>NC_072802.1:20115925-25115925 GCF_028583425.1 Eublepharis macularius
AAAGACCTTTTCCTAATGCTGCTTTTCTAGCCCTGAGATTCAGAGGTCACCTGCCTCTGTATGTGGAAGTTCCCTTTACACACTATGGCTATAGATCCAGAGGAGTTAATCGTGTTAGTCTGTAATAGCAAAATCGAAAAGAGTCCAGTAGCACCTTTAAGACTAACCAACTTTACTGTAGCAGAAGCTTTCGAGAATCACAGTTCTCTTTGTCAGATGCAAGACGAAGAGAACTGTGATTCTCGAAAGCTTACGTGACACTATGGCTAGTTGCCCTTGATGGACCTCTCGCCCATCAGTCTGTCTTACCCTCCTTTAAAGCCGTCTGCACTTGAAAATCATTCAAGTTATTCAGAACTGGGCTAGATGGACCTGTGGCCTGATTCAAGGCAGCGTCATTATATTATGCCTTAAAGAAGAGGGTGCATTGTTTTGTCCACAAGGCCTTTCTAATTGCATAGTCTTGCGCTTGCGTGTTTGTAATAAATAGTTTGGGCTTCTGTACAGCATCTCAATATAGTTTGTAGTTATAAACTCCTATTACATAAGGGCATCTGTACAAAAATATCATTGTATTTTAGTTTGCCATATGTCTATAAATTATTCCTGGAATCCCCAGGTAAAGTATATCAAATTGAATTTGTGTTGGTTGATACATTCAGTACTACTCATGACTTTTACGGAATGAACTGTCCCCCCCCCCCCCCCGTTGCAGTTTGCTTCTAAGAAAAGATCTACATTTGAATGACATCTGCTGACCTAAATACATTGTGAAGCGTCTCTGAACTTGTTTCCAGTTAGTGAATGATGGAATGATGTCTTAATGGTTTTATGATTCCAGCTGAGTTACTCGTGCTCTATTTTCTCCCCGTTTTTACCCAAGCAAAGTAACATCTTCCGTAAGATTTTGTGAGCAGGAATTTGGAGCACAGACAAGTATTGCCTTTGCTTTGGAAGTAAAATGAGATTTCCTTTTCCTCCTAGATTTGAAATATCTAGTTTTCATGTCCTGTATTCATTTCAGCAAGTACTTTAGCTACATATGTATCCATGGAATTCTCTGGTCAATCCTTTTAATTTGCTGCCTCTAAAAATATGATGGTTTTTATACACTGCAGTCCTTCCTAGTTCAGGTATGCAGGGAGGGAAGTATGGAAGGTAGAAGATAAACATTTTCATAAATAAAACAGCATTTTTATTGGAAAGACAATATATACATATGTTAAATAAATAAATGAAATTGAAAATGCTGGCTGGCTGTTTGCAAATTGGGAATGGCTAGCAGTCTTGCAAACAACCTTTCTCTAAACCAAGGAGTCCCCTACGTAGTACCTGTGGGTACCGTGATGCTTGCCGATACCTTTCCTAGCACCCAAGTATTCTTAGAAAGTCGATGGGGTGAGCTGGGGCTCTTGCCCAGCACGACTTCTGATTAGCCATTGGAGAGTTGATTGGCTGTGCAGGCTTTAAAAGATTGTGGACCCTTCCCTAACCCATTTACTGAATTGGTGTGAAGTCACATAGTGGCCGCAAATATTCACATAGCTGAACCCTTAAGGATACTTATAGAATCTTGACAATCACCTCAACTTCTGTACCTTGGCAATAGAAAGTGGATAAAGTGCACCTCTGGGGACCTAGGTAAAGGGACAGCTCTGTATCATGGGGTGAGGGGTGAGGTCTGGAGAAGAACAGCTAAAAGCCATCACGGTCTGCCAGACAAAAATTCCCTTGGAGCTCACCTGAGAGGCAACCCAAACATCACATGAAAATGAAGTGCAGATACCATTGCGACCTTATGGAAGTCTAAGCAAGTCCCGACGACAAAAAATTGGCTCACAAAAATTTGGGATCATTTTATCTCTGAAAAATTGGCTGATAAGATTGATCAGGCAGAGCATTTTCCATATAGTACAAATTTTGTGGAGAAGTGGTTTCCATTTTTTGAGTATCTAGAAAGTAACAGTTCTCATCCAGGTCTAACGTTCTTTCAGGTTTTAGAACGTTTAAAATATTTGTAAATTTCTGTATTTCACCACTTTGCACACTTTTTCATAGTTATGTACTAGTTATCAACTCTCTCAGAAATTTTGTAATTATGGAAGTCTGACAGTTTGAAATATTTGGAATGTTGTAATTTTGAAACTGGGAAATTGAAAAGTTTGGAATTTTGTAATTTGTTAGTTGTTAGTTGTATTTTACATTGTACAAATTCTATTTAATCATTGTATGGAGAATAAGTATTATCAATAAAAATTATTTTTTTAAAAAATGAAGTGCAGAACTTGCCCAGTCCCATGAGTAATGGGGGCCTCTGGTAATCTGTACTAGCCTCTTTTCTCAGTGATAGTGGTGAGCACAAGAGATGAAACGGCAGAGCAAGACACCAAGAAAGAGTGGTGGTTGGGACACAGCTTCACAAGAGACTGAGAGCGGGACCACAAGTGACGCCTGACACAGGTTGGACACTAGTCAGCTTCCCTCAAGTTTTGATGGGAAATGTAGGCGTCCTGGTCTTGCAGCTTGGCTCTCTGACTGCTGTCCAATGGACTTTTCAACTGTCACTTGTCCAACATTCCGCCAAGCTGCCTACATTTCCCACCAAAACTTGAGGGAAGCTGGCAAGTGTCCAACCTGTGTCAGGCATCACTTGTGGTCCCGCTCTTAAAAACAGGGTGAGGGATTATGTTGGACTGGGTGGGGGGCTATATGAGAGAAGCAGAGAGGCCATGGAGGGAGGAAGCCAACAAAAAGCGAAATTGTTACAGATTTTTTTTTAAAAAAAAGTGGTCATATTTTTTGCTATTGGTCAGCAGCACTGAATGTATAATTGACCAAGCTGATACTTGTATTGCACGTGTCCCATAAGGTTCCCGTGCCCCCCTCTGATGCTAGTCTTTGATTTGCTTCCAGCCTGATCATCGCTGCTCTTTCATCTGACTGCCCTTTCATGCTGCTGCTGATCTCCCAGCTATCTACCCTAAGAACAAATTCAGACGTTGGGCTTGGCAGACAGTTAACTGTACGAACACTGTCATGTTGACTGCAGATGCTAAATCCCATGGTCCATTACTATTTGATCTGTCAGAAAGGCAAAAAAAAAAAGAGTACTTGCAGAGCCAGTTAATGATATTGCTTCTCGAGTTAGTGACCTAATTTCCTATTTGAAGTTGGCAACATAGATTCCCCGCCCCCCAGCTTCCCAGACTGTTTTCTGCATTAATTTTGCAAGAAGGGGAAAACTAATGACTCTTTTAAAAATGGCCTTTGCCCATCCAGAGTGAGCTTGGGGCTTGGGAATGACTGATATACTGAAATGCAGCTTCAGTAGGTGGTTCTCCATCGTTACCAATAACAGCCTTTGAACGTCACAGTTTTTGCATGACCCACACAAAGGACCATTGATTTGATTTCACCAGTGACTCAGCCCTGCACAAAATGCTGAATTCCAACTCTTCTTTGTAAGTTATCTCGGCATTTTGTGACTGCATTTCTCTCACTTTCTCAAATGGTGCTCTGGAAAGCCCTGGGGCTCCTTGGAAAGGACTCTGCAATGAAAAGGTTATCAATATTTCCCAAAAGACAGCTTTCCCATTACTACCGATCCTCTCATGCAACATACATTTGTAGAGGAGTTTCTACATGTGCTCCAACTGCCTCCCCTCCTTTGGCTATGTGTCCCTTGTAAGTCCCTGTCCCCATTTTTGCCTGTGGGTCGTGCTCTTTAATATTTTCTTAATGTGAATGACTAACGTCATTTTTCATTTGGTTCCCTCCCAAAGTTGCAAGAGGCTGAATTTTTTGAGAGGGGAGTAGAAAGGCAGTGTGGTATAAGTGCTAGAGCAGCAGTTCCCCCATACGGTGCCAATGGGTGCCACGGTACGTGCTGATGAGTTTCCTGGCACCTATTTGCTTCTTTTCCAAAGCAAAGAGACTGTCCTGGGTTTCCACCATCTCATTGGTGCAGGAGGTGCTTCAGAAAACCCAAAAAGTCTCACCTGTGGGTTTACAGGAACTGCCCATTGGGAATTAGCTGTCCCCATCATAAGACACCTGGCTTGGAACTTCCCAGGAATCTGTGATTGCCCTGCCATGCACCTGTTTTGAGCTAGTGTCGTTCTCAAAATTTCAGAAGTACCCACAAGCTCCACAATGCTCATCAATAGCTGGGAGTTTCCTGATTCAAGTCATTTAGTAATGAAGTTCCCACGGTGATCTTTGACCACTTGCTTTTTCTCAAAAGGTAGTTGTAACAATAAAATGGTGGGAGGTGAATCTCAAAGGCCGCCCTGTAGCTTTTTGAAGGAAAGATGCTGTACATTCTAACATGTATCCATGTATATTTCCATGCATGAATACTATGGTATCATTTAGTACACACTTTGACATTTCACAGATTTTAGATACTGAAGTACATTTTGAACTGTGACAGCATATAAGCCAACCATTATGTTTATTGTTGTAGATTTTCTGGGCTGTATGGACGTGGTCTTGGCATTGTAGTTCCTGTCGTTTCGCCAGCAGCAGTGAAAAATGTCACAGTGTCGCATTGATACTGAGAGATCTTTATCTTTCGGTGCTACACCTCTGAAGATGCCAGTCATAGCTGCTGGCGAAACGTCAGGAACTACAATGCCAAGACCACGGCCATACAGCCCGGAAAACCCACAACAACTAATGTTCTCTGGCCGTGAAAGCCTTCGACAATACATTATGTTTATCTTTAAACAAAGGGACAAATATTGTCTTGGCTTGTAAGTTAATGGAGGATGAGTAATTGTGGAGCAAAGGAATTCAGTCTGTAGCAGACATCGTAGAGACTCATTGATGCATAATGAAGTGGGGGTTTGGGCAGTAGTCCTCGGTATAACAACCAAGGGGTTTACAAGCATGCCCTTATTTTCATTTGTTAAAGTGTTGCAGGTAACAGCCTGAATTGCCCAGAGGCAGGGTTGACCCTGGTTAGTATTTTGGATCAGAAGCCACCAAGGAAGACCATGGTTGCAGGGCCAGGCAATTACAAACCACCTCTGTTAATCTCTTGCCTTGATATCCCATGAGAGGGTCACCATAAGTCAGTTGCAACTTGACAACACTTAATTATTATTAAAGTGTTACAAGGGCAATTCTATCAGGGTCATCCTAAGTGCAGTTGGAGTCAGTAGGCTTAGAAGGATGAAACTCTGCAAATGTTTCTTCCCCAAACACATGTTCTTAAAGGGGTGGTTATTCTCTTTCTTTAGGCAACAAACAGGCACCCCGCCCCCCGCCGCCAAACAGCACAATTCAGCAGTTGCTGGAAGAATGAATGTGAAAGGAAAGAACTACAGATGCTAGAATCTACATCCCGTAATTGCCTCATTAGTTAACCTTTTCCTAACGCTTAACCATTAAAAATAACCCTGCTCAGGTATGCTGTCCAGCACAGAAATGAAGAATCACCATGCATCACAGAGTTTTACTTTTCTACACGTAACCTGACTTGATACTAAGTACCAACCTGAGGCTTCCCTTCCCTTCTGTGTGCTATTCCCGGTGCTGCCCCTACTCTTTTTGCC
The DNA here is from genome assembly GCF_028583425.1 of Eublepharis macularius. Lineage (NCBI taxonomy): Eukaryota > Metazoa > Chordata > Lepidosauria > Squamata > Eublepharidae > Eublepharis > Eublepharis macularius. The sequence continues at coordinate 20,121,484 of NC_072802.1, forward strand.
CTTTTGTTTCAGCAAATTGGAACAGGGGTCGAAAATGGGATTCTTTTCAGCGCTGGGAAACTCCAAGCAACCCTGGGCTGGAAGTAGAGCGCGGATTTCCTGTAACACCAGGGAAAGACATGCACGAAAGCTCAGTCTTTTTACCGAAGTAAAGAGGTGTGGCTGCTTCTTTCAGATCCCTGATTGGGCAAAAAGCCCTCTGACACTTGATTGGTCCTTGACTGTATAAGTAATTAAAGGGCAGGTGGGCATGTTTGCGGTAGTAACATACCAAGCTAGCTAACTCTGGGTTGGGAAAGTCCTGGAGATTTGGGAGTGGAGCTGAGGGTGAGCAGAGTTTGGGGAGGGGAGGGAACTCAGTAGTGTAGAAGGCCATGGGGTCCACCCTCCAAAGCAGCCATTTTCTGCAGGAGAACTGATTTCTGTTGTCTGGGGATCACTGTTATTCCAGGAGATCTCCAGGCACTATCTGGAAGTTGGAATCCCTAATTAGGGGATAAATGGAATAGCATTCAGCTCCGTGAGCTTCCACAAGGGTTGTGCACTGAGAACATTTTCGTTTCACTTTTGAAGCTGGGTCAAAAGGTTAGAAAAATAAATAAACTATTTACTATTATTATTGGTAAAAGCTCTCTCCCTTTGGGATCCAATTGGTGATAGTCATTAAGGAAAACAAGATGCTGCTGGGCAGGCCCAGTGGCTGGCTTCTTGCTGCTACCACTGCATAGTAAGAACTGAAATGAAACACAAAGTTTTTGGTGGGAGGCTACCGTTACAATTTGGTTTCTGGATTTGGTTCACCATTTTGGAAGCTGCTTTAATGAAACAAAACAGTAAATTTTTGGTGTATTTCTGGATTGTTTGTTTTGTTTTGCACACCCCTAGCTTCCACCATTCCCTGCCATGGATAGCCCAGGCAAGCCCAATATTGTCAGATTTTGGAAGCTAAGCAGGGTAGGCTTTGGTTAGTAATTGGATAGGAGACCTCCAATGAAGAATTTGGTTGCAAAGGCAAGCAAAGGCAAACCACTTCTGATAGTCTTTTGCCTTAAAAACCTCAGCAGGGGTCATCATAAGTCAGCTGTGACTTGATGGCACTCTCTACCACCTGCTTCCAGTTTATTTCTTTTCTGAACTGTGCAATGACCAAGTGACATGAAGAACTTCCATTAGATTTTAGTCACAGGTGGATAGTAGAATCTCTTTCCCCATTGCACTGTAGCAGTATTGTCAAATAAGACATTTTTCTAACCTTTGAACCACAGCAATTAGACCATCCTTTTGATCTTGACAAGCTATACATGTTGACTGAGTGTCATTGTAGAAGTTCTGCAATTTAGGGTTTTACTGCAGCATATTTTCATGTTCTCATAAATGTGACAATCAGAGAAGTGGGTCATTGCCCAGAAAGCAGTTATCTTGCTGGGCCAGTTGCTGAAGGTTGTTCAATTTTTCCTTTAGGAATTTGCTGTCTTTTAAATTATGGCTAACGTTAAACAGAAGCAAGAGCAGAGGAAAATATGGCTGGAATTATATTTCCTAATCTGCCATATTGATTAAACTATGTGAAGAGGCCATGACACAATTTTGATCTGCAGCCTACAATCTGAAGTGGTAAAAATCAGGTGTGGGTTTGCTCCCCTCAGTAATAACCAGGGCTTTTTTTCTGGGAAATGAGGTGGTGGAACTCAGGACTGCACAATGACATCACTTTGGGTCAGCTGGAACAAGGGGGGACTTAAATTTTATGGTTAATGTACTGGCTAAGTGCTGTAATAATAATAAAGAAAGAAAAGGGGGGAGTTTTTTAAAGTTGAAATCGCCCTCGGTGAAAATGGTCACATGGCCGGTGGCCCTGTCCCCTGATCTCCAGACAGAGGGGAGTTTAGATTGCCCACAGCACGGAGGGCAATCTCAACTCCCCTCTGTCTGGAGATCAGGGGGCGGGGCCACCAGCCATGTGACCATTTTCAAGAGGCGCCGGAACTCCGTTCCACCACGTTCCTACTGGAAAAAAGCCCCAGTAATAACTAAACCTGTATCTATTCCTTGGGTACAACTAGTGTACTGGTGTTTAGAACATAGTAGGTTAGCAAAGTAGCTGAATCAGGACTAGGGAAACCCAGGTTGGTCTCCTTGTTCTGCTGTGAAGATCACCAGCAGCCATGATCACTCAGCCTAACCTATCTGTTACGGCTGTTGTGAGGTAAAAATGATGAGGGATGAGATATGTTGACCGGAATACCTAGGGGAAAGATACATGTATTAATCAGTTTCATTAATGAATTAATCACTTTCTGTCCAAAGATACACATTTAAAAAAATTAAAATGTTGTTAATCTTCCTGTAGAAGTAATTACCTAAAAAGTTATTATCTTTACTCTGATCACCAAATCATATGTGCTTCTCAGTTAACATTTTTTTAAAAAAATAGAATTGCTTCCTGAAGCAAAGAAAGCAAGAAAAAGCATCAGCAAGCTATAATATTTTCTGAATAAATACTTTCTCCCACCAGGTTGGCAACTTATCATATTAATTAACTTCTCTCGCATTCTCTGCTCAATAAACTTCAAAGTGTCTGTTCTTTGGATGGGTACCCAAGCAGCAACTTCTTATGATGTTATTCATATTTATGCTTAAAGAGAAGACAAGGCACAGTAAAATTGACTTATAGTAATAGCCAAGAACCGTAGATTTAATCACCGTAGTAAGACATCAGTTTTCAAATTGGAATGACTGCTGATTTTTGCAGATGTAATTGAAATGGAAGCTTCTGTTTGCTCTGGACACAGCGAGAAATGCTTCTCCAAGTGACCTCTCTGCTTCAGCAGCCTTTTCATCATGCATCAGTTAGCTTTCAAGACAATGTACAATTGCTCCATATACTTTTAATCTGGGTGTTCTTGCTTGCATCCAGTGGCAAGTCAATGCAACATGATAAAAGCGCCAAGCTTTAATCAACCAGAGATCTGGCTGACTCTGTCAATTACAGCAGAAGGTTAAAAGATAATCTAGGAAAACCGCAAATGATCAATGATTATAATACTCTGAAATCTTCACAAAGCTGAGGCATGAGCCCTTGAATGCTTTCAGAGTCATAATAAGCATGTAGCTTGGACATATGGTTTCAGGGAGGTTGTAAAGACTAAAATAGCTGGATTCTTCTAGATTTTCCATAACAAATTATATTGACGATGATGAATGGATAATGGCTTGTCAAGGAAGGGCATTAAACTGATACTGGAGGGATTCACAGAACCGTGTATCTGAAGGGTATCTGAAGAAGTGAGCCCTGACTCATGAAAACTCATACCCTATCACAAATTTTGTTAGTCTTATAAGTGCTACTGGACTGTTGCTCTTTTCTACTGCTACAGACAAACTAACACAGCTACCCATCTTGATCTAGATCCATGTAAATGATAGTGGTTGATCAGCAAATAGCAACATAAAATGTCCTTTTAATATAGACACCCCTTCAGTCTTCTAAGGGTAAGTGTGCTATTGAACAATCCACCTTGAAGCAAAGGAAAGCTTGGGTAAGTAGTTTGAGCAGGTGGAGTTTGAAGCACTATTACTTGGTGTGGACATTAGCCATTGTTGATTTATTTATTTTTGAAGCTGGAAAGGTTCCTTTCCTAAAAAGAAAATCTGGTCATCAAATGGGATTCAAATGGAAACTATCACAAATTAAAGAAGCTTGTTTTTCAAAACAATTTCCAAGGTGGGCAAGTCAGTATTCCAGATTTTATTTCTATTTGCTGCATTTATGCTCTGCCTTTCTCCTCAATGGGGAACCAAAGTGGCTCGCGTTGTCCTCTCCTGCATTTTATCCTCACATAAACAGCCCTGTGAGGTAGGCTAGGCTAAGGCTGTGTGATTGGCCCAAGGTCACCCAGTAAGCTTCCATGGCAGAGTGGGGGATTTGAACCTGGTGTACCAGGCTCTTAGTCTGACACTCTAACCAGTATACCACACTGCCTCTCACTGGACCCATTCTGTCTGCTGCCCTGTTTGCCCTACTTGCAAGGTTGATGACATCCTGTTTTCTGTTTGGACTGTGAAGCGTAATACACAACTTTGGTTGTGTCTCCTTTTACTGGCAAAGAAGGTTCTTGGTCTCTGAATGATGACTTGGTCACTTACAGCACCCTCCTAAGCAGAATTGCACCTTTCTAAACTCAGTGATCTCAATGGACTTAGACGGATTCTGCTCCACGTAGGATGATACAGCCAATTCAACTTTGGAATGTGCCTGCATTCAGAATAGTGTGCACAGTTCCAGTTGCTCCATCTCAAAAAGATTTGCATTGTTAGAGATGGTGCAGGAAAGAACGATGGGATTGTAACCCCTTCCTTATAGTGTTTGGGACTATTTAGTTGAGAAAGGATTTTCACCTGGTGCTTAAACTCAAAATGGCTCGTGGTGAAGTGAACCACTGTGAAGTGGGTGTTCCACAACTGAGGCACCACCAATGAACTGGGCCTAACTGCTGCAGAAGGTCGGGGTGCAGAGAACAGAGCTTTCAGTGTGGATTGTCACTGGAGAGCCAATTCACATAGCAGAAGGTGGTCCTTCAGACACACTGGAGCCAGGTATGACAAGCTAACAAATGTCAAGCTTCCTGCTGGTTGCCCCTCCAGTGCCCTCAGTCATTTTGGATATCCTGAGTAGGAAAAAGCCCTCTTAGTTCTGGGTTCAAGTATGGCTCCTTATGTTCCTCACAACTGATGCAAACAAATATCACACATTTACTTGCACAAAACTGTTGTTTATAAAAACCTAATGTTTTGTGCAATAAATAGCTATGTAATTTAAACTGAAATGCCAGTGCAGTGAAAATGCTTGTCAAAACAGATTGGACATTATCTGTTATAGTTTCGGGGGCTTTATATGAGATTTCTTTATTAACTGTCAAACAAGGAGAAGTGAAAACTTCTTAATAACATAATGAACTAATAAAACACTTGGGGGGGGCTGCTACACTTTTGAGGTAATTATATTTCTGCTTCCACTCTGCTGACATCCTCTCCTATCGGAACCTTATTAAAACTATATTTGGAAAGGTTTATTTGAGTCGCTGTAAATGAATGTCACCAGCTGACTGGCTGTGGAATGAATATCCTGGAAAATAATGTTCTTAATGTGAGTCAACAATTTTCATTAACTTGTCAAACGGAATAATTATATTTCCACTAACTATGAAAATATACAGGTCTTCCACTACAAGCTTGTCCTATTAGATAACCTGGTAGTGTTTAATTACTGAATGCGGCTGCATTGCTATATTATCTGCTGCTATTATGGGTGGCTTGAATAGCACCTTATGCTCAGATGAATGTAATTTATGTGTGGATAAAGCAAGACGTGACCATTTGAGCTGATAAAGTGCTAATTTTGCAACAAGGTTCTGAACTCCTGTGGACGTTCCCTGGATAGCACAGTTATTACATAGGATAGCACATCCTATACCTGAGACTTACATGCAGGCCTTGGTGATTTCCTATTGAGCAACACTGCTCATGGGTAGAACTTCCACAGGCCTTTAGCAATGGGACCATACGGTATCTATGCAAGCTTGTATTCAAAACCATGGGGCTTTGAAGAGAGAAACTGCTTGCCTTTAAAGAAATCATTGATTTTAAAAACAAATGTTACCACTTTGCTAAGTGTAGTTAGTGCCAGATCATGGCATCTTATCTCTAGGACAAGTAAGCAGAAGAACGTTTATTCTTCCTCTTTTTATCCCTGCCTCCAACTACTCTTTGGTTTTCAGAGGTTAACCTCTTGAGAGCAGGGACTTGAGAGCCAATATGGAGCTATCCTAGGTGCTGAAGAATATACACTTGAGCACGATGCTTAATATGATCATGCCAGTCTAGTTTTAAGTTTCCTGCTCTTACAAATGGCGGTTCCTTACCTCCAGCATTCCCAGGCCTGGCCAGATAGCCACAGGCTTCTTTCTGGATAAAACACAGAAAGAGCAATAAGCAAGGTTGTAATATGTACCCTGCAACCAATTTGTAGGAAATGTGGCCGTTGTAATTTCATTTAGAATTCATATATTGTTGTCATCAATTTGAGGCTGCCTGGTTGTTGGCTATATATGATATCTGTGTTTCGTTTTTGTTATTTTTGCACCAATGATGTAGAAAGTAACATTGAAATATTGTGTAATTCTCAACAGGAAAATAATTGTGCTAAGGAAAGAGAAACTGTAATAGTTTAGTAATAACAACAAGAACAACTGTGCTTGACAGATTAGTGCCTACTCAGACCAGTGAACAAAGTCAGTGTTATCGGTATCCCCACAATACACCTGGGGAACTGGGCTGAGAGGAGTGTCTTACCCAAAGCCACGGAGCTCATGGTAGTAGTGGGATTCAAACCATCAGAGTGCTGATTCACAGTCCAACCACTTAACCATTATATTATGACAGCTCTGTCCAGAAAATATAGAGAAGATATAGGTTCATGTCTCGTGAGTGTTACCATGTGTGTGGTCAGGAAGAGACATGTGTACTAGGTATGTGTTTATGCGAACAGGATCCCTTTATCAATCTAGTCAAATTCACTTTGAGTATAGATGCTTGCTCAACCACCCACTGGTTCAGTTCATGGTCTGTTTGCCAGTCACAAACAGGAAGATGGTTTTGTTGTTGTTGTTGAACAGTTCGACTGTTCAAAAATAGTTCAAGTCTGTTGGCTACTTTTCACTTATTTGACCAATATGCAGTTGGCAATGTTTCATGCACGTGGACTCTCACAAAGTCAATGGGGGTCTTGTTTCCCCCTCTCCCATAGACCTGTTTTTGTTGCACAAGATTCAGCTGCTAATTATATAAGCAGTAAGCAAATCCATTAATCAATCAGCAGTTATTTTTTTAAAAAAACCTATGTCTTGAAAAAAACTTGTTATTTTTTGTTCATTTAGGTCTGTGTTACTGATGTTGTTTTGCACGTGCTCGTTTTTGCAAAGTGTTATGGGAGGCATAGCCCCCCCCCCTATAATTTAATTACTAAACCATCCGTGGCCCTGGGTAGAATAACCTCAGCTACTGAGCAGATGCACAACCTCCCCAAAGCAAGGAAATGAAATTCCTCCACCACGAGGAAACAAAACATCATCATACCTACTGCACAGCTGCATATCTTGTTCAACAGGTGTTGACAATGAACAGGTGAGCAGATTAGGTGTTTGGCTCATGGGTGATCATGGCTCGTAAGCGCAGTATGTTCCCCTATCCAGCATGTGCACTGCAAAGTTTGCAGCCACCCTCCTTTGAAGATGCCTGAGTGTAAGAAACAGAACGTCCCTATGTTGCGTCTCGCTCCTGTTCTAAAGGAGCTGTTGACTTTGGCTTTATGTGCAACTTGAGGTGGTGATGTACAATAGTAGCGAAGGGACAGAGTGATGAGGCTACTTGGCAAGTTTGAGAAAATAAAGTCAGGAATATGGTGAAAATAGGGATAGTTCTTACTGAAGGTAATACATTCAAGAAGGCATGATGAGGTCTGGCATGCACCAAACCCTAGAATGTTCACATCAAATGCATGTATTCAAAGCACCAATAATCTGTGCAACATGAACCGCTCAAGAAGGCAAGGCAGGTGCTGAAGAGCTCAAGCAAGAAGGGAAGAGGCATGTAAATACTTACAATTTCAGGTTATAAGATGCTTATGGGATGAGGGATATACTTCTGGGTGGACAAGATCTTGGGATCCAGGAAGCTAAATATGAACAGTCTGTGTGATGCAGCAGCAAAAAAGGCAAACCCAATCATGGGATGTATTAACAAAGGCGTAACATCACAAGATGTCATTATCCCACTATATACTGTGTTGGTCCGACCCCAACTGTGTATATTTCTGGAGGCCTCACTTCAAAAAGAATGTGAACAAATTGGAAGAGGCAAGAGCAACCAGGATGATCAGGGGACTGGAGACCAAGCCCTACGAGGAAAGACTGAGGGAGCTGGGAATGTTCAGTTTGGAGAAGAAGAGGTGGAGGGGAGACATGATAGCTGTCTTTAAGTATTTATAAGGCTGTCACTTAGAGGAGGGAAGGGTGCTGTTCCTGTTAGCTCCAGAGGACAGCACTTGAAACTATGGGTTTCAGCTACTGGAGGGAAGGTGCTGGCTGAACATTAGGAAAAACGTCTTCACTTTAAGAGTAATCCAGCAGTAGAATAAGCTGCCTAGGAATGTGGGGGGTCCCCTGTCACTGGCATTCTTCAAGGAGCAGCTGGATGAATACTTGCCGGGGATGCTTTAGGCAGTCCCTGCATTGGGCAGGGGGTTGGACTAGATGGTCTGTAAGGCCCCTTCCAACTCTATAATTCTATGTTTCTGAACTAGAGACCCCAGTCATCAGGCTGGGGTCCTGAACTTCTGAACTGCCAGTAATCCAAAGGGGAAGCCATGGCACACTGTTGCTTAAAACACTGCACAAACTCAGAAGGTTTGGAGCAAACCAGAATCCTGTTGTGGAGACTGAATCAGATTCCATTTATAGAGCTGGAAGCATGTCCAGAACTCAGTAGACTGATTTTCCTAGTCTTTGGAAAATGGAGGAATTTCCAGGCAAGCTCTGAGTTATGTGCCCTGATAGGCAGAAGATGAGAACGAATGTGTTCCTCTGTCCTGGGAGTATTACCTGATAAGGAAAGGAAAGAAAGACTTGAGGGAAGGAAGGAGACATATTAATAGCCATTTTAGTTACATCATTGGAATGTAGCTTTCCACTGTCTGGCATCGAGCCATTAGAGGAAGAATCCAGATGTTTATTTCTGTATTTAGGATATTTATATACTGACCTTTCTTCCAAGCATCTCAGGGCCCAAGATGGGTACGGGGCTAACCTCTCCGTCACTCAGAGTGTTAATGGAGTAGGAATGTGTTGGGTCAAAGGGCATCTTGGTTAATTGAGGAGATGCCCTGATGCCGCATGGGCATGGACCTCTCTCACACTGTTTTTTCCAGTAAGTGAGATACAGGGTCAAAGCGTGGCTGATCCTGCCTCGTTCTCTGCTGACTTTCAGTCCTGATAGTGATTGGAACCAGAGCTATAAAGGAGAGGAAAGAAAAAGGCCGGCAAATACTGAAGGGAGAAACTAAACTGAGATGGGACTATTTGAATTGAACCAGCCTGCTTTTGAAATGCAGCCTTAACTCTGCCTTTTGCTGTTTCCTGTTTTTGAAAAAGACTGTGCACTAATGGCACTTTTCACAAGGGTTTTTTTGAAAGTTACCATCTCGTTTGTACTGATCAAATGCTTGCGGTGTACCTCGGCCGAAAAGTAGTAGGTGGTAAAGGGAAATGCCTCTAAGCGCATGTGGAGCTTTGCCACCGTGAGCCACTCCAGTCTTGATTCTGAGCATGTTTCAGTTTGGAGCAAGTGGGAAATGGTGCTAGCGGGAGGACATTCGTGGGTTGGATGCTATCTGCTGGCCTTACCTTTCAAACTTGTGCCCTGTTTCATAGTCATCAATATACTCAGTCCAGTGTGCAAGGTGCAATTTTTAAGCTGTATGAAATGCAGAAAGTGCATTGGCACCAAACCACTGCTTCCACCAAGAAGGCGTTGAGTAACCTGCTACAGTTCACGTCTAACCCTTTTAACCTTGATCCTGCCTTTCCTTCATGGAGCTCAGGGGAGCCTACACAAGACTCTTCTCTTCCATGGGATCAGGGCTTTTTTTCAGCAGGAACGCGGGGGAAAGGAGTTCCGGAACCTCTTGAAAATGGTCACATGGCTGGTGGCCCCGCCCCCTGATCTCCAGACAGAAGGGAGTTCAGATTGCCCTCCACGCCGCTCAGCAGCACCAGCCATGTGACCATTTTCTTCGAGGGCAACCCGCTGAGTTCCACCACCTCTTCCCCCCCCCAAAAGTCCTGCATGTGATACTCACAAGTCACAACAACCCTGTGAGGTAGGTTATAGACTGAAAGAGTGTATGTGGCCCAAGGTCATCTAGTGAGCTTCATAGCTGAATAACTCAGGTCATCCCAGTCTGATGGTTACACTGCACTTACTCTGCTGAAGTCAAGTTTGCACAGCTAGACTGACATTCCAGTAATTTATTTCCAAGTAAGGCAATAACCCAGGAAGCAGAGCTGGATTCTGCTGAAAGGAAGCAAGTGTCAGCATCAGCATGCAGACTTGCAAACGAAACCCCATCAGCAATACAGCCCAGTAGCCGTGGGATTTGTGGTTCAAGATGCAGAACTGCTAGCAGTATGAGAATGCTGACATTACGAGCCATGCTACTGTTTAGCCAGCGCTCATGGTCTTGCCATGTTTTCAAAGGTCCAATTAAAATGGACACATTTGGTTTCACACTTGCTTTGTGGGGAGGGACACAGGCTTGTAAACTGAGTTAGCGATTCACCTTAAAAGTACCAGAAAATCCATGAGTATACTTGCATCCTCATGGGTGATTGACAGTGCAACCCTGAACAGAGTTATGCCTTTCTAAGTGGATTGGCTTTCTTTTCTTTTCTTTTCTTTTCTTTTCTTTTCTTTTCTTTTCTTTTCTTTTCTTTTCTTTTCTTTTCTTTTCTTTTCTTGCCTCCTGATTCTCCTGATGGGGGATGTGCAGTAGAAAAAATGCCCCGTTGTCTGACAGATTAAGTTTCTCAATCAGTTTCTGGAGAGATGTATAGACATGGGCATGAACAGCATTATGAACAGAAAAAACCCACGAACAGCCCAATCTGCTGTTCGTGAACAAGCTGTTTGTGAGGCCCCATCCTAAACGAACAGGTGGTGGTCGAAAGCCTCCTTCGTTGCCTTCGGCAGCCATTCATCAAGCCAGACAGTCTGGCACCTGCAATCAATCCCCTTGGCAACCAGAGGCAGGGACTGAACTCTGTCTGAACTCCTTCTACCTTTCCTTCTGGCTTTAACCCTTCGAAGTACTTCCAGCAGAGAGTCCCGTTTTTGCCACCGTGAAGAGGAAATGACAGCCAATGGGGAGACCCGTGGATCATGCCTTTCCCAGGGTGCAATCTCTCTGAAACTTGGGTGGTCTTCATAGGACAGTGAGGACTATGTTCCCTGGAAATTTGGTGGGTATTGGGCATTGGGAAGGTCAGTTGGTAACCCCTCAAACTAGCTGCCAGCAGACACTGCTGTTTTTGCCAGGACAGGGCCCTTTAAACTATCGGCTGGCAGGCAACAGGGGGGAATCCCCTCTGCCACCTGCCAGCTGATAGTTTAAAGGGATCTTTAAAGGGCCAGGTAAGTGGGTTTGAGGGGAGGGGGGGCTAAGTGAGGGGGGGTTGGGGTGGGGTGGGAGTTCTGGCCCCCACGAACAACAAACAATGAACATGTCCGGGAACAGTTCATATTCGTGCATGTTTGTAGTTCGTTGTTCGTGGATGGCAACGAATGACGAACAGGGTGTTCAGATTTTTTTTTCCATTCGTGCCCGTGTCTAGAGATGTACTCATCAGTCAGACTTTCAAATAACTTTCAAATTTACCAGAAAATTCAGGTACAAAAGTTACCCGGTCACTGTCTGGCTTTATGGTGTTTGCAGCCCAAAGCTGCCCGTGTTTTTTGGATGGGCAAGCAACCACTTGTAGATCAGATCGATTGTCTAACATTCTCTGTATGAATTTTGTTAATGGCATTTTCATTTGTGCTTTGCTGTTTTTATTTGCAATATGGTACATCATATATTTGGACAGTTTTATTTGTTTGCATCTGCGGCCAGTACAAAACTATCTATTCAGCAATTTGAGAGGCTGTTAATCAGTACTGAATTCATCATTGTTTTATATTTCAGTTGTTTTATTGTGATTGTTTTATGATCCAATTTCCTTTTGGAAAAGTGAAGTATAAATATTTTAAGAAATAGATCAGTTAGTGTTTGTCCAGAGACAAACAGTAGATGCAATATGACTGGACTGACATATTTGTTCCTTCCTTTGGTTATAATGGTGTATTAGAGAGTCCCTGGTAAGGGTTTAAATTTCCATCTCTTTTTAGGATATAGGCAGAAGGCTATATATTCCAAAAACCATCTTCATTGCTGGTTACGCTTTGGGTCTCTGAAGCATAATGGTCTGTATAACTGTGTGACTCGGAACACTGTAAATCTAATTACACCTGGGTCAAGGTAAATTGTGTTACATTGAGAGTTGGGGTGGTGGTGGTTTTAAACTTGTGTATATAAGGCCATTAGTGAGCGAGAATGAAATACTAAGTTTTGCAGTAGTATGAGAGCCCAGTAGAAGCTTTAAAAGTTGCAAACCCAATTTTGAACAGTATTCCAAGAATAGTGAACAGTGAAAAGTGAGCAGCCCTGAATTTCTATAAAGAGCTGCACACGCTCATATGGGACCTCTGCTGTATTCTCTGGAGGGGCAGCCTGATCTTTAATTTGAAGCATGTGGGGAGGGTCGTGGCTCAGAAGTAAAGCACATGCTTTGTATGATGCAGGTCCTGGGTTTAGTTTTGGACCATCTTCCATTAAATGTAGGGAAGCACTTTTCTCTTCTTGAGGCTTTGGAGATTCACTGACAGAGTAATCAGTTACTGCTTTAGTTGGACCAGTAGTGATGGAGAGTGCCCTCAAGTCATTGCTGACTCATGGCAACCCTTGACAGGGTTTTCATGGCAAGAGACTAACAGAGGTGGTTTGCCATTACCTGCCTCTACAACCCTGGCCTTTGTTGGAGGTCTCCCATCCAAGTACTAACCAAGGCTGACCCTGCTTAGCTTCTGAGATCTGATGAGATCAGGCTCACCTGAGTTATCCAGGTCAGAGCAGATGGACCAGTAATTTGAGTCAAAATAGAGTCAAAACTTCACCTTCTGCAGTTGCTCACTGGGACTAGAAGGGTACTCTACAAGTGAACTTGCTTATTGCATTGTTTTTTCTTTAATAGATGGGGCATAACTAGCTCCAATAGAATCAGTATGATTTCTGCTCACATCATTTGACACAATCATCAAAACATATCAATTTGGATCCTCAGAATTCTTTGAAGTCGACTAACTGCCACATGCTAGACTTGCTGGAACTATTCAAAGGCTTTCTAGGGGAAGCTGCCAGGTGAACAGATGTTTAGAAACATTATAGTAACTTTATCATAATCCAAAATAAAATGCTAAAGCTCCCTGTTTCCTATTTACCTTTTAACAGCAGGAGATTAAAAATGACAATCTGTTTTTGGTGGGATTAGAAAAGAAGACATTTGTATTAGTTCTTAATGTTCATATGTGGGTGCCTGTACCCAGACGAATAATGATATTTATTTATTAAAATATTTGTATCCCAGAGGTTCAACGCAGCTGATTAAGTGCCGATAAGGAAGAAATAATGCATTGAAAATGAAAATAAATACATTTTTCCCTGATTGGTGTATTGTGTTGTGAAATACCACATGCATATTGCTGTGGACTCTATAAATATTTGAAATAAATAATACAAACAGAGCAACCACTAACAAGTTGATTTCTGATCTTAAAGAATTATTCAACATCAAACATCAGCAAACATCAAACATCTATGAACTTCTATGATTTCAGTTTTTATTTCATTTTATTTTACAAGCTGGTTCAGGCAGGTGGGTTTCCTGGAGAGGCTCATTAGAAGTTTTCTCAAAAAAATAAAGGAGGGTCACTGAAAATGGTTGGACTTTCAAGTTTGCCTAAATATGGACCATGAGAATGCCTTCCAAACTTCTCTGGAAATCTATGCCAGAAAATATGATCCATGTTTGGGGGTGGGGGGGAACCCACTCTTGATTGAGGAGATCTTCCAACCCAGAATCCCATGGACACGACCCTATTTTGGACCTGAACTCAGCCATTTAAAAACGTTACAAGGGTCTGCTCAGAGTGACAGGATCAGGCAATCTTGTGTGCCCCGCTCCCACCTGCGCTCTTTCAAATGTTGAAGCAAGCAAGGGCAGGTTAATGGCCAAGTTCAGCTCTAAAATGGCATCAGCATCCACAGGTTGTATCTGTGGGCCCTGTTTATTTTGGCCTTCGGTCTCTGGTTGAAGCCTTAGAGTAGGGATCCCCAACCTTTTTTTTGGCCTGTGGGCACTTTGGAACTCTAACCCAGCATGGTGGGTGCAGCCACAAAATAGCTGCCATAATGTCTGCTGCAGTTGACTTTTTAGTCATATAGTGAAGATCCTTGTGCTGTTGTGTCAGTTGCTACCAAAGCATCTGACTGCCTCATAGAAGGACACTTGACTTGGAACTTCTCAGAATTCTGGGACTGGCCGTTTGTCAGCCCTTTTGTGGAGCTGCCCCCTGACCATTCTCAAAATCCCAAAGGGCTCATGGGCTGTTAAAGGAAAGCGTAGCAAATTGTTCCTTGTTTATCAGCCAGTTCATACATACATCTTCATTTAGGGCTATTGGTATTGTCACCCCAAGCTAAGGACTTTCCGCCCTCTCCCTGTTCTTGAACAGCACAGCATAGTTTCATGTAAAATCTACTGTTTTCTGGAATGTAATTTTATTTTTAATTCCTTCAACATTGGGACCTCTCAGTGTTAATGTATGTCTGCATTGAGCATCTGTTGGAAAGCTGGTACTTACATGTCTTAAATAGACAAATGCTTGAGTGACTTCACTCTTAGCCCCAACTGAAAAAAACCTTGGAGATTACATCACTCTCAAGGTTCAGCATACTCTATCCTTGTCCAGTCAATATAAACAGAAGGAGAGGTAGGACACACATTAAAACACATTTCTAAAAGACTTAAATTGACCATATCATAGTGATAGGCTTGCTACTTGGGCAGGAATCTCCAAGACCAACCCCAGTTTTGCTTGGATTATGAAATCACTGAACTCGCACATCCTTCATTGGATGTAACAACTCGAAGTTTGCCTTATAAATCTCCAATTGCACTTTTGAAGAAAAATAGTGACATTTATACAAGGTATTTATATAGAGTATGTTTACTGCTCATAAGCATATTACCTCAGTCATTCTTAAAGTAACCTGGTAAGATAGACCGGTGTCATAATTCCCAAACATGAACAAAAAGATGTAGCATGACGGATATTTTGCAGAACCTCCATTCTTACCTCTCTCTTCAAATGTCTTCGATCAAAACAGAACTGATTAGAAACTGACTCCAAATCCCTAAAAGAAACAGAGATAGGTTGCTGGATTTCAGGGAGAATGTGGGTAAAGAGGAATTAAGAGAACTTGCAGGCCAGTGATAAAGGGGGAGGAGAGCTATGGGGGAAAGGCAACAAAGTACACCAGACAACCATGATGGAGTTGAAAGAGGCCACAACTTTATTAATTTACAGCTTGCGGAGTATTGCCGCTGCATAGGGCACGGATCTGAGCATCAGTTGACCCACCTGCCAGCTGATGACCACCTCATCCCATCAGACCACCGCTGAGGGGAGGAATCATGAGATGGCCGATTGTGGGATACCACGTGGGTGTACACCCCTGTGTGGGTCCGCTGCCACCTGAGAGTGAGGTGGATCTGACAGCTCCTGAGCTGGGTATGCACCTGGCATGCCTCACTCTCCAGACCCCATAAGGGGATCCCCATAATAGGGTAACTGAGCTCACGGGCCCTATTTCCCCCCAAATGGATTGGTGCCCAATGCCCAGACCAGCTCCCTCTAATGTTATGATGAAAGGGAGGGCTGGGTGAGATGCCAGCCATAAGCCAAGTGCCGAGTGGTGGTCCCGCCTTCCTCTTTAATGGCTGGTGACGGACCTGAGAGGAGCCTGCACGTCCCAGGTCCACAGTTCTCACCCCACCCCACACTGCCCAGGCCAGCCAGCTTTGATTGGCCGGCACAAGCACTGGAATCCAGACAGCGCAGGTTGGTCCACAGAGGACAAGGGAAGTCCTACTGCCTCCCCACATGGTGGTCACCTGTGCCCCTGCTCTCCTCTCTGTGAGGCCTGCAACTGAGCCCCCCCCAGTTGAGTCAGGGGGGCTGCATTTCTCTAAATAATGCTAAACTGATCCCACTCATTCTCCCTAGGTGTGGTAGGGGGTGAGACTATGCCATTTATCCCTGATTCCACCAGCTATCTACATGGAGGTTTCTTTTTACTGTGTGTATGCACAATGGCATGAATTGCTCTGCTAAATCCTCGTTTTTATCTGGGAAATAGACCGTGTGAAATAGGCTTATGCTTGTTGGATTGGAAGCCTTTTTATATGTTATACCCCTGTAAGAATGCTTGGTTGCGACTGGGCAGGTACACAGGCAGGAGAGGGAGGGAATTTTATTCTTGTTCTACACAGTGGGGTTGCCAGGCCCCCCTACCTGGAAACTGGGGGTGGGGGTACCAGTTCTCCTTGTGTTTGCAAAGTTTGTGTGTTCTGTGCAGCTTCCAGTGACAACATTTCGTGTACAAACTGGAAGTGATGTGGACTCATCAGGGCTGATTCTTCAGGAATTGGCCCCAAATACAGCAGTTTTGCTATGGTTTCACTGAGACCCTGTCACTTCTGGTCTGAACTGGAAGTGACTTCATCAGAAGCCCCCTGCAGCATGTGTGTGCAATTTCACTGTGCGCTCTGTCCAACCTCTCCACACCTTCCCCCTGCCAACCAGATGGTGTGGGGAGTGACAGCTAGAGGTGGGGGATCCCCCACCGCCAGCGGATGGCTAGCAACCCTATCTCTGACCCAAAAACAGGAAATGAAAGGGGTCTACATGCCCCCAATTAATCTTCCACTCAGGGGCGGCACAAGGGTTTTCAGGGCTCGCGGCCGGCTGGGCGTTCCCCCCCGCGCGCGCAAGCGCTCCAGCCTACATGATGACGTCACATGTGACATCATCATGGGAGCACGCACCACCAGCCCAATCGCTGCAGCGAGCGGCTCTGACAGTGCACAGGTGGCCTCTGAGCTCTCCTGCTCGGTTGCCTGCCCGCGGCAGCTGCACCTGGCTGGGGGCGTGTGCTGGTGGCAGCGGCGGTGCGGGGTGGGAGGGATAGGAGGCTGCAGCTCTGTGGCACGCACTTGTGCCCCCCGTGCCTCCTTCAGCACTCCCTCCAGCACCCTGCGCCTGAGGCCGCCGCCTACCTGGTCTCAAGGGGTGCACCGGCCCTGCTTCCACTTCTTAACTGTGTGTATGAACCCATTCCAGTGAAAACTGAATGTACTTGAGGCCAATATGCAGGACTGTGATGAATGTACTCTATCTGCTGCTGCTGGAGTTGCTGTTGCTGGTGTGTGATGGCTCCTTCACACTGAAGTTCTTTCATTGCAGACATTAAGTAGGTAAGCTCAGGTGTGTGGCATTGATGGTGGAACTGGCAAGCTACATTTGGGTCTGAGGGCAGACAATCTTGATCTATGAGACTGATTTTTTTCTTGGATCCCGTTGGAAAAGAATGTTGGATGTAATCATGGCGAGTCTGTTGGTTTATTATAACCAGGGGTCATTTCGTAGAAAAAGAGCTGGAGGAATTCATTAGCACAACTCATTAGCATAACACATTAGCATATGCCACACCCCTTGACATCACCAGAAATCACCAGAGCTGGAGGAACTCATTAGCACAACTCATTAGCATAACCGATTTGCGTATGCCACCCCCCCCCCCCTGACATCACATATCCTGGCTATTTTGGACCCAATCCTGGCAATTCAGGGCCGAAATTGGGCCCAAAATGGCAAAAAGGGGCTGAAAATGGCCGAAAAGGAGCACAAAATGGTCAGGATAGGACCGCTGCTAAATAGGACAGTGATCCACCACCCATCAGAGGCCCAATCCAGGACAAAACGGTCCCAAAATGGCCAAGAGTCAGGTGGGCAGGGCCACCTGACATGTGACCTCTTTGGGGAACTGCCGGAATTGCATTCCAGCATGTTCCCCCTCGAAATGAGCCCTGATTATAACAAATCTTTTCTGAAAGAGGCAGAATAAAATGTTTTTGTGCGCCTCTTCTTTTTTTTAAAGAGATCATGTTTCTATTTCAGGTGATGATGATATAATGCTTCACTGTTAAAGAAGCTAAATATTAAGCAATATGCACAGAAAGATGAATATGTTCCTCCTTGTGTACGAATGTTCATTTTTTTGTAATTAAAAATGCACCTATTTTCCTCTGTCAGAGGCCATATGTCTACAAATCCTACATTTATAGATATAAAAGTAAGCACCCCCACCATTCCAGCCCATCTGTGCTAAAAAGTTCAGAGACTTGAAAATGCTGTCGATATATTTGGTTGTAGGCATAATTTTGCCCTGATTTATGCTCCGTGTGGAGCTCCACTTCTGTGCTTAAACTCATGTCATCTTAGGTTCCCAAATCCATACCGAGAGCAAATCATTTGCATGTGCTTTATTTTTTAATTTGGTTCCATCCTCTTAACAATCTGTTATTTTGCTTCCCTGCTTCCCCAGAGAGATATGAGGAAAAGAACACTTGGAGCAGCCACCATTAATAATACAATAGGAGCGAGCATGCAAATTTGCTGAGCCAATGTTTTTCAGATGAATTGCCTGTGAAGATTTTTTTTCCAGGGGGAGGGGGTGAGTTGCCCACTTATAAAGTTTTGGTTCCATCCTTTAAGTGGTGTAAATCACAACTCTTGATCCAGCATTGCTCCGGAAAATTGTAATGAGTTGAAATTTAAGGGGACACATGAAAGTAATCCCCAATTTATAGTTCAGATTTTTCCCTTCTTTTTTGGTTGGAGAAATGCAAGAGGTAGTCTGTTCCCATGAGTTAGACAGTCTGAACCAGAATAGTGGAAGCATGGTTCTTTAAAAAAAAAAAGAAGACCTTTCGTCTTTGTTTTGGCAATTTGGGGAGGTTTGTGTGATGGGGTGGAAAAGTTTGCCCATCCCAAGATGGAAAGGAAGCATTGCCTTCATTCTGTGTTTTGCTGTGTGACATCATTATGAAGCCAACACCGATCGGTTTGGTTGTGTCGTCGTCAGGAATCTTTTTTGGAACAAGGCAGTGCTTCATGTCTTGATCTGATTTTGCTTCATGGTGACATTATGTTGTTATGTTCTGGTGTTATCCCTGATTGGCTAGAATCACTTAGGGAAGTCTATGTTTTGTTTTGCCTTAAAAAATGGTGCGGGTTGGAGATCAAGGACAGAAGAAGCTGCAAACAGAAGGTTAACAGCGCATGATAAAGGAAAGTGAGGGCGAAAGTTTTCACACATGTCCATCACAGCTCTTGCTTTTGCCTCCCAAGTATGTTGGTGAAAATTTGGGACAGACCTGCAGTCTGTGATCCCAGATGGGAAAAAGCTGCAACAGCCCAAATTCAAACCTGATGCAAGCCTGGGACTCATGTCATTTAGTGCCAAACTGAACAGGCCAGGTGATCAGCTCTTGTCTGTTTGTCACAAACAAATGGGACACGTGTGACTGTGGAACATGTTCATGGTGCAGTTTGTGGCATCTCTGTCTAGAATGCCTTTTCAGCAGTTGAAAATATACCTCAGCAGCTGCAGCGTGTAGAACGGAAGGCTACGCTATCTGGTATCTTAGTGTTCGTACATGTATTGATAGGCATATACAGTAGAGATGAGATGTATCCTCACTCTGATTTGTAGATACTTCAGGTGGAGCTGAACATTCACAAATGGCAATGCTAGTAACTCCCATTAAAATGAAAAATGTCAACTCCAACAGTCTAAATTAGGGGCAAAATAGTACATCTGGTTTACCATGTCCCACCAGGTATGGGGACAGTGGGGTTAGAGTTATCAGCCTCCTAGTGGGACCTGGAGTTATCTTGAGAGACTACAGTTATCTCTGTAGACTATAGAGATCAGTTCCCCTGGGGAAAATGGCTGCTTTGGAAGGTGAACGAATGCCTGGCTGAAGTCTCTCTCTCCTCACCAGAGCCTACCCTCCGAGGCTCTACCCCAAATCTCCAGGAGTTTCCCAGCTTAGAGTTGGCAACCCTTCTTGGAGCACATGGGAATGTTCCTTAGGGAATTAAAAGTGTCAATAGAACTAGTGGAGGAAGGGTAGGTACCCCTTGTCTGATCAGAAGCCAATTTGAATATTTTTCATTATTGTAATATTGCATTAATTGTATGAGCAATGACTACATGCAACCATATAATAGATTTTTAATATATCACTGGGATAGATGCCAAGTTTTTTAAAAAAACTGGTAAAAACTCCTATCATGTACTGATAGTACTTCAGCTACATTCTCTTCCTCTCGTTAAATATTTGGACTGTGATCCTAAGAGCATCTGCTTAGAAGAAAAAAAAAATCACTGAAATTTAGTATTTCAGTTTTGGTATAAGGGTGATCACCCTGACCTGGATAGCGCAGGTGAGCCTAATCTCGTCAGATCTCAGAAGCTAAGCAGGACCAGCCTTGGTTAGTACTCGGATGGGAGACCTCCAACAAAGACCAAGGTTGCAGAGACAGGCAATGGCAAACCACCTCTGTTAGTCTCTTGCCATGAAAACCCCGTCAGGGGTCGCCGTAAGTCAGCTAAGCCTTGAGAGTACTCTCCACCACCGTAGGGGTGATCAGTTCAACATACAGAAGGAAACCAAAGGCTGTTGAATACATGCATGCACATGTTTCTCCTCACAGAAGAAAGACAGCAGCATCTGCCTGCCCTTCCCTTATCAGTTCAGCACCTGACTATACATTACGTTGTCCTTGCGTTGCCCGCTGGGGCTTAATTCCCAGGTGTGGTGGCAGTGGTGAGGCAGAGTGCAAAGAGTGGAAGCGTAAGCACTCCCCTCCCATTTTTCTGACTCAAAACAGTCGTGAGGCACAGAGAACTCCCATCATATGTTTGATTAACAGGACTAGGGAGGACATGGTAGGGTTGCAAGCTCCAGGTTGGGCAATTCTTGGAACTTTGGGGGGCGGGGTGAGACTGGAGAGGCCAGGGTTTGTGGAGAGAAGAGGTCTTAATAGGGTATAATGCCATAGAGTCCACCCTCCGAAGCAGCCATTTTCTCCAAGAGAATTGATCTCTGTGGCTTGGAGACCAGTTGTAATTCTGGGAGTTCTCCAGGCACGACCTGGAGGCTGGTGGCCCTATGAGCATGGCGAGGCAAGTGAGGACAATATTGTTGGCTCTCCGACTGCATAAGAAGAGCTCTGCTGGATCAGACCAGTGCTCTACCTAGTCCAGCATCTTGTTTCATAGGGTGGCCAACCAGGCGCCCTGGAGGTCCAGCACACAAGGCGCAGGGGCCAAGCCTCCCCTGACGTTACTTCCTAGCACTGTGTTTGAGAAACTGGTTCTTCCTACCTCTGGATGTGAAAGTTCCATTAACTCGCAATGGGTCTCCCTGCATGTACAGCTCTTTCTTTGCAGCCATTTTGCAGCAGTGTGCAACACTGAGTTGTCAGAAATGAACTACTTTTTGTTTCAGTGAATTTGCTGCAATCCTCTATAGTGCTTTGAAATGCAGTAACGTTCCCTCCCCTTTCAGCTGAGTGTAGCTGTGTGTGAGTGTTTTATGCTATAACTTTTGCATACTTCTTACTTTATAGTGTGTACAGAACTTATTTTATAGTGTGTACAGAACTGCTTGTTGTGCAGCATTCCCACCACACCTTTCCTATTCCCTTCTGTGTCTTTAAAAGGTAGTTTGCTAATCCAGGCCAGTTTTAGAGCCAAGCTACAAGTGACGCCTTACACAGGTTGGACACTTGTCAGCTTCCCTCAAGTTTTGATGGGAAATGTAGGCATCCTGGTTTTACAGCTTGGCTCTCCATTACAGCTGCAAGACCAGGATGCCTACATTTCCCATAAAAACTTGAGGGAAGTATTGTCGAAGGCTTTCACGGCCGGAGAACGATGGTTGTTGTGGGTTTTCCGGGCTGTATTGCCGTGGTCTTGGCATTGTAGTTCCTGACGTTTCGCCAGCAGCTGTGGCTGGCATCTTCAGAGGATGCCAGCCACAGCTGCTGGCAAAACGTCAGGAACTACAATGCCAAGACCACGGCAATACAGCCCGGAAAACCCACAACAACCAACTTGAGGGAGGCTGACAAGTGTCCAACCTGTGTCAGGCGTCACTTGTAGCTTGGCTCTTAGACCCCAAAGTTCCCACTCTGCTTCCCAACCAGCTTGTCTACATTATAATGAAGTGCTTTCCATGGTCATTGATCCGGAGGAGTTAGCCATGTTAGTCTGCAGTAGCAAAATAGCAAAGAGTCCAGTAGCACCTTTAAGACTAACCAACTTAGAGCGGAACCACAAGTGACAAAAGGCACAGATTGGACACTTGTCAGCTTCCCTCAAGTTTTGATGGGAAATGTAGGCAGCTTGGCGGAATGTTGGACAAGTGACAGTTGAAAAGTCCATTGGACAGCAGTCAGAGAGCCAAACTTCAAGACTACGATGCCTACATTTCCCATCAAAACATGAGGGAAGCTGACAAGTGTCGAATCTGTGCCTTTTGTCACTTGTGGTTCTGCTCTCTTTGTAGCATAAGCTTTCGAGAACCACAGTTCTCTTCATCAAATGCAACTTTATTGTAGCATAAGCTTTTGAGAGCCACAGCTCTCTGCTATGGCTCTCGAAAACGTATGCTACAATAAAGTTGGTTAGTCTTAAAGGTGCTACTGGACTCTTTGCTATTATAATGAAGAGCGCTGTTGTCACTTGGGAGGAAGTTGGTGTTCAGTAATGGATTTCCAGCAGGATATAATAATTTTAAATTTGTTTTTTAAATCAAGTTTTTAAATGTGGGTGGGTAAAAGTGTTAGTTAGGAACCAGAAAATCAGCATTTACTGTTAGGCTCACGGTCTCTGCTTTCATGCCTGTTTATAAATATGCTGTTATTTTTCACATCCTGCTTTCCCTGAGTCCTCATTGTTATTTTTTTTTTTTTTACAGTTAGCTAGACGGCTTTTTAAAGTACATTGTTATTCTTTTTACTGTGGGGTGTGTTCATGGCTGGCTGCCTGGCTGGCCTCAGAGAAAAGGGCCTCGAGGAGCAATTATGCCTTATACAAATGAATACATCAGCTTCAGGTAGCTTTGCCATTAGCTTGCTAACCAATAATCAAACAGTTGCCCTGTGTACCCAGTTGTATCAACCTCATCCTTTTTTTAAAGAGCTCTGTTCACACAATACCTATGGTTGTGAAATTGGGGCTTAAGTACTTCAAATGACTCTCCCCATAAGAGTTTGACCATAAGTGACATATGGGGGGAGTCAGGGCCTCAGAATGCTAATGTCCCTCAATGGGAGGCTAATGGCTAGAGGACAGTCTGCTGAGAAAATGATTACTTGCTGACAGAAGAGGCAGGTTGTGTCTGTACATGAAGACACAGTTCTTTTGAGGTGGGGTGGGGAGAAGCAGGGGACAGCCATGAATGGGCCTGGACACAGGGTGCTTGTCTGTCTCTCTCTGGGTCTGACATGCAGAAAGCAGAACTGCTGCCTTCCGGGAAGCGCCTATTCACCTCCACGTATGCTCTACTTATATATTTGTAAATGGAGTATTATAATAACACCATCAGTCTCCAGCACTCCCTTCAAGTGCCCAAGGAACTTCTCACAGTTCAGAGATGCATGAACCATGTAGCATTACTAAACTCAGATATGTGGAGAGTACAGCAACGATTGTCTCCTCATACTGCGACCGAGGAAGAAGAGAGCCATTATGCTGTAGCACTGTAGTCTTTGGACTCTTCTGGGGAGCTCTAGAGTGCCACAGAAACTTACTGAGAGTGAGTGACTCAAAAAGATGAGCAGTAATGGCAGACAAGCTTCATGAAAGCTACTTTGCCCACCCTATAATCAGGGCTTTTTTTCAGCAGGAATGCATTGGAACGGAGTTCCGGAACCTCTTGAAAATAGTCACATGGTTGGTGGCCCCGCCCCCTGATCGCCAGACAGAGGGGAGTTGAGATTGCCCTCCGCGCCGCCTGCGTCCTAAAAACAGCACCAAACCCATGTCATCAGCACGATTAGGCTGATAATGATCTTGAAAAATCATCCCTGAATCAAAGGGAATATTGGAACGAGCAGAACTGGACAGCTTGGCTATGTTTGGGTACTATTTTGAAGAAGGGGGGAAATCAGCTGCCACTTCTTTTCTTAACCAGAATTTTTCCTTTTCTGAAAGAGTTCTTTCTATTTCAACAGAAACTTGTCATGTCCTAAGTTAAAGCCTTTTTCACTTTAATTTTTGGCCGGATTAGTCTCATGGCTCTATCTTGGCTGCAGCCCTGCCTGGCCCATTCCTCATATGACCTGGGACACTTCCAGAGCATCTCCAGGAACTTGCAGGGAGTTCACGGATGGGAATCCAGGGGGATTCTTTGGTGGGCGAACCAGGAAAATTTCCATGAAATCAAAAGCCCGAGATGCTGGGATCTCACAAGGGGCTTACACAGCAGGAGCCCTTGTGGTTTGAGTCATTAGTCGTCCCTTCTCTGAGCTGCAGGTACAGATTCTACTGTGCAATCTCTGCCTCGTCCATGTTGGATTGTGGGGCCAGCAGCAGTCTCGAACATTGTTTCAGCTAATTATGTGAAGGTAAGGGTAATGTGAAGGTAATTATGTGAAGGTATGATTGTTGGGTTTGGTGCATTACGTCCAGGCCAGGGCTTTTTTTCTGGGGAAAGAGGTGGTGGAACTCAGTGGGTTGCCCTCGGAGAAAATGGTCACATGGCTGGTGGCCCCGCCCCCTGATCTCCAGACAGAGGGGAGTTGAGATTGCCCTCCGTGCCGCTCCAGGGGCCACCAGCCATGTGACCATTTTCAAGAGGTTCCAGAACTCCGTTCCCCTGCGTTCCAGCTGAAAAAAAACCCTGATTACGTCCCAGATTCCCTTTTTAAAAAAGACGACGACAGAAACTCTCTAGGCTGGGTATGTGGAACAGTACAGCTCTTGTAGATTCCAAGACTTTGTTTTAGATCCAGAGGAGTTAGCCGTGTTAGTCTGTAGTAGCAACATCGAAAAGAGTCCAGTAGCACCTTTAAGCCTAACCAACTTTACTGTAGCAGAAGCTTTCGAGAATCACAGTTCTCTTCGTCAGATGCAAGACTTTGTTTGTTTGTTTGTTAGATTTACATCCCGCCCAACCCACAAGCGGGCTCAGGGCAGGTCACAACATTGTCACAATAATACAGCAATATATAAAATAACACTAAAAACCCTATAAAATACAGCATAAAACAGTATAAAACAGGAAAATACAGGTCCAACAGGACTTACAAGATGTGGCTCAAGATATGAGAGAAAATGCACAGGCACAAGCAGTATTCAGCCCACTTGTTTAGCGAGAAACAAACCTGCTCCTGCCTAAACGTTTTTTTTTTAACCAAATAAAGTCACCAGCATGATTGACATGCCTGCTCCATCTCCTCCTGACAAACTCCTATTTAAGAAGAAAGTGAAAGTGAAAAATTGCTTCCTCCAATTCTTTCTTCAGTTCTTATGGTAACTGCATTGCGGCTGCACTTGGCAAAGGGTAGATGAAGTCACAGTGGTTGTGCAAATGAGACAGTCTGGTTCAAGGAACTGGAGTGTGGTAATTCTGTGTGGAGGCTGCTGAGGGTGTGAACAGGGCCTTAATATGCAGCCAATGTGGAGTAGGTGACTGTGAATCTAGAGAAAGGGGTGAAAGTATAGGGAAATCCAAGCACTCCAGGAGGGCAGTTTTGCTTATTCCTAGGGTTGCCAGGCCCCCTCAACCTCGCGGGGGGGGGGATTGGGGCCTGGCACTTACATGCGAGGGTGGGGTGGGGTGCGTGCACACGCTTCTGCAAGCATGATGACATCACTTCCAGGAAGTGACATCATCATGTGGCCTCTGGGAGCACGCCCATGCTCCACAGGGGCCCAGAATGGAGATGCTATGGAGCACAGAAGCGCTCCTGCCCTCCACAGCGGCCCAAAACACGCCCATTTTGGCCCAGATTGAGGTTGTTTCGGGCCCATTTTGGCATAGATCGGACCCGTTTTGAGCTGCTACAGTGCACAGAAGTGCTCCCGCGCACCACAGCAGCTCAAAATGGGCCAGATCTGTGCCAAAATGAGCCCAAAATGAGCCCAATCTGGGCCAAAATGGGCATGTTTTAGGCTGCTATGGAGGGCAAGAGTGCTCCTGTGCTCTGCAGCGGCCCCAATCCAGGCCTGATCCAGGCCAAAACGGGCCCAATCCAGGTGGCTGCAGTGCATGCATGGAAGGTGCGCTCCCCCCGCTGGCCAGGTAAGCGGGGGCACGGTGTGTGGGTAGGGCCCTGGAGGGGGTCTGGCATCCCTACTTATTCCTCCTTCACACTATTCCAGAGGGGTTCCCCATCTTCCAGAAGCAACATATCATGGTGCGTTGCAAATCACCAAAGAATGTGTGTGAGTAGAAATCATGCTTCCACAGAAGGAAATCCTTCCAGCCATAGATATTTTAGGCGGGATCCCAGCCAACATATTCACTGGCACAGCAGTACTGCAAGCAGTGGGGCACGGTTCAAGAACAAGACCTATTCTTCCTCGAGCTCGTTGAACTTAAGGTCAAAAGAGTTGCAATGGAACAACCTGGATCTCTCTCTTTAGAAGGTAAATCACAGGTGTGTATTGCACTGATTCAAGCCAGAGCTAGATGGGGAGGTGTTTTAACCTTTCAAACCTCGCTAGTATAAACCAGGTGTCTTGAGCTGTTAGCACTTTAAAGGAATAAAAATATTTTTTCCTTCTTTAAAGGACCAGTCCTTTCTTCCTTTAAAGCGCTAATAACTGTGTTGGGAGGAGGCAGTTTTGACTATCCAAGCCACGCAGAAGGGAACCATTAAATCCTCATTGCGTGAATCAGCACAGCACATACCTTCAAAGATGACCAGAGCTCAAAGGTCTTCTTTATAGTGCTTTGGCCTTTAGAAACCTAAACTCGTCTCCTTTTATACACTGGGCTAGTTACCATTTCCTGCTTTCCTTCCTGTCATTTTTTTTTTATCATATTACATTTGGGCTAGGTTATATTAAGCTCATTTAAAGGAATGATACTATTACTGTCTTTTAATAGGTGATTAAGAGGGAAAATGGGGCATTTTGTATATCCACAGCCATAATACAGATTAAAATATAGAGGCCTTTATTAGAAAGAGTTAAAGACGCTTGCCTTTCTCCGCCCCATTGCTCTTAATAGCAAAACTCTTTTCTGCTGTACTACAGGCATATGACCAGATCAAGTACATTGTCATCCAATGACTGTGCATTTTCAAATTAAGAGGACTAAGCAAACATATATTCTTAGAGGGATTTGTTCTGCATTCTAAAGTGAATTTTCAGTACTAAAATGCATGATTAATTAAAAAAACCTCTCTGTATTTATGTTTAGGAAGGTTTCTGATGCTGAGCTTGCTTAGGGCACAATTATCTGTTCGCTGTAGTCCCACAATCCTTTTCCTGAGGCTTATTTCTTTCATAGAGTTCTGCATAGGGCTGACAGGCCCCCTCAACCTCCCGGCGGGGGGATAGGGGCCTGGCACTTACCTTGGGGGAGAACGGGGGGTGCACATGCGCGAAGTGCACACATGCGCCCCCACAAGCACGATGACATCGTTTCGGGAGTGATGTCACCACGCGGCCCCTGAGAGTGCACCCACACTCCACAGGGGCTCAAAACGGGCCAAATCCGTGACAAAATGGGCCTGTTTTGAGGTGATGTGGAGGGCAGGAGCACTCCTGCGCTCCACAGTGCCTCAAAATGGGCCCGATCCATGACAAAACAGGCCCAAAATGAGCGTGATTTCAGCCAAAACAGGTCCATTTTGAAGCGCTGTGGAGCGCAGGAGCGCTCCCATGCTCCACAGTGGCCCTGGTCCAGGCCAAAACGGGCCCAGTCCCAGCGGCTGCTGTGCATGGGAGCGCGCAGCACCACGGGGGAGTGCACACGGAAGTTGCGCGCCCCCCCTCTGGTTAGGTAAGTGGGGGTGGGGTGTGAAGAGCAGGGGGTGGGGGATCCCCCACCCCCATTGGGGGTCTGGCATCCCTAGTTCCCCATCAAGGCTGTGATTTATTGCAGAAATACTGGAGAGGGTATTTAACTTCCCTTTGCTCCATTTCCCATAGAAAAAAAAGCTATCCTAAACTGATCTAACCCTTACTGTGACCAACTTAGAGGTACTTGTTAAGTTTTTTCCCCCGTGCAGGGACAAACGGTTCCCTTTTAAAAATTGCAGTAGATGATCATAAACTGTAAAAAGGGGGAAAGGAGGGGGGGGACCGTGGAGGCTGAGCCCAGCCATTCCGGGCCCATGTGACATGTCTTTCACCAGCTGCACTGGCTCCCAGTAGAGTTCCAGGCCAAGTTCAAGGTGCTGGTCTTCACCTTTTAGGCCCTTAGCGGATTGGGACCAGCATACCTTCGGGACCGCCTCTCACCCTATATACCCCAGAGGGCACTTTGCTCAGAAGGGAAACATCTTCTGGAGATCCTCGGCCCCAAAGAGATCCATCTTGCCTCGACCAGGGCCCGGGCCTTCTCAGCCCTGGCCCCAAACTGGTGGAACTCTCTCTCTGAGACAACTCAGGCCCAGCGGGATCTTTTAGCATTCAACCGGGCCTGTAAGGTAGAGATGTTCTGCCAGGCTTTTGGTGGTTGAGGTGGGCGGGCCTCCTCTCAGCCTCCTACCAAACGGGGAGGAAGATCCCCCCTCCTGGTTTTTAGCTCATTGCTGTGTATTAGCCTCCATAGACCCAGTGATCTTGCAGGACTGTGAAATCTGCTGTCTGTTTAAATTTTGCAGGCTGTTTTAAATTGCTTTTAGCTATATGTTATTTATTGCATCTTGTATTGTGTTTTAATTGGGTTGTGATCCGCTCTGAGCCTGCATTGCGGGGAGAGTGGACTATAAGTCCAATAAATAAATAAATAAATAAATAAATAAATAAATAAATAAATAAATAAATAAATAAATAAATAAATAAATAAATAAATATCACAAACCCAACAACCAACATGCAGCTTCTCCCTTAGAGGTAAGTCTTGAGTTGCCATACTCCAGGTGGGAATGAACACAACAACAAGGGAAAAGGCCTGGATAGTGGAAACTGTAAACAGCGAGTCCGGGAATATATAGTAAACCAACAGTTTTTTTCTTCTTTTTTTCTTATAAACACTGTATTAGTGCAAAGGTGCAAAAGTGCAAAGTGCAAATGAATAAATACATTATACAATAAATACAATAAATCACCTCCCCAAACTCTGCCTTTCCCATGGAGATAGATCAAGCTGAGTAGCCATGTTAGTCTGTCTGTAGCAGTGGAAAAGAACAAGAGTCCAGTAGCAACTATAAGACTCAAAAAATTAGTGGTAGGGTATGTATGAGCTTTTGTGAGCCACAGCTCACTTCTTCAGATACAGCTAGAATGTGGGTCCATCTGTCCTTCTATCTTGGAGAGTGGAGTGATTACAGAAACAGAATGATAATAGCCGGAGAATAACCAATGCTAATTTCTTCACACCCACTACCCCTCTGCATACCCCACCCGATTCAGTCATGCCTGCCGTTATCATTCACCGGCTATTATCATTTGGCTTCTGTAATTACTCCACTCTCCAAGAGATGGACTCACATTCTAGTTGTATCTGAAGATGTGGCTCACAAAAGCTTGTACCCTACCACTAATTTTGTTAGTCTTATAGGTGCTACTGGACTTCTGCCTTTCCCAGACTTTGTAACAAAATCTCCAGGAATTTCTCATGCCAAAGTTGGCAACTCTAGCTAAGTCACTTTTGCATTCATTGAAATTGTTCCCAAAGAAACTGAAGAACTGCTAACTACCTCCCCGCAAACCCCAACGATTTCTGTTAGGTCTATTGAAATAACAACATTTGGAATTTCCTTAAATTTGTTCTATGGAAGCTTTGCATTTCAGGTTTTCTGTGTATTTTTGTTCCCTGTTAAATACACTTCATGTATTGTCTTATTACACATTTAATTTATTTTGAATGGTTGAAACAAAGTAAAAAAAAATCCATAAATTATTCTGTCGAAGGTAAAGAAACCATTTAACTATTCTAACAATGTGTAACTGCATTTCTACAGGTCCTTTTTAAAAAAGCAATCGGAGCAAAAACATCTCTGTGCTTACTCAAGTGAGGCAAAACGTGAAAAGTTAGACTAGCATTTCAAGTCTCTTCAATCAATGCAGGGGGGAAATGTGTCTTTAATAAAATTACGGAGGCAATGCTAATTTTAATCAAAGTTACATTCCTACAGTGTGCTTTTAATTACTATCTGTAATTAATGGGATTGTAGCCGTGTAATTATGTGTACACTACAGCATTTATGGTACAGACTGAGACAAGTCTGAAAATATGAGCCATTGATTTGGTAGTCCTTGTCTCTTTCTTTTCCCCCCTACTGATACTATTTTTAATTAAACTTGTCTGAAAGTTAATTACTCGAGACTACAGGAAGTTGTGTGTTTTGTGGCAACATAGAAGGATGGGAGATACGAATGTATCAGATTTGCAATTTGTCATGGAGGTATGATGACTCATCGGCAAAGGTCATAAGGCCAGTGGTGATGGCATGCCTTTAACATCTCCCTGATAAAAACAGGGACAACCTTGCATGCTTGGTTCTTCTGGCAAGTTTCATTGCCTGAACAACTTCCTAGTTCCTACGCATGTTGCTGAATACTCTTCTCCATGTACCATACATTAGACCATAATAGCATAGTGCAAAATAAAGCAAATTAAACCACTGTCCCATCATCAGCACTTACTCCCAGTTTGTTTCTGGGCACAATTTAAGGGGTTGCCTGCTCTGGACGGAGAAATTCCAGAAGTGGAGGGAGGCGTAATGTCGTAGAGTCCATCCTCCAAAACGGCCATTTTCTCCAGGAAAACTGATCTCTGTCATCTAGAGATCAGTTGTGATTCTGGTAGATCTCCGTCTACCACCTGGAGGCTGCTGGTTTTGACTCTTAAAACCCTTACCGGCTTGTACCCACTTGTAAGAACATGCCTAGGTTCCAAGATGATCGAGGGGGGTGGTCTTACTCCTGACATATAAATCAAATGCAAAGATATCATCTCTTCTATCCATATGACTCCCATGTTGTTGGAATATTTTAGGGAAAGTTTCCCAAAAGGCTCTTCAAAACTTTTCTTTATTTCGTTGTTTCAGAAACTTTTTAATGTCCATTGCTTGGTGCTTTTCCTTCAAGACTTTAATTTTTCTGGTTGCTAAGAAAAGAGCTGCACGTTGTTTTACGGTGCAATCTTAAGCAGAGTTATATCCTTCTAAGTTCATTGGAGGCAATGGGCCTTCAGGGGTGTAACTGTGCTTAGAAACGACAGCCACCCAGACCGGAACTCCGGAACTCCGTTCCCCTGCGTTCCCCCTGAAAAAAAGCCCTGGATGTCTGCAATCACAGGCCTAGGGCTCTGAACAGATGAACTTATTCACTGCACAAAGAAAAACAGTGTGGAAAAAATAAACATGGAAACTGACTCTATACTGGATGCAAAATAGAGTTTATTTAAAAGGGTGTACTACTCCATGTTTCCATTAAAATGTCCAAGACCACTTACAGTCACAGAATATAGTACAATAAAAAAATCATTATCGCATTTCCCTAAAACTTTAATTAAAAACACCACCCACCATATAAATGAAACATAATTAAAACAGTAACAATAGCAATAAACTGTAGTAGAGCTGTTAGTGCCAGATTATAGCTTCCTATCTATATGTACAATAGTTATCACAAGCAGGCATGCATTTAAATCTTAGAGGCAACTCTGAAATGTGTGAGCTAATTGGTGGTCCTGAGATTTTGACAGGCTGTGAACCCCATAACCAGAGTCTGAGGGCCAGACTCTTAAGACTGGGCACTCTTCATTAAAATCACAATAAAACAATTTAAGTTAGAGCTGCTAATTGCCCTTCCCATCCCTGCCTGCTCTTGGGCAACAGAGCAGGTGGAGAAAACTGTGGAGGGGTGATGTTGGGACATAGTGATGTCGCTTCTGGTTGCTGCATATGCAGTGTTTTTGGAATTCCCTTAGAGTTGCTGAGGAGGAGATGTCCCTTCCAGATGATTCCTTGAAAGAGACATTACAGCATTAGTGATGTCCTAGGAATTCCCTCAATCTCTGTGGTCTTTATCATAGAGATTGGAGGAATTCCTAGAGTGTCACTGATGCAGTGATGTCATTTCCAGGTGATTGTCTGGAAGGGATGTCACCTCTTCAGCAACTCCACAGTCTGACCTTCCCCACAGTCTGACCTCCCCTCCTAAAGCTCCTGGGGTTTGCCCTACTAATAATAACTAAGAGAATGTCTTATGCCCACATACTTCCTTTCGAATCCGCCAAGAAAGAAGATTAAGCAAACGCCACTAAAGTTTGAATTAAAGTAAATGAGACCACATGACAGTAACTTCCAATGAGGTGCCTGTGGATGCCATAGTACCGGTTTGCTTTCTTCCCCCAAATGAGAAGCCAGGCTTTCCTTGAATTCACTGGATTAGTGGAGGTCTCAAAAGAGGCCAGAAGGCATCACCTTTGTATCCACAAGGAACAATTGTTTGGAAAAAACTTCCTTCATTATAGGATGATGTTTGGCTTGGAAGTGCCAAACCCTTTGAGACTTCACCATCTTGTGATTGGACCAAGTCCCTGTAGCAGCAATTTCTTTTGTGCTTGATACCTGTTCTCAAATTTCAAAAAGTAAGCTTAGGTTTATACGATTTGGGATAACAGAGCCAGGGATAAGATTTGGGATAACAGAGCCAGGGATAAGATTTGGGATAACAGAGCCAGGGATAAGATTTGGGATAACAGAGCCAGATAAGATTTGGGATAACAGAGCCAGGGCCTTTTCAGTCCTGGCTCCGACCTGGTGGAACTGTCTGTCTGAGACTAGGGCCCGGCGGGATTTGTTATCTTTCCACTGGGCCTGCAAGATGGAGATGTTCCGCCAGGCATTTGGCGGGGGCTAGGCTGTCCTCTTGCCAGCCATACCACTGAAGACTGACCACTACCCAAGCAGAAGCTCATAAAGTATGACGCAGGTCACTATGTAAGATCCAAGCCCTGCTCCTAAAATGCTGAATTTTAATATTTATACCCGCCATTTGAGAAATTTTATTGCACATGGAATAATGTTTTAAATGTTAATGTTTTTATTGTTTTAAACTGTATGTTATAAATTGTATGTTGTTACACCGCCCTGAGCCCGTCTGATGGGGAGGGCGGTCTAGAAATGTAATAAATAAATAAATAAATACTTATATGACCGTATGAAGCTGTCCTATATGGAACGAGACCATTGGTCCATCACAATCACTATTGTCTACTCAGTGTGGCCATGGCTCTCCACAGCCATGGGCAGAGCTCTTTCACATCACCTGCCCCCAGATCCTTGGAGATGCCGGGGTTTGAACTTGGGACCTCCTGCATGGTGTGCAGAAGCTTTACCACTGAGCCATAGCCCATCTCCTACCTGTTATATGAAGTCAGGATAATAATTGCATTTGGCATTCCGTGGCTGTTTCACATGGATGTTTTGCTTTGCTTTAGATTCTCTGCTATAGCTGTTTTTGGGAGCATCCACAGAATTTCAGAATCGGTCTCATTTTCTTGTTTTCCTCTGCTTTGCAGTGATCTTTCATGAACCTAGTTTCATATAATCTTTTTATAATATCTGAAAAATGCCATTGGATGCTGCCTGGATGGAAAGATCCACATTTTTTCATGTCCTGCCCATATTGGGGCCATTTTTCTTACCTCCATCCTTGCATTAGTGCCCCCCCCCCCAGCTTTTTTCAGGATTTAAAAATCAGTCACAGCTCTGTAGCTATAGTGTTGTAATGATCTACTGGAACAATGTATGAATTATCAGCTTTCTTTTCTTGTAAAAAGCCGTTTGAGTTGTGGAGTTATAAGGGGAAACAGGGGTGGTGCCAGGGTTTCTGGCACCTGTGGCTGCCCCTATGTGCGCGTGCACAGAGTGCGCATGTGCATGCGCCCCGGACTGCATGATGACATCACTGCGTGTGATGTCATCACATAGCAAGCCGGCCCCAGTGGTGGCTGGGATGGTGCGCGGAGGCTGGGGAGGTACCACACACCACCTCGGACAGCTGCTGCTTCTGGCCCGCGCCTGCTGAGCTCGGCCGGGGGCGTGTGTTGATGGTGGCGGCGCGGGGCTGGCCAACTGCAGAAGCTGCAGGCCAGGTATGCCAGCTCTGTGGCCCCCACCCCTGCCCCCGGCACCCCCCTCCAGCGCCCCCTTCAGCGCCTCAGCGCTCGAGGCGGGGGCCGGGCCTGCCTCAATGGGCGTGCTGGCCCTGAGGGGAAAGGTACTACTATTTACAGTGTCTATTTACAGTCACCTTTCTCATTGAGACCCCAGGCAGATTACATACTGCAAGAAAATACAACATAATCAATAGCTAGGACATTCACAGAGCAAAACATGATCAACAGGACATTCAATGAAAACAGATACAGCCTTATAACTCTGCAGCCAAAAGGAACAGAGACTTTTTAAAAAGTACAAGAAAGCTGGGAAATAGTACACTGTTGCAATTGATTGTTGCAATATTATAATGTCGTAGCAATATGTGTTACTGATCTTTGTTTTTAAAAAAAAACTTCTAGGTGGTCGGGGGAACGGCCGTGGAAGGCTTGAGGCCAGAAAAGTCTGCAGAAAACTTGGTTGCTCAGTTGCCTTTGAGAGGGACTCTGCTTTTACAGCAGCAGTGAAAGCCACATGGAAAACCCTTATGCCTGAAGAGAGGAGTGGGGTCAGCATTTGCAAATGCCATATACCGAGTCGGCAAATGACTATTAAACAAGACAGATTAAGGAACATAAACTCACCAGTACTAAAAAGAACTTCACTGGCTCCCATTTGTGCAATTGCAATTGCTCTCTTGGGAAACTTATGCACAGCCACCAATACACTTAAGTTTCCCGAATGGGTCAAATAACAACTCCCCAGGTTGGCAAACTGGCACGGGGAGGAGGATGGGAACCCCCTCTTCAGGCACAGCGTGCACCGAGCTCCTACAGCACATGGAGTTCAGGTCCTTGTGGCAGACACCACGACTAGTAATGTGTGAATCAATACTTTGATTTCTAGAGACTCTGGGTTAAACACTGGAGATCACTTCTCTAAAAACTTTCCCCACCTAGACTTACCTATGTCCTTCAACTGCACATGTCAGTGGTTTAACTTGGTGCCCTACGCATGCAAAGCATAAACTCTAGCACTCAGCTGATCACCATGTCAACTGAATTTTGTGACAATGTATCTAACTACAATTTGTCAGTCATTCCCTCTTCTCAGATGACACCTACGTTACTTTTAGGTGCCAGGCAAATATCTTTTTTTTAAAAAGCTTGGCTTTTAATTAAGGGTTGAACTGATTTATGGCCTGCTTCTAGTCTGACTGAGGTCTGTTTTATTAATAGTTTTGTACTGTGTTTATGTCTTTGGGCTTGTTTTAATGGCTTCTTGTTTTTATATTGATTATTTATTATTTGTAACCTGCCTTCTGCAGGTCTCTGAAGAGGTAGCATAGAAATCTCCTTAATAAATGAATAATGGCAAGAAGACAGATCCTTAAAGAACTATAATACCAATATATGTGTGCCCAGAACGTTCTTTAGGCTATGAAACCTGGCCTGCACCTAACCAATACATTAGAAATAGACTCTACAATCTGGACACTGGACCTTCTTTAAACCACTTTTGGTAGGTACACTATATTGATTATACCTTAGCACATCTTCAGCTTTGTACATCTTGCAAACAAGAAAGATGTTGGGTAAAAAAAAAATTTATACCTTCTTCCCCCCCCCCCCCCGCCCGCCCGTATCGGGACCAAAAGCAGTTTACATCATTCTGCTCTTCTCCATTTTATTCTCACAACAACTCTGTGACGTGGTTTAGGCTGAGAGTGTGTGATGGCCCAAGGTCACCCAGTTAGCTTCCACGTTGGAGTGGAGATTCGAACCTGGGTCTCCCAGATCTGAGACGGACAATGTAACCAATACACCATGCTGGCTTTCATCAGTGTTGCAGGGATGTTAATGCTTTCTTGTGGCCAGTGTTTTTTCCCATTTGCTTTTTTAAATTTAGAAGCGTAGAATCATAGGGTTGGAAGGTACCTCTAGGGTCATCTAGTCCAACCCCTGTGCTATACAGGAAGTTCATAACTACCTCCCCCCCCCCACACACACACACCCAGGGACCCCTGCTCCATGCCTTGAAGATGGCAAAACAGCGTCAGGATACCAAGCCAAACCGGCCTGGGAAAAATTGCTACTTGACCGCAAGGTGGTGATTGGTATTATCACGGGCATGTAAGAAAGCCCGCAAGAACTAACTAAATCTACAAAATTTATACCCTGCTTTTCTGCTCTCATTAGCAGCTAACAGCTTAAAAACAGACATAATACAAAACACCTTTAAAAACATTAAAACCAAACAATTATACATCATTCAAACAATTAAAATCAAATTAAAATATGCATTATTATTTACCATACTGCTTCTGTTCTTAAAAGGATATGGGGGTCAAAATTCTTCAGCCACAATCCAGTTAACTGCTTTCATTTCTCACTAGTTCTCTGTTTCTTAGGATTTCCTTTCCCCATCTGCTTACCTTTCAGCTTTGCATACCTGCCTTTTCCAAAGACTAATTGTGTTCTATTCACAACCAAAACAGGGAAGCTTTCACTTTGTTTGCCAGACTTTCCCACAAGCAAATTTTGACATATTTTCTTTGCAGCAAATTATAATAGGGAATCCCCGGCTTTGCTTTCTTCTGGGAGTTAATTAGATTCTGTCAAGGGCATGATTGGGAATGAATTCTATGGCTGACAGTATGTATTCGGTATACAAATCACATTGTGCGAACGGCTTTTTTGGTATTCTGACGATGAAAACAGTTATGGTTTTGATATTTTAATTATCATTTTTTTAAAACTGCAGAAAGCAATCTTAATAAACAGTGTAAAATAGCAGTTATTTTAGAAAAGCCTAAGACAAATAAGTGTTCACCTGTAGTCTCTTGCTTGTTAAAACTGTCTCTGTCTCCCCCATCCCCCGCCGCACGTCTGCTTCAATGCCTCCACTTAAATTAGGCTTTCATACGGGTTAAAGAGCCATTACGTAGTTGAAGAATTAACACAAAGGGATGTGATTTTGTTTGAAGGGCTTGCATTGAATGCAAAGCCAATGAAATCTTTTTTTTTAAAAAATGCTTCTATTGAAAAATCTTCAGAACTTGGTCCTGCTGGGGCCAACAGTTGGTGTTTGAACCTTGGTGAAAATGATAAATATAGATGAGATCTTAAATCAAAAGATTATGCTTCTGGGCTTTCTTATCCCCACCCCCGTCTTGAGAAAGCCAAGCGACAATCTTTTTTCTTTCCCCCTTTTACTTGGATGGCTTTGACTGTCACTGGGAGATTGCAAACGGAAAACAGAACGCGTAATACTCCGGAGAGACCCTGGGATTGTTTTGTGGTGAGGTTCCGGCTGTCTTTATGTAAAGCTTTGCCTTGCATTAGCAATGATTTCTGTGGCTCCTCAGTCTCCCTGATGCTCTCAAAGACTTGATTATGCCGTTAATATTTCTTGAGAGATGGTTTTCCCCCCTCCTCCCTTTCTGTTATATGGATTTTCTTTTCTTTTTATTGTTGTCATTTTCTTTCCTGAACCTATGCCAGCTACCTGCTGTGATTCTAATTACAAGAGGTTAAAAAAAGGAAGGGATATTCAGAATTTATTTTCATCTTCTGCAAACAGGCAGAAAACATTTAACCATTACCTAGACAATCCCCAAGCCTTTCGACAGAGAGGTGGTCACTTGTGTATTGCTCAAGTATCCTGTTGTTTAGGGACCTACTAGCAAATGCCTATCTTTAGGATCGTTAAGATCAGGGCTTTTTTTCTGGGGAAAGAGGTAGTGGAACTCAGTGGGTTGCCCTCAGAGAAAACGGTCACATGGCTGGTGGCCCTGCCCCCTGATCTCCAGACAGAGGGGAGTTTAGATTGCCCTCCGTGCTGCTCGGTGCGGAGGGCAATCTCAACTCCCCTCTATCTGGAGATCAGGGGGTGGGGCCACCAGCCATGTGACCGTTTTCAAGAGGTTCCGGAACTCCGTTTCCCCGCGTTCCCCCTGAAAAAAAGCCCTGGTTAAGATGGTGAGGGAGGTTTTCTGTTTGGGAGGAGAGGGTGACCCAGGTGTTCTAGCTGCAGACTGACCCAGAGCCATGAATATATGGCTTTAAAAAAACAACTGGGTTCAACGGCTTCACTCCTTGAAAACTCACATAGCTATACCAAAATAAACTGTCTTTTGTTACAGTGCATAAGCATTATTTCTATGTGCCTAATACTCATACAATCTGTCCCATTCATTATCTGGCCAGCCAGGGATGAAGTGCATGGTCTCCTCCAATCAGGAAGGGTCAAGCCAAGCTCGGCCTGTTCTTCAGTTCAGGAAATGTAGGTCAGCAAGGGCATGGGGAGATGGAATCCTTGCACTGGGAAGGGGGGAAGCCAAAGTTAGGGTGGGGGCAAAGTTGGCTTATAGGAGCTTTTTAAACAAGTTAGAAACTCAACCAAAGGGTTATAGAGTGAGCCAAATGCCCCATTCTATCCAGGAGCTTCCGTTAAATCCCCAATTTTGCTAAGACCTGGAGAGCTGAATTTTTCCCCTGAGTGCACCAGGAGCACAGAATGCCCCCAGCGGCCATGTGTTTTCTCCGTGCGGTCCAGATTTCTGCAGCTCAGCTGCAGGGAGAAAGGGGTGGAAGGAATCTGCCATTCCACCCTTTGTGTGTAGAACCAGTAACTGAGCAGCCATAGTGGTGTTTCTGTGGAGACATCATATATGGTATGAAACAAAAAGAAGAGGCTTCCCTGCATTGTTTACATTTTGTCCATGCTCAGGAGTAGCAGAAGTTTGTAACCTGTAAGGTGAGATCAGGACAATTTAAATGCCAACCCGCCAGGAAATTCCAAACCTAGTAATGCTTGACCTTAGCAGCCTTTAAATTTTTTACTATGTTGCTGAGTAGGGAAGGAACAGAAATCTCTGCAAGTTGAGAAAAGGGCCTACGGGACCATTTAACAGGTGGCAATATAAAAATGTTATGTGCACATCATTTACTTAATAGCCACAAAAAACAATACTTTGGGGAAGAGGGAGGGATTGGAATAGACTTCAGAGCTTCAATCAAACCATAATTTCTGAACCTTCATACGCAATGTTTGTTTTGTTTGTTTGTTTATATCCTGATTGTTTCCCCTACGGGAACCCAAAATGACTTAAAAAATCACGTTTCCTTCCTCCATTTTATCTTCACAATAACAACCCTACGAAATCAGTCCGGCTGAGAGCAAGCGACTAGCCCAAGATCAACCAGAGAGCTTCAGTGTCAGAGTGGGGATTTGAATCTGGGTCTCCCACATCATAATCAGACCCTCACTTTAACCACTAGACCCCTACATGCAATGTCCAGTTAAGGGGTGGTTTACAGATTTGGCTGAAACCAGAGCTAAAGCTACCATACCCTTAAACTGGGAGCTTTTCTCTGTGAAAGTTTGCTTCAGAGGTGACAACCTTGTGAACTCTAGAGGCTGATTCCGCACATGTTGGATAATGCACTTTCAATGCACTTTATCAATTGTTTGAGGTGGATTTTTTGTTCCGCACAGGAAAAAATCCATTCCAAATGATCTATAAAGAGGATTGGAAGTGCATTATCCAACGTGTGCGGAATCACTATATGTCTGGCAGAACCCACGATATCATCTCACGAGCTAGTTACTTTGCTGATGATTGCACTAGGAATTCCATGAAGGGGTTTTAAACCACCCCTTATGTTATTTTACCAACCGGAAACACCTTTGCAGAGAAGGGAAACATCATTACTTGTGGACAATTCAAGGTGCTAGTTTTAACCTGTAAAACTCTTCATAATCCAGGTTTAGGGATACTAAGGGCCAAGCTAGAAGTGACGAATTACACTTGAATGGCAAGTGAACAGACTCGCATGTATTCCTCCCTGTTCGCTTGCGCTCCACTCGATCACGTAGTGGAGCGCAAGTGGAGCACAAGCGAACAGAGAGGAATACATGTGAGTCTGTTCACTTGCCATTCAAGTGTAATTCGTCATTTCTAGCTTGGCCCATAGTGGGAGATCCCTGCCCCCAGCTCCTGTTGCCACTCCAACCAGCAGCAGCAGGAGAAAAATAAAATAAAAACCAGGCTGTGGGGTGGGCATGATGATACCACTTCTAGAAGTGATGGCGGATAGCTCTCGGGCTCACTGATTTTTCCTGAAAGTTATGCCATCACACCTGAGCTTTCCCTTCATGTTCCTGCCTCCGACCCTCCCACCAGTTGCCCGGCTTAGCCTCCCCACGACCTCCCCCCCATCTTGTAGAATAGTGTGCCTAAGGAGGTCAGGAAAGCTCCCACTCTTCTGGCTTTCCACAAACTATGCAAGGTTGAATTATTCAGAAGGGCTTTCTACCCAGATTATTGGTGCTTTGTCATAAGAAATAGCTCAAAGAGATACCTTGGTAAAGGACAGGAAGTGTAGGCTAGGCCATTGGGTACCATCTACTAATGGAGATATGCTCCTACTGAGTAGCTTGACATTGCTAAAGATGCCATGTTAATTACTTGCCATTTTAATTCAGAAAGGTGTCATCTATGTGTTTGACCTTCTGCTAGTTTTTCAAATTTGCAGCTACTTATTGTAGCTTATTGTATCTGTTTTCGTTTAATGTCCCAACTGTTGATCATGTTGTATTTCTGCTGTGAACGTCCTAGCAATTGCTTATATTGTATTCATTTGCAGTATGTAATCCTCCTTGGATCTCAGTGAGAAAGGTGGACTATAAATAAACAGCAACAACAATATTTGTAGGACCTGTTGTACAGAGCCACTTGCCAATGGAAGTCTGCCCAACTTCACTTGCTGGGAGTTCTTTCGTTGGGGGAGGGGGTTCCCCTGGCTCTGTCTGTCTGATCAACTGTCTTCCTGGTAGGAGAATCAAGGAGGAATAGAAGAAGGAGAGGACTCAGAGACTAACTCCTTTTATCCGGATGTGAAGAAACAAGATAAATAGAAGAATGATTCTTACAAGGCATTTCTGCCGAAGATATAGAAACTGTATATGAACTTATGGAGAGGGGTGGGAGGGCAATGGGTATATATGTATGGGGATAAGGATGTTTTGAAGGAATGGAAATAAATAAATAAATAAATTTTAAA
The DNA here is from genome assembly GCF_028583425.1 of Eublepharis macularius. Classification (NCBI taxonomy): domain Eukaryota; kingdom Metazoa; phylum Chordata; class Lepidosauria; order Squamata; family Eublepharidae; genus Eublepharis; species Eublepharis macularius. The sequence continues at coordinate 20,162,688 of NC_072802.1, forward strand.
AACTGTCTTCCTGGTGGTAGCCCCCCCACACTGGAATGGCCTACCAGAGGAAGTATTTCAGCCATCTTCTCTGGCTAGGTTGGGGAAACAGTTGGGCCTTTAAAGGCTGTTTTGGCTAAGCGCCTCTGACTCTAGTATGCTCAATTGGGATTAGGCTAATGTTTTTATGGATGTTGGGCTTGAGTTCCAAGTGTGCAGTGGGGGATGTGTGTGCATTGATTTGGGTCCAGGTGACTTTCTTCTAGTTGTATGTTAATTTTTTTAAAAAAATGATCAGCCCTTTCATGTACAGAACTTAATGGCAGGTGAATTTTAAAAAAAAAATAAATGCAGGGAAATTTGAAACCCTGCAATGAAGTGTGTGGGGTAGGGTTGCCAGCCTCCAGGTAGTGGCTGGAGATCTCCCAGAATTACAACTGGTCTCCAGGCCACAGAGATAATTTCACCTGGAGAAAATGGCTACTTTTGGGGGTGGACTCTATGGAATTATGCCATGCCAAGGTCCTTTCCCTCCCTAAAACCCACTTTCTCCAGGCTTCTCCAGGTTTCATCCCCTAGATCTCCAGGAATTTCCCAACTTGGAGGTGGCAACCCTAGTGGGGAGACGTGTGTGTGTGTGTGGGGGATTTAGATCCAAGAACCAGTAGACAGAAAAGGTCTCCTTCCCTCTGCTCCCAATTACCCCCATCTTGGGAAAGCACTTTTGCCTTTCTTTAACGGGCTGTGTCTTTGCATTGGCTTGGGCCTTGGTATTCAGGAAAAGAGAAATTGCACAGCTGACTCTTGGCATCTTACAAACAAGTTCTGAAATCTCGTTTGTGTTAAGCTTTGGATGTAAGCAGAAGGCTAAGTTGACAATGCGAACAAGAGAGAATAATTTAAGGCATGCCCCTCTCCCCCCTGCCCCAAATAAAGGAGATTTGGGGTTGATATGCTCCTTTCTAGCCAGCTCTCTCAGTACCTCTGAGCCCTGTTAGTTATCCATATACAAAGTTTCAGCGGGGAGTGCTTGTCTGCTAATAAGAAAATTAACATTTAGAAGATGATGCAGTGCTTCAGTGAGCCTTGGAACAGCCCTGGAGATGGTAAAAGAGATCCGATTACAAAGCGGACAGGCGATGCCCGGTCCATCTTTATAATGACTATCTTAGGGAATGACAGGCAAGCCGTTGAGGTGAGTTATGATGAGCTTTCTCTCCCAGCCATCATAGCAGCTGCCTATTTTTCATTCATTGACAACTAAGCTGAGTTTTGCAAACCTGCTTAATTTGTTGGCGGATGACTCTGTTCAGCGTTTAGGCATCAGCCTCCTTTGGGGGATCTCTGGTTTGAAGTGAGTGGCTAAAAGGAGAAGACTGCGGTGAACAGCAAAGGGAGCTGCTCTCTTGCCCCATGACCTAACTCTGGAGGACATGGGCCCTTCCTGAATGACTCTCACGAATTTCCCACCCATGAGGCATGTTTTTATCTTCGCTTAATGGGGATGAAATCGATCAGATAAACATACGCTCCAGTGGTCACATTTGAGTTTGGTGCAGTGGGCCATTTCTACATGTCTTACCTGCCTGCAGAACATCGTGCAAAAGACCCAGAAGACAGCATCTTCTTGTGTGAAATCGCACCAGGAAGATGCTGTTATCCAGGAGTTTTGCATGATTTTGCGCAAAACTCCCAGGTAACAGCATCTTCCTGGTGCAATTTCGCACGAGAAGATGCTGTCTTCTGGGTCTTTCATGTGATGTTCTGCAGGCAGGTAAGACATGTGGAAATGGCTGTGGTTCAGAGTGGCAGGACTCTAATCGGAAGAACCAGGTTTGATTCCCCACTCCTCCACTTGAAGCCAGCTGGGTGACCTTGGGCCAGTCACAGCTCTCTCAGAGCTCTCTCAGCCCCACCCACCTCTCAGGGTGATTGTTGTGGGGATAGTGACATACTTTGTAAACCACTCTGAGTGGGTGTTAAGCTGTCCTGAAGGGCAGTATATAAATCAAATGTTATTGTTGTTGTTATACTACTACTACTACTACTACTACTACTACTACTACTACTACTACTACTACTACTACTAGGGATAATCCCTGTTTTCTGTTGGCTTTCCCCTAGTTACAGTGCTTATTTTCTCCTTTTGGGGACAGTCCTCTTACGAAGCCATTTAAAAATGCTCTTACTGTGTTCACATGTGCCACCGTAAAGTTCTTTAGATGTCAACCATCTCCCCCAGGTGTGCAGGTATTAAATTAAGGAGTGTATGTGCTATTTAATAGTAATTATAGTAATTTAAGGCACTCTCTGTGGGGCTGCTTTTGAAGACTGTTTGGGTATTTCAGTTAGTACAAAATGTAACCTTTGCATTGGACATATTACTTCTATAGTATGCCAGTTGCTTTGAACAGAGGTAGCTGAAAAGTAGGAAACCAGTGCTAGGTTGTTAAAAGCCTTAAACAGCTTGAGCCCAAAGTACTTAAAGGACCACCTCTGCCTGTGTGAACCCGCCCAGATCCTGAGATGGTATAGGCAGGATTGCTTTGGAGGTTTTCTCTTTCAGAGGTCAGGCAAGGACTATCTTAGTAGCCACTCGTAGAATGTGGACTTCACTTCTCCTAGAGATACATCTATCTTTTTTGTAGTTTTAGGTGGATAGCTGTGTTCGTCTGCCATAGAACAGCAGAATTTGAGTCCAGTGGCACAAGATTTTCAGAGTATAAGCTTTCAAGAGTCAGAGCTCATGTCTGAAGAAGAGAGCTCTGACTTGAAAACATGTACTCTGAAAATTTTGTTGTTCTCTAAGGTGCCACTGGACTCAAATCCTGCTGTCCCTTTTATAGTAGACCATCTGGAAGAATACAGTCCAATCTTTTTGGAAACTCCTTCAGTATTGGCAGATATATAGATATAGATATTACATATACATATTCACACTCATTTGGTGTTTGAATCTGACCCTTTTTGAGGTTTTTGTTTGAATCTGTTTGGTTCTACAGTATTCTTGTGTTTTGTTATAAGTTACATGATGCTTTTTAAATCAAGAAGTAGGATATTCATATTCTAACATAAAAATAAATCTGAGTGAGAACAGACTGGATTGCAACAGACATTGTAAAATGCATACATATGGACACACAAAGCCGGGGCTTTTTTCTGGGAAAAGAGGTGGTGGAACTCAGTGGGTTGTCCTTGGAGAAAATGGTCACATGGCTGGTGGCCCCGCCCCCTGATCTCCAGACAGAGGGGAGTTTAGATTGCCCTCTGCACCGCTGGAGCGGTGTGGAGGGCAATCTCAACTCCCCTCTGTCTGGAGATCAGGGGGCGGGGCCACCAGCCATGTGACCATTTTCAAGTGGTTCCGGAACTCCATTCCACTGTGTTCCAGCTGAAAAAAAGCCCTGCACAAAGCCAATATGTTGCTTCCCTCCCTGCCTGCATTGGGTACTGTTCGTATAGGTTCCCATGCCCGATCTGCAGATATTCTATAAACATGACCAGAACTTGTTTTAAATTTTTTCTCAGCTGAGCATTCTGAGAAAGAATACTGGTGGCAGGGATGGGATGCTCAGGATGTGATCTTTCCTTCATGTGCTACATGAAGTGCTACATATATTTGTATTTTATATGTATGTTATAAACCACCTCAAGCACAGACATATTGGAGAGGAGGTAGATAATTTGAATAAATAAATAAATAAACTAGATCAGAACATCTAGTCCACCCTTCCATTTCTCAGATGCCTCAAGGAAGCCCACATGCGAGGTGTGACCGCTATTACCTCCCAGCAACCGGCATTCAGTGGCACATTCTCTCGGAACCTGGAAGCTCCAAGAAATTGTGAAATCCCCCAGGGAAGCACTTGCGGCATCCAAGAAGGCTGCAGGTAGCTCTGCTTTAAGAGCCTGTTTATTTGTGAATGAGTCTCGTTAAGCACGGTGCCAAGCAAACGAGCAAAGGATCAGACTCCTGAAAGTTATGTGTGTTGTCGGGCCAGCTGGTCAGACCTGGGAGGACGTTCTTGATGCAGGAACAGAAAATAGCCTTTTAAAGTATGGGCCAAAACGGCACTCTCTAGGAACACAGCCTACAGCCTTCAGGTTCTTAAAGGATGGAGCCCACCAGTAAGCCGTGCCTGAGGCCTTGGGCTGAAGCTCATCATGTTAGAAAAAAGATGTATAAACTCAGGGCTTTTTTTCAGCAGGAACGCGGGGGAACGGAATTCCGGAACCTCTTGAAAATGGTCACATGGCTGGTGGCCCCGCCCCCTGATCTCCAGACAGAGGGGAGTTGAGATTGCCTTCCATTCCACCTGGCGGCGTGGAGGGCAATCTCAGCTCCCCTCTGTCTGGAGATCAGGGGGCGGGGCCACCAGCCATGTGACCATTTTCTCCGAGGGCAACCCACTGAGTTCCACCACCTTTTTCCCCAGAAAAAAAGCCCTGTATAAACTTATGCATGAAATGAATAAAGAGAACTTTTCTCCCTCTCCCATAAAACTAAGCATAGGAAGCAGCCGATTAAGTTGATGGACAATAGGTTCAGGATAGATAAAAAGAAGTTCTTTATCTAACAACTAATAACATTCTGGAATTTGCTGCTAGAGGATGTCATATTGGCCATGGACATTGGTGGCTTTCAAAGAGGATTATGCAAGTTCACGGAGGAGAGATCCATCCATGGCTCCTAGCCACAGGGACTGAAGGGAACCTTCATATACAGGGGTGGCAAACCTCAGTGCTTGTGCCAGAAGGCAGCATCAGGCGGGGGCCTTGGTCTCTATGCTCTGTTGGTTGGCTGTGCAGAACAATTGTCTGGCCCTCTGTGAAGTGAGGAACTAGTCTCGATGGCCCATTGATCTGAACCAGGGGGAACCTCTTACGATTTAAAGCCTCTGAGTGCAAGAGCATCACTCAGTCTTCCTAGATTGAAGAAGGCCTTGTTCTAATTGGAGCAGTAGACCTCTCTCTGGGCTGCACCGCTTCAGACTGCCCGTGGAGGCTCAGAGGAATGAATCTTCTCCTGCAGTCTCTCCCCAAGCTAGCCTGTCCATGGTCAGCACGTGGGAGGCTTTTTAATGGAAGAGAATTGAATCCAAGGTGCTCTGGATTAGAACAGCAGAGGTTGCTTCTTTAGATCTTCTTTATAACAACAACAACAACAACAACAACACAATTTGATTTCTATACCACCCTTCCGGACCACTTAATGCCCACAGAGTGATTTGCAAAGCATGTCATTGTTATTATTATCCTCAGGACAATCACCCTGTGAAGTGGGTGGGGCTGAGAGAACTCTGAGAAACAGAGCTGGGTTCAAGGAGAGGAGTGGAGTATCAAACTCAAGCTCAGTCACAGCCAGCTGGCTTCAAGCGGAGGAGGGGGAATCAAACCTGGCTCTCCAGATTAGAGTCCTGTCGCTCTTAATCACTATACCAAACTGGTCTTACATCCTACATTTGGAAGTAAGACTCATGGTGACCAGGGAGGGACAATATTTTCTGTGATAATGCTAGTTCTTTGGCGTATGTACCAAGGCATGTGTAACTGGCACTCAAATTAATATCCAAGGGAGACGTGAAAACCATTCTGGCTTTTGTTTTTGTTTGGTTTGGTTTTTGACTGACAAATATAAATGAATACATGAAGAAATGCAGCAAGGGATCACACAGTCAGGTCTATGAATTCCGTTTAACCAGGAAGATGCAGAAGATACGAAAATCTTCTGCGGTGCAGATGTTATGTTCGTGGAAGCCATGCATAACACGTCTGCAATGGTTTGCATATATGGAGGCAATACCCAAGGGAAAGTCCACCTGTTGTCCAATTCACACTGTATCAAATGTGAGTATTGGGCGCATTGTGATGATAATTAACTCCGGATATGCACAGCTGATTGGCAGGCTCCCTGGTCATGTGACCATAACCTCTGCAGAGGGCATGTGTGAACCACCTCCAAAGATATAGTAACAAAACACACCAGTAATCAAGTGACGTACAAAACATTTCACCACCTGCTTCCGAGGATCAGAATGTCAGATATTCACCTTTTTCATCTTGTCTTGTTGTGTCAGAATTTGCAGGTTGAAAACCGTGGGAGTAAATATGAGGCTGACTCGACAATGTTGATGAATTTGAGTGAATTTTCAGGAGTCATGTTTTTATTCTGTTTTCCCTCTCAGAGATGAGTGGGGTTTTTTTTTAAGTTCCATAGAAATGCAAGAGATATCTTTTTATATATTAGAAAGGGGGGGACCCTGCATGCTTCCTACCAATTTCATGACGAGAGACTCTAGCCTGGCTTTCTGTTACTAATAGATTACTGGGGATATTTGCATGCTGCCAATGAATAATTCTGGCAAGGTTTCAAAAGGAAACGAGCAGACAAATACTGCAAGGCATATGTAATAAAAGAACAGCTTAAGACAACTGTGAACTGTTGACAGACCCAACCAATATAAAGTGTGCATCTGCCATGGGGTATTTTACAAGCTGCTCAGCCTTGGCTTGGGAATAGCTAGAAGGCGCCTTGCAATTTGGGCAAGGCTGTTTGGACTTCCTAGTGAAGCAGGAGAGGATGGAGATTCAAGCCCACAGCAGCATGAACCTGGGACTGGCAGGATGTCTGGTAGACCTTCAGACCGTGCAGTTTATTTTGCTGAAGCGGGCCGTGGAACAGCAGGGAGACTAGAATTGGGGGCTGAGCAAAACTTTCGTTCTTGCTCTGTGGTTTTGCTCTACTCTGCATACTAGTGCTCCTGAATTCTGGTCTAATTAGGGATCCTATTCCCACGGTGGGGGCAAGGGATCCCCTGCTCCCAGCCTCCACCCCCCCCCCTCTGCAGTTCACCTGGATGGCGGGGGTGGGGAGACATGGAAACACATCGCACTGGGAGTGACCTGGCAACCCTAGGTCTAACTGCAAGAAATTCTAAAGTTAATTCCAGGATTATAGCATACACACAAGTTTCTGTCGCCTTAGATTCTTTCAGCTCATTTGCATCTTTTCCCTTGCTGCTTCTTCATGATGGATATTCACATGCCCATCAGTAAAACACCACAGCAGACACACACACACACACACAATGCAATTGCACTTCAAGTTTGCATTTTCTGCAGAATCAGTGTTCATGAGGGCATCAAGAATGAATGGAAAGCTGTACCAAACTCTGCATGATGCACAGTGCTCTATGCTGAATGTGTAATCTGCCTTGGGTGGGGGGGGCAGTGTCTCTCAGAGGCAGAACGGCAGCATGTAAAGGGGTTAAATAAGTGAATTAAAACAGAATGATGAAGAGTTCTTAACACCTCTCTCTAGAAAATAGATTATGCCATTCCCATGTCCACAATCCAGGGTGAAACTTAGATGGGGAGAGTTTTGGAGGCAAACAGGGCCGGCGCCAGCGTTTCTGGCGCCTGAGGCAGCTTCAGGGGTGTTGGTACGTGTGCGCACCTGGACTGTGTGATGACGTCACTGTATGTGATGTCATCACACGGGGCAGGGCTGCTGCATGGGTGGCCTCCCAGACCTCCTGTTCAGTTGCCCCACGCCGCCCTGGCCACCTGCTGCACCTGGCCCGCAGCTGTGTGCTGGTGGCGGTGGTGGCAGCAGCAGCACAAAGCAACTGAGTGGGAGGGCTAGGAGGCTGTCCGCTCAGCTGCCCCACGCTGCCGCTGCCAGCACACACTCCTGGCTGAGCACAGCAGCTGTGGGCCAGGCATGGCAGGCAGCTGGAGCAGCGCATGTGCATCCTCCTTCCAGCTCAGTTGCTCTGTGCCCCGCCCCGGCTGCCTGCCACATGCCTGGCCTGCAGCTGTGTGCCGGTGGCAGTGGCAGCATGGGGTAATTGAACTCTGTGGCGCACGCCCTCGCCCCCAGTGTCCCCTCCAGCACCCCCTTGGTGCCTTAGCGCTCAAGGCGTCTGCTGGCCCAGCCTCAATGGGCATGCCGGCCCTGCTTGCAAATACTGTTTTCTTAGCTAAAGTTGGTCTGTTGTTTTCCAAAGTGATTCTGCATTGACAGTATGAGGGCTCGGTTCATTGACTGAGATCGTCTGATAGCTAGTCTGGAGCTATATTGGTCTGGATGCTTTCAGTTCTCAGAGATCTTGGTGCAAAGACATACCTTGAAAGTTTGTGCAAATGCATGAGCAAAGAGCAAATATCTCGAATAATAAAAAAGACAAATAGCCCAAGAGCTCCAGACCCGCACAAAGAACAATAAGGAGGTCCCATTTCTCATAGATGTGATAATCCTGTATTTTGGCTTGCATCAATTCAGAATGCATGGTGGGACACAACTCGAAAGAATTCTTCTTTGTACAACCATTCCAACAATGGCACACATGGAAAGCCAGCACGCTAGTGAGAAGACCTTGTGACTGACATGCTATATTTCTATACACAGAAAATCTTTTTGTGTCTATGAGTACGTACCATTATGTGAACCCCCAACTCCAGTCTGAAGTGGGAAAGCCCACAGGTAGGTTTACCACCTCCACAAGGGCCAGCCAAGGAGAGACGTGAAAGGTCCTTGATTAACTAAGATGTTCTGCTTTTAAAAAGGTAATTAGCCTCCCCAGATAGATGCTTTGGAAACCAAGAGCTGTCCGTGGGGTGAAGGTGCTCATTAATCCTTTCCTGCCATGCGCTTTCTGCAATGTAAGTAGCCAGTCTAAAGCCGCAGTATATTTCATAAGAGAGAGAAGACGACTTCAAGTCAGGGTTTTTCCCCGTGCAGAGCAAACAGTAGCATCAGAGGGGCTATTTAAATCATGGGCAAAGTACAGGAGGAAAGGTTAAAAGTTTCTCCATCTGCAACCCTTTCCCAATTCTCACAGCAGAAGCTTGGAATTCACGGTGGTGGAGAGTACCGTCGAGTATAGCTGAGTTACAGCAACCCCTGGCGAGTTTTTCATGGCAAGAGACTAACAGAGATGGTTTGCCATTGCCTATCTCTACAATCCTGGTCTTCATTGGAGGTCTCCCATCCAATTAGTAACCAAGGCCGACCCTGCTTAACAAGATCTGATGAGTTCGGGCTTGCCTGGGCTATCCAGGTCAGAGCAGCATGGGATTACAATTTAATTTTTTAAAAAATATATGGAAGACCTTAATCATGCTGTTCTGCATCTCATCTGGATCTGAGTCCCATCTGACGAAGAGAGCTGTGGTTCTCAAAAGCTTATGCTACAGTAAAGGTGGTTAGTCTTAAAGGTGCTACTGGACTCTTTTCTATTTTGCTACTACAGACTAACACGGCTAACTCCTCTGGATCTGAGTCCCAGCCTAGGTATCAGTTCCTACAGTTAATATATCTAATGTGCTAGTCGGCTATGGTTTTATATTGCTTGGTGTCAAATGCTTAGACTGTCCATAATTTGCTAGGTGAAAAAGTAGGGACCTTAAGAACTGATTTTTGTGGAGACCTTCTGTGCAATGCCTAAAGGAGGAAAAAGAAAAAACCCACTTCCCTTTCATGTAGCTAAAATTGTCCAGATACATTAAATATTAATAATAAAGGGTTTTTTTCCCCCTCTGAAACACTGCGGCTGTTCAAAAATATCTGAGTGCTAACGGTACAGTTTCAAACTGTTTTTTTTAAAGAAAAAAACAATTATTCACTAGAAAAATGCATTCATATCAAACTCTTCATTTTTTGAACGTCTCAAAACAGGAGTGATGAAGTTGTTTTGAGGACAGATTCTTTGGACTAGAGTCCATGCATTATTTTTTTTTAAGTGGAGTCCTCACAAGAGTCTAAGGTACTGTGATATTTTAAGATACTGAAATTATTAGAAGGGTTTCAAAGACAGAACTCTCACAAGGTATTTGTGATCAAAAATTAGATTTTATTGAAAAGGTTTTGAAAAAAATCAGTTTAATACAAAGTGTATTGGGGGTAGAGAGCACCATCAAGTCATAGCTGACTTATGGCAACCCCTGGTGGGGTTTTCATGGCAAGAAATGAACAGAGGTGGTTTGCCATTGCCTGCCTCTGCAACCCTGATCTTTGTTGGAGGTCTCCCATCCAATTACTAACCAAGACTGACCCTCCTTAGCTTCTGAAATCTGATGAGACCAGGTTTGGGAACAAACTGTCTTACCTTAGTATAAAGAAGTGGATGTCACTAATACTAATAAACTTGCTGTGATGTTTAAGGAAGGCCAAGACCTCAATAATAATCTTTACAAAACCTGCAGTTCTCTGCCCCATAAAATATACAACAAACCCTTCTAGCTTCCTCTCCTCCCTTCCCCTACCATTGTGGTAAGCATCCTTCTTTTGTGCCTGAGTAAATGATATGACATAATCCTGTACTGACTTAGGGAAAATAAGGTCATTTAGTGTCCGCATACACTAGAAATCAAGTTCGAGCATTCAAGGAATCCCCTTTTCAAAGTCAACGGATGAAACATTTTTGTTTGAAAATGTTTGGTGTTTTTATCTTTTGATAAAAGTTGTGAGATTTAAAATGATTTTTTCTATATTTATTGATTAAAGGACATTTAAGTATTCAGTTTAGAATTTATTGCATTTTTAGTACAGTACTTACCTCAATTTTCATTTTTGGTTGTTGTGGGCATCTTTATAAATTTTCCAGAATGTGATATATTTGCAGGGTTGACTTGCTGTCTAAAACCTGGTAGGGCTGGGCATTTGCTTCTCTGTTCCACAGATGTAGGTTTAGTCAAGAGAGGCCAGTGGCAGCTCCTGATGGCCCCGGAAGTGAGGACTCACTCCCAGTTTAGGGTGTTCTGCTCTGGACCTCCCGCTCAGGGTGGCTTGTGGATTACAGCCATTGGCGACAAGGCCTATGTGAGAATCAAAAATCTTATCTTAAATAGGCAGCCAAAAAACCCTGGAATATGTGTGTGGCAGATGCAGCCTTGGTTGAAGCAGGACATGTCCCTAATACTAAACATGCGTTCCTAATAACAGCAGATGTGACCTCTCTTGGCCCTGCGCCTGTTCAAATCCCTGATGTCTCTGCTGTTAGCATAAGACAAGAACAAACACTGCAGATGATGGTCTTGGGATATGTGAAGAGAACCATAGCTCCATAAATACACATTTGCCCTGTGTGTTGTGTGATTTGAAAATTTTGTTGCTTCCTCGCAGCTGTGTTTTTCTTTTCAGCATGAAATCTTGTAGATTCGTGACGACAAATGCATGCAGAACTTGCATTTCTGAAAAAAGTTGCATTCCTGGGAAGAGTTCTGAGATAAATCAGGCTGTGCATTACAGTCAGTTGGCAAGACTTGGCTACTTCCACGCTAGCTCTTCCCTCTTCTATTAACACAACTCTGTTCTCTTTTAATTCTTGAGAATCCACACAATGCTTATTCCAACATGTTGCATTTTCAGATTTACTTCCCAACCCGTTTTATTCCAGTCTGGATTATTGCAATGCAAGCCTTTCAGGTGGATTTTTCTGCTGTCTTAGGGGAGCTGTTAGTCCTCTCTAGCCCCTCCAGCTCTGCCTCCTACTACCAAACATCATTGCTGTCATTTTTAAAAAGCCATGATAAAACTTGTCCTTTCACTCTCCTCATCCTTGGTCAATGGTTTGATGTACTGCTTTAGCAAGCAACCAACCAACCTTTATTAGCATATACAGGGCTTTTTTTCTGGGAAAAGAGGTGGTGGAACTCAGTGGGTTGTCCTCGGAGAAAATGGTCACATGGCTGGTGGCCCCGCCCCCTGATCTCCAGACAGAGGGGAGTTGAGATTGCCTTCTGCGCCGCTTGGTGGCGTGGAGGGCAATCTCAACTCCCTTCTGTCTGGAGATCAGGGGGCGGGGCCACCAGCCATGTGACCATTTTCAAGAGGTTCTGGAACTCCGTTCCACCGCGTTCCCACTGAAAAAAAGCCCTGGGCATATATAAAATATAAAATTTTAAATACAAAAACTCCATACACAATGAGATTAAAATTACAGATAGGAACAGGGCAACAGTGCAGCAAAACCAGTACAGTACCAGTACAGTTTGCTTGCGACAAACTCCATTTTGATTCTGACTGCTGCATTTTGTATCAGTTGATGTTTTAGGATCATTTTCAAAGGTCAACCATGTAGAGTATGTTACCATTGTATAATCTGAATGATACCAAAATATGTGTGACAGTAGCGAAGTCAGCTTTCTCCAGGACTGGCTACAGCTGGTAAACCAGCCTAAGCCAAACAAGCAGTCCATGTCTGTCTAAGTAGCACTGAGTTAGAACAAGTTGTCTGTTGCAGTGTTACTTCATTGGCTACTTATTTATTTATTTATATTTAATTTATATTCCACCCTCCCCAGGGACGTATGAGAGATGGAGGTGTCACTAGTAGGGAGGGCATATACTGCGCTCCCCCGGCCATCAACCATATGCCTGGTAGAACAGCTCTGTCTTACAGGCCCGGCGAAATGCTAATAAATCTCACCGGGCCATGGTCTCATTGGAGAGAGCTTTCTACCAGGCTGGGGCCAGGACTGAAAAAGCCCTGGCCCTAGTCGATGCCAGGCAGGCCTCCCTAGGGCCAGGAATCTTTAATAGATGCTTATCGCTAGAGCAAAGAGTCCTCTGGGGCTCATATGGGGAGAGGCAGTCCCGCAGATACGCCGGTCCCAGTCCGTATAGGGCTTTATATTTAGACCAGCTTGGGCCATGGCTGTTTCTACACTACCCTATTTTAATGCATTTCTCCCTCCTTGAAGCCATGGCCGATTCCAGATGGCCCTCTGCAATCCAAAACGTTGCGCGTTGTCGCGCATCATCGCGCGGAAAACGCGAAATATCGCGTTTTCTTGCGCGAGTTTTGCACGAGGTCGTGCAAAACTCGCGCAAGAAAACGCGATATTTCGCGTTTTCTGCGCGATGACGCGCGACAACGTGCAACGTTTTGGATTGCAGAGGGCCGTCTGGAATCGGCCCATGTCTTGCCAGCTCGCTTTGCGAACTCACCGTACACATGCAGAGCCCACAGGCACGATTTGTGCATTCGTGTCTCGCTTCCAGAAGTCCTCACACCACATCAAACGTGGCTTTCTTTGAAGGTGTTCTCCTGTGCTTTTGTCACTATCGACGCAAGCACATTCACAGCCCAAATCGGATTGGGTACTGGGGACTGCAAGGGGCAAAATTGGCCAGTTGGTGGAGAGGCGGGATTTGCATGCTGTCAGGTTTGAGAGTGCCTACGCATGCTCACCCAAACCGAATCGACTATTATGTCCCCGCTCAAAACTGACTGTATCCGTGAATGGATGTGAAAGAAGTAATGGAATAGTGCTTTTGCACCATTCTCAATTTAAAAAAAAATGATTGAGGATGGCATTCTGCTTGCCAAAAAGGGAACATAGAAATCGGTGATAATCAATGCAGAAATTACAGAATAGGGTTTCTCATGCTGTCTCCATTAATAAGGTCAGGATTTGAGTGCAGTGGTACCTTATTTGTTTCTCATTGTAATAGCGCAAGGAAAGTAGATTTAAGGGGGGGTGGAATTCATGGGTGGTTGTTAAGTCACTCGCCAAATGCAGGCTGGATTGCAGTTCAGAAGGAGGGGAAAGCATGAGAGGAGGAGTGGTTGGGCATATGTGGGCGGTCTCTTCCCAAGCACTTCGAAGCATTCGCATGCATTGCAAGAAACATGTGAAAAGCAGCATTCCAAAAGAAAAACTGGTCAAAGCGCATTCTCAGAAGAAGCGCAACAAAACTGGAATGATCACGAGATATGCACAGCTGGCTAATGACGACACGTGGATCAATGAGAATAAAATGGGAGAATTCCACATGATAAGGATGTGTGGAAAAGCATGTGAGACGATGCAGAACTTCGTGAAGACCCTGACTGGAAAGACCATTACCCTGGAAGTGGAGCCCAGTGACACCATAAAGAACATAAAGGCCAAGATCCAAGATAAGAAGGGCATTCCTCCCCATCAGCAGAGGCTGATCTTTGCTGGCAAGAAACTGGAAGATGGCCACAACCTCTCCAACTACAATAGTCAGGAGGAATCCACCCTGCACTTTATGCTGCATCTCAGGGGAGGCATGCAGATCTTTGTGAGGACCCTGACTTTGACCTTTGAAGGTTCCAGATGTTCCCCCAGATTGCCAGGTGGATCATTCAGGGAAGTACAACTCTATCCAGAACAAGCTGTATAGCTGCTTCTATATCCTCTTTATTCTCAATCCATGGTTTAAATGCCATCTTCTCTGGGTTAATTTTCAGTTTATTTCTCCTCCTCCAGTCCTTCACTGCCGCCAAACTTCCTAGAATCAGATGGCAAGTTGAGCATCCACAGAGTCAGGACGTATCTGTCCTTGACGTTCAGCTATTTGACCTCTTAGGATGCAGAAGATGTGGCAGACACCTGAGGGACTCAAGGGCATGTGCATGCTAACAACATTTTCCAAGGACATCCCCAACATGTCCTCAAGGCTAGCTTGAAGGCACTGTTGTTTTACCACAGCCAGGCACCAGAGGGTTTGGCATCGAGGACTGGCCTGGTTGGGTGCCTGCTGAGTCTCAGGGCCCATCAAAGTGCCCACTGCTGATGAGAGATGCTTGGCACATCCACTGCCACTAAAAAATAGGCGAGCACCCCAGAGGCTTTAGTACTTCTGCTGGAGATGGTGCCAACAAGCAGAGGAGCATAGTTCTTGGATGACAACTCTGTGATCTTCTCTCTTCCCACAAGTGCCTCTCCAGTTAGAAAACAGGAGGTTATGCCGAAGGATCCTGTAATACTGTGGGAGCCCCTGGATCAATCTCCCATTTTTTTACTGGGAGGAGTGCTGGCGAGATCGGAGCAGGATTCTTCCACACTTCTTAGCCTTCCTGGTGCTGAAAAGACTTAAGGAGCCCAAAACATTGTACTCCACTCCTTTTTCTAGAAATCTGCATGTGTGCATGTACAGGGATCGGTGCTATGAGGGAGCCACTGGAGGGGAGCTTGCTCAGGGCCCCCCAAAATCTCGATCCTTGGCGCTAGAATGTAGGGACCGTGCCTGGTAGTTGGAGGCTATGCTGGTTTGATCCCTAGCCATCATTTGGTGTTGCTTGATGCTTAGGGTTAGCCTGTTTGGCTAAGCAATGAAAGGCATTCGTGGCAACATAGCTATGGATCTATTTACCCAGGGCCCCTTTCCTGTTCAAATAAGGCACAGGACAAGATTGGCAGGGCTGCAGAGATGCCAGCCAATTGAAGGAAAGTTATGACAAGTGGGGACTATTCTCCCCTTCCCCTATGCACACACACACACACATACATTTGCTGTGGAGAGAAAGCAATTTTCCTTGGCACAGTAGATAAGTCTTGCTGGGGATCTGTTGTGCTTAAGGGGCGCTATTAGAGGCAACGGTCCTCTCCATCACTTGTTACTGCTTCTCTTGATGTATGTGGCCTTCCTGTTTGGCTAGGCAATGCGGAGAAGGTTGATGCTCATGAGAAAGTATGAGATGACACCACTCCTGTCTCCCGCCCCCCCTCCCCGCCAGCCTACAGAGAAACCTGGTTTTTAAAACATGGTTTGTTTTTCAGAACAAAACCACTTCAAGCAGGGGATTAATCCCTTCTCTTTGTTTCTAGTTTCCTTGTTGTGCGACGTGTGATTAATTTGTTAAATTCTCAACATAATCAAGGGACACATGGCGGGTGCAAGTGAATGATTAAAAATAGCTGTATTTTCCTTTTTGCGCCAGTGAGATTCAGCACATTCTGACACGTACCTAAGTGCCAAATTCAATAGAAAGCAATTAACTCTGATCTGAAACTTGACACCAACAGGCTGAGTAATTCAGAAGCTTCAACAGGCGGATGCTGTCATAAGTGCCTGCTATTGTGTGCCTGCCTTACAACGGGCGCTCCCTGCCATTAATCCTTGCTTGTGTGTTATTCGGTGTGGTTCAAAAGCACAAGGTGCCACAAGGGCTAAAGAGGACAACTCTTGCAGAGATGAGAGCAGGCCAAGTCAGATGCCGGGAGGGCCGTTTCCAGATGGCTTACCTGAAGCTGCTCCATGCCGCAATGTTGTGGATCATGCCGGGGAAAACACGAAATATCGTGTTTTCCCCAGCACGATCCACAACATTGCGGCATGGAATGGCTTCAGGTAAGCCATCTGGAAACGGCCACGGTCTGCAACTGGCTCTCCAGTGGGTCTGGGTTTTTTAAAAAAAATTGTAAATAAGAAACTACAAAGTGGACTGGATTCAGGCTGAGATGGAGCACTGGGAGAGGGGGTGGGCTGAACTCTTTCTTCCGGCACTCTTTGCCGGAGTGGATATTTGCCTTGCTGGAAGAAGCATAGAAGATGCCTGTATCTTTCCTCCAATGGGACAAATATCAGCTCCAGAAGATCACTCTTTCCCATTTTCCCTTAAACTAACTTCTCCTGCACACCACAGCCCTGATCTGAACGGAGGCTTCCAATGACTGCTATTTACAAGGAGGAAAACTGCAGCAAATGGAAATCCGACCACATTTTCCCCCAATCGTCTCTCTAGTTTGGCCTTAAAGCCCAGTTCTCAGAGATGTGTATCTGTGCTTGGACTGTACCACTGCAGGTACAGGGTCACAGGACTGAATGCATCTTCATATGAAATGAAAGTTCCCTTCATATAGAAAGCTAGCATGTCACAGAAGAACTTTAGCCAAGCCTTCTCCCTGAAATGCTGTTTTTTTTCTTCATGCATGGTTCTCCCACCTCCCTTCTGTGTATAAACACACAAGATGCAAGGGCTGCTGCTCCCAGTTCTCCAGTCAGTTTTTCTGTTTTTCTATTCCTAGGAGTTAGAGCCAAGCTACAAGTGACGCCTGACACAGGTTGGACACTTGTCAGCTTCCCTCAAGTTTTGATGGGAAACTAATGAACCAGCATTTGCCACTGCAAACCAGGCCTTGAATGAGTGTCTGTAGGATGAATCATGGTTTCACCAACATGCTGTCATTTTTGTATCTGAATCGAGCCATGGTGTTGTGGGAACAGTGTAAACAGACACCAGTGCTTAACTAGGAACTAGGAACTCTTGAAGAGCTGTGACAAAATCTAAAATGTGCAAAGAAACAGCAAAAAGAAAACTTGTCTGTTTGTCTCTTGCTTACCCCTGGGTCCTTGATGTGAAACAGCATCTGGCTGCTGTCCTTTAAAAAATAGCATCTTGTGCAGTGCTACCGAGCTACTATAAAGCAAATTGGGGAAAAATACATTAAGTCACAGCAAGGGGAAAACTGGGTGGAGAAAGTCTGTCTGCAGCTGTTGCTCAGTGTAGCTGTTGGCTACACAGAGAGAGTTGCCATATAGTCCATTTGTCTGGATTTTGCCTGGGTTCCAGGTATGCCACTTGGTGCTGGTTGGGAGCATTAGTTGGATCAGATCTTTAGTTTTTGCTTTTTTAAATAAAAATTGAAGTTTTTAACCCTTGATGATCCAGAGATGAGAGAAACAATTATGGACAGTATTTTGACAGTTATTTAGGGGGAAACAAGATCCTTTCCGCTTCCAATTTTTTAACATCCAATGGCCGAAATTGCAGCTATGATTGACATGCCTGCTATGTCCCTGATGAATTTTGCTGTCGTCTAAGATGAGGAAGCAACGGCATACCAGCATGACTCTGGCCAGGTAATATACTTTTTTGTGCAATATGAACATGGTTGAGTTCAATGGGGCTTACTCTCTGGTAAGCATGTTTAGGGTTCAGTCTTACAGTGAAATCCTGAGAAGATGTACTGCAGTCTACACCCATTGATTTCAGTGGCGTCTGGAGTAACTCTTGGGATTGCACTGTTAGCTACTCAACTTAGTTTTGCCTTACTAAGATGCCAACACAGAGCACTGGATGATTATAGTGTGGTACCATCTGTATCTACTGAGAAGTAAGCCCACAGTGTTCAAGAGGAATTATTTGCAAAAAAAATAGGCATATTAGTTACTCAGAGCCAAATTACACATCATGTGCAAGCAGGGGTCATTTCATAGAAAAAGAGCAACAGGAACTCATTAGCATAACTCATTTGCATATGCCACACCCATTGACATCACCAGAAGTGTGTCATTAGCATAATAGATTTTCATATGCCCCACCCCCCAACATCAACCATCCTGGCTGTTTTGGACCCAATCCTGGCCATTCCGGGCCGAAATTGGGCCCAAAATGGCAAAAAGGGGCTGAAAATGGCCAAAATGGGGCCCAAAATGGTCAGTACTGGGCCACTGCTGAGTGGGAGAGTGATCCATCACCCATCAGAGGCCTGATCCTAGCCGTTTTGGGAGCAATCCTGGCTGTTTTGGGTGTGATCCTGGCCATTTTGGGCCTGAATTGGGCCGTTTCGGCCCCAATCCAGGCTGAAATGGGCCCAA
Source organism: Eublepharis macularius (assembly GCF_028583425.1). Taxonomy (NCBI): domain Eukaryota; kingdom Metazoa; phylum Chordata; class Lepidosauria; order Squamata; family Eublepharidae; genus Eublepharis; species Eublepharis macularius. Next base: position 20,181,022 of record NC_072802.1, read on the forward strand.
AATGGCCAAAAATCAGGTGGGCGGGGCCACTTGTCATGTGACCTTTTTGGAGAACTACCGGAACTGCGTTCCTGCACGTTCCCCCTCAAAATGAGCCCTGCATGCAAGCATTTCTAGCAGAAAACCAACAGCCTTCATGCAAAAAAAAAAAGCACTTGGGAAAATATTGATAGGGTGGGAGACTGGCAGTGAGGGAAAGGAGGTGACTTCCCTTTCTCTCCCTTTCATTTCCCTACTCCAAATTACCCATCAAATAAACTTGCCCTGGGATTCCAAACTCACATTCTGAGATCCTGAGGAGAGGGAGGAAAAGCTTGGAAACAAAAGAGTTAAGCATTCTCCCACTACTTTGGTACTAGATCAAGAAGGGTAGCCGTGTTAGTCTGTCTGTCCAGCAGCACCTATAAGACTAACAAAATTTGTGGTAGGGTATGAGCTTTTGTGAGTCACGGCTCACTTCTTCAGATTTGGTACTGATCTCCTCATTCCTAAAGCACCATTCCTTGTACTGGTTGGCATTACCCACTTTTGCCTGTTACATGCGGTGGTGGCTCAATGCATTTTGCTGCCCCTAGCACCCTCCTCCTGTGCTGTCCTCCAAGGTGCGGGCTTCAGAAGTGCGGGTGGTATGGAAGGAGTGTGGCTCTTTTACTGCCGCCCTGCCCTGTACCAGGCAGGCTGCCAAAGAAGCAACCTTACATCCAAACTGGGCAATGGTTGCTGGGGGTGGGGGCTCCACTCTACTTGTTGTGACATCTGTGACATGCTCAAGAATCTGCTTGCTTGTTCTGCTAATGACTAGCTTGCCCCTGAAGCGGCAGCTTTCTTTAAACCTTGAAATGCCACCCGAGTTGCGCTCGTAGCAGAAAGAATAATGATCTCAAACATGATTATATGAGGCATCGTTTTCTGTATCGAATAAGAATGTGGATTGAATAATAATTCAGTGGAGGCGCATAGAGACGGCACATCATTTACCTAAACTGTACAAGGCAAGAAGATTCTGAATTTGGATAGCAAAGACCTTGTCATTCCTGGACCTGATGAAACAGGCTCGTTCCTACTAAAATGCATGGCCCATTTGCCCACTGGCCTTCTACCACTTCTGGTTTACTGAGATGGTTCATTTTCTGCTATGTTTTCTATCAGTAAAGCAGGAAATTCTTTTTACACTATGGGTCTTGTGTTATCTGCTAAAGCAAAATAGGTAAACATTAAATTCTTGCAGTTCAAATGCTGACCTCTCCTCAGATTTGTTTAAAGTGACTTCTTTTTTCTAAACAATAAAGATTTCCTTTGGCATATAAATAAGAAGTAGGGCTTGCAACATTTAATTGATTGGTTGGGTTTATAAATTAAAAGCTTCATAGTCAACTTAAGAAATTAGGTATCATTTTAAATTTCTTTGCTATTTTGATATTCAAATATTAATTCCATTGTTCAGTCTTAAGTAGAATTATGTCCTAAATTCATTTAAGTCAAGAGCTTTGGAAGGATCCAACTCTGTTTACGGTTGCACTATTAGATTTGCTTCTTTCTGCAAAGCAAACACGTGATTCTTTATTTTTGTGCTATTTTCTGTTTCCAAGAACTGAACTGTTCCTATTAAAAGTATGCACTTCTCAATATTATTTTATATCTCCAATTTAGTATTAGTACATGCAGGGATTTTTTTCTGGGAAAAGAGGTGGTGGAATTCAGTGGGTTGCCAGCACAGGGGGCAACTCTTGGTGGGAGATGGTGCCCCTGGTATTACATGTGCGCGCGCAAAGTGCACACATGCTCCCAGGGCCAATGATGTCACTTTGGGTCAGCTGAAACAAGGGGGGAGTTTAAAAAGTTTAAATCGCCCTTGGCAAAAATGGTCACATGGCTGGTGGCCCCGCCCCCTGATCTCCAGACAGAGGGGAGATTAGATTGCCCTCCATGCCCCTCCAGCCGCGCGGAGGGCAATCTAAACTCCCCTCTGTCTGGAGATCAGGGGGCGGGGCCACCAGCCATGTGACCATTTTCAAGAGGTTCCAGAACTCCATTCCACCACGTTCCAGCTGAAAAAAAGCCCTGAGTACACGTATACAGTGATATCTATATCCAACTTTCCTGACAATTGTCTCCCAACGTGGTTACATCGATCAAGACAGATAGGTCTTGCCCACAGGTACAGAGAAACTAACTAGGCAAGATCCATTAGGAAGGGGGAGTTCAGGGAGATCATGGACAGATGGTCCTGGCGGATCTTTTTGGATGAAGGGGGTACAGTTATCCCCCAGTCCTTAATCTTAATCATCCAGCCAAAAACAGACATGTTCTGCAGCATGTATCCAACCACACAGTTCCAGAAAACGTAACGACACTGAAGTCTTCAGAAAAGGGGGGTGGCGATTTCCACTGATTCCCCTTTCTCATAGCAGGACCGCCCCCCGCCCCTTGCCTCTGATGCTATTGCTTAGAGTCTGTTGGTGCCCTGCAACCAAATTTCAGGAGGCTCAGTGGATGGAAGCAGCAAAATCCTCCCCTCCAATCCATGGGTGGCTGAATAAACCACATGTGTATAAATGCCATGTTGATGTGGTATAAAAACTGTCCATCATACAACCAAATCTTCACACCTGGCAGTGAACAATGAAGAGCTGAAACACTTGCCAAAAATGATAAATGAATATAAAATGAGAGTGTGAGAGAGAACGTTAGCTCATCATTGCCAAAAATACATCTTCAATTAATCAGGCAGCAGGAGGGTTTTTTCTTTTCTTTTAAGTACTTATAAAAACTGTGGCTTAGCAAATGCCATTCTAGGCGAGGCATTCCACCTTTTCTCTTACATGAGGAAATAGTACTTCTGAGACATTGAGCCAAGCTACAAGTGAGGAATGACACTTGAACGCCAAGTGAACAGACTCGCGTGTATTCCTCCCTGTTCACTTGCGCTCCAGTTGCATTCCACTCGATCACGTGACAAATTACACTTGAATGGCAAGAGAACAGACTCGCGTGTATTCCTCCCTGTTCACTTGCGCTCCACTTGATCACGTAGTGGAATAATGGAATATTATTGGAATAATTAGGAAGGTAGTGGAGCGCAAATGAACAGGGAGGAGTACACGCAAGTCTGTTAACTTGCTGTTCAAGTGTCATTTGTCACTTGTAGCTTGGCCTGCTATGATGCAGGCATCATCTAAACAAAGAAGGTGTGCTTTCTGGTTCCTGTCTACTGTACTTACTCATACGCACATTTAGAACTCGTACAATTTCTTTAATCAAGTGACAAACCTAATAACAATGTAAGATGTTTGTGACAACAGAAAGATGATTACAAGAGAAACAATAGCCAGACTTTCCTGAAAAATCCATTTTGTTTAATTAAGGACAAAGGTAGGATTTGAATATTGGGAGGAAAGCAGCCCGGAGAATGCATCTACATCCTGCATATGCATGCCAAGATCCATTTGTAAGTAGGAGCCAATGCACAATTACTTTGCAAATGGAACTGGAGACCAGTACCTGCATAAATGTGTTCAGCTGTGCATGCGATGAATGTAACATTACTCAGTGCATGTATCAAGAAAAATCAAGTGTAGACTTCTTCCTGTGTTATACGACTCAAGTTCCCACCGTCTTTAGTTACAAAATGTTCTCAGTGTAAAACCAGTGGGCTTTCTGTATTGGAATAATTAGGAAGTTGTAGCTTGCGCTTCTTGCAAATGCCCTTCTTAAAGACGCAGGGTGTGAAATTCTGTAGTGGTTTGAGTTCTATGAAAATGACATATCCCCCTCCGTTTGCTTTTGCTTGTGCTTTGAATTTGTCATGGGCCATGGTGTAATTAATTAGGCCAAGCAGTCCTGCATATTTAACACTTTCCCAAAGTCTGGAATGACTGCTAAATATCACAGAGTTGTAAACACCTAATCCATTTCATGCTTGCTTCAGTTCACAGGATGGGACGCGAATTCAAGGGCTGGAAGTTGCTGATAGAGAAGACACAATTTTCCTTTTTTAAGGGTTCTCCTTATAATACTGTCCCCCTCTCTGCCAAACTGTTGGTCTGGCAGCTGCTGGCATATGATTTTCCAGTCCTTTTCAGATATTACCACCATGAGTATCAGGAGTAGAGATGGGCACGAACTGGAAAAAACCCGAACCATGTGGTTTGTGGTTCGTCAAATTTTACGAACCACGAACTTTCACGAACCTGCCCCTGGTTCACGAACTGGTTCATTTGGTTCGTGAAAACTTCACATCCAGGTCAGAAAATCATCACTTCCAGGTCAGCAGAAGCTCACTTCCGGGTCAGCAGAAGGTCTGCAGGAAGTCCATCCACTGTTGCCTAGGAAACCGATTGATTGGCACCAGGCTGTCTGCAGTGACGAACCAAAAAATGAACCAAATGAACCACCCTAAAGTTTGTAGTGGTTCGTCAGAAATGGGACCTGATGAACCACGGTTAGCGAACCACGAACCAGCCTGGTTCGTGCTTAATTTTGGTTCGTGCCCATCTCTAATCAGGAGCCTACCAACTGGAGTATGTACTACCAGCAATGCTTGTGAATGTACAGTCGTTATTTCATGAGATTAGGGCAAAGTGCAGATTTATCATGCACATACTGCTTGCAGGTAATTTGCTGCCCCTGGTGGGCTGCTGCCATGTGTGGCTGGAACATCTGAAAAGGACCACAGAAGGCCTTCAAAGATAACTATTAAAAAAGGAAAAATAGAAAAGAGTCTAGTAGTACCTTTAAGACTAACCAACTTTACTGTAGCATAAGCTTTCAAGAATCACAGTTCTCTTCATCAGATGCAAAAAAGGCACACTCTCTACATTTCATAAAAAATAGAGATTTGCTTTTACACACAGAGTGAGTGAGAGAAGACGGTTGTGCAAGGGGATCACGGAAGATACCCCGGAATGGGCTTTTTTCCTTCCTTCCTGAATGGAAAGAGGGTTATTTTGCTCTCACATTGGAAAAAGGCATCCCTCACAGTTCTCTGTATCATACGTTTTCATGAAAGCTATGGGGTTCTCCTCAACTCAATTCCATCTGGGAAGGGAAGAAAAGTAAAAATCCATCCCAAGTTTTCATTTACGCTTTTGCAGAAATCAGCAGCATTTCTAGCAATCAAGTAGCAGAGTCCTTGAAGGCTATTAAGGAAGCGGCAATCATCGGTGCTGCCGCCGCCGCTGCCTTCGTGGTTGATTTTTTTTTTACATTTCTGATCTTCCACAGAACCGTATAGTGTGTGTTACAGGACTGCACACCCCTAATTGTCCCACTTTTGCCCAATCCACCACAACATGCATACTGAAAAGTATGGATTTGTTTTAACGCATAGGATAAGTATTGGTCGATATGCCTCGTTGCATCCATATACTTGCACTCTTGTGAAGGATGAGGCTCTTAAATTTTTGCGAGGCTACTTTGGTTCCGATATGGTGCTTTAACAAGGAATGGAAAAAATGAATAAATAGCACCTGTCTTTCAAACACTGACTGGGAAGACACAAGGCTTGGCGGATGGTGTTCTACCAGGCTTAATGTGCTTAAGCTTTCTGTAGAAGATCGAGTTAAGAACGTGGGGTGCTCCTGGATCCAGCACTGTTCAGTGAATAAGCAGTTCGTTCTTGTCGCTGGAAGATCCTTCTTTCAATTCTATCTAGCTCATAAATCTAGATTCTGCTGACCTAGCTACACTGATCAGGCTGCCTTTGAAGACTACTGTAAGATGCTTTATGAGAGGCTGCCTTTGAAAACATTTTAGATGTTTTGATTGGTACAAAATGTGGCAGCAGGGCTTCTTTCTGGGGTCAACTACTTGGAACACACAACTCCAGTGCTGCGTCATCTATACTGGCTACCTATTTGCTTCTGGGCCCAATTCAAATTGCTGGCTGTAATAATAATATTTTATTTATATACCTTCCTTCAGGACAACCTAATGCCCACTCAGTGCGGTTTACAAAATATGTCATTATTATTCCCACAACAATATCACCCTGTGAGGTGGGTGGGGCTGAGAGAGCTCCTAGAAGCTGTGACTGACCCCAGGTCACCCAGCTAGCTTCTAGTGGAGGAGTGAGGAATCAAACCCAGCTCTCCAGATTAGAGTCCCGTGCTCTTCACCATTACACCAAACTGGCTCTTATTACTTTTCACATGCCCCAATTCCCTAGCCTCAAGAAACTGTGGATCAGGAGGGAAAAAATGGCCTCTGTGGTGACACTCTAGGAGTTTCTCCATGTTTCTATGGTCTTTACTGAAGAGAGTGAGGGGAAAATCTCTACAGCACCACCCAGAAGTGATATCACATCCTTCCTAAACTCCACCCTTCACAGGCACCACCCTGAAAATATCCTAGTATTTGCTGAGACAGTGTCAGCAGCCCTATTTAAAGCTATTTACAGCCTGGGGCCCTCATACTTATTGAACCACATCTGCCTATATACTGCCCGGGTGAGTTATGTTCTTCAGGCAGCCTGCTCCTTAAGGGGCTCTCCCTTAGGGCTGTCCATTTGGCTGCAATGAAATCATGAGCCTTTCTGTGTTGTAATCTTGTTAACTTGGACTGTTAAAGTTTGGCTGTTTTCACACCGCTTACCAGCCACGGAACATCGCGCCGAGCTCCCGGAACAACAGCATCTTCCTGGCGCAATTTCATGCAAGAACTGCCATTCTCGCGCAAAATTGCGCCAGGGAGACGCTGGAGCTCGGCATGATGTTCCATGGTTGGTAAGTAGTGTGAAAACAGCCTTTGTGTTCTCATAAACTGGTTACAGCAGTATTGGCCGCCTTGCGTCCAAGACAATATGGTGGAATAGAAATGTGTTTAACTAAATAATGGTAGCTTTTGTTATTTTTTAAACATTAAGATATCCCATTCCTCATTTTTAAAAATCTTTTTAAAAAGCTCATATGGAAAATTTGGCAATATATATTTGAAATGCATCTTCCTATACAAACCCCATTTGAGGAAAGATTTACTTCTCTTTCTGAAGGTAGCTCATTTTCCTATAAATAAGAGGGAAAATATTGCAAAATGCTAATAGTGTAATTGAAAGTGAAAATCAAAAAGAGCTACCTAAAGCATCTCCTTCCAGAGACTGCAGACTGTGAACTGAAGAGATACTATTGCAGTGCTGCGTAGGGATTAAGAAGAATTTCATATTTGTTGTAAATGAATTTAAACTTGATTTAAACTTTTATTTGAATGGATTTCTTTAAGATGAAGGATGAAATTGTGACTGCTAAACATGTTTAATTTACATGCAAACTTCGATGAAAAAAGTAGATAATAGATAAAAAACTAGATAATACTGATGCCTGTTTTTAAGACTGAATAGCCTTTTTTCTAACCTGCAGTTCTTCCATTGATCTTGCCTTTGTTACATATCTCCTCATTTGAGGCTACAGAAAGGGAAGGGATTCAGGGGGTTCTTTTTGGCAAAGTGCGGTTTAAAGGAAAGCACTTGGCACTGAACTTGGGTTTTTTTAAAATCCCCTAAATAATTTATCTTATTATCTTCAGAACAACCCTGCAAGGTAGATGAAACTGAGGGCCAAGCTACAAGTGACGAATGACACTTGAATGGCAAGTGTATTTCTCCCTGTTCACTTGCCCTCCACTCAATCCACTTGCCGTTCAAGTGTCATTCGTCACTTGTAGCTTGGCCCTGAGAGACTGTCTGAAGCCCTTCAGTGAGCTTTAGGAACTGAATTGTGGTTTCCCAAACCCAAATTCACCATTTTAGTCACTACATTACTCTGGCTTTTCCATTCAAGGGCTGAAGCTGGCAAACACATTCAATAAGCAGTTATCGAAAATGGTACCCAATAGAGACACTGGAGACCAAAATACACATTTGGGAGTCTTTGTTTGGATCACCCAATGCATACTATGTACAGCAGCCATGGGGTCATCACGGTGCTAGGGTGGGAGAGTTAACCTGTTGCCCCATGCCCTTTCTTCAATAGGCATTGGGAAAACAGCATTGGGAAATGTGTCCCCGCTCTCCTTCCACTCCAGTTCCATGACTGTAAGATGGAGTCTCAGGGCCAAGCTACACATGACGAATGACACTTGAACGGCAAGTGTATTTCTCCCTGTTCACTTGCCCTCCACTCAATCCACTTGCCGTTCAAGTGTCATTCGTCATGTGTAGCTTGGCCCACAGATGCCTAATCAAATTTGTGCCATGATATTCCTTATGGTGGGGAGTCTGCAGCCATAAGCAGTGAAGAAAATGAGGCAGGATATTTTTCCCTTTCTTAAATTGTTTAGCTTCTGTCTTGCTGCTTAAAAATTACATTTGTGCATATTATTCTAATGTGCAGCCAGGCACGTCTTGCCCTGTGGGGAACAATACAGTGAGATGGGAACAAAGTTTTTATGTATTTGGACATATGGGTTTAATAAGGAATTACTTTGTTTCTTAAAAATAGATTAGGAAGAAATAAGATTAAGAAACAGAAGCTGAATACTGTCACTTGCTCTCCTTCCCATCCTGTCTTTTTCTTCCCTGCCTATTCTCTCTATACTTTTCCTTCCCTGTAATTGTTGTTTCCTTCCTTTCCTTCAGGTAGAAAAAACATGTGTGTCAATGCGGGGAGGATTGTAAATCAGGGAGAAAAAACAAAAACTGTGTAGTATTTATTTACCCTCTTTTTTTTTTACTGTAGAGAAAAATGGCAACTAAAGAGGAAATTTCCAGCGTGTAAGCACTAAGAAAAATGGAGCCGGTATTAAATTTTATAGATGCAAATAAAAACACTAACCACAGAAACAGTAAAAGAATGGAATCGGGTGAAATATTCCTTATCATCAGATAAAAAACAGGTGCTGAGAAAATGCACAACCAAGTTTACTTTTTGCAACAAACAGAAAATCAAAGGAATAGCTGAGTGAGAGAGCCTGGGGTTAGGTGCATTTATAAAATCCGAAGTCCTCACTTTTCTGTCTCTGGATCAATTAGTGGCATTTAGTTAGCCACTACTGCAAGTTGCTAAAATTTGTATCACACCCCGCATGGCATGGGGCTGAAATTGATGGGTTTGGTAGCCTTGAATTGGACCAGAGAGAAGAGGAATAGACAGGACTGGAATGGGAGAATTTTGCTCGTAGATATCTATCTATCTATCTATCTATCTATCTATCTATCTATCTATCTATCTATCTATCTATCTATCTATCTATCTATCTATCTATCTATCTATCTATCTATCTAGGGCTTTTTTTCTGGGAAAAGAGGTGGTGGAACTCAGTGGGTTGACCTCGGAGAAAATGGTCACATGGCTGGTGGCCCCGCCCCCTGATCTCCAGACAGAGGGGAGTTGAGATTGCCCTTGGCACAGAGGGCAATCTAAACTCCCCTCTGTCTGGAGATCAAGGGCGGGGCCACCAGCCATGTGACCATTTTCAAGAGGTTCCGGAACTCCATTCCCCCGCGTTCCCCCTGAAAAAGCCATCATCTATCTATCTATCTATCTATCTATCTATCTATCTATCTATCTATCTATCTATCTATCTATCTATCTATCTATCTATCTATCTATCTATCTATCTATCTATCTATCTATCTATCTATCTATCTATCTATCTATCTATCTATCTATCTATCTATCTATCTAGAGAGAGAGAGAGAGAGAGAGAGAGAGAGAGAGAGAGAGAGAGAGAGAGAGAGAGAGAGAGGCTGCTTCCACACACGTTGGATAATCCACTTTTAATACTCTTTAGTGAACATTTGAAACTGATTTTCCATGTGTGGAACAAAAAATCCACTTCAAAAGGGTTGTGAAAGTGCATTGAAAGTGCATTATTCAACGTGTGTGGAAATGGCCAATGAGAGAGAGGATTGGTCCATCCAGGGGTGGATCTACTATGAAACTAGTGAAGCTTAAGCTTCAAGGCCCCTAATCCTGGAGGGGCCCTAAAACAATTTTTTTTTTAATGAGTGAATTTTTCAACAAAATTGGTGGAGTTTTTTAAAGTGTTTGTTATTAAAATAAGGCTATTTTAATGACAAAATTATAAGCCAATGGCTTGAAGTACTTAATATTGACCTTAGAATATGCTCTTATACCCATTTCATATGGCTTCAAAATGTCCCTGTAACTGGTCAAATTTCCACATTTTCTTGGGATCTTGAAGCACTCGAACTCGCCAGAATCTATTCATAGCCTATATTTTGGCAGCTGGATCCTTGACTCCTTTGTTGGTGCACAGTATTCCTTGTTGAGAAGGGGTCCCCATAACAGTTCAAGTTTCAGGGTCCCCAAAATGTAGGTCCGTCACCGGGTCCATCTTGTCAACACTGGCAGGATCCTGGGCTGAGCTCTCTCTCTCTCTCTCTCTCTCTCTCTCTCTCTCTCTCTCTCTCTCTCTGATGTTTTAATTGAAGATGAAGACAACTGAACTTGAGACTCTGCTTGCAAAGCATGTTCTTTGCCACTGAGTCATCATTACTAGTTGGGTGCCATCCTTTGCAAACATCCACAAACAGTTCCGATAAAGTACCAAACGTCTCCAATTCTTTGTAGCCCGTAGACTCCGGAAATGCCTACACTGGAACTTCCTGTTGCTTGGGAAAGCCAGTCAAAATTGTAGCATGCCAACTCATGCCTCCATTGACCTTAAGAAGTGTTCTAGCCTAGTGGTCCTTTGAGAGTCATTATTTCAAATCCCAGCTCATTCATCACCTCCCTGGGCAACTTCCCATCTGCAATACAAAGATAACACGCAATATGGAATTAATTTTCGTTTATATTTTGTTCACATTCTCTTTTGTTTGGTCTTATATTTGTTTATACTTTTGTCAATCCATTCCAGGTCTCTACTTTTCAGTGTTGGTTTGTGGTATGATGAATATCATTTCATGCATATGATAATGTGTAATGCTGATTTGATGCACAACAAATGTTAAAAGGCATACATTTAACAGGAAAAGTTCAATATGAAGAAATGGAAAATGGCATGAAAATTATGAATTGCAGATTCAGTTTGCAGAAGGGAGAAGTGAAATAGAAACAGATTTTTTTCCCAGATTGAAAAATAGCAGGGCCAAGAAATTTGAAATTAATTCAAATCTGTATCCAGTCTTCCTCCATTGGAGATCAAAATGACACCTACAATTTCCAGGAGGTCTCCTCCCTAAACATTGATCAGACCTAGACACAATCCTCATCAACAAATTGCTTTCTCAGTGGTATCTTCAGATCTACCTACAGTCACAAGACTCGTGAGCAGAAAGGACAAGCCTCTTCGTCTGTGCTTTGCAGACACTGGGAAGGCCTTTCTGGGGCTGCTTTTGCGGTTCCAAGCTACACAGTGAGTGAATGACAGGGCCACCCTAAAGGACCTTTTTCACAGAGAACATGAAAGAGGGTGTGGCTCAGATGCTCATATTGCTTTGAAGGCTTTTGAAAGTAGCATGTCAGGAAAAATTCTTTGTAGCTACCAAATGTCCTCAAATCCCAGTGTGAAGTGTAGGACTGACCCTTCATACCCAGAAGTCCTCTTCATGTTCCAGAAGGCTTCATGAGAGGACCAGAGTCTGTCCCTCCTGGCCAGCAGAAAAAAAAGAGCCAGCTTCTTTCTCCACACTATAAGAGGAGGAGAGTCTTCCTTGGATTAGGTTGGTTGGAAATAATCAGGGCTTTTTTTCAGGGGGAACGGAGTTCCGGAACCTCTTGAAAATTGTCACATGGCTGAGCGGCGCGGAGGGCAATCTTAACTCCCCTCTGTCTGGAGATCAGGGGGCGGGGCCACCAGCCATGTGACCATTTTCTCTGAGGGCAACCCACTGAGTTCCACCACCTCTTTTCCCAGAAAAAAAAGCCCTGGAAATAATTAACTGGTGATGACGTCCTGCCCACCAAGTTTAATCTAAGAATGCTTCCATAATTCTCTTCCTCCCAATTTCTTCCTGGATTCTGGAGTTTTGAATAACCCGGTCTTGTTTTCCGAGTAGATCTTTCAGAATGTTGAGCAGAAAACAAATGCCCGGGGACTTGGTTGCTGCTTTTCAGTTTCTTCAATTCTTGTAGATTTTCCACTGCTTCTCCTCCCACCCTTCCCCATGGTAGCAACGTGCATTGACCAAATACTGATAAAAAGCAATTTCAGTGTGGTTATATCATGTTCAAGTGGGTCAAGATTCTTTTCTTCTCTTGCAGCACATGTGTGAATCAGGGCCAAGCTACAAGTGACGAATGACACTTGAACAGCAAGTGGATTGAGTGGAGGGCAAGTGAACAGGGAGAAATACACTTGCTGTTCAAGTGTCAATCGTCACTTGTAGCTTGGCCCTCAGTAAAACGCTGTCTCTGAAAGAAATGAAGGTTTGGGGGATGGGGTTTAGAGTATTTTATCAGTGTGCATTCTGTGGAAATGAACTGAAGAAAGGGAAAGCTACAGCATACTTCAAACAGTAGGATCCCATAATTAATTTTAGAAATGTTCCTATTTAAACGAAAATTGATGAATGAAAACTCACCATGGAGATAAATTCTAGAAAAGAGGTATAGCATGGTGGAAATCCATTCATCTCTAGGGCTGCCCAGGCCACAACATTTATATGTTCAGGTTTTTGAAATGGCCATTCTGATACTCTCAGGGACCTTGAGACAGCCATTTCTCTCTCTTTGTTACTAGACGAGAAAAACTGCTGCTGTATGTCCAAATTGGAGTTTGAGACAGCTTTACTCAACCATTTCTGAAACCTTTGCGGAATCATGCTGAGTTGTGCTTGGGAGAACTGTTGAAATAACTTTATAGCACGCAGGCTCACCGCATGTCAGTTAAGGAGAACTTCACTTTGTCAGATATTTTCATGTGTCAGCTTCTTGCCTTCAGTAAAAAAAAAAACCCGGAAACAACAAATTTCTACAAATAAGACTTCAAACTTCTGCTCAGTACTTCTCACTTGAAATATGTTTTTCAGTATGGAAGCTTAATGCATTCTGCATAGAGCAGAGGTTTGATATTGCTTTCTATGGGTTGCAAAACAAATCCCTGTTTTTCAAGAAATCCAAATGTAATAGGGCAATATCTTTATTAAGACTAGGCTAAAAAGCCACAGACTGTGAATAAGCGCTTGTGTTTCTCAAAAATCTACATCAGACTGAAGTAAAGAAACAAAAGCCGTTTTCACACATCTTACTGGCCACACAAAATCATGCAAAACTCCTGGAACGACGGTGTCTTACTGGCGCGATTTCCCGTCATGACTCCGGTTTGTGTCACACCACAAACCGGAGTCGTGATGGGAAATCGCGCCAGGAAGACGCCGTCATTCTGGGAGTTTTGCGCAATTTTGTGCGGCCAGTAAGATGTGTGAAAACGGCCAATGTTGTAAAGGAAGGCGGGGTGGGGGAGGAAAGAGAAAAAGATAATGTTGAATGTGATGAAAAAAGCCCCAAATGTGCTGCTTGTAATAATTTAAAGATGCAATGTGGGATGCTTTATGCAAACTTAATTAGATTAAGCATGCTTAGAACAAAAATCTCAGGTTGCCCAAAGACTGTAAAGGCAGAGACGCATGGCTGCTCTTCCTGTGAAATATAAAAGCCAGCAACAATTTGAATCTATCTCTAGTTCCGCTCAAAATTCACAGGCTCCATATGGGGCAGAAAACAGAGGTACCCTCCTCTTACTTTGGCATTGTTTCCAGTGTGTCAGCATGACCACATAATATTTAGTTTTCAAGATGCTTTCTGGCATTAAAAAAAAGTAGAAGACACCAAACCAAAAAACAAAGAATTTCTCCCTTTCCATTAATTTATGATTCCATTCTGCCCTGCTTTCTGCTTCTTAAATGCCGGCTTAACTGGGAGAAATTCTAAAACGAATTCTGGAATCAGCGCATGCTCAGTGTGCTTTAACTTCCCTGGTTCACCACATCTGGCTTTAACTTTCCATGCCTTCTATTCCTTCGCACCTCTCCACCCTTTCTACTTAACTGACACACACATACACACATCCATTGATAAAACTGTAAAAAAGCATGTCCATGCAGTTATACTAAAATTCTTTTTGTGCAGTGTTTTAGGTGGGTAGCCATTTTGGTTTGCAGTAGGACAGCAGGATTTGAGTCCAGTGGCACCTTAGAGACCAAAAAGATTTTCAGGGTGTAAACTTTTGAGAGTTAGAGTTCCCTTCTTCAGACACCAAGGGAGCTTTGATTCTCAAAAGCTTATACCCCAAAAGCACTGTTTGTGCAATGTTTTACCGATATGCACGAGTGCATGTATCATGTGCACTGGTAAAACACTACACAAGAAGGATCATTATACATTAGTACATCCAGTTGAAACACATTGCTCTCTTTGGGTAAGACTTTGTCAATGTACGCTAGAGATGCTAAAGCATCTGCCGGTTCAGTTCACTTCCCACTCACCCATTGAGAGGAGGGTGCTGATTGTTTGGCAAGCAGTCCAGGTTGCTTGCAAGCAGCTTGAACCTGTTTGTGGGTTTCCCTGCATGCATATTGACCATTGTGTACAGTAGTTATTAACCTCCCTGCACCGGTTCCTGCTGCTTTGTTGCCCTTCACTGCCAATCGTTTAAATGAAGAAAAACAATCCCTGTGTAATTTTTTGAGACGTCTTACAGTTGTCATATGTTGGACACACATCAATACCAATGGCTGCCAATCTGTCAGGATCTGTACCATGTTTCTTTTGCACAGTCTACAGGAATAAATGTTTTCCATCCTCCACTCCCATCATTGGATTAGCTGTCCCAACTAGGACTATGAAGGAAAACAGACTTTGCCTCCTATGCAGCCATAAAAATATCCATAAGGTAGGCAGAACTGAAACTATTGCTTCTGTGCAGCCACAAAGCTGCTTGACGTGGTGTCCAAATCTGGCAACCAAAGGCAAGAGGAGCCAGTTTGAGGCTGAGCTCGCAAGTGATCATGGCTGGTTCACATCTGTCTGACCCAGTTCACCACATCTGGTTCACATCTGGCTGTGACTCATGGAAGCTCATATTGAAATAAATGTTGCTAGTCTTTAAGGTGCCACTGGACTTTTTGTTTTATTAAACAATGTATTTGTGTGCCAAATATGTTGGTCGATGTGCTCAGTATGTCTATTGTACATATGTGCATCAGTAACCTAAGGAGAAAAGACATTAATGAGTTGAAGAAACTGAAAGTGTTGGCAGACAGCACAGGGCTTTGTACACAATATGAAAATAAAACATGAAAATGGCAAATTCCTAATACATCAGTTCCATTTCAGAAGTAAGATATGGTAATTCAGAATCCAGAGGTAAAACTGAGTAGGAGAATTTCAGAAGTATTCCTGGCATCCCATAGAAAATTTGGAAATAATAAGTGGAACAATGGAGATTGGTTCCATTGTGAGACTGAAGCCAGGCAGTTGGAAACTGCAAAATCCAGGGGAGGAAAATGAGATGATTTTAATGCTAAGGCAGAGGAAAGAATTCTCTGGTAGGTTATATTGCGCCAACCAAGAATTATTCTGTGACCTTTACTTTTTCCATTTGGAGAGAAATTCAAGCCTTTGTTTAGCCTATCCAACCAGATCTAGGGAGTATTTAAAAACAACCTTGCTCTTCTGCAAATGTATCTAAACGGGATAGTTGATTTTGAAAAGCCTAGTGCTTTATGAGGTCTTAAAAGTATTGGCTGTATACCTGATCCTGTTTGAAAGAGGGCATGCTGATAATGACGGCTTGTGGTTTGGCTGGGAGCACTTTGCCTCCAGAGATTCCATTTTCACACACTCAGCTTTTCAAACCATTCTTCTGGGGCTGGAATGTTCTAAGTTCAGACTTTTACTGTATTTTGCACAAAATCCTATTAACTGTTAATGAATTTTGATACTGGAGAAAACGTATCCTCTTCGGAGTGGGGAAAAAAGATGTGTTTTTCCACTTCAATATCCTTATGCAGAAACCGCTGAAGTTTGACATTTGAAGCTTCTCCTAGATAAACTTTGTATTTTCTAACTGTCCCTACTTTCCTGAAATTTTTGGTTCTCTGCTCTCACGTAAATCACCGTCCCTGTTGTGTCTTGATATTTGCCTTTCCAGAATTTCTTGTTAGTGTGAGTTGCTACAGCTGTCATGCTCAAAGGCTCAGTTTCTTTCCCAGGCTCTATAGGAATTAAACATCTGGTTTGGTACATCTAACCTTGAGCTCAGGGCTTTTTTTCAGCAGGAACGCAGTGGAATGGAGTTCCAGAACCTCTTGAAAATGGTCACATGGCTGGTGGCCCCATCCCCTGATCTCCAGACAGAGGGGAGTTTAGAGTGCCCTCCACACCAGGGCAATCTCAACTCCCCTCTGTCTGGAGATCAGGGGGTGGGGTGTTACCAGAACTGCTCTTTATTATAATGGGGAATTAGCTGTAGCAGTCTGTAACTTAAAATTAAGCGCGGATCATAACCTATGTATACGGAGGTCCCGATCCCAGACACTCTAGTGAAAAAGAGGCAGACAACAAATAAGTTCCAAACACGTGTATTTAGTGTGGCGTAAGCCTAACTTGCACAATCATACAAGGAACACACAAGATCTAGGAAAATACAGAGTAGGAAATACAGAGACGTTCGCATTAGCTGGTTCCCAACGATGATAGGGGGGAATACTCACTTATCCTGGAGCGAAGCAGAGACACAGCAGCGAGGGGGGTGGTCCAATGCCAGCACTGGAACCACAGACGGACAGCAAGGAAGTCTGGATAGGATGGCACGCGCCTGGCTGGGACAGGACGGGAATGGCACGAGCACCATGCGGTCTGAGAGGCCGGCTTAAATACCCCAAAACGTACCCTGGGGCTGGTGCTGTACTTGGTGGTTCTCACAGATTAAAACAAAGGGTCTAATGGGCTACTGAATGGCTTGGATGGGCCACTTTGGTAATCAGATTGTGATAAGTGACACCTCAGGAAGAGGGGACAAAAGAGGGAGGGGGAAATCCAAGTGGGCTGAAAGGATGTTCCAGCGGACAGGGCTTGTCCTGATGTCATCAGCTTCTGGAATGCGGAGGTTTCTTTGAGATGCATTCTCTAAGTGCTTGGGATGGTCGGCACTTAGTTCTTCTCCGGGGCGGCTCCTAAGATATGCAGAGCGGGGCGAGGGGCTCTCGCTGCGGACGTGGTGTGCCCGCTTCGCCGAAATGGCTTCCCAAAGCAGTCTTCTTCCCAGGGTCTTCTGGCTGCCTAAGAACATGGATGCCGGCTGGGCATAGCTGGGGCTGGATAGCAGGCTGCCCGGTAGCAAAGGCAAGCTCGGCGACTGGCCCGCGGGAGGCTCCAGGCGGGAACTGACCAGGGAGCGCCTAGCCAGGCTCGCTGGAGGTTTCCCCGGCAGGCGCCCGGCTGCTAGCAGCGGCTTGGGCCCATATGAGGCAGGCTTCCATGGAGGCAGGGGGAACAGCACTCAAAACACAGTCCAAAGCAGGGAACAGGCACGGTCCGTGGCAGATGGCAATGCAGGCACGGGGCACACTTGTAACAGAGTCCAGACACACACTGGGAATTCCAGATACAGGCCAGGGCAGGGCTGCCCAGAAAAAGAGTCCTTTGTGCAGTTATCCAAACATGGAGTCAGTAAACTACACAGTCTATTACAGCAGCAGGGTAATTGACACGCAGGCAGGAAACTGACACGTGTATTAGGGCACACAAGTGCAAAGCAGTCTTTGTGCAGCAGTGAAACAGTAATGCAGGAAACTTTAACACAGTTCATGGCAGGCTTTAAAGCAGGGGAGGGGGCCTACTTGGCAACAATTCCCCCCCTCGGAGACCCCATGACGTCAGGCGCGCGGGTCTCCGAACTTGACTTCAAAGGCGAGGTGGTTGGCAATGTCCGGTGGTCGAGCTTCGAGCGAAGAAGGAGTGAGAAGGGAAGGGGGAGGAGGCGCCACTCAAAAATTTAGTTTGGAGAACCACCTAACCGAATAAGTGCAATTTAGATCAGCCAATGGGCTGCAGGTCTCTGGGTTCACACCAGGGGGTGTGCTAAGTGCAATCGTCAGAGTAAATAGCAATAATTCATAGGTGATAGCGAATCATAATTTCATAAGCAGTAATGAGCAATTCATAGCAATGAGTAATTCATATGCAGTGGCAAATTCATGGGTATAAGGTTAAAAGCAAAGGCAATTCATGAGCCAATTCATGAATACAGGATTAAAAGGCGAAGGTAATTCATAAAAGTACAAGCAATTCATAGATAGGGGATAATTCATACAGGATAAAAGTGAAATGTGCAAGCACGGCATAGACCAATTCATCAAGGGTGGAACAATTCATAGGTGATTAAAACCATAAATACATATATAGGATTAAAACAATAATTCAGGAAGTTAATAACCAATTTCATAGATAAAAGCAGCAATAGTAAAAGCAAGTGCGGGGAAACAATTCATGAGGGGTAAGCGGCGGAAGGGCTCATAGGGGACAGAAAAATAAACTTCGCAATTAAAAGGCTAACTCATGCGGCCAGATTAAAACCAAATTCATACAGGCTAAAATCAGGACTAAAATAACCTTTAAAAGAGACCGTTCAGGAATGGTCCCGGTTAAAACCAAATTCATAAAATGATAAATAGGCTAGAATTACCTCGGCGGAGGGAGTCAGGTTAAAAAGGCAATTCATAAGGTTAAAATCAAATTCATAGGGCTAAAGTTAATAGGGGGTGATAAAAAGGGTCCCAGTTCATGGGGAGATCATGGGCGCACTTGCAGTAGATAGAGGGAGGGACTAGTTCAGGGCTAAATTCATGGGAGTAAAATTCATGAAAGCAATGCAAAGAAATTCATAAAACAATAGAGCTACAAAGATCACAGATGGCTCAGTCCGCAGTACAGCTGCTAGACTGGGTTGCATATATACAGAAACGAGCAAGCTTAGTCCATGTGTTCCAAAACACACTTCCACCCCCCCCTTGCTGTCTGCGTCAATCTGCAGAGCAGGGTCGGTGGGCGGCGAAAAGGGCTTCAGGCACACAGTTCTAGTCCTCATGGAGGTGGCGCTGCTGGCGGTCGTTCGTAGGCGGGCCGTGGGCTGGGAGGCGGAGAAATAGGTCCCCCCCTAGTTCACAAGAGGGCCGCGGAGCGGAGTCCGGCAGCAGAGCGTCCATGGGGCCGGTGCGGAGTTCTTACACATAAATGCACAAGCATAGTTCGTAATCACACAAGCAATAAAATAAACAAGGGCTGAAAACGGGGCGCCAAGAATAACCATTAGGGCAGGAGGAGGTCGGGGTTGTAATGATCCAAACGGTAAGACAGCTGGAGTTGCTGGAGCTGTCGGCGGCTCCAACAGCCCAAATAAAGCAATGAGGCACACAACAAAACTTGAAAGGCCAGAATAACAACGATCGGGTGCAAAGCCAAATCGTAAATTCCAGTGGCAGTGGGGCTCCAGCCAAAGAGGGTTTCCCACCACGAGTGCTCACCGGTGGTCTTAATCCGCTGGACAAGATCCAAAATCTCCTTTCCGTTGTGGGACACAACCAAAGCAGTAGTATCCCTGTCCCTCTGGATGCTCTGGAGGGTGCGGTGGAGCTGCGGGTGGGCCAGGAGCTCGTGGATTAATTCCAGACCGATGCCAAGGGAAACTGGCTTCACATAACGATAGATGGAGGGTGCCACCAGGATCTCTTCTTGGGTCCAGACCGGTACCGTGTAGGTGAAGTCGCAGGCTGCCACCGAAGACAGGTTGCAAAAGCAGCGATTGACTCCCGGGATCACGGGCTTAAGCTGGAACGAGTTTAGGACCACAAAGTCGCAGGCCGTTCGCACGCAGGCACATCCTTTCCCAAGGTAGACCACAGCGGAGCTGTTTTCCCGGACGACCTCAAAAGAGCACTCGTTGAGGGCGTCGACTTGCGGGGCTACACAGGGATGATGCGGTGCAAAGGCTTGGTCTTGGCAAATGAAGCCGGTCTGGTCTCGATGCTGGCACCCTTGGAGGCTGACGAGCTGCCATCCGGTCGGGGTGAAGCGGGCCCAATGGTCGGGGTGTCTGGCGTAGAGGACTTCGGTGTCGCTGACTTGGAGTCCCAGAGGCACGACTGGATACACGTGGAATGACTCGTGCGCACTGGCCGTTAATAAAAATAATTTAAGCTCCTGGGTGGTCGGCGAGAATGAGGAATTTACGAGAGACCACCAGGATTCAAGCTCCAGTTCTATGGGTGACAATTTGGGCATAATCAATCTTTTAATTTCCAGGGGCAAGTGCCCGTCCGTGGCTTGCCGAATTAGCCCCATGGCCACAGCCTGGTTTAATTGTTGGGCTTGCATACATGCCATGGCTATTGACATGTTGCGTTTCAAAGACTGTGTTCCCTTGAGCAGCAGAGAAAAATCTCTTTCAATTTGACTCTCCCAGTTAACTAAAATGGAGCTGATCTCGTGTTGCCCATTTGAAATGGAATTTAGGGACTGCACCACCGGTTTACCTAAGTCGGAGATGCTAGTCGTGACATGGGCAAACTTATTAGCGAGAGTCTCAATGTTGACCGAATCCATGATTGCTAAGCCTCCGGCTGCAGGAGCAGTCCAGTCGGCAATGCTTCGTCTGGCACGCGAGAGAGAAGGAGAGGGATCGATCCACAGTTGTAGCCATGCATTCCAACCCTTGCTACCGGCCTCCAGATAGGGAGCGCACTGCGGCAGCCTCTGGGTTACATTCAGCTCAGCTAAGTCTATGCGGATCTCTTTTAAAGACATTTGCGGGCGGACTAGAACTCTCTCTCGAATGTCAGTTTTCAAAACATGGGAGCCCACTATGTGCGTGCCGCCTTGGCTTAATTGTTCATTGCTAGCAATCAAAGGGTCAATTTGGATGGTGTGGGTCTCCTGGGTCCGGATCAGCAGGGAATAATTGCCTGGTTCGTGAGTCAAATTTACAAAGAGCAGCCCAAGCCGGTGAAATTTCTCTACTAGGGGCTTGGTTTGGCATTCGGGCGTCTGTTGAACCAGTATCCAATCGGGTGGGCCGTGTTTGGCTAGGTCTTCCTCTTTTACAATCCAGGTCAGGTTCTCCCAGCGTTCTATAGCAAAGGAGAGAACTGCGCCTGAAGGGGGCGTGATAGTGACCGATGCAGATTCAGTGGTAGTGGTGCCTAGTAGGATGGTCATTCTAAAGGGGTCTCCTGCCTTCCATACTGCGGCCGACACTAGAATTACTTCACAGTATGGTCCGAAAGCCTCAGTGACAAATGGCGAGGTTTCGAAATTGGCAGGGGTGGTATATTTGTCTACCACCGGGACTGCGGTGGTGGCTGGCCTGATACGGGGAAGAAACATACAGGGAATCGGAGCAAGTGGTGAAACGGTATCGGTGGGCGAGTAACAGACTAATTCTTGAGACAGAGTTTTCACTCCCACACATAAAATAACAAGCTCTGGGGGTCGGATCCACTGCTCTTCACAACTGCGGAAGTTAGTGCGATCCGTGGGGGTGGTCATATTAATCTGCTGCACAACCTTGCAGACCATCATTTCATTTCCTGCCAGTGTATTGATACATCTCCAGTGGGGGTAGGGCATTAATTTAGACGGGCGTCCCTCTATTAGGGTGCCTGCCAGCACGAGCAAACACAGAGTAGCCAGGTGCCTCATCTCCTGGCCTTCCTTTTCCTTTCTGTGGCGAAAATATCCTGGGGAGACCTGCGGATATAAGTACAGGCTCCCTGAGTTTATTGCAGCAAAATAAATGAAGTGGAATGGGGGAAAAGGGAGGGTGTTTTTCTGCCAGCACTGTTTATTAAGCGGGGTTCGAACGAGAAGTCCCGGAGCACTAAGCGAGCCTTCCAGCTTGTTGCTCTGGGGAGCTCCTGTGCGAAGGCCTCTTTCTAAAGCGTGTATATTTCAGGGGGGAGCGTCTTTGCGTCGGGCGAGGGCCGGCCGTACGCTAGGCGGGGTTATGCAGATTCGCCCCAGGGGTCCCTGGGTGCCTAGACTATGTGGCCTTCAGGTGCCCCTTGCTCGGTGGCGGGCTGCTTTTATTTTGCGGGCTGAGAGCTATCGGTCCGGCTTGGCCTGGCCTTGCCGTTTTAAAACGAAAAAAAAACTAGAGAGCGGCTTCCATTAACTATAAGGGTTGCTGCCGACGGAGACCTTCGTTCCATTTTTCTAAAATAATTTTTAAGTAGGGGTGGTTAGGGTTAAAGGTATGTTTTATGATGGTTTGCTTTTGCTTTGCCTTTTTCCCTCTGCTTCCTTGCAGGACCTCATGTATGCATTTCGGCGGACCATATTTTTTCCTAGGATCAATTTTTGGAGGGACTCCCTCGGGAGGCCCCAATTTCATGTTAAAAGAAAGAAACACACAAAGCAAAAGCACACGGGCGTGGGTTATTTTCAGGTTGCCCTCACTTGGAAGGCCTGGCAGGGCTTCATTATAACTTCAACATGTCTCCCCCCCTTCTTTTCCCTTGTGCGGTACGGGCAAGGGAAAAGATTACGTGGGGCGGGCGGCTGCTGGCGGAAAGGGCCGAAGTGGAGCCGAGGGCGCTCGGCGGCGTTTATCGAAAAGCGGCGGAGGCGGCCGAGATCTGCCGGCGCCACTGGGTCTGGGTTATTCGGGGGTCATCTTGGCGCGGGGGATCCTGGCTATGTAAATGAGGCACGCTGCCCCTTGTGCGTGGCGAACGCACCTCAATGACACATTCCAGGGGTCACATATTTACAAAATACTGGCGGGTCTTTTACTTTTGCCCTAAAGCGTACTAACTGGTGGCGCCGTATAGCAACTCACCATGACGAATATGAACATTAGTAAAAGAGGGATGTTGGGCTATCTGGGGGACCTTTTCCAGGGGAGGCACGGCCCTCAAAGCCAAAGCCGACCATCATGCGAAAGCGTGGGTCTGGCAGGTGAGACCCCGAATCTACGTAGATGCGGGATCTTTACCAGCACGGCGGGTGATATATTTTCGACTACAGGGATCACCTTTTTGGTGGTTCCACTATGTTCGAAAGAATGTATTCACCTCTGGGCTAAAGCCTTCCCAAAACTTGCCACAAGGCAACTCTCTTTTGCCTGTGCAATTTTTTTCCGAACATGCGGCTTAAAATCCAATTAAGAATCACTTTCGGTGGTGGTCCTATTTGGCTTTGGTTGCCGTGTTCCCCCTATACTCAGGGTCCCAACTGTGGGGCCCGCCTAATGAAGTTAAAGAATAGAACTGACAAGAAATAACAAAAACACTAAATGATTATATGAAGCCAAGTTGGCCTTTTACATGATTATAGGAAGCTACGCTGGCCTTTTACATCTAAATTCAAAAGGGAATTGGGCTTCAGGTTCACACACACATAAAGTTGAGACTGCACAACGAAAAGGGACGGGGGCTGTGGGGACTTGAACTCAAGTCTCCTTAAGGTGGCTTTTCCACTCCTGGTTCCAATCCCTTCCAAATTCTGACAGGGAACCAGTGATTACATTTATTTAGGCTCACTTCAGCCTGGGAGAGGACAAAAGGAAGAACTGGGAGGAGGTCAGAGTCCTGGTCTGGCCAGTTTTTCCATTTCAATGAGGGGTGGGGGTGTAGCGCTGAGTAGGAACAGTTTGTTTTAGACGCTGCTAGCACCTGAGATTCTTTCTGGAGTCTGCTCACTTGCCTTATTACATTCCTGACTGCACTTACTGCTGGAGGCTCTACCTTTTCACTAAGTTTTGGGCTTGAGCCTTTTAAAACGTGGAAACAGATACACAAATGTCTCTGAATTAGCTCAAGCACTACTAAACCACACAGGCCCAACATAAGGTTTTCTTCAGGGGTGTTAGTCAGGGAAGGCTGAGAGAAAGCTATTTGGTGTGTAGTTGCAAGCACTGGATTCTCAAAGCATTTTAAATCTTTTAAAGGAACTGCATTTTTACTTTTGTTTACCTGTTCTTCAGGATCATTGCAAGAGGGCACAGTCACGGTGGGCTGTGTATAGCTTGGCTGGGGGCAGTCTATGGGAGCCAAGACAATTTCTTGGGGAATGACTTTTAAACTCTGCACATGCTCAGAGGCTAAAGTGAATTCTGGCTTCTTGGGCGTGGGGGCTGAGGCAGAAATTGGAGGCAAAGGTGACTGACTACATGTTTCACTGCCTTTGGCGGGGCAGGGTGCTGATTCAATCACTGATTGTTCCTCTAAAGTCTTTAATCTGACCTCAGTGAGTCTCTGGGATTCCAGGAGATTTTGCATCAGGGTTTTTAAAGTGGCAGTTTCATTATTCTGGTTCTCCAGCAAAGTCTGCATGCTAAGGAATTTATTGTGGAGCTGCTCTTTCTCTATTGTGCAAGAATTTAATTTTTCTTTTAATTCCTCATTCTCCTTATTAAGATCATTTATTTTTAAATTCTGTTCCCTATTGACACTTATGAGTTCATGGATTTTACTTTGCAGCTCTGCCAGATTTCTTTCAGAGGTGTCTGGCAAAGTTGGTGCTGGGTTCTGGGTTCGAATCACCCTTTGGAATCTTTCCTCCTCTCTTTTAAGTTCCAAGCTATTTTTAGTTCCCGGAGGTCGAAGGCTAGCCTCAACCTTTGGTTTTCTCCCACGGGCAGTTAAGTGGGGAGAATAATGTGTGACCCCCGGGCATCCCTATTGGAAAAAGGGGTTCCCAGCTGGTGGCGGCTCTCCTATTACTGTAGCCACTGGCTGTGCATGTTGGGGAGGGCTATTCCTAAAGATGTCTAGAAGGGCTGAGAGAAGCACTGAAGTGGGCTGCTGGTGGAAGAGCTCCATGTCTGCCCCATGATCCTTGAGCCGCTTCCAGAGTTCCCAGCGGAGTGAGTCCCTGGCTGGCGGCGGGCCGCCTAGGTCAGAGGGCTCCTCATGGTTCTTTGGCTGCGGTCTCCAGGAGTCAGCCTGACTTGGGGGAGGGTAGACCTGGTGGTTGTAGGGGTGAGGTGCCCGAGGGGGCGGGGGTGCTGAGGGCAGCGCAGGTCTCCAGGGCTCAGAGGGTCCCTGTGGGGAGGAAGGGTAGTGACTGGGGGTGGGCACAAAGGTTACTCCTGGACGGGAGTCCCTCTGGCTGCGGCCCCGAGTGAAGCTACCGCTTCTCCCACGCAAGATGCCACCTCTAGGCTCCGAGTACGAGCTATGTCCTTGGGGCCGATATTGGGAGTGGGGACTATGGTTGGCATACGTGACTGTGTTGATGGGCTCACTCTCTTTCCTATGGGAGGCTGGGGTCTTCACATGGCGGATGGCGCCGGTTTCTCGCAACAGGCCAGCAATGCTTCTGATGCGAGCTTCCAGGTCTCCCCATGAGATGCTCCCGGGCTCCACTCCTGCTAGTGCTAGGCGGGTGGTACTATTGAGTCCATCTAAGACTGCTCTCCTGAATTCTAACTCGTCAAAGTCGGGTACATCGCTTGCATCTAGGTCCACTTCGTCTGCTAGCTCAGCAAGAAGCTGTTTCCTAGCTAAATATGCCTCTGGGTCCTCCCCGGGTTTCTGGGACTCTGCAATATACAGGGCCTTCAAGCTCTTGGTGGGCCACAGGAATGCACAAATTTCTTTAATTGCTCCGTACTGACTGCGGGTGGCTAACTTCCGATTAGAAACATAGGCGTTAAGGGCTGTGACTATTTCAGGGCTGGCGCAGTGGCGGGCCAATTGGGCTACATCAGAACCACTAGCGGAGGGCTGGGAGGTGGTCACATGGGTGAACCACTGGATGGCCGTGTCTCGGTTTAGGGGTCCCATGCGATCTGCTATGGCTTGGAGCTCATCGGGCCTCCAATTGCGAGTCTCCTTAACGACCCGGTCTGTCTTTCTGCCATCCTCGTCCATGGATACTATTTCTTTAGTGGCTATCGGGTGGAGGGGCTGTGGGGCTTCCTCGGGCTGGGACGACTGAGATGCCCAGCTATCCTTACTATCTTCTGGGAGGGCCAAGAGGGCTGAGGGGTGCACGGCGGAAATTACGGCCTGTTGCATCCCCAAGTGTCGCTTCAGGGCCTCTAGCTCCCTCTTACAAGCTGAATGGTCCGCGGCTGCGGTTTTAGACTGGTTGTGGTCCGCCATGAACCGGGCGGCATGGGTGAGCTTAGTAATCTCTTCTTGTCCCTCAGTTAATGCGTGCTCAGCCATATCGGCACGAGCGGTGGCCGCCTCAGCCTTGTGCTGAGCGTCCTGGAGGGCGGTAGTTAGTCCTTGCTTTTCTAGTATGAAATTGACGCGTTCGGCGCGCCACTCAACTGCTCTTCTCTCGTACTCTTTTTCCTGTTCGGTTAGCTTGGTCCTGAGAGTCTGGATTTCTAGGCGCAAGGCGTCCTGCTCTCGTATTGACCTCTCCTCTAACTCCTCCTGCGCTGTGTGCAACTTACTAATGAGGGACACGCTGTCCTGTAGGGCAGTGAAAAGTGCCCAGGCCCCGTATCTGTCCTTCTTACTTGACCTAGGTTTCTCCTTTTCACAAAAATCTTGGAAGGCGCTTCTGACTATCTGGAGCGGGTCAGGTCCCTTGAAGGAACCGGCTTCCCAAGGGCAATCTCCCTTCTTAACTAGCCACTTCTCCAGGCGGGGCATGGTGGGGTTTGCCCAGTACATTTTCCTTTTTAGTTTAAGGCTGATCTCGGGGGAGGTTAAAGAGTAGATCAGCGACACTAGGGGTGGGGCGATTAAAGCTGCTCAAGGGTTTTAACAACTTCTCCCTCTCTATGTTCCTTTTGGGAGGTTTATCCTTCCCTCAGGTCCTCAAGGGTTTTTACCAGGGGGTTTTAAGGGTTCTACTTTTAGGTTCAAAGGGTATTTTTAAGGGTCCTACACTCGGTTCTTCTCCACCGGGGGAGAAGGGGAAACTCCTATTCCCGTTTCAAGCTTGCCTACAAGCCACGGGACCAGGAAAAGTTTACTGGCTCAGAGGGTGCTCTCAAGCTCTCTAAGCCCAAGAACCAAAAACGCTCAGTGCTTCCAAGCCTCTGCTCAGAAGCTAAAGCTCAGGGGTCTCCCAAGCCTATACTTGGAAAACCAAAGCTCAGGGGTCTCCCAAGCCTCTGCGCTCAGAAAACCAAGAAGGGTTCCCAAGCCTCTGCCTGGAAACTACAACTACGGGGTCTCCTAAGCCTCTGCTCAGAAACTGCAATTAAGGGGTCTCCCAAGCCTCTGCTTAGGCAACCAGAAATGCTCCCAAGCCTCTGCTCAGAAGCTACAAATGCTCTCAAGCTCTCTGCCCAAGAACTAAACTCAAAGTGTCCCCAGGCCTCGAGCTCAGAGACAAACGGTTAAACTGTCTCCAAGCCTAGACCAAAAGACTAAATGCGCTCAAGGACTGCCTCTGCACGTCCCCAAGCAAAAGTGCTCAGGAGTACATTTACTGTACTCCCAAGCGGAAAAGCGCTCAAGAGTTCTATCAACTCCCAAGCAGGGTGCGCCCACGAGTCTGACTTAAAACTCGCAAGCGGAAAGGCGCCCAAGAGTCTAACTTAAAACTCTTAAGCACGGTGTGGCCGGCTGCCGCGGGGCTCCAGGAACCTGGCTTCAGATTCCCAAAGCTAAACTGACTGAACGAACGGACTATCGATCCCTTCACGTTTCCTCCGGAGCGGGGATTGAAGCCTAAGTGCTGGCAGGGACGGGGTTTGGACGGGCTTAGGAGAGACGGGGGAGGGCGGAAGAGAATTTTATATGTGCTGCTTCAGGATATATATATAAATCTATAGAGCCTACTTCTGGGATCCCACCCACATAGACGCGTTTAGGCGGCCCGGAAGGTGGCCAGGAACTTCACCAGTTCAGAGGTCCTTACCCACAGTACACCGGTTATAACGGCTGGAGGGCCTCGCGGTGCACCACAAAAGGCAAGTAGTCCAAAGCTGGCTGAAGGAGGAAATGGGGGAAAAGCCAACCCACAAGTTAGAAATGCTCGCTAGAGCCACACACACTCACACTTTTAATTCCCTGAGCTAAAATTGCGCTCTTTACACTGAGGTCTGGAAAATTTTCCTCTAAGTCAGTTCGCCGAAGACACGCGTGTCGACTCACGTGTATTCACACGAACCGGGTTATGCCCGCATTCTCCACCAGTAAACTGTTACCAGAACTGCTCTTTATTATAATGGGGAATTAGCTGTAGCAGTCTGTAACTATTAATATTAAGCGAGGATCATAACCTATGTTTACGGAGGTCCCGATCCCAGACACTCTAGTGAAAAAGAGGCAGACAACAAATAAGTTCCAAACACGTGTATTTAGTGTGGCGTAAGCCTAACTTGCACAATCATACAAGGAACACACAAGATCTAGGAAAATACAGAGTAGGAAATACAGAGACGTTCGCATTAGCTGGTTCCCAACGATGATAGGGGGGAATACTCACTTATCCTGGAGCGAAGCAGAGACACAGCAGCGAGGGGGGTGGTCCAATGCCAGCACTGGAACCACAGACGGACAGCAAGGAAGTCTGGATAGGATGGCACGCGCCTGGCTGGGACAGGACGGGAATGGCACGAGCACCATGCGGTCTGAGAGGCCGGCTTAAATACTCCAAAACGTACCCTGGGGCTGGTGCTGTACTTGGTGGTTCTCACAGATTAAAACAAAGGGTCTAATGGGCTACTGAATGGCTTGGATGGGCCACTTTGGTAATCAGATTGTGATAAGTGACACCTCAGGAAGAGGGGACAAAAGAGGGAGGGGGAAATCCAAGTGGGCTGAAAGGATGTTCCAGCGGACAGGGCTTGTCCTGATGTCATCAGCTTCTGGAATGCGGAGGTTTCTTTGAGATGCATTCTCTAAGTGCTTGGGATGGTCGGCACTTAGTTCTTCTCCGGGGCGGCTCCTAAGATATGCAGAGCGGGGCGAGGGGCTCTCGCTGCGGACGTGGTGTGCCCGCTTCGCCGAAATGGCTTCCCAAAGCAGTCTTCTTCCCAGGGTCTTCTGGCTGCCTAAGAACATGGATGCCGGCTGGGCATAGCTGGGGCTGGATAGCAGGCTGCCCGGTAGCAAGGGCAAGCTCGGCGACTGGCCCGCGGGAGGCTCCAGGCGGGAACTGACCAGGGAGCGCCTACCCAGGCTCGCTGGAGGTTTCCCCGGCAGGCGCCCGGCTGCTAGCAGCGGCTTGGGCCCATATGAGGCAGGCTTCCATGGAGGCAGGGGGAACAGCACTCAAAACACAGTCCAAAGCAGGGAACAGGCACGGTCCGTGGCAGATGGCAATGCAGGCACGGGGCACACTTGTAACAGAGTCCAGACACACACTGGGAATTCCAGATACAGGCCAGGGCAGGGCTGCCCAGAAAAAGAGTCCTTTGTGCAGTTATCCAAACATGGAGTCAGTAAACTACACAGTCTATTACAGCAGCAGGGTAATTGACACGCAGGCAGGAAACTGACACGTGTATTAGGGCACACAAGTGCAAAGCAGTCTTTGTGCAGCAGTGAAACAGTAATGCAGGAAACTTTAACACAGTTCATGGCAGGCTTTAAAGCAGGGGAGGGGGCCTACTTGGCAACAGGGGCCACCAGCCATGTGACCATTTTCTCCGAGGGCAACCCACTGAGTTCCACCACCTCTTTTCCCAGAAAAAAAGCCCTGCTTGAGCTCACATTCACTTCAATGCATGGACATGGACTCTAAAGCACCACAGAGTGGACAACTGTCCTGCCATTTCACATCTTATAGCTGCTGAGATATATTTTGATGTTTTTTCATATTTATCTCTAACCTAATGAATGGACACCTTCTCGGCTTTTCAATGACTGAGGGATGGCTTATTGTAAGGGAATAATATGGATAGAATAGGGCCAAGCTACAAGTGATGAATTACACTTGAATGGCAAGTGAACAGACTCACGTGCATTCCTCCCTTTTCACTTGTGCTCCACTTGCACTACACTTGATCCATACGTGATTGAGTGGAGTGCAAGTGGAGCACAAGTGAAAAGAGAGGAATACATATGAGTCTGTTCACTTGCCATTCAAGTATAATTCATCACATGATCAAGTGGAGTGCAAGTGAACAGGGAGGAATACACGTGAGTCTGTTCACTTGCCATTCAAATGTAATTCATCACGTGATCAAGTGGAGCGCAAGTGAACAGGGAGGAATACACATGAGTCTGTTCACTTGCCATTCAAATGTAATTCATCACGTGATCAAGTGGAGCGCAAGTGAACAGGGAGGAATACACGTGAGTCTGTTCACTTGCCATTCAAATGTAATTCATCACGTGATCGAGTGGAGCACAAGTGAACAGAGAAGAATACACGTGAGTCTGTTCACTTGCCATTCAAATGTAATTCATCACGTGATCGAGTGGAGCGCAAGTAAACAGGGAAGAATACACGTGAGTCTGTTCACTTGCCATTCAAATGTAATTCATCACGTGATCAAGTGGAGCGCAAGTGAACAGGGAGGAATACACGTGAGTCTGTTCACTTGCCATTCAAATGTAATTCATCACGTGATCGAGTGGAGCGCAAGTGGAGCGCAAGTGAACAGGGAGGAATACACGTGAGTCTGTTCACTTGCCATTCAAATGTAATTCATCACGTGATCGAGTGGAGCGCAAGTGGAGTGCAAGTGAACAGGGAGGAATACACGTGAGTCTGTTCACTTGCCATTCAAATGTAATTCATCACGTGATCAAGTGGAGTGCAAGTGGAGTGCAAGTGAACAGGGAGGAATACACGTGAGTCAGTTCACTTGCCATTCAAGGGTAATTCGTCACTTGTAGCTTGGCCCCGTCTTCAGCAATACACATAGAGAGGAGGGGAGAGTGAGAGCTTAGGCAGTCGTCCCTGGCAAGACCTTTCAATGGGCTTATACCGGAGTAACTCTGTTTAGGATTGCACTGTAAATCACTGCAGATTTTGCACTGCAGGATCCTCTGGGAGGCACCGAGAGCTCAGAATGTTCCAGTGGATGGCAGCTAGAGAAATCTCACAGCTGAGGAGAGAGCCAAGATGTTTTTCTAGAGGCAGTAGAGGATTTCTTTGAAAAAAAAGAGTTCCAGATACAGCAGCCTGTGGAGCAGGGATAAGGACAGTGGGTAGAAGCGGGGCCATGTTCTGGCCCAGGCCTTTTGTTCTGGGTGTTTTCATCTGCTGTGAGGAAAAGTTGCTTCTCAGTGCCTGTAAAGAGGATATACTACTCCAAGCATTCCCTGGATTGGTGAGCTGGAGCCCTCTAGAGAGTGAAAAGTTACTTATTCCCTCACTCTGGATTTGAGACTCTATATTTTATTGTTAACAGTGTTTTGTTCTGAACTCCCGTCCCTTTTCTATACCCCAGTTCCCACTGCTTTTCAATAAAAGCTGTTTCTTTAAGCAGCACTTTGCATTTTAAAAGGAGACGTCTATATCTCTGTGATGGGGGAGGGGGGGTAAAGGCTCTGCCTCCAGCATTGAAAAGTACTAAGTTCTTTGTATGTACAACTTTTAAGGTTTTCAACTCGAGTTTGGGAAATTCCTGCAGATTTAGAGGTGAGGCCTGGGCACGGGGGGGGGGGGGGGCGGGGAGGCATGGCGTGGAGCTGGGTAGAAGAGGGAGCTCAGTCTTCTCTATGAAGTGGCCATTTCCTCTGGGGAAATTCATCTGTTTTCCGGAGATCAGTTGTAATTCCAGTAGAACTCTAGGCCCTACCTAGAGATAGGTAACCCTGATACTTTTGAACGTGCATGTGTGTACAATGAATGGTTGGTTTTAATGTGGTTTTTGGGTCATGTGTTAAACAGGTCCTTTTTCGAGTTGAGCAAAGAAGTTGGTGTCTTGCATTGTAAAACTCAGTTCATCTAGCTGGACTGGTTGCATTGTCTGCTTATATTGATCATCTCTGATCTGTGGAAACATGCAGATGAGTACATCAGTTAAAACTGCAGATACAAAGAATGGGCGGACTGAGTGAGAGACCATGTTTAAAAATGCTGCTACAGATCTTGCCCTAAAGACCACATCTTGCTTCTTAACCAGATCAGCCAAGAAATGTTCAATCGAGTTTTTTCACTGTACCTCAGCTGATACACCACAGATCTGACGAAACCCTGTTGTGGTAATTACTGGCTCCCGAAACTGGGGAGGTGTTCTCTTTGATGGGACTGCATGTGGCCTTTTTACAAGATTGATGTTGCAGGTCTGTGTCTTTGATAGCCAGAGAAACTTTTCATGTTCTGTAGGGAACAAACAAAAAGAGGAAAAGCTACCAAAAAAAAGGCCATTTTGGTTTCAGACAGATGTTATCCAAAGCTTCCTGTGGCAGGATCA
This sequence comes from Eublepharis macularius, assembly GCF_028583425.1. Taxonomy (NCBI): domain Eukaryota; kingdom Metazoa; phylum Chordata; class Lepidosauria; order Squamata; family Eublepharidae; genus Eublepharis; species Eublepharis macularius. The sequence goes on from NC_072802.1 coordinate 20,213,206, forward strand.
CAGACAACTCTGAATTAATTCATGTGCCTCTGAGCATAAGGGCCTGTTCTGAGATCCTCCTCAGGGAGGATCTATGTGCTTACTGTTACCGACAGCTCGGAGATAAGCATAGCATGACCCTTTGTCCAATGACATGTTTGTTTTTCTCCTTCTAAAAATTTCCCGAACTAGCACCTTGATTTTCCTGCACTCTGGTACACTTCTGGCCTGGTGTGTTTTATTTAGAGTAGAGCAGATTTTCCTCATTCCTTTCCTTTATTGGTTTCGAAGCTTACTCTGCCCTGTGTTTTTCTGAATTGTGCTTTAACAAGGAGGATTTCAAAAATTTAATTCTGGAATGGGAGCGTACGTGATATACTGAACTTTGGGTTCCTTCCGTTTGTTTGCAAACCCTCTTTGCACACATGTGCATATTGATAGTCTCCATATGATAATACATATGATTGCATCAAGATTCTTTTTGTGCCATTTCAGTGGATGTACACTCATGTGCATTGGTGGAAGACCATGCCAAAGATTCAGCTGATTGTACAATCATGTTGAGATTCCTTTTTTGCAGCATTTTGTCAGAGCGAGTATGTCCAACCTGACTTGGGGTCACATGAATGATTTTGGGGGGAGGATTCACCTTCAAAGTGTTCTGTTGCTCTGTTCTGCTCAGGACCACTACAAGGCGGGGAAGAGGGGCTTCAAGCTTCCCACCCACACCATTTTTGCTTGCAGAAATGGTCGTTGTGGGAGCTGTTTTCTTCTTCCTTAGGCACATGAACCAGGAAGAAGGGAACGCAATGTACAGTGCCTGGAGCTTGTGGAGGATGAGTACAATAAAAGTTTTTTCAAAGTTTATTTCATTTTTCAATCCCTTCAACCATAGGTAGGTTGAATTATGAATAAAACAGAACATATCCATAAAACAATAAATAATAAGACCATTTAAAAACGGAGTCCAATAAAAGTACCCGAGGTAGACAGTACATCATTTTTAGAACATTGTACAAAAAGTTTCCTGATCCAATCATATGTACAACAACATCCAGGTTACCTTTTTACAGTAGAACATCAAAATGTACATGTGCATAATTAATGGAGAAGAATTGTCCTTTCTTCCTCTTTTCACAGAGGAGCTGAAAAGAGTGGTGAGTTGTGCATATGCAGTATTTGATTTTGGTATAAAACACAGAAATAAACAAGACCGTATAGTGGGGAATTCCTATCATTTCCACTTTGGAAACAAGACCAGATCATTCAGAACCTTGGTGAGATATGCAGATCGGGGAGAATTTGGGAAGCATCTCTAGTTTTATTGTAATATTCAAAATGAGCCTATACACCATCTACCTAAATGGAAAATAAGTGGGCTACTAGGTGGGGGGACATGGTTTTTTTGGAGGGGGGAGCTCATATTTTGGTGCTGCAAAATGATGTATAATTTTTAAGAAGAATACCTGCTAAGCCTGGCCTAAATTCGTCAGTGGCTTTTTTTCTGTTGTTTCCAAAATTGTTCCAGTTTCAGAAATTAAAACAAATTAGTACTTTGGTTTATGGAATCTGCTCAGTCTAATGTAGTTTCAGGTGGGCAGCCATGTTACTTGCAATAGAAGAGCAAGTCCAGTAGCACCTTAAAGACCAACAAGATGCTTTCCCTGTCTAATGGTTTCTCAGATGGAAAGAGACAAGGCTGATTAGTCAACTTCACAGCCCTCCTGAGGATATGCTTCCTAGTAGCAAGTGAATAGCCGCTTTGTGGTTGATTAAACTAGCACCCCTGCCTTTCTAGATTTTCAGCTCCACGTGAGTAATCTTGAGTAGCTCAAGTACATCTCCCTTGCAGGTTAAAAAGGCAAAGTAAAGCAAAATATAATTAAATGAAGACGCTACCAGTGAGTCTACGCCATAAGGGTTTGTGGTCATTTGGGGATGCTATAACAGCCACTAGTGAGTCCAAGAGAAGGAGGCGGGAATAACACCAACAACATTACTTGCCAGAGCAAGTACAAAAAAACTTCTGGGTAGAGATGGGCATGAACTGAAATACAAACCAAAGTTCGTCACGAACTGGGCTGGTTCATGGTTCACGAACCAGCGGTTCATCAGAGCCCATTTCTGATGAACCGCAATGAACTTTAGGCCAGTTCATTTGGTTTGCTTTTTTGTTTGTTAACTGCAGACAGCCTGCTGCTGATGAATCAGATTCCTAGGTAACTGGGGATGGGCTTTCTGCAGTAGAGGTGTGCACCTGGCTGCTTTTCAGCTGATGGGAGAGGGATCCCCCATCAGTTGAAAAAAGCTGCTGTCATTTGAAAGCAGCAACACTTTTCTTGCGTGAAGCCTCGGTGCAGTTTCAGGCTTTCAGGGCTTTGCAATTCATGTCACACTCTTTAAAAAAAACTTCGGGCAGGTGTAGTAATGTTGCAGGGAATGGTTCCATTCCCCCTCCCCCCATATTTGCTGATTGGGCTGTCCCCTGCCCACTGGAGAGGCAATTGGTGGCGGAGTTCTGAGGGAAAATGTACTTTTCATGCTTGTTCCACTCTCATTTATTTTTTTTAAAGCCAAACCAGGAAAGGGTTAGAATGCTGCTGCTTCATCCCCTTCTGGCAGCTTCCCTGCCACTTTGTTCCCAAAGGGATGTGCAAAATGCTTGGGTTTTTTCCCTCTTTGGTAAAGCCAGAAACATGCTTGGGAGGGAGGGAAAAGCATCCATTTAATACTTTCCTGGCTTTTAAAGCCAGGAGGAATGTGCAGTAATGTTACAACCCCTTCTTGGAAAAGCAGCCATTTAACCCTATCCTGGCTTTTAAAGCCAGCTGGGCATAAGCAGCAACATTAGGAATTGTTCTTGGCTTTGAAAAAAAATAAGGCAGTGTTTGCATACCTAGGAGGAAGGAAGCCAATGGAGAAGCAGCCTTATGACCCTTAATTCACTTTATCTCCTGGGGAAAAGGAGAGTGGTGGGCGTTTGAAAGCAGCAACTGCTTTCAAATACTGGCAGCTTTTTTTCAGCTGATGGGCGATCCCCTTCCATCAGCTGAAAAGTGGATGGCATTTAAAAGGCGGAAACCAGAAGCAGACCTTCTGCTGCCCCGGAAGTGATGTTTTCATGAACCAATCAAACCAGTTCGTGAACTGGGGCAAGTTCATGGTGGTTCATGGTTTGCCATTTTCCCGGTTCATACCCATTTCTACTTCTGGGCAAGGCTGGAAAATGGAGGAAGATGCTGATGGGTTGGGGAATGAGTGAGGGACTTTTGAATTTGGAGAAATAGGAGCTCAAACCATCAGAAGATTGACGAGAGCATGGTGTAGTTCTGTTTTTAAAAAATCTTGGTATATATGGAGAATTGGATTATAATCCTAGAATTTCATGCACAACCTGAGGTACATTTTAAAAGTTGGGTTTTTTACTGTACTTGATCACCTGGTAGAACTGGCAAGTCTATTTAAATTGGAAACACAGCTTGCCCGTTTCTCTGATCAGCTGTGACAAGAACTTTCAAAAATCTCCCGTTTGCATACATGCTTCCCTTCAACCCACACAAATAGCCATCCAGGATTGGCCCACTCCTATCATTCAACATTTCACGTTTGAAAATAGGGGCATCTGGCTGGTACATTTTTATCCTTTCCTTCAAAGAGCACAAGGTAATGTACATAATTCTCCTTTCTGCTGTTCTGTCCTCTAAAAACAGTTTTGAGATATATTAGACAGGAAGTAAATGGCCTGTATTTATCCTGTTAGTGGAGCAGAATGGGACCTGGGTCTTTCCAGTCTTAGTCCAGCTAGTTTACCATTATACCACACGCTGTCATGCTCATATAACCACTCTGTTTTTACATCAAGGATTGCTGCCATCATTACACATTCCTGAAAGTTCTGTTCTGCCTTTATATGCTGCATTCAGTTGCTCTTTAATGGCATGTCATCTGTCAATTTAAAAGCCATGGTAGAGATTATTTAAATTAAAGATATACTAGAAATACAAATACTCAGGGCTCATTTCGAGGGGGAATGTGCAGGAACGCAGTTCCGGAAGTTCCTCAAAGAGGTCACATGTCAGATGGCCCTGCCCACCTGACTCTTGGCCATTTTGGGCCTGTTTCATCCTGGATTGGGGCCAAAACGGCCCGAATTGGGCCTCTAACAGGTGGTGAATCACTCTCCCACTCAGCAGTGGCCCAATCCTGACCATTTTCGCCCCTTTTTGGCCATTTTCAGCCTGTTTTTGCCATTTGGGGCCCAATTTCAGCCCTGAATGGCCAGGATTGGGTCCAAAACAGCCAGGATAATAATGCTGAGGGGTGTGGCACATGCAAATCAGTTATGCAAATGCAACATTTCCGGTGATGGCAAGGGGTGTGGCATATGCTAATGAGTTATGCTAATGAGTTCCTCCAGCTCTTTTTCTATGAAATGACCCCTGCAAATACTTAACCTTCTTCTGTGGAGCTCAAGGGGCTACACTTAAGGTTCCTTGGCAGTTGCCTATGCAGACACCGGAGAGGATCCTACTCCATCCCACCATTCCACTGAGCAAAGTCTGAAGCTTTCTTCCAGTCTAATCTGCCTTCCTCCAGTTTAAGTGGTTGTTCCTCCAACAGAAGAATCTTCCACGGAGCCTTCCACTCACTGGCTTTTTCCAACAGAAGAGCTATTAAGTTGAAGGAAGGCTCTTAAGTTGGAGGACTGTTCCTTGGTGGGTGGTTAGATTCACTCCAGTAAACAGACCCAGGCATGCTTAGTTTCAGGGAAGGTAGAGGTACCATGTGCCCCTGAATGCTCTCTAGACCCTGCATTCCACAGCAACTGCAGTACATTAAAATGTCAGACTGTGCAATTGATGGTCTCCTGGGCTTTTTTAACACATTACACCAGTTTGTTGGGACTTTGAACAAAATATTCAACAGGACGCATGTGCCCCCTGAACTCATGCAAGCCATTTCCTCCTTGCAACAGAGGCCTGCATGTGGAAGCAGCTGCAAGCCTTCTCCTTTGGAGCTGCTGTTGGGTCCATTTGTTGCATAAGTTTTGCAACAAAGCTGATGGGACTCCACAGAATGTTTCAAGGAGGAGAAAACAGCATGGAGGGGAAGGCAGCCTCCACTTTTGTTCATTTGCCTCAACAGTGAGGAGAGAAGGGCTCGTGTGGGTCTGAGAGGCACAAAATTCCCATTGAAGGTCTGCTCCAGTTTAAAATACAGATGTATTCGATAGTCAACAGATCTTGTATTAATGCATCCATTAAAAACAAAATATCCCATGTCCTTGTGTCATTGCCTAACAAATGTGTGGACTTGTAAAAAGATCCCTCATGTTCATGTGCTGTAGAATAAAAGATGCCTACCCATCACCCGGATTTAACTTGCTCTTGAAGAATTCTAGCATATGACAGTACCAATATTTTAATAAGGCCACTCCAAAAGGCAAAAATATTGACACCAATTTTCTGGAAACAAGGATCAGAAAAAACAGACTGTCCCTGGAACCAACCAACCAACCAACCAACCAATCTTTATTACAGTGATCCCTAGACCAGCATAACATATAGCTGCATTCTTATTCACAAAAGATCAAAGGTAAAATTATTACCTGGTAAATGGAAACAGCATATGTTCCTGTGGCCTAGATCAGGGATTGCCAACTTGTCCACCTTAAATCAGTTTAATTTGATCCCTGGAAGCCCAAACACATTTTAATGGAGATGTCTCTACCAGGAGAAAAAGTGGTTTTCGAAATGTGTGTGTGTGAGACCAACTAATCACATTTTCATGTTGCATCTCTCTGAGGTTTTACATATAATGTCTCAGATGTGCTGACAAATATGTGCTCCATAGTACTGAAACCCATGAAATCCCTTTTTAAGGGAGTGGATTGGGGGTGGGGGCAGGATAATTCTGATCTCTTACTCATTGCCTGGAAAATCAAGGGGCCCCTTGAGAATAGCAGAGTTGTCTGGTAGTTGTATAGATATCTGTGTTATTAACTGGTTCTATTGCAGATTTTCATTATATTGTGAAATATGGCTGTTGGTGCATCTTTTAAATATAGACGCTGCTAAGCCAAGTTCTTTTTTTCTCCTTACTGAAGCCTGTGGTGGAAGGCAGGAGGAACAAACTGGCATTTTGATAACTGGATATCTTTCATGACTGTTCTCTTGTCGAGTGAATTCTCTCCTGGGGGAATTTCTCTAACTTAAAAGCCAATACAATCCTGGGACATTTCTACCATCTCTCTTGCTCCTGAAGAGAACCACTTCGTACTCTTTCACTATAATTCCTGTGCAGATATCTGTAAGAGGAAATGCAACATTAAGAAGCATCTGGAGAAGAAGGGGAAAAAGAAAAAAACGTAATGTGTAAACAAAATATTTGAAAGCTGTAATGGGGTTTTTAAAGAAATCATTTCATTTGCATCATTGTACAAAATCCTTTAAAGAAGAATATAAGCACATAAGATACCAGGGAGATTTGATGTGGCGTACTGGCTACAACATCTAAGTGGTGGTGGTGGTAGAGAGTGCCCTCAAGTCATAGCTGACTTATAGCGACCCCTGGTGGGGTTTTCATGGCAAGAGACTAATAGAGATGGTTTGCCATGGCCTGCCTCTGCAACCCTCGTCAAAGTAGGGCTGGGTTAAAATTCGTACCTGGCCGCTGGATGGTCGTGGACCACCTGCACCTCCTCAAAGCCTAACCCCACATGGCATTTTCCACATGTTCAATTATATATTTGTTTATTCATTAACAAGATTTGTACCCCACCTTTCTGTCCTAATAGGCCCACCAAGGCAGCTAATTAAAAAATCCAACTTAAAATCTCATCTTAAAAACCATTAAAACCAATGCATAAGTACATCAATATTTTTTTTTAAAAAAAACATAGAGCTTAAAACAAACACGAAGGATAAAAGCAACAGTTAAAACACTGGGGAGGGAGGGAATGCCAAGTGAAACAAAAAAATTCTTCATCCGCTGTTGGAAGATGGCAACATAAAGAGACGGGCGTATCTCCCTGGAAACAGTGCTCCAGAGCTTTGGTGCCGCTACAGAGAATGCCCTTGCTTGGGTTGCCACCCACCTAATCTCAGAAGCAGGGCCAAATCACCTGAAGCGGGGCCACTGAAGATGGCTGTAGTGGTTGGGTGGGCCATAAAGGAGAAGGCAGACCTTCAGGTATGCTGGTCCCAAACCATACAGGGCTTAAATGTCATCATCACCAGCACGTTGAATTGTGCCCAGAAACAAACTGGAAACCATTGCTGATGGGCCAAGATTGGAGTGATATAGTCCCTACTCTGGTCAACATTCTGGATGCACAGACTGAAGTTTCTGAACTCTTTTCAAGGGTGGCCACATGCAGAGTGCATTGCAGTAATCTAATATAGATGTAACCAGGGCATGCACCCATAATGGCCAGATCCATTTTGCCCAGGAAAGGCCACAGCTGGTTAACCAGTCAAAGCTGGTAAAAGGCACCCCTGGCCACAGCGCCCACTTGCTTATTCAGCAGTAAGCCTGGGTCCAAGAGCAACCCCTAACTATGGACCATTTCCTTCAAGGGGACTGCAGCTGCATCCAGAAAGGGTCACGCCTTAAATCCTGAGGAGTTAGCCGTGTTAGTCTATAGTAGCAAAATCAAAAAGAGTCCAGTAGCACCTTTAAGACTAACCAATTTTATTATAGCATAAGCTTTCGAGAATCAAGTTCTCTTCATCAGATGCCTGAGGCATCTGATGAAGAGAACTTGATTCTCGAAAGCTTATGCTATAATAAAATTGGTTAGTCTTAAAGGTGCTACTGGACTCTTTTTGATTTTGCCTTAAATCCTGACTCAGATCTTCCACTCACCGGTAGCGCTTCCATTTTGTTGGGATTAAGCTTCAGTTTATTAGCCCTCATCTACTCCAAAGCTGCCTCCAGGCACCAGTTCATGGTTTCTATAGCATCTCTGGGATCAGCTGGAAGCAGAAGATATTGATGACAACCCAGCCCAGATCGCTAGCTAACCTCACCCAGTGGTTTTATGTAGATGTTAAAAAGCATAAGGGACAAGATGGAGCCTTGCGGGACCCCCACAGACCAAAGACCAAGAGCTGAACAGCAGTCCCCAACACCACCTTCTGAAACCTACCCACCAGGTCGGAGCAGAAACACCGCAGAATGGTGCCTCCCAATCCCAGCCGGGAAAGGGGGTGAAGGATACCATGATCAGTGGTACAGAAAGCTGCTGAGAGGTCCAGGAGAATCAATAGAGTTGCACTCCCTCTGTCCATCTCCCAGCGCAGGTTGTTGACCGGGGCAACCAAGACTGTTTCAATCCCATGAGTTACCTGTAATTCCCATGTGCATCTGGTTAGACCCTTTTTCTCTCTGCTACCCTTCCAAGAAAGCAGCTTCTGTGATGGCTCTGCCCACCGGCTGAGAATGTTTCAGCTGCAATCAGCAATGATTCTCACTGGCAGAAAGCCCCGTGCAGACCTTCCTCAATCCCTTCTGGAGCAACTCAGCAGGGCGTTCAGGCAATTGACAGCTTAAGCATGATGGTAAAGAGTCCAGTAGCACTTTTAAGACTAACCAACTTTATTGTAGCATAAGCTTTTGAGAACCACAGCTGTCTTCATCAGATGCATTGTCAGCTTTTGAGAAGCACAGCTCTCTCTGTCAGATGCATCGTCAACTTTTGAGAACCACAGCTCTCTTCATCAGATGCATCGTCAGCTTTTGAGAGCCACAGCACTCTTCGTCAGATGCATCATCAGCTTTCGAGAACCACAACTGTCTTCGTCAGATGCATCTGACGAAGAGAGCTGTGGTTCTCGAAAGCTTATGCCACAGGAAAGTTGGTTAGTCTTAAAGGTGCTACTGGACTCTTTACTGTTTTGCAACTACAGATGAACATGGCTAACTCCTCTGGATTTAAGCATGATGGACACACTACCTATTTCTACCTAGTCTGCAGTCCTGTGAGGAAGAGGAGAGCAAAGGTAGACAAGGCTCGGTAAGGGGAATTAGAGTATGAGTGTTGCTGTCTGGTGACCAAAGTGTCAAACAAGGGGCTGTAGGGCGACTGGCTCTCTATTGCATGAGGAAGGTGCTTTCTTGAAGGGGTAACAGAGAACACTGAGCATGTGCAAAATGTCACGTCCGATTAGGCTGACAGCTCAAACTTCTTCACAGGGCTGTTGTGAGGATAACCTGAGAGGAGAATGATGTCTGCTGCCCTGAGCTACTTTGAAGCAGGAGATGAGGACAAAGAATAGATCAGCTGCTTGTCCCAAATAGTTTATAATCTAATTTAATTTTATCCTTGGCCTCCCTGGGTTGAACTTTGAGAGGAGCAGTAGAAAGTAGGACAGTAGAAAGAAGCTTTTTTTAAAAAAAGAAGCATCCCACCTTTGAGATTAACTGGTTTTGCAAGGCACGATCTTTTACCTGCAATTGGTTCAAGTCACTGTTTTGATGCCTGACGACATTCAATAACCAGGCCTTTAAAAGGCACAGAGGAGGGGCATAATGTGCACCATTGCATAGAAGCAAGCCACTTACTAATGCCATAAAAGAAGCCTTTCTTATCTTTTGGAAAAAACCAGCTCTATACCAAGAAGCCACCTGTCCTGCCAAGCCAATATGTTTGCATTTAAATATATACCTGAACAGGAGCACAGCATGGAGGGAGTTCATTTCATTTGACTGCATTGCATTTTCTCCAGCCACCAGTGACCGTGCAACTGGGAACCATCCAACTCATTGCAAAAATGGGCTGCAATGTTTGCAGCCACAAACTGACTCGCAGAGAGAGAAGCTCACCCACGCTTCCTTTCGTGTGTGCTGTGCACTGTTGTGTTAGAAGCAGGACTTTTTTTTCAGCTGGAATGCGGTGGAAGGGAGTTCCGGAACCTCTTGAAAATGGTCACATGGCTGGTGGCCCCACCCACTGATCTCCAGACAGAGGGGAGTTTAGATTGCCCTCCGTGCCGCTGGAGCAGCGCAGAGAGCAATCTAAACTCTCTTCTGTCTTGAGATCAGGGGGCGGGGCCACCAGCCATTTTCGCTGAGGGCAATTTAGACTTTTAAAAACTCCCCCCTTGTTCCAGCGGACCCAAAGTGACGTCATTGGCCTTGGGAGCATGCGTGCACTTTGCACGTGCACATGTGGTGCCAGGGGCACCACCTCCCACCAAGAGTTGCCCCCTGTGCTGTCAACCCACTGAGTTCCACCACCTCTTTTCCCAGAAAAAAAAAAAACCAACCCTGGTTAGAAGACAGCCACATTCTCTGACAGTGACTTTCTCCATTTTGTCTCTGTCAGCTGCCATACTGTTTGAACCATTAAGTAAAATGTTTTCCAAACCCCATGCCCTGGGGAGCAACGAAAGAGCAGCGTGAGTCATAAAGCCAGCAGATTTTTGCTTTTCCATAATAGATGTACCTGGCAAAGAGGCGTCTTTAGATCAAACAGCTACACAGTATGTTCTTATCAGAGGATGGCATATTTGTTTGATACATCCCAGAACAGGGCAAACACACAAGAGGACTTGGAGAAAATTTCATATTTCCCGTCTAATTGCTGTGGGTTTGTTTGTGTCCCTCTTCATTTCAGTTGCCTTCATGTTTCATGGCTAGGTTAGAGAGTCACTGTGTTTTCAGAAAGAAAACAGTGATTTGTGGAGATGTTGATTTTCATGCCAAGGTTGCGGGTCAATGGTTGAAATTAGGGGGTTGCAATTCAGATACATGGCATTATACCCTCCTGAGACCCCTCCCCTCCCCAAACCGTGCCCTCTACAGGCCCCACCCCCCAAATCTCCAGAAATTTCTCAATATGGATCTGACAGTCCTAGCATAAGACCTCTTCAGACATTACCTCCTCATATACTGGGAAACCAACAACCATGCATATAGAAAGCTTGAGCTACCCACAATGCTCCTCAATATGCATGGTTGCCATGTTGTGCACACAAGGACAACATGTGTATTATGCATGCCTCAGTGCCTGCAAACAAAAGCACTGAAAAACGTAGTGGTCTGCTGTATATGCGTACGAAATACATGCGGTATGGCAACCATACATATTGTATAAGGTTATGTGTGGTTGGTGGGTTCCCATTACATGTGGATATAATGTCTGAAAAGGGTTATACGTTCAGTTGTATTGGACTAGCATGAGCTAAACCATGGTTTGATGCTGCTTGAATGATCAATGGGAAGGGGGGCTTTGGGTTTGCTTGCATGAATTTCCCCCTTTCTGTATTAATCAGAATTTGCCCCTTTCTGTATCTGAAGAAATGAGTTGTGACTCACAACTCATAAGGCTCATACCCTACAACAAATTTTGTTAGTCTTATAGGTGCTACTGGACTCTTGCTCTTTTCTACTGTATTAATCAAATTCATTATTTCTGTTTATTACAGCAAACATTAGTTTAGCACTACATCCAAACCAGTAACCTATGATTTGTGCTTGTATTGCAAACCAGAATTGCAAACCGTGGTTGGTTTTCCATATGCAGTCTTCATTTGCACAAGATGTAATTTGCCAGGTCATACAACTGCTAAATACATGGCGAAGTAACAGAAAAGCTTGCTGGGGAAGCAGGGATTGCATGAGCTAGAAACTCCATCAAGACTCATTCATGTATTGCTAGGCTATGGTTTTCTGTTATGTTTGAAGTAAGCCATTGTTTCCCTTACACCTTCTCCATCAATGGGAAATAAGGTGGCATCTTTTACTTTCCTGTGGGCACAGGCCTGGCAGAGTACAGCCTTGTGGGGACCCTTGAAATATAGGCATAATCAATGTGTTTTAATCACATCTCTGCATATTGGAGAGCTAAAGGTAGTCTCCAGGGGGCTCTGGGCTCAGGCAAGAGAAATTTTCCTTTCATCTTCTCTCAACTGAAGATTGTTGGGCCACTGTCTTAGAGCTAAGCTACAAGAGACAAATTACATGAGGACAAGCACGTGAAAGGAGTCGCGATGTTAGCCTGGAAGCTGAGTTTTAAAAGAGATTGGAAGGCTTTGTCAATTTCCCCTCTCTACAGAGCCAGGGAGATCCCTGCTCAAAGGATTTGTTAATTTCCTCTTTGCCTCCAGAAGGCTCTGTTAGTTTCACCTCCCCTTCTAGGAGGCAAAGAGGAAACTAAAACCCTCTGAGAGCAGCCATCTCCCTGGCTCTGTAGAGAGGGGAAATTGACAAAGCCTTCCAATTTCTTTTAAAACTCAGCTTCCACGCTAATGCTGCAACTCCCTTCATGTGCTTGCCCTCATGTAATTCATCTCTTGTAGCTTAGCTCTTAAGAGGTCAAACCAGGATGCTTGTGTGACTTACTCTGCTCTTGAGGGATCAGCAGCTAAAAATTTTCTTGTACTTTCCCCCAAACAGTGGTGTATTCATGGCAAGTAATGGCTGTGGTGTGTTCATGGCAAGGGCTGTGGTGTGTTCATGGCAAGTAATGGCTGTGGTGTGTTCATGGCAAGTAATGGCTGTGGTGTATTCATGGCAAGTAATGGCTGTGGTGTGTTCATGGCAAGTAATGGCTGTGGTGTGTTCATGGCAAGTAATGGCTGTGGTGTGTTCATGGCAAGTAATGGCTGTGGTGTATTCATGGCAAGTAATGGCTGTGGTGTGTTCATGGCAAGTAGTATCATCTAGAATTCAGTTTATCCCTCAATGTGAACATTGTGTTTAAACTGATCATCTCATCTTTCTACTTGTGATCTCACACCAGCCTTCAGTTATCAAATTTTGCAATGACTCTGACTTAAAAGTTGACTTAAAAGTACAATTTTAGTTTATTATTTTTCCACACTCAGGCAGCTGGGGGTAGCGGGATTTTGGGGTTCTTTTCTCCTGACCTCATTAATGGTGTTAAAAACTGACATCTGTTTGTGTGTGTGTCTGTGTATTGATATCAGTGTTGTATAAATGTTATAAGAGAAACCAATGAAAGTGGGATATTTGGTGAGAAATTGGCTAGGATAAAAATGGTTCTTCAGACCATACTGTCCTGAAGGGCGGTATATAAATCAAATGTTGTTGTTGTTATAAAATTTCACAGGGGTTGCAACAACAGCACACACCCATATTTGTGCATCTCTAGCCTTGGGCACTTCTGTACTGTAGGGATGGAGCCTGCAAAATCCATAACTTTCAATCCTTGTTTCTGAACTTAATGCCTTTAAATAGATTCTTGGGTGAATGGGTAATGATAATTTTTGATAATGGAAGAAAATAGGAAGGAATGGTTTCATTTGCATGGCGAGCTGGATTTATTTTCCCCCATAAAAGCCACCAATATGGGAAGCATAATAACTGGCCCATCTTGAGTAATCATAAAAGGAAATGGTGGTTATAGAAATGACGCCTGATCCCGAAAGCACATGGCTTGCACAACAGGCCCATTCTTTCAGAGGTGCTTTGCCACAACAGAGAACCTTGTGAAATAAACTGAGAATTTAAAACAGCAGAAAAGAAATGTGCACAAGAAGGGGAAAAAAATAACGTCATACTTACAGGCAGACAAACAGGGACATGGACCAGAGCACATTTACTATTTTTTACATAACCCTTCTAGAAGATGCTCTCCAAGGCCGTTTCAGTAGTAAATTGAAATAAACTGTTTTCCCTCTGGGCTTTCTTATTTTTTTTTCACTGCCCTTGGAAATCATGAATGCCAAGCATATTAGGTCAAAAAGAGATCCAGAAATTTATCTTAAAAACAAATCACATCCGTATTTGTCAATTTCTGGTAATCCAAAAACGAAGACAGAGCAAACACAAGAACAGCCCTGCTGGATTAGCCTGGTGATTCATCTCGGCCAGCATCCTGTAACACACAGATACCCCTGCAAGGCTTCTAAAGCCTGGACACAGAATCTAGAGAATTCTCCTGCTGTTGCCCTCGAGCAGTGGGAATTCTGAGAGAGACCCCCTCTGAAAATGGAGATTCCACTGAGGAGCAAAGCTAATAACCAGTGATGGACCAGTCCTCCATGAACTTGTCTAATCTCCTTTTAAAACTCTGTCTAAACCAGGGCTTTTTTTCAGCTGGAACGCAGTGGAACGGAGTTCCAGAACCTCTTGAAAATGGTCACATGGCTGGTGGCCCCGCCCCCTGATCTCCAGACAGAGGGGAGTTTAGATTGCCCTCCGTGCTACCAAGCAGCGCAGAGGGCAATCTAATCTCCCCTCTGTCTGGAGATCAGGGGGTGGGGCCACCAGCCATGTGACCATTTTCTCTGAGGGCAACTCACTGAGTTCCACCACCTCTTCTCCCAGAAAAAAAGCCTTGATCTAAACTATTATCTACCCTCACATCCTGTGGCACGGAGTTCCAAAAGTTAGTTATGCACCCTGTGAGGAAGATATTTAGGCTGCTTATTGTGAATTTCTTCCTTTAACTCTACTGAACACAGAGATAGCTAGGGCATCCTGTGCTTCTTGCCGCTGCTCCTTTGGGCAGTGAGAGAGGAAAAAATTAAATCACAATCATTGTGTGCAATGTGATGTTACTTCTGGGGAAACCCTGGAAGCAAGGTCACTGCTTTAGGTATTTCTAACTGCTACTGCCCACATTTCTCTCTCCATCCCCTTTAATACTGTTTTTCCTACTCCATTGCTTTCCCCATTGTCTGTTTTATATTGCAAGCTCCTTGTGGGCTTGCAATGTAACCTGGGTTTTTTGCCTATGTAGCTCTATAGCTACACTTGTATATGGAGTGTGTTTTCTGAACAATAATATAATACTTATATTTTTCGATTGTTATATTTTCAGTATTGAGATCTGAACCTTGGTCTTCCTTACACTACTCCAACTTTTTATATCAAACACCAGGTCTCAATGAATCCCAGACACCTGGTTGCCATGGCACCTAGAAATTTCATTGTGGTGCCTAATATTATCAGCAATTCTTAACTGTAGTTCCTCTCAGTGATCCTCTGTAGAAATACAAATATTATTTGTATACAATTGGAGGGGAATCTGTAAAGCTTGGATCCAACTTTCCTTTTAATGAATAAATCTATATTTAATTTAAAATAAATTTAAAAAACAAAGCTTATTTATAATTTCACTCGTCCCATTGGGAAAACATGAGCAACCCACCAGTATACCCATTGTTCTGCAATGGGCAAATAGCAGTCCCTGGGTCCATTTCAAGCCACAAAAGCCATTAGGGTGAAGGTTTAATCCCCCTCTATCTGCACAGTTTGGACTCTAGGATGGTTAGATAGATACAGAACTTGCTGGATAACTGCATCCAAAGAGTAGTTGCCAATGGCCTCATGTCTGATCAGAGGGAGCTGTCCAGTGGGGTGCCACAGGGCTCAGTTCTGGGCACAGTGCTTTTCAATATTTTTATAAATGATCTGGATGAGGGTGTGAAGGGATTACTCTTTAAATTTTCAAATGACACCAAACTGAGAGGAGTTGCAAACACCTTTGAAGACCGGGATAGAATTCAATGAGATCTGAACACCCTGGAAAAGTAGGTAGATTTGAATAAGATGTGATTTAACATGGATAAGTGCCAGAGTCTTCACCTGGATAACAAAAATGCAAAGCATGCGTACCGGATGAGGGATACACTTCTGGGCAGTAGCGTGTGTGAACAAGCTCTTGGGCGAGGGTGCCTGGGAAGCTAAATGTGGGTGTGATGCTGCAGCAAAAGAGGCAAAAGAAATCTTAGGGAGGTATCCACAAAAGCATAAAATCTGCCATTAGGATGTCATTGTCCCACTATATAATGCGTTGGTCAGACCCCGCCTGGAGTATTGTGTGCGGTTCTGGAGGGCTCACTTCAAAAAGGATGTGGACAAATTGGAACGGGGGCAGAGGAGGCAACCAGGATGATCAGGGGCCTGGAGACCAAGCCCTATGAGGAAAGACTGAGAACCAAACTAGCAGTGATGCCTGACACAGGTTGGACACTTGTCAGCTTCCCTCAAGTTTTGATGGGAAATGTGGGCAGCTTGGCGGAATGTTGGACAAGTGATAGTTGAAAAGTCCATTGGACAGCAGTCGGAGAGCCAAGCTGCAAGACCAGGACGCCTACATTTCCCATCAAAACTTGAGGGAAGCTGACAAGTGTCCAACCTGTGTAAGGCATCACCTGTAGCCTGGCTCTGAGGGACCTGACTGGGAGCATTCTGTTTGGCGAAGAGGAGGTTGAGGGGAGACACAACTGTTCTCTTTAAGTATTTAAAAGGTTGTCACTTAAAGGTAGGAAGGGAGCTATTCCCTTTGGCAACAGAGGATAGGACTCAAAACAATGGGTTTAAACTACAGGAGGGAAGGTACTGGTTGGCCATTAGGAAGAACTACTTCATATTAAGAGTAATCCAGCAGTGGAATCAGCTAACTGGGGATGTGGTGGGTAACCCCTCATTGGCAGTCTTCAAGGAGTGGCTGGATGAATATTCATCGGGGATGCTTTAGGCTGTTCCTGCATTGGACAGGGGGTTGGAATCAATGGTCTGTAAGACCCCTTCCAACTCTATGATTCTATGATGTGAACCAGCTCCCATGAGCTGGAGAATCGATGTTCCAACTGGAAATTCCCAATGCACACCTCCTTGACAGGATATGGGAGCAGTTAGGCTCTAGAGTGGTAGATCTTCATCTGGGCTGTACCCTTTCAGAGCTGCACACAATCATGTTACTCAGTGTTGTATTTTTAATGGCACAGCTCAGTCACAGATTTGCTACCATTCTGGAAAAAAAAAGGCCTAGGAAATGGCATGAACCTATATGTATGAACGAATGAATAAACATGTGTGTTTTTGTGGCAGCACACATTGCACAATTGTGATTGAATGCCATTTCCCAGTGTCTGTGTTGCCCATATACACTCAGTATCTCATCTTGCTGTAGGAAATTGGAGTGAGTGATTCCACAGCATCTCAAGTATTGTGATATAGTGCTTGATTTCAGATGTGTTACAGTATAAAAGATACGTAGCTTTGCACCAGGTATAAAATGTTATTATTCCTTCTTGCATTCTCTTCATAAAGAATATAGCCTTTGTGTTGCATTGAGATGAAAGCAGTCTTACTCCTGACGCTACGACAAGCCAGCAAAGCATTGCTCGTTTTTGCATTTCTAACTGCGCGTCTTCATTGTTGCTGTTTTAAAACCAGGTCTTGATGACTGCCTCCAACAATACATTAAAAACTTTGAGAGGGAAAAGATCAATGGAGAGCAACTTTTGCACATTACGCATCAAGAGCTTGAAGAGTTGGGAGTCACTCGGATTGGCCACCAAGAACTCATTCTGGAAGCCGTGGATCTGCTCTGTGCTTTGGTAAGTGAAATCACCCTCCGTGATGATTTGTGTGTCTTCTCAATCCATGGTAAGGAAATATTTACTTGCACAGAAAATCAGGAGCCCCTCTACTCATCATGTGGTTATCCTCATACAAACATTCTTTTAAGACAGAGATTCTGCACCCCTCCAGTGCTTCAGCCAGTTCCCCACAAAATCTTCCCATTTCTCTCTCTCTTTTCCAGAAGCTGAAAGGCTGTATTATTCACACATCAGACTCCTCACCTGGGGGGGCATTAGGGCTGGATCTAGGGTTGCCAGTGGCCAGGGCAACCCAAGCCTGGCCTTGCCCGCGTGTGCTCCCGTCGCTGTGTGATGACGTCACTTCCGTGATGTCATCATGCACTGCGGAACACGCCACCCCCCACAGCAAGCTGGCTGCCCCGGTGCACCACGGAGCTGGCAGCAGCAGCGCAGGTGGCTGGGAGGCCGCCCATGCCGTTTGCCTGCCTCGCTGAGGGGGCAGCCGGCTTGCCGCATGGGTGGCACACTGATGGGGCAGCAGGCTTGCCACGTGCCCCTGCTCTCATAGCAGGCGAATGGTGTGGGTTGGCTCCCACTGCCCTATGCTCAGCCGCCCGCACGCTCCCAGGGGCTGGCAGCTGTGCCCGGTGCCCCCTCTTTGATAGTGCCGGGGGCAGACTACCCCCCTGCCCCCCGTCAATCCGGCCCTGGGGGGCATCACCTCTTCCAAGCCTGGATAGATGCTTGGACAGAGCCAGCTTCTAACAAAGCCAAAGGAGACATCTACAGTTGTTAAGAAACATTACCATTCCTTTTGTCATAGGTCCCACCCCCTCATCATCCACAACAGACTACTTCTGGCCAAATCCACAAGACTGTCTCATTCACAGTAGCCTGTTCCTCTAAGCTCTGAAGGTCCAAACTTCACATTGTGATTTCCAACAGGTTGCATCTGGGTTCCCTGACCTCTTTGAATCAGTCAGTCGCACATCAGCTGCTAGTTCTATACTGGAAACTCATTTCCCATGCCCCGCTGCAGATCAGGTCCATAATATGCATGGAGAAGGAGCTTCACCCTTTTCAATATGCCATTCTCTGATGTGAAACTGTCCCAGGGGCTGTATGTATGCATGGCAATGGGCTACAAGTGCAGCCCCCTCCTCCCGGGCCATTTCTGGCTGGGAAAATGGCACAGGGAACTTGCAACTGCTGGGTCGAAAATCCTAATGTGTTGTTTGGCCCTACCATAATCTTGTAATCAGTGCTTGAAACAACCCAACAAACCTGTAAGGCAAGGCCACAAGAAGCATATCAGGGAAAAGCCACACCTGTGGAGGCAGGCAGATGGCCCTACTGAAGAGTGAAAGTGCAGGGAAGCAGGGCTCGCTCTGCTAGTTCCTATTTTTCAGTGCACACCCACTGACTGGGGTGATCTTTTGATCGGGATAGTCTATTTTATTTTATTTTTTAAACTGTTTTAAACTAAGTTTACCACTAGATTCTAAAATTTTTATTAGCTATTTCACCTTATGGTTTTGTAAACTTGTAATGGCCAGTGGCCAAATGCAATAAAAATTTCTGATTCTGATTCAGTGCACACCCAAAGAGCTCCACCTCATATGCTGTGCAATCGAAAAACCAGCTGGAGTGCCCTTTGAATGGAAAAGCAGGTTTAAAAAAACAGAGAGAATGAAAATGATAAATCCAAATAAATGTGGCATAATGTTAGGGTTGCCAGTAGAGATGGGCACGAACCGCATTATGAACTTCAAAAACCCACGAAATTGGCAATCGCGCGATCGCGATCCGGCAGTTTGTGATTGTCCATGGCCAACCAACTAGCGTTCAGGAGAGGCCTGGTTCGGTGCATTCAGCCACGGTTCAGGAAGCCAGACACTCAGGCGCCAGCAATCAATTCCCCTGGCAATGGAGCCGGGGGAATGCCTGAACTCTGTCTGCGCTCCTTCTTTTGCCCTGGAAACCCAAATGGAAACCCAGCTTACCTTGATCGGCAGGTCGTCCTTCCAACCATGGAGCTGCAAAGCGGTTACAAGTTTGGAGAAGACACCCAGGGGAGGGAGGGGGAAGGGGGTGTTCTGTAGCCATGGGCACTCCAATCTCATCCCTGCAAACCCTGATAGGCAGCTCTGATGGCCAAACACAGACTTCCTGCGTTGCTCAATGGGACCTGTGCTTATAAATAGCTGTGGGCTCCCAGGCTGGGTTTCACTTTCAGTGAGTAGTGGAGTGGGACAGAGCTCTTGCTTGCCACTTGCTAGCCTTTGGGGAGAGAGACTTGAGAGTATAATTGAGCTTGGATTTTTATGGGAGTTTCCTGAGGGCCTTGGATTGGAGAGGGTATAACTCCAAGATCCCTTTTGCAATCTTGTCCAAACTTGGGTGATGGCTGTAGGAGAGCCTGCAAAAGACTCCCCGGGAATATGGGCTCTCTAAGTGTCATGGGGGCCATTCTGCACCCCATGAACTGCGAACCACAAACCGGTTTGGCAACGGAAACTGTTTGTTGCGGTTTGCAACTTCAGGATCGTCATCGGCACCGAACCGTGAACCGCTGGTTCATTAAATTTTTTTAGTTCATGCCCATGTCTAGTTGCCAGGCGTCTGCTGGTGGTGGGCAAACTCCTAGAGTTTTGCCCCTTTGCCTGATGGAGGAGGCAGGCCATCCGGGGATTGCCTGTCAATGGCAGGCAACCTGAGCAAATAGGTGTGCTTGTTCACAGCCCCACGTGCGATGACATCACTTCTAAAAGTTACATTATTGTGGATAGCATGGGAGTGCATGCTATATTTTGGGCTGATTCTAAAAGAATCATCCGTGGCAGAAAGTGTCCATGCTCTTCCACGCTCCTTGTGATAATGTCATTTCTAGAAGTGACATAATCATGTGTGGGGCTGGGATCATGAACGAGAGAGAGAAGTCCGGGCAAGTACCAGCCCCCCTTTACGTCAGTCACTAGAAAGACCTGGCAGCCCTACAGACCATCTGTATTTTTACTGGAGTTCTTGAAATTTTCCTTTCGACAGCTCCTCTTAATGAACACAGCCAGATTGTTTAAACTCTTCCAGTCCATGTTTTTATTTTTTAAGCAGTTTGGAATCATAAATCCCTCCAGCTAACACCAATAGCGAGCCTTCTTGCTGCTTTCTGTGAAAGCTTAAGTTTCTGAATGATTTTCTGTGTTCAGCACATTGAAATAATCGCTCTCTCAGCTCATGTATGCCCAGCACAAATTTGTCAGTTGCTGCTCTAAGATACAACAGTGGTGTCCATCCTGAAAGCTGGTTCTGTGCTGCCTCTCTTCTTCCATTTCATTTGGGCTCACTCCAGCAACTTTATAATCTGCACATTGTATTTTATGCCCGTGCATGGAAATCCAAGTCTTGAGGATACAAAAGTGCCAGATGGCAGTGATAATTAGACTGGAAGATGATTGTAAAAAAAATAATAATAATAACTCTCCCCCTCCCCCCACCGCCACCTTTTTCACCAAGAAAGACAGGCAGCGGGGCCAAATGAAGAACACAGAGACTGTGACTCAGGGCCAAGCTACACATGACGAATGACACTTGAACGGCAAGTGGATTGAGTGGAGGGCAAGTGAACAGGGAGAAATACACTTGCTGTTCAAGTGTCATTCGTCATGTGTAGCTTGGCCCTTAGAAGGTACATGTTTGATGAATGCTTTGGGGCCTTCTCGTGAACCTGCTCAAGGAATATTATACATTGTCCTCTTCTGAAGTTCTGGCTTCACTCTTCCCTGAAGCTGTTATTGTCCATTCATAGACAGGAAGATTTGCCTCCTCCCGACAGCAGCCCTTCTCAGAGTCTCTATACACGAGATATCTTACACAGGGATGTTCAAGTGAAAGATCTTACACTTGTTCTCTCATTGAGGACACCAGGGCTTTTTTTCAGGGGGAACGTGGGGGAACGGAGTTCCGGAACCTCTTGAAAATGGTCACATGGCTGGTGGCCCCGCCCCCTGATCTCCAGACAGAGGGGAGTTGAGATTGCTCTCCGCGCCGCTGAGCAGCGAGGAGGGCAATCTACACTCCCCTCTGTCTGGAGATCAGGAGGTGGGGCCACCAGCCATGTGACCATTTTCTCTGAGGGCAACCCACTGAGTTCCACCACCTCTTTCCCCAGAAAAAAAGCCCTGGTGGACACACATGCACTGCTAGGGAGACAGAGTACACTTGAATATAAGACTACACAGAAAGTAAGTCACTTGAGCATCCCTGTAAGATGTATTGTATCAAGAGACATAGTTGCCTCTCCATCCCTCTGGAATGGTCTTGCAAAGGAGATGAGGTGGGCAGTTTTGGGTTAGCATTTAGGAGGCACTGCAATGCGATTGTTTTTCAGAGGCCTTTTGTTGGATAGGTATGGTTGTTTTATCTATAGGTTGGTTGCCGGTTTGGGCAAATGTCTCTGAGTTACAGGTTAAAGTGTACTTTGGGGATTGCGCTTGTCTTATTGTGTGGGTAAGCCACCTTAAGCTCTTTTTTTTTTAGGCGGAAAGACAGAGTATAATTTCAGTTACATGAAATAAATGATATGCCAGCTGCATTCATTTAATCTGCAACAGCTTGTCTTCTATAGAGTTTTGAGCCAGGATGTATTAATAAATTAACCAAAATATTTTCCTTTAAAAAATTAACAATTTTACAGTGCAATCCTAACCAGACATACAACCTTCTAAGCCCATTGAAGCACACTGAAGAGTGTAACTCTGCTTAGTTACTGTTACAGTAAAGGTAAAGGTGTGCAAGCTCTGAGTCATTACTGACCCATGGGGGGATGTCGCATCACAACATTTTCTTGGCAGACTTTTGTTACGGGGTGGTTTGCCATTGCCTTCCCCAGTCATCTACACTTTACCCCCAGGAAACTGGGGACTCATTTTACTGACCTCAGAAGGAGGGAAGGCTGAGTCAGCTACTTGAACCTGGCTTCCACCAGGATCAAACTCAGGTTGTGAGCAGATCTTGGGCTGCAATACTGCATCTTACCACTCTGCGCCACCTGTCTTAAAAGGATTATACTGTTACAGTATAATCCTAAAAGAAGTTATACCCTTGTAATTGCACTGAAGTCAATGAGGTTAGTAAGGTGTAGCTCTGGCCATTTCCACACATCCTTAAAGGCACGGCCCATTCACTGAACATTGGCAGATTTTCCCCTTGACTCCAGATGTCTCTATTTTCAAAATGGTTACAGGCTGTTTGGCTCCTATTTTTTCAGCGCCTTTTCTGGGACTGCACTTTCCCTGGTCTTTTCTTTTGCTGCGGGCAGACGGAGTGCTTCTTCTGTGTTCTTGGGCATGTGAATAGTTAAAGCACTCTGAGGAATCATCCGATCACAGCTCAGCTCTTCCCCCAAAGCTCTCAGCATGCAATTGCACATGTGCAGAGCAAAAAACCCAACAACATTTGAACGGGAGGTGGGCGACAATGATGATAGTGCCTAACCTCCCTTCCCAAACCTCAAGGTAAGCATTTTGGGGAGGCTGCATTTCCAGAGTGACTCAGCAAAACACACACAAAAAGCAGGCAAAGGATGGGAATGACCGGCTGTGTGGAAACGGCCTTTGTTAATCTCTCAAATGGAATTTGCAATGGTTGTTGTGGGTTTTCCGGGCTGTATTGCCGTGGTCTTGGCATTGTAGTTCCTGACGTTTCGCCAGCAGCTGTGGCTGGCATCTTCAGAGGTGTAGCACCAAAAGACAGAGATCTCTCAGTGTCACAGTGACACTGTGAATGTGGGCCAGTCACATATACTCAGCTTAGCCTACTTCACAGCGTTGTTGTGGGAATAAAATGAAGGAGAGGAGATTGATATACCCAGTGACACTGTGACACTGAGAGATCTCTGTCTTTTGGTGCTACACCTCTGAAGATGCCAGCCACAGCTGCTGGCGAAACGTCAGGAACTACAATGCCAAGACCACGGCAATACAGCCCGGAAAACCCACAACAACCATCGTTCTCCGGCCGTGAAAGCCTTCGACAATACATGGAATTTGCAATGTTTCATAGACTAGCTCCAAGACAAATACACCCAGTAATGTTTACTACAGACAGAGTTTTATGGAAGGGGAGAGAACATGTGCACAATAATATTTTATTTTTTTTAAAACAGCCACTCCCAAAATTTCCCCAAAAGGCAAAATGGGAATGTGAATTACTTGGAACAGATACAAGAAAATGAGGACTATCCCCGGCAAATAAGAGGCTGTTGGAGTGAATCAGGCCAGCAAAAAAGAAAATCATTCTTGACTTTCAAACTGGGTGACAAGAAGCAGATTTGGGGAGCTGCGAAGGATGTACTTTTGGGGGAGGACTGATTGTATTTTCTGGCTCACTCTGCCTGGCAAGGGTAACTTCTTGCCATCTATTGCTCTGCTGTTTATTTGTGACTACCAAGATTCTAGGAAAACAGCACATGTTTCTAATATGTTGTCCCCACAAGGAAACAGCACTTGCCTTGGGACTTCCTACCAGTTTGTGAAGTTGAGAGGCTGAATCTCAGATGCTGGAGAAAATTTTGAAAATGAAAAATCTCCACTCCTCAAGACATCCACAGTGTGTTCATTCAGAAACCGAGCCCGATGTTATTTTTGCTACATTGCTTTAAAGAGTTAAACTTGTTCAAGGAGTTCTAGTTGTTCAAAGATACTGTATGTCTGCTCCTTTCCAGCTTCTCTTGCAGAATGCTTCCCCCCGCTCCCCACCATACTATACCTCAAGCTTGTTAGACTTCATTTTGTACCAAAAAAAAAGAAGAAGAAGAAAAAGAAGAAAGAAATCATTGGATAAATGATAAAGGTCTCATCTGTAAAGGGCTTTTTCAAAAGCTTCTTTCTAGAAGTCTTTTTTTTTTGGTAGGTACCAAAGGAAAAGAACAGCTCTTATAAATTCTGCTGGTCCATGGAAGAGGAAATGTAATATCTCAGAAAATGTTGAAGTTCGGTGAAGGTCTCTTACAATACGTTAAAAGGAGGCATTTGAGTGCTAAGATGAGCTATCTGTGCAGCAAACGTCTCTAAAATAGACTTTGCTCCTTTGGAGAATAGGCTGTTTCCTCTGGACTTATATTTTTGGAAGCAAAGGTAGAAATTCAGAACTACTGGAGCTCCCAAGAGCACTCTTGTAATTCTGAGCTAGCTCTTCAGGATACGGTAAATGTATCAGACATTCTAATCAACATGGGGGGGGGGGGCAGGCAGGACTGCAGAAGCACCCTCCCCTCTTAACGTATCTGTGTTCAATGAAACACGTATCAGAGCCTATTGTACATGCCTCCAAACAACCAGGGGCCTGGATTTACAGGGTTCCCAATCACGGAAGTGCTTTTTTGACTTTTCATTCACAGGTCCCTGGAGAGTGTCAGCAGGACATAGTGGTAGAGAGAGAGCCAGTTTGGTGTAGTGGTTAAAGAGCAGCAGGACTCTAATCTGGAGAACCAGGTTTGATTCCCCACTTCTCCACTTGAAGCCAACTGGGTGACCTTGGGTCAGACTCACGGCTCTCTCAGAGCTCTGTCAGCTCCATCCACTTCACAGGGTGTTTTGTTGTGGGGATAATAATGACATAATTTGTAAACCGCTCTGAGTGGGTATTAGGTCATCATGAAGGGCAGTGTATAAATCAAATGTTGCTGTTGTTTTTATTATTAGTAGTAGTGGTAATATACACTGCCTGTGATCTTCCCAATAGGCACATTCACCATCTTGTGTGAACAAGGGCGAGTTGGGTATTTACCAAGCATACTGAGCCTTCGGATGCATGAACAGGAATCCTGAAAAATCCAGTGATAAAATCCAGTTTGTAAAATATCAGACCTGTACGCACATGGTAAATACAAATGTTACCCTCTTCCCACAACACGGTGACTGCACATACTGGGAAGATCTATGTGCAGTTGGTAGGCTCTTGGTACATAGAGTTGTAACATCTGAACAGGTTCCTGGGGAGAAAGCCTTGCCTGCATACTCTCTACACATTCATTCCAGTGGCTCTCCACAGAACATCTGATGCACAGATGCATCTGACGAAGAGAACTGTGGTTCTCAAAAGCTTATGCTACAGTAAAGTTGGTTAGTCTTAAAGGTGCTACTGGACTCTTGACTATTTTGCTACTACAGACTAACACAGCTAACTCCTCTGGATCACAGAACATCTGGGACCTAGTAAGAAGGGAAGACATAATGAGAGTGCAGCAGCAGACACCAAGACTCAAAACTGGGCACAGTGGAGTCACTGGAGAAGTCTGCCTAGCCCAGAGGCCAGAGAAAGCCAGTGGTGCAGGTGTGGTCAGGATCTAATCGGTCTGGAGAGTATGCACAGCTGTCATGGGAGGGGAGAGGATCCCCCCTAGGGCTCTAACATGGCAAGCAAAGCCACCAACCCAGAGGCAGGTCCAGTTATTGGGTCAGTCTTTAAAGGCAGTGGCTGAAAAGAGTCTAGGTGCCAATCAGGTAAATGGAGGAAGAGGCCCAAAGCAGGACAATGGAGAGTGAAGGGACTACCCTACTGGCAAGCCTGCCCATGGGTCAGCCTCAATGTGGCTAATAAAGGTCTTGGAAAGCAAGCAACAGCCTCCAAATGGGGCTGCCAGCATATGTTTGGCAACTGGTGAGAGACTTACCCAGGCGGAAGGGCCCTCGCTGGCAATGTGATGACTCGACATGGGCACGAACGGAAAAAAAAAACCCCAAACACCCTGTTCGTCGTTTGTTGCCATCCACGAACAACAAACAACGAACATGGATGAACATGAACTGTTCCCGGACATGTTCGTTGTTTGTGGGGGCCAGAAGCCCCCACCTCAACTTAGCCCCCCCCCAAACCCACTTACCTGACCCTTTAAAGATCCCTTTATACTATCAGCTGGCAGGCGGCAGGGGTATTTCCCCCTGCCGCCTGCCAGCTGATAGTTTAAAGGGCCCTTTCCTTCATGTGCAAGGGGTAGGGCCCTTTAAACACCCCACAAACTGACCTTCCCAATGTCCAATACCCACCAAATCTGCAGGGGACATAGTCCTCACTGTCTCTGAAGACCTCCCAAGTTTCAGAGAGCTTGCACAATCCACGGGTCTCCCCATTGGCTGTCATTTTCTCTTCACAGTGGCAAAAATGGGACTCTCTGCTGGAAGTACTTTGAAGGGTTAAAGCCAGAAGGAAAGCCAGAAGGAGTTCAGACAGAGTTCTGTCCCTGCCTCTGGTTGCCAAGGGGATAGATTACAGGTCCCAGACTGTCTGGCTTGATGAACGGCTGCCAAAGGCAACGAACGAAACTTGCAACAACCACCTGTTCATTTAGGATGGGGCCTCACGAACAGCTTGTTCAAGAACAGCAGATTAGGCTGTCCGTAATGCTGTTTGTGCCCATGTCTAGTGATGACATCACTCGCACTGTTGTCGCTCCCTGTGCCCCTGGAAGTGACCTCAGTGTATTGTTGGGGACACTCTATTTTATTTTATTTATTTCAAATTTCTATTCCGTCCTCCCCGGAGGCAGGCTCAGGGCGGATAACAACCTATTAAAACACAATAAAAAATTCAGCTACATTAAAACAGCAGCATATTTCTGTTAATACAAATTTAAAAACAGGATGGGGGACAGCCTTCACAGGAAGGGTTAGAATTTTATACACCCCTTTTTTCAGGCTGGCAGAGGCCCAGCCTCAGCCATGTGCCTGGCAGAACAACTCTGTCTTGCAGACCCGGTGGAAGGATAATAGGTCCTGCCAGGCCCTGATCTCAGCAGACACAGCGTTCCACCAGGTGGGAACCAACTCCCCTGGAACACTTCTCCCCATTGTTGTTACCATCTGATGGGCTTCTGCCTATATAAAAGAAAACACAAAGAACGGACATTAAAATGGACTGTTGATATGTATGATGAGAAAGAGATAATTTATACAGCGTTGGTTCTTACTGGAGTTGTGGCATTGTACCATTTGAAATAGTGATATTGGGGAATTATTATATTGCATTATATGAAATTGTTCATTTATGAAATTCTGGAATTTATACTATAAGCTTGATACATTTTTTGCACTTGCACTTTTTATATAATTAAAATTACAAAATTTGATTATTGTTTTGGGTCTCTTAGGATCTTGGGTTTGCCCCTTGGAGAAAATGGCAGCTTTGATGGGTGGAATCTATGGCATTATACCCTGCAAAAGTCCCTCCTGTCTATAATCCTCACCTCCCTCAGAATCCACCCTCAAAATCTCCAGGAATTTCCCAACCTGGAGTTGACAACGCCACATGGTAACCCTTTGAACATCTGTGCCTTGGCAACATGTGCCTGTTTCTCCTCCTTCCTGCAATGCTTGGGTCCTGTTAAAACAACTCCCCGCACATAAAGAACCATCATGTCAGGGATAAGTACCTAATATGCTAAATTTCTATATGAAGGGGCATTCATTCATGGGGAGGTCCCCCTCTGCACTTTAAAATGGCATAGCTTGGACACACATTTATCACCTCCATGGTTGTGTGATCAGCTGTTGAAGGGCCACTTTGGTGGAGTGGGGTTTGCTGGACCAAAGTGCTACCTAGTCCTACTGACACAGATACTGCTCATATCCACACCTGATATCTTTTTCTATGGAATTGGCATGGCAGGGGGACAAGCAAATTAACATCTTTTAATAGACAGATTTTGCCCTAGGACTATCTGTTGGTAACCTCCCGCCTTCTTGGCCTTTAGGCCATGTGTTCCCTTTTCCTGTAGCTCCGTTACTGGCTGCAGCTCTTATATGAAATGCCAGTGGAGTTGTTGAGATTCTGCTCATGCAAGCTCCATAAGTGGGATGTCTGTGTGTTTTTATGAGCCCGAGGTGCAATTGACAGCTCCCATCAAAGGATTGCTCTGTCCAGATGACTTTGACCTGCAGCTAACTTTGAGTAAAGGCTAAAGATAATGATATCTCATTTGCTTCTGTCTTTGCAAATTCTGATGGGGCAATTAGCATTTCGAGGGCCTGTGCAGTGTAATGGCCAGTATCAAACCTTATGATGAACCGTATGCTGATTTTATTAATAGTGCAGCGGGAAATACATGGATGGGGCTAAGCAGCTACCAAAGCAGCTTTTTGCCACGTGCTGCTAGTTGAAGGCAACTGTTGTTTTGCATCATCCATGGATCTGCTTCATGAATAACAAGTGAAATCCGTAAGGCAAGCTGTAATTATTGTCATATCCAAGCAAATCCAACATTATGTTGTAGAGAGGGCTCTGGGGAAAGAATAGGGGTACGTTCGTGCAGTCTAGAGTCCTTAAAACTGTCCAGTGCAGCCACAAGGTTTACTCTTTGACAATGAATTTATACTGAGGCACACAGCACTGGATCCTACCAATACACCAGCATAAGGCACTGGCAGGGGTGGATATTTTTTCCACCGTCCAATTTTCCCAGCAGCCTCCTGTGTGTTGAAAAGGTGATGCTGAGGGATGGGGGACACATATAGAAAAAAGCTTTGCAACACAGATATTGCCTTGAGGAAGGGGAAGTGGGTGAATTTACCACTCTCTGCCTCCCATGTGTGTCCCTCAGTCCCCAACATTGCCCTTTGGGTATTTACAAGATGCTTTGGGGGTAAGAGGAAGGCAGGAAAAATTAGTTTCCTCCAGCAATTTATGTCAACAGTGCACAGGATCCAACCCAGAAATTCTAGATAGGGCAAATAAACTTGGTTGGGTTTGTTCAGATGATTATATGACTGAGAAGGACATTGCGCAGTTTTCTTGATGCCAGCATTCTTGATGCCAGTTGATCCTGGTTTGGAGTATGTGGGTCAGTTTTCAGGTTGCCTATTAACATTACACATGTCAGCTTTCATGAAACCATCAGTTCAGAGAACATTTACCAGCAAATGCCAGTGACTGATGAATAGACTCTTAGCGAGAAATATACACATCCCCTGTTGATCCAACCCATTGTAAGCAAAGTCAATGTTCAAAAATGGAGAAGCATCTTTCCTAACAGCCCTAATGTCAGTTCTAGGGACGGCAGTCTATGGCAGATAGATCTCCTCAAAGCAAGCACTCCAGTGCATTGGTTGAAAAGGTCTTTATTCAGAGATCCATTAAGTTCATGGGTACATCCATAAATGGGATAGGTTGGCAGGAATGAGTAGTATACAAGCATATGCACTTTGATATAAGGAGTACTATTCTCCCCTCCCTTTGAGTAGTTAGTAGAGATGGATCCCATTTCTGATGAACCACCACGAACTTTAGGCTGGTTCATTTGGTTCGTTTTTTTGGTTCATTATTGCAGACAGCCTGGTGCCAATCAATCAGTTTTCTAGGCAACAGGGGATGGACTTCCTGCAGACCTTCTGCTGACCTGGAAGTGAACTTCTGCTGACCCGGAGGTGATGATTTTCTGACCTGGATGTGCCATTTTCACGAACCAAACAAACCAGTTCGCGAACCAGGGGGAGGTTCGTGAAAGCTCATGGTTCATAGTTCGTGAAATTTGACGAACCAAGAACCACATGGGTTGGTTTTTTCCGGTTCGTGCCCATCTCCAGTAATTAGCATATAGGCGCGGAAATCCTAAAAAGTTCCATGAGAGCACAATAGCTTTATCTGGGCAGAGAAAGGCAGAAGATTACAAGGAATCAAAACTCCCTCTTTCCCCTGTGAAGAGTTACAGTACAGCTGCAAGGTCATTGAGCATACTTTCAGAGATAACAGTTGCTAGTTCTGGGAGTAAGGCACTTTTGTTTTCAAGCAGGTTAACATTGGTACTTGATTATGCGACTACAGAACAAAGCACAATCATATGAGCAATATATGAGATCAATATATTAGAGCAGAGAAACGTAAATGACATGGATGGGTGCAGACATGACACCTAATGAGTCCCATCAGCAGCAGCTTTTAAACTGCAGTGGTTTCCTCTGAAATGTCTCAGTTTCTCAAGCAGCAATTTCACAGTCTGTAGCCAGGATAACAGTGCTCCTGGAAGCCAGAACAAACCATTTCTCAGACTACACTTTGATCATTACAGGCAACAGACTGTGGGTTTGACAAAAACTTTCAGCATCCTGTGAGCCTTTTTGCAAGCAATACTAGGAAGTTCTGGGGTTTAGGTCAGACTGAAGCCAGGGGGTTACAGACCTTTAATATCCAACATAATAGGAAAATATGGCAAAGAGCTATGTCTAGATCTGCACTCCTACACAATAATTTTCAGGCAACCCACACTCAAGGAAACCTTTGCACATCAATTTATTTACTGAGGAACTCTTTTTAAAAACATTCCAGCTTTTTAAAGTACTCTGTCCATTCTTATTTCTTTTTTCAAATTGAGGAACTGCTAGGTAAACTTCAAAGGAACTACAGAGTTCCTGGGAATGCAGTTTGAAAAGTTCTGCTCTAGCTAAAGTCGCTCTAAATGTTACTTCCTTGGCCACAGGCACATTTGAGCTCTCTTTTATTAATGCATGCCATTCCCCATAGCTGCTGTGTGTCTATGTGAGCCCAGGTTTGCTCTGTGGCCAACTCATGAAGGAAAGCAATGTTTAGAGTGAACCTTATTTTTACCTGGCCAAACTTAGTTCCTTGGCTCTTCTGATATTTTTCAGGATGGCCTGTGTCTAGGTTTGTCCTTCCCTTTTCTTGATGTAAGACAAATGTGTAAGTTCGTTAGAATGTTTTATTATTGAAAGCATTTTGTGAACGTTACCTGGTAGTCGGAACATCCTTGTACATTTAGCCAGTATAGGCCATAGATTGCAGGGGTAGGGGGAACTTAAATCTAAGCGATGTTGATGGATCTAAGGCTTCCTCTGGAGTTTAAGACTTGCAGCAAAGACTTACTGGGCCACACCTCACTCCTTTTAGTTACTAAGGCTCGGGGCTTTTTTTCAGCAGGAACGCGGTGGAACGGAGTTCCGACACCTCTTGAAAATAGTCACATGGCTGGTGGCCCTGCCCCCTGATCTCCAGACAGAGGAGGGTTTAGATTGCCCTCCGTGCTGCGCGGCGCAGTGCGGAGGGCAATCTAAACTCCCCTCTGTCCAGAGATCGGGGGTGGGGCCACCGGCCATGTGACCATTTTCACCAAGGGTGATTTAAACTTTAAAAAACTCAACTCTTGTTCCAGCTGACCCAAAGTGACGTCATTGTGTGGTCCTGAGTTCCACCACCTCTTTTCCCTCTTGTCTGGATCCACGTTGAGGAACGCCATCAAGACCCTCAATGCGGATCCAGACATCATTATTCTACCAGCTGACAAAGGCAATGCCACAGTGATCATGAAAACAGAAGAATACAAAAGGAAGAGTAAGGAACTCCTGGACCCTTCCACCTACAAAAAACTAAAACGAGATCCAGCCTGCAAAATTACCAGGCTAACTAATGCACTGATCAAGAATTCCTCACTTCATCCCGACACGCACAGAAAACTATGCAAGACAGAAGCACAGCCACCACGACTATATGGACTCCCTAAAATTCATAAGGATTCAGTCCCACTCCGACCCATTGTGAGTGCCATTGGTTCACCAACATATGACTTAGCTAAACATCTGGCCAATCTTCTACAGGACCACATCGGAAAAACCACGTCTTACATCAAAGATTCAGCACATTTCATCAACAAAATCAGTTCTCTGAAACTCAATCCACAGGACATACTCGTCAGTTTTGATGTTGTATCCCTATTTACCAAGGTTCCAGTAAAAGACACAATCACACTTATTAATCAGATTTTTCCAGAGGATGTAACAGCCTTATTCCACCATTGTCTGACAACCAGTTACTTCCAATGGGATAATGAATTCTATGAACAGATGGATGGGGTGGCCATGGGAAGCCCTCTCAGCCCAGTTATAGCAAACTTCTACATGGAACATTTTGAAAAAACAGCTCTAGAATCAGCACCCCACAAACCTACAGTCTGGTTCCGGTTCGTGGATGATACCTTTATCATTTGGAGCCATGGTGAGGAAGAATTGATGGAGTTTTTAAACCACCTCAACAATATCCACCTGAACATACAATTCACCATGGAGAAAGAAACCGAGGATAAACTTCCATTTCTAGATACCTTGGTCATCCGCAAAGCAAACTTTCAGTTAGGTCACGCGGATCGGTACTTACACAAAAACTCCAATCACCACCCTCGACAGAAAAGAGGCATAATAAAAACATTAGTAGACTGTGCAAGATGGATATGTGAACCACACTTTCTCAACGAGGAAATTAATCATCTAGACTACACACTTCAAGCAAATGGCTACTCCAGAAATGAAATCAGAAGAGCGAGTAAACCAAGGATAAATCCAACAACTACAGAAAAACAGTCTCCCACAGGAAAAGTGTTTTTGCCATATATCAAAGGAATCACTGATCAGATGGGAACACTTACAAAAAGGCACGGCTTACAAACAGTATTCAGACCCACCAGAAAAATACAACAGATGCTACGTTCAGCAAAAGACCCCCTCACCTCTGCAGGAGTATACCGTATACCCTGCAGCTGTGGACAAGTTTACATCAGGACCACAAAGCATAGCATCCAGACAAGAATAAAAGAACATGAAAGACACTGTAGACTTGGCCATCCTGAAAAATCAGCAGTGGCTGAACATAGCCTAACTCAAACAGGACACAGTATCCTATTCCAGGACACTAAAATACTTGACCACACTTCCAACTACTTTGTCAGACTGCACAGGGAAGCCATTGAAATTCATAAGCATAAGCACAATTTAAACAGGAAAGAAGAGACTTCAAGAATGAATAGAGCATGGTTTCCAGTCCTGAAAAACACCAGGCTAACAAAACACTCTATACCCGACAATAGCCCTGCAGAGAAGATTAGCACATCAAGCACCAATCCATATGCAAAAGAACCTCCTCAGGATACAGTGAAGCCTCCATCCATTAGCATTCCATACCCTGGGAAACTCTTACAGGATGACTCAGCCCAACCCCACCCCTCCTGAGTAGATATAAATGACCTGCCAACATCTTTTCCACACTGTGACACTGAGAGATCTCTGTCTTTTGGTGCTACACCTCTGAAGATGCCAGCCACAGCTGCTGGCGAAACGTCAGGAACTACAATGCCAAGACCACAGCTATACAACCCGGAAAATCTACAACAACCATTGTTCTCCGGCTGTGAAAGCCTTCGACAATATATTGTTTACAACTAAGTTCTTCTTTCCCTGCATGGAGGAGCTCCCTGTAAAAAATTCCCTTGTCTTCTGTATCTTGTATTCCAACCCCCTGTATTCTGTGAGGAGGAGCCCTCCTCTGCAGAGGTGTCAGTTTTCTCTCCTTTACTGGGTTTATACCTTTAAATGTGCCCTTGTATGATGTATGTGATATATCTCTTTGACTTGTGATGTAGTTAGTTTTCACAGCAGGTTGTTTTGGTTTGGCTTTTTTTCTGAGATACTGTCCTTTGTGCATACAGATCTTGGAAGCTAAGCAGGGTCAGTACTTGGATGGGCAACCACCAAGGAGACTTTGCAGAGGAAGGCACGGGCAAACCACCTCTGCTTCTCACTTGCCTTAAAAGCCACTTTCTAGAGTTGTTGAAAGTCAGTTGCAACTTGATGGCGCATACACACAAGCCATGAGGTGAGACAGGATATAAATATTTTAATAAATACTGAAGGTGAAGTTCTGTATTACCTCCGTTTCTTCCTGAAAAGCAACCCTCTTTTCACTTCTCCCAGACATTTCAAGATTTCACACCTGCCTATCCATGCAGTACTCTCCCCTGATCTGTTCGGAAAAGTTTCTCCTTTAAGTGATGTAATTTTTTTTCATTTAAACTTTGTATAAATACTGAAGAACTGTCAAGTGTACAGTTCATATTTTGTTGGTGTTTGTACAGCTTATGGCTTCGGCCGGAAAAACAATAAACATATTATTATTATTATTATCATCATCATCATCATCATCATCATTATCATTATCATCATCATCATCATCATTATTATTATTATTATTATTATTATTATTATTATTACTGAAGAATGTATTTTTAATCTGAAATCTGTATTCAGGTTCCATTTTGACGTAAGCCATGGAAAGTATATTAGAGTGTCTCCCTCCACCTCTCACCCTTATACATGAGTTTCTTTTTACTCTTTTTCTTTTTCTTTTTACTCTTACTCTTTCTTTTTAAGACTGAAACCCTCATTTTCATAGATCGGTGCTTAAGGAGATGGAAACAGATTTTGTTTCTTTGAGATGCAAGCTCATCTCTCTGGGGTGACAGGAGTAATGTCAGCATTATATTTCTAACATCCAAAAAAAAAAAAAGCATTATATTTCTAACATCCTAGTACACTTTTTTCAAGTTTTTTTTAAGAACACAGGAGAGACATACTTCATAATCGTAAAGCGCTTCCTTTATAATGCAGTTCCCAATTCGGAGAAGCTCTTAACAGAAGAGCTTGGTAATTATTTATAAATATGAGGGAGGACAAATCTTCTTTATGGCCTCTCTAGATGTCTCTTTAGCTTGTAAAAGCTTAGAGGAACTTTTTTTTTGGCAAACTGATAAAGAATGTATGCAGGGAAATGTTGAAAGGATCCAAGTTTGAGGTTTATTATTAATCACAATAATTTTTTTTGTTAATAATAGAGCTCCCTACACACTCCCTATACCAAGTCAGACTATCGGTTCATCTACTCTTTGACAGCCACAGTTTCCCAGGGGCTTAAGCAAAAAGAGGCCGTTTTGAACACCTGAAATTCTTTTATAGGAGATTAACCCTGGGGCTTTCTGCATAAATAGCCCGTGCTCCGCCTCTGAGCCACAGTCCTTCTGACAAACAGGGGTGCCTTACACAGTAACACCTGTTTATACCCTGCCTTTTCCTTGGGCTGAAGGTTGCTCAAAATTCCAAGCATGTTTTTTGACAATTGTATTTTTATTTTATGAGTGTTTTATCCCCCCCTCCAAACACCGTCACACATATTTTTGTAACCTTAAAAAAAAAAACTTCTAAAGATATATAAAAAAGATTCCTAATAGCTAAAACCAGAATACTTTTTAAACTTGGTATAGATGTGTAGTTTTCAGGAAGAGGTTACATCAACAGTCTATGTAAGCAGCACACGATGAGAAGGAGAGAATTATTTGAAAGGAGGGGCGGTTATCACGTAAATGGCAAAGGCGGGAGTCCCAGTTGCAGTGAGCAACCTGGAAGACCAATGCAGAATGACTCAGCAGCTTTCTTGGATGACAGCAGGGCTTTTTTTCAGCTGGAACGCAGTGGAACGGAGTTCCGGAATCTCTTGAAAATGGTCACATGGCTGGTGGCCCCGCCCCCTGATCTCCAGACAGAGGGGAGTTTAGATTGCCCTCTGTGCCACCGCGCAGTGTGGAGGGCAATCTCAACTCCCCTCTGTCTGGAGATCAGGGGGCGGGGCCACCAGCCATGCGGCCATTTTCTCCGAGGGCAACCCACTGAGTTCCACCATTTCTTTTCCCAGAAAAAAAGCCCTGGATGAGAGAATGATAAACACCAAGGAGGAAGCGGAAGGGCTCCTTTTGCTGGCATGGCAAGGCAGGGGGTTCCTTGGGTACAGCTTTAACCCAGTAGTTATTGACCTTGGCATTAACTTTTATGGTAACTGAGACGCTTTCAGCTTCAGGCATCTTCAACATCACTTGCGATTTTGACTAATTGACCTTCCGTTTCATCCCAGCATAAATGAACTCCAAAATGGGGGTTGGTATCCCAGGTGGCCAAAATTCCAAGAATTAAAAACATATAAAATACAGAGTAACATCTATTTATGCATTTATCATCCTCCCCAAGAAACTGCAGCTTAAGCCCCAATAAAACCCTAACAAATATGATGCTACAGTGCCTGCTAAAAAACAACTTCTAAAGATGGCAGTGTTTTATCACCACCGCAAAGTAGAGCCAGGACAGGAAAGGAACAGGCTGTAGTAGATAGTGAGGGAGCCATCTTAAGCAGGGGAAGAAGTAGACAACCATAAGACTGTAGTTGGTGCACAGGATCATATGAGGAGACTTCAAGTTGGCAACCCTAAGAGTAGCTGTAGTTTGTTTTGGTGGTGTGCCAAAAACTACATTTCCCATACTACTTTGCTTTGAAATGTTGTTGCTTGCACGACTTCTGCAGGGACATCAGAACCATCCCTATATTTAATAGCTGGCTGTGTTTGACCATATTTGAAAGCTTTTTCCTTAAGAGGTTTTATGTGTCTGCAAAAATTCATGTAACTCAGAGATACTGATGCATCTCAAATGCTTGAATCTGCCACAGCTGCATGTACTAAATATTGGATTCCTTCTGTATATAAGACCATCTACTTGATGTAGCTTATTCCTTTGGGGTGTAGAGATACTGTTTTGTTCACAGACACTTGATTGTTCATTTTGTGTTAAACTGCACTGCTAAGTTCTGAAGTGTGTAGAACTTTGGTGTGATTAAACCTTAATGCAAGCATTGGTACTTCATTATGCTACTGTATCAGCTGGCACAAAAGTTGATTATTCTCCATTGGTGCGTGTCCAAATTAATTTACTGAGTCCACATTGCCAGATGTGCTCCAACTCACACACGTTCCAGTGTTACGGTGTCACTGGATTAGTTCTCCCTTCCTCTTGTCTCACAGTCCTTTTTATGTATCGCCTGCCATTTGCTAAGAAGGATGCTAAAGGAAAAAATATGGATGTAAAAAAAGGAAGGTTATTTCAAACATAATTTCAGTGTTTGTGATCATTTTCTAATAGGTTGCTAAGAGCAACTTCAGATGTTCGAAGAAACATGTGCTGGTCCTGCGTCATGCCAAGAGAAATGTACAAGAATCCTTTTTGAGTGGTATAGAAATGTGAAAATAGGCAGTGTCGCTCACTTGAATCTGTTAGCAGAAACATTATTTCAACCTGAGGCATGCTCACTAAAATTCAGGAATGCGTAATCCACTGGGCTCTTTTCATTTAAATTGGCCTGCATGGATTTCCCATTGGAACCCAACTGAATGGAGTTTGGTGGCTGGCAGTGCCATGGTCTAGAACAGGCAGGGATTCAAGTACCATGAACAACCCATTGCCAGTTGTTAGTATTCAGAAGTCTGCTCCATGTTTTATTGTAGTTTCAGAGATCGAGAATCTGGAGCAGGCTCCAAGCCAGGTTTTACTTATGACAGAAAGAAGCTAAATACCAGCAAAACCCTAAAAGCACCAGCAAAATCAGAATATCAGTAATAAGCCAAAGTGTGGTCAGCAGAACTATTTTTAAAAGTTAAGGTAAGTCACAAAGCTCTAAAAATGTAGGGAGAGTTCAGGAAGTGATGCAAATTAAAACAGGCACCACTGTTCAAAGTGTTGGGGGGGGGGGAGTCTTGACTTGGTGCTGAAGGCCCAAGAGACTTGGGCCGTTTTCACACCGCTTACCATCTATGTAACATCATGTCAAGCTCCCGGAATGACAGCGTCTTCCTGGCACGATTTCGTGCGAGAACTGTAGTTCTTGCGCGAAATCCCGGCAGGAAGACGCTGTCATTCTGGGAGCTCGGCACAATGTTCTGTGACTGGTAAGCAGTGTGAAAATGGCCTTGGCACCTGGCAAAGGGAAGAGAGTAGGACATTCCTCAGTCGCCAGGCATTCCTCAGTCGCCCCATCTCTCATAAAGTTTCACTAGACTTCAAAAAGCTGGGAATGTATACCAGCAGAACTACACTGCTTTAGAAGATGAGAGTTTCTGAAATTACTCCAAATGCTCTGCTTTCTGGATTGTCTCACAGGCAGTTTGCCCTCTAGTTAATCTAAACCTGCTAAGCAAAAGGTGGGACTTTTGTTAGGGAAGAAAGACTCTTAAATTTTCTTTTGAAAGGAAATCCAATAGTTATTTCAACATTTCACATTTGTCTGCACACTTCCAGTGTTGTTTTTTGTTTTTTGCTGCAAGTATCCCTAAGGGTACAGAAATAGTAAAAAGTCTGGCTTGTGCTACAATTATTTCTCATTTGAGTGGGTGGGCCGAATTAATAGTCATTCTGTCATCGCTAAAGCTTGATAAACGTCACCTAATGATAAATAGGCCAATAAAATAATATTTCTTAGATGATCTTGTTTAATATAATTTTTTTTTAAAAAATGAATTGGTATTTCTGACTTGCGTTCCTTGTAGATAGCTGGAAGCATTATGGGTTTGTCCAGAAAGGAAAACAATTGCTGTAAAATGCTCAGTTTATGCATATAGATGTTGGGATGAAGAAACTGGGTTTTCTCTGTCTAGTTGTATTAAAGGCTGAGCGCCTTGGGGAAATGGAGTAGACTATCAATTCAAATATATTAATAGATGCATTTCCAGCGTTTCCTGGGATAGCAAAATATTTTCTGGACAGTCCTCAGTAATATTTTGTTTTAACTGTCTGTGGGTAGATTACTTGGCATTCCTTATATGCAAGCTGCATTGGAATACATGGAAAGGGCATGCAAAAGTGTACAAATTTAGGCAATGCCTCTAACAGAGCTCATCCTAAGACGAATTATGCCCTCCTAAATTATGCCCTAGAAGTTTAATGTATCTCTGTCAGTGGGAATATATAAAGATACAACTCAGGGATAGCACTGTAAATTTCTCCCTATGTTTTAAAGTTCCAGATTATCTGATCTTGCTTTCGAAGTGAAGCTGAGGCATTACGAACATTATGTCTCTTCTAACTTTCAAATTTTGTACCCAGCACTGTATATGCACAGCTTGCCACTTGAATGATGCATGTGCTTTCATAAAACTCAGCCAAAGAAAAAAAAGAAAAAAAGCAATCTTCTTGTGACTGTATGGTAATACCAGGTTTCTCATTGTGTGGTATAGGATTATAGGAAAACAATATAATTGTTTTGATTGTGTTCTGCCAGTGTCCATGTGTGCATTTGCAACAAATGACTCAATGATATTAAAAGATTAGAGTTAAATTACTCAAAGATGTTAAAACCTATGGAAAACTGCCCTTGCACCAATCCTGGGATTAATTTTAAGAATTCTATCTATCAGAATTCAGGAAAAGGGGAACATGGAGCTAAATGAACCCATGGAACAATAAAGAAACTGATGAGGTGGATGCCTCCTCATTTGAAAGGGGAAGCCTACAAACAGTATGGTACAGAGATGGAGCACACCTGCTTTACTTGCAGAAGGTCCTATTCTGGCACCTCCTCTTCAAGGAGCTTGGGCAACAGATGCTTGAAAGATCTTTCAGTGCCTAAAACCCTAAATAGCCTCTACCAGTCACCATAGGCAAAGCTAAATCACAAGTGGTCTGAATTGTTATGGCAGCTTTGTCTGAACGTATATATTGCTTCAGCGGGGTTTGGATAGAAGGCATTTCAAGTATTCTATCTCTCAAATAAGCTCTCCCTGCTAAAAAAATTAGTGCAATACTATTTTGCATAGAATTGCAGTAAGCTGGTTGGATCCAGATTGAATTTTCTGTTGATGGAAGGCACTTTCTCAACTATGCCCTCCCATTGAAGAACTTTCCCCTTTGATCAGTTGTAATTTCAGAAGAACTTCCCAGTTCCCCATTGGACTCCATGAAATGCTGCTTTGGGGAAGAGGGAACTCTCAGGAATAGCATGAGGGGTAAATTGAGGGTCTGCAGCAGGAAGCAGGAATTGGCAGAAATTAAATTTCCCCTTTTGTTAGCAGAAAAAATGTAGACTGGAGGCAAAACTATATGTTGTGCTCTGCCGCGAAGGATGTGCCAGTTGCATGGGAAAGACAAGCTCTACCTATGCACTTCTGTCATTCGCACAGTCCCCATCTGGTCAGAATACTGGCCACTCCTATGTAGTTGTATTTGAAGGACACTTTCAAAACCCAGCTGCTAGAGATGGAGCTTTTTGAGTCCTAGTTAGAGGGTAACAAGACTCGTTTATGTTAATCTGCCTGGAAAGCTAATTTTGTTGATTTCTTGAGGATCCAGCCTGTTGGTGGGGTTGACATAGAATTGCTAGGTGACCTTTCTTCTTGGATTGCAAGCTCAAGAAAGCGCTGGTGGGGAGAGAGAAGATATGGCTAAAGTTATCTTTGCAATCTGCATAGCCACAGATGATTTTGTGGCTATGTATAATTTAGAGCAGCCCTGCATTTCTTCCTACCTTTTCCACTTGCAGTTGTTCAGCCTCCTAGCTAATACCTGAATACAAAGCTCACTGAAAGCCACCTCCCTTCTATTCCCTGCAAGCTTTGCATTAAAGAGCTCTAACTTGGTGCCTTTGAAGTTAGCAGAATCTTTTATGAAAACGAATGCTTCTGAATATAATCAGCGCTGCTGCCCTGATGAATGTTTTAATGTAGCAGTAAGGAAGTAGAAGAATATAATGCCTGTGGCCTTTGATCTGCTTTCATTTTAAAAAATGTTCGGAAACTATACCTAAAAGAAGGGGAAACAATTCCACAAAAAAGGCTAAAATCTATTTCATGTGCTCACCATGTTTCGCTAGTCCAGAAATCCTGAACGTGCAATAGGGTGTGGGCCTGTGCACACTCACCTTGGTAGTGCATATAGCACAGCATCCTCTTTGTATCTGCACCTGTTCCAACTTATGCACATGCTATACTAGTCAGAAGGTATATTGCTGTGCAGTAGTCTTTAGACATGAGCATGAATCGAAATATGAAGCAAATTTCGTCACGAAATGGGCCGTTTCATGTATCGCAAAACAATGTTTTGTGGGGCCATGGTTATCACGAAATTATCACAACATTCACGACTTTTTGGCCTGTTTCCTTAGCTTCATGAACAATCTGTAATTACAGACAGGCTGGTGCCAATCCATTGATTCCCTAGGCAACAATGGGCCCAGACCTTTTGTTGCCATTGGAAACCCCAATCGTAGCCCACTTACCCTTGATTGGCAGCTCTCCTAGCCATCTGGAGAGCTTCCATTCTGCCCTATACAGCCAGGATCTGGGGGTCAATTCCCTAGGCAACCAAGAAGGTGGGCCTTCTGTAGCCATGGGCACACCAATCTTACCCCTCCAAACCCTGTTAGGCGGGTCTGCTGGCCAACCACAGACCTCCTCTTCTGCTCAGGATGAATGGAGGGTTTTGGAGAAATATCCAGCTCATCCTCCACATCCCAAACTCTTGGGACTGTCCCTGCCTGCCGTGCACCTCTCACTCTGTCTTCCCGGCCCAGCTCCACACCATGGCCAGTCTTTCGTCCTCCTCTGATCCAGCAACTCCCAGTCCCTGTTTCAGTCATGCACTCTGGCAGCACTTCCCTTCCCACCCTTCCCATTGACCTTCCCGATCAATGTATTGCAAACTGGAAGGGTGGGTGGAGGACAGCCTGCCGAAGTCTCCCTAGGAGTTTGACATCTCCGAGTATGAAGGGGGCTGTTGAAATGCCCCGGGTTCTGATGAATCACGAAACTAATGAATCGTTTCAGCAAACATGTTAATTTTGTGAAATTTCATGATTTGTGGTTCGTGGATCACAATGAAACATGAAACTCTCATTTCAGTTTTTTTCCGTTTCATGCCCATGTCTAGTAGTCTTACCCTTCTTTTCTACACTGAGGCATCTTTAGTGCGTCCACATACGAAATTAGATAACTGAGGAGGTAGAAATACTTGCAAGCACAAGTCTCTGGTTCATTCATGACATCTCCGGTTTAAAAAGATCTCAGAGAGCAGGCCTGGAAAAGACCCCAGCTTGCCCCCTTAGAATGCTGCTGCCAGTCTAGTTAATACTATGCTGGATGCTTTGAGTCAATAGAACGCAGCTTCAAATGTGGTTTCTGTGCATAGAAAGCAACATGGTCGGTGTGACTTTGTTCTCCTTTTCCATGAGTGGCAAAATCCCAAAGGGATTTGCAAATTGAAACTGCTCCTCTGTGCACTATCCCTGGCTCAAGCAGAAAAAGACTAATTTGGGAGCCCCACAACTGCTTGTCTTGGTATCCTGTATTCAGGCCATCATAAAATGATCGTCTCGTGTGATGAAAGCCAGGTCAAATATTTTCATCAGTCAATTTTTTTTGGCCTAAAATAATGGGAGCTGGAATTCTTCCAAGAAGCTCCCACAAGGGTGAACCAAAGCTGCTTTGGCTTTGACGTGCCCAGTTAGATAGAGAAGATTAATTTTCCTAATAAAGAACAGAGCCACTGAATTATATTTAATAAACTAGGCAATGATTCATGCAATTGTGTGTCTAACGTTCTGCCATATCCTGACATCACAAACCCAACGGCAAGTTCAACAATAAACAATGTTATGAATTGGGGATAATGAGAGTTTCCCTGTCGCATGCCTCTCAGTCAGCATTAATAGTAATTCCACTTGACGCTTTCCCCCCCTGCAAAACGATAAGTTAAAATTATATGGAAGTGGGTTTCTGTGATAAGACATTGTGAAAATTAGGTCATGGTGGGTTCAATTGCCTCTTACTCAGATACCTCAGTCTCTTGCCCACAGAGTGTGTGATTATCATCATTACCCAATTAAAAACACCACGGTGGAACAACAAGACTGCCGGGGCATGAATAACACCTGACATGAGGGGAATTTCGTGAGCAGACTTTCCTACTTATTAGATTTCTTTATATATCTCTGCCTCCCATTTAACACTATGAAAGATTGCATTTTAACATCGCTTTCACTGGTTGCTTGTCAGTCCTTGTATATATATTTTTTTCTCTCTGGTTTTAACTGACAGTTAATAGCCCTCCCACCCCAGGTAGCTTTTTTAACACAGAGAATTTGTGGCTATGAAAGTGTATCCTCCCATCTTCTTTGTGAAGCAAAAACAGAGAAGTGTTTCTGAAGGACTTGAAGGAGGAAGGGGCTCCCTTTTCATTGGCACTCCATTGATGAACATGTTTGGAACACTCCTATTTTTGTAACAAGGATTGGCTGTCTGCGCCCGCTTGCATTCTGTCTCTTGTATCAATTTATTCTGCGATAGGTTATCTTGTGTTTAAAGATATTAGTAAAAAAACATGCTAACGCATGGCAGCAACAATACAAAATGAGTATCAACAGTTGCAATGGCATGCTGGGAACTACACGGCGCTTTAGTGTTTATGGGCATGCATTTGCATGCATGTGTGCTAGAGACAAGTCATATACATTGGCTATTGAGGGACAACTTGTAGAGGCTCTAGGGAGGAGCTAAGCTCTGAAGAATGAAAGCATTAGCATCTTACACCACCGAAACGTAAAATATTCCTAAGAAGCCAAACTATGAGTAGTTTATTAAGTTTTAAAAAAACTAGGAAAGGGTACTAGTAAAATAAAAACTCTCCATGGTAAAGAGGGTGCATTGAAACATGTTGGAATGGTTTCCTCTTCAATGTGAATTAACTTCCAAGTAGATCATCATCATTAGGAAACATGAAATAAAAACCAGAGACAAAAGAGGTTTCTTTACTGATAGATAAGATTTACCTCATTCTAGTTCTTTGTTCTTCCACAATAGCTGTTCTGTGATCTATCCTACACTTCAGTCATTCTAGTTCAGCTAGGGCCGTTTCCACACGGCTTACCTTGTTCCGGAAAACAGCAAAATCTCATGCAAAGACGCTGTTATCACATCTTCTCACGTGATAACAGCGTCTTCTCATGCGATTTCGCGCGATAACAGCATCTTCTCGCGCGATTTCTTGCGAGATTTTGCTGTTTTCTAGAACAAGGTTAGCCATGTGGAAATGGCCTAGGATAATTTCTAAAATTAATACCAGAATTAGAGTCTGCGCAGTTTGCTTTGCCTTTCAGATCCTTCCATCGGTTTGCTTCTTTTCTGTCCCTCTGTATTACTACGCATACATAAAACACTACCAAAAAGCAATCTGGATGAGGAATCGGAAAGTTCCAAATGAACTGAAGGAACTGAAAGCTGTGGCAAACTGCGCACTCTCTGTACAAAATTCAGAAATGAAAAAAAAGAACAAAGGAGAACCCCTAATGTAGACTTTGGCAACAGGACCAGGTAGTTCATAACTCCAGAATGTGGGCAGAAATTCAGGTAAGAGGACTTTCGGAAACAAGGTAGCTTACATGTTTTTGCTATCCCGTCCCTCTGACAGAAGGTGTCTCACAGGTCAGGCAACACATCTCTTATTTAGTTTCCCAAGCAACTCCCTTTCCAAAACCTTAAAAGAAGGGGGGGGGGGAAGCAGTTAGGGAAGCTCTTAAACAGCAGCATATTTGACCTACTTTCTACAACCCCCTGGATGCAAGTCATTTGGATTGTTTCTGTTTCATCGCTTTCATAAAAGCCAAAGAACATCTTGT
Organism: Eublepharis macularius; assembly: GCF_028583425.1. Taxonomy (NCBI): domain Eukaryota; kingdom Metazoa; phylum Chordata; class Lepidosauria; order Squamata; family Eublepharidae; genus Eublepharis; species Eublepharis macularius. The sequence continues at coordinate 20,257,791 of NC_072802.1, forward strand.
GGTGCTTCTAAACGTACACAGGTATGAAGGGGGCGGGGGGACATGCACATCTCAAATGCCTGCCTGCCTGCCTGCCTGCCTTTACAGTGCTATTTAAACACATGCTTTAAATATCATGAACTTTATATAATGATGAGTGAAGATGTTGGCTTGTCAGCCAGGAGTTTAGTTCTGTTTATTTCCATTCGCCAGTCAGCTCCAACTGTAATGCCCTTTCTTTTCCCTGGTATTTCTCTCAGCTGAATGAAAAGTGTAACGTTCTCGAAATATCAAACTGCAAGGAAGCCAAATGGTAGGAGGGAGAAGGGGACGGATTACTCCTTCAGACTCTTCGTGGACTGACAGCATTTGAGTATAGTTGACCGCAATTTGATTATGAAGATACACAGACCACTAAGGTTTAAAAAGCAGTGAGACCTTCCTAATTATTTCTGCATATTTTCCTTATTCATCCAAAGTTGCCACTGCATGTTTTGGAGATACCCACAAAAGCCGTTTTTTTGAAGAAAGGGATGGACTGTTCTAAATTATTTCCTGTTGTGTCGTAGTTCATATCCTAGTATTATTGACTATTCTTCCCCATGTAAAGGATTTTAAAATTTTTGTGCAAAACAAAACACACACACACACAAATATCTTAGCTCAATGCTGACAAATCTATACATAAGCTTCTATAAAAGGTCTCCAAATATACTAAAATAAGTTCTTATGCAATTGCCGTCTATATGTGATAGGTTGAAATGTTGATAAGTTTATATGGTCCTCTATCCAATGAGTTATGGGAATTGGGCTTTTGTCTTTCCAATGCAATAAAGGATGATTATCTAGTGCTCCCCATGTTCCTGACCCAGAGAATAGTTGAGGCTCAGATGTGGAGTCTCTACCTTGCATGTAGAAGGTCCCTCCCAAGTTCAGTCTCTGACATCTCCAGTTTAAAGGATCAGGTAGAGTGATACAAAAGAGGCGCCAGTCAGGATATACAATACTGGTCTTGCTAGACGGCTGGTTTGACTCACTAAAAGGCAGCTTCGTATATTCATTTGTGCTAGATCAAGCTGTGTTTGTCTGTAGCATTAGAAAGGGGCAAGAGTCCAGTAGCACCTATAAAACTAACAAAATGTGTGGCAGGGTATAAACTTTTGTGAGTCACAGCTCACTTCTTCAGATACATAGTATGAGCTTTTGTGAGTCACAGCTCACTTCTTCAGATACATAGTATGAGCTTTTGTGAGTCACAGCTCACTTCTTCAGCCTTTTTCATTTGTGGTAACGATGGCTCATTCTTACCGGTCTTCACTGTGCAACTGACCAGCAATTGCACAGAGAGCCAGTTTGGTGTAGTGGTTAAGAGGACAAGACTCTAATCTGGAGAACTGAGTTTGATTCCCCACTCCTCCACTTGAAGCCACCTGGGTGATCTTGGGTCAGTCACAGCTTCTCGGAGCCCTCTCAGCCCCCCACCCTCCTCACAGGGTGATTGTTGTGGGGATAATAATAACATACTTTGTAAACCGCTCTGAGTGGGTGTTAAGTCATGCTGAAGGGCGGTATATAAATTAAATGTTGTTGTTGTTGTTGTTGTGCATGTATCCTGTAACTTCCCCATTCTATGAAATTGCCTTAATTGTGCAGCTATTTATGGAAAACATTTCTATTTTCTTTGCAGTTCTGTGATCATTCTCCAGAAACCTGCTACCTTTTGGGGGGATACTTGCAGTTTTTCCTACAGGAAACCAAAATTGCAGAAATATCTGCTGTGTATCTGAATAAGGGTGTTTGTTTGCTGTTCCTGTGAATTATTCTCTAATGGATCAGCAAAGCTGCCTCTTGTGAATTTATGATATCCAGTTTTATTTATTAATTGTCTTTTTATCCTGCTCCTCCTCTGAGGAGCTCAGGATGCCACGCAGGGCTCTCCCCTCTCCTGCAGTTTATCAGTCCTGTAAGGCAGGCTAGGCTGGGAGGGAGCAACCGGCCCAAGGTCTCAGAGCGAGCAATCATGGCAGAGTGGGGATTCCAACTGCGGTCTTCCAGCTCCTAATCTGACATTTTAACCACTATGCCCCATCTGCATGGATAAATCTTGGAAGTCCCTGTTCATAGGAAAAAACAATATCCACTAGTGATGTAATAGATTGGGGGACAGCAGCCATTTTCTCAATTATCTGGTCACAGTGTTTTGATAATACAGAAGAAATCGTTCAAGAAATCGTTCTTCTAGAATATCCTCTGGCAATCAGGAATAGTTTTATTGGAGGAATAAATAACACGTTCAATAATGAACATGATCAGCTATCTTCCTCTGCTGCAAAGAACCAGATGCTGTCCCACCTTCTCACTTGCTCTTTCGTGTTTGACAACCATCTCCACTTGGGGAAAGATAAACAAAAATATCTATCTCCAGCTGCAAAGCCCCAGAGTCGCTTGGTCCTGTCATTTTGCTGATGGAAGGGGACAATTCTATACAAAACAAACTGGTGCGTGTTATGTGAGACGAAGACCTTGGCCAGTTCACATATTGGAATGGGAAGCTCCTCAAAGAAATGAGGGAGGGACACACTAGAATGTGATTGTGTAATATTGAAATGACAACATGCATAACTGTAGTGAGGTGCTATATGCCAAAGTGAAAGACAGAGCCTAAGGGCCAAACTAGACATGACGTTGTCCTCATGGTGGCCACGAGGTCACTGCCACCATTTTACACTCATTAAAAAATGCCATGAGGGCCCAATCCTGATTGTGCCTACAGCACAGCATTCTTGTTCCCCCCTGCACCTTTTCAAGTCATAAAACATCTGTGGGGGGTATGCAGCCATTTCAGCACTGGATAATGTGGTAGGCAGGGGGACAAGAGCACATCAGCTTGCCACATATTTTTAAATAACTTTAAAATAGTGGCAGTGACTTCTTGGCTGTCATGAGGACACCATAACATCCAGGTTGGCCCTGAAAGGCTAGACAGCAGCCATGCCAAGAAGGAATGAGCAGCAAATTTTAAATCTGTATACAACTGTCCTAACTGAACTGCAGTGCAGAAGTGTCCTTAGGTCAACTCTTACAGGGCTGGATTCTAAAAGCTGTGAACAAAGGAGGGGAGTTAACTCTATTCCATGTTTATTTATTTTATTTTTATCATTCCCTTCCTCCAAAGAGTTTAGGTTGGTGGAAAATGTTCCCTTAGCGCCATTACCATCCTGTGAAATCAGTTAAGCTGAGAGGCAGTAATTCTCCCACAGTCACCCAGCAAGCTTGACAACAGAAGTGAGGATTTGAACCTGGGTTGTTCCAATTATAGGCAGACACCCTCTAACCACTACACCACTGTGGGTTGCTCAATTGTGCTTTCAGTGTTGATAAATAGTGTTTTGGGTGATGCTCATATTTGGCTTACATAAGAGGTTGTGCCACCTTTCACATATGTGGAAGAACATCTCTGGATTGAGTTTTGGTTTTCTCATACAACACTCTAGCAAGGCATTGTAATTGTCTTTGTGTGCAGAAAGGTTCCTGCCTGGTGTGTGCAGAAGTGCATCTGTGAATCCAACCCATATTATTTTTTTCTGTGCATGCAACCAATACTTAATCTCCTTGAGTGCATACTCAAGAGGAATCATGTTGCAAGAATCGATCTCTAACCTCCTAGTAAGTTTTATGCTTGAGACCCAAACTTTCCCATATTTGGGAGAGGAGGGTCTGTGATTGTATTCCCTGATGGTTTTCATGATTGTCCTGTATTTTAGCTTCTATTACAAGGCAATCAGTAGCTATAAATTTGGGAGTCTCTGTGTGCATGTGTGTGAGTGAGAGAATGAAAAGAAGGAATGCTGAAAGAGTTAATCTTCTTCCCCCAGCTTAGCTGCTGTGATGGAATGTAATTTAAAGAAAGGTTTTGCACTCAGATATGGAAGAGAAGGAGTTAATAACTGCCTGGAATGAGAGCTTGATTCACAGGCTGCTCCTCCTTCTCTCTGGCTATCAGAATCAGCTGACAGGATTTTTTGAGTTGGGAGTTTGGAGCTGAGTGTCTCAGACAGTCTGACAAGAAGGGTCAGATGAGTACCCCTCTGAAGTGAGGGAAAGAAAACATTTGCCCCAACTGTAATAACATTGTCTTAGGGAAGACTTTAGTTAAAGGTTCCGAGTATAAAAGTCAGCACAAGTTCAAACCCACTTACACAGCCAAGATAGAACTGGGAGTGTGTTTTAGGCAGAGTGAGTGGGTAGTGAGTGGAGATTCCCATTGAACCAAGTGAATAGGGTTATATCTTCTTAGGTGAACAAGAATAATTTCTGCCCTGTGTCTAGAAGAGGTTTGGTTCTAACAGGACCAGATTGATGGGGGGCAGGGGGGGTAATCTGCCCCTGGCTCCACCAAAGAGGGGGCGCCGGGCGCAGGTGCCAGCCGCTGGGAACGTGCCAGTGGCAGCACGGGCAGCTGAGCAGCCGCCCGCACCATTCACCTGCCCTGCAGGACAAGGAATGTGCAGCAAGCCGTCCACCCCATCAGCAAGGCAGGCAAATGGCACGGGCGGCCTCCCAGCCGCCCGTGCTGCTGCCGCTGTGCTGGCAGCATGCACCGCCCCTGTATGATGACATCACAGAAGTGACATCATCATGCAACGCCAGGAGCGCATGCAGGAGGCCGGACTTGGATTGCCCTGGCCACCAGCAACTCTAGATCCGGCCCTGGGTTCTAAGGAGGACCCCAGGTCTGTTGCAAAGGGAAAACAGTGTTGAACTATTGTCTGGAAATCTAAGTTTAAAAAGGGAACTTTGTGAAGAAACATTGTTCCTGAAACCAAAGTATTGAACTAAACACGTCTCATTAATAAGATCATAGAAACTAAGCTTAAAGGAAAAATTTTGCCTGAAACTTAAAGTGTTCTGTTCTACCAGCAAGTTTTACATCAGCATGTTTATTCTGTGACTGCCCTTATTCTATCCCTGCCTATACAATTTAGTTTCTGTTTCTTTTGAATATTATTCAGCCTCCAGTGCCATTTCATATACAGAAGAAGAGGGCTCTTGTTTTTCCCCCATCAAGTTTCTGGGCTGGGCTAAGAAGCCAAAAATATAACTATTTATCAGAGTGGGATGCAGAAAGGACTTTAAAACCACAAGAGACACAGTACTTGAGGTGGTTGAACCAAAGCAGGCAAACCTGGATTTTGGTGGGAAAATCTGCCTCAGAGTGGGGGAAATGAAGAGAGTTTGTCATAGCTGCTCTGATAAAAATTGAAGCCTTCATCCTGCTACTTTGAAGTAAAAATAAAAACATCAGGAGATTTTATCCTGGATCTTCCACATCTCCTGTTTTTTGGCCCAGAGTGGCATTATGGACCTGGACCTTTCATGTTCAAACCTACCACCCTCTACTCTAGCCACTACACCATACTAGAACTCTTATTTATATACTTCATTTCTACCCTGCCTTTTCCCCCAATGGAGATCCAAAGTGGCTTATATCATTCTCTCCTCCTTTTTATAGTCCACCTTTCTCACTGAGACTCAAGGTGGATTACAAACACAATGAACTATTCAGTTGATAAGCCAATTGAAAAATAGGATAACATTTGAATTATAACAATATTTATATCTAATACCTAGTAAAACAAAGCTATTGAGTCAATCAGTAAGTAGATAAAAACATTTGAGTCTAATGGCCAAAAATAACATAATGTATTGGGGCTGGGATGGAAGGAAAACACAATATATCTAATGGAGGTCACCTCCCAAGTTGATCCATTACATCGCTGCTCACAGCTCCACTCCTCTACAAGAATGCCCTCCTGTTTTGCCCATTTTGAGAAAGGATAGATGCATGGGGACCTTCCTATAAGTCACAGGCAGACCATTCCATAATGTGGGAGCCACCACAGAGGTGCGCGAGTGAGCAGTTGCCCATTCTACCTGTTTGCAGAGGGGTATCTTTAGCAGGCTTTGCTCTGATGGGTGAAGCCGTTGCCATTGAACGCAACCAGCGAGGCAGTCCTGCAGGCACATGAATCCTATGCTAATATGGACTTTGTAGGGGGCAGAATACTTAGCCGAGGCCAATACTTGATCAGTAACTAATGGAGTATCTGCAGAGTGGCACTGGCATGCAGATTCCTCTGAGCACCTGATAGTAGCCAGACCACTGTGTTCTGTACCAACTGGAGTTTCTGAGTTGTCTTTAAGGGCAGACCCATGTGGAGTGCATTCAAATCATCCAGTCTCAAGTTAATAGCATGGATCCATGTATCCGCCAAGTCACAGTAGGGGGTCAAAGCAGGGAGAACACCTTTTTTTTTGCAATCACTTCAACTCGCATCTCCAACAATAAAGCTGGATCCAGAATCACCCCTAAGCTCTTTACTGAATTAGTGAGAGACAATTGGACCCCCTCCAAAGTGGGAAGCTTTGGGTGCTTCTGGGACTTGGCCTTCCCCATCAACATTAACTCCATCTTGTCAGGACTGAGTTTCAGCTTGTTTACCCTTAGCCATTCAACTACTGCAGTCAGGCATTGGTTCAGAGACTCTATATAAATGTAGAGCTGGTTGTCCTCAACTTACAGATGACCCCTATTCCAAAACCACTAATGATTTCTTTTATTTAACATAATGACAGGATGGCAGTCCGTACCTACTTTGTGTAATGGTTTGTGTTGGCTCTGTCCCTACTAAAATCAACATTGAAGGGAAAGAGTGCTGGGAGGGTTACCGTTTGTGTGGAGGGGAGGTGGGTGGAAGAGACAGAGCATTACTACTTTCATTTTACTTAATCATCCAGGAAGTTGAGATTCCTGCTTTGGTTTACGACTTTTATAAATGCTTCCTCTGAGCAGTTTGATTCTTAAAAGATGTCAGAATGTTCTTCCTGGTAGGAAATGACCCGTTTTTTTCCATATTACAGGTCATAAACAAAAATATAAAAGCCATGGTGTTCATTTTTAGATATCTTTTTTTTAAAAAAAGAAGGTTCGTATTACTGTATAAAAAATTCTGAGCTGCAGAAAAAATGATATTTTGTGTAAGTGCCTGCCCTTTTGTTGTGAATAATCCTACTCTCTGCTTAAATGGCAAAAAGTGAAGATATGCACACCTGGCCCATGAAACATAAGTATAACACGGTCGTTAAAGAGCAGAAGCACTTCAGACGGATATTGTGGAGATCGTGGGCTTTTCTCGTTCCTGTACTGTGGGGGTTATGCTGTATTCCATCTCAATAATAGCAGGAGGCTCTCTGCTCCCAGGATTAAACAGGTGGTTGGCCTGACCCATCATGACTCCCAATTACAGTTGTTCATGGCCACCAAGCCCACCCCATATACAAGGAGACTTGCAACAAGAAGGAAAGACTCTACAGGGTCTTTATCAGCAACCTGCTTTGAATCAGTTCATGGTATCATCTTCCTTGTCGGGAGAGGCAGTTGGGGACAGTTGATGCCCTTTGGATGCAGGTGTCCTTTGGGGGGAGAGAGGGAGCTTTCCTTGTCTTTCAGGAGTAGGTGCTGATTTTTTGGGAAGATACCACACGGGGGCCGTTTCCCCATGTCTTAAAAATAGCGCCCCGCTTGCAGAATGCTGGCGGCTTTTTCGCGCAATTTCTGACATCAGCCGGATGCAGGAATCACCACTGCTTGCATCCAGGTAATGTCAGAAATTGCGCCAGCGTTCTGCAAGTGGGGCACTATTTTTAAGATGTGGGGAAACGGTGAGGGTTGTATCATTTAAATGATACATCATCCATGCAGGAGCCACTTGCAGAAAACTGGCTCCATGGACAGTAAATTTTAAAGAGCCTCAGAGAAATAATCAGGTGTGGCCTGAAACTATGGCTCATTGACTTACCGGGGGGGGCCTGGGTTGAGGGCTCTGGTGGGGACAGAGCATGGTGGCCACCATGTTTGCAGGCTCGCCTGGCTTCCTTGGGGTGAGCTTGCAGCCAATGAATTCAAATTACCCAGCCAGCCTATGAGGAGTGGCTGGGGGAGTGGGCTCTGGGGGCAGGCCCTGGCTCCGGACCTGAGAAGCGCAGTTTCCCCTCAGGTCCAGCAGTTGGGTATATAAGCGGCTGCTGGCCTGCCTCTTCCCTCTCTCTCATTGCGTGGCCAAAGAAATCCCTCCCACTCTCGTCTCAATTGGGGGGCAGTGTTTTGCATGTATTTTCTGTTTATTTTCTGTCATTTTCTGTAGAGTGATTTGCCGTGGAGATCGGATCCCTTTTGGGGGAGGTGGGGCCTGTGTGCCCAGTCTCCCCATTAAGGGGATTCCCTTAAGGAATCTTGGGAGTGAGTATCGGGGGGCATGCCCAGCTCGGGGGCTGCCGGGCATACTCACTCCCAAGTGGCAGGGAAATCACACTGAGGTGTACACCCAGGTGATCTCCCCTCATTGTCACTCCTTGCCCCCCCCCCTCAGCTGCAGTCAGAGGGGGCCTGAGGTCATTGGCTGGCAGGCGGATCAGCCGGTGTTCAAGATCTGACCCACATGCATCGCCAATGCTCCTATTACCATTAGCTAATAAAGTTGTGGCCAATTTTTTATCCAGCCAATGGTGTGTGTGTGGTTTTGTCACCGTGACTTCCTCCCTTTGGTCCCGTCTGTATGTTTTTAACATACCTACAAGTTCTATGCCTTGTTAACATAACAGGTGAGAATGCGATGCTTGCCTCCTGGCCAAAACTGACAAAAGAGTCCCGTTTTATCCAGCGCTTGGGAATTGACTGGCTGAGAGGAGCGAATACATGGCTTATTTGAATTGCAGCAGCCAGAGGTGGTTTTGTTTTTCTGTACCTGATAGTGATAATGGCCTTTCTTGATAGGAAGTTGGCATGCTCCCAGGGTGTCCAGAGGGGGGATGAATTATGGGCAGACATGGTGGCTTGCCTTGTTAGCACGGAAAGGGGGGGAGCAGGACTCTGGAAAACAAGTTTCATGAGCTGACTAGGAGGCCAAGTGTGGCCGGAGCGCCTTGTGTGTTGCTGTCACGTCTGATTCAAACTCCCCCTGCCTCCCCGTCTACATTGCTTTAAATGAATTGCTGCCCTGCACAGCTGGAGAGGGAACAACTGTGATTGATTCACTTATTTAAGAAATTTCTGGGCTGCTCCATCCAAGTCCCGCTTGCGGTGGCTTACAATTAAAAAAATAAAATAAAAATATAAAAACAACCAGCTGTTATCAATAAGCCCAGGAGCATAAACGCATCTTGAACCATGTGTAAAGGTGGGATATAAATAAAGACACATCATAAAGCTATCCATAAAACAGACCTCAGACCAGAAGCAGACCATTAAAAAAAAAGCTGGAAAGATAAAACCCCTAATTAAAAGCCTGGGTACCTTTTGGCTTGGCACCTGAAAGGCAGTCAAGTAGATACCAGGGGGAAGGCATTCCAAAGGCAAGGTGCAACTAAAGTAAATGCCCTGCCCCAGGTGCCACCTGCCTTACCTGTGAAGGTGGGTGCACAGAGAGCAGAGCTTAGGAAGCAGATCTTAACTGGCAGGGAGGCTGGCCAGCATGGGAAGAGAGAAAGACTTCCATGTACACATGCTTAAGGCATTCACTAGTCCACGGCTATTTAACCTGGGCTCCCCTTCCTCTTGAAAGTCAGGGCTTTTTTTCAGCAGGAATGCAGTGGAATAGAGTTCCGGAACCTCTTAAAAATGGTCACATGGCCGGTGGCCCCGCCCCCTGATCTCCTGACAGAGGGGAGTTTACATTGCCCTCCATGCTGCCAAGTGGTGCGGAGGGCAATCTAAACTCCCCTCTGTCTGGAGATCAGGGGGCGGGGCCACCGGCCATGTGACCATTTTCGCCGAGGGCAATTAAAACTTTGAAAAACTCCCCCCTTGTTCCAGCTGACCCAAAGTGACATCGTTGTGCAGTCTTGAGTTCCACCACCTCTTTTCCCAGAAAAAAAGCCCTGCTGAAAGTGATTGATTTCTGAGTACATAGAGAAAATAACCCTTGGTTTACAGCTCGAGATCCTTTCCAAGAAAAAGCCTCTGCTCATCTTATTTTTCTGTGTCTCATTGCCCACAAGTGCTTCATGGCTGGAGAGACCATCAGTCAGACAATGAGTATGAACATCTACTGTGAAGACATGAATTGACTGAGTCTATCTTTTATTATTCTGATATGAGATTGGATTGTCCTTTTCTAGGGACAATCCAATATGCAGCTGTGTACCGTTGAGGCATTCATCGGTAAAAAAAACCTTGTACTGGAGGGTTACAGAAGGGGAAGACACTGTGTTGTCTGAATTTTGTGCTGTTTACATTCCTCTTGAACCATCCTATTAATTTGTGATTTGCCTTCAGTGTCAGGGGAAATATCAGTAATTGTCCTCATGAGGCTGTTTTCACACACCTTGGATAATGCACTTTGAAAACATTTGAGTGATTGTTTGCAAGTGGATATTCCTAAATTTAGAGGAGTTGGGAAGTTTAGGCTTGGGGTGTTGATATAAAAATACTGGAGTGGCAATTGATGGGGCTTCTAAAATTAAAACGCATAGGGGAGATATTGGAGTTAAGGTCTCTGGGATTAATGTAACTTGTTACATTTATATGTTATATGGTGGTGGTGATGGAAAGTGCCGTCAAATCATAGCTGACTTATAGCGACCCCTGCTGGAGTTTTCAAGGCAAGGTGGTTGCCATTGCCTGCCTCTGGGTAGCAACCCTGGACTTCCTTGGTGGGCTCCCATCCTAGTACTAACCAGGGTGGACCCTGCATAGCTTCTAAGATGCAGCAAGTTATACATACACACATATTATAGAGGGGAAATGGGAAATGAGGACAATTGTCCTATCATGGTGGCTTGAGCATGGTGCAGGTTGGACAATACTGGCGACAGCTAGAATTGTGTGGGATGGACAGGAGAAGAGCCAGCAGAATAGATCAGCAGTTGGTCAGCTGTATGGATGACTGGAATGAGTGGGTATCAGCACAGGAAGTTTGCAGAACCATGGATAGCTCCAAGGCATGCAACTGACTCCAATATCTTATATCTTGGTGCGGCCTCAAAGGCCCACCCTTTCCTGCTGCGGAATGGATTCTTAAAAGGTACCTGTTTTCAGGCTTGGAGCCTGGCACTACTCCAGCTTTCTGTGTTTCCTGGCAGAGGCTGTTTTTTTTTTTTTTGCCATCTCAGGTTAGGCAGGCTGGATTAACCTAACATCCTGTGCAGCTCGAGGAGATGCCCCACAGAGAAGTCAGTCTATCTGTTCGAGTGGTCCGTGCTGCTGAGCCTTTGGTCTGGTACTATGTTTTTCTTGGCCTGCTGTTTCCTGAGCTGAGTTGCAGGTGTCCAAGGGCCATATGAAGACTCTATTTGGTCTCTTCTTCCAAGTTGGTATTGGGGTCTGTATTGGGGGCCAGACAGGATCTCTCCTCACTTCATGTCCAATTTGTCAGATGCCCTGCCATCATGACATTAAGACAGCAAGCACTGGGCATGAAAAAATGGTTTCATTTCTGTAAAGCTATTAACAGTCTGTGGTGCTTCAGGGTATATACTTAAAAATCTATCCATATAAAGACAAGTGTCCTGACTGACTCATCAATGCCCAGCCCAAACTCCTGGACCTAGAAATAGGAAATTTGGGGAGAACATTCCTTTCATTATATAAATACCCACTAAAAAGGAATTTTAAGAAATACGCCCCTAAGGGAGTAAAAAGGGGTAAAATGTGTTTCCCCAAAGGGATCCAGCTTCCTTGTGTTGCTGACAGGCTGCTGCCTGCTTGTGCCCTGCCCACTACCAGCTCAGCCACTCTTCCCTGATTGGGCCAGCCTTTCAAGATTATTTGCATATGCAGGCTGATTGGGGCTCACAACATTCCACACCTCATCCCCCCCTCCCCAAGACAGTTGGAACACAGAGGTCATTTGCGTATGCGGCCTGATTGGTCCTCACCCCCCACATTCTAAACAATATGCAGTTGCTGTTGAGAGTCATTGAATGTGTCCTGAGGTAAAATGCACCTCCCAGTCTTCTCCTAAAAGTTCACTAGAGTTGCCAATCTCCCCGTGGGGCCTGGCTTTCCTGTGGGGCTGTCAGACTCTTGCCTGCTTGCACCCCGCTCTCTCTGATTGGTCAAGCTGTGGAACTCAGTGTTGTGAGGTAAAAATCAGGTAAAGGAAACTACAGATAGTTGAAGAAAAACTATACAAGACTCCTGAATAGGGATAACATGCTTCGCTTTATTCAAACACCTTTGTGAAGCTTGGGTACTATGCTATTATACTACAAAACCAACTAAAACACACACACACACACACACACCAAAAAATGTTACAGACCCATAAGTATTATAACTGGATTTAAAGTAGTTAAATACTGTAGCAAAGCACGGGTATCAAGGTAGTCCATAAATAAATTTGGGTTTTGTGGGTCGTGGGATGAAATCAAAGCAGGTTTTAAAGGTTTGCCGTTGTTTGGGTTCCTGCTTGAAAACTGTACCAGACTTCTTGTTTGCTTTCAGAACTATGGACTGGAGACAGAGAACCTGCGCACACTCTCTCACAAGCTGAACGCCTCGGCCAAAAACCTTCAGAACTTCATAACGGGTAGAAGGAGGAGTGGCCATTATGATGGCAGGGCCTCCCGAAGACTGCCAAATGATTTTCTTACCTCTGTGGTTGACTTGATTGGTGCTGCCAAGAACTTGCTTGCCTGGCTAGACAGGTAATTTAGTTTTGAACCTTTCTGAGATATTAAATTTTGGTCTTCCTACAACATTCAGTTTCAGTGTTGTAAATTTGTGCTCGAGTGAGGTCACAGTGAACAAGGGGATACCATTACTTCCTTGGCTGCTGTTTCCTTCTGTGCTACCTTTCCCTATTCAACTGCCATGTCTTCTCCTGTTCTGAGTTAGTCACATCATGGGTACCTTCACCCAAAAGAGGACTACATTGAGAATTGAGAATGGGATGCTGTCATAGTGCTATATAATGATGATACAGGGTGCCCCAGCAAATAAAAGCACAACCAATTAGATTTATACTTGGTAACATGGCCAAATGTGAAGGCAATGTCTTTTTTGCAGAGTGCTGAAAAGTTTTTTTTCTTCTTGCATTGCCCCCCCAAAAATGTTTGCCGAAATCAGGGATGTAGTGTTGGTTCCACCCTCCTGTGATGAATTCAGACCTCGCTGAAGTGGATAGATTTGCATGTCACGGAAAGGTGACTCTGAGGGGACAGTCTTATCTGTTCTTCACTGGTGTTGATAAGCAGTAATTGAGCACAGACCGCTGAATGGTCATTTATCAAATTGGAAAACAAGTTTTTTCCTCGGTTAGGGCTGATATAAATTTTAGGCTGTGTTTTTCATTCCTGACCCTGTCTCTTACAACCATAAAGAGTTTTGCAAGCTTAAAGGACTTTCAAGCTTAAGCACTGTTTAGGCCTGTACTGGGGATAAGTCATCAAGGTGCCTGGCATAGATCTTTGCCAGCCATAGTGACTGAGATTCTGAATCCGAAAGTGGTAAAGTGGATTGTACCACTTTGGCTGTAAGTAAAGGATGCTCTTTTTGAATTCCCTGCTGTGTTAAAAAAGACCTTGCAAATAAAGAAAGCAAGCTAATCTATTAGGGACAGGGCCTACGGCTTGGTGAAGCAAGTTTCAGCCACAGCCACAGCATTTCCAGGACGAAATAACCTGTCCCCAGAATCTTCCTAGATGAAAATATTTATCCACAGTACCTCCGCAATGTTTGTTAGGTGTGTTACAAGTGTTGTAAGATGGAGCTCAGAGAATAAAGTGTTCACCATCATTGCTGGAACTCCTCTGGCTTTAACAATATCCTCCGTTGTTATTCTCTAGCAGATGACTTTCACGCTGTCCCCTTGCCCTATCTCAATATATGAGACTGGATCTTTAAGATAGATGCTACATTGAATAGAAGTACAACTCTCTGTTACAAATATTCTCCCTGGTTCAAGTTGTTCAAGAAGAACCATGGCAGAGCCTCTTATTTGACCAAAATCACCTTTCCTAGTCTCTGAATGGCTTTAACCTCTAAGGTTTCAAACCATGCCCTCAGCCGTACTAGACAGTCATTACACACAAATACCAATTGATGCTCATTTCTGTATGTGTGGAGCATCAATCCCTAAAGACATTCCATACTGCATTTTGTTCTGCTCTTTTTTATACAGAGCCCAGAAATAAATTCTTTAGTGAAATCTTTTAACACAGAGATTTTTCCCCTAGGGTGGAAAAATTACCACCCCCCTTCTTTCCAACCTGGATCTACATATTTCTTATAGAATAGCACAGTTTGCCCTGGCAGCTAAGAAAATCAGGGCTCGGGCTGTGCTTAATGGTTGAGACTCCTGCATCTATGTATAAAGAAGGGGCTTGTGTGTTTTAATGTATTTTATGTGGTTTTTTAACATCATAGTTTTATCATTTAGTGTTTTTGTTTTGCTTGTGTTTTATTTGCTTGATTGTTATGGCCTTTGGCTGCATGCAATAAATATTCTGGTTCTGAAAGGATCAGGTAGTAGATATGAAAGACCCAAGTCTGAGACACTGGAATGCTGCTGCCACTCAGAGTAGATAAGACTGAGCTCGATAGATCACTGGTCTGACATAGAGTGATTCTGCACACATTGGATAATGCACTTCCAATCGTCTTTATAGATCATTTGGAATGGATTTTTTCACGTGCGGAACAAAAAATCCACCTCAAACGATTGATAAAGTGCATTGAAAGTGGATTATCCAACGTGCGCGGAATCAGCCATAGCCACACCTTTATGTGTTTGTGTGATATAAGTTAAACTGGCTAGTTCTCTACTATTCATTTGTTTACTGACAGTATTTCTATCCTGCCTCTCAGTGATGTTCTCATGGAAGCTCAGAAAACTTCTATAAAACAAAACTGCTTAAAAATCTCTAGGGAGTAAAGTAATAGTTATTATTCTGTACTAGTTTGCTACTTGTGTGGACGCTTCCTTCCTTCCTTCCTTCCTTCCTTCCTTCCTTCCTTCCTTCCTTCCTTCCTTCCTTCCTTCCTTCCTTTCTTCCTATATTTGAAAAAAAGCTGGACTAGCTCAGAATTTAATTCCCACCTATGTAATTTTGTTGTGGGCATAGACCAAGTGTGAGCCTCAGACAGGTGTGTGCACACATGCGTGCTATGGCATTTTTTCTTCCATGGAACTACAACCTGTACCTGTATGTCCATAGATATGGGGCTGGATCCAGACTAAAATTTCCATGTGTATTCCCCATGTTCTCTCTCCCACTGCAGCCCACTGATCTCTATGAAATGCTCCTCTTGAGGGATTGTGGAAAGTCACAAAGGTGGTGGAGACTGCCAGCTGAGAGTCAGTGTGGCATAGTGGGTGTACTAGGATCCTGGGAGACCTGGGTCCGAATCCTTACTAGGATCCTGGGAGACCTGGGTTCGAATCCCCACTTCTACCATGGAAGCTGTCTAGGTGACCTTGGGCCCATAACATACTCTCTGGCTGACCTAACTCACAGGGTTGTTGTTGTGAGGAAATGGAGGAGGAAATGATGTTCTAAGCCTCTTTGAGTCCCACCTGGAGAGAAAAATGGGATATAAATAAATAAATGCATGCTGTTTAATCTGGATCTAATCCTTATAGATTTTGGTCCAAGGATCTGACTAGATGAGAGGCTGCAAGTTCTTCCCAGAGTTTTAAAAAATGAAATGTCAACTTGACTGAGGCTTTGTGTGTAAGTGGGAAATGAGGGTTTAGCTCTCCCTTTCCATGTAATCAAAGCTAATATTCTAACATATACACTGTTAGCCTTGCAAAAGAAAAAGAAAAAAAGCAAAACCGTTACTTTTTTCACTTCCAGGCCTAACTGCAAAACTGCATGTGGAGAAGGGTTAACCCCCCTTGCCCCTCCCTGCATGACCCTGATCCAAACTAAGGGCCCGATCACGTTACAAAGTCCGCCTGTTCCTCGCATGTCTTCCACAAGCCCTGTCAACTGACATGCTCTGGAATTTCCATACTCAGAACTTTGTTCCTAGCGATGCATAGGCCAACTTGGTTTGGGACTGCATCATACTGAGACAGAGGTCTCATGTGCTCCCTTCCATGCTGACTTCCTGACCTGAAATGGCCCCAGGGAGCAGCTGTTTGTCCCATTAAGGAAACTTGCATGTATTGATGTGCTGTGTGGCAAAATTCTCCAACAGAGCCAGTAGCAGCTCCAACAGGACAAATAGCAGGTCAGGAAAACAGCAGGGGCTTAGGTGCACTGTCCCCACATTCCGTGGTCCTGGTCCAGATTGGGCTAACGTGTGCCTGGGAATTAAGGTCTGAGCACAAAGCTCCCACAGCATGTTTCTCATTGGGACCCATAAAGGACACAAAGATTTCCTAATGTGTGATTATGCCCATCAGGCCTTACATGGCTGTTGTTCCTATTTTTAAAATACTGGCAAGTTTAGTTCCGTGGTCTCCCTCAACAGTACCCAAGTAAGGTCCTAAAACCTTTTTAGATACAGGGCTTTTTTTCAGCTGGAATGCGGTGGAACAGAGTTCCAGAACCTCTTGAAAATGGTCACATGGCTGGTGGCCCCACCCCCTGATCTCCAGACAGAGGGGAGTTGAGATTGCTCTTCGCACCACCGAGCAGCGCGGAGGGCAATCTCAACTCTCCTCTGTCTGGAGTTCAGGGGGCGGGGCCACCAGCCATGTGACCATTTTCTCCTAGGGCAATTTAAACTTTAAAAAACAACCCCTGTGTTCCAGCTGACCCAAAGTGATGTCATTGTGCGGTCCTGGGAGCATGCATGCACTTTGCACACATGCATGTGGTACCGGGGCACCACCTCCCGCCAAGAGTTGCCCCCTCTGCTGGCAACCCACTGAGTTCCACCACTTCTTTCCCCAGAAAAAAGCCCTGTTTAGACCCACCTTCTAACTTCTGCTTAGAGCTTTGTGGTAAGTACCAGTGCAGATACTAGACCTCAAGAGTGAAGATCAGTGAAACCAGTTTGCTGAGTTTTCTAGAAGAAACTTTTGAACAGTTTGGTGTATTTCCATCAGCCCCACATTCATTAATCATAGCCTGCTTATGGGAAATATGAGTAGTACAGATTCATTATAGTGTGCTGGTCTGCTTTGCAGGTGTCGTGAATGAGAATGCTCATAACTTTTTAAATTCCTTCTTGATAGGTCTCCATTTGTCAGTGTGACAGAATATTCTCTGTTGAAAAATAACATTGTTCAACTGTGCCTGGAACTAACAACCATAGTGCAGCAGGTAAGAATTGGTTAATCTTACATGAAGTTACTCGTAAAACTTTCTCCTGTATGGAAAAAGCACACTGGTTTCTCCCTGGCTCTCAGACCTGGACCTTGTACAGGAGCTGGAGGGGAAAGCCATCTGCCCTGTTCGCAAGAACAAACATCCAAGATCTTTTGCAAGCAAGCCAGACCTCACCCTAAAGCTTATAATGGGCTCAGGAAGAGTCGCCTGGCCCAATCTGGCCAGTTGGGCCAAAGAGGCGTCTTAGAGTAAATGGCTAGTCTCTCTGCAACTGAATTCTCCTCTTTGGCCTAAGTTTGGTTAGTGACTCATGCAATGAATTCCCCCAAGTTGCTAGCTGAAGAGACACTGTGAAACCGAGTCTCAATCTTTCCCACCTATCCAAACCTCTATATTTCCTGCAGCTACTAACCTTCCACGTCTTTTGAGTTCTGCATAATGGCATGTTATTGTAAGAGCACCTGCCTTGCTAGATCAGAGGAATTTAATTCAGGGCTCATTTCGAGGGGGAATGCACCGGAACGCAGTTCCGGCAGTTCCCCAAAGAGGTCATGTCAGGTCCCCTGCCCACCTGACTCTCGACCATTTTGGGCCCGTTTCGTCCTGGATTGGGGCCAAAATGGGTGGTGGATCACTCTCCTGTTCAGCAGCGGCCTGATCCTGACCGTTTTGGGCCCCTTTTCGGCCATTTTCAGCCCCTTTTTACCATTTTGGGCCCAATTTCGGTCCTGAATGGCCAGGATTGGGTCCAAAACAGCCAGGATAGGTGATGTCAGGGAGTGTGGCATATGCAAATCAGTTATGCTAATGACACATTTCTGGTGATGTCAAGGGGCGTGGCATATGCTGATGGTTATGCTAATGAGTTCCTCCAGCTCTTTTCCTATGAAATGACCCCTGATTTTATTTAATGTAATTTATTAGATTTCTTGCTCACCCTCCCCACAAGCAGGCTCAGGGTGGGTCACAACTTTATATGATGGTACAATATATTAAAATAACAATGCACAATAAAAGATAAAATGCATAATTTCATAATTCCAGTGCAAAAGCTAAAACCACAATCTAAAATGCAGCATGTGATAGTTCACCAAAATACATCCCACACACCAGTATCATGGAGGAAGCCCAGGCAGGTTGCCAGCATGTGAAACAAGCAGACCAGAGGCTGCAGCAGAGAGGCCAACTGGGCAGTTCGCCCACACCTCAACCACCACCATAGGCCTGGCGGAACATCTCAGTCTTACAGGCCTGGTGGAACTGGAACAAATCCCGCAGAGCCTCTAGTCTTCCTTCCTGATTCTGTGTCCCGCATGGGTACTTTGGGAATTTCACAAGCAGATGTGATGGTGGTGGTAGTTGTCTTTTGACCACAAGATCTGGTGCTTAGAGGTCGACTGGTTGTGTAAATGAACGTTTCATTCGGCTAAGATGACTAATAGTCAAGAATACACCTATCCTCTAGCAATCCATTTTTCTAAGAGTTGAGGGTCAAACCAGGCAAGAAGCAGCCAGGAGGCTCCATGAATGAAGCTCCAAAACATTTTTAATTGCCACATGATAGCCATGAGAGGTTTCCATTCAGATCAGGGGTGTGATATAGAAGACGTGTTAACCCTTTCCGCCCTGCACCATTTTTCTGATCTCGTGCCCCTTGGAGCTGCTATTTAACTCCACTGGGGGCAACACGCAGACATACAGATAAGCTGTATGTTTTCAGCAGCAGGGCAAATAGAGAGCCCTTTGTTGTTGGGAACAATGCATGTGGAGGAAGAGTGAAAAATCTCCCTCCATACCACACCCCCCAACCAAAATGGAGCCCCCTGCACTGGTTGCTATTAGCAGTTTTAAAAAACACACTAGAGATCTCTTGTTGGATCTTCCAGCATTTACTCTAGTTTCACCCTAAGCCAGCTGCCTTCGTCTTATTTCGGGCTAATGAATTCCACAGGTTTATTACTGTGAAGAAATTTCTGATGTCTGCTCCTAGTGTACCAATAACCAATATCATTGTGAGCCCTAAGTTGCATCATAATGAGACAGAGAGGAAAAAATGACCTCTGTGTCCACTCTTCATGCCATTGATCATTTTTATAAACCTCAAAATGTAAACCTTTCTAAATGTAAAGCTTAAGTAAATAGTTCTACTGTTTAATTGAGCGTCCAACTACCTGAATATCTTGGCTGTATCCCAAAGTGTTCAGAGACTGCCTTTATCTATACAGCTAGATACAAAGCTCCACCTCACCGAACCTTAATTTAAATAAGTGAATGTTGAAAGCAAATAGATTTTTCTGTTACGCAATATGAATCCCAATCAATCTTGGTATGCAAGCTTTGTAAATCAAATAGAAACTGTTGGAATCTTCTGCCTTGGCATAGGCTGTTCTTTAAAATCAATTTATTCCACTCTACAAAACAGAGGAAATGTCCAGAACCACTCCTTAACAGAAGTCCTTTATTCTTTGACCTGAAATAATTAGGTTTGCTGCCAAGGAAGCTCCAGTTGCATTTCTGATGCATAAATTGAAGGAGTAGCATGAATGACTCAAAAGCTGAGCTGGGAGTCCAGCTGTGATTGATTTTCTTCTTACGGTGTTTTGAGAGTTAAACAGAAATCGTGTATAATAAAATGGCTATTCCATTTGAAGTATTTTAAATTAGGGAAGGGGCAAAGTGCCTCCGGGGTCTTGCCAGGCAAGCTGATTGAGTGTTTCAAAGTGTGTGTGTGCGTGTGCACATGCACAGTCCCACGCTGTAGAAATAAAGAGGGAACTTCAAAGGAGTACTTGACCATGAAGTGCAGAACAGAACTCTTCCGTATCCTTGGAATCCTTACTTGATGAGCCTTTGCCTCATTCATGATTTCATTTTCTTCAGCCTTTCTCCATCAGAAACGGATGAGATGAGAAACGGATGAGAGAAGACCGATATAGGGAGCTCTCAGAATATATTGTTAGCATGTCCATCCTCGACAGGCCCACGAGGATCTCTACCGGGTAGTTTCTATGTTGTTTAATATGCCAGTCTTAGAATTGCTAATGCTCTATTTCAGCATTTCTTCAGTTCTGTTTTGGATCGCTGCTGGTTTAAATCGTTTGCAAACTTGCATTTAAGCACTCTATTCCATTGTTTATGGAAATGTCTTTGAAATTGTCTGCACTAACTCACACTGTGTGATCTGCCCCAAGTCTCAGTGAGAAAAGTGGACTGTAAGTAACATGAATAAATAAATAAATGTGTGTATGCATACATGCACGCATACACACACACACACAAATGTATCAAGAGTCAGTCCAGTGGTCCATTGCAGAGTCAGTCCATTGGTCAATTTAACTCAGCATGTATTTTTAGGTGCCAGATATAAACATAGGGAATGGATCCACATTAAGTTTTCCATGGCTGCACAGACTTTCACTTATGGACCGTGATTTTCCCGCTTCTCCTCTCCCATAACAGCCCAAAATGCACTCCAAAATCCTATTCCTAGTGGAGGGGCACATCCTCAAACAGTATTTCAGTGGGCATTTCAGGCCGCCACAGGAAAGTAGGGAAATCATGCCACACAAGTAGAAGTCTTGGCATGTCTGGAAAGGTTAGTCTGGACCAAGCCACTGTTTTTTCCCACGTATTGTGCTAGTTTTGTGCAAGGTTTTTTGCTCCAGTTTTATGGCGGTCCCTCCTATTCAATTTTGTGATTGTTCTTCCTATCCCTAGTACTGATTGTTATGTTATCCCTTCTTATAGCACTTCTTTTTGAGTGCTATACTTGCCTACTCATGCTGACTGGCTATTTGAATTGTTCTGTTCTCCGCTGATTTGCTTTTGACTTATTTTATAAAGAACTGTTTAAAAAGCTCTTTCAGCTGCTAGGTTAGATAGTTGTAGTGTAGTTCTCTAATAGCTTTGGTGGTTGTTTAATGTTTTACGTGTTTACTATTTTATTTGGAGGTTGCCTAGAGAACACTGGGTTGGTGGAGTGGGGCATAAATAATAGAAGCAAATGTGTTAGAAAGCAGAGGGTTGCCTGGTAAATAAGGGTGGAGACTCAGAGCCAAGCTACAAGTGACGCCTGACACAGGTTGGACACTTGTCGGCTTACCTCAAGTTTTGATGGGAAATGTAGGCATCCTGATCTTACAGCTTGGCTCTCCATTTAATTGAAGTTTACAGAAACCCCCCCCCACACACACACATACACACACACACATACACACCCAGCAGAGGGGAAGGGGGGTGCCCGGTGAGAGCCTGATGCCTGCACTCCCCTCCCAACCTCATGTTCTCCCTCCCATAGACTGCTGCTCTGTAAACTTCAATGAAATGGAGAGCCAAGCTGCAAGACCAAAACACCTACATTTGCCATCAAAACTTGAGGGAAACTGACAAGTGTCCAACCCGTGTCAGGCGTCACTTGTAGCTTGGCTCTTAGTAGCTCCAATGTGAGCATAAGAGCTCCTCTCCAGAGGAGGCCAATTGGAAGGGACCTTGGCTTAGCGACAGAGCACTTGCTTGACCTTCAGAAGACCCCAGGGTCAGTCCCTAGAATCTCCTCTTAAAGGGTCTCAGGTGTTGGAAAGAGCCTTTCTCTGCCATTGCTAGGACACTGTATAGAGTTAGATAAATTTGCGGTCTGAATTGTGTTGAATTTAGTAAAATTTTGTTTTGCTCTTCTGCCAAGGAACTCAGGGTAGTGTGCATCAATCTCTTTTCCTCCATTTTATCTTCATAACAACCTGAGAGGTGGGTTAGGCTGAGAGAGAGAGAGAGAGAGAGAGAGAGAGAGAGAGAGAGAGCCCTGGGGTCACCCAGCAAGCTGCCTTGGATGAATGGGTATTCATACCCAGGTTGTGTTCCCAATCCTAGCCTGACATTCTAAATCCTACACCACACTGGCTATGACAACAGCATTGTCTCAGTGCTGCTTGACAGCGGTTCCACCAAAATTAACCACCAGCCTATTAAGCTATACATCAACAGAATAATGGAACAGGGAAAAAGCTCAAATATTTTATAATACTAAGCCTATAATTATGCTTTAGGGCACAGTTTTGAGGCTGCCCAAGAAGTAGGTCATATATTTTAAAAAATCAAAGCATTTCTCCCAGATGAGTGTTAATTTCTCAGATGCTGCTAGAGATTCCAACTGAAGCTGCAGAAGGCCTCCTATTAAGCTTGTCATTACACTTATTAATGTATCACATATTTTCTATTAAACATTATTTTTTCTTTTTAAAAAAAAATCCTGTGCAAGTTAGTACATCCCCAAAGAGCAGAGTTCAATAGCAGACTCAGATTGTCTTCTAGTCACTGTGCAATTATGTCAGATCTCTTCCGTTTGTAAGAAATATTCTGACATTTCAGACTAAGAATTAAAAAAAAAAAATCAAAAGAGAGAGCTGAAGGGAATGTTAGGCTTGAAGCAGATAACTTGGCAGGTAGAATACTTTGGAATAAAGCTTGGGGTGAGGAGCCAGATTTTCTCTCAATAGCAGTTTCCTGCGAAGGCCTCTGGTTGGGAAGGAATGTCACATTCAGTTAACACATGATAATAGGTAGGAGAGAGTCAGGAGCTGAAAATTTGCTTTCTTTTTGCCCGACTAAAGAAATGAAAAGAAGAGTCAGTGTAGTGTTGTGATGAGAACGCTAGATTTTGATCAAAGAACCGCCAGCTCAAATCCCCATGCGGGCATGATGCCCGTGGGAGCTCAATTCAGACACCATAAACAAACGGGAGTTTTCTTCCAGGCATCTGCCTCCTTCTCTTGAATGGCATGCAAGTATTGTGTAAACAGAAATCTTTCTCTCCAGTTAGTCATGATGATATCCAAACGGGGTGATCTTAAACACCTTCTTTCCCAGTGACTGGGATTCTTCACCATGGTTAAAGGAGACCTCCATGTTCAGGTAATGTATCTCTGAACATCAGCTGCAATGGGGCAGCTACAAGGGAAGCCATTGTGGTCTGGCTAGGATCTTTAAGATCCAGATTGGAATAATCTATCTATTTATCTATCTATCTTTAATCGATCGATTGATTAAACCCTGCCTTTCTGCCCTAATCAGGGCCACCAAACTGGCTGACAGATTTTAAAAGTTCACAATAAATCCAACAACAACAACAACAACAACAACAATAAAGTGTGCTTATATATTCTGTCTCTTCTAGACAGATTAGCAGTGAACAAAGTCAGTGTTATCATTATAGGTGGGGAACTGGCTTACCCAAGGCCACCTGCTGAGCTCATGGCAGTAGTGGGAATCGAACCAGCAGAGGACTGACTCACACTCCAACCACTTAACCACTATGCTACACTATAACACGACAAAAAAAAAATCAGTAGTTCCAGAGGGAGTAGGGATATACCAATATGCCCCATTAAATATCTTTTTGTTTCACTGTGGCAGGGCTGAGCAGCTCCTGGGTAGCCTGGAGCACCAGGACTCATGACAGGCCAGACAAAAGTCTAGATTCCATAGGTCCCATTTCCCCCAAGAACATGCTGGACTCACAAGTGAGTATGATGACAGACTTTTTCGAAGCTTCATGCACTCAAGGCAAGGAACTGGTTGAGAGCACCCTTTCTGCCACATGGCCTACAAATCCCACTCGCTACTCCATTGGCCACCCCAAAGGACATCTTGCTGCTGCTTTTAAAGCCTGCCTCAAGAAGAAGCTGGGCCTAGCCCCTGGGGGGGGGGCGTGTTCCCCCAGCTGCCTGACCCTGTCACGTCCACCCATTTCCATTGCTGAGATTCCCAATATGTAGGGTTGCCAGGTCCCTATACCCTCCTGTCTGGAGCGGGGCTGTACTCACTGGAACAATGGTTCTCATATGAGTGTGTTCCCAGCACAATGACATCTTTGAGAATCAGCTCCTTTGGGGCCAAAACTGGCTGCAAGTGAAGTGTGGGGGCACACTCTTGGCTGGCTCGAAGTGACGTCGGCATGTCCGCTGGGAATGTGCGCGTGCCATGCTTGTGCCCTGGGTGCCTGCCAGTAGCGGGCAGTAGCTGGTGGCTTAGAACCTCCTGTCGGTCACCACTGACTAGAGGGCAAGTGGGCAAACTGGCAGGGGGTTGTCCACCACTGGCGGGCACCTGGGTTCCCTAGCAATACGTTTGCTTTATATGTAATTGCTGCCCAGCCAGATCAATTTCAGCAGTGATATTTCCATTTAATTTGGTTAGTACAGTCAGGACAACTGCAGTTTTGTTCAGAGCACAAAAACCACACATCAGAAACTGGAAGGTTCAAACTGAACTAGCGCACTCCAAGAATGTGGTAATTTCTCCAACTGGGCAATTCAAAACTGTCACTCCTTTTATTATCTTTAGGCTACTCCTCTGCTCATTGTATAATTTTTTTCCTCCTGGGTTTATCTAGCTTGATCTACCATTGCCAATTTAAAACGAGACAGTGGGCTGGCAGGCACAGCACCCACTGTGTTAGTTTGGCTGGGTGACAAGTGGAGGGCTGTCACAGCAGGCTTTTAAAAATTCATTTATTTTTATTTCTGTTCTAATGAATCTCAAGGGATCAGGATGTCTTATGGAAATTACATATGCAGTGGATGAGTTAACATGCTTCAAAGAGCTTGCAGTCAACATGCAATGCAAAAAGTAGGCCCAGGAAGTGTGATGCAGTTTCAGTGGGTATAATAAGGCTGGCAGGTGCCCACTGGTGGCGGGCAAACTCCCAGTGCTTTGTCTCTTTGCCCACTGTTTACTGGCAATCAGTGGGAGGAGGCAAGCCACCCAGTAATTGCCCACCACTGGCAAGTAGCCCAGGCAAACAGGCACACGTGCATCTGTGCCCCACCACAATGACATCACTTCCAGAAGAGATGTCATTTCATGGGGGGTGAAAGCATGCACATGAGGATTACCAAGGTAAGTACTGCTCTCCCATACACCCCACACCCGCCCAATATTCCTCTGGTTGCCAGAAGACCTGACAACCTGAAGGTGCAATCACACTTTCTAATATTTTCCCACTTTAAGTTAGGGACATGCTAGTGCATTTACCATGCCCTGATCCTCACACTGCCTGAGACCAACATACACGTTATGATCATTTGTAGATACTCTTCTGATAAGGACATAGAAAGGACCTTTGCATGGGCAGTAGTATGTGCAAAAAGGATCTAGGAGTCTTAGTAGACCATACACTGAACATGAGTCAGCAGTGTGATACGGTAGCTAAAAAGGCGAATGCGGTTTTGGGCTGTATATGATAGTGTCCAGATCACGAGAAGTGACGGTTTTGCTCTACCCTGCTCTGGTTAAACCTCACCTAGAGTATTGCGTTCAGTTTTGGGCACCACAATTTAAGAAGGATATAGACAAGCTGGAACATATCTAGAGGTTCACGTATTCTGTGAACCTGGGCAGATCGTAAAGGGGAGGGCAGAATGGGTTACATCAGTGCTTCCTTCTCGTGGCCTTCTTACATGCCCAGGGTAATGCCGATCGCCACCTTGGGATCAAGTGGCAATTTTCCACAGGCCAGTTTGGCTAGGGATCCTGGAGGTGTTTTGCCATCTTCTGGGTATAGACTAGAGCAGGGATCACTGGGGCAGTCGGTGGGTGGGGGTAGGTGTGAATTTCCTACATTGTGCAAGGGGGTGGACTAGATGGCCCTAGAGGTCCCTTCCAACTATGATTCTGTGACCCTGCAGTATCAGACCAGTGGTCCATCTCGTCTGGCATCCTGTTGCATTCAGCAGCCAATGAGGAGGGTCAAGAAACAAGGCATAGAGGTTAAGGCCTCCCCCTGATGTTGCCTCTTAGCACCAGGATCCAGAGCTTTAGTGCCTCTGGCATGGTGCTTTAGTCCCCATGGCTAGTCGCCATTGATGGCCCTCTCTTCTATACGTCTGTCTAATCCCCTTTGAAAGCCATCTGTGTTTATGATCATCCCTCCATCCACTGGTAGCAAATTCCACAATTTAATTACTCAATGACTAGGTGGACCTTGTATTTATTTACCTTGCAAGGGGTTGATCTCTGCTACGGTGATTTCTAAAACTGCTGTATTAGGAAATTTACCTTTTAAAAAGCCTGCTTAATAGTATCTTTAAGTTTAGGGTAATTGGGTTGCAACACCAACACGTTGGGCAACGTCTAGACTTTGAAGAGATGGAAGGATACCTAATGTACATTTTTAACAAAATGTCATTCTCAAAAACGATCAGTCAAGGCAGCATGAGCATACTGATTTATTAAGAGAAAAATGCAAGATAATAGGAACTTTGTCTATGAAACAAGAATATTTGGAGCACATCCAAAATTTTCTGCCTCATTATTGCTTTTGACTAATATGCCGGGTTGAGAGAAATGCCCTTATGTTCTGATCCACCAAGCTGCTCCTCCCAATCCACCAAGCACCAGGCCAGGTGACTTTCTCACGCTTCTGGTTTTTAACTTTTTATTTCAAACAAAGCCAAAGGATTCTCAGCCCGTATGTGCACGCACATGCGCGTCCATGTATCTAGTACAACGAAGTTCATATCTGAAATGCATTTCATCTGGAGAATTAGTAAATTCCTCCTTTCTTCAAGGAGACCTGTCATTCTCTCATGCTACAGAGGGTCTTGGCCTTGTAAAGTTTTGAGTCAGCTCAATAGCTGGGTGATGTGCAACAGCTCTCTAGTGGGATATTTTTGCTCTCCTGCAGTGAGCAGTGTCACCTGCTCATTCCTGCGTATCGGGAAACTGCTAATATGACACTTGGAAACTTGTGCAGTGTTTTTGTGTTGTTTTAGTGGGTCCTAATAGGAGGTGTTACTTGGTGTTTGAGCTGAGATTTTGGTTTGAACCAACAACGGCAACCTGCAGTCCCCATGAATGAAAAGTGAGCATTCTTTTTCATTTCCCAAATGTCGCTGGTTTTCATTGTTGCTGTTATGCTGTTATGTGTGTTCATTTTCCTGATTTCTGTTCTCATGGTGGGAATATCTTTTTCCCCCGACCACGTTGTCTACAGCTACCCTGCTGTGCTGAGCTTGGGACAGTTACAGCCAGCCAGCTAGTCTGAATCTCTCCCCTCCCTTGCCTCCCCCAGCCTTCCGGATGCATTTGTGATGTGTCTACCTAAGAACACCCTTGAAAATGTATTTCTTGGGGTGCCTAACAAAGCTTGTTCATCTGACCATGGTTGCAGATTCCCACTGTTAAAGGCACAGAAGTAGGCCAGACCTCCCCTTCACCATCATCTGTTGGCAAGCCTGCTTTAGATGCCTATTCATTCTACTGATGAAGTAGACTCTCTGATTACATTTGGGAAGGAACTGCGACTCGGTGGTAGAGCATCTGCTTTTTATGCAGAAAAATGCCCAGGCTTGGTCTTTGGCATCTCCAGTTGACATATCTCAGGAAAGGTATATGACTCCCCTTACATTGCCAAGTGTCTGGTTTTCACATGGATGGTCCAGTATTTGGGGGGACTGTCACGGGGAAAGTTCCCCAAATACCAGACATCTGCCCCCTCCATTCCCCCACTCCCTCCCCTTTGCTCCATCTCCCAGCCCAGCCACCAGCCTCCTGTGGCTGTGTGGTGCTGTCACCAGCACGGGAAAGTGGCCAGCCAGCCCAAACGCTCAGCTGGCTTGCAGTGGTGGTACGGCACTGGCAGCAGTGGCCAGTCAGCCCGGGCACCTGGCCAGCGTCCTGTGGCTGCACAGCACCACCTAGGAGTGGCCAGCCAGCCCAGGTGCCTGGAAGTGAGTCTGCACAATGACATCATTTCTGTTAGTGATGTATTGTGCCAGATGAGAGTGCATGCACACTGTGTGAGTGTACAAATCTAAAAAGAGTAAAGGTGCTGTTCCCTTCTCCCCAAGATCCAATATTTCTCCAGACCCCATCTGGCAACCCTAACTGCCCTATCCCTGTCTGAGACCTTGGAGAGCCACCAGCAATCAAAGAAGG
Organism: Eublepharis macularius; assembly: GCF_028583425.1. Taxonomy (NCBI): domain Eukaryota; kingdom Metazoa; phylum Chordata; class Lepidosauria; order Squamata; family Eublepharidae; genus Eublepharis; species Eublepharis macularius. The sequence continues at coordinate 20,285,985 of NC_072802.1, forward strand.
TAATATTGAGGTTGGTGGACCAATGGATGGCTTGGAAGGACATGTCTTCCATATGGTCATAAAGGATATCATAGTAAATTATTGGTGGGGGGACAATAGGGATGTGAAATGGAAGTTTTTGAATATTTCATTCATTCATTCATTTATATTTATAGTTTGTTTCTCACTGAGACCCAAGACCAATTTCGCAGTGTAAGTCCATGTGATCAACAGCTGGGACAATCAATAAACAATATAATAAGGTATGCATGGCAGAAGTTTGAAAAGAAGCACACCGCTGAAATACAGGAATACAGCAATGAGGTTGACCAGGAGCATTCTTGTCAATGACTTCAGGGAGCTTTACATTCCAAGCTTCCACTGCAGCCTCAACAGATCCTGTGTTTGAAATTCTAAAATTCTTCAGAGAGTTTTGGAATCTAAAAGGATCCATGAGCCTCCATGGGTGGACCATTTTAACAAGTCCTCCTGTGGCATGTCGGAGCCGTATGCAAAATTGCCTTCAGTAGGTAATCGTCAGACCACAGTTCAGGCCAAATCTCTAATCCTAAAAGAAGACTTTCCCTCAAAGGCTCAGCGCAAAAGGTTACGTTCAAGGTGTGGCCTTGTTCAAGCGTGGGGCCAGATACTACTTGAGAGAGGTCCAGGACTGTTAAGGGAGCTATACAATTCTGGACTTGCCTTGATATGGAACATTCAACGTGGTTATTGAAGTCACCCACAACAATCAGTCTGGAACTTATATTTGTGACTAGGGCTGGATCTACGGTTGCTGGCGCTCAGGGCAACCGAAGACTGGCCACTCACCTGTGTGTGCTGTGCATGCGCACACTCCCGGCGCTGCGTGATGACATCACTTCCATGACATCATCACACAGGGCAACGTGTGCCACCCCGCGGCAAGCCAGATGTCCCAGCGTGCCGTGGAGCTGGCGGTGGCAGCACAAGTGGCAGGGAGGCTGCCCGTGCCATTCACCTGCCCCTCAGGACAGGGGGCGTGTGGCAAGCCAGCCACCCTGTCCTATGGGGCAGGCAAAAGACAGCACGGGTGGCTGGGCAGCTGGCTTGCTGCACACCCCCTGTCCTGCCGCCCGCACGCTCCCGGAGCTGGCAGCTGCACCTGGCGCCCCCTCTTTGGCGGTGCTGGGGGCAGACTACCCCCCCATCAATCCGACCCTGTTTGTGACAGACACCCTGCAAGGAGCTGAGTGCAGGGGATCCCCCACCCCTAATGGGGGACCTGGCAACTCTATGGTTATCCCTCTTTACCTTCACAATAACCCTGCATGGTAAGTTAAATTGAGAGTTGATGACTTGCCCCAGATCATGCAGCTAGCTCCATGGCAGAGGAGGGTGTTGAACCCGGGTTCCCCAGTGTATTCACTATGCCACACTTGCATAAGAATAGAAAAAATATTAGGAGTATATTGCAGTTGATAGAGTATTACCCCTGGGTTCAAATCCCAGTTTGAGTACCATTAGACTAGACAGCATCTCTCTGCCAGACCTATCTTTCTTGACTTGTAGAGGGTAAAACTGCAGAGAGGGTTCCATGGACACTGCCCTAAACTCCTGGGAGGTTGGGCAGAATAGATCTGTGCTAAATAAATAAATAAACTCGGCAAGTGATTGCCTATTTTCCTCGCACAGCAATAAGGAAAACAAACACAGCCAGAGATACATTTTAAGTGAATGCATAATAGATGAATTTGCGTGGATGCAACATTCCCCATCTCTTCCAAACTCCTGCTAAGTCAAGACATCAGAAATGTCTCTTTGGGACTGAAATGAAAGCATTAATGCACCTGAACTCTCCTGACCAATTATTATGTTAATGCACACAAATACAAAAGATAATTCTACATACATTTCACTTTGAAAATTGAAAGTTGTTGACTTTATCTATTCTTGGCTCCACTTAACTGAATGTAATTTGGCTTGTGTGTGTGTGTGTTTTCCCTTTTGCTTCTTGATAAGTTTCAGCGCAGATCAACAAGGTCTGCAAGTGAACAAACAAAGCAAAGCAAATACAGTTTAACAGAGATCTCTGTGAATGTGTCATATGATTGTTTTGTGCGTGAGACTGAGACAAAGGAGGGAAAGAAAGATGTAGAAAAGAATATACGAGGCAGTGCAAATATTTTGACATAGATGTAAACTGTGCACATAGCATGATACCGTGGCAAAGAGAGCTCAATCTGACAAGCACTGCTGTTTCATGAATTCTGTTCATTCATGGAAATTCTCCAGTTTCATGAACTCTGTTCATGAGAATAAAAGGCTTCCATGCATGGTTGATTCCGGAGGTTGGCTGAAACAAATGGACTTTCTTTTCAATTTCTCATCAGTATCATTTTGATCGCCAAGCCCCCATGTTGGTTTTGCTTCTCTTTTTGGAATCAAACCCTTTGCTCTTTTGGTCCTTGTGTGAAATTTCTGCTATTTATTAATGTTTGTGTGTCAGTAAATCAGCACTGTATGTCTATTGTATGTATAAATGTTGCCTGTTAGAAACTGCACATAAAAATCTATGCTACATGCACATGCCACAGAAATGAATCTGCAAAGTCCACAGTGAGAAAAATCGAAACTGTTGGCAAAAAATATACAAATGTTTTTTAAAAGAACTTAAATAAGGAAATAGTTGCTGAACTCTAGAATGGAGGATTCATAGCATCCGCTGGTGAGTGGTGACCTTTCACAGTGATATGCACATCATCCTCACAAAACCCACCTGCGTGTGAGTTACATGCATAGCTGTGAAATAGGCAGAGGTTCCATGTAGTATTACAGCACTCCCATGGAGGCCTTTGCAAAGGTGAACTGGGCAATAACCAGTTTACAAGGAAATGCATGTTTCCCATTGCATTTCGAGCCACTTCTGCCCATTAAAAAGTTCCTGTTTCCCCCATTTTTGCTGAATTTATGCCTACAGCGTTCAGCAGCTTCTCTATTCAGCTTTGATCCTGATAGAGTACTGTCAAATTAGATGTAACGCTGGAGTCCTATGGATGCATGTTTGGGCTGTGATGCTGGCAGACAGGACGATAACTCTCCCCCCACCCCAAAAACACACCATTTCCCTCCTTGAAATGGCCTTCTTGTAATATTTCCAGGTCCACAGAGAGACTAACATAATGAGGAATGGCTATTAAACATTAATATAAACAGCATCTTAAGAATCTTGCACAGCCATCTCTAACACTGCAATCCTAAGCAGAATTACTCCAGTCCAAACCTATTGATTTCAATGGGCTTAAACTGGAGTAACTTTGTTTAGGATTGTACTGTAAACTTTGCTCTAGTACAAACCAAAGTCATATGATCTTAGGGCAAATCCTCAAACTACCAGCCCCTTAACACAGCTGTGGCATTGGTTTAGAAATTCTTCTTGTTTCACTTGAACGAAGGAGTGAAATGCATAACAGAGAAATCCCAGAACAAAAGTACTGAACAGGGGAAATTCATTCTTCCCTATTCTTGCCTTGGTTTGGCACTGACCCAATGCTGGTGTCTTTGATATAAAACCGTAGCAGCCCTAGGGGAGGTGGTACAGTGGAACCTGTCTAGTCTTATCAAGGGTGTGTGGGGGGGAGTATTCTTTCCTGCCGAAATAAACAACCACATCTTTCAGTGTAGAAGCCAGTATGCCAAAAGAGGTTCAGTCCTGCCTGTATTGTGCCCCTTCCTGTATTTGTGCCTTCACCACTATTTTTGCTCCCATTCCTTACTTTTCCCATCTGTGGTCCTGGCTGTTTGCAGAGAATTAGGGAGTATGTGCTGTAGCCTAGCAACCTCAAGTCATGTTTTTCTTCACCTCTGAAACTTGCAAAATGACCTTCAGCTTACATCCCCTTCTGAGCTGCCCATAAAGCTCAGTAGGGAACAGGCGATCGGGAGATTGAATTCCACCTTGGGAAGACGTATACATATGCCCTTTTAATCTAATAACAAGTGCAATTCACTGGGCATTTCCTGCCCCAAGATGTCCTGATGGCCAAAGGCTTATATAGCTTTTTTTAAAAAATAAGCAGATCCATAGCTTATTAATGCTGTTTAGTTATGATAGCTAAGGGACGCCTTAGGGAATGTATCTTTGAGTAACAATTGCTAGGGGTAGGACAATGGTGTGTGTGTGGGGGGGTTGTTTTCCTGCCCTGCTTGTGGACTCCCCAGAGACATCCTGTTGGACAACTGTTTGAAATAGGATGCTGGACAAGATAGACCCTTGGGCTGAGTCAGCAGGGCTCTTAAATGTCACATCATTACTGGCGATAGACAGGCCCAGGGCTCATTTCGAGGGGGGATGTGCAGGAATGCAGTTCCAGCAGTTCCCCAAAGAGGTCACATGGCAGGTGCCCCTGCCCACCTGACTCTCGGCCATTTGGGGCCCGTTTCATTTTGGATTGGGGCCGAAACGGCCCAGATCGGGCCTCTGATGGGTGGTAAATCACTCTCCTGTTCAGCAGCAGCCCAATCCTGACCATTTTGCCATTTTGGGCCCAATTTCGGCACTGAATGGCCAGGACTGGGTCCAAAGCTGCCAGGATAGGTGATGTCCGGGGGTGTGGCATATGCAAACCAGTTATGCTAATGACACATTTCCGGTGATGGCAAGGGGCGTGGCATATGCTGATGAGTTATGCTAATGAGTTCCTCCAGCTCTTTTTCTACGAAATGACCCCTGGACAGGCCCAGTTTCTGAGGGCTGGCTTGCACGTGCATGTTCATCATTTCATGCCTGCGGGATCAAGTGGAGACCTGCAAGTGGGAATTAAGGCACTAGAGATCTAGCAAATGGATAAGACTTTCCATACTATCCCACATAATCTCATGTCAGAGGCAGTAGTGGGGAAAGTAAAGGAATGGGAGGTGGAGACGGTAATGCCAGAAAAGTCTAGGCAGAAGCATGGAATGATGTCAGTCCTCTCTAGGAATTGCTGGAAACTCTGTTTTTGCCATAGAGTTTCTGTCAATTCCTAGAGATGCATGACAGCACTTCTGGGATTTCCCTGGAAATAGTCATGCCATCTGGCATCTCCCTATATCGTGCTCCCTGGTCTCCCAGTGGTTGACAGGCTGAAATCAGTATGCAATCAGGTGATTTGCTTGGTATGTGACAGATAGTAGAGTCTCACACCAGTGGTTATGATTTCAAAAAGTTCATATGCAGGGGAGTCTCTCTCTCTCTTTTTTTTTTTTGCTGCATCGGTGTCTATTTCCCTGCCTTCTAAACAACCAAAAAAGTGAACACATGCACAGTGTCTTTATGTGTTTGCTGGAGCCTAGCCATTGTAATTAAGCGTCACAATGTGTTTGTGGCTATTTGCAATCCTAACAACTTTTACAAGGGAACAAAGCTGACTGTGCCTCTCATTTCTATGCTCTGAAGATGCCAAATTAGCCTGCCTTTTGCTTGTTCTGCGGGTTATTATTTTTTTTTTAATTCTCTCAACAAGAAATGTGGTTTAAATGATTCGTCCCCTATACACACACACACTTTAACCAGTATTTCTGGCAAGTTGGAAACTACTGACAGTGCTTCATGTCTTAATTTCTCTGTCTCTAGAAGATACAGAAAAGTATAGCATGTTGCAGCCAGCCTCGGACCTGCTGAATGTGTGCAGTGGTGAAGGACTGGAATCCTGCCTCTGCCCTTATCCAGGGCTGACCTGACACTAGGCAAACCGAGGCACCGGATTTTGAGGGGGGCTAAAAAGGAGTCTCTCCACTTTCTTGTGTGCCTTTCTCTTGAAGGCTGAAGGAAAGCTTCTTCCCACCCATCATCCTTTTTCCCCATCTTCTTCCTAGCCTTGCCCAAGTGCCTGCTCTCTCGCCTCCTGCTGTTGCTCTGCCACTACCACTCAGTAGCCGTATCTGTTGGCTCTGCTCTGGTCTTCTGTAGCTGATGGACCATGGATGGCTTTGGAAGAGCTTGTCAATTTTAATGTTGTTGACTTCTCACTTTTCTTTCTATTGAATGAGGACAATTTGCTTAGGGCACCAAAAACCCTTGGTCCAGTTCTGCCCTTACTCCAGGCCACTGTCTACATATGGGTTCTATATGCATGCTCAAAGACCCGGCTTCTTTCTATGTAATTCACAAGCTTTCAGATTTCTTCTGAAAAAAAAATTAAGTCCTACTCCAGTGATCCTGACTAACCAGTCAAAGCTGGTAAAAGGCACCCCTCGCCACAGCTGCCGCCTGCTTATCCAGCAGTAGGCCTGGGTACAAAAGCAACCCCAAACTGTGGACTAGTTCCTTCAAGAGAACCAGTGCACAGGAACACACACGTTCATTGGTAAAACATCACAGAAAAAGAATCTTCATGCTTCCCTGCCAACAATAACACAAGCGTTGCTTTTTTTAGCGGGTTGCTTTTTTTAGTGTTTTGCCAGAATGTGAATCTGTAACGCAGACAGGGAAAGTATGCAAATTAGGAGACAAAGATGCAAATGACCTGAAACAGTTCATGCTCCAACGTTGGCATTAATATTAAAAAATTCTTCTATTTAAAACCAAGATTAAGGAGGATTGGAATCCAGAGCACGGAGAAATTAAGACTAAGGAATATGTGGGGGTAGGGGAGGATCCTCCCAATCTCTAGAACTACCCTTCATGAGACATGACAGTAAACGTTATGAAAAATTCTTTCCTGAACGAAGTTTTTAATATAATCATTAGCTATTGCTTACGTTACAGGAAAATCCTTGACATGCGCATAATTTTCCTCTTCATGTTTTCATTCTGCATAGTTGGACTCTGCCCCCGCCCCCCGCTCCCCAATACATGGGATTAGGGCTGCCAAATCCTCTTGCCCTCCTGGTGCTGTTGGGATGCCCCTTCCAGATAATGACGTCTTTGGGCAAGACTGGGGAGCGCACACGTGCTTTGCAGCAGGCCAGTTTGGGCCTCAGATGGGCCCAATTTGGCCTATCTGGGGCCCAAATCGGCTCACTGCAAAGCACAGGCATGCTCTCAGGGTGGTGTAATGATGTCAGTGATATTGTTGCACCAGCCCTGGGATCTTGCCCAGGAGGCCTGTTCCCTACTTTGCCTCCCCCCCGCACCGGCCAGGTAAGTGGTGGAGGGGGACAAAAGATGGGAGCGGGGATCCCCCACCCCCACCGGGGAAATGGGATCCCTACATGGGATTAACCTCCTTTACTGGCAAAAATTAGAACCAGAAAAATCTAGCCAAATTAAATGGACTGTACTGTATTAAAGTAGGGTTTCCCCCCCTTCCTAGAAAGCACAAAATAACCTTTATGTTATTCTTGTAAGTCATTGTATGCAGCAGTCGCAATCAGTCATGGTCAGAGTAACATGTTTTTTTCCCCGATAGTCGTCATAACATAGCAGAGACAAAGCTGATTAATATTAAATACTAAATGCTATTTCTCCCCCTTCTTCTCCCTCCTGTTGTTACAGGATTGCACAGTGTATGAAACAGAAAATAAAATTCTTCATGTGGTAAGTAGACTTTACAGCCTCTTTGATGTTTATGCTTAGTACAAAAATATTTCTTAGGATGCTGCAGTCTTGGGAATCATGGCACAAAATTCTAAGCCGCCCTTCTATTTTCAATAGCCGGCTGTACATGGGCTGTATAGCCCATGTACAGCCGGCTATTGAAAATAGAAGGGCGGCTTAGAATTTTGTGTGGCATCCAGAGTAGCAATAAGAAATCAGCTTTGCCAATAAGACTGTGCAGCTTACTAGTCCACAAAGGCATCTCTCTGTACATGGTACAGAGGATATTTTCATTGTCCCCAAGATTCCTTAGAATGCATGGCCACTCCCTTTTTGTACGTATCTGTCATCAATGGTTGCACTGATCAGATGAAACTAGGGTTGCTGGCCTCCAGGTGATGACTGGAGATCTCCTGTAATTACATCTGATCTCCAGCTGACAAAGATCAGTTCGCCTGGAGAAAATGGCTTCTTTGGAGGGTAGAGTCTATTGCATTATACCGCATGGATGCCCCTCCCCTCCTCAAACCCCGCCCTCTCCAGGCTCCACTCACAAAATCTCTAGGAATTTTCCAACCCAGAGCTGGCAACCCAAGATGAAGCTGCAAACATCATTTTCTCTCTCTCTCTCTCTCTACTCCACCCAAATTACCCAAATTAGTTTTGGGTATTAGCATACTTTCTGGTGTTCTGGTCTTGGGAATCCCCTTTAAAGTTAGCAACCTGGGCAGAAATTGGGGGAGGGCCTTTGTGATGGAGCAGACACTTTACATGCAGCCGGATTGAGGTTCAAGACCTGGTGTGTCTCCAGCTTCTCCAGTTGTGGGTCTCCAGTGGTAGGTTCTGTGAAAGACCTTGCTTGGCCTGAGATCATGAGGAGCCCCTGCCAAATGAGAAGAAAATGCTGAGCAAAGTCACTGATGTTCCAACTCGGTATTAGGCAGCTTTGTACATTCACAGGAATTCCCTTTGAAATGCTCTTTTCAACCCCCTACTTTGAAAAACTTTTGCTGCTGTTGGCAAAGAGTTTATAGTGCATCATTAATTGTTCAGGCTCTGCTTTCTATGGGAAATGTATTTTTCACGAAATTGCTGAATAGATTATAAATCAATATTGATTGCCAAGTAGCTGCAAAGGAGCTGTTTAACCATTTGGCTATTTATAGTATGATTTAAAAAAAAAAACAGTGCTAATGCATCATGTTAATTATTACAGCTTTGCATATCAGTGGCTCACCGTGGAACTAAGTTTCTTGATCGATTATGCTAAAAGTGGTTTTTAGCAATCTTTCAGGGCTAGACTTTCATCAGTTAATGACAACTGGGGCATAACTTTTTTGAACTAGGCCAGTGGTAATGGGTTTCTTTTAAAATGCTGGCCTCTACTCTCCAGCAGGCTAAATATGTCATGGAATAACAGGATGACCAAACTGGTGTTTCTGTTATTGTAAAATTATCTGGGTTTTTTCCCTGTGGATCATGGCCAGCCTGCCATTTGCAAGGGAGACAGCAGAAGACATCTGAACAGTGGTGTTCAGAACTGAAGGCCATGGCCATTTCCACACACGTTGAATAATGCACTTTCAATGCACTTTCGCAATCCTTTTGAAGTGGATTTTTTGTTCCACACATGGGCTGATTCCGCACACATTGGATAATGCACTTTCAATGCACTTTATCAATTGTTTGAGGTGCATTTTTTGTTCCGCACATAAAAAAACCCATTCCAAATGATCTATAATGAGGATTGGAAGTGCATTATCCAACGTCTGCGGAATCACTCTGGAAAATCAGTTTCAAATGTTCACTAAAGTGTATTGAAAGTGGATTATCCAACTTTCAATACGCTTTAGTGAACGTTTGGAACTGCTTTTCCATGTGTGGAACAAAAAATCCACTTCCAAAGGATTGCGGAAGTGCATTGAAAGTGCATTATTCAACGTGTGTGAAAATGGCCCAAGAGAAACTTCCCCAGTCCATATCTTCCTGGCTGAGTCTCCCTCTGCAGTTTAGGCTCAGTTTGTAATTGGTTTGTCTCTGGCACCAGACTGCCACAGCTGTCCCCTTCCATATCCTGCTGAAATTTACCCGATGGCAGCAACAAAGGATAAGAAGAGTAGCATTAATTAAGCAGCAGTGTAGTCATCCAGACCTTCTTGGTCCTTATTTAAGGCCCTATAAAGGTTGAGAAACTACATTTCACAGGAGTCAGCAAAAGCCCTCAGTGGGTTCAGCGAGAAACTGCAGCGATAGCGACAGTCTTTTATTACTAAGGCTTTTCAAGTGAGCTGTTCTTCCTCATTCAGCTGGCAACTTTAATGCTCTAGTTTCTTTTAGTGAAGCTTATGAAAAGCAAAATGTAAAGCCATGAAATTCTGAAATTCCTTTCTCTTGACGAGCCTCGTTGAGTTTTAGCTTGGATCACTCTGGCACAAAAGACATTCTCAGAAATACAGTATAGTCGGTACTCCAAATGGGCCAGTTTATGGGCCTGATGGGAACTGAGCCTAATCCGAAGCCCACTCAGAACTGAGTTTGGGGAAACATTCCCATTGCTAGTTCTGAACCTTCCTGCGGAAATGTTAGCACCTAAAATATCACTAGACTTGTGTAAGTCTTTTGGCATTAAACCCCCAGCAAAACTCCAGTGCGAATATAGAACAGAATCCTTGAACAAATCATTTATTCCAGAGTAGACCACATTAAAACTTGATGGGGCTATTCCAGGGGAGGAGATATTCATGACTGCAGTCAGGGCTTTTTTTCCACAGGAACGTGGTGGAACGGAGTTCCAGCATCTCTTGAAAATAGCCACATGGCCGGTGGCCCTGCCTCCTGATCTCCAGACAGAGGGGAGTTTAGATTGCCCTCTGTACTGCTGGAGCGGCACTGGAGCGGCACGGAGGACAATCTAAACTCCCCTCTGTCGGAAGATCAGGGGGCGGGGCCACCGGCCATGTCACCATTTTTGCCAAGGGTGATTTAAACTTTAAAGAACTCTCCCCTTGTTCCAGCTGACCCAAAGTGACGTCATTGTGCAGTCCTGAGTTCCACCACTGAGTTCCACCACCTCTTTTCCAGAAAAAAGCCCTGACCGCAGTGTTGCAGTTTTCACCTTTTCTAAGCCTCTACTAAAAGAAACTGGAGCATTGAAATTCCTAGCTAAATGTGGATGAGCATTTAATTAGAAAAGCCCTCACAAAACATGTTCTCTTTCTTTTTAGTGTGCAGTTTCTCACTGAACCCACCAAGGACCCTCAATAAAAAAGCGGTACTGCTGGATTTCTCTCTTCTTGGGCAATAGAGCCCTGTTAATGACATTCCAAGTTCACAGAAGCTGGGGCATAGCTCTTGCTTAACAAACTGATTCCGAGTCAACTGTATGAGGCTGGAGCCATTTTAATTCCCGTTAACAAAACTATCATTTGCAAAACGCTGCTCTGCTCCGCGCTGCCAATAGTTGAACTCCACTTAACTCCAATCACGTTTGAGTCACCAATTGCAATCATCATCTGCAAATGCAAAAATCACAATAATAATAATAGGTTTTTCCCCCGGAGTTCTAAATTGGTTCACATTAATGGATGTGCATTCTTGCATCACCCCTTGGGAATTAGTGTGGGAAAGGACGGAGGGTGGAAGCAGCAGTCCTCTTGGGCTACTGTGCCATGTTTACAGATTTGAGTTGCTTTTGAAAACAATCATATTTATATTCTGTGTGCCCCGCCTCTGCGCACTTTTTTCCTACAATGGGCATTCTCCGCTGAATTGATTGCTGGAGTCAGGAAGCAGGATATTGTTTTGTGAATTACATTCCCATTTTTAAAACTTCTAGTCGGTTTCAGCAATCAGGGACAATCACCCTCAGGGTGATTCTGCTTTCACACAGGTTAGATAATGCACTTTCAATGTACTTTAGCAATGCTTGCAACTGGATCTTCCTGTCAGAAAATTAAGTTGCAAATGGTTGCAGAAGTGTATGGAAAGTGCATCAAAGTATATTACCCAACGTGTGTGAAAGCAGCCGTTGTTAAAACCATCAGCCAACAGCAGCTGCTGGATTTGGCATTTTGTCTAATGAATGCCCTCCATGGAATGCAAAATAGGTTACATGCACATGTGCCTATCTCTGTGCGAATTACATATAGAATTTGTAATTTCTGCTTCTCTGGTTCTTGCAAGCTTGACAGCATCTGGCTGTTGTAAGCTAGGAAAATTCTTAGTTTGAGCCCAGTATTTTTAAATCTTGAATTTGCTGCTCAGCACTGGTAAGGCTGCTTTTGAAGTACCATTTAGCGCCCAGTTCTTAATTAGGGATAGCTGTTAGGGTTCCCAACTCCGGGTTAGGAAATTCCTGGATATTTGGAGTGGGTGGAGCCTGGGGTGGGTGGGGTTTAGGGAGGGAAGGGAGCTCAGTGTGGCAGAGTGTCACAGAGGTCACCCCCCCAAGGCAGCCATTTTCTTCAGGGAATCTGATCTCTGTTGTCTGGAAATCCCTTGTAATTCTGGGAAATCTCCCGAAACTACTTGGAGGTTAGCAACCATAATGGATATGAACCTTTAAGGGCACTGCTGCTGAAATTCAAGGTTCTCTCTCCTCAGACCACTCTTGCTCAGAAATTTGATTTTCTAATGCCCTACCAGAACTACCTGATGTCCTGACCTGGATAGTCCAGGCAAGCCCAATCTCATCAGATTGCAGAAGCTAAACAGCGTCAACTTTGATTAGTAATTAAATGGAAGACCACTAAGGAAGAGCAGAGTTGCTATGCAGAAGCAGCCAATAGCAAATCATCTCTGTTGGTCTTTTGCTTGAAAGCACCAGCAGAGGTCACCATAAAACGGCTACGACTTGATGGCACTTTCCACCATTACTATTTGATAGTGGCATTTAATAGCTTTTACTATGGAGAGCTGCAAACCAGGACTGGCACCATGAGCCAGCATGGTTTGGCAGCTGCCAGGGCCCACTTCTGACCCATAATTGAAGAGGAAAGCTTGAAAGTGTGCGCTGTGCTCCTTTCTTCTAGATCCTCCTTTGGGAGAAAATGAGCAAATAACCACAGAGGCTGATGTTGTGGGGGGGGGGGGGGGCGTCTCCAGGCCTAATTCCCATTTTTGGCTGGAAGGGATACCTGCCCCCTCCACCCCTGCTTTGGCCCCTGAGAAGCCTATTCAGGCTACATGTCCAAAAGCAGCCCTGAATCTAAGGGTTCATGTAGTAATTCCACTAATTCCAAATTTGATTCAAGCAATACAAAGTCTCTATATTCACCACAAGAATTTTGGATCTCACCTGCACTGGACGTTCCGTGCTTTCCAGGTTCCCAGGGGCCTGATTCAGACTGGGGCTACGATACCTGGGAAAATGGGCTTCAGCCTTCCTCTGTGCCATTTTCCTGACTAGAAATGGCCCAGAGGAAACCACTTTTCTCTCTGTTGGAAAACTTGCATATCATGATGGCTACTCCATGAATTTATCTAACCTCCCTTTGAAGTCAGCTAAATTAGCAGTCATCCCTCCACCCTGTGTTAGTGAATTCCACAAGCTGATTTAGAAGGTTGTAATAGGAATTAGGAACATGCCATGATCTACTCTTGCCTATCGCTGTTAAGAAACTCTCTTGGTAATCTGGCAGATCCTCTTGCAGTTTTCTTTAGCCAGATGGTGGCTTACAGTCTAAATCCCTGTCTCATACCTCCTTGACTTTTCAGCTTCAGGATCTATTGCCTTCTTCTGTCCCAAATCTGAAAAGTTAGGGTGTTAAATCTAAATGCAAAGATGCAGCGGTGAAGATGCATCTGTAGAAACCTATTTTCATTGGTTGGTTGGTTGGTTGGTTGGTTGGTTGGTTGGTTGGTTGGTTGGTTGGTTGGTTGGTTGGTTGGTTGGTTGGTTGGTTGGTTGGTTGGTTGGTTGGTTGGTTGGTTGGTTGGTGTGGGCACTGAAAGAGGTTAAATGGGTACAGCTTTTAACATGGATCTAACACAGGAGCTGGAAGTTGCCTGGAAGCCTGGCCAAACGTAATTTGTGAACCTGACCTCAGTACAACTCAAAATATGGTTATGCTTAATCCCGGGCTCTTTGAGTGTTGCCCGAGGGTGCTGTCATTTTGATGGCCCCTTGTCAAAATGAGCCTGTGGCTACTAGGAAGGGTTAGAATAAGCCATTTGTCAACATGCTAATGAGATGCTGCTTGTTATCGCCGGCACCTCTGACCCTGCTGGAACAGCAGAACAAAAATACCCAGTGGTGAGCTCAATGTGATACTTGGGTGGGTACCAGCTTGGCTCAAACTGAATTCAGACAAAGTTCTTTCGGCCAATAATTAGTTCTTTCCCATAAACAGTATTCCAACTTCCATCTCTAGTGTAGTCAACTAATTATTGGCTGGAAGAAGACTGTTCTCGAAACGAGCCTAAGGAGACGGGGCGGGCAAAGCTCGTAGCGATCAGGGTGGAAATGCTGCCTCTGCTCTTCCCCTGCAGGAGAACAAGCGGCTTCCATTAATGACAGATTGAAAGATTTGAGTGTGCTCCACTGTAGGCACCTTGGATACCAAAGGAATAGGAAAATATATGACAGTTTGGTGTAAGGGACTTTGTTATTGAACTGGACTATTCTGGTTATTACACTGAGACATAAAACTAGTTATTGTTAACCGTTGTTTGATTGCAACCTTTTTGTGTGCCTCCTTGAGCTTTGGCTCGCTACTCTTGACTTGATCCTAGAGGAGGTTTCCCCCTAGGTTTTGGAAATAGTCACATGGCCAGTGGCCCCGACCCCGATCTCCAGACAGAGGGGAGTTTTGATTGCCCTCTACACTGCTGGAGCGGCACGGAGGGCAATCTAAGCTCCCCTCTTTCTGGAGATCAGGGGGCAGGGCCACTGGCGATGTGACCATTTTCAAGAGGTGCTGGAACTCCGTTCCACCGCATTCCTGCTGAAAAAAAGCCCTGCTTGGAGGAACTATAGGTGAGAAAAGTGCTTGGTGACCCACAATCTTTAGGTGGGAAGGACTTATCAGGTCCCTGAACAGCCCAGATTGGGAAGGTGGGTGAGGAAGATCAGAAGGGTGTGAATGAGGTAAACTTAGGAACTCTGGGAAGACCTCTTTTGTCTTAAATCTTTGCACATCTGTGGGGTGTGGGGCAGCTCATCAGTCTTGCCTACAATTCTGGTAGTTTTCCAACTCGAGCTGAAGTTGACAACTGTTCTGCCTAGCCTGGCAGTGTTTCTGTGCTTGAAGCCCAAGAGGAAAAGAGTTTATGATATTGCCATATTTATACACTTCCTTTTTAGTGTGAGGGAGGGTTTGGCTGCTAGCAATACCTAGATTTATGTTTAAGGTAGTTTCCATGTAAAATCAAACCATGCATAAAAGGATTAATAAAAGCCAGGAGAAAGGGCATAAGAAATAATGTGAAAGCATTCAAGTCAGAATCAAGCTACACACTAAAGCAACACAAATATCCAATGGCCCTTAAGTCAGTAACAGCACAGTTCAATAGGAGCAACAGCTCAAACCAACACATTAGTAAAAGAATCACAGCTAAATGGATGAACTGACTCTAGATATCAAATACTCCTATCAGTTAGGCCCAATCATGTATGCAAGTCATCACTTGATGTTGCAGTCATCAAGTGATGACTCAGTTCCTGGATCCAACATTACTACTAGAGAAGCAAGTTAATGCAGCTGCCAAAAAAAAAAATGCTTTCTTCTAACTCAGTCTAGCCTGGAAGATGGCCCCCTACCTGGATATGTCCAACCTGGCCACCTACGTCCATCCCAGACTACTGTAATGCTCTCTATATAAGGCTTCCCTCAAAGTCCATTTGGAGACTCCATTTGGTGAAGAATGAAACAGCTCAGCTGTTCCATCAGGAATAAGATGGAGCATGCATATTACTACCATTCTGCAGTCACTCCCCTGGTTGCCCATCCATTATCAGGCTCAATTTAAGGTAGTTGCTATCCCATATAAAGCCTTTTATGGGCTTGGACCCTCATATCTGTGGGATTGCCTCTCCCCTATGCTCCACCATGACAACATCACTCATTTCAGCAGGACTGTCTACAGGTGCCACCCTGCAAGTGGGTAAAATCCCCTGTACATTCTCCGCTGCGGCCCTCACCTTTGGAATGGTCTGCCCGTTGAGGTCGGGAAGGCTTTGGCCCTCCTGGCCTTCTTCAAACTATGCAAAACTGAATTATTCAAGAGGGCTTTTTGCACAGAAAATAGGTGTGTACTGTAACAAAAGATTCAGAAAGAAGTTTGGGGTAAAGGTTTTTGACTATACCATTGTATCATTGCTTATATTTTTTGTTGCTGTAAGTAGGTTACTACTAAGTAATTTTTGCATTGTTTAATGTGTCATGTTAATACTTACGCTTTGTGTCACCACTGGTTTTGATCTCTGGTTGGTCCCATATGAGTAAAATGAGTACCCAGTTTCCTGGGGGTAAAGTGTAGATGACTGGGGAAGGCAATGGCAAACCACCCCGTAAAAGGTCTGCCAAGAAAACATCGTGATGCGACTTCCCCCCTTGGGTCAGTAATGACTTGGTGCTTGCACCTTTACCTTTTGATCTTACTGCAGTGTCTGTTGGATGTCCCATCCTGTTGAATGTATTGACTTTTCTGTGTAATTCATCTTGAGTCCCAGCGAGAAAGGTGGAGTACAAATAACTTAAATGTTTTAAAAAAACCCAATAAACCTCATAAATAGGGAAGTTGAAAAACCATTTAAATTAGCATACTTCTTGATAAAACCATTTAAATTAGCATCCTTGTTGCTGAAACCATTTACATTAGCATACTTGTTGCAAGGACGGCTGACTTAGGAGAATTTGAGTTTTTTTCTTTCTTTCTGTTGCAGACTTTGCATGGAATTATATATCACCCATAGGGGAAAGGGGAAATACAGACACTGTGCAGAATTGCATAAGCAAGGCACACCCACACAATCCTCAATTAACTATTTGTGTTTAGTGCTTTATGTTTCTTTGTTTAGTGGCTAAACATCTGGCAGGGGCAATTTTGCTGATGAGACAGCATTGCGATGTATCAGAAAAGAAAAAATGGTATTTAGTTTTTTTTTAATGTTGTCATGTGAACAATATCATACATCAAGTTGTTGCATAGAATTCAAATCGGTACCCTTTTCTCTTGTGCGTTGCACAGTCAATCAAGCTAGACTGCTAGACAGTAAAACCAGCAGCGATTTCCAGATCAGCAAATACACCTGGGCCCAGAAAAAGGGAGGTAACTATTTCTTGAGTATGTGGCTGCTGAGACAGTCCTGTTTTGAATGACAGTGGAAGGTTAAGTATTACACAAGCCATGGTGCAAAACCCAGCAGATTCACACAGACAGGTGAGAATATTTTCCCCTTGCTAATGTTGTTAACATCAGAATGGAGTGGAATATGAAAGGAATGGAGCAGAGCTAGAATAAAGTCTGGTACCCCCATTGAGCCTCAGTGATAAAGTCCAGTGCACTTTGGAGGGTGGTATGGGATATGACAATCCCATTCAAAAACTGTGAATGTGCATGATGGTGCAGAAGGAATAATCCCATGCAGCCAGCTAAACATGAAGTTATGCGCATAGATGTGCCGAAATGTTCATCCCACTCGTGCACCATTGGACTGATGTATCAAAGCAGGATATGTTGAAAAAAATTCCAAGAAGAACAACATCCATGTTTAACTTACGAGCATGAGAGTCCGGTGGTGCTAGTCAAACACAGAAGCAGTTAGGCATTTGGCTGGCAGCTGAGGCTCATTGCTTCTGATGTTGCTCAGAGATATTCATAGTTGTGTGTTTAGTTTCAAGGTGGACACTTGAAGGGCAAGTTATGTGAGAGTTAACAGGCATCAGGCAGGAAGCTGTAAGTAATAGCGAAACAGAGTACTGTTATACTCCCCTCCCCCTCCCCAAGCAGCAGAACAGTTTTGTAGGCTTCCTTTACAGTAGAAAACCTTGAAGATTTGTGGTACTTTCGTCATGGTTTTTCCAAATGTATTGGGTGAACCAAAATGACAGAGTACAGGGCTGATTCCGCACACGTTGGATAATGCACTGTCAATGCACATTATCAATCGTTTGAGGTGGATTTTTTGTTCCGCACACGAAAAAAACCCATTCCAAATGATCTAGAAAGAGGATTGGAAGTGCATTATCCAACGTGTGCAGAATCAGCCCAGAACTCAGCACACGAGCAAGTAGTGTGACTGCACACAGCAAAGTCAGCCCAGGCCTCCTAAGTTGATGCAATCTCTCCGGAGGCATCTGTGTGTGGGCATGAAAACACAATACCCCAGAAGCAGCAGCTACTGCCTTGAGAACATGCCCATCCCATAGTGTTTGCTTCTGCTGCCACCCTCTTACTTCCATTGTGCCTGTGCAAAAGTAGAGTCGTAGCAACAATTGCAGTATCCCCCCCGCCCCGGGTCCAAGAACCCCCTTGCCCCTTCACTTTCATTTCCCTGCCAAGCTGCCCTGTAGCTACTACAGCAGGGCAAGTGGGAAAAGGCTTTTAAAGGGCCAAAATGGGGAGGGGAATGGTGCACACAGCAGATAATATTCCCGTGCTATTTTGAAAGGAGAGCTTAGCTGTGTCTCCTCCCCATGATGGCAATGGGGAGGAGTGCCAGATAGATGTTTCACCTGCATCCACCCCACAGTTCGCCCTGTGACTGGTATGAAAGCAGGTTCGGTTTTGATCTAGTTTAAAAGGAACCCTACAGGTTGTGCTTAGGCTGTGGGTATTCCATTTGCGGCTTCTTGCATTCCACACAGTGAAAATTCCCTCTGTGGAAATAGCCACTCTGTCTCCCCTTTCTGTATGGGAACATCTTGGCAACTCTGCCACTTGGTTTCAAATCCATTCCTTTTTTTATCAAAAGAGACATTTGAAGTTAAGAGGGGCAGGAAGGGAGGTTCTGCAGAATTTCAGAATTTCACTCCGCAGATGCTCAGAGGCATCCAGTGCCTTTCCAGACCTTCCCAACCTCCTGTTAGAGCACCACCGCCTGATGTGTAGCATCAAATGAACCCTGCCAGAGGTGAAATTACAAAAGAATGCACAGAGGTGTAAAAGAAAACTACAAAGAGATATCAAAGTGAAATTCTTCTTTTGAAAGAGAATAAGAGGAAACAGTGGCTATATCTTAAAAAGAAATTCTACTCCCCATAACAATGCTGATGCATTCTCAGTCTGAGCCCTGGCTGAATATAGACTAGATTCCAATTGTTATGTCTCTTCTGGAACATTATAGTACATGAGCGCACACACGCTATACACACTTGGGTGGGGTGAGATTTGCAGCACAGCAGTCCTAATGGAACTGCGACAGGGATATGTTATATGATTAGTGTTGGTATTCAGGGGAATCTTATAACCTTCATTCAGAGCTAAACTACAAGAGACGAATTACATGAGGATGCTCACATGAAAGGAGTTGCAATGTTTGCTGGGCAGTTGAGTTTTAAAAGACAGATCGGAAAGCTCTGTCAATTTTCCCTCTCTACAGAGCCGCAAAAATCGGTCCTCAGAGGGTTTGTTTATTTCCTCTTTGCCTCCTAGAAGGGGAGGTGAAACTGACAGAGCCTTCAGAAGGCAAAGAAGAAATTAACAAACCCTCTGAGGAGCCATCTTTTCTAGCTCTGTAGAGAGGGGAAATTGACAAAGCCTTCCGATCTGTCTTTTAAAACTCAGCTTCCCCTCTAACATTGCGACTCCCTTCATATGCACGCCCTTGTGTAATTCATCTCTTGTTGTTTAGCTCTAAATCCAACTCTACCAAATGATTTGAGTCAGGGTCCATACAGGGCTGCAAAGGTGCTGGGATCCCTGCTGGGATATCCCAGGCAGGTCTGGATCATCTGTGTGATACAGGTTTGCTTACTTTTTGTACTCTACCTGCAGGTTGTCAAATGCAATAGCTGTCAACAGATTCATACTGTGTCTTTTTAATTTCTGTATAAGTGGAAGACTTTGCCTTTAGGGCTAACAGAGAAAGGAGGCAGGTGAGAAGAGGCTGGTTTTTATTTTTAAATCATCTAGCCTTGTGAGTCTACGTTGTTTAAGAGAATTATCTATTCCAACATATTTATATAAATTTTCTTGGGTGAAGCTTTTCAGTACAAAAGGGGCTTGTATATTTTCTTGGGCTGGTGTTCTGGGCCACAGAAATCTCTCCTTCCATAAAATATTTGTTTCAGTGAGTGTGGGGGGGGGGGGGAGATACTCATGCTGAATCCGTCATTTCTTCCTCTGCTGAGGCTAATAGCTGAAGGCAGAGGGTTTTGTTTATATGCTGCCTTTCCTGCCCCCCTTTTCTTTTGGGGAAATAGCTAAGCCTCCCCTTCTTTCATTCATGGACCTAATCCAAATCCCCCTCCGCCTGCTTCTGAACATTAAAAAACCTATACATTAGAAAATCTGTCCTCTTGTGTAATGTGTAGTTTGACCCTGAAAACCATAATGTAGCTATTTTCCCCCCAAGCAGATTAAAATCAATGGTCCTACATTGGTACCGATAAACAATGTTTTAGCATGAATAATTTAATACTTGTATCAAAGAGCTTATAGTGATTTCTCTCTTTTCCCCTCCCTTCCTGCAGTGTAAAACGCTCTCTGGAATCTGTGACCACATCATCTCCCTCTCATCCGACTCTTTGGTCTCACAATCAGCTCACCTTGAAGTTGTTCACCTTACCAGCATCATGCCTAGTGAAGGTTTGGTAAGTAAGAGCACATTGGGGAGAAACACAGAGAACATATAATACTCAGCCTGACTTCTCCCCAGTTCTGCCATCCTATTCACAGGCTATGAAGTTAGGGGGGATTTTGGAGATTGGGGGGCTTGCAAACAGGGGCAAAAGATTGCCCCATCAGGGCAGTCCATGGCTGCAAACCTCTAGTTAGGTATCTATCAACCTATTACATTTTTATAGCACTCTTCCTCTAGAGAGCTCATGCAGCATTCTGGGTTCAACCTCCTCCTGTTTAAAAAAAACCTGTGAAGCAGAGTAAGATGATTGGTCCATAGTTATCAATGAGCTTTTTCATTGAGTGCTGATTAGAAGCGGGCATGAACTGAAATATGGACCTAAGTTTGTCATGAACTGGGCCGGTTTGTGGTTCGCGAACCCATGGTTTGTAGGAGCTCATTTCTCACGAACCATGACAAATTTTAGCCCAGTTTGTTTGGTTCCTATTTTGATTCATCACTGCAGACAGCCTGGTGCGGATCAATCAGTTTCCTAGGCAATGGGAGGGGGGAGATGGGCTCTCTGCCGACCTTCTGTTGACCCGGAAGTGACATTTTCATGAACTGAACAAACTGGTTCATGAACTGGGGCAAGTTCATGAAAATTCATGGTTCGTGAAATCTGATGAACCACAAACCGCACGGTTCAGAATTATCCCAGTTCATACCCATCTCTACAGCTGCTATATACATACAGTCCTTATGGATACACTTTATGCATGGTGTTTTGCGGGACTGAAAAGCTAACTCAGAGGACATTTCTGAAGGTTCATAATCTATGTGGAAGACAACCCTGGGACAACATAACAGTCATAAACTGCTGCAAAAAAAAGCAATCTTGATGCAGTCATGTCTAGGATCTCAGCATCATTCTATTATTCTCTCTGTGTGTTTTACTGAAGAGCTCATCCACTCATGATATATTGGAAGTAGAGCAGCTTTGCTTTTTTGTGGTGTTTTTTTTTTTTTTGCAATGCATGAAGCTGTAAAGGAGGGGGAAGGAATGGAAGGAACTGGAATCACACATGCCAAATCCAGCAATAAAACCTAGCATTCTTAATGCATTGGTTCTACATCAGAAACAAGACTAGCTAATCAGAAATCCAAAATGCAGAGAGAAATTTCAGAAGCATTGTTAGTTGAAAGATTGCGTTACAGGAAAACTAGGGTGCAACAATTCTCACCCCTGAATAGGCTGAGGGTAGGTCAGCATCGCAAGTTGCAGTGTGCCATACTGCTTTCTGATTAATTTCTAGAATTTATGGCACATTCATCACAGTTTTTTAGTTATTCCCTTTTTCACAGAGAGAATGTAATCTTTGTTTTTAGAACAGAAGCCAGAAGCTGAAGTTTCAACTTCAGCAAGAGAGCCGTTAAACAGGAGAACAAAAAGGAATGCCAGAGGGGTGTACAGGGATTGGCAAGGGGCCTTTGCATGCAGGATGAGAGAACTTAGCCTGAAGACGAGGATTTACAGCCACCAAGTGTTATAAGTTAAATTCTCATGGCAGTACAGAACACTGCTTTAAAAACATCAATTGTTATGAGAAGCAAATGATGGATCTGGTTGGGGAGGGATGTGGTCACGTGGGTCCCTGTGATCTCAAAAAGAAGGCGAGGGAGTTATTCCCACTCTGCCCCCTTTCCTCCAAGACTCCTGGCTCTTTGACTAGACATAGCCACAGAACTCCTCCTTCCTCAGCCACCTTTTCCTCCAATTTCCACAAGAACTCCTTTCTTCTCCAGCCAATCACCATGTCTGGTCTCCCTTGCCTTGCTTATGAGAGTCATCTTCTGAACAGACAGAAGGGATGGGCCTGTGGCTCAATGGAAGGCCCTCTGCTTTGCATGCAGAAGGTCCCAGGTTCAATCCCTGGTATCTTCAGTTTAAAAGAACCAAGCACTGGGTGATGTGAGACCTCAGCCTGAGACTCTGGAGAGCCACTGCCAGTCTGAGCAGACAGTACTGTTTCTCTATAATATATATTTTTTAATGCCACCCTTTCTCCAAGGAGCTCAGGAAGCCCTGCCATAGTATTTAAGAACTAATCACTCTCTACTTCATGTAATATTTAATTAATTTATTTCATTGTGCCTATGCTGCCCCACAAAACGTGCTCAGGGCACTTTATAATCAGTGTACTGTCTCTCCCCATATGTATGCCAACTCTTGTCCTCCAGTTGCCACCATCTAGCTGTTCCCTGGCTTAAAAGAGCCCACCTGGCATCAACCAGAGCCCGTGCTTTTTCTATCTGAACTCCTACCCTATGGAATGGGCTCCCTGAGGAGCTGAGGGCTGCTTTATCTATAGAAGTTTTGAGGAGGCACTGGAGCTTTTAGTGGGGTTATTTGTGGTTTGATAGTACTTTACGTGTAATGGTGTAGTTTGGTGTAGTGGTTAAGAGCGCAGGACTCTAATCTGGAGAACCAGGTTTGATTCCCCACTCTTCCACCCGAGGCCAGCTGGGTGACCTTGGGTCAGAGCTCCCTCGACCCCACCCACCTCACAGGGTGTTTTGTTGTGGGGATAATAATAACATACTTTGTAAACTGCTCTAAGTGGCATTAAGTTGTCCTGAAGGGTGGTATATAAATCAAATGTTATTATGTTATTATTAAATTTGCAACTGTAAGGCTCCTTGATCCATGGTGAAATGGTGGATTATGAAAATTTTACTTAATAAATAAAATACAGTGTTGGATCCTGTGGAGTTTTCAGCATATGAGAGAGAGAACAAAAAGATCCCCTTTTGACCCATAAGGTTACACTGGGGTTTGTGGTACAGGCATGGACAAGAGCCATGTGGGGTGGAGACTACAGAGAGGAAGGGAATCTAGGGTTGCCAGAAGGCCTGGAGGAAATATGCCTTGTCCCTTTAGTCAAGGCTTAACATGGTAAACATCATCCCATTAAGCTTCTATGCAAGGTAAAAAGTATTTTTCTCAGGCCTGTTGGCAATTCTATAATTGACCAGGATTGAATGGGAAAGCATGTGGAGCCCATCCCATGGACCATAAACATCTTAAGTCAAACAACTGACAGCAATTTAAAATCATGTGCAAAAGCGTTTCTCAGGGGAGGTTCTAATAAAACGGCCCTTCATCTCAACGGAAGGTAACCCATGGCATCTAAGTAACAGGAAAGAGCAACAATACTTTGGAACTGTTCGATAAAAGAAACATTTAGACAAACATTTTCTGATAAGGTAAGTGGAAGTAAATAGGGTAGCATTTGCGATCAGCTTGAAGTTTTAGCATAGCCCAATCTTTTTTAAATAATAGATTTCATACATGTAACAGGAATTTTTTTCAGTGCATCCTGGAAATTTAGATTCAGGTTTAGTGTACATGTGGTTTAGCCATATTTACCTATGCAATGATAAATTACTCATAAAATACTCTGACGTATGGCTCATAGGCCATTAAGTTACATGGAAAGGAAAATCAAGTGCACTTTAACAAATTGGCAGTCTAGCACTTACTGAATTCACACCATCCTGTTTCTTCTCCTGTATTTTCTGGAATTTCATTTCTACTCTCCCACACTCCTCAGTTTCTTAGAACAATTTTATGCAGAGTTAATTGCATTGGTTTCATTGGTGCCTGCAGATCTCCCCACATTACAGTGGATCTTCAGTCTGCCGAGATCAGTTCCCCTGGAGAAAATGGCTGCTTTGAAGGGTGAACTCTACGGCAGTATACCCTGCTGAAGTCCCTCCACTACTCAAGCTCCACCCCCCAAATCTCCAGGAGTTTCCAAACCCAGACTTGGCAACCCTAGTTTCGACTGGAATGCCCCTACGTAGGATTGCACTATTAGTCGCTGATGTTGGAAGCCTCAGGATTTACTCCCTTGCCTGTCTTCTGCTTCTGCTTCATACCTATTTCTTTTTTTTTTTGCTAATTGCTATACCACACCTCTCTGATTTCAACACTAGATTGAATGATCAGTCTCTCTTTATGGAGTATGCTAGGCCAGAGGAAGCCTTAGAGGGGGCTCAGTTATTAACTAACCCTCCCTATTTACTTCGTTCCTCTAAGGATATAAGATCTAACTATGCTGGAGTACAATTAGTAAAACTAGCAAACAGATTAACTCTGCAGATATTAAATGGCTCCACCCCTGGTGATCATCCAGGTGAATTTACATTCCTATCTGGAACAAGATCAAGCACGATTGACTACATGCTCGTGAATGGACCACTTTGGTCAAAAATTGTCAAGTGTTGCCCTATATAGATGGAGATCGTTTTCCTCTTCTGGTTCATATTTCTTCACCGTCTTGGAATTTGTGTTCTAGATTCTGTATTACCAAGAGAACTCAGCTGGGCTGCCAAGTGAAATGGTCATCTCAACTTAATGAGCGAACCAAGGAGGCTCTGGGAGGAGAATACTTTCAGAAACATTATACAGTTCTGACTTCACCCAGTATAGAAGATGACCCACTTGCAGCTTACGATAAGATAATACAGAGCCTCCAACCACTGTTAACAAGAGAGGTCCAGCCAATTTGAAAGGGTGCTGGGAGACCGTCCAAAGCAGGGTTTGATAAGGATTGCCGTAAAGCAAAACAGGCGCTTATTTTGGCAGTCCACCTTTTTAGGCGGACAGAAGGAACAGCTAGACATGGAGCTTTAATACTCCTTCAAAATCAAAAGAAGCAATACAAGCAATTGCCTGCCTGTAAGAAGAAAGACGATTCTATGAATACATGGGCATGATTTATTCAGGTGGCTGGAGATGGGAATTCATCCCAGTTCTGGAAAACCACCTCTAGTTCAATCCCTACAACAACATCATCTCTGGACACTTACATCACCTCCGATACCTGGGGAAAGTATTTCCAGGGGATGTATGAGGATTATACTTGCTTACCACCTGTTTTGCCCATTGAAATCCTTCCTTCGTGGCCTCCTGTCACTATTAAGGAAATCAAGTCTTTGATCGGCCAACTGAAGCCTGGCAGAGCACCTGGAGTCGACTTTATTCCTCCTGAATTCCTAAAATGCAACATCAATTGGTGGACCCCCCTGCTGGCATCCCTTTTTACCTACATCGACCAAACTGGTCATATCCCTAAGGATTGGGGACTGGTAATTATAGTTCCCCTTTTCAAAAAAAGGGAGTAGGGATGACCCAGCGAACTATGGGGCAATCAGACTGCTTAGTGTCATCAGCAAATTATATGCATCCCACCTCCTTGATAAATTTAAAATTTGGCTTGAACAGGAAAATCTGGTTGCTGATGAACAGGCAGGATTCAGAGAAGGTAGATGTACTACATCACGGCATGATCCTTCAACACCTTATAGAGAAATACTCATCAACAAGAGTAGTCTCTTTATATGTCACCTATATTGACCTATTGGCAGCATTTGACTCTCTTTCCAGAGCTAAGCTCTGGGGTAAGTTGGAGGCCACCAATATCAATCGCAGGCTACTCTTCCTGATCCATGCCCTACATGAAAATACCTCCCTAAAGGTCAGGTACAGTAAGCTCGGGCATCTTTCAAATGCTGTTCCCACTTTGAGAGGTGTGAAACGGGGCTGCATTTTAGCACCGGCTCTCTTCAACTTCTATATAAATGACTTGGTCAAATCCCTAAGCAACCGGGCCTTTCATCCTCCGAAATTACAGCAATGCCAGATCTCTATTTTATTATATGCAGATGGTGCAGCCATCTTGTCAAGGACCCCAGTTGGGCTCAGAAGAGCCCTAAAGGCTCTAGTACAGCAGTGCAAGGAAGACTCTCTTACCATAAATTATCAAAAAACAAACATAATGGCCTTTGGTAAGAAACAGAAGTCTAGAACCTGGACCATCGATGGCCACTTGATTGAACGGGTACAGACTTTCAAATATCTCATGCAGTATTTCATGCCTCTGGTTAAAAAAAAAGCGCATATTGTCCGCGCAGCAGATATTGGGCAAAGTCAGCTCACAATATACTAAGATTTCTCTGAACAAAGGGTGGACATTACATCCCTGCTGCTCTAAAACTCTTTAAAGCCAAAACTTTGGCCCAACTCCTTTATGGAACCATGATAGGGGCAACATCATCTTCTTTTGCCCCCATTGAGCATGTCCAATCAAAGTTCCTAAGAATGGCTTTGCAAATCCCCAATTGCGTACCAAATGCGTTACTATGTCTGGAGACTGGCACTGACAGAGTGGAAGCTCAGGTGTGCCTTGCCTCTCTAAATTACTGGCTTAAGATCAATTATTTCAGGCAAGGCTTGGCCCCTCTATTCCTTCTGGATGAACATCAATCTGAATGGTTTAAGACAGTCCTTTGCAAACTTGTAAGCCTCGTCTTTTCACCTTCCATGATTTTAACCATGGGTTCTGATCAGGCAAAACAGGTTATAAAACAAAGGATATTGAACACTGAATGCCAGCTTAATTTAGTGAGGGCCCCTACTTCTTTGTCCCCTATGAACACCAGATATGTAGTCAAGCCAGCTGTCTATCTGTCCCACTTGGAGGTGCATAGTCACAGGAGGGCATTTACACATGCAAGGTGTGCTGCACTCCCCTCTGCTGTTTTAGATGGGCAGTTTAACATAATTCCTTATGAGAATTCTTTGCCCTGCAATGTGTCAGACTATGGAATCCCTGTTATCTAGAGTTCGTCTCCCCCTTCTGCAAGAAGCACAATTTCTTGATTTCAACAGGTTTATTGAAAGACTAGGCTCTGACACAAGTATCCATATTCCAAGGCCTAGGAAGGATCTTGGCTGAACACAGTCATTGTTGAGAATGAGAAAAGAAAACGAAACATGTGATACATCAAACCCTTCACTCCCAGCCTCCCCCCCATCTTCCAGGGCGATGGGAACTTTGCTGTGGGAAGGCCCGGCTCTTCAAGGTCTCTGGCTGTAGAAACAGATAAGAGTATTCTCTCCCAAGGAAAGCACGGTCAAAATAACACCTGGACCTGGAGGGAGAGAAAGGCTAGTAACTACAGATTAAATATGGCGTAACTCTGACCAAGGAACCACACAACATATTAGAACCTGACACAATGAAGGGGAAATTAGACTGTAGATCACGTTCTTCTACATTGCCCCTTCTATCAAGATGCTCACATCAAGCTCATCACCCCTTTGATCAACAGCATACCTGGAAGAATGAGCTTGGAATATGCTGGGCTACTTCTAGAAGGTGGAAATCCGACAACTCCAGCCTCAGTTGCAAAATGTTGTGCAATAGCCAATAAAATCCATCAAATGCTCTCATTATCAGAGTTTATGTAAATATCACCCTTTTATATTACTGTTTTAATTAATTATTTTAACTTTGTGCTATTTTTATTAATAATTTTAACTCTGTAATTTGTAGTATTTCTTTTATGCTGGTCTTTGACAGTATAATAAATGTGATTGATTGATACCACACCTCTCCCTTTTTATTTTACTCCCTTGGAATCGGACCTTTTCCCTGTTTTATTTGCAGACCTTGTACCACCCTGTCGCTTCTCTGCCTCCTTCTCTCGGTGCTCTCTTCCATGGCTAGAGCCTGATCCTGCAAACGCCTAGGCAATAAGTGCCAGGCTCATGGTGACCTTATTTGACCCTACTTCTGTTTTCAACAAATGCTGGCAAGAACTGCTTCAAGCAAAGCGTTGATATCTGAAATTTCCCTAGTGGCCAGTGGAGATGTCTCTGTTTCCAAATGATATGCTCTTCTTACTTTACTCCTCTCAGCATTTTGTCAATATGGGGAGGGGGGGAATGCAATCAACCATGGGCCATTCCTGTGCAAACTCCATTTACGTTAATGGAATTTGTATAAGAGCTGTGTTTGGCGGATGGAGCCCATAGATTATGAGAGAATTGATTTGCATGGTGGTCTTAGAGGACAGTAAGTGCAACCTTAAGCTGTTTCAGGAATAAGGCTACATACCTCCTTCTCCCACCCTGATGCACAAGCATTGACTAGAATAATCTTGTCTTTGCTCTTTGCTTTTTTGCTTTTCTCATCCCTGCTGCTTCATCCTTAAGATGCTGCTTCAGTTTTGTGCAGGACATTCATCAGCACACAGGGGCAGCTGCCCAGGCTCATGGCTGCTGGTGGGACCCACTCATGCATCTCCTCTGATGCCTGCACTCATCTCCTTCCACCACTTGCCTGTGAGTGCTTTACCACCTCTGCTTCCAGCTGCATAGGCTGCCTAGAGCTGCTGAGAAGAGCCTGTGGATGGTACAGAAAGCATCAGCATTCCTGGTGGCCATGGCAGTGACACTCCTAGCTGTACCCGCTACCCAGCACCATCAGGGAAAGGCAGTGTGGGCAGCTGTGAATGCAGGTGGAAGGAGACCTTGCGATGGGCAAAAGAAGGGTTCACAGGCAGGCGGGGTCATGGGACAAAAGAAGGGGAGCCTAGTAGGGGCCCCCTGTGCACTTTCTTCCCTGGGCCCCTCAAAATCTGGAACCGGTTTGATTTTGTATCCCTTTTGTGTGAAGGAAATCTGTGCTTCTTTCATTTTGCGCCATTCCCTTAAATTGAATCCCACCCCCATAAAGTGCACATTCTTCAGTGTTTGTGCATCAGTCATCATTGCATCTGTGCATTTCTCAAATATTATGAACACCATGTACTACGCACGACATATAAAAACTGTACAATATATGCATGAAAAAAAAGGAAAACCAAGACTGTCAGCAAAACTGGAAACTAATGTAACAAGATGTGATACAGCTCATTTTCTCATCCCAAAAAGACGCATCATACTGAGTCAGGCAATTGGCTAGTATTGTCTGCTCTGACAGGCAGCATCTCTCTAGGGTCTTGAGTCAAGGACTTTCACATCGCCTGTTTTTTTTAAAAAAACTGGAGATGGCAAGATTGAACCTAGGACCTTCTGTATGTAAAGCACATACATGTGATCTACCAGCCTCTATGTTCTGTTTGATCCAAGAGTTTGCTAAGATTCTGCCAGCAAGAGGGAGACATCACACCTAGTTTAGGTCAAATCTCCCTCCTCTCTTCTGTTAGAAATGCATTTGGCTTTTATGCATATTCTTCAATGTTTGGGAGAAGGGCAAGTCATATTCCAAGCTCTCCTATTTTGGCATTTAGTCCCAGTATACCTGATTCAATATGCAAACACAATCTGCATAATACCTTCTAGTATTATTTATTATGCGGATTGTGTTCTGATTTTTCATTTTTTTATTCTGTTACCCACACGGCTGCCAACAACGTCTGTCTACCAATATGCACACCAGCTTTTCCCAGGAGCTTTGGGTAGCTGTGCTAGCAGAGAGTTGGTCTCTTAGGTTTTGGTGTGGGTCACTCTTAGACTTTAAAGAGACGCTCATGAAATGCTCTCCAGTTGCATTTTTCTGCCAAGGTTGATCTGTCCATTTAGTAGCATAGCACATCAAAACAAAGCCAAGTGTGCTTAAGAGGTGCAAAGAAACAAGCGCATCTGAAAATCCATATTTGAATACGTATTTTACTCTGCTCTTTGATACGACATTCTGAATGAGGAAGTCAAAAGCATATGCAAATATGTATTCAATGCATACTGCCAGGAACAGTATATGAACACAACGTTCGCTCCAACACATATGAAAATGTCATATCAAATATCAAAGTAAAATACATATTCAAAAACAGATTTTCAGAGGCAGCGCTAAAAAACAGAAATACTCAAGAGAGGCCTTATGCAGAGAAAAGATGATGGAGCCGGAGGAATTCCTGCATCCGTAGTGCCTTGCCAGAAGAAGCAGGCAAAGGTGCTTTTCTAAACCCAAATAAATTTTTCTCCGTTTTCCATTTCAAAGAATATCAAGCAGGGACTGGGCAACAAGAAGAAACCCATCTAGCAGTCCTCATTCAAATGAATAGGATCTCCATACAATGGCTTGAAAAGGATGGGTGAACTTTTAAGAAAATAGGTTGGACCCAGGGATCCCTAGAAGGAGGGATCATGGATTTTTTTTGTCTTGCATTCCCCTTCCTCCAGCACTTCTTTCTGACATTGGGAAACTGTTTTTCTCCAGGGTTGAGCTTCTACATAAACTGGGTTGGGAGGCTGCAGTTGTAGGTTGCCAATTCCCAGTTGAAAAAATTCTGGATATTTGGGGATACAGCCTATGGAGAGCAGAGCAGAGAGTCATTTTCTCCAGATCAGATCTCTGTAGTCTGGAGATTAGTTGTAGTTCTGGGAGATCACCAGTTCCCACCTGGAGGTTGGCAACCCTATGTAGTGGCGAAATGACTGTCTTCTCCTCCTCCTCCTCCTATCAATGGAGCTGCTCTGAGAGAAGAGGTGGAAAATGTGATTTTTTTACCTTTCCTCTCCCCACAACCTCCTCACTCACATGGCTATTGGTACAAGCAGGTCCCACAATTTGGGAATAACCTTTCTAACTGCTGGAGGAAGGGGGAACATAGCAAAGGTCTGTGAACATCAATGCCTTCCACAGATCCAGTCTAATGAATTCCTTAATCCTGAATTTCAAAGGCAGTATTTGAAAATCTTTGCAAGTCACAAATGGTGCCAAATTTTTAAAAGCTGTGTACAGTTGGCGTTCCCACTTCATGCAGTCACCTGTAGTGGACAGGGAGCTGGACGTACATCGGGAAGATTTGGGCTTAGTTCTTCATTCAGGCATGAAATTCCCTAGTCCTGTCACTGTTTCTTGGATTAAAGGATTAAAATGTTGTAGTCCCCAAAAATGCCACTCTGTGTACTTTGGAGAAAGACCGTCATATAACTGTGCTCATAAAATAATATTTATAAAAGCCAGTTTGAAATATTTTGCCGTACTCTAGGGTGATCTAGAAAGAGAAGTCGGGATGGAATATGAAGACAAGATCCCTGTCTGGCTGGGGTGGCAGAGGACCAGTTCTGTATCTGCCACGTCAGCGATGTTCCTGAACGTATTCCTTTTCTATTTTCTGTATAGCTATTAAGTAGGTGATGGGCAAACTCTCATCTTCTTGAACCATAATTGAGCTATTGAGTATGAGCTATGAGCATCCTTTTTGTGGGAGATTTTTTTTAATGTTCCACATAAGTTAATAAGAGTGAGTAAACAGCAATTTAAGGGGATGCCTAATAATAGAGGATATGAGCTTGTAGCATGCAAGGAAGAAGGGAACAATTTGAAAATTCCACTCTCCAAAATCTGCCCTGAAGCATTCCTAGGAGCTCTTCGGGTCGGCAGCAGAATTTCCCCTTCTCACTTTCCCCACTTTAAGTGACTTTAAACTGCTCTTAACTATCTAAAGCATATACAGTGCTTCTCAGCTACGGATTGTTTTTGTAAGGGAGGATCTTTTCGTTAATTTACAAAGTCATATTTTTCGGTATGCCTGTGGAATGCATCAAAACCCTTACCATGTTAGTGGATAGACTGGTTTGGCTGATCTTACGATCACTATGAGCAATATTAAAATCCTTTGCATGAACAATCAAATTGGGGAGCTTCCCAGATGTTGGTGGGACAATCTCAGGGATTGTACTCTTCCTCTCTTCCTTGTGCTCTGAAGCTTCCTAGGTTTGCTTACAATTTTTTGGAATTGTTTGTCAACATTTTTTATGCTGCTTTTCTCTCACACTGGGGAATGAAAGTGGCTTACATAATGAAGTGTGTGCACACACATATGCACAATGCACATACAAAATGCAATTTAAATAAAGACCTTGTAATACTGAAGCGAGTGATGAGTTAACACTGGATTAGTACTAGTTCTGCCAGGATGACCCTCAGCAGGTTGCAGATTAAGGGCCAAGGAGCCCTTTAGCTCTTGCCCTTTGGCTTGTTTGTCCGGCAAGCCCCACTTTCAGATACTTGTCAAAAGGAGAGAAGGAGATGCTCAGCCACAGGTCTTGCTAAGCTGGCATGGATGTTCCCAGTTCCTTCTTTCTTCACCTCCTGTGCATTGGCTTAACTGGACATCAAAACAGACTTAGGCCATTTTCACACTGCTTATCAGCCATGGAATATCACACCGAGCTCCTGGAACAGCAGCGTCTTCCTGGCGTGATTTCGCGTGAGAGCTGCCATTCTCGCGCGAAATTGCACCAGGAAGATGCTGTCGTTCTGGGAGCTCGGCATGATGTTCCATGGCCAGTAAGCAGTGTGAAAATGGCCTTAATCTAAAAGTACATTATGAGTTTGAGTGTAGTCTTGTTCTACACTACAATTTGATATGGAACTTCTCGGGAAATGATGTTCAAAGCCTTGTAGGTGTGAGCATTACAAGCCAAACAGACTCATATTCCAGATTATAATGAGTCTGGGCGCATTCAATAAGAAAGAGGTTACCATTCACTTTTGAGCAAAGGAAGCCCAGTATGTCAGGCCCTAGGTGGCTTGGACCTCACTAGCAAATGGGTACAATGAGATCTGTGCAGAGTGCTGCAGTGTACACTTGTATGGAGGGTGCCATGGGCTATCCAAACCATCCTTTCTTATCCACACTGCCTGTCCCAAAGGTGGCCATTTGGCTTGTAACAATAATAAAATTACAGTCCCCAGGTGTAATAATAAGAGGCTTCCTGCAGCAGTTCCCCTCTTCCTGCCCTGTAACTGCTGGGAGCAGAGAGAAATCCTGTATGGGCAATTTATACAGCTCAGCCTGCCTGTCTGATTAAACACAATGCGGAGTGGTCCCCAAAGCAGTGTCATCATGACACAGACTGTCTTGCAGAAACAATATGTTTCCTTTAGTGTCAGTAGCTTCTTACCATGAAGGATAAACTGGTCCTTTGAGGGTCTTCCTAACCGTGAGCATGACAGAAATTTAAACGAGAGGAAGGACATGCATGGCATTAGCAGTTAGGGAAGAGAAGCCCAAAAAGCTGCGTGTTGAAGAAGAGGGCGTTGCATACCAAAAGTTTTCTCTGCAGAGGAGAATGATGTGACGGTCCTTATGATGAGCATTTGTCATCAGAAGCACACAGTCCAACAGGAAGTTCTCCTAGGCAAGCCCCAGTGCAATACATGGGAACAAGATGAAAAGCTTTCATTCATTTTCAGCGGGGGCTATGCATGAAGGTAGATTCTTCTTAGATAGGGCTGCTTGGACACAGCCTAGTCCATTCAGAAATAATTCATTGCCATTAGGGGCTGGATTGGGTCTCTGTTGGTGGACTTCTAGGTCTATGTGCACAAACATCTGGTCCAGGAGGCTGTGGCAAAAAAAAACAAAAACACCTCACATTATTTAGGGGCAGCAGCAAAGCCCAGAAGCTGGTTGCAGGCGGTTTTATTTAGATTTGTTTAGATGTTTATACCGCTGCTTTTCTCCCCAGTGGGTACCTAAAACAGCTTACATCACTCTCCCCTCCTCCATTTTACCCTCACAACAACAACCATGTGAGATAAGCTAGGCTAACTGAGAGGTTAGCCCAAGCGCACCAGTGAGTGTCCATGGCAGAGTGGGAATTTGAACTTGGCACTCCCTGATATCAGGGGTATCCAATATGGTGCCCTCTTGGAGCCCTCTAAGTGTTTTTAGAAAGTAGGTGGGGCAAGGTGTGGGGGGACTGTTGCACATACCCAGCAGGGTTTCTGATTGACCGCTGGAGATCTGATTGTCTGTGTAGATTAAAATAACTTTGTTTCAGTGGCAGCTGCCACCATAGGGTTGGTTTTATTCTCTCTCTCACTCCACTTTCTCAGTATAGATTTTTAAATTACCCCTTTTCTCCCCTGCATGGGCTTCCTGTGAGTGTGTGGGGCTCCACCTCCTATGGCAGCCATTTTGTTGTTGGCCCTGCCTCCTGCAGCAGCCATTTTGTGGTTCTGCCCACCACCATGTCAGAATTCCAAAGGTACATACAGGCTCAAGAGAGTTGGGGACCCCTCCTGTACATGGTGCTGGGCCTTCATTTCTATATACAGTAGTCAGCAATGGATGAAGTCTACACAGATCAGTTTGGTATAGGCCTCAGCAAAGCTAGTTGCCCCCCACATAAGAAAATAGCTTGCTTATATCTAAACCAAACTGGCAAGTTTTGACCTCTTAACAGTTTCAGTCACTCCATTGGGATTACAACAAGAACCAAATTCTTCTCTCCAACCTCCACAAGACCACAACTGGGGTCTCAGGTGCTCGGGAAAGCCATGTTGGACTGGGTTCAAACCACATTAGGCACCGGGGGCAGGAGGAGGGAGTCAGAGGACTCCAAAAAGAGGCCAGCACCACATCTGCCCATCACCTTAAAAGTTTGAGAGAAGGCAAGAAGAGAGCAAGGGGCAAGGATTGCCATTCAAGATAGAAAGCTATTGTGCTTGTACCTTATCTAATAAAGGTCTTCACTTGCCTTCCAGTTAAGCATTGTGAAGGACCAGCGATCCTATTCTGAACCCGAAAACTGTATTGCTGTTCTTGGGCACTGCTACACGTATGGTGCATTTAGATCAGGTGTGCAACAAGGAAACACTCACTTCTGTGGCGCTCAGCAGGTCTGGATTAGAGATAGGCACGAACCTGAATACGAACCAAAAAAACCCATGAACCAGCCCGGTTCGTGGGTTGCGAACCAGTGGTTTGTGGAAGCTCATTTTCATGAACTTCCATGGAACTGGTCTACTAGTTGGAGCGGTTGGGAAATGGCCATTTAAACTTTTCCTGCTGCTTGCAAGCGGCAGGTCCCTTTAAACTATCAGCTGGCAGGCAGCAGGGGGGATCCCCCCTGCTACCTGCAAGCTGATAGTTTAAAGGGACCTGCCGCTTGCAAGCAGCAGGGCCTTTTAAATGGCCCAAAGCCCACGAACCCCAGCCCCAGCCACCCAGCCCCACCCCCAGCCCAGCCCCAGCCCCCCACTTACCTTGGCTCTGCTGCTGGGGTGGTGGAGGCTGTGGCCCATCAGCAGCAGTTCCGGCCTTCTCCACCACCCTGCAGGCCTGCAGCCTCCTCCCCCTTCTCCCACGAGGGGTGGGAAGGGCATTTTTGCCTCCCCCGCCACCCTGCAGGCCCACGCAGCAGCGGAGGAGGCAAAAAGTGCCCCTCCCACCCCTCGTGGGAGGAGGAGGCTGCAGACCTGCAGGGTGGCGGAGAAGGCTGGAAAAGCTGCTGATGGGCCACAGCCTCCACCACCCCAGCAGCAGAGCCAAGGTAAGTGGGGGGCTGGGGTTTGTGGGCTTTGGGCCATTTAAAGGGCCCTTTAAACTATCAAATGCCCCTTCCCCTGCCGTTGCTAAGCAACCGGAAAGAGGCATTTAAACCCCACAAACCACAAACTGGTTCGTGAATTTGTCCCAGTTCGTGGGGGTTCCTGATTCCTGGTTCATGAAAAGGCCACGAACCGCGAACCGCATGGTTCGGTTTTTTTGTGGTTCGTGCCCATGTCTGGTCTGGATATACCACAGATGCGCATGTGCACAGGAGTTGAATGAACTCAGTCTGAGCTAGTTCAGACGTCAGTTCAGCATATCTATGTCCTGATTAAGTGAATTCCTTCCCTCGGAAATGGCACCACAGCCCTGCCCATTTGGTGACTATTTTTAACATCGGTTTCCAAAGGATTGTAGTCGGGTATCACTTCTGAATAGAAAATACAGCTGAGGCTATTTTCTTCTAGACCGAGAGAAACACAACTGTGTGTCATTCTTTTAAAAAAAGAAAGAAAAATGGGATAAAAACAGCATATAAATTTTCAGTGCTTTAAATAATGAGATGCCACACATTGTGCTGTAGAGAAGATGACAGAAGTAGGTTCTGGTGATAAAATTGCTGTTTGTTGTTTAACCAGATTCACATTTGTGTTGTTCGTTTTTGAAGTACTGTTCCCTTCTCCCAAAGTCTCTTGCTTTTCTCGTGCAATGATAATGGCCAGAAAGAACAAAGGCAAACACTTTAGCTTTCTCTTTGAGATGCAGGGAACAGAAAGTTTTTAGAACAAAATTTCATTTCGCTGTTTTTCTTGAGTTTAGAAAAGAAGCATGTTTTCCGCAGTGCTCAGATAGTGGCTGTTAGGAAAGGTTCTTTCAGAACTCGTCTTAAGCTACTTGGGCCATGTCCACACATCTCCCCCTCCTGAAAAATTGCGTAAAACTTACGGAACAATGCGCTTTTGTGGCATGATTTTCCATCATGACTTTGCTTCATGGCGCGATGATGTTTTTTTTTTTTTAAATTATTGGTGAGTATACTTTTTCAAATTCAATGCATACATTCCCTCAATATCTAATTAACCCTAGCCCCCACCCTTTTCCTCCCCCCTCTCTATCGACTTCCAACAGCTTTCCAACCCTTAACCCCTCTTATTACTTAATAAATCCCTTACTCTAAGCACATTCCCCCCCCCCGGTATTCTATCATATATATCAAATATCCTATCAATATAATATACTTCTATCAATTATGGTATCAAATATTCTATCAGTATAATATGCCTCTATCAGTTATACTATCAATATAGTATAGATCTTATACCCCTCAATATAGCAGACCAGTATAATATAGTATAATATATAACAAAAGTCCCAATTTAAACATATTCTATTTCTTTTAAACCTATATTCTATCAAATATAATATGTATTAAAACCCCTACTGTGTGCCCTGCCACCAATGTGGCACGGCATACAACACCGTACTACACATTCATTATATAATATACAATCTGATCCACTAGCATTATAATATATATAGTATACCCCATCAATATATTTATTTAACTATTTAACTATCGTCATCGCGCCACAAAGCGAAGTCATGTTGGGAAATCGCGCCATGAAGGCACGTCGTTCCATAAGTTTTGCGCTATTTTTCAGGTGGGGGAGAAGACGTGTGGAAACAGCCTTGGTCTTTTATCCATTTGAATAGATGGTTGTCATCAGCAAACCAAGCCACCTTCAACTTTGATTGCCGAGTTTGGGCAGATGTGCTGATGGTGCGGAGTTCAGGGCACACCATCCCACTATTCCATCATGCGTTCCATTCGGAGCCAGTTCAACAAATGTGTGAATGGGCCTTTTAAAGACTAGCAGTGTCCTCACTCGGCTACGTCTTTGTTTCTTTTGGTAGTACTTCCATGGTGTATTGTTTGTTCGTTGTCTGTCTTTCTCACTGAGTCCCAAGGTGAATTACACAGTGCAAGTGAAACAGAATATAATCAGCAGCTAGGACATTCATTGAGCGAATTACAATAGTAATCAACAGTTAGGACATTCAGCGAGCAGATGCAATAGGGTATGCTCTCAGAAAACAAGCATAAAGCTGAGCAGAGAGATGAAATCGTTCTGAAACAAAGCATAACTAATTAACATGACATGTTTGGCAATGTGGGAACTCCTCAATAGGAGCATATCTACATCAGCAGAAAGTACCCAATGGCATGGTCTATAGTCCCTGTCCCTATCAAGACATCTCCTTGAGCTATGATTAAGGGGTAGGGTTTCAATTGAGAAGTCTGGGTACAAATCCCTGCCTGTGGTGAAACTCACTGTGACTGAAAGTCTCTCTACATGAGACATCTGACATGTAAAAAACATGTGTCGGGAGATGCAATGGTAGCCAAGAAGGGTAGTTTAAAAAGACAGAGCCAGCAGCAGGGCAAAGGCTTTGCTATACACTGGAGCTGTGTGAAGGGGCTGTGAGATGCCAGAAGGGAAACTTCAGCCCATTATAACCTCTCCATGTCCAAGCCTGGCTCTGGAGGACAGCTCCAGCCTATTTCCATTCCTCACTGCCCTGTGGTTGTGATCCTAAACAGTTTTAGACTGGAGAGGTGAAACTGACAGAGCCCTAGGAGAGGCGGAGATGAAATTAACAAACCCTCTGAGGAGCGATCTCTGCCGGCTCTGTCTTTTTAAACTATGCTTCCTGGCTAACATTGCATCTCCCTACACTTTGACGAACATGCACCGAGGCATCTCATGCAGAGACACTCTGAGTTCGTTACATTCTCTCACCTTATCTACCTCACAGGGATGATAGGATATGGGATAACTTCCTTATCCCTGTTGCTGGAAGAAAAGTGTGGTAGATAAATGTGAGAATCTGAGGAGAAAACCAAAACATTGACCTACAGAAGAATTCTATGTAACTTGCAAAGTTCACGTGCTATATTATGAACTTTGGTTGGTTGTAAAGGTCCCTGTACTGTCCCTGTACATTTTAATCCAGAATAAGTATTATAATAATCCAGGATAATCATTTAAATCCAGAATAAGCATTTTGCCAGGATTGCACAATGTATTGCCCTACTCATCATTGCCAAACAAACAATTGCCAAATTAAACAAACATTATGGACTGTTAACTACCTGTGGATGTTAATTATGCCTTCTCTCATTCTTTTTAAGGGGATGTATATCAAGTCAACATATGATGGGCTGCACGTGATCACTGGAACCACGGAAAATGTATGTTTTTGCACCTTAGATGGTTTTGTTCTTATATTTCCATGAACTGAACATTACTACCACAGGCCAGATCCATAAGGAATATTTTGGCAATTCTATATATATTTGCTCTGCTTTTCAACCAAGAAAAAGCATTGGCTCCCAAAGTGGCTTACAGCAATTTAAAAACTAATAGGGATCTAAAGTAAAATGTAATGTGGTTGCGGTCTCAGGCCAGGCACAGAGATGCCTGGCAGCTGCCTCTTCTCTCTCTGGCCCTGCTGATGGTGACTGGTTGCTCAGAGGAGCAGAAGTCTCATTCGCAATGGAAGGTCACCTGGCTGCTTCCTCTTCTCCCTCTGGGAGGATATCTATATGTGAGCCTTTGCCTTGTTCAGTTCAGTTCAGTTCAGTTCAGGTTGTTGTTGTTTTTTGCTTTTGGTGTTTCCTGTATGAAATTATGAAAAGTATAAAGAGTACCTTGATGTTTTTTAATCAAGATTATATACAACAGTAGCCATCTTTGTACAACAGTTGCCCATGTCATCAATTATAAGAGAGTGACTAGAGAAGAGAGAGGAAGTATTCCAGTTATAAAATTCAGTCTAGACTTTTGAATTGTACTAAACACAGATCAATTATACGGTTACCAGCCAGCAGCTGGCAACTGCTGGGACTCAGGGGCGGGGAGGGACATAGGAGGGTACCATCACAGGGCTCCCAACCTCCAGGTGGTGGCTGGAGATTTCCTGGAATTACAACTGATCTCCAGGAGACAGGGATCAGTACCACTGGAGAACATGGCTGTTTTAGAGGATGGACTCTGTGGCATTATAGCCAGCTAAGGACCCTCCCCCCCTTAAACCCCACTACCTCCAGTTCCCTCCCCACAAAATCTTCAGGAATTTTCCAGCCAGGAAATGCAATCCTACACCATCAACATGATGGGAAAATCTGGAAATGACATCATGCCTCTCTGGAAACTGACAGAAACTTCATAAGTGACATAATGCTATTACAGCCACATCAGTTTTAAAATTTCTTTTTCTCCCACAGGGCAACAGTGGTGGGAGGCAGGAGATCTGCCATAGCAAGAGATCTGGCAACCCTAGACCATGAAGGATGAATGGTTGCCGTGTTCCCTGCCTTGGAGACCCTGAGTTGGCTAGAAAGGCAGCATAGAAAGGTTTTAAATAAAAATCATAATAAGCAGGGCTTTTTTCTGGGAAAAGAGGTGGTGGAACTCAGTGGGTTGCCCTCGGAGAAAATGGTCACATGGCTGGTGGCCCCGCCCCCTGATCTCCAGACAGAGGGGAGTTGAGATTGCCCTCCGCACTGCTCAGCAGTGCGGAGGGCAATCTCAACTCCCCTCTGTCTGGAGATCAGGGGGCGGGGCCACCAGCCATGTGACCATTTTCAAGAGGTCCCTGGAACTCCGTTCCCCCGTGTTCCCCCTGAAAAAAAGCCCTGATAATAAGTGTGGTCAGGGATGGTGTGTTCCATGGAAGCCCCATACATTGTGGGGTCTGCTTGTCTCTCTAGTCCCCTGGGGCATTGAAGAAGAGGGGGCTGGCCACTCCATTCCTTTTCCCATGCTCCAGATCTTCTCAGAGGCACAGAGAAGTTCTCTTCCCAGGCCTGTCTACTTTAAAATGCCCGTTATCAGGCCTTGCAAGCCTCCCCTGCTTCCTACTCGATATCACAGCCTTCAGAGCCAAGAACAATGGTCCCCATTGCTGTAGCAATGCAAGGCAAAGCCTGGAGACCCTGCTCATCCCAGCCACTGACTGATGGATTGCTGTGGCCAGCTTGGTCATTGCTGTCTGGTTGTCAACACAGCTTCCCAGGCATGCCATCATGATGGCCTGCTCCTTTCTTGCCTCCAATGCAGGCTCAGACACATAATTCAGTCCCCATCTGGGAATTTCTTTTCTGGTCCAGAATTGGGGGAGAGAAGAAGAAGTATGTTGTGGCTGCCTAGCAACCACTGGTGATCTCACTGCTTCCTGATGCCATGGACTCTGTAGGGGTTGATGCTGCGCATACCGTAAGCCGCAAACTTAACTGCCAGGTGATTTGCAATGATGAGTCTACTTGTAGTCATGAAACTTACTGGATTTGATCCCATGGATCTGTTCAGCTAATGGTAATGCTGTCCTTTAACACAAGGCACTGCAATGAAGAAGAGTTCTCAGTCCAAGGGAAAGCACCACCATTAGTAGAATACATCTGTGTGATCAACTCATTGGTTGGATTTAGCCATTCAGCCTAGCCTAACCCAAATGGAATAGCTCTTTTAAGGAAACTGTTGCCAATGATGACATGTTCTAATCAACATGAATGCCAGTTGTACCATGTGTCACTTCAGTCAGTAAGAACTTTCTTGATATTGGTGGATTAGTAAACTCATTTTTAATTACAAGAAGTGTACAAATGACAGGCATTATCATTTTTGCCTTCTATATGCTCTTTCTCCCCTCCTTTCAATATATAATCTCCTTTTGATTATTACAAAGTTCCATTTCAAAGCCTCGGATTTAATTAAACATCTTTGTGTCCAATAAATTCAATGAACATAAAGTGGTCATATATAATTAAGCATTAAACTGCAGAATGGTACTAAATAGAGATGGGAAAGTCCGTTTAATTCAAGCATTCCATCTCCCTTGCCACTGCAGGGTTTGTACCTTCTAGTGTTCAGTAACAATTTTTAAAATGGCAAACTTCAGTCCTCTAAGTTTTGCATAAGCTGAACAGCAGCATCCCCACACGTACCGCAAAAACCAAAATGGGCAGGCTGGTCTTCCTCTATGAAGCTATGCAAATTCTTGAGACAAGAATCAAGTTCCAAAACACTTACAAATCCAATTCCTAACTTTATCTTAAGAAACATAGAAACATAAAGCTGGAAGCCAATCCAAGGATCATTAGTCCAGCCCCCTACACAACACAGGAAATTCACAGCAATCCCCTCCCCACCTCCCTCAGTAACCCCTGCTCTATCTCCAGAAGAAGACAAAAAATCTCCAGGATCCCTGGCCAATCTGACTTGGAGGAAACTTCCTTCCTGACCCCCAAAGTGGCGATGGGCATTCCTCTGGGCATAGAAGAAGGCCACAAGAGCCAAGCGCCAGCTCATCCCTTCATGCACGCCCTCAACTGCTACAGACCTCCAGGCCAGGCAGAGGACTTGGATGATATACTCATAGACCAGATTACAAAATTTTCAAAGAGACGGAACATAGTTATCACAGGAGGTTTCAAGTACCATGATATCTGCTGGAAGTCAAACTATGCTAAAAACGTAAAGTCCAATAAATTTCTGAATTGTCTTCACCTTCTAGAAAGTAGAGACAGAAACAAGAGGGTCCGCTATTTTGGACTTGATTCGCACCAAGAGGGAAGAACTGGTTGATAAAGTGAAAATAGTGGATACCCTGGGTAGTAGTGACTACGTCATTTTGGAGTTTAAGACCTTGAGTAAGAGAAAAGCTGAACATAGTTAGATATATAGTTTGGATTTTAGGAAAGCTAATTTTAACAATCTCAAACTCATGCTGGGGGGAATCCCATGGTTATAAAAACTCAGGGAGAAAGATGGGT
Source organism: Eublepharis macularius (assembly GCF_028583425.1). Lineage (NCBI taxonomy): Eukaryota > Metazoa > Chordata > Lepidosauria > Squamata > Eublepharidae > Eublepharis > Eublepharis macularius. The sequence goes on from NC_072802.1 coordinate 20,328,162, forward strand.
GGGAGTTTCTTAAAAGCGAGATATTGAAGACACAATCACAAACTATTCCAATAAGAAAGAAAAAAGAAGCCAGGGTAGCTCCATAAACAGCTTTCTAAAGATCTGAAAATTAAAAAGACCAAGGCTGAATCCACACCTGCAGAGCGTCCCGGCATTGCGCTAAATGTTCGCTAAACACCCGGAAGTGTAGCGTCTTTCTAGCGCAATTTCTGAATCACGCTAGAAAGACGCTACACTTCTGGGTGTTTAGCGAACATTTAGCGCAATGCTGGGATGCTCCGCGGGTGTGTGGATTCAGCCCAAGTCTTATGAGGAAAGGCTGAAGGAGCTGGGTGTGTTTAGCTTGGAGAAGAGGTAACTGAGAGGTGATATGATAGCCCTCTTCAAGTATTTGAAAGGCTGTCGCATACAGGATGGAGCAGAGTAGTTTTCTGTTGCCCCAGTGGGTTGGGCCAGAAACAATGGGTTAAAATTAAAGCAAAAGAGTTTTTGGCTAAACATTAGGAAGAACTTCCTGACCAAGTGGTTCCTCAGTGGAACAGGCTTCCTCGGGAGGTGGTGGGCTCTCCTTCCTTGGAGGTATTTAAGAAGATGCTAGATGGTCATCTGACAGCTATGATGATTCTCTGATCTTTCACATCTCTCAGAAGAATTATTTTGGGGTCCTGTGGTAGGTGATTTCTAGATATTTCATAAATTAATTCTAATATGCCTTTTCAAAATTTTATTATTATTGGACATTTCCAAAATAGATGTATAAAATTTTCTGAGCCTTGGCAGTGCCAATAAATGTTCATTAATGGGCTATACATACAAGACACCTTACATGGGGTTAAGTTCCTCTGAGTACTTTAAACGTTTTCTATTAAATTGGCTGATATTAATTTGGTTTAAAGGATTTGGCACACAACATTACCTAACTTAATATAGGAGAATGAGAATTTATGCACAATCTGATAAGTTAGTTGAGAGGTGGGCTCTTTTTGAGTTGTTTTAGAACAGATAAGAACGAAGTAATCTACAACATTTTTTTTAAAGGTTTTAAAATGTTATATACATTTATTCTTTATTTTCTGTATCCTTTTCTTGTTACAACTCACACAGAGATACATATATAATATAACAAAAAAGCACTGTTGCATAGCAATAGGCCAGCAATAGTCTCTCATGTGAGAAGACGTGATTCCTATAAAAACTTCAAGGACTCGCTTGGCTTGCTGTCTCGCTTCTGCAATGAGGGACACGTCCCTTCTCAATCACTGGGGCAAAGATATAATACCCATAAACATGGGCAACAGGGCATGTCATTTGAGGGGCTGAAAATTAATTTTTGCAAATGTCTTAATGAGGGGGTTTAAGAATATGTTTTTGGATGTCAAGAATTCAAATCTACAATTATTTTTTTGATTGGACAACATTTAGCTTGGTAAATCTACGTTAGATTAAAAAGCTTATACACGGCTCTCGGAAAACAACATATAATAATTTTAGCTTCTGAAAAAGTCAGGTAATTCTATAAAAAAATTATTTTCTCTGCATAAAACCTATCCTAGCATGCATAAAACATCCTGGTAATCATAAAATAACATGAGAAAGTAATGACATCATTTAAAAAATACTCAAATAACCAGTTTCATCAAGCCTTGCTTTGATTCGTTCTTGGACATCAGATGCTGATTTGCTTCTTGGCCTCTGATATAGCCCCAGGGCTTTTTTTCTGGGGAAAGCGGTGGTGGAACTCAATGGGTTGCCCTTGGAGAAAATGGTCACATGGCTGGTGGCCCCGCCCCCTGATCTCCAGACAGAGGGGAGTTTATATTGCTCTCTGCGCCACTCGGCGCGGAGGGCAATCTCAACTCCCCTCTGTCTGGAGATCAGGGGGTGGGGCCACGAGCCCATGTGACCATTTTCAAGAGGTTCCGGAACTCCATTCCACCGCATTCCAGCTGAAAAAAAGCCCTGTATAGCTCTCATGTTTCTCATGTGCACGAACCCTGCCTGCTGCCTCTATGACTTGTTTCACACACCTCTCTATAAACTGACCGTGACAGGGCCACTGTGGAGCTTGCATGGGCTCATCAATGAACTTCTTTACTTCTGCTGTCATCAGCTTGCATGTCAAAGGAGGTTCATATACCCCGTCAGACCAGTCTATCATCTCCAACAGGGAAGAAGCACTGGGATTGATGGAAGGTGTCTTCTTGGCACATATAGAAAGATCTCCCAGTGTGTCATCGTCTCCACCTCTCAAGTCAACAATCTTTTGTACACCAGCACTCCTCTCCTCACTGTCATTGAAGCACAAGAGTGTCTGGATTATCATTTCACTGAATGCATACCATGGTGAGCACCGGATGGTTGGCAAAACAGCATCCAATACAGCCTTCTTTTGTAGCTTATGTAGCTGCAGCTGAAACAAGGTGTGCAATGGACCTTCCACCCAAGAGCAGGGCTTTTTTTCTGGGAAAAGAGGTGGTGGAACTCAGTGGTGGAACTCAGAACCGCACAATGACATCACTTTGGGTCAGCTGGAACAAGGGGTTGTTTTTTAAAGTTTAAATCACCCTTGGCGAAAATGGTTTCATGGCTGGTGGCCCCGCCCCCTGATCTCCAGACAGAGGGGAGTTTAGATTGCCCTCCATGCTGCTCCAGTGGTGTGGAGGGCAATCTAAACTCCCCTCTGTCTGGAGATCAGGGGGTGGGGCCACCGGCCATGAAACCATTTTCAAGAGGTGCCGGAATTCCGTTCCACCACATTCCTGCAGAAAAAAAGCCCTGCCCAAGAGTGTTTTACTTTGATCTTGAACCAGCAGGGGTAGTACACACCAATGATGTATTCCACTTTCAGTCTTAAGTTGTTGAGGGTTTTGCCTGTAAGGCCATGTTTTGAAATCCATATGCGGCAAACCCTGTTTGCTGTTGTCAACCACCTTGAATGGCTGACGGGACCAATTTCAAGAAGGGCCACATCTGTGGGAAGTTCTCCTGTGCTTATGGCCTGTGTAATTCTATACCTATACGATTGATCTGTTGAGAGATCCTTTATGACACTGTCACTCAGTGAAATAAGAGGCTCTCCAATTGAGAGTATGGTGAATGAAGGATCAATTTCAAGTTCTGTAGCAATGTCTAGCCTCTTGCCAATTTTACCTGCCCATTTGCTGTTAGACAAGGTCTTCCCATCTAGTACTGTGATCAAGTGTCGCAGGGGTAACTCATTGATGTGGAGGGTACAAACCAACCAGGTCAGCTTACAGCAAAGCATGACCTCCACCCAGGGTTTTTTTTCCTGGGAAAAGAGGTGGTGGAACTCTCAAGAGGGAAATGAGGACGAAACATATGGGATTCTTTGAAATCATATTATTTTCAAGCACTATTGCCGAGTATTTTCAAGAGGTTCCAGAACTCCGTTCCCCCGCGTTCCCCCTGAAAAAAAAGCCCTGCCTCCACCCCATGCATGATACCACCCTCCCAGCCAGTTTGGTGTAGTGGTTAAGAGCACGGGACTCTAATCTGGAGAGCCGGGTTTGATTCCCACTCCTCCACGAAGCCAGCTGGGTGACCTTGGGCGAGTCACAGTTCTCTGGAGCTCTCAGCCCCACCCACCTCACAGGGTGATTGTTGTGGGGTAATAATAACACTTTGTAAACCGCTCTGAGTGGGCATTAAGTTGTCCTGAAGGGCGGTATATAAATCGAATGTTGTTGTTGTTGTTATGTTGTTGTTAACATTTGTAGAATCCCCTCCAATGACCTACAGGCTTTTATCAATGCCTTTCTTCTTCATGAAATCTACAAGATTATCAGTTATCAGTTATAACTTCAGTACGCTTTTTTTCAGTTTGAGCTTTTCTTCGGAGTGAAGTGGTAAAGATATCTTCCACCTGGCTCACTGCACACAAAATAATGCTCTTCTTAGATGATGCTGGGGAAATGCTGAAATGCTGAATTGTCTGCTTTCAGCATAACTTTGAGCAACATAGAGGGGAAACCCCCACGGAAACCAAACAAAACACCAATCAGTATATAAACTTTGAAAGTTCTTAAAGTGCCAGTGCAATATACAGTGCAAACTTTTAACATGAAAAGTATCAAATTCATTCAAATTACATTCATATACAGAAACATAAACATTCAGATAAACTCTACAGTAGTAGTTATAAACATTCAGATAAACTCTACAGTAGTAGTAATAATAGCAGCATAGACAGAAAGTGTCCAGAAGTATGCACAGACTACAGAGGTAAACCCCTCCTAATGACGATATTCTTGCTGTCCTTTATTCCATATTCTTCCAACAGGGATATATAAGAAGCTAAGACCTTTTTCCTCCACGCTCAATCTGGGGCCGGCTGCAAATCACAGATTTCGTGCCCACTTCATCAGGAGCGTGATTTCTATCGTGAAAAAGATTATATCAATCACTCCCCTCAATATATCAACCTAACCCAATTCTCACTGTTCCCAATTCATTTCCATACTCACATATCCCATCCATTATTCTTATTCACAATAAAGATTGCTAATTAGTCAACCTGGAGTCTGGCTGCTGCCTGTTCTTTAACGCGTGCATAGTCCCCTCATTAGACCTTTTTGTCTCTACTCCTTGATTGGAGACTCACAACTTAAAGGTACAGGCTTACAAAATACAAGTCAACTATGATGTGCAACTTACAGGTAACAGTTCAGTAACAGCTCATTATTCAAGCCCTTTGGTTTCACACAGTCAAATTTGAATATCCAGTAAGCCTCCCGTTGGAGAAGCCACGATTGTATTCCCTCTCGTTCACCCTTGGCAGCCACTTCTAAAATTACAATCTTAAGGCTATTAGCTTGGTGCTTTTGCTCCTTAAAGTGCTGAGTCAGTGGTGCTTCTATGACATTATTCCGAATACGTGCCATGTGCTCCAGTATCCTGACCTTGACGGGTCTGAGCGTGCAGCCGATGTAAAACAAGTTGCAGGGGCATTCCAGAGCATAAACCACTCCTTTACTCTGGCAATTGGCAAAATGGCCAAAACTATGCTTAAATCCCCTGATGGAGATCTCTTTACCCTCCACAAACAGATCACAAATCTGGCAGTGCCCGCATTTGAAATTCCCCTTAGGGAGGCGGCATAAGTTGGTCTCACTGCAAACATCAGCCCTAACTAATACATCCTTAAGATTCTTAGTTTTACGGAAGCCTACCCTTGGTTTCAATTCACAGCCTTTGATGCTCTCTATAATATTCCAATGGTGAGAGATGATCTTCCTTATCTGGTTAGCCCTGGGAGTGAAGTCCAAAGCCCAGACTATCCTATCTTCCTGTGTTTTTCTTTCTGATTCAAACAGGGATCTTCTCTCTCTCACTCTTGCTCTCTGCCAAGCATGCTCCACCACTTTCTCTGGGTAATTCCTCCTCAAAAACTGCCTACAGAGGGATCTGCCATCTCTGTCAAAATCCACTGCACAGGACGAATTCCGTTTAATCCTGAGCAGCTGCCCAAAGGGGATGTTCTCCCTTAGATGCCGGGGGTGAAAGGATTGGAAATCCAAATATGAATTTTTATCTGTCTCCTTACTGTAGGTCTTAATTTTAACCAAATGGTCCCCACTCCTGTATGTAACCACATCCAAATAGTTAATTTGTTGTTCATTATGTTGCCACGTGAACTTGACATTAGGATCCTGACTATTCAGCCACTCACAAAATTCTTCCACTCCCTCCATGTTCCTATAGATGAAATAAAGGTCATCTATGAAACGGAAATATTGGACAATATGTTCTCTATATGGGTTTGAAGGATGTAGTATAAAGTGATTCTCCCAGCTGCCCATGAATAAGTTGGCTATACTGGGTGCCACAGAGCTGCCCATCGCTACCCCTCTCAATTGAAAATAGAAATCTTTCTCAAAGCGGAAATAGTTTTTCTCAAGTACCAAGTCCAACAATTGTAACAGAAAAGCCCTAGAATGCCCATGGCCCTGCTCCCTAATCAGCGCATCCTCCACCACCATTCTAGCTGATTCATGCGGGATGATTGTGTACAAGGAGCACACATCCATGGTGAGGAATCCAGCCCCTTCTTCTAGATGCGTGCCTTCTATACGTTTAATGAAATCTCTAGTGTCCTGCAGAAGGGGACGTATATTAAGCACTGCTGGACGAAGTACAGAGTCAATCAATATTGCCAATGGCTCCAAGATGGATCCACAAACTGAAATAATTGGCCGACCAGGGGGAGGGTCCACTTTTTTGTGTATTTTGGGTAGAATATAAAATAAAGGAGTCCGGGGATTCTTAATCCACAGAGCAGCTGGGAGAATCACTTTATACTACATCCTTCAAACCCAACAAATTAACTATTTGGATGTGGTTACATACAGGAGTGGGGACCATTTGGTTAAAATTAAGACCTACAGTAAGGAGACAGATAAAAATTCATATTTGGATTTCCAATCCTTTCACCCCCGACATCTAAGGGAGAACATCCCCTTTGGGCAGCTGCTCAGGATTAAACGGAATTCGTCCTGTGCAGTGGATTTTGACAGAGATGGCAGATCCCTCTGTAGGCAGTTTTTGAGGAGGAATTACCCAGAGAAAGTGGTGGAGCATGCTTGGCAGAGAGCAAGAGTGAGAGAGAGAAGATCCCTGTTTGAATCAGAAAGAAAAACACAGGAAGATAGGATAGTCTGGGCTTTGGACTTCACTCCCAGGGCTAACCAGATAAGGAAGATCATCTCTCACCATTGGAATATTATAGAGAGCATCAAAGGCTGTGAATTGAAACCAAGGGTAGGCTTCCGTAAAACTAAGAATCTTAAGGATGTATTAGTTAGGGCTGATGTTTGCAGTGAGACCAACTTATGCCGCCTCCCTAAGGGGAATTTCAAATGCGGGCACTGCCAGATTTGTGATCTGTTTGTGGAGGGTAAAGAGATCTCCATCAGGGGATTTAAGCATAGTTTTGGCCATTTTGCCAATTGCCAGAGTAAAGGAGTGGTTTATGCTCTGGAATGCCCCTGCAACTTGTTTTACATCGGCTGCACGCTCAGACCCGTCAAGGTCAGGATACTGGAGCACATGGCACGTATTCGGAATAATGTCATAGAAGCACCACTGACTCAGCACTTTAAGGAGCAAAAGCACCAAGCTAATAGCCTTAAGATTGTAATTTTAGAAGTGGCTGCCAAGGGTGAACGAGAGGGAATACAATCGTGGCTTCTCCAACGGGAGGCTTACTGGATATTCAAATTTGACTGTGTGAAACCAAAGGGCTTGAATAATGAGCTGTTACTGAACTGTTACCTGTAAGTTGCACATCATAGTTGACTTGTATTTTGTAAGCCTGTACCTTTAAGTTGTGAGTCTCCAATCAAGGAGTAGAGACAAAAAGGTCTAATGAGGGGACTATGCACGCGTTAAAGAACAGGCAGCAGCCAGACTCCAGGTTGACTAATTAGCAATCTTTATTGTGAATAAGAATAATGGATGGGATATGTGAGTATGGAAATGAATTGGGAACAGTGAGAATTGGGTTAGGTTGATATATTGAGGGGAGTGATTGATATAATCTTTTTCACGATAGAAATCACGCTCCTGATGAAGTGGGCACGAAATCTGTGATTTGCAGCCGGCCCCAGATTGAGCGTGGAGGAAAAAGGTCTTAGCTTCTTATATATCCCTGTTGGAAGAATATGGAATAAAGGACAGCAAGAATATCGTCATTAGGAGGGGTTTACCTCTGTAGTCTGTGCATACTTCTGGACACTTTCTGTCTATGCTGCTATTATTACTACTACTGTAGAGTTTATCTGAATGTTTATAACTACTACTGTAGAGTTTATCTGAATGTTTATGTTTCTGTATATGAATGTAATTTGAATGAATTTGATACTTTTCATGTTAAAAGTTTGCACTGTATATTGCACTGGCACTTTAAGAACTTTCAAAGTTTATATACTGATTGGTGTTTTGTTTGGTTTCCGTGGGGGTTTCCCCTCTATGTTGCTCAGCTTTCATTACGGAAACGGCCATTCTCTTTAACTCTTCAGCATAACTTTAGCTGTATCTCAACGGCCATCAAAGAAGATGCAGTCAATTTCACCCTTCTTACGAAGATCATCAAATTGTTGATCCAGGGATTTCATAACTTTATCTTGGGACTTTATTGTGCTCAACTACAAATTTCTTGTCTTCTTCAGTGGTCATGCAAGCATCTATAAAGGCAGCAGCGGTAATGGCAGCTGTGGCACAGAGGCCAACACCATATCTGATGCTCTGCGTAGCAACATGACGTATTTCTAATGTGCTGTGTTTTGCCCTTTTATTTGAAGTGAAAGGCGCACTTGGTATGTCTACTGTCGCTTCATAACTTCCTTCCTTTCCATTTGGAGCATTCGCTATTTGTTCTTCATTTTCATCATCTCTGAACATTATTTCATTCGATGGTATTGAAACATCCTGCTTACATCTCTGCTGATATTCAGAAAGGCTTCTTCTCTCGTTGTCTTGCTGCTTCTGCTTTTTGACTTGTCTGATGTGCTCAGAGAGATCTGGCAAGCCAATCTGATGTGGTCCAGTAGAACCAGTCTTGTCTCTCCGATCTTTAATGAAAGCAAGTTCATTCTCAGGGATCTTCATCCCCTTAAGGCAAGTACAGTTAATGTGAACTTCTTTTTTGCAACCAGCATTTGCAGGACAGCCCAATTCATAGCAGAGAACCATTTTACAGTTGCCATTGAAGATGCCAAAAAGCTTGTCAAGTTTTGCAGTGAAGGCCTCTTTGACATCTAGCTTTCCTCTTCCAAGAGATATGTTTTTGGCCTGCTTCCAGCAATTTTGGATCTTGTTTAAGATTGGAATTCATGAATTTATGAGGGCTACAAAATAACTGTTTACTAGTTCCCATTATTAAGCACTTTAGGGTAAATGTCCTTTGCAGGACTGGCTCCTTGGTAGTTTCTTACATCCTCATCACTTTGTTGTCTTAGCACTAGACCATACCTCAGAATGTCATGCACAGCTGAGAGTTCAGAGGCCAACAACTCTTGGCCAGTTCCAACTAGGTTACTCCTATGTGTAAATGTCCCTAGTCTTGTTCTTCTTTTAGAAGCCATTTCAGGTCAATTTGCACTGGTTAGGATACTAGCACTGGTGGACAAGCCATTTTCAACACACTGATGAAGAAGTTTCAACTTGTGAGATAAGTGAAACCAGAATCAGATATATATACACAGACCTATGTAATATCTAATATGATAATAACAATAATATTATAATATTAATATATAACTGTTATCATTCACAATAATCCACCCTGAGCCTGCTGGAAATGTGGAGAGGGCGGAATATAAACAAACAAACTAACTAATTAATTAATTGATTGATTGATTGATTAATTAATTAAATGACTTTTTCATGATTTTCAGGCACTTGTACAGACATATTTTCATATGGAGAATGTAATATTTGTAATAAGACACGTTCAAAATGATTGGAAATTCCACAACAATGTAGAAAAGTCACCATTTTCATGTATTTATTTACCAAGCAAAACTGAATTATATGAATTTGACAAAAATATCTTTAGAATTCCCCAGTGAAGCTGCAACTTTTTAGCACCCCTCATATTTGGATTTTGAAAGATGAAAAATGTGACACGCCCTAATGGGCAAGTAAGCTGGGACAGCAGAGATTGCTCAGGTGGCCAGAGTTGCCAATGCTGCCTCTGCAAACCAAGCACATTCCTCTGCACATGGTATACACATTGCTTTGGTGTTTGCTCCTGACAACATCCTCAGAAACCTGGAGAAGGATCAGAGGAAGCAATTTTGTCTGTTCTGGGATTTACTATTCTTTTCTTCTTAGACCCAAGCTACAAGTGATGAATGACACTTGCCTGGCAAGTGAACAGACTCACGTGCATTCCTCCCTGTTCACTTGCCATTCACTTGTGCTCCTCTTGATCAAGTGGAGAGCAAGTGAATGGCAAGTGAACAGAGAGGAATACACGTGGATAGAGACGGGCACGAACCGGGAAAAAAACAAACCATGTGGTTCGTCAAATTTAACGAACCACGAACCATGAACTTTCATGAACCTGCCCCTGGTTGGCGAACTGGCACATTTGGTTCGTGAAAATGTCACATCCAGGTCAGAAAACCATCACTTCCGGGCCAGCAGAAGGTCTGCAGGAAGTCCATCCCCTGTTGCCTAGGAAACTGATTGATTGGCACCAGGCTGTCTGCAGTGACGAACCAAAAAACGAACCAAATGGACCAGCCTAAAAGTTCATGGCAGTTCGTCAGAAATAGGATCTGACGAACTGTGGTTTGTGAACCACGAACCGGCCTGGTTCATGCTTAATTTTGGTTCATATTTCGGTTCTTGGCCATGTCTACATGTGAGTCTGTTCACTTGCCAGTCAAGTGTAATTCGTCACTTGTAGCTTGGCTCTCAGATGTAGAAGGAGTGAGATAGCATGCATGTCCACCAGAGCTGTGATTGCCTTTGTTGGCTAGAACAGAAGGAAAGAGCAGGCCTTATTTCTTGCTCAGTGAGGGTCAGAATATTTTCTGCATATTTTGTGTTCTCTCTCGATCTAAAAAGACTTACTTTTTAAAAAATCTGGGAATCCAAGACAGCCAATTATTCAAACACGCTTTGGGGGAGCATACCCAGGGAACACCTGGAGAACTGGGCCATATGGCAACTCTACAAGTGACAGAGTGGGCAGGCCCAAATTCTATAATAATCCATAAAGTGTTTTCAACCCCTGTTTTTTCCCAATTTCACACATTATTCATTATGATTAGATCTCAGTGGGAGCGATGTTACATGGCTGTGTCATTTACTACCTTAGCGCTAGCATCAGCATTTTGAGATTTGGCTGTCTACTTTTACTATACTTGAAATAAATTAATTGTTTATTGAATGGGCTAATAAACCCATCTCAGAGAATGCAAACTAGGGCTTTGCATTCCTTCCATCCAGAGGTTCTACTATGTGCCCAAACCCAGGGTAGCTTCCCTTGCAGACATTTGAAGCTTAGAAGCCAGTTGTGTCCTCTCTTTCTATCAAAACACAAGGAAACATAGTGAAATGACTGAGCATTAAATGACAAGGTCTTGAAGATTTTTCATTACTTGTTTTGTGATTAATAGAAGAAAGGGAAATAGATGATTGTCCTCAAAGACATTTCTAAAATCTGTTTAGAAGCAGTTGTGACAGTCATTTTAATTCAGCAACAAAGCGTGCATACTAATTTTATTCTAATCATTTTATGTTCATCACAATTTGCTGTTCTTTGTGAAGCAAGACACACTCTCTTGTTCTTCTTCCATTGGATTTAACAAAAGCAAAACTGGCTAACTTTGAAACCTGCTAAAGAGAGTAAGGTGCTTTGCCCATACATGTGCAGAATCATGCTTAGGTAGGAAACAAAGGAAAGAATCTTACAGTGGAAATCAGTCTATATTTTTGCAGCCAGCTGGCAAGAAGCAGTTTTGATACAGCTGCATGTTTGTTTTGGGGACGTTGATGGGGCCAGGGCTCAGTGACAGAGCATCTGATTTGCTAGGAGAAGTTTCCAGGTTCAGCTGGTATCTCCAGCTAAAAAAGATCAGGTAGTAAGTTCTGTGAAGGATCGAAGACTCTGGAATTTCACTGCCAACAGAGTAGATGATACTGATCTTGGTAAACTACTGGTCTGATTGAGTAGAAGACAGCATCGTGTATTCATGAGTGTTGATGCTGCTTTAAAGATGGTATTTAACTCCCTCCCCCAATATATAAATAAATGAAAGAGACCCGTTAATCTCCACGGCTTGGTCTTCATGAGAAAATTCTTCCCCTGCACAAACTGACCCCAGGAAATTTCCATTTATTTTATTTATGTCATTTAAAGTCCGCCTTTCTTACTGAGACTCAAGGTGGATTACATAGAATGAGATTCACACAGTCAACATCAAGGACATTTCAATAAACAATGCCACAGAGTAAATAAATGCAAGTTTACAAAGACATGACATCAGCAGAAATCCAGTACAAAGTTAAATGCTGAAATGGGGCATAGGCAATTCTAGGACTGACATTAGACAAGATAGAATTACCCTGTAGGATCATATTTAAAGCAACAGGTAGTACATAGGAGCACATACTTAAAGCAATAAATAGTATATATGGCAACATACGGCCAAGCTAGAAGTGACGAATTACACTTGAATGGCAAGTGAACAGACTCACATGTGCCATTCAAGTGTAATTCGTCACTTCTAGCTTGGCCCATAGTGGTGCAGTCTGTGGTCTCTAACTCATTAGCAAAGCATTTCTTTGAGATCATCTCCCTACAATACAGCCCTCCTAGCTGTGTAAAAAGCCCTTTTGAATAATTCAGTTTTGCGTCACTTGTGGAGGGCGAGGAGAGTGGGGGCTCTCCTGACTTCCTCAGGCAGGCCGTTCCAGACTAGAGGACTGGGGCCACCACAGAGAATTCACATGTACGGGCAGCTGTTGATTTCACCCATGTGCAGGCTGGCACCTGCAGGAGCCCCTGTTCAGATGAGCAAAGCTGCCATTACTTGAGAAGTAGCATGCCTTTTGTCATCAAAATCAAAAAGAGTTCAGTAGCACCTTTAAGACTAACCAATTTTATTGTAGCATAAGCTTTCGAGAATCACAGTTCTCTTCGTCATGCATCTGACGAAGAGAACTGTGATTCTCGAAAGCTTATGCTACAATAAAATTGGTTAGTCTTAAAGGTGCTACTGGACTCTTTTTTGATTTTGCTACTACAGACTAACACGGCTAACTCCTCTGGATCTTTTGTCATCAGACTCTCTCCTTCCTGCTGCAAAGTGACTGGCCTCTGATTGACTCAAATAAGGTGGGTTGTAAATGCCTCCGTTGAACAACATACAGGGTTTTGTTGCACTAAACCATCCCACATGGAAGCATCCAAGTATTCTATACTAAGAAAAGATAAACGTGGTAATCTGATCTGTTTGCACAAGTTTGTTCTATTTTGCATAATCGATTCTGCGGCTGCCGGTCAAGGGTGCTGGATGCTGGGGTAGATAGCCTTTGAGTTTGATGTAAATACATTCAAACAGAAATTGCATTCCATGAATGCATTCAAAAGAGAAGAAGTTGAAGAATCGCATTTAAATAAATGGGATGGACTTAGATGTGGATAGCAAGACCTACCAGCTCCTGAAACTGGTTCCTGGAGAAGGCACTTACTACTTTCCAGAAGATCTTCTGGAAGTAGAAGGGGCCAAGTTCTCCAACTGGTGCCTCCTTTCTGCTCTTTTGGGAACTGAGTCATCATCCTGGCTGTCTCTTTGCAGTCCTGTTGGGCCAGCCCCTCTGGGACTTAAGTCAACCAGTTTCCACCTTGGCTGGGACGAGAGGCGCGGAAGGCAGTATTTTTCTTCCTCGAGCTCTCGTTGAGCTCTTTGTTGTCTGCAGACATATTTCAAGTGAGAAGCTCAATACTTTCTAAATAGGAAGATGGACTGCAGCCAGAAAAAAAGTGAGAGGTTTTGTGTGCAGCATCTCCTCAGGTTTTCTCTGTTCTTGGCCAAAGCCGACTGTACTTCTGCTTACCTAGGTGAAGTGAGTTTTATTGCTGTTTTGAAACATAATCCCAGGCACTGAGGCAAAGACAGTTTTTGTCAGGTTAATGGAAAACATTGGCAGGAACAAGTCTAGAATGGGTAGCAGTCATCAATCTAGGGGAGGCTGGGGAGGGGTGGAGGAGGCAGGGAGAGCTGCAGTCACAATATATGCATGGAGTTCAGCAACTAGGAATACCTGCTGTACTGAACAAAGCTGCCATATATTCAGGACACGTGAGTTGCAACACTGGTGGGAAGTTACTGAGCGGGCAGCAAGGGAAGTCGACAGTAAGACCTGAGGAGGCCATGATGATTCAGTCTTTGCATGAAGTTAAAAAGAACAGATAGTGGGTGATGTGAAAGACCTGAGACCCTACAGAGCTGCTGCCAGTCAAAGCAGACAATACTGACCTTGATAAACCTGATCCAGGATACGGCGGCTTCATGTGCCTCTAGTGCAGGTCAATCAGACCCACAGTTACAGCTTGGAGAACTGAAGAAGTGGTTTGCTGACGATCTACTGCAGAGACCAAGAAGTGGAAGCGTGACATCCAAAGTGCCTGTTGAGAGGGCATTGTGTAGCAGTGGTGGATGCCCCTGAGTATACTGCTTCAGCATCATGCAGGCTTGCCATCAGTGGGTCTTCTCAGCTCCCCATCCAGCATGGAGTGTTTTCTTCTTGCCAAACCCAGATTTCCACCAGGACTTTCTTTGCTGGTGTGAAGTTGATGCAATTCCCCATGGGCTGCACAGCCAATCAGATCTCCAATGGCCAATCAGAAGCCTCGCTGGACAAAAGCATGCCCAGTTTTTAAAAACCACCAGGAAAGGGGCTACCAGATGTTGAGGCCCCATGTGCCAGGATACAATCTCTCCTGTATGTTTGGGATATTTAAGGCATTTAAACAGTTTGCACATTTCTTAAGAACTGGAAAATTAAAGTTTAAAGTTGAGCAAGATCTGTGTGTCAAGACATATATGTTTTGGTAATCTGCAGCACAAAACTTTCGCTTGACTAACACCGGGGCTTTTTCAGATTGATAACACAGTAAAACTAGGGTTGAAAATCCTGTACCGATAATGTCTAGGGTCCTTCCATTTAGTCATAAATGCATTTCTTAGTGCTAGAAAGGCACAACTAGAGAACGGGTCTCTATGGAAAAGAGTCAGCCAGAGGTTTATGGCTGCAATCTTTGCAATAGGGGCTTAGTGACCATAGTCCCCACCTCAGAGCTCATAACTGCCATAGTAACACATTTAGGGAGTTCCCAAATGCCTCTGAGAAACTGAGCCTATATCTTCCCTATACTTGGTTTGCTTGATAACTAGCAGTCTGGCTCAGGCAAACGCAGCTTCTTGTGTATATGTTTGCAGGGCTTTTTTTCTGGGAAAAGAGGTGGTGGAACTCAGTGGAGTTGCCCTCAGAGAAAATGGTCACATGGCTGGTGGCCCTGCCCCCTGATCTCCAGACAGAGGGGAGTTTAGATTGCCCTCCGCGCCACCGAGCAGCGCAGAGGGCAATCTAAACTCCCCTCTGTCTGGAGATCAGGGGGCGGGGCCACCAGCCATGTGACCATTTTCAAGAGGTTCCGGAACTCCGTTCCCCCGCGTTCCCCCTGAAAAAAAGCCCTGCATGTTTGTATTCCCAGCTACAGACTCCTCCATTTCTCATCCTGACTCTTTTACCCCAAGAGTCCCTATTTCAATTTTGCTTCTCTTCTGAACCTGAGAGTTGTGGTGTTTTTTTCTTGGGGAGGTGTATGTATGTATTGTTGTTCCCCTCCCTCGTAGGTATGGGCTTATGAATTTTATGGGGGGCCCAGGTGGTAATTTTCATACCTCCATAGTGAAAGCAAACACGCCCAACACACCACTTCCCAACCGGTCAGCTTTGGTTCGTTCCATGGCTGTCCCCCGCCGGGCAACCGCTTTATGGGAGCTCTTTAGTCTCCTTCCCTTAAGGCACTTAACACTTACACTAATATGATGCTAAAAGAATAGAGTTTATTTGCTACAGAGAATAGAACCACAAAGCAAAGCAATTTACACACTTAACATTACACTTTAAAACAGAATACAACTTAACTTCTATACTCTAGGATAAAATATCACTTAACACTTAAACCTATGGATAACAGGCAATCTTAACACTCTAATACTTAACCTAAATCGTGACACGAAAAAACAAGGGTCCCCTTGGACTGTGCCCAGCCAGGCTAGAGATGCTTCTGAGCTGGAACCTCTCCAGCCGCTGGCTAGGGCAGCAGCCAAGTTCTGGTGGCTGGTAGCCTCTTTTTAAAGTAGCCCATCGGGCTACGTGTCGTCACTACTGAAGTGCTCCCATTGGCTACTGGTCCCGATTCAAGGGCTTCTGAAAGCATACTTTTTTCCTTATCTGCTTTCTCTACGGGGCAGAGGCTTTCAGCAGTCCTTCAGCATAGTCAGCAAAAAGCACAGGCTTTAGGCTCTAAAAAATGTTGAATGAGCTTTGCGGGCACAGGCAGAGGACCTTGAGTGTCACAGGGTGTTAGCGTGCTACATTCCTTTGCTAACTTGCTTGTGTGGGAGATAGAGAAAATGAAAGTTAAGAGAAAGGGAGGACAGAAGAAAAAAACTTCCACTTTTGGAGTTTTAAAAGCCTTTTTCACTTAGGTTTGGATGGAAAGCTGTTAATGGCCTGGGTCTTTCAGAGCCAAAACTCTGAAATTCCCACGATAAGAGTCTTTATTTTTTGTGTCATTTTACAATATTCTTGCACCCATCTTTTCTCATAGAACGTATTTATTTTACAGTATTATGCATCAGTACACCAGCATCTTACATGGTCCGTGAAATGCTGTGCAGAATTGCACCCTTCTAAATCCATGAGGATTACACTATAGGTGTATATTACATGGATAAATGTTGTACGTATTGCATATAAAACACAAACTGACAATGAAAGTGGGCAGCTGAAACTGCTGACAAAATTTACAGTGGATGAAATAGGGAAATGTAAAGAATTTAAAGAACGTTTAAAGTTAAATAGGGATCATTTGTTCATCCTCGCTCTAAGCCTACCCTGCTCTGCAGTGTTCTTGGGAACATAAAATGAGGTAACCCCAATTATCTTGTGTTCAGGAATGGGCAGGATCAAAATATGGTCTACCAACTTAAAGCAGTTGAAATGGCTGTTCCAGCAATGGCAAAGAAATAAAGTGCTAGCGAGTGATAGTTTATGGCACCCTAAAAAAGATAGAGGGGGTCTAAAATTCAAGTGCCGTATCAATTTTGGAGCAAAAGTCATTTTGGGTCCAAGTTCATTATTTTCTCTCCAGTTACAGGAGGTTAAAGTAATCAAAGGTGCCAGCCGGACACTGACTCTCAATTATTTTAATACTCTGAACAATAATAAACTCTTGATCAGAGAGAGGGAGGTAGACTGGATGGATGAACAAAGAGGTCAAGGATGGGGGAGCTGTGGCAGAGTAGATCGAATATGATACAGGAGTTGATCACGCAGATGTATTCCACTAATGGTGGACTGAGGACTCTTCTTCGTGGTGGTGCCTTGTGTTAGAGGACAGCATTACCGTTAGCTGAACAGATCCTTGGGATCAAATTGTAAGGAAGCCAGGCAGCTCTTAAGAGACTTCACTTCATGAATAAAAGTTTGTTATTGATAAGATGCCAGTATCATGCACTTACGCCATCCTTGCTAGGACTGGTGGCTACAGACAAGTATCAAGCAGATATAGGTTCCCCAAGGCTACTCCTAATTCCCCCCCACTTTCTCCTAAATGTCCTCTAACTCTGCAGACAGGAAAACAGGCTGTGTGATTCATGGACTGCTCAAGGTCAAACAGGCTCCCAGGCTCAGGAGAGATTACAACAGGAACAAACACCTCCCGTTGGCAGTTTCCCACCCCGGGTTCAAATAACAGAATCACCTCAACAGCATCAGCTTCAGCTGCAGGGGGGTATTGAATATGACAGGTGATCCTGAGCACCTGACACAAAACCAGTAAGTTTCATGACTACAAGTAGACTCATCATTGCATATCACCCCGCAGCTAAGTTTGCGGCTTATAGTATGCACCGCATGAACCCCTACCGAGTCCATGGCATCAGAAGCCAATCAGATGGCTAGTTCTTTCCAGTTCTGCATTAGATCTCAGTAGGATGTTTCTGACTTGCTTCCAAATGACCTGGGTTTTTGTTCTGAAGTGGAAGCCATACAATAGGGATCCTTCTTTTGATTATTTTTTAACAGTGTGTAAACTGTTGTGCATGCATGGCTTACTGCGGGTTTCAAGTCTTTCCATTTATTTGTGTTGTTTCTCTTTCCCTGTAAGACCTCACTGTATGTTAAATTTCTTCTGGGTCCTCCCCTGGTCTGTGCAATCGCATGTGCACCTGGACTGCGTGCTGAGGACTCACTTCTCAGGCTCATGGCCCCACTTTGGATTGGGTCTGTGGCACCTGGGAAGAGAAAGTTCATACGCTCCCTTCTGATCACTTTCCGGACCTAAAATGGCTCTGGGGAACTTTATTTACTCATGGGAATAGGGTTGCCAGGTCCCTATATCCTCCTGGTGCAAAATCATCATGGCAGCAGCCAATTCAGTCTGTTGGGGGCCATAATTGGTCCCTGGGAAGTGTGGAAATATGCCCACTGCTGATGCGATGATGTCACTTAAGGAAGTGAAGTTGTCATGCCCTGGGAGCATGTCTACTGCACTGTTGCTCTGGAGATTTTTTTAGTCCCAGGCCTGTCCCCCATGCCTTTTACCCTGCTGGCCAGGTGAGAGGTGGCCGGGGGCAGAGGCTGGGAGTGGGGGACGCCCCACCCCTACTAGGGGAATGAGAGCCCTACTGGACAGAAACCTGAGTGTACCTCATGTGTACACCTGGAACGCTCAACATGACAAATAGCCCCTTGCGGCTACTTGGGGTTGGGGAAACAATGCAGTGGGATGGAAGGCTGAAGCCCCTTCTTCTCATGCACCATGGTTCTGATCTGAATTGGGCCTAACATGCCTAGGAATCAAGTTCCCAGCAGGGAACTTGCAAGTGCCCATGGATCACATGGAGCCAGAGGAAAGTGTAACGTGTAGTTAGGTTCTATGTTGCCAATGCCTGTATGCATCAATAAATATTGACTCCCCCCAACCCTCAATCTTGAGTGTCAGTGTGGTTAGACTTATTAGGACTGGGATCAGAGAGCAAATCCTGACTCTACCCTGAAACTCTCACTGGTGTCCTTAGGCTGGTCATGGGTGCTTTCCATGCAGGGACAGGCTAGTGTAACTCCTTTGTTGGTCCTGCAGCTACCAATACAGAGCCGTGGTCCACACAGCAGGTTTCCCTGGTGGTTTTACTTTAATTCAACAATTTAATAGTGTTATACCAATATGGTAAAATATACCTCAGGCTCTCTGAGTTCCCAGCTTTCATTTTAAAAAGTCAGTCTGTAGCCCATTTCCTTGTGGAGATATATGGAAGAGAGCCACAACAAAATGGGCTAGAGACTGACTTTAAAAATGAAAGCTGGGAATTCAGAGAACCTGAGGCATATTTTGGTATAACAGTGTATCAATAGAATGCTGTTACATGGCTGATTTTAAAAAAGGAGAAGCCCACAGCAGTAGGGAGAGGAAATGGCTACCTTGGGAAGCAACGGCTGCAGTGTGGATAGGACCAAGAACACCCAAACATTCCCACTCACGTGGCTGCCACCCAGGCCTTGCTGTGATCTTTCCTGTGTGTGGAGCAGGTTTGAGAAAGATTGGAGAAAAAGCAGGAAATCCCAGGAAGTGCACTAATACATCATGATGCTATGGGGAAGCAGAAAAATAAGCCACTTCCTGACAGCCTCAAACTCAGGGCAAATAGCGCACGTGGAAGACACCAGGGAAACATAAGCTTCTTGAAGGAAGTGCTGGGTAAAAATAGGATAGGTAAGCATCAGTGATCTGGTTAAAACATGCAAGCATGGGGAAAGGTCAGAGACTGGGCTCATTTACATAGGGCTCACCTATACTGACACTGTCCTATAGGGTTGCCAAGTACCCTGACTCACATGGCGGTAGGTTGTGAGCTGGCACCTACCTCGCTGCAGCCCTGGGTCCTTGTTTTGCACACATGTGCAGCACACATGTGCTCCTGGCTTGTGTGATGATGGCACTTCTGAGAAGTGACATCATCACACGGGTTAAAGGGCAGCCTGGGAGCGCTCCTGCGCTCACCAGGGGCTGGATCAGCCCACTGTGGGGTGCATTTTGGCCCGAATCAGGCTGTTGTGGGTGTGGGGGTACACACACACACCAACCAAATAAGTGAGTGCAGTGGATCCCCCACCCCAGGAGGGGGAATGATACCCCTACTGTCCTAACTTGGTGCTAATAGAGCCTAACCTGTGTGGAAACACCTTCTGTCTCTCAGCTTCAACAGGAAGAGGAGAGAACCCAGAGCTGCTGGAAGGTTAGGATAATTTTGGTAGCTGCTTTGCCATTGTGCAGAAGGAGTTTTATGCACTGATTCTCAGGAATATCTGAATATTCAGGACTAGAGATGGGCACGAACGGGAAAAAACCTCAATCACCCTGTTCGTTGTTCGTTGCCATCCACGAACAATGAACAACAAACATGGAGGAACATGAACTGTTCCCGGACATTCCCCCCACCGCCTGCCAGCTGATAGTTTAAAGGGCCCTTTCCTGCCACGTGCAAGGGGAAGGGCCCTTTAAACACCCCACAAACTGACCTTCCCAATGTCCAATACCCACCAAATTTGCGGGGGACATAGTCCTCACTGTCCTCTGAAGACCCCCCAAGTTTCAGAGAGATTGCACCCTAGGAAAGGCATGATCCACGGGTCTCCCCATTGGCTGTCATTTTCTCTTCACAGTGGCAGAAATGGGACTCTCTGCTGGAAGTACTTTGCCAGCAGAGGAAAGCCAGAAGGAGTTCAGACAGAGTTCATTCCCCCCCGGTTGCCAAGGGGATTGATTGCAGCAGGTGCCAGACTGTCCGGCTTGCCGAATGGCTGCCGAAGGCAACAAACGAGGCTTGCAACAACCACCTGTTCGTTTAGGATGGGTCCTCATGAACAGGTTGTTCGAGAACAGCAGATTAGGCTGTTCATGGGTTTTTTCTGTCCGTAATGCTGTTTGTGCCCATGTCTATTCAGGACACTGAAAAAAAAGACAATAAAAATGACAGCACCGTGAAAGAAGGCAGGCATCCTCACTTTGCCTGATTCTTTCCTTGTAAAGGTCACTCAGGGCATTCCATGGCTATTTGCCTTCTAAAAGAACACTGGAAAGGCCTGGTCACAGATCTCCCAACCTCTTATTCATTTAGGCTCTTAGACTGGAGAGCCCTGGCTTTGAATACCTTCTTTGCTATACTGCTCAGTAGAAGCGGATGGGTGTCTTTTAGGTTTGCCCTTCTCACTGCCCTGCAGGAATCCGGCTTGTGGCACTGCAGATTCAGCAAAGCACTTTACTTGGGGTCGATCCCTGCAAGCTTGGCTCTTGTAGCTAAGAAACGCTGTACAAAAGCAGAATGGGTTGAATCTTGTAGTAGAACAAAAACTCAGTTCAGAGTTTGGACTGCAACAGGACCTCAAGGGTGCAAAATTGGTGTAACATCTTATCTGAAGAAATGCACAGATGGAGAGAGGCAGCAAGTAACATCTCCCCTCCTTCCTCCCCAACTTTTATTTTTAATTAGCAAATTGTAGTACTGGATTCATAAATGAAATGAATTTAGAGCTTTATGTTGCTGTATATACATTCTCAAAGTATGGGCAGGTTAACTAATAATTTCTTCCAAAAGGGTCTTTTTAAAGTTGGTATTTTTAAAAATGTGTATTTTTTAAACAATGCATGTTCGACATTGATCTCTATACTGCCTTTAACAAAATCTGTTATCACCAGGTTTTTCAGTGGCCATGCAATGTCACAAATAGACATGGGCACGATCGGAATTATGGACTGAAAATTGCCCCGATTTTGGCGTTTGCGCCATCGGGACCGGGCTGATCAGTCCCATCCACGGCTCCCGGTTCAGCAGTCGGGTGGGGCGCTCTATCGGGTCTCGATCGGATCAATCGGTTTACGTTCGGGATTGCAGTCTGCAGACAGTCTGGAGCCAGCCATCTGTTCCCGAGGGAACGGAGCCCTGTGGAAACGGAGCCTGGGGAATGCCGGAGCTGTTTGCCCTCCTTCTGTCACCCTGGAAACGGGAATGGAAGCCCAGCTTTCCTTAATCAGCAGGCCTTCCTTCCAACCACGGAGCAGCCAGAAAAGCGCGCTCCCGTCTCGTCCATTTGGGAGAAGAGAGGGGAGGGCGGGGGAAGGGGGTGTTCTTCTGTAGCCATGGGCACTCGAATCTCATCCCTGCAAAGCCTGAGAGGCAGCTCTTACGGCCAAACACAGCCCTCCTGCATAGCAGACCCAGGCTTTATAAATAGCCATGTGCTGCGCAACAAAGTTTCACTTTCCACTCGCAGGTGGAGTGGGACAGAGGCGAGCTCTCGTTTGCCACTTTTGGAGAAAGAAAGCGCAAGAGAGAGAGAGAGGGAGCTTTAGCTTTGGGCTTCAGCGGATAGGGAATTAGGGAATAGGGAGCTATCTCCTCTGGTTCCCCCCCCCCATGACAGTACCGGCACACTCCCGTGGGGACAGACCCCCCCGCCCCCTGAGGGGAGGTGGCTCACCGCCGCCTCCACAGGCCTGCTGGGCCTGGCAGCCGCCATCCTCATCACCTATCATTCCTTTAGCGCTGGAAACCGTGGGGCGCCCTCCCGCGTCGGCCTTCCCGATTCCCGATTCCTGATTCTGTATCGGAAATGGGACTTGATCGGTGAGGTTCGGGTACCTGGGTTAGGCGCCACCGCGGAATCACGATCAGCTAAATCGGGATTATTTTTTTGATCGTGCCCATGTCTAGTCACAAATTTGCTCAGTGTTGTCATTTTTATTGTTGCTTAAGTGTCCCAAATATTCAGATATTCCTGAAAATCATTATATGAACCTCCAACAGATGGAAAGAAATGCTCGCTTCCTTGTGGGAGTGTTTCACAAAACATTATAGGAAAATGTTGCTTTTTTACAATGTGCCTGAAGGGGAGGAACTTTACTGATTCGCCTCCACAGTTCTCCAACCATCCCCTTATGCTATTCACTTCATGCCTCCAGAGGAGCATTTTGGAGGGCATTTTAGTCCCCAGGAGGGGGAAAGCAAGAGGGTCGTACTTTGCGGGTGAACATCCATCCAACCCATGGCAAATTTCAGTGGGATCAAAGCTAATAATCCAAAAGTCCTAAAAAGTTGACATCTCTGTTTCTTAAAATCTGATATGCACTTATCAACTGGCAAGGAAAAAGAAACACATATTTTTGAACTCTCCAAAGGATTGCTTTTCTACAGAACAACACAATGTCTTCAATAAGTGTTTTGAATTTTAGAAATAAATTAATCCATATGCTCCAACTTCTGGTTATTTTTTAATTTTGTACAATATTGCAGGGGTTTGTCATATTTTGTCAACTCTGTCATATTTTTATCTTCTTCTTTTTTGCCATTTTTAGAAACTATATTATATGTCTCCTTTCAGGGAGGACATGCAACTTTCTTCCAAATTTTCTATTGTAAGGGATACTTTCCTTTTGCAAAGGATGCTTTCGGTTGTCTTGTTCATTGTCATTTGTTCTTGAATACCACTTTTCATCTATTCTGGCAAAGTGGAATAAACTCAGTGAAAACCAAGATGTATGCATTCCCCTTTTTGTATTCCCTTGAGTTGACTATTTTTCATCTGAAAACATCTCTCTTGAAAAGGGGTTTTTAAAATGTATATTGTACGTATATTGCAACCTTAGCTATACACATTTGTACCAGCACCCCCAAATAAGGACACAAGACACCAATATGTGGGTTTACCAGTTTATTAACATCTTAGAGCCAAGCTACAAGTGATGCCTGACACAGGTTGGACACTTGTCAGCTTCCCTCAAGTTTTGATGGGAAATGTAGGCATCCTGGTCTTGCAGCTGTAATGGAGAGCCAAGCTGTAAAACCAGGATGCCTACATTTCCCATCAAAACTTGAGGGAAGCTGACAAGTGTCCAACTCGTGTAAGGCGTCACTTGTAGCTTGGCTCTGAGTTACATCAATTAAACATAGGGTTGCCAACCTCCAAATGGTGATTGGAGGTCTCACAGGATTACAGCTGATCTCCAGGCCACAGGGATCAGTTCCCCTAAAGAAAATGTCTGCTTTGGAGGGTGGTTTCTATGGCATTATACCCTGTTGCGGTCCCTCCCCTCCCAAAACCCCACCATCTCCAGGCTCCAATCTCAAATCTCCATGAATTTCCCAACCTGGAGCTGGCAACCCTAAAACATCCCTGAGTTAGTGTGAGTTGCTGCTAACAAGTAGCTCCCAGAATTTTGAGCAACCACACCCTGGCTGCAAACTTAGCCATCTTTTTCTCTGGCTTGGTTGATCCTCTCTTCCATGTAAAACAATGCCAAGAGGGGCTAAACCTCCACTCCTTTCCTCAGCATGCTGCTCAAGAGCTAAGAGATCATTTGATGCTGCTCAACTTCCCAAGGCCATTCCCTCCCCTGCCCATGCAGCCATTCGAGCCACTGATGGACTTCCTTGAGCCTACCCTTAGATGGCTCAGGGTGCTTTCCAATCATCCCTCCCTATACTGTCACAGCTGTCAACTCTCTCTTGGATAGAGACCAGTTTAGTAGTTAAGAGCGGCAGGACTCTAATCTGGAGAGCCGGGTTTGATTCCCCACTCCTCTGCTTGAAGCCAGCTGGGTGACCTTGGGTCAGTCACAGCTTCTTGGAGCCCTCTCAGCCCCACCCACCTTACAGAGTGATTGTTGTGAGGATAATAATAACACACTTTGTAAACTGCTCTGAGTAGATGTTAAGTTGTCCTGAAGGGTGGTATATAAATTGAATGTTGTTGTTGTTGTTGGTTAGGTTTAGCTTTTGGAGCTCCAACACTGGCAGAATAAGACCTTAATTTAGCCAGTCCCAGTAGTATGAATCAACCAGTTTCTATGGTTTCTGACAAGCACTACAACGTTCTTTTGGTTTCTCCAAGTTTCTTCTGCGGTCACACCCTTCTAGTAACTGAATGCGTTGTACAGCACGTTCCAGATCCAGTAATCTACTGTGGACTGTAGCCAAAATCAATTGTACATTGTGTTATTACAGATTTCTCCACTCCTCACCCCCCAATGTTTGCTACACAAGACAAAATTCTTTATTAAAGGCAACAAGGGGTCGAGATGGGTGGAAGCAGCATCTCTTGTTAAAGAGCTTATAAATTTTTTAATAAGAGAAATTTGTCAGTTGAACAAATGAAAACCATAAATCTTTTAGAGGCTGGCTAATCTCCCCCATCTTTGAGGCTGCTGTTCCACTACTGCAAGGAAATGGGATGCACGACTACTGCAGACCGTCAGTTTTGTTTCTGTGGAGAAAAAAGTGTGTTGAAATAAAAGAAACATCAAAGATGTTTTCATTCGTACGACTTCAACCAATAGATTTCACTTATCTTTTGAAGGAATCATTGACCCCAGCCAGGGCTTTTTTTCAGGGGGAATGTGGGGGAACGGAGTTCTGGAACCTTTTGAAAATGGTCACATAGCTGGTGGCCCCGCCCCCTGATCTCCAGACAGAGGGGAGTTTAGATCGCCCTCCGCACTGCCAGGCGGCGCGGAGGGCAATCTAAACTCCCCTCAGTCTGGAGATCAGGGGGTGGGGCCACCAGCCATGTGACCGTTTTCACCAAGGGCAACCCACTGAGTTCCACCACCTCTTTTCCCAGAAAAAAAGCCCTGACCCCAGCGTAGATGTAATTGAAAAAGATAACAGAAAGAAGCTGGGTCAAAGTAGGGGGGTAAAGGGAAACAAAAAGAATTTGGGGAAGGAGAGGAAGGGTGAGAAAAGCATATCCCGAAACATGTGGTAGAGATCTAAGATGAGCTAGTGCACACTGGCATGTTGATCAAAAGAGGACTTGATCCATGACTAGACATATCCGATCAGATGCCACCATCAAAGGGCGTGTTTGTATATGTATAAGATTCCTTGAATTTTCTGCACTGTATGCCTGATGAATGGCCTTTCTTTTTAACCCAGCCTTCTGGATGTGTAAACTTAGCTGAAGGTATAAACTCACTTAACTGTAAAGCCAGTTATGGTATAGTGGGTAGAGATGGTTGGTCTTAGACTGGTGAGACCAAAATTCCTGAAGCTTATTGGGTGACTTTGGGCAAGTTGCTGAGTTTGTCTAATCAGCTTCAGAGGGTTGTTGTGAGGACAAAGTGAAGAAGAGAACCATGTATGCCACCTGAAACAATTTGGAGAAATAGCAGGATCAAAATTTAGGCTTGGATTCAAACTTTCCTTTAGGTAATCAAAAGGCTCTCCCATTCACTGAAGTATGGGTGGAGTGATACAAATCTTACTAATTCTACCTTCCTACTTCAGCTTCCATGGGGAGAAAGACAGAAGGGACAGGCAGGAAAGTTTCATTTTATGAACAATTTGTTTTTTAAACTGTTCAATCCCTGGACTTGCCAGTTAAAAGGATCAGGTCACAGGTCATGCTAAAGAGATCCACTGCCAGTCTGAGTAGACAACAGAGATCTTGATGGACCAATGGTCTGATTCAGGATAAGGCAGCTTCTTGTGTTTGCATGAGGATCAATAATAAATATATCAAAGCAATGCATTTGAGATTATTTGAAAGTTTTCTGGTGGTATACGTTCAGTCTCTTTGCTCTCTTTGCACATACAAACCATTCTCATCTCTTGATGACGGCAATCAGCAAGTGACTGAGTGACCTTTTCCGGAGTTTTCCTCTTGGCATTACTAGGAAGATTTCACTGTTAGCAATTCGTGACTTACAGAGCATTCCTAAACCGCTCTTTTCTGAAGTAAGCGCCATTTTTTCAATCAGGCTTACTCCTACGAAATTGCTCTTCAGTTTGCATAGTATAACGACAACCTCTGAAGGATGGCAGCTTCAGATTGCTTGCTGCGGGCTGCTAAAAAGAGTTCAGATTTTGACTGTTTTTGTTCTTCACGTTGTTCAGCTTCCTTCTCCTTTTGCCCTTTAGTCTCCAGCAGATCAGTGCAAGAAGATCCATGCGGGAGATGAAGTGATCCAGGTCAACCATCAAACTGTGGTGAGCCCTTTTAAGGTTATATGATGACCTGCCATATTTTGTTTCTGTTGCTGCAGAATTTTTTCCCTTTACCGAGGGTGACCAAGTTATTCCAAATGCTCGTTTAATGTTATCCTTCACAAAGTTTGCTGTGAAGTTGTATAAGCAGACAAATATCCTGTTTGCAACAAAGGTGGGAACATATAGAAATTTATCTTTATGCTCCCTGAAGACTAGCTGTTCAGTCTTGATCCAAGACTGAGGTTTGGTGCAGCCAAAAAGGGGAATAAAACCCTGAAGACTTTCAGGATTTGATTGCCATCAGGGTGAGTCAGGCTGTTTCCACACGTTCTTAAAGGGACGGCCCACTCACTAAATGCTGGCGGCTTTCCCCCTTGACTCCAGATGTCTCCATTTTCAAAATGGTTGCAGGCTGTTTGGCTTCCATTTTTTCGGCACCTTTTCTGGGACTGCAGGAAACTGCAGTCCCAGAAAAGGTGCCAAAAATGGCTGAAAGGTGTCTGTAGAAATGCATAAGCAAATATGAAGGTCGTTGCCCTCTCCTATTATTCTGCCTCTGCATTTAGTAAGCACAGGAAGCAGTCCTCAGCACCTGCCTGGAAATGCCATTTGGCTTTCAGCAGTACTATCCTACTCAGAGTTACATCTTTCTGAGCCCATTGATCTCAATAGACCTAGGTGGGTGTAACTTTGTTTAGAAATAGCATACAGTTATCAAAAGCTAGTAGCCTTATCTTGTGTGAAGTTTTTTTAAATCCCTTTAAAAATCCATCTAAGCTAGTGGCCATCACCACACCTTGCAGTAAATCACAGAAGTTAATTATGTGCTGCGTAAAAATTGTGTGACCAGAACTTACTATTCGTTCGTTCATTCGTTCATTTGTTCATTCATTCACTCACTCACTCACTCACTCACTCACTCACTCACTCACTCACTCACTCACTCACTCACTCACTCACTCACTCACTCACTCACTCACTCACTCATTCAAATTTTGCCTTTTCCTTTTCAGCTAGCCTGTATTTTCAGACCATCAAAGAGCAGACAGCTTACTATTACATCACCATGTGTGATCGTCTTCTCTGTCTAAACTTACAAGTCGTTTCTTCTCTTCCTAACTTTCCACTTTTGATCTGAAACTCAGTCCTTCTAAAACTGAATTTGTAGTCTGCCCCACCACTTTTCCTTATTCTCCCTACTTTTTTCATGCTCCATTGATTCCTTCTCTCTTCCTTTTCCTGCTTAGCTTCATAACCTGAAAGTTACTTTTTATTCTTTCCCCTTTTATTCCTTTCATTTGTTAGGTTTCAGTTGTTATCTGTTTCCTCTCTTAAAATTTATCGGTTTTGTTCTGATTATTCAAATGCCCTCTTCTCTGAAATGTCATCTTTCCCATCTTATGTCTCTTTCTTCCGTTCTCAACTCTAGAGCTCGTTTTATTTTCCCTTCTTATATATCTCAGGTATAGGGGTGTGCAAGGAAAAAACTTTCGGCTTTCTTGTTTCGGGATTACCCGAAACAAGATTCTCTACCGTTAAAGCCGAAAGCCGAAACAAGAATCTCTTTCGGGATTCGGGATTCGGGATTCTTTCGGCATTCTTTCGGCATTCTTTCGGGTTTTTTTTTTGGGAAAATGCCTCCGTCTTTCAGGACGCCTGGAGGAGGCATTTTCCCACCTAATAAGCCCAAAATTGGTGGGGACCTTCCTCTAACCCTTCTCTAACAACCACCCAAGTTTCAGACAGATTGGACTTTGGGGGGCCATGTTATGGCCCCCCAAAGCAGGTCCCCCCATCCTCCCATAAGAAAGCGAAGGAGCAGCATATTGTTAGCATGCTGCTGCTGATCTTTCTTCATTATTTCCTATGGGGAAAAAATGAAGAGGCAGGCTTCCTTTGCCAGGGGTGGCATTTTGCATGCAAAATGCCCCCCAGCCCTCAGGGGCCCTTCTCCCACCCCTCCTCCCACCCCCCACCAAGGCTCAGCCTGCTCCCACTTGGGGGGGCCATTTCATGGCCTCCCCAAGTAGGTGCTCTAATCTCTACCACTGACAGCTGGGGGAGGCTTGTGTTGCCAGGGGTGGCATTTTGCATGCAAAATGCCCCCCAGCCCTCTGGGGCCATTCTCCCACCCCTCCTCCCACCCCCCACCAAGGCTCAGCCTGCTCCCACTTGGGGGGGCATTTCATGGCCTCCCCAAGTAGATGCTCTGCTCTCATCTCTACCACTGACAGCTGGGGGAGGCTTGTGTTGCCAGGGGTGGCATTTTGCATGCAAAATGCCCCCCAGCCCTCTGGGGCCCTTCTCCCACCCTTCCTCCCACCCCCCACCAAGGCTCAGACTGCTCCCACTTGGGGGGGCCATTTCATGGCCTCCCCAAGTAGGTCCTCTCAGCCCCTAAAGTCCACCCCTTACAGCCCCACACAAACCCAATTCCCCCCCCAGCTGCCACACACAGACCCAAATCCCCACATTAGCCCCTCACAGACCCAAATCCACCCCCACCTGCCCTACACCCATAACCCCAGGAACAGGCTGGCAAAGGCCAGCCCTCTCCCTTTGTTCCCTATGCTGGGAACTTCTAAACTCTCTTTCCCTGGGCAATTCTGCACAGCCCAGGGGTGCCACAATGGTGGGCACACTTCTGAGTGCCAGCTGGTCCCTGTGAAAGAGCACCTGAACCACAGACACCCTCCCTCAAATTCCCCCACCACCTACAGAGATGGCTGGCCAGCCAGCCCCATTGTTCCCTATGATGGGAACCAACTGCACAACAAAGAATAAAACAAGAACAACACAAAATAAAGTTTTTAAAAAATTATATTCTCCCTTCCAAAGTACAAGTAGGCAAAGCATTATGACACATTACACCAGCAGTCCCCCACACAGAAAAATTAAAACAAAACTCACTTAACATCAGAGAATCACAAAGCATGATTCCTGTCAAAAACACTTTATTTCTTGAACAGCTTTAGGTTACACAGCAGGGGGGAACACCAAAGGGCATGGCAGCACTATCTTACACAAAAATAACACAACTCGCTTCACATTAAAGAATCACCCCAAAAAATTGCTGTCAAAAGCACTTTATTTCTGTAACTGCTTTAGGAAGGCACCACAGAGCAGGAAAGCAGTGTACTACACAAAAATAACACAACTCACTTCACATCAGAGAATCACACAAACACAATTGCTGTCAAAAACGGTGAAGTGGGTTGTATTATTTTTTGCAGTACATTGCTATCATGCCCTGTTGTGCCCTCCTACTGTGTAACCTAAAGCTGTTCAAGAAATAAAGTGTTTTTGCCAGGAATTGTGTTTTTGTGATTCTCTGATGTTAAGTGAGTTGTGTTATTTTTGTGTAAGATAGTGCTGCCATGCCCTTTGGTGTTCCCCCCTGCTGTGTAACCTAAAGCTGTTCAAGAAATAAAGTGTTTTTAACAGGAATTGTGCTTTGTGATTCTCTGATGTGAAGTGAGTTGTGTTATTTTTGTGTAAGATAGTGCTGCCATGCCCTTTGGTGTTCCCCCCTGCTGTGTAACCTAAAGCTGTTCAAGAAATAAAGTGTTTTTGACAGGAATCATGCTTTGTGATTCTCTGATGTTAAGTGAGTTTTGTTTTAATTTTTCTGTGTGGGGGACTGCTGGTGTAATGTGTCATAATGCTTTGCCTACTTGTACTTTGGAAGGGAGAATATAATTTTTTAAAAACTTTATTTTGTGTTGTTCTTGTTTTATTCTTTGTTGTGCAGTTGGTTCCCATCATAGGGAACAATGGGGCTGGCTGGCCAGCCATCTCTGTAGGTGGTGGGGGAATTTGAGGGAGGGTGTCTGTGGTTCAGGTGCTCTTTCACAGGGACCAGCTGGCACTCAGAAGTGTGCCCACCATTGTGGCACCCCTGGGCTGTGCAGAATTGCCTAGGGAAAGAGAGTTTAGAAGTTCCCAGCATAGGGAACAAAGGGAGAGGGCTGGCCTTTGCCAGCCTGTTCCTGGGGTTATGGGTGTGGGGCAGGTGGGGGTGGATTTGGGTCTGTGAGGGGCTAATGTGGGGATTTGGGTCTGTGTGTGGCAGCTGGGGGGGAATTGGGTTTGTGTGGGGCTGTAAGGGGTGGACTTTAGGGGCTGAGAGGACCTACTTGGGGAGGCCATGAAATGGCCCCCCCAAGTGGGAGCAGTCTGAGCCTTGGTGGGGGGTGGGAGGAAGGGTGGGAGAAGGGCCCCAGAGGGCTGGGGGGCATTTTGCATGCAAAATGCCACCCCTGGCAACACAAGCCTCCCCCAGCTGTCAGTGGTAGAGATGAGAGCAGAGCACCTACTTGGGGAGGCCATGAAATGTCCCCCCAAGTGGGAGCAGGCTGAGCCTTGGTGGGGGGTGGGAGGAGGGGTGGGAGAAGGGCCCCAGAGGGCTGGGGGGCATTTTGCATGCAAAATGCCACCCCTGGCAACACAAGCCTCCCCCAGCTGTCAGTGGTAGAGATTAGAGCACCTACTTGGGGAGGCCATGAAATGGCCCCCCCAAGTGGGAGCAGGCTGAGCCTTGGTGGGGGGTGGGAGGAGGGGTGGGAGAAGGGCCCCTGAGGGCTGGGGGGCATTTTGCATGCAAAATGCCACCCCTGGCAAAGGAAGCCTGCCTCTTCATTTTTTCCCCATAGGAAATAATGAAGAAAGATCAGCAGCAGCATGCTAACAATATGCTGCTCCTTCGCTTTCTTATGGGAGGATGGGGGGACCTGCTTTGGGGGGCCATAACATGGCCCCCCAAAGTCCAATCTGTCTGAAACTTGGGTGGTTGTTAGAGAAGGGTTAGAGGAAGGTCCCCACCAATTTTGGGCTTATTCGGTGGGAAAATGCCTCCTCCAGACGTCCTGGAAGATGGAGGCATTTTCCCATAGAAAAGCCGAAAGAAAGCCGAAAGAATCCCGAAACGTTTCGGCTTTTTTCTTTCGGCTACCCGAAACGTTTCGGCATTCCCCGAAACGTTTCGGCATTCCCCGAAAGAAGCCGAAACACTTTTGTTTCGGCATTCTTTCGGCATTCTGAATGCCGAAACGCACATCCCTACTCAGGTATCTTATTTCTGGTCTCCATTGACTTCCCTCCCCATGCCATTTTAAGTTTAGACTCTAGTCTCTTAAGGATTTATATGCTTTAGCTCTTCTTTATCACCTTTCTTTCCTCTTTTGTACACTCTACTTCCTCTTCTAGCCTCACTTCTAAACCGTTTGTATGCTGTTGTTGTTTAAACTGATTTCTATGAAGCCATTTCATGTGTTTTTTAGACTGTAACATTTCCTAAGCCCTAGGAATGCTGAAACCTAGAAAGCCAAATAATAAGAAAATAACTGCAGAAAGCCCGTAGGACTGGAAAAAGATTATTAAAAGACTTTCAGATCACTCTGGAATCATGTGTGCTGGGGGTGCAATGTACATTACCATTAGAGTTTCAACTTTGGAATGGCTTGACCAGTATTTATTTTTAACAAAACAACTCTTAAATTTGCTTCCCAGTAGTACTGCCCTTTTTAATGAAGGTATCATTCAATACCTAAATTTCTAATTAGTCGCACAAATGTTAATTTCAGTAGGTAGGAACAGTCTGCAGAACAAACAAAGCCTCTTGCTCAGCATCAGTTTCCAAGAGTAGCTTTGATAATTAGATCACCATCAACTATAGGGGAAATCAGGGCTTTTTTTTCTGGGAAATGAAGTGGTGGGAGGGAAATGAGGGAGAAACACATGGGGGGAAAGTGTTGCTGCTTTCAACACTGCTTTTTTCAGCTGAGGGGGAGGAGGGGTCTCTCCTCCCTTTCCCCTCAGCTTAAAAAGCTGCTGGCATTTTAAAACAGTTTTCTTCAGCTGATCGGAGGGTCCCTCCTCCCCCTCTCCTCAGCTGAAAAAAGCAAGCGAGTGTTTGAAAGCAGTGTTGCTGCTTTCAAGGCCCACAGCTTTTTTTCGTCTGATGGGGGAACCCCCTCCCACCAGCTGAAAAGCAGCAAAAAAAGTTTTGTTCTTTGTCCGAAGCTAAAGAGCTGGACACCTTGGGCTGTGCATGGGAGGAAACAGGATCAGGGGGTGGGGCCACTGGACATGTGATTACTTTCAAGAGGTGCTGGAACTCCATTCCACTGTGTTCCTGCTGAAAAAAAGCCCTGGGGGAAATGCACTAATCATAAATCAAGATCCTTATGACAGTTTCAAAGAGACTTGACAGTTTCCTTATGACAGTTTCAAAGAGACAGTTTCATTCACTTTCCTAAGTGACTACTTTTACTCTTCTTTAACAGATCCCTTTCATCTTTGAGGCTATACTCCTCTGCATACTTTCTTGGGAGAAACTCCCATTGAATGCAGAGGGACTGTAGCACTGGGCCAGATGGCAGAAGATATGTTTGGCCTGTATTGTGTTCTGTAGTCAAACCAAAACAAATGGATAGTTTATTACTTCCTTCATGTACAGAAGCAATTACAAATGCCAGTGTATGACTTTCAGGAAAAAAAAAACTGTTTATTACCTTCTTAGGCCAAATTGTGC
This sequence comes from Eublepharis macularius, assembly GCF_028583425.1. NCBI lineage: Eukaryota > Metazoa > Chordata > Lepidosauria > Squamata > Eublepharidae > Eublepharis > Eublepharis macularius. Next base: position 20,361,504 of record NC_072802.1, read on the forward strand.
CAAATTGTGCAAATGAAATTACATGCTTGACCAGTTTGAAGAGAGAAAATGAACAGGCATCCTTACTAGTCATGCCCCCACCCCTGCCTGCCCAGCTTGCTGTACTTTTCCTTTAATGGCTCTTCTATGACATGGTTGCATTAAACAATAAAGTCTTCGTAATGTTTATTATATCACTTAGTAATAGTAAGCCAGATTGCTTTAACAACAAGGAGTCTGAGAGCCTTAAAGACTATTTTATTGTGACATAAGTGTTTGTAAGCCAGAACCCACAACATCAAGTGCATGAAAGGTTGTCCTCAAGTTGACAGGAAAAGTACCGTGTATGGGTGCAGACAGAAAAGGGGATGGAGAAGCATGATTGCAAAGTGATGCTGGGAGGCCCGGCAATCCAGGAGAGAGGAGTGCTACATTAGAATCCAGAGTAGAAATATAAACCAGATCTAGTCAGAAGAATCACCAATCCATTTAGCTTGAATCGAACCAATTCCAGCTATTGATGAGCTGGTGAAGCAAGATGACCAGTGGACAAAACCTCTGAAGACGGACAGTGAACTAACCACTCCCATTTGCTATTGAGGCCAAGGCTGTTAGTGTTAGATTTGCATATAAGCTCCAGCATGAGAATTTCATGCCTCTGTCTCCCTTATTTTTGCTGAAGTATAGCAACTGTTAAGTCTGTTACAGAATTCTGGGGATGATTCCCCCAATTTGGTGGCTGCTTAATGGAGTCCTCTGTAGTCAGTATAAAGATCCAGAGCGTTTATAGGATGCTTTATGAAATGTTTGAAACACTTGAAATTGAGAAGCTTGGACTGCGTTAAATCTGCATAGGATCACACTGTTAGTCTCTTAGCTCCTAGCTATACCAGTTTTAGACATTCTAGCTCTAGACAGCATAACAACTCATGCTTTAGTCTCTATTGCCAGCTAGCTTCCAGATTAAAAGAAATGTGGGTACACACAAGGCTTTTTTTCTGGGGAAAGAGGTGGAGGAACTCTCACCCGGGGCAACTGCCAGCAGGAGGTGGTGCCCCTGTTACTAAATACGTGCACGCGCAAAATGTGTGCATGCTCCCAGGACCACATGATGATGTCACTACTGGGAAGTGACATCATTATGCATGGCGTGACTGCCTCCGCTGCCCACCCAGGAAAGAGAGAGAGAGAGAGAGAGAGAGAGAGAGAAAGGAAGAAAGAAAAAGAAAGGAAGGAAGGAAGGAAGGAAGGAAGGAAGGAAGGAAGGAAGGAAGGAAGGAAAGAGAAGGGAAAGGAGGGAGGGAGGGAAAGCAAGAAGGAAGGAAAGAAGGAAAGAGAAAAAGAGGGAGGGAGGCTTCAGCTGGGGGGGAGCTGAGCTGAAGTTTAAAGCCTGTTTTGGGGCTTCCCTGGCTTCAGCTGGAAGGAGGGTAATCCCCCTCCTCTCAACTGAAGTTTAAAGCCTGATTGGGGCTTCCCTGGCTTCAGCTGGGAGGAGGGGAATCCCCCTCCTCTCAGCTGAAGTTTAAAGCCCTTTGGGCCTTCTCCTACCAGCTGAAGAGCAGGGGTTAAAGAGCCCCTTTCCCTTGCAAGCTGGTCAAGGCTGTCTGAACACCTGACTACTTTGCAGAGCTGCTGGAACTCCGTTTGGAGCATCCAGCAGAAAAAAAGGCCTGAGGAAGCAAAGCACCTTTGAGATAAAGATATTCAGATCCCCTTCCCAGTGTATTTCTTTATTGTTCTTCATGGTTTTGGTCCCTCATATCTACAGCACCTCCTCCCGACTCTTCATCATGACAATTTCACTCAGCAGGGCCTTCTGCATGTACCACCCTGCAAATGGACAAAATTAACAGCTGCCCATACACACCCATTCTCTGTAGTGGCCTCCGCTTCGTGGAATGGCCTACCTGAAAAAGTTAGGAAAGCTCCTATCACCTGGGTTTACACAAACTATTCAAAACAATTTTTCAGGAGGGATTTTTTACCTAGGTAAAGAGGGCTAAGCTGTGAGGAAATGCTTAGGTAAAGGGAGAGGGACTGTAGACTATACTACTTTATATTCTGTGTTACTGCAAGTATGTGCCTACTGGGAATTTCCTCAGTGTTTAATACGTTGTGTTAAATTGTTTAAATTTTGTTTCACCATTATTTCAACTCTGCCTCAGATTTTTGCTTGCTTCCAAATTGACTTCCACAGTGTGATCCATGGTGAATCTCAGCGAGAAAGGAGGACCATAAATAATGTAAATAAATGAACAAATAAATAAATAATGGCACTATTTTTTATTCTTCCTTCATCCAACTTTAACTAGAAGAATTTTGAAAATCAGCATTAACATTGAAGCATACTCTGTTGGCCACAGCTTATTTTCCATCCCTTCGTTTCATTTATACTATCTTTCATCCATTACTAGTTCTCTTGATGTCATCTACTCACCCCTAGGCTCCACTCCCTCCATATTTGGCCTCCCAGCATGCTTGCACATAGGAGATTTTCTTTACTGCTAGATAGCCAAAGACTCCTTCCTTTTTCAGTATTTAGCAATTCAGATTAAGGATGAGTTTCATTTTCTTATCTCTTTTTCAACCCCCAAACACTCATTTTAATTTTGCTTCTTTCTTGTGCAAATACAATACTTTATTTTTGCACCATTTTCTGTTCACTCCTGTATTAATGCATCCCATAAAATATATGCATTTTTCATCTTCACTTAAGCCTCCGTAAATCAGCATTATATATGTAAATGACACACATAAAGACCACATACATTGCATGTAAATACCATACAATATACCGTCATAATACAGCCAAATCTATGAAACCATTGACAAAAACAGAGGGGGGGAATCAAAAGAAATTAACTAGGGACAATTCCTCTTCTCTATGTCAAACGTGCTACAATTGAGCCCAAGTCAAAAAAAAAGAAGGCAGACCTGAGGTCTTACAATCTCACTGGGAATTCCTCCAGTTCCAAGAGTCTTTCAATTTATGCACAAAGAGTCTGGCTTATACTGAGTAAAAGGTAAAGGTAGGTAAAGATAGTCCCTTGTACAAGCACTGAGACATTATTGACTGATGGGGGGATGTCGCATCACAACATTTTCTTGGCAGACTTTTTATGGGGTGGTTTGCCATTGCCTTCCCCAGTCATCTACACTTTACCCCCAGGAAACTGGGAGCCAAGCTTGCTGTTCACTTGCGCTCCACTTGATCAAGTGGAGCAGAAGTGAACAGGGAGGAATTCATGTGAGTCTGTTCACTTGCCAGGCAAGTGTAATTCATCACTTGTAGCTTGGCTCTGGGTACTCATTTTACCGACCTCGGTAGGATGGAAGGCTGAGTCAACCTTGAGCCAGCTACCTGAACCCAGCTTCCTCCAGGATCGAACTCAGTTCGTGAGCAGAGCTTGGACTGCAGTACTGCAGCTTACCACTCTGCACCACAGGGCTCTTCCTTATATAGAGTACTGGATGGATATGTTCACCTGTGGGGTTTAAAATCGTTCCTGCTTTGAACTCGTTTGTTACATGTGAATGTCAGACCTCCATTGGCAGGAATGCTCATTCACATTACAAATGCTTCTCTTCTGCATGATTGGTGGTCAGATTGTCACATGGATAGCACAAGAGAAGCCCAGAGGTGATTTGCAGCTCGTGCATAAAAATGTTCACTGTCATAAATGTGCCATAAAAATGTCACCGTCATAAATGTCCTTTCCAATGCTGGCTTCCTACCCAGTGGAACTATCCAATGTGCTGATTAAACACCTTAGTCTGGAGAATGACTTCTTTAAAAAAGAGAGTCAAGGCAGTTTGAAAGGAGCGTTGGTGCTCATGATATGTATGTTTATCCCACTTCTGTCTCTATCAAGCAAATAATTTATTTTTTTAAAATGTGTGTATACGAATTGGAAGCAAAGAAAGGCAGCAATAAAAATAAGCTGATCCTCTTGCTATTGTGTTTCTTCATGGTTCTGGAATTACGCTGACTTTCTCTTTGCCCTAATTCTGGCTTAACCAGTAGAATTCTAAAAATCAGTTCTGAAGTTGAAACGTCAACAATTAGTCATAGCATATTTATGCTTCTTTCACTTCATTTGTATCTTTTCAGTTCTGGGTTACCAGGATACACCTGTTCAGTCATAAAGCACTGAAAAAAGGAGTTATGCATCAGGATTCTGTTGTATGGTGTTATACCAATGTACACATGCATTTCTGGACATTGATAGAACACTGCATACAAGATTCTTAATACAACCATATGTACAATATCTTTGCTTTTGCAGCATTTTATTCATGTATACATCAGTAAAGTCAAGGGGAGACATAAAAGAATACAAAGTCAACTAAACTGTTTCTGGGTTGTAGCACTTTAGACTGTGGGTGGAATATGATGTGAATTATTCTCCCATAGAAACATATCGCTCCACACAGAAAACTACCGGGTCAGAGAGAAAGCTAGGCTAGGATGTTTTTCTCTGATGCACTAGGTTCTGGGGAGGTTTGTTAAGAAATGTTTTTGTTGGGAGGTGTCAGGCTATGGATGACAGGCCGTGGCAGATAGATCCCTGTACCATTGCTGCAAAAATCCAGACTCCTGGTTAAATGGTTTTATTCAGAAATCAAATCATTTCCACAGATATGTCCATAGGTTTTCTCAGAAGCAAGGTAAGCTACTAAGCAGTAAGGATCAATTTGCCAGGAATGACAATATGTGGGAAAACCCTTCCTCTTAACTCACACATTTACTCCTTTCCCCTCCCATCAACCAAACAGGACTTTTGGTGTGAACGCGTCCTGAGAACATCTCACATATTTGTACTATCAAGTCTAGGCACTGAGGAAGCAGGAGATCAAAGCTGTAACATAGCAGTGTACAAGAGTGAGCAGGGTACAAGGTCAGAAGCACTAAGAGTTTCTACAGTCCATTAGATAAGCCCGCAGCTGCAGCTTCTATAAGCCTGTGAATGCAAAACAGTTATGGCATTGGTAATATGACATCAAGTTACAGCATGAAACATTGGTTCAGAACAGCATGGTTCAGCATGAAAATAATGGCATGGATGGGGCACAGACATGACAGGAGGAGTATTCAGACTGAAGTGGTATAACTAAAACAGAGGTTGTGTCACCTGATGGCTCAGTATAAGGGACCCATTATTGATTTTTCCTGTGTGTGTGTGTGTGTGTGTGTACATGCATGCACCTACATGAGAAATATTTGAATCAGAGCCAAGGGCTTTGCCTAGGATGTCAGTAGAAAACAGAAATCAGAGCCCCCAAGGGAATATTACCCTAGAAGAAGAAAAAAGACAGGCAACAAGCAAATGTTTATTTATTTATTTATTTATTTAATCACATTTCTAGACCGCCCTCCCCGTCAGACAGGGTGGTTTAACAACAGATTAAAAACAGTAAAAACATTATAAAAACATTAAAACATCATATCAAAACAATTAAAATTGGTGGGTATAAAATATTAAAATACAGCATTGTCCTGCATGGGTGGTGGAAGGTATTCAGTGGTATGGCCAGCGAGAGGACAGCCTAGCCCCCACCAAATGCCTGGTGGAACATCTCCATCTTGCAGGCCCGGCGGAAAGATAACAAATCCTGCCGGGCCCTAGTTTCCTCAGACAGAGAGTTCCACCAGGTCGGAGCCAGAACTGAGAAGGCCCTGGCTCTGGTAGAGGCCAGGCGGACCTCCCTGGGGCCAGGGACCATCAGCAAGTTCTTAGTGGCTGACCGAAGCAACCTCCAGGGAACATATGGGGAGAGGCGGTCCCGAAGGTATGCTGGGCCCAGTCCGCATAGGGCTTTATAGGTCAACACCAAAACCTTGAACTGGACCTGGTACTCAACCGGTAACCAGTGCAGCTGATGGAGGATAGGTGTTATATGAGCCATGATTGGTGCTCTGGCCACCACCCGTGCAGCTGCATTCTGAACCAGCTGCAGTTTCCGGATCAAGCCCAAGGGAAGCCCTGCGTAGAGTGAGTTGCAGTAGTCTAATCTGGAGGTGACCGTTGCCTGGATCACTGTTGTAAGGTCATGGGTCAATAGGTAGAAAGGGGTAGAAAATAGATAGAAAGGGGTTCAGAATAAAGAGTTAACCCCTCTGAATACCATGACTCTGTTCCAAATTGCCCCAACTCCATAGCTGCTTTTAAAAAAAAGGTATCTGTAGAGATTTCCAAATGATGAATCTCCAGTGTTTACTTGCATCCTAGTGAGAGGTATGACTTGCCTTACAATATCTCAACATTCACTGAGCTGCTCAAATATATATTTAGATATATTTTGTTATTTGTATAATCCTTGTAAGGTTAATCATCCAATAACATGTGGGAAGAAGTGTCATATTTTTACAGAACAGTGAAAAGACAGTTCACCTTACAAGCAGACTCAAGGTGAAATCCCCCAGGAGTGTCTGTCTGCTACAAGTTGGCTCCTGAAATCACCTTGTGGCAGACTATTGCATGTATTCTGCCTTTGCTATAGTTTGACCTCTCTGCAGTTGCCCTCAACGGAGCTGGCACGCCTGCTTTTTGAAACTGTCCAACACTGTTCTGTCTCATCTGAACTGAGCCATTTGCAAGGACTTTGTGTGCATAGATATTTGTCATGAGATGGAACGTCAGCCCCCAGACTCGCCTGGGGGATCCGGTTGTGAGCCGCACGGGGAAAAGAGCAGGGTGCATGGCAGCCACCATGTTTGGAGAGCAGCATGGCTGAGCTACCAAATGGCCCTTGTTGAGGAGAGCTGTCCCTGTCCCTCGGTACTTGCATCAGGCCAGCTCATGGCTGCTCTGCGATGAATATAGAGTTTCCCAATCAGCAAGGCTGCTATTTAAGTCTAGTTCTCTCTCATTTGGTGAACTGATTGCTAATGATTTCTAATCTGGAGATGGCAAGTGGAAGCTTTTGTGTTTGAATGTTCTTCCATATGTATGTGTCTGTGTATACCTGTCCAATACAAATACAAATATATATATACACACACACACACATACAAATACAAAGGTATCAGAGAGAAGGTTGGATTACAAAGTCTTCTCCATGACAAGCTAGAAACATATTTTTAGAGCTATAAATAGCAACATTCACTCATATAACAGAATCAAAACTAGCAAGCCAGTCACCCTCTCTTACAGAGAATAGTACAATAGCTACGATAAGGCAAAGCATCAGAAAGAAGAAGGGCAAAAAACTATTGGCTAAGGGATGCTGATGATATATCAAATTAAGAAAGCCCTTTCCAAGTCAGTAATGATTGGTGGAGACACTGTGGATGGAAATAAAATCTTATCTTTGGTTATACGAGCTGCTTTACTATGATGATTGGAAATGTCCCCTGTCAGTTTTATTCATTTATTTACATTATTTATATAGCCTGCCTTTCTTGCTGAGACTCAACGCAGATTACAGAATAAAAAAAATGCAAACAGCATATGACGTCTAATGAATAATGCAATTGGACTAGGATTACAGAACTAGAAGGTAATGTGAACAACAAATGTCTAGGCAAGGTATAGTGGAATTACAAAGGTAGAAGTTAATGCCATAAAAGCAACATGATGCCTAAAATAATCGTTGCAGTTGACTCATTGCAATGGATTACAATCTTGTTCCATCACAAAGCACCCACTTCGACTGTTCCATTTTAATTACAGTTCTATAAAAATGCCATGTCAGTTTTTTTGGCTGCATCTACACAGTGAGAATGCACAAATGCAGAGGCATGCAATGGAGCATTATTGCTTTCCTTTATCATTTGCCATGTCTCTTGCATTTTCTCCCTGCTAAGCTACCAGAGGGCTTTGGGGGAGATTTTAAAAATGGTGATTGCTTTTGCACTATAGCTCAATAGCTTAAAAATATTTTTTCACAATCTGCTACTCCCTCCCTCTGCATTCCAAAGTATAATTTTTATTTTTAAAAGAGAGCTGGAAATTCAAATAAACTAGTAGATTGTGGCAATGGACTGCTATAACATTATAGTACCATAGTGAAATAGTGGGGGGGAAACACCATTTGGTAGCTCAACAGGGGAAACAGTGGCAATGAGGGATTAATAGAAGGAAAATGGCAATGATGAGGTCAGGGCATTTAAAAAATGTGCACCTTCCTGCCAATGTAGTATGCAAAAGTGCCTTGGCTGCAACATTTCAGGAGACATCATACAAAATCAGTCCCAAGAAAGAATATACCAAGGATAAGGAGAGTGTTGAGGGAAACCTTTAGTAGCTCTGTTTGCCAATTACGAGTTCCCCCTTCTCTCCTTGTCTGAATAATCATTCAAGGCTTCAAACTTGGTGATCTTAGAAGCAGAAAAGGTTTATTATGAGAAGTTCTCAAATAAGCCTGATGCACACACTATTACGGCAGGGTGCATCATGCCAACAACCAGGCAGCACCTACATTTATATCATCACACAGGCATGATGTAAGTAAACAGCCATTGCTTTCAGTACAGAGGATTGTTACAAGAATACATAAACAACCAAGTGAATGTCTCATGATGTTCGGGACATGATAGGTTGACAGGTCAAGATTAAGTTTCCTTTCACGTCATGTAACATAAACTATCAGAAAGAATATGTGGTTATCCCTACATTGCTGAGAAAGGACATACCCAAGGCTGAGAACAGGGCAGGAAGGAAACATATGTAGCCTTCATTTGTTCTCAAAATGCAAACTGACTGTACACAGCAAGGCCTTTGTGTTATTATTATGACCAAAATACTGGATAGAATGAGGGGTGATAAGTAAACAGATAGAAGGGATTTATTCACAAGTTCTTTAGTCTAGTTAGACCACAAAGAGTCACATATAGAAAACAATAGAGCACCCCAAAAATTCCCTAACAGAGAGCCTGGAAAAATAGACCATGAGAAGATCAAATCACATTGATGTGCCTCGAAAACATACTGCGGCTTAGATGCCAAGGCATAACAAAAGCTCCACACTGATGCAAATGTTGGCTCCTGTACTGATCCTCTCTTCACTTTCTCTTTGTCTGAATTTCACCCAAACTCACTAAACCAGACTGCCAGACACCACTGTAATATATATTAATTTAGGAAAGTCACTACTTTTCTGTTTTGTTTCTCTTATTTAAAAAAAATTGGGACACTTTCATTTCATTTTTAAATTATTTAATAAAGTAACTGGACATTCTTCTATTTGTTTGAAAGATGGACCATTTAGTCACATGATTCTCCACATGGGACAACTGAGGCATAAATTCACCACTCGGTTTCTCAGAGACAAAAAAAAGCAAAGCTGCAGCAGTACGAAGTCCCTCCCTGCTGCATTGTGAGACGCTTGCAGAAGGCAAGTGCCTGATTGTTATCAGTAGAGTTGTTAAGAGAAATCCTCTTAATTCCTCTTTACCCAGTTTCTCCCTGAAATCCAACAATCCTTTCCCTGATGGTTGTTGTGGGTTTTCCGGGCTGTATTGCCGTGGTCTTGGCACTGTAGTTCCTGACGTTTCGCCAGCAGCTGTGGATGCCAGCCACAGCTGCTGGCGAAACGTCAGGAACTACAATGCCAAGACCACGGCAATACAGCCCGGAAAATCCACAACAACCATCGGTCTCTGGCCGTGAAAGCCTTCGACAATACAATCCTTTCCCTCTTTTTTAGGATTTTGGAGTCAGTTTCTAATCAGTTCCTTTTTGCTTAAAGAAAATTTGAAGAGAGGAGGAGCAGAAAGGAGAATCCTGCAAAATTTCAGAATTTCACTCTGTAGATGCTCAGAGGCAGGCAGAGTCTCCCCAAGCCTTTCTATATTCCTGCTTGAACATCACTCTGGGATGTATAACTTAAAACAACTGCAAGGGCTGAAATTACAAAAGGGCACCGTGATTTTGATTTAAAAAGGAATGAAAGTGAAATCCTGCTCTTAAAAGAGGGGGGAAAAGAATAAGAGGGATCAGTGGTTATATCTAAAAAAGTGAATTTTGGAAAAAGAAATTCTCTACCCCATAACAAGTTAGCAGCCCTTTTGGAAGGAGGGACAGAAGGGGAATGTTTATTAGATTCCTAGCTTGATACCTGTGCTTTGCTATGGTATTTAACTACTTTAAATCCAGCCACACAGGGAAGCTGTATCCCTTTGGGAAAACATATTTTACCCCTTTTTACCCCTTTAGGGGGCATGTTTCTTAAAATCCCTTCTTAGTGAGTGTTTACATCATGAAAGGAATATTCTCCCCAAATTCCATGTTTCTAGGTCCAGGGGTTTGGGCTGGCCGTCGATGAGTCAGCCAGGACGCTTGTCTTTATATAGATAGAACATTAGAAGGGGAATCTTTATTAGCTATCGGAACTGATACCCTCTAAGGTATTGTTTTCCTACATAGACAAACCCTTACACCCATCATTATATTTTTACCTTATCTTTCCTTGTAGGCAGGGCTTTTTTTCTGGAAAAAGAGGTGGTGGAACTCAGTGGGTTGCCCTCAGAGAAAATGGTCACATGGCTGCAATCTAAACTCCCCTCTGTCTGGAGATCAGGGGGCGGGGCCACCAGCCATGTGACCATTTTCAAGAGGTTCCGGAACTCCGTTCCCCCGCGTTCCTGCTGAAAAAAAGCCCTGCTTGTAGGAGTTCAGGGTGGCCCATGTTGTTCGTTCTTTCCCTCCGCCCTTATTTTTTTCCTCCTCTCAACCCAAGGCTGAGAGAAAGTGACTGGGCCGTGGTCACCAGGTGTATTTTATGGCCAAGCGGGTGTCTGCATCCAGGCCCACCATTCTGAACACTTCCTTTCAGATTCCTAATTATGCCCAAGAACTTTAAGAAAAAAGAAGTATATTCCTTTTTTCAAATGCAGATGGTCCTCATTTTATCTTACAATTTTAAAAATACCCTTCCAAAGCTCTCCATAATCCATTCCCTTCCTCATCTCCCACCCACCTCAACCCCAATTATTAGTTTGTAGAAATTAATTAAAGAAAGGGGAAGTGGTAAATTTAAAAATCTCAATTTGCTTCGCTGCGTATCTGTAGAGAAAGGCTGATGAATTTAGTCATCTTCATCTTGAGAGTTTCTTCTATTCTAAGCTATTTTTTTCTTTGGCGGCTAAATCTAATATAATTCCAAAACCCATTCTTATTTCAGGCATGGATTTAGCTTTCTCATTTGGTAACATAATTCCTTCTGCTATTAGGGATGTTCATGCTGGCTAGAGTCTCCCTTCTATAAAGGAAACCGGGTAGCTGGTAAAAGCCCCTGAGTTCTGTAATTGAATGTAAAGGGCAGCTGAATGGAGCAGATCACCTACTACTTATCAAAACTGTTTATTATACAAGCCCAGCCAGATGGGAACTGTTGGCAAGGTTGCTCAGAACTGACACTGGGATGGACACATTTGGGTTGGATCCAAAATCAGGCACTTGTTGATCATCATACAAAGTTGGGGACTTGGTGCAAAGAGAGATGTCAGCAATTCCCTCTTCCTTCTGCATTTGTTCCCTGAGCAGTGATCCTTTGGATCCAACCTGCTGGGTCTGGGCAATGGCTGTGGCATTTTCCCAGGCATAATTTTTGTTTAATTTTAATAGCTGAACTGCAATTAGTAACATCTTTAGCACTGCAATGAGTGTGGAGGTGCCTTAAGTGGCTACCCAATGGCTTTGCCAATGTATGGGCACAATTATTTGTATTAGGCGGTTGTTTTATTGTGTTTTTCTTGAATATACAGTATTATATTTTTGCATTGGTTTTTAACTGTTGCAATTGTTGTGAACCACTTTGAGATCTTAATTGAAGAGGTATAAAAATCAAACAAACAAATAAATACTCTTGCTTTACTCTTTCGAATGGTCATCTGCCAGATCTTGTCCATGTCAGATGAGATGAGCAAAACAGGCTTCAGTGGAGGAAGAAGATGACCTATTGCAAGGAACGGATTGCATTTTTATTATGCCCTTTCTTCAGAAAGCCTAGGGCAGCAGCATGTTGGGGTTCCCCCTCCTCCATGTATAGCCCCTCAGCAGTCCTGTGAGATAGACGAGCCTGAGAACCAAGCTACAAGTGACGCCTGACACAGGTTGGACACTTGTCAGCTTCCCTCAAGTTTTGATGAGAAATGTAGGCATCCTGGTTTTACAGCTTGGCTCTCCATTACAGCTGCAAGACCAGGATGCCTACATTTCCCATCAAAACTTGAGGGAAGCTGACAAGTGTCCAACCTGTGTCAGGCGTCACTTGTAGCTTGGCTCTGAGAGCGGGAGATCATCCCAGTTAGTATGGCAGGATATCCATAATCAGTATATTTATTATGGTCAGAGACCAAAAGTAATAACATACAACCTACAATCGAGGTAAGTCATATTATTTACAGAGCTGTCCAATAAAATTCCAGAGTTTGGATTCTTAAATATTTAAAACCTTAAGACCTGAGTTCCCTAAAACCAAATTGTTAAATACTTAAATCCCTGAAGTTATAAAATATTTAAATATTTCGCCCTATAAAATACTTCCTGATCTGTATGGCCTGCACAGCGAATTTTGCCACCTCTAGAGTAATTTCTTGATCCTTGTCGGCTAAAAGTTTATCTAGATAAAGTCTATCATTTCTTCCTGGGAACTGATTGCAGATTGGAGTTATGAAGGTTGCTCTAATATTTTGATAAAGCTCACACTCAAAAAGTACGTGTTGTCTTGTTTCTATCTTCCCGGCCCCAAATACGCATACACTTTTCTCGAGTGGTTGTTTTGTGTATTTACCCTCTATGACCGCTAAAGGTAACATATCCATTCTAAGGAGGGTAACTGCTCTCCTATAGTCAGCTTTATCAGTATGGCAGGATGTTTGTTGTTCTGACAAGTAAGGAAGCTAGACTCATTTTCAGTTAGTGGTAATGATGAGAGCTCCCCCTCTGCCCAGTTCACCTCATAACTGCCCCCCCCAAGATTTTAATGGAGAAATCTCAGAAAGCCTTCGACAATACAAATCTCAGAAAAATGCACAGTCTTCCCATTTTTTCTCAAATTAGATCAGAAAGACTTTGACGTCCAGAGAGCTCTCCTGCCCCAACTTCAATGCTGGTCCCTCCTCCCCCAAACTTATCCTGGCCAGGGCTGAGTACTGTCAGAGAGGGCCTGTGTGTGTCTTTCAGACAAGATGCTCTGAAACCATCGGTGTATGCTCAAAATTGGGCTGAGCTGAGAAGCAATAGGAACTCTGTATCCCAGATCTCCTTGGTGGCGATCTTTGACATGTTGGGGAGGGACCTTCCAGCTGCTGCGGCTTAGATGCTGGTGGGAACCTTGCAGCTTGGCACTCACTGCCAGTCCCGCCACCTCCTTTGCCAGGTACCAGCAGCAAAGGATAGAGTGTCGCAGCATTCAATTACAAGCCAGGCCTCCTGTGTCAGGAAGGGGTTTTTTTTCTGGGTCGTAATGGCATTGCAATTGCATGCTGGGTGGGAGCGCAGTTTCGAGTCCCCTGCCCCATTTCAGATTTTGCTACCCTCACTAGTTGGTCTCAAACTGGGGCCTTTCTAAGGAGCCTCTAGAAGGAACTCTGGCGCCTTGCGAGAAATGATTGAAATGTTAGGGATCAGCCCATCCCCCCCCCCATTATTCTCCAAGAATCTAAGACCACGGTGATGTCATCGTTCTATTTTTGCCCAACTATAATCTCAGAAATGCCATCTATAATGTCCTAAGAGCTTCCCATCCTCGTCTGCCGACATTCAGGGCAAGCTGCCCTCAATGTGTATATTCTTAGTATCTTAATGGTTCCCTCATTAAGCTTTCTCCTTAGAGCAATTTATCTTTGGGACATTAATTATTTAGCGTCCTTCTGTACGAAGGAGCCCTGAAATCTGCAAGGCGCCCAGATTTCCAACATTTATGCCCAGCTTTAGAAATGCCACGGGTTGGTTTCAAGGTAAAGAAAATTAGACTTTGTTGATACCTGGTTTAAATGAAAAGGCAAGACAGATGGGCTTAGAAATTAAGCTAAAATTAATTTGAATCCAAGGATGTTCTCTATTTTTTTTAAAATGGCCTCATAAATGTTTAGGTTTATGCCAGAAGGAAGAGTAGAATTCATATCATATGTCTGCCTCGGTCTTACTATTAATTCTAGATTCAGAGACAGATGTTCACAAAAGTCAGGGTTTCAAGTGTGTAGAGCAGAGCACACTGTCCCTTGTCAATATGACACTATAAACCAGGTGTGCCATTTAGAGAGAATAGAGAGGTTTTCTCCTTCCTACATGAGACACAAGAAAAGCCCCCCTCCCCCCAGAGATGGGAGGACTTTGGAGACTTATGATCTCTTGGTATTATTTTCTTTATTGATAAACATCAGTCTAGTATATATTTATACTGCCCTCCCCACCCCCCGCCAGAGCTCAGAGCAACATACAATATGCTCCCTTCACCATTGTATCCTCACAACACCCCAGTGAGGTGTACGAGCATGTGTGGCCCACTCCAAAAGTTTAATGGCATTGGGAATTTGACCACAGGTTGCCAGATCTTAGTCTGGAACTTTAACCATTACACCACCAAACTGTTATTAGAAGTGGAGTTATTCTGTGCATAGAGGAACAAGCCCTGCAGAGGAAGAATCAGCATGGCTTCTGTAAGGGGAAGTCCTATTTCACCAGTTTTTAGGGTGGTTAGCAAAATGGGGACAAGGATGATCTGGCAGAATATACAAGAAGTGAAAGCAAAAGAGGCTCTTTTACAGGGCAGCTGATCTGTTTACCCCACATCAGACCCCCAGAGAGAGGGGGGGGGGTTACACCCAAAGTGCTTCAGCCAGTTCAGATCTTCCAGAGCTCTCTCAGCCCCACCCACCTCACAGGGTGATTGTTGTGGGGGTAATAATAACATACTTTGTAAACCACTTTGAGTAGCCATTAAGTTGTCCTGAAGGGCTGTATATAAATCAAGTGTTGTTGTTGCTGCTGCTGCTGTTGTTGTTAAAGAAGAACCAGACTCCCATCACAGCTTTCGATCCATTCACAGTCTGCAAATCTGTATTCATAATTTTAATAACTGTTCTCTTTTATGTATATCATTGATATGTTCGGGCCACAGTTTATTTAACTACCATTTACAAACATTGCTTAAGCGTTGCATTGTGTAAAACAATGAAGTGTTTATTCATGAGAGTGAAGTGGGTTTTCCTCCATTCTGGTGAAATGAACGTTGGTGAGTTTTGGCATGTTTAAGCAACTAAGGAGCACCTTTAAACAGTTTCTTGAGGGGGATGGTGAGTGTATATCCCTCATGCATTTCTGACTGAAGCTTTAATTTCAGATGATGGTTATAGCTTGTAATAACGTGAGGAATTCAGTCCTTCTCTGCGGAGTTTTCGATAAGTCAAATAAATGATGTTTTATCTTTAATTAAACACCTTGAAGAAATTGCACCAATGTTGTTCTACAATATGTGGGCAACCCCCCTTCTCCTGTTCCCCCCACCCCAAATTAACAGGTTCTATTACAACAACATTACAACAGGATTCATTTTGTAATTATTTTGAAGCTGCTGTTCTGTAATCCTCTAGTGAAACACACTGATGCTTTAGTGGAAAAGATAATTAAAAGCAATAATTCAGTTTGTTTAGAGGGTATAAAAATTAGAGCTGTATATCACTGTCTTAAAAAAAACTTTTTTGTGTGCTTTTTGCCATGAGATGGATATTTTATCAGTCTCTTGCCATATTTTTTTTAAAAAATCAACCACTATTTAGTTCCTTTCCTGCTGAAGAAAAAGTAGCAAAGTATGCAAAAGAAATTCCAACATTTCTATTTTTTGTGAAGAATAATTTCTATCACATTTTTATCCTGCTTTTTCTTCAGGGAGCTCAGGGGATCGTAAATGGTTTTCATGGTCTCTTCCCCTCTGAGGAAGGCTGGGCTGAAATAGAGCAAATGACCCAACACTGTTCTCTGAGCTTCGTGGCTGAGCGGGGATTTGAACCCAGATATCCTGTCTGACACTCTAACCACTACGCCACTCTAGAATTGTATCAGTTGCAATTGTATCAGTTGCAATCTCTATGCAATATAGGTACAATATTTGTATTGACTACCCTTCTGTTTTGGGACACAATTAAAAGTGCTGGCTCTTACCTTTAAGGCCCCAAATGGCTTGGGGTCAGGGGATCCGAAGTACCGTCTCCTCCCATGCTATTCAGCCCACTAGTTAAGATCTGCCTTTTAAGCCCTGTGCTCTGTGTGCCAGACTAGATGATACTTGTTCCACAGGTTTGCATGCGTTTTGATATGCACCCCTCGCCTGCCTCCCTCCCCAAACAGTTTTCTCACATGAAAACTGCTGTGCACGGAGTTGGGGGGGAGGGCGTATTTTACTGATATGTTTCTCCACTTGGAGTATCTGTATTGTTGTGAGCCTGTTTGGGCTCTCTCTCTTTCTCATTTCAAGCTATTCCTCACAGCTGCTGAGAGGCCGTGGAGAGCCTGAGAACTTGTGTAAACTAGTGAAAAAACTATTGTCTTTTCAGAGGACAGGCAGGGGGCAACAAAAGAAAGGGCATTTTCTGTGGTGGCACCTCACCTTTGGAATGCCCTCCCCTTTGAGGCTTGTCTGGCACCTATTTTACTTTCTTTTAGGTGCCAGGCTAAAACATATCTTTTAACCCAGGCTTTTAATTGTATGTTTTATCTTATCAGCTTTTTAACAGTCTGCTTCTGGTTGTTGTAGATTTTCCGGGCTGTATGGGTGTGTTCATGGCATTGTAGTTCTTGATGTTTTGTCAGCAGCTGTGACTGGCATCTTCAGAGGAGTAGCACAGAAAGACAGAGATCTCTCAGTCTGCTTCTGTTTCATGGATAGATTTATGCTACTTATGTCTAAGTGGCTTGTTTTTAATGGCTTTTTTTAATGCTGTGGCTTTTAATTGTAAGCTACCTCAAACAGGACTCTGAAGAGGCGGCATACAAATATTCTAAATAAATAAACAATATGGCATCACTTGCCTTCTGCACAGAAATCCATGCTAAATGACATTCACAATTTCTGTGAGCTCAAATGAAAGTCTTTCAAAATTCTGTTTCCCTTAAGGTCGGCTGGCAGCTAAAGAACCTGGTAAATGCATTGCGTGAAGACCCCAATGGGGTGATTTTAACCTTGAAGAAACGGCCACAGAACACCCTGGTGTCTGCTCCTGCTCTTCTGAAGAACGTGCGGTGGAAACCTCTTGCCCTGCAGGTAAGAAGAATGCTAATTTGGGACTGCAAAGACCAAGTCAACACGGGTGAATGTGCCTGTCAATAGCAAGAATAACCAAGCCAGCTCAGAAGAACCCGTTGCTCAGTATCCATTGGTTTGTGATTCCCCCCACCCCATGCCTTCAGTGTTATCTTCTCCAACGTTTTACAGGCAAAAATAAGAAAGTACTCACAACACCCATATCCCTACCCACGGAATATGCTTTCTTTTACTTAAGAGCTTGCTTGCTTGCTTGTCAAACAATGAAGTTCTTCAAGTGAGGCACTCAAAATTGTAGCACTCAGCACGAGAAAAAACTAAAAACCAGAATCGTCAGGATCACCAAATAACCTCATCGTATCTCACGGGCCTTTATACATTGCCACCCTCCCTGCATTCCCCAAAAGAGACATATTTAGCATTGATAGGATTGTATTTCCAAATGTTCAAAGAGCTTTGCATCCAGAATCCCCAGAATCCCTGCAACAGGATTATTATCCCCAAACTGCAACTGAGATGTAGTGGCTTGCCTAAGAATGCAAATATGTTCACAACAGAGGTCAGATTTGAAAGCCAGACATCCTGGCAGTCAGCCTTAGACATTATACTATGCAGCAGCCTGGTCTACCCATGCAGCAGAATCAGGTGGTAGAATAATGAGATGGTGACAGGGCTGGTGCGCCCATTGAGGCCAGGTAGGCGGTTGTCTCAGGGTGCAGGGCATCAGAGGGGGCACTGGAGGAGGCTCTGGGGGAGGGAGCGTGCGCCACGGAGCTGCCGCCTCCCAGCCCTCCTGCCCCATGCTGCCTCCACCACCAGCACATGCCCCCAGCTGGGCACAGCAGCCGTGGGCAGGCATCTGGAGCAGTGCAGGGCAACCGAGCGGGAGAGCTGGGAGGCCACCCGTGCGCCGTCCTAGCCGCCCGCCGTAGCAATTGGGCCAGCTCATGTGTACGTCCTTGATGATGTCACACGTGACATCATCACGCAGGCTGGTGCGTGTGCAGGCATGTGCATGTGCACCCAGCCGGCTGGCTGGCCAGCCAGCCACGGGCGCTGGAAACCGTGGCGCTGCTCCTGGATGGTGAAGTGTACTGTGCCAAAGACTGCAAGTGCAGGGAGGTCCTGTCCCTGCTAAAACTGCAGCTGAGTTTTCCATCTTACCCCGAAGGAAGATCCAGAAGGACAAAGAGCAGTATCCACACATGAAGCTGCCTTATACTGAATCAGCCCTTGGTCCATCAAGGTCAATAATGTCTACCCAGACTTGGTCGTGGCTCTCTAGGTTTCGGGGGGGGGGGGGAGAGCTTTCTCATCGCCTACTTCCTGATCCTTAAACGGAGATGCCAGAGATTGAACCTGGGACCTTCTGCGTGCCAAGCAAATGCTCTGCCACAGAGCCATGGCCCTTCCCTTTCCCAGGCATTCAAACCTGCATTGGTGAAGGAGCAGAGGAGCTGTCCAGCCACAGCAAGAAACAGGTTCGAGGGGAGGTTGCTGAGGCAATGAAGGAGCTGTCCAGCAGAATAGCTAGGAGGAGGGGACACCAGAAGGATCTGATGGGAAAGGATGGGCAGCAGCAAAGTCCAGGGAGCTACGGAAGGGCCCTGCTGCTCCCCCCCCCCCGCTTCCTGGTGCAATAGTGGACCCTTTCTCGGTCATAGCTAAATCACCTCTTCATCCTCATGAGCAGGTCTACAGCAAGGGAGGTTTTGCTCTGCCAAGCAAGTTCTCTGTGGCAGGTAAAGAGCCAGGTCAGAACCTTTCTCCCCAGTTAGCCAATTTTCTGTTTGTGGTTAGTTATTTCAGAGCAGGGGAAGCCATCCCAAGTGGCATCTCCCTTTGACCGCCTGCAGTGGTACAGTCCTGCTCCACCTACGCCTTCCACGATCGCCTCCTCCCACGCGTTCTGCTGTGTGTTTGTAGTGCCAGCCCTACTCGACGCTGCCCTGCAAACTGAGTGCAATGCGTTTTCCAAGAATTGTTCCATAGAGAGAAGAAGACATCAATCTAATGACTTTCCCTTCATATCTTTTTTATTACTGGGATTCCAAGTGGAGGGAGAACACAATTATAAACACCGTGTTGGATACCAGCTGCCCTCGGCCAACTGCTACTCATTCTCCAGCTCTCTCGGGCAAAGCCGGCGCTGTCAAGCCAAATCATTCTCCGGTTCCATCAGATTGTTGCTGGGTCTTCTCTGTCTCTCAGACACGCTTTTCGAGAGGAAATTTGGAATCCCTTTTGGATTCCTCAGCCTGCCCGCTTTCACAGCGTTTGGACTAAAGGATGCTGGGATTTGAAAGAGAGAATGATTCATTTGCCAGCATGAACACAGATGAAGAAGCAGGCCTGTCTGCCTGCTGGGTTTATGGAGCTCTTCAGGTGATTTAAAAATGGAAACACCCAGGGGAAACACACACACACACACACACACACACACGCACACCCATACACATAGCTGGGACTTCAGGCTGTCGTTTGGTTCTTGTGAGCATTTGCTTATAAGACTCCATCTTATTGTGAGGTTTTTACGTGAAGGAGGAACCACGTTTGTGTCTAGATAGACTGCTTATCACATGGTACAACTGCTTAATAATAATAACAACAACATTCGATTTATATACCGCCCTTCAGGACAACTCAATGCCCACTCAGAGCAGTTTACAAAGTATGTTATTATTATCCCCACAACAATAATCACCCTGTGAGGTGGGTGGGGCTGAGAGAGCTCTGTCAGAGCTGTGACTGACCCAAGGTCACCCAGCTGGCTTCAAGTGGAAGAGTGGGGAATCAAACCCAGCAGTTCAGATTAGAGTCCCACACTCTTAAACTGCTACACCAAACTAGCTCTCTGGCTTCTGTATTGCACCACTGCAGGTGCGGGGTTATGTGAAATGCTATTCCTTCCTTACCTGCTAACAACCCTTGCATATAGAAAGCCATCATGTTAGACAGAGCACTAAGTTAGACTCACTCTCCTGATATTCTAGTTCTCTATATGCAGAGATTTTGTGTGTGGCAACCCTATGAATGAAAGACACACACACACACACACACACACCCAACGTCCTATCATTAACAGACTTGCTCACATCCTGCAAACTGGAGGACGTGGCTTCTTTCATTGAGTCAAGCCATCTCACTTTGGGTCATCCTCTTTTCCTGCTGCCTTCCGCTTTTCCTAGCATTATTGACTTTTCCAGAGAATCTTGTCTTCTTATGATGTGACCAAAGGACAATAGGCTCAGTTTTATCATTTTAGCTACTAGGGAAAAGCTTTTTCCCAGGAAGCAACTAGTATGTCTGCCTATATAACAGGACCTGCTCAGTCCTAAAAGTGTTTCTGCCACTGTATTCCATATGCTTATTGCCACACACTTCATTATGAACTGGCGCAATGCAGAGGCTAAAAGAATGAGTTGTGAGGTGGGAGGTCCCTTGTTCAAATCTTACCTCTGCTACATACTATGTGGGCCTTTGGCAACTCTCTAGGCCTCAGTCCCCCACATTGCAGATAATACTGGCCTACTTTACAGGGCAGTTGTGAGAAATACAACATGATAATGTACATGAAGTGTTTTGAAACTGATAGCACTGTATAGAAATGCAAAATATTCTTAGATGCATTGCCTATAGGGGCTGCAAGATGTGCCATCTACAAAGGTCCCAAACTTTGTGGGTTGCTATGTTATGTAACGGGTTCCAGAAACCAACCATTTATCTCTCGCTTTTATATCTCAGTGTTACAAGTATTATCTGCTTAAGTTGAAGAGACCCATAGAATTCCGCTAGCCTGCGTTCTGCTCCGAGCTTGTTTTTTCATGCAGTGAAGCCCCCTTCTGAACCCATTTTCTGAGTGACGTGAGGGCAAGGCGCTCCTCTTTGTGAAGGATCCTGGAAGGAAGACCCAAAGCAGGGCCCAGCCCTTCCTATTAGTGCCAAAAGTTCTTGTGGAAGTGAATATATGGCCCCTGACGCTCTCCGCTGGATGACTGATCGTTCCCTTATCATCATAGTTGTGATAGCTGAATGAGTGAGCGAGAGCCTATTTAGGATCATTCTCTGCATTGTCACTCATCATAAATTTTTGCATTTCATTGCTGAATGCATTCCCAGGCACGTGGGATTGATTTAAATGACTCACAATGGGGCTGTCTTCATGAGATAGTTTCAGCCAATGGATGCTCTCTGCAAGCGGTCTTACCTAAGGTTGCCATTTCTTTTCTTTTTTCCCCTTCAGTAGGAAAACTTGCAGCAATCTAATACCTCAATCTTTCCAACCACTTCTTCCCCTCCTATCCAGTGCTACACAACAGTGCTAGATAGCAGCAGTAAGACCAAAACTCTCAAGCACTGCAGGGTCAGGGGTGGAGAAGAAATTGAGGCTCCCTTTTCACATGACACAGTCCTCATGTTTGCTGGGAACACACGGATTTCGTCACACACAAAACAACACATAGACTTTGTGTAGTGGGAATTTTGTGCTTCCCAGATCTTTTCTTTTTGTGACCACAGCCTCCCCCCCCCCTCATTTTTTAATGTCTTCAAATCACCCCATGTTGCCTTTGTAATGAAACTTCATGTCTCCGTGTAAATAACCCAGTTCCATTGGGGGGAGCAGGATCTGAGAATGTGAAAACAACGGGAAGAACGGGATTGCAGAACTTCCCCCAGTATGCTACGGTCACAACCAAAAAAGAGCCATTATGTATCTGAGAGGCACAAAACTCCAACTGTGCATGTGATACAAAGTCCTTGTGTTGTCCCATAACAAACATAGCAACTTTGTAATATGTCAGTGGAGCCTGAAATAACCAGGGCTCATCACAGCAATTGTGTTACCCTCATTTTGCATGCCCCGCAGCAGCCTAACTGGAGCCACCCCAGTAAAATTGTTTCTTTTCTGGAGGGCCTTTAAAGAGGGCTGAACCCAGCGAATGTTGTTTTAATACCAGGCCTTGCTGTTCTGGACTTTTGTTGTTATCTGCTGTTTTAAGGTTCTTAGTTGTTTGTTTGTTTTAAACCATTGGTAAAACAAATCAAAGCTTGAAGTGAAGCACTGTACCCAGTGGCCTCACACTGCCCTGGGCTTTACTAGACAATTGTGGCAACAGCCAGAGGTCGTTTCGTAGAAAAAGAGCTGGAGGAACTCATTAGCATAACTCATTAGCATAACTCATTAGCATATGTCACGCCTCTTGCCATCACTGGACGTGTGTCATTGGTATAACTGCTTTGCATGTGCCACACCCCCTGACATCACCTATTCTGACTGTTTTGGACCCAATCCTGGCCATTCAGGGCCAAAATTGGTCCCAAAATGGCAAAAGGGGGCTGAAAATGGCTGAACAGGGGCACAAAATGGTCAGGATCGGGCCGCTGCTGAGTGGGAGAGTGATCCACCACCTGTCAGAGGCCCAATCCAGGCTGTTTTGGCCCCAATCCTGGCCGAAATGGGCCCATAATGGCCAAGAGTCAGGTGGGCGGGGCCACCTGACATGTGACCTCTTTGGGGAACTGCCGGAACTGCATTCTGGCGTGTTCCCCCTCGAAATGAGCCTTGGCAACAGCATAATGACTCTATGGCTGTGGCTAAAGGAATTCTGCTTCTAAACACCAGCTGCTGGGTGTTATTAGAGCAGGGGAAATAAACCAGACCCGCATCTAGAGAGTTGCATTCTATAACGTTTACTGCAACAGTAGGATTGCAAAGAACATTAACTAACTGTAGGCCTTCCAATAGCAGACAGCCCTGCAGGATATAACAGGGGTCCCCAACCATTTTGAGCCTGCAGGTACATTTGGAATTCTAGCACAGTGTGGTGGGCACAGCTACAAAATGGCTGCCACAAAATGGCTGCCACAGCTTACCGTCAGTCACACAGTGAGGATCCTTTTGCCGTGGAAGCAGCTTCTGCCGAAGCAATGTTTTTAAAAATCTGCCCAGCCAATCAAATCTCCAGTGGCCAATCAGAAGCCATGCTTTGCAAAAGCTCACCTGGCCTCTCCCACTTTCTAAAAACACTTGGCGAGTACCAGGAGAGATGTCGGTAGGCACAATGGTGTGCATGGGCAACTCGTTGGGGACCCCTAGGATATAACTTAGAGGCAGAGAAGAAGCACAAAAGGGAGGGGATAAAAACAAGAGATGTATTCAATAAGTTTTGAACAGTGAGAATCATTACAGCTCCCCCTAGACTTCAATTGGACTAAACACATCCTATACCAGAATTTAATAAAACAATGGTTGCCAACTCTGGTTTTGGAAATTCCTGAAGATTTGGGGGCAGAGCCAGGGGAGGACATAATTTGGGGGTGAACCTCACTGAGGTTTACTGCCACAGGGTCCACCCTCTGAACCTACTATTTTCTCCCAGGAATTGGTCTCTGTAGCCTGGAGAACAGTTGTAATTCTGCAAGATTCAAGTCCAGTAGCACCTTAAAGACTAACTAACAACAACAAGAACAACAACAAAGTTTATTAGCCAGAGGCCATCACATTCTCGAAACCAGTTCAAAATTACTTGATTGCACATCAGCGAGACACACGCCATTTTAAAATAAATATTTAAAAGGTACATATTTCAACAAATTACCACCTTTAGAAATTTACTTAAGAAACCAATCTTTAAATAAAATAAAATAAAATGGATCAGTCCTAAAAGCATAATTATTTGGCCACAATATAAATTAAAGACCAACTAGATTTCCACGGTGTGGGCTTTTGAGAGTCAGAGCAATTCCAAGAGAACTCCCGTCCCCACCTGGAAGTTGTGCAACCCCCCCCCCCCAAAAAAAACTACCCCCATACTGTTGCCTCCTCTGGGGAAAGAGTATTCATCTACTCGCCTTGTTTATGGCCTTCTCGTGGGCATCTGGTTGGCCAGTGTGGGAAACCAAATGTCTCACAGGACAACTCTTTGGCCTGATCCAACAGGGCTCCTTTGATAATGCTTTTCCTCCATGAGCATTGAGCATAGATGGGATGATCCAACCTTACGACTCTGTGAAAAAAAAATCCCCTGGAATAAAGCCTGGCTCAGAGCACCTTTGGAACGAGTGATCTTGGCCCTCGCTCAGCACTTCCCATCAGGGCTTTAGCTGTGCCATAAATGTTTCATGTTAACAGCAGGAAGATGTTAGCATGTGGCAGTGTTATATTCCACTCTTGTCAGATTTTAATTAGAAAATATGGCATTCGTGCCAGCTCCACTGTAGCCCTCTCTGGTGGGCATTGTTTGATATTAGTGGGTTGGTTTTATGGTAGGACCCTTATAAATAGATACTTGAATGCATCTCCCTTATGCTTACTGCGCTTTTGTGGTGGCCAAGGCGAGTTGCCGCTGAGTCCCTTTCCGGGCTTGTTGGAATAAGCCTTGTTAAATGCACAAACAATTGTTCAATCATTTTATGAATATTGATGGGAGGAGTTGATTCCTCCGTTTACTGGCTCTGTTGCCTTACACTGTAAATACTGACTAACCTCATGCATAAATTAATATTTGCAAATTGTACAAGCAACTTGTTCCAAATCCAAGAAGTATATAAATACACATATTGACATGAATATATTCCATCCTGCTGTGTTGCTGATGTGGCTCTCTGTTTTATCAGTTCTTCTGAAATGTACTTTGTGGTTCTTATGTCAGGATCTCCAGGGAACAAATCTATACTAGCCAACCTTGAAGACAGGTTGCCTTCCCAGAGGTCAGGGCTGAGCCCTGACACAAGTATAAAGACACAGCAACTACCCACATCTGGCTCACCTTCTGGAGATAATGAGAAAGAGGACACGTCCCTGGCAGCATCAGAGACTAGACCTTTTCTTTATGCATGACCAGTAGGAAAGAAGGATAATGTCCTAAGTGGGATCTTGTACTGGGATGGGAGGGGGTCTTGTGTATGCTCCCTCAATGACAGCTGAAAAATTGTGAGTCCATAGAACACACACAAAGCTCCCTTATTTTGAGTTAGACTGTATCTAATTTATGCTATCTGTTTTTATGCCAATAAAGGGCTGATTGATCGATCGATCGATCAACCAATCAACCAATCGATCAAGTTCGACTGTTGGTCTATCAGGGTCACTCTTGTCTACTATGACTGGCAGTGTTTCTCCAGGGTCTCCGGTAGAGGTTCTTCACATCACCTGCTACCTGACCCCTTTTTCTATTTATTGGATATGCCACGGATTAAACCTGGGACCAGCTGCAAGCAAAGCAGATGCCTTGCTGCAGAGCAATTTTGATGCACACATTTCTTAGCCATGCTATCTGTTCAACCACTATGTTTTTTAGGTCATCTTCCATTGATAGAGTGTGAGTAACGGAAAGGAAGCATATCTGCCCTACAGACTTTAACGTGGCCTTGAGTTATAGGAGCCACTTCTCTCTGATGTGATCCCGCTCAGCCAGAAAGTGTGTGATTATCACAACCATGTGGGCAGCGACAATTGTGTGGGTCCTTCCTACCCAGCTGGCATCCTACCAGGAAGGGAGCGCTCCGGCTGGGTACGACTCGTGTGGTTGAGATATTATATTCATACTCGTATTCATACACTCTTGTCGTTGCAATATTCATATACATCCCCATATTTCCCATACCCGGGAGGGCCTGCCGTGGGATACGGTCACCATCCTGTTTCCCTGCTGCTGATTCTCTTTTCTCCCACAAGATGGAAGGAGGGCCTGTTATACATGCATCAGGATTGTCCTTTCCCTCCTCTGTCTATTATATTCTTCCATGGGCATTGTTCCAGCTCCCTCCTTGCTTTGTGCGTGAGAGAAGGAGGGCGGATTTTGCAATTATGTTCTTTTCCCAGAGATCTATGCTCTGGAAGCGTGTGTGTGTGCTTTCTTTATGGAATTCCAACAATTATCAGCATCCATACCAAATTAGACGTCATCTAATTAGAGCCAATTTGGTGTAGTGGTTATGAGTGCAGGACTCTAATCTGGTGACCCGGGTTTGATTCCCCACTCCTCCACTTGAAGCCAGCTGGGTGACCTTGGGTCAGTCACAGCTTCTAGGAGCTCTCTCAGCCCCACCCACCTCACAGGTGTTTTGTTGTGGGGATAATAATGACATACTTTGTAAACTGCTCTGAGTGGGTGTTAAGTCATCCTGAAGGGCGGTATATAAATTGAATGTTGTTGTTGTCATCGTCGTCATCGTCGCCATCAGCATCATCTAGGGGTGGGGGAGTATGACAGTGAAATGGTACATAACTATATTAAAGCTTAAAAAATTCAGTTTTTATTGTGTGAATGCACACTTTGTGACTCATACCCTGGATTTTTGTCTGACCTGCCTTGTTTACTCCAACCTTGGGATTATTTGCGTTACTTCAAGACCAAGATGAAAGAGGGTAGGGCAGCTGGGAAAGACAGAGAGAGAGAGAGAGAGAGAGAGAGAGAGAGAGAGAGAGAGAGAGAGAGAGGACAAACCCAACAAGCCCATACCATCCTTTCTTGCCCAAATAAGTAAAACTGACTTAACGATTCCAAAGAGTTTCCTGCCTCTGAATGCAGTTAAGCCATGCCCTGTTAAGACAATGACTAATGTAGTTGCAGTTCTCAAAGGAGTCACTTTGTGTTTTGCATTCAGGAACAGATGCTTGAGTAGAAAAACCATAAAGGAGACATACAGCACCTTAAAGCAAGGCTCTCCAACATGGCTAACTTGCCAGATCCCCCCTGGTATCCAGGGGAAGACTTATTTTCCGGGGGTGGGGGCTTTCCATCATGACATCACCAGAGACATGCTGATGTCACTCCATGCGTGCCCAGAAATGCATCAAGTAAACTGGAAGTGACATCAGTGCATCAGTGTGATGCCAGCACACCAGATCACCCCCCTGCCCCATTTCCTCTTCCCTAGACACGATTCCCTTACATTTTGTGGCTGGCTCTGCCTCTCCTGGCAGCCATTTTGTGGTTGCACCCACCTTGTGTGTCAGAATTCCAATGGTGCCCATAGGCTCAAAAAAGTTGAGGATCCCTGTCTTAAAGAGTGACAGGTTTACTGTAGCCTGAACTTTCATAGACTAGCATCTGTTTCCTCAGGAGTATGAAGTGCATCTTTAGTCAGTAAGTACAAGCGTATATGCATGCAGGTTCAAAGGAATAGTAAATGGGAGAGCGCAAAACCCAGTGAAATACAAGCGATCCAGCCTAGGGGATGTCTGTGCAAAACTCAGATGTGTGCATAAGACCAGTGATCCTCTGCAAAGCAGAAGCCGGCAATAACTCAGTCTTCCTAGACTTGCTCAATACAGCAGCATGAATATAAAATACACAGACATCTCCTTAAGCCTGGAGGGTGATAACATATATACAATTCAGTGCATATCCCTTCAAAATACTTGGAAGAAAATCTGAGCTCCTGTTTCTGATTCTCTTAGAAGGGCAGAAGAAGAACCTTGGCATGGCATCCCATTCTCTACAGTGGCCAACCAGATCTTCTGGGAAGCCCACGAGCTTTATGGAATAGACCCAGTTGGGTTCTCCTGTGCAAAATAACAATGCCTGATTTGTGTTATATTTATATGTCTTGTTGTAATGGTAGTTATATGGGTCTTTTTTGTGTGTTTATCAGGGCCCATTTCAAGGGTGTTCCGGCAGTTCCCCAAAGTGGTCACATGTCAGGTGGCCCCACCC
The DNA here is from genome assembly GCF_028583425.1 of Eublepharis macularius. Lineage (NCBI taxonomy): Eukaryota > Metazoa > Chordata > Lepidosauria > Squamata > Eublepharidae > Eublepharis > Eublepharis macularius. The sequence continues at coordinate 20,389,349 of NC_072802.1, forward strand.
ACCTGACTAGCAGCCATTTGGGCCCGTTTCGGCCTGGATTGGGGCCGAAATGGCCTGGATTGGGCCTCTGACAGGTGGTGGATCACTCTCCTGTTCAGCAGCAGCCCGATCCTGACCATTTTGTGCCCCTTTTCAGCCCCCTTTTGCCATTTTGGGCCCAATTTTGGCCCTGAATGGCCAGGATTGGATCCAAAACGGCCAGAATAGGTGATGTCAGGGGGTGTGGCACATGCAAAGCAGTTATACCAATGACACACTTCCGGTGATGGCAAGAGGCATGGCATATGCTAATGAGTTATACTAATGAGTTATGCTAATGAGTTCCTCCAGCTCTTTTTCTATGAAATGACCCCTGGTGTTTATCAAACAAATAACTATAAATACAGTACAATCATGTGGCAGGTAATGGTGAGCTGTACTGATTGGGACTTTGAGTGTGGGAAGGTCACTTTTTACTGCTCCCCCGTGGAAAAAGGTTCAGCAAATAAAAAACATATCAGGGAAAGAAGTTTTAGCCTAGCCTAGCCCTTTGCGCACTGTGCTGGTTTAATGTTGGGAAGCTTTGATTTGAATCATGCAGTCTGAAATTTAGTCCATTCTGCCCTCTTTCTTCTGCTCGTGTAGACCAGGCATGAGCCCTCAAACATCTTGTGGCAGAGAGTTCCAAAGGTTCATTGCATTTTTGTTAAGTATTTTTTCCTTTTTAATAACAACAACAACAACAATAACGTTCAATTTATATACTGCCCTTCAGGACAACTTAATACCCACTCAGAGCTGTTTACAAAGTATGTTATTGTTATCTCCAGAACAATCACCCTGTGAGGTGGGCGGGGCTGCGGGAGCTCAGAGTGAGGTGTGACTGACCCAAGGCCACCCAGCTGGCTTCAAGAGGAGGCGTGGGGAACCAAACTCAGTTCTCCAGATTACAATCCCACTGTTCTTAACCACTACACCAAACTGGCTGTCTTCTCTTGAAGAAGTACTTCCTCTTATGGGCTCATAGTGTCCTGATGATGAGAAGAGTGGGTATCTGTGGCCATGAGTATCCGTGTCCAAGTACAAAATGTTAGGTGAGAACTGGGTTTTTTTGAACAGTGATCATTTCCTGTCTTGGCACCAGAAATAGGAGGAGCCTGTTGTTCAACCTTCAGTCTTAGGCCAAAGCAGACATGACAGAGTCCTTGTGACTGGCACAAAGATGCTACTGCCATTTTAAAGTCATTTTAAAATGCTGTAAGGGCTCAGTCCTGATCAGGCCCACAGCAGAGCAGGCTGAGGCGCTCTTGCGTGTCCTCCCTGCCTCCCCCCTCTGCCGCCTATATCTTGTCAAGTGACAAACCACCTCACAGCTGTTTCAGCACTTGGAAAGGTGCAGGAGGGAAGAAGACGGCCACACTTCAGGCCCAAAGTATCAGGGCCTCATGGCATTTAAAATGACTTTAAAATGGCAACAGCAGCCTTGTGGTAGGCACAAGGACGGCGTCATGCCTTCTTTGGCCCTTATTCGTGCTGTGCAGATGCTGTAAGCCAGCCATTTACAGCTGTTACTTTATATTTTTTTAAAAAATGCACAGAAAGTCATTAATGAGGAGATTCATATGCTTTTATGGTATCTTCTTCTAACCAACTCTGGGCCTGAAATGTGTTTGTTAAATAGAAAAATTTCCACCAATCTCTCTTTTGGGAGAAATTCTCATTACAGCCAATCCAGAAGGAGAGTGCTTCCAAGAAGCTGGTGATATCTGCTGGGAAATGAATATTTCTGCTTTGTTGCTGCAAAAACAGACCACAGAGATGGCTACTTTATTAGGGAAAGAGACTGAACATAAAACAGCCGGTATTGTAATGCTCTTGTATACAACCGTGGTGACCCCCCTTTAGAATATTGTGTTCAGTTCTGGCTACACATCTCAAAAAGGATATTGTAGACCTAGAAAAGGCACAGAAAAGGGCTGCCCTATGAAAAAGCAAATAAGGTGAAGGATTCGGGGTGGGGTGGGGGGTAAGAAAATATATGACCAAGGAGAATATGTTAGAGATTCATAACATGATGCCTGGTGTGTAAAACAAACACAGAGAACTATTTCTCTTTCTACCATATCCTGAAATCAACCATTGGCAGTACATTGAGGAGACACTCTATGCATAATTAACATGTGAAACTCGCTGCTACATGATGGAGAGGTGACTGCTAGCTTTAGGGGCTGGACAACATCCTGTAGAAAATGTCTATCAACAGCTAATAGTAATGATAATAAGAATAATTATAACAACAACAACATTCAATTTATATACCGCCCTTCAGGACACCCACTTAGAGCAGTTTACAAAGTATGTTATTATTATCCCCACAGCAATCACCCTGTGAGGTGGGTGGGGCTGAGAGAGCTCTGAGAGAACCGTGACTGACCCAAGGTCACCCAGCTGGCTTCAAGTGGAGTAGTGGGGAATTAAACCCAGTTCTCCAGGTTAGAGTCCCACCACTTTTAACAACTATACCAAACTGACTTTCAATGGATGTCACAATGGAAACTGAATCTGTATGTGCTTGAATAGAGACAGCAGGTTGTTCCCTTCCTGCTCTGCTTGGGGACCTTCCTGGTTGGCTGCAGTGAGAAACAGACTGTTGGACAAGTTGATCGATTCAGCAGGGTCCTGCTGAGGTTCTCATGTGTGTTGCTTTTTCTTTTCTTCTCTGTCTCTTCAGCCCGTGATTCCTACGAGTCCAACAAACAGCTCCACAACCCCCACCAGCACAATCGGCATGGGCTCGAAAATTGACAGCTCGACTCTCCAGGATGTTTTCATCCTCTCCCCTATGTCAGGACTCTACAGCCCAAGGTATACCATGCCGTGGACGATGGCCTTGGTTCTGCAGAGCTTGTGAGTTCAGACCAGAAAACACAAGCTCTCTCTCCTCCCCTGCCCTTCACTCACACTCTTTCTCCAGAACATCGTTAAACACAGACTTCAATTTTAATCCAAATCATTCCAAGAAACCTGTGTCCAAAAAGTATGATCGATAGTTGACTGGATCCAAAGGGCCACGATCTGAAGGAATATAGCTGCTACTGCTCTTGCACAAGAGTTAAAACAACCCAATTGTAGAAGATGGTGTTGATTCACATGATAGAGCAAAGATTGTTTAAGCTCAGACACAAATGAACAAACGTTACAGATTTAATTTTTGCTTTTCTCATACAGTGTTCTACTGCCGAGGTGTAAAAGAGCCCTCCATTGCGCAGAAAATGCAGAAGGGCACCTTTGGATCAGGTCCCTTTTGTCCTTGTGTGGCAATGAGCATTAATGCAAGTGAAGATTGCAGATCCGTATAGAGCGGTCCAAGGCCAACCACTACCCCTTCACTGACACTTTTGCAGTCATGCATGCAGAATCATTAGACATAATACAAAGTCCTTGTCTTCGGGGGATGTCTGTTCTTATCTGGGAACAGGAATTACTCATTTAATGTGCTGGTTTGTATCCCTTCTTGTGTCTGGAAAACATATATGACAAATTCTCTGTTTTATCAGTCTACCAGTTTGCATATTGTATTTTTCCCTTTTAAAAACCAGAGGAGTTAGCCATGTTAGTCTGTAGTAGCAAAATATAAAAGAGTCCAGTAGCACCTTTAAGACTAACCAACTTTATTGTAGCATAAGTTTTGAGAATTACAGTTCTCTTCGTCAGATGCAGTTCCTCTTCGTCATTTCTCTTTTAAAAAGACATCTTAGTGTTTGTAAAATGCAAGGTTGGCCCTACCATAAAGACATCTGAAGGGGGAAACGGGGAGTCTTGCAAGTGCACCAAATTGTTAGCCATTCAGTGCTGGACTATATTTTAAACCCTTAGGTTTGAAACAATTGGGATTTTCTGCCTCAACAGCTCTTACATTGGCCTTGAAAAAAAATTGATCTACCATACCAGTGGTCTCAGGTTGGGATTTTCCTGCATCACACTTTTCCTAGGAATGGTCTGGGAGCACCTGATAGTGCAGTATTGCAGAATCTTTAATGCTTGCTCTGTGGTGCCAGAATGCATGTTTTGTTTGTGGAAGAGTCCCCAGTTCAATCTGCAACACCTCCCCTTAAAGGAATTGAAGGAGCAGGTGTTGGGAAAGACCTTTCTTTGCCTGAGTCCCTGGAGAGCCGCCACTAGTCAATATTAGATTAGGTAAAAGACAGCTTCATATGTTCAAGCGGAGCAGGAGTAGAACTGACTGCTGCCTGGATGGGAGCCACGCACAAGCTGCATGAACTTCTCAGGAAAGAGCAGAGTGTAATCGTAGTACAATAAAAATCCATGGTATGCTTCTTCTTAATATTTCAGCATCGATCGGGAAGCCAACAGCGGTCCCTTTGCAGAAATTCATTATTGATTTGTCAACTTCCTATTTGACTAGTTTCTTTTTCTGTTCTTAGAGACGAAATTGGAATAATGTCTTGTGACGACATCAGCAAGTATGGTGTTGGAAAGACCGGGATGAAAGGTTCTGAGTCCCCGAGCTACTTTTTGGAGCATGAAAGTGGAAAGTATTACACGTTAATTGAAGGCGAGAGCCATCCGGCGAGCTCTGAATATGAACGAGGCAGAGCGACAGGGGTGCGGCGAAGAGAAAAGACTCCCACGCATGGTATGCTTTTGCTGGGTTCAGCCTTGCAAAGTGATTCTTACTTGCTTTCTCAGATGTAACAGCTGGTTCAGCGCTGGAATTTAGTTGGAAACGTGGCTTGAGACTCAACAAGAATAAAATCTGTGGCTTCTAAGGACCAGTCCCTAATAATACGAGACCTGTTGGATCAGACTCAAGATCTGTCTCGTCTCACATCCTGTTTCCAGCTGTGGCCAATGGTTACCACCAGGAAACTTACAAGCAGGGCATGAAGGCAACAATTCTCCTCCACTATTTGGCTCTTCCTGGCTGCTGATATTCTGAGGTGCATTGCCTCTAAATATGTAGTTCCATTTAGTCATTATAACTTACAATCCTTGAAGGAACTCAGTGGGTTGCCCTCGGAGAAAATGGTCATATGGCTGGTGGCCCCGCCCCCTGATCTCCAGACAGAGGGGAGTTTAGATTGCCCTCCGCGCCGCTCGGCGGCGCGGAGGGCAATCTAAACTCCCCTCTGTCTGGAGATCAGGGGGCGGGGCCACCAGCCATGTGACCATTTTCAAGAGGTTCTGGAACTCTGTTCCACCGTGTTCCAGCTGAAAAAAAGCCCTGCTTGACAGTATTTAATCCACAGGACTGAAATATGGGTTTCAATGCATGCCATGTCCAGTGCTTTTAACAGCTCATTATTACACTTCCATGGGCAACTTGTCATGCTCCCAGGTTTCTTTTCAGCACATAATGATATGATAGGGTTCAAGTAAGGCATATTTATGATCATTTGGGACTCAGGTTTACCTGGAAATGCCACCGGCTGATGTGGAAGTGCTTCCTTTCATCATTGCAGTACAGCAACTCATCATATATCACATGAAACTCCCTTATACTGTCAGACCTTTGGTCTGTCAAGGCCAGTATTGTCTACTCTGATAGGGAGCAGCTCTCCAAGGCCTCAGGTCTTTTGCATCACCTACTACGTGATGCTCGTAACTGGAGATACCGGGGATTGAACCTGGGACCTTCTGCAAGCAAAGCAGATGCTCTGCCACTGAACCATGGCCTTTCTCTAAGGGCACTTTCCTCTGTTTTTCATCTGAGATCCTTCTCTGTGTGCCCACTAGTAAGGACAGAGCCTTCTCTGTAGTGGCACCTTGGTTATGGAATGCCCAATCCCCCACCCTGCATCTGGCCACCTGATTAAAACTTTTTTCTTTGTTCCAGCATTTGATCTTTGGCTTTGCTTAGACATTATTGATGGTACTGCTGTTCTACTGCTGTTTTGTCACTTGTATAAGAGCCCCGTGGCACAGAGTGGTAAGCTGCAGTACTGTAGCCTAAGCTCTGTTCATGGCCTGAGTTCAATCCTGGCTCAAGGTTGACTCAGCCTTCCATCCTTTCGAGGTCGGTAAAATGAGTACCCAGTTTCCTGGGGGTTTCCTGCTGAAATCAGGGCCCGGCAGGACCTACTATCTCTTCCCCGGGCCTGCAAGACAGAGTTCTTCCGCCAGGCATATGGCTGAGGCTGGGCCTCCGCCAGCCTGGGAAAAGGGGGTGTATAAATCTTAACCCTCCCTGTGAAGGCTGTCCACCATCCTGTTTTAAATGTGTTGGTTTTAATGAATATGAATTTTTAATTGTATTTTTAATATGTCGTTATCCGCCCTGAGCCCACTCGCGGGGAGGGCGGAATACAAATTTGAAGTAAATAAAATAAATAAATAAAGTGTGGATGACTGGGGAAGGCAATGGCAAACCACCCCGTAAAAAGTCTGCCAAGGAAACATCGTGATGCGACTTCCCCCATGGGTCAGTAATGACTCGGTGCTTGCACAGGGGACTACCTTTACCTTTTTTGTCACCTGTGTTGATTGACTGCAAGTGACCTACGGTGCCATCTTAATAATACTTTCCTGGAAGTAAGCATCATTGAATAAACTTGAGTTGTATTCCAGAGTACAACTGCTCTCTGAATCACTGCTGCTGCCATTTTACTATTGAACCATTTAAAAAATAATTTTATTCCTGCTGGATTTAGTTTGGTTCTTCTATTTTGCTGTTACCTCTGTATACAATAATAAATTAGCTAGTCTCTGTGTGAATAAAATGACAGATGTACTACCAACCCACTCATTGACAAAGTGAAGCTTTCTGCATTCTTGGGAGACACCCTAGGTATGCAGAAAAATATTGTTGCATATAACTCTACCAAGTAGATGAAGCAGGGGTCATTTTGTAGAAAAAGAACTGCAGGAGCTCATTAGTATAACTCATTAGCATAACTCATTAGCATATGCCACACCCCCTGACATCACCGGAAGTGTGTCAGAAGGCAACACCCACCCCTCAAGCCTCTTTCCCCAAAAATCTCCAGGTATTTCCTGAAAATAAAGCAGAATGAACTCAAAGCAGCTTACCCTCCTCTGGAGAGCAAGCCCCAGCAGCCCTGCTCTCTCTCTCACTCACAAGTCACAAATGAAAATAAAGCAGAATGAACTCAAAGCAGCTTACCCTCCTTTGAAGAGCCAGCCCCAGTAGCCCAGCTTGCACGCACGCACGCACTCACTCACTCTTTCACTCACTCACTCACGAGTAACAAATGAAAATAAAGCAGCAGAATGAATTCAAAGCAGCTTACCCTCCTCTGCAGAGCCCTCACTGCTTGCAGGCCTGGAGGATGAACCACGTGGTCAGCCGCCCCCCATGTGACTGCCCCCCACGTGCCCCCCACCCAGCCGCCACCCCCCCACGTGGCAGCCTGCCCCAGGTTCCTAGCAGGGAATCCAGGAGGTGGTGCTGGTGCTGCCTCCACCACTTCCTGCTGCTAAAGACACGGGCAGCTGGGAGGAAAAGGAATCACATGGGCGGGGCCAAAACCCACGTGACCTCTTTTCAGATGTTCCGGAATGCCATTCTGGCACATTCCCCCTCCAAATGAGCCCTGAGATGTAGTGACCAGGTGTGAAGAGTCCTCTTTTAAATAGGGATACTCAATTATCAAGACTATTCCTACTTAAACTTCACTAGCAGAAAGGGGTAATGTTCCTGACTGAATGTGTATTCAGGCTGCATTTAAAAGATTTTGTGCAAGAACAGCATGCTTAATATGGCTATTTAGAACGGCTAGAAGCCGCTGGTTTTGATTATTTGAGCGCAGCCATGGAACACCCATGCAATAAATAGATTTTGTATACAGTTACCTGGGACATGAATTGCCATTCTCTAGGAACTGATTTTACTCCTTTGGTTTCTGAGTGTTTCTGTGTGCTTCATCAGCAAGCAACTTTGACCATGTGTACAAAAGGGTTTTGAGTAGTTTTCCATTGTCACCTTGTTTATGGCAGTCTTTTCCATTTAGAAAAGGTCTGAGGCATGGGACGTAATGGCCATAGCATCCATTTCAGATATAGGCAGTGAACCTCTGCAGGTGTTAATAGGACATCTGCTTGAACGATCATGGATAGGTTTACTTCAGTGGCTTAACTGGGAAACATTCTGAAGTTGATTGGTAATTGATTTTAAAGGAGAAGTGTGGGCCTGGAAGCACATTCGCTTTTGCACCCCATCTTTTTTTTTTTTGGCATTGCATTGAAAGAAATGACAATAAATTAGATGCTGAGTGATGGATGCCCAGAAGGCACAGCAGGTTTTTTGTCAGAACTTGTATAGTTAGTGTAAAGAGCAGTTTCTGCTTCAGAGACACAGCAGTTCTCTTGCTGACTTGAACTCATGGAGGATAGGTCTATCAGTGGCTTCTAGCCATTGCAACTAAATGCTACCTTGGTGTTCAGTGGCAGTATATCCATGAGTGCCAACTGCTGTGGATGGCTATCACCATCGTGCCATGCTTGTGAACTTTTGGGAAGCATCTAGCTGACCACTGGCAGAGGCAGAATGCTGGACTTTGCTGGATTTGGGTTTGGTCATACAACAATAATTTGACAAATGACCCTGTCCTCTGCCCCTGTGAAATCCTGTCAGTGGTGGACTAATATCCAAAAACAAGGTAAGCGAATGGGTACTTTCATTTCAATGGTGAATTTGGGTACCCCAGCCTGGGACTTAGTGTGCATGTGGGCTTTCTAATGTCCACATGGAGCTTCTGTCCATATGGGCTTCTCCATTCACGTCATGTGAGTATATGAAGCCACTCTATGCTGAGAAGGATTATTGGTCCATCTAGCTAAGTACTGTCTACTCTCACTGGGTCTCCAGGGTCTCAGGCAGGGCTTTTTTTCAGCGGGAACACAGTGGAACAGAGTTCCAGAACCGCTTGAAAATGGTCACATGGCTGGAGACCCCGCCCCCTGATCTCCAGACTCCCCTCTGTCTGGAGATCAGGGGGCGGGGCCACTGGCCATGTGACCATTTTCTCTGAGGGCCACCCACATTGTTCCACCACCTCTTTTCCCAGAAAAAAAGCCCTGGTCTCAAGCAAGGAAGGATCTTTACCAGGACCTACTGGTTCAATCCCTTCTGCATGAAAAGCAGGTGTTCTTTGAAAGGGCCATGGCCCCTTCTCTCTAGCGGAAGGGATAGTGTTACCTTTCCATCTTTAGGATATATGATCCCTCCACATAAGTCAATCAACCAGAGGTGAGGACTTCTCTGTCGTCTCACGTTAGAGAAAACCTTGAGATCAGGGGATAGAAATGATAATTCTTACTAGAAAAATATATTTGGCACCTGTATCCTCCTGTTTTACTTGAGGCATATGTACATGCAAATTCCCTTCTCGTGGAATATAAATCAGCACTTTGCTGGCTGTTACTTGATTAATGCTGGAGAGGGGAACTTAAGTAGGGCTTAATACTGCTACACTATTGGTTTCCAGCCTCCTTCCCAAGCAAGAAAATATCATTGGCATTTTCCCCTAATAGTAGGATCAGAGAGAAGCTGCAATAGCTTTTTGAAACGAGAGCCAATAAAATGGATTTGGCTTGCTTTCATAAACTCCGAGCAAATGACGACTTATAGTTAAGACACCAACTACATTATTCCAGTGTCAGGTTCCACCAGTGTTTACATTTTTTTGCATTTGGGCTGGAGAGAAAAGAATTTGAAAAGCAGCACATCAATTCTTAGGGTTGCTTTGCACATTACAGAAATGATAAGTTGCTACATTTGCAGTGCAGGTCAACGGCTTCTTTTCCAGTATCATCTGAAGCATGTTTGTGTGTCTGGAAACTTTGGGTAAGCACCATGGGTCATTGCCTGAGCTGCTGGAATGTTGTGAAATATTCTTGACCATTGCAGCTGCTCAGGGTGAACACTGCCAGTGATGGACTGTTGACAATTGGTTTAAACATGGAACAGGCTGGGAAGAAAACTATACACAGGAGTTGGGAAAAGAGAAATAGTAGACTGCTGTGGGGGGAGGCTCGGTGAGTGTGGGGATGGGTAGTAGGGAGGCCATGGAAGAAATGATATGGGGCTGGAATTCATTTATTGGTTCAGAAGTGACCAGCCAATTACCCTGGATAATCAAGAGCTGAGTACACAGCTCGTGGTTCCCATCCTTCCAGTTGTTTCAATATCCTAAGGCTGCAGAAACTAAAAGGAATCCTTATAAACATGTCCAAGTGTCCTCCTGAGCATTCCTTATCATTTCTGGGCCAAGCTACACATGACGAATGACACTTGAACAGCAAGTGTATTTCTCCCTGTTCACTTGCCCTCCACTCAATCCACTTGCTGTTCAAGTGTCATTCGTTATGTGTAGCTTGGCCCTCTGTCATTAAAGTGAACTCCAAGTTGGATTGGGTACAATCCATTTTATCCATGATACAGTCAAAATAAGTTGTGAAAGAATCCACAAAGTCCCAGTGGAGGCCAGTATGTAACAGACTGGTCCTTTACCACTTAGAACAGCATTACTAGATAGTACTGAGAATGTGCCATGTTGGTAGAAAAGGAAGATTTCTTTGCCACAACCACTGCCATAGAGTAGATTTTAATCCACGCTCTAGTCTACATTCTATCTACTTCAGCATGAGATATCTTCCTCTATCACGTCATCTTCAGGGACCACCAGGGAACTGAATGGACTCATACCTGGAGGGCAAAGGGTGCATAAGAATAGCTGAGTCCACCAATGGTTTTCCAACTATTCTAGGGAGCCCCTGGACACTCACAAGATCCTAGGGCCCCTGAATGAAAAGACCATTAATGGCAAGCAAGTATCTCCCTAAAACACAGTCTTGCCCTGTACAAGCCAGTTTGGTGTAGTGGTTAAGAGAGCAGGACTCTAATTTAGAGAGCCGGGTTTGATTCCCCACTCTTCCACTTGAAGCCGGCTGGGTGACCTTAGGCTAGTCACAGCTTCTTGGAGCTCTCTCAGCCCCTCCCACCTCACAGGGTGTTTGTTGTGGGGATAATAATAACATACTTTGTAAACCACTCTGAGTGGGCATTAAGTTGTCCTGAAGGGCGGTATATAAATCGAATGTTATTATTATTAATGTTATTATTACAGCCCACAGGAGTGTTGGGTGTCTTCTTAGCTCACCCAGAGCAATGAAGAAGTATCTCCAGACAGACCTGAACTGCGCAGGTACCAAGCACATTCTGTAGAGTAGTCTATAGGATTCCCTGTAACATGTTGGGGGTTGCTAAGAAGACAGAAAAAGTTCCCTGTTTGGAAATGTGGAAAATCTATGTGGTAGTAAGCATCCCAGAAACGCTGCATTAAAATGGTATAACAGAGATACTGGGAGTTCCCAGTGTTAAATTCTATTATCTCACAACAAGGTTGGCTGCTATGGAAGAATGGTTTTAAACCAGAGAGAGATGTAGAACCTATTGCAACCTTTTAACAGAATCATCCTAGCAATCATATGTAGTTTCTGCAAACGAATTGGCATTGTGTCATCGTATCAGTGTGGCATGAGTTAAAACCGGTGTTTAGTCCGGGGCTTTCACCCCGATGTCTGTTTTTTTTAAAATTACTAGCTGTCAGAAAATGGAATTTGGAAAATGTTCAGGAGTGAGTTTCCTATGGTTTATATACAACTGAAAATGTAGTTAAACATGATTCATTTTTGTTGCCAGAGACAGTGACTCAACTAATGATTGGAAAACCTCTGTTTTTTCCATTACCTTCAAATCAGATATGCATTGTCAGTCTGACTCAGGAATTGTGATGGCTGTGGCACAAAATTGAATTTGAACGGCAGTTGAGTGGCAGCAGTTTCAAAGGAAGCGTAAGGAAATTGTAACTTTGCTATTTGAAATAGACCCCTCCCCCCATCCCATCCAAGACCTAGGATTAAAAGGGTAACACCAGGGCTTTTTTTCAGCAGGAACGTGGGGGAACGGAGTTCCGGAACCTCTAGAAAATGGTCACATGGCCGGTGGCCCTGCCCACTGAGTGGCACGGAGGGCAATCTAAACTCCCCTCTGTCTGGAGATCAGGGGGCGGGGCCACCGGCCATGTGACCATTTTCTCTGAGGGCAACCCATTGAGTTCCACCACCTTTTTTTCCCAGAAAAAAAGCCCTGGTTAACACTCTGGGTAAAGAAGAGTTAATGAATGAGTGGATTTGGGAATTCATGCCCCTAATTGGATTACCTCTAATCAAAATGAAATTTTTGTTCAAGATCATATTTGTTTGGGATCAGATCCCACCAATGGCTCATTTGGACTTACCATTCCTTTTCTAACAGTTATTAGAATGATAGCAGTTGCTGCTTGCACGGTGGAATGTGGCAAGGAGTCCGTATCTGTTCAGACTGAATGCTGCTGAAGAGGGAAGAGGAGAGCTTTGGGACACAGCAACTGAGGCCATTAGTGGAGAGCTTTGGGACATGGCAACTGAGGGCCCATGAAGGTGCACGCCTACTGAATGGACAATGAAACCCAGGGCTGGCAAGTGATGTTATCACCTCCACCCATTCTGGACTCTGATGTCCGTTCAGTAGCTGCATTCCCTCATGGTGCTGCAGACATGACCCTGACATCTCTGCCCTTGCAAGCTGCTATGTTAAAGATACCAATCCTCAGAGGCTGGACAGGATGTTTATGTTTTGGTCCTGCCCCTCAGGATCTGATTTTTGATATAATAGGATAGCACATACTATTGGGAAGTAAGGCAGAATGGTTAGCCTGATCGTATCAGATGATTCAGATCTGAGAAGCTAAGCGGGGTGGGGGGGTCACTACTTGGATGGGTAACTGCAATGGAAGACTCTACAGAAGAAAGCGCTAGCAAAGCACTTCTGCTTCTTGATTGCCTTGAAAGCACTTTGCTGGGGTCACTGTAAGTCGATTGTGACTTGAGGGTACTGTGCAATACTCTTTCCCTTGAGATTTCCCCAGCACCTATGTTGTTTTCTTCTAGGTGCCAAGCCAAAACGTTTCAGTTTATCTTTGGGCTTTTAATTAAGGGCTTGATCTTTTGAAATCACTTTATAGTGTGCTTTTAGTCTGAAAATTGTTAAATTCATTTTAAACTTCTTGGTTATTTGCTCTCAGGCTGGGGTTTTTGTAATGCTAAGTTTTAATTTATAACATCTAATGTTTGTGTTTTATTGGGTTAATTTATAAGCTGCCTCAAGCAGATTCCCCACGATAGACTGCATAAAATCCCCAAAATAAAAATAAAATGATATTGCATCCTGTTGGAAACACAACGATGCCTAAGTGTTTCTCTGACCATTAAGAATAGTTCTTGAATTTAAAAAATATTAACATATTTTTGTTGAAGTATAAGGAACATGAATGTTGAAAGGTATTCACTGTTCATCATTCTTGGGGGTGTTAAATTTCAGGATGGGGTCCTTATGTATTTTTTATTTCAATATTTTGTATAAAAATTAAAAATCACAGGTCTACAGAGAGAGGCATTTTTAAAAAGTAGGCAGCCCTGAGGTAGCTGTAGCTGCTGCAGTACGCACTAAGTGGCTGGACTGCAAATCAGCTCTCTGCTAGTTCAACTCCCACTACTTCCATGAGCTCAGCAGTTGGCCTCAGGTAAGCCACTCCTCTCAGCTCCAGCTTCCCAGCTATATTGTGGAAATAATAGCAATACTCTTTGTTTACCACTTTGAGTGTGGCACTAATCCATCTAGAAGGGCAATATATACACAAATTGTTGTTCTTGTCGTTGTTATCTTCCTGGGACAGTTCTATTTCTGCAAGAAGTGTAAGGGTCAAACAAAAAGATGAATCTGGACTCATTTTAAGTCTTGGGTCTCAGGTAGGCGTAAGTGGGTTCCCTGTTCAATTCTCCAGAATTTATCCTAGTGCTGCCTTCCACTCTGTAATTTTGATTGATCTAGGAAAATACCAAGGCTCTGGAAATGGATTATGTGCTTCATTTTCCTTTCGTACAATTAATTGTTATCCTGCTTCCCCTCTTTTACATTACCCTGTGCATGGGTATGTTGATAAACAATGAAAAAACAGAAAATCACAAGTCCACACAGCATTGCAAAACTAAGCAAGCCTGGTCCCTGCCCCTCCAGACCTCTGTTCTCTGTCACACAGTGTACCCCTCTTGGGGTTTGCAAGATGACCTCAGAACTGGAGAGGGGACGGAGTTTACTGCACCTTGTTCCTCCTCCTCTCCCCCTGCATGACCCACTCACTGCTTGGGAAGCACCCAGGTTCACTTCCCTGGACTTCAGCTCTGCTTTTCATGAGGTTTGAATGACAAGACACATGCCCCATCAACTCTTCCTGTGAGAATAACCAATATCAGGGAAGAGGGAGGACATAGACAGCTAAAGCACCAGGCTGGAATTGGCTGTTTGTTCTAGTAGCTGGCTATAAAGGGCCGGTGCCATGGCAGTGACAGGCTTTGAATGGCCCAAATTGTGGTGACAGGGCTTTTCAGGGGCCCAGGTAAGCTGAGGTTGTGGGGCTTGTTGACAGGGCTGTGCAGCCCTCTTCCTCTCAGGAGGGGGTAGGTTGGAGTCCAGGGGGATTCCCATCTCAGGGGACAGTCTGAATTCTGTATTGTGCCAAGATTCTTTTTGTATAGTGTTCTAGTGATGTGCACGTGGACTCATGCACTTTGGAAAACATTGCAAAAAAAAAAGAGGAATCTTTATTGCTGTATATGTGCACATTAATAGAACAGTGAAAGAAAACAAGTGAGCATACTAAATCCTGCAGCAAGCTGCACATGTATAGCACAGTACAAAATTCTGGATTTTTTAAAATGGAAGCATGGGAAAATTCCTAAGTGAATGACTCCACTTTAGAAACCAAAAGAGCAGGCAAATTCAGAAGTCCAAAATCCAAGAAGAACTGTGGGTAAGGAGAGTTTCAGAAGCATTCCTATTAGGCGTGTGCAGGGACAGAAGGATTCGGTTTTCCTGCTTCGAAATTTCTGAAGCAGGAAAAAGAATAGGAAATAAGCAATTTCCGAAGCAGCATGCTCCATGAAGATTTGGAGCACACCAAAACTGCCCACCCCACCACTTATTTCACACGATGGGAGGGGGATGAGGGGGTTTCTTCTTCCCCCTCCCATTGGGTGAAATAAGCAGTGGGGGGGCTTCTCACGCTTCAACTGGCTTGCAGGGGGGATTTCCCACGTAGGCTAGCTGAAGTTTAAAGAGCCCTTTCCATGCCACTTAGCCCTTTAAACGTCAGCTGGCCAGCAGGGGGGATCACCCGCCAGTCAGCTGGAGCTGGCCACAGGGTTTGAAAGCACCCCAAAACTTCCCAAAGTGACCCAAATCATTTCAGGAACCTTTGATTTGACATTTCCAAATAGGGGCCTGACTCGGAAATCCCAAATTGGGATTTACAAATTGGGTCCAATTTGGGTATTTATCCCCAATCAGAAACCCGAATTGTGCACCCCTAATCTCTACACACATCCTGAAAGCTTTAGCTGTCAGATTTGGGCAACATCAGATCCTCTGTGTGCAGAAGTGAGAAGGTGCCGAGTGATGCTTTTTGTTCTGCCAAACAATGAACTTGTGTTGACATTTTAATATATTGCACCTCTTGCTGGTGCTGTGCAGACAGGTTGCTCAGAGCAGACAAGTGAAGGAGAGAGAGCTGTAAACAACCTGCAGTCTCCTGGGTCATAGATAAGACAATGGAAGAAAATATCAAAGGGAAGGAGAAGGAAGGGAAAATGAAATAATTGATGCAATATTGCTTTGCATGGAAATCGTGTTCCAGAGATGATGTCCTTTATTGATGGGATGTTTCCCTTTTTTAGCACATTATTTATCTGATCATTTCCCAGGAGGTATTTGTTGAACAGAAAGAAAAACTTTGAAGGGAAGAGTAAATCGAGTGAGAGTCTGTTCAGATACGGAAGAATTCCATTAGTGTTAGAGCTACTGGAGAGAGTTGCAGGTCAGACATTATTATTGTTTTTATTTATATTCCACTTTTCTCTCTGATCGTGAACCATAGCAACTTTTCAAATGGTTTTCCCCTCCTCCACTTAATCCTCACAACAATAACACTGTGAAAGTAGGTTAGGCTGAGAGGCTGGTGGGCTTCCGCAGGAGATTCAAACCTAGTCATCCCAGGTCCTATTCTGACACACTAACCACTATGCTTCATCAGCCCTCCATGTGAGTTCTGTCTTTCTTAGATTTGCTTTGTGAATGTCTGATCTTGTGATGGCTAAATGGAACCTCCATATTCAGAGGCAATGTTTCTTCAAATGTTAGTCGAGCCAACATCTTTGTGACCTACTTGAAGTCCTTTTAGGAATTTGTGGATGGCCATTGTGTAGAACACAATAGATAAGAAGGACCTTTGGTCTGATTCGGCAAGGATGATATTATCGTGCACGTGGTGCTGGTAACTTCAACTGAATGTATGAACTGATACTATGGAAAAATATTCCAGTGGAGGCCCCTTTGTGTATTTTGAGATTTCTGTCTGCCATCTTTGTTCAAGGGATGAATGGATTTTCCACAATGTATGTCCGGGGTCTGAGTCCCAGCCCCCAGACTTGCCAGGAGGGAGCAGTGGCAGGCACCCGGGAGGCAGCGGCCCTACCACCCCAGCCAGCAACCAGGTCCAGAACCTGCCCACTCCAGGGGGAAGGGGCAAAAGGCCAAAGCCTCAGAGGGCTGGAGGGAGCAGGGAGAGACCAGCCAGTCCCATCCTCCAGGGGGAAGAGAGGGGGCTAAGCAGGCCAGAGGAAAAGGGCCAAGGCAGGGGGAATAGGGACCCAGCAGCAGCCCAAACAGAGCCCTTACCAGCCAAGGAGGAGAAGCAGCCACTACAGCCCAGAGCCACACCCCGGCTAGAGGACAGCAGCCTGGCTCAGGAGTTGCTAGGAGCCAAGCCCCTCCAGGTGGAGCTGCCACAGGCATTCTGGGGGAGGAGAGGGGTAGCCCCGCCCAGCATCAATGAGCAGGCAGCCCAGAAGCTGGCCAGGGCAATTCCTCACGATCAAGGCCAGGGAAGCTCAGCAGCACAGAAGCCGGCTGAGGCATCTCCTCGCGAGCAAGGCCAGGGAAGCTCAGCAGCACAGAAGCTGGCTGGGGCAGCTCCTTGTGAGCAAGGCCAAGGAGACCTCAGCTGGGGATGGCTCACACTCAACCCCACCCTGCCAGCAAGGCAAGGAAGGCAAGGAAGCCTAGAAGGGATTAGTGATAGGAGGGAAACACCTGAGGGCACAGCTGGGCCAAGTCTGGAGAGGGAACAAGCCTGGAAGGAGGGCGGGGTGGAGAAAGGAAACCCTATAAAGTGTGGCTGGGAAGAGCTCTGAGGTGGTGGGTGTGAGTAAGGAGTGATGGCATGGAGTGAGAGCAGAGCAGTGTGGGAGTGGTGGCTTGGAGGAGATGATGGAGGATGCAGGGGGTAAGCAGGCCAGGTTGAGCAGGCCAGCGAGTAGACTGAGAGGGAGCCAGGGTGATGTATACCGCCCCTCCTTCCACAGAGCAGGGTCCTGCAGCATCCCTGGTGCCCCTCTGATGTCAGGGCCAGCCCAGCCAGCGCCCCGCCCAGCAGCGGCAGCAACAAGCCCTGACAATGTATTCTTCCTTCTCACCCAGTTGTGGACTGCCCTGACGTCTCCTACTCCAGAATGTCCAGATTGACTTGGAGATATTTTGAAATTAATTTCAGAATCAGAGCATGTACTGTTTGCTGTAGTTTTTGTTCCTTCTTACCCCATTAGGACACATATGCATAATGACAAGAGCCATATTCACATGTTATAGTGAACATGCATACCTCTTCCCTGTATATGTATACATCTATTTACAAAAGAGAGCCACTGAGTGTCCACTTTAAAAATGAAACCAGGGACCAGTACCAGGTTTAAATCACACATTCAGCTGTACATGTGAAGAATGTAATGTGGAGTATCATTCAACGTTCATATAAAGAAAAACTCAAATGTACACTTTTTATTTTATTATTCAGTTTCTAGCCTGCCCTCCCCACAAATGCGCATACATGAATTGTATGTGCATTTGTAACCTCTTTTGTATGGGTTCTGTGGGGCTAATTTAGGAAGCAAACTTTCACACACATATAAGTTAAGAAAATAAACTTTTTTTCCAAACCTTTTAACAATTAGTACAATACATCTATTTTTCTTTTCTTTAACTAAACTCATAAGTGCAACCATACAGAAACTTTCAGCCAACCATGTCTTTGAAAAGGTAAACAGTTCAACTTGAGGGATCCCACCAAGTCCTTTGCCACAATCCTTCCAATTTGAAGCAACTGGAACCCAGGTTTCTGTCCTCTTCTTGGGGAATTACATCTCTGCAAGAACAATACAATCCCAGTAATAACACCATCCAAGCACAACACACACGCAACACCACTTTTAGTCATATTGTTCACATACAACAGTTCTGATTCTCTTATTCAAGGTGATAACAGCACATTTATTACTATCAAGCTCCTCAGCCACCAGCTTCTTCTTCAGCTGCCCAGCTCTAGCAACTGACTCTACTCTACTGGGCTAAACCAACTAGCTCATAGGGATTACACATTCCCTGTAACTTGTGAACAGGACTAAGGTGTGATGGCATCAAGATGCTTTTCATTCAGTATTCTAGTACCTGTGTCAGGTCATTCAGTTTATAACATGATAAATATGACTGAACTATCTGAGATTCTTTGTATGCAAAGTTTTGTGCTTCTGGAGAGATATAAACAGGGCTTTTTTTTCAGCAGGAACATGGTGGAACGGAGTTCTGGCACCTCTTAAAAATGGATACATGGCTGGTGGCCCCACCCCCTGATCTCCAGACAGAGGGGAGTTTAGATTGCCCTCCGTGCCGCTCCAGTGTCACGGAGGGCAATCTAAACTCCCCTCTGTCTGGAGATCAGGGGGCAGGGCCACCGGCCATGTGACCATTTTCACCTAGGGCAATTTAAACTTTAAAAAACTCCCCCCTTGTTCCAGCTGACCCAAAGTGACGTCATTGAGTCACTTGAGTTCCAGCACTGAGTTCTACCACCTCTTTTCCCAGAAAAAAACCCTGGATATAAAAGTATAAGATATGCATGTACTAGTAGTGTCATCAATATCTATGATACGTCCCAGGCAAATTTCACATATTCATCATAGCTGCAGATAAGTGTCCACATAAAGCAACAGGAAAACACTTGTTGCACAAGATGTTATGTTATGTTTCAAAGGAGAAGAAGCATAATATCTGTGTCTATTGTTTAAAAGAGAAAGGAATTGAATTCACTAGGTTTAAGCGTTGGAATTGGGAAATCATGTCCCATAAAACAACTTCTTCCTTCAATTCCTGAACTATTTTTTTTTTATTTAAGGGAAGAAGTTTGCTTATATATCTGCTATTTTTTTAAAGAAAATGTACCTCTGTTAAAAGCGTAACAAAGAAAAGGTACAAGATGAACTCCTTCTAAATTTGAAATGCAGCATAATGAAGCCAGATCTGCGCTTTGGAATGGGGGACCGATGCATAATTATGCCAAAATGTGAAGTAACATGTGGAATAACAAACCAGACTAACCTGCCCTTTTGAAAATGGCATATCTTCTATTGTGCATAAGCATTCTGGACATGCCATATTACTGTTCAGTGAGGCAGAAATATCTGTCGGGATAATTGGGAAGGTTTTGCATATTCCTAACATGTATTGCATCAGTTGGTGTGAAGGACGCCCACATGTATGGCTTTTCTTTATAAATAGTAAGCAATAGCTAGGAAAGGATTGAGTATTTTTAAAGAGAAAAGCGTGTATTTAATTCTTTTCAAAAAATTTGTGGCACTTATATCTTTCCTTTCTATTTTAGAAAAAGAAGATTTTAGGGGCAGCAGCTTACAAACATACCAGTAAAACATTGCTAAGCTTTTTTTAAAAAATCAAACAGGAGCATAAATTCCATCAGAAGAATTTAATTTCAATTCCAAAAAGGTGGAAAGAATTGCTGATAAAATTCAAGGAAAGAGGAGGACAGAGTAGGCCTGGAGCCTCCACAATAATATGACAGCACCGGATAGAACTCTGTAGGGCAGGAGTTTTTCAACATGCCCCCACAGGGAAGCTCCGTTAACAATAGCAACCCACCTGACCTCAACACCACTAACATCTGAAGAAGGACCTCCAAAAATCTTAATTTCAGGGCAGGTTCATAAGAGATTATGGTTGCCATCCTCCAGGTGCTGGCTGGAGATCGCCTGGAATTATAATTGATGTCCACATGACAGAAATCAGTGCCCCTGAGAAAATGGATGCTTGGAGGATAGACTCTATGGCATTCTGCTGAGCCCCCCCCCTTCCCTAAACCCCACCCTTTCCAGGCTCCACCCCCAGAATCTCCAGGAATTTCCAAACCCAAAGCTGGCAACCCTAAGTGAATAAACATCTGTTCTTTTTGTGACTGCCATAACATTCCCACGTTTGGGTGTCCGCACTTGGTACCTTTGTACATTAAGTTCTATACAGTTGGGTGACCACAACGAAACACAGACAGAGGGAAATAAATGCTTTGGAAATTCCAGGTCTCATACAGACCTATTCAGGATGAACTTGAGCAGGCTCATTTCCCCAACTGCGTTTGAATTTTTCCCATCGAACGATGCTCAGCGACTCCAACACCCCATGCCTCCTGAATCATATTCATCCATTGTTAAGCTAGTTGGCGGGTGGAGGGGGTAGAATATTTTGGTTAATTTACAAAGTTATATTTTTGGCTTACCTGGGAAGTCCCCTAAGACTGTAGAGACCCCCTATTTTGTCTGTATGTGGCCCTGTTTGCTGCATAAGCCATTCGTGGTACTATTCGATATAATGATACATAGTCTAGGGATTTAGATTACTCCCCCACTTCAGCATTTAACTGATTATAGCAAAGTTCATAGTCATAACACACCAAGATAAATAAAACCTAATTGCTCTCATCATATGCAGCAAGATTGTAATCAGAGTTGTGGGCGGGAGAGAAAACCTGGCCTCTTCAAAGCATGTGATGACATTCTGAATTAACAGCATCTTATTTAACAGGCGGAAGAGTCAGTGAAGATGTGTCACAAATCAGTAAACAGCAAGCTCCATTTATCCATCTGCAGATCTGCACTCTGAAATCTTTGTTGCTTCAGATGTGTGTGTGCTCATGCACAGAGAGAGAGAGAGAGAGAGAGAGAGAGAATTTTCTTTTTTCCAAAACAGTAAAATTGCGGAAATGAGCTACTGGTCTGGAAAGAAAAGGGGAAAGAACCTCTTGATTGCATTCAGCCTTTCCCAGCTTTGGGTTTATTTTGGGAGCTGGAAGTTCAGCCAGTGTCTAATGTTTCAGAAAATAACTTGAGTTTCTAAAACAAACAGGCCAGGAAACCAGAGCCAGGCTGGCATTTGCAAAGGGTTTTTTTGTTGTTGTTGTTGTTATTATTATTACGGCTGTATATTTCAGATGGGAGTTGACTCATGATCTAGAGGGTAGTTTTATGTGTGCACCGACGATGATGCAGACTGACAGGGTCAAAAAGATGATCCTATGTAGGCAGTTTTTCAGATCTCCTTCTGTCTTAATGGTTCTGTTCCTACAGCTACTTCTGCTTTTCTCAGTAGAAAATGGAGGCGTGGAAGTACATGATCAGCGTGCAGCATCCGAGCAAATTTGAAAGGTTTTATGAATAAAATATAATGTCTAAGTCTGGGATTCAAAGAGTTTTAGATGCTTTTCCCCTTGAGACATTTGTTGCGCAAAACTCGCGTGAGAAAACGCGATATTTCGCCTTTTCCGCGCGACGACGCGCAACGTTTCGGGAGGCAGAGGGCCGTCTGGAATCGGCCTTAAGGGTGCTCCACTGAGACAAACCCTTCCTAGATACTGGGCAGGCGTTATAGTTATGAGCTATAACCCTGTCCCTGGCACTGAAGGGGAGACTCCTCTCTACCCACTTCCTTGGCCCTCTATAATTCCCAGATCTCTTGAGTCTAAGTAGGAGTTAGTGCTGGTCTTCCCCTCTTTAGTCCTAGGACTAAAAGTGCTTCACAAACATTATTTCCTCTCACAGAGGATTCTCTGGCTGGCCCTCTCTGGTCCAAAGGCAGGCTCCCACTCCCTTTCACTCTCTTGTTTACTCTCCCACTCCAACTGACAGCTTCCCCAACATTCCATCCCCAACTGCCATTTCAGGCTAGCCACAATTTGGGGGCGGGGGGGGAGGAAACATGTCAATCATAGCTGACTGGAAATCTCAGCATCTGAAGCTGAGTCCGTCACAACATCACTTCCAGACATACAGGAAGTGACATCAGCATGTCACCAGAGATTTGGTGACATTGTCAGGAAGGGCCTGCACTGCCAGTAAGTACCCCCTGGTTTCACACCATATCCCGCCCCCCATTAGCCAGCCGGGCAATGGTGGGAAGTGCCATCTGGGAGTGAGGCATCCTCCCAGTGGAGTATGGCAAGTGGAGCGCAAGTGAACAGGGAGGAATACATGCGAGTCTGTTCACTTGCCATTCTAGTGTAATTCGTCACTTGTAGCTTGGCCCTTAGCCTTCTTCTTAAGCTTTAGTTGAACCAAAACTTTTACTATAACACACAGCTCTGTGTCATGGAATTCCTTATGTCTTGGGGAAATGGGGTGGCAGTGTCGTATGCAGTGTAGGAGGAAGTAGAACCTCCGTCTTGCCCCACTGGGCCATAGCAGAAACCCAGGTATAAAGACATTTTACTAATTGGAAGATGTCTTCCATGGAATTGGCTTGAGATTGGGAAGATGGCTCTCCATCTTGAGCAAGTTTTTTTCACCCCCTCAAAGGTAGGTCAGAGATGATACATTCTCGTTCTCATCATGAGCCATTTGTCTGATGAAAGGGCGATCCGAACATGTGGACTTTGGGCTCCTTCCTTTTTTTAGGTTTCCACAATTCCAGCAGATTCTGGAAATTGCATGCGCCAATTGTTAACAGCACCAGATTGCTGTTTTTTCTACCAGTTTAACATGCACTGTACCTTTCAAGCATAAACTAACTCTTCTTTTAATGAGTTCCAAAATTTTAATTGGTTTGCTTTTGCACTTTTTCCAGGTGATCTGAGACCAGTTTCTATGCCAACAGAGTACAGCTGGATAGGAGAATCAAAAGAGCCAAATATGTACAAGAGGGGCAGCCGAGGTGAGCGCTTTTGCGAGCACACAAAAGCAAGAGTTTATCCAAACTCTTTTTCCTTCCCTCCCAAATGTCTCAACGCATCTCTTAAGCAGAAGCCTTGAAATTCTGAGGCAATGTAAGGATCTATCAAACATGCTCATCTGAAAATGTTGCAAATCTAGCTCAGTGGCTGGACATCTGCTTTGCATGCAGAAGATCTTATATTCAGTCCCCAGTTAGAAGAATCAGGTAGTACCAGATATGAAAGGCCCTGGAGAACATCTGCTAATTGGAGCACATTTGTCAATAGACAAATGGCCTGACTTAGGATAAGGCAGCTTTGAGTGTTCAAAATTCAAATTCAAATAATGCAGCACTTCTTGAAATGCATTGAAGTTTTGGAGGGTCTATTCAGTAGGCAAAAAGCAAGGAGCTGTTGTTCTCATGTCCCCAAGGAAAGAAGCAAAGTAATGTGCATTTTATAGTTATGCTGTACAGACCAGCAATCTCCGAGTAGGTATGCCAAGGAACTACTTATCTTTAAGAGCCTGTTTGTTTGTTTGTTTGGGAGAATAGGCCCTCTGGATCCATAGGCAGCAAAGATTTGGTTGAATGTAGTTGTGTTTCATTTCTCATATGCCTTTGCAAAACATCAGGACTAGTGCCTCCCACTTGAATAAACCGTTGCAACTCATGGGATCTCTTGTAAATGTCATACGGCAATATTCAGAAGAACCTGCTTGAGATTTCTCCTTTTATTGTTCTCATAAGCGTGCTTAAGCTTGAGTTCTTATCAGCACTGGAGTGAAGATTGGTTATCTTCGTTTTCTTCCCTCCCTCCCTTCCAGATTCTGAAAATTCCCTCCTGCGGTATCTGAGTGATGACAAGATCTTGGTGATCCAGGAAGAGCCTTTGACTCAGAAAGATAACAAGAGGGATACTGGCCGCAGGTCAAGAAAAAAGGGCAAGAACAGCGGGAGTCCCAATTACCCCATTAGCCCTTCCATGTTGACCTCATCTGTGAGCGTACGCCTTGAACCTGGACAGCAAGAGGTCTTGAATTTCTCCTTAGCTGAGAGCAACACTGTGCCACTTTATCACGTAAGTCCCTTAAGTTCACTTGATGTTTTGTTTTGTTTTCAGCGGCAGCTACTGAAATTAGCAAAAACCAGAATACTGAGGTTAAATGTCACGGGAGTATCTGTGTTAGTCTGTTATAACAAACAATGGCAGAATGTTGCTCAAAGACTAATGCTCTTTTTTCCCCAGTGGCTTTCATGGGTGTAGCCCACGGCATTTGATGCTGAAGACAGGTCATGCATCTGATAAAGTCTAGGGAAACTTAGGCCACAATGAATGAGACAGCCTTTGTGATGCTATAGGCCTCCTTTCTTACTACAAGGTTGCATCCTGCAGTTTATTGCAAGCATGCACAACTTGTGAACATCCAACTGGATGCAACTCACATCTACCCATTGTGTTTATTTCTGGGTTTGCTACCTAGTCAGGACTCGGAGTACAAATATGACAGCAGGGGCAGGGGAAGTGAAACACCTCCGCAGGCTTGTTGGATCATAGTATTTTACAAATGCCAGGTCAAATGTGGAAAGCTCTTGAGAAACTTCTTTAGTCTAATAAAGTCCATGATACCTCTTCAAAAGAATATGATACTCCTGCAAGTTGCAAGGCGAGATTCCTAAAAGACACACCGGACATTCCTTTGTATCAAATTGTAAGGGAACCGTTCCTTCAAGTCGCCATCCCTATAAAAGGGATGCTCTTTTAATGTACTCAGATTGAAAGAGCATCTAGGGGAAGGGCTATAGCTGAGCGGTAGAGTGTTTTGCATGCAGAAGGTCCCAGGCTGAATCTCTGGCAACTTCAGTTTAAAGCTTTCTGGGCCAAAATGGATATGCTGCTTGAAGATTTGTGAATGGATCTACCAAAGCAGTAAATAGCATCTGTAAAGAGAGTATTCAGATTGGGGTCAAGGTGAGGGGACTTCCTTTCCCTGAAGCTGCTACTTGCCCCACTGGGGAAAACATGAAGCAACATACAGGCAACGAAACAGTAAGGTAAATAATGGTTGTTGTGGGTTTTCCGGGCTGTATTGCCGTGGTCTTGGCATTGTAGTTCCTGACGTTTCGCCAGCAGCTGTGGCTGGCATCTTCAGAGGTGTAGCACCAAAAGACAGAGATCTCTCAGTGTCACAGTGACACTGTGACACCTGTGACACTGAGAGATCTCTGTCTTTTGGTGCTACACCTCTGAAGATGCCAGCCACAGCTGCTGGCGAAACGTCAGGAACTACAATGCCAAGACCACGGCAATACAGCCCGGAAAACCCACAACAACCATCGTTCTCCGGCCGTGAAAGCCTTCAACAATACAGTAAGGTAAATAGCTACATTTGAAGTAGGAAAAATAGTGGAGATAAAAGTAAAGGTGCAAAGGCTCAGAAAAAAACTCATAAAACTAGATGGGGGGCGGGCAGGATTTTTTTTTTACCCCCAAGGATTTCTTTTCAATTTTTCCAATGGAAAATTTGAGGACCACAGGGGAAAAAATCCTATGAATTTTGGGGGGAGGGGTGAATGAAATGCTTTTAAAAGCAAGGTTTTGCTCACTCAAAAGGTACAGCATGAAATCTGAGGACCTTTCCAATGGATAATTTGGGGAATACTGAATTTGGCATGAGTGAAATATGGTAAAATACCATAGTGTGTGCAACAGTTTGCCACTCTCTCGCACTTCAGCATTTAGTATATTTTTCCATTTTGCTTGTAGAAAAACTTAAATTTTATAAATATGCCAATTAATATAATTTTATATGCTAAGTTATAAATGATGTGATTTCTGTGATTAATGCAGGTGCAGTTGGCTTGATAGGAAAGAAAGTATTGCATACATTTAAATTAATGAGTTTTTTCCAGGGGGGGACTTTTTTTGGAAATTTTACATTTCTAGAGGAAAACATTTTTTAAAAAACTCCACAGATGTTGCAGGCCCAACCTA
The DNA here is from genome assembly GCF_028583425.1 of Eublepharis macularius. Classification (NCBI taxonomy): domain Eukaryota; kingdom Metazoa; phylum Chordata; class Lepidosauria; order Squamata; family Eublepharidae; genus Eublepharis; species Eublepharis macularius. Next base: position 20,415,499 of record NC_072802.1, read on the forward strand.
AACTGAAATCCCTCACAACTGCTATTTACCGTTAAAATGCCTGGAAGGATCCATTCACAGATTTCTCAGTTTCTTGTCTAGTTTGGCCCTTGGTTATCAGAGGCTGGGAAAGACCCTTCTAGGCGACCTTAGCACCAATTAGAGTGAATATGGAGCTTGATGGAACAATGTTCTGACTTGTTTAAGGGAGCTTCTGCTTCACTGGAACGTCATTGGGGTGTTTGCAATAGACCACTGAAAATCTCTAACAGTGTTGGGCATCTTCCTTTATCCTTGGGTGCTCTGTGACAATCTTTCAGAGTCAGGGAAAAAACTCTGAAAATAGATTTATACAAATGCAATGCCAAGAGTGAACACTCTTTCTCTCAGTCAATCTGTCAAGACACTGAGGCAGTCGTATCATTGAAAGAGCATCAGGGAAAGCAGAGCAGCGGTTCCAACCTCATCATTGCAATTTACAAGTTTGATTTAACTGCTCCAAAGGTGTCACAAATCTTTGAAGCCTCAGCATTGAATGTATACAGCGCAGATCTTTTGGGAGAAAAGTCGATGGCTTTCAGTGGGCCTTGTGATAATGAAGCAGCCTACAGAGGCAGGGGGAAAACATGCCCAGAAAATGAGCTTGTAAGTTATTCTAGGCTTACCAGTATTGAGTTGTATTATTGCATGCCAGGTCCCAAACACCTTTTTTTTAAGAAGAGATGTCAATAAATTTTAGTTATGGGGACAGATTTCCTCCTTGAAGTTGGTAGTTGTCCTTCTTATATAATCCTCCCCTTTAGAACTAGTACATTATTACTTTTTACCTTATGCAAGTATTAATAAAACTATTGATGATATGCAGGGCTTTCTTTCAGCTGGAACACGGTGGAACAGAGATCTGGCACCTCTTGAAAATGGTCACATGGCCAGTGGCCCCGCCCCCTGATCTCCAGACAGAGGGGAGTTTAGATTGCCCTCCACACCGCTGAGTGGTGCAGAGGGCAATCTAAACTCCCCTCTGTCTGGAGATCAGGGGGCAGGGCCACTGGCCATGTGACCATTTTTGCCGAGAGCAATTTAAACTTTAAAAAACTCCCCCATTGTTCCAGCTGAACCAAAGTGATGCCATTGTACGGTCCTGAGTTCCACCACCTCTTTTCCCAGGAAAAAAGCCCTGATGATATGGTAGCTTGAGGGAAGATGGTATCAAAAGCCTGGAAATGACAGGCCAGCATCTGCCACTATAGCCAGGATTCTGCTCTTGATACACCATAATTATGATTTTTTTACTGGCTCAGTCCATTGGCTCGTCTAGCTCAGTGCTGTCTACTCTGATGGCAGCAGCTTTCCTGGATCACTAAAAGATCAAGATCCTTTAATTGGAGATCTGGAGAATCGAACCTGGGATCTTCTGTATGAGATGCATATGCTTGCCTGCTGAGGCACAGCCCCTCCCCTCTCTAGAATATGGGCAGTTTAGCCAGTGCAGTTAGAGTCCTTCTGCCTGCATTCTTCCTCTGTGACAATACAGCAACTCAGCGAATCAAATAGTAACTGTTCCAAAAACCTGAAGAAAGGCAATACAATATGGATTTTTAAAATATATTCATAACGTTATGTAGATACATATTTCTAATTTTGAAATATCTAAACTCTGATACTCCCACCTGTTTCTCCACTTTTCTGTTCTGTTCTCTTGAAGTTCGCCACTGAATGTGTTCAGCACTTGGGCATTCTTTCTATCATCGCTTGCGTGCAAAAATTCCTTCTCATGAAGCTGTTCATGTTTATAGCCCTTGAGACATAATTAAGTTGTTATGCATTGGAATTTAGCTTTGTTATACTTCATTAGTCTCAGTAAACAAAAGTCATTTAGTTTAGACCTTCATATCTTGCATGAATATGCAACTGGAAATGATGGAATTTTTTGCTTGGATGTTGGCTTCAGTGTGTGGTGGGTAGAACACAACTACTTTGGTATAATTGTCACATTTCTATTTCATTTTTAATTCCCTTTTGTTCATTACTATTTGAGTACTAGTGTTATCACTCCTGTTATTATCTATAAAAAGCTTTTTGTTCTAATGCTATATTCAAATTATTGTGCACCGAATGAAACAATGTACATTACAGGGAAGGGGATTGTACCCAGTGTGAGTGGAGCATCACTGGCAGAAGTAAATTTCTCCCTCCCTCCATGCTTCCAGGAATCAATGACCCCTGAGAGGACCGCGAGGGGGCAGGATACGGGAATCTGCATCGAGAACAGTAATCACAAAAAACCTCCTCTTCTTTACTGTTAAAAGTGGCCTCCGCCAGTGTGCAACATGCTCAGGAACTACCGCAATCAAAATGATAATAGTCATTCCAAAACAAGCTAAACTCTCTTCTTATCTGATCTCTGAATCTCCCCAAAAAGAATGCAGTGGAGGAGGTAGACGCGCCTTCATGGGCAGAGAGTTCCTCAGGGCTCAGCTAAGGCTTGTATGGGAATCAAGTCGGGTCAAACCCACTCAGGTCACACATCACATTTAGTTGAGCCTTGTGGGTCAGCGCAATCACAAGAGAAGCCTTGCTCTAGGCCCCCAATCTAACTTCCGTAAAAGAGGGACCTCGAAGGATGGGAATTGTCAGGTGGCCAGTTGTTAAGGGGCCAGCTGTCACTGACCAGTGGGTGGATCTTTAAAGGGTGCATTTGTGCTCCCTCCCAGGCTGGGGGATATAGAGCTCACCAAGACAGAGAGGGGTCTTGTTTTCACTGCTCCCTCCTGCCTCCAATAACGGGGCAATGTGGTGGTGTCAGGGCCGTAGTGAGGCTTGCCGGCTCCAGGGGAAGCTCCAGGGCTGTTGCCGCTCCCATGACCACTAGTGCATGCACGAAAAGCACACATATGCACCCGGACTGTGTGATGATGTCCCTGCATGAGATGCCACCCACAATTCCATGCGCTCCCTGGCCAGCAGCTGCAAGCTGGCTGCCCCATCAGCATGGCTGGAAGCTGGAGCGGCACGTGGGGAGCCTCCCAGCCCTCCCACTCAGTTGCCCTGCATGCCGCCTCAGCCACTGCCATGCCAACGGCTGCACATGGCCCACAGCTGTTGCGCCCAGCCAGGAGTGCGTGCTGGTGGTGGTAGCGTGGGGCAACTGAATGGGCGGCCTCCCAGCCCTCCCGCTCAGCTCTCAGACCTCCTGCTCAGCTGCCTACGCTGCTGCTGCCAGCTCCGTGGTGTGCGCTCTCGGCCAGCAGCCACCCCCAGCGCCTCTTCTTCATCGGTGCCAGGGGCAGGTGATCCCCCTGCCCCACCTAGATCTGGCCCTCCATGGTGTTGCTTAGAGCTAAAATGTACACGATTGTTGTGGGCTAGGCCAGCCAAAGCAGAGTTGTCCAAGTTCGGTCTGAGGTCAGAGCACAAGTCCAAAGCCAGGAGTGAGTACAAAGTCTGAAGTCCAGAATCTGAAAGCCAAGTATATGTGCACCCTGGCCAGCAGCTGCAAGCCAGCCACCCCATCGGCATGGCAGGAAGCCAGTGTCTGTATATGCGCCCCCTCGCCCAGCTGGCAAATAGTTTTGGACTGGGTTGCCACCAGTACACTGATGACACCCAGTTGTATCTGTTGTTGGATGGATGGCCTGGCTTGGCTCCAGAAGCCCTGATTAGAGCTTTGGATGCCATGTCTGGTTGGGTGAAGCAGAGCAGACTGAAGTTAAATCCCACGAAGACGGAGGTCCTGTACTTAGGTCATGGGACATTGGAGGGCGGGGATCCAGCTTCTGGCCTTCAATGGCGCACCAATTGTGCCCGTTTCGCCGGTCAGAAGTCTTGGCATGATGCTGGACTCCACTTTATCAACTGAAGACCAGGTCGCAGCAGTTGCCCGGTCTGCTGTTTTCCATCTTTGGCAGGCCAGGCAGCTTGCTCCCTTTCTCTTGACTCATGACCTGGAAACAGTGATCCATGCAATGGTCATCCCCAGATTGGATTACTGTAACTCACTCTATGCAGGGCTTCCCTTGAGTCTGACCCGGAAATTACAGCGGATTCAGAATGCTGCTGCCCATGTCTTGATGGGTGTGCCTTTCAGGACGCATGTAACTCCAGTTCTGCAGCAGCTTCCCGTGGAGTTCCGGATCAGGTTCAAGGTTTTGGTATTAATCTATAAAGCCCTAAACAGACTGGGACCAGCATACCCAAGGGATTGTCTCTTCCCATATACTCCCCGGAGGGTGCTGAGATCAGCCAGTAAGCACCTACTGGTGGTCCCTGGCCCCAGGGAGGCTCGATTGGCCTCAACCAGGGCCAGGGCCTTTTCAGTCTTCTACCTCCATTCCAGGCTCCCAATCCAAATTGGGGCCCTGCACACTTGGTTCTGAAGTGAAACTCTTAGGAGTTCATACTCAGAAATTCTTGGGTCTTGTGTAGGTTGGCCCTTAAATGCACCCCAAAACCCCAATCCAGTTCCTATAACCTTTTGTGATAGCAGACTGTTGTAAGCCAATAATATGGTACAATTGCAGTCTTTCCATAAGAGAACAACAAGAAATCTATAGCCTTCACGACAGGCAGGGTGAGCTTTTAAAGGAAGTCTTGCTTCTTCCTTATTTGAACATGGATTTTAATGACTACATCAACTGCCGTGCAACTGAATCAGTAACAAAACTGTACTAAAAGCTTTAAACAAAACTGTCACTCGGAGTCAGCTGCTTTGTAGCGACGGCAGCCACTGAAGGGAAAATGCCTGCTCAAAAGTCTCTGTATTCCAGCTGAGTTTCTTTTCAACCTTTCCTCGGTTCTTTCACAGTTGGGCATTTTGGGAAATTACTGTTTTCATTACAGCTGTAGCGAGAAATGTACTGTAGGTAGCCAAAACCAGGCTGATCGCATAATGGGAAAATGCAGCAAGGAAATAAAATTTACAGCAGTTGGTTAAGAGTAACTGTGGAGTGCATTTTGAAAACCATAGCTTCTCCCTTACATGGGTGGAAAGTTTAAAATGGCAATTTAGTCAGAGACACACAGGGCCAAGAGTAAATTCATTACCACAGTGAACCTTCTTGATTTGATCTCGTCTCAAACTTGGCACAGGCAACGGCTTGTCAATAGCAAGCCAGAGATTTCAGTTTGCTTGGCTTCAGACCTGGAGGGCTTCTATAAATGTATCACAATGCCATGTGCGAATGCGCTCTGCCAGCTCAATGAGCACGCCTTTTCCATCTCCCACCTGATCTCATTGGTCTGCCTGTCCTCATCTGACCTGTTTGTATTTGGGGAGCTGTTTTCTTGGGTTTTTAGTCCTTGTGGAGAAGCAAAACCATTTCCAAGACCGTTGTTTTCCAGGGGTTCCTGAGATGTCATTCTGTGCAAATATGTCTGGACCATTTGAACTGCGATCTTGGGAATGTCTCTGGCTCCTTGCACACTGGCTGAAGGTTTCTGGCAGAGAACTTGGTCTCTGAGAGCTAATCAGATAAGTCTTTAGCAGGGAGAGAGCTGCCACAATTCACTTCTTCTCCCTTCCCCCCACTTTTACCACTGCTGCTGCAAGCATGTATCTACGAATCCTGGATGGGGGGAAGCAGCAATGCAGAAGGAATGCAGAGAAGCAGAATGTCGGGGGTGGGGGCACGGCTTGTTCATACCCTCTCCCTGCCATGTTATACATTCCCAAGTGAGAGAGACCCAGGTTCCCAGACAGCCCCCAAACGTCTGCTTTGGTCCTGGTTCCTGCCAGCTTGCCCATAAAAGGAGGCTATACATACGTGGACCGAGAAGTTGGTTAAGAATAAGAACTCTCAGGGCTTTTTTTCAGCAGGAACATGGGGGAACGGAGTTCCGGAACCTCTTGAAAATGGTCACATGGCCGGTGGCCCCGCCCCCTGATCTCCAGACAGAGGGGAGTTGAGATTGCCCTCTGCGCCGCTCAGCGGCGCGGAGGGCAATCTCAACTCCCCTCTGTCTGGAGATCAGGGGGCGGGGCCACCAGCCATGTGACCATTTTCTCCGAGGGCAACCCACTGAGTTCCACCACCTCTTTCCGCAGAAAAAAAGCCCTGAGAATTCTTTATAATTCCACAGTTGCTTCATTTTACATCTCTCAGCAGCATGAGGTTTGAAGAAAAAAGAAAATTTGATACGAGAAAGTAGCTGCTGGGTGGATTAAAGAATGGGGGGGGGGTAACTTCACAAAATTCATAATTACATAGAGCCATCTTATTTAAATAAATGTTTAGGAGACGGTGTGGAATCGAAACCTATAATTAAAATATGTGGAGTGATTTCATAAATGGCTTTAAGGATGCAGACTTTTCTGTATAAAATGGGGGATAGTTAACAAATGCAGCTGGCCAGATGCCCAGGTTCGAAGCTGTTATACAACCTTGGGCTAAGCAGAATATTAATGACAGGAAACATGATCCTTTTCATTACAAGGTCGTAAAGGCAATGGAGAGGTCTTGACATTTTTGCTGGGAAGGAAGGGTTTTGCTTAGCTTTACATCCCTCTCTTAATAGGGCTAATGAATTTCATTAAGTCTGTCCTTTGGGGAGCACCGCTGCCTTAACAGAAGAAAAGCCTACACCAAATATAACAGGGTTTAATTGCTGCCGTTCACTCTTCTAGAGATTAAATAACCAAAGACTTGCAGAAGCTTCATCCAGAAAGTAGTTACCATATTGGCAACAGACACAGCTTGGCTACAAGGTGTAGCAGGCATTTTCTCCAAACTGGGTTGCTAGTTCTGGGTTGAGAAATTCCTGGAGATTTGAGATTGTGGTTTGGGGAGGAACCTCACAGGGGTATAATGCCACAGGGTCCACCCTCCAAAGCAGCCAAGGGAACTAAACTTTGGAGACTGGAGATCAGTAGTAATTCCAGGAAACCTCTAGGTAGGGTTACGATCCCCCTGCCCTCCATTTGCCACCTCTCCTGCCCCATTCACCTGGAAGGCATGGGGAAGAAGTGCATGTCTAAGCGTCTGTGCTCCCCTGTCAAGCCAGAAAATAGCATAATTTTCCAGCATGACAGAGAAGCCTCAGGGCACACTGAAGACCAGGACGAAGACCTGGCAAGGGGCCAGCTATTAAACCTCTTGTTTCAAAAATGAAAATTTCCTCAGGGGTTGTTCATCTAATCCACTGTACATCGATACTGGTGCCTAGATACTCTCTTGCCTCAGTATGGGCGCACCTCCCGCTTTGGCCGCTTTGTCAATTTTGACTCCACCTGTAAAAGAAATACATGGAGATATCAGTATTTTAAGCTGGGATACTTACCTGTTTGGACATTTATTTTCTGGTCTTGGTGTCTCCTTCGGGAACATCCGTTTCAATGCACCTGCAGAGAAGAAGAAAGAAAGAAAAACATACAGAGGATTCTCATATGTGCAATTAGACTTTTACTATTGCATAATAGGATTTGGATTACTTTGGCCATTCTTACTGTTTTGTACTTATTGTGGAATGTATTTGATAGATACTATTTATTATAGTAATTATTTATTGTAATTTATATAAGCATACATTAGCACTTTGTCACTTTACACTAATTAATTCCTTATATTAATTTACATTAGATTCATGTCCACGTTCTGTTGTTAAATTGTTTCTAGTCCCTTCGTTGTGGTCTTCCACCCTAGATGGGATCAGGAGTGGAGCAAACTGCAATGTCCACTCCACCCTTCACCTAGCTGGGATCAGGAGTACAGAACGCAGTTTATTATACAAATTGATCCACCCATTGGACAATTGCCCTGTTCCTGAAACTGCTGGAGTGGGGCATTGAGTCCCCTGTTTGGACAGATTCAAAGGATTTTGGACATACTAGGAATGTTATTATGAATGTATGAATGCACTTTTGCACACTGTACATTACATTGCTATTGTCCTACAATATAGATATATTTTCTCACTTCCCGGGTGGTTTTCCACTTTTCTGCTGGGGATCAGGAGTGGAGCACCCACCCACCCCCCTTCACCCTGTTGGGATCAGATGCGGAGCAAGCAGCAATTCCTCCCCTCCCTTCACCCGGACAGATTCAGGCACAAAGCAGGAGGCAATGCTTACCCCCCTCTTCACCCGGCTGGGATCAGGAGCAGAGCAGGTGGCAACGCCCGCCCCCCTTCACCTGGCCAGGATCAGGCGCAGAGCAGGTGGCTATGCCCTCCGCCTGCCTTCACCCAGCCGGGATCAGGCATGGAACAGTTGGCAATGCCCCCCCTTCTCGCAGCCTGGATCAGAAGCGGAGCAGGTAGCAATGCCTGCTCCCCCATTCAACCCACTGGAATCAGGTGCAGAGCAGGCAGCAATGCCTGCCGCCTTTATCACATCGCAATTAGACATGGAGGAGGCAGCAGTGCCCACCTCCCTTCACTTGGACAGAATCAGACGCAGAGCAGGAGACAATGTCTGCCCCCCCTTCTCCTGACCAGGATCAGGAGTGGAGAAGGTGGCAATGTCCACCCCACCCCCCTTCACTTGACCTGGATCAGTAGTGGAGTAGGTGGCAATGCTCACCTCCCCTTCACCTGGCCGGGATCAGTAGTGAAGCAGGTGGCAATGTCTGCCCCCCCTCACTCAGCCGGGATCAGTAGTGGAGCAGGTAGCAATGCCCACCTCCCCTTCACCTGGCCGGGATCAGTAGTGAAGCAGGCAGCAATGTCTGGCCCCCCTCACCCGGCCGGGATCAGTCACGGAGGAGGAGGCAATGCCTGCCTGCCCTCCCCTTTCTAGAGCTTGTTGTACTTTTTTTCCACAATTGGCTTTGTTGCTAGTAGCTAAATAATCCAATAACAGACATTCAATTATTAACCAATAATACATTATTAATTATTATGAAATGTATTATTGATAATTAATATTTTAATTGGCTAGATTAATAAACGAAAAATTGGTCAATGAAAAATATATCCTTGACTAATTGGACAATACTTTTCCAAGTAATCGTTATATTTAATGCAAATCTTTGTTAAACCTGCAACTGGCTTGTGCTATCTCGGAAGAGGCATTTCCCTATCTTTTACATATGGGATGGGATGCCTCTTCTCAGATGGTGCCTGCTCTGGCATGCGCAGGCTGTTACAATAGATAAGCTTCCTGATCAACAGGGGGAGCCGCAACTACGGCTTGTTCTGATTTATACAAAAAACTGGAACAGCAGCTCTAGGTGATAGGTCATACAACTGAGCTTGAACCACTGCCCAAGTTTTTCTGTAGGTTTTATCAATACAGTTCAAATTGCTAAAGATAAATCTCTATGTTCTTTAAATAATTCAAGTCCTATTAAAACATAGCATCACCTAAGAACAAAGCACGCCTTGTGTTTCAGGATGATTGTTCTTACTCAATTGCAATTTGATTCAAGTAGAAATGATTAATTAATCAACTACAAATCACATCTTGATTAGGATTTCTTTAATTAGGTAATTTAATCCAATTTAATTGAAACAGGCAGTAAGACAAAACAGCCCACCCCCAAAAGACATTTTCTGCTTGCAAAAGAGCAGAGAGTAGAGGGGAGGGAATTGCAAAGTCCCTCCTGCTGAAACATCATGCTTAGGAGCCAGTTTGACACTTGTCACTTTTTAAAGGTGAATGCTGTGTGACTCATTCAACACCAGTTGGGTGGGGTTTCCCCCAATCCAACTTGCATTTAATATATTGTCTAATCAGACCCTGAAGATGGCAAGTTTAACTCTGTGACTCAATTCAGATGTGAGTCTTTTGGCAGCATGATTCCGGTTGCAAAATGGTGCTTGGCTCCCATATCACATTGGTAACATGTGGATGACCTGTCTCATCAATTACCTGGTCCATGGGGTTGCTTCCATTCAGCAAGTCCAATGTTCGAGGGCCTCTGAAATGGAAAATAGCTCTGGTCTACTGAAATGATCAGAATATCTTCAGTCCCCATCTTCATAAAAAGATGACGAGGTCTTTTCCCGGGCTGTAACCTCTTCAGACCAATGTTCTCCAATAAAAAAAAGAAAATTCCCTGCTCTTTGCAAACTAGGTTGCCATCAAGGGTTGGCAAACCCCAGGAGTTTGAGGGGAGGGGGTTGGGCCAAGCACTGTGTGGCATTGCACAATGCCACAGGATCACTTCTGTTTGTGTAACCTGAAGTGGCATCACTCGTTGCCTTAATGCTCTAGTAATCTTTCAAAACTCTAAGGTCTTCATATGGCATTCCCCCCCACCCCCCACCCCACACATTTTCTCCCACTGCTGCATGAGGCACTAGAGGAGGAATACAGGCAGAAGGCAGGAAACACTCTGCCATGGTGGGACACCTTGTCCCCCTGTTGAAAACCAGATGTCAGAGGACAGGTTTTCTCCTAGTCTCCTTCCTTGCAACACCCCACTGAGGGCAATGATTTACCCATCTAAGACTTTTTTTAAAGCAGGCTTTTTTAGTTTGTAATAGAGATGGGCACAAACCTAAATACGAACCAAAAAAACCCACAAACCAGCCCGGTTTGGGGTTTGTGAACCAGGGTTCGTGGAAGCTCGTTTCCACGAATTTCCACAAACTGGACTACTGGTTCGTTTGGTGCGTATTAAAGGGCCAGTTTAAATAGCCATTTCCGCAGGGGAAATGGCCATTTAAACTTTTCCTGCCACTTGCAAACGGCAGGGCCCTTTAAACTATCAGATGGCAGGCAGCAGGGGGGGATACCATTTAAAGGGCAGCAGGGCCCTTTAAACAGCAAACCACAGCGGCCCTATTTGGGCTGGATTTGGCCCGAATCGGGCAGATTTGGCCCAAATTGAGCCACTGCGGAGCACAGCAGCACTTTCAAATTGGGCCAGATTCAGGCTGAATTGAGCCTGATTCATCCCCTTGCAGAGCACAGGAGCACTCCCAGGGTGGCACGTGGCCTGCACGATGATGTCATCATTCAGGCTGGGAGTGCACGCAGATTGCGCATGCTGAAGGCACATCAAAAGGTGGGTGCCCATCCTCCCATCTCCCACCCACAGGGTAGGGGGACCTATCAACCCTACCGGGAGTACTCCCAGGGCCTGCATATGACATCACTCACGAGAATGACGTTGTTGCACCTCTCCGGGAGCATGCCCTGGCAGAACTATTCCTGCATCTTTTCTCCCACTGGCCAGGAGAGTGGTGGTGGAGGGAGGAGGCTGGGACCAGGGATTCACTCACCAGGGGACTGGTGGCAACCCTATTCCCTACATACATTGTTGTTATGGAAAAAGGACTTCAGCTTCCCCCTGCCCAGCACCGTTTTCCTGACTGGAAACAGTGCTCACAGGGTGCTGTTAGACTGGTTATGGGGAAACCCACAGTGTACGTGGGGAAGTTATAGGGAAACCCATAAGATTTTCCCATAATATGCCCCCCGGGTAACTGCAGATCAGGAAAATGGTACAGAAATCCCTTTACCATGTGCAGCATAGTTACCATTCGGATCAGTCACCGTGTGCGTGGGCTTTGAAGGGAACTTGCAAGCCCCAGGTTGGTCCTAGCAACCAGGGCCGATTCCAGATGACTAACCTTAGGTCGCTTCATGCCGCCCTCTTCCGGATCGCGACGGGGAAAATGCGAAATATCGCGTTTCCTCGCGCGAGTTTTGCGCGTCATCGCGCAAAACTCGCGCGAGGAAACGCGATATTTCGCATTTTCCCCGTCACGATCCGGAAGAGGGCGGCATGAAGCGACCTAAGGTTAGTCATCTGGAATCGGCCCGGGTGCACCTGCTCGAAGTTCACCACCATGTATTCATTTAATGCATCAAACCATTTCAAAAAGTTTTATGTTCACAGCTCCACCCACAGTGGAAAAAAATATGCAAACTGTTACTTCTTTTGAGTTGACCTTTATTTTCTGTTGTTCCCTTTCTGGCTTCCTTTGCGACGTTTCTATTTTCCAGTAGCGAAATGAAGAATTGTAAATTATACTGCTCGGGGGAAAGTTTCTTCCTCTCTACACCCTCTCTGCTATCCACAAGCAAGTAGAACTGCAGCGGTGCTAGTGAGGGTGGGGGGGGACAACCTCAAAGGCAGCTTTTATTTTTAGCTGAGCTCCAAAAAAATGTGCCTGTCTTGTATCCTATGATGGGTTTAGCGTCAGCTTGCTGAACTGGAGAGATAAGTAAAGCCTTCTGGCATCGGGGCTGCTGCTTGGTGGGGGGAAAAGTGCTTAGGATGAAGGATCTGTAATTTTCAAAGCAATAAAAAAGAGAAACATTTGTGTAGCACATGAAAGACGCCAAGTACACCACAACAGCCGCAATGATAAAGATGGGGCCACTCTACATCTGTAGCTCAATAAATTGCTTATCTTGATGCTCTGTTATGCGCGGCAGGAGAACCTGAGAGAGAGGGGGAGAGGTAACATGACTGGGCAATCAAACACCCACTCGCTCACAAGCCACACATGCCAGAGGCTTTTTCAGCTAGCACGTCTGACTCCCCCTGCCCTCACCATTCACAACAGTAGTGTCTTCAGTGTTCCCAAACACTGAGCAACAGTTCAGTGACTGTTTTGAAAGCAACACATATACACAGGTATCCCGGGTGCCCACCGGTAACAGGCAATCTCCTGGTGGTTTTCTTGCTTGCCCGGCAGTCACTGATGACCAGTGGGAGGTTTTGGGTCACCCCAAGATCACCCACCACTGACAGGCACTCTAGGAACACGTGGTGTGCGCGTTGCCAGAAAACGCAATCATGTCACTTCAAGAAGTGACATCATTGTGCCGGCCGCAGGAGTGCTCACATCTCACATCCATTTAAGATTTGTCAATGCTGGTATATTTTATGGAATGCAAGTGGAGAGGTATTTGGAGAGACCAACAGAGCGCAGCTTCCTCATGCACTTTAAACACCATTGGTGTCACTAGGGATTACAGGAGTGTGAGAGAGTTATATTCTATTGCCTCTTCATGTGCTCCTCTCTTGGGAAATGAAAGCTCACCCAAGGGTCCCTGAGAGATCACAGAGACCTACGAGGTGATCTTCCATTCCTGTTGGCAATGAATGTGGCACCTGTCTCCGATTGGCAGTAGGCCCTTTGCCTTGCAGATGCCAGTCCTTGATCCTAGTCTGGAGAAGTTCCTGTTTCCTGTATACATTACACACTTTATGAATAAGTAATAGCTCCAGTCAGTTCCCCACACTTATGGAATAAATTCAAGAACACTTGAACTCTTACACTTATCAGGTTGGGTTTTCCAAAGGGCCTAACAGTGCCCCCCATGACTGATTCAGGTCAGGAATATACCACAGAGGAAGGGTGAAGCCCCTTCTCTGCATGTGCTATGGTTCCAATACAAACTGGGATGGGTGCATGCAGCAGTTGAGAGAACCTGAAAATCAATCTGTTACACAGGATGAGGAGAACTCCAGAGTCCAGACACAGCCTCTGTACTCTGGAATGTGTGAATATTTCTTCACAAAGATGTAGTTGTGTGTGTGTATGTTTTATGTGCTGTCATGTTGTTTCCAACTTATGATGACTACACAAAACAACCAAAGGGTGCAACCTAGGAGTTAACCAGCTCGCTAGTAGTTACAAACTCCTGGCTTAGGATATGTCAACCACACATTTACTGTATATATCCAATTTATAAGAAAGTGCAAAGTCCTATAAGTGCAAGCAAAGGATCAATGTCTACAATCAATGAACAGTAATACAATCATACAACAATAATACATAAATATATAGTTATATCTTCCAGTGTCTGATACTGATGTGCAAAGTGTTGATGGAATTCTCCTGGGGAGACTTTAAACAACACAATTCATAAGTTCATAAAAGATGTAAGTGCTGTAGATGTTGAGGTAGATATACAGGAGTAGTCAATAAAGTGCAAGGCAGTCTTCAAAAATCCTCAAAGAATCATGCTGCATGCACGGTTTCTTCATTCATCAACCTTCACGCCCTACAGATTATTGGCCATATCTGTTTCACATAACAATGCTTTTTCAAGGGCTGACAATAAATCCTACATGTAAAAAATAATAATTGTAAAAGGTAAAGTGTACTTAGCAGCTATTATTGTTTGTTTTTACATGTCACTCCAATACTAATAATAAACACTTACTACAAAGTCATTCCTCTATGCCCCATCTCCATCAGACCCAGTTGGCTAATCCTTTCAGTGAACAATCATTTCTGGGTAAAGGTTAGTCGTTAACCCTATACTTAAAAAGCCTCCTCGTCTTTCTATCTTAAAGGGACCATCCCTATAAATAACATGACAAATCCTAATTCTGATTCAGACCTTTTGGGTGTAAAGTTTGGAGCTCGAAAGATACAAATACTGTATTTCCATGTTGATCTTTCAACATTCCTACCCGTGGTTTGAATTTCCATTTAGTTTCCTGAATTTTGTGGAAGAGATCTCTTGTTCCTCCTTTTTTGTTGTACCCTTCTATTTTTTTGCACTAGTTATTATAGTTCCCTTTGTCTCTGCATGCAAGTTACTGAAAAGTGGCAAATAGAATTCTGATTCTATTCTGTCACCTTTTATTTTTGCTTTGTGTCAATTTTTAGCAATTTTAAGAATTTTGTCAGTCGTCCATTATTTTGGCTACAGGAATAGTCTTTGCACATTCTTCTTTGATAATGAGTGATTCCGCACACGTTGGATAATGCACTTCCAATCCTCTTTATAGATCATTTGGAATGGATTTTTTTGTGTGTGGAAAAAAAAATCCACCTTAAATGACTGATAATGTGCATTGAAAGTGCATTATCCAACGTGTGCGGAATCAGCCTGTGTCTCTGAATACAGCCCACAGTTCTTCCAGTTCATGGTCAGTTAAACTTAGTAATGCAAATCTGTTCTTTACATGACCTTTACATTCTTCAAGAATGTTATTTAGATTATATTTTGATAGCGTGATTCTTTTAGTATTTCAGCTTTATTCTAATTTTTTATATTAATAATTTATGGTCTGAACCACAGTCAGCTCCTAGATATAGCATGGTGACAATCAATAGAAGATTACATTTATTCAAAATATAAGTTACTCCTATATTTTTGTATTTGTTCAGAGGTTGGAGGAAACACCCTTCCTCCAGTTTTGTTCAGAATCTAGAAAGCAGTTAAGAAAGTTATTCTTAACTCTAGACTATCAAGATATTATATTTTGACTTCTGGCTTGCCTTGATTATATGGTGGATAGCTGGAGACAGATACCCAATCCCATTAAGAACTGGATCCAATCAATCAAACAGTAGCTTCGAGCTGATATTTGGAGATGCTGTCTTTAATTAAAACCTTGCAATAAATCAGTAAGTCAGTTTCAGAACAGCCGGGAAAGCTTCTGCTAAGAATAATCAGGGGGATAGTTGTCCGGTGCCAACAGAAGGAAGAGAGATAAAAGTCTTATTAAGTCTTCCTGTGGGTACATACATTGTGACAGTGGAGAAATGCAGTTAAAATGTAATGAAAGCACCAAATGTTTCCTTGCATACTACAGTATTTACTCAAATGCAATACTAAGTTTTCTCCCAAGACCATCAAAAAAGAGAGGGTTATCTTACATTTGTATATAAATTAATGTCCAGTAATGATTTTTTATGTATATAACATATTTAAGGGAGTCATCTTACATTCAGGATCATCTTCCTTTTGAGTAAATACAATAAATTGCTGCTCCTGACCACGGGAGAAGTCCAATTCAAAACTTGAACTCAAGGAAAGAAATGTGGAGAAATAAGTGTGAACTGTCTCCTGGGATTTTTTTTAAAACTGTAAGCAGTGCATTGATCTATTCCTAGGCCTCCTGATTCTAAACTATGGTTGCTAAGCATGGCCTGTCAATTGGCGGGAGATGGGGAAAGTGGAGACTTATGGTAGGGGGGAAGTGGTGTCCCTGTGTGATGACTCCATTCTAGCATGACCTGGAAGTGATGTCATCACACTAGAGGCGATGCTGTAGCATTTGCCCAAACTCTATGGTTTAATTTGGACCATTCACTGGCCCAGATTCTCAGCTGTCATTTATTTATTTATTTTTAAATCAAGTCACTAAGAGCATAACCACAAGTGACAAAAGGCACAGATTGGACACTTGTCAGCTTCCCTCAAGTTTTGATGGGAAATGTAGGCAGCTTGGCGGAATGTTGGACAAGTGACAGTTGAAAAGTCCATTGGACAGCAGTCAGAGAGCGAAGCTGCGAGATCAGGATGCCTACATTTCCCATCAAAACTTGAGGGAAGCTGACAAGTGTCCAATCTGTGCCTTTTGTCACTTGTGGTTCTGCTCTAAGCCAGAGGTAGGAACCAACATAAGCAGACAGTTTCCTGCTGGATTCATATAGAGGAACAGGATTATTCCACCTTTCCTTTGATCTAGCCAACAAGAGACGTCACCGCTGTGATTTACAGGTAAGGAAAGCCATAGGGAATATCTTGCTTCCCTGTTGTAGCAGTACCGGTGTCTGTGAGGCTGGTGTTGCAGGCAAATAACTCACTTCCACACATAAGCTTGGGAGAAAATGGGCCACACCTTTACTGATTACAGTCATTGGAGCTTTAGCACGGCATAGGACACAGATTCCTAGCATCGACTGACTTGCTTGCCACTCTGTGGAATGTTCCCCATCCTGCCTGGTTGGGCGTGAGCATGGAATGGCCAGAGGTGTAACTCCTGTCCCAAGCACAGCCCTGAGGCAAGCCTGCCACCAGCCTCCAAGTTGGGCACATACCCTTCAGCTCCCGCCCCCCCCCCCCGATCCCTTAAGGGGACCTCAAAAGGGTGAGCCACCAAGCTGGTCCAAACTCACTTTAGTGGATCCATCCTAATGCCCCCAAATCCGTACCAGAGTCTGGTATGCCTCCTAACTCCTGTCAACGCTCCAATGGCAGAATGTTAAAGGGGTGTCCCTCCCCCACCCCAATGATCCCTGCTCAGTGCCCAGAGGAAGGCAAAAAAAAAAAAATCAGGGACCACAACCAATCTGGCCGTGTGGAAAAAAAAATCCTTCCTGACTCCCAAACAGGTGATTGGCTACACCCTGGGCATCTGAGCAAAGACCACTCAGGCACAATCGCACTTTAAGCTCTGCAGGCCACACAAACACCAGCTCATCCCTGGTCCCAACACTTCTGCCACTGCCTTCCAGCCAAATCCCAGATTCCACCATGCACCCAGCAACTAGAACAAAGAAGAGTTAGCACTAGCTGGACCCCAAATGGACCCCTTCTATGCCCATGAAGCCCAGTGCCTGACAGCCTGAATCTGATCTTGAGGGAGCCCAGCCTCTGCTTCCATGGCAGTCCCAATGTCCCTGGGGGAGAGACCTACCACAGCCAGCCCCGCTTGCATAATGGCTGGGAACTGGAACATGGTGAGAGAAGATCCAGATAGAGGCAAAATATGACACAGCCTTGACTAGGCAAGGCACAACCCTCCATGCAGCCATGTGTAACTGCACCATCGCTTCTATCAGGCCTGATCCATCTTGGGCCTCTGGACTCTCACCCTGAGCACAGCCCCCCGAATGGCGACATCATCCCACCCCGACACCTCGCCCAACTGGTCCATGGCCAATAACGCAGCCAGCTCCCCAGCTCTGAATGCACCATGAAAGGCCAAGGTGAAAGCAGCCTTGAATGGCCACCTTGTACCAGGACCAGTATAACTCAGGGGCCTGGTGCAGAAGTCCCCACGTAGGGTTGCCAACTCCAAGTTGGGAAATTCCTGGAGATCTAGGGGGTGAAACCTGGAGAAAGTGGGGTTTGGGGAGGGAAAGGACCTTGGCATGGCATAATTCCATAGAGTCCACCCCCCATAATAGTCATTTTCTCCAGGTGAACTGATCTCTGTGGCCTGGAGACCAGTTGTAATTCTGGGAGATCTCCAGCCACTACCTGGAGGCTATGCAGACAGACGGGAATTCAACCGGTAAACCAGTACCAAACAAAATAACCGACCGGTAGGTACAATATCAAACCATCAACAATAGTTATCAAAAGTGCATAATTTATAAAGTGCAAAGTGCAAAGTTCAGTAGATCAATTAATACACAATAAATAATTGATAAATATGTACAAATGCATACAACAAGTATTTATACAGAAGATATTCCAAATCCGCAATCCATATACAACAATAATTCTACAGTTTTAACGCAGTAAATTTAATAAGGTGCAACTTTCAAAGGGAGTACAGGCAGGCGCAACTATGGTTAACCCAGATGACTCAAGGTAAGTGATCACCAGTCCCATATAGGGTATATAAACGCCAAGGGGCCAAAAGCCGACGGGTTGATGCGGGGCAAGATTTCCAATTCCCGTTGTATGCATTTGTACATATTTATCGATTATTTATTGTGTATTAATTGATCTACTGAATTTTGCACTTTGCACTACCTGGAGGCTGGCAACCCTATCCCCACGGGATAGGCAGTGTGATGAACTTCCATACATCCATGTGCCCTGGGGACATGAATGACAGGCCTGCAACTGCCCTCCTAATAATGAAGCCACTGACTGGATCAGAGAAGCCCAAGGCCTTGCAGAAGAAGGATATGGCCACCACATGTACAGTCATGATCATGGGCATGTCGCTGTGCTCATGCAGGGAGGCCAGGTACTGCACCACTAAAGCCTCTGATGCTGGTAGAGCATCCCTCCCTCCATGCTGGAGGAAAAAAATAAGGAGTTGATTGCAGCCATGTTGGCCTTCCAGGTGAACGAAGCCACTGAGTTCAATACTGCCTGGAAAATGAGTCATTCCCAAGCATCCACAACTCCTCCGGGAAGGGATCTGAATAGTGTTGGGGCCAAGGCCCTGAACCCGTCTTCCTGAAAGCGATACAAGGTGTCCATGTTGTTATCCAAACCTGCAACATGGCAGGCTGAGAAAGAGATATTAGCCTGCAGATGCACCAAAGTAAAGTTGTGCACAAGATGTCTAACCTGCTTAGAGTGTGACAGCTGCTGGTTGACCACCCACACCACCGCTTGGTTGTCACACCAGAACTGGACTTTAGAGTTCCAAAACCAATCTCACCAGATAACCACCAAGACCAGGATGGGGAAAAAACTCCAGGAATGTCAAATCACTGGTGATGTTGTTTCCCTGCCAATGTGCCGGCACACCACCTCCTGTCCAGGTACACCCAAAACCCACACCCCCTGAAGCATCCAAGTGCACCTAGACGGCAATGCCCACCTCCGATGGTAGCTGCCAGAAGTAAATGCTGTTGAACTCCTCAAGGAAGTCATGCCATACCTTCAGATCTTCCTTTATACCCTTGTTGAGACTTACGTGGTGGTGAGGTGCTGTCACCCCTGGGCCTGGTGAGCTGTACGCAGAAGACCCTCCCAGGGGCCACAGTCCTGCAGGCAACATTCAAGTGTCCCAGCAACAACTGGAGTTTCCACAACATGTACTTGCTTGCCAAGACTCTGTGGATCCAGGCCCTGAGGGACACCAGTTTGTTGTCTGGGAGGTGGGAGGTGTCCTCCTCGGAATCCAAAAGATTACCCAGATACATTTTCTGGGCAGTGGAACTCCAATTTTTAACTTTGTTAGGGACATGCCCTATTCCCAGGCCAGTTACTGAAAGGCCGCAAGCCACAGTGTGTGTGATCTATGGCGAGTTGCGATGGTTCCACCACTGCCCATTCCAGGAAGATATTGAAGGTTCCAAGTGCCGTGCAGGCCACGGCATGCCCATAGGCATGGCCTTGTCCATGTACCAGCAACTGTTGAACTCAAAACCCAGAATTTCCTAAATTGTTCCAGAAACAGCAGTAACATAGAATTTTAAAAAATATAAAAGGAAAATTGTTATCAATTCCTTCCCCAGTAAGGTAGAAAAACAAAGTAGAAATGCAGTATTCAAAGCCAAAAAATAATTTTAGATGGTCAACTAGAAAGTAAAAAAAAAGCAATATGGGTGGTATTGCCTAGTGGATAGATGGCATGCTCAGGTGGGGCTACACATCCATTCGCCATTCAAAATGTTTGAAGGAAAAACATTATCTTAAGTTTCATCTGTATATCTACCAATATCAGCATCTCAGATTCTGCTATCTTGGAGTGGGAGTGGACATAGGGTTGCCAACTCTGGGTGAGAAACTCCTGGATATTTGGGGGTGGACCCTGGGGACTGTGGTGTTTGGGAAGTGACCTCATCATGGCATAATACCACAGATTCCACCCTCCAAAGCAGCCATTTTCTCCAGGGGGACTGATCTCAGCAGTCTGGAGATCAGCTGTAACTCTGGGAGAACTCCAGGCCCCACTGAAGACTGGTGTTGTCGAGGTCCCTGTGGCAGCAGTTCTCGGGGTTCAGTTAAATGGCCCAATACATTGATCGGGAGTTTTATGATCAGTTTCTTAATGGCTCATGCAGAGAAACATTCAGTATTACTGTTGGAAGATATTTGAAATGTTTACAGCTGTAATACTGTTGTACGCTTGTTTGGCAGTTGGTCCCATTTAAATGGATCGGATTTACTTTTGAATCAGTTTGGGATGGAATTTAACAGCTGTTGTTCTGTGAAGACTTCACTGTTGCAGTTTCATGGACACCAGTGAAACCCTACTGAAATTAAGAGGAGACCACCGTACATAGAACAGCAGCCCAGATCTTCCCTAGGCTGGGTATGGGGACTTCTTGATTTCTAAACACTAAGGTTAAATGCTGCAAGCTGTGTATTTTTAGCATTTGACTGTCAAGGCTTCAACACTTAGGAGAAAAACAAACAAGAACCCTCCTACGCAGGGATTTCTCCTTGTACATTAGTTGAATGGATGAAGAGCTATGTAGTATGCGCACAACAGAAGCAAAGGTTGTGGGGCCCAGTGCACCTCGCTCTCTCTTTTCCCTAGGCAAGCTTCGCCGCTATCTGAGAAATATGAGCAAGTGGGTTAGCTACAGATATGATTTTGACCCTTCCCCAACTTTTGTTTTTGTGGTTGTTAACAGAAGAAGATGCAGAGCACCCAGTATATACTACAACAGACTGATGTGCCTTGTTTGCATTATTTATTTATTTATTTAATGTCATTTATAGTCCACCTTACTCATTGAGACTCAAGGCAGATTACACAGTATGAGATTAGTACAATCAGTTTTAAGTACATTTCAATACAGTATCCTTTTAAAAATTTTCTTTATTTAAACTGTAAACTATACACCATATCATAATAAACAATAAACATAGCGAATAAGAAAAAACACACAATTCTAAACATGTCACACTAACAATAGTGTGACATCTATATAATTAAAAAGGAAAGGGAAAAGAAAACAACAACAACAAAAACGTAGATTACACTACAGGTTGAGTTCCGATTTTCTCTGCAACAAGTATATATCATTTCTAGAGTCACACTTATTCTAGGTTAGTCACAAAACCCCTTTTTTCCTATTGTTCATGTTTCTTAATCCATAAATGCAGACGTCATCAAATCCTTGTTATCCATTTCATGCAAAAAGTCTATTAACGGTTTTCATTCAGTCAAGAAGTTAACTAATGTCCTTTCTCTAATCAATGCAGTAAGTTTTGCCATTGACGCAAACTCCAAAACTTTTAACAAAACGTTTGTCAACCATTCCTCCACTGTAGGCAATGTTGTAGTTTTCCACTCAGTCCTATCGCTCTACACCAAACTGGCTCTCTAGTATCCCAGTACAGTAAAAAAAAGAGTTTGAGTCACATACCCTTGAGAGCCAGTTTGGTGTAGTGGTTAAGAGTAGACATGGGCACGAACCGCATTACGAACAAAAAAAACCCCACGAACCGCCTGATTGTCTGATAGCGAACCAGCAGTTTGTGAAGGTCCATGGCCAACAAACCAGCATTCGTAAGAAGCTCAGTTCATTGCATTCACCCGCGGTTCGTGAAGCCAGAGAGTCAGGCACCGTCAATCAATTCCCTTGGAAACGGAGCTGGGGGAATGCCTGAACTCTGCCTGCACTCCTTCTATCACCCTGGAAACCCAAATCGAAGCCCAGCTTACCTTGACCAGCAGGTCTTACTTCCAACCATGGAGCTGCAAATTGGTTACAATTGGTTACATGGGAGAAGACATCCTGGGGGAGGGAGGGAGAAGGGGGGTGTTCTGTAGCCATGGGCACTCCAATCTCATCCCTGCAAACCCTGATAGGCAGTTCTGACAGCCAACCCCTTGTACACTGGGTCAACGTCAACTGGTGGCTCTAATTGTATCGAATGGGAGTTTCCTGGGGGCCTCAGATTGGAGAGGGTATAACTCCAAGATCCCTATTGCAATCTTGACCAAACTTGGGTGCTGGCTGGAGGAGAGCCTGCTAAACACTCCTTGGGAATATGGGCTCTCTAAGTCCAACGGGGACAGTTCCAACGCCCACGAACCACAAACCCCGAACCGGTTCATCAGCAGGAAATGTTCGTTGCGGTTCGCTGGTTCGGGTTCGTTGTCCGCACCGAACCATGAACTACTGGTTCATTAATTTTTTTTGGTTTGTGCCCATGTCTAGTTAAGAGTGACAGAACTCTAATCTGGAGAACCAGGTTTGATTCTCCACTCCTCCACTTGAAGCCAGCTGGGTGACCTTGGGCCAGTCACACCTTCTTGGAGCTCTCTCAGCCCCCCCTACCTCACAAGGTGTCTGTCTGTGGGGATGATAATGATGTTGACTTTGTAAACTGCTCTGAGTGTGGCATTAAATTGTCCCAAAGAGTGGTATATAAGCACAAGGTTTGTTGTTGTTATTAAGGAGTATCAGACTTTCTCTGCCTTTAGGAACAGGGCTGAATCAGATGTGCAGTTCCCCTATCTTCCCATCTCACAAGACACATTTTCGGAGGCTGAGACCGTGTTCACATTAGTGTAATTACCTGCAAACGTAAGCCGAGGATTTCTATGATTTACAGATCAAAAGCCTTCTGCTCAGATTTGATATCAAAAGATGTGTTTAACCTTATGAAGCTCATTACCCAAATGAATAACAACTGAGCCTTGATTCTGCTTCTGTGGAAGTTGATAGTATTGGCTTTCTTGAAGTCTCAGGCTGATGAGGAAGCACTTTTGTTATTAAAATTATCTAACATGAATATTTAGCAACTTTCCCCTGAATTGTGGTGATGGAAACTCTTTGGGTGTCCTAAGGACATTCACGCTTTCTCAGCCTAATGTACCTCATAAGGTTGTTATGAAAATAAAATGGAAATGGGAAGAATGATATTGTAAGCCCCTTTGGGTCTCCACTGGAGAGAAAAGCAGAGTATAAATATTTTAAAAATTAAAAATTAAATGGGAAGGCAAATCTTAAAAGTTTGGGGTTTTTTTTAAAAAAAAATCCTATTTGAATTCAGCATCTACATTCGCTTTGTAGTTGATAGCAAGATGAAAAGTTGGAGCAATAGTTAATGCATAATATAAGCAGGTAATAGGCAATCTTTCTTTTTTCAGAGAGTTGGAGGTGTCTGTATTCACAGGTTTTTGAAGTGCTCCTAGGTTGGAGACAGACAATTATTTTGAAGAGTTGAAGGTGATATATTAGAGGCATCACTGCTCAGGGCTTTAATTCCTTTGTCATCCACAGTCAAAGAGTTTTGCAGGTTTTTGAAGTGCTACCCAAATCTGCAAAACTTGAAAACAGAAGAATTGTTCAGGCATTGATTCAGGCAGAAATGAATGTATGTTGCGGTGAAGGCAGGCTAGGCCAGACCGCCCATACATTCAAAAGTGTATGCGTAGCATACATATCATCCATATCTTCTATTTTTTCATGATTTGAATCAGACATTTGAGTGCTTGCATTAATAAATTCTATGCATACAAGTATGTAGGGTGATTGTGGGTGGGTCCATTGGGCATGACTCTTATTCCCCTCGTCCAAAACATCATTTCTACCAGAATGAAGTTCTTACCAAGGATTAGGATTGCCACATCCCCCTGCCCTCCTGGCAGGAGGTGGGGGACCCAGCACCTACCTGGTCTCTTGTTCTTCACACGCGTGCTCCCAGGCCCATGAGATGACATCACTTCCAGGATCGTGTGGGCCGCGGCTGCCCTGGGAGAGCTCCTGCACTCTGTGGGGGGCAGAATTGGGCCCAATTCAGGCCCAAATCGGCTCAGATTGGGCCACTGCAGAGCATGGAAATGCTCCCCTACTCTGCAGCAGCCTGATCTGGCCCAATTTAGGAGCCCATAGGAGTATGCCACACCACGCGGGAGTGCACCCCCGGGAGGCTCATGTCTCCCCCCACCCAGCCAGCCAGGCAAGCGGGCAGAGGGGTGGAGGGTGGAAGCGGGGGATCCACCGCCCCCAGCGGGGGACTGGCAACCCTACTAGAGATCAAACCTCTCTCATGCTGCTGTAGAAATGCTGGAGTGGGAGGACAGCTATTGTCTATCTTGAGTCCTGATTGACCAGAGACTGCAGTGAGGGATAAATACGTGAGTACAAACCATGCAAAATTATTCCTCTATCATGGCATGTCTACTGGTCTTGGTAACTAAAGATAACTTCCATATTCTTGGACAGTAAGCCTCTGTCCATCATCAGGGAAGGCCTTGGTCTCTCGTCTCTGCCCTGTATGTTAGCCTTCCAGGGCAAGCCGTTGTCTGCTGGATTATATGGAACCACAGGTCTGATCCAGCACAACTCTGTTTATGTTTTCATAGCACTTTCAACTGTCTTACTGTTGCATAGCTCAGTAGAGAACTTTGAGGCATTAAGAAAAGTCTCCAAAATATTCTGTGTACCATATTTCATTAGACAATTCATTGATCCCTCTAGTTTTCACCTAAAAACTTGGTGGGACAGAGAACTTCCTGTACACAGTGAGATATTAAAGCAGTTGACATTTATGCAGCCTTCCTCCAAAGAAGCTCAAAGGTATTATGAAAATTCAGATTATGTCATAATACCCACAGACCTGTGAAATCTCATACAAACGAACCTTAATTTACTGTTTGTTTTGTTCATTTTAACATTGAAAAGTACAATAATTGTCTTGATCTTTTTTTTTTCTAGTAACAGCTAATATAATGAGCACAAAAGCATTCTTGACATGTGGAGTTTGCTTTTTGAATGATGTTGACACTGATTCATTGAGTGCAAAGGTTTTTTAAAAAAAAATGATATCCTCTTGACTAAGCCTTGCTGAAATCTCAGCGGCATTCAGTAATGCCTTTCTAAGAGTGTATCCTAATTTTCTTGAGAACAAAATACTAATTTGGCAGCCCTGGAAATGGACTTCTTTCTCCGAACAATGGTGCAGATGGCCATCTCTCAGTCATTTGCTTGCCATGCCTCAATCTTGCCCTGGAAGGATGAGCTTGGAGATGGCAGGGTATAATTCACTTCCTGTGCATAATCAAATGGTGGCCAAGAAAGGTCCCAATTAGGGCCAGCTGTACAGAGAGCAATAATATTCCAAGCCTCTGGGGAAATCTGCTGAATTACAAAAGTTTTCATAGACAGATGACAGACAATAGTTTTTTTTAATTTTTTTATTTTTTTATTTTTTAACAATATGCAATAGTAAAAAAACAAATATATAACTATATAACTATATAAACAGTATGAATATAAACATATGCTCAAGACAGCGTATCAGTTGCCTTGGCAGTATTTACAATATATGTGGTAAGGACAACAAAAGAATGTAAAATTTAATAAATTGCTATGACTTTGAGATTGTCAGGTATTGACTGCAAGTATTTGTTTTGCTTTTCCATATAGTCCAGAAAAGGCCACAATTTCTCATAGAAATTGGATTGGAAGTTCTGGTTCTCAGCGGTTGAGATTCGGTCTGTGATTTTCTCCATTGTGAGAAATTCCCATAATTTATTAATCCAAGGCTGTACTGTGAGTGGGACTTTGGATTTCCATGATTTTGTGATTATGGCTTTGGTCGCACTGATCGTAATTGAAATCAGATCTTTTCGGATTATGGGGATGTCCTCATTTCCCCATATATTAAGAAAAACAAATTCAGGATGTGGTTGAATGACATAACCAGTTATTTTCTCAATCATGTTGAAGATCAGGCTCCAGTAATGTGAAATCAAAGGGCAATTCCACCAACAGTGGAAAAAAGAGCCTGTTTGTTTGCAGCCACGCCAGCATTGTGGGTCGTATGAAGGATTTATGTAGTGTGGCTTGAGTGGGATTAGGTACCACCTGTGCATGATTTTTCTGAAGGTTGTTCTGATATTAATAGCATTAGTGGAGCATATTTTTGAGGACCAAATTTGTGCCCATTGTGAGTCAAAAATAATTGTATTGCAGTCTGACTGCCACCAAAGCTGATAGTTTCCTTTTTTACTCCAATTTTGGGAGTTTAGGATTTTATAAAGAATAGAGATGAGACCTTTTTCTTTTTTACTACGAGAAATTAACAGTTTTTCAAAACCAATACGAGGTTTTTTAAGTTGTGCTTGTATCGTTGGGCTATTAATTAAGTGGTTTAACTGAAAATATTCAAACCACGGTAATTTGGTGTTGGCTGATGACTCCAATTGGGATTTGGGTTTTAGAAATTTTTTGGAGGTAACATCCCATAGTCTTGTTAATTTTAGCGCTCTCCACAAAGGGAAAGATTCTTTAGAGTTGCCCGGGATGAACCATTTTTGTTGTAAAAAATAAGATAGTGGAGAGACGTTGGGGGCTAATGATGTTCTCTTTATGTCCCATATTTGTAAAGTAGAATTTAAGAGTGGAAGCATTTGGAGACAATAGTTTTTGAAGAACAATGAAGGCACTATGGGGAAACCATCAAGGTTTAAGCTTCACATGGTCTTAAAAACTTCACATGGTCTTAAAAATTTGAAGCCCCATGGTCCACCAGTGTGTTGGACATGTGTGGTCTCGGGAATCTCTTAAGGCATGACTAATCTATATTCATGGATCTTGAGGTATGAAGGGAGGGGCTGTGGCTCAGTGGAAGAACCTCTCTTTACATGCAAATGGTCCCAGGTTCAGTATTTGGGATCTACAGTTTAAAGGTCCAGGTAGTAGGCTATGAGAAAGACCGCAGACGGAGACCCTGGAGAGCCACGGCCAGTCTGAGTAGACAATACTGACCTTGAAAAACCAATGGTCTGATCCAGTATAAAGTAGCTTCATGAGCTTGATTCAAAGCATCGTTAAGAATTGCCTTGCTGAATGAAAACAAAGTTCACCGCATCCAGCATTCTTTACAAGGATCCCAGCAACCAACAGGTGCTAGGAGGCCATCGAGAACACTGGCTCCCAATGGCTTGGTATGGCAATGCCCATACCAAAGCCCAAATTTATTTGATGGGGTGACCCACTTTATAAAAAAAAAGCACGCACAAATCAGTAAAACTACAGAAGCCTGGGACTTACTTTCACAGGCTTCGTGCCGCACAGCTTGTTGGGAAACGCCGCTCTAGACGGCCTCCTAGCACCTGTTGGTTGCCGGGATCCTTGCAAAGAATGCTGGGTTAGGTGAACTTTGTTTTCATTCAGCAAGGTGTTTTGATTCAGATGGTGCGTTTCAGTAGTTTAAAAGGAATAAGGATTTGAGCCAGCCAACACGTTTACCAAATCCTCATGAGAAACCATTTCACTCTGTCTCCGATGACTGTTGTGTGGTCCATCTCACAAAAAGACTTCCTTTACCTTCACTGCAGACACAATGGGCTTTGTTCATTACTCCAGAACTTATTGAACAGCCTGCAGTGGATTGTCCTCCTGGGTAGCCTAAGAAATGTGCTCTTGGGCCATTCTGTATTTCTAGCTTGCTGTGGAGATCGCCCCCATTTCCCTGAACATTTCCAGACATTCCTAGAAGCATCAAGTGCCGGACTGGAAATTCAACTTGTATCAAGGAGACCCACTTGGCAAATGATGCTTGACGTCAAAAGCTCAGACATGGAGAACTGTCAGTAACTCTCAGTTTGAGACACAGGGGGGGCCTTTTCTCACTCCATAACTTGTAAAGTGTCCGTCAGTACATCTCCAACATTGTTGCCATTCTCATTTTTCATGAAGCAGCCTAGAAGAGAATTTTTGCAGAGCCAGCTAGAGAAAACTCTTGCAGGTTAATGGGTATCAGTATCACTCAAGCTGAGCAGGATCCATACAGGATCGTCCAACATTCTTTTCTATAGGGTCTTCCTGGATTTATAGAAGAGAACGGATTGGATGATAGTAGGAATGATTTCAAGTTTCTTATAATGCTAGGCAAAGTCAAAGGCAGGAGGGAAAGAGGAAGACCCAAAGCAAGACGGCTGGACTCAATAAATGAAGCCACGTCATCCACTTTGCAAGATCTGAGCAAGAATGTTAACAATAGGACTTTTTGGAGGTCTTTCATTCATAGTGTTGCCATAGGTCAGAGGCGACTTGACAGCACATAACATACACACGTCCATGCTGTTGTAACCATCACATTTTATTTATTCTTTTTTAGTATTTCCCCCCTCTTTTCTCCTGCTTACAAAACAAAGCACGCACAAAAAACCAATTTAAACAAAAACATATGAGTAGGGCCCCCAGTACTCCCTTAAAGCAGGTGTCCCTGGGCTGATTCCACTGGAATGGTTCCACTAGAATCAGCCATGTGGCCACGGCTGTAAGCCAAAAGTGAGGGCCAGGAGCTTCCCTCCAAACCCAGACCCTGCCTGCCCCGCCAAAGGAGGAAGGGAAGTGGTTCAGCCCAGGTCTCATTCAAGTGGTTCAGATGCTCCTAATTCCTTCCTGTTTTGATTTCACCTCTCCTTTGTGCAAACGGAATCTTTACTTTCATTCCATTTTCTGTTTCCTGGCACAGAATTTATACCCTAAATGTTCACTCATTTCAACGTTGTTTGTGCATCAGTAAGTTATTATATATGTTATACCCATGCACATAATTACATTGTACAAATAAATGCCATATAAATTGCATAGAAAAACAGAACCAGCATGCACAATACAAAGAAGCTGCAAAAACGACAGGGAAATGCAGAGGGCCAAAGCCATTGACAAAAAACAGTTGATTTTTTTAAAATGGGCAATCTTGGGTCATAGCTGATATTTTCTAAGGCGGTTCTTTTGGGGGGTATTATTGTTTTGCATCCTTTATGAATGTTAGTATAATTAAGAAAATGATTCGATTTTTTTTCTGCTGGGACGAAATATTATTCCGGTACCTAATTTTCTGCCTTGGATTTGCGTAATTATGCTGCCTTTGATTTGTTGCATTTATTTAAATAGTGCATGAATATTCTTTTCTTTTTTACCTTTGGCTTCAACGCATCATGCATACTGAGCATTTGTTCAGCTCTAGGTTGCAGGTAGCTGAACACTCGGGTGGGGGAGGGGTGAAGTGTAAGTCCTGGCAAGAGAAGGACTCCACCCAGAGCTGGATAGAGCATTGTGTAGGGCTACAGGAGTGTAGATCTAGAGATAATCAATAGCAAGCCAGCTTGGGAATCAAGTCTGTTTAAAATATACATGCATGCATCAGGGCAGTAAGGTAATAATTTTAGGAGCGACCAGGTAGGTGGAGAGACAGTGAAAGAACAAGTGTCCACTGTCCAGCAATGGAGTAGAGGTATCAGCTGTGTGATAATGGGTGGAAAGCTGAGCTTGAAAACTGGGGTGTTGTTACAATCCTATCTGAGGGAGGACAGAACAATATATCCCTCCTGGAGCTCACTGGAGAAAGGTGGGCTTAAAATGAGTAGATTAGATGCCCCCCTTTTCACCTATGAAATATTGGAGGAGATGCAGCAGGCTCATCAGTCCTTAACAGTCTCGCTTCTGCCCAAGCAAAGAACCAAGACTGACATAAAAGTATCTATAGCCAGGATAGATCCAGAGGAACCAATGAATGGCCTGGTGGCTGGAGCTGTGATGGGTCTCGAAGGGCCAATGCTGCCCTGTCTTCCTCCGTTTTGTAGCCTCAAGTGGCTCATCACAAGAGGGGCCAGTGCAGAATCCAAACTGATCCCCAAGATTCAAGTTCAGTAGAACCTTAAACACCAACCAGTTTTCCAGCGTATAAGCTTTCAAGTGTCAAAACTTCCTTTGTCAGGTATCTGTATATCTGTATTTGACCAAGGAGCTTTAGCTCATGAAAGCTTATTCTCTGGAAATCTTTAAAGCTGCTCCATCTCACTTTGTCTATCATATTTTCATCCCACTTTTCCTCCAAAAAGCTCAAGGTGACATACAAAGTCTCCCGCACCTAAACTTATGCCAACAACTCTGTGAGGGACCAGACCAAGGGAATAACTGCCCCAGGGTCACTACTTAGGCTTCCTAGTTGAGTTAGGAATTAAAATGAAGTCTCTGATCCTATTCCAGCCGTCTAATCTACTGAGTCTAAATGTGGTATACCCCAGATTGTACCCTAGCACAACTTCCTTTTTGACCAGAGCATCTCTTTTCCAAAGTAAAAAGTTAATCCTGGCTTTCCTCCATCTCAATGGAGCAGGAGGTGTTTAGAAGAACCCAGGAGACATCATCTATCTTTGCATCTACAATGAGCATCAAATCAGAAACAGCTGCCTCCATCACAGGAGGATACTTGGGCAGGAATTTTCATCATTTTATGACTGGCCCAGCCCCACTGATAGCCATTTTATGGTGGTGACCATTACATCAATATATCTATTTCTCAACATGACCAGATTTGTGAATACTTAAATCCAAAGATTGAAGCCATGAACAGACAAGACACCTCCTTATACAAACCTGTGAAATACCTCAGGCCTGCAGAAAAATACGAAATTTAAACAAAGAAATGGCAGGGGAGTAAAAATCCCATAAATAATATAAGTATCTGTAGCTTTAAGAAACAAATGTCCCAGGGCTATTTCTAGGCAATCACTAACCGTATTACCAGCCTTGAAGCTTTAACTTCTGTCAGTCCCTGGCAGTTAGATCCCCAAGTTCTCCACAGTTAACACACAGGAGTTCCAGTTGAAGTAACTTTATTAGAGATCCATTCAGTACAAGGTGCTCAGACAGTGGAATTGGCAGAAGTGACGTATGTGGGGCTAGCAATGTTAGTTATAGGGAATATTCCTGCCTTTGGGAAAGAGGACCATTAACCGGGGGGGGGGGGTTGGGGTGAGACATTGTTTTAGAGCAGACAGTGAGAAAGATTAACTTATCTTTGGTTCTCAAGAAGGATACATTTCCAGCCAGTTTCAGCTGGCAGTCAAGGACACTGGCTCAGTGGAGCGAGAAAGTAAACATTTGTGAGATAACTTGCTGGCATTACAGCAATAAAGAACTTCCCATACTCTCAGAGACCAGAGGCAGAGCCAATGTACATTCATGGCAGATATGCTGGATGCATATATGGCAACTTCTGTCTGTAAAGGGCAGGAGGAGGGAGCATGGTCCTTTTCAGGGCTATTTTGGCCTTTGAGGGAGTAGTCATCAGGGCCAGTCCCAGTGGCAGCATCTGGGCAACTTGCCAAAATGCAACTCACTCAGACCCAGCTGCCTGCTGCTGTTCGACAGTAGCCTTTCCACAAAAGCCAGGCTGGTGTTATGCTTAGAGTTTCACACTAGGATCTGGGAGACCTAGGTTCGAATCACTGCTCTACTGTGGAAGCTCACTAGGTGATCTTGGTCCAGTTACACAATTTGAGCCTAACTTACCTCACAGCATTGCTATCAGGATAAAATGGGGGAGAGGAAAGGATGTAAGCTGCTTTGGGTCCCCATTATGGAGAAAGGTGAGGTAAAAATTCAAAGTAAAGAAGTGAAAATGGAGGTCAGATAAAAGTAGGTTGACGGGTGGGAAGGAGAGAAGGAGAGTATATGGGGGTGTAGGAGGGAAAGAGGAAATAGTATGCGGAAGAAGATATAGGGGGAATTGAGGAGCCCCTACAAGTCCTGGCAAGTCTCCCACTTGTATTTTCAAAATTCGTAAAGCACCCACGGGTTCGACAAGACTGGGGATTTCTGGTGTTTTTACTACCCCATATTGACTCTCTTATACACTATTAGCAATACGTTTCAAGACAATTATACTTTTCCCTCTCCTCCCCGCCCCCTTCATTTTTCATGCTGCCATTGCCTGTTCTAATGCTTTTCTGAAATCAAGGTAATGTGCAAAAGTGTTTCTCTAACTACATTTGTATTGATTTCCATTCATAAAACAGCATGTAACTACGTTGTAAAGTAATTACAATAAATGAACAGCGCACATTTTAAAATAACCCATTACAGTCTTTTAAATTAATCTGAAGCATGCTTAATCTTAAATCCTTCAGTGCAGTATCTCACATTTAGGATCAGCTTTGCTGTAGGTGTGTAAAATGAAGCTTCGATATATACATCCAGAACTAAAGTTTGGGATGGTCACAAGCAAGTACTTTAACAGCTTTGGGCATAAGATAAAAAAAAAGTTTTAAGATCAGTTCTGTTCTTTTTTCCCATTTCTAGCCAGTCTTTCTAGGGTAAAGATTTTTTTTTTTGGCAGACCAATAGGAAATTACTTCTAAAAAAGAAACTGCTTCATTGATTAACCTGCAGAGTGGAGACAGTTAAAGGATCCAAATGAGAGCCTCATTTTTCAGTGTCAAACATTAATAATGTGAGAATGAAGAGGCAGAGGAGAAGAACATTATTTAGCTTCTTAATATGAATAAATTATGAGTTAATGACAGTGCTGAGAGAGGACTGATGGTGCAGCTCTCTCAAAACTCATTCATTGGGTCTCTCTAGTTTCCCTATCCGCTGTTACCCAAGGAGGAGGGTCAGCATGCTTCATTTATATTTCATTCCTATAGCAGCATTAAAAGTTCTGGAATCCATTGCGTTAAGTTTTCATGGTGACCTTTGAAATTAACAGGACAGTGTGGGTAAGTTGTGTGACTCTTTGGCCATTTTCATACGTCTTTAAAATAACGTGATGCTCACGGAAGGCTGCCAGCTTCCTTGCATGATTTCTGATGCCACCCATTTACAAAACTCCACGAAAGCACCACCATCACTGCCTGCCTCCGTTTTGTAAACGGATGGCGTCAAAAATCGCATGAGGAAGCTGGCAGCCTTCTGTGAGCATCACGCTATTTTAAAGACGTGTAAAAATGGCCTTTGCATCAATGAAAAAGAAGTGCTTGTTTTCAAACTGGAGTACCACAAGAAGTAGGAAAATGCCAATTTGGTGTAGTGGATAAGAGTGTGGGACTCTAATCTGGAGAACCAGGTTTGATTCCTCACTCCTCCACTTGAAGCCTCCTGGGTGACCTTGGGTCAGTCACAGCTTCTAGCTCTCTCAGCCCCACCCACCTCACAGGGTGTTTTGCTGTAGGGATAATAATGACATACTTTGTAAACCGCTCTGAGTGGATGTTAAGTCATCCTGAAGGGCGGTATATAAATCAAATGTTCTTGTTGTTATTAACACAGAACTCGTATGAGAAGTCTGAGCAAGCTCTACTGTAGCACTCACAATTTTCTGGCCGTTTTTTGTGCACTCAAAGACTCGCTCGTGTATGAGCTTGGACAAAGGTTTATGCATAGGTTTTTCCCTTCTCCCAGTACAAACTTGTGACAAGGTCCCTCCATTCACACACTACTATCTTTCTTCCATCTCATGAGTCAAGTCACGAAAGAAAAAATTATCGTGGTAATGGGCTTACACATTATCCTGTCCCTTTTGTGGAAGGTGAAAGAAGAGGGTATTCACTTTTATCTTTCTTCTTCCTGAAATGAAACTTTACCCTAGAATTTAATCCTTACTTGCTAGTTTAGAGCTTGTCAGCAAGCATTAGTGTAATCACTTGAGACAGTAAAATTGCTTGTCTTCCTTGGAGAAGGACACAGTACAGTTGTTGTGGAAGTACTTATATCCCTGACTGGCAACTGGCTTTACTGGAGGCCCCTCTGAGAAGAAAATGGATGGGTAAGGAGTGGGTCAATGTTCTATTCATTATGCCCCCCCAATATACTGCTACCAAGTCCCAATGCTGCTCATGGAGGGCTTGGAAATTGCCTTCAGAAAGCCAGATTGATCCAGGGGCACTCCAGTTGTTGACCCCAAATGTATATGTGCTTCAGAGTTTGATCGCATCAAGGCCAGATCTGATCTTGGCCTACTTGGTCTGTGATCAGGCGCTAGAATAAATTAAAAGTACACCTTAAGTAAAGTAAATGTTCTTCTGAAAATAAAAATCTCAACGAGGGAAAATTAAGCTGAGGATCTAGAATAACAATTCTGGACACTACCATGAGGACCGGTGAAAGAAGTTTGAGCTGTCCCCGGGGTTTCATAAAATCCGTCTGAACTTCCTGTGGGCCACTTGAAGCCGGCCTTTGGTGACTCTTATTACCATATGTCAGTAAAAGTAGATTCAGAGGAACCAAGAATCCATATTCTGCAACCACATAGGTTGTGACGCCACAGGGAGGTAATTTACAAAACAGTACTTTGCCTCTTGATTTAGGCAATCAATTTAGTTGAAAATTTCCAAGATGGAACAAAATGATGTTTGCCTTTGGGGCTGGACATGGCTAATATCAATATAACCTGAACAATATACAGTCTTCCCTGTGGAGCTCATGCTGTATGATTCCCTGGTGATTGTATAAGGACGGATATGCAGAGAAGGGGATGTGTGTGAGCCCACTGAGAAGTCAGAGGAAACTGAGTTCTGTAAAGTATTTGCAGATGCTACTTGTAATTGAGGACATAATTACAACCCCAGCTGTTTGGAGTTAACCATTACTAGTTGATTGTAGTGTTTTATTACACTATGATGATATGTGCTGAGAAACAATTAACTGACCTCCCATAACCCAAGCCTAGTTAATATCATCTGTTTCACAGAGTTCTGCAGAATGGTTTAAGCCTCAGATTGAACTCTGAAAAGCATTTTGTATGCACACAAAACTAAATCACAACAATGTTGATACCAAAGTTTTCAGTTACTAAGATGATCTAGACCAGGGGTTTTCAACCTTTTTGAGCCTATGGGTACATTTGGAATTCTGACACAGTGTGGTGGGCACAGCAACAAAATGGCTGCCAGGAAATGGCTACTGTGGGAGGCAGAGCCAGCCACAAAATGGCAGCTACAGCCTACCTTTAGCCATACAATGAAGATCATTGTGCTGAGGAAGCAGCTTTTGCCAAACCAATGTTTGGTAGAACATTGGTTTGGCAGAATGTTATCCAGTAGCCAATCAGAAGCCATGCTTGGCAATAGCCCCACCTGGTCCTACTCGCTTTCTAAAAACACTTGGTGGGCACCAAGAAATGCGTTGGCAGGTCCAGTGGTGCCCATGGGCATCACATTGGGGAACCCTGACCTGGGCTCTTTTATCCCTAGGCAGTTTTCCAGTCAAGCAGCCATGCACTTCCCCAGACAGGAATCACAATTCCAAGTAAGACTGCAACCTCGGTGGGTTTCTGTGATAACGCCCAGCAAATGATGAAAAGCCCAATGCAGCTGCCACTGGGACTTGGTAACACTATTGAATCATAAGCTAAGTTAATAATGTGGCTCTTAAAGCTTGTAGGATGGTGCTGTGCTGATTGCAGGAACATTTTTGCTCTTGGAGGAGACTGGACATTTGCCTGTATCCACCGAGATGTATTACAGACATGACAAGGGGAATAATTAAGAAAAATGGAGGCTGGCTGGGCCACAGCAGAATAGCTCCCCAGAGAAATGTTTCAACCCTATAAAGGCAAGCAGCAAAGGAAGAAGATTAATGATGCTGGTCAGCACCCAATTCTAATAGATATAGTACCACAAATTCTTACATGGAGCATCCTTATTATCAAACAAGCATTTTTCTTGATGATGACAGGTTGCGGTTCCTGTCGGGAATATTTAAACCATACCTGAGTGTATGGATTTTCTTCTGTGTGCACCCATAGTTAGTTTATCAGAACAATTTTGTATGCCAGAGTAGTTGGTGGGGTGTTTGAGTAAAGAAAATGTTTTACAAGCATATTTATATGCTTGGCTTGGCTTTGTTCATGAGCTGTTACTCTGTCAGTTAAGACAGAAAAATTTAATTCTACTTAAAGAACATTTCCTTAACTGCTTTCCTTTCCAAGAAGTAAATTCTGGGCAATGAGTTTTAGAGCAAAGGTTAATTTGGGAAAGGTTTAATTTGTCGGGAGACTTTTAGGCAACCAATTGATGCAAGGAAAACTGGACATGTGATCATTCGTGATGTTATAGATTCCAAAAGCAGCACAAGAAATGCGGTTGATTTATTTGGTGCAGAAGCAATAAGGGGCCAACTGGTAACTTGAGCTGATGGAGCTGCAGGCTGCAAAGTGAATTCACTATTCATTCCATGTGTCTAATGTCATCAAATGCAACAAGAAAACGAGGGGATGGCGGGCAAACCATAAAGTTCTGAGTTACAGCTTGAGCAATAGATAGTGTTCCCAAGTGAGCATGCACCCCAGAACCCACAATGGATTGTGTAAAGTTTGTGGCACACAGTTTGTATGTGGAGCTGATCACCGCTCACCGTCACCTCATGCACTTCCGTATCTGGGTTGAGGAGCCAGGAATTAGATTATTCATGCACCGTCGATTCTGTTGCTCAGGCAAAGTTTCAGTCTGATGCAGAATCTTCCTTCCAGGTCGTGGAGAATCAAAGATCTGGGTGGGCAGAGTAACCCTAAAGACCAATGACAGACCACAGCATGGGAAATCCTCTGGAACTGTGGCCTTGGTGGTTCACCACAAGCTGCAGCCCTGCAAAGCATACATCCAAGGCTCTGTGTTCTAGCCAGGGTTTTTTTCTGGGAAAAGAGGTGGTGTAACTCAGTGATGGAATTCAGGACCGCACATTGATGTCACTTTGGGTCAGCTGCAACAAGGGGGGAGTTTTTTTAAAGTTTAAATCACCCTTGGCGAAAATGGTCACATGGCCAGTGGCCCTGCCCCCTGATCTGCTGTGCGGAGGGCAATCTCAACTCCCCTCTGTCTGGAGATCAGGGGGTGGGGCCACTGGCCATGTGACCATTTTCAAGAGGTACCGGAACTCCATTCCACTGCGTTCCTGCTGAAAAAAATGCCCTGGTTCTAGCCCTGGCAGTTCTTGATACTGAGAGAGCTGGTGTGAGATATAGTACTGAAGGCAATGTATTGGACCACTCTGGGTTCCATTCTTTGCTTTACAGGGCCAGTCAATATCTCTGTATCTCATAAATGAAAGAATGGAATAATCTCCATGAATGTTCCCCTGAGTTCCTTGGATGAAGGGAGGAGAGGATACAAAGTTCAACAGATGTTGTACATTTCAGATGTGTCCCACCATGTGCCATATATTCAGAATAATAGATGTAATGTCCTAAAGGTCATTGGAATAGCAAACATTCCGGAGCCGCATTGGATTATGCTGAGAGATTGAGATGAAGTCCAAGGTTGGAACTCATAGGACAGCAAGCCTCTGAGGTCTAACCTGCCTCCTCCGTTTAAGGATGCATCCACCATTTCCCCCCATCCACCTTCTCATCACCCAAAATTTCCTCTGGATTTTAGCATTCCAAAGTGCTTGGCCTTGTTTCCAGTGTGTCTTTCCCCTTGACATCACCGATGTACATGTTAAATGGGGGAGGGGATATCTTTATGTGATTGTATGTAAGCTTTCAGTAGCCCCGTGGTGCAGAGTGGTAAACTGCAGTACCGCAGTCCAAGTTCTGCTCATGACCTGAGTTCGATCCCGGCGGAAGCTGGGTTCAGGTAGCCGGCTCAAGGTTCACTCAGCCTTCCATCCTTCCAAGGTCAGTAAAATGAGTACCCAGTTTCCTGGGGGTAAAGTGTAGATGACTGTGGAAAGCAATGGCAAACCACCGCATAAAGAGTTTGCCAAGAAAACATCATGATGCGACGTCCCCCCAGTAATGACTCAGTGCTTGCACAGGGGACTACCTTCACCTTTATGTAAGCTTTATCAAAACTCATTCCACATGGTAGCAACTGGTAACTGTGGAAGAGTGTGCTGGATTTTATGTTGTGTACAAAAAAGAAGTTTGATGCATTCACATGGAAGAGTATATCACAGCTCCTTCCACACCACAATGGTTCTTCGTGTTGCTGTTGCTGCTGCTGCAAAAGCAAAGGAGTCCACACAGCGGTTTTCTCATACTTCTCTTGCTGCAGCCATTCCCCATTCCCCCTCCTCCACCAGGGGGCTTTTTGAGATTATTTTAAAAATCTGCAATTACTGGATTGCAATAACATAAAAATGGTATAACAATATGTTTAACATTATTCCTTAGCTCTCTGAAAACCAGCTTTCATTTTTTAATACAAGTCTTTTTTGTAGAGGTATAAGAAATTGCTTTTCGCAGTATTTTATTAATACTAGGAAAGATTTCAAATATGTCACTTTCTTGTTCTGACTGAAAACCCATTTCAATTTTCTTCTCCCTTATTTGAATCAAATTTTTTTTTAAAATGCCATTTTTCTGTCTTCACAACTCAATGTTTTTAACATAGGTGTAAATTTATCATTATTAAGTTTCATCAATAAATATACATTATGCAAATATTACATAAAATACATATATAAACACCCTATAAATTGTGTATCCAGACTGTGAAATACGCATACATGATAACACAGACACAATAAAACTGAATTAACAGTAAATAGCAAGAGTGGTCCTGATAAAAAATATTTATTACTAAACACATTTATATACTGCCCCTTCAGAGGCATGCTTGAGGTGGCTCACAAAATAAAACAAGATAAAATCATAAAATTACAAAATCATTAAAATTAACAACCATTAAAAATTTGGAAACAGCCTTAAAAATCGTATAACATTTGGCAGCCTTCAAACAGTCCATAGGCTAAAAGAAGATTGTAAAAATTGTTTAAAACTCCCCAGGGGTAAAAAGACTTGTTTGGCCTGGTGCCTAAAAGAGTAGCATAGATGACAGGAAGAGGGCATTCCACAGAAGAGGTGCCACCACTGAAAGAGCCCTGCCCCTGGTTCCCAGGTGCCTCACCTCTGCAAGCAAAAGCACTGAATAGGGCTTGTAAAGAGGAGCTGAACTAGCAAGCATGGGAGAAGTTTATCTTTCAACTACCTTGGCCCCAATCCATTTAGGATTTTATAGGTGAGAATCACCTCTTTGAATTGCGCCCAGTTCAGAGAGATTTTAAAAGCGGGAACTTTACAGAAATGAGGGGAATTGTTAAAAGAAAGCTGAAAGAGAAACAGAAGAGAGTCAGATCCTTAGAGAATACTTGGAAGCTATTTAAAACCTCAGGTAGAATGCATCCCCCAGGTTAGGAAAGATACTACCAAATCTAAGAGAACATCTGCATGGTTAACGACCCAAGTCAGGGACGCCCTAAAAAGCAAAAATCCTTCTTTTTAAAAGTAGGAGGTCCATCCCAATGAAGTCAACAGAAAGGAGTACATGGTCTGGTGAAAGAAGTGTAAGTTAGTAATTAGGCATGTAAAAAGTAAATTTGAGGAGCAGATTGCTAAAAGCACCAAGACAGACAATACAGATTTATTTAAATATATCCAGAGCAGGAAACCAGCCAGAGAAGTGATTCAGTCATTGCATGACCAAGGAATAAAAGATGGGGAGATGGCATGCTCAGAGAGGTGAAATGTAGCTGATTTTTTTTCAAACAGGGAAATGAACAGTACAGTGTGAAGTGGAAACATGGCTATGTTGCCGTGACACAACACTTTCAAAAGTGTTCCAAAAAGTGTTCATCTCCCTGAGTTTGCCACTCCATTCCACATGGGGGGAAATAGAAAACTAGGCAGCACTTCATCTGCCTAGGTTTACTGCTCTGTGCCATGGTCAGGAGTGGAAAAGAAGCCCCAAATCTAGAAAAAATCAGAAAAGTTTCAATTTACCCCCACCCCTCTAAATTTCCAATTTATGGCAGTGGCAATGCAATGGAAGGTTTAATCCACTCCAGTAATGCATCAATGTCACATATAATTTTTTTAAAATTTAAAAACCAAGGGAGAATAGGGGGGAGCGGAGAATGGAAGGAGAGGAAAAGGAAAACACATGGTGTGGCTAGGCAATCAAAACTGGCCAATCATGGGGACCTGGGATGGCAAAGGAGGGGCAGGAGAAGGGGGGGCAATAAAACTCAAACTGATTCATCCCCACAGAAAAATGCCCGGTAAACAGTGGGTTAAAAAAAATTGACAATAAGCATCCCCCCATAAAACAGAAAATTCACAGAAATGCTGGAATTACTGCTAATAGCTAGAAAACACATGGGGAAGAATACGAATAAGTTGATGTACTGTTGGCAACCGCCCACCAAAAGTAGCCTGTGGGGGAAAGCCCAGAATGTTCTCTGCTGGAAATTAAACTTGGTCCTGGTGCCTGCAAAGGTTATTTTGGTGACATATACTTTTCCAGAATCTAGGTTTCAGAAAGCACCTTGGGTCGAGAGACATTTTTACTTTTTTTCCCATCAGAAGCTTCATCACTTAGGTCTTTGTGCAACTTTTAAAAATCATCTCTTATTGCCGGAATTTATTGGTGAAACATATCAAAGCATGTTATTATCTGGGCCAGATGACATTTTCAGAATGATATTGCTATGAAACGGCTGCAGATAATCCTTTTTTCCCAGATGACAATAGATGCCTGTCAGTTTCAGGGAAATCCCTCCTCATGGCTACAACAGTAATCTGATCTCTTATGCATTCATTTACAAGCTCACGGCTCTGTTCAAGAATGAGAAGAAAATACTAAGTCCCTTAAACCATACGCTATGTCCCAGGGCATCCGGAATTTTCCAATTATTTTTAGCCTGCCTTCCATCCTGGAATTCAAGGCAGAGTACAGGTGGTCTCCCATTCTGCGGCTGATCAGATCCATAACAGCTTCATTTCAGCAAATGGTTGCATTGCATGCCTTCCAACCTGGACTTCATTTAGATTTCATGGCAAACTGATATGAGGAACAAAACTTGGTCAGTACACCAGACATAAATAACAAATAGCAGTTTGTGCATTGAACACCCCACTTCAGTTTGCTTCTTGCCTCTCTGTCACCTCCAAGCAAGGAAGTCATCTTCCCTATATAGCCATGGCTTTGGCTGGATGGTCATGAGGGCTGGTGGTACACAACAAACTACAGTTTGTGAATTTTAGCACTGCAACAAACCCCAGTTAGTACAGAGTGTAGCTAACAAATCTGCTATAGCTCCTAATTTGAGGTGCTGGTTTGATGCCAGCCAATGAAACCTGTTTTGCTGGACAATCTGCATTCAGACATTACAGCTAACTGGAGTTTAATCAAAACTGTGATTTATTATGAAATCTGAATGTATCCAAGGTAGAAAGACATGAACACATGAAGTTGCCTTATACTGAATCAGACCACTGGTCTATCAAGGTCGGTATTGTCTACTCTGATTGGCAGCAGCTCTTCAGGGTCTCAGGCAGATGTCTTTTACACCACCTACTATCTGACCATCTTAACTGAAGATGCCAGGGGTTGAACTTGGGACCTTCTGCATGCAAAGCAGATGCTCTACCACAGAGCCATGGCTTCCCTCTCCCAAATCATGAATGGCAAGATCTAGGCAAATGATTAACATTGCTAGAGAACAGTGCAGCCTGTTGCTCAGAGAGGAGCCCCAGAACTATTCTTGCACCATACCGGATAAAGCCTTGAGAGCTGCTGGAATCCAAAGAGGAGTCATTATCCACTATCTTATTGTTGCAGCTATTTTCTCTCTCAGCTTGGTGAAACTTTAATAGGAGCTGTTCATTTTGCTTAGATGTTGTGGCTGCGTCTCTGGCAGATGCCTCCAAATTAATCCAGCTCGTGAATTGCAAATTAACGGCTGGAACACATGAAGTGCTTTGTGTCGTCGAGCCATTAATATGATATCAGGATGTTATGTCAGAAAATGATGATAATTAAGGACCTGGCGTGGTAACCTTGAAGGACACTTGCGTGAGCAATTCCTTTACAGTCAACAGGGCTGCTCGCATGATGAAGGACTCCTCAAGCTAAGTAGGGCTTTTGGTGTCAGACCCTCATTAATTAAACACAAATTTCTTAGAATTTGTTAAAGAACCTATTAGCAATCGCACTAAATTGATATTTATCACCACTACGACACAGCTTCTACTGCAGAATAATTAAATCTCACAACTACTGTCAGAGGAGGGTTGGGTTTTTTCCCTTTAAGTTCCATTTTGCATGTTTTAAGAACCGGTGAAATATTTAAACATTTGTCCAGACTTTTGAAGAGGCAGAGTGGCCTTTCTCTGTACCATCCAAATCTTTGTATAAAGATTTTTGAAAGCAGGTGACTTCTGAAACAGGGCTGGGTTCTGACATTGGCTGATTCCACACACGTTGGATAATGCACTTTCAATGCACTTTATCAATCGTTTGAGGTGGATTTTTTGTTCCGCACATGAAAAAATCCATTCCAAATGATCTATAAAGAGGATTGGAAGCGTATTATCCAACGTGTGCGGAATCACTCATTGTTGCGAATATGATAAAACATATTTACTTCTGTTGAGTTGAAGACACATTGGCACATCCACTTCCACTGGCATGGAAACCATTACGTTAACAGAAGCGTCTTTTTAAAAAGTCGAGGCACCCGGTTCTGCAAAGAAATCCCATTGTATCCAAAGAGCTATTTCAGCTAATGCAAAGTATAGCCCTAGCACTAGAATGTTGGTGTAAATTGTATAACTTAATTGAATAATGATGTTAAAGCATGGTATTTCAAAATAGGAAATGATAAGCACTTGCAGCAGGATTGGGCTGTGTCCAGCGCTACCATTTGCACAATGATCCTTGCCAGGGATTTTTTCTGGGAAAAGAGGTGGTGGAACTCAGTGGGTTGCCCTTGGAGAAAATGGTCACATGGCTGGTGGCCCCGCCCCCTGATCTCCAGACAGGGGAGTTTAGATTGCCCTCCGCGCCACAGCGAGGAGGGCAATCTAAACTCCCCTCTGTCTGGAGATCAGGGGGCGGGGCCACCAGCCATGTGACCATTTTCAAGCGGTTCCAGAACTCCGTTCCACCGCGTTCCAGCTGAAAAAAAGCCCTGATCCTTGCATTAACAAAACATTGCTTAGCTGGAAATGAACTCTACTGATGTTTTGTTGGATAACTACCACAAAATCTTTCATATACCAGAAGAAATATGAAAACAAAAGCCAACCAAAGGCTACCTCTCACAGGGATGAGCACATGTACTCTTGCTTGGGCGCCTTGTCTCTTTCTTCATCAGCCAATGGATTTTGGAATGTGTATAGTTTGCTACAGTTTCAGTCTGCATCTTTTTTCTTTCTTCATGGGTTACTGATGTGCATGACTGTACATGTGCATTGATTTAAAAACCATGCAAAGGGGATGTGATTGCAGGAGAGGGGGAGTATTCTGGTTCCTACCAGTTGAATGTATTTATTTGTTTTAGAACTTTCTTCCAGCAGTGTACAAGATTGCATCTAAAACTGAAAAGTGACATGACTTGAAACTGAACACTGAAAGTTATGATGGTCGAGGTACTCTTAAGGCAGGCAGATGTTGATTCTGTGACCATTCTAATCATCACAGATAACCTTCACCCCACCCACCATACTGCAAAAAAGCAATCAGCATGTAATCAAAGCAGGAACTCTGTTCAGCTTATTTTTGCGTGGTTTTCTAATGCATGGGAGCTTGTGTGCAATAGATCAGTGAAACACTACACAAAAAGAGCATTGAGACAATTGCAAGTCCACTCATATCAAGATCACTTTTTTTTTCAGTGTTTGCTTAACTGCATTAGTAACGTGGTGGGAAGATTCAAATATGCTAAAGGAACTGGAAACTACAGCAAATTGTGTCTGTTGGAACAGAAAAAGGAATTGAACAATGAAAACCCACCCATCCTTATTTATAGAGAGCAAAATTTGCATAATACCCCTTGCATTTTTTTGCAGACTCTGATCTCAAATGCACTGTCACACTGTCCATTAGTAAAAATGTTAATGATGAAATATTCATGATTTTGAATTCTACCAGTAAGCAACTTTGGCGTAGTTTGGTCTTTGTTCTATTCTGTGTGGTACTGTTAAGGCAAAACTGCATTTCATCCTGTTGTTATTGTTCCTCGACCTTTTTTAACAGAATGCAGCACTGGAGCTGTGCATCTGTCAAGTGCCTACTTAACTCTTTCCCAAATGGCATTTTCCCCTCTCTAGAATCCCCCCACAACTGCTTTTACCCATACTATTGTGGAATTATCAGTAGATTTCCCATAGGAAGGGTAAAAGCCACTTGGTAGTGGTGATTTTTGGCTTTGAAAATTGCATGAA
This sequence comes from Eublepharis macularius, assembly GCF_028583425.1. Lineage (NCBI taxonomy): Eukaryota > Metazoa > Chordata > Lepidosauria > Squamata > Eublepharidae > Eublepharis > Eublepharis macularius. Next base: position 20,459,687 of record NC_072802.1, read on the forward strand.
GAAAATGGATTAAATAAACAGCCTTTGCTCCATGTCATCCCCTGAAGAATCACCGCCTACATGGCTGCAGACTTCTGCTTTAGAAAAAGGTCAGGGAAAATAATTTTAGAACGATACACACAAGCTGTGGTTCTGCCCTTAAACTGACCCCATAACAGAGGAAAGATGATCCTAAAATCCTTTACACAGCAACGGGCATATTTCAAGAATTAAGCATTTTGCTTCTCTGGATACATTTGGATGAATAGCTGCTACAAGCCAAAAAAAAGAGGTTAATTGCAACAGCTATTATGTATGGAAGTCTGAGGATATGGAAACCCTCACCCAGGAGAAAGCATCATGTGCCAAATCCCGTAGAAGTTGCTGATGTGCTTGCTAACGACTGACTTGCAAAGGTTCCGGAGTACAGTTTGGAAACGGTTCACACATTGGAGCAGTGTTTGCAAATAGACAAATGGTATGACAATTTTAGAGCTTGAATGTTTGGGCTTTCAAGCTGTTTGGCTGGCTCCAAAAGCGGCACCATCTTCTTGTGTGCTTAGCTCATGGGGAAGGAAAAACCCTTCCCCCCTGCCCTCTCCCACTGGAAAATTTCATTGTACACTGCTCAGGGACAAAAATGGGGCAGAAATTATGTTCCCCTCAGAAGTATCAGGAATAGACATGAGCATGAACAGAAAAAAAACCCCTAAACATGGTGTTCGTTGTTTGTTGCCATCCACGAACAACAAACAACGAACATTGATGAACATGACCTGGAACCTGAAGAGGTAGATCCTTATCCCACCACACACAGAGAAAATTCAGGCTCCAATGCACTCTCCCTGTCTCTCTCTCAAAATGCCACTAACAACTGACTCTCCCTCTCCACTGTCTGCAAAACCAGAGCTGGGAGCCCCCCTCCCCCCTGTGCTTTGCTTCCTTGTAACAAATTTGGAGCTCCACACTTGGAAGGAAGACCTCCCTATCAAGCTAAATTGGGCTTAGATTGGGGTTTCCAGGGCAACAGCAGGAGTTCAGACAGAGTTCAGGCAGTCCCTGCCTCCGGTTGCCAAGGGAATTGATTGCAGGCGCCAGACTGTCTGGCTTGACGAACAGCAACGAACAGCAACGAACAGCAACAAAGGAGGCTTGCAATGACCATCTGTTCATTTAGAATGGGGCCTCAGGAACAGCTTGTTCACGAACAGCTGATTGGTCTGTTCGTGGCTTTTTTTAGTTTGTATTGCTATTTGTGCCCATCTCTAATCAGGAACAGGTTTCTGTCTCTCAGTCTCCCCACCAAAACCAAATTCGCCTTTTGCTAGATGCCCCAATCTTCCCAGAAGAATCAATGTACAGAGAAGCAGGTTTCCATGTCTGCAACTAATACCTTCTGTATTTGAATCTCCATCAGTATCCACTTTTTCATGCTCCAGGCTCCATTTATTTATTTATTTTATTTACAGTCTGCCTTTCTCACTGAGACTCAAGGTGGTTTACAGACTAATCCATTAATAGCCATTAAAATGTCTGGGTGCTTGAGGGGCAGGCATTGCAGTACAGGTCGTTGCATATTGCTGATGCTTGGGGCTGGGTCACACATCTTTCTGAAAACTGATTCTTCCTTCTTTGCACTCATAATATTCATGAACATTCTATGACATCACAGCATAATCCATCAATAGTAGCATTCAGGCAAAATCACAGAGAAGCAACCAGGGGGGCAGGCAAAAAACACTCATCTAAGTCTGTTGAAGTCAATGAGCTGAGAAGGTTGTAACTCTGCTTAGAACTGCACAGTGAGTCTGTCTTATTAGCCCGCTGTTTTTGGTGTCCGATGCTGAGTGTTTATTTTCTTATTCTTGTAGAAATCATTGCTCAAAGTGAATGTAAGTGTTCAGCTTCCTTCCCGTTAGAGCTACCAAAATGCTGATTTGGGTTCTTTCTGTGGTCTTCTTTTCCTGTCGAGAGCTTATTCTTCATCGTGTTTGGGGACTTTTTTTTTTTTTTTTGCTATTGACATCTTCAACCCCCAAATGCTAACCATCATTTTTTTCTCCTTTCTGCAGAGAGCAGGCGACACAGTCGGCGGAGATTCTGAAAGGTAACTCGCTTTGCCTTCTTGCTTTTGGACTATATTTATAGAGCTGCTGCCAGCTGTATTAATTAGAGCTTCGAAAATTTGGTTGTGATTTGCAATCTCCCCAGAACTCCATGCTTGTGAGAGAGTGTGAATAGGTGCCAAATTGCAGGCAGGAGATAATTAGCATGGTTCAAAACATCACTTGACCGCATCACCTGATGATAGTGCAAAGGAAAAGGAGGATAGGATTGAAACCATTAAAGCGGTTTTTAAAACATGAAAATAGCTTTTGGTTGGAAGAAAAAGGTTTAATGAGAAAGTTAAGAGAGAGCACATATTAACCTGCTTCTTCTCTGAATACCGATCACGTACCCCTTCGCCCTTTCTGTTGAGAGTTTCTGTTAGCAAAAACACTTGCAACATGAGATATGCCACCTAAAAGTTTGATCATCCTGTTTTGGAAAGCACCACAACATAAAATAAAAATCCTGTGTTCAGTTCTTTTTTACAAATATTCATGGGTGTAAATTGAACTGTGACAGTCTTAATTCTTTCCATAAACTATTGAGCCTGTGGTCCACTTAGGGCTACGAGCTGTCCAGAATCTTCACATTAAGTCTCAGAAAGCTGGAAGGCAACATGCCCAACAGTACTGGACTCTCCCCACCAGCATTTCACAGAAGCATGCCCCTCTTTTCATCTAATACCCCTGTTCCCATAAAAAGGATCACTGCTTGAATACTGCAATCCTTCCTAACATTTGTTCGGGAAACTCTGGGAAAGGAGGTGATCCTTGAAGAACGATAACTTTAGTAATTCATGCTAACAAAATGTTAACAAGACAGCCTCAGTAGATTGAAATTCAGATACTGATTTACCAGGGATCTACTTTGTCACTCTCATGCATAAGTACAGCTTGCATTCTCCAACCATTGGTAATGTTCTTGGCTCCCCCAGAGCTATTCTCTCACCCAAGCTGAAGATTTTTAGAATGTGCCAAAGACACATTGTGACTTGTCCTGCTTTCAAATTTATCTTCCCGGTTGTCCCTGAAAACAGCCTCTCATCTGCCTTGAGGTTGGCTGCCTCCAATATGCCTGCATTCTGGTGTTCTGAGATAAGCTTCCAAAGTTCTCATGAGAGATGTTCAAATGTACTGTTTTCAGATTCTAGAGGGCTGGTGTGTTGCTTCAAAAATAAACAGGAGTATTGTGGCACCTTAAAGCTTAACATGTGTTTATTCTAGCACAGCACGATTCGAGTCCAGTAGCCCCTTAAAGACCTACAAGATTTCCAGGCTCATAAGCTTTCAAGAACCAAGATCTCAGGTATCTGACGAAGGGAGCTTGACTCTTGGAAGCTTCTACCATGGAAATTTTGTTGGTCTGTAAGGGGCTACTGGACTCAAATCTTGCTCATCTGATGCATACCAATGTGGCAACCCACCTGAAACTATTATTCGAACATAAACTGTCATGGATTAGAGCCCACTCCTCAAAGACATGTAGGGAGTCCTCCTCACTATTTTCCAGCAAAAGAACTTCAAAGGCAAACTTCTGGGTAGGAATTCATGAAGAAGTTTGATATCCCTCAAGAAATTAAGCAAGGATCAAGATTATCCAGCCTTTACAGTTTTGCAAAACTAAAGAGACTATGTGATCAACAGTTACTGCTAGAGATGGGCATGAACCCAGAAAATTCCAAACCGTGTAGTTCGTGGGTCGTCGTGTTTCATGAACCACAAACTTTCATGAATTTGCTCCAGTTCATGAACCAGTTTGTTCAGTTCATGAAAACGTCATTTCTGGGTCAGCAGAAGGTCTTCAGAGAGCCCATCCCCTCCCCGTTGCCTAGGGAACTGATTGATCAGCATCTGGACTGGACTAAAATTCGTCACGGTTCATGAGAAATGAGCTCCCATGAACCTCCGGTTTGCAAACCATGAACTGACCCAGTTTGTGATGAACTTTGGTTCGTATTTCGGTTTGTGCCCACCTCTAGTTACTGCTATTGTGAAAAAGTGCAAGAATCCAGTAGGACCTATAAGACTAACAAAATTAGTGGTAGGGTATGAGCTTTCGTGAGCCACATTTCACTTCTTCAGATACCAGTATCTGAAGAAGTAAGCTGTGGCTCACGAAAGCTCATACCCTACCACTAATTCTATTAGTCTTATAGGTGCTACTGGACTCTTGCTGTTTTCAACTACTACAGACAGACTAACACGGCTACTCATCTTGCTATTGAGAACAGTTTGTATTTTGAATTTAACATAATTACATCTCAATTACATCTCAATAATTACATCTCTACTTTGAATTTGACATAGTTACATGTCTTTGAATTTGACATAATTACATCTGAACTTATATTTTGTGCCTTTTCATGAGTTTGTTGTTTACCACCTTTTTTCTTAATAACCTGAGATATGGATGTCTGCTTGGTGAGGTGATTCACCAGACCAAGTGGGCCATAGTTCAAGAAAGTTTATGCTAGAATAAAAACTTGCGCATCTTTGAGGTGCCATAAGATTCCTATTTATTTTGACTGTGTTCAGATGTTTCAAATTATCTGGGAGTTTTGGACTAAATGCATCTTAAATGTCAGTTTTCAATCTGTTGTAGAAGTACCTTGATAATTTTGATATTCCTGTGAGTGTGCCATTTACCTTTAAATATAGGTTAATGTGTTTTTCCATTCTTGCACTTAATGAGATTAGAGAGGCTTTGTTTTTGTGTATCTTCTGAAACAGATTTCAGCTATAGACTAATCTCTGTCTTTATAAAAACATATTCAATGAAATTTGAGGTCGATGCATTTTGACGGTTTGTCTGCCCTTCAGAGAGCTTTGCCTCACCACTCTTTTGAAAGGATGGTGCAGTCAATCATAGTTCCATTAAGGCCGAAAGAAAAACATTTGCTATCGAACGCTCAGGGCATTATGTTACTTCAGATGGTCAATGTCAAAAGTTGAAAACCAAAATGTAGGTTGAGATGGATGGTTTACCAGGCCGAGTTTTACTGTTAAGAACTCTTTCAAATATTCAGAGCTGATCTGAGTTCTCTGAGGAGAATAGCTGAGGTCAGTGGCCCAAATAAAGCAAAATGTAAAAAAATGAAGTAATCATTCACAAAAAGGAATAATCCTTGCTCCAGAGTTTTATGAAGAACATGAAATGTTGTTGTAGTGCTGAGAAATGTTATATAAGAGGTTTCACCAATTCATTTTTGTTGGTTTGGGTACAGTATACTGCTTCTTCAAGCGGCTAGGCCAGAGGGCCTCAGCACAAGCAGGAGAATAGGAGGGAAACAGCTTCATGCACCTAACAGTAGTAACTTGCAAGATGGCCTACATAGACTGTTCAAACTAGGTCAGGATAAGCCTGAGTCTAGTGTAGAGTCTTGCCAGGTCCTGGCACTGCCCACCTACAGTTGGCAATCTCCTGATGATGCACCCCTTTTCACACAGATTGCCAGCTGATCAACAGGAGGAGGCAGGCTGGCAAAATGTACCTGCACCCACACACACACACACACACACCTCCTGCTGGTTGCCTGAGAGGACCTGGCAATCCTACTTGAGGACAAGGAACAGAATAAAGATTGTTCTACTTCCTTTTCAAGCCAAGTTGTCTGCCCAGAAATGTTAAAAAATAAACCATTAAGTTAAGGAATCCGGATGTTGGACTACCTATCCCACCTAGGATTGCCAGGTGCCCCCCCCCCCCGCCAGTAGAGTAAGGGGGCAATGTCCTCTCATCTGAGTGAAGCGTGCTTATGCTCCTGCCAGGTGCGACAATGTCACTTCTGGAAGTGACATCATAGTGCCCGGTGGGAGCTTGTCTGCTGCGTACTGGCCCAGGAGGTTTTTTGTCAGGTGTGATATCACTTCTGGAAGTAACATCACAGAGCCCGGCGGGCACTCACCCACTGCATATTGGCCCAGGAGGTTTTTTGCCTCCCAGGCCCGTTCCTTGGGCCTTTTCCCCCCACCGAGGTAAGTGGCGGTGGGGGACAAAGGCTAGAAGCAGGGGATCCCCCATCCCCACCAGGGAACTGACAACACTAATCCCACCCTCTATTTTTATCATTTGTATCTTGCTTAGGGTTGCCAGCCCATGGCAGACAAGACACAGTGAGTGAGAGTATAAATGGAGGGAAATGGTACGGCACTAGCAACACGATGACACTTCTGGCAAATACCCAGAACTGACATCACATTGCTGGCATGATGTCAAGTCAATGCTCTAGAATTTGGGCAAAACTCTGTGATAAAACCATAGAGTTTTGACCAAATTCTAGAGCATTGTCATGCTGACAACCTGATGTCATTTCCAGGTATTCAACTGAAGTGATGTCATACTGCTGGTTCTCTGCCATTAAAAAAAATATTTTTCCTCCCATTGGTCCTCATTGGGCTGGTGGGCAATGAAAAGGGGGAGCACGAGGGCTCCCACTGAAGCTGGAGACCTGGTCCCCCTAATCTTGCCCTACCTTCTAGAAGCTCATGGTGATCTCATTTTATTTTCACAACTTAATGAGGTAGGTTGAGCTAAGTGTTGGTGACTTGCCAAAGAGTTTAAAGGGATGGCATGGATTTGAACCAATGTCTTGTTTAACTAAACTTACTCAAGGAGAACCAGTACCGTTGGGACTTTTGGCTATGTGGGGCCTCAGGAAAGCTCCCCCCCAATCTCTGCTCCCCCCATCTCTGCCCCCCCCCCGGGTCGGCATTGTTGGCTGCATCACATTCCTTGTCTTCCATCCTTCCCTCTCTCCTACTTTCCTCCATTAACAGCATTCCTAAGGAGGAAGCATGTGGACGTTTGCTTAGCATTCTGCTCTGCTCTCCCTCCCTCCTCCCCAATTCCTTTCCTTTAGTCTTCCGCTGAAACCGTTTGAGTTCATTCATGGTCTTTGGCTTCAGCAAGTGTCAAGTAAAGCCTAACGGCATGGAGCCCCAACGTCTCTGTTTAAAGGATTTAGGGAAAGTTGTTTGCCTTTGAAAATTGCTATTGGTCAACGTAGGACCATACTGCTCGAGAGCACTATGGGACCAGGATTTGACTGAGTTCCTCTATTTACCCCTCCACAGAATGGAAGTTCTGCAAAATTTCAGAATTTCACTCTGTAGATGCTCAGAAGCAGGCAGTGTCTTCCCAAGCCTACCTGTCTTCCTGCTAGAACAACTACCCTGGGGTGTATAACATAAAACAGCTGCAAGGGCTGAAGTTGCAGTTCAATCCCAAGTGAACATCTCAGGTAGGATGGCCTGGGAAAGGCCTTTCTCTGCTGGAGATCCTGGGCAACTGGACTACTCAGAGTAGGCAATACTGTGCAAGTTTGACTGCATCAGCATCAGGTTGTATCATGTATTAGCACAGATAGTTCTTTGAGAATGATGTGATGGCCAAAACTGTCCATTATGGCTATGGCAAGGGCAATTCATCCTGCAGAAGCTATTTTCTGTGGTGACCATGTGATCATCATACCATATGCTAGGACTTTCCTACTCAAGGGTAAGGATAACTCAATAGGCAATCAGCATCTGGTTGGTTTGTTCAGAGCTTTCCCCATCTAATTTTATATATTTAATGGGAAATGTAAATTACCTTCTTGAAGAGGCTTGCAGACGAAACAATCTCCGCCTTGGATTATGAACAAATCTGAGCAGCCCTGCTGTGTTGTTTAAATGAAACAACTATTTTTTTTCTAAGCTTTCATTTTTACCCTAATTAACAAACCACAAACTGAAGAAATACTGGCGCCATAATTACAGAAATGTTTGCCCGATTGTCAGCTTAATACATTTATTTAATGGACCTGAGTGTGCATTGCGATGAATTGTCACTGGGTGGCTGTTCAAATGAACAGAGTCTCTTTGGGCTCATTTTTGAAGGCAACAGTCAGAGCTTTATTAAGATTTCTTTGTAATCCACATGCTTGGAGAGCTCATTTCACTTCTGCACGCCTTAGCTATACCTCCACATGAAGAACATGCCTTATTTTAGTCTGCTTTCAGAGTTGTTTGAGATGTTCCCACGCAAATATATCCAGTGTGGCAGGCATAAGCGTTGGTTGTTATCTTTAACACATGGGATCAAGGTGTTCCAAGGATCACTCACTCCTGTATGAACGTGCCTGATAATTAAGATAATCCTGCCAAGTGTGCCCCTAGGTTCGAAGGGCATTTCTATGGTATTGGTTTGGTGGGAACCTTCCAACAGAGCCTCACCTGACTCTAGGTGGGGCCTGGAAATCTCTCAGAATTGCATTGGATCTCCAGACTACAGAGATCAGTTTCTCTGAAGAAAATGATCTCTTTGGAGGGTAGACCCTATGGCATTATAACTGCTGATGTTCTTCCCCTCCCCAAAATCCACCCTCCCCAGACTACATCCCCAAATCTCCAGGAATTTCCCAACCCAGAGTTGGCAACTCTAGCCATAGACCCTTCAGGACTCTGTTTTTCACCTCTGCCTGGCAGACAGCTGGCTCCCCCCCCCCCCCGAAACTTGACTCCTTGAGACCCAGACCCTGCCTGGACCCTTTGAGCCCGTGGGCACATATGGAATTCTGACACAGTGTACTGGGCACAGCAGCAAAATGGCTACCACAAACTGGACCCAATGGCAGCTCAAGTATGCGCTTTAGCATACTTGGATTAAAAACTTCAGCATACTTGTAATAAAAACTTCAGCATACTTGTAATAAAAACTCAGACTCGTAATAAAAAAAAAAGAATGTGCTTAATTTATTCTGCATAATAATACTAAGAATCAGATGCATTTTTAAGGCCTGCTTTAGAACCATTCTCTGTCGGGGGAAAGCACAGCAAAATGCATTCTTCCTCTCTGTCCGCTAGGAAATGCCCTGAGTCATTGGTATTTCAGCTTAGCAGTCACCAGTCTAAAAAGCAGCAGGAACTAGAAAGGAGAAAAAGAGCTTTCTCGAGCACAGCTGGGCTCCCTCCAGGCTGCTGACCCTGAAAGAACGTCGGCTGTAGCCAAGTCAGCAGCAGGCTGGCTCTTCTGTTACCAGCGGCTGCTAACACCACAAACGCAGGCGAGGGGGGGAGGAATCTCAGATCAGAAGGCCTTGGAAGAGGCCGTGTTACCATCATGCCTCAGCACTCAGACTGTGGTCTAGCTCCAACAGCTTTCCGGATTTGATCCATTTTCCAAATAATTTCTTTTCCAGCAGAGCGTGTGGGAGTCTGATGTCACTAAACGTCAGACTTTCTGGGCCCCGCAGCATGTTGCAAAGACCCTGTTGATTTAAATGCTGTGAAGGCACATGCATAGAAGCCATGGGCAACTGCCTACAATATCCTGAGCCATTTGGTTTGCTGTCATTAGCCAAGAAGGATATAGTCCCCGCTCTCACAAGCAATGAGGGGCAGTATTGAGTTAGCTATAGAGGAGAAAGCAGGATTGACATAGGAGATCTTTGTAACATTTTCTTTATTTACTAATAAACAGGAAAGAGCCCTGTGGCGCAGAGTGGTAAGCTGCAGTACTGCAGCCCAAGCTCTGCTCACGACCTGAGTTCGATCCCGGCGGAAGCCGGGTTCAAGTAGCCAGCTCAAGGTTGACTCAGCCTTCCATCCTTCCGAGGTCGGTAAAATGAGTACCCAGTTTCCTGGGGGTAAAGTGTAGATGACTGGGGAAGGCAATGGCAAACCACCCCGTAACAAAAAGTCTGCCAAGAAAACATCGTGATGTGACATCCCCCCATGGGTCAGTAATGGCTCGGTGCTTGCACAGGGGACTACCTTTACCTTTACTAATAAACAGGAAAGGGGATAAGGAAACGGATATGGCTGGAGAGAGCCCCGGCATGTAGCCTGGGCCGTCTCCTCTTCCCAATTTAAGCCAACGTCAGACAGAAACTCTCAGTGTCCCCTTTCCCTCTGGCAACTGGCAACTGTTTCTTACGCATACGCACATATAACTTTACCCCGCCAGCAGGAAGGGTGGCCTCTTTTCTAAAGTCTGACAGGCTTTTCATCCAAAAACACAGAGAGGGTGTCATTTTCAAGTGACCATCTCATAACCATCCGCTCCCATCAGCCAACTTTCCTCACCTATTCATCAGCAACCCACCTAAGAAAACCACGATCAGCCCCAAGCCTGCTGCTGGCTGTGCCTGTTCTTTGGCCCCCTGGGGCCAGTAGCCTCTTAACGACCACCTTCCCTTTGCCGTACCCAGTGAATTGTGAGAGATGAAGGCTGGGAGCCGCTGTATTTATTTATTTATTTAGATGTTTATACCCAACTTTTCCCCCAATAGTGACGCAAAGCAGCTTTCTACACTCCTCCACCTTATCCTCACAACAAAAACTTGCAGGGGGGTGTAGGCTAGGTTTACAAAGACTGGCCCAAAGTCACCCAGTGAGCTTCCATGGCAGAGTGAGGTTTCAAACCTTAGCCTCCCAAACCCTAGCTCAGCTGTCTAACCACTATCCCACACTTCCTCTGAGTTACCATGGTTCTTGCAGATTGGAGCAATGCAAACAAAGAATCCTTTCTAACTTTTATGTCAAACCTGGATAGCTCAGGCAAGCCTGATCTTGTCAGATCTTGGAAGTTAAGCAGGATTGGCCTTGGTGAGTTATTGGATGGGAGACTTCTAACGAAGACCAGGGTTGCAGAGGCAGGCAGTAGCAAACCACTTCTGCTAGCCTTTTGCCATAAAAACCCCAACAGAGGTCACCATAAGTCAGCTATGACTTGATGCCACGTTCCACCACCACACATGTCAAACATGGACACTTATTGAGCACCCCAGTGGGGAAATGTGTGTGCTTCCAGTATGGGTACCCACATTTTCCCAGTGTTTCAGGAGTAGCGGTCTGGTTTGTGGTTGAACAGAGACTGCAGCAGGACATCCATCTATGAGGAGCAGCTCCGTCTGTATCACTGATGAAGTCTCTTTAAAAGTTTTCATTTCATTGTAGTCTCAAAACAGTTAATCCTTTTGTTGTTGCTGTAACGTGTAGGTGTTTTCTCTCTTCTTTTTTTTTCTTGTTTCCGTTGCTTTCAATGAGCGACACATTTCCATCTGTAACTTCCCCCCAACCAGTTGTGATGCAGTTCCCAGGGACTGTAGCGCTTGCCCAAGGACTTATCCCAGCCAAATTGCAGGCAGAATGGAGAAAAGATCTCCGTTTAATAGGCAATTGAAATTCTGACTTTCCGATCAGCCAGAGCCAGATGAAAAGAAGAAAGTGGGCATCGATACCAAGCCCTTGTTCAAAACATTTTTATACCTGCTGGTTTTTCTGATAGCTTCAGTCAGCATCGTGGCATGCAGCTTGAACTAATCCAATCTAATTTAGCTCTGTATCATACTTTGTCAGATCCAGCCTATAAACTCACATAGGGGCAATTTCCACCCTCCTTTTGTGAATATAACTCCAATTTAGCACAAGAAGCATTGTACTCATTCCCTTTTGTACGTTAAATATCACTCAAAAGATGGAGAATGCCGAATCTTAGAAACGTTTTTGGTATTCCCAACAAATAATGTGATCCTCCATATATTTGCTTGCAAATCCCTCGAGATCACCTGTTTTTCCTACAAGGACACTTCTTTGTACAAAAGGTATACAAAAAACAACTTGCCTGTGACAAGCTCAACTCCCTTGTTCATGTGTAGATTTCTGTTCCTAGGCTGCTTCCGAACAGGGATTTTTCCCTGGATGGAAAAGGCAGTCCGTGTTGCTATGAGGAGGGAGCAGAGCAAAGCTCTGCTTTCTAAATGGCAAAAGGGAACCAGTTGCAGGGCTCCCCCCACCCCTTCCCTGCTGAGCTGCACTGAACCACTGCAGCATGGCTCACTTAGAATCACAGAATCACAGAGTTGGAAGGGTCCATAGAGACCATCTAGTCCAACCCCCTGCCCAGTGCAGGATCAGCCTAAAGCATCTCTGACAAATATTCATCCAGCCTCTTCTTGAAAACTGCCAGTGAAGGGGAGCTCACCACCTCCCTAGGCAGCTGATTCCACTTTTGAACTACTCTGACCGTGAAAAAGTTTTTCCTAATATCCAGCCGGTACCTTTGTGCATGTAATTTAAGCCCATTGCTTCGGGTCCTACCCTCTGCTGCCAACTGGAACAGCTCCCTGCCCTCCTCCAAATGACAGCCTTTCAAATACTTAAAGAGAGCAATCATGTCCCCCCTCAATCTCCTCTTCTCCAAACTAAACATTCCCAAGGCCCTCAGCCTTTCCTCGTAGGGCTCAGTCTCCAGACCCCTGATCATTCTCGTCGCTCTCCTCTGCACCCTCTCGATTTTGTCCACATCCTTTTTGAAGTGAGGCCTCCAGAACTGCACACAATACTCCAGGTGCGGCCTGACCAAGGCAGTATAGAGAGGGACTCTATGACCTCCGGCAATTTTGGTGCTATGGCCCCTTTGATACTTGGGAGGGGGAGTCCAGGCAACAGAGCCTATAGCAATCCATCACACCAGTGCTTTTGCACAAGCATCACAGGGAAAAGAGGGAGAAGTGGGAGGAGTGGGCAGTGACACCAGTGAGCAGCACAGGAAGAGGGTTGTGTGGATGCTGTTTATTTGATCAGCAGGGCCCAGGCTCACACGGCTTGCTGCCACACTGTGGCAGAGGCATCTTTTTGCATCCCCATCTGAAATCAGCCCAGGCCTATCGTTGGATAAGCCGATGGTAGCTGGGGCCCGGAGTGCCTTTTACCAGCACCAGCCGGTTAGCCAACTGCAGCAAACAGTGAGGAAAGTCAGGTCACTGCGGTACATACCCTGGTTATATCTAGATTAGATTACTGCCATGTGCTCTACATGGGGCTGTGCTTGAAAAGCATTTGGAAACTTCAGCTAGTACAGAATGCTGCAGCCAGTAGGTTGACTGGAATGGTTCACAGGGAGCATCTCTCTCCAGTCTTGGCTCATCTACACAGGCTCTCAATCTGTTTCCGGGCACAATTCAATGTGCTGGTGCTGACCTTCGATGCCCTGTAGGGTTTGCGACCAACATACCTGAAGGGCCTCCTATTCTCTTATGACTTGACTACTGAGGTCATCTTTGGAGGCCTTGCTTCAGGTGCCACATACTGAGCTCGTGGAAGTAGTGGGATTTGAACTAGCAGAGCACTGATTAGCAACCCAGCCACTTAAAATGGTATGTTTTAAAATTGTTGGCTGACTTGGTGGCTCTGTGAGGGCATCTTGATGATGGTGGTGGTGATGTTGATGTTGATGATGACGACCGTGATTCTAGCTCAAACAGCTAGTGGACTACAATAACATCATCATCATCATTATTACTATTATTATTATTATCATTATCATCATCATATCATCGTTGTCGTTGTTATCTTGGTGCTCAGGTTTCTGCTCAGATAACTCTTTTCTAGAGGACATTTGTGATTGTGAGGGCATTTTGAGAGCCAGGGAAGCCTCATGGCTCACATGCTGGACTTCCAGAAGTGCGAGCCATCTTTAAGTCCCTGCTCCGCCATAAAGCTCACTGCATGATCTTGGACCAGTCATATGCACATAACCTCTCTTTCAGCCAAACGTACCTCACCGGGATAAAACTGTACTTTGCCCTGAACTCCTTGGAGGGAGCAGAGATAAAAATTAGGTTGATTTTTAGTTTTAATTAAGAGTTTGCTGATGGATGACTGCTTGGTTTTGTTTTCAGTTGTGTTGATTCAAATCGTTCTTCCTGTGCAGCCAAGAAGTCTGTTAAAAATATGTTAGTTAAATAAATAGATGTGCCAAAATACTTGCGGTATTGTCCTTTGGTTACAAAATGCACGCTTTTTTCAGCCCCTTTCTGGGCTTTTGTGTGTGTGAATTTTGTTATGCTTATATTTCCTATTCCTGCTCAGATGCATTCTACATACCAGACAAGTGAACCATGTTCCTAGAGGCATCCTGTCATCTGTGCGTGGTTTACTCTCTTTAACAATCTGCTAGCAAAGAGGGTCTGCTTCTTTACAGAAACACTGCCGAAATGATTCATGCAATCACCCTGCAAAGGTTCTGTTGCACATTCCCACTTCCTGACATGCAGTAAACCTTTTCCTCAGCAGGATTTCTCTGGTCAAGAGGGCAGGTGTAGGTTGATCAAAAGCAATGAGGTACATCATTGAAACTGACAGGTTCCAGATGGGTCAGAGCCATGGTTACAGAAATAGACCAGAGAGAGCAGAAAAACTCCCTGGCTGGGCGAAACAAGATTTCTAGCAGCCCTAGGGCATTCTGAAATAGGATCGGAAGGCAAAAATGTACAAACCTCCTTTTGGATTTCTGTCCATCAGGCACCAGTTTCTCACACAATGTCCTGATGCTACGTCACACAATAGCAGATTGTTGTATGCTATCCACCCAGAGTGGCAGGGCTTCTGTCCTTGCCATGAGGAGTAATTCCTCTACCCAACTGAAGGGAGCTGCTTGGAGATGAGTGTGGCGGTGGTACCTGCAATAGCCATGGCACATGCAGCAGGGGTGCAGACCTGATAGAGAGCTGAGTTCTTCTGCATTATATTAAAAGGGTGCATACGTGTGAGCATAACCTGTGCTACACTAAAAAAAAAAATTAAATGTGGAATTGTGCATGGAAATGGGTCACAACTGGTAGGCAAGTGCCAATGGCAATTATCCCACCTTTTTTTATTTCCTAGCTCCAACATGTGCCCTTTACCCCAGCCACATTGGCAGCCTTCTGTCACCTGCCTCCTACCCTTCAATTCTACTCAGTCCATGCCTGTGGCCATAGTAGTAAGTTATCTTTGAAGCATGACAGTATCTTCTCTTAAAGCGAGACATGTTAGTTGCTAGGCATATAAATAGGTCTGAGATGAGAGTGAAGATTGGAGGAATTGATGCTACTGTCATAAAAGGCAGTAGTTTTCTTTCTTTCTTTCTTTCTTTCTTTCTTTCTTTCTTTCTTTCTTTCTTTCTTTCTTTCTTTCTTTCTTTCTTTCTTTCTTTCTTTCTTTCTTTCTTTCTTTGGAGCATCTGCATTTTCTTCTTCCTTGTACCTGCTGTGGACAGGAAAGGGGAGTAAAACAGGGTTCTGGTGACTGAACATTGAATTTCAACTGAAGAGGTATGGGAGGTGAGACAGGAAGCGGGAGGGGAGGGGTGAGCAAGTAACAGAGAGAGTCCTCTTCCTCCCACCTCTTCCTCCCAGTAAGCCTGCACAAGTTTGCTTGTGCAGCAACCAGTTTGTGGTAGCCATTTTGTTGTTGTGCCCAGTACACTGTGTCAGAATTCCATATGTGCCCACAGGCTCAAAAAGGTTAAGGACCCCTGATGTATATGTAGAATGTAGAATGTAGAAACATGATTTATACATTTCCAATTTTATGAGGATAATTTGGTGAGAAATCAACAGGAAACACAGTGGAGTAAAGAACCATGGCTTCTATTTCAATGGCAATGGTGGTTTCCAGGTTGAAACAGCACAGCTGAAAATATTGAAATTACATCCCTACCCCGCATGGAACCATTGTGCCCACATGGAGAAAGATTTTATCCTTTGTCTTGCAGGTTCCATGGGAGCCTTGGTTTATTTTGCTACAGCAGGCTAACGTGGCTACCCTCCTGGAATTCATGAAACTGATATTATGATTCGCCAGGAGTCTAATATCAGGGCTTGTCTGTTTTTCTTGCTGACCTATAAGGTCTTCCTTTTCTTTCTGTACTTCCAAATCATTTGTAGCACTTTCTGTTCCGTATTGTGTCTGACTTTTTTGTCAGAGAGGGAAAAGTCATGTATGGTGTCTTGCTGTGAAAAAGGAGACCAAACAGAACCTATTTTTGGCACGTTTCAACACTTGCTCTCTTGATACACTATTATTATTCTCTGGGACTGAAAGCTGTAGGAGCCAAGGGTCACAACTGGTGTCAACATTTGCCCTGCCAAAATAGTTATCTTTGCAGCTATAAAGCCAGGGAATGAATTGCTGAATGGCCCATTAGGGAGACATCAACTGTCTAGCAGTTTATACAATCTCGCAAAAATGTGTGAAGCTTGATGACACCGGACAGCCAAGAGGAAAGGGAATGCCTGTGGAGTTCCTCTCACCTGACAAAGTGGGACCTGCCAATCTCATCAAGTCAAACAAATCCCTAGTATTTTGTGTACTTAAACAACTAAAACTGGCCAAGGGATTTTTCATGAAAAGAATGGATCTAATTAGATGCAGAGGCAGCCCTGTGCTGCTGCAGAATTATGTATGGTGCCAGGGGACTCAAACCAGGGCTACTACTACCCCAGGCAGGGGGCAGGCAAACATTCCTAACTTTGTTTCTTTTTTGTATTTCTTTATATTTTTGTCAATTTTGTTGATTCTCCAGTGCTCTGTATTGGTTTCCTAGTTCGTCGTGCACTGCTTGCTCATGTTACACGGTTTTCATATGCAGTGTTTACATGTTGTTTCTGCAAATGATGCTTCATTCTGGTTTATTGATTTACAAATAAGGTAGAAAGATGTGTGCAGGGGGAAACTGCAGTGCAAGAAATGAAAGTGGAACAAGATTTTTTTTTAAAAAATCATGACTGAATTTCCACATTTGAGAAACAGAATCAAAATGGAGATTTTAAGTGCAACTGTGGTCAGTCATCTCAAGGAAGAGCTTCCAGTGTGTCTCCTGTTGTACTTTACTGCAGAGGGCTGGAGGGCAACACGGCAGCTATAAACTCAGTAGGGATCAGGTGACACACTGAACAAATATGGGCCCATCCAGTCCAATATAGCTGCTGACTTTGGCCTGAAGGCAGCGTTCCCTCAAAGGATCTCCAGAGAGCCAGCATTGTCTGTGGAGATACATTGCCTTGTGGTGATGCATTCCAAATCTCCATCCCTGCCTCTCCGTGTGTGGGAAACCACAAACCCAGATGAAAGACTGGCTTCTGGGGTCTATCTGCACCGATTTAGAAAAAAGAGACTCCACAAATGGCTGCAACTTTTCAGCCACATTTTCCAGGTTATGGGAAACCCAGAAAAGTGCAGCACAGACCTAGACTCAAGCTACATATAGTAATAGTAGTCTTACACAATTGAGTGTAAGACTAAAGCAATCTGGGTTCAAATGCCTACAGTCACAAAGCTCACTCTTTCTCAGCCTAAACTACACGGTGGACATGTTGACAGCTAGCATGATGTAGTAGTGGTGGAACCCAGGTTCAAATTCCTGTTCTGCCATGGAAACTTGAGGTGACCCGAGGCTAGTCTATCTCTCTCAGCCTAACACATTTCACAATGTTATTATGAGGATAAAATAGAGGAGGGGAGAACAGTGTTGTAAAGTTAATTTTGGTCCCCAATGGGGTAAAAAATGGGGTTTATATATTTAAACAAATAAAAAAGAAGAGCAAACCATCATAGGGTTGTCAGCCACCAGGGGAGCCTAGCAATCTCTCAGAATTACAATTGCTATCCTGTCCAGAGGACAGAGATCGGTTCCACTGGAGAAAATGGCTGCTTTGGAGGGTGGACTCTATGACATTATATCCCACTGGGGTCCTTCCCTTCCCCAAACCCTGCCCTCCCCAGGCTCTGCCCCCCCCAAATCTCTAGGAATTTTCCTGCTTGAAGTTAGCAACTCTAAGAACCACCTGTTACCCTAGGTCTTTGGAGGGATAAAAATGTGACAGATAAGCCCTTAAAGTCAGGCAACTGTTTTTAAATTTTGTTTTCTTAACATACTTTTTAGCATTTGCATGCACCTTTTTTGGTTATCATCTTTGAAGCAGCTTAGAGAAAGTTAATGATACCAAAATGTCAACTAAAACAACACAGAGCAGACAAAGAGAGAGAGGGAGGGAGAGATCTATAAACAGATGTATATATAGGCCTATAACTACTGCCATTCCAATGACGACAGTCAAGATAACAGGAACATTCTTTAAGAAATACAAACCATCTTTGTTTGGCTAGGAGTGAAGCTGACCGTTCTTGAGAGTGAGGTTACAATACCGCTGCGGAAAAGGTCCTTTTATAAATCTAAAATTAAGTGATCTAAGATGTTTTAAAGTATTTACATCTTCTAGACTTTCATTTCAGGATGCCTGAAAAGTCAGTTATTTTCAACACTGTAGGTGATACAACTTCCACAGTTGTTTTACCTCAGACAAGCTTCCAGTGTACAGCTATTTATTGTAACTGGACTCTTTAATTACTTGAGGGGCAGCAAGGAGCAAGGTGCTCATATTGAAAAGGCCTCTGCTATAAATAGACGGCAGTCTGAGAGGAACAGAGCGGGCTGGAACAGGTGAAAGAGACAGTCATTTGAAAGAATTGATTGATTTCTCTTACCTCATGTTTTTTTCTGAGGAGTTCAGAGTGACATAATCCTCCAGCATCTTATATATAAAAAGAGAGGGCATATTTGTAACAGGAGAAAATGGGGGAGGGATGTCAAACTCCAAATCACAAAAAAGAGGCAACAAGGAGTTGGAAAAAAATGATATTTATTATAATTGAAGCAGTCCTATGTCTTCTAGGCTTGAATCTTTTGAAGCCCAAAGGTACTCTTCTCCAGAAGAACTCAAAATATGGGGAAATAAGATGTAGCTCTACTTCCTACTTCTCTTTTATTGACCTCCTCTGAATATGGGCCACCGTAATACAGAGGTCAGCCTAGGATGGGGAGTCCCAGGTGCAAATCCCCAGTCAACTGTAAATTTCACTGGGTGACATTGAGCCAAGCACTCTGTCTCAGCATCGCCTACCTCACAGGGCTGTTGTTGTGGGGCTAATATGCAGAAGGAGACATTATGTATGCTCCCTGAGCTCTTTAGCAGAATGTGGAGATAACATAATAGAAAGTTAACAGAAAAAGTGCTTTAATACTTGCTATCAGAAATAGTAACTTGGGTCGCTTCAGTGAATCAATATTCACTTTTTTCACCACTTGTTTAACTCCTCTATTTTTGTACCAAGGCCTGTTGCCTTAGTGCCTGCCCAAAACCACATACACATGCACGCACACTATTACATATTGCTATTGGCTGCTCTCTACTTGCTGTATACTGTATTCATTTATTATGTAGTATCCTCTCCAGTGATTTAAAAGCCATTGTTCCTGTGCTTAATGATATAGTAGGAAAACATAATTGTTCTACAATGTTTTAAAAGCCAGTCAAAACGTACTTTAACGGCTCACTCTTGTGAAATAGCAATGTATATGCTTCAGGCAGAGTTAAAGTCAAGAACTACACGTTAAGTTTTCGTCCATGTTTGTTTTAAAAGCCCCCCCCCTTTCAAAATGCAGCTACAGGGCTGCTTTTTCAAGGCAGAAAACAGCAGGAGGAAGAGGGGGCTCTTTCTTTAACTCTTTTCTCCCATGCTCTTTTCCTGCTGAAAAAAGTCAATCCTAAGTTACTTGTGATGTCACTGAAGAAATTTTTCCCCTGCAAGGGTACAGGCAGCTTTTCTTTTTTCCAAGAGAAAATGGGAGGAATTAAGAGGACCAGAGCGTCCCCAGCATCCCTCAGTGACAGACTGATGTGACTTCCAGGTGCGTGAGAGTGACATCAGCACATTGTCAGCGATTTGATGACATCACTAGTGAGCTCCCAGTCACCCAGTAAGTCCCCCCAATCTCTGCAGGTTAACAGGGGGGTCTGGCAACCCTAAGTTAAAATGCCTGTTCCCCCATGCCATTCCCCTTTTTAAAAAAATTATGGTGGCCCTGATGAAGGGAGAAAGGTATAAATTATGTAAAGAAAAATAAAATCTCCAGCAACTGCTTTTGGAAAGCGGCAGGGGGAGTATTTAAAAATGATGATAAAAGAAAACGTGATGTATAGCTAGAAAATAAGTGTACATGCTGTAGCACAGGCATATGTGCTAGTGAATAAATGCATCCAACCAACCCCCCATCCAGAGATTTCGCTTTTAAAGATCCTTTGGAAGGAGCCACAGCCAAAACAAAGACAACTTGAACATCTCAGACTATAAAATGTTTGGGCATGCCCAAAAGACAAAATGAAGTCATTGATTTCCCAGGGACAGATAGCAGAAAATAGGGGACTTGTTTGGTAAACAGGGGCAGTTGGAGTGTAGGTATTACAGTTTATGCATGGCTCCGTCATCATGACCCCTCCTGTCCAGGCAGCTTATGGGGCCAGACCTTAGCTTCAGGAGTAGAAATGCCTCGGAGTAGAAATGCCTTAGAAAGCAGTCTAGGGATGATTGCTGTCCACCTGTCCAGCCCCACTACCCCCACCACCCTTATGCTTGCATTAATAGCAACCAGATAATCAGCTTTGAGGATTGTGAAACCAGATGCTCTCCCAAGAACCAGTTTACACACACACACCCCACCAATTTCCTCACTTTTTCTTAAGCAATCGTTTTGACAGAAGAGAGATTTTGGTTTATGTTTTTTTTGTAACCTAAACAGAAGTGGCATGCAATGATTTAAGGAACTTGAAAGCTTTAGCGACGCTCATCTTCTTTTACCCAAGGAAGTGGTCGTTTCATTCATCCTTTTGGGAGAATGTCTGTGTGAAGAGAGGCAACTAAGCTCCCGGAGAAGGCATGTAAATCTGCAGACCCTCGTGGAAAGCATAGACTGTATTTAGCATTTGTTCAGTTTGTGTGTGTGTGAGTTTATAAACACTTTTTTCTCCATCTCACTCTAGATATGCAAGTTCTGCTGTCGAGCGTCAAGGGGGCGCATCAATGAGGAAGGTAAATCCCAGCTCAATTGTTGTAGCGATCTAACAAAGGTCTTGTTCTGTCTTTTCTCATTTTCTTTTTTTTTATTTTTAAGAACAGTAATGGATATATCAGACGTATCAGTAGATTCTTTCTATGCAAGGGCTAAGGCCAGTTTTCCCGTTTATGCCAATGAACTGTACAAACTGTCTTGCTGGACTGGACCAAAGACCCACCGAGACAGGCACTATTTCCTGCAGTAGACATTTTGGAGAAACTCATAAACAGGATATGATGAGGAAGAAAGCCACTTTCCAGCATCTGGTAATCACAAGGCCGCAGAATATGGAAATTCCATTCAGCTCGTAGGACAAAAAGACATTATTAGACCACTTCATGAATTTGTATAATTCTTTTTAAAAGCCACCTAGTGGCCTTTTTGCACATTACAAAAGTCCAAGTGTCCTCCACGTGGACTCTCTATAGATGTTTTCTGCTGGGAACTTAATTATCAGCAGGGCTTTTTTTTCTGGAAAAAGAGGTGGTGGAACTCAGTGGGTTGCCCTTGGAGAAAATGGTCACATGGTTGGTGGCCCCGCCCCCTGATCTCCAGACTCGCTCCACGGCACAGAGGGCAATCTAAACTCCCCTCTGTCTGGAGATCAGGGGGCGGGGCCACCAGCCATGTGACCATTTTCAAGAGGTGCCGGAACTCAGTTCCACCACGTTCCAGCTGAAAAAAAGCCCTGATTATCAGGCACGTGCAGGCACAGTTGGGGTTGAAACCAAGGTGCACAAGGATAAAAGAACTTCAGCCTTCTCCCTCTCCCTGTGTTCTTTTCCCCAATTTGAAATGACCCAGGGGAAGCGTGTATTTTTCCACAGAGAAAACCTACATGTACTAATGGTGACACATTATATTTCACTAGTTTGGTATATAGTGACTCCTCGTGGCAGTTTCAGGTCCAGAAAGGGGCATGGGGGAAATGCCAAATGCTTTTCTCCAGTGCCATAGTCTCAGTTTGAATGGGGCCCATGCATACCTGGAAATTGAGTTTCTAGCAAAGAATTCCAGGTGCTCATCTAGCCCAAAGTCCTTGTGGCAACCATGTGTGACTTTGTAATGTGTGAACTGGCCCTGAGAGCTAAATTACAAATGATACTAGAAGATCCGTGACTAGATCTTTGCAACATTTTAAAAAAATCAAATGCCAGGTCTCGGTTTAGATTGGCACCACTGTATGTTTGTGGAGGGGTGTATGTGTCAGTCCTTCAATCATTGCATGTTTTGTTTGTCTAAATCCCCACATGCTGCAGTTAACCTTGTAAAGAAAAAAGACAGGCAAAGACTGTTGCCTGTTTTTTTCCCAGCCAGGGTTACAACAGCATAGTGGGTGGCTGGTTTCCATATGCAAAATCATGTGGTGATGGAAAAATTAGTCCAAATCAGGATTGTGTACAGCCATGTATTACCTTTACAAACCTCTGGGAAGATGTCTTGTTAGAGCCTAAGGAATCTTCACATTGGAGTGAAGTATGAGTTGTATCAAGAAACTTTTTTTTTGTCCTGAACTAACAATACGGTGAGGACAAATCATACACTACAAGAAAATTCCAAGTGTACTCATTCTGTAGAAGTTTTAAGTAGATCAAAGCTACCCCTATATGAATATGTGTCATAGTAACATCTACATAACTACATTTAAGTGATACAATCATTTTTTTAACATCTCTATAAAGTTCTAGCTGTATCAACCATTCTTCTCTTCCGCAGCTAATCACGCATGAAAGATTTTCATACGTACTCCAAAGCATTCCACAACTTCAAAATGTGTTAGAACTTTCTGAAGAATGTTGCATCAGCTATATTGGTCTTCCTGTCGAGATCACTTGTTGCTTTAGTTTAATTGCTTAGATCTTTCTTCACTTTCAATTTAATAGCATAGCACTCGGTTTTAATTTTATGAATAATTTCTCTCTATTCACATTCTCCACACAAGAAATAATTTCCCAGAATTCAGTCTAGAATTGCTTCCCAAATCCAGTTGCATTTAACCTTCTTTTGTGCGATTTGTGCTTCAGCAAAACACCACAGAAAAGAATCCTGATGCAACCATGCATCTCTCATTCCCTTTTTATGTCTGAGAAGAAGAGAAAGAAGTCAGTAAGTCGTCTTACAATACGTGCATAGTGCTGTGATGCATAGTGTCCGTGTGCATGCACCTGCCTACTTAAAGGCTGAACTTGGAGACCCTGAGAAAGAAATGGAACTCTGAAAGACAAGATATTGAGTAACTCTTACTACAAGATAGTAACAATATTCAGTTAGAGATAAGAAAAGAAATTTCCATGGGTCAGAGTCAGAAAATAGAGTCTGTCCCTGGCAGGGCTT
Source organism: Eublepharis macularius (assembly GCF_028583425.1). Classification (NCBI taxonomy): domain Eukaryota; kingdom Metazoa; phylum Chordata; class Lepidosauria; order Squamata; family Eublepharidae; genus Eublepharis; species Eublepharis macularius. Next base: position 20,482,805 of record NC_072802.1, read on the forward strand.
TTTTTCTGGGAAAAGAGGTAGTGGAACTCAGTGGGTTGCCCTCGGAGAAAATGGTCACATGGCTGGTGGCCCCGCCCCCTGATCTCCAGACAGAGGGGAGTTGAGATTGCCCTCCGCGCCGCAAGCGGCACGGAGGGCAATCTAAACTCCTCTCTATCTGGAGATCAGGGGCGGGGCCACCAGCCATGTGACCATTTTCAGGAGGTTCCGGGACTCCGTTCCACCGCGTTCCCGCTGAAAAAAAAGCCCTGGTCCCTGGTAAACAGACCCAGTAATATCTGGAACCCAACCTGCTCAACTGATAGATCTGTGTCGATCTGTGCAGTATCTCCCTTATCGTGGATTCGCTTTCAAGAGGCTTTCCCCAGCGGTTTCCCTGGGTATAATTCAGCTCTTTACATATCTTCATGCATATGCTCTTGGAAGCAGTCAAAGCAGGCCACGCAGGTTTACAAGCTGAACGTTGCTGCTTGCCTGCCTGCTTAAAAATTTCAGCTTCCTTCAGGCTATTCTTCATGGAGTGAATACGTGATAATTAGCCAAACTGCCAAACACTCTGAACAGAAGGCAGAGCAGCCCCATTGCCATTCTAGCACATTACTTGAATTTTAAACTGTATTCTGAGTAACCGGGAGCAACATTTTGTAGCAAAGAGTGCAATTAGGTAGACATTCAAGGCTTGAAATGAGGCACAAACTTCTCATGCAGCTGCAGATCACATTCCTTTTTCTTAAGAACTGATTTATGGTGCTTCTGACAGGCGCTGAGTAATCTTTGACATCTGAAAGTATTAGTTGTCATTTATTTATGCAAATCCGTTCTGTCAACGGAGATAATGCTTTTTTAAAAGTTGTACTTTGGGTACTTTAGGAGCAATCCTTTTTGTCTACCTAAAAGTTAATAGTGGGTATCATCAACCAGGAAGATTATCAAAAAGCCAAAGGATGAGTCCAGAAATTGATCATACTCTTCCGTAAGATGATTCTAAGTTTGTCATGTGTAGCTTATTTCCAAGGTCAACAGCTAGTTTGTAATAAGAGCCAGATTTTGGTCTAAAAGGACCTTAGCAACATCCACTCACTCCAACGGGGAAGCTAAGAGACCATCTTTAACCCCTTCTTCCCCAGCCTCAATAGCAACAGAAGCTCAAGCAGAGTCCTGCTCATTATTATATCCCTCAGTGGCACATGTCTAGAGATGGGCACATTACATGACTGACAATGAAATCCGAAGCACAGTTACTCCAGTCTAAGCCCACTGATTTCAACGGGCTTAGACTGGAGTAACTCTGTTTAGGATTTCATTGTGAGTCTTCCAGAAAATGTTTTAAAACTGAAATGCTACTTGGATGGAAGGGGCTGTTTGCAGCAGAGTAAGGGCTAGGGGTTTTTTACTCTTTCTCACATACCACAGACAGTGAGAGCTGAACATACATCAGCCCCACTGTGAACAAATTCACAGATTTCCAAGGTTTTGTGTTCTTCTTGTTGTTTAAGTCAGGATATTGCCACGGATATTTTACTTATTTATTTTTAACATTAAAACATTTGTATGCTGCCTTTCAACTCAAATAGGGTCTCCAAGGTGGCAAACGTTAAAACATTACAAAACGAACAACATTTTAAACAATTTAAATTTAAAACAACATTAAAAACTGTATAAAAATAATTCAATAAAAACACAAACACAGACAAACACACAACATCAAGAACAGGAAGAAGGGCCAACAACAGTTATTGGGGGTATGCCCAACTAAAAAAGTCTTCACCTGCTGGTAGAAGGCTGCAATAAAAGGGGACAGGCAAATTTCCCTAGGGAGAGCATTCCAAAGTTTGGCTGCCACAACTGAGAAGGCCTTTTCTTACGTTGCTGCTTGTCTGACCTCATATGGTGGGACACCCAAAGCAGGGTGTCTGAAAATGACCAGAGTGAATGGGGGCTTTTTTCAGGGGGAATGCGGTGGAATGGAGTTACGGAACCTCTTGAAAATACTCGGCAATAGTGCTTGAAAATAATTTCAAGCACTATTGGTCTTCATGGGGCTGATCTTGAAGACTATCCAGAAGCTACATTTGGTACAGAAAGCTGCAGCCAGAATGCTGACTGGAGTGGATAGTAGGGACCGTACCGCTCCAGTTTTGTTCTATCTATACTGAATCCCAATTTGTTTCCAGGCCCAACAGCTTGGGGCCAGCATACCCTAAGTACTGCCTTCTGCCACCAGGGTTTTTTTTCTGGGAAAAGAGGTGGAGGAACTCTCAAGAGGGAAATGAGGGAGAAACACACAGGAAGGAAGACCTGCCTATCAAGCTAAATTGGGCTTAGATTGGGGTTTCCAGGGCAACAGCAGGAGTTCAGAAAGAGTTCAGACAATCCCTGCCTGAGTTACCATGGAAATTGATTGCAGGTTTGTCTGGCTTGACGAACAGCAATGAACAGCAACGAAGGAGGCTTGCAACAACCACCTGTTCGTTTAGAATGGGGCCTCATGAACAGCTTGTTCGCAAACAGCAGATTGGGCTGTTCGTGGGCTTTTTTAGTTCGTATTGCTGTTCGTGCCCATCTCTAGTTATAACAGCAGCTTTCTGACATAACACCTATAGAACTGCAAAAGACAGTGCTACTTGGAACAGAGTACATATTACGCTGATATCTGGCTGATACTTAGGTCTCCAGCGGAAACTTGTATCAGCTTAGCAAGGCCAGTTAATAATAACATGTGACCTTGGCTAATTATTGATTGTGTTTTGGATAATTCAAATAATAATATTTGATTTATATACCGCCCTTCAGGATGACTTAACACCCACTCAGAGCAGTTTACAAACTATGTTATCATTATCCCCACAACAACAAACACCCTGTGAGGTGGGTAGGGCTGAGAGAGCTCCTAGAAGCTGTGACTGATCCAAGGTCACCCAGCTGGCTTCAAGTGGAGGAGTGGGGAATCACACCAGGTTCTCCAGATTAGAGTCCTGCGCTCTTAACCACTGCACCAAACTGGCTCTTGATTAGATCCCCCCCTTCCAATAGTAGCGCTGCCATTTTGTTAGGATTAAGTTTCAGTTTATTAGTTTTCATCCTCTCCAAAACTGCCTCCTGGCACCTGTTCATAGTTTCACAGCCTCCCTGGGATCTCCTGGTAGTGGAAGATCTCCAGTTGACCTCTCCAAGTGAGCTTACATAGATGTTGAAAAGCATGGGGGACAAGATGGAATCTTGGGGCATCACATAGGCCAAATGTCGAGGGGCAAAGCAGCAGTCACCCACACCACATTCTGAAACCTACACTCATGGTTGGACTGGAACCACTGCAGAACAGTGCCTCCCAATCCCAATCCCAAAAGGTGGTTTAGAAGGTTCTTGGCTGCCACTGCCAAGAGGTCCAAGAGAATTAATAGGGTCACATTTCCCCAGTCTCCCAGCACATGTTACCCATCAGGGTGACCAAGACTATTTCAATCCCATAACCAGGCCTGAAACCAGATGGGAATGGATCCAAACAATCTGCTTCATTCAGGAATCCTTGGAGCTGGCCAGCCACCACCTGTTTGATCACCTTGTTCAAGAATGATACATTTGTGACTGGATGGTAGTTATTCAACTCTCTTGGGGATATATTGTCCCCCATTAAGGCAGCTTGAAGCTTGGTCCTACAGGATGAATGGGAAATTATCTTTTCTGAGTATCACGAATTCCTTCAGAGAGCTACAAATTTTAGAATTCCTTGGGCAGGGGGTATGATAATTGAACAGACCTGAAACTGGTTTGTAACATAGGTGTTACAAGCCTTAGCTGACTTGCCCCTAGATGACCATACTGAGCATAACAGACCACATGTGGTTACAGGTTTTTTAAAAATGTTGCATCTTTCACTGGAGCATATGGATATCTTCAAAATCATAGAACTTTTCCATGTAATCTGAAACTTCGCATACTCTTATGCTAAAGAACAGGGGGGGATTGGATTTTTATAGGTTTGGTTTTCACTTTACACTTTGCATGTTTATATTACCTATAGGAAAGTCAAAGAAAATTCCCCTGTGTTGCTAGTGTGTGTGTGCGTGTGCACACATGCCCAATGATAAAACACTGCAAAAAAGCAATCTTTTTCTTTGATGGGATGAAATGCATTGACTGTGTTGAGATTATTGTTATGCAGCATTTTAGAGATATAAGTATGTGCACCTACGTGTTGCAAACAATCATGATGAAATAATTTTATTTATTTATCTAAAACATTTCTGCACCCAAATACAGTCTTCAAGGTGACTGCATTTTGTTGCAGTCATGTGTACAGTTATAGCAAAATTGCTTTTTTGTTGTTGGGGGGGGGGTACATGCATTTAACAACAACAACAACTCTGCTTCTATTCCGCTCTTCTGGACAGATTAGTGCCCCACTCAGCGTGGTGAACAAAGTCAGTGTTATCACAATCTCCGCAATATAGCTGGGGAGCTGGGGCTGAGAGGAGTGGCTCACCCAAGGCCACCTACTGAGCTCATGGCAGTAGTGGGATTTGAATCAGCAGAGTGCTGATTTGTAGTCCAACCACTTAACCACCACGCTACAGCTGCACCAGTAATACTGAAAACTGTTGCCCTATCTCGTATATTGTCCTATTTGCATATGAGCATGGTCAAGAAGACCCCATTATTTTTCCTGTCCTTATAAACCTTTGTGATCTGCTTCTCTCCCTCCCCCTGTTAAATTTGCTAAACTGCTAGTGTCCCGTAACGTGCTGAAAAGGAGAAAGCCACCAAGCTATGAGTGGCAGGAAAGTTTTAAAAGTTGAAGGCAGGAATGTGCCATTTCTTGTCACCTGTGGAAATTCTAACTACATGTATCACATCAGTGGCTCCTGAATGGTTGGCTTTTACCCTGCAGCATAATGATGAATCCAAACATAGGCTGCCCACGTAGTTCTGTAGGTACGACAGAGAAGGGAGCACATGATGCCAAGCAGTTGGCCTATAAGCTATGTGGGAACCAAAAACCACATGCTCAACATCCGGCACAAAAGACACAGAAGTAGATGATATGCTACAGGCTGTGGTTTTGAAGAAGGCATCAACAAGCCCAAGCCTCAGACACTCTTCCTGTTTCCTATATTACTTTGAAGCTATGCATTCTGCATAATCATGGTTGGACTGGGGAGTTAAAATCGGCCGGGAGAAAGCCAAGCTGAGCAGCCCCTGCCAAGCTACAAGCCAGCCCTGCAGGGTTCTTTCAGCTCTGACCTAGCCAGCAGTGTCCTCAGCCCACCTGTGGCTGCCTCCTGTGCCACCACCAACTGACAGCAGCGCAGGAAGAGGCAACTGGTTGGTGGAAACTGATCCCGAAAGGTCTGAGCCATGTGGCCTCGTGGCCCTGTGATGAAGGCAAACCTGCTAAGGCTTGGCTCTGCTTCGGGCTGCTAGCAGCCCACCAGGAACCTTTTCTCTATGTATAGACTCATAGAACCATTGGGTTGGAAGGGATCTCTAGGCTCATCTAGTCCAACCCCCTGCAAAATGCAGGAAATTCACAACTACCCCCACCCCCTGCCCACCCACCCACCCACCCACCCACACACACACACACACACACACACACACACACACACAGAGTGACCCCTGCTCCATGCCCCCAAAATGTCTAGATTCCCTAGCCAAACTGGCCTGGGGAAAATTGCTACGTGACCCCAAGATAGTGATTGGCATTACCCTGGGCATGTAAGAAGGGCCATGAGAACTAAGCACTGGTGTAACCCTTCCTGTCCTCCCTCTCATGATCAGCCTAGGTTCTCAGAATCAGCATTACTGTCAGATGGCCATTTAGCTTCTGCTTAAAAACTTCCAAAGAAGGAGAGCCCACCCCCTCCCGAGGAAGCTTGTCTGCATAGTGTGAACGTATGAGGTCATCCTATATTAAGACAGACAATCAATCCTTCTAGTCCGGCAATGGCCGTCTACAGTCTTGAGTAGAGTTCTTTCTTTTTTAACTGGAGATGTTTATATTGAACCTGGGCCCTTATACATGCTGAACATGTGCTGTACAGTGAGCTATGGTTCCTTGCTTGCTCATACTGCACTGTGCAAAGTAAGGGTTTCAGCAATTTTTCTTGCATTTTCCTAACCTAGAGCTAAATGCCAAGGCAATCTCTCATTTCTGAATGAACTTGCTTAGGTTTTTTTTTAAAAGTCCTTCTGAATTATCTTCTTTCGAACAATGCAATCGCATGTGCTGTTCAGCGCACAAGGAGGAAAACAAGAATGAGGTTGATTAACTCCTATTTTTAGAAATGCTAATCCCTTCGGCTTTCTCTGATCTCTTTTGCCTGCCTGATCACCATCTTCAGAGCCTTTCACAATGAACCACAGAGGGTGCGTTTTGTGGGGGGGCGGGGGGGGGGAGATTTTTTTGAATGGGTAATCTGATGCGTGCATTTCCTCCAATTGGTTCCTATGGAGCTGTTCTCTCTGGTGTGTAATTACTTTCCAACACAAGGAAATGGTTTCAAGGATATTCCAAAAGTAACACTTGCTCTGGATTACACCATTCCAGTTTTGAGAGTTTGCAAGGTTGCAAAGGAGCAGCTGGCATGAGAACGTTGCCTTCCAGTGTCCCATTTAGTCCTTTGGAATGTGTAGTTTGGCTCTGGATAAATGTGGGGCTTTAAATCACACCTTCAGCTGTACACATTCAGATGTGCAGAACAGGACCTCCTCTCTTAGTTCTCAGCAGAGGAGAGCCTTTGAGTTCAGCAGTGAGAAACTTTCCTGAATATTAAACTGTTGTCCACTGAATTTGTTCTCCTGGCCCAGCACTGTCTAGTCCGACAGGCAGTGGCACTACAAACACCCTTGCAGCGGTCTTTTGTGGCCCTACTATCTGAGATCTTTTAACTGGGGAGATTTGTATTGAACCTGAGATTCCAGTAGACAACCCTCCCCCCCCCCAAAAAAATAAACTGCTCAACTACAGCAACAGATAGTATCCAGTAGTATAATCTACAGCAGTGTTTCCCGTCCTATGAGTGGGGACCCAAAAGTGGATTGTGAAGCCTCTGCCTTCGCACCCTTTTCTTTCTCTCCTTCCTTTTTAGCTTCTCACATTCTCGCCTTACCCTCCCCCTTTGCAACAATAATGGCAGGGGGAGCTCCGGCAACTAACTTTATGATAGTAGGTAGAAGAAGGGAGGGGAGGCTGGAGAATGACCAGGAACTGTTTAGCGCATGGAAGAGTGAGAGGAGAAGAAAAAGTGATGTGTGCAAGCTAGCAGTCCAACCTCTTGTCCAGCCCCCTGCAGTGCTTCATTGCCCTCCACCTAGTGTGGGAGATGAACTGTACTGAGCCACTTGCCACTCACCTCTTTGCCAACATCTGCCACCTTCCTGCATCTCTTCAATTTGGCACCCCCTCAGTCTCTTGGACCAGCCCTGGATGGTCACCATACAAAGTAGATTTGGACTTGAGGGTCACCATACCAAAAGGGTTGGGAACCAGTCTGCTGTACCTGCTCTTTTATCAAAGTATCCAGCGCTTTGGTGGGGGGGGAGAGGTGGTGGAACTCAGTGGCTTGCCCTCAGAGAAAATGGTCACATGGTTGGTGGCCCCGCCCCCTGATCTGCAGACAGAGGGGAATTTAGATTGCCCTCTGCGCCGGCACGTAGGGCAATCTAAACTCCCCTCTGTCTGGAGATCAGGGGGTGGGGCCACCAACCATGTGACCATTTTCAAGAGGTTATGGAATTCCATTCCACCACGTTCCAGCTGAAAAAAAGCCCTGAAAGTATCTGTCTGAATCATTTCCTTACAGCACAGCCCTATTGCCTGAGTAAAAAGCCCTCCTGAATAATTCAATTGTGCGTAGTTTGCAGAAGGCCAGGAGAGTGGGAGCTTTCCTGACCTCTTCAGGCAGGCCATTCCATAAGGTGGAGGCCACCCCAGATATTTACAGTTGTTACAAGTATCCCCTTGGAACAGTGCAGTCAAGCACACCATTCCTTAGTTGGTGGCAGTATATATATGCGCCCTGCTCATTTTATCTTTACAGCAACCCTGTGAAGTAGATATAGCTAAGAGAAAGGGTCTGGCCCAAGCTACCCCAGTGAGTTTCATGGCAGAGGGTGGATCGGAACTCGGCTTTCCCCAGTTCTGGGCCAACAGTCTCGCCACAGCACCACACAAGCCCTGTTCACAAGTTATAATGCATGGATATATATTATTTTTCTTCATATGTAGTTTGAGTAATTCTCACATTACATTTAACAAACGTACAGCTGAATGTGTGATTTAAAACCCCACATATCAAGGGTAAAATTTTCATTTGTAAAGTGAACGTGTGTTGGTTTTTTCTTACAGACAGAAAGATGTACATGCAAGATAGGTGTGTGCTCTCTGTCACTTGTGAACAGGTCACTGACTCTTTGGGGCTGCAGGCTGAGATTTATTGCTTCATCTTATTGATGGCACTTGAGTAAGCGCAACAGTTCTGCTCTATACGTACAGATTGTTTGTGCTTCTCAATCTCCTACCTGCCTGCTATTTTTACTTCTCATTTCAGGCTAGACCGTCAGGAAAGATTCTGACAGGGGGGAAAAGAACACATGTGATATTTGTTGGCTTTCTCCTCGGTTACTTTAGCCAGAAGAATGCCGTACAATGTCTTCCCTGAACGGAAGGCTCTCGCTGCCCTAAAATAACACAGAATAGCCAGGTGTCATTTTCAGCTCTTTGTTCCAATACTTTTTTGTTGCTGTTGTTGAGGGCAGGGGGACAGGGTAATGGAAAGAATCTGGGCCAAAGCACTTTTAAAATTGCCTGTGGTCTAATTCCTGCTTTCAGCAGAATAAAACCAGCCGGAAGGAAATTGCCTCCTCCCTTTGCCACTATCAGCCCTCAAAATAAGTTAAGTTCATTTTAAAAATGGCTCTTAGACCTCGTTCACAAAAAACGGGGGAACAGAGCAATGTGGCAGAGTGGACTGTACAACTTGAGACTGCAGGGGATGGGCTCCTGCCTCCAGTTCCTTCACATGAAAACTCCCTCAAATAGAAAGCTAGCCCAGCAGGGTGACTGGTTCAAGTCTCTCTTTTCCCCCACTGTGCTGGTTTTCTGTTGTGCAGGAATTCTGAACATGGGAGGAATCCCCAAAAAGCAGTTCTCCACCTCCAGTCTGAAGTGGTGCAGTCTAGTCTTCCAGCTCAACTTTCTGCTTTCTTGCTCCCCTGCATGTGGGAACCAGGCCTTCCATTCCACAGAACCAGGCTTCCTTTCCCTCCCATCTGACATCTCCCCAGTTGTTGAATTCTGGATCTGCGAGCCCTTGTGAGCAGGGAATGGTTTTGTTTTTTTCCCTTATTTGTAGCTGTGTTAAAGTGCCATTCGTGTTGATGGCAGTACATAAGTAATGATAATATCAAGCTGGAGGAGGATTGCCAGACATGGCCTGGCGACCAGAGGGAGACTGGGCGAATTGGGACGAGGGGCACCATATGCAATGGCACCATGTAACTTCCAGGGAAAACCCAGTAGTGATGCGCATCTCTTGGAATCCAGAAATTCCTAGAAAGGTCTGATATGACTTCCAGATCCCCCTGGAAGTGATGTCACACTGTCACCCAACACAAATTTTTGAAAAGATTTTTTCCCCCACCAACTGCAGCAACAGTGTCTGGAAAGGGGAACAAGAGGCAGGGATTTGGAAGCCTTAAGATGGGGTTGTCCTAAATCACTATTGAAATTTCTTCTTGAATTTTGTCAGGTTCTGTAAGCCTTTGAGAGCATCAGCAGGTCAACCCCAACCCCCATTTTATTTATTTGTTTATCTATTTATCTATTTATCTATTTATTTATCTATTTATTTATTTATTTGTGTCATTTATAGTCTGGCTTTCTCACTGAGACTCAAGGCAGATTATATAGTGTGAGATTATTACAATCAGTATCAAGGACATTTCCATACAGTGTCAAGGGCATTTCCATAAACAATACCATAGGATACATAAATACAAGTTTACAAAGACATAGCATTAGCAAGGATCCAATACACAGTTGAAGAATTGCTGAAACAGAATATAATCAATTCTAGGACTGACATTAGACAACATGAAGCACAGGTAGTATATAGGTGTACATATTTAACACAATAAATAGCATGTAAGGCAACGTAGGGGTGAGTTCATTAGCAAAGCATCTGAGACCCCCCTCCCTACAACACAGCCCTCCGATCTGAGCAATAAGCCTTTTTGAATAATTCAGTTTTACATCGTTTGCAGAAAGCCAGGAGAACGGGGGGTCTCCTCCTGACCTCCTCAGGCAGGCCGTTCCACAGGGTAGGGGCCACTACAGAGAAAGCCCATGTACAGGCTGCTGTTGATTTTGCCCATGTGCAGGCTGGCACCTGCAAGAGACGTGGAGGGATGTAGGGAGGGAGGAGTCCTATAGGTATGCTGGGCCAAGGCCATGAAGAGTTTTGTATGTAAAAAACCATTACTTTGAATTGAGCACAGTAACTGATAGGTAGTCAATGAAGTGACTGTAGGATGGGAGTGATGTTCCTATTTTTTCTTTATCTATCAACCTAGGACATTTCGTTATCTACCTAGCACATTTCCTCCAAGGAGCTCAGAGCAGCACACCTTATTTTCCATTTACCATTTTATCCTCCTAGCCAACCCTGTGAGGTTAATTAGACTGAAAGTGTGTGACTGGCCCAGCCAGGATCATGGCAGAGTGGAGATTTGAAACTGGGTCTCTCAGATACTAATCCATACTTTAATAATTCTATACTGACTCACTCAACTATTCTTAATATTCCAAGAACAATGCTCGGTATTTATCAGAGTTTGAGGGGGGAGCCTTTTTTAAATTAAGAAACTTTTTTTTGCATAACTAATAGGATTGCCAACTGTCCATGGGGGAAAAAATGCTGTCCATTTAATAGAGGCTTAATTGAGCATTATTTAGCAGGGTGGTTTATTTACTTCAACACCATGAAAAGCTTCAGCCTCCCATTTCATCATGTTAAGCCTTAAAATGGTGGAGAGGCGAATTATATAAGCTGCTTTGGGTTCCCATTGGGGAAAAGGCAGGATATAAATGAATAAAAGTTGCCTATTTCCTCACATTAAGCCTCTGTTAAAGTGACGTGACACTTTTTTCCATACAAGTAGACAAGTTTAATCAGGGGTCATTTCGTAGAAAAAGAGCTGGAGGAACTCATTCATTAGCAAGCATAGCTCATTAGCATAACTCATTAGCATATGCCGTGCCCCTTGCCATCACCGGAAGTGTGTCATTGGCATAACTGATTTGCATATGCCACACCCCCTGACATCACCTATCCCGGCTGTTTTGGACCCAATCCTGGCCATTCAGGGCCAAAATTGGGCCCAAAATGGCAAAAAGGTGCTGAAAATGGCTGAAAAGGGCCCCCAAATGGTCAGGATCGGGCCGCTGCTGAGTGGGAGAGTGATCCACCACCCATCAGAGGCCCGATCTGGGCCGTTTCAGCCCCAATCCAGGCTGAAATGGGCCAAAAATGGCCGAGAGTCAAGTGGGCATGGCCACCTGACATGTGACCTCTTTGGGGAACTACCAGAACTGCGTTCCTGCACATTCCCCCTCGGAATGAGCCCTGAGCTTAATAACGAATGAATCCTCCCACCTTTACAGAAACCCCAGTCTTGTCTGGGTAGATGGGTCCCTTTTTCTGGGTGGGTCCCTTATTCTGGGTCCCTTTTTCTGACTTCATGATAGGTATCTGACCATTACTTTTCCTGTTATAGAATAGGATGAGAAGAAATGTTCTATATACACATACATGGGGTGGATTGGCCATTATAGCTCTGTGAACTTTTCTCAGTGGGTTCTGGCCAGCCCTGTAGCAGGATTGCCAGTTCCCCCTGCCTTCAAACTGGGGGAGGGAGTTATGCCAGGGTCACAGTTTCTTGTCTCTCACATGTGCACAAAGCAAGTGCATGCTCCACAGGGATTTTGATGGCGTCACTTCCAGGTATGACCTCAGGGTCATAACATTTTTGCTGTGTTTTAGGCTGATTCCTAAAGCATCTGCCCAGCTGAGACCCTGGAAAACTGGAAGTGACATCATTGGAAGCCCTGCAGAGTATTCGCATACCATTTCACAGTGTGATCAGCCTTCCAGCATTTCCCCCTAGGGTTGCCAGGTCCCCTTGTTCTCCTGGCGGGAGGTGGGAGCCCCAGCGCCTACCTTTTCAGTATTTCCTTCGTGCACATGCGTGAGCCTGTGCAGTGTGACATCACTTCTGGGAAGTGAAATCATCACGCAGGCTGTGACCACCCCTGGAGCGCTCCCACGCTCCATGGGGGCCCTGATTCGGGTTTGATTCAGCCCAAATTGGGCCGAATTTGGCACAGAGCAGGCCTGAATCAGCCTGGAATGGGCTGCAGCAGCATGGGGGAGTGCTTCTCCACCTGGCAGTGGCCAAATCTGGGATGTTTCAGGCCCGAATTGGGCTGAATCACGCCTGAAACGGCCCAGATGAAAAGTGAAAAGTGCTGCCCAGATTGGCTGAGTCATGTCGGAGTGGGGCTGGATGGGAAGGCAATGAAGACACCATGGCACCTTCTAAGTATCTCCTTCTCCCACTTTGGGGGCAGTACCATTTTCCAGGGCTTTTTTTTTTCTTCCCAGCCTGCCCCTGTGCATACATACCCTTTAATCTCCACCTACACGAATCTATGGACTCTCAGGAACTTGAACAAGTCAATTTTTCTACCACCTTCTGGTTTTCCCTTTAACCGACTCTCAGATTCTGTCAACATCCTGTACTACCTGAAACAAGCACATTATTATATGGAACGTCTTAGTATGTTTTCCACCCTTTCTGCTTCATTTGCAAAATTATATTTTTTGTACAACTGGGAAGTCCCTTTACGGTACAGAAAATTCTGCTTTGCAACAGGCCTGTTTTTTCTCCTTTGCTAACTAGTATGAGAGATCCACTTTCTTATTAGCTATAGTAAAACAAAATAATCAAATGAATAAATTAGTTGAATCCATTCCAGGCTTTAGATTGTACAGGAAGTCAAAAGGGTTTTAGGAAACAAACTAGTGGCACCAAGACCCTGGAACTCAGTTATATAGTTCCTGCTTTCTCGGCATAAAGTCTTATGATCAGACAGTAATAGTATAAGAGAAATTCCCTTAATTCCTCTTTACTCAGTTTCTCCCTGAAATCCAACAATTCATTCTGATTCCTCTTTTTAGGAATTTAGATTCCATATCTAATCAATTCTCTTTTGATTAAAGTGAAATTCAGAGAGAGGAGAGGTAGAAAAGAAGGTTCTGCAAAATTTGGGAATTTCACTCTGCAGATGTTCAGAGGCAAAATGCAAAAAACAACCATTGCCGTGATATACTATAAAGAATATTTTATGCCACAGTAAAAGTAATTTTATACAATTTATAAAAAATCTCTTAATATGTAATATTTAAAAGCATATATTCCGTTATGGGCCGTTTCCACACAGCTTACCTTATTCTGCAAAATAGCAAAATCTCATGTGAAATCTCGCAAGACGACGCTGTTATCGCGTCTTCTCGCGTGATAACAGAGTCTTCTTGCACGATAACAGCGTCTTCTCGCGGGATTTCGCGCGAGATTTCGCTATTTTGCAGAATAAGGTAAGCCGTGTGGAAACGGCCATGGTTACATGTGTGAAAGGCAACACATCAAAAACACTTTTGCAATAGGCAAACAAAGTGCCAAGTGCTAAGAATATAATAATTTACTTATATTTAAAAAAATCTTATATAAATATAAAGTGCTTGTGCCTATAGATGACAAATTAATGTCTAAACAAGTAACCAATTTTATAATTCAAATACAATATTTCTGAATGGTGCAATATATATCAAAGTTCAAAATTCTTCATAGGATGTTCCAACAAGTAAAATTCTATGTAAAGAGTAATAACTGCATTGATTTCCCTTCAAAGAAAAATGAAAGAGAAATCCCTTCTTTAAAAGAGAATGAGAAGAATCAGTGGCTATGTCTAAAAAAGTAAACTTTGGAAAGAGAAACAACTTGAATCCTTGGCATTTTCAAATAAAGGATCTCAAGCAGTACCATTTTTGGACCTAACTAGATATTACAGAGTCTTCACATAGGTTTCTGACCTGAAATGGCCCTAAAGGGCAGCCATTTGTCCTTTTGAGGGCTTCACATGTACAGATGGAGAATACATATAGGCAGGGTTTTTTTTCAGCGGGAACGGTGGAACGGAGTTCCGGCACCGCTTAAAAATGTTCACATGGCTGGTGGCCACACCCCCTGATCGCCAGACAGAGGGGAATTTAAATTGCCCTCCGTGCTGCTGAGCGGCACGGAGAGCAATCTAAACTCCCCTCTGTCTGGAGATCAGGGGATGTGGCCACTGGCCATGTGAACATTTTTAAGCAGTGCCGGAACTCCGTTCCACCGTTCCCGCTGAAAAAAAGCCCTGCCTATATGTGACCATTTTCGTCGAGGGCGATTTAAACTTTAAAAAACTCCCCCCCTTCTTCCAGCTGATCCAAAGTGATGTCATTGTGCGGTCCTGAGTTCCACCACTGAGTTCCACCACCTCTTTTCCCAGAAAAAAAGCCCTGCATATAGGTTATCCCAAAAGAGCAAAGAGTGGTTTCCCAGGAGTGTTTCTCCCATGCACCATGGTTTCAGTTTGAATCAGGAAGGACCCTGCATACCTAGGTATTGAGTTCCCAGGAGGAAATTCACTACGCATATCTTATCAAAAGTCCTCACAGTGGACGTGGACACAGTGCAAATAATGTGTATTATATAATTAGGGCCTTGGCCTAAAACCTTGGGAAGTCAGAGCAAACAGAACTGAGCTTAGGAGACCAACGGCCTTCACTCTCCATGATTCATATATTCAGAGTGCCGTAGGTTACTTTGTGCAACTCCTTCCTAAGGGGCACCTGCCTGGCTCCAACATTGTATAGGGTTGCCAGCTCCAGGTTGGGAAATTCCTGGAGATGTTGGTGGTGGAGCAGGGGAAAGGTGGGGTTTGGGGACAGGGAGGGACCTCAGCGGGGTAAAATGCCAGAGTCTACCCTTTAAAGCAGCCATTTTCTCCAGGCGAACTGATTTCTATCCAGCCGCCACCTGGAGGTTGGGAACCCTATTGCTGGAGTTCTGGAAGGCAAGTTAAAGCATGGTTATGACACAGGGCATTTAAGACTGCAGAGGATTAGTTTGACCTAGGGTTGTGTGAATATTCCCTGTTCATTCATTCATTCATTCATTCATTCATTCATTCATTCATTCATTCATGTTCCCTTTTTATTTTCTTACTATATTTATTTTCTTTTGATATTTGTTAACATTTTGGTCAGTAGGTTTGTTTCTTTTTGCTGTTGATGTTGCAGATTTGTCTGTATCCTATGCATCCTGTACAGTCTTTGAATACTTTTTACGATGTTTATACATACTGTGTACATCATTGAGCCATATAAGAGGCATATAAAGAATAATGCTGATACAGTGATGCAAATGTAAGCATGGTGGGTAGATGTGGGTGGGGGGGTAGCTATGTTGGTCTGCAGCACAACAGCAAAAATCGAGTCCAGTAGCGCCTTAAAGTCAAGCAATATTTTTAGAATATAAGCTTTTGAGAGCCAAAGCTCCCTTTGTCGGATGTAATGTTGAAAATGCATGTATTGGATGGGAGGAAATCAGCGCAATGAAACGGAAAATAAAAGCACAAAGGCTTGATTCACACAAGGGGGAAATAAAATCGAAAAGGATTTGGGGGGCTGAAAACAACAGGCCTGAGATATTCACAGTCATCCCTAGCGTGACCCATGGCTTTGTTGTGTCATCTTTTGCTGCTACCTTTGTGATGTTTTATTACATTCTGAAGTGTACGGTTTTTATTGCTATAAGCTGTCCTGTGGATCATAAAGCTGAAAAAGGCAGAATATAGATGTTTTAAGTAAAGAAGAAAACTGGCTAGTGTTTTTTGCTGAATGCACATATGAAACTGGGAGATTAAATTCTGCAACATCTTTTTTCTCCCTTACTTTTTCCTGTAGGCACGAACATTTTTAAGGCTGACTTTGTTAGTGACTTTAGTTTGGTTTAAGGCATGGAGGAGAAAGGCTTGACTCACCTTCTAAATAATCTGTTACCTGTTTTGCAAGGAACTTTGTATAATGCACTTCATTTTTTCCCTTCCCTTTCTGACTTGATGCTACGAGTTGAATCCTGAGAGAGAAAGTGGAGCAGGGATCAATAAAGTTGGACATAATCTAGCTGTGCAATTTGGCTGCATTCAAAAAATGATTTGCATGTATGGAGAGCGTTGTGCCAGCTGCACTGATACTGTTGGAGAGGGGGCACCACTGCTTAACCAGAAGGCCTTTGCTTCAGTGTGGATGCTTCCACTGGAACGTTAAATCAAGATTCAGTTCTCTGTGACGATGCATGGAAACTTCATTTTGAAACCAACAAGGCAAGTGGAAACCTTGAGGGGGCTTTGGACGGATGCACATACAACAGTCGGTCGTAACAAGGAAAGACGCATCTCAGAGCCACTTTACACAACCCTTGGTAGCTATGGGGGTAAAAACGCTTGATAAGGTATGGAGAAAGTACCCTATCTGGACCCAGGTTTTTGTGTGCATTTGCCACCCGGCAAAGGATTCAGCTTGTGGCCCTCCATCGCAAAACATTCCTTCCATCATTGGCCAACACATGCTAAAAGTTGACTCCTTTTGTGGTGGTAGATATACACATCCAGGTGAGTAGCCAGAAGCAGACAGCATGCATGAAATGTACCAGTGATCCTTACTGAGTGGCTCAGGGGTCACATATGGCTCTTTGACATGCCATGTGAATCTTCTGAGCACTATTCCCCATGGCACCTGCCCTGCCTTTCAGGAAAGTGGGCAATTCTTGTAGAAATTAGAATAATTTCATCATTACTGTGGGCCTGAGATGGTGGCGGTGGAGAGTGCCCTCAAGTCATAGCTGACTTATGGCAACCCCTGGCAGGATTTTCATGGCAAGAGACTAACAGAGGTGGTCTGCCATTGCCTGCCTCTGCAATCCTAGTCTTCGCTGGAGGTCTCCCATCCAATTACTAACCAAGGCTGACCCTGCTTAGCTTCTGAGATTTGACAAGATCAGGCTCACCTGGGCTATCCAGGTCAGGGCATGAGCCCAAAATACAACTATTTTGTTTTTAAATCCCAACACAACTTGCCCATGACAATTATATCAAGGTTCTGCAGATGTATGTTTCAGGCTAGGTCAATATATGCAGCTGAATAAGGTGATGGAATGGGATTACTCCTGTTGAATGGTAACATATAAAACAAAAATCCCAATAATGGGGAAAGAGAACTCTAGGTGCTCAGAGGAACTCTGGTAATTAAAAGGGTTATTGTTTGTGCATGTCTGGGGTAGTGTGTAGGGCAGGGGTGGGGGACCTTTTTCCCAACGAGGGCCAACTTTATCTTGTCCCACGCGGGGAGGGCCCTTTCTCCTGTGCGCATGATGTCACTCCCGGAAATGACGTCATCATGCAGCGTGCATGATGATGTCACTTCCGGGAGCAACGTCACTTATGCGGGAGAAAGGGCGCTTGTGTCCCCTTTCTCCCTGCCGCCATTGCTGCAGCCCGCTCACAGCAGCCACAGCAGCAGCAGCTCTGTTGCCAGCACCAGTGCCCCCCCACTGTCGACACCACTGCTGCTTGCTCTCGCCGCGACGTCACAGGCCGCTTTCGCCATTGCTGCGGGTCGCTCTCGGTGGCAGCGGGCAGCGCTGGCAACAGCAGGTGGCGGTGGCAGCAGTAAGAGCAGCCTGTTTCACTGCCACCACCGCCTGCTGTCAAGGTGTGGGAGCACGTCCCCTGCCAAGTGAGTAAGTGGGAGCAGGGGGAAGGGTGGGATTGGGGGGGTTCGCCCACCGCTCTCCACAGGCCAGTCCAAATGACTTTGCGGGCTGTATACGGCCCACGGGCCAGACGTTCCCCACCCCTGGTGTAGGGCATATAGTTGTCACGTGGCTCTTTCGGTTGATGAGAATTGCAAGTGTGGCTCTCCATGATCCTCAGAGTGAGTGCCATTATGGTAGATTTTCTCACACTTACCAGTGGCACGCATGGCTATCAGAAACAGCATTCCTTATTATGCTCATTATGTCTTCCACTCCCCTTCCTAGTTTAAAATAAAGCATTCCAGGGACTGCCTTCTCCTACACGAGAAGCAGGAGCACTGTTGTAAGTCATTTGGTGGGTCCTAAAGAAAGGCATTACGTGGATTGTGTTCTGTTTTTTTATTATTATTATTTGTTCCATATGAACTTGCCTCTGTACTGAGATTATTAGTTGGGCCCTGCTTCAGAGGTCAATTGGGTGGGGACAGGGCCCCGTCTGTTATGGCCCCCCAATTATGGAACACTTCCCCAAGTATATCTACCTTTATCCTTAAAACACCAAAGGTGGGAAGATGCTGTTTTATTCTTCACAGTTTTCAGAAGGATGTAAGTGTGAACGCATTGAGGACTTTTCCAGGATGGTACTTATAATACTGTCGATGCTAACAGTGGAATCCTATGCAGAGTTTTACCAGTCTACGCCTGTTGATATCAATTGCATTGTGTTTTAATTTTCATTCTTGTGTTGATTGAAGGTATATAAATAAGGCATGTCAGATGTCTGTGAATGAGCAGGCAAAAGATCAGTTTTTTAAACAGTTTTTTTTTAAAGTTCCCCGTGATGGAATGTTTCAAGATACTACCATGTGCTGGAGGATTAGCAGTGAATAAAAATGAATCTATCCGTGTAAATCTGATGATCTTTTTTTGTTTTGGACGACCTGTAGTTTGTCTGTGAAGTATTGGTGTTGATTGCTAGGTTTCATTTCTAATGTTGCTTTTATCTGTTATTATTACTTGCCCTTTTTACTGTTGTAATGATCTAGTTTATGACTTCTTATTGATTTTTTTTTTGCTGTCAGATTTAAGTGTTAACCTATTTGTCTTATTGTTTCAATAGATGTAAGCTACTTTGGAATAACTTTTTACTGCGAGCATGGGAGATAGGTGTTATAAATAGACATGGGCATGAACCCCAAAAAAGCTGAACCATGCGGTTCATGGTTCGTGGGAGGACTGCAGTGCAGCACGAGGGGCCTTAGAGTGCTCCTGCACACAACAGTGGCCCAATTCGGGCCCAGATCAGTCCTTCTGGTCCGATTCAGCCTGAATCAGGCCACTGGGAGCGCGGGAGCACTGCTGCGCTCCGCAGTGGCCTGATTTGGCCTGATTTGGGCTTGAATTGGGCTGCTGCATGCCCAGGAGCATGCCACACAGCCCAGAAGCACACTTGGGGAGGCACATTCCCCTCTGCCAGCCAGGTGAGTGAAGGCGGAGGCTGGAGGGTGGGAGCGGAGGATCCCCGGCCCCCAGCGGGGGACAGGCAACCCTACCTACATTACTGGCTTTTAGGCTCCAGCCCAAACCTTTTTGTACAACCAGGCTTTAAACTAAATTTTATCATCTTACTCTCTTCCTGCTTTTAGATCTGCTTTTGTGCTGATTTTAGAGGTTATTTTAAGATACAGTTGATGACTGCAGCTGTTCTGGTTAACTAACCTTTAAGACATTTTAATTGTGTCATATATATCTTTGTGTGTGTATATGTGTGTTCTAAATTGTATTATTTATTGATTATTTTTTATGCTGTCAGGAACCTTGGGCAGACATTGGGGAGTGTGAGATAGAAATCTTCTAAATAAAATTGTAAAGCATTTTTTTTCAGGGCAGCAAAAGGAGAACCATGACAGGAAACAGTAACTTTCATGACATGTCAGAATATTGGCTTTCTTCTACAGTTGCTTTGTTCTGCTTTCCCTCATGTGCTTGTTTTGACCGGCATCTTCTCTCTTTCTTTCTAGTCTTTTCACTACGCTTCCTTGCGGGTCAAAAGCAAAAAATGGCCCAAAGGTAAATTCTTTGAATAATTAACATGTATAATACATTGTTGATGTAATAAATAACATGGAGAATCAAAACACTAGCAAATCAAACCACAAAGAAGCCTGATCAAGATATGATATATTGATTTGTTTAGAAGACTTACCATGTGCATTTGGCATGCTGTGCTGATAGCTTGCCAGTTCAAGAATCCCCCTCAAGAATTCTGTGTTGATTTCGTCTGATCTTTTTATGCCATGACATTTTGTACATTTGCATTATGCTCTGGGCCTGTGAGGCTTTGGGCATTTTCCAGCCATTGAGTTATGATTCCAAACTGTCCAAAAGAATGGAGTATCTTGCAATCTGTGTGCCTGTGATACTTCTTCAGTGACCTAGTGCTTCTACAATTTTCTTTAGAAAACTCAGGGCCTTTTTTCAGCTGGAACGTGGTGGAACGGAGTTCCGGCACCTTTGAAAATAGTCACATGGCTGGTGGCCCTGCCCCCTGATCTCCAGACAGGAGGGCAATCTAAACTTCCCTCTGTCTGGCAATCAGGGGGTGGGGCCACAGGCCATGTGACCATTTTCACCAAGGGCAATTTAAACTTTAAAAAACAACCCCTTGTTCCAGCTGACCCAAAGTGATGTCATTGTGCGGTCCTGAGTTCCACCACTGAGTTCCACCACCTCTTTTTCCAGAAAAAAAGCCCTGAGAAAACTATCAGTGATGTGAGAATTTTATATTTTATGTACTATAGCTCCTTCATTTATTCCCCCACCTTTCTCCTTAATGGGGACCCAAAGCAGCTTACATTGTTTCCCTCGCTTCCATTTATCCTCACAACAACCTTGTGAGGTAGGTTAGGCTGAGACTGTGTAACTGACCCAAAGTCACCCAGCAAGCTTCCATGGCAGAACAGGGAATCATGCTTGGGTCTAACCACTACACAATACAAGCTCTCAAATCTCTAGCGCTCCAAAAGAAGGGAGGAGAGAAAAGAGATCACCATGGGAATGTGTTTTTTTTTAAATCCTTTAATGTTTTTTTAAAAAATCGTGACCTTACAATGCAAATTAATATTTGCAATGATCAACACTCATGTCAAATATTCATGCTGGACGTCACATCAGCAACTTAGAACGTGCTCAACCACATTGTGTAGACCCAGAGCTGCCATTCCTCCGGTGGGGGCAGAGGATCGCCCATGCCCAGCCTCCTCCGCCTGCCACCACTCACCTGGCCAGTGGGGGAAAAGGTACAAGTGGATGTTCAAATGGGCCTCCTGGGGCGTGTTCCTAGTGTGACATGACAGCATCACTCCCAAGAGAGATGTCACTGTGCAGGCCCTGGGAGTGCATCCAGGCTTCGCACCAGCTACTTCGGCTCATTTGAACATCCCAAAAGGTAGGTGCCAGGTCTCCCCACTCCCGCTGGAAGGGTAAAGGGCCTTGGCAACCCTATGCAGATCAGCCCTCAGTTAGAAACATGGAATTTGATGCATCTAGGGGTTCTGGAGATGTGCTCTCCTATACATGGAAGTGTGTGCAGTCTTGGGGGGGGCTTCCCAAGTTCCTGCGGGGGGCAGTGAATCCCTTGCCACCAGCAGGCCTTTCACACTGCCACTCAGCTGGGCAGTGGAAGAAAAATAAAGGAGAAAATGGGGGGATGTCCAGCATCCCAACATACTGATGTCACTTCCCGCGTGGCCAGAAGTGACATCAGGGTGTCATTAGGGACGCTTTAGCATTCAAGCAAAACTTGGTGTTTACATCCCTGGAAGTGATGTCAGTGCATTGCCAGTGACATCATTGCATTGCTTATGAGGGCCCCCACTGCCTTGGTGAGTCTCCTGCCAGCCTTGTGTTGGTAATGCTACCTGTGAGCCACAACAAATGCATTCGCGTGTATCGTACTAAAAACGTGACAAGCAGAGTGGCCCAATGGGGGCAATACCACTACCACCCCCCACCATGTGCTTCACTGCCTCTGAACATGGTTACAAAATTGGGGGAGCTATTTCAGGTCAGCCCTAGCTACAATGAAGGCACACTCAGTGTCACAAAGTCAAAAACAGACCTAATAAGGCTTGCCAGTGCCTCATACAAGCTGAGTGTGTGCTCCAGAATTTTGTGCAATCTAGAATTCTGTACATCACACATTGATTCCTTGTCCAGTGAACTTACACATCGGGCACCATTTAAACAGAGCACAGAGATATACTCAGATATATACAGATATACATATACATGTATCCCCCCTCATAAGCTGTCAGAAAGAGCTATGTTTTCCTTTCCAGTTTATGTGTTCCTTTTTAAAACAGGCCAGAAGAATTCAGGATATTATTTCAAAAAGAATAAACTTTCCAAAGCTTAGCTGTGGGATACCACAGAAGAAAGAATAGTAATTTAATGTGATCTAAACTCTTGACACCACTTCACAGCTGTAGGACAAATATAATTAATATAACAATGTAAACTCAATTTTTCACAGTGAACAGTCTAATGTTTTAATTAAATTTGCCCTAGGCTTTTAAGGGAAAGTGATATGAATATTAGGGGGGAAATTCTGTTTCTGGTGATTTAAAAAAAGGAGAGAGGAAGAAAGAGAATAAAATTTCAGGGCTGTTAAGTCAGATGGGTTGAAGTAATGAAAATAAAGTCTTTTCTGTTGCGCTACATTGATTCTAAAATTTCCTGATTTGAATTAACCTCTGAGTAAAATACGAATGGCATACATTGGCCATTCTTTCCTCCTTTGTTTAAAAGAGGTCAGACAATGAAGTCACAATGCGGTTAATCACAATCAACTGTAACGTCGTCTGATCTTTATGAAGCATTAAGAAATCAAGAGCTGGGTGAGGCAGACAAAGTACGTCTGACATTTGTACCTGGACTGGCTTCATTCTGCATTTTACTGTCCAGTTTTAAAATGGTAGAGAAACCAAGCCAGTGTTGCAGAGCCAATTCCATGAAGTATTGATAAATCCCACTGTGGAAATATGTGATGCTTGCTATTTATTCAATCAGTTCCTATAGCCCGCTTACATAAAAATATGAGAGCTGGGATAGTGAAGTAGCTAACTGAGCTTGGAAATCCCGAGTTCAATTTTCACCTCTGCTTTGAACCCACTAAGGGCTAAGCTAGAAGTGATGAATTACACTTGAATGGCAAGTGAACTTGCGCTCCACTTGCGCTCCACTCGACATGATTGAGTGGAGTGCAAGTGGAGCGCAAGCGAACAGGGAGGAATATACGCGAGTCTGTTCATTTGCCATTCAAGTGTAACTCATCACTTCTAGCTTGGCCCTAAATAGTTTTAGGAGAGGAGCAATTATTTGGGCCTAAGCACACACATGTGTTACACACTTACAGACACATGCCACCTGTGTCAATGAAGTCAATACAAACCTGGTGTCTGAAGAAGGGATCTCTGACTCTTGAATGCGCATACCCTGAAAATCTTGTTGGTCTCTAAGGTGCCACTGGACTCAAATCCTGCTGTTCTGCAGACCAACAGGGCTACCCACCTAAAATTGCAACCGACTAAGGATTACTGAAGGTCTGACTAGTCAGAACTCCTAATAGTGGAACTCCTAATAGTGCTAAGCAGTGGCTGCAGACTGCCCCTCCCTCCAAACCACACCAAGGTTGGGAGTTATTTTAATACTTCCTCCTCACACACCATTTTCCTGATTTCTAACAGTCTCCTGGAGCAACAGTTCACCCCATCGGGTGGTAGGAGGGAATATGGATTGCATTTTTCGCACAGCAAGGCAAATAGCAGTTCTTCAGCACCTTCCCTAGGTTGACTCTGCATGTGGCATACTGAACAAGAGCGTCCAGCTGAGGACTAAAGGAGAACCAGCTTCAAATCTCCCCTCAGAACCAAATTAGATGTCATGATGGCAGAGATGCATGTTTATGTGTCCGCCCCTTACGAAGATGAAGAAGTAGGAGATGAGAAGAAGAGAGAATGTTAAGAAACAAGATTTTTTAACTTCTCTTTTGAGGGCTAAACTAGATACAGCGGCCATGTTTGTGTGTCCTTATGTTTCTGTCACGTATAAAGTGGAATGGATAGGGACCGATTCTTACATGAAAAGGGTTGCAGAGGTGAGAGATACCCCCCACCCCCATTCCCTTGCTCTCTCCCCCCAGGATCTTTTTCTCCCATCCTGGCTTCAGTACTGAAGTACAGAAGAGAAAAGAGCCTGCAGCTCAGTGAAGTAAGGCAGGAAAGCTGAGCTAGATTTATGCACAAACTAAGTAAGCTACTATTTAGGCCTCCAGATTGTGAGAGGCCTATCAATACAAAACATTAATAAAATTTGCTAAATTACCATTTGTTTTGGTAATGCAATGGGGCCTCTTAAACTTGACACAGTTTAGGTCCTCAGCGTATCTAATTCAGCCCTAGATATCCTAGGCTAGCACCCAGTAGGAGATGTGGGTGGGGACTCCAGAGGCATCAGCAGTTCTTAGAACAGAATGATGTCACTTCCAGGTTTTCCATAGCAGTGACATCACACCAATGTCAACTTTTTAATTTATTTTTCTCCTGCTGGCTGACAAAGTGGTGGCAGGAAGCAGGGTTGTCTGTGGAAGTGGGAGATCTGGCAGTCCTAGTGGTGAGAGTTCAGCTCCATTCACCCACAAGGTCCTGTTGCCTTAAAAAGAAATCAAACTTCCCCTGCCTTTCAGTGCTATAAATGTGAAGAAAGTAAACACAAGTGTGTGAGCCTGAGTGGTATAATGCTAGAAAACCAGTGAGTGTAGTGGTTATAATAATAACATTTGATTTATATACTGCCCTGCAGGACAACTTAACGCCCACTCAGAGCGGTTTTAAAAGTATGTCATTATTATTCCCACGACAAAACACCCTGTGAGGTAGGTGGAGCTGAGAGAGCTCTGAGAGAGCTGTGTCAGACCCAAGGCCATCCAGCTGGCTTCAAGCGGAGGAGTGAGGAATCAAACCCGGCTCTCCAGATTAGAGTCCCACGCTTTTAACCACTACAGCCAAACTGGCTCTCAGATGTCAAATTAGGACTGGAAAGAACCAGATTCAAATCCTCATTCTGCAATGAAGCTCGTTGGCTGTTTTCACACTACTTACTCGCTTCTGGAACATCGCGAAATGTAGCGCAAAAAACACAGAAGATAGCGTCTTCTCGCAAGAGTTTTGCGCGACATTGAGCAAACCTCGCGCGACATCGCACAAAACTCCTGCGAGAAGACGCTATCTTCCACGGGTTTTGTACTATGTTTCGTGATGTTCCTGAAACGAGTAAGTAGTATGAAAACGGCCCTTGAATGATAAGATTACCAAACTCCAGATGGGGCCTGGAGTTCTCCCAGAATTAGAACTCATTTCCAGATAACAGATAGTTCCCCTGGGGAAAATGGCAGCTTTGTAAAATGGAATCTATGGCAGCGCATGCCTGCTGTGCTCCCTTCTCAACTAAGCGTTCCCTAGTCTCTACTCCCAAAGCTCCAGGAATTGGCAACCCTATTGGGTGACCGTGGGCCATTCACTCACTCTCAGATTAACTTTCCTTCACAGGACTGTTCTCTGGATGAAAAGTGGGGAAAAATGTGACAGACAGATGTATGAGCAAGCAAGAGGGCCTGTTTAGCTGTAAGAGACAGCAGTAACTTGTGCATTAGGTGCAAAAAAAATTAAGATTTGCAGATCGATTGTCCTGACTTTTTGTTTGAAGGGTTTGGATGGAAATGATGTTTTACGTTTTTTTTAATGAGTTAATGGTGGGGGGGGGGAGGAAGAATGGCAATATTATTCCCACCGTCTCTCCCTCTCTCTTTTGTTACCTTCTCTTGTTTCCATTTCCAGGAGGCTCGCTGAACAACAGCAGCAGGCGGCGGATTTCCTGCAAGGACTTGGGGCACGGGGATTGCGAGGGCTGGTTGTGGAAGAAAAAGGATGCCAAAGGTTACTTCACCCAGAAGTGGAAGAAATACTGGTTTGTCCTGAAGGATTCTTCCCTCTATTGGTACACCAACCAGAATGTGAGTACTGACTGCAACCAAGAGAAAGACTTAAAAAAAAAAAACAGCTAGTAAGCTTGTCATATGGCAGGAGGTCACCAGCTGGTAAGCCATGCTGCCCACCGCCACTCTAAGTAAATAAGTAAATATTTACCTAAGTACTCTAAGTAAATAAAAGTAACATCACCAATGTTGCTACATCACTTCCATTCTGGGTGCAACCCGGAAGTGACAAAAGGTAGCTCTAGGAATCCGAATGTGACATCACTGACTTCACATGCCCATCCCCTTGTCCCCACCCACCAGCCCTCCCACCGGTTTCCAGATCCAGCAAAACAGCCCTAACTGGCTACGGGTGCTTCTGAGGGCCTCGCTAGATGAAGCAATACAGGATCCATGAATGGATCTGTCCATGGTTTTTTTTCTTAATAAACAGCAATTGTTCAGCTTGTAGGGGGCTAACTTCCTCTCCCCTTCAGCTTTGTCCTTAACTGAAATGGCCTGTGGAACACCTTGCGGGCTATACCTGCCATCTCCATTGGCCTGAACAGGGCCAACTGCAGAGCCAGCCTGGTCCAGTGTTGGACTAGGATCTGGGAAACCCAGGTCTGAATAATCCCCACTCTGACATGGAAGTTTGCTGGGTGACGGGCCAGTCACACATTCTCAGCCTAAACTACCTCACAGGGCTGTGGTTGTGAGAATTTTAAGTGGAGGAAGGGAGTATGATGTTGTAAGCTTCTTAGGGTCCCCTCTGAAAAGAAAAACAGGGAGTAAATATCTAAATAAATAAATGAACTGGCTTCTCTCTTCCTAGAACTACCTTTTTCAGCAGCTGTTTGCTTCACTATCGTGTAACAGGTTGGAGTTCATCTCTAGATTTGCTCTCCAAGTCTATCCAGCTACTGCATCAGGCATCTGAAAAGCACCATTCTCGGTTATACCCCATGTCACACAGCTCTGTTCCGTCCCTCCCCTTGCCTCTGGATATCATAGAAATCTGTACAGGATAACAATTTTACTTAGCACGTATATAGCAGTACAGAACTTTCAAAATGCTTATGTGTATCAACCTTTTCCAATAACCACGTGTGGAAGGCCAGAATGATAACCCACATTCAGCAGATGCGGGTCTCAGGTGGAGAGAGTGCAGCTTGCCTAAAGCCACCAAGCCCGTTGATGGCAGAGGAAAGATTCAGACTGCAGACTTCCTGAACTGGGAGAGACTGGACCTTTAGCTTACCGGGAATCTTCTCGTTGGGGCAGTGTCTTGGGAGCACCCCAGGGGGCTAGGGGCAAGCGGAACCAAGTGGCCCCCATATGGTGTCTTCTGCACTGCTGGGGTCGCACCCTTAGCCCCAGACTGTCGCAATGACATCAGTGGGAGAGGGGTAGCCTCACCAGCCAGCACTGCACAGCTTTCCCCCAGTTTACACCTATGCCGTTTTAGCATCCCAATCCACCCACATTCCTGAATGAGGCTTTTAGCAGCACACTGGCTTGCCAACGTGAAGGTAATGTTTTATAAATGAAGGAGTCAGGTAAACTAAGGGGAAACTCTGGAGGTGATTTGTTTCCATTTGGAAACCTTATCCTCACTTCTATTTGATTATTAATACAGTGGTTGGCTGGCTTTTGGGTCGCCTGACAACCACTATTTAGTTATCCCCTATTTCAGCCTTTACCGTCGCAGCCTAAGGTTGTCTCAGATGAAATTGGGCAATAAGAGCACAGGCTTCAGGGTGTGAAATGCCTACACGTACATGGTGCAAGACAAAATCATATTAACAAAAGGCAGTACGGGTTGCTTAAATAATTTCCTCCATTGCCCAGGATTGCTGGAAGGGAAGCTTCCATTCATATATTATTTGAGCTTTTTCTGCCCCATGCTCTCAGTTTAAAAAACTCATGCTGTTGTTTGCAACGATAAAAGAATAAAACCGCACTATTTGTATAATAGTCATATAAGCCATTCCCTCCCTCTGGTGGATAAAAAGCAAAATGGAGCCACACAGGACTAGAGTATAAGTATCGGCAATCATGTGGGTACCCCCTAGTTTGTAGGTAAATAAGGGGTTTTTTTAAATCAATTGTGGCATAAAACCTCTCCAAATAACAGGAATGGCGTCGTTTGCACATACACAGGCAGCACAAAAGAATCCACAGAGTCGCTTGCCAACTCAGAATTCTCAAGAACAGTCAGTGAGAACTTGGTTGTCATTTTGGGTTGCTAAGACAATCCTTCACAGCACCAAAGCCTGCTCTACCCGTTGTGTTGCTCTACCCTCACACCACAGCGTGCAGAAGAGGCCTCCCGACTTTAAGGATTTGCTTCAGCATCCCAGAGTGCCATGGTGGGAGTGACCATGTAGAGGAGGCAAGGGGGGGAGGAACTAGAGTCCATTGCTGGAGGGAAATAGGAAGAGCTAGGGGAAACATGAGTAAGACAGGAAGACCAACTGGGTGGGCAAGTGGAGGAGGGCAAAAGAGTGAGCAGGTAGGGACAGGGAAGTAAATATGAGCCCCTGGGGAAGTGGAGAGCAGTGTGTGTGGGGTGGGTGATGTGGTTTCCCTTCCCACATCAGTCCTTGCAAGTCCATCTCTTTTTAAAACCTAATGAGACAGCAGTTGTGGCCAATGAAAGGGACCTTAGTTCTCTTCTCTTTCCCTTTGCAGAATGCCTGGCCATTGATGGGCCAGGCACTGATGGAATGAGCCATGTCCCCGCCCCTCACACTCTCTCACACACACGCACGCACACTTTTCTCTCCCCCCTCCCCCTTCTGCTTTTGGGATGAGAGCAGTCTGTGCAATACTTGAGAAGAGTACCAGTATCTCGGTTTTTTAGCCCATTCCTCCCAGGCCATTTTCCCAGTCTGGATCAATACCTGTATTATTATTCTTCCAACTGCTTTGGTGGAACAGTGTGGGACCTCCCTCTTCTCCCCATCCTAGCACCACTGATCCAACCTGGTGCAGAGCGACTTTGAGACCACATTCAATGGCTGCCCTATAGCAAGTCCATTTCAGCCAAGGAGATGGATAACAACAACAACAACAACAACAACAACAACAACAACAACAACAACATTCAATTTATTTACTGCCCTTCAGGACAACGTGCACCCAGAGTGGTTTACAAAGTGTGTCATTATTATCCCCACACCATCACCCTGTGTGGTGGGTGGGGCTGAGACTGAGAGAGCTCTGAGAGAGCCGTGACTGACCCAAGTGAAGGAGTGGGGAATCAAACCCAGCTCTCCAGATTAGAGTCCTACTGCTCTTAACCTCTACACCAAACTGGCTGTTTAAACTCTAACTCTGGCCATTTCCACAGGTCCTTAAAGGGACAGCCTTCTCACCAAATGCTGGCAGCTTTCCCCCTTGATTCCAGAAAAGGTGCTGAAAAAACAGAAGCCAAACAGCCTGCAACCGTTTTGAAAATGGAGATGTCTGGAGTTAAGGGGGGAAACTGCCAGTATTCAGTGAGCAGGCCGTGCCTTTAACAATGTGTGGAAATGGCCTTAGGCTTGTCAAGCAGCCTGGGGAAAAAATATCCAGTCCCTTTAATAAAGCCAAAATTGGATGTTATTTACCAGGTGAGACTGTTTGCCTCTATCCCATGAAAAGCCACAACAGCCCATTTCCGCATATTAAGCCTCTATTAAAGGAAGAGGACATTTTCTTCTCTGTGCTGTTGGCAACCCTACCGACTTGAATTGTGACCTAGGGTTTTACTGCCTGAAAAGCAATGCCTATAAAACCACTTTCAAACAATGAATGCAGGGCAGAAAGGTGAACAGAGTCACAGTGCCCTTTTTTGTGAGAAGTGGAGTCTTACATGTTGAATAGGTTCAAAGTTGCCTTCATCATTCCAAAAAAGCTTTCCTATTTCAAGGCATTCCAGCTGGCTGTCTACAAACAGAATGGATGTTCAATAAGAGCTTGTTCAGGGATCTGGCAGTTCAGTACCTTTAATGAAAAGAGTGCGTGGATTCGCTGCTCTCAACCCAGTGCTCTTTTTTTTCAACAGTATTTCCTCTCCTTCTCATGCTAGGATGAAAAAGCAGAAGGATTCATCAGTTTGCCCGAGTTCAGGATAGACAGAGCCATTGAATGCAGGAGGAAACAGTAAGTATGAGCCAACACGGCCAGCACAGGAAGGACTGGCCCTTGCAAATATGGAAAGCCAATTGGTCTCTGTCTAAAAGTCAGATTTTGGTGACCTGCCCAGGGTGTCTATTTGGGACCGCAGTGTGGGGTGACCAACTGAAAATTATTAGGGACCTGTTACACCCATACACTGTAGTTTAAACCAGATCTTTTATGTCTTCCAGAGGCAAATGGAGGGTGCCAGCTTTGACCTATAAAACCTCTAATGCAGCAGAAACTCTTTGCATTTATCACCCAGTCCTTTTGAGTGTGCTATACTCGGGGCCAATGTCAGTGTGCCCTAAAATGGGGCAGCTGCCAGGGTCCAAGCCTTCTAAGAGGGCCCCTTCCTGCCCTGGCCTCATATGCCCACATGTCCTTCCACTTGCATGGCCCAGTGCTGTCAGGGAAAGGGCATGCCTGTGGCGGCGAGCACAGATAATGGGACAGGTCGTGGAGAAGAATGCACAGGTAGGGCATGGGGGGGCAGGGAGAAGAACCTGGGAACTCTATGCCCAGGGCCCCCCAAAACCTGAAATGGGTCCTGTCTGTGCTTGATAACCCCTCCTCACAACAGAGGGGTGGGACTGAAAGAGCAGCATGCATGTGACAATCCACTTTGAGTTGCAATGAAAAAAGCTGGCTATAAATAAAGTAAACAAATCAATGCAGAATTCCATATATGCACAGAGGCTTCCGAAGAACTTGCTTCCTTCTGCAGCTTCTGGTCCATGTGGTAAGAACGTGTGTCTGAACTGGACGTACATTCTGACTGCATGGGCAGTTTCCTAATAAACTCCAGGAGCCCACTATGTGACATGTCTATGCATAAATGGTCAATTTGGACTTTTGCCACCCCGCTGGATGTTCAGGGTAGGGAAGATGCTCTGAGTAGGTGGGGCAAGGAAGGGCACCCATGTTCCCCATGACACCTAGGACAGCAAGTGGCAGTGACATCAAGCAACCTAACCACCAGAATGTTAACACTATTCACTACTCCATCATAGGCACAATCAGCATCTTAGGCAGTTGTCCCGCATAAGCCCATTCCAAGGAAACAGGAGTTGCACAAGTGTTTCAAAATGTGCATGAATTCTCAGTGGCACCTTGCAAATGTGCAGCTGCCTTACCTGCTTATTCCCAAACTCTCCCTTATCTTTTACACATCCAATAAGTAACTGGTTCAAAGGATGTATCCCAACTTTCCTGATCACCTCCTTATAAAGGGAGATGCTGGAACCTGTTCCTTTTTCTGCCAGTGAGATATTCAGCTGGGCATTGTGGGGGACCATGTAACGTTTTGGAGATCAGCTCTGTCACTGATATTTTTTTTTTCTTTTGCATGGTTTCCTGTCTGATCTAATGACCTGTGTTTCCTACACAAGTAAATGTTCATTCATTTATTCATTTGGTAGCACATCAATGATAGAGAAATAGGGCATTGCACAGGCCTGAGGCAAAGAAGAAAGGATATGTAAGAATCACTCTTCTGCCTCTGGCAGCCCTCAGAACCAGAAATTCAACTTCCCCGGACAGCAGGGTAATCTCTTGGGCATAAGAGCTTAGTAAAATACATGACAATGCCTCATAATCCACCCATAAATTAAAACAAATTATTGTATCCCAAATACAACAGCTTTTCACAAGGGACCTTGTTTTTAAGATGCCAGTGGTTCCAGTGGTTGTGCCACAGTGCTGTCTCAAAACATCATGTGCCACCAACATCACAGTCAAATTTGTCAAGGATGAGCATTTGAGTGCTCGCTGCTCAAAAGGGGCTGCCGTTTTCCCTTCACACAGAGCATTCAAGAAGGCTGGAGGTAATGTAAGAGAATCCTCAGTTCAGACACCCGTCTTCGTACATGTTAAAGGAGCCCACGGATGTTGCCGTGGGCAATGATCCTCAACATCCTGGAGCAACCTCTTAGAGCTAAGATACAAGAGACGAATTACACGCGGACGCGCATGTGAAGGGAGTCGCAATGTTAGCTGGGAAGCTGAGTTTTAAAAGAGATCGGAAGGCTTTGTCAATTTCCCCTCTCTTCAGAGGGAGCAAAAATAGCTCCTCAGAGAGTTTGTAATTTCCTCCACACCTCTTAGAAGGGGAGGTGAAACTGACGGAGCCTTTGGGAAATTAGCAAATTCCTTTGGGAAAGAGGAAATTAGCAAACCCTCTGAGGAGCCATCTTTGCTGGCTCTATAGAGAGGGGAAATTGACAAAGCCTTCCGATTTCTTTTAAAACTCAGCTTCCTGACTAACATTGTGACTCCTTTCACGTGAGCGTCCTCATGTAATTCGTCTCTTGTAGCTTAGCGTTCATTCTCAAATATTGCAGTGCCAATGTACATTGGGTGAATTTATGATCCTAAGATTTCTTAGTACCATTTGTAACTTACTCTTCTCAGCCAGCTTTCAGGCGTGTGGAACCCAGCAGTGACATGACACGTCCGCACACTTGTGAACATATTAAGTGTTTTTATGCAAATCATACCTAGGACCTTAGGCATGCAAGGGATGTGTTCTCCCACCTGGCTGTTCAGCCTTGCTCCCAAAAGGTGGGCCTCAAAATGAATCTGACTTTAATGGGTCTAACTTTGCAGTAAGTAAGTCAGGATCAACTGGGAGCCAAATGGTAACCTCTTGGTTTATGCAGTGAGCCTTTTAAGGCCAAATGCAAGCAGAGAAGCAGCTAGAAAGGCAAGATTAATCTATGGAGAAAACTGTAAATATCTCAGACAGAAGGACAGAAGAACCACTTTCCAAACAGTGACTCTGCTACTTCGCTAGCACATGTGCTTGGGAACACTGTTCGTCTCCACAACTAGAATCCATAGCTAATGTGTGCCATCTAGTGGATTCTGTGAAGTTCTGTATAAGGTGCCCTTTCCACAATGTATCTTCCTGGCTTTGCAAAACAGAATTTTGTTCAGTTTGATAGCATGCACTGAGCAATAATATTTTGTCTGTTTGGCTTATTCCCCCTCCATCTACCAGCTGGCATGAATAACTTGCTTGTGTTTTGACACAACCATTTTCCAGATGGTGGGCTTGCTATTAAATTGACTTTTCCAGATGATTTTGGCTTCTGGATGCTCCAACACGTGGCAGTTTTGCAACTTAAGGGGCGGGGGAGGAGAGAGATACAAGTCCTCAGTATGAATGGAACAAAACAGAGGGCCACAAAGAATTAACAATTGTATTGCTGCTATAAAAACAGGCAGTACAGCATGTATGGAAAGCTACAAACAACGAGACACTGGAAAATGCTCGTGTTATGTCTTCCTCAGAATTAAATTGCATCTATGACAGGTCATACCCATGATTGTCTGTGACATTGCCACAAAGGAAGAGAGTTTTCCAGCTTTCCTTCAGATATTGAGATTAATGATGATCCTGGGGACACTCCGATACTTCTGAAGGGAGAGGTGCCTAAGAGATATTTTTTACCTCTGACTCTGTTCTCAGTTGTTCCATGAGATTCAAGAACTCTCCAAGTTGTAGAGGTTCCTGCTTAATTTAGTACTCATCCTTGTGTGTGATAAATCCTAAAGAGGAATGACTTCTGAACTCTTTGCACAGTTTTTGCAACTTACATTCTGGGAAAACAATCGAAAAATCAGTTGGAGTTCAGATATGGTGGTAAGTTACCAAAGTATAAGAAATCAAGCCAAACCTGCCTAGAAAGTCATTTTTAAAAAACTTTTACTTCATTAATGCCCCATCGTTCTCCCCAGTGGGGACCCAAGGTGGCTTACATCATTCTCCTTTCTTCCATTTTATCATCACGACAATTGTGTGAAGTAGGTTAGGTGAAGTGTACATGACTGGCCAAGGTCACCGAATAAGCTTCCGTGGCACAGTGAAGATTTGAACCTGGTTCTTCCCGATCCTAGTCCAACACTGTACCTACTACAAAAAAAACTGGCTACTGTCCTGTATGCCTCCTCTTGAAAGCTAAGACTTGTGCCTTTTTTATTTATTTATTTATTATCATCATTTATAGCCCGCCTTTCTCACTGAGGCTCAAGGCGGATTACATAGTGTGAGTCAGTACAGTCAATATCATAAACATTTCAACATGTATGTAATAGGTAAATACAATTTGCAAGATTTAAAGAGAAAGAATGAAAAGGAAGGAGGTTTAAAGATTTAACAGTGTTGAAACAGAGTATAGGCAAATTCCATGACTATATTAAATAAAATAAGAACTACCCAGTAGGATCATACTTATAGCAAAGTCTATGGTCCCTCACCCTTTACAGCAATAGTAGTGAAGTCTGTGGTCCCTCCCTATCTCTTTACTGATGGATCTCTTGAGACATCTTTTTGTCTCAAAGCACTGTGCCCAATCTACATCCAACAGCTAACTGGATTTCACGTTCAGATCTGTAAGTTAAGTGGTTATTTACTTTTACTAATTTTGTTTAAAGTATTTGTATCATGCTTTTCCTGGCCATCAGATAAGATTATAACATATTAAACAGTCAAATATATAAAGCCACTACATACATAATTAGCTAATTAAATGGAAAGATTAAAAAAATAAAAATATACAGTTGACCTTGAAAAGTCAACTGTATGGTGAGGAAGCAACCATCGTGTGGGCAAAAACAAAGCTCAGTTAAAACCATCAAAGCCATAAGCTACAAACAACACCCATGTCTTCACCCAGCAGCCAAATAGAATGAATCTCAAGGAAGAGGAAGTTTCCACAAATGGTGGCAGCACCACTGAGAAGACTTCAAGTAAGTCCTTGCCCTTCTCATCTCAGAAGATGGGTGCACCGAAGAGGAGTCTTTCCAGAAGATCTTAATGAATGGGCAAGTGGAATCAGGAAGGGGTGGTCCTTCAGGAACCCAGAATCCAGATCATGTAGGCTTTAAAGACCAAAACCAACAGCACTTAGTAGCGTTCCCAGAAACAAAGCAGCAACCTTGTATAATACAGGATGATCCCTCAAACATGTTCCTGTGTACATCCTTTCTGCAGTATATTGGAGCAACTGAAGTTTCACACAAGATCTTCAAAGATAGTTGGACATGGAGTGCATTACAGGAATCAAACTTGATGTGAACACAGCATTGTTGTTGTTGGTTGTTGTGGGTTTTCCGGGCTGTATTGCCGTGGTCTTGGCATTGTAGTTCCTGACGTTTCACCAGCAGCTGTGGCTGGCATCTTCAGAGGTGTAGCACCAAAAGACAGAGATCTCTCAGTGTCACAGTGTGGAAAAGATGTTGGCAGGTCATTTATATCTACTCAGGAGGGGTGGGGTTGAGCTGAATCATCCTGTAAGAGTTTCCCAGGGTGTGGAATGCTAATGGCGGGAGGCTTCACTGTATCCTGAGGAGGTTCTTTTGCATATGGATTGGTGCTTGATGTGCTAATCTTCTCTGCAGGGCTATTGTCGGGTGTAGAGTGTTTTGTTAGCCTGGTGTTTTTCAGAACTGGAAACCATGCTCTGTTCATTCTTAAGGTTTCTTTCCTGTTGAAGTTTTGCTTATGCTTGTGAATTTCAATGGCTTCCCTGTGCAGTCTGACAAAGTAGTTGGAAGTGTTGTCCAGTATTTTGGTGTCCTGGAATAAGATACTGTGCCCTGTTTGAGTTAGGCTATGTTCAGCCACTGCTGATTTTTCAGGTTGTCCAAGTCTGCAGTGTCTTTCATGTTCTTTTAATCTTGTCTGGATGCTACACTTTGTGATCCCAATGTAAACTTGTCCACAGCTGCAGGGTATACGATATACTCCTGCAGAGATGAGGGGGTCTCTACTGTCTTTTGCTGATCGTAGCATCTGTTGTATTTTTCGGGTGGGTCTGAATACTGCTTGAAGGTTATGCTTTTTCATAAGCTTTTCCATCTGATCAGTAATTCCTTTGATATATGGCAAAAATGCTTTTCCTGTAGGAGACTGTTTTTCCTTGCTATTAGCATTCCACACCCTGGGAAACTCTTACAGGATGACTCAGCTCAACCCCACCCCTCCTGAGTAGATATAAATGACTTGCCAACATCTTTTCCACACTGTGACACTGAGAGATCTCTGTCTTTTGGTGCTACACCTCTGAAGATGCCAGCCACAGCTGCTGGCAAAACGTCAGGAACTACAATGCCAAGACCACGGCAATACAGCCCGGAAAACCCACAACAACCATCGTTCTCCGGCCGTGAAAGCCTTCGACAATACATTGTTGTTGTTGTTGTTGTTGCACTTATATACCACTCTTCTAAACAGATTAGTGCCTCCCTAGATAACAAGTTAGTGTTATTTATTATTCCCATAATACAGTTGGGAAGTTGGGGCTGAGAGGAGTGGCTTACCCAAGGCCACCTACTGAGCTCATGGCAGTACTGGGATTTGAACCAGTAGAGTGCTGATCTGCAGCCAAACCACTTAACCACTGTGCTACAGCAATGCTGAGTCATCCCTTTCCACTCAACGGTGAACCTGCTGGACCAACCGTTGGCAAAAAGTGCATCAAGCCACATATGATATCTGGGCATCAAAATGCAGATCCAGATCTAAAAGCATCCTCAAGTTGTGAATCTGCCGTTTTAGAGATAATGCTACGCCATCCCCAATATAGGTGATAAATCACCTCTCTGATCCAAAACACCAACTAAGAGCATATCTGTCTTGTTTGAATTGACCTTTAGTGTGTTTGTTCTCATTCAGTCTATTGTTGCCTCAGCTCATCCACTGGTTCAGCAGATGAAAAGGGGAAGTAAAACTCCAGATGCCCTGACAATCTCAGCCAGCAATGGCATGTAGGGACAAAACAGAACCCTGCAGGACCCGATAGTGTAATTGCCAGGGGTCAGAGCTATAGCTGCCCCACATTACCTACTGGGACTTGTCTTCCAGTTAAGTGTAGAGCTACTAAACGTTCAATGTCTCCCCCTCCCCATCCTGAAAGATGGACCTAAAGGCAACCGTGGCTAATGGCATTGAAAACCATTGATGGATGCAGAAGAATCAAGAGAGTAAAGCTCCTTCTCATCTATCAAAGCAACCAATGCAATCTCTGCACTGAACCTGAAACCTGATTGAAAGGAGTCCCGTTTCATCCAAGAGTGCCTTGAGTTAAACCACCACTAACCACTTAAGTGCCTTAGTCCCTAAGGAGAGGTTTTTGTGAGTGGCTTTTTCCGGAATGATTTTACCACCACTTTCTTTGGCAGTAGAGCCACCATCCCCACCCAAAGGGGGAATGTATAACCACTCGGACCAGCAAGTAATCCCCATTCAGCAAGATATAACAAGCCAAGAAGCATCCGGGTCCATTATGGGACAGAGCTCTCGAGCGCCTGGGCACATCACATTGCAGTAACTGAAACTGGCCAAAGCAGTTCAGTGATTTCATGATGTGCCTTGTATCAAGGCTGCCTGTCACGGCAGATTCTCATAGGTGGTTTAGAGCCAAGCTACAAGTGACGCCTGACACAGGTTGGACACTTGTCAGCTTCCCTCAAGTTTTGATGAGAAATGTAGGCATCCTGGTCTTGCAGCTTGGCTCTCCATTTAATTGAAATTTACAGAGCAGCAGTCTATGGGAGGGAGAACATGCGGTCGGGAGGGGAGTGCAGGCGTCGGGCTCTCGCCAGGCGCCCCCCTTCCCCTCCGCTGGGTGTGGGGGGGGGGGTTTCCTGTAATCTTCAATTAAATGGAGAACCAAGCTGTAAGACCAGGATGCCTACATTTCCCATCAAAACTTGAGGGAAGCTGACAAGTGTCCAACCTGTGTCAGGCATCACTTGTAGCTTGGCTCTCAATCTATGCAATCTCGTCTGAATCAGCTAACTAGGCACTAATTCTTGGGAAGATCTTTCAAAGCTTTGGAAACAGCTTTTCAGTTCCACAGGCCTTTCTGAAAGCCAGTAAGCTGCCTTATATTACATCGGACCATTGGACCATTTAACTCACCTGACTGGTGGTGGCTTTTCAGAGTCTTGGGCGAAGAATGGTCATTTCTAACTCCCAGTATCTAAGAACCTGTCATTTAGTGGGAAATCCCAGGGACTGAACCCGACACTTTCTCCATGCAAAGTGTGTGCTCTGCTACAGAACCACAGTCCCTTTTAAAAAAGCAATTGACACGTTTTTTTCAAACACTTGAGAGGCTCATGGGAATATTTCCTTGGCGTTAAAATGTGAAATGGTACGGCTTGAATGCAAGTGATCAACCCTCCATTTTCTATAAATCGTTTTCTCTTTATCAAGCCAATCACATTGTACCATTTCCCCTTACCAAAGATATAATGAGAAGAAATGAGAAGCTCTGACTTATTGACTTCAAAAGAAAATAGACTGTCAGTGAAATCCTAAACAGATTTCAATGGGCTTAGACTGGAGTAATTCTGCTTAGGATTTCTTTATGAGTTTTGTCCTCTCAATTAATTAGCTTTCATGTTCTCAGAAGCCTTGTTATAGTTAATTCTGAAGAATGGCCCAAAAAATTTCAGAGTGTGGCTCAAAAAAATTCACACAGTGGGGCCATGTTCAAATAAGGAAGATTTTTCTAAATCCCCAGGTTTGCTGAAAAAATCCCCAAACATTTTTTTTAAAGGTGGGTCTTAAAAATTCCCCCAAAGGGATAATGCTGACGGAACTCTCATGAAATCACAGTATGCAATCGAGAGTTGCCTAGCAACCTAGGCATTGGATTATGGGCCTAGGTGGTTCCAACATGACAACAGATTTAGTGGGAAACAGAAACAACACCAACAGTGAGGAGGTGGGAATGGGGGAAGTGCTAGGAAGAGAAAGAGCAGAAAAGGAGTTGGGAATGTCAGAGGAGAAAGGTCTAGAAAGAGAAAGAAAGTTGGAGTCAGTGGGGAGAATAGAATTTCCCTCCATCATGAGAAGGTCCCCAGCTTATTAAAGTATATTGTATGAAAAATTGTCAGGGGAGTCCAGTGGCACCTGGCGTGGGCTTTCGGGGATCACAGTTCTCTTTGTCAGATGCATCTGGCGGGGAGAGCTGTGGTTCTCGAAGGCTTGTGCTACAGTGGAATTGGTTGGTCTTGGAGGTGCTGCTGGACTCTTTTTGATTTTGCCACTACAGACTAACACGGCTAAGTCCTCTGAACCTTTACAGAAGCAAACTGATCTCCACATCAGAAGGAGCTGTTTGCATCTGCATATCAGAAGGAGATGTTTGCATCTACCCCGCCCTCCCTCCTCCTCTATATCTGACCAGTTTCTCTTTTTGCCCTCTATGCATCTGACAAAGAGAACTGTGATTCTCGAAAGCTTATGCTACAATAAAATTGGTTAGTCTTAAAGGTGCTACTGGACTCTTTTTGATTCTGCAATTACGGCAACTGTAAAAATCTGGCCGGTAAGCAGTGTGACAAGTAAGAAGGGGCAGGAGAAAATGTGGGATTCTTTTGCACTGTGTTTGCTTGGCTAGCGGTGAAGGATGGAGAGGAAATCATTTCCAGGAGGCTGTTTACTCCTCTAATTACACTATGATGGCATCTAGGTTTGCTTTTCAAATCCTTGCTTCTTTGAAAAATATATTAATACTGTCATTGAAGTCTAAGTCTCAGCAAAAAAAAAATGCCAAAATGAAAAAGGGATTGAACGTGGTTTATTTAAAATAGAATTTCTTCCCCATTGGCATAGCCATCTACCAGAGCTTTTGTCTCCGCTTCCCTGCAGAGTCTTTTCGACGGCGAACAATTCTTTAGCTTACTCACCAGTGAGAATCAAGGACTAAGACATTGCTTTCAATTTCTTTTTTTTCCTACCCACAAATGCCATCCTCTATCAGAGAGCTATTGTATCTAAGAAAGTAAGGGGTTTGTGGTTTTTTTTTTTTTAACTTCCCTGAGAGAACAGTGAGTCTCTTCTTTGAAAGGGTTTCCAGTTCATTTCTGAAAAGGTCACACATTGAGGGGTATTGCATGTGTGCTCTGCTGTGACCTGGTCTGAGTTTCTAATGGAAATGCAGAAAATGGCTTTTTGAGTGCCCTCCTAAGGAGTTTAATAAGAGAAGGATGCTAAAAAAGATTTAGGCAGTTGCACATCGTAGACCACAAGCCAGGCGCATGCACCGCACACACAAAAAACGGCAGAGAAAGATCCTTTATTCAACAAGAACATTCTGCTGGGAAAAGGTGATGGATGTTGGTTCCACAGTTTCTTTCTCAGGTAAATTGACTTACTGCTGGTAAGGAGCTTTTAATTTGATTTTTAGACTCTTATCCTCCCTGATCCCTGAAGGTTTAGAGTAGGCAACGGTGGATGTTATAAAACAACATTGATAATATCTTGGACAGTCACTCAGTTAGAGAAACCTAAGTTGATTTCACATATGAGTTATAGGTGATTACATGATTCATTGATTAAATCTGCATAAATTTACATATGAAAAAGCAATACATTCTCAGTTTATGCATCACAGCAGGTGCGCAATCTCTCAGAAGCGGCCTTCCCTTCTTGGAAATGGCCTTTCCTTTTTATTTTTCACTTAGGAGGAAATGTCTCTTCTCTTCTAAGATTGCTCTCAGCACCTGCAGTTTGTTTTATAAGAACATGCATAAAATTGGTGGCAGCACCTTTTGTCAATCAAGATGTTTTTGATCAATTTGTCAGTTAATCAGTTGGATTAATACGGCAGCCTGAATAACATTTTCCCTAGAAGAGCCACCCCTCTGAATCCTTTATAAAACAAAAAGATCTAACATTGCTTCTGGAACAGCTGGCCTTCAACAATGTCCCCGTGGTGCCACAGCACCTTGGATTTGTTGGTGTCTATTTGCTTCTTCAGCAAAGCATCTGTTCCTAAAAAGCAAAGAACCAATTCTGGCCTTTCCCTACCTTATTAGAGTAGGTGGTACTTCAGAAGAAGCCAGCAAGCATCTTCTTTATTTCTGCAGGGAGTATCAATTCAATCAATAACAGCTGCCTCTAATATAGGAGGATACTTGACACACAGCCTCCCAACATTTTGTGACTGAACCCAATTCCCATGATTTATCCCCCTCTGTCAGCCATTTTGTGGTGCTGCCCACTCCCAGTCCTCAAAATTCCAGAAGTGTCCATATGTTCAACAAAACTGGAAACCTAGAAAATGATAGGTCTCTAGAGAAAAAGGAGTTTTGAGGCTGGAGAGAAACTGCTGGACCAGCTGAGATGATACAAGGAACTGTGCATGGTGGGAAATGGGAGAGCATGCCTTATTTCACACTTACACAATTAGATGGTCCCACCGCTGACACCACTGACACAGTTGCATAATGTGAAAATCTGGTTCCTTATATATGTTTAACATCCTGGAAGGAATGGTGGGAGGAAGGGTTAACTGTGCTTGTACAGTTAACAAATTCATATGTTTTGTCCAATGCAGATAGACTGTGGGATTGAGACCACCAGGGCTGGTGTTCCAGTAAAGTGATGAGTTCTCCCCATCAGTCCTGTTGTGTGTCGGTCCCATGTATCATACAGTGAGAATGTTTCTCTTTGCCCCCTCTTCAGAGCATCAGAGCCACAAATAACTTGATAAAGGAAACAAGTTAGTGGAGGAAAGATATTAGCTATAACATTCCACCTTGGGAGATCCACACTGTAGTTCAAGGACAGAGGATGTGCTCTGCTTGATGAAAATCCCAGACAATTTACAGTAATATGCACTTTGCACTTTAAAATTGACAAATTGTATGAAATA
This sequence comes from Eublepharis macularius, assembly GCF_028583425.1. Lineage (NCBI taxonomy): Eukaryota > Metazoa > Chordata > Lepidosauria > Squamata > Eublepharidae > Eublepharis > Eublepharis macularius. The sequence continues at coordinate 20,524,592 of NC_072802.1, forward strand.
TTGATAATTTGACTGTTAATTCACAGGGACTTTGTCTAGATATTTTGATCAGTTTGATCTGTGGAAGCTTTGTGTTTGGTCATGCTGAAAATCCCAGGCTCACCCCTCCCACCCCCACCCCCTACCCACACACCTTATAACTAAAGATCTTGGGTATAAGGGAGGGAAAGGCACCCTGGAGAGTGGCTGCCTGGGCAGAAAATATGGGGCTAGATGGGCATTTTTAAATTTTATTTATGTTATTTATTGCACACCTTTCTCAGTGAGACTCAAGTCAGATTATACAATGTAAGTCAATACGATCAACAGCTGGGGCACTCAATAAACAATGCAATAGGGTATGTATAGAAAAGAAGTATACATTCAAATATAGGAATACAGAGATGAAACAACGCAGAATGAAACATAAGTAATTTGATGTGACATACTAAACAACATAGAATCTACCCAGTAGGAGTATATCTACATCAACCGACAGTACCTGGTAGTATAGTCTACAGTCCCTGCCTGTTTTACCAAAGCATCTGGCTGAACCATTTCATTTACAGCATAGTCCTGTTGCCTGAGTAAAAAGCCCCCCTAAATAATTTGGTTTTGCATAGTTTGTAGAAAGCCAAGGGAGTGGGAGATTTCCTGGCCACTTCAGGCAGGCCACTCCATAAGATGGGGGACACCTTATGTATGGGCAGCTGTTGATTTTGCCCATTTGCAAGATGGTGTCAGTAGAAGGTCCATTGTTCAGATGAGCAAAACTGCCATGGCAGAGCATAGGGAGAGATGTTATCCTACAGATGTGAGGGGCCAAGACCATGAAGGGCTTTTTATGTGATGGCCAAATCTTTGAATTCAGCTTGTTAACTGACCATCAGACTCAGTCTAAGAGCTAAACTGGACATGCTGGTTTTCAAAGAGTTGGGTCTCGCTTTCCTGGACCCAACTCTTATTTCCCCACAGCCACAGAGCAGCTGTAGGGAGAGCTCAAATCACCACCACAGAGGAGAAGGAGCTCTGGCATTTTCCTCCAGCCATTTTCCTGCACCCCAAGGACCTGGGGAGGAATTGTTTGCAGTTCCATGTACAATATTCTATGCACATGGAGCAGCAAAATCAGCACATACACACACACACACACGCCCCCCCCCCCATGGCATTTGGGGGGAAGGCACCCTTCTTCCCTCTGCTGCTGCTTTCCCTCCGGCTTCAGGGAAACAGAACTGGGTCTGGAAAACCTCATGTGAGCCTTTCTACCTAGCCTGCTTCCTCAAGTCATTGTGAAAATTAAATGGTACTACAGTCCGAAATCATTTGGGATGTTTAAAAGTGCTGCAGCAGTGGCAGTAATAATAATAATACTTAGCATTCATATAGCTCTTTAAAGTGGCCATGTGCTAGGTTGATATCCTACCTGTCCATTGCTATGCTTAAGGAAGCTAACAAAATGACCAACCCTCCTGGACTTGTGAGGTAGCTAGGCAGTACTGGGGGGAAATAATAAGAGTGATAAGTGAGATTTTACAATTTCAAGTTAATAAGAACCCAGAACTCCTGCTACTGAACTTGGGAATGGAGGATATTCCAGCACAATACAGGACATTGTTATTTTACATGACAGCAGCGGCTAGACTTTTGTATGCGCAAAAGTGGAAAGTACAAGAAGTGCCAACTATCCAGGACTGGATTTATAAATTGCTGTACATGGCGGAAATGGACAAAATGACAAGGAAATTGAGAGACCTTGATCCAGGACAGTTTAACATGGATTGGGAGAAGCTGAAACAATACTTGGTGAAAAAATGGGAGGTGGGAGGAGAACTGTGGCAGTTTGAAAATTACTGAAACACAATAAAAGAAGAGGGAAGTGACTTTACCGGGGGGAGGAAAGTTAAAGGAGAAATTCTAAGCAACTATTTTATTTGACTATTATATATAGTATTAAGTATTAGAGGTGTTATTACAAGAATTATAAGGATAGAAACTAACTAATTTTATTTCTGGCAGATAACTGTATAATGGAGAAACTATATAATCAAAACAGAATGAATATAAGAATATAAGATATGTAGAAGGAAGTAAAGAATAACATATAGCGTATAAGTTAAATTGATTGACTTATATTGAACGTATATAATGTTTATAGAAGTATTTAAAGTTGTGTAGAATGAGAGACAAATTGTCCCATATTGATGAGATTAGAATGTGTAAGATAGAGTATAGAGTACAAAAATTAGATAAAAGATTATTATTATTAAAGAATATATGCCAGGAATGTAATATTTAGTGGATAAGCTAAGTGGGAAAGGGAATAGAGATAACACTGTGTTATAATAGATAAGCTTAGAAGAGAGTGAAAGTATATGTTTAGTAGAATAAAATAAGTTTGAAATGAGTAGGGGAAAAATGGATAAGGGGTTGGAAAACTGTTGGAAGTCAACAAAAGGGGGGGAAGGGAGGGGGTTAGAATTGGAATATGCAAAGGAAATTGACTGTAATGAGCATAATATTGACTTCTAATCCAATAAAAAAAATTTATAAAAAAAAAATGACCAACCCTCCAAGATAGTTAGGGACTTGAATGAGCCAAGCCACCCCCCAATCCGGTGTACTCAAAATTCCATGGCTCCTGGAGCACGCTCGGTGCTTACTGTGCTCCTGTTGGTTATGGGGTCTTCTTTTTTCATTTGCAAACTAACATTTGTCTGCATGCTGAGGGAGTCCCTCAAGTATGCAAAAGCCCCTACCTTGTTTGTGCTTATCCCCAGTTTGCGGTCCTAAGACAGACACAGGGCTTCAAGTTTGAGGCTAGATTTCTGCATTTCAGGGACTGTAGGTGTGCAGAATGTATCAGTCTGTAAACTTAGAAAACTTAAACAGGTACCTGGAAAAAACCTGTTGGGAACAAAGTATGCTCATAGCCTTAAAACACTGAAAACAACAGGGGAGGGAGGAGAGGAGATCTGGGTAGGGAAATCTAGCTGGTATGGTCCCTAAGAACTTATAATATCCTAGAATAGATTTGTGGCAAGGGGCAGATGTTTATCGCTCCACCACCCCACACACAATTCCCATGAGCCCCCAACTGAGGGCAGCACTTCATGCCCCTAACAAGAGTGGACTTTAGCTCCTGAAAGTTTCTGCCACAAAAAATACCTGGGTCTTCAAGGTCCCATAAGATTATTGTTTTATCTATTACAAACGAACACAGCTACCCTCTGTGGAGTCTGAGCAAGGTACCCAAACGATGGTATGGTACTACATACATTGAAGGCATCTCATCCGCGGTACCCCTTGGAATGTTCTTGAAGATGAGGCGATCAGCAGCACAGTCCTAAGCAGAGTTGTCCCTTCAACAGACTTAGAAGGGTGTGACTTCAACAGGGTACCCCTGTTTAGGATTATGCTGCAAGTTCTGACTTAGCACAGCGTCCCCAGATTGTCAGGGTAACTGCGTCACATGCTGATGAAACTCTGGCAGGGAACTTTTTAGGATTTGTTAATGAGCCTTATGACAAAGAAGCCTTCAAAAAGTTTTCTTCTCCCTTCTTTCTGCTTCACTTGCAGTGCCTTCAAAGCTTGTCACCCCAAAATCAAGAGCTTCTACTTTGCAACAGACTGCCTGGAAGAAATGAATAGGTAAGATATATTTTTTGTTTGTCAGGAAAGTAGGTCCATTTTTATTCCTGTATATGCAGAGCAGCAGAATGAAAGGAAATTGGCCTTTCATCCTCCCTGCGTGTATTCGGATCCCTGTGGATCCTAATAGATGTTCCTTATGCAGCTTCTGAACGTGGCTATATAGTTCATCCCTGGCATTGAAACTGGGGCTGGCTTAACCAAGATACGGAGTAGACCACAGCGTTATGGTCTCCCAACCAAACTGGGTTTCCTGTATAAGTACAATTATTTGAGAGAACCTCCATGTATATCTTTCTGCTTTCTCATTTTGCTTACACATCTCCTATATTACATCTATATCTGTATATCTATTGATCATGGTTGTATGCCATTATTATTCCAAGAAACTTAGGGCCAGGCTGAAAGTGACGAATGACACTTGAACGGCAAGTGAACAGACTCACATGTATTCCTCCCTGTTCACTTGCACTCCACTTGCGCTCCACTACACGATCAGGTGGAGCGCAAGTGGAGCACAAGTGAACAGGGAGGAATACACGTGAGTCTGTTCACTTGCCGTTCAAGTGTCATTCATCACTTGTAGCTTGGCCCTCAGAGTGTGGTAGAAATGAATTTCTCATCTACATGTCATCTGGGCTTCTTTAGCTTCAGAGATAGCTTCAGTGTGTGTTGAATATTGGCTTCTAAGAACCAAACTAGACTGGACCCTGGAAATCTGGGATGAGGGTTTTGTACAGTTTTGTGTTTGAGATTTGGAATGAAATTGTGGTGTTGGTGTTCCCAACTTTGGGCACTTACCACCCGCCCCAAACTCTTATTAGTTTTAGAAAGTGATTAATACATGTGCTGCTGTCCCATCATTATCCTTGAGAAATTGCGTACTTGTGAACTTTTTCGAGGACTGAGCAGAAATCCCCACACACACCAAGGCAACATCATTGTCCTTTTCACAGTCTGTTAAAATGGCCCCATCCTGTTGGCATTTCTTCAGGGGTCCATGGGAACGTGTTTGCCCAACTTCTTAGAGGGGACAACTGTATTTCCAGACGTTGCTTTGCACAATTTTTACTTCTATAACTTCCCCCTCTCATCTGCTCTCCCCCACCTCCCGCCACTGCCAACTTGGTGGTGGTGGCGGTGGCGGGTTGGCTGGCTGGTTGGTTGAGCCAATAGAAGGGAAGAGAGAATCTGCTTTCATGCCCACCATCTCCTTCCCCATGCCATGCCAGGCACCTTTCCCAGACTGCATCTCAGTGCAGTGTGTTGGATGCTGCAAAAACAACATACAAGGAAAGGGGTGACCTCTCTGCTTGGCTCTCAAATCCAGTGCAGAGCGAAGACAGGAAATTTTGCCCTCACTCTGATTTGGTTTCATGGCACTGGCACTTTGCCAACCATGTTTGGCTGTGTGATGACATCTGAAGCCAAGTCAGAGGGAGGCCCTCACTCTGATGTCATATCCTTTTAAAAAGAAGGAGGGGGAATTAGGCAAGAAGCAGCTAAGACCTCGGTCACCACCCAACCAGGCTGACAAACCACTGGTGAAATATGGGTCCAAAAAACTGGGGGAGGGGCTTTTGTGAAAACTTTTACTCTCTCTAAAAGCCTCCCAGCTGTGTCAAAAACCTTGGTGAAGAACGTTTGGTTCAGCCCTTCACCTGCCTTGAAATCACCTATGTCTATTATGTATCTGGGAAGCCAAGTTGAGCCCAGTTAAGCCCAGCTGGTTTCTGAGCATCCTGATGTCCACAACTGTCCTAATATGGTTGAGGGAGAGCAGTAAAAAAAGGAAAGGAACATGAAAGAAAAGCCCATCACTTTTATGCTTGCCTCTGTAAAGAGGGAGATCTTAATATCCTTCCTCTCATTGCTGGCATTCGGTATTGCTTCCTTCCTAGCAAACTCAAGTGCTTTTGCCTTTTGCAGATAAAAAGGGTTCTGGCTAGGAAACAAAAAGTAATCACCCCAGAAAATCTATATGGTATATTAGCAGAATTGCTTTAAATTACATCTTAATATTTTCTATGACGCATTCGCCAATTTTAAAACAAAGACATTTGTGGGTAGAAGCCAAGTATTTCCAAGGGACATTTTATTTTTCCATCTTTCCAGTATCTATTGTGGCTTTAACAGCAGGTTTTAGAAAGGAAGGGCCTGTGGTTCATGTTTACTTTCTCAGCTTAGCATGCAGAAGACAGAAGACACCAGGGTCAAGCCCTGGCATCTTGAGTTAATGTTTTCAGGTTGCAGGTGGTGGGAAAGGCTTTTTCCAGCTAGAGAGTGGTTGCCGTTCGGCATAGATAATACTAAGGTTGTAAACCAATGAGCTGGCCTGATGCAAATTGATTTCATCTTTCATATTTATTTTCTTGCTTTGGTATCCCAGTGCAACTTACCCTTCCACACCTGAGAGTTTTGATGTATCCAAAGAACTTACTACAGTGCCTTTTCTATTCTGTCCTCTGCCCTTAAGTGCAAGCCTGTTGCACCGATCTGCCATGATACACAGGAAATAACATTTGAATTGGTAGATGAGTGCCTGCAATTCTTTCTCATGTACCTTCCATTTCTAAAAAGGGGTAGAAGGATCTCAGACATCAAGGCAATTGTGCATACTTACAGATGCACGTAAACCAGTTTGCATATAACTTCCTGTAGGCACGAGACCTACCACAGACTGAGAATTTCCACATCTAACATAATTGCACTCCATGTGCTTTCTTTCTCCACAATCTGATTTGCCAGGTAGAGAGGGGATCAACTTCAGTGGTTCACCATTATGGCTCTAGGAATAGGCTCAAAGACTCATTCTTCCCCTGCATGTGGCTTGGCTGTTGAAGATTCCATGCTGCTTACATACATGAAACAATAAACTGTGGGGTTTTTTCTCTTCGCAACAAAGCAGGATTCCAAACTATACTTTAATCCTGGCTTGTAGGCAAGAGATCAAACCATATTTTATTGGTTCCCCTTTTATATGATGTAATACACCAGGACGTCTGAAATTCATGATAATAATTAAGTGATATGGCAAAGGGAAGGGGGAACAAGGATTTCTGAGTCCCATTCCCATAATGACTAACCATAGGTCATCACTATACCTGAAGGCAACCACAATGTCAAATTACTATTTGCCAGGAACTATTTGGAGCACTTTCTCCAGAGAATGGAGGGGGAGGTCAACAGGGGTGATTCCTCGTTTACCAACCACTTTTTGCCAGTATTAAATCTACACTGGGCTGAACTCCATATTCATGAAAGGGTTAAGTACCCATGGAAGGGGACTCTCTCGTGGCCCACAGGGTCCTTCCAATTGATTCTGCCTGCTGTTTTGCTTGTTGCAGACAGCCTTTGCCGTGCAAAATTAATTCCGTCATGCTGCTTTGCCAGGTCTGCACAAGCACATGTGTTCTTGGTCATGAATTAGTAATCTATATATATAAAGACAAGTGTCCTGACTGACTCATCAATGCCCAGCCCAAACTCCTGGACCTAGAAACATGAAATTTGGGGAGAACATTCCTTTCGTGCTGTGGAGGCTCACTAAGAAGGGATTTTAAGAAATTAGCCCCTAAGGGAGTAAAAAGGTGTAAAATGTGTTTTCCCATGGGGATGCAGCTTTTCTGTGTGGCTGGCAGGGAGCTCCTCCCCCACCCCACCAACTGCCAACTCAGCCACTCTTCCCTGAGGCCATTTGCATATGCGGCCTGATTGGTCATCACCCCAACATTCTAAACAGTGTGCAGTTGCTGTTGGGAGTCATTAAATGTGTCCTGAGGTAAAAATACACCTCCCAGTCTTCCCCTCTAGGGTTGCCAATCTCCCTATGGGGCCTGGATTTCCTGTGTGGCTGGCAGGCTGATGGGTCAGTTGTGGAACTCTATGTTCTGAGGTAAAAATCAGGTAAAGGAAACTGCAGATAGTTGAAGAAAGACAGTACAAGACTCCTGAATAGGGATATAAAAGTCAGTATGGCAACTGAGTTTTTAAATGTTCATGGGGAGATGGTGCATGACATTTCTAGGGGCCATTTCAATGCAAACCTCTCACATGAACCTGCAGAAGTGCCCACCACACCACCCCTCCCTCAGTCAAACTCCACCTCACACCTCTCGCAGCCATCACCTCTTACTGCCGCCAAGAAGCCTTCTGGAAGACGTCCTGCAAGATACACCGATGCTAAAAGGAGGAAGCAACTTAGAGATGTGGCAAAGAAATATGCACATCCTACTCCTGCAGTGCACCGAGCAGCAGTGGCCAAGTACCAGCAAGATCCCCCCAAGGTGCACAGAGCGGCAGAGTGTCTCTATGAGCAAAGCTATCCTGGAAGACAAGGAGAGAGGCATTCACTTCCATGGAAGGTCAAGGCTCACTCAGGCATGGCATATGATCCTTCGCTACCTCCAAGCTGCCTCTTAACCTCATCCATGCAGAAACACCCCTGTTCAGCATCTCTAAACAAAGCAACATGGCCCAAGTGCTGTGGAACTGTAAGCTCATTGTTTGGGATGAGAGCACCATGGGGCTTTAGGGGTGTTTTGAGGCACTGAGCATAACCCTCAACGACATCAGGTGCAATGAGAGAGCGATGGAGGAAGTCACCATGCTGCTGGCAGGAGACTTCTGACATACTCTGCCTGTAGTCCCAAGGGGAACTTGAGCTGACAAGGTTACCATGTGTGTCAAGACGTCATATCTGTGGCCCTGCATCAGGAAACTCTCACTAAGAAACAACATGAGAGTCCACTTGAGAGGCAAGGTGTCCACAGGGGAATTATCTGAACTCCTACTAAAAATAGGGGATAGAGAATATCCCGAGTCCAGGGGAAAGGTGGCCATCCCTGCAGGTCTGGGCACAGTAGTGATGATCCTAGCGGACCTAACAGCCATGATATACCCTGATATCGCCACTAGCATGGAGAAGTCCATGGCCTGGCTGTGCAAGCATGCCCTTCTGACCCCCAAGAATGACAAGGGTACCATTTTTAATTAAACACAACTTAACTCCCTTGAAGGGGCAGAAATGAAGTACAGATCTGTGGACTCGGTGGTGCAAATGGACGATGCATTCCACTACCCTGTGGAGTTCCTCAATCTCTTCAATAAATATTACATTTTGAAATTCACTTCATCAGTTTTCAGCATCAACACACTTTGCTTTATTCAAACACCTTTGTGAAGCTATACTATTATACTACAAAACCAACTGGGGAAAAAACCCACAAACCAAAAAATGTTACATACCCATTAAGTATTATAACTGGATTTAAAGTAGTTAAATACCGTAGTGAAGCACGGGCATCGAGCTAGTAAAATTAGTCAATATGCCTCTGTTTTGGCTTGGTCACTCAGTGGCTTGCAAAATGAGTCAGCAGTGCTGGGCCACACCTGCACTTGGCCATAAAATCTCAATCCTGGGGTGGTGGTCTTTGTGTATTATTCGAAGAAATTGATAAGTGACAGGGTGTGTACCTCTGTTCACTTGGTGCTTTTTTTTTAACCAAAACTGGAGATGAGTATGAAGCTTGTGATAAAACACAGCAGTTGCCACACCAGTTCCAATTAAAGATCAACAGCCAGGGGCTGATATTTTAAATTACCTCTGACTGATAGTGTTTGCTAAGGACATCAAAGAATACTTCCTAATACACATTATTTTTAGCACCCCTGTAAAGCAGATAAAAGCAGAAGCAGGGTCCTATAATTTGAAATCAATGTAAATTGTTGAAAAGACTAGAAAGGAACAACATTAATGTTGGATTCAGTAAGTGGAAATACTTTGTACTGCAGTCAACAGATTGAAAATGAGTTGATGAGCAGTAGATTCAGGATAGACAAAAAGAAGTAGTACTTCATGCAACACACAATTACCTTATGGAACTCATTGCCACAAGATAAAGTGATAGCAGCTAGCTTAGATTGTTTTAAACAGGGGTTTGACCTGATTAATGGAGAATAGATCTGTAAGTGGTTTTTAGCCATGAGGGTTCAATGGAACATCCAGGGTCAGAGGCAGTTTACCATTCTGGGAATCAAGATGATGGGCTTCATGGGCCATTGAGCTGGTGTGGCAAGGCTCTTTCCATGTTCCTTTCAAGTTAATTTCAAAAATTAGCATTTATTTGCTTGTGTTAGAAACTTTCACTCTCCAGTCTGCAGAAACAGGGAGCTGGCTGTCCTTCCTTCAAGGCAATGGCTCTGGGGCAAGCACTTAGTGTCAAAGGAGACACTACAAGGGCAGCTGTCATTGTGGTTCTTATCTTCCATATTTGCATATAAAGCAGATTTATCTACCCCCCTAAATGGACAAGACTGAAGACAATTGAAAACCCCTCTTGCCTTACATCCCCTCACTAGCACTTGTTGGGGCAGGCACTGATTTCCGTGTCTCAACTTACTTCTGGGTATCAGAGTTGATGTGATGTTGGGAGATCCACAAACTGATCTCCCATGCCCTTTTCATTGCTAAAGAGCAACTTCAGGCAGCCCTGACACAGATGGTGGTTGTTGTGCAGGAAGAGGAGGGTTTCACACTTTAAAGGACCACCTCTCTCTAAAAAGACCCACTTGGAAGCTTACATCTGCACAGCATCACATGCTCTAGGGGGGCGCTCTTTTTGAGAGGTATGTCAGTCAATGTAAGATCTACAATCTTCAAGGCGATCACCCCTTTGGAGTAGCTTTCCAATTGTGGCACAGGAAACTATGTCATTGGTAAAGTTCAGGAAACTCTGTAATAGTAGGTCTTCCAACAAGCGTTTGGTTCCTGATGTCTGTTTGAGAGCAGTACAGTGCCCAGCAGAGAATCTTATTCTTCTGTGTGGGTTTCTTGATATTCTGTTGTTCTCTTGGAATGAGAATTTCCCTGGGAAGGTTAGGAGCTGTCTTTTTTATTGCTATATTTTATTGTAAGTGGTTTTCTTTTTTTTAGTTGCTTTTACTGTGAACCATTTCCAACATAAGAGAATGCAAGTTATTTCTTTGAATAAATACATCTTAGAATATGATAATAAATCATTGACATAATAACTCCATGCATGCTTTCAGCAGCAGTTAGGACCCAAAGTTAGTTCTAGGTTTGCCAGCCACCAGGTGGGACCTGGAGTGCTTCTGGAATTACAATTGATGTCCACATGACAGAAATCAGTTCCCCTAGAGAAAATGGCTGCTTTGGAGGGTAGATTCTATGGCATTATACTCCACTGAGGTTCTTCCTCTCCCCAAGCCCCGCCCTCCTCAGGCTCCACCCCCAAATACCCATGGCTGCCTTAGTTAGTTCTGCAATGGCTTCTGCCTCTAGTACATTTTGGAGAGAAAAAGGGAAAGGAGAGTGGGGGAAGAGCTTGGGAGTTCACAGTGAAAACAATTTGGAAGTTGGATTGTGTTGCCAAATGTCTGAAATATGCTTGGCAACATAATCTGGTTTCCCTTGAATCATTTCCTGTATGGACGAGGGGGGAAATGTCTACCCATCACTAGCTTCCGTAGATGGATTTTTATAACAGTATGTTAGCAGTATTTACAGGAAATCTTCCTACAAAATCCATGGCCCTTTGAAACCTGTGCTGCTAGCGGGAAGCCTGCCTTACAGAATTCATAGGCTGTTCCCTGCTGAGATGCATAAAACATTCTACAGAATGTAAGGCTGTTAGCGAACTCTCATGTGAAATTATCTTCATTACATCCCAGATGGTCTTTCCAAAATAAGAACCCTGGGCATCCAGATCAAAATCTGATCCGGGATTCTTCTAGTACTCCATAAGCTGGTGTCATCGTTCTTTTCTTTTGAAAAATATCTTTTAAAAACCTAACTTTGGTGTGTTAGTAGTCAATGTTGTTACGTGCAACGTTCAAAAGTCTCCATTCCAAAATGCATCCAAACACGGGGAACTGTGTTGCTCATCGTGAGCTCTATAAGTGCCTCTTCAGAAATGATGTTTTTCAGGTGTGCATCTAAACCACGTACATATGCAGCTCAAGATGTAAAGTATGAATGTGACAAAACAGTGTTGGGAAATGCATGTATCATACAGATGTGCTCATCAGGGAGCTGGAATTGGCTCCAGATCCGTGCTGAGTGTGCACTCCAGGCCTGCTTTAATCGTAACCTCAGGGTAAGCACAAGGAAACTTGCCTATGAGGTATTCCAGGCACCCAGCATCTCATTTGTACAAAGGATCCACATGATTACTTTCATCCACATGGCTGAAATATTTACACACATGTCCTAGTGGTGGAAAATTCTGCACCATTGCCCCGCACTGCTGGGAGTGCATATGCAAGTAAAAAATACGTGTTGGGGAGGGAATTAGACCCAAAAGGCTACATCCACACTGTACATTTAAACTGCTTTTTGTCTGTAATGCAAAAACACATGGGCCGTTTTCACGCTGCTTACCGACCACTGCAGTTCTCGCACGAAATCGCACCTGGAAGACGCTGTCGTTCTGGGCGCTTGGCACGATGTTCTGTGGCCGATAAGCAGTGTGAAAACGGGCATGGAATCCTAGGAATTGTCATTCAGTGCAAAAGCTAGGGGTTATGTTAATTGGCAAAGAACGACCATTAATTGGGAGGGAGGGCATGGCAGTCAAATGTGTTTGAAACTAGTATATTTTTGTTCTGTAGTTGTGACCACGGAAATAAAATATTGTCTTATCCCCCCAGAGAAAAACTGATGAGAAGTACTCACCAACCCGTGTTCATGTCACGTATAAACCTCTAAAACAATTAAATTACAGTGATGTCCTCTTTTTGAGTTTTCTCCCAAGATATCATGTCACTATAGGCCTGAAAATAGTGTATAATGATAATAATAACAACAACAACCGATTTATATAACTCCCTTCAGGACAACTTAACATCTACTCAGAGCAGTTTACAAAGTATGTTATTATTATCCCCACAACAATCACCCTGTGAGGTAGGTCTGGAAGAGCTGTGACTGACCCAAGGTCCCCCAGCTGGCTTCAAGGGGAAGAATGGGGAATCAAACCTTCAAACCTGGTTCTCCAGATTAGAGTCCTGCTGCTCTTAATCACTACACCAAACTGGTGTAAGCAAGTGACTTAGTTTTGATGTTTCTGAAATTTTCCCCATTCCTGAATTTTGGAGTTCTGAATAATTTGGCTGTGTTTCCAAAGAATAACTGATGCATTAGGAACACCATTGTTGTCATTTCTGAATTTTGTACATATGTGGTTTGCCACAGTTTTCAATTAATTTATCCTTTTTTTCTTCTCTACATTAAGAAGATATATATTGACAAAACATTGCAAAAAAGCAGTCTTGATATGTTCATACAATGTGATTGCATTGGTGTGTTTTACTTGAGGTTCATATTTCAATTTATCAATGCAAGGCTAATGTTATATTTTATCAATGCAAGAAAGTATACATGAGTCATTGATAAATTGCTTTCAAAACAATCTTGAAATAATTATCTGTACAATTTTATCAAGATTCTTTTTGTGTGGTGTTTTATCAGTGCACAGGAGCTCACTTTATCCATTGCTGCACAGCAAGAATCTTGATGTGGTCGTATGTGCAATTACATTAAGACTGCTTTTTCTGCAGTGTTTTATCTATGTGTCCATGTTATACAGATGGGGGGACAAGCTAGATAGGAATGGAAAGTTAGAAATTCTTCTATCAGCTATCCTGTGCTGATAATTAAAACAGCAAAAGCAGGCAGGGGTCTCTGCAAACTCAGGGGATTTTAATCACACACACAAAATGGCTCAACGAGGACTGGATATGCTTCTGGAGGCAAGGAGACCAGTTTATAGGACTCTATAGAAGAAAATAGTGGGATTGGGGGATTTCTAGTTCTTTCATGACCTTCAGTTTCTTTCTCCTACCAGTAGTTATCATCTATCACAAAGAAGCCAGGAAACCAATACACAGACCAAGTCAGGGTTTTAAATACTTGGGGAGCTCTATTAGAAATGCATGAAATATTATATTGTAAATTATAAAGGCACCCTGGTACACAACAAAACAAACTGATGAGGACCAGGCACGCTCATGGCCTTCAGAATGTTGAGACAGTAGAGTTGGTTACAGGGGGGAGGGAGGGACAGCTCAAGCCCCTAACAGCTGCTATTATACTATAGAGAGACGTTTTCCCAGTCTTTTCTCTCCCCTCCCCTCCCTGTGTGCAGTTTTTTGCAGGCCCCAGGCTTGTTCCGTTTTACTTCTGAAACGTAAGCAAGTTTGGCCCTATAAGCTACCTGGATAGTTGGCCAACTGGGAGACGTATGGAGGGAAAGTATAAATGTAATAAAAGAGATCAGTGGAGGATAAGAAACTATTTATTTGTCCAGAATGTATTAAATGAATTGATTTATATTTTTATTACAGAGCAGTGTTTTTTTCTTAAGGGCTTAGCTGTGATAGTAAAATAAGGGGGAAAAGGCTTGACATAGTTCCTTTCAGACATTACATCCACATATATCGAGAGCCTCCCAACCACACATAAATTGCCTTGATACATGTGCATGCCATGTTGTCTGAACTGCACATATTTTGCATGTGTGTACAGCTTTGATACACATGACCCAGGGCTTTTTTTCAGCGGGAACACAGTGGAACGGAGTTCCAGAACCTCTTGAAAATGGCCACATGGCTGGTGGCCCCGCCCTCTGATCTCCAGACAGAGGGGAGTTTAGATTGCCCTCCGCACCGCTCAGTGGCGCGGAGGGCAATGTAAACTCCACTCTGTCTAGAGATCGTGGGCGGGGCCACCAGCCATGTGACCATTTTCACCGAGGGCAATTTAAACTTTAAAAAACTCCCCCCCCCCTTGTTCCAGCTGACCCAAAGTGACATCATTGTGTGGTCTTGAGTTCCACCACCTCTTTTCCCAGAAAAAAAGCCCTGACATGAACTAACTACTGGATTTTTCAGGCTTCCAGTATGCATATACCAAAGACTCATGCAAAATACATGCATTGTTGCCATACAGACAACACGGCGACTGGGTATTGGAATTCTTTGTAGGTAGCATGTTTCTGAAAAGGACTTATGAAGACAAAAATTTTAAAAAGAAAGAGCGAGAACTTGTTACGTGCATAAAAACCATGCCCACAAAAGCACAAATGGTTCTGGTTCACTTGTCAACTCTTAAGCTATCTAGGGGTTCCTCTTCTGTCATTGGTTTGACAAACCTAAACAGTCACTGTGTGAAATGAGATCAGCAAAATCATGTCAAATTATCAAATGGAAGAGAATACTTAGAGCTTATCCTGGGAGCGATTTTATTTATCGAAACTCAGCAACAGTGACGGAATGAAGGCTGCAATGACTTGATATGTTTGCAAAGAGCACTCTGCAGGACGTTTATTTCTGTGTACAGTGGCAGTCTATAAGTGTGCCTGTCTGTGTGTGCATACATAATTACTTTCAAACATTAGACATTTTAAGTGCATACTTAAAAATATAACATCACAGGCACACATTTCACACATTGAACAGCTAGAAAAAAGCCCCCCCCCCCAAGCTCCCAACTGAGGTTTGCTATGGACTACATTTATCTAGGAGTTGTAGTTAATCCTGGCGTTCTCATGAATTTATTTTATTTTATTTTAATATACATTATTTATTTTAATATACAACCAGTCTTTCTTTCTCAACTGAACTCAACACAGTGTTCATGAACTTCCAGTTAATAGCAGGGCTTTTTTTCAGCTGGAACACAGTGGAACAGAGTTCCGGAACCTCTTGAAAATGGTCACATGGCTGGTGGCCCCGCCCCCTGATCTCCAGACAGAGGGGAGTTTAGATCACTCTCCGCGCTGCAGCGTGGAGGGCAATCTAAACTCCCCTCTGTCTGGACATCAGGGGGCAGGGCCACTGGCCATGTGATCATTTTCTCTGAGGGCAATTTAAACTTTTAAAAACTCTCCCCCTTGTTCCAGCTGACCCAAAGTGATGTCATTGCGTGGTCCCAGAAGCATGTGCACACTTTGCGTGTGCGCATGTGGTACCAGGGGCAGCACTTCCCGCCAGGAGTTGCCCCCTGTGCTAGCAACCCACTGAGTTCCACCACCTCTTTTCCCAGAAAAAAAAACCCTGGTTAATAGTATTGTTATAAAAACACAAATAGGGAAATGAAATAGAGTTTGCTATGCTGACACTTGGCTTTTCGGTTTAGAGAGTTCAAGCTGAGTTCAGCCTCAGGCTTAAAGAGAGTCAAGAGAGAATGAAAGTGATGGAGAACCTTTCCAGTCATCACGGTCAAAACAAATTTTGCAACTGAAAAGGTTTTACCCGATAAGTTTTTCTTTCTGCATTGCTCCCATTCACCATTGCTGAATTCAGGAACACTTCCTTGATTTTATGTAAGCAACATCTCCCCTAGTAACATTTGCTTATGTTAGTGTGTGTGTGCACGCGCACGTGTGTGCATGCGCACGTGCCATTGAATTGCAACCAACTTATTGCAACCCCAGCAAGGGGCTGTCAAGGCAAGTGAGAAGCAGAAGTTGTTTGGCAGTGCCTTCCTCTGCAGATTCTTCTTTGGTGGTCACCTATCCAAGCACTGACCTTGTTTAGCTTCTGAGATCTGATGAGATCTATGATGGTAGCCATCACAGCCTGGTCATGGATTAATATCGCAACTGTCTGCTCTTTTCAAAATTTTGTGTGGTAATTGTATTCTTAATTTTTCTTAATTTTTGCTTGCTAAAGAATAAGATTGAAACCTCAAATTAGCATACTTACATGTACAATTTAATTGGCAAATTTTTCTTGTTAGCAAATGAAACTCTACTCCATTGTTATAGCTGTCCATCCATCCCTTCCCAAATCACCAGTTGAGCCAGTGTAGCCTCCACCAACTACAAATGGGACATATGTCCCCCTCCACCATTCGTTTGCTTTAAAACACTGCATAAAAGCAGTTTTGATACCATTGTACATATCATTGCATCAAGTTATTTTCATAGTGTTTTACTGATGCACACAGTCACTCCTCTACATTAGAAAAATGCCTCACAAATAGAATCTTAATACAGCTTTTTATATACTGGTAGTAAGGTTGCTTTTTTGCAGTGTTTTACCAATCTGCACATGTACATTAGTAATGTAATGGGCATAAAAGATGCAAATGAACTCCAGGAACTGGCAATTGTGGCAACTCTGGATCAGTAGAAGATTCCTAATGCATTGGCTCCACTTTGGACATCAGACCTGGTCATTCAGAATTCCAGAATCCCAGGCAAAATATCCATTACCCTTTGCTTGGTGTCTGGTTGGGAAGTCTAATAGTCATCAGCTGATTTTTGTTTTATTTTGACTTTCTACTTTCAGGAATTTACAGGATGGACAATATTGTTGTGTGTTCATATCTCCAAACAGTTCAAGCAAAATTAATGAGTTTTTCACTATGGTGCTGGATGTGAGGGGGAGGCCACATTACAATTTCCATTCCTGGTCCTTTCACTAGTGTGTACACTCTCTTGCAAAGCCATTATGGCCATCTGTGGGACTTAGTTTTAAAGTGCTTCGTTTGTGTATTTTTGCATATTATATATTGCCATCTACTTTAATAAGCCTAGGGTCATGCACAGTTTGCAAAGCATATTGGCTTGCCATGATGTGACTTATAAATAACGTGTTGCTATCAAATTGTCCTTCAATACCAAGTCCCTTGCCAGAGTCTGCTAAATCATTTCCCCTAGCATCTCTCTATGCAGCGTGCAAAATGAATCGGAGGATATTTTAACGAGAAATGTCCTTTCGTGTACAAAGGAAATGCCTCCTGTCTGCATCTGTGCTGCAATAGGAAAGTACCCACAGTTAGAAAACATGTACTGGCTTAGAGGCGGTGCTGATGTACCTTGGCAAGAGGGATCATGCCAACCTTTTTGCATGACATTCTTCCACCCATGAATATGAATGGGTTTGCTGCTCCAAACTTTCAAAGGCTTTAAGAAATATGGCTTATTGTCTTATAGGAACATGCAGGTAACCAGCTGTCATGCTGTGTGTTCAGAAAGCACTTCTTGTGAAGGATTTAAGTAAATCTGAGCCCACAGTGAATGCCTTCAGTTCAACATTCAACATAATGATAGTATTCCTTCACATACACACATTCTTGTTCATGAATCGTTAGGATTTAGAGCAACAGAAATAGCATGAACAATTCACAGACCATGAAAGGAGTCTGATCGAGTGAAAAGCTCTATAAGTCTAAACTATGAAAGAACCAGATATTAAACCCCGCTGAGTGAAACATTGGTATCAGTAACCAGCTTAAAGTGTATACAGATGTATGTCGTTTTCTCAGTGAGCCTCTTAGGGAAGCGCAAGGAATGCACTTTGAATACCTGTATAATCTTCTCCCGTGGATTGGGCTCAAGGTTTCTTCTCATTTTCAGAAGACGGATTTGTGCAACGTTGCCCGGCTGGCATCATGAAATTATTTGCACGTCCATTTCTTGGAGCAGAGCTGTGGACAACATTGATTGGCTAGCCCTTGTGTCAATCATGAAGCCACCGCCTCTCTTTCTCAGAACAGTTTTTCAACTCTAATAAAAAAAAAATCTGTCCCGTTTCACACAGCTTTTGCTAGAGATGTCCTTGGTAGGCGGAATCCATTTTTGACAGCTACCATAATGACCAAGAGCAGTGCATGAAAGCTGTATTGTAGCAGAGAGAGAATAATTACATCTGCAGTCACTAAGAGTATGAGCCGGGACAGTGTATGAATTAATGATCTAAGAATTTTGCAATCTCTAGACTCTAGACAGGAAAGTTAATAGCTTGCATAGGAAACGTGTGCAGACCTTGGAGAAAGAAAAGAGGGTCTAAAGAGCCTGGTGTGAAAAGCCTTGTCCTCCAGAAAGCAATAATTCTTATTTGGGTAGCCAGAATCTTTGGGGGGGGGGGGTTGCACCATTTGTTCTACTTGTGATATTCCCCCTCCCCCAGCAAAGAGAAGTGACATAAAACAATTGCTTTGGAATGTTCAAAGTGCTTCATATACATTGGATTGGATCCAGACTGTATTTTACACCAGCAGGATATAACTTTCCTGCCTCCCCACTTCCACTATGGCCAGCAGATCTCCATAAAATGCTTCTTCGGGGGACACCGAGGAATGATATGAGGAAGAAGGTGCAGTGGGCAGGGGGGGATATTGGTGGAATGTATCAGTTTGACCTGGATCCAACCCATGATCTGGTTATAATCCTTATAACAACCTTGTAAGGTAAGTCAGTGTGTGTGTTATGTGCCATCAAGTCACTTCTGACTTATGGCCACCCTATGAGTTAATGATGACCTCTAAAACATCCTATCAGTATGGTCTCTATATTTTAGATGGGAGAGCTGAAGCAACAAGAGGACATCTTGCCTAAGGCCACCTAGGGCCAAGCTACAAGTGACAAATTACACTTGAATGGCAAGTGAACAGGTTCACATGTATTCCTCCCTGTTCACTTGCACTCCACTTGCACTCCACTCGATCACGTAGTATTCCTCCCTGTTCACTTGCACTCCACTTGCACTCACTTCTAGCTTGGCCCCTGGTGAGTTCATGGCAGAGGCAACATTCAAATAAGAGATGTTCTAATTCGTGACTCAGTCTTAGCCACAAACATGAACAAACTTGTCCTCTCTTATATCTGGCTTTGGTTGTCCCCCCATCCCTTCACCTTCTTAAAATATATTTTATATTTATAGCTACTACCATTGCTCTGATCCAAGAGTGATGCACGTGGATCAAGTTTCTGCTCTCACCCCCTGGCTGAATCAGGAATCATGAGGGCAGCCAAAGTGTGCTTGAGTGGCTCTTGGCATTGCAGAGTTCATTTGGATGATGATCATTTTGATGGATGCATCTGTTGATATGGGCAAGAGTGCCCAAGTGACATGCAGCACTTTTGTTTTGTGCCACTAGAGATCCTTGTAATCAGAAGGGTGGGGGAATTGGGTACAATCTTATGTAAAGTTATTCCAGTCTAAATCTGCTTTCACACGTGCTGATTGCTGAATAAAGCACTTCCAATGCACTGTACAACTGGATTGTACTGTGTGAAATGGGGAAATCCACTTGCTAACTTTCACTAAAGTGCATTGAAATTTGACTGAAAGTGCATTATTCATTGTGGGCAAAAGCAGCCTAAGTTTGGTGTAGTGGTGTAGACCCAGTCTGGTGTAGTGGTTAAGAGTGCGAGACTCTAATCTGGAGAACTGGGTTTGATTCCCCTCTCCTCTGCTTGAAGCCAGCTGGGTGACCTGGGGTCCATCACAGTTCTTCCAGAGCTCTCTCAGCCCCACCCACCTCACAGGGTGTTTTGTTGTGAGGATAATAATAACATACTTTGTAAACCACTCTGAGTGGGTGTTAAGTTGCCCTGAAGGGTGGTATATAAATCGAATGTTATTATTATTATAAGTTCATGGATTTCAAGGGGCTTAGAGCGGAGCAACTCTACATAGGATTGCTCTGCTGGTCTCCCCACAGGGTTGACAGTACGTAACCACTTGAGTATGTGTTGCAGTGTTGTATTTTGTAAAGTCTGTTGATTTTCTCTGAGCTTTTTGGTGACTTCTGTTTTGCTCCAGATTTGGAAGGCTGCACTTCTAATTACCGGTGATGTGTTGAATGGGGCAGATTTTTTTTCTTCCATGCTATCCCACCATTCCTATCTTTATTCTCCTATAGGGTGTAATTATGAACCCAGTGGGGAGCCCATCAGCATTGGGTAGAGTATGTGAAGGAGGTGGATTAAAGTGGGACTTTCTGCCCTGCAGCATTTCTCATCTTACATTAAACAATGTGCATTACCCATTTTATTGTTCAACCAATCTAATGTATACTAAATAAGATTATATGTATATATGAGTGCAATTACATGATTGCCAAGGAACATGACAAGTATTGACATCATATGTCAACACTTATGTCAATAATCTGTCAACATATATTATGTCAGTAATCATATGAGGTCAACATATCATAATAGAGTTATGTAAGAACCCTGCTGGGTCAGATCAAAAGTTCTCCTAGTCCAGCATTCTTCAGTTTCCAAAGTGGTCAATCACATGCCTCTGGGACGTCCACAAGCAGGAAATGAAAGCAACAGCCTTCCCCTGCAGTCATCCTCAATTGATTGATATTCAGAATTATACAGCTGGTGAAAATGGAGGTTCCATTTAGCCATCATGGCTGCTAATCATCCTCTGCAAACATGTCTAATCCCCTTTTCAGGTCATCTGAAGGTGGAAATACACGTTACTAAGTACCTAAGGTCACTAAAATGAAGGATTTTATGTGTGGTTCTCAATTCACGGGCAAGCTGTTCTTGCTTGGCGCACATGAATGCCAATTTCATGGGAGCTCCCTTTGTGTGATTGTATTTGCAAGTGATTCTGGAGGGCAAAGCGCCAATTCACCTTTGTTTTTGCTGCAAGATCAAGTACTGTAGGCTCCTTTGACTTGCCAATTTGTATTTCTTTAAGGTGTGAAAAAGTGTCAAGATCTGCATTTCAATGACTAGATGTGAGGGTGGGGGAAACTGGGATACTTTTAGCAACTGAGGAGGAACTGATATTGAACATGTGAAGTATTCATGCAGAGCAAATTAACATGTGACTGTGTGAGCGAGTGCATGGAAAGTTGGAGGGGGGACACATAAAATGAAGTTCACTTGAGTGTCCCTAGGTACTTCGTAACATGCATTTCCACCCTAAGTGAGAGACAACTGCATCCTGTAGCAGTGGGCAGATGCCTTGACACCCGTTGGAATTTATTTTTGGACAGCTCCAAAACTGGAAGGGAAAGAGTGCATCGGTCTTGCAGCTAAGGCATCTGATTGTTTACAGGAGTTTGGCTGACGTTATTTTAGCATCACTAGTTTATGCACATTAAAAAATAATGATGCATAAAGGCATGCAGTTGAGCTGCTGTCATGAAGCACAAAAGCTGAGTCAAAATCAAAGAAGATCAAAATCCGCTTTCTTGACACTCAGAGCATGTAAGCCTAGCTCCACCCTTTAAATAATCAATGGCAGGGTACAATCTCGATTTCTTTTTTTAGCTCTTTGATCCTCCAAGCAGAAAAAGTCCCTTCATAATTTAGATTTGTGTCACATTATGGGATCCCTTTCATTTATTTCTGGCTGATGGTGTGATTTTCAGTGAAAACTGAAGGCCAAACTTAACATGATTGGATTGATTGGTTCTCCCAACTTCTATTATGAATCACTTCACTTCACTCATGTTTATTGTCTTAGCCATAGGTCATAACAATTAAAACAGTAAAACAGAAGAGCACAGCAATATCACAATTGAATAAAATGGACAATAAAATCAATGACTTCCAATGAGTCCCAAGCTCAGTCTCATCTCCCTTGCCACTAATGCAAATAAAGCCGCTCTGTTGGAAACATAAGGATCTATGTCCGAAAGTAAAAATATAACCAAGTCCAGTTCTGAGATACCGTGACACCACGGAACTTCTATTAAGATTTTTAAAACATCTGAGGAGAAGATTTGAGGCTCTGATGACAGGGCCAAAGTGATTTAACTCTGGGATGCTTCCTCAGCAGAAAACCCCCTCTCACACTTTTGTTAGCTCAGGAAGAGGTGGAAAGGTGGGTATTACATGGTTGCCTGTTTTTTATTTCCCCTCCCTTCCAGGGCTAATGGCAGCTAAAAGGGTGAAGGAGCTTCTGTTGTGGAAATGGCACTGCAGTTTCATACACACACACACTCATGCCAGGCCAACTCAAGCTCCGCATGACTTCTATGTGAGGCTAAAGTTCACACTGGGCAAGCTGATTGTAGATTCTCATAATGTAGTCATTTGTCCTTCATTCTTTCCCACAGAAAACAGTCTTGGCTGTTAAAGATTTTCTTCAGTCTTATACAGTTTTTTGTTCTCTTAGATACCTAGTATGGCAGCAAATCCAATGTAAATAGAAAAATTCTTATTTTATTTGTTTTATTTTTATTTGGATATTTATTCTAAGATGGGGACCCAAAGCTGCTCGCTACATTGTTCTCCCCTCCTCCGTCTTACCCTCAAAGCAACCCTGTGAGGTGAGTTAGGCTGAGAGCCAAGCTACAAGTGACGCCTTACATAGGTTGGACACTAGTCGGCTTCCCTCAAGTTTTGATGGGAAATGTAGGCGTCCTGGTTTTACAGCTTGGCTCTCCATTACAGCTGCAAGACCAGGATGCCTACATTTCCCATCAAAACTTGAGGGAAGCCGACTAGTGTCCAACCTGTGTAAGACGTCACTTGTAGTTTGGCTCTGAGAGAGAGAGTCTGCCCAAGGCCACCCAGTGAGCTTCCACGGCAGAGTGGGGATTCAAACCAGAGTGGGAATTCATGGCAGAGTGAGAATTCGTGAGCTGTGGCTCACGAAAGCTCATATCCTGCCACAAATGTTGTTAGTCTTATAGGTGCTACTGGACTCTTCCTGTTTTCTACTAAAAAGTAATTCAGAATGTGGAACTGAATACATATAACAATGGGCACTAGTTCCAACGGCTTTTTAAAAAAGATTAGACAAAACGTCTGAAGCTAAGGATGTCTAGCAGTGCCATCCTAAGCAGGATTACAATAAGTCCATTAAAGTTAGTGGGTTTAGAGAGGTATAACTCTGCTCAGGACAGCATTGCATCTGTGGCCAGTGCCTGACTGGAAGACCACCTTGGAATCTTATGTAAACTACCTTCACATCTGTAAAGTAAGAAAGCCACAATATAAATGCAATACAATAAAAGCAATAAAAGAAGCGAATACAGAAATGCCTTCTCTTTCCTTTTGTGTCCTCTCCATTTAGATCGTGAACTCGCCATATCTGGGGGCCTGTATTTTCCACATACATTATTCAGTCAAAAAACCATCTACACTGGTGGCATAAGGAATGAGTAACAACAGTTTCCAAAGGAAAGAGTCAGTCACGGTTTTCAATAACAGTACCTAATTTTCTCATCGCCCATTTCTTTCACTGCTTTTGCAAACTTTGCTTTCCGGATGGAAAGGAAATACAGGCTGGTGCTTGAAGCCAATTCTAGCAGGTTTTTTGCCTCTGTTTATTTTATCAGATGGATGAACCGTCTGGGCCTTGCAGCCATTGGTTATACGCCTGATGACAAGGACATTCGGCCCGATGAAGGTAAGGCCATCGTTCTTTGACATTAATCCAAATGGAGAGAAATATCTTCTAGGGAGGAAAGGGGAAAGAATGCAGACTCTGTGAATGCTCCAGGTACCAGAAGATGTGACAGTAGCACAAGGAAATACAGAGTTTTGCTTGGTATCTTAACTGTTTAGGGTACCAGAGAAATATAGACTCTAAGATCTATGTTATACTATGCAAAACCTCTAATCTGATTTTTGCCAGTAGGTAGTAGCAATCTTGTGAGTTTCTTAGAACAATCATAGGCAGAATTCAAATCCATGAAAATGCAGAAGTCTAGCAAATGTAATCAGGTGTCTTCAACTTTCTCAGATCCACTTAGAGCCCCAGCCTATATCACAGGACCCACTTTCAATGCTTTAACCACATAGTTGGTCTTTCTCTGCTCTCGTTCACACTCTCTCTCTCTCTCTCTCTCTCTCCTTTTTCCGCCAATTTTTTTCTTCCCCTTTGTCTCCTATTCTCTTTCATTGTCTCTCTCTTTTAAAGACAGCATAATGGTGATCAGGGCTGGGGCGCCCATGGAGGCCAGGTAGGCAGTGGCCTCAGGGCGCGGGGTGGTGGAGGGGGCGCTGGAGGAGGCATGGGGGGCGGGAGCGCGCACCATGGAGCTGCAGCCTCCCAGCCCTCCTGCCCCGTGTTGCCGCCAGCGCCAGCACACATCCCCGGCCGGGCTCAGCAGCCACGGGCAGGCATCTGCGGCGGTGCAGGGCAGCCGCGGGCAAGTGTCTGCGGCGGTCCAGGGCAACCGAGTGGGAGAGCTCAGAGGCCACCCGCGCGCCGTCCCAGCTGCCCGCTACAGTGATCGGGCTGGCGCGCGTGTGCACCCGTGATGACATCACACGCGACATCATCACGCAGGCCAGTGCGAGTGTGTGCGCGCGCACGCAGGGGCGCCCGGCTCGCCGGCCGCTGCGGGCACCAAAAACCCTGGCGCCACCGCTGATGGTGATATTATATAAGAGCCCCATGATGCAGAGTGGTAAGCTGCAGTACTGCAGCCCAAGCTCTGCTCACAACCTGAGTTTGATCCTGGCAGAAGCTGGGTTCAGGTAGCCCTCTCAAGGGCCCTGCCACTTGCAAGCGGCAGGAAAAGTTTAAACTGCCCCTATTTAAACTGCCCCTTTCCCTGCCGCTTTGCAGCGGCACAGAAAAGGCATTGTCCTTTAATACGAACCAAACGGAACCAGTATACCAGTTCCATGGAATTTCGTTGAAACAAGCTTCCACGAACCACTGGTTTGCGACCCACGAACCAGGCTAGTTTGTGGGGGGGGGGGGGTTGGTTCATATTCAGGTTCGTGCCCATCTCTAATTCAGAGGTGTGGTTTATAAAAACCTCTGAGAGTGGAAATATACGTTGTGAATTACCTGGGGACGTTCAAGTGCAGGATTTTGTGTGTGGTCCTCAATTCATGTGCATGCTGTCTCTTGCTGAGCACACATGAATGCTGCTTTCCTGGGAGCTCCCTTTTGTGAGATTGCATTTGCAAGCGAGTATAAATGCCGCCACCACCAGGTCGGGATGGCAGAGCTCTGATCCAGCTCTGTTTTCACAGGAAAACTCTCAGGGATGGACACTGTAGAGCAAGTACTTTAGGCTCCTCTGACTTGCCAATTTGCATTTCTTTAAGGTGTGAGAAAGTGTCAGGATCTGCATTTCAATGAATGGATGTGGGAGATGGCGGAAACTGGTAATCCGGCAGTCGTAAACAGCCTGGGATACTTTTAGCAGTTGAGGAGGAACTGATATTGAATACATGAATGTACTCAGGCAGATCAAGTTGAAGTGTGACTGTGCGAGCCAGTGTATGGGAAGTTGGAGGGGGGACACATGAAATGAGGTTCACTTGAGTATCCCTAGGTATTTCATAATGTGCCTTTCCACCCTGAGTGGTGGCAGCGGACAAGGAGGTAGAGGTAAGTGGATTGAAGGCTTTGAAGTACGCTACCGGGATCAAACTACCTAAGCAAAACAGGCAGTAGCAAAGTGAGACCTGTTTCACCACAGATGCCTAATGGAAAACCCCATTTCATTGACAATACAAACTTTTTTTGTTTAGCAGATTACTGGAGTGAAAGCGACCAGGAAGATATTGATGGCTCTTTAACACTGAAACAAGAGGCCCCTATAACACTTTGTGATACCTATCACCGAACACCCTCAGTAAGTTACACTGAGCACTAAACCACCAGGGGCTTTTGGGGAGTATGCCCCCTTAAGCAAAAGGGAGCAAATATGGAGTGGTACTGTAAGTGGACCAAGAGGCAGGGCTTTTTTTCAGCTGGAACACGGTGGAACGGAGTCCTGGCACCTCTTGAAAATGGTCACATGGCTGGTAGCCCCGCCCCCTGATCTCCAGACAGAGGGGAGTTTAGATCGCCCTCCGCGTTGCAGCATGGAGGGCAATCTAAACTCCCCTCTGTCTGGAGATCGGGGGGGGGGGGACACACTGGCCATATGACCTTTTTCACCTAGGGCGATTTAAACTTTTTAAAAAAAACCTAGTTCCAGATGACCCAAAGTGATGTCATTGTGCAGTCTTGAGTTCCACCACTGAGTTCCACCGCCTCTTTTCCCAGAAAAAAAGCCCTGCCAAGAGGTATGGGTGAATTGGTGGACAGAAGAGGCTGCCAGTGTTTCCCCTGGTTCTGTTAACATAATGGGTTGGATCCAGCAGGAACTTCTGCTTGTACTAGAGTTCTTGCACAAGCAGAAAAGCAAAGGGGGGGGGGAAATGTGAGAGCCACTTCTGTTAAGTCAAACAAACTTCTTGTATCCCCACTTGCATTTTCACTTCCTCAAGATCTTGTGCAACCAGTTTCTGGGCACAACAGTGCATAGAGAGGACAGTGCTAGGTGTCACACCAGGATCTTGCACATGCCGAACTGTGCTAAGTCCATTTATGTTTCCACTTGTGCATTGCTGGACCCAAGCCAATATGATTTAAGGTTCTCACCTTTTCAGTTGGCTGCCCAGTCACATCTCATGTAACCCTTAAGTGCACGATTTTAATTTAGCCTGAAAAGAGTGGCCGTAGTTAGTCAGTTTTGGCGAATAAAAGTTCCCTGTGATATTTTAACTGCCATGTGAAAAAGGCTATCGTAATTTATTTTGCATGTTCCACAATTGTCCTCATTCCCTGCTGAAACTAAGCCAAAGTATGAATAACTCAATGAACTCAGATTCTCTTTCTGTTTAGTCCCACCTCCACCTCCATTGGTATCCCACTTCTGCTGCTGTTACATTGAATTTGAGACTGCAAGCTCCTTGGAACAGAGCTCTGTCTTCCCATACTCTGTAAAGTGCCATCTGTAATGATGGGGTTATACAAATAAAATAATAACAAGAAATAATATTCAGGGCTTTTTTTCAGCTGGAACACGGTGGGACGGAGTTCCGGAACCTCTTGAAAATGGTCACATGGGTGGGTGGCCCCGCCCCCTGATCGCCAGACAGAGGGGAGCTGAGATTGCCCTCTGCACCGTGCAGCGCAGAGGGCAATCTAGACTCCCCTCTGTCTGGAGATCAGGGGGCAGGGCCACCAGCCCATGTGACCATTTTCCCCGAGGGCAACCCACTGAGTTCCACCACCTCTTTTCCCAGAAAAAAGCCCTGATAATATTAATAATATGGACTTAAAAAATACAGTACTTTGATTTGTCAAATACATTTTAAACTGTTTTTGTACCGTTGTTAGTAAACACATTGCTGGTCTAGGGAAAGTATGCAAGTTGAAGGGTGTTTTTTGCTGCTACTTTAAAAAAAAATTACCTGTGTTTCTCAGCGCAGATAGGACTCTCTCTATTTTTCTTTCAGATTTTTCTTCAACGTGAATGATGCAATCCTCGCACAGCCAGAACCAAAGAAAGCATGAATGAGGCAACAGCATCACATGGGTGAAGCTCAGACTGACTTTTCACCCATGTGATGCTGTTCCATCAACGGGGATACAGGTTAAGCCTCTCCCTTTCTGTCTCCCCAACCCTGCTTTTTTTTGCCTCTTTTCTCATTTTTTTAAACACAACTTTAAAAAATAATACTTAAAGTTCAAGCAGATTTGGATTTGTTTTTCTCCCGTGGATGCTAATACAGGCCCTTTCTCCTCCCCTGCTCCCTATTTGATTGGGACACTTGTTCCCAGGGCTTTTTTTCTGAGAAAAGAGGTGGTGGAACTCAGTGGGTTGCCCTCGGAGAAAATGGTCACATGGCTGGTGGCCCCGCCCCCTGATCTCCAGACAGAGGAGAGTTTAGATTGCCCTCCACGCTGTCGAGCGGCACGGAGGGCAATCTCAACTCCCCTCTGTCTGGAGATCAGGGGGCGGGGCCACCAGCCATGTGACCATTTTCAAGAGGTTCCGGAACTCCGTTCCACCGCGTTCCCGCTGAAAAAAAGCCCCGCTTGTTCTCTAAAAAGGAATAGGAAATCCAGTTACAGCATTTTTCAGGGACCTCTAGATTTCTTCCACAACTCACTGCTGGGTAGGGTATAACCTGAGATGTTATGAACATCTAGACTGGCAATATCCTTGGCACCTTCCAGCAGGAGTTATTCTTGGACAGAAAAATGGGTTAAAACTAGAACAGGGAGTGGTTAGGGGGAAAGTCATTGCTTGCTTCGTGTAGTGCCTGTGACTGGCTTATGTCAAATCAGACCTGTGATTTAGCATGGCTTATAGACATCCCAGCCCCCTTGAGATATTCTGTTTCCAGAACAGTTGCAGCTGCTTCTCTGGTTGCCATCTAGGCACCAGAAGAACGTCTAAAGACTTCTGCTCAAGTAAAGTACTGTAATGAGATGGCTGCAAGTCATACAGACTACGCATCTCCAAGTGGCTTGGTGATGCCTGTGTTGTTGCCTATGCCGTAGTCACAATAACTCACGTGAGGCAGAATTCTTTAGATGTCCTGTTACCAGCATGGGAACAATAAGAGAAGTACCAAGCATGTTAGAAACAGAACAATTAAAGAAGAGGTTTTATACTACACAGCATAGGTTGAGTTTTTCCTCTGTGTTCTCATGAATATATCGTATAATGGAACGTTTTAATTATTTTTAGATGAATTCTTCAAGTCCATTCCCTGAGCCTAAACAAGGCCGGCACTTCTCCAGTGAATCAACCTATTCTCATTCTTCTGCGGAAGATTCCCGACAAGATCCAACGGGGAGTACGCACTCATCAGGTTGTAGACCTCCCTACAGAGAAAGACGGTCCTGGCAGGATCTCATAGAGACCCCATTGACCAGTTCAGGGCTCCATTTTCTCCAGACTGTTCCTCCTGACCCTGAGTACATGAGTGGCCGACTTGGAATGTCACCCGAGAGGCGGAGACAAGCAACACTGCCAGTCCAAAGACGACATAACCTGGAACAGGATGGCCCTTTCCCATTGGTCGAGTACCACCGAGGTCAAAGCTCTCACGCCAAACACCAGAAGCAACGTAGTCAAAGCCTTCCACGAAACAGAGATGTCCGAATCAAAGGCTGCGTAACACCTGCTGAAATAACAGAAGAGAGATCAGAAGAAAAAGTGCATATTAAAAAGCGAAGCAGTTTGTGTGAAGAAGGTAAGAAGTTGAAAGAGCGTCAGCTTCTTTAGGGGAGGAGCCATAGCTCATTGGCAGAGCACCCACTTTGGATGCAGAAATACCTGCAATCGTCTCTTAAGAGATCTCAGGTAGAAGGGCTTAGAGTCAAAACAGACGAAACATATGATACGTGGAGGACACTTGGCAGTTTTTGCAAGGTTCAGCAGGAAATGTAGTGAGAAAGAATGTCTGTCAGGGAAAAGAGGGAAAATCCCCCCTCTCCCTGGCAGACAGGGCCGGCGCACCCATTGCGGTCAGGTAGGCGGTTGCCTCAGGGCACGGGGTGCTGGAGGGGGCACCGGAGGAGGCGCTGGGGGCGGGATCATGCGCCATGGAGCTGCAGCCTCCCAGCCCTCCCACCCCACACTGCCGCTGCCGACAGCACACGCCCCCGGCCGGGCGCAGCAGCCACGGGCAAGCGACTGGGGTGGTGCATGGCAACCGAGCAGGAGAGCTGGGAGGCCACCCGCACGCTGTCCCAGCTGCCCTCCGCAGCAATCGGGCCAGCTTGTGCACATGCCCATGATGAAATCATATGTGACGTCATCACACAGGCTGGTGTGTGTGTGTGTGTGCATGCACGTAGGCGCGCATGCATGCCCGGCCAGCTGGCTGCGGGCACCAGAAACCCTGGCGCCACTCCTGCTGGCAGAGTTTCTTATTTAAGCATCTCATCTAGTCTGCTTGGCTCTCTTTCTCCACTGTCAGAGTGCTCAGCTCACAAGTGCATTTAGGGGAGCAAGGGGAGCCCACTGGCAGCAGAAAGAGGAAGCCCGTTCCACTTGCTCCCTTGCACTCTATCTCTTGTTGGATAGAAAATATTCACTCTTATTGTACAACAAAGGGGGGGGATGAAAAAGAAAGAAAGCTTTTGGCTAGTGCTCTTAACTCCTTAGTTGCTGAATTGCACAGTAATCTTGGTGTGTGGTGGAGAAAGCTCCCTTCTCCACGAAGCCACTGTTCTGCTTGCTTTGTGTACTCGCTCAACCACTCATCACAAGGGACTGTTAAATGCCCACAGTTCTGAAGGTCAGCAATGTTACTGCCCTTCAGAAACAGTAAAAAAAAGAAATTCAGATGGGGAGCTGAGGGGAAAGGGGGGCAGAACCCATCCCAGCTCCGTTTGCCTGGTAAGGAAGTGGACGAGGCGAGCAATGGGCACAGTTGTGCTGCCGCTTGCTGCTGCCCACCCCGGCTCCGCTCATCGGGCACCATATGCAGTGCATGGCTGGAGCCCACCCCACCCCATCCAGGGCTGCTCGTTTATTCAAGCCCAAGTTTCTCTGGAATGCCGGACAGACGACCCGAGACCCATGGAATTTCCCACCTTTCTTGCGCTCTGCACCCATCTTTCCCCCTTCGAGCCAGGCTGGGTCAGATGGAGGATGCTGCGTGCACTGCCATCAAAAGTCCTTTAGGAAAAAAATGGCAAAATAAGCATTAGGGGAGTTGCTGAGGGTGGGTGTGGTAAAATCTGCTCTGGCCAATTAATTTATGATAGGAAGAGAAGAGGGGGGTTGAGAGAGGCGAGCTGTTCACACACGCATACACCAGGCTAAGCGCGAGTCAGCAGCTGAGGCAAAAAAAAATTGCCATATGTCCACAGCCAGATACCTCAGGGAAAACCTAACATAGCCCAGAGCTGTGTCACATGACTAGCTCAGATGTGTAAAAGGCAGACAAACATGGGATGCAAAACAGGTAATGAACATGCTGTAAAGACTGAGTGTGAAAGGGGCCATTGTCACAGGGCACTGTCTGAAAGCTGTCTGTATGAACCAGGGCTGCCAATGGGCCTGGAAAAAAATGCTTTGTCCCTTTAATTGAGGCTTAATCTGTGGGAAAGGGCACCTGAAGCTTTTCATGGTATGTTTGTCAATAACTTCTAGTAAATAGCATTCCATTCAGCCCCTGTTAAAGGGACAGGACATTTTTCTGCAAGCAGATGTCAACCCTAGCTGTAAAACAGCCACATTGCACACTGCTGAAAAATGCAACAGGATAGTATATTGTGCTTCTATTTAAAACTGCATTTTCACAGTTATAGAAAGATTTTTTTAAAAAATCGTAATGATCTATAATAACTTGTTTCTGTTTAGTTTAAAAAAATATCCAAGTAAGGCTGCTTGTTTCTTTTCCTTCACATCTCCATTGTAGATATATTAAAAACATAAAGAAAAGGTCATTGTCTTTCAGAAAACACGGAAGAACTAAAAGGGAGTAAAGATGGTCTACACGAGTTGTACAAGACCCTGGAGCAAGCTAGTCTGTCTGCCTTTGGAGAGCAGCGCCCATCCACCAAGCAAGAATTTCGGCGGTCCTTTGTAAAGAGATGCAACGACCCCGTGATCAATGAGAAGCTTCATCGCATCCGAGCACTCAGGAGCACTTTAAAAGTAAGTGTGTGACCTCGCTAGGCTATGTAAGCTAACAAGGTATTATTACAGTAATAAAAATGTCCGTTTTGCACCCTACAAGAGACAAAGTTGGGAATCCCGTTCCATCTC
Source organism: Eublepharis macularius (assembly GCF_028583425.1). NCBI lineage: Eukaryota > Metazoa > Chordata > Lepidosauria > Squamata > Eublepharidae > Eublepharis > Eublepharis macularius. The sequence continues at coordinate 20,556,483 of NC_072802.1, forward strand.
ACCTGGCTAAGGAGAAGCCCCATGTCCAGACACAGTTAAAACTGGTACTACTTGGCTGTGTGTTCCCGGGAAAGCCATTTTCCCTGGGCGCACCTCAGTATCAGTACAAATTAGTGGTTAGAGTATCGGACTAATCTGGGACCCCCTGGGTTTTGTAATTGGGGTATGAATCCCAGCTGTGTTGTGGAAGCTTGCTGGGTGACCTTGGGCCAATCACTCTCACATCCTGGCCTACCTCACAGGGATATTGCGAGGATACAACAGAGAGGGAAGAACCACGCATAGCCCCCTGAGCTCTTTGGAAGAAGGACAGGATAAAGAATGTACTCCATAGATCCTATAAAGGAAGTAGTAGAAATACCAGAAACCTATAGAGAGGCTTTAGTATTGTTTCCCCACCACCACCACCACCACCGCCACTGAAGGTGGAAACACAGAAAGCAGGGTGTATAAGGAGGATCTTATTTGGTGGTAGGGTTACCTGGCAACCAGTGAGAGGACTGGGGGATAGGACATGGTGGTAGGGCAATAGCATAATGGACGACTGCACTTCTAGGGATAACCCGGAAGTTCATTGTCGTTCTTCTGTGCAGGCACACATGGGATTGTGCATGTGTAGGCCTAATGACTGGAGAAATTCTTCAACACTTCTTTAAAGCACCATTAGGGGCTGTTTCTCTCCAGTCACACAGAGACCCATTTTCCCGCCTAAATGGTCATGTGACTTACCAGGAGAAATGGCCCCTTCCCACAGTTCTGCTAAACCACTATGACTCAAAACTGGATTAACCAGAGAGCTCACAGAGAGGTAGGAGGGAAGGTATGTGTACCTGCACAGAAGAACTCGATGAACAATAGTTACCGGTATGTACAACCCTGTTTTCGTCGTCATTCTTCTGTGCAGTCCCACATGGGAGTGTACCAAGCTACACACAATAAGGAGGCGGGGTGAATCTCTCCACCCCAATTTTATTATGTAAAGATTCAAGCATCGCTGCAACAAGCAAGAGTATTAGAAGGATGAAAATAGTCATACGCTGTGAACAGTAACAGTGGATAGCTCAAGGAATCACCACCAGCAGCGGTGGGCAGCAGGATCTCATGATGAGAAAAATTAGTTTGGGGGAAGACCTTTAAAAAGGGAGCAAGAGATAGTTTAATTGAGGCAAATAAACATTTAAGTTTGCAATATGACCTTAATATTCAGTGTCTGAAAGCAGGGGAAGCAGGAAATATTTTGAAAGAAGGGTTTGCTACGTCTTGGTATCCCCTGAGTAAGGATTATTTTAAAACTTTCAACGTGCCTGTTTTGCCTTGAAAATCCATGTTTTCTTTTCATTTCTCCCTTGTGCAAATCAAATTCACGATGGTTTGTTTTCATACCATTTATCCTTTCCGTGCACCAAGTATTTCCCATAAAATGTCTGCATTTCCCCGCTTTAGCAGTACCTTTATAAATCAACACTATACATGAAATGTTGGTTATTCAGTGATGTATATATAAATACCATATAAATGGCATACATAAACAATACAATATGTGTATATAATACAAACAGATCTACAAAACCAACAGCAAAAAGCGGAGAACCCAAACAGCTGACAAAAATTATAACAAATATAGTAAGAAACGGAAATGGGGAAAAAGTTTGCTCATCCCCACACGAGGAGACATCCTTGCCAGATGGACTATGGATTTGATCCCGTAGGCTTTTCTTCGATATTAAAAGAGAGAGAAAAGCTTCATTCAAACTTTGACTTTTTTTTCTGAGTGGAATATGTCGTCTTGACTTTTGGCAGGCAAAGGAGGGAGATCTTACCATTATCAACCATCTGCTACATGATCCCACCCTAACGTCAAAGAAATTCAAAGAGTGGAAAGTAAAGAACTATGAATTTTTCCTGGACATTTGTGAGTACAACGCTGCTCTGAAAGCTCAGAATGGGGCCTCTGAACTTGCGAGCCCTGCCCCCCTGCTGACACACACGCATTCCTTCATCGAAACGCACGTCTGACCAGCTGTAGCACCAGGAGCACTTGGGGTGGAGTGGGTGGGATCAAGGTGGGGGGCGGGGCAACGAGAAATCCATCGGGATGAAACACTGTAACCTGTGTAAATAGGGTACTCTGCTGTATTGTACATAGGTTGAATAAGAAAAAAATAGCGCCACAGGATGCCTACTGCATTGCATGAAAAGAACGTCTTACTTTCGTTGGATTTTTTTTTAAACATTTGGTTTGCATTAAGAAAAAGCAGTGCAGAAGCGTTCCACTGGCGCCAAAACCCAGGAAAATTTATGTGTACTGTACTAGAAGGAAGCATGGAGGGTAAAGGAGCTCTCTTACCATTTTATATATGTAGATATACTGTATGTGCCCATATCTATGTATATAAAATGTAACATGAAATACTGAGGTTTATTTTTTAATAGACTTTGAAATGCCCATCTTCATAATTTCCCCCTTTTTAAAAACAAAAACAAAAAAAACAAAGGGAAGTGTAATACTATTTTAAAACACACACACACACACAGAAATGCATTGGCCACTCCTAGGGAACGGAAGATTAAATGTTCAGCATTTCCGGTAAGCAGTAGCTACTGTCTTTTGTGAACGTCTAGAAGGCTGGAGTAGCAAGGAAGTAGTCAACTGAACCCCTTGCAGTGTGCCTTAAAATGTATAGTGTTTATCCAGCAAAATGTCTTTTCTTTGCCTCTCCAGGCGCAAACTGTACATGCCGTCAAAATGCTGTGCTATTTTTAAAAAACGTGCCTGCTTTTCAGAGGAACAGCCCCAGACATGTGCTTGTGTGTGTGTGCGGGCATGTGTGCGAAAGAGAGAGAGCGTGTGCATGTGTGTGTGTGTGGCACGGAACAGGTTTAGGTACAAAACAGTCTGGCGATTTTAAAATCGCCTACCTACGACTTCTGGTTGCCTCTGCGTCATCGTGCCGTTGAAAGACGCAAAGCCTTCTTCTGAAGATGGTCGCTATTCCAGTTGTCAGCGTTTATCCACTGTGAACTTAGTGCCACAGACCTGTGAACTACAAAATTCTGATATTGTCTTCTGCTGCCTCAAAACAGAACTGCATTTTAAAAGAAAACAGAACTGAAAACTGTTGCTTTCCATGACACACCAACACCATATTGGTTAGATACCTAATTTATTATTACTCAAAAAGTGTTTCATGGAATAGAAGAACCAAAGTATTCAGGGCAGTAGTGAATCAGGATGGGTAGTGGTTTTCCAGAGGTGGGGGGTTTGAGGCCTGCCGGAGCATTGTCGAGAGTATTGATGTGGCTTGCTAGCAGTAAGCAGAGATGGCCCAAGACTTTTGGTACCCAAGCTAAAAAACCTAAAAATCCCAACCTTCACCCCTGATAAAAAAATATAAACTAATTGACAGTTTGCTATCTTTTCTTCTCTGAGGTAGGCCACCTCACAGTTTAAAAATGCAAAGGGAAGAGGAATTTAAGCTCAGCAAAAGCAAGTCCCAAAAATACTGTTCTTTTAATACTATTCTTTTCATATCAAGTTTTGAAATGACTGCTGTATATTTCTTTAGGTAAAGAGACTGCTGATGCACATTTAGCAGTGCTCACACAGCAGTCCCACACGATTATACAGAACTGAGTGGAGTGTATAGCAGTAGTGCTTGATGGCCTGCGCCCATGTGATTTAACTTTGGCCTTATGCACACCAGTGGAAAACTGAGGAAACTCAGTGAGCAGTGGGATAACAGCATCATGCCTCATCCTTCTCCCATTGGTTTGCTGCAACAACATAATAGTGCATATGTGCACAGATTCTTACATGCATGTACCAAACAATGGCTCAGTCTGTCTCTTCACAATCAAATGACAAAGATTGCATGTATTAGACATGTGCATATAGTCTTCTACACGTAGATGTTACATGAAACAGACAGAGAAGAAGCCAGAGAGGCTGGGCAGGTGTGCACCACAGCAGGGCATATGGGTGTGATGGGCGAGCTGACTTTGTTGAATGTATGCACGGAGCATACGATTGGCTGCATCAGTGCACATGTCGTTTCGCATAAGCTTGCTGCCTAAGTGTAAGTGTTGATAGTAAACCTCTGTTCTCCATTAACTCCTTGAATACAGTTCCCATTCATAATAACATATGTAGTTTGGAGTTCATGACCCAGAGAAACTTTCCATACAGCAAGTGTGTTTCCAAGACTGCTGTTAGACAATACTCACACAAGGCATATGAATATTTTTAAAGCCTTCATTTGCAACTGGCCTCTTCACTCACATATGTAGATCACTTGACTTCTCAGCACTTGAATGTGTCAACTAATGTCGTTGGAAAATAGTCATAAAAGTTCTGTCTGTGGTCTGTGGCCCTGGAGGCTCATTCGCACATGCAGGTCATGAAGGAATGCATGGATGGGCCAGCTCTTAATTTCACTGGCTTCAGTCAAAACTAGTTTCTTATAAATATGTTTAGGATGAAAAAATTTAAGCAAATGGAGAGGCAATCAAATTTTAAATTAGCCGAACACAGGAAGACAGCAGCCCCCTAAAAAGAGAAAGCCATCGTCTGAGGGCACAGAATTTATGGGGATTAAGAGCTGATCAAGAATCGTCCCTGAAATACAGTCAGTGCTTCTCAAGCACTGTTGTTCTGTTGCCGCTGTAATAATGTTGCCGTTTATTGAAGCTCAGTGGACAAGATACTTTTTAAAAAGTAAGATGACCCTCAAACACCCGTCTGCTGCAATTGCCCTGCTAGCACTAGTACTGCTGGCTTTTTTCAATGGGGCCTTCCCTCCCCAAAGGTCTTTGTATTATGGAGCTGTTGCACTTTGGTGATATTTGTATTTGGGAGGAATATGAACCTAAAATGCATATAAACCTTCATTCATAACACTGCCCTTAAAGTCCTTCCTCAAGGCGCGTGTGCCGATCTTCTGCTAATAACCAGGGCACTGAAGATACAGCCTGAGGAACAACGGAGTGAAGGCTAAATATTTTTGGATTCATGTGGGGCTCCCTTACCTCTTCCCTTAAAATCAGTGGGGCACAAATGAGCTTTGCTTGGACCAGACTGTGTCCCTTGGTATAGTCCATTTCAGAAAAGCCAGAACTGTAACTTACAGGTAGCCCAATGAAAACTCACAGAGTTCATTGGAACTTATAGATAAGGGTAGATAGGATTGCAACCTGAGAACCAATAACAAATGATTTGTAGCTTCATGTGATACATGTGGTGTGGGACTGCACCATATCAAACTGGGGGGGGGGGCGTTGAATGTTTAAGTGTTTCCTCATATTAAAAGCTTCCTTGCACATATTTGTTTTTTAAAACCCTAGCATGCCAGAGAGAACGATTCTAACCTAGCTTTCTCCTTCACATGCTAGTTTTGTATTAGAGAAAGTAGAGGTCTTTTCTAATTGGAGTATTTATACATTTATAAGGTGGATGATGATATCGTCTGGCTCAGAAATGTTTTATTATAATAGATTTTTGGTTAAGGCCTTTTCACATGTTGTTTCTGTATATGGAAGGGACGAACAGGATTTATGTGTTGTCCTCCCTGTGAGCTTCCTCCACACATTGACTTGAAGATCTAGATAAAGTCTGGAAAATTAGGTTTCCCTCTCACATGAAGAGTTCATTATGCATGTCTGCACAAAATCTCTTATCTAAACCTTCCAAGTACTGTGTGGTAGACACAGAGAAGGCAGGACAGTATGTATGTTCCTGCTCTCTCCACCCCGTGCTTCCAAAGATTGAAGTAAAGTATGGAGAGGGCTTTAGTGTGTTACCATCAAAATGGTATATATGTATGATATTCAGAGAGAGTGGGAGAGAGAGAGAGAGAGGTTTCATTATTTTTAGCACTCTTCAGCCTATAGTGAAGGAGGAATCCTATGTACTGAAATAAGCAATGATGTAAGGTAAAGAAGAAGCTGCTTTGCAAACTGCGTAATGAGATGTGTGTATATTAAAAAGAAAAAAATGAAATTGGGGGGGGGGTCACAGAATCACAATGAATGCAGTTATAATTCTGCACAAGTGACTGAGCTTCCTTTACCAGTGGCAACTGCATGGAACTGCATGCAGGATTTGAGTCTAAATATGGAGAGGCGTCAAGGATTTTAACAATTCCCTGCTGGATTCTACTTGAAAGTTAACTCACAATTGGTAGGATTGTATAAGAAAGCTTTATAAGCCAAGTTTTGCATACCAAAACTGTCCTGCCGTTATCCCGCCCCTCCCCATATAAAATGCCACCCAACTGACCTTTTTTACTTAATGAGAATTTTCCTTGCTGTTTTTCCTCAAGGATTAATTAACTGAAAAATCTTCAGCATACATTTCTCTACATCAGTGGTACTCACTCCATGGCTTAAAGAGAGCCACATTCACAATTATCATCAACACAAAGAGCCACATGACTATTAAATGCCCTGCAATTCCCCCCTCCAAGCACTCACATCCAATAATATTAAATATAGCTATCAATAATATATATACTCAAATAAAATTTGTTGCATAAAATGCAACAAAACTAAATTCTACTTCCTTGTTGCATGCATTTACTTCTAGGCGTGCCCTCAGCAGAGTAAAGAAAAACCCCTTACCAAAAAACCTAAATTAGAAAAAGAGCCTGAAGTGGCATGTGAAAGAGCTGCATATGGCTTTTCAGCCATGGAGTGAATGCCACTGCTGTATGTGATAGTTCATAACCTGCCATTTCTAGAGAGTTTCTCAAAGATTCTTCAGTGCAAGGGCCATTAATGTTTTTGGAAGACAGCTGTCCCCCACTACTGTCCGCAGCCATGTTCCACCTAACCTTGTTATCAGTTCAGCCTAGGTCTCTGCTAAGCATGTGGTGGTGACCATGACCACTGCAGTGCCAAAACAGGGTGGGACAGAGAACTACTACTGAGGAAGGAACTCATAACAGTGACACCCTCATGACCAAGTTCCACAGCAGGGCTTGCCCAAGCAATGTGGAGTGGCTGGAAACAGGCAAACAGTCAGAGCTGGCAGAATGTGTTTGCCCTCTTACTAGGATGAGGGAGAGACCCAGTCTAGAGAGTGGAGAGGCAGATACAAGTTCTGGTTAGTGAGATGCTTTGGGTGTGTAGAACATCTGAAGAGCAGGTGAAATACCAAGTGGAGCTGATTTTGTTGAAGGCTTTCACGGCCGGAGAACGATGGTTGTTGTGGGTTTTCCGGGCTGTATTGCCGTGGTCTTGGCATAGTAGTTCCTGACGTTTCGCCAGCAGCTGTGGCTGGCATCTTCAGAGGTGTAGCACCAAAAGACAGAGATCTCTCAGTGTCTCAGTGTCTGAGAGATCTCTGTCTTTTGGTGCTACACCTCTGAAGATGCCAGCCACAGCTACTGGCGAAACGTCAGGAACTACAATGCCAAGACCACGGCAATACAGCCCGGAAAACCCACAACAACCATCGGAGCTGATTTTGTTCTTCTTTCATGTCTATGAACCAAAAAAATTCAATATTAAATCGTACAAAACTTCATCCTATAACCCTCCTAGTTTTCCGGCAGCAGCACTGATTGATCTATACGTTTCCATAATTGTCCATGCTTTAAAAGGAAAAAAGAAAGCAATTGCAGTTACTGCAGGAGAACCTGTGAAGAGATCTGCTGCCTGCTATAATTTGGCTGGTGGTTCAGATCTCCTTTCTGCAGCTCTGGACCAAAGGCAACTCTGCTTCTCCACAAATTTTCCTTTTCCTCAGGCCTTCTCCGCTCATTTTTTCGGAAGTGCTTCTTCAAACCATGTTTTCCCAGGCCCTCCTCTTTCCTTGCCTTTCTGGCTTCTTAAGGCTTCCTTTCCTAGGCTCCTGCTGCCTCCATCGCTCCTTCCTTGGCCCCTTCTGCCTGTGGCATTGAATCAGCCATTCAAGTCAGACCCTGCCTTGAAGTTCATCCCCAGCCGCCAAGAGCTCCCTTCCAAGGAGCGCAATGCAGATCATTTCAAACATTATCTTGTCTTCAGCATCTACAGGCCGTTTCTCCCGTGCCCCCACCAATGGACTTCATCGCACAAGTGAGTTATTTGAATCCACCCCAGTGAGGTCTTCAGGCTAGTTTTAGCCAGTGCTAGTTTTTTGAACCAAAAAAGCTTCACCACTTTGTTTGTACATAGAGCCTCCCTTCCAGGAATTCCGAATCTATTTAATGGAATCCTTTTCCTGGGAATTCAAGAAGTCATTGAAAGTCTCTTTTTCATGTCATTCCAATGCTTCCCACTTTTTTAAAAAAAATAAAAGCAGCCGTTCTTCACTTTCCTCTGTTTTCCTTCCTTTGATCATCCAGAGGGAAATCTCTAGTGCTCTTTTTGAAGCTCGGATAACTTGCAAACACACATCAGGATAGCATAATGCTTCAAAGACTGTTGTCTATTCTCCTGGGGCGCTATTCCCAGCAGTCTTGCAACCAGAGGACTTTAATGGAGTTTGTACTGCCTTGTAGCTGCCAGGAACCTACCAAATCTGGTTCCTCCTGATCAATAGAACGTGACCATAAAAGACTGGATTTCTCAGGTGGACGATTCAGGGTGCAATCTTCTATTCTGTGCAGAGGGCTTGAATGGAAGTTTACTCTGTGCTAGGGAAAGCAATTGAAGACATCTCCTTTTTCCTACTGTGAACACGCAGGTTCCCAGGCCTCAAACATAACCATGCCATGCTGGCCAGCAGCAGGAGCATCAAGAAAAAGAGCCACAAGCATGAAGTTAAGCAGGAGATAGGAACAGAGGGGGGGGGTATGTTGGGACAGTTTCACTTCCCCCTGCCTTCTCACACAGGAAGTGTGGGGAGCAGGTGGGAGAAGCAGGCCCTGCATACTCCCTCTTGTAACCTACCCATTCAGCCCTGTGCAAGGTCCCTGTCTACTGTCCTTTGCTGATAATAGAATTACGCATGTTCTGAGAGTCTCTCTACACGAGACATCTGACATGTGAAGAACATGTGTTTGGAGATACAATGGTAGACGGAAGTCTAGTTTTAAAAGACAGAGTCGGCGGCAGGATAAAGGCTTTGCTATACACTGGAGCTGTGTGAAGGGGCTGTGAAATGCAAGAAGGGAAACTTCAGCCCATTGTAACCTCTCCAGGTCCAAGCGTGGCTCTGGAAGGCGGCTCCAGCCCATTTCCATTCCTGGCTGCCACCTGGTTGTGATTCCACACAGTTTTAGTCTGGAGAGGTGAAATTGACAGAGCCTTTGGGGAGGCAAAGATGAAATTAACATGTTCTCTGAGGAGCAATCTCCACCTTCTCTGTTTTTTTTTAACTGCCTGCGCTTGATGAACTTTCCACAAGTCTTCCACTTTTCTTATGAACTGGGGCTGATCAAGTGGCTCTTAGAAGCAAATCCTTTTTGCAGGACACATTAACAGCCCTGGAGCAATCCAGACTGCATCTGAAACTGTATCACTACCCTAATTAGTAGCCCGCTCCCTGCTATCTCTCTGTAAAAGTTAGTGCTTTACTAAAGAAGCACTAATGTTCTTGTAATAATTATGAACAAAAGTCTTGTGACATCTTTTATCAGAAACATCCTGTTTTTCTGTCCTTAATTTTCAATGCTCATTTGTACAAAAACACTTCACTAATTTCTTATGCTAATTTCTTGAAGGGACATTGCTTCTAAAAATATACAGCCCTGTTTCCAATATTTCAGATAATGGGAATTCTTAAGCCCCCTCCTCATTTCTTGACAAAGTTACTGATGGGTAGATGAATGCATAAATAGGCCAAGGAGCACTGATGCAGGCTGTTGCTCTCTATTGAAAATCAGTATGTAAAGATCTATAAGACCCAGAACTGGGCAGGACCCAGATAACTGTGGGCTAGATGATAGCTGTGGCTCCCTGTAGCTCACTGGGAGAGTTGATTTCCCAAGGCTTCGGTTTCAAACTACAGAAGTTCTGGTGATGATAACCACACTGAGAAATATGATAGCTCTGCTGTTAAAGTACAGGCTTCATCAGTGATACTTTTATCTTCTCCATCTAGATGGCCAGTTGTATGTGTATTTTGTGCTTGAATACATGTTATTTTTCCAACTGTAATATCACTGACAAATACACAGCTGCAACACCAGTGTTACAGTTTTCCTCTTGGAATCTGCTGAAAACTCTTTCCCTGGTGACGTGCCAGCTTGCTTAGATATTCACATGTAATGCCAAACCAAGGCTGGGAGCTGTGAACAAGCCCTGACTTCATAGAACCCTTTCCTCGCCCTCCTTCCTTTGCATTCTCAGAGTCAATGCCTTCTCCCTTTACATCCAAACCAGCTAACTATGGTTTGGATTTTCAGTCCATTCAGTCACGGAGCCCCTGCTTTTCCACGCAGAAGGTCCCTGGTTCTGCCCCTGACACCTTCATTCATCTTCTGCTCTTGGGCTTCTTGGCAAAACATTTCTTTTCCTAAGACCGTGGAGAGCCACCATCAGTCAGAGCAGATAATACTGGCCTTGATAAAATGATGGCCTGACTCAGGAGAAGGCAGCATTATATGTTTGAGGTTTACAATCCTCCTCTGACAAACTTTATTTTGCCAGTATAGAAAGAACGGCATATAATAGTTCCTAAATACTAAATACATAATACGAAAGTGGAAGGTCATCCTTGACACTTACACTGAGGGTGGGGGTGGAAGATGTGCAACCACAGGGTTTGTTCACCACATAGCAGCAAACTGGGAGCAATCCTAGGCAGGTCTACTCATTAGTAAGTCATATGTTATTCAGTGGGGCCTACTACCAGGAAAGTGTCCTTAGGATTGCAGCCTAATATGATTAGGCTTATGTGATAACCAGCAATTAGCTACCTGATCAGGTTTGTCATAATCCAAGAGAGCATAGTAGAGGTGAAGCTAAGGCCCAGGGCAAGTTGCATTATATCTTGACCTCCCATAGTGGGAGGACACAAAGACATTCCATATGAAAACTGTTTGTAGAGTTGTCTAAAGAAGGTGGAGAGTTCCAATGAAAATCATGGGCGGGTTGCTGTGATGGATCGAGGCAAAGGAATTTCCCCTTCCTTTTCCTAACACTATTCAAGTTTGGATTTGTAGAATAGATGAGGCTGGAGGTGACCTTGAAACGAATACATCTAAATTGTGGCAGATCCAGATACTCACATTCCCTCCATCCCAAATGTCACCTCCACACTGCACATTCGATAATGCACACCTGCATGTGTCAGTGCATCTTGTTGTGTATTGGGAATGCTCTACTGAAAAACAGCCTTGTCTGTGTTTTCAGTGGCATATTATTGGTCAGCAGTATACATTGTCACATGTGCACACACCTGACACTGTGCATCAGGAGTTAGTGCATAACGGGAATCTGGGGTTTGGAAGCAGTCAGCTGTCTGCTCCTCTTTGCACTGGAACTGTTACTTCCAATTCCATTTGCGGCAAATTCTTTGTTAACAAACCCAAAACTTCATGTAACTTTTTCACAAGACTGTTTTTTTCTTCCTTTCCCCCCTTAGATCAATTTACAGTGTAGCATGAATTCTTCCAAAGATGTTGACTTGACGTTGTTTCATAGCTGACAGCCTGGAAGCAAAGGTTGGCAGATGCAAACAGTTAGCAAGCAGCTTGCTCACATGTAGAAGCCAAACTAGTGACTGAGGCGGTATAGAGTCAAATAGGATCCTATTGCGCTATTTGTGATTATATGACATCCACTGAATTAGAAGCTGCAGAACAGCCTCCGGCCATCTGCACTGGTGGTGCTAAAGTGCCACGCAAAAAGTGCATCTCCCATTTTTGGCCTACCAGGGTGGTGCAGGGCAGGGAATAAGCCAATTCAGTCTGGAACCTGGAGCCCTTCGTTTGAGAATCCAAATGCTTTATGCAGTGTATGGACTCTAGAAGTTCACATGACTGTGATTGCGTAGAGAAACTCAGAACCTGACAATGTAACAGATGACTTTCTCAATGGTCCTGGCTTACCGTTGTAGGTAAATTGTGGAGCTGGTATTTGTTAAAGGAGCAAATGAAGGTGGGCTCCACTGGAGCTTCCAGAGATCCAGGGATGGAATGATTTCACTCTATATATAAACTTCCCCAGACATTACCAAATGACTTAAAATTCTGCAAAAACCACTATTTCGCTTTTGCCAGTCAAAGCACATAGTCAGTACATCTATGCAGATCTACTTTTTATGCATAATCTGTCTAACTGGAGGATTTGAATTTTTCTGATTTCAAGTTTGCTTTAGTCTGCTTCTAGATATCCTGCCTTCATCTAACTTGGCATTTATAAAATAGTATTTCTTTTCATTGGAGCAGCCTCTGTTTAACAATGGAAAAGATAAACCCCATTTTTAAAGTACGTAGGATATTTTTCATTTCTTTAGGTATAGGGTCTACTGTATATGCACTTAATTTGAAATTTATATCTATGATATAAAAAAAGATTTATTTTTTTAAAGTACCCTGTTCCTATCATAAAAATGAGTTTAAGACTAGAAAGGAAAGGAAAATATCACCATTCTCAAAAGAACTCTTCAAAAGAAGAAGAGACCATGCTGTTTAATATTCATGGAACCCAAATGAGCAGGGCTTCTGCACAAGCCACTGTTTTTCTCTTGAGTAGCTCCATTAATTTCAAAGGGGCTTGCACAGGAGACCCTCCCGATAGATTGTGCCTATAAGCACTTAAGTTTCAGTCAAATGTAACTACTTTTTTTTTACATTCCAATATGCATTGACTTTGCATGAAGGTATGCCCTTTATTTAAAGCACTATGTTGCGTGCAATAACACCACTCTATATACAGTACACGGAGTACTGATAAGTGGTAGAGAACTAAAAAGTCAGTAGAGAGCTTTGTTGTTTCACTGGAAGCATCTATTAAACTCTGCCCCCTCGTAAATGGCATAGTTATGCATTCTCAGGCAAAGAAAGTACAAGCATTTCTGTTAGGGTGCCTCTAACCTTAAAGAGAAATCAATTTCAAATCATTTGAACTGTTATGGCTGTCTCCTAAGGCCCAGCTGAAATGTTATGGCTGCCGCCAAAGCACCCTGGGAACTGTGGCTTAGAAAGAGTACGGAGAGTTCCATTCTAGCTTTCTCCAACCTATAGCGCTCAGTGTTCTTTGCTGAGGAACCCTGATAGTTGAAGTGATTTGAAACTGGTTTGAATGCGTTACTCAGACATAGTTTTAAAGAATCTTGGAGGGGGGGTTGGGGGGAGCCCCATCTGCACTAGTATTAAGAATCCTTTTACATTTGACACTGAAGCTGTACTACAAAGTAACTATCTTTGTAACACCATTAATTGCTGGACCATTGGTGTCTCTTGTCTATAATTTACTAAGTAGATAATAAGACGTGTACAAATAGAGAGCCTGTTTTGTTTTGTTCTTTAAAAAGGATAACGCTTCAATGTATGAAAATGTATCAGTCCCTTGTTCTATGGCTTGCCCTTTACTTGCATATAAAAAGTGAAGCAGGCTATAGTAATGTTTCTTTGTATATTCAGGGGTTGAAATAGCAAAGTACTCGTATTCTGTTGTGGGTGTTCCACCTGTACTCTTAGAGAAATCTCAGGCTGGTAACAGACCAGAAGTTGGAGCTGGTACGATAGAGACACATTTCCTGTGTGGTATAAACTATCGATTGCTGTTGTGCTTTGTCAAACAGTTTTGGCTGGTTACTGAAGCCCTACATCACACCTTCATAACTCATACAAAGAAGCCACCAATGCTCCAAATAACAGATTTTTTTAAAAAATCCTAGCTCAAAAGTGTTTGTGTGTTGGGAGGGAGGGTGTTCAGTAATAGCATCAGTCAGTGCTTAGGATTTCCATCTCTAAAGGTAGCAGATGACATACACACACACACGCACTTGAGAATCCAGACAGCCTCTCCCAGCCCAAGCAGAAGATTCTGAGCTGTCTGGACCACTGGCTTGGTTCAATACAAGGCAGTGTCATCTATTCATTTTCAAATGTATTTCAGGTCAACTTCCCTGTTTGAAATTTTAAAAGACATGTATATTGAATTGGTGCACTGATCTTGCACCTTCCAAGGGTCTTATCAAATTATGTGCTCAGAAGCAAAATAATTGCTTGGTTGGCTCCTAGTTGTTGATTGGTGAAATTGACTTGACTTTCTGAAAGGGTATGTAAATTACAGAACAATACTCTGGCTTCCCACATACCAATAATCAAAGCATCAATGTATTTTCCATGTGAGATAGTGCAAGTCTATGCAGTTACTCCAATCTAAGCTCACTGATTTCACATAACTATGACCTTTTTAAAAACCAAAGCATAAGGAATAGGAGGAAAGAAGAAAAAAAAAAGAAATCCTATGAGTCCAACTGTTCGTATGGGGCAAGGAGGAAGGTCTTGTCTCATGAACAATTTCTAACTAACAGTATAAAAATATGCCCTCAAGAGAAGTCATACATGTGCTAGTTTAGAATTATTAATTTAAAATTCTCAGAGGAGAAAAAGATGCAGAGGAGTTAGCCGTGTTAGTCTGTAGTAGCAAAATCAAAAAGAGTCCAGTAGCACCTTTAAGCATGCAACTCCATGCATCTGACGAAGAGAACTGTGATTCTCGAAAGCTTATGCTACAATAAGAGGAGAAAAAGGATCCTTTTTATCCTAGCATTGAGAAGTGATGTTTGCGGTGGACAGACTGATTCGAAGTTCAAGACTGGGTGGTGAGTCCAGGCATATATTGTAATTTATCACAAGCTCAATGAAACCTGTTTGTGCTGCAAAAAGAAGGGGGAGCCTCGATACATGGCTGGTTGACTGCATTTGACCTGGTGGGGGTCCCAAGTGGTGCAACCCATGGGAACAAATAGATGTGAAAATGGCCTGAATACCTCAGACAACAATGGCTCTATCATACCACCTTCAACTCGCTGCAAAACTGATTATCAGTCTCCTGCCATAAAATGGTCAAATTAAGTGTATCAAGATAATTCTGCAAAGTCTGAATTAGTAGCTGATGATGCTACAAGTTCTCCATGGTCTTTCTTTTGTAAATATGAACATTCTTACTATTTCTGTAGCAATAGGAGGTTATAAACCAAATTTTCACTTGGACTGTTTTCAAATGACATCAACAACAAAAAACTATAGCGCCTTGTATTAAGAAAAAAAAATCATGGAGACCTTATGTCTTCTGAGCATTTTTGTTTACAGGATAATATGTATATAAATTATATATATTATATATTAGAGGCAGAACTGTTATTTATTACATTTTATGTTGTGCTTGATTATTTCTATGAGTCTCCTGTCATCGAGAACGATTTTCTTTAAGAGAGAGAGAGAGAGAGAGAGAGAAAATTCTGTAGCTGGAACCCTCCCCAAAAAGGAAGTTTGAAGAGGGGAAAGCTTTAAGCAATGGTTATCTGTATTGTATTTAGCACCAACCTACTGTATGTTTTCCTAACTAGCTGTGAAAGAAAAAAACCAAAATGTAATGTCACACTATGAACCAGGGAGGAGCCCGTTCCGTTGCGTACATTCTGCCTTCTCGTCCGCAAATTTCAGCCCTGTGTCCTTCATCTTTACCCGTGAAGGGGAACGTCGTCTTTTTTTGTGTGCAAGCCAGTATCAATCCCATTACTTAACAGATAACAGCCTTCACTTCACCACAGATGCACAGAAGTAGATGAATAGCTTTTGGGCTCAGACAAGTAAATCCAAATTTCAACCCCTGGATAATACAGGCTTCTTTTTTTATTTTCTGTTTCACCAAAGTATTTTTAATTTTATATTTGTACTCTGTTGAAAAGTGATTCACTAGTTTATATAGGCTATGAATGTTAGGGTTTTTTTCTGTTTCGCTGGGTTTCTTTTTTTAGAAAAATTTTCTCTGTGAATTACTGTACTTGGCTGCATTTTTTTTCTACCACAGATTAATTTGTTAACTTTTTTGCGTGTCTACAATGAGAATTTATGAATGGAAAATTTCACTGTGTGTTGCTCCCTGGGCATATACCTCATGGTACATTGCACAGACGTGTAAGTTGTAAGTTGCACTGCAACATTATAAAAGGAACATATTGCTCTTTTTTCAAAGATATTAACTTATTTAAAAAAAATATATAGACTGTACATTATTGAAAAAAGGACATTTATTCTTCCTAAATTCAAAAGTAGCTTTTGTTTTGGGAAAAAGTTGTAAACTTCAGTTGTAAATTTGGACTTCAATAAACTGAATTCTCTGCAGCTTCAGACCTTTTTCTTCTTTATTATCTTGTCTCCTAAAAAAGTAATGTAAATTTAAAGCATGAATTCAGCTTACAAATTCCTGAAGAACCGATTCACAAATCCTGCAGAAGGACCATCACTTTAATTGATTCAATCAGCACTTCTTTGTTGTCCTACTTGAAATGTTGTTGAGCATTCACCTGGGTGAGAAGAGAGAAGGCCCAGGAGCCAGGGGCAGCACTTGGATTTGATTTCTTTAGGAGGAGACAGCACTGGAAACTTACAGAAACTTTGAGATACCTGCTTCATTTACAAATATACAGGTCAATCACAGGTGGTTGCCAAGAGGCACACCTACAGGGCAGACCATCTGCTACCTCACTTCAGATTCCTCGAGAGAGCCTGGATCCCCAGATGTGTCACATCCAGCAATTCACAGCTGTCTGTCTTGCTGTTCTTTTTCTGTCCCAGGTTCAAAGCGGTTGTGCTTTCATGTGTGTGCACCTACCCCCCCCCTACACACACACTTGCCCTCCTCCCTTGAGTGAGAGGTCCCTTTCCTCAAACTCTCATTCAAGGACAGAGCTTTCAGGAGACCATCTGCAAACATTGTCCTGGTGTATGGATGGAAGGCACATGAGAGAGCATTACTAAGATTCAGGGCTGCTGCCCTTCTAAGTGTCAAAGCTGAGCAATAGGGGTATTTTTATTTCCCCCCCATGTTCTATTAGGGTTGTCAACTGGCCTGGAAAGAATGTCCCCAGCCAGTTTGGTGTTAGAGCTAGTTTGGTGTAGTGGTTAAGAGAATGGGACTCTAATCTGGAAAACCAGGTTTGATTCCCCACTCTTCTGTTTGAAGCCAGCTGGGTGACCTTGGGTCAGTCACACCTTCTAGGAGCTCTCTCAGCCCCACCTTCATCATGGGGTGTTTGTTGTGGGGATAACAACATACTTTGTAAACCAGTATGAGAGGGTGTGAAGTCATCCTGAAGGGCGGTATATAAATCGAATGTTGTTGTTGCTGTTATCATCATCATTATTATTAAGAGGCTTAATGGGATGTTATTTACTGGGTGATGTTATTCACCTCCATGCCATGAAAAGCTTTGATTGCCTACTGCCTACATGCACACATTAAACTGTATTTTATTTATTTATTTATTTTTATTTATGTTATTTTTAGTCTGCCTTTCTCACTGAGACTCAAGGCAAATTACACAGAATAAGTCAACACAAGGAACAGGATGGGATGTCCAATAAAAAAGTGCAATAGTGAGTGGACTGCAGAAATCCTAAAACAAGCAGACATCTGCAACAGCTGAAACCTGAAACAAAGCGCGAGCACAGGCAATGCTGAAATTACACAGTAGGAGCATACTCACAGCAATAGCAGTATGGTCCACAGTCCCTGTACTTTTCCGAAAGCAGCTGTATTGGATTTGGGAGGGAGTAACTGGGGCACCTCACAATTTCAAGAATATGTTATTAGGAGCTTTAGTGAACCAATTGAACAGATGCTTCCCTTACAGTTTTCCCTCCATCTTACTCTATTATGTGGCCATCTCTACACTTGCTATTGTAAAGCAAGGGTCGTTTTTTTTAACGGAGACTGCTAGGTACCTCTGGTTCAACACAATAAACCAAAGCTGTATGGGGCTAGACTCAAAGGAAAAAGCCTGTGCAGAAAGCCCGTTTATTGCATACCTGTGAAAGTGTGCGTTCGCTCATACAGTATTTTGGGTGGGTGGGTGATTTTTCTTATGTCCTGTCACAAGGGCCACCAATTACATAGTGCTGGATCTTGCAACAGTTATGGGGTACATCATATACCTCCCAGATAACGGTCTAATTTTTTTTTGTCTTCCACTGCCATATCTTCAAATCTATACAGCTAATATTTGAAATTGCAGGTATTTTCTATTGTTCTCATATTTTCTGCTTATCACACAGCTGCATAAGCTGGTAGGTTTGTACCTATTACCTGCATTAAAAAATTAAAAAGGATGAACCTTCCCAGAGGTGATATCAAATACCTTCATGTAGGTAGGAAATGCAGATTGTCCATGCAGTAACACAGTTGATCACATTCAAGTAAATGGCCTCATATAGAACTGGAGGAGCCAACCTCTCAGCAGTGCAAAAAGGATCCTCATATATCCTCCATCGATCCTCATATACATTGTTCCTATTGCATACTAAAGGCTTTCAGCATAGGTAAAAACATTTCAGTGGAAATGTCTTGGTTGAAATAAGAAAATCAAAGAACTGTGTTCATCCTGCCACCTTAAGGAATTCTATGGAATTTTACACTCTTTTTCATTTGTATCAGAAAAAACTATTATTTTTGCATGTTTCATTAATGACCAGTTTTTGTCAGAGATTGGAGAAGAAACTTTTTGGAAAAGCAAACAGCCTTCCCCTACACCAGTCTGTCTTTAAATGTACAATTAGCCCAGAGCAAACTCCGCAACTCAACCGTGTCCCTTCTCTCTAAAATACGGGCCTTGCGTCTGTTTGTGGCTCCACAGGGTTTCCAAACTGGAGTTATTAGCACAAAACACTAATGGGCACATTGTTCTGGGGACGGCAGAATTATTAGGAACTAGTAGAGCAGCAAGTCCCCACCCCCCACCTCTGAAGAAAATTAAACTCTCACTGAATATGAGAAGCAGCGGAAGGTGTCTTTGAGGCTTTGTAAAGATTTGTGCTTGTGGCACAAGCAACAGACAATCCACAAAGAGTCATGAAGGACCCCTTCCTGCCTCCTATGCACACCACAAGACCATGGAGATGACTCAGAGGCATTTTGTAATTCCTAATCAGATAAGGCTAATTGAGCTGTACTTTCGATAGGGGCCTCAGAATAGAGATACTGTGAGCAAAATCTCCAAGGAGCTGTCATTATTCTAGTTAAATCTATTCTGCCAAGGCCATTAACATCTCATTTCATTCCTGCACTGGTTAGATAGCATCTGTTACCTTGAGGCAGTAGAATAATTTCTTCCTGAACGGATTTTAAACTATGTTACTTCAAGTATCCATTATAAAAAAAAATCTGTATTTTGTATTTCTAAAATGTCCCAGATTATGTTCTGAACCCCTTATACATTTAAGAATGAGATACATAGTTCAGAACTGACGCATGATGACACTGTGGTTGGAACTATGTTTGATTTTTAGAATTCTGTCTGCACAGTGATTATGTTTGGCTTATTTACTCCTGCACAGTTTAAATGGTTGCTGATAAACAACATTATTTCACACCACCCATGCACCTGGCATCATGCACAGTAACAAGACCCGTCTTTATTTGTGGGAGCTTACAGTCATAAACTTCAATGCAAAGGGAAGAACAGAGGGAAGGTAAACAAGAGAATACGTGCTTGTAGTTAAATGCATTTTGGTAGGGGGTGAGGGCTATGTGGCATTTCCAAAACTTCTTGGGAACACAACCTGGGCAATGCAAGGAACAATCTTTTCAGGACTTTGACGTGAACTTTGGAATACCTAAAACTCCTGCAGGATATACTTATCAGTGGCTTTTGGCAATAGTGTCTAAAATGGAGACTATGCATTCAGAAGCACTGTACTTTCCATAACTGTTGTTTGTGCCAGATAACTGGGGACTGCTGCATGTATAATGTTGCCCTCGTAAGCTTTCAAAGGTACACGGTTGGTTGTTCACTGTTAGAAACATTACAAGATTAGAGCAGGCCAGCAATTCAGAACTGACATGAGCAAAAGTTAAAAAATCTGAGCCTGGGAAGGAGTTCCAAGCATAAGATCCCCAGTGGGAAAGAGGAAATAGCTAGTGCAGATAACGACTAAGGGAGCAGGAAAGACAGAGCAAATGTCACACAATAGCAGTTAATAGCAGGTAAGAACAGGCGAATGAGTTCTAGAAAAATAATGTGTTGACTGGCATATTAATAACTGCACTTATATACTGCTAGATAAATTAGTGCCCCGCTCAGAGTGGTGAACAAAAGTGTTATTATTATCCCAATACAGTTGGGGAGCTGGGGCTGAGAGAAGTGGCTCACCCAAGGCCACTGATTGAGCTCATTGTAGTAGTAGGATTCAAACAAAACAAAAAAACCAACCACTTAACCACTGTTAACAGTTTATATAGACTAATTCCTATGTGGGGGGAGGGAATATCTTTTCGGGAAATTTCTCCCTGACCCAAATCTTCTCCCTACCCCTTTTAATTCGCCTGTTCTTAATATTCTGTGCCTTCTAAAGCATGCTCAGTCCATCAGGTTGTTTTGCAAATGGCCATTATTTGTATTAGATAACTGGAAATACCTGCTTGTATGTTGCTCTCACTTCCATAGGTAAGTGGTTGTTTTTTTCTTCAGTTTTATTGAATTGACAAAGTAATATTTTCCAGTATATCTGAGAGAGGGTTCCCCTAAGCATGCAGAAACCCTACTTAGTCCAAGGGTGGTCCTGTTTCACTGCTCTGCCGATCAGCACTGAATCATTAAAGTTGCTATTAGGAATGATTATAATGCTGTAATTATGAGAATTATGTCAAAATATGACAGAGTAAAACATTCAGCCTCATATTCATTGCTAAATGTATCAGTATGAGACTTCTGGGAAAAGACGTAATTCAGTTTGATTCATAAAGTATAATCTACATGCAGGTTGCATGCTGTTATCTCCACAATACTGTGTAGTAAAATACAAACATAGGGTTTAGCATCATTCCATTGGTCAGAAATATCTTTTCCCTTCTTTAAAATTAATTCATGAACATCCAGCCTGCAAGAGATCAAAATCGAACAATTATTGATGAACTATAGTTAGTCCTAATAACAAAAAAGGCTTTTTTGCTGACCCATGTAACTTTTGTTCTAGTCTATCAACACAGCTACATATTTTCAGAGCTAGTTGAAGTCATTTTACCAACCCAAGCTGCTCTTCTACAGTGTGACTCAGGGAATCCACAGTTCAAATCCCTCCTCATTCAAAGTCTTTCAGCCCAACCAGAATCGTAATGAAGATGAAATGGTGTGCTTGGCCCTGAACTCCTTGAAGAAAGAGGACAATAATTCTTGAACAACCAGCAGACATACTGCATTGTGAATTCTGGCTGGGTCTTAATGGAAATGAATTATGAGAAATAAATACATGGTCTGGAAAACTGCGCCCCAGAATCCTAAGCAGAGGATGCTAAGATGCCCCAACATCTTCCTGGGCTATGCCTGCTGGACTGCACACTCCTATACTAACACACTTATAACTATTGATGTCCCAAACAACCATCTGTTTGCTTGTGAATGTCTGATTTCTTTGTATTTTGGGAAATGCCTCCAAAGGCAGCAAAATGCCCGTTATTTAGGAGAGCACACACACTTGTTTATGTGCAGTGCATAAGAGCACTATACAATCAGAAATATTACCAAACTGAATTTCGATCCTTTTGCTATTACTCTGCAGAATACAATGCCTAGATAAACTAGAGTTCTGTGACATCTTAAAGACCAACATTTCATTCCAGCATAAATGTTCATGGATTACACTCCACTTCTAGTTCACCCATTGCATCTGAAGAAGGGGGCTCTCTAGCGCACAAAAGTTTGTATTGGAATCACATCTTGCTAATCTGTAAAGTGGCATAAGATTCCTGTTCATAGCTGAAATTATTAAGCTCGGGGCTTTTTTTCAGCGGGAACGCGGTGGAATGGAGTTCCGGAACCTCTTGAAAATGGTCACATGGCTGGTGGCCCTGCCCCCTGATCTCCAGAGGGGAGATTAGATTGTCCTCTGCACCGCTGGGGCACGGAGGACAATCTAAACTCCCCTCTGTCTGGAGATCAGGGGGCAGGGCCACCAGCCATGTGACCATTTTCGCCAAGGCCGATTTAAACTTTAAAAAAAACCTTGTTCCAACTGACCCAAAGTGATGCCATTGTGTGGTCCTGTGCTGTGAAACCCACTGAGTTTCACCGCCTTTTCCCAGAAAAAAAGTCCTGAGTGTAAAGATTCTGGAGGAAAGCTGACAGTGGGCCAGTTGAAGCAGGAGTGGACAGCGTTCCCTCTTCCCCAACCATCCTTCCGATCGCACAGCCTATAAAGTCATCAATCAGGATTTGGTCAAATCCTTCCTCCAAGGGGCTTAGGCCAGCCTGATCCCATTCTAGCTGTATCTGAAGAAGTGAGCTGTGACTATAGTCCTGTTCATACCTGAAATCATTAAGCTTATCCATCTGTCGAGTGCATTTTTATCCTTCCTTTGGTCCAAGGAGCACAGTTCTCCCCCTCTCGATAAAATCCTCACAACAACCCTGTGAGGTAGGTTTCGCCTGAGAGAGAATGCCTCTGTCCCCAAGCCACCCAGCAACCTCCAACAAGACTGAGCAGGGATGAATGACTCTAAATTTTAAAAAGAAATAATAACAACAATAATAATAAACTGGCACGAAAATTAACGGCCCTCATTTAAAAACAGAACAAGCCTCATCAGAATCCTGTTTTATCCTCACACGAAATTCCCTCCAATGCCTCCCGCCAAGGCGAAGAAGCCGGAGAGGTGGGGACAAGGGTGGGCGGGGCGTTTACGTCACCACACCCTCAGCCAACCTCCGCCCGCTTCTGTTTAGCTCCGCCCCCTGCCTTTGACGCCTCGCGCAGACGCGGCGCGGCCGGAGCGGCGCTCGCGGGTTCGATTTCTTCCGAGGCGGCGGCGGCGGTGGCGGCGCCAAGATGGCGGCCAAGGTGAGTCGAGAGGCTTCTTCGCGGCCCCCGCGCCGCCTCTCTGCTCTCCCCTTCGGCCTTCCGAGGGAAGCTGGCGCTGAGGGTAACGCCACGGAATGCGCTTGATGTATACATAGCTGTTGAGTTGAACTCGACCGGAGTAGCTGTCAGTGCCCCCGAGCATGTGCAGAGCGCCCGCTTCCCGCAGCGCTGAGTTCACGGGCTCTTTTTGCTTCGCAAGCGCCCCCTCTTAAGTCGCTCCGTTAACCAGAGTTTGGTTTGCGGCAGCTAGCAGGGGAGGCTGGCGTTGAACGAGAATTTCTGCGACCCCTCTCCGATTGTGTTGTTCATTGGGCGGCCCAGCCGTTGAGCCTCTTGACTTAACGCTGTGTAATCCTCCTTGAGTCAAGGCGGACTATAAAGAATGTAATTTTAAAAAATAATATTTTTTTTTAAAAAAAAACTTGCCTGAAAAATAGTGTTGTTAATTTTTAAAATTTATTTTATTTATTTTGGATCCCTCTAAAAGTCTCAGGGGAAAACACATGGGTTCTCCCTATGGTTACCAACCTCCAGGTAGGGACTGGCAGTCTCCCTGAATTTCATCAGTGCTTAGTTCTTGTGTCCCCTTCTTGCAAGGTAAGGCCGATTGTCACCTTGGGGTCAGGTAGCAATTTCCCCCAGGCCAGTTTGGCTAGGGATCCTGACAGTGTTTTGCCATCTTCTGGGCAGGGAGTAAGGGTCACTGGGTGTGTGGGGGGAAGTACTTGTAAATTTCCTGCACTGATGGTGGATGTCTCTTCCAACCTTATGATTCTATCCCCACCCTTATTTTAGCCTTATAAAAACCCTGTGGCGGAGGTTCAGCAGAGAGATCAGTTGGCGACATTCATGGTTGTGAGAATTTGAATTTGAATCTGGGTCTTTCTGGTCCAAACTGGGTACATTAAAACAATGTTTATTAAAATCTACATGAAGACTTGGACCAACTTGGATGCAGACCAACTTGGAAGTAGAGGTAGACCTCAGTCTTAAAAGCACTGAGACTCATGCTGATATTTAAACGTGTTAATTTCATTGTGAGATGTACAGGGCTAGCCTAAGAATAGTAACACCCTTCTAACCCCAAAGACTTTGTGGACTAAGAAGGGTATAATTCTGCTGGTGCTGGAGCTGGTGATGAAGCAGTCTGACGAAGGGAGAAGCAGAGTTGTGTCAAAGGTCAAACTCCTGTTTGATCCTCATCAAGTGTAGTGAAGACTAAACAAAGCCAAAGTCCTTGGGCAGAATTTCACTCCTGTCTTCTGGTTGATGGCAATTTTTCAGTAAAACTTGAATCTCTGGGTCCAAATAATCACTGGGCACTGAAATGATGTACAGTAGCATTGTGTTAATCATTGTACAGTTGACTTCAGTAGACATCTGAAAGCAAAGCAATCAGTTCTGTTCAAGAATTGAACTAATTTCTGAAGGTTAAGCCCTGTAAATACTGTGGTTTGTGTGTTACAACAGATATGGCTCCATTTAACTAGCAGTGCAATTCACACATGGCCTACCTGCTCTTGAGTGTTCTATAAGTATCCATTTTTCCCATATAAGAAAACAGTAATGTGTAAGTGTCAGAATTGAGGGATTTGCCACAACTTGTATATGACAGGGTTGGGCAACCTCTTTGGCTCAAGTGCCAAAAAAATATTCACATCTCCCTGTGAAACAAAACAGGGTAGAAGGGCAAGAGTTGTATTTGGCCAAATCAGTTGGGATCCCGTGGTGCTACCAGCATTTCAGGTGTTCATCTTGACCCCTTGTGCAGAGAATTGGCATTGTGGGCCAAGAGAAATGGTCTGATGTACCACTGTTTGGTATGTATGCCAGGGGGGTTAGGATGTTCTAGTTTGTAGGGGGGAGAGTGTGTACACTTCCTGTCCCTCACCCCACAAGCTGTACCCAAGTCTCTCTTCCATGTTTTAACACACCCAAGGATCTGTGCATGATATGCTGTGGTTGTGATTGTCCACTTATCGGTTTCAGCAGATTTTTACTCTGTCCATGAAGGTCACTGGGGCATATAATCACTTCCATTACTTGCTCCGCATTAGACTGATTATTACAGAACTCCTTTCATCATGTGTGAGGAGACATGCAAATAAAAATTTTAACTTTGGTTTTGATTTGACCTGCATAACCAATCAAGTAAATTTTTAACATTTGGATTATTATGTGTATTTGTGGTTCTGTCACGCACACCTAGGTTACAAGCAAATAAAACATATATGTACTCCCTCACACAATTCCTTGGGATTATCACCTAAAACGTCTGTTTGTTTTTGTTTGTTTATAGTCTGCCTTTCTCACCGAGAATCAAAGCAGATTACTCAGCCTAAATTGTAAATCAGTGTAGTCCATAGGATGAAACAGCTAATAAGCAGTGTAATAGGGCTAGGACTGCAGAATTACACGTAATATGTTAAGCAATACAGAATATGGTATTATATAAATAGAAAACAATGCAGTGACAACAAGAAAATACAACAAACAGTTAATACATCCTGTACATAGTGATACAGTCCACAGTCCCATCCCCTTTATAAAAGTGCCTACCTGAATCATTCCGTTATAATATAGCCCTGTTACCTTTATAAAAATGTTGTCCTGAACAGTTCTATTTTACACAGCAGTATGATGGAAGTGTGGGAGCCTTCCTGACCTCCTCAGACAAGCCATTCTCAAGAGGTAGAGGCCACAGCAGACAGTGCGTGTATATGGGCAGTTGTTGATCTTGCCCGTTTTTAGGGTGGCAGCCCAAGAAGGCCTTGCTCAGATGAACAACGCTGTCATGGCAGAGTATAAGATTAATTGATGATTGACTGATTAGATTTTTAGCCTGCCCTCCCGCAAGTAGGCTCAGGGCAGATTACAATCATAAATTAGTTACAATGGATAAAAACAATAAAATAACATCTCAGTACAAACATGAATTTCAGTATTCCAGATGGGGCCCCCTTCCCCGTTTCCCTGCCCACCATACACCACCCACCATACACCAAGGAAGAAAAGGGTGGAGATGTGGGTTGGTGAAACTCTTAACTCCCCAAGCATAGCTTGGGGGGGGGGGTAGATGAACCATACACCCCCCCCCCCATTGGTAGGAGACTGGCAGGGAGGCTAATTAAATGGATCCAATGCTGTCCTCAACCATATGCCTGGTGGAACATCTCTGTCTTACAGGTCCGCCGAAAAGATAACAGATCTTGGTGGGCCCAAGTGTCTTCCGACAGAGAGTTCTACCAGGTTGGAGCCAGGACAGAGAACGCCCTGGCCCTGGCTGAGGCCCGCTGAGCCTCCCTGGTGCCAGGGACCACCAGTAGGTGTTTACCAGCAGACCAAAGAGCTCTCCGAGGTACATACGGGGAGAGAGAGTCCCTCAGGTACGCTGGTCCCAGACTGTTTAGAGTTTTATAGGTCAGAACAAAAAACCTTGAACCTGATCCGGAATTCCACAGGGAGCCAATGCAGCTGCCGCAGAGTTGGAGTCACATGTGCCCTGAATGGAATTCCTGACAGGACACGAACAGCAGCATTTTGGACCCACTACAGTTTCTGGGTCTGCCCCAAGGGAAGCCCTGCGTAGAGCAAGTTACAGTAACTGGAGGTGACCGTTGCATGGATCACTGTCGTTAAGTTATGGGTTGAGAGAGAGGGGCCAAGCTGCCTGGCTTGCCAAAGATGGAAAAAGGCAGTTCAGGCAGCTGCCTTGACCTGGGCCTCCATTGACGAATCCAGTGTCACACCAAGGCTCCTGACCAATGGAACGGGCACAAGTGGTGCCCCCTCAATGGCCGGGAGCTGGATCCCCATATCTACCCCACCCCCATGGCCCAAGTACAGGACCTCCATCTTCATGGGGTTCAACTTCAGTCTGCTCTGCTTCACCCATCCAGACATGCCCCCCAATGCTCTAATTAGTGCCACGGGAGCAGAGCCAGGCCATCCATCCATCAACAGGTACAACTGGGTGTCATCCGCATATTGATGGAAACCCAGTCCAAAACTCCGTGCCAGCTGGGCAAGAGGGCGCATGTAGAGATTAAACAACAATGGGGAGAATAACGCCCCCTGCGG
Organism: Eublepharis macularius; assembly: GCF_028583425.1. Lineage (NCBI taxonomy): Eukaryota > Metazoa > Chordata > Lepidosauria > Squamata > Eublepharidae > Eublepharis > Eublepharis macularius. Next base: position 20,583,518 of record NC_072802.1, read on the forward strand.
GGCGCTGCCCACCAAGGACGTGGAGCTTATCTTGTAGGCCATGCAGAGCTTTGTATATGATAGCCAATACCTTGAATTGAACCCAGTAACTGATAGGCAACCAATGGAGTGACTGCAGAATGGATTCATGCTCTACCTAGATCCTGATAAAAACCAAGCTGCAGCTGGAGTCTCCAAGTTAACTTCAAGGGGAGACCCAGGTCCCAACTGTGAAACCACGAAGCTTGTCAAATAATGTATTGGCAAGTGTATGAATTTTCCATTTAAAAACCATTTTCTGTCAAAGAATATAGCACTGGAAAATGTTCTGCCCCTCATCTCTAGGGTGATCCAAAGCTTCCTAGACTGGGAAGTCTAGAATCACATCCACTGTGACATCTGTATTCAGGTGCATAGGCAAGTTGGCATGTGTTTCCTTCCCATAGACTGACGTCATAAGTGGAGGAGTAAGGTAAATCTTCAGTTTCAACCAGAAGTTGCACTCGCATGTACCACGGGCTAACCTCTGTCAGGATGACTGGATGTGGCCTATGAGCCTGATTCTACACATTTACCTGTTTATGACATGCTTTCTTGTGTAAATAGTTTCAAGTTTTGTATTCTTCTGTATTTCTCTTAATACTCTTCTTAAGCTTTTACTCATTAATGTAAAGTGGGTTTTGCATGTTTTTCTTATTTTAAAATGTTAATAACACTTGCTTTTGTAGGCTCCTGTATAACTTCATATCTCCTTGTCTTCCATGATTTTAAAACATCGGTAACCTTTTTCATCTTCACTGCTTTGTCTGTCTGCTCCTTAATTTATTCCTAAAAAACAGTGAGTCTGTTTTATCTCATTTTTTTATTGTTACTAATTTGATCCTTTGTGTGGTGGCTGGTTATTCTTAGGTGATAAAGATGGGCCAGAAATAAATTCTTTTGGAAGGAGATCTCGTTTCACAAACCAGGGTACTCATAATTAATGGTTATCACGGCTGCATACCTGGAATCTAGAATTGTGTATTGTATTTGAGGGATGCAGACCTTATTGAGGAGATTAGATGGCTATTTTGGTCAAGTAAACATATGGCTGCAGTGGTGGTCTGGACTCATATGTCATCCTAATGTTACTGTGGCATGCTATTAGACATTTAACATTTCCAGAAATTGTAAAGCTGTGGGGGGAAATACTTTTAAAATCCTAGACATTTTGGGAAAACTAAAACATATGCAGTATGCTCTTCATACTACATGCTCTGGATTACTAAAACCTTGTTAAAAACTTTGCAAAAGAAAAATATTTTCGTAAGATGCCCCCCCCCCCATGCTTCCCTAAAATTCCCATTGTGCTTTTTTTTAATTAGGATTTTTTTCCTGCAGTTGTTTTTTTCCCAGGCCTTCAACAACTCTGCATGCTACTTTATCGTGCATCTGTTGAAGTTATAATAAAGTGATGTTTTATCTGGTATTTTAACCCTGCCTTTCAAACATATGATTCCCAAGACACCTTGCTGTAATAATTTAAAGCAATATAATAAAAGTAACCGTTGTCAGTGAAATAGCGAACCAGACAATGCACTCGGGAAACAGCCATGTTCAGAAATGGCCCCTTGCGGTCCTGTGAGATTGGATGAAATGGGACATATAAGGCATTTCTCGCAGTAAAACTGCCGTGTAAATTTGTATGTGAATCTAATCCTGCTTTCAAAAATGGTGAGTACTCTATCTAAAACTGCAGTTGAGAGTATAAGATGTTTTCCTGGCAGGAACAAGGGCAGTGGAGGCAGAGAAACAATGGGGTATTTGGAACAAGAAGTGCCTGGGGAGATGGCATAATTGGAAAGCAGACGGCAAATTACAAAGTGAGACTTCTCTAGAAACTGCTCATGTGCTGTGTCACATTTTCTCCCTCACCCTGAGGTCTAGAAACTTGTGAAATCAGCTTTTCTGGAATTTTAGAGGTGATTACGTAAGAGAGTAGATGTATATATTTTGTGCTCAGTTAAGGCTATGCAAATTCCTAGAGTGTGTGCATGGATTTTACTTTAGTGATATAAGTTATATATTGGGGCGGACTGCAAATAATTTCATACATTATTCACGTCACTTTAATCTTGGGAGATCTTTTAATTGGCTCTTCCTATTATAAGGATTTCTACAGACACATGTTAACAGCGCATTATGATGATTTATTGCAGCTGTAGCATCATCACTGCACATGATGCTTTATGGAGCAACATAAATAAAAAAGGCAGGTTCCTACATCAAGTTGCTTACCACCACTTCACAAGTAATTTTCCCCAAAAAGTATTTTCAAATTACAGGTTCAGGAAATGGGGCCACAGGGGCGACAGTAAGTAACTTGTTTTGCCTCCAAACCTGCTTAGTATGAACCATTTATATAATTTGAATATCTTGAGAAGTTTTATATTTATGAGTGCTCTTGAATGCCTTTTTTCCCTCTGCATTTTCTCAGACCTGCTGTAAGAAGAAATAACTCGTCTTTAATGAAAAGATATATATGTTGCTGAAATCAATCTGAATTTTGATGAATAAAATACGATGTCCTTTTTAAGCAGTTGCATGTGTTTTCTCGATCTCTCTGCCACCAGATGGCAAAATGGGCAGCCGTCCCTGCCGCTTTGGCATGTGCGTCTATTAATGTGTATGCTGCAGCGGAAGAGGAACCAACATCCCAGCTGGTTAAAACACACCAGGTAGGTTTTGTAAGATTTTCCTGAGCTTCTGCAAAAGAAATAAACGGGTGCATTTGAATGCAACTAAGATTTTCCTCTGGATTTTATCTCACAAGAAGGAAAATAGGGTAGTAGAATGGAGAACGGTTTTATTTATTCTGTATAGCTTTTCCTGTCTTTGGAACTAAAGGGAGAGTGCCTTGGAGTTCTCAACTGGCCTACCACTACTGAGTTTCCCTGCTGTGCAATCACAATACAGTTTGGAACGTATTCTAGGACATACTCTTAGTTCATGTAAGGTGATAATGTTAAACAGACCTTAGTTAGTGTCCTTCATTAACTGAGGACGCACCATAGAACACATCACAGAATCCTCTGCTGCTTGCCAGAGTTCTCTGATGGATTATAGAGAATCCAGCAGACATTTTGAGATGGTAGGGGCTATTTTACGGTTTAAATACTCATGCACATCATATCCTTATCAAACTCACAAATGTATCCTCATATGTAGGTCAGCACCTGATTTCAGTGCTGGTTTAAACATGGGTAACTTGCAACATCTAGTACAAATCTGTATATACGGAACAGCTCTTGCATGCTGCAAGCCAGCTATCACATGTGCAAACTGCTTGATAGATTGGGGCAGTAGAGAAGATAATCCTGTTCCAAGGGGGAAAAAGGGAAATTTACATCCTTGGAAATACCTGCCCATTTTCATTATGTTTCTCAGACCTATGTACTGTGACCTTTTCTCTCTTCCCCTCCAGCTTTCTATTTATAATGCACCACCTCTGAAATCAAGGTACATTGATGAAAAGCCTGGCCGCTTGCAAACTGGCATTTCTTCAGTAAGAAAGAAAACTGGTTACTACATTGATGGAAGCAAGGTAAGAAAATGTGTTACCTAATTGGACAGGAATTCATGTATACGTTTAGCCATAAATGAGCTGTTGGATAAATGGGAGCAGCTACGGAATAGCAAATTTCTACAAATATAAACAGGGTTTATTTAGTCCAATAATTCCACTTAGTTTCAAATTGAAAGGAATTCATCTTTAGACAAGCTTTTGAGAATAGAAGAAACATGTCCAAAGGACACAAAAAGAAAAAAAAACCTTTTGCCTGATCAAGAACTTGTTGGAGTTAAAAATTTCTTTAATCATTTTTATACCCATTGTAGATAGCCGTGTCTACAATAATCCGAAAAGGACAGTTAGGTAAAACCTGAATTATAATCAACTAAGCATTATAAAGGAGTCAGCAAGTTCATGCAAACCCTTCTTCTGACAAAGATGTCCTCTGTTATTCCTGTTGGGAGGGGCAGGGAGAGGGGAGAAAAGAGCATGATATAGACCTGGAAACCAAGTCTTCTCTATGGTTTTCCTAAGATGTTGTCTTCATCTTGATGGAAAGTTGGGCAAGAATGAACAATTTCTCTGTCTTGGGTTTGAGCTGTATGTCTTCCTTCCGCATTTTGATACTCATCATTTAAAGAACTGCTCCCCCTCAGGTTTTGGGTGTGTTGTGTAGTGTAGTGTGTATCCAAGCTAGGAAAGGGAGTGACCTCTTGTGGCCTGAATTAAACATAACTTTTCAGTATAAACGTTTTCACAAAAAGTTTCTGCTGCATAAACTGTAAGTAATCATCTTGAAACACATCTCTTTGTTCTTAACACAGTTAAGGACGTGTTTTCCCCTCCAAATGTGTCCCGAATGCTGGAAGAATTCCAGCTAGATACCTCGATAATTGTGATTTGATACCTAAGGATTTTGACTCCAGTTCCATCCCTTCCTGGCGCTTGAAAATGTGATGCATTGCAAGGCTAAAACAAGAAACCTGAAACACCATATGACTTACTCTTTAGTTGAATTTTACAGCGAAGAAATATTCAGTCAAGTCAGTTTCCTCCTACATATCTAGGATAGCAGTGAAAGAATGAGAGACGTTACACACACACACACACACACACAAACCCTGCTCAGTAAGTTAAAAATTCCACTGAGTGTGCCTGAAATTACGGATTCAATCATGGTCAATATTCATTTTTTTAAAAAAAAAAAATTCTTGGAATGTGTGTGTAACTTTTATATTGCCTTAGTTTAACAGAACACAGCATACCACCATGTGACTTAATTTACTGTCTTTTCTCTCCTTGCTTGATAATGTTACTTTGTAAATTTTTACAATATTGGGAGGAGTTGTTAACACAGCACTTTCTTTGTCCTGAATAGTTACATATTAGACTTGAATCCCAGAAATAGAAAGCTTGAACAAGCCAGTCATGAAAATAATAAATAATAATAATAACTGCACTTATATACCACTCTTCTAGACAGATTAGTGCCCCACCCAGAGCGGTGAACAAGTTAGTGTTATTATTATCCCCACAATACAGCTGGGGAGCTGGGGATGAGAGGAGTGGCTTACCCAAGGCCACCTACTGAGCTCGTGGCAGGAGTGGGATTCAAACCACTAGAGTGCTGATTTGCAGCTGAAACACTTAACCTCTGTGCTACAGCAGTGGTTACAGCAGGAAAATACCTGCTCTGGCTCTGGCACTTGATTTCCCTTGATCCTACCTAAAAGCTGAATGATGGTATAAGAACTCACTATTGTTTGTTTTTAAAATGGTGCGGGAGTATTACATGCACATACTATTCCATACATATCTATCAGTGTAAACAACTTGGCCAATGGCAAAGACTACCAGTCAGCAAATTTTTGAAAAATTTCAGTGGGGAGTCCATCAGGACCCAGCGCTTTACCCATTTTTAGAGCCTCTATTAGATCAATAATTTCATCTGGTTCAACAGAAGGCCAAACAGGGATATCAGAAGGAATGGTATTTTCTGTATTGATATGAGAAACAGAAGGCGTGTTCAGTATCACAAATAATCAACCCATATTTGTGGAGAAATGATTGGCTCAATAAAAGATTTATGGTTTAAGCTACCTGAAATTATTCTCCAAAAGGATTTGCTATCATTAGATTTTATGGAATGATAGTTGTTCCCAGTTACGCTGGAAATATAATTTCTTTTTGTTTGCGACTACTTCCAAGAAGGATTTTTTACATTGGAAGTAATAATTTAATTTATTTGGGTCCCTGATCTGGGATTCTTTAAACAAAACTCAATTTCTTTTCCCATGCATAGCAATCCTGATCAAACCAGTTAGAAGAGTTAGAGTCACATGGGATCACAGGTTTGGAATCACAAGTTTGGTTATAAAATGGAACTTTTTCTAAGCTTTGTTTCTCCTACTCTTTGTCAAGGTAGTAAATTTGATATTTGTAGATGAAGAATTTGAATTTCTGACTGTGTTAAGATAGACTTAAGAAAGCTGTACTTTGTTTTATTTGTTCAGAATGCTTATTTCTTCATAAAAAATGGAATACTATCTTCTGTGCAGTTTGGAAAAGGTGGGTGAGTATATGCATATCATAAATCTAGTATTTCTCTATTCACTTAAGACCATATCAATTATAAACTTGATTCTAAAGAGTGGGAAGGAGACATGCCCCAATATTCCTTTGAAAAAATATTGCCTCACTGTATGTGCAATGCAGTTACACTGTTGGTATTTATATTAGTTTTGATCTCTATATATGTATATCCAGGGGTTTTTTTTCTGGGAAAAGAGGTGGTGGAACTCAGTGGGTTGCCAGCACAGGGGTCAACTCCTGGTGGGAAGTGGTGCCCCTGGTACCACATGCGCACACGCTTCTGGGACCATGCAATGATGTCACTTTGAGTCAGCTGGAACCGGGGGGGGGGGGGTTAAAGTTTAAATTGCCCTCAGTGAAAATGGTCACATGGCCAGTGACCCCACCCTCTGATCTCCAGACAGAGGGGAGTTTAGCGGAGGGCGATCTAAACTCCCCTCTGTCTGGAGATCAGGGGTTGGGGCCACCAGCCATGTGGCCATTTTCAAGAGGTGCCGGAACTCCCTTCCACCACGTTCCAGCTGAAAAAAAGCCCAGTGTATATCGCTATAAGTTCTTAATCAAAGTGCAAGAGGTTAAAAATCTTCAAATATTTTACTGTTCTTTATTTTTAAGATATATATGTTTACCTGAAGAACCCCCCTCCAGAATTCCTTCCAAAAGTTGGTGCAATTACAATTTCAGGACTAACTGGGCTAGTCCTAGCAAGGAAAGGTAAGAGGTTCATGTTCTTAGCTTTCTGTGAATGGAAAATACGATTTGAATAAGAAGCCACACTCCAGATTACAGACCAGATAACACACAGGGAACTGCCTCTGTCATGAGTGGCTGCTGTTTTCTGGGGAAGGGCTAACGATAACCAGGCAGTACAGCCAACAGTAACTTGCTTGACCAAGACAGCATTTTTTTCCTAACTGAAGGAACCATACAAACTGCTGCAAATGCATCCATGCGGCTTGCATTAACCACGTGTGCATGGCTGAGGAAGGGATTGCAGATGTTTTCATGCAGAGGAAAATTTGTTGTTTGGAAAAACCCTCTAAAGATCTATTTTTAAGACTCCAGATTGGTAAATACTTTCCAGAGATTGCAGTGGGCGGGGAGGGGGGGAGGCTGGGGAGGGGAGAGCCCACCAAGCTCCTTTATGAGATGCCTTTTACAAGGAGTACAGTTGACTTCTAACTCAAGTGAGTGGAATGCTCACCAGTTTTCTCTGTCTTTGCCCATCAGTGCTGTGGACTTTTTGTGGGAGGCCGATCTCATTTATTTCAATCGTTTCAGTTGCCCATGTGGATTCTCTCCTTTGTTTAAGTGAATAGGGACACCTACACACAAAGGTGTAGGTGTCTGATTCTAAAGAGGGGAAGGGAGAAATGTCCCAATCTTTTTTTTTTTTAAGTATTGCCTCACTGCACATACAATGCAGTTCTCTTGGTATATATTAGTTTTGATCCTTGCATAAGTGTGCCACTAAGACTTAAAGTCTTAGGCAAAGCGCAAGCGGGGGAGGGGAATCTTCAGATCTTTTAGTGTTCTACTGTTCTACTAGGAACATCAGATAGAATTAATGGAATTCTGATTAAGGATGACGAGGCATTCATGTCATGATTTTGTAGGAAGTTACATGGCTATTCAATAGGATTGTTTCTATGTGCTTTGTAGTGATTACAGGATTCTTTTTTGGCAGGGTCCAGATTTAGGAAAATTGCCTATCCTTTGGGACTCTGCACGCTGTGCATATCTCTTTGCTACCCAGCTCAGTCAGTAGTTATTGCAAAGGTAAACTCTCCATAAAGGTGTGTGAATTGTTGCCATGCTTCCAGATTGCTTTTTTCTTTTTTAAAAAAAAGAGGCTTAAGGTTAAGTCAGACTTTAAAATTTGAGTTTAAAAACCTCTAATAGATTGCCATCTATAGTTACAAGGTTTTTCTTCCATTATTGGATGAATCACACCATTTATTGAAGAAGTCAATTAGCCTTGCCTACGCTAGAATATTTTTGAAGCTGATCGTTCAATTCAATAACATGTCTAAATTTAAACTAGGTGACAGGTAAAAAGATTTATTCTGCAAGCCACAAAACCTATGAAGCAATAGGATCACTCTGGACAAAACGGTCCACCACAGAAGGCCCCCTCCAGGAGAAAGCGGCAGGGGTAAGCTCTTTTTGAACTTCTAGTGATACAATGTGCAAAGCTTTCTGTGATCTGCATTGTCCTTGAAGAATGTGTGTCAAAAAAAATTAATATTTTGAATGCCTAACGCACATCCTGAAGATACTTACAGCAGAGGTAGGCAACCCCTGGCACACCAAACCATTTTGCTTGGTACCCAGGGCCAGATCTCTGCCCAAGCAACAGAGGAGCTGGCAGCACTGCAGGAATCAAGTGGTGGGGGAGAAGACCACAGGTGTAGTTTCTGCCCTGAGCAGCCAAATCCAAGGCAGATCCCTGAGATGCTGGCAGCACTGCAGGGGCTTGGCTTGCTCCAGTTGTGTCTGGCCAAGTAACAACACTTTCCCCCTGCTCACCTGCCCCAGTTTGTTTGCTGGCACACCAGCATCTTCACAAATAGGTGCTGCACACTTGCCCTGGCTAATGGCATAATAGTGTGCAACTTCTGCGCTCCGGGTCCAGTTGAGTAGCTTCCTGATCATGTAGCCCTAAACCTCAGTAGTGTAGTGTGTGTGAATGTGTGTATGTGTTATGTGCTGTCAAGTTGCCTCTGACCTGCGGTGACCCTATGAATGAAAGACCTCCAAAACATCCTATCATTAACAGACTTGCTCAAATCCTGCAAACTAGAGGACGTGGCTTCTTTCATTGAGTCAAGCCTTCTCATTTTAGGTCTTCCTCTTTTCCTACTGCCTTCCACTTTTCCGAGCATTATTGACTTTTCCAGAGAATCTTGTCTTCTCATGATGTGACCAAAGTACAATACCTTTAGTTTTGTCATTTTAGCTTCCAGGGAGAATTCAGTCATGATTTGATCTAATACTCACTTATTTGTCTTTTTGGCTGTCCATGGCATCCGCAGAACTCTCCTCCAGCACCACTTTTCAAATGAATCAATTTTCTTCCTGTCAGCTTTGTTCCCTGTCCAACTTTCACATCCATACATGGCGATGGGGAATACCATAGTTTGGATTATCTTGATCTTGGTTCCCAGAGAGACATCTTTAGCTTTAGGGATCTTCTCTAGCTCCCTCACAGCTGCTCTTCCAAGTCTCAATCTTCTTCTGATTTCTTCATTGCGGTCTCCCTGTTGGTTGATGATTGATCCAAGGAACAGGAAATCTTGAAAGTGTCGTGATGTAACACAATTGCCTTGTCTTTAGAGATTCAGGGCTAGATGAACAGATGCTGGCCCTGCATACCTGGAGCCCAGCATCCCGTTCCTGGAAACTGTACAAGAGGCTCTGTGGAAGTATCATTCAAAAGCTGTGATTAATTCCTCCTATCCTAATTAATCTTCCTGTTAAGGCTCTGGGCTTCTCATTGGTTACAGCCCTTAAAAGCCTCTCATGTCCTGGAATGGCAAGTGAGAGGAGGCTAGGGTCGGGGATGCATGTTCATGGGTTGCTTCCTTGTCCCCAATTTCCCCCTCCAGAGTCACTATCAACTTTTAAGCTGGTGAGGCTTGAGTAGGTCAATTTTCACTGCCTCCGTCTTGTTTTCCTAGAACTGACAGTCAGCTGCCCTTAGCCTTCTGTGGCTGCTTTGGGGCAATGAGTGTGCTTAGTCCTTGACGGAACCACGTTTGGGGAGGGAGGGCATCCGACTCTTCTGGCTGGCACCATTTTCTCAACTTGAAACCGCCCAGCAGATCTGCCACTTTCCCCCCCTCAGTGCAAATGTAACAACGCTGTGAATGTTGCTTGCCTCTTTGCCCAGTAGGCAAAGCTCTTTCAGGCTGGGGAATTGGCACCAAGGAAAGGGTTAACACTCCCCTACTCCTCCATCTGGGCTTCCCATGTTACTGCTATTTTACAAAGGTTGGGGAAGGACACATTTGGGAACTCTCAGCACAGACGCCTCATTTAATCTGACCCTCTCTACTCACTTTTGGCCCAGAAGTGACGGACCCGTTTAGTAAAGCTTTTTCTGCTTGGTGGCCTGAAGTCAATTGCTGTATTCACTATGGATGACTGGGCAGGCAGCTGTTTTTCAAGGCTTAGCGTTCAGTATCTGTAAGATAGAGCTCATTCTAGCTTTTCCATGCCCTTGTTTGGAGGCCACTGGCAAGAGCTCCCATATTAGTGCAAAAACATTAGAAGTGTTTACCGTTGAACTCATTTCTAATGGCAAATAACCCTCTTGACATTATATAGAAATTCTGTATTTAGCACTCACTCGGTTTAGTACTTTGTCCCAAAACATACGTAAAACAATTACATATTTGTCTGACTCATTTTACAATCCTGTGTTAATAGTAAACCCCTTACTTATTTACTATAATTCTCTCCTACTGCAGGAAGCTCCTGCCTCAACAACAGGCAGTAGCATCTCAGAAGCTCATACGGCAGCTTCTGAATCAGAGGACAAACCCAAAGCTCAGGAGACACAAACTCATACAGGGAACACCGTTTCGGAGCCAAGTTCAGTGCCTTTGATAGCTGAAGTGAAGGTGCCAAGTGTCATATCAGGTATGGAAGGAAAATTACCACCACCATAATGTAATATATACTACAATCACCAGGAGGGGGCAGGGGCTTAGCTCTCTTGCTGGAAGTTTTCAAGCAGAAGCGAAACAGCTGTCTTCTGTGAGTACTGTCGCTTTTGATTTCCTGCGCTAAGCAGGGGTTGGTCTAGACGGCCTAGAAGACCTCTTCCACCTCTAGGACTCTGTTAATTTTTTCATAGAACATGTCCTCTCCCTAAGATTTTAACTGGTATGGAGGGCTCCAAATTAGGTGCTACTCTGCCCAGGCTTAACACCGAACATTTGATCATGACTTTTACAGGTTAGGCTGCTCTGTAAACAGGATGGTGGGGATGTGTATTTGGATCACCAGGATATATAATTGGCACCATAAAAAGCAGACATGGACTGCAGCAAGAGGAGGAGATGGATCTAGGGCCATGGCAGTGGAGGGCTGTGTTCCTTTTCCCCAATCAAAAATTCCACCTCCAGACTGCTTCTGTATCTTTTTTCCCCCTGTGAGAGTTTAAGCAGCCCCAAGAGGAGGGGGATTTAGATCCTCCTTTCCTAGTTTTCTAGCCATGATCCAGGTCTTCCAATGGCTACTTTTGGCACGATTTATGTGTCTGGGAAATCCAAACATTTGTGCACAGAGTTGCATGGAGTCTGGCTCTTGATGATTGAAATTAGTTCTTTTTTTTAAGGATTTTATTAACAATAATTTTGATCTGATGTTGGTCATAATACTGTTGATTTTATGATGCTGGTGCGTGATGCTGGATTGCAGTGGAAATTTCTGGGTTTTTAATATGTTGTTGTAACCTGTTCTGGGGATCCTTTCTGTGGGTGGAAGCAGAGGATCTAAATGATTTTATCAGTGAAGATGTACATGGTGCGACCTTTTTATCTGTTTTAACAGAACCACTGAAGGTGCCAAAGTTTAAACCTGATCCGAGCCTCATGGACCATGGCCAGTCCAGTCCAGAAGATGTGGATCTGTATAGTACTAGAAGCTAACATACCAGACTGTCCCCTCTTCGGGATACGATAACTATGGGACATTAAACCGGAAGTGTAAAGTGGTGGTACTGGATCAAGTATTTTCTTAACCATCCCTGTACAGCCATTGCCGCTTTATACATTTTCTACTACTTCTTGCTACCAAAAATATTTTCTGATTTCTATAATATAAGTAGTCTCCTGATACAGAGAGCAAGGCTGTTTTATAGTTATTGGAGTGCTTCAGAGGGGATTGTTGTCATGCAGGTAGCTAATGTAAATGCAAATCACTTGAAAAATAAATTACTATGCTGCTTCTGTTCGAATCCATGTAGTAAACGAGAAGCATTTAAAAACTCTTTTCTCCTTCCCTGTCTCCCTCTTTGGCTTATTTCTCATCCAGGGGTGTTGTACATGAATGATCACATTTTACAACCATGATTGCTTTTAACATTTGGCTAACAATAGGGGAGAAGCGGGGGAAATGCAGCTCTTATAAATTGTAGCTTTTGGATAATGGTTGCACTACAAGTATTATAAATGGCATTTCCGATATGATGCTAATTTTAGAGGGAGGAGTATGAGAGTGATTTTAAAATTTACAAGAAAAGCATTTGCTTTTTGCACTTATTGTATAATGGCCCAGGAGCTTGCACATTGCCTCTCTCAGGGTGCCTGAGCTGTCCCTGAAGCGGAAAAGGCATTGTGTCTGGATCCAGCTCAAGCCATGAGTGTAGACGACTGCTTTAAGTTGGTATCTGCTGGAGTTTGGGTCAAAGCCAACAAAAATACCGAGCGTTTACCTCTGCTAGCTTGGCCGCCACCAATAAGAGATGGCTTTGAGGCATGTGGTAGGGCTTTAATGCAGGATGTGGGGATGAATATAGAGGAAACTGGTCCCCAGTTTTCTTTGGGAAATCCAGTCTGCCTGATCTGCCCATTTGGGCAGGGCTGGCCCTACTCTTCTCCCAGCGGGAAACAAAAGATGGTAGGTATGGCTGGCCATGAATATGTACAGTCAGTTTGGAAGTACAAAGTCACTGTTGTGTTCTTGATGCTAGCTACAGCTTAAAGCCCCTCCTACTTTCTTAAGCTATCGGCTACCATCACTGAAGTATACAGAGGTGGGCAAGGAGCAGCCTTGGCCTTTCTGTTGTCCCTCAAGCTGGACTGTGCTGAGAACCTCCTTGCAAAGTACCCTTTTGACTTTCATATTGCATTTTAGATTCTTTTAGGTGCTGTCGGGAGTCAAATTTTTTGGTTGAAAAGCAGGATTCAAAAATTCAGTGAAAAAACTGTGTGGAGAGGTCACTCCTTAAAAGAGAGGCGTGTGAATCCCTCTCCATCGGTCATTACAGAGGAAGCACATGTCACTTGCATTTCTGCTTGGTTGACTTACTGAAATGTCCAATTCTGTAAGAGGGTGCAGTCTATACCAAGTAGCAGTTCTCAAATCAGGAACTAGCAGCTAATCAATCGGATCCAACACTGTGGCCCCCAGTGGTTCTGCCAGGATGTATCAGTAAAGAAACGAATTTGCACTGTTTCAGCGAAAAGGCCTGGATGTCTGTTTCGTGGGCAGTCTGACTCCTGAAAGAACCTTTTAGAACACCTTGGTTCCACCATTGGTGATCTCTTGCAATCTGAGGCCGCGTGTTCTTCATGGTTATGAAGCTCTTCCAGATACAAGATACCAACTTTACAATAAAGCATAATCATTCTTCAATTTCCTGGCTAGTGACTAGAAAATATGAGGAAAGTGCTTGGCCACCCCTATGTTGCACATAAAAGGAGGAGGAAGAGGACTGGTTAGACCTCGAGATGGAATGAAGGCTTTTGCATTATGGAAGGTTAACTGCAGAGTCATTTGATCCTTTATGCTGGTGCAGCAGCCCAGCTAAGGATCTGACATTGCTGCTGCAGCAGACTTTCCATGCGGCAGAGTTATATGATGTAAGCCGCAGGATTTGTCCGGTCTTAAATACTGTAAAACACTGAAGAGCAGGGCTTTTTTTCACCTGGAATGCAGCGGAACAGAGTTCCGGCACCTCTTGAAAATGGTCACATGGCTGGTGGCCCCCTGATCTCCAGACAGAGGGGAGTTTTGACTGGCGCGGAGGGCAATCTCAACTCCCCTCTGTCTGAAGATCAGGGGGCGGGGCCACCAGCCATGTGACCATTTTTTGCAAGGGCAACCCACTGAGTTCCACCACCTCTTTTCCAAGAAAAAAAGCCCTGCTGAAGAAACATGAAATGTAAGACAACACCAGGAAATCATGGGGTCGTTGGTATCCTCCGGCAAAACAATAGCAGCAACGTATCAAAATAATGCCAGTCACAAAGCAGACCAACTATTTTTAATTTCTGTTGCTCTTACTACCCTGCTTGAGAGGCACAGAAGGGACAGCAGCGGCAGGCGCTATATGTTTTTGCAGACCTGATGAACTTAACTGGCTTCAAAGCTTGGAATGACAGAAAAGAAAGTGGAGAAGTTCTTTTTATTGCCCATCAGCCATTCTGATAAGCTGTTCTTTGTCAAACCTGAAGAGATGCCAGCCCTCTTCAGTGGAAAGGTCTGAAGCGCCACGCCTCATGTAGTACTCTATAGATGGCTTATTCCAAACGACAACAAGAAAGTGCATGCAGCTACAGCCGTTTTCGAGAGCTATCTGTTGGGAAGGAAACACATGGAATTGCGTTTTGGGGGTGCATCATCTGTCTTAGGAATTGGGATGGTTGCTAATATTGCTCCAAGGATGAGAACAGTCTTTGGAGCCATTTAGAGATGTCCATGTGCTCTATAAACTAGTGCCAGAGCAGTTTATTTTTAACCCACTGGTTTTTCTGTTGCTTGAACGGTATGGTACCACGGGCAAGAGCAAAAACTTGGAATTGCAGAGTTCACAACTACATGGGTTTCTTTGCCACTGCAGGATTTGGTTTACTTAATAAATGTTTACCTTGAAAACTTTGGGCCTAAAAAAATCTCCTATCAAAGTTTCCAAATTGAAGATGCAAAGCAATAAAATATTCAATATCAAAACACCCAAAGATAGGCTTTAAAAAAAAACAGCAGTAACTAACAAGTATTGGCCTAAAAACTGTAAAGAAACATCAGAAAGATACCACCAGTCATAAAAAATATACTAAAACAGAGTCATTGAAGGCAACTGAAACAGAAAAAACAGCTAAAAGCCTAGAAGCAAGTATTTTATCTGGCACCAGGAGCTAGAATGAGTAGGTAGCGGAACTCTCGGGAAAGATGGCACGGTGCCACCACTAAAAAGGCACACTCTGGTGGCCATCAATCTTCTGGTCTTAATTTTTGGGCAGACATACATAATTTACTGGATGCTTGTTGGCATATCTAACAATACATCTTGAATTGTGAGTCAGTGTGGTGGTGTGTATTTTAGAGAGAGGAGCTAAAGCTGGGGAGGAATGAATTCAAATCCCTGCTTCCTGTGGAACTTATTGGATGACTTGAGCCAGTCAAATTTACCTCACAAAGCTGGCATGTAGATGAAATTGAGGAAGAAAGAATCGCGTGTGCTGCCCTGAGCTTTTTGAAGAAAGGGTGAGAGAAAAATACACTAAACGAATAAATCCTGGATGTGGATTGGTACATTCAAAAGCACAGATCTGTGTCTGGTTTTAGCAGCTTAGGAAGATTCATATTCAATGTACGGGGTGGAATAGAGTTTGTCACTACCATTGTGAGTGGGGACTTCCAAGTAATCTATCAGAAAGTTATATAATTTCTATAGATCCTCTTAACCAGCAATATGTTTCTTTGGTTCTTCTCTCAGGACATGCAGAATGAAGCTGGTGCAGTCCCTTCATGTGTTTTTTTTTTACCTCAGTTTTCATTTGATAACTTTTGTATGAAAACACCCCAGTTTGAAATCATACACCATACCATAACTTTTCCCCTTCAAAACACCTTGAAATCCAGCCTTTTCTCTGACATTGGTTTTGATGTGTGGTGTGATTTTTTTTCCACACGGAGATGTTTTCAACCAAGCATCTCCTTCGTGAAAACTGGTGCATATCTGTGAAAAGGTTATGACGACAATTCAAAGTGGCTATCTGCTCGTAGGTATTGGAAGCCCGTTTCACAGAAGGTAACTTGCCCCAGGCTGCTAATTCTAGCCCAGGTTTCGCGGTTCTAAAACCAAGGCCTAAGTTACATGCAGTGTTAAAACTGAACTGTACCACTGAAAGCTGCATGTGGTAGGAAATTTGTACTTGAACATTAGTCCATATTTAAAAGAAATACCTTGAAAAGGCAAGTGTAGTATGTTGGCAAGAAGGTTCAGCCAGACCTCAATGACATCTTGTTTGTATGCACAAGTCTTTTGTGTAGGAACATGCAAGCTCTCCCTGCAGCCTGAAGCAGTGCAGTCCATAAACTCACCTACTTCCTCAACTGCTTTTGAGGTGAACTAGGCCAAAGACTTTGCCCATTAGTTTCCTATAGATCTTTTCTTTCCTGCTTTTCGCATATTCTCACCAAGTTCGCAATGTAGTCTTTGGTGATCTTCAGTGTTTAGTCGGCCTGCAGTTCAGCAACTGCCATAGACTGAATCAGTGGGTCAAAATACAGCTTACAAAATTACAATGATAATACACTTTTTAGGTATGGAATTAAATAACTTGCCTGGCTTAATCTCTTTAAAAGCTCTGTTCCAATGCCCCAACCTGCCAAAACACAATATAAAAATCTCAGTTGTGAGTTCACATTGCTTCAAATAATTTACTCATTTGATAATAAAAGCTACATAAAGTGGGGGGCTTGCAGGGGTTGAAGGGGGAAGCAATTCAGACATCACCACCCCTCTTCTAAATCCCTTTAGGGATCTGTGAGCTCTCGGGATCAAGCAAGTTGATTTCCCTCTCCTCTTTTTTCCTTTAATTGACTCTGACATTCTTTAAATTTCAGTCCTTAGCAACACAGTTTTTGATTCCCCCACCCTTTCCTATTGGTTAATTTATAGTCCTGTATGCTTTGGCCTTCTCCCATCATGTAGAGACTCCTGACTGTTTGTATGTTGCCTGCTTTTGGGGCTTTCACAATCAGTACGGGGGCTAGCTATTTTACTATTATAGCTATGCTTTCATTTGCAATGAGCCATAAGTTAAAAAAGAATTTTATAGGTACTTACTTGTATATTACACACATTAAATTTCTTGGTGATTGAAAAGAAATCAGTATTTTTGTTGACTATTTTGATTTTTTTTTAAGTACATCTCATTTAATAATATTTGTATCGATGCAGGCATTGCTACAAACACCCAGGCAATACAAATCCCATCTGAAAGAAATTTGGAAAAATACATCCGTGGTGGACTGCACTTTTAAAAAGCCTTGTTAAGAGCAGGGCTTTTTTTCAGGGGGAACGCGGGGGAACGGAGTTCTGGCACCTCTTGAAAATTCTCGGCAATAGTGCTTGAAAATAATATGATTTCAAAGAATCCCATGTGTTTCTTCCTTGTTTCCCTCTTGAGAGTTCCGCCGCCTCTTTTCGAAAAAAAATCCTGGTTAAGAGTTAATCCCTCAGAGAGTTGAGTGACAGGGTGCTCCAAGGAACCTGATTGGGTAGCATGAGCTGGAAAAAGGAGGGGGGGTTCAGCCCTAACTGAGAGGAATGGAGTGAGAAGAGTTGGGAGAGGAAGTCCTAACAGAGCAGTTTAACACCAACAGAAGCATTGGGGGAAAGTTGGCAAGGAAGTTTGGGAAGTAGGTGCAGACTCCCAAATGGGCCAAAGAAAGGGAATAGATCTTCTAAGGAGAGGAGACTTTCCCTACTCAGTCAAACAAGGAGGCAGTTCTGGAGAGTAGAGAGATCCCTGGTCGGGTGTTGAAAACTGCCCGTGGAGACCTTCAGATTCAGTCAAAAACTGAAGAAGCGCTGGTGTTTGAAGAGAGGGGGTTTTGAGTACTAGAAATTGGGTACCAGCATTCTTAACCCCAAAAGAGAAGGAGAATTCTAAAAGAAAGTGTATTAGAGTGTTTGGGGAAAACATGAGAACAAAAGCCCTCTAAACCTAAGAATTTCAGTATCTCTGAAGAGCATAAGAACTGTAAAGTCTGTGCATGTACTGGTTTTACCTCAGAGATATCTATGTTGAATTACCTCAGAAATTACCTCAAGCCCTGATTTCACCTGACCTTTCCCCTCTAAAATAAATAAACCAGTTACTTTTGAATTTTAAAACGCCTCTGGTGCCATTTCTGCTATTTAAGGACACAGAAGAGGGAAAGAGGAGGAGGGAATGTCATTCCATCATACTATGCGGGAGCCAAACAACATAATAACTTAAGTCAGCATCTGCTTTGCATGCGGAAAGTCCCAGTTTTGGGATACTTTGGAAAGTGCTATTACAGTGGAATATATGAACAAGTGAAGCTGCCTTATTCAGCACAGTTGAATTTGCTGTTCATTTAAAGAAATCAAAATAATTAATGGGAAAAACTGGCGGCAGCTGTCCGGGGTCTTTTCCAAAGTCTGATCCTTTTAACTCGAATTGCCAGGGTTTCAAACCAGGGTGTATATATTTATATACACTTTTGTTAGAAACGGGGCTGAGTGACTAGTTTTATTTTACCTCTAAAATCATCCATGACATAAAAGTCTTCTAGGTACAGCAACTTGCCTATCCAAGGGTCATACGTGAAGTAGTACATTGCAAAGCCCACAATACCGGTATCTGGGAAGGGGGAAAAAAGGGCATCTGTATAAAAAAAACACAATCGAGGTAAATCTATAATTATGTGCCTTTTGAAACGGATAGATTAAATTTAATCAGAGTATTACCAAAGCTTTGATACAGCTTCCTTTGTGAGATATGGAAAGAAGTGTTCAAGAGTTTTCACTTGAGTAAGCAAAATAGATGTTTTTTATTTGTTGTTTGCGTTCTGCCTTACAGCCACGAGACTTCCACAGAGTGGTACCTGGATAAACTGTCGTTAGAAAATCAATCCAAAATCAATTTAAACAAATAAAACCAGTAGCAAAAACAAGCGCTACTGAAAGTCTTTAAAAAATACAATGGCACCCAAAACAAAAGGCACCAAGTGGATAGCAACAGACTATCCCCAAATGAGGTGCTGCTACTAAGGAGTTCCTATTGCTTATGGCCATCTGTGAATGGACCCTGGAGAATGGAAGCAGGTATACTAGGCTTAAGGCCTTGGCCAGGCTTGTATGGAAGAAGATGGCTCTTCTGATAATGCATTGCTTGTAGGAAAGATAATCTCCCATTCTTTTTTCATTCTCTAGTGCCAAAACTAGATCAATAGACTTCCCCACTCCTTACAAATTAAAGTTGTGCTCTTCATCACAAGTCCACTACATTAACATTGGCCTCCACTGTTTAATCAGTTTGAATTGGGGCGGAGGTAACTCTCCCTGGCACCAGAAAAGGCTTATGTTTGCCCCAGGGCTTTTTTTCAGCTGGAACGTGGTGGAATGGAGTTCCGGAACCTCTTGAAAATGGTCACATGGCTGGTGGCCCCACCCCCTGATCTCCAGACAGAGGGGAGTTGAGATTGCCCTCCGTGCCGCTCAGCAGCGCGGAGGGCAATCTCAACTCCCCTCTGTCTGGAGATCAGGGGGCGGGGCCACCAGCCATGTGACCATTTTCTCCAAGGGCAACTCACTGAGTTCCACCACCTCTTTTCTCAGAAAAAAAGCCCTGGTTTGCCCCATTGGAATAAAGAGATAAGGCAACATATAGTGTGTGTATTACGATCATTCCAATAGAGTTTGTATCAGCACTGTAGAGCTGTAAGAAAATGTTAACAGACAGAAAAAGTTAACCCTCCCTCCCTCCAATCAGCAATCCTGATTGGAATCATGCTGTTAAACGCCTGCTGTTTACAAAGGGAGGAGATGTTTGGGAACTCTGAAC
The DNA here is from genome assembly GCF_028583425.1 of Eublepharis macularius. NCBI lineage: Eukaryota > Metazoa > Chordata > Lepidosauria > Squamata > Eublepharidae > Eublepharis > Eublepharis macularius. The sequence continues at coordinate 20,603,192 of NC_072802.1, forward strand.
ATGGAATTTCTGCATCTTGATTAGCTTGACTCTACTACCCGAGTGCAAAGAACAAGTTTAGGCCCAACCTAAGATGCATGTGCATATTCTCAATAGGAATTTTTAATTTTATTTCATTGATCGGCTGAACCACCACCACACTGTGATCATATCACACAATGAATTTGCATGTCTGCTCAACTTCAAAAGCCATTTGCCATGTGGTGGGGTTGCAGGGAGGCCTGTTGCGATCAGAGAAAAACCATTCCAAAGGCCTTTTGGGAGCTGAGAACTAGTTTTACAGTTTTTAAAGCTTTAATCAATGGATTTCTCCCCCCCCCCCCTGCATTTTTACCCAGCCTTTTCATCCCAAGGGCTTTTTTGGCTATTAAACTGATTAAACCTAAGAACCCTTGAACACCAAAATTCAACTTTCTGTTAAATCACAAGAGAATTTTTGTGAAAATATATGTGCCAAACTTAATAATGGTTGTAGGTTTTTTCAGGAGAAAATTGCTGTTGCTAGCTGTTTAAATATATGCACTAACCCTCTCCTACTTTCAGTATTTAGGAACAAGCTATGTGTTATATGCAAATGAATGTCATGAAATCCCAGGGGCCTTGTTTTTAATGGCAAGCAGCCCTTGGGAAGTTGCACTTTTGAATGGGGGAGCAACCCAAGACAGGTGAGGATGCTTAACCCTTTACAAATCGTACGGTTTCCTGCTTAGACTCCCCACAGCTGATTTTCACCACCACCACCACCACCCCCCACAGGACTCCTGCAGCACCAAAAATCAATTTGAGATTGTACCTCCTCCATTTATAAAGAGCTACTGATTTGAGGTGAAGACCTCCTATTTCTCAAGGGTTGAGGGAAATAACAGTAGCAGGTATGGTATTTATTTTCCATGTTGTTTCTATACAGCCTTTCTTTGACAATGAACTCAACATATGTAGAGTTCCAGGACGGCCATCCATCCAGCACAGACAAGACTCAGATTTGCTTAGCTGTACAAACAGTCTCCTGTACATGTGCAGACAGAGTCTTTGTACATTACAGGAAAATGATGCAGGGAGGAAGGGTTAAACCACTCTGCATCCCCCCCCCCCCCCCGCTCCATGCTGTGGCCCTGATCTCAGCTGGGCCACCCCGTGGCTACTTTTAGGCCTAAACAGAAACTCACAGATGTCCCATGGTATAGTCTAGAATGTGTTCAGCTTTGTTGCAGAGGAAGTCTCAGTACCAGGAGAAACAGTTAAAGCTTACCTCCCGTTTCATTGTCCTTTCTTGCCTCTGCTATTAAACAGTGGAAGAAAGGATGCGATCCAAAACCATCTCGAAGTAAATCTGAAAATGTTAAGGTTATTGAATAAATGGTGAAATAAAGTTATAAAAGGACCCAGTTTGCTGCCAACTTCCTGAAAAACTACAGTTTGGGGGTCCTACTCTGGTAGGTTGGGAGGGCAGAATATCAAAAGATTCTCCACAATCTGATTGTTGGATTCTACTGGAGTCCTCCATCAGCTGATAAGTGAATTATGCGTGCAGAAAAGTTTACGTCCATCGTAATTCCATGATGGCTAAAGGGAAACTCCATGTTCAGAGGCAGTGAGCCCCTGAATACCAGTTGCTAGGAAGGATCAACAGTAAGGGGTGGCTTTGGCCTCCGGGCCCCTTTCCACAGCTTCTGGTTGGTGACTTTAGAAAACATGAATTCTAGGCTATATAGACCTTTGATCTAAACTACCAGGGTGCTTTTTATTTATGATGATATAAGACGTAGGAAGTGAGATAACATGATAGCAAAGACTTCAGTGACAGCTAAATAATGTGTTTCCATAGCCTGTATGACATTTTTATCTTGCCCTTTCTCTAAGAAACCCAATTAAGGAATCCAATTCCAGGCCTAGAACTGAATGTAGTTTTGGAGATTAAAATCCTACACTACTATTACAGCACTGTGTGTGGGTATCGATTATATGTTACGTCCTCTCCAACAGTAATGTTCTTAGCGTTTGGACTTTGACTGGAGATTTCTGGGTTCAAATCCTCGATCAGCCATGAAACTCATTGCGTGGCCCTGGGGCGAAGTTGCATTTTTAGCATCCTAACCTGTTTCATAGATGTTGTAAGGATAAAACGGGTGGGGTGGGCATGCACACCATCCTGAGTGCCTTATTTATTTAAACATCCATTTTCTCCCCAGAGGGGTCCCAAAGTAGCTTACACCGTTGTTCTCCCTCCATTTTATTCTTACAAAAACAACTATGTGGAGTAGGTTCGGCTGAAAGTGGCTGACCCAAGGTCATCCTTCCATCAAGAAAGCCAGTGAACTTCATGGCAGAGTGGGAATTTGAACCTGACTCTCCCAGATCCTAGTCTGACTCTCTAGCCACTATGCTATCCTATCTTTCTTGGTGAAAGGACATTATTAAAATGTTAATACATTTTCAGCTTACTGAACTTGACATTCTAGCCATTTTTCTTTACCTGATTCTGTTATTTTTACGGCATCCGGCATATTTTCATAAGCAGCTAACTCCTGTCAAGAGAAGAAACAAGGATGTGCCATTTTATCAATTACTGTGGAGCTTCTCGACAGTGTTGTGATAAGAGCAACCTTCACTAGCCTGTCAAGGAAGAATTCATATTCATGCAAAGAAGCAGTCAAGCTGGGAGAAGGGTGGAGCAGACGGGTTCATGGGATTGCAGCGAGGCCAATTGGAAGGCGATGGTGGGAGCTGGCCTCATTTCAAAGGCAACGAGAACATCTGGAGGCCACAGGTACTAGCTGATCAGGAAAAGAGATCACATGTTCTCTCCAAACAGTCTTCACCTGGTACTTTCCCAGTTAAGTTTTAGGCACCAGGTAAAAAAAAATGTGTTCTTGGTTATATTGACTAATTTTATCTAGATGGTTTTTATTTGCTGCTTAAAAGTATGTTGTTTATTATTTTATCATCTTCTCTGCTGTTTTTTTATTTTTACTGTTACAGCTGTTAGTGTTTTTACTGTTGGTTTTATTAGCTTTTAATTATTTGGATTGATTTTGTATCCTGCGTACAATTATGGGAGCCTTGTGAAGATGAGACAGTACAGAATTATTTTCAATAAACAAGTGAGTGATCATTAGACTCTTGAGCATTTCAGTGCGATATTCATGTTTTGAAAAAAGTGTGTGCCAGTCACACAGACAGTCTACATGGACATCACCCATATGTGGACCTGCAAGTCCTAGGCACCCCAGTCTACTCTTCCTTTTTCATCTGTTTTGCAGTCTTGCCTCCACTTTGCACACCTAGGAATGGTTGATAATGCCAGCACAGTTTGTCAGTTGTTACTGCTGTGCCAGCACAAAATCCACACCCAAAGTTGGCCCTACACCATGTTATGAGTTTGCACCATAATGTAACAGCCATGTGAACCTATAAAGCTTCCTTATGCTGCATTAGACCACATATCCACCTAACTCAGTATTATCTGCTGTGACTGTCAATGGCTCTTCTGGGGGTCTCAGGCAAAGAAAGGTCTTGGCCAACACTTCCTACCTGAAATACATGGAACTGAAAGTGGCAGGGTTTAAACCTGGGACCTTCTACAAGCAAAACTAGGAACTGACTAGCAAGCTATGGTCGTGGCAGCAATCCCATTACTGTTATTTCCTAGTCCGCCATCAGATGGAACTGGATTGTTAGAAGGCCCTCGGTCTGTTTCACTTTTCAGTCTTACTTTGATGAGACGCAGGATGTCTGAGCAGTCTTGTGGCTCTGCCGGACGAACTCGGAAGTGGTTCAGGGTGCCCGGATTTGCCATAATGAGAGCACGAAGCAGCAGGGAGGTTGATCACTTCCCACAAGGGAGCTTGAGTGCTGCTGGGCCTCTGCTTGTGGATCTTCCTCTTGATTCACCATTTCAAAGGGCTATATGTTAGACAAGTGAAAAAAAAAAAAGAACCCGGTTCTTCCCCCTCCTTCCCCACCCTTCTTCCCTCCTCTTTTCTCTTCCTTCTTCGCAAAGATGAGAGTGTAGCTTTCACTCCTTGTTGCTCCCTACCATCTTCCCCACCTTGCTACTCTGCCTGGTGATTAAGCAAGCAACACTGATCATAGGAAGAGTCACAATGACACCGGCATCACAATCCCCCCACTCCCAACAAACTACTTAGCATGAAACAGAAAACCGACATGAAGAAATTAACTGTGTCTCAATTATACAGGGCTTTTTCTGGGAAAAGAGGTGGTGGAACTCAGTGGGTTGCCCTCGGAGAAAATGGTCACATGGCTGGTGGCCCCGCCCCCTGATCTCCAGACAGGGGGGAGTTTATCTCAGCGGCGTGGAGGGCCATCTAAACTCCCCTCTGTCTGGAGATCAGGGGGCGGGGCCACCAGCCATGTGACCATTTTCAAGAGGTTCCGGAACTCCGTTCCGCTGCGTTCCAGCTGAAAAAAAGCCCTGAAATTTATACCCTTCCAGCTTTCAAGAATCCAAAAAGGAGAGAGGTTCAGGCATCTCTTCCTGCTGGGGTATTTTCTGGCCCGCCCTGCTTGCTGGTTGATCTGGGCAACCTGCCGTGTGGCACCCCACAGTACTGGATGTTTGCATGTGTTATTCTGAGGAACTACGGATGCCGCATCTTTGGTGATTTGGATTTAAATGGTTGATTGTAACTGTTTGTATTTATATTTATTGTATGTTTTTAAGCTTTTATCAATTCATTGTAATATAGATTTGTGTTGTACATGCCGTGAGCCCGCTTGCAGGACGGGCGGGCTATGTCCACTAAACTAAACTCTCTTTTTTTTTTTGTCTTTTTTTTTATTAAAACAAAAAAAAGGGATACAGAAAAAAAGAGAGGGACAAAGGAAAGAGACAAGAAATACAAAGAAATACAAAGCTATATGCTACAAGGATTATTAAAGTACAAAGTATACAAATCACAACCTTTAAAAATATTAGAATAGTATGTGAGACTATATAAGTTATATATTTTCAAGTAAACAGCACATGCAGAAATGCAAACCTATTTCTACTTCTTTTAAAAGAAAAAGAAAAACTCATTATTACCTCTATCTTACTAAACAACTCTCTTGATCTTGAAGTCAGCCAAGACTTGGTGGTGCCATCTGGACACCAAATCCAAACTATGAGGTCCCATAGGAACTTTTCTTGTGGCTGATCCCCACTTCAGGAATTCTTTCCCCCCCAAAGGCTTCAAATGCCCCAGTCTATTTATTTTATTAACATTCTTATAGAAAAAGAGACAAGACAGGGCTGTCCCCTTTCGCCATTGCTATTTATTTTAACTTTGGAAGTATTGGCAAGTGTCATGTCTGTGCCCCATCCATGCCATTATTTGATGCTGACCTGTTATTCTGAACCAGTGTTTAATGCTGAAACTTGATGTCATATTGCCAATGCCATAACTGCTTTGCTTTCACAGGCTTACTGAAGCTGTGGGTGTCTTATCTAACTGCTTTGGGAGCTCTCAGTGCTTTTGACCTTGTATACTGCTCCCATGAATGACTGTGTTTCAGCTTTAATCTCATGCTTTCTCAGTGTCTAGACGTGATAGTTAAAATATGTGAGAAGTTGTCAGGATGGGTTCACGCCAAAAGTTATGTTTTACTGATGAAAGGGGGGGGGGAAGGAGTAATTGTGTTCTTTAAGAGGAATGGTTTTCCCACATGTTGCCATTCCTGTCAACCTGCTTTTACTGCTTAGTTGCTTACCTTGCTTCTGAGTAATCCTATGGACATATCTGTGGAAATGATTTGATTCCTGAATAAAACCTTTTAACCAGGAGCCTGGATTCTTGCTGTAATGGTTCAGGGGTCTATCTGCCATAACCTGACATCCATAGCCTGACAGCAAGAGCCATTAGAAAAGATCCCATAATCACAGGTGCCTCGATTAAGGGACATAAGTATATGTTGCAAGCATTTGCTGATGATGCACTATTTATTTTAGAAGATCCTGTAGACTCAATAGAGCAACTAATGTATCGCATTAAAGAATATGGATATACGGCTGGGATGAAAGTAAATTATCAGAAGACAAAAGTTATTACCAAGAATATGGCATCAACCCCCAAAAACAGAATTGATCAACTTAACAGGATTCCAACTGGAGAAGAGAGTAAAGTATTTGGGGGTATATTTAACCCCAAAATGTAGTTCTTTGATGAAAGATAACTATTTGAAATTGCTCCAAGAAATGAAGAAAGATCTAGAGAAATGGAGAGGCCTTCAGCTATTGTTGATGGGAAGGATTGCAGCTATTAAAATAAACATACTGCCACGGAATATTTTTCTATATCAGACTATTCCTATTTGCATTAATCAATCCTTTTTTATGAGCTAAATAAAGCAATATCTATATCTGACAAGGGAAAAAGCAAAAAATTAAGTTAAAAGCACTGCAAGACTTTAAAGAAAATGCTGGGTTCGTTTTGCCGGTCTGGAAAATGTACTATAGAGCGTGTTGTTTTGTTTGGATGAGGGAGTGGATCCTACTTGAAAACCAAAGACTTCTGTCCCTTGAAGGACGTGATTTAAAGTTAGGTTGACATGCCTTTGTATGGTACAGGAAAGCAACTGGACATAAATATTTTAAAAATCAATTGATAAGAAAGTCTCTCTTAACAGTATGGGAAAGAATTTTACCACTAATATATTCTAAAACGTGCCAATGGGTCTCACCGCTTGAAGCCTTTTCACAACCCAACCTATTCTCAGTAGATAAAATTTATAGATATAAAGACCTTCTAGATGATGAAGGATCTTTGAAAATGAAGGAGGAACTGTTGAGACAAGGTATCAGTCTAGACTGGTGGTCAAGAGAGCTCAAATTGAATCTAGATATCTTAAAGATAGAAAATCTGGTGGCTTTTATTTAGAACAAACTACCTTTGAAAAACTGTTAGGCACCTCTAATGAAAAATTGATTAAGAAAGTGTATGTATTTTTTAATGCAAATAAAAATGGAAACTGAAGTGGTAAAAGAATGTATGATTAAATGGTCACAAAACTTAGGTTACAACATCGATTTAGTACAATGGAGCAAATTGTGGAAAGTGACTATTAAAATAACTAAATCGGTTACGTTCAAAGAGAACCTGTACAAGATGTTTTACAGATGTTATTTAACACCAGATATATTAGCTAAAATGTATAAGAAAATGTCTAATAGTGGTTGGAAATGCAAAAAGCATACAGGGACATTTTATCACATGTGGTGGACCTGTCAAACTATACACAAATTTTGGATAATGGTACATACGTTGGTCCAGACTGTTCTACAGGTGCCAATACCTTTCAAACCAGAGTTGTTTTTGCTGAATTGTATTGCGGATGAACTTACCAAAGACCAGAAATATTTTATAATACACGTAGTAACAGCAGCTAGAATCCTATTAGCCTATTTTTAGAAGCGTCAAGCAATACTTACGCAAGAAGAACTAGAGGTGAAAATTATGGAGAGTGAAGAAATGGATACATTGATTTCAGTACTGAAAGGGCATATGGAAGAGGATTTTGCTGGGCCTTGGACTTTATTTTATGATTGGCTAAGAGATAAGCATAAAGACATATGTTAATGATGTAAAGGATTTGCTATAATTTTGCTAAATCATCACAGCTTACCTATATGTAATATCAAATGATATGTGGAGTAAGGTTGCAAGCAGATTAAGCAGCACTTCTGTTGAATTCTCTTTTTTACCTCCCCCCCTTCCTACCTCCCCTTTTTAAACCTATATATATATATATATATATATATATATATATATATATATATATATATATATATATATATATATATATAATTAACATATTTGTTCACCATCTTCCATATAGCATCATCTACAGTGGTTAAAAAGGTCAACAGGAACTAAAATACAAATTAAAATGATAGAGGAAAACCAATATGGGGATTCAAGTAGCAAACTAGAACTGTGGAGATCTGGGTTCAAATCTCCACTCAGCTAAGCAGCTTAGTTGGTGATCTTGGGCCTGTCATTGTGTCTCAGCATAGCCTACCTAATGGGGTGATTGTGAAGATAAAACCGGGAGGGGAGAATCATGTTTGTCATCTTGAACTCCTTGAAGGAAAGATAAGATTAAAATTAATATTGCTGAGCATTTGTATAATACTTCACTGTTCAAAGAACTTTACGCATTATTTTGTTGTAATAAGCCTCACAACAGCCTTGTAAGACTCGCCAGCATTATTATTCCCATGTTACCCACAAGAGGGTGGGGCTCGGGGACAGTGGCTTACTGAAGGCTTCACCATGAGGTTCTAGCAGAGGTGAGATTAGAACTGGAGGACTTCTAAGATCACAGCTCGTTTACTTAACCATTACACTATACCTGTTCCTTCTTCACCAGAAGCAAAAAGAGCAGCAATCCAAGCTAAGATACACCCAAAGCTCTTTTTAAAAGAGTTATCTTTGGATCCTAAACACTCACAATGAAGAAGCATGGCAAATTTTCCTTGGGACCCCAACTGGAACCCCAGGTCTCCATAAGTTTGGGTTTTATTTGGAAGCAGCTGAATTCCTTTTACCCAAACATGCATTTGTGGGCCATGGAGGGGACAAGATGTCTTGCAGTGCCGACAGTAAAGCTTTCCAAACTAAAAATGTGTTTTTACTTGTTTGGCCTTTCCCCACCCCCACCCCAATTCAAATTACTAACATATGAGCTTCTCCTTGTTTCAATTTTGTACGAGATTTCTCTTCTTTGATGCAGGTGAAATGTCAGAATACAGAAAACCAATAGCATACTATCCGAATGTAAAATGCTTTCTGTTTTACATGTGCACTGCTAAGATTCTAAACTTGGGCCTTGATTAAGGACCCGGGGTATTGTGGAAGTGTTGTTCCAGTGTTTGTGAGGGAGTCCATTCTCTGTATTTCCCAATAAATGACAAAGAGTAGCAAAACCTGCTCTTGGCAGTCGCTGGCTAATCTGGGGAAGCAGAAACTGGAACATTTTATGTGTAGCCAAGTGGTTGGACGCCACAGAACCCACATAGACATGGCATTTTTGTAGACTCAGAATAGCTTCTGAGTATCTGAATCTGAAGGTCGTGGAGATTCTCCAGGGCCCACATATCAGAGGCCAGAGGGGAAGGATACACATTCTGTCTCTCCAATGGCTGCTTTTCAATATTCATTTCTTTCCTGTTAAACCAGTTGCAATAATTTTAAGTGCTCGTATTTTAACAAATACATCAATAGATAAGAACACCCACTATTTTATTCATTAAACAATACTAGGAATATTTGCAACCATCATCAGAGACCCAGCCTGCTCCAGGTGCCCCCATTTCAGAGATATGACAGATGGTGGTAAACCTCTTCTTGATTGTGGAATTTCAGCTTTGAAATATTCTCTGTAAGAAGGTATCCACAGTGGTCCATATTCCATAATTTCCAGTGCCATGTCAAAAAAAATCTCTGATGTGCATTCCTTGATTGACTGTTATTCCTCTTCTGGTGCTCCTTTGATGACTTCTTTATTCTTTTTGATGTTTTGTTGTTAGTAGTTTTGCTGATTTTTGTCTTTAAAAATGTGAATAGACTGTTTTTCCAGTATTCAAAGCCATTAACTGTATATAAATACATTAAATCACAATTTAAAACACATAAGAACATAAGAAGAGCCCTGATGGATCAGACCAGCGGTCCTTCCAGCCCAGTGCCCCGTTTAAATAGAAGGCTAACTAGAACTAGACGTTACAAACGGCATGAGTTTGCCATGGAGAGTTGCAGCGAAACTGGTAGCTGCTAGTTTCCAGTGGCAATGCTAGAGTAAAAGCACAGCAAGACCTGATTCAGCATGGCACCACTGCAGAGGAGAAGAAGGAATTCCTCCCTTCTCCCCTGTGCTACTTTTGGTGGCTGAAACAGCCCCAGGGGCTGGGGGTGGCTGGTATTTTCTTTATGCACATGCTGGCTCCCAAAGGAGCAAGTAATGTTCCTTTGCAGCCCCCAGGCTGTTTCAGCTACTGAAAAAAGCACAGGAAAGAAAGCAAGAATTCCTTCTTTTCCCACGCAGCAGTCCCAATCCAAATCAGGCCATACTGCACATTTATTTGTGAGTTGCCATCAGGAACTTGTAGGTACAGTATAATTCCCGTGCAAACTCATACAGTTTGGGACATTTAGTTAAGTGGCCCATTTGGGCTATCCTCTTTTTTTTTAAAGTCATTCATTGCAGCTGTTATGTGGCTGCGGGGAACATAGACCCAACACATTAAAAACCTAACATGTATTTTGGCCCTTTAAGATTAAAACCAGTATCCTGAAGTGAACTTGAAAGCAAAGAAGCAGCTATTGAAATTAACATGAAACTGTCTGTGTATGTATGTACCCCCGGACAGCAGACAATAACAGACATTCTTTAAATTGTATAGCTCTTCCGGAATGGTTACTGTGATGATTTTTTCACTATAAGCTGTAGTGAGCCATTTATTTGGAAGGGGAAGACAACAAGGTTGATCAGACTTGTGAATGTTTCTTTAAATGCAAGAGCTAACATGAAGACATTTAATAACTGACTCCCCAACTGTGTTTACTTGAGCTTTGGTCCAAACTTTGGTATTACTATGTGAAAATAAAACAATTCAAGAAATATCTTGAGAAGCTGGGGGACATGACAGAACTGAATCAGAAGAAGGTAGATCAATAAAAACTTTACAAAGGGCAAAATGAAACGTATTAACAGGAAGTACCAAAGGTTTTTGTCTGCTGGGGCTTTTTCCTTAAATAAAATCATCATTCAGCGAAGACTTTGTGAGCACTTTGGCAGCTTATATAGTCAAGTACACACCAATACAAGGAAGTGTGCCAACACAGCTATTATTATTATTGCAGCACAAGTAAATTATACAATCAATATAAACACAACAGTTTCGATTCCATTCAATTCAATGTGGCTGCAAACTTGTTCCAATAGACTGAGAGAGTCAAGTCCCATATATTAACGGAACCTCTTTATCACAGGCTGCAAACGGTGCCAGTTGAAGTTAATCGGTGGCGTCCAAGATTTATGAGCTCCAAGGTGGCGACGAGCTATACCGGTCTATTCCTTTCGGCTCGTTTCAAACCCAGTTCTTCATCAGGCCACCAATGTCCTACAATTTATATCACAAACTATCAGTAATCAGCCCAATATTGGCTGCCCCTGTGTTACCGTCTGCCAGTTCATACTTACAGTTAATCAAAGTATTTCGTATCCAAACTCAAAAAGCATTCCGGTTTACATTCAGGTTTACATTTACAGATCCAGCTCCCGAGTTAGGTGCGGGGGGCGTAGATATCCACCATTAAATACAAGCCACTAGGTCAATTGTCAATTACCATACAATTAATTGATTTAAAGACATATCAGTACCAGATACATTTATTTCAAATGACTAATGTCTGCGTGCCCCTGAGGAAGTCCGCAAGATGAAAATCTGCATGAATGATAGCTGGCCCCAGTTTGGGCATAGCATTCAGACCTCCACCTTCTTGCCAAATCAGCTGCTGAAAAAAGGAAAGAAGTGTTTTACGGTCATATGTATAAGTTATGGGTTTTAGGTGAAGGGTTATATATAAGTTGTGTATGAATACATGACCATTGGCACTTTATTATTTATCAAGATTATTGACTGTGTGATTGATTATTAGTATTAATATTGTTATATTACCCAGGCAGGTTTTCCCACTTTTGTAGTTCCGTTTGTACTGGGTAATGCCTTGTTGGATATTTGCGTTAAAGTATCTTTGAGGCATCTTACAAATTCTTAAAATGGTATAAAGCAATATGTGTAAGAACCTTTATTAAGAAACAACAAATACACCCAGCAGTAACAAACATCATAAGAATGGAAAGCAGGTTGCAGATAGATTGCAAATGTTTTAATAAAAACGAAGACAAGCAACATTTCACTCATGGCCTCAGACAATTTTAATCGAAGGGAGGGATCCTATGATGGGTGTTTCTGCAGAAAATATTCAGTTTCTGGTAACCACCTGCCTGACTTCTGAAGGCACAGACATCCAGAGAAGGCTCTCCAATTCAGATTTTAATTGGTGGGCAGGTTCATGAAGAAGTCATTAAATATATAACCTGTGAGTGAAGACAGCTATTCATGGTGCACAATATTTATTCATTTTTTTTTTAAATTATATTTTATTCAATGTTTTCAATAATTTTTTTAAAACAACAAGAACCAATTAACAGCATAGTATATTATATACAACAATCAGAAAAGTACACCTCCTGTTACATGGTTCAATACTCAATATTCAGTTATTTGAGTGGCTGTTGTGTAACAAAAATATATAGGAAAAGCTCTGTTAAACAAAAATTTTCCAGGTTTGGTTACTGCTTAGTGGTGATCCTATTAATGTGCCAACTGGTATCATAAACATGCTAGGGAATAGTAGAGGTCATGTTTTCTGCTTGCATTTGTCATATTTTCATCTTTTGTTAAGTAATCTAGAATTGGGGACCATTGCTCCAGAAGGTCGGATTTATAGTTTTGGTTTTCCCTTTGGGCAAGTTGATCCGAAACAGTATTCATTTAGATCTTTCTACCCTGCTTTTCTATCCAATGATGACATAAAATAGTTTACAACACTGTTCTCCTCTCTTCTACTTCATTCTTGTAACAGCCCTGAGGTTGGTTAGTTGAGACATGAAATGTGGTATTTATAGATTTATCACCTTCTGCTCCCACACTCTGGCCAATGCCCTTGTTCAGTGGAGCAGTAGGGGCCACAACAAGGGGAGGGAAATAACATCATTTAGTGCCATGATGTCACTTCCTGGTGGGGGAATTCCTAAAGTGCTGTATGATACTGTTTTCCCTAGTCTTCACCTCCCAAATTTTCCCAGCTGCCAGCCAAAGTGCTTACCAGCAAGGAAAGCAAGTGATAATGGCATTGTCACGGGCTGGGCCAGCCCAAGCAGGGTGGTTCAAGTCCAAACCTCAACACCAAGTCCAGGGGGAGTTTCGGGAGCCAAAAGCCAAGTCAAAGCAGTGGTCAAAGCACGAGCTAATGCTAGAAGTGAGTCCAGAGTCCAAGAGCATGGTCAGGCACAGTCCAAGGTCAGTTACCGATAGTGTCAGGTCCAAAAGCAGGCAGGGGCAAGGTCCACGGAACACCGAGTGGTTGTAGGCAGTAGACACATTGCTTTCACACCTAGCTGTCGCTCCTGACTGGCTTTTATAGCCAGGCGTGGTTTTCAGCCAGCTGCTGGGGCTCCATCCTGAAGCTACTCATTGTCGCTCTCCAGCAGCTGGCGTCGGCTCAGGAGACGAGCACTGTGCCGTCTCTCCTGCAGCTCCAGCCTCAGCCTTTGTCTGCGGCGTTCTTTACGCATGGGAGAACCTGGGGGGGGGTGGAAGTCCCTGGCTGGGTTTCCCCTGTGGAAGTCCCTGGCTGAGCTTCCCCTGTGGTGCTGGGGCTGGAGAGTACTGATGGCTCTGCTTCAGCTGCTGGCTGTAGGCTCCGATTAGCCAGCAGCTGTGGCTCCTGATTACCAGCCTCTGCTGAATCAGGGCTGGCTACATGGAGCTCCTCTTCTCCTGAGGAGTCCTGGCTGGCTACACAAAGCCCCTCTCCTCCTGAGGAGGAGTCCTCGCTCTCACTGAGCCCAGGCTGGGCCATGACAGGCATAGTATAGGCACCATAATGTGTACTTATTCACCATCATCAATATATCTAATTATCCACATGGTCAAATCTGCAGATACTTAAATCCAGAGATTGGAGCCATGAACTGACAAGAATGCTGAAGTAGCTTTAGGGGGTTTCCAATGAAATACATAATCTGCACTATCTTGTTCAATTACAAGTGGATGCAAATGAACTGGAGGAATTGAAAGCGGCAGCAAACTGCGCACACCAGTTCTAGAACTAATTTTAGAAATTATTGAAGATAAACTGGAATTATGGAAGAGTGGACCTAGAGGCAGAGAAAATCCACAGAACAATCCAATGAACAGAGAAGATCTTTTCATTCTAAACACTTCACATGGACATTTAATATTTAAGATTTGGGGCTATGGCTCAGGGAAAGAGCATCTGCTTTATGCGTAGAAGATCCCAGGTTCAATTCCTGGAAGGATCAGATAATAGGTGGTGAGAATTACCTCTACCTGAGCTGCCAGAGTAGATTCTAGTGACCATGATAGACCAATGGTCTAACTTAGTAGAAGACAGATTTGTGTGTTCTGTTCTTTGTTAGAGATTTCTAGAACTGCAGCAGACCACGATTTCCAGTATCATAAGGATGGAAGCCATAGCAGTTTAAACAGGTATGGAACTGATTTAAATGTTCATAGGCATTCTCTTACCCTTGACCCTAAGTGTTAAGAACTTAATGCTGCATCTCACAGCATCCAGCTATTAATCTATTTCTTGAATTATTTAGCCATTTGTGTCTTGAATCGGCACTGTCTAGTCTTGGTTAATGCCCACGTGTCTTATTGACCTTTCTGTCCTCTTCCAACATCACTACCTTTAAAGCATCTGCACCAATCAATTTTGGGAAACAATGAGTTATGTTTTTATAGCATGTTATAAATGTTTATCAGATCCTGGAACTGATCCATCAAGTTTACCTGAAGGAAGTTAATTATTAGTAATTCCTGACAAGCAGAGTGATGTTCAGAAATCAATAACCTTTGGTCTGCTATAATGAGAAAACATAATCAAAACTGAAGAAAAGGGGCAGATGAGTACAAGACTCCAGAACACCTAGATGGTGGATTAAGTTTCACCTCATGAAGAATTCCAGAATGCTGACCTCCAATGTCCTCTTCGTTCTCATCATTCATCTGTCCGCCAGTGGATTGACTACGCAAGCTACAGAGCGTAAGACACATCTGGGGTCAATTTACAATACGATATCTAGTTAGAAGAAGCACAAAAATCAATACTCTAGAGGAAGATCCCTGGATCCTGACAGGTTTCAAACATGTCGATTGCAATAGCATCCCAGTTAAGGGAAGTATAGGTTACTGGTGCCAATCTTTGGCAAGAAAAAAATTGGTTTTTTAAATCACTGGCCTTCGACTGATATGTTGGGACCTTAAGTGAATTGTGCCCTGACTGTAGATAGCTTTGCACCCATAGCACCCCAACCATTTTTTGTTAACTTTAAAAACAACCAGACAGTAAGAAACAATAAAAAACGGAGGAGGGAACCGCTCTGACAATCCAAAAAGGCTATACTGGTGGATCGCGGGACCCGAAAGAACAAAATGTGTGTGGTAGGATAGGGGCTGTAGTAAAAAGGAGAATCAGACAAGAATAAGTGAAAATGTTGGCTGAATCCAATATACTTACCAGATGCACAGGAGGACATAGGCTTCTGTGAAGTTGAAGTTCTTGTGCATGACAGGCTATACCTACTGAAATGATCCTTTTGTGCAGCTGTTAAATAACGCAGGCGCGCCATTCTCCTCCGTTGCATCTTTGATAAGGCTGAAGAACACTGATTTATTTGGAGATGAACTGGGCTGATCATTACAATGCTTTGCCCTGCCACCGGCTCTGTCTTTTTAAACTTCCCTTCCTGGATAACATTGCACAGGGCTTTTTTTCTGGGAAAAGAGGTGGCGGAACTCAGTGGGTTGCCCTTGGAGAAAATGGTCACATGGCTGGTGGCCCCGCCCCCTGATCTCCAGACAGAGGGGAGTTTAGATTGCCCTCCACACCGCTTGGCGGTGTGGAGGGCAATCTAGACTCCCCTCTGTCTGGAGATCAGGGGGCGGGGCCACCAGCCATGTGACCATTTTCAAGAGGTTCCGGAACTCCATTCCCCTGCGTTCCTGCTGAAAAAAAGCCCTGACATTGCATCTCCCGACACGCGTTCTTTATGTGTCAGATGTCTCATGTAGAGAGTCACTCATGCAGTTTCTCTTCTCTGTTCTTAGTTTGCAATCCTGGTTTTCAGGGCAAGTGCAAACCATAATTCGCCGGTTTGGATTTATTTTATTTTTATTTTACTTTATTTATACCCTGCCTTCCTCCCCAATGGGGACCCAAAGAGGCTTACATCATTCTCCTCTACTCCACTTCTCACAACAGCCTTGTGAGGTAGGCTAGGCTGAGAGTAATCAGGATGTACCCGTGCAAGAGCTAATTAGTTGATGGGATGTGAAACAAGGAGTGATTGCCCGAAGGAACCAAAGTCTCATTCATTTGAACCAATGCAAAATGTTCTTATAACATCTCTGGCATTAGATTCTCAGGATAAAAAAAAATACCTGTGCTAACTTACCACCAACTATTTTTCCTGTGCTCTCTTAAATGATCATCATTATATAAAGCCACTCACTTTATCTGTTTACAGCCAGTTGCACCCACGTTGCTGACTTTGATAACTGTCTCGGTAATGCGCACGGTTTCTGCCCGAGAGGTATTGCCTGTGGTTGTAAAGATCAAAGGCCTTTTTGCAAGTAAGTTACTTCTTTGATAATTGAGTTTGGGAAGACCCTAAGGGCAGGAATGGCCTATGCCTTAAAACTGGAGCTTCATGAGCGGATAGCATTAAGTGCTTAAAGGCAGGAAGTTCATTCATGCGCTTCTCAAGAGAGAATTGTCTCAGAACTATGAGGACTGGGACAGGTCCTCTTTAAGATGTTGGAAGTGGAGTGGTGTAGAGGAGGCTGTTCACCCACAATTTTGCAATAGCTGATGGTTTCCCCAACATTCAACTAATACATACTCTCAGAAGAGCAAGATTTGGGTACAAAAGCACTTTAAAGACGATTTCCAGGGTATGCGCTTTTGAGATTCAGCGCTCTCTTCGTTAGGGGGTGAGCTCTGACTCTCAAAAGCTCATACCCTGGAAATCTAGTTGATCTTTAAGCTGCTACAGTGCCCAAACCTTGCTCTTCTACTACAGACCAACATGGTTACCCACCTGAAACATACTCCCAGAAAAACATGTGCAGTCAAGTTGCCAAATAGCCAAATCTCTTTCAAAAATATGCTAATAAGGAATTATTATTATTTGCTGTGCAAATAACAATAATGCCTACATAACAGTTTTGCTGTTTCAACCACTTCCCACACTTATCTCAGATCTTTACAATAACCATGTCATGTAGGGCAGCATTATTATCCCCATATTACTAATAAGAGAGAGTTTTGTGCCTGATTTGAACTAGAAAGTGCTATCTCTTGGTTTGGTCTTCGGTACAATTTATTCAGCTAAGCATTTTTTTTCAGTGCATGGAAGCATCCAACCTTCTTATCAGACTGACCTCCTGATGCTCCAGTGTTCTTATAATGTTATGTGCTCAGATACAATAAAGAAGAGAACACGGGAGTACTAGTGGTCGGTTTGGTTCTAGTAAGAAGCATGCATGGTTTCATGCACTGAAAAAAAAAACCTTTACTAAATAGAGCTTAGCATTCCTATGCAGATTTACAGTTAAAGATTGGGAGAGTTCAGCACATGATGTTGGCAGACACATGCCTTGAAACGATGGCCTGCCCTGATCACATCTAAGGAAGGGTTCGAACCAGCAGAATGCTGATTCACAGCCCAACCACTTAAGCACTATCTACTACAGCTCTCACTACGCTACAGCTATATACATGATTGGGAGATAAACCCAGATATAAAGTCACAGACCTGCCCCATCACATATAACTAGTTCGGTGATACTCATTCAGTGGCTTGGAGACCACCTGAGGTGCTTCAGAGCAGCTTTCTCGTGGTACCCACCTCATGTTCCGGAAAAGTGAGCGGTTAATTTAGAAACTGGGATAATTTCATCATTATTATAGTCCAAAAATAAAAGTAGTGGCTTTGTTTTTGAAACACAGCACAACTTGTTTCTGATTATTAGATCAAGGTTGTCGAGAGGTAGGGATTCTGGAGGTTGCAAAGAGATAAGGGTCACCCAAGGTTGCAGAGATTCTGGATCCACATACGCTTCTAAGTGAGGTGGCAGAATGGGGCATGCCCCTGTGGAATGCTACTGCAAACCCATAAAACAAAATCCCTTGCAAGCAGAAAACATAGCATGGAAAGTGGTTCTAACCCTAACCCTAACCACTACTTTCTCCTTCAGAAGTAGAATAAATTAAAGAAGGGATTTTTTTTTTTACAATAAATCAACATTTATTTTGTAACACCGTTCCTAATAAAGAGAACTTGAAAGCTTTCACACTCCTTTGGGTCATAAGTCTGACTTTACCTCACTCCAGATACACAAAGGATAGCTTACATTCAACAGAAGTGGGGAGAGAAAACTCCAAATGCTTGAAGGTCTTCTGGTAATTAAAGGGTTCTATTATAGTTATATATTATTGTTTGGGGTGATTTTCAGGGCATACAGGAATCATGAGGCTCTTTTGGATGATGGGAACTCTCCACAAAGTGAGTACCCCTAAGCATTAAGGTAAACTCAGGGCCAAGCTACAAGTGATGAATGACACTTGCCTGGCAAGTGAACAGACTCACATGTATTCCTCCCTGTTTCCTTGCAACCTGCCTCCTGAAGGTCAAAGGGCAAAGTGGAATGTTAACCATGTTTTCATTGCTAGGTTTCCAATTCAGATCTTTCACTTGCTATCTCAGTTCTTTTTATATTTTTCTTGATTTTTCTAAGGGCCAAGCTACAAGTGAGGAATGACACTTGCCCAGCAAGTGAACAGACTCACGTGCATTCCTCCCTGTTCACTTGCACTCCACTTGCACTCCACTTGATCACTTAGTGATCTACTACGTGATCAAGTGGAGCGCATGTGAATGGCAAGTGAACAGGGAGGAATACACGAGAGTCTGTTCACTTGCCAGGCAAGTGTCATTCGTCACTTGTAGCTTGGCCCTCAGAATCTCCTCCCCAACACACACACACCGATTGGTTGGCATGAACAATGGCCCTACACAGTTCAGTTCAGTTTATGCAGCTTAACAGCCCATAAGCCATACACTCTAACAAAGTTGAAGAATTAAAAATAACAGTTAAAGAAAAGGTTGCCACATCTACAATGCCCTTTTTACAAAGGCTACTCAGTAATAGTTTTAATTTTGAGGTGTCGGGAATGTTCAAATGCCTCAGTAGCCATTTTTTAAAGAATCTCTGTCTGGCTCATTTGTGCTTTGGACAGTGAAAGAAGGTATGGGATAGCAAGTCAAATTCAGCCAAAGGGCAGTCACAGAAGCGTTGATCCAATGGTATTCTGAGGAAGCAGGCCTTCATCTGGGCTGTCGGCAATGTGTTGCAACGTGCAACCATGTGTGACCGCCTCAGTTTTGGGACGACCAGCATATTGAGGTAATGAGGCTGGCCAAACGGGGTAGGATATTTAATTCCCATGTAGAGCGGGGAGCATTTTCATGCTGTATCCTTTAGAAGGGAGTCCCAGTCCTGCTTAAGCAGCTTCTCTATAAGAAGTTGTCATCTTTTCCCAGTTGAAGCTCTTGGGTCCCATGAACCTAATTTGTTCATTTCTGTGTCCACAGTTTTGTTCCAACTTAACCAGAAGTGCTGATTTAGTGAAGTACCCCTCTACATATGCTTCAGAGCCACATGTCATTTAAACACAGGAGGGGGTGTTTGAAAATACTATTTTGATTTTCACTTTCCTCCTTCTGCCTATAGGTGCCCGACATACCATAGCGGTTGGGAAAATTATTGGTATATGGGTCCCAAATGTGACCAACTTTGGAGTACATTGGACTTAATTTTAGTAGTGGCTGTGCCTGGAGTAGCACTGGCTTTAGCAGCAAGCGTCACCATGCAATGGATCAGTTACTGCAGAAGCAGGCCACAGGATGGTGCAGGAGAAAGGAGGTAAGTGAGCTTTAGACGGAGGGGAAATTCTATTCTTAACAAATGACACTCGATATATTAGAATCCTTTAAAAAATAGGGAATTGCCTAGTTCAGTTAAGGCTGCAGTATTTACTTGAGAGTAAGCCTAATTGAACTAGAGGGATTTACTTGGTATAAACACTGCAGTTACACCTTCCGCCTTGTTCAAGGACAAAACAAAAAAGTCAATGGCTCTTTAACAGATTATTTGATTTGTAGAACCCAGTTATCCTATTGGGTCATTTCCAGCAAGAAGCTGGGGGGGGGGTGATCCTCTCAAGTAGATTTGGGGAGGGGGGGTCCATAGTCCAGCTGAGAGGCATTGTGAACTAGACACAGTTTGTTTAAACCAGCTTGACCTCCCATACTTTGAGCTGTTTAGGCTATTCTGCCTGGATATTTCATCCACTTGCCCGCTTATCTTCCTCCTTGCTGGCTGCCTCCTGGTGTTTGGTAGCACACACAATTTCATGTTAGACATGGCAGGAACGAATATTGGAGAGAGGTAACAGGCTCTGTCACCACAACTTGGAAATGAATCTAGATTGTCGATTGCTGTTGTAAAGGATATGCGGTCAGACTCTGCATACAAATGTACATATTGTGTTTTATTGGCTTTTGGCTCCACATTTTTTTTCTCTGTTATACACCAGTTGAGATACACTCCCTGCATCTGGTGAACACGGGCTCTAGCCCACATAAGCTTATACCACAATATATCTGTGGGTCTCTAAAATGCCCCAAGAGATTATGGTTTTGATATATATTTCAGTACTCATGCAAGAGACGTCACAGACCTCAAATCCCCTATAATCCAGCAAATGTTACTAACCCAACTGATAACTCGAGGAGCATCTCTCAACAAACAGGCAAAAAGGTAAAACATTTATGTAACGTATTTGGTTAACTCTAGTTGTTACAATCTGGGATTAATTTTTTATAAAGGACAGGATAATTGGGTTCCACCAGTAGATGGGGCTATTTGATTCTAGAAATGCAGCTGAATTGTGTGCTAGAGTTGGTAGTTTTTCACCGAAAGGTATTTTTCCAGCCATCCTGCATTCCACACTGGATTGGTATGATGTGGAAAAGGTGATAAAACAACCTGCCACTGGTCCACCAGGAGGCAGCTGTGAATTGTGTCTGTGGTTGCCTACGGAACCTCATTGTTCTTCTGCTCCTTTATCTCTGGCCAGACCCCCATCTACCCCTGGCTATTCTAGATGCTGTTGTCAGGAGAGGTCTCTGAAGTGATGAGGTAGACGGGTGCTGAGACAGGAAGCTGTATGCAGCTAGACCCTGCAAGCAATACGCATATTGATTTATGTATAAGAAGAACCCTTCTGGATCAGACCAATGGCCCATCTGGTGCAGCACAGAAGCCAACTGGTTACCATGGAAGGTCAAAAACGGGACACAGAGGATGAGGAGGCCTTTCCCTGATGCTGCCTCCCGGCATTGGTATCCAGTGGGGTTACTGCCTCTGAAAGTGGAGGTTTCCTTTTGTCACCCCCAGGGCTTTTTTTCTGGGAAAAGAGGTGGTGGAACTCAAGACCGCACAATGACATCACTTTGGGCCAGCTGGAACAAGGGGAGTTTTTTAAAGTTTAAATTGCCCTCAGCGAAAATGGTCACATGGCTGGTGGCCCCACCCCCTGATCTCCAGACAGACGGGCAGCGGCGCGGAGGACAATCTGAACTCCTCTCTGTCTGGAGATCAGGAGGCGGGGCCACCGGCCATGTGACCATGTTTAAGAGGTGCCGGAACTCCGTTCCACCGCGTTCCCGCTGAAAAAAAGCCCTGGTCACCCCAGCTGGTTGTCCACCCTGAATCTGTCTACTCCCCTTTTAAAGACATCTATGTCTGTGGCCATTGCTACATCCTCTGGCAGCAAGTGGCACAATTTAATCACTCATTGAGTAAAGAAGTATTTTCAGCTTTATGCTATATGGTTATGCCAGGGAAGGGACAGTCTGAAGGGAGGGACTAAGTGGACAGAATATTCAAATAGAGCGTTGGTACTAACAGTTGAATGGTTTGTTTTAAGGATTAGGGGCTTAGATTATGTATAAAACCTTTTTTTTAACCTGAGGATTTCTGAATGTTGAGGAACATTCTCATCTTATTGGGAGTGGTTAGAGAGTTTTGTGTGAATGATACATTGACGTAATCTTTGAAGAACTGGACCGTTTCTGTTCAAGAAGAAAAGAGTTAAGGGGACAAATGAGGAGGGATTTGAATGTTACCTGCAAATCACTTGAATCCCAGAACAGTGTTAGCTGTTGCCACAGTATCCAACAAAGAGCACAACAATAAATATGTAAAATGTGATAGATGGATGATGACTGTAAAGATAAACTTGGAAATAGATAGGTGATCTTCAGGGTTGAGGCTGGGAGGGGGGCGGACGACAATCATTCTGGTAGCCTCCCTACTTAATTCAGAATCAATGCAGCTCTACCTAAAAGGAGGAAATAATAAACACTGGGAGATTTGTTTACATTTGTTTATTTATGTACTTCTCACTTTTTCTGGTATAGGATGATGGGGCTGCGCCCTACGTGAGGTTTCCCAAATTCCCAGTGCCAAGCTATGTTCATGAGCAGCCATCACTACCAGCAAAAGTTGGAGGTTTTAGGTATGATATCCTTTTGACTAACGTTATTGTTGCCCCATCATATTTTGTGCCTGTGTCAAGATGAACTGTGCACCTTGTTCAATGATGGTGGAATACACAGAAATTAATAATTTGGACATCTGCAACTATAAAAAAGGGGATAATAATATAGCAGAGATAAGGAGGAGGGGAGTGTCAAGTGTCAGGAATAGACATGAGCACAAACCGCATTACGAACCAAAAAAAACCACGAACCGCCTGATCATCTGTTTGCGATCTGTGAAGGTCCATGGCTAACAAACCAGCGTTTGTTGGAAGCTCGGTTCGTTGTGTTCGCCCACGGTTCATGAAGCCAGACAGGCACCATCAATCAATTCCCTTGGAAACGGAGCTGGGGGAATGCCTGAAATCTGTCTGCACTCCTGTCGCCCTGGAAACCCGAATCGAAGCCCAGCTTACCTTGATCGGCAGGTCTTCCTTCCAACCATGGAGCTGCAAATTGGTTACAATTGGTTACATGGGAGAAGACACCCAGGGGAGGGAGGGGGAAGGGGGGTGTTCTGTAGCCATGGGCACTACAATCTCATCCCTGCAAACTCTGATAGGCAGCTCTGACGGCCAACCCCTTGTACACTGGGCCAATGTCAACTGGTGGTTCTAATTGTATCGAGTGGGCATTTCCTGGGGGCCTTGGACTGGAGAGGGTATAACTCCAAGATCCCTATTGCAATCTTGACCAAACTTGGGTGCTGGCTGGAGGACAGCCTGCTAAACACTCCCTGTGAATATGGGCTCTCTAAGTGCAATGGGGGGTGTTCCGACACCCACGAACCACAAACCACGAACCGGTTCCCTAACAGGAAATGTTCGTTACGGTTCGTTTGTTTGGGTTCGTTGGCGGCACTGAACCATGAACCACAGGTTCATTAATTTTTTTTTGTTTGTGCCCATGTCTAGTCAGGAATCTCAAACTACAGATTCTGGCAGCCAGGCCTGAATGGCATACTGTGTTGGCCAATGTGACGCCAGAAAAGGGAGCCACTAGCCAGCTCTCTGTCCAGTGCACTTGGACCCCACTGGTCCAGCTAGTGAGAAGGTGGCACAACAACTCACTGATTCAATAGGTAGTGGGTGGCGCCTTGGGCAGTTTTTTGTTTGCATTGCTTTTCCAATTCTGTCATGTAGACTTAACACATTGCTTATTGGAAGGGCTCTGCTGTCTGGCTGAGCTGTTTTTCATATTTTGTAATCCACTTTGATTCTCAGTGAGAAAAGTGGGCTGTAAATGAAATTGTGTTATTTTTTGTTGTTGTTGTTGTTATAATAGCTGGCCCTCTAAAGCCTCTGTCTAGATCTGAGCAACCTCTCTTGAGTACAAAGCCAAAAGAATCCTATCAATACAATCCAACTGAGTAACTGTGCGTGGGATTGCACTGCATAGCATCTTGCTTGCTTAGGACTTGTCTTACTCTCACTTGCATGGTGAAGATCAGCCATCCCAACCTGGATATGACTGTGTCTCCAGATCAGCAATCTTGGAGCTATTTACGCAGGGCTGGTTCCAGGCTTTGGGAAGAGGCTGGGAAGAGAATGCTCAACGCCCCCCCCCCAGCCCACTACTAGGCTCCCCTTCTTACCCTCCCACCCAAGTGACCTGCCTGCCTGTGCACCCTTCCTTTACCTATTGCAAGCTCTCCTACCACCTGCATTCACAGCCTCCCACACAGCCTGCATACCCTTTCCCTGGCAGTGCTGGGTAGTGGGTGCAGCTAGGAGTGCTACCGCCATGGCCGCCCAAATGCTGATACTTTCTGCACCACTCGCATGCCCTTCTCCAGCAGTGCTAGGCGGCATAGGCAACTGGGAACAGAAGTGACAAAGCACTCACAAGCAGGCAGTGGAGGGGTGTGAGTGCAGGCATCAGAAGAGATGCGTAAGTCCTTTCTCACTGGAAGGGTGTGAGTCAGCAATACGGGCCACCTTGCCATGTGCTGATACCACCCTAGTATTTAGGGTGAGATAGGCAGTGGATGCTGTTATGTATTGGGTTAGCTTCGAGTAAAACAGGGCTCCTCAGGTATCCAATCCTATTGAGAATTAGAGTTAGCAGCAGCCAATCGTTCCTCTGGGTTATGAGCCAATTGCTGCCTTGTAAACATGTTACCTTTTGTTCAGTGTATGCAAATGAAGGATCCTCATGCCTGTGTTCTTATTGGGGGGTTACTGAAAGGGGATGGAGTTTGAGGTGTATCTATCTGGCTCCTCCGGGAGCCACAACAGAGTTCTCTTGCAATAAAGTTACTCTCATGAGCTGAAACCACTGCCTGGCTGAAATCACTTGAGCACAAGGCTCAATATCTAATAGATGCTATAAGCTGCCCTATCATTCTTGGATTTCTCTGGTCCACTTTGTAATCGACAACTTATTAACAGGGCTGGATCTAGGGTTGCTGGCGCCCAGAGCAACCCTAGTGCAACCTTTTGCGCGCGCACCGCACGCGCTCCCAGTGCTACATGATGCTACATCATGCAGCTCCCGGTGCTACATCATGCAGGGCGGAGTGGCAGCGCGCAAGGCTGGGAAGCCACCCGCGCCATTCGCCTCCCCGCAGGCGAATGGCGCGGGCGGCCTCGCAGCCCCCAGCACTGCCTTTTGCCTGTCCTGCAGGACAGGGGGTGCGCGGCAAGCCAGCCGCCACCCTGTCCCACGGGATGGGCGAAAGGCAGTGCGGGGGGCTGCAAGGCCGCCCATGCCATTCGCCTGCGGAGCGCCATTCGCACACTCTGGCAGCTGCTGCCGCCGGTGTCCCCTCCCTGGCGGCGCCGGGGGCAGACTACCCCCCTGCCCCCCCCCGATCTGGCCCTGCTTATTAAACAAATGAATTCAAATTGCTTAGTTAGGTGGTTATATTCTTTGGGAGGAGACTATTAACTAGAGGTAATTTCATTTTAAAGTTTCTTGGATATTTAAAAAAAATCTAAAGTGTGAGAAATAAAACCCAACATATATTTTAGTCTGCCAAACGTGGATCTGAATTCATGGTCTGAAGCTGAATTACTAGCTGCAGTTATCCTTAACTAAGGTTTCATGTGACATATGACTGCGGACGTCCTAGATTCTTCTACAGGCTGGCTGGGATACCAGCCAGGTCTCTAGAGAGAAAGTGGAAGAAAGAGCAAAGTTAACGAAACCAGCATTTTTAGAGGCATGCCAAGATTTGAATGATCATCCATGAGCTGAATCCTGGTTTCAAAACTAACTGTAATTAAAATAATCCATGGTTTTGTGTTTTACGGGGACCTCGTAAACATCACCCAGATTAATAGATATCATATTTACATGTCTTAACAATGCTTTCATTGGTTTTCTAAATTATGATAGCTACATTCCTCTTCAACGAGCTGTTCCAGTTGAACGTGGTCGTCTTGCAAACCAGCTTGACTCCCAGCAGAGTGAGATTCCTAATGTGGATTATGAAGATATAAACCCATTTTCCGCTATGCAAATGCAACAGTTTCCCGTATGTACAAATGCTTCAGCTATTTGAAAGAAGGAAAGGAGTATTTTAAAATAAATGGGTTGGATCCCAGAGAAGATTTCAATGTGCGCAAC
Organism: Eublepharis macularius; assembly: GCF_028583425.1. Taxonomy (NCBI): domain Eukaryota; kingdom Metazoa; phylum Chordata; class Lepidosauria; order Squamata; family Eublepharidae; genus Eublepharis; species Eublepharis macularius. The sequence continues at coordinate 20,629,244 of NC_072802.1, forward strand.
ACTCATTGCTCAAGTGGAACAGTTAAAATTGCTCTTCACTCTCTACTGGTGCTAAGTGAAAGCAATTGTACCCTCACTCTCTTTTCCGCCTGCGCAAGACATAGCTCCAAAACAAAATTAAATGCAATCAAGTGAGTCATCCATTGTATATTCCAAATGTTCCATTTGCATGTTTGGATTTTGTTAAAAATTATTTTGAAGCTGTGTGTGTTGCTGCAGCCATTGTACTTTCTTAGCAAGCAGAACTGCATGCTAAGTGTATTTTCCTTTCTGCTCGCACATTGCTTGATCCAGCCCATTATGTATATATTAAATTCTCATTAGGAGACTGAAAACCAAGCACTCTTGCTTCCATACATCTCTTAATAGATTTAGTTCATAGTTTTTCCCAGCAAGCCGTGCAAAAAATTATAAGTAGTGGGATTTGAACCAGCAGAATGTTGATTTGTAGCCCAACCACTTAGCCAAGGGTGGCCAAACTGCAGCTCAGGAGCCATATGTGGCTCTTCTAGACATATTGTGCGGCTCCTGGAGGTCTCTGAGTATCGCCATACATGGCCATACATTTTAGTTTAATTTAGTTTATTTCCCTCCCTTCCCTTCTTTCTTTCTGTCTTTCCCTCCCTTTCCTTCTTTCTTTCCATGACTTTCCCTCCCTTTTCCTTTTTCCTTTCCATGTCTTTCATATTTTCGATAAAAACCTTGGGGTTGCCAAGTCTGACTCAGAAAATACCTGGGGACTTTGGAGGTGAAGCCTAGCGAGGATGTGACATCACTTTTGCGATGTCACTTCCAAGTCAAAGGTCAGGTGATGGGTCTTCCCTAGTTCCACTTCTTCTAATGATGTCACTACCAACATACTGCACCAAAACCCCACCTCTTCCTGTGATGTCACTTGCAGGACACTCCCCTAAACCTGCCTCTTCATCTGAAGTCACTTCAATGCATCATGTCTTGCAGCTCTGACACATCTGACGTTTATTCTATGTGGCTCTTACTTTAAGCAAGTTTGGCCACCCCTCCTATGCTATATTACTCCTTGATCCTTCTTGTCTCCTACTGCCTGTCCACTCCCACACCACTCCCTGTCTCCTGCCTTATGCCCATCAATACTTTCCCAAGGCCACTGGAAGACAGAGGGACTAGTGGAACAACACTCCAGCAGCCCAGGCCATCAGGATGTCTATGGAGTTGGGCAAGTTGTGTGATCTGTTTTTATATAATGTTTGAAATGTATTTGGGAGGGGTAAGGGGAATCCAAAGGGAATAGTCGTTTGTGGGAGGCTGCAGCACTCCTGCTTACTTACCATACTCTTGCTACTAGTGGGCCCCTCGCAAGAGTGCTCTACAGAAAGGAGTAGTGGGTAAGATGGAAAGCGGGTAGACAAAATAGAAGGAACCTACATAAAATAAATTGCCCCTGAGTAATTGCTATAGCCTTCCCCAGGTCTGACACTCTGTGCAGTGCAGAATGGCTTTCTGACCCTCACTCTTTTAATGGAGAATGACTATCTAACCGGAAAGAAGACCCTGCAGATCAGGGAGCTCCCACAAGAGTATCCCAATTATTCAGAAGGAAGGGCTTACAGTATAAAACCCCTCAAGGAAAAAGGCTGAGAGCCAAGAAGATTCCCTGAGCAATTTCCTTCTGAACTAATGATATAGAAAAGTTGTCCTACCTAATTCTGAGCCCAAGACTCTGACTACAGCCTTTATAATCCCGATACTCAAGCCTGACTTTACCCCAAAGGTAAAAGGAAAAGGAAAAAAAGTTTTAAAAAGTAAACAAAAGTTTAAAAAGTAAAAAAAAGTTTAAAAAAGTAAAAAAGGTAAAAGTAAAAAAAGTAAAAGTGGGGGGGGGGGGGTCAAGAAAATCCTATTCAGCATGCAACCTAAATGAAAATAGCTGTGGGTTTTTTTCCCAGTTGGAGTTCCCGTCACTGAAAGCCAAGCTACAAGTGACGCCTTACACATGTTGGACACTTGTCAGCTTACCTCAAGTTTTGATGGGAAATGTAGGCATCCTGGTTTTACAGCTTGGCTCTCCATTACAGCTGCAAGACCAGGATGCCTACATTTCCCATCAAAACTTGAGGGAAGCTGACAAGTGTCCAACCTGTGTCAGGCGTCACTTGTAGCTTAGCCCTGAGGAAGCCCACAGGGTCCAGCTATTAGAAGCCACCAGCAACTGGAAGATGCATTTGAGAACTTAACAACATTCAATTTATATATTGCCCTTCAGGACAACTTAATGCCCACTCAGAGTGGTTTACAAAGTATGTCATTATTATCCTCACAACAATCACCGTGTGAAGTTTGTAGAGCTGAGAGGGCTTTGAGGGAGCTGTGACTGACCCAAGGTCACCCAGCTGGCTTCTAGTGGAGGAGTGAGGAATCAAACCCTGTTCTCCAGATTAGAGTCCTGCGCTCTTAACCACTGAACAAAACTGGATCTCAGGGGTAACATCGAAGATGCATCCTCCTTGCACACCTTTTCTGTGGTACCTTAGAGTCCTAGCTTCACAATGTTCTGGGAGGCTTGAAGAGATGGAAGATGTCTCCTGAGGAACAACATCTGTGTTGACTGGTTCGTTTTTATTGGGATGCCCTCACAGGAGGAAAGCCTTTATTGTCAGTTAGGGACACTAAGGCAGCTGGCAAATGACAACCACAGCTGGCTGCTGTCATTTTCTTTTGCTTTGTGCATGTGCACATAGCAATGGAAGCTAGGAAGAGAGGAAAGGCTGCCCCAAGGAGAGACGGCATTCATCAAAGCCTCTAGTGGGAAGCAAGTAGGAAGTGGCTGCAGTGAGACAACTGCGCAGGTGGAGTGTGTGTGTGTTATGTGCCATCAAGTCATCTCCAATCTATGGTGACCCTATGAATGAAAGACCTCCAGAAGGAAAGGAGTCCATGATGGGTGCTCCTGTGAGGGCCCTTGAAGTCCTGGAGCAGAAGCAGAATAAAGTTATGCAAAATAAGCAATCTAACACTGCAACTCTAAGCGAAGTTGCACTCTCTAAGCATGTAACTCTGTTCAAGATTCTTTTGTGCAGAACTTCGATTTCTCTTGTGAGAATATCCCACATCACCAAACATCCTATCAATGGGTTGATTTTCACAGATCCTGCTTCTTCCTCTAAAGGAAACTACTGTTGTAAACTCCACCCTGAACTCTCCACTGATAAAGGAAGGGAACCCAGAGTAGTATGATGTATAGCTGGCTGAAGTAGGAAACAGCATGCATGGTATCACTGATTCTCATCTTCATTTTCCTTTACAGAAAGCTGTCCCGTCAACATTTCCTCGATTTGACTAGCTGAACAACTGAACCCCAGTGACTTCTCTGAGCAATGAAATTGTAGTTAAGCTGTATGAGATTGGGTCGTCTCCATATATGAATGACTTGAAGATATTATACAGAAAATTTATAGACGCTTATTCCTGTTCAAACTGCTGTTCTTTGGTGTTCTTCACCCTCTCCATGCGAGATCTCACTTTTCCCCACTGAAACAAGATTTTAGGATTCTAAGTGATGTGCTGTTTATGTGCCAGTCCACTTCCTACCAAACGTCTCTTATGTTCGACTTCCATAGGGTGCTCTTCTATGCTGCAATTTTGTGACATGAATTTTATTATTTCTACTATCTAATAATGAGTAGACTAGACTCTTTCCCCCCTCCCCCTTTCTTGTTAGCAGTCAAACCCTCCCTCTCATAGAAAGGGCAATTTATTAATATGGCTATATAATAAACCCCTCTCTCTTTTTCACTTATTTCCTAGTTAGCCTTGTGTGTGTTTTGTGTGCAAGTGCTTTTTACTGCTCCTTTAATAAGAACCATTCCTGTTGAACACCTACCTGTTTATTAGAGAGTCCTCTAAGGGAAAGATCCTGGTATACATTGGTTACCCCCTCTTGCTGCAACTCCTTGTATGCTAATCCCCCCAACTCGAAATGTAACACACTTAGACATTAAGTCTTCAGACATTATAGTGACTTGGGAAGAAGTTCTCCCAATCATGGAAAATAGTCCTTCAATATGGCATGAGAGAGGAGCCATTTCTGTGACTTTTTGTGAATAAAATTAAGCCCTTACAGCTTTTGCTTTTTAAAAATGACTTTTTTGAGTTGAATGGTAATGGAAATAAGAGATACTTCGAAAAAAACTTCAAAAGAACAGTATCTAATCCTGAATATTAATTGAAGAAAAACTGATGGAGAAAGCGTGACTCAATCATAGTAAAGCTCTTTGTTAAACTTATTTTAACAGTATAATACTGTTACTGAATTTCCGAACATATGTAATGCCACAAGATGAAAATGCAAATATACAATGAAATGCTGACATTTCTTTTATGCCTCTTATTCAGCACTGTGGTAATAAATGATTGCATTCTAAAAGTATTTCCAGATGATCCTTTTAAAGTGAAACAAAATGCACAGCTGTTGTTCATTTGTTGCATAGGATCCAGAGGTCTTCTCTTTATTTCTGTTTTGGGGAATATCACATTTTCCTTCAAAGCATTCAAATCACAATATATTGTTGCTGGGGGAATGTATCACTTGTCATTACTGACAGCTCTAGTATTGTCCAGTAGGCATCTGTGACACTTGGCCAGAAGCTTTACACATAGCCCCAGGAATATGGAAATTTGCAACACTGTTTGAATGTGGCTAGGCAAGCATCACAGATACCTATTGGACCATGCCAGTGATGTCACCAATGACAAACAACACAATTCCCCACTCATCCTTCCACTTATATCATGCTGCAATCCAAACACTCAGCCTGCAACGTGAGGATTTGTACGGGAGGTAAAACTGACCATTCACAAGGCAAGCGGTGAAGAAACCCATTGTTATAGTTTCATACACACGATTCTCAAGCTGTTGTCACTTCCTTTCCTTGAACGTACCATCATATATGGCAACATTTACTTCAATGCATCTATATGCTGTTTGTGACCTCCTTTCCACATATCCTCAAGTAATGAGGAATTGGAGGCATGGTCAGTGAGGATCTCCACCCACTTTACAGATCCTGAATCCTTGTAAAATATAATAAAATGTCGGTACAATCCTTCCTGTGCTGCACAAGACCACCACCACCACCCAACTACCACAAGGCTAGTATTTACTTCCTTCCAGGCCAGCAAAAAGCCCCCACAATGCTGGAGCCCAAAAAGATTGCAAACAGAAGCCCCCCTGCATGCACGCACGTGCACACACACACACTCAATCCCAAACTTGTTACACTCCCCGAATTAAACGGCAAAATTCACTGCCATGGCAGCAATGGCCACAAGCATAGCTGGCTGTAAATTAGGATTGGGCAGATTCATGGTGGCCATTGATGGCTAAAGGGAACCTCCCAATCCAGAGGCAATCTCTCTCTGAATATCAGTGCCAGGAGGCCACGTCGAGGTAATCAGTTGGCCCCTGTGTGAAACAGGATGCTGAATTAGATGAACATTGGACTGATCCAGTAGGACGCCTGTTATTTTGAGCCTGTGACTGCCTCTAAAAAGGAGCTAGAAAGTCCAACCTGACATCCCAGCCCATTCTTGAACTAGGCTAAGGGTAGACTAGGCTAAGGATACTTGGAAGAGCCTGAGGGGGCACTGGCCTTCCAGGGTCCTCCTTGCTTGCTAGTAATCTTGGAGCCCTGTGGCCATATCCAAAGAGCTTTCCAGATACTGCACCCATCATCTCCCGTCAACCATCTGGTGCTGAATTCACAGGGGTGAAAGGAAAGGGATAGTCCCTCTTGTCATTCTCATTTCTCGGTTCCTTTCTGATTCTTATGTTTTAGTCTGCCTTTCTCACTGAGACTTGTGAGCACATCTGTGTTTAAAAGGCTAAAATGTTTACCTTTTATACTGTTAAAACATCTTGCCCATCACATACTAAAAATGTAGCCCCTGCTCCACCTCCAGAGCTTTTTCTCCAGAGAATCTGGAAGTATTTGGCAAAACCAGACAGCTGACTATGAAGTACAGGTTCAAGACACATCAGGAGAACATTTATGAACACGTGTTGTAATGTGGTAAAGGAAGACCAGGCACCTCCAAAGTACCAATCACCTCTAGCTCAGAACTCATTCACTTATACATTTATCCAGTCCCAGTCCTCCTTCATTCATGTAGCTCATTTGTTTTTTCCTCAAAGGGAAGGCAGAGCAAATCACATCTGCCCACTTGAGAGAACAGAACATCCCTAGCTACGCAGGCTGTAGAACGAAAGGAAGTAATCACGGGCATTTAGAAGACTGACGCTATGTCCTAACGTGAAGCTGCCTAGTGACTCAGACCCTTGGTCTATTGTATACTCTGACTTGCAACAGTGCTCCACAATCTCAGGTTGAGGTTTTTCACATCATCTGCTATTTGATCCTTTTAAACAGGAGATGCTGGGGATTAAACCTGGGACCTTCTGCATGCAAACCAGATGCTGAACCACCAAATTGGGTCATTGGTCTATCAGGATCAGTTTTGTCTACCCTGGCATCAACTCTGCAGGGGCTCAGGTTGAGATTTTTCATCTCTACTACCTGGTCGTATTTAAATAGAGATGCCAGGAACTGGACCAGGGATCGCCTGCATCCAAAGGCAGAGCCTCTCCCCAAACTTGAACTCTGCCTCCTCCACAGAATAAAGAGGATGGCACAAAGAGAGACAGGGCGATCGCTGGCCACATCCTTTCTTTCCCTGTTTGGATGTTTGTTTCAGTGGGTAGATCATTGCCTCTTTGGGTGGCTGAGGAAAGGCACCTTGAGTCAGTAACTGATTTACGGTAGACTTCAATGGCTCATTTATGTGAGCCTTGCATGATTTGAGCAGTCAAAATGGGTGGGGCTTGGAATCTTTCAAAGTGTTGTGATTGGTACTATGGCAGCCATTTTACAGTGGACCCCCCCTGCCCTTTCTCAAAATTCCAGAAGCGCCCATTGGATCACCAACTACTGTTTGATTCCACTATCTGCTTTGCATCCTCCCTTCAGTTTCTTTGCCTCTGGGTTTCTTGTACCATGTCTCCTTCTACGTCCTAAAGCATTTCCATAGTCTATTTTGTGCAGAATTTTTATCCTAGCCAAACTGACAACCTCCCATTCCTTGAGGAGCACATTGAAGTAAGACAATAGAGCAATAATAACATTAATAACATTCATTTTATATACCATTCAGAGCAGTTTACAAAATATGCTATTATTATCCCCACAACAAACACCCTGTGAGGTGCGTGGGGCTGAGAGAGCTCTGGAAGAACTGTGACTGACCCAAGGTCACACAGCTGGCTACAAGCGGAGGAGTGGGGAATCAAACCCAGTTCTCCTGATTAGAGTTCCAGTGCTCTTAACCGCTACACCAAACTGATACAGCACCTTAAGAAGTTGGTAGGTGCCATTTTGGCTTTCTTTCTTCCAATGAGCTCAAGTCAGCCAACTCGTTCTCACCCCTCAATTTATACTACCTGGTGAGGTAGATTAGTTCAAGGATACCCACTGAAGATTCATGATTTGGGGGGGGGGGGAATTGAACCCAAGTTATCCCTGTCCAAACACTCTCTTAACCACACATACTGGAACCATTATAGATTACAGTAAAGCTTTTGGCTGTGTAGATCATGAAAAGCTATGGAGAATCTTAAAAGAAATGGGAGTTCCACAACATCTTACTGTTTTGATGCGCAACCTGTACTCTGGACAAGAGGCTACTGTCAGGACAGAATATGGGGAAACAGAATGGTTTCCAATTGGCAAGGGTGTCAGACAAGGATGCATATTATCTCCCTATCTGTTCAACCTCTATGCAGAGTAAGGAAAGCTGGATTAGATCTAGAAGGTGGAGTGAAAATCGGTGGGAGGATCATTAACAATTTGAGATATGCAGATGACAAATTACTAGCAGAAAATAGTGAAGACTTGAAACGACTACTGATGAAGGTTAAAGGGGAAAGCGCCAAAGCAGGATTACAACTGAACATCAAGAAGACAAAAGTAATGACTACTGAGGAACTACACAATTTTAAAGTTAACAATGAGGAAACTGAAGTTGTTCAAGATTTTCTATTCCTTGGCTCAATTATCAACCAACAGGGAGACTACAATGAAGAAATCAGAAGATTGAGACTTGGAAGAGCAGCTGTGAGGGAGCTAGTTAAGATCCTTAAAGATAAAGATGTCTCTCTGGGAACCAAGATCAAGATAATCCAAACTATGGTATTCCCCATTGCCATGTATGGATGTGAAAGTTGGACGGTAAAGAAAAAAATGATTCATTTGACAGGGGGGGAAAATGATTCATTTGAAATGTGGTGCTGGAGGAGAGTTTTGCAGATACCATGGACAGCCAAAAAGACAAATACGTGGGTACTAGATCAAATCAAGCCAGAATTCTCCTTAGAAGCTAAAATGACAAGACTAAAGCTATCATACTTTGGTCACATCACGAGAAGACAAGATTCTCTGGAAAAGTCAATGCTGCTAAGAAAAGTGGAAAGCAGCAGGAAAAGACGAAGACCTAAAACGAGGCGGCTTGACTCAATAAAAGAAGTCACATCCTCCAGTTTGCAGGATCTGTGTAGTTGTTAGAGATAGAACGTTTTGGAGGTCTGGCATTCATAGGGTCGCCATAGGTCAGAAACAACTTGACGGCACATAACACACATACAACATACCACATGCCCTGAACTTGGGAAATTTAATCACATTTTTCTAAACAGCATTTTACTAGATTCCGATTGTCAACCACACAGAAGAATATGCTTACTTTAATAACGTTGATGGCAAACATTGCTGTATACGTATGTTTTAGGGGCTGGTAATAAACATGTTATCAGTGGTATACATACAAAACGTATCTGTTGTGGATTTTAGGGACTGGCAATAGACATGTATATGTTCTATACATATGAAAACTGAAATCCTGCCCTCAAGTCAGAGTTGACTTATACACTGTGTGTTTTAGGAACTGTTGTACACACACACACACACACACACACACAGAGTTGGATGTTTCAGGGGCTGGCAATGTAATTGACAGAAATTTTGTCAGAGAAGAGCGCGGTCAGCCTGTCCTTTGGGGGGAGGCTCTTCCTCCCAGTTTTCTCCCCCCCCCCCTGCAGTTCTCAGATGCGTCTTCTGCCCCCTTCTCTGCGCCTTTGTTTATTGCTCGGCCTCACCCGTCCTCCTCTCCAACCTCTCGTCTAATGGCAAAGTTATTGGCAGCAACTTCTCTTCGCTTTGTTACGCATGCTCCTGCGGGGGGGGGGGTGCTCGAGAGCGACCGCTGCCTGCCTGAATAACGCGCGCCTGCAACGGCTGGTCGCGAGATTGGGAGTGGGGGAAGGGAGGAAGAGAAAGATGAGGGGGGGGGGGTGAGTAAGCGAGCAGGCCGCGCGCGCTCTCGCCCGCCTGCCGTTTCCTAGCCCTAGCCTGTGATTGGTGCAGGCCTCGAACCTGGCGGACCCGACTGCCAGGCCTCGAAAGCGGCAGCCGAGGCGGCCGAGTCTTACCGCCTCCACCTTCCCGCTCGGGCCCGAGCCCGCCAAGCGAAGGTGAGGAGGGGGAAGAGGGCGTCGGGCCGCGGAAAAAGGGGAGAGGGGGGAGAACGGAGGGGAAAATGCGAGAATAAAAAACGGGAGGCGCCAGGCCGCGCGCAGGCCTCAGCACAGGCCGCGCCCCGAGGCCTACCGCCGCCGCCTCGGAGCCCGGCCCGCCGGCGCTTATTTTTTTAAAGCCTTAACGGGTTTTACCGGCCGCTCGACTACAGAGAGAGGCGGCAGGCGAGAGGGAGGGGAGAAAAAAACCTCTTCGGCGCTGTCCCGCCGCTGAGTCGGGGCCGGGGCCTGTGAGGCGGCCAGAAAATGGCGGCAGACAAAATGGCGCCTGCCTCTCCGGACTAGAAGCGCCGCTCGCCGGGCCCCGTCTCCCCGCGCCTTTCCCCTTTTCCCAGCGAAGAAAACCCCCTGGCCGCCTTGCAAAAGGGCCGAAGGGCAAAAAGACCGGCTGCCCCTTTTCTCCTCCCTTCGGCGCTCGCTCGCTCGGCCCAGGCGAAAAGGCGCAGCAGGCCCCAATTCATCCCCTCGCAGGGCCGCTACTTTAAGGAGAGGAGAGATCCGGCGGGTCAAGGAAAGCCTTCCTTTCAGCTCCTCCCGTCTGGAGCGATCGGCCGGATCCCGCTCCCCACCCTTTGGTTTGCCTCCGTGGCTGCCTGGCCGGCTGTCTTCTGCCGTCCTGCCGGGCCCCGCGCTAGCCATCGCCGGCTGCCTGGCTGGCTCCCTGCCCTCCCTCGGCCGCACATCCGCGCAACACCGCCCCAGGGAAGGATGGGTACAACCCCACCCCCTTTTGCCCGGCTCAGGGCTGCAAAGCGCCGCTTTATTGTTTGCTCATCACGGGCGCTGATTGGAAGTGGTGGGAAGAGGAGGGTTGGGGAGGCGCGCCCCAGTCGTGCGCGCGCTCCCGGGCGCGAGTGCGCGCGCTCGAAAGGAAACCCGGCGAGCGTTGTTGTTTTCTTTTTCTTCGTTCTCTCTCCCCCCCCCCCTTCCATTCTTTGCTTGGAAAAGTAAACTTTGTGGGAATCCCGTAGTAGTAACTGTCCGTAGAGTTTGCAAGGCTTAGATTGCTACCGGTTTTTTTACTTGGAAACAGTACGCGTTGTTCAAATCCAAGGGACTTGACTTGTGCGTAAATTGTTTTAAGGATTGAGGTTGAGATGTACGTGGGGCTAAAGGGTGACGCTGCAGGCTGCCGCCGTGCGGCTCTTCTCCTTTCTTGAGCCGTTGCCTGGGTGAGCGCTTCAGCCCTCGTCGGGGCATATCAAGCCTCCCCACCCATGTGGTTGACATGTGGAGGTGTGCTTACCTGGGGTGTTCCCGTTCGGTTTTGAGCGTAGGTAATACGTCAGGGGTTCATTGTTTTTATATTGTTTTCTCCATGGAATTTGTAGCAGCGTTTCAGACTGCAATGCTGTGGCCATTTACTGGGGAATAAGCTCCACAGATCCAGGATCAGATGTACATTTTACAAGTTCCAGCAAAGAGATCTGAAGTGGGGCTTCCATGATCTAGGGTTGCCAACTCTGGGTTGGAAAATACTGTGAGATGTGGTGGTTTGTCCTGGGGAGGGACTGACATTTCCTCTCTCACTGCTTTGCTGTTATCCCAATCTACCAGTCAGTGCATCCTAGCGGTTGGGTGGGTGAAGGGCTCACACAGGCAGTAAAGGAGAAAACAGTTCCTGTGGCAGTCACTGTTGCTGTTCCACTTTTCTCCTTTTGACTTCTCAGATTTCCACAGTGTTAGGGGTGAGGTTTCTTCCAGATACATAAAGAGATGCGTAGGCAGCTGCTGACCAGATCTGTCCTTTTCTGCCTTTAAAGCCTCTAACACTTGTTGCAGAACTAGGGAAGGAAAAAGCATAATGGACCCTAGTATTTGGGGAAGAGAAGGGGGGGGTGAAACGGGGCGGGGGGAGAAAGGGTAGCTGTGCCCTTTTCCAGGTTGAGCTCTAGTGGGGCATGAGATGTCTCATGAAGTATGGGTGATCTGCATTAATGTCAGCAGGGAGGGGCCTTCTTCCTTCCCACCACCTTTCTTGAAGGCTGGGCTACTACTGGGCTTCTGCTCAGAAATGTTGAAGGTGGCCTAAATCGAAAAGGTGAAGTAGGAAGGCCCCAGCAAGATGTATGCTGATGTGCACCAAAGCAGCAAGTACTGGTCTCCCTTAGTTTTCTGTGCTTGACTTCTTTGCTGTATATTCTCCTGCTCTTTCCTCACAATGAAGTTTATGTTTACAGGCTTGCTAAATTTGGCACAGTTCACATATCCTGAGAGTAAACTATTTTATTTATTTATTTTAAAATGTATAAGCCTACCTTTCTCCCAGATAATTGAAACTCAGGGCAAGCAAAACAAAATCCAAAAACAACAATTTAAAACCACCAGAGAGGAAGGTTTCAGATTGAAGACACAACAAAGCATCTTGAGGATCCAAAGGCTCTTCTAAAGAGTTCTGTTTTATGTGCTCTTCAAAATTGCAAGAGGGATGTGGAGCATTTCATTTCCTCCGGAAGGCTGTTCCACTGGAACAGCCACAGAGAAAGCCCACAAACAAACAGGGTAGGAACAGCTGTTCTAAGGGAAGCTATTGCATGGGCTCAAACCAGGAGAGGCAGTTCTTCAAGAATATGGGCCACAGATCATCAAGGGTTTTAAAGGTAAGCACCAACAATTTGGATTGGACTCTGAAACCAATAGGCAGCCAATACAAGGATCACAAAATAGGTATTCTGTGATCCATGTGTGTGCCCCCCCCCCACATAACAGACAGGCTGTCATATTTTGCACCAGTTGTATTTTCCAGATACAAGGGCTGTCCCGCATGGAACATACTACAAGAGTCAAGTCAGTCCATCCTTGTGGGCTGGAGCCTGTACATTAAGCAGCCTGGGACTAAATACCCGCACCAATGTAGGTGCTGCAGGGCATACATGTATGTTGGAAAGCATTTATTTTTTGTAAGGTACTGGTGTATTTGGTCTGCTGTCAGTGGTGTGTCCCTTTGTTGTATGGCTCCAGCAGATGTCTGACTTTGTTGACTTCTGATGCCAGGCCTGCAGTGAACCCACTTTATTTGGCTGGATTAAGAGAGAATGATTTGCCCATGCCCATTGCATTGCATTTGAACTTAAATTTCCCACCCCTTATTTACCATAATATTTTAGCTCTGCTGTTTGTTTTACTTTTATTGCATATGTGGTATGTTTCAGTGTGTAAAAGTGCATTACATATTCTCTCACTGACATGGAAGCTATATGTCATTTTTATACAGAGTTGCATTTTTATAATTCTTTATTCTTGGTAGTTTTGTCTCTCAAACAACCCCATGAGTTAGATCACTATTATTCCTGCTTTTCAGATGGGACACTCAGAATGAGAAATTATGATTTTCCCAAGGCCAACAAGACTCTGTGGGAGAAGTAGGACAAATCTCCTAGTATCAGGCAAACTTGCCTTCCATTTGACAGTCCTGGAACCTTGTGAAGGAGAGCGCTAATAAACCTATTTTGTTGATGGGAAACTGAAGTTGGAAGCATGTGACTTGCACAGAGAGAGTTCATGGGTGAGCAAGATTTAAATGACCCTGGGTCCTCACTGGTTTTATGTGTAACGTGATCCTATGAAGAATTAAGCACATATTTGATTGTGACATTATATGGAAGTCCTGCCCGACACCAAGGTATCAATAACTACAGCGAGGCAAGATAGATTCTTGTCCTCTTACATGACCTTACTTCATGGAATCCTTGCATTAGTTAATCTGGAATAACTGTCACCCATTGATTATGTTTGTACATTAATAAATGCAGATTAATCATTGAAAGAATAGGGGGAAAACAAACTTTTGGCAGTTCAGTGGGGAGCCTCATATATAAATAAATATTTGATATTAGTGTTGATGTCACATCCATCCCCTTTACTCAACTTGAGTAGTTACCTTTTGGAAGAAATTTTTCAGATGGTCCTGAATATGCGTTCTGTAAATATTTTGCCCTGGAGAGCCAGGCTGAACCTATAAGGCACACATACTCAGTAGTTTAACTGAGATAATGTAGTCATTGACTGGATTGGACTCAGTGGACTCCAATGATTCATGAAGGCTCAGAACAAATACATTAATTGTGAAGGGAAACTGACAAAATATACCCCAGACAAAACAACAAAGGTGAATTCATAAAAACTAACTGCAAATGGTAATCTAATAATAAAATTCAGTTCTGCCGCTAGAATTTTGCCCGAGTTCTCAGCCTATTCCATAAACAAGTACCATCTATGTAAGATCATATCACTTGGCTTGGTCCTTGGCTTCATTATGGCTATGCCACAACCATGGTGCCATCTTCATCTATGTTATCAGACTGGTTCTCAGATAGAGTTACACAGTTATTAGTCACTAATGCAGCATTTTTGACAAGGTACATAAACTCAAAACTTTCTCCACTTAGGAGGGTCTATTTTCTCCATCATGGTCACATGGCCAACGTAGTGTATACTACCTTAGAATTCTTTATCTTTGAGTAGGTTGGCACGAACAGATTAACATGTCATAAATTGGTTGGCTCCTGCTGACTAGAGACTATCAGAGACTGGCTTTACAGTGCTGGGGTAGGTTTTTCCTGTACCTTCCATCTTTGCTGAATGATTACTGCAAGGGAATGGGGAAGCAGTCAAAGAGAAGGAAAACCCCAGATGTCTTGTTTAAGCACTGTGCTTGTGCAGAAAAGCAGCTAATGACTGTTTCTGGCTCAGCTGATACCTTTGCTGAGATGAAGTATATCTAATTCATTCCTATGTGAAAGGTTAAAGTCCTCCATAACTGAACACACCTGTATCCCTTTGGCAATGGATATTTATTTCCCTGGTCATTTGGAGACAATTTTTTATTAATTACAGTGTTTTACATATAAAGTTGGTCACAAGCCTGTTCATTTCTTTGCAAAGGTACTTTTTTCTTTTAGAACAGTATGGCAAAAGAGAGCCTGTTTTTATGCTCTTATCTGTTATATTAAAATTAAATATTGTAGGATCTGCGTAGTTTTGTAAAGAATCTAACATTTCCTGATAGTGTAGTCTGAAATTGAAAAGAAAAGTAAAAAATGCCTGTTCAGTGGAAAGCACTATAGAAATGCCTCTGCTTGCTATCATTTAAAAAACCAGATGCTTTCCTGAAGCAAAACGTTTTTAGACCCTAATGTTTTAACTCTTCTGTGTCAACAAAAAACAATCAGATTAGAATATGAATCTGCACTGGATCACTGTAGTATTCTGGTTTATTATATAATGGATTTTAGGAATGATACGCATCACAGCTTTTAGATACAAATCATAAAAGTGGTTGGAAGCATTTCCTAAAAACCGAAACCTAAAAAAACCCCAGAGGGTCTGTTGTGATCAGATAGCTACACTCCACAGTTAACTTTTCTTGTCCCAGTACTCTTACGCACCTGTTGCACCACCAGCATTCTAGCTTATGGTTTTAAACATGCCAGTTCTGAGAAAACCCTCAACTCTCAAAAACTGTAATTACAGTATGTACAAATTAATAATTTTAATATCAGTCATCCTAAAGTGGATAAATTATTTCTACCTCCTTAGCTTTTTCTATATTTTGTGTAACACAAATGTTTTAATTGTTTTATCCAGTTATGAATGGAACATTTTATTACAAATTCAATTTGCAAATAACCATTAAAATGGCATCTGAGAGTACTGCTTATCTCATTCAACTGCTCTGCTGATATTTGCTTCTTTTTTTTTTGCAGGAGAAATTGCAATAGTATTACTTTAAACATAGTTGGTAAATTATAATCCTACTTGCCAATAGGATTGTAACTTTTTATTGGTATTGCTGCTTTTGAAAGCTGAGAGGTGATTTGGTACTGACTTGCCACTAGCCTAGCCTTATACCCCATTAGGATTTTTACATGTCCATTTCAGCCCTTGTGTGTTGATTACTGTGGATCTGCTTCATCTAAAGAGTCTTTATCCTTACATCAACTCTTCATCCAGGCCATCCAAATTAAGTTAGGAAAAAAGGGTCTTGCTATGTTCTTGGGTTTGGCTAGGATTCAAAAAGGAGAGATCCATAGCTGTGAAACAAGCTATGTGAATAATGTCAGGTTAAGGGTTCTTTAGATGGATCTGGTTATTGTGATTTCGTATGTGGGAGGAGGGCAAAATCATTTTTGAGGATTGTAGGGCTAAGTCTTTCAAGGCTGTATACACTGAGACCATTAACTTGAATTGTGCCAAAAACTTATAATATTTTGCTAATGACGGACCAGCCTCAATTAGGATCCAGATTGTTATGTCCTGCACCACCTTGAGAATGCCTGCATAAAGAGCATCATATAGGCAGTGCCTAAATCTGCTTGCACTGAAGTATACACAGTGTTAAATTACCATATATAGTGTTGTCACTTATAGTAATTACTACATAATTTTGTTTTGCAGTTTGTGAATGAGTGTAGCTGATTATGGATCCAGGTGGTGGAGGTCTTGGGCTGCAGACACAGGAGTCGAAAATGCCTCATACCATGATTATGCAAGATTTTGGTAAAATATGTTTCTACTGGTTTTTAACTCAAACATTTGTTAATTAGTTGCCATAGTTAATTATGGATGCCAGAAGTTGCACAAACACGGGAGTTTATAGCATTCCTGAACAGAAGCATGTTCATAGGGACCTGACTATATGTAGCATCTTTCTTTCTGCAAGCCTCTTCTGTGTAGCCTCCTTGTTCCTGAGTCAGTACACTAAAGGCAAAAATCACACCACAACCAGGGTTGCTGATTGCCTAGAGAGAAAAAATGCTCCATCCCTTTCATAGAGGCTTAATAGAGGCAAACTGTGCAAAACCAAATTATTCAGTAGGGCCTTCTTACATAGGTAATACGGCTGTGTTGTAAGGAAATGGTTCGGAGAAATGCGTTAGTAAAGGGATAAGTATACTACTTTGTACTGTGCAGTATTCTACTGTGTACTGCCTGTTGCTGCAAGTATACTTCTACTGGATAGTTTCATGTTGTTTAATATGTCGTATCAATCTGTTTATGCTTTTCTTTAGCACTTTTTTCCAGTTCTGTATGGGATTTCTGCTTGTTTTCAAATTTCTGCTATCCTTACCCTATTGTATTGCTTATGAGTGTCCCAGTTGGTAATTGTATTGATTTATACTGTGTTGACTTACTCAGCGTTAATTCGCCTTGAATCTCAGTGAGAAGGGGGACTATAAATAACATAAATAAATACATTGAATGTTATTTACTTCCATGCCATGAATAGCTTCAGCAGCCTATTTTCAAACATTAAGCCTTTATGAAAGGGACAGGACATTTTCCTCCAGGCCTGTTGGCAATCCTAAATACAGCATGTAGATGTGTATGCATGCCTATTGCAGTGACATAGACCCTTGAATTGTAGTTCACTTTCCCCCAAAGTCGCCAGTAAATGTTTTCATAAATTACTACTGTATTATATTGGTGATGGAGAGTGCCTTTAAGACATAGCTTACTTATGGCAACCTCTAATGGGCTTTTCATGGCAAGAGGTGGTTTGCCATTGCCTTTTTCTGCAACCCTGGTTTTCGTTGGAGGTCTCCCATCTAATTTTAATCAAAGTTAATTCGGCTTAGTTCCAGACATCTGACAAGATTGGGCTTGCCTTGGTTATAATATAACATGAACATACTAACTTTAAAAAAACAGATAAAAACATCAATATAGGCAGCAATACAGTTTCTAAAAGGTTAAACTTAATTAAGATGCTGTAACGCATTGAGGTGGCTTGAGAATATTCTAGTTTATTTCTGATTAACTACAGTATATTCTGTGCAGCATGATCCTAAACATGTTTGTTCAGAAGCAGTGTGTTTATTATTTATTTAAAACATTTCTAAATCTGCTTTCTCCCAGATAACTGGGACCCAAGATGGGTAACATCAAAGCACTTACTCCCAAGTAAGTGCATGTAATTGCAACTGTAGACACAATTTTGTGACCATTTAACAAACAATGCAGAATTATTTATCAGACAACCTACTGAATTCTTTAAGCACTGTACAGAGGTAAGGTGATTAAAATATTTGTCGCCAAAATTCACTGCTCTCCATCAGAAGGCTGTGCCTCACATAAGCTGCTGCCATCCATCCTATTTTAAAGCTCCATACCCAAATAGGTTACATTGCACCCTTACGTCTTCTTTTTATTTCAGGGCCTAGTCAGTATGCTGAGTGTACACATTTGTTGAACAGTCAATTTTGTTAACTGTCTGCAGGTTAACAGGCAAGAGAGTGCTTTTATCAAATGCTTGTTAGTTATAACCTTTAAGTGTGTGTGTGCGTGTTACAACAATATAATAATTCTTCTTTGTCGTTCCCAATTGTTTCATAGTCACTGGAATGGCTGGCACTGCTCATATTGATGGAGACCATATTGTTGTGTCAGTCCCTGAAGCTGTACTAGTTTCTGATGTTGTCACAGATGATGGGATAACTCTTGATCATGGCTTAGCAGCTGAAGTTGTTCAAGGACCTGATATCATCACTGAAACTGATGTTGTTACGGAAGGTGTAATTGTTCCTGAATCTGTGTTGGAAGCTGATGTTGCTATTGAAGAAGCTCTCGATACCAGCGATCATGTTTTGACTTCGGACCTAATAACAGAAACTGTTAGAGTTCCTGATCAGGTTTTTGTGGCTGATCTTGTTACGGGCCCTGATGGACATTTGGAACATGTGGTACAAGATTCTGTGTCAGGGGCTGATTCTCCCACAATGGTTTCAGAGGAGGTTCTTGTCACAAATTCAGATACAGAAACTGTGATTCAAGCAGCTGGCACTGTTCCTGGTTCTACAGTTACTATAAAGACTGAAGATGATGATGATGGCAAGAGCACGTCTGAAGACTACTTAATGATATCTTGTAAGTTAAATAAAAGTCTATTTGAAATTGAGACTATTCAGACTGGTGTGATGTAATGAAGAGAGGCTACTGAATATAATTTCCTTGTGAATTTTAATAGTCTGTTCCTATTCATGTAGGCCATATTGGAAGAGTATTTTAATAAAGTGGAGTGGTGGTGTGAAATTCATTTTAAAAAGTTCAACATACAGGAAGGAAAAAATTAAATGCCCAAGTCAAAGATGGGAGATAACCAGTACAATTGATAAAAGGGATGTAGAGGTTCTAGCTGATAGCAAGGGCCAGTAGTGTGGTTCTGTAGTACAGAAGTCCAAGGAAATTAAAGTTTGGGTGTTAAGATTTGGAATGGAATGTACTATAGGAGCATAGACAATGCTTTATTCAAACTATCATGTTTGAATATTGCTGTTTAAGGGGTGATTCTGACAAATTGGAAAGGATTAAAAAAACCACAGGATTGCTAGAGTATTTGGGAAGCAAATTATAACAGGATGAAAGAGCTGGCCATGTTTAGATGGCAAAGAAAATGGTTTAGCCTTGTCTCAGTGATGACATTTCTTAACTATGATTTTGAGATTAGAAGCATCCTAAGGTTCATATGCTCCTTCCTTCTCAAACGTATATTGCATGCTTCTTTCTTTTCATTACCTAATGTCCACACTGAGTTGAATAATAAATATAGTTGTCTTTAAATCAGAGTTTGAAACTATGGTTAGAATTGGGTTTGGGGTTTTAAATGACCTATGCTTAACATTTAACTCAGGGCTTGTATTAACCCAGAGATGGGAAAAAGGGGAGAGTAATTGGGGGGAATGAAGGGAGGAGGGTGTGAATTTGAGGGCAAGGTGGAGGGGTATGTATGCCAAAGGGGTTCATCAAATCTCTTGATTGTTAAACCTTCATTGAAAATAAATGGAAAAGTAAATTTTATAAAAGAGAAAATAGGTGGACAGTGATCCTTTTCACATATTCCAAGGGTTGTCAGAATATCTTTGTGACATTGTGCACTTCACCTCCTGCAAGGTAATCTCATGACTACTTTTTATACTACTATATTCACATATCATAAAATGTGTGGCCACATACAGCCCATGTATGCATTGCTTATTCTTTAAAGCAAAGTGTATGTGTATGATACAAGCAGCAAGCAGTTGATTTATAGTAAAGGCTGATGATTCCTTTATCACAAGTTGTCTTCTGTAACATTTATGTTATACTTCAAATTGCCATACCCAGATTAACAATTTTTAATCTTTCCGATTTTCTCTAAAATCAGTGGAATTATACGTCAGATACTGAGAATGTTTGAAATGTAAAATGAGTATTGGATTTTGAAAGTGGTGCACTGAATGTGTTGAAAGTGTTACACAGAAATAGCCCTGTATTAAGTGTGAACTACTTTGAATTTCTTGGCTAGTTAGCAAAATGCTTACTGATCATTTGCAAGAGGCCTTTTTTATACTCAGAAGGTCCAAGCAGAGCAGATCAGGACAAATTTTTAATTGTTTCTAGCCATTAGCAATAAGAATAATAATTGTGCCAAATCCGAATAGTCGTTCCTAATGAAGGAGTCAACTCTATTTAGGTACAGTCTGTCAAGTATACATTTTTAGGTTCCTTTGCATTTTGCAGAAATAATTTTCTAAATATTAAATGGTGATTATGTTTCTTTGGAACTAAAGCACAGATGGTACTACTATATTTATTGGTTATTTTATGGTATTATAACATGCTACCATGTGTTGCATGACAACTTGCAACCTGGTGCAAATTAGCAAGCAAGAATTAAAGGGTGTGCTATTAACAAATTATGAGTAAGTCTGCATTTTTCTCCAATTAATCTGTTTTATGGTTAATATATATCATAGTTACGGAAATTTTATTTTCGTGGTTTAACAAAAATGTTCACTGTAAGGCTTTGTCATCCTGACATCCATAGAAAGCCATAAGGTCATGGGAAGAATTAGCTCCTGAATAGTGCACATGCCCTGGAAAAATCTTGCAAAACCTTCCACAGTTGTGGCATGGTGCATAATGCATGGCTGATTTTTGAGCTCTCTAAAACACTTTTTCAGGTGAAGTACATTTCCTTCAAAGAAACACAATCGCAAAAGGTAAAATTCAAAAGAAATTTATTTAGCTTTTAAAAGTGGTAGTTAAAGGTAATTTGTGGAAATATATAAAGAGCAGCTAAGGTAGCTAGCATAAGAAAAAATATCACACTAGTAATATAAAGCATCCTTTTTTTGTTTTTCAGGTTTGCGATGTTCAGAAATCCACAGTGGATTGCTAGCTCTTGATCCATATGATGGCACTGCATGCACAATGCTGGTGATCCTATACCCACTACAGAACCACTGGAGCTGTCTTTTAGGGGTAAGGTAATATTCCACCACCACCTCCTTTTAAAATATATATACATATATATATATATTACAGCATAGCAGGGGTGGGCAACTTTTTCTTGCTGCTGAGCCATTTCCCCTAGCCAACAGGCAAGTTTGCTGCTATTCTAATAGGGCTCTAATGTCCTTCACACCACCCATAGTGGGGTTGTTATGATAGTGTAGCAGAGCGGTGGCAATGCATGGAGCTACCATGTGAGCCATGAGCGTGTAAGCTGCAGGTCACCTGATATTTGGAACTGACACTGGGCCGTAAAATGGGTGTCTGGGCCACATCTGGCTTGTTGGCCAAAAGTTGTCCACCCCTGTAATTGAGCACTGCATCATTTGCTAAAATCAAATATCCCTCCTATTGTTCCCTATGAGATATAAACTAGGAAGATCAAATTATCAAAAATTAAACTATTAGACTGTTAAACTATGGCATGTATCTCATGGGCATCTATGGTGGGTGTGATATCAACAGCATAGTGCATGCTGAGACATCACATGAATTGGGAGCTGGCAATCCACAGTGAATCTGAACATCACACACCTGGAAGCAGCAAAAAAGGTAAGTTAGAGGTGGTCAGAATTTTCTGTCTCTGTCTTATAAATAATTCTTCCAGTTACTGTGTCGTGAATGGCTCAATATAAAATTGATGGCTGAGATTTTCAGGGATCGATTCAATTTCTTCCTTCTTCTGTGGGCTCATCCCAGAAATAATCCTAAAGCTTTTGGTGAAGAAATGGGTGAAAAAGTGGCATTAATAACAGATGAAACTGCAATTTCTTTGTTTAGTCGTTATTTGTACAGTCCTGCTGGGCTTTGGCAGGTATTCATGCACTGACTGGTCATGGAAGAGTGCTTTCTGGGGGTGTTTTCTCAAAGGCCAAAATGGGTTAAATTAGGTGGTCTGAAAGCTGCAGCAAATTACCATATTATAGTTGTTAGCATAGATAATAGATTTAGTAGATAGCAAACTACAGTTGATAGATATACTGCACATGTAAAATATTTTATCTTAAATCGTATTTAAAGCATTTATTTCATTTATATATTCCCCCTTTCCCCCATCCAAGAGGTTTTAAAATGACATAAAAATGTGTACCAAAATAGACAAGTACAAAATCATTAAAATTAGAACTATAAAATCACATCAACCAAAACAATCTACAGTTATCTATACCAATATCAAACTGCTATGAACTATGAGGAAAGGCAGGGTAAAATAAAGATAAAATTTAGTAAAATTCTCTAAAAAGTATTCATAGATTATGTGTAGATACCCTACACTCTCTCAAGCCAAAAGTGCATACAAGTCTTAAAAATGTAAGTATGTGAAAACAATTAGAAAACATATTAAGAATAGTAAAGGAGAAAAAACAACAAAAATAAATTGTGTAACACATATATCAGCAATTAGAAATGAAATGGCACTGCAAAAACCTTAAGGAAATGAGAGGTGCTTTGAAAAGAAATGGGAACTGTAGACTATACTACTGTGCACTGGCTGTTACAGTCATTTATTATGTCATGACAAAATGGCTTGTTTTGTTTCAACTATCAGATTTCTGATTGTTTTCAGATTTCTGCAGTCTGTACCCTATTGTATTGTTTTGAATGTTCCAGATATTGATTGTATTGATTTACATTGTAATCCGCCTTGAGTCTCAGTGAGAAAGGCAAATTATAAATAACATAAATAAAAATGAAAAATAAGTAACTGATCAATTAAAATCAATGTAAGTGCAGAATTAAAAACATCTAGGGCAGATAATGTAGAGCTTACTATCAACAATATTTAAAAACCTGGGAAAATAAGTGTTTTCACCTGGTCCGTTAAACTGAACAAACTTGGCACTAGGCAAGCAGCTGCCAGTGGGGCATTCCAGATTTACATGGGAGCAGGTGGTCTTTAAATACCTCCTATTGTTCTGGCACATTTTTAAAAAATTTGAAGTAGAGTTGAATTTGAGTTGCCTCCATATTTGCAGTACTTTCCTTTTCCCCGGCACTTTTCCAAACATGCATCTAGCCATAAGGGTTTGATACATAATTATTAAGATTTAAAAAGAAATGGGGGTTTTCAGCCGTGTAATAAAATACCATAGCATACAGATAAGTATTTTATGAATAGTGTATTCTTTTCACCTTTTGTGGACAGACTTGGGGGAGCTAGAATGTTACCACCTGTGACTGTCATTGTAAAGCCAGTTCCAAGGCAGGAGACTTCAGTAGAGGTTAAACCTCTTCCACCTGTATTTGTCTAAGTGCAAGCATATATTCTGTGTGTTTAAACAAGTACATGTTGAAAAAACATTTGTACTTTACCCTGTGCTGTGAAAATAGCCTGCGTATGAAAGAGCTTTTTAAGCATAACCATAGCCATTTAAATTGGGCCTTAAGAGTTTGATCTCCAATTATTATCAGCATAGACCAGATATTAAACTTCATTCTGGAAGTTAAAAGCACTGTATTCCATTAGAATATTCTTGCACTGCTTATCCATTATCCATTATATTGCAAAATTCCATCACTTAACTTTATTCTATTCCAAATAAGCATTTTGAATCTAAGATTACTATATTTAATAGTGAAGTGGGTGGCTTGTGCCAATCACAGAAGTAGCAAAAACAGATTGCACTTGAACAAGGTATTAGTTTCTGAATATTCAGGAAATTCCTCGAGGATGCAGGAAAGTATGATTTTGTTAATTTATCAAAAGAGTCCTGAAGATTGAACATGTCCTGCAAGGTACAAAATATT
This sequence comes from Eublepharis macularius, assembly GCF_028583425.1. Taxonomy (NCBI): domain Eukaryota; kingdom Metazoa; phylum Chordata; class Lepidosauria; order Squamata; family Eublepharidae; genus Eublepharis; species Eublepharis macularius. The sequence continues at coordinate 20,652,882 of NC_072802.1, forward strand.
GATAACTGAGTCTGTTAAAGGGGTGAAGGACACAATGCGAGATGAAGGAAACTGACCTGCCCTAAGTCCTGAGAGCACACGGGATCCTTGAGAAAAGTTGGGGTTTGTTGGGGGTGGGGGTAGATTTTCAGATTGTTTAGCTGCACCACATCCTGCAATACTTTGTGGGCTCTTAGCTTTCTCCTCCTAACAGTGAAGTCTGTAACTGAGCGCCTAACAGTAAATCCATCCTGCAAACAAGATTAGAAAAAAAAAAAAACACAACCCCCCAGATAGCATCATGAGGACTGGGAATGTTCATTGCTGTCCAGGAGTCATGGAATACTGAAGGCAGCTGAGTGAAAGTCAAAGAAGAAAAACGATAAAGGATTGTAAAATTGGCCTGCTCAGGCCCATCGCAGCTCACAGTACCCCTGAGTGAGAGATTTAGGTGGGCAGAGGGAGTTTCCGAGTCATTTCCCCCCCTCTCCTTGATTCATCATGCCCCCCTAACTTGTTGATTACTGTTAGACAAAGTGGATATGCTGGTAGTGGAGAGTGCCGTCAAGTCATAGCTACCATATGGTGACGCCTGGCAGAGTTTTCATGGCAAAAACTTAACAGAGGTGGTTTGACATTGCCTGCCTCTGCAACTCTGGTCTCCCATCCAATTACTAACCAAGGCTGACGCTGCTTAGTGGCTGAGAACTGATGAGATCAGGCTCACTTGGGCTATCCAGGTCAGGGCTAAACTGGATATATTCCAGTACATTTGTGTTTAGCACTTGTAAAACTTTGTTCTGAGGTGTACACACTTGAATCCTGGGTTTAAGGTAATGTTTTCAAGAAACCAGTTATTATGTTACCATTGTGATACTGTTGCCTTGCAGGCAAGGGATTTAATGGTTTCTAAGAGATACGTTAGGAAAAAAATCTATTTTAAGAGGTAAGATATTCTTCGTGTGTTTTATATGTCCATACTGTTACAGATGCTTTTCTTGAAGGTACTCTTTCTGCAATGAAAATTATGTATTAGAGTTGCTTTCCTGATAAGCAAACACTTTGAAGTAGGATAATAGAGCAATAATAACATTTGATTTATATACTACCTTTCAGGACAATTTAACACCCATTCAGAGCGGTTTACAAAGTATGCTGTTATTATCCCCACATCACCCTGTGAGGTGGGTGGGGCTGAGAGAGCTCTGGAGAGTTGTGAGTGAACCAAAGTCTCCCAGCTGGCTTCAGGTGGAGGAGGGGGGAATCAAACCTGGTTCTCCAGATTAGAGTCCCATCGCTCTTAACCACTACACCAAATGAGCGCTCTGGCAAGAATCTGTCATTGCACAAGACTGCAGCATAACAGTTCTTATCACCTGTTCGGAATGTGCAATTTGATATTGCCAACTCATGTCCAGAATTTCCTGTATCAGATCAGATTAGCAATATCTGATATCAAGAAAGATTTTCCTAATGTTTTTCAATTCTGATATTTTCCTTGTAATAAAAACTGGAAATATCTCTAATTGGGTCAGCAAGCCTTTTGCTGTTTACAGCTGGTTTATGGCTCAATTGCCCATTAAACTTTAAAGAGCCATTATTTTCAGTGGAAAAAACCACAGCCCACGTCTATTCCATTGAAAATAATGTCCCTTTAAAGTTGAAAGGGCCAGTGAGCCACATACCAGTTGGGAATACTCTAAATAATGCCCCTTTAAAGCAGCTCCCTTCTCCCTGTATTGCCAGCAGGAGTGGCAATACAGGAAGGAGAGAAAGTTTAAAGGGCTGTTATTTTCAACAGGTGTTAGACCTGGCCTCCGGTCTTCCCATTGGAAAAAAAATTGTTGGTAGACCAGGCTTCCAGAGGTCTGCTGCCCATTTTTAGAGCACCACCCTGGCTGATCCGCAGTATACTACCCCTTTAAACTTTAAAGGTCCATTGTTTTCAATAGAAGAGACATGCTCTCCAAAGTTCAGAGGTCAGGTCTTCCCATTAAGAATAACAGTCCTTTAAAGTTTAAAGGACCAGTGTGACACAGACTAGCCAGAGCTTCTTCCTTTGTCTCTCACCTCCCTTTTGTCTCTTTCTGCCTCTTGGGGAGGAGGCCCTTGGAAAATTACAATTTTGTATGGGAAAGTTCGAAAAGACATGATTATAGTTATAATCAAATATTGGTACTATTTTCCCAGTATTTCTAGTACAATAGCAAAATTTAACAAAAACAATAATAATGCCGTTCGCGACTTTCCTCTGATATGGAATTAAAACAATTTTGCAAGTGCACACCCCTGTCACCCACTTAGAAACATACAGAATCCTCTCATACAGTACTTGTGCGTTGATAGTTATGCTGGGTCAAGAAGTAAGAGACCTTTTTTTAGCAAGTCAAAACACATGTCTATTACCAAAATACATTCTATTACCCTTTTTCTGTTTCTTATACTCTTATAAATGAGAAATGCACAGGAAGATTAGAAGCAAATCAAAGTCTGTATGATATTTACCTTTTACTTTAAAATTTCTTTTAGAAGCCATATGCCTAAATTATATAGAAGTAACCTCTAGTACTGTTGTAAATGATTAACAGAGCAGTCCTAATCAGAGTTTAAATCCTACTAAATCTACTTAAATCCATGATTTTAAAAGAGTGTAGCTGTGTTTAGGGTAGCAGTGAAATTTTGTTATTGCAATTTGGCATTTATCCTATTTTACATGACATCTGCTATCCTTTCTCTTGTACTGAAGGTTTACTATTTGGTTATACTTAAAAGATACCAACTCTTTTCTTTGATTTTGTATATGTGTCTGTTGTGTTTGGGAGCATGGTTATTGAGCATCAGAGTGAAAATTTTATTTCAGCTGAAAAGGAAAATGCAATAGGCAGTTGCTTCCTTTCTTAATTTTTTTGGTCTTCCAAATGTCATATGTAATGCATGAGTAATCATCTCATAGTTGCTTTACTATTTATGACATTTAGGCTTGCCAGTCCCAAGCATTGGTACATTGCTTTTTACTGTTGGCATTATCCATTGAGTTGTTGTCTTGTGCTTCTCTCTGTGACAATAGGTGTGATAAAGCATTATGCAGATCCCACATAAGTATTTTAAAGAAAAATAAATACTTTGTATTTCAAAGACAAAGTGGCTGTTCCAGAAGAAAGCTTTTGCTGCACAGATCCAGGTTCAGGCTATATGCTGAGTAGTTATTAACTATATTATATATTTTTAAAAACCTTTACTGCATTGGTGGTGCAATTCATCCCTTACTTAGTGTATACAACTGTGTATACAGGAGAGGATTTGGACTGAGCATAATGGTGCCTTTTCCCTTCCTCAGAAATGTTTCCCTTTCCAATTGCAACACATCCAGCTTTTATTTCCAAATGACAACTGCCCATATCGATGAACTGTTGTGTCCCTCTTTTCCTGTTCCTGTATTTAAACCCAGTGGCCCTGTTTTGCTTCAAGATCCCAAGATGTGGACTACCTGTGTTCTTGGTATTATCATGCTTTCTCAAGAGCTGGTGGGAGAGAAAAGGGTTCTGTCATGCTATGTGACACAGATGCAGGAGAAAATTGTACAGGCAAGAAGGGATGGATTGTGTCCATAGTTGCATAGTTCTAGAAGTTTAATTTTCTAATGGTTAGCAGTAGCAGTACTAATAATGCAACTTTTTTGAAGTGATTAGTTTTTTTATTTCTATTCAGTTCTGTTTTCAGTAGCTCCAGCTTTGTTCTGACTCAAAGGCTTCTGAAATACCAGTTTCATCAGTGATGCCAAAAAACTGCTGCGGTTTTAGCAGGTATCATCAAATGACATCTAGCACAGGCAATATGAGCACGTGTGAATTTTTCCTTTGTTTTCTTTTTTTGCTTCCTGTATGTGAGAAAAATGATCCTCTGAAGGGATTTGTACAGAGATGGAAGTCATGAGACTAGTTCCAACCAAGTAAATGGTGGTACTTAGTTTGCCCCTCAGTATTGTTGATTTGGGCTGAAAGAGAGTAACACTGTCATTATTTGTGAGGAGTTAAGAGTTAGGGCCAATGCAGAGACAATGTTCTGATCTGTCCTTGATTAAGAGATTGGATGTAAACCTGAATCTTGCACTCCCTTTCCTCAACCCTTCCTCCTCCTGCCATTTCTCTATCAGCTTTAAGGCTAGGTCTTATGTTCACATTGGATAGGGTTTGTGAACTGAAATTGCAGTTGCTAACCGTGATTGTGGCCCAGAAAATGTTCACCTTACCCATGGTTGGAGAGGGGGGGTGGGGGCGGTGGAATTTGCACATAGGAAAAAGGGATTGTGAGGATGGTGCATGCAGTCCTTCAGCTTGCTCTAGTCTCTTAAGAAGTTGGAGATGATGCATCTGTACTGGCCTTACAAGGTAACTTGCTAATTATTTAACATTGTCATGGATCTGTTACCGTTTCGTTTTTGGACTGTTCTACTTTGGAATGTTAGCCATATCTATGTGGTTAGATACTTAGCTTTATTAGATACGTTGCCAGTGTTGTAAAAATGAATACAGTCAGGGTTCATATCTGCATTTAAAACTAGTAAGGTGCATCTTTAATACCGAATATTTTGAGGAGGAAATAAAAGGGTGGCAAAGGTGTGATTATAGCTTGAAAATATAGCTTGTTTCGTCACTTTATTCATAGTGTTATGATCCTGTTTCTACAGAGCACATGCTGACTTTGTTTGGTAGTGAAGTTAATTATGTTGATTAGTTAAAACAGAATTTTAAATCATATAATATGACAAAATCTTAACAATCTTAACAAAACAAACTAGAACAAGGTAGTTGCTTTGCTTGTCTGTTTTACACTAGGAGTTACATTGGTTTTTTTGCATAAATAAGAGCTAGAATGTTTCTTAATAATAGCTTCTAAATATCCTCCAATTCTATCATTCTTTTTATTTTTGTAGTGGATGATGTTGGTGAAAAACTAGACCATATTGGAAACACGCCATTAAAAATCAGCACTGAAGTCTCACATGACAACGTTTCTAAAGATGATGGTTTTGGTTCTGAAGTTATTAAAGTTTACATATTTAAAGCTGAAGCTGAGGATGATGTGGAAATTGGTATGTATTTTGGCTTCTGATCATTCAGTTTGTAGATATGTAACTAACTCTACTTGTTTACACTGTAAACAAATGCTTTTAGGTATTAGCCTCATAACTGACCTGTAAGTCTCTTAAATTGTCTTTCACAAATCAATCTAAAGCAAAGAGATTACTGTAAACAAAAATTGGTGCCCAGAACATTCCAAATGGCATGAAATATCAGCACTCCTTCTCCTACCAGTTTCAGGACCTACCCTTCTTCCCAAGCCCTAAAAAAACACTAACAGTGCAATCTTATGCTGTTATTCCGGTACGAGCCCATTTGTTTCAATGGATTTAGACTGGAGTAACTATGTGTAGGACTGTAAGTTTGTTCCTGCCTGTCATATGCCTAGCCTATGAGTTTGCCATGCTACATTCAAATTAGAATGCTGTCCCACTGTGCTACTTCCCCTTAATTCTACTTGGGCAGTGCCGCTTAGTTGTTAACCTCATATTTCACCCAAGATGCAGAAGAGAAATGGAAACATTTTACTGATTTAAGGATATTTTCTGTTAAAATGTTATCCCATGACAGTTATTCCTTCTCTTCAAGGTGGAACAGAGATTGTAACAGAGAGTGACTTTCACAATGGGCACTCTGTAGCTGGAGTCATAGAGCAAGGAGGCGTTGGCAGAGTACAGCGAGAAAAGATGGTTTATATGGCTGTTAAAGATTCCTCCCAGGAGGATGAAGACATTAGTAAGAGAAACAGATTTTTTTCTTGTTGAGAAAATAATCTTCCCATCTCTCTGTCTCATACTTATGTAAACAGTAACCTTGAATGGATTTTAATCCTCTGTTCTTAACTTATGATCCTTTTAAGCTTAAAAGAGGAAAGAAGTCCTAGCAAACATGCACAACACCCTCTTCCCAATTGCCTATATTTTTTTCAATCATAGTTAGGAGACACTAAAATTTCAACGCAAGGATGACCCTGTGCTACAGTCCACAAACAGGCTGGAATCCAGGCAACTGTTAAGTGGTTATGCCAAGCTCAAGGTTATGTCATATCACAGCCTTTTGATCTGAGGTACACGTAGCCAGTTGCCTGCTTGCTTCAAGTGAAGCATTCCTCTCTATATATACTTGCACTTCTTGTCTATTTTGTGCATTGTGTCTTAGTGTGTATGTTACAGTGAATGACCGAGGTTTTATGGTTGTTTTCATTTTCCTGGGGATATTGGCAATCCGTGAGGCGTTTTGTGAATATCTGAAAATAAGTAAATACAAATTTGGGACCCAAGAGGTCTCGGAGAGAAGGGACATCCTATTCTCCCCTACCTTGTTGGTTCCACTGGTCACTCCTGTGATAAGCCTTCTCCACCCCTTGCTAGCCAGGTGATGAGGTTGGACTTGGAACAGAAAGTGTGCCAGATGCGCTTTCCCCGAAATTAGCTGGTCAGCAGCATCAGGGAATCTTGGAGCAGGAAGTTCACAGGAAGTGGTTTCTGCTCTAAGCCTCCCCCCAGCCCTCGCCAGCCAGTTCTTGGGAGAGGGCTGGAGGGGAAAGCTTGTTGTGTGTGTTTTTGCTCCAAGTCCAGACCAGCACCACACCCATCAGCTGACTGATGGTGAATGGTGAGGCTTGCAGCAAAAGTGGTGCTCAACAGTTTCCAGACCTTCACAAGATGTGTCTGAGATTATCAATGTTGCCATGGTTAATATCAGTAGATTCACTGCAGCATGAGCAAATAAGACATGTCCTGTGCCTGTAAGCCCTGCATAAATTGTATATTTCTTATAGATTAGATTTTAAAAAATCATTCTGATTGTCAATTTTCTTTACTTCTGTACTGGACAAATCTTGTTATTTTATTCACTATTCAAAATGTATTAAGATTCTCAGTGTACATCTGGCTAAAAAAGCTGTAAAGCATTACCAGATAACACCTAATAGCCTTCTACTTTCACAGATGTTTGCATTTTTTAAAAAATAAATTGTTGTAAGATTGGTTCTGTCCAAGGTCCGTGGGTCATTGCACTGTTAAGAAATAGATAAAAATAACTTTTAATTTTACAAATGAGGTGTATTTAGAGTGAGTGTTTGGTGTTCCAGACCTTACCTCAGCTATGAACTCTCAGTGACTTTTGGCAAGCCACTGTTTTTTTAGCCCCATATCTGCATGTGGGGATAATCTTTCTGATCGATCATATGGAGTTGTTGCTGTAATGGAAGATCATGTACACGAAATGCCTCGAACACTCTAAAACACCGCCTACACTTCTAGATGATGATGATCATGTTGACAGTATGGTGCAGTGGTATTATTTGACTATGGGTACTTTTTAAAAAGGAGCTTGTGTAAATTGGCCTTTTATTTTCAATACCACAATAAACCTGTGATGACTGAACAGAAAGCCTGAAACTGGCATTGTGATTTTGCTTTAACTGATAGCAGATACTGGATTGAAAAACTGATAGCTAATATCATTAATTTCTCCAATTTAATTCTAGATTGTGCTGAAATAGCAGATGAAGTTTACATGGAGGTTATTGTTGGTGAAGAGGAAGCAACATCACTCCCTGATGCGCAGCTTGAAGACTCTGGTGTGAATAAAACTTTTGTTCCTGTTGCATGGGCTGCTGCTTATGGTAGGATGCTAGATTCTCTCTTCATGAGAGTTCCTTCCTCCCCTTCACGTAATTCAGTATAGAACTCAGAGCATTCACCCGTCTTTTTCTATCTGAAGAAGGTTTTAAGTATTCTCCTGATGTAAAAAATATTGTGCCACAAGGCTTGGTTTCATATTAAGGGCTTTCTTGAATGGTTTCACTCTGTTCTAGTTCCTGTTTGAATTGAAATAATACTTTCAAAATAATTTCTTGTAGTATAATACTTGGTACTAATAAGGGAACCCCTTGCTTAGGGATGCTTGATACACACGTTTTCAAGCACACAAAATTGTAATTGCAGAAGTTAATTAACCCACCTATACGTATGTGATTCTTCATTGCTCTTCATCGGCCTCTGGATCTCTCCAGATAGTTATAAAAGCAGTTCTTATTTGATGAAATTGGAAGAGTATTTGAAAAACATGGTCCTGGAATGCATGAGAAGAAACTTTTGGATCAAATGAATATTTGCCACTAGATGAATATTTGCCACTAGATGGCACACTGAGACAACGTTATGGCTGTGGAGAGGTTACAAACCCCATTTGACCATGCTCTCAAAAACTACAGTGAAGGGAAGAAAGTGGGTTGTCAAAGCCACAAGTGACGCCAAACTCGTTTTTTTTAATGTGTCGGGGATGCAATGGTACCTGGGAACTGTAGTTGAAAACAGCATTATGTCCCTAGTGCAAGGAGGCAGGGGAGGGGAAGAGCTTTTCAAAGACAGAGCCACATGGGATTGCTGGGGGAGAGGAACTTTAAAATTGTTTTCTTGCCATCTCAATGGAAAGAGGAATGCAGGACCCTGTCCCTAGTGCATGGAGTCAGGAGAGGGGAAGATCTGATAGTTCATCTCTCCACTGAGATTGCAAGAAAACAATTGCAGAGTTCCTCTCTCCCAGTGATCTCACGTGGCTCTGTCTTTGAAAAATGTTTTTGAAAAGCTCTTCCTTCCTCACGCTAGGGACATAACACTGTTTTCAACTACGGTTCCCAGGTAAAATTAAATCCCCTACATGTTAAAAAACGTGTCTGGTGTCACTTGTAGCTTAGCTTCAAAGCAACTGCTTGATCTGATAGCAATATATGTTCAATTACTGTTTACTGAAAAAGTGAGTAGAGGCTGTATAAAAGGCCCCAGATAGATGTCCTTGGAAGAGTGGCACTGTGGTTGCCAAGTAGTATGACATTTATCCTTCTGTGACGAGTGCTTTTTGTAAAAGCTTCACATGACCATTAAAAGGTAGCTACTGCTTGTTTGCTTGCTTGAGCTGCAACCGAATCTAATGTCTGTATATAAAATGAAGGTTTATGGATTACTATTTTATTTCTTTGGTTTGGCATCCCTTAGAGAGTGCTTTAAAAAGAAGGCTTGGCAATAAAACTTATTTATTAGCTCAATTATTTTCTCTACTGGAAAATATCTAAACTATCTTGATCATGCAATAATGAATTAATTCACTAAACTACTGTTTTCTCTAGGAGACGATAGAAGACTTCCCAGGAGATACGAAGACTGTCAAACCCCAGGTGGGAAGATTAAGAATGTATTCATATTTCTAGCATTGTAAAGGAGTTCTTAACTACACATGGGCTCCACAAACAATTTAGTTTTGATTGGTAGACTAATATTAGAAGAGAAGATTTAAAAAAATGGGAAAGATTTATTAGAATGTTGACAAGTTCCAGTGGCCTCTTGAATGTTAGGGTTATCTACAGCTGTAGCCATTGGTGCCAGTGCTGTGGTATAACTGAGAGAAATTTTTCTACAATTCTCTGGCATTTAAATACCACCAGTTGGCATATGTAGAGCTTGAACTTCAGTCTGGGTGGGGAAGCTGAGCAAGGAAGTTTAGTGGGTTGAGGCTGAGAAGAGAGCTATGAAGCAGGGCATCTCACAAGCTAATTCTTAGTGGCTTTCTCTCCCCATACTGAATCAGGAATCCCATAAATACCCATTATATGAATCTTGATGTGAAGTCTTACGCATGTTTACTAAGGATCAAACCCTCTAATAGGTTTTGAAATGCTAGTTGGCATTGTGCTCTCCAAATGTATGTAATTATTTCTGGTGTTTTTAGTATCTTGCTCTAAACCTGAAGTTCATACACTAGTTTCAGCACAAACACAGTCAGAGCAGGTAGTTGTTTCTATAATCAGCTTCAGTTTTCTAAATAAGTTCTTACAAGGAAATCGCTTGCAACTTTTTGATGAATATCCGATCTTTCAACTCAGGAACCAACTTGGAAGCAAGATTAGAAAACAAAAATGGCAATGCAACCCAATTCCTGCAAATTTGTGATAGCATTAGTACAAACAGACTGCTTAAACAGAAGGCCAAAAAGAGGCGGCGAGGGGATGCAAGGCAGTGGCAAACAGGTGAATCTATATTCTTGGTTCGTTTTTACAAGTAACTTTTAATATTAAGCTGAAAGAGAGAAGTGTGGCTGTTTCAGCTTTCTTGAACCAATGAGAATTTCTGAAGGAAAACTCTCACAAACTCCTGTTCAGTTACCTCTTAATTAACTTCATTAATAACGCAGTGTTACACCCTTCTAAGCTCATTGACATCAGTGAGCTTTAAAGAGTATAACTCTGCTGAGGATTACAGTCTAAATCAGAAGGGTGTTATCATCACTTCCTTTTGATACAATGTCAAACATAGCAGGAGAAAGGTTTGGGCAGAAATGGCCAAGAGGCAATTCTTAAAGCATTCTTCTTGGTTTGTGAGCTCACAAAATAGCCACTACAAGAGAGACTGTCTATGCACAACAAACGGCTAGCGTGGGGGTAGCTATGCCACTGCAAATCTTCTCCCTCTTTCCAAAAAGAAAGTGCCATGGTTGCAGCTTGATAGTAGATGTAGTGTAGCTTCCTCTTTTGTTTAAAAAGTAAATGTAGGTAAAAACGGACTAGCATCAAACCTGTTGTCAAATATTGACGGTTGTCTTTTGAAATTATTCAGTTAGAAACTTACTACGGTTCAAGGTCTGCAGCTTCAACAGGTCTAATTTCCACCATGAAACAAATTGCATTCTGGCTGCCAGGTGTTCCGTTCTTTTCTGTCCCTTATTAAAGTGCTAGAGCTGCTTCATGAACTGGGGCTTTGCTGAATTGTTTAGGGCAAGTAGCCAAGGTGAACGGGCAGAGTAGAAACCAGAGATAGGACATTAGCAAATATGTGACATGTCCGCAAGAGTTCAGTCAGTGATAACTCACATACTTGTCTTAGCTGTTTAAGCTATTGAGTGATGCACTTGCTGTCTTTAAAATGGCTCTTGTTTAGTGCTTAACTGATATAAAAATCATTATTTTACCCTTTTGCTTCATGATATTTTCTGTTTATTTGAAAACAGCTGTTATAATAGGTCCTGATGGACAGCCTTTAACAGTCTACCCCTGTCATATATGTGGGAAAAAATTTAAATCCAGAGGATTTTTGAAAAGGCATATGAAAAATCACCCAGATCATATGATAAAGAAGAAATACCAGTGCACAGACTGTGATTTTACAACTAACAAAAAAGTAAGCTTCCATAATCATCTAGAAAGTCATAAGCTTATCAACAAAGTTGACAAGACGCATGAATTCACAGAATACACCAGGCGATACAGAGAAGCAAGTCCGCTGAGTTCTAATAAACTGATCTTAAGGGACAAGGAGCCAAAACTGCACAAGTGCAAATATTGTGACTATGAGTCTGCAGAGCAGGGGCTCCTCAATAGACATCTGCTTGTAGTTCACAGCAAGAACTTCCCTCATGTTTGCGTTGAGTGCGGGAAAGGATTCCGCCACCCTTCTGAGCTTAAAAAGCATATGAGGACGCACACGGGGGAGAAGCCTTACCAGTGCCAGCATTGTGTTTTCCGTTGTGCCGATCAGTCCAATCTGAAGACACACATCAAAACAAAGCATGGGACTGACCTGCCCTTTAAATGTGAACATTGTCCGCAGGCATTTACAGATGAGAAAGAACTCCTGCAGCACACAGAGTTGTTTCAAGGGCATAAGACTCATCAGTGCCCACATTGTGATCATAAGAGCACCAACTCGAGCGACCTGAAACGGCACATAATATCTGTTCACACAAAGGACTTCCCTCACAAGTGCGAGGTGTGTGAAAAAGGCTTCCACCGTCCATCGGAGCTCAAAAAGCACAGCGAAACCCATAAAGGGAAAAAGATACATCAGTGTAGGCACTGTGACTTTAAGACTTCTGACCCTTTTGTACTTAGTGGTCATATCCTCTCAGTTCATACTAAGGACCTGCCTTTTAAATGCAAACGGTGCAAGAGAGGATTTAGGCAACAAACCGAACTGAAGAAGCACATGAAGACCCACAGTGGAAGGAAAGTCTATCAATGCCAATATTGTGAGTATAGCACTACAGATGCATCGGGCTTCAAACGGCATGTCATATCAATACATACAAAAGACTATCCACACAGATGTGAATACTGCAAAAAGGGATTCCGTAGACCATCAGAGAAAAATCAGCATATAATGAGGCACCACAAAGAGGCCCTAATGTAACATATGAGCTATGGAAGGAAATGATTTAGAAACTGTGATATGCTAATTGGGGAAGAAAACTCTCATGAACTGTTTCTCCTGGTTTCAAAGCTTGATATTAAATCATAACTTTACATTCTTTGTATTAAAAGTCTTAAAAGTATTAGGGTTGACAGGGGATCTCAAAGCCCTATGATTGTTGCTCAGCAAAATCTAAAGAACACTATACAGAGGGGTGGATGAATGTCTGAAAAAGCTGCAGAGAGAGACTTTGAATGTCTTCTGTTTAAAGTATTATACATTGTTAAGCTACAGAAAATACTAACACAGTTACCTTAGCCCTTTATCAATAATGCCAGTGGTCTCCTTAATGAAAACCGGAGACTGAGTTCTTCAAAAACTTTGCTAAGGCAGGTCTACCATATGCAGTTTTTGAGGAGCTAGATGGTAGTCAGTCACTTGGTCATTACATTTTTAATTTGTGCTGGGAAATTGTATTCAAGAATCTGTCAAAATTTGAGGTCTGTCCTGTTTGTTCTTTTTTTTAAAAGCAAGCATACATTTCATCGGAGAATTTTGTTTCCTTCATTAATTTAGGTTCAAAGAGTAATTTTTAAACATTTTTTCAGAGCTGCTAACCTATTTTATTGCAGGATACGGTGTTTAAAATATAGCATTATGTTTTTGAGCTCAAAAGGTGTTGTTCGGTGCTAGAATTAAAGACGTGTATGTGTATAATTTCCCTTTTATCTGAAGCTGCAGTTGAATGTTCAGTATGGCACATGTGACAAAAAGTACCTTTTGACTGATTTAATGATTTATTTTTTAATGAAATAAATAGAAGACGGATGCAGCTGATGGTGCTAAAACTCGGCACAGTTCTTTTTCTTGCTACTTTAATATCTTCCCTAAAAAGGAATCAGGATTGAAAGAACAGAATCATTGAAATTGCCTAGAGAACCTTTAGGGGCAGGTGTTTCTGCCAGGTAGGGCCATTACTGTCCTTACCTGCCAATATGAAATTTTCAGTATAGACATGAAAATTGCACCTTTTAATCAACCCATACAAAACCTATACCATATTATAAACATGCATTCTCAATCTGTAAGAAAGTTATATATGCAGTATTTAACCAGAACAATATGCTGCCACTAGAGTTTGAGGTGGATCTTCAGTTTACAGTGTATACATTTGAAATATGCATCCCTTTAAACAATGCTTTGTGTTAGCATGCTGCAAATCAAAATGGCGCTTAATATAACAAGCTGGTCTAGGGCTATTTAATAAAAAAAACTGTTCATAAATGTTATGCATATAATGTGTACTTTTTTTAAAACTTTTTTTTAAGTTGCTTCATGTTTGCACACAGCTGTTCACATGATAAATTGTAACTTTACTTCATGCTACTATATTGTGGCTTTGTGTTTCGAATAATGTTCATACTTTGTTTTTGCACCAGATGAGAATCAGTTCCTTGAGAATAAATTTTTTTTATATTTCTAAACTTCAGAAAGTTAACTTTGGGAAACCTTAGAAAACTACTTGTGTTTTATGTGGCTGTAAAAAATGATGTACACGCTGTAAAATAAGATTGTCACTGTTATGTGGGATTATTATTTCTAAATGTGTTACTCATTGTAATGAGCATACAATAAAATGCATCTCTTGCACTCCACACTTATTGAGAATATGTGCATTCCTTGCTGAAGCCAATCCAGAGTAGAATTACTCACTGATCATTCAATATTTTAATTGTGATATCCCGATTACTTTTGTGAATGTTCAGTAAATTTGGGCATGTTCAGTAAAATGAGAAGTCATTGTGCCTTTGAACTACTTTGACTAGTGTATGCAAACATAAAACATCTTATTTCATTTATTGAAAATGTTTCTATCACTTACCAAGGTTGCAAAAGAAAAGACATATATTGAATTTGCCTTTAATTGAATGACAGCTGCAACAAAACTGTCTCTGTCTTTTTCTTTCTTAAAACTCTCGAAGTAAGAAAAAGAATTTTGATCAGTCTGACAAAAATATGCATCATATTGATGCAATGATGACCAGAGGATGTAAAACGCACCCTTTGGTTTCTAAAGGGAAAAGCCTAAATAATACTCAGCCCAATTCAGAGTTTATCTGCACATGTGCATACGAACAGGTTTGTAGTAGGGAGAACATGAAACAAGTTATGTAGCCCCCAAGAGTCAGAGCTCCCTTCTTCTGACACCAGGTATCTTAAGGGAGCTCTGACTCTTGAAAGCTTACGCTCTGAAAATCTTGTTGGACTCCGAGGTGCCACTGGACTCTAATCCTGTTCTGCTACAGACCAACATGGGCTACCCACTTGAAACTAGCCCCCAAGGTCATATTTTGACAATGCTCTGATGATAACGTGTGGGGAAAATGGGAGGACAGTATACGAAGTAGTGAAACTGTGAGAAAAGGCCAGTGAACGGAAAGCAGGGTAATAAATTGCAGCTTTTGAGTGGAGTGTTAAATTCCAACAATTGCTGTATCATCACATGGATGCTCCCAGGGCATACAGGCATGCAAGTTAGTGCAACAGCAGCAAACTAAGTCAGTTTGGCAGTTGCCACACAAATGGGTGGTGCATTGATTTTGTGATAAAACTGCTTTGTGATTTTCTTCTTACTGATCTTGCAGCTTAACCATGGTGGTGGAAAGTGCTGTCAAGTTGCAGCCAACTTATGGCAACCCTGTAGGGTTTTCAAGATCAGAGACATGCAGAGGTGGTTTGCCATCGCTCACCTCTGCTTAGCAAGCCTGGACTTCCTTGGTGGTTCCCCAGCCAAATACAAATCATGGCAGGGCCTGCTTACCTTCTGATGAGCTTGGGCCATGGCATCTTAACAGGGTATTTCCACAAAAATGTGCATCATCAGCATGTATGCTTTATGTTGCAGCATATGAGCATAATTGAAATTGCCTACCAAATTGTTTTCATATTTTGTGATCATGTAATTTGCCCTGCAAAGGCCCCCTTGGATTTCTGAAGGCAAGGTGCGTTGAAGAAAGCGCCCACAGTTACGGTTAGCAAAAGTAGCTAATTGTTGCAGGAGGGCCTATTCTCAATCTGGTTGGGAGTTGGAATGTAATGTCCAAATTGTGCAGTTGTAATGTACGCACATTAAGAGAACTTTAGAAAGGCCAAGGTGAAGTGAAATGGAGTAATTTCAAGGAACACAAGAGTTTCCCTACTTAGCGACACACTGGAGGAGCATGACTTAAGTCGTTCGATGAGCTAGTTCCAGCATAAAGTGAAAAGTGTTGACTGAAGGGAAATGTGTTTGCTTGCATCTTAAAAGCAAGAATCAGAGAGAGCAAGAATCACAGAGGGTTGGGGTGTGTCAGTTTTCTTAATGCAGATAATGTAGAGATAAACCAGATAATTTCTCTATAAATTCTATAACAATGAATCAGCTTCTGTTGTGAAAAGATCTGTTCACTTACTATGATCATTGCTAGCTGCAAGATTTGGTCAAAAGTTGTTCACAACCAGTGGCTGTGCTTCACTGAATCAATTAAATTTGTTGTCCCACCTTGCTCCTCCTGTCCACACATCACAAGTGTAAATGCACTGTGTGCTTCATTCACTTCAGTGTACTTATGCTTTGTTAGGCATTTGTGGCAATGCCTCCTCCTTGAATTGAGATGCCCTTTAGGGGCAGGGAGAGCTGTGCATGTTCATTAGCGTACCAGCTCCTGTGGTAGCCTGCTGAATGAAAGCTTATATTGTACATGCTATGAAATGAGTAGGGTGGTATCTTCTCTTGGCCCCAACTGGAGGAACAGCAAGCAAGCATGTAGGTTACCCCGAATTACCTATTTGCGGTCTCTGCATCACACAGACAGGCTGCATGTGTATTCCAAAAATTTAGGGGAGGCATAAGAAACCAAGTTTATAAAGATCTTTATTTCACAATGATACAGCCACGTCTTAAAACAGTAAACTGGTCAAGGGCTTATCAGTAAACAGACTACATAGTGAGATGTTAAAATAACCCTCATATAGTTATTGATCAGGCTTTTAGAAGAAACAAAAACATATATGTAAAGCAAGTCTGAGAATCACCTAGCAAACCAACATTTTGCAGCTGCATACCCCACACTTCTAGTCACAAAACACTGACCAACTCCTGCCCAAGTCCCAGTGGCAATTATGCCCAGAGTAGCAGGAGGCTTCTCCTGGTTTTATTCACTTCAATGGCTTTTTGAGAGACTGTCATCGAACCTCTTCCGTCCAGCTGCCTAGATTTCACCTGGACGGCACAGAATGGAACCAAAAGTAGAGAAGCAAGCCTTAAGCTAAGTAGTGTTTGGATGAAATGTTCTTTTTGATAGATCACAACATACCCAACATGGGCCAGTCCCAAGTTTTCAAAAGGACTCTGGCTGGCTATGCTTTTCTTGCAAAGGTCATAGAATCATAGAAACACAGGTAATTCCTCCTTTAGTTTCCATACTGGGAGCGATCTCCCCGCTCCCCAACCTTTAAAGGTCCCTGCACTCTTCGAGCCATGCCAAGCTGAAGGCAGCACTGCTAACCAAGTATAACAGGCCACTAGCAGTTTTAGGTAAACTTGCTCAGGAGTGCAAAAACGTGGTTGTCACTTCTTAGAAAGCACTAGCCTCTGGCTGTTAAAGTCCACCTTAGCTTGGTAGGGCACCAGTCCTGTGAAGGACTGACCTAAACGTCGTGATCCATTAAGCACAACCCAAATCGTTTAGTTGGTTGCTCCCTCATATACGGCGGAAACCCACCAAGAAGTCTGTGGCCCCACACCTAAAAGCAAATTCCTTGCATAATTAACTGGCAGTTGTACTCTCTTGCGAGCAGAAGAATTCGCCCCAAGCAATTTTTTTCATTTTAAGCTTTCCCACATAAAAGAAACCATCCACCCCTTCGAAAATTTAATTTCCATGTAAATTTCTTTGAAATCTCAGTATAAGATCCAGCTAAATCTTCAGTACACCAATCCAGCATGGCAATTCACACGCTCATTTCCAACACACGTGGGAAATTTTTGTTCCAGATTTTCCTTCCTGGCCCATTTGTAAGTCAATAAAACAACTCTTATTTTGGAAATCAGGGCTGGAGGAGGGAGATGCGCTACAGGCACAATAGAAGTCGGCATACAATCAGAAGAGTACTCTGAGCATCTTCACTGGAAAATCAGGAATATTTTATTAAAGCAGGGGTTCCCAATGTAGGGACTGTGCTCGCCATGGTGCCTGGCAAGTGTTTTTAGAAAGTGGGCGGAGTCAAGGGGTGGGGGCTTTTGCCCAGCAATGCTTCTGATTAGCCATTGGAGATTTGATTGGCTGTGCAGATTTTTTTAAGTGTGGCAGGCACATTGTGGCTGCACCCACAACACTCTGCCATTATTCCAAAGCTGCCCACAGGCTCAAAAATGATGAGGACCCCTGTATTAAAGGCTTGGTCCCCAGAATCTCTGTGCCTTGCCTAGGTTGTGACAGGCAGTCTTTCCAGAGGCACGTGATCCACCTCCTCAGCCTTATTTTTCTTTTACAACTCCCCCCTTCTCTGTTCTTTGTTCATCTAATGTGACTTGTAACTCCTAAAAGTAAGTTACCGTCATAAATGCGGGGCTTGTTTTTGAAGGATACCAAGATGATATGTGCTGGTTTTCCAACTATATTCTGACGAAGCCCGGGGCTTCTCAATGAGAAGATCAAGCACGGCAGACAGCCTTTCCCTGCAACTACTCATCTTTCTTTCAGTATGGCCAGCATTCTTCATTGGGGTCAACGAGACGGGGAAACAGGCCTGGCCATGGACTCGATGCCTCCAAGCAGGCAGCATCTTTTGCCTCAACACCCTCCTGAGCGCCACGGCAGATGTGGGAGCCACTGCAGAGCAGCGGCTAGAGGGTTGGGCTAGGATCTGGGAGACCGTGATTCAAACCTACACACAGCCACGATGCCCACTGGGTGACTTTGGGCCAGTCCTCCTTTCAGCCTCGCTTCCCTCAAGGGGATGCTGTGATAAAACAGAAGACGGAAGAAACATCTATGGTGCCCTGAGCAACTTGGATGAAAGGATGGTAAAAGTGTCGTACACGGGTCTTCAAGGATTCCTCAGTTGAGGTGTGAAGGTGGAAGGTAGAAGACTTTGAAACACACATTTGAATGATAACCATCACAGAAGTCAAGCTTTGCTTCTAAATCTATTACATCTCGCAGCATGTTCTTGATCCACCACCCCCCAACCCTGGCTGGTTTCAAGTTTCAGACGAGAACTTTGAATGGAAAAGAAAACAAACAAACAACAGAAGGGAAGACTAAAAGAATGTTCATTTGACTGTGTACTCCTCTGAGCGGCTGGGACTTGTCCTGGAGGCTTGTTCATTCCTGAAAGAAGCAAGCAGTTCTTTAATCGGAAGTAAACGATTCCTGTTGCAAAACAAATGAGACACATTAGCATCATTCAGGCCTTGCATGTCCGTGGGTTCATCAGGAAGTATTTTTCAACAGAAGGACCTCAGCCGTTTACACACAGGTTGCTTGCTCCGGCTGGGATGCTACTGGGAAGTGCCCGTCCCCTATTTCTCCACAGCGTCATGGTGCTCCTGTGCATCTCTCGGGTCTTCCCTGTAATCCTTCCCAAATCTGAAATGTTTTGAGAAAGATCCAGCAAAGCAAGGGTGCCCACCCATATGGACAGAAAGACACATTGACCCCAGTCATGTTCCAGGGGATCCAATGCTCCACAAGGGAACACATTTTGGGAGGCATATGTGAGCACAGTGGGAGAGTCAAAACAGAAAAATTTGCTAGTTATGCAGCACAACTCTGCTCATGCCGCACAGGCTCCAAGTCAATGAAATCCTCCCAATTAATGTGATGCTACCTTTCAGCGTTGCTGCAAATACAGCCCTTGATTCTTATAAAGGCAAACCAGGAAAAGGGAGATCTGGAAAGCCAACACTTGAGGTATTTCTAGCTAGTCGGGCACATTCATGCAAGGGATAAATGAATCTGTGATGCAGTTGTGCTCACTGAACACTGGACCCTTGATTTTAGTGCATTCTCACAACCTCTTAAACGTTACAGCGTAGTGAGAAAACTGGGATCTCCCTACTGTGTTCTCGCCCAGCACAACTAGAAGAGGCCACAGTTTAGTGGGAGAGTACATGCTTTGCTTGCGCATTTCAAGCAATGATAGCCCAAATGCATACAGTGCTCAGAACAGAGGCCTCCAGTACACGTTCTCCAGATGGCTTTTGGAAGTGACAGTCGCCTAGAGATAACTTACCTGCTTCCACATTTCTCCAGTTTTTTCAATTACAATAGTCTGTGATTCTTTGACAGGTGATGTAACTTTGTAGTCATCAGACAAGAGCCCAAGAATGGGATACTGGTTCCTGTACCTGAAGTTTGAAAAGCATCTCTTAGTACTGCTAACGAAATTCTGTACTTCAAAATGAGATGACATATTCCTTGCATGCCTGTTCATTACGGCTAAAATTATATTGTAGGAAGGTCCCAGGCAGCCCACACCAAAATGGTAGATCTTACTTATGTAGACCTTAACTCATCAGGTTTTCTTTGCCAGACATCCAACAACTGAACGTAGATTTCTCAAGGTCCCTTTCTTTCCAATGTTTAAATAATCCACAAGTGTCATTTTAACTGGCTGGAGAGAGACCCATGAATTGCAAATTGCAACACCTGAGACAGCTGTGAAGCTACAGACTTCAGGAGGCACTGCACCTCCCAGCTACAACATTCTTCATTAGAGGCACTTGAGGTCATCACATTTCATATTAAAACATTAATAGGAATAATAACATCAATACTAATAATAAATGAAAAAACGGGGGATATTTTATCATTCCTCAGCCTTAAGTAGAGCTAATAAAGCCAAAGCATTATCAAACCCATATTTTAATACCACTCATTCATTAAAGAGGTGAAATGCAAATCCTATTCAAAGCATCAGGCATGCCGCTACATTAAAACCCAAGAACCCTGATAGAATCTACAATGGAAGGCTGTTCTTATCCTCCCATTTAAATTTAAAAGGCAAACGATCTATCTGGATAGCTCGAGGCACCCTCGTCTATAAAAACCAGCTGCTGTGTGCAACTTCATTACTTTTTAGTGATGATGGTCTTCGTTATTCCTTGGGATGGGCTGCCTGCTAATTTCTCTTGCTTCAGCCTGAAGATTTCCTGGAAGAGATTTCAGAAATGCACCTGAATGCAGAAAGCTGCTTGAAAGCGAGCCAGGCCAGGAGCCCATCAAGTTCAATATAATCTCAATCCTTGCTACTTGAGATTCATTAACTGGATAGCTCAGCGGAAAAGAGCAAGAGCCCAGTAGCACTTATAAGACTAACAAAATTAGTGGTAGGGTATGAGCTTTCGTGAGTCACAGCTCATTTCTTTTCATGAGCTGTGGCTCACAAAAGCTCATGCCCTACCACTAATTTTGCTAGTCTTATACGTGCTACTGGGCTCTTGCTCTTTTCCACTGCTACAGACAGACTAACACAGCTACCAATCTTGATCTATCTCCTTGGAGAGTCCAGGACATTCTGCATGTAGAACCAGTGTTGTGTCATGGAGTCCCTCCCTGTCTGTGCCATGCCCAAACTTATTTCCCTAGTAAGATGTTCTGGGTTATTAACAGTAAAAAGTCACACGAGTAAAACGTTCAACACTCCGATTCTTGCCAACGACACAGTCTTGTAGTAACAAAGAACTACTTTGTATGTGGGTCCTAATGCAGACATAACTTGCCATGCTGGGCCCTTGTTGAATGAAATGGTGCTTAGCTTAAACTGCTTCCACGCCCAGTAGTTTTGGTCTTGCTTAATTGTGAACGGGAAGCCCTTTTTTACTCCTTCCACCCAGCAAAATGGAGCATTCTTGTACTTTCTGAGTTTTCCTTGGCTCTGCTGAAATCATTCTTAAAACTCTTTTACAACAGAAGACTGCAGCAAAGTTGGGATGGATGCCATGTGGCTGGGGAAATGCTGATCTTTTCACGTGTGTTTCCCTCCAGCTGTTGAGGGTGTTCTCTTCCACTGTGGAGTATGCTTCCTCATGCACTAGACACTTCCATTTGTGCATGAACCATGTTTTTCAAGGAGCCTCAACGACCTACACGCCAGAAGAATGCACTCCACAGTGGACAACAGCCTCTATAACAACTGGAGAGATGAGCACGTGGAATGAATGCATAGGATTCAAGCCAATATATTTAGATGGTGTGCACGTGTGTCACAGTAGGAACTTTCTGTGCATGAGAGGAGGAGAGCTCATCTTCCAAGAAGATTCCCACATCAGTGGAGCATTTACTATGAGGCTTTTTTAGGATCTGGGATAATGCTGGTACTTACTAAAGAACTTCTGATTTATGGGCAAATTTATAGTGAAGAATTAATGTGATAATGTTATATTTGCACACATAGTAGGATTGCAGTGTGGAGTTCTGTAAGTGATCTAAGTTGTCATTGAATTTAAATAGTGCCCCTCAGTGGGACAGTATTTTTTTAAAACTGCAAATTGCATTGAATAGAAAGTCATGGTAGGGTAAAAATGACACTGTCAATTTCATTGTAAATGCCTAGAGTTTGCATCATGTTCTGTAAATAACACAAACCACCTAGAACTGGGTGTGGGGATTCCAGGCATGACTAACTAGAAAAGGGTATCTCACAAGATTAGGAGATGAGCACAGCATCCTCAGGAAGAAGTAGCTGTATAAGAATAGCTGCTCTGATATTTTTTTTTAGATTGTCACTCCATTCAGCAAGTCCTAACTGATTATTCTAATAGGGGTCAATCCAATAATTCACCAATTAAATCTGTATATATTTGCATATAAACACAAATTGCACAGAAGAAACAAAGCATGTTGTTTTCAGATGGTGTTCGTTACGACACTGCTATAGAAGTGGCATTCCCCCAGCACTATCATTCAGGAGGGAATGCCTCATTTTATAGCAGGATATGTATATACATTGCAGAAAGCACATTCTCCCGTGTGAATGGGAAGGGGGAACGCCCTAAGACAGCACCTACCACTTTTAAGTACTCAAATAATTTTAATAACCTTTTTTTTAAAAAAAAATGTGACTTGGAAATAATCGAAGGCGACTTTCCATTTAGTCTAGAAAAACTTAGAAACCATTCAATCCAACATGATTCAAGGTCGTGGGCTTTGGTTTGGGGCTGCAGTCTTTGCACTTGAGGTTGGAGGGAGGAAAACTGAAAAACTCAAAGCACTGAGTGATTTAAAGTGCCCGTCCTGTGACCTGATCATCCCTGATATCAACCCTCCTTAATCAATCAAGACAGGCAGCCGAGGTCAGGCCATAACGGAGACCAATGCTACTTACCTCTTCCTGCTGTTTAATCCAAGACTCCTTCTCTTCCAGCCTCAAGTTCAACTCATGCAGACGCATCTGGAGGTCAGCATCAGTCCCCTCTTTCTTTGAAATATCCTTCTGGAAGTCACATAACTGAGACTGCATGGAAAGAACAGAGCACATGCTGAGGAGCCTTGGAAGAGACACATGCATGGAGACAGGGTCAAGGAATGAAACTGGGTAATATAGGAGACATGGCCTTTGCCAGGGGTCATTTCGTAGAAAAAAAGCTGGAGGAACTCATTAGCATAACTCATTAGCATATGTCCTGATCCTTGCCATCACCAGAAGTGTCATTAGCATAGCTGATTTGCATGTGCCACACCCCCTGACATCGCCTATCATGGCTGTTTTGGACCCAATTCTGGCCATTCAGGGCCGAAACTGGGCCCAAAATGGCAAAAAGGGGCTGAAAGTGGTCATGATCAGGCTGCTGCTGAGTGGGAGAGTGATCCACCACCCATCAGAGGCCCAATCTGGGCCGTTTTGACCCCAATCCAGGCTGAAACGGGTCCCAAATGGCCAAGAGCCAGGTAGGCGGGGCCACCTAACATGTGACCTCTTTGGGGAACTGCTGGAACTGCGTTCCCGTGCGTTCCCCCTCGAAATGAGCCCTGGCCTTTGCCAATGAGAGTGCAAGACAGCGAGGAGATGGATGTGTGACCCACAATGGATCTATGGTTCAAATCTCCTTTCCACCATGAATTTAATAGGTGGCTTTAGGGAAGCTACTCTTTTGTCTGTCTCGGATCCCATTGGCAATATGGAGAAAATAAAACCAAGCTTACATGAGGCGAGCCCCATAAGTGGGGCATAAAGATGACAACCCCCCCCCCCCCATTTGCACTCCAGCATCCTATGCTCAGACTCGGGCACATGAAATCACCACAGGTCACAGCTGTCGGTAGACCAACATGAATTTGTTTAATTTTCTTTTAATAAAAACAAACTTATGCTGCAGTGTTATTCCAAGAATGGCTGACGTAATGCGTTGGATCCAGCTAACTTTTTTCACCCCGTCTTGCCTAGTTCCCACCCTCTTTATTACATCTGACCAATGAGACCCAAAGAGAGTCTGTTCAGTGGTCAAAGAGGATCCCCCTCCTCCCCTGTGGGCTGGATCCAACCCAATTTATGGCAAGTGCTTTGAACAACGTTGAGAATTAAACCAGGATCTTTTTGACTGTATTTGTACTTTGAGATATACCGAATGGGCACAGGTCAAAAGGACCGTATCTTGTAGAATCCACATTTGAGCTATGCTGGCGATGCTTCCCCTGGCAGAAAACCAACATACCCTCAGGCTGCGGATCTGCCGGTCTTTATCATCCCTAAGTTGGTTGATCATCTCCACATAGCGGCTGGATAGTTCATCGGTTGTGGTCTGGATCAGGGGGTTTGACGAAACCTGTGCATGCAAAAAGGGTCATTCAGCTTAGTTTGCAAAACAGAAAACAGCAGTGTGGATTACTTAAGAGTCACTTTTGCTGGAAGGGAAAATGGCAGTCACAAAGTTGATGTGTGACATATTGATCCATGTAGCCCAGTATTGTCCTGGCCCACCAACTGAAGACCGATGACACAAGCACCACACATGTTGATACCGCTACACAAAGCTTAAGCAAAACATAATCTCAGTCTTTTGGAACCGAGCATCCTGGCTCCCCAGGAAGCAAAAACAAAGGTATGGTTTTACCTGGAGCCTGAGGCTCTGGACTTCTTGCTCCAAAGCTTGTTTGCTGTACTCCAGATCCTTCAGCCGAAATTCCTTGTCCCCATCATTGTGCCGGAGAGAGATGAGCTGTTCTTCCAGTGAGCGACACTTGAGAGTAGACTCTCGGAGGGCTTTCTACGAACAACACACAAAGCAACTCTACTCAGACCTCCCACTATTTGGAAGACTCTATGGCAGGAAAATCACAGAAGACTCAGTCAAACGGGACGTGCTGTGCTGTGGCTCATGAGACTGGGCTGTGGCTCAGTGGAAGATCAAATGCTGCGCATGAAGAAGATCCCAGGTTCCATCCCCGGCATGTCCATTTTAAAAAAGGTAGCAGGTGATGTGAAAGATCTCTACCTGAGACCCCGGAGAGCTGCTGCCAGTCAGAGTCAAGGCCAGGCAACAGTGACCTCGACAGAACAACGGTCAGACTCAGACTTAGGCAGCTCCCCTGTATTAAGAGCCACAGGCAGCAGTCTAGAGGACTGTTGTAGGAGTGTGGACTTCTGACATTTTGGAGCCTTCCAGAATACGCTCCAAATCACTGCTCACATTCTGAGCGGCAAAAATGCACTGCGGAAAGGGAAGCTGCTGCTCAAAGCAGAAACCGCCTCCCTCACACAACACTAAAAGCACTGCTATACCATGCCAAGATACATCCAGTCAGGGCTTTTTTTCTAGGAAAAGAGGTGGTGGAACTCAAGATCGCACAATGACGTCACTTTGGGTCAGCTGGAACAAGGGGGGAGTTTTTTAAAGTTTAAATTGCCCTTGGTGAAAATGGTCACATGGCTGGTGGCCCCGCCCCCTGATCTCCAGACAGAGGGGAGTTTAGATTGCCCTCTGCGCCGGCACGTAGGGCAATCTCAACTCCCCTCTGTCTGGAGATCAGGGAGTGGGGCCACTGGCCATGTGACCATTTTTAAGAGGTGCCGGAACTCCGTTCCACCGCGTTCCTGCTGAAAAAAAGCCCTGCATCCAGTTTACATCCACAACAGAATCAGGGTTAAGCCATTCCATTGGATTAAATTTTATAAATTGATGAAGAGTTCTTTATGCTAATTTGTGTTTGCTTTGTACAGTAAAAGGTACTCCAACAGAGATTTTGTTCTTGTTTTCGGATTTTGCGTAGACCAATATGGCTACAGGGCTTGGCAAGTCCTCCCCCACGGCCAAGGCTGTTTACAACTTTTTCTTGGTTTATACCATTTAAGGCTGCAGATGAGGAGAGGCGAGTGGATTTTATTTTATTGATTTGATTTGATTTATACCCTGCCCTCCCCACAAATGGGCTCAGGGCGGCTAACAACCTTCATAAAACACAGAGAATCAATCAAAACCATAAAATCAATAATAATCTTTAAAATTCATTAAAATAGTCCAGATGCAGGCTATTTAAATAAATATTTGGGAGTCCGTATATGGGCACAGCAGATGGTCAAGGACAGCCCCAGAAAAAGTGGTGGTCTTTGATGAAAGAAGGGCACGCTGGCACTCAGCCAAGGGCCCGGCGGAACATCTCCGTTTTACAGGATGAGGGAACAAGCACTTGTGTAAAACAAAAAGGCTGCAGACATAGAAAGCTAAAATTTAAGGCAAGGCGGCTTAGTGTACCTTCCCCCATGATGTGCTACTTTTTTATAGGCGAGTGTTTCTTCTTCTTTGCTGGGAAATGATCAAAATGTGAAATACCTCCCCCCCCCCCACAGCTGGAAGTGCAACAACCCAGGAAAAGTTTTCCCGCTTGATTTTGCTCAAACCTCTGTCATATCTGAAGGGGAGCTGGTGAATTTTTCTCCACAAGCATGGGAAATAATCCTGTCGTTCACCCATTCCCCACCATTCCTTGGGAGAAGAGTTCCTAAAACACTTCAAAGCAACACCCACGCCAGACAGATAATGTACAAACCGTCCTTTGGTTTACCAGTGCAGAAATTACTACAGCCTAAATAAACGAACGCTTAATTACTTCATTCCTGAACGAATTCTTAAATAAGAATCGTCATTTCACACATGAGAAATAGGCTAGCTTACCTGCTGTTGGCGATTATTCTCTCGCACAGATGCCAGAAGCGTTTCATACTCCCTCACTTGGCACTCTTTGAAGGAGAGGTCTTTCTCAAGTAACGCTTTGTCAGTTTCTAGTTTCTGTAAAACCAAAATATTTGTTATAGAAAGGTCTTCTTTGGGAAGGTGGCATGCATGCTAAGAGGAGGGAGGAAGGAGGGGAAAGCTTCAGGTTTATGGCGGGCAGTGCTACCCCCAGAGATACTTCTCTTAAAGGAAGACAGGGAAGAAATGACAAAATGCATCTCACTGATACGTGGGCCAGTTTTGAAATGTCTAAAGTACATGCCTGGCTTCAAATAACCAGGCAACTAGTTTCCACCCCCCTAAGAAGAGTTGTGCATTTTTGCTTCTCAAGTAGTGTGCAGCAACACTGCTCCCCCTTTGAAAAAGAGGTGAGTTTCAAAAGCTGTTCATGACAGCACAGGTAAGGCGTGGCGGGAGTCTGTCATTCAACAGGAAAAGGTCAAGAATTCCACGATGCATCTAAAGTAACACTTTGGATCTTGGCTTCCTACGACTCAAACAGCACTAGCTGAAACCCAGAGGCAGCCACCTACCCCTAAGTCATCCTGAAGATGGAGGAGTTCCTCTCGAAGATTGCTGAACGTGGCGAGGACCAGCCTCATAGACTTATCCGCCGTCACTCTCATCTAGGGAAAGTAAAACGGAAAAGCGCGTCTGGGAACACAGTTTTCATTCAAAACCTTTCCTGATTTAGACTTGCAGTTGACTTAAAAACTGCTTCAAGGATCTGTTGAATCGCCACCAAGCTGGAGAAAAGCTACCTTTGTAATACATTTTACAACTGAAGAGACTCCAAGCAATCAGGGGAAGGAGAGGAAAAAATACTGCAAAATTCCCCCCACCAAAATCTCTCCTTTCAGCATATTACAAGCTGTTAGGGACTTGAGCAAATCTATTTCCCCTCCACCCTGTTTTCCTTTTGGGTTCTTCATCGCGGCTGTCCTCAGCATTCTGTGGTTCCTGGAAAGCGACGAGCATGCTCAGTTCTCAATGGCCAAGGATGGTGGTGGTATTTTTTCCAAAATTTACAGAGTAGTATTTTTCTGCATACCTGGGGAGGGTTCCAGATATCACTACTGTAGTGGGAATATGGATTAAATCACAATATATTCCAGTTATACCTGTGTATTCTAGTGAACTCCGTATGAACTTTAATGTAGTAATTAGGAAGTAACGTAATAAACAGCTATTCCTTTTATCTTTTGACAGCCAATTAAAAAGTTGGACAAAGGTAGACGAATGATTCTTTCATTGCTAGAATGTGCCACTAATAATCTGCTCACTTAACTTTTTGACAGCTTCTAAAGATTTAGAGTTTATCTTGCACCTACACAACCTCACACTTGGCTTTGGATAAAATGTCGCATGATTGAAAATCTGAAGAATTGGATAAATCTAAGTCCAATCATATTTTTATATTGTCACCTGTGAAAGAACTCAAAGGTGTCTTTATAGTTAGCACATGTTAATTAGTGTAAACGAGGCCACCCAGATAGGAGATTAGGATTCTGATTAAGGAAATCTCATGAAGATGATTTAGGTGATAAATATTTGTATCTGTCTTTCTGTTTATTGAAAATCCAACACATTCCACAGTAGAGTGATCTGATTTTAAATCATTCTTAGTTTTAATTGAGAAATGTTAAGATATTTACTTTTTTATTGCACACATATGTTCATCAATTATCGGTTTCATTTTAATATTTTAGTGTCTTGCTTTATTAAAAAAGATTAGAGTTTATTTCAATAAAGATTAAACTCTAAAGGAAGTCTCTGTGTGCCTTAGTGGAAAGGATTAAACAAGAAGAACTCGCACAAAAATTATTTGTACTAAGCAACATGTTCTTTAGAGATCTCTGTCTTTCGATCTTATCTGAAGCTCTCTGAGCTTTTCAGAATTTGGGATCTAAATTTCAGAACTGGATGGTTTGGAAGCTTTAATGAGGTATGGATAATCAGTCTATTACGCTACCTTGTATGCGAATGACCCAATTTTATTACCCTACTGATAAGCACTTTGGAATTTATTGTTGATTTTATATTTTGATGGCTATATGCAGGGCTTTTTTTCAGCAGGAACGCGGTGGAACCGAGTTCCGGAACCTCTTGAAAATGGTCACATGGCCGGTGGCCCTGCCCCCTGATCTCCAGACAGAGGGGAGTTGAGATTGCCCTCCGCGCCGCTACTGGCCATGTGACCATTTTCTCCGAGGGTTCCGCCACCTCTTTTCCCAGAAAAAAAGCCCTGGCTATATGCATAAAAGTAAAAATAAATTAAAATCAGACTAGAAAAATGGTATTTTCTCTCCTATGTGGATCAGAATCCAAAATCTTTCCAGACCTGTGATTTCAGCTTAAAATTAGAACGCTTTTTCACGACATAAACAAATTCACTGTTGTTCCCCACGGCCCCCCCACCCTACCTGCAAGAGGTAACGGATTTGCTGCTTGGTCGATTCTGAAAGCCCTTTAGGAATCAAACTCTCAATATCTTCTGTCTAATAAGGAAAAAGCAAGAAAGAAAATTAGCCTTGGATTGTCTCACTTTACACTCAAACACACTTTTTAAAGCAGCAAAGTATTACTTGTACCAAGCACAAAGTAACTGAAAAAACTAAAAACCCATACTTGCTGTCAAAACTAAACAAAAAAACCAGACTTGCTGCTGTTTGCGTGAATTTACCCAAGCCTTTCTCCCACCGCAGAAATCAGTGGGAAACTGGGACACTCAAAAGTACGAAATAGGTAACGAAAGGCACAATCCATCTTGTTCACTGCAAGCCAACTGCATGCAACTTATTAAAAACATGGCGACGGCTGAATCCCTCGCAAGCACAATCTCTTCAGGCTGCTGCCAGCATGGAAAAGTCACCACAAAATTACTTCTTAATCCATCATTTCTGCAGAGGAAGTGTTATGAGGACAACCCTTCCTGCCATCTCCAGCAAAACTGTTACTGTACTCCATAAGCCATCCTCTTTTCGCCATCAGCTGGGGCCTGGGAAACCATCCAACCTGCACAGTGAATCGTCCAACCTGAATAGTTCACTGTAAGTGCCCCAAGAAGTGATTAATACAACCCCTGTGGGGCAACTGTGCCAGGATTGCAGGCACAAGGCTGGCAACTTACCAAGGAGGAGCTCCCTGGTACTATAATGATGTTGCTGATGACACACTAAGGTACACATGGAAATGATGTCAGCATGTTGCCGACACTGTGCAATTTTTCCTAAATGCTAGAGTGTTCCCAGCCACAAGCTGGTATCACTTCTGGGCACACAGGGAGTGATGTCAGATTCTACCTGTCTCCTCACTTGCCATTTCCCCCCTTACTTTCCTCGTCTTGCCCAGCTGAGCAGCCATGGGGGATCCCCTGCCATCAGCTGGAACCTGGCAAGATTGTGCACATCAGGCCACACCTTCACTAGAAAACATCCCAGGATATTCTCAGATGTTTCAGAACTTGGCAATGCCCCACTGAATAAACCAAGGAAGAGACAGGCGACATCCATGTCACTGCTGCATTAGATGAACATTGTTTTTAAAAAAGATGCAGCCAGAAGTGGAAAAAATGAAGGAACCCTCCTTCTACCTAAGCCAATCCCTTCTGCCAGCAGAGATTTCCTGCAACATCTAAGTCCACGCTTTGTGATAAGCATTATATCTGCACCACGGAAACTAAATCTAAGACCCTTTGTTGGGCCGTTTCCACATGGCTTACCTTCTTCCGGAAAACAGTGTCTTCATGCGTGAATTCACGTGAGAAGACGCTGTTATCGCAGAAGACAGCGTCTTCTCACGCGATAACAGCGTCTTCCTAGCATGATTTCACGCGCGAAGATGCTGTTTTCCGGAAGATGGTAAGCCGTGTGGAAATGGCCTTGTTCTCTCGGCTTGCATTCAGCAGGCACATCTTATGGGTACATATCTCTTTACGCTTAAAACCACGCTCTGAATTTATGTTTGGGAACTTAACCAGGATTAACACAACTAGCCATAGTTAAGTGTTATGTTATGTGTCTACACTGTATCAGCGGACTCTACCCATGGCTCAAAGACACTGGAAATGTTTGATATACTTACCTGACTAAAAGAGTCAATTTCATATCTTCTGTAAGAAAAGCACAAAGCAATGTCAGCTCCACAGAATATCTCCCAATCATCTGAATTATCATCTATTTAAGTTTTTTTACATATTAAGCATTTTTCATTGTTAATCTCATTCCTTCATGCATAAACGGCATTTTTTAAAATACATTTTTATAGCTGTAAATACATTAAACAAGAGCGGACACCCATCCAACATGCACACATACAATACTCTAGTAAGGACTCCAATTTTCCGCATGAACCTGCCTTATACCAAGTTGCATTGTTGGTCTATTTAGCTCACTGTGGTATACTTCGACTGGTGGCAATTCTGTAGGGCACTGATGCTCACACATTCAACTTCTCAGCTGAATGTGTGAACTGTTGCTATGGAAAAGTTGACAATGGGTGACATCAAAATTCTGCTTGCTATGGTTCATTTGTGATGGCTCATTCACATATGCAAGTCAGCATCATGCCAAGGGTGGAAGTAAAGGTGGCTCTTTTGTTTGAGGGTAGTTGTGAATGTGGCTTTCCATGCACCTGGGAGTGAGTTCCATTGCTGTAGGGCCTCTTTTTGTGATCCATTAATTTGAGATGCTGAGGATAGACTCTGGATGCATGCAAAAGGAGGTGCTCTAAGAACTATGTTTTTTCTCCAGTTACAATTTGTTTTTGTTTTTAATAATAGACTTCCATCATGGAAATTATTGGTTGGTTTCAGCAGCGGGGACTGACTCTCTGGAATGGGGAATTCAAGATCTTTTGTTTACTGCTTTTGGTTAATGGACCACATCTTCCCAACAAACTTGTTAAATTACTCCTCGCAGAATCCAGTTGCAGAATGCCTCTCAAACCAACCAACTGGAAACTCTGCAAGAGATTCCCAAGACTCCAAGAACACCAGAAGTAGGAAGGGACATAGGTACCTTCCTCCTAGTTTCTCGACATGCTGGAGCAAACAGCTGTGTAGGTCATTGCTTTTGCGGTTCAGCTCTGCAAGGAGCTCGCCAAAGTAGCGGGAGTCCAACTGGTCATTCGCTTCTGGGACGCACATCACCTAATGGGAGATGATAATGATACTGTTAAGGCTAGGCTAAATATGCATCATATACAACTCTTGATGTTTCTCAACTAAATGTGTGAACTGTTGCCATGGAAAAGTTGACTGTGGGTGACTTGAAAGTTCTATCCGCCATGGTTCATCTGTGACGGCTGACTCATACTGAAGAACAAGATGGTAGAATCCTGAGGTCATGGACTGCACTACTGCAGGTGTGTTGGGGAGGGGTAGAAATAGTCATCATGAGTACATTTTTTAGTGCTCCCCTACACACAAAGAACCTGGCTTCAAGTGAAAAACAAACACAAAAGCAAGAGAAAGCTTAGTCCACTCTCTCACTGCTGGCTTTCTTGTAGCAGGGAGTTGTTCGGTTTGTTGATCCAAAGGCACATTCCAAAACATGATGCATTTTTCCATACAGGATATTAACCCCCCGATTCACACACGTGCCGATTTATGAACTTAGCATTGTTAGAGAGAAGTTCTGCTGATGATAAGCAAACCACAACACTTCAAAATCATTCCAACCTATTTTGTTTTAATATTTTTAAATTTTATTTACAGTCTGCCCATCTTGATGAGACTCAAGGAGGATTACAGGATAACCGCCCCCCTTCAAAAAAACACCTATATAGGCAGACAGCAAAAAGACAAGCAATGAACACTGCAATGCGACTAGGATTACAGAATGTAGAGCTCTGTTTTGAAGCTCAGAGCCCTAAATTAGGAAAACATACACATATAGAAGCATATGTGCATACACACACGCTCTCTGTTCCAAAGAGCTATACAGCATGGATGAACATAAGGTAGATCCAGTGGACCAAACACCTGCAGAGAGTGCAGGAGCTTGGTATGATCCTGCAATTATGTTTTTAAACAAGCTCGCATGTTTTAGATCTGTTAGTATCAATCAGTTATGCCATGGCTCCTAAGAGAACCCGAGATACTCTTGCTTTGTATCTAGCGGTGCTGCAAATTTCACAGTGGACATGTCTGGCAGTTGAAGTTACTACAGTCGACTGCGATCATCACACCTGAGCCAGTCATACAGTTCGGTTTGGTACCAAATGTCTCAAATACCTGCCAAGCGGCCTTTTCCAGAACAGCATATGCACAAAAACACTGCCGATCCTAACAGATCAGCAGCCATTTACGTTGCTACAGACAAACACTGAACAGTGGGCACGTTTTAAAAAAAAGTTTGGTTGTGACTGGTTTAATATCATCTGCAACTGTTTTAACAATTTAAATAGGTTTCTGCTGATTGATGCAGCGACGGAGCAAGGAGGGAGTGGAGCAGAACTCAGTTGGGCTGTGTGAGAATGTGCATGTGCAAAAAGCCAACTGTGCCTTCTTGCATTGTTAGGAACAAACATAGTGACAAAGAGTCCATCAAAAAATTGGTTCCCTTTTTGTAACTGGGGAACAGGACCTAAGCCAGATGTTCAAGCATCTCCATTTGTAACTTTTAAAGCATTTCATGCAAGACTGAAATCAGGTGGGGCACGCTACTTAGCTTCATTTGTAGAATCTCTCAGGCCTCACAAAACAAGTTCAGCCAGCTGAACGTTTTGCATTCTGATGCTGGGTAACAGGAGAAAGAGGCTCATCTCGAGTCGACTCCCCCTTTACACCACCAAATAGGCTTGGCTAAGCCACAATCCTTGCTTTCCCACGATGAGCATTTGCTTTCTTGAAAGCCCAAGGTCCCGGGGCCAAGAGTCCCAAGTATGGTTCACACAACTATGATTCAGCCTTTTCCAGGGCCTTTTTTCTGGGAAAAGAGGTGGTGGAACTCAGTGGGTTGCCAGCACAGGGGGCAACTCTTGGCAGAAGGTAGTGCCCCTGGTACCACATGCACATGTGCAAAGTGTGCGCACGCTCCAAGGACTGCACAATGACGTTGCTTTGGGTAAGCTGGAACAAGGGGGGAGTTTTTTAAAGTTTAAACTGCCCTCGGTGAAAATGGTCACATGGCTGGTGGCCCCGCCCCCTGATCTCCAGATAGAAGGGAGTTTAGATTGCCAGCCATGTGACCATTTTCAAGAGGTGCTGGAACTCCGTTCCACCGTGTTCCAGCTGAAAAAAAGCCCTGGACTTTTCTCTCTCAGGAGCTCCACCTTACTACATTTCATTCCATAATTTGCTGCTGCCAGGGCCTTGTGCTGCCAGAACTTATGTCAAAAACTGCCTGCCATTTGCTGGAAGCAAAGAAGGAGATATGGCAACTTAAGGCCTGATACCATCAGAGAAGAAACAGGGAGCAAAAGTGCTCCTGCAAGCTACAAATGTTCCAACTTCAGCAGGCACTTAAAAGTTAATTTTTTTTTAAATTAAAAAGCTGAGTCAGTCATGAACCTGTTTGTAACACCTTGAAAACCAGGCCATCTTGTTTCTTTGCAACATTTTGCCTATGACTGAGGGGGCAGCCACTGGAATTGCATCGGCATTGTTCCCTCCCAAAATCAGCTTGACGTAAGAGTACTGATATTTCAGACCAAGCCTCCATCTTACCCAGCAACCTGTTCAGCAGAGTGCCTTCTGGGAAGCCCCCAAATCGGGCAAAGAGGCAACAGCTCACCCTCCAGCCACTGTTCCCTTCCAACAAACTGAAGCTACAAGATATACTGCCTCCGAAGCTGGAGGTATCATTTAGCCATCATGACTAAGAGCTCCCATGTTCCTATTATTCCACAGAATGCGTAAAATGAACACAGAAATACAAGAAGCTGCTTTACACTGAATCAGACCCACGGACCATCAAAGTCACTTTTCTCTACTCAGACTGGCAGCTGCCAAGCGTGCCAAGTAGAGTTTTTGTTTCCCATCACCTCCTACCTGACCCTTTTAGCTGATGATGCCAGAGACTGAACCTGTGACCTTCTACATGCCGAGCAGATGCTCTGCCACTGAGCCACAGGGGACAGGTGCCCTCCCAAATGGAATTGCTCAGGGCAGCAATTATATAACAACAACAACAACAACAACAACAACAACAATGCTTCTATACCACTCTTCTAGACAGATCAGTGCCTCACCCAGAGTGGTGAACAATTTACTGTTATTATTATAACCCCACAATGTAGCTGGAGAGCTGGGGCTGAAAGGAATGGCTTACCCAAGGCCACCTGCTAAGCTCATGGCAGTAGTGGGATTTGAACTAGCAGAGTGCTGATTTGCAGCCGAACCACTTAACCACTGTGCTACAACACAGTGAATAATGTCCTAGATAATGCCTGTGAAATTTAAAGCAGTCTTTATTGTGTATTTTATTCTGTTTTGCTTGCACTGTTCTCTAACTTTGTACTTAATTTTGCATGTAATGTAATGCACCACTACATTGTTCTCCAGTCTTGTATTCCTGCTTTATTGTTGGTATTATACTGTGCTTTTAGTGTATTGTTCTCTGATTGTATTCCTTATATGAGTTAGTCTGTTCTTGCTGTGCTGTTTCCGGTTGCAATCTGCCTTGAGTCTCAGTGAGAGACGGGGACAATAAATGAAGTAAATAAATACATAAAAACAGACTCACCTCCGCAAATCTGTCTGAGAAGCTTTAAAAATCATAAGCTCATGGCTGCCACCATGTTATGTGGCAGCAAATCCTGTAAATTAATTGCTACCGCTTCACTCCAAGAGATCCTTCCTTGGGACTGTGGATTTACAAGATGGAAGGTAGAGAGAATTCTTAACGTCCTCATACAGACACAGTTCCCAGGATCTCTGAAGGAATATACTGTATGTTAACCAGTGTGAGTTTGGGTTTTTTAATGCAAGAATTTACAACAGGGATGAGGAGGGGTTCAAATTCTGGCCTTATAATACCAAGCGTGCGCGCGCGCGCGCACACACCCCAGACCAGACAGAGAGCATTTAAGGACTTGGCTTGAAACCAAGATACAATTACAGGTGCTTAAGTCCCATTGATTTCCCATGTTCAAATTCTCTTTGGCTCAGACTCCTAATACAAATTGTGTCTTACTTTTGACTTTGGAGGAATTTAGAGGTCTGTTCAACAGAGAGCCGAAGGCCCTGCCTGGGCAAAGACGCTGCCCATTTTAACCAATCTTATGAAAGCTCCATTCAGAGGGGAAAAATTTAGGAAAGACGGCAACAGAAACAGAGGGGGCTGCATCCTGTGATCCATTATTAGAAGGCACTGACCATCATGGATCCTTCGCACATTCCCATTCCTCCAGGAGTACTTTCCAAAGGAAAGTTTGTGCAAGGAATTGCTAGCCCTGCCGGTCAGGACACTGCAGTGGGCAGGGAGAAAGGGATAAAATTGCTCTTTCTGCCTCTTCTGTCAGCAGAGCTCTGTAGAGGGAAGAGGAAGAAGGAAAGATCCTGTCCCCTTCTCCTTTCTCACTGCAGTCTCCTAACCTGTCCACACAGGCCTCACAACCTGGGGAATAAATTTTCTCAAGATTGGAAAGCGCTGTTTGGGAGAATGCAAGAAGGATCCAGGATCCTTGCGTCTGTCAATCATGCAATCCAGCTCAGAAGTAGAGAGGCAGATTCTCTATAACAGGAAACCAGGAATAAACAAAGGGCAGGTGCCACAGTACTCCGACTGCAAGTTCCCAAGACCATCAACAAGCCACTGCTGATAACGGGATACTGGACTAGATGGGTCAAAATGTCATCCAAAAAGCCAATTCCTAAGCCTAGACAGGCAGAATTGTGTAACATGATTTACAGTGCCATCCTACGCAGAGTTACACCCTTCTAAGTCAACTGACCTCTGCCTTGAGTCTCAGTGAGAAAGGCAGTGTAGAAATGAAGTTGTTAATTGACTTCAGTGGGGTAACTCTGCTTTGGACGGCACTGTCAGAGAACTAGCAAAAAGGGTTTCAGGACAGCCCAAAGGAAGTGCTTCTTCACACAGGGCATAGTTAACCTGTGGAACTCACTGCCGCAGGATGTGGCTTGGAAGGCTTTAAAAGAGGAGCGGACAAATTCACGGAGGATGGGGCCAGCAATGGCTATTAGTCATGATGGATATCTACTCCCTCCAGTACTAGAGGCCTCTATGTCGGGTGTGTGCTGTAGCGAGTCATTCTACTTGTGGGCATCCTAGAGGCAGCTGTCAGCCACTGTGTGAACAAGAGCGCTGGACTAGATGGACCTTTGGCCTGATCCAGCATGGCCATTCTTATGTTGTTATGTTTTTAAGGGTAGTGTTCCATCTACTGTACTGTTTGTTACATAGATGCTTGTACAGATACGTCAACAGACTTACCTGCCCGTAACATCAGAATTCCACCTCTTTGCTGCTGTACCCCACCCAAGACATTCATATCCTCCCCAGAAGGTTAGCCCCAAGCACGCACGCCCTCCCCCACCCAAAAAACCCCCCCACCAAAGGGAAACAATGAAACATAGCGTGGGAGTTATTCATACCGGTTCACAGGTCTGAACAGTGACTTTCCTCACAGTGTGGTTGCCCCCATCGTTGACGTAAATGGGCGTTATATCGCAAGGGCCGCCCGTCTGCGTGTGCTGACACTGCTGGACAACACGTTCCACTGGCTGGCTGACTTGACACGGGTCGGCCTGCGTGTGCTGCAGGGCATAGTGGTACTGCTTCTCCTAAAGGAAATGGAGTTCGTGGGGAGTCCATGAGTTGCCCACATCGGTCACAGTATTAACCCCAGCGTACACCGGGCAACTGAAAAATATTAATACTCTGAAACAAGAACCTTTAAATGCTCCTATGCATCGATGATCATTACAAGCAAAACGTTAGAACCCTCCTCCCAAGGAGATTTGCGTCTCTCCCTCTACCGTTATCTTTCACTAGAGGGCGAAAACCTTTTTTGTTCCATTTAAGGTAAAGGTAAAGGTAGTCCCCCTGTGCAAGCACCGAGTCATTACTGACCCATGGGGGGACGTCGCATCATGATGTTTTCTTGGCAGACTTCTTGTTATGGGGTGGTTTGCCATTGCCCTCCCCAGACATCTACACTTTACCCCCAGGAAACTGGGTACTCATTTTACCGACCTCGGAAGGATGGAAGGCCGAGTCAACCTGGAGCCGGCTACCTGAACCCGGCTTCCGCCAGGATCGAACTCAGGTCATGAGCAGAGCTTGGGCTGCAGTACTGCAGCTTACCACTCCGTGCCACGGGGCTCTTTTGTTCCATTTAACATACCTCCAATAACTGTTATTGGCCTTCTCCCTGGTTTGGAGTCTTATGTGTGTTTATATATTTGTACTGAATTGTTTCTGTTGAATCATACTGTTTTTATTGAATTATTGTATATATGTTTTAAATGTTTTAATGATGAAATGTTTGAATATTTGCTGCCTTGGTGACCCTATTTGGGTAGAAAGGGGGCACAGAAATGTTTTAAATAAATAAAAAAGCATTTCTGCTAGTTCTTCAAATATACTTTGGCCCACATTGGTCCACATCTGATAGACAGACCAGAAAGCATGTCTATGGCTCCATATTTTGAACTAGTTGCAAGTAGTTTCAAATCAGTGGAGTGGAGTCGTTACAATGTAGGACTAGGCCTTGGAAGAAATGGGTTCAAATTCTCACACAACCAGGAAACTCACTAGGCAACAGTCTCTCCCTCTCCCTCTCAGCCTAGTCTACCTCACAAGGTTGTTGTAAGGATAAAATAGAAAAGCAGAGGAACCTGATTTATGCAGAAGGAGGGTGGGATTAAAAATATGGAAGACACATAGGTGGACGATTGATCCATCACAGCTTCTCTAAATAATTCTGCGTCTATAATCTTCCAAGGTGTTGACTGGAACATGGGACATGTAATTTGTCTGAAACACTATTCAGGGAGGAAAGCACAGCCAATCATGGCTCGGATGTGGCACTAGGGAAGGGTGGCTTTAATTCTCTCCCCCATGCTATTTTTCCAACCTGAAATCCTTCCCATGCCCACCTGGCTGCTTTAAGCCCCAGTATGGGGGGGAGGGGAGAGACAGGGACCTGAATTGTGTGAGCCTCCCCCTACCCCCTACCATGACTTAAAGCAGCCTAAATAGGCCTATTATCACTTGCAGAAATGACATTATCGATGACAATATCAACCTGCCCTCCTTCCCAGTTCTGAGGCCTTGCTCCAAATCACCCTCTTCCCCATGCCTGATTTTTAAGACAAATCATTTCTTCGGCATTCCAGAATGGTGACCTGAGAATTCTTTGGTAGAAGACCCTAAATCTTAGAGTTCCACAGAGTCTTGGCTGGGAGCCCATAGCACTTGGACAGGTATGAAATGGCAGTGAGTATAACCAAGCCCTTGAGGTCAGTGCTGTCCCCTTTAGGGCGTAGCTCACTCTTCAGTAATTGGAAGGCATCCTTTTTCAAAAGTACACACCGGTACTCTGCGGCGGCTGGTTCTTTGAGATCTGGACGCCAACAGACTGATCAACAGCTGGAAAATGTCCCCTGGGGTCACTTTCCAAACCAGTCTATGATAGAACATGCTGAGCCCAAGACATTCCCCTGCTCTCTTGGTTCCGGCTTTTCCAGCCTTGCTCGTCTGCACTGGATTTAATTTATTCAAAAAAGAAAGCCAGGAAACTGAGGCCATCTTGAGACCAGCTATAGGACTGGCGGGTAGATGCTGGGATTGAGTCCTTGGTTGGGTCTTTCTGGTCCCATTTGCTTTAGCACTCAGGCTCCCTGCTGACCAGCTGCAGCCTAACATGCTACTGGCAAGTGTTCTGGGAAATCCAGGCCTGGGTGGCATCAGAGCCACTTTTCAGGGGGCAAGACTGCTGCTTCAGTTGGTCCAGCGTTCGGTCCCTGCCTACCCGGAGTCTTTGCAGCTAAATGGCAAAGAAGATTCTGATGGGGACGCCAAGGTGCTGCTGCTGCTTGTGGATAATACTGCTTTAAAGGTTTGCCCTGCCTGTCCACGCCACTTGCCCATCTACTCTGTCAGCACACATTACAAAAATATCATCCCTCTCCAGTACAAGAAAACTAAGCCCATACAAAGAACTTTCTGTCATTCCGGGAAATCGAAAGTGTAAAATGACACTATCCATTCAGTCCTTTGGAAGGCAGGCTCCCGTTCACCTGTTTTGTGGACGGCGTTCATTGCAGGAACAGCACTGAGCCTTTTGTGTTCCTGAGTGTTTCTCTGCCCCTCCCCTCCTCCTCTAGCCAGAGAGGGACAGGTGCTGCCTTTGTGTACAGAGGAGAAAGAATTAATATAAAGGGGGGAGGGGAGCAATCTGGGAAACAGGCTTATTTAGGGGTTCGCATAAAAGGGTCTGAATCCAGGCTTTGGGGGTTCTTGGCAAGAACCCTGTCCAGCAGGGCCCCTTCAAGGCAACTGCAACACAGACAGAGAGGGAAGGGAAGCTGCCAGCTAATCTTCCCAGTTGCCGCTGCTTCTTGCTCACCCGTGCTGGTAAACAACTGCTAGTTTGCAGCAGCTGCCCCAGACTGCTGAGGATTTGCTCCGGCAAGTGAAGTATCAGGGGCCAGTGGCACGCACCGGCCACAGATGACTGCGCTGTGGCTACCTGGCAGGGGAGGGGAAGAAGAGGAAGGTGGTATGCACCCCAACAACAGGAGGAGGGATGGCCAAACCTAATCCTTGGGTGGGGGGGAGGTGTAACGCCAGCACTTCCTGCCCACCCAGAGACAGAGAACAAGCTCTGATCACTGCAGCTACACAACAGTGCCCCCTAAGGGCAAGATCCTGTCCAGCAATGCCAACCCTTTGAATCTGCTGAGCAATGCCGACCCTTAATGCCACCGCTACACAGCCTCTAGTACCACTTCTCATATTAGCTCACAGTCAGCCAAAAGTCCATCAAAAGAATGAAACAACCATTTTTTTTAAATTTATTTTTTTGCAAAGGAAGGAATGCTCTTACTTGTTCTGGATTTAGCAGCTCGTATTTTCTTACTGTTTTTTCAATGATCACATTATTCCCTCCTCTCAGAAGTGGAGACAGTGGCTCCTGGAAATAAAAAAAACAAATGGTTTACATGTTTAAATGGTACAACCAGGGCTTTTTTTCTGGGAAAAAAGGTGGCGGAACTCAGTGATTTGTCCTCAGAGAAAATGGTCACATGGCTGGTGGCCCCGCCCCCTGATCTCCGGACAGAGGGGAGTTTAAACTCCCCTCTGTCCGGAGATCAGGGGGCGGGGCCACCAGCCATGTGACCATTTTCAAGAGATTCTGGAACTCCGTTCCCCCGCGTTCCTCCTGAAAAAAAGCCCTGGGTACAACTATTATTTATTTACTTTGGAAAAAATAAAAAATTCATCCCACTGTGTCCAGCATTCAAGGTTGCTTACATGTTCAATTAAAAAAAGAAAACCACAAATGAAAAATCAGAATTAAAACAAGGACAACAAAAAACAAG
The DNA here is from genome assembly GCF_028583425.1 of Eublepharis macularius. Classification (NCBI taxonomy): domain Eukaryota; kingdom Metazoa; phylum Chordata; class Lepidosauria; order Squamata; family Eublepharidae; genus Eublepharis; species Eublepharis macularius. The sequence goes on from NC_072802.1 coordinate 20,693,853, forward strand.
AGGTCCAAAATGCATGATTGGCTGATGAAAATACAAGACCTACACACTGGTTAAACTAACAGCCATCCAGATTAGATTCTTTGTGGTATTGGGTTGTGTAGAGAATGGATCTCACAGCCAAGTGTAAGAAATGGAGTTCTTAATATCACAGGGTTTATATGGTTCAGCCAGACAAGATGGCCTTGTCCCTATTCTTCTTCTTATGTGTATCTTTTTATTGCATTGAATAAATTTTATTTAAAAAAAAACAATTTTGGACTATTCAGAGCTTTATAGGTCAAAACGAACTCTACTTGGAAACTGGGAGCTAGAACTCTATGTGTTAGAAAAATACGCTTGTTGCAGAAAACCCTGTTCACAACCTAGCTGCTGGGTTCTGGACTCATTGAACTTTCCAATGGCACCAACAAAAATACTTGATTCTAAGACAGCAACATTTGAGAAACAAAGGAGCAGTCCCAATCGGAATTCCAGAACAAAGCATTAAGTCAGCCAGGCTGAATATCACTAGCACCAAAGAAAAACAGCAAAAAGTAAATTCAACAGTCAAAATACTGGAGAATTTGAAACAATTATTTTGCTTTATAATAAGAACAAGTCAACTTGCAATTATCAGATACACACACCCCCAACAGGTCTGATTCCCCCTTGTGGACATGGATTGCCTGCCCTATATACAATACATGTGTGTATATACAGCCCATACACAGAGAAGGGGAAATGGAACTGAGCAATCTGTCTCCATGCCCCACTCACAACCGAGCATACTGGCCCCACCTACAACTGTTTCCTTCAGCACAGTACTTATGCGCATGTTAATGAGCATGGGTAGACTCTCTCCCAGTAATCACTGATCATGAGATTGGTGTCCACACACATACATATTTTGTTGGGCGAATGCACAGACAAGGGGTGATAGCAGTGGGGCCCGCCTGTTTGGTTCTGTTCCAATCCTATATGTGTTGCCCTGAACACCGAGGCTGTATGTACAGGAACTGTGAGACAGGTAGTTTTAACAGTGAACAAGTTTTCTTACCTGTTCAGGATTCTCTAATATAATCCTCCGGACTGTGCCCTGGGAATAAGGGGACAATTTCAAGGATGGAGACGAGGATTCCTGTTGAGGATGAGAGAAAACGAATAGTAATTATGGCTACGCACTAAGATGCAGGAACAAGGTGACCTGAACACACTGCTTTGGAATTGAAGCTTATCCGTTTCAACAGACATTACTTCCAAGTGAAGGAGATGTAGAATACAGGTTTAGAAGGATGAAACAGCCATCAGTTTATTTAAATAAGAAATAATTTGGAACCAACACTGAAAAATTCACCTTCGCAACAGAGAAATGGTTAGCCAAAGCTGTATCATGGAAACTTGGCTGTAGTTCCACCTATATAAAGCAAGAGGTGCGACCACCTGGCTACCCAACCTTATCAAAGACATACATAGCAACAGAGAGTTACAGGAGGTGGTACATTTTTGGAAAGTTTACCTGGAAATGCTCGGTGGTAGTGTTAAGTCTGGACTTTGGGATGAAAGTTGTTTTTAATGGCTTGCTTTTCATATCAATAATTTATCCTGTCATTTTTATGATTTTATTGTACTGGTTTTATTTGTGAGCTGCCTCTAGCGGTTATCTAGAGAGGCAGCACATGCATTCTCTAAATAAGTCAGTAATAAATAAATCATTTTGGGCTTCCAGCTCATGGGCTCAGCAGGGCCCCCCAAAATTAAGATGCAGTTTTGCAAGTATACTCTTTAATGTGGGGGGGGGGGGCTGTAAGACCATTAAATCCAAGGTTCTAAAATTACCTAAGTGCAAAATTCAATCAAACATTTTCCTCCTAGATCCAGAGATCTTTGCGGTAGCACACTGGACATAAAGAGAAGCTAAGATGATGGAAGGCATCTAATGGACAACAAATGCAACAATCAACATTTGTTGAACAAAGATTTTTATCCAGTGAACAAAGAGCTTTTTTCAAAGTTTTATCAAGTTTGGGGGTTTCTTCCCTCCACTCTCTTTAGACAGCTACCACAAAAGCAATCCATACCATTTTAAATTGAAAATAATAGTAATTAATTTAAATAATTGCAATTCCTGGATTTGGAAAAGGGTGCTTTTCCAAATTCATAAAATTAAATAAAAAAGAGTCCAGTAGCACCTTTAAGACTAACCGATTTTATTGTAGCATAAGCTTTCGAGAATCACGTTCTCTTCGTCAGATGCATGGAGGGCAGAAGGAAACTGGTCAAATATAGAGGAGGGGAGGGGAGGGGGGAGGAGGAGAGGGGGGATGTAAACAACTCCTTTGATATGGAGATGCAGACAGCTCCTTTTGGTGTGGGGATCAGTTTGCTTGTGTAAAGGTTCAAAGGAGTTTGCCCTATTAGTCTGTAGTAGCAAAATCAAAAAGAGTTCAGCAGCACCCCTAGACTATCCAATTCCACTGCAGCACAAGCCTTCGATAACCACAGTCCTCCCCGCCAGATGCATCTGACAAAGAGAGCTCTGGCTCTTGAAAGCTTATGCTACAATAAAATTGGTTAGTCTTAAAGGTGCTACTGGACTCTTTTTTATTTTGCTACTACAGACTAACACGGCTAACTCCTCTGGATCTATAAAATTAAATGGATGTCTTACTCAAAAAATCATCTCTAGTTATTTTCTTTTACAAATGCATAGGCTGCTTTTGTGCTTAATAAGCCTAAAAAGTAGTTTACATACTTTGAGCAAATCTATATATAAATCCAGATGCTTTTTAAAAACAGATCAGGCACTTGCAGGGAAATAAAGAGTTTGCCCTATTGAGATTATCAATGGAGTGGCTAAAAAAAAGTATCATTTCCTATCTTCATTACCTATCACCTACTCCCTGTGCAAGTGAAGGGTCTTACAGGGACAGGTAGCTGATCATGCAGCTTTGGGTGGAGCCAATTATCCCTACTGACAGGGCTCATTTCGGGGGGGGGGGGAACGCACAGGAAGCAGTTCTGGCAGTTCTCCAAAGAGATCACATGTCAGGTGGCCCCGCCCACCTGACTCTCAGCCATTTTGGGCCTGTTTCGGCCTGGATTGGGGCTGAAACAGCCTGGATTGGATTGGCGCTGGGTGGGGGAACCCTCCCCTGCCCAGCACTGACCTGATCTGGGCCATTTTGGCCCCAAACCAGGCCCAAAAGGGCCACTTCCAGTCATTTAGGGCCCCTTTTTGCCATTTTGAGCCCAATTTCGGCCCTGAACGGCCAGGATTGGGTCCAAAACAGCCAGGATAGGTGATGTCAGGAGGTGTGGCATATGCAAATGAGGTATGCTAATGAGTTATGCTAATGAGTTCCTTCCACTCTTTTTCTACGAAATGACCCCTGCCTAATGAAATGTGTTTTGGGCATTTGTTTGACAGTGGAATCAACCAAGCCGGATCACATGAAAAGTTCCAACATGGGACTCGTGCCAGAGGGATCATCACTCGCCAGAAAGGCTTTTATGGTTTGCCAAAACAACTATGGCTCAAGAATCAATTCTGTGTTTTGATTCCTTAACTTGACCCAGTTCTATGCAGGCTTCACCTGTGACGGCTGTCAACTCTGTAACACAGGAAAACCTGCCTGAATAAATTGTAGCAAAGTCAGGTACTGGAGCTAACCAGCAGTCTCTTATCAGTGGTACAGATTGTAAATCAGAGTGCTGTTTCATCTATTAGATTTGCGAAGAAAGAATCTAGTCAAAGAAGAAGACAACTGAAGACAGATCACAGACAGTATGATTTGTCTGAGATTGAGTATACCCACTGGTTTCAAATTATGCACATTATCTCTTCCAATCTATGTGATGTCAAAAGGCTTAATCTTGTTTGGATAGCGCTTGGCATTTTGCTTGCTGAGCACAGTGGCCGAAATCCATTTTACCAGCAAGTATCTTTTAAAAACTAGCAAGAGTGTTGTATACATTTTCATGAAAGGGTCATTCCTTTATTAGGTAACAACAATTCCACAGTGGGTCAACAGATCTTACACTCTGAATTACTGCATCTTTTTCTTGCTGTGTGAGAAGTCCTGTGCAATCTTTCTAAACTGCCTCCCATAACACACGAGTCAGAACACAAATTCTGAGAAGAGAATATAACTAAATGCCAATTATTATAAAGTGGGAAATTATGAATACTGCTGGTGACTTGGCACACAGCTAGACAGATGCCTCCGCCTCTCTTACTGCCAGTTTTTCACGTTCTGATGCTCACAGTTTGCGTTGACAGAAATAATCTACACAAAACACACAGGGCAATTTAGAAACAGATTTTAAAAATCACTAGATAAATATTCGTATGCATTGCCAAAGGCTTCTTCCGCTGAAGGGAAAAATTCCAGCTGCTCTGCTAGAGAATGCAAACCTATCACCTCACCTCAATATCCTGACAAGCTACTACTAGGCAAAGTACAATCCCGAACCAATGGTCTGATTTATACCAAATATCTTCAGACTTATTCAGAGTATTTTAGATCAGCTTTATTTGAGGTTTGTTTCGCCTTATTAACCTGTCCGGTCCCTCTCTTGCTGTCATCTACAGTAACATTAAATCATAAACTCCCTTGCTTTCATTATGATGCATGCTAGTAGTGTTATACATCTGCAATCACTGCAAAGACTATTTCTGTGGTGGTTTTACCCCAGGATAAGCAGACAACAGCACATATGGACCAAAATCTGACCCACGAGCGTCACCAATTGAACTGCCACTCTCTCAAAAGCGCTTCTGAGCACTGTTGGCCAGCCAACTTTCTGATCACATTACAGAAATGCACAGGCTGCCTGCTCACAGCACAACTCTGAAACTTTCAGACTCAGCTGGCAATAAGTAGGTAGGTGGAAGCACAGCAATAGAGAAAGAAAATCAAACATGGCTTCTTCACCCCCAGTACTGTGTTCTAAACTGTCCCGCGGGCTAAAATAATTGCCGGCCACTATTTTATATTCAAAAGTATTAGGTGAAAATGAGAATTTTCACAAGGCAATTTATCTTCTGAAAATCCTTACATACTTGCCTGAACAGCACTCTGCAGCCGCGGGCGCCTCGGAAATGCATGCTTCTAAGTTCCACAGCTTAGGTGGAGTAAGTTACAGAATTATTGAACTGGTCTCTTATCAACCCACAAGCTCATATTGGTTGCAGAGAATGAAAGAAGATATTAAAGTAGAATCCACTCTAATCTTCAGGATTTTATAAGGACAGGTTTCAAATCCTATAGAGAATGCATAAGGAAAAGCCCTGCGGGATGTTTCTCTTAATGAGGACACATTTTGGTTTTCAAAGAACAACGGCTCCAGTCTTGCCAAATGAGAATCCAAGAGCCACTTCACGTAAAGGGCCAAGTTCCACATTTAATTTAATTGGCACGTCTGTAAAGATGCTTATTGGCAAAAGTCTGTAAATGAAAATTATGAGCAACATAAGCCTGGTTCAGACATGTAGATGGGAATGAGACTGGAGAATGCTGAGGTGGCAGAGTAAACTCTCATTTCAGACGGCAGGTAGAGAGTGATGAGTTATTCCCTGTGTTAAAAAGTCCCTGTGTAAAGAAAACCAGTACAGCAAGCGAAGAGAAGGGGTGGTAGGGTCTTTCTCCCAGCTATGCTACTTGCTATTTCCGTAGAGGAACGTTGTTGTTTTTTAGCACATTTGAACATTCCAAACTGGAATCCAACACCTGCAATCTGCATGTGATTCCATCGCCTCAGGGACCCGCGTCCTCATTACCACCTCATGATCCTTCATGTGTGAACCAGATCTTAGAGAAAGTTAGGACCAAACCAGACATGATGTGGGTCGCCATATTTATTTATTTATGTCATCATAACATAAGAAGAGCACTGCTGGATCACACCAGGGGTCCATTTACTTCATCATCCTGTCTCCACAGTGTCCCACCCTTCTCCTGATGTTGGTTCCTCCACCGTTATTTAGAGGTTTACTGCCTCTGGAAGGAGAGGTTCCCTTTAGTTGTTTTGAGGGAGCTCACAAATCAGTCCAATCCTCTTTTAAAGCCATCTATATTAGTGGCTGCTCCATTCGCACACAAACCGAAGAAGGGGGGAGTCCATTTTTGCCAAACTAAAAGTGAGCTTGGCTAAGAAGTGCTTCAGATGAAGAAACGTAGGGGGGGCGGGTTCCAACTCTGATCACCTCAGCACACACACCCCTTTACCCCCTGTGGGCTTTGCCACTTCAAGCAAGGAGGAACTAGCCTAGTCTTTTTCATCCTGAGAGTTAGCTGTTTTATAGTGCAGTCTGAGTTACACCCTTCTAAGTCCATTGAAGTCAATGGGCTTAGGGCGCAACTCTGCTTAGGATTCCACTGTTAGTTTTTTTGAGAGCCAAAGCCCACTTCATCAGATGCATGGAGATGCGCGCTTTGTAGCTTTGGGTATCATCTATCTATATACAACGGAACTTATTGCTTAAGGCATCTGCCAACATGGGCTCGACCTCACAAAAACTAACGCACAATAAATGTCTCAGCCTTTACAGTGTCACAAGGCTTTTTTGTCACCTTTCCCCCCCCGACATTCTAGCTGTTTATGTGCAGACAACTTATGACACTGAGGGAAAACTGAACATACAGAGTAAGGGGTGGTGGCTGAACCCAGGACACAAAGATTATGACAGGAAATGTGTTTAGCTAATTTGATGCATTTATGTTTTTATTTCTCTTTGCCTTTGTGTTTTGCCTGAGTAAACAGATTCCCCAATTAGGACTGAACTCTTTCCAGATTTCATCAATGTTTTCTCCTTTTGCCTGTAAACAAACTTTTTTCCTTTATATGGATAAGGTGTTGCTACCTTTGTTTGAGAACTGAAGCCCGCCCCCCCAGCCACACCTTGCTCAAGATCACTACCTCAGGGAGGGGGAAAGGAGCTACTTTTCCTTTGGAGGTTTCTCTCTTTTTCACAGTGCCTCAGACACTAGAAAGTGACTGACTGCCAAAGTCGTGAATGTCTGAAGAAGTCAACTCTGACTCAAGAAACTTCATATGCTGCAATCAATTTTGTTAGACTTTAAAGCGCCACTGGACGTCTGTCTTACTGAGCAGTGACACCCAGCTCCAAATACTTGCTGCCAGTGGCAGCCAAAGCCTCTTCCTCTTCCTATCTGGGGGCTTTCCTGGCCCCTGTTAAATGCTGAACACACACGCTGATAGGAAAAAGACAGAGAGCCCGCCTGGCACACCTATGTACTGTCTGGTGCTCCCACTTGGACTACATCTCTGGCTCTCAATTTGGGAGGCTAACATCCCAGCCCCTTCATTTTCATCTGTTTCCTGACTGTGGAGGGCCACCAATTCACAGGCAAGCTACGTCACACCACCAGCCAGTCCTCCATACAGAGTTCCACACGAGCAAATGCATACTTCGTAGAAATTTAAGAGCTGTTTATCCAGGAAGCATAAAGACAGAGAAACTAAGGAAAGTTTCCTCAGAGAAACTAAGGAAAGGGACAGGTGACATTGGGAAGGAACGGAGAGGCTGAAGTAACTGTGAGATAAATAAAGCTACTCTTCTGCAGTAAATGACACTCCTGGTAAATGATGGATGAAAAATAAGCTTGTATCTTAAAAAGGAGAAGGTATTTTCATATTGGGACTGAGGGCAAGCAGTATGAACCGGCTGCTGCCCTGGGGGCTCAAAGTGAAAGCCCACCCCTGTTCACATTCCAGACTCCTTTGAGGCAAGCAGAAGAATGAGAGCCAAGCTACAAGTGACGCCGACACTGGTTGGACACTTGTCAGCTTCCCTCAAGTTTTGATGGGAAATGTAGGCATCCTGGTCTTGCAGCTGTAATGAAGAACCAAGCTGTAAAACCAGGATGCCTACATTTCCCATCAAAACTTGAGGGAAGCTGACAAGTGTCCAACCTGTGTAAGGCGTCACTTGTAGCTTGGCTCTCAGATGGCAGCATGAGCTGTATCATTCACATTGCTAGTGCAGAGAGTTTACACGAGTTCCCTCATGTAAAAAAAACTCTGTAATTTTTTTAAAAATAAGCATCTTAAAAGATTCTTTAAAAATCCTAGTCTAGCCTATTGTATCTTAGACTAATTTCCCACTTACAGAGATTATTCATGTGAGGGAACTTTAAAAGTTTCCTTCCCTGCAGTCTGGGGCTGTACAGTCCATTCTGCAGCACAGTGCTCCCCTCACCCCCCACCCCTCCAACCTGCCAAACCATCTGTGATTAGAGAGACTACAACTGCTTATTTTCCAGTATGGCATGCAAATCTGGTTCCCTATTCATACATCACATGGTTGAATTACACTTGCTATGGTTACTGTGATTGTCTGAATGCAGGCCAGTTCACAACCACGATTAGCTAGAGTTTGTCAAACCAGAATTTGAAACCAGAGTCTTAAGTTGGCTTCTTGACAGTTTTGTATGCTGTACAATGACACCCTCCCTGGTTAAATCAGGATTTGTCAAAACAAACCACAATTTAAGCTACTATCGAGCTCTGTTCTTATGTTACAGTGAACACATGTACAGCTTGAACACATGTACATGCGTATACCTGTTTGTAAGACAGAGCTAACATGCATTCTCTTTATGAATTAAACCAGGGATCAGCTCCTGGACAAATGTGGGGTTTCAATCACACATTCAGCTGTACACGCATTCAGTGTAATTACTCAACACACATATAAAGGAAAAAAATGTGTACACTGTATACTGTTTGTACATGCATTCTGTCTGAACTGAGCCACAGTACATTTCTACTATCCCAAAACTTGCTATTAGCTAGAAGATTAAAAAAAAAAAGACCTGGTGCTAAAGCTAGATGGTCAGTTCTCTTCTAACCAAATGGGCATAGATTTGGTGGGAATATTTCAAAAACAGGCACAAATTCAGAATCACCTGGAAATTTCACCTACGTGCCTTGGAAAAAAGATGGGTACAGATGTCAATTTTAGCGTTAGTTTTAAGGAGATAGATGGAGGCATGAACAATGGAAGCAACACTGTACCAACCATGGCTTGTTTAAAAATAAAATCCTAGGTGTGTATTTAAGACCTCAGGAGGAGCCATCCTCAGTGTACTTCCACTGTCAGAGATGCAGCACGCAAGCTACACAGGTCACAGATTTTTTAGAGATCCCATGACAGCAAATTCAGTTCTCACAGGGGCCTGCTCTGTCCTATCCCCCTTGGTTTTTATACAGTTGGCAGCTTTGTTTCAGAGGAATTTGGGACAAACTAGGTTTGTGACTTTGCTACAGCCGTTTTTTCTTTTCCTTTCAGTTTCCTTCCATTTTGGGTTTGCTGGTACGGCCCATCTGTTTTTCATTCTACGGAGTTAGTTGTTAGTGTTTTTAGCCTGCCAAGTTAATTTGATGTTTCGACTGTTAGCTACCTTGCAAGTCTAAACAGGCCAAAAAAGCAAAATTTTCTATTTCAGTAAATGCATGAAGCAGACAGTTAAGTAAGAGCAAATCTTTGCATGATAGCAAAATGCATCAATTTGCCTCCTCAATAATATGCATAAAAATATGAAAAGAGGCAAAAAGGACCCTGTACTGCTATGATCTGCTGGATGGAGTGACTATCTTGGACCTGTATCTTTCCCCCTTGAAGTAATGGAGGAAAAAGCACCACCTGTCACTTTCTGCCAACTGTGTAGCTCTTACAATGATGTCCTAAGTAGAGTTACACCCTTCTAAGCCCATTGATTTCAACAGGCTCAAAATCAAAAGGATGGCACAATCTCTCACTTAAGAGCCCTGCCAGGAAAAACACAGACCAACCCCAGGACTCAAAGCTCACACTGTTTCCCATGTCCTTTTCTTTAAGTGCTATATTTGTTCTTCTGAAATTATGAATGCAACTTTAATCATTACAAACTGTATTCTGATGAGATTTTCTGCTAAGCCAACAAGAGATAGCTTCTGTAAATACAGTAGCTACTTGCAGATACTTGCAATCTGTTTCCAGTACTTCAGCCTTAAAAAAAAAATCCTCGCACGATCTCATATTAGAAGTCCAAAAGCCATTTTAGGCTAATACATTGGAAAGCAAATTTTGCTTCAGATGACTGCTTCACACATTACACAGCAAGCGGAAAAGCTGTAGGCAATATGGGATCCATGACACAGTACTTCCATAAAACATGTGTTCGCAACCCTAATCACACCAATCTTATCTGTATTTCTTATGAATGAATTTTCCTTACCACCAGGGCTTTTTTTCTGGGAAAAGAGGTGGTGGAACTCAGTGGTGGAACTCAGGACCACACAATGACGTCACTTTGGGTTAGCTGGAACAATGGGGGAGTTTTTTAAAGTTTAAATCGCCCTCGGCGAAAATGGTCACATTGCCAGCGGCCCTGTCCCCTGATCTCCAGACAGAGGGGAGTTTAGATTGCCCTCCGTGCCACTCCAGCAGCGCGGAGGGCAATCTCAACTCCCCTCTGTCTGGAGATCAGGGGGTGGGGCCACCAGCCATGTGACCATTTTCAAGAGGTGCCAGAACTCGTTCCACCAGGTTCCCGCTGAAAAAAAAGCCCTGCTTTCCACTCTGGGGCCATCCCTAAAGGAAGGTAGGACCTGGTACAAGATTTTCCTATTTCTCCCAAGCCTTGCAAGGTCTTTTGACTGGTATCATGTGAGTATTTTTAAAATGGCTTGTTTTGGCCATTTTGGGGCCCGGATTGGCCCCAGCAACCCATTCCAGGATGTTTCAGCCCTGATCTGGGCCATTTCTGGACTGTTTGGCCATTTTGGGCACAAAACACCCTGGATCGGGCCCTAAACGGCCAGTTTAGGGAGTGCTGGGTGGGGGAGTGCTTTCCCGTGTAGCAACAGCCTGTTGCAGGCTGATCTGGGCTGTTTTGGGCCTGAAATGGCTGGGATCTGGCCACTGCTGGGCAGGGGAGTGCTCCCCTGTGGTGGAGCTGCCCATTCCATGCCGATTCAGACCCAATCTGGGCCAAATTTAGCCTTATCCAGGCCAAATCAGATCCCCCCTCCTATGGAGCACAGGAGCGCTCCCAGGGCGGCCATGGCCTGTGTGATGACGTTACTTCCCGAAAATGACGTCATCGTGCAGTCCCGGGAGCGTGTGTGCACATGTATTGAGAGGCACACCACCTCCTCCCGGGAGTTGTCCTGGATGAGAGTTCCCCCACCCCTTTTCCCCAGAAAAAAGACCCGCTTGCAAGACTTCCTTCCAAGGCACAGCGGATTGCCAACAGCCACTGATAGTCACCTGAACAGTGGGCCCTACCGCCCAGGTGATTGGCAGCTTCTTCCAAGATGTGTGAACGCCCACCAAATGCAAGAATGGGGCAGTCACCTTGAGACCTCAGAACATAACCACAGCCTTTTATACAGAGGGAGGTGGGCTAGTTAAGACCCACTTCTGGTTTAAAGCGTGCTGCCTATCAATTCGGTCTTGACACTTCAGGCATATATAAATTGTCTAACATTTACTGGCATCAAGCGAGCAGAAGCAGCAAGATTCATGATGACCTTTACTTCCTCTGCAATAAGATCACATTCATCTCCAATTTTTGAAATGTCAAAAAATGTCCAACTCTGGTATTTTTTAGCTCCAGTAACAAAAGCTAACAAGATGTATTGATTTTCTATTAATCCAACACATGGGTGGAGAGATTAGTGCTACCAAGGTGGGGAGGGGGGTTCTAAAGTTGGGAAGCATTTCAAGTTCTTAGGATACAGCGAAAGAGGAATTCCTACTTTATTTCCTTTCTTTCTTTCTTGTTCTGCTCTTCTGACCTATACGTCTTAAGTAGTAACTGAGAATATAAGGAAGAAAGTAAAAATTCAGGCCAGAGAAAGTTCTTAGGATACCACTATTTAGAGAGCTAAAAGTGGTTCAAATTCATAGGCACTACCAATAAAAGTTGAGGCATTCAAGATTTTTCCAGACCTCAGTTATTCTATATAGTGGAGCATACTGGAGATGTATAAACACAACCCATCACTTTAAGCAGGGCTTTTTTTCAGCTGGAACGCGGTGGAACAGAGTTCCAGAACCTCTTGAAAATGGTTACATGGCTGGTGGCCCCGCCTCCTGATCTCCAGACAGAGGGGAGTTTAGATTTCTCTCTGCTCTGCTCAGCGGCACGGAGGGCAATCTAAACTCCCCTCTGTCTGGAGATTAGGGGGTGGGGCCACAGGCCATGTGACCATTTTCTCCGAGGGCAACCCACTGAGTTCCACCACCTCTTTTGCCAGAAAAAAGCCCTGACTTTAAGGATGCACAGCGATGAAACATTATTTGAGGAGTGGAGCTCACGTGGAAGGACACTCACCAAATTCTACATCAGATACATAGCCTTCTTTCCAGAAACATGCAGAGAGGAAAGTGGTTCTACTTGTTGGTAACAGAAACCTGCAGTGCAGAGTGCTGATTGGCTAGTCCCTGTGCCCACTAATACACTTCACCTCTCCCTGGGGAACAGTTTTACAACTTAAAACAAAAAAACCCTTTTACCAAAAAAAAGGAGCAAATGAATGTTTACATGCACAAACAAACAAGAGACATTGTCGAAGGCTTTCACGGCCGGAGAACGATGGTTGTTGGGGGTTTTCCGGGCTGTATTGCCGTGGTCTTGGCATTGTAGTTCCTGACGTTTCGCCAGCAGCTGTGGCTGGCATCTTCAGAGGTGTAGCACCAAAAGACAGAGATCTCTCAGTGTCACAGTGTGGAAAAGATGTAGGTCATTTGTATCTACTCAGGAGGGGTGGGGTTGAGCTGAGTCATTCTGTAAGAGTTTCCCAGGGTGTGGAATGCTAATGGCGGGAGGCTTCACTGTATCCTGAGGAGGTTCTTTTGCATATGGATTGGTGCTTGATGTGCTAATCTTCTCTGCAGGGCTATTGTCGGGTGTGGAGTGTTTCGGGACACCAAAATACTGGACAACACTTCCAACTACTTTGTCAGACTGCACAGGGAAGCCATTGAAATTCACAAACATAAGCAAAACTTCAACAGGAAAGAAGAAACCTTAAGAATGAACAGAGCATGGGCTCCAGTTCTGAAAAACACCAGGCCAACAAAACACTCCACACCCGACAATAGCCCTGCAGAGAAGATTAGCACATCAAGCACCAATCCATATGCAAAAGAACCTCCTCAGGATACAGTGAAGCCTCCCGCCATTAGCATTCCACACCCTGGGAAACTCTTACAGAATGACTCAGCTCAACCCCACCCCTCCTGAGTAGATACAAATGACCTACATCTTTTCCACACTGTGACACTGAGAGATCTCTGTCTTTTGGTGCTACACCTCTGAAGATGCCAGCCACAGCTGCTGGCGAAACGTCAGGAACTACAATGCCAAGACCACGGCAATACAGCCCGGAAAACCCCCAACAACCATCAAACAAGAGACAGATTAAACACGGCAGACCGCTGGCCTGAAGCAGTAGTGGGAGCCATTCATGACTAAATTAGCAAGAGGATCCCCGCTCTAGGTATTCAAAACCACACGAAGTTCACTGGATTCACAGCCATTCTCTCTCAGCCTCACCTACCTCACAGGGCTGTTGTGAGGATAAAATCAGGCTAGGAAAACCATGCACAAAGCTCCTTGAAAACAGGGTGAAAGAAAAAAATGCACAATATAGAATCACGCCACATAGCATCAATGGTCAACCAGTTGTCATATACATCAGGAAGACAACATCTGCACCCCCACAGGAGATCAAAGCATGCTAACTCCTGCTTTTTACTTACATATGAACACATGATGCTGCCTTATACTGAGTCCCTCTTACTCAGAACCGTCTACCCTGACAGGGACCACCTCTGCAGGATTTCAGGTAGGGAGAAGACTTTCCCCAACCCACTTTCCACCTGAGATTATTTAGTACATATCAAGTGTGAGCTCTAGCACTCAGCCATGGCCCATCTGCAGCTGCCTGCAATGCAAGTGAATCCAGGCCAGCTACCCCCAGGCTACCCATTAGAGAGAGAACACTATACCTACCGCAATGCCACTCCACCTACCGCATTGCCTACCAGACAAAGGGCATTCATCTAAATGAGGCTAACGTACCAGGGAGTGCCATCTTCGTAACAGGCCATTCGTTCAACAAGGTAATTAAGGGTACATGTTGTCAACTGCTTTCAACTTTCTGAAAAAGTGGGATACAAAATGTTCTAAAAATAAATACCATTTGCAGCCTGACATCAGTTTGGGGGCCAGAACTGCCCGCACTAGACACCCCGAGCGATCTTCCTGCCTTGCTTAATAAATGGATTTTGATGTTAACTGTCGCAATGTGGAAACTACAAAGAAGAAGAAAAAGGGGGTGTGGGGGAAAGGCCCCACAAACTCAACCCAAACAAGCAGGGGAACAAAATAGAGGGGTTAAGTAACAACCTAAAAATATACTAGAAAGTATTTATTAGGAATGTGCGCAAATGCAGATTAAAAACAAGTTTAAAACATAAGGCCTGAATGGCAGGCTACATGTATTGTAGCCTGCCATTCAGGCCTTATGTTTTAAACTTGTTTTTAATCTGCATTTGTGCACATTCCTAATAAATACTTTCTAGTATATTTTTAGGTTGTTACTTAACCCCGCAACGTGGGAACTAAGCATGAGGAAACAGTCACCATCACAGAGGTGGGCATGCAAAATCAGTTCTGGAACCCAATCTAGCTAGTTCTAGATTGCAAAGGGGTGTGTGTCTGTGAGTACACCCAATGAGAAACTGTCAGATCAAAGAGCGGGTTTACAACCAAATTCCAGAAGAACAAGTTCTATGCTGCAAGAATATTTTTTAAAAATGCAGCAGCGCAAACGAGCCAGAGGTCTCGTTAAACCTGCCTGCACTCAAATTCCCCTTGTAAAATGCTCTTTGTGGGCACTGCACATTTACACATCATCATTAGGGGTGCTTTAAAATGAACCACTTTGTTGTTCACGTTTCACAGTAAAAAGAAACATTAAGTGGCACTAATTGATCCCGGATTAACACTTCTGAAACACTTTCAAGAGGCTTATTATATTTGCGCAGAGAGACATTTTATTACAGAAGCCAATGTAAAGGTTTCCATGCCTCCTCTCTCTCTGGACCACTGTGCTTCTACTGATTTGGCCCAAGAGGTCTGAAAAGACACCTTTTTCTCACTTATTAAACATTTGAACAGATACATCCTTTCCTCTGCAGCAGAGAATGGAAAATTCGTTTTCCTCTCCCATAGTCCATTCACTGTATTCTGTCTTCTCTTCTATCAAAAAGAACTATTTGCATAGGCAGACCCAGAAGGGAAGTGTTTGCAAATGAAGTGTTTGCACCTTGGACTTGCACTCTGTTTCTTCACCGTCCTTTCTGCTACTTTACAAACAGCAAAATCTGGTTTCCAACAGATAGGCGAGATTTTATTTAATGATTATCATTCACCGTGGCATTCAAAAATAAACTTTGGTGATCTAAGTTTTCAGAAGAATCCAGCAGCTTTCTAATAAAAGCCTGGCCTTTTCGGTTTATTGTTCCAATACCTTTGGCACTGTTGAAAAGATGCGGCCGAACTGCCTCTCCCCACACATTCCTCACATACCAATTCTGACTTCTAGAATCCGAAAAAGGTGACCTGTTGTTCTTTTTAAAACTGAAGAACACACTGTTAACCCCTCTGAGCTCTTACCCCTAACTGAAGTAAAGCCTAAGTACATATATGTATTTTATTTTAACCCTACTTTTCCTTCATGAAGCACAAGGCAGTGTAAATGTTTTCTCTCCCCCATTTTCTCCCCTCATGACAACCTTGTGAAGTAGGATAGACTGACAGGCAATGACTGATCCTTAGACATCTAATGAGCAAATCTGTTCAATTCATCCACTGTTACTGTAACCTAAAGAGCCAAAGCACCAGAGCCATTTTGAAAGCTTCTCTTCTTTCCCCTCAACTTTTTACCTTGATCTAATGACTCTTCAGAGGCACTACTTCAGGTGCCCCCGCCTTCTGCGATCAGGCAGGTAGCAACCTGGGAGAGGGCCTTCTCAGTCATGGCACCAAAACTCTGGCACTTTCCCCCAGGGACACTCATCTTTCCCCTTCTATTGCCACTTTCCTCCAGTATGTTAAGACTCGTCCCTCACCAAGGCATTCCCTCAATGAGCCCTCCTTCTTCCCAAAGTTTTAATTGTTTTTGTGTTGAATGTACTTTAACTCTGTTTTTAATTATGTGTTTTTGTTGGTTTTAATGGTGTTTAAGATGTGATTTTTATTATGTGTTTTTTTAATTTGTTAGCTGCTTTGGTGGCCCTTACGAGGGCACAAAGATGGGGTATAAATTTTGTAATAAATAAACACAAAATACGTATGTATTTTAAAAAATTCCACCTTGCACCAACAACTCTCACCAAGATGATTTCCAAAGTGGCTTACATAAGAGTAAAATCATCAATTAAAAACAAAACAGCAGTCAGGAACCCGCTAGCTGCAAAAAATCAACTATAAGATACTCAGTGCTCATTTAATGAAAAACAACTGGCAATACAGAACTAAGGGGAGGGAAACCTACACATATGCATTTGCAATATTATCCCCACTTCCACCCATGCCCAAGCAACAAAAGCTACTAAATTAACAAAAAGCTTGAGTGGTCAAAATAAAAATTGACGTGACATTCTAAAATTAGATAGGCTAGTCACAGGGAGGGAGTTCTAAAGTCATGTGCCCACCACCGAAAAGGCCCTGTCCCTGATGACCACACTCCTCACTTCTGAAGGAGGGATTCACAGAGTAGTGTATCTGCAGAAGATCTTGACTGATGGGCAGATTTGTATGTTAGCAAGCACTATAAAGCCAGTAAGAGCTTCAAAGGTAACAACCGGCACTTTGATTTGTGCCCAGAATCAAACAGCCAGCCAGGATTGCTCTTTTAATACTAGTAATGTATCTTGATGACAGCCCACGTTGTCCTAAACTTCCCCATTTCTCCCTCCTATTTGTTTATTCTGAATGCCTCTCCCTTCTCTCCCTCTGGCCTTAGTAAAACACTCTTTTGCTTTTGCTTTATTCAAAAAGCTTGCTGGTTGTTTTGAGTACTTTCAACACATGCCAAACATAAGGGAGCCCTTTTAACTTGTTTCAGGCCAACAACTAAGTCATTTCTTTTCTGCAGCAAGCTGTACTCTCCTTCGAGTTCTCGGCAAAGCCTCCTCCCCAAGCTGTGTCTGTACACTGAGCCGTGTGGTACCTTGGACTAAGGAGACTCTGGTTCGAATCATCGCTCAACTATTAAGTTCCCTGGGCATACAGAACAAAATTTGAATCTCGTGGCCCCTCAAAGACCAAGAACATTTTCCAGGGTATAAGCTTTTGAGAGTCAAAGCTCACTTCGTCAGATAACCAGGGTGTCCAGTTACTCTTCAAGTACGGCTCACAGAGGCGTAGGAAATAGGGAAGCCCCATATAAGTCACTCCAACCTCCTGAAGGAAGGGCAGGTCACAAAAGCAACAGATCAATGAGCAAACAAACCAGTGCAACTAGATTCTACACTTGTAAAATCATCACAGTATTTCCCCCTTCATTTAAAATAATAGGCGTGATTCCGATCAAGTTCTCCTGAACAAGCCACAATGAAATAGTTAGTGGTGCAAGCGCATTAATGTGTGCTCCTTTGGCCGATTGAAATCATTTCCTACAGGGCTTGTGCGGGAGCATTTCCCAACGGATTGTGCCCACTGTCACAATATTATCTTATCAGTCACCCAAACCGACACCTGCACACACTGTCGCACCTGTCGCCCTGTGTGGCTAAGCAGGAAATGGGTTTCACCCGCAAGCGAGTGTGTTGACTAGGACCTTTGGGACTCCTGCTTCCAGTGAGGCGAGTCATATCAAATATCACATCTATCCTTCCTCTTCCATAGACAGACCCAACATTGTTGTATTTTATTATGCACTGTAACTGAGACAGGATGATGTGAGAGCAATGAAAAGCAGGGCAGAAATGTTTTAATCAATAAAAAATAAAGCTTTGCAGTGCCAAGCTTATTTTATTTATTTATTTATTTATTTATTCACTTAAATTTATAGTCCGCCCTCCCCAACCAAGTGGGCTCAGGGCGGATCACAACATTTTAAAACACACTACACACTAAACTTGGTGTTTCCAAGAAAATACCCTGGCTCACAAATAAAAACCAGCAATAAACCTGGGGAGGGGGTACCATCCATTCCTAACGCTAGAACCTAGGAGGTGCCCTGCCGGATCAGAACCATAATCCATCTAGGCCTCCATCCTGTTCCACCCTAGAGGGCCAACGTGGTATCGAGGCCAAGGCCTTCTCCTGATGCTGCCTCATCATCACACTGCTATTCAGAGGTTCGCTGCCTCTGGAGCTTCCCTTTAGTCACCATGGCTAGTGGCCACGGATGGAAATCGCCTCCATGAATCGGTCTAATCCCCTTTTAAATCCACGTGCTTGCGGCCATCCTTACATCCACGGGCAGTGAATTCCACAATTTGATTCGTCACTCAGTAAAGAGGTATTTCCTTTTGTGCACCCGCAGTCCATTGCCAATTAACTTCATTGAGCGCCTGCAACTTTTAGTATTAAGGAAGCTCTAGTAGTATTATGGGAGAAGGAGGAAAAGTTCTCTCTGTCCACTCTCTCTGGGCCATGTACAATTTTATAAAGCTCTGTCATTTCCCCCCTTGTGTGTGTTATCTGCTGTCCAATCACCTCTGACTTAAGAGTGATCCAATGAATACAAGACCTCCACAATATCTTATCACATTCACAGACTTGCTCAGGTCTTGCAAACTGGAGGACGTGGCTTCCTTTTATCGAGTCAAGCCATCTCGTTTTAGGTCTTCCTCTTCTCCTACTGCCTTCTGCTTTTCCCAGCATTATTGTCTTTTCTAGAGTCTTGTCTTCTCATGAAGTGACCAAAGTACAATAGCTTCACTTTTGTCATTTTAACCTCTAGGGAGAATTCTGGCTTGATTTGATCCAGAACCCACTTATTTGTCTTTTGGCCTTCCGTGGTATCCGCAAAACTCTCCTCCAACACATTTCAAATGAGTCGTTTTCTTCTCCCTTCAGTTGTCTTTTTTCTACAGTGAAAAGTCCCAAGATCTTCAGCATCTCCCCACAGGAAAGGCACTACAATCCTTTACTCATCTTGGCTCCCCTTGGTTATTGATTCCAGTGGGGAATCCCTTAGAAAAGGATCAACACAGTCTGGTATGCACAGTACCCCCCTTCACGCACTGCCCTGACATATCCCAGACACAATGGGGCCAGACATGCTCAAAGATAATCAACCATTGAAAAGCCAGACTCGCAAGAAAGAGATTTTAAAAAATAACAAAGGTCAAATATCCTGTATGTTTTAGTCTTAAAAGTGAATCATCTTAATTATGCTTTAGGAAACGTATGTTCAACTCATGGACATGTCATACACAAAAATGCACACAAACCTCAATTTAAACATCACTTGCAAAAACGACTTCTTCCTCCCGTACACTAATGCCTGATAAAATGCAACAAGAAGCATGCCGTGGCCCCAAACCAGCACACTCCAGCTCACTGCTCATGCTGGCAACTCCAGGTGAATGAGACGGGCTCTAAAGCACTTCCATATACTAAAAATAAGCACTATTGGTGTGACGGTGTGACGAGGAAGCAGAAATCCCCACCCTGCTGTGCAAGCCTGCTGCATATCTTTGGGGCAGTCCCTCTTTCTCAGCCTGATCTACCTCAAATGGCTATTGCTGGGGTAAAATGAAAAGGGAGAAATGAAGAGTTACTCCCAGCTAAGCTTGGACTCCAACGGGCTTAGACTGGAGTAACTCTTCTTAGGATTTCACTATAAACCACTTAAGAGTTCCCACTGGGAAGAAAAAGGAGATCTGAATAACTCAATGAACAGAATAACAACTGTAACTTTAAAAAACCATTTGTTTGCTCAGTACTCCAAATACACAGTTCAGGTGGGAAATTCTCCCAGCTCTGCAAAAGGTATAAAATGACACATGCGGGCATTTAGTGGGTAAACATTAAGCAAATCCCTCACTTAGGAACGGCCAGAGACGGCAGAATTACAGAGACTGAGGACCGCCAGTGCTGGGGGTATGTCCTTCCTTATCAGGTGGTACTGTGTACTAGCTAAACAAATGTGTTTACAATCCCATAAGCTGCAACGGGCAGGGTGTCTTGAAAAACCAGCGCATATGATTCAACAAAGCCAAATTATATGTTATGCAGAAGTCCATGTTCCGATTGCTCATAATTTTTGTTTTGACTTTACTGAAGCTGTGAGGAAGCTTCAAATTTGACTGGCATAGTCACTCGGGGAGATGACATATTTAACTTCTTCCCCGACCCAAAACACATCCTGCGCTATTTTTCAGATCTAAATCCCACCCACCTCCCCAAACCCTGCAGCTGCTGTTAAGCCTGCAGGTGAATAATAGAGAGATCACAAGCTGCATTAAACTAATTTGAACCTTTACAACACAGGTAGGTGACTTTGGGAGAAAAGGCTAGGAACAAACTGACTTTGTAGCCATGCTCCCTCCTAACCAGGGGCTAGTGAGAGGCAATGCGTTAAGAGTGTTGGACTCAGATCTGGGAGACCCAGGTTCGAATCCCCACTCTACTATGGAAGCTCACTTGGTGACCTTGGGCCAGTCACACCCCCTCAGCCTAACCAACCTCACAGGATTGTTGTGAGGATAAAATGGAGGAGAGGAAAATGATGCAAGTTGCTTTAGAGCCCCATTGTGGAGGAAAGTAGAGTATAAATGAAATAATAACAATAACACCGTATGAACAATAAGCCCCTGGATGAAGTGGCTGGAATAGACCCGGAGCAAAGCAAGGAAGACACAAATGCTCATGGTCTGGTGGGTAGCAGCAAAGCCACAAACAGTGCAATCCTAAGCAGAATTCATTCCAGTAGCATCTTAAAGACCCAGGCGGGATATCCCAAGCAAGCCCAGTCTCATCAGATCTCATAAGCTAAGGAGGCCGGCCTTGGATCATAACTGGATAGGAGACACCTACAACAAAGTCCAGGGTTGCTATGCAGAGGCAAGCAACGGCAAAGCACCTGTTAGTCTCTTGCCTTGAAAACCCCAGCAGGGGTGGCCATGAGTTAGCTGTGACCTGCGGGCACTTTCCACCCCCAGCACCTGAAAATCCAACTAGATTTCCAGGGAACTCTTTGACTCTCGAATCCTCATTCCCTGGAAATCTTATTAGTCTTTTAAGGTGCCACTGGGCTTGAATCCGGCTCTTCTCCAGCAGACCAAGCCGGCCACCCCCCTGAAACTGCCCTAAGCAGAGTTACTCCAACTCAAGCCCCCTGACCTCGACGGCCTTAGGCTGGAGCAAGTCCGCTTCGGACTGCGCTGCAACTGCGCGTTCTCGGCAGGGCCCCGCGCGTTTCCTGCCGGGCCGGCAGCGACCCCGCGCGTCCCCAGGCGAGGCGAGGCGGGCCGCGGGCTACCTGCAGGGGCGGCTCGGTGCTCCAGATGACGTGCTGGTAGCCGGGGGTGGTCTCGGCCGGCGAGGGCGCCCGCGGCGAGCAGCAGTTGGGCGGCTCGAGGAGCTGGACGCGCTTCCCGCCGGGGCTGCTGTAGGTGCGGACGCGCTCGTAGACCACGCTGCCGCCGCCGCCGGGCTCCTGGTGCTGGTGCTGCTGCTCGGGGAAGGGCATGGGCAGCGGCGCCGGGCGGCTCTGGCGGGTGCGGGGCAGCACCGGGGCCGGGCTGGGCCGGGGCAGCAGCGGGGCCGGCTGGCAAGGCTGCTGCGGCGGCGCGCAGCTCTGGGGCGGCGGGTAGGGGCTGTACTGGGGCGGCGGCGGGCCGGGGGGCTCGAAGCAGGGCCGGCAGGAGGGCGGCGGCGGCGGGTAGCTGGGCATCTGCGGCGGCGGCGGGTAGCAGGGCATGGGCGGCGGCGGGCGGGGGAACTTCTGCTGCGGCTGCTGGGGCAGCGGCGGCGGCAGCGGCGTTTGCTGGACCTGTTGCTGGGCGCCGAACATGCTGGCGGAGCTGCGGGGAGGCTGGCGGGCGAGCGGCGCACTGGCCGGGCGGGCGCGCAGGGAGGAGGTTAGTAGGACCCGCCGCCCTCGCCGCCGGGCGGGGACACGCCTGCTGCGCCGCCGCGGCTCCCCAGGCCCAGCCAGCCGCGCCACTCAGCGCCAGCCCCGCCCCGGGCAGGGCGCCAGCCCGCCGGGAGGCGGAGGAGGAGCGCCGGAGCCGGCCCGGGAATGGGCAGCGCCGAGTGGGCAGCGCCCGGGACGCCAAGGCTTTCGCCCCGGCCGCGAGCGGCGCCGCCACGTCCTTTCCGCGCAGCCCTCTCGTTTGCGGCACTGGAGATCTCTTTCCAGAAAATGAGCGTTTTTCTACGCGCTTTCTTTAAAATACCTAACTAGAAACCTCTGAAATGTCAATAAAAACATTTCAAAGGGAAATGGGTTCTTTAGGGCGACCAACCAAAGAGCCTTTCTTTCGCCGAAATGCTTTTAAATTTGTCTTTTAATTTTTTTTAAAAAGTCAGTAAAAAGGATTCCAAGAAATGAAAAGGTATGCTTATATAACTTTCAAGACGTTTTGCAATTTTTTTAAAAGCACTTTTTTCTTCGTGGTTATTTTATATGTAACTTCATAAAATCACTACAGATCAACAATCTTTCTAGACAATCTTACAATTTATATAGATATATAGATAAACTTTTTCTTTCCTTGTGATCCACCCCCACCCCGCTCCCCAGCCTGCCCAGTTTTCAAAAATTGTTACAAGTAAATAAATAACAGAAATCCTAAGAACTTTTTTCTGGGCTTTAGCCCCACTGAATAAAGGCGAACTTACTTCTGAGGGCGAAGCTACAAGTGACGAATGACACTTGATCGGCAAGTGTATTTCTCCCTGTTCACTTGCGCTCCACTCAATCCACTTGCTGTTCAAGTGTCATTCGTCACTTGTAGCTTGGCCCTGAGTAGACCTGATTAGGATTGCCCCCTAAGCTGCTTTTATCAGCCCTGGCAAAGCCTCCCTTCGACCTACCCCTTCTTTCATTCTTTCTACCCACTCAGTTGCACCAGGCTGTAGTCCTATGCATAGTGACATAGAAATGAGTCCTATTAAATTCACAAAGCGCGTCTGTTCCTGCTGAAGAAGGCCAGCGCATTTGTGCAATTGTTCCTCTCTGGCACTGTTTCGTTCACCCATGGTCCTTCAGTATGGAGAGCACATAAGAAACATTTACATAAAACACAAATTTGGAGACAAAGATTCAATCCCATAATAAGAACATTACTTCTTTTCTTAATAATTTTTATTGGTATCAAAACAACTATTTACATGAAATACGTAAACTAATCTACAAATAAATTTTAGGCAATAATCCTTGTACAAAATATCAGGTACAAAAACAGGTAGTAGTACAGAAGAAGAGGAACAAGTTGTTTATCATAGGGAGTTTTCTAAAGATGACCTACGGATGCAATGTAACTTTACACTATGCTTCATGAACTGTCATAAGTTAAATATTTCACAAACAAAATTTTGATCAAAGAACACTGTAAGGCTATAATCTAAACACCTTAACCAGTAACTGCAGAATGGTAGTAGATATATATTCAATAATCGGGTCCCATTTTGTTGCAAAGTCCGTTTCTCTTGGGAAATGCTCCGCTCTGAAGATTGAGCCATAGATTTTTTCTTGTATATAGTGATCCAGAATCCTCATCATGCAATTATTGATTGATGGGATTCTCGGTGACTTCCAATTTTTAGCGATAAGAACATTACTTCTTGAGTGTCAAGCCAAGAGGTCTTCAATGGAAGAGCACCATGATTTTATCCTTATCTTTTCTTGTTTGTTTAAAATTGTGGCTCCAGAAAAATAAGATAAAAATCGTCTTTTTAGCAATTCAGCTTTGTCTTATAACATCGAACAACCAGATGCACCAGGGAGTCTTATGTACAGCATGATGAGAATATCATATTTTAGCATCACATCGTTAGAAGTATCACTTGGAATACCAAAAGTCTGTTGCTGCTGATATCCCATTGATCTGTTAACAATTTATCCAATCCTTTTTTAAATGCCTTAATAAACTTGCGGCTATATCACAGTTAGTAGCAATAAATTCAATTGATTAATTCATCTGAGTTGCAGAAAAGAGCAAAAGTCCAGTAGCCCCTACAAAATTTGTGGTAGGGTATCTGAAGAAGTGAGCTATGGCTCATGAAAGCTCATACCCTACCACAAATTGTGTTAGTCTTATAGAGGCTACTGGACTCTTGCTCTTTTGTACTGCTACAGACAGACTTAACACGGCTACCCATTTTGATCATCTGAGCTGCATTTAACACTTTATTATTACAGCTAAAAAAAAACCCTTCGCCTATTTATTTAGAACCTTTTTATGCCTGCTATTCAGAGTCTTGCTCCAGGGGCTTACAATTAAAATCAACACAGCATTAAAAACAAATCATTAAAAACAAGTGGTAGGACATAAGCAGCATAAATGTTGTCGATAAAACAGAAGCAGACTATTGAAAAGCTGATGAGATAAAACCACTTATTAGATAATTGAGTAAAAAAGATATATTTTGGCCTGGCACCTAAAAGAAAGGAAAGTAAGTGCCAGGAAAGCCTCAAGGAGGAGGGTGTTCCAAAGGCAAGGTGCCACCACAGAAAATGCCATGTCTCTAGTCAGCACCCACCTCACCTCTGAAGGCAGGGGCACAGAAACCAGGGCTTGAGAGGCAGATCTTAAGTGGTGGGCTGCATAGTATGGGAAGAGAGAGAGTCCTTCAGGTATCCTGGCCCCCAGCTGTTTAGGGCCTTATAGGAAAGAACCAGCATTTTGAATTGTGTCCAGAAACAGATGGGTGGCCAGTGCAGATCTTTCGTCACATGGGTGATATGATCCCTGTAACCAATCCCTGACAGCAGCTTGGCTGCCACATTTTCAACAAGTTGAAGTTTTCGAACTGTTTCCCAGGGCAGCCCCACATTGAGTGCCTGACAGTAATCGAATGTGAGCTTCAGTTTATGGTCCCCCCATGCCATTATCTTCTCACCCTATGGATTATGGTGTTCCTATCTTATGTACAGATTTTATACATCTGTCCCATTTATAGTGACAGTTGCAGTCACGTGACACGCTGCAAAAAATAACACAAGGTGTGAAATGGGGCAAATTTGCACGAGTTGGGACCTTAGTCCATTATCGTTTCTTGGCATTTATATACCACCCTTAGCATTCAAAGCGCACACATTTTCTTATAAATGTTGCCACTGTCTTGCAACGGAGGTCAACATTTTAACCTAAGATTACTAATGAAAGTTTGAGACGGTGGTTTGCCAAAGGTTCCCACTGAGGTTTTTTTCCAAAGGTAAGATTTGAACCAGGGACTTTCTATATCAGAACCACACCAACATTCTCACAGCACTGGCTGTAATTTGTTAAGTTACTAAACTACTACCCAGGATATATGAAGACTGTCAGCCCCAGGTAAGAAAATGAAGAATATCTTTAGCACTGTGAATGACTTTTTACAGCACGTGGGCTCCACAAGCAGCATATTATGGTATGATAGACTAATATTAAAATGACAGATAAAGTACGACATTGGTATAAGACTGTCACACAGCTTTATATATCATTAAATAAGGTGCCAGATGCAGCTGTCTCCGTCCTGGGCATTTGCCTGACTGCCATAGTCAAGACAGAATACACAAACTGAATTCTAAAGCATCTGCTTTGGAGGAGGTCTTGATCCCTATGAGAGATGGAGGGTCCCAATTTTGGCAGACACTGTGAAGAGCTTGGGAATTCTGTTGAACTCAGCACTATTATTTGAGAAATGTGCCTACAGTGGCTAACAGTACAATCCTAAGAAGAATTACCCCAGTCTAAGCCCATTGAAATCAATGGCCATACTGATTTTTGCAACCTTGAGGACTGACTACTGTAACACACTCTACGTGGGGCAGCCCTTGAAGGCTATTTGGAAAATACAATTGGTGCAAAATGTGGCAGCTTGTCTGCTATTAGGGGTGGGCCACTTGGATCACATAACATCTATTTTGTGCTGCTTTCATTGGTTGTCAATTGGTTTTAGAGTCCAATCCAAGGTGCTGCTGCTTACCTTAACACCCTTCATACTTGAAGGACTGTCTCCCGGTATGAGCCCATGCAATGGCCTCGCTTAGTGCAGCAATGCCATTTAGTTGTTCCTCCCCTGCTAGTTTGGAGGCTTTTTTTGCAGCAGATCAGAAGCAGAACTCTTTAGTAGAGCCTTTGGATCCGGTGCTTTGAATTTGAAAACCTTTCTCTCTGGTGGTGGTTTTAATTTGTTCTTTTTGGAATTATATTTTGTGCGCGGTTTTTACTGCTGTTACTTGCTTTTGGCCTCAGTTATCTGGGAGAAGATAGGCTGTATGCACCTACACTGAAAGAGCAGAATGTTGACCAGTGTCAGGGTCATCTACAGCGACTGCCTTTGCTGCCACTCTTGTGGCAAAACTCAGATCAATTTCTTCATAGTTTTTCCTGGAATGTAAATGGCACCAACTGACATAAGCAGCCACCTGACTTCAATGGTCAGATTGGGGAGGCTGCCCGAGAAAGCTGGTGGGCTGAGGCTGGGAAGAAATCTAAGGAGCAGGTCATCTCGTGGGCCAATTCTGGGTGAGTTTCTCCCTCCTGGTTCCCAGTCCTGGATATCCAGGTAATATCCAATAAAAGGTGGCAAGAAGGGAGGGCAGAAGCGGAGGAACTTCTTTGCCCACTGTGTAATATCTTTGCTGAGGATTGGGTTTCCCCTTCCTATCTCAGTTATCTTAAAAAGATTGGAAGAGGTTAGAAGTGTGTGCCGAAAGACTCATATCCTTTCAGTTCTTAGCTCATGACTCACAGCCTGTGTCTTCGAACAAGTTAGCTAGTCCAGGACCAGCCTGAGGCATGCTTGTTTGTGTTTTTTTGCTTTGTGTATGCTAGGTTTATTTATGTCAATTTTTTCCCTTTTGTACATCCCTCTCCAGTGAGATTCCTCTTGTCCCCTTCTATCACGGTCTTCTGCCATCAGGAGAAGACTTTTCTGTTTTGTCCGGCGTTCTCTCTTCGATTCTCATTGATCCTGCCTCCTATTCATGTATTTGTTTTCTTTTAATTGTTTTCTATATATTTATGTGTGTTTATTACCTTTTTATTGTTTTTATGGTTTGCTGCCCTGGGGATAATAAGGTAGGTGGAAAGGCAGCTTTAAAATATTTTTAAATAAAATAAATAAATACATGCATAAACAAATAAAAAGTCCTGCTGTGCAGTCGCACATATGTTTATCCAACACAACTTTATGTGAAAACAACCTGGGACCCTGAAGGTTGGTTGACAGCTGCCATTTCCCTAAATAATCATCTCCCATATCCCAGTGGAAAGCAGGCACATGGGTCAATATCCAACTTGGATATCTATGTGACATATTCATGACATTATCTTTTTCCCGGATTCCTGAAGGTGACGGACAGCGGTTAGCCTCATGACAGCTTTTAAAGTTAAATGTGTTGTGTTCAGGATAATGTTATTCTACCCATGCCTGTAGCAACCTTTTTTTATCTCACTGAAATAATAACCATAACCTTTCTGTAATTTGTAACCACATCGGCATGCACTGGCCACACTATTATTATACTCCTCATACCTGATCTTTTAAAAGCAAACAATGTAAATTAGTTGTATGGCATGCATTAAAGCCTCATAAGCGCAATCCCATAATTGTACATATCCTTTTAATACATATTTCCCCCCCAGAGGCTAACTATGGAAATATGTTCAACAGAGTGGTGTGTGGGGGGGAAATCCAGCATTGTGAAAACGTATACAGCTAAGCAGGGCTTTTTTTCTGGGAAAAGAGGTGGTGGAACTCAGTGGGTTGCCCTCGGAGAAAATGGTCACATGGCTGGTGGCCCCGCCCCCTGATCTCCAGACAGAGGGCAATCTTAACTCCCCTCTGTTTGGAGATCAGGGGGCGGGGCCACTGGCCATGTGACCATTTTCAAGAGGTTCCGGAACTCCATTCCACTGCGTTCCAGCTGAAAAAAAGCCCTGCAGCTAAGGTGTTTGGCCCGATTTAAAGGTGATGCTGGTGAGGAAAAGAATTTCCCTTTGCAAGGGCTCAGCGTCTTGTTTAAATGGTTCACCAACCTTATGCAAAGCAGCTGTTCATGCTTACTTGCCATGCTGGCTCAGTAGCCGTAAGGACTACAATTCTCAGGCTAAGCATGGGTGATTGCATGCTTTAAACGAGATGCCAGTGTATTGTAGTGGGTTGAATGTTGCATTCAGATCCGGGAGACCGAGGTGCAAATCCCCACACTGCCACGGAAGCTTGTTGAAAACTAATGCCGATCATGTCCTCCCAGGCTAACCTATCTCACAGGGCTGTCACAAGCATTTAATTATTTAAAAGGCTGTCACTTAGGGGAGGGAAGGCAACAGAATAAGACTATAATGGGTTTAAAGGACAAGAGGGAAGATTAGGGTTGCCAGGTCCCTTGTCTTCCCCGGTGGGAGATGGGGAGCCTGGCTCTTGCCCTGTGGCATCTGTGGAGTCTCTCTTCGCACACATACACAGCACATGCGCACGCTCCCAGCTTGTGTGATGACGTCCCTTCCTGGAAATGACATCATTGCACGGGTCAAAGGACGGCCCCGCATGTCAAAGGGCGCTCTCCGCACTCCCCGACAGGCATGATTCGGCCCAGAATGGGCCCGCTGCTGAGTGCTGCGTGGTGCAATTCGGACCGCTGCAGGCATGGGGGTGCACTGTACCGCCCAGGGGTACACCATGCCATCCATGGGGGGCACCCTGGGGAGCATGCCCCCCCGATGGCCAAGTAAATGGGCATGTGGGGAAGGTGGACGCAGGGGTCCCATGCCCCGGGCGGGGGACTAGCACCTCTAGGGAAGATACTGGCTGGACATTAGGAAAGCAGTGGAATTGGCTGCCTAGAGATGTAGTGGGTTCCCCCTCATTGGCAGTCTTCAAGGAGCGGCTGGACAAATACTTGTTGTCAGGGATGCTTTAGGCTGTTCCTGCATTGGGCGGGGGGCTGGACTAGATAGTCTGTAAGGCCCCTTCAAACTCTATGATTCTGTGATTCTAAGGATAAAATGGAGGAGGGGAAGACAGCGTCATGCTGCCCTGATCGCCTCCAAGGAAAGCCAGGATAAAAATACAAAGAAGATGCAGAACCCAAGCAAAGTTGCTCCCTTCACATTTGATACAGGCTTTACACCACACAAAATGTGGAGGAATCGTCTCTGCTATACCCATAAACCTAGTGGGATAAGGCCCTTCCCTTTTTACTGGCTCTTCACTCTATACTGAGGGGTATTAAGCTCATTTGTAAATAAACAATTTACCAAAATACCAAACTCAAAGCCCTGCCATGGGTGGCAATACAGGAACTGTAATTACACAGACCCTTCATGCTGTTAGAGTCAATCGCTTCTTCTTTAGCAGGTGCCACCTTTTAACATAACTTCTAAATCAGCAAACCGTGCCTTCCAAACCAGTATAATAAGCACAAAGGAGCAACAGTGTAGTGGTGACAGAAATACTAAGTGCGCTACAGCACACACTGTAATAAGACCGAACAATTTTATATATGTTCTTGCACACTGACAACAACTGAAAAGCTCATAAACGTACAATCATCAACACAGATGAATACAGATAAAGAATCTTGTTGCATATACTATTAACATAGATGAGGAATCTAAATAGAGTGTGTAATTATAACAGGAATCCAGCATCCATCCTGTTTTGAAATAAAGTTCATCTTCAGATAAATTCAGAGATGAAAGACCAAAAGTTTCTGTCCTCATTGCTAGGAAAGAGAGTACCACGGCTTATATTGATGATAAACTTAGGCGAGTTAAAAAAACTATCACTGAAATTCCTTTTAATAACATGATGATAATAACATTCGATTTATATACCGCCCTTCAGGACAACTTAATGCCCACTCAGAGCGGTTTGCAAAGTATGTCATTATTATCCCCACAACAAAACACCCTGTGAGGTGGGTGGGGCTGAGAGAGGTCTGAGAGAGCTGTGACTGACCCAAGGTCACCCAGCTGGCTTCAAGTGGAGGAGTGGGGGAGGAAACCTGGCTCTCCAGATTAGAGCCCTGCCGCTCTTAACCACAACACCAAACTGCAAGGAACGTTCTTCCTACTGCAAGAGTAGTATACAAGTGTAGTAAAATCACAGGGCTTATTCCAGTAGTTCCCCCCCCCCTTCCCATTTCCATTTGACAAATTGGGCTGCAATTCACGAAAGCTGATACTGAAGTGAATGTTGTTAGTCTTTAAGGTGCCTCCGGACTTTTACTTTCTTCCAGTAGTGCCAAAAAGCAGTTTCATGTCACATACGAATCACCTCCACCAACCTCCAAAACTCTCCTCCACTACCAAAAGAAATGCTCAGGACACAAGGAAGTCAGAGACATACTTTATGTCTGCCACCAAGGATATACATCTTCATTTTTACCAGCCTCTTCCTGTCTTTCAACCTGTCCACCCAAATGGATCTGAACATGGCCGGCAACAGGCAAATCTGGTGCATTGCTCTTTTTCCAACTGTTGGATTACAGCCTTTGCACTATAAACTATGACTACTATCTCCGTATTAGGTGTGGTTAATATTTAACTCTGTTGCTCAGGGCTATCCCAGAGTTAAGGCAACTATTTTCCAGCTCAGCTGCAGCAATCGGAAATCAACACTGGAGGTAAATTGAGAGATTTCTACTCCAGAAACTTGAGGAGAATTTAAAGATTTAGTAGGACTGCCAATTTGCCAGACTTAAAAACCTGTAATTGGGAGAGTGCCTCTAGCAGAGGCCTGCAGCTTTTGTCAGGTCTGGGAAAAGGTTCTAATTCAGGTGCATCCAGGAGCACAGTGCAACACAGAACTTGACTAGTTTCAACCAAGATGCAGAACTGTACAAAAAAGAGAAAAAGACAGTGAGAGGCGATGATCTTCCTCTTTTCTACCATCAAAAAAGGTTATTTTGTCTTAGTGGGTTTAGAAATATTTTCCTGAAACATAGATAAGCCTGTTACTAGTACCAAAGTGGTTTGTCTAATGATATTTCCATGTCAATGAACTAAAGAGGTGTTGAGTGTCTGCATGTCTTATTTTTTGACCTAAGACGAACACATAATTAAAAATAATTTTTTTTACCCCTCTTGTTTTCAGTGGAAAAACTTATCTAGTACATTTTTTACTTCCCTTCCTTAAGGGAGTTCACACAGTGCATGCAATTCTTCCTCCATTTTATCCACACAGCAACCCTGTGAGGTAGGCCAGCCTGAGAGACAGAGTGGGTAACCCAGCTCTAAGGTTATACAAGATAATTCTGTGGAAGAGCGGGAACTTGAATCTGGGTCTTCCCAATCTTAGCTCAGGCATTGTGTCTCACTGAATTGCATAGACTTTGCTCTGTTTCAGCAGTTGGTTATGATTATTATATGAACAGGAGCTTGAACAGTTTTAATGTGGGGGGAATTCACTTTGAAGCCCTTTAATGGTTGGGTTAAATTGTGCGTTTGTAGTTCTTTGGTAGATTGTCAGATCAGAGCTGGTGTGGCGTAGTGGTAAGAGTATCAATAATACACACCAGGAATTCAGATTTTCCTGTTATATAACTTGATGCCTTATTAGCTTTGCCTTTTATAATTTTTCCCTCTTCTAACTTGACTCCAAAGCAGCCTATGACTGATGGCAATTTACGACTTAGGACTTTTTTACACAGGCAATCTCTGCCACTTTGTACCTCATACCTCTTCAGGTTTTCTTCCAAATTCTGGATGCTCAGATTTCAATATGGCGGCGTTTCAATATGGCATTTTCTGCCTGTAAAAGGAGAATTTGGAAGAAAACTCTTAAGAGGTATGAAGCCAAAAGCGGCAGAAATCACCCGTGCAAAGAAGACCTAAGTCAAGGGAAGCAGAGAGGAAGAGCTTTGATACAGCTAGCAACATTTCTTGGCAGTAGGGAGGGAGAGGAGCTCCACACACTCCAATTATGTCAATCATAAAGAGATACTACATTCCCAGCGAAGAGCATTCTTCAATCCGCCCATTTAAATATGCTTCACTTTCATCATTGGGTGTAGTAAGAACAAAACACGTTTTTGGAGTAAGTGATTGTATCCAGCCAACACCCTTAGACTGGGGAGAAGTTTGTGCAAGATAAGCAGACGCAGCTTTTAAGAGGGAGAAGAAATTTGTTTTAGAGAATTCCCACAAGGTGGATTAGAGACTTCTACTGAAGTCTTTAAAGATGTATAGGGTTTCTTTTTTGGTCCAGTTGGAAATGCAACTAGTAAAACTTTGCCTGGCATGGAGAGTCCGTGCTGGGAAAGCTTCATCTTCTGGATTTCCAACTTTTGGTTTTTTGCTGTCAAGGTACAGCTGACTTAGGGCAACCCCATAGGGCTTTCAAAGCAAGATACTGTCCAGGGTGGTTTCCCTTTGCCTGCCTCTGCATAGCAATCCTAGACTTCCTTGGTCTCCCATCCAAGTATTAGCCAGAACTAACCTTGCTCAGCTTCCAAGATATGAAGAGATCAGGTTGGCCTCGACTATCCAGGTCAGGGCAAGGAGAATGTGTGTTTGAGTCTTCAACTCTGTATTAGATTTCTGCTGGTTCTAAATCTTTGCAGATTTGCATTTATAGCCCTATTACATTGTTTATTGAAATGACTTTGCAATTGCCTGTACTAATGCACACTTTGTAATCTGCCTTGAGTCTCGGTGAGAAAGGCAAACTCTAAATAAATAAATAAACTGACTCATGGCAACCCCAACCATGGGGCACTCAAGGCAAGAGATGGGCAGAGGTGGTTCGCCATCGCTTTTTCCCATTCCAATTGGTGGGCAAGTATTAATGATCAAAGGAATCCTGCCACTAAAGAATAAGGTAGCATGCTTAAACCTGGACGAGTCATTTCTTGGAAATGAGCAAGAGGAAAGATCCTTAAGAGGCCATACAACCACTCATGATAACCAACTGCAATCTCTGGATTCAGAATCCAAATCTGGGGAGGGGGAACAAGAACAGGCCAATCAGCATTCTAGTCCTTGGTAATTTCCTTTTATCTTTTCCTTTCCTTTTGGTAACATCCAGCCTAATGAAGTCTTCTGGGAAACTCAAAAGATCACACCCTGTTGGTTGGTTATAATAAAAGGTACTTGTGTTTTATAAATTGGTTTTATAAATTTATAGATTGGATTTCTGTTGTGTGTAATTAGCTATGTTGTAACCCGCCCTGAGCCGGCATGCGGGGAGGGTGGGCTGAATATCGAACAAATAAAAAAAAATAACTAATGAACAGCCATGTTATCGTATTGGTACAGATACACAGAAGCTGAGACCCTGGCATAGCCCCCAGAAGAAGACACGGCATTGTTTTATTTCTTATTTTGGTCTCTACGGACAGTAGGAATGAAGCCGGCAGTTTGTCGTTTAAATGAACACTGAGAAGCAACAAGTCCAGTAGCACCTTTAAGACTAACCAACTTTATTGTAGCATAAGCTTTCGAGAGCCACAGCTCTCTTCGTCAAATGCATTTTGCTACTACAGACTAACATGGCTAACTCTTCTGGATCTATGAGAAGCAGTCTTGCATACCAAGAGCATCAATAATCCCAGCCTTGAGAAAGGTTTAAGTTATCTTGTTCTATACATACACACCCTCTCTCATAGCTAGCTGTGTTTCAACTGTTTGATCTCTTCATGGTTCCTAATACTTACTATGGTTTATCAAACAGCTAGATGACCTACAGAGGGCTGGAAAACATCTAGGAAAACGCTGGTGGGAATCTCCCACTGAATCCAATAGAACGTGCTATAGAGCCCATTGGAAGGCCTTTGAAGCACAGCTGATTGTAGCAAAGAAACGTTTTATCTCTGCTACAGTTGTGTCATCAGGCTCACAGCCATCCTAATTGTTTAATGTATCTTGACATGACTTCTAAATCCAAACCTTTACTGGCTCTGGAACAGACAATTAGCTGTGATGCCTTTGCAAAGTTTTTTTGCTGATAAAATAGCATGAATACACTCTGACCTGGACAGGACTTATAATAAAGGTGAGGCAGAAGAAACGCTTAATACACCGTCTGGTCCACTTGTGAACCATTTCGACCCAGTGATGGATATTGACAGGATCCCGGCATCTGTGAAGGCAGCTACTTGTACACTGGAATCTTGCTGGTGAACTCTAGGTAAAATTAATTTCTGATGGATGGACGGAGGAAAGACTGCAGGGTTTTCAGACATCAGTGCTCAAGCACTATCTTGGTTACTAACCTCCAGGTGGGGCCTGGAGATTTGGAGTGACCACCTGATCTCTAGATGAAAGAGATCAGGGCCCCTGGTTAAAATGGCTGCTTTGGAGGGTGGCTTCGTGTCCTTGTACCCTACTGACATCCCTCCCGACACCCCGCCTTCTCCAGGCTTCAGCCCCCAAATCTCCAAGAATTTCCTAATCTAGAGTTGAAGCCTCCAGCCAGGGCTAGATCCAGAATCAATTCGGGAAATTTGGGTTCATTTTCCACTAGTCGATGACTGATCCAGTTTTCCTGGATCCATTTTGAGTTGAAATAAAGGCAATTTGCACATCCTTGGTCCAAAACAAACCAATTAGGTTGTTAGCATCAAACAACTAGGGTTGTCAGCTGCCGGAAGTAACAAAAATGTCCTGTCCTTTTAACAGGAGGCTTCATAGGATCTTATTTACCGGGTGATGTTATTTACCTCCATGCTATGAAAAGCTTCAACCTGCTCATTCCCAACTCATCAAGCCTCAATTACTAGGACCAGAATATTTTCTCCAGCCTGGTTGGTAACCCTACAATCTGCTTACATTGTCAAATATATGAGTTTGGACTGGATCAGCAATCCTTTTAGCCAACAATGCAAGATCTGAATAGGAGACGAAAGGGTTAACGTGACCTGACCGAGGCTGCTGAAGCTGGCAGAATGTGGCAGCAAACCTGGTCCTCTGCCCATCTTTCCCTCACATGCCACACATCTGAATATTATGAGTGAGTAGAGTAAACACAAATGTTTGCAATATCCCTCATTGTCAGAAGCTCCCACATTCCAACCCGCCGGTGGCTAATGATGAACCAAGAAAAATTTTGGGCATGCGCAATGTGTTGTTTGCGTGTCTCTAAACATTCCCTGACTCCTTCTATTTAGTTATTGAACATCAACAAAACTTTCCAGGGCTCTAAAAAGGTTAAAATGAGTCATGTTTTCTGCCTGAAGCAATCTCTTTGTTCATTCTCTCTCTCGATATGTACTTAACTAGATGCATGGGGAACACATTCATTACACTGTCAATGGTATTAAATGACTCTTGATGCAAGCACAAGTTGCAAGGTGACAAAAGTACACTGATGTTTTCAGGACTGTATTTCAAAATGGTTTGAACTGTGCTGGGTATAACGCCCAGCAACGCTGAACGGATGTAGGTCTAGAAGGCAGCCAGCCCCTGACCCTCAGCTTCCCACCTCTCCCCGGATCCAACCGTCTTTCCCAAATTCTACCTTAGTTAAGATCTCTGATTTGATCTCATGAGAAATGGCATGGAGGTATGCAACATTATCATTGAACACTGAGTACCACCTCCCAGGCACAAATTTTAAAAAGGTCATAAAACAACACTCCAAGCAAGACAACTTTATTTCTAGGTATATTTATGATGTATGCATACACTACACAGTGCTTAAGCATATATTCAGAGTGCCTGAATTCCACCAGCCAACTCAATATAAGGTTTCAAACCTTATAGAAGGATTCCAGTATAAGGAATCAAACCGTTCCTATTTGCTCTGTGCCTCTTTTTAAAGGCCTGGGAAGAAAACTCCAGGTTGGGAAAATTCATGGAGATTTGGAGGGGGGGGGAGCTAGGGGAGGGCGAGGGTTAGGGGGGGAGGGAGCTCAATGGGGTATAATGTCATAAAATCTACCCTCCAGAGTAGTCCCTGCTTGACAAGCTCCTTTTAATGCTAGTGCCAGACAGAGCAGTAGCAGTTGATCTTAAATGGTGGATGAATTAAGGTTATACTTGTTTACTTCATGAAGCTACTTTGCTTCTGGTGTGTCACTGTCAGGTGTACTGACAGCAAGGGGGGTGAGGGTAGACTTCCCTGATTACCCAAGAAAGAACAGACTAATAGCATTCTTGTTCCAGTCAGGCATCCTGAGTGTGTTCTTCTGAATGGGTAGATGGGCTCAGAGGGAATCTTTGTTTGAATGCCAGTAGCAGCTCTCAGTAGAATAGAAAATAGGAAGGATAAGGAATATGGTAGCATTTGTTTATTAGATCAATTATCATTCTTTTAATATGCCAAAGAGAACCTCATTCAAATGCTATTCTTTAGAATGAAGATTTGCCTTAACTTCAGGAAGGGAAAGATTGGCCACAGCGTGGTAACCATGTGAGTTGTATACCTGTGATGTCTACTTGGCTTCTTCTTTTTTGCACCTGTAACATATATTCCATTGTATCCACTTTGAAAATCTAATAAGCTTTTAATAGCAAATGTCAGATGGAAGACAGAATATTACACAGCCAGAAATACCCAACAATCTGTAATTGGTTGACAGGCATAGTGGCTATCCTAATGTGTTCAAGATACATTAATGGTTAATATACTTATGCACTATCTCCAGCTCAACTTACCTCTGCCATATATATGTATGATGTGGTCTGCTGGCTCATCCCACATGTGCAGCCATGTACACACAGAGTTTCTGCACATGTAAGACTTTTCTATTCACTCCAATGAAGAATGAAACTTTAATGGGGTTTGAATAACCGACATTCTTTTGGGCTGTGCCAAGCACCATTATGAATAATAGTTTTTCATTTTGGTTTTGGCTCTGGATTTTCAGGCAGAGATTATTCTGTGTGTAGCTGTGAATCTATTCAAAAGTTCTTCCTTCCAGAGATCCATTTCCTGCCCACCATCATGGGTTTTTCGAAGATTTAAAATAATCAGTATTTGATCATTATAATCAGTATAATATCCTATATTATAACAATGTGTATAAGCTTACTTTTTAAAAAAAATTGTGACCCTCTTGCCCCTTTTGTTGTGGAAGTATAAGGGAAAATGTTCAGACTACATTTCAGCTTTTAAATTAGCAATGAACTAGGCTAGAGTTTTACCTTAGAAAGTAAGCCGGAAACTAGGGCTTTTTTTCAGCTGGAACGCGGTGGAATGGCGTTCCTGGGCCTCTTGAAAATGGTCACATGGCCGATGGCCCTGCCCCCTAATCTCCAGACAGAGATCGCCCTCCGCCAGCGGCACGGAGGGCAATCTAAACTCCCCTCTGTCTGGAGATCAGGGGGCTTAGCCACCGGCCATGTGACCATTTTCACCAAGGGCGATTTAAACTTTAAAAAACTCCCCCCATGTTCCAGCTGACCCAAAGTGATGTCACTGTGCGGTCCTGAGTTCCACCACCTCTTTTCCCAGAAAAAAAGCCCTGCTGGAAACTAATACATTGTTGCAATAGATCATTCTAGCATTATAATAATCTAACAAATGCCTGGAGAAGCCCCTTTTTTGGGGGGCGGGGAGAAGAGTAATACAAATGCATTGAGAGTGTCATGCACAAAAATGCATATCTTCCTGTCTACCTGGCATCTGAAGGTACTTTGGCTTTCCAAAAAGATTAACCCAGACCAGGTTTGGGGAAGATTACAGCAAAACAGGGATGGTGGGTGGGGACAAAGAAGCAGGACAAATAGAGGATGCTATTGTGCGGCTGCTCTTGAAAACAGTACCGCTGTGCAAAAGCCAAGGCAGAGAAAAACATCCATGTAGAAACAGCTCACGTGTGAACATTGCCTCAAGTAGTTAGATAATAGATTTCGATAATGACCTTTCAGTACCATCTGGCTTTTTGCAAGGATCTGGGAAAGAGTGAGGATTCCTAAGAATGCAACAAACTTGCAACAAACACTTCTTGGAACTTCTTTACCACCCACATAAAACCTTCAGTGGACACATGTCAGGTATTTCAAAAATATAATGCAACCAACGGGAAGACAGAAAGAATAAAGAGGGTGAGTAACAACTTCCTTACGACAGCCCTGGAGTTAAGGAAGTCAATCGAGGTCCAATCTCACAAATATTTATTTATTACTTTTGGATCTCACCCTTCCTTCAGCAAGCTTCAGGGGGCATACAGGATTCTCCCCTCCATTTTTTAAAAAACTACAACCTTGTGGTATGGATTAGGCTGAGAAAGAACACTTGGCACAAGGTCACCCAGTGAGTTTTGTGGCGATTTGAACCTGGGGGGGGGGGTCTCCCAAGGCCTCATTCAGCCCTTTATCCAGACAATCCCGACAAAGTGGTAAACAAAACGTTATGCCCTAATATCCAGCTAACAATCTGCAGAGATATAGAGAGATACTTCAAAGCAACTCAAAGAGGCTCTTGGTTTGAACGGTGCTAGGAAAGAGGGTGTCTAATTCTTTCCCTAATGCCATTTTCCCAATCTAAATCACAAACACATACCAAAGCTGCTCTTAGCCCCAAGGGGGAGAAATTCTCTATAGAGACACTCCTGGCTTAAGCAGAGAGTCCCATGTGCCTGCTTTAAAGAAAACACAAAAATGCAGAGAAATTTGAACAAGACTGTCTGCCTAGTGTGTAATTCAGTCCAGAGTCTGGAGTGTCTTTATCTGCAACTTGGTTACACCCAAACCTAGAGTAAGTTGCACCAGTGACACAACATTTTGTTTATTTATGTACATTTTTAAGAGAGGGAGAAAGAACAGTGGACACAGAGAGAAGGTTGGACGATACAGCTTTAAAATAAAATGCCCAGGTAAATCCTGAATTTGAAAAGATCGACTATTGCATTGCTTAGTCTCAATCCCTACGTGTTGGCCATTTCCAGATGGCTTACCTGCCTCTGGAACATAGCGCCATGTTGCGGGGAAAACGCGAAATATTGCATTTTCTCGCGTGAGTTTTGCGCGGCGTCACACGACGCCGCGCAAAACCCACGCGAGAAAACGCAATATTTCGCGTTTTCCCCGCAACATGGTGCGACGTTCCGGAGGCAGGTAAGCTGTCTGGAAACAGCCCTTGTCAGTGTCTAATGTTGGTTCCAGCATCGCCCAAATTCCTTTAGCCCTTTCAGCTCTGGCCCTGCCAATGCCAAGAGTATAATCCATCACTTTAAAAGCAACATCGCAACATGACAGCATTACAGGAGAATCAGAAGGCAGATATCTAAACCACAAAAAGGTGATTCTCTCCAATTGTTTCTTTAAACATACCTATTAGCAGGTAAGTGGTTTATCAACTAATGCCAGCCAAACGTAATAGCCACATTACTTCAGTGAGTCATACAAGTAACCTGGCTAATTTTAAAGGGAGTCTACAATATTTGTCCTAAATTGCCTTGATGATCTCACCCTTTGATCAAAACTGTTAAAGCAGAGCTTGTTTTTTTGAGTTCCAAATTTCCTCCCCCGCCCCCAATTTCACAGTACCAATCTTTTATTTCTTTGGGACCTCAGAATATTTAAAGACCTTCACTTACTTGGCTTAATAAACCTTGTCAAGCAGTGCGGTGTAGCAGTGTGGGGTAGTGGGCTAAGGCAGGGAGACCCAGGTTCAAATCACCCTACTATAAAGCTCACGGGCAGTGCTGTCCTAAGCACAGTTATGCCCTCATAAGTCCATTGAAGTCAAGAGGTTAGAAAGAAGCAACTCTGCTTAGGATGGCACTGTAGCTGACCTTGAGTCAGTCTTAACCTACCTTGCAGGGTTGTTGTCAGGAGAAAGGGGGATGAAGGGGCAGAGCATCTACTCCACCAGACCTCTTTGGGGAAGGGTGGGATAAAAATGAGATAGGAAGAAAAATTAGTATGTCCATACCAGAAGGGGTAGGCAGAGACTAGGGCCAAACTACAAGTGACGAATGACACGTGAACGGCAAGTGTATTCATCCCTGTTCACTTGCCCTCCACTTGCTCTCCACTCGATCCACTTGCCATTCAAGTGTCATTCGTCACTTGTAGCTTGGCCCAAAGTTTCTTCCCTAAGGCCACTTCTGTTGCCACTGTGTCAAAAGGTGTCCTCACCCACTGGCTTACTGCTCAGCCATTTGCTAGAACTTTGCACATGTTCAGAGGTTCACCAGTGTCCAAATGGCTAGTGTGAGTGGCAACCTATACGTTTGGAGGTCACAGGGAACGAAGGAACTATGGCCAGGAGGGAATGAGAAGTCTCCCCATCCTGGTCATTATAGAGGCTTCTTGCTTTCTATACGGAGGAAAATCCCCCTGGGGAAGCCACTGAAGACTCCCCAGGTACCCAATGGCTACGACATTGAAATTTCTCCCCCTTCACAGCTCTCCACCTGCAGGTGTAGCAAATGCCATCTTGTGGAACCAGGCTGTTTTCATACCAGTATGTCATCAACTTTTACTTTACTTGACAGTTTATAATATTTTTAGTGCAGATGCATACCTGCTTAACACAAGACAATGTGTTACAAGGAGAGAGAATAAGAAGAAGAAGAAGAAGAAGAACAACAACAACAACAACAACAACATTCGATTTATATACTGCCCTTCAGGATGACTTAACACCCACTCAGAGCGGTTTACAAAGTATGTTGTTATTATTCCCCACAACAAAACACCCTGTGAGGTGGGTGGGGCTGAGAGAGCTCTGAGAGAGCTGTGACTGATCCAAGGTCACCCAGCTGGCTTCAAGTGGAGGAGTGGGGCATCAAACCCGGCTCTCCAGATTAGAGTCCCGCGCTCTTAATCACTACACCAAACTGGCTGCATATGGTATAGAAATGAATTGACAATGCCATGTGCGCACACACATACACACCATCCCCACATTTGCATGCTTTATCCTGAATGAGGCCAACGACAGTGTCCCAGGTACATGAGTAGATGATGTTATTGTATAATCAGGCATCAAACTGGTTTCACAGAAACTCCACCCACCGAGGATCAAAGAATAAAAGGCTGCAGTCCTCTCTCAGAAAATAAAAGGCCTACACCTGATTCTCTGTTGCATAATGCATGCTTGTTGATTTGTATCTCATGAAAATAAATCACTCTAAATACGCAAATTAAATGATGCTTATACATCACTTAAAAATCAAACATAATTTGCTACACTGCTGCAATTCGGGCCAGCAGTTGTCCCTATAAGGTTATTGCTTCTGTGGTACAGAACTTGGTAAGCTCACAGAAACTGTTGAGTAAGCACAGGGGAAGAAACTAAAATGTTTGGTAGCTTTCCAAATAATCGTGAGCCTGTTGGATGTTCGATGTATTGTCGAAGGCTTTCACGGCCGGAGAACGATGGCTGTTGTGGGTTTTTCGGGCTGTATTGCCGTGGTCTTGGCATTGTAGTTCCTGACGTTTCGCCAGCAGCTGTGGCTGGCATCTTCAGAGTGTAGCACCAAAAGACAGAGATCTCTCAGTGTCACAGTGTGGAGAAGATGTTGGCAGGTCATTTCCACACTGTGACACTGAGAGATCTCTGTCTTTTGGTGCTACACCTCTGAAGATGCCAGCCACAGCTGCTGGCGAAACGTCAGGAACTACAATGCCAAGACCACGGCAATACAGCCCGAAAAACCCACAACAGCCACTGTTGGATGTTCATAGTTTATAAGTGTGATTTGATCATCACTCCTAACATTTCCCAGATAATCCTGTATGGACCCTGAAAACGTCCTCAGAAGTCCTGTCCCTGGCCTGGCAACTGTCATGAGTCAGGGGGTGGAGCCATAGGGGGCACTGTTGATGACTGCATGACATCACTTCCAGGGAAAATCCGGATGTGACATCATACCTTCCTAGAAGAAGCCAGAAACTCAGGTGATTAGAGGAGTGACATCATTTCTAGTTTTTCTGTGGAAATCATGTCATGCTGTTGACCTGACAGCAATTTTTTATTTTTATCTCACTGCTGCTCTGAGTTGCAGGGGGTGGGGGGAGAAAGCCAGTATGGGGGATTTTTCACCCCTGGCAAGAAGATAATATACTTACCTGGCGATAATATAATATAAAGGATAAAATGGAGCAGAGGAGAATGATGTGAGCTGCTGTGGGTACTATTGGGGAGGAATGTGTGGTATAATATACTGATTTATATCCCACTTTTCTCCTCAAAGCAGCTTACAATGTTGTTCTTCCATCCTCCATTAGGTGGAGTGTGTGTGACTGACCTATGATCACCCAGTAAGCTTCCAGGGCAGACTGGGGATTCAAACCTGGGTCTCCTGTATGACACTCTAACAACATCAACAACAACAACAACAACAACAACATTCAATTTATATACCGCCCTTCAGGATGACTTAACACCCACTCAGAGTGGTTTACAAAGTATGCCATTATTATCCCCCCAACAAAACACCCTGTGAGGTGGGTGGGGCTGAGAGAGCTCCAGAGAGCTGTGATTGATCCAAGGTCCCCCAGCTGGCTTCAAGCAGAGGAGTGGGGAATCAAACCTGGCTCTCCAGATTAGAGTCCCATGCTCTTAACCGCTACACGATGCTGGCTTTCTGTAGCC
Source organism: Eublepharis macularius (assembly GCF_028583425.1). Lineage (NCBI taxonomy): Eukaryota > Metazoa > Chordata > Lepidosauria > Squamata > Eublepharidae > Eublepharis > Eublepharis macularius. The sequence goes on from NC_072802.1 coordinate 20,736,521, forward strand.
ACTATGGGTTTCCACTGTCTGAAACACAGTGGGTGGCAATGAAGGCCTTACTGGTAGCAGCCCCATGACTTTGGAATGCCCTCCCAAAAGAAGTCCATCTGGCCCCATCCCGTTTTTGCAGCAAACTGAATGTAATCCTATTCAAGATGCCCTTCACCTTGTAAGTTCTGCTTATACTGCTGGTGTTTTTTACTGGCATTAGTGATGGCTTTTATTGTCTTTTCTGCCATAAACATATGACTAATAGAGCATACCAGTGAACTTCACCACTAAGTGGTGCTCCACTCACCATTGTGTACCCCTACTTTCGGTGTGTGTGTGTGTGTGTGTGTGTGTGTGTGTGTGTGTGTGTGTTAATGCTGAGTGACAGCAGGCAGAATAGAAACTGGTGGATGTCCCAAAGCAAAATGGAAATCAAGAAGGTGGGTTGCTCTAGTATTTCTATCCCTACGCTCCCTATACTCTGCATTCAAACTCCACCTTGAACCACAACACTGTTTCTTTTTTAAAAATTAAGAATTTTATATAAAGGAAATAACAAACTAACAAAAAAGACGACTGCGCAGAGAATAACAAAACAAAAAATGGCTACTAACAAAAAAATAAAAAACTATATAAGCTAAAAAGAGGCTGCCAATTTTCTCTGCGACATATATAAATATTACATTTTCTTTTACTCTACGTTACAAAGAAAAGTTATCTTTTTCCTAATGTCCAAATTCTTTATTCCACAAACCCACAGATCATCAAATCATTATCATCTATTTCATGCAAAAAGTCTATAAGGGGTTTCCAGTCAACAACAAAGAACTTATTGTCTTTTCTCTAATCAGTGAAGTACATTTTCCCATTGTTGCAAATTCCAACACCTTCACCAACCCATTCCTCTATTGTAGGCAATGTTGGACTCTTTCAGTTTTGTGCATATAATAATCTCGCTGCAGTTGTCATATATGAAAACAAAGTTCCATGACTTCTTTCCAGTTGAGTGGTCCATCAATCCCAAAGGACTTTATATTAATCTTTAAAATCTTCTGGATTAATAGTTGTATTTATATCCAAAACCTTTTTGCTGTCTTTCATGTCCACCACATATGGTAAAATGTTGTTAGCATTTCCGGCATAGACTTGAAGTACCCTTATACATTTTGGCTAGTTTCTCAGGAGTCATATACCAACAATAAATCATCTTATAAAAATTCTCTTTAATACTAGTTTCAGTTCAGAGTTTATTGTGTATAGCCACAGGCCACCACAAAATTACAAAAACCCCATTAAATTTGATAAAAATTAGGTAAAATACAAATATACAGTATAGATTTGCCAAAATTCCACTAAAACAGACATCAGTTAAAACCATCAATCAAAAGTTAACTATGAGTTCAAATAATGCCCTCTTTCTTTGCTGCATTAGACCTTATTTTCATAGCAACAAAGGCAAAAAGTGAAACTCTGTATGAAATGTACACATCAAAAATGAGATTTTCTCCACCTCTGTGTAAAAGCTTAGACCAGATAAAAATCCCGCGAGAAACTTTGATCTGGGGTCAGAGTATAAAGAACAAAAAAGAATAAAATGAGGTAAATCTTTTATGGCAGGGGTGGGCAATTGTTTTGGCTCGGGGGCCACTTTGTGGGAGCGGAGGTTAGCGGAGGGCCGCACCTTTTAAAATGATTGCATTCATTAGTTAACTTTGCATTTCAGAAAAGGTATAAATTGTATCATAAAAATCAATAAATATAAATTAAATAAAATAGTGGTAGTTTTATTCAATTTATTTATTGTGCTAATTTCATATCATCTATAGCTGCAAGCACATTTAATTTTAGAATCAGTTTAATGAGACAAATGTACCCTATCACACTTTTCTACTGTCTTGGCGGGCCACAAAAAACTCTGTAGTGGGCCGCATGTGGCCCGCGGGCCGCAATTTGCCCACCCCTGTTTTATGGTATTAGATCCATAGATACAGACCTTTGTGCTATAGGAGTCTGAAATTGCAATAGGGTAAAGGATGCTCTATGATTAGAGATGTTAGCAAGATAGGGAGAGTGGGCGTGATCTAATTTAATAAATTTGAACCATGGTGCTGCTTTTGAATTTAGAATTTGGGAGCAATCGATCAATGCATCGGAGTTAAAAATCCAGTCTCTAAGTTAGTGGTAAGTGGCCAGAGACCCTGTAAGATCATCAGGAATAGAGTATTTAAAGAATATCTCATTTAAGCAAACAGAGGGGCTGTAAATTATTGGCCATCAAAGAATTGGAAGATTGTTGACTGAGTGAAACTTGGCTAGGATTTTTATTCTTTACCCAGTATTTTATAATGGCCAGACGCGCTCAGGCTCTAAAGAAGGGGAGACCTGATTCCACTCCTATCAAAGCAGCTGGAGACGCCCTGGCGAGGGCTAGGATACGTTTTAAGAAATCGTTCTGGGTTACTTCTATACTAGATGGGTTTCCCTATCCTTTTTATCTAATACTAGAGCTTAATATAAATTTCAACCCTTTTGACCACAAATTTCCCCACTGTTCCATTAATAATGTCATATCTAAAATGTTAGCCCTTTTAATCATAGTTTCTTTCGCTTGCACTTCCAGTGTCTGAAATTTCAACTGAAGTTTATACATTTCGCAATAACATGTTCATCGTTTATACATAATTCTGTCTCAGATTCAATCTTGGATTGCTTAAAGTTATAATGCCTTTTTTCTGCTTTAAACTTTTCTAGAATTTGCCCGTAAGGGAACCATTGGCAATTATATCCCTCTGTTATCAAATCTTCTCTTAATTTTATTTTATGTTCACCTTGTGAAAATTCTAACATATCACGGTACATTAACCATTTATGCAAACTTGACATTTCAACCACAAAACTGTTTCTCATTGGTGGCGGCCACGTCAGCCAGTGTGTGGACTCTGTCTGTCTCCTCCTGAGGTACAACATGTCTCATTCTTTTGTCCTTTTTGGATCACAGTGCAGCAGGAAAGCTTCCTAGCGCACCGCCAGTCTAAGCAGGCCCCCTACACACATGCTTGCTGGTTTTCCCTTTATTTTTTTTAGCGGGCTAATTTTTTACTGTTGCTTACTATTACTTGCTCTTACGTTCCTATTTGAAAAGGAGTTGGGAATACTCATGGAGCACACGTTCACCAATGCATATAAGATGATTTTCTGCTGCAGTATTAGTTTTCTTGATTTTAAACTGTTTTACAGATTGGTGTTAATTGAAATTTATAACTTTATTTCTTCTTTTTGTTAGCTGCTTCAAGCAGGGAGAGGCAGCATACTAATGTTTTAAATAAACAATAATAATAAATAGCCCTGATGGCTATGGCTATGTTCAGCCATAGTTTACCTTTGAATAATGCCTGGAGGGTAGACATAGGCATGAAGAGCATTACAAACAGAAAAAACCCATGAACAGCCCAATCTGCTGTTCACGAACAAGCTGTTCGCGATGCCCCATTCTAAACGAACAGGTGGTCACCTGCAATCAATCCCCTTGGCAACCAGAGGCAGGGAGGGACTGAACTCTGTCTGAACTCCTTCTGGCTTTCCTTCTGGCTTTAACCCTTCAAAGTACTTCCAGCAGAGAGTCCCGTTTTTGCCACTGTGAAGAGAAAATAACGGCCAATGGGGAGACCTGTGGATCATGCCTTTCCCGAGGTGCAATCTCTTTGAAACTTGGGGGGTCTTCAGAGGACAGTGAGGACTATGTCCCCTGCAAATTTGGTGGGTATTGGACATTGGGAAGGTCAGTTGGTAACCCCACAAAGTAGCTGCCAGCAGACACTGCTGTTTTTGCCAGGACAGGGCCCTTTAAACTATCAGCTGGCAGGCGGCAGAGAGGAATCGCCCCTGCTGCCTGCCAGCTGATAGTTTAAAGGGATCTTTAAAGGCCCAGGTAAGTGGGTTTGAGGGGAGGGGGGCTAAGTGGGGGGGTGGAGTGGGGTTGATTCTGACTCCCATGTACTGTCCAGGAACAGTTCATGTTCGTCCATGTTCGTTGTTCGTTGTTCGTGGATAGCAACGAACGATGAACAGGGTGTTCGAGGTTTTTTTTCTGTTTGTGCCCATGTCTACTGCAGGGACAAGGGGAGGCTTCAGCCTCTGTGCGTCTGCATGAGCCTGTGGGAAACAAGATGCTGGAATGGATGAACCACTGCTCTAATCCAGCACTGCTCTTCTTGTGTATTTTAGAACAGCTTGTGTATAAATTGTCTTACATTTATTATAGACAAATTCTGGGAGATTCTGTGGGGCAGTGCCTGGGGAGAGAAAAGTATGGGAAGGATGTGATGCCACTTCTGGGTGTTGCTCTAGGCTGCCTCCTCTAGTGTCTATGGTTTTTACCATAGAAACTAGGGGAAATTCCTAGAGTGGAGGTCATTTTTTCTCCCACTTCCCAATTCCTTGAGGATGAGAAACTGGGCCTGAGGGTGGGTTATTCCCCACCTGGGGTGGATAGATGGGAAGCCTAATTTATTGTGACCATCCCTCAGTTTCCTGTTATGATGGGAGGGTAATTTTTTTTAATATAAATACATAAATAGTGGTGTATTGGGGAGCACCTATCAGTGTGTTTCTAGCAATATCTTCTAGTAGATATGTGAGCATCCACCACTCTTCATTATCACTGAACACCCTCAAGTGTGGACACCAATAGAAAAGCCATAAGCTAGACTCAGGTCATTTGAGACAAGTAGAACTGGCCAGGCTTCTCAATTATCCTCCTCCCTGGATGATTCTTGCGGTGGTGTACAACGTTCCAAGTTCTTCTTGTGGGTAATGAATCAATCCTGGCTGATGTATACAGCATGGAATGAGGTAGGTGGCTAAATGAGTAGACATGCGTCATTTTAAATACACATGTAGGTAACACCTGCACATAATCACTAAGGCACTGTACAGTACATGGCCTGCCCAAACTCAGATACATTTTGAACAGCTGTCCAGGTATCCCTTGAGTGGTTTATAACATGCACAATAAAATGTACAGACCTACGTGCAGCTATGCTTCTCTGCTCAGCAACTAATTTATGTGCCAACCCCAGCCAAGTGGAATGGCCACACCCTACTCTCAGGATTTTGGGGTGGTGGCCCCAAATTTATGCAACAGCCTGTCAAGAGAGGAGTGAGGATACACTGGCAGCCTTTAAGAATGTTTGTAAGGTTATTATTTTAGGAAGGCTTTTTTATTAACTAGCAGTTGGTATTTTATTCTGGAGGTTTATTGATGGCTTTTTGTCTTAAACTGTTCATGTTTTTTAAAATGAACATTGGCAGACATCTTGGGCACCTCTTGGGGTTAGGTAGAAATAACTTAATGAAACAGAAATGTCCTGCTGAAATGTTGGAAATCCAGATCTCCAGTGTATAACTGTGCATACTAAATCAAGAATTCCTCACTACATCCCGACACACACAGAAAACTATGCAAGACAGAAGCACAGCCACCTAGACTATATGGACTCCCTAAAATACATAAGGATTCAGTCCCACTCCGACCTATTGTGAGTGCCATTGGTTCACCAACATATGAATTAGCTAGACATCTGGCCGATCTCCTGCAGGACCACATCGGGAAAACCTCGTCTTACATCAAAGATTCAGCAGATTTCATCAACAAAATCAGTTCTCTGAAACTCAATCCACAAGACATACTTGTCAGTTTTGATGTTGTATCCCTGTTTACCAAGGTTCCAGTAAAAGACACTATTGCACTTATTAATCAGATTTTCCCAGAGGATGTAACAGCCTTATTCCACCATTGTCTGACAACCAGTTACTTCCAATGGGATAACAAATTCTATGAACAGATGGATGGGGTGGCCATGGGGAGCCCTCTCAGCCCAGTTATAGCAAACTTCTACATGGAACATTTTGAAAAAAACAGCTCTTGAATCAGCACCCCACAAACCTAGTGTATGGTTTCAGTTTGTGGATGATACGTTTATCATTTGGCGCCATGGGGAGGAAGAATTGATGGGGTTTTTGAATCATCTCAACATCCACCGGAACATACAATTCACAATGGAGAAAGAAATCGAGGGAAAACTCCCATTCCTGGATACCTTGGTCATCCGCAAAGCAAACTTTCAGTTAGGTCACAAGGTCTACAGGAAACCAACTCACACTGATCGGTACTTACACAAAAACTCCAATCACCACCCCCGACAGAAAAGAGGCATAATGAAAACATTAGTGGATCGTGCAAGATGGATATGTGAGCCGCACTTTCTCAATGAGGAAATTAATCATCTAAACCACGCACTTCAGGCAAATGGCTACTCCAGAAATGAAATCCAAAGAGCAATCAAACCCAGGATGAATCAAACATCCAAGGAAAAACAGTCTCCTACAGGAAAAGTGTTTTTGCCATATATCAAAGGAATTACTGATCAGATGGGAAAGCTTATGAAAAAGCATAACCTTCAAGCAGTATTCAGATCCACCCGAAAAATACAACAGATGCTATGATCAGCAAAAGACAGTAGAGACCCCCTCACCTCTGCAGGAGTATACCGTATACCCTGCAGCTGTGGACAAGTGTACATCGGGACCACAAAGTGTAACATCCAGACAAGAATAAAAGAACATGAAAGACACTGCAGACTTGGACAACCTGAAAAATCAGCAGTGGCTGAACATAGCCTAACACAAACAGGGCACAGTATCTTATTCCAGGACACCAAATTACCGGACAACACTTCCAACTACTTTGTCAGACTGCACAGGGAAGCCATTGAAATTCACAAGCATAAGCAAAACTTCAACAGGAAAGAAGAAACCTTAAGAATGAACAGAGCATGGTTTCCAGTTCTGAAAAACACCAGGCTAACAAAACACTCTACACCCGACAATAGCCCTGTGGAGAAGATTAGCACATCAAGCACCAATCCATATGCAAAAGAACCTCCTCAGGATACAGTGAAGCCTCCCGCCATTAGCATTCCACACCCTGGGAAACTCTTACAGGACAACTCAGCTCAACCCCACCCCTCCTGAGTAGATATAAATGACCTGCCAACACCTTTTCCACACTGTGACACTGAGAGATCTCTGTCTTTTGGTGCTACACCTCTGAAGATGCCAGCCACAGCTGCTGGTGAAACGTCAGGAACGACAATGCCAAGACCACGGCAATACAGCCCGGAAAACCCACAACAACCATTGTGCATACTAACATTTTTTAAAAAAGCATTCCCAAAAAGACAAAATTGGAGGGGAAAGAGTTATACCAGGATGGGTGCTAGAAAATAGGGATTGTCTCCACCCAACAGGGACAGTTGGGGCATACGCAGGGCTTTTTTTCAGCTGGAACGTGGTGGAACGGAGTTCCAGAACCTCTTGAAAATGGTCACATGGCCGGTGGCCCCACCCCCTGATCTCCAGACAGAAGGGAGTTTAGATTGCCCTCCGCGCTGCTGGAGCAGCACAGAGGGCAATCTAAACTCCCTTCTGTCTGGAGATCAGGGGTGGGGCCACCAGCCATGTGACCATTTTCTCCTAGGGCAACCCACTGAGTTCCACCACCTCTTTTCCCAGAAAAAAAGCCCTGGGCATACGTTCATGGTATTTCATTAAACAAAAATTCTAGTTTCATCCCAATCTACGATGATGTTATGAACAGCAAATTCAATTCAACCACAAAGCTGAAAAAGAGCCCATCGTGCCCAAAAGAGATGGAAGATGAGAATCGCCTAATCCCAACCACATTTTTTTGTACACATCGCTAGACTTGTTCTGCCACACCAGGGAAACAGCGATCAAGATCTTTCCTTGCAGAATTAAAATGTCGGCTGAGCAAAGAAAGAAAGTTCTGTAGATGGTTAACTCACCATTAAGTCAAGCAAAGGAAAAAGGTGGAAAGGGAGTTTCATTCACACCCATACAGGTATGGTAAGTTTCTTCTTCTTCTTTTCTTGCAGGATGTGTCAATTATGCTAAAAAGACAGTGAAGGACCTTGTCTCTCTTGTTACTTTTCTGTAGGCATACTTCATAGATCAGATTTTCTCACATTGTTATCCTGCCTTTCATCTGAGGAGTCCAGGGCAGCATTCACCCTATCCCCACTCCATTTTATAGACATAAAACCCATTACTATCTTAGAGTTTCTCTACACGTTACTAAGTACCTAGGGACGCTCAAGTGCAGGATAGTATGTGTAGTCCTCAATTCATGTGCAGGCTGTTCTTTCTCGGTGCATGTGAATGCTGCTTTCACGGGAGCTCCCAATGTGTGACTGCATCTGCAAGTGATTCTAGAGGGCAAAGCACCAATTTAGCTCTGTTTTTGCTATGAGAACAAGTATTGCAGGCTCTTTTGAATTGCCAATTTGCATTTCTCTAAGGTGTGAGAACGTGTCAAGAAGATCTGCAATTCAATGAATAGATATGGATAAAATTGGGATTCTTTTAGCAGTTCAGGAGGAACTGGTATGAAACGCATGAATGTTCTCATGGGGAGCAAATTGAAGTGTTGAAACCAAAGGGAGTCCACGTTCGAGCCGCACCACAGCTGAAGGTACACATGGAGGAAGAGAGAATCTTACAAAAGAAAATTTGCTCGTTTCAGCATTAGCATGCTATTAAGTCGCTTTGTGAAGTATTGCAACTGGTAATAGCCGATTCTTGGTTCAAAACTTGGGTTAGCCCAATCGACCCAAAGCTTGCCATATTAAACCCAAGCTTGATTCATAGGGTTTCACTAAAAAAAATCTTGCAAGATGTAAGAAACAGATTATTTTAAGAAGACTGGACTACATTAAAATTCAGAGCTGCTCCCCAATTTATTTTCACCTATCCTGTCAGAAAATGTTTGAACCGGCTAAATATTTTTTCTACTTAACAGTTCTAAAATATCGATGTGCTTTTACGTTACTCAGAGGCAATGTATTACCTTCCACCGAGATGAAGGGCCATTTTAGTAAAAATCCCCCCTGAGAAGCGCTATTGGATCCATTGTATGGATCAAGTTAATTCAATCACGCATATCCTTTTTAACTGCCCCTGTTACAATCTACTGCACAAGCAACATATTACTTCTTGGACTGACCGTCTACAGAATACAGCAGAAACTAAAAGATCTTGCTGTTAGGCAAGATAAGAAAATGCACATGTGATCTAGCCATATTTATCCATACATTATTTACAAAATACTTGACGTATGGCTTGTGGGCTGTTAAGTTACAGGGAAAGGAAAGGAACTGAAGTGTGACTGCGCGAGCAAGTGCATGGGATTTGGAGGGGGGACACGTGAAATGAGGTTCACTTGAGCACCCCTAGGGACTTAGTAATGTGTAGAGAGACTCTTACTTAGGTCCTGTGCATTACATTTTCATTGTGGTTTCCTTAGATCCTCCCATGTGGCTTTTCAATCAGATGCGCCTTGCTTGGAACTCAGTTCCCCAAATGTGCGGAGGCCCAATTCAGAACTGGAGGATGGTGTATGGAGAAAAGAGGCTTAAGCGTGGAGGGAAGAGGCTTGACAAATGGTGCGTTAGAAATTTAGAACACTCACCAGAGAAGCTTAAAAATTGGTCGCCAAAGCAGTGGTGAGCAAACGTGAGAGAGTCTTGCACCCCTCCTTACAAGAGGGACCAGGCCGGGCCAAGTGAATACCATAGAAATCAGGCATAATCAAGTCATCCACCACCCTTAGGTGTTAAATCTCTGGCACATCCCCCCATTAGTTGCTGGCTTTTGAAAGTAAAAAGACCCAAATGCATCAGGGATGGGCTGTGACTCAGTGGTAGGGCATCTGCTTTGCATGCAGAAGGTCCCAGGTTCAATTCCTGGCATCTCCAGTCAAAGATCATGTCACAGGTGATGAGAAGGGGCCATTGCCCAAGTAGACAATACTAAGCTTGGCAGACCAATGCTATGCCTCAAAACAAGGAAGCTTTATGTGTTCATGTGCCACTTTTCCTCCCAAGTGACCTGCTCAAGGCCAAGGTCAGAAAAGTCCATGAGGTTGCTAAGGCTGGCTACAACAAAAAAGGAAACTTAGGTGCTAGAGAGAAATGTGCGAAAAGAAGTAGAAAAATGTATCTGAAGAAGGAAGCTTTGACTCTCGCAAGCTTATAATAATAATAACATTCGATGTATATACCGCCCTTCAGGACAACTTAATGCCCACAGAGTGGTTTACAATGTTACTATTATCCCCACAACAAAACACCCTGTGAGGTGGGTGGGGCTGAGAGAGCTCCTGACAACTGTGGCTAGCCCAAGGTTACCCAGCTGGCTTCAAGTGGAGGAGTGAGGAATCAAACCCGGCTCTCCAGATTAGAGTCCCACGCTCTTAACCACTACACCAAACTGGCTTATACCCTGAAAATCTTGTTGGTTTTTAAGGTGGTACTGAAGTTGAATCTTGCTCTTCCACTGCAGACCAACATAGCTGCCCACCAGAAAAATATATGCTGCCCATAGAGAAAACCAGTAAGTTGCCTATTTACACTAAGGGCCAAGCTACACATGACGAATGACACTTGAACAGCAAGTGTATTTCTCCCTGTTCACTTGCCCTCCACTCAATCCACTTGCCATTCAAGTGTCATTCGTCATGTGTAGCTTGGCCCTAAGAGCAATCAAGTGATGTGATTTGTTTTCATAAGGGGGCTCACTAGGGCCAAGCTACAAGTGACGAATGACACTTGCCTGGCAAGTGAACAGACTCAAGTGTATTCCTCCCTGTTCACTTGCCATTCACTTGCTCTCCACTTGATCAAGTGGAGCGCAAGTGAATGGCAAGTGAACAGGCAAGTGTCATTCATCACTTGTAGCTTGGCCCTAGTCTTGTCTATCCTACTAGGGTTTTGATGCCAGCTAGACTTTGAAAGCACAGCTATAGCTTGTTTGAAATTACAGAAGCACTTCTATCTCCGAAAGCAACCAGTTGGAACCATTACTTACACAATAACTCATAGTAATTAGATATAATTCTTATAATTACACATTGTATGGTTTGGTTTATTCTTCCAGAATTATTAGATTGTTAAACATATAAAATGTTGCAGATCTCACTGTACTTTTCTTTACATACCCAACCTACAAATTACATCTTGTGAATTATCTTCCAGGGACTTATTCCTTTCAATTAGATCAGATTTCCATTATGGTCTACTGAAATTATCTTGGTTTAGTGTGCTTCAATGAATGGACAACATCATAGACAATAATAATAATAGTACCATTTCCCTCTACCCACCCAAACTGCATTTCAATCAAAAGTATAGTTATCACCATCTGCTCTTTTTTTTTTACTGCAAATAATTTAATAAAAAATTTACACTATGTTGAGAAAATAAATGAACCAAAGGAAATAAGCATTCGATATAAAAGCAACATAGCATAAAATCAGGAAAAAATAAGATGACTTAGCTTACTGAAAATAATATGAAATTGGATAATTTCACAGGGATATTTAAATTTAATTTTGCACTTGAAATCTTTTAGCACATAATGGCATCACAAAAAGAAGAAACTCCAAGTCAAATAATTGCTTTTTCTGTACTTCCAGTTTCAGGGGGAAGGGGAAAGTTTTTTGTGTTGGCATGCCACTCAGTAGTACAATGCGGTTATACTAATGACGATCACATGTTCACAACAGTGTGAGAGGCTCAGAGGTGAGACTACACAAAATGCTTAATATGGGCTGCTGTGGAAAATGGAATCCATGTGTCCTTTCCATACCCCTTCGCATGCATAATTATGACATCTTCCTAGCACAAATGGCAACCAATGAAGCTTATTTGCAAAGATTTATATTATCATGCTTTCCCATCATTCAGGTTTCAAAAGCCTATAAACGTGTTTGAACGAAATTGCTTTCAGTTTTAGCAGAGGTAAGATCTTCTATGTGTAGATTTAGAATAAAACACTTGAGTACTGAATCCTTCCTCAATCATGTGTTTCTCTTAGGAATATCTTGAGTCTGCCTGTACAGGGAGGGTGGAATAAAAATTGAAAACAAATTAAATAAATAAAATCCAGATTTCCCACAATGTCATGGCTGGCAACCACCAGCCAAGATGGAAAATCTGAGTTTTCCTGCCGCCTGTGCTCTAGCCATTTTGTCTCTTTTCCATGAGCTCCTCTGAATACCAAGAAGCCATTTTACTCCTACACAAAGGGACAGGACATTTAGCAACTTTGTCAACCATTCAGGTCAACCCACCCACTCCATAGTAAATCAAACAGGGCAATCAACAACAAAACTGAATGAGTCAGCTAGAAACCCCCCAAGAGCATCCTGGAAATCCCACTGATCCAGGAGCCGACAAGACTGAACCATCTGAAGAAATTCTCTACTTCTGTGGATGCTACAATATCCCAGGAGAGCACAGGTGAAGCATCTGGCCAGACCAGACTATCACTCTGATTTGGATGGTTCTTCCTCCAGTACCATTTAAATAATAAAAAGGATTGGCTCTCTTGGTTGAAGCCATCAGGGGAGAAATGATTACCACTGGACCCAAACAGCCAGGGATCGCTCTAAATTCCTGCCGCATGAAGGATCTCTAACCTCCTTCTATTGAACTTCCTGTCCCCATGCTCAGGGTGATCCTATGGAAGCCCACTAAGTTCTTGGGCAATCCCAAAAGGAACAGCGAGTGATTAAAGCATTCCATTCTTGATCGCTGAGGCAAGGATTTGGTTTGTTTTGCCAAAGCCAATCCCTAATAATCGGGCAGGTTCAAAGATCAACAATCCCTTAATTGAAATCAGCTGCCAAGAAGTTTCAGGAGACATCCGCTTGCATAAGCCCACACAACGGTGCTGCAGAATTCCCAAGAACCTTGGGGTTCTACTGCATGCACAAGGATAGCAATCCTGGTGAGACTCTGCTTTCATTTTTGTTCCTGTCTCCCATTGCTCACTATTTCGGGACCAGCTTCCCTCTATTTTGCATCCAGGCACGTAAATAGGTCTTTGGCCATTCCGAAGACAAAAGGCAGAGGAGGAAGAAGGGCCCACACCTAATTCAGTCACATTTGCTGGGGTTGAATGAGAATCACAGGGTGGCACCTGGAACAAGAGTGGCCTCGCCTGGCATCAATCAAGAGCCCCATGCATTTAATCAGCAAGCCAGTAGCAGAGGCTGCTACTGTTCGCATCTTCATTAACTGAGGGCCAAGCTACACATGACGAATGACACTTGAACGGCAAGTGTATTTCTCCCTGTTCACTTGCCCTCCACTCAATCCACTTGCCGTTCAAGTGTCATTCGTCATGTGTAGCTTGGCAGTAAGTCCAAGATCCACAGCAACCCATGCAAAACTTTGATTCCATTTCTTGCCCTTGGACTAATGCACTTGTACTTTTTGACCTGTCTACCAAAGCCCCCTTTTGGCAACTGGGCTAAACCTGCCACTAAACTCACCCTCTTCCCATCTGGAACCCTCACAGTCTGTCCTTATTTGGAATTATTCCCAGGGCCCCGTGCTTCCCGTTTGACCTGAGGATACACACTCGAATCCTCTCCTATCTTTCCAGTCCCGGAACGGAAATAACCCTGGCCGTTTCCCCGTCTTAAAAATAGCGCCCCGCTCGTGGAACACTGGCAGCTTCTCCGTGCAGTTTCTGACGTCACCATTTCCAAAACAGAGACAGGCAGATATGATTCCATTTTTGCACCAAAAAATTGGGCCAGAACTGTGTTTAATGGCTGAGATTCTTTTAAAGAAAGTGCCATGTGTTTTAATGTACTTTAATGAGGTGTTGGCATTATAATTTTAATTTTATTGTTTGGTGTTCTACGTTTATGTTTTTCTTGTATGCTTCAACTGTAATAGTCTTTGAGTGTAGCATTGTCCTGAAGAACAGTATATCACGTCATTCTTCTTAATATTATTATTAATTTCAGAGCTTCGGTTGTATTTCCTTGTATTTCTGTTGTATTTTGTATTTCCTTATTGTACTTAATTGAGTTAATGCCATTTATTCATGGAGCACTCTGTTGAGAGCGAAGAACAGAAATATCAACAGCAACAAAAAGAACAGAGCAAACGTAAAGATCACATTAAGTTACCTTGTACAAAGTTAAACCATTGGCCCATTTGCCTAGCTTAGGCTGATTCTGCACACGTTGGATAATGCACTTCAAACGCACTTCATCAATTGTTTGAGGTGGATTTTTTGTTCCGCACACAAAATAATCCATTCCAAATGATCTATAAAGAGGATTGGAAGGATTGGTCTACTCAGACCAGCAGTGCTTTACGAGCTCATTGGCAGGGCTTCATTCCCCGTCTTCCAATCCTACTCGAACTTGATGCATTGAACCTGGGCCAGCCTGCAGGTGTTCTACCATTGAGCTATAGATTCAGAGGCTAATGGCACCGAAGTGGAAAGAAACTACCTCCTGAAATTGGTCTCCTGATTTTAACCTATTCCAGTAACCTTCTCAAGAACTTTGGCATGAGCCCAGCTACATTTTTTTTTTTTTTGCTTTCTCACGTTCATAGAGGTGGGCACAAGAGCATCCCATAGGTGGAAAATGATTTCTCTCAGATGTTGGATGCTGTTTCTCACACTTCTCTGGTGCAATTAATTTTGTTACTTGGTACAAACCTGTGTTGTTCCTGGCACCATGCCTATAGAAACTCACTGGTAACATGTTTGTGTGATATATAATTAGATACATGCTATAACATGCCCACAGCCACTGAAGAACAGCTTGCAGTATCTGAAGTATAAATTAAGCCTGTGTTTAATCACTGCGTCCCACATTTACTTTCTATTATTTGGAAATGGCTGTAAAAGCTTGGCTAGAGGAGGCTGGTATTGGATAAAGCCCAAGGGGGACTGGAACTGAAGGCCATTTCTTTCTTGCCTTTGTAGTTTCGCCTTCCCTCCAAGGAGCTCAAAGTGGTTATTCCTTCCTAATTTTATCTTAACAACAACCCTGCGATGCAGGTGAAACTGAAACAGTAGGACTGGACTGGCCCAGTAATCGTATAGGCAGTTCGGGGATTTGTGCATTTATTTACTTTGTTCATGCTCCGCTTTTCTCCCCAGTGGCGATCCAAAGTGGCTTACAACTTTCTCCCCTTCTCCATTTTACCCTCACAACAGCCCTGTGAGGTAGGTTTGGCTGAGTGTGTGTGACTGGCCTACTGTCACCCAGCAAGCTTCCACAGCAGAGTGGGCGATTGAGGCTGGTTCTCCCAGATCCTAGTCTGACACACTAACCACTACGCTACCTGAAATAACAACATTTGATTTATATACCGCCCTTCGGGACAACTTAACACCCACTCAGAGTGGTTTACAAAGTGTGGCCAATTTCTGGTCAACCGCTTTGGATGGAATAAGTGCTAGCATCTATGAAAAAAATGGTGGATGAGACAGAGATTGATGGGATCCGTGTTTCTGAAGATATACTCTTGCTTGGCATAGACTGGTTGTGATTCTGACTCTTAAGAGAGCCTGCGTATGCTTTGCAAATTTGGAACATATTAGAGGAAAGAAAGTAAAGTAGGACATGTATGATTGAAGTCAGCCTTCCTCTCCTGTCTTTGATATAAAATCTAAGAGGAGCAAATGACAATAGAAAGCTACATAATCACATTCCTGACACCACCCCTTCCGGCTGTGTGTGTTTGTGTGCGTGGGCACGGTTGTGGGAATCCTGGGGAAAGCAGAGGAGAGGAGGCTCCAGCAGCCCTCAATAGGAAACAGGGCCAAGTGGGATGGGCAAAGAGAGCCCCAGGCCCAATGGCTTTCAAGACCCAGGGTGGGGTTGAACAATTTCAGGATTTAACCTGGGGCATCAAAA
The DNA here is from genome assembly GCF_028583425.1 of Eublepharis macularius. NCBI lineage: Eukaryota > Metazoa > Chordata > Lepidosauria > Squamata > Eublepharidae > Eublepharis > Eublepharis macularius. The sequence continues at coordinate 20,752,314 of NC_072802.1, forward strand.
TTCCCTGGATCAAGGAGACCTGGGAACCGCCGTTGGTAGGATGTCATTCCCTCCGTGTAAAATGCATATGACTCATAGCATTCAAGTGGCTTCCTCCAAATCAAAGAGTGAGGCTCAGGTACATTCCCAGGCAAGTTTCAACCTATTACACGCTTTGATCTGTTAAGTGTTGTGTAGAGATTAATTTTTTTTAAAAACTGTTTGCAATGGCACTTAACAGTTTTCAAAGAGGAAGAACCCCATCTGTGTTGATGATTCCTTCTTAATTAAGAGGCAGAGCCGTTTTTTGCCAAACAGCCTTGGGATTGGAGTTTATTTATTTACTTAGATATTTATACCCCGCTTTTCTCCCCAATGGGGACTCAAAGCAGCGTACTACATTGTTCTCCCTTTCTTAATTTACCCTCACAACAACAGCCCTGTGATGAGGACAGCTAGTCTGATGAAGTGGTTAGTACTGTAGGATCTGGGAGGCCCAGGTTCAGGTCTCCGCTGTGCCATGGAAGCTTGCTGGGTGATCTTGGGCCAGTCACATTCAACCTCACAGGGTTGTTGTGAAGATAAAATGGAGAAGAGAGGAGAGGAAAATGATATAAGCCACTTTGGGGAGAAAGTCAGGGTATAAATGAAATATGTAAATAATTAGGTGTAGGTTCTGCTGAGAGAAAGTAACTGGCCCAAGGTCACCCAGTGAATTAGTTTCTTTCTTTCTTTCTTTCTTTCTTTTTCTTTCTTTCTTTCTTTCTTTCTTTCTTTCTTTCTTTCTTTCTTTCTTTCTTTCTTTCTTTCTTTCTTTTTCTTTCTTTCTTTCTTTCTTTCTTTCTTTCTTTCTTTCTTTCTGAATTTTTAAAAATTACTATTAAAGCAATAAAGGGATACAGAAAAAAGGGGGGAAAGGGGACAAGCAGATGTGAAACTGTGTGCTACAAAGATTATTAAAATACAAAATACCAGAGTCATGACCTTTATGGATATTAAAATAGCTGTTGGATATTTTCAAAATAAGCAACACATGCAAAGTGCAAACCTATTTCTACTTGTTATTCTAGTAATAATAAAGAGAGAGAAAACAATTGTTAACACTAACATTACTTATTACTTAATATAACTGATTATCACAACCTTTGAGAGCCTTACATTAAGAAATCTAACCTATTTCTACTCCATATTTTCATTACCTTTTACTTATACTTTACAAAACTGTAACAATATTGACTTTTTGCCAACGTTTCACTATTATAAAATCTATTATCTTTATATAACTAATTATCTTACAATCAAGTTATCAAATGTATCACAATGTGATCATTTTCAGATCTGCAAAACTAAAGCATCTTATAAATTTTATCCCTTATAAGCAAAGTATTTTTCTCATTTCTCTTCACATTCTTTAATTGGCCTTCTATTTATGTAATTTGTCATTCTCCTTCTTTCCGTTTGTTTGCCATTACCACTCTTGCTGCCATCAGCAAATATCGAAATAGTTCATGTAATGTTCTGTCCACATCGTCTGGTATAATTCCCAGCAGCATGGTCTGCGGTTTCGTAGCAAAGTTAATTTTTAAAAACTTCTGAATATCAGCATGTATATCTTTCCAACATTTTTTACTTTTTTTACATGTCCACCCCATATGAAAGAAAGAACCATCTGCGTCCTTACATTTCCAGCATAACCCTACATATTTCTAGTCCATTTTTAAAATATCTTTTGGTGTAATGTACCATCTAAAAACATCTTATACCAATTTTCTCTGAGTGTTTGGGTTGCTGTAAATTTTATGCCCTTAATCCATACATTTTCTCATTGTTGGAATGTTATTTCTTCTCCAAAATGTTGCATCCATTTTATCATACAAGTTTTAACTTGTTCTGTTTTGGTATTGTATTGAAAAGTTTGTAAATGTGTCCCAGAAAGTGATTCTTTTTCTGCGTGATTATCTTCTCAAAATCAGTAAGATCCCTCAATTGACCTCTATAATCCTTGAGAGCTTCCTTCAGTCTGGAGACCGCCTGGAGGTATGTCAGCCATTGTATTTTCTTTCCTTCGTCGCAAATTTCATGCCATGATTTTATCTTTCCTCGAGAGTTTATCATATCTTGATAAGTTATAAAGTCATTAACTTTTCTCTGATTCTTATCACAAAAGGCATCAATCGGTGACAATATTGGTGATATCGGTGGGTTTATCATCATTCTTACCGAATCCCAGATTTGAATCAAACCATCTCTTATCACACCTTTCATGTTTTGTCCTCACTCTTCTCTTCACCCAAAGGTAATTATGCAGTCCTTCAGATAGATCAGCTGCTTCCAATTGTATTATTCTGTGTTTTGGGTTTTTAATCCAGTCTATAATCCAAGCCAAGATGGCCGCTTTATAATATAACTTTATGTTTGGCACTGCCAATCCTCCTCTTCTTTTTTCATCTTGTAATACCTTAAATCTTATTCTTGGGTTTTTTGCCATCCCAGATAAATTAGTTTATCTGTCTTTGCCAGCTTTGAAATGTCTTACCTTTTATACTGATTGGTAACATTTGAAATAAAAAAATTAATTTTCAGTAAGATATTCATTTTAATTGCAGAAATTTTTCCTATCCAAGACAGTTTTAACTTTGCCCATCTTACAAGATCTTTTTGAATCCTCCTCCATAATACTTCATAAAAAAAGGTAAAGCACCAAGTCATTACTGACCCATGGGGGGACGTCGCATCACGACATTTTCTTGGCAGACTTTTTGTTACGAGGTGGTTTGCCATTGCCTTCCCCAGTCATCTACACTTTACCCCCAGGAAACTGGGTACTCATTTTACCAACCTCGGAAGGATAGAAGGCTGAGTCAACCTTGAGCCGGCTACCTGAACCCAGCTTCCGCCGGGATCGAACTCAGGTCGTGAGCAGAGCTTGGGCTGCAGTACTGCTGCTTACCACTCTGTGCCATGGGGCTTACTTCATAGTTATCTTTAATGTGAGTTTCCATATATAGTGAGGATTTGAACTTGGGTCTTCCAGATCCTAGTCCAACATTCTAACAACTGCACCATGCTGGCTTTGTTTTTGCATATTTTCTGTCCTCTGGGATGCCATATTTTTTACCTCCTGACTTGGAGAAAGCATTTTTCTTTCTCTCTACAGAACACATCTGCATGACGGTTTGGGAAAAGGTGGGCAAGGTCTAGAGCTATTCTATGAATTAAGTTGTCAGGTTCTCTGTAGCTTAGACCCTGAGCAAAGATTGCACAAATTTTCAGCTTTTGCTTGTTTTATTGTTGGAGCATGAATTTATTTTTTATCACCTCAGGGACGTGGCCTGGGTGGTTTGCGGATGGCATATTAATCCTCCCCAATGAATGTATTGTTATATAGTGACTGGGGTGTAAATATACTGCTTTTATCTGATTCCTCACCTTTCCCTTTTCTCCACTTCTGGGTTAGCAGCACTACTGGGTGAAAACAGAAGCTAAGGAAAATGCTTTCTGCCCAATCTGAGTGTAAAACAGACATTGCTTCTGGGTTATGAAATGCCAAACTCAGCTGCCGTTCTTTCTGTACGTTAAATCCTGTGTCACAGTTCCTTAACATCTATATCTTGGTTCATACAGAGTACAAATAAACCATTGTTATTTTATTGACATGTTGGTCACGCTCAGAAGGCAATTTGCCGATTAAAATCTAAGTGTGTACACCTTAAACTGCCAAAGCACAGGTCACACTCTAGGAAGGCAGCCCTTGGACACTTTGATCTCTAATTTGATTCATCCAGGGTTTTTTTTCAGCGAGAACGCAGTGGAATGGAGTTCCAGAACCTCTTGAAAATGGTCACATGGCTGGTGGCCCCGCCCCCTAATCTTCAGACAGAGGGGAATTGAGATTGCTCTCTATGCCACCATGCGGCAATCTCAACTCCCCTCTGTCTGGAGATCAGGGGGCGGGGCCACCAGCCATGTGACCATTTTCTCCGAGGGCAACTCACTCAGTTCCACCACCTCTTTTCCAAGAAAAAAACCCCGGGATTCATCTATATATTTACAAAACAAATATGGCTACCAAATTCTACTATGATAACCCAGTCCATAATCAAACCAGGCTGCTTTGGCCTCCGTCTCCTGAGAAGGCACACCACCATTTTGACAGTTACTCTCTTGGCAGCCCAAATCACATCATCCCAACTAAGTGGTGGTGGTGTGGACTCAGATTATTGTCGGGCTTGAAACTCAGCTGTTAACCCGAGCAAAATGTCAGGCGTAAAACAACTGACTTGACCTAAAGTATACAGGGGCCGTTTCCACACGGCTTACCTTATTCTGCAAAATAGCGAAATCTCGCGCGAAATCTCGCGAGAAGACGCTGTTATTGCATCTTCTCGTGCGATAACAGTGTCTTCTCGCGAGATTTCGCTATTTGCAGAATAAGGTAAGCTGTGTGGAAACTGCCAAGGTTTTTTTCAGAATTCCATCCAAATATATATGGCTAAAGCCAACTAGCTTAGAAGCTACAGTAGCACTAGCTTCCTCGTGGATATTTATATAGAAAGGCAAGGTAGGAATCTTCTAAATGAATAAATAACAAGTCGCTTGCTCTGCACTACTTGCATGTTCTCAAGCTGCCACAGTTCCATGGAACAATGACCGTAGGTGGTACGCTGAATTGTATGCACGTGAGACGACTTCTTTTGATTGTATGAAAGTTTATTGTTCTGGTGGACTGTTTTCCGGCCCCTGAGGAAGTGGACACCTTATGAAACAAGCAGAATACTGATTGCCGGCCACTTGTAGGGTGGGGGGGAACTCTTCGGGGTCCTCTTGTTTCTTGAGACTCCACCTGAAAGAGATAAGAAAAAGAAAAGTTACAACTTACAAGAATTCACACTTGGGATTACGCACAGGACTCACCTGCTCTTTGCTCCACACGAGTGAAGGATGGAGAGGGATGGCGTTTCCCGGCAGTTCTTTTCCATCTTCCATTTGAATGAGAGTTCTCAGAACATTTCAGCGTCTTCTGTGCTTTGTATAGTGTTGTTGACTATCTAAGAATCCACGTGACCAAGAAATTGGGACTTTGCTTATTTTTGCACTGAGAGACTATCTGAATTTACACGGTCTGTGTTCATAATTAGGATTGTATATTAATGAGAAATAGTAAAATGATCATATGAGTTTGTATATAAATGGATACTTCTGTATAAAAGAGAACTTAATTGTGTGAGTATTTCTTGAGGTTCATTACACTGTATATTTGATTGGTATTGTTCCTGGGAGTCGTGTAGTCTGTGTAATTGAACAGTTCCACGGAGCAGCAAAGAAGCGGGGGGACAAAGGAGCCTAGATCCCAGTTGCTCTCTCTTCTCTCCACTGCCTGCATCTTCTGTCCTCCTAGATCAACACCAATGTAACAGCATCATCCCAAGAGTTTATTGTCTATAGCCATAGGCCATCACAATTTACCAAACATCAACTAACAAACAGTTAAATCCATTATCACAGTTTGTAAAGGTTACTTAACATTAATTAAAACAGTACAATATGCCAAACTATCCCAGGAGTCATGAAACAGCCTCATTCAGTACCACCTTAGATCTTATCTTTTGGGCTGCGAGTGCAAACTGAGAGACTCTATAGGACGCATGATTATCAGTGTCAGATAACAAAAACACAATCTTCTCGATTTTAGAATACGTGTTTGTCACTGATAGGATTCTGGCCAAGAATTTAGCTCTGGGTACACTATATAATGGACAATAAAGTAGGTAGTGGGAAAGGTTCTTCACTGTAGGTAATCCACAAATGCAGGTGCGATGTTCCATAGGGGTGTGAGAATAACGCCCTGCCAAAAGAGCTGTTTGCATCACCAGTGTCACAGGGATCTCCTGTCTCTCCAAGAAGTTGCACAGGGGGGTGGTATTTGCAAAACTGGGGCACTGAGTGGAAGATGCACTGAATGCAGGACTTTTTTTCTGGGAAAAGAGGTGGTGGAACTCTGCTTGGCGGCGTGGAGGGCAATCTCAACTCCCCTCTGTCTGGAGATCAGGGGGCGGGGCCATGGGCCATGTGACCATTTTTAAGAGGTGCCGGAACTCCATTCTACCGTGTTCCCACTGAAAAAAAAGCCCTGCCTGAATGTATAAAAAATGGGAGACGCATGTGCAGACCTACATTTGAGCATAAATATTGGTAAACTTAACAAGGATTTCTCCCCACCTCTGTAGGAAGCTGGCAGAAGCCTATTGAAACTGACAAACCTGGTAAGTTTCGCCAGGGGGGTTGGGGAAAATCCTTTGATAATTTCAACAAGCCTTTAAAAATTATAACGACAAACAAGGGCAACAACAGCTGCCATGGGGGTCAAGGCAGATTTTGCTAGGGTTGGAAAGCTGGGATTATGCACTGACACCAACCACTCTTCTACACCAGGGGAGGCAATAACACTAAAATGTGTGCACACTGTCCAGATTTCAAACGATGACAGTGAAAGTTTTTTTAAAAAATCATGCCAAACCAGCACTTGAAAAAATGCAGGAGGACAACAGATATAACACAGGAATGCAGCCACCTGGGTGACTTTTTAAGAAACACTGAGAGAGTGAGCAGTTACAAGAAAAAGACTAACATGGGTTTGCCTTAATTTTTAGTTCCAGTTTTGGTTTTGTCTTTTGGCGAGCCTCTTTAGATGCTGGGTGGGCCAGAAGCACCACTGAAACAAAGTCTGCACACTCAGAAAGTTAGCCATGTTAGTAACAGTCAACACAAAAAAGATTTTTGGCCCCTTCAAGACTAACAGATTTATTGTGATCAGGGCTTTTTTTCTGGGGAAAGGGGTGGTGGAACTCAGTGGGTTGCCCTCAGAGAAAATGGTCACATGGCCGGTGGCCCCGCCCCCTGATCTCCAGACAGAGGGGAGTTGAGATTGCCTTCTGTGCCGCTTTAGCAATCTCAACTCCCCTCTGTCTGGAGATCAGGGGGCGGGGCCACCAGCCATGTGACCATTTTCAAGAGGTTCCGGAACTCCGTTCCACCGCGTTCCAGCTGAAAAAACGCCCTGATTGTGATGAGTCCATAAATGCTTTAGCCACAGTGCATTTGTTTGGCTTCAGGATTCTTTGTGGTTTTGCTAAATGGGCAAAGAATGAGAAACACCATTTAGTAGCCTCTCCCTCGGCACTGGAATTTTAAGCTGTTTTCCTTTGCTGGGATTCTCACAGAAATGAGCCAGGAACGCTTCTGAACCTATCCTATGAAGAGGAAGTCCACTGGCGCAAATACAATAGTGATGCTCAACACACCCTCGCTGCCTGTTGGGAGGAACCGAACAGGTTGCCAAACGCTGAGAGGTACATTTCAAGAAAAACAGAACAATATGCCAAAGTGTAACATAAAACATCTCCCATGATTCAACGATTAAGGAGCGGAGTAGTGATTTATAGCCAAAGATATGGTTTTTCAACGAACATGTCACCAAGCAAGCTGATTGGCTAATGAGTCCCAGGTAGGGCTCTTTCCTGCTGTTTCCCCTGGAAGGCTTCTGAGCTTTTAACAGGAACTCAAACAAGCGATGCTTTTCTCAGCACCGCATTCCCAGACAGAGTCAACTGCATGTTGAATTTTTTCCTGCACAGAAGCAGGGGTGGTGTTTCAGCAGGGAGGCAGAGGGGCGGACGGGATTCAAAGCAAGGCTGTTTCCACACTGCTTACTTTCCCTCGGAACAACTCGAAACATCGTGCAAAAACCACGGAAGATTGCATTTTCTCACGCGAGATTTGCACAACGTTGCGCAAATCTCGCGCAAGAAAACGTGATCTTCTGCGTTTTTTGCGCGATGTTTCAGGTCGTTCCAAGGGAAGGTAAGCAGTGTGGAAACGGCCCCAAGTTTCAAACACCTGCTCTATGTACTCAAATAATTCAACCAATGCAAGGAAAAACAACCAAACACAATGAAAATGAAAATATACTAAAAACAACTTCCCCAAAATGCAAGAGGCAGCATTACAAATAAGCTAATTAGAGAAATGAGCAAATTAAAATTCATAAAACAAGAGCAATAATCCGTAGATTGGACCACAATTGAAACAGCTATAAAACAACACTTATTAAGAGAACTATTAATATGATCTTCAGATGAACAATTAAAACAGTAGGACAATTTTAAAACATTTTTAAAAAATGCAGGACACATCAAGGAAAGACCTGAAGAAAAATGATTTTATCAGGTGTTGGGAGGGTGTATCAGAGGTGAGCCCCCCACCCTAGTCTCTTGCAAGCATTCTCCTGCTCTCTGATAGAGGGACCATTCTTGCAGATTGTAGAAGTAGACAGATAGATACAGAAGAAATGCACCCTTTTGATTTATTTATTACAATGCAGAGCACATACAGTGAATACTATTTTAATTTTTATTAATATTATCGATAGCTTAGCTTTTGTAAGCTCTTCAAGGTGGCCTTTTTATTGTTGTGTGTTTTTATCTAGTTATCATTAAGATCTTTTCACTTGATGAGGCAAAGGGGGAGAAAATGAGACGGAGTCCGTGGCAGCTGAGGCAAATTCAATAGTGGCGCTGCTGCAGCCAGGCCCAGCCAACAAGGGAGGAAAATAGGGTTGCCAGCCTCCAGGTAGTGGCTGGAGATCTCCCGGAATTATAGCTGGTCTCCAGGCCACAGAGGTCAGTTCACGTGGAGAAAATGGCTACTTTGGGGGGGGGGTGGACTCTATGGAATTATGCCATGCCAAGGTCCTTTCCCTCCCCAAACCCCACTTTCTCCAGGTTTCTCCAGGTTCCACTCCCAGATCTCCAGGAATTTCCCTACTTGGAGCTGGCAACCTAGAGGAAATGGGAAAAGAAGGTGGCACAGAAATAAACAAGGTATCTAAATAAGATTAGATATCTTATTTAGAAGCATTACAGTGGTGATGGGGGTGGAAATTTATTTTGTAGCTTATATATTATGTTACTCAGGGCTTTTTTTCTGGGAAAAGAGGTGGTGGAACTCAGTGGCTTAGCACAGGGGGCAACTCCTGGCAGGAGGTGGTGCCCTTGGTACCACATGCTCATGCGCAAAGTGCACACACGCTCCCAGGACCGCACAATGACTTCACTTTGGGTCAGCTGGAACAAGGGGGTAGTTTTTAAAAGTTTAAATTGCCCTAGGTGAAAATGGTCACATGGCTGGTGCCCCCGCCCCCTGATCTCCAGACAGAGGGGAGTTGAGATTGCCCTCCATGCCTCCAGTGGCGAGGAGGGCAATCTAAACTCCCCTCTTTCTGGAGATCAGGGGGCGGGGGCACCAGCCATGTGACCATTTTCAAGAGGTGCTGGAACTCCGTTCCACCACGTTCCGGCTGAAAAAAAGTCCTGCTGTTACTTATAATCATTGTGATTTATATAATTAGGCCACAGAAGTTACTAATTGTCTCTTTTTAAATATTTTGCTTATGTTCTTTTTGCATGATTGGATGAATTTTTTATATATATAATAGGTCAATCTACTAAATTTAGAATGCACAATTAATATTAAAATAGATTAACAGCTAAGCTAAATAGTTAAACTAATAAATTAATATACCAAATATTGTGAGGTTGAATATAATGTTGAATACAAAATGTTTAAAGTCCCACCTTGGGCGAAATTCCATCCCCCCTAAAACTCTAAATATATGTTACCAGATACTCCATCTAGAAGTACTAGATGGAGTATCTAGTAACAGCCCATTCTCTTTCCTTTTTAAAAAAAATAACAGATTAATTGAAGGTGAGGAGTAAAGGTATGATATTTAGTTTTGTTATATATTGTGCTTACATTTCCTATGCAGCTCAAATCTATTACTATTTATATATTTTTTCCATTGTAGCTTAATGTATTTTGTATAAGGTTCTATGAACCTTCTATTGTTATTACTATTTCTATTTTTATTTTTCAAATAAAATTTAAAAATAAATAAATAAACAGACCGACACTGGAGGGCACAGAGGAAGATGGCTGTGAGTTGTGACTAGACATGGGCAGGAACCAAAAAAAATTAACGAACTTGTGGTTCATGGTTCGGTGCCACTGACAAACTTGAACGAACGAACCGTAATGAACATTTCCTGTTACCGAACCGGTTCGCAGTTCGTGGGCATCGGAACGGCCCCCGTTGCACCATATTCACAGGGAGTGTTTAGGAGGCTCTCCTCCAGCCAGTACCCAAGTTTGGTCAAGATTGCAATAGGGATCTTGGAGTTATACCCTCTTCAATCCAAGGCCCCCAGGATACTCCCACTCAATACAATTAGAGCCACCAGTTGATATTGGCCCAGTGTACAAGGGGTTGGCTGTCAGAACTGCCTATCAGGGTTCGCAGAGATGAGATTGGAGTGCCCATGGCTACAGAACATCCCCTCCCCCCTCCCTCCCCCCAGGTGTCTTCTCCTATGTAACCAATTGTAACCAATTTGCAGCTCCATGGTTGGAAGGAAGACCTGCCGATCAAGGTAAGCTGGGCTTCGATTCGGGTTTCCAGGGCGACAGAAGGAGTGCAGACAGAGTCCAGGCATTCCCCCAGCTCTGTTTCCAAGGGAACTGATTGATGGTGCCTGACTGTCTGGCTTCACAAACCGCGGTGAACACACCGAACCAGGCTTCCAACGAACGCTGGTTCGTTGGCCATGGACCCTCATGAACCGCCGGATCATGAACAGATGATCAGGCGGTTTGTGGGTTTTTTTGGTTCGTAATGTGGTTTGTGCCCATGTCTAGTCGTGACACATCTGAGGAGGAGGAAGTGGTGAAATCATGAGGGGAAAATGTGTGTTTGTTGGCATGAGGTAGGCCAGGCTGTGGAGTATGATGGGCTAAATCTGGCTTCAGGCTGCTTGACACCTACTACTATTGTATGAAGCAGATATTTGTTAGGATTCTAATGGAAAGCAGGGGTGGGTATAGATAGATCTGGGGAGTAGGCCACCCTTTCCACCTTAACTGTTGAATTTCCTGCTATGCTGGTGTCTGTAATGAAGGAGAGGCACTCTTTAGTCCTACCTTGAGCATGATTAATTGCCTTCCCCACCCAAAGCTCAAGGGGGTTTAGGATCCAGGCCTCCTTCTTTCCTTGGATGATCACAAGACAGCGATAAACAAGATGCAGCTGTCTGGTTTTAGTTAATGCATATTTGCAATTCTTAATTGAAACAAGGTTGTCCAAAATATATTACATTCTTATTACTTTCATCTGCTGTTTGCAAGAAAGAGGGAACATATCTCGAGGCAGGCCGTTATCCAGATTGCCTGATGAAAGAAGAGGTATTCAGGCTTCAGGTTTAGCATTCTCTTAAGAGGAAAAATCCCTTAGGCGGGTTTGCTACTGCACTGTTACTTAGAAACTGTGTATGCCACCTCTGCAGACACACTCAAGGCACATTACAAGAATAACCACAAGAAACCAATTAAACCAAGCAAAACAATTAAATATCATACCAATTAAGCTATCTGAGTTAATTAAAAACCTGCTGGAACAGCCAATAAAAGCAAGCCAGGCTACAAAAGCACATAAAACTGAGCGGTCTAGTGATAAAACAGTCCTTAGCCTAAGAGCAGGCCATAAAACAGATTAAAAAGTTGGAGCTTCTTAATTAGGCTGGGTAACAAGAAATATTTGGTCTAGCATCTAAAGGACAGGGAAGTGCCTAAAGGAAAGGCTTGGCAAGGCTCAAGGGATTCCAAAGTGAGGAGCCACCACCAAAAAAGCCCCATCATCTTACCTCTATAGGTGAAGGGGACAAAAGGCACAAGAAAAGTATCTCAAACAGTGAGTTGGACAATATAGAAAGACTCAACCCTTCAAGTTCCCAGGCCCAGTGATTTACCGCCATGTAGTATGTTACACTTTTGGTGAGTTGCGTTAGAGTTCCAGTCCCTGCACCCGCCTTGCTTTTCCTGCTAAAAATTAGCAGGAGTGCTAGGTTTACTCCATATGCATCTCCTGAACAGGAGCGTGATCCATCACCTGTCAGAGGCCTGATCCGGGCCGTTTCAGCCCCAATCCAAGATGAAATGGGCCCAAAATGGCCAAGAGTCAGGTGGGCAGGGCCACCTGACATGTGACCTCTTTGGGGAACTGCCGGAACTGCGTTCCGGCGCGTTCCCCCTCGAAATGAGCCCTGACCAACAAGAAAATCATCAAGAGATCTTCAGGACAACGGAGTCTAGTTCCAGGCGATATTAAAATGAAACTGACCGAGGAACACAGTTTTCTCCAAACATGTTAATAACATGCCCTCCAACATTTCACAGATAGAAACAGAGGCATGCTTGCAACACCCCTGTTTGCGTACCAAAGATCACTGCCTCAGTACACAGGGCTAAAGGCTCTGTTGTGTCTACTGTGCTCATTTATTCTACCCAGCACATGCTGAAAAATGTTATTCTACCCAGCCAGCCCAGCACACGTTGAAAAACCACTCATCTCTCTGTCTGTTATCAACAGTTCAAAACTAGATTCTTCACTGTGTGAAATAGCACATTGCAGAATATCTGTGCATGAGCATTTCCCTGTATGCATGCACATTAGAGAGAAGTCGCACCCCCTGCCACCTCCAGCTCTGAGAGCCAACATGGTGGAGTAGTTAGTGTGTCACACTATGATCTGGGAGACCCAAGTTTGAGTCCCTGTTCTGCCATGGAAGCTCACAGGGTCACTCTCTTTCAGCCTAGCCTACTTAACAGGGCTGTGATTGAGAGAGTAAAGGGGAGAACAATGTTTTAAACTGCTTTGAGTCCTGCTGGGGAGGAAAGCAGGATTATAAATATCTAAGTTGGTAACTCAGAGATTTAACTTTTAAAGACATGAGCCTGAAAGCTCAATCCGGGGACAGCCTTGTGTGTTTTTGTGAAAGCTCAATCTAGCAGAACAGCAAATTTAGCCTCTCCAACACCCACTGCCATTTTTTTTAAAAAGCATCCTAAATGCAAAAACAGGGACAGAGGATGTATTCATTAAATCCCTCTCATACTGAAACATGTCACACTTAAAGACAACAACCCATGAGATCTGTGGCAAGCCCCAACCTACCATTCGGAAATCCATGTGCTAAAACAAGTCATTGATATGCTAACCATTAAAGGCCTAATCCAAACCCTCTGAAGTCTGAAACCTTCCACTGGACGTTAATGGTGTTTTTGGAGTCTGTTCAAGCTCAAAGCCTTGGATTAGAATGAAAGAGTTTCTACCTGCGGTGCTATACTTAGTTTCCTACAACACTATACATATTTTGATGGAAGACTTTGTTGAGAAGACTGAGTCCTAGTTCATACATGCACTGGGGCTTTGCCCTGTGGAGCAGAGAGACAAGAGGCCTTTCTATCCCCAAAATAACATGTGTGGTGCAGCAGGAGTTATGCATTAGCACAACCTCTGCTCTCATTTGAAGGGGAAAAATCAGATATTTTTGATTTTATATGCTTTATGGTATTTCTGGACCATTTTTAAGCAGAAATGTTCCCAAGGCAGCTCGCAAAACAAAAGAAAGATAAGAACATAAGAATAGTTTCAGGAGGTGGCCATATTGATCTGCAGTAGAAGAGCAAGATTCAAGTCTTTAGCACCTTAGGGCCAAGCTACAAGTGATGAACGACACTTGAACAGCAAGTGAACAGATTCACGTGTATTCCTCCCTGTTCACTTGCGCTCCACTTGCACTCCACTCGATCACGTAGTGCAAGTGGAGCGCAAGTGAACAGGGAGGAATACACATGAGTCTGTCCACTTGCTGTTCAAGTGTTGTTCATCACTTGTAGCTTGGCCCTTAGAGACCAAAGCTCCCTTTGAAGGGAGTTTTGACTCTTGAAAGCTTATACCAGGGAAATTTTATTGGTCTTTACAAAAGTGTAAGAAAGATTCCAAGAAATCAGACCAAGGGTCCATCTAGTCCATCATCCTGCCTCACATATTCTGCAGCTTTGATTATGTTGAATGTGGGGGCTGTATGGAGACAGGCCTTTGGCCAAAAAGTGCTAAAAACCAAGGACTGTAGCCTGAGGTTTAAACAAGGAAAAAGCGTTCTGTGTAAAGGCTTCAACCGGGTCCAGTTGGTGGCATCTCCAGTTAAAAGGATCTCAGCTGGTAATGCTGGGAAAGACCTTGGCCAGAGGCTCTGGAGGGAAAGCCACGAGATAGGGTTGGTGGTGCTGCACTAAGCATTCTGAACCACTATTCTGCCACCATGTTCAGCCATTGCGCACTGAATGAACTGAGCTTATTAATCAACACTGTGGTGTTGTGCCGTTATGACAAAACAGCTTCTCATTAAAACTCCATACATTCTTCCAATAGTTCTATTCAGTCATTAGAGTTTATGTATCCTGAAGATACCTTTTGGGCTTTCTCTGCCTTTAAACAAACAAACAAAAATGATTGGCCGGAGAATTATTTGGTACGAGACATTCCGAATATTACTTTTCAGGTCAGCACTAATGCTACCATTTGAGTTTACAAACCGAAATTCAAATGTGTTATTTACAACTAAATGCTCTTTGTCATTTTCTCTTCTGTGGCTCTCACTGCCAAAGAGGCAATTTTTTTTTTTTAACTGAGCTGCAGCTTGCCTCTTTCGGAGAGCAAAATATTAAAGAGTCCAGTAGCACCTTTAAGACTAACCAACTGACAAAGAGAGCTGTGGTTGTTGAAAGCTGACAATGCATCTGACGAAGAGAGCTGTGGTTCTCAAAAGCTGACAATGCATCTGACGAAGAGAGCTGTGGTTCTCAAAAGCTGACAATGCATCTGACGAAGAGAGCTGTGGTTCTCGAAAGCTGACAATGCATCTGATGAAGAGAGCTGTGGTTCTCGAAAGCTGACAATGCATCTGATGAAGAGAGCTGTGGTTCTCGAAAGCTTATGCTACAATAAAGTTGGTTAGTCTTAAAGGTGCTACTGGACTCTTTACCATTTTGCGACACCAGACTAAAATGGCTGACTCCTCTGGATCTTTGGGAGAGGGAATGGGCACAAGGAAAAATTCATAGCAAATTCCAGCTGCATTCATGGGATCATTATTTGCATTTTTAGTGACCAATTATTACACTTCAAATAGCCACCCAATGACTGATTCAGACCAGGCCTTGTTTCCTCTTACTCTCACCCCAACCGATGTAAAAGCTAGATCAGACTTCAGGGAGACTCATATATTTGCATTATGATGCTGGAAAAAAACACATCCGAAAATCTACTCAGTTATTATTTTGCTTCTTCTGCATATATTGAAATGAAGCTGCTGCACATAATGGGCCCATTAATGCTAAAATCATCCATTTGCATAATTATGATAATCTAAACTAGTTGCTTGCCTTTTAATCCCCAAATCAGATTTCAAATTCATACATTTAACGCTCTCTTATTCTGGACTGCCTCTTTGCTCAATCCCTTTATTTCTCCCCACCTTTCTCCATTCTTTTATCAGCTTTCCTTATTCTCTTCTTCTGCTTTCCCCTTTGTGGCTTCCATGCTGTTGCCACTTCCTATAGACCAGACCCTGCTTACTGCACCAAGGCCAAGGGAGATCTCCAGGCACCACCTGGAGGCTGGCAAGCCTACGACTCAGGAGGGTTAAATTTTAAATTTTTAGAATGTTTAATTTAGAAAAGTCTAAGCTGTATGAAAAGTGGCCCCTTACTGATGTCTTAATCATGACCACTCCCCCAAACCACACAACACTCAAGATTCACTAAGAGCCAAGCTACAAGTGACGCCTTACACAGGTTGGACACTTGTCAGTTTACCTCAAGTTTTGGGGGGAAATGTAGGCGTCCTGGTTTTACAGCTTGGCTCTCCATTACAGCTTCAAGACCAGGATGCCTACATTTCCCATCAAAACTTGAGGGAAGCTGACAAGTGTCCAACCTGTGTCAGGAGTCACTTGTAGCTTGGCTCTAAGCTTCGCCAAACTTACAGCATTAATTAGAGATAAAACACTCTATACATTCAAGGCAAATTGGAAACCCTTTATGGACTATCTGTGAGAGACAAAGAAAAATAATGATTTGTGGTTTTGATTGTTAAGAATAAGGTTCTGAGATATCAAGAAGAAGAGACGCAGAAAAAAGATATTAATGAGACCCAGGGCTTTTTTTCTAGGAAAAGAGGTGGTAGAACTCAGTGGGTTGCCCTCGGTGAAAATGGTCACATGGCTGGTGGTCCTGCCCCCTGATCTCCAGACAGAGGGGAGTTGAGATTGCCCTCCGTGCTGCTGGAGCGGCGCGGAGGGCAATCTCAACTCCCCTCTGTCTGGAGATCGGGGGCGGGGCCACCGGCCATGTGACCATTTTCAAGAGGTTCCGGAACTCTGTTCCACCGCGTTCCTGCTGAAAAAAAGCCCTGATGAGACCACAAGCTGATTGATAATAAAGAGGGAAGTTTTGTAGGCGAAAAACTGTAGTGGATTAATAATAAGCCTATTATGTTTCTTACTGTTTTTACTTTGTAGATTGATTTGTAGGCCATTCTTGGCCCTTTGAAGCTGTCTTCTTGTTATGTTCCACTTTCTTTCTCTTGTTCTATATTTTAACTTTTCTACAATAAAAATTTAAAAAATATTTTTTTTAAAAAAAGATTCACTAAACTTCCAGGGAGATGCGTTGCACAGTTGTGGAATGACGATGATTGATTGACCCTTGATATGGCCATATCTTCTGACTAGAAGTCACAAGGGAGAGGCAGATAGACGTCCTGGGCCTAGCCCTTCTAGCCTGACCAGATCTTCCAGCCCGAACCACAACCCATGAGGACCAGAACATTACCTGAGAAGAATGAAAGCTGCAGATTTCTAGCAATCCAAGTTTTGTACCCAATAAGATTCCACATATGTTAACTTGTGCGCATTTGGACTGTGATTCTCAGTAGCAATCAGTTCCGCTCTTTCCTGACACAATCCAGCCCCTGTGAACCCTGATGTTTCTCAGGCAAGTCTGGTTGGTGGTCTGATGGTTAAGCAACATGCCCTGCTGCGTTCCGAGAGCCAGGGGTTTGGGCCATTCAGCATGAAGCAAGAGGCCCCTGGGGTGTGTGCAATGCAAATTAGAGGTGGCGGGGAGGACACTTTGATTTGCATCAGCAGCAGCAACAGGATCAAAAGCAAACACTGAGCTCTGAGCAAAGAAGCCGAAATACACACAGAGTGTATCAGTTTGAGTGGTAACATCAGGGTTTTTTTTTAAACCCACAACCAGCTCAATGAGCAGTTCTCGCAAGGTCCCACTCACACAACTGTGGCAATGGTGGGAATCCCAACCACACAGCAATTAGATATACCTCACACTCAGAGGTCCACGAGAACATCTCGTGTGGCCTGCATCTCACACTGGTGCCACACATCACTACATCTGGCCACCACAGAAGTGCCCTGGAATTTTATTTGGCTTGTATTTGAGCCATTTTTATCTTTAACGTTTTTATTTATTTGCTCACATCTGTTCAGTTTCTTTGTTCTATTTATATACCTCCAATTCACTTCCCCCCACACCCGCTCCCCCAACTGGGATAAAATTCCCAGGGAATATTCCCCCTTCCCCTCCCTTTGACCATGGAACAGCAAGGAGAAATTGTTCCCATTTGGGAGGCATTTGTGCAGGATACAAGGAAATCCAGCTCATATTTACCCCACCGTACCAGTTACTTTACATAGCCCATTTTAACACATCAGTACATCTTTGTACATCTTTGTTAGCTTTTTACATTAAGTAATAATAATAACAACAACAACAACAACAAAATTATTTATATACTGCCCTTCAGGGCAACTTAACGCCCACTCAGAGCAGTTTACAAAGTGTGTTATTATTATCGCCACAACAGTCACCCTGTGAGGTGGGTGGGGCTGAGACAGCTCTGAAAGAGCTGTGACTGACCCAAGGTCACCCAGCTGGCTTCAAGTGGAGGAGTGGGGCATCAAACCTGGCTCTCCAGATTAGAGTCCTGCCGCTCTTAACCACTACACCAAACAGACTCTCACACCAAAGCTTTGGTTCACAAAAAGCAATTAGTGGTGAAGATGTAGCATTTTATTATTTGTTTACTTTAAACGTTTACATCCTGCTCCCTCAACCAGATAACTGGTCCCTGAGTCAGCTAACAACTGATAGTCAGAAATATCAAAATGCAATAGCAATCATGAAAATATTAAAATAGCAATCCAATCAGAGCCAAAACATAAAGCAGAAAGGAAGTTTCACAAATTAAATGGCTAAAATAGTAGTGCCAGTAAACAGTTGCCAAGGTTAAAACAAATAAGCAACAACAGATAAAAGGGTTAGATGTTATTAATTAGCATTGGAGGGTGGGGAAAAAAAATCACGAAAAAGACTGAAAAAAGAATCATTTGGTTTTCACCCAACACTGGAAATGGAACAAGTTTGGTGCCAGGCAAGCATCCAGAAAGAAGAGCATTCCAAAGCTAGAATGACAGAGCTGAGAACATCTCGATCCTATTGCCTATTGGCAGATACAACAAACTCTCAAAGATCTTAACAGACAGGCAGAAAATTTGAACAATCTTTTAGTATTTAATAATTAGGGGAGTGGGAAAGTGAAAGGCAGTAGAAAAAAAGGAAGATCTAAAATGAGATGGCTTGACTCAATGAAAGAAGCCACATCCTCCGGTTTGCAGGATCTGAGCAAGTCTGTTAACGATAGGATGTTTTGGAGGTCTTTCCTTCACAGGGTTGCCACAGGTCAGAGGCAACTTGACGGCACATGACACATACACAACTAGGGGAGGGGTGAAACTGGGAAAAGCTAAAGGCAACACTGCAAGTTACAACTGCAATGGAAAACTGTGATGTTATATTACAACAAATGTGTTCCAAAATAAAATATGCACATACGTTGATGTTTGTCTAGGCATATTTTAATTTGACGCTTAGAGTTTGCAGCAGAAAACAGGACTGTAGGAGTGACAGGTGCTTCCCTTACTAGTCATAACCTGTAGTGCAGTCTTCAGCAATGGGACAAGTGTTGACAGTTGCAAGAGCCTTGGGGGTGTGCATGGCAGCCAGCAACCACACAGTTGGCCCACGGCTCACACTGAGGCACTGTTGCTATGAATCAGTGCCTCCACTCTGTAGAGGGCTTTATATGTACCTGCTGCAATCTCCCAAGTGTGGCAGCTTCAGCCACTAGTTTAGAAAGCTTTCAACGGGGATAAGACAAATTCTAATAGAGGCTAGACCCATCAATGGCTGTTAGGCATGAGAACTCTGTGTTTAAAGACAGCAAACCTCTGAGTCATATAGACATATAATTCAATATTTTTCCATATAATTCAGTATTTTTAATATTAAATTCAATATAGTGCAATATAATTGAACTATATACCATCAGAAAATCATCAAACATCAAGCAGGTAAGTACCAAATGTAACATCAAAGAATCTTAACACAGTCCAAGGTAAGTCACGCAGGAAAGTCCAAAGGTAAGTCATGCCAAAGTTTTGCTGAACAAAGTTTAGGACTCAATCAGTGTAGTTAGATAATCATGGAGTAATTTGTTTTCTAGTTAGGATTGTGTTATGTGATTCTCCTTAGTACTTGCTAATTTGTGGGGGGTCAGCAGCGGGAGGACTTTTGGCCTCTGTACCCCTCACTGACCTTCTGAAGTAACAGGTGGGCAACTGTAATAATAATAACAACAACAACAACAACATTGGATTTATATACCACCCTTCAGGACAACTTAATGCCCACTCAGAGCAGTTTACAAAGTGTGTTATTATTATCCCCACAACAAAACTCCCTGTGAGGTGGGTGGGGCTGAGAGAGCTCTGAGAGAGCCGTGACTGACCCAAGGTCACCCAGCTGGCTTCAAGTGGAGGAGTGGGGAATTAAACCCGGCTCTCCAGATTAGAGTCCTGCGCTCTTAACCGCTACACCAAACTGGCTTCCCAAACTCTAGGGAAAGAGACTAGATTAAGAGACCACTGACTGGTCTGACTTTGGAGGCACCACCAATAACAAATGTGCTCTAGCAGTTTTGGATTTGTCTTGTACCAGTTGGTTCCATCCAAATTTTGGCACTTGGCAGTGGAATTGGCAACCATCAAAACGTTGCAAGTGATCTGCCCACTTTGGTGTCAGCCACACCCCCTCCATGCCAGGCGTTACCCCGTTTCACATGCCCTTGCCTGATAAGGTCTATGTGAAAACACATGTCACGCATTGTGCAACAAATGTTAACACAGAGAAGGTTCACAACATCAGCAAAAGACTGGGCTCAAAACTTTGGGCCCTGGGAGAGTTTGCTGGCAAAAGAAATAAAGGAAGGGTGGGAATAGCCTGATATTTCAGGCTGACAGTTTCCTTTGATCTAGGGTCGGGTTTGCACCTGCATGCCTGTGACTGGCTGCTTGCAGTCCAAAGGGATAGCGGGCACATGTTAAACACCCATCGCAGATCAAACCCCGGAGACCTCTTAGTGACAGCGCTCCACATGCTCAGCGGCAAGCCATCCAGCCTTAAGTCAGCAGGCAATGAGCATGCACCTGCAAACCAGTCCTTCAGCGGGATCTTGCTACCAGAAAACATTGGTTCTCACATGCCAAAGACAACTAGGAAGAAGAAAATCAGACATCATAAACTCAAAGCTAAATTAATAAATTCAAAGCTAAATTAATAAATTCAAAGCTAAATTAATAAATTTGAGTGGGGGAGGGGTGTAATCAGTGGAACTATCTCCGGTGAGACCTTTTCTTGGGACTGAGCTACATGTTTAGGAAAGTATGTACATTTTGAGGTATTGCATCCCATTTCCAAATACGAGGGGAGGGGTCACACATTTTCAATGTTGCCCCTCTCCCCACATATGGAAAGCTAGCATACTGGGGACAAAGGTACCAACCTAGCTCTCTTCTTGATGAAGTAGTTTTCTATATGCAAAAATTATGGTCCCCCATGGGCTTTATGAAAAGGTAAGGGTTGCAGGAGAGCTTTACTACATGTCTTACACACGGAAGATGACTTAGAATTTCTCAGCCCTGATGTTTTGACTGTACCATATATATGGTACAGACAGACATATAATTTGACTTTACCATATATATGGTACAGACAGACAGACATATAATCTTGCTTCTCCTGGTTATGTTTTGTAATATTTTGCTTCACAGAATTTGTGATGCTTATTTTTCTTGGGAAATGTATGCATTTTTCAACATTATCAAATAAATCATTATTCATTGTATTTGTATCACACATGATGCACACGGCATGTATAAATCTAAATTACATTTTAAAGTGTGTATGCAATACAAACTAATTTGCAAAACTCACCATGAAAAGAAAGAAGAAATGAATGAATGAATGAATGAATGAATGAATGAATGAATGAATGTTAGCTCTTCCCTCTGTACACAGGCCATTGGCGTAATTCATTTCAATATAGGGCACGTGTCTGCTTCCTTCAATGAAGTGACTGGTGCAAGGTGAATGCACAAAAGTTGTGTGCATTTGTACAGAGGAAATCACGCACCGACATTCAGGGCAGGTTATGACATTTTGAAGACTACAATCTAAAATTAGCATAAAAATTAACATTAACAACAACCTAAAATATTAGACAGATAGACATGACCTACCTAATCCTTTCTGTCCTTTACCTGGCATGGCAGCATCAACTCATGAAACTCTAAAAATAAGACCACTTGCTGTAGGTTGTAAAAGTAATATTCATTTTAAGCCCTAGTTCAGAAATGTCAAGATTCCAGAGACATCCGGAACACAGAAACGTAACAATAGGAAATGACCACTTAGGTATATGGGAAGTTGCACTCTACAATGAAAACTAAGAACATGGCGCCCTCTGCTGGAGTGCTTAAAGTTTTATTTGTTCCTCAAGCCGTTTAGTTTTCCAGGAAACAACAATGTATTTGCTTACCATTGGTTCATTTACCTCTTGCATTTGTATGGCACCCTTTCCCCCAAGAATCTCATTCCAATATGACCACCAATTCTTGATTCACCCGGCGCCGTCCCTCTTCTCCGGTCCCTATCCCTCCCTGGTTAAAACAGATCTGATCTCAGATACACCATGAATGGAATGGGACCATGGAATCCAACTGACTGCCCGCGTTCCCTTCCAATTTTGCCTTCGGGGGAGATTTGAAGGCCACTTTTAAAAGACAGCTGGTGTGGTGTAGTGGTTAGAATGCTGAACTGCAATCTGGGAGATCCAAGTTCAAATCCCCTCTCTTGAAAGGAAGCTTGCTGAGTGACGTTGGGCCAGTCCTTCACTCAGCCTAACCTACCTTACTGGGTAGTTATTGTGATAGCAAGGTAGAGGGGGGGGGGCAGAAGAAAAGTAGAGGGGGGAATATCTCCCCCACCATGCTATTGTGACACGGGAAACAGCTTTGGAAGGAGGCACCCCTCCTTCTCCCCCAGAGGCATTCTGTGGCTGTTTGAGCTCTCCTTTATTTTTTAACAGCCCAAAGAGATAACTAGAAATCTGCTCTAGGGACAGCTGGAATCTATGGATTCCTTGACCCCTTGCACGGAATTTCCAGCATCCAGGCCAATGGTCTGCTGTGAAATCCTGACCTCCTGTTTCCCGTACAATCCACTACAGAAAATGGTGCATGGAGCTGCTGCAGTCCAAATGATATCCCTGTGATCAACCAAGGCAACAAAATACCTTCACCTGGCTGCATTGTTTTGTCTCGGCTTCCAGTAGGCTTTTTTCCACAAAAGTTTGTACTTTCTTACAACTTCTGCAGAATTGATTTCCACAGAAGTCTCATGCAGCTCACTTCCTCCTCTGGGTTTGCCTTTCATCAGAGCAGACTTCTTTCTGTCCTTTCTGTTGAATTTGAGAATTTGTATCATTGCCTCTGGACAACTTTTCACATAGATGCATTGCTGTTTTCCTCTGCTAATCTCTTTTAGCAGCGACTACACCTGGCTGTAACATCTGAGAAGCTCCTGTAGCACAGTGGATAAGTGGTTCAGCCGTAAATCAGCACTCTGCTGGTTCGATCCCACTACGGCCATGAGCTCTGCCTTGGGTAAGCCACCTTCTCAGTCCCAGCTCCCTAGCTATATTGTGGGTTTAGTGATAATACTTACTTGTTCACTTCTCAGAGTGGGGCACTAATCTGTCTAGAAGCAATGGCCACCAGACTTATGTGGGGGTCGAGTTGCTGCCGTGGACAAAGAGGAGGGATGGGGCATAGCGGCTGCCATGTTGGTAGCTCGCTCGGCATCCTCTGGGCGAGCTCAGTGGCCAATCAGTTTAAAATTCCTGGCCAGCCTATGAGGGGCGGCCAGGAGGGAGCAGGCGGTGGGTGGGGCCTGGTCTTGGACCTCAGGGAGGCAGTTCTCCCTCTAGTCCAACAGCTGGGTATTTATCAGCTGCCGGCCCCACTCCTCCGCACTTCGTTTGTGGCTGCGAAAACCCACACACCTCTCCCTATGGTTAATGTTTGTTCTCTTCATCACAACGTTGTCTAGCGGTTTGTCATTGGATCGGATCCCTTTTTTGGGGGGGGGAGGCAGGGCCTGCATGCCCAGCCTCCCTGTTAAGGGGAATCTTGGGAATGAGTTATGGAGGTGCATGCCCACCTCGGGGGCTGCCGGGGCATACTCACTTCCAGGTGGCATGGGGATCCTACAGGGGTGTACACCCATATTATCTTCCCCTTGATGTCACTCCTGGGGTCCCCCCCTCAGTGGCGGTCTGGGGGGGAGGGACATCGGCTGGCAGGTGGGTCAGTTGATGCTTTGGGATCTGATCCACATGCTTCGCCAGTGCTCCTTCATGCTGCATTTCAATAAAGTTGTGGCCAGTTTTCACTGCAGTTAATGTGTGGGTTTGAGTTTGTTGCCGTGCCTCCTCCTCTCTTCGTCATTAGCCACAGGCTGCAAAAGCAGTATATAAGCACAGTTGTTATTGTTATTATCTGCATTTTAACTGCTGTATGGTTGTGAAACCTGAGTTGGGTCTGGGGAATCTGTACGTCTAGAGAGATCCTGAATGTGGGTCCAAAACAGAAACAAATCTACAGAACCAGCAGAAAAGTGGGGGAAATCGTAAACAAATATTCAAAGAAATGAAACAGAATATCTGCTGAGCCGTGTCAGCAGTGCATAGCAGGAAGCAGGGCTCAGGCAATGAACAGCCCAAGAAAACGGGTTTTGCTTTGTAATTTTATTTGTTCTATAAACATATAAACAAGTACATGAAGGTGCTTTTGATTTCATCTGCTAATGCTCCTCTGCCCACAATCTTGCGGTGAAATTCAGTACTAGGAACTAAATAAGCTAAGGGAAGGTGTAAACTAAAAATATTTAGAATACCATCATACATACACAGATAGCTTTGTAATGCAAAATAGCAAAGAGTCCAGTAGCACCTTTAAGACTTTATTGTAGCATAAGCTTTCAAGAGCCACAGCTGATGATGCATCTGACGAAGAGAGCTGTGGCTCTCAAAAGCTGGCGATGCATCTGACAAAGAGAGCTGTGGCTCTCGAAAGGTTATGCCACAATAAAGTTGGTTAGTCTTAAAGGTGCTACTGGACTCTTTGCTATTTTGCTACTACAGACTAACACAGCTAACTCCTCTGGATCTTTGTAATGCACTTCAGTATGACTGGATCTTTTGCCAGGGGCATGCCATTCACTAAGCATCCCTAGGCAATGTCCTTGGGTGCCAGAGAGGAAGGGGACATTGAGGTAGCACCTGGCCTATCTTCCCCACCTCCATAAAGAAAGGAGAATGGAAGGGCAGATGGACTTGAGTTCCACTGCTGCAGCTGGGCTCCCCACTCCCCTGGCTTACACTGCCGTGGTGCCTTCTCTCTCACTGCAGTGCCTGGCTTAGGGCATCGAAGCTTAGCTCTGGGCATGGCAGCTCTGCATACACCCAGTTTGCCGTATTTATGGGGTTGGTCCAGTGCTGAAGACCCTTGAGCTGACCCTGTGTTCCGCCCCGAAATGCTGATTGTTTGGTAGCCATCCTATTAGGATCCAGTTGAGTGTAAAACGGTATGGAAAAGCTGTCCGCACTCTAAATATTCAGCATATGAAGGTGTACTGCAGGTTAGTTTAATCTAGGGGGAGCTGATGCAAGCAAAGTAAATCTTGAATTGCAATTGATAGAGGGGAGTGTTAATATTTTGCATTCTCCAGCAGGGGTCAGTATAAAGCAATTCTAGTTCAGAAGGAAATTCAGGCAGGAGGGTCTACGGATTCGAACAGAATATTGGTTAAGACAGAGAGAAAATGAACTCTTGAGACACAATTTTTATTTGCTTTTGGCAACATAGTGAATTGCTATTAAGACACACACGATTTTTTGCAATAAGTACTGGCCTAACTTAGATTCATATTAAAAAGTTATGATACACACAGCTGACTATAGCCCACTAGCCAGGCCTTCTTGCCCGCTGGTTACTCCCTGTTTTTACAGTTCACAGTGGAGCAGGCAACAGATGACGCAGCCTTATCCTAAGTCAGGCTACTGGTCCCTCTAACTTAACACCCACTCAGAGCGGTTTGCAAATTATGTTATTATTTGGGTGGCTTTGGGCCAGTTATTTTCTCTCCACTAAATCTACATTACAGGGTGATTGTGAGAATAATATTGAGAGAAGAAACATATACGCTGCCACTCACATTTAGAAGTGTTTTCTTTCCAGTTCCATGGAGGGTGCAAAGTCCACACAGAGTTGCCAGCCTCCAGGTGGAGCCTGGAGATCTCCTGAAATGACAACTGATCTCCAGACTAAAAAGATGGGTTCCCCCGGAGAAAATGGCTGCTTTGAGGGGTGGACTCTGGGGCATTATATCCTGCTGAGTGCCCCCCCCTCTCCAAACCCTGCCTCCCCAAGGCCCACCTCCACATGTCCAGGAATTTCCCAGCCCAGAGTTAACAACCCTAAGTCCCCACCTGGAATTAGTTAATTGATTTCATTTATACCCCACCTTTCTCTCCTGTAAAAACCAAACGCATCTTACATCCTCCTCCTCTTTCCACGTTATCCTCACAACAACCCTGTGAGGTGGGTTAAGCTGAGAGTGTATGACTGGTCCAAGGTCTCCCATCCAGTTTCCATGGCAAAGCAGAGATTTGAACCTGGGTCTCCCAGATCCTAGTCTGACATTCTAACCACTATACAACACTGCCATTGCAAAAACTGATGAGGCATTCTGAAATGAGAGTCTTGCTCCCATCTGCACGATATGAGAAGCCGTGCTTAATTATTTATTTTATTTTTATTTATTTGTCATTTATAGTTCGCCTTTCTCACTGAGACTCAAGGTGGATTACACAACGTGAGACCAGTACAATCAGTTTCAAGGACATTTCCATAAACAATGCCACAGGGTAAATAAACACAATTTTTCAAAGACATAGCATTAGTAAGAATCCAATACAGAGTTGAAGAAACGCTGAAACAGAACATAAGCAATTCTGGGACTGAAAGAGAACATAAGCAATTCTGGGGCTGACATTAGACCACATGAAGCACAAGTCCACGATAACGTTCTCTTTTTTGGTTTGTTTCTTTCAGCGCTAGCCTGGCTGCCCATCAGTGCCGAGGATGGATGATGCTCAGTGAACGAGGCAGCTATTCAATAGTTCTTTTCATCTTCATCATTCAACAGGCAGACCCCACGCCATATCATCCAATCCTTGCGCTGGCTACAGAGCCATTTGTTTTGCTGCTGCTCGAATGACGCTCCTCGTCACCATGGTGTCTGAATGGCACCCACATTAATGAGTTTATCTTTAGAGCTTTCCAGCCATGTTTTTTTGCGGTTGAGGAAACTGCCAGAGCTGACATCTGAATTCAGAAATTCAGATTGGGCTGATTTGGAGTATACACCTACCCTAAGTGTAGTGGAAAGGGGGTAAAAGGGAGAGAATTCCTTATCACCCTAGCCACTTGGTGCGCCACCCTCACATCCATGTGGTGTTGTGCCATTCAATTTAGAGAGCTCGGTATGTGCTGTTAACACCAAGATACAGTATTTTCTTAAATGCAAAGCTAGTTTTTTTCCCACAAGTATGCCAACAAAAAAAACTAACGGGTCATCTTATGTTCACATGCAAGTTACACTAGTGTCCAATAATAATTGTTGGTTCAAATGTCTAACTTTTTAAAGGAGATTGTTTTACATTCAGGTTTGTCTTCTTTGCGAATACGGTAAAATGTAGAATTTCAGCACTGTGAACTGAGCCTACACACACCAAATCATACAGCTAGGCAATGTCTGGATGCCCCGAGCACTGGACCTCGGGCTGGCTACCAGAAGTGAATTGTGCTCAGTACCACTCAAAGAGCCAGTGTCTTGTCTAAGCTGTTCCAGAGCTGGCAAGAAGGTACTTTTGGACAGTTCATCTTTTTATTAAGGAATCCTCGATAAATTCTGGTGATCGGTGGCGGCAACCAATCCTTCAAGGGAGTCTTATGAGGGAGCAGTTCTCAGTGAGCAAATCCGTAATTGTGGAAAAGTGTCACTAAATCTCAAGTTGATCACCGTTGCTGGTGTTTCAGTGTAAGCTGTTTGTTATACCAATATTCTCATTGAAGAACTTCTACTGATCTTCTGGTAATATCCCGAGACTCTTTGGGACTTGGTTAAAAATCCCTCACCTATAAAATAAGCCCTTCACCATTTCTGTTAAAGAGGCTTCCAGGTTTTAAAAAGTTGCGTGAAATTCTGCATTAAGAGCTTAATTGGGATTCTTAGCTTCTCACACACTCCATCCTTAAGGTTAAGAATGGATCACTTTCTCAAATGATCTGTTAATGCCACAATCCTCCACTCAGTCATACTGAGTTCAGATATATGATGGCACGATGGCAGGCTGTGAGCCTAAGCATATTTCACACGTGAATACACTCAAACAAACAAACAAACAAACAGACCTTGCACTGCCTACTTGAGTGAAACGATGACATTGTAATGGCATCCATTGCAAAAACGATGATCAGAATCCATTTGTCGAGCAATCATGCAGTTGTAACAACCGCTTAAATAAGGAATCCCTTATATTAATGCACACCATTAATGGATTATTAATACAGCCGGCTACTTGGCCACTTAAGTGAATGAGACCTCCTGTGGGATCACTCTTGTGTGCTAACCTCGAATAAATGTTTGTCATACCAATTATGTAAAAGAGAGGTCATTATATGGGTAGAGGAATTAAGAAAACATCACGAGTCGGAGGGTTGTTTCTCTAAAGTGATATTAACACCCTATCCAGGACTCTGCCAAAGTTTTGTGGTGTTTGATTCCCCTCCAAAATCAGGCCTTTGGGGGGAGGATAGAATTTTTTGCCAAAAATAATTTTTCTTCCGCCTAAAATTGAAACCCATGTTGACTTTATGTATTGAAATATGTATACCCTATCTTTCCTTTAAGTCTCGAGGCAGCTTACAAATACAAATTTAAAACATATGAATTGCAATGCCACCTTCCTTAAAAAAAAATACCTGCCGCTCACACCCCGTTCAAAGCCCTAGCAAATAAAAAGCCCCCGTAGCACTTCCTAAAAACTTCTAGAAGTGGCTTCCCCATCACTTCAGTAGGCAGCCTGTTCTATAGGGTGGGAAGTACTATAGAAAAAGCACAGATTCTTGTCGATGCCAGCAGTGCTTCCTTAAGTGGAGGGAGGATGGAGACAGCTGCCGGAAGATGATAGTGCTGTGGGATACTTCTTCCTAATGTTCTTATTTTCTGTATGTATGGAGGTGTTCTTAAAGGAAAAAAACCACTGCTAAACATTAAAACATTCAGCCTTCTATCAGAAGTCTCAAAAAGTGTAGCCCAAAAGGAGATCCATCATGAGATTTTGCTGAATATACTCAGTCTGGGTCTGAGTAGAAGATGCCTAGAGTCAAATTTACAAAATAGATAATAACAAAGACTTGTGGATCGAAGGAGGGCAATATAAAACATTTTAAATGTTTCTTGTTTTTAGTGTACACTTAGGAATATGACTGGAAATTATATCAGCAGTAAATGTTGCTTGTACTGCCTGCTTTCTAAAACACTTCAAGTAATCTTTTATTAAGCAATATCCCATAAAATGGCTTTAAGTTAAAGGAAGCAATTGCTCGCTTGCCGTTTAAGTCTGATGAAAACTGCCATCACTTTTGGACAATGGAACATAATTTCTTTGCAAGGAAGAGAAGATCTAATATAGGATATGTGAAAACGTCCACTAGATAAAGGATTATGAGACCAAGTGATTGATCTGCCAGTTAAACACCTAAATATGTAGAATAAAATTCAACAGGGGAGGTTCCGGCGTAAATTTAATTCGTTTCAAAGGAATTTTCCAAAGTCCTGTGTAAGCAGTCTTGCCTTTTGTTAATTCTACATAGGAATGTTTGCTTTATATGTGCCACAAAAGACATAGAAAACCCCACAGAGATTATTGGTTTCCCTTTAATATCAATTTGTCTCTTTCTGTCTGTCATTTGCATCCCCTTCGCTAAGGAGCTTGGTTAGGGTTTGGGTAAGGAAATTCCAGGAGATTTGAGGGTAAAGTCTGGGGTGGGGGAGGGGAGGCAGGATAAAATGCCATAGAGACCGCCCTCCAAAGCAGCCATTTTTTTCTGGGGATCTGATCTCTGTCATTTAGTCATAAGTTGTCATTCTAGAAGAACCCCAGGCCCTATCTGGAAGTTGGCAAGCTTAAGGCCGTTTTCACACTTCTTACTGGCCGCAGAACATCACGCAAAGCTCCCAGAATGAGAGTCTTCCTGGTGCGATTTGGCGCGAGAACTGGAGTTATGACAGGAAATCGCGCCAGGAAGACACTGTCATTCCGGAAGCTTTGCGTGATGTTCCGCAGCTGGTAAGAAGAGTGAAAATGGCCTAAGTCCGATATGTACGGCTCTCCTCTCCTTCATTTTATACTCACTACAACCCTGTGAAGCAGATTAGGTTGAGAGAGAGCAGAACATTATGTAGATGAGGAAAGGGAGTGCATGAAGGGATAAGTCAGTGCTAAGCTCTCTTGGCCCTCTCTTAGAGCCAAGCCACAAGTGACGCCTTACACAGGTTTGACATTTGTCAGCTTCCCTCAAGTTTTGACGGGAAATGTAGGCGTCCTGGTTTTACAGCTTGGCTCTCCATTACAGCTGCAAGACCAGAATGCCTACATTTCCCATCAAAACTTGAGGGAAGCTGACAAGTGTCCAACCTGTGTCAGGCGTCACTTGTAGCTTAGCTCTTATATGCCCAGGGTAATGCTGATTGCCATGTTGGAATCAGGAAGGAATTTTCCTCCAGACCAGATTGGCCAGGTATCCTGGAGGTTTTTCACTTTCCTGCATTGTGCAGGGGGTTGGACTAGATGACCTTTGGCGATATCTTCAGCTCTATGTTTCTCTGCTTCTGTGCTTTTAATTAACTTTGTTTTTATGTTGATTGGCAGTCCTAAACTGTGATTTTAAACTTTGTTTTTATTCATTTTATTATTGTTTCCTTATTTATATTGTTAGCTGCCTTGAGTAGAAAGGTAGAAAGGCAGCTAATAACTTTTAAGGTAAATAAAATAAAATAAACACACACACAGTACACTTTCAAAAATGCATTGCACAACAAGGATGGTAGAAAATAATCAACCCAATAGACTGTGTACCCAGAGAATAGTAGCGCAGGTATACAGCTGGGATGCATGGAACTTCAAGAAAGACTGCTTTGCAACTTGCATCTATCATGGCAAAACTACTTTTGCAGGACAGAGAAGAATGATACAGCAAAAATTGAACTTCCCTCATTTCTGCGCTGCAAGAGCTCATATTCATTTCCAGGAACGTTCAGAGTTCCAGCAAGGTAGTTTTTCTTAGCGGGGACCATACGTGAAGCCACAGATGACCTGGGAGGGACACTCCATCAAAGAAATCATGGGTCTCCAGGCCTTGTATAAGTGATGCCCAACTGTCTTCATATCCTATTAGAATGCTCCGGGAAAATGTGTCCAGGAACTCTTAATATCTTCAACTTTGGATTTTTACTCGTCTGCTGTCATCAGTTGCTCTTGCTGATGGCTTTATGAGCACAATCCGCTGATAGCTTCATCTCCCATGTTCTGGGCACGTGCGCCGCATCTGTGCATTTTCATGGGAGCTTGTGGATACAGTCCTAGCTCCGTGTGGCGTGTGCTCTGGAAAGGAACTGAAAACCAATACTTCCCATTAAAAAGACAGTGCTTGCTTTTCAAAATCCCTGTAAATGCTTCCCCCCCCCCCCCCGGCAAATGTGATATGAGAAGTCTTCATAATTCTCTGGAGGTTACTTACAGGCATAAAGTGGTGGCGCACGTTGCAAATGGGCCCCCACTGGTCAAACAACAGAGGACAAATTTTTGTTTCGCCTATATGTTGAGTGCTGTATGCAGAAAAAAGCCAATCTTCACTTAAGAACCCAGGAAGCAGCCCTTGGAAATACTTCTGGACAAGACTTTGGGAGACACACAGCAACTCAACAGTGGGCTAGATGGAACAGAGGTCAGACTCAGTATACGGCAGCTGTTTATTTCTGCTTTATGCCAATTTCTCCCAGCACTGCAAAATTTCAGAGGCTGCATTACTGGATTTGGCTTCCTTTAGATGAGAAAGCACTGAAAGCTGAGGGTATTTTTGTAGCATTTGCTTTATTTATATGTATTCAACCAGGGCTTTTTTTCTGGGAAAAGAGGTGGTGGAACTCAGGACCACACAATGACGCCACTTTGGGTCAGCTGGAACAAGGGGGGAGTTTTTAAAAGTTTTTAAAGTCCGGCATCCTCAGCGAAAATGGTCACAATGGTCCAGACAGAGGGGAGTTTAGATTGCCCTCCGCGCAGATCAGGGGGTGGGGCCACCAGCCATGTGACCATTTTCAAGAGGTGCCGGAACTCCGTTCCACCACGTTCCAGCTGAAAAAAAGCCCTGCATTCAACTAAAGTGGAAGAAACACTAAAGCCATTTAGTGCTTTTTACAGCTGATTTATACAACAATTACAATTGATCCCCAGACTACAGAGTTTAGTTCCTTGTATCAATGGCTGCTTTGGAGGGTGGACTCTACAGCATTGTGCCCTGCTGAGGTCTCTCCCCTCCCCAAGCCCCACCCAGGCTCCAACCCCCAAATCTCCAACGTGGAGTTGACAACCTTAAGCTGAAATGATACACTGTTTTTGTAAGTTAAGCCTACTGAAGGAGTATTGGGAACAGAGACCACACTCAGAGCCAAGCTACAAGTGACGCCTGACACAGGTTGGACACGTGTCAGCTTCCCTCAAGTTTTGATGGGAAATGTAGGTATCCTGGTCTTGCAGCTGTAATGGAGAGCCAAGCTGTAAAACCAGGGCGCCTACATTTCCCATCAAAACTTGAGGGAAGCTGACAAGTGTCCAACCTGTGTAAGGCGTCACTTGTAGCTTGGCTCTCAGCCTTCTGGTAGGAACTGTTGTGTATTGGGCTGAGTTAGGCCAGACTAGGCCTCTACTGTATTAAATGTTATGCACTGTGTTGAGCTTCAAGATATGTTAAGGTTCCTAATGCCTGCACTTCCATTGGTTACATTCATCTGCATATCCATTGGTTACTTCCTGGGGGCAGCAGCCAATCGGTCCTCTCAAATAAAGACCAATCAGTGACCTGCCTGTATAATACATTGTATATAGTTCATGCAAATGATGGCATTCTAAAATACGTGTTGCTGTTGGTTACTGGCTGTTCTTGGGGCGGGGTTTACGTGTATATATTGAGGGCTTCTGTGCAACAGAGTTGGTGTCATCTAGTGAGTAGTGTCTGCTGTTGTCTGTCTGTTCTGGCTTGCAATAAAGAACTTTGTTTTGGCTGAAATCACTCGGGGCTGCAATCATTCCGAGCTCCAGGCTCAGTACGCAACAGGAACAAAGGTTAATAATGTCCCCAGCAGCCTGCTATATCCTCCAGCAGAACAGGAGATTAACCCATTTAGGATTGCCAACTGCAGGTTGGGAAATTCCTGGAGATTTGGGGGTG
The DNA here is from genome assembly GCF_028583425.1 of Eublepharis macularius. Classification (NCBI taxonomy): domain Eukaryota; kingdom Metazoa; phylum Chordata; class Lepidosauria; order Squamata; family Eublepharidae; genus Eublepharis; species Eublepharis macularius. The sequence continues at coordinate 20,785,301 of NC_072802.1, forward strand.
GACCCCGGTAAGGTCATGGTTTGGGGATGGGAACTGATCTCTGTAGTCTGGAGATCAGTTGTAATTCCAGATCTCCAGGCCCCATACGGAGGCTGGCGACTCTAGCTCCAATTCAGACTGCACACGGAAGCTCACATTTTGGAATGTTTAAAAACTTCCTGCAAATAAAAAACCAGAACAGGAAGTAAAGAGAGCAGGTAGAACCCTTTCTCATTTGTATGGATTTCTTTTTAATGTAAATTAAGATTCAAAATAGAGTTCACCCGTCTGCAGCCTGAAGTGGCATAGTCTATCACCACATGGTTTGTTTGTATGCGTGAACCAGACCACAGGCAAGCTTTACAGGCTGAGGTGTTCCCTCAGTGTCCTCGTTAACGGAAAGATAATGCTTATCTGAAGGGTTCCTTTCAAGGATTTTCTTCTTCCATTAAGGAAATGCCTATGAAATGCAGCTAGCCAAACAGTACCCTAGAAGCTAAAATGACCAAACTGAGGTCATCGTACTTTGGCCACATCATGAGAAGACAAGATTCTCTGGAAAAGTCAATAATGCTAGGAAAAGTGGGAGGCAGTAGGAGAAGAGGAAGACCTAAAACGAGATGGCTTGACTCAATCAAAGAAGCCACATCCTCTAGTTTGCAGGATTTGAGCAAGTCTGTTAATGATAGGACGTTTTGGAGGTCTTTCCTTCACAGGGTCGTCGTAGGTTGGAGGCGACTTGATGGCACATAACACACACTCGCAAATCTTACCCAGAGCTACGTATATTTCTCCTTTCCTCAGATATGGACAACACAACTATCTGCCAAGCGACGGGAAAGTGAGAGAAAGCCAACTGTGTAAAAATGAGATATACTCGTGTAAATAAAATATTGATGAATGAAGCCCCTGAAAGACACGACGAGAGCGAAGCAGAACAGACAGGTAAATCATTCTGATACTTATGTTAGTGCTGAAATTATGTTTCTGTGCTTTCTGGCAGAGAGGGTGTTTCTGCTGACAGAAGTCAAGGGGACAGAAAATCCTTCCCGTTTTGCTGCTGACACAAGGCAGGAGTTAGCAAACAGTTTAGAGTTTTGCTGCTGAGAAAGCACACTTCAGAAATCAGAAGGAATGGCGGACCTGTGGGCACTTTGCTTTTGAAAAAAATTACATCTGACTCCAGTGTTATCAGGACAGCTATTTAAAGAACACCAGCATTTTCTTTCTTTTGCAACGAAATGTGGGATAAACAGGGCAAACTGGCTGTTTTACTTGTCAGGGTTGACGTGTATGTATGTAACCAAAGAGACTCCATATTAATTCTTTCAGTATTCTAAGTGCTTTGTTCACAGGTGCCAAGATGTTCCCAGCAGCTATCTCACGGAAGAGGATTGTTTTGGCTATCGCTTCTCCAGCCTTGGGAAACTTTCGCTTTCTCAGCTTCAAAGGGATTGTTTTGAGAACTATGGGGGGAGGTTGGGCCTGCTGGGTTCTGATACTTTGTAACTCATGCTTTGCCTGTCATTTGTAACAATACACGTGTACCAGCCTGGATATTGTATCTGGGCCCGTGGACTATAATGAATTCTTTCTTCAGTAAACTTTTGAAAACAACGGGCTTTTGTCTGATTGCAGAAGATAGTCTGGAGTAAGGACATTATCTAGCCACAGTTCTGACATTACTAACCGGGAAAATTCCGGGGGGGGGGGGGCACTGCCTTGGAGAGCCTCTGGGGGCCATGAATAAGCAGAGCCAAGTCCAACCGCTCCACAAGTGTTCTGGGAGTTCCTTGACTCACTTCACATCCTTTGACAGCAACAGTGATTGGTGTCAGAGATGGACACGAACCAAATTACGAACTAAAGTTCGTCACAAACTGTGCCGGTTCATGGTTCGTGAACTGGCAGTTTATCGGAGCTCATTTCTCATGAACTGCAATGAATTTTAGTCCAGTTCGTTTGGTTCATATTTTGCTTCGTCACTGCAGACAGCCTGGCGTCAATCAATCAGTTTCCTAGGCAACAGGGGGGGGTCTCTGCATACCTTCTGCTGACCCGGAAATGACATTTTCACGAACTCAACGAACCAGTTTGCTAACTGGAACAAGTTCTTGAAAGTTCGTGGTTCATGAAATGTGAACCACGAACCGCCATTTTGGAATTTTCCCGGTTCCTGCCCATCTCTAGTGTTCATCAGCTGCTTCCTCCTGCACCACCCCCAGAGGAAATGGGTGAGCCAACTCTCATCGTGGCTGAGTTATAGTACTAGAGGTGCCACTTAGCTTGGCTTGTTCCTTGGCCATTTAAAGTGGGTGAGTTTTAGCTAAAGTAATAAGTTCTGGTCTTTCCTTTTCATCCCTGAGTAGAAATATATCTGACCATTTAAACAGATTTCCAAAGGAGGGGAGGAATCCATTTGTGCGAAACATGGGCCATTTCCCCCCATCTTAAAAATCGTACAACAGTCATGGAACGCTGACAGCTTCTTGGTGCTGTTTCTGACATCATGGCAACATGAAAGTGGAATCATTACCGCCTGACATCAGAAATCACGCCATGAAGCCGCCAGCATTCCATGAATGTGCGATTTTTAAGACATGGGGAAACCGCCTGGGCCAGAGGTAGACATGAATCCCAACATGGCCTTCTGAATGCAGAAAGCATCTTCCATTCCCAAGAGATAGATCAAGATGGTTAGCCTTGTTAGTCTGTTTGTAGCAGTGGAAAAGAGCAAGAATTCCGTAGCACCTATAAGACTAACAACATTTGTGGCAGGGAATGAGCTTTCGTGAGTCACAGCTCACTTCTTCAGATACCATTTCTAAGAGGGCATTCTCTTTTTAGACCTCACATAAGAGCTGTGGGAAAAGTTGCAGGATGATGTAGCACAAGGGCTATCAGAATGAACTGGGATTTGTGAGGTGCCCAAATCATACCTCACCTCTGTCATAAACTCATATATTTAAAGGTTTTTGTAAGAGTCCATTTAGGTTTTGTACTTAGTTTTCTGAAGCTTGTGTAAAATTCCTGTTGAACACTGGTCTACCCCTCTATTAGAATTCTTTCTTTAAAGAAAAGACAAGGAAATTAACGATACAGATTTCCACTATATGTGGATTAACAATCATCTTGTTGCATTTGAAAGAGTATATACAAAATCCTCTATAAGCGTGTGAGCACGGTTGGAATTCTGAGAGGGGGTGGTAAGTGCCATTCCAAATGAAAGATGTGGAGTGGAGCCAAGCCCAAAATGGCTTCCATAGGAGGCAGGACCGAATGCAATACCTCCCACCTTCCTCTGGAAAAGAATTGCACGGCAACCACAATGAACACCCAAAGCTGCTTTATTCAGAGTCTGGCTATTGGTCTGTCAAGGTTGGTATTATCTGTACTTCAGCTGGAAGCATGATCCAGCAAGCCTAGAGAAGGAGTGAATTGCCTTCAGGGCTTTTCTTCTGGGGAAATAGGTAGGGAACCCTTACCCGGGGCAACCCCCGAGAGGATCTTACCTGGGGCAACCCCTGGGAGGAGGTGGTGCTCCTGTCACTATATGCGCTCCTGGAACTGCGCTATGATGTCACTTCTGGGAAGTGATGTCATCACGCAGGCTGTGGCCACCCCGAGAGCAGGGCCAGTTCCAGCGTCGCCGGCACCTGAGGCAGCTTAATGTTGCCTCTGTGCACGTGCACTGGACTGTGTGATGATGTCACTGTATGTGATGTCATCATGCAGGGGCTGGCACGCACCGGGGGGGAGGCTTCCAGCACTCCCATTCAGTTGCTCTGTGGGCCAGGTGCAGCCAGCCACCCTGGCCACCAGGTGTGCCTGGCCTGCAAAGCAACTGAATGGGAGGCTGCCTGCTCAGCTGCCCCATGCTGCTGCCACCAGCATGCACTCCTGGCCAGTGGTGGCAGTGGCATCTCCGTGGCGTGTGCCCCTGGCCCCTGGCCGGTGCCCCTCCAGCGCCTTAGCACCCTGAGGCGGTGGCCTCACCAACCTCAATGGGTGGGCTGGCCCTGCCCGAGAGCATTTCTGTGCTCCTTGGCGGGGCCTGATTTGGCCCTGATCTGGCAAGATTTGGCCCAGATCAGGCCCAAATCAGCCCGGAACGGGCCGCTGCAGCACAGGGGAACATTCCTCCACCCAGCAGCAGCCATATCTGGGCCATTATGGGCCCAAATTGGGCCTGGAACAGCTGCTGGTGCATGGGAGAGCACTTCCCCACCCAGCAGCAACCCTATCCTGGCTGTTTCAGGCTGATCCTGGCTGTTTGGGGCCCAAATTGGGCCAAAATGGGGCCCAAAAGGCCTGGATCTGGCCCAAATTGGCTTGGAATGGGCTGCCGCCGCACAGGAGAGTACTCCCCCACCTGGCAGCAGCCTGATTCTGGCCGTTTCAGGTCTGATCCTGGCCATTTGGGGCCCAAATTGGACAGAAACAGGCCTGAAATGGCCAGGATCGGGCCAGGATCAGCCTGGAACAGGCTGCTGAGACACGGAAGAGCACTCCCTGCCTGGCAGCAGCCCAATCCTAGCTGTTTTGGGCCCAATCCTGCCATTTAGGGCCCAGTTTGAGCCAAAATGGGCCCAAAACAGCCAGGATTGGGCCTGAATCAGCCTGGAATGGGCTGCTGCCATATGGGAAAGCACTCCAACACTTGGCAGTGGCCAGTTCCTGGCCACATGGGGCCTGTTTCTGTCCAATTTGGGCCCTAAACAGCCAGGATTGAGCCCAAAATGGCCAGGATCAGGCCACTGCCGAGTGGGGGAGAGCTCTCCCACTCACCAGCATCCTGTTTCAGGCCATTCCCCCATCCTCCCACCATGTGTGCTCCCCCCCCCCCGGGAGGAGGCTTACCTTTGCTCCAAGGGAACTGATCTCTGTCTGGAGATCAGGGGGCAGGGCCACCACACAGGGAGAGGTGCCAGAATGCCGTTCCTGAGCGTTCCAGCAAAGAAAAAGCCCTGCTTCTACTCCTGAACACCTATCACCCCTAACAGAACAACTCACCTCCCTAGACTCTAAGTCTAGAACACAGGTTCCTTTGCTTTGCAAAAAGGGCCTGAAGGAGAACAGAATCACCCACTGACTAATGAAAGCTTAAGTGCTTACTAGTCCTCCTGCTCCTCTAGTAGCCATGGATGCTACTGCAGCCATCGAAAACCCTTTCATTTGAATGAAGGCAGCCATTAACAAGCCCTGCCTTACACCAGTCCCAGCCTTTCTTCTGGAAAGCTCTATAGGCACCAGGAGTAATTGTGGGCACCACCACGTTGGTCAACCCTGATCAATATGGTTAAGATATACCTACAAGACATGTTTATATAATTTTTTTATTGACCAAACTGCCATGGCTTCCCTCACAAAAGAATCCGAGGAACTGTATTTTGGAGAAGGAGCTGAAATGACCGCTGGCAGATCTCTTTGCAGATCTATAGTTGCTAGGGCCCATTGCAGAGGAGGACTATTAAGCCAGTTTAAATAACATTTTTTTAAAAAAAGGAGAGACTTCTGGTGCCTTCATATTTCACAGATTTTATTTTAGCAGAAGCTTTGTTGAACTAGACTCCACTTCATCAGCTAGATAGAGTGTTATCCGCAGCAGCAATGGAATAAAAATTAGAGTCCCCAAAGCCGTGATATACAAAAAGTACAAACTAGTTTAAGTCTGAGGTGTGTATAGGTCTTTGCAGGGCTTTTTTTCAGCAGGAACATGGTGGAACGGGATTCCGGAACCTCTTGAAAAGGGTCACATGGCTGGTGGCCCCGCCCCCTGATCTCCAGACAGAGGGGAGTTGAGATTGCCCTCCGCGCAGCTGGAGTGGCTGGAGGGCAGTCTAAACTCCCCTCTGTCTGGAGATCAGGGGGTGGGGCCACCAGCCATGTGACCATTTTCTCCAAGGGCAACCCACTGAGTTCCACCACCTCTTTTCCCAGAAAAAAAGCCCTGGGTCTTTTAAATATTTCGTACGAATTCAGTGGATGTTGGGATAGCCTTTTGCCTTCATAGGGTGCAATTCCAAATATTTTCTATAAGTGGCAGTGTTATATTTGATTACCAGCTCACTCTGCTAGCTGTCAGCAGGTATAGCAGAGAAGGGGAAAATGCAATGCGTCTAAATTAGGAGGGTTCCGGGCAAACATTTAAGGTCTAAGTAGAGTTCTGCTGGATCGGGGTCTGAGTCAGTCTTTGACGTTTACAGTCCCCCTTTGTGTACAATTTTCAGAGAGGCCAGTCAGCTACCAAACATCCACATAAGTAGATAATCTTTGAGAATCCATTTTGTTAGTCAACAAACAAGCCTTGCACAGAATTAGACACTTTTATTTCTGAATGATTTGATGTTACAGAGCAGTGAACCAGACCTGTCATATCAGATCATGGACTTGTCACATCCAACAAACAGCTGCAGATGACATTCCGTGGAATCGGTTTATCGATGCACGAATGAATGACAGGCTCGTGAGGCCCCAAAATGACTTCTACAAATGTCAAGGATCAGTTTTATTTGAGGGGGGGAGGGGGGATTAAACTCCCAAATTCTTCATTTCAGTAAATTACCAGGCTTCATTGTGGGATGTTGATGTCTTTCCTTCTCTTTTCATATGACGAAACATCACCAGCCAACCCAAACTGGAAAGGATACCTTTTCTTAGCCTCCCAAGAGTCAAACAACTCCGTATCAAGGAGAGTTCTGAGTGTCAGGTTTCAATCAGCAAAACTGGAAGGGTTAAACCTCTGGGTTAAACCCAGTACCTTAGCTCCAATCCATATCTGCTCTCCTCGTATGTACGATTTTGATTTTTTAAATATTGGGAAGATTTATTTACAGCTCACAACCTGGCCTTGATTCTCTTTCCTGGAAGAGTTTGGTGAATCTCAAAAACTTGCTGTCTCTGGATGTGCAAACAGGACATATGAGAATAGCTTTAAATATTGCTTTAGAAGGGGATTAGATTGATTCATAGATCAGTGGTGACTAGGTAAGATGAATAAAGGAAACATCTTCATTCAGAGGCAGGAAATCTCTGAATCCAGGGCTAGGGGGCAATATCAGGGAAGGCCTTGGCCTCTGCCTCCCATGGCAATTGGTTGGCCACCGTGTGAGACAGCATGGCGGACTAGATAGATGACTGGTGTGATCTGTAAGGTTGCCAGATGACCTAGAAAAAAAATAGACTTACTGGTTTAGACGTTTTTTCTGTTAGCATGGTTACAAATTCTCAGTATACAACAACCACGTTTGCTCACCACGTGGGGAAGGAGAGCAGGCACCTGCATGATAGCCCTACCCTGACATGATTGCCAAACAAGCTGCACCGGGTGAACACGCAGTACGTGAGCACACAGACAGGACATCTGCTTGGGGCTGGAATAAGAAAGTCTGTTTTTTCCCCCCATTCTGCACTACATTGCTCCTTGCATGCCTGGCCTTTCAATTTGAAATTTTGTAAGCTTAAGGACCAAATCAAACATTACATCGTATTTAGTTAGTGTTGGTCATAGCCAATGAGCAACAGGGGCAGCGGCCCATGCCCCCCCCCTCCATGAAGGGGGGAAAGAAGAAAAAGAGCAGGCTCCCACTGCTTGCAGCAACAGTCTCTCATGCCCATCCCACCTAGAGCCTGGGCAATCACTTTGGCATTGGCCACTGCTGCTCTCTGTATCCAAGGTTTAGGCGACCAGCTTATCAAGCATAGTGTGACATAATGTATGGAAGTACTGCCATTACAATGCCTGGCAACCAGTGGGAGGGCTGTGGGCAGAGATATGTGATGCCAACTGTGGCATCATATCACTTCTGGTAAAAAAAAACCACAGAAGTGACATGTAGCTCTAGGAATTGCCAGAAACTCTATGGTAAAACCATATAGAGCTCTGTAGTAAAACCATAGAGTTTCTAGTGATTCCTAGAGCGACACTATGTCACTTCTGGTTTTTTTTCCAGAGACATGATGCCTCATGCAATGATGCAGAGTTTTTAATTTTTTTCTCCCACCACCATTCTGAACAGCAGTGGGCAATGAGAACAAATGATGGGGGATCCTCTGCCCTCACGGGGTGAATGGGATCCCTAGGTGAGGCCCATCCCTTGCATGGCTTGGCAGAGGCAGAGGGGCAGTTTTGAGGTTCTGAGTTTTGGGGCTCATTCTCAGGATAGGCAGGCTGAAATCTCAGGGTCATCAGCTACCCTAACGTATGGAAGTAAGGCCACTGGTGCAGTTGTTCATTGTGATGCCCTCAAGCCATGCCCCATGATGTCACCAGACTGTGCTGTCTAAGTCTGGAATGCTGGTGACCAGACTACCCTAATTAGTGAAGATACAGCAAGTGAACAAATCAGATACCTCAAGCGGTGACAGCATCCTATGCAATAAAACAACCGACTCTGGATGTGTCAGAAAATGCCCTGCAGATATTTTACATCATGTGAAATTTTCTTACCACAATAGACTTCAGCTTGGGGCATCCACAATCAGATTGTTCTCTGATATAGGATGGATCACACCAATGGCAATGGAGCATTTACTTTTTAAAAGAGAAATAGAAAGATGGGGAGAGAGAAGATGAGTGAGTCCACCAAGTAAACTTCTAGACCCTCCTTTCCAAATCCTAGGAGTTGTCGCTTGGTGCAAGTGCAATGACTTCTCTGTTAGAGGTTTCTATCTTACCATACAGACAGGGGCAGATTGGCCACTTATCTTACAGGGAAATTTCCCAACAGACCACTTGAGTACAGCAAGCATACCCACGCTTTAGCAACTTATCTGGAGCCTCCGGGCCACTTGACTTGGACCCTTCATTGACAACAGTAATTGGTGTCAGTGCAAAGTTGTCTTTCCCCTCACTGCCAGCAGTTTTCAGAAGGACGCAACGGGTGAGCTAATACTCACTGTTTGTACCTTTGAGCTGCGTGACTCCTGCAGTGCTGGCACATAGCACCACAAGCGCCCCTCTGCTTAGCTGGCTCCAAGGCCATTTCACTTCCCAGTCTGCTCCTTCCCACTGAACTGCAACCCCTAGACTTCTTTTGAAGGAATGGATGACTGTTAAACCAGTATTTGGCCATTTCCACGCATCCTTAAAGGGACCGTCCACTCACTGATGCTGGCGGATTTCCCCCTTGACTCCAGACATCTCTGTTTTCAAAACAGTTGCAAGCTGTTTGGCTTCTGTTTGGGGGGGCATCTTTTCTGAGACCGGACTTTTCCTGGTCTTCTCTTTTGCTACTGGCTAACAGAGCGCTTTTTCTGCATTCTTGGGCATGTGAATGGTTAAAGCACTCTGAGAACTTGTCCAATCACAGCCCAACTCCTTCCCCGAAGCTGTCAGCATGCAATCGTGCATGTGCAGAAAAAAACAAAATTGAAAGGGAGGCAGGCAACGATGACAAAAATGCCCAACCTCACTTCTCAAACTGCAAGGCAAGTTCTTTGGGGGAGTGTGTGTGGAGGCTGTGTTTTTGGAACAACTCAACAAAACACACACAAAAAGTGGGCACAGGGTGGGAGCAACTGGCTGTGTGGAAATGGCCTTTCTTTTTTTTAATAGACAGTGTGGCATGGTGGACAGAGAGTTGTCCTGGAGCCAAGGAGACACACGTTCAAATCCCCACCTGCCATAAAATTTACTCCGTGATCTTGGGCCAGTTGTTCTCTCTCAAGCTAACATGCCTCACTGGGATGACTGGAGGGTAAAATGGAAAAGGGAAGAACTCTGCTAGTCTATATATATATAAATATTTCTGCAGTGTACTTAGGTCTTGAGAAAAACAGAGGCAGAGAAAGGGGACACACACACACACACACACAAAATGGAATCCCACTGTTTCAGGCAGCAGCCATTTCTGAAAAGCGTTTCCAAAAGTTGAACAAATAAAGCAGAGCAGTTTGGATGCTAGAATAATGTTGGAGGAAAGGATTTGTCTCCAGCTAAATTCCCTTATTGACCCTCCTCCTTATTTGTTTTAACAACTGGTTATCATATGTGTCCTGATTTTAAAGTTGGTTTTTAATGTCTTTTTAACTGTTTGCAAAATAGTAGAGTCCAGTAGCACCTTTAAGACTAACCAACTTTATTATAGCATAAGCTTTCGAGAACCACAGCTCTCTTATGCTACAATAAAGTTGGTTAGTCTTAAAGGTGCTACTGGACTCCTTACTATTTTGCAACTACAGACTAACACGGCTAACTCCTCTGGATTTTTAACTGATTGCCACCTTGAGGGCCTTAATTGGTCAGAAAGGCAGAAGACTTATCTTTTCAATTAATTAACAGCATGGTGCACATTAGCACATTAAATAACACCGCTGAGCATTTCAGTACATAGTTATGTAGTTGCACATTTCCCAATAAATAAATAAAATCAACCTCCTCACACACATCAGATTTTAGAAATTTGGCTTGTACCTGCGACAAGATCTACCAGATCTACCATTTTTACTGACATCTGTTTAAAAATCCAGCTAAACAGCGTAAGTCCAGTGAGTCTATTCCAATGTTCTTCTTGAATGATACCTGGGACGTGTACGCTGCTAGAACAGTGATAAATGGAGAAAAGTATGACTTCTGACACCCAACGAGCAGCACCAATTCAGCAATGCAAAGTGTTGTTTCAAAAGCAAACAAAGTCTTAATGATACACCGTAAATATATATCTCAAAGTAAGCTGAGAACAGCTGCAAACCATTTCCGGGGTGCAAAATCAAATATAGCTGTCATGATGTGGTTTGGCAGACCAAATACATTTTTTATTCTGTCTCACAAATCTATGCAATATTGTATAATTTCCTGCATTGTCCCCCTCCCCACCTGAGCATTCTTTGGACCTAGAACATTTCCTCACTGTTGGTACTTTTCAGGAGGCGGAAGCAAACAAAAATAAAGAAACCCTAACAGAAGATAATGTTTCATTCCAAAGCCTCTCACTTGAGCATATGTTCTGCTGACGGAAAGTAATGTATGTATTACTTCATCGTTTAATTAGGACTTAATGCCAGTGTCATTAACATTCTGTGCGTTAATCTGAAAAGTTGGCTATTTATGGGCAGATAATGACGGCAGCCGTAACTTTTTCTGCAGCAAAGGACTTCTGACTGTGCAATTTAATTAAAACTAATTTTTGAATTAACGGGGACTTGATATTCTTTTTCAGCTTTGTTAGGGATTCAGCACGTTAGAGAAAATTATTACCATATGCACCAAGCGCTATTTCCCCCCCACCCCTTGTCTTGCCTCTTTTGCTTTGTGCAAAATGGGACTAATTGGGCTGGATTTTATCCTGCTGCTGAGCATCTTTCCTCTGTTGCAAAAAATCTTGAGCAAAAGTCTCCTCTGCTGGCAAAAGACCCAATTTCTTCACAATAGTGATATGCTTCCTGGTACCCACTTCCTTCTTCTCCCAAGTAAAAGGCCAGTTCTGGCTTTCCGCCACATCATGAGAGCAGGAGGTGTTCCAGGAGAACTCAGGAGGCTTGTTTGTGTGTCTAGAGGGAGCATCCATTTAGAAACAGGTGTCTTGTAGGAGGATGCTCGGCTTGCAGCCTCCCAACATTTAGTGATTGTCCTCAGCACCTAGGGTTGCCAACCTCCAGGTGGTGGCAGGCCATCTCCTGGAATTACAACTGATCTCCAGGCCACAGAGATCAGTTCCCCAGGAGAAAATGGCTGCTCTGGAAGGTGGACTCTGTGGAATTGTACCCTGCTTAGGTCCCACCCCTCACCAAACCGTGCCTTCTCCAGTCTCCACCCTCTAAATCTCCAGGAATTTCTCAACCTGGAGTCGGCAACCCTATGGACAGCTCCCCATAGTAGCCATTGTTAAGTGAGTTGTGTTATTTTTCTGAGGTGGAATGCTGGAATGCCTTTTGGTGTGCTCCCCTGCTGTGTAACCTAAAGCTGTTCAAGAAATAAAGTGTTTTTGACAGGAATTGTGCTTTTGTGATTCTCTGATGTTAAGTGAGTTGTGTTATTTTTCTGTGTGGGGGACTGCTGGTGTAATGTGTCATAATGCTTTGCCTACTTGTACTTTGAAAGGGAGAAAATAATTTTTAAAAAACTTTATTTTGTGTTGTTCATGTTTTATTCTTTGTTGTGCAGTTGGTTCCCATCATAGGGAACAATGGGGCTGGCTGGCCAGCCATCTCTGTAGGTGGTGGGGGAATTTGAGGGAGGGTGTCTGTGGTTCAGGTGCTCTTTCACAGGGACCAGCTGGCACTCAGAAGTGTGCCCACCATTGTGGCACCCCTGGGCTGTGCAGAATTGCCCAGGGAAAGAGAGTTTAGAAGTTCCCAGCATAGGGAACAAAGGGAGAGGGCTGGCCTTTGCCAGCCTGTTCCTGGGGTTATGGGTGTGGGGCAGGTGGGGGTGGATTTGGGTCTGTGAGGGGCTAATGTGGGGATTTGGGTCTGTGTGTGGCAGCTGGGGGGGAATTGGGTTTGTGTGGGGCTGTAGGAGGTGGACTTTGGGGGCTGAGAGCACCTACTTGGGGAGGCCATGAAATGGCCCCCCCAAGTGGGAGCAGGCTGAGCCTTGGTGGGGGGTGGGAGTAGAGGTGGGAGAAGGGCCCCTGAGGGTTGGGGGGCATTTTGCATGCAAAATGCCACCCCTGGCAAGACAAGCCTCCCCCAGCTGTAAGTAGTAGAGAAAAGAGCACCTATTGGGGAGGCCATGAAATGCCCCCCCAAGTGGGAGCAGGCTGTGCCTTGGTGGGGGGTGGGAGGAAAGGTGGGAGAAGGGCTCCTGAGGGTTGGGGGGCATTTTGCATGCAAAATGCCACCCCTGGCAAGACAAGCCTCCCCCAGCTGTAAGTAGTAGAGAAAAGAGCACCTACTTGGGGAGGCCATGAAATGCCCCCCCAAGTGGGAGCAGGCTGTGCCTTGGTGGGGGGTGGGAGGAAGGGTGGAAGAAGGGCCCCTGAGGGTTGGGGGGCATTTTGCATGCAAAATGCCACCCCTGGCAAAGGAAGCCTGCCTCGTCATTTTTTCCCCATAGGAAATAATGAAGAAGAAGATGAGCTGCAGCAAGCTAACAATATGCTCACCCTTCCCTTTCTTATGCGAGGATAGGGGGACCTGGTTTTGGGGGCCATAACATAGCCCCCCAAAGTCCAATCGGTCTGAAACTTGGGGGGTTGTTAGAGAGGGGTTAGAGGAAGGTCCCCACCAATTTTGGGATGATTCGGTGGGAAAATGCCTCCCCCAGGCGTCCGGGAAGACGGAGGCATTTTCCCATTGAAAAACCCGAAACAACCCAAAACGTTTCGGGTTATTTTCTTTCGATTAACCCGAAACGTTTCGGGTTTCCCAAAACGTTTCGGATAACCTGAAACGTTTCGGGTTTCAGAAACCCGAATTGCACACCCCTAATCAAAACTTGAGGGAAGCAGACAAGTGTCCAATCTGTGCCTTTTGTCACTTTTGGTTCCGCTCTCACTTTACGTATTCTTCAGTTCACATGCTCTCCTTTTTCCAGCTGTCCAATCAGAGGAGGTCTCTACCACTGGAAAAGGAGAGAACATATGGAAGTAGGCTATCTTTAAAACTCTCTCATATCATCAAAAGAAGCTCCCAGTAGGTAAAGAGAATACATGTTTAACACTCACATGAATCCCGCCCCTCCATCGCATTCCAACCCAGAGACGGTAGCTGAGGGAGCAGTAAATATCTGCAGATACCCCTCCCCCTATCAGATACCTTCACCATGTTAAAATAAGCAGATTCACGTATTATGTTGACCATGTCAAATGGTTCTCAGTCTGTTGTATCTGAAACAATGGAGAGTTTTGTGACAACTTAAAGACTCACAAAATGGATTGTAGTATAAACCTTTCATCAGCCAGAACCCACTTCGTCAGGTTTAAGGGGTATATCTCACTCACGTGGACATCCCTATACACTCTTCTGTCTTTCACATACACCATTCCCACCCACCCTATCCCACCTCACCGGATAGATTCAGGAAACCCTCACTTAGCTGCTTATCTTTTGAAGCTCCATTGAAAAAGCTGTTAAAGTGAAATTTTGCCGCTACGTTATATCTTTTCATTTATTTTCATGTAAATTGAATTACGGCAGCGTACCTGTCTCGGGCATATTAACAAAACAATTCATGTCTAGAGATGGCTTAGGAACATGTGGTTCTTCCGTGCCGGGAATATCATTTTTTTTAAAAAGCTTAAGCAGGAAGGATCTTTCGGAGATGAGTATATCTCTCAGTGTAATGTTGCATACAGACTGGAGATTGCCTCTCCTATTGGATTGTATAATGAAAAATCAATCAGTTTAATGGTTGACAAACTTTGACATTCAAATAAAAATGTTCCTGGTATTTTCATCAAAGACCTGTAGGCAAAAACAAGATTCAGGGACTTTAATTTATGCAACAGTGAATGTCTGCCAAAACATTGTACAAATGACTGTATAATGAAGCAATAATAACTACAAAAGGGGGAGGGACGACAGGAAAAATGCAAGTAACGGGCAAGCTTCCTTAGTTTTTAAGTGATTATATAAATTCGCCAAGCTCTACAGTATGAAATATCATTTTTTCTACTGTTTTCTTTACAACTCCAATCTTATTTTCAGAGCAATTTCTCCAAGTCATCGGATACACATAATGTGATAGACTGTGGCAAATTATAGCTAGTTGTGATATTATGTGAAGAGTTCTGAACACCTTGCAGTAACCCATTTAGACTGTCTTCAACCTTATATGGTGCTATAGAAACAGAGAGAAAAATTAAAGTGTGTAAGCGCTGGAACCCCAGTCCAGGGGCCTGTTGGCTAGGGATGAGTCTGAATTTTTGGCAACCTTACTGGCTCAGTTTTGATATGCCAGTTTTGATCGTCCCACAAGAGAAACAAACCTGTGAGTCTATTTTCTCATGCAAAACTTTCCTTGCAAAAATATATGCAGTTTCCAACATGTGGCGATTGCCTATAAATGGCCTAAAAATGACACACACACACACACATAAATGTTTTTTTTTAATCTACAAAATTTATCTCTTGCCTTTCTGTCCTCATCAGGGCACCCAATGCAACTAACAGATAAAAAACATACATAATAAAACCCCTTTAAGTAAAACAAAACATATCATTAAAAAAAACAAGTAATCAGTGACAGCAACGAAATTGGCCTTCTCCATTCATCCCCACACAGAGCCACTCAAGCAGCCTGGGTTGCTGAGATCAGGTAAGCTGTACTCAGGGTGTATGTGTGATGGAATATTGACTCCACTATCAACTCAGTAGCAGAAACATGGAATAGAAAGTGTTTATCTTCACCTGTAAAGTGGGGGCCCCCAAACTTGGTGAGCCTACAGGCACATTGGGAATTTGAGAAGGCAGTAGATGCCTCACAAAATGACTGCTGGAGGGACAGGGCCAATCAAAACATTTGGAAAGGATCCAAGCCAAAATGTCTTTCTGTGATTCAATATCTTAATGTTAGTACAGTTCAGCTATTCTTAAAATTTCAAAGAAAGAAAGAAAGAAAAACTCTATAAGCTTAGGAGAAGCTTATATATGGCATGACTAAATACATATGTAACTGTGTCTCCATTTAACAGGGAGAAATTAAATTATACGTGCAAATCATCTTTCACACAACAAAATGGAAAGCGTTGCTCCAAGATGTTGCAATGTCTATCATTCTAAGCACCTGTGTCAGTTCAGCATTTCAAGACCATACCATGATTTCGGTTGGTAGGCTAGTCTGCAGCCTTTCTCCATGGCATTCCAGTTTTCTCAACAAGCGACTATTGATGCAAAGCTGGGGCGGGGTGTGTGTGTGTGTGTGTTGCTGTGGGAGGATTTCACTCATACGATTGTACCTGCAGGCTGAAGCAGTACAGGGTAGGGAAGGGGTGTGCTGTGCCATGTGCCTTTTCTGAAGTTTTGAGTTATAAGAAGGCTTTTTAAAGGATTTGCAAATAATGTTTGAAAATGGAACTTCTGTTGTGCATCAGATTACCAGAAGCTGGAGACAAAAACCCGAGGATATTCTTGTGAGCAGAAGAAAGGCCGTGGCCTTGCGGGAAACAGCATGCTTGACTAGACGGTCCTTCAATCTGATCCAGCAGGGCTTCTTACGTTTTTAGACTGATCTAGGAATAACAAATTATTTCATTCTTTCTGAAAATGATGGATTTCTCAGGCCACGGTTGCTGAGAAAATGCAACTGCATTAAATACCATGTTAGTCCCAAAAAGCAGGTAACTTTTTAAAAAAATAAGACTAAAATAGGTTGATTTTCTCAGTATACAAACAAAAAATGTTAATGTGAAAATGTTTGAAAATACTGGTATCCTAAATACACACACCACACACTCCAGAGAGTTCAGATTGTTTGCAGCTACCTGCTGAATGCCCCTTCAGTGACAAAACCAGGTTTGTTGCCATGTCATAAGATCACAAGAAGAGTGCTGCCAAATCAGTAGGGTTGTCAAATGTCTGGTATTCACCTGGACAATTCTGTATTCTTATGGACTGTCTGGGAAAAATGGGATTAAAATACTGGACACCTGACCCAGCCAGCTGGCCTCGCTCTGGTACTCCGCCCCCCAGCGAGGCAGGCCAGGCAAGAGAAGTAGGTGCCACTGTGGTCAGGATCAGCCTCACTTTGGTACTCTGTCCCTCAGTGAGGCGAGCTGGGTGAGAGAAGGAAGCCTGGCACTGCCTGGGCCAGCCTCGCTCTGGCGCTCTGCCCCGGAAAACTGCACAGGTTGTACAGGTGGTGGATGACGCCACTTCCGGAAATGACTTTTCTTGGCTGCTTCCTTCATCCAGGCTTGCTGGGTATCTGTTCTTTCAACTGTGCAAATGGCCCTTTCCCCCACATTAGTTATTGAACGTAACCTTTCCTCAAATCAGGCTTGTAGCCTACCAAACCATCCTATCCCCAAAGAAGGACAAGTAATAACCAATGTCACCAGCAGGGCTTTTTTTCTGGGAAAAGAGATGGTGGAACTCAGTGGATTGTCCTTGGAGAAAATGGTCACATGGCTGGTGGCCCCGCCCCCTGATCTTCAGACAGAAGGGAGTTTAGATTGCCCTCCGTGCCACATGGCGCGGAGGGCAATCTCAACTCCCCTCTGTCTGGAGATCAGGGGGCGGGGCCACCAGCCATGTGACCATTTTCAAGAGGTTCCAGAACTCCGTTCCACCATGTTCCAACTGAAAAAAGCCCGGGTCACCAGTGTCCTATGTCAACCTCAACCAATAGGGGACAAAGGGGCTGTGGCTCAGTGGCAGAGCATCTGGTTTTGGTCTCGGGTTCAATCCGTGGCAATTCCAGTTCTAAAGAATCAGGTAACAGGTGATGTGAAAGGCCTCAACCCGAGACCCCAGAGAGTTGCTGCCGTTCTGTGTAGACAATACTGACCTTGTTAGACCAATGGTCTTATGGAATGGAAGGCAGCTTCAGCTGTTCAGTAGGGCATATGTTTTAAATCCTCCACACCACCTGCCCCCAGCTACATCCTCAAACTGTTTTTGTTTTATTTTTTTGGTCTATTAAATTATACTATTTCATTAATTTTTATTTTTATTTTATTATTATATTTAATTTTTTAAAATGATCCTTTTTGTCAGAACCCACATGTTCAAATCAGCGCATGTCTGTACAGCAGTTCACATGAACAGGAAGTAATGATATGTGATTATTTGCACGCAAATAGCTTATTAACAGCTTAAACAACAATTATTTAAAAGATCACTTTGCTGTACAAACAAAAATCCAACTTCCAGAATATCCTATTTAAAATCTCTGGAGGATTTTATATAAAACCAGACGATATATAATTTTTTACTCATTTCAATATGTTGATCAAGGTACTTTGAATGAAGAATGAGATTTCAACCAAAGAAATTAGCTCACTTAAAGATGCAAGATCTTTTTCTCCAAAGTTAGCAAAGATCTCTCAGATTTTAATTATACTCTCAATAAAACAGAGTGCTTAGTTCATGACAACTCTTAGATGGTCTCTTTCTAAAGATTTTTCCACTAAAGGACATTAACAATATCTTATTTTTATTAACTTAATTTTTCTTCCTGAATCCATTACTTAATACATGCTCTTCTTTTTCTAAGGCCCAAGCAGAGGATAATGAAGAATTCCCTGCCTCACAATCATTTCTGCTTCAGAAGACATACCACACCTGCTAAGTTTTTAAAAGATAGATCTTCATTTCACAGCACATGTCTGTGGAAAAATTGCAGTTTACACCCCATATTTTGGATGCTGTCTTGCTCTAGGATTTCACTTCTGTACTTTGCTTTAGAAAAGTGTCTCATGGTAGAGGTATTAACTTTTATCCAAATTGGCATCACAAGGAGCGTTACCTCCCATCTTTTAAGCAATGAACTGCCAAACTTAACACCTCCTTGGATACCTATTTGGTACCACATTTCCCTCTTCCTTTGAATTCCCCCTCAAAACCAATATCTTCTGTAAAGTTCTTCTGGCTTGAGAGCCAGTTTGTTGTAGTGGTTAAGAGCGCGGGACTCTATCGAGTGTCCTAGCAAAAATGTTACTTGTATGTAAATTATATAACCCGACAAGTGTCTTTCTGTATCCTGCGCCTTAAAACAAAACACACTTGGTTCTCTTTTTTTGTTCTTTGGTCAAGCAAAAAAAATGGGCTGTGGCTGTTTTCTCTTCTTCCCAATCTCTAGATGTGAAGGCTTACAGTCTACCCCCCCTTCTCATCCCATAGGGGAGTCCTTACCCAAATTGGTGCCAGTATGTACACAGGATACAGGGGCGGAGGGGGGCAAAACTGTACACTGATTTAAGAACAGTTCTAAATAAAGATGCACACAATAGAAAAAAAAAAAAGAGCGCGGGACTCTAATCTGGAGAGCCGGGTTTGATTCCCCACTCCTCTGCTTGAAGCCAGCTGGGGGACCTTTGATCAATCACAGCTCTCTGGAGCTCTCTCAGCCCCACCCACCTCACAGGGTGTTTTGTTGTGGGGATAATAGTAACATACTTTGTAAACCGCTCTGAGTGGGCGTTAAGTTGTCCTGAAGGGCAGTATATAAATCGAATGTTGTTGTTATTCTGAACTTGGCTCCAGGGCATCCAGGCTCCAGCAGTTCTTCTGTCACTTTTTTGGTGTGATGGGGGAGCCAATATATGTGGGAGTTAGATACCCACTGCCTCCTAACCCCCCCCCCCGCCACCTTTACTCCTGCTGGCTCTGGAGCCCCTGGAAACCCTAAGCCAGGGAAGCTTGGCGACCCTATTTCCAGCCCACAGAGATCAGGTCCCCAAAAGAAAATGGCTGCTTTGAAGGGTGGACTCCGTGGCATTATACCTCACTGCCCTCCCCAGGCTCTGCCTCCAAATCTGCAGGAATTTAATTCCAGACCAGAGTTGGCAACCTTAGAGACTGCTCTTTTCCTCCCAGAAAACAGCAATGGGGGAGGGGAGGGGAGAGCCTGCTGCTCCTTGGGCCTTCATTTAGTCAGAAAACCTTACCAATAAGAGGTTCTCTAAACAAAGCACTGCAGTTTGCCAATGCTTCTGAGCCTTTTATCAGGATCCAGAACTGAAAGCTTGGCAAATTACAAGTTGTTGCTGTTAGCCTGAGCTTTAGCAAGTAAAAGCAAGCCCAGTGTGAATAAACATGGTCAGAGTTCGCTAACCCTAGATTTTAAATGGCATCTTCAACTTTGGAAGCTTGCTTCTAAAAAGAAAAAAGGAAGCTAAGATTCTTAGGATGCTTAATTACATCTTCAGTACCAAATTCTGTGTATGTATGGTGTGATGATGGAATTGTCGAAGGGAGGCAGTCCGGCTGCTGGAGCATGTGGAAGCCTGCTTGCCATGTTTGATAAAAGCAAGCATGAAAACGGTCCTGGGGATCCGCCCATACTGAATCGCCTTCAGCCACAGGTTTTAGTGTTACACCTGGATTTGATATACATTCCACCTACTTTCCAACTTTTCTTGCCAATGTATGCAAGGGGCATAGAATTTATTGTCTGTTCGAGTTATGACAAGAGAAGTGTTTTCTATTACAGTCTTCTTTGATCAGACCTCCCATGCCGTCAACAACAACTGCATCTCCTTGATGCTTCACTGTCAACTTTCTAAATCTCAAGTGCCACAGAGATTTACAATGTTCCTGCAAAGCTTCCCATCCACATTTGGAAGAACCCAGCCTGTGTTGTAAAACAGCAACTGGCCGCCTGTAAATAAAGATAATGGCGGAATTGCTAACAAGCCCTACTTCCACCCAATGTAACTTTATTGATTGTTCTGATTCCAGACTCTCATAATTCCCTGCATCTGACAATAATTCCAGGAACTATTGTCTGAAAAATAGTCACAGCGAAATGAGGCAGTCTCATGAGTCCAGTCCTATATAAAATTATTAAATCAAACTCGGTGGTCCAGTCCAGATGCTCATAAGGGCCAGAATTTGTTCCCACAGTGGAGACGCCTGCTGCCCACTGCTCTTATATGACTTGTTGCATGACTGTTCTACATGGAGAAGGTCAAGCCAGTCTCCTTGCCTTTCCCCTCTTGTAAGGGAGAAGGATCATTCAATGTGGGTCGACCTGCGTATATGGGCATATATTATGAGGAGTGGTTAAGAGCGACGGGACTCTAATCTGGAGAACCGAGTTTGATCTAGAGATGGGCACCAACCGAAATACAAACCAAAGTTCATAATGAACCGGGCTGGTTCGTGGTTTGCGAACCAGCAGTTTGTCAGAGCCCATTTCTGACAAACCGCCACAAACTTTAGGCTGGTTCATTTGGTTCGTCGCTGCAGACAGCCTGGCGCCGATCAATCAGTTTCCTAGGCAGCAGGAGATGGACGTCCTGCAGACCTTCTGCTGACCCAGAAGTGACGATTTGCTCACCTGGATGTGACATTTTCATGAACCAAATGAACCAGTTCGCAAACCGGGGCAGGTTTGTGACAGTTTGTGGTTCATGAAATGTGATGAACCATGAACCACATGGTTTGTTTTTTTCCAGTTTGTGCCCATCTCTAGTTTATCCCCCACTCGTCCACTTGAAGCCAGCTGAATGACCTTGTGTCAGTCACAGCTCTGCTAGAGGTCTCTCAGCCCCACCCTTCTCACGGGGTGATTGTTATGAGGATAATAATAAAATACTTTGTAAACCGCTCTGAGTGGATGTTAAGTTGTCCTGAAGGGCGGTATATAAATCGAATTTTTTGTTGTTGTTGTCAGATGGAACGCCATTGGTTGGTGAAAGGGGATACATACACAACAGTTCCTCTGCTACAAGAACCAGCACCTTTGGCTCAGGTTAAGCAACTGAACGACACCTACGTAGGAACCAAATGAGTATTTCTTTGACCTTGGCCTTTCCTGCTTTTATGTCCAAAATTCTGTCCTTTGGGGACTTATTAATACCCAACTCTAAATCTGCCTAACTATAATATGTTCACCAGAACAGCCCTCTAAAATGTTGTTTGGTTTAAGTTAGTAGCCTCCAACTTCATCACCATGGACTTGCTTGCTTAGCAGCCATGACTGTTAAACCAGTTTTAAAAGTGTTCAAAAGGTACAGCATAGCTTATCCACATGCCTTTTTAGTTCAGAGCAGTATAAAAAGGTTGGATCATCAGTACATTTCCTTCCATTTATATCCCACCTTTCCACACACAACTCATGGTGGCATATATTGATGAATTTATTCCATTTTCCCCTATTCTCACAACCTGGGCTTTTTTTCAGCTGGAACATGGTGGAACGGAGTTCTGGCATCTCCTGAAAATGGTCACAAGGTGGGTGGCCCCGCCCCCTGATCTTCAGACAGTTTAGATTGCCCTCTGCGCCATGCGTCGCGGAGGGCAATCTCAACTCCCCTCTGTCTGAAGATCAGGGGCGTGGCCACCCGCCATATGACCATTTTCTCCTAGAGCAACCCACTGAGTTCCACCACCACTTTTCCCAGAAAAAAGCCCTGCTCACAACCACCCTTACAGTAGCTAAACTGTAAACATGTGCCTAGTCCACTCACTAAGCATGGCCTGAGCAAAGCTTCAAATCTACATTCCCCAGCACAAATCTAATACTCTGCCCACTGCAGAGTTTATCCAACAGATGCCAAGCACAATTCCTTGATGCCTAGGCATCAAGTTCTCTCTCTTTCCATATCACAAGGGTCAACTCTGCCTTGATACAGGAGGATTTACACATGCATTAATGTGAGTTACCTACATAAATCCCTTTCCCGTGTACTAACAGGAGGAAAGGGACCTGTTGGTCCATAAGCATCCAAAGTCTTAATTATAACATTCCAAAACACATATAGCAGCTTGCTGGAAAAGAAAGGTTCATAGGCACAGAATTGTTGCCAGCACACAGAAAGACATGCAGCAGTAGAAAAGAGGCATCCAGGTAAATTTTAAACTGCTTGGTTAGGACCGCCATACCTACGTAACCACCTTTCTCCCTATTTTTCACAGGACAGCTTTGCTTATCTTGGCAGAGCCTTCTGTAGGTGCCAAGATGCAAATGGGCAAAACCAACAACTGCCTGTACATGTGCTTTCTTCATCGTGGCCTCCACCTTATGGAATATCCTGCCTGATGAGGTCTGGAAGGCTCCGATTCTCCTGGCTTCCCACAAACTACATGGAACTGAATTATTCAGGAGGACTTTTTACACAGGTAATAGGTCTGTACAGGGCTTTTTTTCTGGGAAAAGAGGTGGTGGAACTCAGTGGTGGAACTCAGGACAGCACAATGATGTCACTTTGGGTCAGCTGGAACAATGGGGGAGTTTTTTAAAGTTTAAATTGCCCTCGGAGAAATTGGTCACATGGCCAGTGGCCCCGCCCCTTGATCTCCAGACAGAGCGGAGTTTAGATCACCCTCCGCGCCGCTCCAGTGGTGTGGACAGCAATCTAAACTCCCTTCTGTCTGGAGATCAGGGGGTGGGGACACTGGCCATGTGACCATTTTCAAGAGGTGCCAGAACTCCGTTCCACCGAGTTCCAGCTGAAAAAAAGCCCTGGGTCTGTACTGAAATGAAATGACTATGCTTTGTCTGTTGTAACGTCATCATTTAATGTGTGGTGTTAATGCTGATGCTTTGTTTCAGCTCCATTTTCAGATTTCTGCAAGTCAAACTGTTATCGCATGGTTTTGTTGGATGTCCCAGGCCGTTTATTGTATTTGATTTACACTATGTAATCCTTTTGGAGTCTTAATGAGAATAACACAAATAAATAAAATAGTCTAATTCAATCATTTTCAGCATATACGTACGGTATTGGGAACAACCATGAATCCTTGCCTGTAAACTGAGACCCACTGTTTGTGTTTCCATGTCTATGAGTCAAGCTACATGTGACGCCTTACACAGGCTGGACACTTGTTAGCTTCCCTCAAGTTTTGATGGGAAATGTAGGCATCCTGGTCTTGCAGCTGTAATGGAGAGCCAAGCTGTAAAACCAGGACGCCTACATTTCCCATCAAAACTTGAGGTAAGCTGACAAGAGTCCAACCTGTGTAAGGCGTCACTTGTAGCTTGGCTCTCAGCCATAGAACAGCAACGTTTAACCAAGAATTTAGTCGATTAATTAAAACAATTCCCTCATTAAGCAGGAGCCTTCTTAAGGTAAATATTTTTCATGCCAATAATTTCAAATTCACAGGTGCAGGAGTCCGTTGTGGAAGAGGTATTCTTCCTCCAGCCCCTGCACAGGAGGGGCCTGCATCTTCTTGGCAGACAAAAACAAACATCACTTGAGAAGTATATCCCCCCCCCGTCCAAAACCATGTGGGAGAATCCACTGAAAGTCAGGCTAAGAGTGGTTATAGAGACAGAACAGGCTTCTGAGTAGATTGGGATCAAATCCCAACCAAGGCAGTGGAGAGGAAATGAGCCAATCACATCCTCTCAGTCCAACCTCACAAAGCTGTTGCGAAAGTAAAATGAAGGTGTAGAGAACCACATGTGCTGCCTTGAGTTCCTCAGAGTAAGGGAGACACATGGAATTCTGCCTCCACACAAAAGGTTCCCCCAACCTTCTTCTCAATACAACTTCTTGTGCACACACGCCAAAGCCATTCCCAAGAGATCCACACGATGTGGCATGGAAAGGGCTGCAGCTGGAGGCAGACCATCAGCAGAAATTGGAGAGCATCCCACACTACGCAACGGAAAGGTCTTCCCCTCGTGCAGGGGACTCTCGGTATCCTTCCCACTGCTTAATTCATATGCAAATACATGCAAATTTAATCATACTCTTATCTATTATTAATTTATTCCAGGGACATGTCTGTCTTTTTCTCCACCCCCAGCCCTTCTCTTAAAAAAGACATTAAAATGTTGATACTGCTTGAGTGAGCTGCTTAGGTTAAGGGGCAAGACGATTGCAATTCTGACCCACCAGTTCAAAACTAATAGTCTAATTAACTAGACTTTCATTTTAGATGTATTCTTTGCAATGGAGGAATCCAAACCTATCAGGGCACTTCCAATGGGGATCAAAGGCGTGAATATTGTATGAACTCCAAGGTGCTTGAAGGATACCATAGGCATGCATTTAAAAATTCAATTAACCTTATCTTTCTTAAACTTGATTAATAATCCTACAGATAAATCACCATTTTTTTTAAAAAAGCTCCAGTATCTTTCGAATATATCCTGTCTAACATGCTGGATTTTTCTTCTAACCCTTTCTTGGGTAGGCCTAAATTATTAAATTCACATGGGGGACATCAGTTCAAGGCATTATCTGGGAAATGGAAGATCAGGCAATTCTTGCCTGACGATACTGTGAGGGAACCATTGGGCACTCAACTTACCACAGCAAACACATTTGAAATTCTGAGTTCTTCATGTGAAAAAGACATTGAAACCATTTTGTTAGGCACTCAGTGTAGTGTGAAAACCAAAGCTCACCGCAGTTTCTTTATGCACCTTTTGTTTTCTCTAGAAATCAAAAGCTGAACATTAAATTGTTTAAACTTTACATTGTCAGAAATGAGTACATCTGTTCAGCATATTCTTTGTACTGTGCATATGATTACTAAATAGGTCTGATAATTCTGAGGCAAACTAAAGTCATCATAATTTGAGGTTTAGAGAAGATGGACTATTCACCACACACAAATTAAAATAAACTATGTGCTATATATAAAATGCTGTTATGTCAGATTAATGCCTCCCATCTCCAATTTACATGTGCAATCTTTACCACAAAAAGGCATGCATAGAAATTTGAGACGCTGCCAAAGGGGTTGGCTGATGGCTGTGACATTTCAATCTGCCATTTTAAGATTTAGACTCCAGAACCTGACTCTCAGGGCCAAGATTTGAGATCTGGCAACCATACTCCAGACCCTACCCTGGGCCCAATACTCCTGGCAGATTCCTTGAACACTGGAGCCAACAAAGCCTTTTCTTGGCAATGGAATTCAGCTGGGAGATTTACCTCAACAACTCCACGGGGTCAGCTTCAACTTCTGGTAGGGAAAGTTGACTCTAGTCAATTGGCTGGCGAAAATCCTGTTTGGAAATGTCTGTAGTCAATAGGAGCCATTTTTCTACACACGATTTACCCAGGAAGGAATTGGAACCAGATGCAGAGAGAGACTTCTATTGGCCATCCCCAAGCAGCATTTGAGTGCTCCAAGGGCCTAGCTCCTGGCCAAGCCAAAGATGACAGGAGCAACCATGTTTGTTTCACTATATATGGACATACAAAGTGGCATGGGCAGTTTTAAGGGAGCCATGTTCACATCACTGCTGGCACTCCCCCCACCAGCCCAGCTCACTTTTGGTACCAGAGGAACCAGTTTCCTCCTTGCCATCTCTGAAATTACCAGACATGCTCTCTACCTATGAAGAAATTGGCTGGCTTCCCACTCACTTCAGTCGGTATCTTTAACTCCTCTGAGGGAATACAATGCAATGTGTATGCTTTTACTTGATTATTTGCTGTTGCTAGTGTAGTGTGCTATTGAGCTTAATAAACTGGTGTCATTTGTAAATCTAACCACTTGTGTGCATGGTTGCTGCTGCTGTCATTAGAATTAGACTGAGCACAGTGTAGCAGCTGTGGGGATAGAAATGAGGGGGGGACCACCGAGCTCCTTGGAGGAAGATTGACAAACAAAATGTGCCAAACCAACAGATTGACCTTTGGACACTTACCGTGAAGGGTCCTTCTCCTCTGAGGAAAGGAGGACATCTTGGGTGATTCCCACCATCCAATCAGGGAGGCAGGAATTAACTTTCTTCCTCTTCCTGTCTAGCCTGTGGGACCACCCTCTCTTCAGTTCAGGTGACTCCACAAAGCAGTAACATTGAGACTTCCGGTTTGGGATCCATGGAGGTCTAACGCAGCTCTAAGTGCAGAGCTGACCGGGCTGCCATTTCAGCGGCCGGAGGGGCACAAATAGCCCCCGGCCACCTGCTCTCAGGCGGAGAACAGGCAAAGAACGCTCAAAGACCTCAGGGCGCGTTGATCTCGGGCGAGGGGGGGTTCTGCGCTAAGGATTCTCTCTCGACCCTTGAGGTCCCACCCTTTGACAGGTCGGCATAGATCTCTGCGACAGACCCGGGGCCAGTGCGGCTGGCATAAGACCTTCGTGCCCAAGCTTCAACAGGGGGAAAACAAACGGAAAGAGAACTTAAGATTGAAGCAGTGATTACAACCCAGAAAGACATTTGAAAAGGTAAAGATCACTATCTCCTGAATTGGGATGGATTGTTAAAAGTAACGAAGTTTTAAAAGGACTTTTTAAACTGCAACAGACTTACTATAAGGAGGGGGAAACCCGGCAAGAAATAGATTCCAAAAAGGACTAAGTAAAAAGAAGTAATTTCAGAAAAGAGACATTTGTTTATCATACCTGTGGTTGAGAATCGATAGCAGGCTGTGGGAAAACTTCTACCATCGCGAGAGCTGCAGCGGAGAGTCGGGAAACAGGAAGTACGTAATAGTGATAGAGTCGCCAGAAGGAGACGGCCCCTACTGGAAGACAGGAAGAAGGGCATCGCCATTTTTGAACAGGGAAGGGCTTTGGCTTCAGCAAGGGCGGAAGTAGGACATCTTGGATTACAAAAGGGTACAGAGAAACCATAGAGAAAAGACGCCCGACATTTTGGATTTTTGAAGCGATTTTTGTTCATTTAAAGGACCGGGACTTTTAAATTAATTAAAAGGACTACCAATTTGGACGCCACGGAGCTAAGAAAACGTGCAGACTCGTGGGAGCGAGGTAAATCAAGCCCCACGATGTCGAAGAAAGAGTGGCAAGCAGCCATAGAGAACTTGGACAAAAAAATTTGTGAAATGCTAAAGGAGCTTAAAGAAACAAAATTGGAGTTGGTGAAAGAAGTCAAAGATGTCAAAGAGACAGTTAAAAATGAGCTGGCAGAAGTAAAAAAGGGAATGGAGACGATACAAACCGACCTGCAGGCAGCGCAGCAAAAAGTTAACGATGTGGAGAAGGCGATGGACAACCTTACAGAGACGCAGCGAACGGACATGAGAGTAATGAGGGGAAGAATGGCAGTTGCGGAGAGTAAATATATGGAAAAGCAGCTGAGGTTTCGAGGTTTGTTGGAAGTAGAAGGAAAGACAGCACAAGAACAGGTGACTGAAGTGTTAGCTGAATACCTGGAAAAGGAGGAGGAGGAGGTTGTGGCTTTCCTAGATGTGGTGTACCGAATAAATTCCAGATTTGCGACCCAGAGAAAGGTACCAAGGGATATGATAGTGCAATTTACGACAAGGAATGTAAGGGAAATGATAGTGACTAAGCAATTTCAAGATCCATTGATAGTTGATGGCAAGACAATTATCATCATGAAGGAGTTACCCAGATCGGTGCTCTTGGACCGGAAAAAATACAAAGTGTTAGTCCAGACTTTGAAAGACATGAAAGTAAGATACAGATGGGAATTACCGGAAGGGATATCTTTTGAATTTGGAGGGGTAAGAAAGCGCATCAGATCTGAATTGGAAATGGAAAGGTTCATGATGGACAATGAAAAAGACTTACCAACAACAAGGCTTTGAATATGGAGTGCAAAGTTTTATCGTGGAATGTAAATGGACTTAACTCACCTAATAAGCGAAAAAGTATTTTCCACTGGCTATTAAAACAGAAATGTGATATAGTTTGCTTACAAGAGACTCATATTAGAAATCAGGATGTAAAATACCTTAAAGTAAGTAAATTGGGCATTGAATTTGTAGCGGCCTCAAAAAAGAAAAAAAGGGGAGTGGTACTATACATAAAAGAAGAGCTGCAACCAAAGGTGATAATTAGAGATGGGGAAGCCAGATTTATAGCAGTGGAATGCATTTGGAACTTAAAGAAAGTGTTGGTGATTGGAATATATGCGCCTAATGGAGCTAAAGAGTGCTTTTTTGAGGATTTAAAGAAGCAACTAGATGAACTTTCATATGATCAGATAATACTTGCAGGAGACTTCAGTGGAGTTACGAATTTGGAACAAGACAAGAAATCAGCCACTACACAAAAGAAAAGAGGATTATTACCAAAGACTTTTTTTGGATTAATGCAACAGGAAGCGTTGGAAGATGTGTGGAGAACGCAGAATCCCACAATCAGACAGTATACCTTTTTCTCTGCAAGACACTCTACCTTATCGCGTATTGATATGATCTGGGCCTCAAAGGACTTAGTACTTTGGACTAAGGAAGTAGAAATAATGCCTATGGTAGGCTCAGATCATAACCCAATTATGTGGAAATTTGGAAAAAGAACTAAGAGAAAAGGATGGAGAATAAATGAGGATTTGTTGCAAGAGGGAGAAAATATGGAAATGTTGAGAAGGGAGACTAAATTCTTCATACAGTACAACATGAATCAAGAAGTACCAACCAACAAGGTATGGGACACGTACAAGGCAGTAATCAGAGGTGTATTAATGGACTTAAATGGAAGACTCCGAAGGAAAAAAGAGGAGAAGAGACAGGAGATTATGGAAAAAATAAAAGCCAAAGAAATCCAGTTGAAGAAAAGACCAGGGAAAAAGAAAATATATCAGGACATTAAAATCCTTCAGGAGCAGTTGACGGCCATGAATAATAAAGAATTGGAATGGAATCTGAAAAGACTGAATCAAAAGTCGTTTGAAGGGGCGACAAACCTGGGAAATTTTTGGCATGGCAATTGAAGAAAAGAAAGGAGAAAAAGATAATAAATAAAATATGTGATGACAATAAAGTACACCTGGAACAGGTCGCTATTAGCAGAGCCTTTTATAAATTTTACACTAAATTGTATGATAAGAAAGAAGTGAATAAAGATGCGATAGCCGCATATCTGGAGAAAATGAAGCTGCCAGTAATGTCCGAGGAGTGGAGAGTTAAACTAAACAGTGAAGTAACAGAAGAAGAGATAAGGAAGGCAATACAGTCAACAAACTTGGGAAAAGCGCCAGGCCTGATGGACTCACAGCTAAGTTTTACAAGGCAATGCCCAATGAACTGGTACCGTTTTTAAAAGAGGTGATCAATGGTGTTATGAGGGACCAAAGGATCCCAGATACCTGGAGTGAAGCAAATATATCATTGATCCCCAAAGAAGGACAGGACTTGACCAATGTTAAAAACTACAGACCTATCTCTTTACTTAATAATGACTACAAGATTTTTGCAAAGATCTTGGCGGAGAGAATAAAGGGGTGGCTAGCCGAAGTTATTGGAAAAGAACAAGCAGGCTTTTTACCAAATAGACAAATCAGAGACAACCTAAGGACAGTCATAAACGCTATAGAATACTATGACAGGCGATGTGATAAGGAGGTTGGTTTCTTTTTTGTAGACGCTGAAAAAGCATTTGACAATTTGAACTGGGACTTTATGTTTGCCACCATGGAACAGCTACAAATGGGGGAAAGGTTCATAAGAGCAGTGAGAGAAATTTATAGAGACCAGAGTGCAGCATTTGTGGTGAATGACGAGCTGACTAAAAAACTGATTATCGGAAAGGGTACAAGACAAGGTTGCCCGCTATCCCCATTGTTGTTTATTTTGGTTCTTGAAATTTTGATGATGCAGATTAGGGAAGATAATGCAATCCGTGGTATAAAGATAAAAGACTTTTCCTATAAGGTCAGAGCGTTTGCAGATGATATAATGTTAATTGTGGAAGATCCAATTGAAAACATGCCTAAGGTAATAGAAAAAATAAAAGAGTTTGGAGACTTGGCAGGTTTCTATGTAAACAAAAAGAAATCAAAGATTTTATGTAAGAATATGATTAAACAAAAGCAACAGTTATTAACGGAAATAACAGACTGTGAGGTAACAAGTAAGGTGAAGTACTTGGGAATTGAATTGACTGCAAAAAATATAGATCTATTTAAGAATAACTATGAGAAATTATGGACTCAAATAGAGCATGATTTGATCAAATGGAATAGGCTGAACTTGTCATGGTTGGGAAGAATTGCAGTAATCAAGATGAACGTGTTACCAAGATTTATGTTTCTGTTACAGACGATACCAATCATTAGGGACTCCAAGCAATTTGATAAATGGCAGAGGAAAATATCAGAGTTTGTGTGGGCAGGCAGGAAGCCTCGAGTGAAAATGAAAGTGTTACAGAATGCAAAAGAAAGAGGGGGAATGCAACTGCCCAACTTGAGACTTTATTATGATGCAATCTGTCTGGTATGGTTGAAGGATTGGATCACACTGAAAAATCGCAAACTGCTGGCCTTAGAGGGATACAAAAAATTATTTGGATGGCATGCATACCTATGGTATGATAAAGTAAAAGCAGATTCTATGTTCCTGCATCACTATATTCAGAGAAGCCTCTTCACAATTTGGAAGAAGTACAAAGAATACCTACAAGAAGGAATTCCCTCCTGGGTGGTTCCATATGAAGTAATAGATCCAAGAACGGTCGATAATGAACAACAGTGTTTAACGTATAAGGAGATAACTCAAATAGAATCCTTTAAAATAAGAATAAGAACACAACAAGAGACGTCTCCAAACTACGACTGGTTTCAATATAGACAAGTTAGAGATCTTTATTACTCAGACTGTGCGAAGGGAGGGATAAGGATGGAAGACTCAGAATTAGAGAAAGTAATTTTACAAGAAGACCAAAAGGAAATTTCTAAGGTCTACAAAGTGTTGTTAAAATGGTATACTGAAGATGAGACAGTCAAAGTGCAAATGGTGAAGTGGGCTATAAACTTTAACAAAGAAATAACAATGGAGGCGTGGGAATACTTGTGGAAACATACATTGAAAATCACGACATGTACCAATATTAAAGAGAATATTTACAAAATGATTTACCGTTGGTATCTGACGCCAAAGAAGATTGCGCTAGGGAACTCGAATATGTCTAATAAATGCTGGAAATGTAAAAAACATGAGGGATCAATGTATCATATGTGGTGGACTTGCGAGGTAGCTAGATAGTACTGGGGGGAAATAATAAGAGTAATGAGTGAGATTTTACAATTTCAAGTTAACAAGAACCCAGAACTCCTGCTACTGAACTTGGGAATGGAAGACATCCCAGCACAACATAGGACATTGATATTCTATATGACGGCAGCAGCCAGACTTTTGTATGCGCAGAAGTGGAAAGTACAAGAAGTGCCAACTACTGAGGACTGGATTTACAAATTGCTGTACATGGCGGAGATGGACAAAATGACAAGAAAACTGAGAGACCTTGATCCAGGGCAGTTTAACACGGACTGGGGAAAGCTGAATCAATATTTGGTGAAAAAATGGGAGGTGGGAGGAGAACTGTGGCAGTTTGAAAATTATTGAGGTACACAGGAGGAGAGAAGTGACTATACCGAGGGGGTGGAGAGTTAATGGAAAAATTCTAAGCAACTTTATATGATTTTTAAGTATTATATTAAGTAGCAATAGCGTTGACACTATGAGAATTAATGGGATAGAAATTAACTAATCTATATTTTTTGGAAAGATAACCGTATAACATAGAGTGAATATATACATACATACGTAAGTTCAAAGATACGTCTAATTGTTAGACTTATGGTATATGTATAGATAAAGAACAACATATAGAACAGAAGCCTAAGCAAATGACAATAAGTGTGTATAATAAGTATGTGTATAGAAGTATTGGAATTGATGTATAAAGGGGGGCAAATTGTTTGTCCCATATTGAAGAGAATAGAAGGAGTAAGATAAAACACAGGTTATCAAAATGAATATTATTAGTAGTTTTAATGAAGAAGATAGATTAAGAGGATTTTATTTATATGACAATTTATATGACAATTTATATGTGAAAGGAAGTGGAAATAGTGCTTAGAAGAATCTGAAAGTATATTATAATAAACAAATAAAATAAATATGAAGGAGTAGAGCGAAAGTGGATAGGGGGTTGGAAAACTGTTGGAAGTCAATAAAAAGGGGGGGAAAGGGAGGGGGTTAGAATTAGAAAAAATTAAAGAATGTGATTATAATTGTTATTATATGTTTCTAATCCAATAAAAATTCTTAAAAAAAAAAAAGCAGTAACATTGAATTTATCATTCAGCAACTGTTAATACTGAGAGAAAAAACACCTGTTGCATTAACATGTACTGTAAATAAAGCATAACCCGGAGGAGGTAGGAGAATGAGGCAGCAAGGTAGAGAAGGACGGAGACCCGGGGAGGGCAAGATGTCCTCCTTTCCTCAGAGGAGAAGGACCCTTCACGGTAAGTGTCCAAAGGTCCGTTCTCCCTCTGAGGCGGAGGACATCTTGGGTGCTCCCAAAGCAGTTTCCAGTTTCTGGGTGGGATATGGTCTTCGTCCACGATCATGCATTGCAGTACTTTTCTACTACAGTCAGTGTCCGCTGAATCATATAGATTTGTAGCATCTTAATAAGGTCAAGACTGACAACTTTGTTGCTGCCTTGCAGACTTCTTCTACAGAAGTGTTCCCGTGTAATGCTGCACTAGTAGTAGCATCCCTCAAAGAGTGAGCTGGTATTCCACAAGGAACCTCTACGAAGAGAGTTTTTAGGAGTTTCGATAGTGTGTTTTGCTACTGGCACCTACCACTGCCGAAGACATTTTCTTCCCCAAATTGAGGGGATATATATTTAAGAACAGTAAGACTGACTTTCTAATTTGCACTGTTCGGAGCAGATAGGCCTTGAGCCTCCTTCTGACATCTAGGTTGTGTCAGAGAAAGAAGAAAGATAAGTAAGAGATAGAGAGAAAAAAGGCAGCAGAGCTAGTCGGCTGAAGAACTGCTCTCCCTGGAGGCAGGAACAGAACTGAAGAGAGGGTGGTCCCACATGCAAACAGGAAGAGGAAGGAAGTTAGTTCCTGCCTCCCTGATTGGCTGGTGGGAATCACCCAAGATGTCCTCCGCCTCAGAGGGAGAACGCTCAGGGTTGTAATCTAGTTCTCAAGTTCAGACACTACCGAAGGATGCCAGAGAAGTGTAAGTGAGCAGACTTAAAACTTTCCTAGGTTTGTACTATATAGACCCTGTTCCAGACACATCAACCAGACTGGTCAGAGTATCAGCCTTAAGAACAGGGTTCAATTTCCCTATCCTGCCATGAAGACCACCGGGCTGATTTTGTATCAAACACTCTCAAGCTACTTCACAGGGCGGGTGAAAGGAAAGGATGCAATGTCTGTCACCGTGAGCTCCTTGAAGTCCAAGAATAAAAAGCTACTTGGAGGGCGGGGATCATAAACCTCATTGAATCACATCGATCACTACAGCATAGTGTAATGTCTGGATTGTCAAGACTAGGATCTGGGAGATTCCACCATGGTTGAATCCACACTCTGCCATTTAAGTTTGATGGGTGATTTGGGCCAGTTACACTCCCTCTCAACCTAACCTACCTCACAGGGTTGTTGTTAGGATAAAATAGAGGATAATGATGTAAGCTGCTTTGGGTCTCCACTGGGGAGAAAGGCAGGGTATAAATGAAGTACATAAATTTAAAAACTAGCACGGGCTGATAACTGGTATTATCAACATAAAAAGAATCCAGAGCTCTCTTATTTTAACTTTCATAAAGGAGTGCTAAAACATACTCTTGCAAGCAAATCTTTAATTTTCATATTACAAAGTTCATTTCCAAAGATAAACAAACAAACAAAAAAGAAAGTCCATGTAGGATCCTGGTAACTGAAAGATCTGGAGTTCCTCCATTTGGCTCCTGCATTGATTTGCAAATGGTCAAATATAATTAGGCTACATTCATGCTTTCTGATTTATGCATAACAGCAGCGATAGCAAATAAAAAGCCAGGCTTGTTGCTACCCATCATAAATAACAGCTTAATTGCAAGCATCATGAAAACCACTACATAGCAACCAAAGTGAATTGGAGCCAGGATTGCATATGGACACAATGGATACCAGCAATAGAGCGGGCTGGGCTTGTTTGGCTGCACCGTATGTATTCGTTATGTTGCTAACAAAATAAATTGACCTTTGCGACACAAACTTGTCATCAAGGCAGTCTCAGCCACTGAAGGGTTGTATCACAGATTGATAATTGAGTCATCTTCCTTCCGAACTGGAAAGTAGATAGATCATTAGTGGTGTTATCGTTTTTATTGAGCAGTTGCCTTTGCTTGGTTCCACAGGGCACAATCTTATCCTCCCACGTTATTCAAACTCAAAGTCTTTAGGAGAACTCATTCATAGCTACAGAACTGGATGCCATCAATATGCAGATGACACCCAGCTCTGTATCTCACTATCCAAATCACCGTCGGATGCAGTAGAGATCGTGGGTTGCTGCCTGACGGCTGTAGTCAAATAACTGAAAGTGAACAAATTGAAACTGAATCCAAACAAGATGGAAGTGATGTTGGTTGAGAAGATAAGAGATCTTGAAGGATATCATACTCCCCACTTTTGATGAAGTTCACCTGACCCTTGGAGACTCAGTTAAGAGTCTAGGGGTTATATTGGATCCAATGCTGCTGCTAGGAAAGCAAGTTAAGGCAGCTGCAAAGAAAATGCTTTCTGCAAACTCATTCTAGTCTACCTCGACAAGGCTGATCTGGCCACCTGGTTCCATGCCCAGGTAACATCGAGACTCGTCTACTGTAATGCACTGTATTTAAGTCTCCCCGCTAAGTTAACTTGTAGACTCCAATTGGTGCAGAATGCTGCAGCTCAGTTATTATCAGGAACTAGGAGGAGCATGAATATTACTCCCATTCTTCAATCACTCCATTGGATACCTATCAGTTGCCGGGCTCAGTTCAAGGCATCGGATCTCACATATAAAGCTCTTTACAGACTTGATCCATCATATCTACAGGACTGCCTCT
Organism: Eublepharis macularius; assembly: GCF_028583425.1. Taxonomy (NCBI): domain Eukaryota; kingdom Metazoa; phylum Chordata; class Lepidosauria; order Squamata; family Eublepharidae; genus Eublepharis; species Eublepharis macularius. Next base: position 20,820,581 of record NC_072802.1, read on the forward strand.
CTCTTTCACCACAGCAGCTTTGCTCATGTGAACAAGGTCTCCTGCAAGTGCCACCTTGCACACAGGCAAAATCAGCAGCTGCCCATACATATGCATTCTCTGTGGTGGCCCCCACCTTATGGAATGGCCTGAAGAGACCAGGAAAGCTCCCACACAGCTGGCTTGTAAGCTATATAAAACTGAATTACTCAAGAGGGTTCTTACATAGAGGGCTGTACTGTAAGGAAGTGGGCTGAGAGAGATGCATTATTAAAGGGATAGGGACTATAGACTTTACTACTACATACTGTCTGTTAATGTACATATGATCCTACTGAGTAGTTTCTATGTTGTTTAATATGTCAGTTTTAGAATTGCTTATGCTCTGTTTCAGCATTTCTTCAACTATGTGCTGAACTTCTGCTGGTTTTCAATCTTTACACATACTGCTATTACATTATTTATGAAAATGTCTTTGGAATTAACTGTATTGACTCACACTGTATAATCTGCCTTGAGTCTCTGTGAGAAAAGTGGACTATAAATGACATAAATAAGTAAATAAATAAACCACACTCGCACAGTAGCTGAACTCCTTCTAAGCATTATACAAGTTTAAGTTCAATTTACAGAAGCTACCTTCCAGTGTCCTGTAACACTCTGGTGTGACCAAAAGACAAAACCTGGGGTTGGGCTATTTAGAAAGGAGCAGATCATTTCTTTATAGCTAGGGTCACCAAGACAGCACCTCCTCCCCCACAGATATCCCTGAATGCTTTGCTCCATGAAAGGGAATTGTTGCCATGCGCTCCTACAGGGAGGGAGTACAGAGATAGACCTGGGGCCACTAACAGTGGTGAGGGCAACAGCTACTCTCAAGTCCTGATACTAAGGCCCTCATAGAGATAAAATGAAGGATGGGAGAACACTGTATGCTGCCCTGATCTCTTTTTCTAGACAAAAGATAGAAGAGTCCTTCGCAAACATATGGCTTCCAATCGACTGGCACATCTCTATCAAAATGGCGGCCATTTTTCTAGTTTCAGAAGATTCCATGTTAGATTCACATGATTACATGAAGCTGCCTTATACTGGATCAGACCACTGGTCCATTAAGGTCAGTACTGTCTACGCAGACTGGCAACGGTTCTCCAGGGTCTCAGGCGGAAGCCTTTCATGGCACCTATTATCTGACTCCTTTAATTGGAGATGCCAGGGATTGAACTGGGGACCCTTTCCATGCCAAGCAGATGCTTCACCACTGAGCTCCACCACCATTACTAACTGATTATTTATAGGTGTATTTCGCGTAGTCTGCTTCTGCATACAGTCTATACCCATAAACAACCGCTTCAAGCTTTCTTGGATAAACAACCAGTTTTTACAAAACACGAATTTTAGAATTCTTAATTGCATTTGAACAGTATGAACATTCAAAATATGAAATACAATCTTCGCCCGTGTGGGCACAGTGTCCATGCATGGAAGGGTGTTCAAAGGGTTTAAATCGAGCCCCGTTTCTCGTGCCACCTTCTTGGTGTGCACACACAGGCGTCCTGGACGTGGCAGTATCCTCTCCAACTGGCCACCCCTTCTGCTTGTTCAAATTAGTACATGACTTTTAAAGCAAAGGGGATAAAGGACACGGGAATAAGGGAGATGCACACAGATTTCCCATTCCCTGCTGGTGTGGACACTCATACATATTTACCTAATAGGGCAGGAGGGGATTGGAAACCAAGAATCTGGGCCCCTTTTAACAGGGGTGTGTCTGAATTTCACAGACCTCAAGTTTTAACTTTAAATAATTTGGTGCTTCCCTTGTTCAAATCCAAAGGGTGAGTCTTAATTTATGTACAATGTTCTGTTCTCTTTTGTAAACTTTGTGCAATTTTAACCTTTAAAACTGATGCTTTTTCCAATATATTTTGTGGGAGTTTTGGTCAGTTAATGGGATATCATGTAAACAGTAGCCCCCCCCCCCAAAAACCCCGTAACACCAGCAACAAGTTCTGGCAAAACAACTCGTAACTGCACACAAAAACAAAGAACACAACAAGGGGGCTTATCCGCACACCCTTACAGGGATCTCTTCATTCCTACTGTGCCCATTCAGGAAAGGATCGCTCCCATGTGGTTCATCACTTCCATTTGCTGATCATACTAGAAACATCACTGACATAAACAGGTGAATTCTTGACCAAGGTAAACAAGAGGGTATTTAAAGTTTAAGAAGCCACCATACAACCACTTCAAAGAAGGCAAGTGTACCTATTTTATTCTGAACGTCACTCAGGGATAATCTATGATGGCAGAGCTTCAAAGCCACATTGGTGATCTTTATGGCAAACCAAAACAATGACTTAATACTTCAACATTTTCTTCAGGTAAAGTAGGGCTACCAGAACTTTAAAAATGCTGATCTTTCCCACATTTATCTACCCTAATGGCTGCCATCTGGGAACAGAACTGTATTTTTGTTGTTGTAATGAAACCCAAGTTATGTGCTTTGCTGCTGTTCACTTTGCAAACTGTCGTTCTGTGGAAGGAATATCTTATCCACAAAAATGGTAAATGTATTTCCCAGAAAAATGAGACAAAAATGTCATATGCTGAAACTCATTACTTTGGACAAGACTTTCTGTCTCAGCTCAGGCTATTAAACAAGTCTGTGAGTCCCAATGGAATTCCTGGGATGACATGTCCATGTGACAGCCAATTCGTTGTTCTTCATTTCGGAGTCCATCACAACATCAGTCTAATCTGGGGCCTTTGAGTCACCTCATGCCTCAGGGTATCCCTCAGTCTCTTCACTACTCTTCAGGCAAAGTCTCTGGATTGGCCTCCGACTCATTGCTGAATCTGGGATCCTCTGCCTGAGTCCCATCTCCATCATAGATAATATCTTCTGGATTTGGAGGGGGTGGGCAGAACTCCTCGCTTGGAAACATCTCTTGAAAAATGGCTTCAGCCTATATAGGAAAGGAAAGCAAAACAAACAATGGATGAGGTTGCCGGTTCAGGTCTACAATGACATCTCCCAGAAGATATTTATTTATCGTTCCACAATACCCGTATTTATTTTAATCCCAAACTTTCTTCAACGGGCTCAAGGTGGCACATATAGATCTGTTCTCATTTTTGAAACTACCCTGTGACACAGGTTACTCTGAGAGTGAATGACTGGCTTAACATCATTCAGTTAGTATGAGAACAGAATAGGAATCTGACTACAATCTCTTTGATCTTTAACACTATAATAGGAACCCCGGCTGGCTCTTTTAATTTGCCTTGAGATGCATAAATTATATTGAGATATTGTTCCTTGGAAATACCTAAGGACTTCATTCATCTGTTCATTCCTTTTTGCCCCTTTTTACACCCGCAGAAACAATAGGAATTCTTAAATACAGCTAAAATGGCAAAACCCTAAAAACAAATCCCACAACTGCACAGGCCGCAGGATAGGTAGGGAGGAAAACTGACACTACCCCCTGCTCAAATGCCTGAGGAATGAAAAAAAGATTTAGTTTGTTTTCTAAAAATCACAACCACTGGCCACAAAGGCTTCCTGAAGGAAGGTGTTCCAAAAGGGTAAAGAAGACCTTGGTTTATCAAGGAGCAGAGTCCTATCTGAATGTCTTAAATAGAGATGGGCACAAACTGAATTACAAACCAAAGTGCATCATGAACTGGGCCGGTTTGTGGTTTGCGAACCGGTGGTTCGTGGGAGCTCATTTCTCACGAACCGTGATGAATTTAGCCCAGTGTGTTTGGTTTGTATTTCAGTTAATCATTGCAGACAGCCTGGCACCGATCAATCAACTTCATAGGCAATGGGAGGGGGGAGAAATGGGCTCTCTGCAGACCATCTGCTGACCTGGAAGTGATGTTTTCACGAACTGAATGAACTGATTCACGAACCAGGACAAGTTCGTGAAAGTTCGTGGTTCATGAACTGCGATGAACCACGAACCAAACGAACAACTATTTTGGGGGGTTTGTGCTCACCTCTAGTCTTAACATCTGGGAAGGCTTATATGGGAAATAACATTCTTTAAAGGTGGGAATGCACTTTGAGGGAAACATGGACCTGATTCTGGACCCAATATTTTCTTTAAAATGAAGGGGCACTTATAGGACAGAAGCAGCTGTCAGGAATAAACATTTCCTTGATTTTTGCCCCCTGTAAAACCACCTCACTGGCAATTAAAATTTGTTTGTTTAATCTCACCATAAATGAGCCTTGCTGCTGGGGAAAAAAAACTAGGAGGTGGGATTTGGAGGGAGGACTCTGGAGATATGGGAAAGGGTTAAAAATTCCGCCTTCCACAAACCACCCCCTATTTTTATTTACTTCATTTATACCCTGCCTTTTTCCCTAGTGGGGACCAAAGTGACTTAAACCGTTCTCCTGTCCTTCACGTCATCCTTACAACCCCCCTGTGTGGTAGGTTAGGCTGAGAGGATGTGACTGGCACAAGGTCACCCAGTGAGTTTCCACAGCAGAGTGGGCATTGGAACCTGGGCCTCCATTGCCCCATGCTGGGTGCTTCCCCCCCCCACACCAAATCCCCCCCCCCAAAAGTGGGTTAGGGAACACACATCCGTTTAGGTTTATCATGTACCCTGTTTGAAGACTGAGAAAATGGGATATTGACAACTTTCCAAATTTTGAAGGCTATGGCAGCCGTTAATTTAGAAATGACTCCAGCTGAAGAATACAGGCAACACATTTTAACAAACTGAAGTCTTCTGTGTTTTTTAAAAAAAACTTTTAATAGTTGCTACCAACAAGAATGGCTAACTAAGCCTGAACTCTTAACATTCTATCTATATATTCTAACAGTAACCTTCATTTTGTCTTACAAGGCAATAATGGGCTAGTTAAGAGGATAAAAGATGAAAACCAAAGACTCAGAGCAAGCAGAAAACTTCTGTGATATTATTAAATGACTAACTGAAAGTTACAAGGCAAAAAAGAGTTGGGGGCAGCCTTAGGCTCAGTCTATATGGTTACGGGAGACCTGTCTCTGGATCTCTTTCTCTTTTTACAAGCAGCTACAAAGAAGCTAGACTTAGATGCTGTCCTCCCTCCCACTCCCATTCCAGGACTCCTTCAGTGTGAATATATTGGGGGTGGAATTTTATTCAGAAATACAATGTGCAAAGTAGAATTATCTAACCCCACCAATGTAGTGCCAATTGGCCAATATGGCTGCTTTGAAGCCTTTAGTGGAGCTCCTACATAATGTGGTGTTTGGCGAATCCTTTACTCAAATGAAGATCTGTATCCTCAGTCTTTCCATTAAGCACACTGGACCCCCCCCCCCCCAAAGCTCACATGTTCTCATCAACACATGGCATTGCTGTTGAAAAGGTATTGATGCTGCCCTGGCTCATGCCCCATCATTTCAGAAGACCTTGAGCCAAAAGCTAACACTTACAAAATTCTCTTACCTGTCTGACCGCACAGTCATTTCCTAAAGCACTATCTGGTCCAGAACACACATAGACATTGGAAGGTAAGCTGTCATACAAAGTCCTGTCTACTCCAGATGAGTCTTTCATGTTGAAATACACTGACCAGAGAATTTGGGGCTTTTGCACACTGGCTCCTGTACCTTCACTTTCTGAAATGGTAAGAAAAGATCTTTGTCACCAATGTTCAAAAGCAACGAGACTTGTGCAATTCAACAAAACATAAAAAAATAAAATAAAATTAACTATAACCAGTCTACGAAATACCACAAAAAACGTTGGCCTCCGCTGTTCTTTCCCCTTTTCTTTCCTTAAAAAAGTAAACCATAGCCTTGGAAAATGAATTTCCTCGTTAGCGTACCCTTTTTTCTCCACTGATAACAAATTCACCTTAGCTTCCACGTGAGCATCTGTGTTCTACGTTCTCATTATTCTCCCTTTAAGTGTCCCCGGTGATACCAAATTTTCCTTTACTTGCTTTCGGATCCTTGGAATGGACATTCCATTCTTCGCTGGAGGGCTCAGAGGACCCTGCGTTTTTGTCTGCTCTACATGAACATTATTTATTGAAGGTGGAATCTACCACTGCTGGCTCTTTAATAGGACTTGCTAAAGCCAACCAGCCCTAAGGCAGTCTATCATGTGAATCCACTCCTCTGACCAGGCATCGTAGCTAGGCAGATACTATCTCAGTAGGTTATTTGCAGGGGGAAACCTCCAGATGATCAAAGGGGAAAGGGTGATTTAAGGCCAATGGTATGGAGATCCAGATCCTGAGACGGACCATCCATCACCTCTGTATACCAAAAAATCCTATATGCAACTCCTGCTGTCTACAGATAAAAGGATGCTGAGCAGGAGAGATCTCTTCCTGGGACCTTTAAAAGCCACTGCAAGCAAAAGCAGACAGTGGTGGGCTATGCTGACTAATGATTCAGCTCTGTATAAGGGAGCTTCATATTTCCCTGCTCCACAACAGATTAATATAGGAGGCCAGTAGGATCTTCAGTCTTATTGGCAAGACTAGGGTTTAAGGATACCAGCCTCAGTGCTTGCCGCCTGCCTCAAGGAGTGTTGGTAGGATCCGTGCGCAGGAACTTTTGCCATGTTTTCTATACACTCTCTGTAAAGGGGTCCAGGAGTCCTGGGCAGATAAGGATCTGGGTTAACTGTGTAGCCAACGGTGCGGCTAGCAAAAGAAACATGGCACCATTTGGAGGTACTAAGTAACTGCTTAGGAACCAATTAAAACTTGCAGGAAAAATGTGCTATTGTCCTTACATTTGGCATCAAATTAACAGATGGTGGTTAGTTGTTATATACTCATTAGCCTCATGACAGCCCCGTGGCACAGAATGGTAAGCTGCAGTACTGTAGCCCAAGCTCTGCTCACGACTTGAGTTCGATCCCGGCAGAAGCTGGGTTCAGACAACCAGCTCAAGGCTGACTCAGCCTTCCATCCTTCCGAGGTCGGTAAAACGAGTACCCAGTTTCCTGGGGGTAAAGTGTAGATGACTGGGGAAGGCAATGGCAAACCACCCCAATAAAAAGGCTGCCAAGAAAACGTCATGATGCGACGTCCCCCCATGGGTCAGTAATGACTCGGTGCTTGGACAGGGGACTCCCTTTACCTTTTACTCATTAGCCTCTAAGGTATGCAGGGTTACTACTCCTACGAGTTTTGGCTGGGATTTCGGATTACTGATGAAATGCCGTTCTCCTCTTTTTCTCCATGAATATATAATCCTGTAGGGATTCACGGTACCTTATTTGATGCTCCTAACACATGTGCTAGAAGAGTGGGGTTCATACCTGCTCTCACACACACACACACACCGCCCTGCAGTGTAACATGCAAAATGCACATTTGTCTGCACCACTGGGGACCCTGCAAAAGGTAATGCGGAGGCCAGAAACCTCCATTCCATTCCCCACATACACAGACATAGGAAAGAACCATGCCCTGCCAATTGGTCTGCAAGGCACCTTGCAAGAGATCTAAACAACACAAGAAACGGTTTCGGCTGCTGGCTCATCCCTTAACGGTGGAGGAGCTGCTTGGGGCACAGGATGTTAAAGCCTTTCTCCAGCTCTCTGGTGCTCCTGCTCTGGTCCTTATGGGGCTCCTGTAACCCTAGGGGGAAAACCCGCTCCTCCAGGACGCATGCACATTTAACAGGCGTACAGTTTACCGCAATGAGAGGAAGTACATTTTGCTGTGAAAACACGGCAATGGAAGGCAGAGTTAATGTTTAGGGGATGGCTGAGCTGGGAATTTTTATCTTGTTGCTCTATATTCAATTACACAGCTGACAAAAGGCTAGAACATTTTATCTCAAAATAGAAAAATTTCTAGCCTTTTGGGTTAAGTTACCCAGACTTCGGATTAGGCAAAATAAAACTTAATTAAATACAATATACCTACACTGTATTTAAAAATATTAAAGAATATTCCTGCATTTCCAGAAAAGATAGTCACGTCTGCCGTAAATGCCAATCACAGGGAATGCTGGCCTTTTTACGATGCTGGCTGTCTACTGCAAACTATAGGGCAACGCTGTATTTTTTTTCCCTTAATTTTTTTTAAATGGCTGCTGTCAAATAACTGGTTTGAAAAAAGTGCACTTTTATCCCTTTCAAACAACATGAAAAATTAAATTAGTCCAACTGAAGGGCGGGGGAAGAGATGGGAAGCACAGGGGCTGAGACATCAGAAGATGCTCTTTTTTAATATATTAAAAGTTCCTACTGCTTGTATATTAAAAAAAAGTTACTTCTTTCTCATTTAGGCAGGAAAATGAATAGAGTCCCCTTCTCCAGGTGACTTTGCTTCTCTGACCTGCCATGGCCCAGTGCTCGCTTTATCTGGTGATTCATTTTCAATAACTCTTACAGTATTTGTTCTGACATTTTAATTAAAATACGACCACTACCTCATCTTGATGATAAAAAGGCCCGTGTGTCAGTGAAAACTAGCTTTTCAGTGCCTCAGTGCACCTGAGGACCCTCGTGATCACAGAGTTCCTCCAAAAGAATTTCAGGCAGCTTATAAACAATACATCACTTCAAAACCCGATCACTTTAAACATTAAGATTAATGCTCTTTTTTTTAATTCAACGGGAGAAGTAGACACTAAGCGGCAGTGTAACCACTTCTTCATATTTTGGGTCTTTCAAGATGTGTACAACTTTTTTTTTTTAAAGTTAAACTCCAGGAGATAAATTTGGATCAACGGAAAATACATTGGCAGGGTTTACAGGAATTCTGTCTCCAAGTATGTTAAAGGACCCCCCATAAAAGAAATCTGAAGGAGTAAAACATAGATACAAATACAACTCTGTATTTGCAGTTTGATTTTCTACCACTTTTCTTGATCGAGAGACCCACAGGCAACTCCACAGTAAATAAGCTCTGGCAGTCTCTGAGGAAGGACTACGGCGCCTTCAAAATGCAGCAGGCAGCCTCTCTCACAAGAGCGTTGTGCGTGCCCCCCTGCCCAAATCTGCACTCTCCACCTTTTAAAGATCTTGGTGTGCCAGAAAACAAATGAGAGGGAGAGAGCAAAACTTGCGTGGCCAGACACACCCAGCCAAACTGGCACCATCTTGGGGGCTCACTTCGAGCAGAAAACTGGCCCTGCAAAATGGCCTGATATGCCTCTGTTCAGCACGTATGTGGGGGTTTACCTTCCCTGATAGAAATCTGAGCTCTGATTTCACCCATTTCACCTAATTTTGTTCTTAAGGGCCAAAACAACCACCACTGCCTATTAGCTTTATCCCTTTTAAAGCATTATTAGCAGTGGATATATCCTTAGTAATTAATCTTTACAAAAATAACAGCGAGCATCTCTTCAAGACTTTAGAATATTCAAATGCCTTACACAGATTATTTCAGCCATCCATGCAACACTCTAAAAGCTAGGTCAGTGTTAATAATCCCATATTGCAGATGTGGGGGTGGGTGGTGGGGGGTTGCTTTGTGTTTGAGGCAAAAAGTAGCTTGCATAATGTCACCCACCTTGACAGTTCTCCAGAGTGGCTAAATATAATGGGTTGGATGGCATCATAAAGATCTGCATATGCAAAGAGGGGGATAACTCTGTCCTCATGTTGCTCCTAGCCCCCCCCCCCATCCCCCAGAAGCAGCATTTCAGAAGGCATTTTGGGAGGGGGAGATGGGAAAGTTGCACGTCCAAGCATGAAATTTGGATACAATCCAACACAGTATGTCCAATTTGAATTAAGTCTATTTTTAATATAAAGACTTTTAATAAACTGCTTGCTTGGGATATGATGTGTAATGAAAAGTCCAATTTCCATGTAACATAGTACGTGCATGGGTGCACACGCATGTACAACTGATTCCTAAAGAGTCACTGAATAATTCAGGGGAATACGGCACTACTAGCTCCTCCTGCATGCAGCTTTGGTCTCCGCCCTATCTCAATTCAGTTACTTCCTACCGCTATGAACTGGGTTCGGGGAGAGGGAAGTAGGAATCCAGTCTCTATAGGCGTTTCCATTCTTTCACATAAACAGCAGTGGGCATGGCTCCTACCACTGCTGATTCTCAAGGGCTTCAGTGCAGGGATTTAAAGGAAGAGGACAAAATAAAGGACGTTTTAGCTGCCCATTATCAATCATTCCGATTTGTAATAATAGGTTTGTACTAGTGGGCACCTGCAAGGACGTGCAGAGGAAATCTCATTTCCCCACCCTCACCATGTCCTCTTTCCTTTCTATGACCCCCACAGCCTCTTCCCCCTTTCCTGCGTCCTTCTCTTCTTCCCACTCAACTTTCTCTTCCGCCATTCACCTCCACCCCCTCCCAGCAGCCTCTCTCCTATGGCTCAGTTGCATGGTACTGGCTGAGCCAGGCTCCGTGCATGATGGGGAACTGCAAGGACTTGAAGGGGCTACTTCACTTTTCTCTGTATCCCCTTCTCCACACTATTTACTCTTTTCCTTCTCCTGGCAGCCTCCCTATGCTCCCCGTTCCCTTCTCTCCTTCAAACCCATTAAACAACTATCTTTTACCTGTCATTTATATTTATTAATTTACTTCATTTATATACTGCCTTTTCCCACAGTGAGCACCCAAAGCAGCTCACATCATTCTCCTTACAACAACCCTGAGAGGTAGGTTAGGCTGGGAGTATGTGACTGGATCAAACGAGAGTGGTGATTCCAACCTGGATCTCCCACATCCTACTCTGAAGCTCTAACCACTACACAACATTAGGGGGTTGGGGGGTTCTGTTGAACAGTTGCAAGCAGTTGGGTCTGGGTGAGCCATGCAAGTCATGTGGTATCAAGTCATGTGGTGGTTGCTTCTGGGCTTGGCCCCAATAAGTCTTCCCTCAAAGGCCCAAACAACACTGGAAATGGCCTTGCCCCTCCCCCTGCCTATTACTGACAGAAATCAAGCCTGGAATACTGCTATGGTTGCTTAGCAACAGCCACTGAGGGCCTCTGATTCTTAAAGCTACAGGGGCTCCTTTTATCATTTGGGGTTTAAAAAACATATTTTTTTTTTTAGATTTCAGATTTTTCTGCAAATCTGGAGCATTTTTCAGGTATGTAGGAAGATCTGTCTTGTCCAGTCATGGCTCCATTCTCTAGATTTAAGTATCTACAGATGAGGGTCACTTGGCTATTATATGTAAGATATGAGTTAGAATGTGGCCATCCTATTTAAGAAATGCAGGTCCAATATAGTACACACAAAATGATAAAATTGGTTGTTCCCATGGTGGTCTTCCACTATGTGACTGAGCCTAGGGAATCCTTGGAGGGGGGGGTGTCACATGCTCTGCCAGATAATTAAATACTTCTGCACTCACAGAAAACCACAATTTGCCATTATATCCAAGCCAGTAACATATGGTTTTAAATAACTCTGCCTTGCAAAATCAAGATTAAACTATTTTTTGGAATCCCAGTTTGCAGCGGAAAGGGCAAACACCAGTTTGTTGATTCACATACAATGGCAAACTGTGGTTTGCCATGAACTATGAATTTGTTTATGATGTCTGAATATAGTCAAAGCCTTCTGATAACCAACATTGGAAAGTCAATTGCATGAGGTCGAAAGGAGGCATTAGCTGAAAGACTGAAACATTTTTCAAAACACTAGACTTTTTAAAAAAAAACACTCACTTTACCTGTTTCTGTGACTATGGTGAATAATTGCCACACAACAGGTTCTAAATCTTCTTTAGCAGTTTTAACAGAAGAACAAGTTAAATGGACCAAATCTGTTTGAATGACATAAAAATAGTTATGGTTACCCAAAATCTGACCTGCAAAAGCAGTTCAATTGTAGACAGAAACGGGGAAGAAGACCAATAATGACAGAGAACCAAATAATGAGAAAAATAACTTAAATACTATTTTTTCAAAAATATCCATAATAATATATAAATATGAAGCTCAGAGTTTTCTTCAGCCATGATTTAACAACATTAACAGTGATAATTACTATCAAGGCTGTTAAATTATTGAAAAATGTTTATTTAATTGCCTTCATTTGATTGTTGGTTTAATTTAAATAAACTGCATGCCATCAAAACCATGTTTTTTTTAGATACAGTGTGACACAATCTACAATTCAAGAAACAAAAGCTATTGGCCACAATTAGAAAGACAGACCATCTTCAACAGTTTCTTTTTCATTTCCCAAAGACTCCCAAAATAAACACAGATGACATAAATTCTCAAGCTCGCTGATTGAAATGTGTCCTAATTGTACGTCAGTTATCAAAGTTACATGTTGTTAAAGCTAATCAACTTTGATTAAAATTGATTGATCTACTGATTAAAAGGATGCAGACGTAACAATTAAAAGTTCATTGTGGAGTCTTATGTATCTGCACAAAATTCACCCTTTGAAAATAATTTCTGGGGTGACAGTTTCAGCAGGCATACAGCACTGGGTAGTAGTTAACAGAAGAAAAGACATTCACGGTCTTCTAATCAAAATTTGGACCCAAATGGTCTCTTTGCGCCTGGGGGACAATTCAATGAGGACCTGAGCTTGCTACCTACTTGATTTGTACTATCCAAGCCAGAATTCTAATTTTTCTAAGGACCTATTGAGGCACTGCACATAATAGGGTGGATTCAAAGAACCGTGAAGGAAAACAGCCACTAATTCTGTTCCACAAACTCTTGGGCAAGACTGCAATGACAGGTGTGCTTTGTAGCAGTCCTCATGCTTTCACTCGTGCAAAAGGCTGCACATCATTTTGTGCAAGCAGACCATCATTTCTAGATGAGATACCTTTTGCTCTTGCACAGTGTTCTAGTGGGAGATGTAAAATGGTTCTTTTGTGAACAAAAGATGCCTTTCACATGCAGAAGGGCCTCTTTGGATCTAATCTGATGTGATCAAATCCTTGGAGCGACAGGCTACGGCCCAATGAAAAGCTGTGACAGACTGATCAACTGCGCTTTGCCTCTGGCATCAGAGAGCCTGTTACACATGTTGTTACAACAGTATATCAATATTCTAATCCTTTTTTCAAATATAAAAGGCTCCCAGTGGCTGGGGGGAAGGGGGAATGGCTGCTACATGGGCTGGAAAAACTGAATTTTCTTGCCTACACAGCAGCCATCCGGCATTCCCGTAACTTTTCAGCAAAGCAGGTTTGAAGCGTTGGAGAAAAGCTGGGAACCTCTGTGTGGCAGATGAATGCACTACGATACTGTAAGGAAGTGGCAATAAAACTCAGTTGCCAACAGGATCGAAACTGCAACAGATAACCCCCAAGGAAATGGCTTTTGTGTTTGCAGTGAGATCTGAACTATTATAACTCCTGGATCACAGCTCAGCCTATTCCCATGAACATCTCACTGTTCTTGGTAACTAAAAGAAGTGCAAAATGTGTACAGGTATACAACTGTCAAGCGGCTAGCACTGAAGAGGCTCTTTGGAAGAAAGGCCATGTGTCCGATTTGTAATAGTCCAGAAAGCAACATTACATCAGAACAAGCAAATCTTTTCAAACTAGAAGCAGAGTCCCTTGCTTGGATGCAAGGTCTGGGGGCTCCTCCTCCTTCTAAAAATATCCACGGGCTGAAATATCCACAGGGAACAAGACACCCCTTCTTTCACCCAGCATCTGGTGGGAATTTTGGAAGGAAAGGCCAGCTGTTTTGCTGGGAGCATCGAAACAGACCTCGAGCATCTGTTTTCAGATAACCATTCTTTGGCTGAAAGGGTAGAGAGGCGCAAAAGAGCGAAAGAAGGAAAACATTTAAATCCCACTTACAATTTGTGCTGCCTTTCCATCATTCTCTCTTCCTATAAAACAAACCTCTCTTTCAAACAGTAAAACACACACAAAACAAACCTACCTCTAACATAAAACACTAAGAAAAACATTGCCTATCCTTCCTACCAAAGTGGGGAAAAACTTCTAACAAGTTACTATGAAACAGTGAAAAAACCTAGATCTACATATGAAAATGTAAACAACAATCAAGAAGCCTATTTTGACCTATAAAATGAAAGAAAAGAACTGTAAGGATTGAAATACAACTAAATGATCCGACCTAAAGCTCTAACTCTGCACTAATGAACTTCACCCTTCACAGCTTACAACTTCACAACTGACTAATTGAACGCAGCCAGTAGGGTCACTCTCCCAAAGGGAGATCTGGGAGAGCCAGGTTCGAATCCCCACTCTGCCATGGAAGCTGGATGGGTGACCTGGAGAGAGAGAGACACTCTCAGCCGTGACGAAAAAATAGAGGAGAGGAAAACAAAGTGAGCTGCTTTGGGTCCCCATTCGGGGGGGGGGGAAGGCAAATGAAGTAAATAAATAACCTAATGAACCAGGCCAGTTCCAAGGAATTACTTGGAAAGTGAGATTTGTAATTTTCTCTCCCCGAGTAGCAAGATCTCCCCCACTCCCTTCCCATGCTGAATCAATCTCCTTTTGAAAGCGCTCTCGTTTTCAAAAATGGCATTCGCGTGATGGGGAGGCTGCTGTTCACAGGCTCTAAGCCTTTGCACGTGCTGAACTAGCTAGGCAAGGAATTCACTGGATTTCTCTCTATGGCGCACAACATCCCTTACTCCCCTCTCTCACTGCAGCCCCAAATCCCCCCGCCTAGTGCTGCTCCTGGCACAAAGGGTGTGCACCCTATTAACAGCCTGCTTAGTAGAGAGTCAGAGGTCTGCAGTGGGAGGGAATGCATGAAAACTGCTCCCTCTTGCATCTATGGAAGTCATTCATGGGATCCAACCTACAATCCAGAATCCTACCCCCTCATTTTGTGTAATGCACAGATCGGCTCTGAACTGGATTCGTTGCACACTGACTGTAAGATGTTATCTTTTGCACTGGAGAACAACCTGTCACGACACAGCACAAGCTACCCTGGGGCAGCTTCTTTTAAAAAAAAATAATAACAAAACCGTACAAGAAATATGTTCAATGTGCTAAAACCTGGTCATGTGAATCCACCCTGAACTACATTTAAAATTGCGCACAGCTTTGTAATTTAAAAGCACTTTCATCACTAGGGACAAGTATTTTTGTTTAAAAATACAACAGCAAAACCAAGTCATGAGTAAAATACCTTAAATACTATTTTGCCTATTAATATGCAAACATCAATCTTTGGATAATAAAAAGATTATTTCCATGCACAAAAGCCAAATGGATTTTGTTCACCGTACCTCTAATAAGAAAGTTGGTATTTGGAGTTCGACAAAGAGAGAGAAGTCTGAACTTTAAGTACACCAACTGTATGTAGGGGAGCAGCAGAGAGATGCAAAGGAAATGCAACTTTGCTACATCAAATATCTTTATTTTCTCTTCTAAAAGCCATAAATCATTAAAGGTTCACTTAATTTTTTTCCCAATAAAATTACTCGATTACCCCTGAGGTTATTGCTATGTGTCAAAATCTCATCAGCGTGTATTTTTATTGAATTTGATTTACTCAACTCTGACTGCATTAGTTACTGCAGTTGCCAACATCTGTCACTGAGTAATCCCTCTAGCAGGAAGAACAATGAGTGGGCTTTACAAACCCATCATTATGGTCTCAACATGTAGGGCAAAGAGAAGGAATTTGGTTCCACTCAGCTGACACTGCCGATTAGGTGCCTGTCATCTCTGCAATGTGATCCAAGGTCAGAGGTATTTGTATACTTATCTTAAACAATTGGGGGGAGAAAGAGATCAGTCAAGTTAACACACATACGTCATATGATTTTTTTAAAAATCAAAGAGATGAATTACAGTTTGCCCACACTGCCGTGTACCATTTACGTTGGTTGCTTTGGTACTGACGATACCAATACAACTTTGTGCTGGATTATAGTCTTCTCTTTACCTCGAATGTAATTCCACGACAATTTATTGCGGTTCGTTGGATCCAAAGGCACCCAGTCCCACATGCAGAAGGTACCTTCTGCATATAGGTTAACTTTTTGCGTCTGGTGCTAGAGAGCATTGTGCGAAAATGGTGAAACTGAGTCCAATGGATTGTCTCCCAGTTGTGCACCTTCTTGGGCGAGTGAAAATGCAAAAACTGCAATACAGCCCTAGAAGTGTTCAGACATTTGCATGAGAACCCTAAAAGTTACTTACTTATTTTTCAACCCAATCTAAGAAGTTTTCCAACATTCCTCAAGAATCAAAACAAAACTATCATACTCTCATAGAGGCTTTTAAACCATATTATGTTTAGTAGACCTTGGATGGCTGATCATGAAGGAAAGAGAATGCAACCCCACACATCTGGCTCAGCTCAGAGGCTGAAACTACTTCTGAAATTTGAATTACCAGCTGGGTGAAGCCAGTTGCATACTTTTGGTGTCTTCTCAATTTATACTTAATCTCTGATATGCAAAGATTCCATTTCTCCCTGCCCTACCTCAAGAGGTTTAGAGTAGATAGCCACAACATTGTCATGTCTGCATAAGAGTGTCTGGATTTGTGTTAGCTCTAGAAATAGCATTGCAAGAAACATCCCTCTGGATAAGAAAGCATCACAAGACACGGGTGAACCGCAACATGGGCATAGCCCTTTGGAGACCACGTAATACGCCACCTGCACTCGTCCTTGTGACCACTTGAAAATTAACAAGTAGGAAAAGTTCACATCCTCTCCACATAGCTGCATCCTAAGAAAGAGCTCAAGACTGTGAACTTCAGGAGCAGCTGATGATTTGAAAATTATGAGTTCTCATGTCTAAACCCAACCCTGAGCACACTGAAGCATAACTACTGCTATGTAGTAGTTTATTTATTTAATTTATATTCTGCTTTTCTCCCCATTAGGGAGAGAAAAATCCAGCAGAACAAAGGAGAAAGAGAAGGGAGGCTTCCAACTGCCAAGTATCTGATCTTCTGCCCAGATCTAGGTTCCAAAACTTCAGGCTAAGAGCCAAAGAACAAGAGCCCTTTTTGGCTTCTGCCCTTCGGCTCATGCTTCTGGCCACTGAGGCCTTAAATACTTGTGGAGAGCAAACTCAAGAGACAGAAAAGAGCAAGAGTCCATTAGCACCTATAAGTCTAGCTAGCTTTATCTGAAGAAGTGAGCTGTGACTCAGGAAAGCTCATACGCTACCACCAATTTTGTTAGTCTTACAGGTGCTAATGGACTCTTGCTCTTTTCTACTGCTACAGACAGACTAACAAGGCTACCCATCTTGATCAAACTCAGAGATGTTACTCAGCTGCTGCTAATTAGCAGGATCTTTCCCAGTATGTATATGAATGTTATTTCCGGATTAATTTCTAATCCATAAATGTTAAAGGAATTTTTTTTTTAAAGTGTCTGAAAGCAGACATAACTGGATGGGGCAAACGGGGCACTGGAACATTATTGGGTTTCCTCTCCATTTGGCAATATAGCTGTATGCTCATTCATTAGAAAAAAAAGCACAGCATTAAAGCTTCCCAGATTGGGGCTTCCTGTGGTGCATTATAATAGAGTTTAAAAACTGAAGATAACCATCTGTCATTTTAATGAACAAGCATTAGCAGTCCAATTGACCTGAAGTGTAAATGCATAATTATAGCCTTTTACAAAGCTTATTAAAGTGATTTTTAATAACAACAAATACAATGCGCTTTAAACACGTAGGAAGCATTGAAGAGCAGCTACTTCTCAAACTACAGAAGTCCTGACTTTCAGTGTTAACATCAGAGAACAAAGCCAGTAAAAGTGAAAAAAAAGGAACATCAGCCCCACAAAGGAAAAAATACATGTACCAGTTCAACAATACAGAATGTTCAACCTGGTTTTCCTGATACTGATTAAATGAACATGATGAATGATCTGAAGTCTGAACATGGAGTGAAGAGGACAAGAAGTCAAGCTTCCCTACTCACTATCTGCATCAAACTTGTCCATGAGTATGCATATGCCACAATCCTGACAAATGCAGACAATGGTGCAAAATTCAGAGACTAGACATGGGCACGAATCGAAATACAAATCAAATTTCATGACGAATCAGGCCAATTTGTGTTTTGTGAAACGCGTTTCGTGGAGTTGCGGTTTTCACAAAATTCACGACTTTTTTGGGCTGATTCGTTCGATTCGTGAATGATTCCTGATGCCGGACAGGCTGGCGCTGATCCACTGATTCCCTAGGCAACATAGGCCTAGAATGTCTGCAGACCTTTTGTTGCCATTGAAAACCCCAATCTTAGCCCACATAACCTTGATAGGCAGCTCTCCCTGCCAACTGGAGAGCTTCCATTCTGCCCTATACAGCAAGGAGCAGGGGAGGGGTTAATCCTCTAGGCAACTGAGGAGATGGGCCTTCTGTAGCCATGGGAACACCAATCTCATCCCTCTAAACCCTGTTAGGCAGGTCTGTCTGCCAACCAGAGACCTCCTGTTCTGCTCTATGTGAACATTTCTTATATAAGGCAGTTCTCTGCCTTGTGCTTTTCAGTTGCAGTAGACAGAGGGAGAAGGAGGAGTGGGAGAGTGGAATTGGGAGCTTTTGGCTGGATTTGCTGCTGCTTTAAAAGAGGCTGAAAAGCCTCTCTTATTTTCAGCTCTTGGCCTTGCTGGGAAGGTCATTGGGTGAGGGTGCCTTCTTTCCTCCACCCCACCCCACCCAAGTCTCACAGCACTGCCTAGCTCTGGGGCCTAGTTTGACTGAGGCCTACCTTTTTTCCTTTAATTTTCTTTGCTTATATTCTTATTTAGAGCATTTGTTCTTGCTGGCTTGTTGGGTGAGGAGAGCTTGCTGAAGTCTCCCTGCGAGTTTGGTATCTCTGAGTATGAAGGGGGCCATTGAAGTGCCCTGACGAATCAAGAAACTAACAAATCGTTTCGCAAAACGGGACAATTTCATGAAAGTTTGTGATTCGTGGAATGCAACGAAACACGAAATGCTCGTTTCAGGTTTTTCGCATTCCATGCCCATCTCTATCAGAGACTTTTAATTTCTTTTGTTAACGTTTCTAGCCTTTATGGCTACATGAAGGATAAACAGAATACCAAATGTGTGGTGTCTGTAGGCAAAGATGGGCTGGGTACGGTTCTGAATAGATGGGAGGAGGAGACTTAAAAGCCCTCATTGATTCCACCCCCCCAGAGCACCAGAAGCAACAAAAGTCATACATATTTAAGAAAATGCATGCAAAGTTGCTTCATTGGAAATACTTGCACATTCTGCATGTTGCAGCGCAGAATTAATTTTTGTGAAATGCACAAAGAAACCATCAGCAACTGCATAATGTGGCATTTCTATGACAACTGTTGCTTGTGCAGTAGCGTCAGTGGAATGTCCTGTGTCTGCTTATCATTCTCACACAATCCATGCTTTTATGACGTGGTTCCCTCACATAGTTCTTTCACTTATTCCTGCACAAGTACTTGCATACACAACTCATGGAATCTGGATATCAACTGCACTGCTGGTTTTTTTTAGTTATCATGTTAAGAGTAGAATTTTAATGATAAATGCTGAGTTGGTAAGGAAAAGGCAGATGGGTATGAGATTACATTGCCACAGGAAGTACTTGTTTCAACTTTCGAAATCCATATTTCATTGCAATAACTGAATCATAAAACCTCATAAAAACGGAAGCGAGATCTTACTAGAAAATGCCACTAACCTCTTTTCCAAAAGGTCGTTGCCAATCTATACAGTATGTATCATACACATTTAAAAACCTTTCGCAGAAATCATCAAAACTTTATTACTATATTGACAAGATCTCATTTCCTTTATGTCATTCTGATGCAAACATCCATATAATCTCATTTATGGCTACTGCATTTTGCAATGGCAGTAATTAAAACAGATAACAGGAGTGGGTAGATTCGAGTTTTGGGCTTCGGCGGCTCTAGCAAAGGAAGGCAACCTGTGGGCCATGGAGAGTAACATGTATGTACCTCCTCCACCTTCTCATTAAGGGGCAGATGGACTTTTTAACTTACTGGGAAAATTCCCAAAGGGAATTTTCTTGGAGTGCTGCTGGCAATCATGAGCAAGCCAATGGAGCATTAGTGGCACTGGTAATTCCACAGGGGACCCATCCAGCAAAACCAACGAAGTATGTTCACTGGTAGCCTCCTCCTGCGCTACTGCCAAGGCCAGAAGTGGTGCATGAGTATGTGTTGGGGTGGGGGGAGACAGGCAGGCCTGTGCCTGTTTTCTTCACTAACTGGCTCTGAGCTAAGCAGTCCCTGTGGGAACCACTCAACTTGTACTTACGCTGTTTAAAAAGTCCAATTTGCCACTGTTCATGCTGATATAAACATGGTGTACGTGCCTATTACCGTAAAGTATAAACTGGCCCTCAGTCTGGCTACAAATCCATCTCTACCAAACATACATATGTGAAGTTCCTCTGGTTGTCCACTGCAGGAAACAGGATGGTGGACTAGATGGACTTTGTTTTGCTTCATGAGTGTTAGCTAATCTATTTTCCTAGGGAAAGTATTTGGCTATTCAAGGTGGTTTGGCATAAGCAAGGCCAGGTATCTCCAACCAAGAAAGACAAGAACAAAATCAAAAGATAGTTACTTAGGTCATTTCTTGGTTATTTAAAAAAACAAACATACAGCCAAGCTACAAGTGACACCTTACACAGGTTGGACACTTGTCAGCTTCCCTCAAGTTTTGACGGGAAATGTAGGCGTTCTGGTTTTACAACTTGGCTCTCCATTACAGCTGCAAGACCAGGATGCCTACATTTCCCATCAAAACTTGAGGGAAGCTGACAAGTGTCCAACCTGTGTCAGGCGTCACTTGTAGCTTGGCTCAAACAGAAAGAACAGCAATCAAAGCACTGTGTACTTACATGTATTTTTCATGCACGTCATGGCAGAGGAACAAAGTTCAATGATGCAAACTGCCGGCTGGTCTGGCTCCATGGACGGGATATTCAAAATGGAAATCTAGGACACAGAGAGAATAGTTGAGCTGAAAAATGTCTTTGAAAAGAGCTCATCTAGTAGTTTTCTTTGTGTACTGTGAGGCAAAGTACTTTGGTTTTTCTCTGACATGATTTTCTAACTTGTAACCAGAAACTTGTCAAAGTGAAGTTAAAAAACAGACTGTTTTTATCTTGATGGGTTTGCACCTGCCATCCAGCAAGAGGTCTGCCTTGTGACGTTTGCATGAGAAAACGCAACTGCCAGAGCAAAACCTCACTTGAGCTAAACCTGTCACTGGAAAGGAGAACACTGGCTTGCTGTCGATTTCAGCAATAAGCCTCTGCTATCTTTTAATGATCATTACAGACACATTTCATAAGACACGAAGCCTTGCCTTGGTGGGCCTGGAAAACTGTGAAGCTACAGTGATTTATTTGATTGCCCCACTCATTAAAGCCAGAAGCAAGTTCTTCCCTTCACTTCCCAATTGACTTTTGTTCAGGCTGACGGAAAACTGAACATTACTGGCAAACAGGTTTCCTATAGTTAAGCAGCCTCATTTGCACCTGCACCAGAGATACTGGGACAATGTTATATGAACGCTTATATGGCAGAACTGGGTTTGCTAACTGTTGCTATCTGATCTGAGATTACTGTTTGCATATTTTCCCATTCGTTCTCTGTGCCCTCCACTCCCACTCTTCCTCTCCTGCATCAGCAGCAGCTTTTCCAGCAAGTTCATTCACCTGGCTCCTCCCCCTCCTCAGACAACATGCCTCGGTTTGGGGGCGAGACTTACCCCCTCCATTTGGGGGGCTTTTTCATTTTTCTGAAAATCTAGGGGGTCCCCCCCAAGTCTGCAGAAGAATCTCCTCTCTTTAAACCTGTCCCCTTCTCTGGAACTATCAATCAACACAGGGGCCAGGTTCAGCATTACATAGAGGATTTGAAAGGACACAGAGATGCACGTTGTGTGCAAAGGGAATGGATTCTAACAGCATCTGATGCTGGAGTCCTGAGACTTACAGTATAATCCTAATCAGAGTTACACCCTTATAAATCTATTGAAGTCAACGGGCTTAGAAGGGTATAGCTTTTTTAAAGATTGTATCATTATCCTCCTGGCCTGTGAGCTAGCCCTAAAGAACAGTTGGGGAAGGTCAGAGGGATATAGATACAGATAGATAAGTAACCCTAGTGTACATATACACACACAACTTAGAGATCATTGTTACAAGGTAGTTCTTGTGTGGTCCACCCACAAAATTTTGTTCTGACACTGGAGATGTAGAGATTGCTTATTTGCCGAAAAGAATCATTGATATGGATTGTTTCATTGATCAAGTATTTATTCCTCTTCATTGGTCCTTTCTTGTTCTGAATGCTTGGACATTCCATTGCCTGGTTAAAAGGTTCCATGAAGATCAATCCAGATCTACCCCCACTGCAAAAATCTGACCTGAATGAACTGTTTGGAAATTTGTACTTTCTCTCAAACATAGTCACAGACAACTGTGTATGAGGAGGAAATTTACTTTGACTGATTATGTGGGCTAACCTGCTGATCTGAACTGGTCTTCAGTATCGATCGATCGGTAATGAGAACTGCTCGGGAGATCTGCCTGTAATTGAATAAAGTAGTTATGGTTCATCATCAAACAGGGGAGAGAGAAGAGGCATATGGATTCAGGCTTTTGCAGATATAAGACACCAGGAGAAAATAATGTTCCTCACTTAACATCCTGCACATTGCTATAGTTGCATATGATCAACTTCATTAAGACATTGATTACAACTTGAGCACACACATATATAAAGGTTGCTAGAGCCAGCTCTTAATATCCATCAAACTATAATGAATACACTTGGCTCTCTGTGTAAATATTTGCTTCACTCATATAATCACCCCAACAACAAATTATTTCACAGACAGCGCTCATGTGCATAGCCATTATCCAGCAACATATTCAATGCCAGTACCCAAATTGCTGGTGCCACTAGTTTTGTGCAACCAACAGACATGGGGATGGCATTTCTTGAACTCTTCATGCTACATCACTGGTACTTTTGGAACTACAACGACATCTGAAATGCATGTTGAGATAGAGTAAAAAGGAGACCTGAAGGCAAAAATCTTACTGGGCGTGTCTAAAGCAGCTGCTTGGGTCCTGGCCATCATAGGCATGGAAGTCCTACACAACCTTAAATAATCCATGTGTTTGCAACTGCTGACAATCACAACGTTCAAGAACCTGTGGACACAGGAATATTTTGCCCCTGGCTTATTTGGGGGATCAGAATAAGCACACCCCATATATCACAGCTAAAAACTGCTTGCTTTAATACCAAAGACCATCTACCTAGCTGAAAGAAAAATTGCTACACCAATGGAAAGCATTTATTTACTTTAGAAATTTTCTACCCCATGCTTTCACCACAGGAGCCACTTTTAGGGAGAAGCAGCAGTGAAATTGTCTAAATAAATAAACATTAAACAATTGTTATTGTCAACAATAAATCTAATAACAATAAAACACATAGCAATTAAAAGCAGCACCAAAAATAACCCATAAAAGCAACAATACTAAAAACAGTCAGCATCCTAACCATTAAATCAATTAGAGAACTGAGTGACCACATAAAACCAATACAAAACAGATCACACCATTAAAAGAAAGCTATAAGAGAATTCCTCGAGATGGGAGACTGCAGTGTGAAAGATAAAAAGGACAAAAATCATGGTCATACTGATGTATTGGTGAAAGTGACACATTTGTAGACCGAAATTGCAGGTAGCCATGGTGGTCGACGAGCAAAAAAATCCAAAAGGAACAACAGAGTGATACCTTTCTTAGTCAAAACTAATAAAAGACATTATGTTACGGTTGCATTTGAACTCAATTTTTGAGTGTATTGAAAATGGGATGGTCATTTAAAAGTCACATGGCTTTTAAAAAGGAAAATCAAGTTGGGCCAGGTTTGCTTTTCTGAAATAGGCAAGAAGAAAGCACATATGACACTATATACCTGGACTTCTGCACAACTTTTGACCTAGTCTCACACACCACCTGTGTAAAGAAGGCCCTTGGAAAACCTGCAAGATACTGAATAAAAACAGTGGCCCCTTAAAGATGAACAAGATTTTCAGGGTGTAAACTTTCAGGAATCAAAGCTTCCCTCTTCAGATATTAGTTACCTTCTTCAGAGCTTTGACTCTACCCTGAAAATCTTATTCATCTTGAAGGTGATACGAGGCTTGAACCTTGCTCTTCTGCTAAGGACCAACACAGTTACCCAAATGAAACTCTCTTCATGGAAGGCTGAATAATTGCACGCCACAAAGATTAGTAATAAATGGGACAGTGACAAGCTAAAAACAGAAATTGTGAAGAGGTTGAGAGTGGATCTTCTGGTCCTTTTTTTAACATTAATGAAGCAATCTTATCAGATTTGCAGAGAATACAAAATTGAAAACTTATTCAATTCTATGGAGACAACCGCAACTCCTACCCATGTACATTACCTCAGAAGGAGGAAAACCTGTCCTCCCTGTTTCATGTTTAAAAAAAGATTTGGAGGGAGGGGGAGAGGGGGGGAGAGAGAGAGAGAGAGAGCGAGAGAGAGAGAGAGAGAGAGAGAGAGAGAGAGGTGTGCCCTTGGCTCAAGCCATGACTGAACTTCCCATAAAAAGAGTGAAGGAAATGGGCCACTCCTCTGATGACCTTATTTTTACTATATACCTTCTGAAGCATCCAGTATTCGCTATTGTGAGAGAGAGACTGGACCAGGCAGACCGTTGGTGTGACCCACTTTAAGAACTTTTAAT
This sequence comes from Eublepharis macularius, assembly GCF_028583425.1. NCBI lineage: Eukaryota > Metazoa > Chordata > Lepidosauria > Squamata > Eublepharidae > Eublepharis > Eublepharis macularius. Next base: position 20,845,239 of record NC_072802.1, read on the forward strand.
TGTTCTTAAATAACCATTAACTAATAATTGCCTCAGCAAAGGTTAATGGCGTAATTGAAGCACAGCCAGTGGGTGGGGAGAAAGGCGGGCACATGCAGGACCGTTCAGCTCAATGCTCCTTCAAGAAACATCTAAGATGCTCTTCTGGGTTTCTGTGCAAGTTCGCCTGGCATAAGATCAAGGACACAAAAGCTATGAAAAATACCAGTACGATAAAGGCAAATTTGTTTTCCTTGCCACTAAAAGTGCCAGTACTGCTTGAAGTGACATTCTTGAAGCTACAGGAACACAAAAAGAGCGTGAGGAGACCAGTATTAGACCTTAACTAGAAAGAGAGGGTATTCACTAGTCATTATTTCCTCACAAAACATTGATGTTCCCTCCCCTCCCTCAACAAGCTGAAGAGAATTTGTTTTCTGCACCTAAAGTTTCAAGCATATCGGTATGCATCCAGATGCCATTTCAACCAGGAGATGACACGCGGTCTGCTCTTATAAGTTCTCTGGAGTGTTGGAGATAATTTAATAGTACAAAAGGTTTCCTATAACATTTCCTTTCAAGCAATCTCTCTTCCTTAATTGTATTTATGTATATAGAGCCACAAGTCTACACTACCCAGCAATTTAGAAAGAAAAAGATGGCAGGGACTTACTTGTTATATTTGCTGTAAGGGAGACAAAGGGAGGGGAAAGAGTAACGGTGGGGTTAAACAGGGAAAGAGTATCTCTCCGTTCTAATTACACAGTAGCCCTCTGCAGAGGGCAAGTCTGCTTGTTCACAAGTTGTGCTATGGGACAGCTGGCATGAGCTCATATGGGAGAATAGATTAGTGGTGGGTGGTGGGAAGTGCCCTCAAGTCCTTGCTGACGTATGGCCACCCCTGCTGAGGTTTTCAAAGCAAGAAACTAACAGAGGTGGTTTGCCATTGCCTGCCTCTGCCATTCTGGTCTTCTTTGGAGGTCTCCCATCCAATTACTAACCAAGGCCGATCCTGCTTAGCTTCTAAGATCTGACACAATCAGGCTTGCCTAGGCAATCCAGGTCAGGGTGAACGTATTAGTAGGTGTAAATATGGATATGGTCTAAAGGCATATGATGCACCAACTTTTCCTGAAGTGAAGTAAGTCTGGATTGGATACGTGCACGGATGGGAGAATATCCCACAACCCTATCTATGCCACTCTAAGATCCATGGAAAAAATGCGGGATGGAAACGTAATAAACATGTAATTCTTCCCTCTTGCCTTGATATTTACCTGTAACACACATTCCTACATATCTTTTCTGAAAGGTAACTATCTTCCACAACAAAATAGCTGGCATTTATTCTTTGACCAAAATGATCGATGATTGCTTTACACCTGTTAAAAAAGAAAGAGGGAAAGAACATAAGAGGAAAAGTAAGGCAGCTGATCTTTGTTACAGCCCTCATACGCCATATAGCAGCAGAACAAACAATGTTAATTAAATTACTGCTGAAAATGGTATCTCAACATTATCATAGAACGAGAGAAAGATTCATTTTATTGTCAGGCATATGAAGAACAAGGCAGAGCAGCAAAAATCAACCACATATCTAATGCTTAGAGTCTTTTTTCTTTTCAAGGAAAAGTTGTCAAAGACTAATTCTCTCACTTTGATTACAACTGTTAACATAGTAAAAATTAACATTTGGAGCCTCATAATTGTTAAGATGTGCAGTTAACTTTGATGCACTGAAATGTGTTATAATGTCATTTGAACAGAAGATACCATTTCAAAACAGATACTATAATGTTAATTAGATAAACAGTATCTGTTTTAATTCTAATTGTTTGATTCAAACAATTTTATCTTAGCACTACCCTATTGCAGTGATGCTTCTCTTCCTCTTTTCCAGGTGCTGTGCAGGCAAGAAAGCTAGGTGGCACTGGCAACGAAGCCACAAGACCTACAGGTCCCTTCTCAAGGGGGGACTGAAGAGATGCCCCAGGCACAACACCATATGCCACTTTGACCATGTGATCTCCGAGAAAGAATATCAGAAGGGAACAAATAAGAGTGACGGGTGAACCCTCCGGCACCCCGAGCCTCAATTCAGAAGTTTAAAAGGGGGGAAATGGAATAGTAACTCGTTTACCCTCCGGCATTTCAATAAAATTTCAAAATCCAAACTCACTTGTAGTTTATTTAAAACATTTGTATGCTGCCTTTCCATCCAATTTAGGGACGAGTTAGCAAACAATCACAACTTTACAAACAAGCTTTAAAACACAAATATCACATTTAAAACAATGTAATAAAACATGTAAACATATAAAACAATTTGTGCTTCTAACAACACTATCAGGAACAAAAAAGAACCCAAATGTCTCCCTCCAATACCTTAAACCTTATCCTGTTGCCCCATTCATACTTACCCCTGTGGTGTCAGTGGCAGGAAGGCTTACCCCTTTCCCCCCTGCTGTCACTTAGAATTCTGCAACAGCAGCATCCTGGGTGTCAGGATTTCTGGGAAATGTCATTTTCAGTACCTTTGAGGCTCATGCTAAAGACTTAATGACCTTGGGGAGCTACATTTCCCACTGATCCTGGTACCTAAGAGGCTGCCATTCCAGATTCAAGGCACCACAGAAAAAGAGATGGATGCCTCACTCTGAGTTCTCTAATGAGACCACCCTGCCACCGCCACCACCACCAACACACAGGCAAATGAGAAGCTGCCAGGAGGGGGTTCTTTTCAACCTCAGATTAGGATTTCATCCAGAGGAAAGCTGAGGGGGCCATAAATGATCGTCTTGGATTTCAGGCGAGTATCACAAGTTACTGAACTTCATACACCAAGTCGTGTAAATACGAACTTTAGTGGCATCGCTGACAAGACTGAAGCAATTGCATGCCAGAGTCAGGACCCTGCAGATTGGGTGGGCCGACGCTCCCAATCTCATCCCAGCTACTCACACACAATCTGACAGAAAGTGCAAGCAACTGGGCAGGCCTGCAGCACCCGGCTCATCTCAATTGAACTTGCAGCTTGAACATCAGGTCACTGTGCTTTACCTGGAAGCACCCCCCCCCCAAAAAGTACAAATGGGTCTGATGCTTTACATCATTGGTGATGGAGAGTGCCCTCAAGTCATAGCTGAGTTATGGTGACACCCCACCCCCCACTGGGGTTTTCACGGCAAGAGACTAACAGAGATGGCTTGCCATTGCCTGTCTCTGCAATCTGAGTCTTCGCTGAAGATCTCCCATTCAATTACTAACCAAGGCCTATCCTGCTTAGCTTCTGAGATCTGACAAGATCAGGTTCACCTGGGCTATCCAGGTCAGGGCAATTTACATCATTATTTAGATGTTATTGTTTTTTTAAAAAACCCTGACTTTAAAGTCTGCTTAAGGAAAATCTCATCATGCTACACCTCCCATGGTTACAAACCAGTTTGCCCAGTGTGGCAGCAGACCCTGCCACCAGCATCTCTCGGAGAAAACTACACTTTACATTACACAAGAAACAAAGTGCAGTAGCACACCACATTGTGCATTCATCCCATACAAAGAACCGAAAAACCCAAGATTCTAAAAATATAAGTACCACCCTGTTGGATCAACACGTAGGAAAAGTTCATCTAGATCAGCATCCGGTTTCTCATACGGACCAGGCAGCTTCTGGGAAGCCAGTAAGTACGGCATGAAAGCAACAGCCTTCACCAAGCCACCAGCATTCAGAGAGACTCGGGCCTCCGAATTTAAGTTCCTATTTAGCTGCCATGGCCAACCAGCACTGATGGAGCTTCTGTCTAATCTAGTTTTAAAGCCGCCTAAAGCCAGCAGCCATCACCGCATCTTCTGACAGCTGGTAAGATGATTAGAAAGTATGCAAAGAGATTTGTCTCGAATCTACTGCCAACCAATTTCATTGAGCAATTCAGAGCTCCTAGTGGAGAAAACCTCTCCCACCTTTTGCTCCCCATCATAACTTCACACACCCTCTTATTCCCACCCCCTGCCTTTCAATCATCTTTTTTTGGGGGGGGGGAATTGTACATTGCACAATCTAGATGTTTCTCATATGGAAAGAAGTTAGCCGTGTTAGTCTGTGGTAGCAAAATCAAAAAGAGTCCAGTAGCACCTTTAAGACTAACCAATTTTATCTTAGCATAAGCTTTCGAGAATCAAGTTCTCTTCTTCAGATGGCATCTGAAGAAGAGAACTTGATTCTCGAAAGCTTATGCTAAGATAAAATTGGTTAGTCTTAACGGTGCTACTGGACTCTTTTTGATTTCTCATATGGAAGAAACTCTAATACTTGATAATTTTGGTTGCCTTTCCTTGCATCTTTTCCTCTGTGAGATGGAATATCTGGAACTGTACACAATATTCCAAATGCAGATGTACCACAAAATGGTTAGGGCATCACTATACTGAAAATCGTATTCTCAACCAGCTTCCCAACAAGCCATTGCCTGGAAATAGCTTTTTTCATTGCTATCACATGTTGAATTGATATTTTCACGAAGATATCCCAACACAAATTCAAGTTAGAACAAGTTTAGATCCAACTAATGTACATGTGAAGTTAGGGGATGGTGATAATGATGATACTCAATTTATATACTGCCCTTCAGGACAACTTAACACCCAATCAGAGCAGTTTACAAAGTATGTCATTATCCCCACAACAATCACCCTGTGAGGTGGGTGGGGCTGAGAGAGCTCTGGAAGAGCTGTGACTGGTCCAAGGTTACCCAACTGGCTTCAAGCGGAGGAGTTAGGAATCAAACCCGGTTCTCCAGATTGGAGTCCAGCTGCTCTTAACCACTATACCAAACTGGCTCTCTTTATGCCTTAGTATGAATAATTTTACACAACATATAGTGTCACTTGCCATTCTGTTGTCCAATCATCAAGACTATAGAAATGCTTTTTAAGTTCCTCAAAAACGATTTGGGTTTCCACCATCCTGATTCCTCTGATGTCATTCACAAACTCAACTACATCCTGATTCACCATTTGGTTCTGAGGGATGTACCACGATCCCGTTTCTTCTTGTTTTAGTATGTTGTTATTTCTAGGCTTTTCATTGTGCTCATTTTTGATGCTCTTGTTCTCAACTTACTTGTTTTGTTAACATTTCTGGAGTGTGATAAGGTATACACTATTTTTCCTGAAAACAATCCAAGAGCTGGAATTAATTTTTCAGGTGACAATTCTATTGAGTTTTGTTAGTATGGTGTGTGTGTGTGTGTGGGGGGGTGTACTATTAAAGTTCCACCTCCCCCCATGGAGAAAACTTATGTCAGAAAGTAGGAACTTCAAACCAAAAGAATAGTTTTAGGTGGGTAGCCCTGTTGGTCTGCAGTAGAACAGCTGGATTTTAGTCCAGTAGCACCTTAGAAACCATCACGCTTTTCAGGGTGTAAGCTTTGAAGAGTCAGAGCTTCCTTCTGGAGTCTGAAGAAGATCAACAGGGCTACCCACCTGTTCAAACCAAAAGAGTGTTCACAAATTTTTATAACATCCTTAATTCTGATGTTATTGTGCACTACATTTCCCCACCTGATCCACCACTGCCACTCAATGACATGGAAAGGAAAAGGGGAAATCACATATTATGGTACTGAGAGAAAGAGAAGTGAATGCAACATTGTGGGACACTGTTTTCAGCAACAGCCTTATGTTTCTACCATGATTTGCCCAACAGAAAAAACTTGTTCTAACATTATTTATCAAAATTGTGACTGGACATACACACAGGGTGTCTATTTCTCTTGAAACTTCAAAAAAGTTCTTTTTTATAAGCGCCAAGCTAATTTCACTCTCAAGTTTCTCATTTAAATGCTACTAACAAACAAGCCAGGCCAGCTGGCACCACTCATTTCTAATTATAACCTTTTTCTATTGTTTATGAAACAATCCTCCCCCCACCCAAACTCTCGAAAAACTCTGTTGGGGGAGTGGAAAAAAGGTTGATTAAATGTCATAGTGTAGCCCTCAAAAGGCAGCAAAAACGCAAATCAACTGCTCTTTATTTTACTTTCTGGCTGCTACTTGGTGATAGCTAACAGGTCAGACATTTGATAAGGCTTTTAATAAAAAAAACAACAACAACAGATACAGTGAGTGTGGCTCTTTTAATATCAGTTTCTACTTTTACTTCAAAAAAGGATGATCAGCAGAAGAATTCTTTCAAGTGCCACAATCAAATACGGAACACACTTATGCAATGACATTATCGGGTCTCCGTCATCTGATATGTGTTGGGACAATGAATCATACAGAACCCTCCATTGACCTTCTTCAATGTGTCTAGATAAAAGGATGAAAATTAGAATCCATCTTCCTTGCCAAGTGCCACCAGTTATAAATGTACTTTATAGGGCTCATTATCCAAACTAATGGACTAAGGGCGACATCCTTGAAATGGACTTACCAGCACTGACAAAGCCAGTATGCAATATTTCAGGAAAGATATGTAAATTACAGTGTTTGCTATATCTTTTTTTTATTATGGAAATATAAATTTACATTTGTCACATCTTTGCGGTTGGAGGCCAGGCCAGTCTCGTTTGGAAACACACTTAAAAACTATGCTCGAAGTAAAACGTGGGCAATTATTTTTAATGCAAATCCTGCTCAAAATACACAGACGTAAATTAAAACACCTTAAATCTCACCAAATGAAGCCACATAAGCAAGATCTACACAGCGGGAAAGAACCAAGAGACAAAGTTAAAAGGGAAAGAAGCTAATGGGGAAGGGAATTCAATTTTTGTTTCCCTAAAGGCAAATGCTCATGACAAGATTCTCATTCACAAAAAAAATCAACAAAATTGATGGTTATCCAGGAGCAATAATAAAAGGAAACTCCTTCTTTTAAACTTGGTTAAACCATAAAGCAGACAACCACATATATGAGGGCACAAAAATAGTTTTTCAGATCTCCATTAGCTTGAAGAGAAAAGGAGGAGAAGGGGGCTTATCATAAGCGTATGAACCCTGATCCAGCAGTTTCTCAGGGTTGTGAGGAAATTCTAATGTGCCAAGGCCATTGTCTGTCTCCAAAGAACGCTCCATACACTTCAACAGACAAGGTAGTTCGATGTACACTTCTGGAGCTGCTCCGGCTGCTGACATGGATGGGGCAATCCAGACATAAAGGAGCTCCGTACTCACAATGGAACGCCCACAGAGCTCCAGACGTAGGGGTGGCAGCGGGCAAGTGCAAACACTAGACAAGCAGGCACCGTTCCTTTCACATCACTGCTGGAAGAAGGTCTGAACGTACGTTCACAGACACCGAATATAGCTGGACAGTTGTTTGGGTGGAGCTCCATATGTGCTTCGGCTTCAAACTATGGCAGGAAAATTGTGAAAGGGATATACTCGTGGGATCTGAAGGGTGTATGTAGGACTAATTCAGGTTTTCTGATCCTGACGTAGCCCCCTCCAGATACCTCCTCCCTTTTACCTCTTTGTATTAAAACAATATGGATGTGCTTCATATAAAGGGCTATGATTACTTTACTTAATCTCAAGAAGAGCCGTTCTATTGCTCCCATGTATGTCAGCTCCAGTGATTTAATGACACAGAAGCTGTAGGACATGCCCTGCACATAGCTAAATCTCTGTGACAAACAGTACTCCTACCAAACTTGCCGACAAAAATTCAATGACATCCAGTCAATGAATAAAGTCACGTTTAAGAACAAATAATATGCTTTGGTTCAAAGATAACTGGAATTTTGTTATTAAGAGGAGTTAACCAAGTATCATAGTTTTAGTGGGTTGACAGTTTATGTATAAACCCAACATTCTGAAGAACAGTACAAGATTTCTGGATCCAGCTATTTGGAAGCAATTCCCAACAGTTTCAGTAGAACTTACTCCTAAGGAAATCTGTCTTACAACCTGCTTGGGAGTACCCAGTTTAATATCCGGGGGTGGGGGGTCTATTAACCTTTAAAAGGTCTATTAACCACTAAAAGGACAAGACAAACAATCACACTTGTACACAAGAGAGCATTGGACTTCAGTGTCTACATCTCCTTCTCTCCATCTTGTCAACCGAAGTGTGTGTGTGTGTGGGGGGGGGGGGTTTAATGGCAAGCACCAATTTTAATGGGGGGATGGAATCACTATAATGCAGAGATACAGTACTGGCTTAGGACTGGGTAAAAACCAGGTTGACATCACAGATCTACCAGGAAACTCGCGTCTTAACCTTGGATCAGTTATACTTTCTTTCAGTCTTATCTGAAGAACCAACTGTTTAGAGCTTGGAGGAAGTATGGAATAAATAAGTAACAGACACACTGATCCCTCTTCAAAAATGGCGCCAGATTCACCATAGGCACTTTTGAAATCAGTTTGAAAAAAGGTCTTTTATCTTTAACTGGGTCACTTTATAATGCCATTCTCCTAAGCAGAGGTCCATTGAAGTCAGCTCTCTGTAAGCATAACTCTGCTTAAGGCTGAACAGTAGTAAAAGAATCGAACACTGCAACTCTACTAGCTACTTTCTTTGTACAGGACCTCATTTTGTGTCATCCAGTTTGCGAGGTCCAATCCCTGAGAACAAATCCCTATGGAAGAAACGAACCAAATCTATTCAGCTCAAGCTAGCTGTGCTCTGTGCTGCTCCAAGCAGGGAAGGACATTTGTGTTGGGGCCTTCGATGTGCTGCACATGAGCGACATCAGGATTAGTAAGCCGTTGCATTTGTTGCAACTAAGAACTTTGATGGTGATTTATTTGCAAGGTCTCACCCCTCTGCGCCATGAATTCTAGATCATGCCCACTGGAGACTGCACACCCATCAACATTTCACAGATGAGAACAGAAACGTGCTCGCAGCATGCCGGTCTCAGACCACAGATTACGGAATGAGCCATGCCCCTCTCCCTCCTCAAGTCTAGCATCCCAAATCGTTATGGACTGTAGCAGGTACTGCTTTACCACCTGCATGATATATTTGTTTGCTCCCCAACAGCCACTGATTTAAAAGTCAAAAGATGGTATTTGTTGACTAAGGATACACTGAAAAAAACACAACTGTCCACAACTCAGAACAGACCACAGCAGATGAAGCATATGACAAGGCAAAGATCCTAAGCATGCATTTATAGGTGTTAAGGCTTGGGGGGGGGGGGAGAGAGACTGGGGAAATTCAGAAAAAAAACTTCTTCCATTTTTTCTGAGAGCTTTTTGCAGTTTTTGAGGGTAAAGGTAGTCCCCTGTGCAAGCACCGAGTCATTACTGACCCATGGGGGACGCAGCATCATGATGTTTTCTTGGCAGATGTTTTGTTATGGGGTGGTTTGCCGTGGCCTTCCCCAGTCATCTACACTTTACTCCCAAGAAACGAGGTACTCCTTTTACCGACCTCAGAAGGATGGAAGGCTGAGTCAACGTTGAGCTGGCTACCTGAACTCAACTTCCGCCAGGATTGAACTCAGGCTGTGAGCAAAGCTTGGACTACAGTACTGCAGCTTACCACTTTGCACCACAGGATGCTTTGAGGGATTTTTGAATTTTCTTTGAGGGAAAATTGGGGAATTTGGAAAGTTCTGGGAAAAAAATACTCCTATGAAATATTTTCTCTTTTCGAGTGAGAAAAACTTTGTTTTTAAAAAAAGCATTTATGTATATAGCATGAAACAGTCTGAGGACTTTTTCCAATGCAAAATTGAGAAAACTGGGAGAAAAACATTCTTCTCAGGGCTTCAAAATTTCTGGGAACAAACTTGATATTTTTAAACATTTCTTTATCACATTGTTTCATAAATTACTCATCCTGAAGTGAACTGGCAGATCATAAATCTTATACAAACTATCATCTGCCAAGACAACTAAGCAAATTTTATTAGCTATCTAATTTTTCTCAAGAAATGTGAATCCTTCTTTAAATCTCTGGTTTCTTGTGATCACGTTTCCTAACACTAACACTAGTGTATAACACAAACTCTAACCTATAAGGTGGTATGCTTTTATAAATACTTGGGCCCAGGGCTTTTTTTCTGGGAAAAGAGGTGGTGGAACTCAGTAGGTTGCCAGCACAGGGGGCAACTCCTGGTGGGAGGTGGTGCCCCAGTACCGAATGTGCACACGCAAAGTGCGCACACACTTCCGGGACCGCACAATGATATCACTTTGGATCAGCTGGAACAAGGGGGGAGGGGGTTGAAGTTTAAATTGCCCTCAGCGAAAATGGTCACATGGCTGGTGGCCCCGCCCCCTGATCTCCAGACAGAGGGGAGTTTAGATCGCCCTCCGCGCTGTGCGCATAGGGTGATCTAAACTCCCCTCTGTCTGGAGATCAGGGGGCGGGGCCACCAGCCATGTGGCCATTTTCAAGAGGTGCCGGAACTCCATTCCACTGCGTTCCGGTTGAAAAAAAGCCCTACATGGGCCACAACTGGAGGAGCTTAGGCTTACACAAGTGACCTGTGGAACTGAGCTCCTTTCTATTCACAGCTGACCCCCATGCCATGCAAAATCTATCACTTTCCCCTTGCTCTTCCTTTAAGGAGTTCAGGGCAAATATTTCCACTCCCCATTTTGTCCTGATGACAACTCTGGTAAGCTGGGAGTGACTGGCCAAAGGTCATCCAATATGCTTCGCAGCTGAGCAGGGATTTAAATCAGAGTCTCTATGCCACGGGCTCCTTGAGGGTCATAATTTGCCTAAATTTCTAGATTCACTAATGTTGACAAAAGTTTCCAGATGGAAGCAGGATCAATGATCAGACAACCTACATCAATACACACTTGGTGGGGCCAACAGAAGGGATTGACGCTATCTCTCATAGAGTACTGAAATGCTAGAGAACAGAGGGAAGAAGAGGTAGACAAGTAAAGAACTTGTATCTTTTTAATTTGAAAAAAACCCTAAGCATGAATAACAATTATATATGTCTATTTTACTATGTTTACACTCATAGACTATGACACTGTGTCTCTTTTACTATTGGGAAACAACTGCCTAATGCAGTATCCCACGTCTCCCACGTATTTCCAGTTCTCCTTCTATATCTGTGTATGCCAATATAGAAGAGAATCATTTGCAATGCACTCTCAAGTCATCTCCCATTTGTGGACTCCAACATAGTACTGGCCAGTCGGAGACCTGGTTGTTTTAGTATGAGCATATGAAACTGTTTTGAACAAGTAAGACTAGAGGTATTAGAGCCTGGTTTTGGGTTAAATGCAGTGACTCATTAAGTGGAAAGTGCTACACCCTGTGCATGGAGAAAAGATAGCGGGGATACAAGCACTTCTAACTTAGTGCAAGCAGATAGTGAGGAGCAATTTTAGCACTTTCGTAAGCGCGTGGAAATTTTCCATGGGATCCAACTCATGGTCTCCTCTGATGGGTAGTGTCTCTGGCAGAGGCCTTTAACCAAGAAACAATTTAGGAGAGATACCAAGGGTTGAACCTGGGACCTTCCGCTTGCAAAGCATACATTCTACCTCAAGGCTATGGCCTCTCCTTTAACTGATGATTGATGGGTTTAGCAGGCAGACTGTTCAGCAATGAAATAATCCATGTGTTGCTCTTGCTCCCCCCACCCATGTCCTGTAATATATGAGACACGCATACTGGAGCATTTAGCCATATGTGCAGCTCTCATAATGGTAAAAACTAATGCAAAAGCAAAGCCGGGCTCCAGAGATGTGAACTCAGTAGCTACAGTCAGAAAATACCCGCCGATTTTTGTTCCAACTTTTTTTCAAAAAAAGTTGCCCAGAGGCCCGATACTGTTGTAAAAAGAATTCATCCTATGGTAAGAGGGCAGCGTAGTTTATGACAACAATCTACCTAAAAACTCATTAAAGTCTTTTCTCTTAGAGTGACATGCATTATCAGCAAAGATTAATCTGATGAGTCTTTAGGTGAGCTTCATTTTTAAAAATGCAATAACAGAGGGCTTTGTTGTCATCTGATGAAAATCAATTAGAGTAGGTAAGGCCACAAGGAAAACTAACATCACTCATCACCAGACCCCCGGCAACCGAAATGATTTGTCTTCCAAGCTTGGGTGATCAGGAGGCTGCAGTAATATTGGAGGGAAATTAATTTAGTTTCTATATTCTAAACCCACTTTCCTTGTTCTGGAGGACCTATATACAAATTACTTTTAATCAAGGTTGATGTGTTATTAATACCAAGGAAGATCTTTGAAGAATCATTTTTTAAAAATTGACTCTGGCATTTTTCATCTCACAGATTTGTGTATATATAAAAAAAACAGAGAGAAGGTTACTTCTCGCTATCCTTACCGTCTAGTTTCTTTGTCCACCACAAGGCACTGTACAGAATGGCGCAGGCAATAGATACCACCAAATACAGCACACATCCTAGAAGATAATCATGCAAAGAAAGAGAGAAAGAATGAATTAATGAATGAGTTTTAATGATTTTTTTAAAAGATGAGTTTGACTTTCTGCTGGAGCAAAAGGGGGGAGGGGGTCCCCCACTGACCACCCAAAAGGTTATGCTGGGGATTAGAGGCCCTGCCTGAACAAAAACCATGTAGGGCATGGGCTGTAGTAAGAAGGGGAATTGGGCAAGATTGAGTAAAAAAAGCTGACTGGATCCAACCCAATAAGTGTTCTCAAACCCTCCCCATTAAAACACAATTAGCATCACGTTTGACATCTGAAAGCTAATCTTACACACTAATACAGATCTTAAAACATAAAATCCATTAGATCACTCAAACAAGTGACTTTTCAAAGCATGACTTAAAAAGTGTTTGCTTCTTTTGTAAGGAAAGCTTAAGTCAGACTAGTAGGACTGACCCCAAGCTACTTGTGGTGCCCTCCCACCTCCCCACAAGTTCTCTTATCTTCCTCCTGCCAACCATGGTTGAATAGTTTGAGAGCCAGTTTGTTGTAGTGGTTAAGAGCAGCAGGACTCTAATCTGGAGAACCGGGTTTGATTCCCCACCCCTCCACGTGAAGCCAGCTGGGTGACCTTGGATCAGTCACAGTTCTTCCAGAGCTCTCTCGGCCCCACCCACCTCACAGGGTGTTTTGTTGTGGGGATAATAATGACATACTTTGTAAACCACTCTGAGTGGGCATTAAGAGCCAAAACACACGAGAAGAAATACCTAGGTTCAGCACGTGTTCTCTTACCTCAAGGTTTGCCGGGATCTGTAGGCGTCCTGGAAGCTTAAAGTTTAGCATTTACAGAGCAGCAGGAAGGGGAAGGGAAATACAGGTGCCTGTATTTCCCTTCCTGCTGCTCTGTAAATGCTAAACTTTAAGCTTCCAGGACGCCTACAGATCCCGGCAAACATTGAGGTAAGAGAACAGGTGCTGAACCTAGGTATTTCTTCTCGTGTGTTTTGGCTCTAAGTTGTCCTGAAGGGCGGTATATAAATCGAATGTTATTATTATGTTATTATTTGTTGCCACACTGTTAATCACCGTCAGATGGCATCCAGAGGGAGATAATTGTACCAGACTCTATGCAGAGAATACTGTAAAGGTAGTGAAGGCCAGGCTTCCACACTGGGGGAAGAAAGAGTCAGCAGCACGTGTTGGGAATCCTCTTAATGGCCACAGCCGCTCTTGGATCTGGCTGGTGCTGCAGTCAACCTTCCTCTTTCCCTCTAATTGCCATTAGTGCCCCATCATTTAGTGTTTGCTTACATTCTATCCCAAAGAAGTGTGGAGGCCGGGAGATCGAGAACCCTTACTGCCACCACCCCTAATTCCAGAAACAATGCCCCTGTGCAGCAATTTTTAAACAACTTCAGTTTTAGAAAGGTAAATAAAGATTGATCAACAAACGAGGTTGGCCAATGCCTTTTTAAATTTAAACGAAAGGTTTCGTTCTCAATTAAAGCGAAAGTTCCGAATGCAAGAGAGGCAGCATTGTGTGGATAGGCTAAGAAACTGAGTGCGCACGAGGGTGGGAGAGAGATACCGGAGAAAAGCAAGAAACAACAAAATGGAAACGCCAATTCTCATTTTTTTAAAAAAAGAAATTAAAAAAAAATGGGTAAATATTTCAAAAGGAAAATTAATTAAATTTGTTTGTTAGCACTGCCGGAGGAGACAAGGTGCTTGGCAATTAAGCGCTACAAGCCAAAGTGTATTGATTAAACAAATGTTTGCATAAAAAATGATAAACCGGCAAATGAAGACCTAATAAAATCAGCACACACATGACTACTTTTTCAATTAAATCAGCTCCCCACACTCTCCAGACCCAGCTCAAAACAACATGGAAAACAAGCATATTCTTGACTTTAAAAATATGATTAAAAATCAAACTTGGTTTTCTGAGCTCCGTGCAGCTTTAGATCCCTTGCTCTGTTCACAAGAAAGGGCAGAAGGCCAAGACATATGACCATGTCTGGCCAATCCAAAGGCTTCATATTGCCTGTCAAAGGAAGGTCTGATACTGCACACACTCCTGTTCCATTCTGTTCCTGAAGGTGACTGCATTCAGGCACCAAGCCACAATTTGTTTGTGACACATTTTAAAAGCCTCACTCCATACTTTGCAACCATACTGAGATTTAACTGCAGTTCACAGTTGGGAAATTCTTCAGTTTGTTGTGACATCTGAACTGAGGTGTTTTAATAAAATGTGTTTGGGATTCCGCTCTCAAAACAGGGCCCTAAGCTACAATTATAATGCTGGTTTAGGACCCCTGTTCACATCATAAATTGCGCAAATATAGGTAAATGTTCGGAGTCCTGAGTACATGCTGTCGCTAATAGCTAACTAAAGTAGTTCTTACTTTTAGCTTCCCAATTAAAGACAAGAACCCCCTGATATGGAATCATTACTTCAAGGTGCAGCTTTCGTTTTATTTCTCAGGGCATCCCACACAACCACTAACAGTCTACTTTCTTGTCCTGCAAATGTAAAATGATGTTCAGCACTGGCAAATAGCCGTCGAACTGTTATTACACAATTTGCCTCTGTACACATGCTCTGATGTGTGCAAGCAGTGGTTTCCATTCCCTTCAATGGTAGAAGGTAGCTTGATGTGTATTAAGAACTGGGTGCAGTGGACCTCATCATACAATTAAGTGCAGCGTAGAGCAGTACTTCTCAAACTATCTGATGTGGCAGACCAGCAATTTTTTCCCAATGAGCCAGGGACTGGCACCATATTATTATCGTATTTGCATAGGCACATAGCACATCAGATCAGAAAAATTAACGTTCTTCACTGCCTTAACTAGAATAGGAGTGTGCATACCAAGTGTTGCATAGGCATGGAGTTGTTTCCATTTAAAAACAATGAATATTGACTGAAAGGCTGTGCATCTGTGCAGATAGTATGGAATGACTATTATTCATTTACAATCCGAGAAAATATTATTTGAGTTATTTTAAACTCCGATGAATAAAGACTTTAACAAAAAAATTATAATAAATTAAATCTGATTGCGAAGATTGGCCCAAATGACAAATGTGTGTAGGTTCATACAAGCAGGGTTCTGCAACGAAAGGTTGCCGATTGTGGAGAAAGTTGTCTCCACAGTTGTCCCAGACACCCTTCCCAATTGCTTACCCCTCCCAGACAAACTTATCTGTTACTCTTGCTACCTCCAAAAGACCCTCCCACCCAAAGACCTCCCCCCCCCCATGGTGGCCATGCTGCAGCACAGGGCAGGAAGGAAAAGATGCATTTTTTGCACATGCTCAGAAAACACTTTAGTTTGGGCTTTTCGTTTGGGGGTAGGTGTTGATGTGATACAGACATAGAAATGTATGTTCCAAAATACTATGTCATAATTATCAATATTACATTATGTGTAGCTGAAAACATTATTAAATATTTTCAACTTTAATGACTGATAATCATTCTTGGTGGAATTTCATTGTGATTTTTAAATTCTACCATAGTTCCTTTCTTTCCTGAATCTGCTGCGGACTGGCAGCTGAGGTTCATGGACAGGCACTCTGAGTAGCAGAGGTGTCGAATACTGGACTAGGGCTGGGAACATGTAAGTTTAAGTCCCACTTAGTTACGAAGTCACTCTCATTCAAATTAACTGCCTCACAGGGCTGCTGGGATGAAGTGGGTGGGCCCTATAAGCCACCTCGAGTGCAATGAAGTAAGGACACAATTCCATTTCCTCCCCAGTGAAACAATCAATCAAGTGGTCAAGCTATTACAAGTGCCCAGAGCTGCTACAGACACAAAGAGTCCCTTGGATTCAGTTCACGGGAAAGAAGACATACAACGAACCACGAACATCTGTTGACCTGCCCTACACTTAGATAGAAGACATGATTTGGAATTCGCTTACCAATGTTCTTTAGAAAGAAGATGTTGAAAGCTATACGAAAATCAAGCAAACCACATACGCCAACGTTATTTCTCCCCCTTTCTTTTACAATAGACTATTCAGGATGATTTGGCGAAAACCAAAGTACAAGGTAACTCTGATACTATTAACCCTAAACGACAGACATTTAAACTGATACTCCTCTAATTAACTAGCTACTGTCTCTGCCAATAATTCAGGGTTTGCTGAAAGATAGTGCCTGTATCCGTACTCCGCTTCAACTTTGCCCCGATGACATCAAATTGCATTACAGCTAAATTAACAGTTGTGAAAATTTTTGGCCTGGTGGCTCCTCCTCCTCATCTCTAGTCTTTAAATGCCATTTCGATTCCTATCAAGGCAAAGAATCAACAGCTGCAATTTCTTAACACAGCTGCAAAACAATAGGGCCCATTAAAAGCTGAACTTTTGACAGCACATTCACAATGATTTATGAGTTTGTATATAATTTGATTATTCTATTAATTCTACTGATTACGGCTTCGGCTAATACAGTGAAGGTCACTCCCTAAAATAAATCTTCATTACATTTCACAGAAAGCAACTGCCTCCAACTGGTTGTTTTCTTTAATTAAAACACTAATGTTACAAGGAAGGAGAGAGGCTTCGGGGGTTGCGGCATCTGTTACTACAGGAGGATTACACTGCTGTGATATGACGTTCCTGGATCTCAACATTTGGAATAAAAATGCCTCATCGACACATCTTGAGTTACACTTACATGTGCACACGCAGAGCCCAACATACTAGCTACATTCTGGACTGGTAGGAATGATAAGTTGAAATAAACCAATTTTCTTCCTCCCATCCTAGCTTAAGGGCTGAGGGAAAGTGACAGCAGAAAGCCACCATGGCCACCCAGAGCTCTCCAAATAAGAGTTCATTTAGATATTATAGCAAACCATGATTTACACAAACTATACAAACCACAGTTTGAGCTTCCAAATTCACAGCATTTAACAGGAGTCCAATAGCATCTTAAAGACTAATAACATTTATTCCAGTATTAGCTCGTTGTAAAAACAACGGACTCCAGAAAATGGCACTCTTCCCCACACCATGTCCGTGGAGGTCAGGACCAGCGGGGAGGGCTTCCCCCTTGTGAGACCCTCCCCCCACCGCACTAGGCCTGGGCCGGAGGGAGGGAAGGAGTCTGGCTGGCTGGGATGTACTAAAAGGAATGACAGGATTGCCAATTGGAAATAATGGAAGAGGCTTGAAGGCCCTTTGGAGATAATGGGAGCCAGGAATGCCAATTTACTTGCATGGGCTCAACTGAAAGCCTGCAGCCTGTATGCGCATAGGCAGAGAACTTCTTTTCAACCTGATTACAGAGACAGAGCCTATCTATGTACAGAGATACTGCCCGTATTGTGGCAGAAAAGCATAGGTAGGCCAGCATGCTTGATCCTGATCACACTCTACTTGTATGGTCTTGATACACATCTCTCAACATCCATTAATATGGGTACAATCAAACTGAGCTACCTGGCACGGTTGTTGTAAGGATTACAAGACTTGCCACAGTTCTGCAACATCTGGACCATGTTAGCATCATGCATTTTATCCAGAGGGCCTGCCCCAGTAAAAATATTTGGAAACTTCCACTTGTTCGTGGTAGGGTAACTGGATTACTAACTAAGGCATCCTAAGCAGAGTTACACCTTTCTAAGACCACTGGCTTAAATGGATTTAGAAAGGTATAAACTCTGCTTAGGACAGCACTATGAGCAAAGCATGCCAATTTGAGTATATTTCCACAGGGCTAAAAGGTCCTGTATGGACCTGTCTGGTCTTTGAGATCTGTATCTCTAGGCGCCTTCGCAAGTCAGGCAGCTGGCAACAAGTGACCCTTTCTGTGTTGGCATTCTCTTCATAGGATACTCTTAGCAGATTCCCTTTTTAGCGGCTTTTTCATTCTCCAAAACTTTCAGGATTGGATGGAGGTTTCTACTGCGTCATTGGAAATCATCTGATTTTTACCTGAGTGACACTTTTCTAACGTGTTTTATTTCTTGATTTTAATTTATTTTAGTGTGTGTTTTAGTTTGATTTCAGTGCAGCCCAATTCGGTGGCTTTTTAAAGCAGAAAAGTGGCGTGTACATTTTGAAATAACTGAATGTACACAAAAGGCTTCATAGAGCTTCTAGAAATGTAGTACGCTCTATGTGGGTGCAGACAGTTCAGAAAGCGAGTGTGTTGACTGGTTCAGAATGGAGTGCGCACATCCCGCTAGGTCTTAAACAACAACTTCACAGCACTAATTTTTAGGGCATAATCCAAAACGCTGGTTCTCACCTTTAAAAGCTCTACATTTTGGGAGACAAAGATTTTTTGAAGGTCCGCTTGCTCTCATGTGAATCTGCCTAGCACTTGTTCTTCTAAAGATGCCCTGGTGTGTATGAGAAGTAGGATGGGTGGCCACCACAAACAGGGCATGTGGGTGCACCATGCCTTTGCAGTTCTCTCCTTACGATGGTTTGCTCAGTGCTGAACCAATATAGCTTCAGGCATCAAGAGAACCCTTTTTTGTTGATTTTCTTTTCTTGGTGTTCAATATAATTTAATTGTCCTTATTACAGAGTTTATACAATAGTTTTATTGTATTTGTTACTAGGGGTGTGTGCTTCGGGTTTCTGATTCGAGTTTTTAACCCGAATCGGGCCCATTTCAGGTAGATTCAGTATTTCCGAATCGGCCCCTGCACTGCTGAGCCAATTTGGAAATACCGAAGCAAAAGCAAATACCGACAATACACCGAAGCAAAGCTTTACGAAAGCTTTGGAGCTTCCAGAAAGCCTTGGGAAGCAGCTGCAGCAACTTTTCTTGCTGTTTGCAAATGGCAAGAAAAGTGCTGCTTTGAGCTTCTCACCTGTTTTTACCCAATGGGAAGGAGGAGGAGTGACTTGCCATTTCAGGATTCAGGTTATTCTGAAATGTTTTCCCGCTTTGGGTAAACCTGAAACGGGAACCCCAAATCGTTTTTGGGTGCACACCTCTGTTTGTTACTATTTTAATAGAAACTTTAATTACTGTTGCATTTTTATCCCACCCTTCCTCTTCCAAGGGCATCTAGGGTAGCATGTAGGGATCTCCCATCCTCTTTTTCCCCACAACAATCCTGTGAGGTAGGTTAGGCTGAATATGTGTGACTTGCTCAAACTCAAGCATGATCACACTCATGATTTGTCCTGGGGCTCTCTGGTGATACTAACCACTATAAAATACTACTTTTTCCAAATCTTGTGCTGTTTTATTGATATGTTTTGATTCTTCTGCTTGTGAACTCTCTTGAGAATTTTTATGTGGGGATATAGAAGAAAGTGAGGAAATAATGGATAGAAATACACAAAGAAATGCAAAAGATACTAAAATTTTGCTAAAGTTTTTGTTGAACCCTAAAAATATGTTATTAAATACCTTACCAAGTAATATTATAAAAATACATAGTGAACTATTTAAATATATGATAATCATATAGGTGAAAATTAAGAATAACTAAGAACCACTTTGTAATCAAATATTTTGTAATCAAATATTGTATACAAACGCATCTTAATATGATTAAGTATTATATCTCATAGAAAGCGTCTTAAGAAATTTAATGAAGGGGAAGGTGGGGAGAAATACTTTTGTGTTTATATACTTCGTTACATATAGCTATCTCTGATTTACACAACTATGTTATACAATTCCTTTTTTTCTTTTTATATCTACTCTTACTACTATTTCGTTTTTCAAAATAAAAATATATTATATTGCAAAAAAAGAAAGAGTTTTTGTGGGAAAGTGGTAGATTACAAATGTTTTAAATAATATAAACCAATGTATATTATTATTGCTACTTCAGTGGAATTACAACACCAAGGTTGCTGAATTCCACATTAGCATTCGGATGTTCATTTGGTATATCCGAATAAGCACCCTGCATGACCTCAACAGCACCTGCTTTAAACAGAGGAGTCTTCCCAGCGGTGTCGCTCTGCAAGAAGGGATTTCATGTCTAGCCAGAGATACCAACTGCTGCACTCACAAAGGACTTTGTGTGCTTAGGAGGCATGTTTCAACACAAAGGTTATTTTCAAATTAAAAGTCTCGTCCTGTCAAAACTTGAGAAATAATATGGGCAAGGACACAAAAGCATTCCATAGCTTTATTAACGACAGTGTTCACTGATCTGTGAATAACCCGAGAAAAAAAATGAAGATTATTGAGTTACTTTACCAATCTATCCATCCATCACTGGAGAACAGGTCTCAGAAGTGATGGATTATCTCACCTCGTTGATGTTTGTCCCAAACTAAGGTTTTCTCCTGGAGAGAAAAGGGAGGAAAATGATCCTCCAAGCACAATCTCAACATTAAGTAGCAATTCTGATATTAATATGAAACTAAGAACAGGAAATGCTTAAAGCAATCTCCTTCTTTTAACCCAATGCTAAGGGATCCTGCTGCTTGAAAAATGATAGAAAGTTGGTGTGTGTGTAATTTTTAACTGATTGTTCTTGACAGAAGAAGTGGACACAATAACTGGATTTCCAAACAAGCTGATTGGTGTTTGAAGATTTCACACAAAGCTAAGAATTCACAGTGCAATCCTATGTAACATTATGCCAGTCTAAGTCTATTCAAACCAATGGGTTTTTCAACTGGAGTTATTTTGCATAGGACTGAATTCTTATTGTGGAGTTAATTCTAATCTACGTTCATCCAAATTTACACAACCTGATCTTAAACGATCTGCTTTAGGATCTCACACATTATACTCATTTCCCCATTCATTTTTAAGGCTTTGAAGCAGCCATGGGGAAGTTTAATTACATAGGGGCACAGCATTTGGAAGAGCAGGGCTACCCTTTCCATCCAGAGACTGTTTCCCAGATCAGCTATTGGCTAATGGGCAACGGAGAGCCACAATATCGGTATTTTTTTTATTATTTGTGGGGCTTCAGACCATAAAGACCTTCCACACTATATTTTGTTCTGCGCTTTGTATATGGAGCCCAGAAAAAAATTCTTGGGGAAATCTTAAAAGGCACCGATTCCTCTCCTGTGGTGGATAAACTAACCTTCCTTCTTTCCAATTTGGATCCCTGTGTATTTTATAGAGTGGCACAGTTCGTCCTGGCAGGTAAGAAAATCCGGGCTCAAGCTGTGCTTAACGGTTGAGATTCTTTTCTCTGCGTATAACAAGGGTGCTGATGTGTAACTTTTGTGTGTTTATAACATTATAGTTTTATCGTTTATTGTTTGTGTTTTCCTTATGTGTTTTATTTGCTTAAGTGTGATGGCCTTTGGCTACATGCAATAAACACTGTACCGATTCTAAATATGTGTTCGTCTTCTTGCCCCTGCCCCCACAGCAGCTAACATCAGAGGGGTAATTTCAGTGGGGGGAACTGTGCAAAGAGAAAAGATTTAAAATGCATCTTTCAGTGCTGCAGCACTGATCCAGCACCCTCACACACAACTGCTATGAAGCCTGAAAAGCCTGGGAGACCCACAGTGAAATCCTAAGCAGAATTACATCCTTCTAAGTCCATAGTCATCAGTCACGAAGCCTGGGAGACCCACAGTGAAATCCTAAGCAGAATTACATTCTTCTAAGTCCATAGTCATCAGTCACGAACTGAGGGTCGGGGGGGAGGGGTGGCAATCCTTGTCCGGGAGGGTTTCTCCTTCAAGCCGCTTCCCGCCCCGAAGATCTCTGGCATTGATTGTGTGGGCCTGGTGTGGAATGCCGAGGAGAGTTTGGCTGTCTGCTTGGTGTACCGACCGCCCAGCGCACCAGCAGACGCCTTACCGCGCCTGCTAGAGGTGGTTGCTGGGTGGGCCTTGGAGTACCCCAGGTTGATGGTGCTGGGGGATTTCAATGCCCATGTAGATGATGCCACCTCGATACAGGCCACGGACCTGGTGTTAGCCATGGCAACACTGGGACTCTCCCAATTTGTATCAGCACCCACAGATGAAGCAGGCCACACGCTAGATCTGATCTTCGGGATGGGATTTGATGTGGTTCTGGATAAAGTAGAGTTGGTGCCATGGTCAGACCACGCGGTTGTGAAGGCCCGGCTGGGCGTGCCACCCCCCTCCTGCAAGGGTGGTGAGCAAATTTATGCTCGCCCGCGGAGACTTATGGACCCAATTGGGTTCCAGAATGCTCTGCGGGAACCAATGCTCCACGGTGGTTCATTAGATGAGCTAGTGGAGGGCTGGCAAGTCCGGCTCTCTGAGGCCATCGATGAAAGCGCCCCCCGTCGTCCTCTTCGCTGCCGGAATCGCCAGGTTCCTTGGTATACAGAGGAGCTGCGGCAACAGAAACGGGAGCTAAGATGACTTGAACGCGTGTGGCGGCGATCTCGTGACGAGGAAGCAAGGACATCCTATAGGCTGTTTATGAAGTCCTATGAGATGGCGGTGAAAGCTGTGAAGAAAGAGTATTATGCAGCTTCCATCGCATCAGCTAGCTCTCGCCCAGCTAAATTATTTAATGTGGTCCGTTCATTGGTCTCCCAATCAGGTGGAGACCATCAAAAGTTGAATTTGGAGATAAGCTGTGAGGCTTTTGCGAGCTTTTTTACTGATAAGATCTTGCTTCTCCGCCGCGACTTACCAGCCACAGTTGATACAGTAAATGAACTAGAGGCCCCTTGGCCGTCTTCGGGACCCATATTAGATCATTTCAGCCCTCTTTTCGGGGAAGAGGTGGACAGGATTCTGCATGTGGTACGGCCTACCACGTGCCCCTTGGACCCGTGCCCGTCATGGCTGGTGAAAGCCAGTGTTGACGGGCTTCGGGATTCCTTGGAGGCGATTATAAACCTGTCCTTGAGCTCTGGGGTTTTTCCCAAGGCGCTGAAGGAAGCTGTGGTACGGCCTCTTCTGAAGAAATCATCATTAGATCCTGCTGACCTGCTCAATTACCGACCAGTTTCCAACCTTCCGTTTTTGGGGAAGGTGATTGAGCGGGCGGCAGAGAAGCAACTGCAGAATTTCCTGAAGGAGACCTCAGCCCTAGACCCCTTCCAGTCTGGTTTCCGCCCGGGACATGGGGTCGAGACATTGTTGGTCGCCCTCACAGACGATCTCCGCAGACATCTGGATCGGGGCGGATCAGCACTGCTGATTTTGCTGGATCTGTCAGCAGCGTTTGATACGGTCGATCATGAGCTTTTGACCCACCGCCTTGCCGATGTGGGGATTCAGGGGACAGCACTGCAGTGGCTGGTCTCCTTTCTCCATGATCGGGGACAGAGGGTGGCGCTCGGGGAGAGGGTGTCATCTCGTAGGCCACTGGTTTGTGGTGTGCCACAGGGAGCGATACTCTCTCCATTATTATTTAATATCTATATGCGCCCCCTCGCCCAGCTGGTGCGGAGTTTCGGGCTTGGGTGTCACCAATACGCGGATGACACCCAGCTTTATCTGTTGTTGGGCGGGCAGCCTGGATCGGCCCCTGATGCCCTGGAGCGTGCTTTTGAGGCTGTGGCTGGTTGGTTGAGACAAAGTCGGCTGAAATTGAATCCCACGAAGACGGAGGTCCTGTATGTGGGTCGTGGGGAGATGGCTTTGGGACCTCGGCTTCCTACACTTGATGGGGCAGCACTTACACTGGCCCCGAGGGTTAGGAGCCTGGGGGTGATTCTGGATTCCTCCTTGAAGATGGAGGACCAGATCACTACAGTTGCCAGGTCTTCCTTTTATTATCTTCGGCAGGCCAGGCAGCTTGCCCCTTATTTGTCTCCCCGTGACATGACTACAGTGGTCCAAGCAATGGTCACCTCTAGGTTGGATTACTGTAACGCGCTCTACGCTGGGCTTCCCATGGGCCTGATCCGGCGGTTACAGCTGGTACAGAATGCAGCAGCGCAGGTCATTGCTGGAGCACCGGTGTGGGAGCATATTACACCGGTGCTACGCCAGCTGCATTGGCTGCCAGTGGAGTACCGAATCAGGTTCAAGGTTTTGGTGTTAACCTACAAAGCCCTATGCGGACTGGGACCGACGTATCTGAGGGACCGTCTTTCACCATATGATCCCCGGAGGACTCTCCGCTCTGGCAGAAAACATCTTTTAAGTGTCCCTGGCCCTAGGGAGGCCCGCCTGGTGTCGACCAGGGCCAGGGCCTTTTCAGTCCTGGCCCCGACCTGGTGGAATGCTCTGTCTTGTGAGACAAGGGCCCGGCAAGATTTGCTTGCATTTCGCCGGGCCTGTAAGACAGAGCTATTCCGCCAGGCATATGGCTAACGCCGGGCAGTGCCTGCCCCCCCGTGAAGGGGGGGTTAAACCATCACCCCTATGCAAACACAGAGGCATGTATGAACCACTATGCAGCATGAATTGTTATATTTAATGTTTTTAAATGTTTTTAAATGTATTATTTATTGTTTTTAAATGTTTTTAAACATGTTTCTATTTGTTATCCGCCCTGAGCCTGCGAAAGCGGGGAGGGCGGAATATAAATATAATAAATTAAA
The DNA here is from genome assembly GCF_028583425.1 of Eublepharis macularius. Lineage (NCBI taxonomy): Eukaryota > Metazoa > Chordata > Lepidosauria > Squamata > Eublepharidae > Eublepharis > Eublepharis macularius. Next base: position 20,870,024 of record NC_072802.1, read on the forward strand.
TTAAATTAAATTAATAGAATTCAATGGGCTTTGAAGGGCTTAACTCTGCTTGGGACTGTACTGCTAGCCACACAACTCCTACGTGGCATGCAACTGGGGAACACCAATCAGAGCAGTTTGAGCAGACATCCAATGCAAAAACTGGGTGGTGCAAAGACTAACATCCCAGCCTACTATTGGTCAGTGACACTAATTTTACAGACGACAATGGTCACTGATCTGTCAATAGTATTTAATGGGTTGGATCCAAACAGCTTTTTTGCTGCTGTGGGGGGAAAAACCTAAGAGAGATGGTGTTCCCTTTGGGAAGTGTCAAAAGAGACTACTTTGGGGGAGAGGGAATAATGGGACCTGCATGTACAAAAGCTGTGTTGGACAAGGGCTGCAGTAAGAAGGGAAAATTGGGTGTGACTGAGTGAAAAACAACGGACTGGATCCAACCTTCTCTTTTCACTATCTATATGATACTGTGTAACAGTAGGTTATCCACCACTGTCTCAATAACTTCCGTAATTTAACCTGAGTCTCAATGAGAAAGATGGACTACAAATGAATAAATAAACCATTTCCCAAAACTGTCACAACAGAAGACGCTATCCAGCTACATGAACCAATGTTCTAAGACGACAGGAGGACTGGTCTGACTTGTGATTTAAGGTCAGAAATCCATCTGCTAGTGTTATAGGAAGCAACTTATGGAAAGGAAGAGAATAAATGGTTAAATAAATACATTTCCAAACCCACAACGATGCAGTTATAATTTCCTCCATATTTTGTCCTTCTTTTCCAAAGGAACGCAACCACCTGTTTTCATCTCATAACCAACACTAATCTTACAAAACATCCAACTCATCAAGAGGAAAATTCAGATGGGTGGCCATGTTAGTACGTAGCTGCAAAATAAAATGGGAGTCCTTTGGCGCTTTAGAAATTGAGTTACACCTCACTATACAGTTATATGATGAATACATCCACAAGGCTAAGAAATTTAAATGGGGGGGGGTAACAGAGAGAGATCCAATTATCTTGTTTTAACCATACCTCTTTTTGTAACATTCTCCCCTTCTCCTTCCCCCAACTTTGTGTAGTTTGTAGCATTTAAGATAAATTCCTTGGCCTTATGGTTGTACACTTCACACATGTGATGATGTGAGTTCTTCTGACTCAAGAAAAATTATGCAAGAATAAATTTTGTTAGTCTTTAAAGCACACACCTCCTGGGACTGGAGTCCTTTTCATCAAGAGGGAACGTCTGAAGTGGGACCTGCAGATAAAAGGCAACATACAAAAACACCTCTTCCTTGGGGAACAAGCTCAGTACTATGAAAATTGAACTTGAACCTGAGTATGTGGAAACTTGGAAGAGCCCCGTGGTGCAGAGTGGTAAGCTGCAGTACTGCAGCCCAAGCTCTGCTCACAACCTGAGTTCGATCCCGGCAGAAGCTGGGTTCAGGTAGCAGGCTCAAGGTTGACTCAGCCGTCCATCCTTCTGAGGTCGATAAAATGAGTACCCAGTTTCCTGGGGGTAAAGTGTAGATGACTGAGGAAGGCAATGGCAAACCACCCCATAAAAAGTCTGCCAAGAAAATGTCGTGATGTGACGTCCCCCCTTGGGTCAGTAATGACTTGGTGCTTGCATAGGGGACTACCTTTATCTTTTTTTTAAATGTGGAAACCTGGAGCTGCATTCAAATGATGTGATGAACTGAGGTTAGATCCAAGCCCAGTCCGTTTTGACACCCAAGTGCAGAGACTCTGTCGCTAGTTTGTTAACGCAGTATATGTACTAACTGTGGTATGCTGTGATGTCGGAATTTGCAGTCACTTCAGTTGCATTTCAGTGATTTACAGTGGTGTAAGACAGGTTCGATTCCAGAGGTGGCAGGATAGGGGGGGATTTTAAATGCCATTTATAAGCTGCTTAAAATGTATGGCTGTCATATTATTATTGTTCTGATACTGCCTAATGATACTGACTACCTATTGGTTGATATTAATTTTACATCATTGCTGTTATTTTTAAAACAACCAATTGTTTATAGCATTAATACAAGTAATTTTAAATTGTTCTGATTGTTTTTAATTATACTTCGTATGCTGCTTTGAGAGGCATTTGGCTGAGTGTGTAGATTTTTTTCTTTTTAACATTTTTTAAGAAATTATTTATTAGTGCAAAACAAAAAAAGAAACAAAAAACAAAAAAAAACCCCAATTCTGGCAACAAAAATGCTATTGCCAATCCATTCATACGCTTCTATAAAAGGTTTCCAAATATCTAACAATAAGTCCATATGCAATTTTTAAAATGAATGAATGAAGAAAATCACCTCCCAGGCAGGAAAGCAGGCAAGAAGCAAACAAACCCAAATTTTACACAATAAAATTGAACTTATTACTTGTATCTGACAGACTAGCCAGAGTTTGTAGAACGAACCGTAGTTCATTACGATGTTGGAATACTTTTTCCAGAGAGAGCACCCCAATTCCTTCCTAACTGTTTAGATCAATAACGGGAAAGAATGCTGATCTTGTCCCCTGCTGGGACAGCAGCTGTTGCAGACAGCATTGTGGAGTTTATGCAGAATTTCATTCAGAATGCAAGGATATGACTTACAAATGTCTTTGAATCAGTCACATAAATATGCATGCGTGCCATTTATAACAGTAGCCTTGATGAGAACACACAGGGTAACCGATTGCAAGAAACGCTTAAGAGGTTTACATTAAAACGGAATATGAAGAGGTGGTTAGAAATCACAGGACAAGTGACACCTTATTCTGATAACCTGGTGATAAAAATTGTAGGGTATGATGTATAGGTAGGGATGATACCACTTGGTAGACAGACTGAACAGGATTCCTAGAAGTCTTAAAAAACGATTCAGAATTAGTAATATGCAGCAGCAGCAGACAGTAAGTCCTGGATTCAGAAGACAAAACTATTACAAATTGGAATCTTTAAAAGGAGGAAGTGGTTAGTTCTTAAGCTGACAGGACATGCGCTAAGAGGTTTTTCTTTTTTTAGTGTCATTTTCCATTTTAAATGTAAAGAGACTAACCTTAAGTGTGATTTATTTGTATCATGTTCTTCTTGCCATAGAGCCATGCAGGCAACATTTTAGCTTTCAAACTACCCTTTGAAATGAGTTAAGCTAAGACAAAGAGAGTGGCACATATTTAACTACGAGCCTTCTCCAACAAAAATGGCATTTCTGCTTACAGAAGACAGGGCGGCGGTTCCCATCAATTCCCACCTCCCACTGCAGATCCTCGCTTTATCCTCAACGACGTTCCTGATCTCCCCCCGACTCCTGGGACAAAATTTCAGGGGAGTTGCAGCAAGAGTGGGAAATGACAGAGCCCCACTCTGTAGAGTCTATGGATGGCTGGATACATGGCAGTGACTTGTGCACAAGCCAGTCTAAGGAACTTTCTGTCCAAACTAAAGATTTTCAACAAAGTAAACCAGTGCTTTAGGTTTAGCACTATACTGACTCTCTGTATCCTGGGAGATGTTTCAAAAGCAGCGCAGGGGCTGGCTACACTGCTTTTTGGAGTGAAAACACACATAAGTGAAAAGCTCGACGACGACACCAGATTTCACCGTTTACCAGCCACAACTCTGGATTCAGATTTCTTACTTTAAACCTCCAGATAACAAATCAATCATATAGAACAATGTACTAGAACTTGAGGGACTAGTCCACTGAGGCTAAGCTCACCTGGGGATTCCCTTCCAGGACAACGGAATAGCAGGGGATGGGGAAGAATGTTGGGGGTGGGAGAAACCAGAAGCCACAAGTCCAGCATCTTGTAGCCTTCTCTTCATTTCTCACAGTACACACTGCTGAACAATGACAGCAAGTGATGAACTGTTTCTTCTCCACCCACAAAACATGAAAAAATGGGAACGGTAAGAGGTCTGAAGGAATTAAATCGGGTTACACATTTTGAAGACGTCTTAAGATCGGCTCTTTGCTTACCGGCAAAAGCACTGCGGGATCTCCCCTTGCCCGTACAGAGGGAACAAGAATGGAGTGTTGCCGTAACGGCCAAGGCACTGCAGAAATTTCTGTGTTGCCTTCAAGCCGTCTATGGTGCAGCAGTCCGCCTCCGAGACCATTGCAATGGAATGCAAAATGAAATGCTGCAAGTTGGGAGTCAACTTCTGGGTTTTCAGGTAGTCGGAAAACTTGCAATCCTTCTGAGCTGTTTCAGGAAAGGAAAGGCAAATGTTAGCGGCTTTGGATGGCCACTGGAAAAACAAAAAGGTGACATCTGAGGAGGTACAGTCACAACAGAAGACTGTACCATGTCCAAGACCATTATTAAGCCCTTAGCCGCTTTAAGAGATGCGGCTTTGTCCTCTTCACAAATACAGGCAAGTTCCAAACTCTCACAAATACATTAATACCTTAACCCAGACTCATATCGTTGGTCCATCAAACTCAGTACTGCCTGAACTGACTGACCGTGGCCGTCCCAGGTTTCATGTACAGGTCATCCACATTACCTACTACCTGAGCCTTTTAACTGCAACGCAGAATCACAGCTACACCCCAAAAGGAGAAAAGCAGTACCCAAAGATAAATCGCCCTGTTTCATTTTGAGAACACATTCCATCACATAAGCATATGAAGCTGCCTTATACCAAGCCAAACCCTCGGGATATCAAGATCAGTGTGGTCTATTCTGACCAGGAGTGTCTCTCTAGAGCCTCAGGTAGAGGTCTTTCGTACTGCCTATTATATGCACACTTTCTTTAAACCAGAGATGTCAGGGACTGAACTTGAGACCTCCTGCAAGCACAGCAGGCAGACCATCACTGAACCACAGCCCCACTCTGACTGAATTTGGAACTTCTTACATCAAAGATCCAGAGGAGTTAGCCGTGTTAGTCTGTAGTGGCAAAATCAAAAAGAGTCCGGTAGCACCTTTAAGACTAACCAACTTTACTGTAGCATAAGCTTTCGAGAATCACAGTTCTCTTCGTCAGATGTGTGATGCATCTGACGAAGAGAACTGTGATTCTTGAAAGCTTATGCTACAGTAAAGTTGGTTAGTCTTAAAGGTGCTACCGGACGGACTCTTTTCGATCTTACATCGAATACATCATTTGTTTCTCATTTTCTCACACTGAAGCGATCACAGTGAGAGCTCAGCTACCTAATACGGCCACATCTTATCAAAAGCAGCCTGCTTCAGGCTACAGCCACTGTAGCTTTCTTGGAGGAAACAATGAAGGGCCGAATGGGATCTCTGGTGGGCCAACAAAGCAGCAGCAGCCCTGGCTGCATTTGACCAACCAGGAATATAAAACAGATCTCTCTCAAGACCAAGCTACGTTATTTGTTTAATGAATCTTCTCCAGCAATCCCAAAGCATTTGTAAAGGAGTGAGTTTTTAAAAGCACTGCAGGGGTCTGATATAGCTCAGGGGGAAGAAGGGGCTTCTGCCTCCCTCCGGCACCCTTTTCTGAAGCCTTAATGTTCTGGGGGTGAGACACTGCATGCCCCAATTTGGAGTTGTGCCAGCTTTGGAAACAGAGTGGAAGGGGGATGCAGAAGTCCCTCCTTCCACCACACCGCAGTCCCGAGCCGAATCAGTGCTTTAAAAATCAGTTTTCCACAACTGCTAGTGTACTGCATAGAAAGAGAGTTGTGTCTCAGGAACCCAACTTGTAAAAACAAAAATAACATGTAGTTTGGCCCTTACCTACTTGTTGAGAGGGCAAGAAACAACCATGGCTATAAGCAGAGATGATCAATGCAAATGGAGGAGAGGGCTCTTCTAGGTTTTTGCCTACAAATTTGCTACTGCCTTCTCTTGTTTTTCCTGGGGGCGCTTTAGAATTCTGAAAAGCTGGAGTCTGACTTACACATGGAATCATTTGATGTGATTAAATGTATTACATTTCCAGTTCCAAGAACCTGGTTCAGCAGATCCGTGGGCACGTGTGAATTCCACCACGCTCAAGGGCTCTCTCACTGACCTGAATGGCCAGGGAACTCCACATGTACACCATAGTTACCATCCCCTATACAGTGTTTTACGCATGAGAGTGGAAAAGAACAAAAGTCCAGTAGCACCTATAAGACTAACAAAATTTGTCGTAGGGTATGAGCTTTTGTGAGTCACAGCTCACTTCTTCAGGTATGCTAGAGACAGCCACGGCTACCCATCTTGATCTTACATGTGAGAGAATTCCTTGTGCCCAGAGGAGCCTAACGAGGACCTCCAGAATCAAGAAGCGCAGAAATTTAAGAAAATGCCAAGGAGATGGAGGGAACAAGGTAACAAAAACGCATCCACACACAAACCAATGGGACATCTGTGATTCAAGAGATACAAACCTTGATATTCATCGGGGTGCGCTTCATAGTCCAGACAAAACGTCAGGAATCTCATCAGCATTCTCTTCTCCACCATAGTCAGCTGCTTGCTGTTGAAGACATCTGCCCTGGAACACGGCACCTGAAAGACGTTTACTTTGTGAAACAGCTTTGCCTTCTGCCATAGAAGCAGAAAAGCCGCAATGGCTCATTTACACAGACTGGCTTTAGCAGCTATGCCTCACTCGGTCTTATATTTCGCTTGCTGAGAATTCTCACAATCACCAACATAATCTTAAAACCACGGCCTTACGTTCTCCACACAGTCAAGTGCAGCCTATGCATGTTTTAGCTAGCCCTGTTGGGTGAATTAGAGTAATTACATTAATCTGAAGGGTTAAATAGTTTCCAAGGTTTAAATACTTGTCTAGATTCCCACCTCTACAAGGCTCTTGCCACCACCTGTCCTCTTTCTTTCCTTTATCCTATGAACTTCTGGCTTGAACTCAATGCAAACTTTCCACTTTCCCATGTTTCCATACTCTTGTCCTCTCTCTTTTAGATATAACGTAAATGCATATGCTGCTGGACTTAAATTGGAAGGGGCATTTCTTTCTTTGCTCTGCCATTAAGCTATTGTACCTCCCTCTTCCAACAGGTAGCAACAATGAACCTGAAATACCAGCACCATTTGGAGACTGGTTAGTCCTTGCAGCTTGGTTAGCCCTTGAAAGCAAACCGGCGACCTGGACAGCAGCATTCTAATGAATTTTCTCCTTTGGCAATTGTTTAATTCAGCAGCTATAAATAATATAGTTATAAATAATATTACAATTTATGAAGGGCTGAACAAATTTCTAACACTATTATGCCTATGAATGAACCAGGGATAAATACATTGTTAGATGAAGTTGATGACAGTTTAAGTGCCAAAACAGATGTAATCCCAAGAGACTCATCAATGGATCTTCTGTGGGGTTTTAAGGAGTAAATAGCTGAGTGTGGGGAGAGACCCACACCGGGTGAGAGGAGCATAGCTGCACCATGCATAGCACCCCTTTCCAGCCCTTAACTGCTCGCCAATTCATGTTGTTACAAGGGGCAAGGGAAGGCTTAAGTTTTTAGTCCATGTCAGGTAGCTCCTATTTATCCTTTAAAAACTTGCAGGAGTTAATCCCCAAAAGACTTAAAGATCTAGATCTGTGGTAAATTGGAAGGATATAATTCCTCTATATCTCCACTACTAGTTATACACATCCAGTTCCACATGCTCAGATACAATAGCACATAACAGGATGGATATTCAATACCGTAAGATATAATCATTGCTATTTGATTGTATATGAATTGTAAATATATGTTATTTATGATTGTATGAATGTATAATAATTTAGAAAACATATACTGAATGTAATAATTGTCTACAGATACATATTCTTGTAAAAGTTATTTGCATTGTTGGTGATTTTAAAAACAATAAACCGAATTTGGGGGGGGAAAAACCCTGCAGGAGTTCCCTGAACGGATCTCCTAATGTTCGACCTCAATTTGACTTTACATTTGCTCAAATGTCAAAATATTGGGCTTTTGCAATGCAGTCTGTTACAGTACCTGTTCTACTCTCCCTTCTCGAAATGCAAGAATCCGGGTAACATTTTTAAACTCGGCATATCGGCTAACGTTGGACTTAATCAGAAGGTCTATCAACAATCCTCGAGAATACAATAACTGTATAAGAGAAAAAAAATTTTTTTTGAGGAAAATGTGTCTTTTAATTAACAGTTTTCTTGTCAGCAGTGACGACCAGCAAAAGCAATCAAGAAGATTTTAAAACATTTCACAATTTAAAAATAAGATTAAATAACAGTAATATTGAACACTAATTCTGAACTTCCAGTTCTCTTTGTGGACAAGTACCCGAAGCATGCAGATTAAGTTCAAGATTTTAATGAAACTTTGCCATGCAGACATGGAGAAAATCAACAGGCAATAATGGCTGTTGTCTCTGACTTATTTCAATGTCTTACTTCCTACTGGAAGTAAAATTTGAGTTTCCAGGCAGAATGCAAGGGTCACTTCAGATGCTCTACAAAAGCATGCAGAGAAGAAATGCAAGTCAGTCACACTTCCAGATCGCATTTAAAGGGGAGTGATGAACTTCTCCTTCACACTTAATCTGTAAATGTGAAAAGAAGAACCACAACTCATCACTTCCTCTTTTGCTACCGTTGGACAACCTCCGAAGCAGTCCAAAGTTAAGAGATGGGGAAAGAAATGGAAGTTGGGTTCCAAATAAAATACGATCAGAAAAAAAACCTGGAGAAGCTTCAGGGGAGGTACCCACCCACAGCGACTTGGATCCAGACACCAGTACCCACATGCACGAGCGAACGGGTTTCCTCATGAATGGTGGGGCATGACCCTGGCTTCTGGCAGCAGCCTCCCATCTTTTCTCATGGGGTGCTGCTTTGAAAGGGCCACAGGATAACAGAGCAGCTACTACTGGAAGAGGGACCTAGAAAGCCTTGTATGTGTCAGTGAAACACGACATGTGATGCTCTGGATTTAAGCCAAGGAGCTGGAAAGAGCAACATAGGGAGTAGAGGCAGGATGCAAGCCAGCCAGTGAACATACATAAAGGACAACCGTAGCCACTGCCCATCCTGCTGGAGCCAATACTTTAATGGGATGCAGGCAACATTAAAGCTAAGTGAAGTTACAGCAGAGCAGAAGAGATCCTTAAGGACCTGGCCCAAAACTTGATGGAGCTTTAGAGATTCTTACAAGCAGTCTCCAAAACCTCCAGCATACAAAGCTATCAAAACACAAGAACCATTAGCCAGCCTTCCTCTACAACACAATCTTTCCATGATTTTCGAGAAGTTGGACTTATATATTCCATTTGCAAGCTTTCATCATACATCTGCTCCGTACGTTACTTTCAGATGACGAACTTCTTGTTCTTTTATCCCCAAACTTTTTAATATCCCAGCAAGCACAGTGTTCACATGGTTACAAGTTAAAACCATAAAACTTAATCTTCTAATACTTTTACTCGCTTTGTATAAGCTAAAAATTTATTACACATTCTTGGAAGGACATGAATGTAAAACCCCTAGAGCAAGATGGATGACCTGACTTAAAAGGCAATGCTCCAGTGGAGAAAGTTACTTATGCGGTGCTATCATTCTCAAAGTCTTTGCAGCCCTGAGTAGCTAATTTTGCAAGTCTAATAAGGGACGTGAGAGTAGGTCACCAAATCAGAGCTGTGTCATCAGAGGTCAATTCGAATAGCCCTGACCCCAAACATTCTGGGGACAGAATCACATTCTCCTACATGAACGTATCAGGATACTTAGATCATCCTCCGAAGCCTTTTGACATGTGCCTCCAACTCCTGAAATATGATGAGCAGCATACAAAATCAGGCTTTTCCAGCAGCAGTACCAATACTTTGGAACACCTTGGCAGGAGTTCGCCCCCGCCCCACCCCTGGTTAACATTCCAATGAAAGGCCAAGTCAACACACTTTTGGAGAGCTTTAGATCGCTGAATCTCCAGTGGTGTAATTAGTCCTTTCCCCCCTATTTTGCTTTTTCTATTTACTCGCTGTGGCTGTACACCTGAATGGGTTGTGTTTTAAATTATTTGTCATTTTAGTTCTGCGATAAGCTGCCCTGGGGACCTGTATAAATGGAAGGGCAAGATATAAATGTTTCGAATAAATATTACCAGTTGAAGCTTGACTAAATACAAGGAATTATAGCAGAGAAACAAAAGGGAGTATTCGTGGCTCCAGTTAATTGTTTGTTTAAAAATACAAATCAGGGGCTCCGAGAGGAATTCTAAATTATTGGAAGATTTCTTCTGAGTTACACATCTTCAATGCAGGATGCTATGAGCTCCTAGGAGATTAAGGTGGCTAATTTCCCCTCTGTTTTCCTCCCCTCCCACTGATAATCACCTGCATCCAGTAGTCTGTCCATCCCTGTTCTCATTTAGACTTTTGAGGACAGAATGAGGCTTTTCCCCCTTTTCTAAAAAAGAAACTGCTTACTGCAGATTATGCAAGACAAGCCTTTTCAGGAGGACTTCTGGTGATTGGTAGCTATGCTTTGGTTTGTTATTCCTGTTTGCAGCAGAGTATTATGATAATCTTTTACAATTTATGGTTTATGTTGTAAATTGAATGATTTTTATTAAGGATATTGTGTTTTATTAGGTAAAGTTACTGGAGAGGCAACGTATACATTTTGTAATAAATATTTGCAAAAAAAATACCGTCTTGCATATCTGGGGAGTCCTTTTAAGTAGGGCAGCCCCACATCACTGCCCTACTGACAGGCACAGGTCGATCAAGCCTGCTATTACAAGGGATCGTCGTTCGTTCCATACCACAGACTGCCTACAGCCCTAGACCAGGGCTGTATGTGTTCTGCAACTCCCTGTAAGCACAGACTGTAGTACTGGGCACAGAGTTTCGAATCTTAGAACTTAAGCTTCTTTATTTTTCAAAATTTTACCAGAAATCAGTGGCATCACTCCCACTTATTATGTCTATATCGTTAACTGAAAGAAAATGCAAGACCAAGTTTGGAATGTACAAACTGCAACCAAAAAGGTGTAAGCGGGAGCTGTGATAGAGTTCATTTATACTTCTTGTTCATTCAATAGAGATGGGGACGAGAACAACAAGATATTGAATGGTCAGATTCTGGTAATCATTCTCTCCAGTTGTAAAGCTGATGGCCAATTGCCTATCAACAGGGCAACAAAACTGCAATACACAGACAACGCCGCATCTCTGCATACTTGGGATTCCGAAAAATATTTCTTGCAAATTAAAAAGAACCCTAATAAGCAACTAGATGTGGAGTGATAATTTTCAGTGACCTCTAGGAAGAACAGACTGTTGAAGGTGGAGCACCCGTAAAAGAAAACATAGGGGGACAAAGAAATTGGCCTGCTCAAGCCTCTAAGATTTTGTTGTACCCTGGAAGAGGATAGTTGGGTTACGGGGAAATTTTGCACTTGTTTATTCCTTCCCCCCTCGCAATTCTTCATAGGCCCTCCAGCTGATTTATTTTCAAAAAGCAAATACAATTCAGATCCTCAGATTTCATTCTGCGAGCTGAGGAGTTTTCCTCGGGTGCAAAGAGCCCTGCATCGCAAGAAGAGGAGTGTCCTGCCAACAGAAGTCTCCTTCCTTGTGACAGGGGAAGGCTTCTCCATTAGCAGAGTGAAATCTTAGGCGCCAATGCATTACGTATTCCATTTCTTAAACTTGGTTTAGTTTTCATATGTTTTAGTTTTGTTTTGTTTTCTGCAAAGTGCCATCCCCAAAGGAAAAGGTTCAAATCTGTTAGAACTTTGGACAGACTGAAAGGAAAAGATCAAAATGTGCTTTTAAGCTGATACAGTAGCCCAGTCCTCTTTTTCAAGCAGCACATGCTTTAAAGTGTGTGTCTTTTGGAAAGTGACCTATGCTCCTTACAAAGCAAAATGCTGGATCCCAGCACCATCATAATTACCCTGCATACTCTTTGAAGCTTCTAAAGGAGTCGTTTTTAATGAAGTAAATAGATTTTTTTTAAGAGAAAGAAAAGTCAATGAATTCCCTACCTTGGAAATTAAATCAATATTAAATCGCCTGCCTTCTTTAACAATTTGGGAGTAAGTAATTTTCTTCGGTTCAGCGGTAGCATCCATTATTGATGTGGATTCTTCGTTTTCCGTTCCCGATACTGATTGATCAGAGGTTACATCGTCGCTGTGTTTCTCTCCTAGAGAGGTGACTTCTACACTGTTGTGGTCGTCTGGACATTTTGCGTTGTTTTCTGAAGGACTTTCTGGGGACGTTTCTTCACCTTTGACTCCCGATGACTGACCGTCTAAAGGAACGCATTCCTCTTCAGTGGTAGCAGAAGCTTCCTCTAGAACTTCGCTAGAAGTAGGGATAACCGAGGTAGAGTGCTTTGGCAGTGCACCGGCTTCTTCCACATCCTCCACTGAATCCTGACTGATTTAAAGAAAAAGATAAAAAAGAAGAAGAAAATAGTCCTTGAATTCAGCAGTCTTGAACTTGTTGGCTACGAAGGACCCTTGCCTGAGTTACACTAAATTTAACTGTTCAGTGTTCGTGCAATATATTTAAAGAATGCAGTAAAAACCGGTTGCTTGCCCACAAACCCCCAGCTCAGCTGCTACAATGACTCAGAGGTTAGTAAAGACTTTGTGAAGAAAGTCTTACAACGGAATATTGACAAACAATACAGCTTATGTGAGAGAAGGGAAAGGACAGCCTGGATGGAAGAATGATAGAAAAGGAGGGAGCTGTGTGTTTTGCGCATGAAAAAGGCATCCCTAGAATATTGTTGGCATGTTTTAAAAATAATAACAATCAAGATATAAGAAACACAAGTAATCTTAACTTTTACTTGTCAGACCCACAGCTTTAGTAAAATTTAATGAAGGTGTGCTTGAAGTCTTGCAGCTGGTGGGCCCACTAAGCCCTTGACTGCCTATTAGGAAAAAGGTAAGCTGGTCCAAAGAGGGAGGTCAGTGCCTGTAACAAGTCCTCAGCATCCTCCCCTTCTTCTTAATGGAAAGATCATTTCACTTTCACTTTCTAAGGCCACACTCCCCATTTCATCTCCTCTTGCTTTTTTAATCTTTGACTTCAATGAAGCCTGCCTCAGCAACTAGTACTTTTGAACTTGCGATTCCAGTTTATGCTGCTGACAGAGATGAATCAAACCTGTGTCGCTACAAATGAGGGAGTGGGTCAACAAGAAGTTTGCATTATCTTTTTATCTTTTCACCACTTAGCCGTCAGTCCACCAAGTAAATTTTTTAAAACTTAGCTGACGATTAATGAACTGCTGTTTGAAAGGTGACTTGAAGCAATACACTAGTAAAGCTTCAGGAGCTATCAAGAGAAGGCTGGGTTTCTCCAGCTGCCAGAGGCAAGCCATTTAACTTTCAGGACTTTGTGTCCTTCCCTAATTAGCAGCCCCGCTATACTGACTAAAGAAAGACCCCTGAATGAGCTGGGCTGGAATATCGTTTCACAAAGTAAATCCCTGAACAGTTCTATAGATTTCACTGAAAGGTGTATTTTGAAATTATTATTGCTAGCCATGTTATAACCTCCACCAGGGCAGAGCAAAGTACAGACTTTTGAGCTCCTTAGAATTCTGTGTCAATCTATTTTCATATAAAGGAAGGAACAACAATCTCCCCTGAAGGCTCAGTTAGGCTCATAAAGGTTTTTTCAAAACCTCATGATTTCTTTATTTTCAAGTGGTTCAGGGCCTTTCAGTTTAGAGGACAAAAAGATGACAAAGGAGAACATCATACACGGCCTGGAAAATGTGGAGAAAGGGGACTCTCTTCCACACCAACAACAGAACTCAAGTACATTCAATGAAGTAGTTTCAAGACAGGCAAAAGAAAGTACTTCTTCATAGAACGCATAATTAACTTACGGCACTAGATCACAGGACATACGATGCCACTAGTTTGGGTAACTTCAAATTCATGGACTAGATCAATCCATGATGGATACGCCCGTCAATGGCTGTTGGCCATGAAGACTAGAAGGAACTTACATGGACAGAAGCAGGCTACCACTGAATACCGGTGGGCAGGGCTTTTTTTCAGCTGGAACGCAGTGGAATGGAGTTCCGGAACCTCTTGAAAATGGTCACATGGCTGGTGGCCCCGCCCCCTGATCTCCAGACAGAGGGGAGTTTAGAAGGCCCTCCACGCCACTTGGCGGCGTGGAGGGCAATCTAAACTCCCCTCTGTCTGGAGATCAGGGGGCGGGGCCACCAGCCATGTGACCATTTTCTCCGAGGGCAACCCACTGAGTTCCGCCACCTCTTTTCCCAGAAAAAAAGCCCTGCCAGTGGGTATTTAATGGGAGGTGTTGGCTTCCGTACTTTACTTGCCAGCCTTCCAGGGTCATGTGGTTGGCCATTTTGAGAAACAAGATGCAGGACCAAGTTGATCTTCCATGCTCCTTGTATGTTCTTAGAATCACCACACAATATGTAACTATGCATTTGTGAAATGGGAAAACCTCGTATTTGTACCATGTAAGCAAACTTCCTTGAGGAAGTAAAGGACTGTCGGTTGATCCAATGTATGTGTGCGTGTGCATCATCAAGCAGGAGCTGCTTACTATACTGCACAGGTTACTATGATGAAACCTATGCAGAACATCACTACATTCATGGAAATGTATCCTTGGCGTTCCATAAACTCGAGTGCCACCAACGCTGTACTTCAAAAACAGAATCACTAACAAGTCATTTTGGGTTGCCGTATTGCTAGGTTGCCCAAGTTTTGCCTGAATTCTGGGCATGCCACCTGGAGCCCATTTGGACCATTAGCATGCATGAAAGCCCACCTTAGAGATGAGCAAGGTGACAGCCTGAAGAGTAAAATTCATCGTGTGGGAAGTTGAAGTCACTCGGGCTTCTTTCGGTCAGCCAAACATCAGAGAGTTGTGCCCAATGGAACCTTGATTGGACTGAAAAACTTAGAACAACAGTTGTGGAGGTGGCAGAGCTTGGCTGGGGCATCTCTGGGCTTTTTCTTCATGCCTTTCCCAAACAAGTAAGTTAACCATTTGTACCTCATGATTAAAATTCAGTCTTGTAAACTGGTCTTCTCCTGCCTATTCTCCTGTCTTACTCACCTCTTTTGCCCTATAAATATCCTTTGAAGCAAACTTACAGACAAGAACTTGCCCCGGCTTCTTTAGTCTGGCTAGGCAGGTTCTCTAATCACTAATCCAAGGGGGAGCGACAAATGGCAACAAAATACAGGGCTGAATGGTCACGACCACATCCTGCCTTTCATTACTGCAGGCAGAAAAGGACTCCACAGCCATGACTGACAGTGCATCCCATCTCTTGTCAACGAGCTTTACCATTGCCTGGGAAGAAAACAAGCGGATTTCTAACAGCCAGGTTTAAAAAAAAAGATACTTCTTCACGTCTTACTCCAAGTTTTGTCGTGATTGCCAGGAACCAGACACAAAGCAACTGGTAAACAATGCAATTATAGCGCTTGATCTGCATGATCGATGTACAATATGCGCAATATACAAAGTAGGCTGTGCGCATTTAGGGAACTGGAATATGGCAACCCTATTTCTAGTAATTCCTGTGGGACTTGCTTCCCTGTGTCTCACACAATGATACCAACTCAGTGACTTGGAAGCCACTTGCAGCTATTTGACATTTATTTTATTTATTTGTTTGTTTATGTCATTTATAGTCCGCCTTTCTCACTGAGACTCAAGGCGGATTACACAGTGTGAGATTAGTACAGTCAATTTCAAGGACTTTTCCATAAGAAATGCCATAGGGTAAATAAACACAGTTTTACAAAAACATAGATTTAGCAAGAATCCAATGCAGATTTGAAGAAATGCTGAAATGGAACATAAGCAATTCTAGGGTTGACATTAGACCATATGAAGCACAGGTAGCTCATAGGAGCACATATTTAAGGTAGTACATAAGGCAACATGGTGGTGAAGTCCTTAACTCATTAGCAAAGCATCTGAGAGCCCCTCCCTACAATACAAAAGCCTTTTAGAATAATTTGGTTTTGCATCGTTTGCGGAAAGCTAAGAGAATGGGGGCTCTTCTGACTTCCTCAGGCAGGCCATTCCACAAGGTAGGGGCCACCACAGAGAAAGCCCATGTATGGGCTGCTGCTGATTTTGCCCACGTGCAAGGTGGCACCTGCAGGAGACCCTGTTCAGATGAGTGAAGCTGCCATGGAGGAACATAGGGAGGGAGGCAGTCCTGTAGGAATGCTAGGCCAAGGCCGTGAAGAGCTTTGTATGTGATAACCAATACTTTGAACTGAGCACAGTAGCTGATTAGGTAGCCAATGAAGTGGCACCTGGCACCTGCCCCATGTTTCAGGAGAGTGGGTAATTTCTTTAGAAACTGGAATAATGTCATCATTACTATTTTATCATTACTACCCAAGATAAAACTATTTTATTTTTTAAAACATAACTTACCCAAGACTATTACATCAAGGCTGCAGAGATATAGAATTGGGCAGATCCCTGTTGAATGCTAACTCACAAAACAAAACTCCTAGTAGTGGAAAAAGATAACATGCTCAGAGGTACCCTGGTAATTAAAAGGGTTATATTATATATTACTGTTTGCGCATGTTTGGGGAGGTTTGCTGGGCATAAGGTAATCATGTGGCTGTTTTGGTTGATGGGAATTGCGAATGTGACTCTCTGAGACCCATAAAGCAAGTACCACTGATCTAGTATCACGCTATGAAGATCACAACTGAAACTGTCTGTTTTAACATCAAATACTTGACAGCGGCTTCAGTGGGTAACAAAGAAAGAAAGTCCATTTAACAAAAAAAAGTCTCATAAGAGACCATCAATTTTACAATTCCCAGCTACTGAACAAAAGAAACATTACCAGCTTATTATCAACCATAATCTCTGAACAGAATAATAGTGCAGGGGGGTGGGGGGGAGTCACTCAAATTTAAATCTTCACAGGTAATACTGATTCACAAAAGGGATCCATCTGCAGCTGAAACAGTGGTATAAATTCTGCATGTTATCTAGCACCATTCATTAATTAATGGTAGTAACAAAAGGATCTCACATAGCCAATGTGTCTTATTAATGCCTTCTAACAGCCACCCCTTCTGATAGGTCAAAAGAAAAATTGCCAGCCAGCTGGTTAATTTATTCAGCACAGGTGTTCACTGTTTTTTCAGCCATTTGCCTATTTTCCCCTCTCTACTCAATACCATTTGTTGCAGAGATGGTATTCTTTCCCTTTGAAGGATGCATTTTGTCCTCTGGCCATTCATTTTGGCTTTGCGTATTGCTATACTACCTTCGCTACCCAGATGTCTTTTTTTCTTTCAAAATAAACGTTTCACTGGCTATTTCCTAGGAGTTTGAAGAAGGTAAACAAGAACAGGAAAAGCTAACCAGAGCATATAAGCTGGGAAGGAGTGTTGCAACTGGTCCACTTTTAAACTTGCTGAACAGAACTTCAATTTCCATCCACTTAAAAACACAGGGTCTGGATCCCCTGAGTGTTCCCAATGGTGCACAGGGAAGGACCTTTTTGACTCTGAAAAGGCTATGCTGGAGATCATGGGACCTGCACAGACAAACACCTGTGTGGGGCAGGGGTTGCAGCAAAGGAGGCGATCAGACAGACTGCCCCTCCTCTCTCTTGCATCAGCACGCAAGCTGGTCATGGATTTAGTTCGTTCATTTATACCCCTCCTTTCTTCCCAGTGGGGATCCAAAGCAGCTTGCATCATTCTTTGGTCCCCCAGTTTATCCTCACAACAACCCTGAAAGATAAGTTAGGCTGAGAGTGTTTGACTGATCCAAGATCACCCAGTGAACTTTGTTGCAGATTGGGGATTTTAGCCTGGGTCTCCCTGATCGAGGCAGCCTTAAAGAAGTAGACAAATCCCTGGATGAAAAGTTTATGGGCAGCTATAGCCCACGGTGGTTAATGAAACCTTCACGTTCAGAGGAACTATGTCTCTGAGTAACCAGAGACTGGGCTCAATTCCAGGGAAGACCGATTGCCTTTATGTCCTGTTGGGAATCTTCCTAGAGATGTCTATGAAAAAAAGATAATGGACTAGATGGACCTTTCGTCTGATCCGTCGCTGATTAACCTTAAAAGCTGTCCATATAAAGACCATCTAGTGAGACTTTAAAAACCATACAACTGTTAACATTACATGCTCAGAGATGATCCTGAACGAGTCACAACCAACGTATTACCTTCAACATGAAACAAGTTTCTCGTATTCATACAAACCAATAATTCTATGTTTTACCTTCTCTGACCAGAGCACATTGGTTATATTAAGAAAGAAATTTCTTGCTGCCTCCACTGCCACTCCTGCTGAAGTCTGAAATAAAGGCTCGACATCAGATGAGGTTTAGGGTTCCCGAGCACAGCAGGAGAGGGCGTGATTTTTAAGGGCAGGCAAGAGAAGAGCCGCTTTCCTTCCTTCCCTCCCTGCCATCCAGAGAAAAGCAGAGAGACATCTGTGGGTGGGGAAGATTAAATACACACTTCCCCAATCTCTGCTCTGCCCTTCCAAACTGCATATCCCCCTCCTGCTCTACAGCTGCTCAGCGGCAATTGGGCTTCCCAGCCAAGCTTTGGTCACAAAATGTCTGATCTGGTCTGTACCTCTTCAAATCATCGCATGATTTTGCAATCATAAACTGATGGTTTTGATTCTTTTTTCTTCTAGCTCCTTAGAACAGCAACAGCAGAGGTTTTGGCGGAGTTCTCCCGTTATGCAGCTCAGCTCATTAACACAAGCTACTTAAAGGGGAGAGCTATGCTAAAACTTTGGTGATTTTTGCTGTGAAGGAGGAAGTTAAACAATCCTTTGCCGTGACTCACATGGGAGAGCAAATCGTAGCTGCTGGCCACTGCTGAAGTCCAAGTAGGCCTGTTAAAGCTTAGATGCAGACCAGCGCCCTGGTGTTTACCTGGCATAGCAAAACTCTTCAACATGCTGAATGGTTTTGTCCTTCTTGCTCAGAGGAATCCCTTCTTCATTTCCAAGGATCAGATCTTTCCAGGGTTCAGTTTCTTCACAAGTGTCAGCCTTTTCCTTGCAAGAATACACAAAGAGAAACTCCACATGTTAGGCTAACAAGGAACAAAACAAAACAAGCACCACCCTAATATTTCCTAGGAAGCTTACAAAGGCATCTTAATCAGATGTCTTTTTTAATTTCAATGTTCCTTTATAAACACACACACTTCTTGAGCATTTTCCAAATGCTGAGCTGAAAGGAAAAAATTGCCTGGAAGAGTCCCCGTGTTTATGCTGCAAACTACAGCTAAAAATGCAAAATAAATAGAACTTCTTTAAAGCAAAAGATAGGGTGCTTGATGTAACAGGATTCACTGTTTCTTACCTGGTTTTCTTTTATCCAGGACAATAATCCTGAGAAACTGAAACTCGCCCAATTTCCTCCATAGTAAGCTCTCCTATTAAAAAAACAAACAAAAGCCAACTCAGAACAAACAAAAGCCAACTCAGCTACTTAATGCCTCTATGGCATTATAGCCTGTTGAAGGGTCTACTCTCCCCCAAACCCTGACTTCTCCAGGCTCCACCTTCCCAAATCTTCAGAGATTTCACAACCTGGAGCTGGCAACCCTATTCTAGCCACCTGGTTTGACCTGATCAAGGCCAAACCAGGCGGTTACCAGCCACACGAGCGTGCCAGGCTGCTTGCCTCCCCTCCCCCCGGCAGCTCTCCCACAGCTCCAGCTGCCTGGTTCAGCCCGAACAGGGCTGAACCGGGCAGCTGTCAAGCACGGGAGCGCTCCAGGGTGCCTGCCTCCCCCCATCGGGGAACTAGGAAGGGAGCAATGCCATGCCTGGGCTCCCTAGCCTCCCCCCTGCCCCAACTGGGACACTGAGGAAGGGGCGATGCCTGGCCCGGCTGCCCTGGCCTCCCCTCCACCCTGATCGGCATGGCAGATGCAGCAATGCCTGGCCCGCCTGCCCTGCCCTTTCTAGAGCCCGTTGTATTGTTTCCTCACAACAGACTTTGTTACTAGTAGTACATATACTTGGCAAATGTATTGAATTGTACAAAAAGTTACTAACTAACCCATGGAAAAGTTACTAACTAACCCATGGAAAGACAGCAGCAAGACAGTCCGTAAAGTCCGGACAATGCCTCTCGGATTGACTCTGAAGAGGATGGCGCATGTTTAGGGGCTTTTCCATTGCTGCTGGATACACTTCCCACAAAAGAAACCCAGAGCTCTATGCCTGGTTAAGTTATGCAAATTAAGCATATTTGCATATATTTGCCTCTTTGCAAAATATTTATTTAAAAATACTTGTATCTTGCGCCCTCAAGAGAGAAATATTTTCGAGGCAAGAAATATATTCTGTTTGTTATAATGTCTGCAATCAACACACTGCAGGGCTTCTCAACCCCTGGAGATCCAACTAACACTAATGCACACATAACACATGCTGTTTTCTAGCTTCTCCCCAGGGATACATCCAAATGGTAGACTATAACAAAAAAAACCCCAGGAGTACAGTGGCACCTTAAATACTAACAACATTTAGTCCAACAGAAGCTTTTGTGAGTCAGAGTTCATGCAGGGAGAAAAATTCACAATTTCATATAAAATTTGGCTTACATTTAGAGTTGCCAGCTCCAGGTTGGGAAATTCCTGAAGATTTGGGGGGTGGAGCCTGGAGAAGGAGGGGCTTGGGGAGGGGCCTTAGTAGAATGTAATGTCATAGATTCTACCCTCCAAGCAGCCATTTTCTCTAGAGGAACGGATCTCAGTGGTCTGGGGATTAGTTGTCATTCCAGGAGATCTCCAGACACCACCTGGAGAATGGAGAGCCTGCTTACATTGTGTCGCCGCAGCACGTGTGCACACCTCTGCCTTTATCTGCCAGAGTATCCGGCAGACCAGAGTTTGTACCTGAGGCAGATTTGGCCCAGGGCCTGCCAGCGGCTGACCAGCATTTTATAAAATCATGGGACAAATCCCCTAAGAGTCCAGGGGAAAACACTGGTGCAAGATAAAACCTCTTGTTTAAAAGGAAACCACTGCCTTCCGCAGGAGCTCCATAAACCAATAAGGACTTCATTAGCAACATCAAGACTTTATAGGACCAGAGGGGTGATGCTCTCCACTAAAGTTGCTTAGTTGGCACAAAGACAGACAGATGTCTGCTAAACACCGGCTAATTGCTCACGACTAGAAGCTGACCCGAAAAAGTCCTTCAGCTACTTGCAGAGAAACAGTAAGGACATTTTGCCTCCAATATACAAGGAAATTAAGCTGACTGCATTTAAGAATCTTGCAATCTGATCTATGATTAAGAGGAGCCAACTTCTTTTCCTGAGGTTCTCCTCATTATAACCAGAGCACTCAAAATGCATTCATTTATCTGTGGGGAAATGGCAAACCACCTCTGTTAGTCTCTTGCTGCAAAAACCCCACTAAGAATCACCATAAGTCAACTCTGACTTGAGGGCACTCCCCACCACCACCACCTGTGTGGAGCAATGGTTTTACAGCTCCCACAAAAGGCTGCTAGGCTATCCTGCTTCAATCCTTTCCTGAAACAGATGCTGGGTACAAAAGTTTCTCAGTGCTTTATTTACCCATGGAAAGTTTTCCATGTCTACAATTCTAGAAGTTTTCCATGTCATAAAATTAACAAAACAGAAAAGAGTCCGGTAGCACCTTTAAGACTAACCAACTTTACTGTAGCATAAGCTTTCGAGAATCACAGCTCTCTTCGTCAGATGCACAAAATTAACAAGAAGTGGATGTTATTGCCGACTCTGGATGTTATAGACGATTCTGGCCTTGATGGACCAAAGCTAGGATTCAGTAAAAGCCAGCTTCATGTGCTTTCCACCTGTGGGGAAGCATTTGACTTTTCCACATCAAAACATATAACAACCAAGTTGTTCAAACAAAAGAGCAAGAACCAAGTCCAGCTGCGCCTTAGAGACCAACCAGATTTCCAGAATATGAGCTTTCAAGAGTCAAAGATCCCGTCAACAGATATCTGATGAAGAGAGCTTTGACTCTCTAAAGCTTATAACCTAGAAATCTACTTGGTTGCTAAGGTGCAACTGGACTCGAATCTTGCTCTTCTGCTGCAGACCAACACGGCTACTCACCTGAAACTATGTTCAAGCAAAAGAACCCTAATGCAATACAAGCGGAGCCTTAGACTGTTGCTGGGGCAGGGCTGGGGGGAGAACAGTTCTTTGGTGAATGTCAATTAGGAAAGCTGCCTTTCTCAATGCTACATTAGTCCCAGAAAAATGAATCAAAGCCACTGATGTCTGAGGAGAAGCTGCTGATGCTTCATGATTTCTCCAGAGAGCTGCTTGCATGGATCTGTCTTCTATTTGATCTCTCAAGGAAGGGGAGGGAGGGAAGTCTCCCATCATCAGAACAGCTGTCTTTTGCTAGAGAAGCCCCTGCCACATCCATTTTAAGAGCGTGAACATAAGATGACTTCTGTAGCTCATCCCCAACTTTTCACATCACCAGCAAAAGCACCTATTCGCAGAGTCCCGTATTGTCTCAACCTCATCCCAGCAGTGTGGGAACCAATCAGCTTTTTTGTAAATCTCAGAGCAAATCATCATCATCTTTTTCTATTTTTGATTCGACAGTGAAAAGTTGCTAATGTCTGGCCACCACACCAGCACCACCCTTGGATCAGCTTAATAGGGGCCCACCAACAAAAACTGGTTAGCAATAAGCAGAAGTATCCATCACACGAGTTCACAAGTAGCTGGTAGATTTTTAAAAAGTAAACAACATGTGGCTTTTGCACTTCACATACCAGGGCTGCTCAGATTTAATTTCTTGAAGAATCTGTACCCCACTCCTTCAATGAGAAATATTTTTGAACCTCCGCTACAGCTAGCTGCAGGTGGATCCAAAACAAGACAGTGTCCAAATGGGGAAATACCCTGACATGTTGTAACCAAAAAGTTAAAATCATTTCCTGCCTCACCCTCCCCCCAATTCCAAAACAATACCAGCTTTGAAAACAGATAATCACATACATTATGCTTTACCATAGTTAGCACTAACTAGAGTGTGTTATTGTGCCTCTCATTATACACAATCTCATTATTGTGCCTCCTAAATACACAATAAAACGATGGCTTGCTTACTGTGCTAACCCTTGCCCCTGGAGAGCAGGTATGGGGCCTCAAGCAAGATTTGTTTGTCACACTGTAAACAGAGAAGTGAGAAACTAGCTGAATCATGATGTGCTCAGAGCAGATGTAACATTTAGCTAGGCGTGTAAAGCCACTCCCTAACCTTGGTTTCACATCTTCGTTCACAGCCAAATCTCAGCTATAGTTTAGGTGTTCAGATGCAACACTTAGCCATGGTTAACTACAGTAAACCATGGGGGCGGATGATGCATGCACAGGGCCAAATATGGACACTGCTTACAAACACATGAAGTCTAACCATTGGGGAGCTGGGAAATTAGAGACTGCTGCTGACGTTTGGAGCAGTTTTATTTATTTAGTACCATTTAATTATTACTATCTATAAGAATACAAGACTTCAGGCTCCCTGCCCCAATAAGCTTGCATTCTACAATCTGTTATAGCAGAGAAGACAAAGGGAAGAGAGGCAAGCCAGGATCTGCAGGGAAGAACTAGTCTTAATTTTGGAAGGAAATGAGGACAAAGGACTTGTGCCAAGGTTTCATGGCAACAATGAATTTTGAGGAGCTGTTTGAAGGAACTGAGAGGCGGCAGACAGCAGCAAAAACAGAACCCAGGGGAAGCTGCTGAACTGGAATTCATATGTAAATTTGACTCAGTCAGGCTTGGATTGAATAGAGACTATGAATGGTTATCTCATTATCAGAAGTAACTGGTTTCATTATCAGAAGCAAACAGATCCCATTATCAGAAGCTGCTGATTGCATCTACTCCCCCGTCCCCTCTCCACCTATATATCTGGCCAGTTTCTTCTTACCTTCTATGCATCTGACGAAGAGAACTGTGATTCTTGAAAGCTTACGCTACAGTAAAGTTGGTTAGTCTTAAAGGCGCTACTGGACTCTTTTCTATTTTGCTACTACAAACTAACACGGCTAACTCCTCTGGAGGAGGAATTCTGGGAGACAGTTCCAGTTGCAAGGAGGAGGAAAGGCAGAGTCGTAGGAGAGTGGGAGACTTTGGGGTGGCAGAGTAAAGATATATCAAAATACAGCAGCAGAGGGGCAGAAAGGCCAAAGAAAGGCAACAGCAAGGAGGCTGTGCTGGATCACTGAACGGTAAGGAAACCAATGTAGGAAGAAGGGGCATCATGTGGTCAGACTGATTCAGCAGTGGTGGGTGGACAGAGAGACACTTTAGATTCAAGAACCACAAGGGTACCAGGGCTCATTTCGAGGGGGAATGCGCAGGAACGCAGTTCCAGCAGTTCCCCAAAGAGGTCACATGACAGGTGGCCCCACCCACATGACTCTCAGCCATTTTGGGCCCGTTTCAGCCTGGATTTGGGCTGAAACGGCCCGGATTGGGCCTCTGACGGGTGTTGGATCACTCTCCCACTCAGCAGCGGCCCGATCCTGACCATTTTGGGCCCCGTTTTGGCCATTTTCAGCCCCTTTTTGCCATTTTGGGCCCAATTTCGGCCTGAATGGCCAGGATTGGGTCCAAAACAGCCAGGATAAGTGATGTCAGGGGGTGTGGCATATGCAAATCGGTTATGCTAATGACACACTTCCAGTACTGGCAAGGGGTGTAGCATATGCTAATTAGTTATGCTAATGAGTTCCTCCAGCTCTTTTTCTACAAAATGACCCCTGAAGGGTACTATTTGTATTTTTATCCCACCCTTCCGCCAAAGGAGCTGAGTGCAACTTACATGGTCTTTGTCCCCAAACACATCTGCTGAAAGAACAATTAAAAAATACCCTGCGAGACAGATTACACTGAGAGACAGTGACTCGCCTAGGGCGACCCAGTCACTTCCAGGGCTCAGCAGTCTTCCCAGTCTAAATCTAACCACTACATCACACTGGCTCTCTCCCCGCACTGTGGGCACCAGCTTCCTGAGGGAATGAAAGAAGCTGTTTCCATTTTTCTTTTAAAAATCACATTGCTCCTTTATTTTTTAATAAAAAAATACCCTCTAGTTCCATAGATTAGCAATAACAATCTGCAAGAAGACTATTTATGCCAAGCTTCTTTGTCATGCTATAAACTTTAATTACTAGATTAATCAACAACAGCTTTAACTAATTGGAAGAAGCCAGTTGCAAATCAATGACATTCGTAAGAGCCGGCATGGCATACGGTTGCGATGGTCAGACTACAGCTCGGGGAAAAAGGGCCTGAATCCTCACTCTGCCATGGAAGTCTGCCAGGTGACCTTGGGCATGTCGCACAATTTCAGCCTAATCTACCTCACAAAGTTGCTGCTGTGATTATAACATGGAGCAAAAGAAGACAATGCTATATGCCACTTTTGGTCGCACAGTGGAGAAAAGTGGGGTATACATTTTTTTAAAAAAAAGATATATTTTAGGCTCTTTTGTTCTGATGGGTTATACTTGCACAGAATGAAAAGGATAGTAACAATGTTTTTTCTTTCAAATAATTAGTGATACTTTTTTTAACTGCACGTTCAAGATATATTTAATTAAATTTAATTCATTTCTCATAAAGTGATTGGTAGACGGTAGTCCTCTATTATGGAAGCAATCTTATGTTCAGGTATATGAATCCCAAACTGCTGCGGTCATATTCTCAATAAAAGGGATGGGACTGATTTAAATGCCAACATTTGTGCTAAAATGTTTGAATGAGGATCAACACTGGATTATAGCTGCAGAATCTGTTGGTTGTTGCCAAGGTTATATTAGCCATTGGGGGGGAAAAAAACATCTGTTGGTATCAGAACAATTACTCAAGTTTCAGACTTAGTAGAAACAAATATATACACATAAAGTGTGGAAAATAATGTAAAGCAAATATAGTGGGGAAACTGAAGACATTTAATTTTTTTTAAAAATCTGGATATACAGTATTAACACATCGTTGGAAAGACAGGCATTTCTGTAATATTTCCAGACATGTGCGAGAGGCAATAAGGGGCTGGATGAAGTCCAAGACAAGACAGATGTACTACTGGGTGATTCTTGATTAAGGGCGGCCTCTCCAAACATGGCCCCCCAATTCCCTGCTGTGGCATTACAGGCCAGTGGGGAGGGGGGGAATGAAGGGGACTTAACAGCATCGTACTATCATATGATGCTGCTTCCAGCTTTGGGGCGACACTCTAGGATTTGTCCAAAACTCTATAGTTTAAAAAGAATTCTAGAGCATCGTGATGATGTCACTTCTGGTTTTGTACCAGAAATGATCTCATGCATCAGCGTTACACATGCGAGCCTGTCCATGCCACCAAATTTTTCCTGACAGGTTGCCCCTGGCAATCCTATTCTAGATCATATTAGGAACAAAAGAGCTAGTCTATTCCTGACAGGACTGTAATCCTCAGGATTGCAATCCCTTTGAGTCTGCAGTTTCTGGGTGATACCAGATTTTTTTATCACTGGACACCCAGAATCCACAGGGGCATGTAGTACTTGTGGCCAGCTTCAGTTGTTTTGCCAACTGGGGCTTTTTCCCAAAGAAGGTGATTTGGCTATAGTTATCCATGCTCTAACCCCATCCAAACTTGACTACTGCACTGCCCTGTACGTGGGCTTGAGTTTGAAGACTGTTCAGAAACTCTGACCAGCACATTAAGATTATGGATCTAAGTTACAGAGCACTTATTTCACCTGTGCTAAGGAGCTTAACACTGGTTACTGATCATT
Source organism: Eublepharis macularius (assembly GCF_028583425.1). Taxonomy (NCBI): domain Eukaryota; kingdom Metazoa; phylum Chordata; class Lepidosauria; order Squamata; family Eublepharidae; genus Eublepharis; species Eublepharis macularius. Next base: position 20,896,798 of record NC_072802.1, read on the forward strand.
CCTGTGCTCAAAGTTCTAGTTATGACCTTTAAAGCCCTACAAAGTATGGGATTAAGATATTTGAAAGACTGCCTGGTCATGAACCTGCCCAATTGCTAGAGTTATGATCTTGGAGGGGGGACAACTATACCAAACAGGAAGTTTTATATGGGTTTGCCTTGATTATGGAATGCCCTCACCACAGATATCTGGCTCGTGCCAAGTACGTTGTTTCTTAAGATGCATTTGTTCAGCAGGCTCTCTATCATTTGCAATTTTTTTAAAGACAGGATTTTTAATATGCAATTATTTTATATTGTTATTTGTCTAAAATTGTGAATAGTGTTTTGATTGTCCGTTAAGCCTTCCCAAGCACTTCCAATGGAGAGAACAGGGTTAGAAATTATTTAAATAAATAATACATTCTAAATGATAAAAATAAAGGAGGAGAGAGATCGTTAATTTTTAAAAAATCACTGATCACCCTGCTTCTTTGCACTGGGTCAAAGACAGTATGGCATTAACAAAATTTTATTTTTCAGGCATAAAATAAGTAACTTGAACAAATATACAGCTTTCCCATTGCACTGGCTCATTCTACCAATGTATTTAGAAACTACAGATACAATAAGGACACGATCCCCAAAATGAAAACATTTAGAGTAGGGAGGGCAGAAAAGGGACGGAGGTCACAGGGAAGAAAAATCTGCATGCATAAACAATCGCTTGCACAACTACATTTAATTCTCAACTTTTGCAACTTCAAGTTTAAAGTCAATGCCAAGCTGCACGTTCTGAATTGCAAATTGCTTTTCTAAATCACTTAACATCCATCCTTGAAATTTCACACGTCAACAGCTCATTAATATCTACAGTAAATGTAGCTCTGCTGAAAAAGAGCCACAGGGATTTTTTTATATATTTATTTTTTTCACATTTTATTGAGACAGATAGCTCACACCCAGAAACGGAGACCCCTTCAATTACAATTTGGCAGAAGCTAACTTTGGTTTTAAAACATGACTACAGGAATTTATGGCCGAGCTGCAATGGAAGTGACTATTTTGAATAAGATTAGCTGCTCTTGATGGGGGGATGCTTGGACAGTGTTTATAAATCAACAGAGGTGCTACTCAGTGGTTTATAATGGTCCACTTCAGCCCATCTACCATCATCACATAAGCGGTATATTATGATAAACGCAAAACAGTAGCGGGAGATTAAAAGTAATAAGATCAGCACAGGGTAATGAATCCAGGCAGGCCTAGCACACACAGAATACTTCAAAAGTTTCATTTGACTTGCAGTTTCCCCCCCACCCTCCCTTATGCTTCCTATCTAACTCCTACTGGAAAGGAAGAGATTTAAAGTTGACACTTCAATGTAAGTTAAAGATTTACCAGAATGACATAAGTTCCATTTCTCTCTCTTTCTCTCCCCCTTGCTTTAAGTCGGTGAGGAATTTAAAATTTGACATGACAGTGGAAAAAAGCCAATCCGAGCTCCCATATTCATCTTCTCCAATGCCACCCTAAGCAGGCCTTCAAAGCCCGTCGAAGTCAATGATCTTACAAGGGTGTAACACTATATAGGACTGCACATCTGCACTATATAGGACTGCACATTTCATTGAGGGTTTACCCTAGCACTTAAATGCTCCTGTGACCAGTGGCAGCCATGTAGTGAGTTAAATGAAGATGAGCTAGAGTTTTGTGGGATTCTGTCTTGAAAAACTTGACAAACCTACAGCTTCCATAAAGAGTAACCCACAAACAACAACATTACAACAGAAGATGAGAGAGTGTTATATTTTTGAAGACAATCTTTAGTACAGGTTACAAGAGAGAACTATTCTCAGATCTCTTGATGGTCTCTTCAACATTCAAAAGCAGCCATGGGGAAAGGGCACAATTCGCACTGTGAGCTGGGGTGTCAGGACGACCCTTTCCCCTCGTGCTCTTCCACATTTGAAACTTCTCCCCTGAGAACCACTATTAACCACAGTTGCTGTGGTTCATAGCAACTGCAGGAGTACACAGGGGAGTACAATACAGAGTGGGACTGGGGGGGGGGGGGTTAGTTTATTGGGTGAATTTTTATATACCACATAATAAGAAAAAGAATGTTCCATTAAGGCGCTGCTCCCTCATGGTGACCCTTTCCACATGGCATTCCAGGCAAGAGAGAAGCAGAGGTAGTTTGCTATTGCCTTCTGCATAGCAACCCCAATCTTCCTCGGTGGTCTCCTATCCAGGTACTAACCATGGCTGCCCCTGCTTAGCTTCCAAGTCCTGATGAGCTCAGGATAAAGTGGGCTAATCAGGATGCTATCTATGCTATATAGTATATGATCCACAAAATTCCCAATGAGGTTAACTGCCCTCCTCCAACACTCCAACTTCAACTCAAATCTTCCTCATCTGATGCTTTTTAATGTTAAAGACAGCGTCAGGGGTCCAGTCATACATCTCCTCCATGGGCTGCTGCTTGTTCTTAAAATTCTGAACGTGATCTATTTCTTATTTATGCATTACAAATTTACACACAATTATGAACTTCAAGTGACTTCAAGCATATTAGAATGCATGTCAACCGTTTTAACAGGTGACTCTTTCTGAGCCTCTATGCCTGCACAGATGATATCCAGACATTAATTCCTCCCACTGACCCCCCAGGATCATGCCTGGCTCGTGGGGGGGGGGGAGGATGCAGCCCTTGACCTCTTACACTCCCTCCCTCCATTCTGTCACCCCTCCTGGGAGAAGAGAACAACCAAATGGTTATTTGAACCTTGCAGAATTAGTGAAGTTGCCATATTCAAATAATTGTAAGCCTCTCCCCCCCCCACCCCCCACCCATCAGGTCATTAAAGTTTTGCACGAAAAAGAAGAGCATGCAAAGGGCACAATCTCTATCACCCCTTACATTTATAAACAGCTGCTGCACAACAGGAGCTCAAAGGAATTATCTGATATTATCAGAGCTTATCGTAGCAGACCAATGCATATCAGCTAAAAGCATACCTATACAATAAAGCTGAGCAAGTTTTAGTCTTCAAAATGTGCCCTAGGAATTGAAGTTTGGGCGCACACAGAGAACTCTGTTCCTACTGTGACACATTCTTCACAGAACTACCATTCCCAGACTACACCATTAGGAAACACTGTGACACTTAAACTAGTTTTAATTTTGCAGTGCAGAGATTGCAGAAAGGGTAAAGATGATGCCAGTAAGACTCTTCTCAAAGATACTATTGGTGTTATATTGCATCATCTCAGGATTTCAAAAAAACACACAAAAAAATCCTTAAAATATTTTACAGATATGAAAGGATACTAATGTATGTTAGACTGCAAACTTACAAGCCAAGCTAGAGAGGTGGAAAACCCAGATTTTTAAAAGCTTCATAACAATTAATGAAATATGTTAATTAAAGGACTTACGAATCCACATGCAGAACTCGCTGGCCGCTTCTCGAACATGCAGCTGCTATGATAGATTCAGGCAAACCTGGAAAGAAGATTTTTAAAAATTAAATGATTATGATAAAATAGGATGTGTGATTTTAGGGAAGCAAAATATAAAAAGCATTACAGTTAATACTTCCCTGATATTAAGTTGTTAGATTAAGCAAATTGTTTGCTGATATTTTAATAAGCCTAAAAGGTTAATATTCTATGACAAAGGCAGGCAATTGTAAGTATTTCCTCACTGTATCAGATCATAGGTTTGTTAAACTATCTCTGAAAATAGTTGATTCCAACAGAGCTCAATCAGATTCTTGTATGAAATGCACAAGCAGTACAGAAATTGCCAGGACCTATATTGCCTTTTCCCAGCAACTGACCATCAGATATACTGCCACTGACCAGGGAAGTTCTAGCTATCATGATCAATGACCACAGACAAACCTTGCATCCATCAATTTGTTTAATAAGAAACTTGTTTCAAAATTGAGCCCATGCTTCCAAGATATTGCAAGATGCTGTCTGCACACTGCAAAAACGCCTACAATATCCAACTGTATATCTTTATTCCACTCATATCCATGGAAACTGAATTTAAAAACCCTGCTCCCATGACCACGTTCAGAGGTCTTGTTGTTACTATGGTGGCTGCAGGCACACTCTGAGCCAGGAAATCTCTGAAATCTTTGCTCAGCCACAGAACTCCCCAAATGTCCTTAGGTGAGTCCCCTAGATTATCATCTCCAGCCTTCTATCTACAATATGAGGATAATGTCCACATTACACAAAGATAGACCAGTTTTAGGTCACTTTAAGTGTTGTTGCTTTCATCAAGCAACTCTGAAGCTTGTGGGCATAAGAGCCAAGGTAGCACGATGGTTTCAGTAGGACATGGGGTGACCAGGATCCAAACCCCAACTCAACCAGGAAGATCACTGAGGGACTGCAGGCCTGTCACAAACATAGGGTTGCCAGGTTCCCTTATCCTCCCAGCAGGAGGGGGGGTGACCCTGCACACAGCTTTTCATCACTCCTCGTGCACGTGTGAACCGTGCTCACACTCTCAGGCCTGCACAATGAAGTAACATCACTGTGCAGGCCTGGGAGCACGCACATGCATCTCAGCACACCCAGGAGGCCAGTTCCCCGTCTTTCCCCCTGCCGACCAGGTGAGTGGTGGCAAGGGGCTAGGCTTACCATTCCCCTGCCAGGGGCGAGGGATCCCCCCACCTCCTCCCCCCTGCCCCACTTACCTAGCCAGCTGGGGGGATGCGCCCCCAGGGCACCCCTCTGACGGCATGGGCACACCCCTGGGCAGTGCAGCGCACCCCTGGGCAGCGCAGTGCACTCCCGTGCCCTGCCACAGTGCGCTCCCGTGCCCCGCAACGGGCCTGTTTCAGGCCAAATCGGGCCTGCAAGGAGGGGGGATTCAGCCCAGGAGAACTCCAAAGCCAGCACAGGGGAAGTACCAGTGTCCCAGTCTCCCGCCGGGGGAATTAAGGGACCTGACATCCCTACAGGGGGCAGAGGGGGGGGAGCAGGGGATCCCTCACTCCCACTGGGATCCCTCACTCCCACTGGAGGACCTGGGATCCCTACACAGACATTATCAGCCTAACCCATTTAGCAAGGTTATTGTGAGGACATGACTGAAAGTAAACACTGAACGGGTGGTGGATAAAAATGTAACAACAAATGAATAGAATTCTGCAATTACAGTGCGTATCAACCTCGCCCTACTTCCAAGACAGCTAGTGTGGCGTATTGGTTAGAGTGTGGGACTTGGACTTAAGAGACCCAGCTTCAAATCTCCACTCTGGTATGGAAGCTCACTGGGTAACCACAGGCCAGGCACATTCTCTCTCTCAACTCAACTTACATCCCAGGACTGTTGTGAAGATACAATGGAGGAACATGGAACAGTTTACATTGCCCTCCGCTCCTTAGAGGTCAGGTGATATAAAAAGTGTACTAAAAGTGTACCATAAACTTCACCACTATGTTGACTTACGTACTATCTGCTGCTTTAAATATGTGCTCCTATGAGCTACCTGTGCTTCATGTTGTCTAATGTCAGCCCTAGAATTGCTTATGTTTCTGTTTCAGCATTTCTTCAACTCTGGATTGGATTCTTTCTAATGCTATGACTTTGTAAACTCGTGTTTATCTACTCTATGGCATTGTTTATGGAAATGTCCTTGATATTGACTGTACTAATCTCACGCTGTGTAATCCACCTTGAGTCTCAGTGAGAAAGGTGGACTATAAATGACATAAATAAAATAATAAAAAAATAAGCAAGCTCAGGTTGACACACACATTTCTCCCTATCTATCCTCACAGCAATCCCGTGAGACAGGTTAGCCGCTAGGTAGCCCTAGGCAACCCATTCTCTCTCAGTGCCGCCACCTGCACTGCAGTGATAATGTTGGTCCAACCTTGCAACAATTTCGCATGAAACCCTTTTAACACTAAAAGTGCTCATTGTAAGTTTTAGGAACAATGACAAGGCCACCCAGTGAAGCTCAAATTTGAGTGAGAATTTGCACCTGGGTTTCTCTAGTCCTCAACCAACATCCTACCTACTTTCCCCATATTGACTCCCCTGCAATACTCAACTGCAGGACGAGGGAGAAAGGTAAAGGCACTTTGGACTCACTGCTCTTGAACAGCTGTGCAAGTTACCCCATCTGTCCCTTCCCTATCTTTAGAGGAGCTAATTGCAGGAGGTTCACGCTACAATCCTATGAGGAGATACTCCAGGGTAAGCCCACTGAAATCACTATCTCTGCAGAGGACTGCATGGCGTTTTAAGAGGCTGTTCCCCACCTGTATGTCCACTGACTGGATAAGAACACTTGAAGAAACATGAGATCCATACAAAATGGAATTGCTGTTAGTCATCCTAAGCCGTCAAGATACTTTGTGTTTCTCCCAACTTAATAATACACGCAACTTGGCCAACTTTACATAGCTGCTGTTGTAAAGAGAGGTTAAGGGCTGTTCTATATCTGCCACAGGATGAAGTGGTAAAACCCTGAGGTGGCAGAACGGGCTATAGGTGGGAGGGTTACGTTTTTAATTCCCCCTCCACATAAAAAACTCCTCGAAAAAAAATTAGCACCCCGGGAGAAGCTTCACTTCTCACCCCGCCCTGCATGCTGTTCTAGTTTCCCACTTACAAGGAATTACTAATATAGCAGAACTGTAAAAAAAAATGAAATCCCTAACCCACATGTGATGCCTGCTGCAGGAGACATGAGGAGGTGACAAAATGCTGAGGTGGTAGAATGGACTGCAACGTTTCAGAATGCGGGTGGTAAATTCCAGTCCTGGATGCCTCCCTGTAAAAAGCTCCCTATGACTAGAAAACCAGCACAGCAGGGACAAATTCTGGCCCAGATTTTTCTCACAGCTGGACTGGTACATGGGGAGACATTCACAAATGGGACAGTCCGTTCTACCACCTTAGTACTCCGCCACTTCATGACCCCCTCATTTTGCTACATGGCTAGAACAGGCCCAGAACTGTGTACATCAAGTGATGGAGTAAGTATATAAAGTTGGGCTAATCCATGACTAATAATCTGTTGTCATTTTGCACATGCAGTTTTATGACTGCTTTCATTGTCAAGAACATCAGAAGAGCCTTGCTGGATCAGGCCAGGGGTCCATCTGTTCCGATGCCCTGTTTCATACAGTGGCCAACCACTTCCCCTGGAGGACAGGGCAAAAGTACTAAGGCCTCCCCTGGTATCACCTCCTAGCACTGGTATTCAGAGGTATACTGCCTCTAGACATGGGGGTTTCCTTTAGTCACCATGGCTAGTAGACACTGGTGGACCCGTCCTCCAAGAAACGCTGTAAGCATCCAATCCTCCAAGATTCTATACAATCCCCCTGCTTATGAGAGTGAATTGTTGCACTGCATATTTGATGAAGTTTTGGGAAGCAGCTTTGAACACAGAAAAAGCAGCATATAAAAGTTCAAATATATTCTGATGTATTATCAATTCCCATATGCCTTGTTAGTTAAGGGAAGAACTGCATACTAGAAGTTCAGTATTTTAATCCCCCCCCCCCCGCTTCCAGTATTTCTGATACTTCACTGACACGTGATCTGTAGCAAACGTCCACAGGCCATTCCACTTTACCATCTAATAGAAGGTGAAACCAAAAAGCTGTCTATCATGTCAAGTCATAAAGAGGACCAAGATGCTATCCTTGTAGACAAGTTTTCCGCAAGTTCAGCAAAATGACTCGGTAACAAAATCAGGAATCGGTATGAACCAAGGAAGCGTTCTAATCTATTTCATATCTTCAGGAGCCCTTAAGGTAGAAATTCAGTCTTTCAGTAACTTTTTTGTCATTTTTAAGGCCTACCTCTGTGACAGGTAGTGGGAGATTTAATCTCAACTGGCAAAACAGAAAGAAGTTATGAAGGTTCAATGCTAGCCTCCAGTGTCAATGGCAGCTTTGCTGTGATAGAACACCATGTAACACTCGGGTTTTTACCTTGGGAAAAAATGCTATGCTAGGAATAGATGAAAGTTTATTCTGTCTAGAAGCGCTGGGAGTTTCAAATCATAAGTTGAGATTTTTTTCCCTCCCTCAGCCACGTTTCAACCTTACATGAAGTGTCCCCAGGTTCTATGAGCCAATTAGCATACTGATTTCCATCCAGAAACGTTATTTTGCCAAGCTATTTTTGATGAGACATTACCCAGTATCCCAGAATGGTGCACTGCAACAGATGCTTGTAGTTTATGTTTGCTCGGCAACAGAGGCCTTTCAAATGCCTTTAAATCTTAAAGCAATGCATACCAAGATTTCAAAATCAGCACCTGTAATCAAGTAATAATAACTTTGCATTTACTACCTTTCATCGGTGGACTTCTAGGAACTATTTTACAAGCTCCTCACAAAGGCTTATTTTGCAGGTCTGCAAATAACACTGATACAGTTCTAAGAACCCAGTAAATACATGTGGAGTGCGACATGACCAACAAAGATTCCAGAGTCTAGAATGGGGCAAACAATCAACTGAAGTTGCACAAGATGTAATGGACTGCTTGAGATTCACCTTACCAAAGACAAGCTACGATTATAAGCATTCCCCCCACCCCCAAAACAGAGAAGAGCTAGCCACGGTTTCATTGATTTAAAAAAATCATTCCGGCCTCAGATGTGTTATTATGCAACAAACATCTGCGTAGACTTACTGAAACACCTCTATTACACTGCAAGGCCTGTAAGACAGAGATGTTCTACCAGGCATATGGATGAGGTTGGGGCATGGGCAAACTCCTTGGCCAGTCTCCTGTTGAGGGGGGGGATTGTAACCCCCCTCTCCCCAGTTGTCCGCCAACTTGCCTAATGTTGTATATCATCTCCCACCCCGTGGGATGTACTGGTTTGGGTTTGCTAATATGGGCTGCCGTGCAGAGTTGCTGCCTTCTTGTACTGAATTTTATATTTTTAATGTGTTTTAATGTGGTTTTATTACCTGCTTTGAGCCCGCTTGCGGGAGAGAGCGGGCTATAAATTTAATAAATAAATAATAAAATATTAATAAATATTTAGCGGGCCGCAGCCTGAAAGACCCATCTGTTACTTATCCTAGGTGAACAAGTACTGAGCGAATGCAAGACAACAGGTCAAGATTTGCTCTTCCCTGTAAGTCAGGTCAGAGCAACCAACTGCTCTAACAGGAAACCCCTTCTGTATAAAATGAGAGCCAAAGAAATGAAGGAGTTCCTGAAACTAGTTTCATCAGGGCGCACAGAACCCTTGGATAATGTGGGAGGAGCCTATAGCAAGGCTCTTCGTCACACCAATGTGTTGTGGGCTCCATCTTTACATTCATGATGCAGGAAGGAGCCATGTTGTTGTGGTTCTCACACTTCAAATGTAAAGCCAGGAGGGACCCAAAAGGGAAAAATTCACCAGAAACTGTCCTGAACACAAAAGGCCAAGAAGGCAGCTGCAAGAGTGAGATGTCTCAGTGGACATTTGAAAGAGGAGTCAACTATTCCTCTAGGTAAAAGAATAGGGCATCCTTACTACAAATATACTGCTCAGTAGCTCTCTATTACTCTGCAATGATTCTGCATGGAAGTTTAGCAAACCCCACATCTGGGATGCACGGCCAGTGCTTGTGCATATAAAATACTCCAGAGGCTCACCAGTACATTGTACAACTATTTTATTTAATGTCACACAGCCTTAAAACAAGCCCACCCTGTCCAGGTTTTTTTCTCCTATGCTATACCAGATGTTTAAATATTTGCTTGTATAAAATGAAACCTAACTTACTTAGGAAAATTGGAGCCATAAAAACATCAGAACACAACTGTGTTACGTAGTGACAGAAAAAGATTACACTCTGACGTATTTAACAGCAATCGAAACATCTATTAATTTGAGAGATTTAAAATAAAAAAATCAGTATTCTTCATGTTTTAACTTCCTTACTCACATTGATGATATTCAGGTTAGTTTTCCATGATAGATTTTTAAAACTGTATTAGTACCTAGGATTGATTTTTCTTAACACTATACTTACATAAGATAAACATAAAATAAAGTACTAGCACCACTCCCGGCGTATCGAACAATAAATAATAGATTCTCCTGACAGGACTTTGATGACTGGGCAAAGCCCAAATGCTTTCAGCCAAAATCATATGGAGCCATAAATCACTCTTTATTTTATAGAATATTTCAAAATGGATTCCTGCTTTCTACCTTGAAAGTCATTTCATGTGTTATTTATAACTAGCGAAGACCAGAAAGAGAAAAGAGGAAAAAATTGCATGGAACCAGAAAATTTATAGTGGCTGGTTTTTATAAAGAATAACTTCTTTTTTTAGAAAGGAGGGGAGAAATAGCATTACTAGGACAACCAGAGAATGCAAATACCTAGTAGAAGGGGATGGGTTTTATTTTATAACTCAGTGTCTAACAAACTGGACCTTGGCAATATTCAGAACGAAGGCAGCTGTTCCACTCCCAAATCCACAATGCTGTCATTAAAGGTTCTCCTGGCCTGTTCAACCAAGAATCTAATCCGAGCATCCCAACAATTCCTGTTGCATTCCACGTGAAAGGTTCAGCTAAGGAATCTGCTTTTATGTTTTCAATGACAGGTGCAGTATGAGCTTGAATACCTGAGAGTACCATTCCGAGCAATTTTAGTCTGAACAAGGGGTGATGCTAGAAAAACTAGCTTGAGAAAGGAAAGGATAAAACTGTTCACATGATTTTTTACAGGAGGTAAATACCCATGCTACATGATTTTAGTATGAGTCAAGTGAAAGCTGGGGATGCAAGAGAGGGCCACCACGAGTGATGGACTAGGATTTTGAAGATCCGGGTTTGAATCCCTACTCTGCCATGGAAGCTGAGCAATCTCTCTCTCAGCCTAACCTACCTCACAAGGCTGTTTTTATGAAAATAAAAAGGATGAGGGGAAACAATGGTGCAAAACACTTTGAATCTTGTTGTAAGAAGGGTTGGGGCTGTGTAGGGTTTTGTTGTGGGTGGCAGAGTCCCTTCCAAGGTGCCCTCCAGACAACAATTCGAGTGCCTTAGTTGTGGCCCTTTCATGGATTGCCCTGGCATCATGTGAGAAGATGAGCCCTTGTCAGAGGAGGAGATCAACTTGCCCCCAGGCATTGCCTTGGCAGACTTGTGAATCAGGTCCCTCCACCATCCCCCTCAAGGGACTCTGAGCCTGGACTGGCACTGCCCCCTGACCCACCAGGGGCCTCAAGTCACATACCACCAGACCCACCACAGTCTCTCCAAAGACCCCAGGAATAGAGAAGCTGAAGGGCTAGGGCAGATGCCTGAACAAGGCACAGGAGTGCATGCTTGGTGGCCCAAGGCCCACCCCCTGCTGAGGAAGTGCCAGGAGAGATCACTAAGTAATTACAGGAACTGGGTTCCACTACTCCTCATGAGTAAAGGAGCTGACTCAGCTTGTGGAAAGGAGCCTAATGTGCGACTCAGCAGAAAAAAACTCCCTACATAATGCTACAGTGAGGGTGATGCCAGCGTGTGGTTCATCTGTCTCCAGTCTTGTTGACCAGCCCACCAGTTTCCTAAGGTGCTTCTGGTTGAGTCTCGAAACCTTGCTGCCTGACCCCTGGACTCTCCTCTGGAATATGTCACTTGCCTTTTGGACTTGGGCTCTGGATTGTTACCTGATCCTGGACTTGGACTTTGAACTGTGACCCTAGAACCATGACTGGCAGGCTCGCACTTGGCAGTGAGCCAGCTTACCAGAGAAAGCATAGGAAGCTCCTCCTTTATTAGTTTTTCACATGGCGTATAAAATTGTCTTGTCTCATTCAACAGACATTGGATCAGTTCAGACATCACACAAAATCATGGCGATTTTGGTTTATTTTTTGAAACCAGGATTCAGTACTTCTTACTTGCCTTCACAAATGTTACTGTTGTTGCCTTCTGACTGTAGCATCTTTGAGCAACAAGCCAAAAGCCTATGTTCATCACACATCACGAAACAACCATGGTTAAGATTAACTACGGCTAATAAACCAATCAGATCCTGGTCTGATGTGCCCTAGCTGACCACAAGGGGTGGAGCAGGACCACTTTCTGACAATCACTCTCTCAGGGCCAAGGAACTGAAGAGAGTTAAAAGCAAATGGACTTCATAGCTGCCATGCATCAAACAAACCGCAAAACCCAGCCTGCTAAAACTATAGTGCCAACTGGTGCCATTACTTAACTGTGGCCTTGCAAAGCTGTCCAGAAATGGTCCAACTGTTGTAAGTCATTGTGGTACACTGATAGCCTGAAATGACAAGAACCTGCTCTTTTCCAGTCAGCAAAATCTTCCTTACCTGGTCACCTGGAAGTGACTCTAACTTGCCATAGGTGATCAGTTGCTTTGCTGGACACCCTCAGACAATCTACTCCCACTCAATGCTTGGAAAGCAATATTAAAAGTAGGCCAGTATCTCAGACTTCCGGTTTGGGATTAATGGAGACCTGACGTGGTCCAGAAGCTGGGCTATCAAGAGCATCTGTTTTGGGCTTGCCAGGTGCTTGGATCTCTGGCAGCCGCCCCTCCTTAGGCAGAGGAGTGTCTCGAATGCTACAAGACCCTGACAGCGTGTGATCTCGGTGACGGGGGGGTGGTTCTGAATAAAGGATTTCCACCACCACCTTGAGGTCCCCTCGGAGAAGTGCGAGCTAAAATCTCTACAGTGCTCTTTGAGCCATTCGATTGGCATAAGGTCGCCAGAAACCAAGCCTCGAGACCAGATTTGAACAATTGGAAACAAAAAGAAACAGCATGAAGATCCCACAAGGAACAAAAGAGGTAAAGATTGTTATCTTACTTTCCGGAACTGAAAATAGAAGAGAGACCCACTTAAATTTTAACACAGTGGATGACTGGGACATATGAGGAAAAGAGAAAATAAATTTGGGACTAAAAAGAGACTTTGACAAATTTTAAAGCGCAAAAAAGAACGCAAGTATTTTTTGTTTACGCATACCTGCGGTCGCGGCAGAGATAACAACCCTGAGAAAAGGGAGGGAGTCGGAGTACGAGTGCAGCAAATATCGCGAGAGGACAGAGAGCATTGAAGGAGTTGCCTAGAGAGGCCCGATTTGACAAGAAGCAACAGGAACAAGGAAGCAGAGGAAGAGAGAAGATAGTGGAAGCAAAACAAAGGAAAAACCGCGAGAATAAGGAGTGAGAATTGAAACGGAAGAGATTGCCAGCCATTCTAGGAATCAGGAAGTAAACAGGAAGTTACCATAGAGAAATTGCGCCCAACATTTTGAAAGCTTAAATTGGACTGGATTTTTTAAAAGAAAATAGACTTTAAATTAGTGGAATTAAGTAAAAACATTGGAAAATAAAAACGGAGCTTAGAAAGAGAGCAGCTACCTGGGGGGGGGGGTGCAAAATCAAGTCCAGGAGCGATGAAGAAAGAGGAGAAGGAATGGCAGGTAACTATAGAAACAGCAATAGAAACACTGGAAAAAAATGTTGGAGGGCAACAAAGAGCTGAGTCAATCCATGCAGAAGATGGAAGACAGCATGATAAGAAGTATAAAAGAATTTGTGAAGTCAGAAATAACAGAGCTGGCAAGGAATATAGAGGAAGTTAAGAAAGAGCTGCAAACAACAAATCAGACAGTTCAAGAAATGGAACAGAAAAGTACAGAGCTGACATCTAACCTGAAAGAAGAGAATCGAGTGCTGCAGGAACGGATGGCTGTAATGGAATGTAAGATCACGGAAAATCAGCTGAGATTTAGGGGCGTGCCTGAGACTACAACGCAGACGGCGCAGGAGCAAATAACAGAAATTCTGGCGGAATTTTTAAATATGCAACCAGAAGAGATAGCAACAAATTTGGATCTAGCATACAGAGTCAATTCCACCTATGCACAACAGAAGAACCTACCAAGAGATATTATTGTTCAATTGATAACAAGAAGAGTGAAAGAGGAAATCCTGAAAAAGCATTTTGAAAATCCTCTGTCAATAGAAGGAAACAGAGTGAGAATTATGAAAGAGCTTCCCAGAAGAATTCTACAGGAAAGGAAGAAGTACAGAGAATTGATGCAAAAGTTGAGAGATAAGAGTATAAGGTACAGGTGGGAACTCCCAAAAGGATTGAGTTTCCAATTTCAGGCAAAGAGAATCGCTATTAAGGCAAAGCATGAGATGGATCTATTCTTATTAGAAAATGACAAGGACTTTCCCAGAACAGACAGCAAATAACATGATGGAGTACAAATTAGTATCTTGGAATGTTAATGGACTGAACTCACCACAAAAACGTAGAAACAAAATTGCAATATAATATGCTTGCAGGAAACACATATAAAAGAGAAACATGCAAAATTTTTGAAAAATGGCCAATTAGGGAAAGAGTTTATGACAATGGCAAAACAAAAGAAAAGGGGAATTGTGATATATATAAAAGAGCAATTGGATCCTAAATTAGTTTTTAAAGATGCAAATGGAAGATATGTGGCGGTTGAAATAATGATGAACTCTAAAAAGACTTTGATTTTGGGAATATATGCGCCAAATGGAGCAAAATATGAATTTTTCAAGGAGATTATACAAAATTTAGACCAATATTCATATGACCAAATAATGTTGATGGGAGATTTTAATGGGGTAGTGGACCTGCAAGTAGATAGGAAAACTAAGCTGACAAAGCAAAAATTGGGGAAGTTACCAAAATCGTTTTTTGAACTGATAGAACAGGAAAAGCTGCTGGATGTTTGGAGAAGCTGGAATCCTAAAGTTAAAGATTTTACATTTTACTCGGCAAGACATCAATCGTTTTCAAGAATTGATATGATTTGGACAACAAAGGAGTTGAGTGGTATGACAAAGAAAATTGAGTTAATGCCAAGAGTGAGTTCAGATCACAACCCTGTAATGTGGAAGGCCTCGAGTGGACACAGGAAAATAAGATGGAGAATGAACGAAGATCTGTTACTGAAGCAAGAAAATCTAGAATATATCCAAAAGGAAATGAAATTCTTCTTCCAATGCAATGTAGACCAAGAGGTACCAAAGCATACGGTGTGGGATGCATATAAAGCAGTGATGAGAGGAATTTTGATTACATTGAACAATAAGGAAAAGAAAAAAAGAGATGAGAAATTTAAAGAAATTCAGGAGAAAATTTCAAAAAAAGAGCAAGAGTTAAAGAAAAGACCGGGTAAGAAAGTAATAATCCAAGAAATTAAGTTATTGCAAGAACAGTTAAAGGCTTTTGCTAATAAAGAACTAGAATGGAAACTGAGGACGTTACAGCAGAAATCATTTGAAGGGGCAAACAAGCCAGGGAAATATCTAGCTTGGCAACTTAAAAAGAGTAACGAGAAAAAAATAATTAATAAAATAGAAGATGGGAAAGAATTAATGGACCATCAAGCCATAAAGAGAGCTTTTTATAAATATTATGCCAAATTATTTCAGAAAAGAACAATAGAAAAAGCGGAAAAACAATGAATACTTGGAAAAAGCTAAATTACCAAAGATTACAAAGGAAATGAAAGAGACCTTAAATTGCCAAGTTACGGAACAGGAAATTTTGGATGCCATAGAGTCAACCAAAGTGGGGAAAGCACCAGGCCCGGATGGAATATCAGCAAAGTTTTATAAAATAATGAAAATGGACCTAGTGCAATCCCTACGAAAGCTGATGAATGGTATTTTGAAAAGAGAAGGCTTTCCAGACACCTGGAACGAAGCCACTATTTCATTGATACCAAAGGAGTCACAAGATTTAACGGATGTAAAGAACTACAGGCCAATATCTTTATTAAATAATGACTATAAAATTTTCGCCAAGCTATTAGCAGAAAGGCTCAAGAAACTACTAATGGGTTGGATTGGAGAAGAGCAAGCCGGATTTTTACCAAATAGACAAATCAGAGACAATTTGAGAGTGGTGTTAGATGCCGTGGAATATTATGACAAGCATCCTGATAAGGAGATAGGCTTTTTCTTTGCGGATGCAGAAAAAGCCTTTGACAACTTAAATTGGGACTTTATGTTTGTAACAATGGAAAAGATGGACTTGGGGAAAGACTTCATAGAGGCAGTGAAGGCTATTTACAAGAACCAAAGAGCGACACTATGTTTAAATAATGATGTAACAGCAAGATTCGAGGTAAGAAAAGGTACGAGACAAGGATGCCCACTTTCGCCCTTATTATTTGTGATGGTGTTGGAAGTCCTATTGAGGCAAATAAGAGAGGATGAAGACATTAAAGGAATAAAAATCAAAGGTATCTCATATAAGTTTAGAGCTTTTGCAGACGATGTGATGTTTTTAGTAGAAGAACCAACTCAGAGATTACCAATATTATTGGACAAAATTAAGGAGTTTGGAGACTTGGCAGGATTTTTTATAAATAAAGCTAAGTCCAAATTGCTTTGTAAAAATACGAGAAAGGAGAAACAACAGGACTTGATGAGAATAACAAATTGCGAAGTGGTTCAGAAAACGAAATACCTAGGAATTGAGTTAACAGTTAAGAACATAGATTTGTTTAAGAACAACTACGAAAAACTATGGGCTCAGATAGAAAAAGATATGATTAAATGGAATAAGCTAAATCTGTCTCTGTTAGGTCGCATTTCAGTAGTTAAAATGAATGTATTACCTAGAGTGATGTTTTTATTACAAACTATTCCAATCGTAAAAGACAAAAAGCAGTTTGATAAATGGCAGAGAAAAATTGCAGAATTTGTGTGGGCAGGGAAGAAACCAAGAATAAAAATGAAGGTGCTATACTGCTATGTGATGCCAAAGAAAGGGGGGGTTGCAATTACCAAATCTGAGAATATATCATGAGGCAATACGCCTAACTTGGCTGAGAGAATGGGTAAAATTGTCTAATCATAAATTATTGGCTCTAGAGGGACATAACAAGCTGTTTGGATGGCATGCATATTTGTGGTATGATAAACACAAAATGGACTCTATGTTTCTTCATCATTATGTTAGAAAGAATCTCTTTGAGGTATGGCAAAAATATAAGATGTTTTTAGGTGAAGAAAGACCATTGTGGATAGTACCAGCTGGAGTTGTGAACCCAAGTCTGGAATATAAAGGAGAAGAATGGATAGCCTACAAAGAACTGTTGAAGTGGGATAAAAACAAACCTAGGATTAAAGACAATATAGAGTTACCATTACAATATAGATGGTTACAATTTAGGCAAATTAAAGATCTATTTGAAACTGATAAAAGAAAGGTTTTAGACAGGAGCATGGGGACCTAGAAAAACTTTTGTTAGGTGATGGCCTAAAAATTATCTCTAAGATATATAAACTTTTGTTGAAATGGTACACGGAGGATGAAACAGTCAAAGTTCAAATGGTAAAATGGGCAATGAATTTTAATAGAGAAATTACAATGGATACTTGGGAATATCTTTGGAGAAACACAATGAAAATATCGACAGCTACTAGTCTAAAAGAGAATGGCTATAAGATGATGTACAGATGGTATTTAACACCAAAAAAACTAGCAAATGACAACAATCAAATGTCAAACAAATGCTGGAAATGTAAAAAACATGAAGGTTCAATGTATCATATGTGGTGGACTTGTGAAAAAGCTAAGTTATTTTTGCTGAAATGTCATCAGTTTTGAAAAGTAATATAGCAAAAAGCCCAGAACTGTTATTATTGGGGTTAAATATGGAAAATGTTAATGTTAAGGATATAGATCCAGAGGAGTTAGCCGTGTTAGTCTGTAGTAGCAAAATCAAAAAGAGTCCAGTAGCACCTTTAAGACTAACCAATTTTATTATAGCATAAGCTTTCGAGAATCAAGTTCTCTTCATCAGATGCCTGATCAAAACTGGGCAGATACAGAAGAGGAGGGGGAAAGAGAGAGAAAGAGAGGAAAGAAGAAGGCATAAATCACAATAGGACAGAATGCAATTAGCATGGAGGCTATCAAAACATTCCTTTGCTTGGAAATGTAAACATCGGTGTGCAGTCAGTTTGCTGTATTAGTTTGTAGCAGTGAAGGTATCCAATTCCTATGTAGTATAAGCCTTCGGTAACCACAGCTCTCCCTGCCAGCTGCATCTGACAAAGATGCATCTCTTTGTCAGATGCAGCTGGCAGGGAGAGCTGTGGTTACCGAAGGCTTATACTACATAGGAATTGGATACCTTCACTGCTACAAACTAATACAGCAAACTGACTGCACACCGATGTTTACATTTCCAAGCAAAGGAATGTTTTGATAGCCTCCATGCTAATTGCATTCTGTCCTATTGTGATTTATGCCTTCTTCTTTCCTCTCTTTCTCTCTCTTTCCCCCTCCTCTTCTGTATCTGCCCAGTTTTGATCAGGCATCTGATGAAGAGAACTTGATTCTCGAAAGCTTATGCTATAATAAAATTGGTTAGTCTTAAAGGTGCTACTGGACTCTTTTTGAATGTTAAGGATAGAGTCCTGGTTTATTACATGACGGTGGCTTGCAAGACTACTGTATGCTCAACACTGGAGACAGGAGGAACTACCAGAAATTCAAGATTGGATTCAGAAATTGTTGCACATGGCGGAAATGGACAAATTAACAAGGAAACTGAAAGAACAAAATCCAAGGGAATTTGTGGAAGATTGGGGTAAACTTAAAAAATATTTAGAAAAGAAATGGGACGTGAAAAATCAGTTGTGGTCTCTTGATAACTACTGAGAGATTTAGAAATATAAGATAAAACTTTGCCTTAAACAATGGGGGAAAGCAACTTAGACTAGAGTTAGTTATTAGGGGGAAAGGGGTCAGAGTGCTGTTGGGAGTCAACAAGGGAAAAGGGGAGGGGGTGGGATAACATATATTAAGAAAAGGGGTATATTGTTGTAAAATGTTTTTGAAATGTAAGTGAACCCATCCAATAAAATTTTTTTTTTAAAAAAAGTAGGCCAATATCTCAAGAGTCAAACTAGGGATGTAAAACTGCTTAAACTATCACATTTTTAAATCATTAACGGGCTCAATCTATCTAGCCCACATACTTATTCAAACCTCCCGTTCCACTACTGATTTTTGCTAAGAAAAATTAACATGCTAACACACTCTTGTGTCAGTTTATGTATAGCTAATTAACAGTTAAGGCCAGCATTGAAAAATGCACATTCTGCAGGCACTGATGATCCTGGAATGAACAGGGAACCCTTTGTCAGCTTTCTAAGCTTTGGAAAATGATCATTTACAGGTATATATAAAAAGGGTAAGCAAATTCTTATTATTTAATATTTGACATCCATTACATCAAACCGTGCTAAACTTGCCATAAACTGACTGCATTGATCAGCGTTTGAGAGATTCCCCTGCAATTCTTGAGCGAAGGATACGGTACTTCAGTAGAACAAAAAAAAATGTACTTGCTTAGTACTGATCACATTTAGGGACCCCCTGTAGATGAATGCGGTGGGCTAGAATGTTATTTCCACTTCATAAGTACCCAAATGAAAACATGACACTCCAGCATTGCAGTGGGATGAAGGAAAGAAAAGAAATCAAATGTCTTGTGTGTTAGCATCACCGTTTGGATTGCCTTGCTGATCAAATTCCTGGAATTGCCTATCCTGGGAAGAATCAAATACTGGCAGGAAACTACGCAGGCAGTGGATTCAAATGTCTTCAAAGTACTGAATAAACCATATTTGTCTATATTTACAAGAGGAAGCATTTAAAACATGTTTGTGCACGCACTGCCTGTGGCCATGGAAAAGAAGCTCTTTTTGAAGTGCTAGAAATTAGGACCTCTACAAGCCTACTGTGCTGACAAACCCACAACCATAATAAACACAAACTGGGCAATACTATCATGCAACAATGTCAGATGTAATGAGAGGACAACAGGAAGCCCTTTGCCAGTGGGATGGCATGGATAGGTCAGTTCATTATATTAGCATTCATATATGCCATTATGCGCCAGCGATGTCATTCTGCCATATACACCAGTTCACAGGGAAATTTCTAAGACAAATTACAGAGCTGGCATTCACGCGTCCATTTAATACTATCAGACTAGGACTCAATAAATATTAAGGGGTTAGCTGAGCTCATTACACAATACAGTTACTCCTCTTTACAGGAATTCGCACACTATACAGATGCATCCTCACGTTACCAATTCATCAATAGATGAAAGTAGTCCACACTCCAAATGGATGGCTTCTCTGCTGAACAGACTGTGCTCCAAGCCCCCACCCACCCCTGCCCTTCTTTTTGCATTTTTATATATCAGTCTCTCTGCCAACGGAACATAACGCTTCGTGCACCTGATTAACTGGAGCTGGGGTCATGAAAGCTTACGCCACAATAAGTTCATTCATCTCAAAGGGACTAAGATGCTCTGGAGAAAGGCAGTGTGAGGAGTTTCAGTGGGGTACAGTGGTTAGAGTTTGGGACTAGGATCTGGGAAACCCATATGCAGATCTCCAATCTGACATGGAGACTCACTGGGTTACCTTGGGCCATCACTCTCTTTTAGCCTAACCCACCTTACAGGGTTGTTGTGAGGGCAAGATGGAGAGGAAGATAATGTAAGCTGCTCTAGGTCTCCATTGGGGGGGGAGGAGGGGTATAAATGACATAAAATAAAAAGATACCACAATATTCTTTATTTTAAAACCAAGGAGGAAATGAAGAACCTTGATATGCAACAAAGAGAGTCTGTGTGTAAAAAGCAGAGAGAAAAGGTGGATGTGAATGAGAACAATATCGTTTTCCTGTTAGTATCTAAGATGAGCGGGGGCTGGGAGATATATTAATAAAGGGGTCAGTAACGTATTAAGAAATGGAATGTTAAATGGAACACTCCTATTACTATATGTTCTGTATCACTCTTGTATCTTACAGTAATTCATTCAGAACACCTACTGTCCTTCATATCTGTACTCAGAATAACTGAAGTGGGTTAACTTGCCTACTTCACCTATAACAATACCTTAAAAGGGTGAAGAAGTCCTTCGGTTTAGTACTCTGAATGTGAATACGGATATGCAGTGAAACCATGAAAAATGTTGAGGGCTAATCAGCCTGTATCAAGTGATCTTGAGCATACACTTCTACAGGCAAGGAAGCAGCAAAATCTTTGCCTTCTGGGCCCCCCGTGTCTCTCTAGCAAGGAACGTTTCAGAAACACGTGTTTTATTTACATATGAAGGCTCCCTAAGGTCACGTTTAAGAATCCCCGACTCTCACAGCGCTTGGCAGATACAGACAAAATTGATACTAGAGTCACCGAGAGGTTAGAAGCCTTTACAGAGCACTTTCTTAGGTGCTGGACTCAGCATTCAGTTCTGTTATGCTTTCGCATGGATGCACCTCAATAAAGTAAGAACAAGCCATGCAGGGAAACAAGCTTCAGCTGTAGGTTCCATACAAGACTGGGTGCTGCAAGATTCCCCAGATTAAATCCTGCGCGGCTTCAGGAGTGTTTCCCTTGGTGGGATCATATAGCAAACAGAGGTCATCAGAATTTCAGCCTGTGCTGAGAGGGACCAGCAGCTTAGCCCTGCCTCCTCTGTGCCGAGGCCCTATAAGAACACCTGCCTTCAGGAGCCTGTTGCTGGCAGAGGGAGAGAGAACTTCAGCCTGCACTGGGCATGTCCGAAAGCTCTTGGCATGAAGACTGTGGCCTTGAGTGTGTCAGCCTGATACATTCGGGACCATCCCAGGCTGTTATTAGTGCATTTTTACTGGTTCCGTTTATTCAAATAGCAGTTTTGTCTGTTTAAATTGTGAGTTCGTTTAACTGTACTTAGATATTGTTGTAAGCTGCTTTGAGTCCCACAAGAAGGAAAAGCAGCGTAAACAAGCTTAAATAAATAGCCAGTTTTGATGGTGCTAACTAAGAGTCAGCGCAGAGGAGAGGAATACTGCAGTCAGGTCCCACCATCAGTGCTAACCATCAGATTAGGACTGCCAACCACCTGGAAAAAATGTCCTGCCCCTTTAATAGAACCCTAATAGGTCATGACTTACCTCTATGCCATGAAGCTTCAGCTGCCCCTTTCCACACATTAAGCTTCTTATTAAAGGGAAAAGAGTCTACTTACTGTTTGCTTAATATGCTGTAGCAAACAAAGTAACTGAGCCTAATAGCACAATCCTAAACAGAATAACACCCTTCTCAGGCCGCTGGCATCAATGGACTTAGAAGGGTAAACTCTGCTTAAGATTGCACTGACATTACAGTCATAGCCAATTTTTCATTCAAAATTTACTCCTAAAGAACTCACAGGATACAAAAAGCATTATAAAGGGCATTAAAATGCAGTAGAAATGCTTCTTAGAGAGGGGTCTCTTAGCTGACCTGAACCCGAGTACAACAGAGAGGGCGCTCAACTGCTCCTTATCCTCCCTTTGATGTCATTTACAGTGCAATCCTAAACAGTTTCTCCAGTCTCCAGCACACTGTTTTCAACAGGCTTAGACTGGAGTAACTCTGCTTAGGATAGCACTGTAAGATTCTCAATGTTCTCCCCCACAATGAGCATGCCAAAAAAAAAGGCAGGGGGCAGGGGAAGCAAGAAAAAGGACTGACAAAGGAATAGGAGCAACAGCAAAAGAAATATTCAGATGGCAAGAAACAGGAAGATGCAAAGATAAGGTGAATCTGGGTCTTTGATGCATAGCCCCCATTTACAGGTCCTGAGATTCAGGGCCAAACTACATTATTATTATTATTATTTTATCATATTTATATTCCGCCCTCCCCGCAAGCAGGAACATGAGCCAGTAAGTGATGCGTGGTAACCTGGGTTCCAATTAGAGCTCCCAATTTGGTTACTGGCACGGCAGATGTACCGTTAAACAGCTGCAGGGCCATCAAAGGAACTTTTTCCTCCACCATTTTTCCTGCAGGCCAGGAAAAGCGTCATCTGCTGAATTCTTGCTTATCATGCTGCTGCTAAAACTCCTGCCAGAAGAGACGTTGGCAAAGCTAGCTGAACATTTTGCTGATAGAATCACTAAGTCACTGTGAGCAAGCAGTACGAGAGTCTCAGCTTCAGCTCCCTCTTTACAAAACAATAAGAAGCCAACAAGAACAATAAATTTAAACAACAGATCATTTTCTGTCTATTTCCCATATATGTGTGTATTCACATGCACACCATCCGTACATAACATTTTATGTTTCTGATGATGCAGGCTCAAGCCCACAAAAGCTTGCGCTTCACTGCATTCTTCTACTAGGTGCCACTAGCCTCCTTGCTGTGTTGGCCTCAACAGACTAAAAGTGATCACACAAAGCTGCCTTTTACTGAGTCAGACCATTGGTTTATCAAGATCAGTAGTAACTCCTCAAGGTCTCAAGGCAGAGCTCTTTCATTTCACCTGCCAGCTGAACTGGGGACAGCATGGGATCAAACCAGGGACCTTCTTGGTGCAAAGCAGATACTCTACCACTGATCCACAGCCTTTCTCCAGTGCAACGTTACACAGAGCAACTCCAGCGGAAATGAGCAAGAGTCCAGTAGCACCTATAAGTCTAACAAAATGTGTGGTAGGGTATGAGCTTTCATTAGCTAAGAAGTGAACTGTGACTCACGAAAGCCACAAATTTTGTTACTCTTATAAGGTGCTACTGGACTCTTGCTCTTTTCCACTGCTACAGACAGACTAAAGCCACTCCAGTCTGAGTTCACTGATTTCAACGAGTGTAGACTGGAGCAACTGCATAGGATCGTACTGTAATAAGGCTACCACTGGGGAAATCAATTCACGTTAATTAATTAATATCTCCTATAAGGCTGTGCAGGGCATAAAAGTGGCGCAGAGAATGCGAATAACCGGTTGACATATTAGCGGTCCGTGAGGGCAGGAAAGGGTTAAGGAGCAACAGGGAGTTGATGAGGCGGAGTGTCCCTATGCGCCCCGTCCTTGCTCTCTCGCTCCCCTCCTTCCTTCCCGCATTAAACTGCAGTTGGGGTTCCCTGTCTCACCCCTGGCGCTCCTGGGCGGCTGGACCCCCGTCGCCCTTCGGCCCCTCCGCCTCTTACCCGTTCCTATGACCACCACATCAAACTCCGAGGGCAGGCTGTCCGCCATCTTGGGAGGGGGAAGGATTCCATCATATGACACCACTGCGCGTCAATTCCTGGCGGAAGTGCGGTTGCGCGACAGCTTCAGGTGCCCGACTATTGGCAAAGGAGGATGGCGACAGAAGGGGGAGAGGTAATGTGGATGCTTGGGAATTATGGGTAATGTAGTTCCCTGAGGGAAAACAAAGTGAGCGCTTTTTCTCCATCCACAGTTAAGTGATGGGATTGTCAGACTTGGTCCTTTCCTTCTTTCCAAAAACATTAGAGTAAATACATACACAAATCATTGTGTGTGTATATTTTAAAGTGGATATTTTACTAAAGAGTGTGTGCGGCGCTCTCTCACACATGGTTTGCCATCCTCCAGGTGGTGGCTGGAGCTCAGCAAGAATTACAACTGATTTCTTGGACGTAGGGTTCACACAAAGTTTACACTTTTGAATGTGTCTGAAGATTCCAGAGGTTAACGATACACTAGCCTCTTAAATTAATACTTTTTTAAAAAGGCTGCAATTAAGCCAGTCTTGATTTAAAAAGAAAGGGCCATCAGAAAACAGGGAAATAAGGACAGCATATTTTTAAACATTGCGATTGTTCCCATTTTGCAGATCCTAGAGGTGGCAGAGTCCTAGACCCAAGTGCAACTGATTGTAAAGAGTCTCATTATGGTATTTTACAATTTTTAACATTTAGAACAAAGCAGGGCCAGAGCAACGTCATCACCCATGCTTTACAGACATACACACACACCGTCTTTTTCAGGTAGATTCAGTAAAGGGTTACCAATCACCAGGTGTATCTCTCTGAGATCTATCTCTGAGATCTAATCTCCAGAGAACAATTCTGGAGAAAATGGCAGCTTTAAAGGGTGGACATCATGGCACTATACCTCACTAAGGTGACATCCCTCTCCAAGCTCTGGTTGCCAGCCTCCAGGTGGTAGCTGGAGATCTCCCGGAATTAAACTGATCTCTCAGTCCCCCTAGAGAAAATACAAACAGAGAGAGGCACGGAGCCAGTCCACAACCAACTATATATACAACCGTGCCCGACTAACTATATAAAGTACTATAATAGTTATACTGAATCTTCAAAATCAATTTGAAAGGGCTTCTAAGTACCATTCAAAAATACAAATGGCAATATCACACTCTTCTGTACAAACATATGATGATTTCATTCAAATATTCAACTGTCATTCATATATAGCTAATAATATTTCTTATGTCAAAATATTATTTCATATTGCACATGCCACTGAGAATTTTCGATACAATAAATACAATAAGTGTAACTGCTGATGGGATCGCCAACAAGAGGTGCCCGTTCCGGATTCCCCTTTCTCAAAGCAGTTACTCAATTACCAATTTGATAGATGTTAATTCTCAATAATTAAATCACCAAGTCAAAAAGCTTTTTAAGTTCAAAGTGCATAGCAATAGTCCGCTTAGTGGCATTATACCCTGCTGTGGTTCCTTCCCTCCCCCAAACCCTGTCCTCTCCAGGCTCCACTCCCAAAATCTCCAGGAATTTCCCAACCTAGACCTGGCAACCCTACCTACTTCACCCCTACATCTCCAGGAATGTCCTACTCTAATAGGGTGGATGGGGGGGGGGCAGTTACAAAACTAATGAAATAGCCAGCAATGTAATACTAGCCTACAGCAATTCAGGAAAGATGTGCCTGAAGACCCTCAAATCCAAATTGCCTGTAATCTCCAGCCAAGCAGGATTCGCGAACTTCAGGTGGGGCCTGAAGATATTCCAGAGTGATAACTCATCTCCGGAGTCCGGACTACAGAGATCAGTTCCCCTGGAGAAAATGGTAACTTCGGAGGATGGACTCTGGTATCACATTCCTGCGGAACTTCCTCCCTTCCCCCAAATCCAGCCTCCCTAGGCTCCACTCCCAAATCTCCAAGAATTTCCCAATCTAGAGCTGACAACCCTAAGAAGGCAGGCACAGAAAATAATAGATACGTGGACATTCAAACTGTAAATGAATCTTTGAACCTAAGACTCTGTCGTTGTGAGTTACGAGCAGGGCTTTTTTTCAGCTGGAACGCGGTGGAATGGAGTTCTGGAACCTCTTGAAAATGGTCACATGGCTGGTGGCCCCGCCCCCTGATCTCCAGACAGAGGGGAGCTGAGATTGCCCGCCGCGCTGCTCAGCGGAACGGAGGGCAATCTCAACTCCCCTCTGTCTGGAGATCAGGGGGCGGGGCCACCAGCCATGTGACCATTTTCTCCGAGGGCAACCCACTGAGTTCCACCACCTCTTTTCCCAGAAAAAAAACCCCTGGTTACGAGATAAACTAGTACACTAGCTGTCTCCATAATAACCAGCTGGCAGGGTGTGTGTGTGGGGGTGGGAGGTGCTTGAGAAAGAAGATATGTACGTGGAAGGTTGCCAGCTTGTGGAGGGGGCCTGGCTATCTCCGGGAATTGCAACTGATCTGTAGGGTTGCCAGGTGCCTGGTTTTTTATTGGACTGTCTGGGGCAGGGGGGGGGGAGTGGTTAAAATACCAGACTTATAAATGTCCAGTATTTTTTGCCTGGAGGCTGGCAGTCGGCCTCCTGTGCGTGTTGTTTGAGAGTGGCAAGCCGGCAGGCTACCTCGGAAGTGGGGTGACATGACGATGTCACTCCAGTAGTGGAAACATCATGCCAGCAGGCACACAACTGTTTTTCCAGAAGTGCTACTCCCCTCTCAGGGTCCGGTATTTCTCCAGACCCCATCTGGCATCCCTAACCACCAGACAACAAACATCAGGAGAAAATGGCTACTTTGCAAGATGGACTCTGTGGCATGCCCCGCTGATAAGGGTGAGTGTGAGGCATGAATAAGGTTCCTGTTCCCCTGGTGGGGGCAAAAGATCCCCTACTCCCAGCCTCTGCTGCCCCTTCCACCTCTCACTTAGCTCAGCTTCAGCACACACGTGCCACAACTCCTCCTTTGTGTTGAAAAATGAGGAGTTGCTGTGAAAGCTGCCTCCACGGGGGCAGTTTTCACTCTGCTCCACTTCAGCAAATGCTGAAATTTCTCCATCACTGGTGCGATGGAGGAGCATGGGAGCATGTCCAAGCACTTTTTCCAGGGTTGCCAGGTCCTATACTGTCCTGGCAGGTGGGGAAGTGACCTAACACTTGCCTCGTATCTTGGCCATGGTAGTTCTCCCAGCACTCACTTAATGATGTCACTTCTGGGAAGTGATGTCATCACACTGGCCACTGGTGTGCTCCCACGCTTTGTGCAGGGCTAATTAATGCCCATTTGGGGCCAAAATTGGCCCCAATGAAGCACAGGAGCACACCTGCAACCAGAGCAAAGATGTCACTTCAGGAAGTGACATCATTGAGGCCCCCAGGAGTGCAAGTGTGCCGTGTGTGTTCCCGGGGTGCCTGATGGTGGCAGGTGATTTATTATTTTTATTTATTATTATATTAGATTTTTAGTCCGCCCTCCCCACCCGGTGGGCTCAGGGCGGAGTACAACATTTCAATTTACATAAATACAGTTAAAAACAGATAAAACAGTTTACAAATAACATTAAAACAACTTTATACAATACAGCTTCTCTTCAGATGGCGACGATAAAACACTGCTTTTCCAGATCTTGCTCATATGTAGGGTGGTGGACAGATCTTTAGTGTGGCCAGTGGGGGCCCAACCTAGCCTCCACCATATGCCTGGTGGAACATCTCTGTCTTACAGGCCCGGCGGAAAGATAATAAATCCCGCTGGGCCCTGGTTTCCTCAGACAGAGTTCCACTGGGTCGGTACCAGGACCGAAAAGTCCCTGGCTCTGGTCGAGGCTAGGTGAGCCTCCCTTGGGCCAGGGACCACCAACAGCTGTTTATTTTTTGAATGAAGCATCCTCTGGGGTACATATGGGGAGAGGAGGTCCTGCAGATATGCTGGGCCCAGTCCGCATAGGGTCAACACCAAAACCTTGAACTGGACCCGGTACTCAACTGGTAACCAGTGTAGCTGGTGTAGTATAGGTGTTATATGTTCCCTAACTGGGACCCTTGCAATTACTTGCACAGCTGCATTTTAGACCAGCTGTAGCCTCCGGATCAGGCCCAGGGGAAGCCCTGCGTAGAGCGAGTTGCAGTAGTCTAGAGGTGACCGTTGCTTGGATCACTGCAGTTAAGTCATGGGTTGATAGGTAGGGGACAAGCTGCCGGGCCTGTCTTAGATAGAAAAATGAAGACCGGGCAACCGCTGCGACCTGTGCCTCCATAGTCAGGGAGGCATCCAGGATCACCCCCAGGCTCCTAACTCTCGAAACCAGTGCAAGTAGTGCTCCATCAAGAGCGGGGAGCCAGAGCCCCATGCCCATAGCCCCCACATGCAGGACCTCCGTCTTTGTGGGATTTAATTTCAACTGACTCTGCTTCAACCATCCAGTCACAGCTTCGAAGGCACGCTCCAAGACATCTGGGGCAGAGTCGGGCTGGCCGTCCATCATCAGATATAGTTGGGTGTCATCAGCATATTGATGACACCCAAGTCCAAAACTCCGCACCAGCTGGGCGAGGGGGCCGTATAAACATTTGTGATCCAGCTGCCTGCTGAGATCATCCATGAGGGCAACAAGCAACGTCGCCACCCTGTGTCCCAGGCGGAAGCCAGACTGGAAGGGATCTAGGGATGAGGAATCATTCAGGAAACCCTGTAGCTACTCCACCACCGCTCACTCAATCACCTTACCCAGAAATGATCTCTTCAGGTTGTCCAAAAGAAGGTAAACTTCTGGGAGATTGCCCTCCACTGGTGGGCACCCCTAACTTCTCCTCACCCCCATATCCCCCCCACTGGCCAGGTGAGCAGGACCATGGGGTGCCAGGTGGTGGTGGGCAAGCCTAGGAAGGGGAGGGTAACACTTTCCATTCCTGAATGTCATTTTCCCAGTTGGAAATTTCCCCCCTCAGCAGGCTTCTTTAAACTGGCAGGGAGGAGCAGAGATAGGTGCACGTGTTGTTCTTGTCTCACCCCACCCCTAAAATGTTCCTTAAAGTGCTCCAGGACTGAAGCCTGGCTTTAGAATCCATCCTAGGGTCTCTGAAGCCCTGTTAAATAATTACCTGCTGTCCTCACCCTGTTAGTCTGCGTGTTGCAGGAGAGAAAGTTTCCCTGAATGCCAGGAATAAGATATTATGGTGGCTGCCGCTCAGTAGGTCTGGACTGCCGGAATGTGTGCAAGGATGTATTCAAGTCTTAACACCTGACATCATCAGGGGTAGTAAGCTGAGTGGCAGCCCATTAACGCCTTGTTATAAGCCCCTTGCTTATTCGCAAGAGCTTAGGCGTGGGGAAGCAAGTAAGAGCTGAAAGCCGCTAATGGAAACCAGAAACCACTTCAGCCCTTGCAATCTGCAGACAGGGTGAAGTTAATGCAGTTTTGTTTAGCGGGATGCAGGCAAAGGCTCCGAGAAAGAAATACTGAGAACAAAATATAAAGTGCTGCAAAAAAAAAGAGAGAGGAGCGAAAAAACAAATCCAAATTTGTGTTCTCTTAGAGAGAACAAATTGGGCACACTGGGTTCGAGCGAATGAAATTGGCGAAGGACAATAGATAACATTTTATCTGCCCCCCTGTCCCCTCCCAGTTTTCCCACAAGACAAATGCAAGCTATGACCCTCTGCCCAGTGTAGGAAAGACATGATGAGAAACGGTTTTCCTTTGCAGGGCAAAGAGAACCTTGCTGTACCTCTTCATGCATCGTTCCCCACTTTTATATCATTTTCTGCATTGTTTGACATACCGTGTCTGATGCTTTTTGTTTGTTTCCGGTGGGTAGCCCTGTTGGTCTGCAGCAGAACAGCAAGATTTGAGGCATCTTTTAATTTTTCCTTTGCTCCAAAAAAAAATCTCTTTTGTTAGAAGATAATAGTAGACCCATCACTCTTTCAGTTGTGAAATTTTATGTGCTTGTGATTGATTTTCACAACTGTTTAAATGTGGTCTGGTTCTTATATTTTAGTAGGTTGCTTAAGTTAAGAAGCATTATGAGCTAGAGAGAGGAGGGGATTTGAGTCCAGTGGCACCTAAAAGACCAACAGGGTTTTCATGGTATAAACTTTCAAGTGTTAAACTCCCTTCCTAGGAATGCCAGTGCCTACCCAGGTCAGGGGAATCCCCTCCCCCACCTGATGCCCCCTGGTCAAGCTCACCTGGCTGGTGGGGGAAAGGTACCCAGGAGGGACACGTGTATGCTTGCTCCTGCACTCCCCCATCACATTGGAAAATGATGTCATTTTCTGGCACAACAGGGAACTGCAGTAGTGCATTCACATCCCACTACCTCCCCCACATTCCCCCAACCCACTGCCCTCTGCTTTAGCCTACAAGGGACCTGGCATCTCTACCTCTCCATCAAATACCTTCTAAAAACATTTTGCTTTTCTTCAAATTTTTGTAAGCCTGACCTATTGAATCATAGAATCATAGAATCAGAGGGTTGGAAGGGACCTCTACAGTAATCTAGTCTAACCCCCTGCAAAATGCAGGAAATTCCCAAATACATCCGTGCACACACAGGGACCCTTATTCCATGCCCAGAAGATGGCAGAACACTTTAAGGATCACTAGCCAAACTGGCCTGTGGACAATTGCTACCTGACCCCAAGGTTGCGATCGGCCTTACCCTGGGCATGTAAGAAGGGGCCACAAGAACTATGCACTGATGTAACCCTTCCTGCCCTCCCTCTCATGATCTGCCCAGGTTCACAGAATCAGCATTGCTGTCAGGTAGCCATCTAGCCTCTGCTTAAAAACCTCCAAAGACGGAGAGCCCACCACCTCCTCAGGAAGCCTGTTCCACTGAGGGACTGCTCTAATTGTCAGGAAGTTCTTCCTAATGTTTAGCCGAAAACTTTTTTGATTTAATTTCAACCTGTTGGTCCGACCTTCTGGGGCAGCAGAAAACAACTCTGCGCCATCCTCTATATGACACCCCTTCAAGTACTTGAAGATGGTTATCATATCATCTCTCAGTCATCTTCTCTCCAAGCTAAACATACTGAGCTCCTTCAACCTTTCCTCATAGGACTTGGTCTCCAGACCAGGGCTTTTTTTTCTGGGAAAAGAAGTGGTGGAACTCAGGACCACACAATGATGTCACTTTGGGTCAACTGGAACAAGGGGGGAGTTTTTAAAAGTTTAAATCGCCCTCAGTGAAAATGGTCACATGGACGGTGGCCCTGCCCCCTCATCTCCAGACAGAGGGGAGTTTAGATTCTAAACTCTCCTCTGTCTGGAGATCAGGGGACGGGGCCACCAGCCATGTGACCATTTTCAAGAGGTTTCGGAACTCCGTTCCACTGTGTTCCAGCTGAAAAAAAGCCCTGCTCCAGACCCTTCACCATCTTTGTTGCCCTCCTCTAGACACATTCCAGCTTGTCTATATCCTTCTGTAAATGCGGTGCCCAAAAATGAACACAATACTCTACATGAGATCTAACCAGAGCAGAGCAGAGCGATACCATCACTTCATGTGATCTGGACACTATGCTTCTGTTGATACAGCCCAAAATTGCATTTGCCGTTTTAGCTACCACATCACACTGCTGACTCATGTTCAGTGTACTAACTGTACTAACTAGTGTTCAGTGTACTAAGACCCCAAGATCCTTTTTGCACATACTACTGCCAAGACAAGTCTCCCTCCCCTACCTAAAAGCAGAACTTTGCATTTATCTCTGTTGAAATTCATTTTGTTTGTTGTAGCCCAGTTTTCCAGCCTGTCGAGATCATCCTGTATCCTGACTCTGGTCGAATCCACATTACTCATTCTAAGTCACATGTTCCTCGCATTCCCCACGCAATCCCGAGTGCCGGTCACATTACCTCATTAAACAGACGCATTTCATTCGCATTTCTCCCAAATATGTGGTCACAGGTTTTCAACGGGAGTTTCACAGTGGCCGTGAATGGGCCAATGTGCAATTTACGCAGGTTTTTAAAAAACCACCCCCCTTCCTGTCTCTCCGGCCGTTCCGAGAGTTCCTATTGGCTGATTCAACTTGCAAGTGCTCCGTAGTCTGCAAAAGACTGTTTTTGACTTCATAGCATTGGATTTATTGATTATGCTGTTTCTGAATCAAATCTGGTAGTTTGAAAAATCATTTTGGGGTGAATCCATCCTCAGAACGGACTCGTGAAACTTCCTTTTTAACTGTTTTTTATTTTTTTTATTTTATATTACTGTAATATCGAAATTACGAAATATCGAAATAATGACACTCCAAGGAAGTGAAACTTCAGTAAAATTCAGGCACTGAACTGTCCTGCATAGGAAATGCCCACAAAAGCTTCCCACATGCTTCCAAATTTCCAAAAAAGAAACGGGAGAGAGCCATCAGTGCTGTCAGTGGGGGAAAGAGAGGCATCATTATCTTCAATGATGTTTCTTTATAAGGCAAGATCAAAATAACGGAAAAGTGCGCTCAAAAAAATAAAAAAAATGGGCGGGAAAAAAGGTCCCACCCAAAAAAGCGGTTTTCGAGCGGCCGTGTGACCGGAGGGACACGCGAGAAAGACGGATTGGAAACAGGAATGTGAACGAAGAGGAAAAAATTGCGGATTGGAGGCAAACGGAAGATATCCGATAAACATGCGGGTAATGGGTGAATGTGGATTTGACCTCTGTCTTTGACTGCATTTGCTACCCCTCTCAATTTAGTATAATCTGCAAATTTAATAAGCATTCCCTCTATTCCTTCATCCAAATCATTTATAAATACGTTGAACAGAACAGGTCCCAAGACCGATCTGTGAGGCACTCCACTTGTCACTCTTCTCCAAGAGGATGAGGAACTATTAACTAGCACTCTTTGGGTGCGATCTGTCAACCAGTTACAGAGCCACCTAACAGTAATAAGAGCCAAACCACATTTTAGTAACTTGTCAACAAGGGTATTATGTAGAACCTCATCAAAAGCCTTACTGAAATCGAGATAAACTATGTCTACAGCATTCCCCTGATCCAGAAAGGTAGTAACTTTCTCAAAAAAAGAGATAAGGTTAGTCTGGCATGACTTGTTCTTGAGAAACCCATGCTGATGCTTAGTGATAACAGCCATTCTTTCTAAATGCTCAAGGACTGATTGTTTGACGATTTGTTCTAAAACTTTTCCAGGTACAGATGTCAAGCTAATGGGTTGGTATTTACCCAGATCCTCCTTTTTCCCCTTCTTGAAGATGGGGACAACATTTGCCCGCTTCCAATCTTCTGGCTCCTCGTCTGATCTCCAAGAATTCTCAAAAATAATGGGCAGAGGCTCAGAAATTACATCTGCGAGTTCTTGGATGCAATTCATCTGGCCCTGAGTTAGTTTCATTTAAAGACACCAGGGCTGTTTCCAGACGGCTTACCTGCCTCCGGAATGTTGCGCCATCTTGCGGGGAAAACGCGAAATATCGCGTTTTCTCGCGCGAGTTTTGCGCAACGTCGCGCAAAACTCGCGTGAGAAAACGTGATATTTCGCGTTTTCCCCGCAAGATGGCGCAACGTTCCGGAGGCAGGTAAGCCATCTGGAAACGATTCCGGAGGCAGGTAAGCCATCTGGAAACGTTCCGGAGGCAGGTAAGCCATCTGGAAACGACCCAGGTGTTTATATACTACCCCTATGTCAATCCTAGGCTGTATGGCATTGTTTATGCATTGTTAAAAGATATCAGGAGGACAGTATCCTCTTTTAAATGGAATGTCCTCTTTGGTAGGAGCAGATAATGGGCCTTTCCGCACTCTCAGCTTATTCCTGATTTTCTTAGCAGTCAATTTCCAAGCACTGGATTCCGTGAGGGCACAGTTCTTCTGCATGTCTGCTCTCCCTCTGTAGTCATACTGTTGTGGAATCAGTTTATTTTGTTCTGCACGTGCCTTAAATAATCAAGATTTTCAAAGGAGGGTGCTGTTGGCATTGTGGATATCATTGATGATGTCACAGCACCCCCCCCCTTTAAAAAAAATTGTGCATACTTATAGCCAGGGCTTTTTTTCAGCTGGAACACGGTGGAACAGAGTTCTGGAACCTCTTGAAAATGGTCACATGGCTGGTGGCCCCGCCCCCTGATCTCCAGACAGAGGGGAGTTGAGATGGCCCTTCACGCCACTGATAGAGATCCCCTCTGTCTGGAGATCAGGGGGCGGGGCCACCAGCCATGTGACCATTTTCACCGAGGGCAATTTAAACTTTTAAAAACTCCCTCCTTGTTCCAGCTTACCCAAAATGATGTCATTGGCCCTGGGAGCATGCGTGCATTTTGCATGTGCACATGTGGTACCAGGGGCACCACTGAGTTTCACCACCTCTTTCCCCAGAAAAAAAAGCCCTGCGTATAGCATTATATTGATATAAGGACTAATTGTGGGGGGGAAAGATCCAAAATGAACACATGAGGAAGTGTTTGCACATGGAAGCCTAACAGGGGAGTAGTTCCATAGGAGTTAGCTGTGTTAGTCTGTAGTAGCAAAATAGTAAAGAGTCCAGTAACACCTTAAAGACTAACCAGCTTTATTGTAGCATAAGCTTTCAAGAATCACAGTTCTCTTCGTCAGATGCATGATGCATGATGCATCTGACAAAGAGAACTATGATTCTCAAAAGCTTATGCTACAATAAAGTTGGTTAGTCTTTAAGGTGCTACTGTTTACTATTTAACAGGGGGGTAGCTGTACCAGCCATACCTAAGTCCCCCCATCCCAGAATCCAAATTTGAGAACCTCACCCAGGCTGATCCAGATCTCGGAAGCAGAGACCAGCACCAGTGGGCCAAATTAACTTCTGTTGAGTCAGAGCCCAGAGCAGCAGCAACCGTGTGCTTTTCAAACCACACTGCTGTTTCTGGTGCTAGAAGTAGCTACCCCGGCCGCTCCCAAGCAGCTCCCAAGGCTTTTGCATTTTTTTAATTGTCATTTTCATAGTGTTATATTGACCTACTGTTGTAACAATACATGCAGCAGATTCCCCAAATCCAGAGCTTTCATTTATATTTAAAAAAATAAATCTCTAGCCCATTCCCTTGCACAGATATAAAGAAAAAGACATATCTGCACAATGGAATGGGCTAGAGACGTACTTATCTTTTAATGAAAGTTGAGAATTGAGAGAATCTGCTGCATGTTTTGTTACAAGTCAACATAACACTATGAAAGTGATGATAAAAAGATCGAAAACAAAACCAGGAGGAGGCAAAGGAAGTGGGGGGTGGGGTGGGTTCTATGATGATGAACATCCAATCATCAAAAAATGAGTTGGAGGTGGGTGGGAGTGGGTGGGACAAATGCAATTGAAAGAAATATTATGCATGAGAAAAAAATGACTCAAAAGTGACTTCCAGAAAAAGATCAGGGTAAAAAGTGGTAAAAACTAAAGGCAAAAAAAGAAATGGGGAAATCAGGGGATAAATCGAAGCAATATGGGGCCAGAACCAACAGGGGGAAAAAACGTGCAGAGAACCCCAAAGACTTTGTCAGGGGAGAGTCAGAGGACTGATGGATCAAGAGGGAAGAACGTGGGCTGTTTGGGGTCAGGTACCAGGAGTGGCTGCAGATTAACAGAAGGGCTGCTTCAGGTTAACATCTTTACTATCAGGGCTAGCCCCCCAAGACTCTTTGCAATGCCTTCTTCTGTCTAGAAGAATGTCCCACTCTTGCCACCACAGGAACTGAGCAAGACACTATCATGGCTGCAGCCCAGTCTAGCAGAGAAATGGAAAGTAGACTCGGCTACGTCCTAGAACGGAATTGCTGAGGAGCAGAGAAACCATCCACTAGGTAAAGTTAGAGCAAGATAGGTTAGATATGTCAACTAGTCACTCTGCAGTTGAGGGATTTTATAGTAATCCAAGCAGCGTCATCCTTCCAGGGGTATCAGTGGACTCCCCTGCTCCTGAAAACACTAGCACTACTAACTGGGTATTAGTACCTGCGTAAGACCTGGCTGAATGTTTCCCTTCTGCTGCAGGTATTTAAACCCACATGTGTGCGGAGGCACAAGCCTTTGGGTGTGAGCCAAAGAGCTCTTGGCCTTCAGCAATTCGCTTGAAGGTTGCAGTCAAGAGCTGGGCAGAAGTTCTGCTAGAGAGAGGGAGAGATCTGCTCTGTATTCACAGGTCTTTACCGCCCCACTCCTGTACCTTTCTACTTGTTTATTGTAAACTGCTGCGGGTTCCCATTGGAGAGAACAGCAGGATATAATAATGTCAGCATCACCTGTTGTGGACCTGAGCTAGGGAAAAGAAGCTTCAGGCTACTTAGTAAGTGTTGCAATTTCTACAAGGGGCTTCTGCCTGGATTTGCCATTAGTGCTGTTTCTGGAATTCAAGAGATGATTGCAGGAGGTCTGGCAGCAGGGGAGGAACCTAGAAATAGGTCAAGGCCTGAATCTCAGTATCCCTGGATTCAGTAGGGTCTAAGGACAGAGTTTTCTAGAGATAGCATGTCAGAGCCCCCTTATAGATTGTTGTGTTCTTCTAGATTCATGATGTACTAGAGTTTGCAGTAGGCTCCCCCTTGTCTTTGAAAAGAACCCAAGCCGCCTGGTACCTTCAAAGGAATAGCCTGGAAGTTGAACTATGCCAAAGAGCCTAAAGATCAAAGGAAGGACTTCTTCTGTGAAGTGCGTTGTTACCATAGCTATCCCCCCGACACACACGCACACCAAGTGCCCGTGCAGCTCTTCTTCCCCCTCCATCTGAAAAGTCTTGGACCTAGGCTATGATACCAGATGCCAGGAACCAGAAAAGACCACCATATACACCTTGGCCTCTACATCCTTTATGGGACCTGCAGGGCAACTGGTGGGCTGTCCACAGCGTGAAACAGAATGCTGGACCAGACAAACCCCTGATCTGATCTAGCAGGGCACCTCTGACATTTGTCATATTGTCTATTGCATCTTCACAACGGGTTTTAATTATCGTTAGCCACACTGAGAGCCGCTCATGGCCTAAATAAAATCGATCGAGCAATAGTAAGTAACTGCGATTTCCTAGGAGTAAACACTGAAACAACCCTTTTGCAGAATATCCAAAATGTAATGGTTGCAATTACTGTAGTTGTTGCTGGGCATACCCTCCCTCCCTGCCCCCCCACACAAAAATGATGTTTTTTATAAAGTACACAAAGAGAGAATTATTTCACTGTCAGCATGTTCCTGTTTCCAAAGTACGATGTATTTATCCTAGCAGAATGTGCTATTGGTCGGCTGGCTCTCTGAGCTTCTGTTAAGTTCATTCATAAGATGGCCGTCAATGCAATCCTATTTCATGATGACAGTCATTAGTCACTGAACCAGAAACCCCTCTTAGTACTAGCTGATTTGGCCAACGTTTATTGTGGTTTCTTAACAGTAGGATTTGTTGGTTTTCTACAAGGTGCAACTATTAGCATGTAGTATCAGAATCAACCAGTAACAATCTAATGGATGGAGAGAGAACAATGTATGAATAATCTTTATGGGAATGTCGTGGCCTTTTAGAAAAACGTCTTACAGTGTTTTTTCTCCCTCTTTAGCTATTTAATTGCAATGTCATAGTAACAGAAAGCAGCATACCCAATTCTGCACGGATGAATAAGCGTATTCAATAAAGAAGATTTAACTGAGTAAATCAAACACTGGATTAAACATTTTCTGCATAACAGACCACAAAATGGGCATTCATTTTACCAATAGATACTCTGCATTAGAAACAAATAGAAGTGCCCACCGACATAATTAAACAGAACATTCAATGGCACGATTGAAGAATTTCCTTATATTTTATTGAACAAGCACCCCAGTCAATTACAGTTTGCCTTGACTTATTCAAGAATGAGGAAGATTAAATGCAAAATGTAGCCATTTGCATTCAATAAATTAATTTGTTTTCTTTTGTACATTTTTAATCAGCAAAGTTAGGACTCATTTGTAATCCGGGGATGGCATTTGAACAAATGATCCATTTAGTGCAATTAATTAATATGTGTTTAGGGGGGAAAATAAAGCATGCAAATCTGGATTTACTATTCCATTTTAAAAAAATTCTTCTTTATGCAGCAGCTCCTCTCTTGAAAAGCAATTTTTCATTATTATGATTGCTTTCAGCAAAATAAGGACTTTGCGGAGAATCACAGGATGTCCCTAGTTTTTTTCTTCATATTTCACATGCTCATAAATGTTTATCACTGTTACAGAAATGTTTACCGACTATTGCCACTTTTAAAATAGAGTCCACTGCTGTTTTTATTTCATGTTTCCCCAAATGAGGCAAACTTTTTAAAAAAAATTTATTTCAAATTTGTATTCCACCCTCCCTGAAAGTGGGCTCAGGGTGGATAACAACATATTAAAAATACAATTAAAAATTCATGTTCATTAAAAACAACACATTTAAAACAGGATGGTGGACAGCCTTCACAGGGAGGGTTAAGATTTATACACCCCTTTTTTTCCAGGCTGGCGGAGGCCCAGCCTCAGCCATATGCCTGGCGGAACAACTCTGTCTTGCAGGCCTGGCAAAAAGATAGTAGGTCCTGCTGGGCCCTGATTTCAGCAGACAGAGCATTCCACCAGGTTGGAGCCAGGACCGAAAAGGCTCTGGCTGTAGTTGAGGCTAGGCAGGCCTCCTTGGGGCCAGGGACCACCAACAGCTGTTTGTCCCCTGATCGGAGTCCTCTAGGGAAGGAACTCCGTTCCCCCGCGTTCCCCCTGAAAAAAAGCCCTGCCTCTAGGGAATATATGGTGAGAGACGGTCTCGTCTCTCTCCATATTTCTGTTGCACTATGAAGAAAAAAATCATTGAGTGGTTCAAGACCCTTTCTGTCTAAGTCGGTTCCATACAGTGTCTGCCAAACTGAACCTTGGATCCAAACCTCCCCCAAGCAAAATCACTTGCTGCGAGGAAGGGGATGATTTCTGCCAGTTTCCCACTTTCAGGTGCAGCTCCTCTCCTGTGCTACATCCCACAAGGTTCCTAAGAGTCCTCCTTTATCCCTTTGGGGAGGGAACAGAGGGTTACAGCACAGAGGGGATAGTTTCAGGTGTGTAGCCGTGTTGGTCTGTATTAGAAGAGCAAGATTCAAGTTCAAGCACAAAGAAGGGAAACCACACTTGAGAAGCAGAGCTCTGCTTATAGTTGATTGGGTTAAGGTTTTAAATATTTAAGACTCTGTACCCTGAAATTTTAGTGAATAGATTTGTAAATAATATGACTTACCATGACTGGGTTGTATGCTATTATTGTGTGGTCTATGACCGTAATAAAGATTGACTGACTGACTATAGTTGATTGGGTGCTGACTATGCAAAAATAAAAATGATAAAATTTAAATAAATACACACATCTTAAAACAAAAAAAAAAGTAGAGAAACTATGCACAGATGGTTATCAGGATGCCACTTCGGCTATCTTTGTATTGCAGGCAGGAGAAGAAGATGAATCGGCCAGGGAAGGAATAAAAACAAGATGCAGCAGTTGTATAATGTCTTCCTGCCTTGTTAATGCTAAAGCGAGGCTCCCGTGGCTGCAATATTGCAAACCGGCAATCCGCAATAGGCTTGCCAACCTCCAGATGGGTCCTGGAGACCTCCTAATATTACAAGTGGTGTTCAGACTAGGGTTGCCAGGTCCCCCACAGGGGAGTCCAAGAGACAGGGTGAGGGTGGGTACTTACTCACCCACGTGCACTCCCATGAACTCCCACATCACCAGAAAATGATGTAATTTCTGGTGTGGAGCAGAAATGATGGGTTGTGAAGGACAGGCTGATTCTCTGTTTTGGACAAATTTTTAGAGAATTGACCTCTGGTGCTACCCGTGGCTTGTGCATCAGATCAGAAATGGTGTCATTTTCTGGTGACACAGAAGGGGCACTTTGTGCATGCCCCACAGGGCTGCCGCCCCTATTTTCCAGTGTCTTTTCCCCCTGCCAGCCAGGTAAGCAATAGCAAGGGCTGTGACAGGTGGGGGAGAGGGATTCCTACCATAGTGAGGGAACTGGCAGGGAAACTGCTCCAGACAACAGAAATCAATTGCCCTGGAGAAAATGGCCACTTTACAGGGTGAAATATATGGCATTAAACTCTGCTGAGCTCCCTCCCTAAAACCCTCCTTAAATCCCACCCTGCCGTGGCTCCACACAAAAATCTCTAGGAATTTTTCAATCCAGAGTTGGCAACTAAGTTCATGGTCTCTGTGTGGAGTATCCCATTGTAAGAAAGCTCCAGGGAGCTCCTAACCTTCTAGCAAGAAGGACAAATTCTAACAAATCCGTACAGCCCACTGCAAAGCCCTGCCCAAGTACATTTGCTGCTTTAACTTCAAAATGTACATTTAACTTAAGGGCCATTCAACTAAGCAAGATCTTTCAGCGGGTTTTCATCCCTTCATTACTCAGTTAAGTTTATGGATTGTAACTTTTCAATTAAAGGTCTTTTCTAAAAAGTATCTGCTCTGAAGGTGATGGCTAAGTACGAAGGCTTCCCACTTTTTTAAAAACAAAAATGCTTAGAGCAACCAAAGCCATTTTTATTATTTTCATTTGGCATTTAAAATCCAGCAATGCTAGGACCCTCTTGGTTTGTGAGTTTAACTGATGATTTATGAGACAAGAGGAGCTGATGGGGCTAACTATGGCTCTGCTCCCTCCATCAGCTGGTGGTCTTCAGCCGTGATATAAAACACACACACCAGCTTGTTATTGTTGGCACAGCCAAAAGAGATGCACTTATAATGTTCGCATTGCCAGCCGTTGCTGAACATCATTTGATGACGCCTGGGATAGACACCGCTTTGCTTGACTGAGCCAAACGTATTTGAGAAAAGGTCCGTTTAATATGCACCAAAGAGAATCTCTTCCACAAGGTTATGGAGGTGCTTGGTTAATGGATATCGTTATGCTGGCAAGCAAAGCTTTAATGACTTGATCCGGGTTAAGAAGGCTTGTTCCAAGCCCACTTCGGGCCCAAAGTGACACGTGATTCTGGAGTTCTGTGGTTGAAACTGCAGTGTGTGACTGGATGCCCAGTCTGGATTGTGATAAGGGAAGAGTTAACCCCCACACATGTCATTCCCCCCACATTGGAAATGTGTCTCCTCAGTTTAAGCCACTGGAAAAACAGACATGGTGCCGTCTTGTTTCCATAGAGGATGGAGCGGAGTCGTTTTCTGTTGCCCCAGAGCTTCAGACGAGAAACAATGGGTTAAAATTAAAGCAAAAGAGTTTTCGGCTAAACATTAGGGAGGCATTCCTGGCAGTTAGAGTGGTTCCTCAGTGCAACAGGCTTCCTCTGGAGGTGGTGGGCTTTCCTTCCCAGGAGGTATTTAAAAAGAAGCAAGATGGTCATCTGACAGCTATGATGATTCTGTGACTCAATAAGAATGTACGCAAATTGAGGGGTGGGGAGCATGAAGGGATGAGGCGGTGCTGGGCTCTCGTGGCCCTTTCTTACATGCCCAGGGTAATACCGATCACCACTTTGGGGAATTTTCTTCCAGGCCAGATTGAGGATCTAGCTGGGCTCTGGGAAAATATCAGACCCTGAAAGCGGGAAGAGTTGCTCACTATACGAATAATCTCCTCAGACATGGTGAGAGGAGAAATTTCCAAGTGGGGAAATTACACACAGGAATGGACAGTGTTACCCTCCCTTCCTAGGCTTGCCAGCCCCCTGCCTGAGGTAGGGGAATCCTCCACCACCACCTGGCACCCCCTGGTTCCTCTTACCTGGCCGGCAGGGGGAGACATGAGGGCGAGGAGAAGTTAGGGATCCCAGGTGCCCACTGGTGGTGGGTAATCTTCTGGCAGTCTACTTTCTTGTATGGGGAAAAACCGGATCTGGCAACCCTAGTTTTAAGAGATAGTGACTTAGTTCAAACATCATGTAAAACCATGGTTTAATTAATTATGGTTAGAAAGATCATCTGAACTTCACTCAGTCTGCTAACTGGTTAGTGAGGGTATATCAAAACAGGATCTGAAGTAGGGTTACCAGGCTCAGGCAAACCTGGCAACCAATGGGAGACTGGGGGGCAGGGAGGGGGCAGCCATTGGTGACAGCATGACATCACTTCTGGGAAAACCTGGAAGTGACATTACACCTGACTGGGAATTGCCAGAAACTGTATAGTAAAACAGAGTTTTTTGGCAATCCCTATAGAGGAATGATGTCAGTTCTCTCTAGGAATCATCAAAAATTATATGATTTAACCATAGAGTTTCTGGAAATTCCTAGAGAGGTATAACATCACTTCTGGGGTTTTCTTGATAGTGACATCACACCACCACTGATAGCATTTTTTTTTCTCCTGCTGACTGCTGGAGTGCCCACTGTGGGGAGGAGATCCTCCACCAGTGGCCATATGGCAACCCTAATCTAAAGCTATGGATTGAATTTGGTTTGTTACAATGCAAATCCTAAACAGTGTTACCACCTGATAAGCTCATTGACTTCAGTGGACTCAAAAAGGTGTAAGCTTATAATTGTACTGCAAGACTTAACTATAGTTTTACATAATGTATGAATGCCAACATCCCATCTTATTCCTGCCTTGTTCTCGAATGTTGCTATTGCTGCAATGCAGGATGGCATACCTGCTTGATTTCTGTGGGAGAAAGCAGGAAAAGAGCAGTGGTGACGTAACTAGTATCCATTCAGGCAAACCAGCAACTGAGCCAAGTCTTAGTTTCCCAAAGTAACGATGGTTAGAATAAACCGCAGTTTGCATTATACCTCAGCCATCTGCACGAAGCTCATATTTCGTTTTAAACCAGCTTGTTTCAAAAAGAGAAACTAATAATATTTGGAACTTGTTTAAAAATCAGATTTTTTAAAAAATTAAGAATTGGTTTATATCAAAGCTGCTGGTCAGGGCCTGTTAGGGCCTGCCTCATCCATGCTGGATTCTGGAACAGGCTCTTCATCCAAAGGAATGCAGGAGGACCTTGGATTGGATTCCTCCTCAGAAAAAAACAACCATGGGGACTGGGAGATCCCAGAATCTTCCCAAATTCCCTAATACCCAAACAGCCAGAGTCCATGGGACCTATTCA
Organism: Eublepharis macularius; assembly: GCF_028583425.1. NCBI lineage: Eukaryota > Metazoa > Chordata > Lepidosauria > Squamata > Eublepharidae > Eublepharis > Eublepharis macularius. The sequence continues at coordinate 20,939,891 of NC_072802.1, forward strand.
AGCTATCCTATCAGGTCAACTTCTGATCCTTGCTGACTTGGAGGAAATGGAAAATAATGCAGTGTGTTTCTGTTGATATAATTGACAGCGGAGTCTAGCCCTCTCACGTCCTACCAGTCACCTTACCCACAGATTACTATTCCACACCATCGTTCCACTGTGAAGACAGCATGATTTTCAATGACATTTTCTTCAGAAATGGCAAGGAAGCCACAGACAGAAAATGAAATTGGCTGGGAAGTACAACACAGCAGAGGGTATGTAAAGTTGGGTAATAAATCAAAACGTGTGGACAGGGATATTCACCAATCTTGATTTATTAGCATGAGTATTGCCATATTATTAATAAGTATTAATCTACTCTTTTATTCCATTTTCAATGGCATATTGAAATATTTCAATATTGTTCGAATTGGACTGTGATAATACAGCTTGGATGCATCAGTGCAGAGGCAAAGCCAGTCATGAACACACACACACACACACACAAAAGCAGGGTTTTTTTTCAGCCGGAACGTGGTGGAATGGTGTTCCGGCACCTCTTGAAAATGGTCACATGGCCGGTGGCCCCGCCCTCTGATCTCCAGACAAAGCAGAGCGATCTAAATTCCGCTCTGTCTGGAGATCAAGGGGCGGGGCCACTGGCCATGTGACCATTTTCGCCAAGGGCAAATTAAACTTTAAAAAACTCCCCCCTTGTTCCAGCTGACCCAAAGTGACATCATTGTGCGGTCTTGAGTTCCACCACTGAGTTCCACCACACTGGAAAAAGCCCTGCTAAAGTGCAGTTCTCTCTGCACGGGGGCAAAATGCAGGTACGGGCACTTGAAACCGAGTGACACCCTCCAGCCCCCCCCCCCCAAGCTAACTGCAGTTTCACAGGGGAGTTTTTTGAATTGTAGAGGAGAGAGAGCAAACGAATCCTGCCGAAATTACATTTCTGAAGCACATCTTTCTTGCTCTGTTGATAACAGAGAAAGGCACTTTATGACATTTTTTAGATATGCATTCTATCTGTTTTGTGAAAAAGAACTATTCTGCATTTGTAACCCACACAGGCTGCAGGAGAAATTAAACGCTACTGCTCTGAAACTTCTCTCTGCATTCTGAGGCAGCCAGGGCCGAATCCACACGTCTCAAGTTTTCCGCTTTTTTCCCGCCCATTATTCGCTTCTCAGAGGGCTGTTCACATACTCTTACCTCAATCCCGCCATTCTCTCGCGTCTTGTGCGTTGCGCCTCAGACGAATTTGTCATGCTTCAAACGCTTCTCTTGCACGATTCTCACCGTGGATGCGGACAAATAGAAGCGTTTCACAAGGAGACCGCCCCCTTCAAACCACCCCACTTCCGTGTTTGCAGCCTTTCCGGAACATCATCCCTCTTTGCCGTGCAATTATCAAGCTTTTCCACTCTCTCCGCAGCATGCCTGCCTGCCCGCCCTTCCCCCCCCTTTTTAAAGGGGACTTTCCCAGCATTGTTGCACAATCCCGGCCATAAATCTTAATTGGGGTGCTCCAAAATCCCCACGGAGACAACAAGGGATGGCGTCATTTCCATTTCCGTGTCCTTTTTAGGATGCCGGACAGTCGGAAATATCGGTGGCTGTTAAAAAAAAAATTTTTTTTAACTGTTGAAATTACTGTTATAGCGGAAATCCGTCATTCTAACATTACATTCAAGCATCAAATAATTAGTCTGCCCATTTGGAGAGTTTGGATCACCTCCACCTTAAATATCAGTTCAAATTAGCCCACCAGAATAATGGTCCAATGGATTTCAAAGAAGAAGGCATAGAATAACATTAACCAATCACAGGCATCATAGGGGTGTGGCCTCACCATAGCAATTTAGCAAAAAAACACTATAGCAGAAATCTGATTAAAAAATGGGGAAAAAACGTGACGTCGTCATCAGCGATGTCGGATCTAAACCCACCCCGTATTGCACGATTCTACCAGGGATGTGGACAAAGTATAGCGCGAGGCAGCAGCAGTAAGAGAAAGGATGTGAACACAGACTGGGACATTGTGGGATAGAATCCAGAGTGATCAATGCACATGAAAAGCGGAAGGTAGGGAAGTGTGGATTCGGCCCAAGACTAAACCCCCACAGCACCCCTAGGGGCAGAGATGAGTCACTGCAGGGTGGGGACGCAAACGGGGTGTTTCCAGTCCCATCAAGGCCAGGAGTTATGCCACTAACAGGGGCGGTGCCAGGGTTTCTGGTGCCCGCGGCTGTCCCTACGTGCGTGCGCACGCCCCCGGACTGTGTTATGATGTCATCATGCAGCAAGCCGGCCCCATTTGCTGGTGGGTGGCTGGGACAGCGTGCGGAGGCTGCCCGCACTCCCAGTTGGGCGTGGTGGGTGGGTGGGGAGGTTCCACATGCTGCCCCAGAAGCCTGCTGTGCCTGGCCCATGGCTGCTACGCCTGGCTGGGGGAGTGTGTTGGTGGCAGTGGCGCGGGGTTGGCCGGCTGCAGCAGCTGTGGGCCAGGCACGCCAGCTCCATGGCACACGCCTCTGCCCCAGCACCCCCTCCGGCGCCCCCTTCGGCACCTTAGCACCCATGGTACCCGCTTCACCGCCTCAATGGTAGCGCCGGCCCTGGTCATGATGTTGGAGAACTTCTGGCCAGTCTCCAATTTTCCATTCTTGAGAAAGGTGTTAGAGCAGGTGGTGGCTTCTCAGCTCCAGGGGTCATTGGAAGGGACTGATTTTCTGGATCCATTTCAATCTGGAACAGAGACTTCATTGGTTGCTTTGGTTGATGACCTTTACCAAGAACTAGACAAGGAGAATGTGACCCTGCTAGTCCTGCTGGAGCTCTCAGCAGTCTTCAATACCATTGACCATGGTATATCTCTGAGTCACCTCTGGCCCCTGAAACTAAAGAGCACCATGTTACTGTGGTTCATGTCCTATTTGGGTGATTGGTTTCAGAAGGCAGTACTGGGGGACTCCTACCCTACCCCATGGCCATTGACCTATGGAGTCCCACAGGGCTTGATTTTATCCCCTGTGTTGTTTAATATTTGCATGAAGCCACTGAGAGAGGTCATCAGGAGGTTTGGGCTGTGTTATCACCAGTATAAGGATGATACCCAGCTCTACCACCTTTTTTCCATCTAATTCCAAGGATGCTGTTGATGTTCTGAATGAGTACTTGAAGTCAGTAATGTAAAGGTGAACAAGCTGATACTTCATCCTGACAAGACAGGATTAGTAAAAAAGCTGGGCTAGTAGAAAGGCTGACCAATGATGTGAGTCTTCAGGAGGTGTAACCCCAAAGTCAGGTTTGCAGCTTAGGAGCACTGCTTGACCCAGCAGTCACCTTAGAAAACTAGGTGGCCATGGCAGGTTGGAATGCATATGCCCAGCTTCAGTCGGAGTGTCAGCTGCTTCCATTCCTGGTTCAGTCAGATCTATCCACGATTCATGACTTAGTTACATCTCAACTGGAGTCTTGCGATGCTGTCCACTTGGGGCCACCCTTGAAGACAATTTGGAAGCTGGAGCTGGTGCAGAATGCTGTGGATAGGCTGCTAGTTGGGGCCAGCAATTGGGAACATGCAACCTTGATATTACAACTACCAATTTGCTCCCGAGCCCAATTCAGCATGATGGTTCTATCCTTTAAAGCCTTACATAGCTTGGAATCAGGGTGTCTGAAGGACCATCTTCTCACTACTTCACCTTGTCCTATTGGTAGTAGTAGTAGTAGTGAATAGTGACTGTTGGTGATAGGCCATTGACTGGAAGAATAACATGGGGATGTATGCATCCATTCCATCCTTTTCTTTGGAAGATGTGAATTGTGAATTCTTGGAGTGGGGTGGGGGGAAGATGCATGCTTTCAGGCTGAAACAAATAGACAAATTTCTGTTCGTGACTGTGTGAGTGAAGAGGCTGTATCTGCTCTGCAGTTTTAGCATTGTTACCAGTCATTCCCTTCCCTCAGGGCGCTGTAGTTCTGAGAAGGGGAGTGCATTAGTGATCACTAATACAGAATTTCAGCATCCCACCAAACTACATTTCCCAGGGTTCTTTGGCAGAAGCCATGACAGTCAAGATGGTATCAGATCAACAGAAGTCTATAACAGGGATCCCCAATTTGACTGGAACTTAGATTAGTGGATGTCACCATTAAAAAAGTTACCATGGGAGTGGGATGCAGCAGACCACAACATGCATAGTATTTTCATTGGTTTTTGTATATATTTTAATTCTTGTTTTAATTGTTTTAATTATGTGTTAGGTTTTTTATTGGTTTTAATGACTTTAGAATGTGAATTTATCATGTATGTTTGTTAGTCAGCTTGGCAGCCTTTGCAAGGGCAAAAGGATAGAGAAAATTTTTTGTAAAGTAAAATAAATAAAAATAAATCAAATAGCTGCCATGTGGGCTAAGGCCAATCACAACATACTGGGAAATTTTGAGTCTGGCGTCCTCCTATCTTGGAGGCAGCTGTTTCCAAAATGGACTTTTCTGAAGTACCTCCTACTCCAGTGAATTGTAGAAAACTCAGGACTGTGCTTGAGAGAGAGAAACACTTTGGAAAATAAGGAAATGGGAGCCAGGAAGTATATCAGTGAGTACCATGACTCTTAAGTCACCATGTTGGGGAATCTCCAGTCTATAATACAGGTATAGCCCAAGGGAGAGAACGTGCCATGAAAAGGTGACTTATTTATGTTGTAAAGCTGGAGACTGGTTTCAAGTCTACATTGATTTTCTGATGTAGGTACTTAAGAAAAAGCAAACATCTTTCGCACACATACCCCTCCTGTCCTGCTAAGTAGAACGTCACTTCTATGGCGAGACAGCGCACATTTTACACGCAATGCATTTGCAGACTAAGCTGTTTTAAATTGTATCACCAGACACATTTGGGGGAAAACACACACACCACTGTTCTTCCAAGGCTCAGTTGCTACATCGGACATCAAAAACATGTCAACAGAAACCAGTTGGTAAAATTGCAGAACTTGGGCAGCTGGGTAGGGGGTCGGGAATTCTGTTAGAAATGAATCCTCTCCTTTAAATTCAAAGACAAAAAGAAAGCAAAATGCCCAGAATTGTTTTAATCTGGAAAAGTTCTGAAACTGCTCAAAAGCTCCTTCAGAAATCACACCATAAATATCATCATGCAATTAAAAAGGTTTAAGGTGATCCATAAAGCCACGTGAATTGATGTCTCTCATATGCAGTATTTTAACAGGGGCCTCAAGAGAGAAACCATAAACAAAAAGGCTATAAAGGCATCAAAAGAAATGAGTTCTTGCAAGCTCAGATTCTTGCCAAGAGGCTTATCTTAGGGCCACGGTAATAGTTTGTATACTCAGGTATGGCGTACCTGGCTTGGACATTCTTGCCTGTATGGAGCACGTACCACGAAATTGCAGGAACTGGGGTCTAATAACAAGAGAATTAGCTGCAATCTAAGGGCCAAGCTACAAGTGACGAATGACACTTGAACGGCAGGTGAACAGACTGAGGGCCAAGCTACAAGTGACAAATGACACTTGAACAGCAAGTGGATTGAGTGGAGGGCAAGTGAACAGGGAGAAATACACTTGCCATTCAAGTGTTATTCGTCATTTGTAGCTTGGCCCTCACGTGTATTCCTCCCTGTTCACTTGCGCTCCACTTGTGCTCCACTTGATCACGTAGTGAACAGGGAGGAATACACGCGAGTCTGTTCACTTGCCGTTCAAGTGCTGTCACTTGTAGCTTGGCCCTAAGAGTTACTTAGTCCAGATCTCCTATCAGACACAACTTTTTGGGAAGTCAAAGGCAAGCTGCACTTTGCCTTGGTCTCCTGCAATATAGGCCTACTTCACAGGGATGTTGGAAAGTATACTGAATGAAGCAGTATGAACACTGAAAGTGACCTGCAAGTGCAATGTATGATTTCCTCTGTAAAATGCACAGAAAGAGGGATTTAGTTTTTTCCCCCTGCTTTTGTGTATTGTGCCGAGAAAAGGTGCCATTTAAACGTGCACGCCATTCCCTATGGACCCATAGATACTGGGTTGGATTCTCTGGATCTGTTTTATAATCTTTCCCCAGCACAATGTGGCTTCCCTTGATGCAGCAGTTTTTCCTTCTTGCACCAAAGGAAATCTCCTTACACCACTGTTTGTGGAATGGACCTGTAGGATCAAATAAATCAAATTTATTATATGGTCGAAGACCAGCATAGTGGGAATACTACAAAATTATGAATTTAAAATTAATAGTAAAAATAGCACAAAATTAAAATAGTTAATTAAAACAGTAATATAGAAGGGTGGTATTTACATAAACCCTGATAATGAAAGCATCTGACAGATTTTATAGCTGTTTCACAAAATTTTGCGACTGAGGCTGTAGTTGTCGGATTTCCATCTTCTGTAAGTATCCTAACTTATTCCAAGCTCATTCTTCCAGGCAGGGCGTTTTTTCTGGGAAAAGAGGTGGTGGAACTCAGTGGGTTGCCCTCAGAGAAAATGGCCACATGGCTGGTGGCCCCGCCCCCTTATCTCCAGACAGAGGGGAGTTTAGATTGCCTTCCGCGCCGCTCTGTCTGGAGATCAGGGGGCGGGGCCACCAGCCATGTGACCATTTTCAAGAGGTTCCGGAACGCCATTCCCCCGCGTTCCCCCTGAAAAAAAGCCCTGCTTCCAGGTGTGCTATTGATCAAAGGGGTGATGAGCTTGATGAGAGTATCTTGATAGAAGGGACAATGTAGAAGAACGTGATCTACAGTCTCAATTTCTCCTTCATTGCAGGGGCAAAGCGTTTCTCGTCTTGCAAGTGTAAAGGCCCTCCTGTGACTATGCACCTCTGAGTGGTACGGATAGGCAGCCGGCTTGACTATATATCTGGTGTTCATAGGGGACAAAGAAGTAGGGACCCTCCCTGTAGGATCCAACCCTTTATATTCTTCTCATTTACTGTAATGTTATGAGCTCCCTACTTCTGAGCATTGAGAAGATTCTAGGACTGGGTTACTGGGTCTAGCTACACTTTGGCCGTTTTCACATGGCAACACACCCGGAAGATCGCGCGAAACTCACTGCATAAAAGCGTCTTCCTAGCGTGATTTCCCGGCACGATCCTGTTTAATGGCGCTTTTTCTGACATCTTTGAGCCATTAAAGGGGATCATGTCGGGAGATCGTGCTAGGAAGACGCTTCATGCTGTGAGTTTGCACAATCTCCCAGGCGCGTGTGAAAACAGCCTTTGAACAAGAGAGTGACGTTCACTTTGTTTTCAAGCACAGCATAAACAGAGGCAAAGAGGCGCTTTTTGAAGAGGAAGCAGATCCCCCCGAGTAACTTACACTCCAGTTTCCGGCACTGTCCAGATGCCAGTTCTCTGTTCTCAGTTCTCAGTCCTCTTTCAGCCACAGGTGCTGCTGTGAGATACACACGAGCATGCTGATGACTGGCCCATTTGGGGAACCCTCTCCGGGCTCCCAAAGGAGCAGGAAGGGACTGTTGCCAGATCCCTGAATCCAATCTCTGACATTTTTAGGAAAAGAAAAATCATGCTAGATCCTGAACTGGGCATAATTTACAGTGGCACACCTTCTGGAGGGGTAGCTCCAGGGCTTTTTTTCAGCTGGAACATGGTGGAACGGAGTTCCGGCACCTCTTGAAAATGGTCACATGGCTGGTGGGACCCCCCCCCCCAATCTCCAGACAGAGAGGAGTTTAGATTGCCCTCCGCGCCACGGTGCAGAGGGCAATCTAAACTCTTTCTGTCTGGAGATCAGGGGGTGGGGCCACCAGCCATGTGACCATTTTCTCCGAGGGCGATTTAAACTTTAACCCCCCCCCCTGTTCCAGTTGATCCAAAGTGACATCATTGTGTGGTCCTGAGTTCCACCACCTCTTTTCCCAGAAAAAAAGCCCTGGGTAGCTCTGTTAGTTGGTTGAAACAAAATTTATCCTAACATAAGCTTTCACGTAGTACAGCCCACTTCACTGGATTTGTTGATAAGGAACTCATTGGATTTTCTCTTTGGGGCAGAGAAGCTCCATTCTCTTAACACATTATAGCCACTGAGACTTTAGAACTGTTCTGAGGCAATCAATCAGCGCCTTCAATGCTCAATGTCAGTTTTATTCTGGAGTAGAGGGCCTGAAGGGTCTCCTGGGCAGGATATAAAAACCTCCATAAGCCCCTCTCCCTCAATGTTACGGCAGGATCTCACACTCTCTGATGAAGTGGACTTAAGGCCACAACATCTTGTGCAACCAGCCATCCAAATTGCTAATACTTGTAACCCAACACTCCACCCACCTTGTCCTGAAATATAAAGGCTCAGAGATCTCCATTCCTACTCGTGTCTGAAGAAGGGAGATCTGGCTCTTGAAAGCTTACAGTCTGAAAATCTCATTGGTCTCTAATGTGCTCACTGGACTAAAATCCTACTTGTTACCTTGTTTGCAGTCATACCCCTTCTCCTTACTGAAAGGGCAGTTTATGAATATGGAATAGCATAAACTGCACACTGCCTGGCCAGCCAGAGCGCATGCCAACCCCAGCTGGAGTTGGAAAATTACCAGAAGATGTGTCAGATTCACAAACTGCCCCTCCATACCTCCAAACAAAGGGGCTTCCAGGAGTTCCTGCCTGATCCCATCAACACCCTTCTGTACCTTTCCTCACCTACCTTCCCAATTAGGGCTTTTTAGGGACCTGATAAGCCCTTCCGATCTGGCAGTTGCGGGACATCAAGCTCTCTTCTCACCTATAGTTCCTCCCAGATATGTACAATCAAGCCTTTTGCATTTTATTGTCTCACCTCCAGACAAGCCATCAAGCTATTGTTTCGGAGGGAGAAGACATAATTCTGCACCGGGGTACATTTTGCACTGTAACTAGGCTGCCCCCAGCTATTTGATGTGTGTGTGTTCCTTGGATCCATATGCACACCCTCAGATGAATGTCTGAGAGCCAAGCTACAAGTGATGCCTGACACAGGTTGGACACTTGTCAGCTTCCCTCAAGTTTTGATGGGAAATGTAGGCATCCTGGTCTTGCAGCTTGGCTCTCCATTTAACTGAAGTTTACAGAGCGGCAGTCTGTGGGAGGGAGAACATGCGGTCGGGAGGGGAGTGCAGGCATCGGGCTCTTGCTGGGCGCCCCCCTTCCCCTCTGCTGGGTGTGTGAGTGGAGGGTTTCTGTAAACTTCAATTAAATGGAGAGCCAAGCTGTAAGACCAGGATGCCTACATTTCCCATCAAAACTTGAGGGAAGCTGACAAGTGTCCAACCTGTGTCAGTCATCACTTGTAGCTTGGCTCTGAGCCTTCTTCCTGCTGCAAAGTTCTGGTCACTCACACTGCTGCCTCTACAGACATCCTCCCTCTCCTAGACTGACAAATATCACCCCACCCTGAACCTCTCTCTCTCTTCCGGGTTTTCTAGGAAGCCCTGTGTGTATGCTGTGTGTGATTTTCTGTGTGTTTACATTTTATTGCTCAGTTAATAAAGAAATATTTTCTTTGGAACATCTGCCTGTTCATAAGAGTTTCTCTAAGGGAACAGTCCAGGTATACATTGGTGAAGATCCCTAGTCACCCCCTCTTGCTTTATCTCCTTGAATGCTAATTCCCCCACCTCACAAGAAGACCTCCCCCATTTAGGGTAACATCCTGTGCATTGAAAGAGATTTCCAATCATTGATCAGAGTCACTCCTGTTTAGCAGCAAAACAGCCAGAGCACTGGTTACTCCCAGCCATTTATTAAATTCAAGAAGCTGTTAAAATATTTCACTATATGAACTCCAAACACATGAAGCTGCCTTCTGTTGAATCCGATCCATGGTCCATTTTGCTCAGTATTGTCTATTCTGGCTAGCTGGAGCTCTCCAGAGTCTCAAAGATCTTGCTCAGCTTGGATTACCTGAGATCTTAGATGCAACGGATGGACGGAACCTGGGAACTTCTGCATGCAAAACACATGCTCTTCCACTGAGTTGTGTTGGCAGATGCTGCTTTGGGGGGAAATACTCCACAAATCAGTGGGTGAAATATGATTTTAGTAAGTTTGAGTGTAACCCCTGTGAGGTAATTGGTTCAGCCCAGCAGGGCGGCATCAGTCGCTTAGAGCCAGGCAGCTAAGGAAGAATACCTGGAATTACTCCAATACCTGGAGTATTGTGTGCAGTTCTGGAGGCCTCACTTCAAAAAGGATGTGGACAAAATCGAGAGGGTGCAGAGGAGAGTGACGAGGATGATCAGGGGTCTGGAGACTGAGCCCTACGAGGAAAGGCTGAGGGCCTTGGGAATGTTTAGTTTGGAGAAGAGGAGGTTGAGGGGGGACATGATTGCTCTCTTTAAGTATTTGAAAGGCTGTCATTTGGAGGAGGGCAGGGAGCTGTTCCAGTTGGCAGCAGAGGGTAGGACCTGAAACAATGGGCTTAAATTACATGCACAAAGGTACTGGCTGGATATTAGGAAGAACTTTTCATGGTCAGAGTAGTTCAAAAGTGGAATCAGCTGCCTAGGGAGGTGGTGAGCTCCCCCTCACTGGCAGTTTTCAAGAAGAGGCTGGATGAATATTTGTCAGAGATGCTTTAGGCTGATCCTGCACTGGGCAGCGGGTTGATGGTCTGTATGGTCCCTTCCAACGCTATCATTCTATGATTCTAAGAAGCTAGTTGCTGGGGAGCTTAATAATAATTAATATGCTCGTATCACCTTGAATAAGGTAATTGGAAATGTTGTATGTGAACAATATGACTAAAAGTGGTGTTGGTGTATTGTGTTCGGTTGGTGTTACTGGGGCCATATTATTTTTGCAGGGCTGTAATTCCCCAAGAAGAGGACAGAAGCCTGGGCTACAGTTGCTTCAAATTGGAAAGACTCTGAAAACGGATTCTCTCACTTGGTGCGATGTGACAAGTTGAACTTTTCAAAGACATTGTAGGCTGTTTCAGGCTATGGAAGACAGGCTATGGCACATAGATGCCCGTACCATCGTAGCAAGAAATCCAGGCTCTTGGTTAAATGGCTTTATTCAGAAATCAGATCATTTCCACAGATAAGTCCATAGAATTACTCAGAAGCAAGGTAAGCATCTAAGCAGTAGTAACAAGTTGACAGGAATAGTAACCCATGGGAAAATCCTTCCTCTTAACATACACGTTTGCTCCTTCCCCCTCCCAACAGTAAAATAGGACTTTTGGTGCGAACTCTTCCTGAGAACGTCTCACATATTTGTACTATCAAGTCGAGACACTGAGAAAGCAAGCGATCAAAGCTGAGACATAGCCGTGCATGGGAGTGAGCAGTATACAAGGTCAGAAGCACTGAAAGTTTCTACAGTCCGTTAGATAAGGCACCTGGAGCTGCAATAAGCCTGTGAAAGGAAACAGTTATGGCATTGGCAATATGACATTAAGTTATAGCATGAAACATTGGTTCAGAAACAACAGGTCAGCAAACAACAGGTCAGCATTAAGTAGTGGCAAGGATGGGGAACAGACATGACAGGCTGAACGTTTCTGTATGGTTGCACTTACGAGTCTAGTTAAAGGGGGGGAAATAATTGTGTATTTATTGTTAAATGATTTTAAATTTTTTGCTTAACTTACGGTTGTGTGAAAGTTTGCTTCCTAAGCCCCATAGAACCCATACATGAGCACTGTCCATCCCAAGAAAAGCATTTGACTGCACAGTCTGAAGCATGTTTATTCAGAAGCGAGTTCCCATGGAACTCAATGTGGCTTCCTGCCCAGTAAGTTTATTTAGAGCTGCATTCAGTGTGACTTCAATTATCGTACACTGAAATCCTAAGCAGAGTTACTTCAGTCTAAGCCCATTGATTTCTGCCACTCTGCTAGGATTCGCACAACAATAAATATACTGCCTCTCAAATCACATTAGAAAAATTCATGGAAAGGTGTATTCCAATAAATTGTGCAAACAGTGCAATAACAAAATCAAAAAGAGTCCAGTAGCACCTTTAAGACTAACCAATTTTATTATAGCATAAGCTTTCGAGAATCAAGTTCTCTTCATCAGATGCCTGATCAGATAGCATCTGATGAAGAGAACTTGATTCTCGAAAGCTTATGCTATAATAAAATTGGTTAGTCTTAAAGGTGCTACTGGACTCTTTTTGATTTTGCTACTAGAGACTAACACGGCTAACTCCTCTGGATCTAGTGCAATAACAATATCAATCCATACACTCATATGTCTAATGCAGACAAAAAATTCCTGTACAGAATATTCTATAGAACCCCCCTAAGGTACAGAAACCCCAAGGACACTAGACTCGATATCATTATTTTGTAGCAAGACAAAAATTCTACAGAGTGTTCCATTGTGTCTTCTAGCCAGGAAGAAATTCCATAAAGAGTCTCTCATTGCTTCAAAAGACCGTTCAGTAATACAACGTCTCTCATGAATTCGATAATTATAGGGGACCACAGACCCCCACTAGGTTTCTTTTTCAGTGTTGTTCCTTTAAATCAAGGTATGTACTCCATGGGCTATAAGGATGGTAAAAGCCTTCAGTTCCAACAATTCGTTCTTCTGTTGTTCTAAATGCAGATCTCTCCAAGAATCTTCAGTTGGAACCCTTTCTCCGAGGAGATCAGCCAATCACAGTCCTAACTGCAGCCAGCTAAATGGCAGCTTTCGTCAGGACAGCTTCCTCAGGGACCGGTGGCTTGCTAGATGAAAATAACCAAGGACATCTAGACTGTCTCTCTTAAACTTTTTGATCTTTACCTCCTTAGTTCTTTGCTCAAAGGACACTATCTCCTTCTCTATAGCTGCTAATCGGTTTGCAAAATCCGCAGGTTCAAGAGTAGATCTTATCTCTTCACCAACCCGTTCTATTTCCTCCTTAAGGGATTCTGTTTCCTTTTTACATCGTCTAATCAATAACAGCATTAAGTCAAAGCTGCACTTGTTGAGCACGGCTGTCCATTGCGATTATCTCCTCATTTGCCCATGCAAAAGACTTTACGTGGGCAATACGATAAGACCACTTAAGGTGAGGATTCTAGAGCACACATCGAGGATAAGAACTGAAGTCATGGAGGCACCCCTAACTGGACATTACTTGGAGGCACATCACGTGGCCACAGATATGAGGGTAGCTGTGCTTGGTGCGGTATGGCCAGCCACCTCTACTAACATCAACAGAGAGCTTCTAAAACAGGAGGCAGAGTGGATTTTTTCCTTGAAAACTCTAAAACCTAATGGTTTGAACGCTGAACTTTCGTTACAGTGTTTTTTGAGTGATTAGAGATAAAAGTGTCACTGCACTTTAAATTATTTGGCTTCTGTGATAGATAGGCTTATATATAGGAATTAACCACACCTGGAGGGACACGTGGTTTTTCCCACGATGTCACTCCTTGGGTTTACCTAAATGAACCTACAACAAGGTATGTAATTCTGACATGCTAATTCTATTGTTAAATAAGACAAGGTTGTAATCATAGAGAAAATTTATTATGAATGTATTTTGTGAAATGTCCTTGGTTATTTTCATCTAGCAAGCCACCGGTCCCTGAGGAAGCTGTCCTGACGAAAGCTGCCATTTAGCTGGCTGCAGTTAGGACTGTGATTGGCTGATCTCCTCGGAGAAAGGGTTCCAACTGAAGATTCTTGGAGAGATCTGCATTTAGAACAACAGAAGAACGAATTGTTGGAACTGAAGGCTTTTACCATCCTTATAGCCCATGGAGTACATACCTTGATTTAAAGGAACAACACTGAAAAAGAAACCTAGTAGGGGTCTGTGGTCCCCTATAATTATTGAATTAATGAGAGACATTGTATTACTGAATGGTCTTTTGAAGCAATGAGAGACTGATGGTTGTTGTAGGTTTTCCTGGCTGTATCCCCGTGGTCTTGGCAATGTAGTTCCTGACGTTTCGCCAGCAGCTGTGGCTGGCATCTTCAGAGGTGTAGCACCAAAAGACAGAGATCTCTCAGTGTCACAGTGTCAGGAACTACAATGCCAAGACCACGGCAATACAGCCCGGAAAACCCACAACAACCATCGTTCTCTGGCCGTGAAAGCCTTCGACAATACAATGAGAGACTCTTTATGGAATTTCTTCCTGGCTAGAAGACACAATGGAACACTCTGTAGAATTTTTGTCTTGCTACAAAATAATGATATCGAGTCTAGTGTCCTTGGGGTTTCTGTACTTTAGTGGGGTTCTATAGAATATTCTGTACAGGAATTTTTTGTCTGCATTAGACATATGAGTGTATGGATTGATATTGTTATTGCACTGTTTGCACAATTTATTGGAATACACCTTTCCATGAATTTTTCTAATGTGATTTGAGAGGCAGTATATTTATTGTTGTATGATATCTGGGTGGTCTACACACTGTTTATTTCTACTGCTTGCTGGATATTGAGCCTGTTTTTCGTTGACTCTGCTATGATGGCAGTGCCAGTGACAGAATCCCAGTTCTTTCCCCAGGAGTCAGTATGTTTTCCCCGCTCTGCCACAGAAGATTGTGGGATGACCATGGGCCAATCGCCCCCTCTCAGCCTAACCTACCTCACAGGGTTGATGTGAAAATAAAATGGAGGAGAGAAGAATGATGTCAGCTGCTTTCGGTTCCCATTGGGGAGAAAGGTGAGGTATTCATGAAGTCAATAAATAAATGATAAATCGTGGCTAGGACTGGGGAACCCTGGGTTCAGACCCCCAGTCAAACAACAATGACATTATTCGATTTATATACTGCCTTTCAGGACAATGCTCTCTCAGAGAGGTTTACAAAGCGTGTTATTATTATCCCCACAACAATAATCACCCAAAGTGGGTGGGGCTGAGAAAACTCCAAGAAGCTGTGACTGACCCAAGGTCACCCAGCTGGCTTTAAGTGGAGGAGTGGGGAATCAAACCCGGTTCTCCAGATTAGAGTCCTGCACTCTTTAACCACTACACCAAACTGGCTTTCATGAAGTCTACCATGAAGCTTGCTTTGTGTGGTTTTCTTTCACCCTAACCTACCCTACAGGGTTGTTGTGAGGATAAACTGTAGGAGGGGAGAGACATATATCCTGAGCTCCTTGGAGGTGCATGTAGATAAATGTGGGACACGCAAGGGTTTGACTTTTGAATGGATTATATAAAATTTGTTGCTTGCGTACATGGAAGCAAGAAAAGGAGCTACGTGCTATATAAACAGGCTTTCTTTTACGATGATGCAGGTTGCAATGTTTTTTATGCTTATTTAGGAGCAGAAAGGGGTCATCCTAATAAAAGGTATTATGTAACCTTTGTTTTCGGATTTTACTTAGGAGCAGATCATATTGAATATTATGAGACTTCTTTCTGCGTAAATATGCATAGTACTGAGCTGATAATTCTCCACGTGTTTGTACTTTGACAGTTTGTACTTTGTCTCTTCTTACAGAAATCAGTTTTTAAAGAATACTTGTAGAAAGGAAAGAACAGCCTCCCCAAGTGCTTAAAATGAGCTCAAATCCTATTAGAAAACCGAAATCTTAATTTGTATTTGTATGAAAGCAAATGGAGTGAATTATTTGGAGATGATTATAATTGTCATCATCATCAACGTAATCATCATCATTATTTTTTGTAAGTCTGAGTGGCTGATTCAAGAGGAGTTTCTTTTTAAAACAATATTTTTTCACATGCCTTTGTGATTCTCTCACGTGGCATCGTGTTTGGGGCTGGTACATGTTTCTTCAGCCTCTCTGAACTTTTCACAATGCGGCTGTCATCTTTTAACAAGCATTTAAAAGAAAGGCGTCTCTAAGAATGGAATTTTTTTTTAAGTATATGGAGTTCACGGCTTAGTATTTGCAGATGATTTGGAAACTTCCTTGTACAGCATACACAGGCCTTGATCAATGGCATCTCTGTGGAGGACCTTTAGTTGGGTGCAGGGCTTTTTTTCAGCTGGAACGCAGTGGAACAGAGTTCCGGAACCTCTTGAAAATGGTCACATGGCCAGTGGCCCCGCCCCCTGATCTCCAGACAGAGGGGAGTTGAGATTGCCCTCCGTGCTATGTGGCGCGGAGGGCAATCTAAACTCCCCTCTGTCTGGAGATCAGGGGGCGGGGCCACTGGCCATGTGACCATTTTCTCCTAGGGCACCTCACTGAGTTCCACCACCTCTTTTCCCAGAAAAAAAGCCCTGGCTGGGTATATTTATTTATTTAAAGACTTCTGTCTTGCCTTCCTAGCTATCATTGGCAGCTTTAAAAAACCCAGTAGGCACTTGTGCCAACTCTGGCTTGAAAAATTCCTGAAGATTTGGAAGTGGTGCCCAGGGAGGCTAAAGTTTGAGGTGAAGAGGGAGCTCTGCACAGATGTGATACCCTACAGTCCCACTCAGAAATTGCCATTTCCTCCAAGGGAAGCTGATCTCCTTCGTCTGGAGATCAGTTGTAATTCCAGGAGTATTATGGAACCCACTTGGAGGTTGGTTGCCCCAATACATAACAACAACGAAAACTGATTATAGGTCATGACAGAAGTTGGTGAGGGAAAGTGGTGTCAAGTCGTAGCTGACTTAATGGCGATCCCTGCTGGGGGTTTCATGGCAAGAGACTAAAAGAGGTGGTTTGAAGAAATGCAAAATATACTAAAGTTTTGCTTTATGTTGAACTCTAAAAATATGTTATTAAATATCTTACCAAGTAATATAAAAATACAGAGTGAAGTATTTAAATATATGGTGATAGCAGCAAGAATAGTATATGCAGTAAAATGGAAGGCAGAATGCTGTCTGGATTTGACAGAATGGATGAAGAGCTGCTGTAGCACAGTGGTTAAGTGGTTTGGCTGCAAATCAGCAGTCTGCTAGTTTGAATCCCACTATTGCCATGAGCTTAGTAGGCGGCCTTGGGCAATCCACTCCACTTAGCCCCAGCTCCTCAGCTGTATTGTGGGGATAATAATTAATAACATTAATTTGTTCACTGCTCTGAGTGAGGCACTAATCTGTCTAGAGGAGCAGTATATAAGTGCAGTTTTTGTTGTTGTTATGAATAAACTATGCAAATATGTGTCAATGACAAAACTAACATCCTACATACATAATAGGCCGATCGTAGAATTTCAGAAAAAATGGAAAGCTTTTTTTTATCATGTAGCAGAAAATTAAGAATAACTAAGAACAATTATCAGTAAAATAGATTAGTTATCAACTTGGTAATTAAAATGTTGACTATAGATGTATCATAATATAATATAATATAATATAATATAATATAATATAATATAATATAATATAATATAATATAATATAATATAATATAATATAATATAATAATAAAGTAAGTATTGTATCTCATAGAAAGTGTTTTAAGAAATTTAATGAAGAAGATGGTTGGGAGAAATACTTGTGTTTATTTTGTTATATATAACTATCTCTGATTTACACAACCATGTTATACAATTCCTTTTTTTCTGTATCCACTCTTACTATTATTTTGTTTTTCATAATAAAAATAAATTATATTGCAAAAAAAACCCCAAACCCTAACAAAGGTGGTTTGCCATTGCCTGCCTCTGCAACCCTGGTCTTCTTGGGAGGAGGGGGCGGTCTCCCATCCAATTAATTACTAACCAAGGCTGACCCTGCTGAGCTTCCAAGATCTGAGAGATCAGGCTTGCCTGGGCTATCCAGTTCTGGGCATGACAAAGACTACCAATTTTCAAAACCCTTCTTAAACAGGACAGCCTTGCACAATTTCCAGAAATAGTCCAGTGTAAGCTGCCTCCTGACCTCCTCAAGAAGGCCATTCTGGAAAGCTGAGAGTTGGACAATCTTCTGGTTGCTGTCTTCTAGTTGCTCCCCAACTTAAGCTGGCCTACTTGGCACCTGCTACCGCCCATTATTTTCTCGTTGTGGTAAAAAAACCTAGAATAACCAAGTGACAGCCGGTGAGTAAACAAAGCATCTTCTGGAGAAATTATAAATTGTTTCCTGGATCAGTGTTTTCTTAATAAACTCATGGAGTACTTTTGGCCAGTAAGTTAAATGAGCATGGGCATTGCTCCAGTGGCAAAATGCATAGATTTTTGGGGTTGTTCTTGGGGACATTGTTTAATACTGTGCAACAGACAATGTCCTAGGAAGACACAGTTGTACAGACATACCTCTATGTCTTTTGCCAATGATAGTGCAGCCAGGGGGAGCAAACTCACCACACCTTGGTTTCCAGGTTTTAACAGGGATGAATAGTCCCTTGTTTGTTTCTTTTTATATTTGGTCACTTTTTTGGTTAACTTTTCAATTCTCCACTTTTTGCTGTTAGTTTCATAGATTTGTTTGTATTCTTCTGTATGCCTGTTGTACACATGATGAATGTATGTGTACACTTTTATGTATGAATTTCACTGTGTGTAGTTCACAATGTAAGTAGTTCACTTTTCTTACTGACATTCAAGGAGGATTACACAGTCTAAATCAATGCAAATATCTGATAAGCAAGGTAATAGGACTAGGATTACAGAAATATGAAACAAAGCAGAAGCCTTGGGATTAATATGTTACACAATGCACAGAATGGTATTACATCAGTAGAAAATGATGCAGTGAGAGCAGGTTAATACATACAATAAACAATACATATTATATGCAGAGGTATAGTCCATGGTCGTTCCCTTTATATGTACAAAATACACCATTGTTGCATATAATAATTCCTTTTATATATAAAAGGAATTGATGCACAAATCAACAGAACAGAAAATGGTAAAGAAATGTCAAATATTACAGGTTCAGTTTGCAGAAGAAACGTGAAATCAAAATAAATTCGTTGGGGGTGAAACAGCCTGGATAAGAAATTTGAAATCATTCCTAAGTGAGTACAGTGCATGTCAGACACGGAAGATCCTTTAGCAATTTGCAATTGTGGGTCTGGGTCTGATCTGTGTTAATCTGCCTGGGGAGTGTGTGGGATAGGGGTGGGGGGTAGCTCTTGAAGAAGCAACCATTCTTGGTGTGAGAATAATATAAGTGCACTGTCCTTTTTTATTTCATCTGCAAGATGCTTACAGGATCTGACAGCAGAGAAGTGATGAAAAGGCATGTTCTTGTGTAAATTTAAACCCTTATCAGCGCTTACTTTCAAAGTCAGGCTGAGAGTTTTAGTTCAAACAACGATAAAAAATTATAAAGAAAGTGGAGAAATGCCTTCTTGTGCCACTAGATGGCAGGGCTTCCAGGTCAGGGCTGAAATCTAAGAGCAGATCCTTGCAAAAGAGAGTTCAACCCCACCAGGCTATCTTGCCCCAGAGAAGACTTTATCTGCAAAAGCACTTTGTCATTTTCTGATCAGAGAGATTTGCCTTCAGAAATGTGGATAGATTAAAATGCCTCCACTGTATGATGTTTGATATTAATTTTAAAAAGGTATTTCCAGGCATTTAGAGGGCACAGCCCAAGAACCTGTTTAGATTTTGTATCTCTACTAACAATTTTTGATATCTTAAGCATTTTTTTTTATTTATTTAAAAAGAAAAAAAACTTGTCAATTTTTTTCAGACTTGCCATGTAACTTGCCAGGTAATTTCTAAAGAACAACTGGTAATCCAGATATGATCAGGTGAGTATACTAGAACCCTATGCTAGCCGGCACCAGAACTACTCGTCTGTATATCTAAAATTAAAAGAATACCCCTGAGCATGTGTAGAGTACCTTTCCCCATCACTGAATGAATGAAATCTGGCCCTCAAGCCAGAGTTGACTTATGGTGGGTGACCCCCAGTGGGGTTTTCATGGCAAGAGACTAACAGAGGCCATTGCTTGCCTCTGCCACCCTAGTCTTTGTTGGAGGTCTCCCATCCAAGTACTAACCAAGACCGACCCTGCTTAGCTTCTGAGATCTGATGAGATCCAGGTCAGGGAATATCTGCATCTTATCCCTGGCATCTGGGATTCAAAAGCAGTGTCTGAGCAGAACCCCTCTTTTCAGGAATGAGCCATGGGACAGGATTCAACTGGTGAAAAAGGGAGGAAGGTCCCCTTTGACCACCCAGAAAGGCTATGCTGGGAATCATGGGATCTGCAAGGACAAAAGCCACGTGGGATGGTGGTTGTAGCAAGACACCTGTCTGGATCCAACGCATTGTGTTGTAGCTGGGACCAGTGTACATATAGCAACTGACACATGGAGGTTATTTTGAACTGCTTCATGAGACAGCTGATTCAATGAGGGGCGTTGTCTGTGTGCTGCTGGGTTGCAGAGTGGGCCCATAGCTCAGCAGTGGAGCCCGTACCTGGTGTTTATAAGGCCACAAGTTCAGCCCTTGTTCTCTCTGCTTAAAGAGATCTTAGGATTCAGGGATGGGAAGAGCCTGGATGGCTGCTGCCAATCAGAGCAGCCAGCCTTGGGCTAGATGGACCAGTAGCCAGATGGACTGTAGCGCTCATTTTGATGTCCTTGGTAAGATTATGATGACAGTCCATATCAACAGGTGGAGAGTGCCTTCAAGTCATAGCTGACTCATGGCGACCCCTGGTGGGGTTTTCATGGCAAGAGACCAACAGAGGTCGTTTGCCATTGCCTGCCTCTGCCATCCTGGTCTTCGTTGGAGGTCTCCCATCCAATTACTAACCAAGGCCGACCCTGCTTAACTTTTGAGATCTGATGAGATCAGGCTCACTTGGGCTATCCAGGTCAGAGTCCATATCATTATAAGCACATGAAACTCCCATATAGAAACTCAGAACATTGGTCCACTTAGCTGCTGTGACCAGCAGTGACTTCTGGAGTCTCCAGGTCTGGGGATGGGGAGCTATGGCTCAACCACAGAGCATCTCTTTTGCACGCAGAAGGTCACAGTTTCGATCCCTGGCTCATCCACTGGAACAGGTTGAGACCTCTACTTGAGACCACTGCCACCCAAAGCAGACGAGACAGGCCTTGATAGGTCAATGGGCTAATTTGCTGAAAGGCAGCTTCATGCAAAGCCTTTTTTCAGCACCTGCTAGCCTGCACCTCCAGCAGAATTTGGTGTGTGTTTTGTGGTCAAATCAGCATGTTTTTAGAGTAGGTCAGGAAAACGGGGGTCGCATTCCATCCAGCACAGTGTAGTGGTTAGAGCGTCAGCCTAAGTTCTGAGAGACCCAGGTTCAAATCTTGCCATGGAAACTTGCTGGGTGACGTTGGGCCAGTCAGACACTCTCAGCCTAATCTACCTTACAGGGTTGTTAGGAGGATAGAATGGAGAGGAGAATGGTGTTAGCCACAATGGGCCCCGCTGGGGAGACAGGTGGTATATTAATAAGTGTGAGGATCTTCCCTCACCGCCACCCCATCTAACCATCCATCGTCCAGAATGACAGGTATCCTCAGGTCTCAGCCAGGCAGGGAAAGGGGTTGCTCCACCTTGTTCCTTCTCCTGCTCAGGAAACCACCACAGACCCCAGCTACCTCTCCCTGCACTTCCTACTCAGCCCTCTCCTTTAAAGGGTTCTCCTTCCCCCCTTCCCTGCCCCCCCAATTCCACCCAGCCTCCTTGAGTGACCCTTCCCCCAGCCTATCTGAGGGCTGGGTAGATTCTGCAGTCTCCTGGACTCTTCCACTCCATCTCAGCCCAGGGAGGGCTTCTGCCTGACTTGCCCCTGCTGTGTCTGAAGCATCTCCAGTGGCTCCCTTGGTGGCCTGGGCCTGTGCTTGCCCTGTGGGCTGCCAATGACCTGCTGTGGGCCTGCTGAGGTTGAGCAGCCTGTGCTACTGCAGGACAAAGGTGAGGTGGCTGGAGGTGGTTCCCCAGGGTTGGGCACGGACATCGGCAACTGCCATTCTGATGGGGAAGGTGGCCTGGATCTCTGTAGAGGTGTCTGGAACTGAGGTGCCGATGGAGAAGGTGCTGCAGAGCCTGGGGATGGTGCCTGCTGCTTAGGGTTGCTCACTCCAAGTTGTGAATTTCCTAGAGATTTTGGGGTGGAGCCTGGAGAGGGGGAGAGTTTTGCGGGGGCTCAGTAGGGTATAATACCATTCAGTTCACCCTCCAAAGCAGCCATTTTCTTCAGGGGAGATGTCTGGTGTCTGGAGATCGGTTGTAATTCTGGGAGCTCTCCAGTCACCACGTGGAGGTTGAAAACCCTAGTGCAGGGCTGGGTGGGGGGCAGAAAGGAGGACGCTGGACAACCAGGGCTCATTTAGAGGGGGAACGCGCAGGAACGCAGTGCCAGCAGTGCCCCAAAGAGGTCACATCGGTGGCCCCACCCACCTGACTCTTTGCCATTTTGGGCCCGTTTTGTCCTGGATTGGGGCCGAAACAGCCCGGATTGGGCCTCTGACGGGTGGTGGATCACTCTCCTGCTCAGCAGCGGCCCGATCCTGACAATTTGGGGCCCCTTTTTGCCATTTTGGGCCCAATTTCAGCCCTGAATGGCCAGGATTGGGTCCAAAACAGCCAGGATAGATGACGTCAGGGGGTGTGGCATATGCAAATCAATTATGCCAATGACTCATTTCTGACGATATGAAGGGGTGTGGCATATGCTAATAATGAATTATGCTAATGAGTTATGCTAATGAGTTCCTCCAGCTATTTTTCTACGAAATGACCCCTGTGGCCAACTAAGTAAGAAATGAAACAAATAAGTATCAATAGTTGTTGGGATGAAACATCAAATCATATGGGCATTGGTGGCTGATTGGACAGGTGCCTCCCCCCACCTGCTTTGAACTTCTGCAATAGCTAATGGGATTGAAAGTGGCATCTGTCATTCCGTTATAAGTATTTGTCTGAAAGGCCTTTTTCGGCCTCTCCACCTACCATGCCTTGCTCAACACCAGCACAGCTGCCTATCACAAAAAAAACCCTCCATACCTAATACTTCTTTCTTTTACTTAATAAGGAATACCACATCTTTGAGACATTAGAAACAGATGTCACTGCATTACTTCACTGCTGATGTATGTAATATAAATGACACTCTAATTAATTTAATGCAGTATAAAAGTACTGATTATTTATCATGGCTGACAATAAAATTAAGAAAACATTCAATTACAATCAGTGGTAATTCATTATTTATTGATTTTGCATTATGCACATATTAATACAATTCATTTAATTACACAAGAGGGGATCATTTTTCTATTGATAGTCAAGCCTTTGAAATGCATTTTGGGTTTTTTAAATGTGCTTTTTTTGTGGGGATTTTAAATTTTTGACACACCTTTTTAGCAATACCTGTCAAGAAAAAGAATTATTGTTGGCACTGTAATGTATGGGCGGTTTGAACAATATTCTATCCATCTCAGAACCTCAAATCAACACAACGCAAGTTGATGTTTTCCAGTGTTACAAATGCATTTTTAGCGTCCACAGAGTCTACAATCTGAATTCTCAGAACTGGACTTCTACATCTGTTGTAATTCAGGCTTGTACAGAAACAGAATGCATTAATGGATCGTATCATGGCCATAGTCCAGCCCCAGTCATTTTGAACTTTGGCCTCACTGTGTGTACTGTTTCTTTAACTAAAACTTGCTTTAAACAGAGTGATAGAAAGGAAAAGCCTCCACTGCAACCTGGAGCAGAGCCTGAGACTTTAAGGAAGCTGTCTTACATTAGACCAAAGGGCCACCTAATCCAGCATGGTATGTAGGGGTTAGAGGGTCAGATCAGGATTGTGGAGACCCGGGTTCGAAACCTCACTCTGCCATGGAAGCTCATTGATTGACTTTGGAGCAGTTGCACTCTCTCAGCCTAAATCGCCTGATTGCATTATTATTGTGAGAATAAAATGAACAATGGGAGAATTATGTTGGAAGTGAGGATGCTTGGACACTCGTGGGTTTGGTGGATGTCTAGTTTGTTGGTCTCAGGGGTTTTCTTTGTGTTTTTTTCCTGTAGGTTCTGGCTTCATACTGCTTTGAGTTATCCCCTGATTTACGCATGCATTTTTCGCCTTAGTTCTTGCTCCCCGCCCTTTTTTGTTCTGTTGAGACCATTTTTACCCTGATCGTTTTCGAGAAGCTGAGTCAATTTTTTCCTTGTCCATAATGTTTCTTTTGGGTTTCTTTGTCTCGCTTATTCCCACCAGCCTCCAACCCACTTTTTGATGATTACACATTCATCATAATTGAACCACTCCTCCCCCAAACCTTCCTTTCTCCTCCGTCCTGGTTTTATTTTCTATCTTTTTTTAAACTGTCATTTTCATAGCG
Organism: Eublepharis macularius; assembly: GCF_028583425.1. Classification (NCBI taxonomy): domain Eukaryota; kingdom Metazoa; phylum Chordata; class Lepidosauria; order Squamata; family Eublepharidae; genus Eublepharis; species Eublepharis macularius. Next base: position 20,964,048 of record NC_072802.1, read on the forward strand.
ATATATTGACCTTCGTTGTAATAGTAGAGCAGATTCTGTGAATTCTCAGCTTTCAATTTAAAAAAAAAGTAAATTATGGAGATTTGCCTTTTTCCTTTGCAAGAGAAGGGGCTAGAGACCTACTTTTTAAAAACAAAATCTGAGAATTCACAGAATCTGCTGCATATATTATTACAATGGTAGGTTGATATAACACGATGCCCTAGGGAGGCCCGCCTGGCATCAACCAGGGCCAGGGCTTTTTCGGCCCTGGCCCCAGCCTGGTGGAACACTGTGTCTAATGAGACCAGGGCCTGGCAGGATTTGTTATCTTTCTGCTGGGCCTGTAAGACAGAGCTGTTCTGCCAGGCATATGGTTGATGCTAGGCGGAGCCCCCCTATCGGGTTGAGCATGGGCTGTGCCCTCCCCACTGGTGACATCTCCATCTATTGAATACTTCCTAATGTACTGGTGCTGACTAAAGGGTTGTTCTTTGTGACTATGTATAGCGCTTTTTACTGTGCTACTGTATATAGGTGTAGATATATATATATATATGTATTTTAAATTTTTGGATGTTTTTAATTTATGGTTTTAAATTATATGCATTATCTGCTGTAATTTTAATTTGTGTGTAAATTGTGATCCGCCCTGAGCTGCTGTCGTGGGGAGGGCAGAATACAAATTAATAAATTAAATTAAAATAACAATTAAAAAAACTACAAAAGCCCTGGGGGCCCAAGGGAAGGAGGGTGTCACTTCTGACACCAGAAAAAGCAGCACAGTTTAAAAAGCACGTCGTTGCTGCTGATCTGGGCTCCATCTCAACAGTGGTTGATTTGCCCCACTGGTATTAGTCTCCTCCTCCTAGCTCTGAATCAGCCCCAGCGGGGCTCTCCAGTTTGGACTGCGGGGTGGGAGGGACTTTGGCACTGGTGGTGGAGCTGTTCTTCTTTTGGGCTTCCCCATGCAAAGACTTCCCATGTGTTCATTTTTGCAATCTTTTTTAAAAATTCAGACTTTATATTGATATAATGTCATAAGTACATGCAAAAAATTAGAAGGGGGGGTACTGTGATGTCACTGATAGTGGCAGCACTCTCACTTGAAAATCCTGATTATTTAAGGCATGTGCAGAATAAAATAAACTGACTCCAAAACTATAAAAATGCAAAGGGAGGGCAGACATGTGACAGAACTATACCCAATCCGATTCCAACACTTGGGGAATTGACTGCTAAGTTCAGGTTTCATTTATTATGGTCCTAAGACCAGCATACAAAATGATCAAGGAAGGATACAATAAAGGAAAAAAAGATCGACTTTAAGAGCTTTTAAAATACAATTCCCATAATTTAAAAATTGATGCACAAAATGTAGCGACTTGATGTGTAATCCTAAAATTTTTATCAGATAAAAAGCAGTGGAGCCTTGCATTATTAGTGGCTATATGACTGGGGAAACTGCTAAGAAAATCAAGAATAAGTTGAGTGCACAAAAAAACCCTCAGATAAGGAACTGATTTCCCCACGATTGGTTTGACTGTTCATTAACCCATTTGTGGCTGTCACAAGTCATATAGATCGGATATAAATAAATACCATGTTTTCATAAAATTCTACCTTTTGGTGTTCATTTAAGTAGTCGCTCTAGTGACGCTAATGGCTGCCAGTCCCTGTGAATTGGTTGTAGTTTTGTGCATGCACAGTTTTGCAAAAATCTGATGCAAACCTGTCTAGCTCTGTCTGTGGCTCTTCAGCACAAACCAAACAGGCTGGGTGATAGGCTTATGTCTGACCGACACCTTCAGACACAGTAAGTTTGACTGTCAAATACGTTGGTGGCAAAATTGGCAACATCCCTAGCTGTTAGCCGCTTTGGGTCCCCATTGAGAAGTGGTGTATTAAATAACTAAAATAAATAAATGGTAACCATGGACAGCCAACAAGCAGGGCAGGAGAATAACAGCCCCCTCCTGACAACTGGTTTTCAGAGGTACACTGCCTCGGAATGTGCAGATTCCATTTAGCCATTATAGCTAATAGCAATTGATAAATCTAGCCCCAATGAATTGGTTTGTCCAGTCCATTGAAGCCAGTTGTCATTATATCTTGCAGCAGTGAATTTTGTAGTTATGCATTGTATGAGGGAACTTGCTTTAGAGTAGAGGCACTTAGTAAAATGCAAAAGAGTCTGTGTGTGTGTGTGTGTGTGTGTGTGTCCCCAGAGGAGTTAGCTGTGTTAATCTGTAGTTGCAAAATAGTAAAAAGTCCAGTAGAACCTTTAAGACTAAGCAACTTTATTGTAGCATAAGCTTTCGAGAACCACAGCTCACTTCGTTAGATGCATGTGTGTGTGTGTGTGTATGTGTATGTAAGAGAGAGAGAGAGAGAGAGAGAGAGAGAGAGAGAGAGAGAGAGAGAGAGAGAGAGAGAGAGATTTCTCCCTTCTCGCTAATCCCTAGGGCAGAATTATTGTCCTCTTCCCAACATTTTCACAACATATTTATTGTTTCTTCATTGGTGTTCACTACTCCACAGAAAGATAGTGACTGGTAAGACTAGAAGGGCATGCTGAAGAATTGTTTCATTATGTTTTGTTGCCTTTTTTCAACAGTGCGCTTTATGGAAGCTTTACATGAGTGCAGCACCACACATTAGCAAACTACACAAGAGCTAAGACAGACAGGCGTAAGATGAGTGTTTGTTGTTGGCAACAGTAGGTTTTGTCTTGGATCTTCTGGGAAGTTTTTACAAATAAAATTTCCTTGGCCACAACCCAACAGATTTAGTCCTAGGACAGGGGTGGGCAAAGATGTCTGTGTTTCTGTCTCTTCATCCTCTAACAAATCCTTCTCCCATATACCACAAGAAAGACCCTAACCATGCAATTCCTATGCAGCATTACTCCAAGCTAAAATTGTTCATTTCAAGGGACTTAAATTGGAGAAACTGTATAATGTTTTGCAGGTAAATAAAGTTGTGTATTTTATTTCTCTATATAATGCAGGGGGGTGTTGAATATTGATTACTGTGGGTTTAAAGACACGCATCGAAGGAAAGGAGGACGGGAGCTGAATGGGTGAATGGAATGTGCTGTGGCTGGATGGTAACTGTACCCAAGGGGGCAGAGTGAACTGCAGTTTTTAGTCAGTGTACAGAGAAAAAGAGTTTATAATGTCAAGTTCAGTGAACATGTGTGGAGTTCTGAGAAATTCTGTCTAAGAGCGGGACCACAAGTGACGCCTGACACAGATTGGACGCTTGTCAGCTTCCCTCAAGTTTTGATGGGAAATGTAGGCAGCTTGGCGGAATGTTGGACAAGTGACAGTTGAAAAGTCCATTGGACAGCAGTCGGAGAGTCAAGCTGCAAGACCAGGAGGCCTACCTTTCCCATCAAAACTTGAGGGAAGCTGACTAGTGTCCAACCTGTGTCAGGCATCACTTGTGGTCCCGCTCTAAGTCAAGCAAACTGTGTGAGCCTGGATCAGTCTGTGCATTTCTCAGGGCCAAGCTACAAGAGACAAATGACACAGGTTGGACACTTGTCAGCTTCCCTCAAGTTTTGATGGGAAATGTAGGCATCCAGCTTGGCTCTCTGACTGCTGTCCAATGGACTTTTCAACTGTCACTTGTCCAACATTCCGCCAAGCTGCCTACATTTCCCATCAAAACTTGAGGGACGCTGACAAGTGTCTAACCTGTGTCATTCGTCACTTGTAGTTTGGCCCTCAGAGAGAGGTTATTCTGTCTAGGTCAGGGAAGCTGTGTGGAAAGGCCTGAATGAATCTATGTCTGAGGAGAGTGTTTGTTCTGTTAGTGAAGATCTGTGTGGAAAATTAGTCATTGTGATTGGGTCTGTGAATATTCTTTAAGACTATATAGCTATTTTTAAGCCACCAAGCTTATAGCCCTATTCAGAAACCAATACACTTTATCAATACTCTACAGCCATCATTCTTATGTACTTATAAAAACATTCTATTTTTGATTAAGCAAGAAAAGATCTCTTTTTTACCTCACAGCCGCCTCCACCTGCTGATTGTTTGGTAGTAGCAAAAACCTTTTGGGAAACAGCAATATATAGGTAACACAACAGGGCAAAACACTGCAGGTGATGTTAGCAGTGGAATTCAAACCCCAAAGGGAAGGTGCTCTTGAGGTAAAATCCAGGGTAAAGCAGAGAACACCTGAAGCTCTTTGCATGTGGAGAAAAAAGGAGAGTTCGTTGTTACCAGGAACCTCCTGAGGTAAAAATTTAAGGTAACGTAAAGAGGAGCTGGAATAAAAATCCAAAGGCAGGTTTAAAATAAAATCGTTACACTCTGCATCAGATCGCACAGAAAAGCTCTGAAATATTGAGGTCTTGGTCCTGCTCTAGTTTGACTTCCTTCTCTGAGGGTGGACTTCAGGGACAAAAGGGCTTTTTAGAGATTCTTTACAGAAAAGGAAATGATAGAGGTGAACAGTTGCCCGAACAAACCATGCAGAGATTTATGCCAGTGCACTAAAACCATTGCACAAGGTGCTCCTGTGTATATTATAAGACCTCATGCATTCCATTTCCTAATAAAGGAATCACAAAATCCCATGTTTGGGCTGCAGAGACTTTATGGATACATGTTGATTATCAGCAGGGCTCATTTTGAGGGAGAACACACAGGAACACAGTTCCCCAAAGAGGTCACATGTCAGGTGGCCCCGCCCTCCTGACTCTCAGCCATTTTGGGCCCGTTTCACCCTGGACTGGGGCTGAAACGGCCTGGATCGGACCTCTGACGGGAGGTGGATCACTCTCCCACTCAGTAGTGGCCTGATCCTGACCGTTTTGGGCCCCTTTTCAGCCATTTTCAGCCCCTTTTTGCCATTTTGGGCCCAATTTCAGCCCAAAATGGATCCAGGATTAGATCCAAAACAGCCAGGATAGGTGATGTGTGGCATATGTAAATCATTTATGCTAATGACACACTTCCGGTGGTGGCAAGGGGCGTGCCATATGCTAATGAGTTATGCTAATGAGTTCCTCCAGCTATTTTTCTACAAAAGGCCCCCTGATTATCAGTAACATTAAGCTGTATATTTTAAATGACGCAAACAGACTTTCTTATCCCGGCTCTTCATGGATCTCTTGCTCTGAATTTGGATGTTGTTCAGTTCATTAATGATAAAAGACTGCTGACTCCTTGCATTAGAACAGTGTGTAGCTATGTTACCATTATTAAGATTATTACCCTTCTCTTTTTGTATTGATGATATTCATGCAATAAAATTTAAAATATTTTTTAAAAAAGAACAGTGTGTAGCTCAGTATGCTTTTAACTTACGATGGCTGTCCATAGACTCAGGCTGAAAAAGTTATTTCCCAGCTATCGGGGATCCTGTAACTGGAAGTGCCAACACTTGAATCTGGGACCCTGAGCATGCAAAACTGGTACTCAACTACTTTTCAGTAAGGTGGGCTGGAATATTTACTGGTTTTATGGAAATGTTGAAAAGGCTGCACCCCAGCTTCTGACTATGGGGTTCCATCCCCATTCTTACTGCCCTTTGCCTTCCCTCACGGAGGAAGACGTAGCGCTGTTCCCAGCATGTTGCTCCTTTTCGAATCCCCCTCCCCTCCCACTGTTTTGTCTAACACATTAAATATCAGAAAGCATCAAATTCCCCCTTTGCTTGCTTTTTGCAGTATGAAAGCTGTCTATCAATTTTTATCTGTAATGAAAAGCGCTCCTTCTATTCCCCTGTCTGTCAAGATCAAGCAGAAGGGTTAAAAGTTAGATTTGGCAAAGCTCAGATGGATAGATATATTGGATTCAGAATCGTCGTTTGCAGTCAGGGGCTAGCCCTCCACCTCTGTTTGACCCCAATAAGCCAACAGATCAGGTAAGTATTCTCCTGAAGCGTATCTTTAATATACAGTTTTTTACAAGTAAGTACGCTGGAATCCAGGTGTTCTTCGGGGACTTTTTTTAGGGTTGACATTGGCTCAGTCCATGGTCATAGTTTGCCACTTGGAAGGGAGAGAAACCTCTTCTCATCCTACCAAGGGAAAGAGTTGTAGTAGCTCCGGACTTCAGAGAATTGGCCTCAGCTCCAAAACCATTCCAGCTGATCTCACTAGAGATCGGTTAACTAGAGATGCCGGGGATTGAGTCTGGGACCTTCTTTATGCAACGTGAGTGCTCTGTTGCTTTTCAGTAAGGATGTGCAGTAATCATTTTGCTTTTGTGTACTACACTTTGGGGGCAGGGGTGTCTCACATTCAGGGTCTTCTTTTTCAGTAAATATGGTTGTCCCCAAAGGCAAACATTTTGATAGATTTTTAAAGGTTGCAGCAGTTTTCCTTTAGGGTTGGCTGTAGCTTATGATTTTTACTGCTGCTAAGATACTAGAGCCATGGGGAAGACCCAGAAGTGACATCATGCCATAGGCCTGATGGCTGTTTACAGTGTTTCCCCCATAAGAACATGTGCCCTACTGGATCAGACCAGTGGTCCATTTAGTCCAGCATCCTGTTACGCACACTGGCCAAACACAGGACAAGGGATTGCTAGTTCAGGGGCCTACTAAGCACAAGATCAAAGCAGCGCATAGTGTAAATTAGTTGTGGTAACAAGGTTCCTAAATAGAGTTGCCACATCCCCTTACCCTCCCAGTGAGAGAGGGGGGAGACCTGGCTCTTACCTCCTCCTTCCCATTACTGCAGTATTCATGCGCACTGTGCACATGTGACCTCACAGCTGCGCAATGATGTCCTTTCCAGTGACAGCATGTCTGGTGATGTCACCGCGCAGGTGCAGGAGTGCTCTGGTGCTTCTCAGCAGGCTGATTTGGGCTTCAAAAGGACTCAATTTGGCCCGTTTAGTGCCCAAATCAGCCTGTGGCAGAGCGCAGGAGTGCTCTCAGAGTGGTGCAGTGACGTCAGTGACATCGTCGCACTGCCCCGGGAGCATGCCCAGGAGGCCCGTTCCTGTGTGCCTTCCTCCCCTGACAGCCAGGTAAGTGGAGGCGGGTGATGGAGAGTGAAAGTGGGGGATCCCCTGCCCCCCACCAGGGGAATGAGATTCCTATTCCTAAATAAAGCTGAGATGTAAGTAGTCCTAGAAGGAAGCACACACACACACACACCCCACCACTGAAGTTGCATGTGGGTTCCAGGGTCCTCATTCGGAAAAGATATAGTTGGGCCATGATGAGCCTATAAGGGGTGCAGGAGCAGCAGTCTGGCTAGGTGTTTAAGCGAGGGCGGCAAACTGAACGCTGCTCCTAGCCTATGCAGGGCTGCTTCTGTGCAGGCCTGTTGTTTTCTTCCTGCCTCAGGTACATTATGAAGCTTGGGCAGGGGCAGAGACATAAGCCAAAGGGCGAGAGCCAAACCACATAACTTGCAGCCTTCAATCACGCCAACCAAAGAATTTATGACCAGCAGGAGATCATTTTGATTTTTGCCCTCTGCTGGCCCGTCAGAGCCATGTGTCGTGTGGGCATGGGCCTTGGCAGCAGGCTGGCACTTTCCTTGCAGCATCCCATCTCCAGTGGTGGGACAAGGCTGGTGGCCATGTGGAGGCAACTGGATGCTCCGATGCCCGCTAGCTTGGGCAGCTCCTCCTCCCCTTCTCCCTGAGTTTGGTAGGGGGAAGCGGCCATAGCTACGTCTCCAAAGGTCCTCTTTGGGGACTGCTGGCAGCCATCTGCCTGAGTGAGTCGGGGCCACCAGACAGTGATGCCATCATGCCAGATGTACTGCCAGCGTGCTGGGGCCAGGAGTTCTTGTGCACCAAGATCTTTCCTCTGGTGGTGGTGGTGGGAGATTGTGTCCAGTATTTTTTCTGAAACCATCTGGCAACTCTGTTAGTCTCACACAGGGCTTTTTTTCTGGGGAAAGAGGTGGTGGAACTCAGTGGGTTGCCCTTGGGGAAAATGGTCACATGGCTGGTGGCCCCGCCCCCTGATCTCCATACAGAGGGGAGTTGAGATTGCCCTACGCGCTGCTCAGCGGCGCATAGGGCAATCTCAACTCCCCTCTGTATGGAGATCAGGGGGCGGGGCCACCAGCCATGTGACCATTTTCAAGAGGTTCTGGAACTCCGTTCCCCCGTGTTCCCCCTGAAAAAAAGCCCTGGTCTCACATCCTCACTGACCTCTTTCCCCATCCCCAATTCTACCTTCCTCAAGCACTGCTCCCAAATTCCCTGACATTTCCAAAGCCATATTTGGCCATCTTACACCTAAGGGACATTGTGGGAGACTGTAAACTTTGGAATGATCAGTATTTATATTTGGAAAATAATGATTTTGTAATTTAGTAAAACTAATTGGGTGACCTCAAGATATTATGGGGGAGGGCAACTTTAGAAATCCACCTCCCTAAATCCCATTACTTCACATCTACTTGAGGATTTTTTATGTTTTTAAGGGCTTTTGCAGGACAATCCCCTCCCCCTTTTCCAGCCTGTTGATCACTTTGACTAGTCAAATGTTAACAAGACATTTGCCATTCATAATTAAGAGAAGAGCCTGTCCTCTTCCCTATATGACAGGACCATTTTTTGATGGACTCACACACATCATGGTATATTTAACAACAACAACAACATTCGATTTATATACCGCCCTTCAGGACAACTTAATGCCCACTCAGAGCGGTTTACAAAGTATGTCATTATTATCCCCCCAACAAAACACCCTGTGAGGAGGGTGGGGCTGAGAGAGCTCCAGAGAGCCCTGTGACTGACCCAAGGCCACCCAGCAGGCTTCAAGTGGGGAATCAAACCCAGCTCTCCAGATTAGAGTCCCGCGTTCTCTTAATCACTACACCAAACTGGATCTCCATTTACATTATAATGGAACGGTGTGTTTCCCCCCCCCTGATTTTTTGTGTGTGTCTTGGTTTAGTCTTGCAGGGTGGAGGCCCTGTTCCTTAGTTCTGTTTGTTAGTTAGAACTGTAGACTGCCCGTCCCCAGTCCTCCCCCTGGTGTGGGAGGAGGTAAGGAGGGAGGGCAAGGAGGGAGAGAGGGCAGTGTCTTGCTGCCTCAAGGTAGGCCTCGGGAACCCAAAATTGTTGGGCCATGGCTGGCTAAGATTTAAGTCTTTTCCAGCCCAGCTGTTTAAGATCAGAGCTGCTGAGAACGACTGTTCTGATTCCCCCCACCCCAAGACCCAACCCAGATAGCCTATGGAAGCAAATCACATTGAGTTGTTTGGCTCCAGAAATCCTTAGGACAGCCAGGCCCTCGGAATATTATCCTGTCCCCCCCATCCTTTACACAAGGGGTCAGGGAGTAAAGCAGGTCTTCTATACACAGGGGTCAGGGAGTAAAGCAGGTCTTCTTCTATGGCTGAGATATGACCCACAATTTTTTAAAAAAGAAGTACTGGCTTCCACTAGAGATTTGAACCTAGAACCCCACAGGCAACGTTTAGGAATTTATCAGCCACTTTTGGCCTTGCAACAAGTTTGTATGTGCTATTGAAAGAAAATAAAATGGGATGCACGTGTGCAGCGGCCTCAACTCTACCTCCCCTTGAGTAACAGATAAATACCACAATGTGAAAAGGTGCAGATGGTTTGAAGCACATAGATATATTAAAGTCGGCCGTATGCTCAAGCATCTTTGTTCGATCCCGTAAAATTACAAAGAAATAATCATACCTGCTAATGCACTCGCTTGTTCTACGCTCAGGTGAGCTAGGCCATCGCTGGGCATTAATTCACAAACCTTGAGCATTTCCTTAGCGTAAGTGCGGTTCCCCTCTCCATGGATTGTCGCCTCTCAAGGGTACCGTTTTTACTACAGCCTTTATGATTTTATATTGCTTCATGCCACTCTAACATGCTGAGGTTTTGATGCGCAAGACTTCCTCTGGCCTTGCAAAAACTCAGCCTTATTTAGAAATATATTTAGCTTATGGAAGGCATTAAAGTCAAAAGGGGAAAAAAATCCCAGAGAGTGGAATTTGATAGTCTCATTAATCTGAAAGCAAAAATTCCTTGAAAGGAAGGAGAAAAAAATAAAAAAAGATGCAAAACCTATAAATCAGATTTATATTTCCTGTTTGAAGTCCTTTACATGTTTGTTGTTGTTTGTGCTGAAACTACAAATCCCTAAAAAGTGGGTGGAATGTGGACCAAAGTCAGCCACAAACTCTTTGGGTGGCCCAAGAATTTGCCACCACTAGCCCTTTGTTCTTGTTCTGCAAAATGGAAATGTCAGTAGCTGATCTCAATGGATCGTGGCGAGGATAAATTACAGAAAGGGTGGTATGCATTGCTGGAGGTTGTATATTTATTTAGATATTTATACCTCACCATTTCCCCCAGTGATGACCCATGGTAGCTTGCAACATCATACTCTCCTCCTCCTCGTTATCTTCAAAACAACAACCCCGTGAGGTAGGCTAGACTGTGAAAGAGTGACTGGCCCAGTCACCAGACAAACATCCGTGGGAGAGTGAACGTCTGAACCTGGGTTTCATAAATCCTAGTCTGAGAGCCAAGCTACAAGTGATGCCTGACACAGGTTGGACACTTGTTAGCTTCCCTCAAGTTTTGATAGGAAATGTAGGCGTCCTGGTCTTACAGTTTGGCTCTCCATTTAATTGAAGTTTACAGAAACCCACACATACTCACCCAGCAGAGGGGAAGGGGGGTGCCCGGCGAGAGCCCAACACCTGCAATCCCTTCCCGACCGCATGTTCTCCCTCCCATAGGCTGCCACTCTGTAAACTTCAATTAAATGGAGAGCCAAGCTGCAAGACCAGGATGCCTACATTTCCCATCAAAACTTGAGGGAAGCTGTCAAGTGTCCAACCTGTGTCAGGCGTCACTTGTAGCTTGGCTCTCAGAGCTAAACTACAAGAGATGAATTACACAAGGATGCTCACATGAAGGGGAGGTGAAACTGACAGAGCCTTCAGGAGGCAAAGAGGAAATTAGCTCTGAGGAGCCATCTTCCTTGGCTCTGTAGAGAGGGGAAATTTTAAAACTCAGCTTCCTGGCTAACATTGCAACTCCCTTCATGTATGCGTCCTCATGTAATTCGTCTCTTGTAGCTTAGCTCTGACTCTAACCAACACTGGTTAGAGTTAGAATAATTGGTTTTAAACCAACAATGGTTTAAAACCAATTACCGCTGCATTGAAATGAGCAGGCTCAGTCCATAGGTATTTAAAACATGTATAGCCAGTTGTTCTGCAACTGTTGAAAGCAGTTTACAAATGAAAACTCATAAGGAATGTTGCAAATCAATGCAACGCAGCAGGAATGCTAAAAAAATCCCTAGCACAACAAGAGTAAAATGAACCCTTAAATTGGATTGAAACCAAAAGCACAGGAGAATCAAACAGTCTTCAGTTGGTAACTAAACAATAACAACGCAGGCCACAGGCAGGTGTCTCTTAGGATGTGCTCTGATGCTGGTTACAATTTGCCTTGGCTGTCAAAGACTCCAGGCCAAACTAGACATTACTGCAGCCCTGGGTCCAACCCGTGATCGCTGATGCCATTTCAAAGACGAATTGGGCCATTTATCATTGGGCCGCATTCTTTCAATATCTTGCAAATTCTTGTGAGGATCTGAGCCGACAGATTCATACACTGTTTCATTCCTTTGTTAGGTTGATGGCTCAGAATGCCTGGGTAGTATTTCCTCAATGGGCTTTAATTGTTAGGAGGTGGGCCACCTGGTTCTTTTCAAGTACTACTCAATGGAGGTCCTTGTACAGAGGCTGGACCACTATTTATTGGGCACAGAGCAGGGGGGAGGGGTTGGACTAGGTGACCTTCCCTCAGGAGTGCATTGGGAGGTGGAAATGGCCCTGGAACAAACCTAGCGAAGTGGCCCTTCAGCTCAGATGGAAAACAATGTGTAGAAGCTCACCCGTTGCTTCCTCCTGAAAACTCGCAGTAAGGTGGGGAAAGACAGCTGGTCAACTGATACTGCTTACTATTGTTGATGAGCAGTGTAAGTCAACTGGTCCAAGGGTATGCTTTCTCTTGGTCGGTAGTAGCCCTCTAGGGTAGTGGCCCACTGGGAAATTTCCCTGAAAGTTAAATGGCCAGTCTGGCCCTGCCTTCAAGGCACCTCCTACCTCTATGACAAGGAGGTGGGGAGGTGTATGAACAAAATTTGCAGATGTGAGTTTGGAAGAGACTGAGGCGGCGGTGAGTTGGTCATTCCAAGTGCCTGAGTAAATAAGAAAATCTTCACTTATCACCAAAAGCTTAACAACCGAGGACAGATGAGGAAAGAATGTTACATAATTTGGTTGCACTACTAAAGAGGCACTTTCTCTGGATATTGCTTGTCTCTATTGGGGATATTTATTAGTAGAATCATGTGTGGAGAAAGCCAGTATGTTGCAGCAGATAAAACTTACTTTTTATAGAAGTTGATTCACATTCACTCTAGAACAGAGAATCCTAATCTAAATCACACTATATTGTCGAAGGCTTTCACGGCCGGAGAACGATGGTTGTTGTGGATTTTCTGGGCTGTATAGCCGTGGTCTTGGCATTGTAGTTCCTGACGTTTCACCAGCAGCTGTGATTGGCATCTTCAGAGGTGTAGCTCCAAGACCATGGCTATACACAATCCACAACAACCATCTAAATCACACTGTTCCTTAATACAAGTAGCCAGCTAATCGGGTTGTTCATGGATGCGGATATGCCATGCATCTTAGCAGATTTGATGGGATTGCTATGCAAAAAACATCTTGCTTCTTGCAAGACCAGGAGAGAGAGAGAGAGAGAGAGAGAGAGAGAGAGAGAGAGAGAGAGAGAGAGAGAACAAAAGGGCACATAAAGAGAAGTCAGAAGCTTCTAGCAAAACAAAGAGAAGCATCACGCAAGTACATATTCAGCTTCTACTATAAAGGGAAAATAGTGCCCCCCAGCGTCCAGGCATGCTGAGTTGTTTCTATTCCAACAGCTTCACCTCCAGTAAGGGTGGGAGATGGAGCAAGGCCTCAGATGACCTCTTAGCTTGACAGGCAGGAAGTCCTCGGTCTCGAACTGTTCAAGGCTTCAAAGGTACCAAACACTTTGAACTGGGCTTTGAAGCAAACACATAAACAGTGTCATTGTCTTAAGACTGACTAATACAATTTGTATAATTCACTCTACTTAGCAATCTGGCTGCTGTATTTTGCACTAAATAGAAACTTCCCAATTGTTTTCAAAGGCAGCTCCAGGCAGAAGTTAGAACACATGATAGGATTGTAACTTGGATTATGCCAGTTATTCATGACAATATGAAAGCGACTTATTACATCTGGTGGGGAGGGAGGGCGTGCTCTGCCCCTCCCACCTGGTATGCTCACCCCAGCTTGAATATCTGCACAGACAGCTTACTGTCCAAATCTGGCATACAGGTATGCATACTGTACAACTGATTCCCACAGTTTAAGAACCGACTGCCTGCTCTATAAAAGTGTAAGCTCATTTTTGGATCTTAGGTCCCTGCACCGTTTTGATGATGAGCAGCTATTCCAGGTGGCAGTGTATGCAGGTGACACAGCTCACAACCAGAGAGAGAAGCAGGTCACCTTCATTCGGAAGTATGCTTGCATGAAGCGTTTCAAAGTCCTGTGATATACCTGCTTGTCTGGACCAGCTGTTAAGAACTGAAATATACCATTGCAGGAATTCCAAAATAATATTATGACAGTTCCAGGAAGGGGGGGGGAATCAACTTTCTCCGTTGGAAAGAAAGATGTCATTTCTTCTTCTTCTCCTTCCTTATTCTTCTAACTCATTCTCTCCCTAGGTAAGTTTCAGTTCTACAACATATATACATCCCAGTTCAGTGATATAATGTCTCCAAGTGTAGTTGCTTGTTTATTTGTGAAGGATATTGCACATATTATACATTATGTCCTTCCTAACTTCTTGCCCAGGGAGAAAGTTTCTGAAGAAAATCCTTAACAGTATTTCATTCTTAGATTATGAATCGTTTATTTGGTATCTGAATTTAATGCACACCATTGCTGGGAGGTTTGCCATAGCATCCCAAAGAATTAGCTTTACATTGGTATCGCAAAAGGTGATCTTGGACATTCTTATACTAAGTTTGACCACTGGTCCCTCTAATTTAGCTCTGCCCACTTTTTTTTCTAGTATCTGTGATCCCTTAATGGAAGTGGTGCTAGGAATTGAACGGGCACCTTCTACATGCAGGTAATGTACTTTACCTCTGAGCCACAACCCCTCCTCTTGCTTGTTATGCTGGCAATTTCTCTTTTATGTTCCAGTGGGGTAGCTAGAAGAAAAAACAAGTGTAATGTTATGGCACTTGAAAACGCCAACAGATTTACAGTGACATCCTAAACAGATCTACTCAGGATCCTACTCAGAATCTAATGGAACTTGCTGTATCCATATAAAATTCATTGCCTTTGTAGATGACTCTCTTTATCAGGTGCTCAATCAGCATATATGTATTTATGTGTTAAGTATGGCACTGCAGTTAATGACAATGAATTACAGTGAAATCCTAAGCAGAGTTGAAATCAATGGGCTTAGACTTGAGTAAGACTGTTTAGGATTTCAGTGTTAATGTTATAATCTTAAACTGAGACAATCTAGCTATGTTGTAATGAATGACATACTGCGTTTCTTCCTTTTTAATTTTTGTTAAATAGTAAAATAAAAACACTGAAGATATGAGATTTCCAAATGCTCTTATGATTATAAAAACAGTATCTATGTGAAACAATCGCCCCATACACACAGAATATAATGCTCTTTTTATATAACCATATGTTAACATTTACTTATAAAAATGCAGGACATAATAAAAATTAATACTTAATCCATATTTTAATGCATACCAGTTCCTTCTTTGAAAATAACTTAAAAATACAGATTGCTTTGACTATAAAACCAGTATTGGTGGTGCAGATCTGTTGAGCATAACAGGTAGGAATGGAGACACGTCGCCGAAGTCACTGTCTACTCCCACTAGGGCTGGCTTAAGGTTTACAGAGCCCCCTGCAATGGCTCTGAGATCTCTGGGTGCACCTGGGTTATATGGGGAGCTGGCATGATGGGCGCCCTTTTCATTGGGCCATCTCAGACATCTGCCATGCTTGTTTGCGTGGCTATGCGTTAGCATAGATGGGCTATGCGTCAGTTGCTTTCTATCTGGATGTGCATCATAATGTGGATTTGCATCTAGCTGCACCTCTACTGTATACCCATTCTGAGCATGTTTCCTGATCCACTAAGGAGGTCTTGTATGTCGATGCCAAAATTTGCTTCTATTTGCAAGAACTGGGTGACACACTACTAGTACCGTGCAGTCGCCGTGTTGCTCCCTGAAGCAGCTCTCGTTTGCATGTAAGCATGCTTTCTCTCCCAGACTCCTCTGCTTGGAAGTCAATCCTATCGATCCCCTCTTTATGTTTAATTAAATTAATCCCGTTTCTTAACACCTGGCTTGCAAGTCCACGTGGGCTTTCCACACATCTCTAAACTCCTTTCCTTGGAAATGAGGAAGTGAAGCATTTGATCTCCAACACGCTTCCTTAAGGCCCTTCTCTGTGGGACCCCACCTTCAGAAGCAAGGTGGGGTCCTCAGACTTTCTCAGGCTTGGTTCTGGGACATCCTTTGCTGTATGCCTGTCCCTTGTGGAGGGGCTGGGGCTCAGTGGTAAAGTACATACGTTACATGCGTAGGTTTAATCCTTGGCATCTCCAGTTAAAGGAGGTTGGGAAAGGGATGTCCCAGCAGATACTATTGAGCTAGCAAGTCCGTCACAGTAAAGGGTAATGGCAAGGTTATGATGTCTGATTTTTCAGCACCAAGGTTTGTTTGATGGCTGATTTTGCAATCTCTGCTTTTATCGGTAACGTTGCCATTGTCTCCCTTGCTGTCATTAATTTGTAACTGATCCTAGTTGCTGTCATTTTATGTTTACTTTTATTTATTCATTTATTTTTACTCGGCAACGGGGACCCAAAGCAACTCACATGGTTTTCCTCTTCTCCATTTTCTCCTCACATGATCATTTGATAAGATTATTTTCTTGCTGGACATACAGTGCAGTCTTATAGGATTCCAGTATAGGATTGTACTGTAACAACTGGAATCGTAAATTCTTTTGTTTTATTCAATTCTTCAAATAGTAGTTTAAAGATCTGTTGTTATTTTGTTAAATGTTCTGAGGATAAAGGGAGGAGTGAAAGAATAAAACATGTTTATTGAGAAGAAAGCCCCCTCTCCCCAATACCGTGGGATTTATTCTCAAGAAAGTATTCTTAAGATTGCAACCTGAATCTGTTTGATTCCAAAGCAGTTTTTCCAATGGCTGTCTAGCTTAGTGAAATAGAAAAGCCGGCATTTCTGTGCTCTTCAGCACAATTCTTAACAGAGTTAGACCCTTCTAAACCCATTTACTTCAGTGGATTTATGTCATTCCGCTAAAGACTGCACGGGAAGTAGGTAATGGGATCTGGATCCACTGGTGAAGTTTTGAGATCTGGATCCACTGGTGAAGTTTTGGTCTCAGGCACAGCCTTAGGAGTCCCATTGAACTCAGCAACTTACTTCTGAGTAATCCTAACTTCCTTCCCAAACACTGACCATACTTGATTTCTTTTTCTGATACAACTCCGAGTACCCCTGTTGAATGTGGTTCTTGCTTGAAGGCTTGTGTTGATGGTTCATTTCTGGGATTTAAAAATAAATAAATAATGAAATTATTGTTTTGATTTGTAAGTTGCCTTGATGATGATATGATGCTGAACCAGGATCTGAAACAGTTTCAGGTAGGCAGGCGTGGGAGTCTGCAGTCCAGCAGTCCAGTGGCACCTTAGATTTTCCAGGATATAAGCTTCTGAAAGCCAAAGTTCCCTTCTTCTGTTATAGGAGTGGGAAAAGACAGGAGTCTCCTATCTTTCCTATCCCACTCCTTGACTCTTGAAAGCTTCGACCCTGAAAACCTTGTTGGTCTCTAAGGTGCTACTGAGCTCAGATCCGGAGGATCTAAAATACTCCAAACGAATAAACAGCTCGGGTCTGGCTCCCTCGTGTCTACCGACGAGGTGGCTTTGGACTGAATCCCAACCCCTCGCTCGTCCCTCCTCTCTTTGCTTTAAACGGCAATCCCGTGCGCGCTTCAACGCTGGGAAGGGAAGCGGCAGCTCCGCGCCACTGAGTTGAGAGCAAGACCCAAGCGAGGCTTATGCCCAAGCTCGGCCTGGCGGAGCGGATATATTGCGGCGGAAGGCGAGCGCGACGAACACGGGAGCGAAGCGCACTCTTCTGCTGTAGCCTGAAACTAGCGGGCGGCGGCTCTCCAGGCCAGCGGCGCGCAGCTCGGAGCGGAGGCAACTTCAGGCGGAAGAAAGTGCCAGCCCCAGCTTAGCCCCCGCTCACGGGGCGAGCGAAGCCATTCCTGCGCAATAGGAACCGCGAGTGACTTCCCAGGGGGGTCCGGAGCGCGCCCAGCGCAGCCCAGGGCATCGCGTGGGGTTTCGCGGCGCCGCTGCGCTCCGCTCCTGCCGGACCCTAAAGGCCTCTTGGGCTCGCCAGTCCCGAGCGCCCCGCCTGGCGCTCGGGCTGCTCCGCCAAGGGCCGCCGGGCCGGGCTCTTGCTCGCCTCGCCCCGAACTCTTCGCAGCGCTCCGGCCCGGCCGCCTTACTCGCGAGCAAGCGAGCGCGGCCGCCCACAGGTGCCGCCTCGCCTCTGCCCGGAGCGCGGCGCATTGGCCGGCGGGCGCGGCGCTCCCGCCCCTTCCCCGCCCCCGGGGCGGCGACTGCGGCCGGCCGGGCTGGTGGGAGCGCGGGCGGCGGGCTGTGCGCTCCTCCTCGCCCGCCCCTCGCCCTCGCCCTCGCCTCGCCCGCCGGGCGCCAGAGCGCGAAAGTGGAGCCGGCCGGGCTGGACGCGGGCGCGGCGGCGGCGGCGGCGGAGAGCATGGCCGTGTCGTCGCCGCCGGCCATCCCGGCGGCGGGCGGCGGCGCGGCGGGCGGCTGCGGCGCGGGGGGCTTGTTCCGGGCCGAGCCGCTGTACGCCGCCAGCCCGGCCGAGTCGCCGCGCCTGGCCGGCAGCCTGGGGCCGGGCTTCGCGGGCGGCGGCGGCGGGCCGGCGGGCGGCGGGGGCAACGAGTGCAAGATGGTGGATTTGCACGGGGTGAAGGTGGCCTCGTTCCTGGTGGAGGGCCAGGAGCTGATCTGCCTGCCGCAGGTCTTCGACCTCTTCCTCAAGCACCTGGTCGGCGGGCTGCACACCGTCTACACCAAGCTCAAGCGCCTCGACATCGCGCCCGTCGTCTGCACGGTGGAGCAGGTGCGCATCCTGCGCGGCCTGGGCGCCATCCAGCCCGGCGTCAACCGCTGCAAGCTCATCACCAGGAAGGACTTCGAAACTTTGTACAACGACTGCACCAACGCCAGGTGAGGCGGGCCGGCGCGGCGCGGCGCTCGGGCGGGCGGGGGCCTGCCTCGCAGGGCTGGTGGGCGGCGCGGGCCGAGCCTGCTCCGGCCTCGAAGCGGTGAAACTCTTCCAGCGCAACGGGCCGGGGAGGGAGAGGGGTTAGTCCGTCGCGACGCAACCTGGTGCCGCCGAAAGTCCGTTAGATGCTCCGGGACGAGAGCGGGGGGCGAGCGGGCCTGGTCGCAAAAGTTAAAGCAAGCGGGGAAGGTCCCGGGTGGGCTTGGCAACCGAGTCCCTTCGCTTTCGGGGCCGCTTTCTGTCCCGCGGGGAAAGCCCCGTTGGACCGCTGGGACTGGCTTCCGAGCAAAACTGGGGCTTTCAGGGCTTGGCTGCCTTGGAAGGCAGCTGCGCCCTGGAGTCGGGCTTTGTTAAGTTGGGGGGGGGGGGCAGAAAACTTCCTCCGGCCCTGCTTGGGTGGAGGCCGGTGGCCGGGCGGGGGCTGTCTGTCCCGAGGAACGTGCAAAGTTTGGAGCGGACAGCACTGCAGGGCCGTCGTGGCTGGAGGGCTGCGGGGCCGATGTTCGGTCTGTGCCCGGACGGGCTGGTGCTGCTTGGCACGGGGGTCTTTTGACGCTGCGTCTGCCGGGCTAAGAATCGCCCTTTCTGGATTGGAGAGACGCTTTGCCGCTCTAGATGAACTTGCTCGCGAGTAGCGCCCGTTGACATCACTTGGCTTGGGCTGCCGCGAAATACCTTTATTTAAATTCATGGCGCTAAGTTGCCTTTCTAGGCGGTTTGGACTCTAGAAACCGCAGGGCTTATCTTAAAAGAAAAGCTGTGATGTTGGATGCTCCCCTCCAGGGTGTGAGGATCTCAGGCCAGGTTCGCACATTATGCTAGGCACTGCAGTGCGCAGATGAACTCTGAGGTTTTTCTTCTTGTGTGTTCTGCAAAGTAATACATCTTAGGGATGGATCAAGATGAGTAGCCGTGTCTGTCTGTAGCAGTAGAAAAGATCAAGAGTCCAGAAGCACCCGTAAGACTAACAAAATGTGTGGTAGGGTATGAGCTTTCGCGAGTTATGGCTCACTTCTTCTTAGGGATGGGGTGGTGGAGGGGAAATGGTGGAATTATTATACTAGGATGCTGGGCTCTGATTGGGACAGTCTTTGGAAGAAAGTCCTGTGGAGTTGATCTCTACAGACTTTCTAAGTGTTCAGGACTGCACTATTTCCTTCCGGGAAAGTAGCTTGCTTTGGAAACAAAGTTTTGTTTTCCAAACAAATAGATTTCAAAGTGGAGGATCTGAAGTAGGGTTACCTGGAAGGAAGTAGGGTTGAAGGCAGTGGGACTTTAAGCTGTTTGTGATCCTGTATCACCTTGTTGCCTTTTAAAGTGATTTTTGGAATTGGAGACAAGAGTTCAATGACTTGATGCAGTGCAGCTCCGGAGAAATGTTCTTTTCCGGGATCAATCCCATTGGATGGGATTCTTCCTGGGAGCCCTGCATGAAGCACTCTGAGCTTGCACAAGGAAGAGTTAAATAGAAGCATAATTTGGGGAACTTTTAAAAAACTTTTCCTCTTTATTTTTCCAAATAAGCTTTTGTTTGCCACCCCCCCCCCTCCAAACTGCACTCCAAATCTTGTACATAAACAAGTATAACGCCATCACAGGCGTTTCTTTCCTTGTGGCTGTTCTTTCTCTCTGAATTTTGCTTATTGCGACTGCTAAACCCTTGATCCCATGCCCGCGTATCCCCACGCCCACGTGCCCCTTCCACATTTGGGGATGCTGTCCAGCAGGCCAAATGACTGTTTTGTTGTTCCTGAGAACACCAGCTGCCCTGCATCTGAGGGCTACAAACAGGGAATCCAGTAGGGTCAGGCTGGAAGCGGGCGCCATGGGAGCATGTTCCATTCAGCAAAAGATTTGCCGAAGGTTTACTGAACCAGCTCCGTAGGCCCATATGGTCATCTCGGATCATTGACCCCTAAACCGCAGAAGCTCAATGGGATTGCGTCCTCATTAGGGTACTCTTTGCCTGACTTGGGGGAGGGGGGTTGGGGCTGAATGAGATTATGCAAAGCAGGCGGGAAAGTGTGTCACAACTTTTTCTAACAATGATATGACAGAGGGGTGTGCGCACACACATTTGGTGTTCCAAACCTCTTGAGGTTGTTTTAAATGTTTGGGGATTATCCCGTCAGCTTGCCCAGGGCGAGATGACTGCCTTGATAACTGGAGAGGACTACATGTCCAATTCGCAGAAAAAAATAGGGTTGGCAATCTTTCCTTTTGCAATAGTTTGGCAGTTGTTTTGCAACAGGGACATGTCGGAAAAGATATATTCCACTGTATTCAGGAGCGCCCGTGCCATTTAATGTTTTCATTACAACTGGTGGGTGGGGGTGTGAGTGGAGAGGGACGTTTCCAGTTAGACCTTTTTATTTCATTGATGAAACTTTCTGTCTTACAATGTCTCCGTTTGCTGGAGGATGGGAATATATTACTTCTGCATGGGAAGTTAAGCAGGGCAGCAAATGAGATTGGGGAAGGGGGCGAATGACAAGAGAGCATTGTGTGGTTAAGAAAAGCATTGCATGTTTATAGACTAACTGTTGCTTAGTATAACTCTAGGATAATCTCCCTTGACTTCGCCCAGTTAGTTAGCAGCATTTGTAGGCTTTGCTCTGCTTGCATTTTCAGAACTAGTAAAGTCTCATTTGCTATTGACCCTTCAATTTGCTGGCAGCTTTCTCTAGGTTTTAGGGGTCCTTCCTTTATGATTGTATAAATTCCTTTCTTTTATAAATCCGCTCATAAGCACAAACCTTCTGGACATGATAATAAGTCAGAAACATGATAGGTCCTAAAGACCGTTGAATCAGATTTTCTTTCGTTTTTTAAAAGTGCCTTCTCTCCTGCAGGGCAAAGCTTGCATTAAAAGCTCCTGTGCTTTTGCAAGTGAGCAGTGTGTGTGCGTTAAAACCACATGGCAGTTTGAGTAGGTCTGCTGTGACTCAGTGTCAGGCAAATGTTTTGCAACTTTTTCTCTGCATTTGCAGTCAGGTGGTTGTTTATCCTGAGACCTCGTTGTTTGAAAAAATGCTGGTCTTTTGTACAATAGCTGTACTCAGAATAGGCTGTGTTCCTCAGAAGTTCTTTACCCACACAGGACTAGGCCTTTGATCGCTGTGTGCTAATTGTTGTTTTGGTAACAGGTACAATTTTACAGTTGTTTCCTGCCAGTTTTTACCCTTTACTCTCACTGTCCAGGGTTGATTTCAATAACATTGGTTTGTCTGTGATGTAATGCTTCTGTCTCAGGACTGTTAACTTTGTAGGTACAGTTTGATCAAATGGGAGAAGATCTCTGGGAAGTGCACATATCTAGTTTTTCTGTAGCAAGTGAATCAGAAAAATACTGCTGTTTTTAAAACTAGCCAATGTTCGAGCAAAACTGAGTCCAAGAACTGCACAACTAGATCTGTGTACCCAAAGTGGTTTTTTTGACTTTCAAAAAGTAATTTGTAATATGGGGGAAAGGCCTGTGGTTTAAAGGGGGAAAAGTCATGAATGCTACCAGGAATGGATGCATCTGAAGCACCTGTTTGGATGTTAACTTTGAGTTTGGCTCCACAGAACTTGACTTTGGAGCCGCCCTTTCCCCCAAAGCCACATGCTTTGCAAATAAGAATACACAACTGCACAGAAATCACTGGAAACTGTAGGGCTCCAACCGAAGTCTTTTGCAGTTGTCACAACCGGTTTGGTTCTAGCTTAGGGCTGCGTTGCCTTACGAAAGCATCGTGGCTCTGAGTAGAAGATGGGTTTGGAGGTGCAGAGACATTGAGAAAAAGCCAATTGAGGGGGCTTTGGAATTGGATGGAGGGATGGACCCACATGATTGGGTGGCCTGGAAGAAAGATAAATTGTGGAGAATGGAACAGTGTGAACTGTGAATGATAAAAGAAATTAACTAGTGGAAAGAAATCAGCAAAAAAGGCATTCAGGAAGAACTGTGCTGTGGCTGTGTATGTCATATAGAATCTGTCGTAACAAATCTTGTGTTTTTTTGGGGGGGGGTCCTTCTAGCTATTTCCACTTGTCCTGTAACTCTGGTACAGGGCTGTCTTCAAACAGGCTCTCAAGTTCTTGAGGTGTTTGTGAAACAACCTGTTTCCTGAGCAAGTTAAAAGAAAGGGAACTACTCTGTTTTAATATTATGCATTGTGCTGTTGTAAGGTTGCCTGTTTTAGTGTTGTTTTTAACCACGGTTAACAAATAATTAAATTCATTAAAACAAATAGTGCAATGCCAATAAACCATAGATGTTGGAGTTCTCCCTTCCTTGGGTCAGTCTATCTTAATTAGGCCTGTTCATATGTTACTAATTAAATGTTGTGTTCTTATATACGGGGTCAAAATTTGTAGAGTTATGTTCCTGCACCTGGAAAGGTGACCTTATTCATGATGTCATTGGGCGCTCGGGATAAATCTTTGCGTATGCATTCTTCCAAAAATACCACTCAGTCATTTGCATCCTGCTGTTTTTGGGTGTACATTCTTTTTGGCTATGGAGATTTCAGATGGTCTTGGTATGAAATTGACTGCAACGTTCTCTTTGAAATGGCATTCTGAACCTTTTTTAGCCAAAGGGAGAACTTTGATTTAAGCAAGAGTGTTTTTATAAAAAAAAGAAAAGAAATAAAGGTTCCCCAAATCTTAAATGTCTTGTATAAAAGTCCCATTGAAATTAAGAGAATTTTGTACTATGTTTAAAACTGCTGTGGTAATCTGTATATTTTCCACTACTTGCTTTTCTGCTTTTTTGGACTGGCCACAATTATTTAAAATGATAGCGCAGTCTTGAATTTAGCCGATTACTGCCTTATTTATTCTTGCGATCTTTCTACGGCAGGGTTGGTGTTGTAGGGTACATGATAACGTTGTATTTCCCAAAAAAGTCCTACTCCTTGTCTGTTAGAGTCGCCTGGAATTATTTCCAAGGATCTAGAACTTTGTAAATGGTTCATATTTAAAGTCAGCAAAAATACTTGGAAGGATGCCCTATTGAAATAATAGGGGCTTCTGAGTAAACATTTATGTCTCTAAGTTTCAGGAGCTGGGCAATAGGTATTAAAACAATTTGGGTACAGTCCCAGTTGAATCTTCTTTCTAGATAAACATAGCCAAGGATTTGAGAGTAGCTGCCGTGTGTTAACTCACATCTCTGAAATGTGTGTTGATGTTGAATGTCGAGAAATGCTCTTTTCTAATACAAGAGAGAAAAGTGTTTGAAAGGAGAGAAACCACCATTCAGTTTTAAAAATGGCTAACTTTTGCATGCTCCTTCACTACGCAGGAGCTTTTGTTGGAACACATTTTTGCTTTGGACACACTTGATTGTTTTGCATTTGGTTGTGAAGCCTGTTCAGAGAAGCCCTGCAAAGTCCGTTTGGCCGTTTATATTCAAGGAATGTTGTCAGAGTTATAATTAGGGCATTCTTGTCACATGCCACTCCACAGATTTTAATATGCGTATTGACCTGTAATGCCTTCTTACCAAAAAGGCGCTGGTTTTTCTTTGCTGACTTTGTTCACGTAGATTCATACTTTCCCAAAGATGTTAATTAAATAACTGATTTTTGAAAAAGGCTTGATATTATTCGGGAAAATATTAATTTGCTACTGGATGGGACTCTTGGTTTTGAGCTAGCGTAATGTAATGGTTAAGAATATGTGGTGGGAAGTCCCTGGTTGCAGTCTCGCCTTAGCCACCATTCTCTTACCAGTAACCTCTTTTCTGCAGAATGGGCATAACCTTATGGGTCTGTTGTAAATTTGAGGAGATACAGACATTTGACATGCATTGTGGAAATTCTGTTACTGGTGCAAATGTTAAGTGTTTAGAGGGAGAGAGGACACCCCCCCCCCCCCACACACACTTCTGAGAGATAACAGAAAAATATTTTGAACTTATTTGCCTTTGAATATCTTACAGGGTTATTTTTAGGGGAAATCTGAAGGAACAGTGATTAAAAAATGGTGTCGTTTCCAAGAGCTCTAGATCTTTTCAGCTGCAGTTGAAATGCTGCCCCCCACCCTTGCAAGAAAGGGAAATGTTTGTGCATTTTTGTCTCACATTTGAGTTTTTATAGAAGCATTTTCTTAGCAAATCTTCCTCCTCCCCAGCGTCTCTTAAAGGACCCGTTCCCCTTTCTGTGCTCTTAAAGCAAATAAATAAATAAATAAAATAAATAAAATTAGGCATTAACAGCATTCTTGCAACATATTCAAAAGGTCTTTGGAATAATTTCTTCTCTGTGTGTTTCCTCCCTTTCACCGTCTCAGCCTGCAGAAGAACTCTTCAGTGTCATTTCAAATCCTCCAATTCTGAAAAGAATAGGCGGAGGGGGGGGGCGGATATAAAATACAGACACACATTTAAACTCATTGGCTCTGGGAAGGGAAATGAAGCATTTGCCCCCAATAAGCCTGATTGTGGAACTGCATGCAAATTGTGTTTTGATTTATCTCTTTTTGCACCTTTTTTTCCCATTTGAATTGATCTTGCATTAATTTTGCCAAGCGGCTCTGTGAGGCTGCAGATGTTGCCCTGTGTTTAATAAATCAACGAGACGGATCAGAATGAATCACTTCAGATAGATTCTCTGCTCGGTTTGATGTCTAGATGTTATTCTTAGCTTGTTATCCTGACAGATGCGTTAATGTTCCCATACATTGCCAGCAATGTCAAAGAGACTGAAGCTTTTAAATTGGCGGTAACCTTTCTTTCTTTCTTTTCTCTCCCCAGGTTTTGTAAAGGGTGGGGGGGAGAACTCCTAAACTGTCTTTTTAGCAAGATGGGGAAAACCATAAACAGATTATTTAGGGGGAGAACACCCCCCCTCACATTTAACTTCCTAATTAGCCCGGGACAGAGTTAAATTAGTAGAATTTTGTACTGCACGATTAATTATTCTTTGCTCGTGGAAATCAATAGACAAATCTAAATATAGTGCAAGGTCTTTTAATAGAATAACCATTTTCTCAACATTAATATTTCATTGCAACTGAGGATAAGTCAGAGAAGGCTTAGTATGTTAAAAATGTCATTGCAGGGAGGATTTCATTGTGCCAAATTGATGGCAGGAAACAAATACCTTTTCTAATTTTGCTGTGCGTGCATTTAGATTTCTTAGATTGCTGCCGCTTGAATTCATCTGTTACAGGCTCATTAAAAAAAAATCAACAGCCAACAACATGGTGGAATATAAAAGAAAAGTTGTTGACTGGCATTTCCTGATAATTTTTTCTACTGGAGTGGAACTTTGGGATCACAGATCATAATGTTGCATAAGTGTCCTGACATTTTTTAAGAGATTGTTTTATTTCAAATTAAGGCATGTTATTGGAAATGCGGGAAGGGGGATGTCTTCATTACTGCACAGTAGCATTTCGCCACACTGTATTAAATTCTATTTATTGCCAACGTTATAATATTTTAATAGTCTCTCTGGATTTTCTTTTGTGGGGCTCATGATGAACATATGGGGTAGCATTGTTGTACAGGAAATCCGCACTGGTTGGTGCTAAGTAACTTGGGACATGGTTGAGCCGCAGTTAAGAGTCCTGCGTGATTTCAAAGAGATTTGAGCACCTGTTTGACGGTGCAGTCCTAAGCAAAGTTACTAACAGATTTAGAAGCATGTAATTCTGCTTAGGATCGTACCACAAAACATATACTGAAATCTCTCTTTGAAATCGCTCAAAACTCTTCAAGTGTAGCTGGCTAGGGTTGAACTGTAAATCTCTCAAGATAGAATTTATGGGACCTTAAAGTGCTGCAGGTTGGTCGGATCAAATGCTCGTCTTCAGATTTTTTGATCTGAATCCTTGATTTGCACTTGTTGCAACTAACTTAAGCCCTGAATCAGTTGCCCTTTCTTACAGTTGTGTTTTGCAGCCAATTCCAGTATAAGAAGTAAAAGAAAAGCGGTTTATAAACAGAGCAGTTGTCCGCATGCTCTGACCTCCTCTTTCCAACAGCAGTCAACTATTTTCTTCTGGGAAGTGGATACTTGGGCATGAAGTTAAGAGCCCTTCCGGCTGTTTGTTTCCCCTCCCCTCTGTGGCAGCTGATATTCAAAGGCACACTGCCTTGGATCATGGATGTTCCATTTAGCAATCATGAATCATATCAATTAACACAAGCAATGAGCTTGTAATAGGAAAAAACTTTCCTGTTACTTAAGAAACCTGTCATTTGCCCAGTATGTAAGAGATGTTGTTAGGGGGGGAAACGGTCAAATATTTCCCTTTCTGGTTATATGCCATACAGGGTTCTTCATGAACTTAGTTCACACATTTATTTTGTACACTTTTTGTAAGAGGCGCTTACACATTTATCTGCTTGGAGAGGTTTGATGTATAAAGGGGAAGCGCACAGTTCTAGCCCTCGGCCAGGTTTTGAATCTCTGCAAGGCATTTCAGTGTGCAAGTTTTATAACTTAAGGGGCACAGCATGAATGCTTTATATTTTGGCATATGTTTTATGAATATAGCTTTGTTGTGTTTGTGTGTGTGTGCGTGGGGATTGCTCCTTTTGTGTTTTGAATAGACTTCAAGCGAAAACATTATAAGAGAACGGGGATTCAAGTTTTAGCTGAAGAATTTTGTGAGAAGTCTAAGCTTTAACTAGAAATCCTGATGGGGGAAAGGTTTTCTTTTTGGTAAGTGATCTGAAATGTATCTTGAAATTGAATTCTATCTTCAATCCTTCTAATTTTTATTTATATTAATAAAATGCCTAATGTGCTAAGAGCTATAGGATACACCCAGTTCCCGTTTAAGGTTTACGATTTATTTACAGCCGAGACACACAAAGTAAGCATTTGGATAGTGAAGGAATCTCCCAAGGTTTGCTTTGTCAAAACTTTTGTAAAGTATCTGATTCTGTTTGTTTTAAACTGTGGCAAATATGCCGTGTGTTAGGTAACGATATTATCCATAAATACCACTTAAAACCTGAACAAAACATCTGCTCTGTATTCTCTCCTCAAACTTCAGATTTGTCTCTGCATTGTCTTGCAATGAAACTGGGTTCCAGGAAAGAATGAGTAGCTAATGAAACGTGCATCTTCTCTGAGATCTTGGAGTGTGGCCACAAATTATTCTTAATGTTTGCATCTCCTCCATTGCCAACACATAAAAGTTACTTGTTTGCTTCATTTTGCATCTCTTTTTTGGTTCTGATCAGAAACCTATTTCTGAGACCTTGACTTCCGAAATGGGTCATCGTTCTTGATGATTGCTTTTTGATCTCTGTCCGCAACAGCTTCAAATATTAAAATAGAATTGCCACCACGCATATCTGTTTGCTTTTCCAAATATATAAAGCCGTGAAGGCAGTCAATAAGTTGGGTTTGCACCTTCAGCTGTCCTTTAGAACTTTGGCGGCATGGATGCAAACGGCATGAATGCAAATAGCTATTTACATCCGAGTAAACACTGCAATCCTGTGCATGATGAGGCCGCTGAAATCTGACTAATGGGAAGGGAACCATGTGCGGGATTGCAGCAGAAAGTGTCAGTTTTTGCCTTCATTATGTCTCTCCTTATTCTGAACAAAATCCTCACTGCTGCTTTGTCTTTGCCTACTAGTTTACACAATCCAGTTTTGAACAAAAGCTTGCAGTTACCACAAGGGCAAAAAAAGAAATAAATTCCTTGTTATTCTACCAGTAGACGCTTTGAATGAAAGTGCTTGGAGAGGCAACTCCGGCAATGCGATTCTGTCGTTATTTGCCATGTATGTGTAAGAGATTTTTTAAAATGTGTTTTGATTAGACGTGAATTACCAAGTACAACAGCTAGTGTAGCATGTAATGATTCCCAATGATTCAGATTTATTCTGTGTGATGTATTAGAACTGTCCCTTGGGGCTGTGCGGTTTTGATCTCGGTGGCCGCCGGTAACGCATGCTTTTTGAAGGGCAACTTCTAGAACTGGGAGACATTCCCCACTGATTCTACGTCTTGAGAATTAGAGATATTAATCTCTGCAACAAAGGTTGTTTTTCTGCCCTGAAAGGTACTAGTAGTTGTGTTTATATCTCCGTAATTAATGTCACAGCTATATTGCTTCCATGTGTCTGCACTTTTTGCATGAACTTCTGTGTCACTTTTCCACCATGTGAGTATAAGGTGATTATATTTCCAATGTTTGTACAGTGTTTTGACCTTCTAAGCCTGCTTTGCTTTGCACCAGACACAGATCCATGGTTGAGTTGTCTGAATTGCAGATAAAACCCCAAAACTTGAGCCAGGAAGTAAATTGATTGCATAACACTGTATTCCCTGTACAGGATCTGGTGCTTAAATCTAAAACTCCTTCGTTTAATATTGCTCTGTAAACATTTAAGTTTCCAAACTCTTCAATTCCTGTTGTGTTCAGCGATGGTATCAGGTTCTTTGTTACGGATATCTGGTAACAGCATTTAAACTTCATTTAGACAACATGCTATTTATGTGTTGGGTTAAAAAGGAAAAGAGTAATATTGATCTGTCTGTGAATTAAAGTTTTTGAAATCGGCAACAGCTCAAACACAAAAGCCCCCCCCCTTTATGATTTCTCAAGCTTGCCATTGATCTACCGGTTTTATTGCATTCATTATTTATTAAAAGAATTTGCAAGCTAAACATAACGTTAAGCTAGTTTGCACACAGGGACGGCACTTAGGAAATTGGATAGAGATTGCATTAGAGATGAACATCTGTGCTGTTTTTCCACTTGTGTATTTATTGGTTTGTATAAAAGGTGTATTGGATTAACAGTTATAAACCGTTATGGCCTGAAGCATACTCACTGGCTCTCCCAGACCCTGGGCAATTTGCAAGTTGTTTAGAAGTCAGCTTTCTTTGTTTATCGTAAAACATAAGACATTGCAATCCCAGGCTTACTTTCTTCCTTATTAATGCTTCTGGTTTTTTTTGTCGCAGCATGAAACTCAGGATCTGATTATGTGATACATTCGATAAAGTGAATGATATATTGGGGTGGATCCAACCATCCTCCACATAGCCTTCTTCCAGCCTGAGGAACCTTCCTCCAACTTAAGTGGCTGTTCTTCCGGTGGAGAAAGGTTCTTTACCCTGGATGAAAGCTTCCGAAATGAGTCAAAAGTAAAGGTGGGGTGCAAGTATTTTAATAAGCAAATACACCGACTGACTTTGCTTGGTGGATTGGGTTAGGCTCCAGCCCATTCATTGTACTGCATGATAGGCTCATACCCAGGAAAGTTTGAAACCTTCCCCTAACTTAAGTGACTGTTCTACTTCTGGAAGGGCCACTGAAGTGTAGAATGGCTTCAGATGCTGCAGAGCATCGTGGTAGGCTACAGCCTGTAATAATCCCTTGATGGAAGTGGAGAGAGTGCCCTCAAGTCCTAGCTGATTTATGGCGACTCCTGGTGGGGTTTTCATGGCAAAAGATTAACAGAGGTGGTTTGCCCTTGCCTGCCTTGACAACCCTGGTCTTCTTTGCAGGTCTCCCATCCAATTACTAACCAAGGCCAACCCTGCTTAGCTTCTGAGATCTAACAAGATCAGGCTCACCTGGGCTATCCAGGTCAGGGCATGGTGGCTTTGTCAATTAGTTTGCAACACTGCAGAAGGGAAGTTCCATCTCAATTTTGTGATAGAAAACAAAAGCATGCGTTATGTTTTTGAACGTTTCAGGCATTTCAGTGATTTTCTTTCTGTTTGCTTACTGTTTTCTGGAAAGAAATCTCAACTTGGAACCAGTTCCTTTATCTTCAAAAGACATCATCAGAATATGTGCCCCCTCCCCTTTTATTCACACAATTCCTTGAGGTAGGTTAGGCTGAAAGATGGTGACTAGCCCAAGGTTACCTAGTGAGCTTTGTGGTGGAGTGGGATTTGTGCCCATGTTTCCGGATCTTAACAAACTTTCTGGGATATATTCCATTTCATCACAGGAAAAAAAATATACTGAGTAAACTGGACTGTGTGCATTTATTTCAATGTGGCATCTTCTGGTCCAAAAACCTTCTATTTTTATTGGGTTCCAATAAATAACAGTATTGCCCGTTTCTTGGAATGTTTTCTTTGAATGTTATGAGTATATGAATGAATGTATTATACTGAATCAGATGACAGGGTGATCTAGCTCAGTGTTGCCTACCCAAATTGGGAACTATTCTTCAGGAACTCAGGTAGAGAAAAATCTTTTAATGGTGCTAGAGATTAAATCTGACACCTTTTGTATTCAAAGCATGTTCCCTACCATTGAAGCTTGTATGAATTGCATGTTAGAGCCGGAGACATGTACCATTTCTGGGAAGATTTTGACATTTCTTTCCAGAAAGTAATGAATGAAAAGGGCGGTGGTCTGAAATATTTCTAAAGAATGTTGCTTTGAATGCATTTGAGCTTATTTCCACTCTTGCTGTGGAAGGGTGCTTTCAAATGAAATCTTCGCGGCTAAGATTGGACCCAGTAGCATTGTTAAAAGTTCTCTTTTAAAAAAGGAGCGGGATGGCTAATAGTAGCCTCTTTAGAACTGGGGACATAAGTCCTCATTTCCCGCAAAGTCAAGCTGAAAGGCATGGAATTGGCTTGTATGTGGCTGTTTGCACCACTCGTGTTTTGGTCAGTGTGGCACCTTTTTTTAGTCCTCACCATGCCAAAATAAGTCGGAATCATGAGTGCTTCTTGTCATCAATGCCTTTCCTTCCTCCTCCTCCTTCTTCTTTGCACATGTGCTGAATCGCAGCATTGTTGGAGCGCTGGATCAGCCTGATTTGCTGATTTGCCTGTGCTCCTTTTTTTCCTCTTCAGGAACTCCACATGTGATTGGCTGTGAGCATCGCCTATTGCCTGTTGGCCAGCCAACAGTGGAATCAATAGAGGAAGTGGGAGGTGGCAATTGGAGCATGCACTTGAATCATTCGCACAGACAGGGAAATGTTCTTTCCCAGGAACAAAGAGAAATAATATTTTTTAAAAGGAATTTTATTTTGAAGTGCTCATCTCATTGGAGCAGCAATCCATTGCTGGCAGAATTCCATTCTTGCCTCCTTCTCTGTTGCACCCAAGCATCTGTTTCTCCACCTTGGGATAAAAAGATAATCTAAAACTCGATATTAAAATATTTATTTCTGGTACCTAGATATTTAGCTCTGTATACAATATTCCTACCTATGCCAAAGCAAAAAGAATAAAAATGGAACTTTCCCCTGCGTGCTTAAACTTTTTTTTAAAAAAAAGAGGGAAGGGGGGAAGGATGGAAAGGAGGGGAGAGGGGAGTGGCTGGATAGATGAGAGTAGCCAATCAGTGCAGGGGCTGGCAAGGGATGGGAGAGGGAGGAGAGGGTGGAACACCCAAAAACAGAATACATGGGGAAACAGCTGACCACAAAGTGGATGTTTTTAAAAAGTTGGGGTAGAAGTGCTCCCAGAAAAGCCATGGAAATGCCACATACTGGCCAGAGTGACTACTCATGGTGGCAAATCTGGTGCAGACCGTCACAAAAAAAAAAAAGCTGCAGTGTGGGAACTGAACTGGCGAAACTGACCCATGCAGACTTGGCTGTGTCCCACTATTCTCCTTTTTAACAGTGGGATGATAATTTATACAGGGGAAAGATAATCAGTAATCTCAATCTGTGTCCAGTGATACAGTTCATGTTTTATCGGCTGCCAGCTAAATTTTAATGGAAAGGAAAGCATTCCCTTGTTCTGCTGGGTTGACCACCTGAAGCTGCCTTAGATTCAGTCAGACCCTTGGTCCAATTTAGCCTTGTCTACTCAGACCAACAGTGGCTTTCCAGGATCTCCGATAGAGGTGTTTCATTTTACCTACGGTTTGGTCCTTTTAAGTGGCCATGGCAGGAATTAAACCGGGAACTTTGGCATGCGAAGCAGATGCCCAACCAGTGAATCGCAGTCCTACTTCTGCCATAGGGTTGTGTAGGGCTTCCCCTGGTTTCCTCTTGTGACCGCAGAAGTGGCTTGACATTCCAGTTCTTAGATGCGCAGCCTTTTATTCCAGGCGAGGGAGATTTCTCTTAAGCCGTCACAGGCGTTCATCCACCCAGTGGAAGTCGGAAGTATCACATTGTGCTGGTTTTGAAGACTCCCCTGAGGGAAGAAGGTTTCATCCTTAACCTTGGCTCACTAGTGGAGCACATGCCTTTCCTGGAGAAAGTCCCAGGTTTGGTCCATGATATCTCCAGTGAAAAGATTTTGGAGAGAAAATGCTGGGAAAGACCTTTCTGCTTTGATGCCCTGGAAAGATTTTGCCAGTCAATGTAAACAGTACTGCACTAGATGGACCAGTGACCTTACAAGTTTTCAGGTTGCTAAATGTTCCCGTCTCGTCTTGGGTATGAACTTCCCAGTGAGACTTCCTGTGAAGTTAACAGGGCTTTCTTCCACTTCCTAGTTTACTCCCCCCTAAACTTGCTAATCAAGCCTTTTGTGTCCATCAAGAATGCTTTTAACAGGTGTTGCATTTCCCTTGTGTCGCACTTGACGTCATTGCTTTCTGCAGGGTTTCAGATTTTCAGGAAACATACTTTCTAGCCTGCCCGCTAAGCTGAACCATAAGACAGAGAACCAGGCTTTTCTATGGAGAACATCCTAATTAAGAACGCAGTCTAAAGAACAGCAGGGTTCCAAGCTTGCTTGGAGAAAGACTTTGAAGTGGTTTCTGTATGTTTTCGAGGGATCTCAAATTCTCCCCCCTAGTGAGTCAACTGTACGCAGCTGGTTCGACATGGTCACGATTGGTTTGGTGGCACTCACAGAGTGGTAAGCGGCAGTACTGCAGCCCAAGCTCTGCTCACGACCTGAGTTGTATCCTGGTGGAAGCTGGGTTCAGGTAGCCGGCTCAAGGTTGACTCAGCCTTCCATCCTTCTGAGGTCGGTAAAATGAGTACCCAGTTTCCTGGGGGTAAAGTGTGGATGAGGCAATGGCAAACCACCCCGTAACAAAAGTCTGCCAAGAAAACGTTGTGATGTGATGTCCCCCTGTGGATCAGTAATGAGTAATGATTTGGTGCTTGCATCTTTACCTTTATCCTAAGAGTATGCGCAAGTTTAAGCTGGCTTTCCTCCCAAACCAGAATTCACTTTCCTCATGCTGTGGTCATCGGCTTGCATTTTAGGTGCCTCTAGCTAGCTGGAAACGTATTTTCATTTCAGGAATATTGTGTCTCCACCCTGGCTCCATATATATAGCAGATTGCATTGTCTAATCACAGATTACCCAGTTAGCCTTTGTCTTTCCCAATAGCAGTACTCCCCCCCCATCACTGCTTATTATTTTTGTAAACTACTGCTTATTGCTTGCTTTATATCCCCCCTTTCTTTCAGCGTGGGACTCAAGGCAGGGATACTGAGAAATCTCCCATGCAGCTGAGAGGAGGGGCTGTGGCTCAGTGGCAGAACATCTACTTGGTATGAAGAAGGTCCCAGGTGCGATGCCTGACAGCTCCTGTTTGGAAAGGGGTAGCAGTAGCAGGTGATGGGGAGGACCTCTGCTCGAGATCCTGGAGAGCTACTGCCAGTCTGAGTAGACAGTACGGACCTTGACGGACCCGAGGATCTGATTCACTAGAGCAGACCCAAAGCTGCTGTATTATGTGCCTTCAGGCCTATACCTGGGCCTCCGTATTTATTTAGGCGTTTAGATATTTGTACCCTGTTTTTATCCCCAATGGGAGATCCAAAGCAACTTACACCATCCCCTTATAGTATCAGCCCTGCAAGGTAGGTTAGGCTGAGGGAGTGACTGGCCAAGGTCACTCATTACGTTTCTACATCAGTGTGGAGATTAGAACTCGAGTCCTAGTTGAACACTTTAACCACTACACCCTGCTACAGTTGATCTTTCTCTTCCGTGTATTTTGCCCCCCCCCCACCTTTGGAAGAGTAGAGCTCACAGCTGCCTTAGTAGTGTCTGAGTACGCAATATTGATTGATTTTTTTCAGAGTGAGGTTTGGATATGGCCCTAGTCTGTTTATAGTTTGAAGCCATGAATTTATCTAAACCAGCGCTTTCTTGGAAGGGCAGTGAAGCAAACCTGGTCTCTTCTGCCTCACAGGTGGATGCAAATGTTTTGCTAGCACAGCTGTCTTCATCAGGGCAGGATACGGTTCGCAAATCTCTGTGAGTCGTTCACAGAATGCTTAAGATCGGGGAGGAGGAGCTGTGGCTGGTGTGCTAACCATCTGAAATAAATCCAGCTAAAATCTTCAGTGGCCTATAATTGTCCAAGGCAAGAGGTGGGGCATACAGTTCACTGTTTCTTTAGGGTAATTCATATTAATTTTTAGGAGGGCCGAAACATTATTCATCGTTTTTGGTTGACTGATTGAAATATGTCCCACTCCGACTAATCAGTGGTGTTGAATTTGACAGCAAAGGGTGTTCCTTTTTGGGGGAGTGGGGGAGACATTTTGGCTTGTGTAGTTTTATAATAGGGAATGGAAGAAAAACGTATTAAAGATGACCTTTTCTTCTAACAATGATTGATCGGTCGCTTTTTGTTTCTTAAACTGTGAGTTGCCTTCTGTTGCCTGGGTGTCTTTAAAACGGGATTGATGTTGAGGCTTCACTAACATTCATATGTAAATAAAGTCAATACATTAATCCGTTGATTGGGTTTATAGAGGCAGTGTATTAAATATAAGCATGAAGTGTTTTAAGTGCTGGTGTCCTGTGGAATTTTGCTTGAGGTACATGGTAGATTTATTTGAACAGTTGTGGAGAAAGGTAATAAATACGTGAGCATACGAAGGTTTAGAGTGTCTGTATAGGAAGTGGGTTGAAATCCCACTCTGCTATGGAAACTTACTGGGAAACTTTCGACCACTCGCTCTCTCTATCTCTCTCAGCCGAATGCACCTGATGGTTCTGAGGATAAAATAGAGGAGGGGAGGTGTAAGCTGCTTTGAGAGAAAACTGAGGTGTCAACATCTAAATAAATATATTGATCCACTGGCTCAGCGACTACTCTGCTTAGCAAAAAAAAAAAGTTAAATAAAGTATGCTGAGGCTTAAAAAAAGAAAAGGTAGCAGTTACATGGTTCGCCCTCCGTATTAAAGTATACCACTTGGAGAAAAACATTACAAGTTGTTAAATTACGTTTGGTCTTTCCTCCAGGAACCTTTGTTCCATTTGTCCTTGCCACGGCCCTGTGAGGGAGGCTGAGGGGATGACGGCTCTCCTGAGGTCACCCACCTGACAAGCCTGAGGGCGTGGCCCAGATCCAAGCCTTGAAATATATCTAATTTTGTAAGTGTTCAGGGGGAGGAAGTGCCACCAAATTGTGCCACTTACAGGAAAGGTATTACCTGTCCCTTTAGAAGACATTTTCTGGTGATATTAAGGTGCCTGCAGATCTCAGTGGGTGCCAGAGGGACATTAAAGGTTACGAACTCTGCCTCAAAGAGGTAGTTGTGGCCCTCCGCTCTCCCTATGAAAGACCTCTTGATAAAGGGTCTGCCACTGCACAGTCCTGTGTGTTTTTACCAGCCCTATCTTTTTCTCTGGCACTGTCACCCCCGCCACCCTTCAGAATGCAACACCATGGCCAGATTTTGAAGGAACTACCTTAGTGTTTGGGACAGTACGATCTAGCTGCACAGAGTATCCACTTGCGACGTGATTTACCGGGGTGTCGAGGGCACCTGCTGCTGGCTGGCAAATAGTGGAGAGGGTATGTCAAGGCACTGGTGGAAACAGGGCCTTCTGCCTCAACAAACGATGTATGAGTGGATAGCAGTGCCCAGTGCAGGCTGTGTTGTTCCATGACCTGCTCTGGTATTAACCTCTGGGCTGCAGTGAGCTGTGGACTGTGTGCTTATCAGCTTCTGAGCTTTTTACTGCTGCCTTTTGGTTTTGTGGCCTCATGACCTGCCTCACAGGCAGCTGCTGTGCCATAAAACCTCCATCTCCCTGTTTATCATCCCCTCAGACCCCCAATGCTGTTTCCTCCTTAACGTGAAGGTGTCCTCCCATTTGAGCATTATTCAAAAGGACCTACATTTTTTTTTTGCACTGGAAAAGTCCCACGCAAATTACACTCTTGAGAGCAGCACTCTTCAACTTGTCTGGACTTGGAATGTAGGATCCATTGGACTGCAAGCAAAAGACAGGAAGTCAGGTGACAGGAAGAGGGTGAGCCAAGGACAACCTTAGTGGTGGCAAGGTGAGGGCCATGGACAGCAGGCTGTAAGAGCTGGCGATGGGAAACACAAGTTAGGCCAGGGCTTTTTTTCAGCTGGAACGCGGTGGAACGGAGTTCTGGAACCGCTTGAAAATGGTCACATGGCTGGAGGCCCCGCCCCCTGATCTCCAGACAGAGGGGAGTTTAGATTGCCCTCCGCGCCGCCAAGCGGCACGGAGGGCAATCTTAACTCCCCTCTGTCTGGAGATCAGGGGGCAGGGCCACCAGCCATGTGACCATTTTCTCCGAGGGCAACCCACTGAGTTCCACCACCTCTTTTCCCAGAAAAAAAGCTCAGAGTTAGGTGCCGGGTGGGGTGGGGTGTATTGTAGACAGGAACAGACCAAGGGTGAACAAGCCATAGATTGATTGATTGTTTAGATTTTTAGCCCACCCTCCCCGCAAGCAGGCTCAGGGCGGGTTACAATCATAAATAAATTACAATGTATTACAATGGATAAAAACAATAAAATAACATCTCAGTACAAACATGAATTTCAGTATTCCAGATGGGGCCCCCTTCCCCGTTTCCCTGCCCACCATAC
Organism: Eublepharis macularius; assembly: GCF_028583425.1. Taxonomy (NCBI): domain Eukaryota; kingdom Metazoa; phylum Chordata; class Lepidosauria; order Squamata; family Eublepharidae; genus Eublepharis; species Eublepharis macularius. The sequence goes on from NC_072802.1 coordinate 21,001,213, forward strand.
ACCAAGGAAGAAAAGGGTGGAGGTGTGGGTTGGTGGAACCCTTAACTCCTCAAGCATAGCATGGGGGTGTTGATGAACCATACGTCCCCCCCAGTGGTAGGAGACCAGCAGGGAGGCTAATTAAATGGATCCCGTGCTGGCCTCAACCATACGAATCCAGTCCACCAGCTAGTGACTGCACTGCTGTGTGGTACAGTGGCTAGAGTGACAGACTTGGATCTGGGAGACCCAGGCTCAATTCCCCACTCTGCCATGGAAGCTAGCTGGTGACCTTGGGCCAAATATACACTCTCAACCTAACCTACCTCACAGGTTTGTTGTGGGGAAAAATGGAGGAGAAGGAAATGAGGTAAGCTGCTTTGGGTCCCCATTGGAGAGAAAAGCGAGATACAAATGAAGGAAAACAAAATAGATAAAATAAATGCCAAGGCCGGCAAAGAGGCACGGCGCCCTTGGTCTTTATGCAGCATGTCCTTCCAAAAAGCAGCCCCAAATGACAGCTCCGTAGGGATTCACAGCCCTGCGGGAAAGACTCCATGGCCCATCTCAGGATCCCCGCCCAAGGGCTGAAGCCCTCCGGCTTTGGAGTATGCTCCGGGCACTCATTAATCTGGCCCTGCCTCTCTTTCTGAAGCAGCTTTCTGCGTTTCTAGGTTGAAATGGCAGCTGGAGGACTATTTATTACTCATTCTCTTTGGGTGGAAAACTCAGCCTTGTGTGTCATTTAGACTTTGTGACACATGTACCCTCCCAGGGCCTAATGGCTTGTCTGCAGATGAGCTGTTATTTATTACAGTCATGTAGAATAAAATTGATTGTCTTCTGAAATTAATCTTTCATTTGCCTCCAGCTCTGTTTTTAATACAGGACACAGAGTTGCCTGTTTTGCAGAAATACTGTTTAATCACATTAATATCTTGCCCTCCCCCTTTCTCCCTTCCTCCTTCTCCCCCTTTCCTTGCCCGCCTCTGGGCTGGAGAAGATAATTGTACAAACTAACAGCAAAATCTGTATCTTTAACTTCTCTTTATGATTAAATTATGCAAATGACTTATCTCCTGCCCTTCCAAGCACTAATCATCTAATTAGGAATGATCTGTTAAAGGGACAGTTCTGAATCGGGAGAAGGAGGCAGAAAAGCAGATAGTAGGGTGGGTGGGTGATGGAGAAGTTACTTAAAGAGTGTTCGGAGTGGTGGTTTTTTTCTTCCCCTTTTAAAAGTAAGGATCCGTTTCTGATTTTAATGGGTTAGATCCAGTGGATTTCTTCCATTAGCAAAGGGAGCTTTCCTCTGTCTGAAGGAGCTTTCCTCTGACTCAAGAGGCTTCTAAATACCTTGCGTCGGGAAAGGTTTCTTCAGTTGGAAATAAGGGCCTGTGTAAGCGGCACAAATCCAGGGGAGGACAGCTTTGGGAGTTTTAAAAGATAAATGCGTAAAATGCTCATGTCTAACTGTACAAATAGTAAATTTCCCTGGAAGGAAGAGGGCCCTGAATGTAAGACATTCCCCCCTTTAAAAAAAGTTTATACATAAAAGGTTTTTTATTACTGTACGTCGCTCTAACTTATATGTGAATTTAAGGCAGCCCCCTGTTTTTCTTGACAGCACATGTAGAGGGGAAAAGCCATCTTTTCAGGTAAGTAGTTATTTCTTTTGCAAGGCTGTGTACAGAAATGGACTTTGTGGTTCATAGTTATTCTCCGGCAAACTGATGTATTTGTTCAAATGGAGTTGATTACAGGAAGGCAGTAGGAAAATGGGTAGAGCACAGGCAGATGAAAGGAGACGTGAACCAAATAAGCAAATATCTAAGTTAGGGCAAAAATACAGGCTACCTGGCCTGTAATGTCCCGGGTCCCCTCTAGGCACACATTCTAAAATGTATTGAAGGTGATCTCGACAGGTGGTGGGGGTCAGCCTCCTTTCCTTAATTCAGAAGGAGCTTGGCGTTAATAAGATATCCCGGAGCAGGATATGGGAAGGTAGATGGGGAAATGGATAGTTTTTAGAGCTATGAAGGAAAAAAAAATCTTTAAAAATTAAACCCCTCAATTGAGAAGTTGAGCAAATTTTTCTTGTATCCTTTTTACGCTTCTTTGACTGCACAATGCTCTCGTGTAGAAAATAAATGATTATTAATCTCTGTTTCCTTGCAGAGGTTAACATTAAAGACCCTGTATGCCTGCTGTCTCCAAACCAGTCCGATCACCTCCAATATTCATGCCACATTCTGAGCTCCAGAAGATTTCTTGGAGATGCTACTTGATTCTGAATTCAGACAAGTATGATGAACATGACAAATTCAAGTCTGAAACCAGGCGATGGCACAAACTCTGGAAGTGTTGCTGGTTAGAACATACGTTTGCTTCGTTCGGAAGCATTTGTTTTCAGGGCAGAGAATGTGTGCTCATATTTTAGAATGTTTGTTTTCACTCCTGGTTTAACCTAATTTAAGGTTAGGCTGGATGAAACTCAATAGGCTGAACTCCCTGTAATGGCCAGTGTGTTCCTTCTGCTCTTCAGTTGCTTGGGGGGGGGGTGCCACTGTGCACACGGCAGCATCCCTAGACGGCTGCTGCCAGTAGCTGGTCGAAGGATGCATTCTGTGCAATAGTTTGTTCAGTTAGTTTAGTTTATTCGGTGTTTAACCCGCCCTCCCCACAAGTGGGCTTAAGGACGGGGTACAACGGTCATAAAATACAATTACATAGCTGATTCTACAATAAAATTCAGCAATTAAAATTATATATATACAAAAACCTGATATAGTTGGCTACACATTCCTGCCCCCAGCATACAAAGAGGAGGTAGACAGACACACGAGATGTTCTCGAATACTGGAGATCCACATGAGATGTACTCCAATACTGGAGATCCAATATGGATCAAAGTTGATTTTCTTTTGCAGAAGCCGTGCTGATTTTGCCTTATCTTTAATAACAGTTTCTACTAATTTACCCAGATGAGATGTTAAACTAACTGGCCCGTAATTTCCTGGATCTTCTCTGAACCCCATTTTAAGACCTGGTACAACATTTGCTACTTTCTAATCCTCTGCTATAGAGGCCAGTTTTATGTACTCTGGTTAGTAGATAAATGATTTCACATTTGAGTTTCTTAAGTATCCTCCGGAGTTTGCCATCTGGACCTGGAGCCTTAGTCATTCTTAATTTATCCAGTTCTTTGGACTCCCTTCCTGAAAGCAGTGGTTGCTGCGCGTGGGTATGTCCCCCATATATCCATATTTTCCACACTAAAAACAGACACAAGGAATTGGTTCAGTTTCTTTGCCGTATTCTCCTCTTCCTTAAATCCTTTTATTCTTTTGGCATCTCATGCCCCAACCACATCCCTGGTTGCTTTCCTATTCATGATGGGTTTGAAGAAATGCTGATTGGTTGTCTTAACGTTTTTGACCATCTGCTTATCAGATTCTCTCTTTGCTTGCCTTATTGTCCAAGTACATTCATTTTGGCAGAACCTGTATTGCTTGCTATTCAACCTCGTTTGGGTAAACCTCCTCTTCAAAAGGAGCCTTTTATGATTTCCTTGACTTGGGGTGGTTGACCACATTGGCATCCTTTTAGACTTGGCTGCATCTTTCCTAACCTGTGGTGCACTTTGAATGCTTGGCTAATAGGTTGGTTAGCGACCTGAAGCTCCCTGATTCTAACCCCCTTTCACTCAAGGCCCTTGTGGTTTTTATCACCAAGGCTCAAGAGTAAGTGGGAACCTAGAAATTCATTCAGATAGGCACAGTGATTCTCCTGGGTGCCATGTTGGAGATCCGGGGGGTGGGGGGTGGGGGAGAGGGAGTGAGAGAGAGAGAGAGAGAGAGAGAGAGAGAGAGAGAGAGAGAGAGAGAGAGATTAGCAGGGCTGCTCCTTGTGCCTGGGTTGATATTCTGTTCCATACCTTTTTAGTTTTTAATCAGGACCATTTCACCCAAGATCCCTCACAATGTGATTGCTTTATCATTGAAAAACCAGTTTGGTGTAGTGGTTAAGAGCGATGGGACTCTAATCTGGAAAACGGGGTTTGATTCTCCACTCCTCTGCTTGAAGCCAGCTGGGTGACCTTGGGTCAGTCACAGCTCTCTCAGAGCTCTCTCAGCCCCACCTACTTCACAGGGTGATTGTTGTGAGGATAATAATAACACGCTATGTAAACCACTCTGAGTGGGCATTAAGTTGTCCTAAAGGGCAGTATATAAATCGAATGTTATTATTAAAAGTCGAATCTGAATATATGGACTGAGTCCATTGAAAAGCATTGCTTTTGATGTCATGTAAATGGATATAAAACTGGTGTCTTATGAAGAACATGGCATAGTATATAAATCAAATGTTATTATTATGTTATTATTATAACTGGAAACTGGCTTTCTCAAGTCATAAACATTAATGTGTGAACCAAACCTCTGGAGTTGGGCACATCCTGTCTTTCTATCTTTCTGGGTGAGTGATACGATCTTTCTCTCTAGAGCAGATGTCTAGAAACTTCAGTGTATTAATTTTGCCCAGAACCCTTTGGCATGCAAAAAAGACATATATGTCATGATAATTCTCATTCTCTTCTTTCTCCTTTTGTATCTTGAATCTTTTTGTGTCTCCTTTTGTATCTGAATCTTTCCCTTCGTGCTGTGACAAGAGTGGTGAACATGAATGAAACAATACATAGGTTAGCAGTAATTTGCATTTAATTAGTTTAAACGGAAAGGAGACACACGCTTTTTAAGAGGTTCCCACTCTGCAGTTCATATGACTTGGATCATTCACTTTGTGTTGTTGTAGAGTGAAATTGCTTTCCACTTCTGTACGGCAGGTGACTTCCATCAAAGTCTTCATGATCTCACCAGCTTCAACATTCCTCTTGATAACTGAAAGCCTCAAGGCTCCAGTCACACAATGGGTTGTGAACCTGCCTCTTGAGTGACTGTAGCAGCAGTTGCTGGAGCCAATAGCTACTGGCAGCTACAAGGAGAGGCCCCTTCCAGCACTCTTGGAGCTGCCACCTCTTGTTTACTCATTCAGCCTGGGACCTAAGAAGAGAATGAAGAAGTTGTAGCATAGGGAAGTTCTTCCACTCTTCTGTTAGATAGTAAATGAGCAGCAGGTTGTAGAGGAGGTTGGAAGAGGACTCTACAAGTTCTTGTAAGCATCCTGTTGGCTCAGGTAGCTGCTACTAGAGTCACTTGGAAGCCCGCAAACAAGTGATAGTGGGTTAACAGGCAGCTATGTGAATCAGGCTTTAGAATATATGAATTCCAGAGATCTAAATTGTTCTCACTTGACCATATTTTAACAACTAACAACAGTGCTGAGGCCAGCTTAAGTTATTTAGAGCACTTCTAGCTAGATTTTCTCTAGTTTTAATGACCAAAAGGAGCTCACAATTATATCTAAAAGTATAAAGAGTCAAATGGTAATGGCTTCTAAAAACAACCCAACTTGTATCCGGTCAAAATTATGGCTTTGTGTCACCTGTGTAAATCTCTTGCCTGTATTGAATGTCTGCATGCTTCCTCCAGCCCATTTATGTCTTTTTCTGGTGGCTGTTGTTCTATGCTGGATATGTTGATGATGCTCTATTCTCTGTCCTTTAGAGTTAAAATAATAATAAAAAAGAAAACATTTTGTACATAAGAAGGGCTTGGGCATGGAGCCCTGAGTAGAGATTAACATTTCTGGAACTTTTGAAGCTGTGCGGAAAACCCCCTTTTCCCTCTTGTGTTCTCTCTTTCTTATATTCTGAGAGATCTTTTAAATATATGCTGTAATTACCTGCTTATTAAACCTAAACTTATTTTACTGCTTTAAGAACATCACTTATGTACATGGTAGCAGATAAAATCATATCATTTGCCATGTTTATGAAATTTAAAAGTATAAATGCCTTTGTTTCTTTTTTCAAAGTCGCAAAAGGCTTGAGAGAGCTGGGAACTGCTGTGCCCTATGCTACCCAACTCTAGTTTTTGCTATCTGAGAAGCAGCTGGGGAAAAAAAGTTGGAAATGGAAACCATACATTGTGTAGTAAAAGGAGGTTTATGACTTGGACTTAAAAGCAGTCTTCATGCAGGAGCCGATTTGGATATTGTTGAGTTCATCGAGATTGGAAATGTTGTCTTCCACACTGTACTGTCACACACAGAGTATGTTAGAGTAATGCTAGACAGAATTAGTTGTGTTTAAACAATATATCCATGAAAATATGTTATATTGGCCCACAACAATCACAGCAAATATTGTCTAATGACAATGATTGTCTTGCATAAATATCTATATGCTATAGAGTCATTGGAAAGCATTTTCCACAAGCAAAACCCTTGTGTTTCGAAGCATTTCAGTCATTCCTGAGAAGAAGGTATTTCAGGGTTTTTTTGGCAAGGGGAGATATTCTCAGTATTGGGAGGGGGAATGTTGGGCGGGGGGAGAAAGAAACTACTTCTTTAACTCGAGAATTTTTCTGTGACTTCCCCAGGTCTGGGGTGAAGATGGAACCAACTGGTTAGTGGCAGCACTGTGGACAGTCCTAATGCTTTCAGTGGGCCTTATGGCAGAGCTCAGTTTAAAAAAATGCTTATTCCTGTAAAGCAGAGGTAGGAGACACATGCTGAGCGGTGGCACACCAGTCCATTCTACTTGGTGGGCGGCTGGTTCTTGGTCCAGGGCACCACAGTGAGTGCTGAGGCTCCACTGGCACCAGTGAGGCATGAATTTCCTCCTGGTGGGCTTTATCAAGTATAGCCCTTGTTGTCCCCCCCCCTCTTGTTCAGTTATATACCAGCATCTTTACAGGTAAGCACTGTGGGGTTTTGGCACTCAGGCCAAAAAGTTTCCCTACCCCTTCCCTAAAGTAGTAGAAAAGAGCAAGAGTCCAGTAGCACCTATAAGATTAACAAAATTAGTGGTAGGGTATGAGCTTTCATGAGTCACAGCTCACTTAGATCTTTTCTGCTGCTACAGACAGACTAACATGACTACCCATCTTGCATATCATAAAGAAAACACACATACACACAGAGCAATTGCCTCTTGCATTTCTGACAACCCACCTAAAAGCTTAAAAAAAAGAGATTTTTTTTCCCTTTTCCGCTACAACATTCACTAACCTGGAGGCTGTATTGGCAGGCACAGAGGGGAAACACAAAGCTGACATACAACTAGACTGTCGGACAATTAGCCAAACACCCATCACTACTATAGAGTCACAGTAACTTCTGGCAGTAGCCAGGCAAGGAACCTGTTCAGATGTTTGCCGCACAAGCATGCAAAACTTAATAGGAAAGTTAGTACTTCTGTTACCTAGGCACTAATATTTGCTCTGGAGAATCAGGAGGAACCTAAATCGGGCAGAGGGAGGGGCCTGCTACCCTGCTTTCTTGTGCTATTTTCAATGACAGATCATCACCTTTGGTCTTGCGCACAGCACCTAGTGCTTGGGCATGAAAGACAGCTTTAATATATCCGGAAAGCTTTTACCCTGAACAGCGTTGCGACGAGGGAAAATGCAAAGGGCTACATCAGTCGGTTAATGCTTGCAAAATGCTTTGAAGATGAAAAGAGAAAATAAATTTCAACTTCCCAAATAATGACATTTCCTTCCTCCAAGAAAGGCTGGCTTGCACACCAATTGCATCTATTTATTAGCTGTGATTTATTTGTGAAATGCCAGCAGGGAGCCATACAAAGGTCTCCAAGTTGCAGACTGAGATAGATTGTGCATTTTTGAAATGTATTTGGCTAATTAAAATGGAAACGGCATTAAAAATATATATTAAACAGGAAGTGGGGAAATTCTTCAGCGGCTTGAAAGTTATTTACTTTCAGGGGCTTGAAACGGTTTACTGCCAAGGCATGGCCAGGAATATCTTCTACCTGTACACCTGTGCTTACAATCTTAGATACTTGGGAGTAGCTTATTGCCTAATTTTTTATGATTAGGTCCATGGGGTTAACTTAAGACTAAAATTTTGCCTGTAACGTTGCCAGACGGCAGTTTCCTAGGACTTGAAGAGGAAGTTTAAAATGTCACCCGATGAACTGGCTGTGAACTCTTCACACAATAGGCCTTGGAAATCGGTGGTGATTCATTGTTTACTGAGGACCTTTTAAGGGCTAGAGAGGTACAGCTGCCTTGTGCAGTGTATTGGATGAGATGGTGATCTGTGACTCTGCCCCTGGTGCGAATCTCGCCTCAGCTGTGAACTTGCTGGGAAACTTGAGGCGAGCCACCGTTTGCTCAGACTTAGGTCTACCCCCCCACCCCCGCTGAAGTAAAGGATCTGCCGGTTTGACAGGATTCAGGGATAACTGAGAATGTTTGAATGGTACTTTTTGAATTTTAATAATGTTTTTATGAATTTGTAAATTCTTGTCCATATTGCCAATTATGTGTTTTAATTGATGTAATCTGCCCTGAGCCTGTATGAGGAGGGCAGAATAGAAATATAATAATAATATCAATATCAATAATAATAATAATTTATTGACCATTTTAAAAGATGCGGACCTAAAGATTGAATATTTATATTTCCAGAGGAGTTAGCCGTGTTAGTCTGTAGTAGCAAAATCAAAAAGAGTCCAGTTGCACCTTTAAGACTAACCAACTTCATTGTAGCATAAGCTTTCGAGAATCACAGATCTCTTTTGTCAGATGCCTGACGAAGAGAACTGTGATTCTCGAAAGCTTATGCTACAATGAAGTTGGTTAGTCTTCAAGGTGCAACTGGACTCTTTTTGAATATTTATATTGAATCATACAAGACTAAAGTGATAGGATTCATATGTACATGCATATACCAATATCTGTGAGCAAAGACTTAGTTTCTTGTAACATTTCCATCCCACTTTGGGCCATTGTAGACGGGATGGAGGTCAAAGATCTTCAGCTGCCTTTTAAAGGGAAATTACAGCCCCTGGAGGGCTCAGTTTGGATGGGGGCTGAACTGAAAGGTGAGAGAGGAGTTTAATCATTTCACTCACATTTAGTTTTGCTAATTGTTACCCCTGCCCCCCAATACTGTTCTTATCTATTTGAAGGGGGAAAAGGAACCTGTCCCTTTTTAAAAAGGGGACGTTTATGGCATATTGAGCTCAGTTTCAAGTTGCAAATCCATGTGGGGCGATCAAGTGAAAATCTCCTATCCCTTCGCTGCAGGTCTCCAATCCGGACTGATCATGGATCTTTTAGTGCCTCGTCTGTTTTGACCCTTGGTCTCCAAGGCCTTAACTAGACAAGGGTCTGAGGGCCAAGCTACACATGACGAATGACACTTGAACGGCAAGTGGATTGAGTGGAGGGCGAGTGAACGGAGAAAAACACTTGCCGTTCAAGTGTCATTCGTCATGTGTAGCTTGGCCCTGAGAAATCCTTGATTGAATCTTCCAGCATTTTAATACGAGACATAAGAGCTGCGTGGAGGCAGTGAGTTGGATCAGGGAATTAGCTTTAATGTTTCCATCCTTGCATGGTTTTGCCAATCGGAACTGTTTTCTCCTTCTCTGACCCATGGCATTATTGGCCTTGGAAGAAAAGAAAGGAGACCGGCAAGCCATCTTTCGTGGCGATAAAAATCCTGCTCAAATAATTGTTTTAAAATTATTTCAAGATTACTTGTTGAAATAACTTTTTATATCTGGATTAAGCTGCTTTACAGCCAATTGTGGAAAGTTGGGAGGTCATCTTAAACAGAATTGGCTACCATCACAGTGGACCCATTATAAGACTGTGGTGCTTGTAGTAGAATAATCAAAAGTCCAGTAGCACCTTTAAGACTAACCAATTTTATTGTAGCATAAGCTTTCGAGAATCAAGTTCTCTTCGTCGGATGAAGAGAACTTGATTCTCGAAAGCTTATGCTACAATAAAATTGGTTAGTCTTAAAGATGCTCCTGGACTCTTTTTGATTTTGCTACTACAGACTAACACGGCTAACTCCTCTGGATCTTGTAGTAGAATGTAAGAGATCCCACCTCCCCACCCTCTGCCCCCAGTTATGGAATGCCCAAACATATATAGCTGTTTGCCGGCTGGCCAAGCTTCCTGATTGTTCGGCAAATACTTTTTTTTCCAGGGTGGGCAGCCGCAAGGATCACTGGCCCCATTTTATGTTATGCTGCCCGAACTCAGCACAGAGACTTGATCTGGGCTCCCTTCTTTTCTTCCTTCCCTAAATCGATTAGCGTTTGTGAGTGTATTTCCTGCTTCCTGCAGCATTTTGGGAAAAACAAGAAGAAATTAGCAATCTACCTGCCGATACCTGTTTAAAAAAACAAAGAAAAGGATTAATTGAAGTGATAATTAAATCACCAACTTGGCAGCTAATCGAAGCCCAAGAAACCTTCGTTATGCTTTGGACGCAAGAAAATGGCATTGGGGTGAAAAGAAGTAGTTTCCACTCTTGGCTTGTGTCAATGGCAGTAGCTATTTTGGATGTTCTGAGTTCACACAGTGCAAACAGGGGACACATCTGTGGCAGCAAGCTCCTTCCTAACCTATATGCATTAAGCGGATTATATGCATAGAGCCTGCGTACACATAAGGGCTCTCAGTAGGGCACGGGGCTCTCAATAGGTTGGTGAGAGCTGTATGCACTTACATTTACATATGTTGCGATGCTTGTTGCAGCTTTCTACTGCAGTCTCACTTGTTCATTGCCTGCACTTAAAGATAAAGGTAGAGGTAGTCGTCTGTGCAAGCACCGAGTCATTACTGATCCATGGGAGGACGTCGCATCATGATGTTTTCTTGGCAGACTTTTGTTATGGGGTGGTTTGCCATTGCCTTCCCCAGTGATCTACTCTTTACTCCCAGGAAACTGGGTACTCATTTTACCAACCTCGGAAGGATGGAAGGCTGAGTCAACCTTGAGCCGGCTACCTGAACCCGGCTTCCGCTGGGATCGAACTCAGGTCTTGAGCAGAGCTTGGACTGCAGTACTGCCGCTTACCACTCTGCGCCACAGGGCTCCTGCCTGCACTTAATACAATGGAAAAGGACCAGTGCAGAGTTTCTCAAACTGTGGGTTGGCACCTAAAAGTAGGTTGGGGGGCGGGGGAGGAGAGAAGAGATGGAACAGGATAAGTTGGGAGATTAGACTTTTTAATTTTAACAAGTAAATTAAAATAGGGGTTCAGGGAGTAATTCAGTGGTGGACCATATTTGTTGGATTCCTGTTTGATGCTTGGCCTCCATGATTAAGAGGATCTTAGAAAGCAGTGCTGGTGAAACCCTGTTCCAGAATCCCTGGTGATTCACCAGTAGGTAAATCTTAGGTTTGACTGTATAATGACTGAAACGAGGAAATCAGCTTCAATGCATTGAATTTGTCAAGCGGAAAGCTACACCGCAAATACAAAAAGGCTGGTGAAGAAGCAAGGAACAGCGAAATGGGGTACAACCAATGCCAGCGCACCCGTTGCCAACCCCCATCCGGGAGCTTCCCGTTGGGAGCGGCTCGGTCTTTAGGAATACCATGGACCGCACATAAGCATCTGAGCAGCTACAATGGTTCTTTGCCTGCAAAAGGAAAAAGAAAGGACATTAGATTGATATAATAGAAGGTTTTTGTGGATGAGTAATTATTAGTATACATTGAATGGATATTGTTTACAACTTGGAAAGGTGTTTACCAGTGAAATGTGAATACTGAGTTATTGACACGCATTAATATATAGTCTCTTTGGACTGTGTGTTCCTTTTTTCGTATTGTATATTGGAGACTATCCCCTCTTCTTGTGCCTATCTGTATAATGTAGCACTTTAAACCCTGTGGTAGTGTCCCCTACCCCAATTTTTATTTATTTTACATTATTTATAGTCTCCCTTTCTCACTGAGACTCAGGGGTGATTACACCATGTAAGCCAATATGATCAATGGCGGGGACATTCAATAAACAATACAGTAGAAATTTGAAAACGAGCAGAAATCTGATACAGAGCTGAAACGAAATGTAAGTAACTCGACATATCGATGACATGGGCAAACTATCCAGGGAACCTTTGAGAAGACTCTTTGATAATAATAACATTCGATTTATATACCGCCCTTCAGGACAACTTAACGCCCACTCAGAGTGGTTTACAAAGTATGCTATTATTATCTCCACAACAACAATCACCCTGTGAAGTGGGTGGGGCTGAGAGAGCTCTGAGAGAGCCGTGACTAGCCCAAGTTCCCCCAGCTGGCTTCAAGTGGAGGAGCGGGGAATCCAACCTGGCTCTCCAGATTAGAGTCCCGCGCTCTTAACCACTACACCAAACTGGCTCCGAGGGTTCCCTGCTTATTGCAGAGGACTCTGGAACATGTTTCAGGGTGCATGGTTGACTCATGTTAGATCTTTGGGGCTATGCTTTCTTCCAATATGAACACAGAGCACAGCCTAGTTAGTACTCAGTATTATTCCACGTCTTGAGTGTTTCAGAAATAGACTGAAGATACTGAGTGAGCTAACTTTAAGCAAAGCTTGTCTTCAGTCACTGATCTTTTAAAACAGAATTGCAATTCCTCCAGTAAGATTCCACAGTTCCCTGGAATGCACTTTGAAAATGGCTCACTTACAGAATGAATAGTACCATATGCCTCTGTTACTGAAATCAACAGAATTCTGCATAAAAGACAGAAGAAACTTTTCAGGTCTTTGTATTATCACTTTCTGTCTTATTGGAAAGATGTGTCTGGATGTAATATTTTAACAGCAGGGATAATAATAATAACAATAATAATAACATTGATTTATATACCGCCCTTCAGGACAACTTAATGCCCACTCAGAGCGGTTTACAAAGTATGTCATTATTATCCCCACAACAATAATCACCCTGTGAGGTGGGTGGGTCACCCTGTGAGGTGGGTGATGAGCAGTTAGCAATATTTGTGAGTAGGATTTCCAGGTCTTGGGTTTTGACCCTGAGATTTGGATTTTGGGACATTCATGGCAGGCAGTTTGAAATCTCAGGGCTGCCTGTGCTCTGAAACCTGCTGCGTTTCATATATTCATTTTGGTGGTGGTGGTACTTTCTTCTGATGGAAGGAGCCTTCTGCTGATAGATACAAAAGGTACTTTCACTCCGGAAGAGTCTTTTGCATCAGGGGAGAAGGCTTTGTGCCTGAGGAAAGTGTCACTACCAGTGGAATAGATCTGTGAGAGCCATCCCATAATTGATTTTCGGTGATGTCTATTTTCCCTGTGTCATGCGTACTCCATCTTTTCAAAGCTATGTGAATGTGACTACATTCAGGTATTTATTTATGTCATTTATAGCATGTGGTATAGTCCTTAGTGGCGTCTAGAAGTACTACCAGTAGTATTACTATTTATTGTGGTATCACTGAATTCACCATGAATTTCAGATTTTGGGATGCATCCTTATCTATGAGGGTAATCAGATTTCTTGATTCTGTTTGTGCGTTAAATACTTTAAAAGTTACTGCAGTGGAATATGTGTGAGTGAGATTTGGTTGGGGATGGGGGAGGAATCTTTAAACTTCTCCAGCTATGCTGTTTTTCTAATAATCATTTTCTATTAGAGCTGGTAGGGGGAAAAGACAGGACAATAACAGTGTCTGTCTTTGTTGTTGTTGAGCCTAATAGAAACTTAAGATATGAATGTGATTTCAGTTGAGGAAATAGTGCAAAGGGGGAAAGGTTAAACATCAGTTTTCTCAGTGCAGCCCCGGTTCAAATCAGTCATCCCACTGGTTTCTTTTTTAAGATTAAACATATCTGGAGATTGGATCATGAATCTCCCAGGTAATGCATAACTTGACACTTAAGTTACAGTGTTTTGGTAAGCAGGTATTTTAGAAGCAAACTACTATAGGTCTGTTTTTTGAGAGAAAGTTGAGGGGAGAGTTATCTAGAAAGCTTCTCCTTTGCTTGCTCGTTTGTAAGAGCTGCACCGATTTCCGCTAAGGGTTTCTTTAACAGCAAAAGCCAGGGGGGAAAAAATCACAACGTAACACTAAAGTTTTTCTGCTGACTGTTCATTTAAGAAGCCTTCTCTACCTGCAATCAAATGTAATAAACTTTTTTTCCTTTTGCTGCAGAAGTCAAATTCTAAAAGAGGGGGGTGGAGGGGGGAATTTGGCTGCTCACCCTTGCACCATAAAACCCTTGTTTATTGCGACCATCCGTCTTCAGAGATGTGCCCCACAATGGGATTTGGTGAAGCCATTACAAGGTGCCGTATGAGTTCCATTTGCCTACAGTAAATAGAATGTCAAAAGTGTCAGAGGGAAATAAATATCGGGCTGGTTAAAAGGGAGCAGAGATGGCTCCAAGCATCATTGAAAGGATTGATTTATCTGGCGTGCTGTAATGACTGCAGATGTGGATCTGTTATTCTAGATGAGCAATGAATTTGATGAGCTGATAACACAGGGCCGGCAAGGCCTGGTCTTAATTACTGATGAAGAATTTATTTGTGAAGCGCTGTGATTTACTGAGGGTTTGTTCTGTTATTGACAGGTGACCTTGGGGCTTTTTGGGGGGGGATAAATAAAAAGAGTGGTACCCTTTGCTTCCTGCTCTCTCTTCAACAAAAGCAGAGGAATGGTCTATGTGGAGAGAGCGAAGAGCAGGGCTTTTTTTTTCAGCTGGAACGCGGTGGAACGGAGTTCCGGAACCTCTTGAAAATGGTCACATGGCTCTGCAGCGCGGAGGGCAATCTCAACTCCCCTCTGTCTGGAGATCAGGGGGCAGGTCCACCAGCCATGTGACCATTTTCTCAGCGGGCAACCCACTGAGTTCCACCACCTCTTTTCCCAGAAAAAAAAGCCCTGGAGAAGAGGTTGTTTTAGAAATGAATTCCATAGAACGATGTTCCTTCGGGAAGGGGGGGGCACACCTCTGGAACTATTTCTGCCAAGAAGTAAGATGAGGCAGACACCATAGGAAACAAATTCTAGATGCTGTTAAGGCCAGCTGACTGGGAGATAGAAAGGTCTCATTGGTGGGTGCCACACACTTTGGCACAACGCTTGCTGATCTCAACATGACTTGCGGGGGAGAATCTCTTGGCAGTTGTGCCCCATCTTTATTTGTAGGGAGGGGATTCCTTTGGATCAGGTTTGCTTTGCCTTATGTTTGTTTTTATACGTATATTTCCTCCAGTTGAACAGTATGCTGTCTCTATTTGCGTTGTGCTTTCAAGTCCCTGCTCCTTGCCATGGCGAAATAGCCTTTTGTAATCTGCACAGAATGCAGCGGGACTTAAATGCAATGTCATCCCTCCAACCTCTTTTGATGTTACAGTATCGTATAGCCGAATATGCTGTTGACTCTGGGCAGATTGGGATTAATCATAGTAATTTCTCATGACTGCTCCAGAGGTAGCTGCAGATAACGCAGATGTCGTCCGGTTTTGTAGTTGAAGCTGACTGCTTAGAAGATCTTTTAAAAGTCACTTAACAGGAAATCATCTGGAAGAGTGTCTTTCGTGGAGAGATGTTTTTCAATTCATGTTTTCTCTGGGGAGAAGCGGGAAAGGAATTGGATGCTCCGGAATCATCTTAATTTCTCTTGCCTGTCTTGTGTAGATGGAAATATTTGTCAAAGACTTTTTTTGAATCACAATCATGTTTAAAGTGTTTTTTTTAATGAAAAACAATGATTTCCTTGTGCTCCTCTTTCTTATTCATGTACAGTTTTAAGGAACCAAAAGAGATATCCATGGATTGTGTTCATCCAAGGAGTGTTTACTCAGTTCTATGATCTTAGCATACAAGTGCATACAGAAACACTCAATTTTCATTGACAAATTTCTAGCCCTCAAGGCAGACTTGAAAGTAAGAAGGTGTGTGAAATTCCCGTTGTAATCTCAAACAAGGAGGCAGTGAACAAAGGATGGGTTTCCAGCTATCTTTTTAGCTCCAGCCTTTCCCTGTGACTTGGTAAAAGTGCAGTTAATTTTGCAAAGTAGGTGAATGGGTACTAGTGTGTGTAGAATTGCTACAGGTTTTGGAAGTCCCTTTTTCTTGGCTCAAAATTTGGGGTGCACCCACCATCCCTGCTGGATGAGGTAAGACTCTGAGAGCAGAACCACAAGTGACAAAAGGCACAGGTTGGACACTTGTCAGCTTCCCTCAAGTTTTGATGGGAAATGTAGGCATCCTGGTCTTCCAGCTTGGCTCTCTGACTGCTGTCCAATGGACTTTTCAACTGTCACTTGTCCAACATTCCGCCAAGCTGCCTACATTTCCCATCAAAACTTGAGGGACGCTGACAAGTGTCCAACCTGTGCCTTTTGTCACTTGTAGTTCTGCTCTGAGTTTCCAGATCCCTCATCAGTTTGCCATAGTCGAAAAGTGGTGCAATGCTGGTCATAAACCTACAGGGAACTCAAATAAGATGGTTCATATGTGAAAGAACAAGTCTTAGATGGACCAAAAGCAAAGGAGATTTTTTTAAACTTCTGCCAAAAAAGGTATGTTGGCAAGTGCAACTTTTTTCTCAGGCATTTAGTGGTTAGAGTGTAGACTATAGTCTGGGAGACCAAAGTTTGAGTCCCCACTCTGCTATGGAAGTTTTCTGGGTGTCTGGTTCAGTTATTTATTTTATTTTATTAGATTTATATCCCGCCCTCCCCACAAATGGGCTCAGGGCAGCTAACATCAACAAAACATCAATAAATACAGTCTTTAAAACACATAAAACTATACAAGTTATCAACAATCATAGTAATTCAATTCCCGGCATTGTTAAAATACATAGGCCACTATAAAAGGCATAAGCTCAAATTCTGCAGGGTTGGCTGTGGAATGGTACCAGAGCAGGATGGAAAACGAGGCATGGCGGTCAAGAAAAAAGATCCGGCACAACATCACCGTCTTACGGGCCCTGCGGAACTGCAACAGAACTCGCAGGGCCCGAATCTCCAGTGGGAGTGCTTTCAACCAGTTACACATTTTTCAGCCTAATCTATATTGGAGGATTGTTCTAAGGATAAAATGGAGGGGAAAGGAGAACAATGGATGCTGCTCCCATTGGGAAGGTAAGCAGGCTGATAACAAATAAGAAAAGTAATTTAATGATCTTTTCTGCACACCTAAGTTACAGGGCAGGTGCCTTGTATCTGGTCCTCTGTTGCTCTTGATCACTTAGTGGTTGGATCTTCTACTTTAAATAACTTATGAACATGGTGCGGGGAGAGTGTTAGATCAGGGATGTGGTATTGAGGGAGAGGCAGCTTACTCTTTCCCTGTCCCTCAGTTTTCCTGATATAAATAATCTCACACTCAGCTCTGTAGGCATTCTTGGAATTTTCTATGAAGTACACCTTAATTGATTCCTCTTTACGATATTCTTAAGAGTCTATTTGCACCTCAGATAAAATAAAAACATAAGAGGCGCCCTACAGGATCAGGCCAAAAGCCAATCTAGGTTAGCATTTTCTTTCTCTCAGTGGCCACTCTGATGCCCTCAGAAAACCTCTCTGCAAGACCTGCTGCCCTCCCTCTCTGCTGCCCTCCCTCTCTGTGAACCACAGTGGTTGTCTGGCAGTCAACGGATCCTCCTTGTTCCTCCTTGGGGCAGCGTGATGCCACTAAGCATGCTGGTTCCATCTCGACTCGTAGACCTCATCCAACACGAAATGTTCCCACTCCATTTTACTAGATCTAGAAGAGTTAGTCGAGTTAAGTGTGTAGCAGCAAAATAGTAAGAGTCCAGTAGCACCGTTAAGACTAACCAACTTTATTGTACCATAAGCTTTAGAGAGCTGTGTTTCTTGAAAGCTTATGCTACAATAAAGTTGGTTAGTCTTAAAGGTGCTACTGGGCTCTTTACTATTTCACTCC
Source organism: Eublepharis macularius (assembly GCF_028583425.1). Classification (NCBI taxonomy): domain Eukaryota; kingdom Metazoa; phylum Chordata; class Lepidosauria; order Squamata; family Eublepharidae; genus Eublepharis; species Eublepharis macularius. The sequence goes on from NC_072802.1 coordinate 21,019,015, forward strand.
ATTTTAAGGCCATCTAAACTAGTGGCCATCACCGTATCTTGGGGCAGTGAATTCTGTAAGTTAACTAAAAGTTATATGGATAAGTATTTTAGTTGCTCATCATCCAACTGCCCATCAATTTCATTGGATTTTGGTGTTCTAGTATTATGAGAATGGATGAAAAAGCTCTCTTCACTGTCTCCACAACATGTACAATTTTATAAGCCTCCATCATGTTTTCTTTTTAGCCATCGTTTCCCCCAAATCAGCAATGCCTCTGATGCTTTATTTAGCTTTTCCTTATAGGAAACACACTCTAACAAAACAACAACAATCGATTCAGAACAACTTAACACCCACTCAGAGCGGTTTTCAAAGTATGTCATTATTATCCCCACAACAATCACCCTGTGAGGTGGGTGGGGCTGAGAGAGCTCTGGAAGAGTTTTGACTGACCCAAGGTCACTTAGTTGGCTTCAAGCAGAGGAGTGGGGAATCAAACCCGGCTCTCCCAACTAGAGTCCCGCTGCTCTTAACTACTACACCAAAATGGCTCTCTCTAACCTCTTGATCATTTCAGTTGTAAGTTTTGGTGCATGTTAGCTAAATGGAACTTCCATTGTCAGAGGCAGTCTACCTCCCAGTATCCAGATGCTGGATAGCAACTGTTGGATGAAAACTGTTGTATTTGTGGTATTGTAGGCTTCCCAGAAGCATCGGGCAGTCAATTTTTTGCCAGGACACCAGTCTAGAGGGTCATTTTCATCTGATCCTGTAGGGCTCTTCTTATGTTCATGTTGGAAAAGAACATTTGAGAAATAAAACGACGTGGCCTTAGCGTCTGCTAGTTTAAGACCTTGGGTTGTTTTATTTTCTAAGCTCCTTGAAGCTTGAAAACTGTGACCCTTTTCTTTTTTTTCTTCCTAAGTGAGGAGAAGAATTCATTCCCCATGTGAGCAGAATTAATTGCTAAGTCAGAGAAGTTCATTTTGTGGAGTTATGTGATTATTGTGTCTACTCCTGTGGGTTCTTCCACACAAGGCGGAAACGCTTTGCCCTTCTGTGAATAGCATATACTTTATTATCAAAATATGCCAAGTGTTTGGCTCCAGGGATCATGTTATAATTAAACATCTATTGGACTGTTTTAGACTATATTTGTGACTGAACTCTTGCCTTTAGCCAAATGTAATTAAAAAGACTATTAGATAATACCCCCTGTACTGTGGAACTTAACATAACCCAGACAGAACCTCTTGTAAGGAAAAAGGGGAAATATTATGTGCTGAGGATCAGTGCAATGGAGCGCAACATTTGTTACTTAGGCAAAAACAAGCTTCGAGAGCCTACGTGCTGCTTCAGGTTCTTTAGAATTTACCTGCTATGAGAGAATTTGTCTGCTACTGTCTTAAAAATCCATCATTTGTTTTTCATATATTTGCATAATGTTTTGGTGTTCCTCAGGAGAAAGGAATGAACTCATAGATGTGCCAGTCCACTGCTTTCTTAATGCAGGCATCGGCTCAGACCTGTGAAAAAGACTCCAGCTGCTTGTAGTAGATACGGGTTTTGATAATTTTCCTCCGTGCATGCAAGTGTGTACACATACAAGCTGTCTCAGAGCCAACAGCTGATACAGTCGGTCGGAGACTTTTGCAGATCTTCATAGACAGATCCAGATGATGTAGAAAGACATCTCTGAGAATAGTTTTGAAAAACCTGAACAAAGATAACACATTTTTTCCTTTAAAAATCAGTATATAATGCTGATAACTCAACTTTTTAAATAATGCTTAGTTTTTAAGAACATCGCATTTTAAAAATTTTATTTTTATTATTTATTTTGTATTTGTCATTTATGGTCTGCCTTTCTTACTGAGACTCAAGGCGGATTACACAGCGTGAGATTAGTACAGTCAGTTTCAAGGACATTTCTATAAATGATGCCAGAGGGTAAATAAACACAATTTTACAAAGACACAGCATTAGTAAGAATCCAATACAGAGTTGAAAAAATGCTAAAACAGAACATAAGCAATTCTAGGGCTGACATTAGACCACATGAAGCACAAGTAACTCATAGGAGCACATATTTAAGACAATGAGTAGTATGTAAAGGCAACATAGTGATGAAGTCTATGGTCCTTAACTCATAGCGAGCCCCTCTCTACAGTACAAAAGCCCTTTTGAATAATTCAGTTTTGCATCATTTGTGGAGAAAATGCTTTACTTTTTACCATTAAACTGTATTGTCAAAGCAGGTATCATCATCATCATCATCATCATCATCATCATCCAAAACACAATCACCAATAAGCAGAGGTCACATGTTATTAGTGATCGGCCTTGTTAAGCTGATACAGTTTTCCGCTGGAGACCTAATTATCAACCAGATATCCGCGTAATATGTATGCTGTTCCAAGTAGCGCCGTCTTTTGCAGTTCTTTAGGTGTTATGTCAGAAAGCTGCAGTTTTTCCACATGAATTGCAAAGTTTTTTGAGATGCTTCCAGGTGCCCCAGTGACAATGGGGACTACTGTGCATTCTTCGTCCATAGTCGGGTGATTTCTATTGCCAGATCTCTATATTTAATCATTTTTTCTTGTTCTTTTTCTTTGACTCTGGCATCCTCAGGAATTGCAGTGTCGATTATCCAGACTTTTCGATTTTCCATGACTGTTATGTCTGGTGTATTATGTTCAAGGTGCCGATCAGTTTGAATTCTGAAATCCTACAAGATCTTGACTTTTTCATTTTCTAGCACCTTTCCCACCTGATGTTCCCATGAATTCTTTGATACTGGCAAGTTATGCTTTTTACACAACGGCCAATGAATCAGCTTTGCAACCCTGTTATGTCTAGTTTTGTAGTCCGTCTGTGCAATTTTGGTGCATTCAGAGATAAGGTGGGACACAGTTTCATCTTTTTCCTGGCAAAGTCAACATTTTGGATTTTCACTGATTTTCTAAATTTTGGCTTTCATAACATTCGTTTGCAATGCTTGTTCTTGTGCTGCGAAGATCAGACCTTCAGTTTCTTTCTTGATTGTACCCATCTTCAACCATGCCCAAGTTAGGCTGTTGTCACTTTTTCCTTAAATATTTTTAGATGTTGCCCATGTAAGGGTTTGTTCTTCCAGCCATTTAATCTATTCTCGAACCTTTTCTTCCTGTATTCAGCCTTTGTTTCGGTTGTTTTTAGTATGTTCTCTGTTTTCACAGCCTGAAGTAATTTTTCTGTACTTCTACTGATGTAATCGTTCAGGCCTCTCTTTTCTTCTTCTACTACCTGATGTACTTGTAACAGTCCTCTTCCACCAATTTTTTTTGGCAGATATAGTCTGTCAACATCACTTTTTGTGTGTGAAGAGTGATGTGTGTTTATTAGTTTTCATGTTTTTTGACCCAATTTTTCTAAATTGCTTTGTGTCCAATCTATTATTCCAGCAGGATATCTGATCACTGGAATTACCCATGTATTTATGGCCTTGATTGAATTTCCACCATTTAATTTTGACTTCAGAATTTTTTGTACTCTCTTGATATATTCTTTCTGAGTCAGTTCTTTTATTTTCACATGCAGGATGTTATTTAATTCTAATATTCCAAGATATTTATAATTTTCATTGTTTGATAACGATTTCACAATGTTGCCATTTTCAAGTTCTATTCCATCAATATTTTTTACTTTTTCCTGCTGCATGGAGAGTACTGCACACTTGTCTAAGCCAAATTTCATTTGAACATCATCTCTGTACATTTTCACTGTTATTATTATTAATCTACTTTCCCCACAACTGGGCTCAGAGCAGATTACAACATAAATAAATAAAATACAATAAAAACAAATAAAATACAATATAGACAGTACATTTGAGTGGCAACCCATATAGCTCAACTCCTATCAAAAATATGCCATGAGATGGAAATGGGCAGGCAATATTAATATATCTGTGGAAAACTGGGGTGAGGGAGTTTGCCAATCCCTCCCCAACAGGAGACCAGCAAGGGATCCCACCTATATCTTGGCCGTCTGGAGAGAAGAGGAAAAGATGAGCAGCTAGCACTGTGTTCTGCCTCTTCTTGTTTACTGGATTGTTAAAGCATGTGGGTTTTATATAGAAGCTGTGGAGGCTGCTACAGCTTTTATAGATGATAAAATTTTAATGCATAATATTCAAGAACTCTTAGGAAATGGAACGTACAAATTACCTTGGATTCAGACTCCTCCTTATCCACCTCTGATGACACGGAGGATTTATTTTTATTTATTCTACTTCACCCCACCTTTCTCCTCAGTGGAGAAAGGGACCCAAAGTGAATTCCATCTTCAACTTCTCCATTTTATCCTCACAACAACCCTGTCAGGTAGGTTGAGCTGGGAGGGGCCGTTTTTACACTGCTTACCGGCCATGGAACATCGCGCCAAGCTCCCGGAATGAGCTCCCGGAACATCGCGCTGAGCTCCAGGAATGAGAGCTCCCGGAAAAATGCTGTTGTTCCGGGAGCTTGGTGCAAAGTTCCGTGGCCAGTAAACAGTGTGAAAACGGCCAGGGGTGTGACTGGGCCAAAGTCACCCCATGAGATTCCATGGCAGAGTAGGGATTTGAACCTGAGTCTCCCAGATTGTAATCCAGCACTCGAATCACTACACCAGACTGGCCGTCAAGATGGAGAGACCTGGTTTCAGAAACCTCCACAGGAGGCTGTCACAGAAGCAGCCATCCTGCTAGAGGTTCCCAAGGAAGAGCGGGAAGAACACAGATGGAGACATCTCCAGTGCTTGTTAAAGTGAAACTAACCCTGCCCCCTTCCTCAGAGTCTGACCGTTCTCCAGAGTAATCCACGGTTCAGGAGAATGCTCCTCCCCTACCTCGCCTTGTCTTGGGGCAGCAGGAGGCATTCTAGCCGGAATGTTTACCTACAGGATAGGCCACACCTCCTTAATACTAGTTTCAGGTTGGTAGCCATGTTGGTCTGTAGTAGAAGAGCAAGATTTGGGTCCGGTAGCATCTTAAAAGACCAGCTAGCTTGCCAAGGTATCCGCTTTTGAGAGTCAGAGAGCTCCGATTCTTGAAAGCTCATACCCTGGATATCTAGTTGGTCTTTAAGGTGCTACTAGACCTGAATCTTGTTCCTTTAATATTAATTATCTTTCTCCAGAGAAGTGAGATGTGGACCACCCATTTCTCTGCAGGCTGTCCTCATTTGGCTCCACACCCCTTCCGGAGCAACACTTCATGCTCTCTGCCTGACACTGGGTTGTGCATCTGGTCCCACGCTGAATGATCTGTGGTCCGGACTGTTGGCTGCTGCTGCTCCCCATGCTATAACTGGGCCATGATAGCGGGCTCTCCAAAATCCTCACAGCCCTGGACTTGTGCTACACCACTGGGGACGTTGGCCTGATCAGGAGATGGCTGATCTTCTGATTTGGGAAAAAAGAGGAGACGTTAGTGGGTTCTTCATTCCTTTGCTAGGTAGAAGCTGTATTTGTTCAAGAGTAAGTAACTGTTGGCGCAGTCATCCAAATGTGTGTGTCATGGAAGGACTCCTGTATCATTTAGTGTGTCATTGCAGATGGAAATTCATCATGGCACCATTTCCGTTTATTCATCATCCTGTCATAGGCATCATATTGCCAAAATTATGGTTTTGCATCAGACGGATATTTCTTAGCGTGCACAGACCTGGCCCTTAAAGCAAAGTGAATGTAGAAAATTTGGCAGGGTGGGATTTGAGGGTAGGGAGGTATCCCCTATCAGGAGTTGGAAAAAGTCTGAAGAGGGCTAAAACTACATGGAAGTAAATGGGAATTGACTTTGTGATCCGTAGCTTTGGCTCCTCATGCAATCTTCCTTTGCAATGCCTGAAGGAATTTTGTGGTAGACGTGATGGTATAGCTGTCCAGCAGAGGGTAATGGAATTGTTCTAATGTCCCAGTAGGGGGTGGGTTGTGTGTGCATGTGTGTGTGTGTGCGCCTCTGTCTGATGTTGGCTGACTGCCCCAGTATGGAAAGGGGACATGGAAGGGCCTAGGAAAGAAGGAGCCCCAGAAATGACATTGATATTCTATTAATAGTTTGGTCTCCCTACTCTATAACTTTGTAGAATGAGCCTTTGATTTCTGCGGGCACCACATTTGCCCTAAAGCAGTGGAATGACAAGGGCGAGAAGGGTGTGTGGGAGTGGAGAAGACCCCATCTTTAAAACAACAATCAGCTTTTGTAAGGTTTCATTCCAGGCTAATGGCTGGTGAAATTGTTCTGGGTAGTTAAAATGGAATGAAACGAATTAAAGAACATGAAGGGGAGCAGGCGGAATGGTTTATTGCTTTTCTTTGAAGGCCCAATAACTACAGTGCGTGTCGCTGTGTGCATGTGGAGTATGTCCATGGTGGATATTTAAAGTCTGGGGCTTGAGGAGCACAATAGCTGAATAAGGGCAGTAAATCCAAATCTGTGGCACAGAATTCCATCGCTTGCAAGCATGAAAGTGCACAGCGGCAACGATGCCGGGATCTGCAATATTGTGTAACTTGACGAATCAATGGACATGGTACCTGATGACTGTCAGAGAACTATCACTGTCATGTTGTAAGCAGGAAATGCAGACCACCACCTGAAGAGGAGTGAACATAGGATCGCTTCTTTCAAGTTTTATGGGTAATTATCTTTCTTGGCAGAAATTCAGCCTCTCTTTTGAGTATCAACTAGGTGTACTTCCAATATTAAAGCCTCAGTGTTTTAAAAATTCTAAAATCCTGCCTGAGGGGGGTGGGGTTCTTTTTCTCTCTTGCGCATTCTCAACCCTGTGAATATTTTTTTTTGCCATTTCTACGAATTCTTCCCCTTGCATGATTTCTTTTTAACATCCATGTTGCATTTGAGCATATGCATGGGCTAGGGATAGAGATACAGTTGAAATGCTTAAGAAAATAAACTGCATTCACCTATGCCCCTTGCCGTGTCCCAAAGCTAGAAGGTGTGTGTTGGCAGCCTGACTGTAAGTTCCAGGTCACAAGGACCCTTTCAGTCCATGACAGCTACAGACAAAGAGTTATTGCAAGCCAGTGTGCGCCTGTACACACGTGTAGGGGTTCATCCTTTAGGGACAACACTGTTTGCCTGCATTTAGGGTGCTTTAATTGCACCAGGGCTTTCAAATTCATAATCATTCCCTGTGTCTAATGTAGAACCAAGCTACAAGAGATAAATTACACAAGACCATGCACGTGAAGGGAGTCACAATGTTCACTGGGAAGCTGAGTTTTAAAAGAGATCAGAAGGCTTTGTCAATTTCCCCTCTCTGCAGAGCCAGGGAGATGGCTGCTCAGAGGGTTTGTTAATTTCCTCTTTGCTTCCAGGAGGCTCTGTCAGTTTTGCCTCCCCTTCTAAGAAGCAAAGAGGAAATTAACAAACCCTCTGAGCAGCATCTCCTTGGCTCTGCAGAGAGGGGAAATTGACAAAGCCTTCCAATCTCTTTTAAAACTCAGCTTCCCGGCTAACACTGCAACTCCCTTCATGTGCTCCTCTTTGTGTAATTCATCTCTTGTAGCTCGGCTCATAGTTAAGTGCAAGTTAGAAGAACAAGCTGGGAAGAACCCAGTTCAGATCTCCCCTTGGCTGTAAACTTACTGAATAACTGTAAGCAAGTTGCTCTTTTTTAAATACAAAAGGCCGAGAATGTTTAGGCTAATCTGCAGGGCCGTATGATTCATAAGGCTGACTAGGTTGAAGCCTAGGAGCCCTGCAGGGACTAGGGTCCTATCAGTTGTTTTGCTGAGGCACTCTTACCTGCACCCTAGGGCTCCAGTGGTTAAAGGCACTTTACACTCTGCGCCGTAGCAATACATGTACATATATATTTATCTATCTATACATGCTCTCATAAGTATATATGAATAGAATTCTTCAGGAAATCCTCAAAATGGATATAGGGCTATGTACTGTGGTCTAGTACCTATCACAGCTAAGGAGGTAGAGCCATGGCTCAGTAGTAGAGCATCTGCTTTGGCTACAGAAAGTCCGAGGTTTAATCCCTGGCATCTCTGGTTGAAGGGATCAGGTTGTAGATGATATGAAAAACTTATGTCTGAAACCATGGAGAGATGCTGCCAGTCTGAGAGTCTGCATGAGACATCTGACAATGTTAGCCAGGAAGGGTAGTTTAAAAAGAGAGCCAGCGGCAGGGCAAAGGCTTTGCTATATGAATCAGTGGAGCTGTGTGAAGGGGCTGTGAAATTCCAGAAGGGAAACTTCAGCCCATTATAACCTCTCCAGGTCCAAGCCCTGCTCCGGAGCCCATTTCCACTCCTCGCTGCCCTCTGGTCGTGATCCCACCCAGTTTTAGACTGGAGAGGTGAAATTGACAGAGCCTTGGGGGGAAGTGAAGATGAAATGAACAAACCCTCTGAGGAGTGATCTCTGCAGGCTCTGTCTTTTTAAACTGTGTTTCCTGGCTAACATTGCGTCTCCCTACAGTTGAAGAACACACGCTGAGGTGTCTCGTAGAGAGACTCTGAGTTGACATTACTGACCTTGGTAGATTGATGCTCTGAATTGCTATAAGGTAGCTTCTTATGTAAGCATTTAAGGAGGTGTTTTATGCTGCGTTAGACTCTTTTGATTCATCGAGTATTGTTTATTTCTGTCTCCTTCAGAAGTTGGTGGGTATGGTCCATAGAGAGGTTTTTTTTATGTGACTGTTTATGGATTATCCTTTCCACGGAGATCTGGAAGGTTCTTAAATTGTAATTTTTTATAGTCTGTATTGCTCTAAGTCTGTATCTCTATATTTCAGTTTTTGTATCCCTGTGTTTCAATTCTCTACATCTATTAATGTTCTGCCTTCTGTTTTGCTTGTTTCTTTCCTCTGATTTTTATCCCTATATTACGGCTTTTCAACACAGTTTCCTTTCTAATTTCTTTTAATTTTTTAAAATAGATTTTGGAATTTTTTTGGGGTATATTGGGGTATCTTACTTTGAGGACTGGCTTGTAAAGTGGCTAATTCATTCTTCAGCTGAATAAGTTATTTGTTTTGTGAGAAGAAGCCCTTGTTCACTGGCTCAACACATCTCACAATATTGACCCTTTTAATACATATTATTTCTTGTCTTAAATGTATCACCTAGAGTCATCTCTGCAACTACACTGCTTTAGTAAGGTGACTATTCCCCTCCTCTGGTGGGAGGAAGAGAAGCCCCCCCCCCCCCCGGAGCAGGCAGCTTTAAAGGCACCTGGCTTTTGTGGGATTTTTACACAGCTGCAAAAATAAAGTGTCATATCAGGTTGGGGTCACATTTGTCTAAGAAAAACTAACAGAAGGATCTCTTTTGTCAACACAGGAGATGAGCAGTATGATAGGGGCAAATTATACTCCTCTGATCTGTCCCTCTTAGAGAAGTGACTGGAGATTAAAGCTTAGGCCTGGAATTTCAATACAGCCATGCATTTTTCATGGAAGGCAATGTTTGTGGAAATTGCTGGGGAAGAAGGGGTCAGAAGAATTTTTCATGAAATTGCCAGAGTGTTTTCTGTCTGCTGTGAGCCTTTACTTGACTTAGTAGATTTAGGACATTTTTTTCCCAAGAAAAGAGAGAGCCTGTATGGTAAAATGGCTGAACTCTCAGACAGGGACCAGGAGAGGTTCAAATCCCTGCTCAGTTGTAACGTTAGGTGACAGTGTGCTAGTCGTGTTCTCTTGGCCTAACCTGCCTGACAGGGGTGTTGTGAGGATAAAATGGGAAAGGGCTCCCAATGGAGGAAGGTGGAGGGGGATAAAAATATGAGTAAAAGTTGAAAAACTTTGCTTTATGTGGATGTTTTAATGGCATCTTTACTGGTTTCTGGAGATAGAAGTTTCCAGAAAGCTTGAACTGGACAGACCGTGATGCTTCTTCTGCACCTATGTTCTATAACAGGGGTGGCCAAACTTGCTTAACGTAAGAACCACATAGAATAAATGTCAGATGTTTGAGAGCCGCAGGACAAGATGCATTGAAATTACTTCAGAGGAAGAGGCGAGTTTGGGGGAGTCTCTTGAAAGTGGCATCACAGGAAGGGGTGGAGTTTGGGAGCAGTATGCTGGAAGTGACATAATCAGAAGGGGTGGAGCTTGGGAAGAGCCATCGCCTGACCTTTGACAAAAGTGACATCATATATTTGATAGGCTTTACCCCTAAAGTCCCCAGGTATTTTCTGAGTCAGACCTGCCAACTCCAACATTTTTATTGAAAATATTGAAGACATGGAAAGAAAGAATGAAAGAAAGAGAGAGGGAGAGAAAGAAGGAAATAAGGGAAGGGAGGGAAGGAAATAAACTAAACTAAAATAAATTGTACAGCCACGGCGATACTCAGAGACTTCCAAGAGACGCACAATATGTCTAGAAGAGCCACATGTGGCTCCCGAGCTGCAGTTTGGCCACCCCTGCTCTATAAGAATTCTTTGAAGCAGTTACGAGGCGAGTAGGTGTGTGGGTGTGTGTACTGGTTCTAATGTTGGACGACAACTGGGGAGACCTGCATTTAAATCTCCACTCGGCCATGAAGTTTCTGGTTACTCTTAGGCCAGTCACACTCGGTCAGCATAACCTACTTCACAGGTTGTTATGAGGAAAAGTTCAGTGTGGAGAGCCACATATACCATCACAACCTATTTAAAAGAAGGCCAGGATAAAAAAACACTTCAATTTTCATTATTTTAGATCTTTCTCATGGCTGTATTAGCACATACAAAGGCATATATGGGCGAGTATTCCTTAAGCAGTTGTTGGCAGGCATTCTAGAAAAACCCCGAAGGCAGACAGGTGAGCAGGCAAATTGAGTTTGAGCTCTTTTGAAAAGTCCTAATTGTACGTATTTTATTGTAACGGTCATTAGACCAGCTATACGTAATAAAATCAGAACATAAAACAAGATAAAATACATTGTTTAGAATTCATATCCTTCAAATAAAATATCCAAACACATATCCTAATACACCAATATAGAGGTAAGCTTAATAAAATCCTGAATGAATTTTATTTCACTGTATTCCTCTGTCACTGAAGCGGTATTAGGCAGAAGTCTTTAAAACTTAATCAAGGTGAGGGGACTCCCTCGTGGCCATTCCAGTATTTGATGGTCTGTTTTGTTGCACAATCCCCTGGGCGCAAAACTTCGCTGTCATCCTAGCGACAGCTGGATTTTTGTCAGCCAATAGCTTTGCCGAGGATATGTTATCTGGTATCCCCTCCAATCCAGATAACCAGGAAAGAATTGTCAAGTCTCTAATCCTTTTATGGACGGGGCAGCGAAAAAACATGTGTTCCAGTGTTTCCACCTCTCCAAGGGGACACCTGCAAATCCTTTGAGCATCCGGTAACTTCTTATATCTCCCTCCCATTACCTTGGATGGCATGGCATCACATCTCGCTAGAGGGAAAGCCCTCCTATGGGGAGGGAATTCTAAATTATTTAGATATTGGGCCATCTTCATATGGTATTTGGATTCCTCTGATGCTCTAAATTTAGGCTTTTTTTTATTATGTCTTGCTGACGCTCAATGTTTTATTTGCGATTTTGCAGCATCAAAACTTGGGGACAACAGAGCTTCAAGAGAGAAGCCCATCTTTTTAAACTTACTCTCAGTTAGCTGTAGCCAGGGCTTTTTTTCAGCTGGAACGCAGGGGAACGGAGTTCTAGAACCTCTTGAAAATGGTGACGTGGCTGGTGCCCCCCCCCCGATCTCCAGACAGAAGGGAGTTGAGATTGCCCTCCGCACCGTTCAGTGATCACGTGTTGTGACTGTATGAAGCTGTTGCTCTTCAAAGAATACACTTTATTACAGAATACACTTTATTACAGAATTTGTTGTCTTATTTCAAAACGGCACAGCAGTTTCAGCTCTTTCTTAAATATTGGGTGTATCTGCAATCTTTTTAATAGGAAGGTTGTACTTTTAAATGCCATAAATGTGACAATTAGTACATTTTTATATGCTAAGGAATAAAACTTTTCAGAATTTCTCTGCATGTATATGGAGGCACTTTAACCATTACACTTTGGCATAAGAACTGGGTGTTACTTATACAGAAGGATATGTGTGTATTCCCCTGTGAATTTTGGAGGGAGGGTAGGTGAGAAAAGCAGGTGTATTGGAATCCCCGTTGAAGAGACTATTAAATAAATGCGCGTGAAAAATAACACATTTTTATTGCACTTTCAGTTTTCAAAGCATTCCACATATATTATCCCAATAATCCTTACAACAGGCAAATCAATACTATTTTCTTCATACTGCACATTTGTGTGTGGGGTGGGGGAGGGCAGGGGGGACAATTTGCCTTTGTGATGAGATTTAGAGTGGACAGCCTCTTGGCTTTTAGCTCATTTTGTTAACCCCTATGCTACACTAGCTCCCAATTTTTTTCCTGTTAAAGTGCTCGTGTACTTACTCTTTACAAGACTTTAGATTTTTCAAGCCTATACATTTTTTACCTAGTAGAAAATTTTTGACTCTAATCCTGGATTCAAACACTTTTGAAAACATTCATCTGTGTGTCTATAAAACTATTTATTGTGTGTGAGTTTTGGGGGCACCCCCCCATTTCTGCCATTGATTAAACAACCGAAGGAGTATTTACGTAATGAAAATGCTGCATTTCAGATTGTGTTTACTTTAATAAAACAGCTCAAATGTTTTCCCTCTGATAATATCTGGGCTTGGATAAAAGAGCCATAATTGGTAGAGGAGCGTAATGAATGAGAGGCTCTTGTCTTATCTCCCATAGAAACATGAAATTAATCAGACTATCAGCACTTTAAAATTTGAAATAGCATGTTTTCTTTTGAGTTCTTAGTGAAATTTGTGATCATTGGGGGAACTGAATTGATATATTAAGGGTCTTTTTTGTATTTGATGTTTAAAAAACTAAACACAAGTTTGGATTTAGATTGTAGTCCTTGAATTAAATTAACAGTGTGGAAGAGGAAGATAGGGATAGGGTGGGTGGTCATGATTAGACATGGGCATGAACCAAAAAAATTTAACGAACCAGCAGTTCACGGTTTGGTGCCGATGGCAATCCTGAGGTCTAAAACCGCAAGGAACATTTTCCATTGCCGAACCAGTTTGCGGTTCGTTGGGTGCAAAATGGCCCCCGTGGCACTTAGCCCATATTCCCGGGGAGTCTTTTGCAGGCTCTCCTACAGCCATCACCCAAGTTTGGACAAGATTGCAAAAGGGATCTTGGAGTTATACCCTCTCCAATCCAAGGCCCCAGGAAACCCACAAAAATCCAAGTTCAATTATACTCTCAGTCTCTCTCCCCAAAGGCTAGCAAGTGGCAAGCAAGAGCTCTGTCCCACTCCACTGCTTGCTGAAAGTGAAACCCAGCCTGGGAGCCCACTGCTTTTTATAAGCTGAGGTCCCATAGAGCAACGCAGGAGGTCTGTGTTTGGCCATCAGAGCTGCCTATCAGGGTTTGCAGGAATGAGATTGGAGTGCCCGTGGCTACAGGATACCCCCTCCCCCCTCCCTCCCCTGGGTGTCTTCTCCCAACTTGTAACCGCTTTGCAGCTCCGTGGTTGGAAGGAAGACCTGCCAATCAAGGTAAGCTGGGCTTCCATTCGGGTTTCCAGGGCGACAGAAGGAGTGCAGACAGAGTTCAAGCATCCCCCCAGCTCCGTTGCCAGGGGAATTGATTGCTGGCGCCTGACTGTCTGGCTTCCCGAACCGCGGCTGAATGCACCGAACCAGGCTTTTGCCGACCACTGGTTCGTTGGCTGTGGCCGATAATGAACCGCTGGATTGCGATCGCCAATTTCGTGGGTTTTTGAAGTTCGTAATGCGGTTCGTGCCCATCTCTAGTCATGATTCCATTCACTTGATTTGGGGAAGTGGTAATCCCACAGCTCCTACCCCTGTCCAACCACTTAACTAAGCAAAGTTTGAAGTCTTCTTCCAGCGTAAGGAGGAAGAGTGATGGAGGAAGGCTCCTTGCAGGATGGCAGAATTCACCCCAGTAACTTGAACCACCCCAACTTTTAAGAAGTTTAATTTTCAAGAATGTGTTGTTTCCAGAACATTACAATTACATTAACTGGTTCCTTTACTGTTCTTTACCTTTCATTATAAGACTTCATTACTTCTTCTGCGTTTGATTTCATCCTTTATAGGTCCGTTCTGTATTTAAACCGGCCATTGTTATGAGAACTGTATTCTGTTACTGATACCTTTGGAAGTGATCCCTTCTCCCTGATTAGCCTGCTGTTTATATTTATTTTTACTCATGCAAAATTCAACAGATGGTGCTTGGGTTAATTTTGTTGTAAATTAATCTTGCAGTTCATCACCAGCCTTTTTTTTTTTTTTTTAAAGATGAGTTTAAAAGGCCAAAAAGGCAAGAAGCTAGAATATGCTGTTAGGATATATAATATCTCACAGTTGAAGTTTTTCAATATATTAGGGCAATGGTTTTTGCAGCAATTTCACATGGTATAAAGTGTGTACAGTATTGATCTTTCTACATTATTACGTTTGCTTTTAAAGGCAAATGAAGCATTAACACCTGGGTCTGCAGCATTGATTCGAGCGTTGGCAGCATAAAAGCTTTCCTGGTGCTGTCCTGCTTCTACGACAACGTGAAAAACAAACTACTTTGTGAAAAATCGAGTAATTAACTTGCTTATTTTTACTGAAGCTGCAAAAAAACAGAGAAAGGTATTTATGTAGCTAGATCCAAAAAGTAGTAATAACATTCAATTTATATACCACCCTTCAGGTCAACTTAACACCTACTCAGAGCAGTTTGTTACTGTTATCTCTACAACAATCACCCTGTGAGGTGGGTGGGGCTGAGAGAGCTCAGAGAGAGCTGTGACTGACCCAAGGCCACCCAGCTGGCTTCAAGTGGAGGAGTGGGGAATCAAACCTGGCTCTCCAGATTAGAGTCCTGCTGCTCTTAACCACTATACCTCTACACCAAACTGGCAGTAGCAGTTAGACCTACCAGTGGTATCAGACCAGGCAGTTGAGTTGTGCTTTTGGCCCTGCTGAGTTAAGAACGATCAGGACTGGAGGGCAGCGCTGTTCCTTTGCTGCTGTCAAGAACTTGAAATCTAACAAATCCTGAACATGCGACCTGTTTGGACATCACATGGGGATTCAGCCTATGCATGTTGCAACACCATTCATGATTGGGAAGCCATACATACTACCATGGAAGCTTCTGAATAGTCATTGGCCAATGCATGTCATGTGGTACAGCCTGATGTTTATAAAAGGTCTGAGGCATACTTCTGCTGCAGTTCTCAATAATGATATCAGGTACCATGGTATTCAGTTCTAAAGCCCTTGGGATGGCCAGGACTACCTTGGTGGGCTGCAAATAGGGATCCCAGCGTGACGATGTCACTTCCTGGGAGTGACATCATCACACTGCCCCGCGAGTGCTTCTGTGCTTTGCAGGGGGCTGATTTGGGCCCCAAATAGGCTGAATTGGGCACGTTTGGGGCCCAGATTGGCCCACTGTGAAGTGCACACAATGACGTCACTTTGCGGAAGTGCCATCATCATGCACGCTTCCCGGAAGTGACATCATGTGGGGGCGCACATGCATGAAAAGCACGATGGGAGCGGCGAAAAGGTACGTGCTGGGTCCCCCCTTTCTGCCTGGAGGGTAAGGGGACATGGCAACCTTAGCTGCAAAGCAGCCTACTGTGAGTGTGCCAAGTAACTCTCAAAAGACTTCACTGCATGAGTCCAGGAACTGCATGAGTTAAAGCACTTTATTGATAAGCTACTAGAATCATGTCTCTGCTGCGTTCCTTGCCAGGAATGGCTTTTCTCTACAAGCACATAGCATATTTAGGATTCTAAGCACAGCTTGATCCCCAGAGTCCCCACCCCTTTCAGGCAACAGTTAGCTAAATTCAACAGACGAGCAGCAGGACAAAGCAGAGATGGTGTGTTGGAAACTTCAAGGCCATGGGGCTCCGCTTCTCTGGCTTCCCAGGCGAAAAATAAAACACACAGATAACCGCAGAGTAGCTCCCTCCCTTGCAGATTTTCAGCTTCCAGTCAGAGAACAGCTTCAGCCACTATCATCGTAGTCAAACAATATACAGGGCCTTGCGGAGTATGGCAAGTGATATCCTGACACCTACCTGTAGAGAGCTGATGGCTCAGTCTGTTCTTGAGAGAGACTGCAGGAACTGCATGTTCAGTGGAAGGTCCAGTAAGATCAGCTGAGATCAACTGAATGGATGGGCCAGTAAGACCTGCCCTTCAAGTATGAAACTCTTGTCCCTAGGATGGGCCCTGCAGTCAGAGCAACTTGTATAAGCATTTCGTGTCTGCTGCTGCAGCCGGGTATCTGACCCTCATTGCTGAATTCAATCTTGTGCTTTGCCTTCGCAGCAAACGTTCTGACTCCTTGGCTGGCCTTGACAAGGTTCCTGCATAAATACCACTCTGTCCTTAAAAGAAAAGCTTTTGGAAAAAAATGTGCAGCCGAACATGAAATACGCTGGGTTTTTTTTAAAGGGTTGTGTGTGCTGTTTCAACAAAACATTTGTGCTGTTTAAAACCCCGAGTTTCCTGCATCAGTGCTATCAAATTCCAGTTTCTGAGGATTCTCCCCCAGTTTTGGTAAGCTTTTAAATGACACAGAATGTTTCTGTAAGCAGAAAAACTTATGTAAGCACACACAGAAGAAAATGCGCAGATGTGTTGTTGCAGCACACACTGTGTTTGTGAATTTATAATTCACCGTGTATGCTCTGCAAATTTGTCCTGCAAAAATGTAAAGGGCCATCAAAAGCCATGGGTTCATAACCTTTCAAGTTACAGACTTGTCTGGTGATCTTCAAAAGTTGCTAGTCCTCAAGCTCTGCCCAAAGTCAAAACGCTACTGGTCTGTGTATTCATGTCTGGAAAAAAATATTTGATGTACCAAGGATCCAGCTCTACTGAGAGCAGGGAGAAAATAATTTAAATTGTTGTCACTGCCAACAGCCAGCTGTATTTATTTATTTGAATATATTGCTTGGCCCGCCTTAAAGACCTAGGGCAGGGATAGATTACATTCTGTTTAAAACCTGTCAATACCACTAACCATAGGGAAGCCCTTCCACTTCTTGGGGGTGTTGTGGGGAAGAAAAACAAAAATAGAAGTAGATTGTTTAAAAAAAAACAGTGGAAACTTAACAATTATTTCAAAGGAAAATAAGAGAGAGAGCGGGAATGGCTTACTCCGTGCTCTGTTCTTTTAAATTATCTCTCTAAAAAATAAAAAATCCTTGGCAAAACAATGTTCTAACAGTCTATCGAAGAAGATCAGCAAAGCTTGCAGAGATTAAAGATGAAAAATCAGAGTCTGCGGAGGTTCTGCTGTTAGCACCCGTGATGACGGGGCTGACAGATCAGGCCAAATGTGGCATTGGGGCAGAGAGGCATCAGCTCTCGTAATGGAGAGATGTCTGGTGGAAAGATTGCTCTATCACCGTGATGGCTTCCTAGCATGTTATAAATCTCAGATCGTTCTTTGCTGCCACTGAGATGAGCAGGCTCTTTCTCCATCCCAGAATGAAATGTCGGACCAAGACAAGGAGCAGAGATGAAAACAGACCCGGGGGTGGGGGGGGACCCTGGACAAAGTTATCTTTTTAACATGAATCTCTTGTGGAAACACTAGCGGACTCATTCGTGATTTGAAAAACATTTCTGCACCAATCTTGTGCTTGCCTGTGGAGAGAAACTAGACTCTTAATAGTAAGCCCTGTTCTCTTTTTGCTTGCTCTCCTAAGCATTCTGGGTCCTTAAAACAAAAATATATTCCTCTGGAGCATGAGAAGAAAAGCTTGTGCCATCTTAGGAAAGCTGAGTGCCTTTCCGGTGTGATCATCTTATTTAATCTGTTACCCATTAGTTAACACAATCATTGGACAAGCTTAACTACAAAAAGAAGATGATCAGTGATGTGGTTAATCCCTGGTTTTGAGTTTTTTAAAAAAGGCACAGCAAGTAGTCAGCGTAATAAGGCAGTAAAGCTTTATGTTATGAGTAATTCTACCTATGAAAGAAAGATAAGTGGTTTCCACTAACTTTGAAAAATTTTATTGCCCTGTTAACAGAGCTGTCCCCCCAAATTCTTTGGGTGCATTTGCCAAATCAGTTGCTAAAGTTACGAAGGACTTGCAGGGTGGTGGGATTTACCGTTTTTAGATTGCTGTCCCAGTTAAGTTCCATGATTTTAGTTTTCTGCTGTCGTCATGATTTACCTTTCTCTTTGCTCAGACTACGGATATCGTCCTTCAAGATTCTTTTGTGGATTCTCTTTTGGCTGTTGGCAGGGGTCATTTCGTAGAAAAAGAGCTGGAGGAACTCATTAGCACAACTCATTAGCACAACTTATTAGCATATGCCACACCCCTTGCCATCACTGGAAATGTGTCATTAGCATAACTGATTTGCATACACTACACCCACTGACATCTCCTATCCTTTGGACCCAATCCTGGCCATTCAGGGCCAAAATTGGGCCCAAAATGGCAAAAAGGGGCTGAAAATGGCCGAAAAGGGGCCCAAGATGTTCAGGACTGGGCTGCTGCTGAACAGGAGAGTGATCCACCACCCGTCAGAGGCCTGATCCAGGCCGTTTCGGCCCCAATCCAGAACGAAACGGGCCCAAAATTGCCAAGAGTCAGGTGGGCAGGGCCACCTGACATGTGACCTCTTTGGAGAACTGCCAGAACTGTGTTCCTGCGCGTTCCCCTTCAAAATGAGCCCTGGCAGTTGGTCACCTGAGATGGCCATGGCAAGTCAGGAGGACCTACAGGGCAGACATGACTTGCCATGCTGGTTTTAGAGAGGCCTGGGGGACAAAGAGATGAGCGTGCATTAACTCCTGACTTCCAGGTAGGGGCAGAGGCAATGGCAGAGGAGGGCCGGAGCAGTGGAGAGGGAAAGAGGTTCCTTCCCCCCTCCACACTGCCATGTGAGACAGCTGCCTCGCCTCATCTCATGGCTGGTATTTCCCCTGGTATTTCAAGATAGTAAAGTCCTTTTGGGGTGGACGTAGGGAGGCAGAAAGTTTTTTAATGATCTATCATTTTAGGCCCTTCAGCTGCCATTTATATCTGTAACTGTTTATCCAGATATAGTTGTGGGTTTTGTTATTGCAATGGTGAGGTGGGTGGGTAAGTTTAATTGTAGTTTATTATCCAGCTGCAGTGTACTTGGTTCTGTGAAAATGGGGACAATAAATATTAAATAACAGGAACCTAGCTATGCTTTGGTGTGTGGTGCCTGTGGGGAAGGGCACGGTAAAACACTTTTCATGCAAAAGGTCCCAAGTTCAGTCCTTGACATCTCCAGTTAAAGGCGCTCACGTTGCTGGGAAGGTCTTCATCTACTGCTGGTCAGAGTAGATTAGGGTTGCCAGGTCCCTTTAGCCTCCCAGCGCACACTCCTGGCAAATATGATGACGTCATTTCCAGAAGTGTTATCATTGCACCCGTCCGCGAGCATGCTCCCATGCTTCACAGGGGCAAATTGGAGCATGCCCGTTGGCGGGAGCAGTGACATCACTTAAGGAAGTGATGCTGTTGCAGCCGGCGGGAGCATGCCTGCTGCGTGCTCGCCCTGGAGGTTTTTTGCCTCCCAGGCCCGTTCCCCGGGCCTTTCTCCCCTGGGTGAGTAGTGGCAGGAGGGGGCAGAGGCTGAGAGTGGGGGCTCCCCTGCCCCCACTGGGTGACCTGGCAGCCATAGATTGAGGTCTGTATGTATCAAAGGCTGCACTTTGTATGAGGTACCACCTTCATATGTGAAGTAATGATACCTTTTAACATGCGTTCGTTGTCACTACCTTGGTGAATGGTAATCTAAGCCAGTGTCTCCTTACCTGGGGTTCCTGGTGATGGGGGAAGCTCTCCTAGTCAAAGAGCATGACTTCTAGGCAGTCTTGAGTTTTGACCGTTATAATTTTAAAATTAAGTGGCGTTTTGGAGCAATGCTAAGTTTGCATGCATTTAAATTAGATTGTTTGTTGCAGTGAACCACATTATCCCCTGGAGCCTGCCATCCCTATTATTTTTTTTCTATGTGGAAAGTTATTTAACCTTCTCTAGTGTTCAGAACTCACATTTCTAAATGCTAAGAGGGTGTATGTTTTATAAATGTTAATTAACCCTCCTCTGATTCCTCTACACTTTGATCTGCTAATATTTTCTCCTTGCAGAGTGAGGGACTGTAAGGCTCCGAATTTGTCTGAGGTCTTGTTTGTGAAAAGTGACTTTAAAAAAACAAAAAATAATAAAATTACGTCCAGTTGATGGTTCTGGTGTGAGGATTGGTCCAAGACAAGAAAATATGCTCAGTTGCTGATGAAGACCGAATGAGAAATTTGCTACCCTAGAAATAAATGGTAGACGGAGAAAGGGAAGCCACGCATCTTCACTTCCTTGACGCTGTATCTGCTGTCCAGTGTGCCGTTTCCAGCATGCACAGTTTGAAGGAGTCTTTTGCTGTGGTTGTTGTAGGTGGGCTTCCCAGGTGCCAGCTGGTGGCGGGCAAACTCCCAGGGATTTCCCCCCTCATCCACCGGTCCGCCAGCAATCAGTGGGAGGTGGCAAGCCCCCCCGAGGTTGCCTGCCACTGGCAGGCACACCGGGAATATGCATGGTGAGCACACGTCCGATAGGGGTGTGTGGTGACATCACTTCTGGAAGTGATAGCATCACGCTTGTTGCAGGAGTGTTCCCGTGCTTCGTTTTGGGCTGATTTGGGCCCCAAAGAGGCCGAATCTGCTCTCATGGAGCATGGGAGTGCTCCCACAGCTAGCATGTGCCGGGGCGCATGCAAAGAATGACCACGTGAACAACACGAGGTAAGTGCCAGGTCCCCCCTCCTGCAGGGAAGGTATAGAGACCTGGCAACCCAAAATACAGGGCTGGGTTGAAGAATTATGAGTGGGTAGCTTGGCATGCTTTCCCTGCACAGTTGCTTGTGCAGTCAAGGTATCACAAGAAACTCTGTGGTTTTACCTGGCTGCGCAATGGCACGGAAAGGGGTATTTTAAACCCGCCGGCTTGACTCAGCTGCCTGGCGCGGAAATCCCCACCAGCCAGCTGATTCGGAGGTTAAAAGGCCCCTTTCTGTACCTCTGGCAAGCTCCATTTCCCATTGCCAAGGGGCACTTTAACCCTCGAATCAGCTGCTTGGCGGGGTGTTCTTCACCAGGCAGGTGAGTCAAGCTGGCGGCGTTAAAATGCCCCTTTCTGTACTTCTGTGCAGCGGCACAGAAAGGGGCATTTAAACCCCTTGACCCTAAGCTTCCTGAAACAATACAAATTGATTCTGAGTTTCCGAAACAGACCCGGCACGCTGGGGCCGATGTGAAAATCCTGAATCTTTGTGAATTAGGTCCGATTCGGGTATTTTTCCCGAATTGGAAACCTAAATCACACACCCCTGTTCTGGGTGAGAGAGATGGTATCACAGATGTGTGTCTGACGTTGGTGACATTACTGATGTCACCATGTCACTGCCAGGTAAAACCATAGAGTTTCTTGTGATTCTTAAAGCTACACTTTGTCACTTCCGGGTTTTACCCAGGAATGACGAGTGAAATGAGCAATGTTGCTTACATTTTTTTTCTCCTGCCACCACTTGGATTGGCAATGGGCAATGGAGCTTGCCAGCAGGAGGCCTACTGCCATAGCAGGAAGCTTGGTAAGCCTATTTTCTCCCCACCTTGAGAAAGATTTCTGGTCAAATGGTATGAGGAGCAGTGTTACATTTCTATAACAGAAGTTTGAATCCCAGTGGAATGGAGTGGGAAGGTTCTCCTCTCCCTTACCTTAATATTTACAAGTTGAGATCTGCAAGAAATCATGAGTAGCTGATGAGTTGGGATACTTTCCCTTATTCTCAATTCCTGTTCTCCAAAACAGTGGTATGAGCAAGGCAAATTTTTCTGTCCTTCCTTTTCACCTATAGCTGATAGTTTCTAGCCTTGAGCTTTGGATGGCTCTTAAAGCGTGTCCAGTTCCCATTGGACCCTAATGGGGCTTTCCTAAAATTTACAATTTGTCCCAGATATGCAGAAATATCTGCCTTGTCTGTGGATAGCTCTGGTTTGTTGATATACACTTGGCCATAAAATTTGCTTAGAAGAAACAGCGTGGGCCTGTGAGGAGTTTCTTAGAAAGGGAAATATGGCTTCCCTTAAGGACCACCTACTTCTATATGAACTTATCTGACCAATACATTCATCTTCAGTTACCCTGATTCAGGTGTCCCCATCATCTGAGCCTAAATGGGTGACTGGCAACCCGAGAAAGGGCCTTCTCAGTTGTGGCGACAAAATTATAGAGATTTGGAAGATTTGGCTATCGTCTTTTGTTGGGGCATGAAGACTTTTTCTGTGTTATTCGGAATTCTGTCACTGACCTTCTTATTTACATGTTTTGCTCCACTATTGTTTTTATTTTATTTTTTAGTTTATTTATCTTACCTGTTAATTGATACAAGTCAAACAGATGTGTAGAAAACAGAGGAAGATGAGGGGGGGGAAGTTAAAAATATTCTGCCAAGTTTTGAATTATAAATGATTAGTAAACTTTTCTGTGTTGTTTGGCATTCCTTCACTGACCCTTCTTCCTGTTTATGCGTTCTGTTTAATTGTTGTTCTTAATTGTTTCTATATATGGATTTTTAAAGCTGGTTTTAATTTTATTTTTATTTTTTGGCACATTGGGGACAAAACGTTTTAAATGCAAATAAATAATTGATCGGAGAAGATCCCGTTCTTGGTCTCCCATTGTTTTCCTCCACCCCTATCTTCTCTCAACACTCTGTAGCTCCGAAATAGGTTTATTTCTTCTTCTTCTTTTGATCAATTTCCAAATCATACTTTCCTACACAATGGCGGGGGGCGGGGTAGTGTGCCCACTCTGGCTTGTGAAATTTCTGGAGAAGCTTGATTAGGGCACAGTTTAGAGAGGACAGGGACCTTAGTGTGATATAATGCCATAGAATCCACTTTCTGAAGTTGCCATTTTCTCCAGGGGAACCGATTTCTGTAGTCTGGAGATAAATTGTTAATTCCACGAGATTTCCTGTCTCCACCTGGAGACTGCCAACCCTGTTGAGGAGTCCTCCTAGTATGCAGAAACCGTGTCTATGGGTGGCCTGATTTTGCTTTTTTTCTGAGTGGCATGAACCTTCCATTTTATTATTAGGTAGTGGTGGAGAGTGCCCTCAAGTCAGAGTTGACTTATGTCGACCCCTGCTGCGGTTTTCATAGCAAGAGACTAAAAGAGGTGGTTTGCCATTGCCTGCCTCTGCAACCTTGGTCGTCTTTGGAGGTCTCCCATCCAATTACTAACCAAGGCTGACCCTGCTTAGCTTTTGAGATCTGACGAGATAAGGCTCACTTGGCCTACCCAGGTCAGGGTTTATTATTAGATACAGCAAGATAATAAAAATAATGAAGATAACTGGCGGTATTAAAACAGAAACTGTGTTGCCACCCTGAAATCCCCCTTCTCTCCCATTAAAAAAAGGCTCTCATTCATCATTCATCTTAGGGTGCAAATGAATTTTGAAAATTTTGAATTTTGGTCTGTTTCCCTCTCCCTTGAGACATGAAGTTCTCAAGGGGGAAAAAATCCAGAAAAATCTGGAGAAAATGTTTGTTTTTCTGGAGTATTTCTGTTTAGTCCCCCCCCCCCCCCCGGGAAAAAATCAGAAATTTGGGGAAGCACTGGGGGGAAGAAACTTTTTTGAAATGTGTTCTGTTTCAGAAAGAGTAGAATATTTTTTGAGATAAAGTTTTATTGATAGTATGAAGATTGTTCTACCTACAAATATACAGTGAATATAATGTGGACAGGCATATATTCATTTATTTAAATATGGTGTTGTCCATCATCAATACGCTATATGTGTATAATGATGATAAACTATTGAAAAGCTCAGTGATTTCAGCATTAAAAATGTAACCAGATACCAAAATGTGCTGCTAGCTTTTCATGACTTTACAGGTGTGCTTGTTTGCTGTTGTCACCTTTTCCTCCTACCTCTCAGGTGTAAAAAACTAAGATACAAATGCTGAGACATTATAGGGTGCAACAATTTGCAGCTCTCTATCTTTCTCACTTCCTCTCTCATTTTGGGCAGTCTCACCACACAAGGCATTTTAACCTTTAAATGTCATAAACACACCAAATGGTACAGTTCTGTGTTTTAAATTATGTATTGTATATTGTTAAAGCAATAAAACAAGGGCCGCTTTCACACGTCTTACCTGCTGCTGGAACGTTGCACAAAACACCCGGAAGGCAGCGTCTTCTCGCACAAACTCACGCCAGGAAGACGCTGTCATCCAGGAGTTTTGCGCGAAATCACGTCTTCCTGGCACGATTGCGCACAAGAAGACGCTGTCTTCCGGGTGTTTTGTGCGATGTTCCGGCGGCAGGTAAGATGTGTGAAAACGACCAAGTTTAGAATGGGTAAGGAAGCATATTGAAGTTATTTCAAGTTTTCCTCAAATGTCTTTTTTTTAAACCTGGGAAAAACCCTTTCTCCCTCTCCCCATTCCTCTTAATAACCTTGTTGGTTTGTATAACCAAGTTACTCATTACTTGAAGTTGGCTTCAGAAATCATTGGAATTAACTTCTCCTGTCTAAGAGTCTCCTTCCTCCAGTGTGGCTGTTGTGGTCAGGTGTCCTTTCTACTAGTTCCAGGCAAGCTGTTGGCTGTGCCCCTTTCTGGAGAATAGGGGCTCGCAGCTGTCATAAACACCATGGCAACCTCTTGAACCAATGGCTGGCATGTGTTGGAAGCTTCTGAATATGGAAGCTTCGGCCCATTGCAAAATGAATCTCCCAGCCTTTTCTCAGTGTTGTGAACACAACTTATTTCTCGCTTCTTCCTCATTTTCCTGGTAAAATTTGCAGTGCTGGTTTGTTTCCTGAAAAGCTCTCACTGTCTTGGCCCCAGTTTATTCCTTTCTCTTCCTCCTGTTCTATAATGTTTTTGAAGGAGATGGTGCTCAAGATCCCGGCTATTTAAGATTGCACTGGTACGTGTCAGTAGTATGGTCTTCTTTATTGCGCCTAACTTAACTTAGTAACTTTAATAATAGAACCATACAGCATTCAGTTGGTATCCTCAATTGTGCCATGGCTTGGGAACATGTCCAGAACAGTTGTATTTTTCACTTCCTGTGACTTCTGTGGGAGTTTTTCCAGTTACACCCGAGTTATCGCTGAGGTAATGTTATGCCGGTATTGTAGCAGGTGGCAGGTTCGAGAGGCTAAGGATTCTGACAAAGCCACACTACTTGCCGTATCTCCAGATGTGCCAAAATGTCTCCTAGTTACACTAGCACAGGGCTTAGTCAGTACTCTAGGCTGTTCAGAGAGACAGCTTAGAATGACATCACTAATAGCTTGTTTTGTTTTTAATTTTTAAATGGATCAAATTGGTGTTCTACGTGGAATGATGCCCCCAGCCATCCCAGTTTGGCTTTCTGTAAAGTGTGCCATACAGTGTGGTACTGGATCGCTGCTGATTTTATACGCTTCCTTATAGTTTTGAATTTGGTTTATTTTACTGAGAGCCCCCTCGGGCTTGGGCGAGGGAGGACACCTGTCTATAAATAAATGCATCTGAAATTGGGAAGGTTTCTTATTTCTTTGTGAAAGATGGGCTTTGAAGCAGAGTCATGCAACTGGATATGTCAGGGGAAGAGGAAAGAACTCCATTAAGTTATCTTGGAAATTTTTCACCTCTGTGTTCAGCGGTGGCTGCTAATCTGGTAAAGGGGTTGGTGGGTGGATTATCTGGACTGTGGGACGGCTTCCATGGACCTTTAACTTGGCAGTTTAGAAGGCTTTCCCCCCTTTCCTCTCCCTCCTCCCCCATTTTATCCTTTTTAAAAAGAAACAATGAAGAGATCTGCAGCGGACATGACACGCAGATTTTTAAATAATGGAGTGTTTAATGGAATTGTGAATAAATGGTAGCAGATTTGTCTGTCAAAAATTAAATAGCAGCATTCTTTGATTAATATCAGAATCTAATCTAAAATAGTTTTAGCCATTTCATACAGGTGACATCTGTGCTTAAATATAATTTTCCTCTCCCTGTTCTGGCATGACTGTTAATTACTTACTCAATGTAGTTCAACATTTAGTTAATAAATATGTCAAGCTTTTACCATGGTGTTCTTTTTGCAGAGTTCTGAATTTGCAATTAGTTTTAGATTTACTACATGGTGACAGGCACTGCTGTATAAATAGAGGTTAAACACACAATTTACATATTAATTTCATGATTCATTTATTCAATGATTTATGTGGATATAGATTGTATTTAATCTCTGTGCTGTAGTTGTTTCAAGCATGACGGACAGAATCGCTATACCAACCGAGCAATAATGATGGCTGTATTGAACTACAGGAAGTTTATGGCAGGGAGGGGGAACCCAAGCGAGATTTGGAAACGTGAACGTTCCTTAGCCTTTAATATGGGGTGGGCGGGGGGAGCACTGGTTGCTGGAAAATAATACGGGCTTTTTTTTTTAAGCATGCAGAATCAGGATGGAATGTGTGTGAATGGATTAAGCTGACTTTTGATCCATCTTGTTCAGTGTTACTGAATTTGTCCACTAGCAGTTCTTTCCCAACACCTGCTCCACAAGGTCCTGTGCCCTGACTTGGATGAGCCAAGCCAGCCTGATCTTATGAGATCTTGTAAGCTAAGCAGGGTGGGCTCTGGTTAGTACTTGTATGGGAAAGTCTAGGATTGTTATGCAGTGGTGACCAAGGGCAAATCACCTCTGTTTGCCTCTTATGGACTATCAAGTCAGCTGTGACTTGATAACACTTCGCACACACACAAGGTCCTTTAAATAGAGTTGCCAGGAATTGAACCTGGGATTTTCTGCATGCAAAGCAGATGCTCAGCTCCTGAGTTACTGGCCATCTTCCTCGACTGAGCACATAGTCAAACAATAGGTCCATTGATCTTGCGGCTATCTGCATTGACAGGAAGTGGCCTGGAGCAGGTGAAGATCTTTCATAATGCAAGCTACCTGAGATCCTTTAATAGGACTGGGAACTCATCTGAGGAGCTGCAAATAAAGCAGTTGTTGTACTACCACTGAATCTCAGCCCCACCCCCTCACCCATGGCTCTTTCCAAATAGCTGCGTTCTTTGTATGCTCGTACATTTGTGCAGAAAATCTAAATTGTGTTCCATGAGAAATGTAGTTTCTGTGATCAAGTCACATCGTACAAATTTGCCCATGCCCACTCTGATTAAAATATTCTATCCCTGAAGTTCATTTTTTAAAAATTGCAATGTTGCTGAAGCAAATTGGACACTGTTCAGTAAATAAGGCAGGGCTGGGCAAATCCTGAGTGGTGAAGTTAACATTTCTGAAAAAACTTAAAAGAGTAAGATTTAGTTTATATGTTCACTAGAGTCCTGTTCACAAGTTACAATGAATGCACATACAGTTTGCAAGTGCCCACGTACTTCTGTTTGTAAGGAAGAGCCAATGTGCATTCATTTTACAAACGAAACTGAATAAACGTGCAGCATCAATCACACATTCAGGTGTTCATCTATTGAATATGACATGAGAATTATTTGACTCGTGTATTCAGAAAAACCAAGTGTAGGCTGTGCACGTATTGTACATCCATTCACTATAACTTGTGAGCAGGGTATCGGGTAAGTATCCCATTAAAAGAATAGATATCCACAATCAGTATGGATTATTATAATCAATATGAATGTGAAAGAAAATTACTATAAATTGTATCTCAGATGGAATCTAACATCATTATGTTTGAAACAAATATATAATTTAACGAATGCAGACTGCTTCTGCAAGGCTCCGTATGCAGACCTGCTGCAATTATTAAGTTCATTTAGAAGCAAATTTAGATTACGTTTACAGAAAATATTGATTATAAAATGCCTTTAGATCCAGATATTTTATTGGGTTTTTAAAAAAATCATGATGGGTGCAATGATATAGGACTAATTACAAATTTGATCACAGTGGCTAGAATATGCATAGCAAACATGTGGAATTCAACAACACCAATCTTAAGTTAGGGACTGAAGGAATAGTTAGTAATGTTGGTGATCAAATTAACTTCTTACTAAAGGGAAGCAGATAGGCCTTTGTCAAACAAATTTGTGAACAATTGGATTGTGTTCATTGAACGCTGCATCTCAACACTCCTAGAATGTGTCCAACTGTATGTGTATGATGCACAGGGCACAGCAGGAACGCGGTGGAACGGAGTTCCGGAACCTCTTGAAAATGGTCACATGGCTGGTGGTCCCG
Source organism: Eublepharis macularius (assembly GCF_028583425.1). Lineage (NCBI taxonomy): Eukaryota > Metazoa > Chordata > Lepidosauria > Squamata > Eublepharidae > Eublepharis > Eublepharis macularius. Next base: position 21,047,353 of record NC_072802.1, read on the forward strand.
TCCCCTGATCTCCAGACAGAGAGGAGTTGAGATTGCCCTCCGTGCCAAGCGGCGCAGAGGGCCATCTAAACTCCCCTCTGTCTGGAGATCAGGGGACGGGGCCACCAGCCATGTGACCATTTTCCCCGAGGGCAACCCACTGAGTTCCACCACCTCTTTTCCCAGAAAAAAAGCCCTGATGATGCATGATGATATTAAAAAAGCTAAAAAAACCCAAATAAGTAAAAAATGACATAAATATTGAGCATCGTGGGGTTTAGGTGTTAAAAACTTAGCTGAGTATCTGGCACCTAAATGATGCTGATGATGGTTACAGGTGAATTTGGTAAAGCTTTTCCTGAGCTTACAACTTCAGGGGGTATTTTGAGTGTGTGTTTGGGATGTGGATTTTGTTTTAATCCTTTTTCATGGGAGATGGGGGGATGAGATTCCTTCCATGTAGAAAATTAGTGTTTCAGGGAGAAAGGTTTAGCCAACTTGATACAAGAACCCCCCTCCCATTTTTATTCGAGTGGGACTACATTCAAACATGTGTCCAGGGATAACGTTATCATTGAATTTTACCAAAAACTGCTCCTAACAGGATGATTCTGTAAGGGGGCAGAGTGGGCTGGAAAAGGTCTAGCCCTGTTGGCAAGCAAACGGACATCTTTTTCTGATTGGGCATCCTGGTTGGTCATAGGCATTTTTATGCACCTGGAACTTGTTTTTCAATAAATACATTTGTGGTAGCATCCATGCACCAATTTAAGGTGGGATGGGGAGTGGGGGAATTACTGGTTTTATCAACATGGATAGATTTGGGCATAATACTGTTACATCTCCCATGCTGTCTTAGCATGCTCTGTTTTAGGTGGGTAGCCGTGTTGGTCCTCAGTAGAACAGCAGGATTTGAATCCAGTGGCACTTTAGAGACCAACAAGATTTTCAGAATGTAACATTTCAAAAGTCAGGGCTCCCTTCTTTACCAGCGTACTCTGGTGACACACGACTCATGTATGGTATTGCATAATATAGCTGTCAGTATCCTGCGCACAGACGGTCCCAATTCTCTGGGGTCAACCCCTGTTTTCTGGTCCCATTCTTAGTAAATCACTATCTATATTTTGTCAATGTTGTTGTGTTTTGAGGGGTGTCGTGTTAAAATTTGTGGTGTCAACTGCTAGAATTGTCACCAATTATTGTTGTTATTTATGTCATTTATAGTCTGCCTTTCTCACTGACACTCAAGGTGGATTACACAGTGTGTGATTAGTACAGTCAGTTTCAAGGACATTTACATAAACGATGCCATGGGGTAAATAAGCACAGTTTACAAAGACATAGCATTAGAGACCCTGCTCCTTTTTGCAAGGTCTCTAAAAAGTGAATCTTAGAATGGAGAGCAGATGCATTGTCCGTAATGTCAGTGTGTGCATGATCACTAAGGAGCTATGTTGCGTACATGCAGGGACTGAGGTTTCTTGATAACCTTTTGTTGAACATTTGTGTATTTCTGGAGTTGCTTTCGCCAAAAGAGTAAACAGCTTTGTGACATATGTACTGATGCAAAATAGGTAGTTTCAGAGTAAATTTATTACAACGGTGAAGCTTCAGTAATGTCTAATGTGAGCTGGGCTTAGGCAGTGCTCCTTCATAAGAGTATTGGGGTGTCACGAGCCTGACTCTGTTTTTGTCTTAAGCCTTTTAAGTGGCATGAGTTGCAAGCTGATACACACTCCTGAATTTTGCACCAGTGCCTTATTTTTGAATGTTTTGATGCACCAATCCATTACCACCACTCAACGATATTTCATTGTTGGAAGAGCCCTTATGCCTCATCCTGTTCTCCTTTTCTGCCCTCCTCAGCAGGCTGTTAGATTGAGTTATAAGGGCATATTTCTCATCCCATTGAAGCCAGCAGGGAAGGTCACATATTGATTTTGATCCGATTGCCAAGTTCAGATCGGGCTTTTCAACCTCTTGCAAATTGCGGTGTGCTGGGGTGGGAGCAGGTGCCAAACCATATTTAAACAACAGTCTTCCGAAAATAAATACTGAACCACCATGTCATTTTTTTTAACCCAAGAATAATCTGCTTAAAGAAAATCACTGTAAACCGCCCCTGACATTTGTTCTTCCAAAGTTATTTGCAGTTTATCTTCTGCGTTGGAGCCTTTTGTATCAGTTGGCAGTTGTGTAGCTGCGTTTGGGAGGGCGGGGGAAGCGACAGGGAAGAGAAAGAAAAATGGTAATTGAGTATTTTATCAAACGCTCTCAACAAAACGGACTTTGCGAGTCGTAAATGAAGATTAAAACCATTGTTGGCAGGGATGAATAAATGGGAATGATTTATGATCCAAAGCATCAATATGTTTTTACTCAGAAGTAAAATTAAAAGAAGCAACTCCTTCCCTCCACCATAAGAAAAATGCACCCACTTTTGTCTTAACCAAGCAAGAGAAGATAAATAAATGTTTTAAACTATTCGGGATCGAGAAACGGGATGGGGAGGGTTGGAGGGAAAATAATGAGAAGGAGAGCAGCTGTTGTTGAATATTATGCAAGCAAGAGAGAGAGCAGTTAAAAAAAAACTCTGTCAAGGCAAGCAACTCTGAATATGTACTTCAGACCTCCCCGTTGCAGCAAGAAGATTAAATATTATAAATGGGGCCGTTTGGCAAAGTGGGTTTACTCATGATATTTAATCCTGGTATTGTCTGTTCTTTAAAATAAAATGTCTTTCTTCATCCTCATGCATTGGTAGATGGTTTCCCAAATAAACGAACTGCCTACGATGGAATTCTTTCTTTCTTTTTTTAATTTCCACAAGCTCTCTTGAAAATTTGGGAATTGGCCAAAAAATGAACTTGGATGCACAGTCTAATGACAACATCCTTTTTGCAGCTGCAAATAGAGAAGCCAGGATTATACCACGATGGCTTTTGCTAGCAGAGTGGAAAATGTGGACCCGTGCTACAGCTGCCCCGTGAGGCTTCTGCTTGTTGGAAGGCGCAGTCTCCAACTTCCACGCTCTGGGAGGAAGGCGCATTCAGGGAGCGACAGTTAAATGGAAGAATGAGTGCCAGCAGCTCATTACCAACCGCAAATCTGGATCTTTGAAAGAGACAATGTGGCATAGTGCCTAGGAAACTGGCGTACTTGGACCGAGAAGATCCAGGTTGAAATGATGGCTCAGTTACTGTTCGTTTAGTTTGACCTACTTCTCTAAAATGGGGGAAATCCCTTACGTGCCACTCTTGTGAGATGGGCAGGATGTCAGGGCTTGCCGTCGCTGCCGCTGGGCGTGGCACTGGGTGGTCTGCTCCTGACGTCACAGGGGGGCCAGGGAATCTGCAGGACCCTGCTCTGTGGAAGGAGGGGCGGTATACCTCACCCAGACTCCCTCTCAGTCCACTCGCTGGCCTGCTCAACCTGGCCTGCTTACCCTCTGCGCCCTCCTTCATCTTCTCCTTCCAGGACTCTCCTCCAAGCCTCCATCCTTGCATCTTACTGCTCTCACTCCACATCATCACTCCTCACTCACACCCACCACCACAGGGCTCTTCCCAGCCAGCTTTTATAGGGCTTCCTCCTACTGCCCCACCCCTCTTCCAGCCTGGCCTTTGGCTGCACCAAGCAGTTGCAGCTGGGGTAGCTGATCTGGCCCCACTGACCAGCACCAGCTGTGCCTTGTTCTCTGGCTGCCCAGCCTCCCTGCCTTGGCTGATTGCTGAAGGCATGTCCAGCTGCAGTCCCCTGGCTAGCAGCCCGGCCTCCCTGGCTGAGCTGATGGCTGAAGGTGGGTCCAGCTGTGGCTCCTTGGCTGGTTGCCCAGGGCTTCCTGCAGAGTGCCTCCAATAGCCCCACCTGGAGTGGCTTGGCTTTTGGCAACTCCTGGGCCAGGCTACTATTTTCTAGCTGGGGCGTGGCTTTGGGTTGTTGGGGCTGCTGCTGCTTCTCCTCCTCAGGTAAGGTCTTTGGGTGGGTGACTGCTGAGCTTCCAATCCCTCTGCCCTTGCCCCCTTCCGCCTTGCCTAGCCCCCTTTCCCTCCCTAGGGGAGTGGGACTCGCTGGCCTCTCTCTGTCTCCCCCTGCCTCCTGAGGCCCTGGGCTTTTGCCCCTTGCCCCTGGCACCGGCAGGTTCTGGCTCCATTTGCCTGTGGGAGGGGTTGACCTGCTGTCCCCCAGCTGCCCCCTCTGCCTGCCAGTCAGACCGGTTGTCCTGCTGTCAGCTGGCTGACCAGTTGACCTGCTGTCAGGTGGCTGACCAGTTGACCTGCTGTCTGCTGGCTGCCCCCTCTGTTTGCCCATCAGCCCGGCTGACCTGCTGTTCCCTCCTACCAAGTCTGGGGGCTGGGACCCAGACCCCGGACACAGGACACAAGTGAGCATGATAGTTTCAAGTGGGTAGCCACAGCAAGATTTGAGTCCAGTAGCATCTTAAAAGATCAAGCAAGATTTTTATGGTATACACTTTCAAGAGTCAAAGCTCCCTTCTCCGGATACCTGAAGAATCTGAAGAAGGGAGCTTTGGTTCTTGAAAGCTTATGATCTGAAAACCTTGCTGGTCTTTAAGGCACAAGTGTGAATAAATCTTTTTTCATTCCCCCTCAGAACTTTAGATCCAGAGGGGTTAGCCGTGTTAGTCTGTAGTAGCAAAATCAAAAAGAGTCCAGTAGCACTTTTAGGACTAACCAACTTTACTGTAGCAGAAGCTTTTGAGAATCACAGTTCTCTTCGTCAGAACTTTGTTTCAAAACCTTTCATTTTTTCAGTGTCCTTGCCTTCCAGGGCCTTCTCTGTGGTGGCACTCTTGAGTGTGGAATTTCTTCTTCAAAACAGTGAAGCAGATGCCAACAGTGCTAGGATTTAGGCCCAAGGTTAAAACTTTTGCTTCCTCCCCGTGTATTTAGTAGCCCTGTGAGCTACTATTACCTTTCTCATCCTAATGCTAACTCTCGCTTAAACGTGCTATATTAATCTCACATTGTGCTATATTTGTAATTATTTCACTATTTGCTTTCAGTGTTTCATTTTTTTAATTAGTGGCCTGCTTGAAGAAGGGATAAAATACTTTAAACAAATAAGCATAAAAACCAAAAAGACAATTTCAATTCTGAAGCCCAAATAAAGGCCCTGGCTCAGTTTGCAGCTTTATCTCTCAATCCAATGGTAGGATTGTTGACCTCTGTGCCAGCCACTGAGAACCTAATGCACAATTCATATATTTCTGTTTTGATTTATTAACTCTCCTTTTCTGAGACATCATGAAACTTTTAGGAGTCTTAAGCAAAGAAATGCCTGGAAAGCTTTCCTGCCCTGGCTGCGTATGTTCCAGGTGTCTTTATTTTCTGTTGATTGTCCCTCATACAATTCTGTTCCATTTTTGACTTCTGGGGATATGTTGTGGATTCCTTTTAAATGTATTGTTAATATGTACACATGTGCACTAGAGCTCTTCATATTTCAACTCTGTTGACTTACCACTACAGGTTAAATTTATGAGGGAAGGGGGGGGGGTGCATCTCTATTACTGCATATGCGTATATATAAATGCAGGCAAAAGGACTCACAGTATTAGAGACTTGCTTTCCTTTCATAACTCCCATACCTGCTCATCTAGAAAATGTTGCAGAATGTGTTTCAGTTGGACTTACTCTATAACTTCACCTAGATCCTTTGTAACAACAACAACAACAACAACAGCAGCAACAGCAACAGCAACAACAACAACAACATTTGAATTATATACCACCCTTCAGGACAATTTAATGCCCACTCAGAATGGTTTACAAAGTATGCTATTATTATCCCCATAACAATAATCACTCTGTGAGGTGGGTGGACCTGAGAGAGTTCCTAGAAGCTGTGGCTGACCCAAGGTCACCCAGCTGGCTTCAAGTGGAGGAGCGGGGAATCAAACCCGGTTCTCCAGATTAGAGTCCCACGCTCTTAACCACTACACCAAACTGGCCCTCTTGTGAGATTAAACCTTCTCTTAAATGTTGGTAAGTATGTAAAAGAAAGAAAAGAAGGGGATGAGACTCAAAAAACCCATTTTTTTACATTTCAAGGACCAAGATTTAGGCTGAACTCGGTGCATAAAGCCAGAGATTTTCTGGAAAAATATAGAAATTTGGATGACATTCCGACAAAAAGTTCAACTGAAGCATCAGCAAGGCAACAATTAGAGCAGAGCAAGGAGGAGGAGGAAGTGGGGGCTCATACCTAACTCTGTTTTTTACCTTCCCATATATACCCCTCTGTCCCCCCCCCATTTTATTAATTTTAAAAATCTCATTGCACTATGGATTACAAAAATTTAACATGGAACATTAACAGGGCAATTTCAGCCCCAAAAAGGAAGAAAATTTTCCACTACTTAAAGAACCTAAAATACGACATGATTTGTTTGCAAGAAACCCTTATTAGAAAAAAGATATAACATTTCCTGTATACTTTCTTGATGACATTGAGAATTCTCAGACAGGCACATTGCAATGAGATTCCCTACCTGTATCATCTAGGCTACACAATCCAAGGCTGAGAAGCTTGAACTAGAGCTGGCCGTTCGGCCGGCTGAGAAAGATTTGGCCAATTAACTGGTCAAATATTGCCCAGTACATTTTTAAAGTATCTGTTTCAAGAATAACAGCAATGATTAGCAGGTTTGCTGCTTGTGCTCGTTATAAAACTCCTTGAATTAGTTAACTGCTATTGTAACATCATGAAATCAACTTTTAAAAACATTACAGTAACCTAAGTCCAAACTCTCACAAGGGCATTACAGAGCAGACAGCCAAATAGTGCGGCAAGGGTACTTCCCTCGTTTCCGCAACATGCAAGATGATAGCTCTCACTGTGTGACATTATGCATGTCACAGTTGACACTTGTAGAGGGAGAGAGGGCACCAGTGTGCTGGATCCTCCCTTAATGCTGGCTTGTGAGCACTGATCGAAGCACATAGGCTCCCATACTCAAGAACATGTGAAAAAGAAACGTTCATGATCATGGGAAAGGGACCTTACATGCATAGACTTCCTACATAAAGAGAGCTAGTTATAACAGATAACCAGTCAAAGTTCTGCTACTCCTTAAGGTTTGGACCCCGATGGGAAGCCATGCTCACTCTTGTCCTTGCTAACAAATGATACTTAATAAAGATTGCAACTTGTTCAGTGGCTTCAGGGAATATTTGAGCGCGGTCAAATAAGAAGTGATCAATTGACAATATTTGACTAGTCAGTAGGACGGCTTGCCTGCCATGGGTATCCTTCATCACGTGACCAAGTCCCTTGGACATCTGAAGATGATTTTAAATGCTGGTTTCAGTAGATGAATTGGTTGCACCCATCCCATCCAAGAACAATCCTGGATTCTACGTTGATGCGAAATGAATGATATCCTTTTGGAAGCTTGAGTAGTGACGCTGCTTTGGGTTGGAAAGTTCCCACAAAGAAGCAGGTTCTCTTAACATTGGCATGCACCGTGCGGAGCTGAAACACGTCAATCGCTGTTCAGCCTGACTTTTCATAACCACCAGCTGTGAGTGTGTAGCTGGAGCTCCGTAAACCTCTGACATCGTATAAACCATGCTCGAGCTCTTTCGTACTTTGTTATAAAGGTGATCCCAGGGAATTGTTTGTTGAATAACCCCATGGTATACTGTACATCATTTTTATTCTTTGTAATAAAGATGGAGAGGCTACATACCATCTGCACAACGTTGGCTGGATGCTTGTAGAAAACATTATGTTCCACAGCCGCACAGATCTCAGCAGGTACCAATATATTCACCCTCTTGCCATTCCATTCTCGAGGAAACAAAACCTTCCTTCAAATCTGCATGACATTTTTACAAAGTCCAAGGACACTGCCCCCAGGAGCTTACAAGCTAAATTTTATCAGAAGGGAGTCTACGGAAGAAAGAAAAGAGAGGTAGAGATAGGGGATAATTGGGGAAGGTGTGTATGTTTTCCAGTCACACATGGATGGTTTCAGAGGTGAAAGCGGAGAGGGAAAGAGCCATAGGGTGAAGGTCTCCGCTCGAGTATTTCCAAAATCCCTGTATTTTCCCTCTTTCTGTCAGAGACACTGCCCATCTCTTCTTACGGGCTGTTTGGCCTAACCATGTTTCTGCGTATGGTGCTTTTACTCAGGAGTTCTTATATCCAGGGCTTCACATTGGAGGCCAGCACCACTGGCTCCTTCCAGGGCCTTCCATCTGACATCAGGCAGGGATTTTTTTTTACATATTGAAAGACCTGTAGGTAGGGCTTTTTTCTGGGAAAAGAGGTGGTGGAACTCAGTGGGTTGCCCTCGGAGAAAATGGTCACATGGCTGGTGGCCCCGCCCCCTGATCTCCAGACAGAGGGGAGTTTAGATGGCCCTCCGCGCTCTGTCTGGAGATCGGCGTGGGGCCACCAGCCATGTGACCATTTTCAAGAGGTTCCGGAACTCCGTTCCACCGTGTTCCATCTGAAAAAAAGCCCTGCCTGTAGGGCTTATGTGTGTTTCTCAAAATGCTGACTCACTGCCATACGTTATACACATTTGGGCAATTTGCTTATTTTCTTACTAATCTTATTTATACCTCACTCAAGGTGGCTTACAGTTCTAACCTTAAAAACATACTACGACTCAAGGTGGGTATGAAGCAAATTTCAGCCATAATGCATCTGACAAAGAGAACTGTGATTCTCGAAAGCTTATGCTACAATAAAATTGGTTAGTCTTAAAGGTGCTACTGGACTGTTTTTTATTTTGCTACTACAGACTAACACGGTTAACTCCTCTGAATCTGGATTGCAGCAATTAAGTTTTGGTTGTCTCTTATTCTATGTAACTGTCTTCTGATTATGATGCGTTGGCTTCAATCTGACTCCTCCTCCAGCTCATGGATTCAGAAGATAGACAAGAAGATTGCCGAGGTGGGTCTTTCTGTGACTTAATTATCAATATTGGGGTTAAACAAAGCCTGTGTAATAGTAACAGAAAGGCTTGAAGACCTAGACTGGCAAACATTAGTAGCCGATGCTAGGTGAGTTTGCTCATCTATTTATCTAGGCTTTGTGCCTTCAGGTCCTTTTGTGTGTAATGAATCTTTAGCCTGTTTTACAGTTCCTGCTTATTGCAGGTGGTTCTCTTTAGCCTATTTGAATACACTTCGCTTAGCAGTGCTTAACAGGAAAATTCAGGGGAACTCCCCATGAGCAGAAGCTATGTCCATATGTGGTGCTCACGTCGTGGAATCTAGTAAAGAGTCCAGTAACACCTTTAAGACTAACCAATTTTATTGTAGCATAAGCTTTCAAGAACCACAGTTCTCTTCATCAGACACATCGTCATCGCAGATGAAGCACAGCCAAGGACTTCCAAACTTCCGGCTTCACCCAGAGAGCGCTGCAGTCAAAGGCAACGTATGGGGCTGCAAGAGAGATGGCAAAGCGCACGCCTCCTGGCTCGACGCCGGCTGCTTGTGGATAGTGATGAGGAGTAACCACGGGATAGCTCCCAAGCAGCCGGCTGCAAGCCCAGCCTCACTATAAAACCCAGCCACAGAAGACCAGGAGGCGTAGAAGCAACATGCTAGATTCCTGCTACTGTTGTGACCACGCTCTTGAACCTTGCCTTGCTCCTGTAACTTTCGGACCGTGCCCTGTCTCTGCCTGCATCTAGACCTGACTTCACCGGTAATTGACCTACGGACCTCCTGACTTGGCTTTGGACTTTAAACTCACCCCTGGCTTTGGATTTGTGCTGACTTCAGACCTGACTCTTGACTACTCTGCTTGAGCTGGCCCAGCCCAAGACAAACTTCCTTGAGTGACTAGTTCCTGCAGATGTTAATTGAACTTGTATAGTAGACATAATAGAAGTCTCAGCTGTGGCAAAACTCACTCGTTTTCATTTACACTGCGTGAAATACTTTAACATGAATTGTGTCCATGCTTATGTTTTTATTGGCCCTAGATTCAGCAAGCCCAACAAGCCACTGTGCTTTATGCACTATTTTACTGTGAACAAATGTGGATTAACCTCCCCCCCACCAAATAAAGTATCGTAAAGCCTGAAGTAAAAACCGTCTAAATGCTTGCACCCCATTAAAGGCCGCAGGGTACAAAATGGCCTTGCCGAGCCTCTTAAAATATATATAAAAGTATTGCCCCTCCCTCACCTCCTCAAGGAGCCTGTTCCATAGGGTGAAAGTCAAAATGATTGGACAGAAGGGTTGGTCGTCATCCATGAGACGTTTCGTATAACTTCATAACCCAGAAGTAATAACTTGGAGGTGCTGATTCAACGACTGCAGAGATCCCTAACATGGCTCCCATAGGTGCCATGGCACGCACTAATACCTTTGTTGGTACCTGCCAAGCGTTCTTAGAAAGTGGGCAGTGCCAGGTGAGGCTTTTTGAGTTTAGGCGTTTATGGTATAAAGGTAACAGTGGCTTTACATAAAGTACCTATATGCAAAAAGCGGAGTGTTACTTATTTGTTTACTTAAAATATTTATTAGCCCCCTTTCTGTCATGCAGGAACTGAAGATGGCTTACAATAGACATACAAACAATCATAAAATGAATAAAAACAAAGTTTAAACAAGGTTTAAAAGAATAAAAGAACATGAAAGAGACTGCAGACTTGGCCAACCTGAAAAATCAGCAGTGGCTGAACATAGCCTAACTCAAGCAGGACACAGTATCCTATTCTAGGACTCTAAAATACTGGACAACACTTTCAACTACTTTGTCCGATTGCACATGGAAGCCATTGAAATTCATAAGCATAAGCACAACTTCAACAGGAAAGAAGAGACTTTAAGAATGAATAGAGCATGGTTTCCAATCCTGAAAAACACCAGGCTAACAAAATACTCTACATCTTACAATAGCCCTGTAGATAAGGTTAGAATATCAAGCACCAATCCATATGCAAAAGAACCTCCTCAGGATACAGTGAAGCATTAGCATTCCATTAGCATTCCACACCCTGGGAAACTCTTACAGGATGACGCAACCCAAACCCACCTTCCTGAGTAGATATAAATGACCTGCTAACATCTTCTCCACAGTTTGACGCTGAGAGATCTCTGTCTTTCGGTGCTACACCTCTGAAGATGCCAGTCACAGCTGTTGGCGAAACGTCAGGAACTACAATGTCAAGACCACGGCGATACAGCCTGGAAAATCCACAACAGCCATCGTTCTCCGGCCGTGAAAGCCTTCGACAATATATCGTTTGAAAGCATAGTTTAGTAGAACAGTTCAAGACAGCCAATAAATGTAGAAACAATTCTAGCAATACAGTGGGACCTGATTCTGACTAAACAAGATTGGGCTGTTGCTTAATCTTCCCAATTTGAATTTATTTTTTGTAATTCTGGTAGTAGTTGGTAACAACATCACTATATCAAATTTTGTTCACTTTTCAAAATATTAAAATCTGGTCAGAATCTCTTGTAAACTGTACATACGTGCATGGAGCTCTCACCAGCCCTTCAGCACCAACTGTCATTACAAATGATAACGCAGGTTAAAAATGGTTGGATTCATGAGGAAAAGGCTCTTGTAGAGCGATAGCAAGGACAACCATTTTTTCCCCTTTGTTTTTGCATAAACATGTTAGATGCCTGCAAAATGAAGACAGATAGTGCCAGATGAGGGCTTCTTAGCTAGCTCCGTATGTCTACTTATTCAGTGTATATGCAAGAAAATATTTTAAACAATATGTTAATTTTTAAAAGCATCTCATAAAGCAGCGCTTCTCCCTGAAATATTGAAGAGCCACTATCACAGTTTTTCATCACCTCACCCCTTGATGTTTTGTGGTTGGCTCCACCTCTTGTGGCAGCCATTTTGTAATTGTGTCTACCACTCAGTGTCAGAATTTCAGAGGTGGCTGCAAGCTCTGAAAGGTTGGGAACCAACACTGGGGCTTTTTATGCAACCTCCAGAATTTGAGCAATTGCAAGTTTCCTTCTTTAAAAAAACAGTCCTGATTAGAGATGGGCATGAACTGAAATACAAACCAAAGTTTGTCACGAATCAGGCCGGTTCGTGGTTTGCGAACTGGTGGTTCATCAGACCCCATTTCTGACGAACCATGACAAAGTGGCAGGGAAGCTGCTGCTTCATCCCCTCTGCTTCCCAGCTTCCCTGCTATTTTGTTTCCAAATGGCTGTGTGTAAAACGCTTGGTTTTTTCTCCCTTTTTCAAAGCCTAAAACATGCCTGGGAGGGAGGTAAAAGGAGCCCTTTAATCCTTTCCTGGCTTTTAAAACCAGGAGGAATGTGCAGAAACATTACAATGTTGCAATGTTACAACATTGCAACCTTTTCTTGCTTTTGAAAAAAAAGAGAGTGTGCATACCTCAAAGGAGGAAGGGAAAAACCAGCCATTTAACCCTTTCCTGGTTTTTAAAGCTAGCAGGGAATAAGCAAACTCCTGCAAACATGGGAAACAGAACTGATATTGAAACGCTTTAAAGTGTGAAAAGGACCTCAGTTGATAGGAGGGGGATGCCCCTCCCCTCAGCTGAAAAAAGCACCAGGTGTTTGAAAGCAGCAGCCATGCAAGAAAAGCATTGCTGCTTTCATTGCGGCAGCTTTTTTCAGCTGATAGGGGATTCCCCTTCCCATCAGCTGAAAAGCGGCAGGCATTTAAAAGGGGCAAACCAGAAGCACAAACTCCTATTCTGCAGGCCTTCTGCTGCCCTGAAACTGCTGTTTTCACAGTTCGTGGACCGAGGCAAGTTCGTGAAAGTTCATGGTTCGTGAAATGTGACGAACCACGAACCACATGGTTCGGATTTTTCCCGGTTCGTGCCCATCTCTAGCCTTGATGCAACTTGAGTATAAGAAGAGGTCTGTTGGAACAGATCTGAAGTCTGACTAGCTCTCCCCTCAGTGGCCAATGAGATGCCTCTGGGAGGCCTACAAATGGAACATGAAATTTACACATGGTCACCTCTGGTCTCTGCTGCTGCTTGATAGGGTGGCAGAAGCAAAAAAGGAGGAGAGAACTGACGTCGCTTGAATCCTTCAATGTCACTTCTGACACAAGCATGGAAGTGATGTCATTGCATTGGGCCACTTTGTAGGATTCCACTAAAACTAGAGTTTTGAGAAATCACAAAGTGTTGCCCCAACATGATAACATCAGTTCTGGGTTTGCACTAGAAATGACATTGCAACATTGGAGCGGCACTGATTAACACGTCCTCACCCTATAGCAACAGCCCCCTCCTGTAGGTTATCTGCAGCAACTGGTATTCAGAGATATACTATCTCTGGACGTAGAGGTTCCATTGAATCATTATGGCTAATAGCTACTGATTGACCTACTCTTCATGAATTTGTTTTAATTCTCTTTTGAAGTATTCTGTAAGAACATATGTATTTTCTGCTACCGCTTTGTGAAATTGCTGATTCATATAGTTGGAGCCACCATTCCTTTTGATCCTCAAGATCTTTGGTTGACTGATGTGCTTTCAGAGGTGATCATGTGGCAGCTATTGGACATATGAAGAGAAATCATGGGATAGATATGAATGTGCTGGGGCCTGTTGTAGTGATCAAGAAAGTCACTTCCCAACTGAGTTCAGTGTCTCAATGAAATTCCAAGCAAAAAGTCTTCTACACTTGACAGACAGTAGATTTTCAGTTCAGTTAAGGTGAATTTAACTTCACTCCTTGAAAACACTCCTTTTTTCGTCTGCTTTAAAAAGAACATTGTAGGACCAGTATATCCAACCAAAAGTCAACTTCAGAGTTCAGGTTTTTGGCTGATGACTAATAGCATTGAATTGTCAGCAAACGAACATTTTTAGTAACTGTTTTTAGCAGATGGGACCATTAAAGAAAATGGTTTGTCTGCACATTCAGACAATACAACAATGGCGAGAGGTTAAACCACATTGTCCAAAAGATGTACCAGGAATAAGAGAATAGTTTAGATGGAGAAACCATAGTCCTTGAAGCTACGAAAGAACTCAAAAAATTCCTTAATGTTCATCTTTTGTACTATGGCAATTGAGATATTGCTTATTAATACAGTGCTTCTCCAGGATTGAGTTGAGAGGTTCTTTTGCATGCTTGTGTGGTTTTGTTGATTGAAGAAGTCTGTAACCTTCTGCATAGAAAACAGATCGTGTCCTACATCTTGGTGTACTCCCATTAGGAATTTTCATGCAGTGATTAAATCTCCCCCTTTGCATATATTTTATCTTACGTTTTATCTTAAATCAAAAGCTTCTTGGTTGAAATCTACTTGGTTTTCTATTTATTTGGAAGTTATGCTGATGATTGCCAGAGAGAACCTTTTCCATGGCGTGCTCCTGTTGTGCCCTCCCTAACCCCTTGGCCAGCCATCTTACTCTCTTTTGGTTCATCCAGTTCACCTGTGCCTTTCCCAGGGCTTTTTTTCTGGGAAAAGAGGTGGTGGAACTCAGTGGGTTGCCCTCAGAGAAAATGGTCACATGGCCGGTGGCCCCGCCCCCTGATCTCCAGACAGAGGGAAGTTTAGATTGCCCTCCGCGCCGCCATCCCTCCCTCGGGGGGTCAGGACCGGGGTAGGTTGCAAGAGGGGCCCTTTTCCAGGGTTTTTCACTCCCAATCCGCCCCTCCTCAGAGGCTTGTTCTGAGGATAAAACAAAGGAGAGGAGAGTGATGTAAACTGGATCAGGTAGTCAATGATGGGAAAGGCCAGGGCTTTTTTTCAGGGGAACGCGGGGGAACGGAGTTCCGGAACCTCTTGAAAATGGTCACATGGCTGGTGTCCCCGCCCCCTGATCTCCAGACAGAGGGGAGTTTAACCGGAGATGCTGGTGATTGACGCTAATCCCATCCGCATGTGGCCCTGCCACTTTACACAACCAAATGAAGCTTTTAATAGTTAAATGAAGTAATTGCCATTTTAAGTGGAACTGTGCTTTTATGTTTTTGCTGTATTTTATTTTGGAGCTGTTTTATTGTTCCGATTTGGACTGTTTCTTACGTGAGGTGCCTTGAACGGTTAATGTAATGGAAAACCCGGGTACGGATTATTTACTCTCTTACTTCATTTGTATTCAGCAGTTCTTGCAGAGACTCAAAGTGGACTACAATAATTTTAAAATACAGTAAAAACTAACAATAAATACCATTAAAATTACTTGGATAATTTCCCCAATTCTTAAAAACAACACAGTATGCTGTTTCTAAAAATGCTCTCTTGAACAATTCCATTTTGCATATTTTATGGAGTGAGTGAACGGTCACTTGGAAGACTTCCTGATCTTGTCCGGCAGTCCATTCCACCGGGCAGATGTGAGGAGCAGCTGTTGATTTTATCCATTTGTAGAAATGGCCTCTTCAAATGTCCTTGCTCAGATTTCAAGTAAGAAATACATTCCCCACCCGCCACAGCTGACACAGTGCACCTTATTTCTCTCTACCAAGAGATATGTGAGGAAGAGGAAGGGTCCATCCTCATTTGGAGAGAAGCCCGCTGATGACAGAGACCCATATGCTTCCTTCCTTTGCCTTTGCTTTTTCTCTAACCCTGCCCGTTTCTTGGCTGCTTTTCCTTCTTGTGAGTGTTATTTTATTTACTTTAATTATACCCCATCTTTCTCCCCAAAGGGGGCCCAAGGTGGCTTACATATTTCTTCTTTCCTCCATTTTATCCCCACAACAACCTTGTGATCGGCTGAGAGGATATGACTGGCCCAAGGTAACTCAGCAAACTTCTGTGGCAGAGTGGGGATTCGAACCTGGTTCTCCAAGATCCTAATTTGACGCTGTAACCACTACACCACTCTGGCCTCTGTACTTCAGGATGCATTGCTGTATTGTAGAGCTTTTTGGGTGGTTCTTCTCTGGTTTGTGATACTTAACATTTTCATTGAAGTTTTGGGGATGTAAATATGCCTGACTTTGACGACAGTGTGCATGGAGTTCCTTGATTTAGTTTCTTTGATTGTTCTATCTAGAACTTAAAAGGTAAAGGTAGTCCCCCTGTGCAAGCACTGAGTCATTACTGACCCATGGGGGGACATCGCACCATGATATCTTCTTGGCAGACTTTTTATGGGGTGGTTTGCCATTGCCTTCCCCAGTCATCTACCCCCAGGAAACTGGGTACTCATTTTACCGACCTTGGAAGGATTGAAGGCTGAGTCAACCTTGAGCCGGCTACCTGAACCCAGCTTCCACCGGGATCGAACTCAGGTCATGACTGAGCAGAGCTTGGGCTGCAGTATAGCAGCTTACCACTCTGCGCCACAGGGCTCTATCTAGCACTTAGGAAAGCTCTAATTGCATTTGTGTGTGTGATACGTAGTATTATTTTAGTATCCTTTGGGTAATTGATATTGATTTATAATCACATTAAAGAACCTAAAAAGTGGCTGCTGTGTGAGATGTGAATGCAGGAGACTGAAACTGGTCTCTGCACTGCTTGTTGCATCCCTGAACGTGGCAGCTCGTTCTCCTTGTATTATCTGGTCCAAGGTTTTGAAGGGAGAAAACAGTGTTCAGGCTGTATGATCTTTTGAGCATTAAGGAAACTAGTTTGTCATTCTGACCTCCTGTCCCCCCTACAAACCCCTCTACCCGTTGAACTACCAATGTTTTGATTTTTCACTATATAGGGGAAAGGATGCCACATGTACCTGCTGCTTCAAAACTGGCTGCCCCCTGCAGCTTGTGAGTTCTATCCTTTTGACTAAGGTGCAGTGTCATGGAATGTTCATGAACATTCCATGACCAGCTTCTTCAGAAGGGAATGAATTATCTAAGCAAGGAAGTTAACAGTTTGATACTTTGCAAGCATTTCAGCCAGTAAGAGTTTGCAAGATGTTTTTTAAGCTGAGAAAGCTCTCCATAAAGTGAGAGAATCATTAAACCTACCTTTATGTATTTGTTCTTATGCATATGCCTACCACAGTTTTCTGCAATTGAAAATACAGCTAGCGCTTTTCTTTTTTTTTTAAATTTTTTATTGGAATTAGAAATATTTTGTCATTTATAACAATCAAATTACTTTAATATTCCAGTTCTAACCCCCTCCCTCCCCCCCCCCCGTTTGTTGACTTCCAACAGTTTTCCAACCCTTTGTCTATTTTTCCCCTACTCATTTCAACTTATTTTGTCAATTAAACATATACTTTCACACTCTTCTAAGCTAGTCTATTATAACACAGTGCTAAGTCAATTTCCCTTCACTTATCAACTAACTAATACATTCCTGGCATGTTATTCAATAGTAATAATACTGGTAATATTCTCAATATCCTGTACTCTAACTTATTCATTCTAATGTCATCAATATGGGACAAACAATTTATCCCTCCCTATACATAACTTGAGTACTCATAAGTGATGAATACCTTTATAAGTCAACCAATTTAACTTATACTCTATATGTTACTCTTTACTTCCTCTTATATCTCTTATCTTTATAACATAAAGTCAATCAGTTTGACTCGTGTTCTACACATTTCTAAATATACCTATAAACACAATATACATTCGACATAAGTCAATCAATTTAACCCATGTTCTGCACATTTCTAAATATCGCTATAACCAAAAATACCTTCAGCATAAGTCAATCAATTTAACCTATATTCTATATGCCAAAATACAGCTAGCGCTTTTCTGTGTGGCCATTGTCTCTGTTCTCCCCCATCCCTTGTGATGATGTTAACAAGGCCAGAATACTTCTGCCATGTCTCTTGAGCTGGATGCTGCAAGGTGACCCGCTTTTGAGAGCACAAGACCTTTCTTTGTATGAATAATTTTGGTCCTTGGTGAATTACTTGTGGCTACATTTCAGGAAGCAAAATTAATAAAACGAGAATGGAGTCCTTTTCTCTCTTTCCCCCTTTTAATTGTTTGACCATTTCCCATTGAATCCAGTTGAGGGAATACATTGAGTGAAATTATCTGTTTAATGTCACTACAGTTAACTGAAGTATAAGAAAAACAACATTGGCTGTGTTTGTATCAGCCCGAAAAAAATCCCATCCCCTTTTTAAAAAACAGATATGTATAACAGCTCAGTATTAATTTCAGTGTAATTTAAACTGTATTTATTATGATGATTACAGCAGCTGTTTAATTATGATGAAGGGAAGGTTTCCTAACAGCTTGGGAAATACAGCAACAATCCTATCAGTAAAAGATCCCCACTAGTATTTGAGGGGGAAAATAATAAATAGAAATGATGAATTGGGCCGTATCCCAGAGAGCTTGTCTGTATCTTCCTTAGCCTACAGTAATTTATAAGATCGTTTTGGATCTTGTTTTATGCCTGTATTGCAAGGTTAAAATGGATTAAGTGAAATTGTGCTACTAATCCTAAATGTATATACTCACACTATGTTTTGAAGAGATTTGCCGGTCATGGTTTGTGTGTGATAGAATGGTCTTGGGTAACTGAACGGCCATTTTGTCATGCAAGTGCAGGACTGGAGGACGGGTTGCTTCATGGGACAAAAATCGAAACCTGCAAAGACTTGGTTTGGTCCTCCTCCAAATTGTGTGGTGGAGAGTGCCCTCAAGTCATAGCTGACTTATGACGACCCCTTTTGAGATCTGATGAGATCAGGCTCACCTCGGCCATCCAGGTCTGGGCCCTCCAAATTGTATTATGATTTTTTAAAGTTATTGTTAAAATTGTGAGTTTTTCGATGTGATCCTACATGATATGGAAAGCCAGGGCTATTATTGTTGTTGTTGTTGTTGTTATTTAAAAAGTGAATTGGTGCCTGGATTTGTTTGTTTATTTATTTCAATCATTTTTATGCTCCCTTTCCACCAGCTTTCCCCAAGGCAGCAAACAATTAAAAACATTAAAACAAGTTTTAAAATGCATAATATAAAAATTAGAACAAAAATGAAACAAAACACATACACAGTTAAAATGCAGATGTAGGAAGGAGGGTCAGAACGGCAGACAAAACATGCAAATCGTCTTCACCTGCTGGTGGGAGACAATGATAGAGGGGGTGAAAAGCCCTGGAGGGGGAGGTGCATAATTTTAGTGCCACAACTGAGAAGGCACCTTCATGGGTTGCCTCTAGAGATGGGCATGAAATGAACCACGAAACAAAATTCTGGACGGAACGGCTGGTTCGTTTGCAAAGCAACATGCGTTCTGTGGGATCGTGTTATTACGGAACAAATGACTTTTTCCTACTGTTCCGTTGCTGGTTCGGGAAGCCAGACACTTTGGCGCCATTCAGTCCATTGCCCAGGCAATGGCGGCAGTCTTTTGGTTGCTCCCAATCTGAGGCCTCCATGCTTGATTGGCAGCTGTCCCTGCCAACTAGAGAGCTCACGTTCTGGCCCATCCAGCCAGGAAAAGGGCCAGCTCCTCAAAGTAGTTGCCAGCAGAAACTCCAGTTTTTACTACTGTGAAGAGAAAATGACAGGAAGGGGGGGCATGGATCATGTCTTTCCCGGGGCTCAATCCCTCTGAAATTTGGGAAGTCTGTAGAGGATAATGAGGACTATGTCCTCTGCAAATTTGGTGGATTTTGCTTGCAAAATGTCATCCCTATCCAAATTAAAAGCAAAACAGTTTGAGTGTAAGCCAGATCCAAGGGCAGAAAGAGAGGAGAGGGAAGCAGAAGCCGCTCAAAATCGATGCTCTGCAATGGCGACTCGCTGATTATGACTATGGACACTCGCAACCGCGACTACACCAGTTACCCAACACGTGCATGGACTGGGGCTACAGGACACATGTTCATCAGGAGTAAAGTGGACTCGGGCAGGAAGAAACAGACATGATTCTAGACACTTGCAAGACGTTGTGTAATTCGTCTTGTTTAGTTTGGCTGTGAGTGTAAAGGGGCCCGTTCTGGGCTCCCTCGAACCACAAACCGGTTCGTGAACCGGCTCAAGTTTGGCAAAGTTTGTGGTTTGTGTTCCGTGAAACTGAATGAACCACAAACCACGTGGCTTGCTTTCCCCCCGGTTCGTGCCCATGTCTAGTTGCCACCCATCTAGTCTCAGCCAACGAAGGCACACAAAAAATAGTTAATAGAATATGTGAAGTTGCACGTTCAAGTCAGGCCATGGATCCATTGAGCTCAGTGTTGACTGGCAATGCTTCTCCAAGTTCTTGAGCAGGGATTGCTCTTTCCCAACATCTGCTTCCTTAGGTCCTTGATATGGGACTTCATCTGGCCAGACAGTTGAACCTGACACTTTCTGCCTACTTTTTACATGTGATACTGCGTATAGGAATAAAGTGGATGGTGATCCTCATTTCTTCTGTCTAATAAAAAAGATCATTGCAAGGTGAGAAAAATTGGCTGTGCTCCTTTACCAACATTTTTGGTCTGCAGAAATCTGAAAGTGGAGCTTTTCTTAACATGGAGAGCACTCTCACCTGAGAATAGCTCTCTGCAGACATTCCATTGTGTTCACATGAACCGCGAGCCCATCAGCCGCATGTACTGGGAACATAATGTGCGTGGTCACCATCTGATGTGAATTGGACAACGTAGATTGCATCCATGCATCGCCCAGTTCACATAAGATGGTAGCCATACGTATCTTGCTCTCAACTCATGCGGCTGGTGGGCTCCCAGTTCACAAGAACAGAACAGAATGGCGGCAGAGGGTTAAATTCTCTAGATCAAGTCGGGAGGAACAGAGGGCAGTTTAAAAGTGGGTATCAGTAAAACTCAAAAGAAAATGTCTAGCTTGTTTCTTGCCATTGCGAGTCGCTCCCCTCCTGCCCCAGTTTTTTCCCAGAGCATTTGTATAGTAAGTGTTTTGTTTTTCAAATGCAATTAACATACATTTTTGCTGAGCTTCATTAGTGCTGTAGCAAGTGACACAGCTGCCATGACGGTAGGCTCCAGCTGCTAGCATTGCAAAGCCACGGAAGGAAATCGCTTTCAAGAATCTCAATATAAGTGTTTTGCCCTGTATTGCTGTTCATGCCCTTTACCATTCAGAAAAAGGTTTTTTTTTTCGTTTTCCATTCAGAAAGTTACTTGTAACTGGTTCTGAACCTTTTAAAAGCATATGAAGTAATCCTAGATTGGTCCATCTGGGTTGGTATATTCTACTCTTAGTAGCTGTGGCACTCAGTGGTCTTTGTCAGTACTTTCAACCCAAGATCCTTGGAGCTGCTAAGGATTGAACCGGGCACATTTTGTAAGTGAAGCTTGTGCTCTGCCACTAAGCCACAGCCGCCTCCCCTTTTTATTTGAGCTTGACCTGAGACCGTCATCTTAGGACATGCATTAGTGCAGTCTCTCCCCCCCCCCCCCCAGATTTGGGGCTGTGTTCAAATAGCACAGTAAGCAGAGATTTGCCTGTGGACACAGCTTGTTGCTGTGCTCTCTTCCTTCCTGTCCCTTCCCTCATTTCATTTGAAGGCTTATTTTTGAGATCCCTTTGACATGCAAATGTGGGTGACTAGGAATTGGAGTCCCTCCCAAGGGTGGGATTCAAAACCTTGGTTTAACTCCAATTTTTGAATCTCAGTAGCAAGCTACTCTGACTCTCAAGACCTCATACCTGGGAAATAAATCTGTCTGTCTGTCTGTCTATGTCATTTATACTCTGCCTTTCTCACTGAGACTCAAGGCAGATTATGCAATATGAGATTAGTACAGTCAGTATCGAGGACATTTCAATAAACAATGTCATAGGGCAAATAAAAGCTCATACAAAGACATAGTATTAGCAAGAATCCAATAGTTGAAGAAATGCAGAAACAGAACATAAGCAATTTTAGGGCTGACATTAGGCAATATGAAGCGCAGGTAGCTCCTAGGAGCACGTATTTAAGACAACAGATAGAACATAAAGAAACAATGGTGGAGTCTATGGTCCCTAACTCATTACTGGAGCATCTGCCCCCCCCCTACAATACAAAAGCCTTTTTGAATAATTTGGTTTTGTGTTGTTTGCGGAAAGCTAAGAGAGCAGGGGCTCTTCTGACTTCCTCAGGCAGGCCGTTCCACAGGGTAGGGGTCACCAGACAGAAAGCCTGTGTATGGGCTGCTGTTGATTTTGCCCACGTGCAGGGTAGCACCTGCAGGAGACCCTGTTCAGATGAATGAAGTTGCCGTGGAGGAACATAGGGAGGGAGGCAGTCCTGTAGGTATGCTGGACCAAGGCTGTGAAGAGCTTTGTATGTGATAACCAATACCTTGAATTGAGCACGGTAACTGATAGCTCTAGTTAGTCTTTAAGGTCCCGTATCTTGCTCTTCTGAATGTGACCTGTTTTTAAGAGTGAGGTTCATTGGTGTACTTGAGAGGGTCATTATACTTTGATCTTATTCATCAATAGAAATACCAGCTTCTGATTTCAAAAATAGGTGGGACCATGAAGTGGCATTATGGTTGGCAGAACCAGGATGGAATCTGGTGACAGACTATCAAGTTTCTTGCATTTTCAGATCACCGTACCTGAAGAAACAGTTTAATGGTTGGACCAGCTTTACTTTATCTGGTTGGCTACTCAATCTACAAACTACAGTAATTGTGTCATTCTAAGCTAAGTGGTTTTACAAAAAGCTTTTTCCACCAGAGGAAACACACTGATGGCAAAATCCATAAGAACATTCTGACTTCAGTGCAGTAGCACTGGATTCTCTTGTGTATTTTTAGTTATGGCATTGATACAAGTATGAAAAAACAAGCTTGCTACATAAAGATTCTTAACCAGACATCCTTGCAATATTTTATGAGGTCTATCCTAATTATAGCTTTTTAATTAGCCCAAGCCATTAGTTTCTGATTAGTTTACAGAAGAATAAGAAAGGGAGACGGTTATTGCTCTTTAATAAGACTCCTTGGTCTGAATTCTTAAACATTCAGCATGGCTGGTAATAGTGGAGCATTTCAGGCTGACGGCAGAGTGTGATGTAGGCCTCTCTCTACCAGATCATCTCAACTGCCCTTGGCAGGGTAGTAGAGTCCCCTTCAGATTATTTTGTTTTAGCTCAACGCCTGCTTGGGAGAGGAGAATGAGTGGCAGTCAGGAAGGGGCATGTATTCTCAGGTAGTTGAGTCCCCAAAGAGAACTATAATATATGAGTACAGTACATGGGAATCTTTTCTGAAACCAAGATTAATATGGCTTGTAGCGGATTCATGCTTATCTCAAATGAAGTGGGATAGTGCTATCTGGGGTGGAAAGCCAGGAAGCCAGTGTTGTTTTCAGGATGAAGGATGCCATTTTGGGAGTGCCGGAGTCAGGACTGAGGCTAGCCATGAGCCATCAACCAGTAAGTACTGCTTCAGAGAGATTAATCAGCCCAAGTTCACCTCACTGGTGAAAACCAGCTAGCAAATAATAATAGTAGTAATAATAATAATAACAACAATAATATTTGACTTATATATTACCCTTCAGGACAACTTAACACCCTTTCAGAGTGGTTTACAATGTGTGTTATTATTATCCTTTCAACAATCACCCTATGAGGTGGGTGGGGCTGAGAGAGCTCCGAAAAGCTGTGACTGGCCCAACGTCACCCAGCTGGCTTCAAGCGGAGGAATGGGGAATCAAACCCGGCTCTCCAAGTGTTCAAATAGGTGTTTAAATCCAACTAACTGATCTCCCAGTGTTATCACGTTGGTGTTTGGCAGCATGGGAATTCTTTGAAGACAGATGGGATTCTTTGGAAGCTGCTGGTGTTGAAGTATGCATGGGGAGTCGTATTCCTAGTGTGCAAGAATTCATGTGCCAGTAGTCACTGGCTCCTAAAAATAGTTGGCAAAGGTTAGGTAAACTCCTGTATGAATTTCAGTTGAAGTACACATGAGCCATTGATACACATAATAGGAACATAGATATTGTTCCTGATAGAACTGACAAGCTTGATAGCCACAGGAAAGAGATCATATTATACTTTTTCAAAGGAGGCTTCACACATTACTTTTCTCATGCACACCCATCAAATACTTTATGTGTACAAGTAAAAATATAGTGTGTGAACGTGAAAAAGAAAGGAATGTGTCAATGTGCTGATCAGTCAGGCAGCTCGATCTCATAAGATCTTGGAGCGAAGTGGGTCTGGCTTTGGTCTGTTTGAATGGGAAGCTACCAAGGAAGGCCACAGTTGCTATACAGAGGCAAGTATTGACACACCACCTCTGTTCCTCTCGTGCCTTGAAAAGCCTACAGGTTTGTCATAAGTGAGCTGCAACTGGTTGGAACAAAAAAAGGCACTTTATAACAAAAACAGACATACACAGGAAGATCTGATTGCTGCTGGGCTCTTTTTTTTTCCTAAATAAGGTTCCAATTTATATATCCTGTTTGCAGATTTTTTCAAAAATGAATACCAACAAAGCATTCTATATAAAGGTTAGAGGATCTTCAAGTGTGTATCTTACAGGTTTGGCTACAGCTCGTGGCCACTATAGATGCTCCTGAAATTCTTCCCCTGCTCATTTCTCCTTAGAGTTGGGATTCTGAATGATCAGGACTTGTTTCCAAAGTGAAACCACTGTGCTAGGAATACACCACGGTCCTATTTTATATTTCTGAAGTTTGTACTGAGCGCTGTGCATGTGCAACCTGTCACAGGTCTCCATTCATTTGCATCTCCCCCTGCCCTGTATTGATATGCACATGTATATTGGTTAAACACTACACAAGGTCTGTTTTGTGTGGTGTTTTATCAGGGTGCAGAGGCAACATTTGTTCAGTTGTTTATAACTGTCTGTAAATCTTTATCTTACTCTCCTCCCAAGGAGCTCAAGGTGTACATGCCTCCCCCCACCTTGAGCCCTGTGAGGTAGCCAGGAATACAAGAGCGTGGTTGGTCTAAGGACACTAGTCCTTGATCGACAATCTAACCATACTGGCTCTCATCACTGAAACACTGCACACACACAAAAAGAATCTTGATTACATATTGCTTTTTTACTGTGCTTTGTCAGAGCACACATAGAAGAGGAAAATTATGGGCTGTTTCCACACGGCTTACCTTGTTCCGGAAAACAGCGAAATCTCGCACGAAATCTCGCGAGAAGACGCGATAACAGCGTCTTGCGCCATTTCGCGTGAGATTTCGCTGTTTTCTGGAACAAGGTAAGCCGTGTGGAAGTGGCCGTGGAGAGGTTGTTGCAAATTGTGCATGCTTCAGTTTCAGAATAGAAATCCTTTTACTTACCCAGAATTAAGTGGTATAGAGACGTTGTGGAGCAATGAAGGATGGCAATTAGTGGGAAGTCGACTCACCTGCCTGCTACACATACTGGCAAATTCACTTTATTTTTGGCTACATGTAATCAGAAAGGTTTTGAATTCATGCTGAAAGATGTGTTCTTTGTTCCTGAAGAAATCCTGTTTGGAAATATTTATGGATTTATGGTTCTGCAGTCGATGCACGTTGATGCAAGTAAGAATGTGCCGAGCACGAGCATTCCCCTTCTTTTGGGCAGCATTGTACATTTGGCATGCTTACTCTTGATTGTTATGTGCATTTTGGATTTAGACATCGTATTGCGATATGTTTTATACTTTTCCTTCAGGGATCGTTATTCTTCTGCATCTAGCACAGGAAGTTTCAAGGTCAGCATTACTTGAACAGTTGTAATAGTCCCAACAGAAAGATAAATATATATTGACTGTAGCTCAAGCTCCGAATCTTGCAGTTGGTGAAGGTCAACGACCCCTCTGAGGTGCTCCTCAACCTTCAAATGTCTATAGGTTAAATCACTGATGAATTGCCGTGCTCTTCTAAAGGGAGGAAGCGTACAGGCTCTGAGGCTGCCTGCATCCCTGCACATAGCAACTCCTGTATCAGTCCCACTGACTTTCAGTGAGACTTTTGCATGTCTATCGGTTCAGTCCTAAGAACAGTTACTCCAGTCTAAGCCCTTTGATTTCAGTGGGCTCAGACTGGAGTAACTCTTCTCAGGATTGCGCTGTGTGTGTGTGTTTGTGGGGGAGAGGACGTGGAACATAGGGAGGCCCTATTTTTATTGCAAGGAAAGAGCTGAAATTGTGTCAAATGAAATTATCTTGGGTTGTTTTCTCTGACCTGATAATATCATAGTGGAGAAGGTGGGAGGTGGCAGGAACAAACCTCTTGGGGCCATTCTGGGATTGTCAGGGCTGTCTGGAATTCTGACAAGGACGAGGGATATATTCTCCATCTTAGAAAAGAGTCCAGGAGCACCTTTAAGACTAACCAACTTTACTGTAGCATAAGCTTTCGAGAATCACAGTTCTCTTCGTCAGATGCGTGGAGGGTAAGAAGGAACTGGCCAGATATATAGGTGGAGAGGGGAGGGGGGAGTAGATGCAATCAGTAGCTTCTGATAATGGGATCAGTTTGCTTCTGATAATGAAACCAGTTACTTCTGATAATGAGATAACTATTCATAGTCCCTGTTCAATCCAAGCCTGACTGAGTCAAATTTACATACGAATTCCAATTCAGCAGCTTCCTGTTGGATTCTGTTTTTGAAAGTTTCTGTTGAACTACAGTAACCTTTAAGTCCTTGATGGAATGTCCTGATAGATTGAAGTGTTCTCCCACTGGTTTCTGGATGTTGCTGTTTTTAATGTCCGATTTATGTCCATTTATTCTTTTGCGCTGAGGTTGGCTGGTTTGTCCATCGTACAGAGCAGATGGACATTGTTGGCACATGAGGGCATATATCACGTTGGAGGATGTGCAGCTGTAAGAGCCAGAGATAGTGTAGTTAACGCCATTGGGTCCTGTAATTGTATTTCCTGGGCAGATATGAGGGCAGAGCTGGCATCTGGGTCTGTTGCAGGGTCTGGTACCTGTGTTGGTGACTGTTAGCCGATTCATGGTTGTAGGTGAGAAGTCGTTTAAGGTTGGGGGGCTGATGTAGGTAAGGAGAAGTCTTCCACCCAGGGCTTGTGAGAGTGAGGCATCATTTTCCAGGATGGGTTGTAGGTCACTGATGATACGTTGGATGGGTTTGAGCTGGGAACTGTAGGTGACAACCGGTGGTGTTCTGTTGTTAGTTCCTTTAGGTTTGTCCTGGAGCAGGCTGTTTCTGGGGCTAATAACGGTGTCAACTACACTATCTCTGGCTCTGATCCCAAACTGATCCCATTATCAGAAGCTACTGATTGCATCTACTCCCCCCTCCCCTCTCCACCTATATATATGACCAGTTTCTTCTTACCCTCCATGCATCTGACGAAGAGAACTGCGATTCTCGAAAGCTTATGCTACAGTAAAGTTAAGTTAGTCTTAAAGGTGTTACTGGATTCTTTCCTATTTTGCTAC
Organism: Eublepharis macularius; assembly: GCF_028583425.1. Taxonomy (NCBI): domain Eukaryota; kingdom Metazoa; phylum Chordata; class Lepidosauria; order Squamata; family Eublepharidae; genus Eublepharis; species Eublepharis macularius. The sequence continues at coordinate 21,074,578 of NC_072802.1, forward strand.
TACAGACTAACACGGCTAACTCCTCTGGATCTACTCTCCATCTTAGGGGTTTCATAATTTCAGTGCCAAAAATGGAGTGTGACAAAGCTCTCGTCTCACAGAAGTTGCAGTCATTGGTGATGGCTATTTGCTCACAAGTGGTCGGTGTCAAGGGCCTGAGCTTAGCATCCCTTTCAGGACTGGGCTGTTTGGCTTAGTTGAACTTCTTGGTCTGCCTGTAAATAGAACATCCGTTTCAGAGTTAGTACAACTTTGATTACCAAACGAGAATTATAAATGATGGAAGAGACCTTATCTTTTCAACATGGTGCCAGCACAGAATTTAATTGAAACATTTCAGCAAAGTGGACTTTCACCGTGATGTACTCTGGTGTGCCTTTTGGTTAAAAGTTTAAGGAAAAAAAGCCTACCCTGTGTTTTTACTAATTAGCACCTGAAATATGAAAGACCTATTTATGTATAAATTTAAAGGGTTGAAAAATTAATCCATGACCTTCATAAATATTGCACCGTTGACCCATTTTTAAAGAGCTCACCAGAATACAGCCCAGTGCACCTTAGCTGTATGATGCATTTTTAATTCCAGCCCCATGGAGACCAAATGCTTCAGCATACCTGTGAAATGGTCCTGAAACCAATAATCTTCTTCAGAGCCAAGCTGGATATATCCTGCTCCCATATCCATATGTTTCCCACCTCCCTATTGTTTATTGGCCATTGGGAATCACATTGTAAAGGGTTTTCAACTTGATAGGTAGATGTAAGCATCAATTATTTCCTGCCCTCCATCCTTTCAGGAACTCAGAATGGCATAGGTAGATCCCTACATTGTTATCTCGACCTTCCTCGAAGGTGTAGCCTACATGGTTCTCTCCTTTTCTCATTTTATTGTCACAACGATAGAGTAGGCTGAGAAGGAGTGTGGCTGAATTGGGTCACCTGGTAAGCTTCATGGCTGAGCTGGGTATTTTAATCCAGTCCTCCTTGGTTTTAGTCTGATGTATTAACCCTTCTACTCTACCAGCTTCCCTTGTTGTGTCTTTCTGTAGTTGAAACATATTGTATGTTGTCTTCTCCACAATATTAGAGTAGACTTCACTATGTCCCTCTACAAACTCTGAAGTGTCATATGTGAGGCTGATGTGCATCGAGCATCATCTTACTGTGGTGGCTGCTTGCATCAAATAGGCTGCAAGCAGTTGACAACTCAATGCTCGATCCATTTGGTGAGCCAAGCTCTAACACATCATGTTCCTCATTTCAGGACCATGTTGATGCTCTGGTCTGCTCCTTGTGGTAGAGCCATGTAGAATATTTTATGCAGTGCCCATGTGGCAAGAAATCTTCAGTCTTCACTTGGAAGAACAATGTGGACGTCATGCCAAGTCAAGGAAGCTTAACTATGGTCGAGTGTGATCTGAACAGCAAACCAGAATAGCAAACCAGAATCGGAAACTGTGGTTTGAAGTGAGTTTGAGAGCCATGGTTTATCATAATTATGGTTTGGCACAATATCTGAATGGATAGTTATGGCTGCCCCTAACTGAAGACAGAACTGGAGGCCAAGCTACAAGTGACGAATGACACTTGAACAGCAAGTGGATTGAGTGGAGAGCAAGTGGGGGGCAAGTGAACAGGGAGGAATACACTTGCTGTTCAAGTGTCATTTGTCGCTTGTAGTTTAGCTCTGAGTTTAAGAACTTGTGTGCTTAGGAAATAGGGAAGGGCTGATCATCCACTTGAAACAGGTATTAAAAGGCTCAGAGCCAAGCTACAAGTGACGCCTGACACAGGTTGGACACTTGTCAGCTTCCCTCAAGTTTTGATGGGAAATGTAGGCATTCTGGTCTTGCTGCTTGGCTCCATTTAATTGAAGTTTAAAGAGCGGCAGTCTATGGGAGGGAGAACATGTGGTTGGGAGGGGAGTACAGGTGTCGGGCTCTTGCTCCTCTTCCCCTCCGCTGGGTGTGTGTGGAGGAGTTCTGTAAACTTCAATTAAATGGAAAGCCAAGCTGCAAGACCAGGATGCCTACATTTCCCATCAAAACTTGAGGGAAGCTGACAAGTGTCCAGCCTGTGTCAGGCATCATTTGTAGCTTGGCTCTCAGTCCATGCTTAGGTTCCAGTGTGGACTAAGCAAGTTGGGGTTGGGAGTAATGTACGAACTGAGCCACAGTATCTGCAAAAACTTGTCTCCGTTTTCTCCTCATGAGGAAGTAGGCTGTATTCAGACTGGTAACTTTGGTCCCAAAACAGCTGTTGGCATTGGCTGTAATTTAGAATGCTGTCACAGCTCTGATGTGCCCATGGTGGTATGCAAGTGGATGCTTAGTGGTTCTCAATAATCTAAGAGCGGAACTACAAGTGACAAAAGGCACAGGTTGAACACTTGTCAGCTTCCCTCAAGTTTTGATGGGAAATGTAGGCAGCTTGGCAGAATGTTGGACAAGTGACAGTTGAAAAGTCGATTGGACAGCAGTCGGAGAGCCAAGCTGCAAGACCAGGATGCCTACATTTCCCATCAAAACTTGAGGGAAGCTGACAAGTGTCCAACCTGGGTCAGGCGTCACTTGTGGTTCCGCTCTGAGAAAACACATTTAGAAGGCTGCATGTTTTGAGCGCATCCTCACACTCAGGAGAATGGTCAGTCCCCTGTAAGAACAGCGGAGGCATTGCATCATGACACGTGATTCCTTGTAGTTGTTCACTGAATTATCAGTAAATAGTGGACACATTGAAAGGTGAAGAAAATGAAAAAAATGCACTTCTTGAACTTTGACAAAGACTCCCTAAATCCGTCAAAGTTGTCATGTTAATACGATAGCAGGATTAGTGGGGAAATAACATTTGTCAGAGTTGCCATTGTCTTACACATAACAACTAACTATAGTTTTTTTTAATATACCTTATATGTATATATAGTTCCAAACACTTTAATTTTTAAATCTTCAACTTCCCCTTTCCGTGCTTGGGAGAAAATATTCTTGAAATATAAAGAAACTGCCCTGTGGTCAAAGATAGTCTTAACTACCTGTCAATCAAAAGGAGAAATTTGTTGAGACACTTAATTACAAGATAATGTAGTCATCAAAATGTCGTTGTGGGAACTGACAGCTCATTTTGGACTGAAAGCGTAGAGCACCCTCCCCTGAGGTCAGAGATGTTCTGAGGTTAACTCAGTAATGACAAGTCCTTTATTATCACATTATGACATTGAAAAAAAATTGCAATTATACTAATAAATTAATAACAGTAATAAAATGACAGTCATAATTGCATAATATACATGTTGTCAACTACATTTTGGTGACATGGTTTGAATTTTTATTTTAGCAGCACTCTCACATTAAGTTGTTCCAACTTAGCACAAACATTCTTGGTTTTTCCGTCTTCAAGGAGTTGCAGTAGCTTTTGGATGCCTGGGACGGGAACAAAGAATTTGAACGATAAGGAGGACCTCTCTCCCGTGTTTCAGATTAGGCAAATGACAATAAAAGGCCCAAGGCCTCTTCCAGATGAACATTTACATCTTGTTTGTGAGTTATAGTTTTGCCCTGGGAATTCCTTATACATCACATTCTACCCCAAGTTTTTCTCACGTGAGCCAAAGCTCAGCCTGGTATAGTCACATGCATCCTTTCTGTTGCCAAAATTGAATACATGAAGTGGTCTTTCAACTCACCAGATCCAGGAGATCCCCCCCCCCCATATACGTGGGCAGCTCACATGCCATTCTTCTCAGAAACTGGGAACCTTTCACCCCCAGGCAACAGTATGACACCCCAAAACTCGTGAAAACAAGTAACACAATGGTCACGTAACCTCAGAGTCATGTGACAGAAGGAAGAGGCTCCCTGCCTGTGAGAAAAAGGAATCCTGTCCACCACCGTGAGATCTCATCATCCTCTTTGTGTGTGTGCAAAGAAAAGCAGGGAGTGTGACACCCTCTCTATGTATGAGCACCATCTTCCGCTCCTTTGAGAAACCAGCAACAAAAAATGGTGTCTCTGTGCGGGTTCATGGTCCAGCAGGGGTGCTTCACAGCCCACCTGAGATTTCTGATCCATGGAGTGAAAATCACTGAACTAGATTGTATGCAGAGAGTTTTTCCTCTCACTGTGGCTCAGCCACAATTATGATGGGAAGAGATCGCTTCTGGAGTTCCCGTACTGCACATTAGTTTTTAGGTATAGCTTGGGGGTCCCATTAATTTCAGACAGTGACTTTTCCTGTTAGGATACGCAGTCTTGGTGCAGGCATTTGAAGCTGTCTTATATTGTTGGGTCATTGATCTATCTGGCTCAATATGGTTAGAGTGTTGGAATAGGATCTTGGAGGTCCAGGTTTGAATCCCTACTCTGCTCTGGAAGTTTGTTGGGTAACCTTGGGCTAGTCACAGCCTTGGGCCAGTCTCTGCCTAACCTACCTCACAGGGTTGTTCTAAGGATAATATGTTACATGGAGAAGAGGAGAACAATGTAAGCTGCTTTACGTCTCTGTTGGGGAGAAAGGGGGGTATAAATGAAGTAAAATAAAAATGTCTTCTGTGACTGGTAGTAGCTTTCCTGGGCGCACAGCAAAAAGGTCTTTCCCAGCATTGGGAATCTTTAGCTTATAAATACCGATTGTACCTGGGAATTTCTTCATACAAAGCATGTGTTCCAGTACTGAGCCAGAGCTCCTCCCCCAAATTCCGGCCCCTGAAGAGCCATTAAGCTCAATGGAAAAACGTTATGTACTTGCGTAATACTCATTGAGATCAATAGCAGTTTGGCTGAATAACACCTGGTGCATATTTTATTATAAGGGTTCTATTATAGTAAGCCCATTTTTTAAAAGTATGTTTTGAGTGGTTTCTCTTCTTCAAGGGGTCTGTTATTACAAAATGTTCAGGTTGCGTCACTCATCATAATCTGCTAGAAGAGAAAAAAAATCCTTTTTCTCTTCAGTCAAGCCAGTTTGGTGTAGTGGTTAAGAGCGCAGGACTCTAATCTGGAGAGCCGGGTTTGATTCCCCACTCCTCCACTTGAAGCCAGCTGGGTGGTGAAGCTCGGTAAACCCCCAGCAACTGATCCGGAGCAACTGATCTGGAGCATCTGTGTACGTGGCCCTTCTGTCTAATAGAGCAGAGGAGGAATCTTAGGGTGAATGTGTCCTTAGTCTGCACAGCTGCTGATTGTGGGGAAGGTTTGGTGGTGGCGGTGGCGGTAGGTTCTTCTGGGTGCAGAGTTCCACCAGCAAGTGTGGGGTCAGGGCAATGGACTCAAGAATAAGTTCTTAGGAGTCAATCAATTAATTTTGCTGTCTCTATGAGAGATGACTGTGAACTGGCTGGAAACGTGCTGCTTCCTTTTCCAGTTTAATGTTGGAAATTTGATTCTCATAGACACTTGTTTTTAGCTGGCATTTAGTTTGGTTTCTGAAGATTGCTTTATTTTTTGCATAGCAACGCTGGTACAACCGTGCTAAATTTAATTTTTGTTTTTAGTTTTTGCTTACTCAGAGAGGAAATGTAAGTGAAATTCTTGTTGACATTTTGCTCACCTTGGTGTCAGCGCCAAAGGTCCTATTGATTTCATTGAGTAACATCTTCCCCTATTGCTGTGGTTCATTTTTGTTCTAGTAAGATTAGACAAGCCTGTTGTGACAGGTAAGCAGAAAACGTATCTGGCCTGATTAAAATTAAATGCTAAGATAAGAAATCTTCATTTAAAAAATAAGAGAAATGTAGGGAAAAGAGGTGGGGGGAAACCACCAGAGGCTGAAATGGTAAAATTTATGTGTAAAAAACACATATGTGTATTTATATCTTTTCAAGATGTGTCTAGAACTAGGGTTGTCAACCTCCAGGTGGAGCCTGGAGATCTCCCAGAGTTACGATCTTCAGACCACAGAAATCCGTTCGCCTGGCTGCTTTGGAGGGTGAAATCTATGACATTATATCTCACAGAGCTCCCTCCCCTCTCCAAACCCTCCCCTCTCTAGGCTGAACCCCCCAAATCTCCAGGACAATCTGTAGGGTTGCCAGGGCCAGGTTGGGAAATTCCTGGAGATTTGGGGGGGGTGGAGCCTGGAGAGGGTGTGGTTTGGGGAAGGGAGGGTCCTCAGTGGGGTATGATGCCATAGAGTTCACTCTGCCGAGCAGCCATTTTCTCCAGGGGAACTGGTCTCTGTTGCCTGGAGATCAGTTGTAATTCCGGGAGATCTCCAGCTACCACCTGGAGGCTGGCAACCCTAACAATCTGTCTGGGACAATCTCTCATTTCATGCCTCCCCACAGGTATCCGTTTTATAGGAGAGAACCATACTGTGATACCTCTTCCACCAGGAAATATGAGGTTGCTTCAGAGGTTGCTTAGGCCTCTGGTTCTCTGTCCCACTTCCTGACTGGAGGGGCACTAGAGGTTGTGGATTGCTTTAGTCTTGCTTCATTGACACAGTGAAATCCTGAGCAGAGTTACTCCAGTCTAAGCCCATTAATTTCAATGAGCTTAGACTGAAGTAACTGCTCAGGATTTCACTGTTAGAGAAGTAGGTAGAGTGTGGTGTATGCGCGCATGAATGAGGGCAGACGGAATTGAGGAGAGTGAGGAATTGCATCTCTTGAGGGCACAATCATTTGAGAACGTGTTGCCTAGGCCACCATAAAACCTGGAGCCAGTCTTGTACCACAAAAAAAGATTAAGTCCACTGAATAATGGAACGCATAAAATGGCTTGGACCTAGGGTTTCCTGAGGCTGGCAACGGATGGTAGAGGCAGAGATTTACATAGTCACTGTTGTCTCCAATCCAGTGGGGTGACCCTCTAGTATTCACCCCAAACTCTTTAGTTTAACCACAGATTTTTAAGTAAATGCGAGAGCATTGCCAAATGATATGACATCACTTCTCGGTTATGCCCGAAATGACATCATTGTACCGGACAGCGCCAGTTGCCCCCTCTCATTTTGCTTGGCATCTTTCCCTGCCACCCAGCTGAGTGGATGCTGGTAGAGGCAGTGGGGGATGGGAGCTGAAGCAGGAACTTGGTAATCCTATTGGAGCAAAGCTGTTTGGGGGAAGACATATTGATTGTAAGCCTAAACAGTATATTTATAAGTTGTGTTGAGATGCTGTAAAACAAAATAGATGTTTCGAAGCCCGAACAAAAAGAAATGCGAAATTAGAACACTCTCCTCCTCACAAATTTCGCCTTAATTGCTGGATCCGAGGGTCCGCCAGCTAAACATTGACTTTCCTCATCCTTTTGGCTGAGTGGGCTGGACTGAGTTTTGTTTCTGGTAGCATCTGCCTTGTTCTCTCTTCTTCTCTGACTTACATTATGTTTTATCTCCAGGGTGTGCTTAAGAAAGGTCACCATCTGTATACTTGGGGAAGGGAGAACGAGGAGAAGTAGAGGGTGCCACCTCGGAAGTGAGAGCCGGCAGTTTTCTGATACTGAGCATAAATGCGAAAATGGCAGCACTCTGGGATTAATGAACGGCAGAAGCGCTTAATTTATTTGGAAGCAGTTTGTAAATGGTGTGTAGTACTACACAAATTTTCCCTTTGGTGTATTTTGTTCAGGAGAAAGAACCTGGGCTGCGGCCCTCAGAGAGAGAAAATCCATGGTACATGACAATTAGCTCTAAAAAGTTCCCCTTTCTCTTTTTTTTTTCTTTAGAGCAGTGAGATAAGGTATCCTAAGGCTTATAGCTACCTTTTAAAGCTGCAAAGTGCCCCTGCTCCTTTCTCTAGCACAGCTGAAATTTGATATATATATATATTGAAAAATATGATTTATTTTACAAAGCATGCGTATCTTCCAGTGGTGTTTCCGGAAGATATGAATTACTATATCTGCTGCGTGGCCCCTGATCTGCCCAGATGACAAATCCTATGTATTGCTTCAAATCTTTAATTTGCTTTATAACTGGGTGCAGGATTGCGTCCCAAACTAGTTTTCCTGCTGAAGAAAATGAAGCTGATTGAATTAAAATTCATGTTAGATGCTCTCTCTGATTTCTTGTGCATATTTATTTATGTAGGGCTCCGCTCCCCCATTCTGCTTTTCTCTCATACATGGGGACTGGATGCAGCTTACAAAGTAAAATATGCATGAACAATGGACAGGTGAGCAAAAATATACAACCTCACAGACTTAAAATCCACCTGCTGTCTCAAAGATGGAAGGGCTGAGCAGTGTACGAACCTATATTTTATGCCAGTTCTATCATGTCTTCATCCCAGAGAATCCTGGGAATTGTAGTTCAGGAAGGGGAGGGGCTGGAGGGGCCATGGCCCAATGTTATAGTATGTATTTTGCTTGCAGAAGGCCCTGGTTTCAGTTGTTGGCAGCTCTGCCTAAAGGATCTCAAGACCTGAGGATCTGCAGAGCTGCCACATAGTTTGACTCAAACAGGGAAGTTTCATACACTCACATATCAGGGCGCTGAGATACCTTATCCCTCCTCTACTCCATTACAACCTGGAATCGCTGGGAGGAGGGAATGGCTGCTAAAACATGTAAAGTGTCGTGCTGTTGATTCCTGGGCTGCATCATGATGTACCACCTGCATTTTGGGCTGCATCATGATGTACCACCTGCATTACATCTTGGTAGACTCCTGAAAGAAAAGGAAAGAAACAACATAATTTTTTGAATAGACGCATATTTACCGTCTTCCTCTGTGAGCCTGGAGTCTTTGCCCTGTTCCTGGAAAGCTATTGGAATAGTTCTTTGCTATCTCAGCCTGCCTCAGACTGATATATAAGCTATGAACCTTGCAGAGGGCTTAGTAACAAGCGAATGTACTGCATTTGTTGCATTTGTTATATTGCAATTTTGGATCACTGTATGTCTGTTTGATGCTGAGCACATTTGTCACATTGATTAGAGAGTGTTAGCCTTAATATATATCTATATCTATATATGTGTATGTGTATGTGTATGTGTATGTGTATGTATATGTATACTTTGTGTGTGTGTGTGTGTGTGTGTGTGTGTGTATACATACTTGTATCTTTGTATAATTACAAAGCACATTTGTTGCAGCAGTAGTGAATGTAAGTCATTTCAGGATCCATCCCGGGTGGGTTTCCCACTGTCTCCTTGTTGCCTTGTTCCGGGGTGAGCCTTGTTCTAGTGTTCCTAGATTTGTCTGCTGGCTAAGGTGCAACTTTCTCCAGTTTCTGCGGTTCATACAGTAAATGCATAGTCCTGGTTTAACTTGTCAACAAATCTTTGATACGTAATTCCAATACAGGATTCTACTGGGATTGTTTGGCACTCTTTTGGTTTTCTTCTTCATTCGTTAATCGGTGGAATCTATTGGCCTTATGTTCAAAGACACCATGATGGCTAAGAACTGGATTTGTTTAAAAATGGAAACTGGGATTCTCAAGTTCTTAATTGGAATCTGGCTTGCAAAGGCAACCTGCAGTCCTGGTTTCTTTTACACCTAGGATGGAGTAGAGTCTTGTTCATGCTAATACTTACAAGGAAAGCTATGATTGCTTTTCTGTATTATGCTTTACACAGAGCCACTGATGCAACTGTTACCTTTCGAAACTATAAATGAGCAGTTACACAGGAAGGATACAAGATAACTATGGTACAAAACGTAAGTTTAGCAAGAGAATGCATGTCAGAGTCAGATAAACCTAAAGCTTTCCCCGACGTTGTAGAAATCCTAATTGTGCAAGTTCTGAAGAAGGCAGAAGTCAGTTCTGTGGGACTGCAGTTCAGAGAAGTTTTCTTGCATTTCTCTCTATAACGAAGGGCCAGGTGACATCTTATACGTAGCATTTGTAACTTCCTTTTTGGACACAGTTCATTTCCCCTGGAAGGCCTTATCAGTTAACATTTGATGTATTATACTGATGGCCAGTGCTATGTACACCAAACAAAAATAAGAAACAGGCTGTGCCCTCGGTACAGAAATCTAGACAAGGTTATCGATACATTTTCATCACACCCTTCTTCCAAGGTGCTCATTTTAGCTCTTCCCAACAGCTCTATGAGGTAGATTAGGCGAAGACTGTGGCTTATCCAGGGTTACCTGCTATACTTCATGGGAGAACAAGAGAATTGAACCTGGATCTGCCTGGTTCTGTCCAGCAATCTAACCATGATACCACCCTGGTTCTCAGCTAATGGGCATATGGAGGGCATGGAAAGAAAAAAAGATCATTTTGTCGATTCTGAAATGAAGTGGCAAGTTGTTGATGGGACTTTGCACCCAAAGGATCGCCTTACTGGTGATCTTACTGGTGATCTTGAGGTCACGGAGGAGACGTCAGTAATCAGTACCTCTTAATCACCACTCATAAACTGGCTAAGGCTCTGAAGTTGGCTGGGGGAGTCTTATTGTGGGAACGCGCCTCAGAGAAATACGGTAGGAACCTGCATGTAGGTTTTCTTGGCAGCTGCCCCTCCACTTTGAAACTTGCTCTCACTTGCTCCGGGCTGGTTATTTTTTCAGGGGACTTCTAGTGTCAACAGAAAGCTTTATTTTTAAATCCCAGAAGGCGTTTTTTTAGTCATGTTCTTCTCCCCAGTGTGTGTAAGTTTTAATGGCCACTATTATCTTTTTTAATGGTTGTGTATGGATTTTGTTAGAAGTTGCCCTGAGTATTGATCTTTATAATAAAAATTATTATTTATTAGTTATGCCCCCCGGGGGGTGTAAAAAAAGCCTTTCCTTTGGTACATTGGTGAGGAATCTGGATGAATTCTAAGTTTACATCAAACTGAGCATGGGCCCGGTTAACTAGATTCTGCCTGCACTGACAGATCATCTTAATATACTCAATACTCGCAGTTTTTCGTTGAAGAGGAAGATGGAAAGGCTAGCCACCTTTCAAGGAAACTTTGCTGCCTTTCCTCGTCTTCTCATTGGGGAACCTTGGGAAAACTTCTGAATAATTCCAGGGTTTTCAGCACTACAATCTGAAAAAAATTGGTCCCAAAATGGGCAATGTTATTTGCATTTCAGTGTGTCAACTGATGCTTCAGTGCTACATTGGCTACATGTGGTCAGCTGCAGTCAACTCTGTTGAGTTACCTTCTGGCACTGGCTTCTTACAGTTTCATGGGCTATCGGTTTACACATGCATATGGACGAGGAACCCTGAGTGCACAACCCTTCCACGTGGTCAGTCAGTGAGCAACGAGGAAGAATGGACTCAGGTTGTGTTGGCCTTGACCTCTGCACAATTGCTGTCAGATCAGCAGTGTACTTACAGGTGCACACTTCCTCCATATGCAAGCTCTGTGATGTTTGGAATGTTTGGAAAGCAGAGTCTCTGCCTATGGAGCGGAAACATATAAACTCACAGCTTCCCAATGTGGAGGCAGGAGGTAGGACCAGCGAGCTTGTACCTGTTCTCCCCTTCCCCCCCCCTCTCTCTCCTCTCCCCCCTCCCCTTCCCCTTCTGTGTTGACTGAATGTACGGAGGGGTAGTGTGCTCAGGGCTACTGGTGTACCCCAGTGTTTAATGTTTGAAGGTAGTTGAGAGTGAAGCTCTGTGTAATTGGTTAGGGTGGTTTCAGGCACTCAACAAATGCTAGCAATGAATGTGCAAACAAGCCTGCCGCTGTAGCACAGTGGTTAAGTGGTTCGGCTGTGCTGTGCAGGTGCCTTGGGTAAGCTCTCAGCTCCAGCTCCCCAGCTGCATTGTGGGGATAATCATGACACTTAACTTGTTCACCACTCTGAGTGAGGCAGTAATCTGTCTAGAAGAGCGTTATATCATCATCATCATCATCAAATGCTTGGTGCTGGAACTGGGCTGGATCCCACAGATCTGTTCCAGTAAAGGTGTTCCTTCAGTGGAAGACACCTTCTAGTGACAGATATTGATCTTCCACCAAACACATGAAGCTCTTTTATACTGAGTCTGACTCTTAGTTTATTAAGCTTGGACATGTCTGCTCTCCCTGGTAGGTCTTTTTGAGAGCCTGATGCAGAGAGGTGTCATTCTCCAACATCTGCCGTACTTGTACCATGCCATAGATTGGAACTGAGAGCTTCAGAGCATGTTCTCTGCCACTGAACTGTGAACTAAGCTGCAAGAGACGAATTACACGAGGATGCGCATGTGAAGGGAATTGCAATGTTAGTCGGGAAGCTGAGTTTTAAAAGAGATCAGAAGGCGTTGTCAATATCCCCTCTCTACAGAGCAAGCAAAAATAGCTCCTCAGAGGGTTTGCTAATCTCCTCTACCTCCAGAAGGCTCTGTCAGTTTCACCTCCCCTTCTAGGAGGAGAAAAGGAAATAAACAAACCCTCTCTGCTGGCTGTGCAGAGAGGGGAAATTGACAGAGCTTTCTGATCTCTTTTAAAACTCAGCTTCCGGGCTAACATTTTCTTCCAACAGGGTGAAGGGAAGAAGGTGCGGGTTTGAGCCAGGATGGAAAAAGGTTTTTGTTCTCTTGAGAATCCTGGCTTTGTCGGGCTTTGCGGCCTTTCCTTCCGTTCGTAATTGTCTTACCTCCTAGAGTCTGTTTGCGTTTGAGTTGGGAGATGGGAACATTATGCTTACGCTTTGCTTTCAAGTGGTTCACCTTTAATTTCTGAACTGCAATTAGATCTAGCTTTTTTCTCCCTCTCCCCTCTCCCTTGCCCCCACTTTCCTCTCTGCTTTTCAGGATAGCAATTAGGAAGGGTTGGGTGAATAAGGTTACCGTTTACTCCATCTCTATTACTCTGACGGATGGAGCTATTAAATAAAGGCAAACTGTAATTCCTCATTACCTGCCTGGCTCATTTCTGCTCTTTGCCCTGGAGAAGAGCTGCATAAAAAAGATCAGAGTGTTATTGAGAAACTCATGGACAAATACGGAGTGTTTTTGAGAGGGAAGGCGCAATTGCAAGTGAGACAGAGGGAGGCTTCTTTCTGGTTGACACCCTGGAAAGCCATGGCCAGTCAGAGTAGACAGAGCTAGCATGATGTAGTGGTTATTGTCAGACTAGGCTCTAGGAGACCCAGGTTCAAATCCCCACTCTGCCTTGGAAGCTTGTCGGGTGACCTTGGGCCAGTCACACCTTCTCAGCCTGACCTACCTCACAAGGCTGTTGTTGTGAGGATAAAATAGAGGAGGGGAGAACAGTATTGTAAGTTGCTTTGGGTCCTCGTTGGGAGAGAAAAGTGGGATATCAATAAATTATAAAAAAGCTAAACTGAATGGACCATTGGTCTGACTCTCTATGGGGAAGCTTCATTCAAAAAGCATCCCCCTCCCCAAACTTGAGAATTGTGAGGGTCTCTGTTACAAACATTTAATAAGTCTTCTGTGTGACAAATAAGAATGAACTGAACCAGGACTCTGACTTACAGTTTTCTCGTGGACTTTGTATAGTCCCTCTTTTGGGGAACTTAGAGAGAACAGCTCTGTTCTTCTGGTCACCGGCACCACCTTGCTTCCCTTCTGCCCCATCTTCTCTCCTTCCCTGGTAAAGAGGGGTATTGAGTAGTTTTCTGGATAGGTGAGTGGTGGAGAGTGCCCTTGAGTCATAGCTGACTTGGTGGGGTTTTCATGGCAAGAAGCTATCAGAGGTGGCCTGCCATTGCCTGCCTCTGCAACCCTGGTCTTCGTTGGAGGTCTCCCATCCAAGTACTAACCAAGGCCAACCCTGCTTAGCTTCTGAGATCTGACAAGATCAGGCTCACCTGGGATATCCAGGTCAGGGCAGTTCTGGATAGGAACCTGGCTGAATTGATCTCCCCTCTTTCTCCAAGTCCTGTTTCTTCACATGCGGGTGGGGAGAGGGGAGGGCTGAACTCTGATCCTGCTGTGGGCCCATCGCCATGAGGATTTACCCTCTCCAGGCCTGCCTTTTCCCAGTGGGTGGACAGATGCACATGGGCATGTAGGTAGGAGGAAAGATGCTGTGTGTTTCTGTCGACTTTTCCGTGTCTAGCAGATTCAAGAGTTACTGTAATAATTAGCAAGATCAGTAGCATGGACCCTGGGTCCTTTAGTATTCACAGCAAAGTATTTAAGCTAAGCAGTTAGCGTTCACTATGCAAGGGAGAAACAAATGGGTCCAATCCCGCTGATTAAGCTTTGGGATCTCCAAGGAGGTGACTTCTGTGCTGATGGCCAGTGGGGGTCTGGAGAATGAAATAATTACTTAGCGGTGTGTAAACAATGTGAGATGTGAAGTGTGTTTCTCCCTCGCTCTCCTCCCGTCCCTTATTTTTTTTTCCTTCCCCTTTTCTTCATTGAGAGAGTTTCTTGTTGCAATGGCTCCACTGGGACACGCAGCAGAGAAATTTGATTAAATGGATGCCTGGGGTCGTGACCCTGTCTAAACACGCTGCAGCTCTCAGCATTAATCAAAGAACGTTAAAAAAAAGAAAAAGAAATCCTGACCTTGGTGCACGTGAGCATCGGTGAGGTTTGTATACAGTTGTGCAGGAGAAGAGGGGGATGTGTTTGTGAGAGGGAACAGGCTGTGCCCAAACGGAATCTGCAGAAAAAACTGGTGTGTCCTCGGGCAGTCATCTGTCCCTTCCTTTTGTAGAGCAGTAGGCTGCAACCATTACAGGACCCACCTTTAACCTCAGCCAGCAACATGGGGCCCCCTTTTAATTTCTGTGACCCTCAATGGCCGTCCCGTCCTCTGTTGGCTCATCAGATACAAAGGAGAGGTGTTGCCGAGAGAGAGTTTTGCCTGGCATCATTTTTTATCATCTCTTTGTTGACCAGGCAGACTCTCTTCTGGTTTGTCTGTTCTCTTGGGTATTTTTATTTCTTTTATGTGAACAATGGCTAGCCCACTCCCTGAGCCAGAGGTTCATTCCTGAGGGTGGCTAACAATCATTAAGAGCAATCAAAATGTCAATGATAACTTGAGAACAGTAGAAAAATAAGACACAAAGCAGGTTGAAACAGTATAAAACTTGTTACGAACACTTGTTACGGATTTTAACAAATCAGTTAAAATTATCAGGACCAAAAAATTGAATCAAGACCACAGCTATTGGTAACCAAAGTAAATAAAACTTCAGGATTTTGAGGGGTGGGTGAAAAAAAAAACGTTCTTGAAAATCTGGGAGGATAAAAGTTTTTTCACCAAATGCCAGAAGGATAATGTATTTAGACCAAGTCAAAATTCATGGGTGAGAGCGGCTCCTTGGTTTGCATTACGTCTGCCACAGGTTTTTATTTTGCTTGAGATATACATTTAAGGGAAACATTTCTACTCTTACAGATGTACAAACCAGTCTTCTCAATGAAATTGCTAAATATGTTGTTGCTCAAATGGGACTTCCACATGAAAGTTTCCTGCTGATGGTCTTTTATTACCTCTCTAAAAGGCATTATGGTTGATGGGCAAGTGTGGTTTGGTGGCTAGTGTATCATAGTAGAATCTGGGAGACTTGAGTTCAAATCCCTCTCAGCCCTGGAGCTCGCTGGATTACCTTGGACCAGTCAGTCTCTCTCAGCCTAACCTAGCTCACAGGGTGGTTTTGAGGATGAAAGGGAAGGGGAGAGAACTATATAAAGTCCTTAATCCCCTTGGAGGAAGAATGAGACATAAATGTGATTGGAACTTGGCCGTGTTTTGAGGGAGTTCCCTTGAAAAATGGAAGGTGGTATTTTTAAAAAGACAAGAGACGTGTTCCTCCAACAGAAGAGGGAATTTGGGCATGCACACCTTTTTTCTCTTTCTTTCCAGTGTGGTGTAGTGGTCGGAGTGTCAGACTCAGTTTTGAATTCTCACTTTCCCATGGAAGCTTGCTGGGTGACCTTGGGTCAGTCTAGGGCTGAGATTAGACCCCATGAAGCACAAGTAGCTCATAGGAGCACATATTTAAGCCAACAGGTAGTCCCAACATAGTGGTGAAGTCTGTGGTCCTTAACTCACAGCGAAGCATCTGACAGCCCCTCCCTACAATACAAAAGCCTTTTTGAATAATTCAGTTTTGCATCGTTTGTGGAAAACTAGGAGAGTAGGGGCTCTCCTGACCTCTTCCAGCAGGCTGTTACACAGAGTAGGGGCCACGACAGAGAAAGCCCGTGCATTGAAAACCATGTTCTCTTGTTCCCATCTAAGATAGCACTCCATACCTGACCACTCTCATGCTCTTACTCTCTTGGGAGTTCAGTTAATGCCTGGAGGGGTTGTGGCATAGGAGGATGGTAACACTGATGCACCTTACATGACTGTTGTACAGATTATGGCGAAATACTATTTAAATGCTGTTAATGAAATGATCTGTGTTCCATTTCTTTTTAACAGTAACAGTTAAGGAATAGCTGTATGAAAGCCAGCATGGCTTATTTGTTAAAGTGTTGGGCTAGGATTTGGGAGACCCAGGTGCAAATTCCTGCACTGCCATGAAGCTTGTTGGCTGACATTGCTTCCTCTCTCATTTCAGCCTACCTCATAGGGTTGATGTGGGGAGGGAACTGCCCTGAGCTCCTAAAAGGAAGGATGGAAATGTGGGGGAAAAATGCTACTGGAGTTTGGAATGTAGGAGGGGAAAGAGAAAACATTGGGACCATACTGATTTTCAGAAATTATTTCCTAAAAATCATACATTAAAAACTTGCCTTATTAAAATGCATCTCTTAGAGGGTTAAGTCTAGCAAGAAATTTCCTCCAACAGAGAGGATTTTGTCAGAGGAGCAATGTTTCCTTGTTTTGGTTGTTGTGCATTTTCTGGGCTGTATAGCCGTAGTCTTAGCATTGTAGTTCCTGACGTTCAGGAACTATAATGCCAAGACCACGGCTATACAGCCTGGAAAATTCACAACAACCATCGTTCTCCGGCCGTGAAAGCCTTCGACAATATATCTTTTTTGTTTTCCTCTTCTCCTACAGCCCCAAATGCCCCCCTGAAATCTTCTGGGGTACCCTAGGAACATCATGATTGGAGAAGCAGGGGTTTGCAAGGAGAGGGGAGAATTGGCAAAAATCAGAGCAAATTGTTGGATGGATCCAACCCTGAGTCTAATCCTGATAGCAGCATTTGAAAATGTGCAAAACTTGTACACTCCAGTTTGATTTCCATAAAATGAATTGTTGCAAATGTTTCTTCCTGGAATCGTTGCTTCTTAGAATATGCTGCAAAAAACCAAGCATACAAATGCACCGTGAAAACCTTACTAACAAAGTGAAATAAACTCTATTGGTCTATGTACAGTGTATCAAGAAATAAATACAAAGAAACAGTCAATACTGCAAATTCAAGTTTTGATGTACAGTAATTTCTGGCTGCGCTACAACACTCTAAGGCATCTTATTATAATGCATATACACTGTACATAGACAAATAGAGTTTATTTCACTTTGTTAGTAAGGTTTTCACGGTGCATTTGTATGCTTGGTTTTTTGCTGTTTATCTCCGTGATTCTCTCATGTGTGGATTTCTTAGAATATGCTTGCAAAAGACATAAAACGGAGAGGATCCACATTGGTCCAGGTGGCAGCTCTGTCCTGGGTAAGTGTCGGGCTAGGCATATCACAGTTTGGAGACCGTTCCCCCGCACCCATGATTCTCCACTGTTTAAATAAAAAGTTGATTCCACGACTGTCCAGTACAAATTGATATCTTACCCTTCATGCGGTGAGCTCATTGTGATTTTATTTCTTTACATGATTTATAGTGCCCCTTTCTTATTGAGAGTCAAAGTGGACCTCGGAACAACCGTTTGAGATAGATATGCTGAGAGAGAATGACTAGCCAATGGTTATCTGGTTAGCTTCATGCCCTGAGCAGGTCTCCCCAGTAGAATCCCGGCACTGTAACTACTACACTACACTGCCTCTTAAATGCTTGCATTGAATGAGTGAAGAAGCTATATTGGAAAAAGATTACATTTTAGAGTGAGGGCAGTGTGTGGAATATTCTGTCTGTGGCCCTTGACTGTGATGGTTTATTCACTTGTGCTCACTACTGTTAGATATTGCTGACAGGAGACTTGAGGATTAATAACAACAACAACAACAACATTCGATTTATATACCGCCCTTCAGGATGACTTAACACCCACTCAGATCAGTTTACAAAGTATGTTATCATTATCCCCACAACAAAACACCCTGTGAGGTAGGTGGGGCTGAGAGAGCTAAGAACTGTGACTTACCCATGGTCACCCAGCTGGCTTCAAGTGGAGGAGTGAGGAATCAAACCCAGTTCTCCAGATTAGAGTCCTGCACTCTTAACCACTACACCAAACTGAGTGAAGACACCACTACACCATTACTGGGTTAAGAGCGTATCAGAAGAACATAACAAGTGCCTGGCCGAATCAGACCAGCGCTCCAAATAATCTAACATCCTGTTTCACACAGTAGGTAACTGGTTGCCCTGAAGGGTCAGTAGGCCAGGCCAAGGCCTTCCCCTGATATTGTCTCCTAAAACTGTTATTCAGAGATTTATTGCTTTTGGACATAGAGGTTCTGTGTAGCCAGATTGAATGGTTACAGTAGTAGTATTTCCTTTTATCTGTCATGAACCTGTTGTCTATCAACCTCATTGACGACTCCCGAGTTCTAGCATTAGGGGGGGAAGAGAGAAAAATCTCTATAACAACAACGACGGATTTATATCCTGCCCTTCAGGACAACTTAATGCTCGCTCAGAGCAGTTTACAAAGTATGTTACTATTATCCCCACAACAGACACCCTGTGAGGTGGGCGGGGCTGAGAGAGCTCCAGAGAGCTGTGACTGACCCAGGGTCACCCAGGTGGCTTCAAGTGGAGGAGTGGGGCATCAAACCTGGGTCTCCAGATTAGAGTCCCACACTCTTAACCACTACACCAAAATGGCTCTCTATGCATTTTCTCTACCCTGTGCTATATATACACTTCTATCAGGTCCCGCACCTTACTCGCCTCTTTTCTAAACAGAAAAATGCCAAAATCTTCCAGCCCTTTAATCATCTGGATTGTCCCCTTCGACACTTTATCCAGCTCTGTAATATCTTTCTTTTCTAGGTATGGTGATCAAAACTGTATGCAGTACTCCAAATGAGGTCTCACCATAGCTTTAGCTAGCACAGTGTAGTGACTGGAGACCCAGGCTTGAATCTATTCTGTCATAGAAACTTGCTGCGTAACTTTGGCCGGTCACATACTATCAGTCTAACCTACCGCAAACGGTTGTGAAGGCAACATGGTGGCGAGAACAATGCAAGCTGCTTTTTCGTCCCCATTGGGGAGAAAAGGCAGGGTATAAATGGAGTAAGTCAATAAATAAATGTGGATCTTCTAGTTAGGCAGCAGCTAAAATACCTGTTTGTTTGTGTGGAAGCGCCTCACTTGATAGCTTGATATGAGCCTGCCTTCGATTGAGCTGAATCCTAAATCCATGTAGTTCATGTTTAGATTGGCTTGTGTCTTGGGTAGAGAGGGATTTTTTCTGGCACCTGTTCCCTGAAACCCATAAATTGGATGTGGTAGAGAGTAAACCTGGCACTTCCTGAGAGGAAAGCATCTGCTTTACCACCGAGCCCCATATCTTGTCCCCGATAATCTCTGCATTATCACTCATTGATCTAATGTCAATACTTGTCTGTGCATGGACTGACAGATGCCGGATGAATGAATTGGATTACTATCTGACAGCACGTCTGTAGGGCGACTTGTAGCAAAGCTGAAACATTATGCAAAGTCAAGCAATTACTTTGCTGATGGGTAATCTTGGAAATTCAACACTGTATCTCCTGACCAGGAAGCACAATCTCCGATCTGTCCTTCGATGTAATGCTCCTTCCCTCAACTTCGGGGAAGTAAGCAGAATTCACCTGAAAATGTTGGCTTTGTTCTTAATTTTTGAATGAGAAGAATCTCAGAATTTAGCACTAACTTCAGAATACACATTCCAGTTTTTAAAAAGCTAGTCCAGTACGTATTGGCAGAATATTGGAGGGCATTTTGTGTTCTTTGCAGACATATTAACAGAGATGCATTGATGGAAGAGCAAGAGTTGGCATGGAAAGACCCATTGATAAACTATGGATGTAGGACTGACACCCTTCCATAGAGGCTAGAGTAAGTAACTGCATGCCACATATTCAGAGAAATTGCCGCACCATTACCCAGCAAAGCAAAAGCAGCAGAACATAATTTAAGCTATAATTGCACAGAAGCAAACCCAGGAGATGTGCAGTGCTGCAAAAGGAAAACACAGAGCCTGTCTGCAGACACAGGTGAGCAAGATGAACTTTGCCTGATGCCTGTAGGATTGCAAAATTGGTTTCAAGACACGTCTCTTAGGAGGTAACTCCATAATAGATCCTGTCTTGGGTAGGTGTTTGACTTCCAAAGTTGGTAGTGCAGTACCTGGGAAAGGAGGTATTTTGACGATCTTGCCTATTAGGGAGAATTGTAAACAAGAAGAAGATTCAGATAAGTCATGTCAAAGGAACACTTGAACCAGGTTGATCATGGGGAAGAAATTAATGGTGGGAAAAATTCATCGGGTAATGGCGACATCAGTTTGCTTAGGAATCACAAGAAGCTCTGTGGTTCTGCAATAGAGTTTGCAGGGATTCCTAGAGACATCCTAATAGAGTTTGCAGGGATTCTTAGAGACATCCTATTGGGGTTTTCCCTGGAAGTGATGTCATGCATTTTCTTGATGATGCCCTTCTCATGCCCCCCCCCCCCCCCCGGCCAGTTGCCAATCTGAAAGATTGCCCTTCAGTAGGAAATCAAACTAAAATATCTGCATTTAGTGTTACAGCAGCAGTAAAATAAAACCAGCGTGTAGAACCATTTTTGCTAGTTCACTTTTCTGGTGGCCTTTTCTTGGTGTAAATCTGGGTCTACCTCTGAAGTATGGCGCGTGCAGTGTTCCCCATAAACTCCTATCATCTGGATGCAATATTTCTAGTTGCATATATTTATCAGGCTTGAGACATGTTTGTTTTCAAGTCCCTAAAGCAGAAACCTTAGGAAGATTTAGTTAATGGGACTTTTCTCCATTTTTAATGGGGGCTTTGTACCTGGAGCCTGATGGAATGTCTGAAATGGCCCTGTGAGCGAGGTTCCTTAACCACTGTCTTAAGCATCCTCTGGTCATAAATTTCCCAGGTGTGTACACTTACGTCTTTGCATCACAGGTTATCACTTAATCTGATCATCCAAAGTTGGGTCACTCAACACCTGTTAAAAATGGTTTTCTCGCTTCCAAAGTTACTGGTATGTCCAAAGAAAGTGAAAAAAGTGGTTGAACAAGAAATACTGTAAATGAACTGCTTGAGCGAGAGACCCAATGAAATATGCCCTGGAATGCATATACAGGGGATCTATGAAGTCCCAATGACAGTACAGAAAAATGAAGAGTCCTTTTCCAGAGGAGACTCCAAATTCAAAACATCTCCACTCTGACGCAGCTGTTCTGAAGTGTGGGTCTAGGTAAACAGGAGATGTGGCAGCATTTGTGCGTATTCTAGGTCACTGAATAGTTTCCCTTTCTGTTCACCGTTCATGTTTGTTTTGGCCGAAATATGCAGTACAGCTGCATAGGAGTGCAGAAGGAGTTGAATTTTAATTTGCAGGCCCTTATAGCAGTTTTGCACTATCTGGCTGCCTTATAAGGAACAACAGCAATTTCCAGAGAACAAGTAAACTTGCTAATGGCCTTCAAGTTTAAGAATCGCTATTCTTGTACCTTCAAGATCTACTTTATACACAAACCTGGATGGGAATTTTTGGATTTCCCTTCATCCCTTTTCCTGAACCTGAATACACATCAGTGTAGCCAGAGAGAATATGTTGTATCACAAAGAGTTAATTTTCTCTCATGCCCTTGGTAAAACAATTCTACAGTAAATATTTTAATTAAGTTTTCTTGGAGAACACAAAGGTTCATCGAGACATGGGTCACATTGACAGCGCTAAACGGCACTGCTCGATTTACGAGCTACCCGTGTTTACCCAGGAATGTAAAAATTTCCCTTTCTAAATGGGACCGTCTTATCTTTATTATTCCAGGGCCTCTTCCGTTTACAGTTGTGCTGTAAGCAATGTTTCTGAATCTTATTTCAGGATTCCTAAATAAATGAACAGACAAAATTAATGCTCTGTGCCAGCAATCTTAACATTTTTATATATTCTGTGATTGAGAGTTAAGTCTTGCTCTACAGCGAGAAAGGGGGGAGGAGTAAGAAAATTGACGGCTGTACTTTATTTATACAGAATTTATGTGATAACAGAAGGTAAATTGAGCTTCTGGAAATAAACCTTGTTTACAAATCTTTTTTTTAAATGGGAGCCAAGCCATGATGACTTGAATTTCAAGTCTTGGAAACATCAAAGAGAGAATCTCTCCTTTTTAATCTAATATCTGTCAAAATGGATGTCTTCATGCATCTTATTTATTTCACCCTGCAGAATATGAGGCACTACTAACCTACTCTGACGTTAGCTGGGTTGTTATATTTCCCCATTTGTGAATAGGCTGAAAGCCAATGTTTTATTGACTGCAGGAAGTATCTGCCCCCCCCCCCCCCCGCACTGCAAATACCAAATGATGAAATGTTAATGGAATTATCCTGGTCTGAATGTCCAGAGAAAGGGTTGACTTCTACACCTTGGTACAAACTCTGAGTCTTTTGTGTTTGCAGTGAACTTTCCAATATGCCTTGTCAATAATAATTGGGGAAACAGCTAATCTTGAGGTTCAGGAGAGAGGCTGGCTAACTTAGCTAGATAAATGACAGGCTGCAAATAGAACGCCTGATGGGTGGTTGGAGAGCTGTTTCCATGGGCCGATAAAATCAAATAAAATAATAAAGCCAGTCCTAGTTGGAACAGAGTGTACAATTTGTATGCTAAAAATATTGGAAGAATGTTGTAGACAAGACCATCTGTGTTTGTTTCCGGCAACAATTAGCAATTTCTTTATCTCTTTCTCCCCCTACCCCCATCAGTTGGAGTCAGGGCTTAACTAGAGTTCAGCGGCATAATATAAGAAGGGATAGAGAAGTGGGAGTTTCTCTGAGTGTATTCAGAGTGCCCTTCCCTTTGATTTCTTGGGTTCTGCACTCCCATTGGATGGAGAAGGCTTTTTGGAATACTAAAACTGATCCTTTGAAGTGAAAGAAGCTGATACTGACATTTCCTGTTTCTGCTTCATTCATTCATTTGACTCGCTTTTCTTGCATTTGATAGGTCACTTATAACTGGTTCACTGGTCATTAGACCAGTCCTCATTGTCATTTCATTGTCAACCACCATTGGTTGATTCTTTAATCTGGTTTATAGAGTTCACCCAAGGCGTTCGAGTGCTCTTAAAATACTATCATCAACATTTTTCAGTATAAATTTCTGTGCTCATAACTTTTGGCCAACTTTTCAAGTGGTGCCTGCCTCGCACCTTCTAGCAGTACCCCTGGTACGTATCTAATAGGAAACTCCCCACATATAGATCATCTTCTCAGTTCTCAGTTTATTGTTACGATCCGAAGTCAAAATCAAAGGATAGATCATCTTCTGAACCCACATAATCCAATTCAATGCTTTTGTTTTCTCAGGGGTGGGAAAAGAGAAGTGTGAAATTAAAAATCCTCTCCTGCACTATCCAACCAGGAGCTACCTGTCCTGATGAGCTGACCTGCCTCCTCAACTTTACCCCCTCTAGTGCAGTCTACAGGGCATGGGCCTACATGAGAGAGACAAGTGCTGTGTACACGACATAGCAGTATACGTGGTAAACACTCTACACCTGACATATCAGTCTACCTGTAGGAGGAAAGTGGGACCAAATGCACTGGTCCCACCCCCTCGTAATCAATGTCCGGTTGGATGTGGATTCAGCATCTATGCAAGTACAGTCTGTATGTCAGTAGTTCTATCCCTGTGATGGGGAATAAAATCTGATCACAGGGGAAGGGTGTTTCTGTGCCTGCATTTTGTGTGAACATATTGATTCTGCCCCATGGGTGGATGTATATACAGAGGCAAGTGGAGCAGAGCACATATAATTTGTGCTCATGTGTACTGGTCACACACACTACGGACACAACGACATGCTTCCTTTGTTTCACAACCCTGGGAGTTTAACACTTCTGTGCAGGGGAAACAAGAAGGTGTGTTCCTCTTCCTTTTATATTTCGAGCCACATATTCCTCATCAGGGCTTTTCTTCTGGGAAAAGAGGTGGTGGAACTCAGTGGGTTGCCCTTGGAGAAAATAGTCACATGGCTGGTGGCCCCGCCCCCTGATCACCGCTCGGTGGTGCGGAGGGCAATCTAAACTCCCCTCTGTCTGGAGATCAAGGGGCGGGGCCACCGGCCATGTGACCATTTCAAGAGGTTCCGGAACTCCGTTCCACCGCATTCCAGCTGAAAAAAAGCCCTGTTCCTCATGGACCTTGTGGTTACTGTTTTATATTTCACAACAGCAGCAACTGCTATTTAAGTATTCTGCTTTTTGCAGAGTAACCTCAACTGTATTGAAGAGCAAGGCTTTGAACTTCGTTATGAATTTGGTCCTCTTCCCCTGCCACCTGAAATAGTGCTCGTGGTGTTGCTTCTTTTTTAAAATTTCCAAATTGGATTCATGTGATACGTTCAGCTGGTTTGTGAAGTCCCCTTTTCTGCATCCTCACTGTCTCCAGCCAGACAATGAAAACAAAGATACAGTAGGATTCATTTTCTCATTATTGATTTCACGCGCCAGCTGCCAGCTGTTTTAGCTTGTTCGTTTATATAACCCTCTGGGCAACTTTTTTTAAAAAGTACTTTTCTTTGACCATCTGCTAAATGTAGTTGGTTTAATAATTAAAGACTTGCCATCCTTTCCCCCAACAAACAGGAGTGCTGCCTATGCAGCTGAAAAATCCACATTTTTTTCTCCTTTGTGTTTGCATTTTTTGTGAGTCTCTTTTTTCGTGTTCAGGTAGAACATTTCCCTTATGATATGAAGAAAACCTTCAAGAAGGTGTTCTTTGTCAGTTGACCATATCAAGGATATGTTGTTTTTCTGATAATATGA
Source organism: Eublepharis macularius (assembly GCF_028583425.1). Taxonomy (NCBI): domain Eukaryota; kingdom Metazoa; phylum Chordata; class Lepidosauria; order Squamata; family Eublepharidae; genus Eublepharis; species Eublepharis macularius. Next base: position 21,099,519 of record NC_072802.1, read on the forward strand.
TTCAAACTTTTGACACTCCTTTAGTGGGGTTTTGGTTACCAGACAGAGTTCCTTCTATGCATAGATCATTTAAGATTTCTACTTTTTGTTGATAAATAGTAACATCCTCTGTGAGAAACATACCCTCTTGTCCACTGATCTGAATAGTGCATGAAGACATCAAGTGATTTTGGGGAGAAGGTCTATTTTGTTTTTTAACGATGCCTTGACATTGACAGCTACTTCTTCAGTGACGTGCGGATGTGCGGATCTTTAAGTTCCACCATCTGCTTCGCTTCTGGCTAGGGCCAGTGGGGCCAGTTACGCTTCAGAAATGGAGAGCTACAGCTATTCCCTTCAGATCCTGTCTTTAAAAATGCAGTAGCACAAATACTACACATACATGACCTCCTAGATTTCTGGCGTTTGAACTGGGAATTTCACAGACTGCATTCAGACAAACAAATCTTGGTTGTTTGGTCCAAGCAGGAGCCTTAGAAGTCTTGGTTTTCCCTCCCTCTTTCCCTCATGTGCCATGCTGAGATTGGTGATGTCCTGGCTTAGAACGCACTGCAATTTTCTTGATTTCTGAATCAGGTGGTTTAACAAACAGGTGTGTTTTTTGCCTACAAACCAGGGTTGAATCCACACATCATTGACAATTGCATTGACTGGATTTTTCCTGTAGTAATCAATGAAGATTAGAGTCCTGCTTTGTAGGCTGGAAACAAACCAGTATTGGTTAGTGTACCAGCATGGACCATTAAGTTGTGGTTGGTTCAAACCCAAAACATCTTCAGTCTCAGCAGAAAGGGTGACAGAAAGGAGGAGGAGGGAAACACAGAATCAGGATTTCCTTGTTTGTTCTTGTGGCAAGCGGATTATGATTTGATGTCTGAATGCAACCATAACCTCAAGCTAGAAATTTGTCCTAGTAAGCTCTTTGGGGTGGAGTATATGCAGGCCTTTAGGTTTCTTTGACATTATATTTTGTGTAACACTGCATCTTTTCATATGACTACTGTTGTCTCCCGCCTTTACAAGCAACATAACCCCCCTTACATATTTTCCCCCTATAAGATCTAAGGTAGTACTGAATGAGGCTGCTTCGTGATCCCTGGGATAGTTTGGCATACTGTATTGTTTTAATTAATTTTAGTAACTTATCTAAACTGTGATAAGGGACTTAATTGTTTATTAGTCAATGTTTGGTGAATTGTGACGGCCTATGGCTATAGACAATAAACTCTTTTGATCTTGATATCCCCCCCCCCTCCTTTGTCACCCAGTCCAGTCAAAACCAGAATTGTGAACCAGTTAGAACGTTGGCGTCGGATCGGGGAGAACCAGATTCAAATCCCTTCTTTGCCATGAATCTTGCTGGTCTTGGGACAGTTATACCCTCTCAGCCTAAGCTGACGCTCGGGGCTATTGTGAAGATAAAATGGAGGAGGGGGAGAATAATGTATGCTTTGAGCTCCTTGGAGGGAAGGTAGATTTAAAAAATGTAGTAAATAAGTAAAATAAAATTTCCTTCTTTAAAAAAAATACAGATTCTTTTGCAGAACAATTCCTGAATGCTGAATGACTAAACACAAAATAAAGAAGAAAATGCAAATCATTTGCCCTTCTAACTGATGTTCTGGCCGAGTTGTATTCAGTACAGTATAAGTTTTTAAACTGTATGTAGCAATACAAACTTCAGACTATTGGTAGGCAAAAGGATGCATCAAATTGTTGCATAATTTGCTTTGAATGGAGCAAGTTGTGCTTTGCTCTTTATTTGCCAATTTTTCAGTCTTTCCTGCACTTGGTTCTGAAGGGCAGCCAACCCGCCCCCCCGCCCCCCCTTTCCGTTTACTATTTCTTTCAGATGTATCTTGAACCTGACCTGCTGGATCGCTCTCTTGAGAGGTGAAAAAGGGTAATCCTCTTTTTTTGATGTTCTTTTAATCTTAGAATCCTTTTGAGGACTGTCTCTGCTGTAATAATTGTATGTTGTTTTGTTACAGAACCATTTGTACAACCTCCCATTCATTGCCACACAATTTATGTTCACAAGGCAGTTCAGATATTTATGTGTGCGATGGCGATCTTAAATTTGTGAGGTAGTGTCGGCGTTTTTCTTTGATATGGCTAAATGAGCCTGCAGAAGGAAATGATTGTGTGTGTGCGTGTTTTTTTTTTAATAAGATGAAAGATACCCATGTTTCCTTTGAGTTCATTATATTTGTTTGCCTAAAAGATCTTCTCATCTTTTATATTTTTGACTTTTATGTATAAACACAACTGTATTCCAGACAGCTGTTGTACTTGGGGCCTCTATTACTCCTAAAATAGATAAGAACAAATGTACTTTCCTCTGTTGCTCGTTGCTGTGGTTGACAGCAGTGAGTGTGGGCATTGTTCTCTTTTTTCCTCAGTGAGTTCAGGATGGCATGCATGTTGTCCTCTCATCTATCTTTATCCTCACTGCAACCCTGTGAGGTAGGCTAGGATGAGAGAAAGAGACTGGCCTAAGGTCATCTCAGTGCGTCTCATGACTGAGTTAAGATTTGTTTCTTTGTTTCTAGTCCCCCGTCACAGTATTGGTTCTCAACATGGTGGCTTGGCCATTACAACATATTTTCCACATCATAACTGATTTAGAGCTAAGGGCTAAAAGTTGGATTGAGGCCTGTTCTGGGAAAGGCTGAGGAATTGGAGAACCTCTGTCAGCCAGATGGAGAATTTGTTGAATGTTCTGGGTGGAAGAGCATTGCATTTGAGGCCTAGTTCTTACTGGGGTGGTAGTCCTGTTTCTAGATTTTATGGCTTCATGTAGGGGCTCACCTGATGAAGAAAAAAAGATTCCTCACATGTAGAAAACAAGTCACATTCTGACATCATCTAATTTTCTGTATGAAGGGGATATTTTTGTATGAGGATTACATTAAAAGATGTCAGACCTGTAGCCTGAAGTGGTAGAAGCTAGACATGCATTTATCCTCTCAGTAAGAACTAAGCCTGAGTTCACAGGGAGTGAGATGAAAGCTTTGATTTCAAATATACATATGAACATCGGAAGCTGCTTTATACCAAGTCAAACTATTGGTCCATCTTGGTTAGCGTTGTCTGTTCTGACTGTCAGGGCTCTCCAAGGCCTTGAACAGAGAAAGGCTTACTAAAGCTACAATCCACTCCAAACCAACTGACTTCACAGAGAAATGGTACCCAATTCTTTGAATTCATCACCGCTATTGAGGTTCAGCCAGAAACACAAATATATCGTTCACTCGTGTATTAAAATATACAGACTATCAAATAAAACTATTCAGGATGACAAAAGGTTCTGTCAAAAGTCTCCCTAACGAAGCAAATAAAGTTCAACACAGCACAACACAGTACACCTCTCAAAAAGCTCTCAAAGAAACTAAAATCACAAATCACAAAAAATTCTTATTGTAAATGTTAGACTTGATGTTGGAAAAAAGTTATATGTGCTATATTTGTTATATATGTTGTTTAAAAATGAAAAATAAAGTTTAAAAAAAACAGAGAAAGGCCTGTGTGAATATCCTGTTTAGAGACAGGGTACCTCTTATTACCAAATGCTGAGCAGAAGCAACAACTGATGGCTACTTCCATCATGTCCTCTCTATGAACTTCTGTCTAGTGGGAAGAAAGGGTTGCTTGTGGCAATTTCTTTTTGTATTTCATGGTTTGTGTTGATCACAGTTTGGGGGTGATTGTCTGAATGGGCAGACCAAGTTATACAGTTGCAGCTGCTTCTTGAGAATCTGCTGCTCTGCAAATGTGGGAGCACTGAGTAGACAGTAAATGAGAAACGATGCGCAGCTTTAAACAAATGTTGGTTTCCTTGAAAACTTGCACAATAGTTGGAGTTCCATGAGCTCAAATCATGGAATGGCATGATGTTTCCATATTGTCTGGAGTACTAGACTGGGTGGCTCTTTGGCATGGCTAACTCTACGAGTGAGGTGAGAAAGTAGACTAAGGGCCAAGCTACACATGACGAATGACACTTGAACGGCAAGTGGATTGAGTGGAGGGTAAGTGAACAGGGAGAAATACACTTGCTGTTCAAGTGTCATTCGTCATGTGTAGCTTGGCCCTCAGGCTAGATGTTTGGGGGAGGGGGGTGGCAAAGAGTTTAGGAAGCACTGTGGGGCATGCACACTTCTTTGCATTGTCATTAAAGATTCCTGGGAAATGAGGAGGGAAGAATCACTCACTGATCTGGCTTGTGGGCAGGGACAGTGAGAGGTGATGGGATGGATTAGGCACTGAGGCAAAGCTGGGGTGGGGGGCAACTTCAGGTTGTACCTCTTGTTCAGTTGCCCCTGGGCTTTGCACTGACCCTGTATGATGGTTAAAATGGTGGGAAGCCGCTGAGAATCCCCCCTTTGGTAGTTTGAGCATCTTAGCTTGGTGTTCATGAGGGAAAATAAAGAGATTATTCTTGGTTGTCTGAAGGATTATGAGAGTCAAGTCTCTTTAGGTAGGTTTCATCCAGTGTTGTCATCTTTTTTATGCTTATAGAAACATTTTGAGTTAAGTCTGAATCCTTTGTTTTGTAATGTGCTTTGAGACATCCTTGAAAATGCATTTGAAAATGGACATTAATGAAAGAAAATGTGAATATAACTCTCGGTAACTTTTTAGAAGTGAAAGAACAGCTTGTCTGTCCTCATATCCATCTGGCTATCTGCCAACTTTTGTGAAAAGGTCTTTAAAGATACCTGCCTCTAAGATTTTTTTAAAAAAAAACTACAGGATGAAATTATGCATAATCACCTGTCTTTTTATGCTGGGTGGCCACCTGTCTAGTTTTACTCAGGCCAAGATGAGAAGGTCACTGATAGCCCCCTTTTAAGAGTTCCCTTAAATGGCTGCTCTGTTGGGTCTTAAATGTAACTCCGTTCATGTCCCTGAAATTTCCTTCCCAGAAATATGTCCCTTTGAGGGAGGGCAGCAAAGGGCTCTTTTTAAAAAAAAAAAGAAAAGAAAAAACCCCCTAATTTTGCATTTTTATATGATCCCATCCAGGGCGTTTTTTCTGGGAAAAGAAGTGGTGGAACTCAGTGGGTGGCCCTCAGAGAAAATGGTCACATGGCCGGTGGCCCCGCCCCCTGATCTCCAGACAGAGGGGAGTGTAGAATGCCCTCTGCGCCACTCAGCGGCGCGGAGGGCAATGTCAACTCCCCTCTGTCTGGAGATCGGGGGCGGGGCCACCGGCCATGTGACCATTTTCAAGAGGTTCCGGAACTCCGTTCCCCCGCGTTCCCCCTGAAAAAAAGGCCTGATCCCATCCAATATGGCAGTGAAGAAAAACTCTTTGCACTACATGCTTGTTCTAATGTGTTGTGTGAGATGAAAGCACTTGAGGGGATAAGCTGTATGGCATGATGTAACACAACAAACAAAACCACATCATGGGCCAAGACTGTATATTGGCTGAGTTCAGAGATCACACCAAACTATTGTGGAGGCAGGTGAATTGCACCCTTGTAGGCCATCTGAACTAAAAACCATGGCTTTCTGACTAGCTGGCAAACCAGAATCAGGAACCATGGCTTGAATCTATGGCCATTGCTTCGTCTTCAGGGGATGTCAATTCTCAGACTGGGAGAGTGGATTTATTTATTTGTAGACCGTCTTTCTCACTGAGACTCAAGGTGGATTACATAGTGCAAGATTCATGCAGCCAGTATCGAAGACATTTTCATACACAGTGCCATAGCCTAAATAATCAAAAGTTTACAAAGACATAGCATTAGCAAGAATCCAATACAGAGGTGAAGAAATGCTGAAAAAGAGCATAAGCAATTTTAGTATTGACATTAGTCAACATACCCAGAAGGATCATACTTTAAACACAGGTAGCACATACTTAAAGCAACGGATAGTACATAAGGCAAGATGGTGGTGAATATATGGTCCCTAGCTCATTAGGCTATGACATTGTGTATGAAAATGTCTTCAATACTGGCTGTACTAATCTCCATGGTAAAATGAGAATTTGAACCTTAGTTTCCCAGATTCTAATCTGACAGTCTAATCTCGATTTATTTATTTACTTCTTTTATACCCTGCCTTCCTCACCAGTGGGGATCCAGAGTGCCTTATATTGTTCTTCTCCATGTTATCCTCACAACAGCCCTGTGAGGTAGGTTAGGCTGAGAGAGTATGACTGACCCAAGGTCACCTAGCAAGTTTTCATGGCAGACCAGGGATTGATACCAGACTGGCTGCACTGTGTTGGAGCGTAGCACAGTCAATGGCATACGAATAGAACAATGTTTAACTCAAGAAGTGCTGAATAGGATTCAAGTCTCAGTTGTTCTTATAAAGCAGCGTCTGCTACAAACATGTTTGTTAGAGTTGAGGGGGTGTTATTAATTTATTATATTTTTATTCTACTGTTCTTCCAAGAAGCTTAGAGTGATATCCACCCCTTCCTCTACTTGTGAGGTAGGTTAAGCTGAGAGTATCTCCAAGATCACCAATGAACTTTGTAGAAGAATTCAGATTTTCACCAGAATCTCCCTGGATCATATTTTGACATTCAAGATACAACACCACATCAGTGCTTACTGGAATAATCTAAAATTATGGTTCTGTTTTGAAATCTGAGAGTACTTAATAAATGACCGTTGCTAGGAAGACTCCTTTTGATTGGTGTTGAGAGCGCTATCCTATTGTTAACAGTTGCTAGAACATCTTTATGCAAACATTCTTCGGTTGTATAATAAAGCCACGGGATAAAAGATAGTTTCCTTTCCCTTTTTAACATGCATATAACCAGAGATGAATTTTCTGGGAAATGGGCAAAAAAGAGTATTCTTGGCAAAATGCTATATGTGTTAAGATTTACAGTAGATCACCTAGAATAAATCATGAAGAAGGGCAGCGGAAGATTAGCCTACTGGATGATGAGCTCATGTTGTATCAGAGCCACCATATTGCCACATCCACCCAAGTGTTTGTAGTAAGTGAGTGATGCTTTCAGTTCTCTTCTTTTTGTGTCCCCTTAATGAATAGTGATGTGGAGAAAGCTCTCAGACCCTGGAATTGCAGTGACAAAATCAAATAAAATGTCACTAAATACAGGCCAGAGCTCCCTGCAATGGAGGTTCATGCAGTCTGAGGATAGACCCTTTCACAGGGAAGCTCTGTGTATATGGCGGGTGTGTGCACATTATGCTGGTGCCAATTGAAATAACAGAAGGAGCCCCTTCTTGTGAGAGAGGTTGAGTTGATCATCAGAGGAGAACATGTTTACTGCTTATTCCTAGATATGTTCCCTCCAGGAAGGAGTAGATTTTCACTGTTCCAGAATTTTGTGCTGCACCAAGTTCCGCTCCTCAGTTCTGGTTTGATGAGAAGAATCTCAGAACGGAAACATTACATAATCTTTTGGTCTCCTCTTTTCCTTTGCACCTTCTTTCCTTCTACGTTTCCCTTCTTCCCATGCTCACGTATGCATTGTGGATATACTCCATCAAGGCCATTTTGATGTGATTTTACACACCCAGATTGCTTTTGGGAGGTATTTTATTGATGCACATGAGTGAAGGTACGCAAGCACATGGGACCCACATACTTCAGCGGCTGTCCCTCCCTGTATAAAACCACCTACCACTTTTAGGACTTCACAAAAATCTGATCGTTCTTTCCTTTTGTCATGTCAAGTGATCCTTGGTGAGATTGATCTGCTTTATTGTCCCTCCCCCCATATTGGGAGAAAGGTCCATGGGTGCTCCTTCAGCAAAGCCTGCCGCCGCCGTTGGGAGGACATTCGAAGAGTGACAATATGATTGATGGATGTATTTAGCTGTGGAAAATGAGGGTTGATCTTTGGTGGTGGTGCTGCTTACTTACTGTTTAATTGTTGTTTTGATCAGTGTTTTATCGCAGATGTTTTGTAAGCTACTTTGAGCTTTGGAAAAGCACACGGCTAGGCTCTGAAAATGGCGGCATGTACCTCTGCTGGGACAGGGGAAACAGGTGCAATGTTTGTATTCTGTCTGTAGTGGAGATAAAAGCATCTTGAGGAGAATTTTCATTGCAGGAAAGGGTGCTGAGAAGAGGAGAAGGTGGCATCCTTTCCCGCCAGTCACAGCTGATGGAGGGCTCCATGCCCGATTTCTAGGGTCCAAAGGCATGACAGGTGTTCCTGCATCAAGTCCAGCTTGACCCTCAGAATTAATCTAAACATTGGATTGGATCCATCTCAGCATTTCCTTGGGAGCAAGGACTTCTTCCCACAGAAGATGATTTCTAGGCTCCCTCCCTCTCACAATGCCCTTTGAAGTCTCATTCGCGGAGGTCCCCTTTCTCCCAGGGCTAGGATTTCAGAGAGTACTATATTGAGCACGTGGGACTGAGGAGGTAGGAATTGGGATTGTACTCCTTCAGCCTTCCAAGGTGTGTATGGAGACGTGGAGTCCTGTTTCTGAATGCGCTCTGAATGCTCAGAGTACAATAGCAGCTCAGCAAGTAAGGTTTAACATAGCCCGATGTGCTAGATGATGGTGATGATGATGATATTTTATTTATATACAGCCCTTCAAGGCTACTTCACACCCACTCAGAGCGGTATACAAAGTATGTTATTATCTCCACAACAACAGTCACCCTGTGAGGTGGGTGGGGCTGAGAGAGCTCTGGAAGAGCTGTGACTGACCTAAGGTCACCCAGCTGGCTTCAGGTGGAGGAGTGGGGAATCAAACCCTGCACTCTTAACCACGACACCAAACCGGCTCTTTAACCACTTGCACTAAACTGCACTTGCAAAATCTAAGTTCAAATCGTGGTTTTGTCCTGAAGCTCACTGGATGACCTTAGGCCAGACATTCAGTCTACCTCTCAGCATTGTTGTAAGGATAAAGGAAGGAGGACAGACTCCAGGAATCCTTCCTTGGAGAAAAGGTAGGATAAAACTGTACAAATTAAGTAGAGTCAAATGGCATGGCATATAATTGCTAAAGACCACTCTAGCAACTCACGCAACTAAAATTTTCATAAGGAATCTCAAATGGTAAAAACAGGGACAGTGGTTTGTCTGAAAGAAGAACTAGAAAATAAGGACCAGCACAGGAAAATGTGAAGTCCATGAAATTGAAGTACATGCTTCTTTTTGCCCCCCCCCTCCCTTATTGGATCAGGGCTGCAGCAACAAGAGAGTACTTATAAATTTAGCACACTTACTTGCAAGTAAGGGTTATTGATTTTTCTGGAACTTACATCCAAGTAAGTGTGCTTAGGATTGCAGCAATAGTCAGGTAAACAGTAGCACGTCTTTTTTTAATAGGAAAAGAATTGCAATAAAAGATGAAATACCGGAACATCATCTGTGAAGACCTGCTAAACTCTTACATATATGTGCTGTTTAAGGAACAAAGGCGGAAAGAGTTTAACTGGGAAATACAAACTCACTTATGAAGATAAGAGAAAGAGAATATCATCCCTTCTTTTGCAGCAAAAAAGAAAAAAAGCTTATGAATACTATTTGGGGGAAAAGCCCAAGCAGGTGTCTGAAAGTTTTCTTCTTTTGAATCTGCCTTGTTCTGTTGCATCAGAGAGCAATGGATTCAAGTGACAGCCTGCTTGAAGTGCAAGCTGAGAAGAATTTAGAATAATTAAAAATTAGTGAGTGCTAAACTGAAAGGGGGAAGCTAGTGTGAATGTTAGTAAGGCAATGGAAAAAGAATATTGTAATAATACAGGGAATGGGCAAACTGCACATCCTCACAGCTTGAAGACATTTCATAAGGCTCCTGGGATGCTCAGATTTCATTAACAAAAAGGGCAACTTTTTAGCTCTATGGCTGCAGAGATTGCAAATATGCTAAAAGTTGAAAAGGAAGTGCATCAATATACTATCAGGTTTTTTTGTGTTTCTTATCACGTGAAATGAGGCTCGCTTTGAGCTTTTCGTAGTGGAGGGTTATATTTTACAGTGAGAATTACGTAGTGCATACGTGTGATCTTACCATTCCAAATTTCTGGAGCTTTGACAAAGAAAGGGGTGGAGCTGGGATAGATAAGGGGTGGAGCTTGCATGGTCAAACAGCCGGCACTTTGGCGCAGACATCTAAAGGCGAGTAACAGTTGATGTCACTTTGACATTTGATGTCTGCGCTGTGGGCATTGAGCACACAAAATGGGTCACTAGCGTGAAATGGTGTGTGCCTCTCCTGTGTATTTCAACACATATCGCACTTGGAATGTTGTGCATGCACAAAAAAACCAGACATGCACACTAATTTCAAGAATGAAGGGGATGTTGTCACTAAAAACTTGGTTTGCATTTGCCTTCTCTGTGTGTGTGTGGGGGGGGTAGCGTTCTACCCAGCTGTTGAATGAGAAACGGGCCTGTTTCCACCTTCTGTTGTCCTATCCGAGGAAAAAAAAAGTCCCACCTGTGATTGATAACACTTGAGACATCTCTGCTGGACATGCTTTGCATGATCCTAGCAGGCATAAAGGTGTTTCCTTTGCTCCTTCTCCAACTTTTTTGTAGGAGTTACTTGGAACAGACTCAATGTGACTAGTAGACAAAATAGCAGTGAATGTGCTTGCTTTTCCATAAGGAACAAACACTTTGCATAGTCTGCCGATGAGGCTACCTGGATTTGGGAATCTAGAATATTTCAACTCTTGCAGAGGCACTAAAAAGGAGAGGAAAAATTGTCCCCCTCTATAATCTTATTTAGTTGAACACCTTCTCTCCATGTTCTGAAATCTGGAGGAGATGTTCTTCTCCTGTGGTCAGTCTACTGGTAGTTAAGTCAATGAATTTTGTCTTGGTTTACTGGCTTCTCCATTCACTCCTAAAGCCCTGTGACATGTGCAGAAGACTTGAGGGGAAAAGGCCAAGCAGCAAAGGAGCGAAGCCTTCCTTCTAAGAGCTAAGCTACAAGAGACAAATTACACGAGGACGTTCACATGAAGGGAGTTGCAATGTTAGCCAGGAAGCTGAGTTTTAAAAGAGATCGAATGGCGCTGTCAATTTCCCCTCTCTACAGAGCTAGCAAAGATGGCTCCTCAGAGGGTTTGTAATTTCCTCTTCGCCTCCTAGAAGGGGAGGTGAAAGTAACAGAGCCTTCTGGAGGCAAAGAGGAAATTAGCGAACCCTCTGAGGATCGATTTTTGCTGGCTTTGAAGAGAGGGGAAATTGACAAAGCCTTCCGATCTCTTTTAAAACTCAGCTTCCCGGCTAACATTGCGACTCTCTTCACATGAGCGTTCTCATATAATTTGTCTCTTGTAGCTTAGCTCTATGGGTTAAGCTAGACGTGCAGATTTTTAAAGAGTCTGCGTTCCCCAGACCCAATTCGAGTTCCCTGCAGCTACGCAGCAGCTTTGGGGAATGGCTGTTAAAAAATAAAGGAGAGCTCAAATGGCCTCAGAATGCTTCTGCAGGGGGAAGAGGGGCTCTTCCCTCCCCCCCTCAAGCTGTTTCCCTGTGTCAAAATAGCAGGAGAGAGAGGTTTTGTTCCTGTTCTTTCTCCTCCATGTGGAGTATTCTGTGAGCATGGGGCAGTAAAAGCAGGAGGGAACCCTCCCCCCTCCCCCGTGCTATTTTGACACAGGGAAACTACTTAAGGGGGGAGGGAGGGGCCCTTCCTTCCCCTGTAGAGGGAGCTCGCTTTGAATCCACCGACTGGATTGTACTGGGCAAGTTAGGGGCTGACAGGGAGGAAGCTGAAGTTTGAGGGTTAGTTTAACAGAAGCTTTAATGTTTACCTCAAGTTGTATTCTTTTCTAAATAAACCTTTTGTTCTTGTTCACTTTTGAAGAGCAACCAACTTGTGCCTGTTAGTTTTACCCCAGTGAGGGTTTCGAGCTTCGGTGGGTTTTTACTCAGGCTCAGTTCCTGCGCCTCAAACTCACTTTATATACTTCTTTTTCATTTCCCATGGTGTAGTGGAGCAGGCAGGAAGTTGAAATTCTGACTGGAGGCAAAAATCCTGTGTAGCACGGTGGCTACCCCCCCCCCCCCGCCCAGCCCGGATATCCATCACACCCGTCTACGCATATCAATCAAAATTGATTACTATAGCTAAAGGGCATTGCAACACACCTGTCTTGTATCATTATGTTTATTAATTTAATTTATATCCCGCCTGTCTTCCATCATGGAATTTGAGATGACAACCCCTGGGTTCCCGGGCAGCTTCCCTGCCAGGCCCTGATCACATACAGATCAGTTAACCTCAGCTTGGTTGTTGTTGCACATGTCTTCCAGTCATACAGGAGGATATGAAGCAGGGCAGGTTTAGAGGTGGCACTGTGCTATGGTTATTGAATCCCTCCCTAGGAAGTGGGGTAAGCTGATACACTTTGGTACAGAGTGCAGTAAGGGAGTGGCTGAAGTGGAAGTCCCCTCACCCCCCCGAGAGAGAGCAACTTGGATCCACCAAAGCCTTTTTGTGGATGGAACTATTTCTACAAAACCAAATTATTCAAAAAGACTTTTTACTTTCAGATAGGAAGGCTGTAATGTAGGGAAGGGGTCTCAGGTGCTTCACTAATGAGTTAGGGACCATAGACTTCACCACTATGTTGCCTTATGTACTATCTGTTGCTTTAAATATGTGCTCCTAGGCGCTACCTGAGCTTCATGTTGTCTAATGTCAGTCCTGGAATTGTTTCTGTTTCAGCGTCTCTTCAACTCTGTATTGGATTCTTGCTAAGGAGATGTCTTTGTAAACTTGTGTTTATTTAACCCTATGGCATTGTTTATGGCAATGTCCTTGATATTGACTGTGCTAATTTCACACTGTGTAATCCGCCTTGAGTCTCAGTAAGAAAGGCGGACTATAAATGACATAAATAAATAAAAATAAATCAATACGCTCATGCAATGGGGCACTTTAAGCTGCAGTAAGAGCTGGGGAGGTGAGAAAAAAAGCCACTCTGCGGGTGGGAATTGTTCCCTCTGTGGAAACACTCCTGTGGATCCAAGTCAGTATCATAAGAAATCTAAGTTACTTTCACCTCTGCTAAGGAGGTCCACAGACAGAGTTATTCAGGAGGAGTTTTGATGTTCATTGGAATGGTGTTGGAGTTGACAAATGGAGATCGTTGCTGGTTTATTGGCTTGTTGGGAATTATTACTGTGCACTTTTTTTCTCGTATACATTCATATTTTTTAGGCTGCAGTTTGCTTCGTCTTTTTTTCCCCCCAGGTGGAAAGCTTGGGATGCATGTTAGATAAATAAGGTGTTACCAACAAAGATGATGACAGCCTTTTCAAATCCCTAACCAAACCAGCGGGTTGACCTTTCTGGCCTGGCAAAAGAGCGGTGTGCTTTTTAAACGTAATATCTTGAGTCAAAACAGAACGTTCTACCGAGAAGCTTCGCACTTCAGCCTATTTTGAGATCATGGTGATAGCATCAGTGTTGGCCTCAGGTGCATGATCCACTCTAAAGGACAGAAGTTGCAACTGTTCTGGTTTTCTTCCCCTTGTTCTCCACTATTTCCCTTTTGGGAAAAGAAAGATAGAAGAATAGAGAACACAGGACTTGCCTGGAGCATATTTTCAAATCGTAAACAGCCTTACAGTGAAGATCACACTCCTGCTGTCCTTTCATAAAAGGAGGATTCGTCAGGGTTTTTTCCTTTCTCTCCATCTTGCTTCAACACAGATGCCAGTCAAAGGCCTTTGAGAGAACTTTCTCAGCGATTAAATAACTTTATGAGTGATGCTAGAGGGGAAAATGCTTTGGTACATGTGTAACAGATAAAAGCAGTTCGTTTAGAGAGTATATGAGAGGGCTTGCATTTTACAAAGGTGCAATTGAATGCTTAAATCACGTCTCTTCCTTTAAAAAAAGAGAATCTGGTGGCTGTAATAACCAAATCTTTATTGTGTATTTCCTGTCCCTCCTAGAAAATCAAGTGGCTGTTATAAACAAATCTTTCTAGTACATTTCCTGTCTGCCTCAAAAAATTAGAAGACGATGGTGCTTGGATTTGCTGTAATTTATTACATCTGTCCTTCGTTCATTGCCATCATATGATTTGAGTTTTGTGAAAACATTCTCTGAAAAAAAACCAGGATCATCTGTGTGGCCACCCAATGATTGGTGTATAAAACCAAGCCAGTAAATGGTACAGTGGTTTTGTTTAGCAACAAACACATGAATACACAAAATGTATACACTAGGCTTTAATTTAGCTCTGCCTTGTTTCACAGAGCGTAAATTCCTATTTTTCTGTTCTGCTCATGCCATGGTGTGGAGAAAGTTGATAGAATTCCCCTCTCCCTTCTCTCTGCTATAATTTGAGATTACTCAATGAAACTGATTGGCAGTAGATGCAGGGCAGACAAAAAAAAGAAATCCTTTCCACAGATGCACGCGGAATATGCTGTTTCAATATATAATGGCAGGGCTGGCATGCCCATTGAGGCCAGGTAGGCGGTAGCCTCAGGTGCGGGGTGCCGGAGGGAGCGCCGGAGGAGGCGTGGGGGTGGGAGCACGCACCACAGAGCTGCAGCCTCCTATCCCTCCCGCACCGCCACCGCCGCCAGCACACGCCCCCAGCCGGGAGCAGCAGCCGCGGGCAGGCGTCTGCGGCGACACAGGCAACCGAGCAGGAGAGCTCGGAGGCCACCCGCACACCATCACAGCCGCCCGCCTCAGCGATCGGGCCAGTGGCAGCATGCGCTCCCGTGATGACGTCACGTGTGACGTCATCACGCAGGCTGGTGTGTGCACAGCCAGCCGACCGCGAGCGCCGAAAACCCTGGCTCCGCCCCTGTGTACTGGTTAGAGTGTTGGGCCGTTTTCACACATCTTTACCATTGTGCAAAATCGTGTAAAACTCATGGGATAATAGTATCTTCACGGCGCGATTTCTGACGCCGTCGTGCCACGAAACAGAATAATGACTGGAAATCACGCCATGAAGATGCTGTCGTTACATGAGTTTTGCGCAATTTTGCGTGACGGATTTGTGAGATCCAGGTTTAAATCCCCATTTTGGGATGGAAGCTTGCTATGGGATCTTAAGCCGGTTACCCTCTTTTAGCCTAATCTACTTTACAGGGTTGTTGTGAAGATAAAATGACAGAAGGGCAGGGCCATATGGGTTACCCCGAGTGAAGAAGGTTAGGTTAAAACTGTAGTGAATAACTCATCTCTTTAAAGAGGAATTAGGGAAATTTATGGCAAATAGGTCCATCAATAACTATTCGCAAGGATAGTTAAATAGAACGTCTGTCTTTAGAGGCAATATACTTCTGGATACTACTTGCGGAGAGGAAGAGCTATGTCCCTTGTTCATGGCTCATGGGTCTCCCTGACGCATCAGGATTTTTTACTAAAATGATCTAATCTTGCAAGGTTCTTTTTAAAATTCAGTCATGTAATTTTGCATGGACTGAAATAGAAGAAACCTTGTTAAAGCTTTGTGTCTTTGTGCTTAAAGAAATAATGACGAGAAGGAGGAGCATCATAGTTTGTGATCTGTCCCTGCTCTGAGTCATACACTTTTCTCCCTAACCGCTTTCCTCCTGTAATGTTGCTGCTCTTTGTCACGATGCACAGCTATGACACAAGCCGCTATGGAGAGACCTGCATGAATGTGCACCCCCTTTTAGGGTGCACACACCCTGCTTCTCTGCCCGAAGAACAAGATGGTTTGCTGGTTAAGCCTGAGAATCAGCCCACTGTTTCATGCTGCATTTTTAATATATTTCTGTGAAAGCCCATGAAAGAAAAGGGAAGGGGCTTGCGCTTGGATCAGGCCAAGTACCGTGTGGTCCTTCTCCTTCTGCATGAGTCCCCATATAGTCTAAGAGCCAAGCTACAAATGACGCCTGACACAGGTTGGACACTTGTCAGCTTCCCTCAAGTTTTGATGGGAAATGTAGGCATCCTGGTCTTGCAGCTGTAATGGAGAGCCAAGCTATAAAACCAGGATGCCTACATTTCCCATCAAAACTTGAGGGAAGCTAACAAACAAACAAACAAACAAACAAAAAACTTGAGGGAGGCTGACAAGTGTCCAACCTGTGTCAGGCATCACTTGTAGCTTGGCTCTAAGACACTGAAATCACAGGTAAGCACATCATGGGACTCGGCAAAGTGCAGGTAGTCAAGAATAGCTTGGGTTTCCTGAGAAGTGGGAAGGTGCTCTTCCTAGAAAACCAAAAATAACTCTGTTGGTTTAGAGGTATAGTTTGGGACTGCCACTCCCCTCCCCAAAACCACTATGTGATAGGATCAGTGTGCTTTGGCTTCATATAGTTCTGAAGGGAGCATGCACATCATTTATGGATTTGGAGAATTGATATGCTGCTTCTCCAGAGACTTGCTTGAAGCAGCTCACAAAGTAAAGTGATATTGTAAAACAATAAAATCTACAGTATGCAGACAAACCATAAAAACAACAATAATAAAAACAAGCCAGAGGCATACAAGCCTGACACAAAACTTGAGGGAAGCTGACAAGTGTCCAACCTGTGTCAGGCGCTTCCCTTTTACACTTGTGAGGATGTTCCATCTGGTGCTCTTGATCCGTGGTGGTTTGTTCACACGTGTAAGCCGTGCTTTGATCCTGCTGTCCCCAAGTGATGATGGTGCACACGTGAACCAGTTGTGCATTTCCAGGCATGAATTGTCAGAATAGATTTTCATTCACTCTTGAGGATTACTGACAGTTGGTTCTTCTTCTTTTGCGTTTATTTTTTTTTAAATCCCCTCCTGATAAGCAAGAGCACTGAGTGTTTCCATGACATACACAGACGTCTTAAGTCTTAATCGCTTTGCCCTTTCTGTTGCATTCCAGATGTGCACGGATGAGAGCACGGGAATGTTATCAGAAGCATTTCTTAATAAGAAAGTAACCCAAGTCGTTAGCATAACAGGAGTAGTGTTGCTGTGAACGCCAAGATGGATAAAAGGAGAGCCTGTTATCTTCAATTTATTTTATAAGGGTCTTTTCCAGCAATCGGAGACCTTAGCTTGTTTGCCTGTCCTGCCGTGGACCTCGATGCTTAATCCTACTGTACCATTGTCCTTCTGACATCCTATTGGCCTTTCCATCAGCATCAATCCGACAGCATGTTTGTCTAGAAAGGAAACAATTAAATTCCAATCTCTCTTGAAAAATCCCTACTTTTCAAAGAAAAACATACTTAGGCAGTCACAGAGTCATGTATGTGGAAACCCACATCAAACGAGAAGCACCAGCCAGTCAGCTAGAATTGCAGCATTTAACCATCGTGCCCGTGATTCCAATAACATTGGATGCTCTCTTTTTGCTGTGGTAGATTTCTTTAAGTGGTTTGGATTTCATTTTCAACTTTAAAAAATCTCTAAGCATGATTTGCTGCCCTCTTCTGCTGTACTGTATCCAAGTTGGCAAACGGGAAGATGTGAAATCTAAGCTTTTCAAGCAAGAAAAGATTGGAATATGACTTTCCCAATGGCAAAATATAATGATAGTATAATACAAGAACAGAGGGAGCTGAAAGAATTCTTACTTCCTACATCCAAACAAAGGTCTTTAGGTGAAAGAATAATAGTGACTGCCTGCCTCCTACAAGCAAGCTATTGGCTGAGCTGCTCTGATGACGTGGAATGTCCACAAAAATTCTGGGTGCTGAAAGGGAAAGGCTTAAGGACTTTAGCTGTTGTGGAGGAAATAGAAGGTAATTTGGTTGAGGGAAAAACTCACGTAAGTCCTATGGACAGGAGAGATTGTCATGATGGTGAGGGAAAAAAAAGAAAGGCATGGAAGAATAGTTAATGGTACAAGGAGTTTTAGAGATGAGAACTAAACGGACTGGGTTGATGCTATATATTTTAATAGTATTGATTGGCTCTGTGTTACTAATGAACTGGGGTGGATCCAGCCACCCTCCAAGTAAGCCTTCCTTCAGCCTAAAGAAGCTTCCTACAACTTGATGGGTCACTTAATTTGAAAGAAGTCTCCTTAGATTGGAGGAAGGCTTCAAATTTGAGCAAAAAGTAAAGCTGGGGTTTAAATAAGTAAATAAATAAGTATGCCTCATAAAACTTTATTTTTTATTTATTTATTTTCGATTTATATTCCACCTTCCCCATATTTCCAGCAGACTCAGGGCAGATTACAGATACATAGAGGTTAAAATACATAAAACAATTATTATAAATTAGCAACCATAAGAACATCCAGATTTACACAATTTAAAATACATATAAACCTCAACGTAGCAGCACGAAGTCCAACTGACCAAACCTAAATAATCTCCAGAGCATCTTCGCAGTAAAAGATTTTTAAGCGGGGGGCTCCGCCTAGCACTGCCCATATGCCTGGTGGAACAGCTCCATCTTGCAGGCCCGGTGAAAAGATAGCAAATCTTGCTGGGCCTTGGTCTCATTAGACAGAGCGTTCCACCAGGCTGGGGCCAGGACCAAGAAGGCCCTGGCCGATGTCAGGTGGGCCTCCCTGAAGCCAGGGACTTTTAGCAGATGTTTCTCACTGGAGTGGAGAATCCTCTGGGGTTCATAATGGGGAGAGGAGGTCCCGCAGATACGCCGGTCCCAGTCCGCATAGGACTTTATAGGTTAATACCAAAACCTTGAACCTGATTTGGTACTCCACCAGTAGCCAGTGCTGCTGTTGCAGTGCTGGCATTATATGCTCATGCATTGGCAATCCTGTGATGACATGCGCCGCCGCATTCTGCACCAGCTGGAACCGCTGGATCAAGTTCAAGGGAAGCATGTTACAGTAGAGCATGTAGAGCATGTTACAGTAGTCTAACCTAGAGGAGACCGTTGCCTGGACCACTGTAGTCAAGTCGCAGGACGAGAGATAAGGGATGAGCTGCCTGGCCTGTCGAAGATAGAAAAACGAGGACCTGACAACTACCGTGATCTGGGCCTCCATTGTCAAGGAGGCATCCAAGATCACACCCAGGCTCCTGACTCTCGGGGCTGGCGTAAGCACTGCCCCATTGAGTACAGGAAGCCGGGGTCCCGAATCTATGTTTCCGTGACTCAAGTACAGGATCTCCATCTTCGCGGGGTTTAACTTCAGCCAACTTTGTCTCAGCCATGGCTTAAAAGGCATGCTCCAGGACATCTGGGGCAGATCCAGGCTGGCTGGCCATCAACAGATATAGCTGGGTGTCATCCGCATATTGGTGGCACCAAGCTCGAAACTTTGCACCAACTGGGCGAGGGGGCACATATAGATGTTAAACAGTAGTGGGGAGAGTATCGTCCCCTGCGGCACACCACATACTAGTGGCCGGCGGGACAATAACTTATCCTTAGTGCCACCCTCTGTCCCCGACCATGAAGAAAGGAGACAAGCCACTGTAGTGCTGTCGCCTGAATTTCCACATCAGCAAGGCGGTGGGCCAAAAGATCATAATCGACCGTATCGAATGCCACTGAAAGATCTAATAAAATCAGCAGTGCCGATCCACCGTGATCCAGGTGTCTGCAAAGATCGTCTGTGAGGGCGACCAGCAACGTCTCCACCCCGTGTCCCGGGCAAAACTCAGACTGGAAGGGATCTAGGGCCAAGGTCTCCTTCAGGAAATTCTGCAGTTGGTTCTCCACCACCCACTCAATCACCTTTCCCAGAAACGGGAGGTTTGAGACCGGGCGATAATTGAGTGGGTCAGCTGGATCCAATGATGGTTTCTTTAAAAGAGGCCTCACCACAGCCTCCTTAAGTGCTCTGGGAAAAACCCCAGAGCTCAGGGACAAGTTGACAATGGCCTCCAAAGAATCCCGTAATCCGTCAACACTGACTTTCACCAGCCATGATGGACACAGGTCCAGGAGGCATGTGGTAGGCCTCATAAAAGTCTTGTTGGTGTGATTTGCGAACCTCAGGGTTGAATTCCCTCTGTCTGATCTCCAGAAGTAACTTCTCTTGAGTAGTGTGGTTGAATGCCTCTTGTCTTTTGGTGGACTTGCCATGTAAACACACACACATGAACACACAACACAGCGCAAACTCTGCAGTTTCAGATGCTGGAGAGGCTTATTGATGAAAGCTTATAAAACCTACAAAGAACAATAGTTTCCATGCGTCTCAGCATAGCGCTAAAGTCATGGAACAAGAGCATCTTCCTGGTGCGATTCCTGATGTCATCCCGCCATGTGGCACGATGATGTCAGAAATTGTGTCAGGAAGATGCCTCGTTCCGTGACTAGCGCTATGCCAGGCTGTGTGGAAACGGCCACTTACTTAGCTTTTGAAACAGAAGAGGACAGGCTGTTGTGGGTATCCAGTGGAATGCAGCCTTCAATAATGTTGTGGTAGTTAGCTGGCTCTTTAATCTTTTGTCAGAAAGAATGTGGGTCCCTGAGCCTGTTCCTAAATTCATCAGTGAAATATTGGAGGGTATGTTGTTGTGGGACCTTAAAGACTCCATTTTATTAGGAATAAGCTTTGATGGCTGTAAAGAAACTCAGTCTTTAATGTGATGAAATGACTCTACTCAACAAAAGCTTATGCCCCAGTAAACCTGTCCGCCTCTGCTGCAAAACTCTGTGCTCTTTCTGCATACAATCAAGTAAAAAGGATTGAATTCTAATTATAACTGGCAATAATGTGGTTGTTGATGATCTCCGTTGTTTTAAATGAGTCATGCCCCCGCCCCCCCCCCCCCGATTAAATTATCAATGGATATGTGTTTGATGGATTGTGCAGATTTTTGTTTTTGAACTTGGTCCACCCCGAAGATGTATCTTGTGATATCCCCCCGCCTCCCCAGCCACAGGTTTTTTTCAAGACACTTGTTCCACCTGCCTTTCGTTTCACCTTTTCTAAATCCTTGATGTATATGAGATTAACACTGTGATGGAAATACTGATCGTTTGCCAATGCTCTCTGAACTTTTTTTTCTTTCTGGGCATGGATCAGATTTCTGTCCATTGTCTGTGTGGGATGACGGAAGAAATGATATACCCCAAAGATAAAAGATACGCTTATTAGTATTTATTTCTCAGATAGGGTCGAACAAGTTGCCATGAAAGAGGAGGGCTGGTATTCATGTTCTTTTTTATTCTTTCCTAGCGTCTTGTCTCTATTATTCATTTCATTTAAAAATGCATGGCCCACTTGCCTGTCAAATCAGCGTCTCAGGCAGCTGGCAAAAATCAAAAACCAGTTCCAAGAACAGAACCTGATTTCAAATATACATTTAAAAATACAAAATCAGAAAAACCATGTCTAAATTCCACCAGTTGTCTGTGCAGCCAACCTCCCCCCACAAGTTTAGGTTTTTCACCTGGTGCTGAAAATAAAGTAGATTAAACAGTGGGCAGATATCTCAGGGGGGAGAATATTGCACAGTTGGGAACCACAGCAAGGAAGGCCGTGCCCCTGGTAACCACCCATCTAATTTTGAAAAGTGGGGGCACCCTGGAAGGTTCCTTGGTGAATAATCACAATGTATTGAGGAGTTTCATATGGGAGAAGCAAAATAGTAAAGAGTCCAGTAGCACCTTTAAGACTAACCAACTTTACTGTAGCATAAGCTTCATCAGATGCATCTGACAAAGAGAGCTGTGGTTCTTGAAAGCTTATGCTACAGTAAAGTTGGTTAGTCTTAAAGGTGCTACTGCACTCTTTACTGTTTTGCTACTACAAACTAGCACGGCTAACTCCTCTGGATATCGGAGAAGGTGGCCTTTCAGCTACTGCTGATCCCAAGTCATTTTAGGGATTTATAAGCCAAGATCAGCTCTTTAAATTGTACCCAGTAAGAAACCAGCAGCCAGTGGAGTTCTTTCTGCCCTATTGAGAGATACTCAATCACTACAGTTAATGATTTGGCCACTCTGTTCTAACCAGGGTCCTAATGATATTCCATGCATATGTGTGTACAAAGAAACCCAGAAGTAGCTTCTTCTGCAGAAAAGCAGTTTTTGGAAGAGGCAGTTGAGTACAAAGAAATTTTATAAGACAGAGAGAGGTTAACTTCATGGGGAACAGCAGAACAGCCTGGGAATATATCTTGAAGTTGAGAAGTGGCAGATAGGGAAAAGATTTAACATCTCTTCGCTCACGTTTTCCCACTTCCCTTCCTGGAAGTCATTTTTGTACACTAAAATAAAAGCCAACAAGTTTTGTTACGTTTATTTGAGTGTGATGTATATGATAAATCCCTAATTTTCATTGTGTGGGGACAGTGGTCCGCCGCAGTGTGTCGTGCAGCCATAGCAACTCAGAACCTTGTTATAGAGCCCTCTCTCCCCTGCTGTAGAAGATCAGCTTTCCATGCATAAAACCTTCCTGTTCCTGATCAAATGAATGAGGGATCATCTTTGCACATATACCGAGCGGGCACAGCTTTTTAGATTCCCTTGAATAGTTCTGAACAGTTAGGATTGAGATGCGTAGAGAAATGAATATTCATTTCTATTCTATATTCTATAATCGATTCTAGATATTCATATTGAACTGTCCAGCCCAAGCATACACAATGGCACTGCTTGTACATTTAATATTTTGTTGCTGTTGGGTAGAGTTGTATCCACATTCTTAGCCTTATCAGCTAGTAGCTTGCTTCCTGGTCACATGTTACAGTGAACGCATGGACAAGCCGCACGGATGTGTATATACCTGTTTGTAAGAAAGACCCAAACGAATGAAATCAGGAGCCAGTACTTGAAGTTTAAATTACACATTCAACTGTACATGTGTCGAATATAACATGAGAATTACTTAAAACAGCTATACAGAAAAGTAAAATGTACGCTGTACATGTATTCATTATAACATGTGAACAGAGCTACAGAATCTTGCTTATCCTAGCCTACAGTAGTAATCTATTCCATGACCCTTCTGACTGGTGACCACTGATGCTAGTGGCATGAAAACTTTCCAAGTCAGGCCCAGACTTGGACAGGAGTAGGGTTTGAGCCGGGCTTCTGTGCCAGGTGAGGCTGCCATGTTGCCAGGAAGGCCTTCAGAAGAATGGATAAAGAAAGAGTGATTTCCATATAGCCAACAAACTTTTAGAACCCTGCCCAAATTCCTGTGCTAATTTCACGAACACTAAAATCAGCATAATTCATAGATACTAAAATTAACATAGAAGTCGTTCGTGTCAGAAATGTATAACTTGAGTAAGAACAGTTCCTTTTTAAAGTTCAAGAAGCTTTCACCCAGGGCTTTTTTTCAGGGGGAACGTGGGGGAACGGAGTTCCGGCACCTCTTGAAATTGGTCACATGGCCGGTGGCCCCGCCCCCTGATTTCCAGACAGAGGGGAGTTTAGATTGCCCTACGCACCACTCAGCGGTGCGGAGGACAATCTCAACTCACCTCTGTCTGAAGATCAGGGGGCGGGGCCACCGGCCATGTGACCAGTTTCTCTGAGTTTCACTGAGTTCCACCACCGCTTTTCCCAGAAAAAAAGCCCTGCTTTCACCTATTGATAACGAACACCATCTTTAAATAAGTAATAGCTTCATTACCTCTTTCAAGCACCCTGCAATGGTCACAGTTGCAGTAGCTAAGGGATTTTTCCCTATGAGGACTTAAGCATAAAAAGAGTGACGATGGTATTGAAAAATCCACCCTAAGCCAGGGTGATGTTTGAATGGGCTGACCAGAGCAAAGCTGGCAGAATGTGGAACAGTACCACTTGTGGGGCTGGGGGAGGATTAAGTCACCTCTGATTGTCCTTAATCAGAAATGTTCCTATTCTAAAAATTAAAAAAAATCTTAAATTGAACCTGATGGGTCAGTAATAGAAACAACTGTCTTTTAAAAATAATTCTTCATTGTGGAGAGCCAGTACTCCAGGTGAGGTGGTAAACCTTCTGGACCCACCTTGCGTATGGATTTGGATGGACTCCCCAGTCCTTTTCACTTAGGGTTTTGGTTCCTCCGTTACCGGTTTCTGTGATCAGGACGCCTTTCTGACTTTGTCTTTTGTCTATGACCATTTCATCTGTGTCGTGCGTGTGCGTGTTCCTCTTGCTGTAAGTTTTCTGGTTGCCCTAGAATGGCCCACATCTGATACCTTTAGCGCTAGGCATTAGCTAGAAGGGGATTAATAATTTAACCACGCTGTTTCACTTCTCTTAATATGAAAATTAATTAGTATCTTTTATGTCATTGGAACAGAAGTGGCACGTCTTTCTAATGGCACATGTTTGACAGGTGAGCTTTTCTTTGAAAGGGTTTTCAATGTTCTGACCGCGAATCCCCTAAAGAAACAGATTCCTTTGTTCTATCGCGATCTCTAAGCATACTAAGCAATGTGCTTTTGATCCTTCTTACAACTTAATACCGGAATATTGGTGTAGCGCATAAGCCATTTACCCAGCTTGAACCTTCCAAGCTCGTCATTTACATGCTGTTTCCTTGGGATTACCTATATTCTTGTCCACTCTGACCTTGTAGTTTTGTCGCAGTTGGAAGCGTAATGCAGAGTGACGAAGATAATGTTGTTTACACAGCCTTTAAGTGGAGTGACATTATAGTCAAGCAAGTGTCACATCACCCAAAGTGAAGGAAGACTTAATTACCATAATCCTGTGAATACTAAAATTCCTTAGCCATGTGTAGCATAATAATGTAGTCTTCTGAACATTAGGTTTGATAACCTGAAGAAAGAACATGCTGGCTCCCTCCCCCTCCTTTTTATTTTGTTTCCCAAAGTGAAAACAGATTGAATATTTGTTTATTTTAAAAGAAGTGTTTCGATTCCTAATCTGTTCTAGCTAAAGATGGTGGTTGGTAGTTTGCTTCTGATGTTAACAGGTAGGGAGATTTTCCAGCATATGTGTTTTTCTCTCTCCCGCCCCATGCATATTGGACCAATATTGATGACTTAGAATCACAATATTGATGACTTAGAATTGTGGTTTAGAATCACAATTGTTCATGGTATCTGAACTGGGTGTTATAATTGTGGTTTGTATTGCATCTACAAACCAGAATTTCAAACCAGGTTCAAACTGTAGCTCAGAATCCTGGTTTCTACAAGAAAAAAGCAGCCAGTGCGGACATCATGGTAAATTGTGTGTCCTAAACCAGAAAGTCTTCAATATTGGTAAAGCATGGTAAGGGGAGGTGGGCAGGGGGAGTGCTTTGAGGGAGATTCCATGGCTTGGGGTAGAACACCTGATTAGCATGCAGAACGTCCAAGTTTCAATCTCAGATAGGTTTAGTTAGAAGAGGATCTTGGTAAGCAGGTACTGAGAAAGATCTTTCTCTGCCTGTGGTCCTAGAGAACCACTGTCAAAAGCAATACTGAGCTAACAGGACCAGCGGCTTGACTCTGTAGAAGCAGTCTTTAAGCCCAAGGAATTCTTAGGGTCCTTCTCAGATCTATGGGTTAACAGTTGAATAATACCAAGAGATAAAATACTGTGGAACGTTAGAGAGTTAAGCACCTGCTCAGATTTTAAAGAAGAACATGGGGCAACATTGTCTTGAGAATACAGATAGGAGAAATCTCAGGTTTGGAAGTGTTCTAATGGCAAAATCTTTCTGCACATGGAAAGGTGGCTAATTAGTTTCAGTATGGTCTCATGGATCACCTGAAATCACACTATCAGCCATTGGTAAATCCATGGACTGCAGTTTAAGAATTAGAATGCAGAAGATGATCACTCATAGAGCTTTTTGTGACTTTTGGAATAGGGAATATTAGAGTTCTGCAGCTTTTAGCAGGATAACCTCTGACAGAATAGATCTGAGACTCCATAACTGCTGTTTGAAAAGGACATTCTGCCCAACTGTTTCTCTCCAGGAGGACTTGAATCACTGCAGGTCTACTCCAGAGCCAAATTTTCTAAGCATTGCTGAAGGAACATCAGTAAACTGCTTCTGGATTTTTCAATAGCACTTGTAAAAATAATAATTTTAAATAACTGTAAATAGTTTTTTGACTGCAACATGTAAACTGAAGAAGAACCTTCCTGGAAAAGCAGCTACTTAACATTGAGATGCTAACCATATGGCAACAGGGGCACATTGCTCATTAAACCATAGAGAAAGCCCATGTAATAAGTACAAGATCCAATGTATCCAGTGCTTTGTTCTTGCAAACTGTGTGGCTTGGCTGCAACCAGAAGAGTTGTACAGTGGCCTGTTTGCATCATTAATCCGCTGTATCATGATAGACAAGCGTGTGACTGTCAGATGGGGCATGAACACCCATCCCTTCCCCAGCAGCATCAGGAAACAGCATGGAAGTGGATGAGAACAGTGGCTACTCCTCCCCCTCCAATCCTGTTCTACGTATGCCTTCCTTTGCCTCCCACCCTTCAATGGACTTAGAAGGGAGTAATCTCTTTAGGATTGCACAGCTAGAGTGCTAAAAGCCACTCATTAATTTAATATTGATATATTATTAATTTCATTTGCAGTTGAATCAGTGGTACTCAGTTACATCAACCCAAAGAGCCACATGACTTCATGCCCCGTGCACCCCACCCCCAAATACAATAATATAAGATATAACCATTAATACTAAATAGATAACTATAACCTTTTTAATTATCAGAGTATCTCTGTGCACACAGGGTTGTATTCCCCTATCAGTGTTGAAATGTACCCAGCCCTCGTGCAAGTCAGATTTGCAACACAAAACAAATTTGACACAAAACAGCACGCAAGCTTCCAAGTTGTCCAGAAAGCTTTATTAGCCTGGATGCTAAAAATAAACTCTTCCCTGTGTTAAAAGTGCCCTTCAGGTTGAACTCTAGATCCCCTCCCTCTGCTAAGTTTTCTATTTGCATAGTGTTTTGTTTTATGGGTTTGCATTCCACGAGTCCCCATGCCCCTGCCTCATCCACTTGCATATGTGGCTCCATACACAGAACCCTACATGTTTACAACTTTGATATAATAATCTTGAACAATTCATATCATGTTTCAAAAATAACACTGGGCCCATATTAAGTGTGGTACTATCCCAGTTTCTAATAGCACCTTTTACTTCTGTCCCTAGTCTAGGGACTGCAGCTCAGGTGGTCTCTCCCAGGTTACCCATCCTCCAGTCCTTCCAGTAGTGTCTGTTTCAAGGTTGGAACCATTTGCCCATCAGTGGCCTTGCCCACTTTCCTGAAACGCAGGGCAAGTGCCACACTGGGGAGACATGCCCAGAAGAGCCACAGGTGGCATGATAAAGAGCTGCGTTTGGTTTCTGAGCTCTGAGTGAGTGTCACTGAGCTCGGTTTCACACTGCAGTCTTGTCCTGTATTTTATTGCCTGCTTAAATTCCAAAGAAATTGATTTGTCAGGGATGATTCTGATTAATGGGGCCAGGAATTAAGAAAATCCTTGCATGCTTTTAAAAGTTATTTGACTTCTGATTTGTTACTGAAATATGAAATGAGAGAGAAAAGGTTGCAGACGGCCTTCTCTTTGAACTGCGGCAGGTCGCTTTTATCCATCACATTTTAAATGATCCTGCCCTTTCAGTACGCCAAAATATTGAGGTTTTGGTAATATGCACAGTTAGTCAAACTTGATTAACTAACTGGTTAAAAGATAGATATTCAACTAAAAATTCTTAATTTGTTGACAGTGGTAATGATAAGTAGCGTTTATTTTATAAGCAGATAAACTTACGATAAGCGTACACAGAAGATTAGTTTTGTGTTGACATGAAAACGTATGTTTTCAAACAAAAACCCTTCATGTGCTTTACCTCATGTGTTCTTCTTACTAAGGCTGACCTTGCTGGAGATGAAATCTTTGGCTGACTATGAATCTTGCTGAAATCCCACTCTCATACAGTAGAGAATACCATGAAGAAACAAAAAAATTATAAGAATTAGCTTGATCATATGGTAAGTTCCCTCACCATAGCTGGTAACTCTCACAGAGGCAATGAGATAGCCCAGGAAAGGGATCACGTAGTCCAACCAATACACTGTGGTTGCTTGTTATGAACAGCCCTGGAGGTGGAGTTATTTGTCCTGTTGAGGGGGCGCTCATCATCATCATCATCATCATCATCATCATCATCATCATCATCATCATCATCATCATCATCATCATCATCATCATAGTGTGTTATTATTATCCTCACAACAATCACCCTGTGTGGGTGGGCTGAGAGAGCTCAAAGAAACTGTGACAGACCCAAGGTCACCTAGCTGGCTTCAAGCGGAGGAGTGGGGACGAGTACCGACAGGATGAGTACTGCCCATGGCTGCTTTGGTTTGGAAAAACAATATGGGAAGAAGGCTAAAGCCCTGTTCTCCCTGCGCCATGGCCCTGATCCTAATTGAGTCCCTGTTGCACTTGAGAAATCAGAAACCAACAACTGCTGTCTGAATGAGGGAATGAAAGTCGGTGTCAGTTCTAGGATTGGCAGTCCATGACAGATAGATCCCCACACCCCCCATAGCAAGTACTCCAGGGTCTTGGTTGAAAAGGTTTTATTACAGAGATCCATTAAGTTCACAGGTCCTTCAAAGATGCATAGGAATTGGCAGGAATGAGAATACAAGATAAGGCACTTTGATATAAGGATTAGGATTCCCCCCTCCCCTGGGACAGTTAGCAAAAAGGCACAAAAGTCGCAATTCTCATGAGAAACACAATAGCTTTGTCTGGCCAAAGAAAGCCAGAAGATTACAAGAAATTCAACTCCCCCTGTCTCTTGCGAAGAGTTACATTTTAGTACAAGGTCAGGAAGCAGGCTTCACAGATAACAGTCTCAACATTAGTACTTTCGTTTTTAGGCAAGCTCAAGATGGCACGAATCTAATGGTCACAAGACATGAGCATAATAAGAGAGCATATGGATACACAGTATGATCAAATCAATACAGGGAACAGAGAACATATGAATGGCATGGATAAATGGTATGCAGACATGACAGTCGGGTGGAAGAAACCGCTCCCCAGCTCATTTTTTTTTAAAGTCAAATGTAGTTTGGCCCTCACAGTAATTATTCCACATTCTGCTATTCCACTATTGTCACATCTAAATCTGGCTTGAGATAATAGTTTATACAATTAGAAATTAATATGGTTTGGGATGGGTTTCCCTGGGTCCCATTGGGACAAAGTCAGACTAGAATGCCCTGAATACTTTCAAGTAGGGTATACTCCTGAAGTGTTTTTGTTAATATTACCAGAGTAAGGATAGTACTAGCCCTTCCCAGCATGCCTCTGTGATTTGTTCCGTCTCTAGAAGGTAAAGCAGATGAAGATTGGGAATATTTTCACTCGTTGCTGAACATGGTCATTCTAGTTTTAAAAGTGCTGGCTTCCGAAACAACCCTTCAGGGAAACCTAATGTTGTTTGGTTTTGTTTTTCTAAATGCAATCTGTAAATCAAAATGTGCTCATTGACCCCGAGAAAAGATTAAACGGAGCCTAACCCCAAAATAACCATGTGTGAGAAGAACTGGACCTGTATTTTCCCTCTCTTCTGTTTCTTGTATATTTGCTTGAGGAATATTTCAAAGAAAGATGCTGGGGAGGGTGATGGGGGTTCATTTTGATATTTCCCTGGCTGGTAAAAAAACAAAAAAACCCAGCCTTTGTTATTGTTGTGGTGGTTGCTAGTCCCCCCCCTCCCAGTCTATGTTCCCCGATTGACGGCTAGCTGTGCTCAGATTAGTTTTCATTGCTTCACGCTGACCAAATTTCCCTTTGAAATAAGGGCACTGGAGCTTTAACCTTGACTCCGCAGTACTGCAGAAATCCTGCTATAAAGTCACTGAGCCTGGTGCTAGGGAAGCGTGGAGCACCTGTGAGCGCAGGCTGTTGGACTGAATTCCCAGCCCCTAGAGTGTTGAGGCTGCAGCTGCCGGGGCTGTGAAGCAGTTGGAAGTGCTTCGTAGCTCCCTCATATTGGCTCCCCCGAGACCCACTAAAGGGTTTTAACTTTCTTTGGATGTATAATTTTCTGTTGATTAACAGGAGTTCTGGGAAGGAGCCCTTTTGTAAAAAGCTGATGACAGGGAGGAGCTGCCTGGGGCTGTCGAGCAGCCGGCTTTGTGGCAATGCTAAGTGCAGATACTGCCACTGGACCCGAATTCTCTTTTCTCTCCCACAATTCCTTGGGGTAGCGGCCTTCAAAATTAGAAATAAGCAAGGCAGTGCAACTGATAGTCCCAGAGGGGTGAATTTCAAGTTCCCATCTAATATTTTTGCCTTTTCTAATTAGAGGATACTCGTGGCATCCTCACTGTATGTCCTCCCTTGCATGAAGAGCTGAGCTGTGTTGTAGGCTTTGTTGAAATACTTAATGCATGTCCTTTGAGTTGAAGCTTTGTCCGATTGAGAGCATATGGGGTATCCCTCTATCCAAAACACCCATGATTGACCTGTGCTCTCTGGTCTCAACTTATCAAGAGTGAAATCTGAATAACGGAAGGATGAATTTATTTTCTCTCTCATAATATTTATATATATATATATATATATATATATATATATATAGATAGATAGATATAGATAGATAGATATATAGATATAGATATATATAGATATATAGATATATAGATATATAGATATATAGATATTGTTGTTCCCGTGTTAGAAAGTGCTTGAAATGGAAGCAAATTTCAATTAAATCAAAAAATTGTCACCTTGTGTCTTTTATGCTCTACCGTGTGCAACAAAGTACACTGTAGAGCAAATAGCTGAGTGAATTTTTCAGTTTTGCAAGGGGGGAGCAAACTTTAGAACATACGTCTCAAACTCTCAGGATAACTTCCCCAATATTAATTAGGAAAGGGGGGGATCACAGTTCATGTGTGTGTGGGGAGGGGGTTACACATGGGTTTATTTGTTGTTAGAAGAGGAGAGAGGGTTTTGTTTGAACACAAACTGTAAATATTCATGTAAAGAACCTGCTCTTTTGAAAAAAAAAATGCCTTCCTGGCCCCTTTGCTGGTTATGGTTACATCTAAAATTCCTGCGACTGCAAAACTAATTAGTGAAATTAAGTTGAAAATGCTGTAAACAAGTAAAGTTATTATTCATTCTGCTCTGCACTACGAATGTGGGAGGACATGTTAAATGATAAATTAGGCATGAACTGCTTTAATCTGTACGCTGAACATGTGAGAAAACGGACTGCATTTGTAATTAGTGTTTACGGCCACAGGAGAGTGGCGCTTTTAAAACAGTGACAGGAAATTGATCAGTTTAGGTTGTCATGGCAACCAGAAGGCCTCCATTTCTTTGGCTGGCTTTTGCCTATTATGCTATCCCCGTGTTTCAAAATATATTTATGAACTGTAAAGATAATCTACTCAATAATGCAAAGTGGCCCGGAATGGTTAAATGCCAAACTGACAGGGTCCGAGTGAACGCCTGAACGCCCCGATAACAAGCTTAAGTGTTCTACGGTTGTCATGACGCTGCTTTTACAAAGCAAATGATGTCTGGAGGGGAAAAAAAAGAGCCCTCAAAATTAGCCGAAAATGCAAATCTCTTTATGAGGCTGTCACCTTCATAATAACAGACAATAATTGATGATTTATGAGATGGCTCCGTAGCAACCAACTCCTTTTGGCACCCTCCTGGTTTGGTGTTATACAAAGAGGTTCACAACACTTCTGTGCAAAAGTTTTCTAAGGGGTGGGACAACAAGGTCTCCTCGAGGAGGCTGACAATGACACACCGACAATATCGTGGCCCCATTTAAAAAACAAGGAAGAAAATCTAAAACATGCACAAAAAAAGTTGGTGTCAATCTAGCAAATGCATTTTTGAAGCTGGAAAGTAACATTTTAGCTTCGCTTAGAACCTTGGGAAGAAGGGGGGGGTGAACATCAAACCCAGCAGTTCCTCCTCTTTGGTTTTCAAGCACTGTTTGAAATGGCACCTCTCAATTCTCTTCTGGGGATGCATTTCATAGAACGTTTCAGTTCAGAATTAAGCCCTTTAAAAATTAATTGCCCAGGCTAATCCTTTTTGGTCAGCAAAAAATAGCTTCTTCTTTTTATTAACACAAATGTTGACTTGGCTTAGTAGCCAGTCTTCCGTTATTAATTGGAATTTTTTATTAATGGCCTTTGACTAAAAAAAATCTGTTGTGATGAGCTGGCTTTTAAAAATAAGAAATAAGTTCAGTTTTTGAAAAACTAAAAATCATTTGTGATGAAATTTGATGAAATGGATTTTTCTTTAGCATAAGGAGGCACAAGGTCTATTATATAGGATTTTTAAAAAAAGTGTTGTGAATTTGCTTTCTGTAGTTCCATAGTGTGGGATACAAAGAGATTGTCTGGGCATTGACCCTGGAGTGACAGTTCAGCATAATTAGAAGAAGCTTTTTCAGGGTGGTGGAGTTAGAAGTTAAGCATAATAATAAAAAATATTGAACTATTTCCTTTAATGCCTTTTGGAATTAATGGGTATCCTATTTTATTTATATTTCCATTTCAGCATCTCCCAGTATATTTGCTCAGAGATGAGTCACAATATATTATAAGGCAAAAATCAGGTAAGAAATAGCATTCTGGATGTTAAAGGACACCATTGAGATCTTTGGGATCTATTCAGAGAGATGGAGTTCCTGCTAAGCACACCTTGAGCAGAGGGACAGTTATGCATGGACCTGTCTCTCTTTTACAATAATGTCTGCTAATTTGGGAGCTCCCAAAGGTTGTGTAGAACCTTCTCAATGCATTGCTGGATGAAGACATATATGTGAAATAAGCCCTGTGCCAATAGGGTTATCAGCTCCTGGTTGGAAAATTCCTGGAGATTTGTGGTGGGTGGGTGGAGCCTGGGGAGGGTGTGGTTTGGGGAGCGGAGGGACTTCAGCTGGCTATAACTCCATAGAGTCCACCTTCCAAGGCAGCCATTTTCTCCAGGGGGACTGAGCTCTATGCCCTGGAGATCAGTTGTAATTCTGGGAGATCTTCAGCTACCACTTGGAGACTGGCAGCCCTACGTGCCGACCTACTCCTTAAAGGAAGGCCTTGAAAGTTTTCAGTGCTTTGGGAGGATGCTTAGAGCCTCTCAAGAGTTCTCTCATCCGTGGAGCATCCAACAACAAAAACATCTCCCTGTGCTTTCATCTATAGTACTTTACAATTCATTTGAGAGAAGTTCTGCCTCAGTTTACCTTGTAAGCATAAGGATTTAGCAAAAAATGGCAGCGGAACGCTCCTTGGGCCCTAGAAATTGGTCTGCGTAGCACCAGTTTATGAAGAGCAGCTGGGCTTAGCTTGGACTTTACTAGAATTGGAACAGTGTTCTGCTTCCGGAGAGCAGGGTGTTTTGGATCCTAGCAACATCAAAATAAAATGGGCCTGGGGACAGGACAGGCTGTCTGCTTTTGACAGGAGATGGACATAGAGTTGGTAATGCTGGGCGGAGGAAGAAGAGGGCCTGAGTTAAATGGATACAGACTAGAAGGAAGGTAGAAAAGAGGGCAAGAGAAGGCATGGAGCTAAGTAAGTCTACAGCTGAGGAGAAAGAGGGGCCCAAGCAATAAACCCACTCGTGATGAGAATAGGTTTGCCATCTTCTCCAGGTGGGGCCTGGAGATCTTATAATAACAACAACATTCAATTTATATACCGCCCTTCAGGATGACATAACACCCACTCAGAGCAGTTTCCAAAGTATGTTATCATTATCCCCACAACAAAACGCCCTGTGAGGTGGGTGGGGCTGAGAGAGCTCCAGAGAACCATGACTGGCCCAAGGTCCCCCAGCTGGCTTCAAGTGGAAGAGTGAGGAATCAAACCCGGTTCTCCAGATTAAAGTCTTGCACTCTTAACCACTACACCAAACTGGCTTCTGGAATTAAAACTGATCTCCAGGCCACGGAAATCAGTTCTCCTGGAGAAAATGGCTGCTTTGGAGATTGGATTGTATGACATCATAACCTGTGGAGGTTCCTCCCCTTCCCAAATGCTACCCTCTCTAGGCTCCACCATCCAAATCTCCAGGAATTTCCCAACCTGGAGCTGGCAACCTTACTTGAGAACAAGAGACCTTTGGAAATGGGCAGATGGCATCAATCAAGATGCTAGTACTTGATCAGCTGCTTCTTGAGAGAGGCCACAACCCAGTGCCTAGTTGTGGGTATTTAAGACCCAGAAGAATCAGTGGTCAAGAGTATATGTATTGCTGGGTTGGATTTTGGCTATATGGAGCTCTATCTGGAGGAGTATGGAAGTCCTGAATAGGTGCCTGGAGAAGGTAATGGGATGGATGAGGGCAAATACACTGAAGCTCAGTTCAGCTAGGACTGAGGTGCAGTTGGTCAATAAAGAAGCTGCTCAGGGACTTCGGAGCCAGCCTGTCCTGTAGGGAGTTGCTCTCCCCCTGAACTAGCAGGTCCATAGTTTGGGGATGCTATTGGTTCCTGGCCTGTGATTCGAGGCTCAGGTCCCCTCCATGACACAGAGAGACTTTTATCAGCTCTGGCTCCTTTGTCAGCTATGGGTGTTCTTTAGAAAGAGGGATTTGGCCACAGTGATCCATGCTCTAGTCACATCCAAGTTAGATTACTGTAATGCACTCTGCATGGTGCTGCCTCTGAAAATGGTTTGGAAACTTCAGTTGGTTCAAAATGCAGCAGCCAGGCTACTGTCAGAGGTTGGTTACAGGGATTGTATCAACGCATGTGCTAAAAGATCCGCAGTGACCGTCTGTTTCTGGGCACAATTCTGAGTCCTGGGCACAATTCCTCACGGCTTACCTGAAGCTGGGACATTGAGGAACATGCTGGCAAAAACGCGGAAGATCGCGTTTTCTCGCGCGAGTTTTGCGCGACATTGTGCAAAACTCGCATGAGAAATGCGATCTTTCGTGTTTTTGCTGGCATGTTCCGCAACGTCCCGCAACGTTCCGGCTTCAGGTAAGCTGTGCGGAATCGGCCCTGGTTCTTAATGGATTGGGGCCAGGGTACCTGAAGGAATATCTCCTCTCATATTATCCAGCCCACCAACTAGGATGTGCCTTTCTGTGCCCTCCCTTCAGAGGTGAGGCAGGTAGTTACTAGAGACAGGGCATTTTCTGTGGTAGCACCTTGCCTTTGGAATGCCTGCCCTCTTGAAGCTCATTTGGTGCCTACTTTACTTTCTTGTAGGTGCCAGGCTAAAATACATTTTTAATCCAAGGTTTTAATTAGGGGTCTTATCTTAATAAGCTTTTTAAGGATCTGCTTTAGTTTTACAGATCGTTTTTATGCAGCTTATATCTAATGGCTTGATTTTTACTATAGTGGTTTTTAATGGTAAGTCGCCTCGAACAGAACTCTGAAGGAGTGGCATAGGAATATTCTAAATAAAATAAATAAATACACCAACCTGCTGTTTTGGAGTTTATAGCAAACCGAGTAAAAACTATTATCTTCTGACAGGTGTTTGAGAGAAGGAACTGGCTTAAGTTAGCGATCTGATTCCCTTGTTATGAATTATTTTGGTTGTCTTTTCCTTGTCCATCCATAAATATATTTGATGTTTGATTATGTATCCTATGTTGAGGGATAAGGAAGGCTTAAAAATAGAAAATAGCATGATGTGGAGGGCTTAAGGCCATGATTGAGACCTGAATTGGGCTTAGTCACACCTGGCAGATAAGTTCCTAGTGGGGAAGTGTCAGTACACATCTGATAGAAACATGCCTGCCAGCTACAAGGACTTTGTAATGTGAGAATTGGTCCACAGATCTCATGGCAAACTACAGTTAGTTCCAACCAGCATTTGCAAACTCACTTCACACCATTACTATATCTGATTTGCAAGCCATAGTGTGCCAATTCAGACATCATGCCAAATCCTAGACAAACTTCCTTAACTCTGCTTTGCTGTGATACTAGACGGGCTAGATAACTTGGTGGCCTCCGGCAATACATTTTGAATGGAGGCTGCCTGCATTATCAATGCTACCATACCTTGCTTCCCATTGAACCCATGTGCTGAAGCAACCTTCTTGCTTTCCCAGGTCTCTTTAAACACAGCATAGCTAGCCATGAATTCCTAATGGTGCTTTCTAAACTCTACAAGACTCCTTGTGACAGTTCAGGAATTCCTACTGGGCTTGGAGGGTGTGTTGCACTGTGTTTAAAGATACCTGGGAATGAGGAGGGAAGGAGCATTAACTGCTTCAAGCTGTGGCAATGGGCTGAGGTGGGGGCTGGGCTGCAGACTCCTTGACCATTCGGGAGTTATAAATGCCCTGAATCTACTTTTGGATGGAATAGATCTCCACCACGCCTTAAAAAATGCCATTTATATCCTGAATGCACTAACAAAGGACTAACAAAGGACTTATATCCTGAATGCACTAACAAAGGACTAACAAAGGAGTTCTTCACTATTACGCCTGACCTAACACCTTTCTGAAGTTGATAAATTCCAGCCACGCAAACAATTCAACAAATGTAACTGAAAAGTTGCTTAGAAATTAGCAAGTGAACAGTATGTAAGACAGAGTGACTCTCTAAAGGCATTCTTTGAACAGGGTTCTTATTTAACCCCTAGCTAGAAATAAAGAATGTTGACAGATAATGTATGATCTTGGGGGATGAGAAGCTATGATCGATATTGTAGATGGAATCCTTATATTTTGACGTGCGTATCTGTGAGCTCCAACAGATACGTCAGCTTGTTTTCACCACCTTCTTAAGTTACCACTTTTGATATCAAAAGATAATCTTCCTGTTGTCTAGGGCATGAATAGGCAAAATGTTTGGAAAAATGTCCGTGAATCTTGGGATTCCCTCCCTTTCCTCCATTTAGCAACAAAATCCTTTACACTTGGTTACATCTCTTGAACACAGTAGTTCTGAATACCGGACAGATTTGTTTGCATATCAACAGCAGACAATAAACTGTTTTGTCACATTCAATTACTGATGCCAAAGGAATTGAGGCAGGTTCCGTTATTTTGTTTTTGCTGCTTCATATATATATAGAGAGAGAGAGCAGCACAAAATAGAAGAATACTTGGGCTTGAATGTAGTTTGAGATGTTCAGCACACATTGTTCATCTAATAAATTAATATTTTGGTCTTGTGATTGTTTACTTGGGAAATAAGAGCTGTGCCTGGCTAGAGAATATCCCCCACCCCGCAATGGTTTCAAACAGAACTGTAATAAAGGCTTTATAAGCCTTCTTTTCGGCAGGAAGTGAGCTGTTCTCCATTAGAACCACAGTTCTAAAAGTTTAGGAAGGGCCTCTCAAAGTAAGACTGGTTCCATATACAGGCAGACTAGGACACTCAGGGCTGTGTATACTGTTTTTGTCACAATCCAAAGAGGAGGATTTGAGCAGGTTCACAGATTCATGACAGAACATCTATATTGACAGCAGATTTCATGTTCAGTCCCTGGTATTTCCATGGAAATGGTAGCTGGTGATATGAGAAACCTGAACTGCTGCCAGTCAGTGTAGACAGTACTGAGCTTGGTAGACTCATGGTCTGACTCAGTATTGAGCAGCCTACAGAGACCATCATTCTGTGCACGTACCGGGACACAGGTATACCTTGGAGGCACACTGGAGTGTGCATCCAAATGAGGAAGTTGTCTATAACTTTCAATTGGATTCACATTGCTAATGCGTTTTGCTGTCCCAATCCTGGATGGAAATGCATATTCAGATGTGTGCTCAAATGCATCTTCCTCCGGAAAGTAATGTAAGTACAGATAGGCAACTTTGAATATTTGGGGTGTGCATCTGTGGTTTCCTAGCACATGCACAAAAGTCTGCTTCTCTTTGTGCACCTTGTTTAAAGAATTAGAACACTAAGGGAAGTTCAGTTCTGGAACTTTTAAAAAATTATGCATATTTTTATATTCATTTTATTCTGCTAGTCGCAAGTAATAAAGAGCTGGGCCTGGCACTGAATCTCTTTGTCCTTGAAAAAAAAGAAACGTTGCTCAAATGTAGTCAGAACCTGGTCTTGACTATATACTATCATGTATATATTTACTGATCTTTAAGGGCTAGCAGTTTGGTTAAAAATAAGGCTGGGATTGTTAAAATGTTGAGTGCTCAGCGTCAGTTTTCCGTACTTGCAAAATGAGATCTCTTGCATGAATTTGTGTTCTTTTAGGGTGCAATCGGAGGTCTTTTTCCAGGTGTTGTACAGCTTTGGAGGTAAAGTGGGCGGCTCCTTAAGCCAAGGCCTTTTCTGTGGTAGCACTGCTATTGTAGAGAACCTCTGTGTTGAGTTGCTTGTTTGGCATTTGCTCTTCCACCAGGTACCAAATTAAATCCTCTTTATTCTCCCTAACTTTTGACATGCAACAACATGTGCATTTTGTTATATTCTTACTTAATCAGGGCCTGGCAGGACCTACTATCTTTTCGCCGGGCCTGCAAGACAGAGTTATTCCGCCAGGCATATGGCTGAGGCTGGGCCTCCGCCGGCCTGGAAAAAAGGGGTGTATAAATCTTAACCCTCCCTGTGAAAGCTGTCCACCATCCTGTTTTAAATGTGTTGTTTTTAATGAATATGAATTTTCAATTGTTGGTTGTTGTGGGTTTTCCGGGCTGTATACAATTTTTAATTGTATTTTTAATACGTTGTTGTCCACCCTGAGCCCGCTCGCTGGGAGGGTGGAATACAAATTTTAAATAAATAAATAAATAAATACTGCCTGTTTTGCCGGTGTTGCTGTCGCACGCTGCTTTTAGATTAATTTTAATTTTATGTTGATTTTATTTGATACTGTGTTCATTTGGATTGTGAGCTGACTTGAGGAGCTTGTTGATGGAAGGCAGGAGTAAATGTTTTAAATCCACAAAAATGTATATGCTTCCACTCTAGAGACTTGCTTGTGACAGTTCGCAGAGAAAATGCAATAATATAAGGTTCTCCAGTCTCTTTCAAGTACAGATATCATATCAGGGAGAAGTTTTTCCCTTCTGGGAAGTGGGGTGCATTCTCTCTTTGTTCTTGGATTCCGCTTCATGGAGTTTGAGGGAACATCCTTTGAACAAATCTGCAGGAGTCAATAGAGATCGTATCCCAAACAGAATGGAGCTGGGGGAATCTACTCACTCCTAGTTTTAGCCTATCTTGATTTTTAAAACGAACTTGTGAGGAAGGAATGGGGGTCTTTAAAACAGTTTTCTGAATGGGAGCAAAGGGAAAGCTGTTTAAAAATATAAAAGCAACTTAATTTTTTGTATGAACTGAAAAAAAAAAAGTTTTGTTTGGCAGAGTTTGTAATAGAAGCGGAGTCTGAATGACCAAGGAGCCCTGATTTGAAACAAAGAACACAGTCTGTTTAGTTTGAGTTAGATTGACAAGCATGCCCAGGATGAACCGTCATGTGACATGTAAACATGCCTCATTAGAGTGATACACAAAGTCAGCCAAAGCATTAGAAAAAACCTAGAGCAGAAGATTCTTGAAACTGGCTTTGAGCGACAGGAAACAAACTGATTCAGAGCTTTCCCCTTCTCATTTTGGTTGGTGCAGAAAAAATAAAATAAAAACAAATCTAGCGAGTGTTTACATCTTCCCATGACATTTTGTTCTAATAACAGATCCAGAAAGATTATGGAGAATATTGAGAACTCATGGTTTAGGGTGGCTGCCTCTTCTATTTTGTGCTGAGTGACAGTAATCCTCTCTGACAAAAGAGGGTTGTTACTATCAGTGAATCTCGTTCCGTAGTTCCCTCGGCAACCTCTAACAAATTCTGATGAAGATGGGGCAAATAGGAAGTGTCAGGTTGAGCGGCTACTCGGCACACCTTGAACGCAAGGGTACCCACCCCAAATGACCAGCCCGAGGCACTGGATGCACTCCATCATGGCAGGCTTGTTGTAGACAACTGAGGCAGTCCGAGCTTGTGCTGAACATACGAAACTTTCTTGCATTGAGTCATTCCTTTGGTGCAGCTAGTTTGACATCATCTTCTCCAACGAACAGTTAGGCAAAGGAGTTTCCCCCCAATTTTTGATAAATGAAGATGCCAGGGATTTAAATCTGGGACTTTCTGAACACAAAATATTTGCTTTTCCACCGAGTCAGATTATTAAACAGAATATCAATATTTGTTGAAGATTGCTAATTTTAGCGGTTTAGTTCAAATCAGTGGGTAGAATGTAGTCCTCCACTTCCTGGCTTCCTTCCAGATAGATTCCAACCTTCTGAAGCTCCCTGACTATCCATTCACTTCCTTTAACCAACCCCTCCTCTCTCTGGACCGTTTATGAGGCATCGCCCCCCCCCCCCGCCCATCCCCAGATTATCTCCCTCAAAGATCCAACCTTTCTTTCAGTCTTTGTCGCCTCTCTTACTCAGGTAAAGTAGTTGATCCTTTCTTCTCAGCCTACTACCTGTCTTCATATGGTTATTGCCAATCTACTGCTTTCAGTGTCTATCTTGCTGACTGAAGAATTGAGGGGTGCTTTGTTAAAACCCCATTCTTGGATCATTTTTGCTGTTGCAGGTCTGGTGCTATAGATTTTATAGATCATCTCTTGTTCTTTTGCGATCATTGGATTATACTTAGAGAACTTTGTATCTTGCCTGTCTTGATCAAACGGCAGGTTTCTGCTGAATCCTGGGTATCCTTTTTGGCAGACACCAGTAGTAACTTTGTCCATTGTCAAATTTTTGGCAATTGTGATTTATTTAAAGCACTATTAAAATGAGTTTTAACTTCTTAATGCTTCCCATGGAAATTGTATATGATTTTTGAAATATTTTATTCTGCCATGTAGTTTATTCTATTTTGTTGTAGATAGATAGTTTATTTTTCACGGTCAATGACCAGCAATTAACAAAGACACCAATAGAAGGTACCGCAGAAGGGAATAAAACATCAATAAAATCATTCACAGTACATGGGTAAAATCATTCATAATACAATAGTATTTTGTTGTATTTTTTGTGTGTGCTTTAAACCTCTGGCCAACAACAACAACAACAACAACAACAACAACAACAACAACAACAACAACAACAACATTCCATTTATATTCCGCCCTTCAGGACAACTTGATGCCCACTCAAAGGAGTTTACAAAGTATGTTATTATTATCCCCACAACAAACACCCTGTGAGGTGGGTGGGGCTGAGAGAGCTCTGAGAAGCTGTGACTGACCCAAGGTCCCCCAGCTGGCTTCAAGTGGAGGAGTGGGGAATCAAACCCGGCTCTCCAGATTAGAGTCCCATGCTCTTAACCACTACAACAAACTGGCTCTCAATTAATAAGAGAGCATATTATTAATAAAAGGAAAAGGCATCTTCCCAGTGTGAAAAATGCTTTCCTGTGATTAGGATCCTGTACTTAATAACGCCATCAGGGCTTTTATTAATGTATCTAGATTGCTTTAAAAAGGTTTAATGGTTTTCCTCGTTGATGGTCTAGTCCTCCATAATCGAAGCTTTGCCTTGGGTTTGATCGCTGACCAGGAACTTGCTTTCTGCCTCTTTGACTATGGACTGTGCTTTAATGATACTGTATTGAAATGTACTTGATACTGATTGTACGAATCTCATACTGTGTAATCCGCCTTGAGTCTCAGTGAGAAAGGTGGACTATAAATGACATAAATAATAAATACTGAAGCTCCCAGGTTCAGTCCCTGCCATCTCTGCTTCCAGGGTCCCGGGTGGGAAGGTTTGGGAAAGGCTCTTTTCTGCTTGGAACCTTGAAGAGCCGCTGCTCTTCAGAGTATACTGCGCTAAATGGATGAATGGCCTGGCCTAGTAGAAAAACAATTACATAGATTTATAAGCCACTTTTTAAATCATTACTACAACTATTACACTGTCAATGAGCGTGGTACAGAATAGAAGATGTTAGGTCCCGTTCCCAAGAACCTGCATTCTATTTAAAACAATAACAACAGTATAAAACAGTTTTAAACCTTAAACCGCACAATAGCATTGCATGCTGCCAAAGCGAATTATACTTTTTCACATATCATCAAAAACCTGAACAATCACAAAACTTTTCAGACAGTGCCTGGAAGACAATAGTGATGGAGCCTGGTGAATGTATGTGGGAAGAGTGGTCCACAGCCTGGGAGCTACAACAGAGAAGGCCCTGACCCTTGGAGTTACCCATCTTATGCCCGGAAGTAGAAATACCTGGAACAGGGCTTCTATTAAAGAACTTCATTAATGGCAGGCTTACTAAGTGCCCTTTCTGATAAGTGCTCTTTCAGGTCTCTTTTCTTTATATTTGGTTTCACTTTCTGAGTCTTAGTTTTCTGTAGCTACGATGCACGCTCCAAAGAATCCTGGTGAAATAGCTCTTTGTCTGAGGTCTTGTGTTTTCCACGGTGCTGAAGTGGGTGGCACAGCATCCTACTTGTACCTGCAATGCTAGAAATTCTGTAGGCATTTATCTCCAATGGCATGCCTTGGAACAGGGTGAATAGGACATCTTCGACTTGGGAATGTGATAGGGCTTATGAAATTTATGTAGAGAAAGTGGATTTTTTTCCTACTAGAATTTAAGATCACCCAGTGAAATGCATTGGCTGTTGATTCAGGACAGATAAGCATTAGATTGTTAAGTTATGGTCATGTACTGTCCTCAGATGTATTAATGGATAGCTTTAGATAGCTTTAAAGTAGTGGATTAGACAAATTCTAGGAGGGTAGGCCCATCAGCCCTTCCATAGCACCAGTTTGGTGTAGTGGTTAAGAGCGTGGGACTCTAATCTGGAGAGCCGGGTTTGATTCCCCGCTCCTCCACTTGAAGCCAGCTGGGGGACCTTGGGTCAGTCACAGCTTCTCAGAGCTCTCTCAGCCCCACCCACCTCACAGGGTGTTTGTTGTGGGGATAATAATAACATACTTTGTAAACTCCTTTGAGTGGGCATTAAGTTGTCCTGAAGGGTGGAATATAAATGGAATGTTGTTGTTGTTGTTGTTGTTGTTGTTGTTGTTGTTGTTGTTGTTGTTGTTGTTGTTGGCCAGAGGTTTAAAGCACACAAAAAAAATACAACAAAATACTATTGTATTATGAATGATTTTACCCATGTACTGCGAATGATTTTATTGATGTTTTATTCCCTTCTGCGGTACCTTCTATTGGTGTCTTTGTTAATTGCTGGTCATTGACCGTGAAAAATAAACTATCTACAACAAAATAGAATAAACTACATGACAGAATAAAATATTTCAAAAATCATATACAATTTCCATGGGAAGTATTAATAAGTTAAAACTCCTCCACTTGAAGCCAGCTGGGGGACCTTGGGCCAGTCATGGCTCTCTGGAGCTCTCTCAGCTCCACCCACCTCTCAGGGTGTTTTCTTGTGGGGATAATAATGGCATACTTTGTAAACTGCTCTGAGTGGGCATTAAGTTGTCCTGAAGGGCAGTATATAAATCAAATGTTGTTGTTGTTATTTGTGTAGGGAGGCAGGATGTAGTTGAATACCTGTGGCTGGGGAGGGGAAAACAGCAGGGGAATATTATTGCTTTATTTAGAACGTTTATAAACCTGTACTGTCCAGTTTCCCAAACAATAAAAACTTTAAAAACAATAAAAGTCTGCAGTAAATCAAAATTCATTAGCATGTACTACTTCTGGGCTTCTTGGAAGCATTAGATTAGCCATTGTGGGAAATAAAAGTTTCTTCTTGGAGCCCACTTGCTTTTAAAAAAATTAGAACATTCTGCTAATATCCCCCGGAGGCCCCTAACCCAGTTTCTTTGCTTCCAGGGTGACCAGCTCCCCCCCCCCCCAATTTATCTCTTGGTGTAGCCCTCTCAGTGCTCCTGTCTTTGATACCAGGTGGCTGAGTTTTCTACATCAATGCAAATAATTAATTATTCTGGGAAGGTAATCCTCTCACCCGGTAAATTCAAGTAATTCTTTGCTCTTATTAAATGGTGCTATTTTGGATTGACATTGCTTGGTGAATAATACAGTTGTTGAGTACAGGGAGTATAAGGACTTGCAAGTTCTGTCTCCCTATTTTTGATTGAACCTTTTTGTGGACAAATGAGTTTTTGACTGGGGAAAAAGGAATGACTGCAAATAGGTTGTTTGGCCATCTTTTTCCTTTTGAGTTCGCTGATAACAAAATGCAAGGCCTTTAAATCAGGCCAGATTAAGACCCTGTTAGCGATGTGAAAGGGTAACACTCAATTTGAAAATTAAAGCTAACATCAGGGGTGATGGAATGTGATTAATGAAGGAGATAATGGACTGAGGGAATCTAACAACAGAGGACGTTTGGCTTGTTCGAGAATAAAGTTTATCTCTTTCTCTGCTGAAACAGATGTTTAGAGATAGCAAGATATAGAAGGTCATCATGAGACCCCACATATTATACATAATCATGATATAAGTGAAAGCGTTCTTAAATCCCTCCTGGGGTAATCCAATCATCCCTATAACTATAACGAACAGTGCATACCACAGAAGAACTGTAATAAAAAGGCTACACAAAGAGTAAATTCTCAGGCCCAGAGGTCAGCATTAGGATTGCCAACTGCAAATTGGGAAATCCCTGGAGATTTCGGGGAGGAGCTCAGCAGGGATGTGATTCCAAAGAGACTAACACTGCCATTTTCTCCAAGGGAACCAGTCTCTGCAGTCTGGAGATTAGTCATAATCAGGGCTTTTATTCTGGGAAAAGAGGTGGTGGAACTCAGTGGGTTGCCCTCGGAGAAAATGGTCACATGGCTGGTGGCCCCGGCCCCTGATCTCCAGACAGAGGGGAGTTGAGATTGCCCTCTGCGCCATGTGGCGCGGAGGGCAGTCTAAACTCCCCTCTGTCTGGCGATCAGGGGGCGGGGCCACCGGCCATGTGACCATTTTCAAGAGGTGCCGGAACTCCGTTCCACCCCGTTCTCGCTGAAAAAAAGCCCTGGATAATGCTAGGATGAGCTGCCATACAGACGGCATCCAGAGTGGGATGCTGGTGATTTGCCAGGGGAACTGCAACCACAGCATGGCCAAAAATCCTTGATGGCAAGTTTAGAGTCCTCCTCTTCTCATCTTGGCTATGTGCTATGCCCATAT
Source organism: Eublepharis macularius (assembly GCF_028583425.1). NCBI lineage: Eukaryota > Metazoa > Chordata > Lepidosauria > Squamata > Eublepharidae > Eublepharis > Eublepharis macularius. The sequence goes on from NC_072802.1 coordinate 21,144,384, forward strand.
GTATGCCTATATACGGACTCCCAACTCTTTATTTAAGTAGCCTGTGGATAAGTCACCTGGACTATTTTAATGTCTGTTTTAAGATTGTTACTGATTTTATAGTTTTATGATTAATTTATTGTGTTTTATGGACGTTGTCAGCCGCCCCGAGCCCATGGGGAGGGTGGGGTATAAATCAAATAAATAAATCTTCCACCTCTTTTTCCCAACCCTGAGTCTTTTGTCCAGTAGTTAGAACTAAAAAATAAGATAAGGGGCCATAGAAAAGTGGATTATAATAAGTACAGCAAGCCAGCTTTGCGAAAGGAGAAACAGCAGAAATTCTGCCAGAACTAATCGTGAAACAGGAGAAAGTCACCAAGGCTCAATTCCAAGAGGACACATTTGAAAGTGGAGACTTATGCCAGCGCTAGGAAATTGCTTCGCAAAGACCTGGATCCACGTGGAGAAGATAGACTTCCTGTCTAGTACATATCAGGATTTAAACACAAACATGCACCTTGATAACACAGCAGGTGATAAGAATGCATAGATTTCCTCCCTGTTCCGTCCATTCAGGAGTCTGGCGTGCATGAACAGAGATGCCCAACATGCTCATGATGCAGCTATGGAGGAGCTCCCAATCCAAGAGGAAACCATTTATCAAGAATGGAAGGAAGCTGATGGGAAATGAAACCCAGTAAAAGTAAATGGGAAGATGGTTCTATTCAAAGATGGAGAGGAGGCTGCCTGCCTACCACACCAGAGTTAAATTACCCCTTCTTCAGAAATCAGACAGGTATTATATTGAGGACGATTATCCTAGCAGCGACCTGAGCAGCCTAGCCCGAATAGTCAAATAGAGCCCTGAGTGGAAAGACACTCTGTGTGTGATAGAATAAACCCTGTTCAATAATTCCAGGATAACTCCAGGTCCTACCTGGAGGGTGGCAACCCTACTCAGTATCGATGGTGAGAACTTTGTACTGAACACGTTCAGCAGGAAAACAGATGCACTTCTAACTTATGTTCCTTTAGGATTTGTGGCCTAATTTGGCACCTGCACAGCAGGGGGCGTCGATCTTCCCCTGATCCAGAGGAGTTAGCTGTGTTAGTCTGTAGTAGCAAAATTGACTCTTTTCGACCTTCCCCTGAGGGATCGTGTCGTTAATTTCATGGATCACTCATTTTTTTTCCTCTTGGGCACGCTGGACCAAAAAGATGTCCAGCCGTTACCATTGATAATCCAGACTTAGATGAACATTGAACAGTATGACATAGTTTAAAACACTTTTTTAAAAAAAGTGTTTTTATAAAACATTGACCGACTGGTTTGTTTTAAATAATTGCTACAGAGCAGAAATCAGTGCTGCTGGGCCTGTGGAACTGGAAACCATGACTCCCATCAGGGTGTGTGAGAATGTACATGTGAGAAATGCTGCCAGTTACACTGTCCTGAATATGCAGAAAGCATATTCAACTGGCTTGAGTCACTTGCAAACAGCCCAACTGCTCGCTAAAAAAATGGCTTCCTGCTGGTGACAGACCATGAGCCAAATGCTTTCGTATCCACTAGAGCCCAGCACAAGTTGAGAACAGCTGTAACTGGTGCTTGTCAATTCCCTATACGTTTCATATGTCTTGTGGCACCTATGTAGTCAGCTTCGTGAGAGGGCATGGAAGACGTGTTTCTGCAAATTTTCATCTCCACACTGGGGCTGTGTGTCTACCGCAATGGTACAATAATGGTGTTTTTAAAAGGGCTACAGCAGTTTTTGCAGGTTATGGCGAGTTGTTGGCATGTCCGATCTCTGAATGTGTACTTTTTAGTTCGGAGACAGAGCTGGAATTGCTGTTCTCTGAGTCATACCTGAAGTCCATTTGTCCATCAGTATTGTCCAGTTTGACTGGCAGGGTCCCCGGCAGAAAATGGTCTATCCTAATGCTTGTTACCTGAGATCATTTTAGCTAGAGAACCCAAAGACTGAGCCTGGAACTCTTTGCATGCAAAGCGTGTGTTCTACCAGGGAGTTACAGCCCCTCCCAAAATCTGACAAGAATTTTTGCAGAGTACTTGCCATCTTTTATTACTCTACATTGAGAGAGGTTGTACATCCACTATAGATTTTCAGTCCAACTACTGAAGTTACTGCTTAGTTTACAGGTCAGAGTGCCCCTAGAGGGAACCTGCTGCTACTTGAGCCATTCACCTTCCATTGGTTCACATAAGATCTTGGGTATGATGACACATGGAGAGAGCCAAAAGAGCATTGGTAAAAGTGGTTATATTTTTTGCTCAACAACTTCTTCCTGAAAAGAGCTTAATAGAATTTTAGAGTTGATCTTACACCGCTGAAAAAGGGAGTAATGCATCTTTAAAAGCTAAACTACATCTTCTTCCCTTTTATCAAATTCTCTATAAATCTTTCATGACAGTTTATTTAACAGAGTGTCATTGAAACTGTATGGGTGATTGATGTGACCCACGTTAGATCAACATGAAATGTTTGTAAATGTCAGCAAAATGTGACCAGGGAGGAGTGAGGATGGCGTGGTAGTGAAAGTGGAAAAACAAACAGCGGGAAAATGTTTATCTTATTCTTTTCTTTCTGGGATATAATTACCGAATTGTAAAACAAGTATATTATATTCCTTGGAATTTGTGCCACCGAGGGACGTTTCCTCTAGTCTTGACTTTCCAGCCTTTCAAAGTATGTGCTATTTTAACCTTTGAAAACATTCCCTGTTCTTGAGAGTGGGGGGCAGCTGGAAGAAAGAGAGACACAGTTTTTCTGCTTTGAATAAAATTATTCATTGGGCGTCCACAATGAGTTGCAGCGGTCAGGTGGTACTTGGCTCTGTTCCTCAGGGCCTAGAAGGGTCAGTTTTTTTGGCGTCGTGATGCATGGCTAGGCCAGCCATGGCAACGGTACAGGGCTTATATAAATAATTGTGCTTTAGCCATGCAAGGTTTAACCCAGGCCCCCAGCATTGTGGTGGTCACTTCTTGAATTTTTGAGAATGCAAATGGGTGCCATTACACAATGGCTATGAGGGGACCTGGTGCCATTCACAAAATATTGGGAGTCTGCACGTCAAGCATCCTCATACAAGGGAGGCAGTTGTTTCTGAATGGGTGCTCCTGTACAAGGACAACCTCTGCTCCACTGAGGAATGCCAGGAGGTCACCTTGCTTTGAAGAAGAGATGATTAGTGAAGCAAATGGGTGCCAGGGAACCCATAGCGTATGGGCACCATGTTGGGGGCCCCTTTCTACCTCCGCACCCTAGTAGCTTTTGCCTCTTTTCCTTTTTGCCCCTCCACTATCCACAAGAGGTTTTCTGCAGAATAAAAGGAGGACAATCAAATTATGCTCCACTGCTTTTTTTCCCCCAGCAGGGATATCAGCACCTCTTGGAAGAACAGATTGTTGCATCTTGTTCTCTCTGCCACCAACAGGGACCCCTCCCATCAGAAAATGGACTCCGTCTCTCCTATCATCAGTTAGCCTTCTGCTAGACTTTGGGTGCTGGCAAGTGCTCAGCTAGGCCAATCTTTGATAGTTGACTTGCTTCAACATAACAATTTTCGGACTGTTGTTCATGAGCCAGTACAAACCACAGTTCCCCCATAAAGTTCTGACTCCAACCAATGGTCCGTCCCATCTAGGAATGTTTATGCTGAGTGGCAGCAGCTCTCCAAAGTTTCTGGTTTCTTACCCAGCCTCGCTGTCTAAGATCCGTTTAACCAGAGATGCCATAGATTGAATCTGGGACCTTCTGCAAGTAGAGCTTAAATACCCTTTGCCAATATAAACTACTTTCCTTCTTGCCTCTGAAGAAGGGAGCTCTGAGAGCGAAACTACAAGTGACAAAAGGCACAGGTTGGACACTTTTCAGCTTCCCTCAGGTTTTGATGGGAAATGTAGGCATCCTGGTCTTGCAGCTTGGCTCTCCGACTGCTGTCCAATGGACTTTTCAACTGTCACTTGTCCAACATTCCGCCAAGCTGCCTACATTTCCCATCAAAACTTGAGGGAAGCAGACAAGTGTCCAATCTGTGCCTTTTGTCACTTGTAGTTCCGCTCTGAGTCTCGAAAGCTTGCACCCTGAAAATCTTGTTGGTCTCTAAGGTGCCACTGAACTCAAATCCTGCTTTGCCAGTATGTGTAAGTGACATATTCAGTAGTGAGGGCTTATTTGCACATGAACCAGAAACATTGGTTCTGTCTGCGATGCGATGGAGCACAGGAACAAGTGAGGAGTGGTCTTGGCCATTCTTCCTCCTTGGGCATGTAGCCAGTAAAGCAAACCAGTATCTGTATATATGGCCCGTTTCCAACTGTATATGTGCGTGTCCCATTTCTCACAAGTTACGCACGTGTCACAGAAAAGGTTATACGCATGCTTTCCACACTCTTCCAGAGCTGGAGACCGGAGAAGTTACTCTACTCAGTTGGAGTAGAGTAAGCTTTTATCATAGTTGTCCGAACCCCATCACACTTTCCTGACAGGCCATTAGCTTGTGGGTGCCAGGCAGTGGTTTTTAAGTGCCTTATCCCACAAGGCTCCCACATAGCTTGCATTACTTCAGATAAAAACACTGTGCCTTGATCCAATAATATTTCAGTGGGGACGCTCAAGTGAAGAAATATTCTTAGTGGGGCTTCTGCCACGGATTTCGTACTCACTGTGAATGGCTTCTGGTTCAGCATAACAGGTGAGAAAATCTATTAACATCAGGATATCTCTGCACCCTTTCCTGGTAGCCTTTAGCAGAGGCCCCACGATATCTACTGCCGCTCTGTAGAATGCCTGCCCAAGAATAGGCAAGAGTTTGAGTGAAGCTTTAACTATATGCCCATGCTTCCCCGTCTTTTAGCACACGTCACTAGGTTGACAGAAAGCCTTGACATCCTGTATAATCTTTGGCCAGAAATAGTTCTCTATCAACCTCTTTCTGGTTTCCCCCATCGCTGGATGTCCTGGACAGGGAGGATCCTGTGCCTGTTTCAGAAGCTGTAATCTAAACTTTCTTGGCATCACTAGTTGCTTTATGGGCTTCCCATTTAGGAGGTCGATTCTTGGGCAACCACACTTTATATGGCAACTCTGTCTTCCATATAAATTGTTCCCTCAGATCCTGTGGCGTATCAGTTTGCTCAGCTGTAATTCAGAGAGGGGACAGAGTTTAGCTGTTGCAGAAATTCAGCTCTGTTTCTATTCTCTCCCTCTGTTGTATCTCCCAGTGGAGTGGTACCTGTTGCTTCCCCTGTTTCTAGCACTTTTTCTCTCCCGTCTTCTCAGAACTATTGCTTGTATCCGTTTTAACAGAAGTCTCCCTATATATAATCTCTGTGTTAGGTACTTCATGTCTATTCTCCCTCTTTTCCTTTCTGGTGGTGTATGAGTCCTCCAGAATGTGAATTCTAGTGTGATCTCCCATAACATCTCTTCCCAGAATTACTGGTTCTTTGTGATCAGTGTTAATAGCGACCTGATAGACGTCTTCCGTTCCCTTCCATCCCACTCCCATTTGGGCTATGAGAATCTCTCCTGTTTTCCTCGGATCCATTTCAAAAACATGTAGTGGTCAGAGATTATATCTTCCAGTTTCATGAGGTCTTCTCTAATTGGGGTCATTGAAGATCCAGTGTCTAAAATGGCTGCGGTGTTTTCTCCCTTTAATTATACCTTTTCTCCAAGTTCTCAGTCTTCAGATGTTCTGCTGTTTTGGATACCACATAAGTATTTCTCAGTGTCTCTGGCTTTGGGATCCAGATGGGACTGTACGGGTTCTCTTTGGCCATTTTCACACAGCCTTTCTAAACTGTTTTGGTTGCTGGTTGCTAGTGGAGTTTTTGTGCCATTGCAGACATGGCCGGGTTGGCTGCCAGTTGCTAGTGGATTTTTATTTATCTTTTCAGACAAAGCCATTTGTGTCCCGTTTGCAGTGCAGGGCTGAGGCAGTTTTTTGAAAACTCTTTTTCTTCCGTTCTCGTGTTCTGTACACTCCTGATTTGCTACAATGCTGTGTTTCTCCAATGCTGCTTTTTAATTTTCCTGCACATTTCCAGAGTTCTGGTTTTTTAATGCATTGTGATTAGCGCTGTAGCATTGTAATGAGAGGTGTAGTAAATTCTCTGAATTCCTAGCTTTCATTAAAAAAAAAAAGCAAGTCTCTACCCCTTTCCTTTTGGAGATATGCCCTTTTCCTTATCTCTCTCCAAGGGAAGGTGCTAGAGACTTACGTTTTTTTAAAAAAATGGAAACTGAGAATTTATCATTGCAACACTATAGCAATATTTTTACGCTAATTTTTTGAAAAAATCAATTACCTTGGTGGGCGGGAGGGGAGTAGGGTTTCCATGTTCAGGTTGGGAAATTGCGGGTGATTTGGGGGGTGGGGCCTGGAGAGGGCAGGGTTTGGAGAGGGGAGGGACCTCAGCATGGTATAATGCTATAGTCTACCCTCCAAAGCAGCCATTTTCTCCAGGGGAACTGATCTCTGTCGCTTGGAGATAAGTTGTAATTCCGGGAGATCTCCAGCCCCCACCTGGAGTCAGGCAACCCTAGGAGGGGGGATAGCCTTTTCCAGTGCCAGAAAAAGTGGTGGTGTTTGAAATGGCCACAGTGATTCACATACAATTCATACTACTAACCAGGCCCAACCTTGCTTAGCTTCCAAGATCAGATGGTCTATCAAAATTTAATTTCTCTACATTAGCTATAATTCTTATCTCCTCACATCTAAGCTTCTTTGTTTCTGTATTTGTTTGTCGCTCCCTCTCATATTCTATTTTTTCCCAGTTTTAATTCTTATTTCCTCAAGTCTAACTTACTCTGCTTCCATTCTAATTTTCTCTTGTAATTCCAGAACTCTCAATCTGTTCTGCTCTTTCAGAAACTCTGTGTACTGGGGGGATGTAGAAGGTACCTCAGAATTTGCGGACGTTCCTACATTACTGATCTACAATGTCTGGTGCTGTAGTAGAAAGACCCTTAGCATCTCTACAGACATTCCCTCATGAGGGATTTCCCAACTGTACACTTTTCAATTAGAGAGTCCTTTCTCATTTTCAGAAACTCTGCCATTTCACTCTTTCTTATATCAGTGCTCTTCCCAACTATCAGTAAAGTATCTTTCTTTTTCTTTAGATATATATTCCACCCTTTTGTAATTCTCTCCTTTCGCTCTCCACACTACAATATCGCCTGAAATCAATATGTTTTCCTCACATCGATAATCCCATTTCTGCCACCACCAGTGGTGTTTTGCTATCTTTATGAGACCTGTGATGTGTAACACATTTATTTGAGATAAAACTGATGTTTTACATATCAGAACTAGAGTTTATTAATACACACATATGCGTAACGGTTTCAGATTAGTTACTAAGTGTATTGGTTTCAAGAAAGGTACAGATCTTCAAACATTTCTAAATGGACTCAGTCACAAAGACTTATTCTTCCCCCGTTGCCATTTAGGCTAATAATATCCACAAAGAAAAGCATACACAGAGGCCTGCATTTTAACCACAATAAACATATATTCAAAACTACACCTTAATTAGCAGAAATTAAACATACTACTTGGGCAGATCATGCGAGGGAGGGCAGGAAGGGTTACATCAGTGCTTAGTTCTTGTGGCCCTTTCTGACGTGCCCAGGGTAATGCCAATCACCACTTTGGGGTCAAGAAGCAATTTTCTCTAGGCCAGTTTGGCCAGGGATCCTGGAGGTGATTTGCCGTCTTCTGGAGCTGGAGACACTGTAGGTGTGTGGTGGGGAGGTTGTTGTGAATTTCCTGCATTGTGCAGGGGGTTGGACTAGATGACCGTGGAGGTCCCTTTGAACTCTATGATTCTACCTATTTACATGGCAAAACATTACACCTGGTACCTCCAGTTTAAAGATCAAGTAATAGACGATGTGAAAGGCTTCTTCCTGAGGCTCTGGAGAGCTGTTGCCAGTCAGGGTAGGCAATGCTGTCCTTGATAGACCAAATGTTTGACTCAGTATAAGGCAGCTTCATGTGTACTGCAGGAAGGGCATTTCTGCTCATGAACTTTAATGTAGTGGTGGTCCTAACCATTTCAGTAACATCATGTAAAGTTGGAAGATCCCATCCCCTTTATATCCTTTCAGCATTACCAAATGACTGACCCATAATGAAACTGGTATTTAGTCATTGCAATTATATCCTCTGATTGTCCTTTCATCACACTCCAGGTGGCTTGCATGGGGTTCCCAGAAGGTCAGCCATCTGGGCCCTGACTAGACCTGTTTAGCTTCCACACGGTTGCTGGATCATGTCCCTTCAGACTATATCTGTGCCTCGAGTCGTCTGAACTTTAAAGCCAAGTGGCTCAAGTCTTTGACTATGTGGGAACATGGTTGACAGTCAAGCATATACTGTAGGTTTATCCTTTCATTCAACCTAAAACATACTTGATCTCTTTAGGATCATACCAGTTCAGTTTTCCTGAATTAAATTGCAAAGAGCAATTGGTGATGATTTGTGCTCCGCATAGAACAATTCATTGTAAAAAAGGCTATAAGCTTTATCAATATGTGATCCTTGCCCTATAAATAAATAGTTGAAAAAGTGTTTGGGGTGCAGTGGAATTGGTTTCTTCTGACCTCTGAATCCCAGAGTTCACAAATGCCAGACACTCATATTTAAATAGATTAATTAAAATTTAGAGCTCGGAAAAATTCTTCCGAGTGCTGCTTGCTCCCCCCCCCCCCCCCCCGGCAGAAAGGAAAACAACAAATGGATTGAACTGGCTGCTGGCCAATTCAAATTCTCAGTGGAAGTCGGGAGCAATGTTTGAGTTTATTTAATTGAAAATTAAACCTTAAAATGTAGTTTGTTTTGAATACTTGAGTAAATTGGATGGTACGTGGAACTGTAGCTTTTGCTGTAGCTACAGGCAGATTCCTGTCGAAGGAGCAAAACTGGGTCTTTTTGCTTTCTTTAAACAAGCGTGGAGGGTGTAAAAGATGCTTGGCGGATCACAGTGGCAAGTAATTTGGATGTTTTCGTTTGATGGTTACTCCAGTAAGCTAGTCAAGAGATGAACCGATATTGATTTTTTTTCCACAGCTGAGAAATATAACAGAAAAGGGATGACAACTGTAAAGATGTTGATGGCTATATGAAAACTCCAGGAATATATGAAATGTAGGAGCTGAATTGTTGGCTTCAGCTATGAACAGTGATGTCTCTTTCAAGAGAACTAGAGGGGAAACTTGCCTTAATTTGGGTGATAACTTGGGGGAAGAATTTCAAAGAGTTCTGTCCGATCATACGTGGCAGCTTGAGTCACAGTCAGGGCTCATTTCGAGGAGGAACGCACAGGAACGCAGTTCCGGCAGTTCCCCAAAGAGGTCACATATCAGGTGACCCCGCCCACTTTGACTTTTGGCCATTTTGGGCCCGTTTTGTCCTGGATTGGGGCTGAAATGGCCTGGATCGGGCCTCTGACGGGTGGTGGATCACTCTCCTGCTCAGCAGCAGCCTGATCCTGACCATTTGGGGCCCCCTTTCGGCCATTTTCAGCCCCTTTTTGCCATTTTGGTGCCCAGTTTCGGCCCTGAATGGCCAGGATTGGGTCTAAAACAGCCAGGATAGGTGATGTCAGGTGGTGTGGCATATGCAGATCAGTTGTGCCAATGACACATTCCTGGTGGTGGCAAGGGGGTGTGGCATATGCTAATGAGTTATGCTAATGAGTTATGCTAATGAGTTCCTCCACCTCTTTTTCTACAAAATGACCTCTGGTCACAGTGTACACCAAAATGTTTTTATTTAATTGTTTGTCTTGCTCTTCATCTAAGGATCTCAGGGCAGTATAAATTGTTCTTTCCTTCTCCATTTTATTTCCACAACAGCTGAAGAAAGCTCGGCTGAGAGAATGTGTCTGGGTTAAGATCACCCAGCAAACGTCAAGTGAATGTGGATCTATCTCCATGAACTTACTTAACCAAGACACTACAGATTGGCTCAGCTAGGCCTTGCTCTTGCCCCTTATTCAGATTATGCTTCCTTCCCTATGTTAAGAGCTCTTGTGCTGTAGTGGTTATAATATTAGCTGAAGATGTGGGAGACCCAGGTTCAAATCCCCACTTTGCCAAAAAGTTCACTGGGTGGTCTCGAGCCAGTCACTCTCAGCTGAACTACCTCAGAGGGTTGTTGTGAAGAAGATAACTTGGAAATGGGAAAGTGATGTATACCTTTCTGGGCTCTTTAAAGGAGTGTCCAGATACAAGTGTATTATCTAGATACATAGAAAGAAGACCAAATATTTATATGCCACTTTCACAAGAGTGTCTAATTCCAACAATATGTAGGTAATGTAAGCAGGGCTCATTTCGAGGGGGAACACGTAGGAACACAGTTCTAGCAGTTCCTCAAAGAGGTCACATGTCAGGTGGCCCTGCCCACCTGACTCTCGACCATTTGGGGCCTGTTTCAGCCTGGATTGGGGCTGAAATGGCCCGGATCAGGCTTCTGATGGGTGGTGGATCACTCTCCCACTCAGCAGCAGCCCGATCCTGACCATTTTGGGGCCCTTTTCAGTCATTTTCAGCCCCTTTTTGCCATTTTGGGCCCAATTTCAGACCTGAATAGCCAGGATTGGGTCCAAAACAGCCGGGATAGGTGATGTCTGGGGGTGTGGCATATGCAAATCAGTTATGCTAATAAGTTGTGCTAATGAGTTCCTCCAGCTCTTTTTCTACGAAATGACCCCTGATTCTAAGTCAGATTGTTGGCGACTCTTATTTATATAGATTCTTTTATTTTTATTTTTTATTTTTTTATTTTTTTAAGCACTCTTTGTTTTAGCATATGGAAAACTACTTTTTGGGACTCCTTCTCATTCCTCCTTCAGTATGTGGTGGCTGTGGGGAAAAGCCTGATGTTGGCTGCTGCCTGTTTCAGCCCATGACAAAACTCATCATTTGAATGTGCTGTCACATGTAGGATTGTGTTTTGGCCTGTCAGTGTAATGTATAAATTACTTTATTTCTGGTCGTTAGACACCACCTCAAAAGGATTTTCTATGTCTGGGGGCCAAGCTACAAGTGACGAATGACACTTGAATGGCAAGTGGATCGAGTGGAGAGCAAGTGATCAGGGAGGAATACACTTGCTGTTCAAGTGTCATTCGTCACTTGTAGTTTGGCCCACAGTTTCCCACTTCCCAGAGGAATTTCTAACAGGGATTGAAAAGATTCAGGAGATACTCAGAGGAGGGAGGGCCTGGCTTGTGGGGCACCTTCTGCTATAATTGGGCAACTGGCATTCATATCCCCTCTCAGCCTGCCTCCTTCCTTTGCCTTCAATCTCCATTTTTACCTCAACTTTATTTTCTTAACTTGGAATTTCTTCCTCATCTCTGACCAGACATCTCTCTTCTGCCCCTCACACCCAGGCCTTCCGTATGAATTCATTCCTGCTCTCCTCACCTTATGAAGAAGAGGCTCAGGCTGTTGTGTCTAGTGGGAAGTTGAATATCTTCCTCACTGGACTTCCTCCACTGCCACATTCAGTGGGATTCCTTCCTGCCTGAAGTTTTTGTCCTTCACCTTGGAAACATTTGACTACCTACAGCAATACATCAGCCCGATGTGTGGTGGCAGTGCGGGAAGAGGTATTTTTATTTTCTCTACCCATATGATGCACTGGCCCTACATCTGATGTGTCTATATTGTCCGTCATGTGGGCACTGTTCATACCATTAAAATAGTAGACAACCCCTGGCACACATGCTGAACAATGACACGCTGCAACAGTTTGCTTGCCAGACAATTCTCTGCCCAAGCAACTGAGGTGGATCTCTGAGGCGCTGGCTAGTGGGAGAAGGCAATATTCCTGACTTATACCCATCATCATCTCCAGCTCCTGCGCAGCCAATGCCTGGGTCTAAGGTGCCAGCAGCTCCACTGGAGCTCAGCTAGCTTCCAGTCTCTCTGGTCAAGTATAGCCCTCATTTCTCCACACTCGTATTTTTGTTTGCCCTCGCACTAGTACCTCCGCAGGTATATGTAGTGTTTTTGTTTATTAAGCCTACATGCACCAAACTGTGTAATTTGGCAGTGTATGATTCTCCGTTGGCATTGGAGCTGGGGTCAGCCATCTCGATGGGCAGGGAGGTAAGGTGCACTCTTCTGGCTACCACTCAAATGACTGCTCAAGTGACACACCCTTGAAAAGAGTGCCTTCAAGTCGTAGCTGAGTAATGGTGACCCTGGTTAGATTTTCATGGCAAGAGGCTAACAGAGGTGGGTTGCCATTGCCTGCCTCTCAACTCTGGTCTTCCTTGGAGGGTCTCCCATCCAATTACTAACCAAGGCCAACCCTGCTTAGCTTTGAGATCTGACGGGATCAGGCTCCCCTGGGCTATCCAGTCAGGGTTCCTGGAATGTTACAGGATGCAATAAAGGCTGTCTTATTTCACACTGGTGTTAAAATAGCATTGGAGAGCTTTTAATTCTCCATTTTTTTTCCAGGTAAGCAAAAGTTTGTTAACCCGAATCTATTTCTTCCCCAGCAACATTCTAGGACTTGGGCCTTTTATCAAGTTCTTAATCAAGTTTCTTCTCCCACGGGAAGTATGTCATTGAATTATCAGTACAGTTAGTGGCAGTTCAGGATTGTGATAGGGATGATAAATGAATGCCATGTGTAAAATGAAAACTGTTTTGGATGCATGTTGGAAGGCGTCACATCATACTGTGTGAGTGACTGCACCGTTCCATGTTGTGACAAGTCATCAAATAACTAGTGATGAGAAATGCCCCACCCAACATGAAACTGTATCATTATGCATTCTGTTTGTTAAACACTTTTAAGAATGGGTGGGGGGAGAAATCTGCCAGTCAAAATATTAATGGCATGATATTTTGAAAATGAACAAATATCATATGTTCGTCTCATCATGCAAACTATCGGCAGGGGCATATTTACTGCGCAAAAATTAGTTCTTGTTTTCTCTTTAAAACTTCACTGTGCACATACACAGACGACCAGATCAAGAAGAAGCACACTGTGATAGATCTCCTTACACAACTTTGTCATCTTTTGCACAAGCATGTCCAAAGTGTATGCTTGCTACATTGTCAAAGCAAAAAATGCTCATAGTCATATAGATTAGGGCTATCACACGTTTAAAGAAATCTTAGTGCATTCATTGTATTTTTTAAAAAAATTTACTTGGTCAACTTAGCATAAATTGCTTATGAATAAAATAGAAATTTTGAAGCAAAATAAAGAGTATTCCTTCGTTGTTTTTCAATATTGCGTGCATGTACCATAGCAGACATGATTTCAGAAGAGGCATTCTTTCCTGTACATGTGAATGGAGGAGGAATGCCTCTTTTAATCAAGTACCTGCCTGAGTAAAAACGATACATATATGGAGAACTGAGAAACTTTGTAGTCCTCAAATAGGCATGTTTGGTTCTTGGGTATCAGGTGCCAATTTGGTACCCAAGAACAAGTGGTAATCTACATATTAAATTGGTGCTATTTGGCCAAAATAGAATAGTGGTTAGAGTGTCAAGACAGTTTTGTGTAGTGGTTAAGAGCACGGAACTCTAATCTGGAGAGCCGGGTTTGATTCCCTACTCCTCTACTTGAATCCAGCTGGGTGACTTTGGGCTAGTCACACCTCTCTTGAGCTCTCTCAGCCCCTCCCACCTCACAGGGTGCTTTGTTGTGGGGATAATAATGACATACCGTTCTGAGTGAGCATTAAGTTGTCCTGAAGGGTAGTATATAAATCGAATGTTATTGTTATTATTATTATTTGGAAGACCTGGATTCCAGTCTCCACTCTGCTGTGGTAGCTTGCTGGGTAACCTTGAGCCAGTTACATACACTCAGCCTAACCCCCCTTGCAGAGTTTCAGTGGTGATAAAATGGGTAAGGGCAAACTAGGTACACTACCATGAGAGGGGTAAAAAATGCTCTAGCTAGCCAAATGACAAAACATTGGTTGCATCTGAAAATGCCTGTTGATGGATAATCTTTGGCAGGCCGTCTTCTTTAAGTAGGTTTCCCCAAAAGTTCTCACAAGAGATTAGAGTTGAGCGGGTTCAGATGGTGCCATTTTCATGGCACTTTACAGGGAATGTCTAGCTCATGCTAGCGGTGAGAGTCACAATATTTCCTTCCAATCTCCCTGCTTTGAACTGAACTGAACTATTTCATTGTTAACTGACAAGTTTGTGAGTTGGAAAGAACGTGTCAAGTGAAAAGTGTGATTGTAGCGAGCGTGCTTGGGGCTGTGCGGCTGTGCAAAGGAAGAGCAGACATATGGAAGTCGCTTTCTCCAAGGCACCAGCGGGCACCGTTTGTGTGTCTCAGTGCGCCTCTTGGCATGGTTGGCAGCTCCGCTCCCCAAGAAAGGCATCGCTTTCAAACATGAGTAATTGATGAATTGTATGTAATATGCAAATGTGAATGCATAAATCTCCTGAATGACAACTTAATTTATGTGAGCCTTTAAGAATGTGGGATTAGATTTTAATTAAATATCTTCAAAGGCACCCTGACTTATTCAGTCCTTTTTTTTTTTGGCTCCTGTAGTCTGGAAGGGGGGGTGGGGCAGGCTGGTAGGTCCTAATATTCACATGCTTGAGTTACAGAGGTTTCCTTCCCTGCTCAGAAATAATTTTTTTATCAGCATTGTGTTGAGGAAATGCAGATTAAGGTTGTATACACGTTGCTTTTGTTTTAATGGGGCATCAGTTTATGCATATTTGCATATTTACCGTGTACAATTTTTGCTCCTGAAGTGATGAAATTCAGATGAGGTTTCTATGAGAATTCCTTGGAGGTTCCCCCTCCATGTTTGGTCTGTCGGTTAAGTGGACGGAAAGTGACTTTCCCAAGGCCTGGAAAGATGTTGTCAAAGCTGAGAGGGCTTTGAACCAGGTTTTCCCACACCCATGTTCAATACTCTAACCGGTGCCGTGCATTTCATCACGAAAAGGAGACTTCAGTTTGATGAGTTGGAATTCACATGCAAGTTTGACACTTACCAGGCTGGGGATCAGTAGGAATGGGGAGTGGCTGGCTCATTAGAGGAGCAACGTTTCTGTACACTATTCATCTGTCTTCACCTGTTCACCACCACTTAGAAATGGTCCTCTGCCACTCTGAAGCTCCAGGTCTCATTTTCATAAGCTCTCTGCAACATGCCGCATGTGTTCCATGTGTTGCTGGGCTTTCAGGCCTTAGCTTGCAATAAAATTCCCACCTCCTTACCCGTCTTCTTTTATCTGTACTCCTGAGGCTGAGAGAAAACTTCTGCCATAATAAAAGTGTTAGTGTAAGGGTGGTTCTGCAGTGCCATGCAGTTGGAACATGGAAGTGTTCTTGAGTGGACGTGAAAACAGCAGTGTGAATCCAGCCTTTGACACAGTAGGATCTGGGTTGAACTTTGCTCTAGCTGTGATTCACGCCAGATGAACCCAGATCGTTAAATCTTGTTACATTTTCTTTGCTGCTGACTACCGTGTCCCAGTATAGGCCTCAGTGGACATCCAGAGGATTAGCGTTGCCAGCCTGCAGGTGGTAGCTGGAGAGTTCCCGTAATTGCAGCTGACTTCCAGAAACCAGAAACCAGTTCCCCTGGAGAAAATGGCTACTCTGAAGGGTGAACATTATGGCATTATATCCCACTGAGGCCCCTCCCCTCCCCAAACTCCGCCCTCTCCAGGCCCCCCCTCCCCAATCTCCAGGAATTTCCCAACTTCGACCTAGCAAACCTGTAGCGGATCATTCTGAGAAATCAGCATGATGTTATGAAATCAGCATTAGTATGCTGGTCTAGGATCTGGGAGAGCCGAGTTCAAATCTCCTCTCTGCCATGGAAGCTCATTGAGTAGATTCAGATTGGATGGCAAAGGACCACCCTGTCCCATCATGCTCTTAAGTTTCATGCATTATATCTTAAATAAAGATATCATTGTTGTTGCTTTTATTCTGCCCTCCCAAAAAACTAGAGGTCTAATGGACCATATGAAATGGCTATATACTGAGAAAGACATCTATCTCAGTATTATGTCGTGGCACATGCAATGGTCCTCAGAGCTTAGAAAATTCTTGGAAAACACCTCCTACCAGATACCAAGGTGGCCTTAAACCCTTGCACACCTGGGAACTATCTTTAAACCCCAAGTAGCAGAAGAACCCCACTGTGGTACAAGTATGTGGCATCAGAAGAGAAAAGGTCACATGAAAGGAAGAGGAGGAGCTAGATTCTCAAAGCAGGGCCAGTGAAAAAAGGAATCTCCTCCCACATTGAGTTACATGGCCTTGCTGTCTTGCTTCTCTTAGCATGCATGCAAAACGAAGCCCAGGGAATGGTGCTTTTGCCCTGTGGTGCGTCCTAGCAGAAAGTCTTTCCAAAAAGCAGCCAAAAATTACAGGCGGGGCTCTAGAGCCCATCTGAAAGTCCAGACCCATGTGCTGGAGACCACTGGTTTAGGTGGAGATGACGGAGACTGAACTTGAGAATTCCTGCATACAACGTTTGTGCTCTGCCATGGGCAGATTAACTTTCCCTCCTGAGATTTCACATGTTCAAAGAATTGAAAGTGACTATAGAACGTCCCTATTCATAGGAAATACCTGAAAGGTGCATTCATTAACTAAACTCACATTTAAAAAGAAACAACAACAAATTGGACTGCTAATCTCTATGAATGATAGACGTGAGAAGATCTGGTCCTCAGTCACTGAACAGCTTTATAAGCATTTTTTAATGCATAAAACGCTTTATAAGCATTTTTTTAACGCAGAGAATGCATAAATAGTGACTGATTTATAAATGGTCAATGATGCAAGTGGGGAGGAAGCAACACGACAGAAATATGATTCTAATTATACTCTCAAATATTATGATGGAAGAGGTGCCTCCAAGAAGAGACTACATAGGTCTACCATATCTAGCTGTTCATGGTAAGAACCATTGCCATAAATAACATGTTTATTAAGCTTGAAACGTTAAAATTAGTTAAGGTAATCAGTCTTTCGTCAGGCTGGGAGCGGGTTTCATTCAAGACGGCATTAAACTTGTCCTGTTTATGAAAGAGCTTCTTTCATAAATTGTTTAGAATGGAGAGCATGAAGCCATAGAAGAAGCAGGCTGTATTTAAGACGTAACTTGAAAATAACCTCTTCAGATAATGAGAGAATGCATTCTGTCATTTGTGTTTACTTAAGGAAAAGCTATGCCTTCAAAAGCCAGGAAACCGCAGTGTGTATTAATGGAAAAGAAGTCTAAAAATACACAACCAGCCCCTTCCCCGTCGCCCGCATCAGCCCCTTTAATAGAATTGTAGGTTATATGTTAACTGTTTTATATACTTGCAAATGAGGCACATCGCAACCATAATGCATACATAATTCATAGGCCAAATGAGCACGTGCCGTTTTTTGCTGTGCTGGTCTCTGATTTCCCCGTCCTTAGCAGCAGTTTTGAGTGGTCCAGATGATGAGAGCTGTTCTGCTTTTGAGTTTCTGGCGCTGCTCCCCAATTTTTCAGTCGAGTGGTACTTGCACTAGGCACGTGCTCAGCAGTGTTTTCTGAGAGTGGCAAGAGTTTTTTGGGGAGTTCACTTTTTCCGAACCTGTCGCAAACAAATTATCATACTCTGCTGTTCCTTTTCTCCAGTGACTTGTGTTTGAAAAGAGCTCAGGCAGAGCTGATATTTGTGGGTTCATAAGTGATTATTGGGTAGGAAGCACTGTGTCTATGCTACTAACTCATCCCCATGGCTTTTTGAAACATTGCTTTTCATGGAAAATGAAGCCTGTGCACGTATAGACAATGCTTATGTCCCGGCGATGTTGCCAAGGCTAGTACACTCGTTCCTGCTCCCCCATTTTTGCACATTGAACTCAAGTGTCTGTGTGGACAGGGATTAAAGACACACACCTCTTCTCTTTTGGCAAACCTTTCAGCTACATAGATCCAGAGGAGTTAGCCGTGCATCTGACGAAGAGAACTGTGATTCTCGAAAGCGTATGCTACAGTAAAGTTGGTTAGTCTTAAAGGTGCTACTGGACTCTTTTCTCTTTCAGCTATAGGAAGCTTCCCCCACCCCCTCAAAAGTGAGACAGTGTTGCTGTTCTTTGTTTTATTCCTACCCTCCTTGAAATTCTGCCAATATCTATTTGGCCCTTTTAGCCTCCCCCAGTTAGAAGTGAAATCCAAACGTTCTGAAATCCCACAATAAAATATTATACCAAAGCATAGATTGATGAGAACTGGTGGGAATATTTTGAGCAAAGCAGCCATCGCCCCAAAATATCTCAGTGAGAACCACCAATGAAAAATCAGGGCATGAGAGGAATGACACTGAGGCAAACTGTGATTCCTTCCCTCTTCTGGAAGGTTTGGCATGGCTGGGCAATTCCCAGCTCCTGGCAGGGAGTCTGCTATTAATTAACACTTAGGCAATCTCCCAATGGGAGCAGTTTGTCATAACGATCAGAGATGCTGCACTCGTCCAGATTTCCCTTTCTACACGACTGTTAGATACAGAGGCGCTATTTGTATTTGGTCGCCCTTGGAAGGCCGTATTCACATGCACGCAGTGTGTGCCACAGTGGCTGAGGCAATAATGTGTGTTTAGTAAGAATGGTGGGTTAGGGCTGAGGAAACCTTATCCTCAATCAGCCACCAGAGTTCGCTGTGTGATCCTTAGGCCAGTCTCTCTCAGAGTCTCTCTACACAAGAGGCCTCGGCGCATGTTCATCAAGTGTAGGGAGATGCAATGTTAGCCGGAAGGGTAGTTTTTTTAGACAGAGCTGGCGGAGATTGCTCCTTAGAGGGTTTGTTAATTTCATCTTTGCCTCCCCAAAGACTGTCAGTTTCACCTCTCCAGTCTTAAACTGTGGGATCTCAACCAGAGAACAGCGAGGAATGGAAATGGGCTGGAGCTGTCCTCCAGAGCCAGGCTTGGACATGGAGAGGTTATAATGGGCTGAAGTTTCCTGTCTGGCATTTCACAGCCCCTTCACACAGCTCCAGTATATAGCAAAGTGTTTGCCCTGCTGCCAGCTCCATCTTTTTAAACTACCCTTCCCAGCTGCCATTGCATCTCCTGACACGTGTTCCTCACATGTAGAGAGATTGTCTCACGCACAAAACATATATATGGAGCATAACCTACCTCACAGGATAAAATGGATGAGAGGAGAATGATGTATATTGCACTGAGATTTTGGAGGTCGGTGAATATGTAAAGGATACAGACAGCCATGTGAGTCCTACTTTCAGATTTTATTCCAAACCAAACTCCTAAAAGATCCTCTTCATTATAAATAGGGGCTGTTAAAAAAAATCAGAAACCTCTTCCCAAAGGGAGGGGGAAAAAAAGAACAGTTCAATGAATACATCTCTGAAAACCAAAAATATCACTGACATCCAAACCAGAGCAGTCTCTTTAGGGGGCTGTCTTGAAAGAGTTGAGCAACTATAAGAGTTGAGGGCAGCTGTTGGCTACTCAGGGGTTCGCTACCCAGGGGGGTTCTCTTGCTATCTGCCGCTTGCCCTATCTCATCACCGTAGAGCAAGACAGGAAAGGGAAGAGGCAGAAATCACTTTTGGCCTCAAGAAATGATGCTTCTAGTGCTGGCAGAGTCTCCGACATTCTGTTCTGCTGGCACAGTGATCCCGCTAATGCCTCAGAAATGGGGTTTTGACTATCATTTAATTTTCTCTACTAGCTGACCAGAGTGAGATGGGTACGAAGGAAAAGGTACGGCTAAATATTGGAAAGTTTATTTGAAAAGCAAGAAACCGGTATTTAATTCCTTAGAGTTGCTTACTGAGATTGCTTTTCGGTTCTTTATTTACGGCTGCCGAGCAGCAAGTTGGAGGTTTGTCCTGTATCTTTACACTTCCAATGAAGCGGGAAGTGAGACAGCTGGGCCTTCTTCAGCCTGTCTTCAACCAAAGATTTGTTCATTCTATTTCCCCACCAGGTATGTGTCAGACACGGAGTTCTGCTTTTTACAGCAGGTTGAAAGGATAGAGGGTTGAATGAGTAAGGGGAAGAGAAGCTGCAGCTACTTTATCCTGCCATTTTCTTGATGACTGTGGGCAGCCTGGCAAACCTCCCTCTTACATGGTCTCGGGCAGGGCTTTTTTTCTGGGAAAAGAGGTGGTGGAACTCAGTGGGTTGCCTTCAGGGAAAATGGTCACGTGGCTGGTGGCCCCGCCCCCTGATCTCCAGACAGAGGGGAGTTTAGATTGCTCTCCGCACCGCTTGGCGGCGCGGAGAGCAATCTCAACTCCCCTCTGTCTGGAGATCAGGGGGCGGGGCCACCAGCCACGTGACCATTTTCAAGAGGTTCCGGAACTCCGTTCCCCCGCGTTCCTACTGAAAAAAAGCCCTGGTCTCGGGGCTGCTTATGGTATATGTGGATCTCAGTTTCTCTGCTCACCAAGTCTATGAGATGGCTGAAGATTGAGAGAGAGTTAACTTTGCTGGGACCATCAGACTTCCTTACCTGAGTGGGGTTACTGTGTGAAATTTTAACACCGTAACCCATTAGCACTCGAAGGTTATTCACACATACATGACTATTCCTGAATGAATTTGTTAATTTTGTTTGTTTGTGTCATTTATAGTCTGTCTTTCTCACTGAGACTCAAGGCAGATTACAAAGTGTGAGATTAGTACAGTCAGTATCAAGGACATTTCTATAAACAATGCCATAGGGTAGATAAACACAAGTTTACAAAGTCATAGTGTTAGCAAGAATCCGATACAGAGTTGAAACAGAACATAAGCAATTCTAGGGCTGACATTAGACAACTTGGAGCACAAGTAGCTCATAGTAACACTTATTTAAAACAACAGGTAGTACGTAAGGCAACATAGTGGTGAAGTCTATAGTCCCTAACTCATTAGCAAAGCATCTGAGACTCCCTTCCTACAGTACAAAAGCCTATTTGAATATTTCAAAATTTAAGATTTAAGACGAAAGAGGTCTTCCAGGAGCTCCTGCTTTATCTCATCTGCCCCCTCCCAAATCTCCCCTCATCCTCCTTCCCACTCTGGGCTATTCAGGGACCTGATAAGCCCTTCCCATCCAAATATCACAGGTCATCAATCACTGTTTTTACCTATAGTTCCTCCCAGATATACACAATCATACCTTTCCCAATTTTATTGTCTCACCTCCAGAGATAGCCATTAAGCTATTGTTTTGGGGGCAGACATGTCAGTTTTGCCCCAGGATACATTTTGCAGTATAATTGGGCTCTTCAGCCATGTGCTCAGTGTGTGTGTTTTTGAGCCTCTATACATCCCCTCGGATGCTTGTCTGAGCCTCCTTCTTGCAGCAAAGTGCTGGTTGCTCAGCCACTTCTATGGATGTCCTCTGTCTTCTAGACTGATAAATATCACCTGACCCTGTACTCCACTCCCTTTTCCTCCCTATTTTCTAGTTAGCTCTGTGTGTATGCTGTGTGTGATTTCCTGTGTGTTTCTTTTGCTGCCCCTTTAATAAAAACTATTCTTGTTGAACACCCACCTTGTTCTTTCAGAGAGTTCTCTAAGGGAATGATCCGGTTATATGTTGGTGGAAATCCTGCTACTTACCTCCTCTCCCTGCTTCTCCTTGTACGCTAATTCCCCCCTCTCACAAGGAGGCCCCCATTTAGGGTAACAATATGGCCATCCAAAGCAAAACAGATTACGAAAAACAAATTATATGCAAAGTTGCCTGATTTGCATAATTGATACTGTTTTCAAAATTCAGCATCATTTTTTTTGTTTTGTTTAGTGGAAGCTAAATCCATCCCTTCTGGTGCTTTCTGGGGTGCAGTACTTTGACTTGTTTGTTATTATTTTATGTTGGTTTACAAAGAGTGAGATTTGCTTTTACAATCCTAACAATCCTCTTTACCTTTTCCTGGGCCTTCCGCAGCAATAATGATGCTGCTATGGTAGATTTAAAATGAGAATATATTCACTATTGGTGAACCACATATGGTTGCAGCTGTTTGCAGGTCTTTATGATAGAATGAGGATGCCTTCCTCATGTGTGGCTAACTTAAAAGAACATTGATAATTATGTTTTTGGCAACTCTGGTGCTATTTTGCATGCTTATGGTTTGGAAATGCTTCCCGATCCTATATATCTCCTTATTAGCCAGGGCCACTCTGGGAATGTAAGAGCTGTCAGTCAATCTCAAAGCATGGCATGTGTTGGCAAATGACATGTTGCAATTATACAGGAGCTGAGTGTTCTGGGAGAGTCATTGCAGAGTGTTTGGGAACTTCATCAAAGCCTGGAGACTGTGTTAGCAAAAGTGGGAAAGTATTCCGATCTTTGTGTTTCCTTGTGGTCAAAAATGTATGATGATGGGAGCAGCAGCAAAAGACTATCTGGGTAGAAATGACCAGGGGCTTGTTAGCCTAACCAGGGCTTTTTTCTGGGAAAAGAGGTGGTGGAACTCAATGGGTTGCCAGCATAGGGGGCAACTCTTGGCGGGAGGTGGTGCCCCTGGTACCACATGTGCGCGCGCAAAGTGCGTGCATGCTCCCAGGACCAATGATGTCACTTTGGGTCAGCTGGAACAAGGGGGGAATTTTTACAAGTTTAAATCACCCTCAGCGAAAATGGTCATATGGCTGGTGGCCCCGCCCCCTGATCTCCAGACAGAGGGGAGTTTAGATTGCCCTCCATGCCGCTCCAGCTTTAAACTCCCCTCTGTCTGGAGATCAAGGGGCGGGGCCACCAGCCATGTGACCATTTTCACGAGGTTCCAGAACTCCGTTCCTCCGTGTTCCTGCTGAAAAAAAGCCCTGAGCCTAGCAAATTATCACTTGATGCTTGCAGTTGTCACAGGTTGACAGACTGAAATTTCAGATCACCTGCCATCTCTTGAAATGTAACGCTTTTAAGGGAAGTCTTTTCACACATTCAAGAGCAAGAGTTAAGTTGAGTAATCAAGAGCTGGTTCACACGTGCATGTTCATTGTGTTATATTGCTGCCTTTCATTGCATATGCTTAATGTGCCAATTTACTTAGTTGAATCCATGGAGCCAGAATGGTATAGTGGTTAAAGTGTTGAGTGGGAGACTCGGGTTCTAATCCCCTCTCTGCTATGGAAGCTCGCCTTGGGCCTGTTGCTCTCGTTCAGGCTAACCTCTTGCACAGAATTGTTGTGAAGATGAAATGGAGGAGGAGAGAATGATGTAAAGCGCCTTGAGTCCCCTTTGGGGAGAAAAATGGGCTATAATAAATATCCAGGGTCTCGGGTGGAGAAAGGCGTTTCCTAGCCCCTGCTCTGTGATCCTTTAACTGGATATACTGGAGACAGAAGTGGAGACTTTCTGCTTGCAGAGCACATGATCTTCCAAACAGCCGCTGCTCCTCCTTCTGACATGGGAAGCCGCATAAACTGATAGGCAAGTTCTAACTGTGAGCGCCTGTTCACACATGCGAGTCTTATATTATAATCATCAGGTGCATGAATATGTGAACCAGCTGCAAGACATCATGGGATCTGTTTTGGGGAAGGGCTGCGGAGAAGGGCCACAGAGAATGCTCTTCCCATATGGCTCGGGGCTTTTCATGTTACCTTGAGGGCGCTGGCTGGTGCTGCAGTGGCTCCCATGCTGTTCCTAGCATTGTGTGAAAATAAACCCAGAGGAGGCCATGCACATTGGTGCGAGGATGTGCTTTTAATTTGAAAGCATTTATGTTTTATGATTTTATCATAGCACAGCCGATACACTTTCTTGATGGAGGTATGCCTGTGATGGTTCCGTGTACGTTTGTGAAGTTATTAGACTGGATGCCTAAAGAGGGACATTCTGTACACTGCCAAGCACAGTGGTTCACTTTACAAATACGGTCTGACAAAATGTTTCCAGCCTTTGAGACAGGACTGCTCTACTGCACTAAAGTGTATGCAGCCTCCAGGGGTGGACTAGGCCTCTTCACCTTACCCAGGCCAGTTCCCGGAGCACTGCCCGGGAGGGATGGTGGTGGTCAGGAGTAAGCCAAGCCTGTGGGGGCCACTGGGCACTGCTTGTCCAAGGCCTGTTTTAATGCCCTGATCCAGCCCTATAGGTCCCTGTGCCTTTGTGAGGCTTTGCCTCTGGCCCACTGATCTGGGAAACTGTGACTTTAGGCTGAAATGCAGGGTAGATGGCTGGGGGCTGAGTGCTAGACCAGGTTCATGGCATTCAAAAAGTCCCGAGTTTACACCTTTGCATCACTGAAGGATCTTATGTAGTAGGGGGCTGGGAAAGGCCTTTCTCTGTCCAAATCCCTGCCAGCATAGACACTACTGAGTTAGATAGGCCGTCGGTATGACTTGATATAAGGCAACTGCGTATGTTTGTATTGGTCAAGGGAAAGACACAGCTGCCGAACATTTACCAGGTTCAAGCTTTGGCATCTCCAGTAGCAGGTGTTTTCTCTGCTTGAGGCCCTGGAGAGACGTGGCAGTTCAGAATCAACCGTACGGATGGAGACAGACTGTTCGGTATAAGGCAGCTTTATATGGTAATTCCCATAAACTTCATTAAGAGGCTCGGAGTTAGAGCACCTGTTTGCGGAAGGTCCCAGTTCATGTAGCAGGTGCTGGGGAATGCCTTTCTCTGCTATTCAGTTAACAGTAGATGGACCAGTGGACCACCTTAGAACAGCAGCCTTGTATGTATGGCTTTTGCTAGCAAATGCTGCTTGCGATGTGGTCTAGTGTTAAGTAGAACGGAGGGGAAGATGGATAACTTCCATATGCAGCACATTCCTTGGCATTTTTACTTGGAGGAGTCTATAGCGCTGCTTGATGGGGAGACCTTCTGATGCTTTTGTGCAAAAATCTGGATTTTGTCTGGGGAACAACTTGCATCAGAACGTGGCCTCTTACAGATCCCAGAAGGATTACATGCTGGTTTTCAACGTTATCAGCAATTCGACATTTGTCATGTTCAATTAGCCAAAGGGGAACACCTGTGTTTGTAAAGGAAGAGGTTCCCAAATTAGACTCTGCAGCCTTAAGTGGTAACAAACATTAAAACGGATGATGTTGTTTATCTCCGGGGAGTAATGTGTGGTGTGTGTGTGTTGGAGGGGGTTGGTTAGCTGCTTGTGAGCTGCTTCCCCCATGACTTCCCATTATGATTTACTGATGGATCCCAGTAAGTATTGCTTGTAGCTTTCCAGTCTTTCCTGTACAAAAAAAAAAAGATGCTAACTGTGGAAGCTGGATAGATGTGTGACTCCATTAGCTGATTGCTACTTTAATGTGAGGGCAAGCAGTGTGAGCTGTGAGCCAGAGGCAGAGACTGACTAATCCATGTTTATTTTGTGAATGAGCCTGGGGGATTTGGGGGGTTGACTCATCTACCCCCCCTCCTCTTACTCGTGGTGATCTAATGAAAGACTTCTGCTTTTGTAGCAAATCATAGTTTGCTGTTACATCCAAACTATGGTTTGTGTTCTGTCCTACACAGCAGGATCACAAGCTGCCCTTTACTGAGTTAAAAGTGATCTTTATTAATTCAGTATATGTCGGGGGGAAGATGTTGAATAGATGCTGAAATAAGTCATAAAAAACTTTATGGATTTTTTTTTTTTAGAATGGCACCAGCTGCAAAGAAAAAAAACTGATCTTCCCTTTATTGAGCATTTTCCCTTGACAATACAGGGACAGAAACAAAGCCATCAGGGAGAAAGTACAGCATTTTCTCAATTTCACCCTATATGTTCTCTCCAGTTTCCCATTCAATGCAATTGGAATAAATACGCACTACAACGTTAAAAAACCCTTTATAAGGTTTATTTATTTATTTAATAGGCTGTTTTCTTGCTGTGATTCAGGGCTGGTTACAAAATGAGAAAGCAATGTATTAAAACAGTATAAGACTTACCATAAACAATGCAAAAACTGGATTACAGAAATTAGAAAACAAATGCAAAGGGGGAGGGGGGTGCCGAATCATCACAGAACAAAGGATCTCATTAAGGCGGAGAAATATATTTATAGAAGATTGCAAACAAAGTTTAGCAGTTTTTCCCTGCTCCTCGGTTGATTTTTCCCCAGTCACTCAGCGAGTGGTTAGGCCACTGTGTACAAAGGGAGCGGAAGGGAGCACCCAAGTGTGAGGGTCCCCCAGGCTCATTTATGTAATGACAACTCAACTTTTTGTTTTTAATGTCTGGATCATGCCACTCAGGCCTGGGTTCTAATGCCAATTCAGCTCTCTGCTGCTATGAACTTGGTTTACCTGATAGTCGTAAGGATTGTGGAAAGCGTGTGTCCGCTGCACAACTGAAATATGCTACATCAATGCAAAATATTATTTATTTGTTGCATTTTCAGTGACCACGGTGTGTGTGGGGTGGTGGTGCCTGAGAT
Organism: Eublepharis macularius; assembly: GCF_028583425.1. Lineage (NCBI taxonomy): Eukaryota > Metazoa > Chordata > Lepidosauria > Squamata > Eublepharidae > Eublepharis > Eublepharis macularius. The sequence goes on from NC_072802.1 coordinate 21,170,777, forward strand.
ACAATTTATCTTCATTATCAGCAGGTTTTAGGCATTTGGAGAGAGAATGTTCTCCTAAATGCTTCCCCCAACACTTTTCTTTTGTGGCTAGTTGCACATTCATAATTATCATTTTACCAAAAGAAAGAGATTTTGAGAGGGGAGCAGGCGGGGTGGTGGTGGGGGTTATTCTTGGCAACCGGCCTAAGGTGAAAACCTGCTGCGTTTAATGTGTAAATTATAACGTGTGCAGTTATGAAGAGTAATTTTTGTGAAATGCTCACAGAACCGTGAGAATCCTGAGGAAGCTGTCAGAGAGTTTGCAGTCTTCGAGGGCTAAGATTAATTGAAAAGCAGCTTGTAATACATTGCATATCTGAAGGCAAAATGAATAGTTTAACTTAAATAACAGTCACTAATCGTATAAAAGAAAGGATTAGAATGGAAAACAAATGAACTTCGCTCAGAGGTTGACAAAAAAAGAGAGTCCTTGATTCCTCCACTCTTCTTGAAGAACTCTGAAATTGATTCCTTTTTCTGTAAGCTGATGTAAACGAGGTTTATTAAGCAAAAACTGTCATCGTTTCTGACCTTCACTCTGGTTTTTAAACTCGGCTTGAATAGCTGACCTGTTCTAATCTCTCTGACAACCAGTATACACTTCCCATCTAAACAGGACATGGAGAGAGAACATTCATGAAAGCAGCCTGGGGGGGAGGGTGGGGGAGGTATATCTTGTAAATGTTTAAAATGTTCTTTTTTCAAATGGGAGGCATCAGATAAAATACTTGGATTTCCTCCTTTCCCCACAAACAGAAGAGCAATCGGTCCTAAACACTGGTGTACTTTTTTCAAAATTATATATAGTGTTTCTGTCCTGGTTTTGAAGTTTTAAAAAAGTCCTCTAGACAATTTAAACTGGGGAGCTAGAAGAATGATAAAAGCCAAGGACAGCAGCAGCACAGAATTTGTCAAGGAGGAGTTAAGAAACAGCAGTATGAAAACATCAATTTAAAAATCACACTTAGCAAATCCCTTTTGAAAACTGTGAAATGAATTACTCCAAAATGTTCTGTGAAAAGGGATTGTCTTAATCTGGTGCCAGGTTAAGTGGTGGTACCAGGTGGCTGTCTTTGGAGAGAGAGTTCCAAAGTGTGGTATCACAGCAGAGAAGGCTCTCACATGTCCATGGATGGAAACCACTGCAAAAGAAAAACCGACAGGTGAGCTAAACAGAGCTATTCAGTAGATCTCCACTCTATCAATCCAACTATCATATTTCAAAAAGATTACCATTCTTTCTTCTTTTGATGTATCTTTTAACGGTATAAAAAACCGAAATTCCATCAAATAATGGGGGATGGTGATATTCACATATGACCAATCACACAGCATTTGAATGTTCATCCCATTGAAAGCAGCGCAGTGAGGATAAATGGCTTGTGGGCTTGGATGAGCATTCTGAGATGTGTCAGGATACACGTCAGTTCAACACCACTGGTCCTTGATTCATCATGAGATACATGTATGAAAGTTATCTGACCTGTGTACATCTGTTTGTAAGAAACAGCCAACGTGCATTCATTTTACAAATGAAACCGGAGGACAGTACCTAGATAAATGAGAGGTTTAAATCACAAATTCAGATATACATGTATTGCATGTAACACAAGAATTACTCTATACACGTATACAGAAAAATCAAGTGCACGCTGTACATGGGTTCTACATGCATTCACAGTAGTTTGTGAACAGGGCTGGTGGGTGTGTGAGTTATAAAATTGGGTCAGGTTTTTTTGGAGACTCATGGGGTCTGCGTTAAATTCCAGCCAGTGATCTCTCCGGTGGTGGGCTTTCCTCGAAAGAATTGAAGTCTATCGTCTGATGGCCACAATAAACTGCACAGGAAGGTCCCACAGATTCCAAGAAATCATTTCTAGGGAGTAACAGGAATGAGCAACAAGGGGGGCACATTGAAAACATCACAGTGACTGTTGTGACCAGACTGCTCCTTTACTAAAGTACAGTATTTACTCAAACGCAAGATTAGGTTTTTCTTCAGGTATGCCATAAAAAAAATACATAAAAAGGAAAGGTTTGTCATAAATTTGCATACAAATTACAGTTATGTCCAATACTAAAAATCTTTCTGTGTATAACATTGGTGGGTGGGTTGACTTACATTCAGGGTTGCCTTCCTTTCAAGTAAATACATTACCTGAATCAAGATACTTTGGCCTATGAAAGATTCTCTTGGTCATATCACAGTACCCAAGAGGCAGTGTGACTGTGATAATATGCACAGGGACTTCTGAGATCTGTGTTAGACAAATTTAGGTGGGTAGCTATTTTGGTCTGCAGTAGAACAGCAGAATTTGTGTCCAGGGCATCTTAGAGACCAACAGGATTTTCAGAGTGAAAGCTTTTGACAGTCAGAGCTCCCTTCTTCAGAGCTCCCTTCTTTGGTGTCTGAAGAAGGGAGCTCTGACTCTCAAAAGTTTACACTCTGAAAATCATGTTGGTCTCTAAGGTGTTGCTGGACCCGGATCCTGCAGTGTTAGACTTTAGATTTTATTTCATGTGTGATGTTCAGCCACTCCAAGGTAATAGCAGTGAACTAGATACACATATTTCAACTTAATTCATGTTTACCATGAAACTACTCAGTGTATTTAGAGATTCTCATGAACATAACAGTCTTGAATATAATATGAGAACGAGTTAATATTGTTTTCTTCTTTAGCAGGTTGGCTTGTAGAGCTCTACTACTTACCATCTTTTGGCCACATCTTAAAATTTCTGTTCCACCACACTGTATCTGTGCTGTGCATGTTAGCTCTTGGTGCACCAGTCCTGACTAGGGGTGTGCGGTTTGGATATCCAATTTGGGAAAAATTCCTGATTGGACCTGATCCATAAAGATTCAGAAATCCCGAATCAAAGCTTTCCGAAGCATTCAGAATGCCTTGGAAAGCTTCGGGGCTTAGTTTAAAGGGCTCCACCGCTCCTTGCAAGCCCTGAAGCGGGCCCCAAAGTGGGAAACCCGAAGCGACCTGGCCCTGCACACCCCTAGTCCTGACTGCTGTTTTTCCTTGCGATAATGCAAGTATGCATGAGTATATCCCATGCACAGTTACATGAATGGGACATGGAAAGCACAATTAAGACAGTGGTGCTAGCAGTCACATCAGATGCACATTACTGGTGATGGGACTCAAGGCAGCAGTAGAAGTTGGCCGGCCCATCAGAGAAGTTAACTGACTAACATTGTTTTTGATAGGGTAACAGAGGTGCCAGTTACGGTATGCTGCTGTGATAGCCACCCATTCTCCTGGTTAGTCAATTAGCTTTCATGACATGTGGGATATGGGGAAAGTTTGCTGTAATTATTTATTGAGATGATTTATGGGCTTCTTGGTTGCCTAAAATCTCTTTGAAAGTTTTTGTTTCAAAACCGCTTCTGGCATGCTTATGTTAAAAAAAAAGGATGCCCCTTTTAAAAGGTTGCATTTTCTGTTCAGAAAACAGTCATCCTGAGCTTGATAATGAAATTACGGGGAAATAGCCCCTCTTAGTGCTGAAGGCACTAAATATTTCCTTTTTAATTTTCTTGCTTGCATTTGGCTTGGGTGAATGTGAATGAGAATAAAAACTAATTTTAGTTAAAAAAAATTCCCCTGTTAGTTTTAACAACCTTTATTTTAATGGCTGGCCCGCTGAGCCAGAAACAAAGCCCCTTCAAGGGGCAGGAAATCAATATCCATGAGAAAAGTCTAAAGAAAATGAATGCATCCAATGTGAGCAGCTGACAGAGAAGTTATTATTATTATTATTTTGTTGTTGTAAGAAGGGCAAATGCAGAAGACAGAAGCATGTTTGAAATAGAAAAAATATACAGAAAAATCTGTATACACCTACTTCCTATTTAGAAATCAAAGGCCTGTGACTCTCTGTATTTAACGTTTTAAACAGGATTTGAGGATGGTCCCCTCCCCCCACAAGGTAAATATTTGTGCTAGTAAAGTTTAACCAGTTGACTTTAATGGAAACATACATTTTATGTTTCTCAGGAAAACAGAAAAAACCTGCATGAAGTTTGGCTCATTGGTTAAGACTAGCCCTTCTTCTCTCTTCTTGTGTGTCTTGGAAATTCCCATTCAAATCTCCAGAGTTTAGCTGCTTGAGGGGAAAGGGACAATTAAAGGACTGGATTTGGAAGTAGAACTGAGTTTAAATCTTAGTCACTTGAACCGATCATGACCGACCTCACAGAATTGTTGTGAAGATAAAACAAAATAGCTCAGATACCCTGAGTGAGATACATTCTAAACAAAATGTGAAGGGGTATATCCCGGACTGATTTGGGAAGCTTTTGGGTGTTTAAAAAAAAGTGCCTACAACAGAGAGCAGCAGCACAGTAATATTTACTCTGAAGGTGCACACAGAAAGAGTTGTGACTGGTCTGCAGAGAGCGTGGTAGCAAAATGGGGATTTGGAAGCGGGACTCTTAGATTCTAATCTGATATTCTAACCCCACCCTTGACATTTTCAAGCCAGTGGGCACCTTTGGAAATCTGCTACTGAGCGGAGGGCGAAACTGCAGAATGGCTGCTATGAGAGGAGGAGCCATCCAAAAAACGTCAGGAAGTGAGGTTATGCAAAGCTCTTGTTGTAGCTCTTTAGAATTTTAGGCAGCAGCTCTGTTTAACAGGATCCTTCTTAAAATGAACGTATTGTTTAAAAATATTTTCTTGCATGCACACAAGTTAGGGTCGCCCGCTCTAGGTTGGGAAATTCCTGGAGATTTTGGGGGTGGAGCCTGGAGAGGGTGGGGTTTGGGAGGGGAGGGGCTTCAGTAGGGTATAGTACCATGGAGTCCACCCTCCAAAGCAGACATTTTCTCCAGGGGGAACTAATCTCTGTTGGCTGGAGATAAATTATAATTCCAGGAGATCGCCAGCCACCACTTGGAGGCTGGCAACCCTACACATATGCACGTTGAGTGAGCTAAGAAGCTTTTATCTGTCAGTATCTGTCTGATTTTCAGCTGCCAATGAGAAACTCTGCTGGGCAAAAAGCCAACTTGTCCCTACCTATTTTCCGAGAGCTGCTTTGCCATTGTTTCTGTTTCTGCCATTGGGCTTTCAGTGTTCAAAGCATTTCATATAGATTGCTTCGGTAATCCTTCCCCTTGCCCTGTAAAGTAAGCTTGTACGATTATCCCCAGATTGCAGATAAGACAACTGAGGTGGAGACGGTGAGAATGTTTTGCCTGAGGGGCCACCTCAGGAGTTTGTGGCTGTGAAGGACTTCCCGGATCATTGATTATGTAAGCGGAAGGCTTTCTGTCCCACTTGAAGGATTAGAAGGAAGTAGAATGTTGAGCTGTGTGATACACTATTTTAATTTTTTTTTTTTTGCGCAACCCCAGTCGGAGGCAATTAGGAGAATCATGTGCTCCAAAGACATTCAATAGCGCATTCCGATAGTGCTTTCAAACATATTTTAAAATGCCTTTCCCTCATAAATAATTTACTTAAATTTTTGAAAGGTTAGCACTTGCTATAAAGGATGCATCTGGCTTCTAAGAGTGGTTTTATGGTTAGGCATTAGATAAGAAAAATATGTTTGAATATTGGACGTTGGGGTATTTCTCCACGTTGCAGCAATGTTTTTGTTAGGTTCTATTGAATTTACCAGGGTAGGAAATAGAATTACAACAGTGGGGCACAATAAGCCAACAAATGGTTCCTTTCTAATATATTTTTTAAAAGTCTGATCAGATTTTTATAGCTGGTTAGAATTGTCAGTGAAACTTAATAGGTGGTTTAGCATATCAAAAGGGACAAGGAATTGTGTACATACAGGGACCTCTAGATGCTAGCCATCTGATTGGCTTGGAGATAACTTAAACATTAAACTTGATAGCTTAAATACATTCAAATTAACCAAAGTCTATCCTGGAAAAGAAATCCTTTCACCTACTTCATATAATAAATAGTGGGTACTCTCTGTTAGATATTAATGGAATTTGTTTAATAGGGAAACTATTATTAGAAAAATCTAAAGGCCCTGGTCCAGGTAAGTGAAAGAAATTGTGATTAAATTAATTGTGACTAACTCATTCTATTGGTTGGACTTAGTCAAAATTAATTTGATTTATTAGATTCTGCCAGGGAGCTTCAGTTGGCATGCAGGGTCCCATTATATCCCCAATGTAACCTTGTGAAGTGGGTTAATCTGAAAGAAAAGAGCTGGCCTAAGGTCACTCGGTAAGTTTCACGGTGCAGTAGGATTTGGAACTCAGGTTTCCTTGATAGCAGCTAAATACTATGCATGAGAAACCTCTTGTCAGTTTAGCTAGACTGGGACTGAAGGATGACATTCTACACATATTTACTTATATTTCAACATATTTCCTCTCGAATTCAGTGAGACTTAGTTCTTTTTTTTTTTTTTTTTTTTTTGAAAAATTTTTATTGGGTTAGAATCCATTATTTCCACATTTACATTCAATTTTCCCCAATTTTTTCATCTCTAACCCCCTCCCTTTCCCCCCCCTTTTTGTTGACTTCCAACAGCTTTCCAACCCTTTGTCCCCTTTCCCTTACTTTTATTAGCTTCCTCTATCTAAAACAAATATATATTCTCCATTATTCTAAGCAGTACATCCTTAACTATTTTTAACATTATATGCCCAAACTGTAAGCCTTTGTTTCCATCTTAGATAAACAATTTATCCCAATTTTTCAATTTCAGGTATTTCTATATATCATAAACCATATAGATCATACATTCGTTTATATCAAACAATTTGACTTATTCTCTATATATATTACTCATTCTATCTTTTTATAATAGTTCTATATATCTCTCCTCACGTAGTCAATCAATTTGACCCATCTATATCTTCAGACATTCAGTTTGGTACAAAACTTGTCAGAAAAAAAAGAAAATATTGTTAGTTAATCGCTCCTTATATTTAGTCCTTATAATTAATTATTTTCTCTATGTTCTGTTTGTTAACCTATATATATCTATATATATGTCAATCTATTAATCTGACTGCTTATTAATTCACATTTATCTCTTCTCCCCCCGGTAAAGTCTCCCCCCTCTACTTCAATACTTCAGTAGTTCTCAAACTGCCACAGTTTTCCTCCCACCTCCCATTTCTTCTCCAGGTATTGTTTCAGCTTCTCCCAGTCTGTGTTGAACTGCCCTGAGTCCAGATCTCTCAATTTTCTTGTCATCTTGTCCATTTCAGCCATATACAGCAATTTGTAAGTCCAATCTTCAATAGTTGGCACTTCTTGTACTTTCCATTTTTGCGCATACAAAAGTCTAGCTGCTGCTGTCATATAAAATATCAACGTCCTGTGTTGGGCTGGAATTCCCTCCATTCCCAAGTTCAGTAGCAGGAGTTCTGGGTTCTTATTAATTTGAAATTGTAAAATTTCACTCATTTCTCTTATTATTTCCCCCCAGTACTGCCTGGCTACCTCACACGACCACCACATATGATAGAGGGAGCCCTCATGCTTCTTACATTTCCAGCATTTATTAGAAGTATTCAAATTCCCTAGCGCAATCTTCTTTGGTGTCATGTACCAACGATAGATCATTTTATAAATGTTCTCTTTGATATTAATACATGTCGTTGTCTTCATTGTAGTTTTCCACAAGTGTTCCCATGCCTCCATTGTTATTTCTTTATTAAAGTTTATAGCCCATTTCACCATTTGTGTTTTAACTATCTCATCCTCGGTATACCACTTCAACAGTACTTGGTATACCTTGGATATTCTTTTCTTATCTTCTTTAAGAAGGGTCTGCTCTAGTTCCGAATTCTCTATTCGTATACCTCCCTTTACAGAGTCCGAATTATATAAGTCTCTGATCTGTCTATACTGGAACCAATCGTAGTTAGGTGATAGTTCCTCTTGTGTCTTTATTCTAAGTTTGGATGCTTCAGTTTTAGTTATTTCTTTATACGTTAAACATTGTTGTTCATTATCAACAGCTCTCGGGTCTATCACCTCATATGGAACCACCCACAAAGGGGTTCCTTCTTGTAGATAAATTCTGTACTTCTTCCAGATTATGTATAGACTTCTCCGAACAAAGTGATGCAGGAACATCGAGTTGACCTTTACTTTGTCATGCCATAAATATGCGTGCCATCCAAATATTTTTTTATATCCCTCTAGGGCTAATAGTTTCTTGTTCTTTAATGTCATCCATTCTTTCAACCAAACTAGGCAGATTGCATCATGATAAAGTCTCAGATTGGGCAGTTGCATTCCGCCTCTTTCCTTTGCATCTTGTAAAACTTTCACTTTCACTCGAGGCTTCTTGCCTGCCCAAACAAAATCTGATATTTTCCTCTGCCATTTTTCAAATTGTTTGGAGTCTCTGATGATTGGTATTGTCTGTAGCAAAAACATTACTCTTGGTAACACATTCATCTTAACTGCTGCAATCCTGCCCAACCATGACAAATTCAATCTATTCCATTTAATCAAGTCTCTCTCTATCTGAGTCCATAGTTTTTCATAATTGTTTTTGAATAGATCTATGTTCTTTGCAGTTAATTCGACTCCCAAATATTTCACTTTACTTGTTACTTCACAATCCGTTGTTTCCATTAACAATTGTTGTTTCTGCTTAGTCATATTTTTGCATAATATCTTTGACTTCTTTTTGTTAATGAAGAAACCTGCCAAGTCTCCAAACTCCTTGATCTTATCTATCACTCTTGGCATGTTCTCCAATGGGTCCTCTACAATTAACATTATGTCATCCGCAAATGCTCTGATCTTGTATGAATAGTCCTTTATTTTTATTCCACGAATTTCATCATCTTGACGTATTTGTATCATCAGAATCTCCAATACTAAAATGAACAACAATGGAGATAACGGGCAACCTTGTCTTGTTCCTTTACTTATCGTCAATTTCTTGGTCAATTCATCATTCACCACAATTGCTGCAGTCTGGTCTCTATAAATTTCCTTAATTGCTCTGATGAATCTTTCTCCCAATTGTAGCTTTTCCATAGTGGCAAACATAAAGTCCCAGTTTAAATTGTCAAACGCTTTTTCAGCGTCAACAAAGAAGAAACCAACCTCTTTGTCACAACGCTTGTCATAATATTCAATAGCATTGATCACTGTCCTTAAGTTGTCTCTTATTTGTCTGTCTGGCAAAAAGCCTGCTTGTTCCTCCTCTATGACTTCCGAGAGCCACCCCTTCAATCTCTCCGCCAATATCTTCGCAAAAATTTTGTAGTCATTGTTGAGTAGCGATATAGGTCTATAATTTTTCACATTAGTCAGGTCTTGGCCCTCTTTTGGGATCAATGATATATTCGCTTCACTCCAAGTTTCTGGAATCCTTTGATCCCTTAAAACCCCATTCATCACCTCTTTTAGGAATGGTGCCAGTTCATTAGCCATTGTCTTATAGAATTTAGCCGTAAGTCCATCTGGCCCTGGCGCCTTTCCTAGATTTGCAGATTGTATTGCCTTACTTATTTCCTCGTCAGTTACTTCACTATTCAACTTATTTCTCCAAGCTTCCGAGATTTCTGGAAGTTTGGTTTTCTCCAAATATGACGCTATTGATTCTTTGTTTACTTCTTTTTTATTATACAGCTTAGCGTAAAATTTATAAAAGGCTCTACTAATGGTAGCCTGCTCCAAATACGTTTTGTTATCTTCGCAAATTTTATTTATTATCTTCTTTTCCCTTTTCTTCTTCAATTGCCATGCCAGGTACTTCCCAGGTTTATTAGCACCCTCAAACGCTTTTTGATTCAGTCTTTTGAGATTCCACTCCAATTCTTTATTGCTCATTGCTGTTAGCTGTTCTTGAAGTATTTTAATTTCCTGGTATACCTTCTTTTTCCCTGGTCTCTTTTTTAGCTGTATTTCTTTGGCTTTTATTTTCTCCTCAATCTCTTGTCTTTTCTCCTCTTTCTTCTTTCTTGCTCTACCATTTAAGTCCATTAGTATGCCCCTTACAACCGCCTTGTAAGCATCCCAAACTTTATTGGTTGGTACTTCTTTATTCACGTTGTATTGTATAAAAAACTTTGTCTCTCTTCTCAGTATTTCCATATTCTCTCTTTCCTGTAACAAGTCCTCATTTATTCTCCATGCTTTCCTTTTTCTCTTTTTTCCAAATTTCCACATAATTGGGTTGTGATCTGAGCCTACCATAGGCATTATTTCTACCTCCTTAGTCCATAATGCTAAGTCTTTTGAGGCCCAGATCATATCAAGACTTAGTTCTGAGGAAATGTGACTGGGATTTGGAAGGGAAGGAAGAAGCACCGTTGCAGATTGATTGGGCGCAGGGCTTTTTTTCGGCAGGAACACGGTGGAACGGAATTCCGGCACCTCTTGAAAATGGTCACATGGCTGGTGGCCCCGCCCCTTGATCTCCAGACAGAGGGGAGTTTAGATTGCCCTCTGTTCCACGAGCAGCGCGGAGGGCAATCTCAACTCCCCTCTGTCTGGAGATCAGGGGATGGGGGCCACCAGCCATGTGACCATTTTCTCCGAGGGCAACCTACTGAGTTCCACCACCTCTTTTCCCAGAAAAAAAGCCCTGATTGGGCGTATGCCCACTGGTACATGTCCTGTGAGCCGGGAGACACAGGCTGCTGGCTCTCACTAGCTTGTGGGTGTGGCGGCAGCTCCCACTCACTTCGCTTGCAGTGAGGGGTGATGGCTGCTCTCCTTTGCTCACAATGGCAATGGAGTAGTCCGCAGGTCATTGGCCCACTGAGACATTTCCCAGCAGCCTTAATGGCCAGTCTGCCCCTGGCTAGTTTGAATCATAGTTTGGTGTAATGCCGGATTTCAACCTATGTTTCTTTCTTAAAATAATAATGATAAAACTCCAAATCTCAAATGCATTGTATTTAAATAGGCAAGTAGGTCAAGTAAATGAGGTATAAAATAGCTTTGCTGTAGTAGCTTCTGACAGTTGAGTAGTCAACCCTTAAATTGGTTGCTCTCTCAGCTGTCTCTCTTTGACGGTGCAAAAAAGGGGAAGGGGAATGAAATCTTTATCAGGCATGTTTTATTGTCATCATCATTTATGTAATAGGTTCTAATCAGCTCCATCAAAGCATGGTTGTTGTGAGGCCATTAGCCTAAGGTGCAAATGTAAAGAGACACCTTTTAAGGTTCAAGTCCCTATCGAACTCATTTTTCTGTGCTGTTTCACATGAATACTCTCTGCACAGTATTGGAGTTAAAGCAGGCCAGGTATGTCATTTGACACTTGACTTGACCGCTTAGTCGGGCACAGCGTTAGCGGAAGGCAAAAGTCCTAGTATCACCTAGATGCCTAACACCTGGGTAACTCCTGGCATGTGGATTGTTGAAGATGCCGGTAAAGAAGTTTTTCCTCTTCCTTTATTTGAAACATCACTGTCTCATTTTTCAATTAGGAAAGCAGCTAACTTCTGGTTGTTTGCTGTTTTTAAAATAATCAAATATCAATTAAATTGAACCAATAATTAGAATCTTAAACAGCAGCCAGCTCAGGCAACAGCTAGCTTAACCCAAAGAAGATTTAGAAGCTTTTAAAAATATTGATTGCATTTTTATCCTACCCTTTCACCAGTGGATCAGGACACATAGGTCTCTTCCATCTCCCCAACTCCCAATTTTAGGGGGGTAGGTTAGGCTGAGGGAAAGTAGGACTGCCAGAGCCTTGTTCTCAGATTCTTGGCAGAGTAGCAATTTCAAGCCACGTCTTCCTAGCCCAACACTCCAACCACTAGCCAAGTTTCCATAGTCCATTGAAAAATGTGCAGTCAAGTAGGGTTTTCTCAGAGCCAAAACAGACGAGACGCCTGACGCGTGGAGGACACACGTCTTTCCCACAAGGTTCCATGGGAAGTGTAGCGAGAAAGGGACTCTTGCCAGGGTCAAGAGGGAGAGAAATTCCTCTTCTCCCTGGCAGAGCTTCTTTCATTAGTTGTCTAGTCCACTCGGCTCCCTCTCGCCACCGCCAGCTCCCCTAAAAGCATTCCACAGCCAGAGTGAACCAAACGTGTGTGTGGCAGCTAGAGGGAGCTGATTGCGCCAGTGGCGGTCAGAGGGAGCTGGCAGTGGTGATCAGCTGCTTGCCCCTTTTGCCTCCGCCAGTGCGCTCCTCTTGCTCCCCTAAATACACTCGGCAGAGGGAGTTGAGCTGGCGGTGGCGAGAGGGTCAAGGAGCCTATCGCCGCTGCCAGCTCCCTCTGATCGCTGCCGGTGCAATTGGCTCCCTCTCGCTGCCGCCCACATGCTCAGCTCCCTCTGGCTGCAGAGTGCTTTTAGGGGAGCAAGGGGAGCTGGCAGTGGTGAGAGGGAGCCGAGTGGACTAGTCAGGACGCCTAGAGAAAGAACCTCTGCCAGGGAGAAGAGGGATTCTCTCCCTCTTGGCAGCCGTTCTTTCTCACTACCTGTGGAGTCTTGTGGGAGACTGACACATGTCCTCCATGCATCAGCCATCTCATTTGTTTTGGCTCTCCGAGAGGACATTTGTATGTGACCAAGGCCACTGTAAAAACAGCCTCCTCGCTTGTCCCAATTCACTGCCCCTCCGATGGTGAAGCGGTGTACAGCAGGTGCCCCCGTTGTTTCTCAGTAACTCTTGTCCTGCCCTTCCCCTAAGGAGTTCTTGCTGGCAACCCTAATTGGGGAACACCATGGCTCCGATTCATCTCGTGGACATTGTGGCTGCTCTCTAGGGGCAAAGCACTCATCTGGAGTTGCATCCAGAGAAATCCAGTGTGGAATGTGGCTTGGCCCTGAGTTGCTTTATATCATGGGGCCAGCATCCTGCCCCGGAGAAATGCCATGTGGGTGGCCCACATATATCCGTGTATGTGCTGGAGCCCAATGCATTAGCAGTAAGCAGGAGATCACGTGAATCTGTGTGGCATACCATCTTCATATGGTACCTGAAATGCATGGGGAAAAGGATATGTGTGTGTGCACGCATGCTTTTCTGCCCTATCTAGAAATGGATGAGAGTTGAGCTAGCCCAGAAATGGCCTGTGAAACTTGATTTGCACATAACTAAGCACTGTATAGTAGTGTTGTCTCTTTTTACTAACTGTTTGGCCTGCAAAGGGCAAACCACAATGGCCTTGAGTTCCCACAAAATATGGTAAGGCGAGAGTCCAAGCATTAGCAACTGAGCCCTGTTTTATGAGGGTTGCTATAGTGACCAGGTTCTAGTTATCCGCTTAAACAACTTCATGTATGATTAATGTTAATTGCCCATTTTGCATGGTTGGCTTTTTCTTCCTGCTGCTGAATTGGCCTGTTGTTGCCTTTGATCTGGTTGGTAATACAATGTAGTTCAATAGTTAGACAAGTGATCAGTTTGCCAACACAGAAAGGAGACAGAATCAGGTTGCGGAGAGGTCAAAGTTTCCTTTCTCTTCCTAAACACTCGGCAAGGTCACATAGAGTTTAACTTCATCTGGCATCTTGCAAATGTGAGCAGGAAGGCCCACATTTGAGAGAGGTTTGTTTTAATGCCCTGACACAATTGTAGAAAGGCAAAAGACGGCTGCTTATAAAATTCTCAGGTTTCAGATGAGTAGACTATTCCATCCAGTGTGCAATTTGGAGATATTGACTGCTTATTCATAACTTACATTCATATTTGTTCTATGAGATTCAAGATGCCAGTCAGGGTTCTTTTGAGGTCTCCCATAAAGGCACTAACCAGACCTGGAGGTGTTTAAGCTTCAACAAGGTTGCTTCATTAAGTACTACCAGACTGTACTTTACAATCTGATCCTATTGAAACTCACAATCTTTAGACCTCAAGTTTGTTTGTCTTCTGGACCCTGTGTCTCAGATTCGGTTTCTATCGTCTGCATGAGTGGGGATTCCTGGAGTTGCAAATATGAGAAGCCAAGTAAGGTAATTTGAGGACAAGTACAGAAAGAACTTAGCCAACCGCCATGATCATCTTCTGAGATTCTGCTTCAGGTACTCCTGCCTTCTGAGAGAGGGGCCTTCTTGATCACGGCACCAAAATTGTGGCACCCCTTCCTCCAGGATATTTGTCTGTCCCCTTCCATCATTGTCTACCATTGGACGTTTTTAATGTTTAGTGTTTCCTTAATGACTTTTCCATCCTGACCTGTATTTTAATTGATGTTTTTAATATTTTTATTTGTGGTTTTAACTGACTTTATGATGAGTTTTATAATGTTCCACTTTTAATTGCCCTCTTTGGTGGGATAAAAGGTGGGGTATACATTTGTAAATACATAAATATTAAGCTGGTCTTCTTGTTGTTTGCATGATTATACACCTTAAGAATTTGCTTTGATATCCAATAGGATACCTTTTTTAAAAGTACTCTAATAGACCAATCAATAGCCAAGTTATGTTGAAGGAATTGGATCAAAGCCACTGGAACCCCCACTTAGCTGAAATGGTTTAATTCTCTACTATGTCAGCTTAAATAGGTTGTGGACTGAGCATGTGAAGATTTGCAATATCAGACATTCAATCCTTTTAAAGAACTTCCTATTAGCCAATAAGGAATTTATTAATCAACTTGTTGGGAGGGTTGTGGTGGTAGAAATTCACCCAAATCAGAGCAGCTTGTCAAATTGTCTGGCATTGATTCATAAGTAGCAGGTGTCAAAAAATGAAGTACTCTCCACTAAAATAATAAAAAAAAAGCCTTCACGGTCACAGTATCGGGCTCCGTCATTTATCACCACTTGTAACAAACATATTTTTGAATGTGTCATATCTCATTGGCATCCAAAGACACAACGCTTTCCCTTCTCATCTAGATAACTGCCAAGTGCAGAAAGTTTATAGGGAGACGGCGAAGTTAATGTCGCTGGGTGGTTAATCCACTTCCGTTTCAGAAACATGAAGTACTGTTGAAATATATTTCCAGTTGGTTTATTCTCAGCACTCAGGGGGATAGGATACTATTTCAGTTTCACTAATGAAGGCCAGGAAATGAAAGGCAGAGCATCAGGATAAATTATGCCTAAATGGTGGGCTAGACCCCCAGAGGAAATCATGCTTCTGCGGGACAGCATTCCTCCATTAATCCTGCAAAACGTTACATCTAATGTTAATTCTGTAAAGCTGAGCTGTCAAAAGGGCCGCAGATCCACCCAGCCCTTTTAACAGCGGTTGTTTCAGCATTAAGATTTTGTACTCAGTCTGGGTGGTTGTAGAGGGCTTGTACAGATGAAAGCTAGCAGTAAACATCATGTGCAAAACAAGTTGGCTTCACAGCGGCTGTTGTCCAGACACTATCCAAAATTGGATGTGCTTTCAGGACCCTTTTCTTCTTTTTTGTGGGCTATAAGCATGGAGACGCCATGGGTGTAGAACCTGTAGCATTACCTGATCATACCAGGGTGCTGCATGATCTCTCGGATGGCGTAGCCTTGTGTCTGTTGAGTCCACCAAGCAGCGAACTATAAGAGGGGTCATAGAGGTACAACAATTTTGGCTTATAATTTTATGCAGCTGCCTTACATCCTTATACTTGAGCCTACCCAATATTTAACCATGCACAGCTAACCTCACGACCAGTCCATCTCTTGAATTTTTGTGATCCTGAAAGAGTTAAGTTGGTGCTGTGTAGAGGAAGGAGCTCAGTAGATGTTTTGCAAGCAGAAGTTCCAAGGTTCATTTAATTTTATCTCCATCATAAAGGATTTCAGGTAACGTGACAGGGGAAGAATCCTGCTTTAGGCACAGGAAAAGTCATTGCTGGTTGGAGAAGACAGAACTGGGCTCGGTGGGCTGACTCAGTACAGGGCAACTTTTCATCGGGACATGTACCTGTCTTTTTCTGGATTAAGCTCTAGTGTGTTTTGAACTGCTTTATAACCAGTTGGGTCCACTTCTCATCTAGCCATCAGTTTTGTTTATCTATTAGAAGAGCTGATGTGTGTACTCCAATACCACATGCGCAAAATGCTGTGTGGTGCAGTTTGCACCTTGATATCATGCTTCCCCTTGTCCTTTACAAGGCAAGCATGGTGTAAATTGGGGCATACACACAAATCCACTTGCGGTTCTTTTTGTCAGTTTTGTCATAACACCAAACCAGAGCTAATGATACAGTGATTTCTAGAGTGGTTGCGGAGTTTTTAGTGGGTGTGCTTAAGATTCATACAAGCTTTGTGTAAACATATTGTTCTCTGATATTTTATGTAATTTTATACTGATTTGTTTGCTGTTTTAGATTTTTGTATGCCATTAAAGATATTTGATTGATTGACCAAACCAGAGTTTGTCAACCAGCTTCAGACCACGGGTTGGTATCCATTCACAAAACATGAATTGACAGTTTGGATGAAAAGCCAAATGATGGTTTGGTGATAAGTCTGAATAAGCCTTCATGTGGAGGTGAAGTGCGTGTGCTCTAGCTTCTTCCACCATCCAAAACAGGATTCATGATTGGCGCATTTGAACCATCAGCTTACATCCCCCCCAAAAGATGATATATTGTTATATATTGCTGAGTATAAATAATCTTGTAATTAAACAAAAAAAAACCCTTTAATAATTGCTAGCAAGCAATCACCATTCAATTAAAGAGTAATTACATGGTTATTTGTGCCCTGCAAAATAAGGCATTACCGAAATCAGTAACACAATCAATATTTTCACTGCAACAGGATGCGGTAGTGATGGACCTTTCAACCTGTGCTGATTAAATTGTCATCAGACTGTTTCCTAGTTAAATCACCACATGTTTATTTGTCTTGATTAATATGTAAATTTACATCTGATTCTAGTCAATTTGAAAGTACAGCCGCAACACCCATCAGCAGGTCTACTTTGTTCAGCTTTCTGCAGATGAACAGTTTCTAAAAGTTTATTCAGAAATTTGCAAAAATATAGAGAGTCACAATAGAATGTCCGATGCTGGTTTTTCCCTTCAGGTCTTTGCTGTTTCCACACAGCTTACCTTCCCTCGGAACGACCCGGGACATCGCACAAAAAACACAGAAGATTGTGCTTTCTCGCGCAAGAAAACGCAATCTTCCGCGGTTTTTGTGCGATGTTCTGGGTCGTTCCGAGGGAAGGTAAGCTGTGTGGAAATGGCCCTTGAGTCTTGTACCCCACTGAATCCACTGGGCCATTCCAGGTTTCAGTACCTGTATGTGGAGAAGGAACAGGCTCAACTCAGTCCTTATTTAGCTGCTGCTAGGCTAGTAGTCTATTCCCACCTTCTTAATATGCCAGAAAACTTTACATCTCTCTATTGAAACTGAGACTCCTTAGGAAGCGAGTTGTATGAGAAAACTTTGCCTGTCCTAAAGACTCCTTTTAAAGCTTTCTATGTTTTAACCCACAGTGAGGTGATGTCGGGCTGACTTGAGACAAGGGATACTCTGGGGGAAATAATTTGCTCCCTGATAAATATTGCTGTCCATTTCAGAAGTATTTGGCACCATGGTATCATCATGCTGTTGATGACATGATCCCTGATTGGTTGTATTACGTAGCCATCAAACAGGGGAAACAAGCAATGTAATAATTACCAAGATTGGCAGCACACAGAAACAAAATAGTACAAGAAAGGAAGGTTTAGAGTGCTTTCCTCACCACGAAACATTTTCCATGCAGCCCCCAGACTTTCATTTTTCATGCCTAAAATGTTTGCCCACAAAAATTCAGCTTCTCCTGATGGCATGTTGATGCAAATTAACCCGTCTCTCCTGTGGCCTCTATAAATTGCCTCATGTGGTGGTTCTTACTCCTGTGTGACCTCTTTGTGTGCATTGCGAGTCAGCGTGGTGTAGCACATCAGACTAGAACCAGGGAATTCTGATTCCAAACTTTTTCTCAAACATGAAGTCACTTTCTCTTAGACTGGCCTACTTCACAGGGCTGTTGTGAGGAGAAAGTATTCTGTATGCCCTCTAAGCTCCTTGGAGGAAGGGTGGGATGATTGATAGCCAAATACAGAGTTGTGCACTCGTGGAGACTGCATGTGTGTGCATACACACATTGGGATTAGCACTTGGTGTCTGTCACAGATGAACAGATTGTGTGGAGCTGTAAGCCGTTGTCTGATGAGATGTATTGATTTGTATGGCACATCTTAGTTCATGGCATGGCAGATTGTACTGTATAGGTCTCCCCAAAGTCAACTAAAAATGCACTCACCTGTTTTTTAAAACAGCAAATATATAGAAAAAATGGAACTTGAAATTTCATCTAGATAAAAAGAGGAAGGTGCAGGGCTCAAATGGTAGAGTGAAGAATAATTTCATGATGGGGTAGGGGATGCTAGACAGATGTACAATAAAACTAATGGTATGCACATGGTGTGTCGAAATGTGAATGCAGTAATGGCACCTTTGTGCAATGATACCAGAAATTTCTACCATTTAAACACCAAGTTTGTCTTCTTTTGATAAAGAGCTTTGCCACTACAGGCTTGATGGAGTGAAGTTTAAGTTGCATTTCTTAGCAAACAGGAGAAGTAATTTGCTGAGAGGGGAATGGTTTTGCTATGAAGCTCTCATTCATTGTTGCGGGAGGGTTGTGTTTCACACTATTTTGTCAAAAGCTCTGGTAGTCATCTGGGTGAAATATAGTTCTCCCAAGCAGAGAAGTTAGTGGCAACATTAAGAAAGCTCAGGTGTTTCTGAGTTTGTTTCTCAGTTCTCTTGCAGAGGAATTTCGAAGGGAGATTAGAAAGAGAGACTGCTGAATTGCAACTAGTAATGAAGCTCAAGGCAATGCATCCACCTGGACTGAATCAAGACATAGGTTTCCTGTCTCATTACCAATGCTGATTTCTTCACACTACTACCCCTCTGCATACCCTACCCTATTCAATCATACCTGCCATTGTCATTCACTGGCTATTATCATTCAGCTTCTGCAATCACTCCACTCTCCAAGATATAAGGGCAGATTGACTCACATTCTAGCTGTATCTGAAGAAGTGAGCTGTGGCTCACGAAAGCTCATACCCTGCCCCTAATTTTGTCAGTCTTATAGGTGCTCCTGGATTCTTGCTCTTTTCCTCAGATGTTTCTGTCCATGTGTGTTTCAACTGTTATCATAACACACTCTGAGTTTTGTAGTGTTACAGTCGCATATGAACACATATGAAGCTGGCTTATACTGAACCGGACCATTGGTCCATATTGTGTATTCAAACTGGCAGCAGCTGTCCAGGGTCTCAGCTGGAGATCTTCACATCACTTACATCGCCTGTTTCTTTTCAATAGAGATGCCAGGAATTGAACCTGGAACCTTCTGCATATAAAGCAGAGGCTTTTCCGCTGAGCCATAGTCCCTCTCTTTTAACAGCTAGTTAAGTTAACTCTTGATGAAACTAAATAGATATTGGTCGTATCAGTGCCCAGGTGGAAGATTTTGTGTACACTATCTTGAGTTATGTGATGGAAGAAAGGTAGACTACTAGGATTGTCAGGTCCCTATACCCTCTGCGCAGAAGGGGAGGGGACCTTGTATTCACTATGCCAATGATTCTAGGATGCACATGCTCCCAGTGCCGGCACAATGCAGTGTCATTGTGCCAGCTGTGGGAGTGCTAAAATTGGTCCCAAGCAAAGCATGGGAGAGCTCCCACAGCCAGTGCGATGATGTCTTCGCATCTGCCTGGAGTGTGTGCACCGTGCTTGTGCTTGGGGTACCTGCTGGTGGTGGGCAATCACTGGGCCGCTTGGAACCTGTCGCCAGCAGTGGGTAGGCAAGTGGGCAAACTGCTGAGAGGTTGCCCAGCACCAGCGGGCACCTGAAATCCCTATAGATTACAAATGTAATAAATACATTAGTTGTTTCCGTACATGTTACTTTGTTCACAGTTGCTATACGTGAATGATTAGAACAATAAATATCATATTCGTTATCTTAGGTATGAAACTTGGAACCTGTAGTAGTGTATGTGATACACTTTTCTTGTCTTTTGTGTTATGGCTTAAAATTCTTAGCTGCATCCCCTGGAAGGTTTGAGCCAAGGGTTTGAAAAATGTAAGAGTTTGATAGGAAACTTATAGGAAAGTTGTTTTAGCTCCTTATATAGCCTGCAGAAGCAGAAAAATCAGTCTTGGAAGAAGGAAAGCCAGGGCTGAATTGTCAGAAAGGTAAATAACTGAAGTCATTTAAAAAATGAGTTCTAAAGTACAATCTTTGTTTGTTTTATTTAAAATATTTATGTCCTGCCTCTCCAAGGAATTAAAAATAGTTATAAATAGCGGTAAAACAGTAAAAAAAAAGAACAGCAGCAAAAGCAATAAGTATACAGATAAAAGTTGTAGGTAAAACATTTTAAAATAGCATGAAATTCAATATTTCTCGATAAAACATTTTAAAATAACCTCACATTAACAACCGAGAACTTAAAACTCTAGAAAAGCCCTAAACAAAAAGGCAGTATACAAACAGGTCAACTAATGAAGTTCCACAAGGAAGAAGTATCTAAAAAGTTTGAGAATATTTTTTAGGAAAACATGTTTACACTTAAACGCCTGTCAATTGTGGGGAGAGAATTCCAGACCCTGAGAACCACTATAGAACAGGCTCTGTCTAATGCTCACTTACTTAGCTGCTGTTATTGGGGGCGCATAGAGCAAAGCCTATCATTATTGGCCGGCTTGTACAGGATGATGTGTCAGATGTGGCTTCCATTGGTTCAGTGTGAAGGGGCATTTAAAAATCTGGACTGCCCTCCTAACTCTCATTGGTACTAGAAGAATACATAGATAGAAAAAAGAAATTTTTCACGAAATATACAAAAAACTAGCTTGATACCCGTGCTTCACTACGGTATTTAATTACTTTAAATCCAATTATAAATACTTATGGGTATATAACATTTAAAGGTTTGTGTGTTTTTCTTTTTTTAGTTGGCAACTCTAGTGAACTTTTAGGGAAGACTGGGAGGTGTATTTTACCTCAGGACGCATTCAATGACTCCAAATAGCAACTGTATACTGTTTAGAATGTGTGTGTGGGGGGGGGGGGGCGAGGACCAATCAGGCCACATTTGCAAATGACCTCTGTGTTCCAACTGCTTGGGGGGATGAGGTGTGGAATATTGTGAGCCCCAATCAGCTTGCATATGCAAATGACTTTGAAAGGCTGGCCCAATCAGGGAAGAGTGGCCGAACAGGCAGTGGGCTAGGATGCAAGCAGGCAGCAACCTGCCAGCCATACAGGGAAGCTGTATCCCTTTGGCAAAACACATTTTACCCCGTTTTACCCCTTTAGAGGGCGAATTTCTTAAAATCCCTTCTTAGTGGGTGTTTACATCATGAAAGGCATGTTCTCCCCAAATTTCATGTTTCTAGGTCCCGAGGTTTGGGCTGGGCATTGATGAATCAGTCAAGACACTTGTCTTTATATAGATAGATAGATAATTATAGGATTGGATTGGCTCTTAAAATGGTCTTACATTTTCACTCTGGAATTAGATTTTCCAGCTCTTCAAGGTTAAAAAAAGGCAGGTCATCTTCTAATTTAAGACATTGTGGTAGGAGCCAAGGTGGTTTGCAGATTAGCATGTCAGATGAGGGCAGCATTGAGAGCCTTACTCAGCAATGAAATTCAGTGGTTTACTTTGAATCATTTATTCTCTCTTAGACTAACCCTACCTCATAGGGCTGTTGTGAAGATAGTTGTGGTGGGAGAAAACTCTGCACACCACCTTGTGCGCCTTGAAAGACAGGCAGGATAAAAATGTTTCGTTTCAGATAATCCGATGGTATCTTGAGTACAGAATGAGTTAAATTGCTGGGAGTGTGCTTTGAAAACACGCAAGGACTCCGCCGTTCAGGGCCTTAAAAAATCAATGCAAAGTGCATTACTATGCAAATCCTTTTGACAAAAGAGCACTTAAAGTTTATTTTCACTTTTGTTTCAACAGTTCACGACCGGGGAGACCCCCCAAGCGCTCTCTGGGAGTTGCGATACAAGAGAACACGCGCCTTCTGCCCCATGGAGTGCCCGGCCTCTTATCACCAGGACTTATCTCCCCAACAGGTAATAAAATCCGTAGAATGATTGGCTCCCTCTCTTCGTACTGCACAGCAGTTGAAATAAACTAATATTGATCTAACTGCCTTGTCCTTCAGGGCTTTTCAAGCTTTACCAGAGGTTACATTATTGGATTTTTTGAGCATTCATGAAAAGCCGGGCGGTGTTGCTGTGCTGACTAAAACCTAATGGATTTGCGATTTAGTTCTTCATTAATCGTAATTTCCTTAAAGGGAAAGTGCCATTAGATACTTGGTTATGTGATTGGGGAGAGGGGAGAGTTATCTCAAAGGGCCTTACTTTCTCAAACTCTTGTGGAAATGGCGAAAAGACTGCATCTCTCGTTTTCTCAAGATAGAAGGCTCGTATGAAAATGATTATTCAGCCGATTAAATGCAAGGCTGTAATTTACATTTTATTTATTTGTCTCCTAGAGTATTTTATTTCACTAAAGAGATGGGCCTTGCCCTCAGGCTTAAGATCACTTACTCCTCTAGACTCCCTGCTCTGTGTGCTCCCAATTTCTGAGGCAGGGTGTGTAGTGAACGAGGCTGGGCCTTTTCTGTGGTGGCACCACAGCTGTGGAATGTCCTTCCTCCAGCACTTTTCCCAGAGCTTGATTTTCAAGTGTAATGAATGACATCAAATGATTTTTTAAAAAAAAATTGTTCAGGCATTTTTCTGAGTGAGTTTATTTTCTTGCGGGGGGGATACCTTTATGCTTCAGTTGATGCTTTCTTGTCTTTATGCAGATGAATTTATTGTTTGGGGGTCATATGCCTTTACAAGTTAAAAACATATTTACAATTCTAAAATTTTAAAATTTCTAAAATTACATCTTTCTCTAAAAACTCACATCCAGACACAAAAATTACATTTCATTTCAACAGACTGCTTTTTTTAGAGCCACATTTGCTCTAATTTTTCTGACGGCTAGAGCAAAAAGTGTCATCCTGTTGGAAACAAGGGGATCCACATCTGATAGCATAAAATTCTAGTTTTTCAAAATCAGAAAAGGAATTTAAGCTCTCTAGCGTCTTTGCCAGAAATTTATTTCTGGGCTCCAAATATAAAGGACAAACCAAAACATAGTGGAGAAGCTCTTCCACTAAACTTCCACATATGCATGTTTAGCTTACCAGCATTTGGAAGATATTTTATTGTAGTGTCTTATGAATCTTGGGAGCTACCTTGGGCATTTTGCACAGAGAACACCCAACAGACAGTTTCAGTAGTTACATAAACGTAACGGGAGAGTATCATAGGCCTGTGCATCTTTAAATACCCATGTGTGTGCATCTGGGAACCTTGGCACAAAGATACCTGCATTTGATGTCCATCCAGTACATGCTTGTTGAAGGAAGTGTAAGTGTCCTGCCGGTTTTTCCTGCGTCGAACCTAACAATATAATAAACAATGTAACAAAATTTAACAAAATTTAATGTATCAATAATGAATTAAAGTCCAAGGAATGAACCAGACATAAAACCAGCCAGCAAAGAACTCGTTTCAATTTCTCTTCCTCAGGAGTCGAAAAAACAGAGGACCACCTTGTGAAGCTTTTTGGTTCTGTAGGCATCATGTTGCCACAGTAGAGATTCTAGGTGCTTCACTGTGTTCTAGGTGGTCCTCTGTTTTTTCGCTTCCTGAGGAAGAGAAATTGAAACGAGTTCTTTGCTGGCTCCTTGTAGAGTTGTTGGGGTCTTTGTACCCCTTGTTTGGTCATGGACACCTGCAGGGAAAACACACAAGTCAAGCAACATTAAGAATTAAAGGCTTTGTCTTCAAACAAGATGTTTAAAGATCCTGACTGCACTTACCTTGCACCTTACTACGCTGCTGTGTTACAGTGACTATTGCTGCCTGTGTCTCCCTTGTGTGGGGACTTACTTTTATGTCTGGTTCATTCCTTGGACTTTAATTCATTATTGATACATTAAATTTTGTTAAATTTTGTTATATTGTTTGTATATTGTTTGCCCTCGTATTATATTGTTAGGTTCAGTTCTTGTGAGGGTTGCTCCATAGTTGTTGTGGTTTTTCCTGTGTCAGCTGTCGTGGATGGAGCTGCCCTAAGACAGATAGACAGAGGCCATTTTCACACTACTTACAGGCCATGGAACATTGCGCCGAGCTCCCGGAACGGCGCCATTCCGGGAGCTCAGCGCAATGTTCCGTGGCCGGTAAGCAGTGTGAAAATGGCCAGAGAAAAGATCTCTTGTCTCCAGTCATTTTTGCTTTGTCTTAATGTCAGCGTTTACTAGAAAGCTAAAGAACTGATTGACCAGTTTTCCAATCAACATGTGTAATTCATCCCTTCCACAATCCCAGCTGTTTGTTGATACTTGTTTTTACCTTGTTAGGATTGCCTGAGCTGGTTGCTTCTGGGATGGCAGAAGCCACAACTGACAGATTTCTCCTTAAATAAGACAAATGAATAAATTCAGGAAGATAAAGCTCTCAGTGACAGCTAGCTATAACAGCCATGTTTAGAACCAATATACTCCTCTCGAATGCTGGAGATTAATCAACAGGAGTGTGAGAAACTCCTCTATCCCCCTGCAAATCGTACCCTCCCAGTGCCAAACAACACTTTACATTTTGTCGCAAGTCAACTCTCTTTCCCTGCAACCCCACAGCAGCTGCAGGAAACAGCATTTCAAAGGTCCACAAAGGCATAATTAGGACTGAGGCTACGATGTGTGTGTGGAGGGGTTCCCGGCTTGCATCCTACCCTGTTTTTCCCAGCTGAAATGGTCTTGGGGGGCAGCGTTATTTGCCTGGAACCAACTCGTGACAAAATGTAACATGTTTTTTGGTCTGTAGTTGGGCAGATTGGGGTAGTATCCTCCAAACAACAGAGAATTATCCTCAAGAAGATCCAAGCTCTAGAAGTAGCAGATTGGATGAACTTCCCTGCTTAATTTATCAGTCTTCGGCCGATCAGGTCTCTGCCAGAGGAAAGAAACAGACAATGGCTTCTCCTTTGGTGTAGTTAGCTGTAAATCTTCCCAAGCCCTTTGGCTGAGCCTCTGTTTGCAAGAGAGAATGTGAAAATGTGTGAAACATTGGTCTGAGCCAGCCATGCTTAGCATCTTATCAGTTGGAAGAAAGTGGAGGTCAATATATGCCTAGACGTAGAGCAAGATCTTTAGCGAATGTCAAGGCAGTCGTCCCTTTAACGTGTTAATAGAATAGCCATAAAAACAAGCAGAACTAAGGGACAGCTTGCATATCATGTGAAGGGAGCTTTAAATTATTGTATCTTTGGCTACTATGAAAGGCTTAGGAGTAAGGCATTTTAAAAAAGCGGCAATTTAAATCCTCTAATTGTATGACTTGCTCTTTGAGCTGCTGTTCATAAATGGTTTGTTGCACGGTAATAGCCACTGTGCAGAGCTGAGGTGTTATGAAGTGACCTGTTTGGGATCAGCGGTTCTAAGTGCACAGCACATACTTTCCCACATCATCAGTGAAAACAGGAACAAGCTTGTGGATTTTTCACAACTCTCTTCTTACATTGCATAAGCTTACCCCTTCCCCATTACATGGTGTAGAAGGCTCTTTCCCACCTGCCTAGTACATTATTTATTCTGCAGCAGTCCGCACTACAGTAATAACAATAAGCCATTTTAATGTAGCCACTTCGTAGTGCTTCACATACATTACCTTATTGTAAATTTTACAACAGATCTATAAGGCAAGCTAATATTATCCCCATATTGGTGTGTGTGTGTGGGGGGGGGGAGACAAAGAAAGAATGGTTTGCCAGAGAGTCTCTCTACACAAAACACCTCAGTGTGTGTTCGTCAAGTGTAGGAAGATGCAATGTTAGCTGGGAAATATAGTTTAAAAAGAGAGCTGGCTGGAGATCGCTCCTTAGAGGGTTTGTTAATTTCATCTTTGCCCCCCCCAAAGGCTCTATCAAGTTCACCTCTCCACTCTACAACTGTGTGGGATCACAACTAGAGATGGGAATGAACAGCAATATGAACCAAAAAAAGGCCACGAACAGCCCAATCTGCTGTTCATGAGCAAGCAGCTCTTGAGGCCCCATTCCCACGAACATGTGTTCATTCCAAGCCCTGTTTGTGGCATTCATCAGCCGTTCGTAAAGCCAGACGGTCTGGCACCTTCAATCAATTCCCTTGGCAATGTAGGCAGGGACTGTTTGAACTCTGTCTGAACTCCTTCTGTTGCCCTGGAAACCCCAATCTAAGCCCAATTTACCTTGATAGGCAAGTCTCCCTTCCAAGTGTGGGGCTCCCATTTTGTTACATGGGAGCAAAGAGAAGGGGGGGGGTCTTCTGTAGCCATGGGAACACCAATCTCATCCCTCCAATCCCTGTTAGGCATTTCTGACCGCCAACCACAGACCTCCTGTATTTCTCTATGCGAACTCTGGTTATAACTCTGGTTATAAAAGGCACTGTGCTCCCAGCTCTGGCTTTCAGTTTTAGCAGACAGTGGAGTGGGAGAGAGCTGTTGCTGGCATTTGAGAGAGAGGGGGAGAGTGCATTGGAGCTTGAATTTTTTCTGTATGTGGTGGGGTTCCCTCCAGTTCCAGGGCTGCTGCCAGGCTCTGGGGCCAAGCTATTCTTTATTATTATTACCTGTCCTGCTGCCTGCTCAGGTCAGGTTTCTTGACCAAACTTGGATGATGGCTGGAAGAGAGTCTTCTGAATACTCCTTGCGAATATGGGCTCTATAAGTCCCAAGGGGGCCTTTCTGGCCCAACGAACATCTAACCACAAACATGTCCGTGAACAGGTCATGTTTGTTGATGTTCGTGAATCACTGTTCGTGGATGGCAACAAACAACGAACATTGTGTTTGGTTTTCCCCCCCGTTCGTGCCCATCTCTAATCACAACCAGAGGGCAGCAAGGAATAGAAATGGGCTGAAACTGCCTTCCAGAACCAGGCTTGGACCTGGAGAGGCTGAAGTTTCCCTTCTAGCAATTCACAGCCCCTTCACACAGCTCCAATGTATAGCAAAGCCTTTGCCCTGCCTCTGGCTCTGTCTTTTTAAACTACCCTTCCTGGCTAACATTGCATCTCCCAACATGTGTTCTTTACGCATCAAATGTCTTGTGTAGAGAGACTCTAAGTAAATTCTTAGCTGAGGTGAAATTTCAACTAGGTTGGCGGGTGGGAGATCACAGATCTCTGCTCATCCTCTTAACTGCAATGCTGTATCTGCTCTAGTTTTTCTTTGAATTTTTTTAAAAAATGTCTGCCCCTATGTTGGGCCTTCTGTGACTTTACTCTTTTTAAAAAATTAACTATATTGCGTAGAATGATTAAGTTTGAATTTGAATCTCCTGCTTAGTACAGAATAGATGCAACTGAACATACTCAGCAACCTG
Organism: Eublepharis macularius; assembly: GCF_028583425.1. Taxonomy (NCBI): domain Eukaryota; kingdom Metazoa; phylum Chordata; class Lepidosauria; order Squamata; family Eublepharidae; genus Eublepharis; species Eublepharis macularius. The sequence continues at coordinate 21,198,158 of NC_072802.1, forward strand.
TTTGTTTAGGTGCTTAAGGGAGGGGCAAGGAAATGTTTTTAAAGGCAAGTCCAAAATCTCACCAGAAGGCAAAATACAAACAAACAAACAAAACCCAGACAGGTACTTAAAAAGAGAGAAAGAGAGCTACTGTTGTGAGAGCGAGAGAAATGCAATAATTTGTGTGCAGAGACTGGGAAGTCCTAGATTCAAGTTTGCCATCAAACCTTTGGGCCAGCCATTTTGTCACACCCTAGCTGGCGTCACAGGATTGTTGTGAGGACTAAAAAGAGGAAGAGGAGAGCTACATCCAACTGCTGCCTGAGCATTTTGGGTAGAAGGGCAGGATAAAAAGCGATATAGGAGTTAGGCAACAGGGACTGCCCTTTGTAAGTAGGGGCAGTTGAGGTATAGGAAATCATACCAATTTTACCATGCCACCACAGCCATTGGAAAAAGCCATTGGTTTGTGCTGCCCTGGTGGAACTTGCCAGATGTGTGTAACACACAGAAATTAATCCAGTTAAGCTTTTCCTAGCAGGGAGTTAAATGGTGGGAAAAGCTTCACTCCTTTTATTTCTGTCTATCAGGTTGATCTTAAAAGTACAAAAGGGGGGCTTGTTTAAAAAAGTCTCAACCTTGCCTTTGTGCCATGACTGTGAGAACCCAACTAGCCCTAATTCTTTTTTCAATTCAAAAGGAATTATGAACAGTTAAAACAAGCCGTGCTTCAGAATGACTGCCCCGCTTTCCCCTCTTTGTGGAGAATGTTAACAGTTATAAATGGTTCTCGGTGACAATTCTGCAGTGAATTACTTTGATGTATATGGCTAATAAATTAATATGATTAAGTTAATGAGCAGTGCGAGTGTTGCCAAACTCCACAAAGTCCTGCTTTAGAATCCTGCTCCTCATTTGACTTTCCCCCTGTGGTGCGAGGATCACTGCTAGCCACACGCTGTCACCATGATAAATGGCAGATCCCGTAGTACCCTGCGCTCCATCTGTTGTGCCCTCAGACTAGACCAAAAGAAGAAGCAGGTCACGTGCTCAAGAGAAATGCCTTACCAGATCGTAGAAAGCTGAGTTTTCTACCAATAAAAATGGATAAATTTATTAACTAGATCTGTAAGCTGATAAATACTGATCAATCACTAAAGCTGAGGATATGAATTATTGGCACATGAGCTTTTGCCTTTAAACTCCACCCCCCCGCCCCCCATTTTTATTGGCTTGATGTGTTACAGCCTCTGAAACCATATTTCTTTCTCATAAGCCTGCACCTCTGATATCTGCTTCTCTTTCTAATGATGTTATCTTTAGATGTAAACCTGTAGGCAAGGCTTATACTTTTAAACAGTTTTTGTACAACCACCTAGGTGCTTATTAATCAACCACCACAATATTAGTAAATTAATAATATTAGTAAATTATTATTATTATTGCTCCTAGAAGTCTTCCATCTGGGTTCTCTGTCTCCCTGACCATTTACCACACATGATCATGTTCTGAAACATGGTATTCCTTATAACCATTGCATGTCCAGTCGTAATGTGAATTGGCCATGCGTGATTTTCATCGAGACAAGTAGCCATTTATTTATCCATTTAGAAAATGTTTATGCCACCTTACTAGGGACGCTGATCAAAGCAGCTTACAAAATAAAACGTGATCTAACCCTAACCTGACAAAAACATAAAATGTTAAAAGTTGTTAATTAAAATCAAAGCCAGAACCTAAAAACACAAATCATTGAACAGATTAAAATGAATTTATGAGTTTTCAGGCTTATAACACAGTCTAGAAACACAATGAAAAATCAGCCTCTTAAAGGTAAACAGAAACATTTTAGAAAGAGTCCAGTAGCACCTTTAAGACTAATCAACTTTACTGTAGCATAAGCTTTCGAGAATCACAGTTCTCTTCGTCAGATGCTCTTTGTCAGACTAACACGAATAACTCCTCTGGATCTAGAAATGTTTTGGTATGCTGCTTAAAAGAGAATAGTGTAGGTGCCAGGTGAGCCTCAAGAAGAAGGCATGGTGCCACTAGGGTTGTTGTTCCCCTCGAGGAGGCGGTGGATTTCTTGATCCCAGCCTCCTTCTCCCACCACCAATCACCTGGCTGGCAGGAGAAAAGGTGTGGGAACGGTCCTCCTGGGGCACACTCCCAATGTGGTGCAATTATGTCACTCCCGGAAGTAACGTCATCTCGCCGTGCCAGGAGCACGCGTGTGCGAAGACATCCAAAATATAAGTGCTGGGCCCCCCACCTGGAAAGTAAGGGGACCTGGTAACCTTAGGTGCCGCTACTGAAAAAGCCCAGTCTCTGCTTGCCATCTGCCTCACCTCTGATGAGGAGGGCATGCAGAGCAAGGCTTGTGAAGAAAATCTTAGCTGACGGTCTGGATAGTGGTTCAGGAGTGTGGCTCTACCCTCTCGCTCTTCACTTGCAAGCCACATCAGGGCCCTGACATTAAAATTGGTTGAGACCCGTTAAATAAACAGGATGGGCCCATTAATAGGCTCACAAGCCAGTTTAGCATTGTGGTTAGAGTGACAGACTAGGATCAGATTTGAATCCCAGGTTTGAATCCTGATTCTGCCATCGAAGCTCACTGGGAAAGCTTGGACCAGTCACACACACCTCAGCCTTGAGAGATGCTGATCCATACAGACCTTCCTTGAATTAAGCAAGAAAGTCTTGTTCTGTAGACAGTAGGTTATCAGTAAAAGGTTCAGGACAGGGATTCCCTTGCCATCCAACCAAGCCAAAGGCTGGAGACTAGTTGGTTAACACCTCATACTAGACCTGTGGGAAAGGCTAAACTCTACGATGGGATGGTACTACAGCTTGGAGCAGCGGGTCTGGGTCTGTGCAAACATGGTCATTAGAATAGCGCTTCATATTACTGAAAATTATGAGGAAATTATGAGTTCCTCAAGTGTTAATACATTGGCCGTCATGTTTTCAAGGCCGCTGTACTCCCACTGGCTTGCATTATGTTACTGGATTGTAGTTTGGTTCTTTTTAAAGGATTGTCATGATCTCTCCTCTGGAACATAAAAGAGAGTCATGTATTATAATAAAAATCTTAAGTGGTAACGGCAGCTCTTAGAATTGCTTGACTGATAGTGATGCCCCCTTTAGTCTGTACAGCCAATAGAAATAATGCAGACACTTATTTGCCTTTGACATGAGAAAAGCAAGCCATCATGCTTTTTAAGATGTACAGAATCCCAAATTAGATAAATATTTGCTTTATGGCACAGCATTTAATGTTATGTTTGCTATAATTTGCTGCCGTACTGACAAGACTGCGAATAAGAAGTTGGTCTAACACTCCATAAAAATGCAATAAATTAGATTAAAACGACTTCCCCTGAAAATAATTATTCCACGTATTTATGAATTGTGAGGACATGTGTGGTTTGTATCAAAGCCATTTATTTTCTCAGTCAAACTCAAGTAAACAAAAGACCCTGATTTCCCTTTTAAAATATTATTTCTTCCCTGTCAAGAAGAGTTACTCTGAAACTTTGTTCATGGGATAGGTTTTGTAGTAATCCTGGATTTTGTGAGAATTGCAGCATCCAGGGCTTTTTTTCTGGGAAAAGAGGTGGTGGAGCTCAGTGGGTTGCCCTCGGAGAAAATGGTCACATGGCTGGTGGCCCCACCCCCTGATCTCCAGACAGAGGGGAGTTGAGATGGCCCTCCGTGCCACTGAGCAGAGCGGAGAGCAATCTCAACTCCCCTCTGTCTGGAGATCAGGGGGTGGGGCCACCAGCCATGTGACCATTTTCAAGAGGTTCCGGAACTCCATTCCCCCGCGTTCCCCCTGAAAAAAGGCCCTGGCAGCATCTATAGTCTACTCACAGATTTCCTTGGTCTTCTCCATTCTCACATTGTACATGGTGCAGCTGCTATTTAAGACCTCTGTGTTGCAGCTGCCATTGCATGAACGTCAAGGGCATGTAAAGGTCATGAGGACCGTTTTAAATCCCAAACATGAAACAAAGATGGCCAACTTGTCTTCTCAAGAAGACAAGAAGACTGCTGGCAGACAGCGAGCGCTGCCTTTCCCCATATCCTTTGCTCTGACTGTAGCCATTTTAGATGCTCAGCTGCAGTGTCAAAAAACACCTCCACGCTTTGATTGGAGGTCATTCTTAGGATAAATCTCCACCTGTTTCCTTATACAACCATTACTTGTATATAGTAGCCTTCTCTTACCATCAGTAATGTAATCAGATATTTATTTTATTTTTATTTTTATTTTACAATGAGGACCAAAGTAGCTTACATCATTCTCCTCTCCTTTCTGCACAACAACAACCCTGTGAGATAGGCTAGGCTGAGAGTGCACGGCTGGCCTGAGGTCACCCAACAGGCTTCTGTGACAGAGCAGGGAATTGAACCTGAGTCAACCAGATCCTGGTCTGTCATTCTAGCCGCTACACCACGCGTGTTGCTTTTTTCCTTAATTAAAAAAATCATGATGGTCTTTTATTTGCATGCGATTTTTTAAAAAAGATTAAAGCTTCAGCAACAAGTTCCTCTTAAAAACACACTGATTTAAAATGCAGTCTTACTGCAAATGTATTTATACATTCAATTCTCAACATGACTCCCCTGGGCAGATTCGGGGGGGGGGGGGAGTCCACAAGAAGGGCCTCCCCAGGATAGAGGGATTTTTTTCTGCAAAACTCCAACGCCTGCAGAAAAATCAGAGAATTGGAAAAAAATATTGCAGAAAGAAAAAAGATTTCTGCTGTGATTTTGGATGATGCCTAGAGCCCCAACAACAACAACAACAACAACCAACAACAACATTTGATTTATATACCGCCCTTCAAGATGACAACACCCACTCAGAGCAGTTTACAAAGTATGTCATTATTATCCCCACAACAAAACACCCTGTGAGGTGGGTGTGGCTGAGAGAGCTCCAGAGAACCGTGACTGGCCCAAGGTCCCCCAGCTGGCTTCAAGCGGAAGAGTGGGGAATCAAACCAAGTTCTCCAGATTAGAGTCCCACGCTCTTAACCACTACACCAAACTGGCTCTCCCCAATGGACATGATGACTCATAAAACAGCAGTAGAGGGAAATGGAGGGATGGCTGGGGTGATGGAGATGCTGGTGAAAGGCAGGAGAAATGGAAAATGGATGGCAGGAAGGGTAGAGGTGGCAGCTGGGTACAAAGAAGGAAGGAGGAAATCCTGGGATTTCCCCTCCTATGTGGATGGTGGTGGTGGAGAGTGCGCTCAAGTCAGAGTTGACTTATAGTGACCCCTGGTGGGGTTTTCATTGCCAGAGGCTAACAAAGGTGATTTGCCATTGCCTGCCTCTACAACCTTGGTCTCCACTGGAGGTCTCCCATCCGATTACTAACCAAGGCCAACCCTGCTTAGCTTCTGAGATCTGATGAGATCAGGCTCACCTGGACTATCCCGATCTGGGCTCTATGTTCGTGCCCTGTGCCTAATCTTTTACCACTTAAATGAAGTGCAAGGCTACTTTGGAAGCTAACTGTCCTGCCTTCTTTCAGCCATCAGAGAGCATAACAACTCATGTGCTTATATGATGGCTCTGATATTGGGGAAGGTCACTATTTTGGGGGGAACACGCATGCTCCTCCCCTGCACAATGACTTCACTTCCAGAAGTGACATCATCATGGACGCATGCATGTCCATTCATTTGCCCGGGATGTCTGCCAGTGGTAGGCAATCTGCAAGTGGCTTGTCTCCTCCCTGCTGATTGCCAGCAGTTGGCAGACAGAGAGGCAAACGCTGGGACTCTGCCTGCCACTAGTGGGCACCGGGCAACTCTAGCCTGGCCTTAGGTCCTGATGGCAGCGTGAGGATTTGAATCTGTGTCTTCCGAATCCCTAGTCCGATCACTACCCAGCATTGGTTCTACCCCAAAACGCTGGTTTCTGTCACAAAATCAAAACTGAAGACTTATTCATCACTTCCCAAGTTAAAATGTCTGTTGAACTTGACTACTTCATCTTGAATTAATCAGCGCTAAATTTATGGCCAAAATGTACCCCCCCCCCCCCCACACACACACAAATCTTAATTTCGTCCCAGCTGGAGACCTTCCTTGTTAATCTGCAGGACAGGTTTTACTTGAAAAACAAGCATGTGGATTTGTACAGCATACATAATCAATGGCAATGACAGAATAATTCAAAGAATCGTTTTTTAAAAATTATAGTAAGGTGCCATAATGTTGCCATAATGGAAAAAATCTAGCTTTGAGAAATTGAAAAGGGGAGAGCAACCTTCTCTAAAAGAAAGCTAGGATAACCTTTCAGGAGTTCTTTAACATGTTGAAAGAGTATTTCTGCGCTGACTTATTAAATTAGGCAAGGTCACCTTTTCATTTTATTAGCAGATTAGGTATGCCAGATCATGGACTTTGATTCTGGAAAACGTGGCTGAATCATAGAGGAACATATGTCAAGTAGAAAATAGGTTGAAACAATGTTAAATCAATTTGAGGCAGCCGAAACCCCTCCTCTTTCGTTGTTTTTATCAGTGGGTGACTGTTAAGACTGGAGGAAGTGGCTTAATGGATGATTGTGTAATTCAGGCTTTGATTAGAGGGGCTTTTTAGGTAATGATGGCAAGCAAGCAGTAAAATATTTCCAGTAAGTCCCTTTTTGTAGACTTACAGTTTTCTTGTTTGTTTTCTTAATGTAGAAATCAAGTCCAAAGGCTATCTCCTGTAGGATGTGCCCTTTTAAAGAAAAGAACTGATTTTGTGCTTAAGTTTAAATATTTACAAGGTTTATTATACTAATACTCCTTTGAACTGTGAATGGCTCCATTGGGTGCAAGGAATGCTCAGGGGCACCTTTTTGGGGGGTGGGGGGTGGGGGTTACAGTAAAGTTCTAAGGCCCTGTCCTGGGTATTTTAAAAACATTTGCTGTTTTCTTGTTTCTTTAATATCTCACAATAACAATTAGCAATGCTAAGAAAACCAGTGGGCCTCCATTTTTTTTAAAAACCAAGGCCTTTGTGGTTTTGCAAGATGGTTCTTGAACTTACTTCCGCTGGCCCCTTTCTCTTCCAGTCCACGGGCTTCCTACTGGGGTCTATAAGCCATACACTTCTAGCATACATCCCCAACCCACTGGAATCTTGCTATTTTTCCACATGATGCATCCTAGGGATCCCAGACCCCTGGTGGGGGCAGGGGATTCCCTGTCCCCGCTCCCCACACCCCGCCCCCACTTACCTGAGCAGCAGGGGGCGCATACCTTCCTTGCATGCTCCCCACGGTGCAGCGTGCTCCTGTGCACTGCAGTCACCGGGATTGGGCCTGTTTTGGCGCGGATCAGGGCCACTGTGAAGCGCAGGAGTGCTCAAATGGGCCCGATCCATGGCAAACCGGGCCCGTTTTCAGCAGCTGCAGAATGCAGGAATGCTCCTGCATTCCGCAGCGCCCCAAAACGGACCTGTTCCAGCACGGATTGGGCGTGCTTTTGAGCTGCTGTGGAAGGCAGGAATGCTCCTGCGCTCCGCAGTGCCCAAAACGGGCCAGTTCTGCCGTGGATCGGGCCCATTTTGAGGTGCAGCGGAACACAGGAATGTTCCTGCGCTCGCAGTGCCTAAAAACGGGCCTGATCCGTGCCGAAATGGGCCCGTTTCCAGTGCTGCAGAGTGCAGGAGCACTCCACAGCACCTAAAAATGGGTGTGGCCAGGGGACCATGCAGTGACGTCACTCCTGAAGTGACGTCATCGCACCTGTGGGGGTGCGCGCACGTGCTCTGCGCACACTCACCCCCGTCTCCCCAAAGGTAAGTGCCGGGCCCTTGTCCCCTGCCGGGAGGTTGAGGAGCTTGGCAACCTTAATGCATCCAGATACTTCGACTATGTTGAAGTACAAAGCAAAACTTATTCCAGGTCCCATTGTTTGTTCTTTTTTTGGATCGGACAACATCTGGGAGTGTCCCCTCACTTCCAGTGCCCTCTTTCCTTCCACCAGGAGACTTCTTCTGTTTCCTAATCATGGGTTTTGCTTCCCTTCCCATTTTTCCTGGCTTTCTTTCCCTCCTTCCTCCGCCTTTCTTGCTGAAAATGCTTTAGTCCCTCCCCCGCAAATGTTATCTTTTTGTACAGATTGTACAGATTGTGAAAACTAAAGCTGATGACAATGAGTGGATGGCCTTTTCTTGGGGTAAGGGACTAGACCAGACTAGAAGGCCCTTTTGCCCCTTTGGATCCAGTCTTTCCAGATTCAGTGACTGTCTGAACAAGTCTTGGGGAGGGGCCGTCGCTCTGTGGCAGAACATCTTTTTCACATGCTGAAGGACCCAGTTTCAATGCCCAGCATTTCCCGTTAAATGATCTGACTGTAGGTGATATGCCTGAGACCTCTGCCTGAGACCGTGAAGAGCTGCTGCCAGTCTGAGAAGACAACACTGGCTTTGATGGACCAAGGGTCCAGTTCAGTATAAGGCAGCTTCATGTATTCTAGCCTAACCGTTATTTAAGAAATCAAGCCTAACAGTTATTTCGGCACCCAATGGTAGGCAGAGGTGTAAGGGGGCCATTCCTCATACACAGAAGAAGCTTTATTCCACTGTCATTAACATCTCAATAGTTCTGGGCACATATGCAGCAAATGTTCCTTCTGCGGTGTGCCGCACACCATCAGTGCTGAACCGAACGCAGTTGAACTGGCCTCGGCTATCACGGAGCAGGTGACTAGATGATGCTGAAATCAGGCAGAAAATGTCCTCTTCTGGCCACTCAAGTGAATCAGTCAAATTACCAAGTGGCAAAACCAATCCAAGGCCTTGAGCCATCTGAGCTGCCACTTCCTATAAGTCAAGCCTTTGTTTAGTCCCAAACTGTTCTTTTTAAAAAAAAAACAACTTGAGTCTATTTCACTTCTTATGCTTATTTCAGCTGACTGCCTTTGGATATATGGCCTCCTCGGGCAGCTGTGTTAAAATATCAAATTTCCCATGGCTACCTGTTTAAGAATCTTACCCAATGATGACCTACATAATGAGAACGTAATCTTAGGAGTCCTCCCAACCACTCACCGAAAAAATAGAATGGTGAGTTGCTGCCACACCTATCCCTCAGACTCATAGTGAAGATCCTTGTGCAGTGGAAGCAGCTTCTGCCAAAACAAATAGTCAGTCAGAAGCTGTGCTTGTCAAAATCCCCACCAGGCCACACTCACTTTCTTAAAACATTTGGTGGGCACCAGGAAAGGTGTCAGGGGTGCGATGGTGCTAGGGTTCCCAGGCCAGTGGCAGGCCAGTGGCAGGCCAATTCCCAGGGATTTGCCCCCTCGTCCGCCAATTGCCCAGCGATTGCCCAGTCGTCACTTCCTGATGTCATTGCACTGGCCATGGGAGCATTCCCGAGCCTCGTTTGGGGCCATTTGGTGTCCAAACGGGCCAAATTGGCCCCGTGCGGAGCATGGGAGCACTCTCGCAGCCAGCGTGGTGATGTCACTTCCAGAAGTGATGTCATCACACTGGCTCCAGAGTGCGTGCAAAGATCTACACGCTACAGGCACAAGGTAAGTGTTGGGTCCCCAACCCTCCCAGTGGGAGGATAGAGGGACCTGGCAACCCTGGATGGTGCCCACAGGCACTGCATCGGGGACCCCTTGTTCTACACAGATTCAGAGAAATCTGCCAGACCAGCAAAGAAATCTTTTATTCGTAATAGGCCAGATCAGGTCATGTGATAGTCCCCTACTCCTACAAACATTTCAGGTCACCCGTGAGACCTGGTGGAAGCTCACCCTGCGTTGGGCGGCAGCATCAAGTCTGTTAACAAGGTTCATAGTGGAGCAGGCAGCCCTTTAATCTGTATGTCACATTGTATCTGCTTAAGTAGGTTAGGTTGAAAGACAGATAGTGGCTGGCCCAAGATCAGAGAGCTTCATAGAGCAGTGGGAATTTGGAGCTTGGAAATCCTAGTCCAGCACTCTCGCTGCTCCACCAAGCCACCGTTTTAGGTGTTTCGTGTCTTTTCAGTTGGTCCTAATGCCGCTCTTGCTTTTGAATATTTCTCTGAGGGGTCTTCACAGGAACCTGAGAAGGTAAACAGAAACAAAGTACCCAAGCGCAAGAAGGAATATAAAAAATAAGGGATGTGTTATAAACTGCAAATTGAAACCACCACCTGAAAAGCATACTTTTATAAACAATATTCAGCATTCCAATAAGAAGTTCATGAATGCACAGAAAAATAGACAGGATGAACATAGATATATAAATGAAACCTCAAAAAGGAATATATCAGCAGTAAACAGTCCGTGGCTCTCAGAGAGCCACATTTGCATTTACCGTCAGCCGTAATAGTCACATGACAACTGTGTTCTGTATGTGGCACTCCACTAAACACACAGAAAATAAGACGCGTCCCTAGCTGCTCCTGCTGAACCTCAGCCAGCCTTTGGGTATCTGGAGTCAGGGGAAGGGCTTGAAAATCAAGCTTATGACCCAAACCAGTGTGCAAGCTTTCAAGTTCTGCTGAGCTTTTTATTAAGTTGGATGTTAAAAGATGATGGCATCCCTATGTTAAAAGCAAGCTGAACTGTAGCGTTAGAGCTTGCAGTGGATAGAACCTGTCTTTGTGGAGTCGCCTGCCAACTGCAAGACCAACCAGGTATTGTTTTGTCCACTTTTTTGAAAAATGGGGTAGGAGCCATGTTGGGGGAGGGTGTTGAGAAGAGCCAAAGGTGGCACGTCAGAGAGTCACGTTTCACTTCCAAGCCACTGAGCATCACTGGAGTAGATCTTCATCAGACCCTTTCTGTGTTACCCTGTTTATTCCATTTTCTCTCACCTCTGCTGTATGAGATGTAAAGTAACATCATCTGATGTTATTTTGTATCTCATACGGTAGGGGTGAGAGGCTTTTCTTTTGGCTCCTTGTGTTGAATTGGTGGCTGTTTTAAAATTGAATAAACAAGGTAACACAGAAATGGTCTGATGAAGATCTCCTCAAAACTTACTTTGTCTGGCAATCCATAGTTTGACTTGTGTGTTAACTCCCGTTTTGATTTTCAGATATTTCTCCATTTATACTGTTTATTTTTCTGTGCGTTTACACACTTATCATTGGTGTGTGGAATATTGTTTACAGTTGTTTACATTTTTTCACATTGTGGGTTTGGTTGGTGTTATCAATGTATAGTTTGCAATACAACATGCCCCCCATTTTTATGTACCTTCTTGTACTTGTGTACTTTGAGCAGAACCACAAGTGACAAAAGGCACAGGTTGGACACTAGTCAGCTTCCCTCAAGTTTTGATGGGAAATGTAGGCGTCCTGGTCTTGCAGCTTGGCTCTCCGACTGCTGTCCAATGGACTTTTCAACTGTCACTTGTCCAACATTCCGCCAAGCTGCCTACATTTCCCATCAAAACTTGAGGGAAGCTGACAAGTGTCCAATCTGTGCCTTTTGTCACTTGTGGTTCTGCTCTTTGTTTCTGCGTAGGAACCTGCCATTTTGTTTTGTTAGTTTGTCAGGAAAATTTCTCTTCTTAGTAAGTTTTTCCTACAGCGTGTGCATAGTAGGAGGGGGAGACGGTTGGGCTTCAACTTTCATACAGCAGAAACCTCCAAAGAAGCTTCTGGTTCTTATGAATTCACTTCTGGAGTATCCCAGATGGTTTTTAAGCGAAATGCTGGTTAATCCCAGGGCTCCGACAAGGGGGGGGGGTTCGCTGCTGGAGTCGGCACCGTGTGCCATAAGAGCTGGTGCACCTGAAACAGTAATCATTCGTTTCCAGACTATTATTAAATTAACTGCACAGAGATTGCTTTTTTCCTTCCTCCTGTGAGTTGATGCATAAATGACATGATTTACCCTCCAATAAATCTAACGTCAGATCAGGCTGTGGCAGTGTTCACATACCCTTCGGTCCCATGACAGATTATTTTTGATTGCCGCAGGAGTTTACAACAGCTTGAAACCATTCAGATTTAAAGGCATCATTGAAATTTTACAGTGTACCTGACTCGTATGAGAGGCAGGCGTTGGCTAGCCTGAGGTTTTTCAGAGCAAAATGAACTGAATTTAAGTAGTGTCGTTCAAGGGTATGGGATTATGGATACATTTACAGTTGGAACTGATTTTTAAAAAATCTTCATTGAGCTTGATCTTGATTCCCACTCTAGTTTTTACTGTGCAGGTAGACTCGTAGGTAGGGTTGCCAGGTGTCCAGTATTCACCCTGGACAGTCCAGTATTCTTATGGACTACCCAGGGAAAATGAAATTAAAATACCGGACAGCTGGTCTGGCCGGCTGGCCTCATTCTGGCTTCCCTCTCCTCAGAGAGGCCTGCTGCATGAAATACAGAGACGGCGCCACAGTCTAGGTTGGCCTCGCTCTACCGTTTTACCCCTCAGCAAGGCCGGCTGGGTGAAATATGGAGGTGCTGCTGCTGCCTCAGTTGGCCTTTCTCTGTCGCTCTCATCCTGCCGAGCTGCCCCGGTGATGGGGGTGGCGGATGACATCACTTGTTTTGGCTGTGCTGAGAGCTCAAGGGGTGTTGGGTAAGATTTGAGGGGAATCAGCCTGCATTCAGGCCTGTTAACTTGTAACAGCGTGTGGAGCAGATCTCAGACAATATGAAACCAGTTGAAAAAGGCAGTCATGGTGAGGTCCTGAGGCAGCTCCTAAAGACAGTGGAAGTTGCTCTGGCAAAGTCTAAAGCCCCACTGAGTCCTTATATGGGTTAGTTTAAATTATAGAGCGATCACAAAGAGATTTCCATTTTTACATGGCGTATTTGGTTTTTTAGAAGTGTTGCCACATGCTTTTGACATGTTGAATTGGTAGCATTCAAGAATTCTGTGATGATTTTATATGACATTTTTAGCCTGTGACATTCTGAATGGTTATATTATGCTCACAGGGAAGGAGGCTTTTGGTATCTTTCGCCCTACAGTTCCGATTCGAAAACTGGCCAAGAGAATAGAGACTGACTAGCAGTCTGTTAACTATTGTTCTTTTACTAAAAGACTGCCTTTTAACTTCTTCCTTCGATAATCTAGCCATGACATGTGGGATAAGAAGCCTTCGAAGCCTTGGGAGAGGGTGAGAAGGGACACCATGCAGTGGTCATTAACATTTGCATTGATCAGTGTGTATAGCAGTTACCCACTTAAGACATCACCTCACAACCAGGAATTGGTCAGATGTATCATTTAGCCTAAGCCTAAGTAGGTCTGGATGGCCTTAACCCTCCAGTGAGGCTACATGGAAATGAAAGAAGTGGAGCTCTGTGCCGAGTCACTCCTTAAAGGCATATTGTCTTCCCTTCTCCACAGAGCCTTTTAGGGAAGTGAGCAACCTTGAATGGAAGATGTGTTGATTCAAATTCTTCACTGTCTAGGGGCCAAGCTACAAGTGACGAATGACACTTGAACGGCAAGTGGATTGAGTGGAGAGCAAGTGAACAGGGAGAAATACACTTGCCGTTCAAGTGTCGTTCGTCACTTGTAGCTTGGCCCTAGGTGTGAGTTGCCGGTCCCGGGTTCAGAGTCTGGTAACACAACCTCGCTCTCAGAAAGACATCTTCCTCAGGTTCTATTTCCAGTGAGTTCTAGGGTAGATAATTTTGTCTTTGAGTTGTTACTGGATGGCTCTAGAAGGCCACATTGCCATAGCAGGGGAGTAGTGAAGGTTCCCCCTTATGTTGACTCATAGCAGAGTATCAGATGTTTCTTGCGTATCTCCATATTCTATACAATTTTCTTTACAGGCCAGAATTTGTTTATGTCGTTGCATTTGGAAATATAATTAAATTTGTTTTGTTTTGTTTTTTAAAATAAAACTCAGAACTGGGAAAGAGGGAAATAGATCTGTGGAGGTAAAGAAGTAGAGATCGGTAGCCGTAAGGAATGGCTGATGCAGGGGAAAATACACTCAGATGTATAAAACGAAAACATTAATTGTTTAACTCCAAAATGGCATAATGAGTACATCTGTTCTAACTGCAAGGTCTCTGTGACCATTAAAAGAGGCAGAATGCCAAAGGATACGTGATCCTGACATTCCGCAGTCTTTTGATAATGTCCAAAAACGGTGCCGCTCGAGGCGGGGCTGTGCCATGTAATATTCCTGAATATGTCATTTTGGTTTTGAGACACAGAAGTGAAATGTCCTTACCATGAGCCTTGGGGTTCTGCAGGCTCCAAACCTATATATAAATTAATGAAGGTTCCCCTATGGAAATTCGAAAATCTGAACATTCCCTCCTTCTCGCTCTATCTGAATGTATACATAACACTAGATTAAAGATAGCATTCCCGTTCCGTACTATATGAATGCTTTTAACAGTGTTTTTCTTTCCAGATATAAGAACTTTGTTTTTCCCTGATGAAACCCACAAAAAGTTTGCAGAGCTCAAGACTCTTCAAATACAAGGTGTTTACTCCTATTTATATCTTGTATTAATTACATTTTTTCTCTAAAACTTAAGTTTTGCCTGACCTGTGTTTTATATTGATGCATAAAATTTCTGATGCTTACATTTGTATTGTTTGAACTTCCACCCACTTGAGTTAAAGCTTTAGTGAAAGTAATTTGACATTAGGCTGAAAATACATAAAAGGAAGAAATTCTTCATATAATGCATCATGCGCTTATTACTATCCCAAGAACTGTTGACGGTTTTAAAAAATAAAAGGTTTAGACAACAAATGGAGCATAGGTTTAATGGTAGCTGTTAGCCACGAGAGCTGAAAGTGGAGCCTCCACATTTAGAAGCAGTATACATTTAGTTGGCAAGGCCAGAGGCGAACAATGGGAGTATGGTTAGCTCCATCACATCCTGATTTTGAGCTTTATTTATTTATTTGTTTGTTTGATTGATCCCCGCCCTCCCCACGAACGGGCTCATTGCTGGCAGTATAGTTCCAGTCTAGACAGACCTTTATAATTTAATCTAGAAAGACACTTGTATATCTTTATAGATGAAATGCATATTATCAGTTCACTTCCTTGGACTCGCACTTAAAAATGATATAGGTATATTAAATTTTTCTTTATGAAAAGGGGGAAAAAAGGAAAAAAGAGAGGAGATGTAAAAACAAAAAGATATAATCACATAATCATCAAAATCCCCCCAAATGTTACAATATTAAATCACAACATAGTAACCAAAATGTGTGTGTTGAATCAGAAGGTGAATATTGTTTGCTTTTTAAATAAGTAATGGGGTCTTTTGTGTGTGGGGGGGCTATGGTACATGCTAGTTTTTGCTAGTTTAAGCAGGGCAACATGGAGCTGTACTGTACAGGATGAGTCAACACACAGATGAGAGCCAGCACAGCAAAAAGATTAACAAGTTGTAAGAGGTGTTTTTTTGTTGTAAAAATGTGAGGGGGGGGGGACATAGTCTCAAGGAATGAGGCATGCAAAGCGAATTTGGAAGAAGTGTCATTTTAACATGTTAAACCTTAATTTTATAAAAGTCAAGGGTGGGCCTGCGTAGCTTTATAGGTAGCTAGGTCACAGGTGAGAAGCCCGTGGCATGGGCAGTAGAGATTTGTGACACTCCTGGGGCAGGCTGAAGAAGGCCCCCAAGCCTGCCTGCAACTATAAAACTTGATAGCCTGTAGGCAAAAAGCACAGAGTCCAGAGTTCAGTGGCAGAGCTCATGGTTTGTGCATGCAAGGCCCCAGGTTTGGTCCCTACTGTCTCCGCTTAAAGGATCGTGTAGGTATTAGGCTGGAAAAGAGTATTGTTTGATTTCTGGGCTGTATTGACCAAAGGCCTGACTACTTGGTATAAGACAGCTTCTTATGCTTGTGCTTTGGTAGCGGAGGTGTGAATTGTAGCCTAGTTGCTGAAAGGCATGGCTGCTAGAAGCTGATGATGGGAAGAATCCACTCGTACAGAGGAGGCAGATTTTGCCTGTTCCTCCCTCCTGTGGCAGACCACTGATTGTCCCCACAAGCTCTTCCTGGAGTGGGCAATCCTCCATCCCACAGGAGCAGCATTTTGGGAGGCATTTTGGGTCGTAGCAGAAGTGGAGAGGGAGGGGCAGGGAGTCATGCTTCTGTCGATGGAAATCCTTCCATTCAAGGAAATTGCCAGTAGGATCCAAGCTATTATCTTTTGATATAGTAATATCATGAGCCTGATATAGACCCTCCCTGCCCACAAGGAGCCTTCAGAGCTCATGCCAAGGTCCTTCCCATTCATTGGAACATCACATGCATGTGTGTCACAGATGCACAAACGTTGTGTGTGAGTGTTGTAGCATTGGTACAGTCAAAGAACTTTGGAGCGGAGCTTTTGGAACATGTATATTGTGAAATGAATGGTGAGTTCATGACTGAGTTCCAAGCCATCAGATCCCCAGAGTGACTTGTTTTGAAAGCCCGCTTCAATATCACGAAACTTTGGGTCCAACTTTGGTGATCCACGTGCTCCTATTGCTCATGAATTCAACCTTTCCTTCTGACCCATGAGATTTACACTACAAAGAAACTAGGAATGACTCTAGTGTTTATACTCCAGATGTAGCTGCATAGCATCTGGACGAAGTCATCGATGCACCTGCAACCTAACATTTTCCACATGGCATGGCATAATGACTTAAGTAATACCACAACTTCTTCTTTAATGACTTCAAAGGAAGCCAAGGCCATGCTTAGATTGAAAACATGTATTATTTGTAAATTCTTAAAAGTTCCCTATATTAACTCTGATAGCTAATGGATTCTAGTCGAACAAAATGTTTAATCATAGGCAAGAAACATGTTTTGAGTGCACTTTGCAGGAATTGTTAAAGATGCGCATTGTGTTCATACAAGCAAATTATTCTGGGAAACAATGGAGATGTATGCGTTCAATTGAGGTTCAGTCTGGCATTTGGTTGATGTCTTTTTAGTATTTCTATCATCTCATAATTTCCTCCAGAGATTTGCTGTGGTGGGGGTGGGGAGTGGGAAGCAATTTGTATCTTTGTTGAAAGGGGAGAAATTGCTAATTGAAACCATGTAATAAAAATGTAATTTGGGGGGAAAACTATTAGTTTTTAAATTTTTAAAACTATTTTGAGCCTATTATTTTTAAAATTACTTTTGTAATTTTTAAAAAGGGGTTGTAAAGCTATGTTGGGAGTCAGCACTTTCCATTTTTCTCCCCTCAACACTTTAATTCAGATTTTTTTTCTTTGCATGAATAGTTAAATCTTTATAAAACAGAGACTAAAATTAATTGAAACAACTCTGTTGGAATGTTTTTGCTTGCATTTTAATAAATTGCACTGTAAACGTCTTCTATCTCGACAACCCTCACCAGTTATGGGGCAGTTGGTAGCTTGATTCTTCCCTCTCAGATAATTTATGGAAACAGCTACTGTACTAATGAAGAGAAGGGAACACAATCAAGCTTTTATTAAGAGATTTTCTAATTTTTTATACTGGCTTCATTATCGTAACTGGTTGTGGTAGTTTCTGTATTATATTTGAACAAAACATGGCATAACAAATAACCGCAGAACCAAAATACGTATATTGGTTTGCAGTCCCAAATTGTAAGATAATGGGCTTAGGTTCTCTTTTCTCCAGAGTTGAAGGGAATGTGGAGGATCCTTTACTGTTTTTAACCTCTGGGTAAGTGCCTAGAACTGGAGAGTTTCTTAGTAGAGCTTTTGTACAGAAGAGTTATCGTACCTACTCTGAGTTTAGTTTAGAGATGGTTAATTTTACTTATCTCAGTTCAGAACAGTCTCAACAAATATAAATTACCGCCCCCCTCAAGCTTTTTTTTTCTGAGCCTTTTAAATTTACTTCATTTGTACCCTATATTTCTCTCCATTAGAGATCCAAAGCAGTGTACATCATTCTCTTCTAACAACCCTGTGAGGTAGGCTAGGCTGAGAGGTACTGGTCCAAGGTCTTCCAGCAAGCCTCTATGGCAGAGTGGAGACTCAAACCTTCGTCTCTTGGCTTCTAGTCCAACACTCTAACCACTACACATCACTCACTCCCAGCAACACATCTCAAACACTGTTCCCAGGGAAGCTCTTGGGAGCGTGCTCAGTAGTTTCACAGGCTTAAGGATCACTGGGACATGTAGTTTCCAGGCTACACTAGTAAGTACGCTGAGCACTCCAGCTTTGGGCCACTAGAAGTCTCAGAGCTCGTTGCTAATATGCTGATACACAGAAGTTTGGTTCTGAGGTGAAGAACTTTTCAGGGAAATGGCACTTACTCTGACGTGCAGCTGAGCATTACAAGCCAGAGATATTTGTATTCCAGATCAAGTAATTAAAATTTTCAGTGCTATCTCCAGTTCAGTTTGGGTTTTGTTCTCTCCGTTCAGTCAATCAGGTCTGCCACCAGAGAAGATATGAAATACAAGGTATATAACATTTGTATTTGTAATCTCAAACGGAACCAGAGTTTCACTGCATGTGACTATGTGTCCGATCTGCAACATAAGCTTCTACAAAATCATGTCCAATCTTGCAGCTCTGTAGGTAACATATTTAACCTGACTAGAAATGAGATATGCTCAGTTGTATATCTTACCAGCGTCTTGCGACTGTTCAAGAAATCCTCTCTAAACTTTCTTAAAAGGTCTGATATGTGCAAATAATAGGTCATGCCTACTCATATGACTCATTGAACACTAAAGATTTTCTCAGAGGACTGCTACATCTACGTACCCGAATCAGGATTTCTAGTTCCCAGCATGCCTTGCTCTCAACAGTAGTCACACAGTCTTCTCTGTCTCTGCTGATATTAACCTGGCTGTGTGAAGAAAAACTCATTAGGACTGCAGTAGATATTCTCCCTTTTACATTTTCAGATGAAAAGTAGTGCTTTTTGACCGGAGGAGGGGGACTAGAAATATCCCCTCCAGTCTTTAATTATTAGAATATGTACTTTGTTTTTCAGTCTTGTGGTTGAGGGTGGCATCAAAAGGCCCAACTGAGGAACCTACACCCCACGAGGTTGTAGCAGACTGCACACAGGTTAGGGCGCCATACTTGTCCAAGTTAGGAAAGGAAATTGGGAGTTCACACCACCACCCCAGCTCTTGGCTCCTCAGACTCCATCCACCGCCTGTCCTAACAAATGGACCCACCTCCAATGCCACTTTGGCACCCTATGCACTGTAATTACAGTGGCACTCCTCCCATTAAAGTAGCCATGGACATAGCCAACCAGCCTCACCTAGCCATGGGCACTCCTGGCCAAACCCTGTCCACTGAATGTTCCTCCATCTTCTCTGACTCTTGCACCACCTTGGCTTGCCGTTTCCTTGGGAACCGCCTCCCCCTGCTACCTTGCTCCTGTCCTTCCTCTTGGCCCCTGTCGGGCCACACATGTTCACTGACATTAGGTGCCCTATCTATTGTAATGGTTGTGCTAATCCCTACTACCCAACCATGACTTTTTTCCTTCTTCCTGGATGCAGGGCCAAACTAGATGCTGCCACCATTTTTAAGGGATTTAAACATGCCGCAAGGGCCTGATCCTGTTTGGGTCTGCAGCATGGTGGGCTGAGGCACTCTTCTCTCACTCCCCCAGTGGCTTTTTAGTTGCCAAAATGGCTGCACACATTCCCTTAGGGGAGGGGGGACAAGAGCGCCTCAGCCCACCATGCTGAGGTCTGGCATTTTTAAATCCCTTTAAAATGGGACCTGTGGGTTATGTCACATCTACTTGGGCCCCAAGTCACCTGGGCAAACCCAGACAGTTAGGGATTACGTAATGGAAAGGGATGCTGTCACAATGCTATATAGTCAGTGAGATTCAACTATGCCATTGAGGGGAAACTGAGCAAATTAAGGGAGAAGGAATGCTTTCTGGATCATTTACATGGGAGATACCAGCCAATGGGGTATCATGTAGTAAGTAGGATGCAGTAGCCAGGATGACTTGACAATATGCAGCCAGTTAGATTTGTCTTCATGATGACAGCAGGATTTGAGTCCAGTGGCACCTTAAGAGTCCAACAAGATTTTCAGGTTATAAACTTTTGAGAGTCAAAACTTCCTTCTTCAGATGAAGAAGATAATTGAAATCAGTTGAGAGCCAGAAAGGGTGATGGCAGTGAATGCCTGTTCACTGACATTACCTGCAAATGATCAAAATACGCGAAATAAATTATTTCTTTTATTCACGCCTTTTAAAAACTTCCTTTACACCTTGCCTTTCCCCCCATTTGGGACCTAAAGCGGCTGATAGCAGTCTCCTCTCCTCCATTTTATCCTCACAACAACCTTGTCAGGAAGGTTAGGCTGAATGGGTATGACTGGCCTAATGTCACCCAAGAGGCTTCCATGGCAAAACGGGGATTTGATTTGAACCCGAGATCCTAATCTGACAGTCTAACCACTATACCACACTGGCTGTCAGTGACAGTGATGCTACAGGAAAAGTTTTTCTCTGAAATTCAGTAACTTGTTTTAGTTTAGCCACGATCTGCACCCATTAGCCGGCTCAAATAGTGTTTAATTTGACATTCCACATTTTAAACAATTAGGAATGACAAAAACTTCATAGGACAATTAGTAACCAAGCGACACATTGGCAAAACCTCTAAAGGGCAAGTGTAACCTCCTTGAATCCAAAATATTTGAAAATTCAATTTTAGAAGACAGTAAAAGAGGTCATGGGCAATGATTTTATTCCTCTGAGAAGCGTTTCAAAACGCGACCAAAGGTTACCCATCTAACGCTAAACCCCTGTGATATCCAATCTGTTCTTGCAGTTATAGTCAGGTTATTAATTTCTTTATCTCTGCCATCCGTGGGGTATTTTCCAGCCATGCATTAAAAAAGGTCCAATTTGGCTTGGGCCAGCAGCTTTAGGAGCGACGCAGATCAAATCTTGATTCCTGACTACCTGTGATAGTGGTGGAGGTACTGGAATTGCTTGAGCACTGCGGGCCACTCAGCTGAGCTCTAGGAGATCCTCTAAACTTCCTCCCAGCCCTCCCCACCCCCGGAAAGGTGCTGGATCCCCCTCCGTATAGTAGCTGACCTGCCCTCAGGCAAACAATGCCAGAATTTCACATACTGGTTTCAAATCAATCGCCAGAACTTTGGCTGTATACCCTAAGCACAATCCACTTCGAGACCGAGAGAGAAGGAGAGCGAGAGAAGCTATCTTTCATTTTTCCTTTTCCAGTATCGCCTGTGCCGTCACAAGCTTTTCTTTGCTAGCAACATCAACGTGGGGTTTTTTTGTTTGCAAACCATTCTAAATGTGAGGATTACCTGAGTGTTTGTTTTTCTCCGAAAGCCATAATGTAATCTCAGACCTAATACTCCGACAACCATGCACTAATTAAAACTGCAATTATATTTTTTTTTTGCGCAAACAAAACGACTTCATAAACATTATCGCAAACTGTTTACTCTCCCCACCAAAACGAAAGGGGGGAAAAAACAATTTATGCTCGCTAATACAATTTCCCATTAAAGTTGCTGCCAGGTAAATTAAAAAAAAACTCTTGAAATAGTAAGTAAGTGGGAAATTAATTCAACAGTTTAATCTAGAGCTAATAACAGTTGCAAGCTCCGAAAGAGATTGCTACAGCGGGGAGTTAATTAACAGCTTATTCCCTATTTGATAAAAGTAATCCACTCTAATTCCAGTGTAATTTACCTCAATGTAATATAAAACCACAAGCTGCTTCTGGTGCCGGCAATAATTGGGCTTGTCCTATGGTCATGTTGACAATAAAAGTCAGCAGTATCTTAATAATAATAAGAGTGGCAGCTAAAACCCCACATTTGAAGATGCACTAGGAAATCTTCTCCCTGCAATATCCCCCTGTGCGGATTTCCATTTATGGCCTGGTATTCTAACTTACACTGAACAGCTGGATATCAAACAAGAGGGAATAAGTTATAAGCAAGGCTGTATACAGGCTGTACTTTGTTACAAGCAACAGGTGAGAAGAAAGTGAAACTTTTGTATCAAGAGAGCTCCAATCCTGTGCCAAGAATAAGCAAAACACATTATGCTAATTAAGCAAATATTTTTTTTCTTTTGCATGAAGTTATTCTGCTTGTCTGGTCTATTACACAGTGCAAAGGGCACCAAAGTCCTGACTCTAAGCAACTAGAGATGAAAGAATTTTTCCTTAATTTCACCCCCTGCCCCTGCAATGTCCCTCTGTCCTGAATTCTGCTCCTCCTGAATAGAGGTTTAACTTGGAGAATTTAATTTAATTCAAGACTGTAACAGCCTTTGGCTCTATGCAATAAATTTTATTATTACTACTATTACTAACTAGGAGAATTTCCAAAAGTAATCCCGGAATTGGCGCATGTGCAGTTTGTGGCAGTTTTTAATCCCCTTGGTTCATTTGTGAATTTTCCATCCCTGTTAAGAGGTCACTAAATGTGCATTAATAGAACACTGCAGAAATCAATCTAGATGGGGTCATGCAGACACTGGAGTCTTCTTTTTCTGTGTAGGGTTTCGCTGATGTGTTCATGCCCTCCTGTGCATTGGTAAGGCCACCCTCTGGAGAGTGTGGTAATTTCCAATGATTTCCCACTGCTGCTGCAGCCCCCACCCCCAAATTTTGTTCCGCGGTGGGAGGTATCAGCCCCAGGAGCAAAGTGGGCATCAGCAGTGGGAGGTGAGAACTGACAGAAATCATTGCTTCCTCTTGAGAAAACTGAAAGTGCTCTTTTTTGGAACGTGTGGTTGGATAGAAGTTGGTAGCTCTCAGATGGACAGCAATGATGTTTTGTGCCCAGCCCTCTCCAGCCACCAATCCATCCCTGCCACCCATCCCATACTCCTAGTTAAAGGACTTCCAGAAAGGGGAGACGAGCTGGTGAGGAGGAAGCTACAAGGCAGTAGACTTGCTCGGCCCCACAATGTACCAAACCTGTTTGGTGGCTGGAGGGAGCACAGCTTTGGTTGTTGTGCATTAGATAGAATGTGACAGGGGATCCTCACAGAGAGTGGACAGTGCCTGCAAAAACCTGGAGCTGTCCTGATTTAAGGCCTTCATTGTTTCTCATTGTGGAGGTCTCTGAATTAGAATTGTTTGTCTTGGATTTCTTTGCCGCTTTCCTTCTCCCCATTCCAAGACCACTGACCATGCCGGAAATTATCATATTAAGTTGAGTCTGTTAGGAACTTGGGCATCATCAGAGGGCCGAAATGTAATTTAAGAGGCCCTTTGCATATTGTATCACCTCGATGCCAGTAGTGGAAATAAGTGGCATGTGGCATTATCCTACCCCATTAGATGTTAACAAAGGTTATATGTGGGAATCTCCCCCTCTGTTCCATTTATTTAAACCATGGATCTCCTGCAGAAGGCACCCAGTGATTTCTAATTTTCTCTGTAAAACTTCCAGAAAGAAAATTATCTGTTGGAATGGCTTCTTTGAAACTGTAACATCTAACAAATTGAGATCAGCACTGGAAATGGGGGGAAATGCAATAGGAATTCAATCTATTTTCCTGGCCCAGTGCAATAAATTTCTACTGGAAATCTACCTGTCCTTTTGCATCCTACTGCCCAACCAGACTTGACAGTTTGAACGCGCACCTGTACAGGTACTTGGAAAGTTCCATGTCCACCTGCTTGGACTCTTCAGTGTAGGATTGTAAGCTTGGTTGCATCCCTTCTTAGCTGATGCCTCTCACTGCTTCCTGCTATCCTTTTCTTTTGAATTCCGGACCTTCCCAGTCTGTCCCCCAGGTACATGGATGGAGTACAGGTAGATGTGTTGGGCTCTTAAAATTAGAAAGTTAAGGTGGTGATTGAAAGCCAAAAGCAGAAATGCTGAAGAAAATCTCTGCTGGTCTTTCTACCCTAACTTGATGGACATGGTACTTAACAAGTATTCATAAGTGTTCACCTGGAAACATCACATCTGGCTATTTCCTCAGATAATTCAATTTGCATGACTACTTGACATAACCTGGGAAACCACATAAACTGTGATCCACCAAGCCGAATGGGCCCAGCAGCCATGTATTATGGTCTGTCCGGTGCTTGACAATTAGTGTGTGTGTGTTCTGTCAAGTCGCAGCCATATGCTGGTGGCCCCATAGGGTTTTCAATGCAAGAGACTTTCAGAGGTGTGTTGCCATTGCCTGTGTCTGCACACAAGACGCTCAAGAAGGCCTGTGTCTTCTTGAGTGGGATTGTGTGGGATTGCTCTGCCCTATGTTCTCCTCCCCCCTGAATTCTTATTTAACTTGGAGCAATTCTTAAAATAACTCTGAAATTAGATTGTGCTCAATTTGTTGCAGTGTTCAGTTCCTTCAGTTCATTTGAATCTGCCCCCTCCAAACTTAACCAACGTGTGTAAGCCCATTGTTAACATGCTATAGAAAAAGTTACTTTCAGGCAGGCAGGCAAGCGGGCAGGCAGGCATGAGATTACACACCCATTTTGCCTTTTTTGTTCTCTCATTGCAGTCGAGCAAATTAGTAATGTGGAGACCAGAGGCTTGAAGGAGCCGAACACCACAACCAATTGAGCATGACCCTGTGCCCTGTACAGAATTCAGGGGGGGGGGGGAAGCAAAATCCATGTATCAGCTCTGCTTTAGAAGCAAGAACTCCAAAACTGAGGAGAATAATAAGGAATTCTCCTTTGGATAATTCCTGTAGCAAGTTTACCACTCTGTGGCAGTTTCAGGCAGACAAGAAAACAAAGGGGAAGCCCTGGAACTCTGCAACACTCTCCCCAGGGAGACACACCTGTAGGAGTGTGCACCCCCCCCAAAAAAAAATCTGGAAGATCCAGATCTGGATGTCAGGGATAACAAACAAACAAACAAAATCTGGATTAGAGAATCTGGGTCAGATTCTCTAATCCGGTTAGAGAATCCCAAATTTATCTGGCCATTATTCTCTATAGGGAAAACTATTATGGGGGGGGGAGTTATTTTTCAAGCAAATTCCACCAAGTTTGAAAGGAATCTACCTCCTGCCTACTAAAGACACCCCTCCCCAAGTTTCATGATGATTGGACCCCAGGATCCAATATCTATGGGCCCCTGAACAAGCTGCCTCCAGCCATTCTCCGTTGTTTCCTTTAGGGGAAACATTCCAGGACTTTCCAGGCAAAGGGAAACCTTAAGCAAAGGCAACCCTGGCCAAAAGCCAGTCCCAAATGCAAGTCCCACTCCCCTGAAAACTGAACCAACAAAGCCCAAAAGAACCAAAGTTAAACAAGAGGACCAACATCAAACCAGAGAACCCCAATATAAAATTAGAGAACCCCAATGTAAAAGTAGAGAATCCCAAACTGAAGTGGCTGTGTGTGTGTGAGGCTGGCCAGAGCTGTGAGGTTTTAAAAGGTAGCCAGCATCAGCTTGGAGTTCTCTTTTGGAGACTGGATGGGGTTGGAGGGGTGGGAATCCGCTCTGCCTGCTGCCTCCTGTCCCCTGCCCGTCTTGCACAGCTCTCCTGTTATGGTGCAGTGCTTGCCTTCATTTTGCACCACTGCCCTCTCATTTGCTGCCCTTCCATCTCTGCCGCTGCTGCCTGTGACTGCATAATTTGGCCCAGCAGAGTTCGGCTCCCTAGACACAACTTGGGTTTGTCCAATATGATATGGCGTAGATGGGTTATGGCAAATAGGCATAAATCTGGCTATTTCGCTGAATCACGAATCCAGGATCACACACCCCTACTCATCTGCCCCCTTTTGTTGTCATCGTCCTCCAGCAGATGAAGTCTTTTTTTTGTTTTGATCCCTCCTTCCTGCCCGATGTTTTTAACTCTTGTTTTTAATGTTTTGTATGTATTTTGACTCTGGTGTGAGTTGTCAAATGATCTTTTTTTGGTTGGTTTTAATGGCTTTGAAATGTAATTTGATTGTGTATGTTTTTATCTTAATTTGTTAGCTGCCTTCGTGGCCTTTGTGAGGGCAGAAAGGTGGGATATAATTTTAAACTATTGTTATGCCCCTTTTAGGGCAACAAATAACGCTAGTGGCAGCAGTTTAATTTGTTGGCTCATAAAATTATGACCATGGCAGAAGCACTTCTATGATGATAGATCAAGATGGGTAGCCGTGTTTGTCTGTCTGTGGCAGTAGAAAAGAGCAAGAGTCCAGTAGCCTCTGTAAGACTAACTCAATTTCTGAGTTTTAGCAGTTACGAGCTTGTGTGAGTTAAGAATCCAGAGGAATTAGCCGTGTTAGTCTGTAGCTGCAAAATAATAAAAAGCCCAGTAGCGCCTTTAAGACTAACCAACTTTATTGAGGCATAAGCTTTCGAGAACCACAGCTCTCTGTGTTCTCGAAAGCTTATGCCTCAATAAAGTTGGTTAGCCTTAAAGGTGCTACTGGACTTTATACTATATTGTGAGTCAAAACTCACTTCTTCAGATACTTAAGAATCTGAAGAAGTGAGCTGTGACTCACAAAAGCTCATACCCTGCCACAAATTTTGTCAATCTTATAGGTGCTACTGGACTCTTGCTCTTTTCTACAGTAGCCCTTCTGTGCCTCATTGAGTGTCTGTGAAGACTCTAGTCCTGTGCTTCCTTATGATGTGGTGCATGTAGACATCTGTGGTGCATCGATGTATATTGGTGCAGTCTAATAGTTAGAGTGGCAAGAGGCTTGGGTTAAGATCCCTGCTCAGCTTCCAAACGTACAGAGTGACTTTCGGTCAGTCACTTTCTCTCAATCTTATCTGCTTTGCAAAGTTGTTGTAAGTATAAAATGAGGGAGAAAGATCCAAGTACACTGTTTGGAACCGTTTGGCAGAAGGGTGGGATAAAAACAAAGTAATGGGTAGAGAACACATAGTTTCTCATACTGGGTCAGGACCAGAGAGTCATAGAAGCTGCTGTTAAGTATGTTTCAGTAGATTCAAAAATTAGTGCTAAAGTTTTGACTCCTCTTGATTAGTTTTTCATTTTGAATTTTAATTATAAAAA
The DNA here is from genome assembly GCF_028583425.1 of Eublepharis macularius. Lineage (NCBI taxonomy): Eukaryota > Metazoa > Chordata > Lepidosauria > Squamata > Eublepharidae > Eublepharis > Eublepharis macularius. Next base: position 21,225,041 of record NC_072802.1, read on the forward strand.
CTTAAAAGTAGTTGGGTCAGTTTTAAAAAATCTAATACTTATTTGCTTTGTTCTATCTCCACTCATTTTATACAAGAAGCTCTTAATATGTCTTAATTTAGTTGCTAACCTTTTCTTGTTTTAGTGTTACAGAGGGTCAGGGCTTTTTTTCAGCTGGAATGTGGTGGAACGGAGTTCCAGAACCTCTTGAAAATGGTCACATGGCTGGTGGCCCTGCTCACTGATCTCCAGACAGAGGGGAGTTTAGATTGCCCTCCGTGCTGCTGGAGCGGCGTGGAGGGCAATCTAAACTGTCTGGAGATCAGGGGGCGGGGCCACCAGCCATGTGACCATTTTGTCCGAGGGCAACCCACTGAGTTCCACCCAGAAAAAAAGCCCCACAGAGCGTGATTGCCTGTAATGGTAAAGTCCAACTGCCTCTGGGCTTTTTGGACAGAGCCTCAATAAAGTATGCTATTGAGTTTCTAGGATTTAAGGTTCCTGCCTGAACAGCAGGCACATGGGAGAGAGACTCCTGGGTGATGGGTCCCTTCAGGCTGTTCCCAGAGCTTCAATGCTTGGTTCTCTGGAACGCTTGATCAAAATTGCGGACCTAAAACATCCCATTCAGATATCATGAAAATGTTTCCTAGTTGTCAGTCAAGTTTATGACATATTTACTTAAGTACCTGTTCCCTAGTTTAAAAAATCAAATCCCAAGCAACAACAAGCTGAAACATGAAAGTGCCCCTTATACCCTGAAAAAACAGCATTGTTGTTACATTTAATGCTAGGCATGTGTGAGGGGATACATAGATGAGAAGCCATGACAAAGAAGGCCCTGTTCCTGGCAGCTTTCTACCTCCCCTCAGAAAGTGGGCGACTTCCACAAAAAAGCACAAATGAAAATCTCTTTTCTCCCAAGCTTAGTAGCTGGTGTGGTCGAATTGTTAAGAGAATGAGTTGTATTTGGAAAGTCATGGGTTCAAATCTCCCCTTTGAACTTACTGCAGTCCTAAGCACGGCACTCCCTCTCAGCCTGAGTCCTCCATCTATGATACGAGGACAGTAATGCTGGCCTACCTAATACAACTGCAGTAGGGATTACAGCAATGATCCATGTGAAGTGCTTTGAACACTGAAAGCAGTGTGTAAATTCTATTACTCAGGATGCATTCCTTCCCATCTCATGATAAGCTTGGTGTGTGTAGGCTGTCACCAAGACCTTCCATAGTTCCATTGAATTCCATGTCTTTTAACCCTGGCACAATGGCCAAATCCACACGTCTCAAGTTTTCCCCCACCCATTATTCGCTTCTCAGAGGGCTGTTCACATAACTCTTACCTCAATCCCGCCATTCTCTCGCGTCTTTCGCGTTGCGCCTCAGACGAATTTGTCATGCGTTCAAACGCTTCTCTTGCGTGGTTCTCACCATGGATGTGGACAAATAGAAGCATTTCACAAGGACACTACCCCCTTCAAACCACCCCACTTCCGTGTTTGCAGCCTTTCCGGAACACCATCCCTCTTTGCCGTGCAATTATCAAGCTTTCCCACTCTCTTCGCAGCATGCCTGCCTGCCCGCCCTTCCCCCCCCCTTTTTTAAAGGGGACTTTCCCAGCATTGTTGCACAATCCCGGCCATAAATCTTAATCGGGGTGCTCCAAAATCCCCGCGGAGACATCAAGGGGTGGCGTCATTTCCATTTCCATGTCATTTCTAGGATGCCGAACAGTTGGAAATATCAGTGGCTGTTAAAATTATTTTTTTAAAACTGTTGAAATTACCATTATAGTGGAAATCCGTCATTCTAACATTACATTCAAGCGTCAAATAATTAGTCTGCTCGTTTGGAGAGTTTGGATCACCCCCACCTTAAATATCAGTTCAAATTAGCCCGCCAGAATAATGGTCCAATGGATTTCAAAGAAGAAGGCGTAGAATAACATTAACCAATCACAGGCATCATAGGGGTGTGGCCTCGCCATAGCAATTTAGCAAAAAACCGCTATAGCGGAAATCTGATGAAAAAATGGGGGGGGGAAATGAACGTGATGTCGTCATCGGTGACGTCAGATCTAAACCCGCCCCATATTGCGCGATTCTACCAGGGATGTGGACGAAGTATAGCGCGAGGTGGGACATTGCGGGATAGAATCCAGTGCTATTAATGCACATGAAAAGCGGAAGGTAGGGGAGTGTGGATTTGGCCAGTGTCAAAGATCATTTGCTGAAAACCTCATTTAGTGCATTTGGTAGGAATGATAATGAAGTACCGTGCTTAGATCTTCTTTTTACTCTTGGAGAAGGAGGCCACAACTTTTTAATACTCTTAAAACTTCTTGCTCAGCCAAGGGCCATTTGGAATCCCACGTTTTCTCTTTCAGGTGATTTCTTCCCCAACCCCCCAGCAAGGCAAATTAAGGCAATTAACCCATCCTAAGTTTTTTTTTTAAAGGGGGAAACTGTGACGAGATAAAGCACATGAAATTAAGTTGTCTGCGTCTGTTCATACAGAACTATCTAATGTTATTGTTTAAAACGATGTGTTTCTCCTGTTTATAATCAACCTATCAGTTTTATCCACTATAACGCTGAACACACCTTTTACGTTAGTTTTTTAAATCAGCTCTGTGAATTAAAAGCCACAGGGCCTGGGAATAATTTTTTCCTCTCCTGTATAAATTTTCAATTAAATAATTGGTTTCCCTGCTTTAAAAATTACATAGATTAAAAGATACTGCTAATTGCTTTCAAATGCACGGGCAGAGGAGATTTCTTATAACCTAAACAATGGCTTTGATTGAAATACAATTTGGCAAGTCATTAGGCCAGATTTGATGTTGAATTGCTTTTAACGTTCTGGAGAGTAAATGTGGAGGTAGAATGAGCAAAGAAGAACATCTTGGTATGTGTTGTGCCTGTTTTCAATTGAAGAGGCACAGGATGAGATTACTTTGTGCAGTATTATATTTAGAAAATGAGGGTGTAAGCCAGCCAGTGTTAAGTGTCTGCAAACTGGATTTCAATTTGGGAAGAGTTAAAGCAAATGGTCTATCCTATTTTTTTATTTCATCAAGGAGGTCAGGTCGCTTTTATTTTTGCATCAGGGCTCTATCTTCATAACCCTGAGAGGTAGATTAGGCTGAGACAGAGCCCCAAGGTCAGCCAGTGAGCTTCTTTAGCAGAGAGGGAAACTACACAAGACACTTGGGCACATGTCAGGTCCCAGAAGATTCCCTGGGTAGTATAGTCTTACAGTCACTCAATGTAATTCTCTGCCAGAGAATCTCTCTGTACTGCAAAAAGCTTTGGCTCATGTTTTCCTCCAGGAGCTTGGGGGCAGGGGGAGAACATAACAGGAGGTAGGAAATCCTGGGTGGCTTTCTGTGATAGAGTCCACATTGCGATTCTCGACCAGGGAGAAGAGGGGTGGAGGGAATTCTCTCTCTCTCTCGTGCAAAAAGCTGCCCTGAATTTCCTGCTTCTTGTTATGTCCCCCACTCCTAAGCTCCTGGAGGAAAACTTGAGTTGAGGCTTTTTGGGAGAGAGAGAGAGAGAGAGAGAGAGAGAGAGAGAGAGAGAGAGAGAGAGAGAGAGAGAGAGAGAATCCCTCCAATTGCTCTTCCCTTGGTGGAGAATCGCATCAAGCAGCTGTTCTTTTTAGAGTACACTACCCAGGGAACCTTGCAGGACCTGACCCGTGAAGGACATGTGTCTGGTATCTTGTGTAGTTTGGCTCCAGGTGTGAATTTGAACCTAGCTCTTTCAAATTTTGGGGTATACCCTATCCAGTATGCACACTGGCTCTCTCCCATGGAATCAGTGGCATTTTACTGTCCTTAGCCTAGATTCCCAAACCTTAGCCTAGGCCAGACTATTGGTCCCCCTTTGCTCTGACTGGGAGTGGTCCTCTGGCAGAGAAAATCTTTCCCAACTTTTCTGGAATCCTTTAACCAGGACTGTTGAGATTACCTCCCTTCCATTCAGAAAAGCATCCACAGGGGACTTGAGTAGCGCAAGTATGCTACTGTCTCCCCTGCGGAACCTTGTTTGGCTCCCTCAGCCCCCTGTTGTAGCAGCCTGCTTTTAACTCGAGATGCTGAGGATTGGACCAGGGAATCTCTGTATGCAAAACATCTTTCTGTCAATTACATTTTGTGTATGCCGTTCCTCCAGTGTGGCAAATAAAGTCCTCCCTTTCTCTTTTTTAAATTTTTGCATCAGGCCAAGAAGGTGCTGTCAAAAGAGAGGTTGCCAGATATGCAGATTTGTATTTATACTTGTGCACAAAAGCCAAGAACAAATATAAAATAAAAAGCATGTTCCAGGTCTATGTACTGTAGTCAGCTCTTGAAAATCAACCATTTAATGTTGTTATCAAGATTTTACTTTTAACAAAACCTTCTTAAGCTATATTGAAGAAAGAAACATAGCATATAGCAGGTGGCAAAGACTTAAGCCCATGGTGGTTGTGTTGTACAGCAGCAGACTTGGTCTAAGAGACCTTTATGCCTATTTTTTTAAAAATAATTGTCTGCACAACCTAGCACAAAATTGGTGCAGATAAATAACAAAAAATCCTATCCTAGATTGTCTTTTGGGGCCTAGCTCCTCCAGTATCCTTTAGAGAAAGACAGCAGCTGGCTACAGCCTAAAAACATTATTTGTATTGTTGTATTGCAGTGCTAAAAAACTATGGCAAATTCGCTTGAAGCATTTGATACAGGCATGTACTATTTTGCCATAAAACATACAGCTGAAAAATGCAGTTAAGACATTACAGTGATACCCCCTGATATTACATGATGACTATCAATCTTTATAACGGCTATGGTCACCTGGGATAGCACAAAGTTGTACAGAGGACAATTCTAAGGACTGCTTTTATTTATTACACATAATCTGACTTGTCCTTCTGAAAACACAGAAGGGGGTACAAAGCACTCCCAAGCAGTTCCACATCTATGCATACTCCCACTAAACTATGAAGCCGATTTCTTTAAGGGCAAGTAGAGGAATATTTTATAAAAAGGCCCCTTAACGTCAAGATAGCTCATTTGTTCAAATTTACGTGCACAGGTGCAAAGCAGATGTGCAGGGAAGCTTTGAAAGTGTGTTTACATAGTAAATGATTGCCCTTTATTCTCTCCAGTCTTGTATTATGTAGTTCTGTTACAATAATGAATCCTTTAAAATAATGAAGTAAAATAATGAATCAAATATGTCCTTTCGCCAGCCTGTTCCAAGATCTTGTTTATGCTCCTATTCATGCATCTTATATGTTCCTTAAACAACTCAACCTCCTTACGAGATGAGCATTTTTTCCTGCATTTGTTTGTGCTGTGTTACATTTTGACCCCCCACTTCTCCACTACAGAATCCCCTGAAGCAGCTACAATCATCTATTCAGGACTGAATGTACAAAAGGTACAATCTGCAATGAAAGCTACCAATTTAAAATGCAACCTCTTTTCCTTTAAAAAAATACAAAAGGCAGCAGGAGGGGGCAGAACATAAATTAGCTGGCAAAACTTGATTCAAATGTTTTGGGGCTTAGATTATTTAATGGCCCTGAATCTTTCAAGCTGCCTCGAGGGCCGAACCAGATATGCAGGAAGGTTTCGGTTACTGTGGCACCTTTTCTGAAACTTGTTCCAGGAAAACAGAAAGGGAATGGTGGGTGGTGGTGGTGATGGAGGCTTAAACATCATGCTGCAGCTTCCCCTCCTTGCAACTGAGCCTGGGAGCTCTGCACATGGAACTCCACCCCACAAGAAAGCCAGCTTGGCATGGCGTTTGGACTAGTATCTGGGAATCTCGGGTTTGAATCCTCGTTCAGGCATGGAAGCTCATGAAGACCTTGGGCAATCACTCTCAGCTGGGTCCACTTCACAGGGAGGTTGTTGCAACGGGAAGGAGGGAGAATGAAGAAGGGGAGGAGAGGATGTTATGAACTGCTTTGAGTCCTCATTTGGGGAGAAAAGCAGGGAATAAATATATTTAAACAAAATAAACTTTAGGATCTGTCTTGTATATCAAAATTATATATATATTCTATGTTACTATGATTATTTTTTAAAAAATTAGCACAATGGAGAATGTTTTCCATTTCACTTGTCTGCAGTTTGCCCCATTACCATGACTGGTTCACTGTTCAATAAATCTCAGTCAGTTACCCAGTAAATCTTTGTTTCACCGAAGATCTGAAACCATGGCTTGAAATTGGGCTTGTTAACCACAATTAGTCTTAACCGAGGTTTCACAGGGCATACAAATGAGGACATCCCTGTTTGTTCCTGAATACCACCCATGCCACCGTTAGGCCAAGATACCCCTGTTCTACGTGTAGGAGGAAAGAAAAAGGCCACAGAAGTGGCATTTATCGAGGAAAACCAGGATTTGCATGTTCACCTGCAAGCCAAATCCTGGTGTCAGAAACCATAGTTAAAAGGAACCGTAGTTTTGCATGAGATCTGACTGCAGCCGTTGTCTATCTATTAATGCGTAGCTAAATGAAATGAGACAGCATTATTACTGCCACACATTGAAGATCTGTAATATGGCTTTAATATTGTTATTAGATGTTAATGTCTTAGGGTAGCCCACCGGAGATGAAATGAGGACTATTTACTTTTTGTTGTAATGAATACTAACGTATCAAGGGACAAACAGACATCTTTGCCTTCTGTTCGCATTGGCCAGCAAAGGAAAGGGAGACGAACGGAAGTCAACAATCAGTCATCTGTGAGTTGAGAGCAATTGGAAGTTATGACTCAAGCCAGCTGATATCCAGGCCTGCAGACCTCGCTTTTCATCTTTCTGCTATGACTAAATAAAATCTGACCAGACAGCGAGTTGTCCCGTTTCCAGGATTCCTGGTGGGAGTTCTTCATAATAGATTTGTTGTTTCTGCTTTGGTTTACATTGCCTTTTTTTCTCATTATTGGTGAGGGTTGTGTTCGTTGTATTGGGAGTTTTCTTCCAGGAAGGGGAAAATAGCTCATTTCCTCAAGACAGATTTATTTTTTCAAATCTGGGCTTCAGACTCTGTTTTCTTGCCTACGCAGAAAGCAACCCTAATAAGCCACTAAATGTTCTCGACAAACATCAACTGCCGCTAGCTTTTAACTCAAAATACGGACAGACAGAATAAATGTTCTTTTTGTTCACTGATGTTTGTGCAAAAGACAAATTCTGTTTGTTTGGAGTTGTCCTGATGCAATATATATCTTCCTGGCTTCTATCCTTCTTTAAAAATGAGCCAATTTTTTTTTATGTCTAAACTTTCCATATTTAGTGCAGTTCATGAAAAGAGGATATATTAATTTTTAAAAGATACAGCCAATACAATTGGTTACAATCTTTGTGAAGAAACGGTAAGTAGCTCTTCCTGCAGCCAAATACTCTGATCTAAGGTCTTCCTGAGATACATGGTGGTTCCATGTGCCCCATCCTCTGTCTCTGGTTCTTGTCCCTATTAAAGCATCACCCCTATTTTGTCCCTCTTTTTGCCATGCTAGAGTGTTAGTGTTGTCCTTCAAGGCTCAGTTCCTTTATCTGAGTCTGCAGAAGGTGAACATTAGGAGAAAACAGTGAAACATTTTGGCAATGGAATCTCTTACCGAGGAGTAGATCTCTCTTGCCAGAAATCTTCAAGCAGAGGCCAGACAGCCGTCTGTCAGAGATGACATGGCTCTGGGGCCCTGGTTACACTTGTGCTAAACTCATATGTGATCAAGGGAAACCCAAGTCAACTTGAGTTTAATCTTCAAAATGGTTTGGGGGAATGGAAAAGTGCTACTGTGCATGTGCGCACAAAGGCGACAGGCTTCATCTATCTCTGATTTCCACCCAGCACGCTTTAGAAAAGAGCTGGGGTGGTGCTCTTTCTCTTACTGCCCGTTCCATGTTTCTCCTGGGCAAACACGAGGAAAAGAGACAGCAGTATTTGGGTCAAATAGTTCCTTAGAGCAGGGCTTTTTTTCTGGGAAAAGAGGTGGTGGATCTCTCTATTATCACATGTGTGCGCGCAAAGCACACGTGGCACCGGAAATACACAGTGACGTCACTTTCAGGAAGTGACCTCACTTCCCGGAAGTGACCTAGCAAAGAAGCCTCAAGACTCACCTTCGCCCTCCCAGCCTGCCTCTCAGCCAGCCAGGCGGCAGTGGCGCCTCAGGAAGGAAGGTAAAGAAAGGGAAGAAGAAAAGATGTGGAAAGAGAAAGGGAAAGAGGGAAAGAAAAGGAAGCAAGGCAAGAAGGAAAGAAAGAGAATGGAAGGGAGGGGAAGGAGGAAGGGAGAGGACGGGGAAGCAGGTGGCCCAGGAGAAGCTCCACCCAGGGAGACAGCCCATGGGTCTTTGGGTGCTGGGGGCGGGGCCTCCAGTCATGTGATCTTTTTCAGAGGTACTGGCTCTCAGATCTGGGGAGATCCCGCTGAAAAAAAGCCCTGCCTTAGAGCCCAACAAGATTTTCAGAGTGTAAGCTTTCAAGAGTCGGAGCTCCCTTCTTCAGACACGAGTAGGAATGGAGATGCCTGAGCCTTTATATCCCAGCCAAAGATGGGTGGGGTACAAAGGTGGCTGGAATACAAAAGCTCAGGCATCTCCATTCCTACTCATGTCTGAAAAAGGGAACGCTGACTCTCGAAAGCTTGCACTCTAAAAATCTTGTTGGTCTCTTAAGGTGCCACAGGACTCAAAGCCTGATGTTCTACTGCAGACCAACATGGTAACCCACCTAAACTATTGTCAAGGAAAAGAGAAAGTGCTTGCCCCACGCAGCTGTTTCCTGTCTGTGAAAGTGCTCTGAGTAGAAAATAGGGACAGACAAAGGCTCTCCTTCTGCATCCACACACATGGGAGCCTTTTTCCCTTCCCCCAAACCAGTTTGAAGGTGAGCGCAGTTACACGTTAAAGTCGAGTTGACTAGAGGTTTCCCCCAATCACACTTGAGTGTAGTAGACATGTAACCAGATCCTGGATCTCCTGCAATGAGCAGCAGGATGGGCTTGATGGCCTACAAAATCCCATCCAGCTCTAGGAGACTGTGATCTCTTGGCGAGGAAATGAATGAGTCTCGTCTCCCATGCAAATGCATATCAGTGTATGCACATGGACATTATGGTGCCATACGCCACATAGCCTTCCATTTCATGTGCTATGGCTGCTGGAGTATGGTCTGAATTGTTGTTGATAACAGTTATAGGCAGTGATATTGTTTGTTTTTGTTGCATCTTTGAGCAAAATAACTATTACGCTGCTGGGTTTTTACTTTGTGGAGGACAAGGCTATGTCAGAACACAGAGATAGCACACAGCAGGCGGCAAAGAGCCTTCAAAAATGTGTGACAGAGAACTTCCTGAACTATGAGAGTAGAGAAAATCAAAGTATGTCCCTTTTTTCATCTGTGTAATGTTTTTTTTTTGGGGGGGGGGGAATCTCATATATTTGAAATGTTTCTGTGCCGCCTTCCCATCCAAATAGGGTCTGCAAGGCAATCATCAAAACATTCAAACATTTTACCATTAAAAAATTTAAAACATTAAGACAGTATTTAAAACAAAGCATGTATAAAACATTTAAACAATTCAATAAAGCAATAACACTTATTCGGGGTATGTCAGAAAAAACAAAATCGTTTTCATGTATTGGCAGAAGACAATAGAGGGGAGGGATGGATCTCTCTTGGGAGGAAGTTCTGAAGTTTGGGGGGCACAACTGAGAAGTTCTTTTCTTGGGTTGCCACCCATCTAACTTGAGATGGCAGGGACACCCAGAGCAGGGCTTCGAAAGATGACCAGAGTGAATGAGTAGATACATATTGGAGAAAGTGGTCCTTCAGGTATGCTGGCCCCCAAACATGGCTTTAAAGGTCAATACCAGCACCTTGAATTGAGCCCCAAAGCAAATTGGGGAGCCAGTGTCTGTGGAACAAGACTGCAATGAGATAGTCTGTACAACTCACCCCAGTCAACATTCTGGCTGCAGCATTCCTTCTCGACTATAGTTTCTGAACAATCTTCAAGGGCAGCCCACCATAGAGTGCATTGCAATAATCTAATCTAGATGTTACCAGAGCATACACCATAGTGGCAAGATCTTTCTCTTCCCGGAAGGGGTGCAGTTGGCTCACAAACCAGAGCTGGTAAAAGGCACCCCTAGCCACTCCTGTCCTGCCACCTCTTTATACAACAAGAGGCCCAGGTCCAGCAGCCCCCCCCCAAGCTATGAACCCACTACTTTAGGGGGAATGCAACCTCATCCAGAACAGGAAATATCCCAATTCCTGGGCCAAAACTTCCCCCCACCAGTAGCACCTCGATTTTGTCAGGACTAAGTTTCCCTTATCCATCCACAAACTGCCTCCAGGTGCCTTTTCACCGTTTCCACAGTCTTGCTGGGATCTGCTGGATGCACAAGTTAGAGCTGAATGTCAACTGCATATGAGTGGCAACTCAGTTAAATCTCCAGATGACCTTTCCTGACAGCTTTACATAGATGTTGAAAAACATGGAAGACAAGACCCTTGGGGGACCCTGTAGGCCAGAGACCAAGGGATGGAGCAGCCGTCCCCCAGCACCATTCCCTGAAACTGGCCTTCAAGGTAGGATTGAAACCACCACAGGACAGTGCCTCCCAGTCCCATCACCAGAAGGTGGTCCAGAAGGATACCGTGATGGTACCTGTTGAGAGGCCCAGGAAAATTAGCAGGGTTGCACTTCACCGTCTGGCTCCCAGTGCAGGTCTTCCACCAGAGCAAGCATTTTTGTCCCATGACCAGGCCTGAATTCAGTTAGGAATGTATCGGAACTATTTGTTCATGCAGCTGGTGAGCCTCTGCTCATTCAATCATTTTGCTCAGGAATGGTACATTTGAGACTGGATGGTAGTTATTCAACTCGACTGCGTCAAGAGTAGGATGTTTTTTAAAGAGTGGATGCACCACTGCCCACTTCAAGAGCAATCCCCTCTTCTTTCAGGGAGGCATGTAACCTCGATACAACAGGAATTACACTGGCTATTGATCTGCTCCTGAGCCCAATTCAGGGTGTTGGTGTTGTCCTTTAAAGCCCTACATGGCTTGGGACTGGCGTATCTTCTCCCATATATTCCTGTGCAGGAGTTAAGATCACAGGGAGAGGTTGTCTTGGCTGTCCCATTGACTGAAGAAGCTTTTCTGGTGGGTATACAAGAGAGGTCCTTTTTGGTAGCAGCCCCACGATTATGGAACAAGCTCTCCAGGGAAGTGCTCCTGGCTTCTCCTCTTTTGATCTTTAGGAGGCAGCTGAAGACAGTTTTATTTAGAACAGCATTACTTTTTTACTTCTTTGTAGTTTTAAATTCTGATTTTCAATCAAGGTTGCTTTGTGTATTTGTATGGTTGTTGTAGCTGACTTGAGTACTGTAAGGTAGGAAGGTGACTAATGAATGTTTTAAACAAATGAACGAATAAAACCAGCCTTAACAACCCAGCTCAGCATAAAAACGTAGACCATAAAAACATATCACTGACAGCAAAAAATAACTGTTTCCAGACTGAAAATCAACCCCTTAATTAAAAATCTAGGTGAACAGAAACATTTTGGCTTAGCACCTGAAAGAAAGCAATTTAGGCACCAAGCAAGCCTCAAGGGGACAGGCATTCCATAAGTGAGGTGCCCTGTCTTTTATCACCCACCTCACCTGTGAAGGTGGGGGCACAAAGAGCAGAGCTTGAAAGCCATATCTGTGGGCTGGGCAATTTGGGAGTAGCTGGTCCTTCAGCCATCTGATGCTATTCCTTAGGACTAATTCACTCTTGTTCCCTAACTTGGAACCCATTGAGATTTTGTGTGTGTAATGAAATATTCTAGGAGGATTCTGCCTCTGCCTCCCTTCAGGCTGTTCCAGGCTTCTAATTATCATCTCTAGGGGCCATGTCCACTCTAAAGGTTTCTGACCTGATGTAGAAGCCTCCAGTAAGTTAGTTCCTGTCTCCATCCTGGATAATGGCTCTTGTAGAATTCTTTCTCATAATTAACTCAAATCTTACTACTGTGGTAGGCAGCTGGCCCACAGATTTCCACCAGTTGGCCCACCATGTTTTTCTGGTGTGCGTAAAAAGGCATTGAGCTCTAACCAGTTTCCTTGGTAACGTGGCAGTTTTAGGGATACATTTTTCGCCTTGGAGGTCGCAGGTTTTAGCCTCTAAGTTGAAAGCAGAACTCCTGAAAGTGGTTGAGATCTTGCCTTGTTGACCTTTTCCAGTTCTGCTTGGGCATGTTCCATAGAAGTGGAAACAAACCCTCCCCCATTACATACCTCAGTTTGATCATTTGGGTATCTGGTTGCTACTGTTTGTTTAGGCAAAGGTGCTTGCATTGATGTCTTTGTGCCAGATGGTCTTATCCCATGATACCCCATATAAAATATAATATATAAGCATATGTATCAATAATTCAGGCTTCACAGCATAAATCAGTCACATGGCCTGTTCCAGCAGATGGGGAATGCCCTTCGATTTTCATACTAATAACCTAATTCATAAAACATTATTTTGCTTATTTCCATATAATTTTCATGCACTTTAGGAAGAGAAAGTGCCACACCGACTCTTTTGCTTGCATAATTATCCTGCCACATCTATACAGGCATAAAACATGAAGAAAGAAAATGGAATTCTTTTACTCTAAGAGATTACTGCCATGTTTGTACTGGAAGCTATGGTACAGGATTTGGCTACCTTTTCTTTAATGAAAGCTACTTTTTAGTAATAAAACATTTTATTTGCTATTTCTCCCTCCCCGCGATTTTGTATCTTTGAGTAACAGTGCACGCAGCCCCTGCTAGAGCTGGTTAAGTGTTTTCCCCATGTTCATTTGAGGAAATGCTCTCCGCTGTCATTCTCTTTCACTTTCACCTTGGCCACTCTCAACATGGAAAAGAGAAGAAGCTAACACTGGGCCAAGCTACAAGTGACAAATGACACTTGAATGGCAAGACTTCTATGAAAGATACCCCCTGGTCATTTTCTGGGAATGCACTCTGGGTATATTTAAGCACAACCAGGGCTCATTTTGAGGAGGAACCTGCAGGAACGCAGTTCCGGCAGTTCCCCAAAGAGGTCACATGACAGGTGGCCCCGCCTACGTGATCAAGTGGAGCTCAAGTGGAGCACAAGTGAACAGGGAGGAATACACGTGAGTCTGTTCACTTGCCGTTCAAGTGTCATTCGTCACTTGTAGCTTGGCCTGCAGTTTCCAGTTCCCTTCATACAAAGAGCAATGACAAGCCAGTTAATTGAATCTTCTTTGAGTCTTGCAAGAGTGTTCACTTTTGGAAGCTTTTTCTGGGTCTTCTAAGGGATGCACAGGCAGCCAGTGAGAGCTACTGGTAGTTCATATGCTACCTATTGGAGACCCCTGCTGTAAAAATCCCTCAAGTTTTCAGAGCCCAAGGGTGAATTTTCATAGGACAGAGAAAGACTTCTAGGAAAGATACCCCTTGGTCATTTTCTGCAAATGCACTCTGGGTATATTTATGTACAACCGGGGCTCATTTTGAGGGGGAATGCACAGGAACGCAGTTCCGACAGTTCCCCAAAGAGGTCACATGACAGGTGGCCCCGCCCACCTGACTCTCAGCCATTTTGGGCCCATTTCAGCCTAGATTGGGGCTGAAACGGCCCGGATCAGGCTTCTGACGGGTGGTGGATCACTCTCCCGCTCAGCAGCTGCACGATCCTGACCATTTTGGGTCCCTTTTCGGCCATTTTCAGCCCATTTTTGCCATTTTGGGCCCAATTTCGGCCCTGAATGGCCAGGATTGATTCCAAAACAGCCAGGACAGGTGATGTCAGGGGGTGTGGCATATGCGAATCAGTTATGCCAATGACACACTTCCTGTGATACCAAGGGGCATGGCATGTGCTAATGAGTGTCTTCAGCTCTTTTTCTACGAAATGACCCCTGTGTACAACCATACTTTGGGGGAATCTTCTGTCTTAATGTTGCACTCTTCTGACAGCACAAATGATCCCAGATGTCCTTGGTTTGGCCTACTTTCTCTTCTCTATACTATTCTCTCCTCATATGTGTTGCAGACAGTGAAGATATTTGAGTTCGAAGCAAACTGCAACTCCTAGTTGACGACCAAATTGGCCAGTGTGACAAACTGAGTTTCTTCTTTGCCTACAAACCAGGATTTGAAGTCAGGAGTTGTGGTTTAAGAGGTTTGTGGGCAAGAGAACAGACAGCATGTTGCCGTTTTGTCTGACACAACTCACTGCAGTTTGTTCCAGGCTGGGAAGTTTTCAAGCTGTGTGTCATGTGCAAGAGGAGGTGGGAGAGGGAAAGGAGTGTGCAAGCCCACAGACTTTTGGCTTGTTCATCTCATGAACAAACTGAAGATTGTTCAGGATATACTAATGCAGTTTGTCTACCTTCTCCTGTGCCACTTTTCTACTTGAGCAGCACTGATAGTACTGGAAGGTTGATAAAGGAAACAGGGATTAGCTTTTCCGCACTAGCTTACCGCTGCCGTTCAGCTTCTTAACAGCATTTTCCCTCTCCTTTACACTCAAGGGTATCATTTGCCACTCATTGCTCTCCTATTTTTTTCTCCTCAAATTTCTCCTGTCTGAAAAAAATGGGGAAAACTCCAGGAAAAGCCAGGCGAGCAATGACAGACAAACCACACCGTGGGTAAGGGCGGGGCAAAAAGGGATGCAGTGAAGAGGCTGAGCGGCAGCAGAACTCCATTATGGAGAATCCCTGAGTGTGTTGAGGGAAACTGCAACCTTTCACATGGGATAGAGCCTTCAGGAATTACACAGGAGGGAATAACAGAATTTTTCTCTGTGTTTTATATCTCTGTGTTTTATATTCTCCTGTTGTGTTGCTACATGGTGGGGAGGGACCCTACAAGGACTTGTAAGAGGTACTTCACTTTTCCCTGTATCCCCTTACTGTATTATTTCCTCTTTTCCTCTCTCTGGCAGCCTCCATATGTTCACTTTTCCCTACGTCCTTCTAACCCACTAAACAACTTACCTTCTACCTATTCCTCCCTCTTCATCTGTATTTAGTAAATTACTTCATTCATATATTGTCTTTCTCCACAATGGGGGCCCAAAGGAGCTTGCCTCATTCTCCATGCCCCCATATTATCTTCACAACAACCCTGAAAGGTAAGTTAGGCTGCGAGTGTGTGACGGGATCAAAGTCGCCCAGTGAGCTTCCACAGTAAAGTAGTGATTTGAACCTGGGTCTCCCAGATCCTACTTTGAAACTCTAACCACTACTTGCTTGAGGGCGGGCGGGGGGGGGGGCTGCTGTTGAATAGTAGCAAGCAGCCAGACCTGGGTGAGTCATGCAAGTCATGTGGTATCATGTTGCCCAGTGGTAACTTCTGGTTCTGGCCCGGATGTTCTTTCTCAAAGGCCAAAACAGCTTTGAAAATGGCCCTGCCCCTCCCCCTGCCTCTTACCAACAGAAACCAAGTTTGGAATACTGGCTGAATTGTTAGGGTTGCCTAGCCATAGCCACTGAGGGCATCTGGTTAAAGCTACAGGTACTCCTTTTATCATTTTGGGGTTTTTTAACCCCACAATGTATTCAATCTCAGATTTTGCTGCAAACCTGGGGCATTTTTCAGGTGTGTAGGAAGTTCTGTCTTGTCTGTTCATGGGTCCAGTCTCTAGATTTAAGTATCCATAGATCAGGGCCACTTGACTATTAGTATATAGGATGGTGATGATATTAACTAAAGTGTGCTTTGAGTGGTGTGACACAGTAATAGGACTCAAGTTTAAAGTTATATGATGAACATCTTCTTTCAATCCTGTCCGTGTGTATCTGTGATTGCATGGATAGCCTCATTTGGAGAGAACATCAAAAGTCTAAATTTGAGGTCCTCTATGAATGTGAAGCCCAGGCCAAATGGCCCTCCTAGCCTCCCCTGTGATAGGTCCTGAGCACACCTCCTCTATAATCAGTATTTGGTGGGTATTTCACTAATTGAAAATTAATACTTCTCAGGAAGTGATTATATTGATTTGGGTGTGTGAGGGTCCATTCTTTTCCTTTTAATGAAAATGGCTTATGAGAATGAAAGCTTTTAAAATGTGTTTGTGGGATCTCAGCTCTCCCTTTCCCCAATATTTATAGGACCCAGGGGCAGATCTCTTCTGTTCTCTCCCCCACCCGCCGCCCCCATTCTATATTGCATGTATAGCCTCATTTCAAGGTAAAAGATGCATGAATATGATTTCTTTTATGGAATTTCTTCTTTTCCATAGATCATTTTAAAAATATACTTTGCCCATTTCTAGAAAGAGTCAAGAGTGCCATCTGAATTTAAGACAATGGCCCTGAATAATGTAGCACCCCCACACACTCTTTGTAGATATCATTAAATGAACAGAAAGAGGGAAAATAGCCTTCAAGTTTCTCTGTAAAGGTACCTTATCTTCAAATTGCGCTTCAAGTGTTATTTAGATTCTTTATGCATTTCAAGCTGCTAATCTTCAGCCTCAGATCTATTTCCATGCCCAACAACCAACAGTGCTGCCATTCTATGCAGAGTTACTCCAGTCTAAGCCCACTGAACGGACTACGCACTGAAGTGTTCTTCAGACTCAGAGCCAAGCTACAAGTGATGCCTGACACAGGTTGGACACTTGTTAGCTTCCCTCAAGTTTTGATGGGAAATGTAGGCGTCCCGGTTTTACAGCTTGGCTCTCCATTTCATTTAAGTTTACAGAACCCCCCCTCCCCCCCCCACACACAGCGGAGGGGAAAGGGGCGCCCAGTGAGAGCCCGACGTCTGCACTCCCCTCCCGACCGCATGTTCTCCCTCCCATAAACTGCCACTCTGTAAACTTCAATTAAATGAAGAGCCAAGCTGCAAGACCAGAACGCCTACGTTTCCCATTAAAACTTGAGGGAAGCTGTATGCGCAAAAATGGAAAGTGCAAGAAGTACCAACTGTAGAGGATTGGATTTACAAATTGCTGTACATGGCAGAAATGGATAGAATGACAAGAAAACTTAAAGACCTGGATCCAGAACAATATATGGCAGACTGGGTGAAATTGAAACAATTTTTGGGAAAAAAAATGGGATGTGAAAGGAGAACTGTGGCAGTTTGAGAATTTTTAAATTAAGACATTACAAACAGAAGAGAGAAGTGATTTTACCACTAAGAAATGTGTATCTATTTTAATCTAAGCTAGGACTATAGTACAGTATAAGAGGAGTTGAATTTATAACTGACTTTTGAAAAATAAGATAGTGATATTAAAAGTAATACAGCATATATATAGTTTATATAAGGGAATATAGAATTGTTTGGAGTAAACTGTGATTAAGTTAGGTTTATAGTTGAGCTTGAAGAATATGTTGCCAATAATTGAAAATATCATTAGTATTACCAATATAGTATGTACAGAGTAAATATAAGGCTTAGAGTAACTAACTTTATATAGGGATGGTTAAGAAATGTTTAACATAAAATTGATTAAGAAATAAAGGGGGGTAAAGGGTTGGAAAGCTGTTGGAAGTCAAGAAGGAGGGGGGAAAGGGTGGGGATTAGATTAGGTTAAATAAGATAGGATTAAAATGTTATTATGTATATGATGACTCACCAATAAATTTCTTTAAAAAAAAAAAAACATGAGGGAAGCTGTCAAGTGTCCAACCTGTGTCAGGCGTCACTTGTAGCTTGGCTCTAAGACAAGGGGCCGTGTCAGACGCAAGGGCTGGAAACAAAAGAGACAGGAATGAATGTGGTCATACAAATGAATACACCTTCATCGTTCCATCATTTGGTGGCTATCTCATTACAAGAAGTGGTGAGATTGACATTTTTTTATGAATTCTCAAGGAAGGGGAAAAAATAAAATTCATGATGAATGATGTATAAAATTAATACACACACACACACGGTGCTCTCTTACAGAGAGTTTTTTCCTAAAAGGCACATTGTCCATTTCTAGAAAGAACTGGGAAACCTTTCCAGCTTTAAGGCAAAAGCCATCAATAAAGCAAGCTTAGTCCCCTCTGTTATTTATTTATTTATTGTGAAAGTTGGAAGCAGTTTACAATTGACACATTTAACTTCCAACTGAGCTGGAGAAGCAGGATAATTTTAATAAACATAAACTGGAATAAAGACTTACTAAACTGACCAGTGAGAGCCCCGTGGCGCAGAGTGGTAAGCTGCAGTACTGCAGCCCAACCTCTGCTCACGACTTGAGTTCGATCCTGGCAGAAGCCGGGTTTAGATAACCGGCTCAAGGTTGACTCAGCTTTCCATCCTTCCGAGGTCGATAAAATGAGTACCCAGTTTCCTGGAGGTAAAGTGTAGATAACTGGGGAAGGCAATAGCAAACCACCCTGTAAAAAGTCTGCCAAGAAAACGTCATGATGTGACGTCCCCCCCATGGGTCAGTAATGACTCGGTGCTTGCACAGGAGACTACCTTTACCTTACCTTTAAACTGACCAGCAAACAGCTGCAAACGAGAACAGCATTATCATTATTCATGTTGCCGCCAACATTATTCAATGCAAAGTCTTGTGAACTACAACAGTCTTTACCTAAATATGTTCACTTCACTTTTCTCTTACTCTGGAGACTCTAAGCAGCTTACTAAATTAGGTGCATATTTTGGTAACTTCCCGCGAACTGGATTGTGCACTTGTGTATATATATATATATATTCAAAGATTCATATATTCAAATTTATTATACAGTCAAAAGACCAGCATAGAGAGAATACTACAAAATTACAAAGTTAAAATTATTAGTAAAAATAGCACAAAATTAAAATAGTTAATTAAAACAGTAATATAAAAGGGTAATATTTACATAAACTCCGATAATGTGCACTTGTAAAATCCCCGTTCATTTTAGGGGGATTGGCACCAAAAGAGTTCACAGGAAATTTTGCCCATGGGCTGCTTATTTTCAAATTGTTCATTGCAGCAGATTTACTGCCATCTTTAAGTCTGTTCACGTTAACATACACTGTCGAACAAACTTTACTTTCAGTAAGTTTCCCTTAACACTCTTGCTTTATTGATTCCTCCAATAACAATTATTAAAACTGTAGGAAATGATTGCTTAATTAAGTTCAGCATCGGTGATGGGATAATGTTATATTCCTTATTTAGTGGAGCTGTTTCTAAATTGTTCCTAAGCTATTAATGTAAATGTATGGATATCAACCTTTTGAGGAGGTGAGGTTTAGCACACAACATTGAGCCATGTAAAAAAAAAGGGGGGGATCTTTTTAAACCTTTCTATCTTGCTTTTATAATTCTGGGACATCTCTTCAACTAGATAATTTGTTAACAAATAAGCAAATAAGTAACAGGGAAAAATACTCCAATCTCAATGGTTTTTGCTTGTACATTTTTTATTCTGCTTTTGTTCCCAAAGGGGACCCAAAGTGGCTTATTTAGTGACACACTAAATATCCTGGTCTGGTATGGAAGCTACTGGGGTGGTCTATTAAGGCCACAGGCTTCAAGCCACAGACTGAGGGCCAAGCTACACATGACGAATGACACTTGAACAGCAAGTGTATTTCTCCCTGTTCACTTGCCCTCCACTCAATCCACTTGCCGTTCAAGTGTCATTCGTCATGTGTAGCTTGGCCCTGAGAATCAAGGACCAAGAGCCTTTGGCTTTTGCCCTTTGGCTCATGCCTCTGTCCGTGCTAGGGTTGCCAGCCTCCAGGTAGTAATAAGCCCAAAAGAGAGAGTCACGTAAAGCAAATGGTATCAGAAAAAACATGACCAACTAACTAAGAAGGTATAATAAATAATACAGTCAATATAAATCTACAAACAGTGAATTTATAGAAAATATGTAAAGCAATCAAACAAAACAATCAAAAAGCTCTTAAAGGGAGCCTCGGCAAAACCAGACCACCCCATTGCAACGTAGCTCCAACAGGTAGCAACGCGCAAAACCGAGGGGGGGGAGGCAACCCCAGAGTCAAAAAAACTAAGCTGTGACCATAGCCAAACGCTTATTAATAAAGTAAATATACATCAAGTAAATATAACATCAAAAGAATTCTACCAAGTAAACAATATAGAATTGACCAAGGGTAACCATAAGACAGTATCAATGAAATCAAATGAGATTAATGAATACAAAGAACAACATTCAAAGAAAAACCACCAACTTGTGCAACAAGAAATCCATGTAAAAGTAATAAAGCCAAGTCATGGTCTATAATAGTAAACTCAATGAATGAGCTGCTGAAATAAAAAATGTAACCGCAACGGATTAGCTAGCAATTGACCATCCTGTATCGGATTCTCCTTCCAAGCAGTTACAACTGTAAGACATAAAAATTACAATAAATACAAATTTCAAAAGTTTGCACACAATCCCGTAATTTCCAATGACAAAATACTCACACAGCAGAAAACAGTTCTAAACTCATTCAAAACAGGTACATAGTAACAGATTTATATTGACTGTATTATTTATTATACCTTCTTAGTTAGTTGGTCACGTTTTTTCTGAAGCCTCCAGGTAGTGGCTGGAGATCTCCTGGAATTACAACTGGTCTCCAGGCCACGGAGATCAGTTCACCTGGAGAAAATGGCTAATTTGGGTGGGTGGTCTCTATGGAATTATGCCATGCCAAGGTCCTTTCCCTCCCCAAATCCCACTTTCTCCAGATTTCTCCAGGTTTCACCCCCCAGATCTCCAGGAATTTCCCAACTTGGAGCTGGCAACCCTAGTCCATGCCCAGGGTTTAGCAACCTACATCTCCAACCAGAGGGAAGCGAAATCTCAGCCTAAACCCCTCAACCAGCAGGCAGCCATCTTCCCATTCCCTCATCCTTCTACTCGAGCATATTGAGAAGAGGGTGAAATACTTACATTGCTTGCAAGGGATTGGCAGATTGATTGTGTTTTCATGTTTACACTCAATAAGGTTCTATTTTGGGGAGTTGGCTGGTTTAATCTGTTATATTGATGAAAAAGAAGGGTGTAGCACTCATCCCCCAGATCCTGCCTATCTTCCAGGGCTCTGAACCAGTCCTTGTGACGCAAATCCAAATAATGGTCGGCCAGTCAGAGCCCACCGAACTCCACTGGGTAGAAGGAGGTGATCCAGCCTAAGCTTAAGAGCAGGAACAGAGAAACATTTCCCTCAAACATGGAACTGTAGCTCTGGATAAGGGTAGATCCAGAGGAGTTAGCCGTGTTAGTCTGTAGCAGCAAAATCAAAAAGAGTCCAGTAGCACCTTTAAGACTAAAGGTGCTACTGGACTCTTTTTGATCTGGATAAGAGTGTCAGCTTAGTCAGGATTTTTATGTGAATTTTAATTAGGATTTGGGGTCAGGTTAGGGAAGAAAACTTGTTTTAGCCAGGTATACAAGCGGTCTGTTAAGGACCCATCCAATCTCACTTGCATGTGTACAGGTTCCATGAACAGGGCCTCTGTAAATTAAAGGAGCTGCCTAGAACATGAATCATGCCAGTTGAGGAAATCGATTTCCCTGAATCTTGAATGCCCCGTCTCTGTCCCATAGCCTGGCCTAAAACCAGACTGAAAAAGCTCCAAGGCTCCAAGAAGGCTGGAGTTGGTCATCTACTGCTCTCTCAACTGCTTTGCCCAGAAAGGGCAGATTGGAGACTGGGTGATAATTGGCTACATCAAGGATGGTTTTTTAAAGTAGTGTGGGCGGATGACAGCCCCTTTGAGAGACTGAGAGAAGGTGCCTTCCGTTAGTGACTGATTTATGATGGACATTAAGGACTCCTTTATGCGGTCTTTCAAGAGTTTAGAAGCCAGGATAGGCAAGGATCCAAATTACAAGTAGTGGCCACAGATGCTAGAATTCAGTCAGTATCCATCACTGTTTCAGGGTTAAAATGATTCAGAAATGGACCAAATGGTGTGTTAAGAACCCTTGTGACACCTCAAAGATAAACAGATTTATATTGGCCTGAGCCTTTGCAGACCGAAGCCCGTTTTGTCAAATGCCCAAACGCCTACATGCTGCGTGTATGATGATCGCTTTCCAGCACATGGGTTATTCTGCTCACGGCCCTTCATATTGAAACCTGTTGGCTTCTGCAAGTCATGGAGTAGGTGAGTGTAAATTTGACAACAGAAATGGTTGTTCCCTCCACTTCTGCTGAGATTTGTTGACCGTGATATGCAGAATCAGGTTGATCCGAGGGGGACGGACTTCTAAACACATCCCTGACGGTGTGGGCAACCCAAGACACCTGTTTGGGACACCTGGGAAAGTGTGTGATTCCCTTTAAAGACCTGGTTGCCAATTCAGATTTGCTAACTTGACAATTCAGTCTTCACACTCACCTTCTTGAACTATGGTTTGGTGTTCTGGTTGAATCAAGACACTCTTAGCTGCTGTGGCTATTCCCGAGATATAATTTACAGAAAATCCTAACGAGCTCCATTTTTTACAAAAGAACCATCTTATTCAAAGGCAATTCTTTGGAAGCTTTTTGTTTTTCCCACCTAAACTTTTTGTCTGCGGTTCATGTTAAAGTTTTACAAAAGCTATTAAAAAGAGAGAAAGGGAGGGAAAAAAACTTCAAATGGAAGCCCAGTTCATTTCGGCCATGATATCACTCTAGAATTGAAGCATTATAGAAAAGCTAAACAATGCCAAATGGATTTGGCCGAGATCAAAAGCCAAATCTATTTGTTCGCTTTCATCTTCAGTGTTCCATTTCCTAGGAGTCTGACCTTAGTCAAACATCTATTAAAGTTAGCTTTTTGATCTCTCCCCCCACCCTTAAAAAAAAAAAGATGGGGGGAAAAGCCAATCTTGAAAAATTTTCTTCCAAAGACAATCACGCTATTGTGTTTTTAATGTTTCACCAGCATCTAAGTAAATAGGATTCTCTGGTGTGTGTGACAGAACACTGGTTAAATAGGACAATCATTTTTGAGTCCCAGACAAGAATCAAAAAGAAGCATTCTTCAGAGGCTGTTAACTGGAACAAGAAATCCCCCTTAGGTCACTGGAAACCTGTTTGCTGGTCAATCTATTGCCTGTTTGGGGCCTTTAATTTTAAAAAAATGCTTTGTAATTTGATAACAGGTAGTTGCTTTCTTGTAATATGCCTTCCTCTTCATCAGTTAGAGCTAACTGGTGCTTAATCAAAATGTTCAATTTCTACTTAATTATGAGATCTTTGATTGGGTCTCAATGTCACCATGGAACCAGCTACGACCAACCCTTTGTTCCTCCCCAATATAATTTTGGGATGGTTTTGGAGGATTTCTTTAAACATTTTGATTATTATCATTTCTTAGCAGTTGGCTGGCACTCTCTCAGCTGGAACACTGTCCTGTAAGAGCTATATGGTGCCACCTCTCCCTTCCTTCCAATCCTCCTTCAAAACTCCAGTATTTAATTAATGCAATCAACTGATAGAAACTATTTGATTATTAAATAGGTGCTCCTGATCAATCAAGTAGTAAATTTTGAAAACAAAAATGTTATTTTGTTGCAAGATTTTGCAAAAGAAAAAAAAAAACCTTGGTTGGCAGGCACCTTTTTAGAAGAGGCATTGTATACTTTTTGAAAGAGGCATTCCATAATGAGAAGATGTTTGCTGTCATGTCTGCGTACTGTTTGAGATCAAGAATGCTTTACTTCAGAAAGACTGTTACATTTTTGTTCAAGGGCAGGCATATTTCATTGATTAGGCTACGTTAAAAATGTTATGAACCACCTGAGATTATCCTTAGACAGGTGGGAGATCTACTGAAAAGCTACTTTTCCCACGAAGCCTTTGTCTTAAGGCCTTCGTCCATATCTGGCTGTAAGGAAGCTTAGAGAGGGCTGTTGTTCAGTGGTAGAGCACGTCATGTTTGCATGCAGAAGGCTCAGTCTCCAGCTTCTTCAAGTAAAAAGGATCTTGAGTAGCAGTTACTGGGGAGGTTGTTTCACCATCTGAGATCATGGCAGGTTACTGCTAGTCAGAATATGTATTATTCTGTTATGTTTCTCCAGACATCGCCACGTATTTGATAGCCCTATATAAGTAAATCAATTAATCACATGCTAGAAAAATGCTTCTGTGCATGGCGCCCTTTAAAAGAGTTGTGCAAAGAGTATGATAGATGCCTTTGTTTCTCTTGCTTTGATAGATCCAGCTTTTTTTCTTCTGTTCCCCCTTCTTAGTACAATCCCTTTCCCACATGGCTTTGGTCCATGCAGAGCTCATTATCCCCAGAATGGCCTTTTTGGTGGCCAAAGAGGACCTTTTCCTCCTTTTTTCACTGGCAGAAGATCTGATTAGATCCAACCCTAGTGATGTTATTTATGAAAACCAAACTGTGTTTTAAAACTTCCTTTGCTATTGTTGAGTTTTTCATTTAATCAGCTTTGTTCTCATTAGGGCTCTACCCCAGAAATTGCCTTCTTTTTTTAAACCTACAAAACTTTTATTCAGATGGATTATACTATCTTCCAAGGAACCTCCCTCCAACTTAAGTGGCTCATTCTCCAGTGGAGTTGGAGAAAGGCTGGATGACGGCTTCCAACTTTGCTCCGTGGAATGGTAGGCTAGGGGAAGAATCCATCCCATTGTTCCTATTTAAAACTTGATTATTTCAGATTGGAAAAAAAATCAACTGCAATCTCTGGTATGAAACTGTAAAGGGAGCTAGCATGGTTTTTCTACCACTGGGAGAGTCCCACAGTAATTTACAATGTTTACAGCCCTTTGAAACAGGGTATTGCCAGAAATAATCCTTAATAGAGTTAATCATTGCTGTATTAATTTGTAAGAATGAGTGGGCTGAGATTGCTTTATGGTAGAGTGGCAAAATTAAACTGTCGCCTGCAAACACCCTACATACCATTCAGAAATTCTTTGCTGTCTTTGGATGAAATTCAGAATCCATCAGTGTTCCTGTATTCTGATTTGAAATTCGCCTCTTAAAAATATGGGACTGGGCTGTGGTTGCATGATAGAATATAGCCTAATGTTATACAATTGTTCCGATGAATTACTTGCTGTATGTAGCATCCTAAATCGAGTCTGTAAAATACAAGAGGGATTTATTCTTATTTGGCACACAGGAAATCCTAGCTACAAATTTTGGCTGTATTTATTATAACAGCTCAAGTTCAGTTTCTGATATCTATATAACATGAAGGTATAACTTGGTATATCTTTCTTTGGGGTCAATGAAGGCTTGAGTAAATCAGTATTTGTTGTGTATTTTCCAGATTGTACTGTTCTCAGTAGAATATGTATTTGTCCGGTAAGAGGTTGGATCTTTCCATAAGGAAGGGCTGCTTGATTTAAAAATAGAAGTTTCAGCTAACAGGCCTAGTTCACACAAACATTGGATGAAGTTCAGACTTACTCCTAGAGTATCCCACTTCAAACTGCAGCAGTGGGGGATTGTGTAACTGAACATTCGTCCACATACAGATGTTGGAGAGCTTAGTCTTTTCCTTGATATGCTAGAATTGCATGTACAAGGGACTTGTTTTAATGGAGAATTCCAATAAACCCCTGTAATTTATTTTTATCTCTGGATAAAAGGCAGTCTTTCTGCCTTCCTTTGACCCTTGTAGGTGAAGGGTGGTTGTCAACCGCAGCTGTCTGCCAGAGCTGATGAGAAATGTAGGGCTCAGACGGCTGTGATGCTGGGAGTTCTATGAAAGGAGCTCCTTGCATTTGTATCTCTAAAGCTCAGATACGCAGGGGCCCCATTCAGCCTAAGGAGAGAGGAGGGTTCAACTTCCCCATGCCATTTTCCCAATGTGGAATGTACAGGTATCGGTCAGTACCTGTACTGTTCCCCAACAGGACAAATAGCTGCTCCCCGAGGCCATTTCAGGTCAGAAAAGGGCACCAGGAGGGAGGGTTTAATTAATTAAATAAAATGCTTCTGTGCCAACTATCCTTGCGAAAAGTGGACTCGAGGCAGTTTACATGAAACAGCCTACATGAAACACGGACTGGAACTTCACACTAAAAATGATGGGTGCCACAATAGTCCTTGCACAAGTGGAAATGCTGAAATCATTCCTTGCCATCTGCTTGTGCTAAGTAAATGCATTTGTATCCCTAACAAGAATGGAAGTCTCAGCATGAGGTATTTTTTCTAACGTCAGAAGCACATTAAATAAATTCCTGTGAAACATGTGTTGTACATTTCCTTGCTCCGTTTGCACGTTACTATTTTGTTAAAAATGAGATTGAACTGCTGTGTGTTGCTGCGGCTTTTGCACAACCGCTTGTACAAGTAGAACCGCTCTAAGTACGGTTTCCTTTACACTTCTGCATTGCTGGATCTAAACCAATAATCATAACAATTTACTCCCCTTCTCATACTTTATCAAACCGACAAAACTAGCAGCAGACAAATCAATTAAAATGAATTAAGTTCTGCACAAAACTGATACATCCTGCAAAAATAGGAAAAAGTGCAGTTCAAACCACTAACTGCATCATGTTCTAGAGCAACTGAATGCTCTATTGAGCCTTAAAACAGAGTTCCCTACCCTCACACCGCAGTTCGGATCCAAAGACCCCTGTACCTCTTTTTTTTTTTTAATACATAGAAATAAATGCAAACTCTTCCTCTCCAAAGCGGTTGATCACAATGTTGGGGCTCCATTATATATACTTGCAATGTATACTAAGCCCCAATGTCTGAAAATGAAATGAAAACAGTGCACAATATTACAACATTTAACAATATTGAATAGGGCTGGTCTAACTCAAAGAATGAGCCCCGTGGCGCAGAGTGGTAAGCTGCAGTCCTGCAGTCCAAGCTCTGCTCACGACCTGAGTTCGATCCCGGCGGAAGCCAGGTTCACGTAGCCGGCTCAAGGTTGACTCAGCCTTCCATCCTTCCGAGGTCGGTAAAATGAG
This sequence comes from Eublepharis macularius, assembly GCF_028583425.1. Lineage (NCBI taxonomy): Eukaryota > Metazoa > Chordata > Lepidosauria > Squamata > Eublepharidae > Eublepharis > Eublepharis macularius. Next base: position 21,251,918 of record NC_072802.1, read on the forward strand.
TCCCCAGTTTCCTGGGGGTAAAGAGTAGATGACTGGGGAAGGCAATGGCAAACCACCCCATAACAAAAGTCTGCCAAGAAAACATCATGATGCGACGTCCTCCCATGGGTCAGTAATGACTCGGTGCTTGCACAGGAGACTACCTTTACCTAACTCAAAGAATATATTCAAAATCCTGACGAATGTTGAACATTCTGCTGATCTTCTTGACAATCAGTCTCTCTGCCCTCATTCTCATTTTTTACATTCTTCTTTGTGATCCTGAGCACCAAAAGGGATCAGGCAGTCAACTGTACCGAATATGATAAAGGTCACTAGAGTGAAGCTCGCTAAAAGTATTAAGTATTACAAACTTGACAAATCACTCTCGTAGCCTGAACTCTAAAAAGAACAGAAAAATGTCATGAAATCAATCAACCATCATAAGCAGCCCTCTGTGAAGAATGGAAGGAAAGCTACAGTCCTGGCCTGCTTTATTTTGTTTCTTAGCTTAGATTTTATAGTTTCCCTTCTATCATCCATCCTAGTTTTTTTTCAGAATATGAGCCCTACAGAATTTAGTTTTTGCACTTCTCAGCTTTTCAGGGTGAGTTAACCCTCCTAATCAACAACAAAAAGCTCATCCCAAATTAATCAGAAAGAAGATTTAAAAACCTCATTGGCTCTTGTAAAAACTACAGACAGCCAACACCATCGTAGAAGAGGAATTCCCCTTCTCTCATACGCCGGAGGAAATTCTTCCAAGAACACAGTTGCTGTGTGGCACATAAAGGCAGCATCTTGAAATAAATATAAGCTTCAGAACTGTTGCTTTTCCTCATATGAAAACTTAATTGATGAATCAATTGAAAATTTCTTTAGTGGCATGATATATGTTACATGCTGTGACCCATTCAAGTAGTGTTGCGCAAACATTTTTATCACGTTCCAGTTGCATTTCAAAGCAGAGGGTGATTACTCTGGGAACAGGGGCTAGTTAGGAGGAATAGCCATGACTCGGTGATAGAGCATCAGCTTTGTCTGCAGAAGGCCCCTAGCATCTCCAGCAAAAAGGATCAGGTAGTAGGTGATGTGAAAGACCTCTGCTAGAGTCTCTGGGGAGCTGTTGGTAGTTCCAGTAGACAATACTGAACTTGAGAGACCATTGAATGAAAATGAAACCTTGCCCTCAAGTCACAGCTGACTTATGGTGACCCCCGGTGGGGTTTTCCTGACAAGAGACTAACAGAGGTGGTTTGCCATTGCCTGCCTCTGCAACTCTGGTCTTCATTGGCAATCTCCCATCCAATTTCTAACCAAGGCTGACCCTGCTTAGCTTCTGAGATCCGACAAGATCAGGCTCTCCTGGTCTATCCAGGTCAGGGCTGATAGACCATTAGGGATGTGCAAAATGGATCCTAGATTTGGGGTGGAAAGCTGGATTTTTACTGATCAGACTAAATCTGGTTTTCCCGAACCAAATCAGAGAATCCAGGATCCGATCTGGGAACCCGGATCCAGATCCGGATAAATCTGGGAAACATAGCTTCAGCCTCTGGCTGGCTTCTTCTTGGACTTCTCCCACATTTTTTCAAGAAGGGGAGAGGAGAAGGGAGGACGAGTAAAGCAGGGAGAGAAGAGTGAATAATGAATGCATGAATGAATTTATTGTATATGGCCATAGGCCTTCATAATCCAAAACCATTAAAAAGCAAAAAAAATACAAGAATACAGATATAATTACATACATATAAATAAAATTACTATAAAATGCATTTTACCTAAAATGTAAAAGTTAACAACATTAAAAGGGAAGAGTGAGTAGCCAATCTGTGCAGGAGTTCTCCTTGTCTGCTTGGCTTCTGGGAGTGACCCTGGTTCAGTCTGGTTTGGTTTGGATAGAATTCTCTGTTTTGACACGATTCTCTGGTTTGATGTTAGTCCCCTTGATTCATTTGGGTTCTCGGCAGATTCCATCCATTACCTGGCTTCAGCAGTTTGGTTCTGTTGGGCTTCCTGTTGCATTTGGGAGTGCACCTTTGGCCACTGGCAGCCTTGCCCTGTTGTGTTTCTGCCTGAAAGCCTGCTTGGAAATGTTTTCCCCACAGGAAACAATGGAGAGTTGCTGGGGGCGCCGTCTTCCGGAGCCCATAGAATTGGACCTCGGAGTCCAATCTTCCTGAAACTTGGGTGGTCTTTAGAGGACAGTTAGGAATAGGTTCCAGGCAAATTTGGTGCATTTTTCTGGAAAAATGACCCCCTCCCCAGCCCTCCAGATAATAATGGCCTCATTAATCCAGCATTCTCTGAACTGTCTTAAACAGATCAGAGAATCTTCCCTAGATTTTAGGAATCTCGGATTTTTTTGAGATCCCTGAAACCTGGATCCAGATTTCTTTGAGGCGGGGCCGGGGGGGGGGCTGACGTAGTAAAAGGCAGTTTCATGTGATCACATGTGGTGCTGAAACAATACTCCAGGCTAACTGCTTCCTGGCAGTAGGCTCACATCCAGCCCCCACCTGTGCTCTCTCCAGGGTCCTGAATCACCTCACCTGGTGTCCTAGGCTCTGCTCCTTCATACCAGGTCTTTGCATATCAGTACAGAATCCACTACTTGTTGTCTATGAAGGGTCTGTCACTGAGCAGTGACTTTTCAGTAGGTCTCCATAGTAAGTAGGAGAAAGTGCTTTACATTGCTATATATTTTAATTTCTTAATCTTCTATTACATTGCATCCCACTTTTCCACCAAGAGGGTGTACATAAGTGATCTGTTTTATCCTCATGACAACCCTATGAGGTCAAGCTGAGGAAGATAGAGAGGGGGAAGAACGATGTTATAATTATGAGTCCCCATTGGGGAGGAAAGCAGGGTATAAATATCCAAATAAATGAAATAAAATAAGGAGTATTTAACTTCACATGTGACAGAGCTGAGCATAGATGCAGGCTGCAGAAGATATTGATGTATCCAGACTGAAATAAAATTATGGGGGTGGGGGAGATTTAAAATTCTAGCTGTCAGAATCTTCCAAGACTCGGATTTTTTGGAACTGTCTCCCCACTTTTCTAGTTTCAATATGGTATCACACATGAATATTTTACACTGCCAGATGTTCCATTGTTCGTGTTTTTAGAGCATCACGCTTGACCCATGGCAGTTGTGAATGCAAATAACACACACGGCTGATCCATACACAGGAATCGATGCATTCAGATTTGAAACAATACCAGAGCGAAACCATTTTTGGCGTCTTCTCCCCTCCCCCTTCGCCTTTTGAATGTTATTCATTGCAAATTGTTGACTGTTAATTTAATTAAATGTTTTGTTTTAATATGAGAGACTGTACAGCAGTGCTCTGGCTTGCCATTCAACTTTAATTAATTGCATACCTCCAGATTTGATTGCTCATAGCTCCTCTTTTCGTTAATTTACTCATTCGCAGTTTTGACAGAAAAGCTTTCCGATTAATGCAGAGGGATGGGTACCATCAAACCAGTTTCCAAACTTTTTAAAAAGGCTTTGGTCAGAGAACAATGCTTAGCCGTTCTCATTCCAGTCCACTGGGCCAGCTGAGAGAACATTAATGCCTCTCCCATCACAGCCCTCCTACGTCCTTCGCTTTGACTCCCGGCTTTGTACAGTGCTAAAATGATTCCTTCTAGGCGTTGCTGCTGATCACTTTATGGCCTATTGCGAAGGACTGTTTTCAGGAAATACTCATGAAAAATGGCCTACCATGTGAGATATTACATTGAGAGCCAATCTGGTGTAGTGGTTAAGAGTGGCAGGGCTCTAATCTGGAGACCCGGGTTTGATTCCCCTCTTCTCTGCTTAAAGCCAGCTAGGTGACCTTGGGTCAGTCACAGCTTCTTCGAGCTCTCTCAGCCCCACCCACGTCACGGGGTGATTGTTGTGAGGGTAATAATAACACACTTTGTAAATCACTCTGAACGTGCATTAACTTGTCCTGAAGGGCGGTATATAAATCAAATGTTACTATCGAATGTTATTAAATTTAATACGAGTTTTCAGAGACCTATTTTTGACCCAAGATTTCCTCATGGAACTTTTCGGGTGAAAGGTCCGGGGCTCAGTGGTAGAGCATATGATTCGCATGAATCAGGCCTCAGATTCAGTCTTTAGCGTTTCCTTTTAAAGGTTGTTGTGAGTGTTACAAAAGACCATTCTGTGCCTTGAGATCCTGGCAAGTCACTGCCAGTTAGAGTCAGCACTGCTCAGTTAGACTGCCTCGCGGTCTGACCCTGTATAAGCATCCTTTGAAGACCAGTAGTCCTTAGATAAACATTTCCCCATTGTTGTAAATATACCAGGGAAAAGTACAAATGTAAATGCCAATCATGTGGTATTTGCAGTATTCATTAATGACTTGCAAGGTTATTAATGCCCTCCAGTCATAGCTGCCTTATGGCAATCCCTTGCAGGGTTTTCATGACAAGAGACTAACAGAGGTGGTTTGCCATTGCCTGCCTTTGCAACCCTGGTCTTTGTTGGAGGTCTCCCATCCAATTACTAACCAAGGCCGACCCTGCTTAGCTTCTGAGATTTGACAAGATCAGGCTCACCTGGGCTATCCAGGTCAAGGTTATAAATGCTTGGCCTATGAGAAAATATGACTTGCATGTGTGTCACAGAGAGATTTCACAGGACGTTCAGGCATTCCATGCTGAATGGCCGGGTAGAATATTCAAGAGATAAGGAACAGAGATGTAGCATTATGGGTGTGTATTTTCCTACTTACTGACAGAGACAGACTTACTATCTGCTCTTTATCCTTGGGGGGGGGGTGAAGAATGTCCCTTCCTGTGCTAGCAAATAAGGGGGGTAGTATTTCTAGGAATGTTTTGGCATGTAGGATTGAAGTTGCTATGGCTTTGTCATGGCAATGGAATTATAAAAACCAGTTTAAGTGCTTATTGTGAATATAATTGCAGGACTATGATATGGTGATATATTAGAGGGTTGATTTGATTTGTTTCCATTACTCTGTAGTCATTGAGAGGCAGCGGGGAGAAAGGTAGCCACGAGTGGATGCATTAGAGATTAGCATAACCCTGTTGTATTGGTAACACAGGAGTATAAAAAAGTGTACAAATCTCATGCTTGTGTTGTTAGTGTTGTTATTAGCCCAACTCCCCTTAGCCAGTTCCGTTCTCCCGTCCATTGCCTTTCCCTCCTTTAGTAAAAGAGATGCAAAGCATCAGTGCCATTTAGTGAAAGAGATACAAACAACAGTGTCTCTGAGTACATACAGAGTAGTATGCAGGGCTTTTTTTTCTGGGAAAAGAGGTGGTGGAACTCAGTGGGTTGCCCTCGGAGAAAATGGTCACATGGCTGTTGGCCCCGCCTCCTGATCTCCAGACAGAGGGGAGTTGAGATTGCTCAGTGGTGCAGAAGGCAATCTAAACTCCCCTCTGTCTGGAGATCAGGGGGCGGGGCCACTGGCCATGTGACCATTTTCAACATAGTTCCTCCAGCTAAATCAGCATTTTTGTTTGTGGTTGAAGGGGGGGGGGTCCCGTCTTGCACTCATCCCCTTCTCTCGCTTTGCCCCTGTTCTGTTCCTGAAAGTTTGATGTTCCTCAGGAACAAAACTTGAGAGGGCTCAGTGGGGTGCAGAAAGAGGTCGTGCTCTGCAAAGTCCATGGATGGTGTGATGCATGCCAGGACGTTTCCCAAATATATATCCAGGGCAATCTGTCTCCTGCCCACCTGGTATAAAGAGGGGTTTCTTTCCAAGGCAGATAGTTTGATAATAACATTTGATTTATATACTGCCCTTCAGGACAACTTAATGCCCACTCAGAGCGGTTTACAAAGTATGTTATTATCCTCACAACAATCACCCTGTGAGGTGGGTGGGGCTGAGAGAACTCCGAGAAGCTGTGACTGACCCAAGATCACCTAGCTGGCTTCAAATGGAGGAGTGGGGAAGCAAACTGCCTCTCCAGATAAGAGTCCTGCTGCTCTTAACCACTACCCCAGACTGGCTCGATCCTCGTGCAAGCTTCGTTTCCAGCAGTTCTGGGCTTGGGGGAGGGAATGCTTTCAGAAGCATTCTAACAACCCGGTCTGGATTTTTTGTAACTTTCAGAACATTTCTGTTTGGTTCCAGATTCCTACAATCCAAATCCTATTGCATTGTCCGTTGGATGTCCCATCCTGTTGATTGTATTGACTTATTTATTTTTATTTTATTTATTTATTGCATGTTTAGCCCGCCCTCCCTGCAAGCAGGCTCAGGGCGGGCCACAATCATGAATAAGATACAATAAATAAGACCAATAAAATAACATCTCATGGATATCCACATTCCAAATGGGACACCCTTCCCCCTTTCCCTGCCCACTATACACAAGGGAAGAAAAGGGTAAGAGGTGTGGGTTGGTGAACCTCTAACTCTTCAAGCATGGGGAGGCAGATGGACCATATGCTCCCCCCACCACTGACAGGCAGATGGACAGTATGCTCCCCCCCCCCACTTACTCTGTATAGTCCTTCTGGAGTCCCAGTGATAAAGGCAGACTATAAATAATGCAAATAAATAAATAATAAAATACTTAACAGGACATCTCCTGCAACATAACTAAATGCTATCGTGGTGCTTCATGTCTGATCGTGCACCTTCCTTTTCATCCTTCTGTCAACTGTCCTTGAATAACAGGGGAACCTGGGGGGCTCAGCCCTCCACATTTTGCAGTAGCCCTCCCCCAGCTATTTATTACTCACATTTCTATCCCATCTCTCTTCCAACAAGGAACTCAAAACAGCTTCCCAGGAGATCTCCCAGCCAGGCAACAGCCAGATCCAAATGGTCTTAGTTTCTGCAGGGCCTTCCAGCCGTACTTTGGGCCTCTGACTTGGGCCATGATTATGATCCCCACCCACCCCAATTCAAGCTCTGTGCACAAAAGGCAGGATGCTTCAAACAATTTTGAAGCGGTGTTAATTTTTGCACCCCTCTCTCTTTCATGGCTAGGTCTAACAGCGGCTGCCATGGCTGAAGCGATGAAGTTGCAGAAGATGAAGCTGATGGCCATGAACAGCCTCCATGGAAGCGGGAGCCAGAATGGGACCGAATCCGAGAATGAAGAGCTGAATTCCAACGCAGGTAAATGGAGTTTCTGCAGTAGGTGGGGGATGCTCTGCTTGTACCATTCACTCATGCAAAGGAAAAAAACCTTCCATTGTCATCCAGTTGCTGTTGAGGTCTTATACTGGCCAGAATAGCTGTTCACAGACAGACTCACATCTCCAAAAGCTGCCAGTTTACAGAGTCGAAGGTGATCAGTTGCCCTTCCAATTTGGTCTTTGTGCAGCGTGACTCATGCTGCATTCCAAAAACCAGAATGTTTTGGAAGCAGTCCATAATTTACAGGAAACTCTACACACAGTGGAAGATCCCATCCCCTTTTTGGCACCAGAGAAGCCTTTGTTACGTTAACGGATTTTTTTTTAGAGAGATGTTGATCACATCTTTTAATTTTCCCAAATAAAAGTCTTCATCATGCTCAACCGGGAAGAAAATGAGTGTGTTTAAAAACTGTTTGTAGAGTGATAACAGTAATAATAAGCATGCGTGTAGTGTGTTTTGAGTGTGCATCACATGCATTATCTTAGTACTCTGTACAAGAGTTCTCAAAGGTATGCCAGTATCACTGTCCCCATATTACCCATGGGGAGCTGAAGCAAACAAAAACATGGCTTCCCTGTCGGCGTCAAGGTTGGGCAGCCCGGGTCTGCTGCCAGGGCCTTGAAGCAACAAGTTGGTCCTCCCGTACCTTCCTGGACAGCAGCCAGAAGATGCTGATACTCTGAGAGAAGTGAGTAAGCAGCTAGTGGCCCATTCCCATTCCATCACTCACCGTGCAGAAACAAGTGAGAATGCAACGAGGGGGAGCTGCAAATGCTCACCTTCCTTGGGTTGGGGGGACTAGACTGTACTGCCAGCATCCAGCTTCAAAATCAGCAAAGAGAACAGGGGAAGGCAATGGCATACCCACACACTGCAGCAGAGGAGACTCCCTCCCTTGGAAGTGGATATATGTGCTCGTGGGAGAAGGCAGTCCTTATTGTATTGTAGACTCAGAACATTTGCCATGAAGGTGGACAAATGTTTGCCATGGTATGTTGCTGAAGATGCTGTGGCAAGAACACACCTGCTCTGCCGTAAAGAGCATTTGCTGACTGGATTGAGACCATCACGTTGTACGTTTTTCTGCCCTGCGTCATTGTCCGCTGCTAAGAAGGTGGGTGGAAGTTTAGATGGTGAAGACTCTTATCCACGTTGAGGTGTCTTAAACATTATACCCAGTGAATGCTGTTTTCAGCCATTTTTGCATTTGGGGCCTCTCTCTTTCCCTTGTGCACCTCTCTTTGGGCACTGCCCCCAAATCCAAGGCTGCTAGAGAGTTCCGTATGTTGTGAAACACCCATAACAATTTTGTGTGCTTGTTTGGGTGCTTTGTCTGTTTTTTAAAAAAATTACCAAATGTTTGTTTTTTGTGTCACCTAACGGCTGCTAAAAATAAACGAAATGGTGGCGTAAAACGAAAATAAAAGGAGATTGGATTTTGCAAGTGACTTTTTGACAAAGGCGGGAAGCGACACAACAGCCAAGGCAGGAGCCCTGCTAGTGAGGAAAACATTTTATTTTAAGGAGACAGACCTACAGTTTCTTTGATTCGAGGTTGTGTTTAATAGCTTCTGTAATGGTTGCAACATGACTCCGCATCTCGATTTCAGCATGAATAACAACCTGTTCGTGTTTCATTTAGCTCCAAATGAGAAATTCTGCCTTTTTATTGTTTTAGGAAATTAGTCTGTGTACTATTGCTCCTGGAACTTTATAATTAATCACTAAAGGTTATAGCTGTTGGAGTTTGTGGGAAATAGATGCCTGAACGGTTATAACTGTAGCTGTCAAATCAGAAATATCGGTTTACAGCAGTGGAGTTTGTTATTCTTGGGCTTTTTATTATATGTATTACTGTAACAAAGAGTTGGAAGTTGCCTGTTTACTTGATATATATATATATATATGGAGAGAAAGAGAAGTCCCCCTCCCTTCATGCAATTTCTATCAAAGAGACAGGAGCAAAACCCCGTTAATCCCCCCACCCACCCCCACCACCAAAAAAAGATGATTGCCTAGCTATTTTTTCTAATGGTTTAAGTGGAACTGGAAAGATGTTTGGCAATCTGGCTTGAATTAAATGAAATTTGTCAGGGATTTTTAAAAAATCTCTTACTGTATTTTTTAAAAATTCAGTTCCAGGTACCATTGGAGTTCCTGTGGCTGTCAAAACGTTGTGGCCCCTCTACTAGGATTTGACAGTTTTCCCGTTGCCATTCACGTGTCCCAAGCTCTGTCCATTAGGATGATATTAAATTTATCATCTCCCTTCTCTCTTTCTTTACATATCTCTTTTTAAAAGTTTCATTATGTGAAAAGCATATACAGAGTAGATCGAACAAATGACTGCTTACATATATATATATACACACACACGCGCACACACACACACACACACACACAAGTAGAGCATTACATAGAGACTGCTATCACAGTTCACTGCTATCACAGGCTCATAACAGCTGGTTACTATTTACAAATATGTTCTTTATAGCAACATTCTGCTATTAGTCAAAAGATTACATACATTTTAATACTTCCTTCCTAATCATATCTGATGTACTGCACATCAGGAATGCCAGTATTTGATAAGGGAAAGCAGGTTCTTATAAATATATCTTGAGTCCAACTCCCTGACCATAAACATTTATAAATTAGAATGTTTTTCATTAGCACTATATGCCGAACCTTACATAACCAATGTCTTTTGGGGGGACTGTTTGTTGTTTCCAAACGTGAGCCAGTGTCATCCTTGTTGGAATTCTTAAGCATCATTCTAAAGGACAGCTTTCCCATTCCTATTGATACATCTCGTAGTGGGTAGATCACAGGGGACAAATCAAATACATACCCAACTGTAGACATTATTTCCTTTTGCAATGTATTCTAAAATCTTTGAACTAAATCATATTGCTACCACGTGTGTAGGCAAGTGTCTTTCACCTGACTACATTTCTAGTGAAGTTCAACTTTGCCTGGAATTTTGGCCAATCTGCTCAGAGTAAAATGCTGACACAAATACATTTTCAGGGCATTTTCTCTGATACCTTGTCATAACTCTGAGCATCGGGGGGCAAAGCCCTAAGGAAGTTAAGCAGCCCAGGGAAGAGCCATTTGGGCCTGCAAGAGGAACAGATAGGAGGACGGCCAACCTGTACTAGGAACAGGGAAGCAGGAACTAAGAGTGGCCGAGGAAAGAAGGATGAACGGCCCCTGCTGAAGGAAGTAAAGGAAGCATCTGGCTGGAGCCTGGGATAGGGTTTTGGGCAGACTGGCTTGGCAGCTTTGCAGGCCAGAAAGTATCAAGCCTCCAGGAGATTCAGGAGCTGACATGCCTGGCCATGAGGGGAGCTGGAAGGAACCTTCCCCAAATGACCCAGGCAGTCTAGCTACCCACTGGCTTAATCCTGCAGAAAGGGTGCAGCAGCCAAGACAGGAGCTCAGTGAACCTGGGCTGTTTTCAAGCTGCTTAACGGTCATGGAACATCGCGCCAAGCTCCCGTAATGACAACGTCTTTCTGGTGCGATTTCGCGCAAGAACTCTCACTGCCATTCCGGGAGCTTAGCGTGATGTTCTGTGGCTGGCAAGCAGTGTGAAAACGGCCCTGGAGAAGGACTCAGGCTGGGAAAGCAGCCCTAGTACCTGGGTGGGGGCAAGTGAAGGTGATGAGAAGTGAATGGCCAGGGCTGCAGGGGGGCTGATAACTTCCGGAATGGGCATTGTATTGGAGCCAAGCAGTTAAAGGGCAACCCTGACATATCTGGGGTATTGACTTGTTTTTGGCACTGTGGAGAAAAGATGACACCACTTCCCCAGGGGGATGGGGCCCCTGGCTCTGGGGGCTCCACATACCTACATTGTGTCAATCAATCTTTATTTAAACGGTCCTAAACCATCATAAAACATAAAAGCAGTCATAAAATTCAGGAGCTCCAATGTAAAAATTATTATAATACACGAGACAAAAAATACTATATCGGCATTTCATCAGTTATTTTTGTACTTTCCTTAACTGGTGAATTTTATAGACTACCGCAAAAAACTTCGCACTGCACACAGTAACCACTGAGTTTTCATCCATTAATAACATTCTAGTATACACTAATTCCGAATGACCAGGGTACCTTGTAGGTACCTTGTAGAGAAAATAAGCAAATGTTCCCATTCAATTGGGAAGGTTGCTAATCTTAATCAGTAATTTCAGTGCAATCCTAAACAAAGTTATATACCGTTCTAAATCTATTGAGTCAATGGGTTTAGAACGGTGTACCTGCTTTGTATGGCACTGTTTGCCTCCCGGATGAAAACCTTAGCCATAAGGCGTTTTAACTGATTCAGTTACACTAATAGTTTTCAGATTTATTTAGGTATCTAAATTTATCATGAAATCTGAGAATATTTGAGTGCCAGGCCCTTCTCTTTTGAACAGATCAAACTCTTGAGTCTTTGTGTTTGTGCTGTTTGGTTTCGTGTTTCCCATAAAATACGCACATTGACATCAGGAGTGCCTTACTGCTGTTGACTAGGCCTCATCGTCATCATTCATTATTTGTAAGCATAGCCGTATTGTGTAGTGTGCTGTGTACTGATTTTTTTGGCCGTCCAGGTTTATGTTTGCTTTGAAATATTCTCTGCGTTGTGTTTGCTAATGTACCACAGTTAAAGGGTGGGCTTTCCTGTTTTAGGTCAGCTGGAACACCAATCGAAGTATGGAAGTTAGAAGGGCCTTTGTCTGGCCAGTTCCTCATCCAAGGCAACCCCACAGACACATTCCCACAAGTGCAGAAATTGCTTCTGAGTTGCCTGTTGGGAGCAAATCCTGCAGTTGGAAGGAAATACTGAAATGTTTCTTTTTTCTTAGCAAAGTATTTATCAAAGATTGAAATCCTGTAAGGTTGGGACTGGCTACTAGACATGGGCACGAACGGAAAAAAACCACCAACATGGTGTTCATTGGTTGTTGTGGGTTTTCCGGGCTGTATTGCCGTGGTCTTGGCATTGTAGTTCCTGACGTTTCGCCAGCAGCTGTGGCTGGCATCTTCAGAGGTGTAGCACCAGAAGACAGAGATCTCTCAGTGTCACAGTGTGGAAAAGCTGTTGGCAGGTCATTTGTATCTACTCAGGAGGGGTGGGGTTGAGCTGAGTCATCCTGTAAGAGTTTCCCAGGGTGTGGAATGCTAATGGCGGGAGGCTTCACTGTATCCTGAGGAGGTACTTTTGCATATGGATTGGTACTTGATGTGCTAATCTTCTCTGCAGGGCTATTGTCGGGTATAGAGTGTTTTGTTAGCTTGGTGTTTTTCAGAACTGGAACAACTGAGTAGATATAAATGACCTGCCAACATCGTTTCCACACTGTGACACTGAGAGATCTCTGTCTTTTGGTGCTACACCTCTGAAGATGCCAGCCACAGCTGCTGGCGAAACGTCAGGAACTACAGTGCCAAGACCACGGCAATACAGCCTGAAAAACCCACAACAACCATCGTTCTCCGGCCGTGAAAGCCTTCGACAATACATGGTGTTCATTGTTCGTTGCCATCCACGAACAATGAACATTGACGAACATTACCTGTTCACAAACACGTTCATTGTTCATTGTTCGTGGGGGCCAGCAGGCTCTCCTCCAGCCATCAAGATCCCTACCACACCACTCCCAGAAACCTTACCTGAGCAGGCAGCAGGAAAGGTACCAGTAATAAATAATAGCTTGGCCCAGAGCCTGGCAGCAGCCCTGGAACTTGAAGAGGTAGATCCCTATCCCACCACACACAGAGAAAATTCTCTCAAAATGCCAACAGCAACTGTCTCTCCCTCACTGTCTGCAAAACCAGAGCTGGGAGCCCCCTTCCCCCCTGCTCTTTGCTTCCTTGTAACAAATTTGGAGCTCCACACTTGAAAGGAAGACCTGCCTAGCAAGCTAAATTGGGTTTAGATTGGTGTTTCCAGGGCAACAGCAGGAGTTCAGACAGAGTTCAGGCAGTCCCTGCCTCCAGTTGCCAAGGGAATTGAGTGCAGGTACCAGATTGGCTTGACGAACAGCAACAAACAGCGAGGAACGAGGCTTGCAACGACCACCTGTTCGTTTAGGATGGGGCCTCACTAAAAGCCTGTTCATGAACAGCTGATTGGGCTATTCGTGGCTTTTTTTAGTTCGCATTGCTGTTCGTGCCCATGTCTACTGGCTACCAGCTAGTTGCGTGGTACCAAAAGGCAAGAGGATAAGTTCAGACCCAGAAGAAGAGGGCCAAGACCTACTCATTTCTCCAGAATACTGAAATACCTAATTCCAACCAAAGCCAAGGATTTTGTACTGTAAACATTCTTGTCCCTAGCACTGCAATAGGTGTGTATCCACCAGTTCACTAAATCAGTTATTCGACGCAGGGGTGAGAAACCATGAGAATTTCAGTTTTCTTTTATTACAAACTTGCCAGTCTTCTTTGTTACTCAATTGTGGGTTTTGTTTACTGAAGACTGTGACAGAAAAGATCTATGAATAATGATTTGAAGTTAATAGTGGTTAAAGTGGCTTCTCTGTTCCATGGTCTTTCAGAGGCATTTTTCACTTGCTTTGTGGAATGTATTTGACCATAGTCAAATAATAGTCAGTTGACAATATTCGATGGGTCAATTGACAGACATTCCAATCCTATTCAATTTCCAGCAGTAGAATCTTTGCAGCTTTAGGTGCATATGAAAAGAACCTTCAGTTATCCTGATTCATGTAACTGATAATTATTTTATTGGAGGGGAAAAAAAACACATGACTGATTTAAATTTGTGTACTTTTAAAATGCAATGCATTAAATTTTTTTATGGTGGGGTGCAGAGGTTTTGCATACAGGGATAAGTAGATATAGAAAAATAAGCTTTAAGTGGCGCCTACCTATCAGCTTCTCTTCTCTTCTTGAAAAGAAGTCTTTGTATTATGATGCCATAATCAAATCATCAACAGGGAATTCTGGAGACAGAAGCAGGTTGTCCAACCCGCTAGGCAAGGAAGAAAACAGTGGAATTCTTTTTGCTAGAGTTTGGAGTTGACAAGCGTGATCGAAAAGATTCCATCTTCCTCCTCCCTGCTTTGCCAAGAGATCTCAAACAGAACTTAATGCGTCAAGTGTATTTCTTGTGCGTGTCCAAATGTTCTGCAGTGCTGTCATTTAATTCTGAGACAAGCTGATCTAAAATTCAAAAAGCACCCCCACCCCCCAAAAAACCCTTCGCACCTTCCAGCAATTGAGGGATCAGAGAGGAGCCTCTTCATAGGGTAAATATACACACAAAGCATTTCTGGTCTGTGTGGCCCCTCCATACCTGCCATGCAGTTTTTCCTCCTAAATGCAAACATCCTTCACAATCTGTTTAAAAAACCACAAATACATCACTCAGAGGAATATTTAAAGGAGCATCAGGAGGGGAGAAACTCATTGGTTTAATGGAATGCTGTCAAGGAAAATCAGCATCACAAATGACACAAGGGCAGAATTGATACTTCTGCACTGACACGTTAAAAGAAAATCCTATGCATTATTTAGAAAACCTCGAAAACTGTCAGCGGTATGATTGCCGAGTTAGCAGAAGCAGGAGGGACGGGGCTGGAGTTGAAAAGGAAAAAGCGTAGGCACGGATCCATATTGTAACCTTTCATGTTCTACACCCACCACGAGTACCTAGCTATTACATGGTCAGCAATTTTTTAAAGTTTTTTTTACCCATAAAAAATTCCCTCTTTTAAATTCTCAAGTGCTCAAAAAGTCAAAAGACGTAGGTCTTTTATTCTAAAAAGCAGGTTGCCTAAGCTGTTATTTTGTTGTAAAAGTAAAAATGACAAGATCCGAGAATAAGGTGTTGGTTTTATTTTTTTAAAAAAATGTAATGCCATTTCAGGTTTCCTGAAACATTTGCTTCCTGTCGATAAAGTTAATGTGAGTCTATGTGCATTTCTTTGTTTCTTTAAACAAACGAACACACATAAAGAGATACATATGTGTATGCATCTGTGTAAATAAAATACACACATACTTATATGTATATATATATACACACTTGTGTGTGTGTGTGTGTGTGTGTGTGTACACACACACACACACACACACACAGGGTTTTTTTCCTGGGAAAAGAGGTGGTGGAACTCAGTGGTGGAACTCAAGACCGCACAATGCCATCACTTTGGATCAGCTGGAACAAGGGGGGGGAGTTTTTTAAAGTTTAAATTGCCCTCGGCGAAAATGGTCACATGATCTCCAGACAGAGGGGCGTTTAGATTGCCCTCTGCACCGCCTCTGCGCCACCTTTTTAAGAGGTGCCAGAACTCCGTTACACCACGTTCCCTGTGTTTGTGTGTGTGTATAAAAACTGAGAGCAAGATTGGTATAATGGTTCGGGCAGGAATCCCCAATATGGTGCCCATGGGCGCTGTAGCGCCTGCCAACAGTATTTGTGGTGAAACATTGTTTCAGTTGCAGCTGCTACCACAGTATTGGTTTTATTCTTTCTCGCTCACTCCCAGTGTATTTTTAAATTCCCCCTCTTCTCCCCTACATTCGGGCTTCGCCTTTGTGCGCGTGGCTGTTTTGTATCACCACCTGTATCAGAATTCCAAATGTGCCCACAGGCTCATAAAGGCTGGAGATCCCAGGTTAGGTTGTCAGTCTAGGATCAGGAAAATTCAGCTTCAGAACCACGTTCTACCATGGAAGCTTGCTGGGTGAACCTAAGTTAGTCACACACTCCCCGCCTACCCTACCTCACAGGGTGGTTGTGAGGATAACATGGAGGAGGTACTATACAGCATCCTCTGTTCGTTTGAGGAAGAATGGGATAAAAATGTACCCAATAAATAAATGCGTTTATGAACAAAGTAACTTTATTCTAAAGCTGACAATCCCCATTTCTCTACCCAAGACTAGTTTTGGTTGAAATGTTCAAAAAAGTCTGGGTCCTGTCTTGCCACCATGCTCAGCTAAGTGCTGAGCTTTTATCTAGGGAAGAGCCTCTCCAGCCAATGGAAGATGCCATCCTGAACTGGGCAGAATGGTGAGATACAACCAATATACATATTTTGGCATTATGAGGAATTTATGTTTTTATAAAGGAAAAAATAATTCCAAACATAGGGTTGGATCTCGCTCAAAACGTCTGCCTGGTCTGGAGGTCTTGAACAAGGGGGAAAGAAAGAGAAAGACTGGTTGCCACTTTTGCTAAGTCATATTTACTGAAACCTTGCTTGTTTTTATGGATGTGCAAGATCTTATGGAACCAAGATCTTATGCAAACAGCCACCGGGCACTGAAATCTGTGGGGTGGGGAGGGGTAGACTAGGTGTTGCCCAAGATCTTGCACATGCGGACCTGTACCAAGTCCATTTATGCTTCTGCTTGTGCATCACTGGATCCAAGCTTTATATGCTAGAGCTGAGGAGAAATGGAGGGAGAGGTATTTCATGAAGGTATGAAACTGTCTGAAAAGGGTAAGTTTTGAGAGGGGAGAGGGAAGCGTCACATATTACTGCTTTGGCCTGATGCTCTCTTTCCGTTGTGATGTGCAGCCTATAGAAAGTAATGCAGTGCAGACAAACTGTATCTGTTTCAGAGTGCAGTTCTTAATGCCGATGTCATTCCTTGGCACTGCATTACCTTCAGTGAGATGCACTGAATCTAAAGTTAGAAAGTGCCAACCCTGTTGCCTTCGCAGTGTGGAGATTGTCTGTCCCGAGGCAGGCGCAGATCAGGCCAATGATGGCTGCCGGTGGTGTGAAAAAAATGCAAAAGAGTGAAAGGGGAAAGGCCACGAACCTTTTTACACCCTCCGTATTAGCAATGTTCAGAGTAAAAAAACAGAACCGTACAAGCACCACTCTACTCCATATTATTTACCCCCATCATGAGCTAGAATCAAATATTGGTGAGGGAAAATGTATCAGAAGAAAAATCCTTAAAAAAAATTAGAGAGGTTCCTTGTTTGAAACCCATGTAGAAGATTATCTCATGAAAGCCCCCAAATGCATTTGTGTGGGGTAGGCTGCGGTGGAGGGGCTCAGAATTGACTTAAAGCCTCTCTCTCATTCGATACTGTCCTATATTCCAAGGCTAAACTTTTTTCTGAATACGAGAAACCAAGGAAGGTCTCAGATTGATTGATTGATTTCGATTTTTATACTGTGCTGTTCTCCTCAGTAGAGACTCATAGTCATTGACACCGTCATTTTCCTCTCCTCCCTCCTCTCCCACAACAATCCTATGAGGGATGATGTTATTATTTCCAGCATTTATATCCTGCTGTTCTGCCCAGTCAGAGTCACTAAGGCAGATAACAAAAAATAACAAATAAGATACATCATAAAAGCAATTAAAAGTGCTTAAAATACATCATCACAAATAATCGCATCACAAAAACAATAAAATACACAAAATACATCATAAAAACAATAAAATATATCATAAAACCAATTGGACAGCCTGAAAAATCAGCAGTGGCTGAACATAGCCTAACTCAAACAGGGCACAGTATCTTATTCCAGGACACCAAAATACTGGACAACACTTCCAACTACTTTGTCAGACTGCACAGGGAAGCCATTGAAATTCACAAGCATAAGCAAAACTTCAACAGGAAAGAAGAAACCTTAAGAATGAACAGAGCATGGGCTCCAGTTCTGAAAAACACCAGGCCAACAAAACACTCCACACCCGACAATAGCCCTGCAGAGAAGATTAGCACATCAAGCACCAATCCATATGCAAAAGAACCTCCTCAGGTTACAGTGAAGCCTCCCGCCATTAGCATTCCACACCCTGGGAAACTCTTACAGAATGACTCAGCTCAACCCCACCCCTCCTGAGTAGATACAAATGACCTACATCTTTTCCACACTGTGACACTGAGAGATCTCTGTCTTTTGGTGCTACACCTCTGAAGATGCCAGCCACAGCTGCTGGCGAAACGTCAGGAACTACAATGCCAAGACCACGGCAATACAGCCCGGAAAACCCCCAACAACCATCGATGTTGATCATTTCACTAGAAGGAGCAATGTTCTTCAGAGAATGGATCCGGACATGACAGAGGAATCCCTGAGTTGCCACCACTGCTTCAGCAAATGCCAGGAAATTTTGAGGGCAGGGCCTGGGGAGGGCAGAGCTTTGGAAGGATGTGACGTTAATTCTGGGTAACACTCTAGGAATTTTCTCTAATCTCTATGGGAAATTTCTAGAGCATCACTATGGATTCATTTTCCTGCTAATTATTTTCCTGCTTCTCAGTTTCTAGAGGGTGGGGAAGTTGGGCCCAAGGCCAAGGGTTTCTCTGCTATGGACAGGACTCTCAAGCCTGCCTGGCTGCTGCTGCCTTCCTCTCATGGCTCCATCAGTGGCGGATAGAAACCAGAGGGAAGCGCCTTCTATTGGAGCTGGATCCAGGCGTGATGAGAGGGGCATGTCTGGTTACTTCCTGCCCTCTCTATAACAGGAACCAGCAGCAATCGCTTCTTGTTGCTAAGAACAGAAACGTGGTTATCCATACAGAACATCCTTCCTCCACCTTTAGGTGGCTTTTGGAATTGAACTCTTTTTGTGGAGGAATAAATAATGCTACGTCATTCTCTGCTAGTGATTGTGATTTTGTATTGGAATGGTTGATATTGTTGTCTTATGGTTTAACTTTTAATGGATTTTGCCCATTGCTTCTTGTGCTTTGGCCAGAAAGGCAACACATGCATCTAAAGGGATGCTTAATTCCACTAAGGATTTCCACTGGTCTTACCAGAATACTACTTTTTTCCAAAATTCCTTTCCCAAGCAGAAGTTTCTGCATTTGCTTGGAAATTTCAGGACCAAATTGCATGAGTTGTGGAAAATGCACGAGCAGATGTTTCAAATTATTGCAGCCATTTAAAACAAGCACAGAGGGCTCAAATTTTATTGGATAAATGACATTGGTTGAACTCTTCCTTCCTCACACACCATTTCCCCATTGAGGTCACCACATCCAAGATGATGCTGTGAACCCCTGTGTGGGAAAATAAAGATACAGATGCTGGAGGGAGGGGCGCTTTCAGCTGGTCCAGGCCCAATAGAAAGCTGTCTGGCTGCCCCTTGCCCAGGAGACTCAGGTCAGGAGAACCAGTCACAGATCCTCCGCATCATGTTTGTTTTTTATCTCCATACATTTAAATCCGGTGGCCATTTAAAGATACGATGTTTTGCTGAACCTTTTGAACTTATTCCCAAAGAGTGCTTGTTGAGAGCCAGTTTGGTGTAGTGGTTAAGAGCGGCAGGACTCTAATCTGGAGAGCCAGGTTTGCTCCCCCACTCCTCTACTTGAAGCCAGCTGGGTGACCTTGGGCTAGTCACAGTTCTCTGGAGCTCTCTCAGCCCCACCCACCTCACAGGGTGTTTTGTTGTGGGGATAATAATGACATACTTTGTAAACTGCTCTGAGTGGGCATTAAGTTGTCCTGAAGGGTGGTATATAAATCGAACGTTGTTGTTGTTGTTGTTGTTGTTGTTGTTGTTAATGGTTCCTCATCTTCTTGGAAAGGAGTGACAAGTGGAGTGCCGCAGGGATCTGTCCTTGGCCCTGGGTTGTTCAACATCTTTGTAAATGACTTGGATGAAGGAATAGAGGGGATGTTTATTAAATTTGCAGATGAAACTAAATTGGGAGAGGTTGCAAACACAATAGAAAGAAGCAAGATTCAAGGTGATCTTGACAGGCTGGAAAACGGCTCAAACTAACAAAATGAATTTCAACAGAGATAAACGTAAAGTTCTGCATTTAGACAGGAAAAATCACAGGCATACTTATAGGATGGGGGAGACTGTCTTGGCAGTAGTACATGTGAAAAGGATCTTAGTAGATCATACACTGAACATGAGCCAGCAATGTGATGCTGTAGCTAAAAAGGCAAACATGATTTTAGGCTGTATCAACAGAAGTATAGTGTCCAAATCACATGAGGTGATGGTATCACTTTTCTCTGCTCTGGATAGACCTCATTTGGAGTACTGTGTAGTTTTGGGCATCACAGTTCAAGAAGGATGTTGACAAGGTGGCACATGTCCAAAAGTGGGCAATGAAGATGCTGAGGGGTCTGGAGACCAAATCTTATGATGAAAGGTTGAAAGATCTGAGTATGTTTAGCCTGAAGAGGGGATGATGAGAAGTGACATGATAGCCCTTTTCAAGTATTTGAAGGGCTGTCACGTAGAGGATGGAGCTAAGTTCTTTCCTGTTGCCCCAGTGGTTTGGACTAAAAAGAACAGGTTAAGATTAAATCGAGAGTTTTTAGCTAAACATTAGGAAGAACTTCCTGACAGAGCGATTCCTCAGTGGAACAGGCTTCCTCGGGAGTGGTGGGAGTTGAAGGCATTTAAGAAGAGGCTAGATGGCCACCTGACAGCTTGATGATTCTCTGATTTAATATGAATGTACACAGATCAGGAAAGGGAGCGCATGAAGGGATGAGCTGGTGCTGGGTTCTCGTGGCCCTTTCTTATATGCCCAGGGTAATGCCGATCACAACTTTGGGGTCAGGTAGGAATTTTCCTCCGGACCAGATGGACCAGGGATCCTGGCGGTTTTTTGCCTTCCTCTGAGCATAGAGCAGGGGTCACTGAGGGAGGTGAGAGAGGGGGATAGCTTTGCATTTCCTGCATTGTGCAGGGGGCTGGACTAGATGGCCCCGTGTGGGCCCTTTCAGCTCTATGTTTCTGTCTATGATGTTTTGCTGGATTTATTGAAACCAGAGATGCTGAGAACACAATCGCCAAGTGCACTTACATAGATCAAACTCCTTGCTACCATGTGACTCAGTCCCTGATGGGATTACCTTAATGCTGCTGTTTGATTTTGAAGTTGAGCACCGCACCAAGCATCTTTGCATTTATGCAATCACAGCTTGTTTGTGCCTTCCCTGCTTTTTAGTTCAGTTTAGGGCCCTGTGGCAGGGAAAATGAGATGCAGTATACACCCCAGACACACCCTTTTAAGTAATTTTAAAGTTTTAAGTTTTTAGCAGTGCAGGGAGAGAAATAATGTACACCTCCCACGAGGCCATGCAAGAATGCACATGCGCTAAATGGTCTGCACTCAGACTGCTCGGCATACTTTAACATACAGTGAGTTACACTGTCATAGCAAGGCACGCAAAGACACCAAAGGAGGAAATCTCAGCACAAAAGGTAAAACTTCTTTAATAGTGTGCCTTTTAAGTTGTTGGCAGTACGTGGGGGAGAAGCAGCTCCTAGCACACGGACAGACATATTGGAGCTTAAAGGTGGAGACCAATGGCCCGTCAAATTTTTCCTCCGGTTTTTGCCAAATGTGAGGAGGATGCTGGCATAATTAAGCATCCCTGTTTTGAAACACTTTTTTGGCTTCTCCTTGAGATTCCTTTAGACATTTCACCTTAACAGAAACCTCCATATTTAAACTATAAGTACAATTGGATGGCAATCTTTTCATAATAGGCAAATTAAATCAATATTTTTTGAAGACCTTGACGCAACTGAAGAGGGTGAGAAGGGGCAAGTAGCGCAATTTTAAAACAGTTTGGAATGGCCATATGCCTGCCACCTTTCCCCTATCTTTTACAAATTTATAGTCTCTGAGTGCAGAGGTCTAGCACTTCAAAGCATCCAAAAAAAAGAAAAGACAGAAAGAGACATTCCGCATGCACTAATCTTCATTCCCCCCCCCCCCTATCTTCTTACAGCAGCACTAATGGAAATGTATTTTGTTTAATGACTCCGAAATCCTGTTTGTAATTAGATGTGGGAATTGGTCTTACTTTGTAACAGATGATACTGGAATAATAATATGAGAGATGGTACACTGAGACCACGATCCTCCTAAATCTATATCATTTTTCAAGCTATTGACAGGAAAATGTGTTTGTGCAAACACAGAAAAAGTAGAGATTGATTTTTTTTAAAGCAGGAATGTATGTGATAATAAAGCCCCATTCCCTATCAGATTGTTTAGAGGTTTATATATTAACTGTTTTGATTTCTTTTTTTATTCAAACCAGTGTACCAGAGGAGTCGTTGTGATGGGAAGGTTTAAAGGGATCATATTTGCAAACATGTAAAGGAGTTCTATTGTGGCTCTCACAATATTCTGGCTGTTGTTTGTGCTGCTATCCTACCCCTGGCTATGTAGGAGTAGGCTTTATGATGCAGTCCTGAGCAGAGTTACAAAATTCATGGACAACAAATTAACAGTCAAAGTTGAACGAGGGTTTCAGTCAACGAGTTTAGAAGATTTAGGATGCCACTCTGAGGCTCAGTATTCATGTTTTTGTACGCATGCTCAGAATTATGTGGGAGCTGCACGCATTGTACGTATTTTTATGGGGCAGGGCTGCTTGCATGGTATGTTAATCTGACAATCAGTTTCTTCGTTTATTGAGATAGTTATACCCTGCCTTTCTCAGAGTCCGCAATGGTTCAAGGCAGCTGGCAAATGCAGGTTTGAACCGACACCGTACTAATAGGTAAGATCTGATGGATATCAGCATATTTAAAAATGGCCCAACGTACAACTCACTCGCAGTTGCTTGGCCATAAGCAAACATTCAGTTGATCTCTAGAATCACTGGAAACAAAAAAAGCTTTGTAGTTCCATTGGCTCAGTTTGCAGGACCTGAGCAAGGCTGTCAATGATAGGACAGTTTGGAGGGCGTTCATTCATACGGTCGCCATAAGTCGGAAGTGTCTTAAAGGCTCATCACTCGTACATAATGCCTTTGGACCTGTGTCAGGCTTAGGAACTCACATGACCTTTTCCTCTGGGGGGCTCTTCTGTTGAATAAATACCATCACCGAGGAAGACTCCTGAGCTGTGATAGCTGCTGTAGCATAGTGGTTAAGAGGTGAATGCAAATCAGCACTCTGCCGGTTCGAATCCCACCCAGCAGGTGGCTGGGAATAAGTTACTCCTCTCTGCCCCGACTGTGCTGTGGAGATGATAATAATAATGCTGATTTTGTTCACTGCTCTGAGCAGGGCACTAATCTGTCTAGAAGAGCAGTATCTAAGCAGTTATTATTAGCTATTATTTATTCACTGGTTTCATGGATGGAAATCAGTGGGCTTAAAAGTGTGTAACTCTGCCTAGAATGACATTGTTAGATTTTCGCGCATCACCACCATCTAAGGATGTACAAACATAGAGTGGGGTCCACCAATTTTTTCACTCAATCTCAGGCCATTCATTCCACTTGGCTTTTGTCCATGCAGGTCTTATGAATCCAAACAAAGCATTCTATTATGTATGTATGTACGTATGTATCCGCCTTTCTCGCTGAGACTCAAGGCGGATTACAGAGTGTGAGATCAGTACAATCAGTAGCAAGGACAAGGGCAGGCATTTCCATACAGTGTCAAGGACATTTCCATGGTCAAAGGTGATCCCTGACTCCCTTTTTCACAATGGAAAAACTGGTTGGGTCCACGTCATGCAGGGCTTCATTTCTTTTTATTTTCAAAGTTTGTCTTTGTGAGGCTTTTTTTTGTTGTTGTTGACGGTGTCTCTGAGGGCCAAGCTACAAGTGACAAATGACACTTGAACGGCAAGTGGATTGAGTGGAGGGCAAGTGAACAGGGAGAAATACACTTGCCGTTCAAGTGTCATTCGTCACTTGTAGCTTGGCCCTGATTCATTTATTTCTTTTACGGAATTTTTGGGCCATGGTTGCATTCTATGCCATTTTTACGCCGTTTATTAGCAGTCAACAATAAAAGCATTCAAGGTTGCATCAGTGCCATGGGAGAGGGGATATTCTGCACAAGGAAAGAAAATGGTATTGAAATGAAGACTTGCAGATTCACGCAAGGGAAAAACAAAAATGAATGGAGATTCTGGTGGCAAAATGATGGGGATGCCAAATTTAGAAACCTCTAATAGTTATGAAGGTTTCACCCTTTTTCTTGGTGTTACATATAGAAGTTTCACATGATGATATTTTTGCTTGAAGGAGGCATTTCTGAACAGCCAGTAATGGGTAGCTTCTCTCATAGTCATAAGGAATGACATTTTTGGCAACACTGACATGCCAGGAATGGTAGGGAGCAGAGATAATCTTTGTCTTGCCTTCCATATTATTTTAGCAATCAAAGGCAGGAAGAGTGAAATCCCCAGAACCAAAAGTTTGGAATAGTTTATCCTGCCTGCTCCACCATACACATGAAAAAATTAGAGTAAAATGGGCCTCGTCTCTTAGGATTCACAACTCCCATGCTGTGCAGAAGATGTTTCTGCCAGCTATACAGCTGCCAGCAGCAGGAGCCACATAAATGCCAATTTGAATCAGAGCTTATGTTATCAAAACCACACACAACAGTAAAAAAATACTGATTTATGGAGAAGGCAAGGAGGTTTCCTAACAACATGGGCGTTAATTGTCTCATTGGTGGCATTCTTTATGGATCCAGCCTTGGGCCAAGAGAACATCTTAAGACTCTAGTAGAGAGCAATGTGTGAAAGGGTCACAGGGCACACAGACTAAGAGAGTGCACCAGGGCTCTCTAGGACACACGCTCATGCAGAAACCAGCCCTATTTATGTAGCCTTGTTAATAAACTTACTTGTTGACTTCAATAACCTTTACCTGGAAGGCCCACAAGCAGAGTCTGAAGGCAATATGCTTTCCCTACAGAGGTCCTCACTGCCAGCAACTGGAGTTCCCAGGTACACAGCCTCTGAACATGGAGGTTCCATTTAACCTTTATGTCTGTTGAGTAGATAGGCCTTTGCTCCATTACTTTATCAACTCCCTTTTTAAACGTCATCTGAGCTAGCATCACTCTATATTGTGGAAGCAAATTTCATAAACCAATTATGAGTGGTCTTTGTGGCTGCGGGAGGATTTGAAGCAGGGACTTCTGTACTTAGCCACTACTCTACATTAGGTCAGATGCGGACTTTTCTTTTCAGTGCTAGGTCAAGAGAGTGCAGTTCTCCCATGAGCCTGACAGGAAATTTGCCTTGTTGCTCCTTGTCTTTTGCTGATGTTCTTGCTTGTTTGGTTATTTTTAAGTAAAATAAGTAGATCTGATCAGGGGTCGTTTCGTAGAAAAAGAGCTGCAGGAACTCATTAGCATAACTCATTAGCATATGCCACGCCCCGTGTCATCACCGGAAGTGTGTCATTAGTAGGGTTGCCAGGCCCCCTCGATCTCCCAGCGGGGGGCGCTTGCTCCTGCAAGCGCGATGACATCACTTAGTGACGTCACCACGCAGCCGATTTGGGCGCGGATCGGGCCCATTGTGGCCCCCTGTGGAGCGCTCCTGCGCTCCGCAGGGGCCCACAACGAGCCCAATCCATGCCAAAACGGGCCCAATCCGCACCCATTTTGGCACAGATCGGGTCCGTTTTGGCGTGGATCGAGCCCGTTTAAGGCCCCTGTGGAACATGGGAGCATTCCTGCGCTCCGCAGGGGCCCACAATGGGCCTGATCCGTGCCAAAACGGGCCCGATCCGCACCCATTTTGGCATGGATCGGGCCCGTTTTGGCATGGATTCGGTCCGTTGTGGGCCCTTGCGGAGCGCAGGAACGCTCCCGCACTCCACAGGGGCCCCGATCCAGGCCAAAACAGGCCTGATCCTGGCTGCTGCTGTGCGCGAGGGCGCGCAGCACCGCAGGGGGGTCGCATTGAAGGTGCTGGCCAGGGGGTCTGGCTGCCCTAGGCATTAGCATAACTGATTTGCATATGCCACACCCCCTGACATCACCTATCTTGGCTCTTTTGGACCCAATCTTGGCCATTCAGGGCCGAAATTGGGCCCAAAATGGCAAAAAGGGGCTAAAAATGGCTGAAAAGGGGCCCAAAATGGTCAGGATTGGGCCGCTGCTGAACAAGAGAGTGATCCACTACCTGTCAGAGGCCCAATCCTGGCCATTTGGGGACCAATCCTGGCTGTTTTGGGCCTGATCCTATCTATTTTGGGCCCAATCCAAGCTGAAAGAAGCCCAAAATGGCCAAAAATCAGGTGGGTGGAGCCACCTGACATGTTACCTCTTTGGAGAACTACCGGAACTGTGTTCCTGTGCATTCCCCCTCAAAATGAGCCCTGGATCTGATCATCAGACAAGGGATTATTAACAATCCCTTCAGTCAAGTTAATGAGAAATATTTCTGCTTAGGTTTGAACTTTCTTGGAGGCTGCTCCTGTTTTGTGGAATGGACTCCCGGAGGACATGCGGAGGTCCTCAAGCTTGCAGAGATTTTGGAGGCTATTTGTAAGGCAGAGCTTTTCCAGTTTGCTTTTGGTGGCTTGGGAGTGGAGGTCAGTGACTAGGATGGGGTGCACGGTTTGCGCTCTTGTTATTTGTATTGTATTTTTGTGAAATGAGGGGTTTGCGGGGTATCGTTTCGGTAAGTAACTGTGTTGGTCTGCTCTAGAACAGCAGGCTTTGAGTCCAGCGGCACTTACAGAGACTAACAAGATTTTCAAGGTGTAAGCTTTCGAGAGGTAAAGCTCCCTTCTTCAGTGCTTTGACTCTTGAAAGCTTACAACCTGAAAATCTTGCCTGTCTCTAATGTGCCACAAGACTCAAATCTTGTTGGGCTGGGTTTTGTACATATAATTCCTTGATGGTTTCACCATCTTTTAAGTCATCTTGAAGGTTTTCTAACAGGAGGTTGTCTTAAATAAATGATAAATAAATGGTAAAAGCTGCCCTTCAGAAAACAGAATTTACTGAGATTTCCTTAACAGTCTCCTGTCCACACAGTAACCTAGCAATAACCTGCTTAACTTTAACTGTGGAACAGACCGGCTTCCCTGCAGAATTCTGTTGGCATGCAACACCGGGCATCTTATATGTCCATGTCTGTGTAGCCTCCTTCTTATAGAAGGTCAGAATCCAAGCTAGTAGTTGACCGGTGACATTTTGGCAGATAAATTCTACACCAAATTGCAATGGCTGCAGGTGGGCAAACCGTTCTTTTGGCACCTCAAAAAGACTTGGCCCACTTAGTACTGTAGCAATTTGCCAAATCAGTGCTAATTTACGTTATAATTTTGCTGCCCTGTTGCTTCCAACCAAACAAAATATGGATACCTAGAGTGGCAGTGCCAGCCCTAACATGTATCTCCCTTCTCATTTTATGATACTCTTGATTTAAATGGATTTATTAGCATTTGGGGTTTTCAACACAGAGAAGAGAAATAAGAATGAACATAATATATTGAAATATGAGGCAGAACTCTGTTGGCTTGTTTATTTTTTCAAGGTTTTTAAAAAATCACTTCGTGGCACTTAAATAGCAAGGATTTGGGGACAATTGTGGATAGAAACTTTTATAGGCCTTTGCAAAGGCTACTTTGGCTTGGTGCCAACCACCGTCTAGCTGTGTTTATGAATCAAGACTTCCTTGATCATATTTGGAATGGAGCCCTGTCAGCCCAAATATGCCCTGTCCTATCCAAACTCAAAAGTGGGCTTGAGCTCAGCCATTACCTGGGTGTGAGATCATCTAGGCAACCCGGGTGCCACAGGCACTTTTTAAAAAGGAGGCAAGGACCATGGCCCAGCGGTAGAGTACATGCAGAACATTCCAGGTTTCATGCATCTCCACAAAAGGTCAGGTAGAAAGTGATGCGAAAGATCTCCACCTCATATCCAGAGACTGGCTGCCAGCCAGGGCAGATGTCAGTGTGTTTGATATTTCAGGGCTGGTTCATTTGTTCATATATAGCCAAGACAAAAAGGTTATCTCCTCAATGACAGCTGGGCTTGGCAATCTCATGTTCAAATCATGGCCACCGGACCTCCCCCACCCCAGGCCGTGACTACTTTTGCCACTTCACAGAATAGTTTCATCTTCTCTATATCAATATTAGTGTATGTCACATAATACCTTGCCATTTCCTGTAATGGCAGAAAAATATCAATTACACAGATTAAAGAGGATATATATGCAGATGTTAAAAGTTGAATAATTTATGCGGGTTACAGAACTTTGGCTTTTCTTGGAATGGAATTTGGAATCTTGTTTGTCTTTATAGTAAAGAGTCCAGTAGCACCTTTAAGACTAACCAACTTTACTGTAGCATAAGCTTTCGAGAACCACAGTTCTCTTTGTCAGAAGAGAACTGTGGTTCTTGAAAGCTTATGCTACAGTAAAGTTGGTTAGTCTTAAAGGTGCTACTGGACTCTTTACTTTTGCTACTACAGACTAACACGGATAAACCCTCTGGATCTTGTTTGTCTTTGATTTTTTTCCCCTTAATTCAGGGAACATTAAGTTTTGACCAGAACTGATGATAATGAAAATGTACATTCCACCTACAATTTGTGAAATTGTTTAACGGGGGGGGGGGGGGCGTTCTCCCATTACTGTTCTTTGTTGCATATCTTCTTGTATCTTCTGACAATAAAATCCCTTTTTGACATTTAATCAGTAGTGGAGTTGTTCCACTCCCATTATCTATTCATGAACTTTATCGCCCAGATAAGGCATTAAGAGTGAGAGTACCTTTTAGCTCTGACATGAAGCGATATTTAAAACTTTGAAACTTGTCTGGCTGGATCTTTGTGTAATCCCAGGTGCTCATTCACATGTTTTATTTATAGAAAAATCTGACAGATCTTTTTTACTTTCTTGAGGTGCGAGAACTTCTAAAAACATACTCTTTTGGGTAACCCTCGTCAGCACGAGAAGTTGCCATATTGGGTTAGCTCATACGTTCTGGTGATACCACAGTCACCTACCTTTGACTGACAGCAGCTCATCAAAGTCTCAGGAAGAGGATCTTTCCCAACCAGCTCTGCTCTGTGAGATCCTTTAGTTGGAGCGAACCTGACATGTTTTGCATGCAAAATGATGTGTCTGGGAATCTTTAGGCAGCATTCTGGTCCCTGTATTACTGACATATTTATGATTAATTAGATTTTTATCCTACTCATCCATCAGTCAGGGAGTTTAGGCCAATATATGTGATTTCTGCCTTTCACCCTCACAACGACCTTGTGAGGATGTTTAGGCCTACCAGGTTGCCTGCTTCAACAACCATTCCAGGTTGCTGCACTCACTGGTTCTGCCCTTTCCCTTGCTCAGTGGAACAATGGAAGTAAAACTGGGGGGATGCCATCACATGATGCTAGGAATTCCCCCAAGCTCTATGGTTTTTACCACAGAGATTTGAGGAATTCCTAGAGTGTCATAAGAATAGGCTGAGAGAGCATGGCTGACCTAAGTAATCACTCAGTGAGCTTCATGGCAGTGTGGGACTTTGAACTCACATCTCCCCAATGCTGCAT
This sequence comes from Eublepharis macularius, assembly GCF_028583425.1. Classification (NCBI taxonomy): domain Eukaryota; kingdom Metazoa; phylum Chordata; class Lepidosauria; order Squamata; family Eublepharidae; genus Eublepharis; species Eublepharis macularius. The sequence continues at coordinate 21,281,325 of NC_072802.1, forward strand.
TTCACCAGGTGCATAAAGTAGGGATACATTAAACAGTCTGAAATAATTGTTTTGTTTTGTTTTGTTTTTTTGCTTATAGTTTCCCACATGGAACAGAACATTGGGGTAATGGTATTTAGTAGATACTAGCTGTGTATGGATTTAATATTATCAATTATGTGGATTTAAATAAATCTGAATGTTTTCATGAATATGTATCTCACTTGTGGTTGTATGGCACTGTGGATTTTGTTGCTTTCTGCCTTAATAAACCAGTTGCTGTTCTGTGTATGTCATAGTGTAGAAAGTTTAAAATGTGAACATTAATGATAAAATCCATACAATTTTGGTGAAAAAATGTTGAAATAGTGGTGGTCAAGAGGATGCAATATTCATCAAAAGCATGCACGATTCTGGATTTTTAAAATCAGGGCATAGAAGAACTCTTCCAATTTACAGTGACTTTACTCCATGGGCAAATGAGGAAAATTTTATCAGAGAAATAAGTGGTTTGAAAATTCTGCTTTTTGCACATTTCAGTGGTAAGTCTGTTACGAAGTATTTCAACTCTATCTCAGATTTCTCCACAATCCAATTAAACCAAGTTATAATCAGGGGTAGACAAAATATAATAGTAAACAATAAAATCAGCAATAAAATACCCATTAAAGTCACCAGCATTGTACCACATGACCTCCATATTTAGCAATAAAAATCAGGTTTAAAAATCAGTGTCAGAGAGAGTGTTTCGACAAGGGGGTGGAAATGTTCTCATGTGCCACCAAAAAACCCAACCAAACAAAATGAATGTCAACAAAAAGACTTGGAAAATAAAATTTTCCTGGTGCTTCAAGTGCAACAAGTATGGTGACAAGAAACTTGCCTTGGAGAAGGAGCTCCACAACAGGGTGCCACAATGGAGAAGGCCCTGATGATTGCCTGCCTCACTTTAAAGTAGGGTTGCCAACTCCAGGTTTGGAAATTTCTGAAGATTTGGGAGAGGAACTGGGAGAGGGCAAGGTTTGGAAGGGGAGGGATCTCAGTGAAGTATAATGCCATAGAGTCCACCCTGCAAAGCAGCCATTTTCTTCAGGGGAACTGATCTCTGTAGCCTGGCTGAACATGGTAATCAGCTCATGCCGAACTGATAAGTTCCCACTCGTCCTGCAAGTCATGTTTGCAAACTGGGGACACACCGTGGTGTGCTATCATGGTTATTTGAGTGAAAACAAACCACAATTTGCCAGTTTGGGCATAATCACCCAATATAAGACCAAAGGTCCCCGTGAGAAACAATACACTCAAGTAATAATCGCTGATTGTTATTTATTGTAGTATTTATTATATTCAGGGCTTTTTGTTCAGCTGGAATGTGGTGGAACAGAGGTTCGGCACCTCTTGAACATGGTCATATGGCCGGTGGCCCCACCCCCTGATCTCCAGACAGAGGGGAGTTTAAATTGCCCTTCGTGCCAAGTGGCGCAGAGGGCAATCTAAACTCCCCTCTGTCTGGAGATTAGGGGGCAGGGCCACCGGCCATGTCACCATTTTCACCAAGGGCAATTTAAACTTAAAAAAACTCCTCCCTTGTTCCAGCTGACCCAAAGTGACATCATCGTGCGGTCCTGAGTTCCACCACTGAGTTCCACCACCTCTCTTCCCAGAAAAAAAGCCCTGATTATATTTATTGGCATTATTATTGGATATTTATTGATCATTACTTGATCATGGTCTTCATGATTCTGACTTAACTTATGACTAGTCAGTAATGAATTTATGATTGCTGTGCTGTAACTGACATAATTAATTGCATTGTATTTATGAATGGTTGTAATTGTTACTGTTTATGGTATCCTGAGGCTGTTAATAGCCAATCACATTTTATGTATGAGCACTTTGCACTTTAAATAGAAAATAATTATATAGATTATTATTTGTCTTGAATCTCATGGCGACCTTTGGTCTTACATTGGGTGGTTGCATACCCGTGGGAGCCCTCTTCAGTTGGTACTTACTAGTTTGGGCATAATGGCTGATTGTGCTCTGTTGAAAACCAAGCTGTCATTAACTTCTAGTGTTTGCATTATGCACTTCAATGATAACCACCTTCCTGCAGCAGGGCTTTCTACATTCTTGGGGCTACACCAGTAGAGGCCCTGCTCTGTAGTACAAAGATGGAACAGTGAAAGGAACCTGCTGACCCAGTCGCAATTGATAAGGAGTCTGGTGTGCGGATACACAGTTCTTCAAAATTATTCATCTTTTTTTTACAAAAATGGTTGGTTTCTATAAATCCATTTTGATTTTTTCTTGCAGTGGTTTCTTTACCATTCCATAGGAAAAAGTAAGTGGAGGTATATACCTTCCCCTTCCCTCCTCTATGCCCATGACATGTTGTGCCATGAAGAGACTCATTATTTCTAATTGGTCGTGTTTAAATGTGATTTATGTGTATACCAGCCTTTGGGCAATAGCACACTTCGCTGATGAACATCAGTCCACTGGTCTATTGAGTTCAGCACTGTCTACTTAGGCAGCAGTTCTCCTGGGTCTAAGATAGAGGATTATCCTTCTCAATATCTGAGGTACTTGGGAATTGAACTTGGGACCTTCTACATGGAAAATATTTGTTCTACCCTCGAACCCTTGCTCCTCTTCCCAGTCATACATTATCTTATGTACATGGTGAAAGGGAACACATGCTTGTCTTATCTTCCCCCATCTGACAACCATTGTCAACCAAATAAATATATGAATCAGGTCTATGTGTCATTAAACTAGTCATCTTGAATTCGAGTTTTGTGTTCAAAATGAAACTTCATTCTGCATGTATGAACTGGTTGAACCATGCAGCAGAATTAAGTTTGATAAAGATCTATGGTGGTAATGTAAGCTGTATCTCTCCAAGCTATATATTTTAATGTTCCCCTATTTTTTAAAAAGCCCCTTATCCTGCAAACAGACAAGAAGCACACCAGGGAGTAGATTGAGCTCCCACCTTTCTCCCTGATGAGCTATCTTTTCACTTGCATGGATCCTCTTATGTGGGGGTGCATTTCAAAATGGTGCCTCCCACTCTGCAGTCTGAAGTGGCCCAATCTGCTTATCAAAATCTTATCAGCATATGTTTTCATTTAGGCCGCAGTGGCTGGATCAGCTCCCTCCTTTGAAATAAATAGTGAAGATGTTTGCCCACAAAAAGAAAGTGGTGTGTGAACATCTGAGTTCTTGCATCCGGAACAGGTCACAGCGACTATATAGCAATGATGGAACATCAGCTGGATAAAAAAGATAGTCCAGACAGCTCTAGAATGGGATGCAATTACCTTAAAATACCACCGTCTTCAGTGAGCTTAATTGTATGCGTGTGCTACCTTCTAATTCAATTAAGACTAACTATTCCACATTAGGCTTTCTGTTAAAATCCATGCAGTGTACTATAAAAAAGTCATTAATTTGGTAATATCAATTTAACTAGTTTTAGCTCATTAACCTTGACACTGACGGTGCTAGAGAGAAGAACCTTTTGGATATTTTTGTTCTCTGCACAATACCAAGGACCTCTAAAGACCACTTGAAAGTCTGTGTCCATTATCTTGGACCATCAGTTACAAAAATCTGCCTGTGCTTTGGAATTGCAAATAGAGTACTTATTTTCAAGTCACCTTCAAGGGTATGCCGTTTCAACAACTTGTTTTGGGTGGAATTAAATTCCCTTCTGAGACTCCTGCAGTTTTTTTTTTTTAAGATATGTATCTCTTGCTCTTCTTTTGAAAAGCTCAGAGCAGCTCACAGAGCTCTCCTGATAATAGGCCCAGCATCCTGACTTACATAAAACAAGGAATGCAGTGTTGCCGCTTTTCCAAAAAAAGGATCCGCAGGATCTAAAGTAAAAGGCTCCCCTTGTGAATGTTTATCTTGCTTGTTACACGGACTTAACATATTTCAAAAACAGAAAGGATGTGCTGTTGAACGTTCAAGCACAATTGAAAGCAAATGGAATAAAGGTCACATATACCCTGGCAACACTCATTAGTATAATTACCCACAAAACTAGACATTTGGAAATGTGTGATGATAAAGGAATCCGTACAGGCATAAGAAGACACTTTCTTTCGTGCAGACAGACCAAAACTGTGGCTTGGCCGTGTACTGAGTTGACATTTATTAAGCCTAATATTTCAGATATATGACTACAACCTTGTTCTTGGCTAATCATTTTGCTATAGTCGAATGCTCTGGAGTAAACATATGAAGCTGCCTTGTCCCAATTGGCCAGTCAAGAATTTATGTATCAGCCAAGTAGGTTATTACAAAAATGTTACTCTGTTACAACAGTCACTGAAAGCACAACTGCACCCTACATTAAAAAAACACCAAAATAAGTGTTCCACATAATTACGAATAAGGCAAAACGTTTTTGCAGTTAATTGCATTTATTGCAATATAGTTTGTTCTCCAATTCTGTGCAGTCAGGGCTTTTTTTCTGGGAAAAGAGGTGGTGGAACTCAGCCCTTGGAGAAAATGGTCACATGGCTGGTGGCCCCACCCCCTGATCTCCAGACAGAGGGGAGTTTAGATTGCCCTCCGCACTGCTGTGCGGAGGGCAATCTCAACTCCCCTCTGTCTGGAGATCAGGGGGTGGGGCCACCAGCCATGTGACCATTTTCAAGAGGTACTGGAAATCTGTTCCACCGCTTTCCCGCTGAAAAAAAGCTCTATGTGCAGTCTGGCATGTAACATATTTCTTTTCGGCCGTGTACCAAGAGAAACCATTTGTCCATCTGTTTCAGCACTGTCTGGCTGTGATTGGGGCTGGAACCACTCATTGTTAGATAGCACGGTGATGATCATTCTCCTCCTGGATTTTGTTCTGTCCAAATGAGATGATTCTAGCAGTGAATGGTTTCGATAGTACAATAGCCAAAGATTTGTGGGGGTTTTCTTGAAATCTGCTACCTGAAGCCCGGAGGTTAGTGGAGGACTTTCTGCTAGCAAAGCCCATGGTCTACAACCAGGTCACAGCCCTTAGCAAAAAAAGGAGGGCCCAGGTATGCTGAGTAGGAAGATACATCCACCTGTTCAGAGCAGCGTTAGGTGTGGTGTGCCTGCACAGTAAGCTAAGGGCACAGTCACTTTTGGATTTGACTGATGGTGAGGATTGCATCCTCAGACTATGGAGGGAAGTTGAGTAGGCATCTGAAGGTGTATAATACAGTATCAGGATCTGGTGGGCTCAGGCAGCAAGCAGTCAACATTCAGGGTCCAAGGCAGAGTTGGCTACTGGTCACAATGGGCCATAGGCAAGTAGCGCAGACCAGGGGAGGAGAACGTTAAATTCTAAATGCAGCAGCTAAAGATCAGAAATCAAGATGCGTAATCCAAAGGCCATAGTGGGTTAGGATCCTCTATGCATAGTGGGGATGTGGGGGTCTTAGCTTGGTACAGTTCTTGCACAGAGACCAGCTGTTAATACGTGAGCTGGGTTTGTGGACAGGGATTGGCCCTTGTCAACAGCTGATTGAGTCTGTAGTCTAGAAGCGGAACTGGTACTGCAGCCTAGGCGGCGCGCTCGAGGAACAGAGCTCAGGCAGGATGGCTTATGGCCCTGGCAGCGCTAGAGAGAATGCTGCTGGAATCTTTGATTCAAAATGCAGTCTCTTACAATACCTGCAGTGCCTTGCATGTATGTAGTTGTGTGTCTGAAACGAAAAAAAGTCTCAGCTAGGTCAAACTGCCTGGAAAACTGCCTGGAAAACCCCATGTATGCCGCTGCTCTGTGCTACTTCATGAAAGGACAACATCAGCATAAAAAATAAATATCAACCACTTAGCCCTGCTGCTACAAACTGTTGTATCAGGTCATCTGGACGTAAGGTTCCTCCTACAAGATTAGAGTGGAACAGCACAGGCTGAAATGTCATGTGGACTGTACCTTTCTAGACTATATCACTATAGGGGGGTAATTACATATTGGAATGCTTCCCCACAACCAAATTTCACAGAGTAGAAACCTAGTAAGTCAGGGAGAAAGCTTGCTCCTGAAGGGCTAGCTTTCCTAAATGCATGGAGGTTTGGACATGATGAAATATTCAAATATTCAGTCACCCACCCAGACTCTCAAAAGCTTGTCCTATTTCTAAAGTGTATCATTGACTCCCAGGGGCACATGAAGGTACATAGAGACTCCCGGAAATGTTATTACAAGTCTCTTAGCATCTGATATGATAACCTTTGAGTTTTTTATACAAGGGCTCTGTTTCACTGTTGATCCCCTGCCTGTATGAAATAGAGGCGGCACAGTTGCTACAGTTGAACATATTGATTGCTTGTTCTTCAATGTATCATAGACAAAAGCAACCTACTTGTCTACATTGGTGATGACTCTAATCTACCTTCTGCTTTGCTCTGAAGTTGCCTTCCCTCCACTTATTTAAAAGCCAGGAAGGTGCTGTTTCCTTTGGATAGTTATACTGGAGAAATATCATTCCCTACAATGGGTTGAAGAGCAGTGCAGTGTAGCGGTTAGAGTGTTAGACTAGGATCCCAGGGGCAGATTCGAGCCCCATTCTGTGGTGACATTTGCTGGGTGGGCCAGTCCTCCTTTCTCAGCCTACGGGTAAAATGGAGGAGAGGAGAACAGCATATGATAGCTTAAGCTCCTTGGAGGCAGAGCAGGATGAAAATGTGCTAGATAAACAAATAGTTATTTATACACTGTACTGTCAATGGTATGCTGGACTGTTTACAGAGAAACAGGTCCCTGCTTCCAGAACATACAGTTTACCAGACAATGTTACAGAGCCAGTTTGCTGTACTGATTAAGAGCGGCAGGACTCTAATCTGGAGAACCGGGTTTGATTCCCCACTCCTCCGCTTGAAGCTGGTTGGGTGACCTTGGATTAGTCACAGCTCTTCAGAGCTCCACCTCACAAGGTGATTGTTGTGGGGATAATAACATACTTTGTAAACCGCTCTGAGCGAGAAATAGCATCGTGCAAGTTTTCTGTCGTTCTGGGAGGCTATTCTAGGCAATAAGTGAGAGACTCTTGAGGGAGCAGGAGATCCTCAGATAGCTGAAGAATGGAAGTCACAGGCAGGAATGTATTATAACAGACGGATAATGGATGAGATGGTGTTTGGAGATAAGGCCAAAGACTTTGTGATGGATCCAGGAGCAGACAGGAAGGCAGTGCAGGAATTTAAGGAGGGGTATCACATAATCAGAGAAGAGAGACTGTCCCAATGTCTAAACACCCATGTGATTTTTTTTTTACACTACAATGAATCCAAACCCTCTCCTAGAACTTCTGATCACCCTGTAAGAGGCAGCTGAACCCTGAAGGAGGACAACTCTGGTGGCCCACATTGCAGATTTTAACAAGGCACTCCCAGAAGGCCAAAACAGGGGCCACAGTTTACCAGGGTTGCCGATTGGAAATATTCGGGACTGTCCCTGGTTAAAAGGGCATATGGAATTCACCCTTTAGAGCAGAGAGGAAGGCATCAGTCACATACTTAAAGGGTCTTCATAATGTCTTTGCAGCAAAATACACCTGTCATACGTAGAGTCTGCGATAACAAGTAGATCAAAGAGACAGCACAAAAGGCCTTGTGATCTATTGCTCTTCAAGAAAGTAGTAATTTTATTACATGGAATGTCAAGAACGAACATCAACTTTTCTTCCCAAAATGGAGAGCTTGGGGGGAAGCGAGCATTTGTCATTATGTTTAATTTGCACATACCTCACCAAAGGAAAGGCCAAGGGAGCTGGGCCGAGAACACAGCTGTACAGGCGGCTCAACTAATTGCCTCTCCATCCTCAACCTCATTTATCTTCATTTCTTCCCAATTATACCACATTATCAATAGTCTCTGTTGCATCAGAGTCTTAATCCCCTTTATTCAGGCGGCATTAGATAGTGGCAGATGACTTCTTGGAGGTAGTCAGAGTAAACAGCTCCGAAATGCCACCTCTGGCAGATGGTGTTGCTCGCAAGAAATGGGACCAAGCGTTTGGAAATGTGTTGCTGGGCACGGGTATGAGAATGCAAGCTGTCAATATTTTTATAAATGATCACCGAGGTGCCGCTTGCCTAGCACCAGGATTTAACCCTGCCAGGATGCTTAGTAAAGTTCGGAAACTGTTCCTGTGTATGCGTCGGCCACGATCCATGCAGCCCCCCTTTCGGTGCGCACAAGGATGTCAAGCTCTGGGGCATGAACCCCTTAAGCCTCGTGGTCTGAGCTTTGGCTAGCCTGGTGAGCTACTGTGGTTGGAGTTAGGGATGTAGACTGTTAAACCATAAGGCTTTGTTTACAGTTTGTATATGGCTGTTTAAGCATTTAAGCAGGAAAAGTGCTCAAAAGCATACTGTCCTCTGTTGGACACATGAGCCTTATACCGAATCAGACCATCGGTCTATCAAGGTCAGTATTGTCTACTCAGACTGGTGGTAGCTCCCCAGGGTCTCCGGTTTTTCACTTTGCCTACTACTTACTTGATCTTTTTAAAACTAAAGGTGCCAGGGATTGAACCCTGAAAAAAATTGCTCTGATCATGGAATGGACAGGCTTTCCTGCCTGTCCCATATGTCCTGTATGTCCCAACAGGAGCTGAAGTGGGAAAGTGGAATTAGCAAGCAGAGGAGATTGAGGGGGGACATGACTGCTCTCTTTAAATATTTGAAAGGCTGTCATTTGGAGGAGGGCAGGGAGCTGTTCCAGTTGGCAGCAGAGGGTAGGACCCGAAGCAATGGGCTTAAATTACATGCACAAAGGTACCGGCTGGATATTAGGAAAAACTTTTTCACGGTCAGAGTAGTTCAAAAGTGGAATCAGCTGCCTAGGGAGGTGGTGGGCTCCCCTTCACTGGCAGTTTTCAAGAAGAGGCTGGATGAATACTTGTCAGAGATGCTTTAGGCTGATCCTGCACTGGGCAGGGGGTTGGACTAGGTGGTCTGTATGGCTCTTTCCAACTGTATGATTCTATGATAAGCCTTCTCGTATTGATGTGACTAGACAGACGGACCTGACATGCTGTCCCTGCCCTTGTGCTGATACCTATCTTCTCTTGCTCTAGGCACTTAGGCGAGGGGCCCTTAGTTGAAGAATACCATACACCCCAAGTCCAGATTTGGTCACTGCTGGAACAAGAGATTGCCTTGTGTGTCCCTTTTTTTTTCCTGATAGCAACTTTGTATGCCACAAATGAGGATAATCTTAGCATTCTCCTGAGTGTGAAGAGCTGCTTATTAGGGGGAAAGAGGAGAGACGGCAGGTATGTGAAGTTCATTCTCCGGCTTTCTGAATTTGGAGGCATAGCTTTTTAGTTCTCATTAGTTATAACCAGGGCTTTTTTTCAGCTGGAACGCAGTGGAACAGAGTTCCGGAACCTCTTGAAAATGGTCACATGGCTGGTGGCCCCGCCCCCTGATCTCCAGACAGAGGGGAGTTTAGATTGCCCTCCGCCCCACCAAGTGGCTTAGAGGGCAATCTAAACTCTGCTCTGTCTGGATATCAGGGGGCGGGGCCACCAGCCATGTGACCATTTTCTTTGAGGGCAACCCACTGAGTTCCACCAACTCTTTTCCCAGAAAAAAAAAACTGGTTATAACGATGACATATGTAAAGTTTGTATGTTTGTTTGTTTGTTTGTTTGTTTGTTTGTTTGTTTGTTTGTTTGTTTGTTTGTTTGTTTGTTTGGCCAATCCTATATTGTTTTCCCTGCCAGAGGGACTCAGAAGTGGGTTGCAGAAAACTGCAAAATAAAACCAAGTTGAATAATACCTTTTAAATAAAGGGAAAAAAAGAAAATGGAAGCCTGTGTTGGGCTGGTCAACTGAACTGCTTAATGGCCTTGGGTTAGAAGGCATGGGTGTTCTCGTTTCTTTCTCTGTTTCTGTTTTCTCTCTCTTTTCTTTTCCCCTTTTTAATGGAATGTTACATTTATAAATAAAATAAAATAAAAAGAAGGCGTAGGACAAGAGCCCTTTCATTTGTGCTACTTCTCACACCTGGGTTTAAGAACCTGCAGACAGAAGAGGAAAAAATGCCATTCAGCCGGATCTTTACCACTTCCCTTTACCACTTCCCTCCCTAGCAGCTTTTTAATCCACTGAATTATAAGCAGCTTCCTCTGAAGGATGATCCAATTTGTCACAATGATGGGTGTTAACTGTTAATGGGAATTTTAAAAAAAACTTCCATATTTATAATTATTTTGGCCCTTGGAATACAGGGCAAGCCACAGCCTGTTTAGTAGTCTAGAACATTACTTGAAGCTCACTAAAACACTGACTTTGAACCATAGGGTTAAGAGCCAAAACCATGTTGCTCTCCACCTTAATAAGTGGACACAATAATGGTTCCGTCAGCATTTTCTTTCTTTTGTTCTTTGCAATCTTATACATGCTTGCCCACAGTTATTAGAGAGCCAGCTTGGTGTAGTGGTTAAGAGCGCAGGACTCTAATCTGGAGAACCGGGTTTGATTCCTTACTCCTCCACTTGAAGCCAGCTGGGTGACCTTGGGTCAGTCACAGCTTCTAGGAGCTCTCTCAGCCCCACCCACCTCACAGGGTGTTGTGTTGTGAGGATAATAATGACATACTTTGTAAACCGCTCTGAGTGGGTGTTAAGTCATCCTGAAAGGAAGTATATAAATCGAATGTTGTCATCGTCGTCATCATCATCATCATCATCATCATCATTATTTCAATGTGCCTTACTCTCTCTCTCTCAGTATCTTAAGATCTAGTCCGTTTTTATTCCATTCTTCCTACATGGAAGAAAGGTCAGCATTCATAGTTTTTCCTCCCCCCACTTTATCCTTTACCCCTGGCTGACAACTGCTGGGAATAATAAGGGAGCAAATACTTCAAAATATGGCACAAACAAAGCCTTGATGTAATGTACATTTTTGACCCAGTGATATCACAGCACCAGAAACACTCTAGGAATTTCTCTAATCTCTCTTGATTTTACCGTAAAGATTTGAGAAATCCCTAGAGTGTCACATCATACTGTGATGTAACTGGATCAGAAAACTGATGTCACAGCACCACGTGATGCTGATGTTTGCTCTTGCTGCTCTGCTGAGCTGCAGAAGCAGCATGGATCTTGAGGGTGAGAAGTTGCTCATCATAGCAGGCAACCTAGCAACCCTAGCTGTGTAGTAGGATAGGCCGAGAGAGGGTAAGTGGCCCAAGGTTAGCAAGCACTACAGCATTCTGGCTATCTTATGCTCAAATAGTTGTGCATAGGTAAGGCAAGCTGATAAGTTTATTGTATATGTCCGTGGGCCTTTACAAATTAAAACGTATTTACAGCCCTAACATTTTAAAATTTCAAGTATTACAACCATCTCTAAAATTTCTCGTTCGGACTCAAAAGTTGCATAACATTTCACCTAACTACTTTCTTGGAAGCCACATACGCTCTGATTTTCCTAGTGCACTATGACTTTGAACAACAAAAGGCATAGAAAGGGAGAATAACAGTGCAATTCTCAACCAAGTTATCCTTTTCTATGCCCATTGACGTCAGTGAGCTTAGAAGGGTGGAACTTTGCTTAAAATTACACTGTATAAAGGGAGCAGGAAAACAAAAGAAAATGGGGGAGGAAAGTAGAGACAAGGAGTGTTGGAAAAGTCATCCTCTGTTAGAAGAAGGAGCAGAACAGCAGGCCCAGCTGGTCTTGGGCTCCCAGTACAGCTCAGGTTTGCGGCAACTGACAAGGCCAGGGCAGGCATCTGTGCTGTGTGGCAAAGCAGCGTTGTGCTTCAGGCTTCAGAAATCTAATGACAGGTATCTGGTGTTCCAACATGCCTGCAACGTATATTTTCCTCACCCTTCTTACTCGGCAATCAGGAGACCTTTAGAAAGTTTGAAAAAGATATTCTGGTGGGTTTTGTTCGACCAAAATTACTTCTTATTGTACAATTATCAATAGATTACCACACCTAAGTTGTGACAGACATATTTTTTAAGTATGACTGACTGATGGACAGCCTGGGAATTGCTGAATTAATGGGCATATTTCAAAGCTTTGGCAGGGCTGAGCAGTAATTACATCTGCTGAACCACTTGATAACTTTTTGGAAGTAGACCAGTAAAACCATCATCGGAGTCCTCCATTTTTTAATATTTTAACTTAACCAATTTTATAGCTTACATCGAGCGCACAGTACAGAACACCCTCAACGCAGCTGTGCAAACCAGTGCATGAAATGCTGAAATGCCTTTTGTAAGCCATTCATTTATCATTTTAGATTATTGCAAACCTGCTTCTTTGGGGAATTGCTTTGTTCAATAGATTCCTAGTCTTCTCTCCAACTTCTCAAAGATGCCTGAATGTAGCGCGTGTCCTAACACCCCCCACCCCATTTGCAGCCGGTTTGAGGGAATCTGCTCTTGGCTTCTTAGTATATCTTTTCTTCTGAACCTCTCCGCCCTCTTCTGAAACAAAAATCTGTGTAGAAATTTTGCATGATTTCCCCCCTTTTGTCCAAATTTAAAAGAAAATTCAGAATTTGTGCTATTGGTGGACATGCAGATGCATGTCTGTAAGAGAAATGCTTAGGGAGAATTCAGTTATGTTTCTGACCTTCCTCAGATACTCAGCAGCGTAATCCTGGGACTGGAACAGATGGGGGTCCCCTGCCACGGATTCCTCCCAGCCACCCCCTTCGTAAATTTACCGGGGCATTTTGGGGAAAGCTTGTTGCAGTAAGGCTAATATAGTTACTGATCCCAAAATGTGTCATACACTTCTACATGCATGCCAAGATCTTTTGGCTACCACAAGTCATCCTTCAAAAGCCTGACCATAACTGTATTTACCAAGAGAAAGATTACGTCCCCCACTCAAAGAATGGGGGGAGGTCATCTAATGTTAGGCTTGCCAGGTGCCCGCCAGTGGCCAGTAAACTCCCAGCGATTTGCCTCTTTGCTTGGTAATTGCTGACAATTAACAGATGCAGGCAGGCCATTCGGAGATCATCAGCAGGCAGCCCAGGCAAATGGCCACGCATGCGCAATGACCAAAAGCAATGGCATTGCGCAAGGGCCAGTTCTTTAAGAATCAGCCTAAAATTATTCTTTAAGAATCGACCCTGGCACAAAGCACACATGCGCTCCTGTACCCTGTGTGGTGACGTGACTTCCAGAAGACCGCTCACTGTAAGTACCCGTCCCACCCCTATGTCCCCCCTCCTGACGGTTGCCAGGGGAACCTGGCAACCCTATACAAGTATGAATAGTAGTAAGAAACCTTTTTGTGCTTAACATTGTGAGGGCTCATCTTACATTCAGAATGGTCTTTTCGTCAGGTAAATATGGAATTTCTCTGGGTGTGGCATGAACTTATAACAAGCTCGATATATTGTCGAAGGCTTTCACGGTCGGAGAACGATGGTTGTTGTGGATTCTCCGGTTATGGTTGTTGCGGTTTTCCACGGTTATAACTAGCTCCTTCCCCAGTCCTATCTCATAATTCCATTCCATGAAAAAAAATCTTGGCCCATCCCATGGCTCCATTTTCCCTCCCACGTTCAGGCCCTGCCTTGTAGCGACTAGGTAAGTTCGAGCATGTGAAGGCAGAGAGGACTGTGGTGGAGCAGAAATGAGAGGCCTAAATGGATCATTTGGTATTTGGCCTCGATTCAAAATAGATCCATAATATTGGGTGTCTGATTCATGTACCTATTGGGGGCCGTTTGGCTCTCTTTATAGTAACTTAAAGTTGGCTTCAAGGTAGGGCTACTAGATCTCCCAGTGTAGCATCCTAGCAGCTAAAGCAGAAGACCTCCAGGCAACAGCCGTCAACACTCACCACTGCTCAGTAGGCTGGGGGTGGGTAATACAAAAACCACTGTCACATAATGTTGCCAACCTCCAAGTGGGGCCTGGAGATCTCCTAGTGTTACAACTGCTCTCCAGTCTACAGAGGTAATTTCTCCTGGACGAAAGTGCAGCTTCGGATGGCAGACTCCGGCATCCCACCCCCACTGATCTCCCCACCTGAAACTGTTTTCCCCAGCCACTGCACCCAAATCTCCTCAGAGGGTTTATTAATTTTATCTTCGCCTCCCCAAAGTGGAGGTGAAATTGACAGAGCCTTCCAGAGGGCATAGATGAAATTAACAAACCCTCTGAGGAGTGATCTCCGCAGGCCCTCCTGTAGAGTGGTGAAGCTGACAGAGCCTTTGGTTCAGTCTTTTTAAACTACGCTTCCCAGCTAACAGTGCATCTCCTTACACTTGAGCATCCCTGTGTAAGATGTCTCATGTAGAGAGACTCATTGATAGCTCTGTGCATTTTCATGTTTAAATGCCTACTTTTCTTGCCACCCCCTTGCTACAGAAATGGACAGTATGTGTCTCAACAAGCAAATGTCACAATCAATTGCCAGTCGCAAGTGAGCAGGTGAAACCCGATATATCAAGCCCCTCTAAGGTTACCCTGTATGGCTGGTAGACTTCATTCATCCTGATAGAACAGAAGATGGTGCAAAATTCCTTGGGCTGTTATGAAGGAGGTTGCTTTGACCACTAGGACATGTTGCTGTTATCTAGACATAAACAGGGCCGTTTCCAGATGGCTTACCTGCCTCCGGAACGTCGTGCCATGTTGCGGGGAAAACGCGAAATATCGCGTTTTCTTGTGCGAGTTTTGCGCAACTTGCGCGACGTCGCGCAAAACTCGCACAAGAAAACGCGATATTTCGCGTTTCCCCTGCAACATGGCGCGACGTTCCGGAGGCAGGTAAGCCGTCTGGAAATGGCCCAGTTCTGCTGCTGAAAATTTAAGGACATAAGAACATCATAAAATCCATGCTGGATCAGAGCAGTGGTCCATCTAGTCCAACATCCTGTTTCATCCAGCACCCAATAATTTACTCCAGAGGGCCAACACACCGGGCACCAAGGCCAAGGCCACCCCTGGTGTTGCCACCTGGCACTGCGATTCAGAGGTTTCCTACCTCTGACTATGGAAGTTCCCATTACTCACCGTGAATAGTAACCACTGCTGGACCTCTCCTTTATCTACAGTAAAACTAGATGAGACACCAGACAGGAAAACAGCACGTGTCAGTTTCCCGCAAGTTTTTGATGGGAAATGCAGTGAGGTGTCGAGGGCTGGTCCAGTAGCAAGGTCAGAGTCCATTCCAGAGTCCAGATAGCAAGGTCAGGCAGTCCAAAGATCAGTGAACGGCAAGTCCCAAGGGCTAGGCAAAGGCAGAGTCAAGGCACTGCCCAAAGGTCACAATAGTAAGGCAAGGTTCAGGTTCAGTGGCATGGTTGCAGCAGGAACAGGATTCCGACGTGTTGCCTCCATGCATCCTGGTCTTCTATGGCTGGGTTTTATAGACAAGCTGGGCTGGCAGCCAGCAGCTTGGGAGCTATCCTGTGCTTACTTCCTCATCACTCTCAACAAGCAGCTAGTGTCTGGCTTTGCCACCTCTCCTGCAGCTCCACTCGTCTATGGATCGCTTTTGACTATGGCGCTCTCTGGGGGAAGTTGGAGGTTTGGGTGTCCTTGACAGTGCTTCACCAGTGGTGTTGGAACTGGAGGGCAGTGGTGCTGCTGGCTCAGCTGCTGACTGAGAGCTTTGGGTAGCTGCTGGCTGGGCTTCACCAGTGGTGTTGGGGCTGAAGGGTGTTGGGGCTTCTGGCTCAGCTGCTGCCCATGGACTCTGATCTGCCAGCAGCTGTTCCTCCTGATTGTCGGCTTCTGCTGTATCAGAGCTGGCTTGGCTGATTACACAAGGCTCCTCTTCTCCCGAGGAGTCCGCACCTTCACTGAGCCCCATGACATGAGGCTTCTTGTCTGACTGCTGCTGCTGGCCCCAGTGGAAGAAGGGCACCTGGTGCCACACCAAAGCCTCATGCCTGGGAAGGTGCAGCAGCCTCTCATGCCCCCCCCAGCCCAAGCTGGGAGAGGACCCTTCTGGGAGGGCACCAGGGCTGGCCGAAGCAAGCATGGGGCAGGTGAGGCAGCACATCGTGTTGGTCCAGGCAGAGTGGAGAATGAGGCAGTGGGTCAGCCCGTCAGACGCTGGCTGCAGAGGGATATGGGTCACTCCGGCTGGCTCCTTCTCAGCAGCGACAGCTGAATGCTGCTCCCCGCTACTGGAGAAGAAGCCCAGAGAGAACAGCTGTTCTCTCCCACCACCCGTCTTGCTTGCTCATCCAGTGCCCGAGTTGGTGACAGGCAGAGCATATGGGAGAGAGCCGGGGAGCCTGTCCACATGCTGCTCCACGGCTGGGGAGCTCTGCTGTGCGGGCAAGGTGAGGCCCCAGAGCTCTCACCCCTCCGCTTGAAGGAAGGCGGCAGGCGCAGGGCGGATGAAGCAAGCACGGGGCAGGTGGCAGTCAGACGAGACGCCTGACTACATTTCCCATCAAAACTTGCGGGAAACTGGCACGTGCTGTTTTCATGTCTGGTGTCTCATCTAGTTTGACTGCTAGTCTCCCTTTTAAGCCATCTACACTGATGTCCATCACGATATCCCCCCGCAGTGAATTTCCTGACTTAATTGCTCGTCTAGGGTTTGGGGTTGCAAAAGCCCCTTGCCTGGCATAGATCTTCGAGAGTGAGCTGCCCTGTAGGGTTCAAGTGGCCCCGTACTGGTCCTGCACTGGGGCACGCAACTCAGATCTGGTTCACAGGGCTGCAGCAGGAAATATATTGAGCTCAATGCCTTCCATCTGATTCTGTGATGTGCCTCTGTATACAGAACACAGGTAAAAGATATTATTCAGCCAATAAAATAGTAGTCCTAAGAGGATGTTATATCTTCATTTTCCTCTGTAAAGATAACGTCTCTGCAAAGCATAATGTTTCTTTTTATATAAATTCTGAAATCGGCTCAGCTGAATTGGTTTCCACTCAAAGGGTTCTGCCTCTGATTGAAATGTTATATGTTCCATCTCTGTTGCCCAGCATTCTGTTCCTTCTCTTCTTGTTTAGCATCTATCATACAGACATTATCTGGAATATATCCAGGCGTGGATCATCGTCTTAATTTACACACTGCATCCACTATTTAGTAAATGATGTGGACCCTCAACGGCCTTAATTATGATAGAAAATGGGTTGTGCTTTTTCAAAGGCAACATTTTTTCGCCCCTCCATCAGTGGTGGAAATAGATCCATCTTGTCTGTGTCAAACAGCCCCACTTTTCCCACTGATACAGAAATGTGTGCGTCTTTACTATTAATTACATATTGCTCCTGGTCCATTTATAACAATTTTCCTCTCTTTTGCTGCAGAACCTTTTGTCTGAAGGCCAAATCCAGTAATGTACTTACTTTGTAATATAAGGGGAGGAGCAGAGTTTCTGCCTTGTTAGGAACATTTGAAGCTGTGTTATACAGAGTTAGAAGTCTAGTTAGGCTGTCCAGGCCTCATACTAGCAAGCTCCATTGCTCAAGAGGCAGTGAGAGAAAAATTACTGAGTTGTTTTCTGGTGGGCTTGCGTTGGCCCTGGATTCTGTCCGGCATCTTTTAGTGACACTGGTTCTGTTGACCTTGCTTCAGTTTGGTTCTGCTGGGATTCCGCGGTTTGACATTGGTTCTGTTGGTTCTGTTTCATTTGGGAGGCATTTGGTCATTGGCCACTGTTGTGTGTTGGCTAAGGCTTCCTGTGTCTTAGAGAAAGCCTTGGATGACACTTTCCCCAATAGCAAACAATGGCGATTGGCTGGGGGCAGCTTGTTTGGGTGCCTGTAGGATTGGATCTTTGGGTCCAATTCCTTAAAACATGGATAGAAGTCTTTAGTGGACAGGCAGGACTACATTTCCTGCAATTTTGGTGTAGTTTGCTTGAAAAATGTCCCCTCCCCTCGGAAAGATTTCCGCATAGGAAATAATGGGGAAGATTTCCAAAGACGAAATAATGAAACCAAAAATATTCGGAATCCCAAATACTATACCGGTATTTTTGGATGCGAATATCAGGAATACCGAATATTTATGGCATTCTTGATACCTGAATCCAGATTTTTTTGTTGCACACCCCTATTTCCAAAGACAGTAAAAAACCCAGCCCTGTCTACACTGAGTCAAACATAGCCTTGGATATACAAGCTGACACACTCCTCTAGCTGTGGCATGATTGTCACTCAGTAGACAAAGGACATTTATGAAAAAAAACTGGGTTGTGACAAAACTTCATCATCATCTTGTTTGTCTATTGGAGCTTCACATGCTTTATTCATTGTGATAAATTACTGGCCCAGATGGCAAAATTCATTAATCACACACACCTTCAATTTTTCTAACAGACGTCTTTCTCCTCTGCATTACATTTCCCCAGTGAGGACTGTGTCTGCCAGGCACTCAGGCAGGAGGGTGGGCCAATGCTTTGGGCCAACCAACTGGCCCTAGTCTGGCAGAAATCAGGCTAGAGTCACAAGGTGGGCCAAAGTCCACTAACCTAGTGGCAGCCTTCCCAGTGAAGAGCCCCAGACAGAGAGAACTTAACCAATTTGGAAGCTTTTTATCGAACAATGGCACTTGATTGGCTCTCTGCTGTCACCTGACTCCTCAGGACAGGAGGATTCTGGGTCTGTCAGGTGAGTGACTCGGTTGCAGACCCCTTCTCAAAAAAGCAACCACAGTGGCTCCCAGTTTGATGCAGTGGATTTAAGAAGAAATCACAGAGCTAAGTACAGGTATGGAAATTTTATATTTACAATTTATTTATTGAAACTATTAATATCCCCCTTTGGCTCGTGGCCCAGGAAGCTATAATTGGCAAACCAATCTGAAAGAATTGGTAGCTGCAGCAGATGTATGCAGAAATAGCATTGAAATGGGCTCTTTGGAAAGGAGGAGAGAGCTTTTCATGAGAGGGGAGGAGGAAGAAGGGAGCTTTTCATGAAAAATCAGAAGGAAATAGGAGAATGATAATGGGAATTTCTGATAAAGGATTTCTTTGAGGATGGTGGGCCTTTATTTATTTATTTATTTACATTATTTATAGTCCACCTTTTTCACTGAGGGCCAAGCTACACATGACGAATGACACGTGAACGGCAAGTGGATTGAGTAGAGGGCAAGCGAACAGGGAGAAATACACTTGCCATTCAAGTGTCATTCGTCATGTGTAGCTTGGCCCTGAGATTCAAAGCAGATTACACAGTATAAGTCAATATGATCATTGGCTATACCATTCAGTAAACAATACAATAGGGCAAGGATGACAGGAATTTGGAAACAAGTAGCAATCCAATGACAGAGCTGGACAAAATGCTGATACAAGGCATAAGCAGATTAATATGATTGATATTGATATGACATATTAAATAATGTGGGACTGTCCAGTAGGAGCATACGTGCAGCAACGGGTAGTACACAGTAGTATGCTATATCTCTCTTAACCATTTCCATTACAGCACAGCTGTATTGCCTGTGTCAGAAGGCCCTCCTGAATAATTTAGTGTTGCTCAGTTTGCAGAAAGCCAGGAGAGTGGGAGCTTTCCTGACCTCTTCGGGCGGGCCATTCCTTAAGGTGGGGGCCACCACAGGGAATGCACGGGTATGGGCAGATGTTGATTATATTAGGGCAGGGGTGGGCAATTGTTTTGGCTCGGGGGCCGCTTTGTGGGAGCGGAGGCTAGCGGAGGGCCGCACCTTTTAAAATGATTGCATTCATTAGTTAACTTTGCATTTCAGAAAAGGTGTAAATTGTATCATAAAAATCAATAAATATAAATTAAATAAAATAGTGGTAGTTTTATTCAATTTATTTATTGTGCTAATGTCATATAATCTATAGCTGCAAGCACATTTAATTTTAGAATCAGTTTAATGAGACAAATGTACCCTATCACACTTTTCTACTGTCTTGGTGGGCCACAAAAAAACTCCGTAGTGGGCCGCATGTGGCCCACGGGCCGCAATTTGCCCACCCCTGTATTAGGTTTTTTTTAGTCCGCCCTCCCCACCAGGCAGGCTCAGGGTGGAGTACAACATTTCAATTTACATAAATACAGTTAAAAACAGATAAAACAGTATACCAAAAAAAACATTAAAACAGTATACAAATAACATTAAATACAAAAAACATTAAAACGACTTTATACAATGCAGCTTCTCTTCAGAAGGCGATGATAAAATACTGCTTTTCAAGCCCTGGCTCATATGTAGGGCGGTGGACAGACCTTTAGTGTGGCCAGTGGGGCCCAACCTAGCCTCCATTTGATTTTGCCGATTTGCAGGGTTGCACCTGCAGAAGGCCCTGTTCGGATGAGCGAAGCCGTTGTGGTGGAACATAGGGGGAAAGGCAGCCAAGTAGATATAAGTGTCCAAGGCCCTGAAGGACTTTGTATGTGACAGCCAAAACTTTGAATTGAGCCCAGTTAACTGATGGGAAGCCAGTGGAGTGACTGCAGAATGGGAGTAATATGCATTGCTCCATCTGGCTCCTGATAATAATGGAGCTGCCACATTCTGCTCCAAGTGGACTCTCTGAGTTGACTTGGAAGGGAGACCTGTATAGAGCGTGTTACAGTAGTCCAGTCTCGATACCATGCCATGGATCCAGGTGGCCAGAGCAGCCATGTCAAAGTACGGGACCATCTTCCGGGCTAAACTGAGTTTGTAAAAGGCACTTTTTGCAGCTGCATTAACTTACTTTTCTAGCAGCAGTGCTGGATCCAGTATAACCCCAAGGCTCTTAACTGAATCTACATGGGTCAGCTCCATTCAAAAGCGGGGAGCACAAAGTCCTTCAATAACTCCGCCTTCCCAACAAGCATAATTTTTCTCTTGTCTGGGTCCAGTTTCAATTTGTTCACACTCAACCAATTGACCACAGCTGTCAGGCAGTGACTTAGGGCTTCTACTTCTTCATCAAGGGATTTGGATAGAGGGAGATAGAGCTGAGTGTCACCTGCATATTGATGCTACTCAATTCCAAAGCTACAAATGATTCATCTTAAAGGCCTTACATAAAGGTTGAATAACATGGAGGATAAGATTGCTGTCCGGGGGAGGGGGGGTCACCAACCTGCCTGCCTGCCGTTTCAAGCGCTGATTACAGCCACTCAAACCCCTAGCAGGCCTCCTGGAAGGATGGCTTACTCCGTTTGTTTGAGACTCACCAGTAAACCATAACTGACTAAAAACATAAGCTGGCTAACTTGCATTTCTCTGAAGGAGCTTGAGGCTCATACTCACAGAGTCCACAAACCATGCCAGGCAGGTCTGGTCATCTCAGGCCTGGCATGGAGCAAAGTCTCTCACATGCTGATGGGAAAGGATAGCGTGGAATGATCCAATGAAGTCTCAGTGCAAGTGTGTAGCAAGGTTAGAGAGCTGAGAGGAGCCATCTTTTCTATGATTGTTAGCCAATCAGAGGTACTCTTGCAATCAGCGTTACTAGCCTGAGAACTGAGAAGGAGTACTTGCAGAGCTAGGACTCCCTTGTCTCTCAAGGACACTTTCCCTAGGCAACAGCTCACAGGTGCAACTAATTAACTGAGCTGCACATTCCACTTCCAGGGTGTCAGGCCAGAACCGGGCCTGTGGAAACTTAGGGCCAAGCTACAAGTGACGAATGACACTTGAACGGCAAGTGGATTGAGTGGAGTGCAAGTGAACAGGGAGAAATACACTTGCCGTTCAAGTGTCATTCGTCACTTGTAGCTTCGCCCTTAGAAGCCTGAACCCATGTCGGTGATGGGCTTAACGTAGCTCTGCTAGACAATTGCGTCCTGCGGAACTCTGCAAGGTAATTCTGACCCTGAAGATTGCTGGTCTCTCACAGCAAGCTTTTGTGTCTGTTCCATGAAGAACCTTTTAAACCAATCCAAGGCACCTCCCTTGATGCCCGTTTCTGCCTCCAAATGCCTCAACAGGATGGCGTGATCTACTGTGTCAAAGGCTGTGCAGATAGGATCAGGAGTAGCAACAAAGAAGCATGGCCTTTACCTACGTTCAGATGGAGGTAATCCATTAAAGCCACCAGAGCCATCTCCATCTCGAAGCATGGCCTGAACCCAGACTGAAAAGGATCCAGGCGCCAGAGTTATCCAAGGAGACTTGAAGTTGGTCTGCTACTGCTCTCTCCATCACTTTGCCGAGAAAGGGCAAATTAGAGACTGAACTGCGTTATGAACTGCTTTTCAGTTTCTCTATTTGGTTTGCCACTGAGTGTGAACCCAACAGAGATCCGATGTCGGTTCCATCTGTCTGGCAAATACCTGTATGATATATGTGATTTCAAAGACTTGTTTTTTATGTCCGCCTGTTGCATGTTTAACACAATCTTTATTGAAAGCTCCTCTCCCTCAATAATACGCAAGTCAAGCAATTATAATATAATATAATATAATATAATATAATATAATATAATATAATATAATATAATATAATATAATATAATATAATATAATATAATATAAAACTTCAACCTTGTATTTGAGTAACTGTTTCACTCCTCTACTGATAGGCACTGAACCATTAAATACTCTTCCGTCCAAGGGAACAAGATAGGGTCCTGTGAAGAATTGCAGGAAAGAAAAAGTATTGGAAGCCAGAAGTGACGCTGGGAGAATTGTGAATAGACCTTCCAGCCCTTTTTAAAAAGGAAATCAAATCACACAAGCAGGGGGGACGGAGGGTTGACTCCTTCCTTTCTGGTGATTCCATCTATTAAAACACATACTTGTGCGGGTATTAGAACCGAATGAGAAAGTAAACCGTGGTCCTCTTTTTTCCTGTCCATTTACCCTTCTGCGGATAACAACACTTGGCTGGGGTAGAGGGCAACTGGCTCAGTTTGAATTTGGTGAAACCACATGCAGAGGAGCAGGGTTAGCCCCCTTCTTCCCCTAGGCTGGCCCTTGCCCAGCTGTTTCCCTTTAAAAAAAGGTGTTTTTTTTCTCACAGCCTTGCTTCTGGTTGGGCCTCAGAATACACAGATGTAGCTGGTGGTCTGTCCAGTTTTCCGTCAGTGTGAATTTGGAACAGTCAGGGTGCAGCGTGTTAGATTTACGACGGAAACGCTGACACAACCGGCACAAATATAGCAGCGCTATTGAACGCTGCTGTAATTATGCCACATTATATTAGAACATATGGTATAATTTAGCACGACATAAATGCATCTTTCTTTGTCAATGCATCGCTCATCATTTTTGCAAATTGCAAATCTGTAATAGTAAAGGTAATTCATAGCTTGGCTGTAGTATTAAAATGATGGAGCGTTTCCCTTTTTTTCCCTCAATCATTGATCTTTCAAATTTTTTCTATTTGATAGCATTAATCACTTTTATTAGCCAAGTGCTTATCATAAAGAATGTTGAGTGTTTCTGTGCTGTTACGTTCATCTTCAATTAAGATACATTTTTCCTCCTGCCACTGTCCCTTACATGTCAACTAAATATTACCAATTCTAATTGGAAATCAAGTTAATGAATTCCTGGCATGTCAATAACTCAGATAGGCTCTCCCCCCCATCCTTTACCAATGCAAAATCTGATCGAATAATTTTATTAAACGGACAACAGGAAGAAAAGAACCTCCGTTAGCTTTGTGCCCCTTTGATTATTTTGATATATAATAATTACAGCAAGGGGCACAGTGTACAGACAAGATCAGGGTTGCTAGACCTGGTGACCAGTGGAAGACTGGGAGTGGGTCATGGAGGGGTGTGGCAAAAAGCATGATGCCATTTCTCAAAAAACTCAGAATTAGCATCACAGTCCTCTAGGAATTGGCCAAAACTCTATGATAAATCCAAAGATTTTTTTCTCCCAGCAATTCCTAGAAAGGACTGGTGGCAATTCCGTGTTTTACCATAGCATTTTGGTCAGTTCCTAGAGAAGCATGATGTCACTTCTAGCTGACAGCTGTTCTTTCAATTTTATTTTCTATCCCCATTGCTCTGAGAGGTGATGGGAAATGTCAGCTGGGGGCAGGCAGCCCTAGACAAGATTAATTGGATAATCTGTATTACAAAATATTGCTTAGATTGTGTTTAGTTTTTATTTCTCTCTCTCTCTTATTTGTCTAAGTGTATTTGTTGCACTGTGCATCAAGAAAAGAGAATGTGGGAAGTTTGGGCTGATGGGGAATGCTTGTGTTATGGGGTGGATCCAATTTCTCTACTGGGTAGCCAAGAGATTGACAGTGAAATACTAAACAGAAGATAGAAATCAATGGTCATATAAGGGCATAACTTTGTTTAGGACTGCACTGTCAGTGAATCTGCCTAAATTTAGATATAGAGGCCTTGCAATAGGAAATGAACTTAACTTCATGCAAGTACCAAGGAACCTGTCATGGGAACATGCCTGCAACAGCTTTATTCTCAAACCCAGTACAAATGGGTTTCGAGTCTTCTCCCTCTATTTTAGACTATATTCCTTCATTCTGCATACTTTGCCCTACACTGTTTTAAAAGCCAGGAGGGAAGCTGTTACGTTAAAAGATTTCCTAGGAGAAAAACATCATCCTACAATCTGTTATTATCAGCAATTCAAAGCAAATCTCGACAGCATGTGAAATGATTGCCGTCACATTAGGCGGTGCTTTATTGTTTGTGCAGGTTTACAGGTATGTGTGTGAGAGTCAAGATAACTTCTAGAGATCTCGGAGAAAAGGCTGAAACCTGATTAACGACAAGTTTAGCAATAGAAACTTAGTAAATTTTGAAAAAGGCTTTTCTAGAATGTTAAAAAGAGCCAGTTTGGTATTGTGGTTAAGAGCGGCAGGACTCTCATCTGGAGAACCGGGTTTGATTCTCTACTCCTCTGCTTGAAGCCAGCTGGGTGACTTGGGGTCAGCCACAGCTTCTCGAAGCTCTCTCAGCCCCACCCACGTCACAGGGTGATTGTCATGAGGATAGTAATAACACACTTTGTATTATTACTCTGAGTGTGGCATTTAGTTGTCCTGAAAGGCGGTATATAAATCGGATGTAATTATTATTAAAAATCAAGACCAAATAGGGACAGTGATTAGCCAGGGGCTGGAGCCTGCAAACAGGGGCTGCCCTTGGTCAAGTTGAGGGGTAGGGATATATGGATCGAAATGTGCATCTTTGTATAAGGGAAGTGTATAATCTGAATTTTCCTCTACAGTACATTTTTATGCTGCTGTTCCTTGGAGGAGTTTAAGGGGACCTACATGGCTCTTTCTTCCTCATTTTAACCTTGAAACTGTCTGTTAAATAGCTTAGACTGAAAGAGTGTGACTAATTCAAGGTCAACCAGACAGCTTCATGGCAATGTAGAGAGATTGGAACCAAAGACTTCTAGGTCCTTATTCAACACTCTAGTCATTAAACGACACCAGCAGTCTTTACGGAAACCAAGTAGTTTTATGTGCCAAGGTAATACAAATTGAACCAAGAAAAGCTGCATTCTCTGACGCTTATAAATTATACCCACGGGGTGCATAATTGTTCCATCATATGAAAGACGTCCAGGGCTATGAAAGCATTCCTCTTCACTGCTAGACACAGACATTCCGCAATTTCCATAGATTTAGACTGCATAATTTTAAGCCTATCTTGGCGTGATTAAAGACTAGAACCTTTTTTTAAAATGAGGGTCTCAGTAGTTCTGCACTCGATACTGATTTTTGTGCTTCTGCAATGAAATTACACACATACACCCTTGGCATGCTTTTTCTACTGAGAAAGGGCCACATTGTTTTCACCACAGCAGGGCCGTTTCCACACTACTCAGCTTCATCCGGAACGCCGCGGAACGTCGTGTAAAAAACGCAGAAGATAGCATCTTCTCACACGAGTTTTGCGCAACATCGTGCAAAACTCACACGAGAAGATGCTATCTTCCGCGTTTCTTTCGTGACGTTCCGCAGCGTTCCGGATGAAGGTGAGTAGTGTGGAAACGGTCCAGGATTCCACTTGAGCAGAGCTTTGGTCTCTGTTCTAGAGTACTTTGAGTGAAGGCCAAGCCAGCCCTGATGGGCAATGGTTTAGCTAAGCTGGAATTCATGAGGTGTGAACGTATCTTAGCTAGCCTCTGCCTTTTAACCTCCTGCCTGTCAGGATAGGAGAAGAGTTCTCGACATCCTTTGTGGATAAGGAAAAACAGTTGGCCCCCTTTCCTCTCCGAAGAACTTCTGAAAATCTCTTGTTCGTGCTGTTTTTCAGGTGGAAGTGAATCCTCATGGGATAAAGAGAAACTCCAGTCTCCCATCACCACGGGATCCCACCACGGAGTTAGTCATGCAACGCTGTCGGGGCAGCCCAGTCTGGGAAGTGCTCATCCTCTCAGCCCTCTGCAGCAGAACCATCTGCTTACTAACAGTACGTACGTGGGCCTTAACACCAAAACTATGATCTGGAGAAGGTGGAAAGAGGAAGCCCAGGTCTAGAGTGGTAGCTAGAGGAGATGTATGGACAGGGCTCTTCTTCATGTTTGCCTGAGGAACAAACCATCCCTCCAAGCTTTATTTACGTATTTTTGTTTCTCAGACACTCAGGGAAGCAGACGTGGTATCTACAGGTGGGCACGGTCCAGAAAATAGACCAAAATTTTGCACAGTCTGGCTCGGTTTATGGTCCGTGAACACGCAGTTCGTGGGACTCACCTTTTTCACGAATTTTGGTCCATTTGGGCTGGTCCGTTGGTCCGTGGTCCATGAGTCTTGACATCCTGGCGCTGATCTATCAATTCCCTATGCAATAGAGGGGACGTCCGCAGACCTTTTGCAGCCCTTAAAAACTTGATAGGCAGCTCTGCTTGCCGAGCAGAGAGCTCCTATTCTGCTCTATGGAGCAAGGAGTAAGAATGAATTCCCTAGGCAATGGAGGGGTGGATGTTCTGCAGCCAATCTTAGCCCTCAAAACCTTGATAGGCAGCTCTGCTTCCAACCAGAGAGCTCTCATTCTTCTCTATGCGAGCAAGGAGCAAGAATTAATTCCCTAGGCAACGGCTGGGAAGGTGTCTGTGTGATGACTGAGGGGGCTCTTCCCCAACCCTTTTTTGTTTGATTTTGCCTCATTGCAACTTTTTGGTGCTGCTAGCCCATGCAAGTCAATTGGCATTTGCGACTCCAGTATCTACTGGAAGTTTCCTGGGGGCAGCCAATTTGGAGGTCTGTAACTCGGACGTCCGAAATGCAATCTTGACCAAACTGGGAGGGTGGCCAGAGGAGAGGCTGCTGAAGATTCTCTGTGAGTTTGGGCTCTTTGGGTGTGAAGGTGGTGGAGCCAAGGCTGCTGGAAGTGACAGACATGGACCAACTAGCTGGTTCATGAATGGGGCAGGTCTGTGAAAAGTTCATGGTCCGTGATCCGTGAAAATCGATGGACCACAGATTGGCAGTCTGTGTGGTTTTCCTAGTCCATGCCCACCACTAGTGGTATCTCTACCCACTCTTGTACACTGAAAATCACCCTGTGAGGTAGATTAAGAGAGATAAAACCTGTGGTGAGTTTCATGAGTTCCAAATCCCCACTCTGCCAAAATCCCCACTCTGGCCCAATCTCTCTCTCTCCCTCCCTCTTTTTCTGACCCACACAGCCTAAGTTACCTCACAGGGTGTTTATTAAAGTAAAATGGAGGAGGGGAAAAACACACACTTCCCTGGTCTCCTTGGAAGAGGGGCAGAGGTAAAAAGCGATAGTTTGCCACGGCCAAAAATAACACAAGAGTTATGTGGCAACTTATATACTGAATTTTATTGTGGGACAAACGTTTACAAGCGAGTCCTGCTTCTTCAGATAAATTATGTATTGCATGCAGTTGATAGATAGATATATACCAAACTGAAGGTGGGCTGAGGGTAGGTAGAAAAGAGTTGTCACAAAGGTCCACTGAGGGATAAGCCACTGGGGAAAAGAATATAAGAAGGACCCTTTCAGATGAATCTCACTATGTTCTGTAGTCATG
Organism: Eublepharis macularius; assembly: GCF_028583425.1. Lineage (NCBI taxonomy): Eukaryota > Metazoa > Chordata > Lepidosauria > Squamata > Eublepharidae > Eublepharis > Eublepharis macularius. The sequence continues at coordinate 21,309,185 of NC_072802.1, forward strand.
AGTCATACAAATGAATTACGTAGCGTGAGAAGTACTTGCTTTTGTTTGTCCTTTATCTATGGTTGGAGGGGGAGGCACGGGTGAGAAGACATTATCATTGTATTTTAAAACATTACAAACTACTTTGAGGCTCTGATGGTCAAAAACCAGGATATAAATCCAATAGATGTGTGTTTCCTAGGCATAGTACAAAAATCTAGTATTAAGCGGAATTTTGGCAATGGCCTCAGTGTACACCCTATGACTTCTGTTAACCAGTAGCTATCATATATAGTCATTCCCCTGTGGCTGTATAGTAGGTAGGTTGCCAGTCTTCGGGTGGTGGCTGGAGATCTCCTGGAATTACAACTGATCTCCAGTCCACAGAGATCAGTTCCCCTGGAGAAAATGGATGCTTTGGAGGATGAACCCTATGGTAATATACCCTAATGAGGCCTCTCATTATATTATATATAATATATTATATTATAAAGTTTTATTCATATTATATTATAAAGTTTAAATCACCCTCGGCAAAAATGGTCACATGGCCGGTGGCCCCGCCCCCTCATCTCCAGAGAGAGGGGAGTTTAAATTCTAAACTCCCCTCTGTCTGGAGATCAGGGGGTAGGGCCACCGGCCATGTGATCATTTTCAAGAGGTGCCGGAACTCCGTTCCACCGCGTTCCAGCTGAAAAAAGGCCCTGCTGTTTGGCTCCTTGGTTTTGTCAAAAGATAAGGGACAGCAAAGCAGGCTGGAGGAAAATTCATGATGAACCCAGGTTAGAGCCCATTTTCCTGACATTTTGTATGGCGGTGATGACAGCAAAATGTGAGAAATTCTCCTCTACCCGCACCCAACTTTGCTTGGTGTGTCAGCCCTGGCCTTTCTTTGACAAGCGTGATTTGCCACTGTCATCCTTTCTCTGATCTCATCCAGATTGGATTATTTCTTTCACATATTTATATCCTGCACTTTTCAACCAAAAATCCACGTGGTGGCTAACAATGGCTCAGTAATATGATATCTGAAATAGTATTACCAGCATTAGTACAGCATAGCATCTACTGCACTGCTGCACAGATAGATTCTTACATTATTCTTAAAAGCAACCACCGTATAAAGTCACACTTTAAAAACAGCCAAAACAAGAAGACTAAAAGCAGCAGGTATAAAGAAAGCGGAAAGCATAAAGTCCTTATCAGGGTTGGAGGGGTTATATAAATGGTGGGGCTTTGCTTTTGGAACACCAGTATCTGCTCTCCAGGTGCCTATGAATCTCTTCCCATCAAACATTGGGGGGTTTGGCGTATGACATGTTCCATTTTCAGGCATAATGAACAAACTAGAACTCGCTCAGTGGGCCAAGCCTGGCCCTGCATAATCAGTGGTTCGGAGATGCGGCTAACAGCTGTGTTCTGGAACCTGACTGACAATGGCATTCTTTGCCGGTATAGCTGGTGGCAGAGTCAAAACAAAGCTGAGTAACAAGGCCAAGATACATGGCTGGCACCAAAAAGCAACACAGTCCTTGTTCATGGGAGTGTAGGCGAAAAAAAATGGTCTCGTGAAGGTACATGGTGTCCCCTGGGAAAGCAGTAGGGAAAACCAAAACGTAAAAAAAGTTTTCCTCCTCCTCTGTCCAGAATTGCCAACTTCAACTTAGGAATTTCCTGGAGATTTGGGGGAGAGTGAAGTTTGGGGAAGGGAAGGAGCTCAGCTGGGATGTGATATCATAGAGGCCACCCTCCAAAGCTCTCTGCTGTCTGAAGATCAGTTGTAATTCTGGGGGGACTGCAGGTTCTACCTTGAGATTGGTAACCGTACCTTTATCCCACCTCCAAGAGAGGGGTACTACTACTTCTCATGCTTGAGAAAGATATAAAGGCCTCAGAGTAGGGATTCTCTGGTCAGCTTAGATTCAGTCATTCCACTTCTTTTCTTCCTTTTTCTATCTTTGGCCCTTTATCCCTTTCTCCGTTGTTGGTCCATTTGCTTTGAAACACAGAGTAATTTAAAGAACATCACTGGATGGGCCAGAGGAATTAGGAAAAGTTGACTGCTGTAGGGTTAATGCTAATTGTATTGTTTTTAGCCTTTATGATTACTCAACTCTCCATGTATCTTGTATCCTTTTTATCTGTGTGCAGCGTGCGTTGCACCTGGTTTATTGTATGTCTCTGTATTGTGTCTCAGAGTGTGACTACAAGTGGCTTTCTTCACGTGGAGAACACTAGATTTTTCTCGCAAGGTTACCTGGGAAGTGAAGTCCGAGTGGCCCTTCCCCTCTCTGTTAGAATCGCTGCCTGAAGAGCCACAAGAGGGCTTCGTTTGGGGGCGGACAGCAGCTACTTTCTCCAAGGGCGTCCTGCGGGCTGCCTGCTTCCAGGGAGCTGCTCTGGAGAAAGCGGCTGCATTGGTGAAGCTTCAGCCGCAGCAACCGTGGAAAGATCTGCTGCAGATTCTTCTGCTGTTGCTGCAGCTGAAGCTTCACCGATGCTGCCGCTTCCGGAGCAGCTCCCTGGGAGCAGGCAGCCCTCAGGACGCCCTTGGAGAAAGTAGCAGCTGCCCGCCCCCAAACGAAGCCCTCTTGTGGCTCTTCAGGCAGCGATTTTAACAGAGAGGGGAAGGACCAGTCGGACTTCACTTCCCAGGTAACCTTGCGAGAAAAATCTAGTTTTCTCCACGTGAAGAAAGTCACTTGTAGCTTTGCTCTCAGTAGACCATTACAGTTTGCAGACTTATGTTTTCTTTCTGGTTCAACGTTATCTAATATGAGGAGTAAATGAGCCCAGATATTCAGCTGAGCTCAATTTAGGCATCAGGTAAAAATATTTTCGTCCTATACAAAAGCTTAAGTGGAAGTGGGAAATTTTGTTTGTATTTCTCCTGATAAGTAGGTATATTGAGAGGCAGCATGATCTAGTAGTTAGAGTGTCAGTAAAGGATCTGGGGGACCCATATTTGAATCCTTGCTCTGCCATGGAAGCTTTCTGGATGACCTTGATTCAGTCACACTCTTTTAGCCTAACCCACCTTGCCAGGTTGTTGTGAGGATAAAATGGATGACAGAAGAATGATAAAGGCTGCTCTGGGTCCCCATTGAAGTGAAAAATGGGGTGTAAATGAAGTATATATAAATATATATGTGTAGACAGGTTTCTTTACTAGCTGTTAACTTTTATTGATTAATAGCATTTTAATTGATTTTCTCATGCTAGTTGTTGTTCTTATTAATGATTTGTTTTTAATTGTCAATTGTTTGTCCTTAAGCTGCCTCAGCACCTTCGGCCTAACAGTTTATGTGGGATATTGTTTTTTTTAATAAATTAAAAAGCCATCCCACTTGGGTATTCCTCAGGTTGCTCATTGGATCCTATCTTCCTTTTAATTGGTAGGGAAGGAAAGTTTTTCAGGGACTGTTTTTTCCAAATATTCAAATGGTTGTTTATCAGACAGTAGAAAAACAAAAGCATAGTTACATTTTTCCCCATGGAAGTTTCAAGGTTGGTAGCACAAGTAGAAAAAAAAAACACTGAAGAGGTTTGTAAGATGGGACCTTGTAAAATGGTTCGCTTTATTAAGAATGGTATTAAATCGGGAGTTCAATCCTGATTGAAATTGGTTGCATAATAATATAAAAGAATTTTCCTTTTTTTTAAAAAAGAAATATATAGTATATAGGTATTCTCTTCAAAACTAGATGAATAAAAAACTATCAAGGTCTTTGTATTCTTGAAAAACCTTGAACCATTTTTTTTTCAAACTGTAAAATTCCACTTTGTGTTTTGCATCTTGCATGTCTGTTCCTTTGCTTGGCTAGAGTGCAAAGGGAAGATGGCAATCAATGGGATATTCAGTGAAAGGTACCCATAACAACTTGGTCCCACAGAATGAGGGGGGAGGCCCTTTTAGATCAACCAGATTTTTTTTAATGCTGGAAAGTAAGATTTCCAGTTATATGTGGTGAGCTGATGGAGAAAGGGGAGAGGGGGTGGTTATTTGGTAATCCCACCAAGCTTGATGATTTACCATCACTGAAACATCCTGTCTTCTTTTTCTGTCTCAGTGTACAAAAGAGGATATTGTCCAGGCAAGAGAGAGAAGAGAATATAGATGAATTGCCCATTAGAGTGACAAGCCATGGGGGACAAGAAAACGGTTGTGAAAGGGAGACAGCAAATGAATGGGGGAGAAATCAGATCTGCATTGTAATGCTTTAATTTGCATCTTCCTCACATTTTTAAAAATTGGGGTTTGGGTGAGTTATTTGGAATAACTTAGTTTCATCGCCTTGATCCTTTTTCTCAACTGTGAGACGAGTGTTGCTGATTTCAGAAAACACACAGAATCAGACTTACAGTACTGTCCTCTTTGGTTCTGTACATAGTTTTAAAAAATAGCTTTTTCACTGGTGCTGGATTGCAATAGCCAGCTTGCAGGACTTAAATATACTGTTGATTCTTTGAGAGCAGAATCTTAAGCAGTTGCACCCTTCTAAGTCCATTGAATGTTTAGGATCGCACTGTAATTTTATGCTCTGTCCAATATTCAATCAATCGGAGAGGTCCATGTACAGAATTCTTCCCATCTCACAGAATATTTTGTCATTATTGTTGATCCCTCAATCGTCCTCCACAAGACTGTTCAAGGGTTTATTGAATATTGAGCATTACGTCTGATTTGTGAGCATGAAGATGCGTTTCCTTCAAATCACTTTTACAAAGGCTTGCTGTATTGTGCCTTAAACCTGGTGATGTGCTGTTAAATTCCGTTTGTAGTTTGCATTTCGTTTGCATGTCAATTGGACCTTAAGCAGGCATGCAACTCAGTGTGGACAGATGGTGTCTGGGAGTTTTGAAACTCCACCGAGTATGAGGAAAGATTACCAGGCTGCCGCGGGGGTATAAGTGAAGGAACAAAGACTTATGTTTGCATGAGCTTGGCGGGTGGTGGGTGGGGGTGGAGATGCGGGTAGGGTTTAAAGACAAAAGAGATGCCACAGGCAGCATTTCATAACTCTTTTTCTTCTTTGTTTTACTATTTATTTAAATACATACACCTCCCTATTTCCCAAGAGTTTGAGGGAGATAATGTTGAAAGGGATTAAGAAAACAAGGCCCTAAATAATTTTTTTAGTGTCAAATGATCAATTATACAAGTAAAATGCACCCTGACGGTTTTCAACTTCGAAATTCTTCCTCAACCTCCCCCCCCCAAAAAAAACCCCAAGAAAATTTGCATTACTCTAGGGAGGGAATCTTCTGTTTCCTTGATGAGTAATGTCACGGGGAGCGTCCTACACTAATCTCCCTGCACCTGTGCGGGCCTCCCTTTTGTCTCATAGGTTTGATACAGACATAACACGAAACCATGGTTTAATGAAACTAACTAGAGTTACTTGATTGTCTGAATGAAAGCCACTCCATTCTGCTTCATTAGGATCCCTCAAACCAGGATCTGAAATCATGGTTTGAAGTTGGTTTATTACCCACAATTGTAATGGGTTCGGACATAACACGAAACCGTGGTTTAATGAAACTAACTAGAGTTACTTGATTGTCTGAATGAAAGCCACTCCATTCTGCTTCATTAGGATCCCTCAAACCAGGATCTGAAATCATGGTTTGAAGTTGGTTTATTACCCACAATTGTAATGGGTTCGGACATAACACGAAACCGTGGTTTAATGAAACTAACTAGAGTTACTTGATTGTCTGAATGAAAGCCACTCCATTCTGCTTCATTAGGATCCCTCAAACCAGGATCTGAAATCATGGTTTGAAGTTGGTTTATTACCTACAATTGTAATGGGTTCGGACATAACACGAAACCGTGGTTTAATGAAACTAACTAGAGTTACTTGATTGTCTGAATGAAAGCCACTCCATTCTGCTTCATTAGGATCCCTCAAACCAGGATCTGAAATCATGGTTTGAAGTTGGTTTATTACCTACAATTGTAATGGGTTCGGACATAACACGAAACCGTGGTTTAATGAAACTAACTAGAGTTACTTGATTGTCTGAATGAAAGCCACTCCATTCTGCTTCATTAGGATCCCTCAAACCAGGATCTGAAATCATGGTTTGAAGTTGGTTTATTACCCACAATTGTAATGGGTTCGGACATAACATGAAACCGTGGTTTAATGAAACTAACTAGAGTTACTTGATTGTCTGAATGAAAGCCACTCCATTCTGCTTCATTAGGATCCCTCAAACCAGGATCTGAAATCATGGTTTGAAGTTGGTTTATTACCCACAATTGTAATGGGTTCGGACATAACATGAAACCGTGGTTTAATGAAACTAACTAGAGTTACTTGATTGTCTGAATACAAGCCACTCCATTCTGCTTCATTAGGATCCCTCAAACCAGGATCTGAAATCATGGTTTGAAGTTGGTTTATTACCCACAATTGTAATGGGTTCGGACATAACATGAAACCGTGGTTTAATGAAACTAACTAGAGTTACTTGATTGTCTGAATACAAGCCACTCCATTCTGCTTCATTAGGATCCCTCAAACCAGGATCTGAAATCATGGTTTGAAGTTGGTTTATTACCCACAATTGTGATGGGTCCAGACATAACATGAAACCGTGGTTTATTTTACTTGTAGTGAATTAATGAAACTGGGATTCGTCTTGCAGATAGCAGTGAATCCTGGCTTGTCGCCACAAATTCCTTGCTAATAACTTTGCATGGGTGAGGGGGGAGGTAAGCCATCAAACCTGAATTGCCTTTTCCTCCCAGTTGGAGTTATTAGCAACTGTTTTTGTGGGATTTCAGTACAGAAGATAGCATGAAAGGAAAGGGTTAAACACCTCTATCCCTCAGCAGCTGCTGTCCCCAGTGATTGTTGTAAGCGGGGCTTTTTTTCTGGGAAAAGAGGTGGTGGAACTCAGTGGGTTGCCAGCACAGGGGGCAACTCTTGGCGGGAGGTGGTGCTCCTGCTACCACATGTGTGCGGGCAAAGTGCATGCATGCTTCCAGGACCAATGATGTCACTTTGAGTCATCTGGAACAAGGGGGGAATTTTTAAAAGTTTAAATCACCCTTGGCGAAAATGGTCACATGGCTGGTGGCCCCGCCCCCTGATCTCCAGACAGAGGGGAGTTTAGATTGCCCTCCGTGCCGCTCCAGCAGCGTGGAGGGCAATCTCAACTCCCCTCTGTCTGGAGATCAGGGGGCGGGGCCACCAGCCATGTGACCCATTTTCAAGCGGTTCCGGAACTCCGTTCCACCGCATTCCAGCTGAAAAAAAGCCCTGATTGTAAGCATCCTTGGGAGCATGACATTATTCTCATCCTTGGGAGCAGGGCATTAATACATAATAACAAATATTTTAAACGCTGAGTAATTATGTTCATAAGCTATTAATCCAGTTGAATGCTCACGGTCTCAAATGTATGGTGTTGGATTAAGACTCAAAGTAACGGCAGTTTTGGGTTGTTTCCCCTCCCCTTAGGAATAGATCTACCCTTCATGATGATGCCTCATCCCCTTCTTCCGGTCGGCCTACCTCCTGCTTCCGTCGCCATGGCTATGAATCAAATGAACCATCTCAACACTATAGCGAACATGGCAGCTGCTGCTCAGATGCACAGCCCCCTTTCAAGAGGTGGAGCCTCTGTCATAAAGGTAAGGCTCGGAGCCTGGCTGCACCGTCAGCAGAGTACTGTGTACTAAGAGAATGTCAAAGTTCAGCTGCTGGGATATGTTACCGATGGCAGTGTCTCTAAAGAGCATTAGGAAACTTCAGCTGGTTCAGAAGCTACTAACTGGAGGCCCTCTGGGCTGAGCGTATTTCAATGAGTAAGAGATCTTTCAATGAGTAAGAGATCTTGTGTGTTTCTGGGCAAAATTCAAATTGTGGGTTTCATTTATTTAAGTTATCTATAGTCCACCTTCTCACCGAAACTCGAGGATTACACAGTGGGAGTCAGTACCATCAGTTTCAAAGACATTTCAATAATCAGTTTAATAGGGTATATAAATGCAAATTTGCAAAGCTTTAAAACGAGCAGGAATCTAATACAGAGTTGAAGAAATGCTAAACAGGGCATAAGCAATTCTAAGACTGACGTATTAAACAACATATAAACTATCTGTTAGGATCATACTTACAGCAACAGACAATACATCATAGTAAAGTCTATAGTCCCTTTACTTCTATATCTCTCGCTTTGTTACAGAACAGCCCTCCTCTCTGAGCCGAAAGCCCCCTTGAATAGTTCAGTTTTGCATTGTTTGCAGAAGGCCAGGACAGTGGAATAATGGTAGCTTCCTAATGCTGGCCAGATTCAACATGCTGCCTTCGTCCATTTTCGTTGGCAGGTGCCAAGGGACCCCTTATGAACTCAGAAAATGCCCTTGTGGCCTGGGTGTCATTGAATCTGTTTCCCATGTTCTATTACACTGTTTATTTTATTTTAAGATCCGAGACAAACTTTTGAACTCCCTTCTTTATTCGTGGTGCAGCCTTTCTGATAATGTCAAGGTCCAGCGATTACTATCTGGTCACAACTTTTCTATAACCTCTAACATGGCTAGTTTTCTTCAATCCGCAATCTGTATCAGGGAAGCTATCAACTAATTTTATTGTACCTTTTTTCGCTCTGACATGCCAATAAAGGTGTGTGTGTGTGTTTTTGTGTGTGTGGGGTAGCTTCCTCACCTTCCTCTGATGGCCTCAGCAGCAGCACTTAGAAGCTGCTCCTCAGCATATGCTGGCTCCAAGGCTGCCACCTCAAATTGTCAAAGGTGGGTGGAGTGTTCAGAGGAGCAAGGAAAAGAGAAGGGAAGAGTGCCCGTCTTGGGGTCTAAGGAATGTGCTGCGTACCTTAAATTAATACTGGCCAAATATTCTTATTTTTTATTTTTTTATTTTTTTTTATTTTTCAGAATAAAGAGGGGTACAGAAAGAAGAGGGGAGGATAACAGGGTCAAAGGAACAGTAAGATTTTGCACTGCAAGAGTTATTAAAATACAGAGTACACCACACATATCTTAATCAGAGTTTCACTACAGAAGCTCTTAGAATACAGGGTGCACAAAAATTTAATCTTTTTCAATATTTATCCACATAGCAATAGAAATTGCAACTATTAAGTCTCATTACTATATACTACGCATACTTAGCACCCCCCCACCTCCTTCCCCATACTTAGTAATAAAAAATTAATAATCAAAAAGGAAAAACTCCTCATTCCATTATTACTACACTATTTCATCTTATCTCTTCATGTAACTGATGAATATAGCAATCCTCTCTACTTATCCCTGGCTCTATCAATGTTACCATATCTGCAAACTATTTTAGCAATTATATACTTGATTATATATTCATACATTTTCCCCCTTGTCAGACTGTAACTTCTTATAAGCTATATACAATAAGCCAGTATGTAATCTTTTTCCTCTTTATAAAACTGCAACATCTTATTTATTCTATTCTTTATAAGCAAAATAATCCCCCCATTTCTCTTCAAATTCACTTATTGGTCTTCTATTTATATAACTCGTCAATTTTGCCATCACTGCATATTCTGCCATCTTGTCTTTCCAGATTTCCTTGGTTGGACATTCATCTTCTTTCCATTTACTCGCAAATGTCACTCTTGCAGCCGTCAATTCATGTAATGTTTTATCAATATTTTCTGGTATTATTTCCAGCAACATCGTCTGGGGTTTTAAGGCAAAATCTAATTTTAAATTTTTTTTCGTCTCAACATGAATGTCTTTCCACATTTTTTTGCTTTTTTTGCATGTCCACCACATATGATAAAAAGAGCCATCCGCTTCTTTACATTTCCAACATGACCCCTATATATTTCTTGTCCATTTTCTCAATATCCTTTGGCGTGATATACCATCTGAAAAAATCTTATACCAGTTTTCCTTTAGTGCTTGACTTGCCATGAACTTTATACCATTTGTCCAAAGATTCTCCCACTGTTGAAATGTTATTTCTTCTCCAAAATTTTGCATCCATTTTGCCATGCAGATTTTAACTTGTTCTCTTTCTGTATCATATTGAAGTAAAGGTTTATAAATGTGACCCAGAATGTGCTCCTTCTTCTGTGTAATTATTCTCTCGAATTCAGTAAGATCTCTTAATTGTCCTCTATAAACTTTAAGAGCTTCTTTTAATCTGGAGACAGCCTGAAAGTATATCAGCCATTGTATTTTTATTCCTTCATCTTGGATTTCTTGCCATGATTTTATCTTCCCTTGAGAGTTTATCGTATCTCTATACGTTATTAAGTCATTATCTTTTTTCTGGTTTTTATCACAAAAAGCTTCAATTGGTGATAATATTGGCGATATCAATGGACTCGTTCTCTTTCTAACTGATTCCCAAATTTGTATCAGGCTGTCCCTTATAACATGATTCTTTTGTTGTCTTCTTGTTCTTCTTGTCACCCAATACTGGCCAAATATTCTTGTGAAATACTTGGAAAATAATATAACAAAGGTTTATACCCTAAGCCTTGCTTCTGTGTGTGCTGAACAAACCCTTTTCCATGTTGGAGGTGTTCCTCCACTTCAGAATGCATTCTTCAAGCACATATTTATGCAAGGCCAGCATCTTTGAATGATCCAAAAATCACCTAGTGTCCAAGGAAAGTACAACGCCATCAGAAGACCACCTCCACAAGGCTTAGTGGAGTATCCTGTGGTCCCTTAAAGTCTAGCATATTTATTGTGGCCTGAACCCTCCTGAGCCAGAGCCCACTTTCTCGGATAATGGAATTGGTTAGAGTTGACTCTGCGCATAGCTATGTATTCCAAGCATGCTGGGGCACCACATTGACTTCAGGCCTGGCCTGTCTGTGTTTGTTTCCAGGATAGCTTACACAAGATGCATGCAACAACATTCCAAGTTTACCTGCCCTCTTGTTCTCCCAACTGCTGCTTGCTGCTGTCACTGTCTGAGGCCATGGTGGCCACGGGGAAAACACCCCTCTGTCCCTGAAATATGGCAGTACATTGGCACCTACCTGCTAGTTTGGGATCCATTGTAGTGGATGGGCCCAACTTCACCAATGGTGGGTGGATCCAGAAGGGGGCAGTAACGTTACAGAGTTCTCTCCTTGTCTCTCCTTTTGTCATGGCTGCTCACTGGTAAGGGCCTTAATTTCTCATCCTCTGCTTCTGCCATCGACGGAGTCTGACTGTTTCTGGCATTCTGCTTTCCAGAGCCAGTTGGTTTACATCTATCCAGTCTACACGTCTCCTCAACAGTCCCAACCAGTCTGTGAGGTGGAGCCCATCAGTCCGATCAATTTTTACTCTCATGCTGAAAACAGGGAGAGAGTGGTATGCCATGGTAGGGTTGAGATTTGAACTCGGGTCTTCAGCCCAGGCTAGCTCTCTGATGATTCTGGCAAAGGAAGAATATAAGAAGGTACTTTTGCAGAGACAGCTCTTTCCCCATTTTTGTTTTACTGTACTTTCAAGACCCAATGCTGGGGCTTAGAAGGATTCCCTTGGGCAAAATGCCACATGCAGAGGGAACTTTAGAGTAGAAGGGAAACAGAATAAATTTGTCCCAATTTTTCCTTCTGCACAGAATCATAGAATAATAGAGCTGAAAGGGACCCCAAGAGTTATCTAGTTCAATCCCCTGCGTAATGCAGGAAATTCACAGCTGCCACCTGCCACTCAGTGATCCCTGTTCAGTGCCCAGAGGAAGGCAACAAACCTCTAGGATCCTTGGCCAATCTGGCCTGGAGGAAAATTCCTTCCTGGCACAAAATAGTGATCGGCATTACCCTGGGCGCATAAGAAAGGGCCACAAGAGCCTAGCACTGGCTTATCCCTTCCTGCCCTCCTTCTCATTATCTGCCTAAGTTCATATTGAGTCACCATTGCAAGGTGTAGCAACTTCTGTGTTAATGCAAAAGGTAGAAAGGGCAATTCGCCTTCCATGCTGAAGTCTTTATGTCGTTTTGTCCATGAGCCTCCCTTGACCACTCATGGGGAAGAGTCTAAGGGAGAAGAGAGAATTTCTTGGGGCCTGTGAAACATCAAGCACCTTCCCCTCGCCCCCCCCCCCTGCCAAAAGTGGCTGGCTTCCCCCCCCCCCAATAGAACATAAGATATTATATTGCTTAGCCTGTTTCTCACTGGCATGAGAAAGGTCTGCTTAATGGAAGCCTTTGAATGAAGTTATCATGTCCCGTCCACCCCCTATATATTACATTTGCCATTTAGAACAAAGCTGTCTCTCCCCCCTGCCCCCAACCACTCCAAAATATGCCTGCTCAGCAAAGTTAACATTTAGTACTCTGGAAAGAAATGTCATAACTATGAAATTTGATTTCTTCTTGACAAGAGCACTATAAATTAGGCACAGCCACGGTGGCCAGGTATCGAAAGACTTCTCTGCCATCTATAATCTCACCTAATGTGATTAGCAGCTTCTACTAGCACTTCTATAGTTAAGACTCTGTCAAAAACTCTATTATAAATCCCTGCCTTCAGGGATTTACAGCTCTGCTGAGAAAACTTTCTCTGTCTGAAAGTTGGCTCGCTATGAGTCATTCCTGGGATCAGAATTTTAAACCAAATGCCGACACGCTCTGTTTCTAGAACGTGAGTGACCGAAGAGGGTGTCAGGTGACTCTGTGGCTTATTTCAAGTTTGTTAGTCTCCCTAACCCTCCCCCTTTTATACATCTATCATTTTATTTGTGGGATTTATACCTCACCATTTTATCTTAACCTATCAATGTATCACAGATGAAACTGGGGACATATTTGTTAGCATATTTGCTAGCTAACTGGCATTCCCCTCCAAAAAAGAGGGACAGCAGCCTGTATCCAATCACACACTTGTGAAGACTTAAGTCAGAAGAGGGGGTGACTGGCGACTTAGAGAGATTTCCCCTCCCCACTGCAGACCCTGACTTTGCCCCTTCTGCTGTTCCTGAATGTCCCCTGACCTCCCAGGAACAAAATTTCAGAGACCTACTGTGGGGAGGAGTAGAAAAGTCTTGTTTTATGACGTCTCTGATAGTTCGATACATACCCATGATTTACTACAGTCAGGGACAGCTGAAGCATAGGAAAAGTGGATCTGTAGGCTAGGCCAGAAGCCTAGTTGTCAGGTGGATATACCATAGAGATTAACGGGTTGAGGGACAAGAAAAGATAGTCGATGAATAAAGAGGTTGAGTGGGTCAGAGACTTAGAGCCAAACTGCAAGTGACTAATGACACAGTTTGGACACTTGTCAGCTTCCTTCAAGTTTTGATGGGAAATGTAGGCAGCTTGGCGGAATGTTGGACAAGTGACAGTTGAAAAGTCCATTGGACAGCAGTCGGAGAGCCAAGCTGCAAGACCAGGATGCCTACATTTCCCATCAAAACTCGAGGGAAGCTGACAGGTGTCCAACTAGTGTCAGGCGTCACTTGTAGTTTGGCCCCTATAGGCCAATAAAGCAGGACCTATATTGTTCAGTCAAAGAGATAGCATGAGAGAAAGTTCTGGAACCTAATAGAGTGGTTCCTAGTCAGACCTCATCTTCCAGGTTCCCTCAAATCATTGGATGATTCCTCAAATCATTGGATTTGCTTCCTCTTTTTTGATGAAGTTAGAACTCTAAAACTGCAGTGATTTCATGGCTATGATAACTACCCTCACTATCTTAAGTCCACATTGATCACTTCACATTTTGCTGCCAGGTTAAGATGTTTAACAGCTACTGTCAGCAGTCGGATCCTAAGGGTTTTTTTCCCCCCAGTTATTCAACTGGTATCAAGTTTCAGTTGCTGCTGGTTTAAATGTGGTTTCTGACATTTTTAATTGAAATGTTTATATTTTTATATTATATTTCGTTTGTTTTTCAGAGATGCAGGTAAAAAGTTTTCTATATAGAAGGAAGTCCATGGAGCAGTGGTTCAGCTAAGGAGATATGGGAAGTTGTACAGGGAGGAGAGTTATGTGTGGTCACTTGGCCTTTTTACCCTTTGGGTTAGAAGGAATTCCATTTTCTGCCCATATCAAGCCCTCTCAGAGATACTCGAGAGCCAGTATGTTGTTGTGGTGAGAGTGATGGACTAGGATCTGGGCCACCCAGGTTCAGTTCCCGGCTCTGCTATGGAAGCTCACTGGGTGACCTTAGGCCAGTCACACATTCTCAGCTTAATCTACCTCACAGGGGTGTTGTGAAGATAAAATGGAGGAGAGGAGAATGATGTCAGCCCCTCTGGGGTCTCCATTGAGGAGAAAAGTGGAGTGTAAATAGAGTAAAATAAACAAAAATTAAAAAGTCCAGAGAAGCCCAGGCCACTTCCAGCTTTTGGGGCCCCTATCCATGATTTAAAAATTCAAAAGACAACGCGTCATGAACATAAGAAAAAGTTGCAAAATTTATCAAATGGCAGTTAACAAGCGTCTGGATTTGAGGCCCCTTTTGAACTTGAAGCCCAGGCCAAATCCCCCGCCCCCGCCTCGTTAATTGTGAAAAAGGTAGGCACTGGTGCTTGTTCCTCAGGGCCAAGAGTTTAAGAGCCATGAACATCCATGTTCCCTCACAGAATTTGTTTCTAGTAAAAGATAGCCAGTGCTCATTGCTGTTGTCTTTAATGGTAGAAGGGCTATGCCATACCTGTCAGCATTTCACAGAAAAAAACAAGGACATGCTTGTGTCGTCGTGATTTTCTTACCAACCTGTCTCTATTCCCATTAGTCACGGGAGAAACTCTATTCCGCTTGCTGTGTGCTATGATAATTTTCTATGCCGATGCTCAACTTCCACCATTCTAAAAGCCAGGAGGTGGATTGTTCCTTTGGTTAAACTAACCTAAGGACACACAATAGTCTTGTCTTGAGTCCAAACTAAATATCAGCAACTGCATGCTTGCTACGTGGTATCTTTGTGCTCATGCACATGCATTAGAGATAACACTTCTGCTACCTGTTCTGAGATTTAACTTCTAGAGATGACACAAAAGCAGACGAGCCTTAAAGAATGTCAACTCTAATGGCTCACATGGCATTTTTTAATGAGAAATACCCCAAACAGTAAAAATAGAGATAGTGGTCTACTGGTCATATTGTCCGAAAAATAGAAGTTTGTCCATAATAAATAGGGATAGTGAGAAATAAGCTATTTTGGACTTGCATAATCTACATGCATTTTCAAATCCATGTGCTTTTAGATACAGTTTAGGAATATTGTTAGGCCAATCATTTATTTGACCTTTGTTATGTTGTGTTGGCTCAGCTGTTAATATTTGTAGTTAATAACAAATATAGCTGTAATGTGGACTGAAAATACCATTATCATCATTAAGCCTGGGAACATCATTTAATCACTCAGATACCACATCAAACAAGGAATGTTTTCAGAGCAGAAAGGAGATTGGAGAGAGAGAGAGAAGAAGTCTTAATTAATTTGAAGAAACCAAACAGGGAATAGTTTTGTGCCATGTGATGGAAGAGAATAGTTAGGCAGTAAATTTATTAGGCAGTATACTTAAAGTGCAGTCCTCTGCAGAGTTTTACTCTTCTAAGTCCATTAATTCCAAACAACTTAGAAGGGTGTGAATCTGCTTAGGATTGCACTGTGAACATACCCAGAAGGACATGGTGTCTCCCCACCACTAAATTTGCCTCTCACCTCTGTGTGGTACAGAAGAAGGGGAAATAAGCATGATTTGTTAAACTTCTTGGAAATAATCATATTGTGAGACTCAGCACAAAAGAGTCCCTTTTCACACACTACATAATTAGTTTATGGAATGCGCTGCCACAGGATGTAGTACTAGATATTAGTTTAGATGGTTATATGAAATAAATTCATAATGGAGAGGTAGATTAAAAGGTCGTGATGGCTAGAACATTTTTGTTAAAAGACAGAGTACCTCTGAATGATGGTTGCGGGGGGGGGGGGGGCAACAGTGGGTTAGAGACTTTGGTCTCCATGCAGTGTTTTGTTGACAGTCCAGGAGTGTCTGGTTAGCCACTGTGGGACACCAGATGGACCACTGGTCTGATCCAGCAGGGCTCTTCTTACATACCTAGAGCCAGTTTGGTGTAGTGGTTAAGAGCTCAGGACTCTAATCTAGAGAACCGGGTTTGATTCCCCACGCCTCCTCTAGAAGCCAGCTGGGTGACCTTGGGCTAGTCACAGCTTCTCAGAGCTCTCTCAGCCCCACCCACCTCACAGGGTGTTTTGTTGTGGGGATAATAATAGTGTACCTTGTAAACCGCTCTGAGTGGGTGTTAAGTCATCCTGAAGGGCGGTATATAAATCGAATGTTGTTGTCGTTGTTGTTGTGGTAGTTTATATTGTCTTTCTTGTCATTACAAGAAATGAGAATGTGGCTTGTTTGAAGATTCCTATCTGTCAAAAATTTGGAAAACATAGGAAGTGGAGGAACAGCAGCTGCCATTAGCAGTCATCAACCTGTCTTCCTCCTCATTTGGTCGATCTTGTCATCATTGTTCAGTCAAGGAAGAGCTACCTGTGGCAGTGATTCTTCCTTTACTCTTTATAACAATAAGCCTTCTGGAATGTGAAGCTGCTCCTGCCACGACAGCTGTTCAAAATTCTGGTGGACAAGAGCCCTCCCAATCCCTCCAAATTTCCAACAAACCAGAGAAGCCTCCCCTCTATGAGAAAGAGGCCTAATTCTTACGGAGATGATTAACCTGTGTCTGAGCAGAACCACTTGGACGTGTATGAAGAGGCTGCCTTGTACTGAGTCAGGCCATGGGTCCATCAAGTTCTCTCTGCCTCTCCAGGATCTCAGACAGAGAACAGTCTTTCCCGTTACCTACTCACTCAGATCTCTGTTGATGCCGGGGGTTGGACCTGGGATCTTCTGCGCATAAAGTGTGTTGTTCTCTTCCACTGGGCCATGGCCCCTTTCCTTCTTCTGTGATCACATGACTGAATTCTTTTCTATCTTAAAAAAATCTCAAGGACCGTGTCAGAGCAAAGGCTAGGCTAGAGTCTTTCTTCTTGATATCTAGTTTTCTTCCTGCAGAGAATTTTTTTAATGGAAGAGCAGTCCATCCTATGACCCCTGGTTGGCCTGTGAAATGGTACAGCTCACACACATTCTCCCCCCCCCCCGCCCTCCACTGACAACTATAATAATAATAATAATAATAGTAGTAGTAGTAGTAATAATAATAATAATAATATTTGATTTATTTACCACCCTTCAGGACAACTTAATGCCCATTCAGAGCGGTTTACAAAGTATGTCATTATTATCCACACAACAAAACACCCTGTGAGGCTGAGAGAGCTCCTAGCTGTGACTGACCCAAGGTCACCCAGTTGTCTTCAAGTGGAGGAGTGGGGAATCAACCCCGGTTCTCCAGATTAGAGTCCTGCACTCTTAAGCACTACACCAAAGAGAGTGTATAAATTGAGCCTCGAGGGAAACACAGTGGGTACCCACATTTCCCTCTACTCTGGGCATCGAGCAGGGGACTCTGAGCGGGTGGGGAGGTAGCTGTAAGTTTCTTGCAGGGGTTGGACTAGATGACCCTTGGGTTCATTCCAGCTCGATTTTTCTGTGTCTGCCATCACTGTGTACCAGAGCAGTGATGCCAAACAGCCCTCTCCAAAGCTCATATAACCCACGATCTATGTATCTAGTCCATTTTTATTCTATCTTTCTTCTTAGCTTAGAGTAGTGTACATGGTTTTCTTTTCTGCATTTTATCTTCACAAGAAACTTGTTAAGTAGGCTAAACTGAAGGAGAACGACTGGTCCAAGGTCAACCAAAAAACTTTCATGGCACAAAGGGGAGCTTCACTTGGGTCTCCCAAATTCTTACCCAGCATGTTAACTACTACACCATATTGGCTCCCATTGGAAGCATCCATGAAGCTTTTATTGTATACATGGATTTTTGTCTTGAATGGGACCTTCTAGGGACCATTTGGCCATCATTTGAAATGTCTCCTTCTGTTGTCTTCTGCATTGGCACTGGGTTGTTAAGATTTTTCTAAAGTTATCCGTAGAAACAGTTTTGATAAGAGGCCTGGATATTTTTATAATAGCGGCAAAGGAACTTCCCTTGATCTTACTTGAGTGCTAAAGAAACACTCCCGTGGTGTGTTCCTGGTTAGCTATTTACCAATATTCATCTGATTATCTGTGGATTTGTTTTGTGTTTGGCCAAGCAGCTGGCAATTAATAATGAGTTGATGAGAAATAGTTGCAATGCAGTGAAATTAGTAACTGAACATCTGGTTTTTAAAACTAATACATGGTGGAGAGGAGCGTTTTTTCAGATTCTATTGGACCATACGATTGACTGTTTCAGATGGGGCTTACTTCAAGTGACGGAAACTTAATATTTAAACTGCAGTGGTATGATATTTACCAATAGTCCATTCCTCCTAAGTCCTTCTGTCTTTGCCTCTGGAAGGGAAGAGCCTTGAACCCAAAATATGTCATTAAACCTCAGAGACAAGGTCAACAGAATGCTGCTGTTCTGGATTGGCACTTTTACCTTAAGCTAGCCATCCCAGAGTCCGACTGCAACTCTTTTTTTCCCTGCCGTTGAACTAGAACACTTCTTCACAATGGTTCATGTAAAACTGCCAGATAGCATAAGTATAAAACCAGCAACACCCATTATTAAAACAATCCAGACCAAATAAAATCAACATATCAAGAATTCCAGAAAAGGTTATCCTGAACAAAACTCTCTTGTACCCTCTTCTGGAAACCACCAAAGAAGGTGGAATCCTAATGGTAATCCGTTCCAGATCATGGGAGAAATTTCTGAAAACATGCTGGTATGGACTGATGCTGATCAAAATTTCCTATGAAAAGAAACCACAAGAAGGGTCCTGAAGAGAGAGCCATCTACACATTCCTGTTTTCCGTGTATCTTATGGGGGTCTACGCATGCGTTTATCCCATCATTTCTCGGAACAGAACTCTTGATTGGGTAAGAATGTACACATCATTTATTTTATTTAATACATTTGTACACTGCCTTTCTTCCCAGAGTCTCCAAGCGAGCAAACATTTTAAAAAACCTGGCAGCAATTTAAACCCTTTAAATTTAAAACAATATTTAAAATAATATAAAAATTATTTGTTAAAAACACACATCCAAGCAAAACCAAGATAGGGAGGAAGACCAGTAACAGTTATGAGGGGTATGCCAAATAAAACAAAGTCTTCACCATTGGCAAAAGACAGCGATAGAGGGGGACAGACAACTCTCTAGGGAGAGAGTTCCAATGTTTTGGCACCACGACCAAGAAGGCCCTTTTTCAGATGGCTACCTGTCTAGCCTCAGTGGGGACACCCAAAGCAGGACCTCTGAAGATGACCGGAGTGAACAGGTAGGTTCATATGGGGGCCCCATGCTGACCCCAAGCCGTATAGAGGTTTAATTGAGCCCAGAAGCAAATTGGGAGCCAGTGTAGATGGAGCAGGACTGGAGTGATATGGTCCCTGTGACCCACTCCATTGATTATATCACCACCCCCTACAAAACCACTGAATCTGGACATACTTTTATAGTCGTTGTCTCCCCCCCCACACACACATTTTATTCTTACAAAAATCTTGTAAGTTAAGTAAGGTTGAGAGAGTATGTGATTGACCCAAGGTCACCAAGTGATTTTCATGGCTGCATAAGGATTTGAACCCTAGTTTCCACCATTGTAGCGCTGAACAGCGGCAAATTCAACATTTACAGAAATATGAGAAGAACAGGAGATCTTCCATGCTGCATGTAATGGAAACACACAGCGCATGTAGTTGAATCAGTGTAACTCACCATTCCCATTGGAAAGGAAACAGAAGAAACACAGTAATTTTTTAAATATTTCATTGAAGAGTTAACAATAAGTAAAGTTAAGAATCAAGCTCAGCCCCATTTTCCCTATATATTTGCAAGGTTAATGCGTGTTTTGGTGTATCAGATGCCGCGTCAAAATTACATTTTTCAGCAGCCAATTTTATATCCTGCCTCCAGTTTCATTAGTGAATTCACTCCTACATTGTCCTGCCCGGTAGATTGCAAGTGGGAATGCCTCATCAATTTAACCAGAAACATCAAGACAAATGTATGAATAAAATTTCCAGTATTCGGACAGAGCTCCAAAACCCGCTTGTCAGCAGAGAAATGCCATTAAGTCCTTAAGGAACTCATTAATAGATTAACATTTGGATGAGTAATTATAGCTGGGCTGGAAATAAAAATAAACATGCCCGCCTTAACGTCACCGCTTCTCTAAAGGCTTGGCACACACATGGAGATCAATACTATAAAATATCACCGCTGGAGTACTAAGGTCAAGTTGATTATGTCAAGAGTAGGTATGCTTTATATGTATATGTATGAGTGTGTGTGTATTTGTAAGTTTGGCTGGCTCAGATCATTGGGAATGAGTAGTCAAGGCCAAGACAAAAGAATGTTAATGCTTTTTAATGGCTGTAGGTGATCCCCTGAATGGGCAATTCATCTGAAGGGGTAGATTCGGGAAAAGCTGTACTCCAGTGAACATCTGTAAATCTGAGAGAGGAACAAGCAACTTGTATTTGGATAGGAGGGAGAGTTAAGCATTTGTTGTTAGAATTAGTTGGAAACCAGGGTGCTTTTTGAGGGGATGAGGGGTGCAAGTACCTCTCTGGGGATCTAGTACAGGCTGTGTTGTCTGCTCATAGGAGCAGGGTTCCTTTACAAAGACACACCATCTCCAGTGGTGATTCATCCAAAGGTAACTGAATCAGTGGCATCAACATTGGAACTTTCTGCAAATTGAGAACTTCTGTAGCATAGGGCCAAACTACAAGTGACGAATGACACTTGAACGGCAAGTGTATTCCTCCCTGTTCACTTGCCCTCCACTTGCTCTCCACTCGATCCACTTGCCGTTCAAGTGTCATTTGTCACTTGTAGCTTGGCCTATAGTGATTAAATGGCTGGGCTGCAAATTAGCACTCTGCTGGTTTGAATCCCACCACTACCATGAGCTCAGCAGGTGGCCTTGAGTAAGCCACTCTTCTCAGCTGCGGCTTCCTAGCTGTATTGTGGGAATAATAATAACACTGACTTTGTCTGCCTCTTTGAGTGTGGCACTAACCTGTCCAGAAGGATGGTATATAAGCACGCTTTTGTTGTCGTTATTTTTATAAATTTCTAACCAGGCTTTCTTGACTGTGGATGTTTATGTGGTCTTCAAGGCCACCATTTTGCCGCTTGTGTCCCAGTGCAAGATCTACTGGTAGCCAAAAACATCTTGATACTTTCAATGTGCCAAATCTGAATATTGAGGGCCATACTAGACATGACTTCCATAAAGCTGTTCAGGAGTCCCCAACGTCATGCTAATTTGGCCACATATGTTGGCATTCTCAATGGCTGATTGCAATCTTTTAGAACTCCCTTCTTCCATCAGATCATCAAAGCCTAAGCAATATTTCCCAGAAGAGATAGTTCTATTTGTTTTTTCTGCAAGCAGTATAGCAATTCTATATGCAAAACACTGGTTTGATGTCAAGGTCATGGCAGAACTCTTTCAGAGTGCGTAGGATTCTTGGCTGGAGAGGCTCTCTCTCTCTCGGGCTTCAGAAAGGCGTTACAAGGCATCTGACTTTCTTTCCCTTCTTCCTTGACAGTATTAAAAGTTATACATATATTCATATTCACATACCCCAGTCATAGGAGCCCCGTGGCACAGAGTGGTAAGCTGCAGCCCAAGCTCTGCTCACGACCTGAGTTCGATCCTGGCAGAAGCCGGGTTCAGGTAGCCAGCTCAAGGTTGACTCAGCCTTCCATCCTTCCGAGGTCAGTAAAATGAGTACCCAGTTTCCTGGGGGTAAAGTGTAGATGACTGGGGAAGGCAATGGCAAACCACCCCACAACAAAAAGTCTGCCAAGAAAACGTTGTGATTTGACGTTCCCCCGTGGGTCAGTAATGAATCGGTGCTTGCATAGGGAACTATGTTTACCTTTTACCTACCCCAGTCATAGGCAGTTTTTATTAAATTGTGGATTTTATCCCCGTATTGCAACTGGGCTGATTGAGGCTTAAAGTTGGGTCCTAAGTACCACCAGTAGAGTGAACCCTTCCCCATCCTGCTCCAGCCCCATAACCCTCTCCAATTCCACTTCTGTAGGGTCAAGGAACCCTCAGGAACTATGTGGGGGCAAACGAGGGGCTGCACTGGGTGGAAGGAAGCAGAGGGGAGGACACAGAAATTTCCCTCCACTCCTGTGCCAATGGAGATGCCATTCTACAGGTCTAAACACTGTTACTGCAATGGAACAACATCTTAAGATCCAACTCTTTGAGTCTACTAGTTTTCAAAAGGCTACCTAGCAAGCGTAAGGCTGGGGTCAGAAAAGAGCTGGGCGATCCTTGGCTCACCACCATTCATATGCTTTGCAATCCCAGTACCCCCAACTATGCTACCACAATGTAGCAGGTGAGCTGGGGGTACCTCCCTGCCCCAGTGGAATGGCTAGAGTTGTGCCCCAACCGTTGATCAAAGGGATGAATGGCCTCCTTGCAGAGGGACTTGGATCATTACTCTGGACGGTATATGCCGTTACCCCATCACAACAGAAAATAGGACCAGACAATTAACTTGAAAAATTTCCTTTTATTTTAGATATAACCTAATATTTATGCCTGTGTGTGTGAGTGTGGGGGGAAGGGGGAAATCTGCTCTCCAGAAGGAAGCCTTTAATGTGTTGGGCTAGCGGAACAACAGCTATTTTCGAGAGAAGAAAACTGAAATATATGAAGAGTGACGGGACTGTAAAATTCACAAATGGCAAAATGAAGTCATCAAGGTGTAAAAAGATGTTAAGGCTTTGAGATTTGCAATTTTCCTATTGAAATGTCCTCATTGATTTGTTACAAATACTGTTAACCCTGTGTTTGGAAAATGGCGGGGACATTATCGCTTGTGTTCTCATTTGTAATAAAATAGATTAACTTGCTGTGAAATTTTAACTAGACGGAGACACAACAGTAGCTACCTAATGAACCACAGCTCATTGCTGTTAAGTAGCTTAATAGATGCATACTGATTACGGGGCTGAAAAATGGATCTGTTTACTTGCAAAGAACAAACTACTGGCATATATTATGGCAAAGGATAGCCGCAACTGCCTTCTGTGCCGGCTCTTGGAAATAAAAGAGTTTCTCAGCCAGTCTGCAGAATCTCATCATTGTGGTTTCATTTATTCAGACAGGATAGCATATTTTGCTAGGAGGATTGGGCCACCCAGCAACCTCATTACTACTACATATATAGGGAAGACCAACGCTCCCCATCAAATGCTCATCTACTAATAATGTTTAGTTAAAAATGATGTCTTACTTGTTGCATTAGTGGTTAGTGAGTCAGATGAGGATTAAGGTGACCCATGTTTGAATCTCCTCTCTGTCATCGAAGTTTGTTGGGTGACTTTGGGCAAGTAACTTTTACCTCTCAGTGTGACCTACTGAATAGGGTCGTTGTTGTAGGGATAAAATGAAGGAGGGAAGGATGATGATATAAGCCACTTTAGGTCCCTACAGAGGAGAAAAGCAATGTATAAATGTCTAAATAAATATCATAGAGGTTGGGGGAATTCCTAGCGTGTCACTTGAGACAGTGATGCAACATCCAAGTCTTTACCAGGAAGTGATGTCACTGCATCAATCAATGCTCCCTCTTCCCATACGCCACTACCCAAAAGTTCTCTGAACTGTCAGGGGCAGACTTGGCAACTCTCCCTTCAGCCATATACATACACACCATGCATGGGTTCGTTGCATGTTTTATTTCAATTGCAATACTTTGTTTCAGCATAGTTTTAGCTCTGTATCAGATTTCTGCTTATTTTCAAATTTTCTGCCGTTCAGTACCTTATTTGCATTGGTTATTGAATGACCCAGCTGTAGATAACTATGTAATCTACCTTAAGTCCCAGTGAGGAAGGTGGACTATAAATAATGTAAATAAATAAATAAAAAATAAAATAAATGTTACGTCTGAGTCATGCATTCAGAATTATAGAATCATAAGAGTTAGAAGAGGCCTTGGAGACCATTTGGGCCAGGCTCCTAGCCAATGCAGGAACAGCCTAAAGCATCCCTGACAAGTATGCTTCCGGCCGCTCTTTGAAGACTGCCAGTGAGGGCGAACCCACTACATCCCTAGGCAGCCAATTCCACTGCCAAATTACTGTTAATGTGAAGAAGTTTTTCCTAATGTCTGGCTGGTACCTTCCTTCCTGTAGTTTAAATTCATTGTTTCGAGGCCTATCTTCTGTTCCTTCCAAAAGGAACAGCTCCTTTTCCTCCCTAAGTGGCAGTCTTTTTCATCATTAAAGAGAGCACTAATGCCTCCTACCTCTCTTCTCCAAACTGAACATTCCCAAGCTCCTCAGATGTAATGCCATTGACAACCACTCTTTGGTGTGGTTATCCAGCCAGTTCCCTACCCATCTAACCATCCTCAACTCCAGTCCACGGTTCTCCAGTTTATCCATCAGAACATCATGGGAATCTTGTCAAAACCTTTACTGGAATCGAGATAAACTATACATTCCCACCATCCAGTAAGCCTATCACTTGATCACAGAAGGAGATGAGGTTGGTCTGACAGGACCTGTCGGGGACAAATCTGTGCTGACTTCCCCATATCACCATGATGTCCGTCAGATGCTTGTAGACTGATGCCTTTAATATCTGTTCCAGTGCCTTCCCTGGGATAGAGGTCAGGCAGATTGGCCTGTAGTTCCCAAGATCGTTCTTTTTCCCTTTCTTGAAGCTTGGCATGGCATTTGCTCTCCTCCAGTCTTCCGGCACGTCACCTGTCCACCCAGAGGCCAGGAAGATGATCAACCAAAGGTCTGCAAGTTTTTTTGAAAGTTCTTTAAGCGCTCTTGAGTGCACCTCATCTGGCCCAGCGGATTTCCTCACATCCAATGCAGCAAGGTACTTCTCCACAACTTCTCTACCCATGTCAAGCAGCAGCCCCAAAGTCATGCCTTGTGTACGACCATCTCTAGGTGGGCCTGTTCTCTCCTTCAGGGAGAAAACTGAGGCAAAATAGGCATTGAGCGTTTGTACATTCTCTCTGTCCTCTGTCAGAGTCTCTCCATTTTCACCCAGCAGTGGGGGTATTGCCTCCTTTATCTTCCGTTTGCTCCTTATGTATCTGAAGTACATCTTTTTGTTATGGTGACCCCTCCTGGCCAGTCTCAGCTCAGTCTGAGCCTTGGCCTCTCTGACAACTGTCCTACAGTGCCGGACTGCCCCTAGATACTCTTCCTTGGATGCATTACCTCTCCTCCATTTCTTGAACGACTTCTTTTTCTTCCTTAGCTCATCACAGAGCTCTCTGTTCACCCACATTGGTCTCTACTGCATTACCATCTTGCTGGAATGGTGACAGCTTGAGCCAGCAAGAGCCCTTCACTCGCTCCTTCGCCTTCCAACATTCTTATCCATGGAATAACTCTCATTATATCTCTAACTTTATTAAAGTTTGCCCTACTCCAGGGGTGGGCAATTCTTTTGGCTCGGGGGCCACTTTGTGGGAGCGGAGGTTAGCGGAGGGCTGCACCTTTTAAAACTCATCACCGAGTTTACGTTTTTTCGGAGGGTTCATGGTTTCACTAAAATTGGAAATTTATAGATTTACTGTTGCAAAGACAAAACTGAAATTAACCAGATCAACCGGAAAAGCGCGTATCTACACTGCGCATGCGTATTGACGTAGCCGTCCTAGTGGAAAATACGAGATGAATCTTCGGTCGCGCACGGGAAGGAAATCTCGGTTCAAGGCGGATTTTTATGACTGTCTTGGCGGGCCACAAAAAACTCTGTAGCGGGCCGCATGTGGCCCGCGGGCCGCAATTTGCCCACCCCTGCCCTACTCAAATCTAATATGTGCATTTGGCTACAAACTTCAGTTTGTACTCCACAGCAAAAGGAATTCTAGGAGGATCACTTCTCCCTACGGTTCCCACCGCCTTTACCCCATCAACCAACTCTTTCTTGTTGGTTAATATCAAACCTACTATGGCTGAGCCACTCATTGCTTCCTCCACTATTTGAGAAATATGTTGTCAGCTAGGCAGGTCAGGAAGATGTGTGACCGTAGACACGTAGCAGAGTTGGTCTCCCAGCACACTTCAAGGAAGTTGAAGTCTCCCATAACTACAAGATCATGTTTCTTGGATACTCTATTAAGCTGTTCATGGAGGGCGGAACCCACCTCTTCTCCTTGGTCAGGTGGTCTGTAGCAGACCCCAACCACAATACTGCTCGTCCTTCCCTCCTTTATCTTCACCCAGACACTTTCCACTGGGCTGTCACTCTTCCAGTATTTCCTGACAAACCAACCCTTTCCTCGCATACAGCACCACTCCACCTCCTCTACGACGCTCCCTGTTCTTCTTGAATAACTCATGCCCATCGACAACTGCATTCCAGTCATAGAAATCATCACACCAAGTCTCTGCAAGGCATTCAGCTCTGCTCTCTTTTGAAAAATAATGCAAGTTGAGCCTTCTTCATGCCTCAAGTGTAGTGCCCAACTCACACGATAAGTTATGAACATAATGGAGAGGCTGTCCCTCCATGTGAGGAAGATTGTTGCTCAGTGAGTGTAAGAATTAAACCTTATAATTTGGAGTACTTGAAAATGCTACCTTTATCACACAGAAGCAGCTGGAAATGGCCCCATTGAATCCACGGGTAGGATTGCCAGGCCATGTCCTGCAACCACCAGAAACTTTAGGATGAGGACATGGGGTGGGGGGTTGTATTCACTACAACATAAGATGTTGGGTAGCTCTAGGAATCACTGGAATTCATAGTTTCCTAGAGCTGCATGACATCACTTATGGAGAAAAAACTGACTTTGCAATGTACATGACACTGACACATTCTCCCACCACCGCTCAGAGCAGGTCAGGACCCTCAGATGGGTTCTGGAGCCCGTCTTATATGTCCTGAGCCCATATAAATCTGCCACGTTTTTGTTTGTTTTGCTGCTGCTTGGAAGAATCTGCTGAGGGTAAAATGGAGAAAGGAGAACCATGTATACTTCCTTCAGTTCCTAAGACAAGGGGTGGCATAAAAATGTGACTCATAGATTTCTGTTGTAAGCTGGCTTGAACCCTTTGGAAATCAATAGGATACAAATGTAAAAAAAAAAATAGAGCGTTAAAGACAGGGGTCATTTCGTAGAAAAAGAGCTAGAGGAACTCATTAGCATAACTCGTTAGCATAACTCATTGGCACATGCCACGCCCCTTGACATCGCCGGAAGTGTGTCATTAGCAAAACTGGTTTGCATATGCCACACCCCCTGACATCACCTATCCTGGCTGTTTTGGACCCGAAATTGGGCCCAAAATGGCAAAAAGGGGCTGAAAATGGTCAGGATCAGGCCGCTGCTGAGTGGGAGAGTGATCCACCACCCGTCAGAGGCCTGATCCGGGCCGTTTCGACCCCAATCCAAGCTGAAACGGGCCCAAAATGGCCGAGAGTCAGGTGAGCGGGGCCACCTGACATGTTACCTCTTTGGGAACTGCTGAAACTACGTTCCTGTACATTCTCCCTCGAAATGAGCCCTGGTTAAAGGTATAAAGATTTTAAATAAAAAATTATACAACCAGAAATTCCCTGAATCTTTCTTAAAGATCTTTGCCAGTTTACGCTTACTAATCCAAAGACAACTTTTGTACCCAATTTTTTTTTCAACCAATACAATTAGTTAATCATGGCTGCAGGAATCTTGCAGATTACTGTAAGATAATGTACTAATATTATTTTTTTTGTTTTCATTTAAATCAAAAAGGTTCTCAAGATAGAGAAGCATGAAAAGGCTGTAATAGATTCCTATCTATTTAAGCTTAACAAATATTTTTAATTAGCAGGCTAACAGTAGAGCAATTAAACGCTTCTCTTAAGTTTTATTAGTTATTGTATGTTCATTAAATAAGAGGTACTTAGTTTTAAAAATCCATTGAGGATTCACTACTGCATAAAAGATATACATCTGTTACATAGTGTTGAGGTCCACTAGTTATTGAATGCATAATAACTATTCTATTAAAAACACATTTCAGGCAGCATTCCCAGTGAAAATGTGTTTTGAATAAACAAATGCTATGTATGACAATAAAGAGGCTCTGTTCTATAGCTCCCTGTATTTACTGTTGGAAATGTAGTCCAGAGTACAAGCTTGAGGCCTACCAAAGGTCACTGAGACTTGAAGTAAAACAATTGGGGGCAAATCCTAGGAGTGTAACCAAAAGACAGGGCTAGGATTGCATCGGAGGTGGGTCTTAGGGTAGAACCAAGGCTGTTTTCACACATTTTACCAGCTGCAAAAAAACCCGCAAAAATCCCAGAACAATGACGTCTTCCTGTTGTGATTTCTGGTCATGACGTTGGTTTGTGCCGTGATTTACGCATGTGCAAAACTTCCGGAACCAGGGGCGGCACCATTGAGTTGGTGAGGTGGGGGCTGCAGGTGCCACGGCGCCGGAGAGGGTGGTGGGGGTGGAGGCGTGCACAGCGCCGCCACTGGCCAGCCCCGTGCCACCGCTGCCGCCGCCACATACCCCCGGTGGGCACAGCAGCCGCGGGCCAGGGACTGCAGGCGGAGCGCGGGCGGCCTCCTCGCACCACACCAGCCGCCCGCCGGCCAATGGCCCCGGTGTCACTGTGTGATGATGTCATCACATAGTCGGGGGTGTGCGCGCATGAGGATGGCCTCAGGCGCCAGTAACAATGACGTCTTCCTGGCACGATTTCCCATCATGACTTTGGTTTGTGATGCGATTCATGAGCGAACCTTGGATGCACGCCCGTTCCTCTTTCCATAGGCTCTGTCATTGCTTCCCTCCATTCCTGTTTGGAGGCAATGCACAGATTATTGTGAAATTACCCCCTACACCCCCAGTAGCCTTATAAAACAGTAGTGAGGGGGGAAGGTCCTTTGCAAAAGGTATGTTCAAGCATTACATTCAGTTTAAGATACGTGATATAAGTATCTTTGGTGAGAGGACTCATACAGACAATCTGGACTTGGAGAGTGGAGAAGTCCATGGTATCTTTTAGAAAGCTTTCAGTTCTACTAATCTATATCTTTAAAAAAGATACATGGAGAAAAGCTACCTGCTTGCATTGACTCTGATGTGACTTTTGGCTATAGTTATAGCTAAATAAAAACCCAGTGCATTACTTTACTGATGACTTCGGGCTTTTCCGCACACAACTTATTTCTGACTCTTTTAGCAGTCAGTCCCCAAGCATTGGAATCAGTTTGAGTATGGTTCTTCCACACATCTGCCCTCCCTTTGCCTTTTTCCAGTTGCGAAGTCAATTTGTTTTGTTCTACACATGCCTGAAATAATTTTCAAGTGAGGATTTTCAAGTGAGGGTACTGTCATCAGTGGGAGCATCATCGGTGATGTTCCAGCACCACCATTTCTTTACTTTTTGTAAAGAGAGCCAGTTTGGTTAAGAGCACGGGACTGTAATCTGGAGAGCCGGGTTTGATTCCCCACTCCTCCACTTGAAGCCAGATGGGTGACCTTCGGTCAGTCACAGCTTCTAGGAGCTCTCTTAGCCCCACCCACCTCACAGGGTGTTTTATTGTGGGGAATAATAATAGCATACTTTGTAAACTGCTCTGAGTGGGCATTAAGTTGTCCTGAAGGGTGGTATATAAATTGAATGTTGTTGTTGTTATATGCTTATAATGTTATATCACTATGAGTGCTTATTTTTTTAAAAAAGCTTGAAAATGAACACATAGGGTTTGCATGGGGAAGCCCAAAAGATGAGCAGCTCCACCACTTATACCTAAGTGCCCCCACTCCATAGTCCAAACTGTAGAGTCCTGACTGGGCTGACCCAGAACCAAGGGTTGGAGGCTAGCACCAGCAGGGCAAACTGACCTCTCTTTGGAAGGAGCCTGAAGCAGCAGTGGCTATGTGCTTTTCAAACTCTGTTGCTTTTTCTGGTGCCAGAAGAGGCCACCTGCCTCCTCTGGACCCCCAGGGCTTTTACAATTTTTTTAAAAAAAATCATTTTTGTAGCATTATAATGACCTACCATTGTGAGAATATATGCAGTAGATTCTCTAAATTCCCAGCTTGCATTTAAGCAAGTCTCTAGCCCCTTCTCTTGCAGAGATGTAAGGAAAATGTCATATCTCCCAAATGGAACTGGCAAGAGACTTGCTTTTTTTAAAAGAAAGAAAGAAAAAGAAAGAAAGCTGGGAATTCAGAGAATCTGCTGCATTTATTGTTACAAGGTAGGTCAATAGAACAGTATGAAAATGAAGATTTTCTATAAAAAAAAGATAGAAAACAAAACCAAGAGGGGGGAAAGGAAGATGGGGGAGGAGTGGTTCGATGGTGATGAACATCCAATCATCGAAAAGTGGATTGGAGGGGGCTGGGAGTCGGTGGGACGAACAAAACTGCAACAAACATTACACATGAGATAAAAACTCAAAAGTGGCCTCCAAAAAAAGATCAGAATAAAAGTGGTCTCAAAAGAAAAACGGGGAGAACCTAAAGCAAAACCTAAAGGCAAAAAAATGTATGCAGAAATCAGGATAAATTGAAGCAGCATGGGGCCAGAATCAACGGGAAAAAATCTGTGCGGAAAACCCCAATGTCTGTGTTTCTCTGTGAATCAAGATATCAGTCCTCATGTTAATAAACAAAGTAACCAGTTAGCAAGAAGTCAGCGACTTTTATTTTGTGATTCTATGGATGTTTTCAAGCCTATGTGGTTTATCAGTATTATGTAATAGGAACTTTGGTTGTCTTTTTAAAATATTATGTGGGATCTGTAAGCTTTATACTTAATCCAGTCAAATAACAGCATTAGTTTTATCCACATTACAACAGTTTCTCTAGCACCTGATATACAATACAATCCTTTGCAGAGTTACTCCAGGCTAAGCCTATTGATTGCAATGGACTTAGACTAGAGTAAGCTTGAATAGTATTGCGGAGTTAACTTGCTAAGTACACGCTGTGCTTAGATTTGTTTTACGTGACTCTGCCATTGCATTGTGCAAAGGCAAAAACAGTACACACCGTATTCAGCTATCTAAAAATCTCTTGTTTTCTTCTGATTTTAAAAAGCAAGTTTCTAATCCTTAAGATGACAGTGCTAAATTTAGTAGCATGTAAGTAACACCTGATGGAATCTTGACAACCGGCAATGGGGCTTCAGTGCCCTGTTCAGGCACCCTTAAATAACAGAGCAATGATGCAAAATTAACAGCCCTGCCATACAGTCTATGCTAAACAGAGTTACACCATTCTGAGCACATTGATGTGAGTGGGCTTAAAGGTGTATAACTCTGCATAAAATTGCACTGATAGGCATATTTGCATTATATACACAGGCAGTAGAAAAACTTACATTTCTTGGGGTAGAACTTGAATTAATTTGATGAAGAATTTCTAGTTACTGTCTGGATATAGGGTTGCCAGTCCCTATACTCAGGCACCCTCTGTGGGGGCCCTCACCAGGCAGGGCATTAGGTGGCCGAATGCTGAGCCCCCCCCCCCCCCCGCCAAAGATCACAGATTATCATTAACACCCTATGGTTATGGGGTAGACTGTTACAAAGCAGAGTAGACTGTCCTGTCGATCTCCTTCTTTAAATGCAAACGTTCTCTCCAATGTAAGGCTGTAAAACTGAAAAGTTATCACTATAATTGTTGTTGTTAGATCGATCAGTTAAAAAACTGTTGATCAGTTTAAAAGTAACTCCCAATTGATCAGGCAGATTTAGAAAAAAACTTCAAGCATTTTTAATTTACGTCCTTATTACGTGCTTTATTGGCACACTGTTAATAAAGGCATACTTCTGCTTCACAGAGGAAGGAATGCCTCTTCTAAAATATCATCTACTGCAATACAAGCATATCAGGTAAAAGCAAAGCATCTGTTATTTTTGCTCACATGCACGTTAATGCATATTGAATCAGGTAGTGAATGTGTTAATCTCCTATGGTTTTGTTCATTGTGCCATTGTCCTAATTATTACTACTTTTGCACAGGCTATACACAACACTGGGTATTCTCAAACAAACACCAAAGTTGCACAAAGATGATTTTCTTTTTGGTGTGTTTCTTTTTGAAGGAGAGAATTCAGGACAGCCCTTCGCCTGCCCCATCTGTGGAAGAGAGTCAAAGACCTGGGAGTCATGCCTCTTCACATCAAAGCAGTAGTGTTTCCAGTTCTCCGTCCCAACTTGACAACACACCCGATAGAATTGGTTGGTACCCTACTACTGTTGGCTATTCTCATGCCACTGAATTCTGAAAGAGCCTTACGGCAAATGGGAGCAGCTGTGGTAGAAAACATGCTTTGCATCTCCAGTTAAAGGAAGTCAGTTGTGGGGAAAGATCTTTCTTGAGACTCAGAAGTGCCACTGAAATTAGAAAACATTGATCTAAAGATACCAGTGGCCTTACTGAGTAAAAGGCTAGGGAGGGGCAGTGGTTCCATGCATTGCATGCAGAAGACCACAGGTTCAGTCCCTGGCATTTCAGATTAAAGGATCTCACATACCAGGTGTAGGAAAACACCTTTCTTTACCTGTGACTCTGGAAAGCAATTGCTGATCAGAGCAGACGGTACTTAAATAGATGGACCATCTCAGTGTAAATCCACTTCATATGTTCAGATACTAAAGGCAAATTGAAAGAAATGATTGAAATGAGTACAAAAGAAGTTGTTGTTAAATTATTCTTATGTTCATGTTGGGTTCAGTGCTGAAAAATATAGAATAAAGATAGAATAAAGATTTTAAAAATGGGAGAAAATATTCTTAAGTAAATTCTCTTAATACCTGCATTTGCTTGTACATCTCCAAATATATTCTTTGATTTTTTTTTCAGAATTCCCCTTTCAGTATTCCCTGTGATGGATATTGTAGGGTTCAGGGAATTTTTGTAAAGCAAATTAATGTATTAGTGTACTGACTTCAGTTAATATCTCCTTTAAGTCCTTACCCATCCCTTAACAGAAGATAAAATGTGTATTTTTCTAATGCATCCTTAAAAGTTGAATTTCAAGGTTAAATTATAAAAGTAAAAATTCTGAAAAATTTGCCAGAGTTTGTATTGATGGTACATTTTGTTTCAATTCCTGCTTAAGGCTTTAGAGGGAAAGCTGCATTTCTTGGCAGAATGGAAGAACTTTGTGGTAGAATTAGCTTAAATAATAGCTTTATTGCTGGTCATGTCAATCCATGTTTCTGTGGTATCAGTACTCAACTAGTGCAAATCAACACAATGCTAATGCTCTTACAGTTAAAGAAAATGGATGTCAGCCTGCAGTTGCCAGGCAGTGCCTGGCAACTAGCACGAGGGCTATGGGTGGGGATATGGGGGGTTGACAATGCTGGCTACAACATAGTATCACTTCCGTGTTTTTTTTTTTTTAAAGAATGAGACCTGGGTAGTTCTAGGTATTGCCAGAAACTCTATGATAAGATGCCGTATTTCATTTCCAATTTTTTTTACTGGACATATGCTGCATGGATGTAGGTGGGAGGGAAGAAGAACGAGTTTTTAGGCCTGGATTAAAATCCTCACAAGTGAATGGTCTTAGGTGAAGGCAAGCCTTAAGAGCCACTGAGGGCTATATTCTGAGCCAAGGAAACATGAACTTTGGTGTGAAGATACAGATCGGGTCTCAAAGACAAAGTTATTTAGGCAGGTGTGCCTAGGAAAGTTCTTGCAGGTTATTTTGCTGGTATTATTTTGCTGGTATTAGGGAATCTGTGTTTTTTGCTACTTTAGAGGTAGCGTTGTGTTTTTATTATGTTGAGGTAGGCTTGAATTAATATTGTAACAATTGTAACATCAGGAGAAATTCCAGAGGAAGAAAGGCACACATTTCACTTTACATGGTGTGTGGTAGAGAGGAGTGACCAACTTGCTTTTCTAACACATGATTGGCAATATTGACTGCATAATAATCTGACCAGAATCCTGAGGATCAGTTTTGAAAAACTGTAATCCTGCTCCTCCTTGCACGAGCTCATCAACAGCATTAAATACATCATATATAACTTAGCGTCTAAAATAGTACTACTTGGCATATTTATGGAATTTACAGGTATCAGTGTCTTAGTTCTAGGGTTGCCAGGTACCCCCTGGCAACTGGCAGGGGGTACATGGGGGCTTACTGGGTTACAGAGACACTAGTGACATCATTACATCACCAGTGACACACTGAAATCACTCCCCTTGAGCCCACAAGTGACATTAATGTGTCATCAGGGATATCGAGGACGCTCTGGAATTTGGGCAAAACTCTACCATAGAGTTTTGCTCAAATACCAGAGCATCTCCTGGTGTTGCACTGATGTCACTTCCGGGCACAAGGGGAATGACATTAGCACATTGTGATACTGTTGACATTACCCTTCATTTCCCACTATCGTTGCTTCCATTGGCAGGAGAATGATAAATAGAGATGGGCACAAACCATGGGCCCAAAGTAGAGATGCCAAACCCACAGTCAGAGATGCCAAACCCACAGGGAGTCTTCATCAGGCTCTCCTCCAGCCACCCTCCAAGTTTGGCAAAGATTGGATTTCGGCTGTCTGAGTTATACACCCCCAAAGCGGCTCCCCCCAGGAAAGTTCAATTGCCAATTGACTTGCATTGGCTCCATTGAAATACATTGCAGCACCAAAAAGCTGCCATGAAAACGTGGGATGGAGGGGAAGATTCTGTAACTCCATCCCACGTTTTCATGGCAACTTTTTGGTGCTACAATGTATTTCAGTGGAGCCAATGCAAGTCAATTGGCAGTGGAACTTTCCTGGGGGCAGCCACTTTGGGGGTGTATAACTCGAAAATCCGAAATCCAATCTTCACTAAACTTGAAGGGTGGCTGGAGGAGAACCTGATGAAGACTCCCTGTGAGGTTGGCATCTCTGACTATCAAGGGGGCCGTTCTACAGCCCCCGGTATTGACAAACCAAACAAACTAAAGTTCGTCACAGTTCATCAGAAATGTGCTCCCACAAACCGCTGGTTCGTGAACCATGAACCGGCCCGGTTTGCCACAAACTTTGGTTCATATTTCGGTTTGTGCCCACCTCTAATGATAAACCTACTTCGTTCTCAACAAGCAAACTTGTGTACATAGCCAATAGTAGAAAGAGCGAACTGCACCCTATACTGCCTTAGCACATGTATTTAGTTTTTGCCATTTAAAAGGAAGGAGAAAACAAAACTTGAAAATACAAAACAATTTGTAGTAAGCAAAAGAAAGTATATTATTGGGGCAGAAAGAGTGTCGTATAGACCCAATAGAACAAGCAATGAAAATTTATACTGTTGAAAACGCTGGATTCGTCAGTACTTTATAATAATCAAATACATTTTTGCATATGAATTGTGGACAAGTTTAGTATTAACCTATTTTCAAAGATTAAGCAATAAACAGGTATTTGAAAATACGTTGTATATGTCTACAGTATCCAAAGGAATTATTATTTAATATTGTAGTTTGGTTTAAGTAAAAATCTTCATATTAAAACATTTTGATGAGTATCATCTTGTCTTAAAGAGCATGTCATTCATTCTAAAAGAAAATTTCCGGAAAAAAATTTAATTGAAAAGAAGTCCTCGGGGAAAGAGAGCTTTATTTTCGTAAAATTTTGCAGTTGTTTCCAGGCCTTCACATCTCAAAGTGGGTGACAAATTGCAGCCAAAACATTTTTCCAGCTGCCTTAAAATGAGCATGTTACATTTTAAAAAGTCTGTGATGGCAGGCATTCATCAAAACCTAATGTAAAATATGCATTTTTTTTTTCAAATGGGGTTGGGAATTTTTTGCATTCTCTCTAATCTGTTAAGTGTGGAGAGCGTAATGTTTTAATCAGCAAAAAAAATCGTAAGCAATCCAAAAATCATAAAAGCAACCACATCTGACTGGTTTTGCAGGTGCTCTATTAAAGAATTACTTTTTCAAAGGCACATATTATTGTCTTTGAACTGTCATCCATCAGTTTGGGCTGTTAACCATCTAGCTGTGTATATTTCTCTATTAACTGAGAAGAATTACAGTTAATTACCATTTCTTTAAATCCTCTGGTCTATTAAAAGCATTTCTCATCCAAAATGATTTCAATGAATCACTCTTGTTAATTTGTTAACTTGAACATTTCAGAAGAAATCGCTCTCAGCTCACTTGCCATTTTCCTTCTCTTCCTGGCTTGTTTTGCCTTGCGCAGGCAAGCACATTTGCCCTTTATGTATGAATTAGCACCTTTGCTTAGGGTTGCCATGCCCGAGTTGGAAATTTCCTGGAGATATGGAAGTACTGCTTAGGGAGGACAAGTTATGGGGGGGAGGGACTTCAGCGGGCTATAATGCCATACAGTCCACACTCCAAAGCAGCCGTTTTCTCCAGGGGAACTGATCTTTGTTGTCTGGAGATCAGTTACAAATGTTTCAGGAGATCTCCAGACTAGACATGGGCACGAACCGCATTACGAACCAAAAAAACCCATGAACCGCCCAATCTTCCATTCATGATCCGGCGGTTTGTGAGCGTCCATGGCCAATGAACCAGCGTTCATTAGAGGCGTGGTTCGGTGTGTTCTTCCGCGGTTCGTGAAGCCAGACAGTCAGGCACCATCAATCAATTCCCTTGGAAACAGAGCTAGGGGAATGCCTGAACTCTGTCTGCACTCCTTCTGTCACCCTGGAAACCCGAATGGAAGCCCAGCTTACCTTGATTGTCAGGTCTTCCTTCCAACCATGGAGCTGCAAAGTGGTTACAACTTGCGAGAAGACACCCGAGGGAGGGAGGGGGAGGGGGTGTTCTGTAGCCATGGGCACTCGAATCTCATCCCTGCAAACCCTGATAGGCAGCTCTGACAGCCAACCACAGACCTCCTGTGTTGCTCAATGGGACCTCAGCTTATAAAAAGCAGTGGGCTCCCAGGCTGGGTTTCACTTTCAGCGAGCAGTGGAGTGTGACAGAGCTGTTGCTTGCTACTTGCTAGTCTTTGGGGAGAGAGACAGAGAAAGTTTAATTGGAGCTTGGATCCCTATTGCAATCTTGACCAAACTTGGGTAATGGCTGGAGGAGAGCTTGTTAAACACTTCCCGGGAATATGGGCTCTCTAATTCCAACGGGGGCCGTTCTGACGCCCACAAACCATGAACCTCGAACCGGTTCGGCAAAGGGAAAAGTTCGTTGCGGTTCACTGGTTCAGGTTCGTCATCGGCACCAAACCACGAACCACTGGTTCGTTAATTTTTTTTCGGTTCGTGCCCATGTCTACTCCAGACCCCACTTGGAAGCTGGTAGCCCTGTCTTTGCTCCCTAACATACTGAGCATTTGAGAACTGTTCATGCACAAGGTGCATTTAAATACAATACAAAGCCACCATTTTCGTCCAGCTTGGATTTTTTGGAACGCATGAGTATCGTTGACATCATGGCCATTTTTAAAAAAGTGAATGGTAGTTCCTGGAAATGTGTCTTTTTAAAAAAAATAAAATGTATTGTACAATATGGTGTCAACATTGATAACTGCTCAATACAGAAAGACTAACAATAGCAGAATAGGCTACATATACAGCCTACTAAAACCATACAAACTCAGCATTATTGGACAGACATTTAGAGAGTCCACAGATGTTTAAAAAAAATCAAATCTCGAATGGATGGATTTTCTGGAACCGCTTCTTGCTGCTGGAAATGTGTCTTTGATTGATCTGGTGGATGTACATTTGTGCGTTCCTGTGAATGGATGCAATTTTTTGACATAGAAGATGTTGCCTAGGCTCTCCTTTTGAAAATACAGCCATACGTTATCTCATACACTGTAGTACATCTGTGAACTGTTTGTAGTGGTCAGCGTTGAGCATTCTGATTTCTCTGGTTGTGGCATAATGTAGTTTAATTTTTATTTATCAGCTATCTTTGAGCACCATGTAGGACATAATGTAGTGCAGACAGGTGCCCCTAATGTAACTGATAATACAGAAACAATTATGGAACCCAAGGTGTTGGATGTAACTTGACATTACACACCAAGCTCAGTGAGATGTAAGACCATTTGAAAGGTGTTCCTCGTGCAGTTTCATAATGCAAAAACAAGATATTGATGTGCTAAAGAGTACCACTATGAATGACCTCCAAAAGATCTTACATCTCATTGGACCTTTTGCTTAGTCCCCACTTATGCCCAACCTCATGGGTTCCACAACTGTAAAGTTCTTTGTGTAGGTCATGCCAATGTATTATGGAGGTTGACCCCATGTTGGACGGGATGTAGTAAATTCTAGCCCTCGTGTCATTGTATCGTGAATACAGCTGTCCATCTTTGATTTACATTTGTGGGAAGGGGTTGTTTTTAATATTGGCAAATACACAGTCCAGTGGTGCCATGCTTTCTCTCTTTTTCTAACTTTCCTTCAGCTATGCTGTCGAATACTAGAGAAGGCGAATCTGTGGATCAAGAGTCTGGTCCCAACCCAAGAAAACTCTCCAAGGAAAAAGGTAAATTCCTCCCATGCTTCTGCAATGTCAAAAGTATCTCATAATAAATTAAAAATTGTGTTGTTCACAGTCACAGTATCTGCTGTACAACTCGTGGTCGTTTCTTCTGCTTTGTGTGTACTGGGCCTGAGAATCCACAGACTGCCCTTTTCAGAAGAAACAGCAATTGGAGGATCACGTGTAGCACATTCCTCCTGCATTCACGGTCAAATGTAGTGATGACTCAAAAGGGCTAGTCTTTCAATCTAAACTCGTTGTTATGTGTATGAAATGAAAGAACAGAGGAGAAGCAGCTATACAGTCCTGGACAGGATAAATTTGTTATTCGCAAATTAATCCACAGTTATTTAGAACCAAAACAGATAAGACACTTGACGTGTGGAGGACACGTGTCAGTTTCCCATAAGGTTTCATGGTAAGTGTCGTGAGAAAGAACCTCTAGGCATCTTTCTAGTCTGCTCGGTTCCCTCTCACTGCTGCCGGCTCCCCTTGCTCTCCTAAAAGCACTCCATGGCCAGAGGAATGTGGGAGGCAGCAAGGGGGAGCCGATTGTGCCGGTGGCGGTCAGAGGGAGCTGGCAGCAGTGATAGGCTCCTTGCCCCTCTTGCTGCGACCAGCGCACTTGACTCCCTCTGGCTGCTGAATGCATTTAGGGGAACAGGAGGAGCGTGCTTGCGGGAAACTGATGCGTGTCCTCCATGTGGAACCTTGCAGGAAACTGACACGTGTCCTCCACGTGTCAGGCATTTCGTCTGTTTTGGCTCTTAGTTACTCTGTGCAAGTGTATGTTGCTGTGTCAATAAGAGATTCCTGGGCGTGCCATTTTCTTTGCATAATTTTATGGCCTTCCTTCCTTCTCCAGGTGTATCTTTTAGGTGTAACTTTCACTAGGGAGCTTGTGGTGTTCACCGTGACTCAACAAACTGGCTGACAGTTGCCTCTCTGACGGCAGCGCAAAGAGGATTTTCTAGAACACCCAGTTTTTGCTGAGGCAGTTTAGGCTTTGCAAATAATTACGGCAAAGCTATCTAGATTCACGCTTCACAAGCCACTTATGTATCAAATAGGCAGTAGCCAATTAAAGCAAATATCCATGTCTGTCCTGTATCTCACACGCAGTAAGTTGCCCAGGCATTTTTTTTTTGCTACACATATTTTATTTGTCTCGAACACTGGCCCCGCTTTTTTAAAACCCTGCCAGTTTGTCTTTACCAAGGCAAAAATAATAATGTTTATTCCTGCAAAGGTTCTTAAAGTTATTATTAAGGTGGTATGTAGTTAACTCAAAAAGATCAACATTTATTAAGTATGACAAGTCAGCAGTTTACACAAGCATGGCAAACATATGTTTTCACATCTGGTTTGAGTAATATCATCATGATTTAAAAAATGATTTATAGTTCTGCAGGCTATAAAACGCCAGCTTTGCTGTAAGTTGAAATTTTTCAGACATTGAGCAAATTATGGAAAGCAGATATTTGGGCCGGGGAGGGGGCGATCGGTGACCTGCTCTCTACTGTAATTTAGGCAGCTGTCCTGTGACATTGAACTTAGGGGGACTGACTCCCAAGTAAACATGTGCAGGAACAGGCTGCATGAAATGTCAGCATTCTTTAACGAAAGGGCAATAAATTACCATTGTAAAATGCAACTACATTTATTAAGTAGTGGTATATCTCTGTTAACTACATAACTGCTTGTATGCTTCTGTCTTCTGTATATTCATTAGCTCTGCATAAGCATGAGATTTTGCTGTTCTATAGCAATGAGTAGGTCAGCATATTACCTGTGTAAAACCCAACCATTATTTTATTGGTACATCTCTGTGACAGAAGCATTCAGTGCTGCTGATGTGCCTTTGTTCCATCTGTGCCTAGAGAGCAGCAGGCAAAGGGGAGTGAGTCCCTTTCAGAAACACCAGGACATCTCCTAGGTCACACGTTGTCTTTGATGGGGGCCCTGTGGCTCACAGGATTTACCCTGATGCATGTGTTTGTGCTTTCCCCCACAAAGTTGCTGGCTTGAATCCCATTTGTCTCCATTGAGGAGGAAGTTGTAGGAAACTACGAGGTGAGGGACTGTAGAACATATGCCCCCATGAAAAGATCTTTGTAATGCATCTCTTGTTAAGGGCTCTCAGGCAGCAGAAATCCCTATGGAGCATTAAGCCCTAGCTGCCTGTAAACATGCAGATTGGAAAGTACGGAGTTCATTGCCGTGTCTTCTGTGCAGTTCCATGTGAACACTTGATGAACAATAGTTACAGGTAGATTGCAATCCTGTTATCATTGTTGTGTCTTCTGTGCTGTCTCACATGGGAACAGCGCATGAGCATGGCAGCCAGCGCATGCTCAGTTCCCATGTGGGACTGCACAGAAGAACACTCGGTGAACAAGAGTTACAGGGAGGTGCAATTCTATTTTGGATTGATCAAGGATATAAAGCAGTTTTGCATTTCATATGTCCCACTTTAGAGAGCAGGTACTAGCAACCAGCCATACGACAGACAAGTTGGGCTGCCAGTCGGGCAGACTAAGCATTCAAATTCTAACCTTGCACCAAACTTTGAATTTTTGTCATTGAATCCCAAAGTATCACAGGGATGGAAGAATCTCCAGTTTTAATAACCGCCCCCCCCCCTTCTTGCTAAAAGTCCTCTCTGCCACATTTAATGAAATTCAGGCGGATCCTCAATAACGGCTTTTTGGCGAGTGCAAGATCGGTTGCAAAGGGAGGAAACAAGCACTGCTTGACTTGAGTAGTGCTCCTCTCGTGATTCGTCAGATCCAGGCCTTCAACATTTAGACTCAGCTCCAGTGATCTGTGACCAAGGAGCTACGTGCTCACCATGCTGAAATTTAATTTTGCTGAATTAGCACCAGACTGTTCTGTCGGGGCAAAGTAGACAAAAAGTCAAATGTTGCCCCTGTACAAGGTTTATCCTTGCTTGAAACTGATATGAAAGGCATGAACATGTAGTCTTGAGGTGTGGTTTAGGGTTACGTCTATTACAATGCGTGATACCTTGTTAGCAGAACTGCTGTGACCTGCACACTGAACTTGAAAACCGCTAAGGGTGGGGAAATGAGAGGATACTCAGTCCTCAGCCAGCCCTGATCACAATATCAGGGAGATTCGGTTTCATGTTACCTTGCGCAGCAGAGCAATGGTCCTCTTGATTGTCTTCTCCTCTTAAATATTTTGTGGATATTCTTCTGCTTGTATGTAAACAGAATCGGTTTAGTATTATCCGATTGACAGCGCAATCCTAAGAAGAATTACTCCAGTCTAAGCCCACGGAAATCAATGGGTATAAACTGGATTGACTCTTCTTTGAATTGCACTGTGAATCATTCAGCTGTGCATAGGCAAAGAAGTAACAGCTCCTTGGATGCCTCTGCGTTTCAGAAAAATGTATGCACCACCATCTTAAATACGCTTCCAAACCTGATTTTAGTTAGGCTGATTAAATGAGTGCAGAGACCTGCCTCCCTGACTATAAGCCTGAAGCAGGGGGGACTACAAAAATCTTTTGATACCAATATAGGATAATTTGTGTTGGGATTGATGTGACAGGGTTCATTCTTGAGCAGGGATTTCAAGCTTCAGCATACTGAAGGAAAGTGAGGAACTGGTTTAGCCTTGTGGCTCGCTGTTGTGGCTAAGAATATGAGTGGTGTGGTCTTTCAGCCGGCAAGCCACAGTCTCTGATCTTCAGCCCCTTTCTAATGAACTGTGGTGGTAATTAATAATCCTACTATCCTGCCCACTTTATGCAGAGCCAAGGAATAAATTCCTAGAAGAGTTTTTAATCGGTTTAAACTCTTCATACTCTGAGAAGTTGTTTTTTCTCCTGTCTAACACTGCTGCATTTCTCTCTCTTTATTTTTTTAAAGTTTTTATTGGATGGGTTAACATATATCACTGATAACATTCAATTAACATCTCCATCCCATTTCGGTTCCCCCACCCATTCCCCCCCTTTTTATAATAGACTTCCAACAGTTTTCCAACCCCCCCCTATTTAAATTGCAGTCTATCTGCTGTCTCTTCTATTAAACTATATTTAACAATAAAAATCCCTTATCTGTTATTATCTATTGTTTAAATATTTCAACTACCGGCAAAGAACTACCTTCCCCCTTTACAACTTATCCAAAGACCAGATTATCCCCTTCATGTACTGCTGCATAGAGTCTCTCTGGTCGCCTTAGCAGCCAAGAAAATCCGGGCTAGAGTTGCGTCCAGAGACAGCAATGGTTTTATGTGACTGGCATTTTCTGCCTAGATCATTTTTATTTTTTAATATTTGTACATATGTTTACATGCTAGAGTGTTTTATATGTTATATCTGTATGATTGTAGTGGCCTTTGGCCACAAACAATAAAATTTATCGATGGTTGTTGTGGGTTTTCCGGGCTGTATTGCCGTGGTCTTGTCATTGTAGTTCCTGACGTTTCGCCAGCAGCTGTGGCTGGCATCTTCAGAGGTGTAGCACCAAAAGACAGAGATCTCTCAAAACACTGAGAGATCTCTGTCTTTTGGTGCTACACCTCTGAAGATGCCAGCCACAGCTGCTGGCGAAACGTCAGGAACTACAATGACAAGACCACGGCAATACAGCCCGGAAAACCCACAACAACCATCGTTCTCCGGCCGAGAAAGCCTTCGACAATACAATAAAATTTACCATTCAATTAATAATAATCCAGGCATAACTTGTAGGGTTGTTGTAAGGATTCCTGAAATAATGTACTTAAAATGCACTGAACACCTAAGAGAAGCATTGAACGGATGTTCATAGATCCAGAGGAGTTAGCCATGTTAGTCTGTAGTAGCAAAATCGAAAAGAGTCCGGTAGCACCTTTAAGACTAACCAACTTTACTGTAGCATAAGCTTGGGTAGGGGGTGATTCTCGAAAGCTTATGCTACAGTAAAGTTGGTTAGTCTTAACTAGACTCTACTGGACTCTTTTCGATTTTGAACGGATGGTGACAATGATTCTATAAGGCCTGGAGGAAAGAATGCCAGTGTGAAGACGGCCTCTTGTTCTGATTCTTTAACCATCTACATTGTCCAGTCGGTATAACAGAACTATATGCCAGCTGCTTCGTATTCTCGGGGCGAAGTTCCGTCAGGGTTTCTTCGAAACTCCCACACATGCACACACTGCTAAGATTCCCTCCCCTATTCACAAGCACACATACCAGAATTTTTTCTAACCAAAAGGAAGGAAGGAAGGCGGGAGAGGAAGAAGCAGATAGTATTCCTTTTCTATTTCTTTTATCTTTATTGATTTAGAATATTTATATACCTGCCTTCTGACCATCTCAGGACCCAAAGTGGTTCTTTCCTTATCTGTTTTATTTAAAAGAACTTAATTCATATTACCAAGTCAGTGGCACAAACATACCTAGTTCCTACTTTTCCCACTCCACAAGAAGTACCATTTGCAAATCAGGGTAAATTATCAAAGTTCTTTTTCGGTATTTATAACTTTGGTGAAACTGTGACTGCAGGCAACTCTCTGGGTGACCTTGGGCCAGCCACTGTCTTGTAGCCTGACCTACATCTCAG
The DNA here is from genome assembly GCF_028583425.1 of Eublepharis macularius. Classification (NCBI taxonomy): domain Eukaryota; kingdom Metazoa; phylum Chordata; class Lepidosauria; order Squamata; family Eublepharidae; genus Eublepharis; species Eublepharis macularius. The sequence continues at coordinate 21,353,283 of NC_072802.1, forward strand.
GGTTGTTGTGAGGACAAAATGGAGGAGGAGGGAAGATCCATATATGCTTCCCTGAGCTCCCTGAAAGATGGGTAGGGTAAAAATATAATCTATAATAGAGAAGTGTGGCACTTCCTGTTCATCTGAGAGCAGAACCACAAGTGACAAAAGGTACAGGTTGGACACTTGTCAGCTTCCCTCAAGTTTTGATGGGAAATGTAGGCATCCTGGTCTCGCAGCTTCGCTCTCTGACTGCTGTCCAATGGACTTTTCAACTGTCACTTGTCCAACATTCCACCAAGCTGCCTACATTTCCCATCAAAACTTGAGGGAAGCAGACAAGTGTCCAATCTGTGCCTTTTGTCACTTGTGGTTCTGCTCTGAGATACTCCAGCCTGAGAGAGAGGCAGACTAGGGGACTAGCTTCAGATAGGGCTGCGTATTAGGCAAGTCTGCATCCTAGGAAAGGGGATGGTGAACAAAGAGGTATGGACAAGGGGAGGTATGGAATTAGGGTTGCCAGGTGCCCCTCACCTCCCGTCGGGAGGGTGGAGTACCTGGCACTTACCTTGTACAGAGCATGAGGTCTTCATTTGTGCGAGCGCCCCAGAGCCGGCATAATGATGTCACTTCCAGAAATGAAATCACTCACCACGACAGCTGTGCGAACGCTCCCGTGCTCTGCATGGGGCTGATTCGGCCTGTTTGGGGCTCAGATCAGCTCCCGTGCTCCTCATGGGGCTGATTTAGCCTGTTTAGGGCTCAAATCGGCTCCCGTGTTCCGCATGGGGCTGATTCGGCCTGTTTGGGGCTCAGATCGGCCCCAAACGAAGCACAGAAACACTCCCGTAGGCAGCGCAACAATGGCACTTCTGGAAGTGATATCGCCGTGCTGCTTGGGAGTGAAGAAGCCCTGGTTTCAAACTTGCCATCAAGCTCACTGGGTGACTCTGGCCTAGCCACTCTCTCTTAGCCTTACCTACCTCATAGGACTCTAGTGAGTGAAGAATTTGTACACTGCTATGTATACAGATGGAATAAAAATGCGACTGATGGTGTATGTGCAATGAAGATGGGATTTATATGTTAGAAAAACTAATCAAAGATATCAAAACAGCAGAATTCAGAGATGGAGAAAATAAAGGCCTTCTTTGCAATCTGTGAAGGCAACTGACTTTATCCGGCAGTAATAAACGGTTTCTTTTTTATGTAACCAAATTAGCTGATAGAGAGGATTAGAAATAATGTATGATGATTTCTGATGAAAGCAGGTAAAACTGAATCGACTTAGGGAGCACAGTTTAAAAATGTATAAAATAGATGACAGGTTGGCTTTGAAAGAAAGCAGGGTCTTTTGTTCACCCCGTGGTATGCCAAGACCAGTGGATTTTTTGACTGTTAACAGTTGGCCTGGTTTCTGAGCTAAATCATGGCAGTGTGTGTTGCCGGAACCTTGATCCAAAAATTATTTAGAAGGGCTGTTTCCCCTTCCATTTCCCTATAAAGACTGCATTCAGTGTAGTGACACTGTTACTCTGTAAGGAGGGGGGTGTTCTCTGCTCGCATCCCTTCTGGAATAATTTTCAATCATCCGCACACACAAAATCACTCTCTCCGCTTTTGTTTTTAAGTTTTTATTTTCACAGCATCCTGCTTTCTAATTCTACTTTCAACTGTTCTGGCATCTGTTACAGTTGCTTTGAGAAAACTTTGGAAATAGTTTTTGGGGGGATGATAATACACAATCTTTCCAATGGACTGTGTTCATTTTTGAGCAAAGAGTGAAAATTAATGAGTCGGAAGATAAGAAAAGATCAGTGGCTTGGCTCAGGAACTTAACTGTGTATGAATCTGCCTATCTCTTTTTTGGTGTTTGTTTTATATGATTCCAGCACCTACTCTACAGAATGCTGTCCAAAAAGAATCAGTCTCAACATCTACAGTAGAGTATCTCGGCATATGTCTTTTGCTTCCCAAGAGGCAATCCTGGACTTTATTCTCTCCCCCACCCCCCCAAAGAGTAGCACGAAAGTACTTTACAAATGGCTAGAATTTGGATGACTAGCAGATGGGACAGCCGACTAGCATTTGTTGCATGCACTTCCCATCAATGTGCAGATATGAGAAAATAAAGAAGCTTATGGAGCTAGCCTTTAAAGAGAGAGGATGAGATTTTGGGGGGGAAAAAATAAGAGGGCTGTGTTTATGGAACAGCACAGAGCATCTGTTTTGAAAGTTCTGTGTCATTGGTGGTACAGTAGGTGGTGCCCTATCAGTCAATCTTACGGTCTGCTTTCTAAGGTGAAATTTTAAAAGAGGATAGTGCTGGGCGCAAGAGGTGTTGCATAAGTGCCATGTGACAAGTTGTCCTGCGGCACTGGTATGCCAGTGATGCTTAGACCATTTAATCAGTGCTTGGTGTAATTATGAGAGACTGAGCAGCAGCAGGGCTTTTTTTCAGCTGGAACGGAATTCCGGCACCTCTTGAAAATGGTCACATGGCCGGTGGCCCCGCCCCCTGATCTCCAGACAGAGGGGAGTTTAGATGCTGACGCGGAGGGCAATCTAAACTCCCTCTGTCTGGAGGTCAGGGGGCGGGGCCACTGACCATGTGACCATTTTCACCGAGGACAATTTAAACTTTAAAAAACTCCCCCCTTGTTCCAGCTTATCCAAAGTGATGTCATTGTGTGGTCCTGAGTTCCACCACCTCTTTTCCCAGAAAAAAAGCCCTGAGCAGCAGTAATAGAATCATGTCCATGCCAGCGGAAACAGGGACCATCTCCCTTCTCCTCCTGCCACAATACATCATTGGGTGATTACATAACTTACCACATGGGTTATTTATTTATTTATTTATTTATTTATTTATTTATTTATTTATTTATTTATTTATTTATTTATTTATGTCCGCCCTTCTCACTGAGACTCAAGGCGGATTACAGAGTGTGAGATCAGTACAATCAGTAGCAAGGACAAGGGCAGGCATTTCCATATAGTGTCAAGGACATTTCCGTAGACAATGTCATAGGGTAAATGAATACAAGTTTACAGAGACATAGCATTAGCAAGGATCCAATACAGAGTTGAATAATTGCTGAAACAAAGCATAATCAATTCTAGGATTGACATTAGACAACATGAAACACAAGCAGTATATACGAGTACATATTCAAAGCAACAGATATTATATAAAGCAACATAATGGTGACACACATGGTTCCCAACTCATTGGCAAAACATCGAAGACCCCCTGCCTACAATACCACTCTCCTATTAGCGAAACATCCAAGACCCCCTCCCTACAATACCGCCCTCCTATCTGAGTAAAAAAGCCTTTTTGAATAATTCAGTTTTGCATTGTTTGCGGAAAGCGAAGAGCGTGGGAGCTCTCCTGACCTCCTCAGGTAGGCTGTTCCATAGGGTAGGGGCCACCACAGAGAAAGCCTGTGTACGGGCTGCAGTTGATTTTGCCCATATGCCAGCTGGCACCTGCAAGAGACTCTATTCGGATGAGCAAAGCTGCCTTGGAGGGACATAGGGAGGGAGGTGGTCCCATAGATATGTTGGGCCAAGGCCATGAAGAGCTTTGTATGTAATAACCAGTACCTTGAATTGAGCACCGTAGCTGATAGATAGCCAGTGGAGTGACTGCAGGATGGGAGTGATGTTCATGCTCCTGCTCACTTCTGCTAACGGTCAAGCTGCAGCATTTTGCACCAGTTTGAGCCTCCTAGGTAACTTAGATGGAAGACTAATATATAGTGCATTACAATAGTCAAGTTTTGATGTTACCATAGCATGGATCCAGGTGGCCAGGTCGGCTGTGTCAAGATAAGATGCCATCTTCCAGGCTAGAGTGAGAATGTAGAAAGCATTTTTTGCAGCTGCCTTAACTTGTTTTTCTAGTAGTAGCGCTGGATCCAGTATAACCCCTAGGCTCTTAACAGACTACAAGGGTCAGGTGAACTCCATCGAAAGTGGGGAAACCCTATCACTTGTTAATTTACAATGCATCACACACACAAAAATTACACTGTGTGGACAGTAACACGATGACCAAGCATCCAGGTTGTAGAAAATCCTGCCATGTCATAAGTAGGCTGTCTGTGTTCATCCATAATACGAGCACCAAATGATTGCTCAGACATGTGTGCACCAAGTGCCGGTGTGTCCAGCAGATGGATGCTAATTAGATGCTAATTCACGAATGCATGTTCATCATTCAGTGACAGTGGCATTGGGGGGAAGTAGAGAGGGAACTTGAGTTTGTGAATGAGTTATCACAAATCAAAAACTGCAGGGTGGATTTTTTTGCATCTACTCAAATGCAATGCAAGAGTCCGTTCAGCTACAAGTCTGCAAAGCTGGGTAACAAAATTATGAGAAATTAAACCATATGTACAGCATGTGTGAACTGGCCCTTTAAGAAAAGACTGCTGATTTAGGGTTGATCTTGGGATCATAGAATCCTGAGCTGGTTTTGGACGGCAGACTTCCAATTTTGGCTACTCCCCATGTTAAAAAAAAATTGAAAATATGCAGTGGAGAGATAAGATGCTTGCTTAGCCCTGTGCTGTCCAGGCTGGGTTTCTGTTTGTGGGAAGCATTTAACATAAGGGTTCAGGGCTTTTTTTCAGCTGGAACACGGTGGAACAGAGTTCTGGAACCTCTTGAAAATGGTCACATGGCTGGTGGCCCTGCCCGCTGATCTCCAGACAGAGGAGAGATTAGATTGCCCTCCGCGCTGCCAAGCAGCGCGGAGGGCAATCTAAACCCCCCTCTGTCTGGAGATCAGGGGGCGGGACCACCAGCCACATGACCATTTTTTCCGAGGGCAACCCACTGAGTTCCACCACCTCTTTCCCCAGAAAAAAAGCCCTGTAAGGGAGTAATACAAACATGTCATCCCCACAAGCACTCAGAAGTACCACCAGTTCTACCATTTCAGCACCTGACCACTTCATTCTGCTGAATGCATAGATCATATATGCATCTGGAGGCTTAAGTACACTGGACCTTCAGCTGCTACAACTGCAATGTTGCCATGCCAATACAATGCGCTTCTGAGCTGTGGATCTCTGGCATGCTAGCATTCCACACGAACAAGCCGAGGGGAGATCTGGCTGTGGAGAGCCAGTATTTATAGTGGTAAGAGTGTCAGACTAGGATCTGGAAGATTTGAGTTCCAAAATCTCCATGAAACTTGCCTCATGGTTAGGCTTTCCAGCCTCCTACAGAAAGCCTCCCACCAACAAGTGGCAGCTGGAAAAAAGTAAAATCAAAAACAGTGATGTCACTGACATTACTATGTTGCTGTTGGGTACAACCTGAAAGTGACGTAGGGTAGCTCTAGGAATCACCAGAAACTGTCTGCTTTTACCACAGAGTTCCCAGCGATTCCTAGACCTGCTGCTAGTGACTTCCATGTTGTGATTGGAAACAATGTAGTGACATCAGCAATGTCACCAGCATCACACGTGCATCCCCTTAGTGCATCCCCTTACCCCGCCCTCAGCCCTCTCTCCAATTACCAGGCTCGGCCGGGCAACCTGACTCATAGGACTGATTTGAAGATAAAATAGAAAGAGAACCCTGAGACCTCTGGAGGGAGAGATTAAAATGTATTAGGCAGACCAATAGGCGGAGACCAGAGATGTGGGGTGTGTACAATGTCCCATGGGTAAGCTCTTGTTCCTCCTGCACCACAATTAAATCAGGAACAAATCTGATTTCTTGCAGTGTGGGCACCCGTCATACTGGTCTGTCACTAGGAGGTTATGGTTGCTGTAATATATGTTCCTGTCTTGTTAATTGCCACCTAGTAGCAGATACTTCTCATTGAGCTGTCAGAGTAGGCATGCTCTTGAGGAAGGTGGAGTTAGGTCAGGCCTGATTCCAAGATGGATGCCTAGGTGAGATTTTGTGTGGTACAGTTCAAATAAAGCAGATTTATACCTTTGCCCTGCTGGTATGGACTCCAAAGTTCAGAGTTGTGATCCTGAGAACACTTTCCCACTGAATAAAATTTCTGAGTAAAACTATTTAGGATTGCTGTCTAGAGGTATTTTCTTGTCCCGTTAAAAGAAAATATACTTTCTCCCCTCATTAAGAACAACTGGCTGATCTTTCAAAACCTAGTTGACAATAAACCTAATAGGTCCAGCTATGGCACTCCGTAACTAACCTTTAAATGAGAAGTTGCCAGTTGGTCCTCTAGCAATTAATTCGGTGCTAAGGAATTTAATTGACCACAAGACCAAATTATTAAGGAGGTTGGTGAGAAACTGTCACCCTAATTGAGACTTGAACCCATACCCTTTATCTACTGTGCCACTCGAGATGTGATTTAGGGGTTAATTGACTGGCTAGTATTTCCCCGACGGCAATTATTCCCCGTAATGGCACTAAATGCGTATGGTAGCAAAGACCATTTAACGGGCATCTTTTGCTCTCAGCTTTTAGAAGTGGTATCACAAGGACAGCTTTGAAAGCCTGAGTGGTGGGTGTGCAGGAAGATATAAATAAAGAGATTCAAGGTTGTCTTTCAAGTTTCTCGTGGAACACATCAAGAAAGAAAGAGGGTATTGATGTAGATTCACAGATACAATTCAAGAGGGGCTAATTTGCACAGGGATGATCCCATCATTTACACACAAATCCAAGAAACATCTTAGATGTAATAAACAACATTGAATCATCTTGGGCTGCAGGAAACTCTTGGGTAGGGGGTTGTTGTTTTACCAAGCCCTCCCTAATCGATATAAAGTGCACAGTGAAACTTTTTAACTAGCATCTTTTTAAAAATGCCATCATTTTAGCTTGTGCGATTTGTGCTAGTACTGTGAATTATAAGGTCTGGTAGTCACAACTGAAGAACAGTATTAACAGATTAGAGCGGTATTACCAAAAGCAGGAGACAAAGAAATAATGGTGATTCCCCATATTGCCATTGCCTGGGAGCTTCCAAGGTGTTTCTTACTAACTACCGTGTCATGAAGCTCCCTTATACTGTGACATATCTCTGTGTCTATGCAGATTAATATGGTCTGTTCTTAGATGGAGATCTTTCACATCATTTTCTTACCTGATCCTTTTTGCTGGGGATGCCAGGAATTGATCCTGGACCTTTGGCATGCAAAGCAGGTGGACTTTGGCATGCAAAGCAGGTGGACTACCACTGACCCACGGCCCCATTACTGTTGAAGACAAAATGCTGGCCTAGATAATCTTTGGTATGAAGCATGTCTTTAGACAGTAGGAGTTAGCTGTCTTCGGCCTAGGGGTGTGAGGCTGAACCTAGGAACCAGGGAGAAGGTGAGATGGCAGCGGGAGAATAAATAAATAAAAATAAGCCACTAGCCTAGTCACTGTCACATCACTTCTGGGGTACAACCTAGAAGTGACAGTGGGTAGCTCTAGGAGTAGCAGAACTCTGTGTTTTTGCTATAGAGTTTCTAGCAATTCCTAGAGCTGCCATTGTCACTTTGGGGGTGAGGTACAGGAAGAGGAGAAGCACATGCACTTCTGCACCTGCACTCACCCATCACAATGGAAGAGCTGCAGGGTGCACTGAAGCCAAGTTCAGTAAAAATCACCCGTTTGGAGGCAATGTTTACTGTACTGAGCTTCAGCATGCTGCGTGGCTCATCACTCTGGAAAATGACATCATTTTCCAGTGCAGTGGGGGAGCGCAGGAGCACATATGTGCTTTGTTCTTGTGCAGGAGGCAAGTACCGCACTGCTCCCGCCTCCCAGCCCCCTCTTCCTCCACTTTGGCCCCTGGAACCCCTGGCAACCCTGTGTAAAAGCGACTAGGCCAGAGCTTTATTTTTATTTATTTCTCTGAGAAGTGGCAGACAGTGGAGAAAATTACCTGGAGATTGCCTGCCATACTTGGGCAAATGATAAGCCTACTTGAATCTGATGTTGGAGAGTTAGCTTGAGCAGGGCAAAGGGGGAGTCTTTAGGGGAGGGGTCAACTGGGTTTAGGGTAAACTGAATACTCCAAATAAGCTGAAAAGTGGAGGGATCATAACTCAGTGATAGAGCACGTGCTCAGGTTCAGTCCCTGGCATCTAGAATTAAAGGGTAGCAGGAAGAACCCTTCTCTGGAGAGCCACTGCCAATCTGTAGCAGCCAGGTGATCTGACTTGATACAAAGGAGTTCCAAAGTGGTGAATAGCACAGTTGTCCATCTGTAGCTTTGTACTGGTAGGTCACAGTGCCTAACCACTTCTTCTTCCTCTGATATGCTGAGCAAAGCAAGCCCAGGGCCAGGGCATAGTAGAGCTCAAGATCACACGATTACAACTCCTGCACAGTAAGGCCGGATATGAGTCTTTCTTCTCCTAACATCAAACTTTAGACATGTTTCCTACTCTGCAATTCAGCCAGCTCCTGCCATTTTTACTTACCCCCTAGTGTGGGCAAAACAAAGCAATTCTTCTTCCATTTTTAGCAACCAGGTTGCCCTTCTGGGGACAAAGCTTCTTGTGCCCTAGAAAACAATGGGTGTCCAAAAACATTAGTATTGGAAGTGAACATGCATAACGCAGATCTTTATGACATCCTTATACAGACTGGGAAAGATTCAACCCATTTGAATGGTCTCTTTGAAAATCAGCTTTAAAAGATCTTTGTAAACTATAGGAAATGCCCCCCCCCCCAGCATGCCCTTGTATGGAGACATACCTTTCTGTCACCATTCCATGGAGAAATAACTGATAGCGATCAATGTGATTATTTCCTGCCCACGGAACATTTTTATTTTTACTACGATATTAGCTGGACATATGTTTTGAGAACGAAGATATAAATATGTTTAGCCTCTGAATATAAGCTCCGTAGAAATGTTATATTACCCACTTGGAAGGGAAACTGTAGGTGACATACTGTTCAGGAACGAGGGCCAGCTTTGCTTACAAATCAGCTGGATGATGAGGTTGCAAAAGTTATATTTTCCCTGCTTTCACTGGCGGAATTTATTAGCTTCTTGGAATTGATTCTGGATGCCTTTCATTTGCCATTGGGCTAAAGTCAGAAGCAAAATGATGATATACCGCAGTTTTGCTCACTCATCTTTTTATTGCCTAACTATTGTTATTGAATAAAAGACATCCAGTATATCTCAAGGAGGAGATGAAGGGAGAGGGAAAATGTTTCTTTCCCCCTTCTTTAATTGTCATTAGTTTATTGGAATGCAAGGCTGGACCCATCGCAGTGTCGAGGGTGCAAACATGGGAGGAGAGAGGGGCGGAGAAGGAACAGACATCAGGACAACAACGGGGCCTAGAAGGGCTACCAAAACGTTGTGCTGCTTGATGTGCTTGGGAAGAAGGGGCCGGAGCACAGTTAATATCGATGCAGTGTATGAAAGTGTTCAAGTCGTTATCTCTGGGAAGATAATGTGAACTCAGCAGTATCATTGCTTTGATCTTTGGTTAAAGTCTTAACAAAACGAGATTGCCGTTTGACTGACAACCTTGTCAGGGAATGAATGAAGACTGACACTCCAATATTGAAAATGCAGCGTTTACAGAACTTTTCGACTCCCAAGTTTTCTCATGACACTGCTTCTTTTGTGGAAGACTGAATTTCACATTTTTTTCTTAAATAAAATGTATACATTGCTGGCTGCAGCTAAAACTTGAATTTTTTAGTCTCCTGGCTGCCAAGAGCCTTTCCTGACAAACTTGTTTTTGATGTATCCATGCTCGCAGGGCACCCTAACAATCTCAGCTTGGCAACGCTGGATTTATTGTTTCAAACAGGTACTGCTCTGGCAGTTTTCAAGAGTCAAACCGAATTATGAGACTGTTCCTCAGGTGACCATTTCTTTCCCACTGAGTAGTGCCTTTTATTATTTGTTGTTATTTTAGGGGTTCTTTTGTTTTTTGTTTAAATCTTTAACCTGGGCCATCACAAGGGCTGGAAATGGGTAATAATGCTTTTTAAAAGGAATCAAAAAATAGATCCAAATCACCAGTAAAGCTCTACATATAAATGCAATAACATTCTTGTTCATTATACCATTCCCGATGATTTGTTGGGGAGTCTTAAATAATGGCTCCAACTTACGAAACTGGGTCTACAGATGTGATGCTCTTTTGGACAGTCTTACAATTTCCCAGTCCAGATCTTCCCCCTGGTTTAAACTGATCAAAAGAGATCATGTTAGATCTCCTTATTTAGTGAATATCCTATCCCAAAATCTCAGAAAATCATTTACCTCCCTGCGCTTTCAAACAATGCCGACAGCTTTACTTACAGGAAGATATCATCAAACCCCAATGGCTCTCCATCTCTGCATATGCGGTGCCTCAGTTCCTTAGGATCTTCTACATTACACCTTATTTTGTCCCATGTATGCAGAGGTTAGAGCTAAATTTCTTGCTAACTTGTTAGTGGGGTGTAACTTTACTTCTGATATTGACAAACTAGTTTTTTTGTTATCTGATACTGATTCATTTGTCACTAGCAGAGTATCCCTGTCTGCCTTAGCTGCAAAAAAGATTAGGGCCAAGATTGTTTCCTCAGAAACCTAACTTTTCTCATAACTATCTGGTATTTATTAAGGTCCTGTTTTAATTGTATTTTATTTTTATTATTTTAATAACTGTATTTTATGCTTGTAAGATAGATTTCTATTTTTACTGTTTTTAACTTGGTATTGTGATGGCCTTTGGCCATATACAATTAAACCTAATACTAATACATATAAATGCCTAGCAAGGAAAATGACCACAATTGCCATAGATCAGCAGGTCATCAAAGACCAGAGCCCGGGCCTTTTCGGTCCTGGCACCCACCTGGTGGAACTCTCTGTAATTCGTCTCTTGTAGTTTAGCACATAACTATCCTGAAAGGGGGAGGTGCATTGTGAAAGCATCCAAATGAAAGCACAAATTCTGCCCATCATACAGACCCGGCCCAAGGTCCTGTGAATGCTGACAGTGATGAATTCAGAGAACTTTCCCAACTGGAAGGAGCTGGCATGGGGTGGGCAGACTAGATGCCTCCAGTTCCTTGTGCCTGCTGAAGCCCAGTGCGCCTGCCCTGCCCTTCATCTCCCTGGCCCTTTTGCAAAGTAGCGCCAGAAGCGTGTCCAAGCCTTCCCCTCCCTGCACGTGGATTCAGAGCTGGGCTGGGCAAGGGGAGGCAGGGCAAGCAGCACACACACCCCTTATGATCAGAGAGGGGCAGCCAGGTCATCATCTCCGTCCTGCATCTTCCTCAGGCAAGCTGGATGGTCAGCAAGGCCACTCAACTAGGGCTCCCTGCTGCGCACCTGTTCTGGAGGGGGGGGGGGCCTCGTGGCTTTGTGTTAAAAAACACAGGTTTAAACCCCAGGGAAACCCTCACTTCTAGCTTGGCACCCTGTGTCCGGGCCTTCTCTCTCTGTCTCAGGACAAGAAAGGAACCTGCTGTTCAAAGACAAAAGGACTTGAGAGCCCAGTCAGGCAACTGAGTTTTGATTGTCGGGTCAGAAGAGTGAGATGAGATTCAAACACAATGACCGAATGATAATTGGGATTTAGGGAGAATTACAGTCCTGGAGTAATGGGAGCCGCCTCAGTTTAAATGCTCAGTTTAAATCTTTTAAATGAGCGGCCTTGGAAATCTTTCAGAAATCAATTCATATCAAGCAACTCTGTGTTTTGTGTTTCCACTTTTATCATGCCCGTGTCTTACATTGGTATCTCATTCTTCTTCCAAGGAGATCAGAGCAGTGGACCTGGTCCTTCCTTCTCTCATTTTTCCCAGACATTAACGCAAGATCATTTTGTGCCTGACTGAGGATTTATATAGGTCTTCCGTGCCCTAGTCCAGCACTTTGACCACCATGGAACACGAGCTCTCTCTTATATGGTGGGCTGCATTTGAACCTTGGTCTTCCCAGTCTTAGTCCTGTGTCATTGATCTTCTGCTGATACATTTTTGCAGACTTTCATTGGGCGCCATTTAGGCTATATTCAGGATATAATCACGAATGGGTCCAGCTAACTTGCTGCCTGTCTAGCCGAGCTCGACACAATGCATATGGGATTATCATCCTCCATTTTATCCTTACAATAACCTTGTGAAGTGGGCTACGATGAGAGATCTTGACTCGCTCACAGTGTATAGTTCTCAGACTTGAGAAGATGCAACATTAAATGTATTGTGTTTTGTAAATGTACCACCAGAGATTCTGTGTGCAGGGCAAAGCAGCCACTACAGGGAATGGCTTTTGGGGTGCCGTTAAAAGGGTCTGCTTCCTCATTTACTCAAGCAGTGAGGTAAGGGATGCCTTAAAGATACTGGCACACATAGATATTGCGTACCGTTTTTTCCTGTTACTCTGAGGTGGTGCCATTTTTTGGGACAAGATGGTCCCATCTTAAAAAGATGTCATGGAGTGGGGACACAATAGAGATTTATAAAAGGGGGTGGAGAAAAAGGACATCCTTTCCAAATAATCCTAGAACTCAGGCTCACCCACGGAAGTTGATGGCCAATAGATTCAAGAAGGACAAATGGGATACTTCTTTTCTAGGCAGGTAATTAAATTGTGAAATTTGTCCCCAGTGGGCATAGTGATGGTCTTGAGCAGAAGGGGCTTTAAAAGAGGATTATTTATTTATTTGTTTGTTTGTTTGTTTGTTTGTTTGTTTATTTTATTCGGTTTGTGTTCCGCCCTCCCCGCATCAGCAGGTAGGGCTGTGCAGGTAGGGCTGTGCGCGTCGGAAAGCCGATTCGGAAATATTCTGGATATCGCTGGCCCCGATTCGGAAATCCAGAATCGAAGCTTCCCAAAGCTTTCGGAAACGTATTTCCGAAACCTGAATCAACCCCCTCCTGCACACCCCTATCAGCAGGCTCAGGGCAGATTCCAATTAATATAAAATATAAAATACAAATACCTTTAAAACCAATAAAACATCTTAATTATTTAAAATTTAAATTATTTAAATATTTAAAAAAGAACACACACAACAAGCAATACAGCAGCAGATTTTAAAAGACATATGGCAGCAGGTTCCACCAGCAACTACCACCCAACCACCTCCAGAAATATATGGCAAAGGCTGGTGGTGGATACCCTTTGTAGGGGCACAGGGGGACAGTTTCATGAGAGCCAGTTTGGTGTGGTGATTAAGAGCGGCAGGACTCTAATCTGGAAAGCCGGGTTTGATTCCCCACTCCTCTGCTTGAAGCCAGCTGGGGGACCTTGGATCAATCACAGCTCTCTGGAGCTCTCTCAGCCCCACCCACCTCACAGGGTGATTATTGTTGTGGGGATAATAATAGCATACTTTGTAAACCACTCTGAGTGGGTGTTAAGTCGTCCTGAAGGGTGGTATATAAATTGAATGTTGTTGTTGTTATGAAAAAGAGGTCCATCAATGACTACCGCGCAAGGTGATTAAAGGATAACTCCATGCCCTGAATCAGGAGATCTACTGATCCCAGCACTAGGATGCAACGTCAGGAGAAAGCTTTGGCCTCTGGGCCATGTTTGTGGGCCGACCAATTGGCCACTGTGTGAAATTGGATGCTTGACTAGATAGATCGCTAGTCCAATCCAGCAGATCACCTCTTATATCTCTGTGTAGTGCACGTATTTGGCACCACCTTGGAAGTGCTTCCTTATAGCTGCTGCTGACGCAGGAGTGAACCTGTGAGGTAGTAGGTAAGAGGCTGAGGAAGAAGTTGAAAGGAAATGGGGAATGCAGGTTTTAGCTGGCAACAGATTGCATCAGGAGCAGACATCCAGATCCCATGTAACAACAAAGGAGTAAGGATTGTGTGTTTATTGTGCTACGTACTCATCATCTTGAAGGTCTTAAAGGTTGTGAAGGAATATATGGGGAAAGGTTTTCAGCCTTAGTTTCTAGAGAAGTGTGCAGCATTTTGGAAGTTTATCAGGTATTCTGAAAGAGATCAGCAAAGGCAGAAAAACTTTGCCACCTGTATCACTCTTCCTTGGCAACATGGATTCACTTCCTATATACCCAGGACGGTTCCTTTTTCCTGGTCTCAGTCCAATTTTAAAATTACTGTCCTTTTTTTTTTTTTTACAGTAAATACCTGTGTATTTTTAAATAAATTTAAATAAAGGTATTTAAATTTCTTTAAATACCTTTAAAGAAAATGTCAGGGTGTACCTGCTTTTCTTCCATTCTCTCCCCCACTTCCTGTAACAAGGGCTGTTTCCAGATGGCTTACCTGAAGCCGCTCCATGCCGCAATGTTGTGGATCGTGCCAGGGAGAACGCGAAATACCGCGTTTTCTCGTGCGAGTGTTGCGCGACATCACGCAAAACTTGCGCGAGAAAACGAGATATTTCACGTTTTCCCCGGCACGATCCACAACACTGCGGCATGGAGCGGCTTCAGGTAAGCCATCTGGAAACGGCCAAGGTTCCAAACACAGTAGAAAAGAGCCAGAGTCTAGTAGCACCTATAAGACTAACAACATTTGTGGTAGGGTATGAGCTTTCTTGAGTCACAGCTCATTTCTTCAGATACAGATACCACAGCTACCCACCTTGATCAGCCTTCCAAATGATTGTGAATTTGTTTCTGCTCTAGCTATTGAATAATATGTACAACCAGATACATTCTGAGTTTGGTATTCTCTGAGATACTCGTCGTAACACACATGAAACTGTCTTATACTGTGTCACACCATAGGCCTGTCAGAGTCAACGGTGTCTACACTGACTGGCAGCAGCTCTCCCGTATCTCAGATCTTTCACATCCCTTTCTGCCTCATAACCTGAGATACTGGCGGTTGGACCTGGGACTTTTGGCACGCCAAGTGGATGCTCTGTCACTGACTGTGTCCCCTCCCATGCAAACCCTGTCATGTTTAAATTGGACTGGTACAGCTGAATTTGCATTAAGCACCCTTACAATCCTCCCCAATAATCTCATTTACCCTTTTTCATTTCCAGTTCTTCTCTCTCTTCCTTCACAAACCCATTTTCCCTCCCTCTCACAGCTAAACTACAAGAGACAAATTACACAAGGATGCTAACGTGAAGGGAGTTGTAATGTTAGTCGGGAAGCTGAGTTTTAAAAGACAGATCAGAAGGCTTTGTCAATTTCCCCTCTATACAGAGCCAGCAAAGATCACTCCTCAGAGGGTTTGTTTATTTCCTCTTCCCTTCCTAGAAGGGGAGGTGAAACTGACAGAGCCTTCAGGAGGCAAAGAGGAAATTAACAAACCCTCTGAGGCATGATCTTTGCTGGCTCTGTAGAGAGGGGAAATTAACAAAACCTTCCAATTTGTCTTTTAAAACTCATTTTCCGGGCTAACATTGCAACTCCCTTCAAGTGCACGTCCTTTATGTAATTCGTCTCTTGTAGTTTAGCTCTTAGTCACCCTACATAACTTTTCATTGGGGTTTTATTTGGAAGACTGCTTTGGGGCTTATTGTTGTTATATAAGAAATTATACATTATTTAAAAAAACAGGTTTTTTTAAAGAATGTGAACCAAAAACAAGGGACAGAGGTGTTGTTTTTTAAAGAAATGGCTAAGAATGCAAAATGTTACAGTCAGTTTGCTAACATCCCTGCTTCAGAAGCCTGGGAAGGCCATTGAAGAATGAATGAATACAACTATAAGTGAGTGCAAATGAATCTTCAGCATCATGGAATGGGGACAGCGCATGCAGTGGGACAATGTGAAAATAGAGTTCGCGAGCATGTCCCTGACTGGAGTCCTGTGGTAATCAGATGGAAACTCCTTATGAAATCCAAGGGAAAGGCTAAAGGCAGAACTTGGGATAAAATGTTGGAAGATATGAAAGTGCAGGCATGAGGAACTGTTGGTTCATCTAGGTCTTATTCTCTCTATATGTCAGAGAAAAGTGAGATACAACAGCCTTGCCTTATTCCCCCCCCCACACACACACACACATGAACAGAATGTACCCCCAATAGAACATCCCTCAAGATCCTTTGTGCAACGTGGATGAGTTGCATGTTGGGAATTCTTTGGTCAGTATGGAAAGGTGTCATGGCAGGTAAAACTTGGGTTTGATCGGTTAAAAAAAGATTTGGTCAATCAACCCATCAGGTATTGGCAAGGAATTCCAGAGAATTAGCTTCATTCAAACAACAACAACAAAATAACTTTTTCCTTATTTATCAATTGATTGATCAATTTCATGTATACCCTGCCTTTTTCCCCCATGGAAACCCAAAGCAACTTACATCCTTGTTCTCCATTTTATCCTTACAACAACCTTGTAATGTAGGTTAGGCTGAGAATGCATGACTGGCCCAAGGTCACTCAGAGCGCTTTCATGGCACAATGGGGATTTGGATCTGGGTCTCCGAGACTGTAATCCAGCACTCTAACCACTCACCACCCTGCTTACAAAGACAAATGAGTAAACATCATTGTGCATCAATGAAATGTGCTGGGGTTTTTTAATGCTAGGTGAGATAAATGTGAGCAATTCACAGAACAGTTCTTCTGTTTGACTTTTATCCTGGAACATGAAGTGAAACAAGAGCCATTATGAATAAAGAAAAGTCTGTTTTTAAAGGCAGCTGTGCTAAGTAAGGCAGCAGGCCAATTCCTCCTCTTTGGAAACGCCTGCAGTTATTGGGGCGGGGGGGGGGAATACAAGCTTTGCCAAGTCTGCCCCCCCCAACTACTGCAGGGCTGCAGGGCAAACAAGCACTGCTAACACATGGCACCAAAAGGAAGTAAGAAAAATAAGCTATCCGCTATCCATTCTTGGCTTCAAAGCATATTTGACACTGTTTGATCACAGCCAAAGAATAGGCAATTGAAAATGTTTGACCTGTCGGTTGAGCCGCTTGCCACCCCTAGCAAAATATTGGGAAACCATAATGTAGGCTGATTTTGTATCGTTAGCATCATCCTAGCTAAGGTCCCATACAAAAGGAGGGGGATTATCAAATGTCCATTTATGCTGCTGTTATGGCATTCTGCTCTATAGGACTAATCTAAAAATGATGACTGAATAAACTCACAGAGAAATGTATTATCCTTTAGTTTCTTTCACTCTATGGGCCAAGCTACAAGTGACGAATGACACTTGAACGGCAAGTGAACAGACTCACATGTAAATCTCCCTGTTCACTTGTGCTCCACTCGATCACTATGTGATCGAGTGGAGCGCAAGTGAATAGGGAGGAATACACGTGAGTCTGTTCACTTGCCGTTCAAGTGTCATTTGTCACTTGTAGCTTGGCTCTATGTCTCCAGGGGCACTCAGTGGTAGCAGAGGTCATCTTGACAGACTCTCCCCTCCCACCGTCTGCCCCCAACTTTCTCCATTTGGCTTCCTTTTTTTCCATGGCTTTAACCGAAGTATTTCATGGTCAAAAGACATGTAAATATTTCCCCTGTTGGAAAATGCCATCCAGCTCCATAGAAGTGCTATTTTCTTTTCTGGTCATTTGGAACATAGGCAAACCGTGGCTTAGTCTTATCTTTTTGTCTCATGCAACAGGCAAAATCAACACAGCGATGTGTTGTCAGTGAAACAGACGCTACAGTAGAAAAGAGATATTTAGAAATCCTTAAGTTATTGTTATTCCAGCAAAGTGTTTCAGAGATTGCTCGCTTGTTGACCGTTAAAAACTCTATTCCTGCTCTCCCAGTGGCATCTTTGAAAGAGCAAAAATGCAAAAGAAAGAACGACAGAGAGAGAACTAAATTCACATCTCCATGGTCCCCTTTGCTAAAACGTTTCCTTAAAACAGATAAATTATGGCACCCCTTTTCAAGATGGAGTTTTAATTTACTGTTTCCTTTCATCTGTTGAAATAATTACTTTTCCCTTTCAGCCTCCTATAGTTTGTTCTGGTCGTTAACATTTCAGTAAAATTAAGTTTGAAAGGTGCTTTTTATGTTTGGGTAGACCGTGGTGCACATTTGGCTGTTAAACGCCAACCCTCTTAAGTCGGTACTAATGTTTAACTCTCCTAGCTATTTGAAGCATCTCACAGCCCAGTTTAATGGGGCTGCCAAAGGCAATGATCTCACTACTTGCTATTATGTTTGGGGTAGGTGGGTGTTACTACAGCAATAAATGCATATTTCTTAAATCTCGTGCTTAAGAGCTTCAGGGGACCAGCATATGTCTACTAACAACCAATGTAAGAATTTATTGCACTCGGAGTCAAGCTTGGAGGCATGAATCCTTTCTTGCTTTTAACCCCTTTGTGTTTAGAAGTCTTCAGGCGTGTTCAGAGTCCCCCCCCCCCCCCGATCAGTGTAGCATGGATTCCTTAACCTGGGTTACACTTTTCACGTGTGTGATAGTGCTTTTTTTTCTGGGTTTTTTCCTGAGTTGATCATACTTGTACAAAACTGGTTTCAAATGTGCAATAGTTTGGATCCAAAGCTGGTTTCAAATGTACACTACTTTGGATCCAGAGACATGCATCAAAGATTTCCTGCCTTGGTATTCCCTCTGCAACCAACTTAATGAAAAGCCGCTTTTAAGGATCAGTGAATGTTCTGGAATAGCATCAGGTATGACACAGGGGAGGTGCGGCATATTGGGGGAACAGTGGGCGTCGAGGGCCCTCTATTGAATGAGACAAGAAACTGTTTGGTCCCACCTAATAGTTTTTCCAGAGAGCTAACGGTCTGATAGAATCAAGATTGTCGAGTGTTGTTCCACTGTTCTCTCTGTTCACAGGGGTGGCATGTTTTTGTGGTACTTCAAAACACTTCAAAATGTGTGACTAGAGTCAACAGTGGCACAATAAATTCTACTATTTACACCCCAGGCAATATTCCTTATTGTTATCTTCTGCCTAGGCGTATATGTTACAAATTCAAGCCCTGCCACACGCCTTGAGGAATTGTAGTTCTGTGTTGAGGGCTGATGGTCTCTAACAAAGACTTCCAGATGCCCTCCCAAAAATGGGAACGCCAAATTTGGAGGAAGCTGTGATCGCCCACACAACTGGTTCACATCTGCGGTGAAGATGTGCTTGTGGAAATGCTTAGCTTGGAGTGCACCAAATGTTTCCTTATGGCAACGCTGCTGGATGTTGCTCTCCTTGCTCTATAGGAATTATTTATTTCGATTTTATCCTCACAACCACCCTGCGAGGTAGGTTAGGCTGAGAATGGGTGCCTGGCCCAAGGACACCCTGCAAGCTTCCATGGCAGAGCAAGGATTTGAACTTGGGTGTACCAGATCCTAGTCTGACACTCTAACCCCAGCAGCACACTTTCTCCTCATACTAGTTGCTTTATAATTCTGCCCTCATTTATCTGGCTACCTTATAAGGTAGATGTTAGGCTGGGAGGGAAATGACTTACCCAAGATCACTCAAGGTCAAGCTAGGTAATAATGTGGGCAGATGTGGCAACAGCCTTCCAATGATCTTTTAAATGCTGTTTTCACACTGCTTACCTGCCACGGAACATTGCGCCAAGCTCCTGGAACGACAGCGTCTTCCTGGCACGATTTCGCACGAGAACTGCAACTGCACTGCAGTTCTTGTGCGAAATTGCACCAGGAAGACGCTGTTGTTCCAGGAGCTTGGTGCGATGTTCCATGGCCAGTGGCCAAAGTTGAAAGATGGCTGTGGAGAGGTTGCCAATTAGTGAGGCAATGCTTAACCCTTTCCCCTACCCCTATTTGTCTGCTCAAAATCGCTCTCCTCAGGCTGCCTTTTGTTTGCAGAGGAAGGGGGAGAGGAATTCCTTTTGTTTGCAGAGGAATGTGCGAAGTATGTGCGAATTCCGACATACTTCCTTCCATCAGTTATAAAGCAGCTTTGCAAGGAGCTATTTTGACTCATCCGCTCTTGATTGCAGCATCTGAGGTTACTTTTGAATGAAAAAGAAACTGCATTTCTTCCCATGTATGATCTGATTAGGACTTGCGATCTGAACTTGTTTTCCTGAACCTGATCCATCCATCCGGTCCACATCTCTGGTTTTTAACAGAAGTTGAAAACTTTCCTTTATCGAAAGGCCTTCTCTGGTCACTATTGACAGGCTGCTGCAGAATGTGATATCCGGAATGTTGTTGTTATTTTTGCGATCCAGTTTTACAGTGTGATATTCTATGCTTTGGAATTTTTGTTGTTGTATTTAATTGCAGTCTGTTTAGGGCTGTTTCAGATACCCCCTCCCCTCTTTTTGGTATGTCACTTTGAATGCATCCAGTGAAACAATTGCTAACAAATGTAACGAGTGAGTCACTATGGCACTAAATCACTAAACCACCACACCGATCTTTGACATTTGCCACAGCAGAACACAATTTGAAAGGTTGCCATTGATATACAACATACGCGCTCTTCAAACGATTAAAAAGTAAACTTTGCCAGGCAAAGTAGGTTGAAGCTCAGTGAGATGTAGAAAATAAATTTTCTCTGTTATGAAGGATGCTGTTTGGAAAGGAGCACGTTGTTCTGATCATTGTAGAAGGATGAATCGAGGGGTTGCTCATGACCTCTGACAATGGTTGCAACGTACAAAACAGAGTTTTTAATTATAACAGTTCACCCTTCTCCTTCAGAATTCTGTTTGCTTTTTTTTACGATGGATAAACTGACGGGCTTCAGAAGGATGAGTGTTCCTCATAGTTATAGAAGCAACAAAGAAATGCTTGTTTGGAGAAGAAAAGAGGAAGAAAAGGACTTGCCCCACCATCCATGTTAGATGATCAAGACCCACGGGATCACAGTAATCCGGTTGGCCTCAGTCGTATTTATTGGACTGTTCTGTTGAATACAAATATTTTTTACCCAGCTCTTCTGTCTTCAGTTCTTCAATCCAAAATTAAACAATACGAGATTAAAATCCACATAAATTAAAACCATCAATCAGTATACACCCACACACACATAACAGTGTCCAAACCAGTAACAGCAGGCAGAAGGATAATTATTTTGAATCCTTCTTTTCTTCCATCATGGAACTCAAGCGGGTATACATGGGGTTCCCAGCTGGTGTCCCATCCAAGTACTCACAAAATCTGAATCTGTTCATCTCCCATAAGGCTACTGTGTCAACTGCCTTTAGATCATGTTCTCGAACATATTATTCACCAAGCACTAATGGAATGGAGTAAACTCAGTGTCTAAAAAATAGAAAGGTAGGAACCAGATCACTGTCTGTGGGGGAGGTGTTCCATAATCAGGGAGCTACCACAAAGAAGGCTATAGCCAGGGCTTTTTTTCTGGGAAAAGAGGTGGTGGAACTCAGTGGGTTGCCCTTGGAGAAAATGGTCACATGGCTGGTGGCCCCGCCCCCTGATATCCAGACTGAGGGGAGTTTAGATTGCTCTCTGCGCCACTCGGTGGCGCGGAGGGCAATCTAAACTCCCCTCTGTCTGGAAATCAGGGGGCGGGGCCACCAGCCATGTGACCATTTTCAAGAGATTCCGGAACTCCGTTCCACCACATTCCTGCTGAAAAAAAGCCCTGGCTATAGCTATGATAGCTACCTGCCTAAACTCCCAAGGCCTGAGCAGCACCTCGGGCAATCTCGGGTTTATATGGGAGAAGGTGGCTCTAAATGGATCTTCTCCAGAATAATAAAGGTCAGCAGGAAATTAAAGCTAGCATCCACTTAAGGGACATGTTCTTTCCATTGCATCTTGAGTCCAAATGAAAGACTCAGGCACTTGGGGGAAATTACAGGATCCTGACATCAGGGAGGAAAGGAGATTCACGGGCTCAGGTTCTGATCCAGTGGAGAGAGGGATTGTGCTTGTTTTGGAAAAGAGGCACGCTGGACAAATTCCTGTTCTGAAGCAGGGCAGTGAAGAATTTTGGTAACATCACTAGAGATAACAATAGTTCGTTGGTCAAAACAATCAAAGGCTGGCTGGCAGTTGCATAGATCAGCTGCTCCTGTTCCTATTTCGTTGGGCTTCAAACGACGGTTTGCGACCAGCTGTCAACAGCTACAGGTGAGTATCTCTGCATTCTCTTAACAATCCGGACATTTTAGGGGGGGGGTGTAATTTAAGGGTTTCTGTAGCTCATTACTTGAGCTTGATTTTATTTCCAGGCTCAGAGTCCAATTTGCATGATCTTAGGACACTTCCTTTCCTTTTCTTTTTTCATAGATAGAACAAGTTGCTTTTCTCAGTCAAAAGCTATTACTGAAGGATATAAATCCAAACAGAATAGGCCGTAAAAGCAGGAACATGTTTTATTGTTTGAGAACAATTGAAGTACAGAGGTTATACGCTACTTCATTAATCTGAAAGAGTGAATGGCCCAATTTTTCTGCAGTCACCACTAAAAAAAAATGGGAGGGAGGAAATGGACAGGTAGTAATCAAGACTGATAAACTTCCCAGTTCATTATGATTACTTTGCTGTGTTCATTGAGACATTTGTGTGGCTGATCTTTGCAAATAGCTTCTAATGCTCTGTTTTACTGAACTGAGCTCCCGGAAGGTCAGCAGGCAATCTGATGAAAAGATCAATAAGAGTGGTCACACCCCCTCTTCCCCTGCAGTGTGGGGCCACCAGGAGTCCTGTGCAGAACATGAAATCCAGGGACAGTCAATGCATGCCAGATATGTGCAGGGTTGCGCTTTCTGTGTGCGAGAGAGGCACTGCTCAGAGTGCACCTGCCAGAGCCTGTGCAACTATGACTTATACATGCAAAGAACAGAGCAACGTAGGAGTCAGGAATAGAGCCAAGATTGTGAACCCTCTATCTCTCCATACAGTAATTATGCTTTGGATTCCTATTGTCTGTGCAAGGGAGGGTGGATATCGGATGTTAGGGCACACTTTCTCTTCATGCAAGGATAAGGCTTACACAGTGCTGGATACAAGACAGTGCATGTGTCCTACAACATGCCTCAATTATCTGCCATGTATAGGGGCTTAGAGAGGGCAGCAGGCCAGGCAGAGAGACTCGCATGCAGTTTCGGTTCTGTGCTAGAGGCCTAACACAGCATGTAGCTTATTCAGCTGCTGAATGCTGCTTGCAGAGGAAGCCACTTTAGAATTTGTGTGGTTGTAGGTCTAAAGGTGGCAAACTTGACCCCAGCAAAGAAACGTCAGTGAGGGTACTCCACATCCTGCCAAGGATAAGAGATGGAGCGAAGGTAGGACTCAAACATCTATAATCTATGGCATTTACTTGCAAACTCAGGATGCATAGGCAGACATCTTCTCCTTTTTATCCTTACATCAATCCTGCAAGGTAGCTTAGGGCCCCTTTCGCACTTACAGTTTAAAGTGCCATTTTTGAGCAGCCAGGGCGATCGCAGTGGCTTTGGCTTGGCAGCAGCTCCTTTCACTGTTCCCAGCAGTTTCGATTGTGCCTCTTGTGATTCCTTTCAGACCTGCCTCGAAGCCTCTGTTCAGTTTCGGGCTTTTGAGGCATTGCAGTACACATCACCGTTTTTTTAAAAAAAATTGAGCATGCGTAGTAATGTTTCTACGATGCTACATCTTCTGACCAATAAGGCCCCCGTGCCCCCCCTTCAACCACCCACCCTCACCCCACTCTTCCCAGGGGTAAGGCAGGACCTCAGTTTGCACATCACCTTTTAAAAAAAACTTTGAGCATGTGTAGTAACGTTTGTACGATACTACATCTTCTGACAGACAAGGGCCCCCCATGGCCCCCCCCTTCAACCACCCACCCCACCCTACTCTTCCCAGGGGTAAGGCACGGGGGGAGCAGACTCATACCCACCCCCCGGTTCAGATGAGACACCCTGAGCTGTGGCTTGGGTGGGGCACCCGCTCTCCTGCTCCACAGCCAGGCTGCAGAGCAGGAGAGCGGGCGCCCCAGCCAAACCGCAGCTCTGTGTGTCTCAGTTGAGTGTGCAGTGAGCCGGGGCTCAGCTGGGGCAGCTCGCAGAGCAGGAGAATGGGCGCGCCCGGCCAAGCCACAGCTCAGCGCGTCTCAGCTGATCCGGGGTGGGTATGAGTCTGCACCCCCCCCAACTGTGCCTTACCCCTGTGATGAGTGGGGTGGGTGGTTGAAGGTGGCATGGGGGGCCTTGTCGGTCAGAAGATGTAGTAACGTAAAAATGTTACTAAACATGCTCAAACTTTTTTTTAAAAAAGGTGCCGTGCAAATTGAAGTCCTGCCTTACCACCCACCCCAAAACAGCAAGAGTCCAGTAACACCTAAAAGACTAACAGAATTTGAGGTAAGGTATGAGCTTTCATTAGTCACAGCTCTGGTGTGAAGAAGTGACCTGTGACTCACGAAAGCTCATACCTTCAACAAATTTTGTTAGTCTTACAGGTGCTACTGGACTCTTGCTCTTTTCTAATTCTCTGATTGCGTGATTTGGCCCTTCACAGGTTACACAAAACTGCTCTCCTTTCTCTGGGGCCAGCTCAGACTTGCTAAAGAACCCATCCACCTCATTCCTTTTTTCACAAGTCATGAGATACAAAGCGGCCACACAATGGCCATGAGCTTGCAGCCCCACCCTTGGTCACGTGTACTCGATTCCCCTTCTCTGTTTAGACCTTGTTCACAGGATAAAAAATGTTTCTTCTTCTGAAGCCGGATGGCAACCTTGCTACGTAGCCGCCATCTCCCCACTGAGAGTTGACAGGAGCCAGAATAAGGCTAGCTCTCACTCTTATTATTTATTGATTTGATTTGATTTGATTTGATTTGATTTGATTTGATTTGATTTGATTTGATTTGATTTGATTTGATTTGATTTGATTTGATTTATACCCCACCCTCCCCACAGATGGGCTCAGGGCGGCTATCAACATTCAAAAAATTCATTAAAAGTCACAAAAACGTAAAATCAATAATCATTTTTAAAAAGTCATTAAAATAGTCCAGGGCCGTTTCCAGATGGCTTACCTGCCTCCGGGACGTTGCGCCATCTTGCGGGGAAAACACGCAATATCGCGTTTTCTCGCGCGAGTTTTGCGTGACATTGCGCAAAACTCGCGCGAGAAAATGCGATATTTCGTGTTTACCCCGCAAGATGACGCAACGTTCCGGAGGCAGGTAAGCCATCTGGAAACGGCCCAGGAGCAGGCTATTTAAACAAATATTGGGAGTCTGTACTCTTCAGCTGACATGTTTAAGCCAAGTTGAATCTTAGTCATGGTTGTCCCCAGCAATCGTTATCTTTAGATGAATAAAGTTAAAATAGTAACTTTCTAAATTAATAATGATACAGATAAATTCATATTTGATTATTGAGCCCAAGACCCTGGCTGAGCTTGATTTCAGTGAAATCTGGGTTAGGTAAGCAATTGCTTGTTTTTGTGGTGGGGCAGGTGTCACTTTTATTCAGATTCACACGTTGTTCGCCTTTAGCATATAAATGGCTGCTAGCCACGTACAAGGGCTGTATACCTCTGGTGGATGGTGCTATCAATACCCTGTTTGTGGGCTTCCCAGAAGCAACCAGACTGGGATGCTGAGCCTTTGGTCCAAGCCAGCAAGGCTCTTGTATTTTTATAAAAGGCTCTTATATACTCACAACAGATTAAATAAACCCATGAAGGACAAATAGAATCTCTGTTCTAAAGCATCTGAATATCAGGTGCTGGAAGACAGAGATGGAAAGCTATTGTCTTCATGCCCTGCTCATGGGCTCCCCAAGAACATTGTCCGGTGTGAGAAACAGGATGTTCGATCAGATGGACCTTTGGTCTGATCCAGTTACACAGTTCTTGCATTCTTATGCCAGCAGCCGCTGCCATAGACCCTGGCAATACAGCCCAAAACAGAATTACGCCCTTCTAAGCCCATCGACTTAAGTGGACTTAGAAAGGTGTCTTGTTGCTTATGATTGCAGTGTGTGAGTTAGAATTCACACATCTTAGTCATATTTCTGTTGGATAATTTTGGAAGATCCATGGTTCCTGAACAGATGAGCACGATTGGTCAAAGATCCTTTATTTTGACTGATAATTATACGTGATCACTACAACGGTCCTGTCTTGATCCCTTTAGGGTTATTAATAGGAAACGGTCTCAGATGGCTTTTCAAAGATTGGGGGGTGGGTTGTATTTTGCCTCTTAAAATTATTTAAGCAGGTGCTGTGGAGAAGCTATTGCTTTTATATGACTCTTCAAATGTTTACAGCAAAACATTTTTTCCCCGTGATTGAATTTTTCACAGTGCTAAAATACCACCGAGAAATATGCTTCCCATCAGCTTTATTGCTCCCTGGATGCTTTCTCAACAAACCTTGTATCTGCTCGGACACAAACTCTCTATTGCAGAAAGATATCTTGCCGTTTTTAACAAGCGGTGTTGCTTTGAAAGGATCTGCTCGTTGTGCCAGTGGGAATGTCAGTACTTTAAGAGTAATACTACTTTAAGGGTACTATTTTATTAAAGCAGACATGAGTAATTTGTTCCTGACTGTTATACACCCCAAGTTTATTAAGGGTATTTTACATCTGCGGAGGAGATTACTAGCTCACTTATTTTCTCCACTGCTTGGCTTTAATGGATGGTGTGGGATATAATATTTATTAAGTCTAAGCAGGGAAGGATATAATAGCAGAATTGTCCTTTATAACCTATTTAATACAGTTGTAAAATAAACCGTAATAAAACAGGAAGTAGGAAACACCGTTTCCTATCAGCTTCAAGGATTTGGGGGGGGCAGGGTTCAAAGGGTTTAATGTATCCATATATTTGCTAATATGTTAAGAAGTGCAGTTTAACAATCGTGTTAAAGTTTGTGAGATTGTTAGATTGGTCTGAACATGATCTTTTCCCATAACCATTCTTCTTGGTCCCGGCGCAGTCCTCCATATGCATAACAGTGGGAAGCTATGATGGGTCTCCACACAGATTCCCAGAGCCCATCTCTTCTCTCCCCCTCCTCAGTACCACCCAGGCCCAAGCCAAATAACACGTGAAAGCAAATAACATGACTTGTCAGATTCTGTGCACCCAGGAGTTTTGTCCCTATAGTTCCCCCCACGGCAGGTTGCACATTTGGATACTTCTGCACAGAAAATACAGCTTTGGAACATTCTCAAGCATGAGCCATTGAATTGATCTCAAAATCAACTCCACTGAGAGGAGAATTTGGTGCCTCTGTGTACACTTCCTGCTCAGTTCTCTTTAGACTGCTGTGCTAAGAGTTGCTCTGAATATGCTCTCTTTGATGTTGAACAGAGAATTTAGCTTTTCTCCCTTTTGCTATTGTTTTAAATAACTTCCAGTCAAAAATTTAAAAAATGCAATTGCAATGGTGAATTAATAAAATTTTAAAATTAAAACACCATCATCAGGTATCGTATCATATCATGGCTGCAGAGCTTTTTCAGTCATGAATTTTTAGGGCCAGTCCTCGCCAGACACTAAGAGTTCCATGAATAAACACCTGATTTGGCCCCAATTTGGCTTGAGAATGTTTTCCCAACCTGGAACAACCACTTGGCGCCTCTATTTATCCAAGAGGAGGAAGCATACAGACACATATCTGGGCTAGGACCCCTCCCAAGTAGAGAGGGAGATAAGGAAAATCAGAGTCCAAAACCTACTCTTGGACCGAATACATTAAAGGTTAAATTGTAAAAGAAAAGAAAAAGCCAAAGCATTGTGTTTCCAATCCCTCTATTGTGATTTAATTGAAAAAATTAGGAGGGGGAGTATACGTCATAGTAAGGATCACACATTACCCCCCCCCCCCCAGACTTGGATCCTAAGCCTTGCTTCTGTCGACGCCCCTCTTCATCCATTATGGAGATGGTTCTTCATAGCAGTGTTTTTCTCCAGCACTAGGCACTTTTTGGTGCATTGAAAAATGCTGACCTTCAGTGAACATAAGCTCCTTGCACCAGTGGAAAGTTTTGCACAGTGGAAGACCACTCCGCAATAGGAATGGGTTCAATTACTGCAGAACCACGGCTTGGCATCCTGGCCCCGGGGTTTTTTAAAGGCAGCAGCAGCTATGTAGGGCCCAGATTGGGACTGGGTCCATGAGGGGAAGAGAGCTTAGGATGGCCGAACATTTACATATTCACCAATCAAGACTGATCCACCCATCCCAATCCAGGTTATTATGCCTAAAGGACATCTTTTGAGAATCCCTTTCTAAGTAGGTGTAAACCTCCTATGCTTAAGCAGAGATTTACTTTATTGCTCTGGTAGCATCACTCAGGTACAAAAAGGACATGTGACATTTGGTCCACAGTTAGAGAATTCTGTGTGGGGCGGGGCTACAAGAAGTAGGGTGAGGTAAGGGAATTGGGCTGGATACCGTGCCTCTTTCCCAGTCCCAACCAGGCAGCACGCTGCTCAGACATTAGAACTGAGCTCCAGTGAATTGAATATTGTTTCTTTCCAAGCGAATGTATTTCAGTATTTCAGGAGGAGGAGATGAGGGCATAACAGTCTCAGCTGATGTCCTTACAGCATGTGAGAGGGACCGGGTGGTTTTTAAAGAGATGCACTAAAACCACCTACAGTGTGACAACAAGTAGCGGGATAATTGCTGAAAATGAAGTCTTCTCTGCCATGCATTTCCTTGAACATCTGTTGTTCCATATGGAGTCATAAATATTTGCAACAAAATAGTTGAGGGGGGGAATCATCGCACCATTAATATGGAAAGGCTGAATCTGCCAAGGAAACTCAAGATTTTTTCCCCCGCTTGGCAACTTTCACCTACCCATATGAGAGTTTTTAAAATCTCAGTGGGAAACAAAAAAAAAATCTTAGTTCAGCTGAAAAAAAAGGCAAAAATGAGAAGTTCTGTGGGTGGAAGAGAAATTTAGAGGACAGAAGCAAGAGGACTGGTCTAAAGGATGTCAGTCCTTTTAACCCTTCATTCCCTGCCTTTTAGAGATGTCAGTCTTACATAGATCCCACCCCTCTTTGAACAAAAAACATCTGCCGTACATATAATACGGTTATAGCAAGCAACGTGGATACTGTTCTGCGTTTACATGGAATGCCAGATTGGTCTAGAGGTCCAGTAAGCTAGACTGTTGGGCTAGGACTACAGACACCCACTCTGCTAAAATAAAGTAAAATTCCAGTCTGATGGAAACTCCTAAACCTTGAGGATATCCAAATCAGATTGCTTAATGATCCTACAGGTGTTTGGCCCTCCTTCGAAAATCTGGAGATGTTTTTCTACAGTCACCCAAAAGTTGACATACCTGTTAATGGAGGATTGGATTTTGTAGGTTGGTTTTGGGGGCAGGAGAGAAGATGGTGGGCAGAGGATGTTGTCTTGCAGCAGGAAGCATCGCAATAACCTCTTTGTCCCTTTTATTCTGTAATTATGTTAGTAATTCTAGATTATATATGAAGATAACTGTGGGTGATGGCTGAAGGCCAGTGCACAAATTCTACTCCACCAGAAACATCATATGCTGCTAGAAACGGGGCCTTTACAGCTTTGGCCCCAAGGCTTTGGAATGATCTTCCTTTAGAATTGAGGGACTGTTAACATTTTGAAAAGTCCTTCTGATTTCATGTGGTCTTTGAGATATCCTCTTAAAGGAATTGTTTTTGAGTGGCTGAGCTACCAATATTAACTATACTGTTTTTGTATTTTTTATTTTTTTTCTCTGCTTACAATTAAGATGCTTTCAACACATGCTGGGAACGCAGGCTATATATTTTTAAAGTAAATAAATAAAACCTTAATGATTTCCATGTAGGTTTTGTAAAATGGATTTTTAAGTTTGCCAATAACTTAAATACTTCGTTTTTTAAAAAAATAGTCATTTTTGTGACTTTGCTTTTTTGATGCTTTTCATCTACAGAATGAATTACATCTCTTTCTTATTGCCTAATAATTCTTATCTCTAAGTGGAAGGCTGGTGTTTCTTCCCCCCACCGCCTCCTCCCTACCTGGAAGGTTTAAATCAGAATAATATATTTCTTTAAAAACTCTGTTGACAGTAACTTATGGCATCAAAGTATATTGTAAATATATACCAGTTATAAATAGGTATAATTTTCTCTGTTATTAATGAGAGCCACATTGATGTAAATGTCATGCCTGTATAAATTATCTAAGCATCGCTGCTAACAAGTGGATGAATCATCCTGTGAGTATAAAATTGTCATTTTACATTCTACTGGTATAATTCTCCATTCCAGGGTAACTTTGTACTATTGCCTAGCTACTTTTGAAATGGCTGTTTTATTTTGTTTATTTTATTTATTTATTTGTTTATTTAAAATAAAGCTCTTTTGACTAGAATTGCTCAGGAGAACGCAAGTGCTACCAATTGAGCCATCTGTCTGTCCTTGCCTCCATTGATTTCTTGTTTATTATTGGAAAGGTATTATTGGAAGGTAAGCACCCGTCTACTGGTGCTTACCTTCACTGAGTCTTTTTTACCATTAAAAAAAAGAATTTGGGATTTAAAAAAAATATTTTTTTTGCCTGTTCAAGCATTTTATTTGTTTATTTTAATTTTTGAAAACTCACATTTTGGTAAAACATTCCCAAGCCGGAAACCATCAATAAGATCAACAAATCATCATTATTACCAAAGCAGTCAAAATATTGAAAATCTAATTAAGCAACAAGTTGCAACTGCAACCATTGCCAAGCGCTAATTGCCGCTTGAACTCACATTCAGCAATTGAATTCTAATCTGACTTTTTATATTTAAAAAAAGTTTCAGGGGGCCTGTTTGTAACAATATGGGCTCCAGAATCTGGAAGGGTTCTTGGGGAATAAGGAGAAGGTTCCATAATCTTGGCTGTATAACAGAGTAATTTCCCTTCCCCACCCCCCACCCCCTTTGCCTGTCACTGCTACCCTTAAGCTGATAGGTGCTTAAAATAAATTGTCATTGCACACGGGAAAGGCTGTATTTGAGAGAAGGTGCTTCTGGGATTAATTTGTTATCCCCACCAGCCTCTGCATGCACAGACCCAATGGGGAAAACAATTCCATATTTGCATCTTACTCAAAATTGGAATTAAAAAAAAAACCTTGGTCTTTAGACTTAATGGTTGAGCAAACCTAAGTGAAGCAGCAGGTAAGCTAATGCACAGGTTAGTTGCTTCTCTAGTTTTACATTAGTTGCCGAGGTTTTAGGATGCTCTGGAACTGCATATCTAACATAGAAGCAGAATCACAGATTGCACTACCAGACAAGAAAAAAAGAGAAAAGGAGGCACGAGACATCAGACAATATAAATCATACCTTTAAAACTGATTCCAAAGTTTGATTTAAAACTCAGCCAACGGATTAATCAGCTATTCCTCAAATGGCATTCATTTTGACCCTTTTGCATTCAGAAGGTGTAATTAAGATCAGCCAGGATTTTAAATGAGGCAACTGAATTGCAAGGTTAAAGCTGTAAATTTTGGGCGTCTCAACTTCTGCCAGGTTAGGAGGAACCATCCTTCTTTCTCATTGATGAAAAGAACAGCTCACCTCCAGGCAGAGAGGCAATGAAAGAGGAGGAAGTGGAGCAAGTAAGTCATTGAACGTAGAAAGGCCTGTCCTTGAAGATCCAAAAATGTATGTAAAAGTTCCATGAAATCATGGCAAGAAGAGGTGGGAGCGGGGAGGAGATGCCCTCAAAGGACTTTTCTTTCAGGAAAGTCTCTTGATAGGAGGATCTGCTGACAGTAATAGAGAAAGGAAATATTGAAAGTGCCGTGTTTAAACAAAAGTGAGCTTTAGAATAATGTGGGACATCAGCATCTCATAGATGCATATGAACATCCCTTTTTTAAACAAGCCACATTATACCTTTTATAATCACAGAATCGTTCACAATCTTTCCCTGCCAGCTGAATGGTAAAAAGGGTTAGGGAGAAAGAAAGTGGTTAAGACCTCTTGATTGCATTTGGTGCAGGATTTGGGGAGACTGGGTTAAATTAGATGGTGCTGGGTAGAACTGACCCGTGAATAGAGATGGGCACGAACCAGAGAAAAACCAAACCGTGCAGTTTGTGATTCGGCACATTTCATGAACCACGAACTTTCACGAACCTGCCCTGGTTCACAAACCGGTTCGTTTGGTTCGTGAAAATGTCACAACCAGGTCAGCAAATCATCATTTCCGGGTCAGCAGGAGGTCACTTCCTGGCTAGCAGAAGGCCACTTCCAGGTCAGCAGAAGGTCTGCAGGAAGTCCATCCCCTGTTGTCTAGGAAACTGATTGAGCAGCGCCAGGCTGTCTGCAGCAACGAACCAAAAAACCGAACCAAACGAACCAGCCTAAAGTTCATGGCAGTTCGTCAGAAATGGGCTCTGACAAACTGCCGGTTCGTGAACCACGAACCAGCCTGGTTCGTCATGAACTTTGGTTCATATTTCGGTTCTTGCCCATCTCTACCCATGAATACTAATTTATTCAGGACTTTGGCCCAAGCAGGAGTCATTTCTATGTCCCCCAGTCACTTCTATGGAGGAGACATCTATCTCTCTGTGATTGCATTCTTAAACTGAAGCAAAGGGAAAACCAGGGATACTACATACATACCGGAAATAATTTCATATGGAAAAACCGCCTTATACTAAGTCAGTCCAGTGTACCATTGATGCCTCTGCTACCTGAGATTTTTTTAACTGGAGAGGCCAGGGAATGAACCTGGGATCTTCTGTATGCCAAGCAGATGCTGTGCCACTGAGCCATGGCCCCTCTCCATTTATTTCATGTTTATTTGAATGAGAACGTCATGATGTATTGCATCCCCACATTGTTTTTAACAGCCTTCAGTATCGTTTCAGAGGTTATATCCCATTCATTCCCAGGCATTTCACTTTATATTCCCTGCAAATGTAATTTTTTAAAAAACCTGCCTGGCTGCCTATTCATCTGTGCTCCATGCTAGAAATTAAAAGGATGCCCTCTAAATAGATTCCAGGATGTTATTACAAGCTATGGCAGATTTAACAAACAAGCTCCATAAAAGCAGTTTTCACTTTGCTTCAATAAATGGAAATGTCGCCCGTGCCCTTGCTTAGGTAACAGTTGTTCTCGCTTTATTTCTTGTTTCTTTGGTTGTGTTCCATGCGTGTGCAAATGAAGCTTGCTTTGTTTTGTTCTGTTTTGAGATATCTATGTCCTGACATCTAGGAGTCAGTGCCTTGCAAAACCTTTGTTTCCCATCTCCAGAGAAAGAACAATATTAACTCTCTGCGATTGTTTGTGATTGCTTTGCCAATTAAGATTTCTTCTTTTTTGAAAGGTCTTAATACATTTCTGCTTTTCTGTGCACTTCTGCAGAAAGCACCCCCCCCCCCAAAGGTAGACACCATTCAGATGTGAAGACCTATTACAAGATTGAAATAGATTTCTAATGCTTATATCATTCATCTTCGCAGTGTGTGATTTCAATCAGGGAAAAAAATGATGGATTATTTGACAGGGGTGGTTGTGTGTTCTTTCCCTTCCTCCACCCATATACGCTAAACCATAATACTCTCCCCCCCCCCCCCGCCGCCAGTCTTTCCCTGCTATTACGGACTTTAACATGCAATGTGACCTTGGTCGAGAAAGCATGTTTGGTTAGCACAAAAACTTAATCATAAGAAGTCATAAGTAGAATCCTTCTTCTTTACTGCCCCTTTTTTCGGAGACTTGGAAATTTATGGCTTGTGAGACAGGTAGGATATGAACAATGGGCCAAATGGAGTGCAGGGTTATCTCATCTGTGTGAAAACGGCTGCTGAAAATCGATGTGACCTCTGCTAGGCTGTCATCCCAATTCCCACCCTCCGTGTCCTATTTGTCTTTTGGTAGGAGCTGAGATCTGGATGCTGTCTCTCTGTGTCTCTCCTGGGCCAGATTATCAAAATGAATCATTGCCTGTATAGCTCTTATATTTCTATTTATTTTCCTGCTGTTGACTAGCTCTGGTGAAATATGATTTCTTTTTGCATTTGATCCTCACCGCAGCCAGCAGCACC
The DNA here is from genome assembly GCF_028583425.1 of Eublepharis macularius. Lineage (NCBI taxonomy): Eukaryota > Metazoa > Chordata > Lepidosauria > Squamata > Eublepharidae > Eublepharis > Eublepharis macularius. The sequence continues at coordinate 21,387,090 of NC_072802.1, forward strand.
TAATTTAGCCGTGTCTATCTCTTTAAAGAAGACTAATACCATTTTGAAACTTCAATCTACTCTACGGCGACATTACAAACCATAGACCGTACGCCCCGTCTGTGCAGTCAATATGAATTTTCCTTTTGGCCATTTTAATGGCATTACTCTCCACCCCCAACCCGTTTCTCAAACAGTTCAGGCTGCTAGATTGTTTTAAGCAGTTTATACACAATTCATTCATTGCGCTCTCTTTCTCTCTCCCCCCACCCTTTATGTTCCAAGATCTGTTTTGTTTACTGTGCTTCACAGAGGAGTGATTTTGGCACCAGTAGCTCATGCAAGCAAGCAATTAATTTTAGGAACTTGACCCTTAATATGAAATATTTAAACACAAGAAATTGTATATTGTCTTTGACTCGGTGAGAACTCTGTGTTCTCATGTGTAACTAGAGGACTGTTTGGGGAGTGAGGGGGGAGAGATTGGTGATACCTTCTTCTGAAATATTAACAGAATTGACATAATGAGACAGACTCTTACGAATGACTCCAAGTAATCATTGGCACTTAATATGCTCCGAATGAATGCAAAACACTCCCTAAGCAGAGATTCAATAATATGAAAAAGTGATTGTCGCTTCTGGGTTATATGTCAGGTAACCAGAAACAAACCAGTAATGCTCTGTAAGATGCCTCCAGGAGCTTCTGTTCACACTGAGTAACGCAAAATTAATTGAACTGATCTGGCTTTTGCATATATGCTCTTTGTCATTCGCTTGACTGAGTGGGCAGCTCTGTGAATGAATGAAAAGTACGGGGAAGCCGTTGCAGATAGAGGAGCTCCGTAAGTGCTCTGGAGTTTCCATTCCCACGTGAAGTGTGTCCCCATTGGGGGGGGCATTTTACAGCCCAAATTTGTGGTATGGTATAGTGGTTAGAGTGTCGAATTTGAATTCGGGAGTCCCCACTCTACCGTGGAAGCTCCCTTGGGCCAGTGACTGTCTCTCAGCCTAACCTACCTCACAGGGTGGTTGTGAGGATAAAATGGAAGAAGGGGAAAGATGTTAGAAGCTGTTGGTGTCCCATAAGAGAAGAATGAAGGGCAGAAATAAATAACATACAGAAACTACTCTTTTCATGGATTTCTAATACTCTCACCATCTCTTCCTCTTTTTTAAAAAAGCTCAAAGCAGCTTGAAAGAGACTGAGCAGAAGAAAGGCACATTAAGGAGACATGCTTATTCCCCCCCCTTGTTATTTTTCAGCTCAAAATCATCCTCCTTGAGTTAAGCTTTCATCCACGGCGGGGGTGGGGGGGATCCTGTGAGTATAAAAGAATCCGGGGGGAAAGGCAGTTAGACTGATAGGAAGGGACAGGGTTATGCAGCCTTTATATTATATTTGTCATTCAAACTGGCAGTTCACCATGACAGCTACATGGAGCCTCCATGTTCAGAGGCAGTATGCTGTGAATAGCAGATGATTAGCCCTGGTAGGAAATCATCTGGTATATCTGGAAGCATGCTGCCTTTTAACATGGAGGTTCCATGTAGTCGTCATGCCTAATACCTGTTTGATAAACCAACATACACATATCTCCCTCTGTATATGGTAGCTGCTAACACCTCATCATGTGGTAGTATAGTCCATAAATTCATTCACCCCACTCAAACCACCACACAGCTATTGGTGGGGGTGGAAAGTGCCAACAAGTCATAGCTGACTTAATGGCAACCCATACTGGGGTGTTCAAGGCAAGAGGCTAAGAGGTGGTTTGGCGTTGCCTGCCTCTGCATCGCAACCCCTGTCTTCCTTAATGAGCTTTCATCCAATTACTAAACAGGGCTGACCCTGCTTAGCTTCTGAGATCTGATGAGACTGAGCTTGTCTGGACCATCCAGGTCAGGACACAGAGCTATTCCGTACACCAGAAGAAGGTCATCAGGCCGTTGTAGAATGAAACAAAGTAAAAGCAACTGATTTTTAAAAATTCTTTGTATGGTTTATTATGGAGTTAACAAACAGCAAGTAGTCATTGAAAAGGAGTTCAGTGAAAGGTATACTATTAGGTATAATTCTGTAATATTAAATATTCAGTAAAAATGTTAAACAAAACTAGTATGAACTATCTGTTGTGTTCTGACATTGTTTGAGTGACGTTTTGCTAACCTATAAATACATTTTGAACAAATCATATTTTTTTCCTCTTTATGATAGACAGGTGAATTCAATCTTCATTTTTTTTAAATCCCGTTTGTAGCACTTAAAAAGCATGCACTAGTGGAAACGTAGACCTTTTCAAGATGTATGTAATCTGTGATCATGTAGTTCAAAAACAAAATCCAGCATTCAGATAATCTTGTCTTTTTTAAAAAAAGCAAGTTTCTACCCCTGTGGCCAAAAAGAAGTAAGCAGGTAACACCTGCTTAAATACCAAAGGCTGGGAGTGAGTGACTTTAACTGTTAAATTTGTAGGGCGATCCAAAACTAACATCCATGTAACCCTCTGTTGTGATCTTATTGGAGGCAGGGTGGGTTTATAAATCAAAGATACAGTTTAAAACTATCCAAATAAAGTGTATAAACTTCAGATATGATTGGTAATTAATACCAATCATAGAATGTTGTTTTTCTTTCTGCAGAATAACTCTGCCTGTAATCAAAATATAAACTGAATAAACTTTATCTTGTGGTCTTTAGACCTGCATCTTTTTTTTACCCCTATCAGATCTTATTTTGTATTAGGTTTTTCTAAGAGCAGAAGCTCAAAGTACAAGAGCCAGGGTTGTAGCAACAGCTTCTTTTGGTGACTTCCAATATTGCTTTAACAATGACATTCTTAGTGTGAGTTTCTGTCATTTTATATGACAGAGGAAAAGTCACCATGTGGTGAATTTTCCCCGTTATCCATGCATAGGGAGATCTCCCTGTAAGTGGCACTCATGGCTGCTTAGCAAAGGGCAGAACACAGTTTCAATTTGATCCTTCTTTACGACAGGATTAAATCACACAGACCAGGATTCAAAAACAACCTCCCAGTGGGAGGACTACATGGAAAAGTCACTAGGTATCATCCAGAGAATAGCACAGCTGGCGTTGTGGTCTCAGCTTTACGATTCCTTTTCTCGAACAGCATCTTCCCCCGCTGCATTTCAAGCTCTCGTTGAAACTCAAGAGAGTGTCCAAAGCTGTATATTATCCAGCAAGATGTTCTGCTGTTCAAATAAGCCATCAATCTTGCTGGGCAGGCATCCTCGAGAGTGCTTGAAGTGAGCTCTCCAGATTTTGACATCCTCTAGCGAGCCTTTTCTCTATCCTAGATGCTCATCTGAGCTCAGCTTCAGTTGTTTCCTTGGTGGTCAGATGCTGCACGGTTAGAAGGGACATTTTCTCACCTTCCTTTCTATCTTGTTATTACAGAAGAGGTCCAGATTGCTATCCCAATCATGAAACCAACCTTGGAAAAAGTTCAACTGGCTGGACAAGCTTTGCCGCCGGGCTTCCCCGCACCTTTTCTCTTTGCTGATGGGTTGTCGTCAGTAGAAACTCTGTTAACCAATATACAGGTAAAATATCCTAGTGGTGTCTCCCATCTTCTCATCAAATTTGCCCTGGGGGGGGGGAGATCTAAATGTCTTGATTGCCCCATCGTCTCGTGGACCACATCTTATCTCAGCATCGGTCTCACAAGTGGCACTGTATCCATTTTGGAGGGTTATTTGTGTTAGGCTATTGACATGACCCATTCCTATCTTAAAAAGTCACTCAGGCTGACAAGAGATTGAAAGTAACATAAGCTCTAAAAAAGCCCAAAGTATTTTTAATAGGTTGCATTACCTGGCATAAAAAACAGGTATCAGCTAAACTCATAATTCAAAGGCTTTCCATACTAAAAATGTTTTCTTTTTCTTTCGAAAGTCCATCATTTGGGTGCCTGTCAGTCTACCTTCTAACAGTGAAGTTTCCCTTAAGACCAGGGCTTTTTTTCAGCAGGAACGTGGTGGAACGGATTTCCGGAACCTCTTGAAAATGGTCACATGGCTGGTGGCTCCGCCCCCTGGCGGCGCGGAGGGCAATCTCAACTCCCCTCTGTCTGGAGATCAGGGGGCGGGGCCACCAGCCATGTGACCATTTTCTCCGAGGGCAACCCACTGAGTTCCACTACCTCTTTTCCCAGAAAAAAGCCCTGCTTCAGACTATTGGGCTTGGGAAGACTGGATATAGGAGCAGGCAGCCCTTCAGATATTTCGAACCCAAACTATTTACAGTGCAAACCTAAGCAAGGTTACACTCTTCTAAGCCCATGGAAGTAAATGGGCTGACAAAGGTATAACTCTGCTTAAGATTTGCACTGCTCTGGCTGTAAAGAATCCCCCCCCCCCGAGTTGGGCTCTGAAGCAAAGTGGAAGCTAGCACAGTGGGACTACTGCTTTGTTTTTTATGGTCCCTCCAATGAGCTCTAGTCAGGTCTCTGGGTGCTGTATTTTGTACCAGCTGAAGTTTCCAAACCATCATCAAGGGCACCCCTGCACAGAGCAGGTTACTGTAGGCCCCTCTGGATGTTACCAAGGCATGCGTGGCATTGGCCGGCCGGCCTGCAGCAGGTGGGGAACCAGCCTAGGCTGCTTACCGTTATCATTGCCATCGCCATCTTCTGGCCACCCAGCCCACTGGATGTGCTGAACCTGAGCTGCTGCGAGTGGGTGTAGGGTGTGGGGGGAACAGGCTCGTTCTAAGCATCAAAAAGGGTTTTATGTTGGTGCTAGGAGCTGGCAAAGGCAGCATTCATTCACGATGGCCCGAATCCTCTCCCTCTCTGGTTCCTGAAATCTTTTTACGGTAACTTGTTCTTCATCCTAGAAGTTAACGTTTTGCTTCGCTGACAATAAGGTCAACTAGTGGGCGCTTCTGAATGGCCATCAAGTTGACAGAGACAAAAATAAAACAGCAGCAAATGTTCCCTTGCCCGGGCTCATTTTCTCCAAGTCTTTTTTATAGTTTCCCTAAGACCCACTCTCTGCTCCCCTTGCTTGCGGGTCATTTGCGAGATGCCATTTTCAGTAGGTTTTGCATATGCCTGCTTTACAGGGGTTGCTGAAAGTTGCTGTAGATAATGCCCGAGTACAGGAAAAACAGATCCAGCAGGAAAAGAAAGAGTTAAAGATGGAGCTGTGCCGGGAAAGAGAATTGAGAGAGAGCCTGGAGAGGCAACTGACAGCTGAGCTGCAAAGCAGAGGTAAGAGGGGTGGGAGAGTCCCGGATTTGTCACATGCAGCTTCCGATATTTGGGGATCTCTTTTCCTTTCCTGTCCTCCTAGCCAAGCCAATCTTTTCCATCCAGCCACCATGTCTGAATCATCGGAGCCTCACCTCTTCTTTTCTGTACTCTACCTTGCCTTATCATATTACCATGGAGAAAAGATAGTTTCAGGTAGGTAGCTGTGTTGGTCTGCACTGGAACAGCAGGATTTGAGTCCAGTGGCACCTTAGAGACGGACAAGATTTTCAAGAGTCAGAGCTCCCTTCTTCAGATACAGGGAGGAATGAAGATCCCTGAGCCTTTACATACTAAGGTGATTTTGTTGGACAAAAAGGTGCTATTGGTCTCAGATCCTGTGGAGGAAAGAGAAAGAAGTTGGTGTTGGGAAATCAACAGACTCCCCAAGGCACTGCCCATTTCACCTCCCCTTTCAGGAAGGCAAAGATGAAATTAACAAGCTCTCTGAGGAGTGATCTCTGCCAGCTCTGTAGAGAGGTGAAACTGACAGAACCTTAGTCTTTGTCTTTTAAAACTACGCTTCCGGGCTAACAGTGCATCTCCTTACACTTGAGCATCCCTGTGTAAGATGTCTCGTGTAGAGACACTCTCAGTGGGCTTAGAAGGCTATAACTCTGCTTAAGGTTGCACTGCAAGAAATGATTGGAGTGCATTGACAGTTTTTCTTTAAGGTTCTACAGCTCATGTGGTCCATGTGTATATTTCTGTACTATTTACCAGCAACATCTGCCCATAGCTCATCCCTGATACTCACTTTGACTGTGGGTCAAACTAGGCATTTTTTAAACAGTCATGTTTAGGGAGCCACAGCAACACAGAAGCTGCAGGGAATGTTTAAGAATAAAGGTGAATCCAGCTGAACTGGGAATTACAATAGAAAACGAAGGGCTTTTGCTTTCCCCTCTGAGCCATTTTCCCAACTCAAAATGGTGCGGGGGGAGGGAATTATTTCCCCCCTTTTTGGCTGCTCCATGTGCAGTATGCTGTGCACGTGGAGCAGCCAATACAGGGGAAATAACTCCCCCCCCTGCCAAGCACCGTTTCAGGTTGGGGAAATGGCACAGAGGAAAAGCCCCCCCCCTTCACAGTTCCCAGCTCAATTGGGCTCACCTTTATTTTTAAACAAACAGTCCCCACAGCTGCTGCATGCTGGGGTTCCCTGGACTTGACCATTTAAAAAATGTAACATTTAGTTTGGCACTGTATAGCCCAGGTGAGCCTGATCTTGTCAGATCTCAGAAGCTAAGCAGGGTCGACCGTGGTAAGTAATTGGATGGGAGACCTCCGGGAAGACCAGGGCTGCAGAGGCAGGCAATGGCAAATCACCTCTGTTAGAGTCGAACCACACAATATGAATTTACCTCAATTGCCCATGTCCATCATTTTCTCAACGTTCGCGTGTCCTGGTCCATGCACAGATTCATAAACTCACCACTAAGTGTGGTCGCGACGGCACGTGTACTCAGGCACAACCAGTAAGTTGGCAATGTAGAGTGGCCCTTTTTCCCGAGTCTTCTGCTTCCTATCTGCTGCTCACTCCTTCATGCTCTCTCATCAGCAGGTAGATGACGCTCAAGTCTACATGTGATTTGACTGTACAAATAAGTTAATTATTGATGTATTGTCGAAGGCTTTCACGGCCGGAGAACGATGGTTGTTGGGGGTTTTCCGGGCTGTATTGCCGTGGTCTTGGCATTGTAGTTCCTGACGTTTCGCCAGCAGCTGTGGCTGGCATCTTCAGAGGTGTAGCACCAAAAGACAGAGATCTTGCAGAGATTGTGCAAGACGGATATGTGAGCCGCGCTTTCTCAATGAGGAAATTAATCATCTAAACCATGCACTTCAGGCAAATGGCTACTCCAGAAATGAAATCCGAAGAGCAATCAAACCCAGGATGAATCAAACAACCAAGGAAAAACAGTCACCTACAGGAAAAGTGTTTTTGCCATATATCAAAGGAATTACTGATCAGATGGGAAAGCTTATGAAAAAGCATAACCTTCAAGCAGTATTCAGACCCACCCGAAAAATACAACAGATGCTACAATCAGCAAAAGACAGCAGAGACCCCCTCACCTCTGCAGGAGTATACCGTATACCCTGCAGCTGTGGACAAGTTTACATCGGGACCACAAAGCGTAGCATCCAGACAAGAATAAAAGAACATGAAAGACACTGCAGACTTGGACAGCCTGAAAAATCAGCAGTGGCTGAACATAGCCTAACTCAAACAGGGCACAGTATCTTATTCCAGGACACCAAAATACTGGACAACACTTCCAACTACTTTGTCAGACTGCACAGGGAAGCCATTGAAATTCACAAACATAAGCAAAACTTCAACAGGAAAGAAGAAACCTTAAGAATGAACAGAGCATGGGCTCCAGTTCTGAAAAACACCAGGCCAACAAAACACTCCACACCCGACAATAGCCCTGCAGAGAAGATTAGCACATCAAGCACCAATCCATATGCAAAAGAACCTCCTCAGGATACAGTGAAGCCTCCCGCCATTAGCATTCCACACCCTGGGAAACTCTTACAGGATGACTCAGCTCAACCCCACCCCTCCTGAGTAGATACAAATGACCTACATCTTTTCCACACTGTGACACTGAGAGATCTCTGTCTTTTGGTGCTACACCTCTGAAGATGCCAGCCACAGCTGCTGGCGAAACGTCAGGAACTACAATGCCAAGACCACGGCAATACAGCCCGGAAAACCCCCAACAACCAAGTTAATTATTAATCCCTATCTACAAGGCTTCGGGGGGGGAATATATTAATTTACCCGCACACACAACGAGAAACACAAAAACTTTCGGTGCACCATCTGGTGTGCAGTTAAGGAAAACGTAGATGTACATAAAAAGTATGAGAGGACAGCGAGTGGATCCGAGAAATGAATTGGGCATGCACGATATGGAGATGCATGATGGGATATCATTGCCGCGTCTTGGAGGAACTCGTAGGATACCCGTGCAAAGCTGTACACGGATTCAATGGCGGGCCAGCAGTCCTGACACGTGAAGCGGAAAAAAACATTAGGACACGTGTCAGTGCGTTTTCGTGTCATTCACGTGAAATTCGTATAATGTGGTTCGACTCTTAGTCTCTTGCCTTGGGAACCCTACTGTGGTTGCCATGAGTCAGCTATGATTTGAGGGCACTCTCCACCACTCCACAGGTTGGCACTGTGGAATTAGTAAATAATAATAATAATTGTGTGCCATCAAGTTGCAACTCATGGTGGTCCCATGAACAAGAGATGATCAGAAGTGGTTTGCCATTGCCTTACTCTACACCACAGTCCCATACTTCCTTGGTAGTCTCCCATCCAAGTACTAACTGTGGCCAACCCTGCTTAGTTTCCAGGCTCTGATGAGATTGGGCTAGTCTGGGCTATTAGGCTGCTAGAATCCATGAATATCAAACTGATACTCCTGACCTACAATGAATGAAGTTTGTGTGTGCTTGTAAACTGTATGCCAATAATCATTCCATGTACAAACAGCTCTCTTTTCATTAATAGGTGAGCGCTAAAAATGTAATTTGGAATATGAATGAAATTTCAGAGTATGTCACCACCCCTGACCTATAGCATTGGAAACATGGCATAAATCCTGTATTGCATTTGCTAAATGTTCCATTATGGTCACAGATGGGCAGTCACTGCAATGATATTCAGGTGGCAAAAAATCGCAGCCCACTGAAGCCGGTTTTAAAAAAAAACTTCTGAGGATATGTGATTTTCAAGTGGAAATAAATTTGAAATTCAGATCCAGAAAAACTTCATTTTGATGCTAAAATGAATAGCCAAACGCATCATCATTATCTAATTTCCATGAACCATGTCCATAATAAAAGAGAAAGCCATAGCCCCATAAACCAAAGCTGAGCTTGAATGGCAGCAAAGAAGTGTCTATGCTCCATAATCTCAAGGAAGCTCCCATTAATGCTTTCAAAACTGCGTATTTTCATATTCCAGCAACAATTCAAAAGCGCTTGAAGAAAGAAAAGAAAGCCAAGAGGAAATTGCAGGAAGCCCTTGAGTTTGAATCGAAGAGGAGAGAACAAGTGGAACAGGCACTTAAGCAGGCTACATCGGGTGACGGTCTCAGGATGTTAAATGGTAATGTGCTAGTTGGACTTCTTTGTGTAATTTAGAACAATGCAGTGGCAGGTCACGTGGTTTGCATGCAGCAGGTCGCAGGTTCAATCCTAGGCATCTCCAGTTTAAAAGGATCTCAGCTGCCAAGTGTTTTGGAAAATACTGCCCAGCAAGTATATTGCAGCAGAGATGGGATGAAGATGAGTTTGTATCTTGTAGGCAGAATCTCGATAGTAAGCCACATATCACTTGACTAGCACAAATCAGGAGCACAAGGCAGTGAAGGGACTATGGCCCAATGATTAGGGCACATGCTTTGCTTTCACAAGGTCCCAGTTGCAGTCCCTGTCATCATCAGGTCAAAGAGTTTTTCAGATACTAAGAATGACCTTGCTTTTCTCAAGACAAGCTGCACTCCATTAGAGTAGGCAACAGGGTGGATTTGATTTAAATTGAATCAATTTAAATCACAATTTAAATCACTAGTCAGTAAGACTAGATTTAAATCATGGTTTTCTACATAAAAACTCATTCTTTTCTACATAAAGACTACACAGCTTCTTGTGCAGATCTATTCTACTCCCAGCAATCTTTTATTCATTGAATTTTTTTGAAACTTAGCGCTTAAGAGGTAAGGGGTTGGTTCTGTGTACAAAGATTTGCAAAGGAACAATGGGATTAAGGTCTTTTTCTCAACTGTGAATGTTTATTTTATAACCTTTTTGCTGTGAAGAAGAGACATGTGATCTCTGCAGACACAAATTCACAGTTTTGAGAACCGTAAAACCAAGCATCTGTGATAATATCTCCTAGATAGAAAAATTGCCCAATAATCTTACAGAAACCTCTGGAAGAGCATGACATTGTGAATGGATTAATGGAATTCGTTTACCAAAAAATTTAAACTTTGCATGAACATACAGCCTCATGCTACATAATTAAAAACTAATCCTTATTTCATGATGATAACCTTTGGACTATAATGTATCTTAAATAAGAAACTATCTTTAGATAGATTTTTCCTCAAAAAACATTTTATTAAAAAATCCAATTTAAATTTTAAAAATGCAATTTTTATTTTTTTATTTTAAAAAAATCATTGATTTTTATCCACCCTGGTATGCAACACTAAGCTAAATGGAGCAGTGGTACAAGATAGGTTCATCTATTCATAGAATGAGGCAGCTCCAATGTAGGCACCAGATGAAGTGAACACCACCCCAAAATGAGCCAGTCCTATACTAGCTGAAGATCATGATGGTTTGTAAGCTCGGTTCCAAAAACAAATGCAAAGCAATGCCATCCCATTTGGAAAGGTTAAGTCATACATGTTCTTGCACAGTTCCCATACTTTGGAGAATTGGCATGGGCAGGAAAGTTTCCCATTTCATTGTTCTTATGAATAGCATAAACCGGTTTGTGTCTGGTTGCCTGGAGAGGGTTTGAAACCTAATACAAAAGTAATTCCCCGTCTCTGTAGAAACGCCTCTCGCTTGTGTAAGATATGCTAACATCAAATATTGGTCCAGTTTAAACATACTGTCCTTCACATATATCTAGAGATGGGCAGTTGTGTACATGTTTTTCACTTTATCTTGCAGACGCTGGAATCCCAGATATGGAAGTAGAACACAATGGAACTCAACATGACAGTGCAGCAATGCAAGGTATGGGGTGTTGCATACAGGATATTACTTGCACCGTTGACGGTATCTCAGAGGTAGGTCCACAGTGTGGTAAAAGCCAACAGGAAACAAGTAGCTTTTATTACCATCAAGCAGAATGGCCTGAAGTGTCCCTGGAGAAAGGGCATCCTTTGCCCAACAGAGTATGTCTTACCCATCATCAAGAAGTCTCCCACACAGCTAGTGCAATGTGTTGGGTTTGAAGTTGTCTTCATCCATCATTTGAACAACAGGAGATCAGCCCAGACTGAAGCAAGAGTGTAATAAGGATTGTAAAAATGGAATAGACAATAGGCATATCTATACTAGAGTCTGAAATCAGTTTAAACAGTCTTCCCAAAAACTCTTCCCAAGGTACCCTGGAAACTGTTGTTCTGGAAGACTTATGTGGCTCTCTAGCAGAGAATTCTCAGCACCCTTGCTGAGAAACTACAAATCCCAGGATCATTTGAGGGAAGATATAATAGCAACAACAACATTCGATTTATAGACCGTCCTTCAGGACAGCTTAATGCTCAGAACAGTTTACAAAGTATACTATTATTATCCCCACAACAGACAGGTAGGACTGAGAGAGCTCTGAGAGAGCTGTGACTGACCCAAGGTCACCCTGCTAGCTTCAAGTGGATGAGTGGGGAATCGAACTCGGTTCTCCAGATTAAAGTCCTGCTGCTCTTAACCACTATACCAAACTGGCTAGTATAAATTGATTTACGTCTGCATTGTGTACATGTGCCTTCTGTGAGCGCATATGCTACTAAAAATAATTGCCACAAGGATGTAGCCCAGATCATAATAGATCCTTTGTTATTTGTTCTTACTGAGATGGTAAACTTCTCTTTGGGCTATTTGGGCTGCCATTCACATGGCAAATAACATCAAATATTCCTCCCTACAAAAGCATTTCCTCTACGTAGAAAACAAGCATGTCAAGAAGAAGGCTATGTTTCCCTTGGCATCCAGCTTTCTATATGCAGGATATTTTTTTAATACTGAGGATGAATCAGTCCTGTGAACCCTCCTGTGCAGCATGGAATGGCACAACTTTAGCACTTCAGTGAGAACAAGGCTATCAGAATGCAAGGTTCTGTCAAGGTGTTTCACACCTCATGTCGCACTGTTAGTCAGTTAATTAGCATGATCAGCAGTAATGCAAGATTCTGGATAGAAAATACTGTTCTCCTATAACGGGGGAAACTACTTCTTTTACATTCTTATACCGTGCTTATTTTTTTTATGCCCACTGACTTTTATGCCCACTGAAAAGAAGCAGAACTGCTTATATGTTGCCTGTATATATTTCTCCTAACAGGACAAATTGCAGCTCCCAGGGTTATGTGATGCAAATGCAAATAAAATGATGTGGGGGGGGGAGGGAGTGAAAACACCACAGTCCTGATCTAAATCAGAAATCTCCCGTGGTGCTATCTAGCAGGGTTTTTTTTTAAAGTCACACTTGAGAACCACACCTAGAGCTAAACTTCACAAGACAAATTACATGAGTAAAGGGAGATGAGTAAAGGGAGATGCAATGTTAGCCAGGAAGCATAGTTTGAATTTCAAGTCTCTTTACAGGGCTGACAAAGATCGTTCCTCAGAGGGTTTGTTAAGAATTGACAGAGCCTTCAGAGAGGCAAAGAGAAAATTAACAAAACCTCTGAGGAGTGATCTTTGCTGGCTCTGTAGAAAGAGGTGAAATTCAAACTATGCTCACATTGCGTCTCCCTTCACTTGAGCATCCTCGTGTAATTCGTCTCGTGTAGTTTAACTCCAAGATCTTCCAACCCCCGAGCTAGTGTAACTCCAGCTGTGTATCTAGACCACCATCCTGGTTTCCTTCTTATGAAAGACTTAAGGATCGCAGGGATGTCCGACAGGCAGTTGGGCAGTTAAGCCTTTAAAAAGCTGTCTGAGTTCTTTTCTATTTTGATAGTTGTAACTCACTTGTGGGCCACCCATTGGCGGCCGCATGCAGAAGTTTTTATCAGCCAATCTCCGTTTCCCATAAAACAAACATACTGGGTGTCATTAAGTGCACCTTCAGATCAATGATTTTTGCAAATGACATTCAAGTACCATTCGAGTGGTGCATTTTTTGCTGATAAAAGCAAATTAAATTAGCACAACCACAAGCGGCGCTGATAAAAAAAAAAAAAAACAAGCCGAACAGAAGCACCATTAGCTAACAAAGTAATATTTTCTCTTTACTGCTTTCTGCCATTTAGTTATTATCCTATTGGAAATCTAATTATAATCCTTTTACTCCCCAGTCAAACTTCACAGTTTTTGCAAGCTTAGCACTGACATGCGATTTCATTACATTTGATTGCTCGTGCCCAGATTGACTTAACTTCACTCGGAGACCTAAAAGCCCTCTCAGTTTCTCAGATTCCCTGTTTGCACATTACAGCAACAGCTCCTTTAATTAATTAGCATGAACAGCAGTAACATGAACTGCTGAACAGAAAATAACATCATTTTATGATCGCGGGGAGACTTCTCCTTTTGCATGTTTATACCTTAGTTAACTTTTGTGTGTTATGATATTTCCCTGAAAACAGGCTGCAGGTATCCAATTCAGACAGAATTAACCCAGCATTTCATCTTCCATTTCTTTTCCTTAAAATTGAAGGTCGGAGGCTTGCTTTAAATAATACAGATAACTCAATACATGGAGTACAAAACCCTTTTCAGAAAACCAGAGAGTGATACAGCAAGCGTATGGCATGATCCAGTCAAAAGTTAACCCCTTGCTGGATTTGAGTTGCAGAAAATTGAAGCGTGTGTGCTGGAAATCAGTCGCAAACCATCTGCTCCAGCCGTCACTGATTTCTGATCCCTTTTTTCTGTCCGTTTAGAGATGCCTTTCCAAAACTGGGCTTTGGGTGAACTGGTAAATTTGCTAATCTCTAAGGCCTATGCCTGTAACCAGGGCTTTTTTCTGGGAAAAGAGGTGGTGGAACTCAGTGGGTTGCCCTCGGAGAAAATGGTCACATGGCCGGTGGCCCCGACCCCTGATCGCCAGACAGAGGGGAGTTTAGACAGAGGCGCGGAGGGCAATCTAAACTCCCCTCTGTCTGGCGACCAGGGGGCGGGGCCACCGGCCATGTGACCATTTTCAAGAGGTGCCAGAACTCTGTTCCACCCTGTCCCCGCTGAAAAAAAGCCCTGCCTGTAACTGTGCACAGAATAATATAAAGGTGCCGCGTAGTGTGTGCTGCCTGCCCCCTTTGCATACTGCTGATGCTTATTTTGAACCGTTGGTAACTGATACATGATGGTTTAGTGGCATATCCATAACGAAAAGAACGAACACCTTCTTGGCCGGACAGGTGACTGTAGAATACGATAACCAGAGGAGAGTCTTGAGCAATATATAATGGAGGAGGGAGGAGGACGCTTAGGCAGTGATCCTGGTTAGGAGATGAGGTGTCAGACCAGCACATCCCTGTTTTCCTCTGAGGCATGTTGGAGGATATGGTGACTCTTGCCGTGCCATCCAAAGCACAGTGGCACCTTTCTAAGTCCACTGAGGCACAGTAACCTCTCCTGCTACTTTCTGTTTTTTGACACAGCTGGGCAAGTCAAAAATCTCATAGTAAAGGGCTTCTTTCTGCTTTGACTAAGATGCAGAATTTAAGCCCAGAAGCTCATTTGTATCTTCTGTTCATCTGCCAGAGTCTGGCAGATGGATTTCCTTTGGATGTGGACAGGGGTCATTTCGTAGAAAAAGAGCTGGAGGAACTCATTAGCATAACTCATTAGCATATGCCACACCCCTTGACATCACCAGAAGTGTGTTATTAGCATGACTGATTTGCATACGCCACACCCCCTGACATCACTTATCCTGGCTATTTTGGACCCAATCCTGGCCATTCAGGGCTGAAATTGGGCTCAAAATGGCAAAAGGGCCCCTAAATGACTGAAAGTGGCCATTTTGGGCCCTGGTTTGGGTCTGAAACAGCCCAGATTGGGTCAGTGCTGGGCAGGAGAAGGTTCCCCCACCCGGCACCGATCCAATCCAGGCTGTTTCGGCCCCAGTCCAGGCCAAAACGGGCCCCAAATGGCTGAAAGTCAAGTGGGCGGGGCCACCTGACATGTGACCTCTTTGGAGAACTGCTGGAACTGCGTTCCTGTGCATTCCCCTTCGAAATGAGCCCTGGATGTGGAGTTCAGGACAGGTTCTGTGGGGCAATTCTGTCCACACAGCAGTAGCAGCTCCTCAGTGAAATGGCTAGGGAGGAGAGGAAGGTGATTTTTGCCGACCCCTCCTGCACTATCCACTGACCAACAGGAGCACAACCAGGGGCACAAGACACTGCAGTGGGGGGAGGAGCCGGGAGGTTGCTTTCCTCGAGTGCAATTCCACTCACGCTGCTTAGGATCCATGCCATGCTTCTCCCCTCCTCCATTCGATCATGACAGCAAACCTGTGATGTAAGTTAGGCAGGGAGAGGAGGTCTGGTCCAAGATCACTTGCTAAGTTGGTTGACAAGCAGGGATTCGAACCAACTCTTCCCAAACCTTGTCCAACACTACATCACATGGGCTTTCAGCCAAAACTTTCATTTGCTCTGGACCAGTGGTTCTTACCCTTTGATCATGTACTGGCTACCAAGTATGCAGCATTCTCACGGAATGCCACCCAAGACACAAGTAAAAAAATAGGATGTCAAAACCACTTACATATATATTTGTATATATAATATTTATTTTTATATATATCTATTATATATATATTATATTAATAATATATATATTATATTTAGATAAATATATTATCTATATTATATATAGATATAGACACACACACACAAGAGAGGGACCTACAAAGACTTGTGGGGGGAATCTTATTTTCCCGTCGCTCACTATTTCCTCTTTCCGTTCCCTGAAAGTCCCCTTAGCCCCTCTCCTTTTCCTGCTTCTCTCCTTCTCACCCACCAGCCAACCTACCTTTATCTACCCCGTCTTTAGCTGTCTCACCTTTCCCCTCCCTGGCAACCTCTCCCTGGGAAAACTGTGGTCTAGTTGCACAGTGACAGCCATCAGGTTCAGTTGCATGGTGGGGAACCCATAAAGACTTGGAGGGGGCACCTCACTTTCCCCTGTATACCACTCCCCACACTATTTCCTTTCCCACCTCCTGGCAGCCCCTATGTTCTCACTTTTTTCCTGCTTCTTCCTTCCCACCCACCAACTTACCTTTTACTTTGCCCCCATCTTTGGTTTTATTAATATTTATTCACTTATACCCCGCCATTCTCCAAAATGGGGACCCAAAGCCACTCATATCATTCTCTTCTTCCCAAGTTTATCCTCACAACAGCCCTGTGAGGTAAGTTAGGCTGAGAACATGTGACTGGCCCAAAGTCACCCCGTGAACTTCCACAGCCATGTTAGGAATCAAAGCTAGGTCACCCATATCCTGTTCTGAAACTTTAGCCACTGCGCTGCACTGGCTTTTGTAGAGTGGCTGGTGTTGAACAGTAGCTAGCAACTGGCCACGAGTGTGTCATGCAGGTTGGTTAGTAGCCAGTTGTCTGGTGATGGTTGCTGGGCATGGCCATGATGGTTGCCGGGCTTGGCCCTCAAAGGCCAAAACAGCCCTGGAAGGGGATCTGTCCCCTCCTAATGCCTTTTACTGACAGAAACCAAAGCTGAAAGGCTGGCAAGACTGTTTCCTAGGAACAGCCGCTGTTGGCATTCATCTCTTAAAGCTACAGGTGCTTCTTTTATAATTTGAGGGTTTTTAAAACTGCAGTGCATTTCCATTTTAGATTTCAAATTTTACTGCAAACTTGAGGTCTTTTTCCCAGTTTGTAGTAAGATGTGTCCCCAGTCTCTGGATTTAAGTATGCACAGATTTGGCCATGTTGAGGATTAGATTTATTGATTATATATGCATGCAATACACAAATTTCAGGCATACATCCAATGAGACCCTTGTGCTGATGGCAGTCAACAAACTCCTTAATGTCAGGCTGGGTTCCTGTTTGCTGGATGCCTATTTTTAAATTTATTTGTCTGTTGTGTTTATTCCATTTATACACCCTTCTCCTCTGCAGCTTATTATCCTTACAACAACACTGAAAGGTAGGCTAAGCTGAGACTATGTGACTGGTCCAAGGTCACCCAGAGAACTTCTGATCTTGGAAGAGAAATCGGGATCTGGGATTTTATCTTCAGAGTAGGGTGAACAGTATAAAACAACTCTCCGCCTTTGATGAAAAGGCATTGCAACTGGGGAGAAAGAGCTATGTATAGTCCTGAATGCTCACCATTTGCCCCCAGAAGTTCTGAATACCTCTCAATATTTGCAGATGGCTACTTGAGGAGGCGGGCATATGATCCCCATTAAGAGGCTTTTAAGTAATCTAGTCATTCAAAAGAAGCATATGGTACAACTGTCTTGGACAATATGACTTCAGGACGGTAGGCTGGGGAATTGCATAGTGGAACGTATCCCCTCTTTTTCTAAAACCCTTTCTGGCCCATAGATAACCAGCATCTAAGAGAGGGGCTGGCCTTCTCTCCGTTGTGCCGTCTTTGTAGGTGCAGGATTCTGTTTCAGAATGGAAACATTTCGAATATGCAGTCCCACCCTTGATTTTTTTCTCCCCAGCCCAGCTTGAATTCTAAAGTAATGTCCAGTTATAGCCACATCATGTGATACTTTCATTTGTACCACTCAGTTTTGAGCATTTCATTGTGACAATTAGGAGTGTGCACCCCCCCAAAATCCAGGTGATCAGATCCAGGTTTCAGGGATACCAAAAAAATTCAATATCTCTGAAATCTGTGTCAGATTCTCTAATCTAGTTAGAGAATCCTGAATTTATCTGGCCATTATTCCCTATAAGGAAAATTGTCCGGGGGGCTGGAGGGGCATTTTTCAAGCAAACTTCACCAAATTTTCAGGAAACCTACTCCTAACTGTCCATTAAAGGCCCCTCAAATTACAAGAAGCTGGGACCCTGGGGTCCAATTCTATGGGCCCCTAAACAAGCTGCCCCAGCCACTCACCATTGTTTCCTCTGGGGGAAACGTTTCCAAGGATTTCCAGGCAAAGGGAAACCTTACGCAAATGCAACCCCTGAACAAAAGGTGTTTACTATGCAAGTCCAACTCCCATGCAAGCTGAACCAACAAAGCCCAAAAGAACCAAAGTGAAGCAAGGGAACCAACTGCAAACCAGAGAATCTCATAACCAAACTGAAGGCCGGTAGATGAGGCTTGCCAGATCTGTAGAATTTAAAAAGCCACCCGTGGTGGTGGCTGGAAGTGCTCCTTTGGAGCTCAGGAGCGACTGGAGAAGCAAGATGGGATGGGAGTTCACTCTGCCTGCTGCTCCCCCCCACCCCAACACCAACCTTGCCCTGCTCTCCTGCCATGGTGTGGAACTTGCCTCTATTTGCGCCGCTGCCTCTTACTCACCTCTGCTCTGTCATGGCTGCCTGCAGCTGAATAATCCGGCCCATGATCTGATCCCCATGATATTCCCCAGAGGACAGTCCGATCAGGGGACAAACAGCTGTTGGTGGTCCCTGGCCCCGAGGAGGCCCGCCTAGCCTCGACTAGAGCCAGGGCCTTTTCGGTCCTGGCTCCCACCTGGTGGAATGCTCCATCTGCTGAAATCAGGGCCCAGCAGGACCTACTATCTTTTTGCCAGGCCTGCAAGACAGAGTTGTTCTGCCAGGCATATGGCTGAGGCTGGGTCTCCACTGTCCTGGAAAAAAGAGGTGTATAAATCTTAACCCTCCCTGTGAAGGCTGTCCACCATCCTGTTTTAAATGTATTGTTTTTAATGTACATGAATTTTTAATTGTATTTTTAATATGTTGTTATCCGCCCTGAGCCCGCTCGCGGGGAGGGCGGAATACAAATCTTAAATAAATAAATAAATAATCTGGCCCCTGATCTGATCCGGGATTCCCTTATGTGATCTGGCATAGCCAGATTGTGCCAGGTCAGCATAAATCTGGCTATTTTGCAAGTTCATGAATCCCGGATCACACAACCATAGTGACAACTAGCACACCTTAACCTGTTAATTGTCTACACACCCTGCTTGTTTTCTGGTTTGTTTTTAACATGAGAGCACTAAAATGTGATTCCCCATTCCAGCTGCATCAGGAAGTGGTATAGTGCCAAGAGGGCTGTACCGCACATCATTTCCTAAATATACAAGCAGCCCACAGGAAGCATGCTTGGGTTGGGATTGACACATTAGCGAAGTGTGTGATATACATACTCTTGCCATCCCAGCTCAGCATACAGACTTTGGTTGTGCAACATCAAATGAGTCCCTTCTGTTGCTAGAGCCATATGCGAAGGATTAGGGTTCCTGCCTAAAAAAAAAGAATGTTTCTTCTTTTCTTCCATAGTACCAGATATAGAGGAAAGGGAGACATCTATGCCAAGTAATAACTACCCTGTTAGGAAAGAAAATATCATCCGAAAGGGAAATTACCATCATTAACATAGGATTTGGCTCACAGGCGAAACTGTGAGATCTTTATTCATCTTACACAATGTAGTGAGTATGAAAACCCCTTTTCTAAATGTCTTGCTTATTAAGGCAGTCATGCATTTCACGGTAGGTTGTAAAACAGCCTATCATGCACTGGGGGCTCATAAGCATATTTTAGTGTTAGGGAATATCATTTATACCCTTTTTATATTGTCAATATTATCCCTAGAGAATTAAATTATGCTTTAAACTACTGTAAATCCAGAGTTTGGCTCACCTTTGTCTAATTTCATTTTTTAATAGAATGAAGCTCACATAAATGAATATTTGATTATGGGATAAACCTAATAAAAGAATACGTTTATGGCCCAAAGATTTATTTAAAATCTTGACTATGTAATACAGTAAAAATGCTATAAAATGGAAACATCGATAGGTACTGAACATTCCATGTGGGATGAATTTTTGACCCTGGTTTGTTTTCTTCCTAACCAGTTTCCAACTATCTTTCTTTTTTAGCTGCTGGGGAAGGAAGAAAGGGGGATATAGCATATCTTAGGACTTAGGAGGAAACTAGGAGGACAAAGTTCTGGAGAATCTGGTCTCCTACAACTCCCCTAGTTAGGAGTCTTCATATTATATTTGAGTGGTGTGAAAGATACACAGAGGGAATTTCTGTCTGAGGTCCCAAGTCGATTCTCAGCAGCCCTGCTCAGGGCATAAAATTCTATACAATTTGACAAATGTTTTTATTCTGCAAAACATAGTAATTCAGTGTCCTTTATCCTGAACAGACTGGGTTGTTTTCTAATTTGCTGCTCTGAACGAGGATCCATGGGCATTGTTAGAACTTAGAGAGGTAGTGGGTGCCATCACAAAATGGGTGCTACGGATGTTAGGAGCCAGTCCCAAAACATTGGGAGGTTCCAAGACAAACATCATCATATGATAGGGGCAGCTGTTTCCGAATGGGTGCTCCCTGCAGATACAAGGGTGATACCTCTTGGCCACCTCCTGTTCTGATGAATGGAAGAAGGCCAGGTTTAGTTCTTTGCTTTGGGAAAGGGACCTGGAAACACACTGGAGAGCACAACACAGGATGGCTGGTGTACATTCTGGGAAGGAGAAATTCACTTCCAGGTCAGGTTGGAGATAATTGGAGAGATGCCTTCTGTCCTTCTCATTGCTTTTCTACTTCATTACGAACCAGAAGATTCTAAGACGAGGTGGAAATTTGAACACAGGCTGATTTGGAATTTGAATTTGCGAGCCCCCGTGGTGAGAATTAGGTTGGGAAGGAGTATAGAACTGTTTCAAAGGCAGCCATAAAATCAGGATCACAAACATATCACCATAACAAACCATAAAACAATCCAGACGGCAAAAGATAAAGAGGACTTGGTGCCCAAGTGCCAGCCAGATAGACGCAAAGAGTTAATTCTGGAGTTGTGGTGCCAGTGAAAAAGGCTCTGTCTGGTAGCCATGCAAGCCACCTCAGAAGAAAATGGCTGTCTCACATATTTTGTATAATTAAGGTCTCTTACAGTGCAGTCCGCAGTTTCACCCTTCTGACTCCATAGAAGTCGCTGGCCTTAGAAATGTATGCTGCCTTTGTTTGGCAAAAGAAAAATCCAAGGCAGTTCATGAAGAAATACTACATCTAAATGTGAGAAAGGAGGTGGGGAGGAGGGAGTGAGCGCAGCTATTGTAGCTGTTCAAAGAGAGCTGAGACCGAGACGCGGGTGGGGGGGGAGACCTGATCCTGACTGTAGTTCGTATCTTATAAGATCTACCAATCTAATAGCATATTAGAAAGTTTAACTTTAAATAATTGTATTATGAAGGGAATTCAATACTTGTAGTTGTAGTCTGTGTTCTTACGTTGTTTTTCCCTCCCCCCCCTGCTTCCTTTTTCCTTTTTCTGTTTGTAGTTTTGATGTTAGTAATTAAAATAAAATTTAAAAATGCTTCAAAAAATAAAATAAATGTGAGAAAGGAGCTCACAGAAAGGACTTAGCTCACTCTTTCCTCTCATTTAGGCCGACTGGCCTGCCACTCCGTATCTGAAAGGTGAGGGGCCCATGTTACCATTCAAATACAGAACAGTTGCCTCAGAACATGCCTTTTGTTATTTTTTTTTAATTACAAACCTATCCCGATACACAAATTCATAATAATGTACTACCTTGAAAGCAAAGTGGTTCATGTAAAAATAGGAAACTACGGGCCAAGCTACACATGACGAATGACACTTGAACAGCAAGTGTATTTCTCCCTGTTCACTTGCCCTCCACTCAATCCACTTGCCGTTCAAGTGTCATTCGTCATGTGTAGCTTGGCCCTAGATCATTGGACACTTTTGTCCATATCTCTCCGCTCCTCATCGCTTCAGTCTGACTGTAGCATCCACCTCTCCCATTCTTTTCCCAGTAACGCAAAAATAAAAAAAAATTAATCGCATCCGAAACGTCAATGTTATTTATATCCTGCCCCTCCTTCTCCACATATATGTTAATTTGAAACATCTTGTGACTGCCCTACTCTGCCTGCCATTGTTTACTTGATGACTCATAAAACTAGTTTATCTAGGATGTCAAACTCTCTTTTCAGAAGTGTTCATAGATGAAATGATTCCTGGCTTTTTAACCCAGTGTTTGACCTATGACTCAGCAGGCCAGACCCTTGTCCTGTGACTATTCTTGGCTACACACGCATAGGAATGCCCCTAGTTTCATCTGTTAACATAACCAGGGCTTTTTTTCAGCGGGAACATGGTGGAACGGAGTTCCAGAACCTCTTGAAAATGGTCACATGGCTGGTGGCCCTGCCCCCTGATCTCCAGACAGAGGGGAGTTTAGATTGCCCTCCACGCCGCTCCAGCGGCACAGAGGGCAATCTCAACACCCCTCTGTTTGGAGATCAGGGGGCGGGGCCACCGGCCATGTGACCATTTTCGCCGAGGGCGATTTAAAAAACTCCCCCGTTGTTCCAGCTGGCCCAAAGTGACATCATTGTGCGGTCCTGAGTTCCACCACTGAGTTCCACTACCTCTTTTCGCAGAAAAAAAGCCCTGACCATAACGGTTGTCTTATAGCAAGTCAGAATCCTGGTCCATCTTGCTCAGTTTTGTCTAATCAGGAGAGATTATTCGAGGCCTTGGGCAAGGAGTCCCCAACGTGGTTCCCACTGACACCTTTCCTTGGGCCCACGGAGTAGTGTGTGGGGCTAGGTGCAGCTTTTGCCCGGTAGGGTTTCCGACTGTGTGTTGGAGATCTAATTAGCTGTGCAGATTTTTTTTAAAGTTGCTTTGGCAGCAGCTGCCACCACAGCACAAGGATCTTCACTTCATGACTTGAAGGTAAGCTGTGTGTATGCAAGAAAATAGTTTAAAATAATATCTTAATTTAAAAAGACATCCTGTTAAACAGAGTTTTTGCCTGAAATGAAGAGTTATTATTAGAGTTACCCACAGGGCTTTTTTTCAGCTGGAACGCGGTGGAATGGAGTTCCGGAACCTCTTGAAAATGGTCACATGGCTGGTGGCCCCGCCCCCTGATCTCCAGACAGAGGGGAGTTTAGATGGCCCTCCGCGCCGCCGAGCAGCACAGAGGGCAATCTAAACTCCCCTCTGTCTGGAGATCAGGGGGCGGGGCCACCAGCCATGTGACCATTTTCTCCGAGGGCAACCCATTGAGTTCCACCACCTCTTTTCCCAGAAAAAAGCCCTGGTTACGCATATCTTTGCTCCCTGACATTTGGTCGTTGACTTTTCTTCCTGCAGCTGCTGTTTTGTGGTTGCAGCCACCACCCTGGGTCAGAATTCCAAAGATGCCCACAGGCTCAGAAATGTTGGGGACCACTGTCTTAGGCAGAAGAAGGCCTTTCCCAACATCTGTCTGAGATCCTTTTTTAAAAATACTTTTTATTTTATTGATAAGTTTAAAATCCCAATAAAAAGGGAAGAGAAAAGAGAAAGAAAAGAAAAAGAAATAATGAAGAAGAGAGAGAAAAAGGAGAGAAAAAGAAGAGAACAAAAATTAAAGAAAAAGAACAAAGAAAAATGATACATTTTCCCATTTTTCTCTGTCTATCCTTGTGTCAGGGATTGAACCTGCGACCTTCAGCTTCAGAGTTGACGCTCTGCAGCTGAGCCACAGCCCCTTCCAAGCAAAATACACACTCTTGTTTTTAGTTCCTTAGAATTCAGAATCCCAAAGACGATGTAAATCACAGCCCAGTTCATCTAGCACCCTTTTCGTTGGAGTTTCCCAGGCTCCTGAACATTCCTCTGGCAAGATCTTAATTTGTGTTTATGTCCGAGCTCCATATTAGATCATCTCTGTTTGGAGAGCGCAAGTCCTCTTAAAAACATGAAACGTTCTATTACTAATTAGCTGTTTCCTGTTTGTAATGAAGTGAACATGTTGGATGCGGATTAAAATTCAGCTCCCGCACTCTCCTGTTTATAGTTCCAGATGTTTTTGTTTTATCTAGGAGTTTACTTTGACAGCTCCCGTTAAATGATAAATCACTCATATTATAGCTGAAATGCATTTTGAAATTGAAATGTGGCAAAACTTGGCGATGGCTGGAAGGATCTGTGTCTGTTAGCAGGTCAATAAGCTTCTTTCTTTATGAAGATTCGATATTGGCATATGTAAAACAGGAATGGGAGATATGTCAACATTATACACATGCTGTTTGGGATGATAATTTTACCGTAGACTTCCACATTGGTAGCTGCTAGTGCAGCTGTTTGAATTTTAAATCCATCGTATGACTAACTGGCAGATTCATGTTCTTTCCGGCTCTGTAGTATCTGAGTTCTTCTTTTCCCCTTTGAGCTTAAAACCAGCATCTTTATGAGATTTGTTTTAAGAAAGGAGGAAGAGAATTTTTTCCCCTTTGATTTGTCTGATAATGAATGCCAGAGCGGGGTGCAAGTATTTTGAAATAAGTATTCTGAAATAAATAGGAAAGGCACTGGTTTTTAATGCAATCTTAAGGCATTACAAATGATCCGGATGGGTGATGTGGTTGCTGCCACCCATGATTTTTTTCCCTGCATGCAAGGCAGGAAGCCCTCGAGAAATGAACACATTCTGAGTATGACTCATGGTCGACCTGGGGTTTTCTCCTCTAAACCCGATCAAAAATAAATCTACTTTAAACCAAATAATAAATGCATCTATTTGGTTGGGTTCAAAGGGGTGGCGGCAGGGGGAGCCTCCATTGGGATGCTACACCTGTTGCTACAGCAGGAAAGGGAAAGTGCTATGCTCTGCTTTCAAACCGGCATGGGGCACCTCGCTGTCATATGTCACTGTCCCCCCTTTGGCCCTTTAAAGGGTTTTTTTTTTCAGTTTGCCTGCTGGGAGTTGAGGTAGCTAGAGAATGGCTCAACAGTGAAAGTGAAAATGAGAGGGAAAGAAAGGAAAGGTTTCCGAGCAGCAGGGGGGCTGGCACAATTGCCGTTGCATCTGTATTTTTGCCTCTGTATTTTAGGGGTGGCAGCAGTCAGTGGCATGGGGATCCCCTGCCAACTGTTCCCAAGCCAGTTGCTGCTGCTGCTGTAGCTAGGAGTTTGTCTTCATGCCACCATGGAGATGCAGCCTGTGTTGCTCAGCAGCCATCGTATTTGCTATTGCATAACAGCCTTCTGCTTTGGGGCTCTCTACTGTTGTCCTCCGATCTGTGTCCTCAGTCATATTCTGTATCTTCAGTCATAGTCTGTCCATACCCTTCCCCCAAGGAGCTTAAAGCAGTATACCATTTATGTTCACAACACACCTGTTGCAGTCTGCGAGAGGCAGCGTGAGTGATTGGCCCAAAGACTTAATAGCCAAGCGGAGGCTTGAACCCAGGTCTCCCCATTAGAGGTGGGCACAATCCAAAAAAAATTACCGATAATGCTGATCGTGGATCGGTGCCGGCGACGATCCCGAACTAGCGATCCACACCGATCATCTCCCGTTTCCGATCTGTGGATCGGGGATCAGGGAGGCCAAAGCGGAGGGGCGCCCCACTGTTCCCAGCTATGTGGGAAGGTGGGTGGTGGCGGTGACAGCCGGGCCTGGTGGGCACAGGGAGGCGGCAACGAGCCGCCTCCCCTCAGGGGGTGGGGGGTCTGGCCGCTCGACGGCGGCACCCCCCATGTGCCTGCCCGCCAGACCAAAAAGGAGCGTGCTGGCGAGAAATGAACGGTGGGTGAAGACAGCGGCCGCCGGGCCCAGCAGGCACGGGGAGACGGCAACGAGCCGCCTCCCCTCAGGGGGCAGGGGGTCTGGCTGCTCGTCTGTGTTTGGCCATCAGAGCTGCCTCTCAGGGTTTGCAGGGATGAGATTGGAGTGACCTTGGCTACAGAACACCCCCCCTCCCTCCCCTGGGTGTCTTCTCCCAACTGGTGAGTGCTTTGCTGCTCCATGGTTGGAAGGAAGCCCTGCTGATCAAGGCAAGCTGGGCTTCCATTCGGGTTTCCAGGGTGACAGAAGGAGGGCAAACACAGCTCAGGCATTCCCCTGGCTCTGTTGCCAGGAGAATAGATTGCTGGCGCCTGTGTGTCTGGCTTCCTGATCTGAGCCCGATCACCCCGATCAAGCACCCCCCCCCCCAAACACTGGATCGGTCGCCGTGGACAGCAGCAATCCACCGGGCCCCGATCACGCGATCACCATTATCGTGGGTATTTTTTGATCGTAATGCCGATCGTGCCCATCTCTACTCCCCATCCTAACCCAGTACTCTGACCACTAAAACCCACTGGTTTATATCCCTAAACCTGGGCAAATTATCGAACAAATTTGCTGCTTATAGTCATGTTGTAAAGCTGAATAGAAAAATTAGGCCTTTTTAAAGAATAAAAATCCAGTTTTAGTCATGAACTAGCCCTCCCTCGGCATGCAGGTCTTGTGCAGAGACCTGATAATATCACCAGAGCAATCTAGTGGCTTTGATTTAGCAAAAGTTTTATTTTGATTAGGGTTGTCACTCAATTAAAGAAACCTTAATTCATTCTATTAGTTTTAGTAGATTAATGGGTTGAATTTGCATGCATTTGCATAAGGGAAAAACAATGCTTTTAGATCTTGCATGCCTGTTTTACAGCAGTTTCTTAGAAGAGCTGTTTTTCTCCCCGCCCCCACTTAGAGGAGGCAATAATCCATCTAAGACAGCATTTGCCAGCTGCACTTTTTCTAAGTGCCTTTATTAAAATAATTTTACATTTTAAAATTATTATTAGATTTAATCATGGCACCTTTTAAATCAATCAGATGTTTTTAATTGATTAATTTCACCAAGTCATTGACTAAACATTGCAGCCCAACTTTTATTAATTTGGAAAGGAGCTATATCCTTGTGGGACCTCAATGCAAGGCTTCTTTTCATTATCACATAGACAGCCATGTCAAGCAAGGAGATTAGAAGCGAGTAAGGCTTCATTTCAATCTCTCACAGATAGAGGTGCCTTCCAAAGAGATCACAGCTTTGCAGGGCTTCTTTAGCAAGTGGAGGGAGGTGCCTTAAAAGGAGATCAGTAACTTGCAGGGATTCTTTTCATCGACATGTAGACAAAGATGCAATACAAGAAGCTGTGTTCTTACAGCAAGCTCAGAAATATGCAAGGCTTGTTTTCATTAGCTTGCAGAAGGAGGTACTGTTGCCTAGCCAGCTAAGCTCTTGGTGATCTTACCTTGCTCCCATTGTTTAATACCCTATGCTAGCCCACCAAGAATATCCTGTAATTATTAAGATCTGCAACATTTGCGTAAGTCATAAATAGCCATTTAAATTCAGAGTTTTAAAATGTGAAAATTAATACATGGAGTTATTATTCTGTGTTCTTTTCTTTTTTTCAGAAAACAGAACATACATCAAACCTACCATTATGTACTGAAGACACTTATTATGAATGGGGGGGAAATATATATATATATAAATATATATATAAAATGATCACTATTCGAAGACTATATAATTCATGGAAGAAGTCCCTTCTAGCCTTTGATGCCTTCAGTGCTGTGTGAAGAACAGGATTGGTAGCATTGAAAACATGGACTATATCAAGCAATTTGCTGTTCCTGTCTCGAAAACTGCCGAAATTTCAGAATGCCAAGGCTTCTTGCAAGCTTTGCCGAACCGAACCAAACCAAACCCTGTTGCAACAGATCATTTTAGGTCCCAGAGGATAGAGAGAGAGGGAGTGAGAGAAAGTAAAGTTTTAGTATTTTTAAGCACATACAGGAATGGTTTCCCCAAAAGAACAACTAACTTTTTTGTTTCTTTGGTCAAGGAATTAGCTATGATGCAATAGCTATGGCACAATGAACATTAAGGTTCTCACTGGCTTGTTCATACAACATGTCCAGTTTTATCACTGAAACTGTCCAACGTGGGGCTGTTTCAATTGTGTTTATAAATTTAAGCTTTGTTTACTGAAGCTGAAACTCAATATATATTACGTTTTGGAGAGAACAGTGTGTACATTTTTTAACATGATGATGTAAAAAAAAATGTCCTTTCCGTAAGTGACCAATTCGAGAGTGTGAACGAAACCCCCCCTCCAATTAGCTGATGTAAGAAGGGGATTATCAATAGATGCTTTTTTAAAAACAAAATTCTCAGTTCCGCTTGGCTTTTTTGGTCTTTTAAATGAGACGGAAAAGAGTGAATATACGGTAGAATGTTAGATAATGGAAACTTTAAAGTATAGTTTCTCTGTTGTACCATATTAAGTTAAAAGTACACATTCTTTGTTAAAATGTTCTTGCTAAAAACTACAGTATTAAAAACATTTTGTTTGACTTTGGAAATGGCTTTATTCCTTTACTGATGAAAAAGAATATTTGTGAAGATGGTTGCCACGGTATTTGGGGACAGAAAATTCTGGAGGACATGACCAGCCCCATCCCAGCATTACTGAAAACTGAGTCTTCCCCAAGTAAACTCAGATGTACAGTTGTTACCATGTTTGTTGCCGCATTTTTTACCGGTTGAGTTTGCTGAACCATCTTCAATGTCAGCCCCACATAGATCATTTTAGAGAGTCTAGTCTAAATGTTTACAAAGCGTGTGCAATGGTGGCTAGGTCATCTGCTGCAGGGAATGGCTACAACAGCTGACACTCTTAACCATCTCCAGCCCCTGTTTATCCGGAGAAAATGAGCAATCCAGAAGTACCCTAAACTGTGTAGCATTTTCAGGGAAGGAGAACCCCATCCAGAAGAGGTTGTACATTTATGCCTGCATCAGCCTTTATTCTTAATCCACAGCACTTTCAGTTAAAAAGATATAATAATAACAATAACAACAACATTTGATTTATATACCACCCTTCAGGACAACTTAACACGCATTCAGAGTGGTTTACAAAGTATGTTGTTATTATCCTCACAACAGACACCCTGTGATGGGGCTAAGAGAGCTCTGAGAAAACTGACTGACCCAAGGTTACCAGCTGGCTTCTGGCGGAGGAGTGAAGACTCAAACCTGGTTCTCCAAATTAGAGTCTTGCCACTATTAACCACTACACCAACCTGTTTTTTCAAAATTCTGCAGAATTGTAATTGAACCACATTGCACTAAGTGAATCTTTTACAAGAAGTTGAATTGGGCAGCAGGGACACATACCATTGACTGCATCCATGAAGACATTTTGTTACTGTTTTTTTAATGGTATTAACATTTGTATTTTTGTTATCTGCCCTGAGCCCGTGAAAGCGGGGAGGGCGGAATATAAATGTAATAAATTAAATTAATAAATTAAATTATAAATTCTATAGCTGCATGAGTAAGCCGAGATCCTTTGCTGAGATTCTGATACACACCTTAGGGTGCCCTGCTGTAAAACAAAATCTCTCCCCCTTTAAAGGAGGTGGTGAAATCTACTCCACACTTGTTTGGATCTCTATGACAGCTGTTTTACTGGAAGAAATTAACCCAAATTCACTAAATTTGTCATGTTTAATGGGTGCCAATAAGATGCTAGATTTCCATAACTGATATTCCCCATGTGGCGTTTAACCCTAAAAAACATCTAGAGAGAATCAGAGCTGTAGTAGTGGAGAAGGGGGTCTTAGCTCTTCCCCTTCCCGAAACCACATGCAGTTGCTGCAATTGAAAATGCTGTTCCAGGTTGCTTTGAGCAAATTGTACTCAAATTGTGTCTGCCCCCACTCTTTTACTGGGGATTAAAGTAACCAAGGGGAATGTCTTTTATGGAAAATGGAGCTTGGGACTAAACTCATCCCCCTTTGCCACTATGGCTGTGATCAAGACCCCCTCCCACACACACATACACAAACACGTTTGGAATTCAAAACAGAAAATTAATCATTGTGTCTTCTGTGCAGTCTCACATGGGAACTGCGCCTGCGCATGTACAGGTCCCATGTGTGCCTGCATAGAAGAACATTCAATGAATAACAGTTGCAGGTAGGTGGAACCCTGTTTTCCAAGGCCACATGTAGATTGGATTTGAATGTCACAGACTGCATTTGCATTCCACAATCATTGTTTGAGCCATATACTCTGGGAACCGATGCACGTGAAGGTAATTGACTATGGACTGGCTTGTGCTCATGATTCTTTGTCTGCCACAAGGGGATTAAAGTTACTTACATTTCTCACCAGTGCTGGCTGTCTTGGGAGCTTGAAGTAGAAGGGGGGAGGCACCCTTCAGCCACTTTCTCCTGCCGTCGTGGGAAATGGTTTCCCCATGTTTCCAGGATCGGATTGCTGGAGAAGATTGTTCCTTCATTGAGTTGCTTTATTTCATTTTCTAGATAGCTAAGAGATAATCTCATTGTACAGAATAGACCGCTGTCAGAAGGCACGACTGTCAGAAATGACGACTGAGGTGTGACATGATAGAGGTTTACAAGATTATGCATGGGATGGAGAAGGTAGAGAAAAGTCTTTTTCTCCCTTTCTCACAATACAAGAACTCGTGGGCACTCAATGAAATTGCTGAGCAGTCGGGTTAGAACAGATAAAAGGAAGTACTTCTTCACCAAAAGAGTGATTAACACATGAAATTCACTGCCTCGGGAGGTGGTGGCAGCTTCAAGCATAGACAGCTTCAAGAGGGGATTGGATAAACATATGGAGCAGAGGTCCATCCGTGGCTATTAGCCACAAGATATAGATGGAACTGTCTAGGGCAGTGATGCTCTGTATTCTGGGTGTTTGGGGGGGGCAATCAGTGGGAGGGCTTCTAGTGTCCCTTCCCCACTGGCAGACCTGTTGACACCTGTTTTTTTGGCCACTGTGTGACACAGAGTGTTGAACTGGATGGGCTATTGGCCTGATCCAATATGGCTTCTCTTACATTCTTAAGCCCCAAGTATCAATATATGTGACTTGTGCTCTGCACTAAAACAATGACCAAAGGTTCAATTTTCAGATGGAGCAAGATGCTCATATGACACATTCAGTGTATTTTACTTGGTCCTAGGTTTGAAATGCAAACGAAAAACCTGGCTTGACTAGAAGGGATGTTTGACTTAAAACATTATTCCACTTTCTGCCCTGCATTATGTCCCGTGTAACCATTCCCGACTGTTACTATCTGCAGGCCCCTATGATGTTCTCGTAATCTTATTCCGCACACCGATTGCAATGGCTGTATAGAGCAGTTTTACCTTTCCCAGGTACAAAATGTAGTATATCCAGTCCTGGGAATCTACAGAGAATTACAGCCTCAAGGGAAGATGCCAACTTGTACATCAAAATCTGGGACACTTATCCTGTCTCCTACAGGGAGCTCAGGTAGCATATGAGGCTTCCCCCCACCCCATTTTATCTTCACAACAAATCAGAGAGGTAGGTTAAATGGTAACTGGTGCAAGGAGAGGTTCAACACAGAGAGAGAGAGAGACTGAAACCTTTGCTCCCTAATGTAGCCTGTAACCACTGTACCACACTGCATCAACAAGAAATTGGAAACTACTGCAAAGAAAGAAACGATTCCTGAACAGTCCTCCTTCACATGATGCATGACTAACTTTGCAACTCATTGTCGGGGTGTGTGTGTGTGGTGACTGCTACTAGCTGAAATTGCTTTAAAAGAAGATTGCTAGCCATAAAGAAGACCTCCATGTCTGGGGCAGTATACCTCTGAATGCATCTGCTGTGGGCCTTCTGAGGCATCTTGTCAACCTCTACGGGGAACTGAATGTTGGACTAAATGGACCATTTGTCTAACCAGTCATGGATCTTGTTATGTCCACATGGGATATTTTAACAAAGTGCGCATGCGATGGATACACTCTCCAGGAAACCACAGTTCTCTGTCACCATGTTAAATCCAGAGAGAGGGATTTGCATGTACAGAGATTTCCCCTGGCCTTGAATGCAAACCTCTGTGCAGGAGTAACATCTCCAGCAAACAACAACCTGTTCCAATGCAATGAATTGCCAGTAGGACGGGAGAATGTTAGGGTAGATGTTTGGATTTCTATAGTTCCTATGTTAGAAGGAGATTGTATGTTGCATACAGGATTGTCACCTGATTAAAGAACTCTGCTGATGTGGGTTTGAGTTGGTTAATCAAATCAAATTCATTCTGCATACATATGCACTTGCAAATTCTTCAATGGAAAAAAAAGCATGCTTCCTTTGTTGTTACTAGATGCAAAGGGGTTAGCCGTGTTAGTCTGTTGTTACTAGGTGCATGCTCTCCTAGAGGTATTCCCTCCCACACGTACACACGCAGAAGCGAATGCTTGTTCTAAGTTAATGCTTGTCAACTGCAGTATTTAGAGGAACTTGTATTTTGGTTTATCAGTTATCAACTATTTGATTAATTCAGAGTGACTTTTAAATCAATGAATCTAATTATTGACTGACCATCCTTCCAGCTAAAGATCGAAGTTCTCCCCTCCGCTGCGCTAGACATGCTGCGTGTTAGACCTAGCTTCCCAAAGGATCCCTGTGTCGTTAAGACCCAAGTCAAAGAAGCCATAAAAGGCAAGAAGTCTTCTTTTAAAAAGTGGAAAATCTGCCCCAATGAAGTGAACAGATACGAATAATGGGTCTAGCTAGTCTCTGTTAATTAGACAAGTAAAAAGAGAATTTCAGTGCAAATCCTAAACAGAGTTACTCCAATCTAAGCCCATTGATTTCAATGGGCTTACTGGAATAACTCTTCTTAGGATTGCACTGTTTGAGGAACAAGTTGCTAAAAGCATCAAAGCAATAAGCTTTTATTTAAATATATTCGGAGCAGGAAACCACCAGAAAAGCAGTTGGATGATCAAGCAATAAAACAATTGCTAGAGAAAATTGTGGAGATGACAGAGAAGCTAAATGAATTCTTTGCATTTGTGTTCACTGTGGAAAGTGTGGAGTGAGTACACCAGTCAGAGCAACTATTTTAGGAATAGAGTCTGAAGAAGAGGCCAGTTGAAGTGATGAGTGATGAAGTTCCAGACCTACTGGGGACATTAAAAAACAGTAAATCTCTGGGTCCTGATGGCATAAACTTGAGAGTTCTCAGAGAACTCAAATGTGAAATTGTTTACCTGCTAACTAGTATATGTAACCAGTTACTAAGATCAGCCACTGTACTGGAGGACTGGAGATTAGCAAACATTACCCTGATTTTTAAAAGGGTCCAGAGGGGAACCAGGAAATTACAGGCCAGTTAGCCTAATGTCTGTCCCGGGCAAATTAGTAGAAACTGTAATCAAAGACAGAATAATTAGGCACACAGTGGAACAAAGCTTGCTGAGGGATAATCAGAGTAGCTTCTACCAACCTTTTGGAGTGTTTTGAGAATGTGAACAACCATGTAGATAACATTAACCTGGTAGACATTATATACATGGACTTTTTGACAAAGGTACCTCACCAAAAACTCCTGAATAAGCTTAGCTGACATGGGATACGAGGACAGGTCCTCTTATGGATTTAAAAATTGTTAAAAGACAAGAAGAGTAGGAATAAGTGGACAGTTTTCACAATGGAAGGAAGGAAGCAATGGGGTCCAACAAGTATTGGTATTGGGGCTGGCGCTATTTAATTTGTTTATAAATGCTCTAGAACAAGGGGTGAGCAATATAGTGGCCACGTTTGCAGATGACACAAAATTATTCAGGATGGTGAAAATAAGCCTGACTGTGAAGAACTCCAGGAGGATCTCCTCAAATTGGGTGAATGGGCAACAATGTGTAAACAAAGTTCAATGTAGGTAAGTGTGAGGTGATACACAGTGGAAAAATTCCAAATTCAAGTATATGATAGAGACTGAGAGGGAAAGAGACCTCGAGGTCGTAGTGGATAGCTCAGTGAAAATGTCAACCCAGTGTGCCACAGCAGTGAAAAAGGCCAACTCTATGGAATTATTAGGAAAAGGGTTTAAAATAAATAACCATTATTAAAATGCCCCTGTATAGATCTATGCTGTGGCCTCATATTGTATATTGTGTGTAGTTCTGATCCCTGTATCTCACAAAGGACACTTCAGAGCTGGAAAAAGTACAGAAGAGGGAAACCCAAATGATTAAAGAGGAGCACCTTTCTCATGAGGAAAGATTGAATGATCTGGGACTTTTCAGTTTAGAAAAGAGGGGACACGATAGAGGTTTTCAGAGTTAGCAATGGGTTATAGCGAATGGACAGAGAGACTTTTTTCTCCCTCTCCCAAAATACTTGAATTCAGGGGCATCCAATGAAGATCCTGGCCAATAGATGGACAAAAGGAAAAAATTCTTTACTCCATGGAGTGATTAAAATGTGGATCTCACTGCCAGAGGATGTAGCGATGGCCATAAGAACAGAGTGCTTTGAAAGGGGGTTATGCAGATTTATGGACGGAAGGTCTATCAGTGGCCATTAGCCACAGTGACTAAAAGGAACTTCTGAATACCAGCACCAAGAGGCAACATCAGGGGAAGGCATTGGTGCCCTTTGGTGGCCCTGTTATTGGCCTTCCAGAGCAGGGGTCATTTCGAGGGGGAATGTGCAGGAACGCAGTTCTAGCAGTTCCCCAAAGAGGTCAGGTGGCCCTGCCCACCTGTTTCTCGGCCATTTTGGGCCCGTTTCATCCTGGATTTGGGCCGAAACAGCCCAGATTGGGCCTCTGACAGGTGGTGGATCACTCTCCTGTTCAGCTGCAGCCCGATCCTGACCATTTTGGGCCCCTTTTCGGACATTTTCAGCCTCTTTTTGCCATTTTGGGCCCAATTTCGGCCCTGAATGGCCAGGATTGGGTCCAAAACAGCCAGGATAGGTAATGTCAGGGGGTGTGGCTTATGCAAATCAGTTATGCTAATGACACGTTTCTGGTGATGTCAAGGGGTGTGGAATATGCCAATGAGCTATGCTAATGAGTTCCTCCAGCTCTTTTTCTACGAAATGACCCCTGTTCCAGAGTAACTGGCAGGCCACTCTGTGAGCCAGGATACTGGACTAGATGGATCCCTGGTCTGAACCAGCAGCTCATTATGTTCTTATTTCTACCATTCATGATTCTCTGGATCAAACTGCTTTCCTGTGCACCACTTCATGAATGTTTTTCCCTTGTACTGATCTCCTAGGTAGGAAGGAAGCCAAATGGTTTCTGGGCCTAATCTATTAAAGAGTCATCATACTGTATTGCCAATACAATATTGCCAAAAGCTACTGCAGCCTTTTAGAAGGTTTGATGCAGAGGTAAAGGAATAATGCCAGGAATTTCAAGAAAGCAATTTTGAAAATCCTAACTAGCTGCTTAATTTAAACAAAAAAAACTACCCTAGAAAAATATAAGCATCCTTTTCCTTCTCAAAGAACATGCTGCATTACTTTGTCCTGAATTGGTATTACCTCAGTGAGCACTTTATTGATTTCTAATTTGCCCTTCCAGGAATAGTTTTAAATGTCAAAGTCCTGGCAAATGAGATTTAGGGAACTGAGAGGCTTCAGAAGGAATCAGTTGTTAGCTCACGCCTGATAAATATTGACTAGGCGAAGCACAGGACTTTTATGTCTCAACCCAACTTAATAAGTTGTAAGTAACACTTGCAAGTAACACTTTTGTTTGGAGAAAGTTAATTCACTGGAAGAGTGTATCATTTAACAAGAAGACCGGCCAAGTGTGAGACTCCATCCAAAAATACAAATTACCATGTTAATTTGATAGTTACAGTTTTTCACCTATTTTGACCCCGAGTGTAGGCGAAAGGTAACAACCAAATTTGATACGATGACCGGAGATCCATCAGTGGATCTACTGCTATTCTTTTATTTGAAATTGCAGCTTTTCAGGGGGCCCATTTGGACTGATGTCCTCGATCAGGGAAAGTGGTTAACTCATTCCCTGCACACAGTCTGGGAAAGCATAGAGGTACTATATACTGTTAGCCTGTATGTATTTCCCTATGGGGGGAAAGACGGTTTTCATGAGAGTGCGAATCAGATCAAGAAAAGGTCACACTGGGCAACAGGAAGGCGAAGTTTCCCACTGCAGAGGGAAACCTCCCACTCCCTGTCTGCAGCCAGCAGAAGAAAAATGGTTTGCCGCAACATCACATCTGGTACAAACCCAAACGTGACACCAGCACATTAATGATAAGACTGTAGAGTTTTGATAGAAATTTAGAGTGTTGTGCCAATGCACTTACCACACTTCCAGGTTTGCATTGGAAGTCACGTCGCAGCAATGCTGCAATGTCGATTTAAATGTCCCCGCCCATGAAAACTCCTGCAAACCTTGTGGGAAAATGTTAATCTCTCCTCCCCCACTCTGGATAACGGCCCTGTGCAGCTATAGTTTTTTTAAAAAGCAGAGAATCCTGGGAGAACAGAGTGTGGCGTCATCACGCAGCAAGCTGGCCCCATTGGCTGGTGGGCAGCTGGGACAGCACATGAAGGCCGCCTACACTCCCAGTCAGGCACGGTGAGTGGCTGGGTGGGGAGGTTCCACACACCGTCCCGGACGCCTGCCGCGCCTGGCCTGCGGCTGCTGCACCCAGTCGGGGGCATGTGTTGGTGGTGGCGGGGGTAGTGGCACGGGGTGCGAGGGCTGGCAGACTGCAGCAGCTGTGGGTCAGGCACGCCAGCTCCACGGTGCGCACCCCCACCCCCAGTGCCCCCTCCAGCACCCCCTCCGGTGCCTCAGCACTTGAGGCGCGGGCCGGACCTGCCTCAATGGGCACGCCAGCCCTGGGTCTCTCATTACTGTATCTAAGAAAAAGATAAATAATTAAGAAGCAAACCTGATGGGAGAAATGCAGTGGGACAGAGCCAATGAAAATGAATTTGGTCAAGAAAAGGTTAGTTTCCTTAGCTCTGGGAGAGGGACATGCAACTCCCTCT
Source organism: Eublepharis macularius (assembly GCF_028583425.1). Taxonomy (NCBI): domain Eukaryota; kingdom Metazoa; phylum Chordata; class Lepidosauria; order Squamata; family Eublepharidae; genus Eublepharis; species Eublepharis macularius. Next base: position 21,423,911 of record NC_072802.1, read on the forward strand.
CTTCCATTCTTTCTCAGGCAATCTTTCTATCTTCCCATGTCCTGGGACCTTCTGAACAGGAGCCTTTAGGCTCCAGTTGAGGGAGGCTTTGATGGCAAGGATGGGCAGAAATGGCATCTCACACTGGTGTAATGTCATTTCCAGTTGAACAAATGGAAGGGTCATCACAGCACTGCAGTGAAACTCTAGGAATTCTACCCATCTCTATGGTTTTTACCACTGAGTCCTGGGAACATCTAGAGCATCACCATAATACAGTGATATCACTTCATTTTGGGGGGGGGGGCAGAAATGATCTTGCAGCATCACACACCCATCATTTCCCCCTCCTTGTTTCCCCTGTGTGTGCAGCGGCAGGGACCAGGAAGGATTGGCAGGAGTCTTCCCACTGGAAGTGGGTAAGTGGCATCCCTGTTTCTGCATGCACCGCCAATGCTCCACTATAGACCATGGCCACTGAGCCCCTCACCGAATTCACCTATCATCTGTCAAGCTTTACATTTTTTAATTAAGGGGCAGAGAAGTTAGCAGTGTTAGTCTGTAGTTGCAAAACAGTAAAGAGTCCAGTAGTACCTTTAAGACTAACCTACTTTATTGTGGCATAAGCTTTCGGGAACTACAGCTCTCTTCATTAGATGCATGATGAAGAGAGCTGTGGTTCTCAAAAGCTTATGCTACAACGAAGTTGGTTAGACTTAAAGGCGCTACTGGACTCTACTTATTAATTAAGGGGGTTATCTATGGCCTCCATTGGTTGAATCCACAACCCTGGGAATTGGATAAGGGTGGGCACAGGTTTCTTATCCTAAACTTCCTTCAGCAACCATGGGGTAAAACTCTGTCATCCTACTCCATCTATCCTTAGATGTGCCTGGCAGTTGCTGAACTGCTTAACCTAATCCCCATAATTAACACAATACACAACTAACTTTCTTACAATGAATTGTTAATGGTTCTACTCAAGTGCAAGTGCAAACACAAAACTACATTTCAACACTTCATCTTCACAGGAAGTAAACAGGTAAAATTCATACGTTTTTCCACATCTCATTGTAACCAGAGCTCATTTAAAGAGAGAATACATTTAATACTGACGGCTATAGCTCAATTCTAAATATATAACAATCACACAATGATATAGGGTATACAAAATTCAATAAATAAACAATGGTACATACAAAAGACCCACAGTTCATATACAATTCCGGAAAGGGGTGGTGGAGGTGAATAATATTCTTCCTCTGTGGCATATAAATGGTCAGATTAAACTCAAGTTATTTCATTCTCATTTCTTCCACAGGTACAGCAAGACGTAGCAATGAACATGTATTCTAGTCGTAAGGGGGACCCCACCGTACAGTTTCCACGTTTGTGCAGCCCCCCGACAGGATGCTAGCTACTCTCTTGTTTCGTCAAAATTAAACCTTCATGTTCAGGGACAGTATATCTGTAAAGGCCCATTGCTGGAACAGCAAACTCTGTGCCTGTCTTGAGAGCCTTCCTTGGGTATCTCTTTGGCCACGCTGTAAATGTTGCCAGACTTTTGGTCTGATGACCCAGTAGGGCTGTTCTTATTGTAGTGTTTCAGTTCAGAAATTTAAAATTATTTTTAAAGGAAATAATGGCCTTCAGTTACTATGAGAGCTGCATTTTTAAAGAGATTTTTGCTGTCTTTGATATCACATAGTAATTATCATCTGTTTATGTTGACTTATAGTAAAACCGGGGAAACCATCTGGCCGTAGTTATGAAAACAACAAATCTTCTTGCCAGCTGGTCACACCTCTGGGGCAGCCTCTTTAAACTTAAGGAACTTCACCTCCTTCCTTGGCAAATTAATGGGGTAAGCTAAGCTAGCCTGAATGAGGTAAAGACCTGTGAAGTTCAGGGACTGGTGAAGAAGGAGGACCAATTTGCTAGCGTCTGAATTACTGGCAGGTCAAATGACCCCTGTCTCATTTAGTGGCATTGCTTTACATTACAAACTGTAACACGATGCAGCAGGAACATAACCCAATACAACTCCAAGCAGGAGGGGAGGTTGAGTCGGGCGGGAGATTGCAAAATAAATAAGTAAATTCAAGGTTACGCGGGGCTGATTGGATCGCCTCCATCTTCGGGGGATCAATTACACCGGCTTTTGGTTAGCACCATTTACATAATATTGGACTCTAACAGTGCAGCCCTAAGCAGAGTTAGTTACACCCTTCTAAGCTCATTGGTTTAGAGGGGCGTAACTCAGCTAAGGATGGGCCTGTCGTTCATCTATGAATAAGCATGACGATACTGGACAATGCACCAAAGTTTAGGGAATACTAGGAAATTGAAATCGTGCTCGCATTTTCAGAGTTTTGTTCTATGTAAAGCAATTCTTCACCTTCTTTGTTTTGCTCAAATAGGTTTATGCAGCCAGCTAATACAGTGTAGTGAACAGAGAATTGGGTGTGGGCTGAGGAAATGTGGCTGAAAAATTCCATTCAGCGACACGGTGACCTTGAGCCAATCATATATTGTCTCATAATTAGGGTTGCCAGGTCCAGGTTGGAAAAATCCTGGAGATGGGGGGTGGGGGTGGAGCCTGGAGAGGGCAGGGTTTGGGGAGGGGAGGGGCATCAGTGGGGCATGATGCCATAGAATTCACCCTTCAGAGCAGCCATTTTCTCCAGGAGGACTTGTCTCTGTTGCCTGGAGATCAGTTGTAATTTCGGGAGATCTCCAGCTACCACCTGGAGGCTGGCAACTCTATCTCATATAGTTGCCCCTTCTCCACAGTCTGTCCTCACAACAACCCTGTGAAGTAGGTTAGACTGAGAGTGTGTGACTGGCCCAAGGGCACCCAGTCTCTGTGTGTGATGGGGGAGGCTGGGACTGTGGTAACATATGAACAGAAGCAAAACAGAATTTAAAGTGGAAATATTAAGCTCCCTGCAGGCTGGCTTTTGACTAGGGATAAGAAATTGGTGCAAAAACTTTGGATCTACAGTCAGCACCTTATTCCCAAACCATAAATTTTATATAAAAACCTAAATGTTATTTGCTATTATTATTCCAAATGAAAAAAAATTAATTGTAAATAACTGAAAGTCAATTAAGGCTGGGTTCTGCTGGGTAATGCAAATCTTTTATAGTTTTGTTTCAGTTAACTGCCTCATTAATGATTTATAGATGTGTATAAAGCTGTGGGAAATGCGGCATTATCTAATGTACGGGGAGCATAATTACATATGAAAAGGGTTACGCAGCTTGGAAGGGGGGAGGAAGAAACCTTAGGAAATTACTTCCCGCCGCTACTTCACCCACATTAGAATGCAAAAATGTTGAGAAAAGACTGCAGACCGAGCTAGGAGTGAGCAAGACAGATCTGGGAATAGATTTCCCTTGTTAGAGGGTCCCAGTTTAGATTGGTGCCATAGCATGGCAGAAGGAAGTTAATTCTACTCCAGTCCTTAGTACCATTTTCATGATCTGAATCCCCTTGCTCCTCGGCTATTTACCTCACAAGGGAAAGCATACATATTACTCTACCCCAGGGCTTTTTTTCTGGGAAAAGAGGTGGTGGAACTCAGTGGGTTGCCCTCGGAGAAAACGGTCACATTGCTGGTGGCCCCGCCCCCTGATCTCCAGACAGAGGGGAGTTGAGATTGCCCTCCGCGCCGCTCAGCAGAGTGGGAGGGCAGTCTAAACTCCCCTCTGTCTGGAGATCAGGGGGTGGGGCCACTGGCCATGTGACCATTTTCAAGAGGTTCTGGGACTCCGTTCCACCGTGTTCCTGCTGAAAAAAAGCCCTGCTCTACCCTGGATCTTTATGTTTTCCTCCTTCTCCTGGAGTACAGCTCTGGTTCAAACTGGAGCACCAGAGGATGGCAATTTAACTTCAAAAAAATTAGATGCGTTCACAGAAATCTCATCATCTCCTCTTAATTTGGCCCTGAGTTTTATCATGTTTGGGGGCCATCACAATGTTGCCCATTTTAATAGGTTTAATGGGTTCTTGGCCCGGGGCTCATAGTCTGCTGCCTGTGATTAACCACATCTTGACAGACTCAATCAGCCTAGTTTGTGTGTGTGTATTTTCCTTTCTTGTATATATGTTTTTTTGTAATTTGGGCTTTCCCTCTTTTTGTAAGCTGGGCCATTTCCACATGGCTTACCTTATTCTGCAAAATAGCGAAATCTCGCGCGACACTGTTATCGCGCGAGAAGATGCAATAACAGCATCTTCTCGCGAGATTTCTCTATTTTGCAGAATAAGGTAAGCCATGTGGAAACAGCCCTGCTGTACATTCCACTGGGGAGAAAAGTGCCCTAAAATCCTGAAATAAATAAATACAATCTGAAATGTTCTCTTGCTACAAAAAATTTGCAAGGCTACAGAACTGATCAAACATCAAAGGTATCCCAAAGAAAAGCCAGATGCCTGTTGTTAAAAGAAGCCAGTGTATGACATGCTTCCGTTTCATTTATAATAATAAAATAATTATAATTTATAACAATGGAAATGGAAAGCTGTTATACCCTGCCTTCTTTAACACTCATAGCAATTCCAATGACTGCACAACCATGTGATAAATAGGTTATCTGTATTGGCTCATACACCCTGACCTGGATAGCCCAGGTGAGCCTGATCTTGTCAGGTCTCAGAAATTAAGCTGTGTCAGCCTATTGGATGGAAGGCCTCCAATAAAGGCCTGGGTTGTAGAGGCAGGCAATGTCAAATCAGTTCTGTTAGTCTCTTGCCATGAACACCCCACCAGGGGTTGCCATAAGTCAACTTGAGGGCACTCTCCACTGCCACCATTGGCTCATATAATTATAAAATGGATAGTCTACTCCAGGTCTTTTTTTCTGGGAAAAGAGGTGGTGGAACTCAGTGGGTTGCTCTTGGAGAAAATGGTCACATGGCTGATGGCCCCGCCCCCTGATCTCCAGACAGAGGGGAGTTTAGATTGCCCTCCGTGCTGCTCGGCGGCGCAGAGGGCAATCTAAACCCCCCTCTGTCTGGAGATCAGAGGGTGGGGCCACCAGCCATGTGACCATTTTCAAGAGGTTCCAGAACTCCGTTCCACCACGTTCCAGCTGAAAAAAAGCCCTGCTGTACTCATCATATTGTTGCATTGCTACAAACAGAGTTTAATTTTTGTCTGCCGTTCAATCAGGTTGGAGTCTTCACAAGTGGCAAGGCCATCCCACATGGCTGGATAATTATCTGTACTCAAAATCTATGGCTAGTGACATTGAAAAGGAAATAGATTTCGTTCAAGCTGTAGAGTTCCCTGGCTAGAGTGGAGTACTTTCGAAGAATGTCTTGTCTTTCCTGCTTTTCAATGTTTTAAAAAACATTCTTTCTTTCTGTCATTTATAGTCAGCCTTTCTCACTGAGACTCAAGGCAGATTACATAGAGTTTTATTTATTTTATGTTATTTATTTTAGTTCATTGATACCCTGTCTTCCCCTCCAATGGGGATCCAGAGCAACTTACATTGTTCTTCTTTCCTCCATTTTATCCTCACAAAAACCCTGTGAGGTAGATTAGGGTGAGGGTGGTTGGCCCAAGGTCACCTAGAAGCTTCCATGGCAGAGCAGGGAATCAAACCTGGGTCACCCAGCTCCTAGTTCATCATTCTAGTCACTACACCACCCTGATTTTCAGATTTCAAAATATAAAGTGGTTTTTATATATTCTGAGATTTAAGTAAGTTTCCATGAGGCAGCTTTCATTTTCACACTGGTGTGGTTGAGTTTTGTTTGTAACCTGAGATAGCTCAGTATGCATTTGTTTGTGGGGTGTGCAAAGTTTTTGGGGGGGTATTGGTCAGTTATGTGTGTGCACACATGCTTAAATTTGATTTAAATGTGGAAACTGGCCATTTGGAGGGATTTTCCCCCTCCTCCTCATTTAGCAGGTTGTGTGCACAGTGCAGGCACCACTTTAAAACAAAAGCCAAATCCCCTTGAGTTAAGAACTAGGGATATATGAGCGCCTGCAAGTTGGACCCATGTTGTAATCACCAGTCATGAGTATTCCTCAGATAGATAACTGATTGGACCAAGTGATTGCCGAGCCATTCACCTGAGTTTACTGGGTGGCTGCACATCTACCACAACAGCATGCATGCACACATGATCAGTTTTTGCTTATGTGTGCTGTGCTTCACATGTGAAGTTTAGCAAAGGAGCATGGGAGTTGTATTTTTTCCCATGACTTTTCTCTCACTGAGGCTTTTCTTCCCATTTTGCAGCTCTGTTTCTGCGGTGGAAAGCTCTTCCTCCAAGTGAATTTCCCCCCCAGTTTTGGTTCTCTTTCAGCATTGGAAATCCCCCCCCCAACGGTTTTTCATTTTGGGTCTCCCTGTTTCTGAGTAGGGAAACTCCAAATCCCCTCATCTGATTAATGACATTTTAAATCTGAGTGATTCTCTTTGTTTACACTACTTAGAAACATTTCCAGCACTGGTCAAGATGCTTCTTCCCTCAATATCATCCATTCCAAGGAAAAAAGAATTGGTACTCCCTCCCACTGTGCTATATGACAAACAAAAGCTGCCCCCAAAGAGTCCTGCCTTGCTTTGACCAGGGCCAGGGCCTTCTCGGTCCAGGCTCCAACCTGGTGGAACTCCCTGTCTGTGGAAACCTGGGCCTGGCAGGATTTGCAATCTTTCCACCGGACCTGTAAGACAGAGATGTTCTGCCAGGCATATGGTTGTTGAGGCAGACAGGCCACCTAACCGGCTTCTTGCCATTGCTGTCCATCTGCAGCTGGCCACCTGGCCCCACGGGTTCTGTTTCAATGGGTTGTGCAGTATCTGTGCTGCTGTTTTTAAGTAAATCAGTATTATAGATATTTTTATCTTGTTTTATGCTACCATGTTTTATTCTGTTATTATGATATATGTTGTGCTCCACTCTGAGCCATGTTGTTGATGACTCACTTTTTATCCTGGCACAGGCACACTGAGGGCCCTGCTGTGCACCTGCACCAGGATAAAAAGTGAGTTAGCGGGGGCAGGCCTCTGAGGGGCCATACAGCTGGTGGGGAGGTGAAGTATGGGGGAACCCCTGCACAGCTTCCCTGCTGGCTCTGTAGCCCCTCAAAGGCCTGCCTGCAGCAGGGAGGTGAAACTCAGGGGAGCTTCCCCTGCACAACCTTTCTGGTGCAGCGGCAACAGCTGTGGAGCCACACTGCGCCTCCCTGCCAACTCTGCAGCCCCTCAGAGGCCTGCCTGTGGAGCCGGCGGGGAGGCAAAGCATGTGGAACTCCTCCTGTGCGGCTGCAGAGCTGTGGTGTGCTTCCTTGCCTGCTCTGTGGCTTCTAAGAGGCTTGCCTGTAGAGCCAGCGGGGAGGCACAGTGTGGGGGAAGCCCCCTGGGCTGCCTTCCCACTGCCTCCGTGGTGGCTGTGGGGCCCGTTATATTCATTTTTACAATGAGCTCTGTTGCTATTAATTAAATAAATGAAAAATGAATATGTGGAGGGGTGGATTTTTAAAAAGCTTGTGGTAATCAGAGGCAAACAAAAACACACAACCTTCAATGACATCCTCCTTCATGGAATGACCTGGTTCACCAAGATGCTAGGTCAGTCTTGTAATTATGCACAGAGATCAACCAAATAGCATGGTTACTAGCAAAAATACACTGTTGTGTATCTGCAAACTAGTTTCCAAGGGAGGTTGTGACATCTGCCTCACAAGCAAAGTAACCCTGGGATCAGCTCACCACATTGGCTCCCCATCAAATATGGTATTTATACCCTGCCCTTTCTCCAGGGTTTATGAATGAGGCTACCCCATTCTGTCCTCAAAACAAACTCGTGGGCTAGGTTGAAAGCCTGCTTGCAGGGAGGGTAGACTAAAAGTCTAAAGTAAATAAATAAATAAATAAATAAATAGTTACTCCAGTCTAAGCCTAAGGTATTTTCCATTCATAACAATTGAATGCAAAAAACTTAATGCTTTAAATAAATAAAATAAATTTTGATATATAAAAAGGGAAAGTATATATAAAATGGGAAATTATATCCAAAGAATTTCTGTGTATTTCTGTGTTAACATGAGAAGTTACCAAAGCTTGAATTACTTGAAAAGTCTATTCAAGTGAAAACCAGTCAAATGTTTCACCTCTGTTCTGCCAAGAAAAATCCCCATTTTAGTTTTCTTGTGTTATTTTTCCCTTGTGTGAATTGAGCCTATGATCCTTTATTTTCATGCCATTTTCTGTTGCACTGATTGTTTCCTATAAAATGTACTTAGTTTTCAGTGCGCCAATAAATGTTATGCATTATATTATGAATGGCATGTATCATTCATACATTCAAATGCTCTATGATTTGCGGATAACAACTGAGCAACATACTTAGTCAATGCAACCAAATTTACAAAAGCCAAGGGCAAAAAGAAACCCCCCTGTCAAAACCCAATTAATATTCTCAAAGAACCAAAAATAGGGACCGTTTGTTTGCCTCTACTGAAAAACAATGGAGTGAAAAGATGGTGGATTTATTATGGCTTTTGTTCTGCTGATAGTTGGTGAACCTGAATGACTCTTCCTTGGTTCCACACAATGAAAGCCCTCATGAATTTATAGAACTGTGTGTGTGTGTGCGTTCTTTCGCCGTAGATTATGCTTTGGAGCCAAGGGCACTTCTCTACAATATAGTGAATAAACAGAAATTGTAAATATTCCCACCCCTTCTTAAAATATGTGGCAATGTCATATACAGTAAATGCTCTTCCATTATGTTGTATTATTTATAAGCTGTCATCACGGCTGATGGAAGGATAAATAAAGTAAAGAAATAAGAAATCAGGCTAGTGAGGCAGTGGGTAATTGTGTTGTGCAAACAGCAAAAACGGCTAGGCTTGTGCAAACTAGGAAGTATTTATTGAAAAACTCTTTGGACAATCCAGGGCCAAAACAGAGCAGTGCAAACCAGCTGGCCTGTCTTTCAGATTGACCGTGTTTTTGAGACTGACTGCCTCAAAGCAGGGTGCTTGTTACTGAACAGAGTGCTGCAAAACTGTAGTAAAATTTCTCATCATTTAGAAAGAACAGCAAAACAAGGAAACAAGGGAAAGCAAAGCACGCAAGGATATACTAATAATTAAGGCTGCCTACAAATAAAAGATTTCTTTTGTAGTTTTATCATCTGCACTAGCCACAAAGCCTGTTGTAGCATAAAATACAATGAGCTCTAGTGGGGCCTTGGGAGGGTCTTCCCGCCACCGCGCTGGGTCTCCTTGCTGCCACGCCAGGCCTCTGTGGGGCCTTGAGAGGGCCTTCCCGCTGCCACACTAGGCCTTACCACTGCCACACTGGCCGTGGCCCTCCAGAGGCATGGCCCTTCAAAGGGCCCCTCACAGCGAGGAGGCCACTGCTGCCGCAGTGAAGTATCTCAACGTAGCAGCAGCCTCCTCAGGGCCTCCAGAGGGCTGCCGCGTTGCCAACGACTCACTTTTTATCCAGGGCCACCAGGATAAAAAGTGAGTAGTTGGCAACATGGTTTGCCTTTTATATCTTTAGATTCTTGTTGATAATATTATGTGTATTACCAAAGCCTCGAAATAGTTTACTTGGTGAAAACCTCAAAAAGTAGGCTGACATTATTATGACCATTCCCTTATTATAAATGGAAAGTTGGAGATGAAAGGGGATGGTTAGCCCTATACTGGCTATTACAACACTGAAATTATATCTATCCATCTAATACAAGCAGCTCACGGCGGTATTTATGGTTCTTCGTTCCCCCTTTTAACCTTGTCATGACCCTGTGGGATAAATTAGACTAGGAATGTGATTGGACCGAGTTCCCCTGTGATGTCCCATGGCAATGTAAGGATCTAAGCCCTCGTCTCCCACATCTATAACCACTATATCACACTGGTTCTATCTCAAGGCTTCTAATAGTTAATTCACTATCTCTTAGCAGCTCCTGCTACAATTTCTCACTGGAATGGCTGAGTTGGTCCATGTATTTTCTATAAGCTAAAACAAGTTTCAGGGTGTGAGATCATTATTTTTCCATTCTACTTCTTTGTTTTGTTACTGTTCTGACCCAGGTGAGCCAACAAAGGACCAATATATACATTTAACATTATCAAGTGCTAAGATTTTCTATCGTTTTCTGCCACAGGTGGAGATTACATGATCCAATGCTCCCATACAAAAAGAAAACAAACAAACAAAATGCTAGGGTTTCGGGGGGTTGGGTCCCAGTTAGGCTTTCCTGTGATATGTTTTGTTTCTCTTTGCAGGGAAGGGAGTTGGGGAAGGTGATGACAGATAATTCAAACATACCACTTTCTATTTTCATCCTAGAACAGTGTTCCCCAGCCTCGTTGAGCCTGTGAAAGCTTTTGGAATTTTGAAAAAGGGTGGTGGGTGCCACCACAAAATGGCTGTCACAGGAGGCAGGACCAGTCACAAAATGGCTGCTGTAATGGACAAGTTATATGTTGAGAGGTTCCAAGCCAAGCACCCTCCTGATGGAAGCAGCTGCTTTTCAAAGGGCACAAAAGCGATGCTTCTTGGTCTCTTTAGAAGCATCTCCTGAACCTGGCTGAACATAGCCTAACTCAAACAGGGCACAGTATCTTATTCCAGGACACCAAAATACTGGACAACACTTCCAACTACTTTGTCAGACTGCACAGGGAAGCCATTGAAATTCACAAGCATAAGCAAAACTTCAACAGGAAAGAAGAAACCTTAAGAATGAACAGAGCATGGTTTCCAGTTCTGAAAAACACCAGGCTAACAAAACACTCTATACTCGACAATAGCCCTGCAGAGAAGATGAGCACATCAAGCACCAATCCATATGCAAAAGAACCTCCTCAGGATACAGTGAAGCCTCCCGCCATTAGCATTCCACACCCTGGGAAACTCTTACAGGATGACTCAGCGAAACCCCACCCCTCCTGAGTAGATATAAATGACCTGCCAACACCTTTTCCACACTGTGACACTGAGAGATCTCTGTCTTTTGGTGCTACACCTTTGAAGATGCCAGCCACAGCTGCTGGCGAAACGTCAGGAACTACAATGACAAGACCACAGCAATACAGCCCGGAAAACCCACAACAACCATCGTTCTCCGGCCGTGAAAGCCTTCGACAATACATCTCCTGAGCCCATGAGATAGAGGGAAACCAGGATTGGTTCTTTGCTCTGGGGAAACTGATGTCATTTGGTTCAGTTTATAACAAAAGGAGGGAATTTCCTTCTAGTGCAGCACCAGGAGAAGGCCTGTAATTTAAGAAAGTCTATAGCCAAGCCAAAGGTCAAAATTGTGTCACACCTGTTCAGAATAATCTCAACATGATAGTCAGCTAGTAGGGAGTAACCCCAAACTCCATTGCTGGGTGCCATAGCACCACCAAGTATCGTATAGGAAATGCTTGGCCACTGGATCCTGCTGATTGTACAAACCGGCTTTCCATTCATTGTCGTTGTTAGTCTCTGGAAAACTGTCACACTTGAGTGTGATTTGAGCCTTCCAAGAGGTCCCTGGAGGGTTCTTCATCATAAAATGTATCATCCCAGTTGGCACTGATGATGACCTGTGGGTACAGTGTACCAGTTGTACAGATCAGCCCAAGAAAGGCATAGGACAGCAGTGAGAGACGGCGAAGACAAGGTGCTCCTGGAAGGCGACAGATTTGTGTGTATTTATTATACGTTTCCCAGTTTTGTTATTCCGGCAGTGTCTGGCTTATAAAAAATAGGTGGCTTCAAACCAGGTGGAACTTCTGGTTCCATCCCAAGTTGTTTACCCACTCTGGCATATGTAGGATAATTTATAGGGGAGGCAAAAGTGGTTATAGATTTTACCTGTCACCCTTCTCCATGCTGCAATCCGAAGTTACAAAATAAAGGTAAGGAGGAGGGAGTTTAGCAGCCCAAAGGTCATATATAATGAAAGTTTGTGAATTCATCCCAAACTTCATGGTTGATCTGAACAATCAGAGCCCACCACACCGGACCAGGGGTGAGTGGATTGCTGTGGAGAATACAGCTGTGTGGCTTGACCAAGAAATCTTTTGTCTGATCAGCATTTCCCCTCTCTTTGGAACAAGTCTCTCTTGTTTCTTGCAAATGTTTTGTGGTCATCTGCTGCTTCCATGTGGATGGTTTAATCTGGTTTTGTATCTGAGAGCCAAGCTACAAGTGACGCCTGACACAGGTTGGACACTTGTCAGCTTCCCTCAAGTTTTGACGGGAAATGTAGGCGTCCTGGTCTTGCAGCTTGGCTCTCCATTTAATTGAAGTTTACAGAAACCACCCTCACACACACCCAGCAGAGGGGAAGGGGGGGCCTGGCGAGAGCCCGACACCTGCACTCCCCTCCCGACTGCATGTTCTCCCTCCCATAGACTGCCGCTCTGTAAACTTCAATTAAATGGAGAGTCAAGCTGCAAGACCAGGATGCCTACATTTCCCATCAAAACTTGAGGGAAGCTGACAAGTGTCCAACCTGTGTCAGGCGTCACTTGTAGCTTGGCTCTCAATCAGAGTAACAGGAGTTGGAGTATCCACATGGCATCACCCCCAGCTGTTCACTTTGCATGTTGTATGGACAGGAGAGTGCATTTTCACAGGTTCTGCCCACATCAATGCCCTTTTATCATTGCCTCAGTCTTTCATGGCCACTATTTCTCCCCCCCTCCCATCACTGGATGCTTTTTTTAGGCATTCAAAAATAGTAATTCACATCACTGTGGCATTAATCTATAGCAATATGATGGTTACTCATTTTCAGCTATAGTGATATGTCAATTACTGATAGGGAAGGGGAATGGTGACCATGGGTTGGTGGTAGGGTTGCCAGGTCCCTATACCCTCCTGGCAGGAGGGGGGACTTGGCTCTTCCCTTGAGCTGGTTGTATGCTCTGTGCATGTTGACATCATTCCCGGAAGTGTTGTTGTTGTGTTGGACCAGGAGTGTTCCCGTGCTCCGTGTGGGGCCGAATTGGCCCCAAACAAAGCACGGGAGGGCTCCTGTGGCTGGTGTGACAGTATCACTTTTGGGAGTGACATTGTCCCACCCCCTGGGAGCACACGTGCCACGTGTGTTCCTGGGGTGCCTGCCAGTAGCGGACAACCTCTGGGGTTTGCTACCTCCCACTGATCAGCGGGCAAGGGCGCAACCCCCCAGGAGGCACCTGAGAACCTTAGCAGGAGGGAAAGCAAAGTGTGGAGGAAACTGCCATGGGGAATGCTTCTGCATTTGCAGCCACATGGGAAGATACAGAAAATCTTTGCTGTACGGATGCAGCCAGTGTCTCCAATCTAAAACCCTTCCTAGTGTGGGGTGTGCATTAGTCATAAATTTCCAAGCAATCCTCAGCCATGGTTGCTGCTCTGGGAGTTTTCGTTCCAAGGTGGCAATATGATGTCCAAATTTCAATATGGCAGGTCTGGAGAGAACTCTCAGAAATAGATTCGCTTTCTTCTAATAACTTGGCCAGAAAGCTCCATTCGTATTTGAACCATAGAATATTTGCTCATCATTAGCGTCTACCGATAAATGTTGCACCAATCATGCTCATCCTTTCTGACCATCACGTACAGGAAATCAAAGAAACTTGCTTTTCTTTGATTTCCTGAACCTGATGGTAAATGCTGGAGTTGTTAGAAAACTGACCCTACAGTCTGGTGCCACGTTTTGCTGCTTCTTTGAGCTGACGTTCATCCACAGTAAATTCCCCTGATACATCATTGCATTCAAGGAAAGTGGGCATCACTTTTATTCCTTTCGAAAAGTTGTCTTTTTTCCCCCTGAAATAATCTTAGACGCTTATTTGCTGTAACTGAACCAATGGAAATGTATTTGTCTTTCAAGAGGGAGAGCCATGTGAATTTCAGACCGGCAGAATCACAGTTTAAAAACAAGAAGAAATACTTTACCATACTGTACCCATCAGCCTTCCAGAGCTACTAGGGAAGGAAGGGGAAATTGATAGAGATGTTTTAGAAGGCTAGACATCTCGTGGGACCATCTCTTGCATTTAATAAGAAAAAAGCACCTTTTGCACGTCCAATAAAAGCTGAGCCTCTCATGGAGATTTATACCATATTACACAGAGAAATTCAATGTACAATGATCCCCCTGGTGTGCTCAGATCTCAGAGTAATTCTCCTTGACTGTGTGATCAACTTAGATTTGATGCCGGCTCGGCTTTATTCAATATCCCAGGCTTGTAGAGGAAAAGAATATCTTTGTTCAGGAGGCAACTTGCCTGTTACCTTAAACAAGCTTAGGAAGTGATCCTACACATTCCCTGGGAATTAAGCCACCCCTGAGCTCAGAAGATATACAATTCTTATTATGTGGTATTCACTGCTACTAGATGTGAGGATGGCCACTTGCTTAGGCTGGTTTAGTTTAGAGAAATGCATGTTCTAGTGACGGCCGGTAGTAAAGATAGCTAAATGAAACCTCCATGTGTAGAGGTCCTGAGCCCATCTGTGGGGAGGGCGGGGTATAAATCGAATAAAATAAATAAATAATAATAAACAACATAGAGCTGAACACCAGGGGCTGAGCACAATGAACAGAGGAAAGTATTTCTCTTTCATGCTCTGCTTCTGAATAGACATGGGCACGAACCGCATTACAAACCAAAAACCCCCACGAACCGCCTGATTGTCTGTTCGTGAACCGGCGGTTTGTGAGGGTCCATGGCCAATGAACCAGCGTTCGTTGGAAGCCCAGTTCATTGTGTTCGCCTACAGTTTGTGAAGCCAGACAGTCAGGCACCATCAATCAATTCCCTTGGAAACAAAGCTGGGAGAATGCCTGAACTCTGTCTGCATTCCTTCTGTCACCCTGGAAACCCAAATCGAAGCCCAGCTTGCCTTGATCGGCAGGTCTTCCTTCCAACCATGGAGCTGCAAATTGGTTACAATTAGTTACATGGAAGAAGACACCCAGGGGGAGGGAGGAGGAAGGGGGGGTGTTCTGTAGCCATGGGCACTCCAATCTCATCCCTGCAAACCCTGATAGGCAGTTCTGACGGCCAACCCCTTGTACACTGGGCCAATGTCAACTGGTGGCTCTAATTGTATCGAATGGGAGTTTCCTGGGGGCCTCGTATTGGAGAGGGTATAACTCCAAGATCCCGGTTGCAATCTTGACCAAACTTGGGCGCTGGCTGGAGGAGAGCCTGCTAAACACTCCCTGGGAACATGGGCTCTCTAAGTGCGACGGGGCTGTTCCGACATCACGAACCATGAGCCTCAAACCAGTTCGTCAGTGGGAAATGTTCGTTGCGGTTCGCTGGTTCGGGTTCATCATCAGCACCAAACCATGAACCGCTGGTTCATTAAATTTTTTTGGTTCATGCCCATGTCTACTTCTGAACTTCCCCAGACCAACTATCTGGACAATACTGGGAATGGAATTGAGGATGATTTTTCAGAAATAAGTTCTGAAATTGAATTTATCTTATTCACAGTGCTTCAAATCTAGCACCTCAGATGGGTGTGTTGATGATCCATATTTCAGAATATAGAGACCCTTACTGTGTTTGTGTCTATGGCAGTATTCTGCTTTCTAGGTGCAGTTACCTACTGCATGCAAGAACATTCAGTCGTGGGAGCCCCGCCTGCCTCCCGAAACCCCTCGGTGTAAACAAAGCTACAATGTCTGTTCTTTCACACTTTCCATTTATGTTGGGAAGTATTTTTAAATGGATTTGTTATTTTAATGGTGGTTTTGCCATGCACCTTGAAGTCCCTATAGGAAGAATGGTGAAGTAAAAAAATGAGGAGGGGACACAACAAAAGTTCAATAAATAAAAAGTTGATTGCCTGTATCTCCAAATGATTAGATGCAGTACAGCGATTCAAAATATTTCTGGCTATGTGCTCGCTCTTCACCTCCGTACCTCTCTATGGCTTTCTCGGACTGTAGCCTACACTGTTAGCTGATTCACCTACCAAGTAAACAATTTCAAACTTGCAGCCCTGTATAAATCAATCTCTGAGAAGTCCAAAGTGTAATTCTTCAACATTCATCATCACTTTTACATCCTACCCTTCCTACAAAGAGCTCACGGTTGGGGTGATACCATTTTTTCCTCACAGTAACCCTGTGAGGTAAATTAAGATGGGTAGCCATGTTAGTCTGTCTGTAGCAGTAGAAAAGGGCTAGAGTCCAGTAGCAGCTATAAAACTAACAAAATATGTGGTATGAGCCTTCGTGAGGGATCTGAAGAATCAAGTTGTGGCTTGCAAAAGCACGTACCCTACCACAAATTTTGTTAGTCTTGTAGGTGCTACTGTATTCCTGTGAGGTAAGTTAGGTCAAGAGAGACTGACTTGCTCAAGGTCACACAGTTAAGCGTCATGGTCGACAGTAGGATGTTGCCCCAAATCTTCCCTCATCCAGGACCAACATGCTAATCATTATACCACAGTGCCTCTTGAGTCCTCTCAACACCCTTTGAGCTGTTTTGATCCAGTTGTCCAGCTGCCGTCGTAAGAAACACCACTTTCTTGTAACCATTCAAATGTCATTTCAATATTTCTCTACCTTTTCAAAAGACACAGCTATGATTTATGTTTTGGAAGACTGCATGATAGAATTTGACATTTTCCAGCTGAGGTGTGGCCCATTTCCAGCTCACGCTTCATTACATTGCACTCCCTCAGAGAGGATGAAGAGAGTAAAAATAGCCAGGTTGTTTAAAATGTAGAAAGGCATAAATTAATTCTTACCAGATGGCCCATTCAATTGTCATCTTCATAAAAATTATGGTTGACAAACTTTTGCTCACCACACACACTCAAAAAATAAAGCAAAAACCTTTCCCAAAAACTATCGGGCTGAAAGAAGATATGCTAAGAGATGGGCCCTATTTTAATTCAGCCCTGTTCCTCCTAGATACTTCATTGCATATCTTTAAAGAAAAATATGGCCTGACACACGTTTCAAAGTTATGATCATGTGCTGAAAGAAGACGCAACCAGAACTCTGTGTATGTGAGTGTAGTTCAGGAACCATGCCAGATTTTTAAAAATTAAGCTGTGGGGGAAGGATTTGGGGTGTGAATGTGTGAGAGGCTGGGGAAAACACAACCCTTGACAAGCCAACTGCGATCTACTCATCTGAATTCTTCACGCTTTTTGGGAAAATGTGGGTGTGCTTGCTGTGAGTTTTGGATGCCCAAAGGAGCAAGGAGCTACAAAACAAAGTTCTCTCATTTATTATTATTGTTGGACAATGTGGTCTCTTTTGTCTATTTTTGTTGCTAGCTTTCCTGATTTTTTTTATTTCTTTTATCACCATTTTGATGCTGTTTTATGTCACTTTTATAATGCTAGTTATGTGTCATGTCATTTATATGCCATTGATAGGTCATTGATGAGGAACATGATACTAAAGTTGTGTTAGTTTAAGGGGGGGATAAAAGATTCATGGATTTGATTTGCACAAGATGGAGAAAAAATGAAACTGGGATTTTCATTTCAAAAGAGCGGATGAAAAACGTGGTAGTATCCCGGCTCAGGTGATACCTGCAAATGTGTAACTTTTACTCTGATAATATACGCCCCATTTGAATGTTTCTGCTTTTCTTTATTGGGGTTGAAAACAGGCTAACCAATCATATTTTTTCTGTGAAAACTGGCACAGGTTATGAGAGCTGGTGTAGCATTATACTTGTTCATTTTCATTCTGCAATGTGTTGCTCAAAGTCCCCAGTTCGAATCTCACTTCAACCAGGAGCCAGTTGGATCGATCTGTGCATACAGCAAAACGAGATGGTAGGAGGGGAGCCACATTTTTTGTTTGTTTAAAAATCCTGGTCCCCTTTTGTATTAAGAGGTTACCAATAAAACCATTCATAAGCTAAAAAATTGTAATGTCAGCAATAAAACAACATTGCAAACCATGCAAACAATCTCGCCAAGTATAAACACACATCAATAAAACCTTCATTGCCTGGCAAAATCAGTCTCCAAGCCAATAAGTTAATCAATGTGAGATTCAGAGTTCAGCACAAAGTTCCAAGTGGTAGGAGATTTTCATTGTCAAAGAACAGCTGAAATAAGGCTGCCTTTCTTTTTAATGATGCCTAGTATACACACAACATCTCACACATGCCTCGAGGTGGCCTCTATCTTTTGCACCAGCGGTAGTTTCCAAATTACCTTCAAGGGCAGCTCCATGTAGCTTGCATTACAGTAGTCCAATTTGGCAGTTATGGAAGCTTGGTTATTGGGGAAAAGACCCTTGCAAGAGGAAATATTATTTTATTTACAAGCAGGAACCCACAAGGACTTGCAGGGAGCATCTCATTCTCCCCTCCCCCACTACCTCCTCTTCCCTTTCCAGGAAAGCCCCCATAGCCTTTCTCCTTGTTCTCCTTCTGTCCTTCCCTGCCACCAACCAATGTACCCCCCCTGACCCCATTTTCACTTTTCCAACCTTCTTTCCCCATGGCAGCCTCTCCCTGGGAAAAGTCTGGCCAAGTTACATGGTGTTGGTCGCCAGGCCAGACACAGTTGCACAGTGGGGAACCTGCAAGGACTTCCGGGGGGTACCTCATTTCCCCTGTCTTCCTTTCCCCACACTATTTCCTCTTCTGGCAACCCACACACCTTCACTTTCCCCTGCTTTCTTCTCTTTCCCCCCATCTTCTCACCAACCTGGCCTTCCATCTTCAGCTATATTTACTATTTACTTACTTCATTTATGCCCTCACCTGAATAGCCCAGGTGAGCCTGATCTCATCAGGTCACAAAAGCTAAGCAGCATCAGCCTTGGTTGGTAATTGGATGGGAGACCTCCAACGAAGAGCAGGGTTGCAGAGGCAGGCAATGGCCAACCACCTCTATTAGTCTCTTGCCATGAAACCCCCACTAGGGGTTGCTATAAATCAGCTATGACTTGAAGGCACTCTCCACCACACTTCATTGATATCTTGCCTTTTTCACCAATGTGCACTCAAAGCAGATTTCATGACCTCCCTCTCCTTCATTTCATCCTCACAATAACCCTGTGAGCAGGGGAGGACTGGAACTGAAAAACTCTGGGAAAGGGCCTGTCCTCCAGCCCACCCTGGCGTTATTCGCCTAAAGAGGGAGGGAGAGAGGAAGAGGCAGCTTGCCTAACCAATTAGCCAGGTGATGCCTCCCTCACCTCAGGCAGGGCTCAGGCCAGGAGCCTCCTCCCTTGCCTCCTGTGGGGTTCGGGTACTTTGGGGCTCAGTCACTGCCTGCCTCCCTCACCTCAGGCAGGGCTCGGGCCAGGAGCCTCCTCCCTTGCCTCCTGTGGGGTTTGAGTGGGCACCATGGGGCTCAGTCTTTGCCTGCCTCCCTCATCTCAGGCAGGGCTCGGGCCAGGGGCCTTCTCTCTTGCCTCCTATGGGATTTGGGTGGGCACCATGGGGCTTAGTCACTGCCTGCCTCCTTCACCTCAAGCAGCGTTCAAGTCAGGTGCTGCCTTCCTTGCCTCACTTTCGACAGGGCTCGAGCGGGCTTGAGTGGGCTGGACTCAGCCCTTCTGTCACAGGCTGATCTAGCCCAGTCGGAGGGGGAGGCCATCAGCCCCGCGGGAGGTTTCCTGGTGCTCTTAATGCCAATCTCCCCTGCCTGTGAGGTAAGTTAGGCTGAGAATATGTAATGGGCCCAAAGTCACCCAGTGGGCTTCTATGGCTCAATAGGGATTGAAGGTTCCAGTTTGATACTCTAACTACTACACCACACAGGCTTTTGTAGGGTGGCTACTGTTGAACAGAATCAAGCAGCCAGGCCTGGGTGAATCATGCAAATCGAGTGGCAGCAAGCTTCTGGGTGCTTGCAGATGTGCCTGGTCCCAATGTGCCCTCCCTCAAAGGCCAAAATATCCCCAGAAGGGGCCCTGCCATCTCCACTGCCTTTTACAGACAGAAACCAAGCCTGGAATACAGGCAAAACTGTTGAAGTTGCCTAGCAACAGCCACGGAGAGCATCCATTTTGAGCTACAGGTGCTCCTTTTATCATTCTGGTGGTTTTAACACCTCAATTTAAAAAAATTAAGATTTTCCTGCAAACCTCGAGTATTTTCCTGGTTTGTTTCAAGATCCTTCTTGCTCATTCATTGTTCCAGTCTCTGGATTTAAGTCTCCTCAGATTGGTTGATAATTATATATATATTAATGATTACTATTTATTTAAAACATTTGCATCACACTTTTCTGTCCAGTTAGGGCCCTCAAAGCTTTAAAAAAACCTTTAAAAATCAACTTTAAAAGCAGTACATATGTAAAAACAGCAATTAAAACAAACCAAAAGGAGATTCAATAAGGGGGTGCAAGGTAAAACACAAATGTCTTCAGCTGCAGGCAGAAGACAATGATGGAGGAGGGAATTTCACAGTCTTGGTACCATGACCAAGACTGGTTTGTCTTGGTTTGTCACCCATTTAGTTCTTGGTTTGTCACCCATTCAGCCTTGGATAATAGTGGCACAGAAGCAGGGCCCCAGAAGACAAATGTAGCAGTTGGTTAGGTTCATATGGGAGTAGGAGGTCCTTAAAGGATGTATGTCCCAAGCTATATAGGGCTGTAAAGGACAATGTCAGATAGAATGGGACTGGCATGAGAATGGTTCCTATAACCCTCTCCAACCAGCTCTGGAGGATTTAAATGTCTTCTGGAGTCCTGGTGCATCTGTTCCCCACTCCGAAATTTAATACCTAGAAGTGGTGATCAAAACCTGAAGAATTCCGGCGCACATGTGTGCATGCTATCAATATTTTTAAAAGCCCCCCTCCCACATTTCCCCCAAAGGTACACCAGTGATAGGGTTTTATCAAGAACAAGTATCAGAAAATAGAGATTGCCCCTGGTTATATAGTGACAGTTGGAGTATATGTTCCTCTACCCTATTTAAGGGTTTTAAATAATATGGTAGCAAACATATGGAAACTTTTGTCCGTGTGTTTAAATGTTGATAGGCAGAGAGAGCAAGAAAACAAATCCTCCCACTGTGAAAAATGTGTAGTCTTGTTCCTGATATGTGGAGATCGGGGATGTGCCTCTCTTCATTCCTTGCCATCTGTTTTTGTTGCTGGACCTTTGCGGCAATATTTAAATGTTCTAAGGCATGACAGGAGAAATCAAACTGGGTGTCTTCAATACATGGTATACTCGTATCATTTTAACTTATCCCTTGAAGAACAGATTAGAGTGAACTTCACACAGGCAGATTTGCAAAGGGATTTGCAAAGAGGGGTGTGTCAAAATTGCAATATTTTGCCATGAATTTTACCCTCTTTTTCCAGCTTGCTAGTTAATTCTTTTCTGGCTTTTTTTGCTTCATTTTGCTGTCATTGTATCACTGGTTCTTCGGTTCTCTCACCTGGAAATCTTTCCTTTCCTTCCAAGCTCTTTTGATCCAATGATCTTGTGCAGCAGATAAGGAGTCTTTATTTCTTTAAGGAAAATATGGTGAAGAGATATTTGGCCAAAGCCAGCATCATCCTTGGATCTCTATCCACCAGCAAATAAGAAACTATATTATCTTTTGATAATAGAAGCAAATCACAGTTCATGGTAAAAAAATTTTAAAAGATGCTTTGATTTGTAGAGATATAAGGAAAATTATCAGGCAGTATTCCTGTTCACTAAGCAGAGCCAGATTGACGGGGGGGAGGGGGGTTAGTCTGCCACCGGCACTGCCAAAGAGGGGGTGCTGGATGCAGCTGCCAGCCCCGGGAGCGCGCAGGCAGCAGGACAGGGGGCGTGCTTGCCACGTGCCCCCTGTCCTGCAGGGCAGGCTAAAGGCAGCACGGGTGGCTGGGAGGCCGCCCACGCCATTCGCCTGCCCCACAGGACAGGGGGCACACAGCAAGCCTTTCGCCTGCCCCGCAGGACAGGGGGTGCGTGGCAAGCCGGCCGCCCCCTGTCCTGCAGGGCAGGCAAATGGCGCGGGCAGCCTCCCAGCCACTTGCGCTGCCGCCACCAGCTCCATGGCGCGCCGGGACAGCTGGCTAGCTGCGGGGCGGCAGGGGCCGCCCTGCATGATGGTGTCATGGAAGTGATGTCATCACACAGTGCCGGGAGCACGCACGCGCTGTGCACGCACATGAGTGGCCAGTCTTCAGGTGCCCTGGGTGCCGGCAACCATAGATCCGGCCCTGTCACTAAGTGGTAAATATGATGCTAAACATCACATGAACTCACGAAACAGTCTTCTACCAAATCAGCCCTTTGAACTTTCAAAGTCAAAATGGTCTATTACGACTGGCAGTGATCTCCAGGGTCTCAAGTGGAGGTATTTCATGTCACCCATTACCTGATCCTTTTTGTTTTCCCAGTCACATGGAAAAATCAGAACCTCCATCAGGAAGGATGGAGCTGCCAGAAAGAGGTACTTAAAAACCCTTCAGTTGCTACCTGGAAGCTGTTGATGTGGTCTCTATGCTGCTCACTTCTTTCATCCTAAGTTATGTTATGATTTGTAATGTGTGGGGTCGGTATTCCTTCTACTTGACTCTGATGCCAAGGGACTGGATGAATCCTATGTCCTCCAGAGTTATAGTTTCAGCAGACTTGCCCTTTTCTTCCAAGGAGGCTTGTTCAGACTCAGGGAGATGGCAAATTCTGGCAGGCTGAACTCCATTCCCTTCCATGTGTATACAGCCTCTGCAATTTTAACCTCTGCGCAAGCCTCTTGCTTTGGCACATTGTAATGTCCATTTCTGCCTTCCCTGGTCTCATATCTTACTGATACTCCGGGGTTTATGCCTCTCCAACATGGACTTGCCTTCCAAATTCTCTATGGAAGCTACAGGTAAGAGCTAGCTAAGTAATAAATAATCATAATAAATCTTATTTTGCCACTTTTCAAGGGCAAGTAATTTTTTTTGACCTTATGAATACCAGAACAGAAGAAAATCATCCAAAGCGCACGATGCATTTTCCAAAAAACCTGTTCTGAGAAGCACCACCGAAGACTCAAAATGACACTATAACGTTACTGAGCATTCGGCAAAGCTCTAATCGTGGAGCACTAGAAGTTCTAGAGGGATTTCAACAAGTTTTTGCATGGTCAAATCCCATTAATAAGCTGGCCTCCTTCCAAGGCTCTCTGTGTGTGTCTCGCTCATCTGCCACAACGTCCAGAAGGCAAGGAAACCTCACCTGCTCAGTCATCCCTCTGCATATTAATTGCTTTCTTCTGGCTTATTATGGCACCAAAAGGTTTTCGAATGAAAGGGGGAAAGCCTTCATCCCTCACTGTGAAGATGTGAAAGGCAAAAATTAGGGGACACAATGTTTAAATTATTAGTCAAATAATTTATTTGGATCAATTAAATAGGTGCCCCCCCCATAATCACTTAGCAGTATTTTTAATGTAATTTTTAAAAAGTACTTATAAGATTGTAGATGGTAAGTGCCATCAATAACTATTAGACTTGGTGGTGGAAGAGAATTTTCATGTTCAGTGGGAGTATTTTATTTTTTT
Organism: Eublepharis macularius; assembly: GCF_028583425.1. Classification (NCBI taxonomy): domain Eukaryota; kingdom Metazoa; phylum Chordata; class Lepidosauria; order Squamata; family Eublepharidae; genus Eublepharis; species Eublepharis macularius. The sequence goes on from NC_072802.1 coordinate 21,447,366, forward strand.
AAAAATTTATAGTCCGCTCTCCCTGCAAGCAAGCTCAGAGCAGATTCATCACAACATATAAATAAATATAATAAAAACATATAATAAAACATTGGTAGCAATCATATGATTAAAATACCGCACTAAAAGTGCTGCAGGTGGCTCACATTGCACCCCACATCTCAAAAACATCCCCAAGTTCTGCATGAAGGATGGCTAAGATTTAATAAGTACACGTTGGGGGATGTCTCTCCCCCCCCCCCGCAACTGGGAGGGGCTGGTTGGGCAAATCCTAAACAAGTCTACTCAGAAGTAAGTCCCATTGTATTCAATGAGGCTTACTTCCAGGAAAGTGACCTAGTGTGCCTCTGAACACTAGACAGTCGGGTGTAATATGCCTTTGCTCTCTGTTTGTGGACTTCTACTTATGGTTGCCAGTCTCCGGGTGGGACCTGGAGATCTTTTGGAACTACAACTAATCCCCAGGCTACCAAAATCAATTTCCCTGGAGAAAATGGCTGCTTTGGATGGTGGACGCTATGGCATTATTCCCTGCTGATGTCTCTCCCTTCCTCAAACAGTGCCCTGCCCTGTTTTGCTGAGCGGCGCGGAGGGCAATCTCAACTCCCCTCTGTCTGGAGATCAGGGAGCGGGGCCACCAGCCATGTGACCATTTTCTCTGAGGGCAACCCACTGAGTTCCGCCACCTCTTTTCCCAGAAAAAAAGCCCTGGTTACCAGTCAGGCCTCAGGGAACATCCCCTGCTTGGATGGGGACTGGCTCAGTGAAGTAAACTGCAAAGATTTCTTTAACTATGGAATCCAAAAGAGGGGGGGGCTCGTGACAGAGGACACTCTTTGACAGTGGGGGGTCCTAGTTCAGTCTCTGGTGTCTCAAGGAGAAAAAAATGGTAGGAAAGTCCTTTTTTTTACTTGATACCCTGGAAAGCCACGGCCAGTCAGTGTAGTCAATACTGAGCAGATAGACCAGTGGTCTGTCTTGATATAAGGCAGCTTATGTTCAGGGAAGGGCCCATGGCTCAGTGTACAACACACAGAAAGCCCCATGTTCAGCCTCTGGTCTCTCCAGTTGATGGATCTCAGGTAGCAGGTGTTAGGAAATACCTTTTTCTGTCAGAAAACTGTTGAAAATCAGCAGACAATCCTGAGCTGGATGGACCAATGGTCTAAGGCATCTTCGTATGACCTGGGGCACACCACCCACCATGGCTATATGAACTCTTCAGGTGGCATTGTCCCAGAAGTAAATGTCAAGGAAGATCTCGTCCCCCATTGACATCTCTTCTTATTTTTTTGCTATGTTAAGACATGAAAATATTGCCATTGACAGAGAGCTTAATTTCACACAGTATCGGAAGATGCAGATTTAGCTGGCTGAATAAGCTAAAGATGCCTGATCTGGTATTTAAAAGTCGTTGACATTTAATTAGTATGAATACATTCTAGCCCTATCATAGTCATTCGCTTTTCTGGCTGGGCATTAGGTGACTGCTGTGAAGCATAAAGGTTTTTTTCCCCTTGTGTCCCAAACCTTGCGATGAGACATGATTAATGAGATGAAATCCCCAATTGGTGTTTCCTACCAATCAATAGGCAGATGGGCAGGGGAAGACGCTGAACAGAAAGACGGCCCGTCATGCTTAAGCAGTGACCAAGGAAAAGAGGGAGAGTGGCTGGAAATGACTGAGGCACAGGATCCCTTCCACGTGCTCTCTTGATCAGATAAATCTTGTTTTTCATATTTTAATTAAGTTCAAATAGCAAAAAATCCAGCTGAAGGAGCTCCATGACTGGTTAGAGGCTCAAGTTAGTGAGAATAGCAGGGACTCAATTCCCCCAGTCAATGAAAAAGGTTATTGACAAGTGTGGAAAAAGAGGTTACTCACTCTAGCACAGAGGTTTAGCACTAAAGACCATGAGCAAGGTCATTCATTCATCCATTCATCCGTTCATCCGTTCATCCGTTCGTCCGTTCGTCCGTTCGTTCGTTTGTTCATTCATTCATTCAGGGGATGTACATGCCACCTTTCCAGAAACTGGCTTGAGATGGCTCACAAGGATAAAAGCAGAAACATAATTTTTTAAAAAGAAGGCATGGGCATAAAAACACCATAAAACAATCACTGAGCAACCTAAAATAATATCCATAAAACAGACTTTGGTTTAGGAGCAGACCATAAAAGAGCTTTTTTCAAAAAATCAATACTCTTAATGAATAGCCTGAGTAAAAAGAAAGGTTTTGCCCTCGTGCTTAAAAGGTAGTAAGGTAGGCACCAGGTGAGCCTTGAGGTGGAGGGCAGTCCAAAGACTAGGTGCCATCACTGAAAATGCCCTCTTGTCACCTGATCTTGTCTTGCTATGACCTAGATGACCCAGACTATCCCAGTCTTATCAAATTTTGTAAGCTAACTAGGGTTAGCGCTTGTTAGTAGTCGGATGGAAGACCACCAAGGATGACCAGGGTCACTACACAGAGGCACACAATGACAACCCACTTCTGTTAGTCTCTTGCCTTGAAGTCCCCAACAGGGGGGTCACCATAAATTGGTTGCAACCTGAGAGCACTTTACACACACACACGCTTGTCACCACACAAGTCACACCTGAGACAAGGGATTGAGAGGAAGATCTTAATTGGTGGGCTGGACATTACAGGGGGGGCAGTCACATTCTGCAAGTTTTACAACACAGCCATGGATAGCCATAATGCAGGAGGGACAGGAGGAGTCCATTTACAATACGACCAGACCAACTATTACCCCAGCAATCACTCCAAGCCACCAGATAGCTTCCTAGATCTTCACTGAGGTAGGCACTCTAGAAATCCTGTGATGAACTCCGCTGCTCTGAGGGCACCGTTCAAGGATTTCCTCAGCTGAACTCCACTGCTCCCAGCATTAGCCTAGATGTGTCTACTTTGAAGTTCTAGGTGGACTGTGCTTATTTGTAGGAGATCAGGATATCATATTGAGATGTAATCTCACCCAACCCTTTTAACAGCTGGCTCAAGTGTTGCGGGAGTTGATTCTGAAGGCTGTGATGAAATCTTTGTAATCATGCTTCTTCCTGGAACTCTATTTCATCATTATAGTGGGAGTCTTTCCAGGCAGGAGATCCCCTTTACATTAGGTGATAGCATATGGTAGTTGTTTTTGTTGCACCAGAGAACGGGAGGTTACCTTACTGGTCCAGATGCACTTTGGCCCACATGCTTCTGCTGCTCAGGAATAACAAAGGAAGAAGCAAGGACAGAGATCTGATGCTGTTAGGGCCAAGCTAGAAGTGACGAATGACGCTTAAATGGCAAGTGAAGAGACTCACGTGCATTCCTCCCTGTTCACTTGCACTCCACTTGCACTCCACTCGATCACTACGTGATCGAGTGGAGTGCAAGTGGAGCACAAGTGAACAGGGAGGAATACACGTGAGTCTGTTCACTTGCCATTCAGTGTAATTCGTCACTTCTAGCTTTGCCCTAAGGGAAACGAGATGGGGCACCGCAGTAGTTGATGGTGAGCATGTGGGTCGTCCCAAGTATGGGGAATGAGTCCCACATCTAGAAATCTCATGCGCCTTAATTTTTTTGTTCCTTTGGCTAAAAATTAAGAGTTCCAAGGCAGTTGTGGAAACTGTCGGCTGCAGCTGAGCAGATGTTTAGCTCAAAGGAAGAGGATTTCTGTAAATCTTCAAACAGATGCTTTCTTGATCAAAGGAGCTAAATTACCCAGCAGGTCCTTCTGCTGAAGTGCTGCAGTGGCCCTAGCGAAACACATCTGCCTTTCCCAACAAGGTTTTGCAAAGATGGTTTGCCCATCTTCCCTTTTGGGCAAATGGCACTTGGAAAGCAAAGCGGAGTTCAAACACATGAGGCGGTATGTTAATGGCATCACCCACAGGAACAGTGAAAAACCCCATTTGAGGAAACTGAACGCCATAAGCTGGCTATTCTATTTTTTTTAACTGCCGAAAATGAAGGCATTAAATAATTTAAACTCTTCCAAAGGTCATGGAAGCCCTGTAGTAAGTTGCTATCATTAACGAAGTGTGTTGTACAGGACGAGCTTACTATGCAAGCAAAACTGTGGCCTTCCTGGCCATTAAACTGAGAGTTGCTTCTCACAAAAGGAGCCAGTCTCTCCCCCCCTCATATTAGGGTCTAGAGTTAATCAAATTCCAGGAGGATCAGCCCAGTCCATCCCCGCATCAGGTGAGAGTAGCCATGCCTCCCTTCTTCTGCACAAAAATCCTCAGCTCTTACAGGCACTGGACATTTTCATCCTCATCTGTGGATGTGTTCATTTTCTCAGGGTAAGAGTGTTTGTGTCGGGGTTTTCTCAGGCATGATTTTTTCCCAGCTGTGGTTGTACTATCCATATACCTCTGCTTCCCCTTTAGGGTATCTTCTCTGGGTTGTATGGGAGGATTTTACTGTATTCTTTAGCTTCCAGGATTTCTCTGGACATATAGGAAGCAAACGAGTTCTGAAGTGACTGGTTCCCTCTGTTCTCTGGGCTTAAGGTAGTACAACTCTCCTTCCCATAAGACACTAGCTCTGTAGACGTGACCCTTCTGCACATTGACGAAATGCATGGAGGGGGCTAGTGGGCACAAGCAGATGCTCACGAGGATAGTGCCTACGTGTGCAGGAAGCATCTACGCATCCACTCCCACCCCATGATCAGCCGTGCAGATGACCCAGAGATCATATGGGGGTGGGGGGCAGGGCTTGCACCTGCTGCCCCTCCACACTCATTCGGTTAATGCGTGGAGTGGCCTTGTGCAGAGGATCGCTAACCAGGATGTAAAATAAACGTATCTGGCCACCTGGATCCATGCCGTGGTAACATCAAGACTTGACTGTTGTAATGCTCTATACGTAGGTCTCCCATCTAAGTTAACTAGGAGACTCAATTTGGTGCAAAATGCTGTTATCAGGAGCAAGCAGGAGCATGAACGTTTCTCCCATCCTGCAGTCACTCCTTTGGCTACCTATCAGTTACCATGCTCAGTTCAAGATATTGGCTGTCACATACAAGGCTCTTCCTGGCCTTGGTCTGGCACACCTACGGGACCGCCTCCCTCCCGATGTTCCTCCATGGCCACTTCGCTCATCTGAACAGGGGCTCCTGAAGGTGCCACCCTGCACATGGGTGAAATCAACAGCTGCCTGTACACGTGCATTGCCTGTGGTGGCCCCGTCCTATGGAACAGCCTGTCTGAGGAGCCTCCTCTCTCCTCAGCTTGTATAAATGGTGCAAAATGGAATTATTCAAAAGGGCTTTTTTACACAGATAGGACAGCTATACATTAGGGAGGTGGACTTAAAGAGATGCTTCACGACCGAAGTAGGGACCATAGACTTCACTACTTTGTACTACTATGTACTTATCTGTTGCCTTACATCCTATCTGTTGCTTTAAGTATGTGTTCCTAGGTACTACCTGTTGCTTTAAGTATGATCCTACTAGGTAGTTCTATGTTGCCTAATGTCAGTCCTAAAATTGCTTATGTTCTGTTTCAGCATTTCTTCAAGTCTGTATTGGATTTTTGTTGATGTCATGGCTTTGTAAACTTGCATTTATTTACTCTATGGCATTGTTTATTGAAATGTCCCTGATACTGACTGTGCTAATCTCATACTATTTAACCCACTTTGAGTCTCAGAAGGTGGACTATAAATGACATAAATAAATAAATAAATAAATAAATAAATAAATAAATAAATAAATAAATAAATAAATAAATAAATAAATAAATAAATAAAGTGATGCTCACTTGTCCTTGTTGATGCAATATTGAAAGCTCTGTGCTCTGCCTGCGATCAGTTTTGACACAATTCTAAATCACCTTCACCGAGCAGAAAAATAAAGCTGCAAGCCTATTTGTGCTTTACATGGAAGTAAATACCATTTGACTTCACAGGCCTTTTGTCTAGCAACATGGGATTAAGCTATAAAGATCCCCGACTCAAGTCCCTATCCCAACCCATTTTCCTCTTCACTGCTCAGCACCTGCCACTATTCTTGTCAATCCGGATGGAGGTGTGTCCAAAAGACACACAGTGAAAAGACAACAGTTGCAGTGCTTCTAATCTGAAATTGAACAGGTTTTCCATTCTGCCTTTCCCTGAAAAGTTATGCAGGGTCTTCATAACCGAGATGAGGTTTCTAGGTATGAGATACATTTTTATATTTCAGGAAGTTTCCAAAAAGGCATCCTCACATGCAATTTGAAGTGGTACAATTCAGTGAGAGGTACATCAAATGAGATGGGATTTCAGAACAGACAAACAAGCAAACCTTTTCTTCTTATGTGATGATTTTCCTACATCAGTATCACTTTCGTGTAGGAAATCATGCATATACAGTATGGTGCACATACCATCAGATGGAACCAATGTACACATCATGTGCTAAGAAGTCACAAGTGTGACCTGTTGGAACATTATGATGTATGAAGAAACCATTCGCAAGAGTGCATGTTTCTAAGAAAAAAAGATAGGAATTTATTTTGTTTTTCTTATCTATCAAGAACCTTCCTTAGACCTGGGTGCATTTTTTTATAGCTGGTTCCATCTGCTCGTATGAATTGGTATATACAGGAATCATGCTGCCATCTATAGGATGGAAGAGTGTGACAGGCAGGCATAATACACAGATAGCAATACAAGGAATGAAGGCAGATTCCTAATTCTCCTCCTACAGAAAAGGAAGCCATAATTGCTGCAGCCCATGTGCATTTATCCCATTATTGCCTCTGCTCGGCATGACTTTGCAGGTTCTTAATAGCTGGTCCAAAACCTGTAGAACTTGTTTGACCCAGAAACAACAAGTGCATGAAAGAAATGAATATGTATGCTGCAGGATATATGCCACATTGGTTTTCTAGTTAGTAACAACATTTGAACAAAGTCATTGATGACTTAATATAAAGTCTTCCATCCTCCATTTTACCTGAAAGATCAAGGCAGGAGAGACTTGATAGAGTTGACCTCTAATCTATGTCCCATCTCTGGAGAGCCTTTCTGCCAAGCCGATCTGGCCAGCTTCCAATTTAAATACAAAACAGAATACAAAATGTTCAACCCCCCAAACAATAAGATAGCGGCATTTCCCCATGCCGCTGATGGTTTCTTCAGGACCTTGGACAGTGCAATCCTAAGCAAAGTTATGCTAAGTTCACTGAAATGTGCCTCTGCTTCAGGCTGCACAATCTGCTTCCTAACTGGGCTGCTTCTCTCCTCTTCTTTTTAATTTTTTAAAAAAACTACTCTTATCTAACCCATTGGAAAGACTGCAATGAACACAGAGGTTGGGGTCAGGGCTTGTTGCTGCAATCCCTCAAGGCACGCAAAAAGTTCATTGTACACAGAACGTGTGGGTACAAAATAAACATACGGAGAGGGGGAGTTGGACTCCCTTTATCTCTCTGGACCAAAAGTGCTGACCAGTCCCCATCACTACCTATGCCCATTTGCTTTACAGGAGAACAGAGCTCTGCAAACTGTACATGTGCAGAATCTATCGCCATGGTCAATAATGCTACTTTTCAAATGACTGAATATATATGTGCACAGGCTTCATTCGGAGATTAATGTACAGAGAAGGAAGGGTGGGGTCAGTGCACTTATTCAGAAGTGGAAGGAGGGGCTTCCATGTTCCAACCCACCCATCCCTATTTTAAAACAGCTGCATTGGATGCCAATTTGTTTCTGTGTTCAACTGCAGGTGCTGGTTAGAATCTTTAAAGTCCCTTGCAGCCTGGGACCCATATATCTGAAGGTCTATGTCTCCTCATATGTCTCCCATGCACCAGCTGTGGAAATCTGGTTGCCTTTTCAGCTGTTAGATCCATGCATACTGGGAGCCCAACAACTGCATGTGTCAAGAATATGTGCTACCTTCTAGTTATGACTCCACTTAAGGCAATTTAGACATTTGCTAATCTCACTGCTTTGCTTTAGTGGCTTCCGCCTTGTGGAACAGGCTCTCTAAGGAGGTGAGGGCGGTTCCATTTTTAGCAGTTTTTAGGAGATGCTGTAAGGCCATTTGATTCATCAGGGCTTTTAATGGGGTTTAAGCTGCAGACATTTTCTGGAGGGAGGAGAGTAAGTAGGGTTTTAGTGTATGTTTTAATCTTCGAATTTAAGCCTCCATGAGCCACAAGGGACAGGAGGGGCATAAATATTTTCATAAATAGAATTAAGAAACTGTCCAGGGACCAAATGCTCATGTGCACAGGGCTAATTTGGAATCATGAATGAGGCTCTACAGTGTGTCAGGTCTTCCAGTTAACTTCATGGCAGAGTGGGGTTTGAATGGAAGTTCCCTTTCCTTTGTCCACTGCTCAGCCCAGACACCACACTGCTCCTTGACTCTGTATGGAGTACACACATGCAAGCTATTCATTCTGGGTTTTCCATTCCAACTGTTGTTTAGAGGCTGAAGTTAGAAGTCCAAGCACTTTGTTTTCAAAAAACACCCCAAGTGGATCTTGCCCGGAGCAAGAAAAGGTAAGAAAACCTGGCTTCGTTAAAGTGTAACTTGGAAGTAGCAAATGGCACATTTTGGCAAGTTTAAGTTTTCTCATTTTCTTGGGATGAAATATAAACCAGGAAGTGGGGGGGGGGTGTTTGACGAGAACCCTAGACAATAACTGCATAATAGCTACATAATCTTTGGAACTCATTACTGAGAAATGTTAATCTGTGAATAGAGACGCCAGAAGAATGATGTTACTCAGCAGTATGCTAATTGCCTGACCATGGCAGTTAAAAATGTCCTCGGAACAACATAAGTGCTTGTTGAAAGAGAGCCTGTACACAGACGCAGAAGACTCATTTTGCCAGATCAGACCAATAGCTGACCAGGTGCCTCTGGGAAGCATGAGGGAGACAACCATTCCCCATGGATTGCCCAGAGCATGCCATCAACAGAACATGAATTCTTAGCCATGGCCACCCCAAAGGTCAAATTCGACGTGACAAGGGCAGGCATATTTGTTTGTTTATAGTCCCTTTCAGATGTTGTATCTGCACAGAGCAGGAGCGTAACAACTGCACATGCTACCTACAATGCTCCTGAAACACATGCTTGCTGTGTTGTCTGAACAGGGGTGATGCATGTATTTTGCATGTGTGTTCAGTTTCAATACAGACCAATCAGAACCCTAAAAAAAATCCAAGGGTCAGTTTGCATGTACCAAAGCTTTATGTGCATGCCAAACACACATTGCTGCTGTCCAGAGAATGTGGTGAACGCACACATCAGGAAGATCTACATTAGGCTGAGATATATGATTTGGTACAGCTGAATATAAAGTCTGTGTAAAGGACTATTGTGTCTGCCTGGTACTTGTATAAACTGAAGATGAGGGTATAATTCCATCATCAAATAGGGTCCTCAGGTAAATTCTCCTGACATTACATTTCCCCTACCGTTCATGTCCCCATCACCCCATGTAGTTTCTTCCCAGTCTGGCTCGCTTCCATTATAGGAACCAGGCTGGGGAAAAAGAAGTTCAAGTGATGCAGGAAGTAAGGTGTCGGGAAGGGGAGGAGTTAGATATCATCCATATTCTCCTTTTGGTGTTAAAAATTAAAGCCAAGCTACAAGAGACGAATTACACGAGGAGGAGCACGTGAAGGGAGTCATAATGTTAGCTGGGAAGCTGAGTTTTAAAAGAGATTGGCTTTGTCAATTTCCCTTCTCTACAGAGCCAGGGAGATGCTGCTCAGAGGGTTTGTTAATTTCCTCTTTGCTTCTTAGAAGGGGAGGTGAAACTGGCAGCGCCTTCTGGAGGCAAAGAGGAAATTAACAAACCCTCTGAGCAGAGATTTTCCTGGCTCTGTAAGAGAGGAGAAATTGACAAAGCCTTCTGATCTCTTTTAAAACTCAGCTTCCCAGCTTACATTGCGACTCTCTTCATGTGTTCCTCCTTGTGTAATTCATCTCTTATAGCTTAGCTCTCAGACTTGACACAACAAGGACCCAACATGGCTGCTATCATTATATATAGTTAGGTTCCTAAGCCATGGATTGACTTGGGCTGCAATCCTACAAACACTTTCTTGAGAATAAGCCCCATTGAATAAAATGGGACATACTTTAGAGTGTGCTTAGGTTTGCTCCCTGTGCCTTCCTAGCACTCCCTGTTGGATGCTAAAGCATATTGCTAGGAGCATGGGACACATCTTAGATAAAGACTTAAGACTTGTAGCTTTCTCTCCACCTCTTCCTGGGATAGGGGTGTGCTCAATGTAGGAAACCAATTCTATATACTGCACAGTTTCCACTGGTTGCTGTCAGCAGTGTAGACTGGAAGGGAACAGCTCAAGGATGGAACAGCAGGATCCAGAGACATGGCCTAAGAAACAAAGTTCTGATGCATGCCTGGATGTGCCACAGAAGTTCTAATGAGCATACACATATGCAGGCCCCTCTATCCCATTATCTGCAAATGCTTCCCAGCTTATTCCAGTAGAAGCAGTTATTTATTCACAATATGTTAAATGAACGAGGCAGCTTGCATTGCAAAATTTGTGGAGTCTTGGGGTGTATGGATTTTTCTAGGATATTGGAAAAACCCAGACATTTGGAGAGGGGGGAATTGAAATATATCCAATACCTTCTTATCAAACCTCACTTTATTTTACTACTTTAAAAACTTAGAATTTATCATTTGTAGTTTAGTATGTAAAATTGTACTGTTTGGTACAGTTACAACATATTCTACAAGCAAAATTGTGAGTATACCCAAGGCTAAAGGGAGAGACCAGGTTGCCAACTGGCCAGGAGAAAAATGTCCTGTTCCTTTAACAGAGCCGTAATACGTGGAAATGGGCACTTGAAACTTTTCATGGCATAGTAGCAAATAACACCACCTGGTAATTAATGTCCCGTTAAGTCTCTGTTAAAGAGACAGGACATTTTTCTTCAGGCTCTCAGCAACCCCGGGGCTTAGTGTTTGCCATCTGAGAGGCAGGAAAAGTTGAAAACAGAATCCATACATTTTGTAGTAAAGAAAGGAAAGAATGCTATTTGGACAGAAACAGCCCATCTCATTTAGCCACAATAGGCTTAGCAGCATATTTGGATCCTGAGGTAAACTTTGAAACATTGAAAACAGTAGTGTAGTATCATCACACACATTACTGCCTATTAACGGTAGACAAACTTAGTCAGATTTAAATATTAATTCTATAGGCTTGAAAATATGTTGTATATACACAGGAGTCATCACAGTCTAATGCTGCAGATTGTCATGCATAACAATCTTCATACTACACACTGAGGGAATAAAATCCTGTCTTTAAAAGCATTTCACTCATTCCAAAAGAGAACTTAGGAGTTGTTTTCAATGCTCCCATAAATTTCCAGTTCTCCCTTAAGAAAAATGAGGGGGAGGTCCTCCCAAAAGCTAAGTGTCCCCCTGAATTTTTCCTGAGGAGAATTCACATCCCTAGGTTGTGCACCATTTTTGAGTACATGCTGGACTACATGCAGGTGTGACTGACTGCATGTTTTGAAGAAGTCTGAGAGAGGAGGGTTTTGAGTCCTAGCAGAGAGTCAAATTCTGTGAGGAGAGTTGAAAGATGAAGTCCTCTAGGAAAGCAGTTTTCAGCACTGGCAGGAGAACTGGGAAAGTTGGCAGGAGGTTTGAGTAGTAAGTGCAGACCCCCAAATGGGCCCAAAAGGAAGGGGTCCATCTTCTAAAGGAGAAGAGATTGTCCTTTCCCACTTGAAACAAGGAGACAGTTTTAGAGAGGGGAGAGATTCCTGGCCGGGTATGGTGAATAACTGCCTGAGGAGAATTCAAGATTCAGTTGAGGACTCAAGGAAAGCACTGGTGTGTGCAGAGAGGGGTTTTTGGGTACTAAAAAGAGGGCACCGGCCTTCCTAACCCGAGAAGTGAATACTAAAAAGAAAGTATACTCAAGTACTCGGGAGAGAAACCAGGGAAACAAAAGCCTAATGACAGAAGCCTTAAGTAACAGCAAAGAGCCTAAAATCTGAAGTCTCCGCGTGCTCTGAATGTTACCTCAGTGATGTAGATGTGTATATGTTGAATTTTACCTCAAAAAGCTTCAACTCCTGACTTTACCTGACCTTTCCCCATTAATCTAAATAAGCTCCTTAGTTATTTTTGAGTTTTAAAATTCTGGTTCCATTTCTGCAGTTTAAGGATGAGGAATTGTCCTAGCAGTGCTAGGTTTTGAAGGATGGCGTCCCCTCAGTCCTGAAGCTGACGCAGTGTGGAGGAGCCCTGAAGGTGCTGGACCCCAAATCATGCCTGACAGAAGTTCCACAAAGACCAACTTCCTTGACTGCTCACCACAGCCTCTTCCTCTGAGGGCCAAGCTACACATGATGAATGACACTTGAACAGCAAGTGTATTTCTCCCTGTTCACTTGCCCTCCACTCAATCCACTTGCCGTTCAAGTGTCATTCGTCATGTGTAGCTTGGCCCTCAGTTCAGCAACCAGTGTGAGATATCTTTTGGCATACATGCCTGGTCCATACAAAGCTCACGGAGTGACCTTGGGCCAGACACCTTACAGCCTAACATTACCCCTTTCTCAGCCTAATTACTCCAGAGGGTTGTTGGGAAGATAAAATGGTAGAAGGAAGGGCCACCTTTAACTCCCGGGAGGAAGGGTGAGATAAAATGCACTAGACAGACAGGAGTTCAGTCACAGCCAAACTTTGGGAACCACAGCAAAGTAGCACAATAAAAAAAATCTTCCCAACGCCAAGCTACAAAGACACAAAACACAATCTGCACTGTTTGATCATCATGCAGCCAATGTTGGCACCATTGCAAAACATTATTTGGATACAAAAGCTGTTAGGTAGCAAAAACAACATTGTTTTTAATGACTTTTTTCCGTCAGACTGGATTCCAGACTTATACCAACACACAGTTGACATTTCATACTGCTCTGCAGAAAAGCATGTAAAATGAGTCCATGTTTTAAAACAGCAGGGAAGCTTCCATTGCTACAATTAACCAGTAACATATGCCACTACTGCCAAGAGGATTTTTAATCCCTTTAAACATTAATGTAGTATTTTTGCTTCTGTCGCAATACGGCAGCCATCTGCGTTTGAACCTGCTGGGAAACCAGGGATAGGATAACAGAGAGAAAGAGAAAGGGAGGGGAAAGAAGCGAGTGAGGGAGAGAGAAGGAGAGAATCTTGTTGTTTTAGATCCAGCATCTAAAACAATTTAAATGTTTTCTAAAGTATTATTAAGGAGTCAGATGGCTGCATGAATATTGCTCAAACTGCTCATTGTAAGGCAGCAGGAAACCAAAACAAATCAAAACACAAATATGTGCTTTTCTCCCAAAGGGTTTTTTTAAAAAAAAATTGGCATACCTTTGCGGAACAAGTGCTAAACTTCTAACAAAGGCATTTTCCTTTCTAGGAAAACAAATACCTTGCATGGAGGTGGGGGGGAAACCCAGCTACAGGGGAAGGTGCAATACATTTGTTTAACCTTCAAAAGGTGAGACAGTCGACTGTTTATTTGATATCATTATATGTAATTCCAAACATGGCCCCAGTTGCAGATCCTTAAATCTGGTGTTTGGGGCCATGTACAGAGAAAGATTTATTTAGAGACTGGGGGAGCCCCTAGTTTTGTAGAAAATGTCAAAAGTTTTTAAATGTAGAGGGGTATATTTAAGAGAGGTACATTGTCGGTGTTTGTGCAGAGAGGGTGGGGAGGGACAGGGAGGTAGCGGGTAGTTAGGTAAAATAAGTGAGTTGGGTAGAAGTGGGACACCACAGCCACCAGAATTCCTCTCCCCCTTTATGTTTTGTATGGGTCTTCATGGCAAGGCTGCTGCAGGGAAAAGAATAGGAGCTCCAGGCAGTGACCGTTACATGAGTCAGGCTAGCGGCGGCACAGGAGGTGGACATGGAGCAAAAGTTGTCTGTTATGCTCCCCCCAATGCCTTTGCTAGCCACTGTATGAGTCAGGCAGGTAGGGGAGATGGTGACACAGCTAGCAGATGGGCTGGCTGGTGACAAGTCAAAGGGGAAGGCGAGGATTTCCCCACAAATCCCAACAAGTCTTGCACATCTCCCACTTGTACGTATATAGCTTTTAGCATTGCATCCTATGTTACTGTGAGCAAGAAATAAAACCAGGGTGGTCTATGTAGATGAATGGGTGAGGCTTTGCATACAGGGGTGGGCTTTGTTCTCACTGGCTCCTACTGAATTCTGTGGGACAATATAGGGTTACAAACTGGGAGACAGCTGAGAGGGCAAAAACTTACTTCTCATTGTAAATACTAATCACCAGGGGTAGGAAGCAGATTTAATTATCACCACAAAGGTATTCCTCATTGCATTCCTTTTAACGTCTTCTATGTACATGAATGCAACCCCCCCCCCCTATCTTCATGTAACCCTGTCTGGGATTACCTAGAGATTCTTTTTGTGTACGGTGTTTCATCAACGCCCAATTATGCATACGTACAGTGGTCAACTTGCACAAAAAGACTCCTGATGCAATCATAGACATGATCACATCAAAACTGCTTGTTTGCAGTTTTCTCAATGTGAACATGAGAGCTGGTAATGTGTCTGGGGCGGGGAGGTGCAAGCAGACCGCGAGCGGCAGCAAACCGCAAATCCTTCAGTTTTGGAATTAGGAGTAGAAATTCTCCTAGAACCTGTTTTAAGGCCACCAAACCAACTATTTGAAGCATATTTTGAACTGGGTGAACTTTCACTCCCTATAGTTTCATGCCTGCTGGATAGCTTGCTGCCTGTTTTCAACATTAAAACCAATTTCAGCTTTAAAAAGAGTTCCTTCTACAAGACAATTATTGTTGTCAAATAAAAACAGACAATGGCTGGCAAGAAGCCGAACTTTATATATATCCCTCTTTCTGTTCTGTGTCTTCAGCCTTGACCTTCCCTTTGGATGCAGAGATCAACAGAAATGTCCAGGGAATCAGCCTCTCAGCATTTTGAGCAGGGGAAAAGAAACACCAAGCCTACCCTTTCTCGACTCAACAGTCACTTATCAAAAACTCATCCGTGAGGGAGAAATTTGTTACCTCACGGAGAGGCAGGTATGTAAATTAACTTTGCAGCCACAGTCTGAGTTTCTTTTGCAATGTCATGGCTGGCTGAAACATGTTTTCGTATTTAACATGTATAAAACATGTATTTGTTTTACTTATCTAGATATTTGCACACCACTTTTCTCCCCGGAGAACCCCAAAGTGGCTTACAAACTGAAAAGGAGACACTGCACATAAACCAATAAACAACAAAAACGATGGCAAAATTTCATGTTGGGGCATTTCTGGAGTTTCCAGTGATGGACTAAGAGCCAAAGGGTCCTGTGACTCTTGCCTTTCTACTTGAGCCTGTAGCCACACCCAAGTTTTACATAGTACCTAGACAGGAAAGAGGGGAAAACCCAAACCCACAACAAGAAGATGCAGCTGCTAAGTGTGTCCCTCCACTCTTTCCCTCCCAGCTTAAATTCATCTTAGATTTTACAGTATGAGTGTTCATGTTCATAGATTTCCCACAGTAGCCAATGGGAAGCTCAGGCTGCATTCAAACGTCAGATCAAGCCCACATGAAGCCTGAATGTGCATGCAGCCAACTTGGTGCCATGCTGTCAGGTGCTTTGCATCACCTGTCATATCCAGCAACACCTTGCGCTTAAGATTGTAGTCTAATGCTGTATGTTATGATTATGGTTAAATGCTGAGGCTATTTTTTGACCGGACTGCAAATGCTGCTTGCCTTGTCTTTCGGACCCGCAATGTGAAACTATGCAAGGGAGGCGTTTGTTCCTGATCTGTATGCTCCGCTGAAATGCACCAGGGCCCTAGCTCCTTAGTCTGGGAAGCGGTGTCTGCACAGATATCATGACCTTGAAAAATCCCATGCATCAGTTCTGCTGTTTTCCCGCTTAGATGTTTTCCCACTGAGCTTAGCTGACCATTAGACTGGGAGGGGGGAGAGGATTTTAGAATTTGCCCGTGCTTTGGAAGCCTGTGTATGTTTGATGCTTGCATGTGAACATCATTCCTGGCAAAGATGGAGTAAGCTCATGATACTAGCAGCTTTTCAATAAAGTTCTTTTACTGCCTGCAGCAGAGTCTTTTGAGAGTTGCTTGGCAGATCCTCACACATGCTCACACACCTCATTCCTCCCTCCTTTCTCACATGCAGCATGATGATGGAATCCTAGTTTAAAACCAACTGGTTACCCATGACATACCAATGCAGGAATGTGAGTTAACTGCCGTTAGGTCTGCTCCCAGGGCTGGCGCACCCATTGAGGCCAGGTAGGCAGTTGCCTCAGGGCACGGGGTGCCAGAGGAGGCACTGGGGGTGGGAGTGCATGCCATGGAGCTGCAGCCTCCCAGCCTTCCCACCCCACGCTGCCACCGCCAGCACACGCCCCCAGCCGAGCGCAGCAGCTGCAGGCAGGCATCTGGGGCAGTGCAGGGCAACCGAGCAGGAGAGCTGGGAGGCCACCCACATGCCGTCCCAGCCACCCACCGCAGCAATCAGGCCAGCTCATGCATGCGCCTGTGATGACGTCACATGTGAAGTCATCACACAGGCTGGCATGTGCGCGTGTGCACATGTACGCACGCACGACCCACCGGCCATCTGCGGGCACCAAAAACCCTGGTGCTGCTCCTGTCTGCTCCACAAGTCCATACTTTAAGCATACATTAACTCTCATTTAGAATCTAAGTTCAGTAGGGGGATGACTTACTCTAGTTAATTCACATGTCTGCGCTCATGTATTGTGAGTACCAGAGTTAGTTTTAAACCAGGATTCCTTCATTAAGCTCCATGTGAGAAAGAAGGTAGAAGGAACAAAACATACACAAGCATTGCAGCAAGCCAAGTTTGTGCACATTGAAGCCTAACACCAGCTTGATGTGACATCCAAATGGAGCCATAGAAAATCACAATCATGTGCCATGGAGGCAACACCAGCCTGCACACGCAGGCCAGGATCCAGCAGCACTGCATACCAGCACATATGCACATTAGCACATTGAAACATGTGACGGGGAGGGACAGAAAATTGAGATGGAGAGCGTAATCCTTCCCCTATCTGTTGTTCCACTGCTCCAGATTCCCCTGCCCCCCCCCATCAGCTTTCCGTGCTCTTCCATAGGTGTACCTGTGCTTTGAAATGCTAGGGGAAATGCAGTCAGGGGAGGGAGGATAGCAATCAAGGAAAGGGTTAACAACCACCACCATTTCTCTGTTCAAAAACACTCCTCTCCTAATGCTGATTTTCTTTTTTTCTTTCTTTCATTTTCATTATTTAAATCTTCTTGAAGATTTTCTCATCCGAAGGGAAAATGGCAAGCGCAGAAGAATGAGGACAAGGATATTAGAAATGTGCATCATGATAGAAACAATGTACATTACTTGTTCTATAATCATATTTCGTATTCTAGCCTTTCCCTATCCTCAAAAGCACTCCTGTTGAAACAGTTACCTTTTAAAAAAAATGTAGGGGCTCCATTAAGTATATTTGCACATAAAGTGTGATCAGCTGCTTAGAATTTCTTGTCATAATACCATCACCAAGTGGAGGTCCCTTTCTTTGCATCACCACTGTTCCAAGCCTTGAGTCATTAGATGAGTCCTGGCGCACCATGGCTGAATCCACATGTCCTGGCATAGCACTAAACTGCCGGAACTATAGCGTCTTCCTGGCGTGATTTCTGACGTCATCACACCACATGGTGCAATGACATCAGAAATCGCACCAGGAAGACTGTGGCTGCTTCCACACATGTTGGATAATCCACTTTCAATACTCTTTAGTGAACATTTGAAACTGATTTTCCATGTGTGGAACAAAAAATCCACTTCTAAAGGATTACGAAAGTGCATTGAAAGTGCATTATTCAACGTGTGTGGAAATGGCCACTATCATTCCGGCAGTTTAGCGCTATGCTGGTATGTGTGGATTCAGCCCACGTGGACAGGTCCTTACTATCCGGTTTTAATTTCCATGGGTGTAGAGCAGAGCCCCCCAACATGGTGCCTGCTGACACCTTTCTTGGTGCCGACCAAGTGTTTTTAGAAAGTGGGTGGGGCCAGGTGGGGTTCTTGCCCAGCAGGGCTTCTGATTTGCAGCTGAAGATCTGATTGGCTATGCAGATTAAAATAACATGGTTTCAGAGGCAGCTGCCAGCCACCACAGTGTTTGTTTTAGCCTCTCTCACTCCTCATCCGCAGTGCATTTTTTACATTTTTTAAATTAACCCTCTCTGTGCGTGACTCCACCTCCTGTGGCAATCATGTTGTGTGTTGCCTCTACTTCCTGCAGTAGCCATTTTGTGAATGTGCCCACCACCTCACGTCAGAATTCCTACGGTGCCCACCAGATCAAAAAGTTTGGGGACCTCTGGGGTAGTGGTCAGAGTATCTCACTAGGATCTGGAGTGCCAGTGTCGGGAGCTAGTCCAGTAGCGTGGTCAAAGTCTGTTCCAAGGTCAGTTACTGGCACGTTCGAAGACTAGACACAGGCAGAGTCAAGGCATGGTCTGCAGTTTACAGGAAACAAGGCACGGTCTGGTGACAGGATAGCAGGATTCCAATGTGCTTCTTCCATGCACAATAGTCCCTTGCGACTGGTTTCATAGCCCTGTGCTTGAAGGGCCGTGTCAGCAGCCAGCTGCTTGGGGCTATCCTGCAGCTACTCACTACTGTCATCAGCAGGCAGCTGGTGTTGGGTCAGGAGATGTGCACTGCGTTGTCTCTCTTATTCTTTGTCTCCATCTGCGGCGCTCAAAGGGTGTGCGTGATCCTGGAGGGCTGGGAGTGACTGGATGAGCTCCACCTGTTGTACCAGGGCTGTGAGGTGTCAGTGGCTCGCCTCTAGCTGCTGGCTGTGAACTCTGATCGCCTCTTGAGCTAGAGGGCGGTGGGCTCTGCCCCAGCTGATTGGCTATACGGGGCTCCTCTTCTCCTGAGGAGTCTTCACAGTTACTGAGTTCAGGCTAGCCCATGACAGCTAGGTCGCAAACCCCAACTGCGCCATGGAAGCTTGCCAGGAGATCTTGGGTCAGTCACGTGCTCTTAGCCTAACCAACCTCACAGGATAGATGTGAGGATAAAGTGGAGGGAGGAAGAGCTATGTTCTAAGCTGCTTTGTGTCTCCTGGGGATTAAAGTGAGGTATAAATATCTAAACAAATCAAATTGTTTGTTTGAGGAAAAAGAAAGAGCAAACAGGAGCCTTGCACCTTAAAGATAAAAAAGTTTACTCTGCTGTAAGATTTCATAAACTAGAGCTTACTCTGTCAGATGCATTTGGTTGATCCTCAATAGGCAGACAGATTATGAAGAAAAAAGAAGTTTATGAAGGATAGGGTTAGACGTATGGTAGTTGTGTAAAATTCAAACATAATCAAGAAAAGTACCAAGCTCACTTACAACAGCAATAATCATTGGTTATGAAGTCTTCCTAGCTATGCTAAGCTGGTTAACCCCTGTAATGGTTTTTTCTGTCATCCAACGGAGATCCTTGCCTTCCCAGTTCTTTGTTGAAATTTGCACTGTTTGTGCACTAACAGTTTCCACCAGACCACTTGTGATCATTCCATGGCATTGCCGCAGCTCACGTATTAGTTCAGGACAGATGATAGGTAGCTTCAAACCAGTTTCTGAACATATAAGATGCCTCGTATTTAACCTTCAGATTTTCATTACATGCAGAAAAAGTGGGTGGCAGATACATAAGCCTCTTTGTATGTTCAGAGAAATCTACAGGCAAAATTTAAAATGGAAATAAAATCTAAGCAGTGGCAGTAATCTAGCTCTTTCAGTAGGTAGGAAAGAGGCAGGGGAAAGAAGATTATAATATAAAACAAAAGGAAAGGTTTAATTTGAAATTATAATGGTTTGTATTTGAAAGAAACAAAAAACACTGATTCAACATCTTTATCATTAGGAGGGAAGAGTCTAACATTTGAAAAGATGGAATGTTATTTTTGGAGCCTGATACTATTATGAGAAAATTATTTGGTGTGATATGTAGTTTATATAGGTTGCGGGGGGGGGGGGCGCGGAGGTTGGATATTAATTGTGTAAACTGCAACTCAAATAAAAAGGAAAGAAAAGTTATGGGTCAATTAGACTGTTAACAGTGAAATCCTAGGATTTCACTGTAAATTACCAGGAAAGATTCCTATAAGGTGGCATACACATATACACCACACATCTAGAAATATTTAGTTCAGGAAGAATGGATGTTTGCAGAAAGTGCAAGTATCATGAAAGTGAGGGTGTTTTTACAAACCTCTTCACTTTCCTATAAAAATGTGGCAACTTTCAATAAAAATCAAAGTCTACAACAAATTGGTTTTGCAGTACTATTAATAAAGCAAACAAAAAAGAATACCCCCAAGGAATGAAAAAACAAAGCACAACAGTACAAGAACATATATATAAAAACGGGTATATTGTAAACATCTGGGGGTTTTTACATCTTAAATGGCACAGATGAGACACCTTTTGGGTGGAGGGATTGTTGTTTTGAGCTAGTCGCTGTCTTTAAAATTATGAAAGGTCTGAGTAAGTGGGACAATACAGAAACATTGTGAGAAGAGCAAGATTTGAGTCCAGTGGCAAAGGGAGCTATGACTCTCAAAAGCTCATACCCTGGAAATCTAGTTGTTCTTTAAGGTGCTACTGGACCCAAATCTTGCTCTTCTACTACATACCAACATGGCTACCCATCTGGAATTATTCTGAGAAGAGTTGTTTGATATGGACTTTAATTGGCAATCTGTTTGTCATGTGTAACTCTTTTGCCACACTTTTAAAAAATGTATTCTACATTTATATTGCCAGTTTTCTACTTTATTTCATTGTATTCATACATTTATTGCTAGTATATTGAACATTGTTTACAATTGTCAGCTTGTTATATTTCTCTCTAATTGTGGATTCAGGTGGTGTTTTCAGTTTGTAGTATACATTGCATCCCTGTTTTTTTATATAGCTTCTTGAACTTGGGTTCTTGGTATTTGCACTACTAATAACCAGGGCTTTTTTTCAGCTAGAACGTGGTGGAACGGAGTTCCGGCCCCTCTTGAAAATGGTCACATGGCTGGTGGCCCTGCCCCCTGATCTCCAAACAGAGGGGAGTTTAGATTGCTTTCCGTGCCACTCAGTGGCGCGGAGGGCAATTTAAACTCCCCTCTGTCTGGAGATCAGGGGGCGGGGCCACCAGCCATGTGACCATTTTTGCCGAGGGTGATTTAAACTTTAAAAAACTCCCCCCTTGTTCCAGCTGACCCAAAGTGATGTCATTGTGCAGTCCTGGGAGGGTGCACACACTCTGCGTGCGCGCATGTGGTACCAGGGGCACCACCTCCCGCCAGGAGTTGCCCCCTGTGTTGGCAACCCACTGAATTCCGCAACCTCTTTTCCCAGAAAAAAAGCCCTGCTAATAACATCACATACTTCAGACTGGGCCCAATCATGGGAGGCAAGGAATGTCCATACTAGGATAGGATATCAGGTGGGGATAACATGAGAGAACTAGGTACATCAGAGTACCTAGAAGGACTTGCCAGGCTGCAAGTCTGTTAAAATGATATGGTTTAACTTTTGACATTTTGGAGGAAAATACAGATATTTATCTTTCCCAACATGTGTTTGTATATACAGGTTAGCATTGCAGTGGGTTTATGTGTGGCCAATTGTACTGCAATGAAGCTAATGTTCAGGCCAGATGGACCAGGTCTTCTGCTATAGTGAGGTACCTCCTCTGTGCTGCTGCTAATATTCAAGGGGAAATGTGTTGTCATGGCGATGCTGTGACATCACTCCTGGTCCTGTAACTAAAAGTGATGTCACATGTCACCATGACACTCTAGTAATCATATGATTATTATTATTTATTAATTCTATATTCCGCTTTCCCCTCTTACATGGGCTCAGAGCAGATAACAACCATGAAGAAAATCACATTTAAAACCATAAATAAAAACATACAAATTGATGAACATCTCTAAATGGTAGGCCCACATGACCCAGCCCCAGACTAAACTTCCCGTGGGAATGGGGGATGGAGAGGTAAGGATAATCGACTGGTGGAAAAACCGGGGTGGGAGGGCACAGTACCCTACCCCTCAACAGGAAGGGAAGGGAAGGGAACAGAAGAACTCATTCATGCCCCAACCTCAACCATATGCTTTGCGTAACATTTCTGTCTTACAGGCTCGGTGAAAGGATGACAAGTCTGTCCGGGGCCGAGTCTCAGCAGACAGAGAGTTCCACCAGGCTGGGGCCAGGACCAAAAAGGCCCTGGCTCTGGTTGAGGCTAGGCAAGCCTCCCTGGGGCCAAGGAGTACTGAGTCTATCAAAGAACTTAGAAGGACCTGCCAGGCTCTATGGAAAAACCATACAGATTTGGGGTACTGCTAGACAGGGCTTTTTTCAGGAGGAACGCAGGGGAACGGAGTTCCGGAACCTCTTGAAAATGGTCACATGGCTGGTGGCCCCGACCCCTGATCTCCAGACAGAGGGGAGTTGAGATTGCCCTCCGTGCCGCTGAGCAGAGCGGAGGGCAATCTAAACTCTCCGCTGTCTGGAGATCAGGGGGCGGGGCCACCTGCCATGTGACCATTTTCTCTGAGGACAACCCACTGAGTTCCACCACCTCTTTTCCCAGGAAAAAAGCCCTGCTGCTAGAGCATTGTGCCATTCAATGCAAAGCCCTGCCCTCAAAGCTCCTAGGGCTGTCAGCCCTCAGCAGACAACCCTAGTTTGGGCTACGATTTCAGGTGTTACTGCCTCTTGTTTGCTTTTTGTCCCAAAATAACATTTGTGTGGAAAGCTGAGAAAGCATTTGATAGTTTCTCATCAGAGACGAGAAAAGCCTGCCGTGGAAATGCTCGTCTTTGGGCTGAACATTATGAGTGCTTCCTCTCTGGAGGGAAATTAAATAATTTCATGTGCAACAGCTCAAAATATTTTTTGAAACTTCTGTAAACAGAAGACTGCCAAAAATCCGGCATATGTTAGATACTACAATCCTCTGGGGGCACAAAAGAAACAGTACCCTTCTGCTAAAGCAATTAATAAGCGCCAATATTTCAGATATGTTCCATCAAAATGAATCACTTCCTCCTGTGAGTCACACCCAATATTTAATATATTTTTGTTTGCTTTAAGGGAAAAAAAACAGATCAGCACATGAAAATATGGAATGTGAAACCCTTCTGTTTAGAAAAGAAGTCTTTTAATCTATGAGTACCTTTTGGAGCCTTTTCATCAGAAAACCAAACCTACAAAAGTTGTTTGCAGACTGTAAATCTT
Organism: Eublepharis macularius; assembly: GCF_028583425.1. Taxonomy (NCBI): domain Eukaryota; kingdom Metazoa; phylum Chordata; class Lepidosauria; order Squamata; family Eublepharidae; genus Eublepharis; species Eublepharis macularius. The sequence continues at coordinate 21,470,716 of NC_072802.1, forward strand.
GCCTATGAGAAATTCATTTTTTGGCAGGCCTCTCTAATCCCGTTTGAGATTTGCTATTAAGGTAAAAAGAGTAGGCTAACAAACTGTTCCAAAATGAATTAAGAATCCAAGTGCAGGAATCTATGACTCCCTGCCACCTGCAGGAGTATTTTTAGCTATTACTCATCTGTTATAGAGTTTACAAACAAGTATCTATTTAAAGTGCAAAGGTATTTTCACAATACTCTAAATCTCCTGCAAGGTCCATGCCTGACTGGTGGTCAAGGTACAGCATCTCTATAGCTGAGGCATTCAAACTGCTACCAAAACCGAACCTAAAGAACTCAGGAAGGGGCTGAGGTATTATTTTGGTCTGCTGAGGCATTTAGAGGACTTGGATCAAGATGAATGACAATTACTGGGATGGGCAGGGGCAGCAGCAGGGTTTCTGGTGCCCGCAGCCACCCCTACGTGCAAGCACATGTAGTGTGTGTGTGCCCCCAGACTGCGCGATGAAGTCACTGCGTGATGATGTCATCATGCAGCAAGCCAGCCCCATTGGCTGGCAGGTGGCTGGGATGGCGCGTGGAGGTTGCCCGCACTCCACATGCTGCCCTGGACGCCTGCCGTGCCTGGCCTGTGGCTGCTGCACCCGGCCAGGGGCGTGTGGCGGCGGCGGCGGCGGCGGCAGTGTGGGGCTGGCCGGCTGCAGCAGCTGCGGGCCAGGCACGCCAGCTCCGTGGCACACACCTCCGCCCCTGGCACCCACTCAGGCGCCCCCTCCGGGGCCCCTGCTCCTGTGGCACCCGCCTCACCGCCTCAATGGTGGCGCTGGCCCTGGGGATGGGGGCAAATCAGGGTTCTAACTCCAGGTTATGAAATTCCTGGAGGTTTGGACTGGAGCCTGGAGAGGGTGGGGGTTGGGGAGAGGAAATGATGTGATCAGCTGGCAACATGGAGGCACAGAGCCAGTTTGGTCTATTGGTTAAGAGTGTGGGACTCTAATCTGGAGAGCCGGGTTTCATTCCCCACTCCTCCAGTTGAAGCCAGCTGGGTGACCTTGGGTCAGTCACAGCTCTCTCAGAGCTCTCTCAGCCCCACCCACCTCACAGGGTGTTTTGTTGTGGGGATAATAATAATATACTTTGTAAACTGCTCTGAGTGGGCATTAAGTTGTCCTGAAGGGCAGTATATAAATCAAATGTTGTTGTTGTTGTTATTACATTCCCATTTCACCCATGTGCCTCCAGCCTGCCTCCGAGGTAAGCAGTGGAGGGGTGGCAGCTAAGGCTGGGAGAGCACCATTACAGAGGACCTGGCAGGCCTTGTTATTATTGGGGATAACTGTTAGTGATGTAGCAAAACTATACAGTCAGGAAAGCATGGAATCATGTGTGGTGAAACACTCTTCAAGCCAGTACATTGCAACTGATAAAACTTACATTTATTGAAGCTGATTCACATTCACTTGCATTTTTGCTGTAGCGGAAGAAAAACATAGTCTAAATAACACTATTCCCTATTAAAAGTGGTTAGCTAATCCCACTGCACATAAGAGAGAACATGGATATGTATATAGCGTGCTTGTAGAGGAGAGCTCTGCAAAAGCATGTTGCTTCTTGCAAGACCAGCAAGAGAGTGAGAACAAAGGCACAGAAAGAGGCGTCAGAGGGAGGCTTCTAGCTCAGACAAAGAGAGGCACCACACAGATACACTAAAGTAAAGGGGAAAACAGCACATACACACTCACACCCAATTTCAAGCATGCCAAGTCGCTTCTGTTCCAACAATTATAAGGACTACTGGGATAATGTGTATGTGAAGTGCTTTGAACATTCCAAATATCATTATCATTCAACATTATTTTGCTTTACTGATTTCCAAAGAGGTTTGTTGCAATGAATTTTAAGTACAAACGGTTCCTAAAGATGAGAAGGAACCACCCAGTTCCCAAATCCCACTGATCTAGCAATGTTCGGGAGACAAGGATGGAATCAAGGGAAGAACCAAAGCTGGAAGAGCAGGTAGGAAAAACAGGGCTGCTGCCCGGGAGGACCACTTCAATGCCACCTGCTCAGTGTTTGGTATGCAGAGGGTCCCAGTTCAGTCTCAGGCATCTCCAGTTGAAAGGATCAGGTAGTAGGAGATATGAAAGACCTCTGCAGGAGACTCTGAGACGCTGCCAGTCTGAGTAGACAATAATGACACTGATGGAGCAATAATCTGGTTCAGTATGACAGCTTCCATCTCCCTCCCTCCCTCCCTCTCTGTATGTATATGAATGTGTGTGTGTATACATATAAAACAGCACATGGAAAATTGTCACCATAAGGAAGCAGACGTCATATCTACCAGTGGATTATTTGTTTTAAAGCCAGACCATTTCTCTTCTGAAATGGAAACAATATTTCCCCAGATTTTCAAAGCCTATATTTTTAAAAGAAATTATTTGGCGGGGTGAATAATTGCTGGCTTCCTCTTGCATATGTCTCTGCTCTTATGTCCAGCAGTCCCTAGAGACCAAGTGCAAAAGCATGCTGTTACTGAGATATTGGGCACCAGCATGCTTTCTGAATACCTTTTCTTGGTCTTCCAGGAAGAACAAAATCTGTGCAAGACCTTTTATTAGGACCAACCAGACTGACACAGTTTGGAGAGCCAGTTTCGTGTAGTGGTTAAGAGCGCAGAATTCTAATCTGGAGGACTGGGTTTGATTCCCCACACCTCCACTTGAAGCCAGCTGGGTGACCTTGGGCTAGTCACAGTTCTCTGGAGCTCTCTCAGCCCCACCCACCTCACAGGGTGTTTGTTGTGGGGATAATAATAACATATTTTGTAAACTGCTTTGAGTGGGCATTAAGTTGTCTTGAAGGGCATATATACATCAAATGTTATTATTATGTTATTACAGAACCAAAGGGATCTGACAGGACAGGATGTGTCCTCCACCAGGTTCTGCCGTCTTCTGAAAAGACTGGTAGGAGAGGTAACCTGATGTGTTCTGTCTCTGGTTTGCTTCATATCTATTTCAGGAGCAAGTGAAATTCCCATCAGCAGCACTGCTGATTTTAGCCAATATAAAACTTTGTTCACAGAAAGACAACAGCTTCCCTGTTGACCATTTAACCAGGAAAACGGAACCTCACACTATTTATCAGTTGACTTTTCAAGTAATACTATAAAGGTTCCCAACAGAGAGGGCTTCATTTTACCTCTATTACTTACTTCAGATAGAGACCATTTATTAAGTAAAATCACCACCCCGCTCCCTCATAATAATTCCCAGAAGTCCCAAAGTGATGAAAGACTCCATAAGGCTTTTCAGAGATGAACTTCTGGGCATAATGTTAAACCTGAGGTAAGAGGAAAGACTTTGATTTCAAAGTGCCTTCTTTTTAATTTTTTTTAAATTAAGGGATTCAACTATTTATTAGCCTTCTATAATTTTTCTAACACTGCAACATGTGTAAATATTAACTCAGAACACCTGGTTTACATGGCAACCAGCCTTTCAAGTTGCAACATCAAATACAATATGAGGGCTAACAGTCCAAAATGACAGAATAAAATCGGTTTATGAAGAACAAAACTTCCTTCCATTTCTAACACAGTAAAAGCAGGTATTGGAATGTATTAATTGAAAAAGAAAATCTATTTCCGATCCCTTTTACAAATGGGGTCTTGAAAGCATTATCTCAACATGGGATCATTTTGTGAGGGCAGCATGCAGATTTTTGTAGCTAAAGAATAACTCTTTGGTCCTAGTTCATTATTCGGTCTGAGCATGCAGCTCAGAGGCCAGCCTCCTGTAAAAGCAAAAGCAAGAGAAGGAGATAATGAACAGTCAGATCGGTCATGTGACAAGGCCCGACATGTGATCGGTCATGTGACAAGGGCATGGTAACCAGGCCAGGCCAAAGCCCAACCTGGACAGCCGCTGCTTCCTAGAAGGGGGAGTAGACAACTTTTTCTAACTCTACAAAGCCACTCCCACTCAGTCAAGCCACTCCCATCATGCTTTCCTTCAGCACCAACTGTTGTAAGCCGCCTTGAGTTCCTGCAAGGTAGAAAGGTGGCTAATAAATATTTTAAATAAATAAAATTAAATAAGACCATTCAAACAGCTGTATTAACCCATGGCCGGGCCCCTAGGCTTTCAGGTATTTTGGAATTCCTCCGGCACTTCAATCTTTCACCCCAGTACAGCTGACACCCTGACTCTGGTTTTGTAGGTACTAGACCACAGTAGATAGCCCTATATCTATTTTGAGGGTCTCCTGAAGAATTCTGTTCATATATGCTAATGAGACTATATATGTACATGTATTGCTAGAGCACAGAGAGTAAAGTGCCTTTAATCACTGGAACCCTAGGCCTCAGCAAAAAAAAATAATAATAATGGGCCTCTATTTTATTTATTTATTATTTCGATTTATAAACCTCCCATCCTCAGGGGCTCTGGGCAGTGAACAACAGTTAAAATCAATAACAACAAGAAAACAATAATTCTAAAATCAACATACAATAAGCAATAATAAAATAAACCAAGTACATTAAAGTGCAATGGTGGGGAGAACCCCCCCACCCCAAAGGTGGGAGGCCGACATGGCACCGCCCCCTTCAACCACCGAACGCCTGGCGAAACAGCTCTGTCTTATAGGCCCAGCGGAACAATAATATGTCCTACCAGGCCCGGGTCTCCATTGACAGAGCGTCCCACCAGGCTGGGGCCAGGACTGAAAAGGCCATGGCCCTGGTTGAAGTGAGGCGGGCTTCCTTAGGGCTGGGGACCACCAGTAAACATTTATCCACTGATCGGTCTCCAGGGAACATACAGGGAGAGGCGGTCCCGGAGATATACCGGTCCCAACCTGCTTAGGGCTTTAAAGGTAAGAACCAACACCTTGAACCTGATTCGGAATTCAACCAGAAGCCAGTGCAGCTGGCGCAGGACAGGTGTGATATGTGACTGGGGGCCCGCAGGGCCTCTAGGCTTCAGCCTAGTCAGCCTTATGAATAATACGGCCCTGCATTCAAAGCTCCTTCTACCTGTTTCCGCCCCAGCCCCATCCATGCAAGCTTCTCCTATCAGCTAGGTGGCATTTCCGTATTCAAAACTAATGTTGCCCTTATTTTAAGCTGGTAGCTTTCCCAGAGATATTTTGCTGGCTACTTTTGGAAACTTGGTGCTGGATTAGATGGGGACAAGTGTTTTGCTCAAGACTGTGAATTAAATCCTAAACATAGATGGGATTGGAGACTTCAAGAATATTCAGGAATGAAAGTGGAACAGTGTAGAACTTATAAAACAACCCATGCATTTTGGAACACAAAAATTCAGAGAAGTTCAGAGGAACAGAATTCTGGAAGTATTCCTTTAGGCAATTTTAATAAATGCCAGGCAGTGAGTCTACCCATATTCTACCACCAAAGTCCGGTGATAGACAGAACAACATCGTTAACAGAAAAAAACTTGGAAAAGCCATGAAATCTCTGTGAAAACTGCTTTCTGCAATTGTTGGAAAATGGCCAACAGTGTCGGTTAACATAAGAATATGAGAAGAGCCCTGCAGAGAGCATGAGAAGAGAGTACCACAGAAGAGGGCGGAGGAAGAAAATTCTGTTTGGAAGTGGGGTGTGATTGGTGTTCGTGGTACGATGACATCTGCCTACTATTGGCTGTGTGCACAAGTTTGCATCTAGAAAATTAGCAGTGCCAATGATAAACAGAATTATGGCCTTCTAATAAGCACATTGACTTGAATGGATTTAGAAGAGTGTAATTGAGTAGTCCTAAACAGGTCTACTCAGAATCCTACTCAAGTCTATTAACAGGGCTTACTTTCAGGAAAGTGTTCATAGGATGACACTGCAAGACATTTATGCTTTTAAATTTCATAAAGATTGATTGCAGAACATACACCCCTCCATTGTAGAATGGGAGCTCTCTGCTTGGCAGGCAGAGCTGCCTATCAAGGTTTTGAGGGCTGCAAAAGTTCTGCGGACGTCCCCTCCATTGCCTAGGGAATTGATAGACAGGCGCCAGGATGTCTGGACTTACAGACCATGGACCAATGGACCAGCCCAAATGGACCACAATTTGTGAAATTGTGAGTCCCACGAACCGCGTGTTCGCAAACCACGAACTGGGGCCAACTGTGTCAAAATTAGGTCCATTTTCCAGACCGTGTCCACCTCTGATCAGGAGAAAGACGCAGAATAGAAGACCAAGTTCTTTACACAGCCCTAACTGACAAAGTAGTAATTTACAGCAATAAGTTACTGTTAAGGAAGTATTGCATGCTGAGTGTTTGCAAAAGCTAAAAATATTATTCCAACTTAGCTTTTTTTATTTCAGGAACACAATTAAACACTAACAGATTTCAGTTCAATGAAGCTGATGTGATTTTCAAAACAGATCCTTAGACAAAAAGAAACACAGTGTGAATTCCACTCATTGGGCTTCCAGAAAGAATATAAGAAGGGGGAGTAAAGGAGAAATGAATGCACTATTGATAAAAGGAGAAATTTGTCCAGTTTCCAATTTAAAATTTGCCTTAGCTGATAAGAAATCTGCCGCTAATGAAAACTTTGAAGATAATTAATTTACTAGCCCAAGAAGTGATTCTTTGCCTTTTAATTTGATGCCAACATTCCCCCTTCCTTCTTGTGTTTCCTGACTCTCCCCGGCAATTGTGCCTTGAAAAATTCCCTGCAGGCAAGTAGTTTTAAAGTCTTTGCTCTGAAAGGAAAACTGCGGCAAAAGAAAGCCTTTGGCTGGCCACAGCTATGAAGAAAATGCCTAGAGATGTATGTCCAAATGAATTTGAAAACAAATATTTAGAGTCCATTTATTGGCATTAGAAATCCCACAAAAGACGATGGGAAAGTTATGGGACCAGAGACTAAAACGTGGTCCACTTTACTCAGCTGTAGCTCTCAATTACCAATTTCACCTTATTTCCATCACAGCAGCAGCAGCAGTGAGAATAGCAGTATGGTGTAGTAGTTGGAATGTCAGACTAGCAATAAAGAGGCTGGGGTTCAAATCTCCACATTTAATATATTTTTTTATTCAGTATGTTCATATTCCACTTTTCTCCTCAATGGGGATCCAAAGCAGCTAACACAGGGTGTGTCGAACCAAATACAGCAATAAATAAATAAGAAAGAGGAAGGAAGCTTCTAATTGCAAGGGCAAAGGGGTTCTTCTCTCTCCATCAGCTGATCTTCTGTCCAGCTGTAGGCTCCAGCCCTCAAGCTTACAGCTGAAGGACAAGAGCCTTCGGCTCTCCTCCAAGGGCTCTCATGCCCAGGCCATGAATATTCGTGTGCAGAGAGAAAAGCAAACTCAGAAAGATATTCTGCTGCTGCTGCTAACTGGCAGGATCTTCCCCAGTTCCTCCCCTGCTACTCTGCCTGCTGGGGGGCTTTTTATAAAAACAAGTGAAGAATTGTTGGAATCAGCACCTCACCTCTGCAATTCAGTATCTTATTTTAAGTCAAGTGAGAACAAACCTCAGCAGCAAAACCATTTGTTACAAAAGTGTCTGGGTCCTCCTGACTAGAGATGAGCACAAACAGCGATACGAACAAAAAAAAGCCACGAACAGCCCAATCTGCTGTTCGCGAACAAACTGTTCGTGAGGCCCCATTCTAAACGAACAGGTGGTCATTGCAAACCTGTTCGTTGCTGTTCGTCAACCCAGACAGTCTGGCACCTGCAATCAGTTCCCTTGGCAACTTAGGCAGAACTCCTGCTCTTGCCCTGGAAACCCCAATCTAGCTTGAAAGGCAGGTCTTCCTTTCAACTGTGGAGCTCCAAAGTTGTTACAAGGAAGCAAAGAGCAAAGGGGAGGAGGTTCCCAGCTCTGACTTTGCAGACAGTGGAGAGGGAGAGAGACAGTTGCTGTTGGCATTTTGATAGAGTGCATTGGAGCTTGAATTTTCTTTGTGTGTGGTGGGATAGGGATAAGTTCCAGGGCTGCTGCCAGGCTCTGGGCCAAGCTATGATTTATTAATGGTACCTTTTCTGCTGCCTGCTCTGGTAAGGTTTCTGGGAGTGGTGCGGTGGGGTCTACCCCTTAAAGTTCCAGGGCTGCTGCCAGGCTCTGGGCCAAGCTATTATTTATTATTGGTACCTTTCCTGCTGCCTGCTCAGGTCAGGTTTCTGGGAGTGGTGCAGTAGGGATCTTGACTTGGATGATGGCGGGAGGAGAGCCTGCTGGCCCCCATGAACAGCCAACCACAAACATGTTCGTGAACAGGGCCATGTTCATGGCTGTTCATGAGTCCCTGTTCATGGATGGCAACGAACAACGAACATCATGTTTAGGTTTTTTTCTGTTCGTGCCCATCTCTAGTCCTGACAACAGACCTGCAAATTTTGAAGGCCCAAATGAACCCCATGGTGAGGTAAAGGTTGTCCCCTGTGTGAGCACCGAGTCATTACTGACCCATCACGACATTTTCTTGGCAGACTTTTTGTTACAGGGTGGTTTGCCATTGCCTTCCCCAGTCAACTAGACTTTACCCCCAGGAAACTGGGTACTCATTTTACTGACTTCAGAAGGCTGGAAGGCTGAGTCAACCCTGAGCTGGCTACCTGAACCCGGCTTCCGCCAGGATCAAACTCAGGTCGTGAGCAGAGCTTGAGCTGCAGTACTGCAGCTCACCACTCTGCTTATATAGGGAGTAAATAGGCATCTAAAGGTAAAAGATCCTAAACAATATCCAGCCCACAAAAGCAAAATCTTCTTTCATCTGGAATTTTATTGATCATGCCAAATTTCACAGCTGTCTCCATAAAACACTGTCTCTTCTGACTGGAAGAAACTTTTTATGGTTTTGGGAAGGGGACCTATAATCAGGAATGACCAATTTACATATTTCAGGGTTCATAGAGTGGGTTTGAGGTCCCCTTCCCTGTGTAAAAAATTACTTTTGAGTTCTCTATGAATTTGCTGTATGTGTCTATGCTAGGAAGACCAAAAGTTAGCTGTGCACACCATGGCTTCACGTAGTAAATGTTCGGAGTATCATCCACGTCAGAAATGCTTGTTTAGATCACTATCACTACCTCTGGTAAGATACTTTGCATGTCTATGAAAAATCCAGGGTAAAAAAATTCTACAAATAAATGAATAAAAACAGACTGCTGTTAGCTGTTTTGCTACTTGAAGAATCTGTATGATTCTATATGCAAAGTTATTCACTAATAAAACTTAACAATTCCCTCGCCATACCGTGTGAATAATATAACATAACTGAGCCATCTCTTTATGAACAGTGGAACACGGACTGTCTGTGACATCACATGAATTCAGTCAATAGCTAGGCATCCAACTTCTTGCATAGCAATGGTTAGAATATTATTTCTTTAACCTTTTTGCAAATAATACTGAAAAGCTCGTTATTAGTGGAGGGTTTGCTACCTTTCCATGAAGCACTAATTGCATGCCCAAGTATATTTAAGAAGATGTAAAATGAGCACAGAAACACAAGATGCGATGACACAGCAATCACAGGAGCCAGATTATCTCTGAATGTGTTCTCACTGAATTGGCACTTTGAGATCTGGAAATAAATATTAATTTCCAGAATGGAATCTGGCCAAGAAGCATCAAGGACAAAAAGAAATAACAAGAATTTTTGTCAGTGCTGTCAGAACAAATACACTGATACATAATGCAAAATGGTTACAAAAGGCAATATAATTTTCTGTCTTCAATTATGTTTTTTAAACAGCATCACACATGGCGGGGAGGCATAGGCATGCCATTTGCTCACTCAGAGCATGCAGCCCTTGCCTAGGATTGCCAACCTCTAGGTGAGGCCAGGAGATCTCCTGGAATTACGGCTGGTCTCCAAACTACAGAGATCAGTTCCCCTGGAGAAAATGGCTGCTTTGGAGTGTAGACTGTACGGCTTTATGTCCCATTGAAGTCCCTCCCCTCCCTGTACAGGAATTTCCCAATCCAGAGTTGACAACCCTACCAATACCCCTGCCCTCACCCTCAATCCTCACTTTTGATGATTTGAGGAGCGGGATTAAAAATGAGGAAGATGACCATGGTAATTTCCCCAATATTGATGGTAAAGATAAAAGAGATTGGAGGGACTGAGTATCATCTGGATGTGATATTACATTCCCCTACCTCCCAAAAGTGATGTCATCATGTCCTCTGTGGTCTTTTCCATAAAGACTGGGGAAATTCCTAGAGCATAATGGAAGATGTGATGTCACATATCCTAAAATGCCACCTTCTCAGGCACTAGCCCCAAAAATCTTCCGCAATTTTCCAGCACAGGGTTGGCTACCCTAGACAGGAGCCTAAAGTCCCCCGACTTTGAATTTCAGAGTCCCAATCTGAACTGGACCCCCTCACATCTGTGAACTGAATTCCCAGTGCAGAATTCATAAGATACATCAGATTAAAAGCCTTGTGGCATTCTTAGAGAGGATTCAAGGATCATGTCAGGGCTTTTTTTCTGGGGAAAAGAGGTGGCAGAACTCAGTGGGTTGCCCTCGGAGAAAATGGTCACATGGCAGGTGGCCCCGCCCCCTGATCTCCAGACAGAGGGCAATCTAAACTCCCCTCTGTCTGGAGATCAGGGGGCGGGGCCGCTAGCCATGTGACCATTTTCAAGAGGTTCCAGAACTCCATTCCACTGCATTCCAGCTGAAAAAAAGCCATGGATAATGTACTGTATACTTAGGCCCTGACAGATCCTTTAACTGAAAATGCCAGTGATTGTACAGGGTCAGAGTGGCATGCATAGTCCCCCCCCACCCCCACCCCATTTTATTCACAAAACCTCCCTGTGACACGGGTTAGGCTGACAGAAAGTGATGTGCCCAAGACTGCTCTGTGAGTTTCATGAATTAGTAAAGATTTGAACACAAATACTTTATTCTATATTATGGCTGCAGTCGGAGCAGCAGGACTCTTATCTGGAGAGCCAGGTTTGACTCCCCCCACTCCTCCACGTGAAGCCAGCTGGGTGACCTTGGGTCAGTCACAGCTTCTAGGGAGCTCTCTCAGCCCCACCCACCTCACAGGGTGATTATTGTTGCGGAGATAATAATGACATACTTTGTAAACTGCTCTGTGTGGGCATTAAGTTGTCTTGAAGGGTGGTATATAAATAGAATGTTATTATTGTTATTATAGATATCATTTATAACTGTGATTAAGGAAAAAATGTGCACAACCCATCGTTGCCATGCTCATGCACACACTTTGCTCTTCCCCATCCCTTCTCGTGCCAATAATTGCCATTTAGTACTGATTCTTGTTACTGTGGTGTTCAAATGCAGGCACATCATTTAACTGGAGCTAGTTCTCTCCACCAAGCAAGATCTTCCTAAACCACACAGGCACAGAACTTGGAAGAAGGAAACTAACTAACTTTTGGTTAACCCATGTCCTTGCCTTTGAATTCCAGCCAACCAAAGTGAATGTTTAACTACAATTCTTGGCACAAGAAGTGAGGGGGAAGGAATAAGAAGCATGCATGAATTTCATGTAATCACAACTATGTGTGACTTCTGAATGCAGCCTTGGCTGGATATCTCGGGCACTGATTTCCCCCTCCATTTTAGGCTTGCCATTTACCTGCCCCAAGATCCCGTATCTCACTGATGGTCTGGTGACTGGCGGTAGGGGGGAAAAATTGCCATTGGCCTGATGGAGTTCCCTGGTATTTCCAGGGAAAACCCAGAAGTGACATCACTCCACTCGTACTGAGCAGGATTACTATGGCAACAGCACATCATCGGTAGGGTAAAACTAACTGGTATCATTACGCTTTTTTTTTAATCAGTAAAACAAAATTTGCCCCATGGTATAAAACCGTCAAAAAAGACCACATTAGAGCACGTTATCTGACTGATATCACAGTCTATAAGCTCAGGGTAGCATTTATGTCATTACGCTTCCAGTCTTTACCAACTGAGATGCTACTCGGGTGATTCCAAAAAAACCCCATCGATCAGCAGATATGTATCTGTGGAACCTCAATTGAGGACTTACCAAACTATGTTTTAAATTGTCCCTTATACCAGGAACCAAGGGGAAAATTTCTCACGAGTATTTTATCTAGTCTCCATCTTCTGTCTGACTTTGATAAATTAAATTTTATTCTTTCAGATACAGACCCTTTTATTTCAAATAGGATGGCCCTCTATGCCCTGGCTGCTAGGAAAATAAGGGCAAATGTGGTAGCCAGGAGAGTAAACACCTGACATAGATTAGAAACCGTTCGGTTTTAATGTTGTTTAATGTCTACATTTTAGGCAAAATGCATTTTATAGTAATTTTATTTATATCTATGTAACTATATCTGTATTCTTGTATTCTTGTTCTCTTTTTAATGAATATTTTAGATTGTGAAGGCCTATGGCCACATACAATAAATTCGCAATTCGATTCGATTCGAAATCACTCCACTCTACAAATTGGTGGGTTTTTTCCAGAAGTGCCATATCACCGTAACACCAAAAGTGCTCCCATGTCCCTGCCTCCTCCCACTGGTCGCCACTGGCTGGCAACTCTGCGGGCACCTAGAAAGTAGTTTGGATTATTAAGTGGACAAAGCATAACAGCCCCTTTGTGGTTTTGATCTTCAAATGAGCCATGCACGAAAAGGCCTGTTCTCTGAGGGGGGTGTCTGCTGTTCTTCAAATTAGGAATGCAACTTTCTGGCATTTATAATAAAAATTTTAATATGCATGGAGGGGTATATTTTAGTTACTGTTCAGAACAAAATGCTTGTCCTGAATATTTTTGTTCTCATGACTTTCATGGCAGTCTGTAAAGACAGAGCTTTAACATGTATATTTGTTTCTGCTTCTGATCTCAATGTGACCTACCACAGGAATTCTCTGTCATTTCATTGGGAAAATGTTTTTAACACGTAATAGCAGACATCTTTTTGAATGGGCGCCATTAACAACTGAACCTGTGTTGTCTTTCACAGCATGCTCATGTTGGGAGCGTACAGGGCTTCCGGCCCAGATGCCTTGGCTAGTCTCTGGGAGGGCCAATTTCTAAAACAAATACAATGTTTTAAAATGGCCTGAGTTCCGCTGTAAAATGGTGCCCATGTCCAAAGGTGGTGGTGGAGAACAAGAGTGCTTGGCCTCACTGGGCTACAAGTCTGATTGGGACAGGCCCTTTGTGATGTTTTTTAAATGGCCCACGTTCAGCTGTAAAGCGGGGGTAGCATCCACAGGGTAGACCTGCGTCAACATTGTAACATCTAGTTGTACCCTGAGAAGTCTGCTCCCAAATAGAGTACCCCCAGGTAAAGGTAAAGGTCGTCCCCTGTGCAAGCACTAAGTCATTACTGACCCATGGGGGGGATGTTGCATCACAATGCTTTCTTGGCAGACTTTTTGTTGTGGTGTTTGCCATTGCCTTCCCCAGTCATCTACACTTTACCCCCAGGAAACTGGGTACTCATTTACCAACCTCGGAAGGATGGAAGGCTGAGCCAGCCTTGAGCCAGCTACCTGAACCCAGCTTCCACCAGGAAGGACTCAGGTCGTGAGCAGAGATGGGCATGAACATCAATATGAACAAAAAAAAAGCCACAAACAGCCCAATCAGCTGTTCGCGAACAAGCTGTTCGTGAGGCCCCATTCTAAATGAACAGGTGGTTGTTGCAAGCCTGTTCATTACTGTTCGTCAAGCCAGACAGTCTGGCACCTGCAATCAGTTCCCTTGGCAACTCAGGCAGGGATTGTTTGAACTCTGACTGAACTCTGACTGCTATTGCCCTGGAAACCCCACTCTAGCTTGAAAGGCAGTTCTTCCTTTCAACTGTGGAGCTCCAAATTTGTTACAAGGGAGCAAAGAGCAGGGGGGAGGGGGCTCCCAGCTCTGACTTTGCAGACAGTGGAGAGGGAGAGAGACAGTTGCTGTTGGCATTTTGATAGAGTGCATTGGAGCTTGAATTTTCTTTGTGTATGGTGGGATAGGGATCTACCCCTTCAAGTTCCAGGGCTGCTGCCAGGCTCTGGGGCCAAGCTGTTATTTATTATTGGTACCTTTTCTAGTGCCTGCTCAGGTCAGGTTTCTGGGAGTGGTGCAGTAGGGATCTTGACTTGGATGATGGCGGGAGGAGAGCCTGCTGGCCCCCATGAACAGCCAACCACGAACATGTTCGTGAACAGGGCCATGTTCGTGGTTGTTCATGAGTCCCTGTTCGTGGATGGCAACGAACAACGGACATCATGTTCGTGGTTTTTTTCTGTTCGTGCCCATCTCTAGTCGTGAGCAGAGTTTGGGCTGCAATACTGCAGCTTACCACTGTGCCACGAGGCTCTTACCCAAATAGGGATGCTACCAAATTTCACACACCCAGTTTCAATTTGAAAAGCCCAGTTTCTCACACAGGTTCCCCCTACTCAGCATAAAATGTTTTTCTTGACCATATTCACCAAATTTCATAGAATTATTACCACTAAAATGGATGCTTCTTTTTTTGCATTGTGCGTAAATTATGCAGAAGTGCTGTAAGAGGAACCAACTGGGAACGAAAATGGGGGAAACTAAAAGGCTCATAATGGCAACATCGAAAAAAATAAGCAAAAAGAGCCCATTCGTACACCTCCACTCCCAAGCCTCAGAAAGACAATTGCACAGAGATTGTGCAAATTCATCCTTTTCTTTGCATGAGCCTATGAATTGAACCTCTACACAATGTTTCTTCCTTTAATTCTTTCCCAGAAATGATTTAACATTCCAAAGAGCACCTTTCAAAACATAAACCCATTCTGCTGTGTTCCTGTTCTTTCTTTTGGTAAACAGATTGCAACGAAGGAGCCAGCATAGATCAACACATCTTGTATGACACTAGGCACATATTGGAAACATCTCTATTGCATTAGGGCGGTTTTCTGACAACACATTTTGAAAGTGATTTCTTATCCAAAACTCTTAAGCGGAGGGAGAAAAATAATGTGGAAAACATTTGAATAATTATTGGCTGTAATCCAGTGTTGCAGCTTTGAGAATATAGCCAGTGCTCTTCTATTGTGTGAAATGGCAGTACGAGGTACCTGCTGTAGCTTTCTGCATTATTTTGAAAGCATTGTTATTCATGGTTGTTGTGGGTTTTCCGGGCTGTATTGCCGTGGTCTTGGCATTGTAGTTCCTGACGTTTCGCCAGCAGCTGTGGCTGGCATCTTCAGAGGTGACACTGAGAGATCTCTATCTTTTGGTGCTACACCTCTGAAGATGCCAGCCACAGCTGCTGGCGAAACATCAGGAACTACAATGCCAAGACCACGGCAATACAGCCCGGAAAACCCACAACAACCATCGTTCTCCGGCCGTGAAAGCCTTCGACAATACATTGTTATTCACTTTGAACTATAGAAAATCTAGCCACCAATTCAAATTCCTTTTGGTACCATTTGAATTGCCATTCATTCACGGTTTCACGTAAGGGCCCTAGATGTTTTCAAATGTGTACCTTTTATTTAGAGCTGAACAGCTTCATGGATTTTGTAGTCTTATGTTTCTTTTTTAAAAAAACCTTGAAAAAATGCTAATTGATGTTGGAAGAAGAAACAGTCAAGCACTTCCAGGATGAATGAATGCGCAGCTACTCCTGGTAGAATATAGTCACTGATAAGTCCACCTGGCTCTTTGACAGAAGAACTTCTGGCATTGCACTGTACATTACCATAGCCACGTTAGTTTTATCCTCATCACCAATATAATAATTCCAGAGCATCCAGTACCAAAACAGGTCAAAACTTTCTTGGGATAATTGAAGGCCCTGCTAGGCTATAACGATTGTCAGGGGCTTCCCCAGCTGCCTTGGACGGTAGGTTGTACAGTGAGGGTTCTGAGGCACCACACAGTCTGTTCTGCCCCCTCCCCCCTCCGTCTCAGGGCCACCTGTTCAGCCCAGCTACTGTGACTCCACATCTCACGAGGGCTCCCCCTTTTAAGGCCTCAGAAAGGGTTGGCCCATTGCTGAGTACCAGGACTCACTTTTGACATGCTCCACCAGCGAGGCTACCCCTTAGTTTTAGAGGTAGACCTGCGTGCTCTCCTCCCTGGCCCGGGACTGGAGCCCTCCTTATATACCCACCCTCTAGTGCCATCCTTGCCCCAAGAGCCCGCCCTTAAGGTGAGACCAACCATCTGGGCCAAGTGTGGCCAGGCCCCTCTGCCCCACCCTGGCCCCATCTTCTCATAGGAGCCTGTCCCTGCTCCTCCACCCAGCCTTCTATCCCACCCCACTGTGCCTGGGTTGACCAGGCAGGCGGTGAATCACAACCCTGGGGGAGCTTTGCTCTGCCTACCTTGATTCAGGGGTGTACCCTCCATGCCGTGGCTGGGACAGAGCTTGTGGCAGGCTTTGGGGGGCAGCGGTTTCCTGCTGCTATTGCCTCTGCCAAGCTTTGGTGCTAGATGTTGTGAGGTGGAAGTGGCCCCTGTGCCCTTGCAGCCACCTGGAGAGGGTCTTGAGCCAGTGCTCATCAGGTTCCCGTAGACCGATGCTTGGCAGGCGCCACAACTGGATTGATCTGTTCTGGGCCTCCAGTCCTGACTGGCCATGTCAGGTGTTGGGACGAGCTGCACCTGTTCCCACAGTACTGTTACCGTCACTGTCTTGACTCGACAGCTGCAGGTGGGTATTTTCAGGGGCCTTGGGGTGTGGTGAGTCAGAGTTTGAGGGCCACTGGGACGCCAACCCCAGACATGAGCTACCACCAACAGCAACACACACCTAGTCAAAGTGAAACTAAAGCATATCTTTTCCATAAAGGTACTGTGTTAAAAGAACTATCCATTACAATAATGGAACATCATCAAATCCACAAGTCCCCATGATATAATAAGGTGAATTTCTCCTTTTAGCAGAATTTTACAGCAGTAGCACAATGATCTACTGAAATTCTATTAACCCATTGTCAGCAAGGGGAGCCACATGTATATGTGGGGCTCCAGACTGCAGCCATTTTCACAAATCTCTCTCTCTCTCTCTCTCTCTTAGACACACACACACAATTTCAGACACAAGCACCTTCCCTCATTCACTCCTGTGCAGCGAGATGATCCTTGTGTGCATCTCTTTACAAATGTGGACCTGTCACTGGCCATGAAATGAAAGAGAAACCCCTGAATAAGGGAGCCCTGCATATGCATTGGAGCTACCATGCAAGGGTCTATTTGATTGGGGTGAGTATATTAAACAGAGGAACTTTGCATCCCCCAGTCTATAAGGTGTGTTGACGTCTGGTATTAAACCCATTTGAATTGTGGGGAAAGGTTGTTTTTAAACAAACACAAAGCAAGTTCCAGATCAGTCCAATGTGGGGGCTTCAGTGCTGATAACATGATGTGCCAAAAAAGCAAACACAAGGTAAACTAGCGAACAGTTGGTTGGTAGGTGGTCATGTAGGCTCTCTCCAGAAATATCAGACACATTCTTAATTCATCAAGCAACTTGTGTGGGTGGCCAAACATTGCATTGGGATGTGGCTTGAAGCTTTCCTGAACTTGAGACTGTTGTACAGTATACTTGTCCACATATTAACCAGGCCAGTCACGACTTAATAATAAAACTGCTACTTAGTAATTAAGATTAAGTTTCAAAGGAATGTTCAAAAAGGCAATGGTCACCAACTCTGAAGACAACAATGTCAGCATAAAAGCTTGGTAAAATGAACAGTGATTATTAGTGGGTCGATAAATAGCATCAACATAGCTATTTCTCAGCATGGCCCCATTTGAGGATATTTAAATTCAAAGACTGGGGCCCTTTGCCCAATCACAGCAAGCAACCCCTACATAGGAGGCAACCATAACAGTATTCCCAGTCTTCATGCCTTGGTTTCTGTCAGTAAAAGGAGGGGGGAAATCAGGCTACTTTTTAGGGCTGTTTTAGCCATTGAGGGAGAACTCAGCTGGGCCTGGCAGCAATCACCAAATGACTTTCTACCACACACCTTGTATGACTTACCCAGGCCTGGCTGTTTGCTACTTTTTGAGAGCAGCCATCTCACAAAAAACAGTGTGGTGTAGCAGTTAGAGTTTCACACTAGGATCAGGGAGACCCAGATTCGAATCTCCACTCTGCTGCAGTAGCTTATTGCCGTTATTGGGTGACTTTGGGCCAGTCACACACTTTTGGCCTAACCTCCCTCACAAAGGTATTTTTTAAAAAAATTTTTAAAAAAATTTCAGAACAAAGAGGGGTACAAAAGAAGAAAAGGGAATAACAGGGTCAGAGGAACATTAAGATTTTGCACTACCAGAGTTGTAATAATAAAATACAGAGTATATAGAACATACCTTAAACAGAGTTCATCAGTATTATATCTCCTACTCCAACTCCTGTGTCTTCTCAAACTAAATACAATCTTTTCCCTAAACAATATCCAATTTTAGATCAACTAAAGGTCAAAACTGTCAGGTCCAGTGTATATCTAAACTGTACTGACTCCATTTTCTAATGCTTCTAGTGTTTGAGTGTTTTCTTCCCAGGTGCACCAGTTCCCAGGCAGCATTCCCACCGGAGGAGACTGTTTTGTCTAACACCGTTCCACCAAGCATTGGCCTTGAAGGAGAGCAGCTTCCCAGGACTGAGAGATGTTGTTTTGAGAACTGTGGGGGGAGGCTGATCCAGATGGGTATTGTTACTCTGTATCTTATGCTTGCTCTTCATTGGTAACAATGATCATGTACCATCCTGATTCTCCTATTCAGGACAGTGGACTATAATGGACCTTTTCTGCAGTAAAGTTTCCTTTTCCAATCAATGGACTTGTGTTTGCTTCTAAAGGGAACCCTGTAGTGAGTGCCTTATTTAGCCACAGTCTGACATTTTGTTACCAATCATGTCTGAGTCGGGCCCAGCGGAATCCAAGGTTGTCCCGGACAGGGATCCTTTGTTTGATCCGTATGCGTCTCCCGACAATCAACCTGTGCAACCCGTGCAAGCCCAAGACTCCCAGGAGCTGGGAGCAGCCGGGAACGGAACCGGAGCCTCCACTTCCACCCCGCCTCTCATCGAACTCAGTACTCGGGACGAGACCAAAGCCGACCTCGGGGCAAGGCCGAAAGCGACCGCTCTCCCCTTGATTTCGGTACCCACCCCGTCGGAGTGGGGAGCCAGACCCCGAGAAACCAGAGAGCGTCGGGCAGGTGGACTCCATCCACGAGTTTCGATGGAAGGGCGCCGAAGCCTAGGAACCGTCCCGGAGCTAGACAGCAGCCAACCATGGCGATATTGGAACAGGACGTTCGAGCAGACGGAGGGGGACACGTCTCGCCGCGGCGCCCTGAGTTGGGATTACTCCGAACTTGCTCCGTGGAAAGAGCCAACGGAGGTCCCTGAACAAAGTTGGGAGCAGATACAAGGTCGCACCTATGCGGTGGATACCAGCATCTCGGCCGTGACGGGTATGGCCAAGGGAATTCTAGCCGCAAGATCGAGAGTCGTCCAAGGGGACCCTCCTCCTTGGGGCCCCTTTTCCCCGGTGAGTGCAACGAATGAAGGTTCCATAAGCGAGCAACCGGGGCCAAGTCGAATGCAACAGTTAGAAGCTAAACTGATGGATATGGAAGAAAGTTTGGCTCATGCCATCCATTTAATTTCGGCAATGGGAGCAGGGGAAAGACTGTCTCCTGAAGAGATGGCGATACAGATAGCTACCCTCCAAAGTGTCATCTCCTATCCGGTGGAGGATGTCCAGCAGCGGCCGTCACCTACCGGCGAAGGGGGCACCTATCCTGGCGAATCGGGAGAGCAACCCAAGGAACTTCCCGCACAGCAGGAAATTCCACCGAGAAGGGATGACCCAGTTGAGCCACCCGGAGAGACCCCCACCGAACCTCCTAACCAGGGAGGGGATGCGCCGCCAGACGAGACTCCCGTTGAGAGGCCTACGGAAGGGGGAGAAAAGCCAAGTGATACACCGGTGATACCCCCTCTTACTTCGCCTATAACGGTCCGGCCGGACCAAGCGGGAGCACACACGGCTCCATCCGAGGAGGGAGCCCCTCGTCAACCGCGAGACACTGTCCCCGTCGGGCAACCTACGGGAGACGGTCTAACAGCGCCAAGAGGCCAGCTGCTGCTTCCCAGATTAACAACGCCCGGAGGGGCAAGCCCGCGCGGCCTTCCACCTGTTCAACCCTCGCCGCTGCGGCCCCTCTCACCTCGACCGCAGCTCATACCGTTGCAGCAGCCCCAGGACCAGCCCGTCTTACCACCCCCGAACCAACCGGGACGGCCTGCACCACTACGACACCTCCAACCCCCTCCTCAGCGGCCGATCTCCATTCAACCACACCAACCTCCTCCACCTCGACAGCTACCGCCAACGCCTCCCGTGTTACCAGCCAGACCGAGACTGCCGCCTCCTGCTCGCCCGCCACTGCAGCCTCCGGCCCAACCAAGACCAACCCCGACAGCGCAACCACGGCAACCTCCGCCAGCACCGCCGGTCCAACCTCCGCCCGCACAGCCAGCCCAACCCCAGCCGGCACCGCCGGTTCAACCGCCGCCAGTACAGCCGGCACCGTTGCCCCAACCGAGACTCCAGTTACCTCCTCCTGTGCCTCAGGCGCAACTAAGACTGCCGATGGACTTTTACCCAGCGCCTGCTCCGAGACAAGAACTCCCGATGGGCTGGGTGAAGCTGGAAGCCACCTTCGATGGGGATCCCTCCAAATTGGGATTTTTCTTAGTACAAGTGGTACAGTTTTTCAACCGATGGGGGCACCTTTTCGGCAGTGAGGCCAGTCAAATCGAACATCTTGGATCTCGTTTACAGGGCAAAGCAGCAGATTGGTATGTAGGACTATACAATGTCGGGGCCCCAGAACTCGATACTCTCCAGGGGTTAGTGGATGCTATCCGAGCGCAATATGAAGACCCCTTAGAGGAAACCAGGGCCCGAACAGAATTGCAAGCCATCAAACAAGGCAGCATGTCAGCCAGAGACTATGTCACAAAATTCCGGCAATTAGCAGCCAAGTGCCCTAGGTGTGAGGAGTCCACCAAGATTATTCTGTTCAAACAAGGCCTTAACCCGAGACTTTTGGACAGAGCCCTCATGCAAGACAATCCCCCCACGTTGCTAGGGTGGATCCAACTTGTTTGCGAAGTAGAGAATCGCATTTTGGAAGTCCGTTTGGTTGAACAACAACAACAAACGGGACAAAGAAGACCATTGACCTTACAGAGGGGAACACGGGGAGCTAGCTACGCCACCCGTGGAGCGAGAGATGCTAGATGGCAACAAGGGCTGTGTTTGCAATGCGGACAGGCTGGTCACTTTGCAGCACAATGCCCTTACCGGCCTGTGCAAAGACCTCCGCTCCAATTACGGCGTCCAACCCTTACGCTCCAACGCCCGACTCCAGCACCACGAGCAAATAGAGGCCGCGGCGCTTCCCAAAGGCCAGCCTCGGAGAGAGGGCTGGAAGCGGAAGAAGTCATGGAATACGATCCCGCTTCCCCAACCGCAGAAGCCAATCCAGAAAGTCCCCAGTCGGGAAACGAAATGGATCTGTCGTGAAAGGACCCAAACGACAGATCCGCCCTAAGCCCGTCCCTGCACGGAACCGGCCGCCTGGGTCCATCTTATTCATGCCAGTGACTCTAATCAACCCAGAGAGGAAGATGCACATTCGGGTGCAAGCTCTCATTGACTCGGGCTGCTCAAGAGACATCATCGCCCCTGCTCTAGTCAATGGACTAGTCCTACCAACTCGGGATCTACAAAATCCAGTAATCTTTGAGCAAATGGATGGTACCAACATGAATCCTGTAACAACTGAAACCATCCCAGTGATCACAGGCATGGGACAACATTGGGAAAAGAGGTCCTTTGTCATCAGCTCTACTGCCAAGTACCCGTTAATTCTAGGCAGCAAATGGCTATGTGATCACAATCCCTACATAGACTGGGCACAAGGATGTATTACCTTCAGTCATACCAACTGCAAAAATCACCGTTGGAATCAAAACTGGGGCGAAGACCCAACTCATAAAGAAAAGGCCCTTCTCACCCAAGAAGAAGTCAACCAAATACCCGAACCGTACTGGCCTTTTCTAAATGCTTTCTCTGAGGAGGAAGCAGATACTCTACCCCCGCACCGACGAACGGACTGTGCGGTAGAAATTTTACCCGGAGCCTCACTGCCCAAAGGACGACTTTATCCCATGAGTCTCCATGAACGCGAAGAGCTCCGGAAATTCATTGACACCAACCTCCAACGAGGGTTCATCCGCCCAGCCGCTAGCCCCCACGCCGCTCCAGTCCTCTTCGTGAAAAAGAAGGATGGGGGACTTCGACTGTGCACAGATTTCCGAGGCTTGAATGCAGTGTCCACCAACAACGCCTATCCTATACCGCTCATCCGAGACCTTCTCAACGTCGTGGCCCAAGGTAAGATCTTTACGAAATTAGATCTAAAAGATGCTTACTTCCACGTTCGTATCAAGGCAGGGGATGAGTGGAAAACCGCTTTCAATACGCCCCTCGGACAATATGAATACTTAGTTATGCCTTTTGGTTTGACGGGAGCCCCGTCTGTATTCATGTCCATGATAAACGAAGTTCTACACGAATTTCTGTACAAAGGGGTGGTGGTGTACCTTGATGATGTGTTAATTTACTCGGACACCGAGGAAGAACATATTCAAACGGTACGAAAAGTCTTAGCCACCCTAATGAAGAATAAGCTACCCATCAAACTGTCCAAATGTGAATTCCATAAAACCGAACTCACTTACCTCGGGTATTGTATCTCCCAAGAAGGTCTGAAAATGGATCCAGCCAAAATACAGGCGATCCAGGACTGGCAGACACCCACCACCCGTAAAGAACTACAATCCTTCCTGGGTTTTGCCAACTTCTATAGAGACTTCATAGCAAATTTCGCCCAAATCACGCTCCCTTTAACAGACTTGCTGAAAACCAAAGATAAAGGGGACCAAGCTAAAAAACCCTCTGCCAAACTGCAATGGACCCCCGATTGCCAAACGGCCTTCGATTGTCTAAAAAAGCAATTTGTAACAGAACCCATCCTCTCCCACCCCAACGAACAATCCCCTTTCATAGTACAGGTCGACGCCAGCGATACGGCGATAGGGGGGGTTTTACTGCAGAAGGGGGAGGATGGTAGGCTGCGGCCTTGTGCTTTCTTGTCTAGGAAATTTTCGGAGGCGGAAAGGAATTGGAATGTGTGGGAGAAGGAGGCCTTTGCAGTAAAAGCGGCCCTTACTAACTGGAGACATTGGCTGGAGGGGGCGCGATACCCTTTCGAGGTCTGGACGGATCATAAAAATCTGGAGGCCCTCCGAAGCCCACGCAGACTGAATGCCAAGCAATTGCGATGGGCGGAATTCTTTTCCAAATTCAACTTCACTCTAAATTATCTCCCGGGCAAAACTAACTTTTTGGCAGACGCCCTATCGCGCATGCCCCAACATAAAAGCAAATGGGAGGAGACTGTCGACACTGTCTTCTCGCCTACGCAACTTGGGGGCGTGGTGACTACTCGCAGCCGTGCCAAGCAGCCCCTCCCGGCCAACCAAGAGTGGAAATCGAAACTTAAAACTGAAGTGGAGAAGGAGGGGGATAGGGCTCCGCGAAGCAAACTGACCCAATCCCCACAAGGGGACTGGTTAGCCGGGAGCAAGTTTTATGTCCCAGACAGCCTCAGACTGGAAGTTTTGCAGCGCTGTCATGATGCTCCCACTGCTGGACACTATGGGTATCTGAAAACTTTGCACCTAATCCAAAGACAATTCTGGTGGCCGGGCATGCGCAAAGACATTTCCCAATACGTTAGTTCCTGTCCTGTTTGCCTCAGCGCCAAAACCAGGAAAGGGAAGCCTCCGGGTCTCCTGCAACCATTGGAAACGCCAAACAGACCCTGGGAAGTAATATCCATGGACTTTATCACTGATCTACCTATCTCAAAAGGACATAATTGTATTTTAGTTGTGGTAGATCTGTTCTCCAAACAAGCTCATTTTATCCCCTGTACTACTATACCCTCCGCTCGAAAACTAGCAGATTTGTTTCTAAAACACATCGTAAAATTACATTCTTTTCCGTCCAAGGTGATTTCGGATCGCGGCGGACAGTTCGTTGCCAACTTCTGGCGGGAGCTTTTGAAAATGTTGAATATTGAACAAGGCATCAGTTCAAGCCACCACCCACAAACCGACGGGCAATCCGAAAAAACAAACCAAATATTAGAACAGTTTCTTCGTTGCTACATCAATTTTCAACAAGATAATTGGGTGGACCTTCTCCCTCTGGCCGAGTTCTCATATAACAACAGTGTACACGCTTCAACGGGGGAGGCCCCCTTCAAAATTGTCTACGGAACTCACTTCAATCCCTTCCCGTTGGATGCACCCCCCCTCCATCCCTCAAAATTGCCAGATGTATCTTCGTGGTGGGGGGAGGCGGCGCAGCAATGGACTCTTATTAAGAAACACCTTGAAAAAGCCAAACTGGATTACAAAAAATACGCAGACCGCCATCGTGTGGCCGAATGGGAATTACAACCCGGAGATCATGTGTATATTTCCACAAAAAATCTAAAACTAGCTCAGACAAGCCGCAAACTCGCTCTGAAATTCCTAGGACCTTTTCCTGTGCGCAAGATAATAAATAAAGTGACTGTTGCTGTAACTTTGCCCAAGAACCTGCGCCATGTGCATGATACGTTCCATGTCAGTCTTCTAAAGAGAGCTCCCATCGACAACAAATGGCACGTCAAAGCTCCACCCATTCCAACTTTGATTGACGACCAAATACACTATGAGGTACAACAAATCTTGGACTCTAAACTCAAACGAAATCAGCTTTTTTACCTCATTAGATGGAAGGACTTTGATTCTGGTTACGATGAATGGGTGAACTCTGCACATGTTCATGCTCCTAGATTAACCAAAGCTTTTCATACTCGCTACCCATATAAGCCAGGGGGGGATCTGTTTTAAGGGGGGCAGAATGTCAGGTCCAGTGTATATCTAAACTGTACTGACTCCATTTTCTAATGCTTCTAGTGTTTGAGTGTTTTCTTCCCAGGTGCACCAGTTCCCAGGCAGCATTCCCACCGGAGGAGACTGTTTTGTCTAACACCGTTCCACCAAGCATTGGCCTTGAAGGAGAGCAGCTTCCCAGGACTGAGAGATGTTGTTTTGAGAACTGTGGGGGGAGGCTGATCCAGATGGGTATTGTTACTCTGTATCTTATGCTTGCTCTTCATTGGTAACAATGATCATGTACCATCCTGATTCTCCTATTCAGGACAGTGGACTATAATGGACCTTTTCTGCAGTAAAGTTTCCTTTTCCAATCAATGGACTTGTGTTTGCTTCTAAAGGGAACCCTGTAGTGAGTGCCTTATTTAGCCACAGTCTGACAAAAACAAGTGGTCTCCCTGTACATTCTAACTGCTATATCTTAGTATGGTGTAATGCTTCCATACAGATCATTTCGATCTAGCTTAACTATTTTGCCAACGTTTCCATATCATGCATTCTACCTCATCACTGATATTTAACCAATTTCATCTTATCAAAACCTATCCAATCTATAACAATGTATCAGTATACCATCCTATTCTGGTTTCTAAAACTAAGACATTTTATGCATTTTATCCTTTGTAAGCAAAATAATTTCCCCATTTCTCTTCAAATTCTCTCATTGATCTTCTGTTTAAATAGCTTGTAAATTTTGCCATCGCTGCGTATTCTGCCATTTTATCTCTCCGGATTTCCTTAGCTGGGCATTCATCTTCGTTCCATCTGGTTGCAAATACCACCCTTGCCGCTGTCAGTAAATATCTGAATAGTTTGTGTAGTTTTCTGTCTACAATTTCTGGTAGTATTCCCAACAGCATAGTTTGTGGATTCATGGTGAAATCAAATTTTAAAATCTTTTGCATCTCAGCATGTATTTCTTTCCAAAAGTTTTTGCTTTTGTGGCAAGTCCACCACATGTGATAGAAGGACCCACCTGCTTCATCCTCACAAAGGTATTATGAGGGTAAAATGGAGGCGGGAGAATGATGTCAGCTGCTTTTGGTTCCCATTGTGAGGAAAGGTGGGGTATAAATGAAGTAAATAAGTAATAAAGACACCTGAAGAGGGGAGGCAGATAAAAGGTCGGTTGGTGGACGAGACAGAGAGAAGGAAGCAGGGAAAGGTGAGGATATGGCAGCTGCTAGGAAGGGGAATAGGAAATAGTGTGGGGAGGGGGTGCAGGGGGGAGTGAGGTACTCACAAACCCTTGCAAGTTCTCCACTGTGCAACTGGGCCCAGCTCAAATGGCTCTGCATATCTTTCCCAGAGTTTTCTCAGGAAGAGGCTGTCAGTGGGAGGAAGGAGGGCAAGCTGAAGAAAGGGGGGCAGATAAAGGTAGGTTGGCTGGTGGGAGAGAAAGAGATGAGCAGGAAAAGGAGACAGGCTATGGGTACTGCCAGGAAAGGGAAAGAGGAAATAGTGGCGGGGGGGGGAGGGGAGATGAGCTGCCCACCTCAAGTTCTTGCGGATCCCCCACTTGTCATATATCAAATTCCTAAGATGGTCACCACACAGATCAAAAAATCCACACAAAGGGGCCACCTAGGGATAGGGGAGGTATTTCTATGGAGGGGACCCTTAGGTTTGCAGAGGAACCTAAACACTGGAATATATTACAGAGCTTTAAGAAGTCAAAAGCAACTGACAGTGTCTGCAGATGCACAGACATTTAAAAAAGTTGGCCAAAAAGTGGAGAGACGTTCAGCTGGGAGAGTTGGGGGAAGAAAGTGCGTGAGGGGAGGGCTGGAGGAAAGCAAAAGAGGAAGAATCAGAGCCAGAAGAGGGACAGGATTTCCAGTCTCCTGTGAGTCATCGTGGGAGAGTATCTCTCAAATCCCTAAAGTGAATAGCAATTAAAGGTCAACAGAGTCCAGCCTAAAAACAGTTTTGATAGACCTTCATGGGTAGGGTCTATAATTTACTGGTGGAATATCTGTCCTACATGCAGAAGGTCCCCAGGTTACGGCTTGGCAGTCTTAGCTAAAGGATCTCATATACCTCTGGAGTCTGCCTAAGACTCCAGAGAACCACTGCCAGTCAGAGTACCTACACAATAGTGAGATAGACGGATCAAAGATCTGAATGGGTACAGGAGCCTTCATATGTTTGATATGAAAATATGCTTAAATACATGTCCAATAAGTCCACCAAAAGTAAAAGAAGCAAAATTACCTAGATGCTTTTATCCTCCAGACAGCATTAAGTTAGCCATCAGTTACATCGTTAGCTGAAAGCATCAGGCTATGAAATTTCAGCTCTCTCAAGGCAACAGGGACAGCACAAAAGACTATGGACTAAAATAACAAATTGTGTTTGTTTTCAATTATAACAAAATTAGCCCCATGTCAACATCTTCCTGCAGTGATTTATAGAGTAATATGGTAACGAGTTTTTAAAAAGTACATTGTGTGTTAAGTAAAAGTAATAGCTGCAGCCCAAATAACCCAGCTTAGCCGAGGCTCATCAGAGCTTAGGAGATAGGCAGGGTCAGCCACGGTCAGTCCTGGGATGGGAGACCACCGGTGAAGACTGGAACTGCTATAAGGAAGAAGGCAATAGCAAAGCCCCCTCTGCTCCTCTCTTGCCTGGACCACCCTGGGGATGGGGTTGCCATGAGTCAGTTGTGACTTGATGGCATATTCTTCTTTAAAAGTTACAGCGCATTAATGAAAATGCCTGGTTTTGCATGTTGCTATACTCTTGAGAATCACTCCCATGTTTTAAAATGCTCATTTTCTTTTCGTTCAAACAGTGGCATAGTGTGGGTTGCCAGCGCCCTGGGCAAGACAAGTATCTGCTCGCCCTCCGGGCTCTCCAGCTGTTTGTGCAGAGAGTCGTCAATGTCACACAAAGCCTCGATCTCAGCCAAGCGGGACTGCAGCAGGCGTCAGTACTCCGCTGTCTCCTGGTGGACACTACCCAGGGCCTCCTGGTTGCGGCTGGCCAGCTTAGGGGGCTTAACCTGTGCCCTCACCACAGCTGCCTGTGCTGCCGCTGCCAATTCAGCTTGAGCTACCAGCTCAGCATGCTCCTCAGCCAGCAGCCACTGTAGGAAGGCGAGCTCGATGCCCAGGGAGTCAGCCGCCCCGTCGGCGTGCAGGCAATGTAAGCAGCCTCCCCACGGGCACGGTGCAGTCTCTTGGCCTCTCTCATGGCTGGCAGAGGACAAGGCACCTGTACTGTTCGCTACTCCCAAAGTCTTGTCTTATGGAATGAGCGTGGGAGGAATATGATACATATTAGTGATCCTTCTGGGGACCTGACAGGGATCAAGTGCAAGTATTAATCTGGATACAAATGGGTATGTGGAGGCAAGGGATTGAGTTTAAGGCCACTGGACCACACTTGGTGGTCAGGAGTACCATTTGTATAGTCCATGCATTTACACCTGCATGCATGTTGACTCCTACATGTGTGATCCGGGATCCTGGAAAACTGAGGGGGATGGAACAACAGGAACATATATAGGTTCTGCACAGTAATGGTTAGAGTGCTGGACTAGGATCTTGGAGACTCCGGTTCAAATCCCACTCTGCCTTAGAACTTCCTGGGTGAACTTGGGCCAGTCACACTCTCTCAGCCTAGCCTACCTCACAGGGTTGTTATAAGGATAAAATAAAGAAGAGGAGAATGATGTAAGCCACTTTGGGTCTCTATTGGGGAGAAAGGTAGGGTATAAATTAAGTAAGTAAGTAAAGTGGGGAATGAGTCTTGTTCATGCATTCTTTTGGACCTAAATGAACACTCAAATAGGTAGAAGGATTGCTCCTTTCCAGACTCTGTCGTCTCTCATGGGAGAAGCAGAAGAGGAAAGCGTTGATCTCCCGTCCTTGCAATGATCTGGCAGACTGGGGCGTTCCTTGCCGTCTCTGTCTTTTCCTGGCAGGGGCTGGGCTGTCTGTGCTCTAACTTGTTGCTGGGCCACTGCACGTTTGAACTGTGGTCCTATTCAAAACCAGCTAATGCCTGGACTTAAGTGACTTTATACATAATGCAGTATCATCTCCCTTATTAATGCCAGTTTGGTGTAGAGGTTAAGAGCATCGAACTCTAATCTGGAGAGCCGGGTTTGATTCCCCACTCCTCCACTTGAAGCCAGCTGGGTGACCTTGGGCTAGTCACAGGGCTCTCTGGAGCTCTCTCAGCCCCACCCACCTCACAGGGTGTTTTGTTGTGGGGGTAATAACAGCATACTTTGTAAACCGCTCTGAGTAGGCATTAAGTTGTCCTGAAGGGCGGTATAGAAATTGAATGTTGTTGTTGTTGTTGTTATTAATGTAACTCCTTCACATTTCTTTTAGGTAGGAATCCATGGTTCCTCCTGGATTATGATCAAGGCTCCTTTTTTCAAAGAAAGTAGGCCAGCCGTAAGAGGCCTATGACCAAGAAAATGTATGCATGCATGCGTATGTGCATACAAAAAAGAACGTACTATGTTCTTTGGGTGTGTGTGTGTGGAATCCCGGAGTTTTAAGTCCTAGATATGTAGTCTGCATGCAGAGTGATCTATTCAATTCTAGAACAAGCCCAAGCATTGTAGAATAAAGTAAAGGATCGATCCACCAGTCTTTTGGAGTCTAAGTGGAAAGGACTATACACCTCTCCAATATTTACTTGGATAAAAAGACGATAAGACAGCCCATCTCCATCCATACCTATAACCTACTGGTATCTGACATCTCTTGCCATATTTCTGCATGGTAATTGTGTAAATAGGGAATAATATCTTTTTAACAGATTTAATTCAGACTCCTGCAAACTGAAATAATGGAGAAAAATTGTAACATCCCTGCTGGATAGGGCTGACAGGTCCCCCGGTGGAGGCAGACAATCCCCTGCTCCCACCCTCTGCTCCCCCACCACCACTCACCTGGCCATGGGGGGGGGGAAGGCAGGAGAACAAGCCTCCCAGGTGCTCTCCTGGGGCCTGCACAATGACATCACTCCCAGAAGTGACATCATCGTGCCACATCCGGAGCACGTGCATGCTTTGCGCATGTGCAAGGAGAAAAGAAAGGCAAGTGCCAGGTACCCCCCCCTTCCCGGCAGGAGGGTCAAGGGACCTGACAACCCTATTTCTGGATCAGACCATCTAGTCCAGCACCCGGTTTCATACAGTGGCCAAAGGAGTTGCCATGGAGAGCCAATAAGCAGGCCAGAGATGCTAATGTCTTCCCCTTACGCTGCCTATGAGCTCTAGGATGCAGAGGTTTGCCATGGTTTTGCCCATTCATGCAATTTAAAGAGATCCTAGTTCTTTGCAACCCACTTTGGTTTTCACCAGCCTAAATAATTTATCGTCCACAAACCTGGCCACTGATCTGTTCATTTCCAAACCACTGATGAACTAATTAAACAGCCCAGGTCACAGAACCAATGCTTTGTAGGACCCCATTGTTCACTGCCCCCCATTGTGAGAACTGTTCAGTTATTCTTATTTTCGGCTTCCTCTCATTTAACCATTGAGAGGACCTTTCCTCTTATTCCATAACTGCTAAGCTCACTCAGGAGGCTTTAGGGAGATTCCTTGACAAGCCTTTTGCAGTGCGGTTCCAAGCGGAGTTACTCCAGTCTAAGCCCATTAACTGGAGTAAGTCTTCTTAGGATTGCACTGCTGGGAGTCCAAGTATATGGATCACCCTTATCCAGACACTTATTATTAACCTGCACAAAGAACTCCAAAGAATCTGTGAGGCAGCATTGCCCTTTGTAGAAGCCATGCTGATTTTCCCTTAGCAGGCTTTGTTCCTCTATGTGCTTAATAACTCTATCTTTAATAACAGTTTCTACTAATTTACCAGGAACAGATGTCAGGCTAACTGGCCTGTAACTCCCTGGATCCCCTGGGAAACCCTTTTTAAAAGTCAGTGTGACATTTGCTACTTTCCAGTCGTCAGCACAGATGTCGATTTTAGCAATAGTTTACATATACTAATTAGCAAATAAACCATTTTACATTTGAGTTCTTAAAGAGCTCTTGAGTGTATACCAATTGGACCTGGATACTTATTAGTTTTCAATTTGCCTACTGGTGTTAGAATTTCTCTTATCCCTTCAGTTTGACCCAATTGGCCCCCTTCCCAAAAACGGCTGTGGCACGAATATATGCCTCACGTCTTCCACGTTGAAACCAGATTCAAAGAACTCATTTAGCTTCTCTACCATCTCCCGATCTTACTTACAATATCCTTTCAAAGCTTTATTCCCCTTTATCGTCCAAAGGTCCAGCTACTTCCCTAGCTGATTTCCTGCTCCTAATACATTTGAAAAAGTGTTTTTCTTTAATTTTTTTGCAATCTGCTCCTCACATTCCCCTTTTGCCTGCCTAATTGTCAACTTACGTTTGTTTTGCCTAAGCCTATGTTAAAAAGTATATACATGCAGGGCTTTTTTTTCTGGGAAAAGAGGTGGTGGAACTCAGTGGGTTGCCCTCGGAGAAAATGGTCACATGGCTGGTGGCCCCGCCCCCTGATCTCCAGACAGAGGGGAGTTGAAATTGCCCTCCACACCGCTGGAGCAGCGCGTAGGGCAATCTAAACTCCCCTCTGTCTGGAGATCAGGGGGCGGGGCCACCAGCCATGTGACCATTTTCAAGAGGTTCCGGAACTCCGTTCCACCGCGTTCCAGCTGAAAAAAAGCCCTGTATACATGAATATAATGTTTAGTATCAGTTAGTGCTGTTTAGTGAAAGGACTAATGCAAAAATAAATATGCAAATGAAGAATTAATTAAGTGATATGCAAAATAAAATGTTAGCCTGTCAATGTAGAGTTAAACTGTTCATTGTATTTGTCAATAACCAAAAATAATTTAATAAAAGTGGAACAGTCAGTACTTCTGCTTCTTCTTAACACACAGCATAGCAATCTGCATCTTTATCTGCACCTTCCTCCATATCTGCAAGTTTGGAGGAAATCACAGAGGTGACAACAAAAACTCAGAAGGTAAGTGGAAGTAAGATGATGTCATGTGGAAGCCAAAATTATATCCCCTGCCATTTAGTGAGGAATTATATCCCCTGCCATTTAGTGAGGAACATGAAGCTCTACATGGAAGCAACTAAGAATCTGACTTTTGTGGTGTGCTGAAGCTTTGTGTACTCCTTGTATGAAAATATGAAAGATCAGATAGAAGCTGAGATCATGTCGCTCAAAAGATAACTTGTGAATCATAGAATCATAGAGTTGGAAGGGACCTCCAGCATCATCTAGTCCAACCCCCTGCAGTGCAGGAAATTCACAAATACCTCCCCGCCACAATGCAGGAAATTCACAAATACCTCCCCCCCAAAACCCCCTGTGACCCCTGCTCCATGCCCAGAAGATGGCAAAATACCATCAGGATCCCTAGCCAAACTGGCCTGGGGGAAATTACTACCTGACCCCCAAGTGGCGATTAGCATTACCCTGGGCATGTAAGAAGGAGCCATGAGAACTAAGCACTGGTGTAACCCTTCCTGCCCTTCTTCTCATGATCTGCCTAGGTTCACAGAATCAGCATTACCGTCAGATGGCCATCTAGCCTCTGCTTAAAAACCCAGACTCTGTCTCCAAGAAGCCAGAATGTTTGAACCCAGACAGTATCTCCAAGAAGCTGCTTCACACTTCCAGTGTCTCTTTTTTATAACTTAGGCTGTCAACAGAACAAAAGAATTCCCTAAGCAATTATAGTTATTTACTTTGTAAACCTGCAACAATTACACAAAATGGCTTCGAGTTTTTATATGTAGCTATTCTGAAACGATGTTGTTTTAAATATAATTTCGTAATAAATGAAAAAGCAGTGAGTGATGATGGAAGAGAATGAACTTTCAGGACCTGGTGCAAAATTCATCTGTGCTTTTCTTGTTGGTTTGTTTTGGAGGGGTATTTTTTTTGCTGATAGAGCATAAAAAGAATAATTATTCCATTTACAGGTAGAAAAACAAATACCAGAGCTTGTGCACATAAAAAATAAAGATTATAATAAAAAACGTTATTGCTGTTGCAGAGCACTATGAAACATCAAAATAATCATCCTGTTCAAAGAGGGAGGTGAAACTTAATTGATTATCAGATAGAAGGAAGAACATATTCGTTATCTTAATGTCCACAGGTTCTCTGTTTTTAATCAGAGAACTTTCTCCATAATGCTAGGTCTTATATGCAATTTAGTAGCTAGAATTGCATATAAATTGCCATATAGTTCAGTGAAACCAAAAGGGCTCGCTTGTATATTTCTATGTAGCACCATTTTAAGTAGTCCCCTTGGGTATGGCAGGTAAAGAAACATCTTGAGTTTGGCCACTAGCTGGAGCTCTGATTTAACTTTCACATATTGGGGGCCCACAAGGAATTGTGGATGGGGATAATTCATTGGGAAATTTCCCCCCGTAGCACGTCTATTAATGAAGTAAATCCACTCCTACAGCTGTCATAGCCACCACACACTGTACGAATAGTTTATAGGAACAATCAGGGGTTTTCTTCTGGGAAAAGAGGTGGCGGAAATCAGTGGGTTTCCCTCAGAGAAAATGGTCACATGGTTGGTGGCCCCGCCCCTGATCTCCAGACAGAGGGGAGTTGAGATTGCCCTCCGCGCCGCGGAGGGCAATCTAAACTCCCCTCTGTCTGGAGATCGGGGGCGGGGCCACCAGCCATGTGACCATTTTCAAGCGGTTCCAGAACTCCGTTCCCCCGTGTTCCAGCTGAAAAAAAGCCCTGGGAACAATACAATCATATAGAAATAAATACTTTTATACACGTACTCAAAAATCCTGTGTCTTATCATCTGGTGTTCATTTGAGACTGAGAGTGGAAATACATGTTGAAAATTACCAGGGGGACGCTCAATTGCAGGATTTAAAGTGAGGTCTTCAATTCATGTGCAAGCTGTTCTTGCTCAATGCACGTGAATGCTGCTTTCCTTGGAGTTCCCTTTGTGTGATTGGATCTGCGAGTGAGTCCAGAGGGCAGAACGCCAATTCAGCTCTGTTTTCGCTGCGAAAACAAGTACTGTAGGCTCCTTTGACTTGCCAATTTGCATTTCTTTAAGGTGTGAGAAAGTGTCAAGATCTGCATTTCAATAAATGGATGTGGGAATTGGGGAAACTGGGATACTTTTAGCAGTTGAGGAGGAGCTGATATTGAACGCATCAATGTGTTCACATGGAGCAAATTGAAGTGTGACTGTGCAAGGAAGTGCCTGGAAAGTTGGAGGAGGGGCACATGGAATGAAGTTCACTTGAACATCCCTAGGTACTTCTTGCCTCAGTGACATGACCCAACCATAGCCCTAAGTGAGAAATCTTGTGACATATTACGGTAACCTCACAGCCAACAATAACAGGCAGAAAGCACATTGTTTAAATGATGCTTCCTACTATTACAGGCACAAGAAGTGATCTAAGCACTTTAATGCTCTGACCCAAACCTCCCTGGGGAAAAAAACATACTTCCCCTACTGCACAGGTGCACAATTCCTTGCAAGACATAAAGAAATGAAACCTATCAATCACGGTGCTCAAACTACGTGAGGATTGGAACAGTGGGGATGAGACAACTAATGCTATGTGCAGCTCATGGGTAAGGTATGGGTGTTATAAATGTGTGGTATAAAAGTTATAGTGTCAGACTGGGATCTGGGAGAGCCAGGTTTGAATTCCCACTCTGCCACGGAAGTTCCTCTTGGGCCAGTCACACGCTTTCTCACCCAAACCTACCTCACAGGGTTGTTGTGAGGGTAAATGGAGGAGAGGAGAACAGTGTAAGCTACTTTGGATCCCTCTTGTGGAGAAAGATGGGGGTACACATGAAATAAATAAACAAACAAAAAAGTATGTTTGCCTAGTGAACATGCCTGATGCAAAGTTCTCAGCATGCCTAGCAGCTATACAAGGGGGGGGGGGGTTGGGTGCATCCTGCTTGGGTGCTACACAAGACAATATCTAGAAAGTGGCGGTGATATTACTTTCGGGGTTTCCCTTGGGGAGCTTTTTGGGGTGCCATGGGAGGTGGGAAATTGCGCTTCATGGACAGAATCCTTGCGCCTGTGGAATCACTGCTCCGAAACCAAGCCAACATCTCCCTCAGTCCCTCTAATAAATTCTCCAAAATGATAGATACTTAATTTTAGCCTATGCAACCACAATTCAATGAAACATATGCTGTAGAGAAAGTTGCTAGAGAGTCTTGCCAAACTCCTCAGTATAAAACAGTCGATTGTGTTCCCCCAAATCCTGAGATTAAATTCCTGTCTTGAATTACAGTGGCATACTGAAGAAATAGAAGAGATCGTGCAATTTTCTCAACAGGGATTGAGCTGGTCTGTGCTGTTTTTTCCATTGTATAAGAACGAAACATTCCACAATCCATTGTTCCTTCCATTGGGGGACCCATTTCGGCAAACATACAGCCACTTCGCTTTATCCCTCAGTGGTTCAATCACACGGCAAGCACATTCTTCCCATAATTGACTCTAATGCTGAGGATTCAAGCAAGAAGTTGTATATTTTTGTATGTTTTGATTCCCTGACTGTATTCTGGGAGTCTGGGTCACAGAAGTCTAACAATAGCCCAAGCTCGAAGAGCAAACACCTTTGAGCTGAGAAAGTTAAGTCACCAAATTCTACTCCATGTCCTCATTAAAGAGAAATCCTAGCATTTGTTTTTGATTGGGCAAAGGAATCACTAGAGGCATTTTCCCATCTGTATACCTTCTAATATTTCACAGATGAAAAGAGGGACACATTTGTAACACTCCTATTCCCATGCAAAATACTGCTGCACCCCACAAATCTATCTATACATTATTGAAGGGCATAGCACTCTGCAACAGCCACATGAAACTGCCTTATTCTTGCCCAGTGCGCAAGACCTCTCCGTGCAATGACAGAACGCAAGGGGAGGGGAGGGTTAGGGGTGGGGAAATGGGGGGGGGGAGCGATGTCAGCTACAACACAATGTCACTTCCAGGGGAAATCTAGAGCTACCCACTGTCACTTCCTATTCCTTGAGCTTCTGGGGTTTCCCCAGAAGTGATGTTCTGACATTGTCAACATCACTATTTTTAGCAGCCTAGGAGAGGGGCAGCAGACACAGGTAAACTGGCTCCACCCCCTGCCTCCATGTCATCTCTAGGCTGGCAAGTAACAAATAGGGTGCGAACACAGGAGTAGGCACAGAGCATTAACAGTTAGAAAATATCAAAGTTGGAGTAACAACACTCTCAGAAATACAGTGAAAGACAGTCAAACACTTGTAAAGGCATATACATAAAGTTAATAAATCAGTGCACCAACACACCAGGTAAATACACCGATACAATGAAAATGTCCCAAAGGAAGACGTCCAAGGGAGAGAGTTGAATCCAGTAATGGTAAGTTCAACCAAATGAACAAAAATGTCTTTCTTTGAAGTAACGAAAGTAAATCCTCTTTCTTCCAGATAGAACAAGCTGGAATGGCTGCTAAAGAGCAGCCCGTTGCACCCGACAGTCAGGGCCGGCAGGGTATTGCTGTTTCGTGATGTTCACGTCCTCAGGGGCAAGATTCTAACTCCCGTGACAGAAGAAAAAACATATAACAGTGTATGTTCGATAGAAAGTCATATACTAAAGTAATAAAGTCATATAATAAAGTACAAAATGCACAAGACTTACCACCAGTCATTTCAATATCTCTAGGTTGGCAGCATGGTATGGTATGAACACACAGAAGATGTGTCTGTGCATACACTCCTTCCTCATGCTTGGGGACACTGCTTTCCAAACTTTGCCAATCAAAGGGAGAGAGCGTACAGATGAATTCCTTCTCCACACCTAGGCACTGTGCTAACATGCTGATGGCCGTGCAGGCTGCAGGGCTAACGTATTCATAACTACTCTCTAGGGTTGCCATCCCCCCAGGTGGGGCCTGGCAATCTGGAATTAACAACTGGGCCCTTTTCACACTGCTTACCTGCTGCCAGAACATGCGAAATATCACGCAAAAAATGTGGAAGATAGCGTCTTCTCGCGAGAGTTTTGTGCGATGTCGCACAAAACTCTCATGGGAAGATGCTATCTTCCTCGTTTTTTGCGTGATATTTCGCATGTTCTGGCAGCAGGTAAGCAGTGTGAAAAGGGCCAGGATCTCTAGATGACAGGGATTAGTTTCCCTGGAGGAAATGGCAGCTTTAGAGGGT
This sequence comes from Eublepharis macularius, assembly GCF_028583425.1. NCBI lineage: Eukaryota > Metazoa > Chordata > Lepidosauria > Squamata > Eublepharidae > Eublepharis > Eublepharis macularius. The sequence goes on from NC_072802.1 coordinate 21,507,942, forward strand.
GAACTCTATGGAATTATACCCCACTGAGGTCCTCCCCCTCCCCAAACCCTGTCAGCTCCAGGCTCCACCTAGAAAGCTCCAGACATTTCTCAATTTGGAGTTGGCAACCCTACTAATCTCCATACATTCAGTCGATGCATTCAAAGACAATATTGTCTTCTCTTAGTGGCCGTGACTCTTCAGGGTCTCAGGCGGAGGAAGCTCTTTTCTAGCACTTACCCAGTGAGATCCTTTTGCCTGAAGGTGCTAGGGATTGAGCCCGGGACCCTGAAATGCAGAGCAGATGCTCTACCACTGAGGGCCAAGCTACAAGAGACAAATTACACTTGAACGGCAAGTGAACTGGCTCACATGTATTCGTCCCTGTTCACTTGCACTCCACTTGCGCTCCACTTGATCATGAGTGATACTTGAATGGCAAGTGAACAGACTCACTTGTATTCCTCCCTGTTCACTTGCACTCCACTTGCGCTCCACTTGATCACGAGTGACACTTGAACGGCAAGTGAACAGACTCACTTGTATTCCTCCCTGTTCACTTGCACTCCACTTGCGCTCCACTTGATCATGAGTGACACTTGAATGGCAAGTGAACAGACTCACTTGTATTCCTCCCTGTTCACTTGCACTCCACTTGCGTTCCACTTGATCACATCATGGTGTATCAAGGCCAGTGTCCTCTACTCTGACTAGACTCTCCAAGGTTCAGAAGGGTTTTTTTTTAATCATGTACTGCCAGATCCTTTTCACTTGAGATGCCCCGAACTGAACCTGGGACCTTGCGTGCAAAGCAAGTAATCTACCACTGAACCATAGCTCCACCCCTACGCAACAACAGCATACACAATTTTAATTGTACTAATTTTCAGCAACCTTCAATATTTTTATTTTTGTTGTTACACATACTCGTTATTCTTATTTCTATTGGCTCTAATGGGAAACATGTTTATAACGGCAACATTTTGATTTCCAACTTCCCTGCTTTATCTCCATGCATTGTGGTATTTATTTATTTATTTGACTTATATCCCGCTCTCCCCACAAATGGGCTCAGGGCAGCTCACATTATCATTTAAACACAATAAATTAATAGTCAACTTTAAAAACAGATTTAAAAACTTATATCAAAATACTCCAGCGCCATTATACATAGGCTACTTTGGATACTAATAAAAGACCTGCATAAGATATAGCTGTGCGTAAAATGCATAGCCGAGGGCAGTCATAGAAGAGGTCGCGATCTTAGATAGGATAAGGGGGGACACCCACTGATCCTCAACCGAAGGCCTGGTGGAACATCTCCGTTTTACAGGCCCTACGGAACTGTAATAGGTCCCGCAGGGCCTGGATCTCCAGCGGGAGAGTGTTCCACCAGGCTGGGGCCAGGGCAGAAAAAGCCCTGGCCCTGGTGGAGACCAGCCTGATGTCCCTTGGGCCAGGGACCACCAGGAGTTGTTTATCTTAGGACTTAGTCTTAGGACTTTATTCGAGCCTAGTTCCTACATTAGAAGTAAGTGGATGGGGGAAAAGTGCATAGTAAATATAAAAAAACAGTGTGAAGGGAGCACAACTTAGTTCTCCTTGCTCACATATTCCATTTTTGGTTCAAACTAGACAACCTACTCTTAAGGTTGCCTATTCCAGGTTGGAAAATTCCTGGAGATTTGGGGGTGGAGCCTGGGGAAGGCAGGATTTGGGGGAGGGGAGGACCTCAGCAGGGTATAATGCCATAGACTCCACCCGCCAAAACCGCCATTTCCTCCAGGGGAACTGATATCCACCGTCTGGAGATCAGTTGTCATTCTGGGAGATCTCCAAGCACCACCCGGAGGCTGGCAACGCTAACAACTCTACAAATGTTGTGCCTCGGAAGAGATCTGGATACACAACGTGTATGCTCTCCCGTCTAATTTGACCCAAACGTAGGCCGCACTTTCAAGGTATTTGTCTTCCAAATAACTGTTTGTTAATTGGACTGAGAGCGGTACTGAATTCTTCTCCCTCTTTTGGCAGTGGCTGGTTTTACTGCGGTTTAATGTAAACACATCACGGAATTCAAACCTGTTTAAGTTCTTTTTGTAAACCGAGCAGCACAATCTCAAAATTAATACTAAATTGAATTACCTTCCAAAGTACCCTTGCATTTGAGATAATAAAATATTGCATTAGAATAAATAAAGCACAGATGTACGGGTCACAGCAAACAGGGCATAGGCTTATCTGTCCGTGCGTTTGTAGATGGGAATGGCTTGGATAGAACCGAGTCCTTATTGGAAAATTAAACCGTTTCATCTGAGCTGCCACTCCATTTCAGGACAATGCTTCAAGGTAATACCAAATAGTTATCTTTCTCTTTAACAAATAAGAAGAGCCCTGCTATGTCAGACCAGTGGTCCATCTATTCCAGCATCCTGCATGCAGCAGTCAAAATGCTGCCCTGGATGGTCAGCAAACTGGGTGTAGATCTTCTCCGTCCTGATGCTATTCCCTAGCACTGGCATCAGAGGTCTGTTGCCACCAGGGCTTTTTTTCTGGGAAAAGAGGTGGTGGAACTCAGTGGGTTGCCCTCGGAGAAAATGGTCGCATGGCTGGTGGCCCCGCCCCCTGATCTCCAGACAGAGGGGAGTTTAGATTGCCCTCCACGCCGCTGTCTGGAGATCTCCTCTGTCTGGAGATCAGGGGGCGGGGCCACCAACCATGTGATCATTTTCAAGAGGTTCCGGAACTCCGTTCCACTGCATTCCTGCTGAAAAAAAGCCCTGGTTGCATCATTTTACAAGCTTCTATCACATCCCCTCTCAATAGTTTTTTTTCTCCACTGAAAACACTTTCTCATCCAAAACTGTTAGCAATATGAACAAAAGAAACACAAGGATACTTAAAATAACTGCAATAGGGCCTAAGGACAAAAAAGCACATTGTAGCTAACTTTGGCCATAAGGTAATCCTGCCTGCTCTAAAAAGTCTGTCGGTCATTATATTCTCTCAAAAGCATTTCATTTAATTTCAGTTTTGCAAAAAGCAAGCAATGTGTGCAATATTGAAAATGGTAGCTGACCTTAGAATTCAACTGCACAGTTTCTTCTGTTTAGCCAGTACTAAACAAAATTAGCAAAATGCTTACCAAATGCTGGGAACTTGAAACCTGGAGACATGAAACGCCTTGTTTAAACAGTGGTGTTTCCTTTTCATTTTATGTGCTCCAAGCCTTATGTATCTACACTTCCCCAAATCTTCCATTATCACTCAGTTGTGTTTGCAGAAAACATCTATGCTAGTTACTGTTATTCTCAGTACACTCACATTCATTCTTGATTCTTGGTTTTTACACTAGTCAAGCATGGTGGCCTTTGTCTCTTTACCAAGTGTGAGGTTGTTGTACATACAAATAGGTCTGATGTCAGACCTCACTGATGTCACAGAGGCGCCAATAGCTCCCTAAAGCAAGGGAAAGCAGTGACATTCCCCAGTGTAGTCTGGAAGGGCGGGCAGAGGATTACATGTTCTCCAAGCTTTGACTATAACAAAAGAGCTAATAAGACATGTGTTTCAAGGCTTCTCTGGACTTTTAAATGTTTAAATACAGCAGGCTGTCCCTTACTCCTTGGACAGGTTTTCTTTTATTCTCTTCTAGCTCTAGAATACAAAAAAAACTAATTCACACAGCTTACAAAATAGCAGCAGAACATTGCCTGCGGACGGTAGGTAATGCATTTTTGGACTAAGATGTGATGGTTTTTACCAATGATCTCGGTTGCACAAACAAGGGAGAAAATAAAGAGAGTTGTGTTAATTTCAAGCTCCATTAGGAACAGGATAACAAATCAATGTGTATCAAATGGAGAAAGGGGGCCACATTGGCCAGGCACATTTTTTTCAAGGCTTCTAAAAAGGCATTAGGGAGAAACGGGGGAAAGCATCAGCCATCATTTGACAATCTCCTTTTAGTGGAAGTAGAATCCTGTCGCTCTCTGTTCCTTCAGATCCTTTTTATTCTCCAAAGCTAGCAGTGCCATCCAAAGCAGAGTAGCTCCCTTCTAACTCCAATGACCATATACGTTTTAGCGGTTTGACTGAATTTGCATTCATTTGCACATGGAAAAAAAAACACGAGTTGGATCCGAGTGATCAGTTGCTCTAGAAGAAGGCTCCTACTGGTGAAGGAAAGAGCCTCTGCTAGTGGAATGGATCTGTGGGAATCCACTCTACTCGTCTGAAAGGGGGGAAAGGCATAGACTGTGCACATGCATTGCAGCAAAGGAGACAACTCTTCTTTAAAAAGGCATGCAGGTCTTACAGTCACTCTACACATTTTTTTTACGAGTTCTCCGTGGAGCCAACCTGTGCTCTGTGCGGACACGCATCACCTTGGGGATTGGTTTTTATTTTAAAAAAACAGCATGCAAATGGGTTCAGAAAACTGCCACCAGGGGAGGGAAAGATCTTGCCTTCCTCCCAAGCTCCCCCCACCAGTGCAAAAACAGTGCAGGGAAGGAGAGTTTCCCCCTTCCTGCTGCTGCGTGTGCACAAAATACCTCCTCGTAGATCAGCAGAAATGGGGGAACGTCTCCCTTCACAGCCACCCCATACACTGACCATTCTGTCATTCTGCCATCTATAGCTAAGCCTTCCTCTGTGTGTGTGTGTGCTGTCAAGTTGCAATCGACTTACGGCAACCCCAGCAAGGGGCTTTCAAGGCACATGAGAAGCGGAGGTGGTGTGCCAGGGCCTTCCTCTGCAAAGACTTCCGTGGTGGTCCCCCATCCAAGCACTGACCCTACTTATCTTCCAAGATCTGACGAGATCAGGCTATACCATGCTGCCTTCACTCTGTAATCCTTCCTATACTATAAGCAGGGCTTTTTTTCTGGGAAAAGAGGTGGCGGAACTCAGTGGTGGAAGTCAGGACCACACAATGACATCACTTTGGGTCAGCTGGAACAAGGGAGGAGTTCCACCGCATTCCCGCTGAAAAAAAGCCCTGACTATGTCAAACTGAGAGAGAACTAAGGAGAGAGCCTTTGGTGGTAATGAAATCTAAGTGAACACTAAGAAGATCCCATAAAGGGGGCAAAACTCCCAGCCCACCGTCTGGTTAATGAGAGATTGACATTTGGTACCCAAACTGTATTCAGCAGGAAGAGAACATTTGCTGACACAACATGAAAAACTAGGACAAGATCATCTTGGCTGGCCACTGTTGGAAACACAACACCACAACTCTGGGCTGGATGGAGATTTGGTTTGATCCAGCAGGGCTTTGATTTTTTTAAATTGTATGGACAAAAATCAGTAAGATGCTACACACAAACCCTGCCACATGAAGACAGTAGTCAAAGAGAGGAATGTGCAGGGCGCCGATCGTTTGGACAGATCCTGCTTGCTTGAGGACACGTTGGCCATTTACAGAAAGGGAGATGAACTCCTGGAGGTCAGGATGAGGCCAGCAGACCCTGCCCTGACTCCCATTTTCTCTGTATAAGGCCACACACATATTCTGCTTTCAGTGAACATGCTTTTGGTGATTTCTACGAACTCCAAGCCTCTGGGAGGCCATTCCTGGCCTGGGATGAGAACCAGCAGATCCCTGATAGTCTCCAACCTGAGGCACACAACAGTCCCAAACATGTTCAAAGAGGAACAGAGGGAGAGAAAATGCTGGCACCACCTCCTGCCTCTGTAGGATGTCCTAGATAGAGATGGGCACGAACTGAAATACGAACCAAAATTAAGCACGAACCAGGCTGGTTCATGGTTTGCGAACCACGGTTCATCAGATCCCATTTCTGGCAAACCACCATGAACTTTAGGCTAGTTTGTTTGGTTCATTTTTTGGTTCGTGACTGCAGACAGCCTGGTGCCAATCAATCAGTTTCCTAGGCAACAGGGGATGGACTTCCTGCAGACCTTCTGCTGACCAGGAAGTGACCTTCTTCTGGCCTGGAAGTGACCTTTGCTGACCCAGAAGTGATGATTTTCTGACCCAGATGTGACATTTTCACAAACCAAACGAACCGGTTCGCGAACCAGGAGCAGGTTCATGAAAGTTCGTGGTTTGTGGTTCGTGAAATTTGACAAACCACAAACTGCATGGTTCGGGTTTTTTTTCTGCTCATGCCCATCTCTAGTCCTAGACATCTGTAGGGGCAACCAGATGAAGGAAGTGGCTGCGCAAAGCCCCCCACAGCTGTTTTTGCACTTGAAAAGGCACAGAAGGGGGTGACAAGGTTCCACAGTGCGCTACTTTGCTGCAAGCTTGATCAGGAGGGGCACTAGCAATTTAAAACTGCTAAATTCTCCTCTAAAATGGCATCAGTGGCCACCAGAGTTACCAGGTCACCCTACCTTCACTTCAGGGGATGGGGGGACTGGGCGAGATGGGGAGGACTGGTTTCTAAAGAATTGGCCGCTCTGAGACACCGTCACTACTGGTTTGAACTGGAAGTGATGTCGTTTCAAGCCCTGAGGAGCACACAGATGCCATTTCATTGCCTGCTCTTCCTGCCTCCCCACACCCTCCCCTCCTTCTTGCCAGATGAGTGGTGGCAGGGGGGGCTGTACCTGGGGGCATGACATTCCCCCACCCCAGTGTGGGGCTGGAAAACCTAGCAGCCAGGGGTTGGTCTTGTGTGTGCCATAATATTTGATTTGGCTCTGATTTATGTAGCTTCATATAAGATTCACAACAGAGCCGACAGCGGCTCCTTGGGGTGGTCTGAGGACATGAAGACAGCAGGGGCAGGGAGGCTTACAGCTATTTCTTCTTGCATGTTAAGGTGGCACACAGAAAAGAGCTTCTCCCAGCATGCTTTGCCTCCACAACAAACACGAGGAATTTGTAAATTGTAATGTGTCAATAAACCCGTATTAGGGTATCCTGTTGTTATGGCAGGGTGGTGTAGTTAGTCTTCCTCATGAGATGGAGCTGCTACATGACTAGTGGGGCAAGCCAGAGCTTCAGGTGGAGTGGCACACCCTCTGGCTCCCCCTAGAGGCTGAGGCCAGAGGGAGGAGGAGGAGGCAGGAGGAGGCAGCCAGGAACCCCTCTTTGGTTACCAGATCTCTCACTAGCTGATACTTCCCATTCCCATGCCTGAAGATCAGGGCCACAGACCACCTTCTTCTCTAATGGGGTGGCAGCAGGTGAGATGGTGCACCCGCTGGCCCGACCCAGATCCGAGGAGTTCCCTTGGATCCCCCTGGTGCAACCCTGAGGATGTTTATTTGGCAAGAAGAGCCAATGGGCTCCATGGAGCACACATGGGGTGAGGGTGCTTCAGATTGCAGCCTCAGCCACGCACAACTTGCTCCTTAGTCACTGGGCCCCAAATCTGCTCTCTTGCACTGCCTCGTTTTAGGGCCAGCCTTCAAAACAAACTCCAATGATTAGGCTCAAGAAGAGCACTGTACTTCCACCCCAGCATTTGCAAAGATCTAATGTCTTAGGGCCAAGCTACAAGTGACACATGACACTTGCATGGCAAGTGAACAGACTCCCGTGGATTCCTCCCTGTTCACTTGCGCTCCACTAGATCACTACGTGGAGCACAAGTGAACAGGGAGGAATACACAGGAGTCTGTTCACATGCCATGCAAGTGTCATTCGTCACTTGTAGCTTGGCCCTTAGTTCTGAAATACAAAGCGTTACCACTCGCATGTGAGAGGAGAGGGTCTTTTGGAAGATATCTGTGGCTGTTTTCTCAACTCTCTTTGTGCGACTGCCACTTCATCATTAGCAGATGAAATGAACCGGAAAGAATGTTTATAAAAACTACTGTGAAGTGAGAGGCGGGGGTGGGGTGGGGAGACACTTTGCAAACTAATACACAGGGCTTTTTTTCAGCTGGAACATAGTGGAACACAGTTCCGGAACCTCTTGAAAATGGTCACATGGCTGGTGGCCCCCCTGATCTCCAGACAGAGGGGAGTTGAGATTGCCTGTGTGGAGGGCAATCTAAACTCCCCTCTGTCTGGAGATCGGGAGGGGGGACCAGCCAAAGAATGTTTATAAAAACTACTGTGAAGTGAGAGGCGGGGGTGGGGTGGGGAGACACTTTGCAAACTAATACACAGGGCTTTTTTTCAGCTGGAACACAGTGGAACAGAGTTCCGGAACCTCTTGAAAATGGTCACATGGCTGGTGGCCCCCCTGATCTCCAGACAGAGGGGAGTTGAGATTGCCTGTGTGGAGGGCAATCTAAACTCCCCTCTGTCTGGAGATCGGGAGGGGGGACCAGCCATGTGACCATTTTCGCCGAGGGTGATTTAGACTTTTAAAAAGTCCCCCCTTGTTTCAGCTGACCCAAAGTGACATCATTGGTCCTGGGAGCATGTGCACACTTTGCGCGCGCACATGTGGTACCAGGGGCACCACTTCCTGCCAAGAGTTGTCCCCTGTGCTGGCAACCCACTGAGTTCCACCACTTCTTTTCCCAGAAAAAAATCTCTGCTAATACATAAAACTCCCTTTCTGTGCCACAAGTATTTTCTGGGATCTCCCAGACTAACAGACACAGTTATTAATATAGATGTATGTCTAACAGCCACTGGAGGTCTTATCCTGCCTGAATTTGTCTAATCCCCCTTTAGACACCTTGGCTAGCTTTCATCCCCATATCCTGTAGCAATGGGTTTCTCCAGTTTATTTGTTATTCACTGAAGTATTTCATTTGGTCTGCTTTGAATCTACAACATGATTCTGCTTGAATAATGATCTCCTTATACTCAGCGAACTTATAGCCATTGGAAAAATTACACATTTCCAGTGATTATATTTGAAAAGCATAATTTTCACAGCTAATGTGATATTCTAGCAGAGTATTCTTTGCTGCCACGGCCGAGGATATGTATAAACAGCTGCGCTGAGAGGCAGGTGACAGATGTGTGAAGGCTGGACTTGTACCACATCAAGAGGATTCGGTTTGTATCTCCCCTCCAGAATCAGTTTGCCTCAAGCCAGGAATACAGCAGGATAATAAATCCCCATTAGTTTGGCTGCTGGAATGTGTGTGACTCTTACATACTCTCAGGTGAGGGGTTGGATTCTGCAAAAGATTTTCCAATTCCCCTCTCTCACATCAGACCTCCAACTCCCTCCATGCTATTTCTGGGGGTCTCCTATTCCCCCAGGCCAGCATTTGGGGGTATATTGGGCAGCACTGGAAGGGGGAGGAAGGAAGTCTCTCTCTGTTGACAGGAATCCCTCTGTCCGCTGAAATGTTTGGTGGGATCCAAGAAAAAAAAAGTGTATTCTACCAATTAGAGGAGATCATTCTTTGTACCATGCCGAATATTTGAAAGTGACATCTTATTTGCAAGATGTTGTCTTAATGCACTGACTCAGGAGGGTGCAAAGGCATGCTCTATACCAAAATCTTCATGTGGTTTCAAATGAAGAAATAAACACATGCAGGTAAAGGTGACTGTTATGAGACCCCATGTGGAATAGTGGTTAGAATAATGCAGGGCTTTTTTTCTGGGAAAAGAGGTGGTGGAACTCAAGACTACACAATTACATCACTTTGGGTCAGCTGGAACAAGGGGGGAGTTTTTTAAAGTTTAAATTGCCCTAGGCGAAAGTGGTCATATGGCCGGTGCCCCCCCCCCGATCTCCAGGCAGAGGGGAGTTTAGATTGCCCTCCGCACCGCCAAGCGGCACAGAGGGCAATCTAAACTCCCCTCTGCCTGGAGATCAGGGGGCAGGGCCATCAGCCATGTGACCATTTTTAAGAGGTGCCAGAACTCCGTTCCACCGTGTTCCCTCTGAAAAAAAGTGGGAAAATGGATATACTGGAGAGATCTGAGTTCAAATGTCTCGTCAGCCCATGGTGATGCATGATAACCTCAGAAAAGTCATTCAGCCTAATCTACCTCACCGGGTTGTTGTGAGAATTAAATTTACACCATATCCGTATGTATATGGGATGGGATATAGATGTGAGAAATTAATTATACTAAGCTGGCCATTGCCTAACTTCTAATGGGCCTATGGAACTCATGGATCTTTTATTGTAAGCTGGTTATGAAAAACAAATGTAAACCAATCACATCACCTCAAACGTATTGATTGTCGAATATTTAACAATCCAGCTCTTCTGCTTAATGTACCACTTTTCTACTTCAAAGGTAAACAATTACGTCGTCTAAACGGAAATAAAGCCTGATTCTTTTGTAGAGAGTAGAACAATCAGATTGCTTTATCAATGTGTCATTTCTGTAGCAAAGTGTTTAAGGAACATAAATTGACTGAGAAACTACTTAACGCCGCTGCAAGAGTCTTGCGGAAAACAAGATCAGATAAGGGAGGGGGGTACCACAATGCTTTCATCTGAATGATTTTAGAATCAATTACATTCATAAAAAAGAAACAAAAAGCGATTTGCTCACAAATAGGTTTCCAGGCTTGCTTAACAACCACATGAATAATTTCTAAAAGGTCTGAGAATTTTCCATACCATCTTGATACAATCACATGGAAGACCCGTTTAGCCTAATGAGCATTATGATTAAATCATTTGCTCACAGATCAAAGGAGATTTTAATTATGTAAACTAGTTGTTCAGACGCATAAAATGTTTCATTAAGCTTCACAATTAATATATAACAGTATTTAGGAGTGATTTTCGACTGGACGGATTTTTTTCCTCCCCCTTGTTAAAAATTGATTGTTACCATTTGAAAACTTTTTCCTGAATGTATTGATTTGGAGGGGAAATATTTTGAAGTTACAAAAGTAACAAGCAGCCAAAAGATTTTATTGCACTCCTCCCCACCCCCACAATTATTTTCTCCCCCCACCCCAGTTTTTACTAAAAAAGCATTTTGTCTCCAGATGTTCACTGTTGGTTTTATATACACATACAGAGGGCTTTTTTTCTGGGAAAAGAGGGGATGGAACTCAGTGGTGGAACTCAGGACTGCACAATGACGTCACTGGAACACTGGAACACAGTGGAACTGAGTTCTGGCACCTCTTGAAAATGGTCACATGGCCGGTGGCCCTACCCCTGATCTCCAGACAGAGAGGAGTTTAGATTGCCCTGTGCGGCGCTCCAGCTTCAATCTAAACTCCCCTCTGTCTGGAGATCAGGGGGTGGGGCCACTGGCCATGTGACCATTTTCAAGAGGTGCTAGAACTCTGTTCCACCGTGTTCCCACTGAAAAAACCCCCTGCACATACATATAATATATTCATGCAGTCATTCAGTCACTGCATAATCATTCTATATTGAAGGGGAAATTCCATGACCCTATACATAATACAATAACCTTCTTTGCACAGGAAAGAAGAAACTGGAGTAGGAATGGAAGTGCAGAAAGAAAGGGTTAAACGGCATGGTGTGGTGGCTAGAATTTTGTACTAGGATCTGGGCAACCCAGGTTGAAACCCCCAATTTACCATGAAACTTGCTGTTCAACTTGGGACCAGTCACACTCTTGCTATCTAACTTACTTCAGGGTTGTTTTGAGGAGAGAAGGGGGGAAGAGAGGCCATGTGCAACACCCTGAACAAGAGCTGAGCATATGGCTGCTAAGCCACAGTGGGGGTAGGGAATTTCCAGCCCCCTGCAGTATCATGTGCAGGGTCATGTCACTTCTAGTTAAAAATCTGAAGTGACATCAGGTAGCTCTAGGAATTGCCAGAAACCATAAAGATTTACCATAGAGTGTCCAGCAATTCCTACAGCTACCCATATCATTTCTACTGGATGTGACATGATGCCACAGCTGGCATCATGCCCCCCATATCCCCACCCCAGCCCTGCTGCTAGTTGCCAGGCACTGAGGAGGAGGAAGGGCAGGAGAAAACATGATAGAGTTGAAAAGGAATAGGAGGTGGAATAATAGATTACAAACTAAGAGCTGAATTTATGCACAAAAGTGAACTAAAGTTTAGACCTAAGATTTGGGCATGGAGCTATTAATTAGGGTTGCTAGTTGTCCAGTGGCAACAGGAAATCTCCCAGCCCTCTCCTCGGGCCTCTGCCTTCACTAATTTTATTGGTAAGAGAAAAAAAATGGGGGTGAGAAATGTCACTGATACCAATATTCTAGAAATTTTCCCCAAACCCTATGGTAAAGATCATAGAATTTGTGGGAAATCCTAGACCATTGTCTGGAAGTGAAGTCATAGACAGATACTGTCCTGCTGGAAATGATATCACTTCCTGTGTGCCACTCTAGAAATCTGGCTCTCATGGCAGTATCAACTGTTCAAAATATTGCCTAAGCAGCTACCATGAGTCAAATGGCAGGCAGTGTTCATGTTCATGCATTTATGTGGATGTGTGCGAGACAGAAGAGGATCCCCCTCCAGCTCAGGGATTTTTAAAAAATTATATAAACATTTATAAATGATCTCTCCACTAAAAGTACGCAAACTGGTATACAATAAAGAAAACACAAAGGCTCTTTGACTCTCGATAGCAAATACCCTGGAAATCTAGTTGGTCTCTAAGGTGCTACTGAACCCGAATCTTGCTCTTCTACTACGTGCTCTTCTACTACATACCAACATGGTATATCAACATACAACCTGAAACTAATATAAAATCAATATGCACAAAACTAGAACCCCATAAAACGACAGGCAAAATAACCAACATAGGCCAACACCATCTACAGTGGCACTGCAAAAACATGGAACAGCACATGAAACTAAGCAACAGGGGCATACATCAGTCCAAAGCCGTCTAAAACAAAAATGCCTAGCACTGGAAAATATCACACAAAGCTCCTCATATTTATAGGACCGCCTCCCTCCCTATGTTCCTCCATGGCAGCTTCGCTCATCTGTACAGGGTCTTCGGCAGGTGCCACCCTGCAAATGGGCAAAATCCACAGCTGCCTGTACATGTGCATTCCCGGTGATTGCTCCCAATTTATGGAATAGCCTACCTGGAGAGGTCAGAAAAGCTCCCACCCTCCTGGATTTCCTCAAACTGTGCAAAACTAAATTATTCAAGAGGACGTTTTACTCACATAGGAGGCTGTACTATAAGGAAGTGGTCTCAAAGAGATCCATCAGTAAAGGGATAAAGACTATGGACTTTACTACTATTGCAGTAAGTGTGATAGACCATAGACTCTACTTCTATTGATACAAATATAATCCTACTGGGTAGTTCCTATATTACTTAATATATCAGTCTGGGGCCGGATTTAGGGAACGTCCCAGGGACACCCACCCCAGAAACTAGGCTTGCAGCCTCCCAGTCCAGCCCTACCACCCATAACACTCACCCAGCCAGGAGAGGACAGACGTCAGAGACACCAACAAGGGCCAAGAATGCCAAAGAAGCCCCAGGTGCAGGAAGTTCAGGCAAAGCCCCAGGTGCAAGAAGCTTAAGCAAAGCCTCAACAACAGGAGGCAGGCTAGGTGACGCCTCCTGGGTCCTAGTGAGTGCCAGTTACCCAGTCAGGGCTCCAGGGCAGCCTTTTCCCTCAGTCCAGGGAAAGAACAACAGCCCAGCCAGGGGGAGAAGAGACAGAGGGCAGAGGCAGGCAGCCAGCACCAACTCAAGCAGCAGGCCAAAGGTAGTAAAGGAGGCTCCAGGCCACACTACCACCCAGAGGCTGGCAGGAGAGGTGCAGCAACAGGGCAAACCAACAGGCAGGCTAGAAGGGGCAGGGAGTAGCCTGGAAGAGCCAGCAGCAGAGCAGCCACAGGTGTGGCTGCCTAAGGTAGCCCAGGCAGCAGCTAGGTTGTTAGGGGCAGGGCTAGGAGGTGGAGGCCGGGATTGGTGAAGGGATAAAAGGGGAGTCCCCCCCCCTCAAGCAGGGTGGAGAGTAAGGAGTCAGATGAGAAGTGTGGAGAGAGGAGGAAGAGACAGGAGTACCTGGAGAAGGCAGGGACTGCAGTTAAAGGGGCAGTGGCTGACCCCAAACCCAGGGGCGCTACCAACCCAGAGGGGAGAGCGTCACACGGTCTTAGAATTTCTTGTGCTCTGTTTCAGCTTTTCTTCAGCTCTGTATTGGATTTCTGCTGGTTTTACATGTTTACAAATTTGCATGTATATACCCTATTACATGTTTATTGAAATGTCTTTGAAAGTGACTGTACAGACTCACACTGTGTAATCTGTCTTGAGTCTCAGAGAGAAAGCGGGACTATACATGAACATAAACAAACAAACAAACAATTTCCTTTGCCTAGTCATGCTCAGTTTTGGCTCACACTGTGGGGATAAACCCAGATAATATTGGGGTCCCAGCACAGAATGCTCATCATACAGCATCATTGATTCATTTGAAATGTCGCGCTGGAGGAGGGTTCCGCAGATACCAAGGATGGCCAAAAAGACAAATACGTGGGTACTAGATCAAATCAAGCCTGAATTCTCCCTAAAAGCTTAAACGACAAAACTGAGGCTTTGGTCACATTATGAGAAGACAAGATTCTCTGGAAAAGTCAATAATGCTAGGAAAAGTAGAAGGCAGTAGGAAAACAGGAAGACCTAAAACGAGATGGCTTGACTCAATGAAAGAAGCCACGTCCTCCATTTTGCAAAATCTGAGCAAGTCTGCTAATGATGATAGGATGTTTTGGAGGTCTTTCATTTATAGGGTTGCCGTAGGTCGGAGGTGACTTTTTGACACATAACCTACACATAGCATCCTAGAAGTTTACTGAGAGGATGCTGTGGAGTGGAGTCGGGGGTAGCTCTTCAAAGATTTTGATTTGCTTGGACCATCAGCTATTTCAGGAGACAGGTAGGTGGCATATGGTAGGAGTTTAAGCTAGAGGGGGAAACTCTGCATCTCCCCAGGAGTGTGGTCTACCTTAAAGGGGTGTTGTAAGAGTGACAGTATGTGTAAAGCACTAGTAGAAATTGCAATGCAAATATTAAGGATGCTTCCGCCCCCTAAGACTCAGCCAAAGTTCTTTCCCAGATTTTAAAAAAAAAACTAGATCCAAATCATGTGGGACATGTGAAAGGTGGTAAAGGACATTATCCTCTTGATCATTTCGGTATGGTCATTTCATGACCAATGTTCCGCATCCTTGGGGGCCTTATCTGCCATGTCTGTATGATGGGAGGAAAGACTTTTCTCCGTAAACAGATTGTTAACCCGCCATGCTGCGTGAGCTGCTAACGAGGAAAAATTACAGTTCAAAGCAAACAAGCGGCTGAAGGAGCACCGCTAAAATATTCAAGCTGTATTGGTTATTGAGTAATTTATTTCGAGCCGAAGTTTTACTAAGGAAAGCAAATCATGAGAATGGAAGGCTGCTGACACTAAATAATCTTGGAAATCGGAGGGAACAGTTGTAAGAAAACTGATTACTACTTAAGAATGATGAACATAAATCCTTCCAAACTCTCAAGGCCGGCTGTAGGCATCAGCAAATTTTTCTGCCAAAGGCAGTGCCTCCTCCGCTCAAAGAAGTCCTGAAGCTAACAAAAATGCTCCCCCCCAACTAGGATACTTTCCAGTGCTTGGCCTCAGTGGGATCTTAGCCATTGCTGCTCCTGGCCGGTGGTTCTGGGGTGCATTTGTGGGTTCTGCTGAAGTCTTGATCAGAGGCTGAAAAGTTTTCTCTCCTAAAAAGGGACATTCCCTTAAAAAGTCCCTGCGCATCCACAGGAAGGACTGTGATTTTTCCCCCCCTACTTCTCCTCTTCCCCCTCGATTTTTGCTAGGACCCACATTTCTGGGAACATACAGGCATGCATTAGGTCACCCTGCTGAACTGACTCAGGTAACCAACGCCCAAGTGGGGCTTGGAGATCTCCTGAAATTACTTCTGATCTCCAGACAACAGAGATCAGTTCCCCTGGACAAAAGGGCAGCTTTGGAAGGTGAACTCCATAGCATAACATCCTCCCTGAGTTCCTCTCTTCTCTAAACTTCACCATTCCCAAGAATCAACCCCAAATCTCCAGGAATTTTCCAAGATGATGTTAGCAACCATAGAGCTGACACTTGGCCTTCCTATTGGATCTTCCCAGAAGAGTAACCAGTATCTAACAAAAAGCCGATTTGCAAAGCTTCCATCCAGCCCTGAGAGAAGAGAACTAGGATTGCTAGGTGTCAGGTATTCACCCGGACAGTGCGGGGTTTTTTAGGGCTGTCTGGGGGAAGCATATTTGAAATACTGGACACCTTGCCGCTGTCAGGGGAGTGAGCAGCCAGCCCACCCATCCTCCTGCATGTAGCAGTGGCTGGCCAGCCTGCCTGTCCAGGAAGTGGGGTGGTGTGATAACAACACACCGGTAGTGACATCATCACGCCAGAAGCGCAAGCGCAAATAACAAATATGAGGTGAGTGCCATCCCTCCCCCCAAGCTGAACCCCAAGTGGGGTTCCTGCATCCTTCTGTCTAAGGTGTGCTCCGCAATGGACCATGTTCAGGGTTTCTCAGAGGCTGTCCCCAAGCCTGCAGGAGGTGTCAGATAGGCTTCTACTCAGGATGTACTGATGGCCACAGGCACAGAGAGCTTTAAAGGGGGATTAGATTCATGGAGGGGAAGTCCTATCAATGGCTACTAGCCATGGTGACTGAGGGGAACCTCCATATTCAGGGGCAGTAAACCTCAGAATACCAGCTCTAGGAGGCAACCTCAGGGGAAGGCTTCATACTCTGTGCCCTGTTGTTGGCCTTCCAGAGTAACCAGTTGGCCACTATGTAGGGTTTCCAGCTCCAGGTTGGGAAATTCTTGGAGACTTCGGGGTGGAATCTGGGAACAGCAGGGTTTGCTGAGAGATCTGTCTCAGCAGTGTATGCAGGGCTTTTTTCCTGGGAAAAGAGGTGGTGGAACTCAGTGGGTTGCCCTCGGAGAAAATGGTCACATGGCTGGTGGCCCCGCCCCCTCATCTCCAGACAGAGGGGAGTTGAGATTGCTCTCCGCGGCGCGGAGAGCAATCTCAACTCCCCTCTGTCTGGAGATCAGGGGGCGGGGCCACCAGCCATGTGACCATTTTCAAGAGGTTCCGGAACTCCATTCCACCGCGTTCCAGCTGAAAAAAAGCCCTGAGTGTATCATTCCACTCACCAAAGAAGCCATTTCCTTCAAGGGAACTAATCTCTGAAGCCTGGAGATCAATTGTAATTCTGGGAGATCACTAGCCGCCACTTGGCTGTGAAAGGGAATTATTCTGCAGAGCTTTTGTGACAATCTGACGATGACAGTGGGCCAAAGGGAGTATTTTTCCAGATGTGTACAGCGTCTTTTTAGTGTGGTGACTTTAACTTAAATTTAATGTATTGTATTTATTGTGTTAATGCTGTAGTGTTTTATTGCTGTTTTTATTTTATGTAGTTTTATTGTCTTTTATATGTCCTGAGTTTGGTCAGAAGAAAGGTAAGCCTATAAACAAACAACATTGGCATGTCTTTTAAAAAAACACTTTTATTTCAGCCACCTGTTGTGTGTATCTATTTCAACATTTATTCAGCACTTTAAAAACTGATACTCCATTTCATGGTACTTACGTAAAGCATTGTTCCAGAGAAAGGGGTGGAGTAGCTTTGTGATGACCAAAAGCAGCCATTCAGCACTCTGCCCTAATGGGGAGGGGGAGTGGCTTTGTGATTGTCGCCAGGGCTAGCCAATCTGCACTCTGCACAGCCAGCTTCTTGGGGGAGTAGGAAGAACTGGTTACTTGTGGCCTTGACACAGTTTAAAGGTTCATACAGTTTAGAAGGCTGTCCAAACTGGAGTGAATGCAATTCCAAAGTCGAGTTCATTATTCAAATTATGCACAGTTGTCTTTAAGCTGTCTTGGCCCAAACTGTAAAAAAACCCAATGAATTGGCCTTTTTGGTTTCCAGCCGTGGGCAACCCTGTCAGGGTATAACCCCCCCATTAGACCAGCATATTTCTGCCTATTTACCCGTATGTCCCTTTTGCCTTGAATACAAACCTAAATATGATTACATTTCAAAATGTCCAGTTTCTATTTAAAGTTTCGTAGATTCAGGGGGTCACATTAACTAACCTTTTTTTCTTGCCAGTAGTCCATAAATCATCACGGTTATGTGAAAATGCCAAGTTTAAAAAAAAAACCCACAAAAAAACAGATAAGCACTGTACTCAGAGAAGTCGATTTTGCTAAACAGGGGCTGCTGTGAATTTTTAAAAGCATTATGAAATTGACGGGGTGGTGGGGTAGAGAAGGAGATGGAATTGTGCTAACTCTGCCAATTTCTTTAATTAAAATAACCTTCATTCAACTTTGTTTTCTGCGTCCAACCTGTTGTTAATTTCTAATGGGTTGGGGGTGGAAGGGATGATTGTTTCTATGTCGTTTGCTGCCCTCTACTGGAAGCAAGTAGGGGGAAAAGATTCCTTTCCAAACAGAAGTTCTGTAGAAATAGTTACAAATTGTGCAGATCTAATTATGAAAGAAATAAAACAACTGGCTGCTGTCATGGTCAATGGGTTCAGAAAATGGGTTCATTTGGATGATGCTTAGAGGCAGCCATAAGGAGGAAGCAAGAAGTATATCTTCCATGGATTTTGGCCCAGGTTTGAAAGAAGGTGTACAGTCTATATCTGGTTTTGTGCTCCTTTCACAGGGGGAATGTTCTCAACCTCACTTTTTGCTAAGGGATGCTTTGAAATTCTCAACATTCAAATTTCTCTCTGGATTTTGGTGTTCCGCATTATCTCATCTTATTGCTTAAGGGAGATTGTTGCATTTGAAATTTGCTACTGTTCTGTTATAATTTCCAAATTTTATAAAGAGCTCTTTGTGTGTACATTTGGCTAAAGTTTTCAGCCTTTTTAGTCCCTTTGCCTCTCCCTTACCTTAAGTTATTGATGTGCAGATGCAAGGGCATCAGAATCCTTTCAGTGTGGTGATTCAGTCGTGCGCAGAAGCATATGCGCAAAGTGGTAAAATACCACACAAAAAGAGTCTTCTTCATACAATCCCACTTATGGTCACATCAACAGTGCATTTTGTAGTGTTTTCTCATTGCATGCTTACACACAGGCAGGTAAAAAAGGGGAACAGATGCAAATGAATTCAACAAACTGAAAGTTGAGGATGTTTAAATTCCAGAATTAACTTATACATTCTTTTTGTTAAACTGGGATTAGGAGGAATTGAGCAGAAATTCTGGAAGAATAAAGGAGCAAGGCACGATGAGAAATTCTGGAGGAAAAAAAGGAATGGAGCGAGAGACATCCTCCCATCTCTTCTGAGGTTAATCCATCCAGATAACTTTGTGGGCTTGTTTCTGCACTTGCTGTACTTATTTATTTGTTGGGTTCATAACTTTTATGAAGTATTCAGAATGGTGTACAAAGTTAAGCCATAAAAACAACAGCAAGTATTGTGTTACGGTCTTGCCCTTGGACCAAGAAGAACTGGGCTCATATCCCTCCTCCACCATGAAGCTTTCTGGGTGACTTGGGGGCAGTTACCCTCTCTTTGCTCAGCCTACTGCAGAGGACTGAATAGGTAGTATAGGCAGATCACATATCTGATCTCATTGGAGGAAGGGTGGAGATGCAAACGCAGGGTTTTCTTTCAGGCTGTATGAGCGGATATGCAGTACTGGCACCTCCTTTGACAGTACTGGGTAGTGGCACTTTTTTCAGCAGCAGTATTGGCACCTCTTTCAGCTGGTAGGCTTGGGCTCCCAAGGTGGCATCATGAGGACCAGCACTTTTTTTTTCTTTTCTTGAGAAAAAAGCACTGTGCAAAAGTGCAGGTAATTCTGCTCTCCTCGCCAGTTTCTTTCTGCAAATCAGCACTCTACTGGTTCAAATCCTACTACTGCCCTGAGCTCAGCAGGTGGCCTTGGGTCAGCCACTCCTCTCAGCCCCAGCTCCCCAGCTGTATTGTGGGGATAATAATAACACTAACTTGTTCACTACTCTGGGTGAGGCACTAATCAGTCTAGAAGAGTGGTATATAAGCGCAGTTGTTGTTGTTGTTAACAATAACGATAACGACAACAACAACAATAATTTTCAGTGTATTTGCATTAAGTAAATAATCTGTGTTCTAATCATTATTTATAATTTGTGTCCTCCAAATATGGTTGCTGCTTTCCTAACCTTCCAGAGTCCAAGGAGATAAAGCAAGATAGAAATATTTTAAATGAATGAATTTAAAATATTTAAATGAATGAATGAATGAATGAATGAATGAATGAATGAATGAATGAATGAATAAGTAAAAGCACCATAACATTAGTAAATATTCTGAGATTTAGATCAATCAATCAACAAAGCAGCAATAAAAAATAGCAGTTAAAAAACTTACACACGCATCTTCTATCCTCTGGACATCAAGCCTGGAGGGTGAATTTTGGTCAGTAGAAGTCCAGGAAGCTCTAGCTCTGTATGGATTAATTTAGGAACTAGCGCTACCAGCTCCAGTTTGGGAAATTCCTGATGATATAGGGGGTGAAGCCTGAAGAAGGCATAGTTTGGGGAGGGAAAGGACCTCAGCATGATATAATTCTATAGAGTCCACTCTCCAAAGCATCCGTTTTCTCCAGGTGAACTGATCTCTGTAGCCTAGGGATCAGTTGTAATTCTGGGAGATCTCCAGTCCTAACCGGGAGGCTGGCAACCTCTTAGGAACAGAATAATTCTGCCCCAAGTAAATATAGTATCAGTGCAAAAGAAGCCTTATATATGTCTAAATTATTCTTCTCTCATTCTTAGGGTTGTCAGATCCCTTGAGTCCCTCAGCGGGGGACTGGGAACCTGGCACTTATCCTCTGCTCTCTACGGTGTCCCTCCTCATGCATGCATGTAGCGCATGGGCGCACTCCTAGCATGTGTGATGACATCACTTCTGGGAAGTGATGTCATCATGTGTGTCAAAAGGTGGCCCGGCGTATGCTCCCGCGCTCGCCAACGGGCTGAATTGCCGCCCCATGGGCCCAATTCAGCCTGAAATGGGCCTGTTGGGGAGCATGGGAGTGTGCCACGTTGCACTGCAGGGGCGTGCCGTGCCGCCAGGGGGTGCCCTCTCTCTCAACCTTCCCTTCCCCAGGTTCCACTCACCCCTATCTCTAGGAGTTTCTCAACTCAGAGTTGGCAACCCTAAATATTTGCCCCCTTTCACACATTAACCCCATCGTCCTTATTTTTTTAATAAATTTAACAGGAATGGTTGCTGTAGGTTTGGGGGGAAATGGAATTCATACAGAACTGGGGGAATCTGATGCTAGAAGCAGCTGCATTGAAACGACTCATGTTGCTGGTCCCACTTTGTTGTGCTTCATTCATGTTGCAGATCCTTAAGTACTTGCATGCCTCAAGCTGGCTTTGTGGCGGCTTGTAAAACAGACCCCACTCAAGCAACCATAGCAAGTAGGGAATTGTGGGAAAGCTGATGGTGGGGAGTAAAAGACTCAAATGACTGACCTTCCCCACAGAGTGTTCACACATGCTCCCAAGTGCAGTGGAGTGGCGGCTCCCCTTAGTGGCTACCATTTGACCACTGTAAGATAACAACAACAACATTCAATTTATATACCACCCTTCAGGGCAACTTAACACCCACTTAGAGCTGTTTAAAAGTATGTTACTATTATCCCCACAACAACCACTCTGTGAGGTGGGTGGGGCTGAGAGAGCTCTGAGAGAGCTGTGACTGACCCAAGGTCCCCCAACTGGCTTCAAAGAGAGGAGTAGGGAAGCAAACCTGGCTCTCCGGATTAGAGTCCTGCCTAGAGATGGGCATGAATAGGGGAAAAAAATGAACACGATGTTCATTGTTCGTTGTTCATTGCCATCCACGAACAAAGAATCATGAACAACCACGAACATGACCCTGTTCACAAACATGTTCGTGGTTGGCTGTTCATGGGAGGGGGGAGACTTGGAAGGGAAGAAAGTTCCCTGCGCCGTTTGCAAACGGCGTGGGGAAACCTCCTTCCCTTCAAAGTCTCCCTCCTTCCAGCCGGCTGGAGGGAGGGAGGGGAGACTCTGACGGGAAGAAGGTTCCCCATGCTGTTTGCAAATGGCGGCGTGGGGAACCTCCTTCCCTTCAAAGTCTCCCTCCTTCCAGTCAGCTGGAGGGAGGGGGGAGACTTTGTCAGGAAACCCCTGACAGGCGGCTGAGTGGGGGATTTAAATGTACGTCTTCCTGTGCTGCGCAGTGGCATGGAAAGGGAAATTTAAACCTTGGCAGGCTGCAATCAGCCCCTGAAAACCGGCTGAGTCAGGGGTTAAGTGCCCCTGGGCTTAGATTGGGGTTTCCAGGGCAACAGGAGTTCAGATAGAGTCCAGAAAGTCCGTGCCTAGTGTTGCCAAGGGAATTGGTTGAAAGGTGCCAGACTGTCTGGCTTGACGAATGGCTGATGGACACCATGAACAGGGCTTGGAACAAACACGTTTGTCGGGAACGGGCCTCATGAACAGCTTTCTCGCAAACAGCTGATCAGGCTGTTTGTGGCTTTTTTTTGCTCGTATTGCTGTTCGTGCCCACCTCTAGTCCTGCCGCTCTTAACCACTACACCAAACTGGCTCTCAGATTCAGACATTCAGAGCCAAAGTAAGTGAAGCGCTGGCAGATCGGACTGTGAATATATCATTTTCAAATCCTCAAGGTTAAGTCCTCATACGGACAGGATGACCCTGCCTGGACTAGTCACACTTTCTCAGCAGAACTCATAGGGTGATTGTCAGGGAAAAGTGGAGGAGCAGAGGGCCATGTACAGAACTTGAACTCCTTGGAGGAAGGGCAGGATTAAATTGCGACTGGGAACAGCTCTCCCGAGTGCAAGACAGCTGAGAACCACCACAGGCACTTAGGCAAAGTTTTTTTTCTGGACCCCACCCCCACTCTGAAGGACACACACAAGGTGCTTGCTATGTTGCTACAACCCTCTGGAGCCATCTAGGCCTCTCATTTACCCATCTGGAGTGGGAAATTACCAACCTCCAGCCTCAGTTTCCCACCCCAGGAGAAAAAAATGGCCTCCACATAATAAAGACCCTAGCGACTGGGAGAGGCAGCCTAGAGCATCACCCAGATATCACACGCTCCCCAAATTCCACCCTTCCCAGTCACCACCCCCTAAATTTGCCAAGGCAGTTGGGAACCCATTGTCATCTTGCGAAGCTTACCTGGCTCTTTGGACTCCCCAGGTCATTTGGATTTTGTACTGCGAATCCTCACCTCTTGGCAGACATGCCCAAGTACTTGCTTTCTAGGTAAGTAGCAGCCATGGGGAGAAAGAGTTTGGCTGGTCTTTTCTTTCCACACCATTTTCCTGACCTCAGCAGCTTCCTGAAGCTGTTTTTCCCTGCACTAGAAAGCACTCAGATGGCTTGTGTGCTTCCCCATCACATTAAATAACAACTCATTTGAGGTTAGGAAAATGGGGAGAAGGGTTAAAACCCTCTCCCCGCAAAGCCCCGATCTAAATTGACTTATTTTGCAGTTATTATCTACCAGCAGCATTTGCAAGAAATGCATTCCTGATTAATAAAATAATACTCATTCGCATTTATATATCACTTTTCAAACATTTGAAGCGTTTAACATATGTTCTCTTATAATCCTTACAACAACCCTGCCAGGTAGGTCAGAATTATTTACCCCAAATTGCAGATCGGTGCTCAGGCTGAGACTAGATTGATTTGCCACTAGCCACCCTAATGCAATGGACAAAATTTCAGTACTTCCTTGGGTGTAACTCAGGGCTTAATTTCACATAATATTTTTCCCCTACCTTCTCAGGTCCTGTACAATCAGATGTGCCTTGCAATTGTGTGCTGGGAACAAGCATGAGGGCCCGATCCTGATGAGGACCACAGCACACATGGAGAAGGGGCTTAGACTTCCCACCCCACACGTTGTTTTCTTAGCTTGGAACAGCCCAAGGGAGCTGCTGTTTTCCCCACTGGGGGCTGCACATGTATTGGTGGCTACAAGTCAGTGTCCCCTACAGAATAAATAGCAGATTGCCTTAACAGTTTCCGGTGGGGAAAGAAGTCTGCAGTCCAGGCCTCGATGTGCCTAGGAATGCTCCCAACTAGGGATCCCGGACCCCTGGTGGGGGCAGGGGATCTCCCGCCCCCGCTCCCCACACCCCGCTCCCACTTACCTGAGCCACGGATCGGGCCCATTTTGAGGTGCTGCAGAGCGCAGGAACACTCCTGCGCTCCACAGCGCCTCAAAACCGGGCCCAATCCTCAGCAGAACGGCCCATTTCGGGCGCATTCTGCAGCACCTGGCCGCGCGATGACATCACCCCGAAGTGACGTCATTGCGCCTGTGGGGGCGCATGCGTGTGCACCCCCCTCTCCCAAAAGGCCCCTGTCCCCCCCGTTGGGAGATTGAGAGGGCCTGGCAACCCTACTCCCAACATGGAACTCAAAGTGCACATTGGATTGTGTGTGACCGGGGGAGCGCACAAGGAATCAAATGTGCAGGTGGGCCCTCAGTCACCTCGGGCTCTTTGCTACAGCAGCTCCTGTTTTAGCAGAATAAACATTTATTTTTGCTTAATCTCCATAATTTTGTAAGTATGAATTTCTGCCCGTTTGGACTTTCTATTTGTCATCTTTTTATTAAAATGGATTTCCCTAATTTGCTTGAGTGCAAACATGGTCCTGATTGGGTTTTTCTCCCCCCATAAATGTATGGAAAAGAAGCAATACATCACGCAGGACCCTATGCAATTGGTACAGCCAATTTGCACAACCAGTACAATATTTGCATTTTTTGTTAATTCATCAGTTAAGGGCTTCATCCATTAAAGGATCTCAGTGTGGCAGTTCCATTTCTGTAACCCAATTATTCATTCAGGGCTGGAATTGGAACGTTTCTTACTGAAGGAAGGTTGAAAAGTTATAAGGCCCCTTCAGGAAAGTACATGTGGAAGATCAATTGAAAGCGGACATCCTCAGTCTACATTCCTGTCCCGACCTCTGCTCCTGCAGCGCTACTATGCACAGTGGTCCAAAGGTTCTCTGCTCCATCAAGAGATCCTTCTTTGCTCCCTTTATGGCTGGGACTGCTGCCCTGTATGAGGGACCCAACACCAGACCACCGTGAGGACTGCCGGGGCACATGGGGAGAAGAGGCTTCTACTCTCCCACCCCCCACACCATTTCCCTGACTTGAAATTGCTCTGACTGTTATATTTGCCACATTGGCAGATGCATATGTTCCACTGGATGCCATGTGCAGCTTAGGATTGCCAGCCAGGAGCATTTGGAGGACACACGCATTGGCGGGGGGGGGGAGAGACTGGGGGAAATGACATCATAGTGTCAGCAGCACCCTAGGATTTTACAGTCAGCAGCATCCCCAATTTTTAATCATAAAAACCATCAAGATTAGGGGGATTTTTCAAGCATCGCAGATGCCATGACAATGTTTCCTGGAACTCACCCAGAACAGTCATCACAGAACTGCATGCCACCCACCCCTTTGAGTTCCCTGTATTTCATGGAGCATGGGGGTGGAAATTTGCCCACTAGGGTTGCCAGTCCCTCTTAACCACCAGGCAGAGGACTGGCTCCCTGCACTTACCTCTTGGGGTGGGGGGTGCGTGCATGCATGTGATGACATCACTTCCAGGATGTCATCACACAGCCCTCTGGGAGCGCACCCACATTCCACAGGGGCTCGGATTGGGGCCGCTGCAGAGCTCCCACTCCGGCATTCTGCAGTGGCCCAAAATGGGCCCAATCCTGCTGGGGATCTGGCATTTCTATTGCCTGCTGTGGCTAGGTAACCCTACTTATTGCCCCCTGGGCCTTTCTGGGTGAAGTAAATGGCTCCAGAGAGAGGCAGGAGCCTCTTCTTGTTACACCCATTCCCGATCGAAATCTAGGCCTCACACACATGAGGTGGGGAATCTCACAGCTGATATCAGAATGTCCCTGTGGAGGTAGGGTTGCCAACTTCAGATTGTGAAATCCTTGGAAATTTGGGGTGTGGATAGCATAAACCTGAATATGGAGCCAAAACTACACTGAAAACAAAATATAAGCAATTTGGACATGATAAAGTAAATGATGTGGAAACTAATACGTGGGAGCATCAACAGATAGTGTGATATAGTCTACAGTCCTTTTATCACAAGCATCTCTCTGAGGCATTTTCTCATAGCTCAGCCCTGTTATCTGAATCTCCTGAATAATTCAGTTTTGCATAGTTTGAGGGAGGCCAAGAGAGTGTGAGCTTTCCTGACTTCTTCAGGCAGGCAGTTCCACAAGGTGGGGCCACCACAGAAAAAGCGTGTATATGGGCAGCTGTTGATTTTGCCTATTTAACAGGGTGGAACCTTTTATGTAAAATTTTAGACTGTAAACTCTATTTTCTTATATTCTAGTTATGCTGTATAAATAATTACTACCTAGTATGTATTGACTGGGAAGTAAATCCCATTGAACTGACTGGAGATTTACTAGAGGATGAGCTTCCCTGGGACTAGGCTGCAAGAACCTAAAACATTTTCCCTCTCTTATAAGAAGGGCTGTGCTTTTTCAGCAAACGAAAAAAGCACTTGGGTCTGAGGGCCTTCGAAGCTCAACACTTTCTGCTTGGATGCCTGCACCTACATACCACAGCTACTTGTTAAATAGCTGAACCCAACAGACCAACCTGTGTTTTATTTATCTTATGTACAGGCTCCCTATGGGCTGCACTTTATCA
This sequence comes from Eublepharis macularius, assembly GCF_028583425.1. NCBI lineage: Eukaryota > Metazoa > Chordata > Lepidosauria > Squamata > Eublepharidae > Eublepharis > Eublepharis macularius. The sequence continues at coordinate 21,534,532 of NC_072802.1, forward strand.
CAGTGACGGGTAGATCTATCACCCTCTACCTGGAGCTATAACAGGAGCGTGCTCAGATCAACAAGTCCTTCCTTCAGAGTAACTGAACTGTAAATTGTCCTTGACCGGGCAGATAAACAAAAACAACCATCCTTGTTAATCTGCCAAAGATCAACAGCTAACTATCTTTCATCCGTTGGGGAAGGATGTGGGTGGCAACGGGGTTTAAGATGGCACATCCCTCACACATCTCTGGTTCAAGTTCCAGAGTGTACTGAGGGCTTCGGCACATGACTGTCCCATGGTCTTGAAGCAATCTTGTTGAAACAAAGTAGGTTGAATGGAGCTGGATTTATGCACAGGCTATGGAAGCCATTGTTTAGTGCTTTGGAGACAAGCTCAATACAAAGGAATTATAAAAAATCACTAAATTACCATTTTTGGGGTGCAGCTATGAGTCTTTTAAAATTTGACATAGCTTAACCCACAACATGTTTTAATAGAGCTTTTACTCTGGCATGAGTGAAGGCTCTTCCCTCGGTGGTTTTGGAGGGTAGATATAAGAAAGTACCATATGCTAACAGAACACGCAGATGCCCATATGATAAAATTAAAACCATTGAACAGATGATTATAGAGTGTCCCATATTTAATGAGTTGAGGACTAGCTTAATCACCTCTCTACTTAAAAATATGGAACTACCTAATACGAGAGCACAAGTCTCATGGTTACCATCGGATGCAAATAATTCCGTTACTCTTTCTGTGGCAAAATATATAGGGCCAATGATTAAATACCAGAGAAATGACATTAAGTAAGGTTCTTCCCATTTTAATTTCTGCTTAAGGCAATAGCTGTATGAGCAGTACTAGACAGACAGACAGACAGACAGACAGACAGACAGACAGACAGACAGACAGACAGACAGACAGACAGACAGACAGATAGATAGATAGATAGATAGATAGATAGATAGATAGATAGATTTTTTTCAGCAGGAACGCGGTGGAACGGAGTTCCAGCATCTCTTAAAAATGGTCACATGGCCGGTGGCCCCACCCCTGATCTCTAAACTCCAGAGGGGAGTTTAGATAGCCCTCCGCACCACCGAGCAGCCCTAGATAGATAGACAGACAGATAGATAGATAGATAGATAGATAGAAAGAAAGAAAGAAAGAAAGAAAGAAAGAAAGAAAGAAAGAAAGAAAGAAAGAAAGAAAGAAAGAAAGAAAGAAAGAAAGAAAGAAAGAAAGAAAGAAAGAAAGAACATGTTTGGCCCTGAGATCTGGGCAGTGCCTCAATAGGAGACCTTCTTGGAATCCCTGATTTGGAATCCCTGATTCGTCTATCGGGCCCTGGCCTGGATTGCCCAGACAAGCCTGATCTTGTCAGATCTCAGAAGCTAAGCAAGACCAGCCTTGGTTCATAATTGCGTGGAAGACCTCAAACAAAGACCAGGGTTGCTATGCTAAGGCAGGTAATGGCAAACCACCTATCTTAGTCTCTTTCTTTGAAAACCCCAGCAGGGGTCACCATTCGTCAACTATGACTTGAAAGCACTGTCCATCACTACATGGTGTCCCCGTGTGCTTCAACTCAGGGTGGTCATGTGCAGAAACTGGCTTTTTTTCTTTTAGAATACTGTACCCCCTCCTTTAAGAAACAATCTTGGATTGTAAGAGTTACCATTATATTCTAGAAAAGACTAAAAATATAACTGCAGTAGATATTATTCTAAATTCCCTATTTAAAAAAAAGAGGAGATAAATTTTATATGCAATCCAAGATGCTAATCTAAAAAAATTGAAGCTGAAGGAATGAAAGAACATAAGAGGCGCCCTGCTGGGTGAGCCCAGTGGTCCATCTAGTCCAGTATCTTTCCTGATTCACTCAGTGCCAAAGGATTGTCCTAGACAGCCAACAAACGGCATAGAGGCCAAGGCCTCCCCCCCCACCCCGCCACGATGCTCCCTCTTAGCACTGGGATTCAAAGATCTGCTGCCTCCAGATGTATACTTTCTCTTTTTAAAAAAATCAATGGGAAAATTGATCATTAGAGATACATATCCAATATGCAGACAAAATTCAATTTTCTGTGCTTCCTTATGTTGATGATAAATTAAATATTCTATTTTGTCAATTGTATCTATTGGTTCCCCCTTTTTAATGGTCATGTATAATGAATGGTCTTCTGTTCTTTCTTAATCTGCACCCCAATCCTGGTTTTGGCTGGGGTGTACTCACCCCTACCTGATATAAGGCAAACAAAAGATTTATAGCTTTTAAAAAAACACTTCTGGACTTCAGTCCAGGTATAATTTTGCCTGTTTTAGACCACTTTCCATTTTTACATCTGTTCCCCCCCCCATTTTTTCCATTTTTCCATCTGTTACAGTGTGTCAGCTAATTAACGTCAACATTCAGAGGGAAGAGAGGCTTGAATATTGCAAGGACGTGTGAGGCAAGAGAGGTTTGCAGTGGGCAAGCTCTGCTCTGGGAACAATACGTGTTCATTGGAACTTAAGAATAGAATCTATGTATGTACGGGTCTCCAGTGGCGGACCTACACTTTTGGGACCCTAAAACTTGAATTGTTATGGGGGTCCCTTCTCAAACAGCAGCAATAGGGCAACATCCAACAAAGTCCAAAGGGCCTTGCTGCCCTTGCAAGGAACTCAAGGCCCAAATGGTGGAAAATGGGGTGGTGGGCAATGTTCCCTCTAAGCGGTGCAGTGTTGTGAGCCAGAAATCCAATTTGTGAGCAGCAACTTGCAAGTTGTGAGTGTGTCTTTTCCAAAACCAGAATCCATTTTGTATTTAATAACAAAAGAAATGTACAAGTCTAATGTATTATGTGTGTTTGTATATGTTTACACACCCACAGTATTTTAGAACTACTATCTCAGTGTACCAGTTCATGAAAGAGAACATATATTTAAACTGCATCTTATTATGTTATCTGAGTATACAACTGGTACAGCCTTTTCGTTCACTGAGAAACAACCCTAGGAAATGCGCAGGAGCCTGGATATGGATAAATAGTAATTACTGTACCTAGCCTATCCATTGCAGTGAAATGAATAGATTGATTTTATTCAAAAGATAGTGTTACAAACAAAGATGTCAACACAAAAATGCAAGCTTTATATAGAAATGTGTATGCCAAATAATTTTCATTTTAAGTGACCACAGAAAAGTGACACGTTTTCTAAATCCACTAAAATTAATGAATTTTGTAACTCTGTTCTGGGTAACACTGTAATTTTCAGTTTTATCCTATCCTTCTAATTTTATGTTGTCTAAACAGGAAAAAACTACAACTTTTGATTCAAACATTTTGTTTGTATAAGAAAGCAAATATTGACAGTTTTGAAAATTTGTGGACCCATTTAAATTAACAGAATAAGATTTTTTTTCTCAGAGTAGCTCTGGGAGCAAGCCTAAACACTTCTGCTTTGAAGTAAGCCATTTTATTCAAAAGGGTTCACTCCAGAGAAGTATTAGGAATGTAGCCTCCCGAACTCTATTCAGCCTTAGATTTGTATACATAATCCAAAACCTATACCGAACTATGCCAGGGCTGAATCCACACTTCCCTACCTTCTGCTTTTTATGTGCATTAATCGCGTTGGATTCTATCCCGCAATGTCCCAGTCTGTGTTCACATCTCTTCTCTTACTGCCGCTGCCTTGCGCTATACTTTGTCCACATCCCTGGTAGAATCACGCAATACGAGGCGGGTTTAGATCCGACGTCGCTGATGATGACATCACATTCATTTTTTAAAATTATTTTTTCATCAGATTTCCGCTATAGCATTTTTTTGCTAAATTGCTATGGTGAGGCCACACCCCTATGATGCCTGTGATTGGTTAATGTTATTCTATGCCTTCTTCTTTGAAATCCATTGGACCATTATTCTGGCGGGCTAATTTGAACTGATATTTAAGGTGGGAGTGAACTCTCCAAACGGGCAGACAAATTATTTGACGCTTGAATGTAATGTTAGAATTACGGATTTCTGCTATAACGGTAATTTCAACAGTTAAAAAAAAATAATTTTAATAGCCACTGATATTTCCGACTGTCCGGCATCCTAAAAATGACATGGAAATGGAAATGACGCCACCCCTTGATGTCTCCGTGAGGATTTTGGAGCACCCCAATTAAGATTTATGGCTGGGATTGTGCAACAATGCTGAGAAAGTCCCCTTTAAAAAAAAGGGGGGGAAAGGGCGGGCAGGCAGGCATGCTGCGGAGAGAGTGGAAAAGCTTGAAAATTCCACGGTAAAGAGGGATGGTGTTCCGGAAAGGCTGCAAACACGGAAGTGGGGTGGTTTGAAGGGGGCGGTGTCCTTGTGGAACGTTTCTATTTGTCCACATCCACGGTGAGAACCGCGCAAGAGAAGCATTTGAACGCATGACAAATTCGTTTGAGGCGCAACACGAAAGACGCAAGAGAATGGCGGGATTGAGGTAAGAGTATGTGAACAGCCCTCTGAGAAGCGAATAATGGGTGGGGGGAAAGCGGAAAACTTGAGACGTGTGGATTCGGCCCAGGTTCAAGCAGATATTGCTAAAACCGCATATTTACTAAAAAGAAGATGAGATGTAGGAAAAACACTATTTTTAAAGAGCTGTGCCCATTTTAATTCACCATACATAGTCACTGTAATGCAACTATACAAAACAGAAATAAATGTATGCTAGCTAATAATCAGGAATTTCCCTACCTGGAGCTGGCAACCATCGTGTCCATGCGAGTCTGCTGAGGCCAGGGTGCCAACTGCCCACCAGCACTTGGCTGTCTGCCCACCCTTGCTGCCTTCTCTGGCTCCCCGTGAGGGGAAGGAGAGAGGCCATGCAGGTGCTTGCTCGCAAGGCCACCAGCCCCACACAGCCACCGCCGCTGGCTCCTGGAGCTGCGGGCCTGGGGCAGACAGGCTGTGAGGCCCCTGCCCCACGCTGCTGCCGCCTCTGGCTCCCAGAGCTGTGGGCGTGGCAAAGAGGCCCCGAGGCGGGCTGGCTACCTGCCCACCGCTGCCACCTCCTCTAGCTCTCCATGAGGGAAAAGAGAGAGGCAGTACAGGTGCCCATTTGCCAAGGCCACCAGCCCCACACCACCGCTGCCACACCGGCTCCCGGAGCTGTGGGCCTGAGGCAGACAGGCCATGAGGGCCCCACCCCATGCCACCACCAGTTCCTGGAGCTGCAGGCATGTGGCAGACTGCAGAGAGGCTCCAAGGCTGCCCGCCCACCACTGCCTCTGACTCCGGGTCCCCCTTCCTCCACAACATGGCTGAGGCCGCACTAGGCCCTTCTGGCAGGAAACAGGGAAGCCGGGGGTGGGGCTGGGGCCGGAGTTGTGCCACGAGCAATAGGCCAGGGCTGCACCAAGGTCAGACCAGGGTCAGGGTCTCACCAGGCAGGTCTTCGGGGCAGGAAACAGGGAGGGCAAGGCCCTGGGCACCACTCTGTGTGCTGGGCTTCTCAGCTTGTGCACTAGAGGGTTAAACTTAGTGCGCAATTGTGCATGAGCACACATTAGCTAGAACGCTGGCGGTGGGGTGGAGCCCTTGGAAATGGTCCATACAGAGAGCCCCTTCCAACGAGCAATGAGGTCTGGGAAACTGCTGTTATCTTCTTCAATGGGGTTATTCCATGGTAGATAACAATTTTTTTAAAAAATGTAACTACTACATCTCAGATTTTGATGTTCTGCCAACATTAAATCCATCAAATGAGTCTCCCTGCTGGCCTCCCACCTGTGTGTGGGGGTGCTATATGGTCATCTGCCCCCACATATGAGCAGCCACAGGATATCAACCCACACCTTCACCCTTTGAGCAGGTGAATTGTTGAAGTGCTGTATTGTAAGATTTGTGATTTTATTGTTATGCCTGTGTTTTTATTTTTGTTTTAACCTGTCCTGAGCCTGCTTGCTGGGAGGGTGGACTATAAATTAAATAAATAATCATAATAATTAATAACATTGCTGTACTGGGTTATCTCACATGTCACTTGCGTGAATAAAGGATTCGGGGATCCAGCTGCCAAAATGTAGGCTATGAATATATTCTCGCAAACTCAGCAAACCCCTACACTGCGGGTTCGGGAGCTGCAAGCCCGGGAGAAAATTTTGAAATTTGACTGATTACAAGTTCATTTTGAGGCCTTATGAAACGGGTATTAGAGCATATGCTAAGGTCAACATTAAGTACTTCAGCCCATCGGTTTATGATTCTGTCACTAAAATAGACTTGTTTTCATAACAAACACTTTTAAAAACTCCCATCAATTTTGTTGAAAAATTCATTAATTAAAAAAAAGTTGCTTCAGGGCCCCTCCAGTATTAGGGGCCTTGAAGCTTCATTAGTTTCATAGTAGATCCGCCCCTGTGGGTCTCTCCATATGGTCAGAATGGAATCTTGGTTCATTCTATCTCTTTAGGATGTCTGAAAAATACTAATATACTGAAAAGAATCCAATTCATATCTTCTTTCTAATATTCAACAGTGATACTAAGATTGCTTCCACTCAGTGACTGTTCTCCATGGAGCTCTCATCACTACAAAACGTCCACATGGCAGCCTTCCCTGTACTTTCCTTGACTCCGTTTCCTATGGCCACTGTTCTCCAACCCTTACCACCAGAGGGCTGTCTTTGGGCTTTAAAAAATCAACTATTGGTGCATCATTATAATGCTAGAGTGAGATAGCAATTATCCATTTTTAAAGCCCTCCAAAGCCCTCTGGGGGCATGGGGGAGAATGGTTCTCAGGGAGAGGACACAAGGAAAATGGCTCCAACATAGGTGAGAGCGGAAAAAATGCTTCCTACCCGCACAACATACAAATACACCTTGACTGCAATCTTTTCCAGAAGACTATATCAAACAAAGTTGGGGAAAGCAGAGAAAATTCTGGCTATTATTATTATTATATATTATATTCAATTTTTAGTCCGCCCTCCCTGCCAGGGGGCTCAGGGCGGTGTACAACATTTCAATTTACAGAAATACACTTAAAAACAGATAGCGGATGATTCAGGGACAACATTACGTGGATACTCAGATGGAAAAAAGTTCCTGTCTGAATGCCAGACTGGAGGAAAAACTCCATGTGGAAGCAACCCTAACCTAGATATTCTATTTAAACAGGGCTCATTTTGAGGGGGAACCCACAGGAACGCAGTTCCGGCAGTTCCCCAAAGAGGTCACATGTCAGGTGGCCCCGCCCCCCGACTCTCAGCCATTTTGGGCCTGTTTCGGCCTGGACTGGGGCCAAAACAGTCCAGATCAGGTCTCTGACAGGTGGTGGATCACTCTCCCTCTCAGCAACGGCCTGATCCTGACCATTTTAGTCCCCTTTTTGGCCATTTTCAGCCCCCTTTTGCCATTTTGGGCCCAATTTTGTCCCTGAATGGCCAGGACTGGGTCCAAAACAGCCAGGATAGGTGATGTCAGGGGATGTGGCAGACGCAAATCAGCTATGCTAATGACAGACCTCTGGTGATGTAAAGGGGCGTGGCATATGCTAATGAGTTATGCTAATGAGTTCCTCCAGCTCTTTTTCTACGAAATGACCCCTGTATTTAAAACATTAGATTAAACCCTGTTTGTAATAACCTTCAAGATGATCAGGCAAGGTGCCTTATGGCATTCTCCATCATTACCAATGGACAATTTTTTATTAAAAAAACTGCTTTATAAAATGCGAGTGGACAATGTCTTATGGCCGTTGCTTTGATTTTTAAGGTATGATACCCAAAAGCACTCTGGAGAGACTCCAGCAAAGTTGCTGACACATTAGCTTACAATATGTAACAGTTTCCCCCAAGTTCTATCAGTCACATTTCATTACTTTTTCATCACCTGGCGCTTTGATGCAACCCGACTTGACAGACAACGGTGCACTGTCAGCGGCAAAACTTTAACGAAAAAGGTTTACTTCCTCGAGAAGCCATTATTACTTTTTTTTTTTGCCTACCTTTAGGGAATATTTAAAATTTGACCAAAGTTTAGTCCCATCTTTTCCTCCATACAAACATGATCCAGCACTTCTGTTATGTTCAGGTATAATAGAAAACCATGGTTTATTTTAACCAGGGTTTAGCTCACCTATGATCATTCAAATCCTGGTTTGCCACAGCAAATGGCACTTTCATTGCCTTGGATAGTTTCCTGCTTCCTTTGCATAGGCCCACCTGGTATCCCAGCTAGAGATGGGCACGAACAGAAAAAAAAATCGAACATGATGTTCATTGTTCGTTGCCATCCACGAACAGGGACTCACAAACAACCACAAACATGGCCCTGTTCACAAACATGTTTGTGGTTGGCTGTTCGTGGAGGCCAGCAGGCTGCCCTCCAGCCATCATCCAAGTTTGGTCAAGATCCCTACTGCACCACTCCCAGAAACCTTACCGGAGCAGGCAGCAGGAAAGGTACCAATAATAAATAATAGCTTAGCCCAGAGCCTGGCAGCAGCCCTGGAACTTGAAAGGGTAGATCCCTATCTCACCACACACAAAGAAAATTCAAGCTCCAATGCACTTTTTCTGTCAAAATGCCAACAGACACAGCAACTGCCTCTCCCTCTCCACTGTCTGCAAAGTCAGAGCTGGGAGCCCCCCTCCCCGCTCCTCTTTGCTTCCTTGTAACAAATTTGGATCTCCACACTTGAAAGGAAGACCTGCCTATCAAGCTAAATTGGTCTTAGATTGGGGTTTCCAGGGCAACAGCAGGAGTTCAGACAGAGTTCAGGCAGTCCCTGCCTAAATTGCCAAGGGAATTGATTGCAGGTGCCAGACTGTCTGGCTTGACAAATAGCAACAAACGAGGCTTGCAAGGACCAACTGTTCATTTAGAATGGGGCCTCCCGAACAGCTTGTTCTCGAACTGCAGATTGGGCTGTTCGTGGCTCTTTTTTTGTTCATATTGCTGTTCATGCCCATCTATAATCCCAGCCTGTGATGCAGCAACATTGCCCTTGGTTAAAAAGTAAGGATTAATATAGGCTGCTTGCAGGTGTATGTTGTACAAAAGCATCAGCTTGGACCCAACGAAGGGAGAGTGGAAAGGAAAATGTAGCCCTTTGCTAGCAATAGTGCAAGGCCTGTTACAATCCATGGCACTTCAGTGTAACTGTTAACCAAATTACAATGTGCAAATCACAACTGCACAACAGACGGTTAGTAGGATTGTATTTACTTTGGTTTTGAAGGTGTGTCAGAAATACCTTGTGTTTATGTCTTATGCACATGGCACAAGTGGGGATACAATTGTTTTCACTTAAGGCAAGCAGACAGTGAGGAGTAATTTTAGTATTTGTGCCAGCATTGTTGCTCATGAGGAATCCCATTTCCCCCAGTGGGCATGCTCCTGGGGCTGGTGTGACAACGTCACTGACCTCATTGCGCCACCCTGAGAGCATTCCTGTGCTTCACAGCGAGCTGATTTGGACCCTAAACATAGGCTGTTTGGGGCCCAAATCAGCCCACTGAGACGCGTAGGATCTCTCCCCAGCCTTGCACAATGACATTGCTTCCCGGAAGTGATGTCATCACATTGGTGTGGAGCCACACATGAGTGAGGAGTATCCCAGGACAGCCGGGAATGTAAGTGCTGGGTCCCCCCCACTCCCGTTGGGAGGGTAAGGGGACCTACCAATCCTATCTGGAAATCTGTGCAATCTAACCCATGGTATAGGCTAACTGTTGTTAATAAACCACCTTCAAGTCATGGTTTCCAATCTTGGTTTGATGCTCCCCAACTAAACAAAGAGCAGCCTGCAGCCAATTCACTGAAAATGAGTTGATGCGCGACAGATTCTGGACAGACAAAAGGAAGAATATATTTATTTTTACTTTAACAATAAGTAGTGGGATTTTGCTGCCACGAACAAAGATGCCTTTAAAAAAGAGATGAAAGAGATTCATAAAGGAGACACCCATCAAAGGCTACTAGCCAAAGTGACTAAAGGCACTCTTCCCATTCAGAGGCAGTGAGCCTCTCAGTACCAGCATCAGGAGGCAACGTCAGGCCAAGTCCTTGGCTTCTATGCCCCATCTGTTGGCCCTCTAATGCAACTGGTTGGCCATTATGAGACAGAAGGGTGGACTAGATAGGTCACCGGTCTGATCTGGCAGGGCTTTTCTTATATTCTTAAAAAATATAGCCTTAGATCTCACTATGTGTACGGGGAATAGCTTAATTACGTCTTAATCATTTATCCACCCCAGCCCACAATTCCTTGCAAGCTCTCAATTTGCAGCTTCTTTATTTTAGATTAAAAATGATTTTAATTATGCAATGTTACAATTTGGAGGGAACCAAGGAAGGGCCCTTATTTTACTTTTGTGTAAAACAGAAAAGGCATTGGGGTAAATCGCTATGCGAGTACTGTTTTCTCAGTTGCCAAGTGGCTAATAAGTGTACAAAAGAAATACATACATGAAAACTTGCTCCATTGGGATGAATACTTTCTTCATTTACATTGAAACATTTACAGGGTTCTTGGTCAAGTGCTCTGTATGTATTCAAATGTACACTCATTGAAGAAAGCTGGCCTGACACAATGATTAATGGTACAGTATTACTCATTGGCATCTGGCAGTTTAATAGAATTAGCTGGGCTCACGTTTGTCTTTAGACACCATGATGGCTTTAGCATCAAAAGCACCAACATCTATTTTTCAGTTGCTATGAACAGGCAAAGAGACACCTCCCCTCCCACGGTGGTGGGGAGAGGGACCCCCTAACATAATAGGATACTGAATTTGTTAATAAGAGTGCCTAACAACACTTTTTTTGTGGGAAGGTGGAATATTGAGGTATGCCAATAAATGCCTGCGCACTCTTGAAATGGCTGTTTTTCATATAAATACTTAAAATGGAAGGAAATGCATCCACGTATCCTGATTAGTAATGGCTCTCCAGGGTTTTTGATATCTTCTAAGTAGAGTTTCCAGAGATGGTACTGGAAATCTTTGGTATGCCAAGCAGGGGCCATACAATCTCATGTCAGCTAGGGGTTCCAGGTCCCCCGGGAACCAAACTGGGAGGCAGTGGGGAACTTAACCCTGTCTGCACGTGAAACGTGCTTGCTTCTGTGTACACCTGTCACGCCAGAAATTGACATCATTTTCCAGTGCAACGTGGAAGCTACGGGTCACGCCAGAGGGCAAGTCACTAAAAATTTCTTGCTTTGGGAGTGATTTTTAATTAATTGTCTCTGGGAAGGACCTGAACTTTCCATGTCATGCCAGAAAACGACATTATTTTCCAGTGTGACAAGGCACCTCCCTGCAGCTGTCTCCCCACCGGCCTGCCGGCCATATGAGGAGGCATGGCAATCCTAGTGTCAACCCCTCCCAACATGACCACCACAAGTCCTGGCATCAGGAAATGTCATGACCCCCCTCTGACCAAGCCAGTGATGCTGACCTGAAGGGCTCAGAGGAAGAGCCTGAGAAGCCAGGGCCGGGGAACCAGGAGGACCTGCAAGGTCAGGCAGGGCCAGATGCTGCGGAAGCACCTGCTGACCATATTCCTGCAATATCAGGGGCTGCCCTGCCAGTACCTGCCAGTGATCCCCTGCTGCTGACCCCTGAGATAACTACTAGGTCACATCCAGGAAGGACGCAGCCCCAGCCCCCTCTTCCACTCTGCAGGAACAATGGCCATATAGGAGCTGGGCCACAGTGGCACAGAGAAGGCAAAGAGCCAGGCTGGCTGTGCACCAGCTCCCTGTAGATCCAAAGCAGAACACTGAGCGTGGTAATTCCTTGCAGGATCATGGCCACAGCCCCAACAGCCTCCGCACCTGCCAGCAGAGGCAGCTGAGCCAGATCACCACTAAGCCTATTTAGGCTGAGGCTAGAGAAGGCTGAATTGCTGGATCAACCTGTCAACTAGGTATAAGCCTGTGATCCAGGTGACCAGTGCTTAGCATAGGCCTCCTGCTCCTCCTCTGAGCTCCTGAGCCAAGCCAAGCCAAGCCAAGCCAAGCCAAGCCAAGCCTAGCCTAGCCTAGCCTAGCCTAGCCTAGCCAGTGGCCCTGCTCAGAGGATTTGTTAATTTCCTCTTTGCCTCCAGAAGGCTCTGTCAGTTTCAGCTCCCCTTCTAAGAGGCAAAGAGGAAATTAACAAACCCTCTGAGGAGCCATCTTTGCTGGCTCTGTATAGAGGGGAAATTGACAAAGTCTTCGGATCTCTCTTAAAACTCAGCTTCCCGGCTAACATTGTGACTCCCTTCATGTGCTCCTCCTAGTGTAATTCGTCTCTTGTAGCTTGGCTCTCAGGCTTCCACACAGGTTGCCTGCTTTGCCCAGACTGAATGTTCTCTTTCTGCTCAGTAACTAAAAAACTACAGTTCACTCCACCACACTCTCAGTCCTCAACCAATCATCTCACTCACTTATCCTGCTCTTTGACCCCCCCTTCATCTGTACCACTCCAAGCATTTAAAGACACACACACACATATAAAATCATCACAGTACGTGATTGTCAAATAAATAAAATATGCTCTTTTTGATGCCATTGTTTCATCCCAGAATGTGATTGGCCAGTGACAATTTCCCGATCAGATGACCACAAGTTAGTGGCTAAACTCTCAGAGCCAAGCTACAAGTGACAAATTACACTTGCCTGGCAAGTGAAGAGACTCACGTGTATTCCTCCCTGTCCACTTGCCATTCACTTGCGCTCCACTTGACCAAGTGGAGCGCAAGTGGAGCACAAGTGAACAGGGAGGAATACACGTGAGTCTGTTCACTCGCCAGGCAAGTGTCATTCATCACTTGTAGCTTGGCTCTGAGTCTATTCCAAAAGCCAGCAAACTCTTCCCACAGCAGGTAACTTGAGAGCTATGAATGAATGAATGTGAATGAGATTGTGGCTTCTTTTCTGAGAAAAGAAATATGGTAACAAGACCTGATTCTCAGACGTGTTTGAATTGCTGAAACATTTTTAGGGAGCAAAGAGTGGAGCAAATGCTCTGCCTTTGCCCTGGGACAGGCTCTTTTTCGCAAGACATTCCTCACTGAACAGGCATCTCTGCATACTCATGATGGGTTCAGTGCGCTTAAAAAAAACCCCCACCACATTGACCTTTCTTCCTCTTTTGGGAAATGTATCTTCTTTACATCCTGACCTTTATGTGTTCCTTCAAGATGAAACTTTTTTATTTTCTAAAAGTATAACGACTGAGAATTGATGCAAAACATTAAAACTTGTCAGATGCTGTGGCCTGAGGTTTGTGCCTCTCTCAAAGAGCTTCTGAGGGAGCCATAAAAATGTAACGGCCTCACAAAGCAACTCACAGGATATGGCTTTTCCCTGAAAAGTCACCCCCATTTCAGTCTCATTGATCATTCAGCTTCTCCACTGGGATGAGAGGCAGCCTTAATCGAAGCATTTTGGAACTGCCAGGGCCAGCTTGGGAGAGCGCATCTGGCACTCTGTTGGCATTTGCAACCAGTGGGAAATACCCAGCGAGGCCCTGGAAGTGCTGCTGTTTGCACTCAGGCATCCCCTTCTGCTGAGGGGCAGTTTATAGATATGAAATCATAAACTTCCTTCATATAGCAGAAGTGCAAGGCACTGCCTGGCACAACATGGATGCCAGCCAGGTAAAAGCCTGGAAAAAGTTCAAAAATGAGAGTCAGACCGGTTGGCTGACTAAAGACCCTCTCCTTGCCCTGAAGAGATGCATAACGAAGGACAATGGGGCTCCCAAGAAACTCTTGACTAATCTCATCCACGCCCGGCCTCACTTCCCCTCACCCACTTACCTTGATTAAGCACCACCTAACGCTGTTCAGCAAACCTGGTCGCTTTTCCCATCCGGTACTCAAAGGGTCATCCAGCACCATTCACACCTATAGTCCACTGCAGGAAGCCTCTCCCAACCCATTATTCACCTCTGGAAAACCCATCAAGTTATTGTTTTTGAGGCAAACACGTCAGTTTGCCCCAGGGAGCATTTTGCCCTATATTGCACTGGTCACTTTATATTATGTTGATAGGATGATGATATATGATGTTCTCCTTCTGGGAGACTGGATTTTTGATGTTATAATTTCTACCTACCTTGAGTAAGAGTTAATTGTACACTATCTAATATTGCACTGTGATTTATCTATAGATAGACAGTTACAGGGTTTTGTTTTGTTTTCCTTGTGAACCCCCCCGGGGGGCAGGCAACCCTAGCCAGAAATGGAAGAAGGTAAAAGAAAAGGACAAAAAGAAGCTAAAGGAAACCAGTCTATGCCACAGTTTTTCAGATCAGATGAAGCCTTTCTGCAGTCAAGCAACAATACAGTAACTGGGGAAGCCAACAAACAAAATCAAAATGACAATGATCTCATTATAAGGAGACTGAATCTGTGCCATTGGCACATGATGGCAAGGGAAACCTGATAAATACATTGTTATGTGGGCCCCAGAAACCTAATTAAAGAATTCCATGTTTAGGCCGTTAGCAGAGTCTATCGTTTGACATAGGAATCGTGATTATAGGTAGTTGTGAGCTCGTTCTGCTGGCTGGTGTGTGTGCAGGAGAGAAAATAATAAATTCATACACTTGCTTTATATTTAGATAAGAAATGAGAGTTCTTTATTGTAGGAACTCCATACTCTGATAGGAAAGGAAACCCTCACTACCTATCTAGTCCAAGGATGGGCATGGATGGCAGGACAAGGCCTGCATCCATGCTGCCAAGATGAAAGGAGGAGAGGGAGAGAGGTGTTGCCTGGAATAGTGCCAAGAAGAGAAGAAGTGAGAGAGAGAGGAAGTCAGGAGAAGGGAATCCTGAGAATAGCAATCTATATATCAAAGGCCAGTCAGAGCAGTAAACAGAGTGCCCTAACCTCTCTCTCTCTCTAACTCTTTGGTTTGTCCCCCTCTGAAACCTGAGGAAAGAGACAGCGATGAATCCTCCTCTTCCAACAAAAGCTGCCAGAACATGCCTTGTATGAATGCTGCTTTATTTTTATTTATTTTTATCTGTTGGATTTATATATATACGCTTGAAGATAGTTAGGTGGCAGCACCCACTGCATTCAGAAGGTTTGCAAAAAGCAGTAGTCCTACACTCTCTGATTCTTTTATTCTCAAATAGTATTTAAAAGGGGCATTTTTCAGCATAGCCATCTTCATAAATTCAAATCAGATTGGTGGGGTTTTTGATAAAGGGGAGGGTCAAATGAGCCCTGCCCCATGGTGCGCCCGACAAACCGGTCCTCTGCCCCCAGACCATGGGGGGATGGTTCCATGTCCACTGTGGTACCTGGTTGGTGGGGCTTTCAGAAACCTCTGGAACATGCTACATCTGGAAACCACTTTTCTTCTAATGCTTCCTGTCCTGTGCAGCTACCACTACTTTTTAATTAACTAGACCTTTCCTTATTCTATAAAGAAGTCCTCACTTTAAATAGAGTCTATCAAACCTCAAATTATAGCCTGCTTGGTGTAGTGGTTGGATTGTCTAGTTAAGACTGGGGACGTCTTGGTTCAAGTTCCCATTCTGCCATGCAGTTCACTGGTTGACCTTGGACTAATCCCTCTGTCTCTTTCCCACTCGCTCGCTCTCAGCTGAGCCTACCTCACAGTGTTGTTGGAAAGAATGTGCTGAGATCCTTGGCACAATGGCAGGATAAAAATGGAACACAGGTTTCTAAAATCTAGCTTTTCAAGTTTTATAAGTGGGGGTAAAAACAGAGGTGCAGGTTGTCTACAGCCTTAACTGGACATTTTTAAAAAGTGTATCCAACAGTAATTAGCATACTGGGAAGGAAAGAGGTGCCAAAATGCACATTTAGCATTGTTGAAAGAGCAGCCAAGAATGGTTAAAATTTCAAATTCTGGATGAGCTTGAAGAAGCAATGAATGTGATCATTCAGGGCAAAGTCATTCTCTGCTTAATTGACAGTGGTCTTCTGACTATAGCTCTATTTTACTGTGCTTTCAAAACTGACACAGGTGACATACGGTGTATAGTCTACTTTTAAAAGTAGAAATCGCTGTACTTCAGTTTGAAGCAGAGGCAGCATTAGTTTATGCCACCACTATCATTCTATGGAATCGGTGCCAAGAATACCATTCTCTCAGAAGGTGACACTGTCACAGAGGGATGGAGCACTCAAGGTGAAGATGAAGAGAGTTTCAAGAGTATAACAGATCCTGAAGGATGCCAGCCCTACCTGGGCCGTTTCCACACTACTCACCTTCATCCGGAACGCTGCAGAACGTTGAAAAAAAAACCGCGGAAGATAGCGTCTTCTCGCGCAAGAAGACGCTACCTTCTGTGGGAGTTTTGCAACATTCCGCAGCATTCTGGATGAAGGTGAGTAGTGTGGAAATGGCCCAGGTATCCAGTGAAAGAAATCAGGAGGTGGGGACGGGATTTAGCATCATGCCAATATACACCATCAGTTCTGGCTAGGGTTACCAACTCTGGGTGGGAAAATTCCTAGAGATTTGGCAGGGGGGGGGGCTTGCGGAGAGGAGGGACCTGAGCAGGATACAGTACCATATATAGTAGTAGTAAAGGTTTATTGTGTTTAGCCATAGGCCATTACAAGTCATGAATAACAAGAATAAAAACAGAAACATGTTTGAATAAAATTGATGTGACATAATCAAAACAGAAAAATTTAAAACTACATAAAACCAATAAACCATTTTCAGTTATCAAATTCAGGTAAGACAATAAAAGTAAACACAGTTAATAAAAACAGTACAAATCCACAATATTCAGTGTTCATTTAATCCCTTAAGCACAGCATTAGCCCATATATAGAGAGAGAGTCCACCCTCCAAAGCAGCCATTTTCTCCAGGAGAACTTGTCCTTGTCATCTGGAGATCACTTGCAGGGCTTTTTTCCTTGGAAAAGAGGTGGTGGAACTCAGTGGTGGAACTCAGGAGCTCACAATGATGCCACTTTGGGTCAGCTGGAACAAGGGGGGAGTTTTTTAAAGTTTAAATTGCCCTTGGCGAAAGTGGTCACCTGGCCGGTGGCCCCGCCCCCTGATCTCCAGACAGAGGAGAGTTTAGATTGCCCTCCACACCAGCGCAGAGGGCAATCTAAACTCCCCTCCGTCTGGAGATCAGGGGGCGGGGCCACCGGCCAGGTGACCACTTTTAAGAGGTGACGGAACTCTGTTCCACCGTGTTCCCGCTGAAAAAAAGCCCTGACTTGTAATTCCAGATTTCCAGGTCCCATCTGGAGGTTGGCAACCCTGCTTCTAGCACAAAACTGGACATGATATCATGTTGGGGCAGCATTGTAGGATTTACCCCAAGCTCTATGGTTATACCTAGAGTGTCTCGCCGCTGCAGGGAATCCCAGCCTCCCTAGCCACAAGTGTCTTTTTTTTAAAAAAAAGAGACCAAATTTCTGGACCTTACAATGCAAAAAGGAAGTCCTCTGGTTAGTTTTTCTGTCATCTCAAGGACTATGAGGAAAGACTCTTGCCATCTTGCTGTTAAGCTGAGAAGTATTTCTTACTTTTTAATTTCTATAAAATGTCAATGGACAGGTTTGATGTGTCTTCAGGAAGAGGTAATTTTCCAGTCAAACGCTTATGCATTATTAACTTGGATAACAGTCCCATGCTATTGAAAGAAGAAAATCTATATGGTACTTAAAGGGAATGTATTGAATGAGACTTGGAACAGCCAATTCAGCATTCATATGGCTGATCATAGAATGATTATGGCAAACAATATCTTTTTTGTTGTTGTTAATTAGTTGCACTTGATAAGGCAATGCTAAGTGGCTTTATTGCATTAAGATAAGAGAAAATCAAAACCTCAATAAAGCTTTTTAGTGTGATAAATCCAGAAAGGATTTAAAAAAAAACTTTAAAACAATGCCTGAATACGTGGCTGATGATAGAACTTCAACAAAAGAACCAGGAATGGCCTGTTTTTTGTTACAATTACGTCCTGTGTTTGTGTATTTGTAAAGCAGTAAAATTGTTCCAGCTGCTCTCAACCGTTTTCCCAGGTTGTATCCCAATAAAAAGCTGCTGTCCCAACGATCCAGAGTAATGGGAAATGCATTCCTAAACCCAGTTGGGAGCTACTAAGAATCCTGGGATACTGAGTGAGTCTGAATGTCACTAGGAAATTTTTATCAGACTCCGTAATATTATAATTAATTAGAGCCGCATCAAATATTTTCCAGGTTCAGTTTTGAGGCTGAAATGAGCAGATGTAGTGGGATAGAAATTGTTCTCCAAAAAATGTTCTGATTTGGGCACTTTTGTGTCACCTGGTTCTTGTATCTTCAGTGCCGCCCCCCCCAGACACACCCATACGCTGCTTGTTGCTTTCCTCTTGATTAGTCACATGGGTAGTCACATCCAACCAAGAATCACATGGTGAACAATCTGACATAAAAACACCACATTTCTGTTGGCTGTGATGTCAATAAACACGATTGAAAGCAATTGAGAATGAGGGCGAATGAGGGCAACATAAATGAATTTCTGAACATTTTTGAGTGCCAAAAATCAGTGAGAAAGAGAAGCATTTCTCAAAACCCTTTGTGAAAAACGGCAAGTAGTTTTGGCTCAGCTCTAGCAATAATTATATTTGCAGTTTTGTCTCAAGAATGGTTGAAAGATTTTTTTTTCACTTTTCAATTTCAAAAAGAAAATAGGATCATATTCTGATTTAGGTTCTTATGATCTGTTGGCCCCCAACTTCATCGCTTTGCAAGATGATGGAGGAGATGATTTATTGTCGGCTGTCATTCTTTCTGGAGAAGAACAATCTTCTTCCTCCATATTAAAGTGGCTTTCAGGCAAATCGATCAACCATAGATCACACTGTAAGACTGTCTGCTGATGTTAATAAAGCATTCTGTAATAAGGACTTTTTATGTGTTGCCTTTATAGACAGTGAAAAACTCTAACATACTTTAGTTTTAACTGATAGCCTCTGAAAAATAAAGCTTGAAGTAGTTAGGTCATTGTGACTCAGAATTTTACAGCATTGCCTATATATATATATTCATATATTATATAGTTTATATGTAATATTTCTAATTTTCTTGTTAGGAATGAGAGAATACACACAGAAAGCTGATATTTTAGTAAGGTTAACTGATGTTAGAATGATATTGGATATTCAGTATGTGTGCAAGAAGAGGCACAGATGAATAACGTTAGGTTCATTCGTTCCTCTTGTGGCATATCTATTGGATCTGTTAACCTTATTAGAACTAGAACATATTATAAAGTGCTAGATCTCATGGAAGATATCTGTCACAAGTGGAAGTACTAAAATCACTCTTCGCTGTTTGCTTGCGCTACATAAAAGCGATGCTATCCCACCACCTTATAGGCGCATGCAAGACATAGCACAAGGCATTTCTTCTGATACCATTTCAGAAGCAAAGTGGTTGAAATGATGTGAACCATCTGCTGTTCATCCCATTGTTCTAGATGCACACTGTGATTTTCTTTAAAAGAACAGCATTGACCTTTGCTCCATCCGTGCTTCTCCCCAGGTGCTGCTGAGTCAGTCCTTCTCTCCAAAGCTCGCTTCTGCTTGCGGTGGGCACTGGGAGCTCATTTAAAAGGACAGGAATCAGGCAAATGGAAATGCGCTAGCACAAGAAGAGAGCTCTGCAGACAAAGACTACCTCAATGGCACCAGAAAAGAAGCACACACAGAGCAAAAGTAAGACCACCCAAGGCACTATTAAAGTGCCATGTGTCTCTCTGCATTCATTGCGCTAAGCACATTTTTCATTTGTCTCATGCATTGCTGGATCCAGTTCTGTATGTACAGTCTATCTGAACAGAAGATGGAATCATGCTCACTTGTGCCTGCTGGCCCTACCCACTCTTATGTGTGTATTCACCATAACATGTGAAAGAGCCAATGGTACACTCTGTATATGTAATCAAGGACTGTCGGATTCCCAATTATTTAAGCCTCTTCCATGAATTATGATGGACGTGTATAGGAGGTAATCTTAGTGCCCATGTAAGCAATTAGCCCAGCCTTCGCCAGTTGTACAGCAGTTTTCATATAGCTGCATGTAATATTAAAAGTGTACAAGCCTCTGGAGTTTAAAATGGCTACCGTATAGCCACCAGAGAGCCTCTGCCGTTGCTACATCCCGCCCAGGAGAACCAAGCATGCAAGGAATGCTGCCCTGGAATGCGGAGTGATTGCAGCTTGATTGGATTTACTGCCATCCCAGCCCCGGGAGGGTCCAGAGCAATAAAGGCCTCACAGAGTCACCCCCACTTAGCCCATTCCTTTCCCTCTTTCCGTGATGAGATTTCCTGTCCATGATTGAGATGCTAATCAAATGACATTCATAAGCATGCACAGTTGTTCCTGGCACCATGCGTTCCCTCCCTAAAAAGTACTTAACCTAGCTCTGGTGGACTTCAACCTTTTTCTTTTTTTCTTTTCTCCCCCCCCCTCATTTCTTCCTTTCCCTCTCCCTCTCTCTGTCTTTCTTTCTCACCCTTTTCTCTTTTTTCCCCTTTTTGTTTATTTTATTTTTATTTATTATTATTATTTTTAAAGAGATGTTATAGTTAAATTCCCCTCTCTTTTCCTTTCCCTGTCTCCTCCCCCTTCCCCCTCCTCTTTTTTTAAAATATTTTTTTAATTACCCCAAACATGCAGAATGATTATCTAAAATAAAATGTTTCTAAATATAAACAATCAAATATATTTAAGGAAAGAAATCTTACTTCAGTGTCTCTACTTTTATCCAACTATAAATTTCAACACTAAATAAATTACTGAATCAACTTCCATGTATATGCTATTGATTGCTTATTAAATACTAACAATTATTTTCTTAATCTTTTTTTTCAAGTCTGTTGTTATCTATTTATTAAAAAACTAAAACTAAACTCCAGTGTGTGTAGATATTTATAATTTGTATATGAGTAATATATCACTTGTAAATAATATAAAAATAAAATAAAAAAACATTTTTTCTCTTTAGAGTAAAATAAAATAAAATATAAAAGAGAGCAAAAAGAGTTCTCTTGGGCTAGTGTAATATATACACTAGCGTTAGGTAGAAACCCACTCCTAAGGAACTCCTACAAAGTTAAGAGAGCAACAGCAAAGGAATACAATCACACACACACACCCTCCTGGAAATAGTGAATGTTCTCATCACAAATAATAGCTATATAATCCTGCAAAAGCTGAAATTTTTCGTTAATTAAGTGTTTTTAACTGGGATTTTACTCCCTTTTTGCTGAGAAGGAGACATCAGGAGTTTTCTTTTGAAGCGTGGTTTATTGGTCTCCATCGGAGATTCCAGCTCTAGGCTTTGTATAAGGTGTTCGGCTTCTTCTGGATCTGAGGCTACCATCTGTTTTCCGTTGTGGATAACTGAGAGATTGATGAAATTTAGCCATTTATAGCATATATTAGCCCTTCTCAATGCCAAAGTTGCAGATCTCAGCTCCTTTCTTTTAGATAACACCTCGTTGGGCAGATCAGAGAAGATATAAATAGGCTTATCATTAAAGAGTAGAGGACCTTGAGATCTGGATCATTCCACAAGCTGCTTTCTGATGCTGGGATCCTCTATCTCTATAATAATGTCTCTTGGTGTATTCTTCGCCTTGGCTACTTTTGCAGACCCAATGCGAAACGCATTTATAATTAGTAGTTTCTCAGTATCATGTAAGTCTAGTTGCTTTGCCTAGACTCTGAATACTGCCTTCAAGCAGTATTCAGACCCACCCGAAAAATACAACAGATGCTACGATCAGCAAAAGACAGTAGAGACCCCCTCACCTCTGCAGGAGTATACCGTATACCCTGCAGCTGTGGACAAGTTTACATCGGGACCACAACGCGTAGCATCCAGACAAGAATAAAAGAACATGAAAGACACTGCAGACTTGGACAACCTGAAAAATCAGCAGTGGCTGAACATAGCCTAACTCAAACAGGGCACAGTATCTTATTCCAGGACACCAAAATACTGGACAACACTTCCAACTACTTTGTCAGACTGCACAGGGAAGCCATTGAAATTCACAAGCATAAGCAAAACTTCAACAGGAAAGAAGAAACCTTAAGAATGAACAGAGCATGGTTTCCAGTTCTGAAAAACACCAGGCTAACAAAACACTCTATCCCCGACAATAGCCCTGCAGAGAAGATTAGCACATCAAGCACCAATCCATATGCAAAAGAACCTCCTCAGGATACAGTGAAGCCTCCCGCCATTAGCATTCCACACCCTGGGAAACTCTTACAGGATGACTCAGCTCAACCCCACCCCTCCTGAGTAGATACAAATGACCTACATCTTTTCCACACTGTGACACTGAGAGCCTTGCTACAAGTGACATTTTACACGTGAAGGATAAAGGATCATTTTCGCAAGTCTTTCTGGGAACTGAAGTTCCTCTCCCCCACCCCTTTTCCTTCTGTTCCTTCCCCTCGCTGCCTGAACAGAGAGAGCCGACAGCAACATCATCTTTTGCAAATCGTCTTGCTGGGTGGGGGTGGGGGAATGCTCCAGAGAAAGTTGAGAAAGTTGCAGCTGCCTGCCCCAAAGATCATTGAGAGCAGGCTTGTGACTGGAGGGACGATTTACAAACGTTGCTGTTGCCTCAGGCTTTCTGGCAGCGAGGGGAAGGAACAAAAGGAAAAGGGGTGGGGGAGAGGAACTTCAGTTCCCAGAAAGACTCACGAAAATGATCCTTTATCCTTCACGTGTAAAATGTCACTTGTAGCAAGGCTCTGAGAGACCTCTGTCTTTTGGTGCTACACCTCTGAAGATGCCAGCCACAGCTGCTGGCGAAACGTCAGGAACTACAATGCCAAGACCACGGCAATACAGCCCGGAAAACCCACAACAACCATCGTTCTCCGGCCGTGAAAGCCTTCGACAATACATCTAGTTGCTTTCTTAGCCAACTGGTTAGTATTAAAATTAAATCCTCATTGTTGTTTTGGGAATCTTCTATCCCTCTCAGCTTTAAATTTCTTTTCCTCAAAGCCACTTCTAGGCTAATAATTCTCAGTTGAAATGAGTCAGAGGACTCTTGCAAGTTACGGATGTCTCGTTGGGACATTAAAGCCATATCCAGTGCATTATCAGCTTTCACATTAGTTTTGATTAGTTCAAGCTTTATATCGGCTAGCTGGTTTGATAAGGGCTGAATTAAATCAGTCATTTGCTTAACCAGAGACTGCTGTAGTTTTGCAAACTGCTTTTCAAGGGGCATCGATTGAATATTTACCGCTGCGTCAGCTCCGGAGGTTCCGTCGGCCATTTTGGTTTTCTCGATGCCGCGGCTTTGCAGGACAGCAGTCTGGGAAAGGTAGCTGCAGAGATTTATGTGTTTTATTGAGCAATTTTTTCTTTCCCAATCCTTGCCTCCTCATTTCTTGCTTTCTTATTGTGAAGAAAAGCTTTATTTGCTTGGATCCAGGCAGGGGGGAGTCGGAGCTCCTTCAGTGCGTGTCCATCTACTTTGAGATCGACGCCACACCCCCCAGCTCTGGTGGACTTCATCAGAAAACTGTCCTTTTTGTGCAGCGCTAGAACTAGTTTTGCATCTGCATTCACACACCCCAGCAGCTATCCATCAAGGCAATCAAGCCTTTTGTCTAACCCAGGAACTGACCATTGGAGTCTTTCTCCTAACTGCTAGGAGGGCTCTCCTCCACCTCGGGGCACATTTTACCTATAAAAGCAGAGCCTTAGCGCCATTCAAATCGAACATGTTTCTGGATCCACAAGCGCTGTTCCCTTGAGGTTTGCTTTAAGCATTCTCTGTGGTGCCCCCAACCTTATGGGATGGACTGCGTGAAAACGTTAGGAAATCTCCCATTCTCCTGGCTTTTTGCAAACCCCGTCGCCTTGTCTTGGCTGTCTGCCCATTCCTTTTTTTTCAATTCACCTCATGTTTTTTTATTTTTGATATATTTTATTTTATTAAAACAAAAAGGGAGTACAGAAAAAGAAAGGGCAAGAACGGGGACAAGCAAGACAAATATGAAGCTGTGTGCTACAAGGATTGTTAAAATACAGAGTATTTTATATATATTAGAATAGTAATTGGAATAATAATTAAGCCTATTTAGTGTATATTTTTCCAGATAAACAACACACAAAATTCAAACCTATTTCTACTAGTTATTTTAGTAATAATAAAAAATAATAGAATAAAAAACTCATTATTTTGTTATTGCTTCATCTTATCCTTTCCTTTTCTTAACAATAACAATTATTAACCATAACAATGCTTATTACTTAATATAACTAATTGTTATAACCTTTAAGAGTATTAAGATAAAGTACTATTAGAGATTTTAACTAATTTCTACTACTTATCTTAAAAAATGAAAAACTCCTTATTTCCCCTATACTTATCATTATTTTTTTACTATATTTATCATTACCTTTTACTTACGTTTTACGTAACAATAGCAATGTTGACTTTTTGCCAATATTTCAATATTATCTACCATACAGTCTATTCTACCAATTATCTTTATATAACTAATTATCTTACAATCAAATTATAAAATACATCAATATGCAATCATTTTCAGATTTACAGGACTAAGACATCTTATAAATTTTATCCATTATAAGCAAAATAATTTCCCCATTTCTCTTCAAATTCTTTAATTGGCCTTCTATTTATGTAATTCATCAATGTTGCCATCACCACATATTCTGATATTTTGTCTTTCCAAATGTCCCTGGTTAGGCACAATTCACCTCCTGTGTTGAAACGAAGTGGCAAGCAGCCATTCTGGATTACCAGAGTTGCCTATGCAATCCAAAATGGATGCTGAAATCTTGGGAGGAAAGTCTCAGTACTTTAAAACTCTTGTTTACTTGGCTCCCCCGAGTTTATAGAAAGGTCCCCCTCTTCTCTACATGTCCCTAGTCTGTGAACTTAATGATCCACATCTAGGGCCATGTCCAGAATTAGATATAATGATGAAAAATAAAAATATAAAATTTAAGTTAGCAGTAATGAAACCTGAAGAATCGGACAAGTCAGGAAACTAGCCATACATGTATTAAAAATCATTAAAAGCTTGGAAGAATAAAACATATTTACCTGGCACATAATACTTAAGAAGATGCCCTTTATACCCTTAACTCTTGCATTCGTGCCCTGCTTGTGAACACACAAGAGTCATTGAGTTGGCAAGAGTAGGAAATGGAATGTTAGATTAGATCTCGCTGACTATCCCGTTTTTGTCCTGCCCTTTCTTCAAAGAATTCAGAGCAGTGAATGTGGAAGTCTCTCCCCTACTCCATTTTATCTTCACCACCACTGCCTAAATTAGGCTAGACTAAGAGACTCTGACTGATTCTAGGCCACCCAGCAAACTTCAAGGCAGGGTGGAGTTTGGAAACTGCATCTCCCAGATCCTTGTCCAATACCCTAACCACAACATAACTGGCTCCCATGTACCAGAAAGGTCTGGTTCAACAGAATTCTTCTTAGGTTGACAAGTTGCAGGTGAACGTATGAATAGACGTTCAAAAATGCAGGACTTGAACCAGCCAACGTGAAGCACTTTCAAGGATACAGTCATGTCAATGGGAGAGCTGCAGTGCAACCCAGTATAGAGGCACTCTGGTCCAAATGAAGGACTGACTCCACCCACATTATCCAAAACTTGAGGTTCACATATGGAGTCTTCCTCCAGTGGTGGTGGAGAGTGCCCTCAAGTCATAGCTGACTTCTGGCAACTTCTGGCAGGGTTTTCAAGCTAAGAGACTAACAGAGGTGGTTTGCCATTGCCTGCCTCTACAATACAACCTTGGCCTTCATTGGAGGTCTCCCATCCAATTACTAACCCAGGCCAACCCTGCTTAGCTTCTGAGATCTGATGAGATCAGGCTCACCTGGGCTATCCAGGTAATTACTGCTAAAGGAAGTGTAGCTTGCTGGGACCTAAGGGAAGGTCTCTTCAGCTATCCACCCCCAGTTCTGGATCTCCTACCCTCAGGAACTGGGAATGGCCCCATCTTTGAAAGCTGTCTGGTTCCAGACTGTCTGCAGCCTTTCCTTGATAGTTGGTATAGGCTTGAGGGTGTGTGTGTGTGCTGTGCTATAATAAGCTTTTCCATGCTACATGATGTTTTATGTTGATTTTTCGCTAATGTTATTGTGATTTGTTTTAACATAAGTTACTGTAAACAAAAATAGGCCAAAGAATTTAGATTTAAGAAATTCAGCATAAGATTGCAGAGCTAAACACTTAAATGTCTTCTTCATCCTACAGGTGGGGTTTTGAGTCCTTCCAGACTTACAACTGATCTCCAGACTACTGACATCAGTTCCAAATGAAGAAATGGCAACTTCTGCAAATGGATTATGTAGCATCACACCCACTGAGCTCCCTGCCCTCCCTAAATTCTGCCCTCCCTGAGTTTTACCCCCAAATCTCCAGGAACTTCCCAAGATGGAGTTGGCAACCAAACTTCAATCTCACTTTGTGCGGCACTTGTAGGCAACTCATACACATGAGTAAAGCTTGGATTCTACCATCATCAAAGGATAAACATGCATGCGTGAATCTGTCCACGTTTTTTTCTGGATTTGGAAAGATTCAGACACCCTTATGTGTAAATTTCTGTTAAGACAGCGAGGGTGTTAGATTACTTATCAGGTTATACCGCTGAGTTATTTGACGTTCTGATGGCACTGAATTAGATTGCTAAAGTGCAACCTTTACAATCTGTCACTTCCCCAGATCTTTTAAGTGCCATTGGTATCATCCTGGAAATTTCAATCACCAGTGAGGGTCTGGCTTTGGAAATTATTGATGTCTCTAATATGGTAATATGTCACAGCAACAATGACATTTTTGTATAGATCTCAGCTTGTGCAGGTATTAAAGGAAATGAAATGGGAGATAAAGCAGTCAAGAAAGCTTCCCCAAATAATTCCAAAGATCTAAATACTTCAAAGATTAAAAATACACACACACAGTTCAGTCAAACAACAACACACAGTGTGGTAAAGCAAAGTAAAATACGTGAAGGTTAAAAAGGGTACGGGGTTAGAGTTACACAGGAATTTTACACTCATTCTCCAGTTCCACAAATGGATAAGAACGAACTCAGGGCTCTGCAAAGGTGCGTTGTCATTACTTTGGCAAGAAAATATCCAGTGGATCAAGTTAAATTCTCTGTGTGTTCTTGCGGGTAAGATTAATTCAGTACAAACATTCTCTGTTTTGCAAAAGATTGCCCCATGGCTGCAACGCATTTTGAAAGAAACGGCAAACGCATCTGAATGTCTGCAATAGGAAATGCAAGAGAAATGTAAAGGCCTAACGCTGAGTGAAGAATTAATAGGTCAATTTATACCAAGGAAATACTGCCTTAATAAGACAGCAGCTGCTCTGCATATTTTCAGACAGAACGATAACTAATCCTGAATCTCTTGAGTAAATGAGATGAAATGCAGAATCTATGTAGAGGTCTCAAATAGGGCAGGCAATTGAGTTTCTTAGTTATTCCAGACGAGCTGAGTGTTGCTAAAAAAATGAATGCAGGTATCTTCTAGGATATTTCCTTTGATATATTTTGATTTCTAGTTGCCTTTAAGAGATGCAAATAGTTGGCGTGATTTTCCAGTTCTATATCTGAGCACACACCATCTTGAGTCTTTCCTAGTCCTCTAGGATTGGGAGAAGCTGTGTTTCTCACTTGACCTCTTTTCATATTATCAAGGACTGAGCAAGGTTTTTTCTATGGCAGCACTCATTCTATGGAATGCCTTGTGTAGAGACAGCCATCAAAAATCATTTACTTACTTACTTATATCCTGCCCAATGGGGACCTAAAGCACTTTACATCATTTCCTCTCCTCCATTTTATCCTCACAATGATCTTGAGAAGTAGGTTAGGTTGAGGGTCAATGCTGGTCTAAACAAACTCAGCAAACTTCAGTGGCTGAGTTTGAATCTGGGGCTCGCCAAGCATTGTAGTTATTTTCCAGAGCCAAGCCAGGCTGAATAAGATTGTACTCCCACCTGCAGATTCGAGTCCAATAGCACTTTAAAAACCAATTAGATTTGCAGAGTTTAAGTTTTCGAGAGTCAAACGTCCTTTGACAGGTCTGATGAAGAGAGCTTGACTTCTGAAAGCTTATACTCTGCAGATTTTGTAAGTCTTTAAGGTGCGAATGGATTCAGATTTTGTTGCTCTACTGCAGACAAACGTGGTTACTCACACCTGCAAGCAGAGGATCAGATCCTACAAATGCATTTCCCTAGCAGCAGGGCCTTCCTCTAGTGCAGAAAGCACCAGATACTTCATTCAGAAGAACGTAACTCTTCCAAAGGAGCAAGCCTGACATTAGTGAGACAGAGCATGGGATCAGCCTATTATAAATCAGCTTACCTTCTGCCTTTATAAAATCAGGTATTCTCACTGGCATTATTCTATCCTGGTATTCCCAATCCAATGTTTAAATCTAAGTGTATAATCCAGTCAAAGTTATGCAAAGTTCTCTTGATTTCATCAGAAAACCCTTGATGATTTTAAGCCTTTCCCATGGAAACTGGTGGAAATTTAAAAAAAAAAGTTTCACTGGATACATTTGGATTACATTCTATTGGCATAGAAGCATAGCATCAAGCAAAAGGGGTCCTAGTTCCTTAACAAACCCGAATCACAGGCAGTGGCCCCTTGCTCATAGCCTCAGGAACTTTAAAGAAATCTAAATAAAGCAAAGTCTTGTGACTGTGCTGTGAATGCAGTGTCTTCATACACATATTCTTTCACATCCCTGGAGATCACAGTCCACCAGATATTTAGGCTGGGATTATTTGGTCCTTCACTGACTCAGATTTTATCCAAGAATCTAGGAGTCAGAGAGTTATCACCTTAGTAGGTGGCATGTTCCAAGCAGTGTGGCTGTTTACAACTGTCCAATTCTTGACTAAGCCGGTATGTTTAGTTAGTCCTTTTGGAATCGCACCTTGCACTCCTATTATTACTGGAATAACAATTGTATGTTTCTTACGGAGATACTGAACTTCAAATCTTAGATCTAAATATTTTATCTTTTCAGTCTCCTTTTCTTCAATTCAGCTGTCACCTGGGATTGCCACATCATTAAGTTTGACCTTATTTTGAACCACAGTATTATCCAGAGTATTATGTTCTAACTTATCTGTTTGGATTTTGAAATCCCACAAGATCTTAACTTTCTCATTTTCAACAACCTTCTCGGGCTAATGTTCCTACCAATATTTCATGGACAGTAGCTCATACTTGTTGCATAAATTCCATTGCAGCATTGCAGTTACCTTAGTATGGCACTTGTTATAGTCAGTTTGTGCGATCTTACTGCACCCACGGATGAGATAGTCAACAGTTTCATCTGCTTTGTTACATAATCAACACTTGCAATCATTCATGATCTTTTCAATTTTTGCTTTCAGTCGTTCTTAATGTCTGTTCTTGCGCAGCTTGTCCTTTCTTTCAATATCCTTTGCATTAGACATTTCCATTTATTACTCTTGCTGACTTTACCCTCAGTATACTTCATGTACTGACCATGCAGTGGTTTACTTTGCCAAGCAGTTTTCCAGTGTTTCTTTCCTAGTCATTTTTTGTACCCTTATTCCTTCTCTGTAAATGTCAGCCAGCATCTTTCTTGCTCTTTGATGTATTCACTTTTTTCTTCTACTGTTCGTTGTAACAATCCTTGACCACCATTATTTCATGGCAGTAAAGGTAATCTATGTTGCTTGGAGACAGTAGGGAATGATTGGCTGTCATGATTTTCCTCGTTTTGCAATCTAGTGCACCCGGTTTGGTTTGTCCAATGTACAATTACAGTGCAGTATCAGGTTATTATTATTATTTCGCCTTTCTCACTGAGCCACAAGGTGGATTACACAGGATAAATCAACATCATTAATGGCTGGGACATTCAAGTAGACAATATATTTGGAAATGAGTAGAAATCTAATAGGCATAGTACAATGTTGAAAAAAAACACAATTTGACATATTAAACAATATGGAAACTACAAAGGAGAAACATAGTTACTGCAACATGTACTACATAGTACTGTAGGCTAGTCCCTTTATCAAAGCATCTCTCTGAACCATTATCTTACAGCACAGCCTTGTGTTAAAAAGCCCCCCTGAATAATTCAGTTTTGCACTTTACCAAAAACAAAGAGTGGGAGTTTCCCCGACTTCTTCAGACAGGCCGTTCCACAAGATGGGGGCCACCACGGAGAAGGTGCATGGAAAGGCAGCTGCCGTTCCAGCCATTTGCAGGGTGGCACCTGCAGAAGGCCCTGTTCAGACGAGCGAAGTTGCCATAGCAGAACATAGCGTGAAAGGCAGTGAGGAACCAAGGCCATTAAGAGCTTTGTAAATGATCATCAGTATCTTTGAATTCAGCCCATTAACTGAGGGGTACCCAATGGAGTGGCTGCAGAACGGGAGTGATAAGCATGCTCCATGAAGTACCTGATAATGATCGAGATGCAGAATTCTGCGCCACAGTCTCCAAGCTGAATTTGACAGACCTATAGAGTGTGCGCATTCAGTAGTCTCGTGAATTCAGTTGGCGAAGTTGGCCGTGCCAGGGAAAGGCGGCATCTTGATCCAGCAGCACTGGATCAAGTATAACCCCTAGGCTCACAACTGAGAGCGCAAGTCAGCTGAAACTCACTGAAAGTAGAGCCCAGTGTCCTGTAATGTCTTTTGACTTTCCAATCAGCATCACTTCAATCTTGTCCAGGTTCCGTTTCAGTTTGTTTGCTGGCAGCCAATTGGCCACAGCTGTCAAGCAGCGACTCAAGATCTTTATTGCATAGAGATGATAATTAATATTTTGTGGAAAGAGTACAATCTCAACATTCTGCTTTAGGGCTGGAAGACAATGACAACTTTGAAGAGACTCTCCTTTCCCTGAAAATGTTTTGATGCCCTCTAGTGGTATAACTTGAAACAGACCAGATGGAGGAAAATAGGAAACTCTTGAAAATGTTATTCAGAAACATGCTTTATTGACAATTGATTACAATAATATTCACTTTTTCTTTAACTGTAAAAAAAACTATTGGGGGCAACTTGAGAAATTGTCACCAGGACATCTAACCTTGGAAATCATTCTCCTTGGATCCTGAAGACGATCTGCTTTTAAAAGGCTTTGCCAACTCAAGATCTCATGAACCATCATGAAGTCTCCAAATGGACACTGGCTGAACATGTTCAAAAGAGCCTGGGAATAAAGACGGACAGTTCTGACACTGAAAGACAGGAATTCCAGTCCTGTCCAGAGGGCCATATAAAGCCACCCAACAGTTACCACCAGAAATGGACAAGGATCATCAGAGGAGTTGCAGCTTAATCCAGACACTCCATCCACATGGCTACAAACCAGCACTTCCTTATGGAAACTGCATACACAGCCACTGCACCTTGTACAAGTGAAATGGCTTGCAAAAAGTATCACAACCACAATAATGGTTGCATGCGTGACACACTTGTGGAACTGCTCCTTTGCGGAAGCTTCTCTGCATGGTTCCAACTGGGTTGTTTTCCAGCTGATGACAATCTGATAGAGGCTGCTAGATTGTGATCCGTAGGGTGTTGCATTACCTGCAGGTATTTATTATTTGCCTTAATTTCATGGAATCTTTTGCATCTGCTAGGAAATTGCTGAATAGCAACAGGTACACTGAAAGGGTCATGCTCTGTGATAGAATACCTGGTTTGCCTGCAGAAAACCACAGGGAAAACCCTCTAGCCTCTCCACCTAAAGGAAATGCATTTTCAGGTCCACATCAGGATTTTACAGGTCCATTGGGACGCATTCTGCTCTGTCTCTTACCATAAGTGTCATTCCCAGCCCCAGGGTGATCATTAGCTGGCAAGCTGGAGGTGTGGACTGCACAACACAAAAGCGGAAGAAAGCAGCGCTGGTGGTATCTTAGTAGACTAAATGGTTCCGCAGGCACGTAACCCTTATTCATAACACAGATTTGTGGTATTGGTAGAACTTGTATTCACAAGTCTTACAACCTCTTGCTCCAGTACAGCATCTCACAGGATTTAACCAACTAGAGACCCAACTCTTATTTGAGCCAATAAAAACAACATATAAAGCTGAATACATGCTGCAGAGAAAAAAATAAAACTTGGACCTTAATAGCAGAAGTTGACACTACAGATGACTGAAGCAAGCACCAGGATATTTATCTCTAATGCTGAGATTTATTTTCTTTCTTTTAGGGGCTTAAATCAAGTACCTGCCAAGGCTGTCACCTCTGGGTCGCACAGCTGATCAGTGCTGCCCAGCAGAGACATCCCCTTTCTCTGGTTTTTGAACAAGAGCTAGCTAAAGGTCAAAACCAGACTAATAATTACTTCAAAAAAAAAACAAAACAGTTTGGTCCTAGATTTGCAATCAAACTCTTCCCAGATCTCATTTTTGTTTCTGCTTTGAAAGATTTCTAATTAGAAAGTGTAACATCTTCGACTGTTCATTAAAGGTATTTTAAAATTTGTGAGTGGATGAAACTTAGAGTGTTTAAATGTTTAGCAAAGATTATAGTGGAATATAAAAGCTGTTTGAACGAACAGTTTGTTAGTTAGGGCCTGTAATAATACCAGAGGATCTTAAAAGATTTCAGAACTTCTTTAAGTGAGAAATCTTTCGAATATTCTGAATGTCACATGCACTTTGGTCTTACAGATTTATCTTGCATAAATTATGTTTAGCTTTGTTATTAAAGCAGCTGGCTCTGCTCCTTGTCTAGGGCAACCTATTCCCCATGCCCATTTTCCAGGAAACCACATACAAGATCGTGGAGGCTTTCAGGGTCTCTTGTAGCCTTTTTGGCTACCAGGATATCACAGTAGGATTTCCTCTGCCCTCACCTCAGAAAGGACCACATAACAACTCTTGTGCGGAACTGAGATGTCATGCCATGAGAGGACTACGTAGCACAGAAGGCGTCACAATACTACTGCTAACTAGCAGAGAGACAGGAAGCGGGGTTGGATTCCTGTGCAAGGAACACTTACTTCAGTTGCTATCACCGATCTCAGGAAATTCTCAGCTGTGCCTCAGCTGCCATAAGACAGTCTAACTTTCAAGAAACAATGGCACATATTGAAATTAACTACTGGTGCAATAACAGGAGAGCTATGGTGCTCTGGTCAGCAACTAGCTTCCTAAAAGATCTCTTTGAGAAGCGATGGCTGGCTAATGCCTTAACCTCCACTCCTTAAAGTGCCCTGACAGTAGGGTCTTTCATGCCTTCTGTTGATGACCTCCACAATAGGGAGCAAGGACATTATCCTTGCTCCCATATGGCATTAGTTTACTTCTGTATTGGCAGCATCACAAGGTACCTTACTGTGACACCACTGAGAGATTAAATTAGTTCTATGGATTGTGAGTGAATGTAAACATGACCTCACTCACAGGATAATGAGGTGCCTCCCCTTAAAGATCTGCTAATGAAGGACATAGGCAACTTTGCTGCAATGTACTGTTTGATGTCATGGTTACAGGTGATGGCTAATAAGATAAACCACAGGAATCTGGAAAATATGCTTACAGGCTGCTTCCAGAAGGTTCAGGCATTAAAGACACACTCACATTCAATCTTTTGAAAAAGTACAAAGGCTAGTAAGTGTTGAAAGTGAAAGCTTAGGCTCTGAGCTTCAACCTCAACATCTAAACTCCAGGTTCAGCACGTAGTACATTCTTGGGTAGCAGACAAACAGACCGATTAAGGCAGGGTGGGAGCAGAAAAGGATCTGAAGCCGCCCACTCTGACATCTTTCCTTTGGCAAGACTAAGGGCCGTACAATAGAAGCCTCAGCTCTTTTAAGTAAGTTTTTAAAAAGCATCATCCTTGTTTCTCAGAATGCCTGAATGATCACTGCCAAATTCATATCCCGTGCACATCACTACCTTCAAAGGCAACTTAATCCAATAGGACATCTCACATGACTGCTGAAAATATAAAATATGTATTTTATAAGACAACACAAGGAAGGCAAAGGGAGGAGTCAACAGATATCATGAGGGTGAAAAAAAAGTCATCCGTGAGGGACATCTCACAAAGCTGGTAAGATCCGGATAGCTGCTCAGCTCTTCCCAACAGACATAGGGAGAGTCTGGACTTAGTCCACGGACAGAAAAGGGCTTGACAAACACAGAGAAAACACACCAAGAATCTCAGTACAGGCTAGTCTTCTTCATGATCCTCAAAAACTCCTGCTCGTTGACCTCCCCGTCACCATCCCGATCAGCTTCGTCAATCATTTCCTGTATCATGACAAGGAATCAAAAGAAGACCCAGTGAACTAAAGTGGCAGGGAGGGGGCAATGCATTATTTCTTAGTAGAAAGTTCCCAAAGGGACTAATAGTGCCTAAACAGGTCTAACGCAGAGCCTTACTCCAAGTCTATTCCCTAGGATTTCCTCCTAGGAAAGTGTTCTTAGGGTGGCAACGTAGATGTAACTTTTGGCATTGAAATCTGTATTGTCCCATTGTGCTTCAGTCAGCACACAGGAAGGCTTCAAACATTTGGCTCTGCTCCTATGGCTTTTAAAGTAAGTTGAACAAGAACCGGTATGGTGGAGTGGTTAGAATGCTGGACTAGGATCTGGAAGACCCAGTTTTGAATGCGCACTCTGCCATGGAAGCTTGCTGGGTGTCCTTGGGGCATTCACACTCAACCTAACATATCTCACAGGATCAAATGGAGGACTGCACTGGAGAGAAATAGCAAAGAGTCCAGTAGCACCTTTAAGACTAACCAACTTTATTGTAGCATAAGCTTTCAAGAGCCACAGCGCTCTTCATCAGATGCATCATTAGATGCATCTGACGAAGAGAGCTGTGGCTCTCAAAATTAAGTACATAAAAATTAAACCTAAGTGGGTAGGTAAAGCTTTTCCTAACTTGCAAATAAATGGTGGGAACAACTTCACCCGTCTTCCTCAGCTACAATGCTCATGACAGAAAACGTGCTAGTGATGGGTCAGTCATATCTGAAAGCAGCCTATAAAACACTTTTGTAAGTTAGAGAAATGGGTGCAAAAAGTACTGAAATAGCTCACAGAAAGAGAATTCTTCCTCTTTCAAAAATGTACAGAATCTGTGGTCTTCAACATGATAAACTGCAGAATCTGTATAAATTCAGAGATCTTCTAAGAAATGTAACCTAATTAAATCTTTACATAGAAAAGATTAACCAAGGACTAAAGCATTCCACACAATTGCTTGCGTATTGCAAACCTGCAGCTCCTCGTCTGTGAGGTTTTCCCCCAGTTCTTTAGCCACACGTTTGAGGTTTTTGAAAGAGATTTTGCCTGTTTCGTCATCATCGAACAATTTGAAGGCTTTTAGAATCTCTTCTTTTGAATCTTTTTCAGCCTTATGAAAAAGGAAAATCATAACAGACATTTCAGACAATGTGTACTTTTGAATGAGAGCAATCAGTGGCTGAAAATTAAAATGCCAGTTCTTTCCTATTGACTGAAGAAATCAAAATCAAATGAAGGTTAAAATACAGAGCAGCTGTCCAAGAATTTAGCTGGTCATTCATTATTATTAACAGTTATGATTATATCACACCATCAGTATATTTAAATATTTACAGATTTTCATGAGCCAAAAAACAGAGAGATGGTGTGGCAAGTAGTTAAGAGGCTGAATTCCAAATCAGGAAACCGTTGGCTCAAAATGTCACTGGCAACCAACTCTGCATTTGTGCCCCTCACCCCATCTACACTATGGGGATATTAATGCTTATTTATGAACTTACAGGATTGTTGTACAAATAACAAAAATATATGTGAAGCTGTCTGAACTTTTAAAAACATTGTGTAATTGCTAACTATTGAATAGGACCCTAGCAGCTTTTCCATTAGCACAAGAGGGAGGAGGGACTCCTTTTGGTTCCTGTGGCAAAGAGGGGAACCTGACCAGATTCTCCCACCTTCCTTTTGCACTAGCACAAAAGATGAGAGAATCCAATCCTATATTGACTTGAAATCAATTTATAGCTTTCTTCGCTTCAGCCACTCCCTGCTATGTACAAGTTGTCCTGTGTCCATTCTCTCTCTCTCTTTCATTATTCTGTATGCATTGCTAAGTTTCTAACATCAGGAGCTAGCCAGGAAGGAAGTCCAGGCAGGTCTAACAACAGCCTTCTAAGGCAGGGTGCATCTCCTGACCCTTGCAGAGTTGGGGCTTTTATTCCCTTCACAGAGTTTCCCAACAGATATCTGTGTCTAGTGCAGAATAGTGAAGCCCCTTGCATGTACAGAGGCTGAAGGAGGAATCCTTAACCTGCAGGGTTTCCTGGTTTGCATTCACAAATATTTGAAGGCCATGAAACTGGCCCTACCATAGACATCCCAGTAAGAGCATGAAACCCAGAGGTACAACAGGACAGAGTCCCATTTTAACAACAACTTTTGCATAGTTGGATGGAGAGATTTAATTTAAATGGGGAATTTAAGGTCCCTCTGAACTTTCTCCAAAAACGCTGGCAAACAGCCAGGCTCCTGGGCAAAGCTTCCCAGCAGGTCAACCTACCATTTTCTGGGTCATCACTCCTAAGAAGTCATTGTAGCTGATCTTCCCAGTTCCATCCTTATCAATGTCTAAGATCATTTTCTTGATCTCATCTTTCTTAGGTTCAAACCCAAGTGCTCTCATGGCGACCTGCAAACAAGGAAAACAATGTGGCATCTCAGAAGGAAAATTAAAAGCAAAAATCTAAAACACAAGCCTGGATATAAAAGTGACATAAGCTGAACTTTGCATCTGAGAAAGATAGAACTGGTATTCTCATCAACAGGTTCCGGGGCATCAAGACTACGGAGGTTTTGTAAGTGTGCTTATAATGGGGCTCCTGGAAATAGAGTGAAGCTGGCCTGAGGAGCAGCACTAGGAATACCTAGTGCTAAATTGCTAAAAAAGCTGAGAAGGAGTGGCTGGACTCTGAACTGCCAATA
This sequence comes from Eublepharis macularius, assembly GCF_028583425.1. Taxonomy (NCBI): domain Eukaryota; kingdom Metazoa; phylum Chordata; class Lepidosauria; order Squamata; family Eublepharidae; genus Eublepharis; species Eublepharis macularius. The sequence goes on from NC_072802.1 coordinate 21,571,527, forward strand.
ACAACTCAGTTCTGCTTTGGAAAATGGAAACCCGTGCTCTTTATCCAATACTGGGCCAAAAGTGTTCAGAACATCCATGAAAAATAATATAAGAAAATATCAAGAGTCCTGCTGCCCAGACCAAAGGTCTACTTAACCCAGTATGCAGATTCATACAGGATCCAATCAGAGGCATGCCTGTGGGAAGCCTGCAAGTGGGTGTGATGGTAAAGCCCTCCACAGCTATGGTTTTCCAGCTGCTGATTAAAGGCACACTATGTCTGAAGAAGACAATTCCATTTAGCTTTGTCTGGCTAAAATAATTGTCTATTCTTCTTTTAAAGCCATCCCTTAGCACTAACCTCCCAAAGCCAGCTGCGCACTGTGTGAAGAAGTACTTTCTTTGCACATGGAAGGATATGACAAATAAAGTTCACCAGAAAATTCTGAACATACCATATTAGTTCCCAGTGCGAAGATGACCCCCATTCTGTCTCCGATGCATATGGTTCAGGGGCCCATAGGAAGTTCTTTGGTAACAGTTACAATAAAAGGACTTTCTCCCCTAATGAAATCTTTTATATAGGCATATTGCTGTGATAAATAAACTTGATTTAATAAAATCTCAACTCCAAATTGTTTCTAAGAAGCCATCCAGAGTTCATTTACTTCAGCTGATGGATTTGGACCATTTGGGAAACACAGTATATATACTATTCTGTTTCCTGTAGAATCCAATCCTCTAAGATAGCTACCAATTATCCTGAGGAAAAGATCTCTCTTGGCACTGCTGGAGTGACTAAACTGGCAGGAGGTATGACAAATCTCCCTTCTTCTCTATTCCATTCTAATCAAATAACAATCAGTACATCCTTGATTGTGCCTCGGAAAAAATACACAAAGGAAACAGTGGCAGCAAGAGTGAGAGAGGAGGAGGACCCAACAATCCCTCCGAGTCAGCACGCATACTGAGTCCTGGTCACTTCAGTCTCTAGGCTTGTTCAGGTTTAACAACTCTGACACAGATTAATTATGTTTTTGCCACTTGCCTTCAACTCCTTCACATCTATATTTCCAGTCCCATCAGTATCAAACAGGTCAAAGGCCTCCCGGATCTCTTGTTTCTGCTCTTCAGTGAGTTCAGTTTTGGGTGCGGTCTTCTTCCTCTGAGAGGGAGCCCCCAGTGGCGTCTTCTTGTAGCTGGAGGCCTTAAAACATATCAAAAGGCAAAAAGAAGCCTGTTTAGTCTATTCACAAGCAGGATTCTGATGTCCAAGCTACAATTCAACCCCCTTCCCCAGACTGAACAGACACTGGGCTCAGTTTTGCAAACACTTCTCCAAAACCCTATTGGCTTGGATATTTCTATCTTTTAAAAAAAGGTGAAACTGAAACTGTCAGAATATTAATTTCATATTCAGTTACAGATCTTCTATATGGGCAGAGCAATACAAAACAAAAATACAAATCTCATCGAACAAACTCAGCTGATATAGAAAGGCTCTACTCATAGAAAAGCGCACCTCATACAATGAAAGCTCAAAATCTCCCACTTAACCTACTATACATCAATACAATGTAAGCAGATATCAAAGCTAGGACTGCAAAGAAATCTCTTGCTGTTTGATTACAAGTTACTTGGTGGAAAACGTGGCATATAATTTTTCTAGACTAGCTTGTTGAAACAAGGATTGGGCAGCATCTCAAGTATTCTTCACAAAACAGCAGTAAAGAGTTGTGGAGTATTATCTTCTGTCATCTACTAAGTTGTAGCACTCTGACCCATACCATAGTTAGCATATGATTGCAAATCAAAAGATGAAGGGGAATGCCGCCAAAGCAAGCAAGTTCAAATGGAGCTTTCCTTGGGAAAGGGTTACTTTTGAGTTAGAGGTGGGACCTCCCCACCACCTGGCAACTTTAAGACATGTTCACACCAAATATGTAAAGAAACTAATTTAATTGTTATGGTTTTCCCTCGAAGAACAGAAAGCTACCAACTTCTTATCAAGTTTATGTTGTCTCTGCTGTTCAGTGCATATCTAGGATTCTCTTATTTTATTCTAGCCAGAACTCTGAACTAGGGCAGGGTTGAAAAGGCTGCCCACCCTGCCAGCTTCATGCATAGCAGACATTAAACCTTAATGTTCAAAGCTAATTTAACTGTTGTCTAGCCATTATACCATATCCAAGGAAACTAATAAGTGGCTACTAATGGCTAATAAGTGGAGTTGTGAACCTGGAAACCCCTGGTCTGAAACACCCTCTGCATGAATACACAGGGGAGGGGGGATTTAAGCAAGCTACTCACTCCCTGCTCACCCACACAAGGATAATACTCACCTACCTTGCAGGGCTGTTGCAAAGTCATAAATATAATACAGGCACCACATCCTCAGTAACTTAAAATGCTGTTCACAAAGTATACCTGATTCCCTCATTGGCACCAAAATAGTCAAATGTATAACGCTAAGACATCCTTAAGCTAGTTTAGATAGCTTTAACATCCACCAGCAAAGGGATTTTTTCAGCCCCCAGTGCAACTCTTCATGGTCTGAGAAATCTCGCCTAACACACTTTAAAATGAAGCACTGAATGAAAAGGATCTTCAGCTCAGTAACAGAAATGCACAAATCTGAACCCCTGCAGCAGCTTTAAACCTATCACTAAGGGAAAAAGTGAATACCCTCAAAATGATTATTTGTCTAAAATTATATATATATTGCATGCAATTTCTTTTCATATACCTTGCAGAAATATTCATAAAACACATTATTTTGAAAATTTATGTGGCATTCCTTACCACCCCAGATTTCTCTAAAGAGGATTCCACTTCCATTTAATGAAGGCTTTCTGGTCTTAAGTTTATATCATCAGGCATACTTGTTAACTTGTACTAATTATTGGGACTGCTCCTCCCAGGTGGATGGTCCATTTTTGACACTTTTGGAGGCTTCTTGTCTGTTCCCTCTATTTAAATGGAGCACATTAGGGTCTACTCGTGTTAAACTGGATTGTGTTCCTCCAGCAATTTCTGCAGTTAGAAAGTATGGCACATAAATAATCATTATGCTTATAAATATTTGATGTTGGTTACTAAACATGATATGCAAAATCTTAGGAACAAATGGAATAAGGAGTTAGACTGCCCAATTTTGCCAAAGCAATGGGATAAGTCCTTAAATGCTATACTGGTTACTTCTATGGATCTTAAGCTGCAACTTATTCAGGAAAAAATATGTTTAGGGTACATTGGACACCACAGCGCCTTTATAATAAATAATAGTGTCTAATTGCTGGCACTGTAGTTTACAGGAGACATCTCTTGGCTATACTCTGGCTATGTCCAGTTATTATTTGACCTTTTTGAGAGGAAGCTATTTATTCATATTAATTTTGTATTGAAATACTCTTTGCTCTTTGAGGATGTTTACTTACTTTTAAATTACCTGCCCGTATCCTAGAATATAACTGATGGTCAATGGAAATGGTGTCCACCCATGTCCTTACTGTATCTAAAAACTTATATTACATTGGAGAGAGAACTGCTCACCTCCTATAATTCAATGGATAGAATACCTTAAAACTTTAGCTATATTTGAATGTATGGCATATAGATAACTGCATTTTATATATTTGGAAACCTTTTATGCATGCTTATGTGTTGTCATATGTTTGTTTCTATTATGTATGAAGCTTTTTAAGTTTTCAACTGAAATAAACATTGAAAAAAATCGAAAAAACTGAACACTTGCCCCAATTTCTGCCTGAGGAAAACATGGAAAGAATTACTTTCATCTTCACTTAAGCCTTTCCATTCACCTACCTAAACTGGGAGATTGTCACAGGAAAAAGCTCAAGAAGAATTTAATACAGGCCTGATCAGCCAAAAGACAGAGCAAGTCAGACCTTGGGTCAAACTAGACAAAACCCTGGGGGTTTTATATTTAAAATAGCAGACATGAATGACCCAGATCAGTGCCAAAAGGGGAGGGAACGTAGCTCAGAGGCAGAGCACCTACACAGCATGCAGAAGGTCCCAGGTTCAATTCCCTGAACCTTCGTTAAAGAATCAGAAAACAGCTGATGGGAAAGAACTCTGCCTGAGACACTGGAGACCCACTGCTAGCCGCTAGCCTAAGTAGACAATACTGACTCCACAGTCTGATTCTGGATAAGGGGGCTTCATGTGTTCAAAAGCAATACTACATGGTATGTGTGGGAGGGGAGTTATGCACCACCACCCCGTCCCATTCAAAACCGCAGTTGCAATTTACCTTTAAAAACACTCATAAAGGGAAGATTCAACTGATCTCCCAGTATCCTCTTTGGTGAGTTTTTATGGGTAGTTTTCACCAAGGCGGTCACTCCATAGCACTTCAGGCTGCAGGGGGGGCGGGGTGGTCTTGCATCATGGAATACAACTCCCTCGATGTGTATCTCCAGGACTCCAAACAAACAACACCCAGCACACCAGGGCCTACAGTTGCCAGCTCCAAGTTGGGAAATTTCTAGAGATTTAGGGCGGACGGGGAGGGCAGTGTTTGCGGAGGCGAGGGACTTCAGTGGGGTATAATGCCATAGAGTCCATCCTCCAAAGCAGCCATTTTCTCCAGGTCCAGAGGAGTTAGCCACGTTATTCTATAGTAGCAAAATAGAAAAGAGTCCAGTAGCACCTTTAAGACTAACCAACTTTACTGTAGCATAAGCTTTCGAGAATCACAGTTCTCTTCGTCAGATGCATCTGACAAAGAGAACTCTGATTGCCGTGGTCTTGGCATTGTAGTTCCTGACGTTTCGCCAGCAGCTGTGGCTGGCATCTTCAGACGTGTAGCACCAAAAGACAGAGATCTCTCAGTGTCACAGTTCTCCGGCCGTGAAACCCTTCGACAATACATAGAACTCTGATTCTCGAAAGCTTATGCTACAGTAAAGTTGGTTAGTCTTAAAGGTGCTACTGGACTCTTATATTTTCTCCAGGGGAACTCATCTCTATGGCCTGGAGATCAGTCGAAATTGCGGGAGAGGTTGGCAACCCTAGGAGACCTACGTGCTGCTACGTTTCCCAAGAGCAAGGATAGTGAATGCTTCGAACCACGAGGAATCACCCAGAAGGGCCAGTTAGTTCAGATGCGCAAGCAAGATTCAAACCAACCACCACATCCATATGACCAACAGTCAGTTTCAGCGCATGCGCAGTAGGACAAACATCCCCGACCCCTTAAACCTTGACGCGGGGGGAAGAGCCGATACTGGCCGCCCCCCCCAAAACAACCGAAGTCCCAATACCTTCCCCGCCCATCCTGAAGAGAAAGAGGGCTTCGGCTGCTTCAATTAGCATATGCAAATCCATTATTTGCTTAAATTAGCATGTGCGAGGTTCTTTCCCGCGAGCGCCGAGGGACCAGCTGCCCTAGCCCGTCCCCGTCCTGTGCCCCGAGCCGCCAACGCCCCTCCGGCCGCCGCCACACTGACCATCCCGCGCAGGGACCGTCCGAAGCAGATCCAATCGTGAGGCGAAAGGAAAACACAAGAGGCGCAACAGTTACCAGCAACCCCGCTCAATACTACGCCACCTCATTGGCTCAGCCCCGCCGCACGCCGATGCCATAGCAACCGCTGTTGCCATTGGCTACCGACTTCGACGCGCCGGGACCGCGCCCGACGACTATTGGTTAATGCAAAAAGAGCGCTTGCTGGGCGGGGCTTATTTCTGCAGAGGGAACCGATTGGTTCCCGGGGAATTGCTATGCGGCCAATGAGCGAGCAGCCCGGCGCTCGGCAGATTCTCGGCATAGGGGCGGGGTGGGAGGAGGGGCCGGAGTGGGAGGAGTCGTGAATGATGTCGTCCGCTCATTGGAAGAGAAGAGTAATTGGGCGTGGTCTAGGTCTGTGGTCGGTAAGCCGTGCCAGTTTCAGGGATTTGAGTTGCTTTGCTGGGGATCTGCAGCGACTTCTTCCTGTTAGCAGGTAAGTGATGCTCAGGGCGACCGGAGGGAAGGGATGGCACGGAAGGCTGCAGTCCAGTGCTCATTTACCTGGGTGTAAGTCCTGTGGGGATTTCTTTGGAGTAAACATGCCCAGGATCAGGACTGAAACTGGCCGTCCTATGGCCAATGCAGCCCACGTAATACCTTTTACTAGTGGTGGCGAGTGCTGTTAAGCCATAGCTGACTTATGGCCATAGAAAACCTGCTGGGGTTTTCATGGCAAAAGACTAACAGAGGTTGTTTGTCATCGCCTGCCTCTGCAACCTTCGTCTTCCTTGGAGGTCTCCCATCCAAATACTAACCAAGGCTGACGCTGCTTAGCTTCTGAGATCTGACGATCAGGCTCACCTGCGCTATCCAGGTCAGAGCAATACCTTTTTTTAGGACCGGCCAAAATGACACAAACCAGCGAGCAGGCTTTCGAGTTCACGCGAGCTCTTCATGAGGCTGAATGCTTTCAGGTCATAAGATCAAGACACAAGACATCTGCTGTCTTTTTTGGTTGGCTGTAAGAAAAGGTATTATGTGGATTTTGCTTTGGATCAACACAGCTGTGTATAGCTTCTTTCTACCTAGAAAGAATCTCTGTTGAATAAATAACAATAACAATAATAGTAACTGCACTTATATACCGCTCTTCTAGACAGCTTAGAGCCCCACTCAGAGCACTGAATAAAATCAGTGTTATTATCATCCCCTCAATGCAGCTGGGGAGCTGGACTAAGAGGAGTGGCTTACCCAAGGCCACCTGCTGAGCTCATGGCAGCCATGAGATCGGAATCAGCAGGGTGCTGTTTTGCAACCAAACCATTTAACCACATAAGTAGACATGCCTTGGATCAGGGCCTGAAGCTGATGCCCATTGTGTAAGTGGGTTTTATATGATTTGAGTTGCCCATCAGTCTCTCTGTTTGGTCAAGTGACCACAGGCAGCTCTTTCAGCCTCTTTCTCACCCTTTGGGTTGCCACCTTTTCCATGCTTCTGATGGTTGAGTGACAGCTGGTGGGTTCAGTGGATATATTTTCCCTCATCCATTGCAGAGATGTGGTAAGGATTAAAATAGCTTAAATTTATGCTTATTGCACAGGGGTGTGTGTGTGTAGGAGGGAAGCTTTTTAATCAACAGGGCTATAGGGCTTTCATTGGGGCCAATTAAAATGGCACAGAGAAGAAAGCAAGCTTCCAGATTCATCAAAACCCTTTGTCAAGCTTGATGCTAAAGGATGTGGAGGACAAGAGAGGAAAAGATATTACTGGGCACAATGCAGCCCCAGTGTGCAGACTGGAATAGTCTAGATGGAATGGCCAGGCTATGATCTTGAGTAATGGTTAAAGGGACAGAGAAACATGACTGGGGATGTCCCCCCCTTATTGGGCATCCCCTTGGCTGGATAAATATACATATAAAATGGAAGAAAGGAGAAATATTTAACTCTTTTTGGGCATCCACTGGGAAGAGAGGCAAAGAAAATAAATGAACTTAAAAATAAAGTTTAAAAAAAAATAAAATAAAATCATACAGATGTGTAGATGTTCCAGGTACAGGAACTTTGGTCACTGAAAAGACTGCTGGCATGTGGTAGGGCGGGGTTTTCTCTTAAAAAGGCATGTACAGGCTTATGAGGTTATTGATTGGCACAGACTGTGCGAAAAGGAAATGAGAGTTCTTGGCATGTTTGCTTTCTGCAGGTGGCTGAACCCAAAAGGAAATTGGAGAGCTGAACTGCTCAGCAGGTGTTCCTTCTTGAAGAATCTGCTGCACAGTCCTCACTAATCTCCCAACATGGCTACACGACTGAGGCCGGTAAGTTGATTTTCCTGAAAGATCTCATTCTGGGAAAAGTCCTTTTCTGACTGCTTCCACTTCATTATGGTCGGTAAGAAATGTCACCTAAGATGGAACTCATTGCCATAACATGAAGTGGCAGCCGCTGTCATAGATGGCTTTGGAAGGAGATGAGATGTAATCATGGAGGAGAAATCCATCCGTGGCTGTTAGTCATAGCAGCTAAAAGGAACCTCTGTATTCAGAAACAGTTTGCCACTGAATTACCAGTTTCTGGGAAGTTATAAAGCAAGATTTGGGTCCAGTAACACCTTAGAGACCAACAGTTGGACCCAAACCTTGCTCTTCTACTACAGACCAACATGGCTACCCACCTGAAACTGTTTTCTGGGAAGCAACAGTGGGGAAGAGCTATTTCCCTCATCCCTGCTTCCCAAAGGCATCTGACGAGCTAGGATGGTGGACTAGAAGGACATTGGTTCCGATCCCGTTGGGTTTTTCTTATATTTCCTAAAGAGTTAGATAAATTCCTGGTAGGTAACTCTGTACCATGATAATTTTCTGTGATAGCTAGGTGAATGATCCATGATTAGTAGCAGTCTATCTGAAAATGAGATGCTGGAAGATATACAAAGCAAGGTTTTTATACAGGTTTATGAGTTTCCTGTATGTCTGGCTACTGTTGGTACCAGGATACTGGGCTATATGAAAGCGTGCATTGGTGCTGGCTGAGTGATAGCAGAATGCGGGATGAGCATTCCTTAAGGACTACCAACTTGTAGTGCCTGTGTTTTCCCAAATGCTACTTTCAAGCTGTCTTGCATTCAAGCCACCTCTAACTCTTTGTGCGGGCTTTCAGAAAGACGGCTTGTTGCTTCCTGTTTATGGTTCTTATCTGGATGAGCTCTCCTGTAACATTTTCCTCTTGTCCCAAAGAGCTGCGTGCACATGGGAACTCCTTTGCAGTCAGTGATAAATCTTTGGTCTCTGCCTTCTTATGCTTTGCAGGCCTTTAAGAAATGCACCGTGATAGGTGGCTCGGGGTTCCTGGGGCAGCACCTGGTGGAGCGCCTCCTGGAGAAAGGCTACTCAGTCAATGTGTTTGATGTCCGAAAGGGCTTTGAGAATGACCAGGTGCAATTCTTCTTGGGAGATCTCTGCAGCAAAGAGGTACGGGCCAGATGAAACTGTGGTGAGTGCAGAAGCAGAGAGATGCCAGCTGCATCAGCGTGCTTCACTCAGTGTTGGTTGTCCTACCTGGGGTTGATTCAGGAGATTGAAGCCGTGTGTGCAGGTTGCTCAGTTAGGGTTCATGGAGCAAAGTGAGCTAATCTGTGGCTAGTTTCAGGTGGGTCATAGTTGAAGAACATGGTCCAGGACCAATAGCACCTTAAAGACCAACTAGATTTCCAAGGTATGAACTTTCGAGAGTCAAAGCTCCCTTCCTGAGATAGTGTGACTGCTATCCCCCGTTCTGCCATGATAACTTGCTGGGCCTATCATACACCCTTAGGGCCAAGCTACACGTGACGAATGACACTTGAATGGCAAGCGTATTCCTCCCTGTTCACTTGCTCTCCACTCGATCCACTTGCCGTTCAAGTGTCATTCGTCACGTGTAGCTTGGCCCTCAGACTAACCTAAGGCACAGGGTTGTTGTTAGGATAAAATGGAGGAGGAGACTCTGTTGTAAGCTGTTTTAGGTCCTCATTGGGGAGGAAAAGTGTATAAATTAAGGAAATTAAATAATTTAACGTCTGTGTGGTTTGGCTTTTGAGTTTGTGGTTGTGCATCAGTTTGAACTGCATGGACTTCCAGGGTGATCGGGTCTCGAATGTTCCAAAAGGAGGGGCAGAATTGTCCAGAACTCCTTCTTGCTGCTGGTGGATCCCAAATAAGACCCTATCCTTTTCCGTTTATTTGTTTAAAAATATAGGTTGCATGACAATTGGTCCTAGTGGTCAACAATACAAAATATTGTATTATAATAAATTAACTCAGTACTACACATATGTTGACACAGGAGCCAGAGGGAGGAAATCTTAAGCAAGGTCTCCTCATAAACAAGACTCATTTTGTTTAATGAGGTTTACTCCCAGGAAACTATATGATCACAACCTTATTATATCAATAAACGGTTGCCAGGTTATATTAGACAAATGGTTTGTGTCTTCCTTCTGTTGTTCTATAAATTGGCCATGCTCTCTCATGCCTTTGTGCCACTGTAGTCTCAAATCCCAGACCTAGATCTAGAGAGATTTGGGTTTCTGCCCCAAAACTGCCTTTCAGCCACATGTGCTCGCTGCAACAGAATAATCGAAATGGCTTTGCAGCAGGGCAGTTATAAACCAGTTTGACTCTCTATCACAACTGGTACTGCTGTCACAGATTTGTGACCCTAACCATCTTCTCTATGCCCCCAGGATCTGCTTCCAGCTTTGCAAGGAGTGACTGTGGTATTTCACTGCGCGTCACCAGCACCTTCCAGCAACAACCGAGAGCTTTTCTACAAGGTCAATTATTTGGGGACAAAAGTGGTCATTGAGACTTGCAAAGAAGCTGGTGTCCAGGTAAGGGCAGAGCAGCAAGCCGAAGGTGCATGGCAGGTGGATGATGCTCCAGTGACTGCTTTTCTGTGTGCAGGATGATCTTAAGCAGGCATGTGTGGGATTGTGCATTGCCATGATTTGAACACAGGACTTCTTGGATCGTTGCTCATTTTCTAAGCTACTGTGTAGTCACAGTGTGCCTGCGGAAATCCTGTGGCCCAGAGCCTTAACAGAGTGGAGCGGGAATTCTTTCCAGGTACCCATGGATGCCTGCACAAAACACAGCAAAGCAGAGTCAAAGCTGTTGGGAGGCCTGTGAGGGAGTGCCCCCTCCCACCCAGGGCACTCCCTCAACATTGTCAGCTTTCACTTTTTCAAAATGTAAATCTCTCACCCTTTCTCTTGCAAAGATATGAGGGGAAACGTGTTGGCAGAATCCTACTCAGTTGTTTGCTCAGTAACCAGCTCCTGCCTTCCAGCATTCAGCCTGCTGAATGCAAAAGCACTGGAGTGATTGACAAGCACGGCACTCATTTTTCCATTTTATAAAAATTGGCCTGTCCACAGGTTAAATAACTTTTAAGTATATTTGACTTCCTGTGTTTTAATTGCTGCTGTCCTGAATTGTTTCAGCCACTCACAACCTCCGCCATGTTCCCTTAGGCCTCTCTGCCCCAAATGTCTGGCTTTGGGAATGCAATCAGAGTCCCTGGTTTCCCACCAAGCATTCTGTGTCTTCCTGTAAAATGCCTCTTTTCTTTATTTGTCCCTTCACAGAAACTGGTGTTGACCAGCAGTGCCAGCGTTGTCTTTGAGGGCACCGACATCAAGAATGGGACTGAAGATCTACCATATGCAAAAAAACCCATTGACTACTATACGGAGACTAAGATTCTGCAGGAGAAGGTGCCCATGTACTTCCTTTGCTTTTGGGACCAATAGATGCTGGGCTGAGACAGGAGTCTTGCTTAGCTGTTACTTTCTGCTCTTAAGTGAAAAATGAACCGTCAAGAAACTTCCATCAATGTGACCCTTCAGTGATCCACCTGCATTAGGAAGCAAGTTTTTGTATGCTGATGGCTCGCTGGCCAGCCATCAGATCCTTCCTCCAAGATGGAACCAGGAAGCCAGGCCTGTGTGGACCCTGGCCACAAAAGGCCGTTGTGGCAGGCATCTTATGTAGCAGCACCCCATCAGTCTTCTTTTCCCTCTGTGGGCTATCGAGGGCTGAGTTTTTAAAGCTAAGAGGGAATTGCACAAATAGGAACTGGAATTGCTTGGGGAAGCCGCTGCAAAAGTGTAGACAGAAAAATAGATTTATTGGTAACATTTTTGTATCCCATCGTCTCTCCAACAATATGCTGATTAGATCCTCATGGTAGCCCAATATAGGCTGAGCCATAGCAATCTGCAGTGCAGTTCTAAGCAGAGTTACTCCCTTCTGAGTTCACTGAAGTCAGAGGGCTTAGAAAGGTGTAATTCTGCTTAGGATTGCGCTGATAATGATTTAATTGTTGAGTACGGATTTGAACCCGGGTCTCCTCAGTCTATCTCTACTGTGCCACACTATTTTTTCTTATTCCCCCTCCACCACGCCAAGGGGCTGCAAAAGAAGAGATTGGCAGCGCTGGAGTTGAGGAAATCTCATTCCTTTTGGTCCCTGGTGCCCAGGAGTCGTTCCATTGAGTCTCTGTCTCCCACAGGAAGTGCTGAGTGCCAGTGATCCAGAGAGGAATTTCTTCACTGCCGCTATTCGCCCCCATGGCATATTTGGTCCACGGGACCCCCAGCTGGTTCCCATCCTTGTCCAGGCAGCCCGAAGTGGCAAGATGAAGTTCATGATTGGGTGAGTGTGAGTCCTTTTTCCGGTGGTGCAAAAAGTGCTGCCTGAGCGGCAGGCTGTTCCCCTGCATCTCAATAGAATATAATACTGTGTCAGACAATCCAATGTATGCATAATATCCTGGGAAGCACATCTCCTAAATCATAGGCCTCTGATTCTTGGAGCACAGCTTTGTCCCTGCAAACAAGACATTCTTCCCTTGCCATTCATTTTACGTTAAGGGTTTGTGATGCGGATGCATTCAGACTTTTGTACTGACCAAAATCACAGGGAAGTAACAGTCTTTTCATTCAACTAAAATCTCCAGAGCAGCCATCCAGAAAAACCTCGGTGTGGATACAGAAAAGTGGCTAAATGCGGCAATCTGTGTATTTTTGTGTGTGGGGAGGTTCATATGTATCAATTAGAAGTTATGAAATTAGCATAATTATTGCAATACTAGTAACAAAGCCCATTGTGGGGGGGAAATACAACGGGCTATAGAAAGGGCAGGACGGGCGAGCCAGCTATTGCTGCCTCTGCCGCACCTCAATTTGGTCAGGGGGGAGAGCAAGGTGGCTGGGCCTGGCACTGCCCCCTCCCCAGGGCCACAATGGGGGGTGGCAGGCGCCATGGCAGGCTCCTGCGATCGGCAGCAGCCTGTTCCAACCCCATTGGCACTGAATCAGGCCACTGCAGACAGGAAGCGCTGTAAGTGCCCTCACACGATATTAAGGCTTATGAATATGGCGATATCATAAGCGCCTCTGCTCATGTGTTTAAAACACAGACAAGCTGCCTGGCTACGCAGGAGATGGAAAGGTACTAGAATGTGAAAAGAGAAGTAAGACTAACTTAGCCCCACACCCCAGAGTTTGTGCATAACCACAGAACAATGGAGGTCTCCAGAAGTACTTGAATGAATCCATTCACACACCCTGCCAATTCTACCCCTTTACCCATTCTCCTATTATAGCCTCACCCATCCAGTCATCAAATAATCATTTTACACCTATAGTTCCTCTCAGGAAGATCTAATCAAAACTTCCTAGTTTATTGTCGCACCCTGGAGTCCTTTGTCCCACCCTGGGAAGAACCATTAAGGCATTGCTTTAGGGCAGAGAGACTCAGTCCTGCCTCAAGGTGTGTTTCACAGTATATCTGACTGTCCTGCCATGTGCTTGGTGTGTGTGTGTGTTCTGGACCTTCCACACGCCCTCAGATGGCATGTCTGAGCCCTTCTCGCCGTGAAGTACTGGTCATTGAAGCTGCTTTCCCTCGGACACCCCCCAATCTTCTGGACCCGGTAACTGTAAAACCGACTCTGCAACTGTCTCCAGTTTTCCTCCCTGTTTTTCTAGTTAGCTCTGTGTGTGTGCTGTGTGTTTTGTGTGCAGACTGTAATATTTTAAACAAAAACCCCTTTTTGATTGAATATCTGCCTGCTTATTGAAAGGGTACTGTAGAGGAAGGGATCCTCATAGACATTAGCGCACAAGATCCCATAGTTACTGGCCACTCACATAGCTGTCTTCCTTGCTAATTCCCCCACAAATTCTCTTACTCACAAGGAGACCAATTCAGGTAACCGCTGCTGGGGGGTGGTGCCAGGGGCCCTGGTGGGCTCCTACGCCCAGCAGCAGACTGTTCTGGCTCTGTTGGTGCTTGATCCAGCCGCTGCAGGCATGGAGTGCCACGAGGGGGGGGGGGGCGCAAGGCGCCCTAGCTGACTCCTGCTTCCAGCAGAGGCCCGTTCCAGCCCTCTTGGGGTCAAAAGGGGGCGCTGCAGGTGGGGAGCACTGCTGGGGGGCACTCCCCGAGGTAATGGAGGTCAGGTCTACCTGGCCAGCAAAGGAATGGGAAGTACATCTGGCCTCAGAGTATGGAAGCCAGCAAAGGAATAGGAGGTAGACCTGGCCTCCAAGAGTATGGAAGCCAGGTCTACCCTGCCAGCAGAGCCATGGTAGGTACACCTGGTCTCTAAGGGTCCAGAAACTAGGTCTACTGGACCAGGCTTCTAGTTAAGGAAGGGAGGGTAAACCTGGTCTTCAAGCGATCAGAGGCCAGGTCTACTGGCCAGCAAAGGGATAGGAGACCTAGCCCTTGTTTGTGGGGGTGGGGGAGGAGAGCAGGCAGTGTGGCGCGAACCAGGCAGCTGTTGTGCTTGCCAACTTGCCTGTTGCAGCCCTGTTCGAGGCTGCACCAGGCAGGCTGGAGGTGCGTTTTGCCGGGGGGGGGGGGGGGAGACGGCGGCTGGTTGTTGCCAACTCACCTGGTGCAGCCCTGTTGGGGGCCGCACTGGGTGGGCTGGAGGCATGTTTTGTGTGGCAGGGGGGAGGAGATGGCTGGGCGCTGCTGCACCTGCCAACTCACCTGGTGCAGCCCTGTTCGGGGCCGCACCGGGTGGGCTGGAGGCGCGTTTTGCCCAGACGGGGAGGAGGCAACCGGGCACTGTTGCTCTTGCCAACTCACCGGGTGAATCCCCATTCAGATGAACTCACCTGCCCCTCTGGAGGGAGCCGTGCTGCCACAGCTCCCTCCGAAGGGGCAGGCGAGCTCGCCTGGCCTCCCTGCTGCTGTGGTTCCCTCCAGAGGTGTGGTGGGTAGGTTTTCGTGGCCTCCCTGCTGCCATGGCTCCCTCCAGAGGGGCAAGCAGGTGGCCTCGCCTGGCTGTTTTGCGGCAGCGGCTCCCTCCAGAAGCCTCATTGGCCCAGACACACTTTTTATCCTGATGCTCCTGCGCAGGTGCACCGGAATAAAATGTGCATCGTCTCAAATACACTTTCTCAGTTATGTAGTAAGATACATTTTGGTTTATGCCATATATATAATTAGATGGGATTTTTAAAAAAGAATTGCCAGGAGGTATGTATTATTGAAAGAAGATTATATGTTGTTGCTCTGATGTATGCAACAGATTTGTATTGAGAAGATTGGACAGGGAACATAAGCCCACCGAGATCAAATGTTAAGGTTGATGTACCCTGTAAAACAGAAGCATATTTCCTGTTTTTAAGTTGAAGGATTTGCTAGTTGGTTTGGTACTGGTCCAGAATCACAGAGTTTGGACTCTGGTTACTTTTTCAAGAGGTCAAAGGAATGTGAGAAGAAATTTCAGGAAGAAAGTGCTTTGCAGGTCCATAGTGGTTATTTCTCAGGGTTGTTCTTCCATCTTGGCCCTATACATTTGTTACCATTTATCCTAACAAGCTGTAATTGCAAGCACTGGATGAGATTTTTTTTGCTTGGGGAGCAAACAAGACTTGGCCTCAGTCTCGCAGAGCTTTAAGTGACAGGCTAAAAGATGGGTGAAGTAGCAGGGGCTGCCTCATTCCCAGGGCTTTTTTTCAGGGGGAACGCGGGGGAATGGAGTTCCGGAACCTCTTGAAAATGGTCACATGGCTGGTGGCCCCGCCCCCTGATCTCCAGACAGAGGGGAGTTGAGATTGCCCTCCGCACCACTCAGCAGCGCGGAGGGCAATCTCAACTCCCCTCTGTCTGGAGATCCGGGGGCGGGGCCACCAGCCATGTGACCAGTTTCTCTGAGGGCAACCCACTGAGTTCCACCACCTCTTTCCCCAGAAAAAAGCCCTGCTCATTCCTTACGCCTCAACTTGAGCAGAGCAAGTAGGAATGGAGCGCTTGTCTCTGTGGTCCGCTGCTTGGTTCTTGTGAGGTGGCACTAATTTGAACCTCTTTCCTCTTTGTCTGGACAGGGATGGGAAAAACTTGGTGGATTTTACCTTTGTGGAAAATGTGGTCCATGGACATATACTGGCTGCAGAGCAACTTCAGAGAGACTCTCCCCTGTGTGGGAAGGTGAGGCCACCTTTTTTTGTTTTACATAGTGAACGCGCAACACTTATGAACTACCCCACTAAAGCTGCAAGCTGTCCTTTGCTTCTGTTTTTCCCCCAAGGATGGCCTACAACAGGGGTCTCTGACTCTTTGGGGCCTGCGGCCAGACAACTTTTGAATTTTTAGGCAGGTGTGGCCACAGGAGGTGGAGCCAAGCACACTTACACAAGAGGAAGGTGGGTGGGGGATATAAATACTCAGATGCGCTCATGTGCGTACACAAAAGAGAAACCCAGAGGATGGTAACACACATGCACATGGAAGAAGATGACTGATGGAGGAAAGAGAAGATAAAACGGAGAGAGGAAGAGACAAAGTGGACATAACACACACAGAGAAGACCAAAGGAGGACGATACACACAGAAGACAAGGATAAAACACGCACAAGACTGCCAAGGGGGGAAGGGAGAGAAAATAAACACACATGCAGAGACCAAGGGTGGAACATGGAGGATAAAACATATAAAATTGTTCTACCTTTCACTGACTTTCCTGAAGCACATGGTAGGCACCTGGAGAATTGTCTGCAGGTGCCACAGTGCCCACTGGCACCATGTTGAGGGATCTTGGGCTGTGCTATAGTACATGATTTGCATACAGAAGGTTATAGGTGTGCTCCTTGGTATCTCCAGTTAAAGGATCTCAGAAAGCGGGTGCTGAGAGACCTGGATCTGCCTGAGAACCTAGAGAATGGCAGCCAGTCAGAGTAGGCAATACCAGGGGTCATTTCGTAGAAAAAGAGCTGCAGGCGCTTATTAGCATAACTCATTAGCATATGCCACACCCCTTGCCATCACCAGAAGTGTGTCATTAGAATAACTGATTTGCATGTGCCACACCCCCTGACCTCACCTATCCTGGCTGTTTTGGACCCAATCCTGGCCATTCAGGGCCGAAATTGGGCCCAAAATGGCAAAAAGGGGCTGAAAATGGCCAGAAAGGGGCCCAAAATGGTCAGCTGCTGCTGAGTGGGAGAGTGATCCACCACCCATCAGAGGCCTGATCCTGGCCATTTTGGGACCAATCCTGGCTGTTTTAGACCCGATCCTGGCCATTTTGGGCCCAATCCAGGCCAAAACGGGCCCCAAATGACCAAAAACCAGGTGGGTGGGGCCACCTGCCATGTGACCTCTTTAGAGAACTACCGGCACTGCGTTCCTGCACGTTCCCCCTCAAAATGAGCCCTGGGCAATACTATGCTACATGGATCAGTCATCTGACTCAGTCTGGTAGCTTCACGTGCTCAAAACTACCGGCTGCAAGGCTCAGAATGCTTTCTCTCTGCTAACCTTTTCCCAGCAGAGAAGCCAAGTGTTGAATTTATTAACTGTTCCCTCCCCATTTTGTCTCACAGGCATTCCACATCACAAACGATGAGCCCGTCCCCTTCTGGGAGTTCATGTCGCGCGTCCTGACCGGCCTGAATTATGAGGCTCCTAAGTACCGCATCCCCTACTGGCTGGCTTATTACTTGGCCCTCCTCCTGTCTGTGGTCGTGCTGCTGCTGAGCCCCCTCGTCACAATCAACCCCACTTTCACCCCCATGCGGGTGGCGCTCGCTGGCACGTTCCACTACTACAGCTGTGAGCGAGCCAAGAGGGACATGGGCTACAAGCCCCGGGTCAGCCTGGACGAAGCGGTGGCAAAAACCATCAAGAGCTACCCACACCTCCGCCGTGCCAAGTAGCTGTCAAAGGCCTCAGAGTCCATCAGCGGAATCTCACCTCTCTGGATTTCCGGGTTCTTGGCTTCCACTCTGGTCTCCATCTTGGAAGCCACCACCTGAAACGACTTTATACCGTGAACTGCCTGTGACCGATCTGCCATGACCAGCGTCTCAAAATATGACTGTCCCAGTCATGGTTGAATGGTTGTAAACCTCCAGCGTGACCAACTTACCTGCTTCCTTCCACGGCTTGAGTGCGTTCCTGCTCTGAGTATACCTTGCCTTTTCAGAGGGCAGGAAAGCACATGGGAGGCAAATTTTCCTTACTAGAGTTTTTTTAATCTTGCACTGTTGTGGGGGAGCTACTTTCTCTTCCCAAACAAGGCCACTCTTGGAGCAAGGGGCTAAATCTGTGGCCAAATGCCAAAGTTGGAGTTATGGCTCATTCTGTCTGAAAAGCTGACTCTATGAGAACTTTGCTTGTTAACCAACAGGGAAGAGTTTATCTGTGTAGTATGAAAAAAATGACACTGGGTGGTGTCTCCCAAATAAAAATGTGAAGCTCTCTTCTTTCCCCCCCAGAAGTGTCATGCTGTAAATGACTTTTGGTTTTCCGGAGATGTATAAGCTGCAGTTAGTGGGTTAATGCTAAGTGGTCTGTTTACTGTGAGAAGAGCTGTGGACCGCCAGTGTCAGGGCAGCATTCCGTAGTAATATGATTCTGAGAAAAGAGCCGGAATGCTGACCCTTGATTTGTAGCATATTTGCATGACATTGAGCCAGTTTGGAATAGTGGTTAAGAGCGTGGGACTCTAATCTGGAGAGCCGGGTTTGATTCCCCACTTGAAGCCAGCTGGGTGATCTTGGGTCAGTCACAGCTCCCTGGAACTCTCTCAGCCCCACCCACCTCACAGGGTGTTTTGTTGTGGGGATGATAATAACATACTTTGTAAACCGCTCTGAGTGGGTGTTAAGTCGTCCTGAAGGGCAGTATATAAATCTAACATCATTATTAAGAACCATCAGACTTGCAGCCAAAACTTCTCCCAGTTTCTTGCTTGGCTGAGCGATTAAGCTCCGTATAAGTGATTGGGATAATTGTGGCATTTTTCTCATTAGATGCCAGCCCCAATGCTGTGGCTTTCCTAGAATTCTCCCTGTCAGATGGAGCTGGTATGCGAAAGGCAGGTGCTAGGACTGTATTTATAGAAGAGCAATTCTCTGCAGTGTAGCAACTTGGTGCAGGTTCTTGACTTTTATTCTGTCTTTTGGGCTTTGTGCTCCAGGGCTTAACTAGATGAGATGCTGGCAGATCCCGGAATGGATATTGCCAGGTCTTTTTTAAAAAGATCAATAGCAGCCACCCAAGGCACTAATTGAAGTGGGAACTATGGCACAAAAACAGGTGGAACCCTTCAGCGCTGGACAGTTTCAACCATTGAAACACACACACACACAGAGAGAGAGAGAGAGAGAGCATGGGCGAAGTGGAGTTGCCCAGCTGCTTACGGCCTTTAAAACTGCTGGGAAAATCTGATCTCTGATCGCCCAACATTTCTTCTAGTCTTTTCTTTAATTTTTAAAAATTGAACTTTGTACAAAATAGAAATAAAAAGATGACAACTATAGTGGCAGGTTTACAGATAAGCATCTACAAAAGGGTTCTGGGTAGCTAAGAACAAGACTATACACAATTGTCATCTATGTCACATGTTCACATATTGATAAGGTGGTGAGATTCTCAATCCATTAAACTATAGATGATGGGCATTTCTCTCTCCAGGGCAGCAATACAAATCTGTTGGCACAGTTCCACTCAAGGGAAGGAAAATACAGTCCACGGCTAAGTTCCAGGTCTAAACAAAACAGGACCCGGGACCAGGGTTTCTTGCAACCTGGAATTAGCAAGCCCAACAGCTATAGACGCTCAGCGTGGTTGTGGGAGTTAGAGAGTCATCTTAGGATCTCAGAGATCCAGGTTTGAATCCCTACTGCCATGGAAGCTTGCTGGGTGACCTTGGGCCAGTCACATACCCTCAGCGTAACCTACCTCACAGGGTTGTTGTAAGAATAAAGTGGAGGAGAAGAGAATGATAGAAGCTGATTTAGGTCCCCACTGGGGAGAAAGGCAGCATATAAGTGAAGTAAATTAATCAATAATAACCCATGAGTTGACATTTAGTGCAAGGCATGGTGAACTTCTGGAGGGTGGGGTTGATAGGAATGCCTCTCTTATAAAGAAATGAAGGCCCTTATGAAAGGACTTGATTATACCTTTGAACAGGGCTTTTTTTCTGGGAAAAGAGGTGGTGGAACTCAGGACTGCACAATGACGTCACTTTGGGTCAGCTGGAACAAGGGGGGAGGTTTTTAAAAGTTTAAATCGCCCTCGGCGAAAATGGTCACATGACCAGTGGCCCTGCCCCCTGATCTCCAGATAGAGAGGAGTTTAGATTGCCCTCCGTGCTGCTGGAGCGGAGGGCAATCTATACTCTTCTCTGTCTGGAGATCAGGGAGCGGGGCCACTGGCCATGTGACCGTTTTCAAGAGGTGCCGGAACTCCGTTCCACTGCATTCCAGCTGAAAAAAAGCCCTGCCTTTGAATAAGATTTAGTGAGAGGGAATTTTTCCACAGTCTCTTATAACACAAGAAACTTTGTCCAATGACATTGACTGGCTGTAGATTAAGGATGGGCAAGATACAGAACTTGGCATAAAGCATAAATAGCTTACAGCGTTCACTGCTGCGAGTTGCGCTGGCTCAGATCACTTTAAAGGAGACTTGACTGACTCATGTAGGGCCATTGATGGCTATTAGTCAAGGTGATTCCACAGAACTGAAAAACTTTGCCTTAGGTGGGATGTGATGCCCTGTCTACTGATGCAGAAGCCCTGATAAAGCTGGCATTCTTTTGGAAGGACCTGCTGCTAGTTTTCATGCTTAAAGGGCAAGCCCCCCGCCTGCCTCTCTTTCCATGCATTTTTATCATGCGTTATACCTTGAAAAGGGAAAAATAGATGGCTAAAGAGTGCTTAGGCTATCTTTAAATTCTTAGACCACAAAATAACACAGAAAGAGGTTGCAGGTAGACATTTTCCTTCCTGTCTCACATCTAGTTTTTTAAACATCAGCATGATGAAGAGTTATGGAGAACCTGAAAGCTTGCACACTCGTACACAATGCCATAATAAAAAGTATTACGTGGCATTTGTTTTTGAAATAACTGATAAGTTAACTTGTTCGCTAAGGAGTGCTTCGCTAGGCTATAAAAAACATAAGAGTTAAGGGCATTGAATTTGAAGCCAGTTCGATTACAGCGGCATGCATCCTACCTTAGTCTGGTAAAACATTCTCCTGCTTAAACAGCACTTCTCCAAATTTATTGTCTCTTTCATTGGAGAGAGCCACAAATTGGAGGAAGGCTCCTTAGGTTGAAAGGAGGGCTCACACTTTACTTAACAGAGAGGGTAAAATACTGATCAATGGGTTTAAGCCCACTTAACTGTGTTGGATTGTGGCTTTGGGGTGTAAAGCACTCAAGCACTTAGATTGCCTCCTGTTCCCCTGCTTAAAGTGGCTTGCCAGGTGTGAACAATAGCTGTGCTTTTTCATAACTCTCACCCTATGGAATTAATAAAAAGGATGCCATTTCTTGCTATTTTTTAAGAGGAGCTGCAAGTCTGTTTTATATGCTCGGGCTTTTAATTGAGTGTAGTCTGAAGGCATTTGGTGTGTTTGGGGGAGTTATTGGTAGTTTTATTGTACTTTGTATATTTTAATTGTGGATTTGTAAGCTGCCTTGAGCCAAAAAGGAAAGGTGAGGTATAAACATTTTAATAAAAAACAATTAAGACAGCAGAGGAGTAGAGTCAAACCATTTTTCTGGAAACTTTAAATTATCTCTTGCAAAATCCCTGCTAATACAGCACTGGTGACACAAGTTTGTCTGCTTTAAATTTAGCAATTACATTATAAGCTCAAAGGAAATTAAAACCAATTAAAACCAATGAGCCCAATGTCAAGTCCTGCCTGTAGATGGGGCTCAGTAGCCAGCTACAACCATGGATTGTCTTCCATTTGTCAATTAGCATACTATCAACTGGTTCTAGAGTAGAAAGCCTTTCCACCAACATTGTACATATTGCTCCACTGCAGAATGCTAGTTCTCGTAATCAGTTCTCTGAAGCTGTATATTTAGCTCAGTTGCCACCACACTTCTTTTAAAGTAGGAATTGTAAGAGGCTCTTGAAAGGGGGTGGGGGGAGCCTTGTTTCAGAACAACAGGATTTGGGTCCAGTGGCACCTTAGAGACCAACAAGATTTTCAGAGTCAGAGCTCCCTTTGTCAATTAGAGAGGGCAGAACATGTGGTTTAAGAATCTTTACCTGGATAATGGGCAAGCAAATGCCTCTAGAAGGCTACCGGCAATGGCGGACCTACGTTTTTGGAACCCTGAAGCTTGAACTGTTGGGGGGGGGGCTTCTCACCAGCAACAATAGGGCAACAGCTGGGGGTTCAGGTGCTGCAAGCCACACAGAAAATTTTGAAATTTGACCAATTACAGGGACATTTTGAGGCCATATGAAATGGGTATTAGAGCATATTCTAAGGTCAATATTAAGTACTTTAACCCATTGGCAGGGCTGGATCGATGGGGGGGCAGGGGGGGTAGTCTGCCCCCGGCACCACCAAAGAGGGGGCACCAGGTGCAGCTGCCAGCCCTGGGAGCACACTGGCAGCGTGGGTGGCTGGGAGGCCTCCCGTGCCATTCGCCTGCCCAACAGGACAAGGGGTGCATGGCAAGCTGGCTGCCACTTGTCCTGCGGGGCAGGTGAATGGTGCAGGTGGCCTCCCAGCTACTTGCGCTGCCACCGCCAGCTCTGCAGCGCGCTGGGACAGCTGGCTTGCTGCAGCGCAGCACGCGCCGCCTGCATGATGACATCATAGAGTGGTGTCATCACGCAGCACCAGGAGAGCGCGCGCAGCGTGCATGCGAGTGACCGGACTTCGGTTGCCCTGGGCGCCGGCAACCGTAGATCCAGCCCTGCCCATTGGCCTATGATTCTGTCACTAAGAGCCAAGCTACAAGTGATGAATGACACGGCAAGTGAACAGACTCACGTGTATTCCTCCCTATTCACTTGCGCTCCACTTGCGCTCCACTTGATCACTATGTGGAGCGCAAGTGAACAGGGAGGAATACGCGTGAGTCTGTTCACTTGCCATTCAAGTGTCATTCGTCACTTGTAGCTTGGCCCTAAAACAGCCTTATTTTAATAACAAACACTTTAAAAAAAAAAAAAAGCCTCCATCAATTTTGTTGAAAAATTCATTTAAAAAAAAAAGTTGCATCAGGGCCCCTTCAGCATTAGGGGCCCTGAAGCTTAAGTGTCATTCGTTTCATAGTAGATCCACCCCTGGCCACCAGTAACCACAAACAACAAAAAAGAGAATCTTTTCCAAACCAAGCTCTAGAATTTATTGAACTGAAAAGTACTCAGGCATGATAAGAACAATGAAATGGTTGTGTTCAGGAGGACTTGAGTATGAAGAGTTAATCAAGAGGAGAGAAACCGAAAGAGACCCCTGGCACTGGCTGAGAAAGAATTCTGCACTGGAGAATGCCCATGAGGAGCAGTGGGAGAGAGAGAGTGTTTAAGAGACGAGGAATGAAAAATCTCAGTCCAGCGAGAGAAAAGGAGTTTACCTTCCCTCAGACAGCCGAACTGGTTAGAATACCTTGTCCATTTCAATGATCCAGAGATTATGAACCGGGGATTTGGGGCAGAGCTTCCAAAGGTCCTGGGAAATAATAAAAAGATATAGTGGGAGAATGTATCCAGGGCTTTTTTCTGGGAAAAGAGGTGGTGGAACTCAGTGGGTTGCCCTCAGAGAAAATGGTCACATGGCTGGTGGCCCCGCCCCCTGATCTCCAGACAGAGGGGAGTTGAGATTGCCCTCCGCGCCGCTGAGTGGCGTGGAGGGTGATCTCAACTCCCCTCTGGAGATCAGGGGGTGGGGCCACCAGCCATGTGTCCATTTTCAAGAGGTTCCGGAACTCCGTTCCCCCTGAAAAAAAGCCCTGAATGTATCTGTGTAGCGAGGAAAAATCACAGAGATCCAAAGAAAGAAAAGTGAAGTTGGCAGCCTCTGCACAGAGGGAAAGGGAAAGAGCCCCCCCCCCACTTTGGCTAGTGGAGCAGCAACAGTTATAGGAGCCAGCACAAAGGAAGGAGAGTCCAGGAGTTTGGAGTGAGTCCAGGATGAGTCTCTCTGGATTTCCTGGCTCTGACTGAGTGGGAGCAGTGGGCTTCCCAGAAGTGCTGATGAAATTACATTAATGGACTGAGGTGGAGGCTCAGTGTTGTGAGCCCTTGCAATGACAGGTAGACATGCAGCTGTCCCATCAGTGAAACAGTCTCCTGCCCAAAGTTTTGGCCACTCATTAACGTATCAAAATCAAAAAGAGTCAGTAGCACCTTTAAGACTAACCAACTTTACTGTAGCATAAGCTTTCGAGAATCACAGTTCTCTTCGTCAGATGCCTCTGATGAAGAGAGCTGTGGATCTCAAAAGCTTATGCTACAATAAAGTTGGTTAGTCTTAAAGGTGCTGCTGGACTCTTTTTGATTTTGCTACTACAGACTAACACGTCTAACTCCTCTGCATCATTAATGTATGTATCCTATGGACCACTATGTCCTCACCTTCTCCAAAGTAAGGCGTTGCTAACTCTGAAAAGTGAGTTTAGCCAAGATGGAGGCCGTTTCCACACAGCTTACCTTCCCTTGGAACGACCTGGAACATGGTGCAAAAAATGTGGAAGATTGTGTTTTCTTGCACGAGATTTGCACGATGTCGCACAAATCTCGTGCAAGAAAACGCAATCTTCCACATTTTTTGCACGATGTTCCGGGTCATTCTGAGGGAAGGTAAGCTGTGTGGAAACAGCCAGAGTTGGGGCAGACAGCACACATCTAGGAAGGGTTTTATTTTTTTTTTATAACTGGGTCTTATGGCTCCATACTTTTATTTCCTGCAAATTCCACAACAACGCAGAGCTTTTTCATCAGCTAGATTTAATGCTTTGCCATCTGGAATTTTATATGGCAGATTCCATAAGATAGCATATGCGGCCAGGCGCTGTCTTTGTAATTCCAAGACAATGCCACATGTTCTTTTCTACCGTCTTTTTTTATGCCGATATTTGTTTTAAATATTTAAGTTCTACTTTAGCTAATACAGCGGGTTCTTCTGATTCCCACAAGGTTTACTGTCTTTTCAATGATTTCTCCTTCAATATAACTGAGAAGGGAGCAAAGATTTTACAACTTGCTATAAAGCTGCACCAGGAGAAGTTTCAGAAATAACTGTTGACATGGCTCAACTTGTACTTTTTTCTCTGTACCATCCTGTTTTCTTTGTTATATGCCAATAAAGGCTGATAACACTCATCAGAGTAGGGAATACCAACTCTGAAAGATCGAGGGCCTGATTCAATAGAAGGCAGCTGCATGCAGTTGCAACTCCAGAGGTGAGAGAATAGGGCTACATCAGCTCACTCCTGAAAAAAAGAGACCATAATTGTAATGGAAGATCCAAAAATTGTATGTATCAGTACTTCTACAAACTGGGATTGCAGCTGGGCAACCAGAAATGCAGCGGTCTGGATTCTCAAGAAAATTGAGTGAACAAAGGGCGTTGATACTTAAGAAAAGGGGAAGTATTGAAGCACCTGTAGGGCCTCAACCTGTGATGATGCAGCCAGGTAGTCTCAAGGGAGGGGCAACGAATTGCGGTCAACCCTTGAGGGTTTGTGTTCAGGAGATACAGGGGATGAAGGGAGTACCGGGCAACGTTCTATTGTAACGAATTCCATGCAGTCTTCTTCCATGAGTCAGAGCTAGTGTAAAGCTCTTCTGGGTGTGCCCAGTAGCAAAAAAGGGCACAGGTGAAGCCTGGTTTTTGTTGTAGAAGAATGTGCAGTATCTCTGAACAGGTGTAAATTGGCACAGAACAGCATAGCTGCCGTATTTGCTGCCAATTTTAAACAAAGGGGTGGGGCTGATGTGACACTCCCAGAACTGGACATGACTCCCTCGTGGTCTCCCCCTAAAGGACAGAGCATGTGCACGTAGCCCCCCCCCCCCCCGGAGAGAAGAACAAAATTTCAGAGGCCCTGGGAGCCCGTAGAGCTGGGCAAGATGTGTGATTTATTTTCATTTGGGGTTTTGGTTTGGTATAGGTGATGTCACGGACAACTAAAAGGGAATCTTTATTTAGGGGGCCCAATGGTGGTTCTTGGCTGCCTTATATGTGTGGAAAGAGCCACTAGTCCTAATCAGTAACCACGGGAGAAAACATACACGTCATTGTCCTACCAACCATTGGTCCATGTAGCATGCCGTTGTCTCCTCTGACTGGCAAGAGCTCTCTGGGATCTTGAGAAAGGTCATTCCCATCACCTGCTATTGGAGATGGCAGAGACTGAACCTGCAGCCTTCTAAAGGCAACATCACCACTGAGAGGTCTTTCCTTCCAAACAGGAAAGGATGTGACAGCTGCTGAAATAGTTGTTGCAATGGAGGAAGGGTGAGAGAGAAAGAATCTGAACTGAATAGTACTCCATTGGTTTGTCAATTGTTGCTCCTCTTGGCCATGGAGTTTGAACATTTCTCCTTGGGACTTCCCATATTGTGCTCTGCTAGGGATCCCAGACCCCCGGTGGGGGCAGAGGATCCCCTGCCCCCGCTCCCCACACCCTGCCCCCACTTACCTGAGCAGCGGGGGCACGTGCACCTTCCTTGTGCGCTCCCCCGCGGTGCGGCGCACTCCCACGCACCGCAGACGCTGGGATCAGGCCCATTTTGGCCCGGTTCAGGGCCACTGTGGAGTGCAGGGGCGCTCCTGCGCTCTGCAGCTCTCAAAACGGGCCCAATCCATGGCAAACCAGACCCGTTTTCAGCAGCTGAAGGCGCAGGAGTGCTCCTGTGCTCCACAGCGCCCCAAAACGGGCCCGTTTCAGCATGGGCCAGGCCCGTTTTGAGGCGCTGCGGAGCGCAGGAATGCTCCTGCGCTCCACAGCACCCAAAATGGGCCCGTTCTGCGGTGGATTGGGCCCGTTTTGCGGCACTGCGGAGCATAGGAACGCTCTTGTGCTCTGCAGTGCCCAAAACAGGCCCATTTCGGCACAGATCGGGCCCATTTTGGAGCCGCTGAGGAGCGCAGGAACCACCGGCATCCAGAAGCAAGATGAGCCAAGTGGCCCCTGCAGTGCTAGCAGTGCTTTAGAATCCGCTCAGCTTGGCCCCGGTGCAAGGTCGTCATTTGGCGTTATGCCAGCATGAATTTTGGATCTCTCTTGGATATGGTTGAAAGAAGGATCATTCCGGTGCCCCTGACAAAGCTGATATCCAAAATGAGCTGAGTTCGCTGGCATCTTCTTGGGCTGGGGAAAGAACGTATCAGTATTGCACCTGAAATTCAAATAATCATATTTACCACCACTGAATACACTGTTTGATGGAAGACCTTCTTTTGGCACACCTGCAAGAAAGAAAAAGAATAAACAAGGATTAATAATATTTACATAGCACTAACCCGGTGCAACCCACCATGGTACGTTACGGCTGTGAACTATTATACTTATACAATCGTTTGCAGAACACCGCTGTTTTACATATTTATTGACATATTTATATATATATTGATATATTTACTGAGATGTATGGACAGGATATTAGTATGTATTTTGTGCAATATGAGAATGATTATTTATTGTAAGCACTTGACACTTTTAAGATTTTCATGCACTTTTTGTGAATGCACATTTAAAATTTGTAAATGTGGCATATTGTCTTCTCTGTATTTGTTAGGACTTGTTCTAGTTTTACACCTCTGATTGTGAGATTTCCCCCCAGGTTGTTTGGCCCTGGCTAATGGCAACGGATGTAGGCTCACCTAATGGGACCCCCAAGGAGTGTGCCTACATGCATTGTAATTGTGTCATTGTAGACCCTGTGGCAATACCACTGCCTTGGCTCAGCTTGCTCCAGGACTGTTATAAAGTCCCAGTATATATGAAAACAACTAAGAGCATTTTTTAAAAAAACAGGACTTCAAAAAATTTGCATTAACCTTAAAGGTTGCATTCAGACATCCCATATAGCTGTGGTTATAAGTCATGTCTGAATGCAGCCAAAGTGTTAATAAAAAGTGCAGTGCACTGGTTAGATTGTTGGACTAGGATCGGGAAGACCCAGGTTCGAATCTCCACTCTGCAATGGAAACTTGCTTGGTGACTGTGGGCCAGACACATACTCTCAGCCTAACCTACCTCAAAGGGTTGTTGTGAGGATAAAACAGTGGGAAGGAGAACAAAGTAAGCCACTTGGGGTCCCCACAGGGGAGGAAGACAAGGTATAAATGAAATAAATAAATAAATAGTTAAGAAAACAGTTAAGTCTCTGGGGATAAGGCAGATGAATGGTGAAAGATTCCAGCGAGTAAAATGAAATCAGTTTTAGTTTATTTTCTGACTGAAACTAGAGGCTTTTGAGCTAATCTTTCCTTTTTGCTGGTGTTGGCATGCTGATTCTGGAATGAGGATATTTGAATTGAATGTGAAGGCAATTGGCTAGTTGTGTCCAATTACTGAATATTCCACGGTGACGGTAAAAGTGTCACCAGGATCTCTCCAAATGAGCTAACTATGCAATGGAATGGCAGATGAAAGTGTTAATATGTACTCGGTGATGACAAACCCCAA
The DNA here is from genome assembly GCF_028583425.1 of Eublepharis macularius. Classification (NCBI taxonomy): domain Eukaryota; kingdom Metazoa; phylum Chordata; class Lepidosauria; order Squamata; family Eublepharidae; genus Eublepharis; species Eublepharis macularius. The sequence continues at coordinate 21,599,948 of NC_072802.1, forward strand.
TGCTCCGTGCGAGCCATGGCAGCTGTCCTGCCTCCCCAAGGGCATATTGCATTTCATGTCTGTCTTGGCAAGAGAGCTGCGTTCTGCCTTCCACTCGAAGTGAAGAAGGGAAGAGGTTCTGTGGCGACTCATGAAAAACCAGTTTTATTCCCTTGCATCAAATGGGTGGTTTGACCTCCACACCCTGCTGGTTGACTTTCAACATCAGCCAGCCACCCGGCTTGAAAAAGGGAGAGAGGGAGGGAAGGTTCCTGGCCTCTGTTCGATGGGAGATTGACTGTTGAGGAAAGCAGCGAGGCACCCAATTACATTCTGGATTGGGATACTTGGATCCCTGCCCAGTCTCTCCGCCACTTGTGAACAGGGTGCTGATTTTTCATCAGAGAGTTCAGACCTGTTCATTCAGGCTCCTTTTCACATATTCAAACAGTACAATACAGTGCAACCAGCGGTGCTTCACACATGCACATTCTTGCCCAACCCAATGGGAATCCTACTTTCCCCACCTCCACAGATCTGCTGTCAATGCATGCTGCTCGGCAGCCAATAATATGAATCCATCAAATCCTTTCCATTTGGCGTTCACTTAAGTGGGCTATCCATGCTATTTCTTGCACGTGTGTGTTTTGCACCTTCTTTTAGGAAGTGTATTTCCCCTCACATCAGTTAATTACCCGACCCAACCATCCATGTCTTGGGTAAATCCTCTTGCCTGCTGTACTGATGCAGAAGCCGCCACAAAACAAGGAAATGAAACCCCACTACTTACTTTTACTTTTTTTACTTTGTCCATTTATACCCCACCTTGCTTCCCAAATGGGGTCCCAAGGTGGCTTACAACAGTCTCCTCTCCTCCATTTTATGCCAACAACAACCCTGTGAGGTAGGTTAGGCTGAGAGCGTATGACTGGCCCAAGTCACCCAGCAAGCTTCCATGGCAGAGTGAGGATTCGAACCTGGTTCTCCTAATTCCTAGTCTGATACTAACCACTACACCATGTTGGCTCTATTGAACTCCTGCACCACTGCTAGGGGACAGCTATTCAAGCCAGTTTGTGGACAGGTGAACAGACTGGATATAGGAATCACAGGCGATCTCAGCACTTGAGCCCAGTGTGTTAGCCTCTCAAATGTGTTTGCTGCAGGGCTCCCGGCATCTCCAGTCTGGGGGCATTTAAATATAGAATGGTCAGAAAGATATCGCCTTTGTATGATGTTATCTGTTACTCAAGAAATGTGCCAGCACAGTAATTCAACGGTTCACGAAGGCAAGTAAATTAATATGGGTCCTAACATCTAGATAGTATGACTAGCAGAGTAACCACATTGCAAAATGGATAGCGGAAATTATTCCTCAAACAGCTTCCGTTGCCACTGAGGGTTTTTTAGTCTTTTAGTTTGCTGTCATACATGGCTGGGGAACTACGTTTGGTTGGAACTTATGAAGCTGTTCGCAAGATACAGTGAACGCACATGGACTTTGCTTTAAACGTAATGCTCATGCTATATTTAACTCATGTACAGCATTGCACAGTATGCTTTTAAACACCTCATTTATGCAGATACTGGCCGTCAGTTTGATTTGTAAAGTGCATTGGCTCTTTCTTGCAAACAGATGTATGCACACGCATGCAGAGTGTATGTGCATTCACTGCGACATGTGAACAGGGTTACTGAGTGAGACCATTGGACCATCAAGGTCAGTGCTCTCCACTCAGACTGGCAGCATCTCCCCAGACTCGAGGTCTTTTGCATCACCTCTTTTTAACTGGAGGTGCAGGGGATTGAACCTGAGACCTTCTGCGGGCCAACCAGAGGCTCTAACACTGAATTATGGCCCCATGAATTATAAATTGTGAAGGCCTGGTATGAACTGCTTAGCAGGTTGAGATGGGGAGTCAAGGAAGTGACCTGGGTTTTCTTGCATGTTTTGCTGGATTGTCAGTGATTAAAGGGGGGGTGACTTCAAAACTCACAAAGAAGACCCAAGATGTGAAAGAAAAACAATTTGGGGAGAGGAAAAATGATTTTGCTGACCCATGGCAAATGTACATGTTGGACATCTGGAATTTCCTGTCCATTTAAAAACATGTTGATAAATACGACTTGGTAATATTTTCTTGCCTTTTACTGTTTAGAACATTGGATACTGGTAAGCCTCATACATGGTGCCATAAGATATTGGGGTGTGTGTGTGTGTGTGACAGAGATGGAGATGAACCTGGAGTCACAACTTCCCTTGTTGCATCAGTGAAACACATAGGAAGCAATCCTGAGCAGGTCTACTCAGAAGAAAGTCTCATGTTATCCAGTGGGGCTTCTTCCTAAAGTGTCTTTAGGATTGCTGTCTTGCTGGCAGATCCATGTTTTCCTTTGGTATATAGTGATGTTGGAAATAGTTATACAAAATCGGTGGGGGCACTCAGAAAATACTTTTGAGGGGGGATTTACAAAATGTGCCCATTTTATACTTTCTATGGCTGCTTCCACACACGTTGGATAATCCACTTTCAATACTCTTTAGTGAACATTTGGAACTGCTTTTCCATGTGTGGAACAAAAAATCCACTTCCAAAGGATTGCTAAAGTGCATTGAAAGTGCATTATTCAATGTGTGTGGAAACGGCCTATCTCTCTCTTTTCTCAAGCTCACTCGACAGGACTTTTGCGGATCCAGCTTTGCAAATCTCAACACCATCATATTTTTCTTTTGCTTCCCAAAGAACAGAGTAGGACTGGAGGCAGAGTCGAGTAACGGCTGGCTTTAGATGGATGTTCAAAGAGAAAGCTCTGTATTCCTGTAGCCTTCAGCGCAACCCAAGAACATTTTGCACCGAGCTTAGTTAAGTCTTTGCCTAACGCCCCTTGTCAGGCCTTAAGACTGTCACGAGCAACGGATTAGGACTCCTGTCGTTCAGTCTGGCAACATCCTCCCCCCACTTTGGGATGGGGGGAGGGAAAGGAGTCGCTGAACATCCAACATGATAGGCAGTTTTGATCAATTAGAATGCCTCCTTACACCTCTGTGCCCTTACAGCTGGCCCTAGTAAAGGAATTGTGAAAAAAAGCCCTGGTGCTATGTTACTTAAGGAATCTTAAATGCTGTTTTTGGTGCAGACTGGATGGCAGCAGCGCCAGGGCAGTGTCACCCAATGGGCGCTGCCAAGTGGCAAGCCGTGGCTATGCCTGGGGAGGGGGTGATCAGGCAGCACTGGGGGTGGGATGCGTGCCAGAGATCTGGCGAGCGAGTGGCTTGCCTTGACCCCAAATGGAATCGGGCCAACGCCGATGACCGCCGCTTTGCCGGAATTCTCCCCGTCGGGCCAGGATGTCTTGCGCGACGCAGGGCAGGGAATGCGAGGAATGTGCCAGGGGAGCGGCGGCACCTCCTCGCTGAAGGGCGGAGGGGGGGGGGTGGAGGGAAGGCAGGGGAGACTCTCCGCGGCTGCGAAGGGAGAAACCTGTTTGCTCCCCTGCGGGGCCAGAACACACACCCACAGCCCGGCTCATCGCCCTCCCCAAACGAGGCCGGTCCTTCCTGGGCAAGGCAGCCTTGGCTGGGGCGCCTCCCGCCGTGCCCACATTGCTGCGCAGCGCCCGGGCCGCGGAGGGGAGACCGGGGGTTCAAGGCTCGACGCCCGTCGCAGAGGGCCAGGCGCGTGTAAGTACCGGGGCCGGAGGCAGCCGCCTGCCGCCGCTTCTCCGCGCTCCCTTCTCTCTCCTTCGGTTTGCCCTGCTGGAGTTTGCACCAAGCGGGTGGGTGGAGGGGTCGCGGGACAAAGGCCCTCCCGTGGTGTGGAAACCCCCCGCTCGAGAGGAGCTGGAAGAATCTTGGAGTTTGTTCAGCCTTTGGATCTGAAAAGACTGGCGTGACCCCCTCGCCCCACGCAAGCTTGGAGGGCGCTGGCCTGGCTCATCCCTCCTTGCTCTGCGATAATTTCTGTTTTTCCTTTTCCTGACCTAGATCAAGAGTAGGAAAGAGCAAGTGTCCAGTAGCACCTATAAGACTAATAACATTTGTGGTAGGGGATGAGCTTTCGTGAGCCACAGCTCACTTCTTCAGATGATAAGTGAGCTTGTGGCTCACGAAAGCTCATCCCCTACCACAAATGTTAGTCTTATAAGTGCTATTGAGCTCTTGTTCTTCTCCTGACATGCTTCTCCTTTCCTCCAAGGAAATGAAATTCTACTACTTACTTTTACTTTTTTTACTTTTTCAATTTATACGCCACCTTTCTCCCCAGCAGGGACCTAAGGTGGATCACAGCAGTCTCCTTTCCATTTTATCCCAACAACAACCCTGTGAGGGAGGGTAGGCCGAGCGAGCGCTTTGCTGCAGAGGAGACCCTTGTGAATCCAGATCTCCATGGCCCAGTTAACTGTTACAGCACCTTGACTTTCCCCAGTCTCACATTTTTTAATTTAATTTATTATATTTATATTCCGCCCTCCAGGCTTTCGCAGGCTCAGGGCGGATAACAAATACAAACATCACCCAACCATTAAAAACATTTAAAAGCATTAAATAATACATTAAAAACATTTAAAAGCATGAAATATTACAGTTCATACTGCATAGTAGTTCATACATGCCTCTGTGTTTGCATAGGGGCGATGGTTTAACCCCCCCTCCACGGGGGGTTTGTCTGGTTCTTTCTCCAAATAGCTCACAGCAACGTACTTAGGGTTCCTTCCTCACCTTTTAGCCTCACAACAGTCCTGCAATGTATGCTGTACTGTGACTTGGTGACTGGAGAAGGGTTTCCCAATGAGCTACATTGCTGAGTAGGAATTTGAACCCAGGTCTCACCAGTCAACATTCAACACTTGCACCGTGTGCACTGATCTTCCTAGTGCTGCGCTGCTGTCCAACTTGGCAGAAGTCCCAACCAGATACAATAAAAAAATATTTACTTCCCCAAGGATGCTGCAATGAAATTTGCTTGAAGAGGGTAAAATCCGTTCTGTAACTCAAAGGGAGATGGGCTGCTGGCCATACATTCAGATAACACAGATGTATGCCTGACACCCTCTGCTTTTAAGAGCCAACCTTCAGTGGTTAACTGCAGCTATGGACTGATTATTATTCCTGCCTCAGCTTCTGTGACAGGCCCAAATTCAACTGGTGCAGTTCCCCTAAAAAGGGGGGGGGGAGTAATGTTAACAGCAATACCTGTGGCATTTGTATCTGGCATGACACAGTCAAAACCCAGCAAGAAAGGGGGTGGTTAATGTAACACCAGAGCATCACATTGTGGAGAGAATTTTTTTACTTCGTTTGTATAAAAGGTGCTTCTTGCTTGGTGTTAGACTGCTGTGGGGGAATGCTTGGGAGATTTGATATTTGCAGCATCCGGCATGGCAATTCTCTCACCGTTTGGGTTGAGGTGCCATTCCAATGAGAATGAAGTGAATATTTGTGGAAGGGAGAAACAGGCAATGTGGGCAGTGCTGTGGAGCCCTTCCCTTGGTCCAATTTTCTACCTGACCACAAGCCCAGTTATTTCTGTCTCCACACCCAACGCCTCTAGCTGTCATCCTAGCAAAGAGGCACAAGAGCTTGTTTTATGACTGAATGAAGGAGGAAGGAAGTTGGCTTCCGTTAGGGTGCTCTCTGCAGCTGTCAGCTTCTAGGAAAAAAGATTTTCTTCTAAACAGCGCAGCAGATCTCTGAGTTTATTGGGTGCAGGTAAAGGTATGTATCCTACTTTAGGATGAAGGAACTCCCTCTAGCCTAAGGAGCCTTCCTCCTATTAAAACTGGCTCTTCTGTGGGAGAAAGAGCCACTTAATTTGGAGGAAGATTCCTTAGACTGAAAGAAGGCTTCAAACTTTGTTTACTGGAGTGGTAGGAAACATACCCTAGCATGTAAAAATGAAGGTGGCGTGTGTGTGTTAACTGTGATTTGGCCCAGTGTTGCATTTAGTATTGAATGCAGAACTGAACAAGCAAGTTTCTGGTCCTTAAGGTAGCTGATAGTCATAGCAGGTCTTGAAAATTGGTGATCTGTGTAGGATTCCCACTGGTTTACAAGGGAGGCTTCAGCTTGTAGAAGAGGAACAACTGATGCACATGAAGCCACTGTGTGCAAATGAAGCCAACATATGCACATGTGTACCATTTTTATGGATCCCAGAATTTGATTACCTTAGCAAGGAATTTGCTTATTAGAGCTCTGGCTGTTCCAACAAATGTCACTTAGGGCCAAGCTACAAGTGAGGAATGACACTTGAATGGCAAGTGAACAGACTCACGTGTATTCCTCCCTGTTCACTTGTGCTCCACTCGCGCTCCACTTGATCACTACGTGAGCAAGTGGGGCGCAAGTGAACAGGGAGGAATACATGTGAGTCTGTTCACTTGCCGTTCAAGTGTCATTTGTCACTTGTAGCTTGGCCCGTAGATGGGGGAAATGCCCCTGAGTTGTGTGATCAGTCTGAGAATTTCCTCTGCCTTTCTCTGATTTGTGCCTCAATTACAACCCCTTTCTGTCCTCTGCTGCCCAGGGTGGTTCATCCCTCCATTTCTTCTGTTTTTGAAACTTGGACAATGCTGACTCCAGCGTGGGTAATGCTGTCTGTGATTCTTTCCACATATGCTGAGCCAGGCTGGTGCCTAATTGATTTGATCAACTACTTGGGTACTTTGCAGGATATGCATCATTCATTTTGCTACCAGTGAACTTGAGATGTTTCTTTTAGCTTGTTTGTTTGCTTTGATTTATGCTTAGATGGCTGTTTAAGACAAGATGGATTTATAGAGGCTAGGTTGACACCAGCTATCATATTTAATAGTGAAGGGGCCGGGGCCCGAGGCTAATCATGAAAGCGGCAAAACCAGGCCACCCACAGCTGATGTAATTATTTCTAAATACTTAGAGACTCCCTGGATGTGCAGAAAAATCGGACTTTGTAAATTAACTGAAACAAGAAAGAATCCTCAAAATGTCCCAAGGAAGACAGAGGGCCAAGCTACAAGTGACAAATAACACAGGTTGGACACTTGTCAGCTTCCCTCAAGTTTTGATGGGAAATGTAGGCGTCCTGGTCTTGCAGCTTGGCTCTCCGACTGCTGTCCAACGGACTTTTCAACTGTCACTTGTCCAACATTCCACCAAGGTGCCTACATTTCCCATCAGAACTTGAGGGAAGGTGACACGTGTCCAACCTGTGTCATTTGTCACATAGTTTGGCCCTGAGCAAGGTCTTAGAGGCATAGAATGCTGGGAGGTTGGAAGGCAGTTAAAAGGAAAACATGGAAAATTACTAAATTCACGATCCCGAGAATCTCAGAGGGGGAGTTGAGGAGTGCTGTTTTCCCTTCCTGAGATTTCTTGTTGACTTCTCTGTCTCCCTAAAATAGCTAAGTTCCTATACAAGAGTGGAAATGCAGGAAATGATCCCACAACACTCTGGACTGAGAGGGGTGCACATGCATGCTGACTCCCGCTTTTGCCAGCGGAATGCAACATGCAGGAATAAATTATCTGCTGGCCAAGGTGGAAGGAAAGGGGCCATACTTCCCCTGCAGTCCACCAGCCCCACGATCAAAGAGACATCTTGCTTATCCTCCACACTTCAACCTCAAACCTGTTAAGGGAAAAGGGCACCTTGGACTTAGCCACACTCATCCCTTAACACAAGTCCTCAAGATGGCCTCAGGAGATGGAGACCAAGTTGCCCTCCATGTTTCGGTCCCGAGCCAGGCTTGGTTTAGATGTGGGGAAGTATGTGAAGGCCAAAGCCGTTTCCCAAGAACTCTTTGGACACAGAAGTCTGGTTTTTTCCAGTGTTTGCTTGCCTGGAGACCTTAAGCAAAAGGACTTTGAAATGCCCAAATCGTTTTGAAAACTCTCCTCTAGTTGGCTGTAATAGCTAAACTACATATTGGAAGCAGGTGCATCTGATATTAGAGGAACGGTTGCTAACCTTTGCTTGTGAGTTTTCCAAGCAAGTGGTCATTGTCGGAGGTGGCTTGCTAGATTACATAGAGCTTGATCAAATCCATCAAGGAAGCCTTTACATTTTTTCAGTTTCCTCCATACATCTTTCTTGCTCTCTCTACACCTGTCCCTTAAACACACTTAAGAACATATCTTCAGTTTTCCAGGGTGTACAATATTCTTTTTCTTCCAATAAAGTGTGGCCAGGCAGCCTCAAAGGACAGTGCCAGTCAATAAACTGTGGTTTGTAAATTCAGATGTCACAACATACCACAATTATTAATTACATGATGTAGTTAACAAACTCTAATCACTGCTCGGTGCTGCTGACCAACTAACCCAAACTTGTTTGACTTTCTCCATTCAGATGTCAAAAACAACCACATTTAGCTAAAAGGAAGAGTAGGTTTTTATCCTCATGTGCTATCAAGAAAAAGAGGGGAGCATCTTAAATTCACATACAAGTTACAGTTATGTACAGTACTAAAAAATCCTCTTGTATATAACCATTAATAGAAAGCGGGGTAGTTATCTTATATGCAGTGTTGTCTTCCTTTTGGTAACTGGGCTTGGATCAAACCACGGTTCATAAACCACAGTTTGTCAGAGTGTCTGAATACAGCCATAGTCTTCCTGTCAGTCTATCTTTAGGGTACTGGGGTTTTGAAATAATTCAGCAATATAGATTTTTGAAGCCAACATGAATGCAACAAGGAATTCTCTTTGCACCCTCTCTGACTAATTGGAGTATGTGGCTGATGTCCTAATGGTGGGGAAAGCTTCCCTTGACTCGTTGTTCAAGCTGTTGTGTGGACTTTGGCAGCCATTGGGTCTCCTTCCTTGTTAAGCAGAATCCATTTAATAATCATTTGGAATTAATTGCATGTAGCAACAATAATTACCCTTTCGCAGGGTGGGGTGAGGCATCTCAGAAGTGCCAGCAATACCAGCAGGAATTTTGGCCTCTCATAAAGCTGTCAGAGGCAGAGCGTCTCTGTTGCGGGTGGGGATTGGCAGTCCTACTTGCTATATTCTCCACTGTTCCTCAGATTGCCAACCTCCAGATGGGGCCTGGAGTTCTCCCGGAATTATAATTGACCTCCAGACTATACAGAGCAGTTCTGCTGGTGGACTCTATGGCACCACATCCCTGCTCATTTTCCTCCCCAATCTCTGCTCTTCCCAGGCTCTGCCCCCAAATCTCCAGGAATTTCCCTCCATGGAGTTGGCAACTCTATTTATCCTGTCAGTCAAAATGGCAAATACCTCATGTGGGACTATATTTTAAATGTTTTCCCATGTTTAAAAGAACTCCCTGCAAAAAGAAAACCAGCACTTCAAAGAAAGGAGGAAGGTCAAATCTTTTCTCCTGCAGTCATAGTTTTCTAATTGCGTTGAGTTTTTTGTAATGATTTCCAAAGATGGAATCCACCATCTACCCTCTGAAGTGCTGAAGTCCATTCTGCCACTTTGGGACTCTCCACCTTCATTCTCCTGCATGTGTGAACCATGCTTGAGATCCGGGCTGCCCATGCAGCAATATCAAGTGTTAGATTCCAAGGTGATAAAATGGACTTTACTACTTTAGAGTCCGGGTGCAATGGACCATTTTTGAATGTTTCCTTGTGTACAAAATATGCCCCACGTGTAAACCCCCCCACCAAAACCTCCTAGCACAACAGGGAGAAAGTTGCTAGGCCAGCCCATTCCCTGCTATGCTAGTTTCCCATGTGTTGGTTGTTTTTTAGAAACATATGGTAGCATTTAAAATTGTGATTCCCCTCCCCTTACAGTCTGAAGTGGACTGGCCCATTCCACCCTGTGGGATTCTACCACTTCAGTCTCCTGCAAGTATAGATCAGAGCTCTGATACATCCATTTAAAGCAATCTTCAGGTTCTGCGTCTCACTGGCATATTGCATGTTGACACATTGCTTAATCACAGTTGTATACTGGATTAGTTTACTTTGCAGAAGGTTTATCTTGCACTGCATTAGTTATCTGATTGTCTTGTGAGAGCAGCACAATGATCAACTCTTCAGTGCTTAATTTTAAAACATTTATTAAACATCAAGACTAGATTGGCTAAGGAAAAAGCTATTGAAATCCAAGGAAGTTTCGCCAACCCAAGTGTTACCGTAATGCACAGAGCATGGCCCTTTGACAACAAATCCAAGTTTTTCAATGCCAGTCTCACTGTCTAGTGTCACCCCAGACAAATCCAAAACTCACGGCAAGTCTCCTACTAGCCAATTGATGGAATGTGAACTGGAAATGCATAATGCGTAGGGTTGCCAGCCTCCGGGTAGTAGCTGGAGATCTCCCGGAATTACAACTGGTCTCCAGGCCACAGGGATCAGTTCACCTGGAGAAAATGGCTACTTTGGGGGATGGACTCTATGGAATTATGCCATGCCAAGGTCCTTTCCCTCCCCAAACCCCACTTTCTCCAGGTTTCTCCAGGTTTCAACCCCCAAGATCTCCAGGAATTTCCCAACTTGGAGCTGACAACCCTAATAATGCGCTTCCACACAAACTCCAACCTTCCACCCATGGAGTCTCTCCAGACAGTGGCTATTAACCAAAAGCTATCAACAATATGCAAATATAATGTATAAAGGAAAACAAAGGAAAACCCACCCAGCTTGATTTAGGGACACTCCTGAGTACTGACACAGATTGTATCAAACTGGCTGAACCTGAAAGCAGCATTTGCTGACGTTAACTGTTGCAAAGTGCTGCAAAGCTACCCTAAATGAATAGCTGAAAATGTAATAAGACACACACAAAAACTGACTAGTAAAGTTTCTTTTTCTTTAAACTTCAGAACTTAATAACATGTATGATAATTGATCTGGCTGTACTTAGGGTTGCCTTTGGCTGGCAAACCCCTGGAGACTTACCTGAACAGCATGCCATGACACTGCAACATCACTTTCAGCTGCATAACTGGAAGTAACATCACCATGTTGCTGAACACTCTAGGATTTACTTGAAACTCTGTGGTAAACACCATTTTGCCCCCTCCCATTTTTCCCTGACCACCCCCTTTGAGTGCCGGCGGGGGACAGAAGAATTCTGCCAGTGGTGGGCAAATGACAGCCCTAGCTGTACTTGCTTAGTTGTTTAAAATATTTATAAGCTGCCTTTTTCACCTGCTTTCCTCTGCTTCTTGCAGAATCGCTGGAATTTGAATGGGTTTAGCAACATTTGCTATTCAGTTCGACAGTTAAGGGGGGGGGGTAGAAGGGAATTCGGATCACTCTTCTACATCTGTAGGCACATTAACAATATTTTTGCACCTTCAAAGACTCCCTAAAAGGCCGAATAGGGACAGTGACTTATCAAGCATCCCTACCAAGAAATAGAGACCGTTTCCAATCAATAGTGCAGTCGAAGGAAGCATTATGTGCTCTCTATTTCCATGAGTGATGAGACGTTCCAGCAGCAGTGCTACCACGTGTACAGTGCAATCCTAAGCAGAGTTACACACTTCTAAGACCATTGACTTTATTGGACATAGAAGTTAATAACATTGATTCGGATTGCACTGTTGTTTACCCCTGGATGGGTGAACACCAGAGAGCTGGAGTGTCTGTAATATGCTTTATTTGCAAATATACAAGAGATGGATGCAAAGAGCCTATCCAATAGGGAAGCAGATCCGTTTATGTGTGGTGGGGGGGGCATGGACTACTCTTTGGTTTGTTGGGGAAACCTATCTATATCAAGGGGGAGCACATGGATTTCCTCAAAGAGCACCCCCTCCCAGCAAACAGATCTGTTGTCCTGTTAAAGAACTTCTTTGCTCCACTTGGATTTTAGGTTGGGGAAACGATACCTTGGGGGAAGCTGAAGTAAAGTCCCTTCTCCATGCATGCTGCAGTCTTGATCTGAATCAGTCCCACAACTCACACCCGACTGTCTGACACAGGGTGGGAATCCCACACCCTTCTAGTGTACCCAACCAGCCTACCTCATATACCATTAGGCTCGAGAAAGGCTTCAGGTTTTGCTAAGCAAAAGTGATAGGACAGACGCGAGTAAGTTTTTGGCTTCTGGCTAGTCCCTGGGCATAATAGCAAGTGAATGATAAGTGGTGAGGTAGAGATCTTTATGAAGCCAACTTCTCCTTCAGGCTGCAGATTCTGGATTGTGAAGCATCCCTGTGGGCATGTCTAATATAATACCCAACCGCACCTCTTGCAGACCAAGTGGCTTGCTTGTGTCAGGGCTGTAGCTCAGTGTGAGAGCATCTGCTTTGCAGGCAGAAGGGGCCAGTTTCAATCTCCAGCCTCTCCAGCTAAACCAGGTTGTAGGGGATGTGAAAGACCGGTCGCTAAAACTCAGAAGTCCTGCAGCCAGTTTGAGTAGACAATACGGACTTTGATGGACCAATGGCTTGAGTATAAGGCAACTTTGTGTGTCCATTGGAAGAAGCTTTGATTCTGCCCTTTCCAATAATCAGCCAAAGTGAAGCTCCCACCACTGAGAAGGTAAAGAAATACGAAGACCAAAGTGGACCAGCTGTCGCAGGATTCCGTGATCACCAAATGATCTTTCTACAAGAAAGGAAGAAAGAGCCATGCTTACTAACAGAATTGTCTCGGCTCTGCAGTTTGGAATAGCACACCCCAATATAAGAATCGTTGAATTAATGGGAAAAGATGGAATCACTGGAGCTCAGAAGCTTGTCATATCTCCCCCGCCCCAATCAATCAGGATTTCAGTATGTATCCAGAAGTCTTACTTCCTCAGATAGCAGACGGATTTTTTTCTTGAGCCTGTTCATGCTGAGGATTTCCTTCACGGCAGATTTCCAGCACTGTTCTCTCAGAGCTGCTCAGTCGGAGCCATAAGCCATAGATGCAGTGAAGGCTTTATTTTGCTTCTTCATTTCCAGCCGGCCATTCTCAAAAAGGCCCAGGGCAACTTACAAATAAGTACGCCACCAATGAAACAATAAAGCCATTAAAAACAACAAAATCTAGATACCTTTGCCTATCAGTATCCAAACATTGCAAGCTCCCCAAACAGGCAAGCCACCAGCAGTTAATGCAAAAGCACTATGGGTTGAATCCTAGCAGTTTTTTTCTATTGCCATCTGCCTAATCCTCTAGTGCAAAGACCTTTTCATTGACACTACAGATGCTTGAACACCCACTGGTTCAGCTCACATCCTGTTTACCAGCTGCGAACAAGCAGCCTGTTTTTCAGTGGGTTGTTCGTCTGTTCGTTGAACTGTTAATGGCTGTTTGGCAGATTGCACCACTGTAGTCCTACCTAACAGTTCAGTGCAGTGCAGTTGGCCTTTTGTGCACATGTGTTCTCACACACCCTGATTGAATGCTACTTCCCCCGTCACACATACAACTGCTCCTGTTGGCAGAAAATGGTTTAAATGGACAGTTAAATTGATTACGAATTGTATATATAAGTCAATCATAATGAAAAGCTGGGTTAAAAAAACCCAACTACCATTTGGTGTTTGGTTAAGTGGTCCTTAGTAATGTTCAGGGATGCCGATGTGTTTGGAACAACAGTGCTTTTGTCCATGTACAGTTTTGAAAATATGTGATGCAAACCTGTCCGGCAGGCTTTCGAGTTGCTCAGCGGCAAACCAAACAGGCCAGACTCACATCTAATCGTTACAGTCAAATATAGTAAATTAGACTGTCGAACATATTCATGGAGAAAGCCACATCATCTAGAATTGACACAAAACATAGTGATGCCAAAACACTGGAGTAAGCATGGGCACGGACAGAATGAAATTGTAGAATCCAACCCTGTCTTCCCTTCCAACCCCAAAGAAAGCTCTACGGCACCAGAATGTGTGCTAGGATTTTGGCCATCAAGAGAAGGTGTTCTTCAGACCTCCATTAGTTGGCCATTGCAAAGGTTTGGGGGCAATGCCTGAAAAAGCCAGGGACCAGGCTAAGGTTTCCTAATAGATGGCACAGAGAGTAAGAGCTATTGAAAGGAGTGTAATCAGCATATGGTTGGACTTCGGATGGCATCAGAAATAGTTTCCAGATGTTGTGAGATCAGAACTCTTCCTTTGAAGAGGAAACTGGATGGACAACTGTCAGAGCTAATTCTAGCCTAGAAAATTCCTACCATTGCAGGCGAGTTGACCTTTGAGATGTCTGCAAAGTTTATGCATTTTCTTTTAAAAAACAACACAAGTAATATTTGACAGTCAGGAAAATCCACCTCTCTCTTAAGCATAAACAACTCATTTAATCTTATTTTTTTCCCCTTCAAGGGAGATGTTCATAGAAGTTAGACGTCTTTGTTCAGGGCTTAAAGCACTGGAAGAGAAAAAGCAAGAGGAATGTACATATAAAGCTACCCCATATTGCACTGATCTTCAAATGGTACCTATGATTTACAGTTGCCAACTCTGGCTTGGGAAATTCCTGGAGATTTTGGGGGTGGCACCTGGAGGTGACAGGGGAGGGACCTCAGCAAGGTATAATTCCATGCACTCCCCCCTACAAAATGTCCATTTCCTCCAGGGCAACTGATGTCTGTAGTCTGGAGATCAGTTGTAATTTCAGGAGATCTCCAGATCCCACCTGGGGGTTGGGCAACCCTACCATGGTTGCTATGGTGTCCACTGATGGGCTTCCTGGTGCGTATTTGCTTCTTCCCCAAAGTAAAGAACTAATCCCAGCTTTCCTTTACCTAATCGGAGCAGGAAATGCTTCAGAAGAACCCTGGAGACATTGCCTCTGTGTCTGCAGGGAGCACCCATTCAGAAACAGCTGCCTCCATCATTGGAGGATTCTTGGCTTGGAACCTCCGAACATATTGTGACTGGCCACAGCCTGCATGGCAGCCATTTTGTGGTGATGCCTACTTATCCATTCCCAAAAGAATCCACAGGTTCAATGAAATTGGGGACTATTGAGTCAGGTCATTTATCTGTGCCGTCCAGTATTGTCTACTGCAACTGACAGCAATTCTTTTAAGTTCACAGAAGATACCCTGCAGATGCTTTTAAATAAAAACAAAAACACAGTGATATCAGAAGTCAGATCTCTCTCATAGTGTGTCGTGTGCCCCCCAGTCTATCTTTTGGCCTGGGACAATGCTTGTCACATCATTTGATGATCTTTGCCTAAGGGGAACTGGACACCTTGTTGTTCCTGTCAAATTGTTTTATAGCTTTCAGAAACAAGAAGTTAGCGACACAGTTGCTGGGCCTCGCAAGGATTCCTGCCATCTGCTCTTGAAGGGTTCTGATTGTATCAGGCATAGAAGTTCAGGGATTGGTGGTTGCTTATCATCAGGGATTTTTTTCTGGGAAAAGAGGTGGTGGAACTCAGTGGTGGAACTCAAGACCACACAATGATGTCACTTTGGGTCAGCTGGAACAAGGGGGGGAGTTTTTTAAATCACCCTAGGTGAAAATGGTCACGTGGCTGGTGGCCCCGCCCCTGATCTCCAGGCAGAGGGGAGTTTAGATTGCCCTCCACGATGCTCAGCAACGCGGAGGGCAATCTAAACTCCCCTCTGTCTGGAGATCAGGGGGCGGGGCCACCAGCCATGTGACCATTTTCAAGACGTGCCGGAACTCTGTTCCACCGCGTTCCAGCTGAAAAAAAGCCCTTCTTATCATGTCCCTGAGGCTGCAGGTGAGACTGGGAGAATATCCCAAAAGATGGCTTAAGTCCAGGCTTGGAGGGCGAGGAAGAAGATCTGAAATATAACTACATCTAGACTGCTTAAGGCCCTTTTCTGCCTACTCGCCATTTTTTCTGCCCTTCCTTCCTTATCTGGAACTCATTTTCTTTGCTCAAGCTTCTTCTGAACTGTTTGGACTCAGTGTGATTAGTCAACCAACTGCCACTGTTTCTTTATCAGAAGACAAAGTTTCATAGTATGCTTAATCTCACAGTGGATCTCCTTGTAATTATCGTAGAATAGTTGCAACTTAAAACACGCTCCGCAACGTTTGCTATCTGAAAAGGAAGCTGGGGGTGTGTGTAAGTATGTTTTATTCATTTGCAATATTCATGTACCACTTTTCTAACACGTGTCTCAAAATAGTTTAGATTTTTTAAAAAGGCCAAACAGAATACTTTAAACACAAAAGAGTTAATGAAAGACAGGAGGAAATGATCGCATTCTGCATGATAGAGCTGCATCGAGGCATTATGGAAAGGGCCTAGCTGCCACATCCTCTCCCTCTGATGGCTCCACTGATGGGGTCTGAAAGTTGGAAAGGCTTCCAGTTGGAGCTGAATCCAGGCACAGCGGAAAGGTGCCTGGCTGTGTCCTGCCTTCC
The DNA here is from genome assembly GCF_028583425.1 of Eublepharis macularius. Taxonomy (NCBI): domain Eukaryota; kingdom Metazoa; phylum Chordata; class Lepidosauria; order Squamata; family Eublepharidae; genus Eublepharis; species Eublepharis macularius. The sequence continues at coordinate 21,616,186 of NC_072802.1, forward strand.
CTGTGTTCTACATGTGTATAAAGGAAGATAGTTATTTAACAATTTTTACACCAGAGCAGTGGCCTACCAGTGGCCTTCTCTGAAAGTAGGGTTGCCAGTACCCCGCTGGGGGTGGGGGATCCCCCACTCCCACTTACATGGCTGGCAGGGGGGGGGACGAGCCTCCTGGGGTGTGCTCCCAGGCAACGCAGCATGCTCTGGCACACCACAGTGGCTCGATCTGGGCCTGGATCGGGACCAAATTGGCCTGAATCGGGCTGCTGTGGAGTGTAGCAGGACTCCTGTGCTCTGCAGAGGCCCAATCCGGGTCGAATTGGCCAGAATCAGGGCTGAATTGGTTAGAATCAGGACCGAATCTGCCCAGATCGGGCCCAAATCGGGCCTCTGCAGAGTGCAGGAATGCTCCCAGGATGACTCCCAGCCTGCATGATGATGTCACTTCCCAGAAGTGACATCATCGCACAGGGTGGGAGTGCACGCGCAACCACAGGATGGCAGGTAGGTGCTGGGCCTCCCACTTCCCTACCTGAAAGTTAAATGGACAGTCTGCCCCTGACTTCTATTACACACAAAGCAAATTCCAAAACAACATAAAATGCAACAATACAGCAAGCAATAAAAAGAAAAACAGTAAAACATCACACATGAAACAATAAATGCAGCCCTACAAACTACGTTTCTCAATTTTTTGGCAGCAAGACCCACTTCTAAACTGAATGTAATTTTTGGGACCCGCTTACAAATCAACTGCCTGCTACTTTCTCTTTCCTCAACATAAAAATGCAGGAATCTCTCATTAGTTAGCACCGATCAAGTTTATAATTTGTTTTTTCACATTCGCTGTTCACAAAATATGTAGCACTGCTGAGCAGCAGGCTGTTTTTCTTGGCCATTTCACACCTACACAGAGACAAACTCAAATTTGCCATCAAGTCTGCCACAGATCCTGTGCCTCCTCCATCCTGCCAGCCTTCTAACTCATCTACAAGAGAGTTACAACCTACTTCTTGAGTCCCGATCCACAGTCTAAGAATCACTGTCCCACAACAAACATAGATCCGCCCCCTATCCTCACCAAATACCAACCCAGGCCCCACAAATGACTATCAGCAGGTGAAAAATTCCATCAAGAAAAACACAACCTATCAGCAAATCAAACTTCAAAGCGATAGGATTCAGCAGTAATCATGCTCATTAACTGTAACATTAACAGAGCAATCCTAAGAAGAGTTACTCCAGTCTAACGGGCTTAGACTGGAGTAATTCTTTTTAGGATTGCACTGTTAAAGGCTGATTCCGCACACGTTGGATAATGCACTTTCAATGCACTTTATCAATCGTTGGAGGTGGATTTTTTGTTCCAAATGATCTATAAAGAGGATTGGAAGTGCATTATCCAACGTGTGCAGGATCAGCCAAAGCAGTTTGAAACAGAATGAGAGCCAGTTTGGTGTAGTGGTTAAGAGTACATAACTCTCATCTGGAGAACCGGGTTTGATTCCTCCACTTGAAGCCAGCTGGGTGACCTTGGGTCAGTCACAGCTCTCTCGGAGGTCTCTCAGCCCCACCCACCTCACAGGGTGTTTTGTTGTGGGGATGATAATCACATACTTTGTAAACTGCTCTGAGTGGGTTTTAAGTCATCCTGAAGGGCAGTATATAAATCGAATGTTATTATTATTATTGTTATCAATTACCTTTCTAATTCCCTTGAGGACAACAGGCTCAGAAGGATGTAATGCTGTTTAGGACCACAATGTCTATTACTAAAAGCTTACTGGGCTGAGGTTGCCTTGCTCAGTTTCCAAAACTTGACCCAAAATGGTACTCTGTGTCCTGCTTCTGGAAGACCATTTTAGAGACTGACTGTTCTTATGGAATCTGGGGATGGGGGTGGTGGAGAGCCATCAAGTTGCAACCAACTTATGGCAACCCCATCAACAAGATTTCATGGCAAGAGATGAGCGGAGGTGGTTTGCTATTGCCTTCCTCCATGTACCAACCTTGGTCTTCTATGGTGGTCTCTCAAGTAGTAACCATGGCTGACCCTACTTAGTTTTTGAGCTCTGATGAGGCCAGGCTAGCCTAGGCTGCTGTGGATTCCATGGAACCATCCCCGAAGGAGGACAGCTCCATAAGAAGATATTTGGCAGACCTAAGTGGGCATGTTGCCGAATGGCATCTCCTCAAATCTCCCCAGAAAGTAAAAAGGGGGGAGTGCGATATACCTAGGAAAGGTTCTAAAAGTCAGGGTGGTTCCTTGCATACAGAGACTGACAGGGTGTACCCAGTTTCATCCTTTGAAGTTGACTTGTCGTGACAAATGTGCCCGAAAGACTGGCTACCACACACCTCAGGCTTATGAGCTGTCAGCAAGATTCTACACCTTGGGCTTTGAATGGTGGTAATGCAGGTCTCTAATATCAACTGATCTGCCTAGGAGGATGTCACTCAGGAGCAAGCAGCTCTAGGTGGGGTGCTGAGCTCAGCGCATGCATTGCTTGCAGCCTCTCATGCCCCAAGCTTAAGACTCTGGGCTCCTGATTCAGCAGCGTACAGGAAAGGAGAAAGTAGTTATCAAGAACCATCTTCCCCCCCAGTCAAAAATCTAGACAGAATCAACAAGAAGCATCATTTTGTAATCAGCAGAGAGAGTCTGAGCTGGCTTTGCAAATATGATGAAAAGAATGAGGAACAGATTTGGGGGAACAGAAGGAATGTTGGAGGAGGCCCTTTGGGAATGTTTGTCTTTCCCCTGGTCACCAGCGGGTGTTAGCTAGGCTGATCATTGAGAGGGACAGGTGATTCCCTGGTGGGATAGGAATGGAAGGTTTCTAACCAAGCCTGCCTACCTGTAGCACAGAGAGCTGCTGTAGCACAATGGTTAAGTGGTTTGGCTGCGAATCAGCACTCTACTGGTTCGAATGCCACTACTGCCATGAGCTCAGAAGATGGCCTTGAGTAAGCCACTCCTCTTAGCCCCAGCTCCCCAGCACTAGTGTGGGGATAATAATAACACTAAGAGCTAAGCTACAAGAGACGAATTACATGAGGAGGAGCACGTGAAGGGAGTCGCAATGTTGACTGGGAAGCTGAATTTTAAAAGAGATCGGAAGGCTTTGTCAACGTCCCCTCTCTACAGAGCCAGGGAGATGGCTGCTCAGAGGGTTTATTTCCTCTTGGACTCTTAGAAGGGGAGGTGAAACTGACAGATCCTTTGGAGGCAAAGAGGAAATTAACAAACCCTCTGCAGCATCTCCCTGGCTCTGTAGAGAGGAGAAATTGACAAAACCTTCAGATCTCTTTTAAAACTGAGGGCCAAGCTACAAATGACGAATGACACTTGAACGGCAAGTGGATTGAGTGGAGCGCAAGTGGACAGGGAGAAATACACTTGCCGTTCAAGTGTCATTCGTCACTTGTAGCTTGGCCCTCAGCTTCCCTGCTAACATCGTGACACCCTTCATGTGCTCCTCCTCGTGTAATTCATCTCTTGTAGCTTGGCTCTAACTTGTTCACCGCTCTGAACAGGGCAGTAATCTGTCAAGAAGAGCTGTATATAAGCACAGTAGTAGTAGTAGTAGTAGTAGTAGTAGTAGTAGTAGTAGTAGTTATTATTATTATTATTATTATTATTATTATTATTATTACTACCTGAGCTCCAAGCCCTCCAACATTTCCCAGATGAAAGGAGGAAGAGGCTTTTTACAACTACATCAAGGATGTGACCGGTTGCTCATAGGGGGAGGCTCTACTACATCTGCAATCCGCTGCATCCATTTGCTCTCTGTTGTGAATAGCAGCAAAAGTCAAGACGGTATTTGTTCTTTAGCTTAAATATATACTGGTGGGAAGAGAAAAAACCCATAATTGTCCCTAATTATGAGCCTTAACAGCATGTGCAATGGCAGGCAGAGCGCCATAAGGCAACTTCATGTCTATACACATGCACTGACATGCATTGATGTTAGAGACAAGACGTAATCACTCGATTTCTGGAGACTCAGGAGAGGAAAGTGAACTCTGAAGAATGAAAAAGCTACCAACCCACTCAAAGACAATTTTAACAAGACATTCCCAAAAGGCAACAATAGACGGTGATTTGTCAGGGACCGGTTCCAGAACACAGGGCCCATCCCTGGGAAATTTGGAGAGTTAAGGACCTCATAATAATGGCTTGCTTGGTACTTGAACTGGGTTCTCATAAGGAGGTTCAGTAGTGAATACAATCTTGGAAACAGCGGTGAGGAAAAGGTTAAAGGAGGAGGAAGAGGAGGATAGTTTGATCCCTGTCAAAGCAGGTGAAAGAACAATCTCTCACTAAGATGATGGCTCTTCCTGTTCCTATCCAGCCTGGTCCTCCTCTGTACATTTACGTGCTGGCTTGTTTCCACATCACAACACAGTCTTATTTTCTGTCAGAGAAGGGGTGACCATGACTGGGGAACAGGAAAGAGAGGTTTTCGTTTCGGCTCCAGGAACTAGCTTGATCAGCAGGTGTTTGTTTCACTGAGGACATTGGCTGCACGTGGTTGGGATCCCCACCCATCTCCCTTTAAATGTGCCAGTTTCTATTACAGCAAAGCACTGAATACCAGAAATGGAGTATATGGGTGGTGCCATATCTGGAAAGACAATATTAAGTGTCATGTGTGCCCTGTGTTCCTCAGTTGCATTGCACAAATACCCAAACTCGTATTGGATGCAGAACCTTAAGAAGCTTTCATTACCAAACAACCCCCCCCCCAAGAAATGTCTAGTCTGGGAGTGGGCACCCCTTGGCATGTGTGCCAAGCAGTGGCATGCCAGACCATTTTGCTCAGGACGCAGGGCCAATTCTCTGCCCGTGCAACTGAGGCAAGCCCCCAAGATTTCAAAAGCACCACTGGGGCGAAGAGTGGTCTTCTTGTGTCCGGCTAAGTACGTCCATTGTCCCTCTATCCTTAGGTTTGCCAGCACAGCAGCATCTTCATATTGTGGGATTTTTGGCACTCATGCTAGGGTTGGGGGCGAGGCACTCCCAGCTGGTGTTTCCTGCTGCCACTGTGAGCAGCAGCAGCAACAGAAAAAGAAAAGAAAAAATTGTCCATCAGGCCAATGTTGTGATGCAGGGTTACCAGGTCCCCTGGGGGCCAGACCCCCGGGGAAGGGGTCAATAATTACCCCAAGCATACGTAAAGTGTGCACTACTGTGCCCACCAATTATGCCAGGAAATGATGTTATTTTCTGATGTGATGGGTGGGTGCACACTTTGCCTGTGTGCTTCAAGGCTGCCTCTCGCCTTTTCCCTCTATGGCCAGAAGTGGGGAGAAGAGGCTGTGTGGAGGCTGGGGTGTGGGATCCTCTGCTACAATGGGTGATCTGGCAAGCCTGGTATGATGTCACTTCTGGGAAAAACCAGAATTGATGTCATGCCCCTCTAGGAATCACTGGAAACTCTATGGTTAAACCATATGGTAGAGAAGAATGACTTCCAGGTTTTCCCAGAAGTGATGTCATACCATTATTGAGAGCCGTTCCCTCCCCCTGGTCTCCCACTGGTTGCTAGGTATGCTAAAATGCATGACTGTCTCTGGCTAGACTTTGAAGCAAACTTGCAAATAGTCATGCACCTGGTTGCCTGTGGAAATTATAAATCAGTGGCAGGTGAACAGGCAGGTGAGACTCTGTAGCTCACTGACAGAGCACCTGCCATGCAGATAGAAGGTCCCAGGTCCAATCTTTGACATCTCCTGCAAAATTGATCAGGTAGTAGGCAATGTGGAAGACCCAAAAGTCAGTGTCAGCCAGAGTAGACATTACTGTCCTTGAGAGGGGAAAGATCTGACACAACAATATAAGGCAGTTTTGTGTGTCTTGTGAAGGAAGTTGTTGTCAGTATGATACAGGTGACTGGTGTGTGGTTATGCAGTATAGTGAAAATGTGTGGGGCATAATAGCTTTTGGAAATTCATTTGTAAAGGTGCCTTAAGGCTCCAAAACAGACTTGAAAGTATGCATGGTTGAGTGGATTTCCCCCATTTAATTCCTTTATTGTTCTGTGGGTTTGCCCCACCCTGCATCCATTGCTTCTGTTTTCCAGTTAACTAGACGCATTTCTAAAATGAATGCCAGAATTTGAATAAGAGCAATTTGCTGCAGCTTTTAATTTATTCAGTCTCCTTTCACTACCCATGTACATATACATATTGATAAAACACTGCAAAAAATGGTCTTGATGTGCTTGGATGAATGACAGCATCTTAGCCTCTTTCTGCCTGGCGTCATCCTGATGCACATGGGCACTCTTGCATGTTGGTAAAACACCCCACAAAAAGAATCTTGATACAATACAATAATCATATCAAGATTGCCTTTTTGTGGTGTTTTGCAAGTGTGCCTAAACGCACCCATAAAACACTGCACAGAAAGAATCTTAATGCAAACATGTGTCGGATCACATCAAGAGATAAAGGTATAGTTATATGTGTCTCAACTTACCTTATGGCTCAAGGCAGCTTACATTTCACATCTAAAACATCACAATTTAAAACCAACCAATTAAAACCCCAGATACGCCCATCCCCTCGAAAGGTGTCTATAGCTGAGACCCCCTTTAGAAGTGCTGGCGAATAAAATGGCCTAGAGATACCTTCTGAAGATTCCTAACAAATGTCCTCCTTTCACTTACTCAGGGATCCTATTCTTCAGAATGGGAGCTGCAGTAGAAAAGGAACAGATACTGGTTGATGCCAGCTGGGTCACCCTGGGTGGAGGAACAACCAGAAGGTTGCAGCCTGAAGACCTAAGTTGGTGGCAAGGGGGCATACGGGAAGAGTCAGTCCTTTCAATGTGTGGGTTGTAGGCCATGAAAAGTTTAATAGGTCATAATAACCAGCACTTAAATTGGACTCAGAAATTACCTAGAAGCCACAGTACCTGTTTAAAGACGAGCAATGTATGTTCCCAGCGGTTGGCCGCTGGCAATAATCAGACTGCCGCATTTTTAACCAGCTGCAGTTTCCAGGTTATCTTCAAGGGCAGCTCGACACAGAGCAGATTACAGTAATCAAGATTTGCAATTACAAAAATATGGGTCAGTATGGCCAGTGGGGTTGAGACTAAGATGGAAAAGAGAGTTGGCAAGCCAGGTGCCATCAAGAGAAGGTACTCTTGGCCACTTTGGCAACCTGCTTGTCAAACTGCAGGTGTTTTATCTATGCTTGCAACAGTAATAAAAAGGAGACGGTGGAAAGAGTTTAAAAGTGCACTATGTAAGAAACACAGGTTTTTTGAAACTGAAAGATTCCTGATGCATTGGCTCCACTCTGGATACTGGACCTAGAAATTTGGAACCTCCAAATGCAGGGAGACATTCGGAGAAGAGAATTCTGGCAGCATCTTTGATGGGTAACATCAGGTCAAAGAACCCAGAGCAGGGGAGGGTGAGCAGGATTTCCAGTATTCTGGATAAAAGAGCTTCAGTGCCCTGCAAAGCATTGTCTCTTTTCAGTACTAGCAGGTAAAATAAATTCTAAAAAAAATATGAGCGTGTATGCAAATATGCCCAATTTGCATAATTTATCGGGTTAGTTCTTCTCCTTGGTGCATAATTTTGTTTTTAAGCACAGACAGCTTGACTTTCCCATCCCTTTTTATTGGATGATGATGATTTCATGATTTAAAATTCTAATAAGCAGAGAACAAAGAACAAAATCCCTGCCGGAGTGACTTTCGATCTAACAGAGAGGAGGTAAAAGGGAAAGGGGACAGGAGGAAAGAGGAAAAACAGCAGATTTATATGCATTCAATTTAACATTATGACCAGGATGGGTGGCCATGGAAAGCCACTGTTGGGGAATGGGAGGAGCAGGGCTTTTTTTCAGCAGGAACACGGTGGAACCGAGTTCCGGAACCTCTTGAAAATGGTCACATGGCTGGTGGCCCCGCCCCCTGATCTCCAGACAGAGGGGAGTTTAGGTTGCCCTCCGTCTGGAGATCAGGGGGTGGGGCCACCGGCCATGTGACCATTTTCTCCAAGGGCAACGCACTGAGTTCCACCACCTCTTTTCCCAGAAAAAAAGCCCTGGGGAGGAGCCAATTGATAACTAGTTCCAGCCAGATTCTTGAGTCCCAGGCTATGAGCTGAAGGGCAACAGTCAAAGGGCTCTTGGACTTTTGGATCTTAGCTCAGGCTTTCAAGGGAGCCAACCTACAATTCCAGGAGCACCCCAAGATGTAGTCTGCTGTTCTACTGTTTTGTGTATTGATTTGAGTGTCTTCTCTTTTTTGGGTGCCATTTTGGGTCCCTTTGGGCAGAAAAGTGGCGTTGAAACAATGAACATAAACCAGTGGAGAGGGCCTTGCTGCCTTACCATCTGATGGCTGCCAGGTGGAGCGGCCAGTGATGGAGATTGTTCTAGAAGCAGGTTTCCGTTCATCTGGCCTTCCTATTTATTCTGCCAGGCTTCATTTTCTTGAGGGCCAAACTAGGCAGGGGACACCATGATTATTGTGGCTCAAAGTGGCTCATAACCAATTCTAGGGCTTTTTTTCAGCCCTGGAATTCAAAGTGGCTCATAACCAGTTCCAGGGCTTTTTTTCAGTGGGAACGCGGTGGGACGGAGTTCTGGCAACTCTTGAAAATGGTCATATGGCTGGTGTCCCCGCCCCCAGATCTCCAGACAGAGGGGAGTTTAGATTGCCGTCCGTGCCACTTGGCGCGGAGGGCAATATAAACTCCCCTCTGTCTGGAGATCAGGGGGCGAGGCCACCAGCCATGTGACCATTTTAACCGAGGGCAACTTAAACTTTAAAAAACTCCCCCTTTGTTCCAGCTGACCCAAAGTGACATCATTGTGCAGTCCTGAGAGCGTGTGCGCGCGCATGTGGTACCAGGGGCACTACCTCCCACCAGGAGTTGCCCCCTGTGCTGGCAACCCACTGAGTTCCACCACCTCTTTTCCCAGAAAAAAAGCCCTGACCAATTCAATAAACACACAAACCCTCGGCTTGATTCTGATCCTAGAATAGGATTGCCAACCTCAAGTGGGACTGGGAGTTATCCTCAAGGAACAAGTCACCTCCAGGCGACAGAAATCAGTTTCTCTGGAGGAAATGACAGCTTCAAAAGGCGGACTCTGTTGCATCACGTCCTTCTGTTGCATCACGTCCCAGGCACCACCTCCAAATCTCCCGGAATTTCCCAAATCAAAGCTGGCAACTCTGCCCCCCTCCCTCCAGCAAAATTTGGTGCTCATTCTTGACAAGGAATCCATTCTGAGGACCAAGGACCACCACCTATTTATGGACTGATCTTGGGAAATATGTTGTAAATACCACAGAAGAGTTTCTCCTTCCCCTCCCCCATAAGACTGACAGTTCAACTACCATGGCTTCTAACTAAGGAATGACTGGGACTGTAGTGTCCCAAAAGAATAAGGAATGAACACAGTATCCTAGATATCATTAGATGCTTAAATAAATAGACAGACTTGGCTACCTTTGGCACATCTCATTTGACCTTTAGAGTGTTCAGACAAACGAGGTTTTCCTCTCCTCTCCTCTCCCTCCTCCTGCCCACCCGTCCTGATTTCTGTGTCTTGCAGAGCCCCACCTCATTGCCATTTCTCAGCAGGATCTTTGTACCTGTGCCATACTGTGAGCAAACTGTCAAGAAAGGGCAGGAACTGCTGTTGCTTCATGAGTCATGGTCAGAAAAACAACTGGTGGGAAGGATTACCTGTTCCCCAAAGCCATACCTGACAAGTGCCTCCAACATGCCCAGGTTTGCATGCATTTGCAAAGCCAGAAATTCCAGTGCAGCTTGAATGTCTGGGATGAGATCTTCCAGATTTAAATGGGGGGGGGGGAGGGTGGTGCAGTGGCTTAGATCTGTTGATGAGAGTCTCAGCGTACCCAGCATGTTCTTTCAGGGGGCACTACAGCTCTGAAAGAGAGAGGGGACAGAAAGAACGAACTAAATAGGCTGTTGTGATGGAGGTAATGCCCTTGTAGAAGATGACAGCTCACATACATGTGCAGCTGCCGTATAATGGACCACAGCATAGTCTATCGAGGTCAGCATTGTCTGCTCTGACTATAACCAGCTTTCCAGGGGCTCAGGCAGAGGTCTTTCACACCACCTCCTACCTGATTTTTATCTGGAGATGCTGGGGCTTGAACTTGGGAACGTGCACGCAAAGCAGATGCTCTGCCACTGGGCCAGAGCCTCATCCCAGAGGATGCTGGGGTGTCTGCAGCCAAGCGCATCCCTGTTGCACTATGGTTGTCATTCATATCCTCTAACATATCAATAGGATCATGCTTTGTAACATCTCAACTCTCATACCTAGGACCCAGGCGGATAAAAGGGGGTTATGGTAACTTTTAAAGATTGCTATTCCATTAGCGGCCTGCTGTGGCAGCAGTGAGATAAGGAGACTGAGCAGGATAAAGGCTGGAGAGGTCTCTCAACTTGAGATGCCAGCAGTATAAATCATAGAATCATAGGGTTGGAAGGGACCTCTTGGGTCATCTAGTCCAACGCCCTGAACAATGTAAAACATTCACAACTACCCTCCCCCTCCCTGTAATGCTTGCTTCATGCCCAGAAGATGGCAGAACACCATCAGGATCCCTAGCCAAATTGTCTTGGGGAAAACTGCCACCTTACTCCAAGGTGGCGATTGGCCTTACCCTGGGCATGAATGAAGGGGCCACGAGAACTAACTACGCACTGATGTAACCCTTCCTGCCCTCTCATGATCTGCCTTTGTTTCACAGAATCACCAGTGCTTTCAGATGGCCATCTAGCCTCTGCTTAAAAACCTCCAAAGAAGGAGAGCCCTCCACCTCCCAAGGAAGCCCGTTCCACAAATCCCTCACCCTCACTGGCAAAACAAGGACCTGGGCTGGGGGCACCTAGGACCACTTCCCAAGGCACTATTCGGCATTGCTGAGCGCTGTACTCAACACTCTGTATGCTCTGTTCTGCGCTTAGCCTTCCACCGATTTGAAAGCCAGGAGATTGTATATCCTTCTGTTTAAAGGCATGCAAGAAAAACATCATTGTCTTGAAACAGGCAAGGTGACATTTCAGAGTACACATCAGTAGCGTCAGTGTGTCAGATGGCAGGCCGTGTGCTGTAGGAGGTCTTAGTGTTCATGTGCACGTATTGACACTAGGGATGATACATCTGCGCCACATTCCAGAGAAAGAATGACACCTCTAGCAACTCACGCTCACATTTTTAACAAGGCATTCCTCAATGGGGCGAAAATGGGGACAGTGATTGGCCAGGGACAGAGCCCAGAAAGCAGAAGCCATAAATAGTGTCAGTTGCAAATACGATCATTCACAGGGCTGGGTTGGACCTATAAAATCCCAGATGTTCCAAGCTCATCATCCTGTCTAGCAAAAGCTACAAGCAGAGAAATTCCTGGTTCAAATCTCAGCTCCAGCAGGAACTCCTTGGAAAACAGGGCTTGCGTTTTGCAGGTTTAGTCAGGGAAACGGTAACCAAAAAGCCTCGGATTCTGCAAGGTGCTTCCCAGAATTTATCAGCTTTGTGCATAGGATGTCATGCGGCCAAACATGTACAGTCAGCATCATAGCTAGGCTCTGTGGACACTGGGACATGTTATTGGAGCCCCTCTACACATGCATGCTTGCACGCCTTGGCACTCTTACACACGAAGCTGCCATATACTGAATCAGACCATCGGTCCATCATGGTCCGTATTGTCTACTCAGACTGGCAGTGTTCTCAAGGGTCTCAGGCTGACGTCTTCCACATCAGCTATTACCTACTACTTTTAACTGGAGATGCTGGGGATTGAACCTGGGAACTTCTGCATCCAAAGCAGAAGTTCTTTCATTGAGCTGTAGCCCACCCCGTTCTCCTGGAGCAGCCCAGTCATTCATCTAGTCCTATATCCTCCTTCCCACAGTGGCCGACCAGACGCTCCTGTTGGTCCACATCATCAGCACAGAGAACAAAGCCTCTCCCTGCTGCTTCAGCCCAGCCACTGGTATTCAGCGGACTCCTGTCTCTGAACACGTAGGTCCCATGCCGCTGCACAACTGATTGCCATGCAGTCTCTGGATTCTGCCAAGTGCTGCCTGCGACCTGCCAGCAAGCAAATACATTATTTCATTCCCAAGACATGATTTAAAAACTGGGTCCATGTCTAAGTGCATACCCAGCCTTCCTGTCCCTTCCTCCCCTTTCCTGCCCCCACCAAGGCAGGGATGCAGACACACTGTTGGGATGCTTATCAGTTATCGCTTCCCTCCTTTCATCCTAGGTTTTTACATTTTGCCTATCTAATAACAGCGGGGAGTGTCTCACACCCATGCTAAGTGAACTGATTATGACTCTTTGAGCTAGCCTCCGTTTGTAACACTTCCCCTCCACCTTTCTGGGGTGTTTATAAACCAGCCTGGTGGATTTACACTTCAATGCATCCAATGAAGTGAGCCCTAATCAAAGAAAGCTTATGCTGGAATAAATTTTGTACGGTGCCACTGGAGTCCTTTTTTACACTTTCAAGAGACTGTTGCTATAATCAGGGAGGGAGCTACATTAAGAAATGTAATATTTTCATATTCCTAATACATACAGCAAAAGCCTACTGCCATTTTGGGCAATTCCCCTTTGCTATCACTATTACATTGATAGACTACTGGAGAGCATGCCATTCAGTGCAAAGACTTTTGTGAGATAACTATGCAGTAAGGAATAAGAAGGTCCCGAGCAAACTCTCACTGGGAATATGGGTGCTATGTCTGCTCCCCTAGAAATTGTTCATAATTCCATTAATAACCTGAATTTCTTTCTTCCCTCCCCAGCTGTAATCTTCTACCACAAACTTTGGAACCAGACGCAGAAGAAATCCTCCAAGCACCATGCTGTCTCTAAGCTCAGTGAAAGGTAATGGATACTGTTGAGAGTTTTTCATGTCCCTGAATGGTGAGAAATCCAGGAGGTGTTCATCAGAAGATGATAGAGCTCCAGAGACTTGCACTTTCTTTGCAGCATCTGTTTGCTTTTAAAGCACATCAGCAGAGCCATTTCCCCTGCTCTTCCCACTCCCAACTTCTAGGGAGAATTAGCCTCTAAGGAAAGAGATACATGTGTGTACGCATGTCTGTCTCCATCTCTCTCTGCTTGTTTAGAGTGGGGAAAACTTGAGAATTCTTAAAAGACAGAGCAGAGCCCTCCTGTGGTGAAGGTAGTCCGGCTCTAACTCTAGATTCAGATTCCCTAGACTTTGTTTTTCTCATCTACAAGACACGGGCCTTGGACCTCACCTTCACAGGAGAAAACATCTCCGGATCATCCTTGGTTAGTCTGTTAGTAATCCTTTGACAAACAGATGAAGCTTAACTCAGTCATTCAAGTTGGTTCCCACACTTTGCCCTGGAGCCGAGTGGGGAAGGCGCAGGGCTTAACACTTCAGCTTCCACTCAGGTTTAATAGCTGAAGCAGTGCTGTCTGCTTTATTAGTGTTTTGGTGGTGGTGGTGGAAAGTGCCATCAAGTTAAGTTGACTCATGGTGACCTCTGCAAGGGTTTTCACAGAAAGGGACAAACAGAGGTGGTCTGCCATTGCCTGCCTCTGCAACCCTGGTCTCCACTGGAGGTGTCCCACCCAATTACTAACCAAGGCGGACTCGGCTTAGCTGCTGAGATCTGATGAGATCAAGCTTGCCTGAATCAACCAGGTCAGGGGTTAGCATTTTTAAAGGAAAGGAAATGTATCTTTTTAAAGGATTTGCCTTTTCTCTTTTTAAGATATGAAAAGGTCAAGGGGGAGCCAGTTGCAAGGGCAAAACCTAGTGGAGGCCAGGGCTCATTTTGAGGGGGAACACACAGGAACGCAGTTCCGGCAGTTCCCCAAAGAGGTCACATGTCAGGTGGCCCCACCCACCTGACTCTCGGCCATTTTGGGCCTGTTTTGGCCTGGATTGGGGCCGAAATGGCCTGGATCGGGCCTCTGACAGGTGGTGGATCACTCTCCCGCTCATCAGCAGCCTGATCCTGACCATTTTGGGCCCCTTTTTGGCCATTTTCAGCCCCTTTTCGCCATTTTGGGCCACATTTCAACCATGAATGGCCAGGATTGGGTCCAAAACAGCCAGGATAGGTGTTGTCAGGGGGTGTGGCATATGCAAATCAGTCCTGCTAATGACACACTTATGGTGATGGCAAGGGGTGTGGCCTATGCTGAGTTATGCTAATGAGTTATGCTAATGAGTTCCTCCAGCTCTTTTTCTACGAAATGACCCCTGGTGGAGGCCAAAGAGTTAAACCCATCTCTTTTCCTTGTACAGCTCCAGGCAAATTGAGGTTGCACAAGCCTACAATTGGGTCAGAGTAAGCTCTCCTTCTCCTCTGTAGAGCCTTGCTTTGGCACTAATAAGCAGGATCAGACATCTGTTTTGTATGAAGGGAACCTAGGTTCTGCCCTCATGCAAGTGTGTAATTTGCCTAATTGCATTTGACTGTAATAGCTGGCATTTTGGAGCTATTTGATCTCATCCAACAGGACTCTTCTTATGTTCTTATGCTCTTATGACCAAGATACAAAGGGAAAACTCCCAGGAACCCCTCAACTGTATACTATATATATCAAAATTTAATTACACTATCATGATCCAAATACAAAGATATACACAATTTCATACAATGTTACAATATTACAAAGACTCATTCCATAAATACAGTCACATATTATACATTTAGATTTTCTACTATGAAATTTGCAGCTATTTGCAATTCGCACCTCTTTTGACTATAGTGATATGTTTCCTTTCAAGCCATTGGCATAGGAAAGGATTTAACTGTGCAACAGAATTGGCTTCTGTCTATTACAGCACCTTGGAAATGTATAATATGTGACTGTATTTATGGAATGAGTCTTTGTAATATTGTAACATTGTATGAAATTGTGTATATCTTTGTATTTGGATCATGATAGTGTAATTAAATTTTGATATATATAGTATACAGTTGAGGGGTTCCTGGGAGTTTTCCCTTTGTATCTTGGTGTTTTGGAATCCATCCCATTTAGTATTGTAGCTTATGCTCTTATGGCCAACAGATAGCTTGTTTAACCGTCTGCTCCAGCTGTCCACAACTTCTCCTTTGTCTATTAATTAGATGGCGTCATTGTACCCAGTGAAGAAGACCGGAAGAAAATTCTCACGCAGATGAAAGTGCGGACAACGCTGAGGAGTGACAAGAGCTGGATCCAGAAGAAATCAGACTTGGAGGAGGAGAAGAATCACAGTCCATTGTGAGTACACACATCCAGCTGCCTCCTCCACTCACCAGGATTCACCCCCATGATTGTGGCTCTATCCATTGAGAAGCCACCACATGATAACATCTTCATCTCCTCCCTGCACCTCAAAGAAAAGTCCTGAAGTGCACCAAACAACATGTTCTGAATTGTGTGTTGTGCCATGGTATACAAACAGCCCTGCTCACAAAAGAAAGCAGCCGCTGGTCAGCCAATATCTCCAGGAAGATATTAGCATGTCATTGACCAGGGCTTTTTTTCTGGGAAAAGAGGTGGTAGAACTCACTGCACGACTGCAAAGCGTGCACTCCAGGGACCACGCAATGACATCACTTCTGGGAAGTGACATCATCACGCAGGGCAGAGCCATCCCCTAGAGGATATAAAAACAAAAGACAGCTGCCTGGCGGGGACTTCCCTGCCAGGCACCTGAAGCAAGCTGGCCAGGTTTAAATGCCCCTTTCCATGCTGCTGCACAGCAGCATGGAAAGTGGCATTTAAGCCTTGGCTTTTCAGCTGCCTGGTGGGGACTTCCCCACCAAGCACCTGAAGCAAGCCTGCTGGGCACTGCTAAAGAGCCTGAAGCTGTGAGCTGAGGGTGGGAGGAAATAGAATGAGGAGGGCAGGGCCACAAGATACGTGATCTCTTTGGAGAACTGCTGGAATGATGTTCCACTGCGTTCCGGCTGGAAAAAAGTCCTGTCATTGACCATCTGAAGCAATGAAGAGGGTTCACTTCTCTGAAAGTGCAGACAGAGCTAAGAGCCCTGCCACCTTCTGCCTGGATTATAGGGACCCCTTCCTTTCCCCCCCTTGTATTTGATGAAGGGAGCTCTGATTCGTGAAAGCTCATGCCCGAGAAATCTAGTTGGTCTTTAAGGTGATGCTGGACCCAAATCTTACTCAGCTAGGATTATGGACTTCCCTACTAACTAACTTCACATTAGACATGCCAGAGATCACTGATTACCTTGTCCAGTGGCCTCCAACGTGGTGTCCACTGGTGTGTTTCTCGGTGTTCACTTGCTTCTTCTACAAAGTGCTTCCTTCCCAAAGCACAGAACTAGTCCTAACTTTCTTCCACCTCATTATAGAAGATTAATACAAGGAGATGCCATGTTTGAGTCTGCTGGGAACACCCAGGGCTTTTTTTCAGCTGGAACGCGATGGAACAGAGTTCCGGCACCTCTTGAAAATGGTCACATGGCCGGTGGCCCCGCCCCCTGATCTCCAGACTGAAGGGAGTTTAGCTCAGCGGCACGTAGGGCAATCTACACTCCCCTCTGTCTGGAGATCAGGGGGCAGGGCCACTGGCCATGTGACCATTTTCGCAGAGGGCAATTTAAACTTTAAAAAACTCCCCACTTGTTCCAGCTGACCCAAAGTGATGTCATTGTGCCTTCCTGAGTTCCACCACTGAGTTCCACCACCTCTTTTCCCGGAAAAAAAGCCCTGGGAACACCTATTCCAAAATAGGTGACCCCCTCATAGAGTGATGCTTGAAATGGTGCCTCCCAAAGTTTTGTGATTGTTTCCCATGGCAACCATTTTGTAATTGGGGAAAACTCCCATGGCAGCCATTTTGTAGGTAGCACCCCCTACACTCTCTCAAGATTCCTGAAGTACCCGAAGCCGAAGTGCCCAAAGACTCAATAAGGTCTTTATTGTTGAGCTCACCCCATATGTTTTGCTGATCAAAATCACCCTTTCCCTGCATGCTATTAACTCTTTAAAGGAAGAAAAAATAATGGTACTCATGTTTTACCTTTTGAAGTGCTGTAACAGCATAAGGAATGGAGTTTTTATTTATTAAACCTCTTGTAAATCAAAGAAGGGGTGGGGCCTGGAGATCTCCCGGAATTATGACCGATCTCCAAGTTACACAAATCAGTTTCCCTGGAGAAAAAAGCTGCTTTGAGGGTAGACCTTATGGTACTATATACCCCACTGAGGTCTCTTCCCTCCCCAAACCTTTACCTCCTCAGGCTCCACCCTTAAATCTCCAAGAATTTCCCAACTTGGAGTTGGCAACGCTAGAGTTATATATTTCCCCATGCAATCCCAATTTTATTTGGGATCATGCACTGATATGTCTGGTATGTTTTTACCTTGCCCTTTATCCTAGGAGCTCAGATTAATATACATGGTTCTTTCTTCTACATGTTATCCACAGAACAACCCTGTGTGGTAGGTGAGGGTTTGGTCCATAGTCATTCAATGAGTTTCATGGCAGGGTAGAGATCTGGACTGGGGGCTACCAGATCCTCCTAACCAAGCACCTTAACCAAAGCATCACAAAATGGAGGGCTGTAATTGAGCTTTAAAAGCTGCTGGGAAGAGTCGTTCATGGAATCCCCAGAGTTTCTGTCCGTTTTGACCCTTAGATTGAGGATATCTTGGGCCTAGCAGGATAAAATTCTTTGAGCAAAGTAACTAAAATCTTGTTGGTCTCCGTACTCTCATCATGACACACAAACAGCCCTGTCACCAGAAATGTGGTGTCCAACTCAACAAGACCAAAGCACATTTGACCAGTCTTGTTACTAGGGTTATATTTTTCTTTTCTCTCTCTTCTCCCTGCCATCTCTGCCGTTCCTGTCAGACATTCGCCAGTAAGGAGCAGGAAGACCAGCGAGAGATCTCCTACCTCACCAAAAGTTTCACCTCTAAATCACAGGTGATTGTGGACATTTTGTGGCTCTCACCTCCTTCATGACTGGAAGGGATCTATCTGTTAGGGATGATAGATGTGGAGTGTAATGGCAGATGTCTTCCAGCCCTCTAATCCTATATACATATTTTGAGGTAATATTGGTAGTACAGTAGTACCAGACAGCAGTCAACATCTATATTATCTAGAAGCAAAATCTGAGCCAGCCCAGTGGTTAGCTCTAGGCCCTTGTGCTTTCTACTCTAGACTTCTGGATTACTTAATTGCTAAAACAGCTCTCCAGACTGGAATGTTCCCTATTTTAATGAGAATGTTATGATGTTGTGTCAAGTAAAGGGATTATGGTTTTTAAGCTTCTGCATAGCCTAATGCTTATTTAATGGCCTTTGATTTCTTCCTCTTTGTTCAAGAAGGAAACATGCATAGAGCAAAGCTTTCTCCTGCCCCATCAAGGCATGGAATGGCCTTGGTAAAGCACATGATTTGGATGCAGAAGTCTCCGGATTCAATCCCTGAGGTCTTCTTCTCAGGTAGTAAATCTCGGAAAAGACCTTCACGAATCCTTGGGCAATTGTGGCCTGTCTGAGGAGGCCAGGCTGAACTTGGTGGCCAGATGTTCGTATGCTTTATTCAGTGGCTGATAGCTCTATAATCTTTCAGCAATCAAAGGCTTTTTGCTGAGTGTCTGTTTATATAAGAATAATCCCTTCTCTTCACACATCATAGTATTCCCTTTCCATCATGCCTTTGCGGTGTTTTATCCTGCCTTTATGTTGATATCCTGATGCTATTTCTCTCCTCTTCTCACAGGGCAGTCTTTGAGGAACTATCATCTCAAGCTGAACCACAGTCCCCTCTGGCAAATAAACCTTCCAAAAAGTGAGTGTCTTTTTTCACTGCCAGAAATACATTAAATCTAAAGTATTGTTTAGCTTTGTGTACTGTACCTGTGGATTTCAGTCTGTGCTTATTGCTATGCACCATAGAGAATATTTATGTGTGTATTTTTTCATGCCTTGGTAGGCATGTTGGTCAAACTGTAAAAAGTCATTGCATGGCAAAGTTGATTGGTTTTCAGTCTTTGGCATTGGGAGAATCCTTACAACCCACTGCAGGCGCTTCCTCCATGGAAGTTTCCCAATACGGGCAATTAATCAAAATATGGCCTGACTGCATTTAAAAACTTTACAGGCAGACCCACAAAGAACCACCATACTCTAGACAGGATGGGGTAGAGGCCATACTGAAAGAGGGATAAAATAGTGTGAGTGTGTATGTATGTAGCATATTTCCCTTTTTAAAAAAGAGAGAAAATAATTGTAGCTGGTGTGCTTGAGCACCTCCAAGAGGCAGCACACAGTCTTTAAAGAATAACCAAAAGAAGTACTGAAATTCAAGGATGTTAGGAATCTTACTGGTGTACACAACTTTTTTTTAAGTGGCAGTACAAGCACTCTAAGAAGAGCCCCGTGGCGCAGAGTGGTAAGCAGCAGTACTGTAGCCCAAGCTCTGCTTACAACCTGAGTTTGATCCCAGCGGAAGCTGGGTTCAGGTAGCCGGCTCAAGGTTGACTCAGCCTTCCATCCTTCCGAGGTTGGTAAAATGAGTACTCAGTTTCCTGGAGGTAAAGTGTAGCTGACTGGAGAAGGCAATGACAAACCACCCCGTAAAAAGTCTGCCAAGAAAACGTGGTGCGACGTCCCCCCCATGGGTCAGTAATGACTTGGTGCTTGCACAGGGGACTACCTTCACCTTTACCTACAAGCACTCAAAGGGCCAAACTACAAGTGACAAATGACACTTGAATGGCAGGTGTATTCCTCCCTGTTCACTTGACTTCCACTTGCTCTCCACTCGATCCAGTTGCCGTTCAAGTGTCATTTGTCACTTGTAGCTGGGCCCCAAGTCTTCAGTACAGAGAGTTCATGCTCTAAAAAATTCTTATTGTATTGAAAGAAGAATAAAATGTAATGAGTAAACTTTTTCAAAACAATGGGGGGATTGAAAGGAAGATGGCATGGGTGCTGTCCAGTAGGAACTTGTTACATTTGAGTAGCCAGTCTATGGAACATTCACCATTGCAGTGGAAGTGCAAAAGGTCTCCTGCATTTTGAGCACTAGGGAAATATACCTTTCCCACAAGAGCAGTGCTTTCTCAGGGGAGAACGCCTGGATTATTTCCAGCAACTCAAAAGCCATTGCGGACTCATTTATGCAAAGTTGATTGTCTGGAAAAGCCCAAAGAGCTACATTGCTGTTCTAAGAAGAGTCACACCCTTCTAAGCCTGTTGACTTCCGTAGATCGGAAGGGTGTAATTCTGTTTAGGAAGCCACTGTTGATATCTGTTATCTTTTTTTCCATTTTGGAAAACATTTTTTTTTCTGTTCTCCATTCAGGTCCCACAACACAACAGCATCTTCTGGTTATCTCATCAGGTAAACATACAAAAATGGAAAGGGCCAAGAAAGGGTTGCGTTTTGCTTCTGATGGGAAATGTGGCTCTTGGAGTTAACTTACCTTGTCTCTTCCCCGTAGAGGAGTTTTTACCAAGACTATTGATAAGAGTGCTCCTTCACACACAGTCCCCAATGGTTCACAGAAAAGGTCAGTCTGGTTGCTCACGGATAGCGAGGGGCTTTGTATATTTATTTACTTGCATCCTTTATTGCTGCTGAGATTGCTGTCTGAACGAGAGCTGTGATTGAGTCTGTCATTATGGGGAGTCAGGGGGCCTTTGACAACAGAATGCTAATGCTTCTCAATGTCTGTAAATGATTTCTCAATGGGAGCTAATTGTCTGGAGATGGACTTCAGATAGCTCTCTTATTCAAGGACCCAACAGAGCCTGGAAAAAGTGACAACCAATGGGGAGTCAGAGCTTTTGACCCCAGAATGTTAATGTTCTTTAAAGGCTGCACATGTTTTCACAATGGGAGCTAATTGTCTGGAGATAGCCTTCAGATAGCTGTCTTATTCGAGGACCCATCAGAGCTTGGAGAGGGTGACTTCTCCTACTCTAACTGAGGGGAGGGGGTAGGTGTGTGTTTGCACAGGCACAAAGGCAGTCTGCAGAAACAGAGAGAAGTGGAGACAGAGCCACAAAAAGCTAAGAGTGTGTGCATTTGTCTCTGTGTGTGCAGGATCTCTTCTTCTCTGAGGATATGAGGGATGATGTATCTGATGTGCCTAATGAGATGGGCTCTAGTCCACCAAAACATATGCTGCCTTGCAGGAGTGCATCTTTGCATTCCAATAATTTTCCTTGTGTGTATTTGTAAATAAAACAAATATTGCAAAGATACAGGGGGGGAAAGGGTCCCATCTTAGATGCTCTAACAAATAAATAAACATGATCCATATGGCACTTTAAAGACTAATGTATTTTCATTTTTTCATAAGTTTCATGGACTAGATCCTTTAAGACTAACCAACTTTACTGTAGCATAAGCTTTCGAGAACCACAGTTCTCTTCGTCAGATGCATCTGACGAACAGAACTGTGGTTCTCGAAAGCTTATGCTACAGTAAAGTTGGTTAGTCTTAAAGGTGCTACTGGACTCTTTTCTATTTTGCTACTACAGACTAACACAGCTAACTCCTCTGGATCTATGGACTAGATCACACTTCATCAGACGCACGTAGTGGATCTTCTATAGGCAGACGTATATATGCATTATGAAGGGGGGAAAGTTGAAAACAGTAGGCTCAAAGAGCCATGAAATGCAGGAAATGCTGGGTGAAAGGTAATGATGTAAAATTCAAATATAATCAAGACAAGTACAAAGGGCTGTATCCTGCCTTAGGCTGGAGGAAGTTCCTCCAGCTAAAAGGCTTAGCTTAAGTGGCTCTTTTGTTCTTCAGCTGGAGAAAGAGCCACATAATTGGGAGGAAGCCTCCTTAGACTGGATGAAGGCTTGAAACTTTGCTCTTTGAGTGGTAGGATGCAGGCCTCTGTATCTGGTGTGCCTAATGAGGTGGGCTCTAGTCCACCAAAACATATGCTAGAACAAACATTTGTTTCTCTTTGAAGTGCCACATGGCTGCAGCAGAATGGCTCCTCTCTGGGAATAAATCTTTCCAGTGTCCAAAGCCTCCTTTCTGCTTTTGCCACAACAGACTAACATGGCTACTCTACTGAAATTTGTAAAGCTCCTCCAAAGTTTCCAGAGTGTCCTCCTCAAAAGAAAACCAACCCAAACAGAATTACTCCTGGAACGTCCCGTCACTTGGGCAAAGTAGGGGAACATGTAACGATCCAAAGCTCAGTTCTTCAAAACAGCAACCTGGCCAAATTCCCTCCTACATTGTCCAACTTTCTAATGATCGTTGTGTATCTTTGCTTTCAGCGACAAGAGCGCCAGCCTGCCCCGCTCCTCTTCTGGGTACAAGATGTCAACGGAGGATTATAAGAGACTGTGAGTGTGTCAAGCTGGGGTTTGCTCCCATTAACGAAGAAGCCCTAAACAGTAGTCTTGATTCCCCTGGGTCAAAACAGGCACAGGCTCAATTAAGCAATGAACAGAGAGTTGATGGGTCATTCTGATGCATTACAAACAGCTCTCCTTGGAGGTCTTTTAATGTGTTGCTGGGATTTGTGGCCTACTGTAGACAGACAACCCAAGCTCACTCTAATTCAGACTTGGTCAGAGGCGAGGAGGTAGAACGGATGGCACTGCTTCACATTGTAGATGAGAAATCACATTTTTGAAAGCTTCCTGGCATTTAGAAGGTCCCCGCAAATGGAAAACCAGCAAGCACTACAGGCAAGTGAGGGCGAAGCTACAAGTGACGAATGACACTTGAACGGCAAGTGTATTTCTCCCTGTTCACTTGCCCTCCACTCAATCCACTTGCCGTTCAAATGTCATTCGTCACTTGTAGCTTGGCCCTGAGTCACCTAGAATTTTTCTCCTTGTGTGCTAGTTTTTGCAAGGAGAGTGGGGTCTTTTTTGGTATGTGGGAGTTTCCAAAAGTGGTCTCCTCAGCTGCAGTCTGAAACACTAAAGTCTATAGCAGGGGTCCCCAACCTTTCTGAGCCTGTGGGCACATTTGGAATTCTGGCACCGAAAGGTTGGTGCAGCAACAAAATGGCTACTACAGCTTACCTTCAGTTATACTGTGAAGTTCCTTGTGCTGTGGAAGAAGCATCTGCCAAAGCAATGTTTTTAAAAATCTGCACAGCCCATCAACACTCCAGTGGCCAATCAGAAGCCATGCTTTGCAAAAGCCATTCCTCGCTTCACTCACTTTCTAAAAACACTTGGCGAGCACCAGGAAAGGTGTCATTGGGCACCACTGTGCCCACGGGCACCATGTTGGTGACCCACTGGTCTATGGTACTACTTTAGCCTTCTATCACTACAGTTGTCTGTACTGGTTAGGCTGCTTTAATAGTCATTCCCTCTCCCCATGGAATCCTGGGAACTATAGTTAATGAATGATAAGAGATCCTGTGGACAAAATCAGGAGATGTACAAAGTCTGTGGATGAACCAGATTCCACCCCACCCCACATGTCCGAATGTATCTCCCATTGTCCACCCCAGAGCCCTCCAATTGTTCTTTAAAATAATTCCAACAGCAGTTTGAAGACTTGGTCTAAAGTTCATTCAGAAATGAAATAGAGGAGACATACTTCAAATACAGAACAAATAATTCTCTTTTCAACAACTCACACGCCCAGTCCCCAAGCTGTTAAAGAAATAACACCATTTATATAGCTCTGGGAGCCAGTGTGGTGTAATAGTTAGAGTGCTGGGCTGGGATCCAGAGACCCAGGTTCAAATTCCCCCGCTGCCATGGAGTCTGCTGAAGGGCAACCTTTGGCCAAGGCTTTTCTCGGCTTCGCCAACCTTGCAGGGTTGTAGTGAGCATAAAATGGAGAAAGGAGAATAATTTACACCTTGGAGGAAGGGTGGAATCAAAATACACTAGATAATTCTCAAAGCACTTGATATATGGGCTGCGATTAGTCAGTGATTATAGCTGCATCCAGAGGTAACAAAGTATGTGTCATACACTGTCAAGTCACTTACAAACCATGTTTTTCATTACAAGAATGTCCCTCGAGCTAGTGTGCTTCCTCCTCTCTCCATTCCTTACTCCTCTCATACATAGTGTGGGAACTGAAAGCTTCCTGGTTATAGCTATGGAATTAAAAACTTCCAAGTTTTCTGCAAACCATAGTTTGCCATTACATCCAAACCACAAACCAAAATTTGTTTCTCGCCTACAAAACAGGATTAAACTACAGTTTAATCCTGGTTTGTAGGCAACATTTTAATCCTAGTTTGAAATCCTGATCTGTCAGAAATGGAAACATACTTTGTGGTTCAGATGCCATAAGAAACTCTGGTTTGTTACAAGTGCAAAATGAGTGGGTGAGGTGATGGGGCTGCACCGATACAGAGTCTAAAAGGAGAAGAAAAATGAAGTTGAGGTGGGGTAAAAAAAATTAGAAATTATTTTTATTCAAAGATCTCAAAGTCCAGAAGTCTTCAATTACTAAGAGGAAGAAGAAGGTGGAATGGGAGATACTAAGAACTTACAAGGCTTGTTCTCATAACAGCAAATCATGGTTTGTTGCTATGTCTGAAGGCAACCAATGGCTGCCTAATGGTTTCTCAGGCCACCTCATGGTTTCTCAGCTGAGGCGAGATTTGAACCAGGGACATCCTCACTTTCCACACTAGCTCAGGGAAGCACATGGTGATTAAAGTACTATTTGAGGGCTTCTTCCCAAAGTGAAATTGTGTCTAGGGGTGAATTAGTTGACAGTCCACATGCAAACCTCTTACCAGCTCTTGACCCCAGTCTGATCTTTCAAGGTAAAGTAAGAGCCAAGACAGACGTGACGAAATACCTAGATTCAACTCGTGTTCTCTTACCTAAAGGTTTGTCGGGAAGTGTAGGCGTCCTTGCAGCTTAAAGTTTAGCATTTACAGTGCAGGCGTCCTTGCAGCTTAAAGTTTAGCATTTACAGTGCAGCAGGGAGGGAAGTGCAGGCGTGGGACGCCTTTCCTCCCACTCTCAAGGTGCATCACGGCATTTTCCCTTCCCCTCACCCGGCCTGGCCCTGCAGAGCAACGCCTGGCTGCACCGGGAGACTTTAAGCTGCAAGGACACCTGCACTCCCCTCTCTGCTGCTCTGTAAATGCTAAACTTTAAGCTGCAAGGACACCTGCACTTCTCTCCCTGCTGCTCTGTAAATGCTAAACTTTAAGCTGCAAGGACGCCTACACTTCCCGACAAACCTTTAGGTAAGAGAACACGAGTTGAATCTAGGTATTTCGTCACATCTGTTTTGAGTCTAAAACAGCTGAGCCTTTTTAAAAATCCACATGGTCCTCATAAACTAGCCGCGTGGACCTGTGGAAGCTGCAATTTGTATACATCCACTAGTATGGATGGGAAATGCACGCACATCACATTGCTCTCCTCAAGGTCTAGTAATGCTTGTATCTCTTGAATGCCTCAGTCATATCATGTGCTGGGCCTAACACATTTTGCTCCCTATTACTGGTTTGGGGGCTGCTGCAGAGATGCGAAAACTGACCTTTGACCTGCCTTTCCTTCCCTGTCTGTGCTCCAGAGCTCCTTACAACATCAAGCGAGACACAATATCAGATCACGTGGATCCCCCTGTTTCTCCAGATGAGCAACAAAAGAGGTATCTGGTCACAGCCACTGCCCTCATGCACACCTCTGAGGAGGATCCTCTTCAGCTTTAACAAATATAATTGAAAACTCTATTTTTCCTTCCCGCACTAATATTTAAGATAACCAGCATTAAGAGCCTGGGGTAGAAAGGATCACAAACAAAATATGGGCTTAGTTCTCAACTCCAAATCAGGACTGTACCACTTTAGAGTGGAGCTGGGGGCTCACATGATGAAATGCCCCTATCAACATAATTCCCTCTTCATAGAAATCTAAATGTTGGAGATAAGGGCCATTTTCAAACATCTTACTGGCCACGCAAAATCGCGCAAAACTTCCGGAACGACGGCGTCTTCCTGGTGTGATTTCCTGTCATCACTCTGGTTTGTGGTGCGAATCCTTTGTGGTGAATCCTGCCTTTTTGGCGATTCGTGCCACAAACTGTAGTCATGACAGGAAATCACACCAGGAAGATGCCATAGTTCTGGGAGTTTTGCACGATTTTGCACAGCTGGTAAGAAGTGTGAAAATGGCCAAGGAGTGTAGTCTGGCTCCATGAACCCTACAATCTCTTTCAAGGGTAGCATTCAATCACACATGAACCCTCATAATCTGGAATTACACAGCCCAGGCACAGGGTTGAACTAGATATGATGGGGCAGATAATTTGTTGCTCATATGTCTGTCCCATTCATGTATCAAGCAGGGGAGGGGGGAGGAGTCTGATCTGTACACTGAAAGGAGTATGTGGGTGGGAGGGTCTGAACTTCCTCCATCACTCACATGGGCACAATGCCTCACTAGGATTGCCAACTCTGGCTCAGGAAATTTCTGGAGATTTAGTGGTGGTTCCTGGGAAAGGAGGAGTTTGGAGAGAGGAGGGAATTCAGCAGGGATGTGATACCATAGAGTCTGCCCTGCAGAGCTGCCATTTTCTCTAGGGGAACTAATTTATATAGTCTGGAGATCTGCTGATTTTACTGGACGGAAGCTGACCCTGGACAATTCCAAGGACAGGACTCAAAAAAGATGACTGTTCTCTGAAAAACGGCATCTGGCCCCTTTAGCAGGGGCTCTCTCCTCCCCCAAGGATCTTTGCTGCCAACCTGGCTCCAACGTTAGAAGTTAGTCAGGCTGAAACATGAAGTGGCAGAGTAGCCAAGGATCAGTGCTTCTCAACTGGGAGCATTTTTACTCATAAAAATGAGACCTTCTGACATCACTCTGGGCTTTTTTACTCAAATGGGGCTGGGAGCTCAGCAGAGAGGTGATGCCATAAAGTCCACCCTCTGAACCTGCTGTTTCCTCCAGGCGAACGGATCTCTGTGGTCTAGAGATCAGTTGTAATTCCTGATGAACTCCACATACACACACCGAGGTTGGCAAACCTGTGACTGCTCCTGACATAGCCAGTTTGGCCTTGATTGTGAGAAGTAGGCCCTGGCTGGTACACTGATATCAGAAATGGTACCTCCAGAAGAAGGCTTTCCAGGTGGGCTTTTTTTCAGCAGGAACGCAGTGGAACGGAGTTCTGGAACCTCTTGAAAATGGTCACATGGCCTGTGGCCCCACCCCCTGATCTCCAGACAGAGGGGAGTTTAGATTGCCCTCCACGCCTCTGGTGCAGAGGGCAATCTCAACTCCCCTCTGTCTGGAGATCAGGGGGCGGGGCCACAGGCCATGTGACCATTTTCTCTGAGGGCAACCCACTGAGTTCTATCACCTCTTTTCCCAGAAAAAAAAGCCCTGCAGGTGCCCATTTATGGCGGACAACTGTCTGGCAATCTGTGCCTCTGTCCAGCAATCACCAGTTGGTTGGTGGAGGAGGCTGGCCAGCAGAATGGGGATATGTGCATCCATTGTCCCCAGCTGATAATGTCTCCTCCAATGTGACCTGAAAGTGATGGTATCGCGTCAGTGCCGATTCTTTACCAACCAGCCCAAAAGAGCATTTATGCTTTTAAAGAATAGGCCCCAGTGCGACACTGTCACTTCTGGAATGCGCTGTAAGTTTACTTCAGGAGTTGGGGATGATGGGCCTGCGCACAGTGGTAATTCCTGCCACCCTCCACCTCCCTCCTGTTGACAGGGGTGAGCTGGATACCCTGGTCAGAAGCCAGAGGTCTGGTTTCCTTGCCGTGACCTGCCTTTTGCCTTCCCTCACAGAACTGAAGCAGCGAGCAGTATACTCCGGCAAACAGCCCGCAAGGAACGTTCCTATGTCCTTTCAGCTGCGAAGAAAAGCAATGGGTGAGTTTGAGGGGAGGAAAGGAGGAAGTAGGAGGGGAGCCAAGAACAATAAGGGCAGTGGCTGAATACCTAATCCAATTCAAAACCAGCCATGACAGCTGTCATACTGAGTCTAACTAAAAAGTGCTTTAGTTAAAACCTAGGTGAAAAGAAATGTTTGGGCCTGGCACCAGGCCCTTTCCTAGGCAGGGGCCCCCATCTCTGTGGCCTGCCCTTCCTCTGGTGAGCGGTGGGAGTAAATGCAGGGTCTGGAGTGGTGTTTGCTGTGATGATGTCATTTCCAGCTGTGTAACTGGAAGTGATGTCAGAACATCAACAGATGCTCTAACATTGACAAGAAACTCTATCATTAGGCTTGCCACTTACCCACTTATGGTGAGCAATATCCTGGTAACTTTCTCTGCTGCCTGCTGCTATGCCGAGCAGTGGCAGGAAAACATAAATAAAAATAAAGGCTCCAGGCTATTTGCCCGCACATCAGTTCCAGTGTCAGCTACCCATTGTCACTTCTGGGTTGTATCCCCAAAATGACATGACAACTGAAGCCTTATTTTTATTTATTTTTCTCCCACCCACCCCCACTCTCCCACCAGTTGCCAGGCTTGGCTCAGCAACCCTAGTTATCATAGATTCTTGAGCTAATACTAGAGTATCCAGTTATGCACCCAGAAATGATGTTATCTTATGACTGGATGTCACTCCATGAGTCTCTGCCCCCAAAAGCTTCCTGGGAATTGCCCGGCAAGGGCTGGTCATCTTAATGGTAAGCACCAGGCAAACCTCAAGGGGGGGGGACATTCCAAAGGTGAGATGTCACCACTGTAAGTGCCCTGCCTCTAATTGCCACCTGCCACTCCTTTGAAGGTGAAGGCTCAGAGAGCAGGGGATTGGGCTGGGGGAGGGGGAAGATCTTAACTGGCAGGCTGGACAGTATGGGAAAAGATGGGAAAGTACAGGAGTACGTTCCTGTTGATTCTCCAGGACTTCTTGGTGGCGTTCAGCATCAACAACTATGGTATTTTTCTAGATAGGCTACCTGGGTTGGGAATGGAGGGTGCCCTGCTTTGGTGGTGATTCTGCTCTTACTTGACTGGCTGATTCTAGAAGTTGGTGCTGGGAGGGGGGACTTTTTATCCTCCCTCCTGTATGGGACAACTTGGCTTCCTCAGTGAAATGCCCCCTTTCCCAGTGTCATAGCACCAATTTGAGCCCTACAGGGCTGCTTTGAAGTAACATTTAAAACTTCAGGAGAGCCAATCAAGGATCTTCCAGGTCTCTTGCATCTGAGCCCCAAGACATACCCAGGAAATGCTAATCTTTGAAACACTATTCTGATTTAAACTTGTCCTGTATATGTCACTTCTTCATACATTTCATACTCATACTTTGCAGAAGTGCAGCACAAGAAGTACCATCTTTCATGGCCAAAAGGTGAGTGAGGCCATGGTCCTAGTGCCCCTCTCATTATGCGCAAAGACTGTGTTTCAAGCTGTCCCTTCTATGGGACTTACACTGAGTGAGGATGGATGTTCTGTGATGTTTTCAAACTGGAAAGAAGGAAAGGATGTAGTATGCTGAGAAACACTGACCCTAGAAGACTATGAAAACTGGATAAGTGTGCATTATCTGAAACTAAGTCTGAAATTTGTTTCAGAAGTGTTACAAGTAGAAGTGGGCATGAACCGAAATACGAACCAAAATTCATCATATACCGGGGTGGTTTGTGGTTCGCAAACCGGTGGTTCGTCGGAACCCATTTCTGACGAACTGCCATGAACTTTAGGCTGGTTCATTTGCTTCATTTTTTGGTTAGTCACTGCAGACAGTATGGCACCGATCAATCAGTTTCCTAAGCAACGGGGGGGGGGGGAGCTTTCTGCAGCCCTGGAAATGACCTTCTGCTGCCCCAGAAGTGACGTTTTTACGAACCAAACAAACTGATTCACAAACTGGGGCAAGTTTGTGAAAGTTCGTGGTTCATGAAACGTGACGAACCACGAATGGCATGGTTTGGTATTTTCCAGGTTTGTGCCCACCTCTAGTTACAACTCATCCATCAAAAACTCTGGAAAATGTAATCTTGTGAGGATGCTTAGGATTCATTCTATATCCTTACGGGAGATCAGTTCCCAAAGTTCTTTGGTTAGAAGCCGTGATGGTTGAACAGGCAATCATATGAGGGAGGGGAAGGACAAACACTTCAGTAGTTTTGACAACATATTTCAATCCATAAATAGGCGAGTTCCTTGGTCCTCAGAATGGATTCCCTGTTAAGAATAACAAGATTTGGGTCCAGTAGTATCTTAAAGCCCAACTAGATTTCCAGAGTATTTTTGAGAGTCAAAGCTCCCTTCTTCTGAAGAATGGAGTTTTGACACTCAAAAGCTCATACCCTGGAAATCTAGTCGGGCTTTAAAGTGCCACTGGATCCAAATTGCTCTTCTACAGCTGATCAACATGGCTACCCACCTGAAATTGTCAAGAACGAGCACCAAGTTTTGCTGGAGGAGGGGAGGATACAGTTGCCAGCTTTGGCCTGGGAAATTTCTGGAGATCTGGGGGTGGAGACTGAGGAGGGCAGAGTTTGGGGAAGGGGGGTTGTTCAGCAGCGATGTGATGCCATACAGTCCACCCTCCCAAGCTGCTATTTCCTCCAGGGAAACTGATATCTCTATCCTGACAGGAGCAGTCTTAATGACTCTGAGGGCCTGGGCAAAAGTCTAGGATGGGGCTTCAGAATCACCCCCACACACCCACAGCCAAGCAAGGGACAGTTCTTGCCCTGCATGGGGTGGATGGGGGCCACTGCTGCCACTAGAAGTTCTCTGTTCAGTCCTCAGGTGAGGCAGGTGCAAGAGGCCGCAGGGCCCTGCTCTTCTTTTCCTCCCTCCTTTGGGGGCAGTGGCTGTGGGTGGCTGAGGCCCCCCCAAGCATAGGTTCTAGGGCAGTTGCCCATTGCTCATTGGTTAATATTACCCCTCTACCAGCAGATCAGTTATAATTCTCCAGGCTTGGAGATTACCAGCCCTAGAGGGGGAACAGAAGGACTATTTGCCACAGACACAACACCCCCCATGCTGAAAATGAAAAGGGAAGGGAAATAATATGATTTGTAAATGGAAATGTTTGTCTTTCTGGAAGGGTTGAGATTGAAGATGATACAGGCCCGCGCTCCAGAAGTCAGACAATGCCAGCTTCATCATGGAGCAGTAGCCGTGAGAAGAGGTAAAATTCCTTTATCCAGATTAAAAGGGATCGAGCAGGTGCGATTCTTTAGACCCACAATAATGTAGCCCCATTGCTCAAAGATGGGGAGCCTGAAGAGGAATGCAAGTCCCCAGTTCCCAGTTCCTTCCAAAGAGCAAGTTGGGGTCTGCAATGCCTAGCCCCCTGCTAACTGACAAAGAGCTCCTATCTCAAGAGAAGCAACGCAGAACATCACATAGTTAATGCTAAAGAGAGGATGGCGGTTGCACTGGTCTGGTTGGGGATTAGGCACATGGCGTCCTGGTAGGAACATAAGGAGATGCTGCTGGATCAGACCAGGGCCTATTCCAGATGACTAACCTTAAGGCGCTTCATGCCGCCCTTTTCTGGATCGCGACGGGGAAAATGCGAAACATCGCGTTTCCTCGCGCGAGTTTTGCGTGTCATCGCGCAAAACTCGCGCGAGGAAACGCGATGTTTCGCATTTTCCCCGTCGCGATCCGGAAGAGGGCGGCATGAAGCGCCTTAAGGTTAGTCATCTGGAATCGGCCAAGGTCCATCCAGCCCAGCATCCTGTGATCAGCTGCATGTTTCCAGGCAGCACCTAAACTATGCGTGAAGGCAATAGCTCTCTCCCACACCTGTATCACTGCCAATAGCCATTGATAATCCTATCCTTTATAAATCTGTCTAATCCCCCCTTTGAATAGCTACAGCATCCATACAACATATCCCAACTCCCATGGGATATGGTGGTGGAGAGTGCCCTCAAGTCATAGCAGGTGACTTATGGTGACCCCCTGGAGCGATTTTCATGGCAAGGGACTAACAGAGGTGGTTTGCCATTGCCTGCCTCTGCATCCCTGGTCTTCGTTGGAGGTCTCCCATCCAATTACCAACAAAGGCCAACCCTGCTTAGCTTCTGAGATCTGATGAGATCAGGCTCACCTGGGCTATCCAGGAACCCACGAGTTATAAAGAGCCACTATGGTGTAGTGGTTAGAGTACCAGACGAGCATCTGAGAGATCCAGTTTTGAAATCCACGCTCTGCCATGGAAACTTGCTAGGTGACCTTGGGCCAGTTGCACCCTCTCAGCCTGCCCTGTCTCACAGGGTTGTTGGAGGGATAAAATGGAGGGGAGGAGAATGATGCAAGGCACCTTGGTTCCCTCTATGGGGAGAAAGGTGGGGTATAAATAAAGTATATAAAAATAAATAAAAATAAGGGAGCTCCCACTCCACTCCACTCCACTCCACTCCACTCCACTCCACTCCACTCCACTCCACTCCACTCCACTCCACTCCACTCCACTAATTCACCCCTGGTTCACCAAAATATCTCATTAAGGGGAAAAAAATCACAGACCACATCTCACTTGCTGAGAACCAGAACTTTCAATCAGATTTCTATAAGAAATGGTCACTTTTTCTGGAATTTATAGAACAGCAAGATAAAGTTTTAAAACATGTACGAGACAACCTTAACGTTATTGCCATTTATTAAAACCTTCTCTACCATACACAATTTGCAGCTTCTCTGATTGGTATATAAACATCAGTGTTAAGGGTTCTGTTCATGCTCTTCTGAATTTATATTCACACTGTTCTGTGTATATATTTTTGTTGGTATATTGTTAAATTGTTAAAAAAATTAAAAAATAAGGGAGCTGTAACCAGGCTTGCTGATAGGAAAATAGCTGGGATCAGCTTACTGGGATGCAAGAGGTTTACTTGGCTGCCAAGCTGCCTGCCTGTTTCCTTGACATGGCTTTCCTTTTCATGGTGTGTGCATGTTCCTGTATCGGAGAGAGGAAGTAATCAACACATAACTAATTTCTTATTTAAGAAATGTTTCCTGATTATTTATTTCATCTATTTATAGACTGCCTCTCAGCATGGGGTCCCCTTGGGTGGTTTATGACAACTGGAATAGCATAAAAACACAGATTTAATAGCATCAAACACAGAAGTACCTGAAAAGCATCAGGAAAATCTGACATAGCCATGAAATCAGCAAAGAAAAAATAAACAGTTAATCCATTTGGGGGGGGGGCGGGAAATTAGCAGACTGCAATGTTGATATTTAGCATTGTCTTACAAGTGGGCAGTTTGGCTGCTCTCCTCCAAGGTATTAAAAAGTCAAATATGATTTCTGAAATATTGCCAAATGTGGGCTTCATGCTGAATTCTGCTTCAGCTGCAGGCTGCGGGATGAACTTTGGCACTGAAGCCCCCAAATTAAGATGGAATTATACCAAAGACACACTGTACCAGAAGCACACTGCCAGCAGCTACTATAGGTTAGCAGTCTCTATAGAGGATAGAAATACTGCGTAGTAACCTCCCATCCCTTTTGATTGCTTGCAGCACTACTGGGGAAAGAAGGATCGTGTCGGGGTCTCCCTGGAGTGACCAGAAAATATCCAATGCTGCTTCTACCACCAGGTTAGGACAGTGTCATGTATGCACCCATCTGTGCCATTTATGCGTTCTCTGATGTTCTAATCTCACGCCATGTTAATACTGTTCTAAGTTGCATTGTATTCATATAATAAGTTCATACCAGAGTTAGCCTGTCTAAAACCGAACGTGCCTTGCCTGTTAACGCTTTTCACAAAGATACGTACTCAGCATGTTATCTGTAAACTGTAGTCTGTTGTCCTTGCAGCTGCAAAACAAGAATGTAACCATTTCACAGGGGAGAGGAAGAGACTTCGATTCCTTTGTAATCTTGCCTAGACAAAGCTATTCTGTTCTCTTGTAACTTTTTAGGTTTTCGTGCCTAAATGCAAACTGCTCGAGGGGAGGGGGGGAAAGATGCTCCCTATATCGATAGTGCTTTTGCCTGTATAATCATTCCTGCCAGCTTTCCCATCTAGGGATGTACCCATGAATTTAATGGATCTCTAAATAAAAGCCTTTCGACCATTGCACTGGAGTGCTTGCTGTGAGGGGCTTGGGGATCTATCTGCCCTGGACGGCCATCCCTAGAACTGACAGACAGACCACATTTTCTTTTTTCCTTTCGTGCTCCCGGAGACCAAAATAGCCTCAAAAAAGGAACAAAACGTGCCATATACTCACCTCCATATTACTGATAGAAACTTCTTTCTTCCATGTCTCTCTTTTCCAGCATTGACAGAGGCAGCAGGACCCAAACTTCCAAGCATTATTCTGAATACTCATCAGCATTCAACCACTTCACATCTCTGGAGAACAGGTAGTGTGCATGAGTTCTGGACTCCTGGAAGTGCCTCTCTTCTTCTGTAGCCACAGCTTTTGTGCCAAGCAAAATCAATTTCTGAAACCCTTATACATTATGGAAAATAAGTGACGTTATACACAGCTGCTTATTTTGCATAATTCTTTTTCGCTCCCTTATTGTGAAAAGGAAAGATGAGTTGTCCTTGGCACCTGCCACTACCTCCTGAGCTTGTTGCTGTCCTCCACCTGCCCACAATCTGAGATGGCACTGGGCATTGTCCACAGACTTTCTGACCCATCTTTGCAACCTTTAAGAACTATGGAAACAGGTTTTCTGTTTTGACCTGTTTTATTGCTATTCACTCACTTCTGTCTGAGAATCTAGACATTTATCCAAAAAACTGCATTCCCATCTTCCCTCCACCCCATCTTCCCTCACCAAGTGCTGATTTATTATTTCTTTAAAGTGCTGTAATTTCAGTGTAGCCGTTTCAGATGAGAAAGTATTACAGCACCGTGACTGGTGATGGTGTTACTCTGTGTCTTTAGCCCCTGCAGGATCACCAGTCTCCTGCCACATTCATTATTTTTTTAAAGTAGCAATAAAACTAGCAGAGCCCCCCACCACACCTTTCAGCTGGACAGACTGCAAAAGCCTGGTGGAATTGACGCACACTGCCAATTTCACCAGGCTTCACAAATGGCTGTAAAAATGAAAGGAAAGCATCCTCAGTTTTACTAGGTATGAGCATCAGGAAATCTCGTACTAATATTTTTTTTTAAAATCAGCAAAATTAACAATGATTTCCCTGACCCTGCAGTTAGTGGGGAATGTTGTGTGTATATAAATAATGACACCACAAGGAGATGAGCAGGTGCCACTGGAAACCGAGAAGGCTGCCCGTTGCGTGGGGAGTGGAAAATAGGCAACCACCACTGAATAGCGTTCCTGCTAGTATACTTTGTTGACCTCTTTGTGGGCTTAGACTGTGGAATCCTGTGCCCAGCATCAGTTTCTATACTTGTATGATGCAAAAGCAAGGTGGTGTAGCGGTTAGAGTGATGGGCTGGAGCCATGGAGACTCCAGGTTTGATTCCCTGCTTTGCCATGGAATCTTGCTAGGTGACTTTAGGCCATCACATTCTCTCAGCCTAACCTACCTCGTAAGGTTGTTGCAAGGGAAAAAAATAGAGGAGAGGAGAATGATGTAAGCAGCTTGGGGTCCCCACTGGGGGAAAATAATATGAAATAAAAATTTTAAAATATTATAATACACACATTCCTGCTTTTATTAAGCTGAGCAGCCCAGCAAGGGATGCCGTTTCTAATTCATACTGCGCTGCACTCAAAAATTTGTGTTCCTATCTTGCTTTCTTCTCCCAGTAACAAGCTGGATCAAGAGAAGCTCAATCTGACTTCCTGGGACGACTCCACTCCAAAGGTCTCTGGTTCTCCTCCAAAGAGAAGGTGACGTCTATACAAAAGTAGTTCACTTACATACATTTTCTGGTGCACAGGCAATGTACACATGAAGGGGCCTTTTTCCATTGGCCCGTCTAGCTTGCTTTAGTCTTTTCTGACTGGCAGTGGCTCTTCTGGGTCGAGTTGAGAAAAATGTTCTGTCTGTTTAACAGATGTTTAATGTGGAAATGGGCAAGTGAAGTTTTTCCTGGCATGAAAATAAGTTACACCTGGCAGATAGCATCTCATTAAGCCTCCATCAAAGGAACAGATTATTATTATTATTATTATTATCATTATCATTATTATTTTGATTTATAAACTGCCCATCCTCAGGGGCTCTGGGCGGTGAACAACAGTTAAAATCAATAAAAACAAGAAAACAATAATTCTAAAATCAACATACAATAAACAATAATAAAATAAATTAATAAATAAATTAAAAATAAATTAACCACATACTTTTTCTCCAGGACGCTGGTACCCCTAGCCACTCAGACTCTTGCTTAATGTTGTCAACTGCCTAAAGAAAAAAATGTCTTGGCCCTCCATGCCATGAAAAAATTCAGATGCCCGTACATTAAGCCTCTATTAAAGGGACAGGGCATTTTTCTCCAGGCCTGTTGGCATCCCCATTCATGCTGTGGGGTTTTTCTTATTGTTAAAGTCATTTGAGCTGGATGGAGCAGAAGAGAACTGAGTCACAATTCTCAGCTTCTTTTGCTTTCATTTCCACAGTGAGAAGAATGGAGGAAGATTCCTGCCCACATCAAACTCTGAAATGCAAGATTCCACTTTTTCTGAGGACAGGTAATACCCGCTGTGGAGCTGTACCATATGAATGGCAGCAGCCAATGCCCCCCTTCTTTACTTTCTGCACAGCCACGTTAGTGGAGAATAAACAACTGCTATTTCTCTCACCTGTACTGAGGACAAGAGTATGAGTTTTAGGACATGAAATTATTAAAACCTGGGGGTGTTCAGTTGCTGTATGGGGGGTCTGCATTGCACCTGTTGGCCCCATCCATGACCTCCATATACGACTCCAGTCTTTCTCTACATAACATGCATCGCCTGAAAAGATGTCTACAAAGATACAGCCAGCCAGTGTTGTTTAGTGGTTAGTGTGTGTGTTGGACTAGGATTTGGGAGAGTCAGGCTTGAACCCCCACTCTGCTGTGAAGCTGGCTAGGTGACCCTGGGCCAGTTGCACACTCTCAGCCCAACCTATCTCACAGGGTTGTTGTGAAGATAAAACAGGGAAGAGACAACTGTGTGTGCTGCCCCAAGCTCCTCGGAGGAGTCAGTCAATGGATGGAAATTGGGAATGGGGACGGCAGATGTGATCACACAAATACTTGATGTGTTGATTAACCCTAAAATGTATTCATCTGCACTTTGTTACTCTGCAGTAATGCTGAGCACCCACCTTCTATCCATCTTCCAAAGTCTACCCAACTTTTCTTTTTTTTAATCTTCCCACCTCCTAAACCAAATAGTTATTCACTTGGCTTTGTGATCTGATTACTGTGAATGGATTTGGCCTAATTTTATGCCTGATAGGGATTCAGTGTCATTGGCAAAAGAGCGTATTCTTCAATGCTTGTGGGTATCTTCTCAGGGGGAGCAAATTGTTAGGAGTTGGTTTCCTAATAGCAATTTTGTTGAAAGACCCGTCAGAGCTTTGAGACGTGGCTGAGCTGCTGCTATGGGGAGGGAGCAGTTGTGTGAGTTTTGTCTGAAGAACCAGCCGTTTGGAAGAGGCAAGAGAGGCAGATGGGAAAGCACTGAGAGTTGGCCATAATACCCTGCAGCACAGTACAGTCGGGGCTTTTTTTCAGCAGGAACGTGGTGGAACGGCGTTCCGGCACCTCTTGAAAATGGTCACATGGCCGGTGGCTCCGCCCCCTGTTCTCCAGACAGAGGGGAGTTTAGATTGCCCTCTGTGCCAGGGCAATCTAAACTCCCCTCTGTCTGGAGATCAGGGGGCAGAGCCACCGGCCATGTGACCATTTTCGCAGAGGGCGATTTAAACTTTAAAAAACTGCCCCCTTGTTCTAGTCGACCCAAAGTGACATCATTGTGCGGTCCTGAGTTCCGCCCTGAGTTCCACCACCTCTTTTCCCAGAAAAAAAGCCCTGGGTACAGTACAGACTGTCTTGAAAATACAGCAGGAGTCCAGTGGCACCTGAAAGACTAACAAAATTGATTCCAGCATGCAGTTTCATGTGTCAGAGCTCACTTCATTAGATGCAGCCAGCTCTGGCTCACAAAAGCCTATGCTGGAAGATTGCTAGTCTTTAAAGTGCTACAAAACGCCTTTACTTTGGCATTACAAACTAAGGGCCAAAATACATGATATATTTTTTTAATGAGTTGGGTCTGGTAGTTTGGCCATTCATCTGTATCTGCAAAATAAAGGAGTCCAGTAACATCTTAAAGACTAACAACATGTATTCCCAACTTGCTTACCCCACAGTCACGGAGCAGCAAGTGGGGAACATCATTTTAAAAGTCTGCAGGGGCCTGATCCAGTTCAGGACTGCAGCTTTTTGAAGCTCTAAGTCTACCAAAGTCTACCAAAATCCTTAATTGGATTGCATATTTCTTTCTAGTCAGTTTATCACAGCGTGTTTGGTAGACTTATTGTTATTTACCGTGATACTCTCTTGGTTTGGGGCTTTTTGAAGCTCCACATGTACCATTCTGTTCATATGCAATTCCAAAATGGGGCAAATAACCTCCCGCTGGGACCATTTCAGCTTAGGTAAAAATCATGGGGGGCAGGAACCCCTCCTTCTCACACGACACAATCCTGAGCTGAATTGCCCCCTCCCCGCAACATGTAAAATGATGTTCTCCCACAACTTCTGTGTGGCTGTGGGGAAAAAACTGGCTCGTTAAAAAAACATCATGTAGTTTGGCCATATTGTGTAGTTCACCCTTCCAGAATTATCTCTCTTTCTGCGGATCTGATCTGGGATCGAGGATCTCCTACCTTGTAGGAGGGCCTCATGTATATTTGTAAGTAAAGCAAAAACTACAAAGAAGCCAGGGCTTTTTTTCAGGGGGAACGCGGGGGAACGGAGTTCCAGAACCTCTTGAAAATGGTCACATGGCTGGTGGCCCCGCCGCCCTGATCTCCAGACAGAGGGGAGTTGAGATGGCCCTCCACGCCGCTTGGCGGCGTGGAGGGCCATCTCAACTCCCCTCTGTCTGGAGATCAGGGGGGCGGGGCCACCAGCCATGTGACCATTTTCTCTGAGGGCAACCCACTGAGTTCCACCACCTCTTTTCCCAGAAAAAAAGCCATGAAAGAAGTCTCATGCAATGACCGCTATTGGCCACATCAGGCTTTAACTGCAGTGGTCCAGCCATTCAAGCATCCTCATTGCTCGTCTCCACAGGACCAGCTTTCGTTATCGAACCGGAGATGCTGGCCATGCAGCAGAGGCCCACCATCGATCCAAGACTGGAGAACACCTGAATGATAACGGTGCTGACTCCGCAAGGTGAAAAGGCTTCAGTAAAAACAATAAGAGCAATATATACATGTAACACTTGGAAATTAGGGTTGCCATCCCCCCGGTGGTGGCTGGAGATCTCCCAGAATTACAACTGCTCTCCAGACAACAGAGCATAGTTCCCCTGGAGAAAATAGCTGCTTTGGAATGTGAACTTTATGGCATTGTACTCTGCTGTAGCCACCCCTCCTCTCCCCAAACCTTGCCCTCCCCAGGCACCACCCTCAAAATCTCCAGGGATTTCCCAAGCCAGAGCTGGCAATCCTAGAATAGGTGTTACATGGGGTTCTGTGATGATTCCTCCTAACAATAATAGAATGTGGTGTGAGCGTTGCAGTTAAAGAGGAAGAGAAAACAGGGACACACCAAGCTGCCTTATACTGACTCTTGGTTAGGGTTGCCAACTCTGGGTCTGGAATCGTTTTCTTCCTTGGCAGATATGCTCCAGATCATGAAGAGGGAAGCTTCTCCAAAGAAATCAAATATGAGAGCCCGAGTTCAAGAGTCACAGAGGACCAGCCAGTCACAGCAAAGTAAGAACTGTGCGCATGGCGGATGGATGAGAAAATGGATTGAATTTGTTTCTCAGCTGAGCAGGGGGGGGACTTCTGCAGTGAGGGTGGTCAGTGCAATCCGGTTCCTCCCCACAGCACAGGGCCGGCGCACCCATGGAGGCCAGGTAGGCGGTG
Source organism: Eublepharis macularius (assembly GCF_028583425.1). Taxonomy (NCBI): domain Eukaryota; kingdom Metazoa; phylum Chordata; class Lepidosauria; order Squamata; family Eublepharidae; genus Eublepharis; species Eublepharis macularius. The sequence goes on from NC_072802.1 coordinate 21,656,140, forward strand.
ACCTCGGGCGCGCGGGCACTGGAGGGGCGCTGGAGGGGGTGTTGGGGGTGGAGGCGCGCGCAGCGAACCTCGCATGACTGGGCTGCAGCTACTGCTGCAGCCAGCCAGCCAGCCCCTTGCTGCCGCCGCCGCCGCCACACACCCCAGCCGGGCGCAGCCTCTGTGCGCTGCTTGAGCCCCGCTGCCGCCGCCACACGCCCCAGCCGGGCGCAGCCTCCGCGCACCGCCCCAGCAGTGGCTCGCAGCTTCTGCGCATGGCTGGGGCACGTGGCGGTGGTGGTGGAAGCACAGGGCTGGCTGGCTGCAGCAGCAGCTGCAGCCAGCCACGCCAACTCTGCTGCGCGCTCCTCCGCCCCAGCCAGGCGCAGAAGCTGTGAGCTGCTGCTGGGGTGGCGCACGGAGCAGCCTCTGCGCGCCGCCCCAGCCCCGGCTTGCAGCTTCTGCGCTCGGCGGTCCTCCGCGCGCCGCCCAGCCCCCCTGCGGCGCGTGATGACATCTGCGATGACATCATCACGCAGTCCGTGGCGCGCACGCCAACGCAAGCGCCCAAACCTCTGGCACCGGCCCTGCCACAGCAGATGTGCAACGCGAAGCAAGAGGCCTGGTTCCCTTGCTCTCCACACATGGCCCTCCTGCTTGCATTCTTCCCCAAAGCAGGAAATATAATGATGGCTCAACAGGGGCTCCTGACCCAGCAGGTTGGGCCTCTGTGATCCATCTGAAGATTCTAAGCCATGGCTTGTAAACCACTGTGATACAGACATTGTCTCCATTGGTCGTCTCAGAAGAAGCTATTTCTCTCTCTCTCTCTCTGATAGGTCTCATTCTTTTGCTAAAGACAGTGCAGATACACTCAATGGGGAGAGGTACAGTGCAGCCACCCCCGTCAGCAATGACCAGGACATTGACCCAAAAAGGTACAGAAGAAGGGGAATGTTGGGGGGGGTGGGGGTGGAGGCAGTAATCGGTTGATATGGCAGTGAAGTAGATATATGAGCAATTTTATCAGTAACAAGAGATTCTGAATGGTCAGTCCTGAGATGCTGAATCGGTCCCTTCTCTTACAGATCTTTTTCTGGTTTGGAGTGGAAAACCACACAAGAAGAAGCATATGAGAGCCCAAGTGAGACAGATTATAAAAAAGTGGAAGCTCGCCCAGCAAAGTAAGAAAACAGTCTGAGGTGCAGTACGTGTGTGGGTCCTAGTCAAAAGTGGGCGAGTCTTAATAAAAGATATTATGTAGATTTTGTTCTTGTTTTTGCACTATGTAGGGCCCAGGAGAGCAGTGTGGTGCAGTCCAAAGCTAGAACCTACCCCACTGGAACTGATTTCCCCCCCCATGTTCTGATTGCGTGCCCCCCAGGGATGTGGTAAGAAGTTTCCCAAGGAAAGGGATTAGAATGCCAACTACCAGCTGATAGTTGGCATTTTGATCCCTCTCCACTTGCCTCCTCCAAACTTCTCACCATGTCCCAGAGATGCAAGCACCTGGGATATAATGGGGAAATTTCTCCCCAAGGCTCTTACAAATGCAAGAAATGTCCCTGCTGCATCACAGGAAACAGAGAAATTCCTGGGGAGGGGGCATCTGAATGCTGTCTCTCAGTCCAGAGAAATGTAAAGAAGTAGGCAGAATCTTGCCTCAAGAAACATTTCAGTGGTTTTCCATATCGTGTGGCTAGAAATCCAAGGGCGTTTTCACATAAGGCTTATAGCAGATTTTGTTCCCATCATACTGTGACTCAGGGCCAAACTACAAGTGACGCCTGACACAGGTTGGACACTTGTCAGCTTCCCTCAAGTTTTGATGGGAAATGTAGGCAGCTTGGCGAAATGTTGGACAAGTGACAGTTGAAAAGTCCATTGGACAGCAGTCGGAGAGCCAAGCTGCAAGAGCAGGATGCCTACATTTCCCATCAAACTTTGAGGGAAGCTGACAAGTGTCCAACCGGTGTCATTCGTCACTTGTAGCTTGGCCTCAGTAACAATATTTTGGTAGTAAAAAATAGTTAAAAGTACCCCATACAAAAAGCTGTTAAAATGATACTTTAAATAAACAACAATAGCTACAGGAACAACTGGGGGAAGGGAAGGAAATAATTTAAGCCAACACACACACAGACGCACACACACATACTAATCCAGTCTCCAAAAGAACAACCACCATACAATACAGAAACAAAATAAAAGCGAAAATGAATAAGAAAGTCTTAATTTGGCACCTGAAATAAACTAGATCTCTGCAGAAAGCTGGTGGGAAGGAGTTCTACACTTGAGGTGCCAGTATGGGAAAGGCCCTATCTCTGGTAAAGGGAAACTACACAAGATACTTGAGTGCATGTTGAGTCTTGCAAGATATCCTGGGTAGCGCAGTCTTACGAAGAACAGCCACTTGATGCAATTCTCCACAGGGGGAAGGACGATGGGAGGGAGTCTCTCTCTTTCAAGAAGCCTTGTCTCAGGTTTTCCTCCAGGAGCTCAGGGGTGGGGGGACGGGATTGGATGTAACAGGAGGTAGGAAATCCAGGGCGGCTTTTTGCAAGAGAGAGAATCCATGATGCAATTCTCCACCAGGGAGAAGAGTGGGGGGGGGATTCTCTCTCTTGCAAAAAGCTGCTGCCCTGGATTTCCTGCCTCCTGTTACATTTCCCCTCCCCCACCAGCTCCCAGAGGAAAACTCCAGCCAAGCCTTTTTGAAAAAGAGAGAGAGAATCCCTCCCATTGCTCTTCCCCTGGTGGAGAATCGCATGAAGTGGCTGTTCTTTGTAAGACTACACTTCCCAGGGAACTTTGCGAGACCTGACACATGAAGAACATGTGTCTGGCGTCTCGTGTAGTTTGGCTCGTGGTCACTCGCCTCACTTTTGCAGATGGTGTATTAATTCTCAGGTGGGCTCATAAGGGAGCAAGCTGTTCTTTAAATACATGAATTCCTAAATATTTAGGACACTTTGAATTGTGTCCAGAAACAGAAGAGCAATCAATATAATTCATGTTAAACTAAAGAGATATGATCCCAGTGATTAATGAAATGCGGTGAGATTTGAATTCAGGTCAGCTCACACTCTGAACCACCACCGTATTTATACAGTGCCTAGCATATTCAGTGCTGTACAAAGATGAAGATACTGGTGCCTATGACCTTACAATCTCAACGAGCAAGATTTGCCAATATTATTCTCTTCACCTTGGTAGCTCCGGCTCATGGTCTAGTCAAGGCATTCTTAGCACTGCTGGTACCCAAATTGAGCTCCCAAGAGCTGCCCAAAGTGAGGAGTCAGAGTTGGAGACCGCCAGGTAAGTGCTGGATTACAGAGAGCTCGGGGTAGAGCACCTGCTTTGCGTGCAGCAAGTCCCACCTTCAGTCCCAGGATTTTCCAGTGAAAGGCACCTAACAGCTTCACCACATGTTACAAAGCTCTTGTTTCCCCATGTATCCCTCCCACCCCGGTTTCATTGACCAGATTCTCTTTTGGAAGTCTGTGCTCGAAATTTAATTCCCAAGCACGTGCAGGCTTGATTCAGGTTGGGAAAGGGGACTTAAGCCTCCTGCCTGTGCTATTGTCTTAACCAGAAACAACTATGAGAAGTTGCTATTTATCCCAGTGGGGAAGCTTCTATGAAGCATATCAGTAGTTGCTTGGGGAATCTGACCTGGGTTGCCCTCCATCCTTTATCTTAAAGTGTCCACACGATGCCTTTCCACTCACATGGGTAGATTTAGAGGTGATGGTGTTTTTCTAGCTGCTAATCCCATGCTCCTTCTTAGGACAGCAGTCATAGGGAGGAATAGTTAGCCTTGCTTAAAACTGGTTTCCTTATATCATGTGCACATGCTCGTTTCTCCTTCTCTCCCTTGACTGGTCCAGCTCCCTCTTCTCCGAGAACAGCATTGCCACTCCAGAGAGCCAACAAGGAGAACATGGGTCAGACTCAGATACTGGCAGGTAAGAAATTGTAGCAGGTTGCCACACCTGGTGGTTGTCATTTGTCTGTGTCATTTGTCTTTCTTGTAGCCAGACGTTCTTGCTGTGACTTGGGATGGTAGTGAAATGCACCTTTTTCTGTGCATACAAATGTGTAGTGATCAGTGGGTTAGATCCGAGTTTAAATCCTCACTCGGACATTAAGTTTACTGAGAGCCAGGGGTCATTTCGTAGAAAAAGAGCTGGAGGAACTCATTAGCATAACTCATTAGCATAACTCATTAGCATATGCCACACCCCTCACCATCACTGGAAGTGTGTTATTAGCATGACTGATTTGCATAGGCCACACCCCCTGACATCACCTATCCTGGCTATTTTAGACCCAATCCTGGCCATTCGGGGCCAAAATTGGGCTCAAAATGGCAAAAGGGGCCCTAAATGACCGAAAGTGGCCATTTGGGGCTATTTGGGGCCTGGTTTGGGGCCGAAATGGCCCAGATTGGGTCAGTGCTGGGCAGGAGAGGGTTCTCCCACCTGGCCCTGATCCAATCCAGGCTGTTTCGGCTGCAATCCAGGCCGAAATGGGCCCCAAACGGCTGAAAGTCACGTGGGCGGGGCCACCTGACATGTGACCTCTTTGGAGAACTGCTGGAACTGCGTTCCTGCGCATTCCCCCTCGAAATGAGCCCTGCTGAGAGCCAAGCTACGAGTGATGAATGACACTTGAACAGCAAGTGAACAGACTCACGTGTATTCCTCCCTGTTCACTTGCACTCCACTTGCGCTCCACTTGATCACCTAGTGAACTTGCCGTTCAAGTGTCATTTGTCACTTGTAGCTTGGCCCTGAGTTACTTTGGGCCAGCTTCTCCCTCTCTCTGCCGGAACCCTCCCTCTCTGGATTCTTGCGAGGCTAACCAGGTATGAAACTGTGAGATCCTAAGAAGAAAGGAAAGATAAAAATGTGGCAGATACTGTGAAGCTCCCCCCCTCCCCCCCCCCCACACTTGTGCCTGGTTTGCAGAAACGGAATAGGCAAAGCTTTCCTCATCACTATCTTAATGCAGTAAAACCAATAATAATAAATTAAACTGAGATTTGGATAGCATTTTGCATACAATACCTAGTCCTTCCAACAGCCCTATATGGTAGGTCAGTATTATGTCAAAGCGAAGCCAGTGTGGTGTAGTGGATAGAGTGTACCGGAGATGGAGTTGAAGAATCTTTGGTTCCAATCTATCTCCTGAGATCTTGGGCTGTCATTCTCTGTCTCTCAGAGTTGTTTATAAAGGGAAAAACTTAGGATCATCCCTGAACTTCTTGGAGAAAGGGCAAAATATAAATGTGAGGAAAAAAAGGGATACACCTATGAAGCAACCTTATGGCAAGACATGTAGTTGGTTCATCTATGCTGTGTACTACACGTGGCAGCTCTTCAGGCTCTCAGGCAAAAATTAAAGACTTTCTCAATATCTGCTACCTGAGGGTCTAACTACACATTATGCTGCTTAAGAGTCATGTCAAGCAGACATATGCTGCATATTACCTATTGAGACTTAGAATCTCAGGTATGTTGGGGGGGGGGGTCTGATTCAGACTGGGATCACAGCATGCAAAGAGGTGAGCTCCCCCCCCTCTACTGTTTCCTACACCTGACATGACCCAGGGGACTATTTGCCCCCATGGGGAAAGTAACATGTACTGATGGGCTATACATGTATCAATGGGAAATAGGTAAGCTTCCCTAACAGGGCAAATAGTGGCTTCCTAGGGCCGTTTTGAGTCAGGAATATGGCACAGGTGGAAAGCTTAAGTCCCCTTTCCCTAAGCACTATGGTCCCAGTTCAAATGGAGCTCCCCACACATGAAGATCTAAATTTCATCAGGTAAGTAGTAGGTGATGCCTGCTTGACAGGAGCAGATCCATAAGCAACCCAACATGTAGTCAGGCTCAGAGATCCTTTAACCGGAGATGAACTGATTGGACCTGGCTCTAATGACCTAACTGGGCTACGAGCCAAGTGCAGTGTTGAGAGAGGTCTCCTATGGACTTTCAACAGCCCCAGAAGGAAGCCTGTTTTATATTGGGATTGGGATTGTACAGCAGCACAAAAGGGTCAATTCCCTCCACCCCCTGCCATTTTCCCAACCTTAACTGTCCTGCATGGATTCTTTTACCTGCCATGTCGAAGTCAGACCGTGCTCCCCTTGTCACGTTATATGAATTCCTGTAGGTCTGCCCCCTTCCAAGTCAAATAGCAACTCTGGCGGGAAGCAACTGAGACTGGAAAATGGCACGGGAGGAAAAGAGCAAACATCCCCTCAGCCTGTACCACAGAGCCAGTCCAAATCAGTAAAGAGTCCAATAGCACCTTTAAGACTAACCAACTTTATTGTAGCATAAGCTTTCGAGAACCATAGCTCTCTTTGTCAGATGCATCTGACAAAGAGAGCTGTGGTTCTCAAAAGCTTACAATAAAGTTGGTTAGTCTTAAAGGTGCTACTGAACTTTTTACTATTTTGCAACTACAGACTAAAAAGGCTAACTCATCTGGAATTAAATCCAAATCAGGAGCCTCTACCCCAGGATAGTGATTTCCACTTTTGAAAAAGCAGGAGAAAACTGTTCACAGATGTCATGGTATTAAGTCTGGTTTTAAGCTCCCCACCAACAGGCATCATCCCGCTTTGCCAGATCCGTCCCAGGTTCTGCAGTGAAATTCTAATGGCAGAGGTCATGATGAGGACCGAGGCCCACGTAGTACTATGAATAGGAATGTCACAACATAAAAATCAAGCTTGCAATCTCTTCATTGCAAACGGTGCATCATTTAGGTTTGCTATTCTTCCAGTCCCAGATAAGGGGAATCACAAGACAGTAAGAGAATTCACAAGGAGCATCCCTGGCTGTGCTTTATGTGCTCTCTTTAAAATGTCCAATACTATGGAGACTTTGCAGCATGCTGTGTAGTTATAGTTAGGGAAAGGCTCAAAATATTTATCCTAAATTTGATGAAACATAAATCCTGTTGCTTCTTCTCCTTCCCTCTTTTGGCAAGAGAAAAACAGTTGCCCTCCTTCTTTCTAAGTATTTGGAGAATGTGAATTAGTAGTTTATCAAGGCTCAGCTTTCTGAGTTCTTCAGCCCTTTCTCGTAATCGTACATTCTAAACTTTGTTATTTTTGACTTCATCATTTTCTTGATCATCTTCTTAAAATGACAGACATGATCGGGTTTATTATTACAACTGCCATCCTGTGGAACTTCACTCCAGTGCCTTAAATACAATGCATCTAGTGGAACATTGTTTTTCTTCCTTGGCAATAGTTTTACCAGTGTTTTTATTTTGTAATTCCCTATAATCTACAAGATCCTTCTCAGCAACGTCATTGTCTTATTTTGGATTTAAACATTGCTTTTAAATTTTCCACCTTCTGATTTTGAACAGTAATCCTATCCTTTCTATTGTTTGCAGTTCCTCTTAAGTTTGTGTTGCTAGTAATTTTGACAAACGTGCTCTCCATTGTCCACTCGAGGGGTTAATGTGAATGCAGAACAGAATATATCCTTGACAATAAACCATTACTACTTACTGTTTAGGTTTGTCTTCACTGTGTATCCTTCATTCCCTTTAATAGAAAATATAACCTGCATTTCAATAGCTAACTTGTAAAAACTATACCCTGCTCTGTTCTCTCATGGCTTACTCTATCTTCCATTAACTTTGTCAAGATGGAAGAATTCTCTGAGATTTCTGCAACTTGTTGCTTCCATATCCATGGGTATAAATTCAGATCCTGCTAACTGAATTCATTTGAAAAAGTGAGATATTCTTTGAGTGGAGCCCTTATTTGTAACAACTCTTTACTGAACACACTTCATGAGATGTGATAATTTGGTATTTTTGTCCCACCCATTTCTGCCTTCCTTTATACACGTGGATCCCCAAGTGCAACTAAAGTCATTCAGCTACCATTACAATTAGAATTGGAATGCAAGTTAGTTGGAACTACTTTGGTCTTTTTAGCTTCAATACATCTTAACTGAACTGGCCCGGTTCTTAGTGGTGCCTTCTTCCTTCCTTTTTTCCATTTGGCTTTGGTTGAAAACATACTTCTTTCTCCATCATGTACCTAATCTTAAACACATTTCCTTGGATTCAGTCCCAAACACTTTCCGCTTCCAAGTAAGTATGCTTGGGACTGCAGGCTTAGTCTTCTTTGGCTCTTCTCTCTTCTTAGCATTAAAATAGTTTGCAGTTTTGCAAACTATTTGGCATTGTCTCTTGAAGTGAGGACAGATGTGGCTTTCTTTTCCATTCAGCTGCTTTCCATCTGGAGAATTTTACCTCCTTCTCCTCCACCGCTTATTAATACAGACGTGGTCTTGTCACATCATCTCCAGAATTTAGATGATGGCATCATTTTTCTTCCAAGCAAGTATGGTGCTTCAGTATTTAGACTCCTTCATCATAAGGATAAACAGAAATGTTCTCTGTCTATGGATTAACTATTCCAGTAATTAATTACGGCAGAGATCTTACAACAGTGACAATTTAGGGTTTCTTTTAGTCTCTCCAGAAGGGCTACTTTTGGCATGTTGGAAAGCAATTATAGGATGCCAGCTGATCTGGACCACCTAGCTTGCAAACGCAGTGCCTTGGCGAGTGGCCATAGGACATCGTCATATCTGGACCGCCCATCCTACTACACCAGCAGGACAAGTTGTGGGATGCCATTTTATCCGAGCAACCAACCGTACAACACTAACATGTCGGAGATGAATCATAGGATGGCATCATACCTGAACAACCCAGCTTTTGGTAGTGGAAGGTAAAGAGGCTGTGAACACTGCCCAAAACATGTAGCAAGAAATCTTCAATGGAGAGTTGAGGGGAATGTATATGGGACTCCGATTTGAGAATTTTGCAGACCAGGCACAGGAAAAAAGGGCAACTGGTCTGGCCAAAGGGACAGAAGTCAGTTTTGACCCTGAGGGCAACAGTTGTGACTTGATCGGTACAACTGAAAACCCAGGAGCAGAGGAAGGATAAGTTCACGGTGATGGCTTTAGATTGGTAAGAAGGTCGAACTGGCACACATTTCTACAGTTGATGTTTCCATTGCTTTAAGCTGAATTAGCCAGTCAACATGTAAAGGGAGGTCTAGAGATGGGTCATGTTCTGATATGCATCCCATTTCTGCAGAGAGAGAGCACACAGCCTCCAATGAATGAAATAAAAGAAGCCCACGCAGAATGGACCTTAGTCCTCTACCGGTGACATTACGCACACTGAAATCAACTCACATAGAGAGGGAGCAGGCATGAGCGTGCCAGCCCTGCTTCCCATTTACTCACGAGAGCCGGCTGCTGAGCATGGCATCTTCACATATAGGAAGGGCATGTGCATTGGCTCTGCCCCTGGGATCAGGGGCATTTGAAAAAACAGTGTTCACAATCACAGGTAATGCATTCATTTCCCATGTGCATAGATTCCATGCTTGGCATTCATGGAAAGGCAGGAGGTAGGGCTAATGCACTCATGACTGTTCACCTACTATGCACACTGATTTCAACACACATTGTGTTGTCTGTAGAATAAGGAATGGGGAAGTGACAGCTTTGTTACAATTGAATAGATTAGTACTCGTTCTCTGAACAGGGCAGCCTCCCATGAACAAATTTTAAAAAATGGCATAAAATTGCTCCGGGAGAGAGGGAGTAACCTTGCTGTATGCTTGCCAACCTCCAGGCAGGACCTGGAGACCTCCCAGAATTACAATTGGTTTCCAGACTACAGGGATCAGTTCCCCTAGAGAAAATGGCTGCTTTGGACTCTATTGCATTATACCCTGCTGAGGTCCCTCCCCAAACCCTGACCTCCCCAGCCTCTACTCCCCAAATCTCCAGGAATTTTCCCAACCAAAGCTGGTAACACTATCTTGCTAGTATTTATAGTTTTACAATGGCTAGGGGAAGGGAAAGCTAAATCTCCCTATCTAGAATACTATAGCAAGGAGATGGTCAGCCTGTAAAATAAAAATAGTTTGGGATGGCCAAACATGGATGCAAGGTGAGGACCAGTCCTAACTGGAGCCCATAAGGCTTGTGGCATCCCATTTCCCACAGCACATTCACAGTAGCAAGGGAGGTGATAGCTGGAGGAAGAACTGCAGTGATGAAAGACTGCCGCTTGAGGCCTGGGGGATCAGGCAGTTACCTGGAAGAGAGAAGCCAGGATCATTTATGGCAAATAGGCACCAGTTCTCCAGGTGTGTTCTATGCACTCAGGTGGCAGGCAAAGGCACAACTCTTTCAGAGAGTTATTGAGGTGCGTGGCCTGTTTTGATTTGTAACTGGTCACTGCTGCTGCTGCTGGGCTGGCAATGATCTGTGTGGTTCTCGGGATCTCCTTAATTTTTTTCTCCTGTTATTTTGTTTTGATGAGGCTTTCACACACAGATTGTGTTTTTGTAATGAGTTTTCTTTGCCCCCATGTGGCCTTTGGGAAAAGCAGGATAGAAATATTTGAATCAAGCAACATGTAGCACAAGGACAACAAAACAAGAAAGAAATTGGTGGGATACCTTTTATTGGGAACACACAAAACACTGTGCAAATTTTTGGGCTCACCAGAGACCTCTTCATTGGGCTGGAGGTTACAATATTTTAGAAAGGTGGAAAGTAGATTTTTCAGGTCCTAGGTGGACAGGGATTGGTGGCCCATTTTGATAGGCTTCTAGGCGCAGTTTGTCCAAAGGCTCTACTGCTGGATCATCCTTCTCCTTCCATTCATGCCCCCCCCCTTAAAGGCCAGAGCCTTTAAAAGGAACACCCAAGTCTCTCTCTACATGAGACATCTTACATGGGACTCTCAAGTGTAAAGAGATGCAATGTTAGCCAGGAAGCATAGTTTTACAAGACAGAGCCAGTGGAGATTGCTCCTCAGAGTGTTTGTTAATTTCATCTTCACCTCCCCAAAGGCTCTGTCAATTTCACCTCTCTACAGGAGGGTAGTTTGAAAAGACAGAGGGGAGCCTTAGGGGAGGAGAAGATGAAATTAACAAACTGTCTGAGGAGCAATCTCTGCCGGCTCTGTCTTTTTAAACTACGTTTCCCAGCTAACATTGTGTCTCCCTACACTTGAGCATCCCCATGTAAGATGTCTCGTGTGGAGAGCTCCAAATGTTCAGACTCTGCTCATGTCAGCTTTAGGACATGAGAGATCCCTCCCCCCATATCCTTGTGATATCACAGGGACCAATGGAGTGATCTTCTAGTTTGCATTAAGAGTGGAGGTGGGCACAAGGAGGCAGATGAGGATGTGATTCTGTTTGTGTTCTGCAGTCTCTATTGCTGTTGGGCAGTTCCACCAGTGGGAATGGAGAGCTCGAGTCACTATCACTTAATAGGCAGGTACCCAGCTCGGCCATTCCCTGATGCCAGTCCTTCATACATTTTAAATAGTGTACCAGTAGATATGAAAGAAGATCACAGATCTCTGTCATTAGGTAAATTGTGTTCAAGCATAGCTGCAATTTGGATTAGAGCAGGAGGGAAAGGGAGAAGAGATTTAACCCTTCAAGCCTTGCTCAGTTTAGCTCATCAAAAGCAAGCTCCCTGCACTTCTGAACATTTTAAAAGGGGGAAAAAGTTGTGACCTTTAAAAATCTCCTCCTTCCTTCCCCCTTTAAAATGGTAGAAACAGCATGGGGAACTCAGTTTCGATTAGCAAAGACAAACTGGGGTTAAATCCCATCTCCCCTTCCTACGTGACCCCCATCTGAATTGCAACTAGGCACATGTGCAAATTTATCTTTTATAGACTGATTGAGCGCCATCATTTTCATCACATTGACACTTATACCAGAATAGAGTTCTTGACTGTGACATGTGCCTTTTGAAAGCCCACTTAGAATATTTCAAAGAAACCCAGTTTTCAAAAAAGCATCATTTCCTTTGCTCTCAGGTTCCTTGCTCTGCTCCTAACCCACTGATCTGTTCATGTATCTGATTCTTCCTAACAGGTCCTACTCCACTTCTAGAGACAGCCAGATTACCAGCTCATTGAGAAGTCACAGAATGCCTTTCTACAAGGACATCTGTGATGTAGAGACCAGGAGGTAATGATGGGGCTGTGAACAGGATTAGATGAGGGGCAGAGTATAGTGGTTGGAGCATCAGAGTAGGATCTAGGAGAGCTGAATTCTAATCTCCACTGTGCCATGAAGCTTGCTGGGTAACTGGGCCAAATGCATTCTCACAGCCTGCCCTACTTCACAGAGTTGTTGTTAGAATAAAATGCAGAAAGGAGAAGGGAGCCATGGAAACTACTCTGAGCCCCTTAGAAGAAAATTGAGATAAAAATGTAATCAATATCATGTCTGTGTACAGGGCTTTTTTTCTGGGAAAAGAGGTGGTGGAACTCAGTGAGTTGCCAGCACAGGGGCACAACCTTCTGGCGGGAGGTTGTGCCCCTGTTACCACATGCGCATGCCCAAAGTGTGCACCAGGACTGTGCAATGATGTCACTTTGGGTCAGCTGGAACAAGGGGGGCAAGTTTTTTAAAGTTTAAATCGCCCTCGGCGAAAATGGTCACATGGCTGGTGGGGCCACCGGCCATGTGACCATTTTCAAGAGGTGCCGGAACTCTGTTCCGCTGCGTTCCGGCTGAAAAAAAGCCCTGCCTGTGTATCTTCATAACTCTGAGCCTTAGAGCTGTTGACTCTGAATAGCTCTAAGAAAAGACTTTCCTCTATGTCAGGCAAGAAAAGTCACTGATATTACAGTTATGAATGATATACAGCATCATTCTCCTGTATATGTGGGTTTAGCTCCTACTTCCATTGTGCATGTTGCTTTTAATTGCTCTGCCCACGTGTGCCCCTCTTTGTGGAGCATCTGTAAAGGGTCTGCACTGGGCCCTTTCTGGCTACTTTGGAAAGAGAGAGTACTTTGGATCCCCATTGGGAAGAAAAGCGTGGTATAAATGATGTGAATAAGTCAAATGTACACAGCAAGAATAACAGTTGGTCTGAAGGTTTGTCCACAATAGTCCTCCAGCCTCCTTTCTCTTGCCAGATATCTGCCAGGGTTCGAGGAGAGAGCTGCATTCACTTCCAGTATCTCAAGCACTTCCTCTTATCTCAGGAACCCCTCAGCTTCTGGCTATGAGTCGGATCCCACCACATCGAGGTAATGAGCGGAGGAGGAAGGGAAGGAAGGGCTCTTTCTCCAGTTTGTGGTTATGGGTTCAATGCACTAGTTATTATCACACAGCCTACCCAGTGGTAGTTCAGGTGACTGGCTGCCTGTGCAGCTGCAGTTGCTATGTGCGAAGCTCTTACAAGACAAGCACATAGCTCCAGATCATCTGTAGCCCTTAGGGCCAAATTACGTGTAGGGCGGGAGTTCCCTGATTGGAGTTCCTGACTTGTAAAAAGCAAATGCGGACAAAGTCTGATACAGTTTGGATCACAGTGCTGGAAAAGGGTGAGGTTTCGCCTCTGTGCCATTGCCACCGTTGGGGGCCGTGACACTGGAGAAAGGGAGTTTTCCCCTCTCAAAAAAAGAAAAAAGAGTACCTGGGGCTTAAACATCCAGGGGGAGCATTTTTGCTTGCAAGGAAACAGCACCGAACAGCTGTTCTCTATCTGCCGCAGCCCTGATCCGTGTCACTCTCTCATGGCTGCTTTTAATGACCATTGGGCCTCCAATTGCTGAACTCGGGCATTGTGTGTTGCTTGGCCCTTGGACTTCTAAGGAGTTTCATGGTACACATTGCCACAAGAAGTCCTTCTAACAATTCCCACCCATGCATAGACTGACTATCAGGGCTTTTTTTCTGGGAAAAGAGGTGGTGGAACTCAGTGGGTTGCCCGCGGAGAAAATGGTCACATGGCTGGTGGCCCCGCTCCCTGATCTCCAGACAGAGGGGAGTTGAGATTGCCCTCCGCGCCAGTGGCGCGGAGGGCAATCTCAACTCCCCTCTGTCTGGAGATCAGGGGGCGGGGCCACCAGCCATGTGACCATTTTCAAGAGGTTCCAGAACTCCGTTCCACCACGTTCCTGCTGAAAAAAAGCCCTGCTGACTATACACTCTAGACCAGCTTCTCTGATGCAAGCATCTCTGTCACTCTTTTGGCACTTCTGCAGCAAAGGCCTCCTCTTTGTGAAGGAATCCATCAACAGCACAGAGCTGTCCTCCTCACCACGCTGTAACAGGTAAGGGAACAAAAGGGGGAAAAGACGTGCGGGTTTATGACAGCCACATCGGTACATAAATCTGAGAAGGGTTCATGTGCTGCTTCACGTGGTGTGAGAGCTTCTGGGAGGGAATGGGTTGGGTTCAATGGGTATGCCATAAGGTCATTTTGGTACCAAAACGGGCTACACAGGATGATGTTTATGCAGGACAAGGCCATGTTTTAATATGACAAATGATGGACAGGTCAGGTGTTCGTCATAGCACTGGCTTCAAAATTACTGAGGCTATTGAGGGGTCTTATTGTGAACGTAGCCCTAACCTGGATGGCCCAGTCTTGTCAGATCTCGGAAACTAAGCAGGGCCAGCTATAGTTAGTACTTGGATTTTTAAAAAATTAAAATATCATTATTTGCTTATCCCTTGTTAAACAATTCTAGGACATTTTGCATACACTCCATCCTCTCTTTCCTTCCAGAAATTGCATACAGTGGTCATATACATAGATATAAACATATACATAAATAAACATTTTGGGCTGTTTAAAAATATGCCAGTCTCGTTAGACAAGATACTGAGCTACCTCTGCAACTATTACTACAGGTTGAAAATGGTTAGTACTCAGATGGGAGGCCATTGTGGGAATCCAGTGGCAAAGGCAGGCAATGGCAAACCACCTCTGTTCATCTCTTGCCTTGAAAACCCCAGCAGGGGTCAACGTAAGGCTGCCACTTGACAAAACACCTCTCACACAAATTGTGACTGCAGTATAATCATGAGTACCAGTGGCATTTTTTTAAAAAAAATCACTTTCAAATAGTATAGCCTTTGTCAAACAGGAATCCACAGGCAACTAAGGGTTTATTCCATGAGTCTGCTAGACGCATCTGACCATCTTGCTAAAATCCGTGGGGTGGGGACATCTATTTGCCCTTAAGCCACTGGCTGGTAGACAGCGGCAGTGGTTGGGGAGAAATGTTTGGGAAATGACTGAGGCAGTCCTCCTGAGCCCTCGGACCTCTTGTAAGAGCCCTGTGGCTCATGAGGGTAGAGGCCCGCACAGACATACTGTTGTGTACACTTGGACTGGGAAGTGCCCAAGAACACAGTGGAGGAAGAAGGAATGAAGGGCAGGAAAGCCAGTTCTGAGGCAAAAGAGCTGTCTTGGTGATGGGGGAGAGGGTTTGGGGATCCATGGAAAATTTTTAAAATTTGGGTTGCTGAAGTCTGAGATCTATTGGGGAAGACGTATGTAATGGGCATTGAAGGGAATGGGAAATGGGCTTTTTTGAGGAAGCCCAGCATCTTCATAATAACAACAACAATATTCGATATATATACTGCCCTTCAGGACAACTTAATACCCACTCAGAGTGGTTTACCAAGTATGTTATTATTATCCCCACAACAATCACCCTGTGAGGTCCTAGAAGCTGTGACTGACCCAAGGTCACCCAGCTGGCTTCAAGCGGAGAAGAGGGGAATCAAACCCGGGTCTCCAGATTAGAGCCCTGCCGCTCTTAACCGCTACACCAAACTGGCTCTCTTTTTCTCTCCATTTCTGTCAGTGACGCTGTCTGCAATTGCTAACTGTTGAGTTTCAAGTTATCAGAGCAGCATGGTGTAGTGGTTAAAGTGTCAGACTTGGAAGTGGGAGACCCAAGTTTCACCCTGCCACGGAAGCTTGCTGGGAGACCTTGGGCCAGGCGCACACTCTCAGCCTAATCTACCTCAACTGATTGTTGTAAGGATAAAATGGAGGAGATAAGAATGATGTAAACAGCTTTGGGTCCCCACTAGGGAGGAAAGTGGGGTACAACTGAAGGGAAATTAGAAAGTAAAAAAATGATCTTCTCACCTTCCTTCACCAGCCGCAGCCTGGTTGACTTGTCTACACTGGAGAGATCAAACTACAGCACTGGCAGCTGCCTGCAGAGCAGCCCACCCATGAGGTAAAAGGTCACTTATCGTCCTGGAAGCTGATGTGGCAGAAACCTTTCTAAACTCACAAAGAACAAAACCTGAAAAATAATCACAACATGGGGATGGCATTTCACTGTTGAACAGATATGCAACATCTCGCGTTTCTCTATAAATTCCCTCTTGGGTCACTCCCGCCAATTCTATTCTTGTCTCCTCTTTTCTGGTGCAAGACGCATTTCCCTTGTTATATTCAGCTGTTCAGAGGCTTTGTAATTGGGGAGGAAGCAGGCAGAAAGGCAGGGAAGCCAATAGTAAAGCAGTGGCAGTGAGGGTTGATGGCCCTACCTAGGAAGAAAGAGGAAGAAAGCTTTCCTGCTGCAGGGAAATAGGAGTCTTATCTTTGGCTTTCTTGGAGAGAGTGATCAAAAATAATGGAGGGTGAGGAAGAGAGTGCAGCTGGCAACCTCTTCTTACATCCTACTAGATGAGTCTCAGGACTGCCAAACGCCAAAACAGGCTCTCAGAGCCAAGCTACAAGTGACGAATGACACTTGCCTGGCAAGTGAACAGACTCACGTGCATTCCTCCCTGTTCATTTGCCATTCACTTGTGCTCCACTTGATCAAGTGGAGCGCAAGTGAATGGCAAGTGAACAGGGAGGAATACACGTGAGTCTCTTCACTTGCCAGGCAAGTGTCATTCGTCACTTGTAGCTTGGCTCTCAGATTCCGTCTGCCTTCCCCACCTATGATCAGCCTAAGCATCCTATGAAAACAAATCATATCACTCACTGAATAACAACCAAAGGGCTCATGATTGAGATCTGGAGCACAGGGAAAGAGTGGGTTTAAGTTCTCCCTCCTGACCTCAAACAGCCCCTTTTGGGATCATATTTGTCCCAAAACAAACTGATTGTCTGAATGTGCCCTTCAATGAGATAAAAAGCAGCTCTGGGGGAGATTGTTTGAGAACAGGAAAACCTAAGTAGGGGAAGAATTAAACCCCTTTCCCCCTACGGCCTTGATCTACACTGGGGCTCCCTGCAACTGCTATTTACAGAAGACAGAGAAGGAGGAAGATCCGTACTGACTATCCAGTCATGGATCTTCCAGCATCTCGTCCTCTTAGGCCCTCAGAAAGACTCAAAAAGAGAGGCAGGACCAACTAGATCAAGGAATTCTTCAGTGCCGCAGGAGCTCAGCTCCCTCTGTGCTGCCAGGAGCAAGATAAACCCCAGCACCAGTGGAGCTCACCCTGGGGCTAGGCAACAGCACAGGTCGGGGATGTGATGACAGGCGTAGGCCCACCTATCACCTCCTCCCAAGCCAGCCCTAGCTGGGAGCAAGGCAACTCCAGGCATGTGTTGGCAGCAGACATCCTCTTGGGATTGTAATGCTCCCAGCTGCGGCTCGGGCCACTTGCGTGGTGAGCTGGCCCTGTCGCTGAGGCCACGGTGAAGAATTTACTTGTGGCCCCTTGGTTCGTAGCTTCTTCCCTTTTTTTTCAGGCCCTCTGAAGACATCTGCACTTCCTGTGGCCGGGAGATTCGCAATTGTCCTAAGATAAAAATCGAGAAACTGAACATCTGCTGCCACGAATTCTGTTTCCGGGTAAGGGCTCCGTTTTGCTAAAGGTCATCTATGCAGAATGATAGTATGAAGCTGGGAAGAGAAAAAGCTCTTAACAACATGTGAAAAAACAAAACAAAAAAGGGCCATATTCTCTGATCATTACTTTATACATATGAAGCCATAACATTTTTCTCTCTCCCTTCCTCCAAGGAGCTGAGAGTGGCTTATGTGTCTCTTCTCTCCTTTATCCTCACAACAACCTTGTGAGGGAGGTCAGGCTACGATAAAGTAACTGGCTAAGGTCACTCAGTGAACTTTAGAGCTGAGAAGGGATTTGAACCTGGTTCTTCCAGGTCCCAGTCCAACACCTGAACTGCTACATCACACAAAGAATGTACTCTATAGCTAAGCTACTGCCTCCTGCAACCCTGGTGAAATACCTTTCTCCTCAAACCACACACACACAAAAACAGAAGGGTGAACATTGCAACTAGGGGTGTGCGCTTCGGGTTTCTGATTCGGGAAACCCGAAGCGACCTGGCCCTGCACACCCCTAATTGCAACCCTGCTGGAGAACATCAGTATGTATTAATTCTGCCTAACGTGTGACTGCCTTTCTCTGTCCGTAGTGTGGGATTTGCCACAAACCAATGGGAGACCTGCTGGACAAAATCTTCATTCACCGCGACATCGTCCACTGTGACAAATGCTATGAGAAACTCTTTTAGGTAAGCTGGGCCTGTTCTTGGGTGGGTGTGGCAGGGACAAGGAAAACACACTGCAGTGGCTCAGTGGCTAAGGGCCAAAGCAGAAGAAACTGGGAGATCCATCACCTGGGACTACCCTGGTTTTTGCTGCAGCTTGGCTTCTTAACTGCAATGGCTTTCCCCCTCCCTTATGGACGGTGTAATTCGCCAGTCACTGCTCTGTTAGTTTTTCTGTGAGTTTTCAGGCTCACTGTCTGGAACATGCAAATAACAGTACCTGCCTACCTTACAGGGTTATTATATAGATTACTGAGATAATGGACATGAAGTGGTTTGAACACTCATGGGAAGGGGAAGGGAAGGCCATCAAGTTGCAATCAACTTATGGTGACCCCATCAAGGGGCTTTCAAGGCAAAAGAGGAACAGAAGTGGTTTCCTATTGCCTTCCTGCATGCAGCAGCCTTGGTGGTCTCCCATCCACATCCTAACCATGGCTGACCCTGCTTAGCTTCCAAGCTCTGATGAGGCCAGGCTAGTCTGGGATATGTAGGCTGCTTTAAAAACTCCAAAGCATTCTAAAAATTCTAAGTAGCTGTCCAAACAGCATTAGTCCTTCTCTTCCTCCTACGTTGCTGCTTTCTGGCATGAGCCAGAATGGGAATGGCACTCCCCCTTCCTTGGCTACCACCTGACATTGGCAGATGGGTTTGTAATGTTTTGCCAGTACTCTTGCATGGGGCATATTACCACCAGTCTGTGATGCCCCATCCACTCTGTTTCTGGCTTGTGCCGTAGCTTGTAGAACACATCTTTAGATCAGCTCATCTATCCTCTTTCCTATTTTCTTTTAGGATTTCCCAGGTCAGAAAAGGCAGCTAAAGAGAAGCCTGCCTGCAGCCTCACCATGAGCCGGGATATTTTCAGTGCCTTACCAGCATTTGTTTTGTTCCCGTGATTTATCTTTTACCACCTTTCCCCCAGGGGAAGTGATTCATGTCCACTAGTTTACTGAATAAGGGCAGATCTTGACAAACAAACAAACAAAATAGGAGTACCTACCAAAGAAACAGCTGAAATCCTCAGGTGCTGAGCAGATCTTTTGTTTTCAGGGAGATTTGTGGGTGTCCAGCAATTCTGAGAAACCAGGCGCAGAAGAAGACCCCCCCGGGAGTGCCTCCTGACAGATTTTCCTTTGGCTTTATCACTGCTGCCACGGAACTCTGAATCTGACTGGAGCAGTGGCTTGGGCTGTGTGTGGGATGCTTAACTCTTTCCCCTATCAAAATCACTCTCCCAAACTGCTTTTCTCCCTGCAAAGGAAAAAGATATATAGTATATTTATACAGTATATATAGTATATTTTGGCTGGCAACTGTGCTTGGAAGCAGATATGTTAGACCTTTTCTCTTTAATCTCTTTGACACGGCCTGTGTCTGCAATATTAGTCTTTGCCCATAGCCCCGATATGAAAACAGAGTATTGGGCAGTCTTGCAGTAGAACTTAGAGCAGGATTGTGACCTTTGACCTTTATGCTGCCGTGCCTGTTTGACATGTGATGATTGACAGCACCAAGAAATGATTGGTGTGCGGATCTCCAGTGTCCTTTCTCTGAGCCTTGTACCACCTTGTATCGCAGCCTGCACCGATCCTATACATGCACATTCAAGAACCATGCACTGATGTGGGGACTTGATTTCTGCTATGATATAAGCAGACTCAGATTAGCCGTGTTAAGTCTATTGCAGAAAAATGAAATGGTGATCCAGTGGCACCTTAAATATGTATTCTAGCTATGACTCCAGAAGGCTCATGCTGAATTAAATTTAAAATGTGTCTGGACTCCTGTCTTAATAAGTAGACCCAAATGATAGCAATGTGCTCACAGCTTAGGTGGCTCCGATTTCATGTCCCAGTAAAGTGGGCCCATTTCGCTCCCTCCATGGATCTTCACACAGGCTTGAACCCTTTTTGCATATATGAAATCAACCATCCTGAGTCTCAGCTGATATCACCTGAAACCAAGTGCTTTTCAACAGAGTCGAGCTGCGCATCCTGCTGTGAGCCACAGAGTACACAGGCGTACACAGGTGTTGGTTGTGCACTTGTGAACTAGCTCAGCTTGGCTCTGTTTATCTTTTTCTAATCAGGCTTCCCAGGAATAAAAGTGATCTAACTCTAGCAGAACTGTTTTGAAGAAAGTGAGATACTGATTGTTAAGCCCTTTACAAAGGAGAAATTAAAATACCCTCTACCACCACACGAATGTTTGTTTTCAAGACAAAGCTTTGATCTCCTTTCATTTGGTCGTTAGATCTTTTCAAGGTATCTCCAGATATCCAAAATTACCAGTTCATAGGATGAAATGACTGCATACTACCCAGTGTTTGATAAAATACTTGTTTCAGCAACTTTGATGAGGCCTCTTGTTTGTATCCTTGGTCAATATTTACCTTTCAGCTGACTTCCTTTCTGCAGCCTTCCCTCTCCCCAGGTTCCAAAAGGTGTTTTAAAACCTGTGCGTGTTTTACCCAGCAATGGGTGAAATTTCAGAAGTTGACTGATGGATTGTTTGGTTTCCTCAATAACACACGTCATCCTAAACTGTTTTGGGAAGGGACCGTTAGGAGGGGTGGTATTATAGATTTTTGCTTTGTTGTCTTGGTTTGCCAGTCTGTTTTCTTTGCAACAAATTCTTAACCTCCACATACAATTCTAATAAACATTGAAATGTTGTATGCAAAATGTGGGTTCTGAGTTCTTCATTTAATGGTCTGTGTAGTTATTTCTCGGTGATCTGGAAATATGGAAACCTTAAAAAAATACTTGGCTAGTTCACATTGCAGTTGTTAGAATTGACCTAGGAACCTGGAGACGTTCAAATCCCCCCCACCATGTCATTCTCTTTTATTCAAACCTACCTCACAAGGTTGTTGTGAAAAGACAGAAAGGGATAATAATGTGTGTTGCTTTGAATTCCTTGGAGGAAAGTTGGAATAAAAATGTTTTTTAGTAAATACTGTACAGCAAAATTGGGGAAGAGCCACCATTTCAGAGGCAGGGGGAACATTTCTCAGTATTATGATTATTGAAAAACTGAAGCTCATAAGCAAGACAACATGGAAGGGACAGGTGAAATAATGGGACATTATGCATAGCGTGGAAGAAGTGGATAGAAATACTTCTCCCTCTCTTATAACGTAAGAATTTATAGGCACCCAATGAAATCGGTGGGTCATAGATTCAGGACACAGCTGGAAACACCTCACACAAACCACAACTCATTTATGGAATCCACTATCACGGGGTTTGGTGATGGCCACAGGTTTAGATAGTTTGAAAAGCGGATCAGACAAATTCCTGGAGGGCATATGTGTCTGCCGCTGTTAGCTGTAATGGTTAAATGGAACCCCTATGTTCAAAGGCAGTATGCCTCTGAATATCAGAGCCAAACTAAAGGGACGTCTTACACAGGTTGGACACTAGTCGGCTTCCCTCAAGTTTTGATGGGAAATGTAGGCGCCCTGGTCTTGCAGCTTGGCTCTCCATTACAGCTGCAAGACCAGGATGCCTACATTTCCCATCAAAACTTGAGGGAAGCCGACTAGTGTCCAACCTGTGTAAGACGTCACTTTTAGTTTGGCTCTCAGTTTCTGGGGGGGCGGGGGAACTGCAGAGGAGTCTGAACACCTTCACACCCTGCTTGTGGGCTTCTGCAAAACACCTGTCTGGCTAGTTTTAGGGAAAGGATGCTGAACTAGATAAGACTTTTCATCTGATCCACCAGGATTCTCACAAGAATAAATCCTAGTAAAACGTCAGCT
The DNA here is from genome assembly GCF_028583425.1 of Eublepharis macularius. Classification (NCBI taxonomy): domain Eukaryota; kingdom Metazoa; phylum Chordata; class Lepidosauria; order Squamata; family Eublepharidae; genus Eublepharis; species Eublepharis macularius. Next base: position 21,678,298 of record NC_072802.1, read on the forward strand.
CAAGCAGGTAATTCCCACAGGCATGAGAAAGGCATTTTTGTTCTGTACCACTTCCAATCACTTGCCACAAATACCCAGTCTGGTCTGTATGTTCTGTTCCTATGCCCAAGGCATTCCTTCCTTCCTTCCTTCTGCATTGCGTCATCTGTGCCAAAAAAAAAGAGACCCCCTCCCCGCCAAACACTCTGTGGGAGTTGCCTAAATGTATGCAAATCTCAGTATATCTGGAAAGTATTTTTCGCGTTGCTCTATTCCAAGTTTTCCATTGCTCTATTTCAAGTTTTCTGTTCCAATCAAATACTGCAAAATATGTGTTGTGTTTTACTCATGCCCTAGGAGCATATGTGTGCATCAGAAAAAATCGCAGGCAATTTTTTTCTGGATACAATCCTACCTGTTGTTCCAATTGAGGTTGCTTTTTTGCAGTGTTTTATCCATGCACCTCAGAGCATCAGTTAATGTGAAGGGAGATGAAACTGAAAGAGATGAAAGCTACAGCAGACTACGAATGATCTAAAACTGGAATTACTTTTAGGAATTCAGGAGGAGTGGAACACAGAACTGAGAACATTCTGGAACAATAAAGGGAGAGATCAGCTTGTGCCAAGTACATATGCCACAGCCTACTTAATTGAATGCATGAAACACCCTGGAAACTTAATATAAAGGAGGAAGGGAATTCATAGAGGAAAGGAAATCCTTTCCCCCCCTGCACTGCTCAGTGCCACTTCTAGTTTCCTTTTTATCCTGTGCAAGTTTTCAATACCACCCCAGGCTTTCCTGTTTACCACTGCTACCACCACGGGATCTCTCCCCACCCCCAGCTCTAGCCCTCCATCTTACTACTACTAGTTTTTTTCTTTGCAACACTTGCACACGCACAGTTTGCTTTGGGGAGGGGTTACTTCCTTTTGGGGGGGGTTAAAAAGTGAGATGAATCCTAAATCATAGCTGTTGCCGGTCCCATTGTGTGGATTTGGTTACCTGCACTGGAGGCCGCTCTTTGCCTATTAGATACAGGGATACACAGTGGGAGAGAAACAGTTTTGCATAGAGGGGCTAGAAGACAAAGTGTTTGCAAGGTATACAAATGTTTTATCTACCTGAGAGAACGTGGTGTATTTCTCATGTACAAAATATGGGCTCACGTCCAACTGTTTGCAGACTTTGCCAAGTGGGCCTTTTCCATTCAACTTTCCTACTGCAGCCCACTAATACCCCCCCCCCCCCACACACACAATAGTTCCTGGGGATCAGCTGACCTTTACAAACACAGTAAGAGGCAAGTGGGGGGTAGAAGCAGGAGGAGGGAATTGATAGAAATCTCTACGCCCTTTCCATTAATGGAGGTGCTGTTCCTTTGGAGGGACTGCGTAGTTGGATACAGGCCACAGTGTCCCGAATATTCAAAATACACAACTTCCCTAGATTAGAAGTGCAACCTTCCAAGTGTGCATTTACTGAACAGCAACAAACTGTTTTGTTGGGAGGTTTGTGAGAAACTCCGTCCTTACTAGGCAGAAAGATCTTTGCTCAAGATGTGTGAGTGGCTGCAGTGCCACTAGAATGCTCCCAGATTCCCAAATCAAGTCATGTAATACCTTTTTATTAGGGCCAACTAATACATCACAACGAGTGTGCAAAAGTGGAGGATGGGGAGGCATTTCAAGGCACAATGGAGAAAAATCCCAGTTGTTTATCTGAAGTGTCTTAAAGTGGAATTGCTCAAGATGTGTTCCAGACTTAATTGGATTAATGGCATCGTGTGCAAAACAGATTTCAAGATGCACCAAAGGCTACTCAGACAGAGAAACAATACTGATGCACCCAGGGCCTTTTTTCTGGGAAGAGATGGTGGAACTCGGGACCGTACAATGGACCGCACTTTGGGTCAGCTGGAACAAGGGGGGAGTTTTTTAAAGTTTAAATTGCCCTCAGCGAAAATGGTCACATGGCTGGTGGCCCCGCCCCCTGATCTCCAGACAGAGGGGAGTCTAAACTCTCCTCCGTCTGGAGATCAGGGGGCGGAGCCACCAGCCATGCGACCATTTTCAAGAGGTGCTGGAACTCCATTCCACCGAGTTCCTGCTGAAAAAAAGCCCTGGATACGCCTATATGGCCAAAACTGAAGTTGGGGTAGTTGGAAGTTGAAAAGCAAGTGTGCTGTCACAGATAAAAGCAAAGAAAGGCACTAACAGATTTCTGAAGGGCCGTCGTTTCAGTCTGCTGCAGTAAAAGCAAGGAAGAGTCTATTAGCATCTCCAAGCCTGAAGTGATTTATTGTGGTAGAAGCTTTTGTACGCTTACAAGCCACTTCATCCAAATGCATGACGGCTTATGATGAAGTCGGATCTAGTTCACAAAATCTTCTGCCATAACAAGTAAGACTTGAAGGTGCCACAAGACTCTGAGCAGCTTTAACTGCAGCCTAGCCTGGCCAAGGAAAGAGGTGAGCTGCAACAGCAGGAACAGGGTTGCCAACCCTGGACTGGGAAATTCCTGGAGATTTAGGGATGGGGCTTGGAGTCGGGGAGAGGGACCTCAGTGGGGTATAATGCCATAGAGTCCATCCTCCAAAGCAGCCATTTTCTTCAGCGAAACTGATCTCCGTGGTGTGATCAGCTATAATTCCAGATCTCTAGACCGGTTTGCCAACCTCCAGGTGGGGCCTGGAGATCTCCCGGAACCACAATTGATCTCCAGCTGACAGAGATCAGTTCCCCTGGAGAAAACGGCTGCTTTGGGATTGAACTCTATGGCATTATAACTTGCTGAGCTCCTGCCCTCCCTAGGCTTCACCCTCCAAATCTCCAGGTATTTTCCAACCAGGAGCTGGCAACCCTACCTTCAGCCCCCAGTTGGAGGTTGGCAAGCCTAGGAACATAGACGCTACCTTCACTTTCGCACCAGGTCCCGATCTGCATGTCATTTACATACATACATGTGCGTAACCGTCTCTCCCCCCCTAGCAGGTGGCTGACTGCTAACCGCTTCGCGACCGCCTGGCCAATTTCTTCTACCCGGCGCATCCACGCAAGCGCAGACGGGAAAGCCGAGCGCGCGCGCCCCGGCCAGGATTGAAAGCGGGAGGTGGGCGGGGCTTCTCGCCTTTCTTTCTTCCCCCTCCTTTCCCGCTCTCTTCTGACTGGCCCTCCTCCCTTCTGGTATGCAAATGAAGCTTTAACCGTAGGGTCGCGGAGGGTGGGGGGAGGGGAAGGACCGAGAGGAAAACAGGCAGCCGGCCAGCGGGAGCTCGAGCGCGCGCGCGCGCGCGGCAGGTAGGAAGCGCGCGCAGCCCGCGCGCGGTTGAGGGATGAGGAGGCTATAAAGGCTCGCCGCGGCCGCTGTGGGAGCGCCCCGGCTCGTTCGGGCGGCGCTGGGCAGGTGAGTCGGAGCTCCTCTGCGGCCCTCCGCCGTTGGGCCTTCGGGACCTCCCTGCGTTCGCTCTCCTGCGCCGAGGTGGGGCGGGTGAGGCCCGCTGCCTGATGGGGGCCGTTGCAGCCTCTCTCCCCTCCCCTCCCCTCCGCCGGTCAGTTGTGTGTGGAGAGGGGGGAGCGGGCTTGGGCATCCCCAGCTTTTCTAACGGGGAAATTCTTCTGCTTCCTTTGGGGAATGGGCCCCTCCGCCTCCTGGAGCTCTGAGGAAGATGGGGATGCGGGGCACCTGCCTGTATCTGCCTCCTCTTGGCGGGGGGAGAGGGCTTCGCCTTGGTCCCTCTTCATTCTTTCTGATATCTTCTGTTCGCTTAGGGAGAACCACAAGCGAATGGATGTGAGTCCCTGCCCCGAGTAGCTTACAGTTAAAGTTCCACATTGGGGGCAGAAGGGACGGTAAAAGGGGGAAGGATGTGAGCTTAGATGGCAGAGAGTACGAACAAGTCTGCTGGGAAACCTACTCAGCTCTATTCGGTGGGGTTTACTCCCAGGAGAATAGGTTCAGGTGGGAAGCCGTGCTGGTCTGCAGTAGAAGAACAAGATTTGAGTCCAGTTGCACCTTTGGCCCAACTAGTTTTCCACAGTACGAGCTTTTGAGAGTCGAAGCTCCCTTTGTCAGGTACAAAGAGTTGGAAAAGGTAGGGTCTCACAGATTGTAAAGACTCCTACCTTTTCCCACTCCTTGTATCTGACAAGGGAGCTTTGACTCTCAAAAGCTCATCCTCTGGAAATCTTGTTGGCCTCAGTGGTGCAACTGGACTTTAATCATGCACTCCCAGGAAAATGTTCTTCAGCTTAGTTGAAATGGGAGAGCATCCTGTATGTTGCCCTGAATTCCTTCCTTGAGTAAAAAGGAGGGGTTGTGCTGAAGGTGGTTTTTTTTTTTTTAAATCCTGGGAGGAAGCTACCTTGCTCTTAATGTTGCTGATGGGGGTGGGGGCTCCAGCATTTCTCTTGTGAAGGGACTCTGTGCCCAGATCTTTGGTGACTGCCCTGGGTCCTCTTTCTGACAGTAACTTGCTCTTCTTCTGCTGTGTCTGGGGGATTTCTCTTCAGAGCTTCAGGCAGCTCCCCCTCTGTTGGCTTATGAGGTCATCAATCGAGACTAGGCTGCTGCACTCCTTTTTGACAGATGCGCTGGTAAGGATTTCCTCTTCTGAAGACTATGAGGAGATGGGTGCTGGGAGCTGCAGTTGATCTCATGAGGCAGGGAGAAAAATTGTCCGTTTCTGCTTTTGAGTGCATTGAGATACAGGAACAGAAAAGCCGAACCTTAGCCTTCACTTACTGTGCTGGGAGGGGGGGGGGGGCGACACTTTTCTATTTTGCCATATCTCATACAATCAATATTAAGGAGTCTAACTTTAGGGTACTTTGAGAGACAGAGGGGATTTTTAGCATTGTGTGAGACATACTTTTCATTTAGTTTGGATGTAACGATATGAGGGAAGGCTCCTGGAAGAGACTGGTTTATATTTAGAAAATGGACTAAAACATTTTAAGACCTTTACTGCTCTTTTGCCGGGATATTTTATTGATGCAACGCTTTATGGAGAGAGCAGGGTTTTTTCTTCATATTCTGTCTCTGTTAAGTAGGCGAAGAAGGAGAGCTATTCTCTACGGAAAGCATTGTGGAGTCCATTTAAAAAAACCTGAAACCAGTCTTCTGTTGCAGCTTTGAATTTTTTCCTCTTGTTTTTGCCATGAATTGATTTGTTTTGTTTTATTTTACTTTATTTATACTTCTCCTTTCTCCCCTTTCTGCTCTTCTCTATTCTAGCCTAACAACTCTGTGAGGTAGTTTAAGCTGTGTGTGTGACTGGCTCAAGGTCATCCAGCAGCCTTCCTTGGAAGGCCTTTTTAAAATCATGATTTTCCAAAGTATTATTTAATTGTGTGTTACTTTTTTCTCAACTTGTCTACCAAAGCTTATCTCATTACCTCTTCTCACTAGGTATCATTTTTAAAAATGTTTAATTTGCAGTCAATTCAATTGTTTTTCATCTTGAATATAAGAATCAAGTGATTTTCATTTGCCACACAACTTTTTTTAAAAATCTTGAAATGGCATTAAGAGTTTTTATATAGGAGTAGCTTTAGGAGTAACATCGATTTTGCTTTTCAAAACTTGTACACTTGAATAGATAAACATATGAAAACCTGTAAAAAGTTTTACTAATGTAAAACTTTGGTAGTAACGGGATATACAGAAGGTTGGGTTGACATTGTACTGGTTTTTCTCATGTCATAATTCTTGGTGCATAGCATCTATAATAATAGGGAAAGACAATAATGAAAGACCTAGTGCATACTTCTTGGCATTGCTTTTAGCTTTCATGTGAGTCTGTATATTTGTGTACTCTGTTTAAAGCAAATTGACAGAGGTGGTTCCACACACACCCATGTCTGTATAAACATAACTACTCTGTAGATTGCTCCAAACCAACCAATAAAGATGTAGGCATGTAATTTGTTTTTCAAAATCATAATGTACATTGTAAGCTTTGTTCACGTGATTGTACTAGAGCAAGTTGGCTTAACATTTTTCAACTGTTTCGGCGGGGGGGGGGGGAAGTGTATTAAAAAGTTATCTATGGTTCATATGTACCCATGTAACTGAACTGCTAGTGTATTATATTTCAATTTAATGTATGATCACTTCTTAGCAAACCTGTACAGATAGATTTATGGGCTACTGCTTGCTTAATATATGGAGGAGTGGGGATGAAGGAAAGAACCAATTCTTCAGGATTCCATCCTAGCCTCTGTCACTAATCCCTAAGAGAACTGATATGGTTTCTACACAAAATTGTAATTTGTGTAGCTACTGCACAATATTTTTATAAGTACTCCAATTATTAAATGCAGTATTAGTATTCATGGATTTAATATCTGGTCTAGTAAGTCTACATTTCAGGTCTTAAACAGGGCAAATACATTGTCATTTTCCTTTTTTTTGTTAAACACTGAAGATCTGGACTACAAACCTCCTAAATTCATGAGTGACTAGAAATTCTTCTTCAGGATGTGGCTGAAAGATCATTCCATGGTGTATCAATCTTTAGCATGAGCTTAAGAGAAATATCTGCTCAGGTAGCTTTTCTCTTGCTTGCTTGCTTGCTTTTGTCATTTTGGTGCTGCAGTGCAGAACTCTTAAGTCAGAAGTGCATTTTTTCTTTCAAAATTGACCTCACAGCACTAAAACTGCCTGCTTGAGAAACCACTTCTGTGGACAGTTCTTTGTGTAGTCAATAGAACTACAGAGCATTCAGTTTATATTGCCCCTTATGGATAGCTGCTTACACACTAGGTTAGTTTAATTGCCTTTCTCCACAGCAATGTGGAAGATTGTTTATATTGGGCAGATAAAGTTCGTGTCTAGTGTAAGCATAGTGTACTATTCTTGCAAATGTTGCCTTCAGACTAATAAAAGCCTGGTTTTGTGTATTGTCAGTGTTAACACAAGTCGCCTTGAGGACATTCAGTTGTTGGAATATTTTGTATGTTCAGCTTCGGCATGCTTACTATATTTTTAACTTTCCTGTTCTGTAATCATTTTTCTAGCAAGGCTCTTCAGGGGTTCTGTGAAGATGGTTGTTCCTGGGAGTGCCCCTGTAATTCAGCCAGACCACAGTCTTGGAACAGAGCTGGGCAGAGGTTCAACAGAAGGCTCTGCAATGGGTCCAGGTGCAGAACCAATGACTGATGAAGTGGGCACGGAACTGGAGGAGGTACGGAAGCTGCAGGAACTTGTAAGAAGACTTGAGTTCCAGAATCAGCAGTTGAGAACTAGAAGCCTCCGAAGTGTGCCAGAGGCAAAACTGCTGAGCCAGGCTGCTGCTGGAGTAGATAATTGCAATTCCAGGCTCAATGGAATGGAAATGAATAATAGCATCAACGCTCTGATGGATAAGCAAGAGTTGCAGATGGTGGCAGACCTGCACTCTGCACTAAGTAAAATGAAGTCGGAAGCAGAAGAGAGAGAAGACTGTTTGAAAAAAGATGTAGAGGCCACAGTGCAGCATAGCTGTGCCACTGCTTCTGGGAAAGCATCTTCCAACACACATTTTGTGAGCAGTACAGAAAAGCAGAGCAGTGATGATAATACCAGCTTCTCCAGCTGGGACTGTGGCGGCACAGTGCATGTGGAAAACTTCACCATCGGAGGCATTGAGCCAATAGTGAGAATGAGTGAAGAAAGTACAGCTGTAGAAGACCTTCTGAGTGAGACAACTCTGGATAAGGTGGAAGTGCTAGAGCTTGAGTATGGGACTGATGAAGAGGACAGTTGGTAGGTATCATGAACTGTCAGATTGTAGCTCAAAATATTAATGTTAAAAGGAGACTAGTCTACAATCTTCACTTCTGAAGCTGTTTATAAAAAAAAAACAGGATGAAAAAATAACCCGAGATGAAACTAACAACTTTTTTTGGTTTGTTTGGTATATCCCCAATAACTGTTTGGCCCTCTTCTCTGGTTTTGGTGCTTTTATTGATTTATTTTATGCATAATTTATTTTAAATATTTTAATGTTGAAATGTAATTTTTTGTTTCCTGCTTACAGGGCTTTATGTAAATGAAAAGGTGGTATAGAAATGTGTTAAATTAAAAAAGCATTTATTCTTTTCCAAAGAGAGGAAGCCAGGGTTCTTGAATGTTATTAATATTTCCTAAGTAGAAAGCAAAGCAGTTTATCAATCTGTGATTATTCATGTTAGGTACAGAAGTAGATATATAAAAATTAATATGAAGGAAGCACCCATAAAGAAGACTACAATAGTGTCATGGAGAAATAAGTATATAGCAACTCAACTTGAATTGGGAAGAAGGAAACTCTTATAGAAAGTTGAAAAGCAGATCAACAGAAGAGGGGACTGGCACCAGGGGAGAGCATGTTTGAGACTCTTCCCCCCCCCCCCGTTTTTCTGATTACAGTACTCTTCTCCCACCCCTGATGATAACTAAGAGCTGTTAAGATTTATTTTACAAATAGCTGTAGGCTTGACTAACTCATTATTGAAGATACGTACTCAGTATCCACTATTTTAAACATAATTGCTAGGAAGCGTGCGTTTTCCTTGCTGCTTGTGTTTTTCACTAGCAAACCCCCCCCCCCCCCCCCCCCAGCATTTGAACTAATAAGAAGCTGAGGCCATTTCAGCACGAAGACAAGACTTTGAACCAGATCCTTTAGCTGACTTTAAATTACTGAGTATTTTCTTCCTTTATTTTACAGCCAAATATTTTACAGGCTATAACTTCTTGATTCAAATACAGATTGATAGTACGTTCCTGAGATACAGAGAGCACATCTTTAAATTACGATCTTACCTATAATGTTAAAATTTAAATGAAGCATGTTAACAACTGCTAACTGAAACAAAATAGCAAATCCTTCATTCTGATAGTGTTTAAGTCCCTCCCTCTTGTGAGCTAATCAAGATGTTTTTCGCTTTTGGCTGAAATGTCACTTTCAGAGAGCTAAGCTCCAGCATTGTGATTTGTTGTAATTCATTTTCTTTTTCACAACTCGCCTACTGTTTGTAGATTCCTTTTTTTATTCTGTATGTTGTTGGTAGTATTTTGTGTTCTTAATCTGAACCTCTATTTAAAGCGGGCTTAACATTTTCTCCTTGACTCTGTCTTACTAAAAGGCGTGTTCAGTATGGCTTATCTACTCAGGCCACAAACAGTCTGAGTGGAAAAAAGCTGCAACCAGATGAGAAGATCATTTCCGTCCCAGCAGTACATTTGCCTGCTGAGCCTCACCAGACTTTCAGTTTACAAAATAACACGTCAAGAGTGGGGCACAAGATGTTTTAAGTGGCCTAGTAAACGGCTTTACCTAATTTGCAGCGCAGTAGATGTCGGGTATATGTACGTGTGTAGTTGAGTGCAACACTGGCAGAGGGATAAATAGTACTTGCCTTTAAAAGATACACTACTTACCCCACCCCCTTTAAAAACATTAGGTCTTACTGATTGAGGCAATTATAGACCAGTTTCTAATCTGTCTTTAGACAAAGTCTTCTGGAGCTTAAAAAATGCTATTTTATTTCACTGTGTAATGTTTGGATTTTAGTTTGGAAACTTTATTAGTAACTGTTAGCTTGTTAATGTTTTGATTTTTATCCTACTAGTTGCTTTGGAAACTTTTTGGTTGAAACTAATAAAACAAACTGTGTTGTACTTTACCAGCCAAACTACTCTATAGGGGTGGGTGGGTTGATAAAGTTATTGTGTTCATTTTTGAATTGATATTGAACTTCCATCCTCCTACTTAAGGCTATATGTCTCACCAAGAAAGTCATCTATAGATGAAAAGGAATCTCCCTTGAAATGGTGCAGGCAGGTGTTGGATCACCCAAGCCCTGAGACAGAGGCAGCCTGCCGCACCCTCATCAATAGGCTTGACCAAGGTAAGTGAGCTAATTGATTTCCTTTACATAGTATATTATGTGTACCTTGAGAAATATGAGGGCCAACATTCTGTCATTGGCTTATTTTAGGAATTGTTGATCATATAACACAGATTAAAGTATCCAAAGAGCTTGAGGAAAAAATCATTAGAGGATTCAGTTATTTCCTTGTTAAGTATTTTGAACTTTGGAGCAGAATGTGTTTAGCCAAAGAGCCTTGATTTCTTGATCTTTTGCTTTGTTCTCTAGGCTTCTTGCTGGAGCTGGCTAAACCAGATAGCATTAGCATTAAGTGCTGGGCAGGGCGCCATGGAGATAATCTTACTAGGCTCACTGTAAGCAAGATGGTGTACATGATCCTTTAGTAGAGGTGTCTTAATCAGATGAAGATTTCTGACATCACAGTGACACTAAGATACCACCCTTGTCCAAAGGCAAACATTTTCAGAAATCTCAAGTTTAAATGTAAATCTCTGTTAAATGTTCTCCAACTCCTAAAGGAAATAATTTCTGTTTAAGCTGCTTTAAAATAACATACTGCCTTTCTCTGAAAACCTTGTAGACTTGTAATAATTTTTTCCTCGGTGTCTAAATTTTGTGGTGTTTAAGATTCTTATGTGTATTGTCATCATCAGAGGCTGCAATGTCATGCAATGGATTTCATGTGTGTAGCAGCTGTTGTAATCTCTGCTTCAAGCACAGTTCTTTTAAATGAAAGCAGTTAATTTGCATCATATATAGATGTAAAATAGCGTGGTTTATTTATGGAATTTAAAAGTATAAATCCCTTTTCATTAAAACAATTATAATATTTTGAGAGGGAACTGCATGCTACCATATCATAAATAACTTTTTCCATTTTTCCCAATTGGTAAAAACAAAGACAAGTTGAAAACAGAAACCATCAAACTACATACTAAAAAGGTAGATTTATTATCTGGACTTAAAGATTACCTCAGCATTTTATATGCAAAGAAAAGAACTGGGCAAAAACTCAGAAAATAAACATGCCTATAATGTGATTAAAGAGTAGTAATAAATTTGGATATTCCATTATACCTCATAATATTATTGAAGATTGTAGTGTTGTTCCATTATACTGTGACACTTACTATGTAAGTGTATATAAAGATGGTTAACTTATTAGATTTCTGTTGCAGTATACAGTATATCCTTAAAGAACCGCTTGCCAAGTTTTGTCTTTATTCAGAACCAGTGGTTGAAAGATCCATAGCTTCTTTTCTTGAGCTTTCACTTTGACTTTAAACTTCAGATTGAATATTTGTTCAAACTGAAACAAGCTTCTCATTTATCTTCATGTGTTAGCTTGTTTCTTGACTTTTGTATGTGTTTTTTCAAACATTCATTAGATTATCTGACCTAGTGTGGAAGATGACAGGAAACTGACACCAGAAAAAAGCAAGAGAAATCTTTGTTGTATAAAGGCTCTGCCACCGTGGTTATTATTTTTTTGTTTAGTAGCTGTCCTTTCCTCAGTAAACCCAAGGCAGGGGGAATCAGTCAAATGAAAAAATGTATTTATCTTAAAATATTGCAGGTTGCTAGAATAATGCTGAGCAGATTCTCAGATTGGATCAGATATCTATACATCGGAAAGTACTTTTCCAGTTTGTTATAAGAGTATTGTTTCCTTAGTGATCCAGTCAAGTGGAGTAACAAGTGCTATCACTAAATTTACTGTCTTTAATTCTTGGTTCTAAGATTTGCAGTGTGAATTCACTATGTAATATTTTTTTAAAAAACACCTTGAAAGTTTTTTGCTGATATTTCTGATGGCTTTTGAGATTTTAGAAATTTCCCTCAAACATCCAGTTTTTCCACATTGTGTTGGGGGAGGGAACAGAAATGGAGTCCCCCTCCTGAATTTTCCATATTTCCACCCCATGTCCACACCTCCCCCTCTACACCAGGCCACAAGGGATTGCAGTAGGCCAAAACTTAGCCAAGCTATAGAATACAGGTCAGGCTCTGATGGTTGGTAAAGAGAGACATCTCTCTCTAAACGCCAGTCTTGCCATCATGTCAGAGTGTTCAGAGAAGCAGAAGTGCAATATAATTCCCACGTGCTTGATGGCAGAATACTAACCTACTTTGAAAAAAGCAGCAACTGATGCTGATAAAGGGGTGTTTAAGGGAAATGTAACATGTTTTTGCACTGTCAAAATATTCTGTATTTGTACCCTGTAACTGGATCCTTGGGAGGACTAAGCAGGAGAAAACACAAGAGCTGAAATCGTTTATTATTGTTTCTGCTGCTTTTACTTTCTGTTTTAAGGCCAATTTGGCCACTCTGGAATGTATTCAGTTGGCTTTCAGAGAATCTTAAAATGCCCGTTTTGTGTGTGGAGTGCAGTTTGAGCTGAGGAATTTAAAAATCATTTAGAATAAGACCTTGATTGTACTCTGCTCTAATAATTCTGCTTCTCTTTGAACTTGTGCTGTTGCATCTCAGCCACAGGTAGCAATGGGAAATTTCCTTAAATGTAACATCTATGTGCCAAGCACTTATGTGGTTTTTGCAGTTGTCATTTATAGCAGTTCTTCCAAAACTATTTCTTGTGCTTTAAATTAAAACACCTTAAAGAGAATTGAGAGGATGTGGCCAAAGCTATCTTCCCGCTGAATTCATAAATGAAACTGCCACAGTACAGCTCTACCTACGTGTGGCCCCAATACATGCTGGATAGCCGATTAACACTGAACATACCTTTGTTTTACATCTAACACTATACTTACTGTGTCTAACCATTATAATAATCTGTTCTGTGCCGTGTTGGATAGGAGGAGAAGTGAGGAGCAAAATTGCTTTTTGTTGCTAAAGGAAGGCTGGTGAGCTTGCTAGTATGTATGTTCATTGCACAGTAATGTAGCTTGCTTGGGTATAAGGTTGCTAACCAGCCAGGAAAAAAATCTTGCCTCTTTAATATAGAGAAATCTGCTGTTAAAGCTTTTCATAGCATGGAGCTAAATAATACCACCTAATAATTTCTGCAGATCAAACAGATAAAGAGACAGCTAGAGGGACCCGACCTCTTTGAATGGTGGTGACCCTACTTGGGACTCATGATTCCTGTTTCCTGACTTTCCAAATAACTTGAAGGGGGTGTTGTGTATCTCCCACATGAGATGAATTATCTATCCATGTACTGAATATCCTCATCAGCCCCTTCTGTATGTTACCTGGGAAGTATGGAAAAGGGCAGTACTGCTCTTGTTTGAGTGTAGCCTGTCAAGCTGCCTTGAGGCTGTGTGAGGTAGACATAACAAGATAAGGCAATAGAAATCACAGTTAATCTGATACTTGCAGGTCTGTGGGGTTTAGAACCACAAGTAGAGAATTGAGAATTGTCTCATTGTTTTAATTCCAGACATTTTAATTTTGCCAGTCAAAGTTGGAAATCTAATGACTGGTTTGTATCCCGATCAGGGGTGAGTGTGTTTGGCATGTAATGCATGCAAATAGTCATTTGACATGTTGTGTCTCTCCTCCTCTTCTTGATATGTGTTTAACTTGTATTGTTTCGTGGTTTTGTTATATCTTCCTCTAGCCAGTAGGTGGAAATCCCTGTATTGCAGTCCGCTGGCGTCTCCAAGTGTGCATAACTTGAATACAGACACAGGGTCCTGTAGCAATGCACTAAACTCTCCTGGGCACTACAAATCAACTAACAAACCGCTACTAACATGTGGCAGCTCAGGTATGGCATGATGCTGGGGGACCCTTTCAGAGGACTGGAAGTGGGAAATGCATGGGGTTGGGTGAGGGGGTGTGGAGGAGGCATGTGCTAAACCGCTCTTAATACGGTTGCTTAGGTTTTCCTCTCGCCCAGTGCTTCGGGAAGTTTTCTAGCTCAAATGCTCTTCTGTGTCTGTGCTGCCTTTGGTAGCTTTGAAAGCTCTAAATGGAAAGTCTGCCTATGGGGTGCATCAAACGCTTTCATTCCCAGGGCATTTGATCGATCCTTAGGATAAAGCACTGGCAGAACCGGGTGCTCAGACATGGTGTGCTGCTCTTTCAGTGCCATCTCTTGCTTCATTTTTATCTGAAGAATTATCACTCGCATGCACACTAGTTCCTGTGTTTTAGGGTCAGCTTTGCATGTGCCATCATCAGATCCTAAATAAATAAAATGGGCGTTTGTGAGTTATCTCAGCTGCTTAGGTTTTGAAAGCGTTTGGTCCATCTAAAGTCTGCTTGCTTTTTCCGAGAGAGGTGTGATCGGTTATTTACAGGTGGTAGCAGCTTAACCATGCAATGTTCCTAATGTTTACCCTGGGGGTGAATGTTCTTAAATGGGGTGCTTAGCATGCTCACGGATTAGATGTTGGTGTGCAATTGATTTTAAAGTTACGCTCTTCTGTGCTTGATTTTCAAAATCCAGGACCAAATAAGAGGCTGTAATAACAGTTCTCAAAATATTGCTTGAATATTTGGGGTGGAGTGAAGAAGAATTTAAGAATGGGTATAATCCAGTTGCTGTCACCGGGATATTAACCTGTTAAAGCACTCATTGTATTACTTCCTTTGTTGTTTCTCATGAAAGAAATACATAGGTGGGAATAGCAACACTGAAGCAATGGTATCTCATGACCTTTGGTATTTGAATGTGCAGAGATGCTTCTTTCTCTGAAGCATAGAAAAAGAAACAAAAGATCTGCTTCACTAACCTTTTTTGGGTAACTCTGCTTGAGAACCAGCTTGGTCAAAAGGCAATATAAAACTTTATACTTGTAGAACATGCTAATAAATTTTCTTTTTAGAGACTTAGGAATTTCTGATCAGCATCCTTCCACAGTATTGGAGGGGTGGTGGCAATTCATAAGAACCCCCACCCCTTAACATTGGAAAGGGCTACCACCCCCACTCCCCTACATGAGAAATGCTATCAGATGCATTTGGTGAGGCAAGCTACAAACAGTGCCATTGTACAAGAAGTAAACTAAAAGTTCCTGAAACCTTTCTGCATCTTTTCATTGGACTGTTCACTTGCCTGCTAGATCTGTGGTTCAAAGCTTCTTCACGTTGCTTCCCCTGCACAACTTGGTTTTAGTCTTCATCTACATCATCCGGTAGTTAAGCCTATATAGAACAAGAAGCCTTCCAATTTCTTTTTAGGGACTGGTGAGATGAACTAGTAGACTATTAGATTCTGCCTGTTTATCCTGTTGTGCCAAATTCTACTTTAAAACTGTAGATTTAAGGGAAGATGAAGAGACAGGCTCATGTATACACATGAGCTGATTAAGGCATCTTGAAAGATAGACTGACCTGCTCAGATTTGGGTTTTCCTAGTCCAGGGTTGCACAAACCCCAGGTGCTGGGTTATCATGGCGCCTAGAAATTTCACTTTAGTGCCTAGTACTTCTGCAATAACTTTACTGTAATGTGTCTCAATGAGAAATACAAAATGTATCCATCAATCATTTCATATCAGAATATGTTTTGTATGGCATAAATACATTTGTATGAAATTCTTCTAATTGCTTGTTTTTATATATATACACGCACATTTGTTTATAGCTTTAATAATATTACAAGAAACTGATGAGGTTAGGATTGGGTTTTGTGGTAGCAATAATTAGGAAGTATGATAGTTAATATATGAAAAACAAGTCCCTTCTAAATTTTTGCTCTGGCTCCTAGAGCCAAAGAAAATTTGTCAAGACTTGTCCTAGTTAGTGTAGTCAGGAGTTTGGGGTAAAAAACAGGTAAGATTTACTGCTGTTTAATCTGCTTCTATATTGTCTTAATTTTTACGTTATTCTGTGGAGTCAACATGACTGCAGCTGTTTGTGTTAAGGGTCTTGGAAATTTAAGACTGCTCAGGTGAGACTTTTAAGGCACATCCTGCTTAGACATAACTCTTGCTCTATAATTAACTTGGGTTCCTGTTTAATGAATAAACTCCCAATTTCCTTGTATCCCTGCCCTTAGTAAATAGCTACTCACCCTTCTTGGATGTGACATGTAAGAATTGCCCTCAAGCAGCAAGCCAGTGTTTAAATCTTGGTAACTGTAGATGTCAAAGCCAAAAATGCCCCCCAAAACCACTGTGTAAAATTCTTGAGTCTTAACCTTGATTCAATCTGTCTCTGAATTTGAAAAGGAGGAGATAATCTTAGAGAAGTCCTGTCCAAACTCTAGGAGGAGATTTTGGGGGTTAGATCCTGTCAAAAAGATCCACATGTGCAAATATGTGTGTGCGATTTTTGTCAGTTTTTCCTCTGCCGCACTAAGCCTCCAACTTTTCCTTCATGCTGCTTCTTGAGCCCCCCTCCCCAGGAGCAGCATTTTGGGGTTTGGTGGGATGGGGGAGGCAAGGAAGTCATGCTTAGAGGGGATCAGGCCCGTTTGAAAGATGAAGTTGGACATCTGGTAGAGCCAGTCCATGTTAATTACTGGCCTGCATGTCTTTTGGCTAAGAGAAGGATGTCTTCTGTAATATATAAGTCATGTCTGCAAACAAGTATCTTAGGATGTCCAGTTTTTCCATTGGAAAATGGAGGAATTACTTGAAAATAAAGGGTGCATGTATTATTCTAGCTTTTCTCCCTGCTGGGCCTTCATATCTATAGTCGTCTCCTGCTCCAACAGGTTGTAGAGGCCTTTTGTCAGTGTCCTGAGATCCAGTGTGTTAACCACACGCAAAGAGAATGCTATATATAGATGTCTTTCTCCTTTATAATCTGGATAAGAAAGGCTGCTTGCATTTTGAGCTAATTTCTAGATAACCCAACTGGTAAACTTGATCAATTTATTTTGACGCTTCACTGTACTTACTGCTAGACTAAAACGGGATTGTTTACTAAAGATGAGAGTACTTTTAATTGAATATTTATTTAAAATATTTTCTAAAACAATGGTTTCTGTTTCTTTCCTGCCACCTCTGAAAGGTTATTTGAGTATGCACTCAGCTTTAAGTTCTCAGTCCTCTGTTGAAAGTGAACTCAGTACATCAGATGACTCCATATCAATGGGATACAAACTGCAGGATTTGACTGATGTCCAAGTAATGGCCCGCCTACAGGAAGAAAGTATGTGAAAGCCGTTTAATCTCTTCTCTACATTAGGTCTGCCTTTTTGTCACAGAATTTTATAAAGCCCATATATGCCAAAATAAACTCATTTGACATTTATTCTCCTTTTGTGTCATTTTAAGTAACTGCATAAACTGACCACTTATACCAGGCAGCTGAATGTCATTATCCTTAGCAGTGCTGGATGTAAGTAGAGGAGTGATCTCTGGTGATCTCTAAGGCTTGCCAAGCTCATTACAGCTGTTCTAGAACATTGGCAGTTTTCAGCACAGAAGGTTGGGTTGTTGGTTTGAATCTGAAAACTTAGGAAACTTTTGTGTAGAACTTGAATTGCCCTCTTAATAGATAACAGGAAAAGAACAGGAGCAGAAGATACACTTGTGTAGGCTGGCTGCTTGTTAATGATACTGTTACTTGGAGACAGTCCATCAAAAGGGGAAAGCAAGGATCCACAAAAGAAAGTGGGATGAATGGAACTGTACTTAACAGATTTCACTATCCTTCTTGCCAATTAAGAATCCTGTTCAGATGTTGCCCCCACACATAATCACCACTACCTTGTGCCAGTTTAGGTATCTTTATAACCAGATTCTTGAGGTGGTTAGGAACACAAGCGGATTTGCTGAAGAATCCTCCCCCCGCCCCCCGCACCTCACCTCCAGATATATGGAACAATAGCTGTGCTGTTTGCTCTACCTTTATTAAGATAAGCATAAAGAGGCTTTCCCACCTGGTGTGGTAGCCACAAATAGATCATTACTGGGCACTGACCACTTAAGCTGGGCAACGGGGAACTCTTGCTGTCAGACAAGAACCTTAGTGTGATCAAGCAATGATTGTGTCCTCTGTGACCATACTTAGGTCTCCGTCAGGACTGCGCTTCCAGCTCAGCCTCCGTTTCTCGCCGCAGCTCCAGTGCCTCCTTGCATTCTTTGCGCAGAGGCACCTACAGTGACCAGGACTTTGACACATACAGCTTGGAGGATGAAGATGATGACTGTTCCCTTTCCTATCATAGCAGCCACAGATATTCCCCATCCCCCCTCAGCTCTCCACGGTGCCAGTCCCCATCCACAAACACAGACTACGGCAAGGTGGCAGGCACCCGGATTCGGCCGCCACGGAGAACAATGCAAAGTTCTATGCAAGACAGATTGAAATACTCTGGGAATGAAGGTATGTGATACAACTGCTGAATTTGCCTGGTTCTGGAATGCATAGCTTTGGCAAGTAGAGGGTGTGTAAGTGTGTGTGAGAGAGAGAATGAATATACACGGAAGCAGTTGTTTTCCTTGTCATTTCTGTTTCATCACAGAGGAGCTGCGGCACAGCATGCCTAACTTGGCCAGAACAGGCCTGCGCTCCTTGGAATCTGTAAGGAACAGCCGCAGCTTGGAGTCAGATCTCCAGGTTCCTAGTAACCGACTCTCCAGAATCCAACAACCATCAAGCAGTAAGCTGTGAATGTTCTTGTAATTTGTTTGCTATTCTACCTAAAACCCTATTGTTTTATTCATGCCTTCTTTCTCACTCCATTTCAAGGTCTGACAACAAGTAAGCTCCGATACTCCTCTGGTTCTGGGCAGTCTCCTTTAACAGTCCGACAGCCGATGAAAGCGGGTTCCTGTACGAATGCTCTCTTAACACCACGACAGCCCGTTAGAGCCACTGGTTATGCAAGTCCTACTGGTAGAGTTCGAAAGCTACAGTCTTCCACACTCAACCCAGCTTCTGCAGGCAGTAGTAGTTCTATGGCTAGAAATAGTGTAGCCACAGGAGCAAAGAATTCTGCAGCTAAAACGCGAACGTCTGTAGGGGGAGCACCTGCTCCAAAGAGCAAGCTGAACCAGCCAGCCAAGAGGTAAGAACAAAATGAGATGACACTGTATGTCCTGTATGCTGGGCATTATTCTTTGTACTATATGTTTGACCATCATCTCAACTGAGTGCTCATTTCTTTGAGCTTACAGCAAGGCCCATTTGTCAGCTTGCTAATGCTGAACAAATTACTCAGTGAAATACCATTTGTATAATTTTGTCCTAAAAAGGGAGTGGATATTTGCAGTGAATGAAGAATGCCTATCGAGAGTGAAATAGGAAGTGTTTGAACTGTATTGCTGTGTGAAGCTAACCTCTGTAGGACTGGGTCAAAAACAGTGTGAATGCCAAACAAGACACCTGGTGCCAGATAGCTACAGGGCTGTTAAGAGAACTTCACGCTTGCATGTTTTTGAAAACCAGCGTCTTTCAAAAACATGCACCTAAAAATTTGGAGTTTTGCTTCCCCAGTGATTTATATGGGAGTAAGAGGGTGTTTGAAACCCATCTTTAGTGAATGCAACAGATACATCCTGTGGGTTTGTTGATGATGCACTTTCTCTTTTCTTGAGAAGCAGTGTGGGGTAGACCTTACAGTGTTGGGCTATGATTGGGCAGACCCTCGTTCAGTTGCCTGCTAGTTCACTAACTGACCTTGGGCTAGACACTCTATCTAACCAGCCTTATAGGCTTGTAAGTGTAAAAGGGCAGAGAGCGATGTATGGTACTTAGATTTCTTTGGAAGAAAGGTGGAAGACGAAGTAATATCACACAATGCTCAGAATATTTTGTCTAAACTACCAAATCTATATGTTCCAACAGATTTCCAAAGGCTGGTGTTTCTGCTGATGACTCTTGGAAAGATGGGTGTTACTGAGCCAATGTGGAGAAATGCTGAACAGCCAAATCTTGGTGAAGAGGTAGGTGGACCAAAGCCCAGCTGGCTGGGCAGGAAGCTGTGGAAACCCCACCCCATTGCTACCAGACTTGACCAACTCGGACAACCTTTATGCGAACTCAGACCACCTCTCGCCTTCGGTTTGACTTGATGGTGGCAATTGACTGCCTTTTTGTTCCTGCTGTACTTGCTGTTGAGCCAAGAGGACTGATAGTAGCATCTGTATATGGAGTACATACATATGGCTCTGATGTCCACTCTTGGAACTTTTTTCCTCCATGTGCCCACAGAGAGGGAAATAATGTGCGATGGAGTTCTTGTGCTAGCAAGCAGCTTTGATTCTTTTGACACTTTGGGGCATAATTAGAAATACTCTTGGAAAATGTCACCTGGAGCATCAGATTTTCTTCTTGGAGACTCAGAGGGTTTTTTTTTACTTGTCCTATATTAGGTGTTTCTTCACTACTTTTTATTATTGTAGAGGTTGAATCAGGTTTTTATATCTATTGGTAGTACAAAATTTGTATCTCCTGTCACAAAAGTACCATCACCAGTAAGACTTTTGTGCCATCATGTGTGCAGGGTTGCTGTGAAGTCATTTAGACATGACTTGCTCTCTCAAACTGGGCAAGACCTTGGTGTTGGGTGGTGGTGCCACATCCAGAAGCTCACCACATATCTGAAGTGTTTCTCCCGTTATCCTCACCCAATCCCAGATGCAAAAACATTCTGCTTTTGTATAACTCTTTCTACTGTCTTTTTTTTAAATGAAGGAACTTGGTTTTTAAACTAAATCAGTAGCTGCTAAATACCCGAACACAAATCATATTGAGAATGCAAACTGGCCTGCCAGCCTATTTTCTGCCACCAATGTGACTTGATATTGTAGTTAATAAATGTGAAGGGGTTAGTAAAACCTTGCCTTCAGTAGCACAGTGTGTCTTGCTCTTCTTTCACTGGCCTGTATGTAATTGATGAACGATGTGCAGATAATCATGGCATTTTCCCTGCAAAAGAATTTACCTTACCCTGAGGTGATTTGAATTTCTAGACAAAGGATTTTTTTCTGCTTGTTTTATATCTTTGTGTGTACTTTGGCTGGGGGGGGGGGGTGGATCTTTATTGCAAGGAAGACCAGGAGCCTTATGAAGAATGTATTGGATAAAATCAAAGCTCACCTATTGAAGTCACTTGACCAAGATACCAAATGATTGAGTAATGTATGCCTAATGTAGTTTAACACTTAGTTTCTCCTTCTGGGCTGTGGGGATAACAGGTTCTTCTGACTGCTGGGAGGCATCCTTGCTATTTCTCACTCTTAATTACTAGGTACCGTTTCCTCTCAATTCTATTTTTGGTCTTATAAACAAAGTCTATTAAGAATGTCAGGCCAACAATATGGGACAGATTATAGAAACTTCAACTATACTAGTAAAATCAAAGTTACAAATGGTCAATTCTTTTACTGCAGTTAAGTAGCTGGAACTATCAAGACTAAAAACATGCTGGAAAGAGGAATGAGGAAATCTAATATAGAAATTAGTATAGGTTAAGCCTTTTTCACTGCACATGGGAAAAATTTGAAATTATGAAGTCACAGAAGTTAGAGCCTTGTTTATAAATAAATTTTTTTTGTGTTATATGGAGTGTTACTTCCCCTGATGAGTTTCAGTAGTACCCCATCGAAAGGCCATGGATTTCTGCAAAGAGGTGATTGAATTGCTTCCAGAACAAACTGTGCTTAACATAACTCTTATTCGAAACAAAAGCTGCTATATAACTTAAGTGCCTACTGAAGCTCAGGAAAAGGTAACTGACTTTGGCACCCTTCCCTTCAGCTCTATGCCTGGTTACAACCCACAGCTCAGCAGCTTTTTAAAGGTTTTGCTGTCTGAAAGGATTTCAAGATGACAATCCAGAGAAGTTCATACAGATTCCCCACTTGCTATGTAAGGAAGAAAATGCAGGTTGCAGCCTGAAAATACGGTTTGTGGGAGTAAAACTCTGCTAATTTGCATTCAAGCCTTTTTAAGTTTCCAGTAGTTCTGTGTTGGTCTGCAGTAGAACAGCTGGACCTGAGTCTTCAGGTATCTGAAGAAGGAAGCTTTGGATCTTGAAATCTTATACTCTGAAAATCTTGCTGCTCTCTACCTGAACTTAAATTCTGCTAGTTTGAGGACATTAAAGCTCATGTATAATTACAGCTACTTCTTGTTAAAACATCTTGATAGCTAATATGTTGTGAGTTAAAGAGGCTTAACATGGAGGTAGCTTTAAGAACTGCTGCCCTGGAAGAAAAGCAGTAGCAGCAGAACTTCAGCAGTATACTCTTCCCCCTCATACCTGATAAAGGTTCACATCAACTGTCCCCAATATCATAAATTTATTCAAACAGATAAGCTTTATTTTACAATAATGCATCAGTGAATTTTTTAAAACAAGAGAAAGCCATTTATTTTAGAATACATATAAAGGCAATCAAAATAATAGAAAAAATGTTACTAACAAGCCTTAAAACATGCACAATTAATTCAACATTGACTTGTGCCTGGAAGAGGTGAGGGACGAAACAGGAGGAGGGGGTGTCCTTCTCAAACAGAGCCTGACAACTGAGTGGGGCTAAAAGAGACCAACCCTTCCCATCATGGTAGCAATAGGTGAAGCGAATCACAATGCTCACCAGTGAGGGTCAAGAATGCCTTACTAAGGATGAAGACTGACTGCAGACCGAGCTACTAACCTCTGGTATTTGCAACAAAAGAAAGGGGCACAAAATGTATGTGGCCAACAGAGCTAAGTTCCAACATACTGAATCAGCACTCATTTCTCATAAAGTGCTTGCTATCTGTGGTCTTGCCTGGGAAAAGCTGTAAGCTCTTCCAACGGAAAAAGTACCAAGCATTTGGAGCAAAAGATTTGGCAAGTTCATATCTGAGCAGGCGCTTTTAAGCAATTTGTCCTCAACACAGCAGTGTGCGTAACTTTTGAAGTCACCCATCTCTGGCAGCAGCTGGCGCTGACATGTTGCTCTGAAAAAGACTTCCAAAACGTTAAGCACTTCACCAGCAACTTCCATGTAGGGCTTTAATATTTAGTGACAACTTCTGGAAGCACTCAAAGCTTCTCTAACTCCATCCCCCAGTCAAACAGCAGCTTAGGACCCCACTGGATCTTCTGGCATGACAGCTGAAGTTACTGCTGCCCAGCTACAAAGCATAGCTTCCTTGTATTCAGAGTTAGCTAACAGCATCCCTTGTAGCTGCTTTCCTTTAGGGCTTTAATCAACAAGGGCAGTTATTTAAGCCCCCTTGTTGGCCCCAGCCAGTGCAGAGAGGAGCCCCTATTACAGGCAGAAAGACACCCTAAATCAGGCACAACAGAAGAGCTCTTCAAAACCACAAATAAGCAAATTGTTACAGCTACATGAAACATTTATAGACACTCACAAAGCAGACCCCGCCACCATGCCCAAGAACAGACACCCCCTTCCCTAGGTCACAAGGGGGTGCCCCCTCATGAACAAAGTTAAATCCCAACAGGAGCTTAGGAAAGGCACCACTGGGAAAGTAAGCATGGGAGGGAGCCAATTATCACATCTACCTGGGCCAGTATAAATGAACAGAAACCCATTTTGGTCCAGTGGTCTCCTTTCCCTCTGCAATTAACCTCCCAAGGACCAGTTATGGAGAAGTCGCCTTCAGCTCTTCCCATTCCCCTCCAGCAGGGTCTCAGGACAGTAAAGTGCAAAGCATGATAACACAGACATATGCATAGACCCTCCCAACAACTTTTCTTTCACCTGGGGAAGCTCTGCAATGAAGACAAACGAAGCTCCCTTCAAGTAGGTTTTAATAGAGATGCTACCCCTGAAGGCTGTAGTTTGGGGTTGCAGGCTCTTTTGGGGGTGATAAGGCAAAAAAGACTTGAGTATCCTGGAAGGATGAAGAGCTAGGAGGTCCAAGTTTGTTTTATGAGGGTCATTCCTTCACATAAGTTCTCATTCACATGTGCTCTTGTATGCAGCCAGCCGGTTCCAACAGCTACTTCTGTACACAACTCGGCCATGAGAGCCCTCCGCAGGCAGCTGACACAATGATGTAGATTATGACCTGTGTGGAAAATGGACTAAGTTGTTTCCCCCATGATGCAAGACCCATGTTTAGTTCAAGTTCTTACATTTCAGCAAAGGCTGTTGATTCTGGTTTTTCTGTACCACTTGGGGCAGTATTATAGGTGCTCTAAGGAAAGCCAGCACTCTTGGCTAGACTTGCCAGTTGTCCACCTTGAGATACCAAGGAGTGGAAGAAACAATAGCTGGGAAAAGGTTTCCACTGTGATGCCTTAGGAATGTCTCCTAATCTTTACCAAGGAGATTAGGGGGAATTCCTAGAGCATTACCTGGAAGTGACATCACATCCTCCCCAGACACTGCCCTCAAAATCTCCTGGCATTTGCCAAAGCAGTGCTAGCGACCCTACTTCTGGCCAGGGAGAATCACAACTAAAGGTTTCAGGATATGAACAGAATGCACTGTTCAATAAGGGCTAGCATATTGCTTTTTATCTTCATTGCACTGTTTTTGCAGAAAGGTAAGGAGGGATAAAGGAGGGGGCAATGGCAGAAGGGAAAAGAACCAGGAAGGGCATCACAGGCGCCCTTCCTGCACCGGCTCAATATGTAAAGAAACTTACAATTGTTACTATGGCAATAATGATGGTGAGCTTGAGGTTCTTCATACACATGGCTCGAGCCAGGTTCCTGCTGGTTGTTTTGAAGGTGACAGACTGCAAAAAGAGCACAGAAGAGCTGCTAATGGGCATCCTAAGGTACCGTTTTAAATGTTCATACTCCATCATTCATCCATAGTTAAGACAACAGCTAATAATAGATCAGGAATCCCAGAGAGGAAAAAGCAGCCTTTGGATTATTTATACCCTGCTTTTCTCCCCCATGGTGACCCAAAGCAGTTTACAACATTATTCTCCCCTGTTGTGTTTTAAACAGCCCTGAGAGGAAAGTTAGGCTGAGTGACGAGTTTTCCTGGCAGAGTGGGCGTTTGAAACTGGGTCTCCCAGATCCTGGTCCAACATTCTACATCACACTGGCTCTTAAAACAATAAAAGCTCAGCAACGTCAATATATTTAACATGATAGAAGAGCAGCCATTACATTAAATTGGGAGGCTACGGTCTGAAAACTGTCCGTGTCTGACAACAAACATAGGGAGGGAGCTTCACAAACATGGCACAATCATGAGAAGGCCTGCCCTTGTAGCCACCTGCCTTGCTTGCACAGGTGGGGGAACATGAGAGACATGCTGCTGACAAAGATCTTCATACAGTTCATTTTTAACCTGCCTGCTTTTAATATATAGTGAACAAACGCCCAACATGGGCTAGTCTGTCCCCTCCACCTTTTCCCTGTTTCCTCTGTAAGTTTATTTATGGCTCTTATATACCACTTTCCTCTCCAAAAGGACTCAAGATAAAAATACCAGAGTTTACCAATTCAAATGGATAGTACAACTCAACAGGAACAACTATATCCTGGACTGGTCCTGATTAACCTGGATGTACGACCTCCCCATAGTAAAATACTCTTCTTACTAAGAACTGTTCAAAAGCTTCATCACAAAAGCTTTAATAATTTACATGGAAAGCGATATTCCTACATACTTAATTTTTTTCCTCCAATAATTTACATTGTGTCAGCCAAACCACCTAGGCATCATCTGGTAAGTTTTCAAAGCAAGTTTAGATTTTGGGTCAGGTTTCTATGGATGAAAGAACCAGCCAGACGCAATACTGAGACTCTTGCTGCATACTCAGCAATCTACAGGCAGTGGGGAGTTTGCTCCTGTCCATATATGTTGTCAGTGTATATAGCCTGTCATTAAACAAACAAACAAAAAAGACGGCAAGGCCCACTTCTTGCAAAGAGTGAGCTTCTGGAAAATGAATGGGAAAACAGTCACAAGCACCAAGTTTAACACAATTGAGGAGGAGAGGGAGCAAATCAAGTATCAAGCAAATCATGGCTTAAAAACTTGGAACAAAGCAAGATTCAATCTGCCTCCTACAAAAACCTGTCCAGGAGAAGCTCCAAGACTTAGAATCAGACCCTGAGTGGACTCCTATGAAGGCACAGCCTCAGCTTGCCTGCTTAAATCAGCTGAATATCTTCAGTGTTTGAGCTTGTCCGGCAGCCACAGCTGTCTGTCTTGCCCTGCTACAAAA
Source organism: Eublepharis macularius (assembly GCF_028583425.1). Classification (NCBI taxonomy): domain Eukaryota; kingdom Metazoa; phylum Chordata; class Lepidosauria; order Squamata; family Eublepharidae; genus Eublepharis; species Eublepharis macularius. The sequence goes on from NC_072802.1 coordinate 21,704,163, forward strand.
TTACAAGGAATGACCTCATAGTGGCCCCATCATGCCAAATTCCTTTCAGGAAGGGTAGTACAAAGATGTAAGGACAGAAAAGTGCTCCTTGCATATTTTCAACCTCCTTCCTTTCCATCGATCAACAGCCCCCAAAAGATGTAAGAGCAGCCCAACAAAGGAGGTGGAAAGTCTGGACAGAGCACAGCAGAGCAGAGGAATTTTGGCACCCTCTGCTGGATGCCAACAGAAGCACTTGACCTAGCTCTTGATAGATTGTAGGCTCAATGGCTGATTTGGGAGCGCTCCCCCCTCCCCACAAATACACACATCTCACATTTTTGTCTGCTGAATCTTTGACAAGACCTAGCTATCCAACAATAGCATCTGCCAACTGTTGTCTCACTTAGAAGAAAGAGCAAAAGATTCACCACCCTTGTTATTTTGCTCCTCTGAACTTTTAGGTCAAAAGCATACTGTGTAACCTGCAAACTTGCAACCAGGATTTTAAAGAACAGCCAGTCCAAATGGCTCAGGAATAAAGTGCCCGAAGTATTTCATTCTGGCACCTTCCTTACTATTTCCTTGTGACAGCCATACACACAACATGCTCCAAAGGGTGGGATAGTCTTCCCTTTCAGCCTTGCCTTTTCCGCACACTCACATTTACTAATGGAACTCTGAGGAATTTAGATGTTTAGCTCCCTGCACTACTTCCAGAACTTACAGAATCCACAAGATTTTCAGTTTTGTCTATCAGCAACTCCAGCTTCTCTCCTCTTTGGGCCACCAGATCTAGAATAGGAAAAGAGAGCAGTGAGAATGTGAATGGGAAAGCAGTTCCCCTCCTGTGGCCTGCCAAGTAGGAAGCTCTCCGCACAACATGATGCTCTCAGTCTCCTGGCCAAGTCTTTGTGAACATAGTTACACCCCAGCGCAAGACCCCTGACTGAGGGTTTCCCAGAAGAAGAGGTCCTCTTTGGAAGTACAGAAAGGACATAAGAAGGTCCAACAGCCTGGCAAGGGAGCAGCAGAGCTGAAGCCAGACCCTGCCAACCAGTCTAAGGTAAGGGCAGAGCTAGCAAAACAACAGGCTTGCATTTTGTCCCAGCCAATTTTGTCAGGTAAGTCCCACATGACACACGAGTTTCCCTGGGCCAGGTAGGTGAAAAAACAAAGCCATCTCCAGTTTCCTGTACTGTCCCCTTCCCACAACCAAGTAAGATGCAAGTAGAAGCATGCAGATCTTACTACTCAAGCTTATCTCCTCTCACACACACTCACACCTGCGTGTAAATAAGCAAGGAGCACAAATACCTATATTGCGGACCATAATCCCTTTGAGTTCATCCACCTGGGCCTGAGTCTCTGCCACCTGTTCGGTGCCCTTGTTCTCAGAGTGGTATTTCTGTAAGGAGGGAATAGCATTTAAGAAACAAATGTCTGGATTGTGTGTAATACGGCAAAGAGGGAGGCTGGGCAAAACTGAAGCCATCCTCCATAGATAATCTAAGAAACCTGAAGAGCTCTTTCCAGGAAAGGGCTGAATCCCCAACACCGGCAGCCGTGCAAGGGTGTCTCCCCACCCCCGCCCGCATCCTTCTCCAACTCTCAGAACACCTATTCACCTCTAATCTCCCTCGGCTTCCCAGTTCTGTGCAGGGAAAACCACTGGTTACAGGATCAGTTTGAAATGAACTTGGGGCCCTATCGTTCCCAAGACAAATAAATTAGTTAAAGGCTGCAGTGAGGCCAAAGTACTAGAGGGGTAGCTGCCTAATGCATCTCTGGCACAATTCACTACCTCCTTTCAGTTGCGAGAACAGCCACCCATGCAGAACCTTTTGAGGTCAGGTAATTTATTTTAGAATATATTAGCAAATGATTCTTTGGGGGTGGAGAAGTAAACTGGACTTCCAAGTCTGATCTGAAAACAAATGGGCTTCAGGTATCAAGACTTGAGGGAGACCACTGATCTAGGCACAGAAAGATCAGCCAAGAGCTGACTCCTCAGGGGCTCTAATCGGCATGCAGTTTTAAGCAGGCTGTTATCACTGAATCTCACCAGCTGTGCTGCCAGGACAGTGGAGAATTCGCTGTTCATGGCGTATGGTAAAGCCGTCTGTGCACGAGAACCGTAGGTGTTCTGAAATCGCTTCTTGATTTCATTCAGGAACGTGAAAGCTCTGGAACGCTCGAAGTTCTGAAGGGAGAAGATATCCTCAGAACACCTCATTCATGGAAATAGGCAAAGGAACAGCTACTATCCATAACAGCTAAATGGAAATTCCATGTACAGAAACAGTCTATCTTCAAGTACCAGATGGCAATACGGGAAGACCATCACCTTCATGTCCTGCTTCTGGCTTCCCATGGATGGGAACAGAATGCTTGACCAGGCTACATGAGCCAGACATGAAAGACCAACTATCTTTAATGTGCCCAAGTGCAGACACTCTTTTGACCTTTTACCTAGACCCTGGGTCTTGCTGAATATACTGGAGCATGTACAAAGCATGGACACTCAAAAAGCACACCCTGTGGATTGAGGCCATCATGCATTTCCAGCAGTGACAATGAACACGGGCATTCACAAAGGGACACACCTCAGTTTCAAATCATATACTTACATCGTCAGTGATGCAGAGGTATATAATCCGGTCTTCACAGATATAGTGGAACAGGTAACTAGGGCAAGACAAGACACATGTTTAGAGATCTATATAGGCAAAGGAGAGATCTGATAAACTAGCAACCACAAGGACATATTGAACCATATACTAAGTCAATATTTCTTTCTTTTTTTAAAAAAAAATTAAGACTAGCCAAGTGAAGCAGTGGGAGTGGAGAAAAAACAAAGAAACCTGTAACTGACCGTGATAAATTAATTATAAATACCTCTGCAATTGGACCAGCCACTAAGTGGGTATTTCAAGTACTCCCATCACAGCATGCATATATACTTCCTGCTGTCTGGGACATTCACCAGCTAATTGTTTAGAATCACATGACATTTTTATCCCATTCTTCTGAGAACCTCAGGGTAGTATATGTTGCTCTCCCCTTTCCATTTCATCCTTACAACGACCCTATGAGGTAGGCTCAGAGTACGTAGACTCCAAGGTCACCAAGTAAGTTTCATGGCAGGGAGGAGATGTGAACCTGAACTTATCGGATCCTAGACTGGTACTTATACCATTTATGCCACGTTTGTGGGTTGGATCCACAGGAGTGTTTCCACAGGCACCAAGGAGTTCATACTGATGACGAGTATGACTTTCTCGCCTCCCCACTGCAGTCTAAAATGCACAGTGAATTGCACATCAGATAGTTGTGTATGTGCAAAGGTTTGGCAAGCTGCTGAGAAAAGCAGACATTCAAGGAGCACACAGTTGACTATCGGGAACAGTACAAAGTAAGCAAGCCTGTTTTCCCCTCTCCAAAGAGCAGTACTCACTTTCCGTGCGAGTAGGTGAGTTTATTGTTCTCCGAGGGTGTCTTGGCCAGGATCTGTTCTGTCACTTCCAGGAAGTTCCCTCCACACCAAGCATGTTTGGCCAGAATTGTGGCGCCTCTGGCTACAACCGCGAAGAGGATGGCCATAGCTGCAGGGTGGCTAAGAGGACAGCAAAGAAAGAATAAGAACACTTGCCCAGCAGAGCCAAACCAGAATTCAGCCACTGCCCCTAAACCTTGGAGTGTAGGCAAGGGGGAAGAACTGCACAGCCGGCAGTTCTCCCTTTTTGGATATCCTGCAAAAGCTCAGCCTTATCTGTCATCAGAAGAAATTTGCAAAGCAAGCAAACAAAATCAGAAGAGAAACTTTGCAATCGTGCATTCCTCCCTGCCCTCACCTAAAATGGGCGAGGGCAAGGAGGAGGTTCTAAAGAACTCTGTGCTGCACCTGGTGTGAAGAAGGGAGGTGCCAAGACCTCTGGTCAGAGAGGTCAGCAGTCACAAAGGCATGTTGGTCTGATGCAGCTGATGCCAGGCAGCGGGCACATAAAAAAGGGCATGTGGCCCCACAGAGTTTTATCGCCTGATTCAACACTGCTGGCCAGTGTGGCAAGCCAAGGCCAGGAGTGCCCATCAGACTTGCAACACAGGCAGAGTTCCTTTTTGTTTCCTGGGGAATACACGTGAGTCTGTTCACTTGCCGGACAAGCGTAATTCGTCACTTGTAGCTTGGCTCACAGAAGCAGAATCTGTACTGCTGGAGACTGTAACTAACTACCCCAAATCCTCTCTTGGCCAACACAGAAGCCTATTTACATGTTCCTGCCACCAGAGGGAGGTCATGTTCCACATGGGGATGGTGTGGAGCACTGGTCTTTCTATTAAGTGTTCTTAGAATTTTTATCCAGAAGACAATTTTTATACCAATGTTTATTTGGAGAGGCAGGGTATAAACAGGGTGGATAAAAATCAATGCTTTTTACAATAAATAAATAAATAAATAATGGATTTTTAAAAATTGATAAAATGGTTGTGCAGGAAAAAAATCTGTCTAGAGATCGTTTTCTATTTATGATACATTATAGCTCAAAGGTTTTTCATCATGAAATAAGAATTAATTCTTATTTTTGTAGTATGAGGCTGTATATTCATAAAATATCTAAAAAAAATTATAAAAGAATTCCATTAATTCATTCGAAACGAGCAAGAGTCCAGTAGCACCTATAAGACTAACAAAATTTGTGGTAGGGTATGAGCTTGTGTGAGTCACAGCGCAGATCTAATCATTAGTTTTCTGATATAACTATAAAACTAACCTAAGAAGTTACTGTTTGAAAAATGAAAACTTCATCAGGGTTGCAAATATTAAGGTTATAACAAACAACCATCAAGACTCTTACTGACTAGCAATTTAAATTGTGATTTAAATCAAATCCACCCTGGATATAAATATTTTCAAAAAGGATAATCAGGAAACCAGAGAGGTGCCTGGTGAAAAGTGTGCCATAAAGGCAAGAAGCAAATTGACAGTTTAACAGTCAGGGCAACCTGAAGCTGCGTTCATTTGGCAGCTGTGACATACATAAGTGCTCCTGACGCTGGCCAAACGACTGGAGCCAAGGTAAAGACATGATGCTTCACTCCCGCAGGACTCTATGGACAGACCCCAGCCCACAGAGCAATTGTGGTAAGAAGCCACCTCAAGGGCAGTACCCGTTGGGCTCAGTAAGCTCAAGTATACCTATGATTATTCTGGCGAAGTGACCAACTGGTTGAGCTACCCTGCGCCCTGTCACCCATCTTGGCTGTTTGGCAAGACCAGTCAGAAAGGGGAAAGCCTTTGCCAGAAAGACGCAAAGTTTGTAGTTCCCTGTACCCTCACATCCCCCAATGCATCCGCTTGCCAAAAGATTCCTCTGGGCTTGATGTGCACCCAGAAGAATGTGAATTTACAGGAAAGAAGAGGCACCAGTCCCCTGAGTGGTACATTCTGCATAATACACCCATTTACTAGCGAGGCCACCGCTGAGGACTGTTTGGGCTCCTGTGCTTTTATTTGCACACACTCACATTGGATGATCTAGCACGGTCTGTCCTTAAAAGCCGCCTTTTCAAAAACCAGCACTGGCTGGCTGTAGCACCAGCCCACAAACCATTTACTTTGTACTAGTCTGAGTGTAATACTGTTTTCAAGAGCCCAAGTATCTGAGGCACTACAATAAGCTTACCGTATTGCAAAGGAAGTTACAGTTTACAAGCAATTATACCTCATGACAAAGATGAATGTGATGCAGTGCCATTCCAGCCTCATAAAACAGCAGAGTCCCTCAACACAACAAAAACACCACCATCTATGGAGCACGGAGGGAGCACATGATTCAGGCCAGCTGATCACCTGACTGCTCAATATACTTGCACAGCCACCCATGCAAGTGAAGCTTAAACAAAGCGCCAGTCACAAAAGTAGCAGGAAGTCCATCACTGGGGAACAAGGTTTAGCAGTCAAGCCCCCCCCCCACTCCTGTTACTCCATCTCCTAGAGTGCTGTTTCAATCACAGCATTATTTAAGTATGTAACTTCCCCACTCCCAGCCATCCAAAACACACCCCCGTGTTGCCCCAACCCCTGAAATCCAGTCCAACTAATGTAAATTTCTAATATGTAGATGCTCCATTGGGTCTCTTAACTGGGGCTGGAGGGAGAAGAGATCCACAGAAAGAGCATCCCTACACAGCCTACCTACGTATCGTATTCCAGACTGGTGGCTTTAGAAACACCATCACAAAAACCTTGAGACAGCACAGTGCCCTCCTACACACACACACACACACACCCACACCCACACCCACACACCAGTTTTGAATGGGGTAATCAGCACGTGCTTCCTTCTTTCCTATCTTTAGAAGGATGAAGATAAAGTGTAAACAGCTTTCTTCACACACTTATTACCAAAAGTGCACACCACCCTGTTCAACAGCTTCTTCAAGATAGTCCTATGCTATTTTAGTACCTCACCTCACCTGTAGTGATTTAAACATACCAAGAAGTTGAATATTGGATTGGTAAGACAGCTCCACAAAAGGATCAATTGGCAATAGCATCTGCAGTAGCCAACAGGAACCTTTTACAGTCATAATATAATTTGCTTCAATGAAGGAAATAAAGAGCAGAACTGGGGAAAATGTGCATTTTCTTTGAGGGCAGGGGAGGTACCATGAAACTGCCTCCACCACTTTTAAAACATTACAAGTGTCTTCACTCTGCAGCTTTCACAGCTGCTTTCTATGAATTTTCCCCTGCTTGATTTCAAAATTTGAAGCGCTGTGCGTATGCAAACCACAACTTCAGCTTTTGGATGTTTGGTCTGAGGTCATGAACTGAAAGCCCTTCCCCAGTCCTTAGATATGGCAAAAAGGAACACACACGCACACACACAATCCTATTTATGATTACTATTCCAGGTATTCCCAAATGTAGCACTTGCACTGAACAAAAGTCCACAGTGCAGGGTCTACAACCTTGGCTCCCATTAAGCTTTGCTTTTTACACAGAGACCCACAGAAAATATACCACATTAACTGTCTTTTGTTTCCCCCTCATCTCCCAAATTGCTAAAGACCTGTTGCCCAACAGGGCGCTGCTGAGGACTTTCCTTTCATGAGGTGCACATTCACGTACAAGAGACTTTCCATATAACCTCTTATTCAGAAAAGACATTGCTCATTTCTTGCTGGAGGTTCTCTTAAGAGTTCGTAGGATGTTTGTGCTTGTAAGGATAGTCCAGCAGGGCCACCATGACCTGATGAACACAGTAACACAAGGGCCCTAATGGCCACCTGTTAGGCAGCACTTGCAACATCACTCCCAACAAACAACACAACTCTCCTCCCACCCTAAAGTCAAGCCAGCCCTCGGCCCTGTAGAGTGTAGATTTACAGAGAGCTGCCAAAGGTTACTCTCAATCAAGCCACAGAAAACCCTCTTGCCAGCTTCCCTTTCCTCTCCCTTTATTCCTTCAGCCATACAGCCACTCTTATATTAAGATGGCAGCTCTAGTTCCTGCCCAGACACCCCACACTGGCCCTTTGGCAGCTTTTTGAGTGGTGAAAATTGAGCAGGGAACTGGCAACAGCGTCAGCCAAACACAAGCCAAGCCAGACCCCATCCAGCTCTGTCCTGTGTACTCTTATCGCAGCTGCTCTCCAGACCTGCAGACCCCGCCCCCCAATTACCTAACTAGTGTGTTCCTAACCTGTAGGTCCTTAACCAAAAGGGGGCTGCAAAGCCTGTGAAAGTGGGTCTGCGGACTTTTTGCTGTTTTACTGATCTGTGTACGCTCTCACTTCAAAGTAGGTCACCATATCAAAAAGGCTGGGAAACACTGCTCTAACTGGAGATGCCAACGGCTGAACAGGGGCCTTTTGAATGCAAACTATTTGCTCCCCTACTGGATTACGGCTCCCTCTCCCAAAGCTAACACCTCAGCACTGTTTACTCTAACGAGCAAGCAACCACAACTCTCGAGCAAAGAAAAGTCTATTTCCCCCAATACTTTAGAACAGAAATGGAAGCAGGGACCTTCTCTAGAGAAAGCCACAGCCCCAAGAAAGGGGGCGTGCGTTAGAGGCACATGCCTTCCCACTGCAACGACTAGCCTTGCCAGGGGGGTGGGGGGGGGTGTAGAGAGGGAGGAAAGCCCCACCCCAGAGCGTTGCTATGGCTACAACCGAGGAAATTGAACTTCCTTGGCCTAGGAGTTGACCCGAGCCTCCGTGGGGAGGGGGGAGGATTCTTCCCTTCAAGAACACCCCCCCTTAATCCACGAGGCCCCACCTGGAAGTTGGCAACGCCAACAACCCCCACTACCAGAAGGCCCTTTCTCAAGTGAGAGCTGCAGTGGCAAAGAACAGTAACCGTGATCAATACTGAAGGTATTAAGGTTCACCGTCCACTTCCCCCGGCCTACGGGCGGGCTCAGCGGGCAGGCGAGCGCCCCTTCCCCCGGCGGGCCCTCCCTACCTGGCTGGGCGCCCGCCCGAACCCCACTTTCAATCTCCTTCAGCGGCGTCGCGTCTCTCACAGGATAAGCAAAGAGCACGTGAACTTCCGCCCCCGAGCGCGAAGGGCGTCTGGGAAATGGAGTTCGGCGGCCGCAGATTGTAAGCGCCCGCCGAACCTCCGACCGGAAGAGCCTTTGAGAGGAGGCCGGATTGGACGACCAAGGAAGTAGAGCCCCCCACCACTTTCCCTGCCACTCTTTCCGTTTCCTTCTCTTCACAAGCATTTCTGTATTGCTTGGTAGCGGCTCTCTCTTGTCAGGTTTCCCCCCTCTTGCTTCAGAAGCCCTTTTGGTAGTCCAAGGTAGGACTACAATAGCCAAGGCCCTTTGCGCGCATTTCCGGACCCATACGCAGTGGTAGGCGGGACCTACCATTCCTGGCTTTGCAAACTACGACTCCCAAGAGCCTTTGCGCGTGGAAGGCCGGCCGGCGAGATGGGCGACGAGGAGGGGGCGACCAAGCCGCGGGTGCTGCAGATGGTGGGTGAGGGTTGAGAGTGGTCGTGATAGTAGCTGGTAATGGTGATGGTGCAGAATGGCGTGCATGGCAGGCTGAGGTTCAACCGGCGAAGCTCTGCCTGGCCATGCTTTTTACACGTGGAGATTCATTGCACGCCCCTTTGGGGATTCCGCTTAAGCTAGCAAAAAGGGGGAGCAATCCTTCCTGTGAAAGTGGGGTTGTCAGCCTCCACGTGGCGGCGGGAGATTTTCTAGAATTACAGCTGATCTCCAGGCCACAATTACAGCTGATCTCCAACTGATCCCCAGCCTTTCCCTGGGGAAAATGGCAGCTTTAGAAATAAAATAATCACTCTGGCCTGGTGGGTTGCTAGCGTTGCCACCCTCCAAGTGAGATCTGGAGCGGGTGGGGGGGGGCTGCTGGAATTACAACTGATCTCCAGATCCTCTGGAGAAAAGGACGGCTTCAGAGGGGGAGACTCACATTCCTTCCCAGACACCGCCCCCAAATCTCCGGGAATTCCCTAAGTTTCTGTTGGAGCTGCTCATATTCCTGCCAGAAACGACTGCATGGTTCACGTGCTGTCTGTGTGCAAGACTGCCAAATGCTGACTGACGGGCAAGTGGGTTGTGGGGAGGGACACACAATTAGGCCACTGTTGCCGTACCTGGTTGTTTGCAAAAATTACAGTGTGGTCCAAAGAGAGTTACACAATTCTAAGCCAATGGGCTTCAGTAGACTTAGAAGGGTGTAACTTCTCTTAGAACTGCGCTGTTGGAAACATAACACTTCTCAAAGTGGAGCACAAAAAGATGGAACTGAGATAGAGCATTAGAACTGGCTTTTTGTATACACCATTGTAGATATGGGTCAAGCATGGCACTGTTTCCCAAAAATGGAAAGAGGCGAAAGTCATTTAAATCATATACTTTTACTTATATGGGGGGAGAGAATGCAGAACTAAGCATTTGGTCCAACCAAGTATCAAATACATCAGAGAAAGCTAGTGCACAATCTAGACTTAGGTAAGATGGGGTGGGTGGAAATAACTGCAGTCTAGAGGAAAATAAAAGGAAGAATATAAAATATACTTTGTCTCACCTGTGATGTGGTCTAGAATCCTTTGAAGATCGTGGAGAGGGGAGACAGTCCTTGGGACAGGCAGAGTAGTTTTCCCGAGGGTACGTAAATCTGAATTGCTGGGCAGAAGAGCCCTTTTTATACTATTGGTCCTCTGGACCGTTAGGGTTTGAATTTGGGGCTGGAAAAATCCAGTTTTGGGTTGGGCTACCAGGGGCTGCTGAGAGGCTGGGTGGGTGTGGAGGGTGCTTGATTCTGTTAAAATCAAGGAGACAAAGGACTTGATTGGATAGGACTGGGCTGATATAGTTAAGGTCCAGATTCCCTACCTGCTTTCATTTTTGTGACACTGATCAGTTTAGGTATCTAGGAGCCCGAAGTGCAGCATTCACAGGCATCAGCTGGGTGGATCTGAAGGGATTACTAGGCATCTAAGATAAACTCCTGCCAACAAGCACCCCAAGGTTCTCCAGGGCTTGATTGGCATTTTATCCCCCAATGCATGGCCAATTCTGTATCCCTTTTGATCCAAAATTGGGGGTGGAGGGTAGTGACTCTGTTCCCTTGTCCAGGACTTCAAGGGTGGGGGGCTCTTGGATTACTCGTCCTCATGCAGGAAAGGGGTGCCCTCTATGCAGCAGAGACTAAAAGGCAGCCACAACAAATCCAGCTACCTATAAATACAAATGGGACCATTGACTGCAAAACGCTTGCCTGCATAAGTATGTCCCTGTTAAAAGGCTCAAGTCTTGCATCTGAGAATTAGATTTCACAGTTCCACAATTTAGATGTCAGCATCAAGAAATTCCGTAATATACAAATTCAGCCCAATGGTAAAGTTGTTGTCCCCCCCCCCCCCCCACACACACACAGCTGCATTTTTTCCAGCAATATGAAAGGCAACAATTCAAACAGGGGCTGCTTTTGCCTCTGCCATTGTTGCTGCAAGCTTAATATTTGTGCATTTCTCCAAGGAGCTCAGAGCAGTGTACATGGATGCAGCCATCCTATTTTTTCCCCACAATAGCCTAGTGACTGAGGTTGCACTGGGGGAAAGTGGCTGGCCCAAAGTCACCCAGAGATTGTCATGAACCAAGCAAGGAATCAGTCCCAGATTTCCCCAGCCTATGAGAATCTCTGCCATGTTTGCTTGTGAAATAGATGTATTGCTAGCTCTACATTGTTGAAGCCATCTCTTTAAGGAGCTGAGATCCCTGGCTTTACTTTATTTTCTTTATTTACTCCCTATCTTTTCTCCCCAGTGAGGACCCAAAGCAGCTTTCATCATTCTTCTGTTCTCTGTTTTATCCTCACAACAACCCTGTGAGGTAGGCTAGGCTGAGGGTACGACTGGCCCACGGTCATCCAGAAAACTTCCCTGGCAGAGCAAGGATTCAGACTTGGGTCTCCCAGATCCTAGTCTGACTCGGTAACTACTCCACCACATTGGCTCTCATTTGCCCATTGTTGCTCCAGATCCTCCTCTTTATTTCAATTTTTCAGAAAGCTGGAGGGTTCAGGATCGACAAGGAACAAGTGCTGTATTTACATAGATATTTATATCCTGCTTTCCCCCCACAATGGGGACCCAAAGTGGCTTACAGCGCCCAACTCACCTTTCCTTTTATCCTAACAACCACAACCCGATGAAGTGAATTAAGCTGAAAGAGTGTGATGGGCCCAACGTCACCTAGAGAGCTTCCATGGCAGAATGGGAATTCGAACCTGTTTCTCCCAAATCCTGTTCCCTGCGCTCTGACCACCATGCCGGCTCTCAATTATGACATGAGCTGGATCTCCTGGGTCCCAAGTCCTAAACTGACAAAGGGATCTTTAACTCTTGGAAGCGTATGCCCTGAATATTTTGTTGGTCTTCAAGGTGCCACTGGCCACGAATCTTGCTAAGCCCTAAATGACCCTGTAAACATGGCTGTGATCTGTGGTGTGGTGCATTTCCCAAGGATGTGGAGTGATGGGGTCTGAGTGGCTCTGTACAGCTCTGCTATTGACCTAATGTAGGGCTGCAGCTCAGTGGCAGAAAAATCTGCTTGCAATAAGGAGGTACCTGGTTCAATCCACAGCATTTCCAGGTTGCAAGTATTGGGAAAGACTTGAGACCTGCCCGTCAGAGCAGGTGGATGGACCCCTGCCCATCAGAGCAGCCAGTCCTGAGCTTGAGGGACCAAGGGTCAGCTTCATATGTTCAAAAGCCAAGTTGACCATCAGAACCAGCCTCTCGACTCTTGTGATAGGGCAGGTTTGAAGACCTTCAGGGATCTGACTGGGTATATTTTATCCCACCTGGCAGGTACGAGCTGATGGGGCAGATAAAAGCTGTGTCACATTCGTGCTCCACAATGAGGACCACACCCTGGGCAATTCCCTCCGGTACATGATAATGAAAGAGTAAGTTGGTTCCTGTTTGCCTAAATGATGGGGTGGTGGACATGAGGGCGGGAATGCAGAGTGCTTGGTAGAATTACCAGCATTTGCAGAGAACATGTACCTTCTGCATGTGGTGCCGGTAGCTCAGGAACCCCTTGGCGGAGGGATCATATTCATTCTGAATCACTGGCATTGAGCCAGGCTCAGAACAAGGCCACCAAACCTCTTATATGCTAAGCTTGCAAATAGCAAGTTGCCTGGGGAAATACAAGAATCTTCTGTATATGGCCAGGCAGGAAAGCTTAGGTGAAATGCTTATTCTTTGGAAGGGGAGACATTTGGCTATTATGTGAGTATGTTTTTATGAAATCTAATTTATGAAATTCACTACTAGGGATGTCGTTGTAGTAGCCACTATAAGCCTAGCCTATATGGTCAATAGGCTGCTTTTATAAAGAGAATGGAGTTGTAGTTTATTGCACACTTCATTGTATGTATTCTTTTGGTTTTTAGTGCACTGTTGTCTAATAATCCAGTTGTTGAATTGTTTATGCGATGTCTTCTACTTTTTATTGCAATGTTTTTCTAATCTTGTCCTGTGTCTTGAGCCGTAATGAGAAAGGAGGGCTATAAGTAAAGGAAATAAACTGAATATGCAGCAGACCGGCCCCCTAGGTGGACTGGATCACTGCAGATGAGAGATCGCGTTTTGCAACGGTCTCCTACGTTAAATGGAGAACTAGTCCAGCATACAAAGGTCTAAGATAGAAACCTTCTGTGCTGTTTTGTTTTTAATTTGCTGGGAGTTTTTATATGGAACATTAAGAGCCTCCTGGGTTCTGAAGTGATACATCCCATCCTGCTGTCTGCACATGCAGCCTGGGCCTGAGATGGCTTTAAAAAGAGATTGAACAGATTCTTGGAGGAGAAGTCTTTCAATGGCTATTAGACATGTGGTCAAATGGAACCTCCAGGTGCAGAGGCAGTGTACCTCTCAGTACCAGTTGCTGGGTGGGGGAGCAACAGTAGGGGGTGGCTGTTACTTTCCTACCCTGCTTGTGCGGCTTCTCTAGGAGCAAGGAAGGTGTTTGATTGGCGACAGTAACTGCATGGTGGACTTGATCCAGCAGGGCTCTTGTGGCCTGGGTAAGCACGCTTCTGAAAATGCTGACTTTTATGGACTTGGCTGTTGCACAATTTGGACTGCTGTATGGAGGTTTTTCTGCATCATCTATACAGATGGGTGCTTTTTTTGTTGTAGAAAGTGGACGCAAAGCTTCTGTGCATGAAACCCAACTTGCGTGGAAGTTGCCTGTTCCATCTTAGACCTTGGTCTCCCTGGCTCCCATGAGCTCACGTTGCTGATTCTCTCTGCCTCTCTCTCTTCCTTTGGGCACCTGCTTCTCTGCAGTCCCGACGTGGAGTTCTGTGGCTACAGCATCACTCATCCTTCTGAAAGCAAAATCAACTTCCGGATCCAGACCAAAGGTGAAGCCTATGGGCCTACTCGCTGGAGGGACCGTGGAACCGGCTTGCTGGATATTTTACAGAAAGGCTTTTCTCAGCTCGAGGCCAGACAGAGTAGACAGCACTGAGCTCGAGGGCCGCTGGTCTGACTTGGGGGGTCAAGGCCATTTCATATGTCTCTCCACGCCCAATCAGTGCTCTCACTAGGAAGTCCATCGCTTTCTGGAGAGCTGCCTTTTGGCAGCTTGCCGTAATGGGGCTCCTACAACCCTCAGAAATCACTGACCATTGGGGTGAACGCGTTTTTGTGCAGAAGATGACTAACCTCTAGACATTTGAAGTGCCACTGGGTTAGGGGAGGTATCGTTGTGAACTTCTGCTTGGGGGTAGCTTTGGATTGCAACTTATCAGGACTGAGTTAGAAAGCATGGTGTAGTGGTTAGAGCATGGGGCTGGGAGCTGGGAGATCGGGGTTGAAAGCACCACTCAGCTTACTGGGTAGCCTTGGGGGTAGTCACTCTAGTTCTCAAGGTTTTTTGTGAGGACAGAGTGCGGGAACAATGTAAATTACTCTGAAGAGTGTGATTAGATCTCAGATCTCCAGGCTGAATGCTTCTCCCCCTTCTTCGCAGGAGGCCTCCCTGCTGTCGAGTCATTTCAGAAGGGGCTGGAAGAACTCACAGCTGTCTGCCAGCATGTGCTTAGCAAATTCGAGGTGAGTTGCGCCATAGTCTCCCCCTTGAGGTAGGCTAAATACGGTTCTTCTCTGTCAGAAGTGGGCATTGGTTTCACTATCCTTGGAATCCAAGAGCTTGCATTGACTAGAAGAACAACAGCCCTTTCTGTGTGGGAGGGCTGTGGCAAGCATATTTCCGATCCTTTTCTTAGTGAAATTTTCTCAGTTAAATTGTGGGACTTGCTAACACGGGATGTGGTGATGGCTTCTAACTCGGAAGGCTTTAAAAAAGAAGGGGATATATTCCTGGAGGACAGGGCTATCAGTGGCTAGCTACTACTCATGTTGGATTTCCTCCAGTACCTGAGGCCATACGCCTCTTTATAATCAGTTGCTGAGGAACATGTGGGGAAAAGAGGCGGGTGCTGTTTCAGGCATCAGGCTTGTGGGCTTCATAGCCTACTGCATCAGTAGAGCGCTGGACTTTAGTCTGATCCAGAATGTCTCTTTAATCCTGATCACAGAAGGTGCCCTTTTCAAATCCAGGGTCATCTTTGCAAATTCTGTACTCTGGTTTTCCTATGCAGCGATCTCCTCGTTCCCCTCTAGGAGGAGAGACCGAGGGTACTTGTCAACAGAGAGTAGATCGTGTGTTCTCAATTCAGGCTGTCTGTTTTTGTAGGCAAGCGTGGAGGAGTACAAGACACAGAAGGATGTGAGCATGGAGTAGCCCTGGTGAGGGCAACGTGGCACGCACCGCTGTACATAATGGCTGTCTTTGGGTTGTGACTTGGGGGCAGTTTTTTATTTTTTTATGGACTGGAGGTGGATTTTTCTAATAAATACTAAATCATCTAATCTGCATTCTTTGTTCTTTCTCAGCCCATGTTAAAAATAGCTTGTATAGGGAAGTTATATGTTAAAATAGCATATTCTGTATCAAATAATTATGAGTTAGGTAGCAGATGTACGTTAAGAGAACTTTTACACATTGTAGTCATTTGGAAACAGAAGATTGTTGACATTCAACAGTAAATGCTGATCTTCCTTTTGCCGCTGATCGTTGACATTCACCAGTAAATTTCAACAAACCTTTTTTCAGTGATTGCTGACATTCGCTGTTGATTATCGTTTTTTTGTGGTGAATCAATATCAGAAAGTAGAAGCTCTGTTTGTTAACAAAGTAACACAAAATACATGATTTTTAAAAAAAATTGTATAATCTTTGTATGGGGGTGTTGAGTAGTTTTAAATTGGGAGGGGGGATATTTTTAAGGCAGCAGTGGTCAAGTCAGGGGTTAACTCCGACATCGAATGATGGTCAAAAGTAGTTTGCAGCTGTGCTGATCCAAAATCAAAAACCGAGTCATTATCCACCCAATACCTTTTGTTAGGACTAACCAGAATGACGCAAAACAGTGCGCAAGCATTCAGCTTCATCACAACTTTTCATCAGACTGAAGGATGGTGCTTTATGGTGCAATGACCTCAGGTGTGTAATGGTTTTATTAGCTCTCTGAGCTTATGTAAATGGCCGCACTGAACAGAAGTGGGATTTTGAACTGGGGCATAACACATGTAGCATCCTGAGAGTATCAGCTGCACCCTCCCCCCAGCAGCATCTTGTGGAATCTTGCAAGCTGGGAAGTGGTAGTAGAGCGGGAGGAGGGGAGGAGAGCAGGTTATCCCTCTAAATGCCTTTTTGTTCCCCCCCAACCCATTTGCTGTTCTGCAAAATAAGCAAATATAATACTTAACTGAGACAAATCCCAGAAATGACAGCCAGCTAGTATATTGGTTAGAGCATCCGACTAGGATTTGGGAAACCCAGGTTCAGATCCTCACTCTGCCATGGAAGCCTGAGGATGACTTTGGGCCAGTCCATTTCAACCTAACCTACCTCACAGGGTGGTTGTTAGGGAAAATGGAGGAGGGGAGAACAATGTTGTAAGATACTTTGGGTCCCCACTGGGGAGAAAAAACAGGATATATGTCTCTAAATAGAGTTCAGTCTACTTTGGGGGTTGAATGGATAGGGAAAGCAGAGCTCTCCCTGTGAGTAGCTGAAAACATTGCAAGGAATGGCTAAGATGGGCCGAAACATACACACTAGATATTCACTGCCTTGATGGCATTGTTGCATCCGAATGAGCAGAACAGACCATACGCTGCTGTATAATCGTCCACTAGTAGGGAGAAAGATTTGTAGCTCGGTGGCAGAGCTCCTGCTTCCTGTGTGAAAGGTCCCAGGTTCAGTCCCCAGCATCTGCTAGTAATCTTGGCTGGGAAATACCCAAGCTGGAGACCTCTGGGAGCTGCTACCAGCCAGAGCTGGCTGTACTGGCTCAGATAGCCCAGTGGCCTGGTTCAGGGCAAGGCAGTTTCACTAATGTTCTGCCACATGATGGTACCTTCACAGAGGGGCTTCCAATTGGCTCTGTCCCCGCATATTTCAGCTGCATGGACTCGTGGGATTGCCTGTGTTCTTTGGAGTCGTATGTGAGATGAATGGGCAGCAGTATTAAGTATTTAGCAGGCCCCTTTAGAATAAGAAGAGCATTGAGCATTCGGGATGTGGACATGTTTTATTAACGCCAAGCTGGGTGGAAAGCAAAGGTCTCCAATGTTGCCGTTTGCCAGGAGTCGGTTCCTTCCCCTACAAATTTGACAGGCACGCTCCCAGCGATGGGTCAGTGGTCAGTGGCTTTTGCTGGCCTCCAGTCAGGGAGTATGCGAATCCCCGAGTTTCTCAGTAAAGCTCCTTCCTAATTCTTACACCATTAGTCACCAGGGCAGACAATGTAGTTTGGGTGACTCTCCTTAAAAATTAAGGTGCAACTGCCTGCTACGTGCAGTTCTGTGACTATTCTCCCCATGGGTTTTATTTTACCATGTAAAACATCTGGAGGTGGATTCAGGCACAGTAGGGGGGGGTCTGCAGGGCGGTGTTGGGAAGAGGGCCGTTTAACCCTTCCCAGCAGTTTCTCCTCTCTACATCCCCCCAGTGACATCTCCTTAGCGGTCGTCCAAGCTGCTCTATAAGACCAACTGCCCTGTGACTGCAGCCAGCAGAGAGCGGGGAATAAAGACACCCATGTGCACCTGTTGCTGAGGCTCAAGGCTTGCCTCTTCCGCTTCTCCCTTTCCCCCTCTCCAATGTTTTCAATTTATGGGCATTTTTCTGGATGTTTTATACTTGAGTGCAGGGCATTTTTTCAGCGGGAACACGGTGGAACAGAGTTCCGGCACCTCTTGAAAATAGTCACATGGCCGGAGGCCCCGCCCCCTGATCTCCAGACAGAGGGGAGTTTAGATTGCTGGAGGGCAATCTACACTCCCCTCTGTCTGGAGATCAGGGGGTGGGACCACTGGCAAAGTGACCATTATTGCCAAGGGTGATTTAAACTTTAAAAGACTCCCCCCTTGTTCCAGCTGACCCAAAGTGACGTCATTGTGCGGTCCTGAGTTCCACCACCTCTTTTCCCAGAAAAAAAGCCCTGCTTGAGTGCAAGATTTTCTTTTTTAACCTGTTCCTCTCTCTTTCCTCATCCCATTTCTCACAGATTCATTTATGTTACGGTTTTTAAACTGAAAAGTGTACTTATTTTTTGAAGTAGAAACTTACCTTTTACTAATAATGTAGCTGCTTCAGGAACTGTAGTTGAAAGCAGGATACAAATACATTTTCAGGGGAAAAGAAGGAAGGAGATGAAAAAGATCCTGATGTGCTGTTTTTGTAATCAGGTCTCCGTAATGAAAACCTAAAGATCTGTACTTGATTTCAGTGGGCTTAGACTGGAGTAACTCTGCTTAGGATGGCACTGAGAACCTGAAATGTGTATCCCTTCAGGCTTGTAAATAGCCCCTTGCCTGCTCACCCCTTTGTAAGGTTGCAAGCAGATAACTAGCTAGAGAAACCTCACAATCTTTGATCCTCCGTCGTGTTTCCTGTTTGGGCTACAAATTACCAGCATAAACATGGGCAAGTTAATCGTTACGTTTGCCAGCTAGTAATTTCTGCGAATGTATTTCCGAGGCTCTGTTAATTATACACACTGATTTCCAAATTTTTACTTATTTTGCAGTACTGTTTTAGTAGCCATGGAAAGCCACCTTTTCTCCTAGGAAAAAATTAATTCAGTAACACTTCTGCATTCTGGGATTTTGGCCTGCAGGACTCATACGACTTCGAGCTTATCTTTGTTGCCATAAGGACTGAAAGCTTGCTTCCCCCCCACCCCACCCCACAAATGAAAACTTATTTCCTCAGTGAGCTATGTGCTTAGTACAGCGTCCTTTTTTTGTTTCTTTTTTTTGCCACCTGCTTTTCAGCACACAGACCTGGTCTGCTTTTATTACCAATTACTAGTATTTAAGGAAATTAGAAAAGTGAGAGCTGTAGGGAGGGCTGGTGTGAATGTTAAGAGAATGAAATGCATTCCTTCTTTGCTTGTCAAATTCTGAAAAGGCACAGGCGCTTGTCTGTTATTTCATGTATCCCAAGGTGCTGGTTGAATGGCTGGTGCATCAGCCCCCTCTGTTAATGTGGGACCATGCACCGACTTTAGATTTTTCACTCAGGTAAGGGCTGGTCCTTTAGGAAAGTAGAAGGCCATTCCAGGAAGAGACCAACCCTCCCCAGTGATGCCCGCAGAGATCCACCTTGAAAGACGGCAGGCTGAAAAGAAGCCCTTCCTAAGTGAGCGGTTGGCTTGGCACGCCTTTTGCCACTCCCATTAATCTTTGCATCCTTGAACCAGCATTTTGTATGGAGCAAGCCTGTGATACAGTCAATGAACTTTAATCCAAAGATAGCAAGTCTACATATGGTATACAACCTACCAGAAAGGCAAAATCACAATAAATTGATTCTGTTACATGTACTTTATAATGCCCCCCCCTTAAATAAGACTTTTAAAAGGCTTTGCAGGCATGTTGGAATGAGAATGACCATCTAGTTGGGGTCGTGATTACATTCACAGATGTCATGGGTTCAAATTTTATTGGGTCTCCAACTGGCCACCTGCCTGCTGTGAAAGAAGGACCAGGTCCATTGTGCCAGCCAAGCAAGTAACAACCACTTTCCCGGGCTGGCCCTAGCATTCCCTTGCCTAGCAAAGGTTTAGAGCTGACTACTCCGAATGCATGGTGTACGTCAAACTGTTCTATTGTCTCCCCCCTCCAGTTATTAATTCAATGACACTCCAGCTTAAGTGACTTTCTGTACAATATATATACACACATGTGGGACTGGGCCAGGTAGTCTGGACAGTGAGGGAGACGAAGCAGCAGATGCTGCCTCCAATGTCATCCCCTCCACCGGATCAGCTTACTGGTTGCCCTTGGAAGTGGGAGCGGGGTGGGGGGGGCTAACACTGCGTGCAGAGAGTCTCGGGTTCAGTTCTCAACATCTCCACTGAAAGTGTGCGGAAAGTGCCTTCCCTCCCAGACACCCTGGAGAACTGCTGGAAGTTCACAACACACAATACTGCCCTGATATTAGGAAGGCTAATACAATGCGTGCTGCCCTTGCCCTGCAAGGACAGGATAAAAAGAAAGTGACTGGTTTCCCTGTTTCGACCCACCTTTCCTCTGCAAGGCTTGTCCTTGCAGAATTCGGCCCTACTCAGAGACATCTAGGGACTGGAGAAAGAAAAATGGGCAAAGGAGAAGCTGCTCAGGCAGGATTCATGCTCTTGTCCCCCCACTTGAGAGCTTAGGTTGCTGGTCAGGGACAGAAGGAGATGCCTTGGGGAATTAAGTGACCTGGTGGAGGAGAGGGGAAAATGGTGCCCCGAATGAATCTGTTTTGAACACCAGGCCTCCTGGTGCCTCTGGAAAGTTTGCAAGGGGAACAAGGAGGCCTCTTCCCTGGTACATTTGGTATTTAGTGGCATACTGCCTCTGGACTTGGAGGCTCCACTAAGCTATTGTGACTTACAGTCACTGTTCTATGAACTAATTCTTTCCAAAGCTGTCTGAGCGAAGTTTTATCGAAAGACACCATCGTTGGCCCCCGGATTACTCTGACTCCCCCCCCTTCCAAGACTTCTGCTCCCCCTCCCTGCACTCTATGCACTCATAGAATGACCCCCACTTCTGATCTTGGGCTCTGGAGCCTTGATCCAGCAGTATCAGTCACTACTTGACAGTGATGAAAGTGGGAAAACGGTGTCCCCCCAGGAGCTATTCCTTTCAGTTTACTTCCATTTTTAAAAACATTCCTTGATAGTCACAACTGAAAATTCGTGGGAAGGTAGATAGGAGTTTGAAAAATGCAGAGATGGCTCTGAACCAGACCTTTACAAGACTGTGCAGGAGAACAATGTCGCCCTCTAACAGGCATGAGCTATACAGAGTGAATGTCTCCCAAAGGGACAAGAGAGAGAAATAATCTTCACGTCAACCTAGCAAAAGCAGAGTTTCAATGCAAATTAAAGGCTGATATGTCTTCTGTTGAGTTCCTCAGCCCCAGGAACCAGAAAGCAGAATTGGTTAAGCTAGCTTTAGAAAACAGAATTTAAGTTTTGGGGAAGGGTGGAATATAGGTGTGGCTACCACGGAGCATTCTCACAGATGGAAGGATTTCTGCCTGTGGTGTGTAACAGTCCCCTTGTTTCTCCTTCTGCGGCAGCCCAAAAGGCTCCCTCCCATTTTTGTTGGGGGGGGGGAATTTGTTAGAGGGTGGAGAAAAGAAATTGCACTCCATAGGTAGAAATCCTTTCATCTACAGGAAGGCTTTGTGGGATCCACCTCACAGTCTGCAAAAGGATTGCATCATTTGGGATCTGTTACTTTCTAATTAAAAAATTAGTATAAACTGGGGAGGGGGGAACAGTCTAGATTAGACCTCTCCACAAAGTGGTGAAAAACATCATGCATACAGTGGATGGAAATCCAGGAAAGAAGGGCCTGTGAGTGTGAGTGCTGGAAAGGAGAGAAAGCGACTGACACTGGACGTTCCCTCCTGTTGTCTGCCATAACTTTATTACCACACAATCTACTGCTAAGGTGACCATTTCTGGCTGCCCCTGATAAAGACTCCCTCTGGTCTCCTCTGCCTAAAGCCAAACCAAATATCATGGAAACAAGCCGTATGACTTGCTGGGCTCTGTGGTCCATTAGGACCCTCCTGGAATTTTGTCCCCCCCCCCGCCCCAGTTTCCCCTCTCAAGGGACCCGGCCATGCTTACACTGACAGGGCTAGGACTGGAGAGAGCCAAGTTCAAATCCACATTTTCTATGGAGCTCAGTAAATGACTATGGATCAGCCACCTTCTCTCTCTGTGTGAGACTAGAATGCAGAAGAGGTCTTTGTCCCCACTCTGAGCTCCCCGGGGGAAAGATGAGAGGATAATGGTTGAGATCCAGGGCTTATGTTCCCACAGTGACCCTTTCCACTGCTCTATGTACATGGCCTTGGAAATGAGAAGGGAGTTGTCTGCATTCAACATTTCCTTTAGTTTCCAGCCCTCTTGAGCCAGCCCTGTGCTTCAGGTTTCTTATCCTTCCGTTCTTTCCCTCTTGACATGGCATGAAGAAGATTCCGGATCATGTCCAGTTGTTTTAAGATTGGTGCCTGAAAAAAAACCTAGAGACAAAGGTAGCAACTTTGCTGGCCCTTTAGTTTGTCCCACCCAGGCAGTTCTTCTGATATTTAGGGAGAAAAGAATACTTCATAGGGAGAACTCCAGGAGAATAAGTGATGACCAAGGCCACTTCCAATATGGCTTCCTTTGGAGCTGGTTGGTATCATAGTTTCTGTGGAAGGAAGATGAAGAAAGCAGAGGAACTGAAGAGAGACACCAAGAAAGAAGGTCCTGGCCAGGCAGTCAACTCCACTGTACTGGAGGACCTTCCCCCTCTTGGTCTTTTGCCTACCTAAGATGAACTGTACTTGTTACTCAAGTGGGAGCTGCTCCGGTCGAGGCCCAGTTCTTGCCCATTGGCCTTCCACTTCCCAACGGAGCCCTTGTCATCCGTCGGCACGATGCCAAGGGCCGGTCTCTGGCACCAGCAGCACAGACACGACTGTGAGACACAAAGCAGAGAGAGTTGAGAACAGAGTTTCAGGAAAAGCTCAAGCCCCTTGCCCGATGGGGCTTGTGGTTGGCAGGTTATTTCCTCATAGAAAACGTCAAAGCCAAAGCAAGGGATGCTAAGCTATGAGCTTGCCTGAGGTGCAGGCCTCAAGCCAGCGTAGAGTTACCAACCTCCAAGTGGTGGCTGGCGAGGGATGGAAGTAAATGTGGCTCTTTTGGTTGATGGTCATTGTGACTGTGGCTCTCCACAAAGTGTGGTGTGAGTTCCACTGGTTTAGAGCATCTCGAGGGATGCTGCCCTGGAAGGGCTCTTCTTTCAAACTTGATATGCTACTTTTCCAAAGTTTGCAGCAGTGTCCAAAACTCCTTAAAATGCTCAGAGTACACAATCCATAACAATCACTAAAATATGGTGCCAGTGGATACTGGTGATAGCTGATGGGTTGGATCCCAGGGACCCATTCCACTGCTGGTGGCCCTTTCCTTGTGCCAGAAGATTGACAAAGGACATTGTTATAGAGCTGTAATGTTATAATCTGTATACCAGGTTCTCTAAAATTCCAGTTTTCATTTTTTAAAAAAGTCTAGCCTTTTTCATTGTGGAAATCTAAGAGGAAAGTCATATTTCTGCCACAAAAGGGGACCTCTTGTTTTTTATAAACAGAACCTAATAGACAGATTGTTAGAACTAACAATACTACATTCATTGCTGATTTTTTTAAAAAGGCCCTTCTGTGTAGAGGGGAAATGACCCCTATGGGGAGTGAGGCAGGAAAAATAGCCACAATGTGGATGGGACCAGCAAGAGCCAGACTTTCTCATCTACATGGGTGCCACCAAGCATTACTACAACCCCCCTCCCTGCCCCAATATAGTAAATCAAGTTTCAGAGAGATTGCAGAAAAGACTGGGGGGAAACTGGGAGATGCATGAATGCACCATGCTACTGTGAGGGAAGTACCTGCTTCCCAATACCATCCTGATATTGGAAGTTAACTGTTTATTAGTTGATGTGATGTTTGGAAAATGTGTGACAGCCTATGGCTGTAGACAATAAACTCTGCATCTGCAATAGCATCCAAGATGGGACACACAACCCATGTGTGATGGAGGTGTAACTCAGTAGCTAAGCGACTGAGGTTACAAGTCAAGAAAGCTCCTCAATCTCATTTCTACCATGAGCTCACTAACTGTTGTCCTAATCACTTTTACATCCTTATAAATCCATTGAGTCAGCGGCCCTAGAAGAGTGTAACTCTGCTTAGGATTGCACTGTAAGTGGCGCTAGGCAAGTGTTAGCCTCCCCCTACATCTGCAATATGGAGATAACAATGCTTGCCTACCTGATAGGGTTGTTGTAAGGATTACACAAGATGTTTATATGGTAGTTTCATGATCGTTGGCTTTTAGTCAAAATTAAATGTATTTAAATATAGTTTAATTAATAAAGTATATTAAATATATTATATTAAATTATATTATTATATATAAATTATATTAAAAATTAAATATATTTAATTTTAATTAAAAAATATTTTTAGCCTTCTAGAGAGCCCATGTGCATAGAAAAGTTGCATATAAGTGTCCTAAATAAATAAATATATGAAGAACTTTGAACCCTTAAGAGCACTATTCAAAGAGTAAACATTACTATACAAGGGAATCTGTTTCAATGTTTTATTGGGAATATTTGATTCCCAAAGTGCTTTCTGCTCATGTGCATCTTTGTGCATGCACAAAGGGCAGGAGGGGAACAAATGGCAACAAAGAGGGGCCTGACTAAGAGCCAAGCTACAAGTGACGCCTGACACAGGTTGGACACTTGTCAGCTTCCCTCAAGTTTTGATGGGAAATGTAGGCATCCTGGTTTTACAGCTTGGCTCTCCATTACAGCTGCAAGACCAGGACGCCTACATTTCCCATCAAAACTTGAGGGAAGCTGACAAGTGTCCAACCTGTGTCAGGCGTCACTTGTAGCTTGGCTCTAACTGACAAGGAGAGGCAATCTCAAGAAAGCACGTTCTCCTTTAACCCAGTAAGAGCTTGGCTGGCATGCACAGCCCCCCCCCCCCACGCTGTACAGAGCACCCCTTTATCCCTGATGGGTGCAGACGTTCTCCTACCTGAAAACAGTTCTTAAATTTCCGACTGACGAAGTAGAGCGCCACAGGATTAATGCAGGAATTCAGCGAGGCCATGTTGATGCCAAAGTAATCCATGACCAGGAGGAAGCTGAAGAGAAAAGGAAGTGAATTAGGCCAGAAGGGGAGTCAAGCACAAATGCTAGAGAAGATGCTCCAGGCATTGATGTTGCTTATGGCTGGGAGGGAGGAGGATGGGGAGTTCAGTATAGAAACTGGGCAGTCTGATCCAGGCCGTTTCCACACTACTCACCTTCATCCGGAACGGAGCAGAACATTGCGCGAGAAAACATTCTCTTCCGCGTTTTTTTGCAATGTTCCGCGCCGTTCCGGATTAAGGTGAGTAGTGTGGAAACGGCCCCAGTCGGGAAATTCTTACCTTAGTATGGTTGCCAACTGGAAAGGAAAAAAATGACTCTTTAGCAGAAGTTTAATAAGTGGGAATGGGCAGTTTTCTTGACAAAAAATTAAACGTCATCACCTGATAAGCTTCCTTCAGCTCAACCGACATTAAAGAGACAAGTTTAAAAGGTAGAACCCATATCCTATATCTCTACATCTTGGCAGCAGCTGACTCTCAGTGAAGACTTTCGGGATGTATATAACAGCTGGCATTGATCTTTGGTAATAAATAATAATTAAATTTTGTATATTGGTGACCAGGGCTTTTTTTCAGGGGGAACGCCGGGGAACGGAGTTCCGGAACCTCTTGAAAATGGTCACATGGCTGGTGGCCCCGCCCCCTGATCTCCAGACAGTGGGGAGGTTTAGATTGCCCTCTGCGCCGTTGAGTGGCATGGAGGGCAATCTAAACTCCCCTCTGTCTGGAGATCAGGGGGCGGGGCCACCGGCCATGTAACCATTTTCTCCAAGGGCAACCCACTGAGTTCCGCCACCTCTTTTCCCAGAAAAAAAGCCCTGTTGGTGACCATTTTATGGACTGAACAAATACAAAAGTTAGATAACTTGGTGCACCCTCCCCCAACTGATCTGTACCTTCCCTCTTCCTTGCTTCAATTAAATACACTAATCATGAATTATAGAAAGAGTCTGCTTCAAGGAGTCATTATTTCACCTTCAGTTCTTCAGTTTCATTGTCCTTGGGGGCCTCTGTCGGCACTAGGAAGAAACCCCCAGGTGACTGCTTGTCTTCCTACCTCAGAAGCTCACATCGATCGGCATCCTGGGGGTTGTAGATGGTCTTCTTGAGGATCCTGCTGAGGTGAAGAGGCAGCCAGCACAGAGCAAAGATCACCACCAGGCAGAACACCGTCTTGGCCACTTCTCGGCGCTGGAAGTTGCAAGGACAAGAGTGGAGGTTGATGAAGAAAGCAGAAGAAAGCAGAACACAACAGTCGGATGGTGTGTGGAGGGGGCAGACCTTTAAATCCCTATTCTTGGCAGCAGGATTTCCAAGCCTCAGAGTCATCCCTTTTGAAAAGGATCTGTGGCTCAGTTGTAGAGTACCTGTTTTTCATACAGAAGGTCCTAGGTTCAATCTCTGGCATCTCCAAATAAAAGGAAAGAGTAGGAGGTGATGTGAAATATCTCCTTATGAGATTTTAGGCCTCCAATCTTTTTGAGACTGTAGGCACATCTGGAACTCTGGCACAGTGTGGTGGGCACTGCCACAAAATGGCTGCTGCAGAAGATGCAGTCAGCCACAAAATGGCTGCTACAGCTTCCCTTCAGTTACACAGTGAAGAGCCTTCTGCTTTGGAAGTAGCTTGTTCCAAAGCAGTGCTTTAGAAAATCTGCACAGCCAATCAGAAACTATGTTTGGCAAAGGCCTCACCCACTTTCCAAAAGCACTTGGTAGGCACCAGGAAAGGTGTCAGCAGGCACAATGGTGCCCGCAGGCACCATGTTGGGGAACTCTGCCAGGTAGAGTAGACAATATTGACCCCAATAAAACCATGATCTGATTCAGTAGAAGGCAGATTTCTATAACTTCCCATTTCTGTTGCACATTTAACTTGTTCATGAGGCACTGAACACATGAGAGGCATCATAAAGAATATGCTGGCTGGGATTTGGGGTACTAGATGCTAACAAGAGCATCAGGTACATGGTTCTACTCAGCCTTTTTACATGAGATTCTGAATTAGGTATTGGTTTGACTTAGGGATGGGAACATGGGGGACTGCAGGCCACAAATGAGTGAGGAAAAGCCCGTTTTGCCATGTGTTCTCATTTGACACTCTGGCCTTAATCAGAGCATCGTGTGTGCCGTCTCTGGGTTAGATCAAGCAATGCTTTGAATCGCTTTGTTACATTCATGGGAGTCAGTCTCTTTCTCATAAAATGGCCTAACAAATGTGTTGACTCCCTGGAAAGATATACCAAGAAGAAGCAGAACAAGGCACACAGGAGAAAGCATGGGTTCAGCACTAGAAACATCAGTTTTCACCAGGGCTTTTTTTCAGCTGGAATGTGGTGGAATGGAGTTCTGGCACCTCTTGAAAATGGTCACATGGCTGGTGGCCCCACCCCCTGATCTCCAGACAGAGGGCAATCTAAACTCCCCTCTATTGGGAGATCAGGGGGCAGGGCCACTGGCCATGTGACCATTTTTGCCGAGGGCAATTTAATGTTTAAAAAACTCCCCCCTTGTTCTAGCTGACCCAAAGTGACATCATTGTGCTGTCCTGAGTTCCACCACTGAGTTCCACCACCTCTTTCCCCAGAAAAAACGCCCTGGTTTTCACATGGCCATAAATTTAGCGCCAAACTAGCGCCATCTCCCGCTGAATGCTCACCTTATTCCGGCTCTCTTGCGATTTTGCCATTCTCCCCAATTCACGCTTTGTGACTCTTTATGTCATCTTTATCCACTTCCGTGTGAATGCCCTGGATCGACTATGAACGCTTTGCAACACCAAAACGCTCACTCTCCCCAATCATCTATCTCACCTAACACTGATTCTCCTGCCCTACATTCCCACAAGCCCCAGCATGACCCACAATTAAGCCTCAAAGTAATTTTTTTTTGAAGTCAGCTGTATAGCACTATAGCGCTATTCTGCCATGGGCGGGAAACCTCTGCTACCTATCATGGTTGGCTTTTGGGTTGGCCCAGCACAACATTGGTATAATAGAAGAGTGATATAGCGCAAATATACAAAAAAAATTTTTTTTAAGGGGGCGGGATTTTTACAGCCCCGTTTCCGGAGGCACTTTGACTGACCGTCGAATTGTGCTTTTCCCTTTTAATGTGACTGACTGGAAGCGCAAGCAGTCATCAAAAGATGGGAGAAACCGTTCTAATAACGATAACAAGAAACGATTTCTAGTGTAAAACTGACGAAATAAGGGCCCGTGTGACGACGGCCTATAATGGCAGCTCGTCATTCACATATCAGGCCTCATCAAGGAAACTGTACTAATAAAATATGGGTAGTAGCCTAAAGGAGCTATGTGATCTGCATAGCACTGAGGAAAGAAAAGGAAGAAAGAGGAGAGTGTCAGGAAAGGTGTTGGTGAATGCCATGGTGCCCAAGGGCACCCTGTTGGGGACCCCTGCCCTAGAGTAAAGCTGCCAGTCAGAGTAGACAAAAGTGAGCTGAGGGCAGTGTTGAGTAGGTTGTGTTCTTTCCGCCCTGGCCAAGGAAGAAGGATTGCGCCTCAGACCCTAACTGGAGGCCCTCACCCGCTTCATGTGGTCATTGAGTGCTATCCTCATGCCATTCCTCTTGCTCAGCATCTCACATGACATGAGAGTATAGAAGACACCAGTGCAGGCCAGAGGCAGGCAGAAATAGAAGCCAAAAAGCCACCAGTCCTTCGCGTTCTTGTAGAACTGCAGAGAGAAAAGGGAAGGGATGAAAAAGCACCAGGGAGTAAACCAAGGAAATTATGGAAGTTTATAAAATTGTGCATGATGTGGAAAAAAATCTCCTGCTCCCATAACACCATGATGATCCCATGAAACTGAGTGGTAGAAGACCACTTCTACCACTTTTTTATTCTTGGATACTGGCTTATATAGCTTTAAAAGAAGATGCAGCCTTAAAAGAAGGTTCAGCAAATTCATGTCTATAATAGCCAAATGGAGCTTCCATGTTCAGAGGCATTATGCCTCTGACCATCAGTCGACTACTGTTGAACGCATGATGCTAGACTACATAGACTTTGGTCCAATCCAACTGGATTTATGGTCTTAACCAGATTCAAACGTAGATGTCACTCTACTGCTACCTCTCACCTCCTGGTACTGCTTTCTGCATCCAAACCCAACCTGACCCTTGAGCTTTGCTGCTGGAGTTCAACTCCACACTTTAATTAACCCCTGTACTCACACTGGGTCCCTCCCTACTCTGAATCTCCGTGTTGTAGGAATCAATGATAAAGAATGAGCAGAGGTGGGACATACCTTCTGAGTAGTGTGACAGGGATGGATGACAGATCAGAGTATCTCTACATGTGACACCTTGGCGCACGTTCGTCAAGTATAGAGAGACACAATGTTAGCCAGGAAGCGTATTTTAAAAGATAGAGCCGGCAAAGATCGTTCATCAGAGGCTTTGTTAATTTCATCTTCACTTCCTGAATGCTCTGTCAATTTCACCTCTCAGTCTAAAACTGTGTGGAATCACAACCAGAGGGCAGCCAGGAATGGAAATGGGCTGGAGCTGCCTTCCAGAGCCAAGCTTGGACCTGGAGAGGTTATAATGGGCTGAAATTTCCCTTCTGGCATTTCCCAGCCCCTTCACACAGCTCCATTGCATAGCAAAGCCTTTGCCCTGCAGCCGGCGCTGTCTTTTTAAACTTCCCTTCCCGGCTACCATTGCATCTCCCGACACATGTTCTTCACATATTAGATATCTCGTGTAGAGAGGCTCTCAAAGAGTGCTAAAGCTGAGCAAAGGCCAGTGCCTCGAAGTGCATCAACCTGACTGCAACTACTCAGGTGGCCAAGATGAAAAGGGTAAGCGCTAATACAAGTTCATTGGTCGTTCAGGTTCGAGAGTGAGGACGCACCGTCATGAAACTGGACATCTGGTGTGGGGCCAGCATGCAAACCCAGTGGGTCTCTTCCCGGTAATCCAGATCCACCAGGTCGAAGGCAATAGCTTCAGGGATGGCGAGGATGATGGCCAGTGCCCAGATGAGAGTCACCTCGACTGCTTTCCACATGGGGATGCCAATCCCTTGGATCCGGTTCCAGGAGGCCACAGCTCTGTACCTGCCATCCCACCAGAACAAGCACAAGAAATGAAGTCATTGACAGTCAGCCACCTAACACCCAATGGATAATCAACACATTGCAGGAGGATTGGCTGGTAGGAGGCTTTACACAAGGACCCCATGCAGTCTTCCTTAGGCTGGGGTTGGTGGGTGAGTGAATTGGTGGATTTGGGAAATTAATCCTCGGACCATATCGACATGCATCCAGTTAGTTCTGCTAGCATAATAGATCCACAGAATCCAACCCTTTGATTCTATTCTGCAAAAAACGGAATATGCGAGCGTGACTATTTAGCTCCTTTCAAGAGCTGCTTCTCCAATGAAGATGAGACCTTCTCAAGTCAATTCTCAACATTCAGCCATTTTACTGATGTCAGAAACTAAAGTGCATCATTTCTGCATTGGATCCCAACCCCTTAAAATACCAAAGTATGCATCCTTGTATGATAAAGGAAAGGCCAATCACTTGTATTGTGCGGCTCGTATGACTTGCTAAATGAACTAACCAGGCTTGAGAGAATGCATCCGGCAGTTTTGTTACCTGTCTATGCTGAGAGCACAGAGGCTGAGGACAGTGATGCCAACGGAGGCTTTCTGGATGAAGGGTACCAACTTGCAAACATGAACACCAAAGGGCCAGTCTTCCGCAAGCAGCTGCAGGAGAGGAAGCAACCCATTAGCAGGCCATCTCTGCTGAGAAATGAGTTTGAGCAAAGATATAGGCGAGTCCAAAATTCTTCTCAACCCCATAACTTCATGGATACTGAAATTTCAAATTAATTGATCTTGTCTCTGAAGTCAAACTGATGCATTAAGAATTCCCTGTTATTCTCTGTAAATATCTAAACTGAGGCTATCGTACTTTGGTCACACCATGAGAAGACAAGACTCACTGGAACAGACAATAATGCTGGGAAAAGTGGAAGGCAATAAGCAAAGAGGAAGGCCCAACATGCAGCAGCGTAGCATGAGTTTGGAGTGCCCGGGGCACTTCCTGGGCTCTGTTACCAGAACTGCTCTTTATTATAATGGGGAATTAGCTGCAGCAGTCTGTAACTATTAATATTAAGCGAGGATCATAACCTATGTTTACGGAGGTCCCGATCCCAGACACTCTAGTGAAAAAGAGGCAGACAAGGAGTAAGGTCCAAACACGTGTATTGAGTGTAGCGTAAGCCTAGCTTGCACAATCATACAAAGAACATACAAGGTCTAAGAAATATAGCGTAGGAAATACAGGGACGTTCGCATTAGCGGGTTCCCAACGATGGTAAGGGAAATACTCACAATCCTGGAGCGAAGCAGAGACACGACAGCGAGGGTGGCCCAATGCCAGCACTGGAACCACAGACGGACAGCAAGGAGGTCTGGATAGGGAATGGCCGAGGCACCGAGTGGTCTGGGAGACCAGCTTAAATACCCCAAAACGTACCCTGGGGCTGGTGCTGTACTTGGTGGTTCTCACAGATTAAAACAAAGGGTCTAATGGGCTACTGAATGGCTTGGATGGGCCACTTTGGTAATCAGATTGTGATAAGTGACACCTCAGGAAGAGGGGACAAAAGAGGGAGGGGGAAATCCAAGTGGGCTGAAAGGATGTTCCAGCGGACAGGGCTTGTCCTGATGTCATCAGCTTCTGGAATGCGGAGGTTTCTTTGAGATGCATTCTCTAAGTGCTTGGGATGGTCAGCACTTAGTTCTTCTCCGGGGCGGCTCCTAAGATATGCAGAGCGGGGCGAGGTACTCTCGCTGCGGACGTGGTGTGCCCGCTTCGCCGAAATGGCTTCTCAAAGCAGTCTTCTTCCCAGGGTCTTCTGGCTGCCTGAGAACATGGATGCCGGCTGGGCATAGCTGGGGCTGGATAGCAGGCTGCCCGGTAGCGAGGGCAAGCTCGGGGACCGGCCCGCGGGAGGCTCCAGGCGGGAACTGACCAGGGAGCGCCTAGCCAGGCTCGCTGGAGGTTTCCCCGGCAGGCGCCCGGCTGCTAGCAGCGGCTTGGGCCCATGTGAGGCAGGCTTCCATGGAGGCAGGGGAGCAACACTTTAAAACACAGTCCAAAGCAGGGAACAGGCACGGTCCGTGGTAGATGGCAGTGCAGGCACGGGGCACACTTGTAACACAGTCCAAACACACACTGGGAAGTCCAGATACAGGTCAGGGCAGGGCTGCCCAGAAAAAGAGTCCTTTGTGCAGTTAACCACACATGGAGTCAGTAAACTACACAGTCTATTACAGCAGCAGGGTAATTGACACGCAGGCAGGAAACTGACACGTGTATCAGAGCACACACGTGCACAGCAATCTTTGTGCAGCAGTGAAACAGTAATGCAGGAAACTTTAGCACAGTTCATGGCAGGCCTTAAAGCAGGGGAGGGGGCCTACTTGGCAACAATTCCCCCCCCTCGGAGACCCCGGGACGTCAGGCGCGCGGGTCTCCGAACTTGACTTCAAAGGCGAGGTGGTCGGCAATGTCCGGTGGTCGAGCTTCGAGCGAAGAAGGAGTGGGAAGGGAAGGGGGAGGAGGCGTCACTCAAAAATTTAGTTTGGAGAACCACCTAACCGAATAAGTGCAATTTAGATCAGCCAATGGGCTGCAGGTCTCTGGGTTCACACCAGGGGGTGTGCTAAGTGCAATTGTCAGAATAAATAGTAATAATTCATAGCAATAGTAATTCATAGTAATAGGCAACAATGATCAATTCATGCATATAAATAGCAATAATTCATAATTGTGTACATTGATTAATTCATGATTGAAGGTAATTCATACGGAATTCATGATGGGTTAAAAGCACTAAAAACCAGGAGCAATTAATATACATGGATCAATTCATGGATAGTTAAAATCATAAATAGACACATAGGATTAAAAGCAGGGACAATTAAAAGCAATTCATACAGGGTAAAGTGGAATGTGCAAGCATGGCATAATTCATCAAGGGTAGAGTAATTCATAAATGGCTAAAATCATAAATACATATATGTGATTAAAAGCAATAGTTCATGAAGTCAAAAGCAGCAAGAATAAAAGCAAGTGCGTGGAAACAATTCATGAGGGGTAGGCGGCGGAAGGGCTCATGGGGGCAGAAAAATACACTCTGCAATTTAAAAACCAAATCAATATGGCTGGATTAAAATCAAATTCATAGACTAGAACTGCCTCGGCGGAGGGAGTCAGGTTAAAAGGCAATTCAAAAGGTTAAAATCAAATTCATAGGGATAAAGTTCATGGGCGCACTTGCAGTAGATAGAGGGAGGGACTAGTTCGGGGCTAAATTCATGGGAGTAAAATTCATAAAAGTAATGGAAAGAAATTCATAAAACCATAGAGCAACAAAGATCACAGACGGCTCAGTCCGCAGTACAGCTGCTGGACTGGGTTGCATATTTACAAGAACAAGCAAACTTAGTCCATGTGTTCCAAAACACACTTCCACCCCCCTTGCTGTCTGCGTCAATCCGCAGAGCAGGGTCGGCTGGCGGCAAGAAGGGCTTCGGGCACACAGTTCTAGTCCTCATGGAGGTGGCGCTGCTGGCGGTCGTTCGTAGGCAGGCCGTGGGCTGGGAGGCAGAGGGATATGTCCCCCCCTAGTCCACAAGAGGGCCTCGGAGCGGTGTCTGGCAGCAGAGCGTCCATGGGGCCGGTGCAGGATTCATACACATAATAAACATAATCATAGTCCATACCGGCACAAGCAATAAAACAAACAAGGGCTGAAAACGGGGCGCCAGGAATAACCATTAGGGCAAGAGGAGGTCTGGATTGTAATGATCCAATCGATAAGACAGCTGGAGTCGCTGGAGCTGTCGGCGGCTCCAACAGCCCAAATAAAGCAGTGAGGCACACAACAAAACTTGAAAGGCCAAAATCACAACGATCGGGTGCAACGCCAAATTGTAAATTCCAGTGGCAGTGGGGCTCCAGCCAAAGAGGGTCTCCCACCACGAATGCTCTCCGGTGGTCTTAATTCGTTGGACCAGGTCCAGGATCTCCTTGCCGTTGTGGGACACAACCAAAGCAGTGGTATCCCCGTCCCTCTGGATGCTCTGGAGGGTGCGGTGGAGCTGCGGGTGTGCCAGGAGCTCGTGGATTAGCTCCAGACCGATGCCAAGGGAGATGGGCTTCACATGTCGATAGATGGAGGGTGCCACCAGGATCTCTTCTTGGGTCCAGACCGGTACCGTGTAAGTGAAGTCGCAGGCTGCCACCGAAGACAGGTTGCAAAAGCAGCGGTTGACTCCCGGGATCACGGGCTTGAGCTGGAACGAGTTCAGGATCACAAAATCGCAGGCCGTTCGCACGCAGGCACATCCTTTCCCAATGTAGACCACAGCGGAGCTGTTCTCCCGGACGACCTCAAAGGAGCACTCGTTGAGGGCGTCGACTTGCGGGGCTACACAGGGGTGATGAGGTGCAAAGGCTTGGTCCTGGCAAATGAAGCCGGTCTGGTCTCGATGCTGGCACCCTTGGAGGCTGACGAGCTGCCATCCGGTCGGGGTGAAGCGGGCCCAATGGTCGGGGTGGCGAGCGTAGAGGACTTCGGTGTCACTGACTTGGAGTCCCAGAGGCACGACTGGATACACGTGGAATGACTCATGCGCACTGGCCGTTAATAAAAATAATTTAAGCTCCTGGGTGGTCGGTGAGAATGAGGAATTTACAAGAGACCACCAGGATTCAAGCTCCAGTTCTATAGGTGACAATTTGGGCGTAATCAATCTTTTAATTTCCAGGGGCAAGTGCCCATCCGTGGCTTGCCGAATTAGCCCCATGGCCACAGCCTGGTTTAATTGTTGGGCTTGCATACATGCCATGGCTATTGACACGTTGCGTTCAAAAGACTGTGTCCCTTTGAGCAGCAGAGAAAAATCTCTTTCAATTTGACTCTCCCAGTTAACTAAAATGGAGCTGATCTCGTGTTGCCCATTTGAAATGGAATTTAGGGACTGCACCACCGGTTTACCTAAGTCGGAGATGCTAGTCGTGACATGGGCAAACTTATTAGCGAGAGTCTCAATATTGACCGAATCCATGATTGCTAAGCCTCCGGCTGCAGGAGCAGTCCAGTCGGCAATGCTTCGTCTGGCACGCGAGAGAGAGGGGGAGGGATCGATCCACAGTTGTAGCCATGCATTCCAACCCTTGCTACCGGCCTCCAGATAGGGAGCGCACTGCGGCAGCCTCTGGGTTACATTTAGCTCAGCTAAGTCTATGCGGATCTCTTTTAAAGACATTTGCGGGCGGACTAGAACTCTCTCTCGAATGTCAGTTTTCAAAACATGGGAGCCCACTATATGCGTGCCGCCTTGGCTTAATTGCTTATTGCTAACAATCAAAGGGTCAATTTGGATGGTGTGGGTCTCCTGGGTCCGGATCAGCAGGGAATAATTGCCTGGTTCGTGAGTCAAATTTACAAAGAGCAGCCCAAGCCGGTGAAATTTCTCTACTAGGGGCTTGGTTTGGCAATCGGGCGTCTGTTGAACCAGTATCCAATCAGGTGGGCCATGTTTGGCTAGGTCTTCCTCCTTTACAATCCAGGTCAAGTTCTCCCAGCGTTCTATAGCAAAGGAGAGAACTGCGCCTGAAGGGGGCGTGATAGTGACTGATGCAGGTTCAATGGTAGTAGTGCCTAGTAGGATGGTCATTCTAAAGGGGTCTCCTGCCTTCCATACTGCGGCCGACACTAAAATAACTTCACAGTATGGTCCGAAAGCCTCAGTGACAAATGGCGAGGTTTCGAAGTTGGCAGGGGTGGTATATTTGTCTACCACCGGGACTGCGGTGGGGGCTGGCCTGATACGGGGAAGAAACATACATGGAATTGGAGCAAGAGGTGAAACCGTATCAGTAGGTGAATAGCATACTAATTCTTGGGACATGGTTTTCACTCCCACACATAAAATAACAAGCTCTGGGGGTCGGATCCACTGCTCTTCGCAACTGCGGAAGTTTGTGCGATCCGTGGGGGTGGTCATATTGCTCTGCTGTACAACCTTGCAGACCATCATTTCGTTTCCTGCTAGTGTATTAATACATCTCCAGTGGGGGTAGGGCATTAATTTGGACGGGCGTCCCTCTATTAGGGTGCCTGCCAGCACGAGCAAACACAGAGTGGCCAGGTGCCTCATCTCCTGGCCTTCCTTTCCTTTTGGTGAAAATATCCTGGGGAGACCTGCGAATATAAGTACAGGTTCCCTGAGTTTGTTGCAGCAAAATAAGTGAAGTAAAGCGGGGGGAAAAGGAGGGTGTTTTTCTGCCAGCACTGTATGTTAAGTGGGGTTCGAACGAGAAGTCCCAGAGCACTAAGCGAGCCTTCCAGCTTGTTGCTCTGGGGAACTCCTGTGCGGGGGCTTCTTCCTAAAGCATGTATATTTCAGAGGGGAACGTCTTTACGTCGAGCAAGGGTCGGCTGTGCGTTAGGCGGGATTATGCAAACTCGCCCCAGGGGTCCCTGGGTGCCTAGACTATGTGGCCTTCAGGTGCCCCTTGCTCGGTGGTGGGCTGCTTTTATTTTGCGGGCTGAGAGCTATCGGTCCGGCTTGGCCTGGCCTTGCCGTTTTAAAAAAGAAAAAAAAACTAGAGAGCGGTTTCCATTAACTATAAGGGTTGCTGCAGACGGGGGCCCTTGTTTTAATTTTCAAAAATAGGCCTTCGTCATATATTTGCAGGACAACCAATTTTTGGAGGGACTCCCTCGGGAGGCCCCATCTTCTGGTTTAAAAAAAGGTACACCGGGCAAAAAGAAAAATGCACTGAGCACAAAAAGAAAAATACACTGAGCAAGAAGCATACGGGTGTGGGGTACTTTCGGGTTTGGAAGGCCTGGCAGGGCTTCATTATAACTTCAATATGTCTCCCCCCCTTCTTTTCCCTTGTGCGGTACGGGCAAGGGAAAAGATTACGTGGGGCGGGCGGCTGCTGGCGGAAAGGGCCGAAGTGGAGCCGAGGGCGCTCGGCGGCGTTTATCGAAAAGCGGCGGAGACGGCCGAGATCTGCCGGCGCCACTGGGTCTGGGTTATTCGGGGGTCATCTTGGCGCAGGGGATCCTGGCTATGTAAATGAGGCACGCTGCCCCTTGTGCGTGGTGAACGCACCCCAATAACACATTCCAGGGGTAACATATTTACAAAATACTGGCGGGTCTTTTACCTTTGCACTAAAGCGTACTAGATGGTGGCGCCATATAGCAACTCACCATGACGAATATGAACATTAGTAAAAGAGGGATGTTGGGTTATTTGGGGGTCCTTTTCCAGGGGAGGCACGGCCCTCAAAGCCAAAGCCGACCATCATGCGAAAGCGTGGGTCTGGCAGGTGAGACCCCGAATCTACGTAGATGCGGGATCTGCACCAGCACGGCGGGTGAAATGTTTTCAAATACAGAGATCACCTTTATTGGTGTGTCTCCAATATTGGAAATGCATTCACTCTTGGGCTAAAGCCTCTCCAAACACTTTCACACACAGCAAATCTCTTTTGCCTGTGCAATTTTTTCCCGAACATGCGGCTTACAGTCCAATTAAGAATCACCCTCGGTGGTGGTCCTATTTGGCTTTGGTTGCCGTGTCTTCCCCAAGGGTCCCAACTGTGGGGCCCGCCTAATGAAGTTAAAGAATAGAATTGGAAAAACTTTGGACATTCACACCTATATCTACGTATTCTACTGTTTCTTTTATACTAAGGCTACAAAGGTCTGGTCTAAGGGAACACAGGGTATCTCTGGCCCAGGGTGAAGGGATATCTGGCGAATCACTGGGCAGAGGGGGGCTGGGCTGGTGGCGGCTCCCCCAGGGTCGTACACAGGAGGGGCAGTTTGCAGCGGCTTCCCTTTCCATTCTTTTAACTGAGAGGCGTGAAAGTATTTTAACCAAGTGCCTCCTGTCTTTCTCTGGATAGCTACCTGATAGACAGCTGGGGAGACTCTTTTCGTGATGGGGACTGGGCCCTGC
Organism: Eublepharis macularius; assembly: GCF_028583425.1. Taxonomy (NCBI): domain Eukaryota; kingdom Metazoa; phylum Chordata; class Lepidosauria; order Squamata; family Eublepharidae; genus Eublepharis; species Eublepharis macularius. The sequence goes on from NC_072802.1 coordinate 21,742,046, forward strand.
CATTTGGCTGCTAGTGAATGCGCCTTTTGCGAGAACTTCCTGTACAGAACGAGCTGTCCTTCCTCCCACTGCCTGGGGTTCCTGACCCATCCTAATTTGCGGTCCATCTCTTTCTGAGCGGTGCCCAACTTCTGGGCCACTTGCATGTGGACGGCGTGTATAGATGAGAGCAGGTCTTGAACCCAAGCGTCATTAATCACTACGGGCTGCATATCAGAAGGGAGCTGCGTATCTAGCCAGAAGGCTTCCGGGAGCTGCATTCTTCGCCCTGTCATTACCATATGGGGGGTGAGCCCGTGAACTGCGGTGGTGCCTCTGATGGCCATTAGGATTATGGGGAGTTTTTCATCCCAGTCTCTCCCGGAGGAGCGAACCATTTTGCGGAGAGCCTCCTTGAGGGTCCGGTTGGTTCTTTCTATGGCGCCCGAGGCTTGAGGGTGGCCGGCTATGTGGAACCGCTGCTGGATGCCCAGTGCTTTACAAAGCTCCTGTGTAACTTCTCCGATAAAGTGTGAGCCTAAATCGGAGTCCATGACTCGCACAATGCCCCATCTTGAAAAGACATTGTTGAACAGTAGTTTGGCCGTGGTGGCTGCATTGTTGCGCTTGCACGGAAACGCTTCGACCCATTTGCTAAAGGGGTCTATGACAGTGAGGCAGTAGCGATTGCCACGAGCAGTGGGGGGAAGGGGGCCGATAAAGTCAATCTGTATGCGAGCCCAGGGTCCGTCAATTCTCTGATGCTGGAGGGGGGCCCTAGGTCCGGTGGGGTCTGCATTGACCATAGCGCAGGACAGACAGTTGTCTACCCATTGCGCTACTTCGGTGCGCATGCCAGGCCACCAACCAACCTCTTTTACCCTTTCCAGAGTCAGATCCTTGCCTCGGTGTCCCTGCTCGTGGACAAACTGAATTAAGTCAGCCCTAACTTCCAATGGCACTACCCAATGGCGTTCGCCGGCTGCATCCACTGCCCAAACTATGCCTTCCTCTTCTCTGATCATGAGTCTCCCTGTCTGATCCCTTCCTGCGGCTAGGAGGTCAGTTATTTCTGGGTCTGATTGCTGCAGTTGTGCTAGGTCTAGTGTTCCCGTAGTTCCCCGAGCCTGGCTGCGGGCTTGTGCGCGAGTGGTGACAGGGTGTAAGGGGCAATCGGTGGCTGGTTCCGGTAGGGGAGCATTTTCAGTGGCGGCTGCCTTGGCTGCGAGGTCTGCCTGGTCATTCCAATAAGCGGTCTCAGAGTTCGTCTTCTGGTGTCCCTTGACATGGGTCACCTGCGTTGGGCCTGAGCGGGACTGGAGGAGTGCTGCTACTTGCTGCCATAGCTGTAGGTGGGCTACGGGTTTCCCATCACTAGCTCTCCACCCCTGATTCTGCCATACCGGGAGCCAGACCGTGGCGGCTTTGGCCGTCCAATCCGAGTCTGTGTAAATGGCAAGTGGGCTTTCTGGGGGCTCAAACTCAAGCACTGCCAGAAGCGCTTGCACCTCAGCCGCTTGGCTGGAATGGGGGCGGGCTGGACCTTTGAGAGTATGGGCGTCGCTCACTCGCACGGCGCCGTAGCCTGTCCGAGGAGAGCCTCCAACGTGAAAGGAGGAGCCGTCACAGAACCAGCATGTGAAGCCGTTCTGTCGGGCTTCCTCTAGCGGGACTCCCCAAGTGACTGGCCAGACAACCTGCGGTGGCGGGTCCAGGGGGCACTCGTGCTCGGTCCCGGTTACCAATAGGCCATAGGGGGCTGGAGGCTCGGTGGTCTCCTTTTTAAATTCCACTCCGCGGTTAACTAGGGCCAGGGTCCACTGCGCTATGCGGGCGTTTGAGACTTGTCCATCTTGTATTTTTCCCGACAGGATATATTTGAGAGGCGTGTGAGTGGTTTGAACTATTGTACGTGAACCTCCTATGATAAATTCCCAATGGGTCAGACTCCAAACTAGAGCAAGGCAAGTCTTTTCGCATGGGCTGAACTTGGTCTCTACTGCGGTTAGGTTGCGAGAGGCATAGGCTACTACTCTAGCGGTCCCCGCTTGCTGCTGGGTGAGCGTGGCTCCTATGCTCTTGTCTGATACTGCCAGCTGAATAAAGAATGGCTGAGTTACATCTGGATGGGCTAGGGCCGGGGCCGCGGCCAGGCTACGCTTTAGCTCGGCTAAGGCTGTCTGTTGCTCCGGTCCCCACTCCCAGGGAGTGTTCTTCTTGAGGAGAGCATAAAGGGGGCGAGCTTTGTCTGCAAAGGACTCGATGAAGTCTCGGGAAAAGTTAAAAGTTCCTAGAAGGGCTCTGAGGGAGGGGACATCGGTGGGTGCAGGCAGCTTGGAAATGACCTCCATTCGCTGGGCGTCCGGGGTGCGACCCTCGGGTCCCAGGGTCAGACCCAGGTACTTGACGCTGGTCTGAACCAATTGGGCCTTTTCCCTGCTTGCCTTGAACCCAGTCTCGCGGAGGAGTTCCAGGACTTCCCTAGTGATCTGGTGGGCTAATTCTTCCGTGGGGGCGTGGACTAAAATGTCATCCACGTAGCTCAGTACGTGGGGCCTCGAGGAGGGTTGGAGGCGTTCCCACATCTGAACCACATGGGCATGACAAATGCTGGGGCTGGAGTGGAATCCCTGGGGTGTCCGCTTGAATGCGTATTGCTGGCCGCGGAAAGTGAACGCGAACTTGTACCAGCAAGACTCATGCAACCGGATGGAGTGGAAAGCATTGGCCAGGTCTATGACCGAGTAGAACCGGGACCCAGCGGCAATGGCCGTTAGGATCTCATTGTACTTGGCCACAACCGGGGCAACTGGAGGGGTGGTGGCATTCAGGGCACGGAAGTCGACCGTCATTCTCCAGGTCACTCCATCTGCTTTTAGAACTGGCCACAATGGGGCGTTGCAGATGGACTGCATCGGGAGTATGACGTCCCACTCAAGGAGTCCTTCTATAGTTTTGGCTATCCCTGCCTCAGCTTCCGCTGGGTACTTGTACTGTCGTTGGGGAGGGGGGTCCTTTCCTTCAATCAGGACGCAGGCGCCCTTCACTATCCCACACTCGGCCTTGTCTGTCACCCACACTTCGGGAAAGTCCTGAACCCAGGGGTCTCCTGTGATGGGGGCGAGAGGGAGGGGGGCCTTAAGGGCTGCGCACCGATGGATTGCATTGACGAAGTCTGGGCCTCCTGGGATGCGCCACAGGAGCCCATTTGCTAGGTCGATGGTCAGTCCCTCGGCACGGAAAAATGGCATGCCCAAAAGTCCATCGTCTTCTCCCCGGTTTGCGCATGCCGAAATCCGGGTGGCCAGGTTCCCAACGGAGAGGGGAATATCCTGCCAGACCGAGGATTCCTGCATGCCGCCTCCAAAACCGGCGAGTTGCATGGTTGTGGGGGTCTGGGTGCCCTTCGTGACTAAGGTGGGCCGGAGTATGTTAAGTGAAGCTCCGGTATCTATGAGGAGAGTGGCAGGCTTCTTCTTTTCCCCGGGAGTCCCGATCCCTGCCTTCACTGTCGGTCTCCCCCATGTGTCCGGCTTTAGTTTGGCAACTATGCCCACGGAGGGAGACTGGGACTCGGGGCAACCCTATTCTGATCCTGCACACTGGTCGGTGGAAGCGGTGCTTCCTCTAAAGGGGTTGTTGGGGCTCGGTCGTTCCCGGACCGCAGCTATCGGGGGACTCGAGAAGGGAGGGTCCGGCGGTAAAGGGGGCGCTGACGGAGGTACTGGGGGCTGTTGCTGGTCTTCCCACTCCATGATCGCCTTCATTAGAACGGACGTGGGCTTCCCATCGAATAGCTCCATGTTCGCTCCAATGTTTTTGAGGCGCATCCATAGCTCCCAACGGAGGGAGTCCCTGGACTGGGGCGTGCTGCCACGGTCCCGGTAGCCCTCGTGGTCGCCCTGCGATGCTCCCCAAGCGTTAGACTGATCTGGAGGCGGGTAGACCTGATGATTGTACGGGTGTGATGCTCGCGAGTGAGAAGGGGCTAGGGGCGCCTCCTGTAATCGGGGCTCGTGGGGTCCCTGCTGGGAGGAGGAACTGTAACTCGGGGTGGGCGCAAAGGAAACTCCCGGGCGGTAGTCCCTTGGTCCTCTTCCCCGGTTAAAGCTACTGCTCCTTCCCCTCAGGATCCCTCCCCTTGCCTCCGGGTACGGGCTGCGTCCCTGCGGTCGGTATTGAGAGTGGGGGCCATGATTGGCATAGGTGACTGCACTTATCGGCTCGCTCTCCTTTCTACGAGAGGCCGGGGACTTCACATGGCGGATGGCGCCGGTCTCTCGCAACAGGCCAGCAATGCTCCTGATGCGGGATTCCAGCTCTCCCCATGTAATGCTCCCGGGCTCGACTCCTGCTAGGGCTAGGCGAGTGGTGCTGTTGAGCCCATCTATGACTGCCCTCCTGAATTCTAAGTCGTCGAAGTCCGGCATGTCGCTCAAATCTAAATCTACCTCGTCTGCTAGTTCGGCTAGGAGCTGTTTCCTGGCTAAATATGCCTCTGGATCCTCTCCGGGTTTTTGAGACTCTGCAATATACAGGGCTTTTAAACTCTTGGTGGGCCACAGGAAGGCACACAACTCTTTCATGGCACCATACTGACTGCGAGTGGCTAGTCTCCTGTTAGAAATGTATGCATTAAGAGAGGTGACTATTTCGGGGCTGGCACAATGGCGGGCCAGCTGAGCTACATCGGAGCCACTGGCAGAGGGCTGGGACATGGTCACGTGTGCAAACCATTGTATAGCTGAGTCTCGGTTCAGGGGTCCCATGCGGTCTGCTATGGCTTGGAGCTCATCGGGCCTCCAATTGCGGGTCTCTTTAACTATTCGGTCTGTCTTCCTGCCATCCTCGTCTGTGGAGACAATTTCCTTGGTAGCTATCGGATGGAGGGGCTGTGGAGCTTCCTCGGGCTGGGGCGACTGAGATGTCCAGCTATCCTTACTATCTTCTGGGAGGGCCAAGAGGGCTGAGGGGTGCACGGCGGAAATTACGGCCTGTTGCATCCCCAAGTGTCGCTTCAGGGCCTCTAGCTCCCTCTTACAAGCTGAATGGTCCGCGGCTGCGGTTTTAGACTGATTGTGGTCCGCCATGAACCGGGCGGCATGGGTGAGCTTAGTAATCTCCTCTTGTCCCTCCGTTAATGCGTGCTCAGCCATATCGGCACGAGCGGTGGCCGCTTCAGCCTTGTGCTGGGCGTCCTGGAGGGTGGTAGTTAATCCCTGTTTCTCTAGTATGAAATTGACGCGTTCGGCGCGCCACTCAACTGCCTTTTCCTCATGTTCTTTCTCCTGTTCGGTTAGCTTGGTCCTGAGAGTCTGGATTTCTAGGCGCAAGGCGTCCTGTTCTCGTTTGGACCTCTCCTCTAACTCCTCCTGTGTGGTTTGTAACTTACTAATTAGGGACACGCTGTCCTGCAGGGCAGTGAAAAGTGCCCAGGCTCCATATCTGTCCTTCTTGCTAGACCTAGGTTTCTCCTTGTCACAGAAGTCCTGGAAGGCGCTTCTAACTATCTGGAGTGGGTCGGGTCCCTTGAAGGAACCGGCTTCCCAAGGGCAATCTCCCTTCTTAACTAGCCACTTCTCCAGGCGGGGCACGGTGGGGTTTGCCCGGTACATCTTGCTTTCGTTTAAGGCTGATCACGGGGGAGGTTAAAGAGTGGATCAGCGACACCAGGGGTGGGGCGATTAAAGCTGCTCAAGGGTTTTAACAACTTCTTCCTCTCTATGTTCCTTTTGGGAGGTTTATCCTTCCCTCAGGTCCTCAAGGGTTTTTACCAGGGGGTTTTAAGGTCCTACTTTTAGGTTCACAAGGGTACTTTTAAGGGTTCTACACTCGGCTCTTCTCCACCGGAGGAGAAGGAAAATTCCTATTCCCGTTTTAAGCTTGCCTACAAGCCACGGGACCAGGAAAAGTTTACTGGCTCAGAGGGTGCTCTCAAGCTCTCTAAGCCCAAGAACAAAAACTTCTCAGTGCTTCCAAGCCTCTGCCTAGAAGCTAAAGCTCAGGGGTCTCCCAAGCCTATACTCGGAAAACCAAAGCTCAGGGGTCTCCCAAGCCTATGCGCTCAGAAAACCAAAAAGTGTCCCCAAGCCTCTGCTTAGAAACTGCAATTAAGGGGTCTCCCAAGCCTCTGCTCAGGCAACCAGAAATGCTCCCAAGCCTCTGCTCAGAAGCTGCAAATGCTCTCAAGCTCTCTGCCCAAGAACTATACTCAAAAGTGTCCCCAGGCCTCGTGCTCAGAGACAAACGGTTAAACTGTCTCCAAGCCAAGACCAAAAGACCAAAAGCGCTCAAGGACTGCCTCTGCAAGTCCCCAAGCAAAAGTGCCCAGGAGTAAATTTACTGTACTCCCAAGCGGAAGAGCGCTCAAGAGTCCTAACAACTCCCAAGCAAAAGTGTGCCCAAGAGTCCCACTGACTCCCAAGCGAGGTGCGCCCACGAGTCTGACCTAAAACTCGCAAGCGGAAAAGCGCCCAAGAGTCTACCTTAAAACTCTCAGGCGAAAAGCGCTCAAGAGTCTAACTTAAAACTCTCAAGCACGGTGCGGCCGGCTGCCGCGGGGCTTCAGGAACCTGGCTTTAGATTCCCAAAGCTAACTGACTGAACAAACTGACTATCGATCCCTTCACGTTTCCTCCGGAGCGGGGATTGAAGCCTAAGTGCTGGCAGGAACGGGGTTTGGACGGACTTAGGAGAGACGGGGGAGGGCGGAAAAGAGTTTTATATGTGCTGCTTCAGGAAGTATATATGCGTATATATCTAGAGCCTACTTCTGGGATCCCACCCACATAGACGCGTTTAGGCGGCCCGGAAGGTGGCCAGGAACTTCACCAGTTCAGAGGTCCTCACCCACAGTACACCGGTTATAACGGCTGGAGGGCCTCGCGGTGCACCACAAAAGGCAAGTAGTCCAAAGCTGGCTGAAGGAGGAAATGGGGGAAAAGCCAACCCACAAGATAGAAATGCTCACTAGAGCCACACACGCTCACACTTTTAATTCCCTAAGCTAAATTGCGCTCTTTACACAGAGGTCTGGAAAATTTTCCTCTAAGTCAGTTCGCCGAAGACACGCGTGTCGACTCACGTGTATTCACACGAACTGGGTTATGCCCGCATTCTCCACCAGTAAACTGTTACCAGAACTGCTCTTTATTATAATGGGGAATTAGCTGCAGCAGTCTGTAACTATTAATATTAAGCGAGGATCATAACCTATGTTTACGGAGGTCCCGATCCCAGACACTCTAGTGAAAAAGAGGCAGACAAGGAGTAAGGTCCAAACACGTGTATTGAGTGTAGCGTAAGCCTAGCTTGCACAATCATACAAAGAACATACAAGGTCTAAGAAATATAGCGTAGGAAATACAGGGACGTTCGCATTAGCGGGTTCCCAACGATGGTAAGGGAAATACTCACAATCCTGGAGCGAAGCAGAGACACGACAGCGAGGGTGGCCCAATGCCAGCACTGGAACCACAGACGGACAGCAAGGAGGTCTGGATAGGGAATGGCCGAGGCACCGAGTGGTCTGGGAGACCAGCTTAAATACCCCAAAACGTACCCTGGGGCTGGTGCTGTACTTGGTGGTTCTCACAGATTAAAACAAAGGGTCTAATGGGCTACTGAATGGCTTGGATGGGCCACTTTGGTAATCAGATTGTGATAAGTGACACCTCAGGAAGAGGGGACAAAAGAGGGAGGGGGAAATCCAAGTGGGCTGAAAGGATGTTCCAGCGGACAGGGCTTGTCCTGATGTCATCAGCTTCTGGAATGCGGAGGTTTCTTTGAGATGCATTCTCTAAGTGCTTGGGATGGTCAGCACTTAGTTCTTCTCCGGGGCGGCTCCTAAGATATGCAGAGCGGGGCGAGGTACTCTCGCTGCGGACGTGGTGTGCCCGCTTCGCCGAAATGGCTTCTCAAAGCAGTCTTCTTCCCAGGGTCTTCTGGCTGCCTGAGAACATGGATGCCGGCTGGGCATAGCTGGGGCTGGATAGCAGGCTGCCCGGTAGCGAGGGCAAGCTCGGGGACCGGCCCGCGGGAGGCTCCAGGCGGGAACTGACCAGGGAGCGCCTAGCCAGGCTCGCTGGAGGTTTCCCCGGCAGGCGCCCGGCTGCTAGCAGCGGCTTGGGCCCATGTGAGGCAGGCTTCCATGGAGGCAGGGGAGCAACACTTTAAAACACAGTCCAAAGCAGGGAACAGGCACGGTCCGTGGTAGATGGCAGTGCAGGCACGGGGCACACTTGTAACACAGTCCAAACACACACTGGGAAGTCCAGATACAGGTCAGGGCAGGGCTGCCCAGAAAAAGAGTCCTTTGTGCAGTTAACCACACATGGAGTCAGTAAACTACACAGTCTATTACAGCAGCAGGGTAATTGACACGCAGGCAGGAAACTGACACGTGTATCAGAGCACACACGTGCACAGCAATCTTTGTGCAGCAGTGAAACAGTAATGCAGGAAACTTTAGCACAGTTCATGGCAGGCCTTAAAGCAGGGGAGGGGGCCTACTTGGCAACAATTCCACATACGTGCTCGCTTTGTGCGCGTCCCCGGGACTGTCTGATGACATCACTGGAAGTGACATCATCGCACAGGACATGGGAACACTCCTGTGATTAGGACCGCTCGCCTCCCTGAGCCCATCAGGCAGTCTTCCATGGGAGCCACCCATGCCACCACCAACTCAGCGTGCTCCTCAGCTGCAGGACGGCCACCCCGTCGGCGCGGCAGGTGGCCAGGGCTCCACGGGTAGCCTTCCACAGAGCGCAGGCTGTCCTTGGTGCAGCGTCCTGCAGCACCCCCTCCCAAATTATGCACCTGGGGCAACCGCCCCTCTTGCCCCCCCTCGCTACGCCACTGTCAACATGAGATGGCTTGACTCAATAAAAGAAGCCACAGCTTTCAAGTCTGCATGACATGAGCAAGGCTGTTAATGCTAGGATATTTTGTAGGTCATGATTCATAGGGACTCCATAAGGAGGCAGTGACTTGATGGCACATAACACACATGCATTGTTCTCTGTGTGGGTGGGGGTCACTTCCAAATTTTGGACTGAGTGCTGTGCACTTGCAGTTTCCTGCTGTTTCTGGTCCCTTTCATTTGCCTTGCCATCTCCTCTGCTGCTGGTAAGGCACATACACATCGATTACAACAATGCAAAAAACAATTTCGATGGGACTGATTATTTTCATCTGCTATGGCACCCATGTGTGAAAGAATAAGTGTGCATTTGGTAAACATCACACAAAAAGAATCTTCATGCAATCGTATGTATGACTGGTTGGCTTTTTTCGCAGCACATGTTTGCCGCAGTAACATGGAAGGGGAAACCCCTAGGATACTGTTACGTGCTGTTGCTCTTAGTGTTATTCCAGCGCAAACCCAAGCACTCTTCCAATGTAATTCCTGCAGTAACCCCCAGCATGGTGCCCATGGGGACAATGATGCCCACTGATGTTTCCTCATACTCTTTGGCAGGGCTTTGTTTCTGGGAAAAGAGGTGGTGGAACTCAGTGCGTTGCCCTCGGAAAAAATGGTCACATGGCTGGTGGCCTCCCCCCTGATCTCCAGACAGAGGGCAATCTAAACTCCCCTCTGTCAGGAGATCAGGGGGCGGGGCCACCAGCCCATGTGACCATTTTCAAGAGGTTCCGAAACTCTGTTCCCCTGCGTTCCAGCTGAAAAAAAGCCCTGCTCTTTGGCTTCTGGAGTCTTGGGGATAATTTTTTTAAAAAAAAGCCTTGAATGGAACAGAAAATGCTAGGAGCTTTGGGTTAGTCCCTGACAGATGACTGAAGAGCTGAGCTGATTCTGTGATCTGTGAGGGCCCTAGTCCAAACTACAACTCAGGCCTACACTACGACTCAGGCCTGATGCAAATAGCTGGTGCCTAGGCCTGGGGAGACATAGATTTAAATCCCCATATGGCCATGAAGCCATATGGGTAACCTTGGGCCAGTCATTCTTTCAGCCTCAGTTACCTCCAGCAGCAGTCTTAGTATTTTGGGGCCCTGGGCAAAAGTCCAGGATGAGGACTGCTGCCCCCTCCCATTGGAGCCAAGCAAAGGCTGGTCCTTGTCCTGTGGAAGGTAGGCAGGAACTACTTCTGCCACCAGAAGCCAGCTCCCCGAGCTCCAGACAGAGTAAATGCAAGTGGCGGCAGGAGCTGCTACGCATCTTCTTTCCCCTCCTCCTTTGAGGGAGTTGGCCCATGGGCAGTTGCTCCCCCTTAGTTTGGGGCCTGGGGCAGCTGCCTCTGCTGCCCACTGACTGGGACTGTCCCCTGCCTACTTCGCAGGGTTATTGTGAGGATAAAATGGAGGGGAGAATGATATAAGCAGCCTGGTGCTCCTTGAAGGAAGGGCAGGGTAAAAATACATTAAATAAATAAATAGGCTCCCGAGCTCCAATCCACATTGGCCTGCCTCCACCTTCTCAACCGCATTTGAGATCCAGGTAAGTTCCAATCATAGGACTTCAGCATCATGTGGGAGTTCGGACTTTATGCTTGAATAGGGAGGGGCCGTGGTTCAGTGGGAGAACCTCTGCTTAGAATGCAGAAGGTCCCAGGTTCAGTCCCTGGCTTCTGCAATTAAAGGAAAAAGTTTGTAGGTGGTGTGAAGGATCCCTAAAAGCAACACGTGTTAATGTATTCAAACCACCCATGTGCTCAGCTATTGGGCTGAAGAACACTGTACCACCTCTCATATGCAAAGTTCTACTATTTGAGCAAACACAAAAAATACCCCAAAATATCAATCCAGACATGTACATTTTCCATTAAGAGATTAATGATTCACTTCCAAGTGTCAGAAGACTGAATCTCAATAACAGAAGTCATAAGACCAAAGCATTATAAAGCTGTGCATGAAATTTATGAAGGCGTGGCCCCTTTTTTGGGACAAGATTTCTCCATTTTCCTAATGAAGCATCTCTGTTGGAAATCTAATTAGTACACTGGTTTACTTTGGATTAGTTTTATCTCCATTCATGCTGAAAATTTGATTATATGCATATGTAAAAAAATAAATAAAATCTGGGTTGATAGTACATTAACAGGGCAATCCTAAGCAAAGTTACTCCAGTCTAAGCCTATTGATTTCAATTGGCTTAGACTGGTGTAACTCTTCTTAAGATTGCACTGTAAGAGGAGGATAATTCATAAATGGACTCACTGTCAAATAACTGGAACGATTTATCTTCTTCCTTTATGTCCTGAACATCTTGTCCAAGATTTGCTGCAGTCATTTTACACCAAAATTAAACCCCTGGGTTCGATTGACTTGAATGTCTGGGCCTTGTTCTATACATAGATGAAGTTTGCTGAGCTCTTGGTGGGCCAGGAATTCTCCTGGAACTACAAGTGATCTCCAGAGTATAGAGATCAGTTCCCCTGGAGGAAATGGAGGCTTCAGAGGGCAGACTCTATAGAATCACAGCCCTGCTGAGTAAGGTTGCCAGCCCCCCACTTGGGGGTGGGGAATCCCCCTCCTCAACATGCTGCCCCCACCCCTGATCACCTGGGCACTGGGGGAGGAGTGTCTGGAGGCTGGTGGAAGCCCCCAGAGCATGAAAAAAAAATGGTGCACACATGCTCCGGAAGCCTCCTGCTGATGTTACTTCTGGTTTAAAACAGAAGCGACAGGGGCTCAGCGGGGCCCAATTGGCCCAAAGCAATTTCATGTGCAGGAGGAAGGAGAAGAAGCACCACCAACCCACCAGCACTCCCACCACCTGCTTTGAAGGTAAAGGGGTGGCAATCCAACCACTGAGCTTCCTTCCGCGCAAAAACTCTTAACTTCTGAAGGTTCAGCCCTCAAATCTCCAGGAATTTCCCAGCTCAGAGTAGGCAACCCTGGTGCCAACAAAAATCTGCTTTCATTACTGACCATCCAACTAGACATTACACAGAGCTTCATTACGTTCCCTTACTGTTTCTGGTTACATTTCCCAGCCCAGGGAATTTTCCTGGTTCTTCAGAGCTGAGAAAAGGCTGGTGAGGAGAAGCTGCTGAGTCGTTTCCTCCCCCATCTTTTTCCCGGCAAAGAATCATGCTCCTCAAGGTGCTTTTCCCCACAGGAGCAAATACTCTGACCCTCACTAGGGGGGTTAAGACAGAGTTATTCCACTTAAGGGGGGAAAAGGTGCAATCTTTCTAGAATGCTTGGAGGCCTGGAGTAGCAGGGAGCTTGCCTAAAGAGGACTCCAACTTGCTGATTAAGTTATATATTACTATTGCTAGAACTCTAGGAAAGAAAGAGCATGGACAATACATCAAGGCAGAGCAGAGCTGCAGATCCATCCAACTTCAAGGAACTGGCTTGATCAAAGTTGGAAGTGACTGCAAGACTCCCCAATCTGGTTAGGCTCAACAGGCCTGAACTGCTTCATGTTACTTATTCTTTATTGTTTTGAGCCAGTTTGGTGTAATGGTTAAGAGTGGCAGGATTGTAATCTGGAGAGCCAGGTTTGATTACCCACTCCTCCACTTGAAGCCAGCTGGGTGACCTTGGGTCAATCACAACTCTTTGGAGCTAGGGTTGCCAGTCCCCCGCTGGGGGCGGGAGATGCCCCGCTCCTGCCCTCCATCCCCCACCCTGCTTACCTGGCCGGTGGAGGGGAAGGGAACATGCCTCCCAGGGCGTGCTTCCAGGAAGCGTGGTGTGCTCCGGCTTGCTGCAGCGGCCAAATTCAGGCCGAATTAAGCCCGAATCCCAGAGCAGCATGTTACCTGTGTGATGACATCACTTCCCCGAAGTGACGTCATCATACAGGCCATGGGTGCATGCGCTTTCTGCGCTTGCATGAGGGGCAAGATGAAGGTAGGTGCTGGGCCTCCAACTTCCTGCCTGGGAGGTCGGGAAACCTGGCAACTCTATTTGGAGCTCTCTCAGCCCCACCCACCTCACAGGGTGATTCTCTTGAGGATAATAACAACACACTTTGTAAACCACTCTGAGTGGGCATTATGTTGTTCTGAAGGTTGGTATATAAATCGAATGTTATTATTATTATTATTATATGTACTTTAATCATTGTTATATATATGTGCTTTATGTAGGAAAAAAGAAGAGGTTTGAAATTGCTTATTATTGATTTATTAATGTAGGATCACAACGTGGGACCACACTGCCCAAAGATGTAAGCTCTCCATTTTTTAATTGAAGAAGGATTTCTTTTGAGATCCCTCTGAGTTCGTATTAAGTAGAAATTACACAAAGAGATGAAGTCTAGCTTCCTTGTCATGTGGATGAAAAGGTCTTAGCTAGAAAAATAACAAGAGGGGATTAGGCCACTACATCCAGCCATCCCTTCCTCTTCCAGACACAGCCTACCCGGACTTCATTGAGATTTTATACAATACAAAAATAGAGAAAAACATCTCTGAAGTTGGCATCATGTGCTAATCAAACATCTGGTGTCTCTTGCGCACCCTTTTTTGTACTTTCTTTAAAATAAAAAGGGCTTTGTTGAATTTCAAGGATCCCCTCCCCCTCTTTGTAAAGCAAAGTATGGTCAGAGACGGGGCAGGAGTAGGGGGAGAGAGGTCTTCACTGCAAACTCCATTCCAGCCAGAAATTAAGATCTAAGACCTCCCCCCTTACCACGGCTATTTTGGATCCTAGCCCAAATGCCTCCTGATTCGTTTTAATCAGGAGGTGTCTTGGCCGGCGCGCCAAACAACGGGAACTACGAGCCAGGCTGCATGCAACAGAGGTATCTCCTAGAAATATTTTGCCCTACAGGCCTCCCAATCAAGCACAAGCAAAGGCCGCGTTTGGCTGCCTTTCCGCCATCTGACCAGCCTCTGGCTCTTGGCCATCCCGCAGGGGCTCTTGTATTGCTCCTTTGCACAAGAATGAGGGAGGGGGGAGGGGAGGGGATCAAAGAGAACTTCCCCAATTGTAAGAAGGACACTTGGAGTTCTGAACACTTCCAATTGCAAACCTTCCAAACCACTTTTGGCAGATCTGATCAACGATGGACTCAGTGAATTGATTAACATTGATTCCTTCCTGTAAGTACAGATCTCGATCATGTAATTAATTGATTGAATTATAACACAGCCATATCATTCATTCTTTGATCAAGTGACAACGTTAATTCTGAAACAGAGAGAGAATTAAAGATCTTTTCAGTTTTTAGTCCTGACATATGCTCAGAGGAATGGAGGGAAGATACTGTAAATCAGACTTTGACGGTGGTTTCCAAGAGGTTAGTCTCAAGGAGGGACTCATCACTCAGTGGCTTGGATCCGTTATAGATGGAAAGGATTTTCATTGGTGGAGTTCCCTTCCTCTCCCCGCCCCCTCCTACTTCAGTCCAAAATGTCCCTCAATGGTAATCTCTGCAAAAACAGCTGGGGAAGTTAGAAGTGTGCCATAGGAGAGAGGGATTGGCAAACATCTCCCATCAAGAGGACTGCACAGTAGTAATTCTCTGCTGGATCCAAGCCAATGGCAGGTGATGTGTTTTGCATCCAGAAAACCCCATATTCAATCCCTATCGAAAAAGAGGAGCCATGGAGAACTCTTGCCGGCCTTAAGCCCAAGTGCTGGAACTGATAGGCCTTCGGTCCGTTCCTATTGTTGTAGTTCTGAATTTGCAATGAAAGCAAATCCCTGATCTATACTACAGATATCAGATGAAATTCCAAGTTCTTCAGCTGGTAAAAACGACATTGTGCCACTGGATTAAATTCGCGTACACTTTCTCGACTGAATACTTCCTTTTGAATGTACAAAGTTAATGGCCCAGTACTATACACGTCACTTTTCAATGTCAATTTTCAAAGCTGCAGACAGCTTAATTTATGATCGGTTGAATAAACAAAGATCTTTGTCTCAGGTATCTGGACTGGTGGAACAAGAATGTTTCTGTCCATTCCCCCAATGAGGCAACAGCAGTAGCAATTTGTCCTGCTACCCTCCTCCTAAGAGAAGACGGGTATGAATCCTGGGGCTTTCCCCATGCTCTGTCTCTGAGCCACAGCTCTTCCCCAGCACATGAGCTACTTTATACCATGACTGATCTGTCCACCTTCACATTGTCTTCGTAATTGGCAGTGGCTCTGCAGTGTTTGGGGGAAAGAAAGGACTTTCCCACCATCTGCTGCTTGAAATCATTTAAATGGAGATGCTGGAGACTGAACTTGCATGCACACAAACCATGCGCCCAGCCACTGTGATGTGGCCAATTTTACTTATGCCCAACAGCGATGTACAACAAGCATCATCTGCAAGCCTCTGTTTTTGGCACTCAGCTTACTCTTGTCCATTAAAAAAAGACATTGTATTAATTTCATCATATAGAGCTACAAACAAAATTAATTTTAAACAACTGCTATGTAGATTTTTATCCCCATATAATTGCATTTTAATTCCAGCACAGACCTTTCACTTCAACATCTTCCCTAAACATTTCTCACAATTAAAAATGATGGGACTTTGGGGGAGTGTTTTATACTTTAACCACCATTCATACCTTCACAGGCACAACAAAGATAAGGTTGTGTTTTCCAGTTCCAGTTCCAGTAACCTTTACTGGCACAATAGGTTGTGTTTTATTGCTTTGTCAACAGTTGCTTTACAGCAGCGTTGTGTCAGTTTGCAACACTGCAGGGGAGCAGAGACTGTTACCTGCCTTCTGTTTCAACCAGTTCTGCTACAGCTGTCTCTAGCGCTGAATCAAGCTCATATTGTCCTTGACATGTTCTAAGTTTTGCCAGAATGTTGCTGGTACTTAACCAACAAAACTATTTTATTGTCAAGTCACAGAAGAGACCAGCGACCTGTTCTCACCCCCTCCCCCAAATCAAAGAAGCAGGAAAGTCTGCAAGAGAGAAATAAAACAAAATAAAGATGGTGGTTAAAAAAAGGGAAGAGGGGAAGAAAAGGGGAGTTACGTCTATCCAGGCCTTGGTAAGTGGCCCCCCAGAACAAAGAACCGAGGGCTGCTAACGGGGACCCACGGAGAGAGAAAGGAGGAGGGGTCCCCCAATAATTTCCACAACAGGGGGTTACAGGAAACCAAAGTGCTGGGAGGACAATCCACAGCAATTGGTTTTGATACTCAAATGGAGAGGGGCCTTTTGTTGCTGCTCTGGCCCTGAAGAGCCCTTGGTTTATTTCACAACTTGTTTTGCATCCAACCAAAACCTGTTGAGTCTGCAGGATGTCCTGAATCTGTAGATTGGTCCTTTTCCTCCATCCTGACTTGAAACGTCTTTTTTCTTTCCTGCTCCCCTTTTAAAGTTTTCATTCCGAACATCCAGCGGATGAAGAGATCTGGTGACCTCGGCATCTTTTTGCACACCCACTGCTTTGTGAATCTGTTTCCATTGCTCCTATGACACAACTCTTTTTTTTGCAATTTTTCTATGGACCAACGTGGCTACTGATCGTATTTACTATATGATGCTCAAAAACCTTTTTACAACAAATATACGTGCACAGAATTACTTCCTGCAGCTCTCGCGGTCCTCAGTTTTTATGTTTAGCTTCTTCCTGGCCTGCTAGGTCCACAAATGTGTAACATCTAGGAAAGTACGTCCAGCTCAGTTTTATCTTTTTAAAGCAACTACCTTTAAAGCAACTGCTGCTCTTTTAATCTAAACCACTTTATATTTTCATTAACTGGAATGGATCCCAGTACTGATACTTCTCAAGACCATTTCCCAGACATTCTTAGGAACAGATTAATATTTTTACCCTGCCCTGTTTCCAGCATTTAAGAACTATCGGGCATCCCCTATCCATAAGCTTTTATGCATCTAGCCACTCTTCCTCACTAGATGGGGCTGCTTCATTTCCCAGTGAAGCGCCAGGGATTTCATAATCAAGAGGCACTGCTACCAATTCCCCTCTCCTCTATTTTATCCTCACAACAAATCTGTGAGGTAGGTTAGGCTGAGAAAGTGCAGTTGGCCCCAGGGCCGGATCGAGGAAAGGCAGAGGGGTAGTCTGCCCCTGCCACTGCCAAAAAGGGGGCGCCGGGCACAGCTGCCAGCCACTGGGAGCACGCCGGCGGCAGCACGGGCAGCTGGGAGCCAGCCCGCACCATTCGCCTGCCCAGCAGGACAGGGAGCGCGCAGCAAGCTGGTCGCCCTCTCAGCCGGACAGGCGAATGGCACGGAGGGCTGGGAGGCCGCCTGCATCACTCGCCTGCCCTGCTGAGGGGGCGGCCGGCTTGCCGCACGCTCCCTGTCCTGTGGGGGCAGGCAAATGGCCGTCATCACACAGCGCTGGGAGTGCGCAGGTGGGCAGCCGGACTTGGGTTTTCCCAAGCGCCGGGAGCCCTGGATCCGGCCCTAGTTGGCCCAAGATCACCCAGTAAGCTTCATGGCAGAATGGGGATTTGAACCTGATTCTCATAGATCCTAGTCCAACATTTTAACAATTATACAACACTGGCTCGTATAACTTATCAATTACCTTTTTCAAACGCCCTGCCATGCTTACAGTCACTGCAGATAGATAACTCAAAAAGCAATGATCAGAGTAATCACGAAAAAGCCATCTGGAGCTGGTAGAACCCATTCACAGTGGGATGGGTCAGATGGCTGGAGTATAGACCACTACCACTTGCGGGGGGCAGAGGGGAGGGTTTACCATCTTCAAGTTATTTTTTTAGAACCAAAAATGTTTGAATTCTAAAACAATTGTTCAAGTAGAAGCTATCGTGACATAAATTTTCTCCCACTGGGGATAAGACTGGAGTAGAATGAACAGAGGGACGGACAGACAGAGGGAGGGAGGGATGGACGAACGGACTGACCGACTAAAAATGAATCAATCTATTTTTTTTAAAAAAAATCTTAAGTGGGGCAAATCAGTGCTCCAGATAAGAAAGTACAACCACTGACCCCGCTGTGATATGGTCTTGCAATAGACTTGATTTCCAAAAGAGGGCATTGTAGAAGCAATAAGCTCCCCTATTCCGGGGTGTATTGCTTGCTTCCCTTTCCAGAGAGACTGCTGAATTGCAACTGATAATGAAGATCAAGACAATGCAGCCACCTGGACTGAATGAGACCTAGGCGTCTCATTACCAATGCTGATTTCTCCACAGCCACTACCCCTTTGCATACCCCACCCTATTCAATCACGCCTGCCTTTGTCATTCACCAGCTATTACCATTTGGCTTCTGTAATCACTCCACTCTCTGAGATATAAGGACAGATGGTCTCACATTCTAGTTGTATCTGAAGAAGTGAGCTGTGGCTCACAAAAGCTCATACCCTACCACAAATGTTGTCAGTCTTATAGGTGCTACTGGACTCTTGCTCTTTTCCCTTTCTCCATCACTGTCAAGAATGCCTACCTTATAAACATTGACGGGCAGGGCAATAAGGATGTAGAGAAGGTCCCCCAGAGCCAGGCTGGCAATGAGAACATTTGGCCCATTCCTCATGCATTTGTTCTTGTAGATGATCCTCAGCAGGGTGGAGTTGCCGATGATGCCAACTATGAAGATTGTGCAGGACACAAAGGTGTTGATGTACTTAAAGGCTCGCCTGATTTCCGTCCGCTTTGCACACATGACTGAAAGCTGTGGGCCCTGAGTGATGGCATCTCTGAGGAAGATTCCTGACTGGTTGGAGGGGACTTTGGAGTCTAGGAAGAGACCCGGCTGAATGAGGCTGTAAGCTTTATCTTGGCCAAAGACCTCAACAGAGATGGTGCTGTCCCTTAAACTGTTGGCTGTCTGGCCACAGGCACGTAGAATGAGGCACACCAAGCAAGAGGTAAACACAAGAGGAGGCAGAAGGGTGCCCATTGGAAACCAAAGATCGAGACCCAGCCAGAGTGCTTGAGGGATGCAGTGCTAAGAACGTCTCCTGACAGGTCCTGATCTCTCCTGTAGAAGACAAAGGAGGAGGTTAAGAGAGTCTGGGTTAAAAGACTGTAGAATGAAACTGAGCACATTTCAACTCTCTATTAATTCCCTTGGCTCTGATCAGGGCTTTTTTTCAGCTGGAATGTGGTGGAACGGAGTTCCGGAACCTCTTGAAAATGGTCACATGGCTGGTGGCCCCACCCCTGATCTCCAGACAGAGGGGAGTTTAGATTAGCATCAATTACGTGCTGAACTACCCCTTTTCATTGTCAGGGGTCATTTCGTAGAAAAGGAGCTGGAGGAACTCATTAGCATAACTCATTAGCATAGCTCATTATCATGTGCCATGCCCCTTGCCATCACCTGAAGTGTGTTATTAGCATAACTGGTTTGCATATGCCACACCCCCTGACATCACCTATCCTGGCTGTTTTGGACCCAATCCTGGACATTCAGGGCTGAAACTGGGCCCAAAATGGCAAAAAGGGGCTGAAAATGGCCAAAAAGGGGCCCAAAATGGTCAGGATTGGTCCGCTGCTGAGTGGGAGCGTGATCCACCACCCGTTAGAGGCCCAATCCGGGCCATTTCAGCCCAAATCCAGGCTGAAACGGGCGTAAAATGGCTGAGAGTCAGGTGGGCGGGGCCACCTGACATGTGACCTCTTTGGGGAACTGCTGAAAGTGCGTTCCTGCACATTCTCCCTTGAAATGAGCCCTGTTCATAGTGCATATGTCAAACTGAGCTTGCTCAGTGGAAGCCTCCCTCTTCTTGTACCCTCAAGATAAAAAGGTAAAGGAAGTCCCCTGTGCAAGCATTGAGTCATTACTGACCCATGGGGGGACATCACATCACGATGTTACCAGGATCTATATCAGCAGCAAGTCTTCAGTAGCTTTCTATTATTCGTACATGGCCTACAATGTCAGATCTCAGAGGATAGCTGATTTTCAGGGTTGCCAAACTCCAGGTAGGACATGGAAATCTTCTGGCATTACAACTGATCTCCACACTATAGAGATCAGTTCCCCTGGAGAAAATTGCCACTTTGTTGAGTGAATCCTTTAGGGTGAATACTTTGGTACTATCCCTGCTAAGTTCCTCTCCTTCCGAAACTCCTCCTTTCCCAGGTTTCACTCCCAAATCTCCAGCAATTTCCCAACCCAGTGTTGGCAACCTTTACTGATTCTGTAGGGCCACGACTTAAAAGGCCCCAGCCCAGTTGTAATCAGTCTAACCCCTTGATTCAAAGAGACTTTCTTACAGATTGATAATGTCTAACCAGAGACAGGGATTGCAGCTTGAATAAACTTCCAGAGTTGCTGACAGAAATAACAACAACCTTGTGCTTATATACCGCTTTTCAGGACAGATTAGTGCCACACTCAGAGCGGTTAACAAGTGTCATTATTCTCACAACAGACACCCTGTGAGGTAGGTGGAGCTAAGAAAGTGCTGAGAGAGCTGTGACTGACCCGAGGCAAATATGTCCAGAGAGAAAGTGCCATAGATTGGTTGCCACCAGGGCTTTTTTTCTGGGAAAAGAGGTGGTGGAACTCAGTGGGTTGCCCTCAGAGAAAATGGTCACATGGCTGGTGGCCCCGCCCCCTGATCTCCAGACAGAGGGGAGTTGAGATTGCCCTCCGCGCCGCTCAGCGGCGCAGAGGGCAATCTCAGCTCCCCTCTGCCTGGAGATCAGGGGGCGGGGCCACCAGCCATGTGACCATTTTCAAAAGGTTCCGGAACTCCGTTCCCCCGCATTCCCCCTGAAAAAAAGCCCTGGTTGCCACCATAGAAAAAGGCTTCTTATTGATTGCTACCTAACCTCCAAGCAGAGGCATGCAGAGAATAGCATCAAATGAAAATTAACTGGCACAATAGCAGTGGAGAATCTAGCGCTTTACATAACCAGGCTATTTACAATTTTAATCTTAAACCTTGTACTTGCATTGCCTTAAGAAAACCATAAAAATGTTTAGAAAATGACATTTCCATTTTTATAAAAAATTAATCAAAATATTTATATGCACAAGGTTTGGCTCCAAGTGGGACCTAGAAATCACTCGGATTCACAACTGATCTCCAGATTACAAATACCAGTTCTGGAGAAAATGGCAGCTTTAGAGGGTCAACTGCATTCCATTATACCTCACTGAAGTATCTCTTCAGGCTTCACCCCAGATCTCCAGGAATTTCCCAAACCTGAGTGGGCAACCCTATGCATGCACACAAAAAGAAGACCATAGCAGTGGTCCTCAGTGTTGTACCTGTAGGCACCATGGCACCTGCCAATGTGTTTCTTGGTGGCCACTTGCTTCTCACAACATTGAGCCAATCTGGACTTTCCTTCACTGGAACAGGAGGTGCTTCAGAAAAGCCCAGGAGGGCACCTCCTTTGTGTCTTCAGGGAGTACCATTTTGGTTACAACTGCCCATCATAGAAGGCTACTTGGCTTGGAACCTTCCAAGATTTTGGGAAACTTCCCAGATTTTTATGATTGGACCCAGCTTCCATGGCAACCAATTTGTGGTGGCAGTCACTCACTGCCTGCTGCTGCCAAGATTCCAAACTGAACTGCTCACAGGTTCAACAAGGTTGGGGACTCCTAGACTACAGAGGTATTGACTCAGCAAACATTTCCAGTTCTTGTTTTGTACTCCTGGTACATTAGGTTATGGGAGATTGATAGCATCTCTTGTCATCTGTGAGAGTCAACCATCTTCTTGAGTTATAATTCTATCCCTGGATAGGCAATACTAGTTAACAATCTGGCTACTTCATTCTGTACCGGTTCTGAATCCTTTTCAGAGGTAGCCCCACATTGTAATAAACTAGATGGGATATTACTAGAACATGGATAACTTGTCATCTCTCTTCCAACTAGCATAACCAGCTGAAGCTGATGGAAGGTATAACAAGCATTGGATGTTGCTTGTACTGTCTTTGCACAGTGATTGATCTAAAGCATACCTCAAGCTGCAAACTTGGTCTTTCAGAAGAAATGCAGTCCGTCCAGCTCACGTTGAACACCATTCCCATGCTTTATTAAAATCTTAACCAACAGCACCTATTTGTGGATACCCACAGTTACACCTGAGACAGATGAAAAGTGGCATCAATACGAAGGGTGCCTTTCCTCAAAAACTCTGGCCAACCTCTTCTAGCAACTTCATTCCAACACTGAATAGCATGGGGACAAAATGGAACTCCATGCAACCTTGTAGTATGACTACTGTAGAGATGAAAACCAGTCTCCCTGCGTCAGCATCTAGAAACCAGCTACTAAAAAGAGCAAAATTTCCAGAATGCAGTACCCGACACACACAATCCAGAAAGATATTATGGTCTGTGGTATCAGGAGCTGCTGACTAGTCTAGGAGAATTGGGTTACTCTCCGTCTGTCTCCTGGCATAGATCACCCAACAGGATAATTAAGCTATTTTGTTTCTCACACTGGATTGGAAGCCAGTTTAAAAAGTCAGTTTCCTCTATGACAAATTATGTAAAAAAGAGAACTGATAAAATTAATTCTTAATTTTTGTCATGTTTATTGCATACGAAATAAACATACAAATGATACGAAATACTCTGGTTTCTCTTCAGATTGTATAAATCTTTTTCCTTTTACTAACGATTTTTAGCATTGATGCGCAAGTTTTCCTCCAAATGAATCAGAATATCTTATTTGCATTTCCCAGGCAGTCTTCCAACTAGGAACATTACCGGGCTTGACCCTCTTAGCTTCAATAGTACACCTGCCTCATGTGCCTGGACTCCATTCTTTAGGTAGAGCCATGCTATACCTCATTATCTCCTACACAGCAATCTAATGTTTCAGAGAAAGCACGGCAAAAATGGCTCATAGTTTTCACTAGCTTCTAATCAGATCTCTCAAGTAATCAACTGAGCAACAGATATATAAACACAGATATATAAACATAAACATATTTCTACAAATAATCTATTCATCTCCATTTTTAAAGCATTTTAGCTTTTTTCCCCTTTGCCACCACAAGCAACCTTTATCCTCAAATAAAATATCAGATGTTAGAGTGACCAGCTTATCTCAGGCACACACTATTTTGACTCTGCCCCAAATATGAACAACCCGCCATTCGTAATAACAGGTATTTTTTGAAGGACCAAGTGCCCGAAACATGAATAGTCTATATAAATCCCGACGGGGTGGCAACCCTAGGACAATTCCCTGCCTCGAGACTGTTCTGGTACCTTTCTAGTCCGAGTGAAAGGTGGAGGCTTTGTACGCTGGTCTCATTCACAAGAAGGATCTTTCGCACCTGGGACGGTTCTTCCCCACACTGATCCGGGCAGCTCTGGAGATCAGCTGACTTTAGATCCAACCGCGGGTACAGCAAAGGAGAGGAGTGGCAGTTGTCATGCATGTCCTGATGGAGTTTGCTGAAGTGTTTCTAAACAGAGAGAGCAGTTATTATAGATGACTCCATGGGCCTGCCCCTCCTCTGGCTTCAGGCACTGCAGCCAATGGGCATCAAAACAGAAAGGAGCAGACAGAAAGGACAGACATTGAAAAGATGTCATGAGAGAGTGGAAAATCATAAACAAGTTGTGTGCTTCAGGCAGAAAGGAGTGGGGAGGGAGGAGGTAACGGCAGAAAGACCCATGCGGAGGAAGGGAGACTCCAAGAGCAAATTCCACCAGAAGGTCATTAGTTTGATCCTGTGGCTGAATGTGTCTTGCTAGGCACTTTTTAACTAGTGTTGAACCAACATAGAGGAGTGGTTGTTGAACGTTTTTGCCCCTAGTGATTTAATTCTCACCCCATTCTTCCTCTAAGGAGTTTGGGGTGACATGCATAGTTAGTCCCACCTTCATTTTGTCCTCACAACAATCCTGCAAGATGGGTTAGCCTGAATTACTGGCCCAAGGTCACTCAGTAAGCTTCATGGCTGAATGGGGTTTTTGAACTCACATCTCCCTGATCCTTATTTATTGTCCTGTTGGGGACACCTGTGGTGTGGAGAGTGCCCTCAAGTCATAGCTGACTTATGACGACTCCTGGAAGGGTTTTCATGGTAAGAGAATAACAGAGGTGGTTTGCCATTGCCTGCCTCTGCAACCCTCACCTAGAGTATTGTGTTGTTTTGGGCACCACAATTTAAGAAGGATATAGACTAGACATGGGCACAAACTGAAAAAATGTAATGAATCGGCAGTTCATGGTTCAGTGCTGATGACGAACCCGAACCAGCGAACCGCAACAAACTTTTCCTGTTGCCGAACCGCTTCAAGGTTCATGGTTCGTGGGCGTCAGAACGGTCCCTGTTGGAATTAGAGAGCCCATATTCCTGGGGACTGTTTAACAAGCTCTCCTCCAGCCATTACCCAAGTTTGGTCAAGATTGCAATAGGGATCCAAGCTCCAATTAAACTCTCTCTGTCTCTCTCCCCAAAGGCTAGCAAGTAGCAAGCAACAGCTCTGTCACACTCCACTGCTCGCCTGGGTGCCCAGTGCTTTTTATAAGCTGAGGTCCCATTGAGCAACACAGGAGGTCTGTGGTTGGCTCTCAGAGCTGCCTATCAGGGTTTGCAGGGATGAGATCGGAGTGCCCATGGCTACAGAACACCCCCTCCCTCCTCCCTCCCCTGGGTGTCTTCTCCCAGGTTGTAACCACTTTGCAGCTTCATGGTTGGAAGGAAGACCTGACGATCAAGGTAAGCTGGGCTTCCATTCGGGTTTCCAGGGCAACAGAAGGAGCACAGACAGAGTTCAGGCATTCCCCCAGCTCCATTTCCAAGGGAATTGATTGATGGTGCCTGACTGTCTGGCGTGGAAGAATGCACCGAACCACGCCTGTAACGAATGCTGGTTCGTTGGCCATGGACGCTCACAAACCACCAGATCGTGAATGGATGATTGGGTGGTTCATGGGTTTCTTTGGTTCATTATGTGGTTCGTGCCCATATAGACAAGGTGGAACATGTCCCGAGGAGGGCAACAAAGATGGTGAGGGGTCTGGAGACCAAGTCCTATGAGGAAAGGTTGAAGGAGCTTGGAATGTTTAGTCTGGAGAGGAGATGACTGAGAGGTGAGATGATAATCATCTTCAAATACTTGAAGGGCTGTCATATAGAGGATGGTGCGGAGTTGTTTTCCACTGCCCCAGAAGGTCATACCAGAACCAATAGCTTGAAATTAAATCAAAACAGTTTTTGGCTAAATATTAGGAAGAATTTCCTGACAGAGCGGTCCCTCAGTGGAACAGGCTTCCTCAGGACGTGATGGGCTCTCTTTCTTTAGAGGTTTTTAAGAAGAGGCTAGATGGCCGTCTAACAGCAATGCTGATTCTGTGAACCTGGGCAGATCATGAGGGGGAGGGCAGGAAGGGTTACATCAGTACTTAGTTCTTGTGACCCTTCTTACATGCTCAAGGTAATGCCAATCGCCACCTTGGGGTCAGGTAGCAATTTTCCACAGGCCAGTTTGGCTAGTGATCCTGAAAGTGTTCTGCCATCTTCTGGGCATGCAGCAGGGGTCACTGGGGCAGTCGGGGTGGGGGGGGAGGTAGTTGTGAATTTCCTGCATTGGGCAGGGGGTTGGACTAGAGGTCCCTTTCAACTCTACAATTCTAACCCTGTTCTTTGTTGGAGGTCTCCCATCCAATTACTGACCAAGGCAAACCCTACTTAGCTTCTGAGATCTGACAAGATCAGGCTTAGTAGGGCTATCCAGGGCTGTTTCCACACAGCTTACCTTATTCTGCAAAATAGCAAAATCTCGCGAGAAGACGCTGTTATCGTGCGAGAAGACGCGATAACAGCATCTTCTCGTGGGATTTCATGCGAGATTTCGCTGTTTTGCAGAATAAGGTACGCCGTGTAGAAACGGCCCAGGTCTGGGTGCTGGAGAAGCCTATAGGTTTTCATATGGAGAACAGGCAAAGGGAACCTTACTTGCCCCAGCGGAAACAACCACAGAGAGGCTCAATAGTTTGCTTCATTGCTAGTGTAAACTATCCTTTCCAGATATTTAATCAGGTCCTTTTCAAACTACTGCTAGAAGAAGGGAAAAAATCATACCTTCACCTAAAAATGGCCAGTTTCATGCTCTCATGCTGGTTTTCTCTGAGGTGCTGAAACTTTGTCCGGACTGTACCAGTTAAGCTTGCCTCTTGGAATTCATGTGATTGCATATTCTTCCATTACAAGGCTCCCTCCACACAGCACCTTAGATGCCAGGGAAAGGATTCTAGCTTAGGAATCTCCCTGACATGCTCCTTTTCTACAAGCAGGGAATTTGTTGTAGGGAGGAGCATCCAATCATGTTGGCTTTAAGGTTTACTGCCTCTATGAGAACTAGTCTGTGGTGACTTCCTCCGGTGCTCTGCCAACAACGGTGTTACCCTTTTGCCTTCACCCTTCCCACCCAAACTTAAAGCGAATAAAATGGAAAGCTCACTGAGAAAGCTGGTGATTTCAGGAAGCAGGAATACCAACCCTGTTAAGCCCAAGTCAAGAACTATCCTGAGCTTAAGAAAGTCCTTGCATGGTTGCTGTAGATCAAACGACAGGCTGATCAGACAACATTTCAGAGAAACATGCGGGGACATCATGAATGGTTTATGAAGCAGCCACAAAGCAACGTTGTACTATATGCTTCCAAATGGAGTGTTGCAATTTTTAAAGATGGTATTCACTGTCCTCTGCCACATCGTGAATAGAAATATACATGTAGCATAGATGTATGTCTGGACATCAAGGCTACGACCCACCACTACAAATGATGGCCTGCAAGGGGGGACTACTTTCACGAAAGGATGATGCCCTATTATGAACCCTCTGTCCCAGTGAATGCCACAACAGAGCAGTCACACTGGATGGTCCTCAGTTCCTGCTTCCCTACCCCCTTTCTCCCACCATTCCCCGCCCTCTGCCACTGGTAGGTTTTTTGCCCGGCTTAAAAAAAAAATGATAGTAGGTATATTGCTATTGTGTTATATCGATTTGAATTGGAGTCAGACTAACAGTGAAATCCTGAGCAGAGTTACTTCAGTCTAAGCCCATTGATTTCAGTGGGCTTAGACTGGAGTAACTTTGCTTAGGATTTCACTGTAAACTTTCCAGGGGCAGAATGGAACTTTCCTGCCTCCTCCCTCCCTCACTGCAGCCTGCGGAGAGTCGTAAAATGTTGTTCCTGGTCAATATTTGACCCTGAGGAATAACATGAGGAGGGACATCTGCAATGGAAATGAGGAATTGGTGGAAATTGCCAATTTTGTCTCGATCCAACTCTATTCCTACTTTTTTTTTAAAAGTTGGCAAAAAGCTTTTCAGCGGCGATTGAGAGGGGACATTGTGTGGGAAGGTGCAGAAATCTACATCTTCCTTTCCACAATGTGGGCAAACCCATTTTGACTTTGATGATTGAGGAAATATCGTGGACCAAAACACATTCCGGAAGTTATGGAGCTCATTAGGGGAAACTGCGGAAGGTGATAGAGATGGAAGATAATGTTGTGTGGATGCTCCAAAGAACCCCGACCTAGTTTAAGAGCTGGGGTGGAGCAAGTCCATTGTGGGGAAACAGACCTAGAATACAACTGAGCTCAAAAAAGCAGCTTTAGTGGCACTCATGGTCTCTCTACATAAGACATCTTAACACAAGGACTCTCAAGTGCAGGGAGATGCAATGTTAGCTGGGAAGCAAAGTTTAAAAAGACACAGCCAGTGGAGATCATGCCTCAGAGGGTTTGTTAATTTCATCTTAGCCGCCCCTAAGGGGAGGTGAAATTTACAGAGCCTTCTGGGAGGTGAAGATGAAATTTACAGAGCCTTCTGGGAGGTGAAGATGAAATTAACAAACCCTCTGAGGAGCCATCTCTGCTAGCTTTGTCTTTTAAAACTATGCTTCCCAGCTAACATTGCATCTCCCTACACTTGAACGTCCATGTAAAATGTCTTGTGTAGAAAGATGCTCTTAGTCTGGCCCACAATGCTGGAGAAGGGAAAAGGTTCATTCTTGCCACTCCCTGTATTAACCCCCATGCTTTCCCAATGAAGCAAATAGCAAGTCCATATCAGGTTCAGAAAATAGTCTCTCCTCCTGCATTAAGGCCCCCATCTGAATAGAGTTGCCACACATGCCTGCCATTTAAATGAAAAAACTTTTCAGAGTTCCGTTCATGGAACTCTGCATCAGAGCTGGTTTGGCCAGGAGGTATTTTGGTGTTTAAGGCAATAAATCCAAACAATGATCCCCCACAGTAAAAAGGATACAAACATTAAACAGTTTACAACTCACTACCCTTTAATGAACCCCACTCCAGCCTAAATCTTTCCACCTATGAAAGCCACCCTTAACCTCCGTATGATGGAGCCAGTTTCTTAGCATTAATAGTCAAGAAGAGATCTACTTTACAATGCGATCAGAACCATGTGGGGATGCTTCCAAAGACTGCAAATGTGGCAGAGAACCAAGCCGTATTTTCTTCCTCAAACAAGAACTCTTCAAAGCATCAGTCAAAATGTTCCACAAAGTATAAAACTGTAATTACTGCTTTAAATGGATTATCCAGTGAGAAAACTGATTTGAAGCTTGCTGCTCTAATAAATGACCTTCCTTTGTTAGATTTTTGGTGCTTCCAGTTCTGATTTAGGAAGGGTGGCAGATGGATTATCCTGTAGTGGCAGGTTCAGGCCAACAGATGGTCAGCTGTAACCATTTCACTGGTAATCAAGGGAGGCGAGTGGGAACAGTTAAAAGTGAATAGAAGGGAACTCTGTAGCTTGCCATTTTGGGGAGTAGAAAAAGGGAAAGGGTGTCAGGCTGTGTATGGATTGTACTAAAACAAGAGGCACAATATATATTTTTCCAGATGAGCGTGTACCATGCTCTGAATATCAACTGCAGACATACTGATTAACTGGTCATTTCGTAGAAAGAGAGCTACAGGAACTCATTAGCACAACTCATTTGCATATACCATGCCCCTTGCCATCACCTGAAGTGTGTCATTAGCATAACTGATTTGCATATGCCCCACCCCCTGACATCACCTATCCTGGCTGTTTTGAACCCAATCCTGGCCATTCAGGGCTGAAATTGGGCCCAAAATGGCAAAAAGGGGTTGAAAATGGCCGAAAAGGGACCCAAAATGGTCAGGATTGGGCCACTGCTGAGCGGGAGAGTGATTCACCACCTGTCAGAGGCCTGATCCTGGCCGTTTTGGGACAAATCCTGGCTGTTTGGGCCCTGATCCTGGCCATTTTGGGCCCAAATTGGGCCATTTTGGCCCCAATCCAGGCCAAAATGGGCCCAAAATGGGCAAAAATCAGGTGGGCGGGGCCACCTGACATGTAACCTTTTTGGAGAACTACCGGAACTGAGTTCCTGCACGTTGTCCTTCAAGATGAGCCCTGCTGATTAAGAAACTGGATGTTATTTCAGTGGTCTTTCTTAAGGTGCTTCAGGTAGGTTGCCCACCTTTTCAATTTTTTAAAGTATGCCCTGTACAGTCATCCAATGGAAAGTTCGTTCCTTACCATTTTAAAAACAAATTAATTTTAAATACTTTTTAAAGAAGTTGAAAACTGTTCTGGAGAGGGAGGGGGAAATGGGCTCACGCCATTCGGGCAGCTAGCTAACTGGTGCAATGCACAGCCAGTCTTGTAGGGGCTCTCTTGAGCACAGCCTTTAAGAGAAGAATGTACCCCTAAATGCAGTATGGCAAATAAGATTCTACAGCCATTCTCATTGCTGAAATGGTGTACATTTGGCGACATTCATCTGATTTTTTTTTGTCCAGAATTACAATAACCTTGTACAAGGTGCATTTATTCTGTGTAGCCAAAATCAAGCACAGTGAACTGAAAGAAAAAGAAAAACATAAACCATAGATATTGCACTAAAATAATCAAGTCTCAAAATTCTCATTAAAACATGACATCGCTTGGATGTGGCTTTGGGTTTTTTCCCCTTCTGGCTGCCACTCTCTCACAACGCTCTCTATGATACAAATGGGTTGCATCCAAAAGAAGGAAAGTCAGCTTCACTGCTTCCATGTAAGAGTTTAAGCCCTTCAAAAACGCAGCCATAAATTTGGCTCTAGTCTCTGTGTAGAGAGGACAGAAAAGAATGTCATGGGGTAAATCCTCCAGAACCGGAGCACCGCATATATGAAAGTGCAACAAAAATGGAATAGCCTTATACAGTTGGTCCCAACAGGGATGCTATTATGTTTACGACCCTCTTGTGCTGATCAGAACAGACCACGCTACCTGTTACTTTCCTTCAAAGTGAAATACCAACTTATCCTCCTGAAAATACATTTCCTATGGAATAACAGCTGGAGTAGCAGTCAGATGACTGGCAAGACTAATATGAAGACTTGGGACAACATTTCCTGACTATCCTCCTTCCCCAATTTCGTACCACTGAGAAGAACAAAATCAGGAGCAGATTCCATGTTATTATTTGTGGCTCTCTTAATTTTGTCTTCTGTATTATTTGCATGCCCGGACATGGATGATCTAGGCTAGCCTGATCTCATCTAGATCTCGGAAGTGAAGCTGGTTTTGCCCTAATTAGTACTCAGATGGGAAACCACCAAGGAAGTCCAGGGTTGCTATGCAGAGGCAGGCAATCAAATCACCTCTGTTAGTCTCTTGCTTTGAAAACCCTGGGGGTTGCCAATAGTTGACTGTCACTTGATGGCACTTTACACACAATATTTGTTGTTCTTAACTATTAATCCTGTTAGATACTCATTATTCTCTGTCTTTTTAAAACACACTCTCTGATGCTTTTATTGCCACGTTCCTTGAATGGAATGGCACCCCTGTTTGTGGAAGAGGGGGCAGCAATTTCTGCTGATTCCATTCTCCCTGTGAAGCTCTCACTTCGCTCCCCATGTGGGTCCACTGACCCCAGGAGCAAAATTCAGGAGCTGCAGCAGGAGCAGGAAGCCATGAAGTCCCACTCTGTGGAGTCCATGGTTCGATGCCCACTCGGTTTTCAAGTTTTATGGCTTCTTTTGGGTTTTTTTAAAAAATGTTGTTATTCCACTATTGGCTGCCATTTTCAATTTTTAAAGTTGCATTATAATAATGTAATATTTATGCTTGTGATGGCAACCATCTCAAATGCCCTTGTAACGGCAGGATATAAATCCTCTAGAGAGCCAGCACGGCATAGTGACTTCAGTCTTGGACTAGAATCTGGGTGACCCAGGTTCAAATCCCCACTCTGCCATAGAAGCTTCCTGGGTGATGTTTGGCCAGTCACACTCTCTCAGCCTAACCTACCTCACAGGGTTGTTGTGACGATAAAATGGAGAAGGAGAAAATACTGTAAGCCACTTTGGGTGTCCATTGGGGAGAATGTGGGGTACAAATGAAGTAAATAAATAAAATATAATAGCATTCATTTATTTATTTACGGACATTTGACCAACCATATAACACCATTGCACTAAAAAGAAAGTTCAAAGCCTAGAATAGAACAAATAAAACAATTTGGAGTTGATCTAGTTACAGTGCAATATGATTTCCAAGACCTGAGTATCATCAAACAATATCTGGCTACTTGATAGGTAATCTTGGTATTCTTATCAGACAGAAGGTAATCAAGTCTAGCTTTTTCAGTGATGCCAGAAATTTTACCTAATAATGGTATGGCCATCTCATCACGTGCTTCCCTTTAATAATAATAATAACATTTGATTTATATACTGCCCTTCAGGATGACTTAACACCCACTCAGAGCGGTTTACAAAGTATGTCATTATTATCCCCACAACAAAACACCCTGTGAGGTGGGTGGGGCTCTGAGAGCTAGAAGCTGTGACTGACCCAGGGTCACCCAGCTGGCTTCAAGTGGAGGAGTGGGGAATCGAACCCGGCTCTCCAGATTAAAGTCCCGTGCTCTTAACCACTACAACAAACTGGCTCTAAATATGCGTAGCTAAAAAACATATGCTCTATAGTTTCCACCTCACTTAATGGACAGGAGCAGTTCTCACACTTCAGCAAATTTTTCATGGACCTTCCCCCCCCCCGCCCGCAGCTTTTCCATCTCCCCATCATGCACTAGATAGCCCCCTTTCCAAATGCACAGCGAGCCATAAGTATCTCATTGTCCCACATATTCAAAACAATACAGTGAGAGCCACATCAGCTACATTTTTTTAAAAGCAAGTTTGTTATCTACTTATATTACACTTATCTCCTCAACTGTTCTAACCAATCTCACTTGTCCAGGACCTCCCAAATATCTTCCCTTCACCACTATACTAACTCACATTCAGTGCTGGACCACCCTCTTCGTGCCAGAGTGCCTATCTGTGCCCCAGATGGAGGACCACCTCCTGTGGCATTACAGGATCAGCTGGAAGCCACCACATGAATGCCGGTGCATTCAGGCAGCAGGCACTCAGGGCCTTTCCCCATTGCCAAGTCCAGGACAGGTGGTGACATCATGGCACATGGAAAATGACAGCCCCAGGTGCTACCATGCAGCACCCATGCACCCCAGGAGCAGGTGGGCAAATGGAGCCTTCTACCATCACCGGACCCAGGAGCAGTGGGAGCGTAGTGTACAGAAAGTGGAAGTCCTGGTTATCATTGCACCAATGCACCTGAATGGTGCACAGGCCTTCCCCAGTTACCAGGTCCAGGGTTGGTGTAGGGCTGCCAGCCTCCAGGTAGTGGCTGGAGATCTCCCGGAAGTACAACTAGTCTCCAGGCCACAGGGATCAGTTCACCTGGAGAAAATGGCTACTTTGGGGGGTGGGCTCTATGGAATTATGCCATGCCAAGGTCCTTTCCCTCCCCAAACCCCAGTTTCTCCAGGTTTCACCCCCCCCCCCCCGAGATCTCCAGGAATTTCCCAACATGGAGCTGGCAACCCTAGATTGGTGGCAAGCTGTAGCCCCAGCCCCAGTGAGACAGGCCTGATTGGGGCATCTCCCCCATAGGGAAACGGGGCAGACGTGAAGCAATTTGCCTAGGGTGCCAAACAGTCACAGCATAGTAGACCAATCCACTGGAAAGGCCTTTCAGCTACACACTCAAAAAGTTTTCATACGATGTAACTGGCACAAAAAAGCTCCTGGATCGTGGTCTCTGAGAAAGGGGGAAGCAGACTCCCCCTGGGCAAATGCTGAGTGACTCTGTGACTGATTCCAAAAGGAACTAACCAGCTGAAACCAGCCCCCAGTGAAAGAGCCAACACTTTGGATGCAGAAAGAGAGCACAAAGAGACATAGAGAAGTGAAGTCATGGCTCCATTATCTGAGACGAATGGCGTTTGGTCTCTCTTTACTTTTGACTAGAAATGTTTGTTGATAATGAATCATGAAGGCAGAAAGTAAGCATTTTGGAGGGGGAAAGGAGATGTGTGACCATTAGATCAGTCCGGCAAGGAAGCCTGAGAACTGGCATTGGAGGCCCAGACGGGAGAGATGAATGCAATTATGGCTGCAACTCCAGCAGGCGAGAACTGACCATTGCAGCTTCAAGACTGGAGCAAACATGAATTTCTTATGAAAAAGTCCCTGTATGCCAGATCCATTACTCATACCAGTTGATTCTAAGGCCTGGTCTACACAAACAACAGATCATGTGGTAAGTTATGAATGAAGCTCAGAGTGGAATGGGCTTTCGTGAGCCAGCGTTAGGAAAAAGTTTGTTTTCTGAGAGTTACCTCTCAGTCCCAGCTCACAGTGTTGGCACATATGCACTGGCAGTGCTGGTTGTATTCGTGCATATTACCATCTTGCTGTCTCGTACTTGGGCAAAAGATCTTTTAACCATCTGAGCCACATTCCAAAATGTAATGTGTCATTTGGGCCTCAAATCTGGTATACTTGATATTTTTTTAAATTGTTAGAACTTTATTTGAAAAGAAAAATACAAATAACAATAGAAAGTTCATAGAAATCTATATACAGAATACTTATATACTTATATACAGAATACTAAATTTAAGCTGCAACAAAAAAGAATATTTAGAATATATGGTAGCACAACTAACTTCTGCAATATTTCTCCTCTCCCTCTCCTTAATTATTATACCTAAAATTTCATATTAATAATCTTTAAAGAGCTATGTATTTCATATTTTGTATCCAACATTTTTAAGGTCTATATTTTATAACAACAACAACATTCAATTTATATACCGCCCTTCAGGATGACTTAACACCCACTCAGAGCAGTTTACAAAGTATGTCATTATTATCCCCACAACAAAACACCCTGTGAGGTGGGTGGGGCTGAGAGAGCTCCTAGAAGCTGTGACTAACTCAAGGTCACCCAGCTGGCTTCAAGCGGAGGAGTGGGGAATCAAACCTGGCTCTCCAGATCAGAGTCCCATGCTCTTAACCACTACACTAAACTAAATTAATTTTGTAATTAATCTATTTCCATATTAACTATTCTTAATTTTTCTTAACTTCCATCTATGTAATCAAAGAAATCTTTCCATTTTTTCTGGAATTCCGATATTGGTCTATTTTGGATATAAGAAATTAATTTAGCCATTGATACTTATTCATACACTTTATTCCATCTGGGCAAGATTCTGGCTTCCATTTTGCTGCATATAGTACTCTCGTAATTGTCACCAGATACTTGAAAAGTTCGCCATGTTCTTTTGTAATATTGCTCAGTAGAATATTTAATAGCATATTTTTGGGATTTTACTCAAACTGAAGCTTGAAAATCTTCTGCATCTTTTCATGTATTTTTATCCAATTTCTTTGCACCTTCTTGCATGTCCACCACATATGATAAAATGTTGCATCCGTGCATTGGCATTCTAATACTGTCCACTGTAATCCTAATTGATTCCTGCAATGTCTTTAGGTGTGATATGCCCTCTGAAGAACATTTTATACCAATTCTCTCTTAATAGTTGATCATCTGTAAATTTGATTTCTTTAGTCCATAGATTTTCCGATTAATTCATAGAAATAGTTTCTCCAAAATTTTTCATCCATTTTAACATACAGTTTTTAACTTATTCCATTTCTGTATGATATTGCAGTAGAATTTAGTAGATTTTTCCTAATAAACACTTCACGTCTCCACTTATTAATTGTTCGAACTGCCTGACACTTTGAATATAAGTCCCAAAGTAGCTTACAGCGTTGAGTACAACAATTCCATTTAAAAAGGCCTTGCAGCTTATAAACCATAAAAGAAATAGAAGCGCCAGGAGAGATTGGTAGGCTAGGAGAATTGGAGGAGAGCAGGTTGAAAAAGAATTTTAAAATATTGAACTAAAAAAATCAGAAGGGCTTGCATGGGCAGCACTGGGTGGAACAGATCAAAGGCTGTGGCAGAGCCAAGGGAGGCTATGGTTGGAGTGACCTGGCAGTAGAATCCACGTATTTTGGAGGCACTGGTTCCTTCTAAATATAATGCAGGGGCAAAAAAAAAAAGGGGACAGTTATGTATCCAAATCCAGCATCTGGGACCTTTACTTTGCTGGACAAATGTTCCAAGATTAAGGCGGTCTAGCAGTCAGTGGATCATTTCTGCAGAGCAGATGAATTTCCTCCCATAAATGTCAACTTTCTTGCTTTCCCCTTTCACTGTAGCCCAAAACACGGGATGGGAGCAGCTTGGTGGGGGGCATTTTAGGCTGTGGCTGGTGAGAAACTCATGTTCCATGGATGGAAATCCTTCCATCTGTGGAAATGCTCCATCAGATCCACACCAATCTTTTATAGGTCCCACTAGTGAAACTGCACTATTTTAGACAATCAGTTTGGGTTCCAAAACACAAACAAAATTCCCAGCTCCAGCCATTCCCTGCAAGATTTTGTCCATGGGTCACTCACTGCCTTGGCTGTGCCCACTCATTAGCTGGATTCTGCCATGCTGCACCTATTCCTCTACTGCTCCCTTGCCTGTAGATTCAACTTATCTGATTTCTCCTCATCTTTCTGCCCCTCCTGCCCCCTCAGCTTCAACCAAGCACCCTCTGCAAGGTGAGCCAGTGTGCTTTCCCCAACTGCTGAATTCACCACAATACCAGGGTCTTAAGAGAGAACATTTTTGTTCTTGTGTTGCTTAAGGCAAATCGCTGCATTTTTTTGTTTCTATTCTGGGGTTAGCGTTGACACCCAAATGTCATGCCCATGATCATTGCTGAAAGCCAAAATCAGCCAAGTGACAGTCGAGGCATGCCTTGTGAGTTGCGGCTTTCCTAATATCTTCTTTCATTCTTCTCCCTGTTTTTTCTATTAATAGTTTCAGCCAAATAGTTCGAGCATGGCTTATCCAAGTAATACACTGAGTCTTCGTTTATAAAACATTCTTGTACCTTCTGTTGTGCTTTACCACATTTTGCACCAACAGGAATAGCAGTGCTGTACAGCAGAATGCTTTGTGCCACCACTACAAAATTACAGCAGGTGTACCCAGGCCTTTTTTCCTGGTGCTATGCAGTGGTACACAGTAAGGTAAAGCAAGCTTGCCTGTGCAAGCACCGAGTCATTACTGACCCAGGGGGGGATGTCACATCACATTTCTTGGCAGACTTTTTGTTACAGGGTGGTTTGCCATTGCCTTCCCCAGTCATCTACACTTTACCCCCAGGAAACTGGGTACTCATTTTACTGACCTCAGAAGGATGGAAGGCTGAGTCAATCTTGAGCCGGCTACTTGAACCTGGCTTCTGCCAGGATCGAACTCAGGTCGTGAGCAGAGCTTGGGCTGCAGTACTGTGGCTTACCACTCTGCGCCACAGGGCTCACAGTATCAGTGCCTGTTTCTGCAGTACTGGCCCCTCTTTCCGCAGTATCAGTACCTCTTTTGCCCAATGGGCTTGGGACCTCAAGACAGTGAACAATATGAGTAGAGGCATCTCTTAGATCACTGTACATACCACAGTTTTGTAGCACTGGGTGAATCAAAGCAGATGTGACAATGGGAGAGCCATATATGAACTCCCAAGCATTTCTTGATGTTCGGAAAAAATAATGCAAAGGGCCCCGATTCAGAATGTGACCAGAGCACAGGGGGAAGGGAGTTATATTTTCTTAACTAAAGCAGTGCCCTGAGGCAAATATCTGGTATTGGGATCTGTTGTCAAGATCTGGAAAATTCTTACAATGAGGCCAGCAGCAGCTTTTCAAGATTTACGTTAATTATACTGCCTTATCCATAGTCGACAAAAGATGTGCATCCATGCTCAACATCATGCACATGGAATTCCTGGTAGAGCACCTGGAGTCTCATCAGAAGTGGACCGAGAAGTGAAAAAGCAGAGCAAGTTGAGTGGCCGGGACTATGCAACATGCCAGCACTGCAGGAAGTGACAGTGGCAAGCGTAATATTTGCAGCAAAACAGAAAGACGTGAAATGCCCACATTTGAAGGAATGGGAAAATAAACTGAACGAGTATTCGAAAATGGCAAAATCAGCTTCTTTTATGCATAATAGACCAACTTTAGAATTTCAAGATAAATGGAAGCTTTTTTTAATTATAAAGATGAAAACTAAGAACAAAATTAAATTAACAAAGAGAATGATAGAAAGAGTTAGATAATACATGCTTATAATAAAATGTTATAAGTTGATGAAAATGTTTAGATATGAAGACAGAAGATAAAGATAAAATAAGATATTTAAATAGAAGTGAAATATCAAAAGTTGGTTTAAGTAAGGTCCTCTTAAATGTATATACGTAGTTTTTATTGTAGGTTTATAGGACCATAGAGTATAATTTATATTTCCATGCTTGGAAATTGAAATTAAAAATATATATCTATATAAAAAGCCAGCACTGCATGTCCACTCAGTTCAGCAGGACTGGGCTGGCAATGTGCATTAGCTCACCCACTGCCTCATTCCCCAAACTGGAAGCAGTGCAGGAGAAGACAATTGATAAACTGACACTAACTGCCATTACTGAAGAACGATCTGGGCCAAGAGGCACCTGAGGCTTGAGAAGAGTTGCTAGCAGGAGTGTGCTTCAGGTTTCTGATTTGGGTTTTTAACCCGAATCGGGCCCGATTTGGGTAGATTCGGTATTTCTGAATCGGCCCCAACATTGCTGAGCTGATTCGGAAATACTGAAGCAAACATTTCTGAAAGCTTTGGAGCTTTCAGAAAGCTTCAGGCAGCAGCAGCACTTTTCTTGCCTCGTGCAAGTGGCAAGAAAAGTGTAGCTTTGAGCTTCCCACCCTGCCCTTTCTTTCACCTGATGAAAAGGGGGAGGGAACCTGCCATCAGCTGAAAAAATGGCAAGTGGCAAGAAAAGTGTTGCCTTGTGCTTCAGTGTGCTCCATAAAGATTCCTGAATCTTTACAGATCATACTGAAGCAGTTTAAATACCTGAATCCCAAAGCGGCTTGCCACTTCGGGTTATTCTGAACTGTTTTCCCACTTCAGGTAAACCTGAAGAGGGAAACCCAAATCTTTTTCGGGTGCACATCCCTAGCTGCTAGGGTTTGGCTGTGCTTGCTCCTGGCCTCCAGTGGCCCCCTAGGGCAGTGGCTCATGGAAAAATTTCCCTGTAAGTTAAATGGCCAGTCCATCCATGTCTCTCATTCATTGGTGGTGAACCCAGCTATGGAGAAAACTGAGGGGTACAGAAAGGCATTGCTTCAAAACTTCCAGGCATTCCTTAAGGGTTGTCTACAAAAAAGAGCCCCCCCAATCTGTGTGATACAGGGCTTTTTTTCAGCAGGAACGCGGTGGAACAGAGTTCCGGAACCTCTTGAAAATGGTCACATGGCTGGTGGCCCCGCCCCCTGATCTCCAGACAGAGGGGAGTTTAGATTAGACAAAAACACTTTGGTGCCTCTCTTGCTCTACTTGTTGCTGTTTGGGGGTAATTCCTAGAAGTAATAAAAGGCAAATGGTTTGTAGTGACTCTAGCTTATCAAATGCTCATAGCACAAACATGTTGACTCATCATAAGAAGGAGCATTCTCGGAAGAGCTGACTGTGTAACCATGTACTTATCACATGTTTGAAACTGACGTTGTTTGCCAACAGGAAAAAAGAGACGTATTTACTGCTATGGCCCATCTCCTACTTTCTTGAAGAACTATTAATCACAGGGCTGTTAGCACGCTTCTTTTCATTCTGGAATTATTATCCTCCTTCCTTGTGCTAAGGATGCCACATGTTTGCTAAAGAGAAAAGTTTGTGATGAATGTTTGTGCTGATTACTGCCGGGACACAATACCCAAGGAAAGAGTTTCCACAAGACTTACAAAAATTCTCGCAGGGAGATAGACAAAATTCTCAGCAGCCTCCACGTGTCACCACGAAGAGACATTTTTGAAACATATTTGGAGGCAAAGGAGAACTCTCCAAGAAATTCCAAAGAAAGGAAAAAATGTTTTCATTGAGATAATTACATTTCTTAGGATGGCAGCACACACTTCTGCGTTTCTGGTTTCTGGCCAATTTGAAAGGATCCCAGTTGGAAGGAATACCTGAGGAATTCAGGAGGAATAAAAAATATGCATTTCATTTTTATCCTGACCCTCCATCAATGAGCCTTCTGTGCCCCTCCACCTTCTGTGCCCCTCCACCAATGGTGCCTTCTGTGCTCCCTCCCATTTTTTTTCTTCCTGAACTGAGGCAGGTTCTGCTGAAAGAGAATGACTGACCTAGAGTCAGGGCTTTTTTTCTGGGAAAAGAGGTGGTGGAACTCAGTGGGTTGCCCTCGGAGAAAATGGTCACATGGCTGGTGGCCCTGCCCCCTGATCTCCAGACAGGATCTCCAGACAGAGGGGAGTTTAATTGCCCTCCGCGCTGCCAAGCAGCACAGAGGGCAATCTCAACTCCCCTCTGTCTGGAGATCAGGGGGCGGGGCCACCAGCCATGTGACCATTTTCAAGAGGTTCCGGAAATCCGTTCCCCCATGTTCCCCCTGAAAAAAAGCCCTGCCTAGAGTCGTCCAGTGAATTTTATGACGAGTGGGGATTTCAACCTGGGTCTCCCTGTTCTGACACTCTTTCTACTCTAGCATAAGTGGTAAAAAATTTGAAAAAGTGAGCTGTGGCTCACAAAAGCTCATACCCTACCACTAAGTCTTATAGGTGCTACTGGACTCTTGCTCTTTTCAACTAGCAAAAAAATTCTCGAGTGATTTATACACAACCTCTTACACTTCCTCTGAAGTGCTTGTAGCAGAACACATGAGGTGACCCCCTTTTATCTGCTCAATAGTTTTAAGAAGCTGGCAAAATTGTGAGCGGTGGTTACTTGGACAAGGCCAGGCCACGAGCTTTATTGACTGAGCAATAATTTGAAAGCCGTTCTCCTTGGCTGAAATGCAGTTTTTGGTCTATTACATCATACTAGTATTTTTTTAACCACACAGAGCTTTATTTCTTCAGAAACAAGTATGCATTTTTATAATGTGCGTGGCCGCTGAACTGACTTTTTTCAATATGGCCGTAGATTACTAAGCCATTGTCTTTATCAGCTCCCCATACTATGTGTACACAGCTATAGCACCTTTCCATCACAGTATACATCATCACAGTGTACATCATTATGGTATACATCATTTCACTAATAAAGAAATTAGAAGAAGCAATTTAAAACAGTTCATTGTTTGCGATTAGCTAGAATTGTTGATACAGCATCCACATTAACAGGAATTGGGTAGATATTGTCCGTGAACATGGTTCACTCGGCACACAAGGGTGGTAGATCTTGTAGGACATGATTTTGTCCAATCAAAGGAGCAGAAAGAAGTAGTTGTCTTCAGTGGTTCTGTTAGGATGAACAGCAAAATCTCTTTTGAATGTGCAAAGTCCAGCCAAAACTTGACATAGTGCAAAAGACGCATGTATGCAGAGATAATCAGACTTGCTCAGAATTTTGGTCTGATCAAACAGTGAGTGAATTTGCCATAATACAGTGACTGGCTGCTGGAATAAAAAAATGATAAAAAACTTTGAAGGGCCATAGTAGCAGCTGAATGGAAACTTCATCAGTCCCTTTCACACATTCATAGAACATGCATAGAAGAGGGCCGATTCCAGACGGGCACAAATAGAGCGAGGGCTTTCGCTTTTTCAGTGACCTCACTCGTAAAAACCCACAATTTCCCATCCCGGCTTACCTGCGGTCCATGGCGCTCAGTTGCGCTCTATAAGCGGACGGTGTGAACGCGGTATTGCGGGTTTGCACACATCTGGATGCTTCGTCGCCGCGGAGAGGCCCTCCCCTTTCCCTCCTTCCTTTGCCGGCCAGCCGGCAACAATATTCCCTTAATTTTTTAAAAAAAACCGGGCGCCATTTGCGCAGTCGCACATTTGCGCACATCGAACTGCGCAAATGTGCACAAATGCACAAAAGCGCACAAAAGTCAATGTTGCATATTCGCATACTTGCACATTTGCGCATTTGTGCAAAACACGTAAAAAATTTTTTTTAAAAAAACCGAAATGTGAACCAATGAAGGCCCCCAACGTCAACTGTGACGGGGAGGAAACAACCAATCCCGGGTACCTCAGTTGGCCGTGCGAACATCCGGAAGTGGGATGGCACACTGCGAGACAAAGCGGATGGAGACGAAAGTGAACGCATGGCCGGTAAGCGATTATTTCCGCAGAAAAACCGCAATTTCTGGCCATCTGGAATCGGCCGAGGAGTGGGATTGTTGCAGCCCTCAAGCTGCCCTCAAGATCTCATCTCTGTGCTCGGCTTTTTTGCTTGTTTAAATTTTTTTCTGCCACCATATCTTCTTGTATCTGTTTCCCTGAATGCCCTAACTGTTGTTCAGTGTTGCTCAGTGAATGTCCTAGCTGTCAATTATATTGTATTTTCACTTGCACTGTTGTAATCTGCCTTGCAGCTCAGTGAGAAAGGGGGACTATAAATAAATAAAAATAAAAATAAAAAATACACATTCATTGGAAAACCTCGAGCTTTTCACATGCTACACTACACATGCACACATTCATGTATGTGCGTGTGCAATAGTTTGTATGAACATCTGAACACATGTGCATTCTGATTTCACATAGAGGTCCAGAACCTGGAAAAACCCAGGTTCTGGTTCATGTGTGTTGGTGTACATGCATTGAATGAACTCTTGTACGGCTACAATATCTTACAAATAAAGGAGAGAGTCACAGCAATAAGCTAGAAAAACAGGAAGCCCCACTGTAACTGACTAGTTAAATGTAAGGTCTCATACAAGAATAAATACAATAGTGTATATCATACAGAAACCATTCAGTTACATTCATTCAGTTTTGCATCCAATTACAGAGTCACAATTCAGCATGAACAATATAAGTATTGGAGCATAATAAATACTCTTAATGGAGATAAAAACACGGAGCTCTTAAAAATGAGAAAAGAAAAAAGTTGCACTTTAGTCACTTAATTGGACTCTTGGATTTATACTTCATGTCAATGAATGGTGCTTATTTATAGTGTTTTTACAAGCAGGCTCTGAAAAGAGCAGATTTTATAAGCAAAGAGCTACCAAATACAGTAGCTACTTCAGTTGTTACTTATAAAACCATCTTGTCTCAGAGTCTCTCTACACGAAACATCTGACACATGAAGAACATGTGTCACGAGATGTAGTGTTAGCCGGGAAGGGTAGTTTAAAAAGAGCCAGCAGCAGGGCAAAGGCTTTGCTATACACTGGAGCTGTGTGAAGGGGCTGTGAAATGCCAGAAGGGAAATTTCAGCCCATTATAACCTCTCTAGGTTCAAGCCCAGCTTTGGAAAACAGCTGTAATCCATTTCCATTTCTCGCTGCCCTCTGGTTGCGATCCCACACCGTTTTAGACTGGAGAGGTGAAATTGACAGAACCTTTGGCGGTGAAGATGAAATTAACAAACCCTCTGAGGAGCAATCTCTGCTGGCTCTGTCTTTAAACTACGCTTCCTGGCTAACCTTGTGTCTCCCTACACTTGATGAACATACACCGAGGCGTCTCGTGTAGAGAGACTCTCAGTTAACAGTCAGGGTTGCCAACTTTGACTTGGAAGATTCCTAGAGATTTGGGTGTGATGCCTGGGAAGGACAAAGAATCGGAAACTGAGTGAGCTAGGCCATAGGGTCCACTTTCCAAAGCTACCATTTCCAGGGAAACTGATCTCTGTAACCTAGATGTAATTCCAGGAGAACTCCATGCCAAGTTGGCAACCCTGCTAGGAGGGGAGGTTGTTTGGGAAGAACCATTCCCTGATGTAACTTGAGCCTGCTCCGTTTAGGATCCATAGATTTTGTATAGCGAGCTTTCAAGCATGGTTTGGGTAGGACTTGGGGGGCTAAACGGTGAAGGCCCCATTCATCATGAAGGGCCCTTGGAGCCAGGCAATCATGTGCTGTGTTTTTCTCCGATGCTTGGGCCGACTTTGTTTGGTGTGATGATGGTTCAGAAGGGATCTTTGTCCGGGACAGGCAAACCGTGGTGGCTCTCAGAGGTCCTATTTTCTGCAGGGGCGGGGGGGGGGGTTAAGATTTGCAGGAAAGAAGCTGATGCCTCAGCCTACGGCAAGTCAAATGATAAGATATTGCTTAGGAGGCCCCAAGAGGGTTTTTTTTTAATTGTGTCAGAGAGAACACAAAAGCTCTAAAAAACATTAGGTCTTGTCTGTAAACGAAGCATGATTTGTGGGTAAAAGTTGGTCATGCAGCTTAAGGGTGACTGGCTTTATGTGAAGCGGCTGAATGGAGCTCTTCTTCTCAGAGGACAGGGGGCTCTGTGTGGATTCAAGCAGGCCCAACAGCAGCTGGCAAGTCACAAGTGGGGCATGTGACTGGGGAACCGTCACAACCCCCCTGAGGGCTCTTATTGAGGAAACGGTATCTAGAGATCTGGATTGTGGTGGAACCAGAACCAGGATCTGCTCGGACATCCTGTCAGAATTTTCTCTACAACGGGAGAAACATGAGCAACAATTGTTTTTGGAGGGTCAGGACGTCTGAGAGATTTGATTTCCTGTGGGACTTGTTCCAGGGGCAGCAGCATGCTTACCGTGAAGAGGGGCCAGCGCTAAGTGTTTTCGAGTTGGAACAGCATTGCAAAAAAACATAGAGAAGAATCATTGGAAATACAGGCCATTCCACATCCACAGGTGCTGTCATTAGGGTTGCCAGCTCCAAGTTGAGAAATTCCTGGAGATCTAGGGGGTGAAACCTGGAGAAACCTGGAGAAAGTGGGGTTTGGGGAGGGAAAGGACCTTGGCATGGCATAATTCCATAGAGTCCACCCCCCAAAGTAGCCATTTTCTCCAGGTGAACTGATCTCTGTGGTCTGGAGACCAGTTGTAATTCTGGGAGATCTCCAGCCACTACCTGGAGGCTGGCAACCCTAGTTGTCATAGATTGTGAAATTCCCTTGGAAAGATTCGACTTTCATTTTGATGCCATGTACTGCACCCATACTGGAAGGTACCAGAAAACAACAGACAGCTGCTGTTTTCTGGCACCTTCCACAAGCAAAAACTGGTGAAACATTGGGTGGTATTCTGTACTGATACTGATTTTCATCATGTTCCTTTCTTTCCCCTCTGCAGAACATTTTCAAGTTCTGATTTTAAAGTCATTTTACCTGTTTATAAAGAACACAACTTCTTTAAATTGCTCCTCATCCCCTTTGATCACCCTGTCAAACTCAGATTCATAAAAGCAAAGAGTTTTGTTTTTTAAAAAACACAAGAATGACAAGAATCTTGGAAAGTACAGAATCTTGGAAAATTCAGGGTGATAGGCTACTGTTTTGGGGGAACACCAACTACTGATTTTAATAAAAATGTTTGTATTCTAAAAACATGTCAATATT
Organism: Eublepharis macularius; assembly: GCF_028583425.1. Lineage (NCBI taxonomy): Eukaryota > Metazoa > Chordata > Lepidosauria > Squamata > Eublepharidae > Eublepharis > Eublepharis macularius. The sequence goes on from NC_072802.1 coordinate 21,786,631, forward strand.
CCTAAAGGAGAACTGACATGTCACAAATTAAAAAGCATGGGCCTTTTTTTTTAAATGAAAAAAATTCTCAGGTGGGGCTGATCCTTCATTTTTCCCTCTCTACTTGGTGGTGGTGGTGGAAGTGCTGTTGAGTCATAGCTGACTTATGGCAACCCCTACTGGGGTTTTCAAGGCAAGAGACAAACAGAAGTAGTTTGCCATTGCCTGCCTCTGCAGAGCAACCCTGGTCTTACTTGGTAGTCTCCCATTAAGGCCAACATTGCTTAGTTTCCAAGATCTGATGTGATAAGGCTTGCATGGGCTATCTAGGTCAAGGTCCCACCTTATATGGTACTGTAGAAAAAAATGCAAGAGGAGCATTGGGGTATAGTGGTTAGAACTTGGACCAGGACTGAGGAGATCTAGTCTGCAATCCCTACCTGTCTGCTGAGTGGCCTTGTGCCAGTCTAGGCTGCAATCCCCACCCATCTGCTGAGTGGCCTTGTGCCAGTCTAGGCTGCAATCCCCACCCATCTGCTGAGTGGCCTTGTGTCAGTCTAGGCTGCAATCCCCACCCATCTGCTGAGCGGCCTTGTTCCAGTCTAGGCTGCAATCCCCACCCATCTGCTGAGTGGCCTTGTGTCAGTCTAGGCTGCAATCCCCACTCATCTGCTGAGTGGCCTTGTGTAAGTCTATGCTGCAATCCCCACCCATCTGCTGAGTGGCCTTGTGCCAGTCTAGGCTGCAATCCCCACCCATCTGCTGAGTGGCCTTGTTCCAGTCTAGGCTGCAATCCCCACCCATCTGCTGAGTGGCCTTGTGTCAGTCTAGGCTGCAATCCCCACCCATCTGCTGAGTGGCCTTGTTCCAGTCTAGGCTGCAATCCCCACCCATCTGCTGAGTGGCCTTGTTCCAGTCTAGGCTGCAATCCCCACCCATCTGCTGAGTGGCCTTGTGTCAGTCTAGGCTGCAATCCCCACTCATCTGCTGAGTGGCCTTGTGTAAGTCTATGCTGCAATCCCCACCCATCTGCTGAGTGGCCTTGTGTCAGTCTAGGCTGTAATCCCCACCCATCTGCTAAGTGGCCTTGTGTCAGTCTAGGCTGCAATCCCCACCCATCTGCTGAGTGGCCTTGTGCCAGTCTAGGCTGTAATCCCCACCCATCTGCTGAGTGGCCTTGTTCCAGTCTAGGCTGCAATCCCCACCCATCTGCTGAGTGGCCTTGTGCCAGTCTAGGCTGCAATCCCCACCCATCTGCTGAGTGACCTTGTGCCAGTCTAGGCTGCAATCCCCACCCATCTGCTGAGTGGCCTTATGCCAGTCTAGGCTGCAATCCCCACCCATTTGCTGAGTGGCCTTGTGCCAGTCATTGTCTTTATCCACCTCACAAGATTGTTCTGAAGATACAACGGGCAAGGGGAGAACCATGTCCAGTGAGCTCTTTGACAAATAGCAGGGCCAGAGTGTACTAGATAAGCAAAAGACAGCTCACTCATGAATGCCCATGAAGCTGCCTTATACTGAGTAGGGCCACGTCTATCAAAGTCAATATTGCCTACTCTGACTGGCAGCCACTCTCCGGGGCCTCAGACTGAAGCCTGCTACCTGGGCCTTTTCAATGAGATGCTGAGATCTTCTGCATGCAAAGCTGATGCTCTGTCACTGAGCCACAGCCCCTCCACCTCTGTGCCAGGAATCAGGCAGGGGCTGTATCCTTGTCCAAATCTAGGCATGCTAGGGTGGCCAGATGGGAACATTTGCTAGCAGAGACTGGGGGAAATGGCAGCATGTGACACCCAGTCAACACTTCCAGTTGAGTACCTGGGATTATCTGGAAGTACCCAGTAAAAACCATAGAGATGAAGGGAATTCCTAGCACATCACGGATGCCATGATGTCACTTCCAGTTACTTATGTGGAAGTGACAACATAGCAACATGTGCAGTCATTCCCCTTCCAGTTTTGCTCCCACTGCTCCACTCTGGAAGAGCAGGGTCCAGAATGGGGGTGGGTGGGAGTTTGCTGACCACAGTGGGCAACCTGATAAGGCTAAGACATGCACAGAATCTCTACTGGAGACTTGATGCTAGAATGATGTTATGCAAAAAAAAAAATCGTGTACTGCCCTCCAGTCTAGGGTTGCCAGCTCTGGGCTAGGAAATTCCTGGTGATTTGGAGGGTGGAGCCTGGGGAGGGCAGGGTTTGAAGAGAGGAGGAACCTCAACTAGGTATAATACCACAGAGTCCACCTTCCGAGGTTGCCATTTTCTCCAGGGATTAGGGATCCCAGGTCCCCCGGTGCAGGCAGGGGATGCTCTACTCCCACCCTCCAAATCTCCAGAAAGGGTGGGTGAACAGGCCTCCTGGGTGCACTCCTGGGATGGTGCGATGACATCACTCCTGGGAGTGACATCACCGTGCCACTCCAAGAGTGCTCCCATGCTCACAGTGGGCTGATTGGGCCCCAAATGGTCTGAATCAGGTTTGTTTGGGCTCAAATAGAACTGCTGCAAAGTTCACGTACTCCCAGGCCTGTACAATGACATCACTTCCCGGAAGTGACGTCATTATGCAGGCTCAGGAGCATGTTCATGCAAAAGGTGAATGCTGGGTTCCCCCCTCCCACTGGGAGGGCAAGGGGACCTAGTAATCCTAGAACTAACCTCTGTCACCTGGAGATCTGTTGTAATTCTAGGAGATCACCAACCCCCACCTGGAGGTTGGCAACCCTACTCCAACGAAGGGTACAAAAGTGGCTTCTTGGTATATCTCCTGCCTAGGTTATTCTGGAGACATCACAATTCCTGCCAGTTGAAAGGAATGCCATATACCCCTATTCCCTCTACTAGTGCATCTCTTCCTCTACTGGTGCATCTCTTCCTCCAATACAAGGCAGTGCAAGCTCCCCAAGGTGCTGAATCTTGCTGAATTCTCTCTTGGAATTCATCCACTGGCCCGCAAGTAGTGCCATCACCTTTCCCAGAAAGACATTGCAGGAGAAGTTAGTTTTGAGGAGAGATTTCAAGGAGAAAAGGAAGAAGGTAGAGATGGGGAATACGTTTTTTACTCCAGGGCTGGCATCACAAATGGTGTCTAAAGCAGGGGCTTTGTTTGCCAAGCCTTCTTGTGTCCTGCTAATTAGCAACCTCTGAGAGAGACCAGGAAAAGCGTCTCAGGGGTTTCAAGCATCCTGAAAACATGGAGAGGTTAATTGAAGGCCCAGGGCAAACAAGAGCCCATGCTTTCACCTTCTCAGCTTGGCCTTGTTATGCTAACAGCATTGTGCTGGCAGATTTAATGACTCCTTATTACCTGGCTTCCTAATTAACCTCTTGCCCCCAAATACAGGGAGTTTAAAGAAGACCTTCCCAGCACAGGGATTTCTAGCGTCTTCAGGCCTCCGGGTGAGCAGAGATGTTTCCTTTGCAGCCAGGTTCACAGCCTCTCCTAGCTCCAATAATTCATATTTAATAGCATGGACACAGGACAGTGGTGACTTGGGGGGGGGTGTTGCTGCATTTGCACCCACCTGTTCCCAGTTGTGCTTTATAAAGTTCTTGTAATGACAAGGTGGTACCTTCCCTGTGTTATGTTCATCTAGAGATGGTACTGCTGAAACTGCCATGGGGGAACTGGAGCTGGACTTATATGTTTGCTCAGAGGTAGGGCTGGAGTGCTGAACATACTTTTTTAGTGATTGCCGGGGGTGGGGGCTGAGAACAAGATAAATGATTCATCCATCTTCCCAGAAGCATTGATGGTGGTGCTCAGGTTCCATGCAACTGTTTGCTTTCATGATTTTCCTTCTGGTACACTGAAGCAAGGGTAAAAGTATTCCTGTCACTCTGTTCTGGCGTCATGGTGAAGTTATGTAGCTAGTCATGAAGAGAGAGGATAGGAAGCATCAACTTCACTCTGACTTGACTTTCTGATGATGCCACACAGCCAATCATGGAGAGTACGGAGGCTTCAACTTCACTCTTACTCAGATGATACCACATAGCCAATTAGATACGGCTATGTGATTATGTTCAAAGCCAAATCAGAGTGACGGCAATGGTTCCTGCCCTCACTCTGGCATAGATGAAGGAGGAGGGGAAAGTGCATCAAGCAGAGATGGGGAACATGAACAGTGACACTGTATACCCTGCAAATAAGCAACAAGACAGTCTCAAGCTAAAGAAGCTAAAGATTGTTCTACGGATTAATAAACAGAAGGAAGTAGAAGCTATTGGTGCAATTGATTCAGCAAAAGGAGAGGCTTGGCCTCCTGGTATTGAATCCATTCCAGAGGCTTCATACTGTCTGCAAATCCAAGGGGTTGATGTTAGATAGGGCCTTGAAGAGAGCTCTGGAAGAAATAGGCAAATGAAGTCACATTGCATCTAGGAGACTGGGCGCAAGGTGTCTGGGCAGTTCAATATGAGATACTTTTGGGGAGGGGTGATTGGAACAGAGAAAGAGTAGGTGGGGAAGAATCAAGCATGCATGTGCGTGCGTGCACATGCTTCTCCATTCTAAATTCCCCTCCCCTTAGCATGATTTAATTTATTAAATGGTGTTTTGGCAAGTAATGTGTTGTTAGTCCCTAAAATAAACATCAATTTCAGTGAAAGGAGCTCTGAATTAAAATAGTCTGGCGGTGGTGGAAAGTGCTGCCAAGTTACTTACAAGCAACTTATGGTGACCCTGTAGGGTTTTCAAGGCAAGAGACATTCATAAATGGTTTGACCATTGCCTGTATCCGTATGGCAACTCTGGGCTTCCTTGCTGGTTTCTCTTCCAAGTACTAATGAGGGCTGATTCTACTTAGCTCCCAAGATGTAAGGATATCAGACTAGCATGGGCCATCCAGGTATGGGTCTTACTGGCTTCTAAGATCCCATAAAGAGGACAATAAACAAATCCATTAAGACAAGGAGTTCAATAAGAAAGAGCCATCACTGGGAAGCTTGCTATGCATGACCCACTATTCTTCATAATGACAGGGACACTTGCAGAGGAGCATCCTCCAATGGTTTCAAAGCACAGGAAGCCATAGATGGGAGGATAGCCTTAGCTAGACTATGAAAAGGCTTTAAGGATCAAAACCAGAACTGGAATAGGGTCCAGAATATCACAAGTAGTAACCACACTGAAGATCTTTCAGGACGTATATGCTTTCTGCAGTATATTCTTCTGGCTGCTATATTATGGGTCGTCTGTAGTTTGATTTTTGAAATGTCTTCAGGGGCAGTTTCACATGGAGTGCTTTAAAGTAGTCTAAACCAGAGATTGCAACATAGTGGATTCTAGTGACAATGTCATTATAATCAAATGAAAGGTAGAGGTGGCATAGCAAAAGAGGCTGGGAACGGTCTCTCATCCGCTACCTGAGAATCTAAGATCAAATCAAGATCTAGAAGAACTTTTGGGTTACGAATCTGTATAGAATAGGTTATTCACCTGCAGTTTAAGGGTTCACCTCCTACCATTCCCTCTATCTTATCTGAACTGAACTTCAGTTAAATGGTTCCCATCATGCTATTATAGATTTAAGGATTCCACCACCCCATTAAGATCTAAGGAGAAGGGAAGATATAATTGAGTATCACCAGCATACCAATGACAGAATCCAAATCTGTGGTCAACTTCTTGGTGGTTTGAGGTGCTGTTAAGCACAGGACAAAATACAGAACCTTGTAGAATCGTACAATGGGTCAGAAACGGAGCCCCCAGCACCATCTTCTGGAGCCTGTTGAGATGGCAGGAACAGAACAAAATGGATCAGTGTCTCCTAGAGGTGGGCACAAACTGAAATATGAACCAAAATTCATCATGAAGCAGACCGGTTCGTGGTTCGTGAACTGGCGGTTCATCAGAGTCCGTTTCTGATGAACTGCCATGAACTTTAGGTTGGTTTGTTTGGTTCATTTTTCGGTTTGTCACGGCAAGCAGCCTGGCGCCGATCAATCAGTTTCCTAGGCAACAGGGGAGAATGGGCTTCTGCAGCCCCAGAAGTGACCTTCTGCCGCCCTGGAAGTGATGTTTTCATGAACCAAACAAACCGGTTCACGAACTGGGGCAAGTTCGTGAAAGTCCATGGTTTGTGTTTCGTGAAACATGATGAACCACAAACTGCACGGTTCGTATTTTTCTCAGTTTGTGCCCACCTCTAGTGTCTCCCATTCCAAGATGAGTCAAGAAGTCCATAAGGATCGAAACTGCTGAGAGATCTGGGAGGATCAGCGAAGATGCACCTTCTGCCAAAGTAGTTTTCATCTCAAAACCATGTCTGAACCCAAACTGAAATGGGTCCATCCTCACCCAAGGGAACCCACTATCCTGTTGCGCCAGAGTCGAGACTAGGATGTAATTCCTGTCAATGGGCAGCTCAAAGAGAGCTCTCTCATTTTGTTCTCACATCAGTCCATCGAGGTAAGTTCTGCTGAGAGAGAGAGAGAGAGACTATTAGTCCAAGATCAACAAGTTTCATAGTTGAATGGTGGGGGAGGGGGGGTTGAACTCAGGTTAGCCACATCTCAGTCCAGTGCTCTAACCATTACAATGATCTGGTCCATACTTTCTGTCACACTGAAATGGATAGTTTCTGCCCAAAATTCAAAAGGGAACAATATTTGGCAGATGGTTGTTGTGGATTTTCCGGGCTGTATAGCCGTGGTCTTGGCATTGTAGTTCCTGACGTTTCGCCAGCAGCTGTGACTGGCATCTTCAGAGGCATAGCAGCATCCTGTAAGAGTTTCCCAGGGAGGGAAGCCTCCCTCTATTAGCATTCCACACCCTGGGAAACTCTTACAGGGTGACTCAGCTCAACCCCACCCCTCCTGAGTAGATATAAATGACCTGCCAACATCTTCTCCACACTGTGACACTGAGAGATCTCTGTCTTTTGGTGCTGCACCTCTGAAGATGCCAGCCACAGCTGCTGGCAAAACGTCAGGAACTACAATGCCAAGACCACAGCTATACAGCCCGGAAAATCCACAACAACCATCGTTCTCCGGCCGTGAAAGCCTTCGACCAAATATTTGGCAGAGTTTGCTCCAGTTCTTCATCACATGGTAATTTATGGCACCCAGAAAGAATGCTATGGAACGTGGGCCTGATGCCAGCAATTGGAACATTTTTTTCTCAAAATCATGCACTGTTTTGCCAATACACTAAGCTTAGTAATGCGTGTGGCTGAAACTTTTGCCAGTATACCACAAAGCCTTGCAGATACTTCGGCACCTGTCATTTTCTGCCCATTTTAAATACATTACAGGGTGTTTATTTCTAAAACATAGGCTGGAAATACTTTCCCTGGTCCTAGCCACTAAACTCTGATGCTTGCAAAGTTTGGGGCACTTGGCTGGAGGACTCTGACTCGGTCCTCCCTCTGTGGTGAACCTCCTTCCCTTTCCTACCAACAACAGTCATGTGCACAGAGTCAAAGCAAGAGGTTTTGTGGGCATGCTGGAGGCCATGTAGCTTTAATCACTGGTGAAAGGAATGTTGAAATGCACCCCCCGCTGTGGAGTGGTGTTAATAAAACATCTGTGCAGAGGGCTTTTCTTGTGCAGGCCATTCATCTTTGTTTTTCATCCATTTCCTTTGACAATTTGGAGTTTCCCGGTTTGGTACTGATAATGGCAAAATATTCACAATGTGGGCTCTAAGATGAGCCAAAGTGGAGTCCCTATTTCCTTCTTTCTTTATGCTTGTGATGATAAATCTGTTTGTATTTTGAACCTGGGTTTAGCATGAAATAGTTCTTTATCAAGTCATCTTGTACCTTCGGAGAGAGTTCAGTGTTACAGACAAACCATACTGGTGACTTGGCAACGATAGCTATTTAGAGAGCTGGTTTGGTGTAGTGGTTAAGAGCGGCAGGACTCTAATCTGGAGAACTGAGTTTGATTCCCTACTTGTCCACTTGAAGCCAGCTGAGTGACCTTGGGTCGCTCACAGCTCTCTCAGAGCTCTCTCAGCCCAACCCACCTCACAGGGTGATTGTCGTGAGGATAATAATAACACACTCTGTAAATCGCTCTGAGTGAGTGTTAAGTTGTCCTGAAGGGCGGTATATAAATCGAATGTTGTTGTTGTTAGCAAGGCGCTTAACATGGTCTGCACAAGATGCACAAGCGGACACAAGGCCTAGAGGCACACATCTCCTCCATGATCAGCTGCATTCCAAAATCAGCAGCACTGATCACGGGGAGGGGGCATACACATACTTATTCTGCACATGCACCCTGTGCAGACCATTTGGTGATCACTTAAAGGTGGGGGAGGCGGGGCCGGCATGCCCGTGTCTGCTTTATCTCCCTGCATGATGAGTGAACATATGAACGGATTATCTCATAGATCTAATGGAAATCTCAGTTCCAATCCATACAACCGTGGCCAAGTTGCTATTCCCTTGTCTGTAGCATAGTGGCTAAGTTGCTGGGCTGCGAATCAGCCCCGTTCATCATGCTGTGCTCTGGTGCTTTTAGCAAGTTTCTTCCAGCCTAGTTCATTTCCTGTACGGGAGCTGGGCTAGAAAAATGCCCCTTAGGGTGACAAAACACAGCAAAGCAAAGAGAGGAGGGGGGCAGGGTTTAGCTCCTGTCACCAACATCCTTTGGCTTAATAGAACAGAATAGACCCCACCCCCTCCCTGCTTTAGACATGACTAGATGATCAAGCAAATAAACTATACATGCATTTCCCCCACCGTCATATCTAATTTGCCCTAACTGGGATTTGAACCCAAGTCCCCCCAGCCCAGCAAGAGTTTTGCGTCTGTTTTACTGAGTTGGACTAACTTGTTCTGCAGGCTTAATTTGAACCAAGTCTCTGAACCTCATTTGCTGAGACCAAGAGCTAAGTAGCCTCTCCATGCCATTGACCTGAATCTCCCTTTGGAAGCCTTTCCCTCCATAACTGCATTGAAATATACAGCAATTTCAGCCTCTCCAGGGAATGCTCCCATCTTATTAACCTGCTGTTGCACCTTGCACAGGCTGCTTATGACCCTCCGTAAATAATAAATACAAGGCAGGGGCCTCTTCAGAAGCAGAGGAGCAGATAAGGGCAGGGAAGAAGTACTTATGATTTTTTTTCCAGAGAGGAGAGATCTAGGGGCACCATTTAGGAAGGGAGGGTGTTAGTCATCTACCCACTCTCTGTGTTTCAGTCAATAGATGATTATGCCTCAGGAATGCCTGTATGTCTGGGGAGCTCACTGATACTTCACATGAACTGCTGCTGCTGCTGCTACTACTACTACTACTTGTTGTTGTTGTTATATGTTATCACAGTCCCCCAAATGTTTGGGCTGGAAATTTTGGTCCTTTTTCTGTACAGAAAATTAGTCTTTGTGACTGGGTTGGTGAATAAACCTTTAATAATGTTATATACTTATTGCCAAGTGGCCCTGGTCTGAAGACACTTAAATCTAGAGACTGAAGCCATGAACGGACAAGATAGATCTTCCTACATACCTGGAAAATGCCCCAGGTTTGCAGAAAAGTCTGAAATCTACAATTAAAAAAATGATAAGAGGAGCAACTGAAGCTTTAACCAGATGCCCTGAGTGGCTATTGCTAAGCTACCATAACAGTTTAGCCAGTATTCCAGGGTTGGTTTTTGTCATTTAAAGGTAGCGACAGGGGGTCAGGGCCTTTCCCAGGACTGTTTGGGCCTTTGAGAGATGATGCATTGGGGCCGGACCCAGAAGCAACCACCAGACTACTTGATACTGCAAGACTTGCTTGACTCACCTAGGCCTGGCTTGCCACTATTCAACAGCAGCCCCCACCCCCACGCATATACACAAAAGCCTGTGTAATGTAGTGATTAGAGTTTCACAGTAGGATCTGGGAGACCCAGGTTCAAATCACCACTCTGCTACGGAAGCTCATTGGGTGACTTTGATCCAGCCACACATTCTCAGGCTAAGCTACCTCTCAGGGTTGTTTGAGAATAACATAGAGGCAAGGAGAATGATGTAAGCTGCTTTGAGTCCCCATTGGGGAGAAAGTTGGGGTACAAATGAAGCAAATTAGTAAATATAAATAAAGATGGGGAGCAGATAAAAGCTAAATTGTTTAGTGGGTTTGAAGGAGAGAAGGACACAGGGAAAGATGAGCGTACGGAGGCTGCTCTGTAGTGTGGGAAAGGGGACACAAGGGGACGTGAAGTACCCCCTGCAAGTCTATGTAGGTTCCCCACGATGCAACTGGGCTAGGGTTGCCAGCTCCAGGTTGGGAAATTCCTGGAGCTCTGGGGGGGGGGTGAAACCTGGTGAAACCTGGAGAAAGACGGGTTTGGGGAGAGAAAAGACCTTGACATGGCATAATTCCATAGAGTCCACCCCCAAAAGTAGCTATTTTCTCCAGGTGAACTGATCTCTGTGGCCTGGAGACCAGTTGTAACTCCAGGAGATCTCCAGCCACTACCTGGAGGCTGGCAACCCTAAACTGGGCTCAGCTTGGCCAGCACCCTGCAACTGAGCCTTAGGGGAGAGGCTGCCAAAGGGGGAAGGGGAAAGGGGAAAGGTGAAGACAGGGGAGTAGGCAAAGGTAGGTGGGAAGGAGAGAAAAAAGCAGGAAAGGGGGGGAAGCCGATGTGGGGGGCAGGGAAGGGAAAGAGGACCTGGCGGGGGAGGAGAAAGTGAGATACCCTCCCCAAAGTCCTTGTGAGTCCCCCATTTATTATCTCTGTTTTCCACAGTTTGGGGCTGGAATTTTTTGGTCCTTCACCAATTTGGATTTTACCCAACAATCTAGGACTCGGTGAGGTATTGCCTTAGTATGTGGCATGTTCCAAGCAGTGTGGCTGTTTGCAGTTATCCTGCCTACGCCGATATTGCCTAGATGTTTAGTTAATCTTTTCGGAATCGCCCCTAGCGCTCCTATCACTATAACCGTTCTATGTTTCTCCCAGAGATTCTGAACTTCAAATCTTAGATCCTAAAATTTTGTTATCTTTTCAGTCTCTTTTCCCTCAATTCAGTTGTCACCTGGGTTGCCACATCAATCATCATCATCAATTATATAAGCAGGGGTCCTGATAAACATATGGGAGGGCGCCCATCGTCCCTCCTCCCCCTTGCTTGCTTGGCCAGTGCTGCCTGGCTCACATGGGTCACAGCCACACCACCAGTGGCGGGGGAGCACAGGGGGCAGCCTCCTCCCCCCTTGCCTGCCTGACAGCCAGCCTCATTGGGCAGTAATGGCAGCTCTGGTTCCCCACTCGTCACCCTCTCCCCTCCTCATATTCCCTTCTCCCCCACCCACTCCCAGCCCATTGGACACAGATTTTAACCACCACCCCCCTTTTACTTTTCACATTTTTTTCTGCAAACCCGGGCTGTTTAAAATCACCAGAGCTTGTTTCTCCCCCTGAAGTATTCTGTTTTACACATGATGTGGAGTGATATTCTTGAGGTACTGTACGCAGGGTTGCCAAATCTGAGTTGGAGATTTGGGGGTGGAGCCTGGGGAGATCAGGGTTTGGGGAGGGGAGGGACCTCCGCAGGGTATAATACCAGAAAGCCCACCCTCAAAAGCAGCCATTTTCTCCCGGGAGACTAATCTCTGTAGTCTGGAGATCAATTTTAATTCTGGGAGATCTCCAGCCACCCCTCCCCCCCACCCAGAGGTTGGCAACCCTCACAGAACAGCTCAAAAGGAGCGTAGGCCTATTCATGTGACAGAGATCCCACTTCTTCCAGTGGACCAAATTTGGCTTTGCAGCAGTTTTTCCAGACGCAAGCACTTCTGTCTCCAAAGGACTGACAATGTAAGTAATTAGTCTGTTGGAGAGATAACAAGAGGCCTAATGTAATTTTTTAAAACCAATATGTTTCATGGACATTTAATTTGTTTGCCTATGTGACTTTAGTGACTTAATCTGACCCCTTCCTCTCAACAACAGCGCAAAGATGGACTGGAGAATAACAGCCTGAAAACTCTCCCTTGGGACAGCATCACCAAGTGGCAAAGCTCCCTGCCCCTTTCGCTGTTAAATTGCAATGCAAAAATCCCCCTGAACATATCTCCTGCACAGCCTGCAGCCATCCACACCTAAGATGTTAAAATAAAGTGCCACAGATACACTCATGGGTTGCACGGTTGGTACAGGATGTGGAGTAATACAGTCATGTACTTTCTGTGCCACTTGGAACCTGATTGCCTACTCGTTGATCAGTTACACACTCTGCTCGCTTCAGTTAGCCCAATCTGAAAAAACTCCATGCTAGAGCGCTGCTAACTGTTTACTCCACTCTCCTTGCTCTTTTGCACAAAATTCTATTCAACTTCCATCTTCTCTTTGCATCCGTTCTGAGCCCTCCCTCTGTTTGTTTAAAAAAGAAACCAGACATGTGAGTGCTGTCACAGATGGCAGTATGTAGGCTTGCAAGTTCACCGGTGGGGCTGGGGGACTTTCCATCTCCAGCTCCCGTTTCCCACCGCTGCTCTAAGTGGTAGTAGGAGAAAAATGAAGTAAAAATGGCGGCCAGGCTCTTGGACTAAATTCTGATCTTCCATAAGCTCTTAAAGTCAAATCTCAAGTAAATCAAGGTTGTGGTTGTGGTGGGGGCAGGAGATGGCTGTCATTTCAATGGGCAAAGGGACAAGAGGTGCTCCGGGGCAGCTCAGGCAACAAAACTACAAAGGATTCCACCCCAAGTATCACTATACAATACAAAGATAATAAAAAAACAGTGAACCATTTATAGGGATTATGCTCTTTGGATGTTGTTGACTTCTGTTATTGTTCTTGAGTAAATGGTTCACTGTTTTTGATTATCTTTGTATTGTATAGTGATATTTGGGAGGGAATCCTTTGTAGTTTTGTCATTTCAATGGGGCCGTGGCTCAGGCAAGAACTGAGTTACAAAAATCCCAGTCAAGATGGAAGAAGCCCAAAGCAGGAAGAGTAATCCAAGGCTGGGAGGCTGCGTAGACCTCCCCTCTCTGCTCTTGCCTGTTCTTGGGCAATTGAGTAGTGGGAGAAAACGAGGGAATAGAATTGTGGCCCTGATGGTGTCACTTCCATTACCATGTCTGCAATAGTCTAGGAATTTCCCCAATCTCTATGGTCACTCTATACTACAGAGATTTCCTAGAGCATCGCAGAAATGATGATGTCACTTTGAGTAAGCACCTGGAGGTGACATTTCCACATCAGTGACACTCCCCCGCCCCTTGCCCCCCCCCAAGCTCCCAGGAGTTGCTGCCATAGGGACGACAACCCTAATATACTATAGGGTGGGGTGTGTCAAGAAACTGACTTGCCCTAGTCTGTTGCTTGGTTCATTTCAGGCTTTGGGTCCGATGGAAGCCTGTAAAGTCACCATCACTCTGCAGTTTTGAGATCTGGGATTGAACTATGCTGTTGCAATGATGTCATAGCTTCAAGGTCTTGCTCCTACATTGCATCATTCTAGCAAAGGACCTTGGGCGAGACTACCTGCACTGTCCTTGGGTGGCTACTGGCTAATCAGGATCAGACCACTTGCTACAGTTTTGTACAGAACACAGCTCCTTATTCTAGCCTGCACTTCCCCCTGGACCCTATTGCTGTGGGACTTTCTGCTACCTGCTTTTGTGCTCTGGACCTGCTCACCTGGATTGGTGCCAGCCTAGGACTTCTGTCTGTGGATTTTGAGACTTCAATCTGTCATGAATGGCTACATCCACCAGCCACCCTGAGTGGCTCGTGCAGAACGCTCTAAACTGGGAGCGAGTCCTCACTTCCGGGGCCATCATGAGCTGCCACCAGCCTCTCTTGACTAAACCTACAGCTGTGAAATAGAGAGGCAAGTGTCCAGCCCTACCAGGTTTTAGACAGGAAGTCAACCCTGCAAGGTAGACCACTTCACAGATTCAAAAAGAGTCCGGTAGCACCTTTAAGACTAACCAATTTTATTGTAGCATAAGCTTTCGAGAATCAAGTTCTCTTCGTCAGATGCCTGATCCAAACTGGCCACATACAGAAGAGGAGGGGAGAGAGGGAAAGAAGGGGACGTATATCACAAGGGGACAGGATGCAATTAGCTGATTTTGCTACTACAGACTAACACGGCTAACTCCTCTGGATCTATGACCACTTCACAGATTGAATTCCACTAAACAATTATTTGGGTAGCCGTGAGCAAAATGGGCTTAGCTACTGGAGACAGATTGAAGTTTGCAAATTCCCAAAATGGGTGGATCATGCTAATGATAAAAGCACCACAGGACACATTCAAACAAAGTAGGGGTTTCTACATACTCAGGGGACTTTCCAAGGATGCAAAAAAAAAAAGTAAAATAACCTGAACAGGAAAAAAAGCAAGAATGGTCTGACAAGGACTGTGCACGTTCTAGGAAGCATCGAACACAAAGAGCAGCTGAGAGTTAGCTAAAGGGGGGAAAACTCGAGAGAGGGAGAAATTCGCCTGCTCAAAAACAGGGATGATGCAAATTTTACTATAAATGTGTTTGGCAGTCAAACTACTGTATTCAAAGCTGTTGGTTAGAATGTAAGCTGATCACCCAGCCTGTTCAGCTTCTGCCGAACAGCCACAAATACCTGGCAAATGGGTTTAAATCGGGTGTTTGCAAAATTGCGCATGCGTAGAACTGGTGCTGATTCAAACTGATCAGCAGGTATTAGTGTCACTAGGAAATTCTTAGAAGGACACCAAAGGGTAGGATTTTATTTAAACATGGCACCTATTTGTTGCTGATTTATATGATTAGTGGCTGGTTTAATTGTTATTGAAACAATCACCTGCTGAGTGGAGCAGCTATTTAGCAAGGATGGTGGAGGCGGTACTGAAACTCAATCAGGCTGTGTGAGAATGCACATGCGCAAAAAGCCAGTTGAGCTGCCCTTCATAGTTAAGGTGGAATACAGGGAAGCAACCTGCCAAACAGCCACAAACTGGGTCAAGAAACAGTCGAACCGATCACCAAAAAATCAGCTCCCTGATCGTGACTAGCAAACACCCTGTGTAGAGAACTGACGGGTGTTCAAGAGCCTCTCTACATGAGACATCTGACACATGAAGAACATGTGTTGGGAGATGCAATGTTAGCCAGAAAGGGTAGTTTGAGGAAACAGAGCCAGCAGCAGGGCAAAGGAGCTTTGTGAAGGGGCTGTGAAATGCCAGAAGGGAAACTTCAGCCCATTATAACCTCTCCAGGTCCAAGCCTGGCTCTGGAAGGCAGCTCCAGCCCATTTTCATTCCTTGCTGCCCTCTGGCTGTGATCCCACACAGTTTTAGACTGGAGAGGTGAAACTGACAGAGCCTTTGGAGAGGAAAAGATGAAATTAACAAACTGTCTGAGGAGTGATCTCTGCCGGCTCTGTCTTTTAAAACTACACTTCCTGGCTAACATTGTACTTTCCTACACTTGACTAACACACACCAAGACGTCTCACGTAGAGAGACTCCAACCCTGAGAGTTTATAGAATACTGGAAAGAATATCTGTGTACATGTATGGAGGTAAAAATTCTAAATTAGTGATGTCCTTGTGATTCCTTATGAGCCCCCAGCCTGTAATAATAATACCTTTATAGCCCTTCTTCGCAGCTAAGCATCCCTCTCTGCTTCTGCGCAGAAACTGCCTTACATTGAGACAGACCATTGGTCCATCAAGGTTAGTCTTGTATACTGTGACTGGCAGCAGATCTGCAGGGTTTATTTCTTTCCTATCACCTACTGAAGATACCAGAGACTGAATCTGATACCTTCTGCATGCACGGCAGATGCTCTACCATGGAGCCACACTACCACTCCCAGATAAGTTTGTCGTTTGGGTTTTTATGGTGCATTAGCCTAACAAATAATGATCATTTCCTATAAAGGAAGGAGCTAGTCTGGCAGCTCTGGTGCTGTTGTGACTAGGATGCTTTATGTCCCTTCCTGCTGCCCTCCAGTGCTGACATGTTGATCTGCACTGTTCTGAGAGACGTTTTATTTTGGCCCAGTGACTGACCCTTAATCGTCTGAATTGTATGAATACTTTATTGCAGTGCCAATCTAGACACACTCGACAAAATGTAAAGACACTGGGTGAAGCCCATTCCCCAGGTTACAAGTGCGTCTCCTTTTGTAGAAGTGGTGGTGGGTTGATTTGCGATGCTTCAGGATGCTCCTTCCTCTCTCCCTCTTTATCTCAAGCTTATGTCCAGAGGGTATTTTATTATTAATTAATTAACAGAGAATATTTACATGCTGCCGAGACCTGGGCCGTTTCCACACGGCTTACCTTGTTCCAGAAAACAGTGAAATCTTGCGCGAAATCGTGCAAGAAGACACTGTTACTGTGCAAAATCGTGCGAGAAGACTCTGTTATTGCACAAGAAGATGCGATAACAGCGTCTTCTCCTGCGATTTCGCACGAGATTTCGCTGTTTTCCGGAACAAGGTAAGCCGTGTGGAAACGGCCCTGATTGAGGCAGCTCACAAAGAAAAAAATGCATAAGAATAACATCATAAAATCAAGCTAAAAGGATTAACATTAAAACCAGCCATCAAACAAATGGAAGCAGAAAAACAGCAGAAGAAAAATACGCAGCAGCCTAAAACAGTATCTATAAAACAATCGTCCAGCTGCAAAAAGGCTATAAGAACCCAGTTTAGCTAGTGGAGATGATGCAACTGGGGGAATTCGGTTGTGTTAATCTCAGAGGCATGTGTTGGACAGTGCCTGTGATATGATTTGTGACAAGAGAGAATCTCTCCTCTTCTCCAGAGACAAAAGAAACCTACATTTCTTACCAGTTCTCTTCCATGAGGCTTGAAGCAGAAGATGGTAGGTACAACATCAGCCACTTTCTTACTGATACTCCATACCAAGCTGTACTTAACTTACTTTCACCCTTGCACACCCCAGTAATGTATTATGAACCTAAAACCAGCACTCTTCATTTTGCATTTTGTGGCTTGGAGTTCAGACTGCTTCTATCTTTCTATCATTTAAAAATGAACTTTTCCGCTTCTCACAAAGATTGTTGCTCTTTCGCATATGATTTTAAAGCTGTCTAGACATTCTGTTGTCTTTTAATTGAGTCATGTGGCACTAGACAATAAAGGCTAAAATTTGTTAAGGGGAGTGCTAGAATTGGATCATCTCTGGGCAAACTCGCTCACATACAAACAACAGTTGGTTTGGGGGCACTGATGGATCTGATGAGGCTGGTGATGGAGGGCTTGCCAACACTCCAGCCATTCACAGGGGCTGTGCTTTTTCATATCAGCTGGAACGATAGGCACGGCATCCTGTTTCTCTCCATGCTGTAAAAAGCATGTTGATTTCTGCAGATCAGACTGCTGGGAAAGGCACAAGAACAGATTGCCCAGACCCTCTACCCTGCAGCTGGCAACCTTTAGGGCACATGTCTGAAAAGCAGGGCTTTTTTTCAGCTGGAACACGGTGGAATGGAGTTCCAGAACCTCTTGAAAATGGTCACATGGCTGGTGGCCCCGCCCCCTGATCTCCGCTGGCACAGAGGGCAATCTAAACTTCCCTCTGTCTGGAGATCAGAGGGTGGGGCCACCAGCCATGTGACCATTTTCACCAAGGGTGACTTAAACTTTAAAAAACTCCCCTCTTGTTCCAGCTGACCCAAAGTGACGTCATTGTGCATGCACGCATGTGGTACCAAGGGCACTACCTCCCGCCAAGAGTTGCCCCCTGTGCTGGCAACCCACTGAGTTCCACCACCTCTCTTCCCAGAAAAAAAGCCCTGCTGAAAAGTATATTTTTAATTAATTTTAATCTGATACTCAGAGGTGTGCTCTGACCAGGATGGCCCAGGCAAGTCTGATCTCATCAGATCTCTGAAGCTAAGCAGGGTTGGCCCTGGTTAGTACTTGGATGGGAGACCGCCAAAGAAGTCCAGGGTTGCTATACAGAGGCAGGCAATGACAAACCCCCTCTGTCCATCTCTTGCCTTGAAAACCCTATGGGGTTGCAATAATTCAGTCATGACTTGTCGGCACACACACAGAGACTGAGAGGCGCAGTCCTGTATACTTGTGTGCACATGTGCTTTTGCTTCCTATGGCGTTTGCCTCTATGTGCTACCAAGTCTAGTGTGGAAAAAATTTCAACACACTGTTCGTATATTTGGGTGCCGCTGCCTGGTGACTTGGGAAAGGAGTTGAGGAAGACTCTTCACTACCCCTCATGGTCAGTAGATGGCGCTGGTAGGAAAGTGATCACAAAGTCTCTCTCCCCTCCCAGAGAGTTTGTGAGCAGTGGTTTCCTTGTTGGGAAGAAATCCCCCCTCCCCCTGCCCCCTTTCCTATCAGCGATGCTGTAAAAATAACCCCACACAGCTAAATTCACTATGTGGGACACAAAGAGTTATTTATGACATCCAGAAGATTACCGAAAGAGCGAAGACATACAGCAGTTCAAAACCCACAAGGCCAAGATGGCTTCTGGGCAGGGAGGGGAGGGGAAGATTCTCGGTGTGGCTAATGGAAATTTAGCCCTGATTGATAACAGACTCCGGGCTGTTCATCTTCTCCCGGATACTTCTTGCAGCCTGTTCAATAGCAGCCAGGCATCCCTTGCTTGAGGGGTAGAGAGGGATTCCCTCAGGCCACACACAAAAGGGGAGGAAGGAGCAGGTTTAGGATGGCTCAGCACTGGGCAATGCGGCGGGGCTAGTTGTTGTTTCAGAGCCTGAATTGGTGGCTAGTCCTTTACCCCATGCTAGGGAGAGCTCACACATGCATGCATTAGGGCTCCGCCACTCAGTGATTTTGCTTGTCTGAAGCATCTATCTGAGATCAGACAACTCAGAGGGGACTTGGTGACTTATCTAATTTTATCCGATAGCGCATGTTACCAAGAGGATGTTGCTGAACATGACTTCCCCAAAGCACACAGGCCCCCTCCACGCTGTGCCGCATGACTGTGGTGAGTTACAATCCGAGCAGAGTGAATTGGTTTAGGGCAGGGATTGGGGGGGGGAGAGGTGGTGGAACTCAGTGGTGGAACTCAGGACTGCACAATGATGTCACTTTGGGTCAGCTGGAACAAGGGGGGAGTTTTTAAAAGTTTAAATTGTCCTTGGTGAATATTGGTCACATGGCCGGTGGCCCCTCCCCCTGATCTGCAGACAGAGGGGAGTTTAGATCGCCCTCTGTGCCGCTTGGCAATCTCAACTCCCCTCTGTCTGGAGATCAGGGGGCGGGGCCACTGGCCATGTGACCATTTTCAAGAGGTTCCAGAACTCCGTTCCCCCGCGTTCCCCCTGAAAAAAGTCCTTGTTTAGGGGCAATGGCCTCCCACTCTCTTGCCCTGCTGTGTATCAGCATTGCGAACCAGACTTTGCCCCCACGCAAGGGGCCTGCACGTCGATTTTGAATGCATGATCAGGAGCCTGCATTTGCCGGAGATCCCGATCGCATACATAAAACCTACGGCCGAGCAGCACCTGTTCTCAAGTTATATTGAACACCGGCAGGTGTGATTCTCTTCCCACCTACATTTGTGTATTCTTCACAGCTTGTAGCCTGTGAACAGTCTGGAATCTTTTAGTTCTTTCTGTGTGGATCATGGCCATGATGTTGTGGCTCTCCGTATCCTCCCTACATACTGACCAGAAACACAGAACAAGGATTTTTATTTTTTATTTTTATTTTACTTCATTCATTCCCTGCCTTTCTCCCTAATGGGGACCCAAAATGGCTTACATCATTTTTCTCTCCGTTTTTTCCTCACTACAAACCCTGTGAGGTAGATTAGGCTAAGAGTTTGTTGCTGACCCAGCGACCTTCCATGAAAGAACGAGGAATTGAACCCGAGTTCCTAAGTTCTAGTCCATCATGCTAGCCACTACACCCCACAAGGACGTGGCAATTCAGTGCAATGGCTCTGATTTACTTCCAAAGATTGCAGGAAGGCATTGGCCTTCATGATGGGGAGTAGCTAGCAGGAGCTGAATTCCCTCTGGGTTAAGTTTGTTTTCCTGTCCTTGCAGATGTTGAAGCCTGAGCAGGGCCAGAGGTGTGAGCCAAAGGGTAAGAGCCAAAGGGCTCTTGGGCTTTGGTTCTTATCCCATGGCTCCTACCCTGGGGCCTTTGTCAGGCAGCCTGGTTAATCAGTACCAGCCTAGGATGTGTTTTTTGTTTGTTTAATTGGGTTAATCATTTACATTTATAAATTGAATTCTGGTATTATTATTATGAGAGCTACTTTGGGTCTTGTGAGGGGGAAATCCAATAGATAGATAGATAGATAGATAGATAGATAGATAGATAGATAGATAGATAGATAGATAGATAGATAGATAGATAGATAGATAGATAGATAGATAGATAGATAGATAGATAGATAGATGGATGGATGGATGGATGGATGGATGGATGGATGGATGGATGGATGGATGGATGATAAGGTAAAGGTAGTCCCCTATGCAAGCACTGAGTCATTACTGACCCATGGGGGGATGTCACATCACGATGTTTTCTTGGCAGACTTTTTGTTACGGGGTGGTTTGCCGTTGCCTTCCCCAGTCATCTACACTTTACCCCCAGGAAACTGGGTACTCATTTTACCGACCTTGGAAGGATGGAAGGCTGAGTCAATCATGAGCCAGCTACCTGAACCCAGCTTCCACCAGGATCGAACTCAGGTCGTGAGCAGAGCTTGGGCTACAGTACTGCAGCTTACCGCTCTGCACCATGGGGCTCTTGGATAGGTGATAGATAGAAAGAAAAAGAAATAACTTCACATGATGTATAATTAACTCACAGATCTTCTTGCTGCAAGATATGGTGACACTCTGCTAGTTTTGGTAGCTTTTTAAAAGGACTAGACAACTGGAAGGTACGAGGAAGATAGATCTACCAATAGCTATGAAGCTTAATACCTCAATGCAACCTCTTCATTCAGAAGCAGTATCACAACACTGATAGTGAAACGCCTGTCCCCTATTATAGGCACAAAAGCAGCAAAATCAGACCCCTGATTCCCAGGCTACAGGATCCCTACACACTCGGTGGACTTACTGATATGCAGAAAAATGCAGCTTCAAAAATTAACCCAAAGGGGGGGAAAGGTCCACCCCAAAAGACCTGCTGTGGACTAGGCGTGGTCCAGGAGCACTGACTGTGGAGGGAAGGTGAGTGTCAGTTAAAAGTTGGGGGCGCAGGAAGAAGAGGAGCTATCCCTGCCCCTGACTTCATGATGGAAGAAGGGAGAGAAGGAGCAGACTCCCTGCAGGCTGTCCACTTAGGCTGTGGGCACCTCCCGGGGCTGAGCTTGTTGCAGCTGACCCTGACAACGTGTGGGCTGGCAGGATGGTGACAGGGCTGGTTGGTGCCCGTCCATCTCTGGCACCCTAGGCAGTTGCCCATGTCTGCCTAGAGTAAGACAAACAACAAATATTACAAGCATGTAGTAGGAAATTTTTAAAAAGTGCATAGGGTAAGTAGTCAACATATAAGTATCTGGTAACTAGCCTATCAATAACTCATAAAGTCACGTGTAATCCACTGTTCCCACAATCAGTGCCGCTAGTCGTATGCAATCCAAAATAAATATAATTTACTAACAAAATTCACATCAAATATACATTCTTATATCCAATCCAATTCACAATAGTACATAATCAACGTGCTCCTGGTTATGAACCACGTTTCGATGGAAACATCTTCTTCAGGTATGGATTGATCAAAGATGTGATGGGCGCATGTGTTTTGTCAATTCACAGTTAAAGTGACTGTGCTGTGAAAGTGTAAAAAACAGCAATAAGGAAACTTTCCCTAACCAAGTTTAACAATTGATTGTAAACATAAGGTATCGAATGACCCTTACCACTAGTTCCCAGTTTGTACATTCAAGAAATCAACAGCTTACCGATACAGAAAGTTCTTCTGAAATATACAAAGCATAAACTATCTAGCTCAGCTCTCTTAGTGGAAAGTATGGTCAGAGGCATTAGGACTGAGAAAGCAGGGTAGGGTAGATGGTGAAGCTAAGGAGCCCAGAGGCCATAAAAGAAATGTGGAAGGGAGACAGCCTGCTGCCATGTAAGAATTCATGGGAAGCAGCGGGTCAGAATACAGAAGGCAGCCCAGAGGAGGGAAAAGAAGGAAAGCTGAGGAGAAGGGGGGCCAGGGCAAACCTCGAAGAGGCCCCTGAGGCAGGAAAAATTGGACGCTGCTGGCAGAAAAAGACTGAGGGGGCCAGGGATATTAGTAAATTAGGAGACTGGGTGTGGGAAGTCCGTGAGGTACCGGGCAGTGTGAAATTCACATCTTCACAAATTCACCACCTAGTTCTTCAGCCAAAGCTCTCGTCCCTTTCAAACAAAGCAGGGCTGTTGTTCCTTGTCTTAGAATCTGAATTTGAGGGGTTCCAGGCTTGGGGCCATGAATGGGAGGGTTTGAGTCGGTTTGGGCCGAGAGGCTGGAGAGGGCGCTAGCTCTGGACAGGCTTCCGACTGAACCAGGCCTCCATTGGGATTCCAGCACCGATTAGAAAGTGATTAAATATTAAAACAATTCATTTTGTACTTAAACTGTTTCGATGGCTCCTGCTGACAGCGGCTTTGAAGTCGGCAGCGAGAGACGGGGGCGCCTTTGTTTCTCACTGCACGTCCCCCCCCCCCCCTTCTCATGCTGGAAACGGCCAGCCTGGGAGTTTTCATCACCAGTGCTCACTTGACTGGCATAAGAGCAGCTGTCAGGTGGGAGCCCTAGCAACTAAAGACGGGACTACCATGGGAAGAAACTCACTCATTTCTGAGACATGGGATATACCAACCATGTTAGATACCAGTGTGCAGGAAAGTGCTGAAGATTTGGAAGCTCCGATGCTTGGGTCTTTATCTGGATTTTGTTTGGAAGGCCGACATGATCATTTTTAAAATACTGGGCTGGAGAGAAGGAGATAAATGCTAATGCCTTGAAGTATATGTGATAGTGCTACAGATTACGTATGTGCACATGAGCATGCATACAAGTGCAGGCTATTCAGTTTTCTTACAAAATGAGTATATGTAACAGGGCAGTCAAAGTCTCTGTACACGAGACATCTTACACGAGAAAGCTCAAGTGTAGGGAAATAATGATAGCTGGGAAGAGTAGTTTAGAACAGCTCTGTCGATTTCACCTCTCTATAGAGCCCGCAAAGATTGCTTTGTTAATTTCCTCTTCGCCTCTCCAAAGGCTCTGTTAGGCAAAGAGGAAATTAACAAACTCGCTGAGGAGCGATCTTTGCCTCAGAGAGGTGAAATTGAACTACGCTTCCTGGCTAACATTGCATCTCTCTGCATTTGAGCATTCTCGTGTAAGATGTCTCATGCAGTTCTGTGGCCCTTCCTGCACATGCTAATGGGCAAGTGTGGGCTTTCTTCATAGAATCATAGAATCATAGAATCATAGAGTTGGAAGGGGCCATACAGACCATCTAGTCCAACCCCCTGCCCAGTGCAGGATCAGCCTAAAGCATCTCTGACAAGTATTCATCCAGCCTCTTCTTGAAAACTGCCAGTGAGGGGGAGCTCACCACCTCCCTAGGCAGCTGATTCCACTTTTGAACTAATCTGACCACAAATAAGTTTTTCCTAATATCCAGCCGGTACCTTTGTGCATGTAATTTAAGCCCATTGCTTCGGGTCCTACCCTCTGCTGCCAACTGGAACAGCTCCCTGCCCTCCTCCAAATGACAGCCTTTCAAATATTTAAAGAGAGCAATCATGTCCCCCCTCAACCTCCTCTTCTCCAAACTAAACATTCCCAAGACCCTCAGCCTTTCCTCGTAGGGCTCAGTCTCCAGACCGCTGATCATTCTTGTCACTCTCCTCTACTTCTTGCGAAGCCAAAAGGCCAAAGATGTTACTTTCTACAGATGCTCCAGTAAATGTACTTTCCTTCATATACCTGGATGCTGCCTTGCAATTCCCTTTCCCAGTGCTTAGCTGGGGTTCTGGAAGTCCTAATGCCAAGGAAAAAGCACTTTGTACATGCCCCAAAGCACTTTCTACTGCCTGGTGAGTTGCAGCTCAAATGAAGCCCTGCTTCTTCCCAGGGAAAGGGGTGTAAAAGAAGCAGGGAGCTTGCACCTGTGTTTCTTGAACAGATTGCGGGGACAGCCTGGGACACAGCAGTGGTGTACAGCATGCCACTCCATAGAGTGGGGCACTTGGCAAAGGCCTGATGTGATCCTCAGAATGCAAAGGGGGGGGAGTGCCAGTCCTCAAAGTAGTTCTCAAAATGTCACGTGGGGTCCTGTTCCATGAATTCTAGAGGCAGAAGGTTTCTCACTTCAAACATACCTCGTCTCCCACGCCATGTAGGGGAAAAAAGGAAGGAAGGAAGGGTGTCACCCCCTCCTTTGTAATCAGAAAGAGAAAACCCACTCCCTTCCTTCTGTTCTTGCCTTTCTCTCCCATTTTTTTTTCCAACCAGCCGTGTGCGAGAGTGGAGCAAACTCTCTGCAGAGCTCATTATCCCGCAGCCCCAGTGCTCCGGCGAGGGCGGAGAGGTCCTACGCGGAATGATTTGGAGATGATTTGTATTTAAGACATTCGGCCGTTCGGTGCTGGAGGAAGGGGAAAAAATTAAATAATTGAAATTGCAAGGTGGGGAGGCGAGGGGGGAAGGAACCAAAGGAAAAGGGAGAGAGGCGGTGGAGGCCGAGAAGCACGGCTCTATTCCAGACGGGTTGCACGTCTCATAGAATTCCAGAATCATAGAGCTGAAAGGGACCCCAAGGATCATCTAGTCCAACCCCCAGCACAATACAGGAAAATGGTCTCAAGCCAGCTTTGCAGATAGCGAGGGCCTGGGAGTGAAATCAAGAGGTTTTAAAAGAATTTTTTCAAAAATTGAGAAATGGGTAAAAAAAAATACCCTTTACCTAAGCCAGGGACAGATTTCATGAAAACCCAAATTCCAAAACAGATAGCTCTAAAAGGTGTCAGGGCTGAGAATGAATGAAGCGAATGATGAACAACTTCCGTTTGGCTCACTTCACAACTGTCAGTATTTACAAGCTTTCTGAGTGAGCATTGCAGGAGCGGGGGGGGATCCTCTTCTGTTTCTGAGAGTTCTTTTTTGGGTTGTGATATTAATGCCTGCAAGCTGGTGGCACGTGCGGATGCACTTTATTACATTGCCCCCTGGGAATTGAAGTTCCCAGCACCGGCTGTGAGAGAAAGCCATGTTGAAATGCAACCACTCCCCCTTGATGAAACAGACACTCTTGGAAACCACCTCGATGTGCCCTGTGGACAACAACCACATAAAACATTTGCAAGAATCATTGAAAAAGATGGATTGACCTAAGGAGAGAAGATACTCATTAAATAAAAGACTGGCTGGCTAATGGAATCGCATTGTTCGTAGCAATCAATGAGAGAGTTTTATCAAGAGTGAAGAGTTAAAAAAAATCATTGCACACGCATCTATAAAAATAGCCAGTTTTGAAAATCGCATAATTCCATTGTAAATGAATGAGAGCTTCCACGGGCCATTCATTCAGAATAAAGGACTAACATTGAAGTCACTTTGTGTTCACATCCACAAAACAGCCTAGTCAACCTGACTGCTGACTGTGCACATACGTCTCATTTGACAGAGGAGGGTGGTGGAATTTGATTATTGTAATACAGCTGAGCATTAAAACACGGCCTAATTCTTCTTCTGAACCAATTAATTATGAACTCGGGCAACATCCCAGTGAAATTAGCTGAAGGGACTTTAAGGCTTCCTGTGTCTCCCGATCCCCTAAAAAAATATGAATAGAGCTGGAACCCCTCCCCAACACTGCACAGGTCATTAGTCTCACTGCTCAAGATCTTTACCAAATTGTGCAAGGAATAAAAGGGGATGCACTTAGCTGTTGTCTCAACTTCATCTGAGAATTGGACTGAAATGATTCTTACCTGGCAGGAGGTAGTACTGAAGATAGCACTCCACTGATTTAATCAACCAGGCAATGGGATTTTGATCAACTGCAGGTGTCTGGAGCAGCCAACAGAAGGCAGAGGGAGAACGGCTATGAAGTGGAGGAGATTCTCTGGTCTTTCATATAGAGCCCTCAAGCACTGAGATGCCTCTGCACGAGATGCCTGGGCGAATGTTTGTCAAGTGTATGGAGATGCAACATAAGCCAGGAAGCATAGTTTCAAAAGACAGAGCAGGCGAGATCACTCCTCAGAGGATTTGCTAATTTCATCTTCACTTCCCAGAAGGCTCTGTCAATTTCACCTCTCCAGTCTAAAACTGCATGTGATCGCACCAGAGGGCTGCAAGGAATGGAAATAGGCTGGTTGCCTTCCAGAGCCAGGCTCGGACCTGGCAAGGTTATAATGGGCTGAAGTTTCCCTTCTGGCATTCCACAGCCCCTTCACACAGCTCCAGTGTATAGCAAAGCCTTTGCCCTGCTGCCGGCTCTATCTTTTAAAACCACCCTTCCCAGCATCTCTCCACATGTGTTCTTCACGTATCAGATGTTTTGTGTAGAAAGACTCTGAGGCAAGTAATACTTCTGGCCTAAACCTCAGTTTAGGTTCACTGCTGTTATTATTCTTAAGCCT
The DNA here is from genome assembly GCF_028583425.1 of Eublepharis macularius. Taxonomy (NCBI): domain Eukaryota; kingdom Metazoa; phylum Chordata; class Lepidosauria; order Squamata; family Eublepharidae; genus Eublepharis; species Eublepharis macularius. Next base: position 21,813,144 of record NC_072802.1, read on the forward strand.
CTGCAGATGTCTAGGCAGGCACTGGGGATGGATGGAAAAACCTGGCCCTGATCTATTAATAATGGTAGCAAGTTTCTTCTAGATGCATCTATGGCCTAAATGCAATTTTATATCTTTGGCTCTCTACCTGTCCTACCTCTGCTTACCCCACTACTGAGCAGTGTTTTATGTCCACTGTGCACAGGCCATGTCTCACTGAGTTGCTTACCCTCTTTCTCATTGTGATACTGTCAGTTGTCCTCTATGATGGACCAGACAATCCTACAACATCACAAAGGGGCAGTGGGCTCGTTTGGCTTTGTCATTGACCTCTCATAAATAGGGATGCTGTAAATTACAACTTGGCAAGCCAGACGTCATGTGGCTGGCTGTGGTGATGATCAGACATGAGCTGAATCACCCAGTCTATTTGGTTTGTCCTGAATAACTTGAAGACCTGCCAAACAGGTTTACATCAAGTTTCCCCCCCAAAAAAAACTGTACATGTGCAAAAATGCTGCCGATGCATATATTTGGCTGCTGTTAATGTCACTAAGTACTACTTACGTGTGCACCAAAGGGTATGATTTTTTAGCATTTATTTATTTATTTATTTATTTATTTATTTATTTATTTATTTATTTATTTATTTATTTATTTATTTATTTATTTATTATATTTTTAACCTGCCCTCCCCACAAGTGGGCTCAGGGCGAGGTACACCATTGATTAAAATACAACATAAAAACAATAATCACAGCATAAAAACAGCAATCAATATGGCTGATTTATATGATTTGTGACTGATTTAATTGTTTATTTCGACAATTTCCTGCCCACTGGAGCAGAGATGCAGCAAGCCGGGGGTGGGGTAGGGAGTAGAATTCCATCAGGCTGTGGGAGAACATGCATGCACAAACCACAGATTGCAGTGTACTTTCTGGTTAGAAAGTAACCTGCCAAACAACCATAAATGGGTCAACAAAAAGACAAACAAAATGTCAAAAATCAGCTCCCTGTTCATGACTGGTGAACAGGATATGTGAGTGTCTACGCATTCCAAATCCTGATACTCTTGCATGCTTAATGTCAACTGAACATACGTGCTTGCTTCCACCAAATATCACAAGGGCTACACAAGCTAGAGCTGTCCTATATACATCTACAGGAGTCCACTGGTAGCAGACTTTTTGCTCAAAAAAGGCCTGGAAAAACTTATTGATTTTGTGTGTTGAAGACAATACACTAATATAGATGTAGATCTGTAACCAGCCGGGGCAGAGCAATGGAGGGGAAGGCAGGGCCATGGCTTTCAGAAATATTCCAGACTGCTTTTGTAAATTTTTATTTTCCCTTTAAGGAATACTATACAAGTACTACTTTTCCTGAAAACTCAGTAAGAATTTAAAGTTGCTGTCAGATGCCAGTATTCTGGCCAAGGAGTGCAAAGGAACTGGGAAGGAGCGGAAGGGGCAGCTGTGGGAAGATGGCTGCCAGTTTGTAAGATCCAGGTTAAATGTTACTCTCTCTCCTTTTGCAGGCATTTTAATTCTGGGCATGGCTGGGAGCATGAGCCAAAGTGAGGGAACATAGGGCTCTTAGCCTGTGGCTCTCAACTTACTGCCTTGGCCTGGGTGGACTAACCTGATCAACCTGGCTGACAGCCCTTGATGCTTTGTGTACGTTTTGTTTGTTAGTGTTTTTATCGGGGCTAATTTCAAGGGGGAACGCGTAGGAACACAGTTCCAGCAGTTCCCCCCAAAGGTCACTGTCAGGTGGCCCTGCCCACCTGACTTTTGGCCATTTGGGAGGGGGACCCTCCCCTGCCTGGCACTGACCCGATCCCAGCTGTTTGGCCCCATTCCGGGCCATTTTGGGCCCATTTCCGCCGGGATCGGGGCCGAAGTGGCTTGGATTAGGAGCCATTTTGGGCCCATTTGGGCTGGGATTGGGGCCAAAATGGCCCTGATCAGGCCACTGCCAGGTGGGGGAACACTCCGCCATCTGGCAGCAACCAAATCCCGGACATTTCGGGCCCGATCAAACCAATTATGCTAATAACACACTTCTGGTGATGGTGAGGGGTGTGGCATATGCTAATGAGTTATGCTAATGAGTTATGCTAATGAGCTCCTACAGCTCTTTTCCTACAAAATGACCCCTGGTTTTTATACTGTTTTATTTAAATGTATTTCAATTGTATTGCATTTTGTAAGCTGCTTTGAGTCCCCATTGAGAACAGTAGGGAAAAAATACCTTAAATAAAGAAATGATTGACAAACACTTGAACAACCTTTTCTAAAACAAAACCGCTGCCACTCCAAGATTTTGCATTTATTTACTATTGACCTGTATCCTGCCAATCTGCTTAGCAATGTTTGAGGCCTTTCTCCGACTTAAGTAATTCTTCTACTGAAAGAAGGGCCACTTAGGTTGGAGGATGGCTCTTTAGGCTGGCAAAAGAGTTCAAACTTTGCTAAGCAGAGTGGAAGAACCGTTACGTGTCAGTATCCTGTAAAATACCCTTCCCCAGTTCAGATGTTCCCAAATCCATCTGCACAAAAATGATAAAGCAGAACATCTTTGAAACAAAAATGCTACCTGGATTCCTTGGTAGAAGAGCAAGAAATAAATGCAATGAGCCAGCAAACTTTCAGTGAAATCCTAAGCAGAGTTACTCCAGTCTAAGCCGAACAGTTCTTAGGATTTCACTGTTAGCGTGTGCACGCATAGAGCTGGATTCACGCTTAATGGAGTGGTGCAATAGAGCTGGAAGTTGGAGGGGAAAGAGCAAGAACATGTCAGGTAAGAGCGAGGGTAGTGTATTGGTATTTATTTATTGTCTGCCTTTCTCACAGGGACACAAAGCAGATTACACAGTGTAAGACAATAAACCAACAGCAGGGACATTCAATAAACAATGCAAATAGGATATGGCGGTGAAACATGCCATCAAGTCACAGCTGACTTTTGGTGACCCCCTACTGGAGTTTTCAGGGCAAGAGACAAACAGAGGTGGTCTGCCATTGCCTGCCTCTGCAACCCTGGTCTTCTTTGGAGGTCTCCCATCCAGTTACTAACCAAAGCTGATCCTGCTTAGCTTCTGAGATCTGATGAGATCGGGCTTGCTTTGCCTATCCAGGTCAGGGAGCAGCGGTATGGTATATAAATGCTAATTTTCACAAATCTGATACGGAGCTGAAACAATGCTGAAACAAAACACATGCGATTCTAAATCTGACATATGAAATAATGCAAAAACTACCCAGTTCGGGTCACACTTACGGCAACTGACAGTAGTACAGGCTATAGTCCCTGTCCCTTTACCAATGCCCCTCTTTTGAAACCACTTCCTTATGGGACAGCCCTCCTATCGGAGTACAATCCCTCCTGAATAATTCGGTTTTGCATTGTGCTGGGAGACCAGGGTTCAAATCTACACTCTGCTGATTGGATGATATTGGGCCATCCCACTTTCTCAGTCCTAAGCCTCAGGGTTGTTACGAGGATAACACGAGGAAGAGAGAACCACGCGGGTCATCCTGGCCTCCTTGGAGGAAAGGCAGGGTGAAAATATGCGGGGGAGGCAGGTCTGCGGAGTCTGCTGCATGCCCTCCCTCTGATGGTCTCAGCAGTTTTCTAAAATCAAATTGATTTATTTAGAAAAGCAATTAAGCAACTTTAGATGAAACGTATATCTACTACTTGTCTTCGGTATTTTGCTCTGATTGCAATGGCCCCACAGAATACCCCTGTGGCCCTAAAGTTTTGGCTACGGACCTGTGGCTGGCACAGACTTGAAATGCACAGTCTTATTTCAGAGTGCGGCCTTGCCCTGGATAAAACGCTGGTCTTTTCCAGCTCCGCATTACCATCCTTCAGACACGGAGACTGTGCTTGCTCCTACAGCCCACCCCTCCCTCCTCCCCAGTCCTTCTCCTCCCTGGAGTCATGCAGATGACCCATTAAGCAGTGCATTAAAAGAGGAGAGAGCAGAGGCTTTATTTAAATCTGTCCGTCTCAGATCTAAAATCAAGTCAGATTAGCTCGCAGTTTAGCCTTTATCCAGAGCTAACGAGTCAGAGGAGGCAGGGAAGCCAGAGCCCAAAATCGATAGCTGGGGATCATCATCCGTCTTGTATTCATTTGCCTCCCTTCAAGGCTCAGGAAAGCTTCCAGACGTCTATCCCGAGACACTTTTCAACGGGCTCAGAGGAGCTTTGCTCAATGCCACCTCTTTGCTGCGTTGCCCTGAAAGGGGAGAGAAATATTAGCACAGCAAAGTCAAGCTGACACGGCTGTTCAGAAAGATTTGGAACTGGCAAAAATGTTCTGTTTTGGCATTCAGACTGAGAATGAAAACCTTCTAATCTGAAATTCTGATTCTGGCTGTGAAATCTTATCTCACCAGGAGAAATTCAAGCACTCTAGACTTGTCCATTGTTGATTATTTGGATGAAATTCTAAGCTGCCATTTATCGAACACTGGATACCATGGCATGGGGGTGGGTGGGTCATCAAATATTGCAATGCCTCCTGATGGTGATCACTGGCCACAAATTTGCTTTCTAGTGCACGTTTGCTTCTTTCTCAAAACACCCCTTCCTCAAAGTTTTGCTTTCCTCTACTTCTATGGAGCAGCAGGTACTTCAGGAGGAACCAGGAGGAACCACCTTTGGGTCTGCAGGGAATGCCCAATCGGAGATAGTTGCACCCCTCATAGGAGGACGCATGGCTTATAATCGTGATTTGGTGGTGGCGCTCACTTCCCTCACTCAAAACTCCAACAATTGCCCACAGACTCAACAAGATTGAGAATCCCTGAGATACTGTAATGTATGACAACTTAAACAGGCATCTATAAGATACTGTGAAATATCAAATGCTGAAATGGAACATCAAAGTCAAATATCAAATATTGTTAAATATGCAGTAAAGATATTGAATATTTGGTATCTGAGCTTTCAGAGATTCTCTGGTACATAATGAGCATCATTATGCAGAGGGAATGCAAATTCAACCAAGCTCTTCAAACTGTTATCCCTTAAACAGAATTGAGTCCTGGTGATGACCAAGAGAGACGAAATCGCATGGCAACACTCTGGCAAATACATTAGATAAGGCAGCCGCACATCATGCATCAAGAAGGGGCTACTGCTCATGGGCAATGCACATGCTTTGCATGCGGAAGTTACCCAGCTCCATGGTCAGCATCTCCAGTTAGAAATCTCATTGGAATAGACAATGCTGAGTTATAACGGACCAATAGTTTCATTCTTTTTAAACATAGGAAGCTGTCTTATACTGTGATAAGTCTTTGGTCCCTCTAGAACAGTACAGCAGCTCTCCAAGATCTAAGGGAAAAGTCTTTCTCAGCTGTGAGTGAAGCTGGGAACTTTTGCATACAAAGCAGAGGATCTACCAATGAGCTGAAGCCCTTACCATTTTGTTGATGGAGCCTATTTAATTGAGCTCTCTCCCAAGGAAGACTCGCCTGGATCCATCATTAAGGTGGCTTTAAAATAACGTTATGACAGAAGGCAGTAGAACACAGGCAGCTGCCTTATACTGAGAGCCAAGCTACAAGTGACGCCTTACACAGGTTCGACACTTGTCAGCTTCCCTCAAGTTTTGATGGGAAATGTAGGCGTCCTGGTTTACAGCTTGGCTCTCCATTACAGCTACAAGACCAGGACGCCTACATTTCCCATCAAAACTTGAGGGAAGCCGACAAGTGTTCAACCTGTGTCAGGCGTCACTTGTAGCTTGGCTCTGAGTCAGACTATTGAGTTGTCTTGGTTCCACATTCCAGTTCAGCTAGGATAATTTCTCAAATTACTCCTGAAAGAGTATGCACAGTTCACCATTCCACCATAGCTTTCAGTCTGAATCCTTTGTCTGTGTACTGTAAGAAAAAAAAAAGCAGTATTGATTCCATTGTGCATAAGCCTTTTTGTGTGGTGTTTTACTCGTGCATGCCTATGGATAATACAACAACATACAAAAAGAAATTTGCTACAACCGCACATAAAATCATAACCAGATGTTTTTTGTGTTTTGTTAATGCACATGTGCACATCAATAAGGTAGAGGGATTGGGCAAAAGATTTGTATGAATTGAAGGAAGCGTAAGCTGTGTATGCAAACTGTGTATGCACAGAGACTTGTAAAATTTCTGGACGTTAAAAAAAAAGAGTATTTCTAATGTGTTGGGTCCACTACAGAAATAAGATCAGGTCATTCTGATAGGGGAATTTTTAATAGTGAAAAGGTAAAGGTAGTCCCCTGTGCAAGCACTGAGTCATTACTGACCCATGGTGGGGAGGTAACATCACGATGTTTTCTTAGCAGACTTTTTAGGGGGTGGTTTGCCATTGCCTTCCCCAGTCATTGACATTTTACCCCCAGGAAACTGGGTACTCATTTTTACCGACCTCAGAAAGATGGAAAGCTGAGTCAACCTTGGGCCGGCTACTTGAACCCAGCTTCCTACAGGATCGAACTCAGGTCGTGAGCAAAGCTTGGGCTGCAGTACTGCAGTTTAGCACTCTGCACCATGGGGCTCTGCTGCCAATTTATAAGTTCCCCTATTGCCACTTACGCATTTCAAGACTCCAAGACACAGTGATTACAAAAGAAAAATGGGTTTATTGTTTATAGAATAAGCCTATGACATATATAATCTTTTTAAAGGCTCATTTGTGTAAAGACCAGTCACATCAGAGAATCTTATATACCCTAAATGCTAATTGTTTGCAGGATAATTGCTAATTGTTTACAGAATGAAAGGTTCTTACAAACTGTCTGGACTGTGACCCACAGCACTTCCATCTTGCCTTCTCATTGCTGTGTTTTCCCAGTATTGTTTTTCTGTGCAGGTTCACAGGAACAGCTTTGGTTCCCAAGACAGCCTTATCTGAGATGGCTCGCCGCAGCGACCTTGGAGCAGTTACTTTTGAATTCCCAGCTTCTATACTAACTGGGCAGACAGGGGGGAGGTGGACTGGATATAGGTTTGATATACTGTAACCAGCCATTAACACGTCATTCTCAACAAGAGTTCTGTGTACAGCCAAAGCTTCTTTCAGCCTTTGGATTATCTATGGACACTTGTACCTTCTGAACATATATGCTCTCAATAAATAACCTTTGACTCAAGAGACCTTGGATTTCTTGTTGCAAGGGGTGGGAGATGAAATCAGAGTATCCTGCTTTCCATAGACTGACACAAACATCCCATCAGAATTACATTTCCCAGGATACATGGCACCCGACAAGCCTGATTGACAGGACAATCACATCTCACTGTAATATAAACGCCTCAATGCTGAAGTCATGCTTTTGTCATGGGTTCGAAATTCCTCTGGAAAGTAATACATTCAAGGCTAAAATCTTAGTTACAGAATGAAAACTATGAAAAATGTTAACAGTTTGCTCAGAGACCTTTCTCATCTGTGCTGAGATCATGGTGACCCTGGAAGTGAAGGAGAAAGAATTTGCCACCGAGGCAGGTTTGCCTCTTGTGTGGATGTTTAGCTTCAACAATGCTCACGTAGGTTTTTTTAGGCGAGAGGACCTCAGAGAAATCCCTTAACACATTCAAAACTTCAAAATGGGACCAGGTGTCATATATGCCTCCTGCATATCCATGAATGTATACGGGTTCTGCCTCTGGCTTCTGAGAGTGTGGGAAGTTCTTTATTGCTCCATGCCAGTGGGTTATCTTGCAAATGTTTACTTTCTGCTTCTTGCTCTGCTGAGCCAGTGTCCTTGACTGCCAGCCGAAGCTGGCTCATGGTGTGCTCTTCTTGAGAACCAAAGATGTCAATTTTTCTCATTGCCTGCTCTAAAATAATGTCTCACCCCAACCCCCCCCCCCCTGTTAATGGTCCTCTTTCCCAAAGGTGGGAATATTCCCTATAACTAACACTGATAGCCCCACCTACGTCACTTCTGCCAATTTCACTGTCTGAATGCCTTGTACTGAATGGATCTCTAATAAAGTTACTTCAACTGGAACACCTGTGTGTTAACTGTGGAGAACTTGGGGATCAGTAAAACAGCACCTGCTTGGCATGCTGAAGGTCCAAGGTTCAATCCCTGGCAGATCCAGATAAAAGGAGATGATGTGAAAGACGTCCTCTGGAGATCCTGGAGTGTTGCTGCTGATCAGGGTACACAATACTGATCTTGTTGTACCAAATGTCTGCTTCAGTGTAAGGCAACTTCATGTCTTCAAAGTGCGGGAGGAAATTTGCAGGGACTGTTTCATAAGCAGCTGTGCTACTGATGGTCCACCTGCTCCCATACCCTTGTGTATATACACACAGTAAACCAGGTTTCATTTCTGATTGTGACTGAGCACTCTGCCTTTGGTTTGAATGCTTTTGACCTGGCCAAACGAAATCTAGGGGCAAAAGAAAAGAACTTTCAGCTTGCTGTGTTGCCCACACTTCACTTGAAACTTTTTCAGGGGAGGATTTAAATGTATTTACTCCTTTGTGATCGTTTTGGGCAGGGTCAGGCTTTTTCAGTTTATTAGTTATATTGATAAAGTGCTTTGTATGAGAATATACTACTGAGAAAAGCCCTTGGGCCGAAACACGTCTGGATCTGGTTCTATATATAGGGAGATAAAATGTATTAACATACCAGTATATTTGTAAGTTTATTATGTGAATATACAAGGGTGAGGTGGAGAGTGCCCCCAAGTCAAATCTGGCTTATAGCAACTCCTGGCGGGTTTTCATGGCAAGAGACTAACAGAGGTGGTTTGCCATTGCCTGCCTCTGCAGCCCTGGTCTTCGTTGGAGGTCTCCCATCCAATTACTAAACAAAGTTGACCCTGCTTACCTTCTGAGATCTACTTATACGTTGAACCACACTGTTGGTGTTTTGAATCATACTTTTGCACTTTCATTTGTTGAATTAAATTATACAGCAGTGTGTTATTTATTTAGATTATATTTGTAGCTATATTTAATTCTGTTTTTCTGTTCCAACCTCTTTGGCTGCCTTTCATCTGGAAGGCAGTGTGTTTTCTTCCCATCTTGTTCCTGCATGCTCCCATACCCTGCTTATCCACTGAAGTTGTCACCCCGGTGCTACTTCACCTGTTGCCACTCACTGAAGCTAGACAAATTGGTACAAGCAGCAGAGCCTTTTCAGTTGTGACACCCGTGTGTGGGATGCCATTTGCTTATTGCCAGATCTGTTGAGTTTCCAGCATCAGATGAAAACATTTTTGTTCGCTCAGAGCATTTCTTTTATTTCCTGGGTTGTTATGAATTGACTAATTGGTTGGTTACTTTGTTTTTCTAGCGATTTAATAATGGTTTTCCTTTCCCTTCCTGATATCCTGCTGTTTTATAAAGTCTTTTTTAAATTCTTAGGTTGATGTTATTTTATTGCTGTTGCACCTGCTTTTGTTTTGTTTCCCTCCTGCTTTTGAAAGTTTTCCAGAATTCTGTTCTGTGATAGGAAATGCGTTTTGATCCATTTATTATTGCTATCATTTTCTATTGTGAGCATGGGATGTGTTTTTCACCTTCTCTAAGACTGGGTCTTATTTGTGTGTGTGTGTGTGTGTGTATACACACACACATGCATGCACACACACATATATAGCAATCTGTTAAATAAATAAATAAAAATAAATAAATTATAGCACTTTCCCTCATCCAAAGGAAACAGAATTTGATTGCGTTACCCTTGAAACATCTTTTTGCTCAGGGGGAGGGAGTAGGAAGCGTGTAACATTATGTTTTTAAGAGTGCAATCCTATGCAATGTTCCTCTAGTCTGAGCCCATTGATTTCTAGGGGTTTAGACTGGAGTAACTCTGCAGTGGATTGCACTGTAAGTGAATTGTTTTTCTTGCTGCATTCCTGAAATCTGAACAGTGGGTGTGAATATTTTAAACCAATCAATTGTTTTTCAAAGGGCTTGAGACAGGCAAGTGAGGTATGGCAACAGGTATGAAGAACTGGACATGGGGAAATGTCTTAACATAGCCAAATCCAGGGCTTTTTTTCAGCAGGAATGTGGGGGAACGGAGTTCCGGAACCTCTTGAAAATGGTCACATGGCTGGTGGCCCCACCCCCTGATCTCCAGACAGAGGGGAGTTGAGATTGCCCTCTGCTGAGGGCAATCTCAACTCCCCTCTGTCTGGAGATCAGGGGGCAGGGCCACCAGCCATGTGGCCATTTTCTCCAAGGGCAACCCACTGAGTTCCACCACCTCTTTCCCCAGAAAAAAAGCCCTGGCCAAATCTAAGACTGTGAGCCATCTAAAGTTGAACACCCTTGATTTTAAGGGAGGAGAGTCAGGCCAATGCTTAGCCATCCCATCGAAATCAATAGGTGTTAAAAGGGTGGATCACGCCCCCAAATTCCATAAATCAAAATAAGCAAGATTTTGTCCGAGAGCCTCTTGTCCATCAGATGATTTTGCCCATTATGTGTTTTTGAACCGGACAAATGAAGATTTCTGATTTGGAAATAGCTTCACGACACCCTCTTGCTTCTTTATTTGCTTAAAATAATTGTTGGCTGCTTCTCCATTAAAAAAAAAAGTCTGTAGATCTCACAACAGTTAGATTAAATTCATGAAAAATAATATAAGGTGCACAGCCGAAAATAATGTTAGAATTACAACAGCAACAACAATATTGACAGCTTAATGAGACCTGGCCACCTGGAGCCATGCTACGGAAGCATCAAAACTTGATGACTGTAATGCACTATACATAGGTCTCCCGTATAAGTTAACTAGAAGGCTCCAATTAGTCCAAAATGCTGCAGCTTGACTGTTAGCAGGAGTGAGCAGGAGCATGAGCATCACCCCCATTCTGCAGTCACTCCACTGGCTACTTATCAGTTACTGTTCTCAGTTCAAAGTACTGGTTACCACATACAAAGCGCTGCACGGCTTTGGTCCGGCATACCTATAGGACTCCCTCCCTCCCTATATTCCTTCACGGCAACTTTGTTCATCTGAACAGGGTCTCCCGCAGGTGCCAGCCAGCACATGAGCAAAATCAACAGCACCCCGTAGACGAGCTTTCTCTGTAGTGACCCCTACCCTGTGGAAGTTCAGAAGAGCCTCTCACTCTCCTGGCTTTCCGAAACAAAGCAAAATGGCTTTTTACTCAGATAGGAGGGTTTGCATTGTAAGGAGGGGGTCTCAGATACTTTGCTAATGAGTTAGGGACCATAGACCACACCCCTATGTTGCCTTACATATTATCTGTTGCTTTAAATATGTACTCCTATAAGCTACTTGTGCTTCATGTTGTCTAATGTAAGTCCTAGAATTGATTATGTTCTGTTTCAGCATCTCTATATTGGATCCTTGCTAATGCGATGTCTTTGTAAACTTCTATTTATTTACCCTATGCATTGTTTATGGAAATGTCCTTGATGATGATTGTACTAATCTCACACTACGTAATCTGCCTTGAGTCTCAGTGAGAGAGGCGGACTATAAATAAATAAATAAATCTATTGATATAAAGACAAGTGTCCTGACTGACTCATCAACACTCAGCCCAAACCCCTGGAACTAGAAATGTGAAATTTGGGGAGAATGTTCCCTTTTGTGATGTAGAGGCTCACTAAGAAGGGATTTTAAGAAATTCACCCCCTAAGGGGGCAAAAAAGGGTCAAACGTGTTTTCCCATAGGGATACAGCTTCCCTGTGTGGCTGGCAGGCTGCTCATCCCACCCACCCCCAACTGCCCTGAGGTCATTTGCATATGCAGCCTGATTGGTGGAACTCTGTGTTCTGAAGTAAAAATCAAGTAAAGGAAACTGCGAACAGTTGAAGAAAGACAGTACAAGACTCCTGCATAGGGATTTTACATAAAAGTCAGTATGGCAACTGAGTTTTTAAATGTTCATGGGGAGATGGTACACAACCTTTCTAGGGGCCATTTCAATGCAAACCTCTCACATGAACCTGCCGAAGTGCCCACCACACCACCCATCCCTCAGTTCAACTCCACCTCACACCTCTCTCAGCCATCACCCCTTACTGTCACCAAGAAGCCTTCTGGCAGACGTTGTGCAAGATACACCGATGCTAAAAAGAGTAAGCAACTTAGAGAGATGTGGCAAGGAAATATGCATGTCCTGCTCCTGCGGTGCACCAAGCAGCAGTGGCCAAGTACCAGCAAGATCACCCCAAGGTGCTCAGAGCGGCAGAGTCTCTCTATGAGCAAAGCAATCCTGGAAGATGAGTAGAGAGGCGCTCACTTCCATGGAAGGTCAAGGCTCACTCAGGCATGGCATATGATCCTTCGCTACCTTCAAGCTGCCTCTTAACCTCATCCATGCAGAAACACCCCTGTTCTGCATCTCAAAACAAAGCAACATGGCCCAAGTGCTGTGGAACTGTAAGCTCATTGTTTGGGATGAGAGCACCATGGGGCTTTAGGGGTGTTTTGAGGCACTGAGCATAACCCTCAACGATGTCAGGTGCAACGAGAGGGCAATGGGGGGAGTCACAGGGCTGCTGGCTGGAGACTTCTGCCAGTAGTCCCAAGGGGAACTCGAGCTGATGAGGTTGCCGTGTGTGTCAAGGTGTCGTATCTGTGGACCCTCATCAGGAAACTCTAAGAAAGAACATGAAGGTCCACTTGAGAGGTGAGGTGTCTGCTGGGGAATTCTCTGAACTCCTACTAAAAATAGGTTACGGAGAGTATCCTGAGTCCAAGGGAAAGGTGACCATCCCTGCAGGTCTGGGCACAGTAGTGATGACCCCAGCAGACCTAACAGCCACGATATACCCTGATTTCATCACTATCACGGAGAAGTCCATGGACTGTCTGTGCAAGCATTCTATTCTGACCCCCAAGATTGACAAGGCTGCAATCATTAATGAAACACAACCCTACTTAGATCAGGCTAGCCTGGGCCATTCAGGTCAGGGCATAACAACCTGATATAGAGAATGGAATGTGGGGGCTTCTCTGCCAGCTGAGCTTCTCTTCCCTCCTTCATTACAGGTATTTAATCCTGATGTGTTGGTCAAGTTGGAGATTTAGGGGCAGAGCTCAGGAATGGTAGAGTTTGGGGAAGGGAAGGAGCTCACAGGGATGTGACAACATAGAGCCCACCCTGTGAAGTTGCCGTGTTCTCCAGAGGGACTGATCTCTGTAGCCCGGAGATCAGTTGTTATTCCAGGAGAACTCCTGGCTTCACCTGGGGGTTGGCAACCGTGGCCCATACAATTGAGTGCACCGTTTCCAGTTCGACACAATGCTGAGTTCAGCGGCAGGCAGGTTTCGCTCCTGAGATTTGAATGGAAGACGGGACGCTCTCGTGAGCCATGCTTTTCTGTCAGGCAAATGGGAGAAATGGCTCTTTCCCAAGACTGTGTGTGGCCTGGTGGTTGGTGGCAGGCTGTAGGAGCTAATGGGCAATTTGGCTGCTCTTGTCTAAAGCCACTTTGGAATGTACCTTCCAAGGCACCCACCTGCGAGGCTGGAGGCTGAAATAAATTTTGCCTAATTGGGCAAAGTGGCTAAGAGGTTTATGGGAAGAAGGAGAAGGGTTTTTTCTGATATCAAGGTGCTGAAGCTATTTTGGGCCCAGTATAGCCAGCCTGTGTGTTTATTGCCTTTGCAGTCTGCCATTAAGATTTTAAAGGAAAGCATCTACCTCAGTGTGAATCTGGTGCTACCTGTGCCCTTATTTCTGTGCACTAATGTATCTCTTCAGATAGGCTCCGCAGAGGTTTCCAAGGGGGCATGAATGCGATTCTTGCTCCAGCCTGTGTGTGGTTGTATGTGTGTGGCTGAGAGCCGGCATAATATAGTAGTTACAGTGTCGGACTAGGATCTGGGAGAGCCAGGTTCGAATCCCCACTCTGCCATGGAAGCTGGATGGGTGACCTTAGGCCAGTCACAAACACTCAGCGCCTAACCTACCTTACAGGGCTGTTGTGAGGGTAAAATGGAAGAGAGGAGAATTATATAAACCACCCTGGGGAGAAGAGTGTGGTAGAAATGGAATGGAATGGAATGAATAGATGTTCATTTGGCAGTGAGAAATTTGCGACGCTCTGGAGGAAGCATATCCTAAGAAAGCTGCTCTAAAGCCTTGTGGAATTCTATACTGAATCCTTTTTATCTGTGCCTTGGTTTATAAACCTTCAGGAGCCTTATCAAATATTTCGTAATAGAGTGTCTAAGCAGGTGTGGTAAGAATGAAGGGAATTGCCACATATAACATCATCAAGAGAAGTGTGTTCTTGCTGTCAGAATCCACAGGAAACATTTTGCAATTTAGCCACCCAAGAACACCCAAACCACAGTCTTCAATTTTTTATATTAATAAGGAACTGTTTCTTTTTAACATATTAAATGGGTCACGGAAGCTTCCTAATGCTGCCCAAGTTTAATTCTGTTACAGGCTACTGGTAAGAGCTCTGCTATAAAGGTTTCAGAGAGAGCAAGAAGAAACGTGCTGGAAAGCTTTTATTAGGATGCAGTCTTCACGTTGCATTACTTAGAGAGGCAAAGAAATCTATGGACAGGCGTTGCAGACCCTCCCAAGCGTGCATGGATGGGATTCATGCTCCAGCCCATGTACAATTAAACGCAGCACCCGGCATACTGAAAAGGTATTCTAGAATTGCTGTTCAAACTATGGCTGAGAAAATTATTCCCCTCCACTTGCAAACTCAGCCAGTAGATGTTTGATTCTGTCTTTTCTAGGGTTGCCAGCGCTAGGTTGGAAAATTCCTGGAGATTTGGGGGGTGAAGCCTGGAGAGGGCAGGGTTTGGGGAGGGGAGGGACCTCAGCATGGCAGAATACCATAGAGTCTGCCCTCCAAAGCAACCTTTTTCTCCAGGGGAACCGATCTCTAGGGCCTGGAGATCAGTTGTAATTCCGGGAGATCTCCAGCCACCATCTGGAGGGTGACATCTAGGGTTGCCAGGCCCCCTCAATCTCCCAGTGGGAGATTGAGACCTGGCTCTTACCTGGAGGGGGGGTGCGCGCGGGGAGCGCCTGCAAGCGTGATGACATCACTGCTGGGAAGTGACGTCACGACGCAGCCTGTTTGGACGCGGATCTGGCCCATTGTGGGCCTCTGTAGAGCACAGGAGCATTCCTGCACTCCGCAGGGGCCCACAACGGGCCTGATCCGTGCCCATTTTGGCACGGATCGGGTCCGTTTCGGCAAGGATTGGGCCCATTTTAGATTCCTGTGGAGCATGGGAGTGATCCTGCGCTCCGCAGGGGCTCACAACAGGCCTGATCCATGCCCATTTCAGCGCAGATCGGGCCCGTTTTGGCACGGACTGGGCCCGGTGTGGGCCCCTGCGGAGCACAGGAATGCTCCCGCGCTCCACAGGGCCCCCGATCCAGGCCCAAACAGGCCTGATCCTGGCGGTTGCTGTGGGCGGGGGTGCGCAGCACTGCAGGGGGGCGCGCATGGAAGGTGCGCACCCCCCCCCGCTGGCCAGGTAGGGAGGGGCGGGGGTGGCAGGGTGGGGGCGGGAGATCCCCTGCCCCCACCGGGGGTCTGCCAGCCCTAGTGACATCCCTAGCTTTTCCCAGTGCTTCTCGATCTGGGAGCTTCTGCTTCTGATGAGCATCTGATGAAGAGAGCTGTGGTTCTCGAAAGCTTATGCTACAGTAAAGTTGGTTAGTCTTAAAGGTGCTACTGGACTCTTTACTACTTTGCTTCTGATCAGACTCCTCCAGCTCAGGACTTTGTTGCAAGAATGCAGGCGATGGCAAGGAGAGAAAAAGAAGGGGGGGATGCTTTTGTGCCCAGTGTGCCTTTTGGACTTAATGGCCTTAAAGGGCCCCTTCATCATTTATGTCAGATTAATGCACCGGGGGAAAGGAAGCAAAGAGTTCAAGATAGGAATGAGCTGGGAAAAGCTCACCCCTCTCGCTTTGGGAGCTCTCCTCCTGAGCCAGACCTTGATATAGTGGTCTGAGTACCAAACGTGCCACCTCAATGGACTTACGGGAACCCCACCAAGGGACTTTCAAGGCAAGTGAGAAGCAGAGGCGGTTGGTCGTTGCCTTCCTCTGCAGACTTCCTTGGTGGTCCCCACGTGTCATTTTGTAGAAAAAGAGCTGGAGGAACTCATTAGCACAACTCATTAGCATATGCCATGCCTCTTGCCATCACCAGAAGTGTGTCATTAGTATAACTGATTTGCATAGGCCACACCCCCTGACATCACCTATGTTGGCTGTTTTGGACCCAATCCTGGCCATTCAGGGCTGAAATTGGGCCCAAAATGGCAAAAAGGGGTTGAAAATGGCTGAAAAGGGGCCCAAAATGGTCAGGATCGGGCTGCTGATGAGTGGAAGAGTGATCCACTACCTGTCAGAGGCCTGATCCAGGCTGTTTCAGCCCCAATCCAGGCTGAAATGGGCCCAAAATGTCCAAGAATCAGGTGGGCAGGGCCACCTGATGTAACCTCTTTGGGGACCTGCCGGAACTGCGTTCCTGTGCATTCCTCCTCAAAATGAGCCCTGGTGGTCCCCCATCCAAGTACTGGCCTTGCTTAGCTTCCAAGCTCTGACAAGATCAGGCTATACCCTGCCACTTTCCCTCGGAGTGCCAGATCTGGGGAATCCAGGTTTGAATCCATGGAAACTCACTGGCTAGCCTTGGGCCAGTTGGAGAACAATGGAGTCAAGAGAAGGGGATGTTGAAAACTCACCCCTGAGTTAGGGAGTATCCGACCTTGGGCCGCCTCTGGTGGGGAGGGAACAGGGTTAAACATCGTAATCCATAAAAATGTAGGGTGGGCAGAGCTGTTCAGGTCAGGCGGGTGTCATTTGGAGCTCTTGATTTTGAGGAGGGTCTAAAACGATTTTGTGAAGACCAGAAATATTCTTCAAAAAACGAGATCTCATTATTCACCTGTAAGTCCCAAATTTAAAAGTTTGTAAACAATTATTAGGGGAGGGGTCGTTGCTCTGGGCAGCATGATGCTCTTACAGGACCCACCCAGTTACAGCCTAGTCTCTCCCTCCAATGTGGCCCTCCGTGTCTTAAGTTGTTGCCATTTGGTGGACTCTCAAAGGCCAAATTTTAAGCATGGGGCTGATGGGTAATTAGGACAATGTGTGCAAAGGCAATATTACATGTGCCCAGTATCCTGATTTAACTACGCCACTACAAATGCAGTCCTGTTAACCTGCACAATGTTAGCACATAAGCACAATGTCCACCGGGCTGTGGATCTCTGGCAAGCTAACAACAACATTCAATTTATATACTGCCCTTCAGGACAACTTAACACCCACTCAGAGTGGTTTACGATGTGTGTTATTATTATCCCCACAACAGCAATCACCCTGTGAGGTGGGTGCGGCTGAGAGAGCTCTGAGAGAGCTGTGACTGACCCAAGGTCACCCAGCTGCCTTCAAGCAGAGGAGTGGGGAATCAAACCCGGTTCTCCAGATCAGAGTCCCACCACTCTTCTTACACCAAACTGGCTCTAATATTGCAGTTGACTGAGAAGGGCCTAATTTGAAGCACATGGGGAGCACGCTACATTATACAGGTAAGTTCCTCCTTCCTGCTAGCCCCCAGGGGCCTTATTCTCCTTCCTTCTGTACCCTCTGTTTCTTCTCTGCCTGAGATGGTTCTACTTCCCACAACAGCCTCCAATCAATTTCACAACTTCCAGCCTATGGATGGAGCCGAAACTCGTCTTCTTTACGTTCCCCCATAGTCTACCCCCCATACAATACCCAAGAATGGGGGAGGGGAGCATCTGTGCATTTTCAACAGGGAGCTTCTTTTACATCGGCAAAGGCAGGTGTGGGGAGGCACTGTGCCTCACCGCTTACGGCGCATGGAAAAAGTCCCAAGTTGATTCCTTGGCATCTTCTGCTCCAAGAGCTCAGGTAGCAGATATTGGGAAAAGCCTCTTTCTCTTTGAAAGTTGCTGCCAGTCACAGTACAGAGCTTACAGTGTCGGTTCAGCACAGCCTGGGATGTTCCCACCGATGGCTGTCTGTTCGATGAGCCTGGCAAATAATCTTCCCTTTGCCAAGCCTGTAGAGTTTAACATGCTGCCCTCCTTGAACATTAACATCAACAACAAAATACTTTGCCCCACCAAGAGCGTCACTCCGAGGGCTGCCAGAGCGCTGGAAACATCGTGTAAGTAATTTGTTCAACACTGGCGATCGTAATCTGCACGCAGCAATAAGAACATAAATGCGGGCTTTGTGCACTTTGTGCGAGCTTGTGTAGCACTCATTTCTCCCCCCCTTCTTTATCTTCTACTTCTTTTTTTTTTTAAAGGAACCTCTGAGGGGGGAAGGAAAAAAAGACATGAATGATTCATAGATGCAAGGGGAGAAAAAGAGAGAGACAGAGCAGGAGAGGGAGAAAGAGAGATTAAGAGTGGGAGAAGCTTCAAAGTGACTCAAGCCAATTTGATGTCCTATGCGTTCCTGTGCTAGTCTAGGGCAGCAATTCACCAGGGAGGCCCCGTCAAGCCTCTGCCCTTCTCCCACTGCCCCCCTTCCTCCCTGCTCTCTCCTCCTCTCTGGCAAACAGTGGCTCCACTTCAGGAGTTCAAAGTTCACCATCATCTAATGAAGTGAAGGCCTCCTGGAACCTGTGTGAGTGGCATCTGTTTATAAGTCTGGACTTTCCCTGGTGAATTAGCGGAGGATTTTTTTCTAAAAAAAAAGGCACAGGAAGAGGGAGGAAAGGGATACGGGGCCTGGGAGGGGGATGCATTAAAAAATTCTGCTGGTGGTGAAGAGCCTTTGATTCTGAATATTCAAAAAGCCCATTAGACTTAAACGTAACGGGAGGCATAAAGGAACGGCCTTGATTTGTATTCACTGGCTGGTGCCGATTAACTTTTGGGGTGCAAAACGTACATGTGTGGACTATCATCCATCCGTCTTTCAATCTGTCTATCAGGGGTCTTTATACTGATTCATCAGTTCATAGACAATTACGTTTACGGTCATTTGCACATCAGAACCTCAGATGCCCTTTTGAGGGACAGATATTGTACACTTTAATAACCAAAAGTAATGCTTGAAGGAAACCCCACTTTTAATATTTCCTTTCTCATTCTCTGTTCCTTTAACACAACAGGGCCAAAACAGTCTCCAAAGCAAAGGTACTCACGTATATTATAGGCTAGGTCTTTCTATCTATTTTTATCCCTTCTTTCTTCCCAGGAGTTCAGGGTGGACTACATGCATGGTGTTTTGGTTAGTGTTGGACTAGAATCAGATCTCCGCTCTGCCATGGAAGCTTGCTGGGCTACTTAGGCCACCTTCCAATAAACCTACCTCACAGGGATGTTGTAAGTATAAAATGGAGGAAAGGAAAACGATATCAGCCATTTTGGGTTCCTATTGGGGAGAACGGCAGGGTATAAATGAAGCAAATTAATTAATAATTTCTCTCTCTTATCCTTACAACTACCCAATAAAGTAGGTTAGGCTGAGAGAGTGGCCTGGTTCCAGATCACCCAGCAAGCTTCATGGCTGTATATTTCATCCCAGGTTTCTTCAAACCTAATTTGTCGCAATAATTACAGCATCACACTGGCTTTTCTCTGTGATGGGCTACTTGTCTACATGCAGGGAGATTTTTTTAAAATTCAGTGGAGTGTTCTAAAATGTAATTCTCCCATCTGCATTCTGAAGTGGTAATCTTCAGCAAAAGCAGTATCATATGACCCTTCTACTTGTGTGAAACAAAGTGAAACAAAAGGAAAACTGCATACTTTTGCATATGCATTCTATATGTAACCCTCTGTGTCTACTTCTTGTCTTGCTCATATATGTCCCTGTTCACCCACACAATCATCCATACTATACTCCTACTATACACAGCCATGTGATCACACTTATAATTCCCTTATCCCTCTTGTGTCATCTTCAACATTCACACACACCATTTAGCATTTGACCACCACTGATGTTGCTATTCACTTCCTTCTGCGAAACTGCTTAGCAGCTGCAGCACATAGCTCAGCTGTTACTTTATGAGCAGGTTGTTGTTTCTTTCTGTGTCAAAGTTAGAATGGTTATAAACATTCCTTAGCACTTATCAGTTAAATCAATAGCAAACAAGGGTAAATTTTAATGAACTGAAAGTTGAGTTTTTACATCCAGTACCTATGGAGATTTCAAGAAGGGTAGCCGGCATTTACCACAGGCTTTGTTTTATTAAATATATTTAATTTTAGAGGTAATTTTGTCCAAACCCCTTTTTTCCATTTCATACAATGATTTGATGCCTCATTTTCTTCTCTAAGTCCATACTAGCTTTGAAAACACAAACACCCACACACCCACGCACACTTAAAAGCTGAAAACACATGGCACAGTTAGAAGAACAATGTGTCTTTTAAAGCTGAATTATAAGCTCATAGAGCAATGATTTTGATCCAGAGCAAGTGGTGGGGAGAGGGTTTAACCCTTTTACTCCCACAGGGTAGATCACTTATTGAAACTGACCCCCTTCACACACATACACATACTCATACTCACAGTTAAACATAAGAAAAGATGGGCATGTGTCTGGTAAGGCTCGGGGATCTCCACACCACCCTATATCTGAAGAAGAGAGCTTTTTTGACTCTCGAAAACTTATGCCCTGAAAATCTTGTTGGTCATTAAGGTGCCACTAGATGCAAATCCTTCTGTTCTGCTGCAATACGGCTACCTACTTGAAAACGTCTGGTAAGTATAACAATGTGATCAGATTGCAGTTTTTCTCCTAAGACAGTGATCTATCCAGATTTGTTTACAGTATGTATGTAACCCCAAGACTGGTGAATCAGTATAAACACTTAAATGGGGGGATACCCCGCCATCTTCCAAAAAGGTTCACAATTCAGGCACATGTTGGGATGCAAATCTCTCCTGAAATGTCTGAGTGGGATCCGTGGCTAAAAGCTGGTTTGCCAGCTACGCCCCTTCTTAGATATAAAAGGGTCTGGGCATTGTTATGCATACCCTAATAATTTACCAGTTAGACTACTGCAATGTATGCGGTGTAGGACTGCCCTTGGAGGCTGTTTAGAAGCCATACCAGAATGCTTCAATTGCATTGATTTCTTAGGGTCCAACCAGTGAGTACATGTTACCTGTTTATTTCAGCTTGTCATGACTTTAAAGGCCTTTATGTCGTTGGCCCAAGTATTTGAGAGAAGCTTTCTGCTGGTTGTAGACAGGGCCAGCAACTGAGCAGGCGCTTTCTGCAGATTATATGAGACTTTGTTTCTGGCTGTGGCCCTTGAGGTTCAGGACCGTGGCAGCTTTAGGACCCATGTGCTTGGTCAGGTGTTCAAGGTATAGGTTTGTTAATCAGTTAGCAACTGCAGATTTAATATTGTTATTTAGGAATTATAATGCCAACTGACATTATTGTATTACTTTTCTTTGTTTCTTGCTTTGGGAAAATATTTTGTTGAGAAGTGCATATCATCTTCTAATAAAATAAATACAGATAAAATAATTTGAGCTGTTTCAACTTTAACATTAATAGCATCCACACATCGTGCGGACATGGAGAAGGAGGCTTAGGTATAGTCTCAAATGCCACGTGTCTTGGGTTCCAGTGACATATGATACTGTTGATCAGGGCTTTTTTTGTGGGAAAAGAGATGGTGGAATTCAGTGGGTTGCCCTTGGAGAAAATGGTCACATGGCTGGTGGCCCCGCCCCCTGATCTCCAGACAGAGGGGAGTTGAAATTGCCCTCCACACCGCTGGAGCAGCGCGTAGGGCAATCTAAACTCCCCTCTGTCTGGAGATCAGGGGGCGGGGCCACCAGCCATGTGACCATTTTCAAGAGGCTCCGGAACTCCGTTCCACCGCGTTCCAGCTGAAAAAAAGCCCTGCTGTCGATCCCTAATATGTAATTTTGCTGCAAGAACCAGCCACTAGAGAGTCCCTTAAGGAGGAGGGGCACAGTACTGAAAGTGGGGCATAACTCTTCCATTTTCCTGGTCATACATGCCCCTCAGACTGCTTTAAACCCTAGTAGGGAAAAAGACAGCCACAGAATATCCTTATTTTTCCTTATTAGGTCACTTTTAAGTGGAAAGACAGTATAAGGGAGGGGAGAATTAAACCCTCTCTGCCAGCACCACCACCCTGATCCATTCTGGACTCATCTGGGTGCTTTTTTTAGAGCAAAAGCACAAATTATAGGGCTCCAGCACTGCATATAGTTGGCGCTTAGTCTATATGGGTCACCTGAAGAACAAGAAGGCCAAATTTGAACGTGATATTTTGCTGCTCCTTTGAAGGCGTCGAACCTCAAAGACTCTGCTGCCTTGGGAGCCATCATATTGCTGATCCTTGTACATAAACACTCCACTAGGACTGCCTGGGATGTGCAAAGGGGGTGGCACAATAGAAAGTCCAATCGCCAGTTCTCAGGTTTTTTCAGCCCACTGTATAAACTGATGCTGAATGTTGGCAACCCATTAATCCAGCGTGTGCATTTAATTCATGCAATGTTTATGAAAATGCGCAATAAATAAACCCGACCAGTACACAGCCTAGTTGACACACGGGTAACAACCCTTCTGAATTTTTCATAAAGGGAAAGGAAAAGCAAGAGCCTTACGTTAATAAGACTAGTTATCTCATTTGATATTTTAAACAGACAAGACTTTTCTGGAATGCGGTGGGAGGGGGGTGGCTGATTATTTCAGATCCCTTATGAACCTAGTAAGCAAAACAAGAATAATTCCCAGTAGTTCCACAAGCAGCCATTCATAGTCATTTGGGAGAATAAAGAACACTTATGGAATTGATGCTGTATTTATTTATTTAGCCAGTGCAATGGTGGATGTGAGAGACCCCGGTTCAAATCCCTACTCTGCCATGAAAGCACACTGGGTGATCTTGCGCCAGTCACTCTTTCTCAGCCTAAACTACCTCGCAGGGTTGTTGTAAGGATGCAGCGCAAGAAGGAGAAGCACTGTTGTAAGCTGCCTTAGATCTCTATTAGGGAAACAAGTAAGTTATAATTTTTAAACACTTATACCACCTTTCCTCCAAGGAGCTTGGGGCAGTGTACACCATTCTCCTGTCCTCCATTTTTTCCTCACAATGAACCCTGCAAGGTAGGTTCGGCTGAGTGGCAGTAACTGGCCCAACGTCACCTAGTGGACTTCATGGCAGAATAGAGATTTGAACTTGGGCCTCCCAGATATTAGTCCAGCACTTGATTTACTAATATATAAAACCAGGGCTTTATTTCTAGAAAAAGAGGTGGTGGAACTCAGTGGGTTGCCCTCAAAGAAAATGGTCACATGGCTGGTGGCCCCACCCCCTGATCTCCAGACAGAGGGGAGTTGAGATAGCCCTCCGCGCCGCTTAGCAGCATGGAGGGCAATCTCAACTCCCCTCTGTCTGGAGATCAGGGGGCAGGGCCACTGGCCGTGTGACCATTTTCAAGAGGTTCCGGAACTCCATTCCACCGCGTTCCTGCTGAAAAAAAGCCCTGTATAAAACCATCATGGCAGGAGCAGGCAGAGACCAATTAGAAAGTGCAAAGTTCTCTTGAAAATATTGGCATAGGCTCGAAACCACAGACCCAACCAGCTGGCAACAACCCTGATCCAGTTTCCTTTGCTGAATTATATCTCTGTTCCAAAAACATTTCTCTCAGCCCTCACCAAAGTAGGTCATGATGAGTGCTCAGTAGCTAGAAGCCACCAGCTCAAAAACCATTAAAAATTATTTCCCTGTTAGTTACTTTTTGAAAATGTTTAGCGATGGTTATTTCCACACCGAACCCCACATAAAAACCAACCCTCTTAAATCCCTTTGCTGTGTTCTTTAGTTAATTAAAGAAATTTTAAAAGTTTTTTCTTTCTTGTCCTTTGTCTGACAAGAGAGCCAGCTCACATATTGCAAAGGGGCACTTTCCACCACTACCTTCAGTGTAGTTTATTGTAGGTAGATTCCATTCACAGCGTATTCTTGTAGAAGAAAGAATCCTAGTCTAAAGCATTACTTTCCCTGTACCACGGCCAGCTAGTTCAACATCAAGGCAGCTTGTGTGTAAGAGGGAAATTCCCCATTGGAGGGGAGAGAAGTATGGAGGCAAAGGAGAGAAACTCTCTCAAGGGACACAGGAAGTCACGAAGCATTCCCACCTTAGACAAAGAGAGGTATCTTGCTAATCAGGAAAATGACACATACACACAGAGAGACATGTGGTGCCCCCCAGTGTCCAAGGCATGCTGAGTCACCTATTACAACATAGTAAACACATGACACTGTCTAATACTGAATCAGACCTTTAGACTGGTAACTCTCCAGGATCACAAATTAAGATATTTCGCATCACCTCCTGTTAAGGTTACTATTCCCCTGGTGGGGGTTGGGGATCCCCCTGCTCTCAGCCTCCACTCCCCACCAACTCCCACCTGGCTGGCTGGGGGAAAGGTTCAGGAACAGTAAAGAAAATCCCAGAGTGTGCGCCCATGTATTCTGGAACACTTCTGCATTGTGCCAGAAATGACATCGTTCCCAGTGTGACACAGAAGTGAGGGGGCACTGGATTGGCAAATGCTAGATTAGGGTAGGATTGCCAGGTTCCTTTACCCTCCCGGCAGGAGGGAAGGGACCCGGCTCTCATCTTTTTTGTTGTCTTCTGGGAACTGACATCATCATGCAGGCCTGGGATTGCATGCACGCTTTGCACTGGGCCAATTTGGGCCCTAAATGGGCGTGATTCAGCCTGGTGGTACCAAAATCAGTTCCATGTGAAGTGTCAGAATGCTCCTGGGGTGGTGGAGTGCTTCCCAGAGTGATATCATCACACCATCCCAGGAGCGGACCTTCAGGCTCGTTCCCCTGCCTTCCCCCCAACCTGCCAGGTGAGTGGGGGGGGGCAGAAGGTGGGAGCGTGGTATCCCCTGTTCCCACTGAGGGAACAGCAGCCAAAGATTGGGGGCCGATCTATACCAAATCGGTCCTTGGTGTGATGCGGAAGTGTTCTGAAGTGTGCATGCTCACGGTGCATGCACACAAGGTACATATCTCCATCGTGCACCCTGCCCTGCACCCCATCAGTCCCCCACTTTGAGCCCCAGAGAACGTGGAAACCCTACCCATTGCTGATCCTTTCATCTGGAGATGCTGGGGATTGAACCCGGAACCTTGTGCCTGCAAAGCAGCTACTCTACTGCTGAGCCACAGCCCCCACCCCACACCCATTACAAAACCGTAGGAATTCCCAAACTGTGACTTAGACTGGAAACAGGATACAGTTTTTAAGAAGGTTGAAGGTGGCAAATGAGAGGTATAATTTTCAGAGCTGGCATTACAGGTTGGCATCATCAGGCAATTGCCGCAGCCTGAGTGTCTCCCCTGGAGGGTCCATTGCTGACCTCTGAGTTACTGCAGCATTGCAGCTGCCATTGCTGCTTAGCCTGTTTTTCTGGGTGGTGGCAGAATGATCGGGCCCCCTTGGGAGGATTGGGTCCCTTCTTGTTCATGACACTGTCATTGGCACTCAGATTTGACCAGAGATGATCGTGGAGAAAGGAATAAGGGTACATGCCATCAAGTTCCTAGCAAAATACTGTATCCAACCTTTGTATTGGAGTAGAGCCCAAAACTTTCATTAATCCCACATTGTGGTATAATGTCAACTATATTATAGCTAACTTTACAGATCTAGAGCTAGGAGAGCCAGTTGGGTGTAGTGGTTAAGAGCGCGAGTTTGATTCCCCACTCCTCCACTTGAAGCCAGCTGGGTGATTGTGGGCTAGTCATGGTTCTCTGGAGCTCTCTCAGCCCCACCCACCTCACAGGGTGTTTTGTTGTGGGGATAATAATGACATACTTTGTAAACCACTCTGAGTGGGCATTAAGTCGTCCTGAAGGGCGGTATATAAATCGAATGTTGTTGTTGTTGCTGTTGTTGTTGCTATAGATCAAGATGGGTAGCTGTGTTAGTCTGTCTGTAGCAATAAAAAAGAGCAAAAGTCCAGTAGCACCTATAAGACTAGCAAAATTGGTGGTAGGTTATGAGCTTTCATGAGTCACTGCTCAGTTCTTCAGATACAAGAAGTTAACAGATCTAGAGATGTTATAGAAAGCATTTCAATTTTCACAAGTATGGTTTCTTCGATTGGATCACTCGGCCTTTGCTTTCAGCCCCTGGGAGCTTTTGGGGGCAGGGCACGGAGGGGAAGCAGCAACTGACATTGCGATATCAGTCCTAGATTTAATCCGGAAGTGATGTCACGGTACTCTAGGAATTTCCTAAAACTCTATGGTAAAAACCCTACGGTTTTGGGAAATTCCTAAAGCATCATGACATCAGTTGATGTTGCTTTCCCCCATTGCTCCCCACCACTGTATTGAGTGGTTGCAGGACACACAGGAGCATCAGAGGTTGAACTCCCAGCACAAGTTAGTAAGTGGCAACCCTAAATTCGGCCCAAACTTATTTGGGCCAAATTAATATTTTATGTTGGCTTTCTGTAAGGCCAGAGGCAACGAAAGCTCTGTCCACCTCTGCATTTGACCCTGTAGTTCCCTTCCAAAACTGATTGCTTGCTGCAGCCAGCCACTTTGGTGAGCTCCACTGCAGTTTAAGAGATGGTCTCAGCTTGCTTGTTTCTTAAATACTCAACATTCAGCAGAAACTCTGTTTTTTTGTTTCATCTTCCTAATTTTAATTCACTTTTGTTTCCTCTGCGAAAAGCCCCGACCCGCCTCAACAGTATCTCCTTGCTTGTGAGCTTTGTGCACTAAATATTGTCATCAAAGAACAAAGCAAACGATGAAGACATTTGGGCCGCGCAGCTCCTGCTCCACCCCATGAGCCCTAGTGCCTTGACCTAGCACATGCATTATGCAAAGAGCAACTTGTTGACTCATACTCGTGTCTTTTCCCCATTGCACTGGACTTCCTTTTCCATTTGCTTCCTTTTCCACTGTCCTGAGCCGTGGCCTCACTGGGGGCCAAAGGGAACTCTGTGAGCTGAAGATGTCATCCAACTTAAGGACAGAGCTGGGTGGCAAAGCCACAAGCCTGTGGGGAGGAGGAGGAGGAGGGCGAGGAGGAAGAGGGGTTTCCAAAAGGAGGAAAGTGGGTGAAATGCTGTTGGAAGCGAGTGGTGTTAATGAAAAATTCAACAGTGGTGGGCCCAGACGCATTGGCAAAATTGCAGAAGCAGAGATGATTAATATTTAAAAGGGTGAGGCTGCTGCTTGGCCGCATTTTACGCATAGATTCTACACCCCCCACGTGTTCAACCCCCCCTTTCCCACCCAAAATTGTATCAGCAACTGTCTCTGTTGAAAGTGGACCTGTGGCACCCACTCCACTGGGCAGCTCACCCTCCAGAGACGAGGTTGCCAACTTTGATATCCTGTGGAATTTCCCAAAGGGGTGGATGGAGGCCGTCCCACTGTGGTGAGCGCATGGGGAGGTGGGGAAGCCGAACTGAGAGAGTGAATAAAGCACATCATTTATTTTTCATGGGGATGGGAGAGCAGGTTGTCCTATTTAGTCACATTAGATGCTCTGTTAACACAACAGATATACACACACGCGCGCACACACACATTAAATGCTTCTGGGAAGGGGGAAGCTGCTGAGCTGCTCTTTGGAGAGGGAAAGGGCCTGGCGTGCATGAAGGGGTTAAATGCTTTGGATTCATCTGATACACTCTGTACTCGCATAAAGTGATGTCTGTCCTGGTAGTGGTAGTGAAGTAGTCTTAAAGATACTCAAACATTCAGATGCTTAAAGATACTCAGATACTCAGTCAGAGAAACTTTAAATCTGCTCATTACAGATTTCAATAATCATCTTTTATAGAAAAAGATATTAATGCACATGCGGCTAGTTTCTAGTCCTCAGTATTATGGACAATATCTTAAAACACAGCTATTAAAACAGATGCTTAAAAAAATCTTAAGACAGAGCCAATTTTGTATCATTATCATTATCATTGTTATTATTATGAAGATGACAATAGCTAGTAGTAATGGTTGTTATTCCTGACATTATTATCATGCCTTTTGGCTGTATTAGAAGCCACACAGGTGGTGGACTGCCATAAAATAACCAAAACTCTTCATAATATTCTTTAAAAAATCATCATAAGTCAAGTCGTTATCTCTTTTTTTTAAAAAAAGAGAGGATTTGAGCCTTCAGCACACATACTCATTTGCACTCAAAATGAATATTACCGGTGCCATCCCAAGCAGTCCCTTCTAAGCCCATTATCTCTAACAGACTCAGAGCCAAGCTACAAGAGACGAATTACACGAGGAGGAGCACGTGAAGGGAGTCGCAATGTTAGCCGGGAACCTGAGTTTTAAAAGAGCTCGGAAGGCTTTGTCAATTTCCCTTCTCTACAGAGCCAGGGAGATGCTGCTCAGAGGGTTTGTTAATTTCCTCTTTGCCTCCAGAAGGCTCTGTCAGTTTCACCTCCCCTTCTAGGAGGCAAAGAGGAAATTAACAAACCCTCTGAGCAGCATCTCCCTGGATCTGCAGAGAGGGGAAATTGACAAAGCCTTCCGAGCTCTTTTAAAACTCAGCTTCCCGGCTAACATTGTGACTCCCTTCACGTGCTCCTTCTCGTGTAATTCGTCTCTTGTAGCTTGGCTCTTAGAAGGGTGTAATTCTAAAAGTAGAACTGGGAGAGGGTAATTGCAGTAGAGGGGTAGCAGGTGAGGAGCTTAATCCCTCCCTCACTCCCTCCCCATTTCCCCAGTGAGGAGACCTGGGTCTCCAGGTCAGGGAAAAGAGCTGAACAGGGAGAGAGTGATGGGCAAGAAAGAGTTAATTTCTTCCTGCCCTCCTACTCCTCGCTTGCAACTTGCTCCTCCCAACACCGTTTTAAAAAAAACCAGCTACTGCAATTGTTACCCCAAAGGGCCATTTAACATTCTGGTTCTGGACTACAGTTTATAACAATAGTCACTCAATAAGTCAAAGCAGTTTGTTGGACAGAAATGTTGATGCTTTTCAAATGGAAGAATCACATGTGGTCTGACTGTGGGCCAAGGGGTAATGCTTTCCTTGCCTAAACGGTATTCCTGGTGCAGAAGTGGTACAATCTGCCCCACATCTTTAGTGCCATATGTCCAGGTTTTCTCCTATGGAAGCCTCTACCTCATTTTAAAGGTACAACCTTCCCTATGATTGGAACAGAAGTTTGTCCCTCTATACCTGGCAACTGTTCCACCCTCCCTTCTTCATTAGTAAAACCTTCTTTTTGGTTTTGATCTCTCTCTCTCTTTCCCCATTTTAATTCATGAAATTGATGGAACCCAGAAATTCATTTTGCGACAGACCCTGCTAGTTTCGTCTGCTGCTTTTTGGTTTCAATTACATCACAGCCCAAGAAGATTCATTCCTTGGTAGTCCTGGGAATTGTACTTCTGTGGAGGGAGAGAGAAGTTAGAGGTTTGTAATAGAGATTTCACAGCCCTACACTAAGCTAGATCCCGTGCTGTATGGAGAAAACCATGACACTTTAATGTGTTTGTAGAGTAGATATGCCATTATATGAAAATAAAGAAGACTTAGCTAACAGAGATGTGACACATAAAAAACAAGTATCCCACAGTTCTGACAAGAGCCAGCAAGATGCGCAAAATTGCCCTCTTGGGGTTGGATCCAGCACAGTCATACGCAAAGACTTCCACTTGCACACCATAATTTCCCCTCTCCCAAATAAAACAGGACACGAGGGGCATTTTGGACTGGTGCAGGAGTGGGGAGCAGAAAAAGTCATGCTCTGTTGGTGGAAGATGGAAGTCCTTGTACCTGTGGAAACTGCACTGGGATGTGGTCAGGATATGGTATTGCTTGCGTTGGCGTACAGAATTGGAACAGAGAGAAGGGCCTTGCACGTCTCCTCCTGATAAAGAACAAAGATAAGTTCCATTCACAAAATGCCAAGGCATAAGGGATGGCTGGCTTTCTTCTAGGTGTGGTAAAAGGGGACTTGTCCGGGATGATAAAATAACAGATAGAATTAGAGAGACAAAGAAAGAAATTCTGCCTTCCCTCCCAAATGAGTGTCTGCTAAGGCAAAGGTCAAGCACGTTGTGTGGCAATATTTTGGGTCTGGAACTGAATGAGTGACAAGGGCAAAAGATTAGGGGGAGGGTCACAGTGGGCCTGAATAAAGAATCCAGAGCTGGTATCAGAGAGTGCTCTATCTTTTTCTTTCTCTCTCTCACCCCATGGGTTATTAAACAAGGCCAGGCAATAACCCTGTGACCTAATAACATGAACTGGTAACATGAGAAGTGCGGGGGGGTAGGGGTGGGAATGTGATTTCGAAGTAGCGTTTCATTCTGCCTGTTGTTACAGGTTGCTGATCTCGAAGCCCATGAACAAGCCCTTCCAGATGGTTGTTGTGGGTTTTCCGGGCTGTATTGCCATGGTCTTGGCATTGTAGTTCCTGACGTTTCGCCAGCAGCTGTGGCTGGCATCTTCAGAGGTGTAGCACCAAAAGACCACGGCAAGACCAAGGTGTAGCACCAAAAGACCACGGCAACGCCAAGACCACGGCAATACAGCCCGGAAAACCCACAACAACCATCGTTCTCCGGCTGTGAAAGCCTTCGACAATACAAGCCCTTCCAGGTTTTCCACTTTTCCCAAGCATTCCTTTTACGTAACTGACATGATGCTGGCATCAACTTTCTTGCTAAGAAGGATCTATCAAAACACACGGAGACAAAAAAATTACTTAGAAATGTTTCTCTGACTGACTCTGACTGT
Source organism: Eublepharis macularius (assembly GCF_028583425.1). Classification (NCBI taxonomy): domain Eukaryota; kingdom Metazoa; phylum Chordata; class Lepidosauria; order Squamata; family Eublepharidae; genus Eublepharis; species Eublepharis macularius. The sequence goes on from NC_072802.1 coordinate 21,843,875, forward strand.
TTGGGGAAGTGTTTATACAGCAATCTCATTTTACCTTTTTCAGAAACCCTGTGCAATATCTTAGGCAGAAAGTCAAGCTAGACTTGACACTGGGAATCCATGACAGGATCCCCTGGACCCTAATATGAAATGTCTCGAAAAGCAGTAAGGGGGGGGGCGGTAGGAATCAGGACTGTGGCTCGGGGCAAGGAAGAGTTTAATCCTTTGCACCATTTCTCTGATCAAACTCCCCACCCCAAGTTGCTTTTTAAAATCACCTGGGGAGGGGGGAATTCAATTTTTTTAAAAAACAGCCCGGGGGGCACCCCACAATCCTGATGGATATCTCTGTCTCCCATGGCTGCTTTTTGAAGGTAAATGACATGTCAGGGGATCCGATCATGAACCCCCCCTCCCCGTGTGATGCTGACCCTGACAGGGAGCGGCTTGGGAAAAGGCTCGCAGGAACTTCACTGTTGATTGGCCATTTGATCTTGGTTCATAGGCCATGCTGTAGATATGGCCTCCTACAGTGCTACATAGAAAACAGGAGATCGAATACAGGGATATTTTCTAAGTGCGATCAAGCCACTGGGCCATCAGTTACTGGGTTCAATTCAAGGTTTTGACTATCACAAAGCCCTTCATGGCCTTTGTCCGTCATATTTATGGGAGCGCATCCCTCCCTATTGCTTCGCCACGGCACCTTTGCTTAGCTGAACAGGGCCTTCTACAGACGCTACCTTGCAAATGGGCCAAATCAACAGGTGTCCAAAGATGTGCATTCTCTGCAGTGGCCCCCACCATATGGCACGTCCTGCCTGAAAAGGTCAGAAAAGCACCCGCTCTCCTGACTTTTCGCAAAGTGTGCAAAACCCAGTTGTTCGGAAGGGCTTTCACAGGTAAATTGCACAGGAAATAGGGCTGTGGTGTAAGGGAATAGTTCAAGGAGGTGCTTCGATGAAGGGACAGGGACTGTCTGTTACAGTTGTTCATTATGCCGTGTCAAATTGCTTATGTTTTGTTCAACATCGTTTCAGCCTTGTAAAAGATTTCTGCTAGTTTTCAAATTTCTGAAATATATACCCTATTGTATTGTTTATTGCTGTTGATTCTATTAAATTACACAACAGAGACTGGGGAAATCTCTGTCAAGAAGGCAGCATAGGGTTGCCATCCTCCAGGTGGATGGCCACTGGACTTACAACTAATCTCCGGACTGCAGAGATCAGTTCCCCTGGAGCACTGAAGGGTGGGCTCATAGCAGCATATCCCCACTGACTTTCCTCCCCGCTCCAAACCCTGCCCTCCAGAGGCACCTCCTCTCCAGTAATTTTCCAAGCCTGATTTCCTGAACCCTACAACTGGCACATCTATTATGCTATGGTTGCCAGCCTCCAGGTGGGGCCTGGAGCTCTTCCAGAGCTACAACTGATCTCTAGCCACAGAGATTAGTTCCCCTGGATGAAATGCCCACTTTGGCAGGTGGACTCTATGGTACTATAATCCCCTGAGTGCTAGCCCCACCTAGGGTTGCCAGCTCTGGGTTGGGAAAATTCTGGAGATTTGGGGGTGGAGCCTGGAGAGGGTGGGGTTTGAGGAGGGGAGGGGCTTCAGCAGGGCATAGTGCCATAGAATCCACCCTCCGAAGCAGCCGTTTTCTCCAGATGAACTGATCTCTGTCAACGGGAGATCAGTTGTAATTCCGGGAGATCTCCAGCCACCACTTGGAGGCTCGCAATCCTAGCCCCACCCCAAGCCCCAACCTACCCAGACTCCAACCCCATAACCTCCAGATATTTTCCATCCTGGCGCTGGCAACGCTAATTGTGACCTGTGAAGTAAGGATAACAGTTGTATCTAGGCTTGCCCGTCTCCACTCTCCAGGTGATAGTTGGCCATCTCTTGGAATTACAGCTGATCTCCAGGCAACAGAGATTAGTTCCCCTGGAAAAAATGGCTGCTTTGAAGGGTGAACTCTATGGAATTATACCCCACTGAAGCCCCTCCCCTCCCAAACCCCACCCTCTTCAGGCTCCACCCCCAAAATCTCCAGGAATTTCCCAGCCTGGGCCTGGCAACCCTAGTTGTGTCCTCTGGGCAAGAAGGCATCACCATAAAAAGTTAGGGATGTATTTGACTCTTCTTTTTGTGCCACACAGCATAGCCCAGACACAGGTTTGCTTCCTCCCAGAGAACTAGGCCTTATTCAGGCATTAATAATGGATTACCGAAACCATCCAGCTGCAAAAATGCTGTTTCTTTTCTCCCAGATTAATCTCGTTCCCATGAAGAGCAGGTATTGATTTTGTGAGTGATTCCTTCCTCTGCGATGAAAGGGCACCTACAAGCCATCGCTTTACAATGGATAACCGTGCTTCCTTCCCAATCTCTATGATCCTCTGAGATCTGCTGCATTATCTGGCTGAAGCAATGGCTTCTGCTGTGGAATGGAGCATATAAAACTGATGCCAACGTACACCAAAACAGTCAGGCTATGATGCCTCATGCCCAAGGAGTAGGCATAAGAGCAAGAGAATGAGTGCTGGGTACAAAACGTTTCCGTTTTCTAGCACAAGCAAACTAAATGAAGCTAAAAATTAAGAGGAGGTTCGCAGGCCAGTGGAGCACAAATGAATCTATGTTCCTGCCTGACCCTGCAAACATATCTTTGGATCTACTCTGTATTTTTTGTGGGGTGGGGGTGGGGTGGGGTAGAGCTCACATTCCATCTTTCTCAGCAACTGCAGAGTGGGTTACAATTTTGTTTTTTATGTCCCCTAAATTGAAGGGCACCCTGACCTGGATAGCCCAGATAAGCCTGATCTCATCAGATCTCAGAAGTTAAGCAGGGTTGGCCTTGGTTAGTAATTGGATGGGAGACCTCCAAACCACCTTTGTGGTTTGCCATTTTGGTGTAGTGGCCAGTTTGAGAGCCAGTTTGGTGTAGTGGTTAAGAGCACGGGACTCTAATCTGGAGAGCTGGGTTTGATTCCCCACTCCTCAGCTTAAAGCCCGCTGGGTGACCTTGGGTTAGTCACAGTTCTCTGGAGCTCTTTCAGCCCCACCCACCTCACAGGGTATTGTGGAGATAATAATAACACACTTTGTAAACTGCTCTGAGTGGGCATTAAGTTGTCCTGAAGGGCAGTATTTAAATCAAATGTTGTTGTTGTTTGTCTCTTGTTATGTAAACCCTGCCAGGGGTCGCCATAAGTCAGGTATGATTTGAGGGCACTCTCCACCACCACACATTGAAGGGCAGGTTTGACAGGGTTAGTATCCATCAGATGACTGAAAGAGTAATGGAGACTTAAGCATCTTTATAATAATAAAATATACAGATTAAGCAGGCATTTCAAAACACAGGCAGACTCTCAAATGGGCAGGGCTAAATGTCAAATATGCAGGACCCAGTCAGTTTTGGCACTTTTAAAAAAACTTTGCCATGCTACTAGAATAGGCAAAAACTGGTTTAATTTTTTAGTGTGGCAAAAAGGCATGACTCCAGGAACATTTTGAAACGGCATTAACCCAAATCAGCCAAATTGCCCTTTAATTACCCATGTCCCCCATCAATGACTGAAACATTCCCAAACTACAGAGAGGGCTGTTTCTGCTTCCCAAAGATAGAATAAGCTGCTCTGCAATGCCCAGATAGCTGTTGCTGTTTGCTTGCTTGTCTGAAAGCACAGTGACAGTTGGTCTTTGCATCTGCTGGGCAGCATCTGTTCTACTGGGCGAGATCCATTTAAAAACATTGACTCCAGGGGCACGGTCATGCGTGAAGCATCAGAGCAGCAAAACTCTGCTAAAATTTACATTGATAGTAGATTGGGGGCGGGGGTGGGTGGGATCCATGCCTGAGGAAGAAAAGTATGTTCCCAATGTTTACATAAATGTTTCAGTTGGGGTTAGTACATTTTAAACTTCCCACCATTCCTCCAAACGGCTCAGGCAGCATACATCGTTTGTTTGTTTGTTTGTTTGTTTTTGTTCCAGGAGGAAAACATTGGGGGCGGGAGGGGGGGACAGAGAGAAGCAGAACAAGGACTCAGGCTTGCTCTGGGACTGGAGCACTGGTACAAAGGGACAGTTTAATCCTCCTCACCTATTATTCCCCAATACCAATGCCCCCCCCAAGCTGCTGTTTGCCTCAAGGGAAGAAACATAAGAACCATGTGAGTGTGTATTTATTTAGACATATATCCCTCACTTTTCTCCCACTGGGCACCCAAGTAGTTTACAACATGGGTCTCCTTGCCTCCTTTTATCCCCATGACAGCAACCCTGTGAGGAGGAGGAGGAGGAGAGAGAGTGACTGGCCCGAGGTCACTCAGCAAGCCTCCATGGCAGAGGGGGGATTTGAACCTTGGGCGTCCAACTCTTAGTCTGACACTCTAGCTGTATGCCCCTCTCCAATGAGCAAACAGATATTCCAGGAGATAATGTACCGGGAAAATGGCAAGAGGGAAAGGGTTAATCCTTCCTCCTCTAGCACCATGGCCCCAGCCTGCAACCCCCTCCTTGCAGCTGGTTTTGCCCTTTTTAAAATGTTGCAGTTTGCATAAACTGACTTAATTTGCATCAAGTATTGCAGGTGGCTGAATCCAGCTTTTCATGTCACCGAATGTAGATGACAGTGGCACAAAACTGTGATACTTATTTGGAGTGTAAAGTACATTCAGTCTTGCTCATGGCTCCTGTGTACCCATGAAAAAGCTGGATGATATGACCATGTTCTGGAACCCAGACCACGATTTGAACTACAGACAGCCTCCCAGACTGATTATCCATTCCAATCAACCACAGCTGCAATGGGAGCTGGGGAGAGAGTGTCGGGATGTCCCGATCTATCTATCTATCTATCTATCTATCTATCTATCTATCTATCTATCTATCTATCTATCTATCTATCTATCTATCTATCTATCTATCTATCTATCTATCTATCTATCTATCTATCTATCTATCTATCTATCTATCTATCTATCTATCTATCTATCTATTTGCAGTCCGCCTTTCTCACTGAGATTCAAGGCAGATTGCACAGTATGAGATTAGTACAATCCGTATCAGGTACATTTCTATACAGTATCAAGGACATTTCCCTAAACAATGCCATAGGATAAATAGACATAAGTTTAAAAGACATAGTGTTAGCAAGAATCCAATACAAAGTAGAAGAAAATACTAAAACAAAACATAATCACTTTTAGGATTGGCATTAAATGACATAAAGCAAGTATAAAGCACAGGTAGTACATAGGAGTACATATTTAAAGCAACAGATAATATGTAAGGCAACATAGTGGCGAAGTCTACGGTCCCTTAGTGAAGCATCTGAGACCCCCTTCCCTACAAGAGAGCCCTTTCGTTTGAGTAAAAAGCCTTTTTGAATATCTGCAACTGCGTATTGCAGATAACAGTCCACTTAATAGGTGGGAAAAGAGAGAGCCAGGGTAGTGTAGTGGTTAGAGTGTCAAACTAGGATCTAGAAGAACAAAGCTTGAATCCCCGTTGTGCCATGGAAGTTTGCTGGGTGACTTTGGTCCAGTCACACACTTAGCCTGCACTACCTCGAAGAGTTTTTGTGGGGATAAAATGAAGGACAGAAGAATTCTCCCACTGGGGAGAAAGGCGTAGTATACATAAAGTGGATAGCTCAGGCGATCCTTATCTCGTCAGATGGGAGACCTCCGACGGAGACCAGGGTTGCAGAGCCAGGCAATGGCAAACCACCTCTGTTATTCTCCAGCCATGAAAACCCCACCAGAGGTTACCATAAGTCAACTCTGACTTGAGGGCTTTCTCCACCATCACCACAACCAAGTAAATAAAAAGAGTTCAATGGGAAACCTGGAACTGAGGAAGGCAAGGCAGCTGGGAGTCTGATTTGGAGCCAAATACTGCAGCACCAAGGACAGCTACGAGTTGCCAGTAATCCTGAGCCCATGCTTCCCTCACTGCTGAGCCACCCATCCTTGCCTTCTGTTACTGTTAGGATAATTCCTACTTCTGCTGGGCAAGAACTGAATCCTGAGAGTAGCTCAGGATTTCACTTCTTGGAAGAGGATTCCTCCTCAAGGAGAACTGCTATTTGAAATGTTCCTGCTTGGGGGAAGTATTTCCTTGGCTACGATTGTATCGGTGATGGAAGCTAGCATATCTGTGGCTCAGATCACCAAAGCCCAGGACCACTGAGACTGTCTAGCACCTCTCCTTTGAGCCAATGTCCTTGTTGCTGCTCCGTTTCATGACACTTGGGTACATCAGTCTGGTTCCTTCATTAGCTAAGCAACAGTAATTTGCCCTTGAACATGGACCTAATAAATTTACAGATGCATCTGTCTTGGGTAGGGTGTGGGGAATTTGGAAACATTGGGCAGAGCTGCCCAATGTTGCCAACTAGTGCAACTTCATTCTGGCATGGGGGGTGGGGTGGGGGTTGCTGCTAGCTAACCGCTTTCATCACCCCCACCTGCCAATACCAGAGACTTCAGATTGCTTTGCTATTGAATTCCACCCAGTCTGGCTGTTTTAACATTTAATAGAGCAATTCCACGTCAAGAAATCTTCACTTAGTGTCGAGTGGTGAGATGAGAAATCCAATTGCTTTATACTGGTTTCCAAACCAATATTGTGAGCATATGAGTTAATCAATAATTGACTTTAATTAAGTCAAAGTTATTTCATTAATATCCTTTTAAAGGGCCTTGTCTTTGGAATCTGCTTCTGCTGCTAAATGCCAGCTGGTTGGTATGTAAAGTCTAAGTGGACAAGAGAGCATTCCGATTCAGTTGAATATTGACAAAAATGAAAAGTATTTTACTTAAGCAACATGATCCCTTTTTCATGTTTGCAGAAGGGCTTTATCAACCAGTAGGGAGAAATTCCTTTATGATTCTACTGATCCTACCCATGTACATGTGAATGGAGAGCCAGTGTGTTATTGCAGTTAGCATGGCGAGCTAGAACTGTTGAGTCCAGGGTTCGACGGGCGATCTTGGGCCAAGCATTCTTTGTCACCCTGACCTACCTTACCTTACAGGGTTGTTGTGCTGATAGAATGAAGAAAGGGAGAATCATGTGTGCCACCCTGACTTCCTTGTATGGAGGCTGGGATAAAGATATGATCGATAGAAGAGCATATGTACACATGCTACAGTTCTGCACGTAAGTACACACATTCATGCTGGGCACAAAATTACAGCATGCAGATGTTAAAATTTCCTTCACAATGTAAGGACTGAGGCAGCTGTAGGGTTCAGCTGACACAGCCATGGTAGTTTATTTTTGGTCTTGTAGGTTGTCATGAGAACCAGTTTGGTATAGGGATTAAGAGTGCCAGGACTCTAATCTGCATAACAGGGTTTGATTCCCCGTTCCTCCAGTTGTAGCCATCTAGGTGACCTTGGGTCAGTCACAGCTCTCTCAGAGCTCTCTCAGACCCACCCACCTCGCAGGGTGATTGTTGTGGGGATAATAATAACATACTTGATAAACCACTGTGCGTGCTGAAGGGCGGTATATAAATCAAATTATTATTATCATTATTATTCAAATTTCACACAACACAATCAATAATAAATAAAGATCACATGTTATCATTGAGTTGCTGAGCTGATACAAGTTTCCACCAGAGACCAAAATGTACGCTGTTCCAAGTAACACCATCTTTTGCAGTTCTTTAGGTGTTATATTAGAAAGCTGCAGTTTTTCCTTTAAGTTGAGAAGTTTTTCGAAATAGTTCCCAGTGCCCCAATGACAATGGGGACTACTGTTGTATTCTTCATCCATAGTCAAGAGGCCTGAATGACTACATCAGTAGAAGTACAGAAAAATTACTTCAGACTGTAAAAACAGAGAACATGTTGTTGTTGTTGTTGTTGTTGTTGTTGTCGTCGTCGTCGTCGTCGTCGTCGTCGTCATCGTCACTTTTGATTGGCCAGATTTTCATTGCAATTGTTGATGAATCTTTTGTTTCTTTTATGCCATCAATAGACCATTTTATTTACTTACTTATTTACATACTTACTTAACTTCATTTATTTCCTGCCTTTCTCCTCAATCAGGACCCAAAGTGGCTTACATCTTCCTCCTCTCCTCCATTTTATCCTCACAACAACCCTGTAAATTAGATGTAACCAGGGCTCATTTCGAGGGGGAACGCGCAGGAATGCAGTTCCAGCAGTTCCCCGAAGAGGTCACATGTCAGGTGGCCCCACCCACCTGACTCTCGGCCATTTGGGGCCTGTTTCAGCCTGGATTGGGGCCGAAACGGCCCAGATCAGGCCTGTGACAGGTGGTGGATCACTCTCCCACTCAGCAGTGGCCTGATCCTGACCATTTTGGGCCCCTTTTTGGCCATTTTCAGCCCCTTTTTGCCATTTTAGGCCCAATTTCTGCTCTGAATGACGAGGATTGGGTCCAAAACAGCCAGGATAGGTGATGTTAGGGGGTGTGGCATATGCAAATAAGTTATGCTAATGAAACACTTCCGCTGATGGTAAAGGGTGTGGCATATGCTAATGAGTTATGCTAATGAGTTATGCTAATGAGTTCCTCCAGCTCTTTTTCTATGAAATGACCCCTGGATGTAACGATGTGAAATAGTTTAGACTGAAGGCGTGCAGCTAGCCTAAGGTCACCTGGAAAGCTTCCATGGTGGAGTGGGGATTTGAATCTGGGTCTCTACAATCCTGGCCTGACAACTGCTGCACCGTGCTGGTTCTTCATATACTTGCACATCCTGTTTTCTATCTAATTGTTTTTATTATGAAAAGAAATACACAAGCAACACTAAGGGAACAATCAGGTTACTCCCAGGAAAGTATTGAATTGAAGACTATTTACAAAGTCTGGAAAAAATAATACATACAGGTATGTTCCATCCCTGTTGTTCCAATATCTGATCAATACTATCCATTTTCCCACAAACTTATCCCTATATAGCATTTATTTGAATCTTAAAAGAATCAGTTAACAAGATGTTACATTTTGTTACACCAGGGCTTTTTTTCTGGGAAAAGAAGTGGTGGAACTCAGGACCGCACAATGATGTCACTTTGGGTCAGCTGGGAGGAGTTTTTTTAAAGTTTAAATTGCCCTCGGCAAAAATGGTCACATGGCTGGTGGCCCCACCCCCTGATCTCCAGACAGAAGGGAGTTTAGATTGCCCTCTGCACAACTCCCCCCTGTCTGGAGATCAGGGGGCGGGGCCACCAGCCATGTGAACTTTTTCGAGAGGTGCTAGAACTCCATTCCACCACATTCCCGCTGAAAAAAGCCCTGTAATTTACATCTAATGCCTTCCCCTGGAGTCATGGTCCCGGGCAGAGTTGGGTCCCTGCAGCACAGCGGGATAGAGTTCCCACAGGGGTTTGGCACTGCCATGTGACTTCTAGCTCCTAAAGCAGACACAGGTTTGATGTAACTCAGGTAACTTCTGTTTTGGCCACGCATCAACAAGGCTATATTTCGAATACATTTTAACCAATCAGAAGTTGAAGCTTTGGGGTGTTTTTTTTTCACTTGACAGTGCTAGAAATTTTTTTTGCTGCTCATTAGCATTATACCAATTTAGGGATAGTTTGCTTCAGGAGGTCTTTTAGGGACAAAAGCAATGCAACAAAATTATTTTAAAATTGAAAAGAATACCGTTACCAATAACCAGAATTTTAATTCGTTTACATTATTTGATACTAGAAAATCTTGATTTTAAGGCAATGCCAGCATTCATGTAACAGATCTGCCAAAGAAGATTATTCCCAACCAGATCAGCCAAATTTCTATAAATACACAGTAGTCTGTATAGTATAAGATACCATTGCCATACACATTTTTAAAACAGTCTTTTAAATCCACATCTCAGCGGTACTCTGATTCTTGTAGACCATTTTATGCTTTGTTAATGCACTTGACTTTGGAAAATGCTTTAACTTCAATGGGAAGACTTTGCCACAAGGAAAGAGAAACTGGGATGAAAAGAAAGACCCACAAGTTCGTTTCCCTCAAGGGAGAGAAGAGGCTGCTGTGTGGAAGGAGAAATCACTCCCTCCTGCTTCTTGATTTAGTGGAGTTGTGCTGCTTAGGAGAGCCAAGAAAATCAGCAATCCTTGCATAGACCTTGCAAGGTTTTCGCACAGGATCCAACTCAAAAGTGGAGATGCATTTACATTAATAGGAGCAATTCAGTTTGAGGAAAGAGCAAGTGACATGAAAAGTCAAGACTCGTGGCTTTGTTTCTCATGAGGGAGAAATAAAATCAAAATCAGGCTATTTGGTCTGAACTAGACAGCGTTCAAAATTCTGTCCCATCCCTTGGAAGTTTGCAAAGATGTCTTCCAAAGGAGCAATGATCAATGCAAGGGGGAAATCGTGGCTTCGTCCCAATAAACTGCCTAAGCAAAATAGAGAGCCATCTGGGTTGCATTTGCTCATTGTACAAAGAGGAATGAATCTGTTTTCCACACAGTCATATCTTATTTTCATTCGTTGCCACTGACTTGGAGCTTTCTTTTCTTTTATAAAATACCGGCAGCTTTATAACAAACAAAAAATAGCGCCACACTCACTGGAGAACAGCAAGCCCCAAAGTCTAGCAGAAGATATTTCAACAGTACGTCTATAGATTGCAACACAAACAGAAAAACAGTCCACCTGGAAGAGCTCAAGAGTTCACGTACTGCAGTACTCTGTCACGGATAGCCAGCTGTGACTGTGAAATTCTTTCATTCTTTGTGCTTAGCATCTCATTTTTGCAGGTATACTGCCTCTGTATTTGGAAGTTCCATTTAGCTATCAGTGCTAATAGGTGTCGAGGAATGTCTCGGCTAGGGGCCTTCGCCACACCCCATAATTATACTAATTGCAAAGTTGTACTCTTTGGGGCCATACCAAATCTATGGCTAATCCCTGTTTTCTTGTCTGTGGATTGCCTACTTCTGCTGCTTTCGTGAGTGGCACGGAGACAAACCGCTTTACTATTCAACAGATCCTATTCAATGCTACAGAGTCCTAACAGGGAATGGGGAAAAGCAAGCGAGAATCCAGGCACCCTCCCCAACTATGAATTAACAGAAGACAGCTCTCTGACAGGTGGGCCCAAACAAGTACAAAAGGATAGATACGATGTCAGCACATCTAGTCCGACGGGATAAATGAGGATGGCAAAGGAGGAGTGGAATGACTCACTCCTGCCCCATCTCCATGGGACAAGAAAAGAAGAGGCAGTGTTGTGGAAGTGGTACACAAACCCACAGGCCCAGGAGCTCATGTATATTTTACAGCCCAGTTAGACAAACAAAACAGGAACTAGAGAAGCAGCAAGGACACCGTTTGTCATATCAAAAGGCGTTTCGGTGGTACCTTCCTGAGCCACCTGTCCCCTTGAAGTGTGCAGCGAGGGAGAATGGGGAGGGGGGAGGGAAGGGAAGGGGAAGAGCTCCCTCTACATCCCACAGCCTTTCCTCCCCACAGCTGGAAACGGCAGGCGAGTAATTAACCTCCCAGCCAATTCCCTGGAGGAGGCTGCCAGGCAGATCAAAGGACTAGCACATCTTTGTCTGAAAGAGGCAGCTGGGGAGAGTGGAGAGCCAGAGCTAAGGTGGGCGAGAGAGAGAGAGAGAGAGAGAGAGAGAGAGAGAGAGAGAGAGAGAGAGAGAGAGAGAGTGCGCCTGCCTTGATGCTTTCTCTCGGTGTGTGTACCTAACTAATTGATAAAAAAGAATTCCAGCTTCCTCCAGAGAGAGACCTCAAAAAGTAGGAGGCGAGGACAAAATCAATTTCTTTCCATCTCTGGAGGCAGAGAGAAATCCTCGGCTGCTTTCAACAGAGTGGGTGCCTGGGGCTGTACATACTCAGCCAAGATCGAGATGGGCCTCCTGCAGCGAGCGTCCCTGAGGCCGATCTTATCAGAGGACTTCCATATCAAGCAGAAATTAAGCCGAGCTTTAAAGTTGGGTCCAAGATCTCCCTCCTACTGGTTTTTTTATTATTATTTTAGGAAACCTATTTTAGGAAACCAGTGCATTGATGACTGCTTCAGTTTGGTGACTCGGATCACCAAAGTAGCTGCAATGATAAACTTTGTCCTTGGAGTGTCACTGGTCCATAGATGCTCGTGTAACTGCACAGCAGTGGGGCATAAGGGCTGTAAACCGCTGTCACATGATTAACTGGATTCATTAGACTGCAGTGTGAAAGTGGCAATGGATTTTCTACTGTCTGGCCCTGTCCTTAATTACTCAAGGCCTACAGCGAAAGATTTAGATGGTTACAAAGCTAGCTAGAAATGTTTGTGGTTGTTCAAGCACTAGGGTGTCTGCTGGCCTCCTGCCACCCCGTATAGCTCCCTTCCTATGTTGCACCATCGTGGTTCCACTGGAAGGAATGCAACTCTTTCATGGATCTTTTATCCCTATTGGAATGGATGGTGATAAAAAGAGCATTTGCCGTCTGTTCCTTCCGACACTCCAGACGCCTAGCAAGTGGAAGATGGACCTAGAGACCTCTGTGTCTTTGGGATGCACCTCCTACCAGGAAACAGGAGACTGCCCCATCACCTCCATTCAGCCTTGGGCCCTTGGCCAGTCCATGGGCTTCAGTCAGTATCTGGCCATCCTGATGGCTGATGCTGGGCCTGGGTGGTTATTTGAAATAAATACGTGTATTTTAGTCCTCCTTCCGCCTGCAGCCCCTTGTCCTCTCTCCGTGGTACTCATTCTCTTTCCTTCTCTTTTCATCTCCTTCAGCCCTGGTCCTTTCTCTTTGGAACACACTCTTTTTCCAACCTGAATTCCTAGAATCATTTGCCACCTTGGCTACGGATGCAGTGAACTTTGCAGGGAACATGCGACACTTGTGGGCCAATTTAGATGTTTACAATCTACACTGGATTTCCTGTAGGGTTCCCAACATTGCCTCAGTGAATGCCAGGAGATTTGGGGGCAGGGACAGTTCCTGGGGAGGGTGGAGTTTGGAAATGATATGATGTCACTTCTGGGCTGCCTGCCTATCTATGGTTTTCATCATAGAGACTGCTGAAATTCCTAGAGCATCACTATATGGAGGCCATTTTTTTCTTCCGCTCCTCAATTCCTTGGGGGCAGGACATTCAGGCTGAGGATGGTAATTCTCTACCTGGTGCAGGTAAGTAGGAGGCCTAACTGCATGGCCTCCCTGCCATCAGACCCAAACAGGTACCAAATAGTTTTCAATCTGCACAGTAGCTCTGGTGGTGGTGGTTTGTTTTCTTCTACCTTGCTGGTGCTTTTACACCTGTATTGAGACCCAGTTTGGTGTAGCGGTTAAGAGCGCAAGACTCTAATCTGGAGAACCGGGTTTGATTCCCCACTGCTCTGCTTGAAGCCAGCTGGGTGACCTTGGGTCAGTCACAGCTCTCTCAGAGCTCTCTCAGACCCACACACATCACAGGGTGTTTTGTTATGGGGATATTCATGACATACTTTGTAAACCGCTCTGAGTGGGCGTTAAGTCATCCCGAAGGGCGGTATATAAATCGAATGTTGTTGTGGTTGTAGTTGGAAATGAAATTTATTATCCCCCCAGGATAATAGTCAGTCAAGCCACTGAATGATGCAGGGGGACTACAGTTCCTATCAGGATGCACAACATGGGCAAACAAACCATATAGTAAGATTTATTTTTTTAAAAGTGTTTACCAGTGGATTGGTCTGCTCACTCTTTATTTAAATAGTTGGTTGCTGAGCAGTGACAACAGGTCTGTGAGGTAAGGGAAACTAAAACTCCCATCAGGCTGTGTGAGAAGGTACATGTGTGAAATATTGCCAATTGCATTCTAGTGCACTGTTTGAAGCCAGCTGGGTGACCTTGGGTCAGTCACAGCTCTCTTAGAGCTCTCTCAGCCCCACCCACCTCACAGGGTGTTTTGTTGTGGGGATAATAATGACATACTTTGTTAACTGCTCTGAGTGGGCATTAAGTTGTCCTGAAGGGCGGCATATAAATTGAATGTTGTTGTTGTTATAATGATGAGAAAAGTAGCGCACCAAACAGGCTCAAGCTGCACATAAACAAGCTGAACTGGTCAACAAAAACATCAGCTCCCTGTTCATCATGACCAACTAGTAGAACATGAGAAGAGCCAGCAGAGGTTCAAACATTCCTCACCCTTGGCCTGTGTTCTTAGCACTGTGCTGCCTCCCTCATTTTATATCTCCTTCTAGGCTCTGCTTCCTGACCCACCCCTTGTTAATGATCTGAGTGGCTCAGTCAAAATAAGAATTTTCGGCTTGTCCCACCCTTCTGTGACAAGTCGCAGAGGTTTCGCCGTCATTACAATGCTACAAAGGACTTTATAATATTAATGATTCCACTTTCCAGTTCCAGGACACCAGAGGTAATGCCCCCTAATCATTACTGGTAAGTCAGGGTTCTGGGCTGGAATTATTTCTAGCTTCGTTATAAGTGTACAGCCAAAGCATTCCTGTTTAGTTATAGGATATAAACAATTGCTACAAACATCACGTTTCTTTTCCAGGGCGCATAATTCATAGCCAGCATTCATTGCCTCCTTTGGATATCCTTAAAAGACGTGAGTCAGGGTGAGTTTTCTGTGTGTAGAAACAGAGCCAAAATTAGGTCAATATCACTCCCTTCAAAAAAGGTACGAAAGAAAAGAGAAAACCGTTAAAAGAAACTAATGCGACAATGACACACAGAAGCAACAACAAAATGTCCACATCGGCGCAGCCCTGTTTCAAAAACAGTTCTTGCTCATACAATAATCTCTACAAATATTTTTAATTTTTTTTCTTGTTGTTTTTGGCTTATCTGATGTTTCAGTCAAAACAAGTTTGGATCTAAAAGTAGTTTAGTATCACTGGTAATCTCAATCACTTCCAGTGATCGTTTTCCCAAATGATTTCCAAAATGATATTCTCTTTTGAACACATTTCCATCACACGGCGGTTAAAATCCTGATTTGATGAGCTATAAAAAGTTCAGTATTTGACTCTTAGATTTCAAAAGGAGCTGCATTATTATGCAATTCCCAGATACAAGTGATCTTCCAAATGACTGCTGGACAGGAAGCCACAGTGTGACTTCTGTCTCAAACTGAAGACCCATTACACTTCCTGTCCCAGTGGCTGTAAGGAGAAATAATGGCAGTGTTTGAGCCAGGAATATTTATACCTGGGTTGGAACTTAATAAGCTACCTGTGAGTACTCACACCTCTGGGGTCTGCATCATGAGCTTCTACATTTGGCAGGCACTGTGAAACTTATGGACTGGCCAGACCTATCACCAACCGTAGGAACTCAGATTTTTGCTCTTGCTTAACCATGGGCGGCGCCAGGGTTTCTGGCACCCGAGGCTGGGGGCAGCATCAGATCTGTTGCTGCCCTTATGTGTGCCCTGGACTGCATGATGACATCACTGTGTGTGATGTCATCACACAGCAAGCCGGCCCCATTGGTGCAGTGAGCAGCTGGGATGGCGCATGGAGGCTGCCCGTGCTCCCAGTGAGGCGCGGTGGGTGGCTGGGGAGGTGCACATGTGTCCTCCCAGCCCTCCCACTCCGTTGTTCCGCATGCCACCCTGGACACCTGCCGTGCCTGGCCCGCAGCTGCTGCGCCCGGCCGGGGGCATGTGTTGGCAGTGGTGGCAGCGTGGGGTGGGGTGGGGTGGGGCGGGAGGGCTGGCAGGCTGCAGCAGCTGTGGGCCAGGTACAGCAGGTGGCTGGGGCAGCGTGCGAGCAGCTTCCCATCCCTCCCGCTTCGCTGCCAGCATTGCTGCTGCCAGCTCTGCGGCGAGCGCCCCCACCCCCGGTGCTCCCTCCAGTGCCCACTCCGGCGCCTCAGCGCTCGAGGCAGGGGCTAGACCTGCCTCGATGGGCACGCCAGCCCTGTGCTTAACCAACAGCAAGATCAGTTCCAGGGATCCTGGACTGAAGAATGGACTTGTCAAGTCTAGACTGGTACCCAATGTGTGTGTTATGTGCTGTCAAGTTGCCTCCGACATATGGCGACCCTATGAATGAAAGACCTTTAAAACATCCTATCATTAACAGACGCGCTCAGATCCTGCAAACTGGAGGGCGTGGCTTCTTTGATTGAGCCCAGCCATCTCGTTTTGGGTCTTCCTCTCTTTGTACTGCCTTCTACTTTTCTTACCATTATTGACTTTTCCAGAGAAAGACAAACAAAGTCACATCCATACTTGCCCCAAACAAACACAAGTTTCTTTTAATGTCTGAATGCAGCTGGTGTACCATTTGAGGAAGAAAGGCGCGGGAAAGCAGGAGGAAAAAACCACACCGATCCTGTTCATACTTATTTCTGTATACACTTAATATTCACTTGACACTTCCATCCTGTACACATATAAAACTTTTTTATGCTGCCCATTGCTCCACTAGCTGGCAGTTTTCTCCTCAAGTTGGATTGCAATTGAACACAAAATAGAAAAGAGTCCAGTAGCACCTTTAAGACTAACCAACTTTATTGTAGCATAAGCTTTCGAGAGCCACAGCTTTTTTCATCAGATGCATCTGACGAAGAGAGCCGTGTTTCTCGAAATCTTATGCTACAATAAAGTTGGTTAGTCTTAAAGGTGCTACTGGACTCTACTATTTTGCAACTGCAGACTAACACGGCTAACTCCTCTGGATAATTGAACACAAGAATCTGCCCACTTGAACACTGTTCTACCAAGGTCTGTGGGCCAAGCTACACATGACGAATGACACTTGAATGGCAAGTGGATTGAGTGGAGGGCAAGTGAACAGGGAGAAATACACTTGCCGTTCAAGTGTCATTCGTCATGTGTAGCTTGGCCCTCTATTGCCTAGTTTGACTTGCAGTGGCTCCCTGGGGTCTCAGGACAAGGTTTTTCATATCATTTCCTATCTTGCCCTTTTAAAATAAACCTGGACTTCCTGCAGGCGAAGCACATGCTTTGCAGCAGAACCATGGCCCATCCACAGCTGGTGCATTGGACTGTGACCCTAAGTCAGAAGAGAAGTGGACCTTACACATCACTCTCAGTAAACATGGCAGGAGTGGGGTGGGGGCAGAAAACAGACAGAAAACTTAAGTAGGAACAAAGGCAAGATGTTGGAAGACAAGTGAATGATGCCAAGGAGAGAAACTGGACGAGGGATTGAGCTGGGAAAGGACTACAACAGCCAACTTCTCCGCTCTCTCTCTTGCACTAATGAATTCTGGTGCACTTCTTTCTCCCCCCCCCCACCTCAGAGAAGCTCAACCATCTTGGGGGAGGGGGAAAGGGAGCTGTCCCTCTTTAAAAGTCACCTTGCATCCCCTCCTGAGCTGGAAGGGAGCATGGGTCACGGCAGCGCCCTCCGCCCGCCGATACGCTAATGACGCTGGTAATATGCTAAGAAGCTGGCAGAGAGGGGCTTCTCTAATGCGGTCACTTCCTGGGACCTCAAAGCCGCTTTAATTGCAGGGCTTCAGAGACAGCAGGTGTGCCTGTCATGTCTAATAACAGAGCCGGGTGCACTCGCCTGCCCGCTGGAAGAAAGCAGGTTTGCGGCATTTCCCGCCTGCACGCTCGCCCTTGCTCCCCCAACTTCGCAAACCGTTGCACACCTGTCAAATTGATTATGGGAATGAATTTCTGCCATGGCGATCGGGAGCAGATTGGAAGGAAATCCTCTTTCTCGCTCATGCTTTTTTTGTTCTTTGGCTCCCAGCTCATGGGAGGATTAAAGGAAGAGACAGAAAGGCAGCAGAATGAAAGAAAGAACCCATCACTGGCAAATGAGCCCTAAATATGCATCAGCCAGGCTAGTCCCTGCATGGTACTTACTGGGGTTAGGGCTGAAATCAACAATAGGCCACTCTGGTTTGAGACTGGACTGGCAGTGGCTCCTATAAATTCATGGCATTTCAAAAATCTGTGGCCAGATGTCCTGTATTCGAAAGGGCTGACACTGTGGAATGGCAGGGGCCCAATAAATGCAGTGGATCGGAGCAGAAGTGTACCATAGAATGGATTCCATAGCTTCAGCAGGCTCTTGAGAACTTGTCTCTCTCTCTATATTTGTATCTCTGTGTGATATTTTAAGACCGGTTGACAGACTGAAGAAATCTTAACAGCCATTGATTGAGTTTTAACTTACCAGTTCATTCATTAAGTACTTCTGCGTAACCCTGCATAGGAATACTACAATAGTTTTGAAGGGGAAAATGTAATTCTTTTGATTTTAGATGATGTACATGTATATTATAGCAGGCACTGTCATAGAAGAGGCATTCTCTACCATGAGAGAGGAAGTGCCTCTTCCAAGATGCATCTGCTCTCTGCAGTACTTTATATTTCACATAATCAGGGCTCATTTTGAGGGGGAACGCACAGGAACGCAGTTCTGGCAGTTCCCCAAAGACGTCACATGTCAGGTGGCCCCATCCACCTGTCTCTCGGCCATTTTGGGCCCGTTTCAGCTTGGATTGGGGCCGAAACGGCCTAGATCAGGCCTCTGACAGGTGGTGGATCACTCTCCCACTCAGCAGCAGCCCAATCCTGACCATTTTGGGCCCCTTTTTAGTCATTTTCAGCCCCTTTTGCCATTTTGAGCCCAATTTCGGCCCTGAATGGCCAGGATTGGGTCCAAAACAGCCAGAATAGGTGATGTCAGGGGTGTGTGGCATATGCAAATTAGTTATACTAACGACACACTTCCGGTGATGGCAAGAGGTGTGGCATATGCTATTGAGTTATGCTAATGAGTTCCTCCAGCTCTTTTTCTACGAAACGACCCCTGCACTTAATAAATATTTTTAAAATGTCTTGCCTGGTCATTTGGAGGTTTCTTAACTTTTTAGCAACTAGGAATCAAACTAGGCAAGACTTTGGAGATCTATGAATCTGCAATGACTGGTTTCCATATTGCAAAGTCCGTGTAAAGGTCACCTACCTGGCCTCCATGAGGAATTCGGGTCAGACGTTCACTTGCAGCTTCTTCCTTTGTAACTCAGCTCCAAGGCATGTGCAGAACTGATTCAGAAGCAGTCCAAGCGAAAGGAGCTTTGACCTGCCCTGCCTCACCCTTTTTCTGGCCTGAATCCATCCCAGGGAGCTGCTATTTGCCCCATTGGGTGAAACGTTCATGAATCCATCTGCACATGTAAGTTTCCTCAACCGGCCAAGGGCATTACCCCTGGCCAACTTCAGGTCAGGAAAGCAGCAAAGGGGGACACTGAAGCACCTTCTCCTCATGCACTGCAGTCCCAATCCCAGTTGAGCTGGCTGGGAACTCTCAGTTCATAGCTGAAGTCCACACATGGACTTTGTAATGTGTGTGAACCAGCCCCTATTGTGATGCTAGGAGAGAGGAGTTTCTGGAACTGGGGAAGTTAAGCCTGCCCCTACTCATGGGATTTCCTTCATGTTTCCCCCAGAACTATTTATTTGCCCCCAAACACCTATAGCTAGCCATATGGCGTATGCGTCTCCAGTGCAATGGTTCTGATCTATTTCCCTTTGTCCACATAGCTGTTACTAATAAAAGCTTTAGGAAATCCTATCACGGCAGGGAATAGCTAGCAATTACATGATTTAAACAATGAAAGACTATTAAAATTAACTCTCGAGTCTGTCCCAGCCATGGTCTGAGAGGTTCTTGGTTCCCTTCAACCTCCTCTCTAACACAGCTGTTCATTATAGATGTAAAAAATGTTTTAGCTCAGGATGAGAGTCTGTGTAAAGAAGTTTTACCAGGTCCTTTCCTAGCTCAGGGCCAAGCTACAAGTGACGAATGACACTTGAACAGCAAGTGGATTGAGTGGAGGGCAAATGAACAGGGAAGAATACACTTGCTGTTCAAGTGTCATTCGTCACTTGTAGCTTGGCCCACAGTTGGAAAACTAGACTCAAGATCCCGTCTGGTACAGTGGCTACAATGTGGGGTAAAACCTGAGTTCACATTCCTCCTCAGCCATAATGTTCCCCGAACAACCTTAGGCCTTTTTTTTTGCACAGGTAATTTCTGCCGCTTTTGGCCCCCAAAAGTATTTTTTTAAAAACTAGGAGCCAAGCTACAAGTGATGCCTGACACAGGTTGAACACTTGTCAGCTTCCCTCAAGTTTTGATGGGAAATGTAGGCATCCTGGTTTTACAGCTTGGCTCTCCATTACAGCTGCAAGACCAGGACAGCTACATTTCCCATCAAAACTTGAGGGAAGCTGACAAGTGTCCAACCTGTGTCAGGCGTCACTTGTAGCTTAGCTCTCAGTTGCATGCAACCAAAGCAGGAGGAGCTTGAGGGGCCTCCATGGTCCCTTCTTGAATTTCTAGCTTGCACTAAGAAATAAAGTAAATCTCTATGCCTTTTCAAATTCCAGGTGCTTAATTCCCACTTCAGATTTCAATGTGCAGTTTCAAGGGTTCTCTTCCAAATTTTCTGCCTTTGCAGGCAAAAACATTCCCTGAGCAACCTTAGGCCTTTTTTACATGGATGATTTCTGCTGGATTTGGCCCTACACCTCTCTGGATTTTCTTCCAAATTCCAGGTGCTTAACTCCCCCTTCATATTTCAATGCAGTTTCAAAGGAAAATTCAGAAGAGAACCCTTGAAACTCCACATTGAAATCTGAAGGGGAAATTAATCATCCAGAATTTGGATGAAAACCTGAAGAGGTATGGGACCAAAAGCTGAAGAAATCGTCCGTGCAAAAAAGGCCTTAGACTCATTGATAGCCAAATCTACCTCACAGGGTTGGTATTAGGATAAAATGGGGGAATGGAAACTTATCTACACCTGCTGAGAAAAGGTTGTGGAAAAAATGGGTGTGTATTTGTCAGTCATTTTAATTTGGAAGGAATGCCAGGTTTAGAACAGAAAATAAAAATAACTTAGCTGAGTTCCGTTTTCTCCCTAAGCAAACTCGATAGCAATACAGAAATAAAAGCTCTGCTTGCTGCAATGGTGAAATTATCACACTGCTTAAAAAAAATCCCATCTTTGTTGAACTGGAAGTACCTTTTTATTATTATTATTTAATTATTGTTTATCATTACTATTTAATGGTTTCCTTACAACAGCTCCTGGATTAGGTTACTGAGACGAAGGGACCCTTACATATCTTCTTAAATAAATTAACAGAATCGGGGAGTTACCAGGTAGGGCAATTCGTCTGACATGTGGCCACTGAAGCTACAAAGGCGGGGGGTTGCTCTCCATATATATTTTATGAAACATGGAAAGTGACTTTTAAAGACTCTCGAGTGTTCTAAACATGAAGTTGTTTAGGTCTCTGTCTAATCGGTAAAACAAGATTTCATTTTTTCGCCCACTCCCACCCAACACATCACTTTCCGACCTCTTAATTGCCCCCATTTCAAGTTCCCTGCTTGACCCTGCCACACGTTCAAATTAGTTTTCTGTATTTTTGCAAAAATACTGCAAGACACAATAAAGTATTGTCCATGCAGTAAAATGTGGTCAAGCCAGGCTAGGTTGGCACAGCTATGGGACTCTTTCTGGCCGTGCCCCCTATTAAGTGCCAGCAGCCCTGCCCTAACAACAGCCTATGCTGTAATACACAGGTGTTGTAGTCCTGGTACACAACATGCTTTGACGATGGGGTGAGGGCAGAAGGTGCCATCTGTAGGTGCAATGCCCCCTGTGCTCTGCAGAGCAAACAACATTGCTATTGCTGTCCCTTCCTCTGTAGGTGAAGCTGCCTCTCTCTGGCCAGCACAACCTTCTTCTCTCCTCTGCTTTGGTTTGCTGGCATTCTAATATCTTCACAGGTTAGTGAGACGTCCCACCACCAGGTTGCCACAGCTCCACACTCTCACTACTGCTCAGTGGAACACCAGGAGCAAAAGCGGGGTGGGGTGGGGAGCAGTTCCATACCCAGAAGTAGAGGAGTTAGCCGTGTTAGTCTGTAGTAGCAAAATCCAAAAGAGTCCAGTAGCACCTTTAAGACTAACCAACTTTATTGCAGCATAAGCTTTCGAGAACCACAGCTCTCTTTGTCAAATGCAAAATAGTAAAGAGTCCAGTTGCACCTTTACGACTAACCAACTTTATTGCAGCATAAGCTTTCGAGAATCACAGTTCTCTTCGCCAGATGCACCTGACGAAGAGAACTGTGATTCTCGAAAGCTTATGCTACAATAAAGTTGCATACCCAGAAGTGACATCATGGTGTCAAGGTGATACTCTAGGAATTTCACAAAGCACAATCTTATCCCCCATGTTATTCAATCTCTGTGTAAAGCCTTTAGGGGAACTTGTTTGTAGCTATGGAATTAGATGCCATCAATATGCAGATGATACCCAGCTCTATATTTTGCTATCCAAATCCCCAGGTGATGCAGCAGAGGTACTGCTTGACAGCAGACATCAATCGACTGAACGCAAACAAACTGAAACTGAAACCAGACAAGACAGAAGTGATGATGGTTGGTAAAGCAGAGATCTTGAAAGACATTGTGCTTCCAACTTTTGATGGTGTTAACTCAATTAAGAGCTGAGGGTTATTCTAGACCCAGCCTGCTGCTAAATAAGCAAGCAGCTGCAAAAAAGGCCTTCTCCAAACTCAGATTAGCCTGGAAGATGGTCCCCTACCTTGACTTGGCCAATCTGGCCACTTGGATTCATGCTACTGTAACATCGAGACTAGACTACCGTAATGCACTCTACATAGGTCTCCTGTCAAACTTGACTTGGAGACTCCAGCTGGTGCGGAACACTGCAGCTCGCTTACTCTCAGGAACTAGATGGAGCGTGCATATCACCCCCGTTTTGCAGTCACTTCACTGGCTGGCTACGCATCAGTTACTGGGCTCAATTCAGGGTCTTAACTATCACATTCAAAGCCCTTCATGGCCTTAGTCCCTCCTATCTGTGCAGCCACCGCTTCCCCTATGTTCTGCCCTGGCAGCTTTGCTCATCTGGACAGGGCCTTCTGCAGATACCATCCTGCAGTTCAGCAAAATCAACAGCTTCCTCTGTGGTGGCCTCCACCTTATGGATCGGCCTGCCTGAGGAGGTCAGGAAAGGTCCCACCCTCCTGGTTTTCTGCCAACTATGCAAAACTGAATTATTCAGGAGGTCTTTCTACCCAGATTATAGGGCTATAACATCCGAAGTAGCTCAGAGAGATACTTTGGTAGGGACATGGAGTATACGCTACACTATTGGGTAATATCTGCTGATGCAGATAAGCACTACTAGGGAGTTTCCACGTTGCTTAACATGCCATGTAAATTAGTTACGCACTGTTTCAGAAGATTTCATCTCTATGCTGAACTGTACATTGGTTTTCAAATTTCCTGCTACCATACCCTATTGTATCTATTCTATGAAAATCCTAGCTGTTGTTTATTATGATACCTTTTCTGTGAATGTTCTAGCAGTGTATTATATTGTATCACACTTTCACTGTGTAATCCACCTTGGATCTCAGTGAGAAAGGAGGACTATAAATTAATAATAGTAATAGTTCATTGGTCAATGTGCCTCATCAAAGGATATTGTGGTCGCGGCATTTTTTCTGGGAAAAGAGGTTGTGGAACTCAAGACCGCATAATGACATCACTTTGGGTCAGCTGGAACAAGGGGGGAGTCTTTTAAAGTTTAAATCGCCCTAGGTGAAAATAGTCACATGGCTGGTGGCCCCGCCCCCTGATCTCCAGGCAGAGGGGAGTTTAGATTGCCAGCGGCGCGGGGGGGGGGATCTAAACTCCCCTCTGCCTGGAGATCAGGGGGCGGGGCCACCGGCCATGTGACCATTTTCAAGAGGTGTTGGAACTCCGTTCCACTGCGTTCCAGCTGAAAAAAAGCCCTGGTTGTTGTCATGAATAAGGCCATTGCATCTCTGAGAAGCACATGTTCTGTGCCTAAGGAGGGTGGGTCATGCACCAGAATCTCCACCACACATGGAATGCCATATGGGTTTTTTCCCCACATGGACAGAAGGAACCTGCCACAGTATCTGCTAGCACACAGAACATGTTTCTAATCTGGGCGTGACTTGCCTGGCTGCTCTATTTTTACCTTTGACCCAGATTAAAAATTAACCCCTTCTAATCTGGCTCAGAGGGGAGCCTGCCTGGTGACTGTGGGTGGGACATCCATCTGGTTGCTCCAAAACAAGCATCACTGCAGGCCACAGGGTTGCCAGGTCCAGGTTGGGAAATTCCTGGAGATTTGAGGGGTGGAGCCTGGAGAGGGTGGAGTTTGTGGAGGGGACGGCCCTCAGAATGGCATATAATGCCATAGAGTCCACCTTCCAAAGCAGCCATTTTCTCCAGGGGAACTGATCTCGGTCACCTAGAGATCAGTTGTAATTCCAGGAGATCTCCAGCCACCACCTGGAAGCTGGCAACCCTGCTGCAGGGATGGGGCACCGCTAGTCTCTTCCCTCAAAATGGTGGTGCTGAGCTCTGCATTTCCTCTTTGCAACAGCCCTTTCAAGGATGTTTTCCCTTCCCCTGGTAACTGACCCCTTAGCATTACAGAAAAACGAGGAAAAATACAAGCCCTGCGCCAGGGGGGTACTGAACGTTTCATCTCTCTGCATTTTTGCACAGGTATGAGAGAGGGAAAGCAGAAGAGTGGGGGAATGGGGGGGGGCAGCAACAGCCAGTGCAGCAGAGACTGGTGTGTGCAGATGCCCTTCCCACCTCTTCCCGCCCCACTTACTACTCCTGCCATTTTCATTCCTCTGTATGTTAACAGCCCTAGAGAGTGTCTGCCCTGGGCTTTGGTCTGAAAAGTCACTTAGACTGGAGTAGCTTACTGAATTTCATGGGACTACTCACAAGTACAGCAAGCTGTCGCAAGACACACGGGCAGGAATAAACGGCCAGCAAATAGACCTTGCAAGGAGAAGAGCGTTCTGCTCACCTCTGTGCATGTGCACAAGCGGAAGAAACATGTGAGGAGGAGGAGGAGGCAGGCACATTTTGTCTATTGAAAAGATTCTTTTTAATGAAAAATTCAAGCAAGTCTAGCCTCTGAGAGGGGCTGTTCCCCTTTCGAAGGAATCCATTCCCTCTATTCTTCATCTCTGCATAGCTCCTCGCCACTAATAAATCTGCCATTTCTTCTTCTTTTTTTTTTTTGCGCTCCCCCCACATCATGGGCCTCACCAGAGACTCCGTGCTTGCATTCCCTTTGATGTGAGCTCTTCTCCATGCCGGAGGGCAGGGAGTGCAAGGACGGAGGAGTCTTTTTTATATATATGAACAAATAATAACCAACGAAAAAAACAACCCCACCAAACCTCAACTTTTTACAGCTGGAATAAAAGAGAAAGATTTAAAGGGATGTTTCAGAACATTGGGATGGAGCGAAAAAGTCAGGCCAAGCATCCCTCGAGCCCATCTCAAAAAACGATCTCCAGGAAGAAACATTGCCCTGCGTTCGGAATTGGACCAGAGGTTCGTGCTACCGCTTTGTTTCCTGAGGCAGTGTGGTGTAGTGGCTAGAGCGGTGATTCTCATTTGTGTGAATAGTCTCCTAGGGGGTAATCTATACATCTTGGAGGGCAATTGGAACTTTGTGGGGGGGTGGCTTCTGACTCCAAGCAAAGGAGACTTGTTTTAGGGCCAATTTACATGCAACCGAGTCCTTGTGGCTACCAGATGTGTTTCTGTCAGACACATACTGGGAGCTCCCCATTGGGAACTTAATTCCCAGGTCCACTCAAGCCTGATTTATGCTTGGACCATGGTGCAGGAGGAGAAAGCCTTCAGCCTTCTGCCCAGCACCATTTTCACAATCTGAAATGGCCCAGAGACCTGTTATTTGCCTCACTGGAGAAAGTTACATGCCACCATTATGTTTCCTGAGTGAAAAAGTGACTTTATAGGGCCATTTAAACTGGGAAATAGGCCTCCAATCTCCAGCCCTCGAGAAACTGAGCAGCAAAAAAAACCAAAAACTGAGCAGCAGGAGAAAAAGTGGCCTCCATGCTGACCCTCTAGGAATTAGTTTCTGTGGTCTTTACCATAGAAATCAGAGGAAATTCCTAATGTGTCACCCAGAATTGAGATCACATCCTCCCCAAACTCCCCCCCCACCAGGGACTGCTCCTTCACATCTCCCAACATTTGCCTAAGCAGTGTTGAAAAACCTACAAAGAAACACAGAGGAAGGCTTAAGTTCCTTTTCTCTTTGTACCATGATCATAAGAACATAAGAACATAAGCAAAGCCATGTTGGATCAGGCCAGTGGCCCATCCAGTCCAACATTCTGTCACACACAGTGGCTAGAAATCCAGTGCCATCTAAAGGACTGTCAGTGAGGCCAGGACACCAGAAGCCCTCCCACTGCCTTCCTTCCAGCACCAAGACAACAGAGCACCACCTCCCCACAAAGAGAATACCATCTATCTCCTGTGGCTAATAGCCACTGATGGACCTCTGCTCCATATATTTGTCCAGTCCCCTCTTGAAGCTGGCAATGCTTGTAGCTGCCACCACCTCCTGTGGCAACGAATTCCATGTGTTTATCACCCTTTGTGTAAAGTAGTATTTTCTTCTATCTGTTCTAACCCGACTGCTCAATAATTTCATAGAGTGCCCACGAGTTCTTGTATTGTGAGAAAGGGAGAAAAACACATCTTTCTCTACCTTCTCTAACCCGTGCATTATCTTGTAAACCTCTATCATGTCTCCCCTCAGTCGTCTTTTCTCCAGGCTAAAGAGCCCCAAGCGCCTCAATCTTTCCTCATAGGGAAAGTGTTCCAACCCTTTAATCATTTTAGTTGCCCTTCTCTGTACTTTTTCCAGTGCTATGATATCTTTTTTAAGGTGTGGCGACCAGAACTGTACACAGTACTCCAAATGAGGCCTCACCATCGATTTATACAGAGGCATTATGATACCGGCTGATTTGTTTTCAATCCCTTTCCTAATAACCCCTAGCATAGCATTAGCTTTTTTTATGGCAGTCGCACACTGTGCTGACGTTTTTAGTGAGTTATCTATCATGACTCCAAGATCTCTCTCTTGGTCAGTCTCCGCCAGTTCAGACCCCATCAACTTGTATTTATATTTTGGATTTTTGGTTCCAATGTGCATTACTTTGCACTTGGCTACATTGAACCTCATTTGCCACATGGATGCCCACTCTTCTAGCCTCGACAGATCCCTTTGGAGTGCCTCACAATCCTCTCTGGCTTTCACCACCCTGAACAATTTCGTGTCATCTGCAAATTTAGCCACTTCACTGCTTAATCCCAATTCCAAATCATTAATAAACAAGTTAAAAAGCATTGGACCCAATACCGACCCCTGTGGCACCCCACTGCTCACCACCCTCCACTGTGAGAAGTGCCCGTTTATACTCACTCTCTGTTTCCTATTAATTAGCCAGTTTTCGATCCACAAGAGGACTTGGCCCTTTATCCCATAGCTACTGAGCTTACTTAGGAGCCTTTGATGAGGAACTTTGTCAAAAGCTTTCTGGAAGTCAAGATAAACAATATCTATCGGGTCTCCCTTGTCCACTTGTTTGTTCACTCCCTCAAAGAACTCTAACAGATTGGTGAGACAAGATCTTCCCTTACAGAACCCATGCTGAGTTTTCCTCATCAGCTTTTGGTCATCAATGTGCCCACTAATTTTATTTTTGATAATAGTTTCCACCAACTTACCCGGTATTGACGTCAGGCTGACTGGCCTGTAATTTCCCGGATCTCCCCTGGAACCTTTTTTAAAGATGGGGACAACATTAGCTACCTTCCAGTCCTCAGGAACAGATCCTGATCCATATTGGTCCCAAACACCCCTGGGAATTGCACTTCAAGGGGGGAACTTCCGCAGCATATCTTACAGAAAGCCATTGTGAAGGCCGTGGTGGCTTTGTCACATGCGAATATTCCCTAATTCTTCGTTTCTCCCCCAGTCCTTAAAGAAGTGGCAAGCAGCAAACAGGAAGGAGCTGGCTGGTGGCCATTGGGCATTAAGATCTCATTGACCTACCTGAGAGGTGTGTGTTTATGGATATATACATTTAAGGTATATCAATCCGGCTAGCTTGCTATTTATTGCATTTTACGTGGTAGAATTTTCTTGTTAAACGTGGAATGGGGAGAGGGGAATGGCCTGCAAATGCTAGTGAAATGGACATGCATGCATGCATGCTTGATTGATTGATTGATTGATTGATTGATTGATTGATTGCCCCCCCCGCAAACGGGCTCCAACCGCAGCACAAGGGCCAAGTGTACAGTGGCATGCGTATACACACAATTGTCCCATACAACAGCAGCTGGATGTGTGGGCTGATGCTAATGAAAAGCATTGCATTTGGGGAAAATCAGAAAATTCTGCTTTTGGTTATATCAGCGGTGATTGGAATGAGATTCTGGAAATTCTCCAGCAAGTACATATTTACCTGAAAGGAAAAGTCTTTATTTTCCCAGGTGTGCTATTAAGAAAAAGAAAGGAGCATCTTAAATTCACTTACAATTTCCAGTGAAGCATAGGAATAAAAAGCATTTTTCTGTAACTGTTTTTTAAGGGAAACCTCTACATTCAGGGGTGACCAAGTCTTCATTCATGACAGCCAGCTTGGTGTAACGGTTAAGAGAGGCAGGACTTTAATCTGGAAAGCCAGGTTTGATTCCCCACTCCTCCACTTGAAGCCAGCTGGGCGACCTTGGATCAGTCACAGCTTGAGTGGGTGTGAAGTGTTCTGAAGGGCGGTATATAAATCAAACATTGTTGTCGTTATGAAATTCAAGTGACAATTCATAGATCATTTCTACTCCGAGTCCTCACATCTTGTTACTTTTCATTCCTTCATTCTATGTTCGAAGATCTGCAGAGCCTGGACATCCTCGAAGGTCACATTAAAAAGTTATAACTTTCTCCCCTCCTTTTGCCTACCAGCCTTTGGGGTAACTTAGTCCTGAGAAGCAAAGTTGCTGGCTTAACGATGTTGATGGAACTGTGATGCTTTCCACAGCCACTTGAATCGGTGTGCCCCTCCTTGGTCTTCAGTTCCTACCCTTTGCCATTGGAAAGGGAATCAGTCGCCATGAGTGGGACTGAGCTATTTTCTTGGTAGACAGTTGCTCTTCTCAAGAATTTTCCAAGCAGTTGATAGCAATATAAATACAATCTGGGGGCACATAAAATATAAAACCTTTTCTCCAACAGCTTCATTCTCAGGGCTCATTTTGAGGGGGAACATTCAGGAACGCAGTTCCGGCAGTTCCCCAAAGAGGTTACATGTCAGGTGGCCCCGCCCTCCTGACTCTCAGCCATTTTGGGCCCGTTTCAGCCTGCATTGGGGCCGAAACGGCTTGGATCGGGCATCTGACAGGTGGTGGATCACTCTCCCACTCAGCAGCGGCCCAATCCTGACCATTTTGGGCCCTTTTTTGGCCATTTTCAGCCCCTTTTTGCCATTTTGGGCCCAATTTCGACCCTGAATGGCCAGGATTGGGCCCAATACAGCCAGGATAGGTGATGTCAGGGGGTGTGGTATATGCAAATCAGTTATGCTAATGACACACTTCCGGCGATGTCAAGGGGACGTGGCATATGCTAATGAGTTGTGCTAATGAGTTATGCTAATGAGTTCCTCCAGCTCTTTTTCTATGAAATGACCCCTGATTCTTATCTTGCAATAAGAATGCGCAGAGTGAAGGATTGCTCTCTTAGAGAAAAGGTAAGCCTAGCACAGGCTGTTGATATAAATAATACTTCAATGAGCTGCCCAGTTGCATTGAAGCGCCATTATTGTATTTAATAGTAAAGCAGGTGACCTGTGCGAAGCACAAAAACAGGAAAATTAAGATACCAGCAGCTGCGGCAGGAGGTTTCTAAATATTTGAGGCATTCTCCCAGTATGCAGAATTACATGGCTGTAAATTAACTAAAAGAAAAAGACACTCCCCAAAAATTTGACTAATGACGACTGAATATGCTCCAGAGGGGTGAAACGTTGAGAGACACTGAGAACTGGTTAAAGGATAAAGGGGTGGGACTTCCAAATTGTTCTTCTCTTCTGAAGTTCTTTGCAGTGCTCTGTCTTTTTTAGTGGTCAAATGAGCAGGCCATGCCAATCACAATAACAGCAACTGTAAACCATCCACAGAACAGGTAGCAGTCCTTCTGTACTCAGGCTCCCCAGTTATGCAGAAAAAGATGACTTTGTGAATTAATCAAAAGAGGGGAAACTGAGCCTGCTCCAAGAGGCACATAATGTTGAGAGTAGAAAGGGAGAGCAATGAGGGAGCAGAGGCAGTTGACTAAGAGCTTATAAAATCCTGGTAGAAGAAATTTGGGAGCTTGTACCCCCTAACATGTAACTTCATGACTGAGTGCTTATTGGCAGGGGAGCAAAAACAGGTCGCAGACACGATCAAGGCATACTGAGGGAGATTCCAAGGTCTTTAAAAAAGCAAGACATTGTAAATGGAAAAAAATCCCCTTCCCCAAATGACTTGATTATGGTAATAATTATTATAATGACCATACTCAGCACCCTCTAGGAGTATTGTTGAGGATATTTCAATGTCCATTGAAGAAGGAATGCAGAAGGAAGAGGGAGAAATGGCTGGATTTAAAAAAATGTCTTAGCTTGGGTGTCTTTTAAAATCAGAGCAGCAAGTGGGGGGGGGACGGTTTCGAGACAGCAAGCTAATCATGCAGTGGGACACATCCGAGTTAGTTCAGACTGCTCTGAAACGTTTGGCCAATGATCCATTCTCTGATTGCAGCCAGCGTGCAGGACCTGAGTCAAATCGGTGCAATGCAGGTGATCCGGTGCAACGCGCTCAGACCCCTGTCAAGATCGCTGACCGCCTACTTTGACTTCCTTCCTGATACATTTCAAAAAACACCCAAGAAACTCAAAGGCCCTTAAGAGGTCTGCACTTGCATGATTTGAAAATATCCAAGTACTCAAACCATGCACATGCAGTCATCAGCAACCGTGTCAGAGATGTTTATTGTCTCACAGCAGACCTCATCTTAAAAGAGGCATTCCAGGCTCTGTGTGTGCGCGCGAGAGAGGAACACCTCTTTCTTACAAGGTGCCTGCCAAGCACAGGCTTGGAAGTAAGAACATAAAAGCAGCTATGCTGGATCAGACCAATGATCCATGGAGTCCTGTATTGCACAGAGGCCATCTAGGTCCCCCCAGAAGGCCGACAGGCAAGGAGCAGGGATTACATATGAAGCTGCCTTATACGGAATCAGGCCATCGGTCCATCAAGGCCATTATTGTCTACTCTGACTGGCAGCAGCTCTCCAAGGTCTCAGAGCCAAGCAACAAGAGATGAAGTACATGAGGAGGAGCACGTGAAGGGAGTCTCAATGTTAGCCGGGAAGCTGAGTTTTAAAAGAGATCGGAAGGCTTTGTCAATTTCCCCTCTCTACAGAGCCAGGGAGATCACTGCTGAGAGGGTTTGCTAATTTCCTCTTTGCCTCCCCAAGGCTCTGTCAGTTTCACCTCCCCTTCTAGGAGGCAAAGAGGAAATTAACAAACCCTCTCAGCAGTGATCTCCTTGGCTCTGTAGAGAGGGGAAATTGACAAAGCCTTCCAATCTCTTTCAAAACTCCGCTTCCCGGCTAACACTGCGACTCCCTTCACATCTCTTGTAGCTCTCAGGTGGAGGCCTTTCACATCACCTGCTGCCTGATCCTTTTAACTGGAGATGCCAGGGACTGAAATGCCGACCTTCTGCCTGCCAAGCAGATGCTCTTTCCATTGGTTCCCTTCAGCACTCGTATTCAGAAGGTTACTGTCTCCAGAAACGGATGCTCCATTTAGTCATGGCTAGGAGTCCTGTGGCAATGATTTCTACAAGTTAACTCTTCTTCAGCTGAAGAGATACTTCCTTCTGCCGTCCATTTAACTGGGGACATGTTTTTAGCCGATCAAAAGATTCAACCTATGAATCTATGATCCAATTAAAATATTTGGGATTACAATGGATCAGTTCCACAAGCAGATTGAGCAACTAAAAAGAGCAGCCCTGGCATAAACAGGCAACGGCTCCTGTTTGAAGGAATAGATTGGGCAAAGTGTCTCCAGCGCTATCCCATGTTGAGTGACTCCAGTCTCAACCCTTGCAAGTCAATACACTTAGACTAGTGTAACTTTGCACAGGATTGCACTATTTTTTTAAAATATATATATATATTTTAAAAAGAAATCAACATTTTCCAGTTCTATTATCTAACATCAACAAAGATATTAAGGTTCAACCAAATCCAGTATCTGTTGCCACCGCCTACAATATCTATTATGTTCATTCCAAGAGATGGCAAACAGTGTCCCCGTATATGTAGGGTTGCCAACATCCAGGTGGGGCCTAGAGATCTCACCTAGAATTGCAACTGACCTAGACTACAGAGACCCCGTGGTGAAAATGGCAGCTTTAGAGGGTGGACTCTGGCATTATACCCCACCAAGGACCCTCCCCAGGCTCTACCCCCAAGTCTCCAGGAATTTTCCAAACCAAAGTTGGCGACACTATGTATCTGTACATTCATTGGAGGATTTCAGCCTTCATATACCTACATGTACCTACAATTTGTAATCGTATTCATAGTCAACACAAAGCATACTTTGTTTAGTAATTGTCCAAGAGACAGAGTTATCTGTTGTTTCCATTTGTGTGCTAAGGTCATTCTGGCATCCATAATAAGCTGTAGCAAGATCTTCTTTTTGCTTCTTTCCATAGCAGTTGGGAGAAAGCCAAGCAAATAAAGTTTTGGATCAGAATCTAAAGTACATTCCAAAATTATTTCTATTTCTCTGGGAACATTTTCCCACTACTTCTGTACGGCTGAGCACATCCACCATAAATGAAAGTTTCTTTCTTATCACACTTCCAACATAACTGTGAACCGCGCATTATTTTAGCTAACTTTGCAGGTGTTAGGTGCCATCGTCTTCCAACAATTTCCACAAAACCCAACATTCAGCAATATTTTTGCTATTTCCTGAAGTCTTTTCTCCCAGCTCCTTAACAGGACAGGTCGCCATCAGTCATTTTCCCAATCCCATCTTTATCATACTCTAAAAGCAGTGGATACTGTTTTGATAATAAACTCTTAGCCACTTCCTGCCTGCTTACAATATTTTCTGTTCGATTCAATTATCTAAAGACTTTAGTTGATCTCTGTATACATTGGATACCATGTCTCAGTTGCAAATATTGAAACAAGGGAATTTGATCTGTCACAGTTTTCAGTATTAATTCCTCCAGAGTTATATAATTCATCCTTCCTCTAAGGTCAATGAGTTTAACTAACCCTGCTTGTACCCGCCAATCAAAATTTAGTCCTGCACTATTAGTGTCCATAGGAGGACAAGACTGGGCTGACACACCTATGTACCATGGGTAGCATCTCAAAGATCCCGCATCCAACATGTTAGTATATACATTTGTAACCACAATTGCAAAGCCAGGTTCACATTACAAGATAAAGAATGTACTCCAGCCACTCGGGGAATGCTGTGCTGATACCTGCTTTATAGCATACATAGGTTGTGTTGTGTCTGGAGTCTTCACCCTGCATAGCCATCAGCTATAAGTTGTGTGCCTCCTCAGTTCCTTCATATGTAGTAGTCAATTCACATTGGGACTGTGGTGTGAGTAGAGAACGGGATTCCCCCTTGTATAGTTTTTGCAACCTGAAATGGCCATTGGGGTGCACTATTTGTCCATCGAGAAAACCCACATGTATCCTAGAGAGCGCATGAGTTTTCTCAATGGGCCAATAAGACCCCTCTGGGGGCATTTCAGACCTGGAAAACAAAGTGGATGGAAAGGTGGAAGCGCCTTCTCCATGCATCTGCAATTTTTTTAATACTTTATTTTCATTTTAACAGTTTAACAATAATCAACAAAACATTAATCCACTTGTGCCAACTGGATAACGCTGTTAATGCTGTAAATGATTTTACAAAAATAATGAAATAAGTAACTGACAAAAGACCCGCATTTACACTTACAGTGCATCAAAGAGTTGCCCGAATATTGCACGCATCTGCAGTTTGGATCCAAATAAAGTACCAGACACATGAGACTCGTGGAGAACCTGCAAGTCTCATCTGACTGTTACATACAGTGGAGAACCCGGAGACAACCTCTGTACTCCATAATGTGTGAACCAGCATACAAGGTCATAGAGGAAACAGCTGTTGCGTGGGGAAAGGAAGGAGTTAGGCCAGAAGAGAGCAGCAGGCTTAGGCCAATGACTTCCTCGTTCTCCCTGCATGCTCAGGTTGATTGCACGGATGCTGCAGCAGCATGTGAGCTGTGGTAGAACTAACAGGGAGAGAGGTTTCGCCCATGTTAATGTGTACACATCGCGGGGGGGGGGGGGCGGGGAGGGCAAGAATTAGAAGGGAGGCGGAGGCCAAAACATGAAACCGTTGGGCTTCTCGGTGCCCTTTTTCTCCCTCTCTTTCCCATTTCCAAAGCAGGAATACAAATGATCCCAACAAAGCCCCGGCCATTCTGAAACCCTGTAGCCAATTAGAGACTATCAATATTTAATCAGCGCTCTGCTATTGTGCATCCTGGGCTGAGCTTCTCCGGCCTTGCCACGCGAGCTCTCTTCCCCATCACAGACACGCTGTTATGACACATAATGATATTGTCAATGAATAATTTACAGCCGTTTTCCCCTTCTCTTCCCCCTCCCCTTCACTGCTCTCCGCGTGCCCTTATTAACAGAAAATGTGCAACCAGGTGGAGGGAAGCGCATGTGCGTGTGAGAGGGATGTGGGAGGTCACAGGACAAGCCATTCAAGGTCATCTTCCTAGCTTCATTCCATTGGTGAGGACAACTTTCTCTCCCTGAGCTTCAGCAGTGCTGTTCATTAAGGTAGGCTAGCAATGGACTCCAAGAGGTCCTGGATGCAGAAAAACCTTTGGAGGGTTCTTATACTCAAGGCTGTCCATTGCAAATGGCTGGGAAGTGCTGGGGATGGGTCACAAAGAACACTTCAGGCTGCAAAGAGCATTCCAGATCCAGGATCCAAGCATTTTTCCCCCTGTTGGCCCAATGCAGGGGTGGGGGGGATTCAGCGCCCGGCGACCCTGGTGAGCATCTGAGCACTGAGTAGCAACACTGGGCTTGGAAATAACAATGACAGTGATAATGATAACAATAATAACAACAACATTTGATTTATATACCGCCCTTCTGGACAACTTCATGCTTGCTCAGAGCAGTTTACAAAGTATGTTATTATTATATCTACAATAATCACCTTGTGAGGTGGGGGGGCTGAGAGAGAGAGCTCTGAGAGAGCTGTGACTGACCCAAAGTCACCAGCTGGCTTCAAGTGAAGGAGCGGGGAATCAAACTGGTTCTTCAGATTATAGTCCTGCCACTCTTAGCCACTGCACCAAACTGGCTCTCAAGGCACCTGTCATGGGCAATCTTATCTACCCAACACACAACAACTGAAACAAATAATGCAAACTAAAGGAATAGGAGCTAACATTCTAAGACTGTCCCCTAGGGTTGCCATGTGCTCAAGGGCAGTGGGCAACATTTGGTCTCTGCCCTCAGTCCCCCACCATCACTAATTTTAGCCTAGGAGAAAAATGGGCCATCGATATTGAAAGTGAAATTCTATGACATAGAGATTTGGGCAATTCCTAGAGCATCACTCAGAAGTGACATCATGGCCAGCAACCCTCCATCCGGATGTGATGTCACTGTAGTGTGGCATGGAAGAAGTCATGTCACACACACACCCCACCAAAACTCCAGCCTCTCCAGGCAGTGCCCTCAAAATCTCCTGGCATTTGCCAGAGTAGGTCCGGCGACTGTATGTAATCCTACCACTCCTTCCAGTGATGTTTGAAGACTTACTATGTGGCTTTTCCATGGATGGAACAGCCACTACACTTATGGTGGAGAAGGATTTTTGGGCTTCAAACTTAGCTGGGTGTCAAGGCAGGATCCCCTGACCCAGATAAGCTGTATCTCATCAGACCTTGGCTGTTAAGCAGGGTCAGCCTTGGTTAGTAATTAGATGGAAGACCTCCAAAGAAGACCAGGGTTGCAGAGGCAGGCAATGGCAAACTACCTCTGTTAGTCTCTGGCCCTGAAAATCCCAGCAGGGGGGGGGGTCGCTATCAGCTGTGACTTGATAGTACTTTCCACCACCTCCACCAGTAGCAGAATACAGGCAGTCTCACCCCCCCCTCCCTAAATTTATTTAACATCCAGCCTGATGAAGAGTTCTGAAGAATACAAAAGCTTGCACGCTGTTTTGTGTCTTTGGGTGGGCCTTCATAAAAAGCAAGCCCTGGTGTTTGCTTTAGGTCTCAGAACGGTGACATCCGAAGACCTGACCACTGCAACTCTAATGCATTAGAGCTTTGCCCTCTCAAAGAGCAGCAGTGCAGAAGAGCTTAAAACTAATGATGTGATAATGTGTGTGTACTTTGCATCCTTAGAGACCGGGAAGAACTAATAGTGAGCAAATGGCTTCTCCTGCGCGATAGAAACAACATCCAGGGTTGCAAAGGATCCATGTGGGATTTCAAAGCGAGACACAGGCTCATCAAGAATTTAAACCTACAGCTAACAATAAATATACGGAACCACGTGTCAAAGTGCCACCATTGCCGTGGTGGCCACTGAGTATTTATTTACTGCCAATAACAAGATTGTACCAGACAGATTTCAATGGAGAACTTCAGCTTAATTCAGAGGGTAGCCGCGTTCGTCTGCCGTAGGAAAATTAAACAAGAGTCCAGGAGCACCTTCAAGACTAACAACATTTCTTTCAGAATAAGCCGCAGAGGAAGTGAGCTCTGATTCATGAGGAGCTATGTTGGGATAAATGCTGTTAGTATTTAAGATGCTACTGGGACTCATGCTTAATTTTGCAGTTTCAGCCAGGCAATAAAAGTTGGTCACAGGCATTCATGATTACTCGTTACAAGTTTGTCACCTGTACTGGACAAAATGAATTTGCCCTGAAGTAGTCGCTTCAAACATACAGAAAAAAGCATGTGATATTGGCCGTTTCCACACTACTCACCTTCATCTGGAATGCTGCGCAACGTTACGGAAAAAATGCGGAAGATAGCGTCTTCTCACACGAGTTTTGCATGACGTTGCACAAAACTCATGCAAGAAGACGCTATCTTCCGCATTTTTTTTTGCGACGTTGTGCAGCGTTCCGGATGAAGGTGAGTAGTATGGAACCGGCCATTATCTGCCCAGAAGTGTAGCATTTCAGAACGCAGGTTGGTGGCTGAATGTTGGGATATTCCCGCACATGTGAACCTCTCTGTGCATGGAAAGTGAGCACATGATAGAGAAGGCTAGGCTAGAACCTTTCCCCCTGAGATGCTAGCTTTTCCACATGCTAGTTTTTAAAAAAAAAAAATGGAGAATTTTCAGCTATGAGATTCTTACCCCTACCTACATTATGAAGTGACATAGTCTCAGGTGGAACGTATTGCATAACCTTGCTGCACATTTAAATTGACTGAATACATATATATTTGTAACCAGTGGAATATTAGCAACTGAATGTTTTATGGTTCTAAGACCAACCTGGTTGAACAATAGGGCCATGGCATGGGGTGGGTGGGGGCTGTCCTCTCAAATATACTTTAAGCAGCCTTCCTGTATTTTCAGATATTGCTAGTCTCTATGACTTTTCTGAAAATGTAAAGGGAAACGTGCAGGTAGTATTTTACTCAAGTGTACCCTAAGGAGTAAATCTGTTTCCACTTTCCAGAGCTGTGACCAGTGGGATGTCAAATGCTTGGCCCTTATTTCTGAACTGTATAAAATGAAATTTCATTTTATTAATACAAACAGGGCTTTTTTCTGGGAAAAGAGGTGGTGGAACTCAGTGGGTTGCCCCCGGAGAAAATGGTCACATGGCTGGTGGCCCCACCCCCTGATCTCCAGACAGAGGGGAGTTTAGATTGCCCTCCGCACTGTGTGCGGAGGGCAATCTAAACTCCCCTCTGTCTGGAGATCGGGGGGTGGGGCCACCAGCCATGTGACTATTTTCAAGAGGTTCCGGAACTCCGTTCCACTGCATTCCAGCTGAAAAAAAGCCCTGTTAATACACAATATATCTTTAAAACTTTAAAAATTAAGCCACCTTTTCCATCTATTGAGCAATAATTCTCTGTCTTTGGCTTCCTCACCAGAATTTTTTTTTTTACTACAGACTGCCAGGGAAGGTCAATCAAGCAGGTTTTGTTCAAAATATTTGGCTGGTTCCCTTTCAGTCAGGGCACTCCCCTTCCTTTAACACTGCTGAGAAACCTCCACTTCAGGCAGGCAAAAATAAATGCTCTGAAAAACTCCGTCATTTTGAGACAGCTGAGCCGTTTCCGCTTCCTCCCAGCAGAGCTTCTCAGATTCTTCTGGTGAATAATTTATCTGACACATTTTGCTGTTTATTTCTGTTTGTAAATTAGCCACAAGCTGGTACTGAGTTTACAAGTGTATTTGTTATTTTTGTTCAATGAGCAGTTCGAGGCCACTCATTTTGTGAACCACAAATACATGCTTGCTTCTTCGAAGCTCTTCGAAAGCTTGACATTTGTACCTATAGAATGCATGCTTTAATTCACCCCACTGTAGGCTAATGAATCAGAAAAGAACCAGTTTGCTTGGCTGAAGGGGGTAGAAGGAACTGAGTTCAAGTCTTGATTCTGCAGGGGACTTTTGTGTCTCCACAGCACAGGCATACCCCCCCCCCCAAATACCTGGGCATTAAGGATGTCTTGGGAAGGAGTGAACTGTCCAATGAATTCTGCTCAAGCCTTCCTACCGATTACCAGTCTGGGATGGGCTAGGAAGGTTAGGTTTTTTGAGGACAATAATCCAGGATCCATTTTCCATGCATTGGTTGGTTACAAATTTAGGCATTGTGGCCCGTGGCCTCTTTTCTAGGTGTGTAGCAAAGACCTCCCAAAGACGACCAGGTGCCAGTGAGGAGAACAATCACACAATAACATGAAAGCAGTGATTTCAGCTTGCAACTGATCTTGAAAATGCATCACAAGCCACAAAAATAGAATCACCAAAAATTAAAACAGCAGCAACTAGGCAGCCAGTGCAACTCAGGGCCAAGCCACAAGTGACGAATGACACTTGAACGGCAAGTGTATTCCTCCCTGTTCACTTGCCCTCCACTTGCTCTCCACTCGATCCACTTGCCGTTGCAAGCTGCACTGGAAACTTAGGCTGAAAAGTGGGCCGTTTTCACACTGCTTACCTGCCACGGAACATCGCACCAAGCTCCCGTAACGACAGCGTCTTCCGGGCATGATTTCGCGAAGAACTGCAGTTCTCGTACAAAATCATGCCAGGGAGATGCTGTCATTTTGGGAGCTTGGTGCGATGTTCCGTGGCTGGTAAGCAGTGTGAAAACGGCTGTGGAGTATAAATGTAAGGAAGAATTTCATTTATAAAGATCAACTTGATTGATTGGCTCCATCTATGGATCCTATGCATTGTTCCTTACGACTCCAGCACTGCCCATTCAGGACAAAGACTGAAGGAGAAAAGGGTCCGTGTCCTTATCCCTGTCCTCTCAGTTCCTTGATAAAAATGTGAAGTTGTGAAGTAAGAAGCTTCCAAAATGTCGATCCTGTACCTGTGCTGGTAGTAACATGAATTGGGCATGTTGTCACCCACCTAAACGGATTGATCAGCCTTGATTGGTGGGGCCTTCCAAGTCTTCTCACAAATACAATCCAGGAGAAAGCCACCCTAAGAGGCATCGCCTAGCCAGGCCACCGTGCTTCCTGTATTTGCATCCATTCCACACACACATTACAACTGACACATGCCATCAAAGCCCCCCCCCCCAAACCTGTTCCAAAATCATTATTATTGGCAAAGTAATTGCAAGAACAAAACTGCTGAAAGATTTGTTTGCTTCCGCTTTTATCTCGGCCCATCCAAGATCTAACCAGGCCTCCTAATATGCATTCTAAAGACAGAACTCAAAAGCATAATCCCTCCCCCCCCCATTCCCACTCCCCCCCCCAATCTTGACAATAGGATATTCTCCTTCTATGAAGTCCAACGTTCTTTGAACCCAGCTTTTTGCCTGCATTTCTGAAGCAAGATGTGTCAAAGTCGATTATCGATTCCAAGCGGGGATTTGAAAGCCATATGAGGAGTACCAGCTCAGTCCACAGACCCCCGTCTTTCTCCTCCCAGGTTCTTTGCACCGGGACTGGATTGATCGTTTCCAGTTTTCTTACACTGCCTCCCTGCTCTCTTTCTTTTCTTCCTCCTTCTGGGGATTCCTGACTAAACTATGGCAGGCAGGACTCAATTGATCCTTCCTCCGAAATCCGCTCGCTTCTTATGAGGAAGAAAAACTGCGCCACTGCATAATTCAAAAAGCAAACACAGATTGGAAAGGGAGAGGGGGGGAGGCAAAGAAAAGAAAATCAATATAGCTACAACTGATCCTGCAGATAAATGAGCTGGCAGGTTCTTCTGAGCACAACGGAGTCCTCCTGATGGTGGGGCAGAGATAGTTAAGTGACTCTGCAATGGGACCAAAGGAAGGGCAAACATTCACAAACATTTGAGGGCAGCTTCCGACAATTTTGGAAGCAGCGTGTAAATAGTCTCTGTACAAAGCCAGTATCTCTACAGCCTGGAAAATGGACAAGAGGTTCCTATGAGCTGCCTTCAATGGAGTCAGGCCCGTTGTCTACCTAGCTCAGTACTGTCTCCTCCGAATGCTGCATCTCTTTGCTCCATGCAGAAGGAGGTCATTCCCAACACTTGAGATCTTTGAAGTGGTGATGTCGGCTGCATCCATACTTCTTGCTCTCTTCCTGAGCCACTATTCCTCCCAAACAGGATCCTTTCTGTACCCCAAACAGTGTTCTCCAGCTCAGAAGCACCGTACTTGCTCTCCAGACCCAAAATCAAGCTCACAGAATTCACTTCCAGTTTCTAAACAAGTTCATTCATTGATTTCCGATGTGATATACTCTCCCTTAAGTATGTTTAGGACTACAGCATAAGTCAAGTTCCATTGCTGTGTTAATCTCTTGCAGGAAAAAACAAACAACAGAAAGGAGCCTCGTGGTAGACTAAGCAATGAAATGTGGCGTTGTGGACTGCAGTTCCTTTAATCAGATGCAAGAAGTGTTCCCCTTTATTGAGTGGCATTTTTAGACAAATAGAATTGCCCTGCCTTAAGATAGTGGCTGTAGTTCAGCAGCTAAGAGACAAACTGTGCCATACTAAGCAATCGCACTCACCTGGGTTCATTGTCTTCAATGGACTTAGAAGGGTGTGATTGTGCTTACACTGTGAGATGCTAATTAGAGATACTGTAAGATACTAATTAGGAAGCCACCAGTGCAGCTCTTTCCTCTGCTGAGGTCATGGGTAAGCTACCCCCTTCCAACCTCATCCCCCTGAAATAACAAGAATGGCCAATTTAACTTCACAAGGATTTATGCATGTCAAGTACTTTCAACCCCCCAAAGCAGGGCCCAAGTGTCATTTCTGTGGGATTGCTACAAACCTGCCAGCTCCCATCCTATGTGTACCCTCTCATGAGTCATGAATGCAATATTTCTATTTTATTTCTGAAATTATGTTAATAGGATCATCTTGGACTTAGCATTACCAGGTCCCCTTAGAGCCGAACTACACGATACAAATGACATGTGAATGACGCACGAACATACTTAAACGTGTCTCCCCGTTGCTTTCCTGTACACTTGCCAGTGTGGCCAGACTGTGCTTGATCCCATGTCCTTGCTGACACGGGTTTCTTCTGCGCTCCTCCAAGACGCAGGAATGGTATCCCATCATGCACCATCAGTTTGCGCATGTTTAAACCGTCCCCTGTAACTGTCCCCTGTCCCCTATTGCCTTTCTGTGCGGAAAGAGGGAAACAGAAGCAAATCAGAATCACCACTCTGCAACGGTGACTCGATGATATGGTCTGCAGACACTCGCCAATGTAAACTTCTTATTTTGCTGACATGTGCGTAGAGCAGAGCCCCAGATGTGAGTTCATCGGGGGTAAAAGAGACACAGGAAGGTGAGGGGAAAAAATGAATCTGGTCATTTGCACAGACATGTGTAATTCGTCTTATCTAGTTCAGTTCTTAGCCTCCTGGTGGGAGGTGGAGGACCTGGCACTTACCTTATTGCTGGGCCCATGTTGTTCCTCCTGGGAGTGACGTCATTCTGGGGACTGACTTTGGCCCGCTGCAAAGCACAGGAGCACACTCGGTGTGGTGCGATGACATCACTCCTGGGAATGATGTCAACACGCTGCCCCGGGAGCACGCCTGGGAGGCCCGTTCCTGTGCGTTCCTCCCCCGCCAGCCAGGTAAGTGGAGGAGGGGGCAGAGGGTGAAAGCGAGAGATCTCTTGCCCCCACCAGGGGAATGGAATCCCTAGCTTGTACCCCAGACTGGGACAACCTGGGTCTCTAGACACTGGTAAGCTGAGCTCAAAAGCATTATAAAATATTAAAAACACACCCATTTTCTGGCACCTTATTCTGTACATCTGTATATGTCCTAACACCTTCTATAAAGAGTGACTTTGGATCTGCAGAAGCTCAGCTTCAATAAATCTGAT
Organism: Eublepharis macularius; assembly: GCF_028583425.1. Taxonomy (NCBI): domain Eukaryota; kingdom Metazoa; phylum Chordata; class Lepidosauria; order Squamata; family Eublepharidae; genus Eublepharis; species Eublepharis macularius. The sequence continues at coordinate 21,886,433 of NC_072802.1, forward strand.
GATATAAGTCTATTCTTTCAATACTTGCCTTCACTCCAGTCTGGCTTCTGAAAGAGAGGTTAAAGAGAGTCAGCATATTATCCCAAGGGAAGTAAGGGTGATCAACTCTGTAGGATATTCTATAGCCTGGGATTTTTCTAAAGAGGGATTTCTCCCTTTTGGACAACAGGAATTGCCTCCCCACACATACACAGAATTTTTTGCATCAGATCCAGGCATGACCTGTGTGGCTCCTGTATCAGAGAAACCATGGGGTGGTTGAGAGCAATGGTTCTACATGGAGCTTTGCTTGCAGCCAATAGGAGTAAGGGGTGGGGCTAAGCCCCTTTCAGCTCTTTAATGGGCTTCTTCGCTTTTCTTGCCAAGCAGCTGCATTAGCTTTACACTGTGGCACAGCTAGGAAGGGGAAGGGGAAAGGGGGTGCCGGGCTGTATCATCACATCAGCATTTCTGATCTGATGTGACAGAGACAGGTGAGGAAGGGATGGTTGAGGGGTGGCAGTAGCAGGGATGAAGGCAGGGGCACGTGGACGTCATTCCCGCCCACTTCCATGCTGCTTGCTGCTGCTACCACCCCAGCAGGGATGCATTTCCATGTGTGAAAGCAGTTTTGGGTGACTGAGGATCAGTTGATGCACCTAGAGCAAGGAGTGGAAGTCATGCTGACTTGCCAGGGATGGAAGAATTAATTTGCAGCTTAGAATGTGGCTAGAAAAGAGGAACGTGGCCAGTTTTCCAGCTCCCAGGGGAGAAGCAGCCAGGCTGGTGGTAGGTGCCTGCTGCATGCTGTGTGCTTTGGGGGAAACTGGAGCGGCTTTAAAGGCCAGCTCTCCTACCCGACTCTCTGCCTGATCCATTCTCTTCACTTGTTAATAGTTATTACCATGCAAGTCTCCAGCACTCCCGTGAGGCAGAGGTTATGGCACAGTGGGTTGGATCCCGTTAGTTTTAACCCTCCCAAAAAGCGGAGGAGGGGTGCCCTTTGTGCTGGGGTATCATGGGACTGCCATGGGCAAAAGCTGGGGGGGTTGGGGGCCTGTAATGAGGAGAGGAATTAGGTGAGACTGAGGGCCAAGCTACAAGTGACGAATTACACTTGAATGGCAAGTGAACAGACTCACGTGTATTCCTCCCTGTTCACTTGCATTCCACTTGCACTCCACTTGATCACGTAGTGATCAAGTGGAGTGCAAGTGGAGGGCAAGTGAACAGGGAGGAATACGCGTGTGTCTGTTCACTTGCCGTTCAAGTGTCATTCGCCACTAGTAGCTTGGCCCTTAGTGGAAAACTTGGCTGGATCCAACCCACTCTGTTCATGCCATTAAAAGATCCTGCTGCTTATAGATCTATAAAAAGCAACTATGAGCAGTTTCCACATTGCAGAAAGGGCTTCCAAACCAAGCCTAATAGGGTGTCCCCAAGTTCTAGGATCTTAATGTGCGTGTTTCTGCAAAGTAATCATTCTAACTGGTTCATTTAAGATTCATTAATTTATTTATTCGGTTCACGTATACCCCACTTCCCCCCCCCCCCAAGAGAACCTAAAGCATCTTACTTCATCCTCCTGTCCTTCATTTTATCCTCCTAACAACCTTTTGAGGCAGGTTACGCCGAGTGTGTATGACTGGCCAAAGTCCCCCAGCCAACTTCCATGGCAGAGTGGGGCTTCGAACCTGGGTCTCCCAGATCCTAGCCTAACCCCTACACCACACTGGTTCTCAACTGGAACATTAATAATTCTGTTTTCTTCTTATTAATGCTTGGACTTTAATAAAGTTATACTAAACTGATATGTCTAATTTCGGATTGATACTCTGCTGGATGCTTTGGTATTCTGAGTGCAGTAGCAAGTAGAGGCTGGGCAGATTTTCTGGTCTGCAAGAAACATAATCTGAGTTTTCTGATCAGCATCAAGCTTCCGTGCTGCTGATTTGGACAGGCTTTTGATGAAGAAATTGCTGGGATCAAGAGCTGGAAACAAGAGGCTACAATGCAGGGTGTAAGGCAAGGTGCCTTGCCTTCTTTCCACCCATGTTTCCTTCCTAGAAACGAAGAAGGAAGTGGATCCTTGAAAATCACTTCCGTGGCTTCAACTGCTTGCATCTGCCAGCGGAACTCCTCTAGTCCAACACTTCATCGTTGTACAAATGAGGTATGAAATAATTTTGATGTACAAGAGACTGTCACAGTCTCCATCAATAGGTGGTGCTGCACCTTTACACTATTTCCAAACAGTAGCCCTGTTTTGATGCATGTTGTAATGCAGGGCAGGAGGAAAGCACTTTGCTAAACACCTTGAATGGGATTGCACAGGTCCTGAAGTAGACCAACTGCCTGGAGAAATAGATAATAAGTCACATTTTTATTCCTTATTTGCTAAGTCACATTCTTATTTCATATTTGACAACTTAATGAATACAGGACAGATATGAGCTAGATAAGCAGAACCTCCATGTAGAGAAGCAGTGTATTGTCGAGTACCAGGTGCAGGGGGTGGACAACAGGAAATGCTCCCACTGTTGACCAAGTACAGTGGAATAAGATATGGAAAGTAAATGTTAAAATAACTAAATCTGCTGTGTTTAAAGAAAATTTATATAAGATGTTCCATAGATGGTATCTAACGCCAGATAGACTGGCTAAAATGTTTAAAAATATGTCAAGTGTTGGAAATGTAAAGGAGGTATAGGGACATTTTTCCATATGTGGTGGTCCTGCAAAGAAGTGCATAGATATTGGATAATGGTACATAAGCTATTACAAAATATCTTACAGATATCAATTCCTTTGAAACCAGAATTTTTTTTATTAAACTGTATGCCGGATATAAGGAGAGAGCAAGAACACTTGGTAATCCATATAGTAACAGCGGCTGGAATCTTACTAGCAACCTATTGGAAACAACAAAGAATCCCCCAGCAAGAAGAACTAATAACCAAAGTAATGGAGACGGTGAAAATGGATAAATTAACATTGTTGATGAAAGGGCAAATGGAAGAAGATTTTTCTGTACCATGGGATCCCTTCTACAAATGGATGACAAATAATCACAGTGTTTAAACATAAATATGATACTAAGACTAACTGTATAATGACATAATAGAACTCACAATTAAAGATGTAACAAGATGAAATATAAGAGGTAAAGAAATAGATAACAGATATCAACAAGCAAAATGATAACTGTCTCATGTCTGTATATGTATGTGTGAAAAAATAATAAAAATGTGCTTCTCTTGCAAATTTCCGGAGGTGTCTACACAACAATGTGGGACCTATGTGCTGGTATTTACAGTGTTTTGAACAGATGATACAAAAATTACTATGTAGCAGCACTGAACGGAAAGTCCAGAGATGAACTTCTTTCAGGCTTACGATAAGGGCTTTCGCAGGGGGAATCCATTTTGCAAGCTCACCTGTTCCATCTTTTTCATTCTCTTCACTTAGCGATCGCATGTGCTACCACTATTGAGAGCTATCCCCGCCCCCACATTATTCTTTAACCCAAAATGTCAGATCAAAGGCAAGAAGTGGTGCCCTCACTGTGTTTTGGCTTCAGGCATCGTCAGGTGGCCAGATCTCATTGGCTGCATGGCATTGTCATAGAGGTAAAAGAGGGAGTGGGGGACAGCATTTCTTGTCCTCTTTCTGGCATTGTTCTTTAAAGAACAGAGAAAAAAGTGGCACCCAGCGGCAGCAGCAGGTATGACAAACCTTTCTGGTAAGAGGGGGTGAACATTTTACCCATTTTCATAGCTGCCCCCCAAAGTTGCAGAAAACAGGGTCTTCTGCTCAGGTTGCAATAATAAGGTAATGAAACTGGGTGATGTGGCATTTCAACTCAAGCCAAATATTTAGATTTCACAGGTTACTGCAATGATGTAATAAAAACACATTCTAAACATTTGCACTGCAGCGTTCTCTTGGTTTAGGAACTCGTGAAGGTGTCTTCTACTAAATCTAGCCCATGTCTATTCTGAAAGGCAACAGCTGTCCAGGGTCTCAGGAAAAAGACTTTTGCATCATTTTCATCTTCGTCCTTTTTTCAACTGGTGACAGTGGAGGTTGAACCCAAGACCTTCTGCATGCAAAATAAGAGCTAGCAAGTTTGGGCAAATCCAAAAAAATATGCTACTAAATATTTTACCAAATAACGTTACAAAACAACGGGGAGACCTTTTCTGGTACTTGGTGACAGCAGCAAGAGTGTCATATGCAGTGAAATGGGAAACAGATCTGAGCCCCGAGACATCAGCGTGGATAGACAAGATCTACGAATATGCATCTATGGCCAAATTAACTTCTTATGTGCATAACAGACCAATAGCCGAATTTTGGAAAAAATGGAAAGATTTCTTTGATTACTTAGGTTAAAACTAAGATCAATTAAGGTGTCTTGATACAAAGATGAAAAGATAAAACACAGGAGAAATTATTGCTGACATTAAAGTTTGGGTATAAGCAACTAAGCAGAGGATATGAGAGCTATTATACAATTTAGTCGTGCTGTTACATATTCTGAATATATCTTCCTGTTAGTTTGATCTAACTTGGAATGTATTGCCTGTATAAGTTTTTATGCATTCTCTACTGTTCTATCTTTTCTTTTTAAATAAAATCTTTTAAAAAAAAAATTTAAGCATCACTGGACTCAAACTGGGGCGTGGAAGTGGTTTCTCATTCATTAGTGCTGCCCTCGATTAGCAAGTCCAAAGAGCAAATAGCTGGCCTTTGGGGACTACTAGTAGGAATCTCTGAGCAGAGCTCTCTTGTGCTCAGGAATCAGGTGGCTTTGGGGCGACCGGTGTGGTGTAGCAGCAGTTACAGCATCAGACTGAGGGCCAGATTCAAATCCGTATTTACCTATGAAGATCCAGTGATGTCTAGTGGTTAGTGTCAGACTAGGATCTGGGAGACCCAGGTTCAAATCCCCGCCCTGCCGTGGAAGCTCGCTGGGTGACGGTGGGCCAGTCATACTCTCTCAGCCTATCCTGCGTCACAGGGCTGTGGTGAGGATAAAATGAAGGAGAGGAGAATGATGTAAGCCTTGTTGGGTCCCTATTGGGGAGAAAGCCAGGGTACAAATAAAAAAAAAATAGATAAGCATGACACTCCCTGGATGACTTTGAGACGCAGCACAGCCTATCTCACAGATAAAATGGGGGAGACATGTATGCCATTCAGATCTTCGGTGAAGGATGGGATAAATGGATGATCATTTCATGAACCAGTTCCTTTCCTTATTGTATCTCATAAGCTGAATGCAAAGAGTCCAATAGCACCTTTAAGACTAACCAACTTTATTGTAGCATAAGCTTTCGAGAGCCACAGCTCTCTTCGTCAAATGCAAGAGAGCTGTGGTTCTCAAAAGCTTATGCTACAATAAAGTAGGTTAATCTTAAAGGTGCTACTGGACTCTACTGTTTTGCAACTACAGACTAACACAGTTAACTCCTCTGGATCTACAAGGTGAATGGGTTCCTAAACTGAGAAAAAGGTTGTTGGGGGAAGCAATCCACTCGGCTGTGTTTTTCCAGATGAGTCCCCTTCCTGCTCTCTGTACTTATCCACGTGCCTTGTGATCATGATGTTGTTCATCATGGGAGGGGCTGTGGCTCCATGGTAGAGCATCTGCTTGGCATGCGGCGGGTCCCAGGTTCAGTCCCTGACATCTCCATTGTAAAGGATCAGGTGATGAAAGACCTCTGCCTGAGACCCTGGAGAGCTGCTTCCAGTCTGAGTAGACAATACTGACCATGGTGGACCAATGGTCTGATTTGATACAAGGGCAGCAGCTTCATATGTCCATATGCTCTGCCTGCTCTTGCTGTGCCTCTTCTTCTTACCTTGCAGAATGCTGCCCCTCTTGCACACCGTACAGACTACAAAAGATTTTTTCTTCTTCTGTGACAGCCACCAGAAGCTTCCTACCATTGCAGGAACCTGATCTGCAAAGGATCAGATGCTAAATATCTGAACTAGAGGTGGGCACAGACCAGGAAAAGCACACGGGCTGTGGGTCCGTGGTCCATGGCATTTCACGGCCCACGGCCCATGAACTTTTCACGGTCCAGCGCTGTTTTGCAAACTGTCCAGTTCTTCAGTCCAGGCCGGTGCCAGGAGTGCTTTAACCCCCTTCTTGCTCCAGCTGTCTGGTGGGCTGTCAGTCAGCTGGAGCAGGGGGGATTTAAATGTGAAAGTACTCCAGGTGCCTCTTGCCAGCAGCACTGGGAGCATTCTAACCCCCCCCCCTTGCTCCAGATGACCGACGGCCTCACCAGTCAGCTGGAGTGAGGGGGGATTTAAATGTTAAAGTGCTCCTGGCCTGGTCCTTGTAAAATTTTGGTCCGTTTTCCTGTCTGTGCCCACCTCTGATCTGAACAGTGGAGATTTCAAAAAACTAGTCCCATGAGCCAGAAAAGGGGTTAGGACATTGGTTGACAGACTACTGGGAGACAGTAACTGGAACCATTCAGAAGACTAAGAAAGTTTCTTACCATTTTCCTGGAGGTTTGAGACACTATGGTATATTTGGGAACAACTGCTGAGCCAGGCTGTACATGTCTGGGATAGGGCAGGAGTGAGGCTTTTAGGATTTTGCCATCTCGGCTACTGCTGTTGCTCTTGTATCTTTTAGCATGATTTAATAGGCATTTAAAGAACAACATTGCATTGGCTTTGCTAACTTGGGGAACGTGCTGTTCTTTTAAAAGCTTCTAATTGCTGAGTTAGAGGGGAGGGAAAATGGATCCAGCGGCACCAGTTAAAAGCTCTTGGAGCACCATCCCACGGTGCTTTTCACCTCCCAAGATCCATCATTGCTTCTTGATTTAATTGGGACTAACACAAATGGCCTTAGTTCACTTGGGCCCTCCTTGGTTGCGGACTTCAGGAGGATTGCAGAATTTCTAAGGATAACCGGAGGTAGACAGGAACAGCCTACACACTTAGAATAGTCCACATGATGTAGCGTTAGACTGTTGGAGTAAGATTTGAAAGACATGGTTTCATATCTCCAGACTGCCATGAAGTTGGCTGGGTTACCTTAGGTCAATCACATCTCTCAGACTGACCTACCTTACAGGATTGTTGTAAAAGTAAAATGATGTATGATGTAGTGGTTAGTGTCAGACTAGAATGTGGGAGTCCTAGGTTCAACCCCCTTGTTCTGCTATAGAAGCTTGTTGGCTGACTTTTGGCCAGTTATACACTCTGAACCTAGCCTAACTCACAAGATTGTTGTAAGGATAAAATGCAGATTGGGAAACCAATGTAAGCTGCTTTGGTGAGAAAAACAGGTTATAAATGAGAAAAGTAGGGTATAAATGAAATTAACAACAACAACAACAACAACAACAACAACTGTGCTTATATACCACTCTTCTAGACAGATTAGTGCCTGACCCAGAGCGGTGAACAAGTCAGTGTTATTATTACCCCCACAATACAGCAGGGGAGCTGGAGCTGAGAAGAATAGCTTACCCAAGGCCACCCACTGAGCTCAGGACAGTAGAGGGATTTGAACCAGCAGAGTGTGGATTCGCAGCCTAACCACTTAACCACTGTGCTACAGCAAATTTATATATTTATATATAAATATAATTTATATGATGTTAGCACCATTGTTTGTGATGTGCATAATTAGCTGTGGCTGGCAGGCCAATTTGCTAATAACAAGTGTCAGCCATCACTGTAGAATGATCATGGAGCAGGGGGAAGCCCATTGTCAATAGTGAACAGTCAGGAGGCAGGGGACCTCTCTCTCAGCTCCGTGCAAAGGTGCGGTTGCTGACTGCAGTGCCTAGCAGTTCTCACGCAGGTGCAAGCTGCTAGTATCAGCAAGGGCTGATAGCTTTCAGCTCCTGCCTCCACTCTTGTCAACCAATGCTTGACAATAAGGGCAGGTTGCCCCCACCTTGCTTGATGACCCCAGAGTGACAGCAGGTGGCTCCCACCAAAGATCACTACGCTGACCTCACTCAGAGCAAGTTTGGTGTAGTGGTTAAGAGAGCGGGACTCTAATCTGGAGAACCGGGTTTGATTCCCCACTCCTCCACTTGAAGCCAGCGGGGTGACCTTGGGTCAGTAATGGCTTCTAGGAACTCTCTCATCCCCACCCACCTCACAGGGTGATTGTTGTCGTGGGGATAATAATGACATACTTTGTAAATTGCTCTGAGTGGGTGTTAAGTCATCCTAAATCAAATGTTGTTGTTGTTATTATTCATCCTGAGCTGCTGTAGCAAAGTGGTTAAGTGGTTGGGCTGTGAATCAGCACTCTGCTGATTCAAATCCTACTACTGCCACAAGCTTGGATAAGCCATTCCCCTCAGCTCACCTCCCCAGCTGTATTGGGGGGATAAGAACACTGACTTTGTTCACCAGTCTAAGTGGGCATTAATCTGTCTAGAAGAGCAGCATATAAAAACACTGTTTATTATTAGTACTATATCCATTCACAAGTTCTGTAAGTTTTTGGAGTGTTTTGAAAACTTGGACAGCCAATTTAAACACAATAAATACATTTATTATTGTTACTATTATTATTAACAACTATATAGGAGTTATTCCAAGGGTTTCACATGTCATATGGTGCAATCCTAACAATAACCTTGCAAGGTTGGTTGATATGGTTATTCCCATAATGCAGATGGAAGGCTGATACAGAGAACAGCTAATCTAAGACCATTTAATGATTCCATAGCTCAGATTAGATTCATACTAGCTAATGTTGCCCCTATGCTACCATCTTCAACTCTTTCAGAAACTATTGTTGGTCTCCAAGCCCATTGATTTCTGGTTTGACTTTAGCAGGGAAGAGAACAGTCAGTTTGGAGACTAAAACTCAGTTCTCTCCACTAGAGGAAATAACATTACTTTCCTCAGGCTCTGTGCAAAAGAGGCTGTGGGCAGAAATGTAGGGATTCTGTGTTTGTGGATTAAGAGAAAGACTTCAGGATGCAGCAGAATTCTGGAGTCTGAGGGCCAACCTACAAGTGACGAATGACACTTGAAGGCAGGGCCAGATCGAGGGGGGCAGGGGGGGTAGTCTGCCCCCGCTGCCACCAGGAAGGGGGTGCCGGGAGCAGCTGCCAGCTGCCAGAGGGCGCAGGCAGCAGCACGGGCAGCCTCACAGCCCCCCGCGCTGCCTTTCGCCTGCCCCGCAGGACAGGGGGCGGCCAGCTTGCCGCGCACCCCCTGTCCTGCAGGGCAGGCAAAAGGCAGCATGGGGGGCTGTGGGGCTGCCCGCGCCATTCGCCTGCCCCACAGGACAGGGAGCGGACGGCCACCCCCTGTCCTGCGGGGCAGGCTAATGGCGCAGGTGGCCATGCTGCCTTATGCCTGCCCTGCAGGGCAGGGGGTGCGCAGCAAGCCGGCCGCCCCCTGTGCTGCAAAGGCAGAGTGAATGGCGCGGGTGGCCACACTGCCTTTTGCCTGCCTTGCAGGACAGGGGGTGCACAGCAAGCCGGCCACTCCCTGTCCTGCGAGGCCGCCCGTGCCATTCGCCTGCGGGAGGCAAATAGCGCGGGCGGCTTCCCAGCCCCACATGCTGCATCCGTTCCACCCTGCGTGATGACGTCACTGAAGTGACATCATCACGTAGCGTGGGGAGTGCGCGAATGCTGCACGCGCGTGCGAGGTGGCTGGCAAGGGTTGCCCCAGGCGTGGACAACCCTAGCTCCAGCGCTGCTTGAAGGGCAAGTGAACAGACTCACGTGTATTCCTCCCTGTTACCTTGCAACTGGCCTCCTGAAGGTCACAGGGCAAAGTGGAATGTTACCCGTGTTTTCATTGCTAGGTTTCCAATCCAGATCTTTCACTTGCTGTCTCAGTTCTTTTTCTTGATTTTTCTAAGGGCCAAGCTACAAGTGAGGAATGAGACTTGAACAGCAAGTGAACAGACTCACGTGTATTCCTCCCTGCTCACTTGTGCTCCACTTGCGCTTCACTTGATCACATAGTGGAGCGCAATTGAACGGGGGCATACACGTGAGTCTGTTCACTTGCCGTTCAAGGGTCATTCATTACTTGTAGCTTGGCCCTGAGAGTCGGTTTTGACAATACACTGTTTTCAGGTAGTCTGTTCACATGAATGTCCATGAATGCTGAGTACTGGTGCAATCTTATAATGTCCCTTCCATAAAATAAAAACAGGTACTTGCCCTAAGTTCATGGCTCCCTCCTCACGATGCTTACACAAGCAGACCTGAGCAATTTTTAAAAATGTGTTTTGTCTCAAACTGTCTTGTTGGTACTGATTCCTAATGCCTTTCCAGGTGATCAGATTAAAATGCTGGGGATCCAGTTATAAGCAAGTGTTTTGCTTCGAGAACATTGCCTTTTGCCAGCAATCTAACGACAGCATATTGTTGCCAAGGAATGGGATTCTTTCCCCAATGAGCAGTGCCTTTGGACTTTGGGCTGCATCCAGGCATCAATGGATACTGTACTATCATTGCGGTTATTCAGCTTCTGGGTTGCCTTGTCCACAGAGGAAGATCTACTTGAGAGCAATTGCTAGAGCGTAATAACGCACAGTATCCAACAATATGTGAAGGCCCCCTCAGACTGCTGTCTGGAATGTGATTGTAGTATTGTTTCAAGCCTGCACCATTGCTAAAGAGATCAGCCCTCTCCCTCGCTTGCAACATATTGTGTGACCCTCATCTTCCCATTCAGCCTACTGAGAAGTCAAACCAACTCATGGCAAAGTCTGGAGAAGTTCCTTGTCAGTTTCTTCTGTGGCTGCTACCAGTCTAGGACTTTTCTTTCAAACTTGAGAGGGATTCTCTGTCTGGATGAAACGATGACGGGTTTCTTTACACTTTGCCTTGACATTATTCAGGTTCGGCTTTGTAGACTGAGGACATGTTCTTCTACTAGAATGGAGCATTTTGGCTTTATTTATTTTTAAGGAGTGGCAAAAGGCATAGACGACTCCCCCTCACCTGCAACCTTACACCAAAGTTGCCTCCCCCCAGTCCATTAGGCATAAACTGAATGTCATGCAATTGCCTTTGAGGCAGAACTTACAATAGAAGCAGCTTTGAACAGATGATGGCTTGAATAAACCAAAGATCTTTGGAGCCATTGTGTGACGTAGGAGTCCGCAGCATCCTTTAAAGTTGAATCTCTCCGTGTGAATCACTTCCTCTGCTAGACTCGACATGCTCTGCCTCCTCTCCCGGGATGAAGGTTTTGTCTTCTGCTGATTGTGTGACATGTTTCAACTTTTGTCATCTGCCAGATCGCCAGAGGCAGAATAGGTGACCTTGTTGCTGAGCTTTCGGGTTTTTTTTTTACATTTGGCTCACAAATTCAGTCCCTCCTTTCAGTGGCTCACTGTTGTGCTGTGCAGTGTGCACTTTACATTTGCCTCTCCTCTTTTGTTGCCTGCCCCCCCCCCAATTCTCTTCTCCGAATTCATCTACCTCTGGCAGCTTTTGACCATGATAAACGACACACCTGATTCTGCAGCACTGTAAGAATGGCACGTGGCCATTTGGTGCCTCTTGTGTGATTAGGGCTGCCCATTTATCCCACATAATTCCAGTGGAGGTAGCCACATTAATCTACTATAGCCAGGGCTTTTTTTCAGCGGGAACGTGGTGGAACGGAGTTCTGGCACCTCTTAAAAATAGTCACATGGCTGGTGGCTCCTCCCCCGATCTCCAGACTGAAGGGAGTTTAGATTGCCCTACGTGCCGCTGAGCGGCATGGAGGGCAATCTAAACTCCTCTCTGTCTGGAGATCAGGGGGCGGGGCCACCGGCCATGTGACCATTTTCGCCAAGGGCAATTTAAACTTCAAAAAACTCCCCGCTTGTTCCAGCTGACCCAAAGTGACGTCATTGTGTGGTCTTGAGTTCCACCACTGAGTTCCACCACCTCTTTTCCCAGAAAAAAAGCCCTGGCTGTAGCAAAACAAAACAGGAGTCCAGTGGCACCTTAAAGACTAGCAAGATTTATTCCATTCTAAGCCTTTGCAAGGTGCCGCTGGACTTCTGGTTCACTTTTCCATCGGCTGGCATCACTCAGGCCACTGCAAAGATCATGCACTGGAAAAGCAGACCATTCCTGAGGCCTTTCACAGTCTGGGAGCTGCTGGAAAGGGGAAAGAGCAACACACAGCTTGGGGCAAGTTTTGTGGACTCATTCCTACATGCATGTATATCTCAGAGCGAGTGTAGTCTGGTGGCTAGGGTGTCAATCTGGGGGGCTTGAATTCCAATCTCCATGCTGCCATGAAGATCAGGGTGGATGGGATCTTGGGTCAGTCACTCTCTCACAGCCTAACCTACCCCATGTGGTTGTTATAAGGATTAAATGGGGCAGGGAGAAGCAGGAACATCACCCTAAGATCCCTGGAGGAAAAGTGAGATTAAAATGTACTAGCCACACATCACTTGATCTGCCTACACTTGATTAGTATGTGCTTGATGATGGTCCACTGAACTGACTTCATTGCACTGAAATGGAATTTGGGATGCTGGAGCACCCATGCATTCAGCTCATGCTCTGCTCCCCCTTTAAGCACAGAGAGCCCAATCTCCCTCTGCCAGTTTGGCTGTCTGTGAGCAGCTCAAGTCTGTTGGGCAATTGAGATTCCAGTCCAGTAGCAACTTAAAGACCAACAAGGTCTCCTGGCTATAAGCTTTCAAAGTTCCCTTTGTCAGACCTGACTCTTGAAAGCTTACACCCTGGAAATCTTGTTGGACTCAAATCTTGCTCTTCTACTGCAGACCAACATGGCTACCTACCTGAAACTTTTCCATTAGTACAGTATAGAGCAACTGGCAGTATTTCATGCATACACGGTCTTACATGCCCTAATGGAAGTCATATAGTTTCCACCGGGGCTTTTTTTTCTGGGAAAAGAGGTGGCGGAACTCAGTGGGTTGCCAGCACAGGGGGCAACTCTTGGTGGGAGGTGGTACCCCTGGTACCACATGTGCACGCGCAAAGTGCACGCATGCTCCCAGGGCCAATGACGTCACTTTGGGTCAGCTGGAACAAGGGGGGAGTTTTTAAAAGTTTAAATCACCCTCGGTGAAAATGGTCACATGGCTGGTGGCCCCGCCCCCTGATCTCCAGACAGAGGGGAGTTGAGATTGCCCTCCACGCCGCTCCAGCAGCATGGAGGGCAATCTAAGCTCCCCTCTGTCTGGAGGTCAGGGGGCGGGGCCACCAGCCATGTGACCATTTTCAAGAGGTTCCAGAACTCTGTTCCACTGCATTCCAACTGAAAAAAAAGCCCTGGTTTCCACTCTCATTGACACACTGTCGCTGCACATCACTCCACAGTTAATTGTTTATATGAGTGAATGAACCACTCAGTCGACCAGTGATTTATAAATTGAGGTTTTTTTTAAAAAAAATCTTAATGTGTGTTGTTTAAGTTCATGTTACAGACATTAATGGCTGCCAATCTGTTTAAATTGGCAGCATTTTGTACATGTGCAAGAGGGGGAAACTGAGGGCCAAGCTACACATGACAAATGACACTTGAACAGCAAGTGTATTTCTCCCTGTTCACTTGCCCTCCACTCAATCCACTTGCCGTTCAAGTGTCATTCGTCATGTGTAGCTTGGCCCTGAGTGACCTGTGCATTATAGCAACATGAGCCAACTGTGACTTTGAAGGAGACTGTTGTCACTTTACAGGCACCAAAGAAGCCCAAAAACATAATAAAGAAATGACAGTCAACCACCACAGCTACTGTGTAGCTGCAGAGCTGTTTGGCAGGCTGCTTGTTTCCTGTGATGGCAAGACAAGGTGATCCGAGGCTCAATTCATGTGTGATTGTGGCTATGCAAAAAGAGCATGTTCTTCTGCCGGATAGGTTCAGTGCAAAGATCTCAGCATCTCTCCATGAAAGGTCTCTCTGTGGAGTTAAATCCATCATGAGCCTGTTACCACTTCATTGTGCCTATCCAACAATGACAATCACACATGTGCCAGTCCTGCGTCATGGAATCATTGGAGAATGATCTGAAGACTCTTAGAGGGGTTTGCAACCAAAGTTTACTTCTGGTTTAATGGGAAGGAGGGGAATTGCAGAATTATAAAACTAAGAGGAAATCAATTCATGCTCAAAGGTATCCATGGCTAATTGAGGGGCATGAACAGTTTTTTGGGGTCAGTGTTCAAGAGATGAATTGCAGTAAGTTTGCAGATCTGTTGAAGATGCAAGAAAAAGAAGGTGGTGAGTTCCCACAGGACTAGGATCAGAGTCCTGGTGGAGAATTGAGAGAGATCAGAAGGGAAGCTGATCTAACAACAACAACAACAACCGATTTATATACCACCCTTCAGGATGACTTAACACCCACTCAGAGTGGTTTACAAAGTATGCCATTATTATCCCCACAAAAAAACACCCTGAGAGGTGAGTGGGGCTGAGAGAGCTCTGAGAGAGCTGTGACTGACCCAAGGTCACCCAGCTGGCTTCAAGTGGAGGAGTGGGGAATCAAACCCAGTTTTCCTTAAAGTCCTGCATTCTTAACCACCACACCAAACTGGCTGTCTACATGCTAAAGTCTGCTGAGAATCTGTCCTAAGATAGCTGCTAGAAGGAATTTTAAAAATCAGCAAACAAAAGAGTTTAAATGTCAAAATACACTTACACACTGCTACAAGTTGTGTACAATATACATTTAAGAGTGGTATTCACCTGCAGCAAGCATGAAAATCATGTCCTGGTAAACTTTGGCTTATCTTCCATTTGGGAGAACCGCTTAAATGCATGCATGCTGTTTACAATTGGCATTGTTGCATGCACTGTGTCTCAGAAATGTGGATAATCTTGTATCGGTGTTCAGAGAGCAATCCTAAGTGCAGGTTTATTTAGAGTTCTATCCAAGTCTACCCAATGGGGCTTAGTCCAAGGAAAGCGCCCCTGGGATTATACTGAATGCCTGTTCTGTAACTGAGTAAGAGAGATGGGAGTATAAACCGCACCCCTTCCCATTGATGACTTCAGCTGTAACTTTTCATTTCAGTAGGGCCTGCTCCAAATGTCCTCTGATTTTGACATTCACTTTCAAAATGAGAATATCTGATATTGCTGCATCTAATAGCAATATTAGAACACCCTGACCAGGAAGACCCAGACTAGGCCGATCTTGTCAGATCTCAGAAGCTAAGTAGGGTTGGCCCTGGACAGTACTTGGATGGGAGACCATCAAGGAACTCCAGGGTCACTATGCAGAGGCAGGCAATGGCAAACCACCTCTGTTAGTCTTTTGCCTTGAAAACCCCAGCAGGAGTAGCCATATGTCGGCTGCAACCTGACAGTGCTTTACGCACACACAATAGTAAAATAGCTGCCTGCTGTGCGGATGACAAAGATGCAAAACAGATCCACCCACAGGAAAGGCAGCAATCTCTACTTGGCCAGGAGATTCCCCAGGGATGCAGAAAAAATTAATACAAGTTTTTTAAAAAACAGCCTAGAATGCTGAAAATGACTCAGTAGGGACAGAATGTTAAGAGCAGCTGCCTGTTAGAGCAGAACCACAAGTGACAAAAGGCACAGATTGGACACTCGTCAGCTTCCCTCAAGTTTTGATGGGAAATGTAGGCATCCTGGTCTCGCAGCTTCGCTCTCTGACTGCTGTCCAATGGACTTTTCAACTGTCACTTGTCCAACATTCCGCCAAGCTGCCTACATTTCCCATCAAAACTTGAGGGAAGCTGACAAGTGTCCAATCTGTGCTTTTTGTCACTTGTGGTTCTGCTCTGAAGTTAAAGGAGGAGAAGAGGGAAGAGAAATCCTGAGAGCTCTTAGAATACTGGAGAGGAAGAATTGAGGGGGAGTATGTTCTTTTCCACTTGTGCCCCTTTCCACAATCCATTCATGTCCTTGCCTTGTAATTACTTATTTGACAAACTAAAATGCACATATTGCCAAACACTGGTTTGATGCTGTTTAGCCCCTTTTTCTTCAGCAGATTGCTGCTGCTTCTTAGCATCCTTTTTAAAAAATTTGTACTCCCTATCTTTGAGCTTCACTTGCCCTCCTTGCCATTTTAATTTAATTAGTGGTGTCAACTCTTACATTCACATTGTTTACGGACATCTGTGACATCACCACGTCATTTGAGATTGTTGTGACATCATCAAGAAGATCACAGTGGTGGGGGGAGGTCGGGTTGCTACAGAGAATCAGACTCAAAATCAGTGAGGGCAAATGGCACTGCGAGGGTAAACCAGTAGTGGTACGGATAAGAAGTAGCAGCCAGGAAATAGATGAGTATCAAACAGCCCTGAAAGAGCATGAGTACATTTGTAGCAAGTATCCCCACCCCAAAACAAAACTTGGCCAAAATGCTGTTTGAGATGCACAAAAAAGGTAAGTAGTTTTGTCTCATTCCTATATTTCAAAGCTGTTTTGATATTTTTTTTAAAAAACCTAACCAGATATAGGTGCTCTCCAAACAAATAGCAAGTGACACTCTCTGCCTTCAGGCATTAAATATCGACAAAATGGACCAAAGATGTTCTCTCTTGAGCTCAACTCTTGGTTGGTCATGGACCAAATGGGCCAAAGATGTTCTCTCTTGAGCTCAACTTCTGGTTGGTCAATTAACCAGTTCTTACAGATGGAGAACATTTTGCAGCGGAGCAAAGTATGAGAAGAATGAAAGGATTGGTCATCCAGGGTGCGAGCCATCTGCCCTTTTGTTTCCAGGCTCAAACCCTGGAAACAGGGTTTGTTCCTGGGGTTTCCAGGCTCAAACCCTGACTTTCAGGCTATTGAGTAAAAGTGCTTCTAGTGAAATCGGTTCTTGTCTGATTCATCCCTGAACTTTTATGGACAAAAACATCTTAATATCCCATGTTAAATGTTTAATGCCGTGTGTGATCAGCCCGCTCATTGTCAAAGTATCTGGTTGCTTTGACAGGCCCAAAACACTCCTAGAGGTGGAATTCTTTGGAGAGTGCTTCACGACACCAGGGTGCAATTTAAAACAGACTTCAAGGGACAGTGCAGTAGGCCTTGATCTTCTCCTTGGAGTAAACAAATGAGACAGCAAGTTGACTAAAGCAACCTCCTCCTTGGAAGGACTCCATTAACATGGAGATGCCTCGCTCATTAGAAACAAGGACACCCACCTTTCCTGTCTTCTTCCCTAACTGCCTCTTTTTCTCCTCTTCCTCTCTCCCTCCACTGGGAGCCAATGCCTCTGCAATCGTTTCCTCCAGGGATCACTTCCTAGGGGGAGCAAATTTGATTTCTCCTGCCTTCGACAACATTGTTTGCATCTCATCCTCTGAGGCTGAAGCCATCCTCGCTCTTCCCCTGAACTTTTAAAAATGTAAAGGAAGGATGAACACATCAAATAAGAAGATGCTCTGCGACAGCCACAGCTTGGCAGAGAAGGCAAGGGAACTCAGATGCAATTGCTAGGCCTGGACAGCTCCATATTTTGTAGCTTCCAGACAAAGTCGACAGCAACTGTCAGAATATGTGTTTCAAATCCGACCTTCTGCTTTTATCTATATTTTAAACCCCACACAAGGTATACAAGGCGAATGTTGCTGTTACAGTCAGAGGGTCCTAAATAATGCATGACGAACAGAGGCTGTAAAAGGGGGGGGGAGAGGAGCCAGAGGAGGTTAAAAATGAAAGAAAGAAAGAAAAGAGAACCCTCCAAAATAAGATCTTCTCAGCTGCCACTGGTGAGAACATTTCAGAGCATTGCTCCCAATCCAACCGAGTCCCATACTGCGTCATTCAGATGCCACCAACAGCACTGAACGTTCACAAAAAAAACAAAACTGGTGTGTTTCCCTTTTACAGACTGGGGCTTCATTGAAAAAGAGAGGCAGAACTTCCTGAATGAGAAAGGGCAAGGAGATTGAGTGGTCTGGGAAACAGTAAGTCTTGGTAGAAGAGGGCTGCATCTTGTAATTTCCTGATCATGGAACACCCTGGGCCATGAGGCTACATTCGCCTGCTGGTGTGTTTGGATCAGCCAGGGTTCCTGCTGCATTGGGAAGGGCAGAGAGCAAAATGGTAGGATGTTCGATATATGTGTTTTCTTTCTATTGAATGGTGACAACTCCAGGGAACACGGCTGCTCCTGGAATTGTGGACAAATAAGAAACTTCTTAGCACCGATGTGGCTTTTGCAAAACCTTAGGAAGATGGGCTGCTGACAATTGGGAAATGTGACAAATAAAAGATGCTTGTTTTATTTTCTGAATGGATGTGCTAAGGAATGTGATTCTCCTCTCCTATCAATGGCAAAACCCAAGTTGATAAATTATTGTAAAGCATTTCTATTCTGATCTTAAAGAAACCCACACAACTGGCACTCCTGAGGTTGCCTTTGCTCACAAGGCACAAACGAGGCAGGCCTTGCAGTTATCTGAGTGACTCAGTCCTTGCACACCTTGGATTAGATCCAATGTGAAATTTCTGCTTGAACTAGAGCTCTTGAACAAGTGGAAATGCAAGAAGAAGACCACAGTAGCCACCTACACTACGTCAAACTTACTGTATCCCCACTGGAACTTTTATTTGTGCAAGATCTTGTGCAACGAATTTATGAGCCGTATAATGTATATGGAGGGGAGTGCTTGATGTTGCACAAGTGCAAGTGGAACGGAGCTAAGCTAGTTTATGCATTTGCTTGTGCATCACTGGATCTAAGCCCAACCCTTGCCTCCTCCCCTGGGTTTGATCTCTGCTGTAAATCTAAGCCACGTCCAAAACAGTTTGAATGGAATGACCATCTTGAAAGGTCTCTGGGAATTGTAGAGCTGAAGATTCTCAGTCTGAAATTACTAGTCTCTGCACAGAAATTCCAGGTTTCGTTGGCTCAGGGCCAAGCTACACATGACGAATGACACTTGAACGGCAAGTGAACAGACTCACGTGTATTTCTCCCTGTTCACTTGCCCTCCACTCAATCCACTTGCCGTTCAAGTGTCATTCGTCATGTGTAGCTTGGCCCTAAGAAAGCCATGCTGGTTAATCAGGTTTTAAGCAGGTTCAAATACGCACGGTAGACATGGTCTTCACAGTCACCTAAGAACAAAAAGTTCCAAGATCATAAATTCCTGTGTGTCAAATCTGAATGATGACACACCCATATACAGCAGAGAGTATGCGTAGAAACACCCTTGTTGGCTGCTCCCATTCTGTGGCATTTCTTTTCTCCAGACATCTGGACATCTTTCCGAAGGGCAAATCTAATGCTTTCAGAGAGCAAAGAAGGCTTTGGACTGATTCACTGGCATTGCAGAGGGTCTGTGCAATCTCCCTCTAGCTGCTGTTGCTTATGGCCTTTTCCAGGGAACGTTCTTAAGTGGGCTATTCTTTCCTGGTCCAGCTCTTTGCTGCATTTGAGGAAAGGAGGTTCACAGCAACGTTAATGTTGTTACTGCTTTTCTCCAGCAGGGGGTGATGGATACAATTCCTTGAACTCACCAAATGGGTTTATAGACTCGTCATTGAGGAAGACAGCCAAAACAAAACACCTGTCTCTGGAAAATCAAAAAGAGTCCAGTAGCACCTTTAAGACTAAGCAATTTTATTGTAGCATAAGCTTTCGAGAATCACGTTCTCTTCGTCAGATGCATGGAGGGCAGAAGGGAACTGGTCAAATATAGAGGAGGAGAGGGGGAGAAGGGGGGGAGGAGGAGAGGGGGGATGTAAACATCTCCTTTGATATGGAGATGCAGACAGCTCCTTTCAGAGTGGGGGTCAGTTTGCTTGTGTAAAGGTTCAAAGGAGTTTGCCGTGTTAGTCTGTAGTCCATCAGAGTTCCGTATGGAAATCCGTATTAGGTACGTATTAATTTCCATCACATGTTAATACGTCATCAGGCACGCTCAGGAAAAGCCTTTCTTCTGGCCCAAAATGTCCCTCTTGGCTAATTCTAAAGCCATGCTGCAGAAACCGAAGAGCACCCAGCAAGCTTCCAGGAATCTTCCCAGATCCTAGTCCAACACTCTCTGTCTCCATTCACAAGTTCCAGGCCTGTAGCAGGACTGAAATGTTCATTTGCTGCCCTTATACCTCACTTATCTCCCCAACGGGGACCCAAAGCAACTTACAACAGTCTCCCCTCCTCCATGTTATCATCATAACAACCCGGTGACATAGTTTAGGCTTGAGTGTATGTGCCTGACCTAAGATCACCCAGCAAGCTTCCAGGAATCTTCCCAGATCCTAGTCCAACACTATCTCCATTCACAAGTTCCAGTGAATGCACATAGAATCCATGGACAGTATACACTTCATTGTTCTTTGTATGTGTTTCGAGTCATTCTTGTGTTAGTCAATGCGTGTACAGCTGAACACGTGATATAAACTCCACATTTATCCAGGTACTGGTCCCCAGTTTCATGCGTAAAGTGAAAACACATTGGCTCTTTCTTACAAACTGATGTATGCACATACAGGCAGGATGTATGAGTGTTCACTAGAGATGGGCACGAATTGAGAAAATGGTGGTTTGTTGTGGTTCGTCGTTCATCGTGTTTCACGAACCACAAACCATGAACCGGCATGAAATTGCCCAGTTCGCAAACCAGTTCATTTGGTTCGTGAATACATCACGAACCAGCACAGCACAGCACAGCAGAAGGTCTGCAGAACGCCCATCCAGCCCCCCCCCCTGTTGCCTAGGAAACTGATTTATAGACACCAGGCTGTCTGCAGTGACAAACCAAAAAATGAACCAAATGAACAGGCCTAAAAATTGTCACAGTTCGTCGCAGTTCATCAGAAATGCCTTCCGACAAACCGCCGGTTCGCAAGCCAGAAAATAGCCTGGTTCATGATGAACTGTGGTTTGTATTTTGGTTTGTGCCCACCTCTAGTGTTCACAGTAACACATGAATGAGGCTACTCTAACAACTATACCACAATGGTTCTAACAAAGACAGGATTGACCAACTAGCAACAGAGCTCGTTCTTGGAAAAAAATACAATGGGCTCTAGAAAACTGATTTAACAGGTCCCTGCTGTGGGGCCTTGGGAAGGCAGCCGCACTATGCTGGGCCTTTCCACTGCCTTCGTGGCCCGTATTAGGTGGCTCTGAAGCCTGGAAGCACTGCTGGGGGTGGCAAAGGCCCTGAAGCACTCCTGTGCCCCACAGCCACCCGATTTGGCCCTGCAGTTGGCTGCAGAGTGGGGAGCAGTGCTGGAGGGAGGGGCAGCAAGAGCCCTGGCATGCTCTTGCATCCTGTAGCCAGCTGCAGAGGCAGGGAGCACTGCTAGGGAGGGGGTGGCAAGGGCCCTGATGCACTCCTGCGCCCCACAGCCAGCTACAGAGTGGGGAGTACTGTGGGGGGCAAGGGTCCTGGCACAGTCCTGTGTGCCACAGCCAGCTGCAGAGGCAGAGAGTGCTGCTGGGGGGGGGACAGCAAGCCCATGGTGTGCTCCTGCTCCCTGCAGACGCCCAGTTTGGCCATGAGTGGGGCAGAATCAGGCGGCTGGAGAGGTGGGGAGAGCTGAGGGGGGACAGCAAGCCCCTTGGTGCACTCCTGCAGAAAGGTGCATGCAGCTATTGATCACTGGGGGCAGGTGGACGCAGGCTCACCTTGTAAAATGCACAGCAGTGTATCTAGAAGGCAGAGGCTGGGACTCTATCTTTCATGCATCCCGGGTAAATATTTTGCAATGAAGCCTTTGAGGCTATGAATTAGATCAGTGAGACTCACTCAGTGGTTCAGCAGCCACACAGGCTTCTTGGATTTGCCACCGGTGGCTCTTTTGAGCAGAGTTCTCCCATGTGGCTCTTGCCTCGTGTTTCAGGAAATTGGGAAAGGCTCTTGCCCAGTGGGGCTTCTGGTTGATCCACAGCTTGAAACAGCTGCCGCCAGAGGAATGGATAAGCTGTGTGCCTCCCTGAGGTACAGGCCTCATTACAGGGTAGGGTTACCAGGACCCTCTGTACTCCCAGAGGGAGGTAAGGGCCCATCACCTACCTTTTGGTGCACGTGCACCCCCCAGGCCTGCACAATGACATCACTTCTGGGAAGTGACATCATCATACAAGCTGTGGCCACCCTGAATCAGGCTTAATTTGGCCCAGATTGGGCCTGAATCAGCCTGGAATGGGCTGCTACAGTGCAGGGGATCACCCCCACCTGGCAGCAGTCCAATCCGGGCCATTTTGGGTCTGAATTGGGCCAAATTGGGCCCATACCAGTCCAAATCAGCCTGGAATGGGCCGCTGCTGAGTGAGTGAGCAGTCCCCTGCCTGGTAGCAACATCCTCCAGGCAACTTTGGGCATGAATTGGGCCAAATTGGGCTCAAAATGGCCCAGATTGGGCCTGAATCAGCCTGGAATGGGCTGCTGCCACATAGGGGAACACTGCCCTGTGCCACAGCAGCCTGATCCAGGCCAATTCAGGCCTGATCCGGGCTGTTTCAGGCCCGCAGGAGCATGCCGCACCACCCAGGAACACGCCCGTGAGGCCCGTACCTCCCCCGCTGGTAGTGGAGGGGGGAAGCGAGGGATGCCCCGCCCCCAGTGGGCGAATGGCAACTCTGTGCCAGGGGTGGAAGCAAACATGGCTCTTTTGACTGACGGTTATTGTGAATGTGGCTCATCGCAAGCCACAGAGTGAGTGCCACTACTTTAGAGGAAGAGATATTGCAGAGAAAAGGACTATTTATTCCTCCTCCCAGGTCCTATTTCCACTCCAAAAATAGTATTTACAAGTTTTCACCAGCAGGCTCAAAAGCAGACAGGGAGACAGTAGTGGTTTTTAATGGGAATACAGAGCAAGGGGGGAAGTTAAATCAACCCTCCCTCCATGCTGTGCTGATGTCCTCCTTAAAATCACAGCTTCAGCAGCTGCATGGAATAATTTTGACAGATCCGAGAACTGCATGTGACAGGTTGCTCCATCCTGAGCTGGTTTTATTGGCTCGTCCAGGGGGAAGTAATTTTTAAAGGAATGTCTCCTTTGACCATCAAAATGGCTATGCCAGAAATCATGAGATCTGCATGGGGAAACACCATGTAGGATAAGGGGCTGTAGGAAGGAGGAGGAATGGGTGAGACCAAGGGGAAAAAGCGGGCTGGATCCAGCATGTGAACAAAATTCCAAAATGCAACAAAATGTCCTCATTTGGCAATTTGGACACTGATGGGTGAATTTGAGATAAATGATGGGTATTAAAATCTAACATCTACCTGCTCACATTGGATCAGTGAATGAATGATGATACAGTTTAAGATCTGTTGCAAGTACTTGTTATCAAATATTAACTGCTACAGTATGGCGGAAGGTGTCAAATGCCCACAACTTCTGCATGTCAACTGTCAAACATTGTTTAATACTGATTGCTAGAGTCCAATAGTCTCCCAGTACAATCCAAAGCACTCCTACTCACTTAACTCAGTAGAACTAGCTCCCTAGTAAGCGAGCTTAAGATTGCATCCTCAGTTATGGATTGCATCTTTCCTTATCAAATATTTTCAACCAGTATCCTCATGCTGATTGTCATATATCCATTTGACGTTCGCACACCCAGGGAATACATTGAGAGTGCTTGCCGTCAAAAATCCCGAAGGAGACTTCTGAGAATTGGGGAGGGGCAGATTTATTTCCACCTCTGCTGATGAATGCCCATCCTGGGCTGTCAACACTGAGCCTCTTGTTTTATCTATTGCCAGATTCAAAAAATCTGCTGGACGGATGCAAAGGAAATCATCAGCAAATCCTTATACAGAGAAATTGTGGGTTTCAGTCCAAAAAACCACACACATGCTTCTCTGTGACATTAGACCAACAAATAATGGTGCACTTAACCTTAAAATAACTTAAACCAGCCCTGATTCTGCCAGGAACTGCCCACGTTCCTGTTTTGAGAACAACAAGCACAGCGGAAGACATCAAGTCTCTTGTGTTAAAACCATAGGTTTTTAAGCGGCTGCTCTTGAGGAAAAGCCAAGCGATATTTGCCTTGTGCAACTGTGCAAAGCTTTTAGGCTATTTAGCATGTGTGTGTGTGTGTGTAAATGAATGTTGCATATATTGCTATTAATAATATTAGCAGCCACTGGGACTGTGGGTTTGCCTCTTGGGATTTTAGCAAGTGTCCTACGTTCAGTCATGAAAGAGTTAAATTTTGAATTTGTCTTTCCATGTTTTACCTTTCTCTGTTATGTAGTTTTTAACAATTTACCCATGTTGTATTTCATATTGTAAACAGTTTTGTTAATAATTGAAATAAAAATATTTTTTAAAAATGAAAGAATTAAATTGTTATTCTGTTTTAGTCAGATAGCTAGTTAGCATTGGACCACTTAGGCCTCAGGTAAAAATTTCTGCCATAGAGAGAGGAGCCTTTAGTCTTAATGAAAGAATCTAGAATTGTCTATCCAGTTTATTTGGGGGGCGGGGAATTAACTAGCAACATATACTAAGGTTTTATTGCTCTTTGTTCAGTTCAGTTAAGTGTTCAGCTTACTCTCTAAGCTCCTGGTCTAACCATCACGATGTAGTTAGTTAGATATTCTTTAATTTCTTACCAAATGGTCCCTTTCCCCTGATATGTAGTAAAAGTATTTTTCTAGAGCTAAAACCACAGAAGTCTATCTACTTAATTCTGCAACTCTTTCTTTTTAATTTCACACCAACAACTCTTTCTTTTTAATTTCACACCAACAAAGGGAGGGTTCTTCTTCACTCCCACCTCAACACACAGAGACTCCTGGTGGGATGTGGGTGCCTTGTTTATTTCATTTTTTAATTTTACTTCATTTATACCCCACCTTTCTCCCTAATGGGTACGCAAAGTGGCTTTCATCATTCTCCTCTCCTACATTTTTCCAAACAACAAACTCTCCCAGGTAGGTTAAGCTGAAAATGTGTGGCTGGCCCAAGGTCACTCCATGGCAGGATTCGAACCTGGGATGCCCAGTTCTTCATCCATCACTCTAACCATTACTTCACACTGCATTATGAACGAGGCAGGTTTACAAAACTAGGGATGAGCTCAGAGTCAGGAGTTTTGGTTCACTTCGTTTTCATTGATGAACGTGCTGTCTCTTTTGTGATCCTTTGCTCCAGTTTTTTTGCCTTTTATATACAATTGATTCTAAATGTCTGTTGGATGTTGTGCTCATTTTTAGAGGAAAAGTTCAGCATGAAGTGAGAGAGAGGAGAGAAACATAATCAAAATGGTGAAGCTCGGACAGCTTTCAACATGTGGTCTCATTCCAAATGAAAACCCTCAATTTCTCTCTGTAAGCATTTTCTGATGATCTTGTGTGTATGCAATTCTAATTAAAAATCAGGAGATGTTGGAGGTGAGAGAAACACTTCATCTACAAGTTCCTACCTGAGTGACTTGGCTATTACACAAATACTAGTATACCCACTCATTCCATCTTAAGTTCAAACATTCAGCTTTGCAATGTCTAATGGTATGCATGAAAAAGTCATCCCATTCTTTGCAAATGGTGCAAAACTGAATTATTCAAGAGGGCTTTCTTACACAGGTGGTAGGGCTGTGCTGGAAGGAAATGATTTAGAGTGATGCATTGATACAGGGACAGGGACTGTAGGCTGTACTACTGGGTAGTGTCTGTTGCTGTAAGTATGATCCTACTAGATAGTTCCAAGCTGTTTTATGTTTTGTTTCAAGATTTTCCCCCCAGTTCTGTATTGGATCTCTGCTTATTTTCAAAGTTTCTGCTGTCCTTAGTCTAGTTGTTTATTGAATGTCCCATCCAATGTTTGTATCGACTTATACTGTGTAATCCACATTGAGTCTCCGTGAGAAAGGTGGACTATAAATAATGTAAATAAAAAGTAAAATAAACACATCCCAGATCAAACAATCAATGACTTTCCTAAAGTGATCCCACCTGATGAAGTCAGGTTGTATTATCACTCCAGCCACCAGGCGACTTTAGGCAAGCTGCTCTCAGCCCCCATTAGCAACATAATGACTGGACAGGGTTGTTGAATTACCTGTATAACATTTGTAAAGCTCTATGAATACTCTAAAGCTCTACGCAAATCACCTCAAGAACAGTGGCATGTATCCAGTGAAACATCAGTAGAGTTTGTGGCTTGGATCCCACCTACAATTTCTGTGGATGGAAGGATTTCCATTAGTGGAAGCTCGACTTCCTGTCTCCTCCCTCCCCACTGCAGCCAAAGTGCTACTCCTGGGCCACGGGGGACCCCCAGGCATAGCTTGCAGAGGATTGGAGCTCTATCACGGGAGGGGGAATTGGCATCCCCTCACAGGGGTGGAAATTTTAGGCAGGATCCAACCCTTAATTTCCAACCGAGCAGTGTTCTGTTAATGTAAGGGTCTTTGCATAAGCAGTGGCACTGGGCA
The DNA here is from genome assembly GCF_028583425.1 of Eublepharis macularius. Classification (NCBI taxonomy): domain Eukaryota; kingdom Metazoa; phylum Chordata; class Lepidosauria; order Squamata; family Eublepharidae; genus Eublepharis; species Eublepharis macularius. The sequence goes on from NC_072802.1 coordinate 21,912,763, forward strand.
CAGCACAATAGCAAGGGCTTGCGATTTCCCATCTCAAAACAATATTCTTTCACTGCATCTATCAATTAAAATGTTAAAAGTTGAACCAAGAGTGCGGTGGTGTCTCTTTGCCTTGAGCAACAGAAATCGTTCTTTAGATACAATGCGGGGGGGGGGGTCTCTTTCTGCAACAGTGCACTACAACTTTTAAAAATACTGCTGCTAGTGTAATGGCTTTTATGCAAGCAGAAGTGGACTGTGGGATGCATTCTGCTGCTTTTTCAGTCTTCAGAAGAAGCTGGCACAGTTCAGCTGCAAGTCATTCTGTGATGCGCTGAAGAGTGATGTGCGTGTATGTGTTAATCAGTTCTCCGTCTTGATGCACATTGCTCAGTCTCCCTGCACATTGGTGGGATTTAAATCTCGGGCACATGCGTCTCTGGGGCCACAAGCCACTTGGCCATGTCCGTAGAAATAAACAGTGAATAGGCAAACATCTTTCAAAGCTCCCCAAGTGTATGCTTTTCCTGCAGCTAACAATGGTAGAATTGTACGCACTTCAAGAATCACCACGGAGTGAAGCCAAAGATCATTACTGCCTTGCGACAAAAGTTTGCACTATAAAAACAATGGGATCTGCTTACAATTGTGTGTGTGTGTGTGTGTGTGTGGTGCCCTCAAGTCATAGCTGACTTATGGCAACCCCTGGTAGGGGTTTTCATGGAAAGGTAGTTTGCCATTGCCTGTCTCTGCAACCCTGGTCTTTGCTGGAGGTCTCCCATCCAGTTAATAACCAAGGCTAACCCTGCTTATCTTCTGAGATCTGACGAGATCAGGCTCACCTGGGCTTACAAATGGCATGAGGGTAATTCACTCTATCAGTGAATGCTTCTTTTCCCTTGCATGTCTTTTTTAAAATATGCCCTCCACACACTGCAATGGTCTGGAGTCGATCAAAGGAAAGCAGGAGCCCTGGCCCTGATGAAACCTCCGCTCCAGGCAGCTCCTAGTGTAGCCTGGCTCCTGAACTGGATTTCACAGGAGCTGTCTCAGCCGCCAATGAATCACTCTCCAACGCTGGCACTGACGCATTTGGTGATTTCGGTAACCCAGATTTATAGAGTGCAGGCAGCAAAATGATGAGCAAAATGATGCCAGGCACTCTTAAGAAGCTCTTTCACAGCTCTACACACTGGTCGTCGGTGAAACAAAGATAGAGAGGACTGATTTTTGGCTCCTACCTAGCCGCTGGAGAGCAGGGGATGTAGCGGGTAGGGAATCACCAAGGCGGTGTAGTGGTTAGTGCTAAACTAAAATTTGAAAGATCCAGGTTCAAATTCTCAGTGAAGCTCTGTGGTTGACCTTGGACCAGTCACTCTGTTTCAGCCTAACCTACCTCACAAGATTGTTGTGAAAATAAAATGGAATAGCCATGAACTTTGTACACCACCCTGAACTCTTTGGGTGAAAGTTGCAATAAAAATTAGACAGAGTACATGCTGGAAAGACCCAGGTTCAGATCTCTATTACTATGTGATCTTGGGCCCGTCATTCTCTCTCTGCTTGAAATACCTTGCAGAGTTCCTGTGAGGATACAGTGGAAGGATGGGGAGAGGTGGGGGACTAGAAGGATAAAATACGAGGGGGCCTGGGTCACTCTGGGGCCCCATGGAGCCAGACAAGTCGTATGATGTGGTCTCATATGATCTTTGAGTTTAAGTCTAAATGATATTCATAGGGATCCAATGAGAAATCTTTGCCTGGATGGTGGCCCACAATCACTTTCAGCAGCTCTAGGAAGAGGAGAATTATATATGTTGTCCTGTTGCTTTTGCTCCCCAAAGGCCCTGTCAATTTCACTACCACTTCAGGTTGGTGAAGATGAAATTAACAAACCCTCTGAGGAGCGATCTCCACCAGCTCTGTTTTTTTAAACGACCCTTCCCAGCTAACATTGCCTCTCCCTACACTTGAGCAACCCCGTGTAAGATGTCTTGCACAGACAGACCTGTCAATCCCAACTAGCTCGATTATCTCACAAGCAGGGCATGACAGAAATGGACTTTTTCTTTATCCCTTGCTTCTGGTATTTAGAGGTATAGTGCCTTTAGACAGGGAGGTTCCATTCAATCATTGTGCTAACAGCCACCAATGGGCTAACTGCTATGAATTTCTCTAACAACTTTTAAATATCATCTAGGTTAGTGGCTATCATCGTCTGTTACAGCATTAGAAAAGAGCAAGAGTCCAGCAGCACCTATAAGACTAACAAAATTTGTGGAAAGTTTTCGTGAGTCACAGCTCACTGTTATGGCATTGAATTTTATGGGTTAGCGATGCAGACTGTGGGATCGGCATGGGGGGATTATTTTGTCCATTCCTAACTCAGAACCAATCCATTTCTTTGGATGAACTCAAGATCTGATGTCAGCAAGGCGAGGGAGTTGTTTCATGTTCTCTTCCCTCTGCCCAATCCATTCATAATTTCATAAACCACTTTTCATGCCTCTTTCCGTTTTCTTTTTTCCTAAGCTAAAAGGCCCCAACCGGCTTTCTCAAGACTTGCTATTCTTAGCAGATTCATCCATGTTGGCCCTCTGTTTAGATCTAAGTTCGCCTTCTGGCAGGCCTACAGTCAAAGGAACAGTTTAGTGGGAAGAAATTGTTCAACCAGGATTGTGTGCAGAAGCTGTGGGATTCTCCCACACAACGCAACACTGCACCTTCCAGAGGTAGCAGGACACTGCTGGCCAGAAACACTAATGGAATTACTAGAGACTAACAAGAGGAAACAATGGCCATAATATATTCTTCCCAAAGTATCCCCCTGCCATCATCTTAGCTGTACTTGATAGCTTTAGAAGCCAAGGGCTGGGTGCAGCAAACTCCTCAATGGCGCTAATTGATTGGCGAGGAGAGAAACACAGAATTTTCAGCAGCCAGGAATCTTGACCAATAGCCAAGAACTGCCACGAGGTCAACACAATACAAGCAGTAAAAGAAATCTATATAGAGTTGCTTCCAATAACAACAACATTTGATTTATATACCACCTTTCAGGACAACTTAATACCACACTCAAAGTGGTTTACAAAGCATGTCATTATTATCCCCACAACAATCACCCTGTGAGGTGGGTGGGGCTGAGAGAGCTCTGAGAGAGCTGTGACTGACCCAAGGTCCCCCAGCTGGCTTCAAGTGGAGGAGGGGAATCAAACCCGGTTCTCCAGATTAGAGTCCCATGCTCTTAACCACGACACCAAACTGGCTCTCCAAGTCTTTCTTTGAGACCCACCAAGGTACAACAGTTAAAGTGTTAAACCATGATTTGAGAGACCTAGGTTCAAATCCTCACTCTGCTCACTGGGTGACCTTGGGTCAGTCACTTCCTTTCAGCCTACTCTAGCTCACAGGGCAGTGGTGAGGATAAAATGGAAGAATGCTGTTGCAAGCCAGTTGGGGACCCCATCAAGGAGCAAAGTAGGGTGTCAGTATCTAAATAAAACAACCTCATCACCTTGATGAGCCAGTTTGGTGTAGTGGTTAAGAGTGGCAGGACTCTAATCTGGAGAGCCGGGTTTAATTTCCCACTCCTCCACTTGAAGCCAGCTGGGTGGCCTTGGGTCAGTCACAGCTTTCTCAGAGCTCTCTCAGCCCCACCCACTTCACAGGGTGATGGTAGTGAGGATAATATTAACATGATTTGTAAACCACTTTGAGTGTGGTATTAAGTTGTCCTGAAGGGTGGTATATAAATCAAATGTTGTTGTTGTTATAATTATTGACTACATCACAAAGTGCAGCCATTTCAGGCCTTTTAAAACAGTGCTGTCCTTCTAAACTGACCCTTGGCATGTGGGGTCCAATGCTCTGAAACAGAGGGCCAAAATAGAGACAGGACCTGTAGTTCTGAACATAGAACATTGATCCCATCGTTCAGGTCACAGAGGCATTTGTCCAGTCCCAATGGCAACCATCACAGCAGGTTTTCAAAGCAGGTGAGAACATGGACCACAACGGACTCCTGCAAAAACTCCGTCGCATCCATTCTGTCTCGCTTGCACCAAGGGACAAAAGGCAGCCATCACAGCAAGCAAGTACAGCAAGCGCTACCAGTGCTGTTGATCCCATTGCAGCCAGAGCCAAACTGAGGCTATTAAGAGGAACTAGCGCTGTAGCGGCAGCCTGAAGTCTCCGGGCATTAACATCTGGATGCTGCCCAGCATTGTGCACAGTGGATCTGATGCCTCGTGGGCAGAGGAGAGGTCCCAGGCAGGCAGTCATGCACTGAACCTTCTGAGCTGAGCTTCTGCCCATGCTTCTCATCTCTGTTCCTGGGGTTTTGTAGGCGACTGTGGGATCCCTGGCAATAGGTGGGTCTCCTTAGTTGGTTCCTCAGCAGCGCCAGTTTCTGACTCTGGCCCCTGTCCTCAAGTCCTCTGGGCTTCTGGCCTGGCCACCACTGCCAGCTGCTTGTCCTATGATGGATCCTGGGAGTCAGAGGGTCGAGGAATTGCATGGACTGCCGAGGGTTCAGCTTCCATGGGGTTAGCTGCTGCAGCATCCTCATCCTCCAAGGAAGCTTCATCAGACCCAACCCCAAGGCATCCCCCCCCCCCATCAGGCCCCTGCTCATGTCTCCATCTCCAAAATCAGAGCTCCCTGACACCACAACTTGGCAGGGCACAGCAATGAAGCACAATGAGGTTAACTAGGAAAAGATGACCCCTCCGACCATGAATGACAGTTTCCCTGCAAGCTCTAATCTTGCCTAGAATCAGCCTCCATTGGTTCATTCACATAGGTGCCCCCATGATAGCCAGACGCTGAGTAAGCACTAAGACTGGACATGAGTGAGATGCTAAGGAAAGACAGAGCGGGGGGTGGAGGGGGTCATCAGGCAACCGAGACACTGAACTTGCATTCTATAAAATCTTGTTCATATGGCACATTGAAGGGGTGGAAGGACATGGAGGAGCCATACAAGCCCTCCAGATGGAAAGTGCCGTGGAGACAGTGACCTCGTGAAGTCCGAATGAATAATGCAGTAAAGCTGTATCGGTGCATAATTTTTTCTGAGCAGAGAACATCTCTTTCTTTTTTTTAAGGCAAAGGAACCCAACCCCGAGGAGCTGGGTTTTTTTTGAAACCTCATTGTAAGCACTGGAACAAAGGGCATGGGTTCAAGGTCCTGAACCCGTAGTGGCACTCACTGATGTATGGCAATTATCCTACATGAAGGATAGTCAGAAGTAAGATAGTAGTCCACTTGGTTTGCATGCTGGTAACTAAGATTCTTGCAAAATGTTGAGTTAGGTGGACCTGAATCTGATCCAGTGGCCCCCTTCTTATGTTCTGATACATGACTGCAAGTTTAGGATTGCCCAACAAGGACTGAAATTCCATAAATGATGAAGATAGCCTGTGGATGCCTTTGTTCTGTAAATTTAACACATGGGGGTGGGCTTTCTCACATATTCAGAAGCTGGCTACACAAGGCTGAAGTCAGCCCACTGCAGCCGGTTAGGAAAATCACTTCTGTGCTGGAGAAAGAACTGTGTGCGTGGTCTCTAGAATGTGTGGTCCCTATGTGTATAGCACTGAACATGATAAACTTATATATTATCCTGCAGGAGGGAGGTATTAGCAAAAATCACCCCCGCCTGCACCTACAGAACTTCTAGGTAGGAGCCAAGCCAATGGGATCACAGAGTTTTCCTACAGGTCAGGTGCAGGGATTTCTACCCGTGGAGGACAACTTTGTCAACTTCACCCTCCCATTGCGACAAGAACCAGAGCACATTTTCGGCTGCTCTTGTAGAGAGGAGTCAAGAAGATTGGGGGAGAAATCCTTGTGCCTGACATGCAGAGAAACCCACGGGAATCTAAGCCATTGTGTTCACACACCACAAAACAGACACTTAAGCATCAACCATTTGTAATTATGTGTGTGTAATACCTCTGTAGCAGAGCTGGGGGGAAAACGCTCACCAAAATCATTAATTTTCAAATAATGACAAGTATTTAACTTTAGGCTGAAAGAAGTTCCTCCACTTTAAGGGATCTCCTTCTGGCTTATATGTTTCCTTATGCTAGAGGAAGGCGTTAGTCTTTGCTCACATATAATTCTGTGAAAATGCATGTTGAATATCCCCTAAGTATTCTTTGCATATCTGAATACTTGCCAGATATTCGCTAAATTGTTGGTATCTGTATCTGACATCCAACGATAAGTCAATATTTGATATTTGATATTAATATTTTATTTCAATACTTAATATGTGATCAAATTAAATGTGATGGTATTTGATAAATGGCATGTAATAGTATTTAATATTTGACAGCGTTCGATAGCTGACATTTAATGGTATTTAAGATTTCATTTTATTTGATTGCTGGCATGATAAGATTTCATTATATTTGATAGCTGGCAGGATAGTAGTTAATAGTTGACTGAGGGATATGTTATGGTCATGCCACTTGAAAGGTGACAGCTTATAAAATTTTGTACTTGATGCCCCCAAAAAGGAAACATTCTAAAGATGGCTCCAAGACCTTGTTCACACATGCAGAAACATGGAATGATACTGCAGAGGGTGTAGAATGAACTGTACCATTCCAGATTTCAGGGGGTGTATTTTAGTTTTCTTTGCATTAAAAAAAACTTCACAAAAGTAATACAACAGAGGAGAAAGAATTCTCTCTCTCTCTCTCTCTCTCTGCCGGCTTTCTATTTGGCAATGACTGTTTTTTCAAATAGCAGTGAGAATTCAAAACCATGACTTTCCCCAACTGTCTTCTTGCAATTTGACGAAAAACATTCTCATCCTACCCTTTCATTGCCCTGCCTGTGGGAACCCGGGCTTTAATTTAAAACAATAGTCCTAAACATGTTTGGTGGAGGAAAGAGCCCTCAAGTCAGAGTTGACTTACGGCAATCCCTGGTGGGGTTTTCATGGCAAGAGACTAACAGAGGTGGTTTGCCATTGCCTGTCTCTGCAATTCTGGTCTTCCTTGGAAGTCTCCCATCCAATTACTAACCAAGGCCAACCCTGCTTAGCTTCTTAGATCTGATGAGATCAGGCTCACCTGGGCTATCCTGGTCAGGGCCTAAACATGTTTACTCAGGAAGAAATCCCACTGCATGCAAGAGGTCTTATTCCCCAGTAAATGTATGGAGTCTCAGTGCCTAACCAATTGCAGGAGAGGCCCTGCTTCAAGTTCTGTGCAAGCTATATCCAGCTAACATTTATTTGGCTGCTCTAGGTGGGGAAACCAGTCAGTGTGGGGAGATAGGCCTTCGCCTCCCTGAAGGCTCTGTCAATTTCACCTCCCCTTCAGGAGGCAAAGATGAAATTAACAAATCTTCTGAGGAGGGATCTCTGCCAGCTCTGTGTAGAGAAGTGAAATTTTTCAACTACACTTCCCGGCAAACATTGCATCTCCCTACACTTGAGCCTCCTCGTGTAAGATGTCTTGTATAGAGAGTGCTGAGTTCTTTCTGGAGATGTCAGCCATCAGGTGCCAGATGTCCTTTTGGAGGCAGCAGGCACTGACACACCTCTGCCTTGCTCTTTGCCCTATCATTAATCTCAGGTCTCGCTCTTAAAACAAGACATCCTCCACCCAAGCTGTCTGGCAGGCAGGTAATTGGAATCCTTGCCCCCAACCGTCCCCGAACTTCCCTGTTTACACCCCGCTGCCCTGGTAATATCAGAGCCAGTAATGATTGCTTTGCTTCCTTCTTTCCCCTGCAGTGGAACAGCCAACTTCAAGCGCACACCTTTTTCAAAAATGCATCTTCGCAGCACTAAGCCTTAACACAGAGAATAATAGAAGAAGGCTTTTCAGTGGGATATTCTTAGCTGGAGCACCCACAGAGAGAGAAGAATCTTTTCCAAGAATCTAGGCGCATTTGGATTGTTTTAGCAGAAGGGGAGTGGGAAACACTGTTGTCCTTCACTTTGGTTCTGTCTCATAGAACTACATGAATCCTATCCATGCCCACCGAATAACGATCTCATCAGTCCTGGGATTTGGGATAGTCTGATTTCGTGTCTGCTGCTAGATCAGCAAGAGCTGGGTGCGGGAGCTCAGACGACATGCCTGCAGCACCAAGACAGCAAAGGAGGCGAGAAACTGATGGAGATGAAGTGTGGGGTGAACAGTTGCCTCGGCCTAGAAGAAGCAAGTGGTGCTCTTGTTCTGGCCAATGACCCCAAAGGAGCTAGGGGGGCCTCACCCCCCAGTGTCCTTCTGCTGTTCGAGAACACCAGCGGTAGCCTGCATTGGAAAATGGTCTGCTTGTGGAACAGGCAACGGGAAACTGGTGTGGCTTGAAGAGCTGCCTATCAGATGCAGAAGAAGGGAGAGGCTGGATGATGAGTCTTTGAGCCACTCTCAGATGGTTGGATAAATTTAGTCGTTGAAGAGTAGAGAATTTGCACAGCGGATAAAGAATCACAGACACGTGTGTTCAGCTTCTAAAATAATTATTTACTACATATAGGGTAAAATAATAAAGATTACATTGGAGATAAAATAAAGAAGAGCTAACTTAGTTCCTACATCCTTACGTCCTGGAGATAACGGTCTAACTAGCTGGAGAGCAATGGTGTCCTGAGTAAAGGAAAGAAGGTTAATTGCCCCCCAATAAACCTGGTCAGCCAATAATCAATCCTAGATCTGTTCATCAAGCATGCAACTCCCCTTTACCCTGGCGGGAAGAACAACTCGACATCTAACTGGCCTCATGCTAACTAGCTGTGTCTAACTAAACACAAACAGATTAACTCTTTCACAACTGAAGAGAATGACACTTGTAAAATCCCAACACAGATCAATATTGTCCACTTCCTTCTGTACCCTGGCCAATCAACTGGAGTATCTTGGGAGGAGTGCATCCCTTTCTTACTAAGGAGCATAGCACCAGACAGAGCCACATGTGGCTAAGCACAAGTTACCAAATAGTTAAATATACCCATGGAATGACAGGAACCGTCTGCTGTATTTGTAACATCTGCTTCCCCAAACCTTTCTCTCTGCAGATGTTGATGCCGAATATTCACTTGCAGTATTCAATGGCCATATTTGATGTTCAATCATATTTAATTTCAGTATTCAGTATAGGACGTTCATGGCTATTTTTTATATTTATATTTTACAATCAATAGCACTTGAGAGTCAACATACGACATAGGAGTAACTCACCGTATATTTCAAGGGGAGGGGACAAAAAAGATGTCATACCCTGCTAAGCATGCTGACTTCAACAGATTTAGAATGGCACCACTCTGCTTAGGACTGCATTGTAATTATTGATATCTTATTGATATCTGTGGCTGAGATCAGGCCAAGTGTAAGGGGAGAGCTGCATTACCAGTTGTGTGTAAATGATGCCCTACAAACACACACAAAACTCAGCAGCTTGTAACTGCATGCAAAGAAGGGAGAAAGGGCATTCATTTAGGCAACTGTCACTTTTTTTCCTGAGTGGACACACTTCACAACTACACAGGAAGTTATAACGTTGGTATATGTGTTACCATGTGCAGCACCAAATTGCATAGGATGTTTCCATGCCGGTTCTGCCAGCCCAGATCTTTCAGCTGATTCTGATGCTGCAATACCAATATGGAAGACCAGTAAACCACTTCCTAGTCCTACTGTCTACCCCCACAGCAGCTCCTTTGTTATCAACCTACCGTCCACAGATCATCATATACATCAGAGAAGAAGAAGAGTTGGTTTTATGCCCCATCCTTCACTACTGGAAGGAGTGTTGGAGTAGCTTATAATCACTTTCACAACTGACACCCTGCAAGGTGGGTGGGGCTGAGAGAGCTCTGAGAGAGCTGTGACTGACCCAAGGTCACCCAGCTGGCTTCAAGTGGAGGAGTGGGGAAGGAAACCTGGCTCTCCAGATTAGAGTCCTGCCAGTCTTAACCGCTACACCAAAATGGCTCTCACTGCACAGTTTGCTGCCTGTATTCTAGCTGCTTCCTACAAGGCCTGTATTGCATTGTTTTTAAAAACATTTGATGTAAGGATCCTCCCAAGGAATTACACTCCATTGGTTTTTTTTGAAGCTTTATTGTAAGTCCTGGTGTCATGATATTACGAAGGCTTTGTAAGGAATAAGGCACATAAAAAAACAGTCCCACATATACTTCAGAGAGAACTAGTTCCCCCCACCCTTGGGGGGGCTGGGCATTGAGGCTTAGAGAACTCAAGGCCGATCGGCCAGGCTCCCAGCTGCACAGCCTTGAAAGGGAAACCCAGCTGCACCATCCCCCACCCTTGGGACAGATGGCAGGTGCCAGCATCCTGACACTTGAACTCAGAAGTTCTATTGATAATAAGAAACCTGCAGAAGTTTTGTGTTTGGTTTGTGTAATACATGGTGAAATCTTATTTCTTATTTCTTACATTGCTGGTCTTCAACCTCAAACCCACTGAATATGGGTCAGGCTAAGCTGTGCTCACCACATGACAGGAAATTATGCGACAGGAAAAGGGAGAGCCAGAGCTATGACTCCACCGGTGTCAAGACCAGGACCATGGGCAAGAACTGGGGCTGCAAACATCAACTAAACACCAAGAGAGATACCACAGTGAGGAACTAGTCAAGGGCCAAAACCGTGGAGGAGTCCTCTCAACCAGTTCGTGACCTGGCCTCATCTTGTACCGCTCTTCTCAGCATCGACAGAAAGAACAAAAAGGCACCCTTGCTTTCTAAGAACCTAGGGCAAATCCACACTCACTCATCTTCCGCTTATCTTGCGCTGTCGTGGCAATCGCCTTCATTCCACTACCAAGCTGTGCATCCTCACATTCACCCTTCCGGTGCATCTTCATGGCGCAATCAGTTCTCCACACGCCACCGAGTAAAGCGTTACCATGGGCGGTTCCATCCTCTGCCGTCAGAATTGACGGCGCACGTCACTTCCCTTTTTTTTTAAAAAAAAGGGTCACTTATCCTGTATACTGATATCTTGACTTTTGATAACTGGCAATGTACCCTCCCCCTTATCTTTGATTGGCTCATTTTTTCTTGTCACAGAACACTTTTTTACATTGTGGGAAAGACAGGATTGCTCAGCTTAGCACCTTGCACTCTTGAAAATTGGGGAACTCAATGGGGAAACGGTCCCCGTGTGACATGCACATGCTCCGGTGACCGTTTCTTTTCCCACGCAAACCGCTGCTCACTACGGTTGGTTTACCGGTATACTGACCATTATGCACTGTTAAAAAAAAGGGGGAAGAAAATGTATTTCCGCGAATATCACGTGGTTTGGAGGGAAGGCACAATAGTGGTGCAGTGATGGCAGGGAACACGCGGAATGGGAAAGCGTGTGAGTATCTGCAGGAATAGCACGCCAATTGTGAAAAAGCCGTGGAAACAAATAGGTAGTGTGGATTTGGCCCTAGTCCCATCCCACTCCCAAAGTCGCAAAAGTGTCAGCTGTACAGGAGCTTGCAACATGGCAGGGAGGAGTTAGCCTATACGATGAAGACCTCTTGTCACCCGTAGATGCTAGCCACCCATGCAGTTGCCTTCTACTGAGTAAGGCCATTGGTCCATCATAGTCAGCATTATATTGTTGAAGGCTTTCACAGCCAGAGAATGTTCGTTGTTGTAGATTTTCCGGGCTGTATGGCCATGGTCTTGGCATTGTAATTCCTGATGTTTCGCCAGCAGCTGTGACAGGCATCTTCAGAGGTGTAGCACCGAAAGACAGAGAGGTCTCAGTGTCAATGTCACTGAGAGTCATGGACACTGGGAGATCTCTGTCTTTCGGTGCTATACCTCTGAAGATGCCAGTCACAGCTGCAGGCAAAACATCAAGAACTACAATGCCAAGACCACAGCCATACAGCCCGGAAAATCTACAACAACTAACAGTCAGCATTGTCTACTCAGACTAGCAGTGGCTCATCAGGGTCTCAGGCAGAGGTATTTAACATCACCTACTGCCAACTTCTTTAACGGGAGATGCCAGAGATTGAACATGGGACCTTCTGCATGCCGAGCAATGCTCTACCATTGAGCCATGGCCCCTCCGGAAGGCCTGCCTCGGAATGTTTATAGTTGATAACATTTCTTGGCATTGGGAGGAAGCCGCGATGTCTGAACACTTCTGGCCCTGTGGAAAATAACAGTCTAAATTCCTGTGGGCTCTGAGCTTCCTCCCTGGAACAAAATAACTTGCCTGAGAACCTCGGAGAATCAAGGCTGTGTAGTGCTTTTCCCTTTTCCTTGAAAAAAGAAAGGCAATGTTGGCTCATGAACTCAGAGGGACTTCAGTTGCTTTGCTGTGCTTATGTGGTTTTTGAACCTGCCACTCCTTGCTTTGAATAAGAATATTAGAAGGAAATACATAATGCTTGAGCACCCAATTATATTGCTATCAGAGAATATATACCCTATGAATTAAATAGCCCTCTCTTTCTCCTTTTAGTGGATCAATGGCTTTCAGCATATTCAGGTAATCAGACACAGGGCTTGCCAGAGCATCCTCAGTCCTATCTGTCTGGGCCTTCACTCAAAGGGCAAATCTGTGACATCCTGTCTTGAAGATTTATATACTCTTGCTCCTATAAGCTCTTCTGATTTGCACTAGCAGAAAACACGATCAAATCAAATCCATTGGAAAGCAGAGTTGCACTTGCTTGTGTTACAAGGAAAAAAGAAAAGTGCCCAAACCTTCTTAATAGTAAATCCTCAAGTTTTCTAGATTCTTAAAATTCAGATTTCCCCTTCTAAACTTACTGACCTTTTAGCCACAGCCCCAATCAGACCATTTGCGCGATGGTATTGTGTACAGGCAACGTCCAGTACATCTCTGCTGCAGGTGCAAATCTGTGGATAGAGATTCAATAATAAAGCCAGTATGATGAGTTGGAACTAGAACTCAAGAGACCCATTCAGTGAGTTAGAAATAGAACTCAAGAGACTCAGGTTAAAATGCTTATCCAGTCATAAAGCTCATCGAGGAACTTTAGGCCAACCCTAACCCTAACCCACCTTGCAGGGTTGTTGTGACAATAAAAGGGAGGAGAGGAGGACTATGTATGCTACTCTGCACTCCTTAAATGAAGGGTGTGAAGAAGAAGAAGAAGAAGAAGAAGAAGAAGAAGAAGAAGAAGAAGAAGAAGAAGAAGAGGAGGAGGAGGAGGTTGGTCAGTCGATACAGCAGAAGGCTTCTTCCCTTTCCCTCAGCCCTGTCTCTCCAGCAGAGCCCATGCTTTAAGCATTGACTAGCAGGGTATGAACTGAGCAGCTCCTTTCTCCAGCTATTGTGTGAAATGTTCCTGCTAATCTGTGAGACTGATGGACAGTCAGGTGGGGGAGACGGCCGCCCCTGAAGCAGTGAAGGCTCCCTTTCATAGTCCAAGTAACTGTGAACTCCTCCAGATATCCCAGGAGTTCCAGCACACAGTTTGAGTCCCACATGCTCCTGCTTCCTCGTCCCTTTGCATTTCCCCTCCTCAGAAGCCAGGCAGTTGAACCATTTGCTTTGTTACACTAAAGAAAGCTTGGTTATGTTGCTTGAGTAACAACTGGGCAGATTTGGTTTCTGTTTCCCAATGACTCTCAAGTCCGCTCTCTTCCTCTCCTTGCCCTGGCCAGCCTAGAAAGCATTTCGACAGGCACAGCACATCTGTAGTCCTGCTTGGAGTTCAGGAGTGTGTGTGAAGAATGAGGACCAGGTTAGAAGAATACTGAAAAGGAAAGCCTTAGTGACGTCTGCTCTTACCTTTGTACTGTAGATTACTGTGCCTTTAAGCACAGGATGGGAGCACTGTTTGATTGATGGCCCTCAACCCATTCTGCTTTTTCATCTTCAGAATGTAACAATATTGTTGCTTGGTCTACAATGTGGTTTTGTGGGAAGATCACAACAACAACAACAACAGCAACAACAACAACAATAATAACCTGAATTAATAAAAAACTTCTACATTTGTTGTTCTAGGATGAAGGAATTTGGGATGCTTTATTTTGTACTTTCCATGTACCCATTCAATTCTGCCACACTGGTGAAATCAGGGAGGGGAAGTGGATTGAAGTATTTGGTCGTAGATCCAGAGGAGTTAGCCGTGTTAGTCTGTAGTAGCAAAACAGAAAAGAGTCCAGTAGCACCTTTAAGACTAACTAACTTTACTGTAGCTTAAGCTTTCGAAAAGCACAGCTCTCGTCATCAGATGCATGAACTATTTGGGGGCCTGAATAGCTTTCTCCAGGGAGGAACTGCCCATCCTGTTCCCTGTTCCTCTTTTTTTAAAGGCAGGATTGAATGTGCTCCACAGTAGGAGATTGTATTCAATTATTATTTAAAAATTGCCCACGGAGAATGAAGCCAACTACAGTCTAGCAAAGACTCAGGTAATTTTCACATTTACATTTGTGAAATTAAGAAAAGTCGTCCTGGATCAGAGCAAATGGCCATCTAGTTCAGCCTTCCTCCCCTGTTTTCCTTTCAGCTACGGATACCTTGAGGCATACTGCTCCTGAACCTGGACGTTCCATTTACCTATCATTGCTAATGGCAATGGCAAGACTGATCCTCCGTCAATTTGTCAAATCCCCTTTTAAAACTATCTGCATAATGGTCATCATTACTACATTGATCAGTATGGTCAAGGAATGAATATCAGCATGAGCTATAAAAGAAAAAAAGCTTGGCTTGTGTTCTCAGAATACTTTCAGAGACGGTAGTATGACGCTCACTTTTCAAAACAAGAGTACGAGGCTAAATTACACGAGATGAATTACGCGAGGACGCTCAAGTGAAGGGAGATGCAATGTTCGCTGGGAAGCATAGTTTGAATTTCACCTCTCTCTACAGAGCTGGCAAAGATCACTTCTCAGAGGGTTTGTTAAGAATTGACAGAGCCTTTGGAGAGGAAAAGAGGAAACTGACAAAACCTCTAAGGAGCTATCTTTGCTGGCTCTGTAGAGAGAGGTGAAATTCAAACTATGCTTCCTGGCTAACACTGCTTCTCCCTTCACTTGAGTGTCCTCATGTAATTCATCTTGTGTAGTTTAGCTCTAGCTAGCTCTGAATGGGGAACCTTATCATCTGCCGCAGTGGAAGCACTTCTCATTAAGTGACCTCATTGTACATGGTCAGAGTCATATGAACTTTATCATTATGTCTGCTTTTGTTTTATATATGTTCTTGGTTATTTTTTTAAAAAACTCTTCTAATTGTAGTTTTCTTGCATATATTAACAGATTGACAGTCTCAATGGAGGGGAGATTCCAACACAGATAGATCAGGATTCTTGTATACAAAACCTAAGTTACATAAATAAAAGCATAAATAAAAAGAGCAACAGATTCTCTTATTTTTCACAAAGCATTTAACAAGGGTATTCTGTTAAGGCTGCCTTGACATAAATTGAGAAGATGATTGATAGATACATAAAGATTAAAGAAGGGAGAAGCCAGGGGTGAAACTGACATAATTTCTCTGGTCTTCACCTTGCAGTGTTTATTTACTTATACAGCTATTTATACCCCACTTTTCTCCCCAATGGGGACTGAAAGCAGTTTACGATATTGTTCTCTCCTCATCTGTTTCAAACTTGCAACCACCACCCTGTGAGCCCAGTTAGGCTGTGAGAGTGACAGAGACCATCTTATCATCCATCAAGCTTCCATGACAGATTGGCCACTCCAACCCGAATCCTTCAGGTTATACTCTGTTACCCAGCTTGCTGGGTAACCTTGAGCCAGTCACATACCCTGAGCTTAAACTACCTCACAAGGTGGTTAGCAGAGTAAAACAGAGTAGAGGAGAATGATATAAGCTGCTCAGGGTCCCCACTGGAAAGAAAGGCCATGTAGACCTAATGTAAAGTCCTTGGGATGCAGTTACATAGCAATAAGCAACTGCAAGAGTTAACACATTTCTCTTTGGAACAATAGAAACATAGAACTGGAAGGTCCCCCGAAGGTCATCTATTCCAACCCCCCTGCACAATGCAGGAAATTCACAGCTACCTCCCCCCCTGCCACTCCCCCAGTGGCCCCTGCTCTAGGTCCATTGGAACACAAAAAAACCTCCAGGATTCCTGGCCAATCTGGCCTGGAGGAAAATTCCTTCCTGGCCCCAAAGAGATGATCAGCGTGACCCTGCTCATGTAAGAAAGGGCCACGAGAGCTGAGCACCGGCCCTCCCTCTCCCAGTTTGCCTGAATTCATACTGAGTCATAGAATCAGTATTGCTGTCAAACAGCCAGCGAGCCTCTGCTTTAAAACCTCTAAGGAAGGAGAATCCACCTCCTCCAGAGAAAGCCTGTTCCCATGAGGAACTGTGCTTACAGTCAGGAAGTTCTTCCTAACGTTTAGCCAAAAACTTTTTTGGTTTAATTTTAATCTGTTGATTCTGGTCCAGCCCTCTGGGGCAATAGAAAACAACTAATAATATAAATGTTTTCTAAACAAAAACGTTTGGATATTTCCAGTGGTCTGAAGGAGCTCAGAATTCAAGCAAGGAGTAACCTGAGAGTGCTCAAGTCATTTGATCCTCACACCAGGGCACAGCAGAAAGCTCCCCCCCCCCGCCACTTTCTCTCTCGCTCTCTGTCACACACACACACTTGCCTGCTCCCTTCTGCTCAGCCGCCATGACTTTCTTCCTCTCCTATAAAACACAACTTTGCAGCCATTCAATGAAGCAACTTCAGGCAGCAACTTCAGGACAGATGAAAAGAAGTTTTTCGCCCCTGCGAGATATATTCGCAGCCACAAGTTTAGAGCACTTCTAGCCACGATTACTAAACAAGAGCCTCTATATGCAGAGGCAGAGCCTACCAGAAACTGGGGTCAGATAACGGAGCCTTTGCCTCCAGTCCCTGTTTTGGAACAAAATCCTGGACAGAACTTCGTTCTGATCCGGAAGAGAAGTTCTTTATGTTCTTTAAAAGTGCTCTTTTTGACCACCTAAGATAATCGACCCCCCCTTCATAACGGCCAACACTCACACCAGACACCTAGTCCAATACTTAAAACTTTTAAAAACAACTACTACTACTATGCACATAACAACCACCTGCACAAACTTTGTGGTCCTCTCCCTTCTCTCAACTCAACCCATCTTGCTGTGCCTCTGGCGAGTCTTTCTACATCATCTCTGCCTAAATGAATGACTGGCGGGGATGCAGCAGACCAGGAACGGAGGGAGCTGAGGCGGGGATTTAGTTGGTACTGATAACACCCCCAAAGGGGTGTATGATTCGTTTGCTAGCTTTCTTAATTGTTCCGTTCCACGCTGTCTGTTGTCTTAAATGCTCAGTCAATTTATTAGCTTTGATTATATCGTTCTCTTTAATCGGGGCTTTTAAAAAAATCTAAAACACATGCCCCGATTTTGTTTTATTTTCTTCTGACCGCAAGAGGTCCAGGCTTGCATAACTGAATCACTTCCTTCTGAGGCGACTGTGGCTGCGGGTCTCCTCAAACGCCTGCTTCTCACGCTCTCTCCTCCTCCGGCCCAGAAAAGGCCTTTTCGGTCTCAGAGAAAACATCCCTTACCTGCTTTCAGACGCACCTAAGAGAGGAGCCTGTCTCAGGGGCTTCCAGAGGTGCCTTCCAACGCACAACGTTCCCCCCTCCCCGCAAGAAAATGCCAGCAGCTTGTCCTGCCTTTCCCCAACCAACTCTCATCCCGGATCGATTCCGCAGGAGAAGCATTTGCTTAAAGCTGTTTGAATTTGAAACGAGGAAATACTGGCTCGCCTTTTTATTATCCCAGGTGATAAATATTGCATCGTGCGCATTTAAAACTTTTAATACCAGGACGGGATCGTGCGAGTCACCTGTGGGTTCTCTCTTGCTTCGACTTCCCCGCTTTCCTTTAGCCCTCCCTCTTAAGGAAGAAGGCAAAGAGCCGGGTTTGTTCGAGGGGGGCGGCTTCTGGCCCCCAAGTATATGGGGAGGGGGATCCAGTCGGCAAAGGCGCGTGTCCTGCGTTAAACCGTGGAGAGTTTGAAGTCTCTTGGAAAGAGCTGTGACGGGTAGGGGGGTGGAAAGGGGGGCGAGAAGGGCCCTGCTAATGTTGCACTGAGATGATTCTCAAAGGCCCCCCAGGCAGCACTCAACATCCAGACTTCATTAAAATTTCATACCCAGCACTTGGCCAAGGTCTATTTATGAAAATGCGTTTTTCGTGGCATGGAAAAAACAGGACTCCGACGAAAAGAACAAAGCGGGAGGGGGCGGCTGAGCCGAAGGGGTGGCAAAGAGGCCTTAAAAAGCCAGGAGCCGCGTCCCGTCCAGCGCGGGATAGAGAGCTTTCAACTAGCGTCGAAGAAGCCAAATGGAGGTTGAATGGGAGGAGAGAAGCCAACAAATTGAAGTGG
Organism: Eublepharis macularius; assembly: GCF_028583425.1. Classification (NCBI taxonomy): domain Eukaryota; kingdom Metazoa; phylum Chordata; class Lepidosauria; order Squamata; family Eublepharidae; genus Eublepharis; species Eublepharis macularius. The sequence continues at coordinate 21,931,117 of NC_072802.1, forward strand.
GGGGTCTCGGAGCTGCCGAGAGCTGCTTCAGCACTTTGGACAGTTCCTCACCTCTACTTCAGCACCTTGGGCAGTCCATAGGTTCCTGCTTTGCGCCCCAAATTCCGTAAAGGCCAATCCTTTAACACAGAAGGGCAGGCAACCAGAGCCGGAGCGCTGCTCTTGAGCTGTCCAGGGTGCTGAAGCAGCCCTGACGGGGACCCTACTTACATTATTGACGAGCTGAGGAGCGGGCGGAGAGGAGGGGGGTGACGGCGAGCTCTTGCGGAGAGCAAAGTGATTTTTTTAAAGCCAAACAGAAACCTCTCATTCATACATTCAAATCTATTCCCTCTGCCTGATGCCTGAGAGAGAGGGTTTAATGTGGTCCCAGGCGGAAAGCCAAGCAAAGCAGAAGCACGGAGAGTCTGAAAGGCAGACTAAGCGCCAGGGTAGGAGCTGAACGGGGGGAAATCTCGAGGGGAGGGGGGGGAAACTTTTTTCGTCCAAGTTCAAAAGGCATAATTCGATAAGGATTTGAACTAGACCCTTTCCAGTCAAGGTCCAAATAGGCAAACACTAGGTCTGATCATGCCTGGCGCAAGCCGGCCTGAGGTAAGGTATGCAAACCTATGCCCACTTACTTGAGAGGAAGTGTCAGAGAGTAAACATGCCTAGAACGAAGCTGTTTGAGACCCAACTTTATTCTCTTGTTACAATCAATGGGACATGACTTTTGACTGGATCATATCCATTGCCCAATGAGCAGATGATTTACACGCCATTGCTGTTATTTCTGCAGTGGTTCTATCACCACCACCCTTACTTTGGCAGGGTGTGAATGTAATTCAGTTCCCTTTTCCTTTTCAAGAGCATACAACATTCTTTTTGAGCTACTGGGAAAAGTTGACTTTAGTCCATTACAAAAGTTGAATTTAGTTAATTACTCATGCACGCTTTGGATGAACCATAGAATAAAATCATACTATAAACATTACACTGTATTTTTAAAATGTGAAAATAAAAACCCATCTCAGTTCGTAAAGAAAGAAAGAAAGAAAGAAAGAAAGAAAGAAAGAAAGAAAGAAAGAAAGAAAGAAAGAAAGAAAGAAAGAAAGAAAGAAAGCGTCCATTCACTTAAAAAAAATACAGGCGTTTCATAAAACCGTAAAAGCCAATCCGAATGAAATTGTATAGGCTACTTTTTTTGAAAGCCAGCGCTTTGGAAGGGTTAGCATAAAATTACACACATTTGGGGTTACAACATTTTTTCTTTTCTTTTGCTTTTTTGATGTTCCTTTGGTGACCCTAACCCAAACCCCTCGGATTGTGGTTTTTGTAGTGATGGTGGTGGTGGTGCTGTGATTAAACAATCCAGGACCAGCAGAAGCACTGGGCCTTATCCAGACTGTTACGACCATCTTCAAAGGGCGAACGGCAAGCCTGCTGGGATCGTCAGAACAGATCCCAAGGAAACCAAAATATAAAAAGAAAAGGAACGGCTGTTTGCCCGAGAGAGATTCCGCAGCGAGATTTTCGCAGCCTCGGAGACTGGCAAACTGATCAACCGAGTTGCGGTCAACATTGGACGAGCGGGAAAAGATTTTTTTTACTTTATTTTGTGTACAACAAAAATATTTGATTTTTTAAAAGTCTTATTGATTATCTCCAAAAATCAGTGCCATGAACTTAAACCCGAATCCCTGTGAATTGATGGAATGCTTCATCTCCTGCTGCCCCCTCCCCTGTTGCGAATTTTAGATTGCAGGCTCTTCGGGGCAAGGACCTGTGTCCGTTCTCTGTGCACTCTGATGGAGACAAATAGATTTAAGATCCAGAGGAGTTAGCCGTGTTAGTCTGTAGTAGCAAAACAGTAGAGTCCAGTGGCACCTTTAAGACTCACCAACTTTACTGAAGTATAAGCTTTCGAGAACCACAGTTCTCTTTGTCAGATGCATGGATCTGTCAAAGAGAGCTGTGGTTCTCGAAAGCTTATGCTACAATAAAGTTGGTTAGTCTTAAAGGTGCTACTGGACTCTTTACTACATAGACTTAAGGCTCTTAAGAGAGGGCGGGAAGGGATTTCCCGTTCCCCTTGACACCGCAAGAGCAGTGGGGCCACTTTACATCTGAAGTCTTCTTTCTCCAGAGCCGGCTGTCTTGGCCTGTCGTTTTCACGTTTGTGATGGTAAAATATTTTAAAATATGTTTCTTTTAATTTCTTTTTTTAAAAAAATATTCTCATTTTGTTGCTATGATTTATTTCAAGTTTTTAAAAACTTGGTTTTTAAAATCATATCTCATCCCTTCCTGCCCTGGTCTCTCTTTCCCGTTGAAATTGTAAGTGCCTTGAGGACAAGGCTTTCGCTCGCCAACAGTGAAAGGAAGCCAACAACGTTTGGCTTGCGCTGGACCTAAAATGGTTCAGAGGCCGCTGAGAATCCAGTGTGGTACGGCCAGCCTGTCTGCTTGTCTCGGGGTACCGAAGAGGGCTTTTGCTTGCTTCCCAGGCAAAAGAGGGAGGTGGGCAAAAGGGAATGCACCAGAGCATAACTAACTTACGGAACTCCTTGCCACCAGGTGTGGAGATGGCCAGCTCTTGAGTAGCGCTCAGTGGAGACGGAACGAAGGATAGATTTGTGAGCTTGTACCGCTAAATAAAACCTCTTTGCACAGAGAAGTCTCTGAATCAGGAAGTCCTCGGTTCGAATTTGCCTCTGCCATGAAGCGTCACGGATAGACTCTCCTTCCCCCCTTCCATCCATACTATGTACGTGTCTGCCAGAGAATCGCAACGGACTTATGGCGACCCCCCCCGCCCCCAGCAAGGGGCATTCCGGGCATGAGATGAGCAGAGGTGGTTCGCCTTCTGCATAGCAAGCCAGGTCTTCCTTGGTGGTCTCCCATCCAAAGAGAGAGGCTGATTCCTATGTAGCCTTCCCACCAGTCCATCAGTAATAGGGCGATTATAACGCCAACCTACCTTACAGGGTAAGTGGAACGATTACACTCGGTAGTTGTTGCAAGAACACTGGCCAGTGCGAATCGACCGCCGGGGAGCTTCTTAGAGGCCTTTGCTTGGCCGCTGCAGGAAACAGAAGGTTGGCCTAGCAGGGCCTTTGGTCTGACCCCGCAGGGTTTGTCTCATGTCAAGAGGGAATTATTTGTGTGCAGCCTGTTTCTTTCCCTCCTGGTGGTGGTGAGGAGGGGGCGTTCTGCAGAGAGACCCACCAGGGCTCAGGCCTGAAATATCATGGCTCTGTATAACTCCCACCCCCCATACCAGATCCAGCACCATGTACACACACACACACACACACACACACACACAAGAATACATTCTGCCAACCCCAGGAGCCAGAGGCAGGGGGAACAGAGGCAGAAATGTTCCTAATGATTCTCTGACATTTGACGTTTGACAATAATAGACTCCTTTGTGACTCTGGTAAGAAGATCCATTTGTCTTAATGGAAACCATGTGGAATACCCGATCCCTTCCTGCGATCCTGTCTGAAAGTTGGAATTCCTGTTGTGTTGAGTTGTGTTTGGGAAGGAGGTTGTGTAGGACACAATGGCATGACCTCTCGCTGCAGGGACTGGTTCGTTCCATGTTGTATTATACTTCTTTTTCATGGTATTCCCTTTGTTGTGTTTATCTTATAAATACTTTATATTTATAATGTGCTATCTTCAGTCCTTCCCTCCTCCCCCTTGACCCAAGCAATGGAGGAGGGTGAAGGGGGGGATGTAAAACGTGCCTAGTTTATTTGAAATTCCAAAGGAAACACAGAGGCAAAACGTCACTTATCACACAGACAAAACTGTGAGTTTTTTAAAATGTAGCGGATATGCAAAGAAAAAAAAATAAACCAACAACCTCTTAGCAAGCGTTTACATAAATATTTGCAAGGTGAAAAGAAAAAGAGCTTTAATGATTTCTAAGCATTATATTCCGATTAACTCCCCCCCCCCCCATTTAGATTCTCTGTTGGGAGAATGCATCCTGGGAAGCAAAAGAAACGGAGAAGGTTGGGTGGGAACCAACCAGTTAGGAGATCTCCAACCACGATTTTCTTTAATAGTTAGAGTGTTTAATTTTTTTGATTGTCAAAGAGTCCTTTTTGCGGGGACATTCTACAGACGTCAAATCTCCCCGGTGGAATGAAAGCAAAAGAAACCCCGCTTGAATTCTTTTCCTTTTAGTTCCACTTCGTCCGATGTGAAAGCCGGGGTGCCCGGATCAACCTATGCGTGGGGCTTGCTGTTATCTTCCCCTCGCCTTTAAAAATAAAGAGGAGGAGAATAGATATTGCGCCTGGGAGAGACAGAACCAAAGCCCTGCTGAGCTGGGCTCCGGTGATGGGACGGGGAGATAGGCAAGGAACGAACCTCGCTGGGCAAGCGAAGAAGAGCCTCGAGAGGTCCGGGCCAGGAGAGCTGGGCTTCAAGATGCCCTCCACCACCACTTTCCCGGGCCTCAATCGGCCAGCAGGGGTGGCGATTCCAAGAGCGTTCCTTTCGGAATGCCGTTGTTGCTGTTTGCACAGCCTTGCCCCTAAACGTGCATAAGGATCGCATTGCAAAAGCACCCAGGGATCGACCTCTCCCCTCAACAAGGATCTAGGGCAAGATACAACATGAACAAGCTTTAGCTGACGGTGGTGGTCACTCATGCTGAGGTGGTGGTGGGGGGCAGGGGGATCGCCTCGCGAAAGGGTCCGAAATCGAGGCCACTTGGCTCCTCTTTCTTTAACGGTTTTCTCCCCGGGTGACCATCCGGACAAGTAATGCTGGATCTGCCCAAGGGCATCCTTTCCTCCTGCGGCCAGTCGCATACCGCGAGGACCTCCTGGGCCCGTGTCTGGCGCTTGGTCCCCAGCAATCTGAGGTATACTGCCTCTAATCCTGGAGGCTCCAGCCGGCTAATGGTATTTGCTGGAGAAGTTTACTTGATCTGGGTGGCGGAACTGGGGGACTCTCCTTCCACCCACCCCCCTTTTGGAGTGACAGCGTTTCCGTGGAGTTGAGGGAGACTCCAGAGCGAGGCCTCCAATCTTTCCAGGTATAGGACTCTTGCAGTCTGAACTCTGGTTAAAACCTTGGGGGGGGGGGGGAGTCGGAGTAAGGCTGCCTTTCGGAAGGGGCACTCATCCTTCCCCGGAAACATTTATTGGGTGAGGGAGATGTTAAAGAGTAGCCCCTCAAATAGCCTTTCAGACGCCCCGCATCAATGTTCTTTTAAAACACACACACACACTCAATGTGCTTCATGTTAACGACTTCCGAAGGCCAGGCTTTGCTACCCATCTCCCCACTTTCCGAAACCGCATCTCATCCTCACCCACACCCCAATCCGGAGGTACGCCTCGGCAAATTTGTTCAAGTTAGACAATTAAGACCCAATGAAGAACCAGACTGACCCATGCCTCCCTTCTCCCATAGAGGAGAACAATCGCCTCTTCTCTGCTCTCCGTGCAAGTGGATCCACACAGACATTAAAAGCTCACACACCCTTTTTGGAAGGGCCGACTTTGGGGGGCGGTGAAGTTTTTTCGACTATTCCGGAACCCTCGTCTAGGAAGCTCTTAATAAGACCGCGTTGCAACAGCGGAAAGGTTTGTATTGACAACTGAATCTTGAGGCTGTTATGAAATACTTCGTTGATATTCGTGTGTCCCGGTTACTCTCCACCCAATATCTGCTATATACTCTACTTCCTAACGAATCAAGCTACAAAAAACAGCCACAGATTTCTCCAAAACCTCAAAACTTGAAGAAGAGATCTGTGACTCACGAAAGCTCATACCCTACCACAAATTTTATTAGTCTTATAGGTGCTACCGGACTCTTGCTCAAAACCCGGGCCAGCCAGGAAGGTTGAACTCACCGCTACAGACAGTATTTGAGTACAGGGCTCGGCGGGCCGTGCCTCCTGTTAAACGTTGCGCTGCATTTCAAAAGGGCAGAGATGGCAGAGGCGGTAGATCCGGAGCAGAGTCTGGGAACCGGGGTTGTTACCGCGCGGCAAACTACTTCGATTGAAGAACTCCGTCTGAGCCGCAGAGCATTTAAACGTTTTCTTTCCCATTTCTTGCAACCGAACCTTAGCCTTCAAAGACGATTGATTCCCCGCTGGAATTCGGAACTTCTGCCGAAATAGCTCAAACCTCGCTGGCGCCGAGCTGTTTCTCTCGCGATTATCCAAAGCCGTGGAGCGAGTGAGGTAAAACGTGCATGGTTTATTTGAAATCGGTAGCATACACGGACACAAAACGTCTTCCTTCACACTCACCCACACGCACAAAAAATGAATAGAATCCTTTATTCCCCCTTTTAAAAAACGAAAGACATTTTTCTATTAAATATGCAAAGCAACCCTCCCCCCATCACGTCTTGCCTTAGAAAGTGCTGAGTCACAATTAGTTATTTGCTAATAATGACTTTTGTTAAATCATGGTGGTCTGTAAAAAGTTACATATAAATTAGACTTCTCCCTCCTCCCACCCACGCACGCACGCTTCCCGGCCCCCAGAATATACAAAATAAAATAAAATTCTTTGGGGGGTTGTTCCATCCTAGAAATAATTGAGGGTGAGTATAAGCGGGGAGGAAACGAATAAGGAAACGAATAAGCATCAGACAACCCAAACGAAACAATAGCTCTTTCAAAGAGTTCTGCAAACCACCCCCCGGAACTCTGCCTTCCCAATTCCACAGGGCTAAAGAGTCATCAACGCGACATTTAATGGTTTGATTGTCAAAGCGGATTTGTGTTCTCTTTTTTAAAAAACAAAACAAAACAGTGAAATTATACAGGCATTCAATATTTCCAGTGAAATCCAACCGAGGGACATCGCCTCTCTCCGGCGCTCCAAAAAACAGTCCTTCGTCTTGGTGGGATTGGGGAGGGGGGTGGGTGTCGCTGTTTTCCTTCTCAATTCGCTCTTGGTTTTATTTCTCTCGTTTGAACGGATGAGGTAGAAACACAAGCCTTTTTATTGCAAACAATGCGATGGGATTTTGCTGCGCGATGAAACCGGGCAAGCGAAAGCCGCATGCGAGAAGCAGAAGGGAGCCGGCGGGGACAGCCCTTCTGAAGGACGGGAAAGTAACCTGGAGGGAGGGGGTGATTTTTTTTTCTTCGTGTAACAAGCAAAGAAATTCTTTTTTAAAAAGCCATGGAGCCGCAGCGGGAAGAAGCCTCATAAGAAGGACACAGTCGCGGTCAGAAATATATATATATATATATTTATATATTTATAATTTTCTCTCTCTGTCTCTCTCTCTCTCTCTCTCTAAAAAGAGCTTTTGGAACTCAGAAGGAAGGAGGAACCCCCCTCCCATTTCAAGTTTTCTTCTCCTCCTTCCCTCCCTTCTTTTTTACATACAGAGATGAAAATGGGATGGTAAGAGCAAGTCTCTCTCTCTCTTTTTTTAACAAACCAAAAAGGAAAATATCCCCACGGAAAAGACTCGGGTTTTGTTTGCACTCACCAGGAATACGGTACAGCAGTCGTGCGCTTTGCCCCCCTTTCCCGTATCTTTTTACCGCGCATTGTTCTTTCGCTTTAGAAAACCAGAGTCCGGGCCGGCCTTCTGGCCCCGGGAGGGCGCTGAGTTCTCTGCGGGGAGGCCGGGGCGCTGCAGTCCAGGCCGGGGAAGAGAGAGAGAAAGAGGGAGGCCTGCCTTCGGAGCGGCGCTTCGGGGAAGGCCTTCTGCAAGGCGTCGCCCGCGGGCGCCGCGCCGCTCCCGCTCCTCTCCCCGGGCCGGCCGCGCTCAGTAGGCGGCGGAGAACTTCATGCGCTTCTGCTTCTGCCGCTGGTTGCAGAACCAGACGCGCACGACGTTCTTCTTGAGGTCGAGCTTCTCGGCGATGGCGGCGATCTTCTCGGAGGAGGGCCGCGGCTGGACGGCGAAGTAGGCCTCGAGGGAGCGCTTCTCGGGCGCGGCGATGGAGGTGCGCTTGCGCTTCTTGTCGCCGCCGGCGTAGACCTCGGGCTTGGCCAGCTTCTCGCGCTGCGCCCGCTCGGCCTCCTCCAGCCAGGCCTCCAGGATGGGCTTGAGGGCCACCATGTTGTTGTGCGAGAGCGTGAGCGACTCGAAGCGGCAGATGGTGCTCTGGCTGAGGCAGCCCACGCCGGGGATCTTGAGGTTGGCCAGCGCCGAGCCCACGTCGGCCTGCGTCACGCCCAGCTTGATGCGCCGCTGCTTGAAGCGCTCGGCGAAGCTCTCCAGCTCGCGCGGGTCCGTCTCGGCCTCCGGGCCGGCCAGCGCCGGGTGGGCGGCCAGGCCGTGGGCCGGGTGGGGGCCCATGCCCATGGGCGGCTGCCCGTGCGCCGGGTGGCCCATGGCGTTGAGCGCCTGCAGGTGGGCGTGCGAGGGCGGGTGGGCCGGCGCGGCGCCCACGTCCCCCAGCGGCAGCGCCGCGCCCAGGTGCTCCAGCAGCTCCCCGTCCAGGCCCGGGGCCGGCGCGTGGTGCGCCGCGTGGTGGTGCGCGTGGCCGCCCAGCACCGACGGGTGGGGCAGGTGCACCGAGGCCGAGGCGGGCGCGCAGGAGACCGACACGCTGCTCATGGTGTGGTACGTGGCGTCCGGCTTGAAGGGGTGGCTCTTCTGCGCCACCATGTCCACCGCCGCCAGGGCCTCGGCGCCGCGCAGCAGCGTCTCGTCCAGGCCGGCGAAGAAGTTGCTCTGCAGCTGCGGGCGGGACGGAGAGAGACGGTCACACGCCGCGCCGACCCACCGGGGCCAGCCGGCTCGCGGCCCCCCGCCCCACGGCTCCACCGGCTTGGCCTGCCCCGCTCCCCCCGCAGCAGCCAAACCCGAACATTGCCCGGCGGCGCGGGGGGTCGACTGTTTTGGCCGTGCCCTCCTAAGCAGAGTTATCCCCGTCTAAAACCGCTGGTTCCAACGGGCTCAGACTGGCGTAACTCCTCTTAGGATCGCGCTGCGAGTTTCTCACGTGGCGGCTCAACGAGCACGAAGCCGTCAGCCCCCGACGGCGCCTCCGCCTCCCCTTCCCCAGAAAGTTTCAGACGTTGCCCGCTTGGGCGAAGCCACCCGCTGGCCCGCGTGTCCTCCTTCCCGAACTGGCATCGGGGCCCCAGCAGCCCTGGACCGGGAGGCTCCCTCCGAAGTGCAACCGGGGGGCATGGGGGGGGTCTCAGCCCTGGGTCCCTTGGCAGGTCTCCCACACTTGTCCCATTTTATTCCGCCCCCCCCCCCGGGACCCGGTCCTCACCTGCGGGGCGGGCAGGCAAGCCCTGCGGATGGCCTCGGAGCTGGAGTGCAGGTGGGTGTACTTGGGCTCGTGCAGGATGGGGTGCATGCTGAAGGCCTGTTTGCTGTTCATGGACATCATGGTGGCGAGCAGCGGCCGCTCCAGCCCGGCGCGCCTTATTGTCTCTGCCGCCCGCTCCGGCACTATCAATGACATTATAGAGCCGCCCTGGCCACGCCCGCCCGGCGGGCCGCCCTCCCATTGGCTGCGCGGCAGGCGCGCCCCGCCCACTACCCGGGCCCGGCCCGGCAGCCGCGCAAGGTGGACGGGGCGGGCTCCGCGGCCGGCGCTCGCCCGAGTTCCGCGGCCGGCCGGCCTCGCCCCGCCAGGAGCCGAGCTCCCTGGGCCCGCGGCGGGATGCCGACGGCTGCTTCCACTTCCACGGTTTGGGATGGCTGGACGGCGATGAGCAATCACAGTGTTCGGTAGACGCACCCAGCAGCTGACTCGGGAAGGCTCGACCCCTGGACACCGTGTTGGTCTTTAAGGAGCTGTGTGTGTGTCATGTGCCGTCAAGTCGCCTCCGACCTACGGCGACCCTATGAATGAAAGACCTCCAGAACGTCCTGTCATTAACAGACTTGCTCAGATCTTGCAAACTGGAGCACGTGGCTTCCTTTATTGAGTCAAGCCATCTCGTTTTAGGTTTTCCTCTTTTCCTACTGCCTTCCACTTTTTCACTGTTGACTTTTCCAGAGAATCTTGTCTTCTCATAATGTGACTACTGGACCCGAATCTTGCTCTTCTCCTGCAGACCAACACGGGTACCCGGCTGGAACTTTCTTCATATTCGGGAATCTTCAGCTTCAGATTCTCGGATCTGAAGAAGGGAGCTCTGACTCCCGAAGGCGTATACCCTGAAAGTCTTGTTGATCCCTAAGGTGCTGCTGGACCCAAATCCTGGGGGTAGACACATCTAGAGAGAGGGGAAGCTGGAATCGATGGCTCTGGGGGAAGGGGGAGCCCTAGAAGAGCCACCTACAAGTTATCTCTGAAAGTGATCCCTTTGGATTGCTGACCTATCCCATTCAAGCAGGATTTCAGATACCGTCCTGCTTGTTTCTTTGTTAAGGTCCCCCCCCCTTTGCTTTTGCCTTTCTCCAACGGAATCATTTAAATATCTCCCGTGTTGAAAAAAGAGCCCTGTTGGTCTCCAACGTTCCAGGAAGAACGGAGGAGAGACTGAATTGTTGGGGGGGGCATAGTCCCCCAAAACAGGAAAGGAAAAGCATTTGGAAGAGATAGCAATGTTGGTTAGGAAATGGTTTGATGCAAAAGGCTTGGGCAGTATGTGTTTCCCGTAAAATACACAAGTGCAGAAGTGCTAGAAAAGCACTGTCTTGAAAATAAAGTTAATATAGTAGAACAGGAACTGCTGCGAAGCTGCAGAGATTTTTTAAAAAAGTCAATCGTGTAGACACCTTTAAAAGTAACAGGATCTAGGAATTCTTTCTTTGAAAACAGACATGGAGGAGGGGCAGGGGAAATCCATTTGCTTATGCCTTCACCATTACTGGAGGCTGTACAACATCATCCATCAGAGCTCACAACCGCATAGAGAGAGTCTATGAATTCAGGTAACTGTATTCCTGTTGTACCACTGTTTGTTCTGCTTTGTTGCACAGAAACATCCAGGAGCAGACCATTCTCATGTGACTGAACACCGTTTGTAAAGAGCTGCTCAGGAACACTATAGGGGAAGAAACTGTACACACGAACAGAAATCCCATTGCATGAAATGATGGGATGAAAGCTCTTATGGAAATACTTTGCCCTGATCTGGATGTTCCAGGCTAGCCCAATCTCATCAGATCTCAGGAGCTAGGCAGGATCAGCCCTCGTTAGTAATTGTGAGGGACACCAGCAAGGCAGCCCAGGGTCGTTATGCAAATGGAGACGATGGCAAAACTCCTCTGAATATCTCTTGCCTTGAAAACCCTATGGGGACACCATAAGTGGGCTGCAACTTAACAGCACTTTCCACCACTACCACCACCACAGCTTCTGAAAAGTTCTGAATCACAAGCCATCAGTCGGGCCAGGCTCCGACAGATATGGGTGATCCATGACTGTAGTTCCAGATATATAACGTGCCCCTAAAAACCAGTTGCATCTGGAGTAAATGTCTGGATGTCCTGGATCAAAACCATAGAACTGAGGAAAGAGAGGTCAAATCCCTTTGGACAGGCTGCATGCGTTTTCTGATTGATTAAGCTATCTTTAGCCCTGGTGGGAAAAAAGACAGGCACAATATGGGTGTCTATCTCCTTCCGCCCGCCCGCCTGCCCACCCGCTAGCACTTCCTTCCTTCCCTCCCTCCTTCCTTCCTTCCACCCGCTAGCACTTCCTTCTGCCCGCCTGCCCGCCCACCTGCCATTCTCTACCACTTCCTTCCGTCCGCCTGCCCGCCCTCCTGCCCACCCTCTACCACTTCCTTCCTTCCCTTCCTTCCTCTACCAGAGATGAAAGCAACCTGGGGGAGTTACAGCACAATAGAACGAAATGATAATTTTGCCTTAATGTGCTGGTTTTAAGGGTCTGGCATTCCAGCTATGAAAGTCCAGCTTGAAGTTTAGTTAGGTCTCATTATTCCTAGAGAGGGAAATCAAATTCTTTGTAGAAAATCTGGAAAGATCTTGCATTGGTCAATCTTAGGGTAATTTTAATCTCCCCTTCGAAGTTTTCCCTCCTTTGTATATGTTTGGCTGGAGTAATATTTTGATTTTATGGTTGGAAGGAGAATTAGAAAGACAGGTGTAGTCTATATAATGCAAAGAGGGTCTTTCTCCCCCCGCCCTCTCCAGGTAATGATCAATTATTAAGTGAGCAAATACTTTAAAAATAGATAGTCCAGTGGATTTGTGCAACATGCGTGCGTGCATGAGAAGTGTTGTCAATTTTAACAGGACACTATCTGTGCCCACATTCATCCTTGTAGGTTCCCCTCACAGTCTGCTAAATGTGTAAAAAAGCTGGCCGAAAAGTACACACTGCTTACACACCCATGGTCATCAGGCTGCACAATGTAAGCTATTCATTATAACATTTTTTTGCTTTAATATGAAACATAAATAAAGAATAGGTATGCAACAAAGTAGTAAGTTACAAAATAAGTAACAGGCTTACAGAACAAGTCTAAAATGCATTTTTGAAATAATTCTGCAATAATATTGTAACACAAGAACAACAGACAGATCCAGGGCAAAGTTGCAAAAAGAAGATTGAAAGCATCTTAAAGACTATTGGGAGCACAAGCAGACAAGATGGATTTTGCCTAATTGTTAAATTTGCCTTCACAGATTTTTATCCTGCTCAAAATAGTATGCATGACCTTCTCCATTGCACTTTCACAGCAACCCTGTGAGGTAGGCTAGGCAGAGGGGAAATGAGTAGCCCAAGAGCACTCAGCTGGGTTTATAGCAGAGTGGCAGTTTCGGCCAAGCTCTCTCCATCCTTGTACAACACTCTTAAGCATTACCTCACATTGGCTCTTCTTAACGGGAATGAGGCCAGGCTCATGTCTAAAAAGAAAGGTCCTTAGTTTAGGAAGTAGCATAGAAGACTGCCCTCCCTGTAAGACCCTTATTTCCTAAAGGCAAAGAATGTCATGGAAATGTCATGAGTCTTTTACATGCAGGGCCATCCACAGAAAGCATCTATGTAGCTGAAGAAGATCTACTTGGGGGAAGGTGGTTGAGTACATGCCCTGTCTACAAAATGTCCACAGTTCACTCTTCAGTATCTTCCAGTTGTACAGCTGGAAGAGACCTATACTTTAAGATATGCACCACTAGGAAGTTTCCATGTTGCTTAACATGCCAAGGAAATCAGTTAAGCGTTGTTTCAGAAAGATGTCTTCTCTGTGTTCAACTTTGTTTGTTTTCAGATTTCCTGCTACCATACCCTATTGTATCTGTTCATGGAATGTCCTAATTGTTGTTCGTTATGGTACTTTGCTCAGCGAACGTCCCAGCTGTTGACAGTATTGTATTTCATTTGCACTGCGTAATCCGCCTTGGATCCCAGTGAGAAAGACAGACTATAAAATGAAAAAAATAAATAATAAAATAAAGCAGCTTCACTCAATACACTATACTGGGCCAGTCAGATTGATACCGTGGCTAGACATAAAACCGACTGATACAGTCATGATTTTTTAGTTGGTCTTCATTTTTGCTAAGAACTGAATGTTTTGAGTCTGATTCATCTGTGTGCAAAGAATGAAGGGTGGAATCCCATCAGTGCTCCCCAATCTGTCTATTTATGCTGCTTGGAATTTACAAAACCTCCAGTCAGCTAATCAAAAGGGACCAACTTTAACTGCCAGGGCCTCAAATAGAGAGGGTGCCAGTTTGTTTTATTCTGGTTTTTTTATTTATTTAACAGATGCAATCACATCCTCTCAACCTAGGATTTCTCACAGGGTTGTTGTCAGGATAAAACAGAGGAGAGGAGAGCAATGGAAGCTGCTTTGGCTCCTCCCTGGAGAGAAAGGGAATGTATAAATATCGTGTCTTGTCTAATCCCCTTGTCTAATCCAAAGTTTGAAAGAGGCCCTTCCCACCTAACAACGATTTTGTTTATGATGTGTGTTTATTCCCAAATGAATGAACACATGGACCCCCAAGACCCATTTGTTTGCAGGATGTAAATGAATGGGGAAACCTACGGATGAAAGCCATTCATTGATATGGAGCCTGGAAGTATGGTTAGAAAGTTCACAGTGGTCCAAGAGTGAAATCCTCCTCCTTCCCACTCCTCTCCTTCATCCAGCCAATGGATGAGCAAGTAGGAACAGAATTTCTCTCCTTTCTCCACCATCACCAGTCTTTCCGGTGCATAGAAGGAGCTGTGCCCGAGTGTATCCTGGGAAATGTCTTAACGTCAGGCATTTGGATGACTTCATTTCCCGGTGTGTATCAAGGCACAGAATCTTGAATATGCCTGAAACAGTGTCCAAAGCACTGGAGGAAATGCAGTGGGGAGCAGTGGCATAGCGTGAGTTGCCAGCACCCAGGGCAACTCCTGGCAGGCGGTAGCCCCCCCTAGCATGGACAAACTCCCAGGACTGTGTGATGACATCACTTCCAGGAAGTGACATCATCACACAGAGTGCGGCTGCCCTCCCCTCCGGGAGCACTCCTGCAATTTGGGCTGCTCACCTCCCCATCCCTTACCTGGCAGCTCTCTGACACAGCCACCCACGCCACCGCCACCAGCTCGGCGCACTCCTCGGCCAGCAGCCGCTGCAGGAGGGCCAGCTCAGTGCGCAGCAAGCCGACCACCCTGTTGGTGCGGCAGGCAGCCAGAGTGGCACAGGTGGTCTCCAAGGTGCAGCGCCCTGCCCCTAATAATTATGCTTGCCCTCTCAGGAGCGCTCTTGTGATTCAGTCCTACGGTGCCGCTGGCCACATTGCCGCCGCCAGCTAGGTGCACTCCTCGGCCAGCAGCCGCTGCAGGAGGGACAGCTCGGTGCCCAGCAACCTGGCCACCCTGTCAGTGCTGCAGGTGGCCAGGGCACTGCAGGTGGCCTCCCACAGATGCAGCGCAGGCTCTCCTCAGTGCAGTGCCCCCTAAAAATTATGCACCCAAGGCGACCACCCCTCTGCCCCCCCCTACGCTATGCCACTGGTGGGGAGGCCCATGCGCCTTCTTGTTGGACGGCTGGCTGCCTGATCAACTAAACGGTCCTTAATTGTCTGGCTCTCCCACTTGCAACCTGTATCAGGAGAGGGCAATCCATTAGCATAACCCTGGCCTTGATGTGCTATGTGCTATGTTCTTGTTCTTGTTCTTTATAGTCCACCTTTCTCACTGAGATCCAAGTTGGATTACACAGTGCGAGTGAGACTTGAAGTTGTTTATTCATTTACTTCATTTATGACTCATTTATACTACCTCCTCAGGAAGGCTGTTCCACAGGGTAGGGGCCACCACAGAGAAAGTCTGTACATGGGCTGCAGTTGATTTCGCCCATGTACAGGGTGGCACCTGCAGGAGATCCTGTTCAGATGAACCATGCTGCCCTCTGTGGAGGAACATAGGGAGAGAGGCGGTCCCATAGGTGTGCCAGACCAAGGCCAGGAAGAGCTTTGTATGTGATACCTTGAACTGAGCACAGTAACTGATAGGTAGCCAGAGGAGTGACTGCAGGATGGGGGTGATGTTCATGCTTCTGCTCACTCCTGATAATAGTCGAGCTGCAAAATCACATCTTAAAACTAACAAAAGCACATCATTAAAAGTATTAAACTGGAGCTAAAATACATACAATAACATTAAAGCAAGAATTAAAACATTGAGCAGGGAGCGCCAAATGAAATGAAAAAATCTTCACTCACTGGTGGAAGAGAGCAACAGAAGGGAACAAATGAGACTCCCCGGAGAGAGAGTTCCAATGCTTTGGTGCCACAACTGGGAAGGCCCTCTCCCAGGTTGCCACTTGCCTAATCTCAGAAGGTGGGGGGCACCCAAAGTAGGGCCTCGGAAGCATTGCCGGCACCAGGGTCACTGGCGCCTGTGGCAACCCCCCCTCCTGCGCGTGCACAGCACACGCATGCCACAGACTGCATGATGACATCATCACGCAATGACGTCATCGCGCAGTGCAAGCAGGGGCATTCGCCGACGGATGGCTGGGGTGGCGAGCGGAGGCTGCTCCGCGCTGCACATGCTGCCCCGGCAGCAGCTCATGGCTGCTGCGCCCGGCTGGGGGTGTGTGGCGGTGGTGGTGGCAGCAGCATGAGGCTGGCTGGCAGCTGCGGGCCAGCCACGCCAGCTCCCCGGTGCACACCTCCACCCCCAACACCCCCTCCAGTGCCTCTCCAGGGCCCTCGCGCCTGAGGCCACTGCCTACCTGGCCTCTATGGGCTTGCTGGCCCTGCTCGGAAGGTGACTTCAGTGGTCATGTAGTTTTGTAAGAGCATAGACAGTCCAAATAGCAGTGTACACAAAAGTTACATAGGGAATGCAGCATAGAGAGAAGGTGTGAAACCCCTCCAGAGACATAACCCTGATTCAGATCCTCCCCTTGATTGTATTTTAAGCCCAGAAAACTGCACAGGAGATCCATTCTTATATCTCCGGCTGCCATATCTAGTCTCATTCTGCGAGGTTGCATCCAGTGAGCTTCAAAGCAAGGCCAGGGCAAGGGCTTCTAACTAGCGTATTCCCAAGGGAAGAAAATCCCTCAAGGTGCTGATTAGGATAAGGATACCCATGGAAGCAAGACTTTAAAAAAAAAAACTCTGCTGCACTTGATGCTAAAGGAGAGCTCTTAATTAAAACATGCAATTGCCCACTGAAGGTGCCAGAAGGGAATTTAGCAGCGCAAGCTGCCGTTTCCCTTGGCATACGTCCTGCTCTGGATTTAAACGGCCAACTTTGTGCAAGTTTCCGGCACGAGCACAGCACCTTCCATTAAGGAGCGGGAAATCCTTTAACGGGGCACCCAGGCAGCAAAATGCCCCCCTTGCCATCTCCTGCATTAGGAGGAGGCTGGCATCCTTAGCACTTCGGCAGAGGAGCTGAGAGCGCAAGAGAAATTACAGATGGGGGCAAAGTGTGTCTCTACTTTTTAATGCTAAATTATTTACCATAAGTAAAATTGTGTGTGTCAATTGTGAAAAGAGTCCAATTTGTTTGATTTACATGGCGAGGGGGGGTGCCCTCGGGTAGGGGGTGTTTAACTAGCTCTTCTAATGTAATTGCCTTTGGCGGCTTGCTAAATATTTGATAGGCCTGCCTGTGCGAAACGGGAGGCTGCGTGGACTGAGCCGTTCCTGCAGCCCAACCTGTGTATAAAGCAGATCTGTGGCTCGGTCAACCAGAGCGAACCAAACCTCTAACAACCAACTGGGGGGAGGCTTTTTCAAGAAACATGGTTTTCAAGAAACGTGCCTCCCTGATCCCACTCCTGGATGCTGCTGATGCTGCTGATGGTGGTGGTGGTGATTATGGTGCTGGTGCTGATACTCAGCAGTTACAGAACTCTCTGAGTGCCTCACTTTCATTGTCTGGTTGTAATTCTTATGACAACCCTGAAGGTAGGTTAGTGCTATTATCCCCAGAAGTCAGGTTAAAGATTATCTTCCGGGAATAGAAAATTTAAAGTGACAATGATGCCATATTTACAAAATCTGGACAAAGCTGACTACAGGAGAGCAGTTACCCTTCTTAGAATGGATGTGTTACTATCAGCGGTCATAGAGGGTAAATATACAAAGCAACCATATGAGGAAAGAGCGTGTGTATGTGGGGCTGGGAAGATAGAAACGAGGGGACATGTTCTTTTTGAGTGTAAACTTTACCAAAATATTAGAGCGGCCTATATAACTCTGATTTGCAATCAGTTCCCGAGAAGAAATGATAGATTTTATCTAGATACGCTTTTAGCCGATAGGGGTCAAGAAACCACCTTAAAGGTGGCAAAATCTGCTGTGCAGGCCATATAGCTCCAGAAGTATTTTATAGGGGGAAATATTTAAATATTTTATTAATTTTAAAGTTTTAAATATTTAAGAATTCATATTCTGGAAATTCAGTGCTTACTAGATGGATAGATTTGTAAACAATATGGCTTATTTTGTCTGTAATAATTAGATTGTATGTCGTTACTTGTTTGGTCTTTGACCGTATTAAATATATTGATTGATTGTGATATTATCCCCAGAATGCAGAGTGGGGGTGAGGGGGGTGAAGCCAAGAGAGAGCAGTTTTGCATATGAAGCTGCCTTGGACTGCATTATTAGACCAATGACCCATTTAGCTCAGTATTAGACTGGAAGTAGTTCTCCTGGTCTCAGGCAGAGGTTTGCCCTAAGACTGTTCAATAAGAATCTTTCTACTAGAGATTGAAAGGGGGGAGGCTTTTGCCTCTGGGACATGCGCTCCTCCACTGAGCCATGACTGTTTCCTGGCACATGCACTGCCTCAGGCTATTGGACCATCTGGCTTGGTGTGGTCTCAGTATTTGCAACGCCTGCCACTTCCAGTTCTTTAAGTGGCGATGCCAGAGATTGAACCCGAGAAGTTCTGCATGCAGAGGGTGCGCACTTCCACTGATATATTGTACCATCTGGTCTCTGAAGACCTCTTAGTGAGTTCATGGCAAAAGGAGAATTCTAACGGGACACTGGCCTCAGCATGGCAAGTAACATTGTTTGCAATAACCATCACACAACACAAGCTTTATAAATACAATCAACTTTGTGATCCTAAAAAGGCAGCCCTGGTTCCAGCAAATGTCACTGTATGAACTCCACATGGAAACAGACGTAAATAAAGCACGTCTTCAGTTAAGCCACTGATGGAAGCCAATGCTATTAAAGAACAACATGCCAAGTTCAGCTCTTTGATGCTTGGCTCTTTTCTGAAGTCCAACCACGTCAACAATTACTGTTGAGGGGAAAAGGCAAGACCCTTCGCAAGAGAAGCTGTCATCCAGTCTGTTCACACTTCCAGTAAGATTTCATTTCATCAGAGAATGAGTTCCATCCCAGAGTTGTTTGGATGACCCGCTGGTAGCCCACAGAGTCAGTGACAACAGGAGACACGCATGCAATCTACTTGTGTGAACTGCATAAAACCAGCACCTCAGACTCATGTGGGAGATTGAAAGCAGACCTTTTGTGAAACTCTAAAGAATAACTAAATGTATTCTATCATAAAGTTTCATCAGTCAGAGCTTACTTCATAAGGTGTGACTGGAATGGAATCTTGCTCTTTATCAGTTGTGTTGTTTTGTTGATACACACCAACAGAGCTTTTTTTCAGCTGGAGCGCAGTGGAATGGATTTCCGGAACCTCTTGAAAATGGTCACATGGCTGGTGGCCCCGCCCCCTGATCTCTAGACAGAGGGGAGTTGAGATTGCCTTCCACACCGCTAAACTCCCCTCTGTCTGGTGATCAGGGGGCGGGGCCACCAGCCATGTGATGATTTTCTCCGAGGGCAACCCACTGAGTTCCACTACCTCTTTTCCCAGAAAAAAAGCCCTGCACACCAATATTTTGTCCGCTGTAGAATAGGGGTCAGAGTGCTGGACTAGGATCTCGGAGACCCAAGCTCAGCCCGGCCCCCCTCTGTGGAAGATCATTGGATAACCTTGGGCCTAACGTACCTCACAGGGCTATTGTGAGGATAAAAACAGAACAAGGAGAGAATGATGTCATAAGACACTTGGGATGTCCATTGAGAAGAAAATGAAGGTATAAAAATAGAAATCAAACATGATTTAGATTTTTTTAGCGAAACATTAGGAAGAACTTCCTGACAGAGCGGTTTCTCAGTAGAACAGGCTTCCTCGGGAGGTGGTGGGCTCTCCTTCCTTGGAGGAATTCAAGAATAGGCTAAATGGCCACCTGACAGATACGATGATTCTCAGACTCAATATGAATGTACACAAATCAGGAAAGGGAGTACATGAAGGGATAAGCTAGTGCTAGGTCTTGTGGCCCTTCTTTATATGCCCAGCATAAGGCTGATCGACACTTTGGGGTCAGGAAGGAATTTTCCTCCAAGCCAAATTGGCCAAGGATCCTGCAGGGTTTTTGCCTTCATTTGGGCATGGAGCAGTTGTTACTGAGGGGGGGGGGGAAGGAGATAGCTGTGAATTCCCTGCAGTGTGCAGGGGGTTGGACTATATGACCCTTGGGGTTCCTTCTGGCTTTAAGTTTCTGTGTTTCTATGAGAGACAGTGCTCTTCTTGACTGAACTGGAAAGTTGTACTTCACAGAACAGAAGGGCGATTTTGTGTCAATCAGCCATTTTGATGTGCTAATGGTCACATGCAGGGCTTTTTTTCTGGGAAAAGAGGTGGTAGAACTCAGTGGTGGAACTCAAGGCCACACAATGACATCACTTTGGGTCAGCTGGAACAAGGGGGGAGTTTTTTAAAGTTTAAATTGCCCTCAGCGAAAATGGTCACATGGCCGGTGGCCCCGCCCCCTGATCTCCAGACAGAGGGGAGTGTAGATTGCCCTCCGCACTGCTCAGCAGCGCGGAGGGCAATCTAAACGCCTCTCTGTCTAGAGATGAGTGGGCGGGGCCCCCAGCCATGTGACCATTTTTAAGAGGTACCGGAACTCGGTTCCACCGCGTTCCCATTGAAATAAAGCCCTGATCACATGAGTAGATCACTCACATGAACAGGCCTTTTCCTCCAAAAAAGTCAGCCATTGGTGGAGAGTACATGATACTTTATATGGAATAGCAGCATAATTGATACAAAGTAGGTATAGGCCGGGTCACTGCCTAGATGAGCACCTTCCCGTGGACCTTTCGTTGGCCACCTTGACTGCTGTGAATAGAAGTGCTACAAACCAACGTGCTACCCACTGTCGTGCAGTGGTTAAAGTGTCTGATTAGGATCTGGGAGGCCCAGGTTCAAATCCCCACTCTGCCACCGAAGCTCACAGCTTGACCTTGGGCCAGTCACTTTCTCTCAGCCTAATCTACCTTGCAGGGTTGTTGTGGATAAAATGGAGGAGGGGAGAGCAAAGTAAGCTGCTCTGGGTCCCCCTCAATGGGGAGAAAGGTGGGATATCAATGACATAATTAAGTTAAATAAATAAATGTAAAACACAATTTTAAAACTCTGCTAGAGCTGTGCATGTTAATAGATTGACAGGACAATCTTAAAAAGAGGTACAGCCTTGTGGACATCAACAGAAGCGTGTAGCTCTGCTTAGGGTGGTGCCGTTATCCAACAATTATTGTTTTAATTGGTCAACAAATTGGTGAACCCTCTAGCTGACAAGGTGGTGAAGTCCAGTTTTAACCCTTGCGGGCAATTTTGTTGGAGGGCTGGGATGGATGGAATGGCACACTTCTTGTACTTACAAGATATTCTGGTTCTGAAGCATCCCTCCAAATGAATGATGGTGCATGTATTTATATATTTTAAAAAATGATATCCTACATTTCTGAAATAAAAAGTCCTCAATATTAGTTAAAAATGATTAATACAAAATAAAGGAACACACTATTTTTCCACCTTCTCCTTCACCTGATTGAAGATAGACAGACAGACACTGAAAACAGACAATGTACGCCACTTTGGATCCTCTATGGGTAGAAAGGTAGAATATAAACAACATAAATAAAATAGACAGATGTGCGCATACACACATACATATATTTGGGTGCTTCAGTTTTGTTAGATTTTAATTCGTATTTTTAAAGAGTTTTTCTGCTCTATTTATGAAATGGCCAAGATATTTTTTTTTTATCTGCTGCTACTTATAGAATTTTAATGTCTTATGCTGAACTTCTTTGACATTCTTATTGCTCTGTGTGTTTCAATCATCTTGTGAGGCTTGGATGTCTTTCGTGGGAAAAGGAGGGTAAACATTTAAAATAAATAAATAAATAACATTTGATTTATACACCACCCTTCAGGACAACTTAACACCCACTCAGAGCAGTTTACAATGTATAATTATCCCCACAACAATCACCCTGTGAGGTGGGTGGGGCTGAGAGAGCTCTGAGACAGCTGTGACTGACCCAAGGTCACCCAGCTGGCTTCAAGCAGAGGAGTGGGGAATCAAACCTGGTTCTCCAGATTAGAGTTCTGCCCCTCTTAACCACTGAACCAAACTCTAACATCAAGAAACAGCAGCAGAAAATACAATCTCAGCAGCAACAAAATAATAAAAACTAATTACAGCTGTGGAAAAAGAAAACAAGGTAGTATCTGAATGCTAATAGAAATGGTACTATATAAATATTTGTACACAGGAGTTCCTAGGTGCCTAAACAGGAAAAAAAAAGTATGAAACTGTACATCATCTTTCCTTCAGTATTAAGTAGCTGCTCTTTTTTAATGTAATCAGTAAACAGGATTGGTTTCAATAATCAGTAAGTAGGAATTATTTCATATTTCTCATACCGGCTCTTTTGACCCCCAAAACTTCCATTTTAATTTTACCTCTCCCTTGCGGAAACTGAACCTGTGATTCTTTATTTTCATGCCATACCTTCTTCCATGCACCACATTGTTCCATAAAATACACGCATTTTACAATACTATCTGTGCATCCATAAATGAGTATTATGCATTTTGCATATATTAGACATAGAAATGGCAAATATTGTGCATGTCGATTGCATATTAATATAGTACTATATGTGTACACAGTACAAAGGAATGTACAAAAAGCATGGCAAAACCAGAAACCAAAACAGTTAATAAAAATAAAAAGAAACAAAACAGGAAAGATTCATTCATCCCCAGGGCTTTTCTTCTGGGAAAAGAGGTGGTGGAACTCAGTGGGTTGCCCTTGGAGAAAATGGTCGCATGGCTGGTGGCCCCGCCCCCTGATCTCCAGACAGAGGGGAGTCTAGATTGCCCTCCATGCTCGGCAGTGTGGAGGGCAATCTAAACTCCCCTCTGTCTGGAGATCAGGGGGCGGGGCCACCGGCCATGTGACCTTTTTCAAGAGGTGCCGGAACTCCGTTCCACCAGTTTCCAGCTGGAAAAAAGCCCTGTTCATCACTATCAATTAAGTGTGGGATTTATTAAGCTACTGTAGTGGTGTGATTAAAGTGCTGAGCTAAGACTGGGGAGAGCAGGGTTCAATGTCCACTCAGCCACGTTTCAGCTTGGGTCAGGCACACTCACAGGGCAATCTGATTCACACATATCTTAGAATAAATCATCACTGAATACACTGGGAATTTGATATTACATGTTTATACACTTTTTTTACCTCCTCCATTTTGTCCTCACACCAACAACCTTGTGAGGTAGAGTAGGCTGAGAGAGAGAGAGAGAGAGAGAGAGAGAGAGAGAGAGAGAGAGAGAGAGAGAGAGAGAGATGGGCCAAGATAACCCAGTGAACCAGTGGCAGAGTGGAGATTCAAACTTGGGGGTCTCCTAAACCCTAGTCTAATCATTACACCACACTGCCTCTCTTCTGAGAGTCTCTCGCCTCGGCGCATGTTCGTCAAGTGTAGGGAGATGCAATGTTAGCCAGGAAGTGTATTTAAAAAGACAGATCTGGTGGGGATTGCTCCTCAGAGAGGGTTTGTTCATTTTATCTTCACCTCCCCCAAGGCTCTGTCAATTTCACCTCTCCAGTCAAAAACTGTGTGAGATCACAACTAGAGGGCAGCGAGGAATGGAAACGGGCTGGAGCCGCCTTCCAGATCTGGGCTTGGACCTGGAGAGGTTATAATGGGCTGAAGTTTCCCTTCTAGCATTTCACAGCCCCTTCACACAGCTCCTGTGTATAGCAAAGCCTTTGCCCTGTCGCCGGCTCTGTCTCTTGAAACTACCCTTCCCAGCTACCATTGCATCTTCCCACCCGTGTTCTTCATGTGTCAGAGATGTGTCATGTAGAGAAAGACTGAGAGTAAGCTCTTCTGGGAAAAAAAACCTGGGCCATTTCCAGATGGCTTACCTCAAGCCGCTCCATGCCGCATTGTTGTGGATCGTGCTGGGGAAAACGCGAAATATCGCGTTTTCTTGCGCGAGTTTTGAGCGACGTCACGCAAAACTCACGCGAGAAAACATGATATTTCGCGTTTTCCCCGGTACGCTCCACAACATTGCGGCATGGAGCAGCTTCAGGTAAGCCATCTGGAAACAGCCCTGCATATGATTGTGTGCAGTTAATCAACCTACCTCGGGGGGTTGTTTTGAAGACAAAATAGCGTGGAAGAGAGATTTAAGTATGCCACTCTATGCTTGTTGTAGAAAGAGTGGGATAAAAATGTGATATCTACTATAAAAAGTTAACTGGCTAAGAGTCAGACAAAAAAATCCTTAATGATAACTCTTAAGATAGAGAACAAAGATCCCCTACTTCAAATGAACCAGAGAACTTGCTATCCGACCTGTGGCTTGTTCGGTTGTAAAAAAAACCTTTCTGTGATTCCTTTTATTCAGCGCCTTCACAATCCTTCACTCTTGAAGAGGTGAAATGAAAATGGAAATCAATCGATTCCATCCTGGCCCCTAGGTAACAGCTCCTGCACCGAGCCTTCCCTCCAATTCGCAGGTGTCATGTACAGATTCCACAGCTACTCCAAACTGGCTCCGCAAGAAGGCCGGCACTGAACTGACATGCTTGGTTGTCCACATCCTCCGGTCAAGTTATTTATCACCATTTGCTATGACAGTGCTGGCTGCTGGGAAATGTCCTTCAGAGCAAGTGGCCTGTCACAATACTGGACACCAACAACCTGCAAGCATTTGTGGTATTGATCCGGAGAAGTCACTCACAAAATGGGATTGTGAAAGGCCGTGTTGGAAACAGACTCGATGACTTACCATCTTTGGACAGCATCTAGCACTTAGATGTGCCAGTAGAGAATCGCAACTCTGTTTGGCTATGGTGAAAACGGCCTGGTGCTTGCAGACAAAGGGATTTTTTTTTTTTTGCATCACCCACATGTTGTTCTCCAGCAGAACTAGGTAGAATATGCACCTGGGAGCAGAGGTGACCAAGCACTCACAACTAGGCAATAGAAGGGTGTGAGTGGGCAGACAGCAGAAGAGATGCATGAATGGGTAGTCAGCAGCAGTGGGCCCCACTAGAAGCCACGGGCCTCAGCACCTTGCCATGAGCTGACACCATCCCTGCTAGGCCACATTGGGAATCCTGCAGCAGCACACTGTTCACTCCAACCCTTTCCTCCATTCTGCCACAAGCTCTTTCTCTCCCTTTTTGACCATTTACCATGATGCAGAGAAAATGGCTAGAACTGCCGCTCAAGGCATTGGATAGTACAGCTGCTCTGGGGAGTAATTTAAAGCAAGGGTAGGCAGAGGGACACTCAGGAGTGACTGGTCACTCTCCAAGCAATTAGAAGTAGCTCTCCGCTCTTCCTCCAGTATTTCTGTAATCACTTTCATTTCCTTCCCTTTAAAGCAGCTTCTTCCCTCACTCATGAAAAGGTGGCATGTACCCAGGATGGGAAAGCAAACGCACCAGCATGCATCCGCTCTCATTCACCTCGCCTCCTCCTCCTCCAAAGTCTAGGTTTGACATGCCTGGCAGCTTTGGAAGGTGGGGTATGGGGTGAGGAGCGTTGTGCGATGTTACCACATCAAATGATGCTCTAGGAATTCCCCCAATCTCTATGATAAAAACCATAGCGATTGGGGGAAATCCTATAGACTGGCTTGACATAGTACCCACCATTCCCACTTCCTCACGGCTCCACTGAGTGAGCTCAGAGGGATGTGGAGTGTAGCCAGGAGTTTGCCCGCCATCAACAAGATACTGGCAAACCTAGGGCGTATGCATACAAGTACCCTTGCTCTGGATGGGAAAGGGGCGAGTTATTGGCTCTTTCCCCCTGCGTAAAAGCTGCTATTTGCCTCTTCCAGGGAAAACATAAGCTATATTTTCTCCTTCTAAGGCAAGTTGCAATGGGGGGGGGGGGTGCATTGGGAAAACAGCAGAGAAAAGCTTTCCTTAACCAAGCATTGCAGACATGCTCTGAAACACTGCAATTTTTGTATAAACCACCATCTAGTAACTGCCTCCATCCACAAAGCCATCGTAGGGGACTGGCAGTTCCCAAGCTTCTAGCTCCCAGAAACAGCAACCCAACTGCGCCTGCCCCTTACTCACTGTACCTCTGCTGGTCAGAAGGGGGGACTGCAGCTCCTTTCAAGCCAGCAAGCATGTGTGTGGGGGGGGTGCCCTCTGGTCAGAACTCCCAACACCCACACCTCACACACACACACACACACACACTAATTCACTCACTCTTTGGGGGTTTGTCACGTCCTGCTGGGCTCAGCATTCCTCATCTGTAAAATGGGACTGTGGCATGTGTTCTTCAGTGTTTTGCAGGGCTTCAGGGGCTTCCATGTTCCGCTGGGGGCATATTATCAATCTGAAGCAGTCCTGGAGGGTGCACATGGGCCAAATAGTGTTCCCCTCCCCTGGACCTTTTCAGACGATAAAAATGGGGTGGAGGCTGAAGCCCCTTGTCAGTGTGCACTGCGGTTCCCATTTGAATCAGACACACTGCGCACGTGAGGACCAGGGAGAACTCGCAGTTCACATCTGACTGTTACACACAGTGGGGAATCCAGACATAATCTGTGTTCTTCACGATATGTGAATCAGCACACTGAAGCATCCCTATTTCGATCTGAAAAATTGCTAGAATTGCCAACTCCAGGTTGGGACATCCTTGGAGATAGAGGGGCAGAGCCAAAGAAGGCAGAGTTTGGGGAGGGAGCTCAACAAGGAAGCGATGCCATACAGTCCACCCTCTGGAGCTGTCATTTTCTCCAGGAAAATTGATCTCTATAGTCTGGAAAATTTCCAGGAAAATAACAAAATCTCTCCTCTGCCATGGAAACTCACTTTGGGCCAGTCACACACTCTCAGCCTAACCTACCTCACAAGGTTGGTGTGAGGATAAAATGGAGATGAAGAGAAGAATGTAAGCCGTTTTGGGTCCCCACTGGGGAGAAAGGCAGGGTACAAGGGAAATAAATAACCCGGAGTTCTGTGCTGCAGGAAGGCAGCACAGATAACTCCAGGTGACTCAAGCCACAGAGTTCTTTTTTTAACCCTGAGAATGGCTTTGGCAGGCAATTGGGGAGAAAGGAGACTGTGCCCAAGAATGCACAGGGAGACTTTAAGCCTCCCTGGAGTAGCCCTGTGGGCCCTGGTGTCCAACTGTCATAGGTCCTGCATCCAAAGTGGTGTTGGGGACGGGCTTGCTGCATCCCCAGAATCCCCTTTGTACCATATTTTCGGACCTGCGGAATTCCTAGAAGTCTGGCAAAGGCTTGGGTGGTAAATATTTAATACGGAAAACACCCCTTCTCCTCTGTCTCCTCGTCTCATGCATATTGATGTTATTAAATCATCTCTTTCAGCAACAAGCAGTGGACTCTTCTGCTCCTGTACTGGGGCACCGGGAGAGAAAACCAAGATCTTCAGGAAGAGAATTGTTTGGGGATTGCCCAAGTAGGGTATATAGGGACCTGGGGAATGGTACAACCAAGATGAGGGCAGCAATGAGAAGGGAACCAAGCACAGTGATCTCTGATTTGTGGGGAGAAGCAGTGAAAAAAGAACTGCAAAACAGCAATTGCTGGTGGACAGTGAAGAAGTAAGCCCAGCTGCAGGCCAAGACAGAGATTGCACTAATGACGGAATTAATGAAACCTCCATATACAGGAACAGTATATCTCTAAGTATCAGATAATGCGGGAAGCTACAGGGAATGCCCATATTTCTTAGTTATTTACTTACTTACACCCCCCTGCTTCCCCTCTGGCTCAAAGTGGCTTACAGTTCCCAAAATTAAAAACATCCAAAATGCAATAAATTCTCATTTCCCACCCTCTCTAAAAAGATGCCGGCAGCTTAAACCTGTGCCTCACATTTCATCAAGGAGTCCATTCCACAAGGTGGGAGCTACTAGAGAAAAAGAAGAGGCTCTAGATGCCAAGAGGGCTGTCTTAACTGGTGAGTGAACTAGAAGGTGGCAGGCCGTGGTTGGAACCACAGGCACATATGTCCCTCAAGATGTGTGCGTTCAGGCCATGAAGGGCTTTAAAGGATATTGTAGAAAAGAGCATGAGTCCAGTAGCACCAGTAGTCCAGTAAGCTGGAGACTGTGAGCAGAACCACAAGTGACAAAAGGCACAGATTGGACACTTGTCTGCTTCCCTCAAGTTTTGATGGGAAATGTAGGCAGCTTGGCGGAATGTTGGACAAGTGACAGTTGAAAACTCCATTGGACAGCAGTCAGAGAGTGAAGCTGCGAGACCAGGATGCCTACATTTCCCATCAAAACTTGAGGGAAGCAGACAAGTGTCCAATCTGTGCCTTTTGTCACTTGTGGTTCTGCTCTGTGACTGACAGCTTGTAAAGAAAGAGTCGCAAGAGGTTCCAGGATGTTTTGTAGACTTTGATTATATTATAGTCAGCCCAGGAAGAAGATTCTTGCAAAACGGGCTTTGAATTCCAAGCTGGCAAGCTCGTCAGCTGCTGGAGTTTCTCGGGGTGTCACATTTACACCCCTGAATGGATAAACTGTCCACCACTAATCCTACAAAAAAAAAGAAGAAAAAAGAAAAAAATAACCGATTAATGAATTGGACTTGAAATTGTTGTACTTACCTGGATGCAACTTTCCTTCATTTGGCAGCTGGACCCTGTATTGAAAACAGAAAAAAACACTTCGTTTGCTGTTGTATGAAATGCTCATTGTATTGCACTGCTATTGTATTTATAAATGTACCAGATATTTTTGTATAGGCTTTTAACAACTGCTATTTATTCAATTGTAGAGCACTGGCACTTTAAATAATTTAATTAGCACTACTAGTAATTGTTTCCAGTGGATTTTTTCCTTGTTTGCACCTAGAAGACTGACAAAATTGTAATAGGGTATGAGCTTTCGTGAGTCACAGCTCACTTCTTCCGGTATTGAGCTGTGACTCACAAAAGCTCATACCCTACCACAAATTTTGTTAGTCTGATGGGTGCTACTGAACTCTTGCTCTTTTCTACTGCTACAGACAGACTAACCTGGCTGCCTATCTTGATCTATCTTTAAAGGATACAACGAGTACTTTGAATGGGACTACCAAACATACTGGGAAGCAGGGCAGCTGTTTGTTGATATGTGTTCACATCCTACTTATATGACCTACCAGATGCATTTCGGTAGCTCTCCAGAATTTTGAACCACCTGGATCTGTGGTCCGATCCAGAAAAAGAGTTCTTATAACATGTAATGTTTGGATGCTGCAAAACTCCTGTTTTGGTTGTACTAAATGGCATTGGCCCTAACCTGGATAGCCCACGGAAGCTCAATCTCGTCAGATCTCAAAAGCTAAGCAAAGCAAGCCTTGGTTAGTAGTTGGATGGGAGACCTCCAACCAAGACCAGGATTGCTATGCAGAGACAGGCAATGGCAAACCTCCTCTGTTAGTCTTGTGCTAGCAGGGATGGCTGTAAGTCAGCTATAACTTGACAGCACTTTCCACCACTACCAATTTGTATTAAGTTGTTGCTGTTTCCTTAGTCTCTCCTGCTACATTGGTTTGGAGGATGATTTATTAACCTCCTTCTCTAAAGGCTGGTCAACTACTGATTTCACTTGACAGCATCATTCAATGAAAGCAATATGGAAGATACCCAGTGGCCACATTTTTAGCCTTCTCGATGTCAGACTTCCTCCTTAGTTCCCATGCTGCCCCCCCCCATGTTTTCTATTTATATGTTGCCCTTCTTTGCTCCTTAGTTTCCTGATGGTCCACGTTTCCAGTCATCTCTCCAAATTTAAATCGACGATTCTGCTTTCTTCTATCCTCCTCCTCCACCTCTCTTCTATCTCTCCCACTTTCTAAGAGAAGATGTCCTCACCGGTGACCCGATTTCTCCTTCCTCTGTACGGACTGGCGCCTGGGCTATTATATCCCTGCTGCTCAGCTCTGATTGGCTGACAGCCAGTCCCAACCTCATAAACAATTGCTGTAAATGGCTGTTCAGGAGGAAGAGAAAAGTAGGAAACCCTGGCACAGAATGTATGTTAGAGGGAAGGGAGGGGAGAAAGAGAAGGGAGGGGTACTACTGAAATATCTCAGCAGAACAGAGACATCAGCCAGAGAAAAGACAGGAGATCTGTAAAGCCACTGTTAGCACTGATCAACTCAAGATCTTGCATTGTACATTCATTTTTGGAGAAACGTATGACTGCTTTGGGAAAGTTGCCACTGCTGATTGTTGTCTGTTCATGCCAGGCCAGTTCAGTGCCTTTCCATTCAAACCTAAGCATTGGGCTTAGAAGGGTGTAATTCTATTTAAGTGTGCACAGTAAGAGAGCAATCCTAAGCAGGTGTACGGAGGTGTATTCAGTGGAGTTTGCTCCCACCCAGGGCTTTTTTCCAGCTGGAATGCGGTGGAACAGAGTTCTGGCACCTCTTGAAAATGGTCACATGGCCGGTGGCCCCGCCCCCTGATCTCCAGACAGAGGGGAGTTGAGATTGCCCTCCGCGCCAGTGGCGCGGAGGGCAATCTAAACTCCCCTCTGTCTGGAGATCAGGGGGCGGGGCCACCGGCCATGTGACCATTTTCAATGAGGGCTTAAACTTTAAAAAACTCCCCCCTTGTTCCAGCTGACCCAAAGTGACGTCATTGTGCGGTCCTGAGTTCCACCACTTCTTTTCCCAGAAAAAAGCCCTGCAGCCACCCTAAGGAATACACTGCAAGAGGTGATAGCTTGGGATAAAAAATGAGAGGAAGCATGTATCCTATACCCATTGCCACCCCCCAGAACCCGCTACCAGCAGACAAAAACAGAGTGAGCTCCCAGCTGCCAGTGGCACGAGAGGAAGCAATGGGCATAGCACATGTCTCCAAACCCTCCTCTCATACCGAGTTCCAGATCTACCTCCCCAAACCCATCATCACCTCTGAGAACCATGCTGTCTGCCTGGGTAGAGGATGAGCTTGTGTAGCACTGCTAGCATTTCTGGGGCTCTGTGTGGGCACACAACAGGCAGCGTATGGTACCTACCTGACTCAACAAAATACTTTGAGCCACCCCAGCACACATGCTACTTTTCAGACAAAAAGCACCTCCCTGCTCCAAAACAAGGGTCGAATCCACATTACTCATTCTAAGTCGCATGTTCCCCGCATTCCCCACACAATCCCGAGTGCCGGTCACATTACCTCATTAAACAGACGCATTTCATTCGCATTTCTCCCAAATATGTGGTCACAGGTTTTTCAATGGGAGTTTCACAGTGGCCGTGAACGGGCCAATGCGCAATTTACGCGGGTTTTTAAAAAACCACCCCCCTTCCTGTCTCTCCGGCCGTTCCAAGAGTTCCTATTGGCTGATTCAACTTGCAAGTGCTCCGTAGTCTGCAAAAGACTGTTTTTGACTTCATAGCATTGGATTTATTGATTATGCTGTTTCTGAATCAAATCTGGTAGTTTGAAAAATCATTTTGGGGTGAATCCATCCTCAGAACGGACTCACGAAACTTCCTTTTTAACTGTTTTTTTAAATTTTATATTACTGTAATATCGAAATTACGAAATATCGAAATAATGACACTCCAAGGAAGTGAAACTTCAGTAAAATTCAGGCACTGAACTGTCCTGCATAGGAAATGCCCACGAAAGCTTCCCACATGCTTCCAAATTTCCAAAAAAGAAACAGGAGAGAGCCATCAGTGTTGTCAGTGGGGGAAAGAGAGGCATCATTATCTTCAATGATGTTTCTTTATAAGGCAAGATCGAAATAACGGAAAAGTGCGCTCAAAATTTTTTAAAAAAATGGGCGGGGGAAAAAGGTCCCGCCCAAAAAAGCGGTTTTCGAGCGGCCGTGTGACCGGAGGGACGTGCGAGAAAGACGGATTGGAAGCAGGAATGTGAACGAAGAGGAAAAAATCGCGTATTGGAGGCAAATGGAAGATATCTGATAAACATGCGGGTAATGGGTGAATGTGGATTCGACCAAGAATCACTGGCGCTGTATTATAAATGTTAATGCGAGCGTAAGAAAGAATCAGTGATGAGCTCGAAACAACATTGGCACAAGAAGCTATTTTCTACTGATAGACCATTCCCTTATCAAGGTCAGTATTGTCAACTCTGACTGGCAGCTGCTCTCCAGGGTCACAGGGTGAGATATTTTTGCAAAATTTGAGCCTACCTAAGCCTTTTCGCGGGAGATGCTGGGGATCGAACCTGGGGTCTTCAGCACAGGAAGCAGGTGCTCTGCCACACAGCTGTAGCCATTCTTTGAGTGTGCAGAGCAACCTCTCTGACCAGAGTGGCTGTAGAGATCCACTCAGCCGCTACAGAAAGCTCTTTGCCTCGCACAGCCTGGAACTGGGACAGCATGGGAGCCCAATTGATCTCCTCGGGGAGCCCATCCAGCATGCTGATGCCAATGTCAAATTGTGTGTAACATTTGTGCAAGCACAGTCATGCTGTAGCATCCCTAAAGGCAACGACATATTTTTCTCCAATCTACTTCTTGCCATTGAAATGCAGTGTTTGGGTTGGCTCCACAAGTAACTTCATACTTCTTTAGCTTTGAGAAAAGGGCCCTTTATGTTATGAAGAACTCCCACTCCAAAGCACCAGGAGGCAAGAAATCAAACAAGTTTCTTTCTTCTTTCATAGGCCGCAGAATAATTCCTTGCTGAGGTTTGCCTGGTTTAGATAATCTAGCAACCTTCCTTCCTTCCTCTCCCAATATACCTACACAAAAAGTTTAGCTGAGCTAATTTAGAGCAAAATAATCACTAAATTAACTGGGATTGGCGAAAGAAAGGACAAGAGTGAATGAACGAGAGCAAAAGATGTAGGAAAAGCAGAGGGTGAAACAACTGTAAGGAAGAGAAGAAAGGCAGAGAGACTTGGTTCCTTAAGTAAGAGGCAAAATTATCTTGATTTCTGGCTGAATAATTCATATTTGCCACAGGCCATGTATTCTTTGCACTTGGGTGTCAAGTGTTTATTGAATATCTCTCTTGACAGGGTGCTTGTGTGATACTCCGCCATCGCCAGCATGAGAAAGAAAACACAACAACCGTATGAGGAAGGGGAAGAAACAGTAAATGCCGGAATGACAGCTTCCTCCACCTCGATTTGAGAATAATTGCTACAAATGATGCTCCCCCACCCTTTAATAAAGAGTTTGTCTCCCCCTCCCTTCCCCCACAACAGAAAACAGCTGTACTGCCAATTAAGATGCTAAGTGCATCCTCAGGGGGCTTTCTAGGAATTGTGGGAGAAGCTGTTTGGGCCGGCAGAGCGATCTGGTTCTTTACTTGGTAGAGGTAGCGAAAAAGCCCCTTCTTCTGGAGCCTTGACTCTGGACCAGGTCCGAAGCATCAACTGGAAGCTGTGCTGGATTTGCAAGATCCAGAAGAGAGGGTTAGAAGGGACTGAGTTTTCCGTAGAGATAGCAGCTGTAGTTGCTACTGTCATAGAAGAATTAGAGTCCAGTGGCACCTTAGAGCCCAACAAGATCTTCAGGGTCTGAGCTTTCAAGAGTCGAAGCTCCCTTCTTCAGATACAAGATACAGCCGAAGATGTATCTGAAGAAGAGAGCGTTGACTCGTGAAAATTTATACCCTGGAATTTTTGTTTATCTCTAAGGTGCCACTGAGCTCAGATCCAGGTGTTCTACTGCAGACCAACATGGGTACCTACCGGAAACTACAGAAGAATTAAAGAAGCTTTTAGTTTCCTCGGCAGCACTGAAAGATTTCACGATATCAACAATTCCATTTAGAGTAAGATGGCAAAGTATAATTCATAAATGGGATAGATTTATTTATGAATAATCTGATCTAAGAATATGTACAGACTGGGCAATGCACTTTTTTCATTTAAGTTAATTATTAATAGCATTGCTTATAAAAACGGCAGAAGAGGCATTCCCCCTTCTTCCCTCACAAACATCAGGGAATGCCTCTTTTAAGCCACCACATGAACATGCATCATTGAAAAGCAAAGACGGCTTTTCTTCAAAACAATTGTTTTATTTACATATAAAGATTTAGTTGATTATTCCAGGAAAATCATATGATTAATCAATATTTCTTTAAATCAGAGGACCACTTTAATTTATAGTGTTAATTGGTTAGTGGAGTTGGTCTGTAGTAGAAGAGCAAGACTCAGGTCCAGTAGCACTTTTTTTTTAATTAAACAATTTTTTATTAATAAAAAGCATACAATAAATTACAAAACAGCATAGATTAGCAAGTAACAATTGGTAACTAAAACACAACCAACAACCAAATAACAATACTATATACAATGTAAAGTAACAGTGATAAGGCTTAAATTCTAAGAACTACATTATAGCAATTCAAAAACAGATTTGTGAAACTTTGATACAGCCCAGATATTATTGTTTTCCAGATATTTAAAGAATGGAGACCATTTGTCCTGAAAATTAGCGCTTTGGGGAAAGTGCTCTGCTTGATCAATTTTGTCACTCAATCTTTCCGTAATGAAATGATCCCAGATCTTGTTATGACAGATAATCAGTGCTCATTTTGAGGGGGAACGCACAGGAACGCAGTTCCGGCAGTTCCCTAAAGAGGTCACATGTCAGGTGGCCACGCCCACCTGACTCTGACATTTTGGGCCCGTTTTGACCTGGATTGGGTCTGAAACGGCCCGGATCGGGCCTCTGATGGGTGGTGGATCACTCTCCCACTCATCAGCGGCCTGATCCTACAATTATGGGCCCTTTTCAACCATTTTCAGCCCCTTTTTGCCATTTTGGGCCCAATTTCGGCCATGAATGGCCAGGATTGGGTCCAAAACAGCCAGAATAGGTTATGTCAGGGGGTTTGGCATAAGCAAATCAGTTATACTAATGACATACTTCTGGTGATGGCAAGAGGCGTGGCATATGCTAATGAGTTATGCTAATGAGTTATGCTAATGAGTTCCTCCAGCTCTTTTTCTAAGAAATGACCCCTGCAGATAATGTTGGAACACTGTTACTTTTCCAATAAGTTGTAATAATGCTTTTTGCAGCTGTTAGCAGGCTTTTTATAAGGGCCTTTCTTATTTTAGGAATGAGTAGGTCGTCCCATTGATCCAAAAAGATTAATTCAGGCTTTAGAGGGATTGTATAGTTAGTGATGTCTTTAATCGAAGTGAGGATTTTCTTCCAAAAATGAATGACATGTTGGCATTCCCACCAACAGTGAGAGAATGTTCCAACCTCCCCACAGCCTTTCCAACACTGAGGGGATAAAGAGGAGTACATTTATTATAGTTTTTTAGGCGTCAACTACCACCTGTTTATGATCTTAAAAGTTTGTAGTTTGGTAACAACTACTGGAAAGTTGTTAGAAGACCATATTTTGCGCCATTGTTCAGATGTAGCACCTTAAAGATCAATCAGATTTCCAGGGTATGAACTTTTGAGAGTCAAACTTGCCTTCATGAGAGATTTAATTTATAGATGCTGTTTGATTTGGGCACTTTCAAGAGAATAAGATGCAAAAGTAGTCAATTACATGAATTGATTTTTTGGTATGATTATTTTAAAATGGTTCAACCATTTGTGTATTTTTAAAATATCCCTTAAAAGTAATATTTCAGCTATAAAATCTGAAACTTTTCATATTTCAGGCACTTGTTAGCTACCTTAAGTCTTTCAGAAAGAAGAAGAGTCACAACCGAATCATGGCAACCCCTTCCACAGGGTACAAATAATTTAATAAATGAATGAACACTTTGAAAAAATCCAATTCTATTTCTTAAATTGTGCCAAATTTCAGAATGACAGGAATTTCATTTTGGCTCTACCAGTTGATGTGATCTGGTGATATAACGGGAAAAAATTGTCAGGAGGCATACAGTTTTTAATGCTAGCTTTCAAAGTGCACAGCAACACACTTTCAAGTTTTTGGAAGCAGTCACGAGGTCTACTTTAGCACCCAGGGGTTAAGCATGGGGCAGCTGCGGGCCCCGAGAATCAAGCTCGGACTTCAGTGGTTTGTAAGTGAATTTTTCCATTTCACACAATAAAATCCAGTTGCAAAGTGCACTGGAAGTGGCTTGAAACTGCATTATTCAGCATGCGGGAAAGCCACCCTTCTAGGTGAGATGGCTCTGGACTGTTCCATCCACTTTGTTACATAATCTATACTTGCTGTCATTCACGGTCTTCTCAATTTTTGCTTTCATACAGCTCATTCTTAATGCCTGTTCTCATGCCGTTAATGTTTGTTTGTTTGTTTGTTATATTAGATTTTTAGTCCGCCCTCCCTGCCAGGCAGGCTCAGGGCAAAGCACATTTCAATTTACACAAATACAGTTAAAAACAGATAAAACAGTATACAAATAACATTAATATAAGTCCTTCTGTCTCTTTTTTCAGTATCTCTTATATTGGTCATTTCCAGTTTTTACTCTTGTCGACTTTACCCTCAGAGTTCTTCATTTATTGACCATGCGCTGGTTTACTTTGCTGTGCTTCCATGTGGTTTTTCAATATTTCTTTCCTATATTCATCTTTTGTATCCTTAACTTTAATTATTCCTCCTTTATAAATGTCAGCCAACACCTTCTCTTACTTGCTCTTGATGTAATCATTCAGCACCCTTGTTACTTTTACTACTGTTTGTTTTACTTGTAACAATCCTTAGCCACTATTACTTCATGGCAAATAATCTATGCTGCTTCAAAGACGAAAGGTATGATTGACTGTCGTGATTTTCTTCGTTTTGCAAATTAGTGCATCCAATTCGGTTCCTGTCCAGTCTACAATTCCAGCACAGTATCGAATTACTGAGATGGACCAAGTGTTTACAACATGAATTATGTTTCC
Organism: Eublepharis macularius; assembly: GCF_028583425.1. Taxonomy (NCBI): domain Eukaryota; kingdom Metazoa; phylum Chordata; class Lepidosauria; order Squamata; family Eublepharidae; genus Eublepharis; species Eublepharis macularius. The sequence goes on from NC_072802.1 coordinate 21,967,690, forward strand.
ACCATTTAATTTTGACTTGAGAATTTTTCAGACTCCTTTTATGTATTCAGCACAAGTCTTCTTTTTTCTTATTGTATACTGATTTGCTGAATATCATTACCTTGCAATATATCCAAATACTTGTAGTTTCCTTCATAGTTTCCATCCACAAATTGTATTCCATCTGATTAAGTAATCTCCCCTCATTTTATTGATAGTGTTGCACATTTTTCAATTCCTCATCAATGGGTGCAGTAAGATCATAAAAACAGACTATAAAAAGTGCCATAAAATATAGCTGCAATTATGCATTAGAATTTATGCAAAAAGTACAACCTCCCATCTGTGAAATATTGGTGGGAAGATAAGTCCAAGAAAGTTGTTGAAAATGAGGAAGTTAAGATCCTGTGGTATTTCAAAATCCAAACAGATAAGAAATTAGAACATAATACTCTGGATATTACTGTGGTTGAAAGTGATCAATGTGGTAATCCCAGGTGACAGTCAAACCGAAGAAAAAAGAGAAAAAAAGAAAAGATTATAAAATATCGACATCTAAGATTTGAAGTTCATCATCTCTGGAAGAAACATACAACAGTTATTCCAGTAGTAATAGGAGTGCTAGGTATGATTCCAAAAGGACTAATGAAAAATCTAGGTGATATGATAGATGGGATAACAATTGGACAGCTGCAAAAGGCCACATTATTTGGGACATGCTACATACTAAGGTGATTCCTCACTGACTCCTATATTCTTGGATAAACAAGTTGGTGAAGCACTAAAAAATGCCAGTTTGGTGGTCTGTAAACCACCTCGAGCACTAAATATGATAGAGAGATGGTATATAAGCAGGGCTTTTTTTCAGCTGGAACGCAGTGGAATGGAGTTCTGGAACCTCTTGAAAATAGTCACATGGGCTGGTGGCACCACCCCCTGATCTCCAGACGGAGGGGAGTTGAGATTGCCCTCCGCGCAGCTGGAGTGGCGTGGAGGGCAATCTCAACTCCCCTCTGTCTGGAGATCAGGGGGCGGGGCCACCAGCCCATGTGACCATTTTCTCCAAGGGCAACCCACTGAGTTCCACCACCTCTTTTCCCAGAAAAAAAGCCCTGTATATAAGTTAAATAACATCCAGGCTGGACATGGACAACGTTATTAATCTAACTCCAGTTTTTTGTGAGTCTGAATTTGGAAGCCTCAACAAACTGTTCCCCTCCCCCCGCCACAGTTTAACCCTGGTTTAGAATTGCAGTTTTGAGAAAAGAAACTCGAGTTTTTTAAGACGCCCAAATTTGGTCATCAGGAACTTTTTTTGTGGTGGTTCTGCACCTTGAGAGAGGGCTTATACGAGGCAATAAAAGAATGAAACTCCTGCTCGTCACAAGCAAATTCCTTACGGTATTATTGACCCCATTTTGCAGTTTGGGGGTAGGGATGCTGAGGCTGTGATAAGGAGCCTTCTCTATGGCCACCTTGTGAATTCAGATCAGGGACAATATTTGAACTTCCTGATTTGCAGCGTAGTAGTTTAGCCATTATACCGGTGACAGCCAGTGTAGTATTTAGTCAGGGCATCAGACTAGGATCTGGGAAACCTGAGTCCCAATCCCCAAACTTCCATGAAGCTCATTGGGTAACCTCGAATCTGTCACACTAGTCCTTTTCAAATATTATAATCGCATGGACCAGAAGCCTGCTAACCACACAAAAGGGAAACATGAGCAACATATGATCCCCCCAATATGTGCAAACACCCATGTCATGTGAACCGGGTTAAAGCGTGCATTTACCATGCACATACAGCTTTGTAATGCATGAACACGAATCCTGAAGAATCCATCAGTTAGTTTGCACTTATCTAAGTTGCATGCATATGGTAAATATACACATAGTGCCCCTGTTCACTCAACAGGATGACTGTGCATATTGAATCATGGATAGTGTATGCTTCCCTTATGCACAGCAGGTAGGCTTTTGGTACAATGACTATAACCTCTGACATGGTTCACTCTCTCAACCGAACGGATCCCACATTGCTGTTCTAACAATAAAGTGGAGGAAGTATCTGAGGAGGGGAACTTGGACTCTCAAAAGCTTATACCTTGGAAATCTTGTTGGTCTTGTAGGTGCTCCTGGACTCAAATCATCCTCTTCTACTGCAGATCAGCACTGCAACCCACTGAAACTATCTTTGTGGCGGAGGGGGAAACCATATTTGTAACTAGCGCTTTTTTTCAGCGGGAACGTGGTGGAACAGAGTTCTGGCACCTCTTGAAAAAGGTCACATGGCTGGTGGCCCCGCCCCCTGATCTCCAGACAGAGGGGAGTTTAGATGGCCCTCTGCAGCGGCACAGAGGGCAATCTAAACTCCCCTCGGTCTGGAGATCAAGGGGCGGGGCCACCAGCCATGTGACCATTTTTGCCAAGGGTGATTTAAACTTTAAAAAACTCCCCCCTTGTTCCAGCTGACCCAAAGTGATGTCATTGTGTGGTCCTGAGTTCCACCACTGAGTTCCACCACCTCTTTTTCCAGAAAAAAGCCCCTGGTTGTAACACTGACCAAAATGTACAAGATGCCACACCTGACTTCTACAACTCAGAGATGTGTCACACAGATACAATTCCCTTGGACCTCCAAGAATATCACTCATGTCCTTGGGGACCCCACCAGAGCTTGTATTTGAAGAAAAGGCAGTGGGTTGACGCTATTACAGTGTTGTACTTAATCTGTGCTGATTCCGCACACGTTGGATAATGCACTTCCAATCCTCTTTAGAGATCATTTGGAGCTGAATTTTTCATGCGTGAAACAAAAAATCCACTTCCAAATGATTGCTAAAGTGCATTGAAAGTGCATTATCCAACATGTGCGGAATCAGTCTGTGTGAGTTTTATCCACCAGCACATCAGTGGATTTTTTTCTCTGCCCTTCACACCTCCTTTTTGATATGTATTTTTATGCATTGGGAGGAGCTCAGATGAGCAAACAAGAGATTATGGATTGTTTTTGCTTTACCCTGATTGTGCAGAGACCCCCGTGGCTTTCATGATTTGGTCACCTTTCTGCCTCGGCTTCAAGTGTCTCTTGAAAAGAAAAGATCCATCCCAAATCTCTCCATTCCCAGGGGGGATAACAGAAGGGGTATTATTACTGATTTCTCTGCTTTCTCAAACACCTCCAGGGCTTCGGGTCACATAGACACACCACAGCAGTTTGGGGAAGCTCTCTTCCTTGCAAATAATAACACAGGGGATTCGGGGAAAGGGAATAGGGAAGGGAAGATAGCACAGCCCTTTTAGGACCACCTTCTTGATGCTTCTTGAAGTCTTCTAATTTATGGTTAAGAAGTAAGGTAAAATTAAATTGCAGAAAACTGAAATCTCATGAGTCAAGAATCTTCTCTGAGACCAGTGCAAAATGAAGGGGGAAATCTCCATCTTAGCGTGTTTCAAGGAGAGCTGGTTCCAAGGCCTCCTTTAAGGCAAATGTTCCTGTTGAAACTCAGGTTTCTTCTGATTTCTATAGTATAAGTTTCCCAGTTCAGTATTTTTACATTTGGCAAGAGTTCGTCTTGTGTGTCAGCATGCATGAAGTTTGCAAGGCTGGGGAAGAGACTGTTTTACAGCTTAGGTGGAATTTTCCCAGGAAATTCAAGTCTCACCTGCATTTGGTGTCCAATGCCAGACTTTGGAAATGAAGGTTTTGATGCTTCTTTGGGCCATGTGTTTCACCCTTTCAGTCTGGCTGCTTCAGCCAACGTAGGTGACACGATGTTTGCTTGCTGTCAGACATACTAGAACATCAGCATGTATCTTAAAATCATGAGTGTTCAAGTCAGAATGTGAGCATTTATCAGTTTGAGTTTGCTATTTTTTAAAAGCTCTTTGAGCTGCCTCAAGTAAAGCCCAAGCATCGGAAGGGGCGGTGGGAAGAAGTGGCTTGGATCCTGCCTAGATTTCTGTGAAAACAAGCGAGGGGAGGGACTTACATCGATTTCTCCCTCCAGTGGCAGCCCAAAACAGCCCCTGAAATGCTGCCCATGGGGGACATGCAGAATAGCTTGGAGGGAACCAGAGGTCTCCCATAGAAGGTGGTGGTGGTGGCAAAAATTGCCCCCTTCATTGCACCCCCCAAAATCTAGGTGGAATCCAAGCCAGTATATTTTACAGAGGCCTCAGGAATCCACCAGGGCTCAGCCTGGACTGTAACTCTATTATCATGATATGGATCATTATTCATTAATAACACTTCAGAAATAACAGAATTTTCCTTTCTTTTAAGACGCATTTGGCACGTTTGTGTCAAGCTCAGAGCCATGAGACGTCCCCTGAGATCCTACTGTATGCATGGATGAGATTAAAATGTTTAAATCTATAGATGGATTGAGGTTTTTGTGAAATGCTGAATTTCTAAAACTAGAGCTTCTCCAGAGTGTAGTCTAATTGGAAGGCGTTCATTTTTCACTTGGAAAATTATGTTCTCCGAACCCGAGATTAGGGGGGAAAGGAATGGGGATTTGATTGCAGCAATGAGAGAAAACACTCTGCACATGTTTGGGAGGCACTTTTGAGGAATAGTTCATGGATAGAACCCCTAGCGCCAAAATGAAGTTTCTGTGATTATCTTGTAGTGGCTAGAGTGACAGACTGGGACTCTGCCACGGAAGCTTGCTGAGTGGCCTTGAGCCAGTCACACACACTCAGCCTAACCTACCTCACAGGGTCGTTGCGAGGATAAAATGAAGGAGAGCTCCATTAGATACTCATTTGGGAGAAAAGTGAGGAATAAATGAAATTTAAAAAAAAATTTTTTTTAAAATCTGGCAATAAATTAAGCCCTCTTCCCCATTGCTCTGGGTGCCCGCTTCAAAAATTGGGTCTGAGGAGCAGACGGAGAAGTGCAAGAGAAGGAAGAAGACAGCCATGAAAAGAACGTGCTCGTCCTCCCCCCTCTTCCCCCCTATCTCCCCCAGGCATACCAACAGCCACAGGGAGAGAGGCCAACTTGAGTGGCCCTTTTAAGAGCCGTCATTCAAAAGACCTGCTTCAGCAGAGGGTGAGCAAGTGCCGAAGCCAGACAGAGAGGCGAGGCCTTTTAATGCGCCCTTGATCCAAGGCACCCAGTTCACATCTGGTGCACCAGCAGGTAGCCCTGCCTGGCCATATGCTCTTCGTGCTGCTACAATTACCCCTCCGAAGGAAGCGAGGCTGGGCTGGGGAGAGAAAGGCGGGGGAGCCACCCAGCAGAATCCTCCACCTCCAAGAGCGGGGAGGGAAGCCAGGGAAGGGGAGGCAAGGAGGCAACTTTAACGAGGAAAGGAGCTTTCATTTCCCCAGATGGTGTGGTGGGTCGCAGCCCTCCTCCGTCCTTTCCACCAGGCGCAGCCTCAGCCATTTAAAGTGGTTTTCATGTTGCATCGGGTTTGAATTTTGTTTGGATTTGTACCTTATCCTACACTGAGACCAAATGACAGTTGTACACGATTTACCATGCTGCCCCACAGGCTAACCATCTATGGCTGTGACCCAAAGAATGTTTATTAGAGAATAAGGCCGCTTTAACACAGTGGCAAGAAAATAGCCCTTGATTACAACGCTGAAGCAAAGGAGATCTGGTCTTGTGAGAGCCAAATTGCAGGCTGCAAGGCAATTCTGGGCCCCTTTCTTTAAAAAAAATCTGAAACACACATGAGTGACACGGAGCTTGTTTTTCCTCTAATGGATGGTATTAGGAATCAGGGTTTTTTTTCCTGCTTCCTCACAACCTCATGGCGAATTCATGTGTCCCCCCAGGTTTTCCCGCTCTTTTCTGTAACTTTCCCAAACCTTTGCTGAGACATTTCAGGAAAGATTGCAGCAAAGCTGAGATAACTGCTGTGTTCCCCACCACAGCATAGCAATCTCCCCACACCAGTTTTTTAAAAAATGGTAATTGACATATTAATCTACTGATATAACAGTATATCTCTATGCCAGTGCCAATTTATATATTTAAAAAATAACTCTAGTAAAGCCTCTTCATTACTTGGGGGGAGTGGATCACTGCTGGAGGGAATGGGGCAGGAAAAGTCAGGAAATCCTGCGATCTGGAAACCCCATTGCTGCTCTACTGTATTGGGAGCCACAATGGCAATGGGAAAACCCACAAGCCTATCACTGTGTGGAAAACACTGTCCTTTCAGGGCCTGGGGCTTAGCTCCCAGTATCTTGCGGAATGGCTTGCCAGTATCTTGTGGAACTGCCTGCTTCACTAAGCCAGGAAGGCTCCCGTGCTCCTGTCATTCTGCAAACTATGTAAAACGGAATTGTTCAGGAGGGCATTTTTATAGAGGTAATGGTGGCAGAGGAAAGTGCTGTCATGTTGTTGCCAACTTCTAGTGACTCCTGCTGGGATTTTCAAGGCAAGAGACTTTCAAAGGTGGTTTGCCCCTACTTGCCACTACAATCCTGGTCTTTGCTGGAGGTCTTCCATCCAATTACTAACCAAGGTCAGCCTTGCTTAGTTTCTCAGGAGCTCAGGCTTGCCTGGACTATCCAGGTCAGGGCCTACAGAGGTAATAGTGCTATGTTTTAATGGGACGGTTCAAGAAGGCGATCTTTATAAAGGGAATGGGACTGTGGACTATACCGCTGAGTATGGTAAGTATTATCTGTTTGCTGTATTTTTTTTTTACACAGATAGGAGGAAGGCTTTTTTTCTGGGAAAAGAGGTGGTGGAACTCAGTGGTGGAACTCAGGACTGCACAATGACATTGCTTTGGGTCAGCTGGAACAAGGGGGGAATTTTTTAAAGTTTAAGTCGCCCTCGGCGAAAATAGTCACATGGCCAGATCGCCAGACAGAGGGGAGTTTAGATTGACCTCCGTGCCACTCCAGCAGGGCAATCTAAACTCCCCTCTGTCTGGAGATCAGGGGGTGGGGCCACCGGCCATGTGACCATTTTCAAGAGCTGCCGGAACTCCGTTCCACCGCGTTCCTGCTGAAAAAAAGCCCTGGATAGGAGGGCTGTATTGTAGATCTCAAGCTGATGCTTCACTAACAAGTTAGGGACCATAGACTTCACCACTACATTGCCTTATGCTTTAAGTATGTGCTCCTAGGTACTACCTGTTGCCTTAACTATGATCCTACTGGGTAGTTCAATGTTGTCTAATGTCAGTCCGAGAATTGCTTATGCTCTGTTTCATAATTTCTTCAACTCCGTATTGAATTTTTGCTAATGTTATGTCTTTGTAAACTTGCATTTATTTACCCTGTGGCATTGTTTATTGAAATGACCCATATATTGACTGTACTAATCTCACACTATGTAATCCGCCTTGAATCTCAGGGAGAAAGGTGGACTATAAATGACATAAATAAATAAAATAAAATATTATCATGCTCTCACTGTATTGTTTTCTACTGATGTGATACCATTTTCTACACTCTTTATGTCTACTTATGCTTTGTTTCAGATTCCTGCAGTCTAAATCCTATTGCACTGCTTATTAAATGTTTCATCTGATTGAGTGCATTGACTTACACAGTGTGGTCTGCCTTGAGTCCCAGTGAAAGGGCAGACTGTAAATAAATAAATAAGATTCCCACCACTCCTCCATTCTATATTGAATAGCTGCAGAAGATAGGGCTGGGGGGGGCAAGAAAAGGCCCATTGTCCTAGTGTACAAGAAGGATTTTCCCAGTCAGGATGCCGGAGAGGTGGCCGCAGCAGCGAAGAGGTTAAGAACACCCCAGGCCATGGCCTGACCCAGAGACCTTTTCCATATTCTCTTCTTTCTTTCCCTCAATCGCTGGGGAGATTACCAGCCAGCAGATTAACCCTGAGTGTGACCTTCAGGCCCTTAAGGGAGGGACAAGAGAAAGTTGCTCTTTGAATTCCAAAATACTTGTGCTTTTTACATAGGGGCCATCGGGATGGATCCTTCAGATCCTTCGCTTTTCAGAGGAAGGGAAACAAGCTACTTCTCAATTGCATGCATTTGAAAGTATGGACATTTAATTGGATTAATCAGTATAGGTAAAGGTGTGCAAGCACTGAGTCATTACTGACCCATGGGGGGGGGGGATGTTGAATCACAAAGTTTTCTTTGCAGACTTTTTGTTACGGGGGTGGTTTGCCATTGCCTTCCCCAATCATCTACACTACGGCCATTTCCACACACGTTGAATAATGCACTTTCAATGCGCTTTCGCAATCCTTTTGAAGTGGATTTTTTGTTCCACACATGGAAAATCAGTTTCAAATGTTCACTAAAGAGTATTGAAAGTGGATTATCCAACGTGTGTGGAAGCAGCCTACATCTACGTAAGAGCCCCGTGGCGCAGAGTGGTAAGCTGCAGTATTGCAGCCTAAGCTCTGCTCACGACCTGAGTTCGATCCCAGCAGAAGCTGGGTTCAGGTAGCCGGCTCCAGGTTGACTCAGCCTTCCATTCTTCTGAGGTCGGTAAAATGAGTACCCAGTTTCCTGGGGGGTAAAGTGTAGATGCCTAAATAAATGAATGAAATGAAATCACAGTGAATTCCCACTGTATCACAAGACTCCCCAACACTACATCAAATGAATGCTGTCTCCAGTAATATGCATCAGCCATGAGCAGGAAAACCATTCACAGAAGCAGCCAACCACTTTATGCCAGCCCAGAGTGTATTGTTAATATAGATCCAGTTTGGCGTAGTGGTTAAGAGTGCGGGACTCTGATCTGGAGAACCGGGTTTGATTCCCCACTCCTCCACTTGAAGCCATCTGGGTGACCTTGAGCTAGTCACAGCTCTCTCAGAGCTCTCTCAGCCCCACCCACCTCAAGGGTATTTTGTTGTTGGGATAATAATGACATACTTTGTAAACCTCTCTGAGTGGGCGTTAAGTTGTCCTGAAAGGTGGTATATAAATCAAATGATGATGACGATGTTGTTGTTAAAAGAAAATACAGGCCCCGTGGCAGAGGCACCACATATGCCAACAGCCCCACCCCCTGCAAAAAAAAAAATTATACACCCAAGAATAGTTTAAATGCACCACATTATCACGTGCATTCACGACTTGTTCCCCTGTGCTGTTTTTCCAATCTAAAATTTTCCCTAAGGCTTCTGTTGATCTGGGGAAAGGGGAGAAATAGAGGTAATTGTTAAAAGTATGATACAAAACAATACAGGTGCCACTGTGCTAGGAAATAAAATAGAAAAGGTTAAGGATGGTCTTTCTTTTGAACAATTAATGGCAATTTTTCTTGATTAAATTATCACCCTAGAGGTAGTAAGCAGCCTGTTTGCCATGAGTGCTGGGAAGGAAGAAAAGCAACATTTATTTGTTGGGGAGGGAGAAAGGCTGTATTTAGGCAGACACACTGAGAGCAAGCTGAGGCCCGGGGACACTGCCAGAGCCTTGAGGGTTTCCCTGGGACTCAGCTGGGGCTGCAGGGATTCAGATGACAACGGTGGGCAGAAGAGATGCTCATCACCTTCTCCCACCACCATCCCAAGAGAGGCCACCAGCATTTCAGGGGTTTGCTTTGGTTACTTGGATGGAGAACTGGCCCTGTGTGCCAAGACAAAGGGTCTGGCATAGATGCCAGGGGTTGTCAACCCTCGGATTGCACATTCCCTTTGGTCTCTCAAAAACCACCACCTCCAGCAAGGCTTTTGTGATGTTCAACTTGATTTCGATGCAATCGTTTAGTTGTGAGGCAGATTATTCCCCGAGTGAAAAATGTCTGAGCGTATGAAGCTGCCCAGTTGCAAATCAAGCCGTTGGTCCATCTAGTTAAGCATCATCCACAGCTCTCCAAAGTCTCAGAAAGAGAAAGGGTCGTCTTATGATCTGGGTGCTGAGATCCCTGAATGAGCGGTTTTACTTAAATATTTTTCTCCTGGTTTTCTCTCCACTGGGGATCCAAGGCAGCCTTCAAAAAAGGAAACATAAACATAAGCCTGAGATCCCAATGGGCCACCTCATTCCAGAGCTCAGGTTGTGAGCTGGAAGGCTAAACGCTGAGTCTTTTGACACATGTTCTTCACGTGTTGAGAGATGCAATGTTAGCTGGGAAGCATAGTTTTAAATGACAGAGTCGGCCAAGATCACTTTCTGAGACTCAGTTAATTTGAAGTTTTAAGCAGCAAGGGCATCAGTGCAAAAGTTCCAGGAGACAGTCCGACACGCCAGAGGCGACGGAGGGCTGTGAGAGAATTCATCCCATTCAGAGCAGTCTCTACTGGCTCTGCATTTAAAACAACACTCCCTGGCTAACATTGTGTCTTAACAAACATGCACCCAGATGTCTCATGTGGAGAGACTCCCAGTGGTAAAGTATCAGTTTGGCTGCAGAAGGTCTCAGGTTCAATCCCTGGCATCTCCAGATAAAAAGATCAGGTAGCAGGCAATGTGAAAGACCCCTACCGGAGACCCTAAGAGCTGCTGCCTCTCTGAGTAGACACTACTGACCTTGATAGAAATACGATCAGCAAAAGGCAGTTTCTTGGGCTTGCTGGCTATTAAAAAAAACTGTTCCCCCCTCCCCAATGGGTCCCTAGTCCCTTTCTTAGGCATGTAAACAAGAGGTTTGGGTCTCGGCCCATTGATCTGCGCCTTCAGTCAATAGGCACCAGGGAGCCAAGACAACTATCCAAATCAAGATAATACAAATGGCAATAAAATAGCACCATTGATTTTAAAATACCCCATTCAAGGCTTTATAAAGTATTCATTAAACGTCTATTAGAACAAATTGAAAGCATCAGGAGCAAGGCTAGCTGGTTATGCAGATTTGTGTCATTTTGGTTAATTCAGAAATGATGTGCAGAAGGTGATTCACAAGGGCCCCAGCTACATACTGGGGAAAAGATCTGGTCAACAGTGCACACATCAGCACGTTTGCCACTGCAACAGGTGCATCTTCTGAATATACAATCACTAACGATAGTAACAATAAATGCCCAACCAGATCTTACATACAGGTACACGAAGCAGAACCTTCAAAACCCCTTTAAGCTTCCAGTGCAGCTATTGGGCTTAACTCTTCCCCTTCCATTCTCCTCCATCAAATCCGCTCCCTGCCACAGGTTTTCCCTCTTTGAACATCAAGCTGTAAATAAATTCACAATCAGAAGGTGGGCAGGAAGAGCTGTTTGAGTGGAATTGGAGTAGAGAAACAATAGGCCAGGGTTACACTTTTCTTCTTGAACAACCATGGCTGGATAACCATGTTGGTCTGTAGTAGAAGAGCAAGATTCGGGTCCAGTAGCACCTTAAAGACCAACTAGATTTCCAGGGTCTTGACTCTTTGAAAGCTCACACTCTGGAAATATAGTTGGTCTTTATGGTGCTACTGGAGCTGAATGTTACTTTTCTCCTTTGCTCCTTCTCTGGTCCAAATTGCTGTCCTGGAAGGTTTTGTATCCATTCCAAAAGAGATCATTGGAGAGACGTCACATCCATTGGATGGTAGCATCTCTGCAGGCCCACTGTCTAAATGTTTGTATCATCATTGTCCCATAGAGAAAATGAAAGAAATGGATGAATTCTGGAGCCCTTTTGCCACCACCAGCAAGCTCTGATCTATTTGCATGGCTCCACCCCCAAAGACAGCAATTGGCCCATGCTGATCTTGGACAACCTGGACAACCTATAGTCCCTTAATTGTCCAGAGAAACCTGGACAACCTATAGTCCTTTCAATTAGGCAACAGGCTGGACTGGAGTCATTTTTTTTCCAGTGATCAAGATGAATTGAGAATTGCTATTCATGGTGTGTACTCTCCACTTTCCTCTGTGGTAAACAGGTTTTGCAGGATTTTCTCTTATTTGGGAATGAACTTGCAAGACCTGTTTGATCAGTGTTGAGAGTAGCTGCGCTGTGGGAAGCTTCTTAAACCTCTTTCACCTTGTTATTGTTTATCTCCAGCCTTAGTAACGGCCAGGCTATTAGAGATTCATGATCAGATCTCATGAAGTTTTCTGTCAAGTTAAAAAATCAAACTGCAGGATGGGGTGGTGGACTCTGTGTAGGATTGAAGCTTCCAGCGCTGGGGAGAGGGAGGTTATCCTTTTTCTCCCATACTATTTCCTTCACTTACCAGCTCCAGATTTCCCTTCGTGACTCCAGGAACTCTGCATAGCCTGTGGACTCAGCACTACTGGCTGTGTCTCTCTTCTTCTCTGAATGGGCTCAGCTAGAGATCCCAGACTGTGCAAACTCTTTGCTGTTGTCTTCATTACTGTGATTACTCATGGTAGTAAGCAGGGCTTTTTTTCAACTGAAACACGGTGGAACAGAGTTCCGGCACCTCTTGAAAATGGTCACATGGCCAGCGGCCCCGCCCCCTGATCTCCAGACAGAGGGGAGTTTAGATTGCCCCAACTCCCCTCTGTCTGGAGATCAGGGGGCGGGGCCACCAGCCATGTGACCATTTTCACCGAGGGCGATTTAAACTTTTAAAAACTCCCCCCTTGTTCCAGCTGACCCAAAGTGATGTCATTTTATGGTCCTGAGTTCCAACACCTCTTTTCCCAGAAAAAAAGGCCTGGTAGTAAGTGATGGCTAGAGGCCATACCTGATTTGGCTCATGATACTGGTCAGATGACAACTCAACATTACAAAATATGGGAGACCAAATTTGGAGACGGAGCTTTGATCCAGGTTCTAGATTCAAATTTTGCCCAGGTAGCATTACGGAAGCTTCTAATTAACCCCCTCTCCCCAATCTTCTATATGGTAACAATTACACTGTCTTATTTTACGAAGTTGTTATGGGAAGCACTTTGACTGCTGAAAGCACTGTACACATGCTAAATATTATTCTCAAAGTTGGGGGGGCATTGGGAAATGTGCATTTCTTGTATTCTTGCTAGAACAAACAGAAAAGGCTGTGGTTAATTGAGGTTTTTAATTTATCAGATTGACCAAGCCATCATCCTTTTTAATAGATTTTAGCCTCCGTACTTCAAATTGCTTATAATAGAAGCAAAGATGGAGGTTTTCCTGCTGGAGACTTCATACTAGGCTCTCTAAATAGACAGCTTCATCAACCGCTCCTTTCAAAGAAAGGGAGAAAAATTATTTCCGCACTGCCTTTGAGGGTCTGGTCGCTTGGGAGCCATTCTGCATGCAAAATGCCTGCCCCTTTCGAAAATGGCAGGAGGAGGCTTTTGCTTAATTTTGATGTTGTCATTAGTTCAGAAATCTTGTCTCGGTAGGTGGAGACCCCACTTGGTACCAGGTGTCTAGCTGGGCTGTCCTTAGTCCCAGCTAGTGTATAGACCTGGACAGCGCTCATCAAAGGCCTGTCAAAACTAATATTCAGTCTTACCTGTCCTTTCTCTGCTGTTGAAAACCATTAAGGGCAGGGCTTTTTTTCTAGGAAAAGAGGTGGTGGAACTCAGTGGGTTGCCCTCGGAGAAAATGGTCACATGGCTGGTGGCCCCGCCCCCTGATCTCCAGACAGAGGGGAGTTTAGAGTGCCCTATGCACCTCTTGGCGCGGAGGGCAATCTAAACTCCCCTCTGTCTGGAGATCAGGGGGCAGGGCCATCAACCATGTGACCATTTTCAAGAGGTTCCAGAACTCCATTCCACCACATTCCAGTTGAAAAAAAGCCGATTAAGGGTATCCCACAGGCTAGGAGTGCCTTCAGCCAAAGATCTCCTAGGAAGACTTCGGGGTCATCATAACGTCCCAGCAACCTTGTATTGGGATGGTTGTGGTTTGCAGAGTGAGTCCCCCATGATGGCGCTGGTCAGGAATGTGCCTGACTCTCATTACACTTTCTGCTGCTCACTCAGTTAGCATTTAGAGCCCTCAACAAAGTAGGCAGTTCCGCCTCAGTCCACAGTCAATTCTGGCCTGTCCATGTTTATAACCAACACGGCACTAGCAGGAGTCAAACTGTCACAAATATCATTGGGCAATTCTGGGGAGCATTTTTCTTAAAAAGGCATTTCCACATATCGCAATAGCTCCGCACGTTTGAAAAAATATAGTTTGAAAGAACATAGTGGAACTAGCAACAGAGCCTATTGTGTGGAAAAATACAATGGGCTCTAGAAAACTGATTCAGCAGGCCCCTGCTGCAGGGCTTTGGGAAGGTTTACGCCACCACGCTGGGCCTCCCTGCTACCTCCATGGCCAGAGGCCTGCCACAGGCAGCACAGCCCTCCCAAGGCCCCACAGTGGCTGTGCCGCTGCGCCAGGCCTTCCTGCTGCCTCAGCGGCCTCCTCGGGACCTCCGAGGCAAACTGTGTCACCCACAACTCACTTTTTATTCCTGTGAAGAGGCCCACAAGTGTGCCTGCACAGGGATAAAATGTGAGTTGTTGCCAATACGGCTTGCCTTTTATATAATTCGATATGATATAGTACTCTTGCAGGGGGCGCACATGTATTCCCCATTCAAACCAGTGCCTGGGTGTAGCCTTGTCTCAAGAGGTACTCCTATATGAACTGGCCTGCTCTCCAAGGTCATAGTCTGAGGACCTGTTCTGGGTTTCTGAGGGTAGGCAAGTGGTGACTTAAGACAGGACCTTCTCTGTGGTGGCACCCCCTTGTGGAATAATTTTAGAGCCACGTGTATGAACCTGAATTCCACTCATGCTAGCTTCTTGTGGCAGCAGGAAGAAAAACATGTACTTTACTGGTTTCTAAGAGATTTCCTCTAGGCCAAATGTTCAGTCGCAAACATGTTCAAGCAAAAAAAGTGGAATGGGGGCTCAATGCTCTACCCCTCAAAGCTTATCCCCCCCCCTTTGTCTCTCCACTTACATTCATGGCCTGCTGTGATCAGCTTTGCATGGTACAATTTGTCTTCGTTCAAAAACTTCCTACCGCAACAGCCAATAGAATTTGGTTACGCCCTCACGTCACTCTGGGCAAACAACGATAAAACATAATAAAGGATTCTCTTACTTGGCCTTTGCTTGCCTTGCAAGTAACTGATATGAGAGTCACTGCTATCCCTTGCCAAGAAGAAAGTGGAGGAACTGGTATTTCTTTGGGGGGACAGGGGAACCAACGCTGGGAGTGCTGACATTTGAAAGATCACAGAAAAGGGAGAGTTTGCAATGTTCTTTTTTTCTTTCTCTCTCTCTCTCTCTCTCTTTCTTGCAAAACATCTCCTACCTCCATATTGGCTCAGACTTACTGTCTTCTCCCCAAGGTGTCTTTTCATTGCAGATCCCTGTAGAGCATTGTAGAAATGATGTTCCTATTTCACCCTAAGAGCCATTCTCCTATCAGACATCAACCATGACAGACCCCTCTAACTAAACCAATGGATGGACCTGGGAAAACGACCATCACTAACCTCACTAAGAAATACCTGCAGAAAATGAAGCACCTGAGATGCTGCTGCCAGCAAAAAGCCTTGTGTGATAGCTGTCGTGTTATACACGTGTGTCAGATTCTTCAGAGTTGCATTTCCCTCCTTCTAAGAAACCAGGAAATACCAACCCTTGTTATCTTGTGAATTATTAGAGATGCTTGCCATTGGCCTCCATGAATCATGCATGGCTGTTTTTGTTCCTGGGCCCTGATGTAACTAAAAGATTCAATTAGTATTTAAATGTGAACTATTTTTAAAAAGTCAAGGCATCCTTCTCCTCCCATGACTCAAGGAGGGGAGAGGAAATTTCAAAAGGGAAACCCTCAGTGGATGTGAATATTCATCCTTTCTCCTTCCATGTTGAAATTTAAATAGTAAACTTTGGGTGGCAGGAAACCTGCATTTTCTTCATCTATTATGCCATGAAGCACCATCTATGTGGATGATTCTAAATAAACAGAAATAATAATGGCTTAACGAAACAAGGCTGCACAATCCCAGCACCCATTTTTGCTACGGATAAGCAAGCTACTTTGGGAGCGAGCAGTCCAGAGTGAAGAAGCGACAGAAAAAAATCGATTGTGTTCGGTCTCACAAAATGTGTTTGGAACACCATGGAGGAAGCTGTTACAGAGCGATTTGACATTATTTTGACATGTTATAGGGTGATTTTCCATTGACATAGAGAAAAAACAATTGGTGTGGAAAGGGCAAAGTATCGCCCCCTCTCTGCGTCTCCACTTAAAACTGCTATTCCCTCCCCCAAAGCAGCTTTTTTAAAAGGGCCTCGAATCCCCATCACTTGAACCCCCTTTCTGCCACGAAAGCTCACCTGGGGCCAGCCACACACTCTCAGCCTAACCTACCTCACAAGGTAGTTGTGAGGATAAAATGGAGAAGTGCAAAAGGAAGCAAACTACTTTGGATCCCCATTGGGGGAAAAGTGGGATATAAATAATGTAAAGAAATAAATACAGTGCACACACATACATGTACGCATTCACTGTAACATCTAAGCAGGGCTAACACAAGGCAGGCTAGATAGCCCAGAAGAGCCTGATCTTGTCAGATCTCAAAAGCTAAGCAGGATTAGCCTTGGTTAGTAATTGCATGGAAGACCTCCAGCTAAGACCAGGGTTGCAGAGGCAGGCAACGGCAGACTACCTCTTAGTCTCTTGCCATGAAAACCCCACCAGGGTTGCCATAAATCAGCTGTGACTTGAGGGCACTCTCCACCACCACCAATACCAGGCAGTTTCAGAGCCTCTGCTTTGTGTGCATGGGTCAATCCATGGCATCTCCAGTTAAAAAGAACAGGCAGCAGGAGACACGACAGGCCTTTACCACCCATGGCCAGTCCGAATAGACACTAACTCTGTACACGTTACAGTTGATGCAGGTACTATCCTTCATATACATCCGGATTTGGGTTCAGTGGCATCTGAAAGCCAAGCTACAAGTGACGCCTGACACAGGTTGGACACTTGTCAGCTTCCCTCAAGTTTTGATGGGAAATGTAGGCATCCTGGTCTTGCAGCTGTAATGGAGAGCCAAGCTGTAAAACCAGGACGCCTACATTTCCCATCAAAACTTGAGGGAAGCTGACAAGTGTCCAACCCGTGTAAGGCGTCACTTGTAGCTTGGCTCTTAGAGACCAACCAGATTTTCCAGAAGAGAAGCTGTTGATAGTCCAAGCTCCCTTCTTCAGATACAGGCCTGCATCTGAAGAAGGGAGCTTTGACTCTCAGAAGCCTCCACCCTGAAAATCTTACTGTCTCAAAGATTCAAATCCTGCTGTTCTATGTACTACAGACCAACATGGCTACCTGCCTGCAACTATCCGCTAACACCTGTTTAAGACCCAAAGCGTGTTAAGACCCAAACTAAGGCCGCTCCCTGGGTAAGTGTGGGCTTTCAATCACGCGATGACCAGCATGTGAGAATGCCTGGGCACGCATATAAAGATGCGCCAAGGGGCGCCTGTACTCCGATTGCGTAACTTGCGGCCAGGGCTGGGGTCAGGCAGCTTCCTCCCTCTGGGAGGCTGGAGCTAATTCTGGCCGAGGTTCCCTCTGCACCGCCCCCGGCCTGCCTTTCAGGGAAAAGGTCGCTGCCATCCGCGCTGAGGCTTCCTCTGCCGGGAACGCGTGCGGCTGGCTGCGGCGGCCACTATATAAAGCGTTCCGGGAGCAGCCGAGGGAGCGGCTTCCGCTGGCGGCTCCGAGCCCAGCGATCCGCCCGGGCGATGCAGGCCCCGCTGCGCCCGCTGCGCTGCCAGGCCCCCATCGGGTGCAACGGATTCCCAGGCGGGCTGGATAATGGCTGGCTGCAGCAAGGCCCGGCCTGCGTAACGCGATCTCCAGCCCGGGGGGGCGGCCGGGCAGAAACGCAGCGCGCCACGAGGGGAGAGGAGGGGATCGGAAGGGGCCGGCAGTCCAACAAGGCCCAGCGCGGCCACCTGATCCCTCCCCAGCCGTCCTTGAATGCAAGCTGGTGCGCGGCCCTGCGGCGCGCAGGAAACGAAACCCCGTCGGGTCTCTAGAGACGGGCGCACCGCCCTCTTCCCCATCAGGAGGCAGCCCGCCTCGCCCCTTGTTTCCTCGTAGAGTGTGTGTGCTGTGGCACAATGGTTAAGTGGTTGGGCTGCGAACCAGCACCCCACTGGTTTGAATCCTACTAGTGTCCTTACCTCAGTAGGTGGCCTTTCTCTCAACACTAATCTATTTAGAAGAGCAGTATATAAGCACAGTTATTATTATTACTATTATTTATGCTATTTATATTCTGCCTTTCTCCCCAGTGGGGACCCAAAGCAGCTGACATTGTTTTCTTCTCTATTTTATCTCATAAGAACCCTGTGAGGTGGGGTAAGTGGAGAGGTTGTGACTGGCCCAAGGTCACCCAGCAAGCTTCCATGGCAATGCCGGGAATTGAACCTGGGCCACCCAGATCCTTGATGGTCTAGCCACTAGACCAGTCTACTTGACTTCCTAGTCTACCCTGGGAAGAAAGGACTTTGTGGCTGCCCTATGAGAGAACCCGATAAGCACAAGAGTCTCATTTCTGGTGCATTTTGATGGGTGGTTTCTCCAGTTGAGCACGGACCCTTCAGAGATGCAAGGGGAGCCTCACTGGGGCTTGCAATCTAGACTAGACCCTAAGGCTTCTTGCAGATGGGAAGGAGCCTGGAGGTGGTTGGATGGCAAGAGTGGGCACAGCAGAGTGCTGATCAGAAGGAGGCATTGGCTCATTTCGAGGGGGAACGCACAGGAACACAGTTCCAGCAGTTCCCCAAAGAGGTCACATGTCAGGTGGCCCCGCCCACCTGACTCTCGGCCATTTTGGGCCCGTTTTGGCCTGGATTGGGGCCGAAACAGCCCGGATCGGGCCTCTGACAGGTGGTGGTGGATCACTCTCCCACTAAGCAGCGGCCCGATCCTGACCATTTTGGGCCCCCTTTCAGCCATTTTCAGCCCCTTTTTGCCATTTTGGGCCCAATTTTGGCCCTGAATGGCCAGGATTGGATCCAAAACAGCCAGGATAGGTGATGTCAGGGGGTGTGGCATATGCAAATCAGTTATACTAATGATACATTTCTGGTGATGGTAAGAGACGTGGCATATGCTAATGAGTTATGCTGATGAGTTCCTACAGCTCTTTTTCTACGAAATGACCCCTGAATGTGAGTGAATCATTAGGGACTAGTTTCAAGTGGGTAGCCATGTTGGCCTGTAGTAGAAGAGTAAGATTTGGGTCCGTAGAGACCAACTAGATTTCCAGGTGTCTGACGAGGGAGCTTTGACTCACACCCTGGAAATCTTATTGGTCTCTACAGTGCTCCTGGACCCAAGTCTTGCTCATTCGGGGCTGGAGGCCACTTTAACCTCCCCACCACCACAACTGAGATTGTTCCCCATGGAGGTAATTTCAGGTGTTGGCCTGCAGTAGAAGAGTAATATTTGAGTCCAGTAGCACCTTAATGATCAACATGATTTCCAGAGTACAAGTTTAATAATAATAATAATAACATTCGATTTATGTACCGCCCTTCAGGACGACTTAACACCCACGCAGAGCGGTTTACAAAGTATGTCATTATTATCTCCACAACACAACACCCTGTGAGGTGGGTGGGGCTGAGAGAGCTCCAAGAGAGCTGTGACTGACCCAAGGTCACCCAGCTGGCTTCAAGTGGAGGAGTGAGGAATTGAACCCGGTTCTCCAGATTAGAGTCCCACTGTCTTAACCTCTACACCAAACTGACTCCCCCAATTTTAGAGTCAAGCTCCCTTCATCAGACAGCTGTTGGTATTTGATGAAGGGAGCTTGACTCTCGCATACTCGTACCCTGGAAATCTTGTTGATCATTAAGGTGCTACTAGACTCGAATCTTGATCCCCATGGAAATGCTACCTGCATCAGGTGGCCACCACAAGAGAGAAAGGACCATTTTGAAAGAGCAGCTAGTAGATGATCCTATATGTAATACAACAGCATATATTCTTGGTATATGTACATTTGCGGAGATGTACAAAATCCACGAATAAACAATAAGAAAGAGAAAGCACAAACAAGATGCATAAAGTTGCAGTATTTGCGAGAGAATACAGAGAGCTAAATTTAAACTCCCATCAAGGAGAGCTGAACTTGGACTTCAACTTCACAAAGCCGGACAGGGATTTCTGCCTTCGACTCGAATCTTGACTGAATCTTCATGCTCAGACTTCAATGGAGCGCCGGTCTAATCCCATTTCAGCATAAACCTTCATCATGAAGACGAAGAGTAACAGTTACTAAAAGAGACGCAATCACATCTGATCAGTTCTTTCCCACATTATTCAGCAACAGAAAGAGACGTTCTGAGCTTTCAGATGGGAGCCAGAAATGAAGAATGAAATGTTTCATTCTTACTTTTGCATTACTTGGATTGTGCAGCAAAAATAAACCAAAGTCTTGCGGCACGTTAAAAAGACTAGCTAGAGTTTATTCCAGTGTAATCTTTCATGGCCTAGAGCTCCCTTCTTCAGATGCTATGAGCGGCTCTTCGCAGTGCAGTCACTCTATGTAAGAACAGACAAATAGAAAGGTCACGGCACAGAATGCAGCCAGTGCAGGCTAAAATGTAATTATATAAAATTCAAACCTAATCAAGAAAAATGCAGAGGCCATTCACTAGTGCTATTGAGCAAGTTAACAGGTGCCGTGGCTGTTTAAATCTGGTGGGAGATCATATGAAACCTCAGAGGAGAACAGTGTGCGTTTTCTTAAACTCGGTTCAAAATGTGAAGAGGGGGAGGGGACAATCTGCATAAAATTAAAGGTCAGAGCAACAGGATAAGCAAAACAATGCCCCGGAGTACGGTGCAAGGAATCCGTTGAGGGAATCCAGAAAGCTTAAATTTTATTTTAAAATGTTGTAAAGCACTTTGAGGGATAGGAGTTTAATAAATACATACAATGCAATCCGAGCAAAATAGACAAGAGTCCAGTAGCACCTTTAAGGCTAACCAACTTTACTGTAGCATAAGCTTTCGAGAACCACAGTTCTCTTCATCAGACGCATCTGATGAAGAGAACTGTGTTTCTCGAAAGCTTATGCTACAGTAAAGTTGGTTAGTCTTAAAGGTGCTACTGGACTCTTTTCTATTTTGCTATGACAGATGAACATGGCTAACTCCTCTGGATCTATAATGCAACCCTAAGAACACTTTCCAGGAGTGAGCCTCATTGAACAAACCCGGATAGGATTCTAGGTAGTCCTGCTTTGATTGTAGGACCTTGGTGCTGAGATGCTTAGGCTGGCATGTAAATGTTTTAAATAAGTTAGTTAACAACAACAACAACATTCAATTTATATACTGCCCTTCAGGACAACTTAACCCCCTCAGAGCAGTTTACAAAGTATGTTATTATTATCCTCATGACAATCGCCCTGTGAGGTGGGTGGGGCTGAGAGAGCTCTGAGAGAGCTGTGACTGACCCAAGGTCACCCAGCTGGCTTCAAGTGGAGGGGTGGGAATCAAACCTGGCTCTCCAGATTAAAGTCCCACCACTATTGGCTCTTAGAGGCATAGGCTTGGTTCAGACATCACAAAACCATGGTTTCTTTGTATTACAGTTAGTTTGCAAAACCAAGATTCAGTTTACAGATAATCACTCCAATCCTGGTTTGCCTCACAAATACTGTCTTCATTTTCTTCTTCCTGTAGCCCCCCTCCCCAGTGAACAAGGCAGGATTCAACCTGGATGGCTGCATTTGGACATCACATAAAGCCATCCTTAAAACTAACTGTGGTTCATAAACCAGCTTCGTAACTTGGTTTGACTGGCCCTGAGTAACCGTCACTGGCAGAGTGGCCTGCATTCAGACAATCATACTCACCAGAGTTAGGTTAATGAAATAGGGTTTTGCCTAATGTCTAAACTGGGCCAGAGATGCTCACGTCTGCATTTGCCTCGCCTCTGCTCCAACCTACAGTCAAAACACTTGGGATGGGAGGAAAGAGCCTGCCCAGCTAGGAATCCAAGCATTCCCCCAAGCCATTGGGTGCGTTGGAAGGTTCAAGGTGACCCAAGGCCCCTGCACAGAGAGCCCTTGCCTGGGATCTCCCTTGCTATCATGGCATGCCCGTTGGCTGTGAGCTGTTTGTGCATGTCGACAACTCACCGCTGTATGCTGGTCACAGCCAGCGGTGTTTAAGAAAGCGGCTCTTGCCGACAGAGATGATCATCTCCAAATCCAGAGGGAAGAGGTTCAATGAGCCTGGAATAAGAATCAGCACCAGGAGCAGAGGTGGGAAGAAAGAGGTCATGTCCCAAGGGGACAGGGGCTAATCAGAGGGTGTTTTAATGACAAAGGTCATTCTTCCCAGCGAGGGTCATTTTCACTCTGTCTAGCGCCTACCCTAGCACCCTCTGTCCTCCTCTATGGAAAGCCACACATTTGATCTGGGGGGAGGGTCCTCCTTAGCTGCTATCTTTGCAAAAAGTTGAGGGTCTGATAACAACCTCTGTTGTTTCTGTCGGTTATCAGGCCTTGGTTCCCCCTTCCGTCACTTGCCAAAGGCAGGATTCCCATCTGTTTGTCAGCTTGGAGGCTCAACCTGTGGCCAGGCCTAGGCACGTCGACCATCTTGCCGGCAGTTTGCACCCAAACTTCACTCTCTGGAGCTATTCTTCACAGCCACCACCCCGACAGCTGGCAGCTAGCCCTACCCTTCTTGGCAAGGGGATAGAAAGCATCCCTCAGCCAGCTATGCTGGAGGCAAACCTCTCTCTCTCTCTCTCTCTCTCTCTCTCTCTCTCTCTCTCTCTCTCTCTCTCTCTCTCTCTCTCTCTCTCTCTCTCTCGCACACACACACAACTCCTTCACTACCAGGGAGATTGATGGGCGGGTGTCTCATGCCGGGACCGGAGAGGTCACGTGGCCCAGCGTCAGCTGTCAAGCAGAGAGGGGACCCGTCTGCAATTACCTGCTTTCACTGTTTATACCCACAGGGCAAATATAAAGAAGAGTGCAATGCAATACAGCCAGAGAGCTGATACAAGACTTCAGTTGTTGTCTCTCCTGCTCCCTGCATCGAAAGTTCAGCCCTGAAGCCCCCACCTAAAATGCTATTTTATTTCATCAGATAATGGCTTTCCAGCTGAAATGGATTTGGTGGAGGGGGGTGATGTAGAAAACAACAGGCTCCTTTGCTAGACATTACAGAATCTGATCAACGTGAAGAACTGGAGAGGCTTAATAGAGCATGAGGTCCAGCTCTGAAGCCCAGTCCAGGTTCTGAAATGGAACTGAGAACAGTGGCTGGAGCCTGGACCTCGCCAAGAGACTTTAGGGGCATCAGTAGATAATCTGTCCTCATCGCAATGTAATCTCTGGATCATATGCAGCCGCTTTATAATTTATCAAGGTCAGTCTTGTCCATTCTGACTAGCAGTGCCTCTCCAGGGTCTCAGCATGAGGTCTTTCACCTGCTACCTGATTCTTTTAAATGGAGGTGCCGGGGCTTGAACCCGAGACCTTCGGCATGCAAAGCAGGTGCCCAGCCACTGAGCCACAGCCCCTTAATGACATCACTAGCTCAGTAACATGCTAGAGGCCTCTGGACATGTGCAGGGAGACCCAGCAAAGTCCAGGATCTCTCCAGGTTGCTCTTGCCAGGCATATGTAAAGGACCTCTCTTCCAGCATAGCACAAGGAAGTCACCATCTGAAGAACATCAAAATAAGAAACATCAGATAAAAAACACAGCATGAAACTGTTTTAAAAAACGAAATAATGGTTTGTGTGGATCAGAACATGGCCAGGACTTTGTTAGGCTATACCATCCTTGTTATGAAATTGCTTTTTGTAGTTATGGAACATTTCTTCTTGAGTATTTCTGAAATACACCAATAACCAGGACTTTTTTTCTGGGAAAAGAGGTGGTGGAACTCAGTGGGTTGCCCTTAGAAAAAAAGGTCACATGGCTGGTGGCCCCGCCCCCTGATCTCCAGACAGAAGGGAGTTTAGATTGCCCTCCACACCGTGCAGAGGACAATCTAAACTCCCCTCTGTCTGGAGATCAGGGGGCGGGGCCACCAGCCATGTGACCACTTTCAAGATGTTCCGGAACTCCGTTCCACCGCATTCCAGCTGAAAAAAAGCCCTGCCAATAAGGAAGAGGTGGCAGCCGAGCGTGGCGGAGTCCCTTCCTGTGTGAATGTACAGTGAAGCTTATCATGGCCTGCAAGTCTCTGGAATGGGGCCAGAAGCTACCAGCATCCCATAATTCCTTGGTCTGTTCCACAAACAATTTTCCCCAAACAGAAGCCCCAATTTTTGTCCTTGGTTCCAGCTGGAGAGGAACTGAGGAACTATCCCTCATACTAGAAAGATCAGTTCCCCTGGAGAAGATAGCAACTTTGAAGGACAGACACTATGGCATTGCATTTCTGCTGTGCCCCCCCTTCCCTAAACTCTGCCTTCCCCAGGCACTACCACTAAATCTCCAGGAATTTCCCAGGCAGGAGTTGGGAAGCCTAACCACTACACGTTCCAATATTCTCATAAAGCTCTCTGAAGGTTCCAGGAAACCTCTACGCAACCTCTTTCAAAGCCCTTTGTAATGTGAGCATAGAGATAAGAGATCGGTGTTATGAAAGCCCTCACCCCACACGACTCCCCTCATTGAGGCTTCAACGCAGCAGCTGGCTGGCTGAGCTTGGCCTTTGGTAAGGTTGCCAATTTCCAGGCAGAGCCTGGAGATTTCCCAGAATTACAACTGATCTCCAGATAATAACGTTCCGTTTCCCTGTAGAAAACAGCAGCTTTGGGGAGTGGAGTTGATGATACTATGCCTGGCTGAGATCCTTGTCCTCCCCAAAGCCTGCACTCCCTTGGCTCCACCATCAAAATCCTTGATGTTGGACCCCAGAGAAACTGTTTTAAACCCTTAATGTTGGTCCCCAACAACGGGCTCAGCTTCAGATGCTGAGATTTCCAGTCAGCTATGATTGACATGTTTCCTCCCCCCCCCCCCCAAATTGTGGCTAGCCTGAAATGGCAGTTGGGGACGGAATGTTGGGGAAGCTGTCAGTTGGAGTGGGAGAGTAAACAAGAGAGTGAAAGGGAGTGGGAGCCTGGCTTTGGACCAGAGAGGGCCAGCCAGAGAATCCTCTGTGAGAGGAAATGATGTTTGTGAAGCACTTTTAGTCCTAGGACGAAAGTGGGGAAGACCGGCACTAACTCCTACTTAGACTCAAGAGATCTGGGAATTATAGAGGGCCAAGGAAGTGGGTAGAGAGGAGTCTCCCCTTCAGTGCCAGGGACAGGGTTATAGCTCATAACTATAACGCCTGCCCAGTATCTAGGAAGGGTTTGTCTCAGTGGAGCACCCTTAAGTCTGGAGAGGAGGGAAAGTCATGCTGTGTTTGTGTTTGAGTATATAAAGTGTAACATCAGTGAAGCAGTGTCAACCTCTGAAAGAAGCGAGCAACCTAGTGTTATACCACGAAGCTGAAGTTGGTTCCCAGTTCCCAGTTCCTTATTCGCAGTTCCTTATTCCTTATTCGTTATTTGCAAAGCGACAAAGCCAAAGAAAAATATTGTGGGAAACTGAAAAGCTACAACTCCAAAATGAAGTTTGCAGGGGCACATATTATACACCTCAATATTAATAAGACTCAGCACTCTAAGGGGACCTATACTGGATCGTCCTACAAAACCCAGATCTTGAGTAAACAGCTTCAAAATAGGATGTCCCCAGAACAATTCAATAAGAAGAAAGGGGCGGCAGCTGCAGCAGAAAAAAACTTTTGATCACCCCAAATCACACAGATCTGAACTCCAGAGACTGTCCCCTACAAGAGGACATGTGCTGGTGCAGATCCAGTCTCTGGTTCTGGACCTAAGCCCTACTATGTGGCCTGTCTCCAAGCACCCTGTATTAGACATGGCTTTGAATAAAGAAGTGGTGAAAATATAAGCCCTCTGAAACCCAAAACAATCTTTGGATCACCCCAAATCACACACCCCTGAACTCCAGAGACTGTCCCCTACAAGAGGAAATGTGCTGGTGCTGATCCGGTCTCTGGTTCTGGACCTAAGGCCTCGAATGTGGCCTCTCTCCAAGCACCCTGTATTAGACATGGCTTTGAATATGGAAGTGGGGAAAATATAAGCCCTCTGAAACCCAAAACAATCTTTGGATCACCCCAAATCACACACCCCTGAACTCCAGAGACTGTCCCCTACAAGAGGACATGTGCTGGTGCTGATCCAGTCTCTGGTTCTGGACCTAAGTCCTCGAATTTGGCCTCTCTCCAAGCACCCTGTATTAGACATGGCTTTGAGTAAGGAAGTGATGAAAATATAAACACTCTGAAAGCCAAAACAATCCTTGGATCACCCCAAATAACACACCCCTGAACTCCAGAGACGGTCCCCTACAAGAGGACATGTGCTGGTGCTGATCCAGTCTCTGGTTCTGGACCTAAGTCCTCGAATGTGGCCTCCCTCCAAGCACCCTGTATTAGACATGGCTTTGAATAAGGCAGTGGTGGAAATATAAGCCCTCTGAAACACAAAAAAAAACTTTGGGTCACCTCAAATCACACACCCCTGAATTCCAGAGACTGTCCCCTACAAGAGGACATGTGCTGGTGCTGATCCAGTCTCTGGTTCTGGACCTAAGGCCACAAATGTGGCCTCTCTCCAAGCACCCTATATTAGACATGGCTTTGAATATGGCAGTGGGGAAAATATAAGCCCTCTGAAACCCAAAACAATCTTTGGATCACCCCAAATCACACACCCCTGAACCGCAGAGACTGTCGCCTACAAGAGGACATGTGCTGGTGCTGATCCAGTCTCTGGTTCTGGACCTAAGTCCTCGAATGTGGCCCCCATCCAAGCACCCTGTATTAGACATGGCTTTGAATACGGAAGTGGTGAAAATATAAGCCTTCTGAAACCCAAAACAATCTTTGGATCACCCCAAATCACACACCCCTGAACCGCAGAGACTGTCGCCTACAAGAGGACATGTGCTGGTGCTGATCCAGTCTCTGGTTCTGGACCTAAGCTCTACTATGTGGCCTACCTCGAAGCACCCTGTATTAGACATGGCTTTGAGTACGGAAGTGGTGAAAATATAAGCCCTCTGAAACCCAAAACAATCTTTGGATCACCCCAAATCATACACCCCTGAACTCCAGAGACTGTCCCCTACAAGAGGACATGTGCTGGTGCTGATCCAGTCTCTGGTTCTGGACCTAAGTCCTCGAATTTGGCCTCTCTCCAAGCACCCTGTATTAGACAGGGCTTTGAATAAGTAAGTGATGAAAATATAAGCCCTCTGAAACCCAAAACAATCTTTGGATCACCCCAAATAACACACCCCTGAACTGCACAGACTGTCCCCTACAAGAGGACATGTGCCGGTGCTGATCCAGTCTCTGGTTCTGGACCTAAGGCCGCAAATGAGGTCTCTCTCCAAGCACCCAGTATTAGACATGGCTTTGAATAAGGAATTGGTGAAAATATAAGCCCTCTGAAACCCAAAACAATCGTTGGATCACCCCAAATCACACACCCCTGAACTGCAGAGACTGTCCCCCACAAGAGGACATGTGCTGGTGCTGATCCAGTCTCTGGTTCTGGACCTAAGCCCTACTATGTGGCCTCTTTCCAAGCACCCTATATTAGACATGGCTTTGAATATGGAAGTGGGGAAAATATAAGCCCTCTGAAACCCAAAACAATCTTTGGATCACCCCAAATCACACACCCCTGAACTCCAGAGACTGTCCGCTGCAAGAGGACATGTGCTGGTGCTGATCCAGTCTCTGGTTCTGGACCTAAGGCCTCGAATGTGGCCTCTCTCCAAGCACCCTGTATTAGACATGGCTTTGAATTTGGAAGTGGGGAAAATATAAGCCCTCTGAAACCCAAAACAATCTTTGGATCACCCCAAATCACACACCCCTGAACTCCAGAGACTGTCCCCTACAAGAGGACATGTGCTGGTGCTGATCCAGTCTCTGGTTCTGGACCTAAGTCCTCGAATGTGGCCTCTCTCCAAGCACCCTGTATTAGACATGGCTTTGAGTAAGGAATTGATGAAAATATAAACCCTCTGAAACCCAAAACAATCCTTGGATCACCCCAAATAACACACCCCTGAACTCCAGAGACTGTCCCATAAAAGAGGACATGTGCTGGTGCTGATCCAGTCTCTGGTTATGGACCTAAGTCCTCGAATATGGCCTCCCTCCAAGCACCCTGTATTAGACATGGCTTTGAATAAGGCAGTGGTGGAAATATAAGCCCTCTGAAACCCAAAAAAAAACTTTGGTTCACCTCAAATCACACACCCCTGAATTCCAGAGACTGTCCCCTACAAGAGGACATGTGCTGGTGCTGATCCAGTCTCTGGTTCTGGACCTAAGGCCACAAATGTGGCCTCTCTCCAAGCACCCTGTATTAGACATGGCTTTGAATAAGGAAGTGGTGAAAATATAAGCCCTCTGAAACCCAAAAAAATCTTTGGATCACTCCAAATCACGCACCGCTGAACTGCAGAGACTGTGCCCTACAAGAGGACATGTGCGGGTGCTGATCCAGTCTCTGGTTCTGGACCTAAGTCCTTGAATGAGGCCTCTCTCCAAGCACCCAGTATTAGACATGGCTTTGAATAAGGAAGCAATGAAAATATAAGCCCTCTGAAACCCAAAACAATCTTTGGATCACCCCAAATCACACACCCATGAACTCCAGAGACTGTTCCCTACAAGAGGACATGTGCTGGTGCTGATCCAGTCTCTGGTTCTGGACCTAAGTCCTCGAATGTGGCCCCCCTCCAAGCACCCTGTACTAGACATGGCTTTGAATAAGGAAGTGGTGGTAATATAATCTCTGTGAAATCCAAAAAAATCTTTGGATCACCCCAAATCACACACCCCTGAACTCCAGAGATTGTCCCCTACAAGAGGACATGTGCTGGTGCTGATCCAGTCTCTGGTTCTGGACCTAAGCCCTACTATGTGGCCTGTCTCCAAGCACCCTGTATTAGACATGGCTTTGAATACAGAAGTGGTGAAAATATAAGCCCTCTGAAACACAAAACAATCTTTGGATCACCCCAAATCACACAGATCTGAACTCCAGAGACTGTCCCCTACAAGAGGACATGTGCTGGTGCAGATCCAGTCTCTGGTTCTGGACCTAAGCCCTACTATGTGGCCTGTCTCCAAGCACCCTGTATTAGACATGGCTTTGAATACAGAAGTGGTGAAAATATAAGCCCTCTGAAACCCAAAACAATCTTTGGATCACCCCAAATCATACACATCTGAACTCCAGAGACTGTCCCCTACAAGAGGAAATGTGCTGGTGCTGATCCAGTCTCTGGTTCTACACCTAAGTCCTCGAATGCGAACTCCCTCCAAGCACCCTGTATTAGACATGGCTTTGAGTAAGGAAGTGATGAAAATATAAACACTCTGAAAGCCAAAACAATCCTTGGATCACCCCAAATAACACACCCCTGAACTCCAGAGACGGTCCCCTACAAGAGGACATGTGCTGGTGCTGATCCAGTCTCTGGTTCTGGACCTAAGTCCTCGAATGTGGCCACCCTCCAAGCACCCTGTATTAGACATGGCTTTGAATAAGGCAGTGGTGGAAATATAAGCCCTCTGAAACCCAAAAAAAAACTTTGGGTCACCTCAAATCACACACCCCTGAATTCCAGAGACTGTCCCCTACAAGAGGACATGTGCTGGTGCTGATCCAGTCTCTGGTTCTGGACCTAAGGCCACAAATGTGGCCTCTCTCCAAGCACCCTGTATTAGACACGGCTTTGAATAAGGAAGTGGTGAAAATATAAGCCCTCTGAAACCCAAAAAAATCATTGGATCACTCCAAATCACGCACCGCTGAACTGCAGAGACTGTCCCCTACAAGAGGACATGTGCTGGTGCTGATCCAGTCTCTGGTTCTGGACCTAAGTCCTTGAATGAGGCCTCTCTCCACGCACCCTGTATTAGACATGGCTTTGAATAATGAAGTGGTGAAAATATAAGCCCTCTGAAACCCAAAACAATCTTTGGATCACCCCAAATCACACACCCCTGAACTGCAGAGACTGTCCCCTACAAGAGGACATGTGCTGGTGCTGATCCAGTCTCTGGTTCTGGACCTAAGTCCTCGAATGAGGCCTCTCTCCAAGCACCCTATATTAGACATGGCTTTGAATATGGAAGTGGGGAAAATATAAGCCCTCTGAAACCCAAAACAATCTTTGGATCAGCCCAAATCACACACCCTTGAACCGCAGAGACTGTCGCCTACAAGAGGACATGTGCTGGTGCTGATCCAGTCTCTGGTTCTGGACCTAAGTCCTCGAATGTGGCCTCCCTCCAAGCACCCTGTATTAGACATGGCTTTGAATACGGAAGTGGTGAAAATATAAGCCTTCTGAAACCCAAAACAATATTTAGATCACCCCGAATCACACACTCCTGAACTCCAGAGACAGTCCCCTACAAGAGGACATGTGCTGGTGCTGATCCAGGCTCTGGTTCTGGACCTAAGGCCACGAATGTGGCCTCTCTCCAAACACCCAGTATTAGACATGGCTTTGAATAAGGAAGTGGTAAAAATATAAGCCCTCTGAAACCCAAAAAAAATCTTTGGATCATCCGAAATCACACACCCCTGAACTCCAGAGACTGTCCCCTACAAGAGGACATGTGCTGGTGCTGATCCAGTCTCTGGTTCTGGACCTAAGCTCTACTATGTGGCCTACCTCGAAGCACCCTGTATTAGACATGGCTTTGAATAAGGAAGTGGTGAAAATATAAGCCCTCTGAAACCCAAAAAAATCATTGGATCACTCCAAATCACGCACCGCTGAACTGCAGAGACTGTCCCCTACAAGAGGACATGTGCTGGTGCTGATCCAGTCTCTGGTTCTGGACCTAAGTCCTTGAATGAGGCCTCTCTCCAAGCACCCTGTATTAGACATGGCTTTGAATAAGTAAGTGATGAAAATATAAGCCCTCTGAAACCCAAAACAATCTTTGGATCACCCCAAATAACACACCCCTGAACTGCACAGACTGTCCCCTACAAGAGGACATGTGCTGGTGCTGATCCAGTCTCTGGTTCTGGACCTAAGTCCTCGAATGTGGCCTCCCTCCAAGCACCCTGTATTAGACATGGCTTTGAGTAAGGAATTGATGAAAATATAAACCCTCTGAAACCCAAAACAATCCTTGGATCACCCCAAATAACACACCCCTGAACTCCAGAGACTGTCCCATAAAAGAGGAAATGTGCTGGTGCTGATCCAGTCTCTGGTTATGGTCCTAAGTCCTCGAATGTGGCCTCCCTCCAAGCACCCTGTATTAGACATGGCTTTGAATAAGGCAGTGGTGGAAATATAAGCCCTCTGAAACCCAAAAAAAAAACTTTGGTTCACCTCAAATCACACACCCCTGAATTCCAGAGACTGTCCCCTACAAGACGACATGTGCTGGTGCTGATCCAGTCTCTGGTTCTGAACCTAAGTCTTCGAATGTGGCCCCCCTCCAAGCACCCTGTACTAGACATGGCTTTGAATAAGGAAGTGGTGGTAATATAAGCCCTCTGAAGCCCAAAAAAAATATTTGGATCACCCCAAATCACACACCCCTGAACTCCAGAGACTGTCCCCTACAAGAGGACATGTGCTGGTGCTGATCCAGTCTCTGGTTCTGAACCTAAGTCTTCGAATGTGGCCCCCCCTCCAAGCACCCTGTACTAGACATGGCTTTGAATAAGGAAGTGGTGGTAATATAAGCACTCTGAAACCCAAAACAATCTTTGGATCACCCCAAATCATACACACCTGAATTCCAGATACTGTCCCTTACAAGAGGACATGTGCTGGTGCTGATATAGTCTCTGGTTCTGGACCTAAGGCCTCAAATGTGGCCTCTTTCCAAGCACCCTATATTAGACATTGCTTTGATTATGGAAGTGGGGAAAATATAAGCCCTCTGAAACCCAAAACAATCTTTGGATCACCCCAAATCACACACCCCTGAACTCCAGAGACTGTCCCCTACGAGAGGACATGTGCTGGTGCTGATCCAGTCTCTGGTTCTGGACCTAAGTCCTCGAATTTGGCCTCTCTCCAAGCACCCTGTATTAGACATGGCTTTGAGTAAGGAAGTGATGAAAATATAAACACTCTGAAAGCCAAAACAATCCTTGGATCACCCCAAATAACACACCCCTGAACTCCAGAGACGGTCCCCTACAAGAGGACATGTGCTGGTGCTGATCCAGTCTCTGGTTCTGGACCTAAGTCCTCGAATGTGGCCACCCTCCAAGCACCCTGTATTAGACATGGCTTTGAATAAGGCAGTGGTGGAAATATAAGCCCTCTGAAACCCAAAAAAATCATTGGATCACTCCAAATCAGGCACCGCTGAACTGCAGAGACTGTCCCCTACAAGAGGACATGTGCTGGTGCTGATCCAGTCTCTGGTTCTGGACCTAAGTCCTTGAATGAGGCCTCTCTCCAAGCACCCTGTATTAGACATGGCTTTGAATAATGAAGTGGTGAAAATATAAGCCCTCTGAAACCCAAAACAATCTTTGGATCACCCCAAATCACACACCCCTGAACTGCAGAGACTGTCCCCTACAAGAGGACATGTGCTGGTGCTGATCCAGTCTCTGGTTCTGGACCTAAGTCCTCGAATGAGGCCTCTCTCCAAGCACCCTGTATTAGACATGGCTTTGAATAAGTAAGTGATGAAAATATAAGCCCTCTGAAACCCAAAGCAATCTTTGGTTCACCTCAAATCACACACCCCTGAATTCCAGAGACTGTCCCCTACAAGACGACATGTGCTGGTGCTGATCCAGTCTCTGGTTCTGAACCTAAGTCTTCGAATGTGGCCCCCCTCCAAGCACCCTGTACTAGACATGGCTTTGAGTAAGGAAGTGGTGGTAATATAAGCCCTCTGAAGCCCAAAAAAATATTTGGATCACCCCAAATCACACACCCCTGAACTCCAGAGACTGTCCCCTACAAGAGGACATGTGCTGGTGCTGATCCAGTCTCTGGTTCTGGACCTAAGTCCTCGAATTTGGCCTCTCTCCAAGCACCCTGTATTAGACATGGCTTTGAGTAAGGAAGTGATGAAAATATAAACACTCTGAAAGCCAAAACAATCCTTGGATCACCCCAAATAACACACCCCTGAACTCCAGAGACGGTCCCCTACAAGAGGACATGTGCTGGTGCTGATCCAGTCTCTGGTTCTGGACCTAAGTCCTCGAATGTGGCCTCCCTCCAAGCACCCTGTATTAGACATGGCTTTGAATACGGAAGTGGTGAAAATATAAGCCTTCTGAAACCCAAAACAATCTTTAGATCACCCCGAATCACACACTCCTGAACTCCAGAGACAGTCCCCTACAAGAGGACATGTGCTGGTGCTGATCCAGGCTCTGGTTCTGGACCTAAGGCCACGAATGTGGCCTCTCTCCAAGCACCCAGTATTAGACATGGCTTTGAATAAGGAAGTGGTGAAAATATAAGCCCTCTGAAACCCAAAAAAAATCTTTGGATCATCCGAAATCACACACCACTGAACTCCAGAGACTGTCCCCTACAAGAGGACATGTGCTGGTGCTGATCTAGTCTCTGGTTCTGGACCTAAGCTCTACTATGTGGCCTACCTCGAAGCACCCTGTATTAGACATGGCTTTGAATACGGAAGTGGTGAAAATATAAGCACTCTGAAACCCAAAACAATCTTTGGATCACCCCAAATCATACACCCCTGAACTCCAGATACTGTCCCCTACAAGAGGACATGTGCTGGTGCTGATCTAGTCTCTGGTTCTGGACCTAAGTCCTCGAATGTGGCCTCTCTCCAAGCACCCTGTATTAGACATGGCTTTGAATAAGTAAGTGATGAAAATATAAGCCCTCTGAAACCCAAAACAATCTTTGGATCACCCCAAATAACACACCCCTGAACTGCACAGACTGTCCCCTACAAGAGGACATGTGCTGGTGCTGATCCAGTCTCTGGTTCTGGACCTAAGGCCGCAAATGAGGCCTCTCTCCAAGCACCCAGTATTAGACATGGCTTTGAATAAGGAATTGGTGAAAATATAAGCCCTCTGAAACCCAAAACAATCTTTGGATCACCCCAAATCACACACCCCTGAACCCCAGAGACTATCCGCTGCAAGAGGACATGTGCTGGTGATGATCCAGTCTCTGGTTCTGGACCTAAGGCCTCGAATGTGGCCTCCCTCCAAGCAACCTGTATTAGACATGGCTTTGAATAAGGCAGTGGTGGAAATATAAGCCCTCTGAAACCCAAAAAAAAACTTTGGTTCACCTCAAATCACACACCCCTGAATTCCAGAGACTGTCCCCTACAAGACGACATGTGCTGGTGCTGATCCAGTCTCTGGTTCTGAACCTAAGTCTTCGAATGTGGCCCCCCTCCAAGCACCCTGTACTAGACATGGCTTTGAATAAGGAAGTGGTGGTAATATAAGCCCTCTGAAGCCCAAAAAAATATTTGGATCACCCCAAATCACACACCCCTGAACTCCAGAGACTGTCCCCTACAAGAGGACATGTGCTGGTGCTGATCCAGTCTCTGGTTCTGGACCTAAGTCCTCGAATTTGGCCTCTCTCCAAGCACCCTGTATTAGACATGGCTTTGAGTAAGGAAGATATGAAAATATAAACACTCTGAAAGCCAAAACAATCCTTGGATCACCCGAAATAACACACCCCTGAACTCCAGAGACGGTCCCCTACAAGAGGACATGTGCTGGTGCTGATCCAGTCTCTGGTTCTGGACCTAAGTCCTCGAATGTGGCCTCCCTCCAAGCACCCTGTATTAGACATGGCTTTGAATACGGAAGTGGTGAAAATATAAGCCTTCTGAAACCCAAAACAATCTTTAGATCACCCCGAATCACACACTCCTGAACTCCAGAGACAGTCCCCTACAAGAGGACATGTGCTGGTGCTGATCCAGGCTCTGGTTCTGGACCTAAGGCCACGAATGTGGCCTCTCTCCAAGCACCCAGTATTAGACATGGCTTTGAATAAGGAAGTGGTGAAAATATAAGCCCTCTGAAACCCAAAAAAAATCTTTGGATCATCCGAAATCACACACCACTGAACTCCAGAGACTGTCCCCTACAAGAGGACATGTGCTGGTGCTGATCCAGTCTCTGGTTCTGGACCTAAGCTCTACTATGTGGCCTACCTCGAAGCACCCTGTATTAGACATGGCTTTGAATACGGAAGTGGTGAAAATATAAGCACTCTGAAACCCAAAACAATCTTTGGATCACCCCAAATCATACACCCCTGAACTCCAGATACTGTCCCCTACAAGAGGACATGTGCTGGTGCTGATCTAGTCTCTGGTTCTGGACCTAAGTCCTCGAATGTGGCCTCTCTCCAAGCACCCTGTATTAGACATGGCTTTGAATAAGTAAGTGATGAAAATATAAGCCCTCTGAAACCCAAAACAATCTTTGGATCACCCCAAATAACACACCCCTGAACTACACAGACTGTCCCCTATAAGAGGACATGTGCTGGTGCTGATCCAGTCTCTGGTTCTGGACCTAAGGCCGCAAATGAGGCCTCTCTCCAAGCACCCAGTATTAGACATGGCTTTGAATAATGAATTGGTGAAAATATAAGCCCTCTGAAACCCAAAACAATCTTTGGATCACCCCAAATCACACACCCCTGAACCCCAGAGACTATCCGCTGCAAGAGGACATGTGCTGGTGATGATCCAGTCTCTGGTTCTGGACCTAAGGCCTCGAATGTGGCCTCCCTCCAAGCAACCTGTATTAGACATGGCTTTGAATAAGGCAGTGGTGGAAATATAAGCCCTCTGAAACCCAAAAAAGAACTTTGGTTCACCTCAAATCACACACCCCTGAATTCCAGAGACTGTGCCCTACAAGAGGACATGTGCTGGTGCTGATCCAGTCTCTGGTTCTGGACCTAAGTCCTTGAATGAGGCCTCTCTCCAAGCACCCAGTATTAGACATGGCTTTGAATAAGGAAGCGATGAAAATATAAGCCCTCTGAAACCCAAATCAATCTTTGGATCACCCCAAATCACACACCCCTGAACTGCAGAGACTGTCCCCTACAAGAGGACATGTGGTGGTGCTGATCCAGTCTCTGGTTCTGGACCTAAGTCCTCGAATGTGGCCCCCCTCCAAGCACCCTGTACTAGACATGGCTTTGAATAAGGAAGTGGTGGTAATATAATCTCTGTGAAACCCAAAAAAATCTTTGGATCACCCCAAATCACACACCCCTGAACTCCAGAGATTGTCCCCTACAAGAGGACATGTGCTGGTGCTGATCCAGTCTCTGGTTCTGGACCTAAGCCCTACTATGTGGCCTCCCTCGAAGCACCCTGTATTAGACATGGCTTTAAATAAGGAAGTGGTGAAAATATAAGCCCTCTGAAACCCAAAACAATCTTTGGATCACCCCAAATCATACACCCCTCAACTCCAGAGACTGTCTCCTACAAGAGGACATGTGCTGGTGCTGATCCAGTCTCTGGTTCTGGACCTAAGGCCTCAAATGTGGCCTCTTTCCAAGCACCCTATATTAGACATGGCTTTGAATATGGCAGTGGGGAAAATATAAGCCCTCTGGAGCCCAAAACAATCTTTGGATCACCCCGAATCACACACCCCTGAACTCCAGAGACTGTCCCTTACAAGAGGACATGTGCTGGTGCTGATCCAGTCTCTAGTTCTGGGCCTAAGTCCTCGAATGAGGCCTCTCTCCAAGCACCCAATATTAGACATGGCTTTGAATAAGGAAGTGGTGAAAATATAAGCCCTCTGAAACCCAAAACAATCTTTGGATCACCCCAAATCACACACCCCTGAACTCCAGAGACTGTCTCCTACAGCACATGTGCTGGTGCTGATCCAGTCTCTGGTTTTGGACCTAAGTCCTCAAATGTGGCCTCCCTCCAAGCACCCTGTATGAGACATGGCTTTGAATACGGAAGTGGTGAAAATATAAGCCCTCTGAAACCCACAAAAATCTTTGGATCACCCCGAATCACACACCCCTGAACTCCAGAGACTGTCCCCTACAAGAGGACATATGCTGGTGCTGATCTAGTCTCTGGTTCTGGACCTAAGTCCTCGAATGTGGCCCGCATCCAAGCACCCTGTACTAGACATGGCTTTGAATAAGGAAGTGGTGGTAATATAATCTCTGTGAAAACCAAAAAAATCTTTGGATAACCCCAAATCACACACCCCTGAACTCCAGAGATTGTCCCCTACCAGAGGACATGTGCTGGTGCTGATCCAGTCTCTGGTTCTGGACCTAAGCCCTACTATGTGGCCTCCCTCGAAGCACCCTGTATTAGACATGGCTTTGAATAAGGAAGTGGTGAAAATATAAGCCCTCTGAAACCCAAAACAATCTTTGGATCACCCCAAATCATACACCCCTGAACTCCAGAGACTGTCCCCTACAAGAGGACATGTGCTGGTGCTGATCCAGTTTCTGGTTCTGAACCTAAGGCCTCAAATATTGCCTCTTTCCAAGCACCCTATATTAGACATGGCTTTGAATATGGCAGTGGGGAAAATATAAGCCCTCTGGAACCCAAAACAATCTTTGGATCACCCCGAATCACACACCCCTGAACTCCAGAGACTGTCCCCTACAAGAGGACATGTGCTGGTGCTGAGCCAGTCTCTGGTTCTGGACCTAAGTCCTCGAATGTGGCCTCCCTCCAAGCACCCTGTATTAGACATGGCTTTGAATACGGAAGTGGTGAAAATATAAGCCTTCTAAAACCCAAAACAATCTTTGGATCACCCCGAATCACACACCCCTGAACTCCAGAGACAGTCCCCTACAAGAGGACATGTACTGGTGCTGATCCAGTCTCTGGTTCTGGACCTAAGGCCGCGAATGTGGCCTCTCTCCAAGCACCCAGTATTAGACATGGCTTTGAATAAGGAAGTGGTGAAAATATAAGCCCTCTGAAACCCAAAACAATCTTTGGATCACCCCAAATCACACACCCCTGAACTCCAGAGACTGTCCCCTACAAGAGGACATGTGCTGGTGCTGATCCCGTCTCTGGTTCTGGACCTAAGCCCTACTATGTGGCCTCCCTCGAAGCACCCTGTATTAGACATGGCTTTGAATAAGGAAGTGGTGAAAATATAAGCCCTCTGAAACCCAAAACAATCTTTGGATCACCCCAAATCACACACCCCTGAACTCCAGAGACTGTCCCCTACAAGAGGACATGTGCTGGTGCTGATCCAGTCTCTGGTTCTGGACCTAAGGCCTGAAATGTGGCCTCTTTCCAAGAACCCTATATTAGACATGGCTTTGAATATGGCAGTGGGGAAAATATAAGCCCTCCGGAGCCCAAAACAATCTTTGGATCACCCCGAATCACACACCCCTGAACTCCAGAGACTGTCCCCTACAAGAGGACATGTGCTGGTGCTGATCCAGTCTCTGGTTCTGGACCTAAGGCCGCGAATGTGGCCTCTCTCCAAGCACCCAGTATTAGACATGGCTTTGAATAAGGAAGCGATGAAAATATAAGCCCTCTGAAACCCAAAACAATCTTTGGGTCACCCCAAATCACACACCCCTGAACTCCAGAGATTGTCCCCTACAAGAGGACATGTGCTGGTGCTGATCCAGTCTCTGGTTCTGGACCTAAGCCCTACTATGTGGCCTGTCTCCAAGCACCCTGTATTAGACATGGCTTTGAATAAGCAAGTGGTGAAAATATAAGCCCTCTGAAACCCCAAACAATCTTTGGATTACCTCAAATCACACACCCCGGAACTGCAGAGACTGTCCCCTACAAGAGGACATGTGCTGGTTCTGATCCAGTCTCTGGTTCTGGACCTAAATCCTTGAATATGCCCCCCCTCAAAGCACCCAGTATTAGACATGGCTTTGAATAAGGAAGTGGTGGTAATATAAGCTCTCTGAAACGCAAAAAAATCTTTGGATCACCCTAAACCACACACCCATGAACTCCAGAGACTGTCCCCTACAAGAGGACATGTGCTGGTGCTGATCCAGTCTCTGGTTCTGGACCTAAGGCCTCAAATGTGGCCTCTTTCCAAGCACCCTATATTAGACATGGCTTTGAATATGGAAGTGGGGAATATATAAGCCCTCTGAAACCCAAAACAATCTTTGGATCACCCCAAATAACACACCCCTGAACTGCACAGACTGTCCCCTACAAGAGGACATGTGCTGGGGCTGATCCAGTCTCTGGTTCTGGACCTAAGGCCTCAAATGTGGCCTCTTTCCAAGCACCCTATATTAGACATGGCTTTGAATATGGAAGTGGGGAATATATAAGCCCTCTGAAACCCAAAACAATCTTTGGATCACCCCAAATAACACACCCCTGAACTGCACAGACTGTCCCCTACAAGAGGACATGTGCTGGGGCTGATCCAGTCTCTGGTTCTGGACCTAAGGCCGCGAATGTGGCCTCCCTCCAAGCACCCAGTATTAGACATGGCTTTGAATAAGGAAGTGGTGAAAATATAAGCCCTCTGAAACCCAAAACAATCTTTGGATCATCCCAAATCACACACCCCTGAACTCCAGAGACTGTCCCCTACAAGAGGACATGTACTGGTGCTGATCCAGTCTGTTGTTCTGGACCTAAGTCTTCGAATGTGCCCCCCCTCCAAGCACCCTGTACTAGACATGGCTTTGAATAAGGAAGTGGTGGTAATATAAGCTCTCTGAAACCCAAAAAAATCTTTGGATCACCCCAAATCACACACCCCTGAACTCCAGAGACTGTCCCCTACAAGAGGACATGTGCTGGTGCTGATCCAGTCTCT
Organism: Eublepharis macularius; assembly: GCF_028583425.1. Classification (NCBI taxonomy): domain Eukaryota; kingdom Metazoa; phylum Chordata; class Lepidosauria; order Squamata; family Eublepharidae; genus Eublepharis; species Eublepharis macularius. The sequence continues at coordinate 22,007,414 of NC_072802.1, forward strand.
GGTTCTGGACCTAAGTCCTCGAATGTGGCCTCTCTCCAAGCACCCTGTATTAGACATGGCTTTGAATATGGCAGTGGTGAAAATATAAGCCCTCTGAAACCAAAAACGATCTTTGGATCACTCCAAATCACGCACCCCTGAACTGCAGACTGTCCCCTACAAGAGGACATGTGCTGGTGCTGTTCCAGTCTCTGGTTCCGGACCTACGTTCTCGAATGAGGCCTCTCTCCAAGCACCCAGTATTAGACATGGCTTTGAATAAGGAAGTGGTGAAAATATAAGCCTTCTGAAACCCAAAACAATCTTTGGATCACCCCGAATCACATACCCCTGAACTCCAGAGACAGTCCCCTACAAGAGGACATGTACTGGTGTTGATCCAGTCTCTGGTTCTGGACCTAAGGCCGCGAATGTGGCCTCTCTCCAAGCACCCAGTATTAGACATGGCTTTGAATAAGGAAGTGGTGAAAATATAAGCCCTCTGAAACCCAAAACAATCTGTGGATCACCCCAAATCACACACCCCTGAACTCCAGAGACTGTCCCCTACAAGAGGACATGTGCTGGTGCTGATCCCGTCTCTGGTTCTGGACCTAAGCCCTACTATGTGGCCTCCCTCGAAGCACCCTGTATTAGACATGGCTTTGAATAAGGAAGTGGTGAAAATATAAGCCCTCTGAAACCCAAAACAATCTTTGGATCACCCCAAATCACACACCCCTGAACTCCAGAGACTGTCCCCTACAAGAGGACATGTGCAGGTGCAGATCCAGTCTCTGGTTCTGGACCTAAGGCCTGAAATGTGGCCTCTTTCCAAGAACCCTATATTAGACATGGCTTTGAATATGGCAGTGGGGAAAATATAAGCCCTCCGGAGCCCAAAAAAATCTTTGGATCACCCCGAATCACACACCCCTGAACTCCAGAGACTGTCCCCTACAAGAGGACATGTGCTGGTGTTGATCCAGTCTCTGGTTCTGGACCTAAGGCCGCGAATGTGGCCTCTCTCCAAGCACCCAGTATTAGACATGGCTTTGAATAAGGAAGCGATGAAAATATAAGCCCTCTGAAACCCAAAACAATCTTTGGGTCACCCCAAATCACACACCCCTGAACTCCAGAGATTGTCCCCTACAAGAGGACATGTGTTGGTGCTGATCCAGTCTCTGGTTCTGGACCTAAGTCCTCGAATGTGCCCCCCCTCCAAGCACCCTGTATTAGACATGGCTTTGAATAAGGAAGTGGTGGTAATATAAGCTCTCTGAAACCCAAAAAAATCTTTGGATCACCCCAAATCACACACCACTGAACTCCAGTGACTGTCCCCTACAAGAGGACATGTGCTGGTGCTGATCCAGTCTCTGGTTCTGGACCTAAGCCCTACTATGTGGCCTGTCTCCAAGCACCCTGTATTAGACATGGCTTTGAATAAGCAAGTGGTGAAAATATAAGCCCTCTGAAACCCCAAACAATCTTTGGATTACCTCAAATCACACACCCCTGAACTGCAGAGACTGTCCCCTACAAGAGGACATGTACTGGTGCTGATCCAGTCTGTGGTTCTGGACCTAAGTCTTCGAATGTGCCCCCCCTCCAAGCACCCTGTATTAGACATGGCTTTGAATAAGGAAGTGGTGGTAATATAAGCTCTCTGAAACCCAAAAAAATCTTTGGATCACCCCAAATCACACACCCCTGAACTCCAGAGGCTGTCCCCTACAAGAGGACATGTGCTGGTGCTGATCCAGTCTCTGGTTCTGGACCTAAGTCCTCGAATGTGGCCTCTCTCCAAGCACCCTGTATTAGACATGGCTTTGAATATGGCAGTGGTGAAAATATAAGCCCTCTGAAACCAAAAACGATCTTTGGATCACTCCAAATCACGCACCCCTGAACTGCAGACTGTCCCCTACAAGAGGACATGTGCTGGTGCTGTTCCAGTCTCTGGTTCCGGACCTACGTTCTCGAATGAGGCCTCTCTCCAAGCACCCAGTATTAGACATGGCTTTGAATAAGGAAGTGGTGAAAATATAAGCCCTCTGAAACCCAAAACAATCTTTGGATCACCCCAAATCACACACCTCTGAACTCCAGAGACTGTCCCCTACAAGAGGACATGTGCTAGTGCTGATCCAGTCTCTGGTTCTGGACCTAAGTCCTCGAATGAGGCCTCTCTCCAAGCACACAGTATTAGACATGGCTTTGAATATGGCAGTGGGGAAAATATAAGCCCTCTGAAACCCAAAACAATCTTTGGATCACCCCAAATCACACACGACTGAACCGCAGAGACTGTCGCCTACATGAGGACATGTGCTGGTGCTGATCCAGTCTCTGGTTCTGGACCTAAGTCCTCGAATATGGCCTCCCTCCAAGCACCCTATACTAGACATGGCTTTGAATACGGAAGTGGTGGTAATATAAGCTCTGTGAAACCCCAAACTATCTTTGGATCACTCCAAATCACGCACCCCTGAACTGCAGAGACTGTCCCCTACAAGAGGACATGTGCTGGTGCTGATCCAGTCTCTGGGTCTGGACCTAAGTCCTCGAATGTGGCCTCTCTCCAAGCACCCTGTATTAGACATGGCTTTGAATATGGCAGTGGGGAAAATATAAGTCCTCTGAAACCCAAAACGATCTTTGGATCACTCCAAATCACGCACCCCTGAACTGCAGAGACTGTCCCCTGCAAGATGACATGTGCTGGTGCTGATCCAGTCTCTAGTTCTGGACCTAAGTCCTCGAATGTGGCCTCCCTCCAAGCACCCTGTATTAGACATGGCTTTGAATACGGAAGTGGTGAAAATATAAGCCTTCTGAAACCCAAAACAATATTTGGATCACCCCGAATCACACACCCCTGAACTCCGGAGACTGTCCCCTACAAGAGGACATCTGCTGGTGCTGATCCAGTCTCTGGTTCTGGACCTAAGGCCGCGAATGTGGCCTCTCTCCAAGCACCCAGTATTAGACATGGCTTTGAATAAGGAAGTGGTGAAAATATAAGCCCTCTGAAACCCAAAACAATCTTTGGATCACCCCAAATCACACACCCCTGAACTCCAGAGACTGTCCCCTACAAGAGGACATGTGCTGGTGCTGATCCAGTCTCTGGTTCTGGACCTAAGTCCTCGAATGTGGCCTCTCTCCAAGCACCCTGTATTAGACATGGCTTTGAATATGGCAGTGGTGAAAATATAAGCCCTCTGAAACCCAAAACGATCTTTGGATCACTCCAAATCACGCACCCCTGAACTGCAGAGTCTGTCCCCTACAAGAGGACATGTGCTGGTGCTGATCCAGTCTCTGGTTCTAGACCTAAGTCCTCGAATGTGGCCTCCCTCCAAGCACCCTGTATTAGACATGGCTTTGAATACGGAAGTGGTGAAAATATAAGCCTTCTGAAACCCAAAACAATCTTTGGATCACCCCGAATCACACACCCCTGAACTCCAGAGACTGTCCCCTACAAGAGGACATGTGCTGGTGCTGATCCAGTCTCTGGTTCTGGACCTAAGGCCGCGAATGTGGCCTCTCTCCAAGCACCCAGTATTAGACATGGCTTTGAATAAGGAAGTGGTGAAAATATAAGCCCTCTGAAACCCAAAACAATCTTTGGATCACCCCAAATCAAACACCCCTGAACTCCAGAGACTGTCCCCTACAAGAGGACATGTGCTGGTGCTGATCCAGTCTCTGGTTCTAGACCTAAGTCTTCGAATGTGGCCCCCCTCCAAGCACCCTGTACTAGACATGGCTTTGAATAAGGAAGTGGTGGTAATATAAGCTCTGTGAAACCCAAAACAATGTTTGGATCACTCCAAATCACGCACCTCTGAACTGCAGAGACTGTCCCCTACAAGAGGACATGTGCTGGTGCTGAGCCAGTCTCTGGTTCTGGTCCTAAGTCCTCGAATGTGGCCTCCCTCCAAGCACCCTGTATTAGACATGGCTTTGAATACGGAAGTGGTGAAAATATAAGCCTTCTGAAACCCAAAACAATCTTTGGATCACCCCAAATCACACACCCCTGAACTCCAGAGACTGTCCCCTACAAGAGGACATGTGCTGGTGCTGATCCAGTCTCTGGTTCTGGACCTAAGTCCTCGAATGTGGCCTCTCTCCAAGCACCCTGTATTAGACATGGCTTTGAATATGGTAGTGGGGAAAATATAAGCCCTCTGAAACCCAAAACGATCTTTGGATCACTCCAAATCACGCACCCCTGAACTGCAGAGACTCTCCCCTACAAGAGGACATGTGCTGGTGCTGAGCCAGTCTCTTGTTCTGGACCTACGTCCTCGAATGTGGCCTCTCTCCAAGCACCCGGTATTAGACATGGCTTTGAATAAGGAAGTGGTGAAAATATAAGCCCTCTGAAACCCAAAACAATCTTTGGATCACTCCAAATCACGCACCCCTGAACTGCAGAGTCTGTCCCCTACAAGAGGACATGTGCTGGTGCTGATCCAGTCTCTGGTTCTAGACCTAAGTCCTCGAATGTGGCCTCCCTCCAAGCACCCTGTATTAGACATGGCTTTGAATACGGAAGTGGTGAAAATATAAGCCTTCTGAAACCCAAAACAATCTTTGGATCACCCCGAATCACACACCCCTGAACTCCAGAGACTGTCCCCTACAAGAGGACATGTGCTGGTGCTGATCCAGTCTCTGGTTCTGGACCTAAGGCCGCGAATGTGGCCTCTCTCCAAGCACCCAGTATTAGACATGGCTTTGAATAAGGAAGTGGTGAAAATATAAGCCCTCTGAAACCCAAAACAATCTTTGGATCACCCCAAATCAAACACCCCTGAACTCCAGAGACTGTCCCCTACAAGAGGACATGTGCTGGTGCTGATCCAGTCTCTGGTTCTAGACCTAAGTCTTCGAATGTGGCCCCCCTCCAAGCACCCTGTACTAGACATGGCTTTGAATAAGGAAGTGGTGGTAATATAAGCTCTGTGAAACCCAAAACAATGTTTGGATCACTCCAAATCACGCACCTCTGAACTGCAGAGACTGTCCCCTACAAGAGGACATGTGCTGGTGCTGAGCCAGTCTCTGGTTCTGGTCCTAAGTCCTCGAATGTGGCCTCCCTCCAAGCACCCTGTATTAGACATGGCTTTGAATACGGAAGTGGTGAAAATATAAGCCTTCTGAAACCCAAAACAATCTTTGGATCACCCCGAATCACACACCCCTGAACTCCAGAGACTGTCCCCTACAAGAGGACATGTGCTGGTGCTGATCCAGTCTCTGGTTCTGGACCTAAGGCCTCGAATGTGGCCTCTCTCCAAGCACCCACTATTAGACATGGCTTTGAATAAGGAAGTGGTGAAAATATAAGCCCTCTGAAACCCAAAACAATCTTTGGATCACCCCAAATAACACACCCCTGAACTCCAGAGACTGTCCCCTACAAGAGGACATGTGCTGGTGCTGATCCAGTCTCTGGTTCTGGACCTAAGTCTTCGAATGTGGCCCCCCTCCAAGCACCCTGTACTAGACATGGCTTTGAATAAGGAAGTGGTGGTAATATAAGCTCTGTGAAACCCAAAACAATCTTTGGATCACTCCAAATCACGCACCCCTGAACTGCAGAGACTGTCCCCTACAAGAGGACATGTGCTGGTGCTGAGCCAGTCTCTGGTTCTGGACCTAAGTCCTTGAATGAGGCCTCTCTCCAAGCACCCAGTATTAGACATGGCTTTGAATATGGCAGTGGGGAAAATATAAGCCCTCTGAAACCCAAAACAATCTTTGGATCAACCCAAATCACACCCCTGAACTGCACAGACTGTCCCCTACAAGAGGACATGTGCTGGTGCTGATCCAGCCTCTGGTTCTGGACCTAAGGCCGCAAATGAGGCCTCTCGCCAAGCACCCAGTATTAGACATGGCTTTGAATAAGGAATTGGTGAAAATATAAGCCCTCTGAAACCCAAAACAATCTTTGGATCACCCCAAATCACACACCCCTGAACTCCAGAGACTGTCCCCTACAAGAGGACATGTGCTGGTGCTGATCCAGTCTCTGGTTCTGGACCTAAGTCCTCGAATGTGGCCTCTCTCCAAGCACCCTGTATTAGACATGGCTTTGAATATGGCAGTGGGGAAAATATAAGCCCTCTGAAACCCAAAACGATCTTTGGATCACTCCAAATCACGCACCCCTGAACTGCAGAGACTCTCCCCTACAAGAGGACATGTGCTGGTGCTGAGCCAGTCTCTGGTTCTGGACCTACGTCCTCGAATGTGGCCTCTCTCCAAGCACCCGGTATTAGACATGGCTTTGAATAAGGAAGTGGTGAAAATATAAGCCCTCTGAAACCCAAAACAATCTTTGGATCACTCCAAATCACGCACTCCTGAACTGCACAGTCTGTCCCCTACAAGAGGACATGTGCTGGTGCTGATCCAGTCTCTGGTTCTAGACCTAAGTCCTCGAATGTGGCCTCCCTCCAAGCACCCTGTATTAGACATGGCTTTGAATACGGAAGTGGTGAAAATATAAGCCTTCTGAAACCCAAAACAATCTTTGGATCACCCCGAATCACACACCCCTGAACTCCAGAGACTGTCCCCTACAAGAGGACATGTGCTGGTGCTGATCCAGTCTCTGGTTCTGGACCTAAGGCCGCGAATGTGGCCTCTCTCCAAGCACCCAGTATTAGACATGGCTTTGAATAAGGAAGTGGTGAAAATATAAGCCCTCTGAAACCCAAAACAATCTTTGGATCACCCCAAATCAAACACCCCTGAACTCCAGAGACTGTCCCCTACAAGAGGACATGTGCTGGTGCTGATCCAGTCTCTGGTTCTAGACCTAAGTCTTCGAATGTGGCCCCCCTCCAAGCACCCTGTACTAGACATGGCTTTGAATAAGGAAGTGGTGGTAATATAAGCTCTGTGAAACCCAAAACAATGTTTGGATCACTCCAAATCACGCACCTCTGAACTGCAGAGACTGTCCCCTACATGAGGACATGTGCTGGTGCTGAGCCAGTCTCTGGTTCTGGTCCTAAGTCCTCGAATGTGGCCTCCCTCCAAGCACCCTGTATTAGACATGGCTTTGAATACGGAAGTGGTGAAAATATAAGCCTTCTGAAACCCAAAACAATCTTTGGATCACCCCGAATCACACACCCCTGAACTCCAGAGACTGTCCCCTACAAGAGGACATGTGCTGGTGCTGATCCAGTCTCTGGTTCTGGACCTAAGGCCGCGAATGTGGCCTCTCTCCAAGCACCCACTATTAGACATGGCTTTGAATAAGGAAGTGGTGAAAATATAAGCCCTCTGAAACCCAAAACAATCTTTGGATCACCCCAAATAACACACCCCTGAACTCCAGAGACTGTCCCCTACAAGAGGACATGTGCTGGTGCTGATCCAGTCTCTGGTTCTGGACCTAAGTCTTCGAATGTGGCCCCCCTCCAAGCACCCTGTACTAGACATGGCTTTGAATAAGGAAGTGTTGGTAATATAAGCTCTGTGAAACCCAAAACAATCTTTGGATCACTCCAAATCACGCACCCCTGAACTGCAGAGACTGTCCCCTACAAGAGGACATGTGCTGGTGCTGATCCAGTCTCTGGTTCTGGACCTAAGCCCTACTATGTGGCCTCCCTCGAAGCACCCTGTATTAGACATGGCTTTGAATACGGAAGTGGTGAAAATATAAGCACTCTGAAACCCAAAACAATCTTTGGATCTCCCCAAATCATACACCCCTGAACTCCAGATACTGTCCCCTACAAGAGGACATGTGCTGGTGCTGATCCAGTCTCTGGTTCTGGACCTAAGGCCTCAAATGTGGCCTCCCTCCAAGCACCCTGTATTAGACATGGCTTTGAATACGGAAGTGGTGAAAATATAAGCCTTCTGAAACCCACAACAATCTTTGGATCACCCCGAATCACACATTCCTGAACTCCAGAGACAGTCCCCTACAAGAGGACATGTGCTGGTGCTGATCCAGGCTCTGGTTCTGGACCTAAGGCCGCGAATGTGGCCTCTCTCCAAGCACCCTGTATTCGAAATGGCTTTGAATAAGGAAGTGGTGAAAATATAAGCCCTCTGAAACCCAAAAAAATCTTTGGATCACCCCAAATCACACACCCCTGAACTCCAGAGACTGTCCCCTACATGAGGACATGTGCTGGTGCTGATCCAGTCTCTGGTTCTGGACCTAAGCTCTACTATGTGGCCTTCCTTGAAGCACCCTGTATTAGATATGGCTTTGAATACGGAAGTGGTGAAAATATAAGCACTCTGAAACCCAAAACAATCTTTGGATCACCCCAAATCATACACCCCTGAACTCCAGATACTGTCCCCTACAAGAGGACATGTGCTGGTGCTGATCCAGTCTCTGGTTCTGGACCAAAGGCCTCAAATGTGGCCTCTTTCCAAGCACCCAGTATTAGACATGGCTTTGAATATGGAAGTGGGGAAAATATAAGCCCTCTGAAACCCAAAACAATCTTTGGATCACCCCAAATCACACACCCCTGAACTCCAGAGACTGTCCCCTACAAGAGGACATGTGCTGGTGCTAATCCAGTCTCTGGTTCTGGACCTAAGTCCTCGAATGTGGCCTCCCTCCAAGCACCCTGTATTAGACATGGCTTTGAATACGGAATTGGTGAAAATATAAGCCCTCTGAAACCCAAAACAATCTTTGGATCACCCCAAATCACACACCCCTGAACTGCAGAGACTGTCCCCTACAAGAGGACATGTGCTGGTGCTGATCCAGTCTCTGGTTCTGGACCTAAGCCCTAGTATGTGGCCTCCCTCGAAGCACCCTGTATTAGACATGGCTTTGAATACGGAAGTGGTGAAAATATAAGCACTCTGAAACCCAAAACAATCTTTGGATCTCCCCAAATGATACACCCCTGAACTCCAGATACTGTCCCCTACAAGAGGACATGTGCTGGTGCTGATCCAGTCTCTGGTTCTGGACCTAAGGCCTCAAATGTGGCCTCCCTCCAAGCACCCTGTATTAGACATGGCTTTGAATACGGAAGTGGTGAAAATATAGGCCTTCTGAAACCCACAACAATCTTTGGATCACCCCAAATCACACACCCCTGAACTGCAGAGACTGTCCCCTACAAGAGGACATGTGCTGGTGCTGATCCAGTCTCTGGTTCTGGACCTAAGGCCTCAAATGTGGCCTCCCTCCAAGCACCCTGTATTAGACATGGCTTTGAATACGGAAGTGGTGAAAATATAAGCCTTCTGAAACCCACAACAATCTTTGGATCACCCCAAATCACACACCCCTGAACTGCAGAGACTGTCCCCTACAAGAGGACATGTGCTGGTGCTGATCCAGTCTCTGGTTCTGGACCTAAGCCCTACTATGTGGCCTCCCTCGAAGCACCCTGTATTAGACATGGCTTTGAATACGGAAGTGGTGAAAATATAAGCACTCTGAAACCCAAAACAATCTTTGGATCTCCCCAAATGATACACCCCTGAACTCCAGATACTGTCCCCTACAAGAGGACATGTGCTGGTGCTGATCCAGTCTCTGGTTCTGGACCTAAGGCCTCAAATGTAGCCTCCCTCCAAGCACCCTGTATTAGACATGGCTTTGAATACGGAAGTGGTGAAAATATAAGCCTTCTGAAACCCACAACAATCTTTGGATCACCCCGAATCACACACTCCTGAACTCCAGAGACAGTCCCCTACAAGAGGACATGTGCTGGTGCTGATCCAGGCTCTGGTTCTGGACCTAAGGCCGCGAATGTGGCCTCTCTCCAAGCACCCAGTATTAGAAATGGCTTTGAATAAGGAAGTGGTGAAAATATAAGCCCTCTGAAACCCAAAACAATCTTTGGATCACCCCAAATCACACACCCCTGAACTGCAGAGACTGTCCCCTACAAGAGGACATGTACTGGTGCTGATCCAGTCTCTGGTTCTGGACCTAAGCCCTATTATGTGGCCTCCCTCGAAGCACCCTGTATTAGACATGGCTTTGAATACGGAAGTGGTGAAAATATAAGCACTCTGAAACCCAAAACAATCTTTGGATCTCCCCAAATCATACACCCCTAAACTCCAGATACAGTCCCCTACAAGAGGACATGTGCTGGTGCTGATCCAGTCTCTGGTTCTGGACCTAAGGCCTCAAATGTGGCCTCTTTCCAAGCACCCTATATTAGACATGGCTTTGAATATGGCAGTGGGGAAAATATAATCCCTCTGAAACCCAAAACAATCTTTGGATCACCCCAAATCACACACACCTGAACCGCAGAGACTGTCGCCTACAAGAGGACATGTGCTGGTGCTGATCCAGTCCCTGGTTGTGGACCTAAGTCCTCGAATGTGGCCTCCCTCCAAGCACCCTGTATTAGACATGGCTTTGAATACGGAAGTGGTGAAAATATAAGCCTTCTGAAACCCACAACAATCTTTGGATCACCCGGAATCACACACTCCTGAACTCCAGAGACAGTCCCCTACAAGAGGACATGTGCTGGTGCTGATCCAGTCTCTGGTTCTGGACCTAACGCCTCAAATGTGGCCTCTTTCCAAGCACCCTATATTAGACATGGCTTTGAATATGGCAGTGGGGAAAATATAATCCCTCTGAAACCCAAAACAATCTTTGGATCACCCCAAATCACACACACCTGAACCGCAGAGACTGTCGCCTACAAGAGGACATGTGCTGGTGCTGATCCAGTCTCTGGTTCTGGACCTAAGTCCTCGAATGTGGCCTCTCTCCAAGCACCCTATATTAGACATGGCTTTGAATAAGTAAGTGATGAAAATATAAGCCCTCTGAAACCCAAAACAATCTTTGGATCACCCCAAATAACACACCCCTGAACTGCACAGACTGTCCCCTACAAGAGGACATGTGCTGGTGCTGATCCAGTCTCTGGTTCTGGACTTAAAGCCGCAAATGAGGCCTCTCTCCAAGCACCCAGTATTAGACATGGCTTTGAATAAGGAATTGGTGAAAATATAAGCCCTCTGAAACCCAAAACAATCTTTGGATCACCCCAAATCACACACCCCTGAACTGCAGAGACTGTCCCCTACACGAGGACATGTGCTGGTGCTGATCCAGTCTCTGGTTCTGGACCTAAGCTCTACTATGTGGCCTACCTCCAAGCACCCTGTATTAGACATGGCTTTGAATACGGAAGTGGTGAAAATATAAGCACTCTGAAACCCAAAACAATCTTTGGATCACCCCAAATCATACACCCCTGAACTCCAGATACTGTCCCCTACAAGAGGACATGTGCTGGTGCTGATCCAGTCTCTGGTTCTGGACCTAAGCTCTACTATGTGGCCTACCTCCAAGCACCCTGTATTAGACATGGCTTTGAATACGGAAGTGGTGAAAATATAAGCACTCTGAAACCCAAAACAATCTTTGGATCACCCCAAATCATACACCCCTGAACTCCAGAGACTGTCGCCTACAAGAGGACATGTGCTGGTGCTGATCCAGTCTCTGGTTCTGCACCTAAGTCCTCGAATGTGGCCTCCCTCCAAGCACCCTGTATTAGACATGGCTTTGAATACGGAAGTGGTGAAAATATAAGCCTTCTGAAACCCACAACAATCTTTGGATCACCCCGAATCACACACTCCTGAACTCCAGAGACAGTCCCCTACAAGAGGACATGTGCTGGTGCTGATCCAGGCTCTGGTTCTGGACCTAAGGCCGCGAATGAGGCCTCTCTCCAAGCACCCAGTATAAGACATGGCTTTGAATAAGGAAGTGGTGAAAATATAAGCCCTCTGAAACCCAAAAAAAATCTTTGGATCATCCCAAATCACACACCCCTGAACTCCAGAGACTGTCCCCTACAAGAGGACATGTGCTGGTGCTGATCCAGTCTCTGGTTCTGGACCTAAGCTCTACTATGTGGCCTACCTCGAAGCACCCTGTATTAGACATGGCTTTGAGTACGGAAGTGGTGAAAATATAAGCACTCTGAAACCCAAAACAATCTTTGGATCACCCCAAATCATACACCCCTGAACTCCAGAGACTGTCCCCTACAAGAGGACATGTACTGGTGCTGATCCAGTCTCTGGTTCTGGACCTAAGGCCGCGAATGTGGCCTCTCTCCAAGCACCCAGTATTAGACATGGCTTTGAATAAGGAAGCGATGAAAATATAAGCCCTCTGAAACCCAAAACAATCTTTGGGTCACTCCAAATCACGCACCTCTGAACTGCAGAGTCTGTCCCCTACAAGAGGACATGTGCTGGTGCTGAGCCAGTCTCTGGTTCTGGTCCTAAGTCCTCGAATGTGGCCTCCCTCCAAGCACCCTGTATTAGACATGGCTTTGAATACGGAAGTGGTGAAAATATAAGCCTTCTGAAACCCAAAACAATCTTTGGATCACCCCGAATCACACACCCCTGAACTCCAGAGACTATCCCCTACAAGAGGACATGTGCTGGTGCTGATCCAGTCTCTGGTTCTGGACCTAAGGCCTCGAATGTGGCCTCTCTCCAAGCACCCACTATTAGACATGGCTTTGAATAAGTAAGTGATGAAAATATAAGCCCTCTGAAACCCAAAACAATCTTTGGATCACCCCAAATAACACACCCCTGAACTGCACAGACTGTCGCCTACAAGAGGACATGTGCTGGTGCTGATCCAGTCTCTGGTTCTGGACCTAAGTCCTCGAATGTGCCCCCCCCCCTCCAAGCACCCTGTATTAGACATGGCTTTTAATAAGGAAGTGGTGGTAATATAACCTCTCTGAAACCCAAAAAAATCTTTGGATCACCCCGAATCACACACCCCTGAACTCCAGAGATTGTCCCCTACAAGAGGACATGTGCTGGTGCTGATCCAGTCTCTGGTTCTGGACCTAAGCTCTACTATGTGGCCTCCCTCGAAGCACCCTGTATTAGACATGGCTTTGAATACGGAAGTGGTGAAAATATAAGCACTCTGAAACCCAAAACAATCTTTGGATCACCCCAAATCATACACACCTGAATTCCAGATACTGTCCCTTACAAGAGGACATGTGCTGGTGCTGATACAGTCTCTGGTTCTGGACCTAAGGCCTCAAATGTGGCCTCTTTCCAAGCACCCTATATTAGACATTGGTTTGATTATGGAAGTGGGGAAAATATAAGCCCTCTGAAACCCAAAACAATCTTTGGATCACCCCAAATCACACACCCCTGAACTCCAGAGACTGTCCCCTACAAGAGGACATGTGCTGGTGCTAATCCAGTCTCTGGTTCTGGACCTAAGCCCTACTATGTGGCCTCCCTCGTAGCACCCTGTATTAGACATGGCTTTGAATACGGAAGTGGTGAAAATATAAGCACTCTGAAACCCAAAACAATCTTTGGATCTCCCCAAATCATACACCCCTGAACTCCAGATACTGTCCCCTACAAGTGGACATGTGCTGGTGCTGATCCTGTCTCTGGTTCTGGACGTAAGGCCTCAAATGTGGCCTCTTTCCAAGCACCCTGTGTTAGACATGGCTTTGAATACGGAAGTGGTGAAAATATAAGCACTCTGAAACCCAAAACAATCTTTGGATCTCCCCAAATCATACACCCCTGAACTCCAGATACTGTCCCCTACAAGTGGACATGTGCTGGTGCTGATCCTGTCTCTGGTTCTGGACGTAAGGCCTCAAATGTGGCCTCTTTCCAAGCACCCTATATTAGACATGGCTTTGAATATGGCAGTGGGGAAAATATAATCCCTCTGAAACCCAAAACAATCTTTGGATCACCCCAAATCACACACACCTGAACCGCAGAGACTGTCGCCTACAAGAGGACATGTGCTGGTGCTGATCCAGTCTCTGGTTCTGGACCTAAGTCCTCGAATGTGGCCTCTCTCCAAGCACCCTATATTAGACATGGCTTTGAATAAGTAAGTGATGAAAATATAAGCCCTCTGAAACCCAAAACAATCTTTGGATCACCCCAAATAACACACCCCTGAACTGCACAGACTGTCCCCTACAAGAGGACATGTGCTGGTGCTGATCCAGTCTCTGGTTCTGGACCTAAAGCCGCAAATGAGGCCTCTCTCCAAGCACCCAGTATTAGACATGGCTTTGAATAAGGAATTGGTGAAAATATAAGCCCTCTGAAACCCAAAACAATCTTTGGATCACCCCAAATCACACACCCCTGAACTGCAGAGACTATCCCCTACAAGAGGACATGTGCTGGTGCTGATCCAGTCTCTGGTTCTGGACCTAAGCTCTACTATGTGGCCTGCCTTGAAGCACCCTGTATTAGACATGGCTTTGAATACGGAAGTGGTGAAAATATAAGCACTCTGAAACCCAAAACAATCTTTGGATCACCCCAAATCATACACCCCTGAACTCCAGATACTGTCCCCTACAAGAGGACATGTGCTGGTGCTGATCCAGTCTCTGGTTCTGGACCTAAGGCCTCAAATGTGGCCTCTTTCCAAGCACCCAGTATTAGACATGGCTTTGAATATGGAAGTGGGGAAAATATAAGCCCTCTGAAACCCAAAATAATCTTTGGATCACCCCAAATCACACACCCCTGAACTCCAGAGACTGTCCCCTACAAGAGGACATGTGCTGGTGCTAATCCAGTCTCTGGTTCTGGACCTAAGTCCTCGAATGTGGCCTCTCTCCAAGCACCCTATATTAGACATGGCTTTGAATAAGTAAGTGATGAAAATATAAGCCCTCTGAAACCCAAAACAATCTTTGGATCACCCCAAATAACACACCCCTGAACTGCACAGACTGTCCCCTACAAGAGGACATGTGCTGGTGCTGATCCAGTCTCTGGTTCTGGACCTAAAGCCGCAAATGAGGCCTCTCTCCAAGCACCCTGTATTAGACATGGCTTTGAATAAGGAATTGGTGAAAATATAAGCCCTCTGAAACCCAAAACAATCTTTGGATCACCCCAAATCACACACCCCTGAACTGCAGAGACTGTCCCCTACAAGAGGACATGTGCTGGTGCTGATCCAGTCTCTGGTTCTGGACCTAAGCCCTACTATGTGGCCTCCCTCGAAGCACCCTGTATTAGACATGGCTTTGAATACGGAAGTGGTGAAAATATAAGCACTCTGAAACCCAAAACAATCTTTGGATCTCCCCAAATCATACACCCCTGAACTCCAGATACTGTCCCCTACAAGAGGACATGTGCTGGTGCTGATCCAGTCTCTGGTTCTGGACCTAAGGCCTCAAATGTGGCCTCCCTCCAAGCACCCTGTATTAGACATGGCTTTGAATACGGAAGTGGTGAAAATATAAGCCTTCTGAAACCCACAACAATCTTTGGATCACCCCGAATCACACACTCCTGAACTCCAGAGACAGTCCCCTACAAGAGGACATGTGCTGGTGCTGATCCAGGCTCTGGTTCTGGACCTAAGGCCGCGAATGTGGCCTCTCTCCAAGCACCCAGTATTAGAAATGGCTTTGAATAAGGAAGTGGTGAAAATATAAGCCCTCTAAAACCAAAACAATCTTTGGATAACCCCAAATCACACACCCCTGAACTGCAGAGACTGTCCCCTACAAGAGGACATGTACTGGTGCTGATCCAGTCTCTGGTTCTGGACCTAAGCCCTATTATGTGGCCTCCCTCGAAGCACCCTGTATTAGACATGGCTTTGAATACGGAAGTGATGAAAATATAAGCACTCTGAAACCCAAAACAATCTTTGGATCTCCCCAAATCATACACCCCTGAACTCCAGATACTGTCCCCTACAAGAGGACATGTGCTGGTGCTGATCCTGTCTCTGGTTCTGGACCTAAGGCCTCAAATGTGGCCTCTTTCCAAGCACCCTATATTAGACATGGCTTTGAATATGGCAGTGGGGAAAATATAATCCCTCTGAAACCCAAAACAATCTTTGGATCACCCCAAATCACACACACCTGAACCGCAGAGACTGTCGCCTACAAGAGGACATGTGCTGGTGCTGATCCAGTCTCTGGTTCTGGACCTAAGTCCTCGAATGTGGCCTCCCTCCAAGCACCCTGTATTAGACATGGCTTTGA
The DNA here is from genome assembly GCF_028583425.1 of Eublepharis macularius. NCBI lineage: Eukaryota > Metazoa > Chordata > Lepidosauria > Squamata > Eublepharidae > Eublepharis > Eublepharis macularius. The sequence continues at coordinate 22,023,466 of NC_072802.1, forward strand.
ATACGGAAGTGGTGAAAATATAAGCCTTCTGAAACCCACAACAATCTTTGGATCACCCCGAATCACACACTCCTGAACTCCAGAGACAGTCCCCTACAAGAGGACATGTGCTGGTGCTGATCCAGGCTCTGGTTCTGGACCTAAGGCCGCGAATGAGGCCTCTCTCCAAGCACCCAGTATTAGACATGGCTTTGAATAAGGAAGTGGTGAAAATATAAGCCCTCTGAAACCCAAAAAAAATCTTTGGATCATCCCAAATCACACACCCCTGAACTCCAGAGACTGTCGCCTACAAGAGGACATGTGCTGGTGCTGATCCAGTCTCTGGTTCTGGACCTAAGTCCTCGAATGTGCCCCCCCCCCCTCCAAACACCCTGTATTAGACATGGCTTTTAATAAGGAAGTGGTGGTAATATAACCTCTCTGAAACCCAAAAAAATCTTTGGATCACCCCGAATCACACACCCCTGAACTCCAGAGATTGTCCCCTACAAGAGGACATGTGCTGGTGCTGATCCAGTCTCTGGTTCTGGACCTAAGCTCTACTATGTGGCCTCCCTCGAAGCACCCTGTATTAGACATGGCTTTGAATACGGAAGTGGTGAAAATATAAGCACTCTGAAACCCAAAACAATCTTTGGATCACCCCAAATCATACACACCTGAATTCCAGATACTGTCCCTTACAAGAGGACATGTGCTGGTGCTGATATAGTCTCTGGTTCTGGACCTAAGGCCTCAAATGTGGCCTCTTTCCAAGCACCCTATATTAGACATTGCTTTGATTATGGAAGTGGGGAAAATATAAGCCCTCTGAAACCCAAAACAATCTTTGGATCACCCCAAATCACACACCCCTGAACTCCAGAGACTGTCCCCTACAAGAGGACATGTGCTGGTGCTAATCCAGTCTCTGGTTCTGGACCTAAGTCCTCGAATGTGGCCTCTCTCCAAGCACCCTGTATTAGACATGGCTTTGAATAAGTAAGTGATGAAAATATAAGCCCTCTGAAACCCAAAACAATCTTTGGATCACCCCAAATCACACACCCCTGAACTGCAGAGACTGTCCCCTACAAGAGGACATGTGCTGGTGCTGATCCAATCTCTGGTTCTGGACCTAAGCCCTACTATGTGGCCTCCCTCGTAGCACCCTGTATTAGACATGGCTTTGAATACGGAAGTGGTGAAAATATAAGCACTCTGAAACCCAAAACAATCTTTGGATCTCCCCAAATCATACACCCCTGAACTCCAGATACTGTCCCCTACAAGAGGACATGTGCTGGTGCTGATCCTGTCTCTGGTTCTGGACGTAAGGCCTCAAATGTGGCCTCTTTCCAAGCACCCTATATTAGACATGGCTTTGATTACGGAAGTGGTGAAAATATAAGCACTCTGAAACCCAAAACAATCTTTGGATCTCCCCAAATCATACACCCCTGAACTCCAGATACTGTCCCCTACAAGAGGACATGTGCTGGTGCTGATCCAGTCTCTGGTTCTGGACCTAAGGCCGCAAATGAGGCCTCTCTCCAAGCACCCAGTATTAGACATGGCTTTGAATAAGGAATTGGTGAAAATATAAGCCCTCTGAAACCCAAAACAATCTTTGGATCACCCCAAATCACACACCCCTGAACTGCAGAGACTGTCCCCTACAAGAGGACATGTGCTGGTGCTGATCCAGTCTCTGGTTCTGGACCTAAGCCCTACTATGTGGCCTCCCTCGAAGCACCCTGTATTAGACATGGCTTTGAATACGGAAGTGGTGAAAATATAAGCACTCTGAAACCCAAAACAATCTTTGGATCACCCCAAATCATACACCACTGAACTCCAGAGACTGTCGCCTACAAGAGGACATGTGCTGGTGCTGATCCAGTCTCTGGTTCTGGACCTAAGTCCTCGAATGTGGCCTCCCTCCAAGCACCCTGTATTAGACATGGCTTTGAATACGGAAGTGGTGAAAATATAAGCCTTCTGAAACCCAAAACAATCTTTGGATCACCCCGAATCACACACTCCTGAACTCCAGAGACAGTCCCCTACAAGAGGACATGTGCTGGTGCTGATCCAGGCTCTGGTTCTCGAACCTAAGGCCGCGAATGTGGCCTCTCTCCAAGCACCCTGTATTAGACATGGCTTTGAATAAGGAAGTGGTGAAAATATAAGCCCTCTGAAACCCAAAAAAAATCTTTGGATCATCCCATATCACACACCCCTGAACTCCAGAGACTGTCCCCTACAAGAGGACATGTGTCCAGAACCAGTCTCTGGTTCTGGACCTAAGTCCTCGAATGTGCCCCCCCCTCCAAGCACCCTGTATTAGACATGGCTTTGAATAAGGAAGTGGTGGTAATATAACCTCTCTGAAACCCAAAAAAATCTTTGGATCACCCCGAATCACACACCCCTGAACTCCAGAGATTGTCCCCTACAAGAGGACATGTGCTGGTGCTGATCCAGTCTCTGGTTCTGGACCTAAGCTCTACTATGTGGCCTGCCTCGAAGCACCCTGTATTAGACATGGCTTTGAATACGGAAGTGGTGAAAATATAAGCACTCTGAAACCCAAAACAATCTTTGGATCACCCCAAATCATACACACCTGAACTGCACAGACTGTCCCCTACAAGAGGACATGTGCTGGTGCTGATCCAGTCTCTGGTTCTGGACCTAAGGCCTCAAATGTGGCCTCTTTCCAAGCACCCAGTATTAGACATGGCTTTGAATATGGAAGTGGGGAAAATATAAGCCCTCTGAAACCCAAAACAATCTTTGGATCACCCCAAATCACACACCCCTGATCTCCAGAGACTGTCCCCTACAAGAGGACATGTGCTGGTGCTAATCCAGTCTCTGGTTCTGGACCTAAGTCCTCGAATGTGGCCTCTCTCCAAGCACCCTATATTAGACATGGCTTTGAATAAGTAAGTGATGAAAATATAAGCCCTCTGAAACCCAAAACAATCTTTGGATCACCCCAAATAACACACCCCTGAACTGCACAGACTGTCCCCTACAAGAGGACATGTGCTGGTGCTGATCCAGTCTCTGGTTCTGGACCTAAAGCCGCAAATGAGGCCTCTCTCCAAGCACCCAGTATTAGACATGGCTTTGAATAAGGAATTGGTGAAAATATAAGCCCTCTGAAACCCAAAACAATCTTTGGATCACCCCAAATCACACACCCCTGAACTGCAGAGACTGTCCCCTACAAGAGGACATGTGCTGGTGCTGATCCAGTCTCTGGTTCTGGACCTAAGCCCTACTATGTGGCCTCCCTCGAAGCACCCTGTATTAGACATGGCTTTGAATACGGAAGTGGTGAAAATATAAGCACTCTGAAACCCAAAACAATCTTTGGATCTCCCCAAATCATACACCCCTGAACTCCAGATACTGTCCCCTACAAGAGGACATGTGCTGGTGCTGATCCAGTCTCTGGTTCTGGACCTAAGGCCTCAAATGTGGCCTCCCTCCAAGCACCCTGTATTAGACATGGCTTTGAATACGGAAGTGGTGAAAATATAAGCCTTCTGAAACCCACAACAATCTTTGGATCACCCCGAATCACACACTCCTGAACTCCAGAGACAGTCCCCTACAAGAGGACATGTGCTGGTGCTGATCCAGGCTCTGGTTCTGGACCTAAGGCCGCGAATGTGGCCTCTCTCCAAGCACCCAGTATTAGAAATGGCTTTGAATAAGGAAGTGGTGAAAATATAAGCCCTCTGAAACCCAAAACAATCTTTGGATAACCCCAAATCACACACCCCTGAACTGCAGAGACTGTCCCCTACAAGAGGACATGTACTGGTGCTGATCCAGTCTCTGGTTCTGGACCTAAGCCCTATTATGTGGCCTCCCTCGAAGCACCCTATATTAGACATGGCTTTGAATATGGCAGTGGGGAAAATATAATCCCTCTGAAACCCAAAACAATCTTTGGATCACCCCAAATCACACACACCTGAACCGCAGAGACTGTCGCCTACAAGAGGACATGTGCTGGTGCTGATCCAGTCTCTGGTTCTGGACCTAAGTCCTCGAATGTGGCCTCCCTCCAAGCACCCTGTATTAGACATGGCTTTGAATACGGAAGTGGTGAAAATATAAGCCTTCTGAAACCCACAACAATCTTTGGATCACCCCGAATCACACACTCCTGAACTCCAGAGACAGTCCCCTACAAGAGGACATGTTCTGGTGCTGATCCAGGCTCTGGTTCTGGACCTAAGGCCGCGAATGTGCCCCCCCCCCTCCAAGCACCCTGTATTAGACATGGCTTTGAATAAGGAAGTGGTGGTAATATAACCTCTCTGAAACCCAAAAAAATCTTTGGATCACCCCGAATCACACACCCCTGAACTCCAGAGATTGTCCCCTACAAGAGGACATGTGCTGGTGCTGATCCAGTCTCTGGTTCTGGATCTAAGCTCTACTATGTGGCCTCCCTCGAAGCACCCTGTATTAGACATGGCTTTGAATACGGAAGTGGTGAAAATATAAGCCCTCTGAAACCCAAAACAATCTTTGGATCACCCCAAATCACACACCCCTGAACTGCAGAGACTGTCCCCTACAAGAGGACATGTGCTGGTGCTGATCCAGTCTCTGGTTCTGGACCTAAGCCCTACTATGTGGCCTCCCTCGTAGCACCCTGTATTAGACATGGCTTTGAATACGGAAGTGGTGAAAATATAAGCACTCTGAAACCCAAAACAATCTTTGGATCTCCCCAAATCATACACCCCTGAACTCCAGATACTGTCCCCTACAAGAGGACATGTGCTGGTGCTGATCCTGTCTCTGGTTCTGGACGTAAGGCCTCAAATGTGGCCTCTTTCCAAGCACCCTATATTAGACATGGCTTTGAATACGGAAGTGGTGAAAATATAAGCACTCTGAAACCCAAAACAATCTTTGGATCTCCCCAAATCATACACCCCTGAACTCCAGATACTGTCCCCTACAAGAGGACATGTGCTGGTGCTGATCCAGTCTCTGGTTCTGGACCTAAGGCCGCAAATGAGGCCTCTCTCCAAGCACCCAGTATTAGACATGGCTTTGAATAAGGAATTGGTGAAAATATAAGCCCTCTGAAACCCAAAACAATCTTTGGATCACCCCAAATCACACACCCCTGAACTGCAGAGACTGTCCCCTACAAGAGGACATGTGCTGGTGCTGATCCAGTCTCTGGTTCTGGACCTAAGCCCTACTATGTGGCCTCCCTCGAAGCACCCTGTATTAGACATGGCTTTGAATACGGAAGTGGTGAAAATATAAGCACTCTGAAACCCAAAACAATCTTTGGATCACCCCAAATCATACACCCCTGAACTCCAGAGACTGTCGCCTACAAGAGGACATGTGCTGGTGCTGATCCAGTCTCTAGTTCTGGACCTAAGTCCTCGAATGTGGCCTCCCTCCAAGCACCCTGTATTAGACATGGCTTTGAATACGGAAGTGGTGAAAATATAAGCCTTCTGAAACCCAAAACAATCTTTGGATCACCCCGAATCACACACTCTTGAACTCCAGAGACAGTCCCCTACAAGAGGACATGTGCTGGTGCTGATCCAGGCTCTGGTTCTGGACCTAAGGCCGCGAATGTGGCCTCTCTCCAAGCACCCTGTATTAGACATGGCTTTGAATAAGGAAGTGGTGAAAATATAAGCCCTCTGAAACCCAAAAAAAATCTTTGGATCATCCCATATCACACACCCCTGAACTCCAGAGACTGTCCCCTACAAGAGGACATGTGCTGGTGCTGATCCAGTCTCTGGTTCTGGACCTAAGTCCTCGAATGTGCCCCCCCCTCCAAGCACCCTGTATTAGACATGGCTTTGAATAAGGTAGTGGTGGTAATATAACCTCTCTGAAACCCAAAAAAATCTTTGGACCACCCCGAATCACACACCCCTGATCTCCAGAGATTGTCCCCTACAAGAGGACATGTGCTGGTGCTGATCCAGTCTCTGGTTCTGGACCTAAGCTCTACTATGTGGCCTGCCTCGAAGCACCTTGTATTAGACATGGCTTTGAATACGGAAGTGGTGAAAATATAAGCACTCTGAAACCCAAAACAATCTTTGGATCACCCCAAATCATACACACCTGAACTGCACAGACTGTCCCCTACAAGAGGACATGTGCTGGTGCTGATCCAGTCTCTGGTTCTGGACCTAAGGCCGCAAATGAGGCCTCTCTCCAAGCACCCAGTATTAGACATGGCTTTGAATATGGAAGTGGGGAAAATATAAGCCCTCTGAAACCCAAAACAATCTTTGGATCACCCCAAATCACACACCCCTGAACTGCAGAGACTGTCCCCTACAAGAGGACATGTGCTGGTGCTGATCCAGTCTCTGGTTCTGGACCTAAGCCCTACTATGTGGCCTCTTTCCAAGCACCCTATATTAGACATGGCTTTGAATATGGAAGTGGGGAAAATATAAGCCCTCTGAAACCCAAAACAATCTTTGGATCATCCCAAATCATACACCCCTCAACTCCAGAGACTGTCCGCTGCAAGAGGACATGTGCTGGTGCTGATCCAGTCTCTGGTTCTGGACCTAAGGCCTCGAATGTGGCCTCTCTCCAAGCACCCTGTATTAGACATGGCTTTGAATATGGAAGTGGGGAAAATATAAGCCCTCTGAAACCCAAAACAATCTTTGGATCACCCCAAATCACACACCCCTGAACTCCAGAGACTGTCCCCTACAAGAGGACATGTGCTGGTGCTGATCCAGTCTCTGGTTCTGGACCTAAGGCCTCAAATGTGGCCTCCCTCGAAGCACCCTGTATTAGACATGGCTTTGAATATGGAAGTGGGGAAAATATAAGCCCTCTGAAACCCAAAACAATCTTTGGATTACCCCAAATCACACACCCCTGAACTCCAGATACTGTCCCCTACAAGAGGACATGTGCTGGTGCTGATCCAGTCTCTGGTTCTGGACCTAAGTCCTCGAATGTGGCCTCTCTCCAAGCACCCTGTATTAGACATGGCTTTGAATAAGTAAGTGATGAAAATATAAGCCCTCTGAAACCCAAAACAATCTTTGGATGACCCCAAATAACACACCCCTGAACTGCACAGACTGTCCCCTACAAGAGGACATGTGCTGGTGCTGATCCAGTCTCTGGTTCTGGACCTAAGGCCGCAAATGAGGCCTCTCTCCAAGCACCCAGTATTAGACATGGCTTTGAATAAGGAATTAGTGAAAATATAAGCCCTCTGAAACCCAAAACAATTTTTGGATCACCCCAAATCACACACCCCTGAACTGCAGAGACTGTCCCCTACAAGAGGACATGTGCTGGTGCTGATCCAGTCTCTGGTTCTGGACCTAAGCCCTACTATGTGGCCTCTTTCCAAGCACCCTATATTAGGCATGGTTTTGAATATGGAAGTGGGGAAAAAATAAGCCCTCTGAAACCCAAAACAATCTTTGGATCACCCCAAATCACACACCCCTGAACTCCAGAGACTGTCCGCTGCAAGAGGACATGTGCTGGTGCTGATCCAGTCTCTGGTTCTGGACCTAAGGCCTCGAATGTGGCCTCTCTCCAAGCACCCTGTATTAGACATGGCTTTGAATATGGAAGTGGGGAAAATATAAGCCCTCTGAAACCCAAAACAATCTTTGGATCACCCCATATCACACACCCCTGAACTCCAGAGACTGTCCCCTACAAGAGGACATGTGCTGGTGCTGATCCAGTCTCTGGTTCTGGACCTAAGTCCTCGAATGTGCCCCCACCTCCAAGCTCCCTGTATTAGACATGGCTTTGAATAAGGAAGTGGTGGTAATATAACCTCTCTGAAACCCAAAAAAATCTTTGGATCACCCCGAATCACACACCCCTGAACTCCAGAGATTGTCCCCTACAAGAGGACATGTGCTGGTGCTGATCCAGTCTCTGGTTCTGGACCTAAGCTCTACTATGTGGCCTGCCTCGAAGCACCCTGTATTAGACATGGCTTTGAATACGGAAGTGGTGAAAATATAAGCACTCTGAAACCCAAAACAATCTTTGGATCACCCCAAATCATACACACCTGAACTGCACAGACTGTCCCCTACAAGAGGACATGTGCTGGTGCTGATCCAGTCTCTGGTTCTGGACCTAAGGCCGCAAATGAGGCCTCTCTCCAAGCACCCAGTATTAGACATGGCTTTGAATATGGAAGTGGGGAAAATATAAGCCCTCTGAAACCCAAAACAATCTTTGGATCACCCCAAATCACACACCCCTGAACTGCAGAGACTGTCCCCTACAAGAGGACATGTGCTGGTGCTGATCCAGTCTCTGGTTCTGGACCTAAGCCCTACTATGTGGCCTCTCTCCAAGCACCCTATATTAGACATGGCTTTGAATATGGAAGTGGGGAAAATATAAGCCCTCTGAAACCCAAAACAATCTTTGGATCATCCCAAATCATACACCCCTCAACTCCAGAGACTGTCCGCTGCAAGAGGACATGTGCTGGTGCTGATCCTGTCTCTGGTTCTGGACGTAAGGCCTCAAATGTGGCCTCTTTCCAAGCACCCTGTGTTAGACATGGCTTTGAATACGGAAGTGGTGAAAATATAAGCACTCTGAAACCCAAAACAATCTTTGGATCTCCCCAAATCATACACCCCTGAACTCCAGATACTGTCCCCTACAAGTGGACATGTGCTGGTGCTGATCCTGTCTCTGGTTCTGGACGTAAGGCCTCAAATGTGGCCTCTTTCCAAGCACCCTATATTAGACATGGCTTTGAATATGGCAGTGGGGAAAATATAATCCCTCTGAAACCCAAAACAATCTTTGGATCACCCCAAATCACACACACCTGAACCGCAGAGACTGTCGCCTACAAGAGGACATGTGCTGGTGCTGATCCAGTCTCTGGTTCTGGACCTAAGTCCTCGAATGTGGCCTCTCTCCAAGCACCCTATATTAGACATGGCTTTGAATAAGTAAGTGATGAAAATATAAGCCCTCTGAAACCCAAAACAATCTTTGGATCACCCCAAATAACACACCCCTGAACTGCACAGACTGTCCCCTACAAGAGGACATGTGCTGGTGCTGATCCAGTCTCTGGTTCTGGACCTAAAGCCGCAAATGAGGCCTCTCTCCAAGCACCCAGTATTAGACATGGCTTTGAATAAGGAATTGGTGAAAATATAAGCCCTCTGAAACCCAAAACAATCTTTGGATCACCCCAAATCACACACCCCTGAACTGCAGAGACTATCCCCTACAAGAGGACATGTGCTGGTGCTGATCCAGTCTCTGGTTCTGGACCTAAGCTCTACTATGTGGCCTGCCTTGAAGCACCCTGTATTAGACATGGCTTTGAATACGGAAGTGGTGAAAATATAAGCACTCTGAAACCCAAAACAATCTTTGGATCACCCCAAATCATACACCCCTGAACTCCAGATACTGTCCCCTACAAGAGGACATGTGCTGGTGCTGATCCAGTCTCTGGTTCTGGACCTAAGGCCTCAAATGTGGCCTCTTTCCAAGCACCCAGTATTAGACATGGCTTTGAATATGGAAGTGGGGAAAATATAAGCCCTCTGAAACCCAAAATAATCTTTGGATCACCCCAAATCACACACCCCTGAACTCCAGAGACTGTCCCCTACAAGAGGACATGTGCTGGTGCTAATCCAGTCTCTGGTTCTGGACCTAAGTCCTCGAATGTGGCCTCTCTCCAAGCACCCTATATTAGACATGGCTTTGAATAAGTAAGTGATGAAAATATAAGCCCTCTGAAACCCAAAACAATCTTTGGATCACCCCAAATAACACACCCCTGAACTGCACAGACTGTCCCCTACAAGAGGACATGTGCTGGTGCTGATCCAGTCTCTGGTTCTGGACCTAAAGCCGCAAATGAGGCCTCTCTCCAAGCACCCTGTATTAGACATGGCTTTGAATAAGGAATTGGTGAAAATATAAGCCCTCTGAAACCCAAAACAATCTTTGGATCACCCCAAATCACACACCCCTGAACTGCAGAGACTGTCCCCTACAAGAGGACATGTGCTGGTGCTGATCCAGTCTCTGGTTCTGGACCTAAGCCCTACTATGTGGCCTCCCTCGAAGCACCCTGTATTAGACATGGCTTTGAATACGGAAGTGGTGAAAATATAAGCACTCTGAAACCCAAAACAATCTTTGGATCTCCCCAAATCATACACCCCTGAACTCCAGATACTGTCCCCTACAAGAGGACATGTGCTGGTGCTGATCCAGTCTCTGGTTCTGGACCTAAGGCCTCAAATGTGGCCTCCCTCCAAGCACCCTGTATTAGACATGGCTTTGAATACGGAAGTGGTGAAAATATAAGCCTTCTGAAACCCACAACAATCTTTGGATCACCCCGAATCACACACTCCTGAACTCCAGAGACAGTCCCCTACAAGAGGACATGTGCTGGTGCTGATCCAGGCTCTGGTTCTGGACCTAAGGCCGCGAATGTGGCCTCTCTCCAAGCACCCAGTATTAGAAATGGCTTTGAATAAGGAAGTGGTGAAAATATAAGCCCTCTAAAACCAAAACAATCTTTGGATAACCCCAAATCACACACCCCTGAACTGCAGAGACTGTCCCCTACAAGAGGACATGTACTGGTGCTGATCCAGTCTCTGGTTCTGGACCTAAGCCCTATTATGTGGCCTCCCTCGAAGCACCCTGTATTAGACATGGCTTTGAATACGGAAGTGATGAAAATATAAGCACTCTGAAACCCAAAACAATCTTTGGATCTCCCCAAATCATACACCCCTGAACTCCAGATACTGTCCCCTACAAGAGGACATGTGCTGGTGCTGATCCTGTCTCTGGTTCTGGACCTAAGGCCTCAAATGTGGCCTCTTTCCAAGCACCCTATATTAGACATGGCTTTGAATATGGCAGTGGGGAAAATATAATCCCTCTGAAACCCAAAACAATCTTTGGATCACCCCAAATCACACACACCTGAACCGCAGAGACTGTCGCCTACAAGAGGACATGTGCTGGTGCTGATCCAGTCTCTGGTTCTGGACCTAAGTCCTCGAATGTGGCCTCCCTCCAAGCACCCTGTATTAGACATGGCTTTGAATACGGAAGTGGTGAAAATATAAGCCTTCTGAAACCCACAACAATCTTTGGATCACCCCGAATCACACACTCCTGAACTCCAGAGACAGTCCCCTACAAGAGGACATGTGCTGGTGCTGATCCAGGCTCTGGTTCTGGACCTAAGGCCGCGAATGAGGCCTCTCTCCAAGCACCCAGTATTAGACATGGCTTTGAATAAGGAAGTGGTGAAAATATAAGCCCTCTGAAACCCAAAAAAAATCTTTGGATCATCCCAAATCACACACCCCTGAACTCCAGAGACTGTCGCCTACAAGAGGACATGTGCTGGTGCTGATCCAGTCTCTGGTTCTGGACCTAAGTCCTCGAATGTGCCCCCCCCCCTCCAAACACCCTGTATTAGACATGGCTTTTAATAAGGAAGTGGTGGTAATATAACCTCTCTGAAACCCAAAAAAATCTTTGGATCACCCCGAATCACACACCCCTGAACTCCAGAGATTGTCCCCTACAAGAGGACATGTGCTGGTGCTGATCCAGTCTCTGGTTCTGGACCTAAGCTCTACTATGTGGCCTCCCTCGAAGCACCCTGTATTAGACATGGCTTTGAATACGGAAGTGGTGAAAATATAAGCACTCTGAAACCCAAAACAATCTTTGGATCACCCCAAATCATACACACCTGAATTCCAGATACTGTCCCTTACAAGAGGACATGTGCTGGTGCTGATATAGTCTCTGGTTCTGGACCTAAGGCCTCAAATGTGGCCTCTTTCCAAGCACCCTATATTAGACATTGCTTTGATTATGGAAGTGGGGAAAATATAAGCCCTCTGAAACCCAAAACAATCTTTGGATCACCCCAAATCACACACCCCTGAACTCCAGAGACTGTCCCCTACAAGAGGACATGTGCTGGTGCTAATCCAGTCTCTGGTTCTGGACCTAAGTCCTCGAATGTGGCCTCTCTCCAAGCACCCTGTATTAGACATGGCTTTGAATAAGTAAGTGATGAAAATATAAGCCCTCTGAAACCCAAAACAATCTTTGGATCACCCCAAATCACACACCCCTGAACTGCAGAGACTGTCCCCTACAAGAGGACATGTGCTGGTGCTGATCCAATCTCTGGTTCTGGACCTAAGCCCTACTATGTGGCCTCCCTCGTAGCACCCTGTATTAGACATGGCTTTGAATACGGAAGTGGTGAAAATATAAGCACTCTGAAACCCAAAACAATCTTTGGATCTCCCCAAATCATACACCCCTGAACTCCAGATACTGTCCCCTACAAGAGGACATGTGCTGGTGCTGATCCAGTCTCTGGTTCTGGACCTAAGGCCGCAAATGAGGCCTCTCTCCAAGCACCCAGTATTAGACATGGCTTTGAATAAGGAATTGGTGAAAATATAAGCCCTCTGAAACCCAAAACAATCTTTGGATCACCCCAAATCACACACCCCTGAACTGCAGAGACTGTCCCCTACAAGAGGACATGTGCTGGTGCTGATCCAGTCTCTGGTTCTGGACCTAAGCCCTACTATGTGGCCTCCCTCGAAGCACCCTGTATTAGACATGGCTTTGAATACGGAAGTGGTGAAAATATAAGCACTCTGAAACCCAAAACAATCTTTGGATCACCCCAAATCATACACCCCTGAACTCCAGAGACTGTCGCCTACAAGAGGACATGTGCTGGTGCTGATCCAGTCTCTAGTTCTGGACCTAAGTCCTCGAATGTGGCCTCCCTCCAAGCACCCTGTATTAGACATGGCTTTGAATACGGAAGTGGTGAAAATATAAGCCTTCTGAAACCCAAAACAATCTTTGGATCACCCCGAATCACACACTCTTGAACTCCAGAGACAGTCCCCTACAAGAGGACATGTGCTGGTGCTGATCCAGGCTCTGGTTCTGGACCTAAGGCCGCGAATGTGGCCTCTCTCCAAGCACCCTGTATTAGACATGGCTTTGAATAAGGAAGTGGTGAAAATATAAGCCCTCTGAAACCCAAAAAAAATCTTTGGATCATCCCATATCACACACCCCTGAACTCCAGAGACTGTCCCCTACAAGAGGACATGTGCTGGTGCTGATCCAGTCTCTGGTTCTGGACCTAAGTCCTCGAATGTGCCCCCCCCTCCAAGCACCCTGTATTAGACATGGCTTTGAATAAGGAAGTGGTGGTAATATAACCTCTCTGAAACCCAAAAAAATCTTTGGATCACCCCGAATCACACACCCCTGATCTCCAGAGATTGTCCCCTACAAGAGGACATGTGCTGGTGCTGATCCAGTCTCTGGTTCTGGACCTAAGCTCTACTATGTGGCCTGCCTCGAAGCACCTTGTATTAGACATGGCTTTGAATACGGAAGTGGTGAAAATATAAGCACTCTGAAACCCAAAACAATCTTTGGATCACCCCAAATCATACACACCTGAACTGCACAGACTGTCCCCTACAAGAGGACATGTGCTGGTGCTGATCCAGTCTCTGGTTCTGGACCTAAGGCCGCAAATGAGGCCTCTCTCCAAGCACCCAGTATTAGACATGGCTTTGAATATGGAAGTGGGGAAAATATAAGCCCTCTGAAACCCAAAACAATCTTTGGATCACCCCAAATCACACACCCCTGAACTGCAGAGACTGTCCCCTACAAGAGGACATGTGCTGGTGCTGATCCAGTCTCTGGTTCTGGACCTAAGCCCTACTATGTGGCCTCTTTCCAAGCACCCTATATTAGACATGGCTTTGAATATGGAAGTGGGGAAAATATAAGCCCTCTGAAACCCAAAACAATCTTTGGATCATCCCAAATCATACACCCCTCAACTCCAGAGACTGTCCGCTGCAAGAGGACATGTGCTGGTGCTGATCCAGTCTCTGGTTCTGGACCTAAGGCCTCGAATGTGGCCTCTCTCCAAGCACCCTGTATTAGACATGGCTTTGAATATGGAAGTGGGGAAAATATAAGCCCTCTGAAACCCAAAACAATCTTTGGATCACCCCAAATCACACACCCCTGAACTCCAGAGACTGTCCCCTACAAGAGGACATGTGCTGGTGCTGATCCAGTCTCTGGTTCTGGACCTAAGGCCTCAAATGTGGCCTCCCTCGAAGCACCCTGTATTAGACATGGCTTTGAATATGGAAGTGGGGAAAATATAAGCCCTCTGAAACCCAAAACAATCTTTGGATTACCCCAAATCACACACCCCTGAACTCCAGATACTGTCCCCTACAAGAGGACATGTGCTGGTGCTGATCCAGTCTCTGGTTCTGGACCTAAGTCCTCGAATGTGGCCTCTCTCCAAGCACCCTGTATTAGACATGGCTTTGAATAAGTAAGTGATGAAAATATAAGCCCTCTGAAACCCAAAACAATCTTTGGATGACCCCAAATAACACACCCCTGAACTGCACAGACTGTCCCCTACAAGAGGACATGTGCTGGTGCTGATCCAGTCTCTGGTTCTGGACCTAAGGCCGCAAATGAGGCCTCTCTCCAAGCACCCAGTATTAGACATGGCTTTGAATAAGGAATTAGTGAAAATATAAGCCCTCTGAAACCCAAAACAATTTTTGGATCACCCCAAATCACACACCCCTGAACTGCAGAGACTGTCCCCTACAAGAGGACATGTGCTGGTGCTGATCCAGTCTCTGGTTCTGGACCTAAGCCCTACTATGTGGCCTCTTTCCAAGCACCCTATATTAGGCATGGTTTTGAATATGGAAGTGGGGAAAAAATAAGCCCTCTGAAACCCAAAACAATCTTTGGATCACCCCAAATCACACACCCCTGAACTCCAGAGACTGTCCGCTGCAAGAGGACATGTGCTGGTGCTGATCCAGTCTCTGGTTCTGGACCTAAGGCCTCGAATGTGGCCTCTCTCCAAGCACCCTGTATTAGACATGGCTTTGAATATGGAAGTGGGGAAAATATAAGCCCTCTGAAACCCAAAACAATCTTTGGATCACCCCATATCACACACCCCTGAACTCCAGAGACTGTCCCCTACAAGAGGACATGTGCTGGTGCTGATCCAGTCTCTGGTTCTGGACCTAAGTCCTCGAATGTGCCCCCACCTCCAAGCTCCCTGTATTAGACATGGCTTTGAATAAGGAAGTGGTGGTAATATAACCTCTCTGAAACCCAAAAAAATCTTTGGATCACCCCGAATCACACACCCCTGAACTCCAGAGATTGTCCCCTACAAGAGGACATGTGCTGGTGCTGATCCAGTCTCTGGTTCTGGACCTAAGCTCTACTATGTGGCCTGCCTCGAAGCACCCTGTATTAGACATGGCTTTGAATACGGAAGTGGTGAAAATATAAGCACTCTGAAACCCAAAACAATCTTTGGATCACCCCAAATCATACACACCTGAACTGCACAGACTGTCCCCTACAAGAGGACATGTGCTGGTGCTGATCCAGTCTCTGGTTCTGGACCTAAGGCCGCAAATGAGGCCTCTCTCCAAGCACCCAGTATTAGACATGGCTTTGAATATGGAAGTGGGGAAAATATAAGCCCTCTGAAACCCAAAACAATCTTTGGATCACCCCAAATCACACACCCCTGAACTGCAGAGACTGTCCCCTACAAGAGGACATGTGCTGGTGCTGATCCAGTCTCTGGTTCTGGACCTAAGCCCTACTATGTGGCCTCTCTCCAAGCACCCTATATTAGACATGGCTTTGAATATGGAAGTGGGGAAAATATAAGCCCTCTGAAACCCAAAACAATCTTTGGATCATCCCAAATCATACACCCCTCAACTCCAGAGACTGTCCGCTGCAAGAGGACATGTGCTGGTGCTGATCCAGTCTCTGGTTCTGGATCTAAGGCCTCGAATGTGGCCTCTCTCCAAGCACCCTGTATTAGACATGGCTTTGAATATGGAAGTGGGGGAAATATAAGCCCTCTGAAACCCAAAACAATCTTTGGATTACCCCAAATCACACACCCCTGAACTCCAGAGACTGTCCCCTACAAGAGGACATGTGCTGGTGCTGATCCAGTCTCTGGTTCTGGACCTAAGTCCTCGAATGTGGCCTCTCTCCAAGCACCCTGTATTAGACATGGCTTTGAATAAGTAAGTGATGAAAATATAAGCCCTCTGAAACCCAAAACAATCTTGGGATGACCCCAAATAACACACCCCTGAACTGCACAGACTGTCCCCTACAAGAGGACATGTGCTGGTGCTGATCCAGTCTCTGGTTCTGGACCTAAGGCCGCAAATGAGGCCTCTCTCCAAGCACCCAGTATTAGACATGGCTTTGAATAAGGAATTAGTGAAAATATAAGCCCTCTGAAACCCAAAACAATTTTTGGATCACCCCAAATCACACACCCCTGAACTGCAGAGACTGTCCCCTACAAGAGGACATGTGCTGGTGCTGATCCAGTCTCTGGTTCTGGACCTAAGCCCTACTATGTGGCCTCTTTCCAAGCACCCTATATTAGGCATGGTTTTGAATATGGAAGTGGGGAAAAAATAAGCCCTCTGAAACCCAAAACAATCTTTGGATCACCCCAAATCACACACCCCTGAACTCCAGAGACTGTCCGCTGCAAGAGGACATGTGCTGGTGCTGATCCAGTCTCTGGTTCTGGACCTAAGGCCTCTAATGTGGCCTCTCTCCAAGCACCCTGTATTAGACATGGCTTTGAATATGGAAGTGGGGAAAATATAAGCCCTCTGAAACCCAAAACAATCTTTGGATCACCCCAAATCACACACCCCTGAACTCCAGAGACTGTCCCCTACAAGAGGACATGTGCTGGTGCTGATCCAGTCTCTGGTTCTGGACCTAAGTCCTCGAATGTGGCCTCCCTCCAAGCACCCTGTATTAGATATGGCTTTGAATATGGCAGTGGGGAAAATATAAGCCCTCTGAAACCCAAAACAATCTTTGGATCTCCCCAAATCATACACCCCTGAACTCCAGATACTGTCCCCCACAAGAGGACATGTGCTGGTGCTGATCCAGTCTCTGGTTCTGGACCTAAGGCCGCGAATGTGGCCTCTCTCCAAGCACCCAGTATTAGACATGGCTTTGAATAAGGAAGTGGTGAAAATATAAGCCCTCTGAAACCCAAAACAATCTTTGGATCACTCCAAATCACGCACCCCTGAACTGCAGAGTCTGTCCCCTACAAGAGGACATGTGCTGGTGCTGATCCAGTCTCTGGTTCTGGACCTAAGTCTTCGAATGTGCCCCCCCTCCAAGCACCCTGTATTAGACTTGGCTTTGAATAAGGAAGTGGTGGTAATATAAGCTCTCTGAAACCCAAAAAAATCTTTGGATCACCCCAAATCACACACCCCTGAACTGCAGAGACTGTCCCCTACAAGAGGACATGTGCTGGTGCTGATCCAGTCTCTGGTTCTGGACCTACGTCCTCGAATGAGGCCTCTCTCCAAGCACCCAGTATTAGACATGGCTTTGAAAAAAAAAAAACCCCGTAACCCCAAGTTGGCAACTACTGTAAGGAGGTGCTTCAGACACCCCAGTTGCCAATACCCAATACCACCATTGTCTCCAATTTAGGTAAGATAGGACATACTAAGTTCAGCTGAAATGGAGGGAGATCTCCAGGTACGGCAATCATAATATGGAGGGTCCTTAGTGGGGTATAATTCCACAGAAGCCACACTCCAAAGCCACCATTCTGTTTGAGATTATTTAAACATCATTTGAAAGTCATTTGTAACTCTCAGAGTTCTCTAGGTTGGTTGACATCAATTGTCAGGTAGTACCTATGTGGGGTATAATTCCGCATAGGCCAGCCTAAGAAGCCTCCATGTCTTGGAGAATGTTAAAATCTGTCATTTGGAGATCAGTTGTAATTTGTGGGGATCTCCAGGAGGCTTGGCAACCACAGTGTCATCAAGACAGGTGGCCTTAGCATGGACCTGCCTGCTGCCAGTCCTGCCACTGTCTCCCAAAGAACCCCAGGAGCAGCGAAGGCTGAGGGTAAGGGCAGAGGCATGGACCAAGCACAGGAGCGCATGCCTGGCAGCCCACGGCCTTCCCCCTGTCAGGAGAGCCAGTACAGGATCTGATCTACTCCTCGTGAGTAGCAGAGATGAGCCAGCTTGGAGAAAGAAGCTTAATGAACCCAGCCTCACCTGTAGGAGAAACTCCCTTTATAAGGCCGCAGCTAGCATGGGATTAGCTAGTCACAATTGTGGTATTCTGGATTTGGCTGTTGGTGAGCTCTCAGGTTCTGGCTGCCTGAGCCTTGGTGGGTCACAGTCTTTGATTTTGGAATCTGTTACTTGACCATGGAGTTTGACCTGAGAATCTTTGTTGTGCCATCTGTGAATGATTTTGTAATTTTGGATTTGGGAGGTAACTGTCTTAGGTTTTAGAATGTTTGCAGTCCATATTTCTCTCCGTTTTTCAGGTGTTAGCTCTATGTTGCAATCTAAGTGCCAATTTGTTTGGCATTTTAGAGTTTTAATTTGGTTGAGAGATAAAAGGATGTTGTATAGTTTAGAAATTAATCCCTTTTGTTTGAGTGATTTAGTATCAAGTAGGAGTTCAAAATCGGTTGCGTTCTTTTTAAGTAATTCTTGTATTTTTATTTGTTGTAGCATGTTTGAGAGTTGAAAATAGGTAAACCAGTGAATCTTGTGTTTTATTTTTTGTTCTAATTCTATTTTGTTTATGATTCCCTTTGTTGTTGTTATATCAATTATGCGGATCATATTTGCTTGGAGCCATATATTTTTAAAGGCTTTAGTTTGCCCTGGAGGGAACCAATGCTGTTCTATAAAAGAAGAGAATCTTGAGAATTGTGGTATAAGTTTGAATCTTATACGATCCCAGGTATTGATTATTGATTCTAGAAAAGGGTTATTTATTTTGTGGGGTCGATCTTTTTTTGTGTTCCAAAACATATTTTGTATATTGCAATGTTTAAGTTCTGACTCCAAGACTGCGATCCAGTCAGTCTTATTTGCTGTAATTAAAATTTGTAATGTATTGAATAGTCTGGTGGCTGTCTGATAGAGTTCTAGATCAGGGTATTTAAAGCCTCCTTGCTGTTTTCTTAGCTTAAGAGTTTTAAAGGCTATTCTTGGATGTTTCTTCCCCCATAAGAATTGGTTTAATAATTGTTGCCATGATTTAATTTTCTTTTGTGGAATTGTTAACGGTATTGCCCTCAAAAAAAAGAGTAATTTTGGAAGTACAAATGACTTAATTAGGTGGTATCATTCTAACCATGAGGGTGTAATCCTTCCCCATTTATGTAGATCTGCTTTAATTTGGTTGATTGTTTTGATGTGGTTTAGTTCCATCAATTGGTTAAGGTTATTAGGGATGGTTATGCCTAAATATGACATTTGCTTATGGTTCCAGTGGTACTGACTAGATTGTTTGATATGTGTATCAGTGTTTGCGTGGAGAAATATTGGAAAGAGCTGTGACTTGGATTGATTGACTGTAAGGCCCGAAACTGAGCCGAATTCCAGTAGTTTATTTTGGAGTGGGTATAGAGAATCTATGGGATTTGTAATATATACAACCATGTCATCGGCAAAAAGGCTTAATTTATATTGATTGTTCTCTATGTTAATTCCTTGTATTTTGGGGTCTTCCCTAATAGCTATAGCCAACGGTTCGATAGCCAATGCAAATAAGATTGGTGAGAGAGGACACCCTTGTCTCGTGCCTCTTTGGATTAATATTTTGTGGGATAGATGATTGTTAATTGTTATTTGGGCAGTTGCTTGTGAGTATATAGCATTTATTATTTTGAGGAATGTCTCTCCAAATCCCATGCAGTGTAAAACTTGTTTTAAGTACGATATTTCTAAAGAATCAAACGCTTTCTCTATGTCCAAAGATAGAAATATTGATTCTAATTGTTTTTTTTGACTGTGTGAAATTAAGTTGAGTGTCTTATAGATGTTATTAGTTAAATCTCTGTTTGGAATGAAACCTGATTGATCTTGGTGTATGTAATGTGTAATAAATGAATTCAACCTTTTAGTTAGTATAGCTGTAAAAATTTTATAGTCTTGATTTAGTAATGAAATAGGTCTGTAAGAAGTTGTTTTAGTTGAGTCTTTACCTGGTTTAGGGATTACTATGATCGTTGCAGTGAGCCATGATGGGGGTATTTGTCCGGTATTTAAAACTGTGTTGCAAGCATGCATTAGTGGAGTAGCAATTAGTGTGGCAAACTTTTTATAAAATTCTGATGGGTAGCCATCAGGTCCTGGAGTTTTGTTATTTTTGAGTGATTTAATAACATCAAGTATTTCTTGATGTGTGATGGGGCTGTTTAAGAGTAAACGGTGTTCGTCATCCAATTGTTTTAAATTCTTGAGTGATTTTAAGAAATGTGTAATTTTCTCTTCATTTGGTATTTTAGATGAATAAAGTTGTTTATAATAATTGACAAATTTCTTTTGTTTTGAATTGTAGTTTCCCATTTTTATCATATATCTGTTTAATGATATTGGATGATTTTTTTTCTTTTATTTTATATGATAGTAACCTCAATGATTTCGGATTGTTATACCAGTAGTTTTGCTTAACATATTGGAGATTTTTCAAAATTTTGTTCGTTTCTAAGGTTTCTAATAATTTACGCTGAATCAATAACTTTTTACATGTCTGTTTGCTACCAGTTTTTTTGTGCTTGCGTTCTAGTGCTTTGATGTTTTCTATTAATTCCTGTTTCATGACATTTCTCTTCTTATTTAGTTGTGATGATAAAGAAATGATATGGCCCCTAGTAACTGCTTTAATTGTATCCCACACGATGCATGAATTAACATCATCTGTTGTGTTTTCTTTTATAGCCAGCTCAATGTTATTGCTAATTTCTTTGATAGCATTTTGGTTGTTAATGAGTAATTTATTGAATGACCAATGCTTTTGTTTCAATGTGTCTTGGGTGGCCATCAGTGTACAACTAGTCCAGGCATGGTCTGATATGGTGATATTACCTATTTCAGAGGAAAGTAGCCTATTTATTGCTGTATTGGAAATTAGAATGTAATCTATTCTAGTATAGATGTTATATTTAGATGAATAGTATGTGAAATCCTTTTCTATACCATGTAAATGTCTCCATACATCTGTTAGAAAGTTATTGTCTAGAAGCTTTGCTAGCTTAGTATTTGAAGTTTCTTTTTGACATTTTTTCTTTTTAGGTTTGGATCTGTCTAATTTTGGGTTTACTATGTAGTTCAGGTCTCCTCCCAAGATCAGTTCACCTTCCTGAAAAGAAGTCAATTTGTTTAAACTGTCTTCCAAGAACGCAATTTGATTTGAATTTGGGGCGTAAATTGAAGCTAGGGTGTAAGTTTGTGATCCTATTTTGCCCTTTACAAAAATGAATCTCCCTTTGGGATCACTTAATGTGCTTTGATGTTGAAAAGAAATGGTTCTAGAGATTAGGATAGCTACTCCACTCGCCTTAGAAGTGCCTTCTTCATGGTATTGAAGGTGTATCCAGCTTGCTTTTAGATTTTGACTATTTATGGGGTGGAGATGTGTTTCTTGAAGAAAGATGATGTCTGACCTTGTTTTAGCTAAGTTTGCCAAAATGCGTTTTCTTTTAATGGGGTTACCTAGACCATGAACATTAAAAGAGGTGATTTTAATATTTGATGACATATTGAATCTAATGAATTGTTCAGATGAATTCCCCCCCTCTTTTTAAAATGTATTTTAATTAATTATTTGGTAATAGCACTATCTCAAGGTAGATTGATAAAATCGAGAATAAGGGTTTAATTAATTGATGATGTGGTATTTCTCCCCCCAATCAATTTTCTTCCAATTATGGCAATTAATTTATAGGTGGTAGTTTTGTACTGTTTGGTAGGATTCAATTTATAGAAGAACTTGCTAGCTTTATATGAAGGATCTTTAGTAGCTAAGATGAATTGTGGATACTTAGTATTAAAGGTTTTAATAGATTAGTAAATTCCTGTTCACTTGAAAAGTTTTATTTTGACTTGTTAAGCTTGGTGTATATACTTTCCCTTCTAACCTTGTCTGAAGAGATCACAGATTGCTGCAGTAGTGACTATATCAATAGGATCTATAAATAATCTTTAGAGTGTTCTTTGGTACAGGTATCAAGTAAATTTAAACAAGTAAAAGTTAAATGATTTTCTGTGTTTATAACTTATGGAGACTTTTATTAACTTGAACAATGAATTCAGCTTTATATAACTTAGCAATTACCCTTGGACGTTTCTAAGCTTTGCCTCTTTCTCTTTTGTTTATTTTAAGACAAAAATAGGCCAAAATAAAATAAGAGAAATGATTCTATTGGTGAAGTGTTTTATTCACACTTCAAATAGTTATTGAAAATAAATTGTTTGATTTCCTTTCCACTGACCTCTTACCCTTTTCTTTCCCTCTTTTTTGCAGTGTTGTAGTTTCACACTAAGTAGTTTGAATGTAATATAGAAGGATTTATTTGATTTTCCCTAGCTGTCCGTTCCTTTTCTCGAACTCCTTACTCTGTTCTATTTTCTTATATCCTTTGTTTAGATAAATCAGGATAATCCTTTGTTTAGATAAATCCTTCTCCCTAACCCACCCAACTTTGCCCTTTAAGTCTGAATTAGCAATACAAATGAACTTTATAAATTTCTCCCCCTCCCTTGATGTTTCCCTTTCCCCTTTCCCTAGTTATCTTATCTTTCCCTCCCACGGAACGCTTGGTTGATTAGCTCTAAGATCACAATAATGGGAGATCTATTTCAAATCCTTTCCCTCCCACAAATCCCCTGGCCAGTTGTTACAAACTGCACAAAAATAATAGATTTGTTCCCCAAAGCCCTTTTAGCTAGTGTGTTCTATTCACACACTAGTTTGGTATATACCAAAACTTACCGGGCTTAACTAAAAAAGGAGTTACATTGAAAGGACCGAACTCCCCCCTCCCTTTCTTACCCTGTTTTGAATCTTCAATAAAGAGTATTATGATAACGCTTCCCTTAAATTTTAGCATTGTGGCTAAGTGTCTAAATCAATTGTCTCTTATTGAAATTTTACTTCCCTTCTGAGGGGATGAAGATGTTGACTGAGAAAATTTTCTTTTTTGACTTGGTTTGCTTGTTTCCATCGGTTCTTCTAGGTTCAGTTCATTTAACATTGATGCTGCAGAGTCGTAGTCCGAAGCAATAAGACGATGTCCTTTGTGATAGACCAGTAGTTTCGTGTAATTCCACCATTTGTATTGTACTTTTGCTCTCCTCAAAGTCTCAGTTGTGGGTTTAAGTTCTTTTCTCTTTAAGAGAACTTCATTAGGCAGGTCACTGTATACTTGTATCTGGGTGTTATTGAATAATAGAAAGCCTTTGGATCTTGCTTCATTGATTATTTTCTTCCTGATGTTAGTATCTGGTACTTCAATAATGATATCTCTCGGCATATTTCTTTTTTTCTGCTGGCTTAAAGATCCGATGCGATAAGCTTTTGTTATGAGTTGGTTTGTGCCTTCCTTAATGCCCAGCAGCTTAGATAGCCAAGGTGTTAATGTTCTGATTATATTTTCATTTTCTATAAGGGACTCTTCAATCCCACGGAGCTTGAGATTTCTGTAACGAGCTGACACTTCCAGGTGAAGAATTCTTTCCTCCTGCTGTTCTAGTTTATTATATATTTCTCTTACGTCTCTTTGAGACATGATACTAAGTTCCATAGCACTTTCAGCTGTTTGATTTGTCTTTTGAAGTTCTAATTTGATTTCTGTTAATTGTGTAGATAGCGGTTGGATGAGCAGCATCATTTGTTTGAGCAGGTTTTCTTCAAATTTTGCAAACTGTGCCTCAAGGGAGTGGTTATTAGTTTTTGCTGCTGCATTTGTTTCTACAAGTTTCCTGTCGGCCATTTTGGATAGCTCGGCCTTGCTGCGTTCCTGAGGCATAGTTTGAGTTGTGCTGTAAAAGAGCTGCTGCAAATTTCTTGCCAATTTTGGATAGATCTTCTTTTCCCTCTGCGTCTGCTTTCTCAAATATATAATGCAGGGTAAGCAATATCAGCTGTTTTCCGGGGTTTACAGGGAGGAAGGAGACAGATCTTTCAATGTGCGTCCATACCTGAAGGCTCCGACGCCACGCCCCCCACTAGCATCTTTTTCACCTTAATAATTACTTCAACTGGTCCACTTGGTTGGGGAAAAAGGTTAAAAAATAGCTTTTCTTCAGAGGTGCAACGGATCTTGAATCAATAGAGAGTCAGCACACGAGTTTAGCTTTTAAAATCATTTACTTCTAAAGGAAAAAGGTTAACAGGATTGCCTACAAAATAACAAATGCCTGGAGCTACATTCTCACTACTGGTTACAAACAAAGAGCTGGGATAACTGAATGGAGAATCTTCTTATTCCTCTGTCTTCTTGACCCTGAAAGAAAATCACCTGACCTGTTGACCAATAACAGTTTACAAACACTCTCAAGTTTTCCGGGCTTGCAGATTATTGGCTTTGAGCCAGGTTCCCCTTCCAGGTCAATCTAAACGATAGCATGGTAGGTAAACACATTAACCCCATAATGACTGAATCTCAGACCTTGCAACACACATATATTCCAACACATTTATGGTACAGGTTTCTCATATTTGTTTTACATATTGGGAAATGTCTTGTTGGGGTAGTGGTGCTCATTTGAGAGTCTTTCTCCATCAGGCTGCTCCCCTTGCCAAAGATTGCTGGCATTGATTGTGTGGGCCTGGTGTGGGATGCTGAGGAGAGTATAGCCATCTGTCTGGCGTACCGATCGCCCAGCGCACCAGCAGATGCTGTGCCAGGCCTGTTAGAGGTGTTGGCTGGCTGGGCCTTGGAGTACCCCAGGCTTCTGGTCTGAGGGGACATCAGTGTCTATGCTGATGATGCTACCTTCTCACAGGCCATGGACATGATAGCCTCCATGGTAGCATTAGGACTCTCCCAGTTTGTATCAATGCCTACACATCGAGCAGGACACACACTGGATTTGATCTTTGGGTTCGGGATACAGGTGGATCTGGATGAAGCTATAGCAGTGCCATGGTCAGACCATCTCATCCTGAGGGCTTGTCTGGGCACCATGACCCCCTCCTGCTTGGGCAACGAGCTGATTTATGCTCGCCCGTGGAGTCAAATGGATCCAATTGAGGGGACGTCGTGCAAAGATGGCAGACGTCTAAAACCTCGCTCCGCACCCTAACTGCCTACCGCGGCTTTCTGCAAGCGCCTATACAGCAGTAAGCTTCTAAAAATTATGGGAAAAACAGGAGGAGGAAAAAACAAGCCCACAGATCAAAGCGGCCCTTCCTTAAAATCCTTTTTAGAGCAGATAGAAGCTAAACAAGCCCCGGTGGGAAATCGACAAGGGCCAGCTAAAATGGAGGCCGCCAAGCCAGCAAAAGACCCTGATGAAGCTCAGGCTCTAGAGGGAGAAATAACTACTGCCCTGGAATGGCTTGAAAATAAAATAGTTACAAGGCTTGAAAATGCAATTAAAAACCAGACTTGTGAACTTAAAGAGTCAATTGATCGGGTTGCACAGACTGCCGAAAATGCTAAGCAACTAGCTATAGACAACTAAAAAGAAATCCATGATCTACATGCAATAAATGAACAGCTTCATGAAAAAATCTTAGATCTTGATAATAAGCTAAGATCTAATAATATAAAAATCAGAGGTTTGGATGAACATGAAGAACGCAATACAGATCTCTCTATATTTATAGCAGAATGGCTTAGAAAAGAACTAAGACTGGAGGATGGTATAACCCCCCTAATATCTCCATGCCTACAGAGTGGGGTCACTAATCAATACAAGATCAAGACAACAGCAAAGAGAGATAATAATAAACCTCCCTGACTACGGATCAAAAGAAAAGATAATGAAGGAAGCTAGAGTGAGAGGATATTTCTCCTATCAAAATAAAAAAAAATATATATTTCAAGATCTCTCTGCAGAAACACTAGTGAAAAGGAGGGAATTAAAGCTGATCATTAACAAACTGAATGAGGCTGAAATGAGATACCGCTGGGCTTCATCAACAAGAATTCTGGTACATTGGCAAGGGAAGACATACCAAGCTCACGACATGGAAACTGGCACCAAACTACTTAAAGATCTACAACTAGACTGGCAAACCACCTCTCCAAGCAAAACTGCTGTTTACAACGCAAGAGCTTCACTGAACAACTGGAGCAAAATACCAGTAAAAAAAGATGATAGAGGTCCACAAAAAAAGTCACCATGAACAAACCAAAGAAGAGTTGCAGAAGGTGGCAAGACTTTCTTTTTTCTGCCGGAATACTACTTTTTCCCACAAAAGAAAAAGAAGCGAGAAGTTTCCTTATAAACAATCAACCTTTCTTAAATGTCACTCAAAAAATTACTTACTTTCTCTCCTGTTTCGCTGTATGGTGTCTGATTTAGCTTAAAATGCAGCCGGGTAAGGTGGGAGGGGGTGGACGGAAGTGAGGCCTAGTTGGCTCTCTAATTTAGTTTAAACCCCGGATACTGGGTTGAAAGACCAAAACCCAGTTTCAGTGCTCACGATTCTGGATATATTGTTAGCAATCCCTTTCCTACTAGGGAAGGTTTCCGGTGGTTTCCTCCTTGAAAGTACTAAGGAGGTTAGGGTTCTTATACCTTGTTCTTTTTTCCCTTTTTCCCTTTTTTCTTTTTTCTTTTTTCTTTTTTTTTAAAAAAAATCTCTCTTCTTTCTATTTCTTTTCTCTTCCTTCTCTCTAAGAATTTTCTCTTCTCAAATCTCTTCACATCTCCCAGCTACTCTCCATTGAGGTTTTCTCCTCATTTTATATTCTTGCAAATTGCAATTAATACGTAATAGTTGACCGGTTCTTGTTATAGTTGGGGTAAAACCTTGAAATTTGAAAGATTGTTTGCACCTTGCAGTCATATAAACCCTGTTTTATTGACTTCTTTTTATTTCGCAGGAAATGGAGTTTAAAGTTCTTTCTCTAAACTGTCAGGGTCTAAATAATGTTATTAAATGCAAAAGGGTCCAGGCTACACTGCTGAAACAGCGTCCAGATTTTTTGTTACTCCAAGAAACACATCTTTCAGCAAAGGTGAAACAGATATTCAAATCTAGCTGGTGGAACCACCAATACCTAGCTCATGGTAACTCCAAATCCAGAGGGGTGGCAATTCTTATTTCGAAGAATGTTAGATCTGAAGATATAGTCATAGAAAAGGACCAGGAAGGTAGATACTTATTCCTTAAGGGTAATTTTGACACAAAGAAACTGACACTTGCGTCAATATATGCTCCCAATTCTAATCAGATTTCATTTTTAAAAGAGACTTTTTTCAAACTTAAAGTGTTTCAGGAGGGGGACATTTTATTAGGGGGGGACCTAAACTTAATAGCTGACCCTAAACTAGACCATTCAAAACAAAACAAAAAAAGAAAATCCAAATCTACTTCACTTGGGCTAAATTCATCTAAAAATAGTCATCTTGCTAATATCCTAAAACAATTAGATCTAGTTGATGTGTGGAGAAATCAACATCCTACTGAAAGGGACTATACTTATTTCTCCCCCAGATTTGAAACATATACTAGGATTGATTACCTGCTGGCATCTCCAAATCTACTACAATATATCTCAAATTCAAAGATAGGCCCAATGAGGTGGTCTGACCACTCATGGGTAGAATGTGCATTAAAGCCCTCAGAACAAAAAACCAAAACACCAAATTGGAGTCTTAACAAATTTCTTTTATTTGATGCTGCAGCTCAAAAAGACATATTAGAAGAAATACAAAACTACTTTAAACAAAACTTAAATTGTGGTGTTCCAATTGAAATAATCTGGGATGCAATGAAGGCTGTGGTTCGGGGCAAGTGTATTGCAATTGCTTCAGCCTACAAGAAAAAGAAAGAAAAAACTAAATTGGACTTAATGGAGAAAATATCTTACTTGGAAAAGGCCCATAAAAAAACATGTAATAAGAAAATCTATAAAAAACTTTTAAATGAAAGGAAAAAAATGGAAGCCCTAGAAACCACAACTATTCAGAAAAATCTAATCTTTCTAAAACAAAAATATTGGCAAAATAATCCCAAAAATCTGAAATTACTCTCTTGGAAAGTGGGGAAAAATAAATCAAATAAGAGATGAGGATGGTCAAATTCAAGTAAAATCAGAATCTATTCTTGCAGTCTTCCAAAATTTTTATAAAAATCTATATAAGTCAGACACTCCAAATTTAGAAACTGTCAATAACTACTTGGGAAAAGCAGGGCTGCTTAATAAGATTACAACAGCTCATAAACAAATGGTTGATCAGCAAATCTCAATTACAGAAACTCAAGAGGTGATTAAAAATTTGAAAAATAATAAGTCCCCTGGTAACGATGGATTTCCTGCTGAATATTATAAAAAAAATTCACAACAGTTGGCCCCTCATCTTACTAGTGTTTGTAATGCAATATTAGAATTTGGTGTAATGCCTCCCTCCTGGACTGAATCACAAATGGTGGTTCTCTTAAAACCAGGAGAGGATGCTACTAATCCTGCTTCATATCACCCTATAGCTCTATTGAATCAGGATATGAAAATGTTCACAGCCATCCTAACAGCCAGATTAAACAAAATAATTTCTAACTATATTAAGGAAGACCAATCTGGCTTTATACCAAACCGCCAACTAACAGATAACATAAGAAAAACACTGAATATCATTAATTTTGGGAAGCAAAATAAACTTAACTCTCTTATTTTGGCGTTAGATGTGGAAAAAGCTTTTGATCGCGTGGAAATCCCTTACCTTATGGAACTATTACGGAAAATGAATTTTGGAGATAATTTTCTCAGAGCAATTCAGTCATTATATGCTAGCCTCACTACCTCCATCAAAATTAATGGTCATAAGTCGGGGAAAATTAACCTACTTCGAGGCACTAGACAGGGATGTCCGCTATCCCCACTTCTTTTTGCTCTGGCTATTGAACCATTTGCAAACCATATTAGATCATCTCCCAACATAAAAGGCGTTAATATTAATAACAAAGAGTACAAACTTTCTCTGTTTGCCGATGATATGGCACTTTACCTTTCAGACCCTGTGTTTTCAATGTCTGAATTAGAGACAATTATGAAAGAATTCTCAAAAGCCTCAGGCCTAACCATCAATAGCAACAAGAGTGAAATTTTCCCAATATATTTACAGTCAGACTTGCCCAATCTCATCAAAACCAACTATCAATACAAATGGGTTAAAAAACATTGGAAGTACCTAGGAATTAAAATACCTATAAATTTAAATGATCTCCTGAGCATCAACTTTAGCGAAATCAATCAGTCAATCAACACTATATTAGAGGAATGGGGGGAAATTACCTAACCTTGCTCGAGAGAATTAACCTAATCAAATCATTTATTTTCCCAAAATTTCTATTTATGTTCCGGGCAATCCCTATCGTAATACCAGACAAAAATTTTGATCAATGGCAATTTAAAATTAGTAAATTCATTTGGAATAATAAAAAACCCAGAATATCATTGGAAACTTTAAAAAGAAAAACCAGCAGAGGTGGACTAAATCTTCCAGATCTGAAAACCTACTATGAGGCTAATCATTTGAAAAATCTGGTGGTAATAGCAAATGATTTAATTGGACTAGATTGGAAAGACATTGAACAGAGTTACCTGCAAGGAAGTCGTTTAAGTGAATGCATTTGGAACACGAATTTAGAACGCCCCTCTACACTAAAAAGCAATCCCTTTTTATTAAGCGATATTAAAATCTGGGACAGAATGAAATCTAAATTAGTCCATCCATTCTCTGTAGTCTCAACGTTTGCAGGACAGCACTGGTTCCCACCAGCTCTCAGCACCCACTCATACAGATGGTGGAGGCTGAACAATAAAACTAGAATAATAGATATCCTTGATAAAAAACAATTACAAGAAAAAGCAAAAATAGAACAAGGCAACACGACAAGAGCCCCATGGTTTGAATATCTTCAGATCAAGCATCTCTTTGAGTCGCCAAAACTCAAAGAATCTATAGGCAAGCCACTAACAAGCTTTGAAAGAATCTTAAAAGAAAGATCAGTAAGACAGAAGGGTATCCTGTCTAAAATCAATTCAATTCTATTGGAAGAAAAACAAAAATGCAAAATTTTGTCTTATCAAAATATTTGGTTCAAGGAATGCAAAATTGACCCTTCAAATGATACATGGAACATGATTTGGAACTCAAATAATTTCCGTACAAATATAATAAACATCAAGATGCAAACCATAAAACTGATTTCACATTGGTATATGACCCCAATCGAGCTCCATCATGTCAATCAATCTCAGTCAGCCTCCTGTTGGAAGCAATGTGGTCAGCTGGGCACATATTTTCATTGCTGGTGGGAATGTAAATACATCAGTTCTTTTTGGGATAAAATAATTAAGGAAATTGAGGTCATAACAAGTTATGTGATACCTAAGTCTCCAGAAGTAATATTATTAAGCTATTGGGAAAATCCTGGGATTCCTACTTCTAGCCTTAATATTATATTCTCACTTCTGGCACTAGCGAAATTATCAATAGCTTCCTTCTGGAAACAAAAATCAATCCCATCCATAAATAACTGGAGAAGTCGCATATATGGGATCATTTTGTCATGCAGAAGATTTCTGACCAGCTGGCACAGAGAGAAAACCCGAAACATATGTCTTGTTTTCTTGAGCAATGGCTACCAGTACTTGATTATTTAACCAAAGATGAATGGTCTAACAACAAGGTGAAACAAGACTTATACTATTCCTTGGCCTATCTTTAAATATTACACAGTTTTATTTACAAAAGCGTTATCTGACCCTTACAGCACTAGGCAATTTATAACCTGGTCACTGCAAATCAGAGATGTGTTTTCAATAATTGTTACATCATTTTATTTGTTTTAATTAATGTTAATGTTCTTGTCTAGACTAGATAGTAGTTTAGACGTTGATAGTTGTTGGCTGTTACTGAAAAGTACACTATTAATTTGTTTAAAATTGAAGTTGAATATTTTCTGTTAATAATTTCCAGATGTTGTATTATAAAAAATTTGAAAAACTTAAATAAAATACAATTTGAAAAAAAAAATGGATCCAATTGAATTGCAGAACGCTCTGCAGGGTCCGATGCCCCCTGGTGGCTCATTGGATGAGCTGATAGAGGACTGGAATGCCCGTTTCTCTGAAGCTATTGATGAGATCGCTCCCCGTCGCTCTCTCCGCCCCCGAACTAGAGTAGCTCCTTGGTATACTGATGAGGTACAACAAATCAAATGGGAGCTGAAACGGCTAGAGCGAGTGTGGCGGCAACTTCCTGATGAAATGACAAGAACATTTTATAGGACGTTTATGAAGGCCTATGAGATGGCACTGAAAGCTGCAAAGAGACACTACTATGCAGCTTCCACTGCGTCCACTAGTTCTCGCCCGGCACAACTCTTCAGAGTGATTTGGTCTTTAACGTCCCTCACGCATGGGACAAATAAAAATGTAAATTCGGTAATAAGCTGTGAGGCTTTTGGAGACTATTTTGCGGATAAGATCTTGTCACTCCGCCGGGATCTGTCCACCACAGTTGATGCAGTATATGTACTGGAGGCCCCTTGGTTGTCCTCAGGGTGGATATTAGTTCAATTCAGGCCACTCTCCCAGGAGGAGGTGGGCAGGGTCCTGCATGCTGTGAAACCTACCATGTGCCCACTGGACCCATGCCCATCATGGCTGGTGAAAAGTGGTGGTGATGGGATTTGGGCACCATTAGCTGACATCATTAATCTTTCTCTGAGTTCTGGGTTTTTTCCAGACTCACTGAAAGAGGCAGTGGTGCAGTCCTTATTAAAGAACCCATCACTGGATCCTGCTGATCCAGCCAATTATCACCCAGTTTCGAATATTCCATTCCTGGGTAAGGTAATTGAGAGGGCGGTAGCGGAACAGCTGCAGGTATACCTGGGTGATGCCTCTATCCTGGATCCATTCCAGTCCAGCTTCAGGCCTGGCCATGGTACAGAGACGGCTCTGGTTGCCCTCACAGATGATCTGCAGCGACACCTGGACCGGAGTGGGTCAGCACTGCTGATACTTTTAGATCTTACAGCAACATTTGACATGGTCAGTCATAATCTTCTGACCCACTGCCTTGCCGATGTGGGGATTCGTGGAACAGCCCTGCAATGGCTGAACTCCTTCCTTCACAATCTAGGACAGAGGGTGGCACTCGGGAAACAGATGTCTGCTTACCATTCTTTGGTATGTGGCATCCCTCAGGGGGCGATTCTTTCCCCGATGCTATTTAACATCTATATGTGCCCCCTTGCCCGGTTAGCCCGCAGCTTTGGGCTAGGTTGTCACTGGTATGCGGATGACACTCAGCTCTATCTGCTGATGGACGGTGTTATGACCTTTACTTTCTTTAGGGTAGATTTTTCTTTTAATCTATCCCTTAACCCTCTGGGTAGTCTGCTGCCACCAGGAATATTTTATTCCAAGATATTTTATTTAAATTTTCCCTTTGGTAACGTTCCTAAGCGTCAGGCTCCTTCGTGGTTCTATGTGGCCCTGAAGATAGGAATGGGATATAGCAAAAACAGCTACACTGGGATATAACAAAACAAAAATAAACTTTTATTTAGTCAAGAAGCGTATCGGTTTCATAAACGTAGTTCTTGGTTCTTAAAGTTACTTCATTTCTCTCATTCACACAGCTGGCCTCTCTTTCCCTGACTGAGTGTCCTTTCACAAACATGCTCAGTTCAGGTTCCACACAAGTTATATTTCTCTCATAAACACTTCAACATATTCAGGCAGCACACAGCTAGCCTGTTTTCTTCTGACTAAAAATTTTCTCTCTACTCTCAGTCTCAAACTGCATTCACTCCGCCCACCCTCTCAGTCCTCAACCAATCATATCACTCACTCATCCATCTCCTTCACCCCCCACTCTTCACCTGTCTCATCAAGCATTTAAAGATACATTTACTTGGAATCATTACTGATGGCCAGTCCGATCTTGCTTTGGATTCCTTGGTCAAGGGTCTTGAGGCTGTGACGGTATGGTTACATCAGAGTCGCTTGAAATTGAATCCCCTGAAGACAGAGGTTCTGCGTCTGGATCATGGGGCAATCGAGCTGGGAACCGGCTCCCAGCCCTCGATGGGGTAGAATTGAAACCTTCACTGATGGTGAGGAGTCTGGGTGTGACCTTGGATGCCACACTTTCAATGGAGGCCCAGGTCATGACTGTTGCCAGGTCTGCCTTTTTTCATCTTTGACAGGGCAGGCAACTGGCGCCCTATCTTTCACCCCAGGACCTGGCCACAGTAATCCATGCAATGGTCACCTCCAGGCTAGACTACTGCAACTCACTCTATCCTGGACCGCGCTTGGGCCTGACCCGGAAGTTACAGCTGATCCAGAATGCAGCGGCACGCATTCTTACCGGAACGCCCATCCAAGCGCACATTCATCATGTGCTGTGCCAGCTGCACTGGCTTCCAGTGGAGTTCCAGATCCAGTTCAAGGTGTTAACCTTGGTATTTAAAGCCCTTCATGGACTGGGACCTCCATACCTGCGGGACCGCCTCCTCCATTACGTCCCCTGCAGGGTGTTGTGCTCTGCAGACAAGTAACTCCTGGTGGTCCCTGGCCCAAAGGACATCCATCTGGCCTCAACCAGGGCAAGGGCTTTTTCTGCCCTGGCCCTGGCCTGGTGGAATGCTCTCCCGCTGGAGATCTGGGCCCTGTGGGACCTGTTACAGTTTTGCAGGGCTTGTAAAACGGAGATGTTCTGCTGGGCCTTTGGCTGAGTGCCAGCGAGTGTCCTTCTTGTTCCATCTAAGACCACAATTTCTTCCGGAGCTGCCCTCAGCCATCTGCCATGCTTGTATAAGGACTCCCAATATTAGTTTAAATAGCCTGCTCCTGGACTATTTTAATCATTAAAAAAAATATATTATTGATTTTATGTTTCTGTGATTTTAATGTATTTTTTAATGTTAGCCACCCTTAGGCCATCTGTGGGGAGGGGAGGGTATAAAATAAATAAATAAATAAATAAATAAATAAATAAATAAATAAATAAATAAAAATGTTACTGTGAGCTTTTGAGCTGCTTGATGTCTGTGGACAGGACCATTTAGGGGGTGCTCAATAGGTTTTCTCAGTTGCATTTTTTTCAAGAAAGTAATTTGTATAAAACTATGCCCCTCTTGAGGTCTGTGCCCAAGGCGGCTGCCTAGTTGGTCTAATGGTAGCACCAGCCCTGTCTATAGTTATGGCAAAAAGAAATTGGGAAAGGGGACAGCGATGGTTGTTGTGGGTTTTCCGGGCTGTATTGCCGTGGTCTTGGCATTGTAGTTCCTGACGTTTCACCAGCAGCTGTGGCTGGCATCTTCAGAGGTGTAGCACCAAAAGATAGAGATCTCTCAGTGTCACCACTGATCTCTATCCTTTGGTGCTACACCTCTGAAGATGCCAGCCACAGCTGCTGGCGAAACATCAGGAACTACAATGCCAAGACCACGGCAATACAGCCCGGAAAACCCACAACAACCATCATTCTCCGGCCGTGAAAGCCTTCGACAATACAAAGGGGACAGCCTTGTCTAGTTCCCCTTGCTATATGGATATCTATCAAATGTACATTGCTGGTCCTAACTGTAGCTTTTGTAGAAAGATAAAGAGCATTAATGGCATTTTAGAATTGGTCGCCAAAACCCATTTTTGAAGTAAAAGTTTTAGATATGGTATTTCCACTTAATTGAATGCCTTCTCTATATCAAAGGTCAGAAGTAATGCAGGGATTTTGTATGCTTCACAAATTAATTATAGTTAAAGTGTTACGTATATTGTCAATAAGATTCCTTATTGGCATAAAGCCAGTCTGGTCAAGGTGAATGTAGTTGGTTATTTAAATTTAGACAATCTTTTGGCAAATATGCTGGTAAAGATCTTTTGGTCTTGATTCAGTAAGGGTATTGGTTGCGAAGATTTAGTATCTGTAATATGGTTGTCCTTTTTTGGAGTAACTACTATTTCAGCCTCTGACCCAGATAGAGGGATGCTACCTCCTAACATAACAGAGTTGCATGTGGCAGTTAGTGGAGTTGAAAGTAGGTGAATGTATTTTTTTGTAAAAATTTGGCAGGGAATCCATCCCTGTCTGAAGCTTTGTTATTTTTTTCAAGGATTTGATAGTGACTGTAACATCTTCTGTTGTGATTGGTTGGTCAAGATATTGTTTATGTTCTTGTGAGTTTTTTTGCAAATAATTTCCTGTGACGATAAATAATTTAAAATATGATTAGTGTCAGGATTGTCTGATGTACAAATGGTTTGGTAGTATTTACAGAATTAGTTTGAGTTTTTCCTGGGTGCCTTTAATAGCTTGTATAGAATGTGAGGAGGTTTTTTCCTTTAATTTTCAAGCAAGTAAGTTTATAGATTGGGTGGCCTTTTTTGTGTTCATCTTCTAGTTTTCTTATTCTAGATATCATTTCATTTCTAATGTTTTCTTTTTGCTCTTCATGACAGGAGGCAATGGAGATTAATTTCCCTCTAAGTACCACTTCCATAGCATCCTACACGTGGATTTGAGGAATGCCACATAGTTTGTTTCTATTGTTTAATTTCTAAAGAGACTTCAGAAGAAATTTATTTGTTAAATAAAAGTGATTTATTTAGTTTCCAATTTGTTTGATGTCATTTATTCTCAGTGTACATTCTGTCCAAGCATAGTCTGTCCACAACTTGTCACCAATCCTTGATGTAAGAGTTTGACTAATTAATTTAGGAGATAAGAATATGTCATTTAAATATGTAATTTAGAAGATAAGAATATGTAATCAATCCTTGTGTATATATTGTGGATAGAAGAGAAGTATGTATAGTCTGTTACCAGTGGGTTTTGAAGATGTCACTAGATCAATAAATAAAGCCTAAGAGCCATTAATTGATCTTAGCTGCTTAGTAACTGTATTGTTAATTTTAATCGCTTTGACACGATAGGCAGTAAAATTTAAAAGTTCATTCAGAGAGGAGTGATACAAATGTTTACTGCTGCTGACACATTGATTTACCCGTGCTGAACGAAAGTAGAATTGAAAGCTAAGAGAATCGTGCACTCTGCGTGAAGACAGCTCGCCAGGTTGTTTTGATCTACAAGCAGCTCTCCAGACTGAAAGCAGTGAAAGCAGCTTTCTCAGTAATCATGCTTTGCGGTATTATCCAATAAAATTTTTAAAGTTTGTATATGTACACTCACACATTATGCAATGCATTTATATTTTGTATCACTTTCATATTTGTCAAAATACTTAATTTCACAGGTCAAGGGATGGCGTCATGGAAATATAAATAATAATAATAACTGTGCTTATATACCGCTCTTCTACACATATTAGTGCCTCACCCAGAGCAGTGAACAAGTTAGTGTTATTCTTATCCCCACAATGGAGCTGGGGCTGAGAGGAGTGGCTGACCCAAGGCCACCTACTGAGCTCATGTCAGTAGTGGAATTCAAACCAGTAGACTGCTGATTATGGTTTAGAACACATACTTAGTGAAACATATGCATTCTAAATAACGCTGTATGAACGTCACTGTAGTTCTTTTTCTAGTACGGTGTATAACTGGTGCTTCTTTATCTTTGACAGCCAATTAAAAATAGTGAACAGTATCAGATAAATGTTCTGTAATTGTTAGCAGAGGCCAAGGATGACCTGGTCATGTAACTTTTCCTGTCATTTTTACTATCCATATCTCTTACCTTGCACCTGGGCATAGTGGTACTTTTGGCTAGGTAGAATGTCACTTGATTGGAAATAGTAAAAAAGAATTAAATTATTATTGGTTTTATATTTATCTATGTTATCATATGAAAAGATCTTAGATTTCCGCATAAGATAATATATGAAAATGGTAATACAAATAGCAGATCAGGGTTTTGGCCAAAAGAAAACTCATGAAGATCTAGGCAGGAAACTTATCCTTGTAATATGTGCTACGGTAACTTGAATGCATTTCATCGTTAATCTGACTGAGTTAGATTTCATTAAAAAATGTTAGGAAACTTAATTCTTGTGTTCATCTGTTCTATTTTTCTATGTTTTATTTAAATAATCATTTGTATATTGATACCTCACTTAATGAAAAAGACTAGCGTTTGTTAATGAAAGAAGCCATTAAACTCTTAGGAGAAGTCTGTCTCCTGGTTGGGAGAGTGCAACAAAAACATCCATCCTGTTTATTTTGTACTGACAAATAGTTTCTCTAAAACAGAGAAACGTGTTTTCAGTTCTCACTTGAAGGTTTCAAGCTGCTCAAGATTTAAGATAAAACTACCGAGTATTTAATACTTTTTATTTAATGATTAAAAGTTATGTTTAATATTTATGCCTAATATGATTATAGAAGCAATACTGTTTGAATTATATATATACTTATTTAAGTTGGATTGTTAGTAAAATTACAATTTTATGAAATTTTAACCTTTTTATAACATTACAACATTGTACCACAAAAGTTTTAAATTTTGCATGAAGAGGTTGCCAAAAATAAACATCCCCATCCCCATCCCCATCCTAGTGGACGAAGGCGAAGGCGAAGGCGAAGGCGAAGGCGAAGGCTGCGCCGCTCCCCCCGACGCCCCCCGCCCCGCCTGCGGCGGGCCGGGGGCCCCCGGGGGTTGCGGCTGCGCCGCTCCCCCCGACGCCCCCCGCCCCGCCTGCGGCGGGCCGCGCCGCTCCCCCCGACGCCCCCCGCCCCGCCTGCGGCGGGCCGCGCCGCTCCCCCCGACGCCCCCCGCCCCGCCTGCGGCGGGCCGCGCCGCTCCCCCCGACGCCCCCCGCCCCGCCTGCGGCGGGCCGGGGGCCCCCGGGGGTCGCGGCTGCGCCGCGGGCCGGGGGGCGTCGGGGGGAGCGGCGCAGCCGCGACCCCCGGGGGCCCCCGGCCCGCCGCAGGCGGGGCGGGGGGCGTCGGGGGGAGCGGCGCAGCCGCGACCCCCGGGGGCCCCCGGCCTGCCTGGTTCTGGAATCAACTATGGTTCTCATTGATTAACCAGTTGGGGGTCTACTACATGAGGTCCTGATGAGCCCCCTCTGGTACCAAGCAGCAGTTCTGCAGCAGTGCAGCAATGTTGCCAGATTGTGCACCCTTCCAAAAATACACACTTGAATCCATGGGACTGCAAAATAAAATCAAAGTGATGTTTTTAAGTTTTTTGGATATCAGCTTTGCTAGGAATGGGAAAAGGAACTCTTAAAGATAGCCATTCCTTCTAGCTTTTGCTGATTAAATGGTAAGTGGCTTTTATACTCTATTCAGGTAGGTAGCGATGTTGGTCTACAGCAGAACATTAGGATTTGAATCCAGTAGCACCTTAGAGACCAACAAGATTTTCAGGGTAGAAGCCTTTGAGAGTTAAAGCTCCTGGAGCTTTGACTCTCCTTTGACACTCAAAAACTTCTACCTCGAAAATCTTGTTAGTCTCTAAGGCACTATTGGACTCAAATCCTGTTGTTGTATTCCATTCAGTTTCTCAAAATGCATTTATACTGAGGATTGAGTCATAATACAAATGTGACTGATTGATTGATTAATCAAGGAGAGGGGATAAGATTAATGGATCAAAATTTCTTGGTCCATGGACAACCCTGTCAGGGAGCTATTCTCTAGTCTCCCTTTGCTCAACCCAATCACATTCATATCTACAGACTGATGAATCCTGGCTGGTTTTAAGGTTCTTCCTGGTTTAATTTTCCCTGTTGTTTTATTGCCATAGGCTGATGTTACTGATTGTTGTTACAGATCTGTTACTTTAACTGTTTACCATTTAGGCCACTGCAGAGCACAATTTTAATGAGTTTTTAAAAGGTAGGATAAAACTATCTGAAACATATATAGGTACATTCTTGCAGAATAGATTGCAGCTAGTCATCCACCCAAATCTTATATGATGCCTGAATCAGCAACTTTCTGGAGCCGATAAGGGTACCCACATTTTCACAATGTGTCTTCTTCTCGTAGCACATGCAAGGAAAACATATTTGGACTCAATGGGTCTTCCATCCCAATCTTATGTTCCCTGTCCTGCTCCTACTGCCCCACCTAGTGGCAGAGAGAGGTATCAGCCACCTCTCTGGGGTCCGATTAAAACTGGAGAGATGAATAGATGGCCCTGTGGAGTATTTTTAGAGAGAAAAACATGTGTAATATATGGGTTTGTAAAAAATTCCATGCAAGTTTCAGATAAGCAGCCATCCAATCCCAAGGACAGACATTTTCAAACAGGTCTTACAAGATCCTCATTGCAAACCGCCCCCCCCCCCCAACACACACACACACCACACAAAATGAGCAGATCTTTACATGCTGGTTGGAGGGCAGGATGTGAGCACAGTTCCAGTAAAGGCACAATGGTTTAAGTGGAAATGACTGGTATTGATTCTGGCAGACTGAGGCCAGCAGAAGTAAAAATAAGCTGCTCTCAATTAACCTGCATTGATTGGAATTAAAAGAAATTAAAAAAAGAAATCCGGACCTGTTTGAATGATAAGTTGGCATTCTCAAGTCAGAAACTGACAACAGGTGCCTGGGTGTGGAAGAGGAAATGGCTGGTTTTAAAGTGCGGTTGGGGGTGCTATTTTGCGAAGGAAGCCTCCCGGTAATAGTTTGTTTGGTAATGTATGTTGCAGGAGCTGTTTCGTATAAACACCAACAGGCAGGACCACATGGCCCAATGAAGGCTTCTGCTGCCATTGGAGACATGATGGATTGAGTCTCCAATGTTGTGGACTCTCCTCTTAACAGATATACAAGGGGGCAGGGCTATTTTTCAGCAGGAACGCAGTGGAATGGAGTTCCGGCACCTCTTAAAAATGGTCACATGGCCAGTGGCTCCGCCCCCTGATCTCCAGACAGAGGGGAGTTGAGATTGCCCTACGCACCACTGAGTAGCGCAGAGGGCAATATAAACTCCCCTCTGTCTGGAGATGAGGGGGCGGAGCCACCAGCCATGTGACTATTTTCGCAGAGGGCAATTTAAACTTCAACCCCCCCCCCCCCTGTTCTAGCTGACCCAAAGTGACGTCATTGTGCGGTCTTGAGTTTCACCACTGAGTTCCACCACCTCTTTTCCCAGAAAAAAAGCCCTGCAAGGGGGTATATATAGACACTACCTGGCTACCCTTCTCATTAGCCAGTGGAACACAGCCTACATAAACAGAAGGGGGTTAGCGGGGGCCCAGCAGAGCTAAGCCCCAGAACCTATTTTTAAGAACCCAGACCTGTCCATGGGAAAATCGTGAAAAATACTTCTAAGAATATACAGAGGGTCTTTTCCACCAAATTAACAGCCATAAATCTCAGAGTATAAGACAGGGCTTCCAAGGACAGATGGACCTTCCAGGCAGGATCAGTTTCAGGCTTTGCTACATGTTTCCAAATTGCTGTATCACTCAACACCAGAACCCTCAACAGTTCCCTAAGAGGACTAATAGTAACAACAACAACAACAGCAACAACAACATTCAATTTATATACCACCCTTCAAGAAAACTTAATACCCACTCAGAGTGATTTACAAAGTGTGTTATTATCATCCTCATAACAATCACCCTGTGAGGTGGGTGAGGCTGAGAGAGCTCAGAGAGAGCTGACTGACCCATGGTCACCCAGCTGGCTTTAAGTGGAGGAGTGGGAAATTAAACCTGGCTCTCCAGATTAGAGTCCTGCCGTTCTTAACCATTACAGCAAAATGACTAACTGGATTTTTTCCAGAGCTGATTCATTCCAGCCACCAAAAAGCTGTAACACCCTCTCAGCCTAACCTATCTCACAAGGTTGTTGTGAGAACAATATAGGGAGTGATATGGGAGCTCTTGCGAGGAAAGACAGGATACAAAAATGTGCTCAGTAGATACTGAACTATGAGTATACCTGTGCAGGATAAGGATAAGGCATTTTTGTCCTAAAGGGATTGCTTTCCACAAGCAAAACAAGAAATGTAGTGTGGCAAGAATAATAATAATTGTGTTCATATACTGTTCTTCTTGACAGATTAGTGTCCAACTCAGAGTGGTGAACAAATAATAATAATAACAAGAACAACATTCGATTTATATACCGCCCTTCAGGACAACTTAATGCCCACTCAGAGCGGTTTACGAAGTATGCTATTATTATCGCCACAACAACAATCACCCTCTGTGTGGGGGGGGGGCGCTCTGAGAAAGCTCCCTAGAAGCTGTGACTAGCCCAAAATCACCCAGCTGGCTTCAAGCGGAGGAGTGGGGAATCAAACCTGGTTCTCCAGATTAAAGCCCCCCACTCTTAACCACTACACCAAACTGGCTCTCAAAATCAATACAGCTGGGGAGCTGGGGTTGAGAGGAGTGGCTTATCCAAGGCCACCTGCTGAACTCACAGCAGTAGGGGCATTCGAACTAGCAGAGTGCTGATTTACAGTCCAACCACTTAATCACTATGCTACAGTAGCATGCTGGGCCCTCCTGTAGATCCGAAGGTGACCATATCCACCGGTCACACTCTCGTCACTTCTCCAGATCTAGATGGGAGAGCATTCCGTCATTCACTTCTGCTTCTGGCTCAGTTTCAGAGGCTTTGAGCAGACCTGAGGCTCCCCAAGTGATTCTCTGTCAAACAAAGCACAGGAGTTGCACGTACTCACCCCTCGTTGTACATGGAGCAGCACATACTGGCTTGACACCTCTCTCTTTCTAAAGAAGTTGTAGCAGTGCCTCCAACACAGTGAGCACAGTATACGTATGTTGTTTGCTTCGAGGAGACCTTATTTCCAAGAGCTACCTCCTCATTTAGGAATGCCTACAGGCAACACAGCTACAGTCGTGGACGAACACTCACACTGCAATCCTAAGAAAAGTTACTCCAGTCTAGGCCCTTTGAAATCAATGGGCTTAGAATGGGCTGACCAAGCATTTTGGACTCAGTCTTCCTTGCAGGATTAAAGACGAGGTGCCTGGCCCCACAAGAAGTCACAGAGCATCACATTTCCTTTCTGGGCATGTGAACAGGGCCAGTGCTGTGAGGTGGGAAGGCTGCCGGGGCACAGGGTTCGGGGGAGCCCAATTCTAACACCTTCCCATCTACGTTCCCTTCCCCCACCTGCTCACTTACTTGCAAGCTTTCCCACCACCCATGCTTCCAGCCACAAATTCTACACAGTGCTTCTGGGTGGAAGGCATGTGTGTGGCTGGAAGCACGGGGCTGGGAGAGCTTGCAAATTACCTGGGGAGGAGGAGACATGAACAGGCAGAGGCAGAGGGACATATGGACAGGTAGGCTGGAAGGAAGCATATGCAGGGGGCACAGTGGCAAGTGGGGGAGCAAGTACTCTTTACCCAGAACCTTAGCCACCCTCTGCCCAGGGCCTCCCAAAACTTGAAACTGGCTCCACACGTGAAGATCTATTTGCTTGTTTTCCTTGGACAATTTCTATGCCTCCCCTTAGCGGCAAGCTTCCAAGTTGGCAAAGGTTTGCTTAGGGGCCACATAGGGTCTCCCACAGATGGCTCTCTAAACAGACCACAACTTCCTGCACCCCAGGTAGGAAAGAGCTTGGTTGAGATCAGAAGCATGGATAGGATACGCCCAGATCTGATCCCATCACATATAAAGGGTTGGCCATTTTTAAGAAGGAAAGAACTGTGGCTTTGCATTGTAGAGGACATCTAAGTCCCTTCCAGGAGCAGGACTCCAGCTCACCTCTTCTGCTTCCCAGAGCTTTGCTCTTTCCCACCACAGTGCCATGCAGTTTGCAGGGTTGCCCCCAATGACCACGCTGGGGAAGAATGCAATCATCCCTCCCTCTCTTTCTCCCTGCCAAGAAGCCCGTGCCTCTTCCACGATCACACCAGCTGACATACTGGGTGCCATTACAAACACTGTCTGCAACACGCCAACACGGCTCAGACCTTGCTTCTGGGAAATGGGTTGCCAGTGGGGCTCTACCTGTTGGCCTTCTCGCAGCTGGATTATGGAAGATTTTGCTGGGGAAAACACCACGGCCGGTTCTTGGCAGCCTGCTTGCTCATCATGTGTTGATTCTGGGATGTCATCATGGGGTTCTTGCTGTGGCTGTGAGCTGATCTGGGTACCTTCCAAGCATAGCTAATGGAGAGGAATGGTCAGTCAGTAACCAGCAACCTCATTGGTGGGTGGCAACCAAGTTGCCAGGGACTCTGTGAAGCCGGAACCATTGCTGCGGTAGCTCTCCCGCTGCTATTATTTTTTGATGGGAATGCTGGGGGGATGCATTGGACCCAAGCCAGTTGCACTAGTGTGAAATGCATCACCGATCTGGTCTTGTAGGGCTGAGTCTAATGAAGGCTCTCCTCGTCTTCCTTTTCCCTCCTCCTACAAATCTGTTGGAGCAAATTTCTTCAGGGGAGCCAAGTATTAGGGTAGCCCTTTTTCCTTCCCCCCTCCTCTTTCACTCACTCTCTTGCTTTTTTTCCATTTTGGAAGAACCCCAAATGGGCTTCCCGGCACAACTAATGGGCCAGTGGCTCGCCATTAAAGCACTGACTAATCCTGGAATCACAGACCTGATGTCTCTATAGGCAGCAATAAAGTTTTCTGTAACCTCCACTCTTCCTCCTTTAATGGCTTTTCCCTGTGCCATTAGCCTCACTGAGCAACTTCCCCTGCCTGTGAATGGCATGGCTCTTTCCAAGGCAGGCTTGGCAGTGGGAGGAGGGGGCACCCAGCTGGTCTCTGGGGCTGTGGTCCTTGCATTCTTGATCCTACCCAGGGCTTTGCAGAGGATACTGCGGGGGGGGGGGTCACACTCTGCTGCCTCATTTTACAAGGTTCTAGATACTGTGCTGATGATACAGTACTGGGCAGGAGCCATATGTTGCCAGTAGCTCCTATGCCTCACTTTGCAGAAAGTTTTAGGTTCAGTCCCTTCCATCTTCTATTAACACAACCCAGGACCAGGTGGGGGGGGGCAGTTTCTGGAGTGTGAAAAAACTCACCATTCGGCTGACTTGCAAAGCAGTTTCATTTTCTAGGACCGAACCCAGAGACAGGAATAAGCAAGAATTTCAGTGTAACACCCTGCTCAGAATTCCTGCTTTCAGGCTCAAACTCATGATAACTTTCTCTTTAAAAGGGTATCAGGTAGTGAGTGTGAGGAAGGTTTTCTCTGCCTTTGTCCCTGGAAAGCCACTGCCTGAGACCAGACTGTAGCATGCCAGATAGACCAGGAGTCTCTCTACACAAGACATCTGACACGTGAAGAACATGTGTCGGGAGATGCAACGTTAGCTGGGAAGGGTAATTTAAAAAGACAGAGCCTGAGGCAGGGCAAAGGCTTTGCTATACACTGGAGCTGCATGAAGGAACTGTGAAATTCCAGAAGGGAAACTTCAGCCCATTATAACCTCTTCAGGTCCAAGTCTGGCCCTGGAA
Source organism: Eublepharis macularius (assembly GCF_028583425.1). Lineage (NCBI taxonomy): Eukaryota > Metazoa > Chordata > Lepidosauria > Squamata > Eublepharidae > Eublepharis > Eublepharis macularius. The sequence goes on from NC_072802.1 coordinate 22,068,041, forward strand.
GGCAACTTTAACCCATTTCCATTCCTCGCTGCCCTCTGGCTGTGATCTCACACAGTTTTAGACTAGAAATTGACAGAGCCTTTGGGGAGGTAAAGATGAAATTAACAAAACCCTCTGAGGAGCGATCTCTGCAGGCGCTGTCTTTTTAAACTACCCTTCCTGGCTAACATTGCATCTTCCTACACTGTCTCGTGTAGAGAGATTCCAAGAGCCATACAGTATAAAGCCTCTTACTAGGACCTTGGAGAGCGGCTGATATCATATGGTGATGAGGGAATCTCTCCTATCTGGGGCAAGGCATTAATTGGGAATGAGCCTAGAGCTTCACGGTTCAACACTGCTTTGGCTGCAGAAAGTGCTGGGTTCAGTGCCTCTGCATTTTATGTTGGAATGTCCAGGGGGAAAGACCTCTCTGTGCCTGCACAGCCACTGCCAGAGCAGGCAGTCCTGAACCAGGTGGACCAATGGGGCTGACTTAGCTTCATACATTTATAATACAGTGAAATCCTAAGCAGACTTATTCCAGTCTAACCCCATTGATTTCAATGAGCTTAGAGTAGAGTAACTCTGCTTAAGATTTCAACGTTAGCCTTTACAGTGCCTTTACCTCAATACAGCTTGGAACCACAGTATTAACATTCTCATTTGGGGGGGGGGGGGAGGTAGTGCAAGGGAAAGAAATAACAGGTTGTCTAGTGAATTTCTGACTGGGGTGACACTTGAACTCAGGACTTCCTGGTTTACAACTGCATAGGGTCAACGTACATGTTAGGCTGGGGGTCTGATCAACTAATGTGTGATTTAACCTTAAAATCATGGGTGGCTTTTGGGATCAGGGCCACAGAAGGTGCACACACAGAGCAATTCCCAGGAAGAAATCAGCACATAGAGAGGTAAGAATGCACAGGATTGCTGTCGTGTGCTGACATCTAAGCATGCTTATTCAGAAGTAAGTCCTAGGAGGTCTTGCACCTTAGTAAGTGTTCTTAGGAATACACATAATTTGGGAGAAGGGGACAAAAAAACTCCTTACTGGGGTGTTTTTTCCTGTATGGAGGCTAACAGCAATTGGGGAAATAGTACCTGGCTCTCATTATAGCTCTTGTTGCCACTACAAAGGCACATGCACAATGATGCATCCACATGGGACTTTCTTTGATGCTTTCCTCCACATTCACACCCCCACACCCCAACATAGGATTTTTATGAGGTTTTTAAAAAATCAGTAGCTGTTACATCTCTATAGAATCTTTAAGTGATCAAAAAACCTGCTGATGGCTCAGGCAGAAAAGCGGTGCCTGTGAGGCAAACGATGGCCAGACAGTAGTGCCAATGTGGTCAACAGGTTCATCAATCAACAACACCCTCCCATGCACACGGTGTATTGCCTTTTTAATTGGGATCTTTTGTGAAAGACTAGAGTATGTGTGGACTCTCTAAAAATGCCGCTCCAGTCCGGGAGCCAAAGCAAAACTTCCATGTGGAAAACAACCCATATTCCCAATCCAGCTGGGGGAGCTACCTTTGAAGGCAATTCGGTTGTAGATTCTGAGTGTAGTATACAGGTCTGGCCACGTGGCCCAAATCCTGATTGTTCAGGAGTAAATCCAAGGGATGTCAGTGAGATAAGAATGCATAGGATTGCTGTCGTGTGCTGACATCTAAGCATGCTTATTCAGAAGTAAGTCCTAGAAGGTCTTGCACCTTAGTAAGAGTTCTTAGGAATACAGTCACAGTCATGCTTTTAGCCACTGCGCTAGTTCTTGGTGTCTACAGAAGAGTCCCAAATGTGTTTATTGTATGAGAAGTCCCATAGATTTCAATATTCTCCCGTATTATTTATTGATAATGTTTGTATTCAGTCTTTCATGGCTGGAGTGCAATAATAATACTCAGCATTTATAAAGCACTTTCAGTGTTCAAAAGCTCATCACGTATATTCTCTCTCTCATTTTATACTCACAACAACCCTGCAAGTTAGGCTGAAAAAGAGACTGGCTCAAGTTCACCAGGCAAGTTTCATGGCAAGTTGAGGATTTTAACTCATGATCCTAACTCTAATAATTATACCGCATCAGATGTCTAAGTGCCTGGAAGACTGAAGAGTAACAAAACAAAGAGGAATGGAGAGGCGGGCTCTTGAGAAAAGGGGAGGAGTCACCAGAGTAAGAGACTCACAAATGGTGCAATATTCTGGAATATTCTGTAATTTTTGGTTGGCTGTTTTAGAGGTGATCTAATTGTTCTGCGGCCTCCTGGCTGTTCACTTGCAGTGGCTTTATAAACATAACAAATACACATAATTCCAGTTACCATAGCCTCATCTAGTTTGTCTACTTTTTTTCCTGGCAAAGCTTCCATATCCTTTAAGAGTAGTGTAATAAGATGAAAATTCACTTGGTGAAAATTTTCCTAGGGTGCAGCAATGAGAAAAGAAATCTTTACAAGCTAGATTTCCTGTTGTTGTGTAAACACAGAATGTCGGCAACCAGGATGATCAGTGGCCTGGAGACCAAGCCCTATGAGGAAAGACAGAGGGACCTGGGAATGTTTAGTTTGGAGAAGATGAAGTTTAAGGGAGACCTGATTGCTCTCTTCAAGTATTTAAAAGGTTGTCACTTAGAGGAGGGAAGGGAGCTGTTCCTGTTGGCAACAGAGGACAGGACTCGAAACAATGGGTTTAAACTACAGGAGTGAAGGTACTGGCTGGATGTTAGGAAAAATTTCTTCACGTTAAGGATCCAGAGGACTTAGCCATGTTAGTCTGTAGTCTTAAAATAGTAAAGAGTCCAGTAGCACCTTTAAGACTAACCAACTTTATTGTAGCATAAGCTGATGATGCATCTGACGAAGAGAGCTGTGGTTCTCGGAAGCTTATACTACAATAAAGTTGGTTAGTCTTAAAGGTGCTACTGGACTCTTTACTATTCATGTTAAGGGTAATTCAACAACAGAATCAGCTGCCTAGGGATGTGGTGGGTTCCCCCTCATTGGCAGTCTTCAAGGAGCAGCTGGACAAATACTTGTCGGGGATGCTTTAGGTTGTTCCTGCATTGGGCAGGGGCTTGGACTAGATGGTCTGTAAGACTGCTTCCAACTCTATGATTCTAGGAGCAACTGGTTTTTCTAAAGAACAACAAAAAATGGTGACTCTGTCGTGGCAATTGAGGTGGAAAGATCTTTAGAGAAAGCCATCAAGCTTGGATCCTCTTACCAGGATTGCCAGTTTGTGAACGGGCCCTGGAGTTGTTCCTTTAACTGTCACTTGACCTGCACAATTAACTGGTGATTGACTTCCTGTCATGGAAAGCTTCTTTGGCTGATTGTGCCATAACAAATTCTTGTTAAAGGCACTAAAGCAGTTCACACTGGTAGCTAGTTGGCAGCTTTTCCTGACATCTTTCATTTTAGATATTAATCATGCAAGAGGGATTCTTTGATTGGCTTGAAAGCGCTGGAGGTTTCCATCATCTAAGTAAGGATTTGTTTATGGACAAAAGGGGAATATACAGGTTGAGCAGGCACCTTGAGGCACACAAGTAGGGCAGTAGCAGTAGCAGGTTTAATTGTATATGGCCAAAGGCCGTCACAATACAGAGTTAAGAACAGTAAAAATAGAAATGCATCATACAAGCATAAAATGCAGTTATTAAAATAACAAAAACAAAATACAATTAAAACGGGACCTTAATAAATACCAGATAGTTATGAAAAAAGTTAGTTTTCTGAGGAAACAATCTTGGCCCTAATCTTTTTTGCAGCTAAGGCAAACAGGGATATATTGTCGAAGGCTTTCACGGCCGGAGAACGATGGTTGTTGTGGGTTTTCCGGGCTGTATTGCCGTGGTCTTGGCATTGTAGTTCCTGACGTTTCGCCAGCAGCTGTGGCTGGCATCTTCAGAGGTGTAGCACCAAAAGACAGAGAGGTCTCAGTGTCACTGTGATGTAGATGTAGAAGATCCTCAGGAACTGAGGCACCGCATATACAGAGACGGAGAGCACAAAACTTGCAAATCAAGCTCGGCATCCCAGCATCTCCAAAAATACGCCTCGTTTCTGATCAGAAAGAGACAACAGGAAGGATGGAGACAGACTTGTCTAAGTGTGACTTTTTTCTCCCAAGGCCTCTTGCTGTTTCCCCTGTTTTCTGTCTTTGTTCTGACAAGAAAAGTCATCAGACAATGGCATCTCTCCAGGAACAGAAAAGTGCAGCTTGGTTGGTTGCTTCTGCCCAGCACTGTTTCAGCCCAGAAATCTCTTAGCAAGCCTTATCTACCAGACAAGAAGAAACTAGTTTGCACCCCCCCCCCACCCCCAGATGAATGTAATTCATGGTACAGTCCAGAGAAGAGTGTTCATTGCTAAGCCAGATATCCACTAGTGTGTCTATTTGTTCCCCTAGCAGTAATCAGGCTTATCAAATGGGAATCACCATTTTGGAGAACAGGAATGTTATGTTTGCAAGACTCCTGACTTCATCCACTTTTGCAAGAGCTACTGTAGTGTAGTGGTTAGAATAGCATCAAGGCTTAAATTACCACGGACGGCCAGTGTGGTATAATGGTTAGAGTGTTGGACTAGTATCTGGGAGACCCAAGATCGAATCCTCACTTTGCCACAAAGGCTTGCTGGGTGACCTTGGGCCAGACTCTCCACCCAAGCCCACCTCACAGTGTTGTAGTGAGGATAAAACGGAGGGTGGGAGAGTGACGTTATATGCTGATTTAGGTCCCCATTGAAATAAAGGTGTGGTGTGTATAAATAATAAGTTCGCTGGATCCTCCTTAGCCCAGTGCTGCGGAGTCTAATTTACCTCACAAGATTGTTGTAAAAGAAAAATGGGAGCAGGAGACATGTTACGTGCCACTCAACTCCTTGGATAAGAAGTGAGATTGTTAAAAAAATCTAGCTGATAATATATTTATTTCTAGTTCCTCTAGGCCATTTTTCTGCCCACTCATTTCCTTCTTCCAAGCAGGTGAACTTGCAAAAATACCACTGAACTTGTCCAATGCAAAATCAACCCATTCGTCAATAGCGTTGTCCAACAATAGCACCTGGGAATAAAGAATTTGTTACTGGTGGTGTCAGGAAAGTAGATTATGCACATAAACAAAGAAGCCATCATTCAGTCTTTGGGGAAAGCATTTCTAAAACTTCCTTAACAGAGATCATTAAATATACATGGTCTTGGTGGCTGGCCATATATTCTCATTAAGACCTGCCATCAGCGGGATTATTCAAGGAATCTGCCTCTCATCTCTAAAGAGACGGAATCGGAGCATGTCCCCAAAAAAAGTGAAGAGAAACTAGAGCCAAGGCAATGGGGAGAGGGACTGAATGGTGTTTTTTTTTTTTGAAAAATTTCCCTTAGATCTAATTTGCTTGCAAAGTGGAAAATGTATGCTCTCCTTGTTCAATTTGTTTTTTAAAACTATACTGGGATTTAGGTGCTTTAGGGAAAAAACTGTAAATTCTTAATAACAGTATTTATACCAGTTTCTTCTTACTCTCCATGCATCTGACGAAGAGAACTGTGATTCTCAAAAGCTTATGCTACAGCAAAGTTGGTTAGTCTTAAAGGTGCTACTGGACTCTTTTCTATTTTGGTACTACAGACTAACACGGCTAACTCCTCTGGATCCTCAGTATTTATACAGTGCTTTCAGCATCCTAAACTGTTCAAATACATTATTTTGTAATCCTCCAATAGCCCTGAAAGGTAGGCCTGTATTATTATCATCCTCACATTATAGGTTAGGCAAGGGAGATCAGGAGCGAGTTACTTACCTAAGTGATGGTGTGGCAGAGACAAAATCTGAACTATGCACTGACAGATTTCATGGCTTACATTTATTTATTTTATTTATTTACATTATTTATAGTCTGCTTTTCTCGCTCAAGGTAGACTACACAGAGTAAGTCAATACATTCAACAGGATGGGATATCCTGTAAACAATGCGATAGGATTTGGACTGTAGAAATCTGGAATGAAGCAGTAATCTGAAAACAGAGCCAGAACAAAACGTAACTATTAACATGACATTGAATGGTGCAAAAAAATTTCATAGTAAGATTCTAATTACAGGAACAGGCAGTACGAGCTACAGACAGTAGTATAGATCATAGTCCATAACCCTTTACCCAAAGCCCTTTCGGATCCATTTTGTTACAGGAAACAAACTGAGTGAGTCGAGTCTAAACATGATTTGAAAGCTCCTATGCAAATTTAGAAATGTGTGCAAGGTTTTGTTTGAACTCAAACAGGAGCCTGAAACAAAACAACAGAAACAGCCCAATCACAAGGCAACCATCAGTCTACCTTAGGCAGCAGGTTTGGGGATCAATAAAGGTGATAAAGTAGAAGGCTTTGGGCAGGTGAGAATTCTGAACCCCTCCATCTCCGCTCCTTTCCTCCTACTAAAACTGTAGTCACGTCCCGCCACCATCACCACAGTAATCCTATTGACCTTTCCCCCATTGCAGCTAGCTTCCCCCTACCCGACCATGCCAGACTCTCTATGGAAGATGTGGCTGGATATTCCATCACAGGCACTAATACTGAAAAGGAAGTTGACCCAATCAAATGGCTAGAATTGGATCTATTAGGCACTGCTGGTCAATGCCAGCAATCAAGCTGGCTCCAGAAGATAGATTGTACTTGTAACTGCCTGGATCCAGGCTGTAGGACTAACGGGGGGGGGGGGGGGGATAGAGTAGGATCAAAAGTGGAGAGGGAATGTGAGTCTCTGCCTTAGTGCCCGAATTTTTAAGCATCAGATTAGAGAGGAGATTTGTCCTTACATCCAAGGCAAACTCACCTTATTCTTTCTTGCTGGTGAGTTATATCCATTGGGTATTATGTTATTAGCGATATTGCTCATCAGAAGCCTTAGTGGTGAACTTACAGAAGCCTCCAACATGAGTAAGGGAGGGATGTAGGGACTTCCCAGATACTCCTTTTTAAAATTAACCCAACAACTCTACTTGCGGACATAAGCCGAAAATAAAGTCCCAATAGTTCTTTAGATAAGCCATAGCTTGATGATGGCACATATAACTGAAGATCCATGAGGAATCACAGGAAGGGGTAACAATTTGGAAATCCCACTTTGTTCTCCCCCAAATTATGCCCCCCCAAGCTCTTAGGAGTTTGTGCAGACTAATTTCCATTTTCCAGTTTTTCTTTAAACAATTCTCAGTTGCTTTCAACATTCTGTGACTTGGAGCATATTCAGTCCTCATCATGTCATTTCCCCCCTTCTTTTGGTTACTTTAAGAACATGTGTCCTGATGGATCAGACCAGTGGACCATCTAATCCAGAACCCTGTTGCACATAGAGGTCAATCAGTTGCCCTCCAAGGCCAACAAACAGGGCACAGAGTTCAAATCCTTCACCTGCTGTTGCTTTCTAGAGGGGTATGCAGAGGTTTACTGCCTCTGTATATGGAGGTTCCTTTTAGTTATCTTGGCTAGTAGCCATAGAGGGACCTATCATAGAATCATAGGGTTGGAAGGGACTTCTAGGGTCATCTAGTCCAACCCCCTGCACTACGCAGGAAATTTACAACTATTTCTCCCCACCACCACCACCACACACACACCCAGTGACCCCTGCTCCATGCCCAGAAGATGACAAAACACTGTCAGGATCCCTAGCCGAATTGGCCTAGGGAAAATTGCTTCCTGACCCCCAGTAGGCAATTGGCATTACCCTGGGCATGTAAGATGGAGCAACAAGAACTATGCATTGATGTAACCCTTCCTGCCCTCCCTCTATCTTCCCTGAATTTACAAAATCACTTTTTCCTTCACACTTGAGGAGTCCCTTGAATATGTAACAATCCCGAACTTGTTCCCCATTTGGCCAGGCTGTGCTGTTTTTACAACTGGCAGACACAATTGGCAGATACAAAGGAAGGATACTGCAACTCCCACAAGGCTATGCAAAAATGTCAATGTGCAAAATAACCTCAACAATAACATGGACTTAGGCAACAAGCAGTACGACTTTTTAAATACAGTATTTATTTATAATTAATAGAAGATTGATTAATTTGCTTGCTATTTATTTATGCAACTAGTTGCCCAGTGATAAACAGCAAGAGCTGGGCTGAGGAAAAATGGGAAACTAGGCCTCAGGCTATGTGAGAACAGGTATGCATGGAATGCTGCCAATTGGACCATATTATACTGTTTGGATCTGTAAAAATTAACCAGACAAACAGGCTTGAATTGCCCACAAACAGCTGAACAGCCTGTTGAAAAATCAGCTTCTTGTTCACAACCAGCAAATAGAACATGAGCCAAACAAACTGACAGGAGCTCGAGTATTTTGTGTGAGTTTTTATGTGTTTTTTTTTCAAAATGGCATTGTTCAGATCAAATAAATGGGGATAAACGAACACACATCCAAAGTATTGGGGTTCCAAATGACCCCAACATGTTGAAAACTCTCACTGCACGACACAATAGCTACTTTATATTAATGCAGCAGTTAAGATACAGATGGTTTCTTTAAAAAAAATTCTTCCAAGAGCCCTGTAGGTGTAAGCAAAAAAGGTATGAATAAGGTTTCTGTTAGAGTGCATAGAGATTAAAATTGGAAATCATCATAAACTTCAAATACCATTCCTTTGTAATATCTCTTACTATAAATTCTAATTGTTCATATAATTTCATATTTTTCTATTGAAGGGTTGCCTTCTCCCATATTGTCCAGCCCACCGGTTAAGAGCTCTCTCAGAAGCCCTGCTGTCTGTCTGTGCCCCTGCCTTCAGTGGCAACCAGAGACAGGGCTTTTTTAGCGGTGGCACTTTGCTTGTGGAATGCCCTTCTCCTTGACACTCACCTGGTGCCTCCTTTACTTTCTTTCAGGCTTCAGGCGAAAATGTTTCTGTTCATCCAGGCTTTTAATTAAGGGGAAGATATTTTAGCACCATTTTAGCCTGGAAAATGATAGCTGTGGTGTCTTTGCTCTGCATTTATGTTGGGCTGAGTTTTTAATGCTGGATTTTTAATGTTTTGTTTTTATTATTATTATTATTATTTTGTAAGCCACTTCAGACAGGTTCCTGGAGAGGCAGCACAAACGTTTTCTAAATAAATATTGAATTGTGTTCACTATTAAATACATCTCACTTGGATTTTTTTAAAAAAATAAATAAATAGGCGGATCTGATTTGTAAAAGTGCATTTTGCAAGCATGGGAAGGTTAAAGGGATAGGTATGAAGGTATAAAACATTTTGTCTCAACTAGGTCAGTCCCAGGGGCCATAGAGGTAACCTTTTGAGGTTTTCCAAAGTACAACCTATTGCTAGCCAATCAGAAAAATCTGCTCATGCCTGTATTTGTCCTCTGAAGGAGCCCACCATCGCCGATTCTTCAAGGTACTTCTTCTCCAGCACTCCCTTCCACATGGCTGAAGCGATGACGGGTTCCTGTCCATCGGACTCCACCTTTGGCGCCAAGCTTCTAAATGAAAGTGACGTCCCACAATCCCCTGGGCTTGCTGCCCCATTTATCTCAATAAGACGAACGACATTCCGGGTTGTGATTCATGAGCGGTGCCATGTTCTCCTGCGCAATGACACCAACATCTTTTCTGCATCAGTGCCTCTTCTGCCCCCATAGGACTTCCATCAGCAATGTTTCCCAGCTTGGAAACTAAGGGGACAGAAGCCAGCAAGTGACTGCTCCGTGGTGGACTCCCTCCCCCCACCCACCCCCCAAAACACATTTCTTTTGAAGAAGGTGCAGAATATTTCTAACAGCCGAAAGAAAGGCTTGGCCTTTCTGTTACCTTTCCAACAACATTTGAACAACTGACCTTAAGCAACATTGCACATGTTGAAGCCTTGGGCCATGGAGCTTTGAGGAGCAGAATGTAACTTATCCCCTTCTGGGAAAGGATGCACGATGGAAGATTAAGATGGCATGGAAAACTTTATCAAGATGTGCTGGAGAGCCAGCATGGAGTAGCGGTTAGAGTGCTGGACTAGCGTCTGAGAAACCCGGGTTCGAATCTGCAGTCTGCCATGGATGCTTGCTGGGTGACCATGGGCCAGTCGCTGTCCCTCGGCCTAATCCACCTCACAGGGCTGTTGGGAAGATACAACAGAGGATGGGGAAATGGTGTCATGAGCTACTTTGGATCCCTATTTGGGCAAACCCTGGGATATAGATGACCAAAGCAATCCATGTGAATTTTCCACGTGGACCCAGGAATCAGCAGAAAGTCATATTTTGCATACCAAAATCTCATGTTAAATACTTGGCATCTCCATGTCAAATGTGTAGGTTGGACCCCAATTATTTATAAAAATGTTTATATCGGGTAGCAATTCTCCCCAGGCCAGTTTGGCTAGGGATCCTGATGGTGTTTTGCCATCTTCTGGGCATGGAGCAGGGGGGTCACTGGGTGTGTGAGTGGGGGTGGGGGGGGTGGGGAGGTATTTGTGAATTTCCTGCATTGTGCAGGGGGTAGGACTAGATGACCCTAGAGGTCCCTTCCAACCCTATGTTTCTATGATCTTTGAAATGAAACCCTGAGATGATTTGCAATACATTTTTAAAATCAATACAATTTATTTATCCTGCTCAAAGTTTACACTTGTAGGCTCAGTTCATGATATTTCTCACTTAAAAGGGATCTTAAGTAGCAAGGCTGGGGAGGATGCCATGGCTCAGTGGCACAGCTCCTGCTCTGCATGCAGAAGCATCCCAAGATCAGACCCCCAGTATTTCCAGTTCAAGGATAGCAGGCAGTAGGTGCTGGGAAAGACTTTTCGCTGCCTGACCCCGAGGAGCTATTGCCAGTCTGACAAGACAAGACTGAGCAAGGTATACCAGCAATCTGTTGGATATTGTACTTTCAATGCGCTTTAGCAATAATTTCCTGTTTCACACAGCAATTTCTTGTTTCACACAGGAACAATTCCAAATGATTGCTAAAATGCATTAACCAATGTGTGTGAAAGAAGCTTAGGTATAAGGTCATCTCCATATGTTTTATATGTATGTTCAGGAATCTGTCCGAATACTTTAAGAGCTTCTGTTTGTTGGAACAGTGGAAATATTCCATATAAAGTAGCCTCTTATATATTTTCTGCAAGATCCTTGTGGATTTCCTAATCTGAAAGAAATGTCCTATGCCTTACTATAGGGAGGAAAAGCTATGCAGAAAATCATCCAGACAGGGAATTCCTCATTAAGGATAGGTTTACCAACAAGGGCCGTTTTCACACTGTTTACCGGCCATGGAACATCACAGCAAGCTTCCGAAATGACAGCATCTTCCTGGCGCGATTTCGCCAGGAAATCACGCCAGGAAGACGCTGTCGTTCCAGGAGCTTGGTGCGATGTTCTGTGGCTGGTAAGCATTGTGAAAACGGCCAAAGAGTCTATGGCAGAAAATCTCAGAGCTGTAACTATGTTGGCATGTTGCAGCAAAAAAAACTTGTGGCACCAGAAGGACTAACATATTTTATTCTAGCATAAGCTTTTGTGGCACCCACTTTGTCAGATGCCTGTGGTGGGTCTGAGAGGTGACAATAGATGAAGTGAGCTCTAGCCCATGAAAGATTATGCAAGAATTAAAAATATAGTCTTTCAGGTGACACAGGATTCCTATTTATTTGGGGATAGAAAGTTAAAAATAAAATTAAAAAACTGAGCTTTGGGCCCAGCCTCAGTGAGATGGATCGAATCATCCTCTAAGTAACCTCAGTCCAACTTAACTGCCTCTTCCTCAAACAGAAAAGCTGTTTAAGTCAGAGAAAGACTCCTTAGACTGGAGGAATACTTCAAACATGAGTGAAAATGAAAAGCAGATTATAAGTAGTTTAATAAGTGAATGAATAAATTTAAAAACTTTGCTCAGTGGAGTGTTAGGGTCAGGGTAGGATCTGCCCCAGTTATTCCTCCTTCTTCATAGCAGTTAAGTGGCTGAGCTGTGAATCAGCATTCTGCTGGTTTGAATCTCATTACTGTCATGAGCTCAGTAGATAGCTTTGGGTAAGCCATTTCTTTCAGTCCTAGCTCCCAAACTGTTTTGTAGAGATAATAACTGTAATGCTTTGCTTGTAAATAAGTTTTTGTATTTTATTTCTGCTAGTTAATATGGGGTTTTACAATATTTGTTACTGTGGTTTTAAATGCAGGCCTCTGAGGAAAGAAGGAGAGGGGGCTGGATAGGTTAAAGGAGTCTGTTGCGATTGGATAGTAGCTGTACTGCAGTTTTCAGTCAGTGTGCTGAGAGAAAGCTTTCTTTCTGTCTGAGTCAGGCAAACTGTGTAGAAGCCTGCGTCAGTCTGTCTGTATCTCAGAGAGAGGTTATTCTATCTAGGGCCGTTTCCACACACCCTTAAAGTAGGCATTCCACCTACTCATGGAACGCGGGTGACATCTCCGTTTGCAAAACATTTGCGAGTCATTTAGCTTCCATTTTTTTGGTGCCTTTACTGTGACCATGGAAAGTGTGTTCCCCGAAAAGGCACCGTAAAAGCAGAAGCCAAACAGCCCACAACCGTTTTGCAAAGAGATGTCTGGATTCCTGAGGAAAAGCCACCAGCGTTTGGTGAGTGGGCCATCCCTTTAAAGGCATGTGGAAACAGCCTAGGTCAAGCAAGCTGAGTGGGAAAGCCTGAGAGAATCTATGTCTGTGTGGATGAGAAGAGGGTTTATTCTGTTAGTGAAGATTTATATGGAAAATTAGTCTTTGTCACTGGGTCTGTGAATATACCTTTAAGAAGATAACTATTTGGGGGGGGGGTTAATAACCAGATTTTATTAGTTATATAAAAGTAACAATAACAATAAACATTAAATAGCACATACATGAGGTGATGTAATAGTTGTACCAGATTTCAAGTATAATGAGAAACATTTAAAACATTTGTTTACTGTAGCATATTTGGATGACACAGAGAAAAATTTACAATATGTAGGTATAGATAGTTCAGTTCGTAGTGCTAGACTTTCAATATATCCTGATAAAGATGATTAGGAGGAAGTGTTTCGGTTTTATCGATAAAATCTAAGAAATACCACCATTTTTCGTAATAGATGTAGAGGAGTTATCTGTTATTTATCTATAATATCTATAATATCTATAATTTATCTATAATATAATATAATATAATATAATATAATATAATATAATATAATATAATATAATATAATATAATATAATATAATATAATATAATATAATATAATATAATATAATATAATATAATATCTATAAGTTATCTGTTATTTTATCTATAATAGAAGATAACTATTTTTAAAACCAGCAAGCTTAAGAACCAATTCTGAAACCAATATGCTTATCACTCTGCAACCATCATGCTTATGTACAGGGCTTTTTTTCTGGGAAAAGAGGTGGTGGAACTCAGGATCGCACAATGATGCCACTTTGGATCAGCTGGAACAAGGGGGGAGTTTTTTAAAGTTTAAATTGCCCTCAGCGAAAATGATCACATGGCCGGTGGCCCCGTCCCCTGATCTCCGGACAGAGGGGAGACTCCAGACAGAGGGCAATCTAAACTCCCCTCTGCCTGAAGATCAGGGGGTGGGGCCACCATCCTTGTGACCATTTTCAAGAGGTGCCGGAACTCCGTTCCACCGCATTCCTGCTGAAAAAAAGCCCTGCTTATGTACTTATAAATAAATTCTACTTTTGGTTAAGCAAAAAAGGATCTCTTTTTTACCTCATAGCTACCCCTACTTGCTGACTGTTCTGATATAGGACTATCTATACCGAAGCCTTCCTATGATGCCAAATAAACAGAAGAGATCTAAGACAAAAGCTTTTGGTGGCAGTGAATACCTTTTGGGAAACTTTTGGAAAGCAGCAATATATCTAGATCTCACAAACAGGGCACAACACCAGTACCCTATTTGTTAGCAGTAGGATTCAAACCCAGAAGGGAATGTGTTCTTGAGATAAAAGTCTGTGTAAAGTAGAAAACACCTGAAGTTCTGTGCATATAGAGAAAAAAAAAGTGTTTGTTGTGTGACCAGAGTCCTCCTGAGGTAAAACTTTAAGGTAACATAAGGAGACGCTGTAATAAAGGTCCTGTCACAAGGTTTAAAACAAAATTTTTACAATATCGTTGAAACTCTGACTTTGTTCACCACACAGAGCAGGCATTTATCTATCTAGAAGGACAACATATAAGCACTCTACTATTACGATGGGATCTCTCGCAATGCTTGTGGGAGGAAAAGGAGCAATCATTTCAAGATACCAGATGTGCTTCATTCTTAAAAGGAGAGACATTGGAGCTGAAGCTCACCTGGACTTTGATATAGAAGCCTTTGATGCCCTGTGGTCCTCAAGGAACTCCAAATACATTCCAATCATCCCCTCCTACATATAAAAGTTACAGGTGGCCAGGAATTCATCCTAGCTCATAAAAATGCTTGGATTTATCTACTGTTTCTCCTTACTTGATTGATTTTGCGGTGCTCCTTTGTTCTACATTCTCCGTAGCGAGGAACTGTGGCTCAGTGGTAGCACTAGCGCCCCTGCTATGCATACAGAAGCCCCCCAGTTTTAATCTCTGGCATCTCCAGTTATAGGATCACAAGTGACAGGAAAGACCTGTCTCTCTCTGGTAACTTGGAGTTCCCCCATCAGTCAGTAAAGCCAATACTGAGCTGGGCAGACCATGCTCTGACTCAATGTAGGGTAGTTTCATGTGTTCTTACCTGTCTGGCTCTTCTTCCATATCAAACTACAACAATAATAGCAGCCCTCTCCTGTAGTTTACTAAGCCTGGGGTTGAAGTACTGCATGGCTAGAAGCCGAGGCAGTGAATATGACAAGTCATCTTTGCTGACTCCACAGAGGCAATGAGCTTTTTTTCCCTCCTCCTTTTCCAGACCTCTCAAAGCCCTCTGGGATGGGGCAGCCACAGCTGCACCTCCATGAAAAATAAGTGGTCAGTCTTGTAAAAGGCTGGGAGAAGCTTGCTTTGCAGCTCAAACCCCTGACCTCCAGGTGAGACCAGGTGGGCTCTTCTTTGCACTAATTTGAAAAAGCAAGAGAATCAAGACATGCCATCCCACTCGGTAGGATGAGGGCTAAACTAGATGTTACAGTGGACACAGGTCTGACATTTGGCCACCATTTAAGAGGAGAGTCTAGCCATTTAAAAATTGCCACAAAGGCCCACACTACATTAGCACCATACGATCTCCCCCTACCCACCCCCACTTCTTTTCTAGTGCCAGAACAGCTCACCGCCACCACTGTTTCGACACTTGAAAAGGCACAGTGGGGGGGGGGGATCACATGGTGCTGCTGTACCCTCACAGCAATTTTTAAATGACTGGATTCTCCTCTCAAATGATGTCAGTAACCATGGGTCAGAACTGTGTCCTCTATAAAGTCTAGTTTGACTCAGAGACAGCTGTTGTCTGGTGGCAAATTTCATCATAGCATGAAAAAGGAGCAAATTGTCAATTCATCCCCCCGTCATTTGAATGTTGTTTGGATCTTCTGCCTAAAGCATAAAATGCTTCTAATAAAAATCCCTCATCATAGGTGTGAGAGAGGTGAGGGAGTGTGATCGTTCATGGTGAGAGAAATGTGCTCAGGGGAAGAGTTTTCTTTGCTCTCGTTTTCCAAATTGCAGGACTGAACCTTCGCATTAAAAAAGAGATTCTAGGGCTAAATTCCTTTTTGAGTCTTGGCTCAGAAGTTGTTCCATTTTGGCTTTCTTTGACCGGCTGAATCTCCATTCAGAGAGGCTGGGGGAGGGCGAATCGTCTCACTGCAGTGCTGACCTTCTCCGAGACGTGGCTCCAGAGAGCTGAGGGCCATAAATTATCTGACACAGAGTTTTCTCGTAAATGGTTTCCATTTTGCCTCGCTTTGGGGGGGGTGCCTCGGCATGATCTATAGCACACAGACGGCTGTCCATTTTCCCAGAGATGTGCCCCTCCCTTTTAGATCTCTCTGTCTTTCCCCCTTACTTCTTCCCCATTAATGGCCGGCTGGAAAGCACAGCCAAGGAGGCTCATTGTCGGTTGGAGACTATTGGATGGCCCAGTGGGGAGCTGGGCAGAGGCAAAAGGGCCCTGCAAGAGTCATCATTTCTCACCTGAGAGAAGATGCAGCTGGCCAGATCTAAAGACTGGATTGTGGGTTTTCTGTGGTGTCTATGCAGAATAGGATGTCTGCCCCAAATCCCCCAGTAACTTGGCAAAGGGTTCTGGGTTACATTCATAGTTTGCATGGCAAAGTTTTTTTTTGCCATGGGCTACCACCTGTATGGTAGGTACCCCCAGGGCTTTTTTTCAGTGGGAACGCGGTGGAACGGAGTTCCGGCACCTCTTGAAAATGGTCACATGGCTGGTGGCCCCGCCCCCTGATCTCCAGATGGAGGGGAGTTTAGATTGCCCTCTGTGCTGGCGCAGAGGGCAATCTAAACTCCCCTCTGTCTGGAGATCAGGGGACGGGGCCACCGGCCATGTGACCATTTTCAACAAGGGCGATTTAAACTTTTAAAAAAAACCGTTGCTCCAGGTGATCCAAAGTGATGTCATTGTGCAGTCCTGAGTTACACTACCTCTTTTCCCAGAAAAAAAGCCCTGGGTACCCCTCGCGCACACACTTTTAATTGTGGCAAAGAATCACTTATAGGCAGGTTTTAAAGAAATGCCATAACATAAGACAAGGAGGAACCACCACATCCTGTGGGCAGAGGATGTGGCTCAGTGGCAGAACACTCACTTTGCAGACTCAGTCCCCCTCATCTCCAGCAGGCTTGCCAACCTCCAGTTAGGGCCTGGAGCGCTCCTAACATTGTAGCTGATCTACAGACTAACCAGATCCGTTCCTCTGGAGGACACAGAGAAGACAATACTGAGCTTGACCAACAGTCTGGTTTAGGAGCATATCAGGCATTCTTGAGAGAGGATAAGGAAGCTCTCCCCTCCTTTCCCCGTTCCCATGTTTCAAACAACAACATGTGACGGAAGCATCTCTAGCTATTGGGTTGGATCCTACCAGCTTTTCTGCTGGAGCAAGAAGGCTGGGACATGGTCCCTTTTTGGCTACCAAAAAGGCTTGGCCAGGGATTATAGGACCTCCATGGGCAAAAGCCATGTAGGATGGGAACTGCAGTAAGGAGAGGAAACTGGAAGTGCTCAAGTGGGAAATCTGGTAAGATTCAGCCCATTTCTCTGAACAATTATGTTGGTTATTATGCAAGGTATGCATGCCAAAGGCACAAATCTCTTTTTATATATGGAAGGAGAGATTGATCTGTGTTGATAGGTATGCTATATTTATTATGTACTATTAACAGCAACCACAACAAATCATTACAGTGCATTTTAGAGTGGAAATGCAGTTAAGTTTTATACCAGAAATGCCAATAAAGACAGCATTGGGATTATACTTTTGCCACCCAAATGGCCATGTTCAATTTGGAACCGGAAGTATCCTGCAAACTGCATGGTGCCTAGGATATATTGCTTGCCCCGGGGCGGCTTGCTTTTCTGGTGGAGTCGGCTGCCCTCTGCTGGTCCTGTTTTACCTTGCAGTCTTTCTTTTTTTTCCATTGTAATGGAAACAAAAAAAGTCAGTATCTTAATGGAAATATCAAGCAGAATTCTGACTGCTTGCTCAGAAGGAAACCTAGCAATCCTAAATCTTCGCGTTCTGTTTTTAAAATTAAATGACCGCAACTGAAAAGCATTTGAGTACTTTTATTTTTATTTCTGCTGTTTGGTATTCATTTACGAATTTCCCCCTCCGTGTGTACCCCTAGACCCTATCACTAAAAAATCTCAAGCTGCAGATATGACATGAAGAACCAGAGTGGCAGAGTGGTTTGCTTGTCAAACAAGGATCAGGGACACCTAGTTTTCAATTACTGGTCAAGTTCACTGGGTAATTTACTCTCTCCTGGCCTAACCTCCTTCAGAGAATGGTTGTTTGACGATATAATGTGAAAGAGGGGGAAATGTAAACTGTAGTGCGCTCCTTCAAGGAAGGGTGGGATGAGTACTACAAATATTCTTGCAGAATCTGTTTCCGGTACAGGTACAATTCTGTTTTGACCTATGAATCCCGAAATGCTCTAGATCAGCTGGTCACATGATGGTCACCTGCCCTCAAATGAATCTGCCTTGTTAAGTGGAAGCTTAGCTCCGGCTCCACCAATCATTGGAAACGATGGAGGGGCTGTAGTGTTGCCAACCTCCAGGGGGGGCTTGGAGCTCACCCCAAATCACAGAGATCAGTTGCCCTGGAGGAAATGGATGCTTTGGAGGGTGGACTCTATGGCATTATACCCTGCTGTGATCCCTTACCTCCCCAAACTCTACCCTTCCCAGGCCCTACCCCCAAATCTCCAGGAATTTCCCAATCCAGAGTTGGCAATGCTAGATGTGTAGGTACCAGGAACTGGGCCTTCTTGGTAATGGAACCTCTTCTATACAACCATATCCACATCCTTTTGTCTACTGTCAAATTAATTTTTCATTACTAGGTTACAATAACAACAACATTTGATTTATATACCACCCTTCAGGACAACTTAATGCCCATTCAGATCGGTTTACAAAGTATGTTATTATTATCCCCACAACAATCACCCTGTGAGGTGGGGGGGGGGCTGAGAGAGCTCCGAGAAGCTGTGACTGACCGAAGATCAGCCAGCTGGCTTCAAGCGGAGGAGTGGGGAATCAAACCTGGTTCTCCAGACTGAGTTCTGCCGCTCATAACCATTACACCAAATTCCCCCTGCCCCCCGGTCAGGCTTTTAAGGAACTAAATGTGACTTTTATTCTACTACTGTTTTCAATTGTTTTTGGCTATGTTTTCTCATTTTTGCTAGCATTTCATCGCTGCCATGTAATGTGATTTTTTAAAACATTTGTAAGCCTTCCAGGGAACCTGAAAGGGAAAGTCTGGGTAGAAATAATTTAAAGAAATAAATATTGTGTTTCTCTTTATTCTAGCATAGTCTTGGAACAGTCTTCCTTCAGACTGAGGACATTCTTTCAGAGCAGCCCTTATTTTACTAGCCCAACATGTATCTCATTCTAGTAGGGGAACCACACCACATAAGGGCCAAGTCATCTTGACCAGGGCTTTTTTTCTGGGAAAAGAGGTGGTGGAACTCAGTGGGTTGCCCTCGGAGAAAATGGTCACATGGCCGGTGGCCCCGCCCCCTGATCTCCAGACAGAGGGGAGTTTAGTTTGCCCTCCGTGCCGCTGAGCGGCACGGAGGGCAATCTCAACTCCCCTCTGTCTGGAGATCAGGGGGCGGGGCCACCAGCCATGTGACCATTTTCAAGAGGTTCCGGAACTCCGTTCCCCCGCGTTCCCCCTGAAAAAAAGCCCTGATCTTGACAAAGATCTTTTGCCACCGGCTGCATCTCAGGGCCCGCCAGTCTTCCCTGTGACAGGCTCAGATTCCAGCTTTCATTCACCAGGTTCTTCCCATGTCTTGATCTAGATTTCCTCTGACTCCACCAGGGATAGAACTGTTTCTCAATTTGAACGTGAGCAGGAAAACACGCTGCAGTTCCTGGAGGGAAGATCATCCACCTTCGCTTTGCAACAACACAAACACACCCTCCTTAGAAGCAAGTCATATTGTAATTTCTACTTGAGATCACAAGAGGGTGTAGCTTCCCTATCATTTGTTCTCTTGGTAGCTTTTTACTTGGAGGAAGTCCAGCTGCGCTTGAAATCGAAGATATTTCAAGACTGTGTGTTCATTCCAGGAAGCTCGTTCCTAGCAGTTGTAGCACAATTTGCCGCCAGTCATTAATGCACATATGGAAGTTCTTTACGATGTCATAGATCATCCAGTGTTTTCCTATTTTTTCTTATTTGCATTCCACTTTTTCTCCTTTTCCTCATTTTTACAAGCTCTACTGGTTCGAATCCCACTACTGCCATTAGCTCAGTAGGTGGCCTTGGGTAAGCCCCTCCTCTCAGCCCCAGCTCCCCAGCTGTATTGTGGGGATAATAATAACACTAATTTGTTCACCGCTCTGGGTGAGGCACGTGGTATATAAGGGCAGTTATCGGTATCGGTATTGGTATCGGTATCGGTACCGGTATCAAGATGGGTAGTCTGTCTGTAGCAGTAGAAAAGAGCAAGAGTCCAGTGGCACCTATAATACTAACAAAATTTGTGGTAGGGTATGAGCTTTCGTGAGCCACAGCTCACTTCTTCAGATACATCATTTTGTACAGTTATTGAGCTGAATCTCCCAGATCAATCCTGCTCACTCTGGTGTTTTCCTCCGGCACAAGAAGTCTTCTGATCAGCCGAAGATTCCTTGCTATGGATGCCAACTCCAGTTTGGGCAATTCCTGGAGATTTGGGGGTGGAGCTTTTCACTTGGATAGCGGATTGTCTGATTTGACCTGGCTTTGCATTCAAGGAAGACATGCTCAAGTCTCCTGGGGAGACAGAGGAGAGTGGGGGTACTCTAATGTCTAAAGTTCATGCGATTTACCTTATTGTCCAAAACAAGCTGCATTCAGCTTCATGGACCATATTGTGCTACATTAATGCTAAAATACTATCATCAGAAGGAAGAGACAAGGATAAAGGAGGAAACGATCGCAATTCAGGGGCATAGTCATTGGAAGGGATAGGGCTGTGGGAAACTAGCTCCATCAGGGACATTTGGGGCACTGCCCTGAATTTTCAGCTTTTTTTCTGTCCCAAAGGAAGCTAACCCTTCCAATAATTGTATTGACTGCTCTTGCTGAAGATATTTTATTGTGCCTTTTATGAGTTTTGGTGTTTAATTAATTTTATTGGCAGCTCTTGGTGAAATGGTTCTACTGTACATTCTAATGCTGCTGTTTCACTCCAACACTTTTATTGATCACGTCGGTACTATTTATTATAACGGGTGTTTTAATGTGGATTGTGTTATATATGTTATATTTTGATTC
Organism: Eublepharis macularius; assembly: GCF_028583425.1. Taxonomy (NCBI): domain Eukaryota; kingdom Metazoa; phylum Chordata; class Lepidosauria; order Squamata; family Eublepharidae; genus Eublepharis; species Eublepharis macularius. The sequence continues at coordinate 22,088,987 of NC_072802.1, forward strand.
TGCTGTAAGACACTTCGAGCATTTTCATAGAGCAGAGGTGGCCAAACTTGCTTAATATAAGAGCCACGTAGAATAAACCTCAGATGTTTGAGAGCCGCAAGACAGTAAACATTGAAGTAACTTTAGAGGAAGAGGGGAGTTTGGGGGAGTGTCGTGAAAGTTTCATCACAGGAAGGGGTGGGTTCTCCTTTCCCGCTCTCTCTGTTCTCCCGACAACCTCTGTCGGGGGAGCTTGCAAGCTTGCCTACTTCCCCCTCCTTCCCTGCTAAAATAAACTGTACGGCCACAGCGATGCTCAGAGACCTCCGGGAGCCACATGTGGATATGTCTAGAAGAGCCACATGTGGCTCCCGAGCCGCAGTTTGGCCGCCCCTGTTATAGAGAATGAAGCCAATAAATTAATACACAGGAACAGAAGATGATGCAAAATTGCTTTCCTGGATCAGGCCAAATTAGCAATTTTTTAAAAAGGACTAACTAGATAACTCTCAGAGCTCAAAAACAGGGCAAGAAGATGATGGTCTTTCCCTATTATTTGTGCATAGCAAATGACACTCAGAGGTAGATTGCCACTGTATGTGGAGGTTTTATTTAACAAGCAAGGTTACCAGCTGCTGAGACCCATCTGCCATGAATTCTTTTTTAAAGACTTCCAGGTTAGAAAGACCATCTGGCAATACCGAATGCCATAAGCTCCTGCATAAAGAAATGCCTCCTTTTTCTAATTCCCAAGTGTAAGAGGATTTTATTTGTAGTACTCTGCGTTTTTTTCATATTCCCCGTACAACCAATGACTTTACACAAATCAAGACACCAAAGGCAGTGATTTTCAAAGGAATGTGTGTTTATTACATTTATATGGATAAGCCCATGACACATTGGTAAAAATGTTTAAGACCAGTTCCATTGGGGGGACTTTTTATACTCTTCAGCTCTAATTGTTTACAGAATAATTGCTATTTGCTTACAGAATAAAATATCAATGGTTAATGCAAATAATTCTTCAGAAGTACAATCTCCAGGAAACATGGCACCAACAGGGCTAAGTGACAGGACGAATCAGAACTTGTAGAGCCAGTTTGGTGTAGTGGATAAGAGCGTGGGACTCTAATCTGGAGAACTGGGTTTGATTCCCCACTCTTCCACTTCAAGTCAGCTGGGTGACCTTGGGTCAGTCACAGTTTCTAGTTCTCTCACCCCCCTCACAGGGTGATTATTGTTGTGGGGATAATAATAACATACTTTGTAAACTGTTCTGAATGGGCATTAAATTGTCCTGAAGGGCAGTATATAAATCAAATATCATCATCATCATCATTGTTATTGTTGTTGTTGTTGTTATATTTAAATATCTGGAGCCATACTTTTGTTACGGGTATAAAACCTAAGATACTGCTTCTCCAGGCAAAAAGAAAATGAAAACAAAAGAAATGTTGACATTCTCTCCGTCCTTACTGTGGGTTCATCATGACCCGCAGCTTTATCTGAGAGAAGGAATGTACCCATCAAGGCAGAAATTGCCTTCTGTGTAAGAGGGCAGCTTCAATAAGAGCTCATATAGGTAAAAGGTCAGAAAAATCCCTTTTCACCAAGTACAGCACCAAACAACTTCACTGGGTGACCTCAAGTTCCAGTCTCTCTCCACTGTAGCCCCACCCTTCATTCCAACAAGTCAAGGGCATCATATGTGGTTCTCAGGGGCAGCCTTTTGCTTCTGGGGCCCAGGATCAGGCCCCAGAATCACCACTACCCTGGGGAAGGCACAAGCAGCAGCGGTAAAAGCCACTGTTTTCCCTTAGCCCTGTGTGACATGAGTTTCAGGTTCTCCTCAATGGGGCCTGATTCGGATCAGGATTGAGGCACGTGTGGAAGAAGGACTTCAGCATTCCCCAGTGCCGTTTTCCCAACCTGAAACTGCCCAAGGCGACATTATTTGGCCCACTGGGAGTGTGTGTATGTTATGTACCATCAAGTCACCTCCAACTTATGGCAACCGTATGAATGAAAACCCTCTAAAATGTCCTGTAATTAACAGACTTGTTCAGATCTCGCAAACTGGAGGATGCAGCTTCTTTTATTGAGTCAAGCCATCTCATTTTAGGTCTTCCACTTTTCTGAGCATTATTGACTTTTCCAAGGAATCTTGTCTTCTCATAATGTGACCAAAGTACAATAGCCTCAATTTTGTCATTTTAGCTTCTAGGGAGAATTCAGGCTTGATTTGATCTAGTACCCACTTATTTGTTTTTTGGCCATCCATCTACAGAACTCCCCTCCAGCACCATATTTCAAATGAATCAATTTTCTTCCTGTCAGCTTTCTTCACTGTCCAACTTTCACATCCATACATTGTAATGGGGAATGTATGAAACCTACATTATCCCAGAGGGCACATGGATTTGACTAACAGTCTGGTGTTCCTGCCAGACCACTGTTTCATGTTACGAAAAGGGCATGCAGGGGAAGGCCTTCCTTCTCCATGTGTGCCAATGTCCCAATCTCAATCAGGCACTGCATGCACATGAGCTGGGGAGAACCAACAACTAGAGATGGGCACAAACAGCAATACGAACTAAAAAAATCCAGGAACAGCCCAATCTGCTGTTCGCGAACAAGCTGTTGGTGAGGCCCCATTCTAAACAAACAGGTGGTCATTGCAAGCCTCATTGCTGTTCATTGCTGTTCATCAAGCCAGACAATCTGGCACCTGCACTCAATTCCCTTGGCAACCGAAGGCAGGGACTGCCTGAACTCTGTCTGAACTCCTGCTGTTGCCCTGGAAACCCCAATCTAAGCCCAATTTAGCTTGATAGGCAGGTCTTCCTTTCAAGTGTGGAGCTCCAAATTTGCTACAAGGAAGCAAAGAGCAGGGGAGAGGGGGGCTCCCAGCTCTGGTTTTGCAGACAGTGAGGGAGAGACAGTTGCTGTTGGCATTTTGAGAGAGAGACAGCGAGAGTGCACTGGAGCTTGAATGTTCTTTGTGTGTGGTAGGATAGGGATCTATCTCTTCAAGTTCCAGGGCTGCTGCCAGGCTCTGGGCCAAGCTCTTATTTATTACTGGTACCTTTCCTGCTGCCTGCTCAGGTAAGGTTTCTGGGAGTGGTGCAGTAGGGATCTACCCCTTCAGGTTCCAGGGCTGCTGCCAGGCTCTGGGGCCAAGCTATTATTTATTATTGGTACATTTCCTGCTGCCTGCTCAGGTAGCGTTTCTAGGAGTGGTGTGGTAGGGATCTTGATGACTGGAGGAGAACCTGCTGGCCCCCATGAACAACGAACAGTGAACATGTTCATGAACAGGTCATGTTCGTCAATGTTCATTGTTCGTGGATGGCAACGAACAATGAACACCGTGTTTGGATTTTTTTTCTGTTCATGCCCATGTCTACCCACAACTCCCATCTGATCGTTTCACAAGGTGTGAACTCCATACCCTACTTGTGTACTCCATCATGTGTGAACCTGGGGTTCACTAGCCCGAAGTCTCACAGTGAGCTTCATGACTGAACAGAAATTTGAACTTGGGTCTTTCCCACATGTAAGTACTACACAATGCTGAGCCTCTTCTGAAAACTGGAGGGAAATTTTCTTCTCACTCCCAGGACGTGTAAGAACGTGACGAGCCACACACAAGTAAGCAGAATGTGATGTCATGCTGATCCTTGTTTTCAGGAAGAGGCACTTGGTTTTTGACGCAATCACATTCATTGGCAATGCTGGTGGGGAGGGGGGTCTCTGAGCCAGCTGCAAGCCAGGTGAACAAGGCTATTATCCCCCCCACCCCCATTCCCAGGGACGCCTGCTCCCAATTCCCGGCAGAGCATCTGCTAGGGGAGAATCAGGGAGGGAGCATGTTCTTTTTATATAGTTAGAGTTTCCTGTTTCCGATCTGAGTTTTCCAAAGAACATGTGGCCTGGTTGGGATCTGGGGTGTGCGTGTGTGTGTGTTTGTACGGTGTGCATGTTCTGGGAAAAACCAGGCAGGATCTGCGTTGTCAGAACTTGGATGTCTTTCATCTGGGCCGTTTCCTGTTCACTGGAGTGCAGGTTAAAAATACACTTTGCTGACCTAATCTTTGCCATCCTTGTTTCTCAGGGGTTGATGGAGAGCCATGCAAAGTCCCTGAGCTGCCGCATTCTTTGGGATGACCATGAGAAAATTCCCAGTTGAGCTTGCTTCGGGAAAATGGAGCCCCAGATGCCATTGACGTTTGGAAGAAGGCAGGTTGTTCCAAAAATGAGGAAGAGGGAAATGACTGCATCTTATTACAGAGTTTTTCCTCAGCTCTAGCCGTGCAATAAAGAAAAGCACACTGTTCTCCTAAACATTGCATATAAAAGGAACCTATCCTACACTTCTGTGCACAGGCGGCTCCAAAACGAGGGCAAATAACTCCCTCCAAGGATGTTTTGGCTCAGGAAAATGATTCTAGGAGAAAGGCGGGAGCCCCTCTTCTCACCACTCTGCAATTCTGAGCTGAATCAGGCCCCCCAAGACTTTGGAAACATCATTCCCTGCAGCTTGTTCTGTACATGGTTTCAGACCTCCCACTCTGACCAGCAACAGGAGAAAATTTTTTAAAAATACGTTGGTGTCATGTGTGCCACTTCCAAGAAAAACCCAGAACTGACACTAGGAAGTTCGAGGAATTGCCAAAAACTCTATGGTTTTATTATAGTATTCCTGGTGATTTGCAGAGCTACCCACTTCTGGATTTTCCCCAGAATAACAACAACAACAACATTTGATTTATATACCGCCCTTCAGGATGACTTAACACCCACTCAGAGTGGTTTACAAAGTGTGTTATTATTATCCCCACAACAAAACACCCTGTGAGGTCGGTGGGGCTGAGAGAGCTAGAAGCTGTGACTGACCCAAGGTCACCCAGCTGGCTTCAAGTGGAGGAGTGGGGAATCAAACCTGGTTCTCCAGATTAGAGTTCCGTGCTCTTAACCACTACACCAGACTGGCTCTGAAGTGATATCACGGCACACTCAAATGCCATGCCCCTCACTTCCTGCTACTAAAGTTCCTGCCAGACGCATGGCCTGGCAACCCTAGTTCTGGAACTGTGGGAAATGCAAGTCCAGGGAATCGTGATCCAAGTTGTTAGAAATCATATCATGTAGTTTGGCCCTGGGTGTTTCATTTGCACTTGGTGATGGAGCTCTTGCCACGCCCGTAATTGCAGAGGCTGAGGCAACAGAGTACCCGAAGGTGGATTTCCCTGCACTTTCCCTGCCCCCGTCCCCAGGGCTGGCACCACCATTGAGGTGGTGAGGCAGGCGCCACGGGCACTGAGGCGCTGGAGGGGGTGCTGGGGTGGAGGTGCACGCCACGGAGCTGGCGTGCCTGGCCGGCAGCTGCTGCAGCCGGCCAGCCCCACGTCACCGCCACCACCACCAACACACGCCCCTGGCCGGGCACAGCAGCCATGGGCCAGGCACAGCAGGCATCCAGGGCAGCATGCGGAACCTCCGCAGCCACCCACCATGCCCAACTGGGAGTGCAGGCAGCCTCTGTGCGCCATCCCAGCCGCCCGCCGGCCAATGGGGCCAGCTTGCTTCATGATGACATCATCACACAGTGATGTCATCACACAGTCCGGGGTGTGCGCATGTGCACTACATGCACATGCACGTAGGGTCAGGGGTGGGCTCCAGAAACCCTGGCGCCATCCCTGCCAGTCCCCTGTGGCTGCCGTTCTCCTCCAATACACACATAATTGCACAAATTGGGAGGATTGTAATTGACATCTTGCTATAACATATAGTGTCAATTACAGATTAAAAAAACAACCCGAAAAAGGATTTCTGATGATATAGGGAAAGGGGAGGGAGTGGCAGCCGCAGGGGACTAGGGCAGGGGAAACTGTGCCAAGAAGAATGGGGAGTTGGAAAAATCTGCTCTTTCTCATCCACTTGGCATCTACCCCATTTTGATTGTAATGTTTCAAAAGAAGTCATAGGTTTGGAAAAGATTGTAGCAAAAGGGGGGGAAATTCAGAAGGTGCACAAATGCACTATGGTGCTGTATGGGGGGGGGAAACTGCAACAGAACAGGCCAGACCAAACCACCCTTTTGAAAGCTACCTGGTGGTCCAAATGGTCTGTAAAATCAAAGGCAGAGAGAGCCCTCTCACTGCCCCACGACTTTCATCCCTCGCCAGGGCTTTTTTTCTGGGAAAAGAGGTGGTGGAACTCAGTGGGTAACGAATGGCCCAGCATATTAAGTAAAATTGGGTCTAAAAGATTAGAATGTATATCAGCATACTGGGAACAATGGAGTAGGATATGAAGAACCGACTCAACTGAATTTGAGTTACATGCACAAAGTCTTGCAGAATATGTGATCTTATTATATCTGCCATAGGTGACTGCAGAAGGGATAGCATTGTACCAAGCGAGTGCGAACGCTCTGCGCATTTTACAATCTATCAGTGATTTTTAAAAGTTAAAACCACAATTGCAATCACAATGAAATGCATTCAAAAGACTCCAAATCAGGGCTCATTTTGAGGGGGAACGCGCCGGAACACAGTTCCGGCAGTTCCCCAAAGAGGTCAGATGTCAGGTGGCCCCACCCACCTGACTCTCGGCCATTTGGGCCCGTTTCGGCCTGGATTGGGGCTGAAATGGCCTGGATCGGGGTTATGATGGGTGGTAGATCACTCTCCCACGCAGCAGTGGCCCGATCCTGACCATTTTGGGCTCCTTTTCAGCCCCTTTTTGCCATTTTGGGCCCAATTTCAACCCTGAATGGCCAGGACTGGGTACAAAACAGCCAGGATAGGTGATGTCAGGGGGTGTGGCATATGCAAATCAGTTATGCCAATGACACACTTCCAGTGATGTCAAGGGGTGTGGCATATGCTAATGAGTTATGCTAATGAGTTCCTCCAGCTCTTTTTCTACGAAATGACCCTTCTCCAAATAATACCCTACTCGAGACCCAGCATGGTGCAGAGGTGAAAGAGTTGCCAACAGTCAGTTGGGGCCTGGAGATCTCCCAGAATTGCAACAGATTTCCAGGTGAAATAACTGCAGACGTGAAATCTGAACTGCAAGCAGCTTCTCATACAACTGAAACATTAAAAGAAAGACGTATCAACGTTCTGCAGTTCCTTGGGCCACCATAGATATGAGTGCTAGACTTAGGCAGACTACATGGACTCAGAAGACAAACTTACTGCCTAGAGCAGGGATGGACAACAGCTGTGTGGGCCACTTTGTTATCCAGACAATGATCGGAGAGTCAGTTTGGTGTAGTGGTTAAGAGCAGCAGGACTCTAATCTGGAGAGCCAGGTTTGATTCCCCTCTCCTCCACCAGAAGTCAGCGGGGTGACCTTGGGTCAGTCACAGTTCTCTGGAGCTCTCTCAGCCCCACCCACCTCACAGAGTGTTTTGTTATGGGGATAATAATAACATACTTTGTAAACCGCTCTGAGTGGGTGTTAAGTTGTCCTGAAGGGTGGTATAGAAATTGAATTTTATTCATTCATTCATTCGTTTATTTATAGTCCACCCTCCCTGCAATGCAGGCTTAGAGTGGATCACAACCTGATTAAAACACAATACAATATACAATAAAAAACATATAGCTAAAAGCAATTTAAAACTGGCAGCAAAATTTAAACAGACTGCGGATTTCACAGTCCTGCAAGATCACTGGGTCTGTGGAGGCTAATATACAGCAATGAACTAAAAACCAGGAGGGGGGTCTTCCCCCTCTCAGTAGGAGGCCAAGAAGAGGCCTGCCCACCTCAGCCACCAAAAGCCTGGTGGAATATCTCTGTCTTACAGGCCTGGCAGAATGCTAAAAGATCCCGCTGGGCCCGAGTTGTCTCAGGGCCAAGCTACAAGTGACGAATGACACTTGAACGGCAAGTGGATTGAGCGGAGGGCAAGTGAACAGGGAGAAATACACTTGCCGCTCAAGTGTCATTCGTCACTTGTAGCTTGGCCCTCAGACAGAGAGTTCCACCAGGTTGGGGCCAGGGCAAGATGGATCTTTTTGGGGCCGGGGATCTCCAGAAGATGTTTCCCTTCTGAGCAAAGTGCCCTCTGGGGTATATAGGGTGAGAGGAGGTCCCGAAGGTATGCTGGTCCCAATCCGCTAAGGGCCTAAAAGGTGAAGACCAGCACCTTGAACTTGACCTGAAACTTCACTGGGAGCCAGTGCAGCTGGTGCAAGATAGGTGTCATATGGGCCCGGAACAGCGTCCCGGTCAAGAGTCGTGCCACTGGACCCGGTGTAATCTCCAGTGCAGGCCCAAGGGCAGCCCAGTGTAGAGCAAGTTACAGTAGTCCAGCCTGGAGGTGACCATTGCATGGATCACTGTTGCAAGGTCGCGGGGTAAGAGGTAGGGGGCAAGCCGCCAGATCTGGTGAAGACAATAAAACGCCGGTCTGGCAACCACTGTGATCTGTTGTTGTTGTTGTTGTTGTTGTTGTTGTTGTTGTTGTTGTCTGTACCTTTGGTTGTGGTTTGCTGCATAATAATATGGACACTATCTAGACATAAGTTCATCACAGTTCTTGAGCACATGAGCTCAATAATAGCATTACAGATACCATTAGGAATAGCCATGAAGGAACGAGTCCCACGGACAGGAGACCTCAAAGAAGAGCAGCTATGCCTTCAGCAGGCTCAAAAAATTTGGCTGGCCAAGTCTCCAGATAGTGAAGCCTGCAATTGTCTCTCCACAAACATACTTTCTTTGAAGTTTCTTGAGGATCCCCTGAAGAAAAGGGCTGTTTTTGGACAGTGGACCTTACAGCATTGCACCCTGCTGAGGTCCCTCCCCAGGCTCTACCCTCCATAATCCAAGAATTTCTCAACCCAGAGTTGGCAAACCTTACCTAGGATCTGAGACACATGGATTTGAATCCCCACCCTTCCGTGAAGTTCATAAAATGACCTTGAGCCAGCAAATATTTCTGAACCTACCTTATAGGGTTGTTGTGATGATTAAAGGGGAATAGCCCTGTAAACCACCATGATTTCCTTGCAGAAGGGTGAGATATAAAAATGCTAATTATAAACCGGGGACGGGGGGGGGGGGAGTACCAGTAACAAATTCATTACACCCAATCAGAGAAAGGTCTGTTTTGTATGCCTTCGTAGATATCCATTGTAAAGTTTTCTTCCTGTGGGCCCTGCATAGAATTGATGCTATCACTGGAAACACACCAGTTCTTGCAGAGGAAGTCAGCACCTGTAGGATGGAGGGAAATGCAGGGCCTGTCGAGTAGGCCTAAGTTGGTGTGTTGGCTTTCTGTGCCCAACTGGGACTGGCAGGGCATGAATGGCCTTTTAAAAAATGAATGAAATTTGAAGCATTATGAATGAACGAAAGGGATGAATGAAAGTGTTAACAGCAGAAGCAGCAGCTGCTGCTGCCGACGTCTGTAGGAAAAGACAGCCAGCTCCATCAGGCAGCAGGCAAGGAAGGGTGGGGAAGAGTGTCTTATACCAGCCACTACCCATCCATCAAGCACCCCCCCCCCCTTTATCACAGGAGGTCGGTTTACATTTCACTTCAGCTGCTCTGCTTCGGCACAAAGGAGAGGAGGTTTAAACACAGAGAGACACACTGCAGTGCCTGTGGTTCCCGGCTTGCTTTTGACTTAGTTGTGCTGCTTGCAAGACTATGCCAGGAATGCGCTGAGGCTTCCTGTTTGCTTCCTCGGCTGACAAGGTCAGATCAGCCAGAGCCCTTGCAGCTTGGCCAACTCTGGACTGGGGTCCTCTCTGATCCCAGCACACAGCCTCCCTGCTTGCCAGCCTCCCCTTGGAGGTCTCCAGTCTGACATCACTCCCTGGAGCTCAGGTGGGCAGCAAAACGAAGGTGGAGAGGAGAGTGCCCCCCTTCTTCTCAGGGTGATGCCAAGCTGCATCAGGGCTGCACTTGTGGTCAAATCACACCAGACGCTGCAAGAAGGATCCTTTAGCACCATGTATTGCAACAGAGCCTGGTTTGCACAGGAGAAGGGGCTGGAGGAGAAGGCTCCACTATTTGCCCACGTATATTTCCCCCTACGTGCTTATAGCAGCGCAAGGGGAGGGGAAATCTTTAACAGGGAAACAATGAAGGGAAGAGTGAATGCCTCCCCTGGCCCAGGGTCACAGCCCCAGTCCAAATCCTCTCCCTACCCTCAGAAGTTCGAACCCTTACTATGGTTAGGCTACACGCCAGGAATCCAAACATAGAACCCCAACATAACGTGCCAGTTGGCCCATGATTGGTAGATCTACCAGATTCTGCTGCCTTGACCTGGTACAGTTTCCAGCAGCAGCGGTACCAGTCCTTGGCTTTCGAAGGAACCTCTTTGTCCACGTTTTGACATGCTTGCATTCCATTGGGGGACATTTCAGCTTGGATTAGCTTGCAGAGAATCGTCTTTGGTGGAGTCGGTTGCAGTTGCCCTTCCGCCATCAGAATGTGAGTTTTGGACAACGCCTGCCTTCCACATGTCTTGAAAGCTCCCACAAGGAGCGGGTGGTGGCGGCAGCAGCAGCAGGCAGCTCCTGAGCAACTGCTCTCGTGAAGGCCTCCAGTAAGGGCACTGCCTCGTCCTGTTCCATGCAGTTCTGTGCAGAAGATGGTGGCCCTCTGGTCAATCACCATGTGAGCTACCACTGAGGATGGAGCTTTGAGCATGTTAGAAATTGGAGCTCCATCCCTTGGGGGGACAGGCATCAGTCCCAACCAGGTTCAAGCCAAGAAACAGAGTTTAGATCAGATGGCTCCTTAGCTCTCCTAACACCATACTTCTTCTTGAGGCCAGGAGCCAAAGATTTGGTTGGTCATTTCAAATCACTACGTGGATATTTGCTGTCCTTACCTTCGCTGCTCCTACTCTCTCTGCCACTGTGTTTCCTCTCTCAGAATCCTCCTTCTTGCCATCTTCTCCACCCCGTAGACTCTCACTGCTACGGGCCACCACCTCTTCCCACCCGCCTTTCCCAGGCTCCACCAACTCCTTCTCTGCCCCCAACACCTATTCCAGATGTCTGCTCCCCCCTTGCTCCTTATGCACCCTCTTCTGCCTGCTCTGCCCCTGTCTTGGATCTGAAAAGAAATTTTTGGAAGGAATACCAATGCATGTGAAGAATGATTTTGGATTAACTCAGCAGTTATAAGGATTGGCTTGAAGAAGCAGAGCAAAACGGGATGGACTCAGGACTGGCGCACCCGTTGCCAACTTCCTGGGAGCTTTTCTCCCTACCACCTACTCCCGGGAGATTCTTCTCCCCGTTGCTGACTTCTTCAACGGGTTTCTGCCTGCAAAAAAGAAAAAACAAAGTTGAATTTTGGATGAACTTTCTTAGTTACCTAATGAATTGGGACATTTATTGATTGACAAGCGTTGGTTGGGAATTGTATGTGTATGGCATTGTCCATCTTGGTATTATTGAAGTGTTTGGGTTTTTGGGTTACTGAATTTATTTACACATTTTTGCACTTGCACTTTCTAAAATCATAACATTTATAAAAATCCATAAAAAAACATATATTTCATTTAGGTCTCTGTGGGCTTCCTGTCCCCCTTGGTTCTCTTGTATGTATGAGACCTACCCTAGGTGTTTTTTGGCCTACTAGGAGATTGGCATTCCTATCCTTGCACCTGTTTAGCCAGTTGCATCAGAAAACTAGCTTCCTTTCACCCCTAGACAGAAAGGAAACAAGGAAACCCATTTCTTCTACCACTATCACCGCACACTCCGAATTCTGGAGGAATGTCGCTTCAAATTCTGAAGAGCCACTTCTGAATCCCCAGCCCCAAACAGACAAGGCCATTCTTCATTTGCACGCAAGTTGCTTTTTCTCTTTTAAGCTGCTACACAATTCAGAATGTGCAAAGGTCTGTCTTGGCAGCCCTACCAGAACCAGAGACACAAATGCCTCTGGAGGCAATGAGAAAATGGCTTGGCTAATATGGGATTCTCCAGGAACGTCTGTGGTTCTCTGTGGACGTGGGTGCGGGGAGAATTTGACACCAATGCTCGCCAAAAGCCCTGGGCGTCATTTCAAAGGGCTACTGTTTACAGCTACGTAAAACTTCAGCACACAGATGGTTCCCCAGGTGGAGCTGAGGGGGTTGGAAGTAAAGGACTCCAGTCCTGTTCTGTGGAGAAACCGTCCTTCCAAAGAATACTGCCTCTCCCTGGAGAATGTAATACTCAAGAACGCCCTCTGGGGCTGGGCAGATGCAGCCTGCTTTGGCCCAACCCTAGAGAGTGGCTCTCCGAGGCCTGACAGGAGGTCGATATACAATGGAAGCAAACTCCCTTCAGGAATAGCTCTCTCTCTCTCTCTCTCTCTCTCTCTCTCTCTCTCTCTCTCTCTGGCTTGGTGTGCAAGCAGCATCCCCCTTCCCCTCCCCACTGGCAATCCATTCCAATCAAGCTGGCTCAGGGACGGAAGGGCCATTTGCTTAGTCTAACCTCTGCTTAAGAAGCCCATTAACAACCCCACAGTTCCTGGAAGGCAGACAAGCCCTGTCCAATAATGCAAGAGCAAAGAGAAGGAGCTGTAGGGAGTGGCGCTGGATTGCAGACTCCGGGTGGCTTGTCTGACCAGGGCTGGATCCAGCATTGCCAGATGCTCAAGAAAAGATGCGGGGCTTGGTCAAGCTTTCCAGAGAGGCAGCTTCCGTCCGTCCCACATGCCAAGCCGCACCTGTTGAAATGGCCTAGAAACTCTGCCCTCCTTTGCGTCGACAGCAAAGGCTTGTGTGGCCTCTGAAATGAGGATTGGACTTAATCACATTACATTGGTCCATCTCTGCAATGCGGGGAGAATTAAAGGGTGTTGACCTGAATTAATGGATTTCAGGATGTGCTCGAAAGGAGGATTTAACCTGAATCGTTAGGTAACATCCACATTTCCAGCACAGCCTGAAATCTGTCCATTCAAGCCAACATCACTGCATGGCAGACCAATGTGAAACAGAACAATGGACACGCTGGATTGAATCCCATCGAAGCTTTCCACGTGTGCAACAGTCATGTGCAACTAGAAGCACAAAACGTACTCCTCAGTGTCCTCTTCTAAGTGAAAGTGATCGTACTGCCACTTTATACTGCAGGCACAAGACGAGGTATTTCATACGGTTTCAAAACCAAATGAAATGAAATGGCATGGCCATCTGTTCTATATTGTGTTGCTCCGTATGCTCACTGTTGTTTTGTTAGGAAGCATCTTAACGCACCGTGTTGCTGCAGCCATTGCACTAGTGCTTGTGCAAGCAGATCTGTATCCAGTCCATTTTCCTTATTTACTCTGCTTCGTTTACGTCCGCATTTCTTCCCAAGGTAAAGCCAAAGCAGCTTACATCGTTCTCCTCTGTTTTATCCTCTCAACAACCCTGCGAGAAGGATTAGGCTGAGAGGGTGTAACCGGCCCAAAATCACCCAGCAAGTTTCCATGGCAGACTGAGGCTGCAAATCTGGGCCCCCCAGACTCTAGCTCAACACTAACCACTACACACACTGGCCTCTCATTTCCCTTCCCTCTCACACATCGCTGGATCACTTTTTTTCATTGGTCCCTATCTTCAGCAAAAAGAACCATTAAGCAGTATTGGCCTGCGTTAACAGGAATTCCACGAGCAATCTAGGAATTTAACACGAATCCTTTCTGGTATATCCTGAGGTTGCCTGTGGAATTCCTGCTGATTCTAATCAATGCCCTCTACTGGCAGGCAGAACAAATACACCCATCCTGCCATATATGAGTCAGACCATTGGTTTATTAACCTCAGCGTTGTCTACTCTGTCTGGCGGTGGCGTCTTTCCCATCCCTTACTACCCATTTTAACAGGAGATACCAGGAGTTTGAACCTGCATGCAAAGCAGGTGTTCTGTCACTGAATCACAGCCCCCCACCCCACCCCCCATTCAGGACCGCAGTAATTGGTGATAACATAATCTTCCCGGCTTTGCTATGGTAATTTAACACCTGTGGAAGGAAACAACTGAGCCCCTAAACCAACAGAATCAACCTTGGTGATAAATTCCACTTCAGCAAATTTCACTCAGGAGTCTCCCTTTGAAGTTTTGTTGAATAGGAGTGACTTTCAGGTCAGCGCTGGAGCATCCCAAGAGACTGAAATGTCCCTCCCATTCCCCCCCCCCACACACACACTGGTTTCAGAATGTTGTCATTTTTAACATCAACTTTCTGTCTAGGTAATCTTGCACACAGAGACTGATCCTTTTCCTTTGTAGACAGCAGAAGGGCATTGTTGGCCAGTGATGGCATATGAAGGATGAACAGATAAAAGAGTGATGGTATGTTGGATGGCCCCACGATAGTGTTCCCAGAGTGAACATGGGAACAAAGCTGGCATCTGGGTTTCTTGCAGGGCCTAGGTTTTCCTCTGTCCTAGGTGATCCCGTTATTGCTGCTGTATAGCTATTTTCGATTAGGGGAAATTGAAACTTTGAAATTAGTTGACTTTGCATCTGTTCACCTTATCACCAAGCAACTAATCTTATCCTGGGAAGGCTGGTAACAAAACTTATATAGCCAGCCAGTGTGCATCGAATAGGGTTGCCAGCTCCACATTGGGAAATTCCTGGAAATTTGGGGTAGAGCCTGGAAAGGGCAGGGTTTGGTGAGAGACCTCAGCAGGGCCAGTTTGGTGTAGTAGTTAAGAGCGTGGAACTCTAATCTGGAGAGCCAGGTTCAATTCCCCACTCCTCTGCTTGAAGCCAGCTGGGTGACCTTGGGTCAGTCACAGTTCTCTGGAGCTCTCTCAGCCCCACCCACCTCACAGGGTGTTTTGTTGTGGAGATAATAATGACATACTTTGTAAACTGCTCTGAGTGGACATTAAGTTGTCCTGAAGGGTGGTATATAAATCAAATGTTGTTATTATTATCAGGGCTCATTTTGAGGGGGAATGCACAGGAACACAGTTCCGGTAGTTCTCCAAAGAGGTCACATGTCAGGTGGCCCCGCCCACCTGATTTTTGGCCATTTGGGGCCTCTTTCAGCCTGGATTGGGCCCAAAATAGCCAGGATCAGGCCCCAAACAGCCAGGATTGGTCCCCAAACGGCCAGGATCGGGCCTCTGATGGGTAATGGATCACTCTCTTGCTCAGCAGCGGCCCAATTCTGACCATTTTGGGCCCCTTTTCAGCCATTTTCAGCCCCTTTTTGCCATTTTGGGCCCAATTTCGGCCCTGAATGGCCAAGATTGGGTCCAAAACAGCCAGGATAGGTGATGTCAGGGTGTGTGGCATATGCAAATCAGTTGTGCTAATGACACACTTCTGGTGGTGTCAAGGGGCGTGACACATGCTAATGAGTTATGCTAATAAGTTCCTGCAGCTCTTTTTCTACAAAATGACCCCTGATGATGATGATGATGATGATGATGATGATGATGATCCCGTGGAGTCCACTCTCCAAAATAGTCATTTCCTCCAGAGGAACTGATCTTTGTAGTCTGGAAATCAGTTGTAGTTCCAGGTCCTACCTGCAGGTTGGCAAGTCTACACATCAGCCATCTAGCAGTAAGATGGCAGGAACAGATTTTTCGTTCTTCGTTTCCACTATTTCTCACTACAGAAAAGAAAAACCTCATTCCCCTTTCGCCCACTGTTCTGGAATCTTGTTGCAAGTAAGAAATCCTAGCAAGAAGTGTATTTTTAAAAGCTCTCTCTTATTTTATTATAGGACATGGTTTGATAAGTGTTGTATTTGCATTTCATATAGTAAAGGCCCCTCAGTTGCTTAGCAAACCTCTGGCACAAGTATCTTTCAAGCTGTCACTCTTAATACAAGAAAGGAGCTTTTGATTCTGCGATGCCCTCTGGGCATGCTCAAGCACACAGAGGTCCCTCTTCTCTTTAATTCTTAATGGCGAACAATTCTTCTACAGCAAAAGGATTACTCCCCGAGCCACACTGTCACAAGCTGCCCCAATATTATTTATTGATTTTACTTCATTTATATCCCACCTTTCTCCCAAATGGAGAACCAAACAGCTTTCACTTTTCTCTTCTCCTCCATTTTCTCCTCACAACAACCCTGTGATGTAGGTTAGGATAAGAGTGTATGTCTGGCCCAAAGTCATCCAGAGAGCTGAGTGGAGGTTCAAAACTTAGTTTCCCAGATTTTAGTCCAACATTCTAACCACCACATTATGCTAGCATTAAAAGTTAGTATTGCTTTATGAACATGAAAAAGTGAAATCCTGCCCTCGAATCATAGTTGACTTATGGCAACTGCCCCCCCCCGGGGGGGGTGTTTTCATGGCAAGAGACAACAGAGATGGTTTACCACTGCCTGCCTCTGCAACCATAGTCTTCATTGGAGGTCTCCCATCCAATTACTGACCAAGACTGACCCTGCTTAGCTTCTGAGATCTGACAAGATCTCCTGGGCTATTGAGGTCAGGGCTGCTTTATCCTGCTACATAATTCTGTAAATGGGTTTCTGATGACTCACTGGGATTCCACAGTGCAGGTGCGTTAGTGCGCCCCTAGCAGGAGAAGAGGGGAGTCGCTCCATGGGCCAAAGGGGCCAAAACGAGTTGCTGCTGGGTGCAGGAGCTGGAGCCGCTCCCCTCCCGCACACCCCACCAGCAGCGGCCCTGATCTGGGTGGCTGCCAGGCAGACGAGCTGGGGCTGCCCCTTTGCATGCTCCTCGCCAGCAGCGGCCCTGTTCCTGGTAGCTGCCAGATGGACAAGGTGGAGCCTCCCCCCTTGCCCAGCCCTGCCATCCTTCCCCCAACCCAGATTGGGGCAATGGCCAGCCCAGCCCCCCGGCCCTTTCTAGAGCCCATTGTATTTTTTGCTACAACGGGCTTTATTGCTAGTAAATATATGTCACTGTAATTCACTGAGTCAGGCCATTGGTCCATCTGTCTCAAAGCTCTGACTGGCAGCTGCTCTCCCATAGTTCCCCCTCAAATCTCCTTTAACTGCAGGTGCCAGAACCTGGGACCTTCTACATAGAAGGCAAGATCTCTGCCACTGAGCCACAGTCCACCACCTGGGCAGTTTCCAGGCGGCTTACCTGCCTCCGGAACATCACGCCATCTTGTGGGGAAAACGCAAAATATAGTGTTTTCTCGCGTGAGTTTTGCGCGACGTCACAGACTACAGAGATCCGTTCCCCTGGAGGAAGTAGCATCCTCTCCGGGTGAACTTTATGGCATCACATCGCAGCTGAGTGACCTCGCCTTCCGAAGCTCCTCCCTTCCCAGGCACTGGCCCCAAATCTCCAGAAATTTCCCTAGCCAGAGTTGGCAATGCTACCTCTGCCTGAGACACTGGAAAGCTCCTCCCACAGTAGTCAATAATGACTTTGATAGGTCAAAAGTTTGACTCAGGGCCAGACTACAAGAAATTAATTACATATGTCTATGCAAGTGAACAGGGGCGGTGCAAGGGTTTGCTATGCTTGCGGCCGGCCGGCCAGGCGCCCCCGCATGCGCATGAGCACGCACGCTCACCAGCCTGCGTGATGACATCACACGTGACATCATCACAGGAGCGCACACGCCGCCACCGGCCCGATTGCTGCGGCGGGTGGTCTCCGGGCTCTCCCGCTCGGTTGCCTGTGCCGCTGCAGATGCCTGCCTGTGGTGGCTGCGCCTGGCCGGGGGCTTGTGCTGGCGGCGGCGGCGGCACAGGGTGGGAGGGATAAGAGGCTGGTGCTTTGTGGCACACGCTCCCACCCGCCGCGCCTCCTCCGGCGTTCCCTCCAGCACCCTGCGCCTACGGCCACCGCCTACCTGGCCTCAATAGGCGCACCGGCCCTGCAAGTGAATATAATCTTATCTGTTCCTATCTACCTACATCCATCGTCCCCACGTGAGCACGTGTTCTGTAGCCCTAGTCCATGCACTTATGGACTGTACCTGTAATCACAGTGGCGAGTGTCTACAGGCAGGTCCAGTGCCAGGGTTTCTGGTGCTTGAGGCCAGGTGGGGAGGGGGCATCTTCAGGACTGCTCCTGGCCCTGCATGCACGCCAGGCACGGCAGGTGGTTGAGGAGGTGCGCAAGCATCCTCCCAACCCTCCCACTCCATTGCTCCACGCACTGCCCTGGACGCCTGCTTCGCCTGGCCCACAGCTGCTGCTCCCGGCCAGGGGTGTGTGTTGGCGGCGGCAGCAGCGCGGGAGAGCTGAGAGGCTGCAGTAGCTGTGGGCCAGGCATGGCAGGCGGCACGTGGGCAGCTTCCCATCCCTCTCGGTCAGCTGCCCATGCACTGCTGCTGCTAGCTTCACGGCGTGCAGCGCTGCCCCCGGCCCCAGCACCCCCTCTGGCGCCTCAGCACTGGAGGCGGTTGCCGGGCTTGCCTCGATGGAGATGCCGGCCCTATCTACGGGCAGCATCAGCTATTTGCCACTGTAGAGTGGCCACTTTTTTCTGCTTCCACTTCCCAACCAGGAGAAAGGGTGAGGGAAGATGGGGAAGATGGAGTGAAAGAGGGGAAAGGGACACTTGGCTGGAGGTCTGAAGAGAAATGCAAAGGCCGAGGGGGGAAGAGGGTGTGCCTGGTGGAAACTTCTCTCTTAAAATCATCAGTATAGCCCATCTCCTGACCAGGAGAAGAATGGGGGCAGATGGGGAAGGCGAGGGAGAAAGAGGGGAAAGGGATGCTTGGCAAAGTGGAAGTGCACGATGGAACAGCATCCTGCATCCTGGAGGAACGCTGAAGAAATCCATGCAGTGTGGCTGCGCTGTGCAAGTGGACAGGAGAGCAACGGGGAAACACGTGTAAGTGCATTCATGTGTCATTCGTCTTGCGTAGTTCCAGCCTTAGTATAAGGCAGCTAAGAAGGGGACATGGCTTAGTGCTACAGCATCTGCATGGCATGAAGAAGGTCCCAGGTTCCATCCCTGGCATCTCCTGTTAAAAGGATCAGGTAGGAGGTATTGTGAAATACCTCTGCTGAGACCCTGGAGAACCGCTGCCAATCTTGACTCAGCTTCATGTGTTCATGCAAGTGGGAGCAAGTTGGTAATTCTCCACAAAAAATAGCATGCCGTTGTAGCCCTTCCCCCCCACACACTAAATCTCTCTTGCCAGCACTTTCTCAATCTCATCTACCTCGCCAGGTTGTTGTGAGGACAAAGTGGAAGGGGGAGAAGAACCACAGAGTGTCCAAAGCTTGTAGGAGGAAAGATAAAAATGTACTAGAGAACACCCTCAAAAGCCATCAGTGCTCATAGACACAAGCAATAGTGGCCACTAAGGAAACATCTTGGCTATTAAGCCAGACAAAAATGCTGTTCCCATGTACAACAATTAGCTCCTTGTCTCCCAAGCGGTAAGGAGTCCCAGGAGGAGATGCCGGCAGTGTCTGTATATTATTTCCTGGATTTAGAAATATATTGCCATAAGACGGTGAATGCAAATCGACCCCATAAGCACAGCCTTTTCTGAATTGCAAGGGGGGAATCCATGCAATGCCTTTATTAAGAACAGCGTGTGCAAGCTTTTGAGTTCTCCATAACTCTTTCTCAAGCTGGATGTTAAAAGCAAAAAAGTGGGGAAGGGGAAGAGATTTTTTAACTTCCAGCCTGATGAAGAGTTCAGGAGAATTCAAAAGCTTGCACACACTGTTCAATGTATTGTGTTAGTTTGGTTGTTCTTAATAAATGGATTCATGGGTTTTTGTTATAGATCTTATTCTGTTGCCTACTTTTTTAGCCTATTATGGGAATACTGGATTTCCGACAGCTCCTTGGGAATAGACATGGGCATGAATCAAAATACGAATCAAATTTTGTGTTGAATCAGACCAATTCGTGTTTTGCGAAACGCGTTTTGTGGGGTTGCGGTTTTCACGAAATTCACAACTTTGGGGGCCGATTTGTTCAATTCATGAATGATTCGTGATGCCAGACAGGCTGGCGCCGATCCATTGATTCCCTAGGCAACATAGGCCCGGAATGTCTGTAGATATTTTGTTGCCATTGGAAACCCGTCTTAGCCCACATAACCTTGATAGGCAGCTCTCCCTGCCAACTGGAGAGCTTCCATTCTGTCCTATACAGTAAGGAGCAGGGGGGGTTAATCCCCTAGGCAACTGAGGAGATGGGCCTTCTATAGCCATGGGAACACCAATCTCATCCCTCCAAATGAGAGACCTCCTGTTCTGCTCTATGTGAGCATTTCTTATATAAGGCACAGCTCTCTGCCTCGTGCTTTTCTGTTCCAGTAGACAGAGGGAGAGGGAGGACCTGTTGCTGGGATTTGGATTGAGAGAGTGGAATTGGGGGGTTTTGGTGGGATTTGCTGCTGCTTTAAAAGAGACTGAAAAGCCTCTTTCTTATTTTCAGCTCTTGGCCTTGCTGGGAAGGTCGTTGGGTGAAGGTGCCTTCTTTCCCCCACCCGATCCAACCCCAGTCTCAGGGCATTGCCTGGCTCTGGGGCCTAGCTTGACTGAGGCCTACCTTTTTTTACCTTTAATTTTCTTTGCTTATATTCTTATTTAGAGCATTTGTTCTTGCTGGATTGTTGGGTGAGGGTGGGTAGAGGAGAGCCTGCTGAAGTCTTCCTGCGAGTTTGACATCTCTGGGTACGAAGGGGGCCATTGTAGTGCCCTGAGTTCTGACGAATCATGAAACTAATGAATTGTTTCACGAAACAGGACAATTTTGTGAAAGTTCATGATTCGTAATTCATGGAATGCGACGAAACATGAAACACTCATTTCGGTTTTTTCCCATTTCATGCCCATCTCTTCTTGAAAATTCCCCCAAGGCTGATTTCTCATTTTAAACTAACTGCAGCTAGAATCTATGGAACTGCTTCTCTCTCTATGTTCCACCACTGCAGCTTCGCTCATCTGAACAATAAAGAGTCCAGTAGCACCTTTAAGACTAACCAACTTTATTGGAGCATAAGCTTTCGAGAACCACAGCTCTTTTTGTCAGATGCAGGGAACCGTGGTTCTCGAAAGCTTATGCTACAATAAAGTTAGTTAGTCTTAAAGGTGCTACTGGACTCTTTACTATTTTGTGACTACAGATTGGCTAACTCCTCCGTATCATCTGAGCAGGGCCTTCTGCAGATGCCCCTTTAACATGGGCAACAGCTGCCATACACATGCATTCTCTGTGGTCACTCCCACATTATGGAACAGCCTGCCTGAAAAGGTCAGGAAAGCTCCTACACTCCTGGCTTTCTGCAAACAATGCAAAACTGAATTATTCAAGAGGGCTTTTACTCAGATAGGAGTGCTGTACTGTACTGTAAGGACGTGTTCTCGGAGAGGGACTATAGACTTTACTACTATGTAGTGTCTTTTGCTCTCAGGGCTTTTTTCTGAGAAAAGAAGTGGTGGAACTCAGTGGTGGAACTCAGGACCACACAATGACATCACTTTGGGTCAGCTGGAACAAAGGGGGAGTTTTTTAAAGTTTAAATCGCCCTTGGCAAAAATGGTCACATGGTCAGTGCCCCGCCCCCTGATCTCCAGACATGGAGATGTCCTCTCCATGCCCTCTGTCTGGAGATCAGGGGGCGGGGCCACCAGCCATGTGACCATTTTCAAGAGGTGCCAGAACTCCGTCCCACTGCATTCCAGCTGAAAAAAGCCCTGGCTGCTCTAATCCTATTGGGTAGTTTCTGTGTTAGTATGTCAATCTTAGAATTGTTTATGCTATGTTTCAGCATCTCTTCAACTCTGTATTGGATTTCTGCTGGTTTAAATATTTGCACATTTGCTTACGCCCTATTACATTGTTTCTTGAAATGTCTGTCTCACACTGTGCAATCCATTGTGGATCTCAGTGAGAAAGGCAGACCATAAATAACAAATAAAATAAAATCTATCTCTCTCCCTGTTCAAAGTTACCAGTTCTCCCACTGCTTCATATGGTCATCTTCCAGTAATGGGTTGGCTCACACCCCACCTTTGCAGGTGAATTCCTATTCAGGGGCCCATCAACAGCCATTAAAGGAATGTTCACATTCTTCCCCCCACCCCAAAGGCCAGGCCTTAATCGAACAAGACTTCAAAGGCAAAACCACAACAGTTCACAAGGATTCAGACAGCAAACTGGTAATATATTTGCAACAGCAGTGATGCTGCATGTTTGAACTCTCAGATTCCCCTGGGGGGCAGGGGGGAATTCAAATGTCTCATGCTCAATGGTGTTCTATAACTGAGCTGGCCCAGATAACTGCAACCAGTTCTCCTAAGCAGGAGGCGCAATCTCGTTATTAAAAGATTTACTCCCTGCCATTCCATTTACATCAGCTATATTAACTAGCCAGTTGTTTAAGAAAGCCAAGGTGAATGTGATGTAGGGTTGCCACCTCTATGCTGTGAAATTCCTGGAGATTTGGGGGATGGGGCCTGGAGAGGGCAGGGTTTGGGGAGGGGAGGAACTTTAGCAGGATATAATGCCATAGAGATCATATCCCAAATCAGCCATTTTCTCCAAGGGATCTCTGCTGTTTGGGGATTAGTTGTAATTCCAGGAGATCTCCAGCTACCACCCTAATGTGGTGGTTAGAGGCCCAAGGATGATGATGATAAAATAATAATAATAATAATTACACTTATATACCACTCTTCTATACAGATTACTGCCCCACTCAGAGCAGTGAACAAAATCAGGGTTGTTATTATTATAATCCACAGAATATACCTGGGGGACTAGGGCGGAGAGGAGTGGCTTACCCAAGGCCACCTGCAGAGCTTACAGTCAAGTTAGAATTTGAACCAGCAGAGTGCTGACTCACATCCTAGCCACTTAACCACTGTGCTACAGCACCTCTCTTAAAACCTGGGTTCAAATCTCCACGCATTGGGTGACTTGGGACAGTCATTTTCTCAGCCTAACATACCTTACAGGGTTGTTGTGCAGATAAAGTGGGGAAAGGGAGAACCATGCGTTCTCTCCTGCCTCCTCGGAGGAAGGGCTGGGTTACAAAAAGAACTAATCAGAGATTATCTGCAGAGGCCCTGATCCAGCTTGTTTCACCTTCAGCAACTAGGCGGGTGGCAACTGAGGAGAGGAACTACTTTCAGAGACCAACTCAAAAATAGGATTGTGACTAATGTGTGCTCTGCCCTCCCTTATTTTGTTGCTTTTAATAAAGTTTCCTGTCTAGTTGATGTTTACGTTTTATTGTGATTTTTTTTAAATCACAGAAATATATACGCCATCATAGCTTTAATCATACTTTTTTACAGATTTTGCACAAGACTTATGATAATATAAATTATATACAATCTCCATATTTAGGCTGTTTCTGAATTAGAATAGAAAAGACTTTATCAGGTTCAATCTGTAGATCAAATTCATATTTCCAATCATCTAAAAAGGGTCATCTTTGCTTTAACAATGAAGGGTTACCTCATCTACCATCCCATAAATGGACACATTCAATTGGGATATCGTTGGATATTATTTGATTGAGAGACTGCTGGTGGTGACGGAGAATGCCCTCAAGTCATAACTGACTTATGGCAACCCCTGCTGGGGTTCTCATGGCAGGAGACCAACAGAGGTGGTTTGCCATTGCCTGCCTCTGCAGAGCAACCCTGGTCTTTGTTGGAAGTCTCCCATCCAATTATGAACCAAGGCTGGCCTTGCTTAGCTTCATGAGATCTGACAAGATCAGACTCACCTGGACTATCCAGGCCAGAGCAAGAGACTGCTAGTATCCTGCAAATTTTATTGTGATATTGAAATACACAGGCCACTTTTGTGGTTGCCAACTCTCAGTTAGCAAACTACTGGAGATTTGCAACTGGAACCTGGGCAATGCAGGGTTTGGGGAGAGGAAGGAGGATAGCAAGGGTGTGATTCCAGAGTCCACCCTCAAAAGCAGCCATTTTCTCCAGAGGAGGGCTGATCTCTGTCATCTGGAGATAATCTGTTATTCCAGGAGCTCTTCAGTTCCCACCTGGAGATTGGCAACCTGAGCCACTTGGAAGTTCTTTGTGGAAAAGTGGAATACAAATGGCATAATAGCAACAGATGTATGGAGGTAAGATGTAAAATGGTGTTCTGCCTGCAGCTTATGCATGAGAACAGCTTGCTCATTTGCAATTTAGCAGGGGTAGGGGGGTAGTCTAGTCTCCCACAACAACTGTGCAGATGTGAGTTCATGTGAAGGAAGCCAGTCGCCCTGTCATTTCTCTCCCATTGTGCTGAGGCACCGGAAGTCCTCCTGGCCTGACAACACACAAGTTATTCATAAGCCCACAAGTGGGGCACAGGGGAGACAGAGGCCACAGGTGTCAGACTGTGAAAAGTGGGACAGGGAGGGGTGAATTTGCAGGCCAGGAAGCAGCATTTAGCGCTATGGGAAGGAGCTGCGGAACAGGAACAAATGCATTCCATCCCCTGATCGGACTACAGTCCGCCACCATGGCGCCATCCCCTGTTGTATATGCAAGAGAGTTCCTACGGCTTGCTCTGTGGCATCATGTACCCCCACAGTACGTGCAGCTCCACCCAAAGCCCACCCTTCCCAGGCTGCCCTCCCAGATCGCCAGGAATTTCCCTACTCAGAGTTGGCAATTCTAACTGCTTTCATTTTCTATATAATTCATCTGAGGGATGTGGAGTCAGGAGGAGCTGGGCCACAGAATCCAGGAACGGGGTTCTTTCTAGACCGGAATTTGTAGATAGTTTCTTTCGTTACACGTCCGTGCTGTTCTCACAACACAATTGTGTGTAGATCAATGATCCCCAATGTGATGCCCATGGTTGCCATGACATTCACTTTGCTTCTCTGTCTCAGCGCTGAAGCCCTAAAAAAAAGAAACAATAATGGCAATTTCAAGGTGAGACCTATCAATCTCCTAGATTTCCAACTGATGACACAGATCAGTTCCCCTGGAGAAAATGTCTGCTTTGAAGGGTAGACTTTATGGCATTATATCCCGCTGAGGTCCCTTCCTTCCCACTCTTGAGGCTCCACCCCAAATCTCCAGGAATTTTCCAACCCAGGGTTGGCAACCCTACTGCCATAGCAGCCATTTAGTGGTGGCACCCCCTTCTTTTTCTCAAAATGATAAAGATCGGTGTTATCATTAAATACTTTCATTTATTTTATGTATGTGTTCATAGAAAATATTACTATCACATCTAACTCACTAAAATGTTCTCAAGGTAGTGTATGACATTGGAGAAACACACTTTTGTATCATGGGAACAATTGGGGGGTATTATTAACCGAATTTGATAAGGCCCCTACAATGAACACAATAAATTAACTTTGGGTCTGCATATAGCCAAGAAATCATTAGTTGGCTGCCCCAGATTTCGACAGATTTCCCAAGTCACCTACAGAGCATATTTTGAACCAGGGGAGTTGTGCGGAGGTTACTGCTGGCACCTCTAGGATCTCAGCTGGTCATGTGAAATTATTTTGACCTAATTAGGATTGATGATTGCCCTGATCTTCAGTTCCAGTTGACTATAAGAAATTCCTGAAAATTTGTATTGACTTCACCTCCTTGTATACAGCTAAGTGTCTTTCCAAAGGATCATTTTATCATTTATTTTTGGGATATACAAATCGCTCTCT
Organism: Eublepharis macularius; assembly: GCF_028583425.1. Taxonomy (NCBI): domain Eukaryota; kingdom Metazoa; phylum Chordata; class Lepidosauria; order Squamata; family Eublepharidae; genus Eublepharis; species Eublepharis macularius. Next base: position 22,114,519 of record NC_072802.1, read on the forward strand.
GATAGCCACTACTTCTTTTCCAAGAGACGATCACATTATTTAATGACTAGACAAACGATAATCATACCCACTTCTGTCTACTCCCAGCTAGCATATCTATTGCAATTTGCCTGGTGGATTGTGATTGCAAAAGACGCACAGGTACGTATTGGCCAGTTCTAGTGACATCACTGTTGGCAAATATTCTCATACCCTCACACCCTTGCCAATATAAGATCTTTTTAAAAAAGTGTTGGTTTATAGAATTTTAAAAATGCTTCTATTGCCAACGGCCACGGCTGGACCTCACTGACTCTCATAAGGCCACAGCATTTGATGGACAGCTTCCTTCATTCTGAATGACACTTGTGGACCAAACAGAGTGTGTGAGGGGTTTGGAGGACAGCTGACCCATCCTCTGCCTGGCAATAGTAACAAGAAAAGGCCGTTGCCCTCTCTTTAATCCATGCTCGCTTTGCAACTAAGAGGAGTCAGTGAACCTTGTCCCTCTGACCCAAAGAGAGCTAAAGAAACAAGGCAGCCATGGGGGGAAGAAAGTCAGAGCTCTCCATGGTTGGTCAGTATTTGGAGTCCCCCTGCTACGCTGGGCCACCCCCAGCACTCTTGTCTTTCACATTGTGCCTTCGGAAAGAGGAGGAGGGGGACTCGGGACATTTCAATCCAATTGGTACCATGACAGAAGGCTTTGTTGGGGCCCCGTCACTCTGGCCAAAGTGTCATGGCCTCCGTTTCCAGGACAACCAGAGGAGGCTGTGGAGGCAAAGAGTAAGATGTGTGATACACCAAAAGTTCTCACTGAGAATGATCACTTAAGAGGGAGAGAATCAGCATCTGTCACAATTTATAGGTCTAGGTCTGTTATGGCCCAGATATTTGTATGCCATAAAACCTCTTATTTTTAAAGGTGCACATAGACATATATATTCTGAGCCATGAGGCTACCGTGCATGTACCACATTTTGTTCTAAGGTACCATCTTCTCCGCCGAATCCAGCTCTGGGGAAACCAGTTTTTCAGTGGAAGGCTGCTATGGCTGCACTGATTGGCTCAAAATTAGTGACATCGCTAAGTCAGCTCCCCTCTCCCTGGAACATTTTCCCATATATCTTTAAATGGATTGTGGGGTTGGTTTGTTTTTTAATGACTAAATGTATGTTTAATTTAATAAACGTGTGTGGTGCATTAGGCTTTTTATAAAGTAGACAGACAGCCTGAAGCATAGAAGGAGGGGTAAGAAAACAAATTGAGCTTGGCTCATTCCTCTAGTTTATGATGAAGTGATTCCTTTTTTTCCAGGATGTCTGTGTGCGTGCATCCTTTGTTAAAAGCAAGCAGAGTTCCGAAGCTCAAAGCCCCAACATTCAACTGCAGCAGAAAGATTTAGAATCAGATCCCACATAGCACAAAAGATCAGCTCTCCTGATGTTTTCTTGAAGACCAGACAAGTAATAACTTGGGGCAAGGGGTACATTGGATCAGGAAAGTGGTAGAGGGCTAAGCTTTTTCTCCTGTACTGTTGTCCTAAAATCAACCTCTGATGCTGCTATTACAGATTTAAGTTTCAATTTTGGTCAGCAATGGAAGAATAAGATTTGAGTCCAGTAGCACCTTAAAGATCAACAATAGCTTGAACTCCAGGTGGGCAGTTTGGCCCCAAAAGGAACAGAGGGTAGTGGGAAAGATAGTGATAGTATCAAGGCACGTGGTGTTGGCAAAGTGTTTTTGTTTTTTTTTTGTAACTGTTTCTCCCCTGCATCCTTTTCTCATTCAAAAGTCTTCCCCAACTGAGGCAGTTTTAAGCTCTTGTAGGTAAAAAGATGGTGCTTGTTTTTATTGCCTTTTCAAATCTTACGGGAGGGGATTTAGACCTGGGAAATGACACAGAGGGAGAAAATTAAATCCCCTTCCACAATGACATAGCCCTGACCCTACACACATTCCCTGTGTGGCTGTTTTTGAGGCCTAAATTACTTCTCTGGCTTTCCGGTCATGGAATTTTCATGCCACGTGGAGATTGGCCCGAAGGGTACTTAATGGCCAAGAAGAACTACCTGGGCATTTCCTGGTTTGTAATTTGCTCGGTAATTTGGCCAAGAGGCTATTTAGAAAATCCCTGCCCCACTTTTGCAAAAGGACAATGCAAAAAAAGTACAGCAGATGGAATGAATCCAGCAAAGGGAAAAGGCTCCTGCCCAGTTCTGGTCCTGTCAGAGCCAAAATGCATGCGCCACCTGCCTGTATCTGTCAGGCTATGGATGACAGGCTATGGCAGATAGACCCCTGTAGCATTACAGCAAGAATCCAGGCTCTTGGTTAAAAGGTTTTATTCAGGAATCAGATCATTTCCACAGATATGTCCATAGGGTTACTCAGAAGCAAGGTAAGCATCTAAGCAGTAAGAACAGGTTGACAGGAATGATGACATGTGAGAAAACCATTCTTCTAAATGAACACATTTACTCCTCCCCCCTCCCATCAGTAAAACAGGACTTTCGGCGTGAACCCATCCTGAGAATGTTTCACATATTTCTACTATCAAGTCTAGGCACTGAGAGAGCAGGAGATCAAAGCTGAAACATAGTAATTGTTTACTAGGAAGGTGGTGAGCTCCTCTTCGCTGACAGCTTTCAAGAAGAGGCTGAATGACTATTTGTCAGAGATGCTTTAGGCTGATCCTGCACTGGGCAGGGGGTTGGACTAGATGGTCTGTATGGCCCCTTCCAACTCTATGATTCTATGATTCTATGGATTCATGGGAGCGAGCAGTGTACAAGGTCAGAAGCACTGAGAGCTTCCAAAGTCGTTAGATAAGACACCTGCAGCTTCAATAAGCCTGTGAAAGCAAAGCAGTTATGGCACTGGTAATATGACATCAAGTTATAGCATGAAACATTGGTTCAGAACAACATGTCAGCATCAAATAATGGCATGGATGGGCCACATACATGACAGTATCAAGTAAGTTGCCTTTCTCTGCAGAAGACCTCTCATGTCTTCTTTTTTGCATTTGGATACTGGCAGTGCCCTTTTACTGTATTATTCATCTATCTCAAGGATTTTTAAGGTTCCAAGTCTTGGTAAGGTAGTTTAAGGTCTGTTTCCTTGATCGTCACTAATGTTTGATTTCACCTTGCTAATGTTAGCCTTCAATAACATTTGCAGTGCAATCCTAATGAGTTTGCCTGGAGTAACTCTGTTTAGGATTGCACTGGAAGTGCAATTGATCTCATTTATTGACCTCATTCAAACAACTGTTCATTCATTTTGATGCAGGTTTCAAACTACTTTCGCCCCTCTTTTTTTAAAAAAAAATTGAGTATATCGCAATGCTTAATATGAATTTCACTGCTCTTTTTTTCTTTGATATATTCTGTATCACTTTGATTAATCAAGAACAATGTGTTTTTTAAAAAATCTGGGATTTGCCATTATTTGGTGCTGCCTGTCTGGCAGCCAATGTACAACTTATAGCCACCCTATCAAGGCTACTTTGAATCTCTCCATGTGAGTTACTGTTATTGAGTTGTGAATTTATCCTGCTCAGGAGTGAGCTGCATAGAAGAAGTGGTTATTTTTCTCCCCAGGGCATCCTCCCAATGGTTCCTTCTGGCATGGAGGAAATCAACCAATCCTTGCACTGAACTGCTGTGGTGAAAAACAGCTTTGGTCCCAAAACAGCTTAATCACCATGGCCTCTTCCTAGGGTTGCCAGGTCCAGGTTGGGAAATTCCTGGAGATTTTAGGGGACCAAACTGGAGAGGGCAGGGTTTGAGGAGGGGAGTGGCCTCAGTGGGTTATAATGCCATAGAGTTCACCCTTCATATCAGCCATTTTCTCCAGGGGAACTGATCTCTGTTGCCTGGAGATCAGTTGTAATTCCGGGAGATCTCCAGCTACCACCTGGAGGCTGGCAAACCAACCTCTTCCCAAAGAACTATGGGAAGTGTAGTTCTGTAGTGCTGATAATTCTTTGCAAGAGATGCCCTCTGACCAGCACTACAGAATTCCTTGACTAGAAATCATACCATTTGGGGGAGGAAGGATTGCAAATTGACATGAAATGTTAAACAAATGTAGATCTATTCAGAAGGGGCATACTTAAAGCAAAAGACAGTACCCAGTAGCATAGCCTACAGTATAGCCTACTAACACATTTCACTGAATCATTCCCTTACCAGACAGTCTTATTACCTGTGTTTAAAAAGCCCTCCTTAATTCAGTTTTTGTCAGGAAGCAGCTTAAGGCCTCTACTGCACCATCAAGGGATCTGGATAGCCACCTATAGAGGTGGGTATCATCTGCATATTGGTGACATTTGGTTCCAAAGCCACAAATGGTTTCTCCTAAAGGTGTTACATAAAGGTTGAATAGCATGGTGGATAAGATGTTATTTGTCAGGTGATATTATTTAACTCTATTACCTTGGACCAATTGCTCTCTCAGCCTAACCTACCTCACAGGGCAGTTGTGAGGATAAAAGGGAGGAGGAAAAAACAATGCATCCACATGTGGGAGAAAAGTGCAGTATAACTATCTAAATAAACATTTTTACAAGATGGATTTGTCTTGGAATTTTGCACATGAGATATTTCACAGAGTCTGTAGCTATGAACAGAAAAAGGTACAGTGAAGAGGATCTACTGAAAGGAGAATCAGTAGAGTAGTTTAAAGATAACAGGAGCGCTCAGTGTGAAAAAGACTGAACCTTTTACCCAGACTGTCATCCTAAAAGATCAGGGGTAAATTTGCATTGCTATATTTCTGTAATGCTGTTCCAGATAGGAAGTACCAAGTGCATTTTTTATGTTCCTTTATGATATCAGTATCCTTTTTCCATCTAGAGTGTTTAAATCCCATGTTGGCTGCAGAGAACAAGACACAGTCGAGGGAAGGCGATACTTTTTGTTGCACCAACTCCAGTATCACCTTACCTCTTTGTATCTCTCATCCGTTGGCAATAATTTGTCAAATCAAACTTGGAGGTGGGTAATAAACTGGCAGAAGAAACTCAATGCCAGTTAATGCCAAAATGCGCTATAGAGCCTGTTCAGGGAGAGTCCATTTTTATTCTGATGAGCTTGTTGCATAGAATGTGTCTGCCCACGATATGATAGAAACGACGATTAGTAGTGAATTGAGTAAATTAATCAAAAGACATTTGAAGGATCTTGATTACAGTAGTATGTTGGTCAGAGCTCACAGAGTATGCTCTTCTCTTTCAGTTAGTATCCCTCCTCTGATGAAAATGCTGAATTACTTGTTGGAGTTAACCCTCCCAAAATATAGAAGGGCATTTTTGCTTGTGTGTTTGAATGCCTTGCCATCAGCAGTGTTGTTGTTGGGAAGGTTTTGTGGCATTCCATACTCCAACAGATTCAGTGGATGTGATACTAACCAAATTGATATTTTAGATCATATTCTTTTGGAGTGTCCTGAATTTTTAGACTGGAGAGCTAAAATTATTCTTTTTCTGTTTAAGCAGGATTTTATTTATTTTGAAGCTAAATCTTCTTGGCTATTAAGAGGTGAAGATAAACAAGGAATTTTGTGTGTGGCTAAATTTTTGGTGGCTGCAGTAAAATCATGTTGTAACTCTGGCAGTAAACTCTCGGTTTCCCTTTTAGTAGGTGATGGTTTGGTGTTGAAGAAGAGGAGGAGGAGGAGTCTGGATAAATGCTGGCTTGTATCACTAGCGGCCAATAACTCCACTGCTCCATGCCTCTATAATATGCTTTACAAAGGTTGGAATAGGATTTAGCTCTCATTGCCTCTGACACGGCTTCAGAACTAGCAAGTTGCCTGATTTGTCATCAGTGGTGTCACAATCAGGTTGCCTGAGCAAATAAGGGCAGTACCTCAGAAGGGTGGAATTTGAGGATGTGACATTACTTCCCGGTGACACTCTAGAAATTTCCTCCAATCTGCTGAGTAAAGACCATCGAGACGTGAGGAAATTCCTAGAGTATCACTATAGAAGCAATTTCCTGACCTTTTCTCCTGCTCCTCAGTTTCTGAACGGCAGGGGATTGGGGCTGAGGGTGGGGGTTTACCTAGGGTTGCCAACCACCATATAGAACCCAGAACTCTTTTAGAATTATAACTGATCTCCAGACAACACAGATCAATCCCCTGTAAGAAATGGCTGGTTTGTAGAGTGGATGCCATGGTATTATACCCTGCTGAGTTCCCTCACCAAACCCCACCCTCCCCAGGTTCCACCTCTAAATCTCCAGGAATTTCCCAACCTCAAGTTGGCAACCCTGGGTTTACCCCCTGCTGGTGGGCAAATGGCAGGCCTATGTCACAAATAGTGTTCAGTCAGTACCTGTGACCCTTGTATGACCATGTTCCACTCAACACTCCAAATACGAAGGGACTTTCTTGTTGGGGGAGTGGGGGGAAGAATGGCATTTTCCTAGCAATAAAAATATTGTGTTTTGCTTGTATGGAAAATGTGCTTTCCCTGACGCAAAAGCATTTCCTTGAGAGAAAAGGTCTATTCACACACACACAGTCCAAGGTCTGAAAAAGTCCTAGGCGTTGCATCATTAATATATTTTTATCTGGATAGGTTGTGACTCATGCATGGCATTTTGTACAAATGGAAACCTGGATGTGGATGCCCCTTAGTTCTTTGGAAAGCTATTATGGGGTTGCACCCCGTGTTCCGCACTAAGATGCCGCTGTATCCATGACCCAAAGCTGCATAGCATCTCGATTCCATCCAATAAAGACCGGTCACAACCTTCTACAATAGTGTCTTTACCCCTGAACAAAATGTATTGATTTATTTATTTTGAGACATCACACAGACAATTGCTTAGTCAGGCTTATGCGCTGTGATCTTTGACCCACTAGAGGCCAAGAGATCAACTGGTATGTTCCACTCCTACCCACCCACCCCAGTTCTTCTCTTTGGGCTCCTCTCCCTTTCAGCCCTCTGTGCCATACGGCAAGCAAAACACAAGCCTGATCAATACACCGCAACCAAACCTTGTGACCTTGCAACCTGCCTCCTGAAGGTCAAAGGGCAAAGTGGAATGTTACCCGTGTTTTCATTGCTAGGTTTCCAATCCAGATCTTTCACTTGCTGTCTCAGTTCTTTTTCTCTTTTTCTTGATTTTTCTAAGGGCCAAGCTACAAGTGACGAATGACACTTGAACGGCAAGTGAACAGACTCACGTGTCTTCTTCCCTGTTCATTTGCGCTCCACTTGCGCTCACTTGATCACTACGTGGTGATCAAGTGGAGCGCAAGTGAACAGGGAGGAAAACACGTGAGTCTGTTCACTTGCCATTCAAGTGTCATTGTAGCTTGGCTCAGAGGGCCAAGCTACACATGACGAATGACACTTGAACGGCAAGTGGATTTAGTGGAGGGCAAGTGAACAGGGAGAAATACACTTGCCGTTCAAGTGTCATTCGTCATGTGTAGCCTGGCCCTGAGTCTTCTAGGGAAGGATATTCAAAACAAACTGAACTGGGGGATACTAATACAGATCGGGGGGGGGGGTTTGACATGAGGCTCCCAGCCACCATCATCCAGGTAATTACAGAGGAAATCTCACAGATGGACCAATGGTATCATCTGTCTGACAGTCAGAGCTACCATCGCATCAAAAAGCACTGAAGGTGCGAAATGCCCACACCAGGAAGTACTTCCTTCTTGCTGCTACTCCTGTGCCTGTTTTCCTCACTGATCACACAGCAACATGTACCCTGAAGTAAATTGTAAAGAAGAGATGATAAGCAAGCAAGAAAATTAAGTCCTTGCACTGGGAAGGAATATAGAGATGGGAAAAGATAGGGCGTTGGTACGGGATATGGTGCTACATCGACTGTTTGCAACACTGTTGTAGTTTTAATGTCTGTGAAAACGTTTTGGCAGTTTTGCAGTTTTTTTAAATAAATTGTAATCCACCTTGAGTCTTAGCGAGAATGACAGACTAGAAGTGGAGAAGGAGAGACTGTTGTAAACCACTTTGGATTCTCACTTGGGAGAAAACTGGGGTTTAAATGAAGTTAATAAATAACCAAATAAAACACAAATAGAAGAGCAATACAACTAAACTAATCAAAACAAAAAATATTAAAGCAGTATAAGCTAGTGGGGGGTTTTGATCAGGGAAGCAGTGCTTTGGTCCAATTACAGAAATCAAACATGTATCTCTCTCCATCCCCTATGGCTGTTTCCACACATCCTTAAAGGGACAGCCTACTCACTGAACATTGGCAGCTTCCCCCCCCCTTGATTTCAGACGTCTCTGTTTTCAAACAGTTGCGGGCTGTTTGGCTCCTGGATTTTGGCGCCTTTTCTGGGACCGCAGGAAAGTCCCAGGCTGCACTTTCTTACAGTCCCAGAAAAGGCACCAAAAAAAAGGAAGCTGAACAGTCTGCAACCATTTTGAAAATGGAGATGTCTAGAGTCAAGGGGGAAAACTACCAGCATTCGGTGAGTGGGTCATCCCTTTAAGGACGTGTGGAAGCAGCCTATCATGGGATTGTTACACTGCTGATCTTCTCTTGAAGGGTAGGAGAAGTGGCAGCAAAAATCTGCTCATGACCCCCTATGATCTTCTTGTTGCTTTGGAGGATGTCCCAAGAAATTAATCCAGTTACTTCTGCTAATTTCCAGAGAAGATTCAGGGAGTGGAAGAGGTGTCTACCCATCCACAGTGCTGGCAATGTTAAAAATATAGTCTCCAACAATGCATTCTTCCGAGAGCCCCCATTCCATGACCAAGCTGATGTCAGGGAAAGCATGCCTAGATAATTTAGCCTGTTGACACTCACAGTTCCCAACAAGAGAACAGAGAACAGGAAAGGCAAAGAGAGGCAAATTTCCATCCCTGTAAAACCTGTTTCTTAACTGAGATGTTAAGAGCACAGAAGTGACAGGCCAGCCAACCATACAAAAGTGATTAGAGGGATTTCAGGCTTAGCAAGGAGTTGAGTCCGGAGCGACACTTGGGAATTGTGTTAAGCCAAACTCTGTTGCACCTAGAAGAGAACCGCAACTCTGCTCTTAACACACACGGCAACTTTTAGGCCTTCCCTGAAGAGATGAAAGAGTTGCTGATCTGAAGAGGACAGGGAGCAGAGGAGAAGGAATTTTGTTGGGGGTAGCATGGTGCCTAAGATGGGGAGCAGAAAGAAAAGCCAACATGGAATCAATGAGTATGCTGAATTAAGATCGCAGGAACTTATCTGGAGGACAGCAGATCCTCTTGGCAGCTCGTACTTATTAACCCTTCTGAAGCCTCAGTTTAAAAATAAAAGGGATATTCAGTTCCCTGCTGAAGTGCCCTATTTTTGAGGGGCTGGCATCACCTTGGCATATGATGCACAGAAGGCAGTTATTTCAGGCAAGGTGTGCTATAGATAACTGGCTTGCAAGCAAGGTGTCATTTTCTTTCAATTAAGTTTGTTGCGTTAGCTCTGGTGAGAATTCCCTCCTCTTGGCTCACTCAGTCACCCCCATTCTGAGCATCTTGAAGAAAGTTACAGCAAGTTCCCTGGACAAGATGGTTGCAAAAAACGCAGGTCTTATTTTCTGGTTCATCACAGCGCTTTCCCCTAGCTTGACTGTCATGCTGCTCAAAAGCAGAAGAAACAGGTACAAATGCTGGTAGAAACAAACCAGAAAGTGGGAAATTGATGTTTCCGTTGAAGACTCTCATGCTGTTTGAGAAAGTCAGGAATCCTTCATCTTGGAAATCTTTCTGAGGCTGCAAAGCAAAATGAAGTTTCTGTCTTTGGCAAGTTGTGGCTTCCTCCTGTGAATTGCATTACTGAAATTCACAGAACAGCTGCTGCTGAAAAGAAAAAACAAAACAAAAGAACCCAAACCCAAAATGTTGTTTTATATTGTTTTGCTTTGGGCAGCTTTTTAAAGGAGAGATGGAGTCAAATAAAGCTGAGGAGATAAACTGTCAGTAGAGGTGTGCGACGGAAGTTGACCTATAGTTGGGACTCCCATCTTCCAATTGGTATAAAAGATAAAGTATATATGTCCAGGATTCTTGAGAGTGAATAGGGATTTAGGTCAAACTACAGAACTCCAGATATATCAATTGGTGTCAGAATGCAACAACAGAGAACCTCATATGGATTGAGGCTGTGACATTGGGGAACAGGGAAATTAATTCACCCCTTGAGCCACTTCTCTGGCCCCAGCATTGATTTAACCACCATATGGAAAAGAGACAGGTGCAGCTGACTTTGTTTCTTACCATGGTTTAAAAGCCTGAGGAAAGGATCATGGGAGAATAATTACCCTCCTCCCCCCGCCACATTGGGTCCCCTGCAACTACTTGTTGTGGCCTAATAATACCCTCCAACAAATAGGAGGCACTCTAAGGAGATTCCACTCAACAAGAAAGCCACAAACTCTCCCACAAAACAGTCATAAACAGTCACAAATTCACTCAATCTATTTTTTTTCAAAGTGCTGGGAGGGAAAAAATGCTAAGTACTAATAATAATCATAAATATCAATACAATCTATAAATATTATAAATATCAATACAATCAATACAACCTGTAAAAAATTTTGGAGCATTATTACTTATAGATTGTATTGATTGTATTTATTTGCTTGCATTTCATGTATTTATGATATTTATGATGTTTATGAAACAAACCAAACGAACCAGCCTAAAGTTCATGGGAGTTCGTCAGAAATGGGCTCTGATGAACTGCCGATTAACGAACCATGAACCAGCCCGGTTCATGCCGAACTTTGGTCCATATTTCAGTTCGTGCCCATTTCTAGTGGCCACTCAGGGCACTAGCAGCCAGAACAGATCACAGATGGAGCCAGGGAAGAATTTGGACTTCTGCCTCTTCACACACAAAGATTGACACACCCACCCATATATAGGTTCGGGGAGCCCCAGTAAATGTATTAGATGCCAAGGAGGTCAGACAAGCATGGTTTCCTACTCAGGACATTTTATCCTGACAACAAACCAATGAGGAAGATTAAACAGTGGTGACTTAAACTCTGGTCTGCCTGGTCCTTATCTGATGGTCTAACCATTACACAACACAAGATAGGATGGGTCATGGCACTAGACCCAATGATGGAGAAACAATGGTTGCACCAGTATGCAGAAGAAGAACCAGGTGCAAGATGAAAAAAATTATTCAAGTCACAAGCAGCTCTATCTTATTAATTCCATTCCTCAAGGTGACAGTTGAAATACTTCCTAGAAGATCTCTTGATGAAGCTTTTAAACAAAAAGCTTGGGATCTACAAAATTTGAATAAAATATTTTCACCTTGCACCTGATGTAAGGGACTAATCAGAATGACCAAGTGGAGACAAGCTGGACTCTAGCCATACCAAGCTCTCTTCTTCCCTCTACACCATGTGTGCGTTATGTGCTGTCAAGTTGCCTCCAACCTATGGCGACCCTATGAATGAAAGACCTCCAAAACGTCCTATTATTAACAGACTTGCTCAGATCCTGCAAACTGGAGGACATGGCTTCTTTCATTGAGTCAAGCCATCTCATTTTAGGTCTTCCTCTTTTCCTACTGTCTTCGACTTTTCCGAGCATTATTGACTTTTCCAGAGAATCTTGTCTTCTCATGATGTGACCAAAGTATGATAGCTTTAGTCTTGTTATTTTAGCTTCTAGGGGGAATACAGGCTTGATTTGATCTAGAACCCACTTATTTGTCTTTTTGACTGTCCATGGCATCCGCAGAACTCTCCTCCAGCACCACATTTCAAATGAATCAATTTTCTTCCCGTCAGCTTTCTTCACTGTCCAACTTTCACATTCATACATGTTATGGGGAATACCATTGTGTAAATTATCTTGATATTGGTCCCCAGAGAGACATCTTTATCTTTAAGGATCTTATCTAGCTCCCTCACAGCTGCTCTTCTAAGTCTCAATCTCCTTCTAATTTCTTCATTGCAGTCTCCTCAGCCAGGGTAAAGGTGTTTATTACAAAGTGGAGCAACTTGGAATAGTATGTTGGGAGGACTGTTAATATTATGGCCTAGAACTCCAAACAATTGTGTAGGTTAGCTTTGCATACATCCAACCAGCTAATTGTAATGGTATCACTGGTTAGGCCTGGATAGATTTGACTTAGAATTTTATATAATTTTCATCTTGCCCTTTCTCCAAGGAGCGTGGAATGGCATACATGGCTTCCCCTTCCTGCATTTTATCCTCACTGCAACCCTGCAGAGTAGGCGAGATTCAGAGAGTGACTGGCCCGAGGCGACCCAATGAGCTAATACAGGGATTTGAACTTGGTCCAACACCCTAATCACTACAGTGGCTTTTCATGTGGTGCCTGTATTTTGAGCCCACACATCTCGCTTGCCATTGGCCCATCTAGGCCATTTTCCAGAGCTCCCCAATATAGCTGGAGTTCTAATCACATTTTTCTTTATTAATAGTGGCAGCACTGCTTCTTCTTACTCTTTAAAGCAAGTTTTCCCAACCTTCAACCAAAGAAAAAAAAATCACCCATACTCAGAGGATCCCAGTTCCCATGAACTACTTATCTGGCTTTGCCCCGTGATTAGATCAGTAACTCATACAGAGACACTATGGAGCTTTCTCTGAGAACAGGCAACTCTGCTGCATTCTGCATGGAGCTGGCCACGAGCCCATCACCCCTAACACCATTAACCACCCCTGCCAGAAGCTGATTGGAAGGAGGCCAATCTATGCAAAGAGGTAGCAGGCAGCAGCCACTTCTGTGGGCAGTTCCTGAGCTCACAGGAGCTTTTGAATTAATTTTCTTCCAGCATGCTTGTGCACAAAGCCACACTCCAGCGATTACTGGTCTGCTGTGCCTGCAGCAGCTCTCCAAGATCTGAAGGAGACATCTGGGCCAGCTTTGGAACTCAAGCTGCTCTCACAGAACCTACAGCAGCAGGCACATAGGACATGCTCAGCACCCGGAGGAATGGCCCTTCTGCTTTAAGGTGCTTAGCCCTCCCTTGGAACAGTGAGTGTTTGACAGTGCATGGGACCAACACCCAGACTGCAGAGCCAGTTTGGTGTAGTGGTTAAGAGCGGCAGGACTCTAATCTGGAGAACTGGGTTTGATTCCCCACTCCTCCGCTTGAAGCCAGCTGGTGACCTTGGATCAGTCACAGCTTCTCGGAGCTCTCTCAGCCCCACCCACCTCAGGGTGACTATCATGAGATAACACACTTTGTAAACCACTCAAAGTGGGTGTTGGTGCACTGAAGGGTGGTATATAAATCAAATAATTATCAGTCAACCAGATATTGGGGGGTGGGGGACGACAAATTTGTAGCATATGAATTGGCCGTAGACTCAACTACACAGGATGGTCAGAGTCCTAGCATAGTTTTTCCTCTTGAAAAATTAAGTACAGCCATTTGGATTAGGCACAAGGAGACTTGGCTCTCCCAACACTGTTCTCCCAACCTAAAACCTCCTTAGAAAGCCCCTATTTGCCTATTGGGGTAACGTACCATCACCGAAGTCATGAAAAGTGTAGCGCATCTTTAGAACCAGTCCTAAAGGGAAATTATACCACCTCACAAACAAAAATGACTTCTCCAAGGCCAGGTTAGGCAAGCTGCATTTACTCAAAGGTTTGTTACTTCGGCTGCAGGCAAATCCAGTGGTTTTTTAAAGACAAGGTCATCATTCAAGGTCATCATTCATTGATTCATAGTCTGGAGCAGGGCTTTTTTTCAGCTGGAACGCGGTGGAACAGAGTTCTGGAACCTCTTGAAAATGGTCACATGGCTGATGGCCCCGCCCCCTGATCTCCAGACAGAGGGGAGTTTAGATTGCCCTCCGTACCACTCCAGGGGCATGGAGGGCAATCTAAACTCCCCTCTGTCTGGATATCAGGGGGCGGGGCCATCAGCCATGTGACCATTTCCGCCGAGGGCGACTTAAACTTTTAAAAACTCCCCCGCTTGTTCCAGCTGCCCCAAAGTGATGTCATTGGCCCTGGGAGCATGCGTGCACTTTGCACAAGCACATGTGGTACCAGGGGCACCACCTCCCACCAAGAGTTGCCCCCTGTGCTGGCAACCCACTGAGTTCTACCACCTCTTTTCCCAGAAAAAAAGACCTGGTCTGGAGTCAGATTTCACCATCAAGACATGCTCCTTTGCTGGGAATATACATTTCCTATTCCATCCCTGTCCAAAGACCAGAACATGAGACCATCTTCAAAATTAATATATTTTTATTGAATACTTACTTTGGAGCGGTTGAGGAACACCACCCATAGAATTATTTCCCTTATTTCAGCAGTGGTTCAGTAACAGTTTAATCAGATTTTAAAAAAGGAAAAAAATACAACTGAGTTGCTGTAATAAATATGTTTGGATGCATTTCTTTTATTAAATCTTTTAAAATAAACTTTTCAAATAAATATTCTTTTGCCTTTTAAAATGGTAAATGTGATAAAAAATATATGTACAACAGACTGAAAGGTGTATAAGGAGCAAGTGGCATGGAAAGGGGAGGAAGAACTGAATTTTTGGCGGGGCTCTGCACACCACACAGAATGCTTTGGTAACCTACAGAGGACAGAAAGCTGAACTTGAGGGGGGGGATGAGCCTTCTGAAGACAATGCTCAGAGCAGAAGCCATCTGGTGTCTGGATGGATGGGGGCCTTCAAACAGAAGATAAGAAGTTGATTGTGACAGCAAAGGTGGTGGGGGGGAGAGGCGAAGCAGGCAGCATGATCGTCAGCAGCAGCACTGGGCTGAGATACCGACAGTGTCCCTTTCACTGCCAACACAAGTATAACATTACCAGAGGGCCAAATATGCTGCTGTTTCATCTCCTGGTTGTCTGAATGCACCTCTGGGAGATCATTGCTTTGATGCTTCCAGCTAAACAAGCCCCCCCCCCCAATTGTTCAGATCCCAACAGAATTCATGACCTAACCTAAGGCAGGGAAGGGGCATTCTCTTTAGAGATCTGAAAATTGAGGAGACTAATCTCTTGACAGCGTGTTAGGAAATTCAAAAACTGCAAGTTGTAGTCCAGGCCTGGAATACACCCACCTTTGGTAGGCCCCCAAGATCCCACTTGATACAAGTCAGCTCAAGAAATCCTTGAAAGAGAAGACCTCCTAGGAACTCCGGTGCAAGAAGATGGCAATGGAAGTTGGCATCACACACAGAGCTTAGGTAGCCCTTTGGCATTTGTACGTGTACCAGGAAGCCAGGCCTTGCATATGGCACCAGTCATAGCAGGAATCGAGAGAGGATCCCTAAGCCACCACCGCATTCATATATACAAAAATATATCAAAGGAACCTCTAAATGAAGACAAATCAGTGGGTTGTGTGCACATGGGGTCCCTGCCCAAGATTAAGAGGGGCCAGGAAGAAGCGAGAAGCTGAGTTATCTTGATAGCCTTCAGTGGGTCAAAGGCACCACTAAACAAAAAACACAGTTCTACAGCAGCTCAGTCACTTTCAGCTGCCTTTCTAGGACTACAGAAAGCGAGGAGAATCACCAAGCCCCTGGGAGGATGGTGAACTGAAATTGGTTTGGGAGATCACAAGCTGTCTGGGTCAGGTGTGTGAACTTTCCTTCTTAAGCCTGGAAGGGCAGAAGACATATAGCTTAACCAGGTTTTCATTCAACGAGGCTAGAATTTGCAGAGCCGGCCAAAAAAATAAAAGTCTACCCACATGCAGTAAAGTGCCTGAACCACACATTTTCAACCCTCTTTCCCCCACCCAATGGGAATATCTATGGCTTGTCAACAGCCTGAAGAATATACCTCTGACTCTGAACCACCTCCACTTACTCCCAAGGAAACGCCTGTTAACCAGTGTCCAAATTGCTCCACTAGGGTCAGCTTTCCCCTCCATGCAATAGTGCAAAGCCTCCCAGAAGAATCGAGCCCACACACCCACCCCCTCTGGTCAAATGGAATCAAAGTGCTTGCAGTTAGACAAGGAGGGGTGAGAACACTCTCCGCTCCTCCCAGCGAGCTCTCCGGAAGACGGCCAGCCTTTCCCTTATCCCTGCCCCGTCAAATTGGAAGCTCAATTCTCAGTCACAGGAGTATGTGCAATCATCATTTTCCACATGATTGTACATTTTTCCTTCCCTCCATTCTCTGTTTTCAAGAGAAACCATGTCACACGACAGCTGTCAAGTTAAAAACTGTCACCCTGAGCAGTTGGAAGCTGCTGCTTAGCTGTACAGCAGGATATGGTACTGGGTATGCCTTACATTTAAGAAAGGGTCAGCTTATTGTGCTCAAAGGAGAATCTCTACTCTGAATGGTGATAGAGGAAGAAATGCATCAGCTACAGAAGTGATTTGGCAAGCAAGGAGGGGCAGACAATGCCTACCTTTAGCCCTGGCTAGACCCACAGTGATGTTTCATGCTATCCAATACCCTATTAAGCCCAGGAAGGATGGAGGTCGAGCCTGCATTGTTTCGGGCCCAGCAGACTTGAGGCTTCAGATAATAGACTGTGTAGAAGCCCACCCCTCACACCTTGTGGCTGAGCCTGTCTCACATCGTCATGCAACTGAAGAAGTATTCACCCTCAAAAACCGTTAAACACTTGTGACTTTTAACCTTCCTCCCCCCCTTTCCGGACAAACATCCTCAACTGTTTCCCGTCTTGTCAACCCAAAAAAGCACATCTATTTGGTGCAGCCATCTCCGCTCGCTATGGTTTGGAAGCTTCTCCTTCCCCCTCCCTCTGCAAATTGTGCAGGGCAGAAAGAGGTGTGGAACATGAGCCCTAAGCTTGGGATTATAATGGCCTTATTCCCCAGGTGTTGCAGTGCTCAGGTGCAACATTAATTTTTGGGACCCACCACAGGCTCCTAACTCATAAGGCATTCTGGAGGTCAGAATCCTGAGCCATCCTGTAGCAAATCACTATCCCACCCTTGACTGTGATCATTAGTGTGTGTTTCAGCTTCCCATTCCACCTGCCCGTGGCCATTGGCAAGATGTGCAAAACCCTTGAAGCTCAACTAGGACGAGAGGTCTCCATCATGGAACAAGCTTCACTACCCAACGGGGGTTTCGGTGATTGGCCTCTGTGCTTTGTCCCCAGGCAGAGGCTTTCACAGCAGGAAAAGCTGAAAGAGAAGATGAAGAACAGCCAGTTTCCCCCTTAGTGAGGCAGGAAGGAGGCGTCATACCGGCTTGTCCAAAGTCTTGGGGAAGGCTGCCCCGCTGGACGAGGAGATCTTCCGACAGACCGTATTGGTGTGGCTCTGGCAGCGGCAGCCAGGCCGTTTCAGGGTGTCGTAGCCCCGCTGGCAAAGTTTGAGGCACCCCAAGGTTGGAAAGTAGCAGCACAAGCAGGGCATGAGCAAAGAGAGGAAACTCATGGCAACCCAGCGGGCACAGCAGGAGCCAGGGCTGCACGAGCATGGGTCATCGGCGCAGGTGTCCTCGTCATCCGAGGAACAGTGGTAGAAGATGCCCTTGACACAGCAGAGGCAAGTCCCATAGTCAATGAGGGTCTCCGGAGAGCAGAGGCAGCGCTGGTTGCAAAGCCAGCAGGAAGGCAGGCTGCGGGCAGCCGCACAGCGGGCACACTTGCAGCGGCCACACTCCTCGCAGATGAAGAGGTGGCCCGTGTGGAAGGAAGGCGGCTTCTCGGCAGCCCCCTTCAGCAGCTCCTCGGGTTTCAGGTCACCAGCTCGGGGCTGCGTCCGGACGAGGGAGTGCCCAGAATGCGAGGGCGTGATCCCGCTGAGGAGCCGCTGCTCGGAGGTGGTGGTGCTGTGGGAGATGGAGCTGGCAGTGCTGGAATGGCTCAGGGGCTGCTGGAAAGTCAGCCCCGGGTGCGGCGGATGAAGGTCCTGGACAACGGAGGACACCAGCTGCTCCGGAACCGCCTCCTGCTTGTGGGCCCCCTGCTGCTGGGACACAGAAGGGGGCTTGAAAGCGGCCGAAGGTCTCTCCACGTAGTCATTGGAGGCACGGATGGCACGGATCTGGTCAATGGAAAGCACCTGTTGGAACTCCTCGGCCACGGCGTCCATGTTCTCTTCAGGGCTGCGCTCGGCTGTGCTGGAAGAGTGGGGCATTCTGGGGAAGGACGAAGGCTCGAGTCAACAGGGAACATCAGAAGATCCTACAGGAAAAGGATCGGGAAGCAAAAAAAAAAAGCCCAGTTGAGACATCGTAGGGGCAGGGGGAAACAGAGAGGCATGAACAAGGAGATGAACCCTGCACTCTGACGGAGCCCCGCTTAAGGCACTTTTAGGAAGGGGGAGGAATACTGATAGGGAACCCCCCAGCAGTCTGCCTCCTGGATCAGATCCACACCGACTGGATTACCAAGGAGTCTGGGAGGACCCAGTGCATCAGGCAGGATGCTGCAAGGGTGTCCACGCCTTTCCCACAATACCACCTATAGAAGATTTCAAGGCATATATTTAATTTGCAGGGGGAAACTGGCCACACCAAAAGCTGTGTGACTTTTGGGTGCAGATGCTGCTTCTAGCATCATGGGCACCCCTTCTGCTAGGGTCATAGATCCAGAGGAGTTAGTCATGTTAGTCTGTAGTTGCAAAATAGTAAAGAGTCCAGTAGCACCTTTAAGACTAACCAACTTTATTGTAGCATAAGCTTTCGAGAACCACAGCTCTCTTCATCAGAGGCATCTGATGAAGAGAGCTGTGGTTCTCGAAAGCTCATACTACAATAAAGTTGGTTAGTTTTAAAGGTGCTACTGGACTCTTTACTATTTTGCTCGTTCTGAGAACGTGATTCTCGAAAGCTTATGCTACAATAAAATTGGTTAGTCTTAAAGGTGCTACTGGACTCTTTTTGGTATCTCCCAAGCAGCTGTCTCATCTTGGTACCCAGCTGCCCTTGAGCTAGTTCATACAGAGAGCAACAGTCTATGGAGAAGAGGGCTTGTTCTTCAGGACATCAGAACGGGGTAGACAAACCATTACTAGGAGTTACTTCTGAGCAGTAAGCAATATCCTGAGCTACTCTTCCCACCCCCAAATATTGTTCCATCCTAAAAACTGAAATGAAGCTATTAGCTAAGCAGCGAAGAGAGAAAGTCCTATGAAATAACAGCATTTTTACAAGATAAAAGCTAGAGCAGATCTTTTCATGAACGTTTTGGGGGTGCATGAGCTTACTCTGCAGGATATGTGAACTACCAGAAAGCTACCTTTGGGAGACCCCTGAGAAAGAAACTTTTTTCAATAGGAAGACAGAGCTGGACAGGCCCAAACTAGAGACTTTTTTTGCAAGTTTGGTTTGGGATCCCTGACCTAACTTTCAAACCATGGGGCTGGAATGCATCTCCCAAGCACTCAGGGACTTAGAGCCATGGTGTTGGGGGAAACCAGGACTCAATCATAATGTCAGGGGCAGCCCTTGGTGGCAAGATAAAATCACAGGGGGCAGGGCTAGGTTCAGGCTGCAAGCTAACCATTTCAGCTGTGAGTCTTGGCAGCTGTCTGTCCCGGAGGGGAGGAAGGAATGACTTAAAGGCCAGCAACCTCATCTCTGGATAGCTGAAAGAGGCTTTCCAGTCAATGAAGCCAGGACAGCTGGTAAGAACCGCTGCCTGAGCTGTACAAAGGGAACGAGCCGTGGAAGAAGATTGATTTTTTTTAGCCAGGTTGACCTTGAAGAAGAGCAAAGATGGAGGGAAGATCAAGAGGCGGCTTCCTTTGATGGCTAAAAGCCAACGCTACTTTGGGTGTTCTCCCCGGGTTTGCCTCTCCCCACCCTGCTAGGGGAAGAAAAGCAGTCAGCCCAGATTCACTGAAACACCCGCTCAGCCTCCAGACAAGCCGAGGTTGTAAGGGGGAAGAAGAGGAAGCTCAGAGCAAGGTCTTAGAAATCGGTTTCTATTCTCTGAGCCTGTGCAGAAGGCCTTTTAAGACACAGGATAACCACAGCAACTTTCTCTCACACTCACTCACTAATGGAGCAAGAATGCCTGCCAAGTGGAGCACCGAAACTGCCCCTGCTAGGCCCTTGTCAATGGAGATACACCCAACTTGAATCACTCCAAAGGTCACAATAGCCTCCGAAAGATATGGGTTAGTTACAATGCTATTCTTTTTTTAAAAAAACTTTCTGCTTTACCCCTCTGCCCTGCTTTACCCCTCTGCTGTGCACACAGCATTCCCCCTTCTCTGTATCACTAGAAGGGTCCCCATCCTTAAATGAACCATTTCACTCTTTCAGCTCCAGGATGCTTTCTCTGCAAATGCGTATTTCTCTCTTCAATCATGGCCCACCCAATTCCTCCCCCGGATCCTCCTTCTCCCACCCCACAGTCTCCATACTGCCAACTCGCATCCATTCTCTCGTTTTCCTTTTGCACCTTCCTCTTTCCCCCGTTCTTCCCACGGGCTCTTTTGGCACCATTTCCCTCGCCCCTCCCCGCTGCCTCTTTGCCACTCCTCTCAAAGTCAAATGGCAACTGCACACAAGGCTGTCACTCTCCCAGCAATTCACATCAGCGACGGAGTGGCGTCTCAAGCACAGGTGGGACCCTGCAGCAAGACTACCTGCAAAGGGAGATGAACTCCATCAGTGCTGCAAACAATGGGAATTTGAAGTCCCCCACCCAGGCTGCAAATGGGAGGGCACAACCCACCGCAGAGCTAACACACAGAAGTGTGATCCTAAGTGAAAATAATCTTAAAACTAAAAAGATTTTATCCAATGGGCTCCAGTCCACAAAATTTTTAATAGCATAAATTCCTGGCAGGTCTTTATCATACTGCAAGACACATGCAACACACCAACATGGCTACACCTCTGGCTTCAAATGGATTAATTCCAGTTATACAGTCCTGAACTACTATAGTCAACCTCCAAAAGATGGGTAGAAGATGAAAGCGCTGCATATAACTCCAGCACTGGTGCATGGCATAGCCTTTCTTGTGCTGGCAGGGTGGGCGCTAGAAATTTGCACCCGCCAAAAAAGCCACACATGAACATCGATAAAGAAAGTTTATGCCTGAATATGCTAAGGTCTCACACAAATCAGAATGCAATTTCCTCCGTATTTGGGAGCATATCTTTTATCTGGAGATTCTAGGATGCTTTAGCTGGTCCTAGGACAGAGGACTCCGGCACCATCACACACAAACCTTAAGGCAACTATTCCTTCTATCAGATGTGAGTCCTGCACTGACTAGACTGCATTCCATTTCTCACTCCCATGTTATCAAGCCTTTACATAGCAGACGGGAGAAAGGCTCAACAACATCCGTTTCTAGCTGTATGTGTGAAAATACTCCTGTCCTGCGATGCGATCTGGAAAGTAGAAAGAAATGATGAGAATGAAGCAGAGCCGAGGCACCGAGGCTGGCCTTTAGCAGATATCTGGTCCAGACTCTAGCAGATTTCAGGTCAGACTGTATAATACTGGATAGAATATGGATCTTTGTGGGTCAATGGGAGCCATGCTTGCTCAATCTGGATTCCCACCTCCTCAGCTCCCATGCATGACCTAGGGAGACCCAACATGATCTACCAGACATAGCAGGAATTTTGCTACAGAGGTTCAAGCCAAATCCAAATGCATCTTGATAACTCACCAGGAAGCTTCCAGAAAGGCAGTACTTCCCAGGATTAGGTGATTTCAGGGATTTTTAAAAAAAACCAGCTGGAACACCATCTGTCCACTGGAAACTGCTTCTGAATGTTTGGGCCCAGCTGAATACAGGTGCAAGTCCACCATTTAAGGCCAAAGAACCCCTATTCCATAACTCTGCAATGTCACTGCGCAAGCCGATATTGGGTACACCACTGTAAGACTTGCAGATTTCATTTTAAAAAAACATGAACATGTCAAGTTTCTAGCCCATAAGGCCATAAAGACAGGATTGAATGTGGGTTTAGCAAGACCTGGCAAAGTCTATGGGCAGGAAGATGCTGAGCCAATCTTCCAGCTGTCAGTAGGCGGGGCTCCAAGGCCCTGCATCATTCCTTCCCCCTCCTCACCACTAGCTGAAGCAGAATAAATTATGCAAGAGGAAGCCAATAAGCATCACGTAGACAATTTGCAGAGTTCAGCAGAGAATTTGGGTGCATAGACGCAGAGCCCTGCCAATAAATGCTATGATTTTACATGTAGGTCCAAGGCCCAAGATCGGACCAGACTGGCT
This sequence comes from Eublepharis macularius, assembly GCF_028583425.1. NCBI lineage: Eukaryota > Metazoa > Chordata > Lepidosauria > Squamata > Eublepharidae > Eublepharis > Eublepharis macularius. Next base: position 22,136,639 of record NC_072802.1, read on the forward strand.
TTAGGACCCAGCAAGATTCTCCAGCACCAAACAGGATTGGGGGGCAGGAGAGAGAGGATGAGAAAAAGAGGATTGAATGACAATAAATTGTTTGCCATTCCGGATGCGATGAATCCAATCCAGCAGGCAGGAGAGACTGAAATAGATACTGCAGCGGAGGGAAAAGGGGAGGGGGGAGAGGGTGAATCGAAGGGAGCTGGCTGCCACAGCAGCTGGGAGTGGAAGTCACTCCAGAGCAAGCCATTGAAGATACCCCCAAAAAAGGAGCTGTACTTTTGGGAAAGCATGAGAACACCTCTGCTTGGTCCCATTGTAATGCTACCATCAGATGGATGGAGCGGGGGGGGGGCGCCAGCTAGCAAGTACTCCCCCCCCCCCAATTTGGTGCAAGTTTACTCAAGCCTCAGCTTGAAAGCTAGCTTTCAAGGGATACAATGCTTCTGAGCAACTGTAAACCCCCCCCCTCCCAATTGTTGGACACTGCCTTCCCACCTACATCAGGTGGTAAAGAGTTTCCCAGGCTTCCCCATGAGTTCCCCCTCTTCTCATTTTCCAAAACCACACACCCCAGGGCAGTGGGCATCTTTTTGCTGGAGCTGACTTTCTCTCGCCCCCCCCCCCCATCCCCAAAAACTGCCTAGCTGAACTGCACACTTCCATTTGCTGGCTGTGTTGCACAGGGCAGGGCTGCGCATCCAGACGCTATGTTATAACTCTTGGCAACTGGTAGGGTGTTGCTGTCGTCCCCCTAGACAGGAGGACAACAGTCATTCTCCTCCTCAAATATCCAAGCTATCAGGTCAACCTGAGATGAAACCGCCCTAGAAATCCCTCCCAGTCTGGAAGTTCTTTAGAGAAGGCCCTGGCCCGATTTGAGATGCAAACAATTGCAACCTATTTTGCCCCTCATGCAATAATAATAAGCATGGTGATTTAAAAAGAAATCTGACAGGAGAATCAATCCAGTAAGACGATGCGAGCTTTGACTTTACAAAGAATGCTTCCATTAGACCGTTTATTTTCTACAAGGGGGAGCTTAAAGCTGATGGCAAATTTAAGACTTTTTTGTCACCGTTCCGTATATACAAGCTAAAGCAGATTTCCTCCACTTCAAAATATATGGAATAAACTTCTCTCCACATTTTATATGGGACCTATTTTTCTTTCTCTGATACTTTAAAAGATGTACCATCTACCCTTCCTTGTATCCGGTGGGTGTGGTCCTACAGTAAGGGGTATTTAGGATTTTGACCTGCAATACTCGGGAGTCTCTCCTTCGCCCGGAGGTCTCAGGACAGCCCTCCACAAGTCAACCTCAGCTTTTCATTTGGACTAAGAAGGGCAGATGCCGCACCTAGAAATGCTACTTTGAAAGCCCCCCAACTCAAGTGTTTCTTACAGCTGCAAATTCAGCAAGTGACTTCAGGTTTCTTACACACACCCTTACAGTGGGTTTCTTACAGCTGCCCTTTCTCCACCCCCCACCCCCCAATATGGGTTAATTTTTTCCTACCTAAGGTTCAGAAGGGATGCAAATGAAGCGTTCTGGCCTTTTGAAAGATACTCCAGATAAGTGCCAGGTCTTCTTCTTAATGGCTATCAACCTCCCTGGATCGCTGTGCCAGTCCCGGAGTATTCAGCAATCTATTACTTGAATAAGCCCTCCCGTTTCCACCCCCCAGCCCTGGCATTTCTCCCTCCCCAGATTACAGATCACAGAGCCATCACCCACGGGCACGGAGTTCTCCAGGATGTCAATGGGCATGGCCCCCACCTTGTCTCTCCTTCCGCAGCCTCCCAGCACCACCCCACGCATCTCCCCCCTTGCCCGCTGCTTCCAAGAGTTCTTGTTTCTCAGGGAAGAAAGTCATACTCCTCCCTTCATGAGACCCAATGGTCACTCCACTCCCCTCTCCAGTATCTTTTACCCTGCCTTAACTGGGACCCAGTACAGACACACAAGCCGCTTAGTTCTAGAGCCATAAATCCCCCAGTCCGGGTCACCTTCCCTGGCAACGTGGCCAAGTTGAAGCATTCCAGCTCGGAGACTCCCACTTTTAGAAGAGCCTTCAGAAATCTGGCGCTAGATGTGCCAACCCACTTCCAGGGGCGGGCAGCTGGCTGTCGCCAGGAAGCCCAGAAGCAGGGCTCAGAGGCGCTTCCCTGTGAGTTGACCCCAGCCTCTGGTATGCAACCTCTGGACATGGAGGTTCTCTTTCGCAGGGCAGGCTGCCCTTCGATCCATCACCGAGCATCCTTTAAGGAAGACTCAGCCTCTCCAATGGCTGCCCAGGCTTCGTGAATGGGGCGCAGGCAGGCACCCCTTCCCATCTCCCCTCCAAAGCCAGCCAGCCATCCTCTCCAGAGCCCTGCCCTGCGTGAATCTGTACTAACCTCGAGACTAGCAACGCTTCCCACCACCTCAGAGGACTGGACGGGCTCGAAATTGGGCCGTTCAGGGAGGAACCTCACGAAGGCGGACTACCGTCCCCACCTGTGGGAGCCCCTACAGACGCAGCCTCTGCTAGCAAGAAGTCAGGCAGCCTCCCCGCTCCCCCGCGACCCCACCCAGCCGACTAAAGGGGCCCCTCCGCCCAGCTACAAGGAACTCGGCCCCAGCGTCCGCCAAGGTCGCCGGAGCCCCCTTCCCATTCACAAAGCCACAGGGTCGCTCGCCACTCCAGCCTGCCCCTACCTATCGGCTCCACAGAGGACGCCCCGGGCGAGTCTCCCGAGGCAGGTAAGAAGAAAGGACTCGACGGCCAGCTTTGGGTCCCAGCCGTCGAGTCCCGCCGAGGCCGGCGTCAGGCTGGCGCTCCGGCCAGCCTCGTCCTGGAAAGCGCCGCCTGGAGAGGCGAGAGCCCCTCCCCAGGCAGTTCCTGTCTCGAGTCCAGAGCCCAGCGCCAACTCGGAGCAGGGGCCGCGACGGCGGCTTTCCCCCACCAAGCCAGAAGCGCTCTCCCAGGCGCTGCTCAGCCCGCCCGGAGAAGAGACCTATACAACCCGAAAGCTTGCGCGTCTAAGGAAAGAAACGGGTCCGCGCGTACGCCGAGAGAGGCTAAGAGGAGCTTTACTCCTAACGCAGCCCCCAGCCCAGCCCAGCAGCCCAGTCAACCTGGGACGGGGAGAGAGAAAGGTGCTGCAAAGCCGCCGGCACTGACTTTCCGCGCATAAGCCCTAGTGGGGAAAGAGGCGGCTCGCCTCCCCGTCCGCCTCCTCTGCAGGCGCTCACCTCGGCGCAGCTCCAGCGTGGCAGGCTCTAGGACGGGCGACGGGAGCGGAGCTTCCCACGAAACCACACCACTGACCGCGCGTAGATAAAACTCGGGCGACGGGCGAGCGAAAGCGCTCCGGGCGAGGAGCGTCCAGGGCCCGCCCTCGGGGCGGAGGAAGCCTCCGAAGGGGCGGCTCCGGCTGCCGCGCGTGGAGCGCTTTTTTGTGAATGTAGCCGCGCTGGCTCGCCGGCTGGTGAATGGAGGGGGCGGGAACGGGCCCTTAGCCCCGCCCCTACCCCTCTCGCCCTCCCTCCCGTTGCTTTCCCGGAGCTCTTAATGCTACCCAAGTGGCGTCATCCAGTTGAAATGGAATCGGCCCATTAGACGTCCCCAAAGGGATCGCGCTGCTGCGCGTCCGCTCCTTCTAACCTGGCCTGCAGCATGGAGAGAGGAAGGGGGAGGATGTAGGAGACGGCGGCGGCTGCTGCTTCAGGGCTAGGACCGCCCGCCAGCCTCCAGAAATCCGGGTCTTAATTTGTGCCGAGAATGTTACAGTTCGGCCTCAATGAAAAATAAGGGCGAAGCTACAAGTGACGAATGACGCTTGAACGGCAATTGTATTTCTCACTGTTCACTTGCCCTCCACTTAATCTACTTGCTGTTCAAGTGTCATTCGTCACTTGTAGCTTGGCCCTAAGAGCGAATGCCTTTGGGCACGTGCAGAGTACCGCCCTGATTCAATAGGACTCATCTTGGGGTGGAGTCTAGGGCAGAAAATGTGGCATGCAGACAGGCTGGGGGAGCTTCAGTCACTGGCAAGGTAGCAGTCTCCTCTGGTCCTGGAGCTGGGTTGCCAAGTCCGGGATGAGAAATTCCTGGAGATTTGGAAGTGAAGCCTGAGAAGGGTGGGGTTGGGGGGAGAGATCTCAGCAGGGTATAGTGCCAGAGACCCCCATCCTCCAAGGCAGCCGTTTTCTGCAGGGGACCTGATCTCTGTTGTTTGGAGATCAGCTGTAATTCCAGATCTCCAAGAGGTTGGCAACTCTATGAGCGCTGCTGCCATTCAAATATAATCCACTACAGCTTCTTGCATTCTAGCTTGAGCCTGTACACTGTTTCATAAAGCCCTTCGGACACTATTTCAGTGCTTCAAAAGGAGAGGTGATGCTGCTGTCATGAGCCTAGGAAGGTTTACTCAGAAGTAAATCTTGGTGAGGCTGACTCTCAAGTATACGGGTATAGGATTGCAGCCATTGTATACTAATGCACTGCCTTCAGAAGCAGTCTTATCTCTGAACACCAAGTGCTTTGAGGGAAGCCCTGCTTGAGGTCTTCTCAGAGCCATATGCCTAGCCACGGCTGAAAACAGGATACTGGAGTAGATAGAACCGCAGGCACTCATCCAGTAGGGCTGTTCTTGTACTCAGCTCGGGACCGCCTCTCCCTGTACGTTCCCCGGAGACTGCTTCAATCAGCGGATAAATGTTTACTGGTGGTCCCCAGCCCTAAGGAAGCCCGCCTCGCTTCAACCAGGGCCAGGGCCTTTTCAGTCCTGGCCCCAGCCTGGTGGAACATTCTGTCAATGGAGACCCGGGCCCAGCGGGACATATTATCATTCCGCCGGGCCTGTAAGACAGAGCTGTTCTGCCAGGCGTTTGGTGGTTGAAGGGGGCGGTGCCATGTCAGCCTCCCACCTTTGGGGTGGGGGGGTTCTCCCCACCATTGCACTTGGTTAATTTATTTCATTATTGTTTTGTATACTGATTTTAGTATTGTTGTTTCCTTGTTTTTATTGATTTTAACTTCTTCACTGCCCAGAGCCCCTGAGGATGGGCTGCATATAAATTGAAATATAAAACATAAAATACAATGTCTTGGCAAGCACTGAGTCCCTAAGCATCTTTAAGAGCTATATGTGCAGATTTGGGGTCACAGAACCCCCTCCTGCCAGGAAAGCCAGCACCAAGAACGCACTGTTCATGCCGGCTTCCCAGACAGGTTCCCTAGGACAGCATCATTCCAAGACCTTCAGGTTTCTCAAGATGGCACAAAGCCGCCCTTCTTTTAGGGCATTTTCACAGATGGCACAAAAAAGCATTTCACATGTGACAATTTTGAGTCATGCACGAATGAGGTTAATGCCAGATGGAGGTGTCTGTTGGAAGAGAAACGGAAGGCACAGTCTAGCTAATGTATATTAGCATTGCGATCAGCTTGGAGCGCAACCCAATTTAGCTTCTTTCCATGTGAAAACACCCTTTTTTTCGTTGCTTGCCACCTGCACTGTGAACTCAAATCCTCTGCTGGTTGAAATATGTGTATGCACTCGTGCATGCGTGCACATACAGTATGAGAGAAGCTGACAGATTTTTTTATGTTTTGTGTGAAAATGCCCTTAAACCTGTGATGAAATATGTGTAATTTACAGCCCAACCCTATTGATTGCCTCTCAGAAGTAAGCCCTGAAGACTTCAGCAGGACTTCCTAGTAAGCAACCTTTGAATGGATTGAGAGTCAGTGTAGAGTAGTGGTTAGAGTAGGATCTGGGCGACCCAGGTTCGAACGCACACTCTGCCAAGGAAGCTTGTTGAACTCCCTCAGACCAATCATACACACTTAGCATACCCTACCTCACAGGGTTGTTGTGAGGATAAAATAGAAGAAGGGAGACTTGTAAGCTACTTTGGTCCCCATTGGAGAGAAAGGCAGGATATAAATGAAGTAAATAAATAATATTCTTTCAGTTCACTTTCTTAAGAGTAAGCGCGAGTGGGAATTTCTATCGAAGGAACAAGCAGATAACTCCACTGAAGGAGATGAAATATTAATTAAATTTAATGGGTAGCTTCCGTTTAATTTTACTTTCTGGCTCTCATCAGGTCTCTGGCTTTTTAAAAAGTTCCAGGTGTTAATCAGAAGGATTATGGGCCACGGTACAAACAGCAGTTTGGCAGGGTGGTGCCAAGAAAATATTTGAAACTGATATGCATAATCACATTTGAAATCTTAAATCATACTGTTGCCCCATCAGTCTTGTGTCTTCTGCAGGGTGTTGGCTTTTGACCTCTTGGTGCTGGAAATTTCCTTGGGTCTAATTTAAAAAAAATGTTTTAAAATGCTTTTTAAAAAAACTCAGAGTAGCTAGTTTGGGGCCAGGATGCCTCCTTAGTTCCAAATTTCCTTGTCAAACTAACAAGGGGAAAGGAGACTTGGAGCTATTTCCGAGATGCATTAGTGTGTGTGTGCGCGCTCTCTCTCTCTCTCTCGCTCTCTCTCCATTTACCTTCCAGGCTCCCCAGCTCCAGTTCTGTCTTTGCAATCTAATAATTAACTGCCATGAATCAGCCCAAATGCTCTGTGACTGGGGAGGAGGAGCTGGGGGCAGGGTGCCTCCACCGTAAGTATTACCAATTGCCACCATAAGCAGTATAAAGCATTTTGCCGTTTCTCATGCCTTGTGGATAGAAGCAGAGAGTAGCTCAGCTTAGGAGGTAGGCTGGTTCCCCTTGCACGATACTTGTTTTTTAAAGGAATAGGAATATTCCTGTCTTGCTGAAGCCAGTCAATGGTAAAGGGAATTCACTTTGTAGACCAGCTGACCATGAGGAGCAGTGGACACATGGCTGATTTTATATGTGGATACATTCTTTAAAATATATTCTGCATAGAATTGCCTCGTTCATCTATTCTAGTTTTTACTGTTCGGGGAGAAGGATACTCTCTGGATGTTTCTCTGCAGACAGCAAAATGTCATGGACTAATCCTACATATACTTGGAGGCACTCTCTTCCCTTGTTTGTTTATTTTAGGCATTTATAGCCTGCTTTTCTCCCCAACTGAGATCCAAAGTGGCTTATAGCATTCTCCCCTCCTCCATTTTATATCCCCACAACAACAACATTGTAAGATAGGTTAGACTGAAAGACAGTGACTGGTCCAAGGTCACCCAGTGAACTTCCTTGGCGGAGTGGGGATTTGAACCTGGGTCTCCCAGATCCTAGCCCACCACTCTAACCATTACACCACATTGACTATGTTACACACATTCCAGGTCTGAGCCTCCGGCCATCTAAAATAGGAAGAAGGGCCAGATAACAGACTATTGATTCACTTGAGATGAGAGTACCAACCAGCCGGGAGGAAACTGTCCTGTCCCTTTAATAATGGACCATTGAAGCTTTTTGTGGCATGGGTGCAAATTACATCACCTGGTAAATAACATCATATTAAGCCTCTGTTGGAAGCCAATGGCAAACTTCCTCTTCTCCTCAGTTGTCTTGAAAACCCCTTGATGGGGTTGCCTTAAGTCAGTTGCAACTTGACAGCCCACACAAGCCTCTGTTTAAAAGACAGGGCATTTTTCCCCTATAGGCAGTTGGCAACCCTGCTTGGGACATCCCAGTGGGTATGTTTTCCTTTGAAGCTCAGGCTTTATACAACACAAGGGATTTGGGACTCCGGCAGCAGTTCTCAAGGGGCTTACTTAGTCCCTGGCCCATCAGAGTAGCTTGCCCAAAGAATGAGAAGCTAGCCAGCTTTCTGCTAGACTTCAGTACTGCCACTGCTGACAGCTGGAGAATTTTAATGCAACTATCAGCTTAGTGCAAATCAGGAGACTCGTGGCTGATGGCTTTTCAGTTTTTCCATTCATGCTGCCCATTAACATTTTCCATGCAAAAAGTGCTTTGTAAACTTACCTTCTTTCATCTTCCACAGCGCTGTGATGCTGTCAATTAGGCTCAGTGGAAAATTTCTACACAGAGAAGCACCTCCTGCCTGCAGGAGGGTGACCATATGCAACAGACCACAGGACCTTAGCATCCACTCCTGCACAGAGGCAGGGAAATCTTTTCTCAGCTGTGCAACACTGTGCCATGAGAAGCAGCATCTATCAAAATGCCCAGTTCAGTATCATTATTAAAGCTTGGAGGAACCAGGCAGGTCAATAGACCAATGTTGGGGAGAGGAACCATTTAGGTCTGAAGGTGGAGATGGGATGGAATCTACTGGGCCAGGACAAGACGAATTCTAGTTTGTCTGGGCTTTACCAAAATGGAACTTGAGTGGAAGCTGGCAGATCATAACAGAAGGTTGGCCAAACATACTCTTTACTGGTGTTTTGGTTCTCCATGCTGGTTACCTGCCAAAACACAGTTTACTGGTCAAACGGTGGGACCTAGCTACACAATACATCATGAGTTCTGTGGACAGAACACCTCGCATTTTGTCAACTCAATAACCACACTGGGACCAGATTCTGGTCACGCTGCATTTTTCACAGTTCTGTCGTGCTTCCCTGGGGGCATTGTAATGACTTAAAAGCCCCTTCCCATCATGCCACAGTCCCAGTTCAAAATGGGCCCCATATGCCTGGACTGCACTCACACTGGGGCTATCCGGATGCCCCAGCTATCCAAAACAGCTCTGTATCTGAGGCCTGAAAGAATATATCCTGGATTGGAAACCAGGTGGATTTTAGCTGGGCCTGATTTGGTCAGCAAAGACATATCACAACACTATTGCTCCTCAAGTTGCAGGAACTGTACATACCAATGCCATGAAGGATTTTAGCGGTAAGTATAGCTCTTAGCAGCCTGACCTGGATAGCCCAGGCTAGCATGAGCTTGTCAGATCTCAGAAGCTAAACAGGGTTGGCCTTGGTTAGTAATTGGATGGGAGACTCCAGGTAAGACCAGCGTTGCTATGCAGAGGCCCTCAATGGCAAACCATTTCTGTTAGTCTCCTGCCTTGCAAACCCCAATAGGGTTTGCCATAAGTCGGCTACAACTTGATCGCACTTTCTATCACCACTACATTGCTCTTAATATGCACAGAAAGGCGGTGAAATGAAAAGACTGCACACAACTGGCAGTAGGGGAACAAAATAAAAAATCCAGTGGCACTTTATAGAATAACATTTATTTCCTTTAACATTCATTCATTTATTTCATGAGTTGTGACTCATGAAAGCTCATATGGAAACAAATGTTGTTGGCTTTTAAGGACTTTTTGTTTTGCTACAACAGACCAACACAGCTGCCCATTTGCAATCGTCATAGTCAGGGCTTTTTTTCTCCGATAAGAGGTGGTGGAACTCAGGACTGCACTTTGGGTCAGCTGGAACAAGGGGGGAGTTTTTTAAATTTTAAATTGCCCTCGGTGAAAATGGCCACATGGCCGGTGGCCCCGCCCCCTGATCTCTAGACAGAGGGGAGTTTAGCTTGCCCTCCGCACCGCTCCAGCGATGCAGAGGGCAATCTAAATGCACCTCTGTCTGGAGATCAGGGGGCGGGGCCACCGGCCATGTGGCCATTTTCAAGAGGTGCCAGAACTCCATTCCACCACATTCCCGCTGAAAAAAAGCCCTGGTCATAGTAGAGGAACTCCATTTTTTTTCAAAGCTACCACTGGTATTTTTAAGTGGGATCCCTGCTTAAATCTGACCTCCTTTGTGGAAAGGATTCTCAGAAGGCCACTGCCCTGGGCTCAAGAAGCCTTTCTCCTGGCAGTGCGTCCAGCTTCCTTGGGCCCAATTGAGCCTTCTTAGCCTGGCCTGTCTGCGAATCTCCATCAAGCAGTCAGGCTGCCAGGGCCATTTTCTGTGCACTCCCAGCCTCAATGTCACTAGGACTCCAGCTGGCATATAAGTGCCCACCCACCTCTCTGCTCACATGGCAGGCCTGGGATTTAGCAAGCTCCAGCAGCTACCCCCACCCACGTTCCTTTCCTTGACTATCAAGGAATAGGAGCAGCTGGAAAACTGAGGGAGACCAAAAGGCTGTGAATACCAGGAGTGTCTGGGCTGGGGTGTGTGAGAGCATCCTGCCCCACCAGGAGTGGGAGGGGACTGCATCAGCATCTGCCGGCACACTATTTTCACAGCTGACATTCTAGCCAGGGCTAAATATAGCCACCTGGGGCTTCTTGCCTGTTAATCTTTAATAAACCTCCCTGGGCTGGTTCACACTTCCTTCCCTTCCTTCCTCTCTCTCTCTCTCTGTCTGTCTTTGTTTTATTCTCCTTTTTGATTTCTCATCTGCTTTTCTATGGCTGTTGTCTTGATGAGATGTTCCAGCTGTACTAAGCAGCTTTGTTGTGGATGCAAAATGCACCCTCTCTCTAGGTTTTTACACCGCTTATAATCAGGCCTTTGATGGCCAGTGGCTACTCCAAGCCATTGGAATTTGCGGTCATACTTCCCCAGCCTGGGTGGGGATTTAAAGAAACATCTTTTCCCCCTAGGAGGAAAAATTAAATCTCAATTTGGCACTTGCTGGAAAAAGTTACTAGATGATACCTGATTTGAAAAAGCATATTCTAAGGCAAAGGGTCTTCAGTTCTTGTATCAGGAGGACTCTCAAGTGGGTGTCACAGGCTGTAAGCATCTCTAAAGCCCCCATCATTTACTGCTGTCTTTTAAAAGAACTTACTACTAATGCACATGTGCACAGAGCAAAGATCCCACACCTCTTGCTTCTCTTTGGATGCACATACAGAGGAGCTACAGGACTGAAAGGTGAAGTCACTCAGCAGTGGAAAGAATTCCTCTCTGAACCTCTCTACACAATACTTTTGATACGTGTCCTTCACGTGTCAGGAGACACAATGTTAGCCAGGAAGTGTAGTTTTGAAAGATGGAGCCGACAAAGATCGTTCTGGAGGGGACAGATTCTCTCTCAGCACTCCGCCGGCTCAGACGTCTCCCCTTCCGGAGCCTTTGCCCTGCCAAGGCTCAGGGCCAAGCTACACATGACGAATGACACTTGAACAGCAAGTGTATTTCTCCCTGTTCACTTGCCCTCCACTCAATCCACTTGCCGTTCAAGTGTCATTCGTCATGTGTAGCTTGGCCCTCAGTTAATTCAAAGGTTTAAGCAGCAAGGGCAGCAGGGCAAAGGCTCCGGAAGGGGAGACACTCTGGCATACAGAGGGCTGTGAGAGAATCCACCCCCTCCAGAGCGATCTCCGCTGGTTCTGTCTTTCAAAACTACGCTTCCTGACCAACATTGCTTCTCTCGACACTTGTCGGACACATGCCCAGGTGTCTCGTGTAGAGAGACTTTCTGGCTCTAACCCTTGGCTTGTTCTTCATGATGGTATACTTCCTGTCATGTGACTGTGATATGACATCAAGGTCACTCCTTAGAACTCACTGGATTCCCAATTATGGAAAGGGTGAAGACCAGTGTTATGGGAAGACCAGGTTATGGGAAGGGAATAGTTTAGGGAGACATCCTGCCTCCTTGTACATTTCCTTCCCACCTGCTTCAGCTTGAAGGTTTGTAAAAGTCTCCTCTCGCCTTTCTGATTGCTCAAGGAAGTATGAAACACAGGAAACAGCATTGAGCCCACCTGTGTCCATTAATAAGTAGATGGTAACAGGACAGAGAGTGGGCATTCAAGGGACTGAGCAAGTCAAGTGCAAATGGATTTGTCAAACCAAGGTTGTGCTGGGGAGGCAAATGCCGGATGAAGGCAAAGAGGATATTGAGGAAGTCCTGTGGAGATGCAGACGGACAATTCCCCCGTGAGGCTGGAGAGTGAGCAAGAAGCATTTTGTAAGCTTGTGTCTAATGTGTTGTAGGAACCACAGAAAGAACCCGAGACCCCTTAACAAGATCTATCCTGAGTTAAACTAGATTAGTACAATCCAAAAATCTCAAAATGGGTTAACAACATTTTGGAGAGGGGGGGGAATTAAAGCGCACCTAAAATGCCCATCAAATAATACACAAACACAGTATTTTTAAAAAGCATACCGGCCTGCTCATAAACTTTGACAGCAAAATTGGCCCTTTTTCAGTAACTCCCCAGGGATTAAGATTGGCAGGCGTTCCTTGGGAGGGAGATGCAAAAGTCTGACACCACCATAATGTAGTGATTAGAGTGTCAGGCTAGGTTGCTGGGTGAGCTTGGGCCAGTCACAAACTCTCCGCCTAACCTACTTCGCAGGATTGTTGTTGTTATGAGAATAAAATGGGGGGAGGAGAGTGAGTTTGGAAGCCGTTTGGGGTCCCCGTTGGGGAGTAAAGCAGGACGTAAAAAACGGAAGAAAAGATCCTGTACAAGGTCACCACCATCATGCCATGTGCAAAGGAGGAGGCACAGAAAACAAGGGCGCATCAGAAGTTCTCATGAGATGTGACTAAATGTTTCTCCCAGTGGTGAAAGTGAATAGGTATGCTTTGGGCCAAACAACTTCTTATGTAGGAGACCTGTGACTGGATTTCCTGATATTTTAAAAAGTGAGCTATGGTCCTAAGAGGTACAAATGTGTCTGCAGCAGCAGTGTGAGAGAGAGACCGTGATGTTTAATCCTTTCCTTCACACACGCTGTTGTTTACCTCGTTCAGAATTGTCACCCCCACATGTGTTATTTACCTCACAGTAGTGATGAGGAAATATCTGTAGTACGTGACTCATTTTTTCATGCACGATTCTTCTGTTCTCTAGTCTGTCCTTACAACGGTCTTGTAAAGTAGGTTAGATTGAGAGAGAATGACTGACCAAATGGGGATTTGAACCCAGGTCTCCCAGATCATAGTCTGATATACCGACAGGGCTTTTTTTCAGCTGGAACACGGTGGAACAGAGTTCCAGAATCTCTTGAAAATGGTCACATGGCTGGTGGCCCCGCCCCCTGATCTCCAAACAGAGGGGAGTTTAGATTGCCCTCCATGCCACTGGAGCGGCATGGAGGGCAATCTAAACTCCCCTCTGTCTGGAGATCAGGGGGCAGGGCCACCAGCCATGTGACCATTTTCACCTAGGGTGATTTAAACTTTTAAAAACTCCCCCCTTGTTCCAGCTGACCCAAAGTGACATCATTGGCCCTGGGAGCATGCGTGCACTTTGCGCGAGCACATGTGGTACCAAGGGCACCACCTCCCACCAAGAGTTGCCCCCTGTGCTGTCAACTCACTGAGTTCCACCACCTCTTTTCCCAGAAAAAAAGCCTTGTATACTGATATACTAATTACCACACTGAAGGCCCAGGAAATGAATTGATATGAAGTAACGGTCCCCAATAAAGTTTAGCATGAATCCAAAATAAGTTTTTCAGGCTTTAAAACTGAAAAGTTTTGAACTGGGTACCTGAAGGACCACCTTCTCCAATTAAACCTGCCAAGGTGAGCTCATTATCTGAGGGACTTCTTCAAGTCCCCTCTCACAGTGCATTTAGATGGGAGATACAGAATAAAGGGCCATCTTTCTAGCAGCACCCCAAAATATGGGATTTCATATTAAAGGAGGACCACCTAACACCTCCTTTACTATCATGCCACAAAGTGTCAGAGATGAGCCTGTTCACTTAATCTGTGGCATTTAATGGGTATGTTTATTTAAAACATATATTAGCCACCTTTCCACCTAGAGGGTCTCAAGGCAGCTTACAATATAAAACAGAAACAAACATAAAAGTTACATTTAAAACACAGTTTAAAAACTACCTTTACTTTAAAAAGGAACTAAACAAAAGCTAGCCTAAATTTTTTTTAAATCTTCAGCTTACCTCCTAAAGGGGGCCAGGCACACTTTCCTGGGGAGATTGTTTCATAGTTGTGGACCTGCTGCATGTTTAATCAACATTAAGACCAATTAATAAGACCAATTCTATTATCAGAAAGGAGTTACCATGGGTTGTTCGGCAGCCCCAAGTATTGCAAACTTATATATGGCATACCTGAAAAAGGAATTCTTTTTGAATAGAAATATAAATCCTCTATATGATAAAATATTTCTATTGAAAAGATTTATTGATGATGTGTTTTTGATTACTAGGGAACAGGAAAATGCTATATATCTTACAAACTGGATGAACTTGGTGGATGAGAATATAAGTTTCACCTGGCAGGGGCACAAGTAGTGTATTAATTTTCTTGACATGATAGTATATAAACAGGACATTCAATAGATTAGGAGTTAGACCTTATAAGAAAAATAAGCAGATAGGTGTTGATACCTACATTATCTCTCTTTTCACTGCACCCGTTTAAAAAGGAACATCCCGTTTGGCCAATACCTTAGAAGAGAAGTTCTTCGGCCACACAGGATTATGTCAGAGAGAGCACTGCGTTAGGACAGGCATTTCTACAACAGGGATATTCTAGCCAGGTGGTAAAAAAATGCTGCTAACGGGACAAACAGGGTTAAACATGGTACTTTGTTGACCCCCTCAAATAAAAACAGAGTCAGGTGTCATTAAATGAGCAGCAGATTATACAGTGTTGTCATTGGGTGTTTCCAAAATATGAAAGAATTGTCTTATCATTAGCAGTATAGAAGGCTGTGAGGTACCACCCACCATAGTTTATCGGAGAACGAAGAGCCTCCGGGACATATTGGTACATTCCGATCTGGTGGAACCCCAGCTGTTGCAAAATTGCCTGACAGAGCATGTCCCATGCAAGCACTGTAATATATGCCCACTGGCATCGGATATTACTACTTTAAAAATCCAAGGACAGGATCCTCATTATACACACAGTGATTCTCTACATATAACACTTCAGGGGTTGTTTATGTTTTGGAGTGTACCTGCCCACAATTATATGTGGGCAGTACTACATGAACTGTAAGGGTAAGAGTACAAGCAGGGGTCATTTCGTAGAAAAAGATCGGGTGGAACTCATTAGCATAACTCATTAGCATATGCCACACCCCTTGACATCACCAGAAGTGTGTTGTTGGCATAACTGATTTGCATATGCCACACCCCCTGGCATCACCTATCCTGGCTCTTTTGGACCCTATCCTGGCCATTCATGGCTGAAATTGGGCCCAAAATGGCAAAAGGGGGCTGAAAATGGCCAAAAAGGGGCCCAAAATGGTCAGGATCGGGCCGCTGCTGAGTGGGAGAGTGATCCACCACCTGTCAGGGACTGATCTGGGCCATTTCGGCCCCAATGCAGGCTGAAATGGGCCCAAAATGGCTGAGTCAGGTGGGCGGGGCCACCCTCGAAATGAGCCCTGAGTACAAAAACACCTAATGAAAATTAGGAGAAAGAATGTGGAGGTCCCTTTAACTCATCATTTCATACAAAATCATAATAGCAAATGGGAACTCCAATATTCTGTACCGCAAGTAATAAAAGTTAACTCCATGAGTAATTTACAAAGGGATTTATTGAGAGCAGAAGCGCAGTGGATATTTAAGATCGATTGCCTTGCCCCTAAAGGTTTGAACAATGAAATAGACTTTACCTGTTTCCGGTAAGAAATTGGAGATGTCACTGTAAAAACATGAGAAACCGTGTTCCCTTTAAATGACAAAAAAAGCCATGGAAGTTATGGCTACAGACTGGCTGGTCACAACCGCAGTGTGGTAAGTTTTTGGGGAATAACTAGTAGAGTGAGTAAATACAATGGAAGTTTTTGATAACTTTTAATGTTTATTGTTATAAATTATAGAGCAATGTATATATTTATGTATTTTTAGAACTGGACAGTTTTTAAAAACATGCATAAGGCCCAAGAAGAAGAGCTCAAATTATAAGCTGGCAGGTTTGTAAACCATAGAAGAAGATTCCTCTGGATGTTTCACACTGGATCTCTGAAGTTCACAGACTGTCCTTATACTACCTATAACAGAAAAGAGAAAAGAGAAAGGATCACCCATTGGTGATCTAAAAACTATCAATTTTACTTACTTGTATGTGGTCTGTTTTCAGCTGATCATCCAAACCCTGAAAAGAAAAAGACTGTGTGAATTATTGTATTTGTAACTAGTTTTGTATACTATTGTTCTATTTGCATGAGGTACTTTAAGTTAAGATAATGTATTTGCACGTTTATTCAGCACTTGCACTTTAAATAGACGAAACAGTTATAATAGTTAAATGTTGTGGTTTCTGGTGGAACTTTCTTCCTGTTGTTTTTTGAATTTGATATTTCCGGAACAGCCTTCTTTATAGTTTTTATTATAAGAAGGAACAAAATTGTTTAAAATGGCATTTCCTCCTAACAAGGAGTGATAGCTTTTGTTTATTCTATAGCAGTTGTCTTACTCAGGGCTTTTTTCTGGGAAAAGAGGTGGTGGAACTCAGTGGGTTACCCTGGGAGAAAATGGTCACATGGTGGTGGCCCCACCCCCTGATCTCCAGACAGAGGGGAGTTGAGATTGCCCTCCACACCGTGCGGAGGACAATCTCAACTCCCCTCTGTCTGGAGATCAGGGGGCGGGGCCACCAGCCATGTGACCATTTTCAAGAGGTTCCGGAACTCCGTTCCACCGCGTTCCAGCTGAAAAAAAGCCCTGGTCTTACTGCAAGAAGTGTGTGTAGAAACACACAAATCAGCCTTCTGCTGAATTTTTATTTATTTATGCCATTGAGTCAAGCAGAGAAAGGCTTAAGATCCTTTTAACTTGAGAGGCCTATGTTTGAACCAAGGATTTGCTGCATACAAATATTGTGCTTTATCACGGCTATTTTTTAAAAAATCTGATCCCTTTTATTTATGACTTCACACTTACTACAAGGAGCAGTGCATATGCATCATCATCACACCGACCCTGCAAGGTAGGACAAGCTGAAAAATGGGGCTGGCTCAAGATCCTCCAGTCAGCATAGTGACAAGCGGGATTTTGAGGCCGAACCTTCCCAGTTTTAGGCTGACACTCTAACCTCTGTACAACACTGAATACACTTACATTGAGGATTAATAGTGACAAACACAAAGATAAGGAGGACACAGCCTCTTGGAGGAAACAAAAGTGATATAGTGCCGTATACAGAAGTTATAGTTTAATCTAAAGTGCAAAAGTGCAAAAAGTATATTTCCAACTTGTAAGCTAAATACAAGTTGTATTTAGCTTACAAGTTGTAAATATATTTTTTGCACTTTGGATTAAACTATAACTTCTGTATAAGGCACTATATCACTTTTGTTTCCTCCAAGAGGCTGCATCCTCTTTATCTTTGTGTTTGTAGTGGAAGGAACCCCCCTTCGTCTCTAGATTAATAATGACATGCAAATATATTCACACTTCATTGATCGATTAATTGAAAGACTGGTGCTTTTGACCTACTAAAAAAACTGTAGTTGGCTGACAACTCTGATTCTTAAGAGTATCTGAGGATGAAAATTTAGAAGAAAGTTATAGCTAGCTTAAACCAACTTTATGTAGGACATTCATAGAGTGCTCCTAAACAGAGTTCCTCCTTTCTAAGCCCATTGACTTTAATGAACATAAGAGGGCATATGTCTGCTTAGGATTGCACTGCCAGTACCCATCCCGGCTGCAATAACCTCTAAGTGTTTTATTCTAGCCTGAAAAAAGTCCTTTGCTTCTGCAAGGCACCTGGGAGGGCATGCAATTTCCAGTCCTCATTAACTGTTACCTTAAAGGTATTAATAGACTGGCCTCACCTGCAGCCTTTCTTGTTCTAGGCCAAAGAGATTTAACTCTTTCAGATATTCTTTCCTGGAGGTTGGCCAAAAGCGCTCAAGTGAATTGCAGAAAAAGTCTGTGCAAAATCTTTCCTCTCCAATAATGCTCCTGTTGGTTTTGACCAATCCCATATGGAGGCATTATTTCAACTTGGGTTGCCCAGTTCATTGTTATGAGTTTGGTTTTTGTCCCACCTTTCAAAGTTTAGCCTGGCACCATGACTGGCCAAGGTCAACCACTGAGCATTATGGCTGTGCAAAGATTTGAACTGAGCTCCTCCAGTCTAAGTCCAGGTTTCTGTCCATTATATTACACTGAAGCCTGCTTTAAATGTAGTTCTAGGGACTTCAAAAAGAAACCCTTGGTATTTGTTGAGATTCATGTCATAATTAAAACATTGCATTGGCCTGCCTGAGGAAATCAGGAAAGCTCCCACCCTCCTGGCTTTCCACAAACGATGCAAGATGGAACTAGTCAGACTATTACGTGTGTGCGTAGAGTGCCCTCAAGTCAGAGTTGACTTATGGCGACCCCTGGTGGGGTTTTCATGGCAAGAGACTAACAGAGATCATTTGCCATTGCCTGCCTCGAGCGGTAATATAAGAAATAGCTCAAAGAAATACCTTGGTAAGGGACTGGAAGCATAGACTAGGTTATTGGGTACTCTCTACTGATGAAGATATGTTCCTACTGGGTAGTTCGACATTGCTAAAGATGTTGTGTTAATTACTTATGCTTTAATTCAGAAAGGTTTCATCTATGGGTTTGGCTTTCTGCTAGTTTTCAAATTTGCTACTACAGTACCCTGCTATATCTACTTTCATTAAATGTCCAAACTGTTGATCATATTGTGTTTTTCTCTGTGAATGTCTTAGCTATTGATTATATTGTATTCACTTGCAATATGTAATCTGCCTTAGATCTCAATGAGAAAGGCAGACTATAAATAATAATAATTTAAAAAAACAAGGAGTGTTCACTGAGATACATGAACTTTTCAAGTGTAAGCCACGTGAAAGCCTTTGGTGCATGAAAAATGTATCCATCCCACCCATTCCTCCAAGGAGCTCAGGGCAGTATACATGGCTTTCTCTTCCCCTCCATTTCCTCCCCACAATGGACCTGCAAGGTGGGTCATGCTGAGAGAAAATGCCTTCCCCCCAGTTCACCCACACGACTTTGTAGCTGAGTAAGTATAAAGTCTAGCACTTCAACCACTACACTGCACACGTTCTCAGAAATGCCACATTTGATACCTGGAAGGGCACCTGTGATTTTTAACAGCTGCGTGGCTGGTAGAAACTGCACAGGTAATGTTTCCGTACCACCGCCATGCATCTCCATGCCCAGAAAAACTGCACCCACTGAATTGCTGCCCACGACACACGTCGGAACATACATGAACACGAGGCTGCCTGTCAGACCACGGATCTATCCAGGTCATTAGCAGCAGCAACTCTGCTTGAGGTCTTTCACATCCCCTGCTGCCTGGTCTATTTAACTGGAGCTATCAGGGGATGAATGTCAGCCTTTGGGTCCACAAAGCAGATGCTGTGCCACTGAGCCAGGGCCTTTCTCCAAACCCAGGCAAAAAAAATAAGGACAGAAGCCTCATATAGGATTGAAGGACCAACATGTGACACACACCCCTATCAGCCTTACCAGCTCTGCAGCTCTGCAGGGGAGAACTCAGCCTCTCATTCATCACTGCAGACCCCTAATCTCTCCCCCTGGGTCTGGCCAGAGGCTGCTGCTGCTGCATTGTAGCTGACACAGGTGCTCAGCAGAGTGCCCATTAGTCAGGGCTTCTCTCTTTCTCCCTCCTGCCTTCCTCCTCCCTCCCTTTAAACTACAGGCCTGGCTCCCAGCCAGACAGCCATTTCCTGGTAACCTAATAGCTGCAGATGAACTGAAAATGCATTTCCTGCCACCCTGCATTTCCTGCCACCCTGCTGTAAAATTTTTATTTATGTAACCAGAGAATGTGCATTGCTGGCTTTGACTGCATTGAGGATCCTAGCCTACTGCTGGCGGTGGGATTGGCTGCAGGGTGCATAGAGGATGGGAGGGGGGTTTTATTCTGCAGTGCAGTGCATGGATGAGGCTGGGGCTGGATACCCCTACTGGAAATTCCCCAGTGCAGGTTTGCTGCAACTGAAAGCAGGGGTCTGTATCCCTGCTGGCACATGATTTCATTTCTCCTCTTTTAGCTCAGTGCCATGTCACTGATCACAGAAACGGCATCAGCTTTGCCCATTTTGGTTGCTACCCATTCATAACTTTGTAAATGGAGTGTTCATCTTTTGGAAGCTTTGTCTATAATAAGTAGAAAAGTGAGGATGGGCAGCGTTTGCCCCCAGTGGCGGGGGGATCTCAGATATCCAGTAGTCAATTTCACATGACAGACAGTTTATTTACCACTAGGGCAGATTGATTTAAATGACATATCCTCTACTGAATGTGTGCAGTCTCCATTGACATTACTTTTGCATCACATTGATGCCAGGCAAGGGCATTTCTCTTGGCATCTCTTGGGGATTCGATCACAAAAATTTACACACTCAAAAATTGCATTGAAATGTTACTCTCTTTTTCATAAAGCAGCTTTGTGCATTGCAGCAGACTTTTTAAAAAAGAAAAACGTTGTGAACAGCCATATTGGTCCACACATCAAAATCTAAAACCAACAACAAAATCCATATAATACCTTTTATTGTATGTGTAAAGTGCCATCAAGTTGCAGCTGACTTATGATGACCCCTCAAGGGGTTTTCAAGGCAAGAGGTGGTTTACCATTGCCTGCTTCCTTGGTGGTCCCTCATCCCAGTACTAACCAGGGTAAACTCTTTGCTTAGCTTCGGAGATCTGACAAGATCGGGTTTGGCTGGGACATCCAGGCCGGGACAATACCTTTTATTAGGAGCAACCAAACTGACACAAAATTTTAGTGTGAGCTTTTGAGCTTCCCAGATCATAACATAATAATAATACTAACAATAACATTCGATTTATATACTGCCCTTCAAGATGACTTAACACTCACTCTGAGCGGTTTACAAAGTATGTTATTATCCCCATGACAAAACACCTTGTGAGGTGGGTGGGGCTGAGAGAATTCCTAGAAGCTGTGACTCACCCAAGGTCAAGCTGGCTTCAAGTGGAGGAGTGGGGGAGCAAACCCAGTTCTCTAGATTAGAGTCCCATGCTCTTAACCACTACACCAAACTGGATCTCCAGCCTGACGGAGATTTCTGCTGGGCCTGAAAGCTTGCACAATGTTTTATGTCAATTTGGTTGGTCCTAATAAAAGATATTACATGGTTTTTGTTCTTGCTTTTAAAAAGAGAGAGAAGGAATAGTGATGAAATACTAGCTATGGTAGAGCATGGGGGACAGAGTGCATGCCCCCTTTACATTTCAGCAGAAAGGCATGGCTCAGTCACCCATTAGGCCTGCTTGGCTGTTTAGGTGCTCGATGGAGCGCTGCGTGCTGTTGCTCTGGAGAGCTCACCGGGAGCTCTCCTAGGTCCTGAGGCAGGCAGGCTCTCCTTCCACTCCAGAACCTGATACCTGCCAACGGGGGAGTGGAAGACTCCTGCTCCTGCTGAGTTCTTCCCAAGCACTGTTTGCTTGCCCTGCGGTCTCTTCTCATGATGTGGTAGATCACCCTCAACATTGTTCCCATCAAGCAGAGAAGAACCTCAGAGCTACAGCAACACTTTCATCCCTTGTTCTTGGGACCACATTGTTCACAAAGAAAAGAACAAGCTGCCAAGGAATGGTACTCAGTGCAATTTGGAAAGGGGGGGGATAGCAAAAGATGCTGTATATTTATTACTGTGTTTCCCTTTCAGCATAACATTTTGCCCTCACTGGGCAGGAGATTTTCTGGGCATGATATAAAAACCCCCAAAGCTGCAGTTTGTAGATTTCCTAAAGGTGAAACCTCCTTCATTAGACTAGATGGTACTAGGTACAAAACAGATTTTGTACTAGAAGCTAGTGGGATAGAGAAGAAAAGAAGTTACGGGCCTTCTAACCACTAAGAAGTAGTACCCAACTTGACTCTTGACCTACTGCACTGCCAGTGTCTAACATTAAAGAGCCAATACAAGCCAAACTGGGTAGCTCTTATAGGGCATATGACCTCCATCTTTGTGTTTGCTCCAATTGCCGATGGTGCCCTGGGAAATCTGTTCTGTACCCAGCACCATCTAATGTCATGAAGTCTGCAAGGCCTTTTTTGCAGGGGCAATTTTTGTCACTTTTCGTGTTTTCTTCCAAATTCTGGACGCTTAACTCCCTGTTCAGATTTTATGTGGCATTTCAAAGGTTCTCTTTTGAATTTTCTGCCTTGAAACACTGCATTGAAACCTGAAGGGGGAGTTAAGTGTCTGGAATGTGGAAGAAAACCCAAAGAGTTATGAGGCTAAAAACAGCAAAAATCGCCCATGCAAGAAAGGCCTAAGATTTCCTGCTCTTCCTTTAAAGAAAGTTACAAACTACAGTCTTTGGAATTTTCCTTCCAGGAACATCTTTTTCTCTCCCACTTACCCTATTCTCTTTCTACTGAACATGAAACCTGGTAAAGAGTTTTGGGAAATCAAAAACGTATTTTATTTACTTCATCCATATCCTACCTTTCTCCCAAAAGGGGACCCAAGGTGGCTTATATTCTTCCCTCTTCCATTTTATCCTCATAACAACCCTGTGAAGTAGGTTAGGCTTAGAGTATGATCGGACCAAAGTCACCCAGTGAGCTTCCATGGCAAAGCAAGGATTCAAACTTGGCACTCCCAGATCCTAATCAGATGCTCTAACCACTACACAACACTGGCTCTCCAGTGTGTTGTTATGTTGTGATAATCTGGTTGGTTCTAATAAAAAAGGTATCAGGTAGCTCTTATGTGGTGGATTTTTCCTAATGGCCCAACAGGGCTGTCTACAGTCTTTGTGGCAGAGGACACCATGAAAAGAAGCAGGGTCCTGGGTGCCAGCATCTTCACCCACGTGTTCTTGCTTAATTGCTACTTTTATCTCTCTCCTGTACTTACTTTCTTCTGGGATGTTGAGCAATTAGTTTCATGTAGGAACACAATTTTTTTTTTTAAGTTTCAAGGGTGGGGTGGGGGACAAAACAATAAGCAAGGCAAACTCAGGGCTTTGTACTCAGGATGAGTGGCGTTTAAACAAAGAGGAGCACAGACTGGAATGCAATTCGAGTGATGCACCTTAATTAGGGAGACAGAGCGAGAAAAAGAGCTATTTTAAAAAAATGCCAGAAGCAAGAGTTGTTCTGCAATGTGATAACAAAAAGCTCTTGCCAGCCCACCTGCGGTATAACAAAAAAGAAATACAGCAAGTGTGAACACTTGTGTAGAGAGACTGTCTTAGGAACAAACTAGATATTACAGTACCCCCAGGCCCAACTTGTGGACACCAAAGCAATTTTATGACTGAATTTGGCCATTTATAAATGCCACTAGAGCCACAGTGTAGCTGGACCAGGCAATCTGGTTCTCTCCTGTACCCAAAGAGTCTTTTCAAGTGCTGGAATAGCCATCTCAGTTCCTATATATAAGAGAGGCAGCGTGGAGAAATGGTTAGAGCAGGGCTCATTTTGAGGGGGAATGCGCAGGAACGCAGTTCCGGTAGTTCTCCAAAAAGGTCACATGACAGGTGCCCCCGCCCATCTGATTTTTGGCCATTTTGGGCCCATTTTGGCCTGGATCAGGGCCCAAACTGCCTAATTTGGGCCCAAAATGGCCACGATCATACCCAAAACAGCGAGGATTGGTCCCGAAACGGCCAGGATCAGGCCTCTGATGGGTGGTGGATCACTCTCCCACTCAGCAGCAGCCCAATACTGACCATTTTGCGCCCCTTTTCAGCCATTTTCAGCCCCTTTTTGCCATTTTGGGCCCAATTTCGGCCCTGAATGGCCAGGATTGGGTCCAAAACAGCCAGGATAGGTGATGTCAGGGGGTGGGGCATATGCAAACCAGTTATGCTAATGACACACTTCTGGTGATGTCAAGGGGTGTGGCATATGCAAATAAGTTATGCGAATGAGTTACGCTAATGAGTTCCTCCAGCTCTTTTTCTACAAAATGACCCCTGGGTTAGAGTATCAGACTAGGCCTGGAAAGAACTGCCTTCACATCTCCACTCTAGGCAGGATTCCCGGGTCCCTATATCCTCCTGGAGGGAGGTGGGGCCCAGTACTTACCGGGGAATCCTCTCTTAGCACGAGCAGAACATGGCATCCTCCCAGCGCCAACACGATGATGCCACTTCTGGAAATGATGTTATGCCGGCCACGGGAGTGCTGCTGCACTCCATGAGAATCAGCCCCTTTGGGGCCAAAATGGGCCCCAAATAAAGCGTGGGGGCTTTCTGGTGGGCAGCACAACATCATTATTTCTGGAAGTGATGTCATCACCCCGCCCACAGGAGTGCTTCCACATTTTGTGCAGGGCGATTCTTTGAGAATCGGCCCCAAATGAAGCACAGAAGTACTCCCACAACCAGTACAACGACATGACTTCCGGAGTTGAAATCGGCATGTCAGCTGAGAGCACAAGCATCACGCATGTTCCCGAGGTACCTGTCAAGAGCAGGTGATCTCTGGGTGGCTAGAAACCTCCCGCCGGGAGATTGCCCACCACCAGCAGGCACCTAGGATCCCTAACTCTAGGTGACTTGGTGCCAGTCTCAGCTGACCCAGGACTGTTGTGATGATAAAATGGGGAAGGGAGACTTCCAATCAAAGATCAGATAATACTAAGTTTGACAGATGAGTGGCTTGACTCAGAGAAGACGCACATCTGACTGCCAGTCCTCACAATGCAAGGGCCTATGGTTGCCAAGTCCAGGTTGGGAAATTCCTCAAGATTTAGTGGGTGGAGCCTAGAGAGGACAGGGTTTGGGGAGGGGAGGGGCCTCAGCGGGGCATGATGCCATAGAACTCACCCTTCAGAGCAGCCATTTTCTCCAGGGGAACTGATCTCTGTTGCCTGGAGATCAGTTGCAATTCCTGGAGATCTCCAGTTACCAATTGGAGGCTGGCGATCCTACAAGGGCTGTGCCTGGTGTACTTAGGCTCTCAGGCAGCAGCAGGGCTTTGGAAAGTTTTTCATTGTCTGAGCTCCAGATGAGAGGACTCTGCTGAGCTCAATGAACAGGGATTGCCTATTCCCTAACTGAAAAGACGCGATGTACAACAAGACAAATTTTTAAATTTTTGAATGTAGAATCTTATTAACCAATCTGTGCAAAGTGACCAAGGGCATATATAAATAACTACAATAAATATTACTAAAATTCATACAAACGTCTGTTCCTATTGCATCAATATCGCACACTTATATACATAGATGCAAAAAATCCCTTTTGATTTACACGTTCCCTGTGGGAGCCTCTCTCGTTTTTCGTGCTCAATGAACAAACAGTCTAGCTCAGGATAAAGCAGGCTCCTGAATTGTTGGGGAGAGCTGTCTTTTGCATGGCAGAAGTCCCATGCTCAGGTAGCAGATGGAGAGAAAGATCTTTCTCTGCCTGAGACCACGGAAAGCTGCTGCTAGTCAAAGTGGTCAGTACTGAGCTGGCAATGCAATCCCAACCCAAATTGTTCCACTCTAAGCTCATTGATTTCATGGTGCTTAGACTGGAGAAACTCTGCACTGGATTGCATGGTCACTGGTGGCCCGGACTTTTTTTCTGGGAAAAGAGGTGGTGGAACTCAGTGGTGGAACTCAGGACCGCACAATGACGTCACTTTGGGTCAGCTGGAACAAGGGGGGAGTTTTTTAAAGTTTAAATTGCCCTCAGCGAAAATGGTCACATGGGCGGTGGCCCCGCCCCCTGATCTCCAGACAGAGGGGAGTTTAGATTGCCCTCCCTGCCGCCAAGCGGCATGGAGGGCAATCTAAACTCCCCTCTGTCTGGAGATCAGGGGGCGGGGCCACCACCCATGTGACTATTTTTAAGAGGTGCCGGAACTCCGTTCCACCGCGTTCCCACTGAAAAAAAGCCCTGCTGGTGGTGATTTCAGTCTTAGGCCTTGTCAGATGCTTACCATGTAAACCAGACCCATCTGAGGTCTCCAGACAGAGCCAGGGATGCTCAGCTAACAAGGGACTGTGCTCCCTTCTGCCTCTTGCTGACTTAATTCCCATTTGTCTGGTAGACGTGTGTGGTGACTGGGGAGAAGATGGTGGGTTTCCTCGGCATCCCTTAGAAAGGGGGGCAAGGAGAGGCGGCCACCTTTTCCATGCACTTTGTCAGCTCTTCAGAGACTCTTCTGCTGAGATGAGGCCACTGGAGCACCACACAGTCCGTAGATGAATAATTTAGTGCCAGCTGTTAGCAGTGGTTTCGGCTTGACGTTTTCATCCACTCCTGTCTGGGACTTCTGCAACGAGTTCAGGAGTTTCCGGCATAAGGGAGAGGAATGGGGGTGAGATGCGCAAAAGGAAGACTAGCTGCATTGAGGCTGCATTGAAGCCTCCCCCCCCCCCCCCCGAGATAAACCAAATAAGAAAAAGGAGGTTTACGGTGCAATCCTGCGCAGAGTTACTCCAGTCTAAGCCCATTGAAATCAATAGGTTTAGACCGGACTAACTCTGCGTAGGATGGCACTGAAGTCTGTGTCTTTGGCACTATCTACCTCTGAAGAGATGTGTGTGTGTCTGTGTACAGAGTACCTCCCCACCGGCTCTTCAGTTTACTAGAAGTACAATCCCATGCAGTTACTCTAATTTAAATCCATTGAACTCTATAGGCTTTGACTGGAGTAACTGTGCATCACATCACACTGGTGGCCTCCATTCCTAATGATGGGCATTTGACTAGTGGCTAATAACAAGAAGGTTGTGCCTCTGAGCATGTGCAGAATGTCCTTCCTGCCTGTCTGCTGGGGCTCAAACTCGCCTAGAAATCACATTCTCTTATTTGGAAGCTTTGCCTCCTTATTGCAGGAACAGCTGATTGTCAGGACAGCTCAGGAAAGGTACTCTGCACATGCTCAGAGGCATTGTTGCCATTATTGTTACTTATGATTCAAATGCCAGTGTCATGAAGAATGGGCACTGGTAAGCCAGACACATTTCTGGATTGCAGGACAATAAATGTTTCTGTGTATTCTGCATTTTCTCACACATGCAAACACAGTGGTTGCTAGCAGGTCCCAGACTGCACACTGTCAGAGACAGGGAACAGGTCCTGTGGGAAGGAGCCTGAGACATTCTGGGATAGGGATGAGCAAGCAGCCTAGGTGGTAGAATAGGAGCCTTTCCTCCCAGCTTTCAGAGTCAGGCACACCCACAAAAAGTCTTTCCCTGACCCCCATATTGCTTGAGTGTCCAAGACAGCAGATCACCAATGTTATTTAATTTTTTTTCAAAATAAAAAAGGAAGGAAGTTAATAAATAATGTAAAACAGAGAATGCATTAATGAAAGGCAGAGCAAGAGAGAAGGAAGGAAGGACGGGGCAGAGCGAGTGAGCAGGCCAGAGGAGGTGGGGGGGGAGATATTCCTGCCTTTATTGATTGTATATGATTACATTAGGCCTATCAAATATTTATAATACATCCCACAAGAGGTCATTGTGTGTGTTTTTCCAATCCAGCCATGCCATGATGATGGGAGCAGACTGCGGGTGGTAAAAGGCTGGCCACCTTCTTGGCCCTCCCCCACCTTTCACTTTCCCTTCCCCACATCAGGTCTTCATCAAAGCACTGGTCTAGCCATGCAACAGAATGAAGTGGTCACATTCAGACGTAATGGGATAGACTGCACTATTTCACACTACAGATAAAAAACCAGTTTTCAATGTCGCCTTGAAAAAAGAAAACAGACCGAAAGCAGAAAACTAGCACAACAGGAGAGGGTTGGGCCACAACATTTACTAGATTTCTACATGCAAGGATTCTCTCTCTCTCTCTCTCTCTCTCTCTCTCTCTGTGCATTCAAAAATGTTGTTTCTGACTTGCATCTGAAGCTGTACAGTCCACTCTACCGCTTTAAGACTCTACTGACTCAATTTGCTGCAGGCTTGGTCAGCAGAAGGCTTGTGTTCAAAGCCCAGAAGCATGGGGGCGAGGGGATCCTTCAACATGCCCAGAGCACCATAACCAGGCCCTCCACCTCAAGTAAGATTGGGGTTTTCAGGTCGAACAAGCAGAACTGAGGCCAGGATAGTTATAACATGAACATGTGTAGAAAAGAGGATTTCCCTAATCAGATTGCAGTAAGATTGCCAGCTCCAGGTGGGAAATTCCTGGAGATTTTGGGAATGGGGCCTGGAGAGGGCAGAGTTTGGGGAGGAGAGGAACCTCAGCAGGGTGTGTTTCCACTCTCCAAAGCAGCCATATCTCAGGGGAACCAATCTCTATAGCTTGGAGATCAGTTGTAATTCTGGGAGATCTCCAGCCACCACCTGGAAATTGGCAACCCTAAGTGCAGTTCTGTTGTGTGGCTTTGGAAGGAGAGGGGTGCTTTCAAGACCAATTGATGTTATTACATTAAAAGAGGTTAGATATCCCCCCCAAGTTAATTAGAAATCTTTTGAATCTTGAGGAGCTAGATATAAACGAGTATAATTGCCTTGCATTGATTTGAAATTGGGTCCCTACCCTTCCCTCGAGGAGTTCATGCCACCATCCATGGTTCTCCCTTTTATTCTCACCACAACTCTGTGGGCTAAGCCCGGCTGAGAGACAGTGACTGGCCCAGGGTCACCCATCCGCTTCATGGCAGAGGGAGCTTGGTAGCCCTGGCCTCCCAGGCCATAGTCCAGCCCTCCAAATACTCCACCACACTGGCTTGTGGAGTCTGGCTAATTCCCCAAACACCGTGTTTCTCCTCCTGAGAGCACCTTCACACTTTATACAAAAATGATATACACTAGGGGTTACAGTTGTCAACATTCCCAAAGGAAAATGCCCATCCTTTTAACAGAAGTTGCATCTGTGCAAATCGGCAGCCAAACTTTTTCATGGCTTGGAGGTACATCAGATCACCAGGTAAATAACATCCCAGTTAAGCTCCCATTAAACCGAGGGCATTTTTTTCTCCAGACAGTTGGGATTCCTATGAGGGTAGGAGTGGTTATCTTAGTGTTTCATGCTGTGAACCAGCGAAGGGTGGCCACACGCCTCTCAGCACTCATGGACACATGCCATGGATCCCATAACAGGCCACGCTTCCTCTGTTTACAGATGTGTAGCACAGAAAACCAAGGTTGTCGCAGCAAATACAGCAAATATGAAGCACTTAAGTCACTGGCACGGAACAACCATAAGCCTGTGCAGTCAGCAGTGCCGTCGTGAGGGAAGGAGCCGAGTTCTCTGAGCGTTAAGGCGCATGGACCAAGCCGAGGGGAAAAGAGAGCGAGACAGAGGAAATCTCTTAATTTAATTGGGTCTTAACAGCACATTGAGTCCCCATCATTGGCGGGTTTCCGTTGGCCCGCCAATCTCTCTGAGCTGCCATTTCAATTAGCAGCACCTGAGTCAGCAGCTTGAGGGGCTGAGGCTCAGGGCTAGAGTTACATCAGGCAAGCAGATGGCAGAGAGGCCAGGGCCGTGGCTTTAGCCACTGGAGTTATCTGGAGCTGGCATCACCCCTGCCGCTTGATCTTGGTGATCTCTTGTGAGGCCCTCCGCCCGCTGTGTACAAATCCAGCCTGCTGTGCGCGTGTACAATTCCAGTCATGTCTGTGGGTACAAGAGAAGCAGGTTTATGGTTTATGCGGAGTAGAACAGCCTCTCCGGTTTGATACCCAAGGGGCATGATCAGGACCTGGACAACTACCACTCCATTCTACTGGACTCTGTTCAGTTCTGTGCACTGCACTTGAAGAAAGATGTAGGCAAAGTGGACTCAAGTTCAGAAGAGGGCAGTGGAGATGGTCAGAGGGTTGGGAAACAAGTCCTTATGGGAAGGATCTGCGAGTCTGTTTCTCCTGAAAAAGAGAAGACTGAAAGAAGGCAGCAAGTAGGGCTGCCAGGTCCCCGGGGGAGGTGGGGGATCCCCCACTCCCACCCTCTGCCCCCCGCTACCATTCACCTGGCTGGCGGGGGGGGGGAAGCAAGGGAACAGGCCTCCCGGGCGTGCTCTCAGGGAAGCATGACAATATTACTCCAGGAAGTGACATCGTCACGCCGCCCTGGAAGTGCTCTCATGCTTCTCAGAGCGGGACCACAAGTGACGCCTGACACAAGTTGGACACTTGTCAGCTTCCCTCAAGTTATGATGGGAAATGTAGGCATCCTGGTTTTGCAGCTTGGCTTTCCGACTGCTGTCCAACGGACTTTTCAACTGTCACTTGTCCAACATTCCGCCAAGCTGCCTACATTTCCCATCAAAACTTGAGGGAAGCTGGCAAGTGTCCAACCTGTGCCAGGCATCACTTGTGGTCCCGCTCACAGTGAGCCAAATTGGGTCCCAAATGGCTGCCCTGGGAGCACTCCCGCACTTCAGACACGTACAAAGATGACAACAAAGGTGAGTTACAGTCCCGTTCCCCCCGGGGAGGGTAAGAGGATCTGGCAAACCTATTTTTAAGTACCTCTTCACATCGGTTCCTGGGCTCAATTCAATGTTTCAGCTATCACGCACCAAGCTCTTCATGGCCGTTGTCCCTCGGATCTACAGAACTGCCTCTCTCCCTACGCTCCGCCAAAGCAGCTTCATTCATCTGCACACAGTCTTCTGCAAGTGCTGCCCTATAAATGGGCAAAATCAACCACTGCCCATACACCCACATTTTCTGTTGTGTCCCACACTCCTGGATTTCCACAAACTATGCAAAACTGAATTATGCAAGAGGGCTTTTTTACACAGATCAGAGGGCTGTACTGGAAGGAAATGGTTCAAAGAGATGTATTTGGTGAAGGGATATGGACTATAAACTATATTAGTGTGTACCGTCTGTCGTAGAGCGTTCCTGTTGTGTGGCTTCTGTGTTGTTTAATATGTCATGTTTGTTTATGCTTCGTTCGTCATTGGTTTCAGCTCTGTACGGGATTTCTACTTGTTTCAAATTTCTTAAATTTGCATTTGCAAACCCCAGTGAATTGTTTATCGAATGTCATATTGATCAAACTGTCTGACACGGTGTAATCCGCCTTAAGTCCCAGTGGGAGAGGCAGACTATAAATAATGAAAACAAATAAATAAATAGCAGGGGTATAATGCCTTGCCATAGAGTCCTCTGCTGCAAGGCTAGATCTAATGGGATTAAGTTACAGGAGGGTAGATTTTAAATCTTAGGGAAATCTTTCATACTGTAAGAATTACTTAACCATGGAACCAGTTAGTTGAGGGGTGGGAGTTCTCCATCTCTGAAGGTCTTGATGCAAAAGAGGGACAGCTGTCTATCTCTCAGAGATGCTCCAGTTTTCCATTCCGTGCAGTGAGCAGGTGGTGGGGCTAGGCCAGGAGTTCTTCAACAGGCAGCTCATGAGCTATCAGTAGCGTCTCAGTAGAGTAGCTTGTGCATCCCGTAGAAGGCCCGGGAAAAAATTATGAAGAGATCAGCTACAGACTTTTTCTGAAAAGCCTTTTACTTTACAGAATTTTTCTGTGTTGCTCAGCTTTCTTTCTTTTGCTCTTCCTAGTCTACATGCCTCTTCAAGGACAGGGCAGGAAAAGATGTGTGGAGGCAGGGAGTAGCTTGGGATATCTTTCATTACTCAGAAGTTAGCTCTCATTAAAGAAAAAGATGGCCACCTCTGGATTAGATGGCTTACGAGGCCCCTTTCAGCTCTAGGGCCTCCCACTTAATGTAGCAGTAGGAGAAATTGGGGGGATGTCATCACAGCAACTACTGGTCACATAACTGGAAGTGATGTCACACATTGCTACAATGATCTAGCAATGCCCAAAATCTCTATGGTTTTACCATAGAATGTTGGTAGATTGCTAGATTGTCACACTGATGTGGGACATTATTTCCAGTTATGCAACCAGAAGTGACATTGCAGTGTCAGACAGCATTGTGTGATGGCTAGAACATCCCTGAAAGCTCCTGAAGGTCGCCAATCCTCTGCTGGCAACCCTAGAATCTATTATGAAACAATTCTTTATTGTTTCATGTGAATGAAGCTTTACAGAGTACAGGCAAGGCACAAGCATAATTTTGCTCAATACAGCAGCAAGAGAACCACTGGGATGGGTGGGTGTTACTTCCAGTTGTATAACCAGAAGTGATGTCATGAGTCACCACAAAGATCTAGCAATCCTCCAAATCTGTATAGAACCATAGAGTTTGAGGGGATTGCTAGAGCATTGCAGAGACGTGTGAAGTCACCTTTGGTTACTCACCTGGAAGTGATGTTGCAGCATCATGCAATGTCACACAACACCTAGCCCCCTGGGGGTGCCAGCTCTGGGTTAGGAAGTTCCTGGAGATTTGGGGGGTGGAGCATGGAGGGGGCAAGGTTTAGGAAGGGAAAGGTCCTCAGCAAGGGTATAATGCCATGACACAGAGTCCTCCAAAGCAGCTATTTTCTCCAGAACTGTTCTCTGTCAACCAGAGATCAATTGTAATTCCAAGAGATCTCCAGCTACCACCTGGAGGCTGGCGACCCTACCTGTCCCTGAATGCTCCCTTGGCTGGCAACCCTACCACACACACTTCTTTCAACAGAGGAGCAGTTAAGGTTGGATTAAGACACGCTGAGGCCCTCAGCTACGTCAAAGTTAAGAAGTTCTCCATGGCATTACCCCAAAATGGTAATTTAGTAATTGTATTTAGAGGCCCCAAACTGGAAGTTCCTGAGCTTGCACATAAATCTACCTTGGGGAGCAGTAGAATTTTTGATCCAGAAGTCTGGATCACACACATCAAAGATGGGTTTATCAGAATTTCAAAGTCGCCTGGGAACACACCTTAAAAGATAAGTGTTGTGGCCTAGTCCTGCTTAGATGCCAGATCCTGCGATTCAGAATATCTGACCAACTATTACTTAGTGGAAGAGTAAGGCACTCTGCACATGCTCAGTTAAAAACATCTGAACTGGAAGAATGCACTTGAGAATGTTCCCCACATAATGTGTGTCCGGCACTGCCGTTTAAAAAAGGAGCCTCTTATAAGCAAGGGCAGATGGATTTTTTTAACATGCTGGGAAAGTTGTCAGTACTGTCCGGGAGGGCTACTGCTGAAATCTGAGCCCAGCGGCCCCCAAGGGTGCTGGCAGTCCTGCGGGGGTCAGTTGGATCAGACCTGGTCAAAAGTGGCAGGGACAAGCCCGTCGTCACTGCTGGTGATCAGGTCTGAGCTGAGCAATCCCTGTGGGCAGGGCTTTTTTTCAGGGGGAACGCAGTGGAACGGAGTTCCGGAACCTCTTGAAAATGGTCACATGGCTGGTGGCCCCGCCTCCTGATCTCCAGTCAGAGGGGAGTTGAGATTGCCCTTGCGGCGCGGAGGGCAATCTCAACTCCCTTCTGTCTGGAGATCAGGGGGCGGGGCCACCAGCCATGTGACCATTTTCTCTGAGGGCAACCCACTGAGTTCCACCACCTCTTTCCCCAGAAAAAAAAGCCCTGCCTGTGCGACTACCAGTGCTGCTGGGACTGTCAGCTTGACATGTACTTGGGCCATTTTAATGTTCCAATTCACCCTCGTTGTATAGCATTTTCACAAATGACGCTGAAGAAACATTCAGTCACTTTTCTCTCACACTCTGCGTACGTGTCTAAGAAATGTTTCTAATTTGGAACAGAAAGCATATGAGAGATGTTTTAAAACGGAATATTTATTCCATTCAATAGGGGTTTTACAATTGCATTTCCGACGGAGGAAATGCAAACCAACCAACCCAAAAAGAAAAGAAAATTACTGACGCACAAAACAATTGAAGAGTCATTTGCAAAAACAGGCAGGCAGGAATTTGAGAGGGCTGTATTTCACTTCACAAGCGCCCCCTAATGGCCACTTTTGATCCTTAGCATTTATGCCATCAGAAGGAAGGTTAATTTTTGAACCATTGTGGAAGATGTCAGCAGAAGCTACACAGACAAGAAGAGAATCAAAGACAAAAGACAAAAGTTTAACCCCGAAAGACCCAGTGCGGGGAATGGTGGAGTTTAAGTCAGCACCTGAATGGAGCAGACTGTTCAACAATTCTGCAGGCCAAAGAGATCAGTAGAATGTGACCTCAGAGGAAAGGGGGGATATCAGATAGGCTTCCTCACCCCAAAATGTTGATGTGTGTGGTGGGAAGTAATTCAAGGCTAATCCATAGAAATTCAGTTATATTAAGAGAAGTGTTGGTTATAAGCAGGGGAAAGCCTCTAAACGGATGTTTCTGCCATTAACAATTCATAGATATTGAAATATTTATTTATATTTTATTTATTTCATTTAGAACTACGCCTTTCTCCCCAATGGAGGCCAAAGCTGTTTACATCATTCTCCTCTCCTCCATTTTATCCTCACAACAACCCTGTCAGGTAGGTTAGGCTGAGAGCGTATGCCTGGCCCAAGGTCATCCACGTGACAAGCTTCCATGGCAGAGTAGGGATTTGAATCAGGGGCTCCCAGATCCTAATCCAACGCTATACCACACTGACTGTTATTTAGGAGTCAGTTCAGCTCTCTGTAAAGAACTTATTTATTTACTGCATTTATAGTCTGACTTTCTTGCCGAGTCTCAAGGCAGAATACACGATTAAAAGCC
The DNA here is from genome assembly GCF_028583425.1 of Eublepharis macularius. Classification (NCBI taxonomy): domain Eukaryota; kingdom Metazoa; phylum Chordata; class Lepidosauria; order Squamata; family Eublepharidae; genus Eublepharis; species Eublepharis macularius. The sequence continues at coordinate 22,170,932 of NC_072802.1, forward strand.
ATTACAATTATAACACTAAATGCTTTTGTGTTTTTTTAAAAAGTGCTAGCATAAATACAAGCCTGTGCTGATTTCCATGAATTTTCCCCTCCATCTGCAGATCTTCATTAAGCTATTCTTGGGGATCCACCATAGTTAAGCGGGTCAGGCCAGCGTACAAGGATCAGGACTTGGGAGAGCCCCCCGCCCCCCCCTGAAATGTGCCAGTACTGAGTACTGGTGAGTCCCGTCACAAAAAAATCCCACAATGAAAGAAAACAGGATTGCAACTGGAGAAAAATGTAATAAACACAGTATACATACATAACAAATGTTCAAGAAGCAAAAACAAAAAACCTAGCAAAAAACATCCCCAGGCTGTACCTGCAAATCTCCAGGAATTTCCCAACCTGGAGTTGGTAACCCTATGAAGTTATTCTCTTCCTCCTTTAAATACCCTACCCTCGTAAAAGCAGCTAAAGGAAGAGCGTCCTGAATTTGGGAGTTTTATATTTGCAAAAACAAGCTCCTATTCTTTAAATGTAAAATGCCAAATCAAAATTAAAAATCTGTTTTTTTTAACAGTCTTAGATGGGGTGAACCTGTGTTCCAACACAGGCCCCACCCTGTCTAAAACCTGGTTGGGATTATGGCTCACTAAGTGAGAAGCGTCTAAAGCTCAGGGCCAAGATACAAGTGACGAATGACACTTGAACGGCAAGTGAACAGACTCACATGTATTCCTCCCTGTTCACTTGCATTCCACTTGCGCTCCACTCGATCACATGACTGAGAACCCAAAGCAGCTTACATAGTTCTCCTCTCCTCCATTTTTAACTCACAGGTTAGGCTGAGTGCGACTGGCCCAAGGTCATCCAGCAAGTTTCCGTGGCAGAGCAGGAAATCTAACCTGCGTCACCCAGATTATATTTTTAATTGTATTTATACATACATTTTAAATGTTATTTTAATATCTGTTGTCCACTCACTTGGGAACCCTATTTGGGTAGAAAGGCAGCATATAAATACTTCAAATAAATAAATAAATAAATAAATAAAAGGATTTTATTCTGACAGTTTAGGGAATGCACACGGATCAAGGCGGGTATACTACACCACTACCACTTACAGCCCCCTCCCCAAACACAAACAGGGCCGATTCCAGACGGCCCTCCCCATCCCAAAACGCCGCACGTCGTCACGCGGAAAACGCGAAATATCGCGTTTTCCGCACGACGACGCGCGACGTTTCAGGATGGGGAGGGCCGTCTGGAATCGGCCCAGGTTTATTCTCCTTAAAAAATAGTTTCAATGTGAATCATTTCTTTTAATCTTATAACTAGAGGTGGTCATGGAACGGAAAACAAACCAAAATTTATCACAGACTAGACTGGTTTGGCGTTTGCGAACCAGCGGGTTGTGGGATGCCCGTTTTCCACAGACCTGACAGACTTTTCACCACTCTGTTGGTCCATGGTCCATTAAAGTTTCCCCACCCCGCTGGCAAGCGGTGCTGGGAGTGCTTTAACATTTAAATCTCCCCCTTGCTCCAGCTGACTGGCGGGCCGCCAGTCAACTGGAGCAAGGGGGATTTAAAGTGCTTCCACACCAGCGTGGACCAATGAACTGGTCGGTTCGTGAACTGGCGCTGGACCGTGAACAGTTTGTGGTCTGTGAAACGCCACGGACCATGGACCCACAGCCCGTGGGTTTCTCCTGGTCCGTGCCCACCTCTACTTTTAACCCTAACATAATTTCAATGGTTATTGTCTGATATTTGTAAAATGAGGTATTGGTTTCATTGTTCTAATTTCTTACCAAAGTTTCTTGCCTAGATTTCTGGAAGAAAGAAAGGTCTATAAATGTTTTAGGTAAAAGGTAAAGGTAGTCCCCTGTGCAAGCACCGAGTCATTACTGACACACGGGGGGACGTTGCATCATGACGTTTTCTTCGCAGACTTTTTACGGGGTGGTTTGCCATTGCCTTCCCCAGTCATCTACACTTTACCCCCAGGAGACTGGGTACTCGTTTTACCGACCTCGGAAGGATGGAAGGCCGAGTCAACCTTGAGCTGGCTACCTGAACCCATTTTAAAGAAATAAATAATTTGAGACACAAGCTAATAACAATCTCCTCTTTCTGCTCTGAAGTTCCTTTGGTTCCAGTTAACAAGGGTGAGTGGACATAAAAGAAGACTGAATGGCTGCTCCCCCAAACAGAATGTGTCATATACATAAAATGGAGCCTTCCAACTTTTTTGCTTAATGTCACCAAATTTCCCAACCGTTACTGCCCCTGTACCATACAGTGTTTGTTCATGTTGGCCCATGATCCCCAGTATAGCCTTGTTTGGTGGTCAAACAGGGTTTCTTCTTTCCTTCTTCATCAGAGGAAAAGCTGGTTGATCCATCTCACACACACATTTTAGCCCTTCTTCCAAGGAGCTCTGAATAGCATACATTTTTTTTCCTTTCTCTGGTTTATCTTCACAACAACCCTGCAAGGTAGGTTAACAGTAAGGGACAGGCCCAAGTTTATCTAGTGAGTTTCATGTCCATGGAGAAGTTTGAACTTGCATCTCTCCAGCTCTAATCTGATTGGAGACTGTTATATATCATTTGTGTGTCGTTTTATTACAGTTTTATATTATTAATATATTACATGATAGAAAATAACAACAACAGCAGCAATAATGATGATAATGGTGGTGATGATGGCTCTGAAAATCAAACTCCGTGGGGGTGGGGGTGCACGCAGAATGATTCTGTGCAAATCCCACGTTTGTTCCTCCTCCTTGGTCCGATGTTGAGACTCTTTGCCTCTACAGCAAGGCTCTAGCTAAGAAAGCAAAGATAGCAGCCAGCCCCCATCCTGGCCCCAGCTCTGCAAGCAAGCGATATTCTTCTCATTCATCCCTACATGGCATATATTCAATACTCCATAAATATATTTGCCCATTATGGGCCATGTCAAACATATACACCACGGAGGAAGCACAGAGTTTACAACCTAATGGCTTGAGCTGAGAGTTGCAGAAGGACTTTTTCCCAGCGGGGTTTCTTCTCCTGGAGCTACTAATAGCCAGTGCCTGTAGCCCGGGTCCAATCTTGCTTGACGTTGTTTTTCGTGGCACAAATGATCAGCCACATACTCATTCATACTCATTCAGCCACGTATGCATTCTCAGTTCCCTAAGGGGAGGGAATTTCAAGTCAGCTACTGGGAAAGTTTCCTTTGGAAGGGGGGGGAGGGAGGGGGGGGAGGGAGGGAGAGAGAGGAGAGAGAGAGAGAGAGAGAGAGAGAGAGAGAGAGAGAGAGGTCCATCACCATTACTGGTTTGTTTGAAAAGGCTGTCTGAACATTCCTCAATTTGAGTAGTGCAATGAGGGGGATCAAATTCTAGAATACTTAAAAAAAGAAACTTTCGTGGCCTAGGGAAGAGGAGTTGCGTCGCTCAACACTATGATGTCACAGGCACAGTCCAATCAGTGCCCATGACTCTTGCCTAACTGGTGTCCGCACAGCACTCTCATAATAGACATACTTGTGCGGGGAAGCAAGCAAATTTTCCCAGTGACTAAATCTCACGAGCGAAAGGCTGAGCAGCTGTACTTTCCTTTCAACAGAACATCTGAAGAGGGCTAGATCCCATATGATAACTGTGCATTTCTGGCGCAACATCCACCCACCCATAGAAAGAAAACATCACCGGAGAGACCAGAATCACAGACTGTGGTTTCCAGATTTTAAGCAGCAGCATCTTTTTTTCTTTATGCAAACATCTTCATGCCCCACTGGCTCGCTGACTGCTAGTTGGTGCTGCCTTTCTCCCAGGCACCTTTGTCGATGGGATTTCTACAGTGCAAGCTATTTCAACCTTGCTCCCTAGCTCTCTGTTCTCATTCATTCCCCAGATGACCATCAAGAGGGGGAAAAATGTCCCTTTACAACAGAGAAGGGAAATAGCGTCCTCCCGGGGATGAAATGGACCAGAGAGCAGTTGTGACATGAGGCGCAAGGGGGAGGGAGGGAGGCTTGACCTCTCCCAGGCTCTGCAGTCCTCATGACACCAATTCCTGGCTAGATTATCGGTCGTTGGAGTGAGACCAAGAGAACATCAGCTAGGACAAAATGCATAAACATCCGAGACGGGACTTCCTTCCTTCCCCAGCATAAAGAGTAAAGAAAGTATAAAGGAAAATTGAATTACATGTGAAGCACCAACACAAATAAATAAGCAATCGGATCTCCATAGCAACGCATGGTGAGTTGGAGACTCAAGGGCTTTAGAAGAAAGATGAAAGATGGAAGGCCCGGTTGTTTGAGGGACACTTGCCAAGCCAAGCAACATTTCCAAGGCTCACTTGGGGCAGTGACACAGTACGCAGACTTTGGAGTTACACGGGGCTCCTTTCTGAACAGAAATGTAAGCGGAAGCTGGATCTATACATGCAACAGAGCGGTGGGCATCAGGTGGTGGAGTCCTAAGGAGGGAGAATGGACAGTAACGTGTCAGGCAGCAGGTTAAGCGGACACCATTTAACACTCTCTATTGTCCTTGTGAATAGAAACTAGAACATCAAAAAGAGAAAAGATCTGGAACTTTTCTTCCTAATGTGGTGGTTGTCTTCTTCCATAGTGTTTTAACCGACTGTAGGGTTGCCAACCTCCAGTTGGAGCCTGGAGTTCTCCCAGAATTACAACTGATCTCCAGGCTACAGAGCTCAGTTCCCCTGGAGAAGATGGTGGCTTTGGAAGGTGGACTCTATAGCATTATACCCCACTGAGGCCCCTAACCAAACCCCACCCTCCCCAGGTTGTACCTCCACATTTCCAGGAATTTCCCAAATTGGAGTTGGCAAACCTAGGCAGAGGAGAACATCAAACTGGTATTCCCTACCTGCAGTGTGAAGTGGTACAGTCTGTTCAACCACATTAAAAAAATCTACCGTGTCGTTTTGTTGTATATATAATTTGGGCCTGATTATTGGCTCAGATAGGGATAAAGCCACTTTCTGTAGCTGCCTAACCATGAAACACTGCAGAGCATTTAAAACAGGGTCCATTGCAGAGCATTTATAACAGTATTTTAGGTCTGATCCATCCCAAGAATGCATTGATTTAGATGGGAGAAAGTGTTTTTCACTCACTCACCAAAGTCAATGGAACTTTAAAAGGTATTCCTTTGGGCACTGCCCTTTGCTTTAATAGAAAGAAGGCTGTTGTGCATTATACTCATTTTGCCAAGTGTAGCAGTTTCCACTCAAGGGGCTGCTGAGCTTGGAGAAGTATACTTTTCCCTTTCTGCACCCCTTAATTGTACAGGAAAGCCAAGTAGCAAAGATGGTAAAGTATCAGGGCCAAGCTAGAAGTGACGAATTACACTTGAATGGCAAGTGAACAGACTGAGGGCCAAGCTACACATGATGAATGAGACTTGAACGGCAAGTGGATTGAGTGGAGGGCAAGTGAACAGGGAGAAATACACTTGCTGTTCAAGTGTCATTCGTCATGTGTAGCTTGGCCCTCAGGGCGAAGCTACAAGTGACGAATGACACTTGAACGGCAAGTGTATTTCTCCCTGTTCACTTGCGCTCCACTCAATCCACTTGCCGTTCAAGTGTCATTCGTCACTTGTAGCTTGGCCCTCATGTGTATTCCTCCCTGTTCACTTGTGCTCCACTTGCACTCCACTTGCACTATGAGCAAAGCTACAAGTGATGAGTGATCAAGTGGAGCGCAAGTGGAATGCAAGTGAACAGGGAGGAATACACGTGAGTCTGTTCACTTGCCATTCAAGTGTAATTCATCACGTGATCGAGTGGAGTGCAAGTGGAGTGGAAATGAACAGGGAGGAATACATGTGAGTCTGTTCACTTGCCATTCAAGTGTAATTCGTCGCTTCTAGCTTGGCCCTCAGACTAATGTGGGTAGCCCTGGGTTTGTATTTATTTGTTTGTTTATGTCATTTATAGTGCAGGTTTCAAGGACATTTCCATAAACAACGTCATAGGATTTTACAAAGACACAGAATGAGCAAGGATCCGATACAGAGTTGAAGAATTGCTAAAACAGAACATAACCAATTCTAAGACTGACATTAGATAACAGGAAGCGCAGGTAGTATATAGCAGTACATATTCAAAGCAACAGATAATATGCAAGGCAACATAGTGTTGAAGTCCCTAACTCATTAGCAAAGCATCTGAGTCCCCCTCACTACAATATTTCCCTCCTGTCTGAGTAAAAAGCCTTTTTGAATAATTCAATTTTGCATCGTTTGCAGAAAGCCAGGAGCGTGTGGGCTCTCCTGACCTCCTCCGGCAGGCCATTCCACACAGTAAGGGCCACCACAGAGAAAGCCCATGTATGGGCTGCTGCTGATTTTGCCCCTCTGCCATGCAGCACACTGGTGGTCTGAGGCCCCTTGCTCTTACACAGCCTAAGCTACCTCCAGGGCCAGCACACCCATTGAGACAGATCCGGCCCCCGCCTCGAGCGCTGAGGCACCAAAGTGGGCACCGGAGGCAGGAGCGTGTGCCACGGAGCTGGCAGTGGCAGCTCTGGCAGCTGAGCGGGAGGGATGGGAAGTCGCTCGCGCACCACCCCGGCCGCCTGCCATGCCTGGCCCGCAGCTGTTGCAGCCTCCAGCCCTCCTGTCCCACGCTGACATCGCCGCCAACACACGCCCCTGGCCGGACGCAGCAGCCATGGGCTAGGCGCCCGGGACGGTGTGTGGAACAATGGAGCAGGAGGGCTGGGAGAATGCACATGCACCTCCCCAGCCACTGGCACCCAACTGGGAGCGCGGGCAGCCTCCGCAGGCCGTCTTAGCCATCCGCCGGCCAAGGGGGCTGGCTTGCTGTGTGATGTCACACGCAGTGACATCATCACGCAGTCTAGGGTACGTGCGCAGGGGCAGCCTCGGACGCCAGAAACCCTGGCGCCACCCCAGCCTACCTCACAGGGATCAAATAGACAAGAAAGAACTGCGTACGCTGTCCTGAGCTCCTTGGAGGAAGGGAAGATAAAAGCAATAATAGAGTGGAAGATTTGGAGTAGGCAGTTCTAGAAGAGGGGAAATTATTTTCTTTTCTGCTGCTGAGCCTTTTCTCTACCCGCCCTGTCACCTCTCACCTCTCTCTGTAGGGAAATTGAGAAACTGCCTGGGAGTCTTGAGCGAGAATTATCCCAGGAGTTGAGAGAAGCAAAGGACTTGATGATGTGGCAGCTCAGGGAGATGAAACTGCCTCAGGGTGTCGGGGTCATTCCCAGGAACACGAGGCACACAGGCTGGAAAGCGTTCTTTGCCCTCGCCCCCAAAGCAGCACCATTGGCCCTCAGGCATCCCAGAGAAGCCTGGAGAGAAATTCTCATGGAGGCTGGAATCCTTCAGCTCTGAGCTGACACAATGACTCACTCCTTCTCCTCCTCTGGGAACCATGAGAGGCGAACAGCCTCTTTCCGCCCCGTCTCCCAAACGACACATTTCTGATATACAGTGACAAAACTTCTCCGCCCGGCCTTTGTGTTCGTGGGAGGTCTTTACGCTCTCCGCTTTGGGGTAGCCCGTTGGCCAGACACCAGAAATGGTTATCATTTTCTAAGCCAAGGCTACTGTCAAGGATCCCCCAGTAGCCTTTAGAATTGCAGGAGAGGAAAGGCCACAGATTTGTGCTCCGTTTACAGAACGCCCAGTGCAGATACTTATTTAAACCTGATATTTAGGGACAATCTGACAATAAAGATTATTTACAATAAAAATGTAGAAACGAAATTCAGTTAAAACCATTGTGACATCCTTAGGGTCCTTTAGAGATCCCATACCCCTCTTTATCCCCTCCGTAACAATAGTATAAAACAGTAATTTCGAACAGCAGAAAAGCAATAAACTAGAAAAAACTTTGTTGAGGAGTATATTCCGATTTAACTCTAATTCAAGGTGTTGGTATTGACCTTTAAGTCTTATATGGATTGGGGCCAGCTTATCTTAAGTAGAGATGGGCACGAACTGAAATACGAACCAAAATTAAGCACGAACCCGGCCGGTTTGTGGTTCGCGAACCACGGTTCGTCAGATCCCATTTCTGACGAACCGCCACAAACTTTTAGGCTGGTTTGTTTGGTTCGTTTTTTGGTTCATCACTGCAGGCAGCCTGGTGCCAATCAATCAGTTTCCTAGGCAACAGGGGATGGACTTCCTGCAGACCTTCTGCTGACCTGGAAGTAAACTTCAGCTGGCCCAGAAGTGATGATTTTCTGACCTGGATGCGACGTTTTCACGAACCAAATGAACCAGTTCGCAAACCAGGGGCAGGGTCATAAAAGTTCATGGTTCGTGAAATTTGACGAACCACGAACCACATGATTCAGGTTTTTTCCGGTTCATGCCCATCTCTAATCTTAAGCACCGCCTACTCCCATATGACCAGGGCTTTTTTTCTGGGAAAAGAGGTGGTGGAACTCAGGACCGCACAATTATGTCACTTTGAGTCAGCTGGAACAAGGGGGGAGTTTTTTAAAGTTTAAATCGCCCTTGGCGAAAATGGTCACATGGCCGGTGGCCCCGCCCCCTGATCTCCAGACAGAGGGGAGTTTAGATTGCCCTCTGTGTGGCGGCACTGAGGGAAATCTACACTCCCCTCTGTCTGGAGATCAGGGGGCGGGGCCACCAGCCATGTGACCATTTTCAAGAGGTGCTGGAACTCCATTCCACTGCATTCCCGCTGAAAAAAAGCCCTGCATATGACCACCTTCTTTGATCACCTTTAGTGACCCTAGGCTAGACGGATGGCAACCTGAGAAAGGGTCTTCTTGATTGTGGCACCAAAACTTTGGAACTCCAACCTCTATCATTGTCTTCCACCAACAGGTAGACTTTTATTTTGTTTTGTTTGGCACCCCCCAGTAATTCTTATTACTCCTCCTTCCTGTATGTGTATTTATGTGTTTATGTGTTTTGTTGAATTTTTAAAAAATGTTTACATATATTTGTATTTTAAATGTTATTTTTAATGTCTGAAATGTTTTGATGTTTGCTGCCTTGGAGACCTTGACTCAAAAGATGGCATAGAAATATTTTACATAAAAAATAAATAATCCTAAATCCAGCACAGAAAGAGCCCTGCTCCTGAAAGATAAAAACCAGGACCAGTGAGTCACAGGGCAGCATCAGGCATCTGATATCAACTAGATTTTTATCCTACCTATTTCCAAAGATATCAGGGCAGCATACACAGCCCCTCCCACGTTATTCTCACAGCACCCTGGTCAGGTCACTTAGGCCGAGATCTCTCCACAACACTCTAGCCAGTGCCACTATGGCTCTCATAGGGGTCTCAGCTGCCTCATCAGGGGAGCCCACCACCAACCTTTGCTCCTGTTCCTCTTTCCTATCACTGCCGGCTTGCCTGCTGTCTCTAAGTGAGAAAGCATTGCAGAGTTGCCAGCTCCAGGTTGGGCAGTTCCTGGAGATTTGGGGGTGGGGTCTGGAGCGGGCAGGGAGGAACCTCAGTGAGATATAATGCCATAAAGTTCGCCCTCTAAAGCAGGCACTTCTTCCAGGGGAGCTGACCTCTGTAGTCTATAGGTTAGATGTAATTCTGAGAGATTTCCAGCCACCACCTGGAGGTTGGCAACACTAGAAAGCAGGCACTGGCAGCTGAAAGGGAGACCTGCTTCTACTCGTCTCTGGCCATCAGATTGGACCCAGAAGGAGGGGCCAAGGAAATGGGCAGCGGAGAGGTAGTGTGCCCTCTGAGGAGATCCTGCCCAAGTGCCTTGCAGTAACTGCAGCCAGTGCTGACGACTGCTTTACTTCCCTATAGTTGGGGTCTCAAGGTCAAAGGAGGGGGAGGACACGCAACGGTATTAGATCTTGGTGGCTGTCCAAAGATATTCAGACCAAAGGGGATTTTTCCATTGGCTGGAGGGGAGATTCCAGCTGTAACAAGCACTGGGGGGGGGGTTGCTCTGCCATCTTGCTCCCAGGTGTTCATCGCATATACTTTCCCAGGAGTAAGCCCCACTGAGTAGATGTGAATAGGATTCTGAGTAGACTTGCTCAGGATTGCTCTCCTATGACTGGGCATGCCTTTTCAAAGTGATTGATGTTGAAATTCTAAGTTCTCACAATACAGCAAGGCTGATACTGGGATGTGACAGAGTTCTTTCTTTGCATACAGAAGGTCCAGAGTTCAGTTCCCGACTTCTGCCATCAAAGGGACACAGGAAGCCCTGAAGAGCCGCAGCCGGTCAGCACAGGGAGGGTTGAGCTCAGTTGGTCCAATGGGCTGTCTCAGAATAAAGCAGCTTCATAGATGGGATTCGTGTAAAGCGCTGTGGCTTGGTAGTAGAAGGACCTACGCACAGTCCCTTGGGAAAGAACTTTCTTGGCCTGAAACTCTAGAGCTGCTGCCATTCAAGGGAGATCGATCTCAGCAACCGGTGTGACTTGGTCTAAGGCAATTTCATAGGTTCATAAGCTGTTGTGCAAAAGCAAACAAATAACCGGTGAGTGATTGTTGATTACTGTCTACAATTCCCACACCATTAAATAGATGTGCTTTTCTGTGTTAGGCTGCAGGCACATGGCCAATAGAAAGATGGAGTGGCACTATTTTGACTGGCCTGCTGCCCTCCCTAAGCCTCAGCACATGCAAAATCTGGATGTTTATCTTTCATCTTGAAAACACATTTTTAAATTTTATTTTACTTCATTTATACCCCACCTTTCTCCCCAATGGGGACCCAAAGTGGCTTACATCATTCTCAAACATACTTAATTCTTCAATATTAAAGAAAAAATGTATGGGGCAAAGGTGTTTCCGACAGGAGAGGATGCTGGGGAGATCCTGTAATCTTACTAGCTCCAGTTAAATATACCATCTGGACTGAGTTGTTTTTTCTCTTCCGCTTGCAGGTACTTAAGCCAAGGCATGGCCAGAGGGATGACCCAAAAGGCAAGAACCGAAGGGATTTTGACCTTGACTGTTATCCTGTCTCTGAAATAATCATAACCAAACCTCTATGAATCTGTTGTAACTTCACATTCTTAGAAGCCTCTTAAAATCCCAAGTGCTGCAGCAGTCACATGTGGGCGGGGGGGGGGGGAGACATGTTTTTGTGCCATTTTGAGTTTCATGCCAAGTTCATATCAATGCTACAGGGCTGCAGATGTGGTTTTCTGAAGAGCTGATCTTAGCACTGGTTGTTCCACACAAATATGTGAATGAATTGGCCCAGAAGCAGGAAGTGACCAAAAATGCAGGAAAGCCAGTTTTTTAGTAGGGCGCCCTCTGCTGGGCAACTGAAGGAACTTCACAAATGCCACATCGGTCCCTAAAGCCAAAGTGTTACTGATCGATAGAACCCCATTCTATATTCTGTCCACCAACCAGAGCAAATCATTATACTTATTCTTTATTATTTAATGCTATCTTGAGATGCAGTGCAGATCATGGGCATGCAGACACACACACGCACACATGGAGTCTTCTGCATAGTTCCCAAAATTGCCCACATAAAAGAAAATGAGTCTGTCAGGCAGAAGAGCTCTTACCTGGATGTTTCATATCATCACAGGTGGATGGAATACCCTTCCATACTGAAAAAAAAAGTGCATAAAGAAAAATATTCATACAGAAAACTATGACGATAAGGAAAACCTTATCCCTGGCTTGCTAATGTTCTATATATGCACAAGAATGATTTTAAATATATATATATATATATCAGCATGTAGGAAGCAGTCCTAAGCAGCTCTACTCAGAAGGAAGGGGTGTTAGGACTGTAACGGGAAGCTCCCGTATGATGTCTGAAGTGAAAACTCTGACAAAGGTTTCTAGACTGGTGAAAAGAAGACTAGAGAGAGTTTTTGGCTCCTGTGACTTTTTGGCATGGTGTTTCTAGAAACCCGTCCGCTTCTCTTGAGCCAAGTAAATTCGAGGTTGGTCTGCTGCAGTCAAAATAATAAATTTACAGCGCAATCTTATGCAGAATTACTCCGTACTAAGCCTATTGAAATCAATGGGATTAGACTGGATGAATGAATGAAATGCATGAAAGTCTTGTCGTGTTAAAGTAGGGTTGCCAGCCTCCAGGTGGTAGCTGGAGATCTCCTGGAATTACAACTGCTCTCCAGGCAACAGAGATCAGTTCCCCTGGAGAAAATGGTTGCTTCCAAGAGTGAACTGAGGCCATCCCCTCCTCAAACCCTGCCCTCAACCCCCCCCCCCAAAAGCTCCAGGAATTTACCAACCTGGACTTGGCAACCCTATGTTAAAGACTAAAGAAGATTAAGGCAAAGGTGCTAAGACTCTTAGCTATTATAGATACACACAACAACGCCGTAATATTTTTATAAGGACTGAAAAAAATGTCCTAAAGTGTGGCGTGCAAGCTTTTGACTGTTCCAGAACTCTACATCTGTCTGGATGTTAAGCAAAAGGAAAAATAGAGTGTTGTTTTAATCTGCAACCAGAGGGAGCTTTACCAGCATACCAAGGGACATCACCTTATCCCCTTCCCATTTTTCCGTCTGTCCTTTAACATATTATTTCAATCCCACGGGTTCTAGAGCCTCTAAACTCCCCCGAAAGTTTCTACTAGCACAAAAGGAAAAAACTTAACTACACCGCACTAACTCCAACTCCTGGTAAGAGAACAATGCGAATTACTCTCCCACCCCATGTCTGGGGCACTGGTAGAAATTCAACAGACAAAGCCTTTTCCATCACTGCGTCTCCATCTGTTGAATTTCTGCTTTACACGCGTCGATGTTGCTAAGCGCAGGAGGCTGGTAGACTAAAAGAAAACAGCACCCGCGTCCTCTCGTTTCTTTTTATATTTTTGGAAGGGCGATTTGATCATTTCTGGCCCGCCCAGTTTTATTTGAAGTTTTGCATTCATTCCTTGCCCCGCTCTTGGCGGCGGCGGCGGGGTTCTACCAGCTGCGACCATGAACCGGAAGTCTCAACGCAGAATGCCACACGCTTCCTCGTCCCTTGAGGCCAACCACGTGTGGGCTGCAAAGGCCGCCTCCTTCCAGAAAACTACAGAGCGAAACACGCAAGCGCTACTGCAGGCTTGCCCCGGGTGGTCGCCATATGCGTGGAAAGAGCCGCCTGCATAATACGCAGCGTCTCTTTACCCTCCTATTGGGATGGGAGAAGACCAAGATGAGGGGCCCAGTGGCGCCTCGGATGTGCCAACTAGATTTCCCGGGTCAGAATTTCCTTCGTGGGATACCAGAAGTGGGAGGGGTATTGCAAATGGGAGTGGCAAGAAACTAGCTATAACATAATAATAATAATGATGTTGATGTTAGTAATATCAGTAATAATAATACAATATATAATATATAGCTATAATATGCACTATTATAATAATATATTAATAAAACAATAATATACAATACACTATATAATACATACTGTATACATCACCATCATCATCATCAATCAATCGTCGTCATTATTATTTATGCTCGCTTCCTGACACTCTCATTTGGAAGACCACTGCCACCCTCTGCCTGGATTATAAGGACCTCTTCCTTCACAGCTCACACCTTTCTGGTTGGCATCCGAGACGCCACTGGACCCGGATCTTGCCCTTCTCCAGCAGACCAACACGGCTGCCTACCTGAACCTGTCTTCGGGGATAGTGGCTTGTTTCTACTTCAGTGGCTTGTTTTTAACACTGATGAGGCAAGCTGTTTTCATGGTTCTGTTTTCGGTCGCATGTCGGCTCCAGCGGGCCTCTGGGGCGGCGGCGGCAGAGAAATGTCCTCAATAAGTAATTCTAATTTTTTGCCTCTGTAACCCTGCGCATTCAACAAGGAACCAGAAGTGTTGCGAGATTTCAACCTCTCTGGCGTCGTTCTCCTCCTTGCTCCTCTATGGGGCCGGGTTCCTCTTCCCGAGGCCGCTCTGTTTTTGACACTCGGTGGTTGGCCGCCATCTTTCCTCCGGCTCTTTCAGTCGGGGCGGGGCGGGCTGCTGGTCGGTCTCGTCGGGCCCTGGCAGGTAAGGGCAGGGCGGGCAGCGTAAGTGGGAGCAAACGAGCTGGAGGAGGGGGAGGTAGAGGCGTTGCAGGAGCCCACGCATGCTTCCTGGCCAAGATGCTTCTGCAACGTGTCTGGCTAGAGGGCTTTAGGGTTGCCAACCTCCAGCTGGAGCCTGGAGATCCCCTGTCATTGCAACTGAGCTCCAGACTACAGGCACCAGATCTGGAGAACATGGCTGCTTGGGAGGGTGGACTCAATGGCATCACATCCCTGCTGAGCTCCCTTCTCAAACCCCATGCTCTCCTGGTTCCACCCCCCCCCCCCAGTCTCCAGGAGTTTCCTAATTTGGAGCTGGCAGCTCTTGTTTCTGAGCATGTGCAAAGTGCATTTCTCTTTAAGCAAAACCAGACCCCCTCCCCCAACTCTAGGGTTAGGGGAGGTGAAGGACTGCCAGTGTCCCATAGGTAGGCATCTCTTGTTTTACAAATTGAATATTGACTCAACCTCTTCCTTCTTCCCCCTCCCCTTGCTTGATTCTGAAAGGGAAGCCTGAGACCTCAGAGTGGAGAGCTTACCCTGGCGTTGTTCCTTTTTGCTACGGAGTAAGCCTAGCTAAGGTACAATGGTTGTTCAGCACTGTTATTGCAGGTTTTGCCAGTTCTCCTAAGGAGGAATCCTGCTCCTAAGGGCCGGCATCGAGGACTGGCATAGTGAGGTACCTGGAGAGGCCCACTGGTGGGCACGCAGAACCCAGCTGCTAATGGGAAAAGTTCCTGGAGGCAGGGATTGTGCTCCCAGTTGGCCCAGTGGCTTATGCCACAGTGCAGGAAGGTATAAGGCAATCGCTGATGGGAGAAATGTGCTCATATTAGATCCCAGTGGATTTATGAAGAGTGCTTAAAGAGTCACGCTCCACCCCTTCAGCATAGCTGTTAATTTGATAGAGAAGGCCTATAAAAACCAGCAGCCAACCCTAAGAAAAGTAAATGTAAGTTGGAGCTCAAGGAGCAGAGCTTTTGCATCTCATTGGGGTCACTCCATGGACCTACTCGAGGTCTACAACCTTTTATCATTAAAAAGGCGTACTATGTAAAAATTCAGAACATGCGAATAATAACCAGTGTAAGAAAGCCTATTTGCAAAACTGAAAATATGTAATGTAACATTTGTTATAACTGATACATTGATTAATAATCCATACAATTTCCACAGGCCCAACAATGTTTATTGTGGTTCCTTTATTAGTAAGTGACATTTAGTAAGTGACATTTATGAGGCCTTACCATGACTATTAAATATACACAGCAGCAGCTTTTGTGATGGCTTTACTGTTGTAAATATGTGCTTGCTTTGCTCTTGGGTTGCAGGCAATTGTTCACCTATTTCATTTCCCGTTAGTCCAATAAAACTTTTTCTCTGCCATTCCTTTCACATTATTCCAGCATCCTGCCTGCTCTCCAACAGACCTTAATTTAAATATTTTTCTGTTTAAAATAGCCATATTTGGTTCTGTTCTGAGCCGCGTTTGGCTTGAGAGCCGTGAGTTGCAGACCCCTGTCCTGCCCCGGTGCAAACAGAGCTCTGGGTGACCTCTGGGAGGAAATGTGGCATGCCCCTTGACTGTGGGAGAAGAAGAACTGTGTCTTTGGTGGGCAGTTATCCTGCCTGTTTGCAAGCCTGGGGCAGGAGAAGCAGAATGATTTTTGTCAGTTATTTTGGTTTAATTACTTTTTGGCAGTACAGGGAGAATGTCAGACCCTTAATCTTGCTGGGTAATGACGCAGATGGGAGGGCAGTCTGAGGTACTTGGAGAGCAGAAGGTTGTTTCATAGTTCAGTTACTTGGGCATTTAATTGGTTCTGCTTCCTGCAGCGCTGTTCAAGTCAAAGCCAGTGTAGGCTTGCATCTTAATGCACACGCAAAATGTGATATGGAACTGATTAACAAACTTGTTCCTTTCTTGGAGAAGAAAGTAGTTTTCCCTATAAGCATTTCCCGATGTTCCCATGTTATGCTTCCTGTTCTGGGACTCGCTCTGTTTTCGTTTCTTCTGCAGCTTAAAAATATTGGACATCAAAATGCTGGTTCGGGAATCTTTTGCTGCTCCCCCTTCCCCATGGATTGAGATGATGTTTCTCTCTTATATTTTTTTTTCCTTGTGTGCATTTATTCAGTTAAATATACATTCATCCCTTTTTTAAGGGCAAAAAAGCTGACTGTTTTAAATATTGAAAAAACTGCTGTAAGGGAGAGGTTAATGATGTCACTGGTACCACCAATCAGTTCTGTGCACAACTGGATTCTGTTGTAGCATATGAGCTCAGTCTGGGACAGAAGAGTACATGTCTAAATGAAATGCTATGAGTCCATTTCCATAGCCAGCTCCCCCCTGAAATCATGTCTGTTTGTATGCATTTTAAGAGACAGTTCTTGCTGCTTTCCAAATAATGTGTTTCTGACACATCATTAATCTCTCTAGAGCAAGGCATGGGAAAGGAAAATCTGCTTCTGGGCCTGAAGTCAATGCATGCTTTCTAACAGAAAGTAATATTTGCCTACCAAGGCCCTTTGATAAGTCACCAGTTTTCTCATTTTTACCTTTAAGCCATTTCCCTCAGCATAGGGTGCCTGAAATGCTCATTTGACCATTCGTTTCTTGCTTTCTCATTCTGGTAGACTCACTCGTCCCTTGCATCTGCAAAGATGAGAAGTTGCATCATAGGGTATGTGTGTGTTGGAGGAGGGAAGTTTCAAGTTCAGATTTATTTTATTAATTTAATGATATTTTTAACCATTTTATTCTTCCAAGATTAGCTTCCAAAGTGGCTTACCTTTAACTCGAATCACAAGACACCGTGTAAGAACATGTCTGTGACTGGGGGGGTGGGGGGATGCTGACAGCTGCCCGTTCCGTAGCTCTTATTCCTTCTTATTTATTTTTGCACATTCTTTGTTCCAAGTTCATTCCCTGTATGCCATTGGAAGGAAAGCCAATTCTTGAACTTTCAAAGAATGCAAAAAGTGAACACAGAGAGATGAAAAACTTGGAGGTTTTCTTTGGCACTAAGAAAAAAAGTTTCACCGAATTCTGCAATGTTTGTTACTGCCTGTGCACCACTTCCAGGCTGGGTTTGTCGGTTGCTGGTTATGATGGGGGGGCATTTTAGATGTTCACCTCCCCCCTTCTCACCCTGATTATGGTTGATACTTGCTGGGAGTCCTATGAGTTCCACGCTGATAAGGCTCCCCTCTTAGAAGTGCGCCCCAACAAAAGCAAAGGGGGTAATGCAGATGACCTTTCACAAGAAGGATCCAGGGACTATTAGGGGCTAGCAGAATGCCGGGAGGTATTTATTTTCTTTGTTTATAGCCCGCCTTTCTTGCTGAGGCTCTGGGCAGATTACAAAATATAGAAAGCAATTCAATCAGACAACATAAACCGTCCAATAAACAGTGCAATAGGACTACTAGTCTGCTCTAGTTAGACCTCACCCTAGAGTATTGTGTTCAGTTTTGGGCACCACAATTTAAGAAGGTTATAGACAAGCTTGAACGTGTCCAGAGGACTGCAACGAAGATAGTAGGGGGTCTGGAGACCAAGTCCTATGAGGAAAGGTTGAAGGAGCTCTGTGTGTTTAGCCTGGAGAGGAGATGGCTGAGAGGCGATATGATAACCATCTTCAAGTACTTGAAGGGCTGTCATATAGAGGATGGCGCAGAGTTGTTTTCTGCTGCCCCAGAAGGTCGGAACAGAACCAACGGCTTGAAATTAAAAGATCTTTCGGCTAAACAGTAGGAAGAACTTCCTCACAGAGCGGTTCCTCGGTGGAACAGGCTTCCTCGGGAGGTGGTGGGCTCTCCTTCTTTGGAAGTTTTTAAGCAGAGGCTAGATGGCCGTCTGACAGCAGTGCTGATTCTCTGAACCTGGTCAGATTGTGAGGGGAAGGGCAGAAGGGGTTGCATCAGTGCTTGGTTCTTGTGGCCCTTCTTACATGCCCAGGGTAATGCCAATCACCACCTTGGGGTCAGGTAGCAATTTTCCACAGGCCAGTTTGTCTAGGGATCCTGAAGGTGTTTTGCCATCTTCTGGGCATGGAGCAGGGGTCACTGGAGCAGTCAAGGGGGGGAGAGGTAGTTGTGAATTTTCTGCATTGCGCAGGGGGTTGGACCAGATGGCCCTAGAGGTCCCTTCCAACCCTATGATTCTATGACTAGGATTAAAAACGAGGAAGCAATTCTAACACACGGTCCAGGGTATGACATACTTTAACGAAGAAAGTAGATTACAATGGTAGAAGTGAAAACAAGCGAATGCATACAATAGACATCATAGTAGACTATAATCCTATTCCCATATAAAAGTGTCCTCTTGAGCTATTCTCTTCATTAAAAAGCCCTCCTGAACATTTCTAATTTGCACTTTCTGTAAAATATTAGAAATGTGCGGGCCTCGGTGCCTTTATTCTTCTGCTCTGGAGCTCCTTAACTTCCAAACTCGATGGTGAATGCAGTCTCTTGAAAGTTGCCCCTGGGTGTCTGTGTGACTGTGTGGGAGAGCCAAAATTGCTGTCGTGAGTTTGGAGGGTGTGTTTGTGAAGGTACTACGATCAGAAAGAGGCTATTGCTCAATGGCAGAATGTGTGCAAAAGGTTTTGTGCTCAATCTCCAGTTAAAAGATCTCTGTGGAACGACCTGCCAGAGACCCCGGAGAGCTGCTAGCAATGCAGAATCTGGCCGCTTCAGATGTTCCCTTGGTTATAGCTCCATAGTAGAGCATCTGCCGTGCATGCCCAAGGTCCAGTGTTCAATCCCTGGCGTCTCTAGTTAAAGGATCATCTGTATGAGGAAAAACCCCTCTCATCCCAAGATCCTGGTGAACCTTTGCCAGTTAGTTTAAACTGCACTGAGTTAGGCAAATCAATGGTCTGATGGTGAAAGGCAGTTTCCTATGTACTTGGAAAAGCTTTAAGGGCTTCCCTTGCTTTTCTTTCTCTTCCTGTGTGGTTATGTCCGCTTCTGCCTATTCTGACTGGCTCTCTGAGGTCTCGGGGGGCGGTCTCTCCCAGCCTTGGAATCCAAAATCCTTGAATCAGAGAAGCCAATATAGGACTCAGCCGCCTTTGTATGAAGTATCTATGCATCTGGTACATTTTATACCACCCTTCCTCCAAGAAGCTCAGGGTGGCGTGCAAGATTTTCCCCTTCTCCATTTTGCCCTCACAACCACCCTGTGAGGTAGGCTAGTCTGAAAGCAAGTGCCTGGCCCAAGGCCACCCAGCAAGTTTCATGACAGAGTGGTGATTCGAACCTGGGTCTCCTAGATCCTAGTCCATCTCTTTAACCACTACACCACACCGGTTTTCAAAGAAAGCTAGGCATTCCATCAATGAGCTGTGCCTAGTCTGGATGATTCCTTGCTTGTTCCTCCTGATTTTTTTTACTCCTTTTATGTATCCTAACAATAACCTTTTTAGCCGTC
The DNA here is from genome assembly GCF_028583425.1 of Eublepharis macularius. Lineage (NCBI taxonomy): Eukaryota > Metazoa > Chordata > Lepidosauria > Squamata > Eublepharidae > Eublepharis > Eublepharis macularius. The sequence goes on from NC_072802.1 coordinate 22,190,396, forward strand.
GCTCAAGATCTCTTGAGGAAATCCCTCTGCACCTATTTTCTCCCGGCCAGTAGAGCTAGACTCTAAAGCAGGTTTCCATTTGAGTTTGGAACCAAGATATTACTAGGAGCCTTAACTTCCTGACGTCTGGGGTTTTCCTCTGACTGCTGCCGCTCCTCTCCCTTGTCCATCTGGGTGAAAGCTGCTATGGAGAAGGGTGTGTGTGTGTCGCACGGTTAGAGCAGCAGTCGCAAAACTCAGGTTTCTGGCAACTGTTAATTATTCAGAAAAATTAAGAAGGTGTTTGAAGTTCTCCGTCAGCCGTCATGGCTCAATGAAGAGGAGTCGCGTCAAGCATTAACCAAGAGCGGCCTGGGTTTTTCTGTTGCCTGGCACAGCAATGATGGAAGCCATTAAGTCACAACAAGGTAAACAGAGCTCTGCCAAACATTAAATGGAAGCCTGCCTCCCTTAGAGTAAGTCCAGACTCGCCGATCGTAATCTTGACGCCCAGCAGATAGGAAGGTGCCTGCAGGGCGCATGCTTCTCTTTTAGGCAGGAGGATAGGCTGTAGCTTGGTAGTCGGGTAGCTGCTTTGTATACAGAAGGTCCTAAGTTCAAAACATTAAATCTCCAGTTAAAAAGATCAAGTAGCGGGTGATGTGAAAGATCGGAGACCCTGGAGAGCTGCTGCCGGTCAGAGTAGACGGTACTCAGAGTAGACAGTACTCAGTACTCAGCTTGATAGGCCAAGAGTCTGACTCGGCAGATAGCAGCCTCAAGTGAGTATCTTGGCTGTGGCTTGATACGATTGACAAACAAGTTGTTCAGTAAAATGACTGAACCTCCCTTGCCCTGCCTGTCCAGGCATGTCATTTCTATTCCCATCTATTTCTTGTCAATCGCCACTCCCTGCCTCTCAGTTTCATCTACCTGATGCAGACCTCCTGAGCAGGGTGGCTTTGTATCTTCTGCACCCCCTCCTCTGTCTTTTGACTCTAAATAAACCTGTTGCAGTGTGGAGTGTTGCCCTATCTCTTTGTATAAGTGAATACATGCATGCATACACATGAAGCTGCCTTAGACCATCACAGTCCATCACGGTCAGTATTGTCTGCTCTGACTCGCAGTGTCCAGGGTCTCCAGTGGAGGTATTCCCCATCACCACCTGCCTGGTACTTTTAACTGGAGCTACTCAGGGTTGAACCTGTGATCAAGCAGATGCTTTACCACTGAGCCACTCCCTGTGCATTTGTATCACCAGCCCCAGGTTGCATTTTTGGTACCCTTGGTGATTAATTGAAGGAAAGGGATCAGGAGCTGTTCCATCTCCAGCAAGCAAAGAGAGTGTTCAGATTGTCTGCGGAAAGACTGATCTGTCTTGTCTTCCTAGAAACAAGTTTCTCTCATCTTGTGTCGATGGCAAATTAACTGGAAACCAAATTGTGCTCACTGCACTCAGGGCCATGGTAACATATCAGCTCTTGCCTTAAGTGGAGGCTGGAGCTCCCCCGGACTGCATGGTGTGCTGCCAGGAAGAAACAGAGCCCAAGGTGTGAATCCAACATACTGATGAACCTCCAATTATGGACGTTACCTAGTTTAAGTCTTCCTTCACGAGGCTCAGAACTCACGGTGTGCTTTTGAGGAGGTGCTTCTTTGTCAGGGGGAACCCCTAGCCTGATGTTCGTTTTGCAGAAGCTGAGCTCAAACGGAGAGCTGTGGTGGGTTTCCTTCTGTTACCTCGCGGCCTCGGGTATGAAAAGTATTAAGGAAAGGAGGCAAAGGTTGACTCTGCCCTTTTAATCTGCTCAGGAGAAGCCACCCTAGAGTGGTGCCGCCTTCACTGTTTCTCTTGAATTCAAGAGTATGTCGTCAAGATGCCATAGATGGGTTGCAATTAAATCAAAAGAGTTTTTGGCTAAACATTAGGAAGAACTTCCTGACAGAGCGGTCCCTCAGTGGAACAGGCTTCCTCGGGAGGTGGTGGGCGCTCCTTCTTTGGAGGTTTTTAAGCAGAGGGTAGATGGCTACCTGACAGCAATATTGATTCTGTGAACCTGGGCAGATTGTGAGAGGGAGGGCAGGAAGGGTTACATCAGTGCTTAGTTCTTATTGCCCTTCTTGCACGCCCAGGGTGAGACCGTTTGCCACCTTGGGGTCAGGTAGCAATTTTCCTCAGGCCAGTTCTGCTAGGGATCCTGATGGGGTTTGGCCATCTGCTGGGCATGGAGCAGGGGGGTCACTGGCGGTGTGGGGAGGGGAGATAGTTGTGAATTTCCTGCATTGTGCAGGGATTTGGACTAGATCACTCTAGAGGTCCCTTCCAACCCTATAATTCTATGATTCTACCTCTTGGGCTTTAAGAATTGGTTCACAATGGTTATTCCTCTTCCATGTTTCTAAAGAGTGTTGTGCTTCTCACTCCCCAGTAGATGGCATTGTACATTTTGGACAGGTTTCTCTGTGGCCCTCTCTGTAATGCCAGGTCTGTGTTCAACACCTGCCATCTGGATAAAGCATTTGGTTAAACATAAGAGCCCTGCTGGATTAAACCACAGGTCCATCTAATTCAGCTTCCCATCTCCACCAGTGACGAGTCAAATGATTCTGGGAGGTCCATCAGCCAGGCATGAAGACAGAAAGCAGTGCAGTATAGTGGTTATACTAGGATCTGTAAGACTGAAGTTCACTCACTTCTATACTCTGCAATCTAACTTGTCAGCTGATCTTGGGCCAGTCATTATTTCTCAGCCTGACCTACCTCGCAGGTTTGTTATGAGAGCAAAATGAAGGGAGAAGAACAATGTATGCTGCCCAGAGCTCTTTGGAGGAAGGGTGGGATAAAAATATGTGGAATCAAATAAGTAAATAGACATCTTGCCCAAGAAGTGGTATTCAGAGATATACTGTCTCTGAAACTGGAGGTTCTATTGAGTTCTCAAAGCTTATCAGGATTTAGTTATCCTCCAAACACTTGTCTAATCCCCTTTTAAAGTCAATTAAGCCAGTGGCTGTTATCGTGCATTGTGGAAACCAATCAAGTTAATTACGCTTTGTTTGAAAAAAAAATAATGCTCAGTATTGTTGGGCCTGGCATAGTCAATTTCATTGTGTGACCCTGAATCCTACTGTTATGGGAAATATTTCTTCCTCTCCACTATCTCCACATCATTCATAATTGTGTGTGCGTCTGTTATGCTCCTCCTCCCACATTTGCCTTTGTTAAAATGCCCAGTTGTGAAGCCTTTGGCAGAGCTGATGTTTCAACCCCCTCAGGCCCTTTGGTTCTGTGGGAGATGCTGTTTGCCTGATCAAGCGCATGGCAAATCATTTGGCCTTTGCAAAGGCCGCTGGGCAGCAAAAGCCACTCTGGGAAAAAGAGCAGAGCGGGTCTCTTCCTGAAAATTACTGTTGGCAGGTAGGTCCTGAATCCGCGATTGCTTGTCGGTTGTAACTTTCAGCAAAAATCCATTGCATTGCTGGCATGTTCTCTCGCTGTTTTAAACAACTTCTTCAAAGTAGCTTTCAGCAAACAAGGCTGGGTTTTTTATTTCTTTGAGATCTGTGGGGGGAAGAAAACTGCTACAACTCTTTTTCAAAAAAACAAAAACTTATCCAGGCTATAGAGTTGTTTCGTTGCATGGTGGAGCAGCCTCCCTCCCTCTGAGCCACATGTAGGGCTTGTCACCATTCAAAACTGCAGCTCCCTTCACTGCTGAAAAGTTCTTGTGACTGGCCAGTAATCCCATTCTTGAGCGTGCATGCCAGGGCTTTTTTTCAGCTGGAACGCGGTGGAATGGAATTCCGGCACCTCTTGAAAATGGTCACATGGCCGGTGGCCCCACCCCCTGATCTCCTTGCCCTCTGCGGAGGGCAATCTAAACTCCCCTCTGTCTGGAGATCGGAAGGCAGAGCCACCACCGGCCATGTGACCATTTTCACCGAGGGCAATTTAAATTTTTAAAAACTCCCGCCCTCCCTGTTCCAGCTGACCCAAAGTGACATCATTGTGCGGTCCTGAGTTCCACCACCTCTTTTCCCAGAAAAAAAGCCCTGGTGCATGCATTCACTTGTTGGCATCTGTCAGTGGACTCTGGGAAATCTGGTGCTCGATCGGACCTTCGCCCGCATAATGGATGCGCTGTTCATTCCCATAAGTGGATGTGTGGTGGTTCTTCAAGCATAAGGCATGCCTACCCCGTTTGGGACTGAGCCCTTCAAAACAGCCGGGAATATCTTCTTGGGTCACTTCTAAGTCTTGCCCCGTTTTCCCCAGGCAACTCAGGAACCCTCTGAATATTTATTTGCCTCATTTGTACCCCGTTCTTCTCCCCAGTGGGGATCCAAAGCAGCTTACGTTTGCCCCTTCCCTATTTTATCCTCATCACAGCCCTGTGAGGTAGGTTAGGATGAGAGAATGTGACTGGCTCAAAATCAGCCAGTAAGCTTCCTTGGCAAAGCAGGGATTCTCCGAGATTCTAGTTCAACACTCTAACCACTACACCACACTTGCTCTGGGGAGGCGTTGGCCTCCACTTCCTCTCTGTGAGCCTTCCCGGGGCTTCTATTCTGCCAGTTTATGAAATAGGATGCTGGACTCGATGGTCTGCTTTATGTTCTTATGCATACGTTTATTTCAGTCCTTTTTATCCCAGCCCATAACTACTGGTTCTGGGGAGCAGCTTACATCATTTTGTGGTATCCAAATCACCATTACATGTAAGTAAAAAAAAAATAATTTTATCAAGCGTGAACAACTGCAAGAAACAACCCACAGAAGCAGCAAAGTCAGGAGGGAGCGTGAAAACCCAGCACATACGTACAGAGGACGGAAATGGAGAAATGAGGGGTGCTCAGGGTTTTGAATGCCCGAAGGGCACCACATAAATGCCAAATATTAATGCGTTATGGCAATTACCCATCCCCATAGCATTAATCTTCTTGGATTGTTACCACGGTCTCTTGGCAACCAGTGCTAGTTGGGGAGCATTTTGCTTTGTATTTTAGTTTTCCTTCTGTGGTAACCCACAGAAGGTCATACACCCAGCTCAAGGATAGAGAGAAACTGGTAGCCAAACCCCTGTTTTCCCTTCTGTCTCCACAGCGCTGCTGTTTTCAGCAGCTGTCTGCAGGATCCAACTGCATTCTTATCCATGCCCCCTTTCCAGGTGATATATGCCCCAGTGTTGTCAGCTCCCATTGTTATAATAATAGAGTAGTAACAGTTTACTTATATACAGCCCTACTGGACAGATTAGTGGCCCACTCAGAGTGGTGAACAAAGTCAATGTTGTTATTATCCCAACAGGGCATCTGGGGCTGAGAGGAGTGGCTTACTCAAGGCCATGCACTAATCTCATGGCAGCAGTGGGATTTGAACCAGCAGAGTGCTCATTTGCAGCCCCAACCACTTAATCACTATGCCACAGCAGCTTTGGTAATCTCTGTTTAAGATTCTGCTGGAGATTCTTAGCGCTCCTTTCTGTCTTTGGCCTCTTGGCTAAGATCCAGGGCAGTGTGTGTCTTTCTGGGACCCGCGACAGTCTGTGATCTCTGACAAAGGCTAGCCAGTTCCCTCCTCTTTAAGAGTCTGTTGCCACATACACCCGATTGTTATTTTGTTTGAGGCTGAGTTGTGTGGACCTCCGGGACTCGCTGCTTGCACTTGGCTGGAGGTAACTATGCTTTCTTTCTGGCCTCCCGGGCAACCTTAGATAGCGTTAGGGGTAGCTGAGAAATGGGCATTATCTCCAATGTGCAGGTTTCTCTTTTGGCTCCGGGAACACCCTGGTGAATGTTAAGAGTTAAAGGCGAAGATTCAATTACAGCTTGTGTGGAGGCCAGCGCACTTAACAGATTAGATCGAAGGCTGCAGATCTTTAGCTAAGAAACCTTCTCTCTCCCTCCCTCTCCCTCTCTCTCTCTCTCTCTCTGGCAACCTTTGATATTGGAACGGGGAAGGGGATAAAGGCTGAGTGCAGGGAAGGAGATAAGGACCTTCCACACCAAACTTTCAAAAGCAGAGGACCTCTCCTAGCAGGTTTGTTCAAGCAAGTTTGGCTTTGGAAAAAAGCTCTTTCTCTTTTATGACTCTGGATTCATGGCTGTGGACTCAGGCAACGGCAGTTTTGGAAGACAAGCTTCCCCGGGTGGAAGAAGTACCTGTGCTTGTTTTTCTCCCTGTGCCAACTTTTAGGAATACTAAGATAGGAGAGTGAACCCTGTAGCATGTGTGGAATTGAATTTTATAGGGAGGTGTCATTTTCTCTTAAGTGGAGTTTGTTTGCTCAAGTATGAGCTCGTGTCTTCTTGCAAAGGGTTTAGAAGGCAAACAGATTTGAACGACGTTTCTTTCCTTCCCATTTCCCTCCCCCCATCTTGTATTAAAGAAGCAGGCGGGGCAAATAAGCTAAGCTAGCATCTTTTTATTAACCATATATGCAGCCAGATCTAATGTGTGCTAACCCGGAAAGAAGTCCCGCTGTGCCCAGTGAGGCTAATGCTCAGATTGCATAGGATTTTGTCCCCTTAGGCAAGCATAACAGCATGCAAGCTTTCAAGTTTCACAGAACTCTGTGTCAGACAGAATGGAGGGGAAGTCAGTATCAGGATTGAAAATAAGTAATTGGAGAATTTCCTCCCTTGCTTTCGGTTTGAAACTCCAAAGTTTGCAGGAGCCTGAAATATACAGCCTGTCTCCTACATTGTGAGAGCAATCTTACAGGTCCATTTCAGTGGGTCTTACTAACAGGAGAGTTTTCTTAGGACTGTGCTGTGTATCTCCTGCCCTCTAGGACTGGAAGGATAGTGGGAAAACACCTGTTCAGAACAACAAGAAAGTTGTTCTTACTATGGAGCTAGGGTTGTGGTGTGGGCAGCGTGTTGTACTTTGAGCCTCTGTTCAGCCGTGAAGCCTACTAGGTGGTCAGCTCTTGGCTGCCTGTCAACAGCCAGTGTGGTGTGAGAGAGCCAGTTTGCAATAAGGGGGGAGCATTTCTCAGCCTATTTATCCCAGCCCACTGGGGCTGTAAAGCCTGTGAAAATGGGTCCCAGGTTTTTGCCAGTTTGGTGTAGTGGTTAAGAGCGGCAGGACTCTAATCTGGAGAGCCGGGTTTGATTCCCAGCTCCTCTGCTTGAAGCCAGCTGGGTGACCTTGGGTCAGTTGCAGCTCTCTCTGAGCTCTCTCATCCCCACCCACCTCACAGGGTGATTGTTGTGAGGATAATAATAACACACTTTGTAAACCGCTCTGAGTGGGCATTAAGTTGTCCTGCAGGGTGGTATATAAATTAAATGTTGTGGTTGTTGTTGTTATTTATTTGTGAATGTTCTCTCCCCCCTCTCTCCCTCCCTCCCTCCCTCTCTGAGTTTAGTTGGTCATCATCCCAAGTAACTTTGGACTTGTGGGTCATCATACCAAAAAAGGCTAGGGACGACTGGTGTGTAGAGGTTAGGGTGTTGGACTAGGATCTGGGAGGCTCGGGTTTGAATCCCCACTCTGTCGTGGAAACTTGTTGTGTGCCCTTGGTCCATTCATGCTGTTTCTGCCTCACAGGATGGGTTGGTGTGAGAATAAAATGGAGGAGGGGAGAGCCATATTGTAAACTGTTGTATCCCCATTGGGTAGGAAAACAGGGTATAGATCAGAGATCATTCAGTGGTTCGGGCTCTTTGACATGCCACTGGTGGCTCTTCCATTCCCTGTTGGGGCACCTGACCCATTTTCCAGAAAAGTGGGCAAGGCCATTACCCAGTAGGGCTTGTGGTTGGCAGGTTGTTCTTACCTTGAAACAGCTGCTGCCAGAGGGACTGGAGGCTGGGTTAACTGCAGGCCTCCCCGTGCTGTAGGCTGCATGCTAGAGAGAGGAAATAAAGGGCCTACCTTTTCCCACAGCCTCTGCAGTCTTATCCCTGCACTCAGGCAGCGGTTGGCAAGAGAGCAAATTAGACACAGAACAGAGGAGAGGAAAGCCACCCCCGTGGCCATTACTCTGGGAAGCCCCCCTCCCCATAGAGAAGTGCTGACTCCGCCGTGGTGGTGAGAGACAGCTCAGTGGCGCTCTGAGGTATGCTGGTAATATAAAAGGTCATAGTTACATATTCAATACGTTTTCTGTTATTGCATGTGTGTGTTTGGTGTGCAGCATACAATCGTCACGTGCCTCTTTGGGTTGATGGAGGCATGTGAGCGTGGCTGTCCATGAGCCACAGAGTGAGTACCACGGGCCTAGATAAAATACACATCGCTGATGAATCCTCTGTCCTGCCTTATTGCACAAATGTCAGCAGTTTTCTTTCCCTCTCTCTGCAGTTCCTTAAACTGCTTTGCAGGTTTATTCCTGCCATTCCGGCACAGAGTTTCCATGAGCAGAGAAGGTCAATAGTGCAGCTTTGCAAAATGCAGCCTTGGAGATTAGACAGGCCTCTCCCCTGTGACATAAATGCCTTAGTTGCCTTCTGGCCTTGAGAAATCCCCACCTTGTTATCTGTCACTGCGGGAAGAGAGGCCGTGCTGACTTCCACAGGAACATACGAAGCTGCCGAGTCATCCCTCTGGCTCTATGTCACCTACATGGACTGGCAGTAGCTCTCCGTGCAGAGCCTGGTCTTCCGCAAGCCCTGCCGCCCGAAATCCTTCCATTGCAGATGCCAGGGACAGCACCTGGGCCCTGTTGTATGCAAAACAGGGGTGCTGCCACCAGCCATCAATGTGCTCTGCGCAAAGCCATCCACTTGGCTTGGGTTGTTTTTTTTTTAAGTCTCCGTTTAGTCAACGAGACTGAGGCCAAGCTACTGCTGAGTTTTTAAGTCTAGCAATCTTGTCTTCCTCCGGTTTTTAATTTTTTTCTGTTCTGGTTTTCATTCTGTGCATTAGATTGTCCAGTCTTTCGGAGTGGGACTTTGCGTTCTTACATGGCCTGTACAAGACGTCTACTTTTTTAGGCATTCGACAAATGACAGTGATTATTAGTTGAGCTTGGATCTGGGAGGCTTGCATTTGAATTGCACCTCTGCCTCGGGCTCATAGTGCGGCCTTGGGCAAATCACGCTCTGCCACAATTTTCCCCTTCTGAAAAAAAATGAGAATCGTAATGCATTGTCACACAGAGTTATACTGAAGATGTAAAATCAAAAAGAGTCCAGTGGCACCTTTAAGACTAACCAACTTTATTGTAGCATAAATAAACTTTATTGTAGCATAACAATAAAGTTGGTTAGTCTTAAAGGTGCTACTGGACTCTTTTTGATTTTGCTACTACAGACTAACACGGCTAACTCCTCTGGATACTGAAGGTGAACATCATATAGATATACTGAAGATTAAAAGTGCTCATTTAGCAATAAGTGATACTCTGCCAGGTCATTCAACTTTTGTTGCTTCCTCAGTCCAGAAGGCCTTTTATCTGCTATGTGTTCCACACCTGAGGATTAACTGATACATCCCTTTGTGTAAAATCCCTTCTGAAAGCAACCTGAGTTTATTGTTATAATCATTTTCCCTTTAAGCCCCACCTAACCCATTTGAGAATTTCCCATTCACAAAACTATTTCTATTTGTTGCTATACATACTATCCTATTATGTAATTTCTGCATTGTTTATGTGCCTGTGTTAATACTTACGCTTTGATTCAATTTTGTTCCAGATTTTTCCTTGGTTTTAATTTCTGCAATCTTAATCCTATTACATTACTTGTTGGATGCCATATCCTGTAATTTCCTCCCTGCATAAGAACAAGTCAGTTGCTGCTATCTGTAACTTGGCTTCTGGCAAAAAGATTGCCGTGTGCAATGCATGCCTTGGTTGCCTGGCTCAAGGAGGCTGTTTTTGTGCAGGCAAAAGTTCTAAAAAGCCGTGGCACAGTTCTGTTTCCTATCCAGACATGCCTGGTCCATCACTGCCTCAAATGGCAAATCTCTCGATCGCAGTTTTGTTTAATGGCATACTAGATGTTGGCCTTTGCTTTCGGTTCTGAGCAATGACTGTGTTTTAAAGGTTCTTCTTCTTGACACTCAGGTATACATCATAGCAGATTCAGTCTATTGAATTCCTTTGCATGTGAAAACAGCATAAATTCCTTTTGGTAGCATGTGTGGCATCATTTGGTGGCACCCGATCTCTGCAGGGTGGTTGCCGCTTGTTAATGTGCAGCCAGCAGCTGGTCTTCCATGGGGTTCTCTAATGGGTGCCTCATAACAGAAATGTGTCCGTGTGACGTAATGTTTAGGAAGAGAGTGAGAAAGAGCTCGCCACTGGCTCGGGGGTTCTCCCAGAATCTCCGGGTCTAGACAGCCTCAATTAAGCATCTCTTGCTCAGAATGCCTACTTTGGATGCACGTCTTAGCCCGAGGCATCTTTTCTATTGCGGCAGTCACGTACAGCTCCTAGCACATGGGGGTTGTTAAGATTGCAGCGTTTGTTGTGCCTGCTGGAAATTGTCACATGTGTCAGTGACATCTGCCTCCCTTTCACAGAATGTGGGGCCGTCAGCTGCTGCGTCTGTTCTCTGGCTCTCGTTGCCCGCCAAAGAAAACTTCCAAGTGCCATCCTTCATGGCAACTTAGCTTCAAGCACATTCTCCCGAGTTCAGTCCGTCAGCATCACACAGCTCCGGAATCGTTAAACTGTGCCTGGCATCTGAACAGCGATCATTTAGGTAAGTTGCATGGGAAAGAGAAACGGTTGGGAAACTTCAATTGATACAGAATGCTGCTGCTAGATTTGTTGACTGGTTTATGCCAGAATGATCATGTTGCACCTGTGAGCCAGCAGCTTATACCAGTGACGGTATATGTTGCAAGAGTTTCAGTTTTAACTTGATTTGCGTTGATTTCCGTGTTTTGATGGTAAATGTTTATATTTTGTAAGCCACTTTGGGCATTGTGGAAAAGCATGATATTAACGTTTAAAATAAACTAGGAACCTGGAAGGATCAGAAAATGGTGGGAGCTGGGGAGGTCAGACCCACTGTGATGGATTAAGCCAAGGGTCCATCTAGTCCAGCATCTGTTTCCCTCAGTGGCCCACCAGGCGCCTCTGGGGAAAAGGTTACCAACCTCCAGGTGAGGCCTGGAGATCTCCCAGAATTGCAGCACTGCTGCTGCTGATGATGATGATAATAACTGATCTTCTAGACAGATTAGTGCCCCACTCGGATCATTGAACAAAGGCAGCATTATGGTGATCAATTCCCCTGGAGAAAATGGTGGCTTTGGAGGGTGGACTCTGTGGCATACCCTGCTGAGATCCCTCTCTTCCCCAAACCCCGCTCTCCCCAGACATCACCGCCCCAAATCTCCAGAGATTTCCAAACCCAGAGCTGTCAATCTTCTCCAGGAAGCCCAGAAGCAGAGCATAAAAGCATTGGCCTTCTCCTGCTGTGGCTGTCTGATAGCCAAGATTTTGATTGGTCCTTCTTAAAACATCTCTGTCTTGCTCAGCATGTCTAGTGTAGCAAATGGCACGAAGCATTCTTTCTTCTGTTACTGCCATGTACAGCCCGTAGCACTTGAAGCAGGGGAGAGATGGCACAGCAAGGGGGTGCAGGAGGCAATGTGGGGGGAGGCGAAGGTGGGATTTCTTTCACATCACGCTCTTGGTGTGTGTAATTCCAAAAGGGTAGTCCTGTTTGTCTGTTGCCGAAAAAAGGGACAAGAGCATTGCGGTTCTGCAAAGACAAACTCCTTTTTTTCCCCAGCCTGAGCTTTCATGGACTAGACACACTTATTCAGATATTCTATGCAGATCCTCATTTATGCAGCAGGGTATGAAAAAAGGCCCAGAGGGATCAAAGGAGTATGAAAGACAGGAAGTACAAGCTGAAATGTAATTATGTACAATTTAAATTTAATGAAGAAAAATGCAGAGACCATTCACTGGCCAGGGCTTGAACAGAGATTTGGGCTTTCTCACTCATAGGTGTTAACTGATTTAGCATGGTTAATGAGTGGTCTTTGTAAGTCTTTGTAAATCTTTGTAAGTCTTTGTACTTTTCTTGGACTCTAGTCCACAAATACATATGCTGGTATAAAATGCTATTAGTGTTTAAGGTGCCACCAGACTTATTCATAAGTTGTGTTTGTATATGGGTGTGCAAAAAAACCAAAATTGATACTGCTATTGATGTCACTGCTATTCTAAGGTGCTGCTGCTTGGCACCTCTGTGCAGGAGTAACATTATTGGTTGTTGAATAGGCTGAGAAAGGAGTGGAGTGCGGTTCTTCCCTGCTGAAAAGTACAAAATATCAGGAAGGTGCCTAGTTAGGTGCCAGAGGAGCACACACAGCAGTGTCTTCCAGCTCGCACACAGACAGAGTTTTTCAGCTTGCAACCACCTTCTTGTTTGGTATTTGATCGCCTGACATGTCACCTTCCCAGAGTTGAAGTTCGGGGACACCCTCATGCGCTTTGACTACGTCTGGCTGCGTGATCACTGCCGCTCTGCATCCTGCTACAACACCAAGACCAACCAGCGTAGCCTTGATACGGCCAGCGTGGATTTGTGCATCAGGCCAAAGACCGTTCGGGTGGATGACACCACGCTCTTTCTCACCTGTGAGTTTTTGGTAGGGCATCATTTGGTCCCAGATGCTGGGGGAGGGAAGGAGTGTATCCTTTTAAGAAACGTACAGCTATTTTTTTAAAAATCTGTGGTCTTTGGCTCAGACAGTATAAGGGGGAAGAATAAAGGCTCTTTTTGCCTTCCTCCTTAGAGTGGAAATATGTGGGCTGTTCCCACTTAAGATTTCGATACTGAAGCAGTGTGGATCAGGTGAGAGGCACAGGTCATGCCCCTTAACTGCCTCTGGTCTGGGAATAGGTTTGCCAGTTGACCCAAGAAGTCCCTTTCAGCTTGGCTTGGGGGGGCAGGGGTTTGCACCCTGTTAGCAAGTCAAGGGCCAAGGCCAGTCTCAATCCTTCAAGGCTGCGGTTTGTTTGTTTTTAAAGCTGCGTACCATAACTCAGCCATATCTTTTGGGCTCCATCCGTGATCCTGCTCCAAGCCCTGGCCTTTGAGCCAGAAGCACTGCTTAAGACATGGCTACTCTTCTTTGCAAACCTCAGGCCTGAACACAAAGTGGTTTGAAAACATCTTGCTATTGCACACAGAACATCCTCATATTGCACCCAGAACATAGAATTTTTGCTGCTTATATTAATTTTGTTAATTGCAATTCTTGCTGTGATGTGAGACATTGTGAACAATTAAGTAGGAAGACCACGGTTTTTTTATATGTATGTGTTGTCAAGTCCCAACCGATTTATGGCCACCCCAATGCGGGCCTTTCAAGGCAAGCAGGAAGCAGAGGGGGTTTGCCACTGCCTTCCTCTGCAGAGTCTTCCTTGGTGATCTCCCATCCAAGTACTGACCCTGCTTCACTTCTGACATCTGACAAGATTGGGCTATACCATCCCACCTTCCCTTAAATATTTTTTAACAGTGGTAAAATATACACAACTTATGCTTATCAGTCACAAGGACTGGTGCTTTCTAATAGTAAAATGTGCATCCCAAATCAGAACAACTCGAAAGCACAAACCATAGACAAAATCTCAGACGAGGGGCCACTTCTTTCTCCGGAGGGAAAAAACGATTCTAGCAAATCCGTGCTTATTTCTAAATCTTTGCCAAAAGAAGCAGCCCGTCTGCGTTCCTTTCAGTAGGAACTTGTGTCCCAGCATCTAAGGAACCGGTTTTGTTTTCATCAGAAGTGGAATCTATATTTTAAAAAGGATAGGAATTTAGGGTTGTGGTAGAGAGTCAATGGTATGGATGTTGAATAAAATAGAAAAGCAATTTCTCCCTCTCATTCCTCCTTTTGTCTCCTTTTTTTTTCTTTTTTCACCTTTGCACCAAAGAAAGCCAAACATGTACAGAACTTGATAGGTCAGGGAATATTTCGTGGTCGTTATATTGCTACAAACATGCTGTCTAGAGTGTTCTTGGGGGGGAAAGCACAAAGAACATTCTAAGCCTGACATCCCTTTAGAACAAAATGATCAAGAAATGTACCTGGAACTATGGCAGCCCTTTTGCCTGCTGCACCTAACAGCTGCATATGGCTTTACTTGTGAGTAAACTGCAAGGACTCTGAGCCCTGTCTTTAGGTTGATAGGCAACGTCCATGCGCATTACAACCCACCGTTGCCTGTCTGGTTTTGTCTTGCCAAAGGGCCAGATGGCCACGTAACCAGGTATGGGCTGGAGTGGCTGCTGAAGAACAGCTTCGAGGGGCAGAAACAGCAGGTCATGCAGCCCCGCCTCCTCTGGAACGCACAGATCTACCAGGAAGCCCAGGTGCCTTCTGTGGACTGCCAGAGTTTCCTGGAAACCAACGAGGGCCTGAAGGAGTTCTTACAGAACTTCCTCCTCTACGGGATCGCCTTTGTGGAAAATGTTCCCCCAACCAAAGAAGACACTGAGATCTTGGCAGAGAGAATCAGCTTGATCAGGTAACCTGCCGTCTGGTGTCTCAATGAGGAATGCCTTACCTTGAAGCAGAAAACAAAAAGGCGTCGTCTGTTCAAAAAGCATATATTTTGTTTTGATATTTGTACTCTGCTTATCTCGCCAATGGGAGCCAAAACAGCTTACAACATCGTAAGAGTTCCAGGTTCGAAACCTCTCTCTGCCATAAATGCTCACTGGGTGATCAGTTGCACACTCTCAGCCTAATCTGCCTCACTGGGTTGTTGTAAGGATAAAATGGAGGAGAGGAGAACAATGTAAGCTGCTTTGGGTCCCCGTTGGGAAGAAAGGCAGGATATGAATGAGGTAAATAAATTGTTCTCCCCTTCTGTATTTTATCCTCTCAATGACAGCCCTGTGAGGTAGATTACTCAGAGAGAGAGAAGACCAAGGTCACTCAATGAGCTTCAAACAGGGACTGGAACCTGTGTCTCCCAGATCCTAATCCAGCAACACTAACCATTACATCACACTCTGTGGGGCCAAAGCATTGCTATATAAACTCTTGTAAGTTCCAGTAGGAGCATAATGTCCTAAAGCCTGCAGCTTCTGCCATTCTCACTTTTCCCTTCTCTCGGTAATGCTCGGGTGACAGTCCCATAACCTTGTGGTACGTTCAACCTTCCCCATGAACTTCCGTGTCCTGGTGACTTTCACAGCTTGACCAGGGCCACTGCCTGTTTGAGAATCTAGAGAAGACGAAGAGTAAAAGGCTTTGCATATAGTATAAGGCAGCTTCCGGGCTGCCTTCTGGGCTGGCATTTCCTTCCTTGCACTAGAAAATGGCATTAGGCCACGATGTCTAATGTGCAGAGATGTGTTGACATTGCACAGACTTGAAGAAAATCTTTTTTAAAAAAACAAAATCTCTTTTCCTGGGAGCAGCTAGAAAAGAGCAAGCAACCAGGAGTGACTTCTTTAAATCAGGCTGGGAATGCTTCACTTTTCAACAGGCGCAGGATTTCCTGTTTTGACTGAAAGGTTAGGAGGGCAGCCTTGGTCCTGGGAGACTAGAAGTTCAAAACGAAGCTCTGGGCTCCAGAGGAATAGTGCAGAGCAAGGTTCTCCTTCCGATTAAAATGAAATTGCTGCGCTGACCTTGGCTTACCCTTGAGGATTAGGAAGAAAAGGATCGGCACCGGTTTCCTGTCCTCTCCTTCCCACTGTCTCCCCAGCTCAGAGACTGAAGGGCACAAATAGATTCCAGGCAGCGCCTCTGGCATGGGAACTTCTAGTCTTTAGCACGGCTCTGCCAGATCATTTTTCCTTTCACTCCTTCCCACCCTTGGTTTGTCAAGGCCTGGTTTATTTTTTTTCCTTTTTCTGTGTTCCTTCTTGATTTCTGTCAAACCCATCCCAGTTTTTAAATAAAATATTTTTACTCTTGCAAGATTGTCATGGACATACCGGATGAGACTTGGTGTTTTTAACTTCAGAAGAGCCGGGCCAAACTATGCCTGATGCTGGCGATACGTGATCGGGATACCTGAGGTTAATGTTAAAAAGCAGCCCCAGGGACAAAGATGGCTTTGGATGAGGGCCGCATAGCAGAGGGGGTTAACGCCCCCCCCCAGACGCACACACTCACCACTCTGTTTCTCCACTAGAAATCAAACACAAATGCATAATAATAATAACAACATTTAATTTATGTACCACCCTTCAGGACAACTTAACACTCACTCAGAGCGGTTTACAAATTGTGTTATTATTATCCCCACAACAGTCACCCTGTGAGGTGGGTGGGGCTGAGAGAGCTCTGAGAAGCTGTGACTGACTCAAGGTCACCCAGCTGGCTTCAAGTGGAGGAGTGGGGAATCAAACCTGGATTTCCAGATTCAAGTCCCACTGCTCCTAACCACTACACCGAAATACATCTCAGTCTGCTGTTAATGTCGTGCTTACTTTTTTAACTACTGTGGTTAATAGCTGTTTAGAATGAGGTAGGGGAGGGGGCCACAAGGAGAGGAAGGTGTTATGGTTTGCTGGGTATTTTATAACCTTTTTAAACCTTTGGACCTTCGATTCAGTTCCTCCTTATGTCACCTTAAACTTATACCTCATGAGGGCTCTGGTCCCAACCATCACTCTTTTAGGTAAAGGTGAAGGTAGTCCCTACGCAAGCACTGAATCATTACTGACCCATGGGGGGGACGTCGCATCATGACATTTTCTTGGCAGACTTTTTACCGGGTGGTTTGCCATTGCCTTCCCCAATCATCTACAAAACTTATTTACAGAAGGGATTTTTAAAAATCCATTCTGTTACCTCTGCAGCACTCATTTAAATTGGACCCCACTGCAGCTTCCATTTAAATTTTAAAAAGGCCCAAACACCATCCAGCCTCATAACTTGCAGTTCGCTCTCAGCAACTTCACATTCCAAGATCACAATTCTTTCTTGGGAGAAAATCCTGTTGAGCTCTGGGGGACTTATGAGTGGAATATGGTTACCAACTTCAAGGTGGGGCCTGGAGTAGGGGTGTACAATCTGGGATTCGTGAACCGGCAAAACAGCGAGATCACATTAAAGGATTCTGGATCGGATCAGAGGAGCCAAAGCGTGATGAGATTGATAGTTCGGTTACAGAAAGAACAGGCAACCAGCGGAGCAGCAGAGAGCACAAAGTGGAGGCAGGCTTCATAGCGCACAAGTTGGAAGGAGGCAAACCTCAGCAGTGGCAGGAGAGCAGCATGAGGCGGGCGGGGCACAGAGCAGCAGCCAGCTAGCGAGAGGGAAGCAGTCCTTGCACTGCAGCAGGAGAACAGTGCAAGGATGACAAGTGACAGGAGGGCAGCAGGCACAGTGAATTCCCATCCCACCCTTCCACCCCAGCCCAAGCTCCACTGGCCACCTTTTAAAAACTGCAGCTCCAGCAAGCCTCCCTCCCTTGCTTCCATAAGGATTCGTTGCATAGGGGTTCTCTAGTTTGACATTGGGATTCTCTGGTTTGACATTGGGATTCTCTGGTTTGACATTGGGATTCTCTGGTTTGACATTAGTTTCCTTGCTTCACTTTGGTTCTGTTGGGCTTTGTTGGTTCAGTTTGCATAGGAACGGGACATGCATTTGGCACTGGCTTTTGGCCAGAGGTTGCCTTTCTTAAGATTCTCCTTTGTCTGGAAAGCCTTGGAAATGTTTCCCCTGTAGGAAACAATGGAGCGTGTCTGGAGGGCGGGGGAGCTTGTTCAGATCCCCATAGAATTGGATCCCTGGATCCAGTCTTCCTGAAATTTGTGTGTGGGGGGGGTGGAGATCTTAAATGGACAGAAAGGAGTGGATGCCCATCAAATTTGGTGGAATTGTCTTGAAAAATGCAGACACAAACTCACCCCTAGATAGCTTTCTCCATAGGGAATAATGGCTGGCTAAATTGGGGATTCTCTAATCTGATTAGAGAATCTGACCCAGATTTCAGGAATATCATTTTTTTTTTGCTTTTTTTTAATTTTTATTTTTATTTAATTTTATAACATGAACAACAGCAAAAAAACAAAAACTAAGTCAATTGTGTCATTGATAAAGGAATATCCTTTTTTATGGTATCCCTGAAACCTAGATCCAGATCACCCAAATTTTATTTTGGTGCACCCCTTTAGCCTGGAGTTCTGCTAGAATTACAGCTGATCTCCAGACTACAGAGATCAGTCGCCTTAGAGGGAATGGCAGCTTTGGAAGGTGGACTTGATTGTATGCCATAGAGTCCACTCTCTGAAGCTATGGTAGACCATACAGCCTAGGAGAAACTGAAGTCCTAGAATTATATCACATCTCTACTGAACTCCGTGTTCCAAACTCAGCCCTCTCCAGGCACTGCCCCAGATCTCCAGGAATTTGGCAACCTCAATGGGACTGTCCCCCAATTTAAAAAAATCATAGTGAATTAAATTTAGTTAATTAAATCTGCATATGAATAAAATGATACCACTGGAGGAGGGGAAGCCTACTTGGCTTAGCTTTAGTCAGTCCACATTCATGTTTGAGTATCCTCCATCCTAGGAAGAGGCATTCCTTTTGTGGAAGCAGAACAACATGAGTTTAGTGCCTCAGAACATGACGCTACATGCCCTTGTAATTTCAGTACGTTCCTCAAATAATCAAGAACTTCAGATTGATTTAAGACAATGTCCTCAAATAATCAAGTGGCAGATTTTTTTTCATCGACAAATCTAACCGACTAATCAGTTCACAATGAATATAAATGTTTTTTTCAGATGGAACGTGGTGGAACGGAGTTCCGGCACCTCTTGAAAATGGTCGCATGGCCTGTGGCTCCGCCCCCTGATCTCCAGACAGAGGGGAGTTTAGAATGCCCTCTGCGCCGCGGCGTGGAGGTCAATCTAAACTCCCCTCTGTCTGGAGATCAGGGGGCGGGGCCACTGGCCATGTGACCATTTTCACCCAAGGGCAATTTAAACTTTTAAAAACTCCCCCCTTGTTGCAGCTGACCCAAAGTGACGTCATTGTGCAGTCCTGAGTTCCACCACTGAGTTCCGCCACCTCTTTCCCCAGAAAAAAAGCCCTGAATGTAGCCCTGCTGTATCAGACCAGTGGTCCAGCTAGTCCGGCATGCTGTCTCATACAATGGCCAACGGTTACTGTGGAAGGCCAACAACAGGGCATAGCAGCTGAGGCCTTCTCCTGATGTTGCCTCCTGGAACTGGTTTTTTGCCTAGATCTAGCCTGGAGTAACTCTGCATAGAATTGCACTGTATATTTTGCAGTTCTTCTTGTGAGTAAACACTCCCGAGACCAGACTGCACAGGTACTTCCAAGGTCACTTGCTCATGGAGCGTTCATTTGAATGGTCACCACAGTAGCCTCACACCTCAGGTGATGCTCTGAATCTACCCAGAGAGCCCTCAATTTACTATGTAACACTGGGGTAGGGGGGTGATTGTGCTGAGGGCCGCAGCCGCTGCTATCTCTCTCCTTTTCTAGGGAGACTATCTATGGCAGGATGTGGTACTTCACTTCGGACTTCTCCCGGGGAGACACAGCCTACACCAAGCTGGCTTTGGACCGCCACACAGACACTACCTACTTCCAGGAGCCCTGCGGGTACGTGCCAGTTGCAGATGAGGAGTGGGGGAAAGACCGGTGCCACTGCAGCAGGCGTTGATCCTTCTTGTGTGAGCATGTTGTGAAAAGTTAACAGTAAATAGTGAACATGATATTATAAGGTTCCATGTTTTCCAAAAAAAAGAATGCTTGAAGAATTTTACAGATAATATCATAATATCTTCTGAGGAAGTGAGCCGTGATTCACCAAAGCTCGTATCCTACCACAAATTTTGTTAATCTTATAGGTGCTTCTGGACTCTTGGTCTTTTCTACTGCTACAGACCTACTAACATGGCTATCTATTTTGAAATATCGCATTCACAGGCTAGTCTGATCTCATCAGACCTCGGAAGCTAAGTAGGGTTGGCCCTGGTTAGTACTTAGATGGCAGATCACCAAGGAAGTCCAGGGTCGAGACATGGAGTCAGGCAATGGCAAACCACCTTTGAATGTCTCTTGCCTTGGAAGCCCTATTTGGGCGGGGCGGGGGGGGTGGCTCACCATAGTTAGCTGTGACTTGACAGCACTTTCCACACACACAACTCATAATAATGCATGAAAAAACTACCTTAAAATTAATTGATTTAAAAATTGTTAAAGGCCAGTAAAAAGCAAGTAAAAATGAAGTGCTATATTGTTATAGGTGTTGCTTGATAATAGAAAGCTTAGCTAGTTAACCACATCATTTTAGTTGACCGGTCAGTTTGTTATATCCCCACAAATTAGCATATGGGAAAGTATAGAATCCATGAAGTGAAACAGCATGTCCCCTTTGATTTTCAGCAAGCCTCTTAGAAGGGCTGTATCTGCCTGTGGATGAAGGGGGAAAAATACCCTGTGAGGGGCACTGAGGTTCTCTGGTTCCTGAGATTTCAATCAAGCATGACGGTCAAATTTACCTATATTTTATTTATTGCAATTATTTATATCCTGCCTCTTGGCCTATGTATTTAAAATAAACAGAACATAAAATCAAGTGTTTCTATTACCTTTAGGATCTTTATATGGCACAAACATTTCCCATAACTTTTAAGTATAGCACAATACACTTAGCCCTTGAACACGGTGTGGCAATTCTCGGCCTTCCAGCTTAGATCCACTCCCTTTCAGGGAGACTTGTAACTTTGGATCCTCTGCATCATAAATATTCTTCCATAATCTCATCCAAAATAAATGTTTTTAAGGCCTGGAAATAGTTTTATAGTGATATTCAAGCAGGCTGAAACTGCTCAGAAATTAACACAGATTACAAAACTGCAGATTCTTCTGTATTTGAGACCTCTGTAGCTAATGACTAGTTTTTAACTTTATATAATGGGATAAGGAAAATATTAAGCCTCTGACACTGATCATCAGGGTGCGGCAGTTTAGTTCCTGATATTGTTCTGAAATCCAGAATTAGTCAAAAGCTGGAAGGAATCATCATGGAATAGAATGTTCTATCATCTTATCTCTACTTTCATAACATGTACAACTGATTGCTGATAGGCTAGACCAATAGACCATATAACCAATCAGGGCTGCTATTACGGCAAGCACAGAGGAATAGACTGACTTTCTCATCTTTCTCTTCCTTTCAGTCCTCTACATTACCAGCTTCAACCTCTTCAGCGTTCCCTGCAGTTAATATCCACTTTTCTCCTTGCCCCTCCTCAGCATCCAGGTGTTCCATTGTCTCCGGCATGAAGGGACAGGTGGTCGGACACTGCTGGTAGATGGCTTCTACGCAGCAGAGCAAGTGCGGCAGCAAGCACCTGATGACTTCGAGCTCCTCACCAAAGTGCCACTGAAACACGAGTATATTGAGAATGTCGGGGGTTGCCACAACCACATGATCGGGGTGGGGCCCGTCTTGAATGTCTACCCTTGGAACAACGAGCTGTACCTGATCAGGTGAGGCCGCTGCTGTCATTCCTAGCCTGTTGCATTGGCGCTGAAACAGGGATGGCCAACTGGCTCTCCAGGTCTGGCTTCCTTAGCTGTTTTCCCTGGTCCCTGGCAGTCCTGTCAAATTTGATGCTGCAGTCCATCCATGGAAATCATTAGAGGCTGCAGGTCTTCTCAGCTCTCTCCTCCCCAACTCTGGGAAACTTTATTCTCAGGGTTGCAAGACCTGAGTGGAATAAAAGCCACAGGTCAGGAGGCTGCAGCCAGGAGAGGGAAGGGGGTAAAATCACTCCCTCCTGCCTCTTGCACCAGCAGAGCTCTGCTGACAAAAGAAGCAGAAGGGA
This sequence comes from Eublepharis macularius, assembly GCF_028583425.1. NCBI lineage: Eukaryota > Metazoa > Chordata > Lepidosauria > Squamata > Eublepharidae > Eublepharis > Eublepharis macularius. The sequence continues at coordinate 22,212,143 of NC_072802.1, forward strand.
GCGAATTTGCCCACTTCCCAACTAGCCTGTACTCCATGCAATCCAGCAACCCCAGGAATGAACTTACCCAGGGTCAGATAATGGCTACTAGGTAGAGGGGAGATCTAAAGAGATCAAGGATCCTTGGATTGGATCCAACCCAAACGTGTTCAAGATCTACTCGGCATGGTGACTGTCATGCCTCTCTGTCTCTTGGATTTAGTACATCAGGTGTACGTAATTTGTCAGTCTCCGTATTTTGTACTTAGTGCTGTACATGAGCACAGAGGGTGCAGAATGCTGGACTCTTTACTGATAATGGCTTGCGGTCCTTCCCCTTCACTCAGCCAATCACAGACCTTTCCTCCCGTAGGAGAGGCTCTTTCTCCAGCAGAAGGCGCCCTCTGGTGGAAGGAGGCTCCATACTTACCTGAGCAAAGTGGTAATATGTGCCCCAGAGGCCACAGTTTTCTTATGGAGATCGACCACTCTTGAGATGGTGAAGCAGGATACCCTTTGAGGCCCCGTTCTGGAGAACAGAGTGGCCTGGATGACTGTAAAGTAACAACTAAGAGGCAACAAATTCCTCCTCAGACAAGCCCTGCTACCCAAATTGATTGACAGCCCTGCTAGTTTAGTTTATTTGATTTTAGCCTGCCCTCACCACAAGTGGGCTCAGGGCAGGTTACAATGATAATAAAATACAAAAATAAGACAATGAAATCACAGCTCTCAAGAGGGTGTAACTTTCAGGCTTAGAGATCTCAACAGTATAACTTCCGACATTCCAGGATGAGGCCCTTTCGCACTACCAAACATAGAAGGGGAGGAGGTGTGGATTCAATATTGCTCCACAGCATCACCTACATGGGGGCAGACGACTATATAGATAACATATAGCCCCCTAGCTGGCAGGAGACCAGTAGGGAGGCTCATTTGATGGAACTAATGCAGACCTCAACTGTATGTCTGGCGGAACATCTCTGTCTTGCAGGTCCACCAAAAAGATACAAGATCGTGGCAGGCCTGAGTATCCTCCGACAGAGTGTTCCACCAGGTTAGGGCCAGAATGCCCTGGCCCTGGTCGAGGCCAGTCAAGCCTCCCTGGGGCCAGGGACCATGAGTAGATGTTTGCACACTGATCTAAGCACTCTCTGGGGTACATACAGGGAGAGGCGGTCCCTCAGATATGCTGGTCCCAGTCTGTTTAGGGCTTTATAGGTTAAAACCAAAACCTTGAACCTAAGCTCTTATGGCCCTTTCTTATATGCCCAGGGTATCACCACTTTGGGGTCAGGAAGGAATTTTCCTCCAGGCCAGATGGGCCGGGGATGCTGGAGGGTTTTTTTTTGCCTTCCTCTGGACATTGAGGAGGGGAGGGACAGAGGAGATAGCTGTAAATTTCCTGCATTCCCTTGAGATCCCTTTCAGCTCTGTTTCTGTGACCCATTCTGCAATCTAGGCTTCCACATTTGCAGAGCTCTTGCTCTTTGTGACTAAAAGCACCCTGAGGTGCTTCAGTCCTGCTCAGCAGGGGAGGGGTCCTTGGAGACACCCCTCCCAATATGAGGTCCTTGGAGGCACCCCTCCCAATATGAGGCTTAATGCGAGCAGCTGTGCTTTTCTCTCTTCTACTTGCTTGCAGGTACAACAACTATGACCGGGCCGTGATAAACACCGTGCCTTACGACACCGTGCATCGCTGGTACACCGCGCACCGTACTCTGACTACTGAACTGAGAAGGCCAGAGAATGAGCTTTGGGTCAAGTTGAAACCGGGCAAGGTAACCCCTTTAGCCACCCTCTTGAGCCTTTTGCCAAAAACACGGCTGCAGGGATGGCTGACCTGTTCAGCATTCTAAACTAGGTCCTAGTAGAGGGACCCATTACTCGATGGAGGACTCACAGCTCACCCTGCCGCTTCCTAGCATCTTCACTTTAGAAAGGATCCAGGGAGCAGCAGCCTTTTGTAAGAGGCCTCTGCCTGGGTGGGGCCTTGGAGCCCCGATCAGAGTTACACCATTCAGGTTAGATGGATCAGTGATCTCTCTTGGCGTAAAGCAGCTTTTCACGTTGGTTCCCTGTTCTGCGTGACCCAGCCATGACCAGTGACCACACACCCTTTTGCAATGTTGACTGTTGAGTGGCTGCAGAGGTCATTTGTTCCTGTTTCGTTCCCACACACAACTGGCGTGGGGGGACAGTTTCTGTCCCCTGTGTCATAACCCAAAGGTCCTCAACCTTGTTGTGTCTATGGGCACTTTTGGAATTTTGAGAAGAGATTATAATGGGTGAGAGAGGGAGGGTGGAATCACAAAATAGTAACCGTAAGCATCCAGCTTGGTTCTTTGCTTTGGGAGAAAGACAGTGTTTGATTTGGGTTTCTAAAGAAAGAAGGATTTGCCCCTTGCATGGCCACAAGGAAAGGTTGCCAGGCCAGAGGTATTAAAAAGTCTGTTTCTGTGGCCATATGAAGGGTACAGAGCTGTGATGAAATACTTTATTAAGCAGTCGGCTGGTTAGGAAGTGACCCCAAGCCCCATGTTTGTTGGTTTGTTTAACGTTCCATCCCGGACCCTTTGGCTTTTATCCCCAAGACTTGAGAAGTGAGTGGCCTGGAATTGTGTCAGTGCATCCAACAAGTGCCAGAGCTGGGGCTGTTAGGATAACCAGGATTTGATACGGATGCTGTTTTTTCTCATTCTGTTTTCAGGCCCTGTTTGTGGACAACTGGCGCGTGCTGCATGGCCGGGAGTCCTTCACGGGCTACCGCCAACTTTGTGGCTGCTACCTGACAAGAGATGACGTGCTGAACACGGCCCGTTTCCTGGGGCTGAAAGCCTAATGTAGCCTGTGGCGTATAGTATTGGGGGGAGAAGGTTTGCTGAGCTAGGAACAGGAGAGCATTTTGTATACCTCAAGAGACCCGAACACCTGTAAAAGGAGGGGAGGTCCTCACAGCATTACTTGATTGTCATTGTTCATTGCCTTTTTTTGCTCTCCTCTGGAACCAAGCAGACCCTTCTGTGCTCCCTGACTGTTTGGCTCCCTTGGCTTTAAAAGCACAACCTGTTAGCTCAGGTTGAGCAGGAAGAAATAGCGAGCCAACCTAGGCCTGCCAAAGCACTCCCAGGTGCCAGATCTAGCACTTTTTGCTACTGAAACTGGTGATCAAACTGGCCATACCATAGAAGCATTCTGGACACAGGCCCCCCAAAGTTTACCAAGCACAGCACAGATAGGTTGTCCTGGAAGCGAGGGAGAGTCTTGAAGAATGTCAAACTGCAGTCAAACAGACCTTTCCTGGTCCCCGCACACTTCCAAAATACACAAGTGCCCTGGAAGGCTCCTGTTTGCTTCCTTGCTGATGCAAGATGAGAGGGTGCTTAATGCCAAGGATCGTGAGGTAACCAACAGAGGCCTGAAGAAACCGAACTTCTCCTTTGGGAGGGAAAACCTCACTGAACGTGTGTCTGAAACCTCGTTGCCAGTTCGTCTGTCCAATGAAGCATGGTTGCCTATAAGCTTTTTCCTGCTCTCCTTGGTTCTGCCTGGCGTTTGGCAGGAGGAGCAAATGGGACATTTCTGCTGCCTCTGCAGTGTGAACATCTTAGTGCTTGAGTGACAAGACTGCCTTCAGAAGCTGCCTTCCGGGCATCCCCCCTGCACCCCTAAGAACCAGTTCTGGGGTGGAGGGGGGTGATTCCTAGAAACAATGGCCTCTTTGGATGAATTGCTCTGAAGACAGATAAGACTCTAGGCAGGCAGCTGGTATTGACCAGCAATTATATCATTGATAGCAACAAAAAATATATCCTTTGTCCTTAACAGTTGAAGGACATTGCCACTTACAACAACACATTACAGTGGACTTGCAACTACACTTGCCTTGTAAACAAGTGATAACTTTGAAGCTTCCTAGTTGCATTTGGATGCAAGCCCAGGGCTTTTAGACTGGTCTCAGGCAGTCTTTTGAAACTGGCTGAGCATGTATTTCTGTGTGCATTGAGCACCACAATATATTTGGAGTCGAAATGCCTGAAAGGTATTAAAAATTATTTTTAATCGCATGCGGAGGGAGGAGTTGCAGTAGATCTGCAGCCTCAAAAGAGATAGTAAAATTCATCCGTGGCTTGGCCCTTGCTCCCTTAGCAGACATCGGCTGCCTTCTGCACATTGGATAATGCACTTTCAGTAGACTTGCACAATTGTTTGCAAACAGGAAAATCCACTTGCAAACAATTGGTAAAATGTCTTGAAAGTGCACGAAAGCAAGCTTAGAGAGCTTAGGATGGTTTGGGTGGAATCCATTCCCAGCCCTTCGGCTGGATAGAATCAGCATCCTTCTGCTAGTCTAGTGGGAATTCTTCAGTGGGTGGAAAAGTCACACCCAGGTCTATAAGATCCGGGGTCTTACCAGAGTCAGGAGATCAGGTCTCTTTCAAATGAACAGAGTTATTGCTAGACTTAGCCCTTCCAGACTGCCAAAGAGAAACCTGTTAGCTGTCTGAGGTAACCAAGCCTCCATTTTATCTATCCACTAACAATTGCACGCTCCTTCAGCAATTGTTCTGGTGCTCCGTGGTTTTCCTCTCTTGGAACGTCAGGGGAACTGGCTAGACTCCTCCAGGACTGTTTACAAACAGCTCCTATGGTCAAGAACGCATTGCAGTAATAACTCTTAGTCTGGGATGTACCACTTCAAACTGCTTATAGATGCATACGATGGAATGACGTATACAATGGAATACTCTTTCATCTGAACAATTTAAAAGCCCAAATGGTAGAATGTCTTTCAGAATCTGGGCTACAACCCTTTCCCCTGGCATGCTAGCTTTCTGGGTGAAGGGATTTTTAAAAATCAGTCTTGCAAGCCCCTACCTGTGCCCAGAAATGGTACTGCACAGATCCAGATTTACCACCCCGGGGAGACCTAGGCATAGGTGTGCCTTTTCTCTCAAGGACTAAAGGAGTTTGATTTCCTCTAGAGCAACTTTTGTCGTCTCGGCTATAGCTTTTGGGGGATCAGGTCTATTTTCTGTTTTTCTCTCCTTTTTAAAAAAATTAATCCTTGGATAAGTGACCATAACAATTGTGCAAGGAGAGGCATCGGTTCATACCCTTGTTTCTTTCACGTGCTCCCTGCTTGCCACCACCTCTTGTTTGTTTCTGCAAGCTGTTACTTGGGGGATGCCAACTGTCTGAATCGGGTCCTAGCGCCTGACTTTGTAGTACAAGGAGGAGCAGAGGTGAGCATGAGACATGTTTGTTGCAGAGGAGGTCTCGGACGGTTTGCAAGATGCAGATCTCCAATTGCATGTCCAACCTTTCCGACTCGGCCAAAGCCTCTTGCCCCCATTTCCCTGTACACATGTTGCAATGTGGCTCCACAGTTATGCCCCCAACCCTCCTGTCAGTGTGTACGTTTCTTGCTCCACTTGGGAATAGCTGGCCCTTACTGTGATGCATTCTGATTGGGCTTTGTAATCCACGTTTTTTGCAATTTCGCTCTTTTCTGATAATAAAAGGAATCAGTGGCTTTGCTTTTCAGAGTGGTGGATGGGTGACTCAGTTCTCTTTCGTGGGTGGTTTTATGCTAAGTTAACTTTGTCGGCATTGGGGGGGAAGTTCATTTTTCCTTTCTGAAGCCCTTCCACAGCACTCTTAATTTCCTGCAGAAGGGGAGGGGCAAAATAAGAGAAGTTGGGTGCCTCACTTGGCTTTTTGCCTGTCTCCAGGCAATGCAGAAGTAAAATTGTGGGCAGTAAGGAAATCTGGAGATCCAGAAGTAAGCAGTCCTTTTGGCGCAAGTGCCAAAAAACCTGCCACATCTGCCTGCGAAGATGTTGATGTGGGCGGCAAACAAAAGGGAGGGAAAAGGCAAAGGTTATTGATGCAGTGAGAGAAGTGCAGTCGTACTGCCAGTGTGGTGAGCCAGTGTTCTTCTCCCACCCCACCAGCCCCAGTGGTGCTTCCAGGTGGAGAACTGGCCCTGCGGATTGAGCGAAGCAATTTGATGTGCTGCTGTTCTACACACATCCTAGGGTTGCCCACCCCACTATCGAGCGTTCTGTTAGCTCTTCACTGCTACAGGGTCTCTCCCACTAAAGGTTATCTGTGCTGCCCAGGTTATTTTTTGGCTGTCCTAGGACGGAAGCCACTCCTGGAAAGGGGCACTGTAGGTCCCAGCTCCCATATCATCCTCTCTGCCTATCTCTGTGTGTCCTGCCAGGTCCTGATGGATCTTGCAGCATTTTATGAAGCTTCTTGTATGGTGTACAATAATGAAACTGGACCGGTCCATCCCAACAACTGGTTTTAAGCTTTTAAGAAAGCAGTAGGTAGGACTTGTAAGCGTCTTTGTAGAACAAATCCAGCTAGAAAACATCATAAATAAACTTAAATTTGATTTGCATACAAGGTAATAATAATAACATTCAATTTATATCAAGATGGATAGCCGTGTTAGTCTGTCTGTAGCAGTGGAAAAGAGCAAGAGTCCAGTAGCATCTACAAGACTAACAAAATTAGTGAAGAAGTGAGGTGGCTCACAAAAGCTCATACCCTACCACTAATTTTGTTAGTCTTATAGGTGCTATTCAATTTATATACCACCCTTCAGGACAGCTTAATGCCACACTTAAAGTGGTTTACAAAGTGTGTCCTCACAACAATCACCCTGTGAGGTGGGTGGGGCTGAGAGAGCTCCGGAGAGTGACTGACCCAAGGTCACCCAGCTGGCTTCAAGTGGAGGAGTGGGGAATCAAACCTGGCTCTCCAGATTAGGGTCCTGCCACTCTTAACCACTACACCCAATTCCACTTCTGTTGACTCAAGAGCTTGGGGCACTTGGGGGCAGCATTTTGTGAGGAGAGTGCACAAGAACTGCCTGCTGGATTACACCAAGGTCCACCTGTCCGGGAGTCTTTTTCCAGCAGTGTCTGGCCAGATGCCTCTGGAAGTTGGGGAACAGATCAGGAATGTGATGGTTTTCCCCTGTTGGTTTGATTGCATACCACAGAAAGGCTTGGGCGGATGGGTTGGAGGAGGTAACCCACCCACCCACCCCGCCCCCTACATCTGCCCCTTCCTTCAGCAGCCTGCCGCTTCTCCTAAAAATCCTGAAGATTTTGGAGGGGGAACAAAATGCACCATAGTCCGAGGGGCCACAGTGAGGAGGAGGAGGAGGAATCTGGCAACATGGCTGCTTTTTACAACTAGTTTGTGCCAATGGTGAGTCGTAACAGTGCAATCCTAAACAGTTTACACCCTTCTAAGTGCTTTGACGTCAGTAGACTTAGAAGGATTTAAGTCTGCTTAGGACTGCACATAAATAGACTGCAGGATACCAGGAAATAAGAGGGCTGGTTGTGTGAATGCTTGTTCAGAAGCATCTCTGCAATTGCCTGGAGCAGCAGCCTTCATTCACACCAAGACCCGCCCACTCTTAAATCTCAGCCTGCACTATCTTTTCTTTGTTGGAGGACAGGTTACAAAAGATGGCTATTTGAAGCTCTTACAGGGGGAGATTATTCTGCAGGTGCATCTTGCCATGTAAGGATAATTAAAAAAGGTGAAGTTTCCTCTGCTATGGGATGTCCATGGCCTCCTTTTGCATCCCTTCTCTCCTCTCCCTCTCCCCTTCTCTCGCTGTTTTTTTGCGAAATGACAAAAATAAATGTGAGTTGTGCCACAGGGTGTAACTCACCTAAGATCTGAGGCTGCTTCCACAAGGATGTTTTGCTCTCCCTTGGCTTCCTTACACCACTGCTGTTCTCAGGAGCATCCATGTGACTTTGATCTCTTCATCCTGTTTCCATGTTTTCCTCTGCTTTACTGTGATTTTTCCAAAACTTGTTTTGGTATGATCTTTTGGGGAAGATCTCAGCCAAAGCAGGTTCAGAACTTGGATAGGAAGATGTGCATTTTTGCAGATCCAGCCTACGATGGCACCATTTCCCTTGCTTCAGTCCCCATAGCTGCCATCTCCCACACCACCAACAAAAGGCTTTGGGGGGATTTTTTTTTTAATTCAGCAATTGAAAGATCGCTATAGCGCAATAAGAGTGGAACATTTTCCCTTATAACTATGTAACGAAAAGGGCTGGATACTTTTTTTAAAAAATGAGAACTAGCACACTGATGCAATAGATTGTAACATTATTGCGTAATATCAACCTGTCAGTTACTGATTTTCAAAAAGTTGGGGGGAGGAATGGCAGCCACGGGGAGCTGAAGCAAGGAAAGTGTGGAGGAGATTGCCATGTGAACACTCCCTTGCCTCTGTGTGGCAGCTGCCTTTGATACACCACTGAAGATCAGTGATCTAAGCAGACTGAGCCACAAAATGCCTTCAAATGATAAGGTCCCTTGTAAATAATAACCAATTGTTACAGTTTTCCTCTCCTTTTTTGTATACTTCCATCATAGTCGTTTATGATTTAATTTGCTACTGAAAACAGACAGATTCTGTTAGAAGTTAAAACCCAAAATGACTTTAACCTTTAATCTTGCATAGAAACCACACGGAAGCCTGTGGTAAACCCCATGTAGCAGTATGCAACTTTTTAAAAAAACTTCTTATGCTAATGATCATATTCCCCTGTTGCTGAGCTTCTCTTAGCTCAATTGAAATACTTATTAAAGTGTTGTAGGAGCACCTAACATTAAAATATATTCAGTGCCAAATGTTAAATAAGATCTTGGCAAAGGGAGCTGCAGTTAGCGGCCTCACCAAAGTTAGCCTCGAAATGCCAACTTGTGGGCTGTTCTGATGAGGTATACTGCCTTTGTACATGAAGGTTCTATATAGCTGTCCTGGCCAATATATCCTCTACGAATATGACCCATTTTTGTTGTTGTTTGTTTCAAGCTGCCTCAACTAGTAGCCTCCACCAGGTCTTGTCGTGGCAGTGACTTCCACAAAATGCAACATTTAGCCAAGTGTGAACCTGCTGCCCGTCAGATTCTCTCCTCCCATACCATCATTTTATAAACTTATCAAACTAAAAAGCTTTAAACACAGCCCGTGTACAAAATTTTCTTCCCTGTTGCGTGCAATATTTATCATCTTGATTATCTTCTGGTTAACACTGGTTTCAACATTTTCAATTTACTTCCCTCAGTGAATCGGGGGATTAAGTGGCCCCTTGATTCTATAAAAACCTGCTTGAGAGGAAGTTAAACCCGTAACGAACCTCTGAACAACTATTTTCAAACCCACTTTGAGGGGCCCCTCTGGTAGTTCCTCCTCCACGTTTCCTTAGAAGGGTGTCATGTGAGGCTTGCATTAGTGCTAACGATAGTTTCTATGTTCCTTCAATACCATCTGGCTTTGTCTGTGTACCCCGTGATTCTGACCACATCCTCTCTCCCAGGGCTTTTTTTCTGGGGAAAGAGGTGGTGGAACTCAGTGGGTTGCCCTTGGAGAAAATGGTCACATGGCTGGTGGCCCCGCCCCCTGATCTCCAGACAGAGGGGAGTTGAGATTGCCCTCCGCGCCGCATGGCGCGGAGGGCAATCTAAACTCCCCTCTGTCTGGAGATCAGGGGGCGGGGCCACCAGCCATGTGACCATTTTCAAGAGGTTCCGGAACTCCGTTCCACCACGTTCCTGCTGAAAAAAAACCCTGCTCTCTCCCATTTTCTCCTCCCAAAAGGACCTCCACCTGGGAGAAAGGGGAGTAGCCTAGGCAGCAGAAGTTCCCTGACACTGAAGGGGGTCTGCTGGGTGGTCTGTCTTTGCTTTGCCAGCTCTGTGAATGGAGAATGAACTCTCTGGCAATTTATCATCTGCAAATGATAAATTATGTTTCACATGCCCCTCCCCATGCCTTCACTTGCCCTTCTCTCTCTAATGCCCCAAGAGAGGACCTCTCCAGCATTTGCAAGTGTGTTTCCTATGCCGCTGCAAGCCTTCACATCTTCCTTTCTCTAATGCCTCCTGTTTCCACACATGAACCTGTCCAGGGTTAAATTAAAATCTAAACCACAATTATAATTTCCTATAATTTCCATTGTGGGATACAACGGGTTGGATCTCATGGAAGATTTCCACATGCACAGCAGTTCTTGCATAAGCAGAAGGGCTAGAAAAAAATGCCTGATTACTGTCTGCTTTCATTAAGAGACAATGCGTGTATCCCTACTGTCTTTTCTACATGCACAAGAGATTGCACAGAGTGTTTCTTCTGATACAATGCCAAAACCAGATTAAATAAAGTCCTGTGAACCGTCTGTTGTACATTCCATTGCTGCATATGCACATTGTGATTTCCTTAAAATGATATTAAAGCACTGTGCATTACTTCCGCTGTTGCACTACTAGTTGTGCAAACAGAACTCTGCGGTGTGTGCATTACTTTCAGCTCATCCATTGCTGGATCTACGGCTTTAGGAGCATTTTGAGTAAACATATGTAAGCTTGCATTGTGAATGTTTTAGCATCTTCACTGCCTCTCCAGAGGTCCTTCCTCAACCTGTAACTCCGATCTCTGGACTCGAGAGTCTGTGATGGATTTTCTAGTGTTTAAGACTCCCTCATTCTTCTGAAATACTGCTTTCAGTTTCCCACGCAGAGCCGCCAGCACAGCTCTCTTGAAACTGCTGGAGAGGAAGAAGAAAATCACTGGGTCAAAGCAGCAGTTGAGGGCCGAGATACAGAGAACAAGTTCGTTAGTAAGGTGGAGGGCTTGTACACTCCTTGGATCAGAGATGATCTTTACCTGGGCAAGAATGTAGGGTACTCGGACCACATGGTAGGGGGTGAAGCATATTATGAAAATGGCAAGGACAACAAAGGTCTTGGGTATGACTCTAGCACTAGTCTTTTTGCTCTGCTGCTGTGTTTTCCTTAAGGAGACTTTGTGGAGCTTGAGGGAGATTTTGCCGTAGGAGTACAGGAAAAAAATCAGTAGGACAAAGAAAGTGGCCACTGCCACCAGATTGAGTGTTGCCCCCAGCTCACTTCTGTTCTTAAAATGGAAGCATTTGTGGGCACAGGGCCCAGTTTTCTCGCGGCCTTCGAAAAAGAAAGGAAGCATCGTGGCACTGCAGAGCAGCCATACCAGTCTGGAAGCAGTGGTGCTGTGAGTCACAGCGTGGATCCGGAATTGTTGGAGGGGCCGGATGATCTTCAGGTAGCGATCCAGGCTGATCAGACTGAGGAGCCCGATGCTGACATACATGGTAAGGTAGAAGATGATGCCAACCACCTTGCAGAGCTCGGGAGGGCCACTGTGGTTTTGATATGCTGCCCGGAAAGGCAGGCACAGGGCAAGGAAGAGGTCTGCCAGGGCGAGGTTCTTCATGTACACAGTGATGGAGTTTTTCTTCTGCGTGCCAAAATAGAACACCCAGAGGGCCAGCGCATTGCAGAAGAAGCCCAAGAGGGAGATGATGGAATACATCACAGGCAGCGTCACTGCTAAGAGGTCGTCCTGGATTTGGCAAGCTGAGCCATTCCCTGGGGATTCACCAATAACGAAAGTAGTACTCATCGCTCTGGGGAGAAACCAAGATGTAGATGAATCATTTCAGTATTTATTTATTTATTTTAGATTTGTATTCCGCCCTCCCCACAAGCGGGCTCAGGGCGGATAACAAAATATTGAAAATACAGTTTAAAAATTCATATACATTAAAAACAACACATTTAAAACAGGATGGTGGACAGCCTTCACAGGGAGGGTTAAGATTTATACACCCCTTTTTCCAGGCCGGTGGAGGCCCAGCCTCAGCCATATGCCTGGCGGAACAACTCTGTCTTGCAGGCCCGGCGAAAAGATAGTAGGTCCTGCCGGGTCCTGATTTCAGCAGACAGAATGTTCCACCAGGTGGGAGCCAGGACCAAAAAGGCCCTGACTCTAGTCGAGGCTAGGCGGGCCTCCTCAGGGCCAGGGACCACCAACAGCTGTTTGTTATGTTAATTATATTTTTTATTTTATGAGATTTACACCCCCGCCTTCCCGCAAATGGGCTCAGGGCAGCTAACATCAACAAACATCAATAAATAAAATCTTTAAAACACACAAAGCCATAAAAGTTACCACCAATCACAATAATTCAATTTTAGGTGATGTTAACATATGTGGGCCCCTATAAAAGGTATAAGATCAAATTCTACAAGGTCAGCTGCGGAATGGTACCCAGAGTGGGATGGGAAACAAGCATGGTGGTCAGGAAAAAAGATGGAAGAGGGGAGGGATGCCGGTCCTCAACCAAAGACCCGGCAGTACATCAAGTCTTACAGGTCCTGTGGAACTGCAACAGATCCTGCAGGGCCCAAATCTCCATTCCACTAGGCTGGAGCCAGAGCCAAAAAGGCCTTGGTCCTGGCCAAAGACACGAATGTCCCTTGGGCCGGGAACCACCAGTAATTGCTTATCCACAGAGCACAAGGCCCTTCAGGGGACATAATGGGAGAGGTGGTCCCTTAGATATGTCAGCCCCGCTTTAAATACCAGAACCAACACCTTGAACTGGATCTGGAACTCAACTGGAGTGGTTTTATTATAAGCTGGGCCAGAAAACACAGTTTCTCTGGGCATGTTTGATTCTCGCAGGCCTGTGGATTCCATGATAATGACTGCTGCTGAAAATGTCTGATGATGGTTTGGCTCCAAGATGGTACTTGCACATATATAGTACATGTACAGCAGATTCTAAGAATGCTGCATGCAAAATCGAATGCAACTGATGGGAGTTTATTAAAGAATTTTTATCTGATAAAGCTTCTCCCTTTTAACTGACTCCTTCCATTAATTAAAATTGCATATTGCCAAACCCTCAATGCAGGTGAATTTTGTGAGACATGTATTTATTGACTGCAATATATACACTATCTTTTTGCAAATGTGGTCAAGGTGGTTTATAATTTAAATTAACAGAAGCAAAAACCATGAAAAAATAAACCATACTCTGCAGCATTCTCCGTTGGTAAAAGGAACCCTAAAAGACTTTGAAGGTAATAAACAAAAAAGTACCATTCATTTTCTGGAAGGTACAGCTACCTTTAACATTTTTCCATTTTTATTACAATAACACACCACAGACCAAAATAGCCTGGATATTGTCTTTTCCTAGGGTTGCCAGCTCCTACAGATTTAAAATGTCTGACCAAGATGCAGATTTGTAGATTTTTGTGTAACTATCACTTGAATCATGGGTTGGGGGTGGCTAGCAGAAAAACAGACAAGCATCCAGACAGCCAGACCTGGCTACAGATCCACCCCATGAGACAAAAATGGAAGACAGTTTCATAAGGTACCCCAAAATAAATGGTTAATATATCCCAATGCATGCCAAGATCAGCTGTAATGTGCATTAGTAATGTAGCAAGTTGGGCAAGTGATTTTGTAAACTCCTAAAAAAAGTTCTTATTTTAGAAGCCTTTTTTTAAAGTTTGCAAATTTACTCTTTCTCTTCCAAGGGTGTGATTCAAATTATTTTGTCGCTCACGAGCAAAATATACCCATCATCTCCTCCTACTATTCCTTATCTCTCTAGTAAAAGATTTTCTCCCCACCATTCAAAGGTCAAGGTGGCTTAAGTACAACAATACAGTTTGGTTTCCACAGCAGAGTAACACTAAGATATTGTGGGACACAGCCCTGACCAAAGAATACTATACTGCTTAGTCCTCAATAAAACAGAGCTATTCTAGACAGGCCGGTTTCAAGACCTGAGGGGAAAGCCCTTTTAAATAACACTGCTTTCTCGAAGGCAGGGACAAACGTGAGCTTCCAAATAGTATGAAGAAGCTTCATGGGTTTATGTGCATCCCTCCCTACTCGAGAATGGGCTACTGCCAGAAACTTTGGCCCCTTGGTCTATCAAAGTCAGTCTTGTCTACTCAGAGGGCTCTTCGGGGTCTCAGGTCATCGTCTTTCATGTCACTTCCTACCTGGTCCTTTGAACTGGAGAACTGGGGAATTGAACCAGGGACCTTTGCGCCCAAATTAGATGCTATCATTGATGCTTCTCTAGCAGCACTGGGAAAAGCTTTCATACAAGCGACACCGGTACTTACGGACTGCCATGAGGTCCTTGGGGGAAGGTGCCGGCGCTGCTGGACTGAGTGGAGTTAGCACCCAAGTTCATTTCTCACTTGCGGCTGGCCGGCTTCACTTTTTTCCACCTCAGCTGTCTCTTTCTGATACCCACTTGCAGTGGGACTACTCAGTCCAGTTATCCTGTTGCAGCAAAAAAGCAATGTTGCAGCACCTTAAAGATTAACAGATTTGTTGAGGCAGAAGGTTCTGTAGGAGGGAGAGGAGCTTCACTGAATGTCGCGAGACGGGGCTCCCTGCTGAGAGGGATTTCTCACACCTTTTAAAAGCCCCACAAGCTTGTGATGGAATTTCCTGAAGCCTCTTCATCAGCTTACCCTAACGCCAAATGCTTGCTTATCAGCAGAGAAATGTGAGCGGTATACTCTTGCACAGAAATCAGCCCACTGTTCCTAGGCAGCTGAGGAAAAAGACCAGAAGTGAAACCAATGCTTGTTTGTGGGTTGTTGTGTGTGTGTTTTTCTTAATTTTGTTTTTTTCAAAGAAGGTTTGGAGAACAGGTCTAGAAAGGCTTCTGAGCCTTTAGTAATGATTATTTTAATGATCCCATTTATTCTCTGGGGACCTCAGGGCAGCATGCACAGTCCCCGATTAGGGTTGTCAGGTCCCCTTATCCTCCCGGCGGGAGGTGGGGAGACCTGACTCTTACCTTCTTCTTGCCTTCTCTATTCAATTGGGCCCGTTTGTGGCCACGGCGAAGCACAGGAGTGCTCCCGGGGAAGAACGACGACGTCAGTGACATCGTCGCGCTGCCCCAGGAGTGCACCTGGGAGGCCCATTCCCATGCCTTCCTCCCCCGCTGTCCAGGTAAGTGCAGGCAGGGGGGTGGAGGGTGAAAGCGGGGGATCTTCTGCCCCCACTGGGCAAATGGGATCCCTATCCCCAACCCTTGCTTTATCCTCGCAACAAACTTATGAGGTAGATTAGGCTGAGATTGTATGGCTGCTGTGAGTTCACAAAGTGATCACGGGGAAGTGGGGATTTGAACCCGATTTATTGATTTATTTAAAATATTAGTAGGCCCGCCTTTCTCCTGAGTGTCTCGAGGCCCTGAGTCTAGCACTCTTAACCTCTGCACCACACTGCCACTCGATTCTGAGGTTCAGAATTCAGTTTTTCATGGCTAGACCTTTTATCTAGACCCAAAATGATCCCATTTATTCTCTGGGGTCCTCAGAACAGCATGCATGGTCCCCAACCCTTGCTTTATCCTCAACAACAACCTTGTGAGGTAGGTTGAGATTGTGCAGCTGCTGCGAGGTCACAAGATGAGCTTCGCAGGAAAGTGGGGGGTTTGATCCTGATTTATTTAAAATATTAGTAGGCCCACCTTTCTCCTGAATGTCTCAAGGCCCTGGGTCTACAACTCTTAAACTCTATATCACACTGCCACTCTATTCTGAGGCTCAGAATTCAGTTATTCATGGCTAGACCTATCACTATCACTGCAAAAAGGTTACGAGGATTAAAGGATGGCAACCCTAATTGAAAGTGAAAGGTGATTTCTTTAGCCGTCTGTGCCCTGTATGCTGCTGACTACAACATAGAGTTGACAGTTTTGGGTTGGGGAATTCCTGAAGATGTAGGAGTGGGACCTGGGGAGAGTAGAGTTTGCAGGAGGGTGAGCTCTGTACAGGTGTGATGCCTTAGAGTCTGCCCTGCAAAGCTGCCCTTTCCTTCAGGGGAACTGATCTCTGACCTAAGGGCAACAAGTTGAACCTATGAAAACAGTTGTAGTGGATTAATGGAAAGCAACACCACAGTGTTGTTGGAAATGAAAAGCAAGGGTGTGCATTGGTATTACAAAGTATTCCTTATGGACCTATCAGTCTGATTTGGAGAATTCAAGGAGATCAGGAAAGATTGGAGATTTTTAAACTGACATGGAACTTTTCCAAACATCAAAAGCAAACATCACAAAAAAATGTGCTAATATCTTTGCACAGTATTTCGTTGCATGTTCAGGGGACTGGAAGGGGCTTTTTTGGTTCTAAACAATCATGGGCACTCCCCCAAGCTCCCTCTTTGAGAGTAGGTGTTTTCCAGGTTGTCTTTTCTGGTGCTTTGCTCTTTACCTGCCCTCAAAGTTATGTCATTCTGTATATTGCTCAGAAGACATGCTAAAAGCAGTCATTTGCATCAGATGTAACTGCTTAGTGAAAATCACTTGTCTCATGAATAAGTGTGCGTCCAGAGTGTGTGTGTGACACTCACAGAGAAACGCAATATTGGTGTTACTATGTCAGTAAACACACAGTCCCCATAAGTTCCCTTACTGCCTGAGCTCATCGTGTTCTCTCTGAGACTACATGTTCTCAGGTTATTTCTAGTGCTTTGCAAAAGTGCAACTTTTTCTTTCCTTCCTTTCTTTTAGCAGTTATTTAAAGTCTGTTGGCTTTGTCTTAGAGGTTGCTATTTCTGTGCACAATCTGTGCAACACTATCAGCTAGTTTGTCTGTGACTGACAGGAATGCATGCACATTAATAGTGTCTGTGCATGCATTCATGATGGCTGTGATTTCCACCAAACTGTCACACTCACCCAAATGATATAGTTTACCTTTTGGGGTGTCAAATGCCTCCCTCTGCCCATTGTATTATGCTGCTTGCCTGTCTTAGGAAGCAAACCACTTCCCATTGTATAACATTTTCTATCTTCTTGTGGAAACCAAATGCCTTCCTATGTTCACTTTGTATAGCTCCCTGTCTTTAGCTGCTTACACACACAAGTGTGAAATGCAAGCCATTGTCTGGGGCATAATGCTGCCTGAGTGCTTGGGGCAGCAATCTTTGTGTTTCATTTGTAATGTTGCCTGCCGTCCAGAAGCTGGGGGATGCCTGTCTCTGCTCAACCACTGACTTTGCATAAGGTATTTGCTTTAGGGTGGGGAAGGTCTTCTGATCTCTGGAGCTGGCTTTGATTTTTGAGCTTGATCACTCCCCTTCCATGACTTCATCTTTACCCATCTCTCTCTCTTCCATTCCTTTAGTTCATCTTTTTCTTGTGGTATTCCAGAATTAGGTCACGCAGGTTAGTAGAGCAGACATCTTAGACAGGAAGCCAAGCTTACTCAGTGACCAAAAAACACTCCTCTAGCACGTATTCAGGAAACAGGGGTAGACTTCTATAAGAATCCCCACACGGACTTTGACGTGATGACTTAACAGGTACCCAGGTTGTGCTGGAGCAAACCTGACTAAAGTGACCAAGGACTTTTGGACAAAGCTATGTTTTAAGAGCCCGGGAATCCATGCTATGACTGTTACACCCAAGCAACATTGCAAGTCCTGAGGCACTTTTTCGGGGGTGGGTGGGGGACAGCTGTTGGGTGACACTTAGGAATCCAGAACAGAAAAACCTAATGATATCCTCCTGCATGCTAATTAACACAGGGCACCATCTACTGAGAAGTTCTCTTGCATGCGCCTCTGAAATTAATGGAGCTGGTGGGAAAGGTGTCAGTTCCACCAGGAGCTGCTGCCAGAGTAGACGGCACTGGTCTATGTGGACTGTGGACCTTGCTTAATATAAAGCACCAAATCATAGCTTAGAAGTGGTGAGGCCCCAAAGACCACTCTTGCCCAAAGGCTCGCTGATCCACCTTGCAGTGAACATGGTGTGATAATCAGACTGACAGCAGGTCTAGGGTTTTGCAAAGCAGAACTTTATAGGCTGGCTTCTTGAGGAACAATTTCACACTGAGGCTTATTGCTTTAAAAAAGAAACAGGAGGTCTTTATTGTAAGAAAACTCTGTACTTGGCAGGAAAGATAAAAGGTTTCTAGCTGTCTAAGCTAGGATGGAGAGAGATTGCAGAGAGCATGTCCAGCTTTCATGGCAGAGCCAGAGCCAGAAGGAAGGAAGTCCTAAAAATAGCCATCTGCATGACAAAGGGACAGCCGCACAAGAGACTGGATGTAAGGTACAGGAAACGTCTCTCTAGCCTGACTGACTCTTGAGTCTCTCTACACGAGACATCTTACACAGGGACGCTCAAGTGAAAGATCTTACACTTGTTCTCCCATTGTGAATACACATGCACTGCTAGGGAGACACTTGAATATAAGACCACACAGTAAATAAGTCACTTGAGCATCCCTGTGCAAGATATCTTGTGCAGAGAGACTCTCAGCTGTCTTCCTCTGAAGTCTTGATGTCTGTGTTAGTATTAAGTGACACTGCACACTCCATTTCTGTACAGCCGCAAAACTGACTTTGAGTCAGGACTTGGAGCCCTCTGTAGCTTTATTAAGATGGGCGGAATACTTTTCAAAATTCAATTTCACCCTCAAATTCTTGCCTGGCAAAACTAATTTTCTAGCGGACGCCATCTCACGCATGCCCCAACTCAAAAGCAGAAGGGAGGAGACAATAGACACAGTATTTTCGCCTACCCAACTGGGGTGTGTGGTTACTACGCGCAGCCGCACAACACAACCTCCTCACTCAGACCAGGGGTGGAGACAAAAACTGAAAAGCGAAGTCGAAAAGGAGGGGGAGAATGTGCCCAAAGAAAAATTAATTCAATCTGAACAAGGGGAATGGCTTTGGGGTGATCGATTTTATGTACCAAATAGTTTAAGAAAAGAAGTACTGCAACGCTGTCACGATGCCCCAACAGCTGGCCATTACGGATATTTAAAAACCCTTCATCTAGTCCAAAGACAATTTTGGTGGCCAGGCATGCGCAAAGACATTTCTCAATAGGTAGCTTCGTGTCCCATTTGCCTCAGCACCAAAACGCAAAAAGGCAAACCTCCTGGACTTTTACAGCCCCTTGAAACTCCAAGTAGACCGTGGGAAATTATTTCTATGGATTTCATCACAGATCTTCCCCCCTCCAAAAATCACACCTGCATTTTGGTCGTAGTGGATCTATTTTCAAAACAAGCCCACTTCATTCCCTGCACTACTATGCCTTCGGCAAAAAGGTTGGCGGATATTTTTCTGAAATATATTGTAAAACTCCATTCTTTTCCATCAAAGGTAATATCCGACCGAGGCGGGCAAGTCGTTGCCAACTTCTGGCGGGAGCTTCTGCAACTTATGGGAATTGAACAAGGTTTAAGCTCCACCCACCATCCGCAAACCGACAGACAGTCAGAAAAAACTAATCAATTATTAGAACAGTTTCTCCGTTGCTACATCAATTTCCAGCACGACAATTGGATTGATTTATTGCCTTTAGCAGAATTTTCTTACAACAGTGTGCATGCGTCTACCGGAGAAACACCATTCAAAGTAGTTTATGGCTATCACTTTAAACCATTTCCTTTTGAAGCTCTTCCCCCTGCAACAGCCTCCAATGACGTTTCAGAATGGTGGGGGGAGGCAGCTCAACAATGGACTCTCATTCAACAACATCTTAACAAAGCTAAACAGGACTATAAGAAGTATGCTGATCACCATCGTGTGGCCGAATGGGAATTGCATCCAGGAGACCTTGTGTATTTGTCTACAAAAAATTTGAAAGTCGCTCAAACCAGCCGTAAATTGTCACTAAAGTATTTGGGACCTTTTCCAGTGCGTAAAATCATCAACAAAGTGACTGTAGCACTTGATTTACCAAAGAACCTCCGTCACGTCCATCCTACTTTCCACATCAGCTTGTTGAAAAGGGTCCCCCCAGCAGATCAATGGCATACCCGTGCTCCTCCCATACCAACCTTGATTGATGACCAAATCCATTATGAAGTACAGCAAATTTTGGACTCTAAAATCAAACGTAATAAGCTGTTTTACCTCATCAGATGGAAGGACTTTGATTCTGGTTTTGATGAGTGGGTGGAGACTATTCATGTTCATGCTCCTAGATTGGTAAAATCTTTTCACAATCTCTACCCTCTCAAACCTGGGGGGAGAACATTTTAGAGGGGGCAAAATGTCAGGTCTGACTATGTTCCTTATGTGATCTAACCAAAGAGACTCCATTTTAATCCTGTCAGTGTTTTAAGCTCTTCTTTTGCAGGTGACAAGCAGTCCAGTAACAGTTATCTCAAAGAAGAGGAATGTTATGACTACAACCTTTCCAGCCTTGGGAAAGTTTCACTCTCTCAGCTTCAAGTCGTTTGTTTTGAGAACTATGGGGGGAGGATGGGACTTGCTGGGCTATGCTATTCTGTACCTTAACCTTTGCCTGTCATTCATAACAATACTCGTGTACCAGCCAAGATATTGCATCTTGGTTAGTGGACTATAATGGTTGTTTATATTCAGTAAAATCTTTTGGAACCAATGGACTCATGTCTAATTGCAAGAGATAGGCTGGATTGCAACTTTTAGGAAGCCACAGTCTGACACTCTGAAGACTACATGATAATCCAAACAGGAGCAGGTTTTAACAGCCTCTAGATAGCCTGAAAACATATGCTTTTTTCTTGCCTCTCCCTTTTTAAAAATCTAGGCTGATTCGGAGTTGTGGAGAACTCAAAAGCTCACACACTGTTTGTATTATTTTGGTTGGTCTTACTAAAGGATATTTTTGATCCTCTAGAACTTCTGTTGTCTCCAGAGCTGGGGAACACTTCTTCCCAATACCTTGGCTAGCCCCAGCTCATCAGACTGGCCAGTACTAGGCTAGGAGGTTCTATTGGTCTTGATACTAAGGTAACCTCTTATATCAGCTCTGCTTCCCAAGCAGTCCCTTGGCTGACAAGTAGGGAAGCACCAACCTGTATTTGTTTGCCTGTAGGGGGGCCTCTTTTGGTTAATAAACTAGGAGCCATTGCTGCTATATCTCAACTAGGTGGCCTAAGAGAATTGTGTGGATCTCACAAACCCTGCAGCTGTGCCCAAATAGGGACATTTCAAACTTGTTAACCACAGACAGGCAAATTTCACTTCTAAAAAATGACACTTGTGTCAAAAAGGATGCCCCCAGTTTCGATTTCTTGTGCCGCTCTGCTCAAATTCTTACTTGAACAGCAGAGGAAACATGAATTGAAAGCTCTGTGGCAGGTTGTCATTTCCCTGGACAGAATTTCACAGAGGCAGTGAATGATTGTGGAGTGCTCAAGCAACATGCGTAAGTTTCTTCACAGATTAAAAATGAGGAGAGGCAGACCTTTGTAGTGTCAGAGAATGCCACTTACCAAATTTGGAGTCAAAAGTTCAAATTCCTGCTCTGCTGTGGAAGTTCACTGGGTGACCTTGGGCCAGTCACATACTCTCAGACAAAAGTTTGTTGTGAGCATACAAGGGAGGACAGGAGAATCAATGTTAGCTGCTTCGTGTCTCCACAGAGGAGACAGGTGAGGTATAAATGAAGTGTTTTTTTTAAAATTGTCTCTTAAAGTATGCTCTGGAGCAACCATTTGCCTTTGCCTTTTTCCTTTGCCTTTTTCTTGCCCATAGTTTGTATCAGGTTTATCTATACCATAGAAAATGTGGTTAAAACAAGTCTAAATTAGGATGGAAAGACTTAGAGACAGTGAAATGTGGTATTTTAGACTTTAAGAAGGGGGGGAACTGTTTGAATGGGGAAAGCACAGTATCACTTATGAAATGTCTGCAGTGCCAGAAAATACCTCCCAAACCAAAAACATGTGACATGCTCAGTCTGTTCCACTGTTGCCACTGCCCTTACATGCCCATACTGGCTATCAAACAATGTAACACGGCCACAGCTGATCATTCAACCTGACTGGTAGCATTTTCAGACACTACCACTGCCAACCAATTTTAGCATGCGGGAGGTTATTACCTTTTTAAATACCATTGATTTAAACAGCTAACATAACTGTGTTATACTGATGAATAAAGCCACAAACCACCCACCTCCAAATCACTTGCAGTCACATATTCACAATATCAGCTGTTGAACAGCAGTTTTCCAATTATTTCTTTTGATGATAGTCTATTGGTCTTGGCATTGTGTTTCAGCTTTCTTTATCTTGCGGTCTGCTTGGGTATTTTCCCCCCTCTCTAAATTGTCCTCTTGGGTTTGTCTTTGCCCCTTCAGCATTTTCTCCAATGGTCAGCAATTAATTTCTTCTCTATTGCCCTCTCAGTCCCACAGTCAAATGCCCTTCCCTTCATTTGTTCTGCCTAAGATCTGCTGTAGCATAGTGGTTAAGTGACTGGGTTGAATATTCTGCTGGTTCAGATCCCATTACTGCCATGAGCTCAGCAGGTGGCCTTGAGTAAGCTACTCCTTTCAGTCCAGTTCCCCGGCTGTATTTTGGGGATAACAACAACACTGACTTTGATCACCGCTCTGAGTGGGGCACTAATCTGTTTAGAATATATAAGAGCAGTTATTATCAGTTATTTTTGCTTTTTTATAAAAATAAAAGCAACATGCAAAAAGAGCGAGTAGCTATGCTGATTATTTTAATGCAAAGGAATAACACCAGTGTGAACACATGAAAAGTATTGTGAAAATTGTGTTCTGATTGTGTGGATTTTACTTGAGGACCCACAAGACAGCCAACAATGTCCGTCTCTCAATGGTTTTACTAGTTACCAACCTCCAGGTGGGGCCTGGAGATCTACGGGAATTATAACTGACCTCCAGAATAAAGATCAGTTTCCCCGGACAAACGGCTGCTTTGGAAGGGTGGACTCCATGGCATTGTACTTCCCTAAACCATGCCCTCTTCAAACTGCACCTTCCACATCTCCAGGAATTTCTCAATCCAAAGTTGGCAACCGTTCCTTCACTTGAGGACCCACAGGGGGATGTACTAAAACAAATGACAGGATTGCCCATTGGAAATAATGGGAGAGGCTTGAATGCCCATAGGAAAGAATGGGAAACTGGAATGCCCATTGACTTGCATTGGCTCCATTGAAACACATTAGAGCAAAAAAAGAGGTGCAAAGAAAACGTGGAATGGATTTTGAAGGAAAGTGTCTGGGCTCAGATAACCTGTTCTGGGACAGGATTGACAGGCCCCATGCTGGAATGATGACCCCTGGGTGTGCCAGAAGGGCTCTGGGACTGGAATGACAGGCCCCTGACTGGAATAACGGCCCCTGGGTGTGCTAGAAGGGCTCTAGGACTGGAATGACGGCCCGTGGGTGTGCCAGAAGGGCTCGGGGACTGGAATGACAGGCCCCTGACTGGAATGACGGGCCCTGGGTGTGCCAGAAGGGCTCTGGGACTGGAATGACAGGGCCCATGCTGGAACGACGACTCCTGGGTGTGCCAGAAGGGCTCTGGGACTGGAACGACAGGCTCTGTGCTGGAATGACGGCCCCAGGGTGTGATAGAAGGGCTCAGGGAATGACAGGCCCCTGACAGGAATGACAGGCTCTGGGTGTGCCAGAAGGGCTCGGGGACTGGAAAGACAGGCCCCTGACTGGAATGACGGCCCCTGGGTGGGCCAGAAGGGCTCTGGGACTGGAATGACAGGCCCCTGAATGGAATGACGACCCCTGAGTGTGACAGATGGGCTCTGGGACTGGAATGACAGGCTCTATGCTGGAATGACGGACCCTGGGTGTGACAGAAGGGCTCTGGGACTGGAATGACAGGCCCCTGACTGGAATGACGGGCCCTGGGTGTGACAGAAGGGATCGGGGACTGGAATGACAGGCCCCATGCTGGAATGATGGCCTCTGGGGGTGCCGGAAGGGCTCTGGGAGTGGAATGACAGGCCCCTGACTGGAATGAAGGGCCCTGGGTGTGACAGAAAGGCTCAGGGACTGGAATGACAGGCCCCATGTTGGAATGACGGCCTCTGGGGGTGCCAGAAGGGCTCTGGGACCGGAATGACAGGCCCCTGACTGGAATGATGGTCCCTGGGTATGACAGAAGGGCTTGGGGACTGGATTGACAGGCCCCATGCTGGAATGAAGGCCCCTGGGTGTGCCAGAAGGGCTCTGGGACTGGAATGACAGGCCCCTGACTGGAATAAAGGCCCCTGGGTGTGCCAGAAGGGCGCTGAGACTGGAATAACACCCTCCTGACTGGAATGACAGGTCCTGGGTGTGCCAGAAGGGCTCAGGGACTGGAATGACAGGCCCCTGACTGGAATGACGGGCCCTGGGTGTGTGAGAAGGGCGCTGAGACTGGAATGACAGGCCCCTGACTGGAATGACGGGCCCTGGGTGTGACAGAAAGGCTCGGGGACTGGAATGACAGGCCCCTGACTGGAATGACAGGCCCTGGGTGTGCCAGAAGGGCTCGGGGACCGGAATGACAGGCCCCTGACTGGAATAAAGGCCCCTGGGTGTGTGAGAAGGACGCTGAGACTGGAATGACAGTGGAGTTGAAAGGCGGGGCGGGGGGCGTCGGGGGGAGCGGCGCAGCCGCGACCCCCGGGGGCCCCCGGCCCGCCGCAGGCGGGGCGGGGGGCGTCGGGGGGAGCGGCGCAGCCGCGACCCCCGGGGGCCCCCGGCCCGCCGCAGGCGGGGCGGGGGGCGTCGGGGGGAGCGGCGCAGCCGCGACCCCCGGGGGCCCCCGGCCCGCCGCAGGCGGGGCGGGGGGCGTCGGGGGGAGCGGCGCAGCCGCGACCCCCGGGGGCCCCCGGCCCGCCGCAGGCGGGGCGGGGGGCGTCGGGGGGAGCGGCGCAGCCGCGACCCCCGGGGGCCCCCGGCCCGCCGCAGGCGGGGCGGGGGGCGTCGGGGGGAGCGGCGCAGCCGCGACCCCCGGGGGCCCCCGGCCCGCCGCAGGCGGGGCGGGGGGCGTCGGGGGGAGCGGCGCAGCCGCGACCCCCGGGGGCCCCCGGCCCGCCGCAGGCGGGGCGGGGGGCGTCGGGGGGAGCGGCGCAGCCGCGACCCCCGGGGGCCCCCGGCCCGCCGCAGGCGGGGCGGGGGGCGTCGGGGGGAGCGGCGCAGCCGCGACCCCCGGGGGCCCCCGGCCCGCCGCAGGCGGGGCGGGGGGCGTCGGGGGGAGCGGCGCAGCCGCGACCCCCGGGGGCCCCCGGCCCGCCGCAGGCGGGGCGGGGGGCGTCGGGGGGAGCGGCGCAGCCGCGACCCCCGGGGGCCCCCGGCCCGCCGCAGGCGGGGCGGGGGGCGTCGGGGGGAGCGGCGCAGCCGCGACCCCCGGGGGCCCCCGGCCCGCCGCAGGCGGGGCGGGGGGCGTCGGGGGGAGCGGCGCAGCCGCGACCCCCGGGGGCCCCCGGCCCGCCGCAGGCGGGGCGGGGGGCGTCGGGGGGAGCGGCGCAGCCGCGACCCCCGGGGGCCCCCGGCCCGCCGCAGGCGGGGCGGGGGGCGTCGGGGGGAGCGGCGCAGCCGCGACCCCCGGGGGCCCCCGGCCCGCCGCAGGCGGGGCGGGGGGCGTCGGGGGGAGCGGCGCAGCCGCGACCCCCGGGGGCCCCCGGCCCGCCGCAGGCGGGGCGGGGGGCGTCGGGGGGAGCGGCGCAGCCGCGACCCCCGGGGGCCCCCGGCCCGCCGCAGGCGGGGCGGGGGGCGTCGGGGGGAGCGGCGCAGCCGCGACCCCCGGGGGCCCGGCTGTCTTTGTCTTTGTCTTTGTCTTTGTCTTTGTCTTTGTCTTTGTCTTTGTCTTTGTCTTTGTCTTTGTCTTTGTCTTTGTCTTTGTCTTTGTCTTTGTCTTTGTCTTTGTCTTTGTCTTTGTCTTTGTCTTTGTCTTTGTCTTTGTCTTTGTCTTTGTCTTTGTCTTTGTCTTTGTCTTTGTCTTTGTCTTTGTCTTTGTCTTTGTCTTTGTCTTTGTCTTTGTCTTTGTCTTTGTCTTTGTCTTTGTCTTTGTCTTTGTCTTTGTCTTTGTCTTTGTCTTTGTCTTTGTCTTTGTCTTTGTCTTTGTCTTTGTCTTTGTCTTTGTCTTTGTCTTTGTCTTTGTCTTTGTCTTTGTCTTTGTCTTTGTCTTTGTCTTTGTCTTTGTCTTTGTCTTTGTCTTTGTCTTTGTCTTTGTCTTTGTCTTTGTCTTTGTCTTTGTCTTTGTCTTTGTCTTTGTCTTTGTCTTTGTCTTTGTCTTTGTCTTTGTCTTTGTCTTTGTCTTTGTCTTTGTCTTTGTCTTTGTCTTTGTCTTTGTCTTTGTCTTTGTCTTTGTCTTTGTCTTTGTCTTTGTCTTTGTCTTTGTCTTTGTCTTTGTCTTTGTCTTTGTCTTTGTCTTTGTCTTTGTCTTTGTCTTTGTCTTTGTCTTTGTCTTTGTCTTTGTCTTTGTCTTTGTCTTTGTCTTTGTCTTTGTCTTTGTCTTTGTCTTTGTCTTTGTCTTTGTCTTTGTCTTTGTCTTTGTCTTTGTCTTTGTCTTTGTCTTTGTCTTTGTCTTTGTCTTTGTCTTTGTCTTTGTCTTTGTCTTTGTCTTTGTCTTTGTCTTTGTCTTTGTCTTTGTCTTTGTCTTTGTCTTTGTCTTTGTCTTTGTCTTTGTCTTTGTCTTTGTCTTTGTCTTTGTCTTTGTCTTTGTCTTTGTCTTTGTCTTTGTCTTTGTCTTTGTCTTTGTCTTTGTCTTTGTCTTTGTCTTTGTCTTTGTCTTTGTCTTTGTCTTTGTCTTTGTCTTTGTCTTTGTCTTTGTCTTTGTCTTTGTCTTTGTCTTTGTCTTTGTCTTTGTCTTTGTCTTTGTCTTTGTCTTTGTCTTCGTCTTTGTCTTCGTCTTCGTCTTCGTCTTCGTCTTCGTCTTCGTCTTCGTCTTCGTCTTCGTCTTCGTCTTCGTCTTCGTCTTCGTCTTCGTCTTCGTCTTCGTCTTCGTCTTCGTCTTCGTCTTCGTCTTCGTCTTCGTCTTCGTCTTCGTCTTCGTCTTCGTCTTCGTCTTCGTCTTCGTCTTCGTCTTCGTCTTCGTCTTCGTCTTCGTCTTCGTCTTCGTCTTCGTCTTCGTCTTCGTCTTCGTCTTCGTCTTCGTCTTCGTCTTCGTCTTCGTCTTCGTCTTCGTCTTCGTCTTCGTCTTCGTCTTCGTCTTCGTCTTCGTCTTCGTCTTCGTCTTCGTCTTCGTCTTCGTCTTCGTCTTCGTCTTCGTCTTCGTCTTCGTCTTCGTCTTCGTCTTCGTCTTCGTCTTCGTCTTCGTCTTCGTCTTCGTCTTCGTCTTCGTCTTCGTCTTCGTCTTCGTCTTCGTCTTCGTCTTCGTCTTCGTCTTCGTCTTCGTCTTCGTCTTCGTCTTCGTCTTCGTCTTCGTCTTCGAACTGAAAACATGTTTCTCTGTTTTACAGAAACTGCTTTTCAGTTCAAAATAAACAGGATGTATGTTTTTATTGCACTCTCCTAACCAGGAGACAGACTCCTCCTAAGAGTTTAATGGCTTCTTTCATTAACAAACGCTAGTCGTTTTCATTACATGAGGTATCAAAACATAAATGTTTATTTAAATAAAACATAGAAAAATAGAACAGATGAACGCAACAAGAATTAAGTTTCCTAACATTTCTTAATGAAATCTAACTCAGTCAGATTAACGATGAAATGCATTCAAGTTACCGTAGCACATATTACAAGGGTAAGTTTCCTGCCTAGATCTTCATGAGATTTCTTTTGGCCAAAACCCTGATCTGCTATTTGGATTACCATTTTTATATATTATCTTATGCAGAAATCTAAGATCTTTTCATATGATAACAAAGATAAATATCAAACCAATCATAATTAAATTCTTTTTTACTATTTCCAATCATGTGACATTTTACCTAGCCAAAAGTACCACTATGCCCAGCTGTAAGATAAGAGAAATGGATAGTAAAAGTGACAAGAAAAGTTACATGACCAGATCATCTTTGGTCTCTGCTAACAATTACATAACATGTATCTGATACAGTTCACTATTTTTAATTGGCTGTCAAAGATAAAGAAGCACCAGTTATACACCATACTAGAAAAAGAACTACAGTGATGTTCATACAGTGTTATTTAGAATGCATATGTTTCACTAAGTATGTGTTCTAAACCATAATCAGCAGTCTACTGGTTTGAATCCCACTACTGACATGAGTTCAGTAGGTGGCCTTGGGTCAGCCACTCCTCTCAGCCCCAGCTCCATTGTGGGGATAAGAATAACACTAACTTGTTCACTGCTCTGGGTGAGGCACTAATATGTGTAGAAGAGCGGTATATAAGCACGGTTATTATTATTATTTATATTTCCATGACACCATCCCTTGACCTGTGAAATTAAGTATTTTGATAAATATGAAAGTGATACCAAATATAAATGCATTGCATAATGTGTGAGTGTACATATACAAACTTTAAAAATTGTATTGGATAATACCGCAAAGCATGATTACTGAGAAAGCTGCTTTCACTGCTTTCAGTGTGGAGAGCTGCTTGTAGATCAAAACAACCTGGCGAGCTGTCTTCATGCAGAGTGCGCTTGATTCTCTTGGCTTTCAATTCTGCTTTCGTTCAACATGGGTAAATCGATGTGTCAGCAGTAAACATTTGTATCACTCCTCTCTGAATGACCTTTTAAATTTTACTGCCTATCGTGTCAAAGCGATTAAAATTAACAATACAGTTACTAAGCAGCTAAGATCAATTAATGGCTCTTAGGCTTTATTTATTGATCTAGTGACATCTTCAAAACCCACTGGTAACAGACTATACATACTTCTCTTCTATCCACAATATATACACAAGGATTGATTACATATTCTTATCTTCTAAATTACATATTTAAATGACATATTCTTATCTCCTAAATTAATTAGTCAAACTCTTACATCAAGGATTGGTGACAAGTTGTAGACAGACTATGCTTGGACAGAATGTACACTGAGAATAAATGACATCAAACAAATTGGAAACTAAATAAATCACTTTTATTTAACAAATAAATTTCTTCTGAAGTCTCTTTAGAAATTAAACAATAGAAACAAACTATGTGGCATTCCTCAAATCCACGTGTAGGATGCTATGGAAGTGGTACTTAGAGGGAAATTAATCTCCATTGCCTCCTGTCATGAAGAGCAAAAAGAAAACATTAGAAATGAAATGATATCTGGAATAAGAAAACTAGAAGATAAACACAAAAAAGGCCACCCAATCTATAAACTTGCTTGCATGAAAATTAGAGGAAAAAACCTCCTCACATTCTATACAAGCTATTAAAGGCACCCAGGAAAAACCTCAAACTAATTCTGTAAAATTAGCCGATGTATTTGCTGAATACTACCAAACCATTTGTACATCAGGCAATCCTGACACTAATCATATTTTAAATTATTTATCATCACAGGAAATTTGGAAAAAAACCTCACAAGAACATAAACAATATCTGGACCAACCAGTCACAACAGAAGATGTTACAGTCACTATCAAATCCTTGAAAAAAATAACAAAGCTTCAGACAGGGATGGATTCCCTGTCAAATTTTTACAAAAAAATACATTCACCTACTTTCAACTCCACTAACTGCCACGTGCAACTCTGTTATGTTAGGAGGTAGCATCCCTCTATCTTGGTCAGAGGCTGAAATAGTAGTTACTCCAAAAAAGGACAACCATATTACAAATACTAAATCTTCTCAACCAATACCCTTCCTGAATGAAGACCAAAAGATCTTTACAAGTATATTGTCAGACTTGTGGCTAGATAATGTCTCTCCTACAGATTATCCTTAACAAGCAAATAAGAGTCCATTGTTTGAATAAGGAATCTTTACTGCAGAAATAGTTCATTATAGTCCACTGGCCTGAATAGAAGATTCAGGATGGTACAAGAGCATTGTTACCAATGAAGGGCAAAGTATAAGGTACAGAGTAACAGTTCCCAGCTGAACCAGTCTCCCCCCATAGTTCTCAAAACATCTTTCAGGCTTGGGAAGCTGGAGTCTCTCAAGGCCAATCTTGGGTGGAACGTTGATAGACAAAACAATCCCTCTCTGTAAGAAGTCTGCTTGGGAACCTTGGCACCTGTGGAGGAAGCACTTAAACACTAGAAGCATTAGAAAATGGAGTCAGTACAGTCTATATACACACTGAACCTGACACATATTTGCCAAAACATTGTCTAAATTTAAATAACCAACTACATTCACCTTACAATACACGTAACACTTTAACTATAATTAATTTCTGTGAAGCATACAAAACCCCTGCATTACTTCTGGCCTTTGATATAGAGAAGGCATTTGGTTAAGTGGAAATACCATATCTAAAACTTTTACTTCAAAAAATGGGTTTTGGCGACCAATTCTAAAATGCCATTAATGCTCTTTATCTTTCTCCAAAAGCTACAGTTAGGACTAACAATGTACATTCAATAGATATCCATGTAGCAAGGGGAACTAGACAAGGCTGTCCCCTTTCCCCATTTCTGTTTGCCATAACTATAGACAGGGCCGGTGCTACCATTAGACCAACTAGGCAGCCGCCTTGGGCACAGACCTCAAGAGGGGCATAGTTTTATACAGATTACTTTCTTGAAAAAGATGCAACTGAGAAAACCTATTGAGCACCCCCTAAATGGTCCTGTCCACAGACATCAAGCAGCTCAAAAGCTCACCGTAACTTTTTTATTTATTTATTTATTTATTTATTTCATGTATACCCTGCCCTCCCCACAGATGGGCTAAGGGTGGCTAACAACATTAAAAAATACATTAAAATCACAGAAACATAAAATCAATATTATTTAAAAATAATTAAAATGGTCCAGGAGCAGGCTATTTAAACAAATATTGGGAGTCCGTATACAGGCATGGCAGATGGCTGAGGGCAGGTCTGGAAGAAATGGTGGTCTTAGATGGAAGAAGAAGGACACTCGCTGGCACTCAGCCAAAGGCCCAGCAGTACATCTCTGTTTTACAAGCCCTGCAAAACTGTAACAGGTCCCACAGGGCCCAGATCTCCAGCGGGAGAGCATTCCACCAGGCCAGGGCCAGGGCAGAAAAAGCCCTTGCCCTGGTTGAGGCCAGATGGATGTCCTTTGGGCCAGGAACCACCAGGAGTTGCTTGTCTGCAGAGTGCAACACCCTGCAGGGGACGTAATGGAAGAGGCGGTCCCGCAGGTATGGAGGTCCCAGTCCATGAAGGGCTTTAAATACCAAGGTTAACACCTTGAACCGGATCTGGAAATCCACTGGAACCCAGTGCAGCTGGCACAGCACATGATGAATGTGCGCTTGGATGGGCGTTCCGGTAAGGACACATGCGGCTGCATTCTGGATCAGCTGTAACTTCCGGGTCAGACCCAAGGGCAGTCCAGGATAGAGTGAGTTGCAAAAGTCTAGCCTGGAGGTGACCGTTGCATGGATTACTGTGGCCAGGTCCTGTGGTGAAAGATAGGGCGCCAGTTGCCTGCCCTGTCGAAGATGAAAAAAGGCAGACCTGGCAACAGTCATGACCTGGGCCTCCATTGAAAGTGTAGCATCCAAGGTCACACCCAGACTCCTCACCATCAGGGAAGGTTTCAATTGTACCCCATCAACAGCTGGGAGCCGGTTCCCAGCTCGATTGCCCCATGATCCAGACACAGAACCTCTGTCTTCAGGGGATTCAATTTCAGGCGACTCTGATGTAACCATACCGTCACAGCCTCAAGACCCTTGACCAAGGAATCCAAAGCAAGATCAGACTAGACATCTGTAATGATTCCAAGTAAATGTGTGCATGTATCTTTAAATGCTTGATGAGATAGGTGAAGAGTGGGGGGTGAAGGAGATGGATGAGTGAGTGATATGTGTCAGGCTATGGCATTCCATACTTGATAGTCTGTTTCACTCCCTTCTGCAAGAAGACGAGGTCTTTTGATTTCAAAAGGTTTATTGTGAAAGACAGCATTCAAGCCCAGATGTGCATATTCCAGGATTAGAGATCCTGGCCGAGCAAATCGTTGCTAGGAATGAATCATAGAGCAAAGGTTGTTACATTTCACACTCCCGGAGCCCAGCCTCCCCCCCAAGTTCATACAGCAAAACTTCTCAGAGGTGTGCTGAGCTGGCCAAGGTCGAAACAGCAGATAAGACATGATCCTTTCCCATGGAATCAGCTCCTTGCAGGTGTTGCCTGGAGGGAAAGAAGTCTAAACACTACACGATTAAATATGGCGTTACTTAGGTTAAAACAGTTTCTGACAATATGATTGGTTGAGGACTGAGAGGGTGGGTGGAGTGAATGCAGTTTGAGACTGAGAGTAGAGAGAAAATTTTTAGTCAGAAGAAAGCAGGCTAGCTGTGTGCTGCCTGAATATGTTGAAGTGTTTATGAGAGAAATATAACCTGTGTGGAACCTGAACTGAGCATGTTTGTGAAAGGACACTCAGTCAGGGAAAGAGAGGCCAGCTGTGTGAATGAGAGTAAATGAAGTAACTTTAAGAACTGAGAACTACGTTTATGAAACCGATACACTTCTTGACTAAATAAAAGTTTATTTTTGTTTTGCTATATCCCAGTATAGCTGTCATTGCTATATCCCATTCTTATCTTCAGGGCCACATAGAACCACGAAGGAGCCTGACGCTTAGGAACGTTACCAAAGGAAAAATTTAAATAAAATATCTTGGAATAAAATATTCCGGGTGGCAGCAGACTACCCAGAGGGTTAAGGGATAGATTAAAAGAAAAATATACCCTAAAGAAAGTAAAGGTCATAACACCATCCATCAGCAGATAGAGCTGAGTGTCATCCGCATACCAGTGACAACCTAGCCCAAAGCTGCGGGCTAACGGGGCAAGGGGGCACATATAGGTGTTAAATAGCATCGGGGAAAGAATCGCCCCCTGAGGGATGCCACATACCAAAGAATGGTAAGCAGACATCTGTTCCCTGAGTGCCACTCTCTGTCCTAGATTGTGAAGGAAGGAGTTCAGCCACTGCAGGGCTGTTCCACAAATCCCCACATTGGCAAGGGAATGGGTCAGAAGATTATGACTGACCATGTCAAATGCTGCTGTAAGATCTAAAAGTATCAGCAGTGCCGACCCACTCCAGTCCAGGTGTCGCCACAGACCATCTGTGAGGGCAACCAGAGCCGTCTCTGTACCATGGCCAGGCCTGAAGCTGGACTGGAATGGATCCAGGATAGAGGCATCACCCAGGTATACCTGCAGCTGTTCCGCTACTGCCCTCTCAGTTACCTTACCCAGGAACAGAATATTCGAAACTGGGCGATAATTGGCTGGATCAGCAGGATCCAGTGATGGTTTCTTTAAGAAGGACCGCACCACTGCCTCTTTCAGTGAGTCTGGAAAAAAACCAGAACTCAGAGAAAGATTAATGATGTCAGCTAACGGTGCCCAAATCCCATCACCACCACTTTTCACCAGCCATGATGGCATGGGTCCAGTGAGCTCGTGGTAGGTTTCACAGCATGAAGGACCCTGCCCACCTCCTCCTGGGAGAGTGGCCTGAATTGATCTAATATCAACCCTGAGGATGACCAAGGGGCCTCCAGTACACATACTGCATCAACTGTGGTGGACAGATCCCAGCGGAGTGACAAGATATTATTCGCAAAATAGTCTCCAAAAGCCTCACAGCTTATTACCGAATTTACATTTTTATTTGTCCCATGTGTGAGGGACGTTAAAGACCAAATCACTCTGGAAAGTTGTGCTGGGCAAGAACTAGTGGACGTAGTGGAAGCTGCATAGTAGTCTCTCTTTGCAGCTTTCAGTGCCATCTCATAGGCCTTCATAAACGTCCTATAAGATGTTCTTGTCATTTCATCATGGAGTCGCCGCCACACTCGCTCTTGCCTTCTCAGCTCCCATTTGATTTGTCATAGCTCATCAGTATACCAAGGAGCTACTCTAGTTCGGGGGCGGAGAGAGTGACGGGGAGCGATCTCATCAATAGCTTCAGAGAAACGGACATTCCAGTCCTCTATCAGCTCATCCAATGAGCCACCAGGGGGCATCGGATCCTGCAGAGTGTTCTGCAATTCAATTGGATCCATTTGACTCCACGGGTGAGCATAAATCAGCTCATCGCCCAAGCAGGAGGGGGTCATGGTGCCCAGACAAGCCCTCAGGATGAGGTGGTCTGACCATGGCACTGCTATAGCTTCATCCAGATCCACCTGTACCCCGAACCCAAAGATCAAATCCTCTGTGTGTCCTGCTCGATGTGTGGGCATTGATACAAACTGGGAGAGTCCTAATGCTGCCATGGAGGCTATCATGTCCATGGCCGGTGAGGAGGTAGCATCATCAGCATGGACACTGATGTCCCCTAAGACCAGAAGCCAGGGGTACTCCAAGGCCCAGCCAGCCACCGCCTCTAACGGGCCACGCACAGCATCTGCTGGTGCGCTGGGCAATTGGTACACCAGACAGATGGCTATACTCTCCTCGGCATCCCACACCAGGCCCACACAATCAATGCCAGCAATCTTTGGCAAAGGGAGCAGCCTGATGGAGAAAGACTCGAATGAGCACCACTACCTCAACAAGACATTTCCCAATATGTAAAACAAATATGAGAAACCTGTACCATAAATGTGTTGGAATATATGTGTGTTGCAAGGTCTGAGATTCACTCATTATGGGGTTAATGTGTTTACCTACCATGCTATTGTTTAGATTGACCTGGAAGGGGAACTTGGCTCAAAGCCAATAATCTGCAAGCCCAGAAAACTTGAGTGTTTGTAAACTGTTATTGGTCAACAGGTCAGGTGATTTTCTTTCAGGGTCAAGAAGACAGAGGAAGAAGAAGATTCTCCATTCAGTTATCCCAGCTCTTTGTTTGTAACCAGTAGTGAGAATGTAGCTCCAGGCATTTGTTATTTTGTAGGCAATCCTGTTAACCTTTTTTCCTTTAGAAGTAAATGATTTTAAAAGCTAAACTCGTGTGCTGACTCTCTATTGATTCAAGATCCATTGCACCTCTGAAGAAAAGCTATTTTTTAACCTTTTCCCCCAACAAAGTGGACCAGTTGAAGTAATTATTAAGGTGAAAAAGATGCTAGCGATTCATGTATATTGTTCTTTGAATAACAGCAGTATGGTATGGCTTTGGATAGGCAATATGAGATCATTAACTCTCAAAAAAGGCAAACCTTGTGAGTTATATCATCCTGCTTTCAGATAACACTGCCAGTCATTGCTGCATCTCAAAATAGTCTAGGAGACTCAAAATTGTCTCAGAAGTCTCAGTCAACTTGAGAGGAACAATCCTTACTGAAACTACTCCTTTTTAGCTCTCCAGAGAGCCAGCTAAAAAGAAGAAAGCAAACAAACTAAGTAACTGCAGACAAAAGTATCTCCTTTTCAAGTACAACATAATTCTCTCTCTCATTGTCTCACAGCAAACATGAGAAGGGGGTGGGAGTAGAAGACAGCCTGTTGTGCCAGCCAGGAAAAACGTGGGGAAATAGCTTCCAATGTAGCTGAAGGAAATACCAATTGTTTAATTACTAATAGATTGCAAATGCTGAGTGCCATTAATACTGAATGATTATAATGAAAAATAAACTTTGTTCTCACATTTTACAGTAGCCTGCATTCAAAGTGAAAGAGGAAGCTATGTAGACATGCTTATCTAAAATAGCCTGCATTCAAAGTAAAAGTGGAAGCAATGAGGACATGTTTATCTAAAATGTCAGTTGAAGTGCCTCGCTGTTAGATGGGAAAACAGATACATTCTAGCTAAAATGAGCTTAGCTTACCTGACACCAACACCATGTGATGTGTCTATATGCTGTATGTATAAAATGAGGAACTGTGAATGAATTGGGAGCTCAGTTCTTTGTGGCACTAGTCATGCTGAGCTCTGCCGGCAATAAACATCATTCCTTCGTGAAGATTCTGTCTAGTCTCAATTCTTGGGAACACTGAACCCTGCTACATTTTGGGGGGCTCATTCTTCTGGGATTGAGGGGACCCTTGGGGTACCCCCTTGACCCCCAGTCCGTGGGCGCTGGTTCTAGACTGGTAGTGGACCGGTGGGCGCCCCCTGAGTTTTTCAGGAGCAGGCCCTGCCTTCCTCGGGTGTCAGCGGTGCGCCACTGGGGCGTCAACGACCCGGTGACGGAATCAGGAACGAGTGATCCAGGAAAGTCCTGGGACATGTGAGTATGGAGTAA
Organism: Eublepharis macularius; assembly: GCF_028583425.1. Taxonomy (NCBI): domain Eukaryota; kingdom Metazoa; phylum Chordata; class Lepidosauria; order Squamata; family Eublepharidae; genus Eublepharis; species Eublepharis macularius. Next base: position 22,248,039 of record NC_072802.1, read on the forward strand.
TTGGGGTTACCGTTCCACTTTGGAGCGAAGAGGGGCTTGATCACCCCCTAGCACAGCTCAAGTAAGTGAGTCAGAGGGACTCAACTGAACCCGCTGGTGCTTGTAGGAACTGGGATGGAAACTTGTCATGTGAATGACATGAATGGAACGCCTAGGGCGATTGGTGTGTGAATCTCCAAGACGCATTTCCTGGCTGGGCGACTTCGTCAGGTCGTCAAAGACGAGAAGCGAGTGCGTAGGGCCTCGTGAGAAGCAGACCCCTTACTGCTTTCTCACTGTTATTAATCCCTAGACTGTCTTGTCTTGTCTGGGCTCTGTGTTGATAATGGGTGGTTCATGCTCATCCCCAGAAACATCCCCCTTGAAATTGATGTTGAAACATTTCCAGGAGGTGTATGGAGGATGGGTCCAGTCAGGGGAGAATCCAACCCCTGAGCTGTTGGAAATTTTGTGGCCTACATTTGATTTAGGCTGGCCAAAGGAAGGGACTTTTGACGAAACAACTGCCCTAAATGTTTATCACTTTACTCTTAAGTAACATGATGATCAGATTATATATGCACAGTCATGGTTTGATACTTGTTTGAATCCCCCTCCCTGGGTTAAGAACTGGCCGGGGTACCGGGCTAGGAAGAAGGAGGTGCAGCTTATGGCCCTAGGGAAAGGAAGGAGGATGAATCCATAGTCAAGAAGGCGACCACCAAAGGGAGGCATCTACCCGGTGGTGCCAGTAAAGCGAGATACTGCCTGCCCCACTGCCCCTCTAGAAGCTAGGCTCCAGCTGAAGTCTAAGCCTGTTCAACAAACCCAAGAAGAAGAGGTGCCCCCACCGCCATATGCTCCCTCACTGCCTAGAGGAGGAGAGAGAGCGGAAGGGCCTGTAGAAGAGCAAGTAAGGGGAGCTGGGGGTGGACCAAGAAACCCCTCCAATGCTACCCCTGCCAAAACCAGATCTTAGACACGGAAAGAAAATGTAGAGGCAGAAGATGAGTATAAAGATATCCCAGAGCTAGAAAAAGAAGGGGAAGAGAGCAATGTCTATCCCTTGAAGAAAACTAAAGCCTGTCCCTTAAGAGAGACAGTGGACCCTCGCTCAGGGACCTCGCATTTAATATATATACCCTTTCCAACTACTGATCTGTACAATTGGAAGACTCAAACACCTCCATTCTCAGATCAGCCAGAACCGGTGACTACTTTGTTTCAGTCCATAATTAATAGCCATAAACCAGCTTGGCAGGACTGTAACCAGCTCCTGATCACGTTCTTCAATACAGAGGAACGCAAACGTATTATACAAGGAGCTAGGAAATACATAGCAAAGCTAGAGAAAGAAGGGGAGGATGCAGAAACAAAAGGTGAAAGAGGCATTTCCTATGGCAGATCCGAACTGGGATGCCAATGAAGAGGGAGGCATGGCTAAACTAACCGGGTACCAGCAGGCCCTGATGCAAGGGATAAAGGCTGCAGGAAAAAGGAAAAATACAAGAGTGTCAACAAGGACCAAATGAGCCTCCTGGTGCTTTCCTAGAAAGGGTCTACCAGACCTACCGTCAATACACTCCCTATGACCCAGAAGCAGAAGAAAATAGGAGAATGGTTTTGAACACTTTTGTCACCCAAGCAGCAGAGGACATTAGAAGGAAAATACAGAAGCAAGAAGGGTTCCTGGGAATGAATATAGAGCAGCTGCTTGAAATTGCCCATAAAGTTTTTTCTAATTGTGAACAGGAAGCACAAAGAGAGACTGATAGAAAAATGAAAAAGAAGGCAGAATTGCTGGCTGTATCACTGGCCCAGCAGCCCCAACAGGGACAGTACCCCCCTGGAAGGGGACGTATGGGGGGCACCCTGAGAGAGAGAAGAGGAGGCAGGCAGCCCCTAGATTTTGAAACATGTGCGTGGTGTTTTAAAAGAGGGCATTAGAAAGATGAGTGCAAAGAGAGGCTACAGAGTATCAGGGGATGTGGAAGAGGACGAGATGATAGAAGAAGGAAAAGATGGGACCCCCAGAGCCGAGGGGAAGTACGAGATGGAATGTATAAAAGATGAGGACCAGCCATGGAAGCAGCATTAAGAGAGAACAAATATGGGTGGCAAATAAACTCTGAATGGGACAAAGAATGGGAGGCATAGGCCAGACTGAGCACCTTCAATCTTGGCCCCCAGGAGCCCATGGTTGAAATTTGCATGAGGAGCCAAAATATTTCTTTCTTAGTGGACACTGGAGCTGAACGTTCAGTAGTAACTCAGCCAGTAGTCCCCGTGACAGATAAAACAATCATTGTAAGGGGATTTGTTATGAGGCTACCCAGAAGTTGCTAAAGGTGCTATACAAAGCTGGCTACAAAGTGTCACAGAAGAAAACACAGCTCTGTTAGCCCCAAGTAAAATATTTGGGATTTGATATATCAGAAGGAATCAGGTCCCTGGGCCATGAATGTAAGGAAGCAGTCTGCTCCATTCCAGAGCCCTCCTCCAGGAGGCGAGTGCGAGAATTTCTGGGGTCTGCAGGGTATTGCCAAATTTGGATTCCCAACTTTGCAAAAACAGCAAAGCCCCTTTATGAAGCTACAAAGGGGGGAGAACGGGATCCTTTTTCTGTGGGGAAAAGAGCAGAAGCAAGCATTCCAGACTCTTAAAGGACAGTTGCTGGAAGCCCCTGCCCTGGGTCTGCCAGACCTTATGAAGCCTTTTTGCTCTTATGTGCATAAGAGGAATGGCACAGCAGCTGGAGTATTAACCCAGCATCTGGGAAATTAGGAAAGGCCAGTAGCATACCTGTCTAAGCAGTTGGATGCTGTAGCAAAAGGCTGGCCAGCCTGTCTCCGTGCTGTAGCAGCCACAGCAGAGCTAGTCAAAGATTCGCAGAAGCTGACTTTGGGACAGAAGGTCTGTGTTAAAGTCCCACATTCTGTGCTCGCCCTGATGGACTACAGGGAAGAGATTCGTTCACAAATGTATGCATGACCACGTATCAGGGATTGCTGAAAACCCACAAGTGAAGCTAACTGTAATTAGTGCTCTCAACTCAGCATCCTTACTGCCAGTAGATGAGGAGAGCCCAACCCTTGATTGTCTCCGAACCATCGATGAAGTTTACTCTAGCCGAAAGCACCTGACTGATGTCCCCATGCCAAACCCAGACATTATTTTACTGACGGCAGCAGCTTTGTCGAAAATGGGGTTAGAAACGCAAGGTATGCAGTAGTAACTTGGACAAAGAATATAGAAGCTAAACCCTTGCCACCCAATACCTCTGCTCAGAAACCTGAACTTACTGCTTTAGCCAGAGCTCTTCAGTTAGCAGAAGGATTAAAAGGTTAACATTCTCCTAATTCTGTGATACTGAACACCTAACTAATTACCAAAAAACTAAGATCCTGGCTTTTGATAAAAATCCAAAGATCAGACGATGGGAGCTTCAGGGGCATCAGTTAGAACAACTTACCAGGTTCAAATATATGGGTGTAGTTTTGCAAGCCTCAGGTACCAAAACAACACATAGCAGCTTCATTGCTGATGTGGGAGAAAAAACAGCATACGGTATACTGAAATTCTATCGATCACAAGGGGGGCAGTATGTACCGGCTGCGCTCAGATTGTTTAAAGCCAAACCATTGGCCCAATTAGTATACGGATCATTCTTGGGGCTGCCATCCTCCTCTTTCTCTCAACTTGAGAGAGTGCACTCCAAATTCCTTAGAGCTCTATTACAAGTGCCCAAATGCATGCCTAACTCATGGGTTAGACTGGAAACAGGAATGTTAAGGGTAGAGGCCAGAATCACCATCCTTTCAATTTTCAAATGGCTGTCAGGGTGTCTAAACCCGCAACATCTGCTCCCTCTGTTATTCCAAGACAAATTTCAATCTAATTGGCAAAAGGCGACTCTGAAATCCCTGGGAAAATTGGGTCTTTCCCCTCAAAGTTTGCTAGAGATGGGGTTAGACCAAGAAAAATCACTCATTAAGCAGAGAGTGACAGACATTGAAAGACAAACATTTTCTTAGAGCACCAGGTTTTATTTCTTCAGATACTACTAAATATATTGCCGCTCCTGCAGCCTATTTTTACTTTCTTGAATCCAGTAACTCCAGAAGGGCATTTGCTTTAGCTAGAAGTTCAACTCTACCCTCTGCCGTTCTGGAAGGAAAGTTTAAAGCTGTCCATTACTCTCTTAGGCTTTGCTCCTATCCCTAAGAGAAACTGACTCAATGAAGCACATCTTCTTCAACTGCCCAAGTCATAGTAAAATTAGAGCGGAAACCATTAGTCTATTAGTAGAAAGATTCCCTGGAAGTTCAAATAAAATCAAACTTGATTATCTTTTGTCTGATCGGAATCACCAGACACCATGTCAAGTAGCAAGATTCTGTGCCCAGGTCTACAAGCAACGTAAATCACATAAGGCAGCTTAAACAACTAATTAATGATGATCTTATTTTTTTACTCTTATATTTATTCATCGTTCTTCCCCAGTATCCAGTCTCAACTGTTTTTAAACTGATTTGCAAATGGTTTTATATGTACTGGTCACAGACTGTAATAATAAACTTGACTTGACTACCTCTGCACTAAGAACAGCAGAAATACCTGAACCTACTTCATGGGGTGAATTATCCTAGCTACCACCAGAAGAAGCTGAGAAATGGAGAAAAGCGGAGGGTGTGGTGTCGGTGTTGAAGAGAATGATAGCACATTGAAAGAGCTCCGTCTCTCCCATGCCGGAAATTTAAAATTTATGTTGAAAGGGTAAAGTAAAAGTATTTACCCTTCCAACGTAAAAATACACTAAGATATCCGAAAGGCAGATTCATATTTATTAAAGGCACTATAGAAAACCAAACGTACACATTTGGCTCAATTTATGCCCAAAAACAAGACAGCCTAATGAAATTCTAAAACAAAGTTCATTAGAATACACATGTATCACTTAGTATAATGTGCTCTAAACCATATTTTCATGACAAACCCACAGAAACAGCAGCAACATAATCTAAGAGTATAATGGAGAGCATCAAATAGAAACAGAAGGATTAAAAATATCGTACTCACTAGGTTGGAGGCAAGTTCTGACAACAACAGGGCCAACAACAAAGATTCTCAGGTCAAACTCCATGGTCAAGTAACAGATTCCAAAATCAAAGACTGTGACCCACCAAGGCTCAGGCAGCCAGAGCCTAAGAGCTCACCAACAACCAAGTCCAGAATGCCACAATTCTGACTAGTTAATCCCATGCTAGCTGCGGCCTTATAAAGGGAGTTTCTCCTACAGGTGAGGCTGGGTTCATTAAGCTTCTTTCTCCAAGCTGGCTCATCTCTGCTACTCAAGAGGAGTAGATCAGATCCTTTACTGGCTCTCCTGACGTTTCCTCAGCAGGGGGAAGGCCGTGGGCTGCCAGGCATGCGCTCCTGTGCTTGGCCCATGACTCTGCCCTTACCCTCAGCCTTCGCTGCTCCTGGGGTTCTTTGGGAGACAGTGGCAGTTCTGGCAGCAGGCAGGTCCATGCTAAGGCCACCTGGCTTGATGACTCTGTGGTTGTCAACCCTCCTGGAGATCCCCACAAATTACAACTGATCTCCAAATGCCACTGTCCTCCTATATCTTTATCCTTCCTCTCGCCTGGTCAGTTTCATCACAATTTCATGAAGTCTATATCAGCCACCTCTTCTATTTTCAGGCATAAATCCTTCTGTTCTCTCCCTTCCTGCTCCCACAGCATTTTCCACAGCCATCCAGACTTCCATGTCCCCCTCAAGTGTCACACCCCACTCAAATTCCTTGCTCAACTTTGCTAATTCTGTCGATCACTGGCCCAGAGCACGTCTCTCTGTGAAAAAACCCATTTCATACCTTAGCTTAACAGTTGACAAACTCATGGTCTTATTTTGTTGCATGCTTTTGCTGTTTTATCTATTTACTGAGTTTGTTCTAATCCACTTTTGGTCAGGTTGCAGTGATAACAGACTATAAATCCAAGAGTAAAAAAAATGGGTCCCCAAACTTGCGACCCTTTGGAGCCTGCTGGCATGTTTGTGATTCTGACACACCATGGTGGGTGCAGACACTAAATGACTGCTGCAGCAGGTGAGTGAGCAAGCAAAGACTGGGTGCAGTGTCCCTTTGGTCACACGGTGAAGATCCCTGTAATGAGTTGTCAGCTGATGCCCAAGGAATATTTTTCAAAATCTGCTCAGTGCAGTTATGGGCCAGCAGTTATGGGGCAAGCCTTGCTTCCCTGTGATCCTCCTCCCAAGGTTCCCCCCAGCAGTGGAGGAGAAGGCAGGAGGAGAAGGCAGCAGGTAATGTGGATTGAATGATGGACCTGCAGAGCCCAGGTCTACTTCCCTTGGCCTTGCACAGGGAGTAGACCTGGCCTCCGAAGTGGCAGAGGCCAGATCTACCTGTTATTGCTTTGCAGAGCAGATACACCTGGCCTTTGTACACCTCTGACGGCCAGCTCTACTCATCAAGACTTTGGTAAGTAGACCTGACCTCCACTCTTCTGATGGTCAGGTCTACTTTCCATGGCATTGCAAGGGGAGAACACCTGGCCCCTGCATGTCCGAAGGCCAGGTCTACTCTCCATGGCATTGCAGAGCTGTCAGCTCCACCCTCACCAGACACGATTGGGTCAAGGAGGCCTGGGGCATGCCTGGCTTGACTGCGCTCCGCCTCCCAAGGATCCTGCCCAAGCCTGTGGGGAAGAGGGCACAGGTGTGGAGAGTGTTGCTTGCCCTCTATCTCCATAGCTCCACCTCCATTTCCCACCTCCAAGCCTCGATCTGCTGCATGGAGAGGTTGTGTGTGCAGTTGGTAACGCAGCTTGCATGCCAGATGTGCAGAACCAAGGTCTACTTGCCATGATATTGCACAGTAAGTGGACCTGGCCTCTGGATCAACCTGCTACAGGTTTGGCAGGCAGATAGACCTGGCCAACACACATATCCGAAGGTTGGGTCTACTCACCATGGCTTTGTTTGGTGGGTAGACCTGACCTCTACTCATCTGAAGGCCAGGTCTAATTGCTATGGCATTGAACGGCCTGGTGGGGGCGGGGGGCAGACCTGGCTTCTACATGTCTGAAGGACAGGTCTATTCGCCATGGCATTGCAAAGCAGGTAGATCTGATCGCACTTCCGAAGGCTGGGTCTATTTGCCATGGCTACTTGGCCCCTGCATGTCTCAAGGCCACGTCTACTTGCCATAGCTTTGCACAGTGAGTTGACCTGCCCTCCAGACCCATACAGCTCAGGTCTATCTGCCATACACTTGCAGGGCCAGGGCAATTGGGGGAAGCATGGGGAATGCCGCTCCCTGGGCACACTCTCTGATGGTTCAGCATGCTCCTGTGCACCACAGTAGGGCGATTTCAGACCAAAGCAGTCCCAATTCGACGCACTGTGGAGCACCGGAGTACTCCAGGGCCATTTCTGCCCCCCACACAGATAGAACTCCAAGTTTCCACAGCTGCCCGATTCAGCTCAAATCAGGGCTAAATAAGCCTGCTGCAGGGCTTAGGAGTGCTCCTGGGCCCTTTCTGCCTGCCCAGAAGCTCTCCTGGTCTCCACAGTGGCCCAATTCTGGGCAGAATCGGGTGGCTGCAGTGCACAGGAGCACTCCAGGGCCCTTCTCTCTCCCCCCCCCCAGGGATGCTCCTGGCTCTGCGGTGTCCAAATCAGGCCTGGGATTGGCTGGTGGAGGGAAGGGTCCACCTACCAAACCCTCTGCAGCCCAGTTGGGGTGAGGAGGTGGCAGGATGGACGGTCCCGCCTCCCAGCCCTTTCCCAACATGATTGGTCAGCACTGGGGAGGGAGCAATGCCAGGCCCAGTCACCCTGTCTTCCCCCTGCCCATATTGGGGTGCTGCAGAGGGGGCAATGCCAGGCCCGGCTGCCCGGCCCTCCCCTTGATCAGATCATGTTGCGGTGGAAGAGGAAATGCCTGCCCCGCCTGCCCTGCCCTTTCTAGAGCCTGTTGGTTCCCCCCCCACAACGGGCTTTGTTGCTAGTCCTACTTTATAATTCCCTTAGCGGGTTTCCGATGCACCAGTAAGTGCACCAGGCAGGCCGCTTCTGGAGGGTGCCGCTCGATGCCGCAGGTTTCACAGCCCGTTCGGAGGGCGGTGGCAGCGGCACGGGAAGGGCGGCACGTCGGCAAGCCCTGGGGGAGCAACGGCGGGAGAGGCGCCCGTCACCCTCTGATCCATGCTGGAGCCAAGCCGCACCGCTTTCAGAAGGGACGGGGTGACAGGGCGAGGGCGAAGTGCTCGCTGCCGCGTCAGCCCTGCGGGAGCCAGGTGTGCCACTTTGCAAAGATCCGGAGCTTTGCACGGCAGCAGCACTCCGCTCAGCCCTTGCACCACAGCGGTGCCCCTCTCAGCCCTTCCCGCGGTGGCGCAGGAAGGGCAGCAAGGGCGTCGTGTCAGAAAGCCTCAGGGGAGCCGTGGCAGGAGAGAAGCCTGCTGCCCTCTGACCCCTGCCAGAACTGCGCCGCGCTGCTTTCGGCAGGGACTGGACGAGGGCAAAGCACCCGCTGCCATGTCAGCCCTGCCGGAGCCGGGCACGCCACTCTGCAAAGACCCGGGGCCTTGCATGGCAGCGGTGCTCCTCTTGCGGCGTCTTGACCCGGGTTCGAGGAGAGCAGTGCACACGGTTCCTGGGGCCTCGCAGGGCAGCAGTTCTCCACTCTCCTTGGGCCCTAGGAAAGGCGGCGTGAGCGGAGTGCCACCGCCCTGCAAGGCCTCTGGAGACACGGCACTCCGCTCTCCGATCCAAACCCCCATTGCCTCCCTCCCTGCCTTTCCTTTCCACACCCCACCTGCCTCTGACCCCTCCCGAAAACCCCATTGCCTCCCTACCTGCCTTTCCCCTCCACACCTCACCTGGCTCTCAGCCCTCCCCAAAACCCCATTGCCTACCTACCTGCCATTCCCCTCCACACCTCACCTGGCTCTCAGCCCTCCCCAAAACCCCATTGCCTACCTACCTGCCTTTCCCCTCCACACCTCACCTGGCTCTCAGCCCTCCCCAAAACCCCATTGCCTACCTACCTGCCTTTCCCCTCCACACCCCACCTGGCTCTCAGCCCTCCCCAAAACCCCATTGCCTCCCTAACTGCCATTACTCTCCCCACCCCCACCTGCCTCTGACCCCTTCCCAAACACCCATTGCCTCCCTCCATGCATTTCCTTTACACACCCCACCTGCCTCTGACCCCTCCCGAAAACCCCATTGCCTCCCTACATGCCTTTCCCCTCCACACCTCACCTGGCTCTCAGCCCTCCCCAAAACCCCATTGCCTACCTACCTGCCTTTCCCCTCCACACCCCACCTGGCTCTCAGCCCTCCCCAAAACCCCATTGCCTCCCTAACTGCCATTACTCTCCCCACCCCCACCTGCCTCTGACCCCTTCCCAAACACCCATTGCCTCCCTCCATGCATTTCCCCTCCACACCTCACCTGGCTCTCAGCCCTCCCCAAAACCCCATTGCCTACCTACCTGCCTTTCCCCTCCACACCCCACCTGGCTCTCAGCCCTCCCCAAAACCCCATTGCCTACCTACCTGCCTTTCCCCTCCACACCCCACCTGGCTCTCAGCCCTCCCCAAAACCCCATTGCCTACCTACCTGCCTTTCCCCTCCACACCTCACCTGGCTCTCAGCCCTCCCCAAAACCCCATTGCCTCCCTACCTGCCTTTCCCCTCCACACCTCACCTGGCTCTCAGCCCTCCCCAAAACCCCATTGCCTCCCTACCTGCCTTTCCCCTCCACACCTCACCTGGCTCTCAGCCCTCCCCAAAACCCCATTGCCTACCTACCTGCCTTTCCCCTCCACACCCCACCTGGCTCTCAGCCCTCCCCAAAACCCCATTGCCTCCCTAACTGCCATTACTCTCCCCACCCCCACCTGCCTCTGACCCCTTCCCAAACACCCATTGCCTCCCTCCATGCATTTCCCCTCCACACCTCACCTGGCTCTCAGCCCTCCCCAAAACCCCATTGCCTACCTACCTGCCTTTCCCCTCCACACCCCACCTGGCTCTCAGCCCTCCCCAAAACCCCATTGCCTCCCTAACTGCCATTACTCTCCCCACCCCCACCTGCCTCTGACCCCTTCCCAAACACCCATTGCCTCCCTACCTGCCTTTCCCCTCCACACCTCACCTGGCTCTCAGCCCTCCCCAAAACCCCATTGCCTACCTACCTGCCTTTCCCCTCCACACCTCACCTGGCTCTCAGCCCTCCCCAAAACCCCATTGCCTGCCTACCTGCCTTTCCCCTCCACACCCCACCTGGCTCTCAGCCCTCCCAAAACCCCATTGCCTCCCTAACTGCCATTACTCTCCCCACCCCCACCTGCCTCTGACCCCTTCCCAAACACCCATTGCCTCCCTCCATGCATTTCCTTTCCACACCCCACCTGCTTCTGACCCCTCCCCAAAACCCCATTGCCTCCATACCTGCCTTTCCCCTCCACACCTCACCTGGCTCTCAGCCCTCCCCAAAACCCCATTGCCTACCTACCTGCCTTTCCCCTCCACACCCCACCTGGCTCTCAGCCCTCCCCAAAACCCCATTGCCTCCCTAACTGCCATTACTCTCCCCACCCCCACCTGCCTCTGACCCCTTCCCAAACACCCATTGCCTCCCTCCATGCATTTCCTTTCCACACCCCACCTGCTTCTGACCCCTCCCGAAAACCCCATTGCCTCCCTACCTGCCTTTCCCCTCCACACCTCACCTGGCTCTCAGCCCTCCCCAAAACCCCATTGCCTACCTACCTGCCTTTCCCCTCCACACCTCACCTGGCTCTCAGCCCTCCCCAAAACCCCATTGCCTACCTACCTGCCTTTCCCCTCCACACCCCACCTGGCTCTCAGCCCTCCCCAAAACCCCATTGCCTCCCTACCTGCCTTTCCCCTCCACACCCCACCTGGCTCTCAGCCCTCCCCAAAACCCCATTGCCTACCTACCTGCCTTTCCCCTCCACACCCCACCTGGCTCTCAGCCCTCCCCAAAACCCCATTGCCTACCTACCTGCCTTTCCCCTCCACACCTCACCTGGCTCTCAGCCCTCCCCAAAACCCCATTGCCTCCCTACCTGCCTTTCCCCTCCACACCTCACCTGGCTCTCAGCCCTCCCCAAAACCCCATTGCCTCCCTACCTGCCTTTCCCCTCCACACCTCACCTGGCTCTCAGCCCTCCCCAAAACCCCATTGCCTACCTACCTGCCTTTCCCCTACACACCCCACCTGGCTCTCAGCCCTCCCCAAAACCCCATTGCCTCCCTAACTGCCATTACTCTCCCCACCCCCACCTGCCTCTGACCCCTTCCCAAACACCCATTGCCTCCCTCCATGCATTTCCTTTCCACACCCCACCTGCTTCTGACCCCTCCCCAAAACCCCATTGCCTCCCTACCTGCCTTTCCCCTCCACACCTCACCTGGCTCTCAGCCCTCCCCCAAACCCCATTGCCTACCTACCTGCCTTTCCCCTCCACACCCCACCTGGCTCTCAGCCCTCCCCAAAACCCCATTGCCTCCCTAAGTGCCATTACTCTCCCCACCCCCACCTGCCTCTGACCCCTTCCCAAACACCCATTGCCTCCCTACCTGCCTTTCCTCTCCACACCCCAACTGACTCTCAGACCTCCCCAAAACCTCATTGCCTCCCTACCTGTCATTCCTCTCCACACCCCTCCTGCCTCTCAGCCCTCCCCAAACCTCCATTGCCTCCATACCTGCCATCCCTCCCCAGACCCCTCCTGCTTCTCACCTCTCCCCAGACCCACCTTGCCCCCCACCTGCCAGCCCTTTCTAACCACAACTTCCCACCAGCCCTCTGCAGCCCCAGCTTTCTAGAGCCCATTGTATTTATTTGCACAACGGGCTCTGTTTCTAGTATAAAATAACAAAACTTCACCCCCTACCCACCACCCATTGAAAAGGCAATATAATGTTGATAACAAAAACTATTGAACTCAAATTAATAAGAAAGCAATTTTCATACCAAATGCTAAATCAAAAAACATGATATATGTACAGCCTCTGAGAGACCCTGTGGAAAGTGGACTCATTTGGGCCTGTTGAACAAAAGTGCAGAATCAAGGGCCTGTCTTTATTGGGAGAAAGAGAAAATGTGTCGTCGTCCCCCGAACCTCAATACTGCTGGGTAGCACAAACTGCTAGTGACATATTAAACTGTTTTTTTTTTTTAAGTTTGGATTGTTTCCCCCCTTCCCCACTTATTCGGCTTGCAAGGAAATGGGGAAAAAAACAATTGCTTGACTCTGGAATGCTTTCCATTTTGTTGCTCAGTTGTTTCTTACTGGAATTAGTTCCTTTATGAGGAGTAGGGGCTGAATGAGTTAACTTTTTTGTGCAGATTTTGATAGGTCATTGGAGGTAATGTTGAGTTTATACAGTAAAGCTTGTCCTGATACAATAGAGTACCATACGGCAAATATTTTCAAGTTTAAAGAAATAGTATTAGCAAGGAGCCAAGACATAATTTATCACACCCACGGGCCGTCATTCCAGTCAGGGGCCTGTTATTCCAGTCCCAGAGCCCTTCTGTCACACCCAGGGCCCTTCATTCCAGTCAGGGGCCTGTTATTCCAGTTCCAGAGCCCTTCTGGCCCACCCAGGGGCCGTCATTCCAGTCAGGGGCCTGTCATTCCAGTCCCCAAGCCCTTCTGGCACACCCAGGGCCCGTCATTCCAGTCAGAGTCCTGTCATTCCAGTCCCAGAGCCCTTCTGGCACACCCAGGGCCCTTCATTCCAGTCAGGGGCCTGTCATTCCAGTCCCCGAGCCTTCTGGCACACCCAGGGCCCGTCATTCCAGGCAGGGGCCTGTCATTCCAGTCCCCGAGCCCTTCTGGCACACCCAGGGGCCGTCATTCCAGCATGGGGCCTGTCAATCCAGTCCCCGAGCTCTTCTGTCATGCCCAGGCACCGTCATTCCAGTCAGGAGCCTGTCATTCCAGTCCCCGAGCCCTTCTGGCACACCGAGGGCCCGTCATTCTAGTTAGGGGCCTGGCATTCCAGTCCCAGAGCCCTTCTGGCACACCCAGGGGCCGTCATTCCAGTCATGGGCCTGTCATTCCAGTCCACGAGCCCTTCTGGCACACCGAGGGCCCGTCATTCCAGTCAGGGGCCTGTCATTCCAGTCCCAGAGCCCTTCTGGCACACCCAGGGCCCTTCATTCCAGTCAGGGGCCTGTCATTCCAGTCCCAGAGCCCTTCTGGCACACCCAGGGGCCGTCCTTCCAGCATGGGGCCTGTCAATCCAGTCCCCAAGCCCTTCTGGCACACCCAGGTGTCGTCATTCCAGTCTGGGGCCTGTCATTCCAGTCCCAGAGCCCTTCTGGCACACCGAGGGCCCGTCATTCCAGTCATGGGCCTGTCATTCCAGTCCCCGAGCCCTTCTGGCACACCCAGGGGCCTTTATTCCAGTCAAGGGCCTGTCATTCTAGTCCCCGAGCCCTTCTGGCACACCCAGGGGCCGTCATTCCAACATGGGGCCTGTAAATCCAGTCCCCGAGCCCTTCTGGCACACCCAGGGGCCGTCATTCCAGTCAGGGGCCTGTCATTCCAGTCCCCGAGCCCTTCTTTCACACCCAGGGGCCGTCATTCCAGTCAGGGGCCTGTCATTCCAGTCTCAGCGCCCTTCTGGCACACCCAGGGCCTGTCATTCCAGTCAGGGGCCTGTCATTCCAGTCCCCGAGCCCTTCTGTCACACCCAGGGCCCGTCATTCCAGTCAGGGGCCTGTCATTCCAGTCTCAGCGCCCTTCTCACACACCCAGGGGCCGTCATTCCAGTCAGGGGCCTGTCATTCCAGTCCCCGAGCCCTTCTGGCACACCCAGGGCCCATCATTCCAGTCAGGGTCCTGTCATTCCAGTCTCAGCGCCCTTCTCACACACCCAGGGGCCGTCATTCCAGTCAGGGGCCTGTCATTCCAGTCCCTGAGCCTTTCTGGCACACTCAGGGCCTGTCATTCCAGTCAGGAGCCTGTCATTCCAGTCCCCGAGCCCTTCTGTCACACCCAGGGCCCGTCATTCCAGTCAGGGGCCTGTCATTCCAGTCTCAGCGCCCTTCTCACACACCAGGGGCCTTTATTCCAGTCAGGGGCCTGTCATTCCAGTCCCCGAGCCCTTCTGTCACACCCAGGGCCCGTCATTCCAGTCAGGGTCCTGTCATTCCAGTCTCAGCGCCCTTCTCACACACCCAGGGGCCGTCATTCCAGTCAGGGTCCTGTCATTCCAGTCTCAGCGCCCTTCTCACACACCCAGGGGCCGTCATTCCAGTCAGGGGCCTGTCATTCCAGTCCCTGAGCCTTTCTGGCACACTCAGGGCCTGTCATTCCAGTCAGGAGCCTGTCATTCCAGTCCCCGAGCCCTTCTGGCACACCCAGGGGCCGTCATTCCAGCATGGGGCGTGTCAATCCAGTCCCCAAGCCCTTCTGGCACACCCAGGTGTCGTCATTCCAGTCTGGGGCTTGTCATTCCAGTCCCAGAGCCCTTCTGGCACACCAAGGGCCCGTCATTCTAGTCAGGGGCCTGTCATTCCAGTCCCCGAGCCCTTCTGGCACACCCAGGGGCCTTTATTCCAGTCAGGGGCCTGTCATTCTAGTCCCCGAGCCCTTCTGTCACACCCATGGTCCGTCATTCCAGTCCCCGAGCCCTTCTGTCACATCCAGGGGCCGTCATTCCAGTCAGGGCCCTGTCATTCCAGTCTCAGCGCCCTTCTCACACACCCAGGGGCCGTCATTCCAGTCAGGGGCCTGACATTCCAGTTCCCGAGCCCTTCTGTCACACCCAGGGCCCATCATTCCAGTCAGGGGCCTGTCATTCCAGTCTCAGCGCCCTTCTCACACACCAGGGGCCTTTATTCCAGTCAGGGGCCTGTCATTCCAGTCCCAGAGCCCTTCTGGCACCCCCAGAGGCCGTCATTCCAACATGGGGCCTGTCATTCCAGTCCCAGAGCCCTTCTGTCACACCCAGGGCCTGTCATTCCAGTCAGGGGCCTGTCATTCCAGTCCCAGAGCCCTTCCGGCACCCCCAGGGGCCGTCATTCCAGCATGAGGCCTGTCATTCCAGTCCCTGAGCCCATCTAGCACACCCAGGGGCCGTTATTCCAGTCAGGGGCCTGTCATTCCAGTCCCAGAGCCCTTCTGGCACACCCAGGGGCCGTCATTCCAGCATGGGGCCTGTCAATCCAGTCCCAGAACAGGTTATCTGAGCCCAGACACTTTCCTTCAAAATCCATTCCACGTTTTCTTTGCACCTCTTTTTTTGCTTTAATGTGTTTCAATGGAGCCCATGCAAGTCAATGGGCATTCCAGTTTCCCATTATTTCCTATGGGCATTCAAGCCTCTCCCATTATTTCCAATGGGCAATCCTGTCATTCGTTTTAGTACATCCCCCCACAAGGGTGGCCAAGCACGCACGCGACTCTCTGTGGTTCAGAGCCTCCGCCTAGAAAGTCTCCGCCTTTCCTATCCAAACTTCCGCTCTGGGACGCTTCCCGACAACGCGCTTCGTCACTTCTTGCGGGGCATAGCAACACTTCCGGCCCCGTCGGAGAAGGCGAGGGCGATGCTGTCGGTGCCGGGCGCGGGGGGCGCCCCCTCTCCGGGCTTCGGGGCCGGCGAGGCCGGGTCGGGCGCGGGCGCCGGCGGCGACTTCCTCACCCGTTACCGACTGGTGTCGGCCAAGCTGCGGCGGCGCTTCCTGCGCAAGCCGAACGTGTCGGAGGCGGCCGAGCAGTTCGCGGCGCTGGCGCGGGAGCTGCGCGCCCAGGAGAGCCTCCCCTACGCGGCCTGGTGCCAGCTGGCGGTGGCGCGCTGCGCACAGAGCCTAGGCCACGCGCCGGGCGAGGCGGCGGCGCTGGGCGAGGCGGCGCGCCTGTGGCTGCGGCACGAGCGGGAGCTGCGCCTGCGCCAGGGGCCCGGCCTGGGCCTGGCCGAGCACCTGCCGGCCGCCCACAGCTGCGTGGCCTTCGGCGCCCGCCTGCGCCTCGAGCTGGGCCAGCCGGCCCTGGCGGCCGGCCTGTGGCTGGAGCTGGGCGCCGAGCTGCGCGCCGCCGCCGAGCCGGGCCAGGCTGTGCCGGCCCTCCTGCGCGCCGCCGACCTCCTGGCCGCCGCCCAGCTGCCCCTGGAAGCGCTGCGCTGCCTGCGCGACGTCGCCTCCTGCCTGCTGCTCTGCAGGGACCACGACGGCGCCCTGGCTGTGCTCACGCAGGCCCAGCTGCTGGCTCAAGGCAGCCCCGGGCCCGCGGCTCCCGCCCCTGCTGCCGCCCCCGCCGCTTCTTCTCCGGCCGATCTTCCTCCCGGCGCCTTCCTCGACGAGCTTCTTCACTGCGAGGTGACCCGCGTCCTCCTCCTGCTCTTGCTCCAGCCGCCGCCCTCCAAGCTGCTGCCCGAGCATGCCCAGACCTTGGAGAAGTACTCCTGGGAGGCCCTGGACGCCTCTGCCAGCTACGTGCCGCCCGAGCTTTTCTTGCTGCTCCAGTCGGCCGTCATGGCATGCCAGGAGAAGGACCTGGAGGCTCTCAAGGTGCTGCAGAAAGAGCTCTGGGTGCTGCTGACTCCCGAGCAGAACCACCTCCTCCATTTAGTCGTGCAAGAGATGATCAGCCCCTCTGGACAAGGGATCTGATCCACAGCTCCTTTCCAAGCCTGGTGGATGATTGTTGGAGCTGCCCCAAGACTCTGGGACAAGGCTTTGTTTTTAGATAATGGAGTGCCCTGAAGTTTGCTAGCCGGAGCTGATCCTGCAGAATGATGCCTGCCGGCTTACCATTGTCCTTTGCTTTTTCTCTGTGCCTGAACATCACCGCTGCAATACAGGATCTTCTCACCACTTGGGTGACCATTTCCTATCATCCTGAATCTCTTACATCTTTGAGCATTCTTCATTGGACCTTGCTTTAAGGGAAACACATCAGGACTCTTACAGTGAAATTCTAAGAAGAGTTACTACAGTCTAAGCCCATTGAAATCAGTGGGCTTAGACTGCTGTAACTCTTTAGGACTTCGCTGTTCGTATGATCCTTACAGTAGGGTTTCTTATTTGGACTCCACAAGACTTTCCCCGTAACCATTAGTTGCCTGAGATTCTCATGTTCTATTGTAATCTTTCCCCAAACTCAAATGCTCTTTGTTTCCAGTGAGATTTTTAGGGAGCTCTGGTAAATTTCCTTAATGTCAGCAGTTAAATCTGCGTAAGTTTTCATTGCACTTCATTTGTATATAGAGATCACAATATTTATTTATAAGCATGTAAATAATTTGAAAGTAGCAGAAACAGGAACTTAAAAGTATTTACCACTAAAAGCCAATCTGAAAGTTTTATGGCTGTCTTATGCACAAGGTTCTGTGTCAGGATTTCTTGCTTGAGAAATCCTGTTGCCACTTTACTCCACAGATTTCTGTATTAAATCCTAATTAACTGGTCACTGATTCACTGTCTAGAATCAATGGGGAGATGAAAATAGGCTTCTTGAAGCATATTATTATTATTTATTTATAGTCTGCCTTTCTCACTGAGATCCGAGGCAGATTACATAGTGCAAGTGAAAATACAATATAATCAACAGCTAGAACATTCACTGAGCAAGGTACAATAATGAACAACAAGACATTCAGGGAAACAGCTACAACAGAGAATTATAGCAGGCAAATTTTAAACAAGCATAAAGCTGAGCAGAGAGATGAAATCTATCTGAAATGAAGCATAACTTATTTTCAAGTCATGTTTAGCAGTGTGGAAACTCCCCAATAGAAGCATATCTACACCAGCAGATAGTACTCCGTGCCATAATGTTTAGTCCCCAAACCGACCATGACATTTCTCTGAGCTATTTCTTATGACAGTGTCTTGGATGAAAGCCCTCCTGAATTACTCAGTTTTGCATAGTAGAAAGCTAGGAGGGCTTTCCTGGCCACCTCAGGCAGGCCACCCCATAAGGTTGGGGCTACCACAGAGAAAACACATACGTGTACAGCTGTTGATTTAGCCCAACTGCAGGGTAGTATCTGCAGAAGGCCCTGACCACATAAATGAAGCTATTGTGGGGGACCATAGTGGGTAGAGGTGGTTGCACATATATGAGGGGCCACGGCCATGGAGGACTTTGAATATGATGCTCATGATCTTGAATTGGGCCAGGTAACTGATAAGCCATGAGGGGAGACATGTAGAGTGCATTACAGTAGACTCAATGTTACTGTGCCATGAATCCAGGCGGCCAGATTGGCTGTGTTGAGGTAAGGGGCCATCTTCCAGGCTAGTCTGAGTTGTGAGAAGACCTTTTCTGCAGCTGCATTTCTCTAGTATAGCTCCTAGGTTTTTAATTGAGTCACCCAGGGTCAGCTGAACCCCATCAAAAGTTGGAAGCACAGTGTTCTTCAAGATCTCTGCTTTTCCAACCAGCGTCACTTCTATTTTGTTGGGGTTCAGTTTCAATTTGCTTGCTTTCAGCCAATTGACAACCACTATCAAGCAGCAACTCGGTACCTCTACTGCATCACCAGGGGATTTGGATAACAAGATACAGAGTTTGGGGGGTCATTGCATACTAATAGTATTCAATTCCATAGCTATGTTTGAGTTCTAAAGGCTTTACATAGTGGTTGAATAACATGGGGGATAAGTTGCTTTCACAAACCAAATCTTAAGCATGTTTACTCAAACAATATTTTGAGTACACTCAAAACAAATTTGCAATATTTTGCAAATTTAAGGAGCAAGTTGTACTGAAATGTGTGACTTTTGAGTAAACGTACTGAACATCACATAAAATAAATATAAGATTGCAGCTTTAGTGTTTAGTAACTATACTTGCAATTTAAGGATATTAACCTCAGAAAAATACTGATCCAGGGTTTCTTTCTTGTCCCTCTTTTAAGTTTAACAGTAGAAGAGAATTATTGGCTGCAGGAAGTGGTGTACCAGTCAAATTGTTACAATTCAGTTACTGCATTCCCAGTGTACTAGTCTGAATTTCCCTTGCAAGTTTCTTCAGTGTTGTGTACAATTATCTCCTATAGCTGAATAGTTTAAAAAAAGGGGGGGGGGACTAAATAAGATGTGGAAGTCCTGCGTTTTCAAGCATGAAACTCTCACAGCTGCCTAGAAACTGAAGGGGGTAGTGATCTTTTTAATAGTAAGGGATGCATATGTAAAAGGTAAAGTTTCTGTCAACATCTTTCTTTTCAATCAAACTCCAATACTTGATGTGATGTTGGCTGGTCAAGAAGCAGTGAATATGACAAAGGGTCTGTGCACCCCACCCAGGCATATATCCCCTGTATCGTCTGTGTGTGTCCGAGGGAGTTCTCTAAGCATATGGAACCACCCTCACTGCTCAGTCCTAGCAAAATAACCAAGTAACTGGTTGGAAATCCTGAAAAATACCTTACAGCAAACTAGATAGCACCGAAACAGTCTTGTCCTTAGCGAAGAGAGTCACAAGAAATATTCTAGATAAATATATTGTACTAAGGAAGCCAAAAATGCCTTTATAGAACAGAGGTTTATTATAGAAGAAAAAAGAGAGAAGGGTGGGTGGATTCAAAAGGGGTAGGAAGGAGGACAAAATGCAAAATACATGGAAAAGCACTCCTATCACATAGTCTCTCAAAACAATGTTGAGCTAACTCAGCTAAGTACACTCCTTTAGTGGGGTGGGGGGACAAACTATGCTGCAGGGTCAAATATACAGATGTGGGCTGCTTTCATGCAGGCTAGGTTTAGTCTTAATGCAGGAGCCTAAAGTGTTAGAATTTGGAGGTGGCAAAATGGACTGTACCACTTCATGTTGCAGGTGGGAGATGCCATTTTTTAATAATTTCCCTTATAATAAATGTCTGAAAGTCATGAAGAAAATGCATGTCCAATCATTTGCTCGTTTTTTTAAAGATGAAGAAATCATTAAAATGTGACCCCCCCACACACACACTTATTGTCTGAAATGGTACAGTCCATTCTACCACCTCTGGTCTCTACCACCTTATTTCTACCTAATTTTGTTGCCTGTGCCCGGCATTACCATCAGAATAGTTTCCTTTAGATTCTAAGGATGCCTAGAATAACCAGCGGTGAAGTCGCAATAGCAGGAGTCCTCCTTAGTCTTGGATACTCCAGAGAGGGAGCCTGTATTAATCTGTCACAGCCAAATAGTGTGTTAAGGCTCACAAATTTAAAAGAAGCTTTCATGAGCCAGAACACACTTCATCAGATGCATGAGATGTTACCCCTGGTTGGCAGAAATAGGTGTACATGGGTCCAAGGAGAGGAACGGCAGAAACAAGTTGGGTGAGGCTAGAAGATGCAATAATTCGAGAGAAACATGGGTTCTGTTCTTTTGCAGAGCTCAAATGAAAACAAGATCCACTCAAAAGGGTTAAATGATCTGGTCAGAAAAACGGGACCTCACTCAAGTGTTGAGGAACTGGCAAAGTAATGTATATACATAAAATTCTAAGTCTTATGGGCTATCCCAAAGAACATGGTACTTGGTCAACTGTAGCAGTTCTGTTATAAGGTAAGTCAGGCCAGTCGCATACAAGAGCCTTTAAAGATGCAGGAAGCGATTCTGTGGCTACATCTGGAGGTGGAGCTCGTCTCCAAACAAAAGTTTTTACAGGACAGTAAGAGGAGGCAGAAAGTGGAGGAAGAGAGCAACTTGTGGGGAAGATGGAAATCTTCCTGGCTGCTGCCCTAGTGTGAAAACTTGTATTCCAACCTACCCTTACCTGCCAAATAATGGCAGTTAAGAAACGAATACATTGCTGATAAAATCAGGATTCTGTAGCTATCTCCCATTTTCCTTTTCTGAATGTATGCAATCTGGGGGTGACTTCCACTGAAGACAAGACAGATTTCATTGCATGGTCTTAGAAAACCCAATCTAGCAGCCCTGAAGCTACAAGCAGGAAGCAGTTTGGAGACTGAATCAGGGTATTTTGACTGTGCAGAACTCTGGAGAGAAATGAATGCAGTATGAGGCCAGAACCCGCCCCCCTTGTAGAAAAGACCCTAGTACTGTCGAATGAGTTGTGGCAGTGTCAAGAATTGGTGGAAGCATGACTGTTTTGATACTTCCTATAGACTAAGGCATGATCAATAATATGACAGCCATTTTATTTTGTTTCAGTATAATTCATGAGGATCCGTTTAAAATCATCTGGCTCTGGCTTTTACCCACTCCCATTGTGGGGATAACAACATTCCGTTCACCACTCTTGAGTGAGGTACTAATCTGTCTAAGAGGTATATGAACGCTATAGTTTAAACCTATTATGGTACACCAACCAAGTGTATCCTTGGAAAAGCTGGATTCCTAAGTCGAATATTTTCAAAGCATTAAATATTTAAACTTAATAATGCCATGAATGACAATATCCAATAATCAAATCACATATTTTTAATTTAAAAGAAACCGGAAGTTCCGTTCTCTGCCTCAGCCGCTCCTCCCCTTTCCCTTTCCGACGGCTTTCTCCTCCCGCCCCCTTAGTCTCCCGCGCGGTGCGTGTCGGGAGGGCGAAGGGAAAGAGGCGGGGAGGGCCTTTCCGGCCCGAGCGAGCTGGCGGGAGGGCGCGCGCGTGTGAGGCAGCGCGTGGCGAGGGCAAGATGGCGGACGGGCCAGGTGGGTCTCTGCCCTCTCCTCTCGTGCGTGCGGGCCAGGCTCCGTCTGAGAGAAGCGCGTGGCGGCCGCTCGTTGCCCGGAGTCGGAGCTCGGCCCTCCCGTCACTCCTGTGGAAATCCTCTTTTTTCCCGCGAAGTTCCTCTCCAGAGAAGAGGGATAGAGGCCTAGAGGGATTAGCGCGTAGTGGAGCTGGGTGTGGGGCTGAATGCTGGTCTCAGGCCTGAGGGGTATTTCGGTTTTAGTTGGGGCGGCGGGAGTTACTCTCAAGTGGGGTTGGGGGGCATGCACTTTGTGCATGTTCAGAGGCAGCCCCTTTATCTGCGGTTGAAAAGGAACGTGCAGGAGACATCCTCGTTAATGTTTTTCCTCCTCTAAGACTTGCTGTGTGAGAGGTGGGGGGACGCACGCAGGAGAACCTGCCCGGGCCTTTGAGTCGTTTGAGGAGCCTAGTCCGAGGATGAGATGGAGACTTCAGGGAATGTTTCCTACTGGGAACAGGTTTTCTTCTTAGAGTTGAAGTTGCTCTTCAGCTGTGGAAAGCTTTTTATATGCCATAACGTGTATAGGTTTAACATCTATCGTGCAGAACGTCTCAGCAGAGACCAGGAAAGTCATAGAAATGGTTACTGCTATCCTCTGCAAGGTTCCCCACCGTGCTTTTGTGTGCAGGTTACATGTATAAAGAACTAGTTGAGGGGCTTAACTAGCTGTAGTAGCATCGATGTGCTTCCTTGCTTAGTGGAAGTTTCTTACTCCACTCCACGTGGTCTCAGCTTGGCAGGCACTGGAACACTTTCTGCAGTTGCTGGCCTGTTATCACTTCAGGGCAAGTGTTGGATAGCAGAGGCAATTGTGATAGCAAAAGCTTTCATCTTACGTTATTTTTTTCTTTCTCAAAGTCTTGTTTGGTTATCTTGGTGTATTAATAAAAGATGGTTTCAGGTGGGTAGCTGTGTTGATCTGTAGTAGAAGAGCAAGATTTGGGTCCAGAAGCGCCTGAAACCAACTAGATTTCCAGGATGGCCTGATAAAGAGAGATTTGATTCTTGAAAGTTCACAGCCTGGAAAATTCATTGATCTCTAAGGTGCTACTGGTCCGTGCTACTGGTCCTGAATCTTGCTCTGATAGAAGATGGGTACTTGTACGAATGTTAGAGCTAGCAGTGACTTGTTGCTTGTGAAAGCTGCACAGAGAGAATTCTCCAAAGTAGCCCAGTTTAGCATATGTTATAAGGAAGGTAAGTATTACTGCTTGCTTGGCTCAGACACATCAGTATTTGGTGCAGTATGGCCTGGCAGTTGCCACTACAAACAACATAAAGTTTCTAGTCTTCCTACTTACCTACCTTTTGCAAGGTAGATGAAACCAGAGAGTACATTCCAACTCTTAAAAGTTGGAAGTCAGAAGTTGAAATGCCTTTTTGCTATTTATTGCCCTAGTGTTGTGTGCTGCCACCTTACGGTCTTTTCACCACTTCTGTCCTTTACCATGCTGTTGTGTAGTTTTTTATTTGCACTCTTTAGAATACTTTAACCATGCATCTCATTTAAGTATAACTTAATGGTACTACCAAGTTTATTTCTCAGAGGTTCTAATGATAATTTCCTGTGGAGATTTCTGACTACAATTTTTCTGTATCTAGGCTCTGTTTCTAAGAAGCACAAGAAGAAAAAAGAAAAGAAATCTTTGCCAGATGAGGATGTTGCTGTGAGTTTTTGTGCTTTAGCACATTTAGTTTGCAAATAAAGACTTCCATATTCTGTATGTGGTGCTGGATAAAGCTATCATTTAGGTTATTGCTTGTGTTCTTCCTGAGCTGATGCTACTCAATTTTATGCTCAGTACAGATAATGATCATTTGTGATATATTATTCAAGGTAATTAATCCATTTTGGGTCACTCACTTTCCTCATTAGCATGTCAAACAGTGGGTCACAATTGGAGACCATGGTTTGTGTTAACTATGGTTTACTGTTGTATATGAACGGATGCAGCTATTATTCTCCAGTGCTTCATGCTCTACAGGAACAGGAATGCAGCACTGACAAGCTTGTTTATATATTAGGTAGCTCCAATTGTAGTTTGGCATAATGTCTAAGCCACTGATTTTTATGCCCTTCTGTGACCCAATGTACCATGCCCCATTCTTCTCACTACTTTTTTTTAATTTGGAGCACTGTAAAGAAAATCTTGAAGATTGCATCCCTTAATATTATCTATTTGGTGTGGAGTTAAAAGGATGCAGTGACTTACAAATTCTCTGACAAATTAAGTATGCAAATAACTGTAAATATATTTACATTTACAAGCCTCATTGCATAGTGAGATTTTCTTCTAAGTACTTCTTTTATGATCACGCAGCACAAAGAATAGGAAACAAAGCTGGCCCCAATAGAACTTCATTGGCTGCATTGAATCCTATGACCTTGCTTGGAATTGCGGCCTCCTGTATGTAACTGTAATATACTGAGTAATTTTTACATGTGCCCCGGCCAGAATTTGCTTTCTGAGGCAAATTATCATGAGGAAACTGCAGAAGAATCATTTGGCATTCTTCATGCACAAATCTCAATTATTAATCTACATCCATTTTCTCCAGGATATACAATACTCAGAAGAATTCCTTATCAAGCCTGAATCCAGAGTCGCTCAGCTAGACACATCACAGTGGCCTTTGCTTCTCAAGGTAAAGAGTGCAAAAAAGATTGTTTAAGGGACTTACTGCTGACTATATTGTGTAAAAGCTGGGCAGTTTATGCACTTACAATTGAGTCAAGTTCCAGTTGGTTCTCATTATAATTTTTATATTTATATCCTTAATTTTGCTAACAAATAAAACATTTTTGAAGGGGATTAAGCTACTTTTAGTTCAGTGGAGACTTTTAAATCGCTCATAAGATGCCAGGCTTTCATTAAGTAAAAACCAACCCTCACTGGCAGAGGAAAATTGAAATATGTATGATGGTAGAAAGGATGGGGAAGGTTTAGTGATGTACCTTGACTTGTACAAAATGCCACATAGCATTCTTTACACTTCTTTTGGTCTGCTTTGGGTTTTGTAGAATTTTGACAAGCTGAATGTGAGGACTGCGCACTATACACCCCTTCCTTCTGGTTGTAATCCTTTAAAAAGAGATATTGCTGAGTATGTAAGGTAAGATCCTGGGGAAGTTCAGTATACTTCCTCCTCCCACCCCCGGTGTGATTTTTCTGTGGCTATTGGTGCACCACTATGTAGAATTCCTCCAGTTTATACCCATTGACATCAGTGTGAGGAATTGTATATTATTTTCTAAGAGGATCCCAGCTTTGAAGATGCTGGGGGGAAAGCACTAACACAAAAGTATTTCAGTATTATTCTTTTTTAGTTATGTATCCTATGGTTTTGTCCTAGGACGGGCTTCATCAATCTGGATAAACCCTCCAATCCTTCTTCCCATGAGGTGGTGGCGTGGATCCGTCGCATCCTCCGTGTAGAGAAGACTGGGCATAGTGGGACGCTGGACCCCAAAGTGACAGGGTGTCTGATTGTATGCATCGAGCGAGCAACACGCTTGGTGAAGTCTCAGCAAAGTGCAGGTGCGTCATTTGTTTTACCTCTTTTCAAAGGAAGGATGTGTATCATTAGTGAACCAACGTGATGACCTGCACAATGATGGAACAATAAAATTCTAGTGGCCCGTCCTGACTACTCTTCTGTCGTCTTCCAGGCAAAGAGTATGTGGGAATCGTTCGGCTGCACAATGCAATTGAGAGTGAGGTTCAGCTTTCAAGGGTAAGTCTCTGCAAGGCAGGGAGTTGAGCTTCATTTGCTGTCTTGGTCGGCGCAGGTGTTGATAGAAAATGTGAAACGGTTAGAAATGCACTCAGGTTATTTGGCAGTGGCTGCAGTATAAATTTAATAATAATGTGTGATATTATTTCATGCTGCAAAAATCAGACTTTAATATGCCTGTAATTCTGCAGCCAAATGAGACGGTAGGGGGAGCAAGTGGAGAATCCAAGGCTTCCTGTCTGTGGCAGTCCTGTTCAGCCATCTGGCTTTTGAGAATTGGTCATTTGTGCGACAGCTTTGATTCTGTGTCTTTAGAGGACGCAGTTGGGGACCTTTCTGGGCCTGCATCCTGTGCTGAGTGATGATGCTATTTATCCATTCACTGAGGGCCACTTTTCTGTCCTCTCTGTAGCATCCAGATTCCTGTACTGGGCTCCTGGTGCTATTGCAACCTCTAGCCACTGTCTGGCATTCTGCTGTTAATTGTGGGGGGTTGCTACCCCTAGAGAGGAGGTAGAAAGCAGAACAGAGGACTATTCTCTATTTCACCCTGGATGAACAACATATTCTGATCCTTGTCACAGCCCATGAAACCTGTTCCTGCTAATGTCTAACGGCCTTATTTGTAGCCCTGGAGTCTCTCAAGGAATCATAGTAAAATGGGTACAATGGCTGTTAGGAGGAAAAAAGCTGATACCTAGGCACTGTGTGAAGGAGTAAACTGCCTACATAATGCTGGTGCTTGTGAAGCTGGGTGCACTTAATTGGACCTAAGCAGCTATTAGAGAAAGTTTCTTCCTTGATAGCTGAAAGGGAATCACTTTTCACATGTAGAAAATAAATCAGATTAGTTTATGATCCTGGATATTTGCTGGCACTGATAAAAATGGAGTTGTATTATGGGGAACAACTGGAATGCCTTCGTATATGTTTGGGTATGTAAACATGTAGGACTGTGCTGTGTAGCATGGCAGTCACTCACCGGTCTGTTTCTGTGTATAGGCAATAGAAACGCTGACAGGAGCCCTCTTCCAGCGGCCCCCACTCATTGCTGCAGTAAAGAGGCAGCTGAGAGTCCGAACAATCTACGAGAGCAAATTGGTAGAATATGATCCTGAAAGAAGATTGGGTAAGGAGAATGACCAACACGCTGATTTGGGGTGAGGCTGGGGAAGGACGGTTATTTCTTTCCTTCTACAACTGGTGGGCAAGTATCTGTCTAAATCGCTGCTTTTGTTGAAATGTATTTCAAAGGCACATCTTGGGTGAGCTTGTAGAGCTTGGTAAACAACTCTTCCCATTCAAACCTGAACAGGAGGTTACAGGATGAAAATCTGAAAGGCTCTCCCTGGTTCTTAAACAAGCTTTGAGCCTTGAAATTTCTTAATTTTTTTGAGGTTTTTTTCCTGAGCCAAATGATGTAAAACAGATGACATTAGCATACTGTGCAAAGATGACTTACATCTATCACCCATTGCTGATGGCTCTTGTAGATACTGGGATTAGGAATCTCTGCAGACAACAGAACTCTGACTTAGCCAACTGTTTTTCACCTTACCTGTTCTCAGGTATCTTCTGGGTGAGCTGTGAAGCAGGCACCTACATTCGAACGCTGTGTGTCCATCTGGGTTTATTGCTGGGCGTTGGAGGACAGATGCAGGAGCTCCGGCGAGTGCGCTCTGGGGTCATGGGAGAAAAGGTGCGTTGTAGGAGGGAAAACCCCATCATTGAGGCCAATGTTTGTCTCCATCCAAAGTGTTGAGTTCAGTCCAGGGCTGCATCCCTTGGTCTGGTAATTAAACTTTGGGACAGCATGTAGTGCAGAGATGAGGAAGGTCAGGAATCTCTGTTCTTGCCAGCTTCCTCTCCCAGCCCACAGAACTGAGATCAGTTGCATGAGCTCCCTGGCTGTGCTGGTTAGACAGTTAAATGTGAAAAACACAGGCAGCAGACTTCTACTGAAGCCCTTTGGCGCCAACAGCTGAAAGTTTGCCCATTGCCGTGCCTCTGCTTTGCTGTACCTCTTACTTTTTTTTGGAGAGAGATGGAATTAAAAAGCCTTCAGTGATTCTCTGGGCATGGGAGGAGGAGGTGACAAGATGTTCACCCTGCATGAACCAGTGACTTTTTTCAAGTGAAGATTGGTTTCCTGTGTAGTTGAGGGGTGGGGTCGCTATGGACAGATAAAATAGAACAGAGGCCCTCAACCTTGTTGAACCTGTGGGCACATTTGAAATTTTGAGAGCAGATAGTAGGCATCACAACAAAATGGCTGCCAAGGGGAGGGTGCGAACAGTAACAAAATGGCTGCTGGGGAATGCTGTGTCCAATCTCAAAGTGTTGTATGATTCCACAAAATGTCAGGTGGTTCCAACCCAAGCATCTTCCCATTACAGAGGCAAATGTTTCTGAATGGGTGCTCTCTGCATACACAAAGACGATGCCTCTTGGGCTCTTCCGAAGCACCTTTTGCTCTGGTGAAGTGGAGGAAAGACAGGACAGTTCTTTGATTTGATGAGATGCTGTGGGGAATGAGCAAGTGGGCACCAAGAAACATTGATGGGTGCATGGCTCCATGCTGGGGATTGCATGAATTACTACAATTGGAGACTGGAATGGCACTAGTTGGCTTGGAGATTGCAACATGGGGTTTTAGTCCATTGCTACTCTGTCTCCTTCGCACATTAGCGTGTGTGTGTGTGTGTGTGTGTGTGTTCATATTTGCTCCTACCCAAGTTCCCAGCCTGTCCTGTTAACGATGTGTAAGGTGCATGCCCATGCCATCCTTCCATTGGATCTGTCAGAAGCTTTAATGACCGTCTGTTTCTAGGACCACATGGTGACCATGCATGATGTGCTGGATGCTCAGTGGCAGTATGACAACAACAAGGACGAGTCGTACCTCAGGAGAGTGATCTTCCCCTTGGAAAAGCTGCTGACGTCCCACAAGCGGCTGGTTATGAAAGACAGTGCTGTGAGTACCCGAAGCTTGCCTTTGGCGGCACCTCAGTCTCTTGCTGGCTTATCTTCGTTTAACAAGGAAATTGGCTGAGAGGGGCTTCCAGGCTGGAGGTGTGATAAGCCCAAAGCCCATGCATCGTGGCTGCCTTTCGTCTCTTTGTTTTTGGTATTGTTTGCTGCTTACGGCATTCCCTTAAGGGATGGGGGAGAAACACGGATAGTGGCAAGTGCTGGGAGCTGCGGGAATGAATTGCAGGAATTTTCCTACTTTACAGGAATGAATTGTGGTGACGGTACAAGCCTTAGTGAAGCTCTTACCGCAATTCTTTTCAGCTTCCTTCACATAGAATGGCCTGTTAGATCGAAAGCAATGGAAATAAGAGGCTGTTATTGTGAGACCTGCTTAGGTAAACCTGCTAGAGCTGACAGCAGTGAATAGAACTAAATCTCCGTGTTCAGGATGGTACTTTCTGCCCTTCTCTTCAGGTGAATGCCATTTGCTATGGTGCAAAGATCATGCTGCCCGGCCTGTTGCGATACGAGGATGGCATTGAGGTCAACCAGGAGATTGTCGTCATCACCACAAAAGGAGAGGCCATCTGCACAGGTGAGAGGCCGGTAGCTCTCCTTCAGAGTTAATGTTTTAGCAGGGGCTTTTATTTGGATTGTGGTTCTCGGAAGTAGGTCCTCTGAAGCGGCTTTAAAACAGATTAGTCCTAGTAGCCCAGGGTTTTGTTTGCTAGCTGGAAAGGACTTTCCCAGCCCTGCCAAATTAGGTCCTTAAGCTGAAGGGCCCAAGGATTAAACCTGGAACTTTTCTGTATTCAGAGTAGGTGCTTCACTAATTTATAGGCCTTTCCCACTGCTAACATGAAGGGGTTGCCTTAGGATGAGAGTCTGTGATCAAAGGGAATGCCTTTGTCCTTTGTTGGTTGGCTGCTTGAGGAAGGAGTATCTTAAGATTCTTGAGAGGATTCTTTCCTTGCTAAAAATGCAGTCATGCAATAGGCTTGTAGCTCTTCCTCTTATACTCTTTATCTGTGTAAAAGTGTGTGCAGAACTGGGAAGGCGGGCAGTTTCCATGGGAAATGCCAGCGATTTAACAGTTATACAACGCAGCTAAGTGTGCTGATGGCACTCTAGTGTCCCCTAGTGGTGAATCAAATATATTGTGTGCCTGTTGCTACTGTTTGTGTCTTATGTTATGTGACCATTCAGAGTAGAAAAGTGGCCAACAAATTATAATGATGATGATGTAGAGATACGTTCCAGCAGGGCTGCAGCCTATCACAGATGAGCATCTGCAAAACAGCAGTTGCCTTTTTTTACCAAGTAAATTCACCTTCTCAGGGCATTTGTGATGACTTTCAATGGAGGCAGGGAGGAAGAGTTAAATGTCTTTTGGAGGGGGGGTGGGATCTATTCATTCCTGTGCTTAGGGTGAGAGCGCCTCATCCTTGCCCATGGAGTATGTGAAGTGATGATAAAGTTTATCCATTCTCTGAGTGTTGCTGCTCTTCCCTTCCTGCCACATCCAGATCCCTGTTCTAGGGTCTCGATGCTGTGTGGCCTCCAGACTCCTCCTAGCCTTGCAGCGTTCTGCTGGGGGCGGTGGTGGATGTCAGGCTGGCCACTAGCAGGGCCTGGGTAGAACTAGCAGGGCCAGAGCCCCTGCCTTTGGGGCTCTGACTCAGCCAAGAAGAATGAAACTGTCTGATCACATACTACCCTGAAGTGCTTTTCTTTGATGACAAACATTAAGGAAGGCAGCATATTTGCTCCTGTGCAGCATTTTTTAAAAAGTCGGTGGTGTACATTGCCTCTCTGTGTGCTCCAAGGCAGTGTGTTCAGGAGTATGGTTTCTGCACCTAGTCCCATTTCTATACCTTGCTTTTTTCCCCAGTGGGGACTTTCTGTTCAAACAGTACACAGTTTTTACTTACAAAACTTGTGTCTGCTATTTTCAACTTTGTTTCCTAACTTTCAGGTGGCAGAAAATAAATGTCCAACGGTAGCAGGAGGTGTAAGAGTTTGCAGCTCACTGTTTTAGTATAAAGTGTATTTGCAGTTTTGCTTGTAGAAAACCAAAGCTTTTATAATTTAAATTTTATAAATATGCAAAACTGTAATTTTATGCTAAGTTTTAAGTGTGTTTTTTCTTACAGCAGTAAAAAAAAAGTTTTGACTTGAAAAGAACGTATTGCAAAATTCAGTGTTTCCTGGAAACTAAGGTTTTTTTTCCTCCTCATGACTTCAAAATGCTGAGGAAATTAAAAATCTCTTGCTGGTGTTCATATGAACAGTTGTAACAGAGGGGTTGAAGCTGTAGGCTTGCACTTGCTATTTAGTGGAGGAATTAAACAACGTGACAGCTTTGTTAAGCCAAAATAGCTGCTTGCATGAACACAGCCTCAATTTTGATGATGTGGATGCTTGTACTGCAGTCATGCTTTGGGATATTCAGTTTGTCCTCTTCCGGCAGCCATTGCCCTCATGACAACTGCGGTGATCTCCACATGCGACCACGGTGTTGTGGCGAAGATCAAGCGTGTGATCATGGAAAGGGACACCTACCCTCGCAAGTGGGGGCTTGGCCCAAAGGTACGTCATGGGTCAGTTTGCCTAAACTAGGAGGCATATTAAGAGCACCAGATGATACAGAAGAGTTCTTTGGAGCTGTGGCTCACTTTGCTTGGGCAGATGGTCTTGAACGATCAGGGTTTCAGGAGCTAATTTGGTCATCCAGCCTCTCCAATGTCCAGTTTATATTACAGTCTTTGCTTGGCCTACTGGCTGATTATTGCCATGCCAAATGTCGGGTGTCTGGCTCCACTCCCTTCTTTTGGCTTTTATCAAGTCCAAGGTCATGGTTACCCCATGGTTACAGCTCTGGCTGTAGTTTTTTGCTGCTGGTTCTTGTCTCCGTCGTGAGCCACATGATGTTACTAGACTTTTTGAGCACTCTGTGCAAAGATGACACACATCTATCACCCAAGACTGATGGCTCTAGTAGGAACCGAGCAGGCGGTATTTGGGAATCTTCAGTTTACTGGAGCAGGCTGGGAGAGAAATCTCTCAAATGTTGATGATTCTGTCAACTATTGGGCTAGATAATCCTTTTCTAGAAGGATTTCTGTCCAGTTGGTGACTGCAGACGTACAAATGATGTTTAGGGCTGTTCTTGCTGGCAGTGCTAGAGCAGCTGAAACTTCTGTTAGAACCGTGGGGTGGGAAGCATCACAGGGCACAAGTTGCTGCTTGTCACAAAGCAGTACAGTGGAGGGCTGCATTCTTAATTTTCCTAGGCACTAAGATTGGCAAGACAGTGAGACAGGCCCCCTTAGCCTATTCTCACATGCTTCCCCTTATGCCAAGTTGTCCCCCTATGTACGTCATCAGTAGCTAGCAAAGTTGAGACCCCTCTGCTTGCTCTCTTCAGGCTTCTCAGAAGAAGATGATGATCAAACAGGGCCTGTTGGATGCACGTGGCAAGCCGAATGAGAAAACTCCACAGGCCTGGAAGAAGGACTATGTGGACTACAGTAGGTAATGCCTCGCTGTTTGTTGCCAACTGCTGCTGCCTTGGTCTTCAGTGCCTCTGAAGCCTATTGTGTTAGTGAGGACATGCTCTGTGCATAGAGCAAGGGCTGCTTTTTCTGGGTGGGCTAAGCAGGCAGTTATCCCTTTTTAGCCTCCTCTTTGTGGCTCTAGAGGGAGTCAGTCTGCTAAATGAAATTGGGAAAGCTGCCTTCTGGCTCATTGCATTTGAGTGTGGCTACCAGCTTTCTGTACATCACAGTGTAGAGGGATGCTTCTTTTTTTAAAATAAAAGTGAAGTGCAGGATGAATGTTGAAAGCTTTGTACAAGAGTAGCAGCTGAAAGATGCCAACCACATTGTTTCCTCTCAGGGTGGCTGCAAAGAAGGAGGTAGAAGAGGAAGTTGTCCATGCGGAGCCAGAAAGGGCGCCAAAGGTTGGTTTGGTCCTGAGTTGTTAGCAACTTGTTCCTTTTTGCATGGGAATTTGGGTTGTGAAAGTTGGTATTGCTGTGGGCTTGTGGAGTAGGGATGAAAATGTCCCCGTGCCTTGCAAGTTAATATGCCAGGCAGAATCACTCACTTCTTGAAAAGCATGATGTGGCCATGGTGATCGATGCTCTGGCCGCTTCTAGATTAGAATACTATAATGCACTGTATGTGGGGCACAGAACTTTTGGAGACTTACAGTTGACTCAAAATGATATTGCCTAAACATTATCAGGGCTGGATGCAGGGGTCATGCCACACCTGTGCCAAAAGATCAACCCTGGCACAGCTAAAAGTGCTGATTCTTACCTTTAAGGCCCTAAATGGCTTGAGGCCAGAGTACTTGAAAGACTACTGCTTCCAGTAGAGTCCAGCCTGCCAGTTAAGCTCTGCTCTCCAGATAAAGCAAGTGGCAACCAGAGATGGGGTGGTGGTTTTATCTGCATCTAGGTTGAGGATTGTTTCATGCATATCTTTCTAGGCTGCTGAATATTTATGTTTACTTGTTTTATTATTGATAATTCTGACCTTTTAAAAATCATTTTATTGTATTTTATTTTACATTGTGAGCTCCATTGGGACATCTCTCGAGAGGTGGCATATACATTAAATAAGAGCAGGATTGTTGGCAAATTATTGCCTTTCAACTAGTTGTGGCTCTAGACTTTGCAACAGGCTATCGGTTTCTCAGCCCCCCACCCCCACCCCCCAGGTCGCTGCTGCCACCAAAAAAAACCCCCTGGGTGTTTATTTTTGGCATTTTTAGTATTTTGGTCAGAGGCAAGGTATTAAATGTGTGATGAGAGCCACATTTGAAGGTATACAAACGACTACTACTTTCTCATCCACATGCCTTTTTGGCCAGGTAGGCAATGCAGTCTCAGGCAGACCTCTGCTCCTTCAGCTGCTCAGACAAACCTGCTGTTAGGAAAGAAATGCAGGTTCCTTGAGCAACCCCATGATACTATTAAACATCCACCTAAAAGTTTACACTTCTCAAATGTCATTTTGCATGGCTGGTAACTGATCCCTACAGTGTGGAAGCTTTGAAACTCCTCTGAAGTTAGGGCCTGTAAGTTGGTTCTTGAAGTAGAGCCAATATGCTGGCAATGTTTGGCACAAAATGCAGGTTCCTTTGTGTTTCTGCAGCTGCTCAGTGCTAGTGATTGTGGAGGGAAGATGGAAGGAGCCCTGTGAAAGCAGCGCCCCTATAGAACTGTCTAAAGAGTGTCTTCTGTCCTGTCCAGAGTGTGTCTGATTCATCCAGGTGTTTTCTTTCAGAGAAAGAGGGAGCTGGAGAGTGATGGAGAACACGGAGAGGCAGCCTCCCCTTCCGCAGCTTCTCCAGAGCCTCAGGCAGAAATCAAGAAGAAGAAGAAGAAAAAGAAAGAGAAAAAGAAGACGGAGTCTGCTGAGAGTAGTGGAGAAGTGACAGAAATGGTAGGACTGTTTCTTACCTAATCAATTGCTGTAATATTGGGGCACCAAAAGGCATCTGTTGCTATGTGCATTTGCAAATCACAGAATTCCCAGTTCAAGGCTACTAAGTGCTGGTTCAGGTGTGTGTGTGTGGGGGGGCTCCACTACATCAGAAGGGGGTAAGGTCACTCCTGAGACAAGTCACTTTCCAAGCAATTACAACGTCTCTCTGCCCTTCCTTAGTGCCGCTGCTTTTCCTTCTTTCTGTGGTGGCCCCTTCACAGAGGCAAGTCACCACTTTTTGATAGTCACAAAGTAAAGACCAAACATACGTGAACCAGCCTCAGGTCTACCTTGCCTGCTATTGGAGTGGTTGGGGAGAGGCTTCTTTGTGAGCAGAATCAGAAACTTGCCAACAAACTTCATTGTTAGTCGTTGCAAGAAGTTGGCAGAACGGTTGGCCAGTCATCCTGAACCAGCTGTACATGATCTGTGTTGTCTCCTCAGGTCAGTGACACAAGTCCGAAGAAGAAGAAGAAGAAAAAGAAGAAACAAGAAGAAATGGAGGAGAGTTCAGAGTAACCAGCTAGAGCAGGCAGCCTGGACCAGATTGGGAAGGAGTCCAAAAGGTCTTAACGAAGTTGCAGACTGGATCAGCATCCAGAGACTCAGCTGCTCAGAAATATCATGTACCTATTTGGGCAGCATGGCAAGCCCCCTCTGTCCTGTTGTAAGGACAGCTGGAAGAATTGGGGCAGTAAAGCTACCCGACAGTCTGTGATGGTTCCACAGAGGGAGTTGCTATGAGCTTGGGAGGCTCCTGTGTGTGGGAGGGGTAATGAAAGGAAGCCAAGCTCTTGGACGTGGCAGCACCAGTAGAGTCCCCCTGCCACCACCCTGCTCATCATTTTCTTCTCCTTGAATATCTGATTGGCTTTGGTCACTTTGCCTGTTGGTGGGGGGCAGAGAAAGGGGCTGTTGAGTAGCCAAATCAGAAGCTCTGTAATTTTAATGCATTTCTGTTTGGGTTCCTTTTGCTTGCCTTGACTCTCTAATTAATTGAGTCCAAACATTTCCCTCTCAGGGTACCTTTTTCTTTTGTTTTTAAAGCAAGCAACTCCTGTTGTTAGAACATATGCTTTGGTCCTGGAAATCCTATGGTCTTGTCTCCCTTGTTCATTGCAAGCTCCCCTTTTCTTTGGCCCCAAACCGCTTTACCAAGTTGTCTAGTGTCTTCCTGTTCTGGATGGGCCTAGTCAGAAAGGAAATCTGAAGCTATGCATGGACACAGTTTGCTCATGATCCAGTTCTGACCACAGAACAAAAGCCAGAGGAAACCTGAGGTCTCTTGCTGGCTGAGGAGAGGCAGAATTGGGGAGGGGGGTGCAAGCTTCTTCCCCTGCGCCTGTCCGCAGAGGTTGGTGTCTTTTGAGCACTGCTGTCACTGTCTGATGTTAGGGTTTTTTCCCTCTTCATTGCTAGGCAGTGTACCAAAGTTGGTTTTTAAAAGGAGGCAATGTTCTTTTTTTTATATTAAAAAATGCAAACTTTTCCCCTGCTGCTGTTTTGCATATCTTGTTGCTCACGGCCTATAAAATCAAGGCTCAGTTTCCTAAAGTGGGATTTCTAACTACAATGACGTATTTTACTTGGATAAATGTGTTACTGACTGCCAGTGGCCAAAGTGACATTGTCTGGAATACCTTGTAAAGATTTCACCTTAAAGGGTGTAGTTGCAGTCTGAAAAAACAAGTGTAATGGCGTCTGAAGAGCTGCTTTATGGGCTTGGATGTCTGGGGGGGGGGGATATGGGAGATTTTCTGCCCTGGCAGCCTTTGAGGAGACTGCAGGTTGTGTTAAGAACACCAGGCTACTCACGAGAACTCCACATGTTAAGGAGAGTTTCAGCCCCTGCAATCGTCTTATATGGTAGCGGTAGAGCAACACAAAACAGTACACAATACTTTTGAGATGCTTTATTGCTGCTTGTTGTTTTTCCCTGTGGTGGACTTGACCAAAGGTCCCTATTGCACATATCTGGCTTTTCATTTTGGCATCCTTGAGAAGAACATGGCAAGAGAATAAACTTTAAGATGGTTTCCCTCTGAAAAAGGAACCACCACCGTAAGTTAAATGTAAATCATTCAGTAATGCTTGCCCTCCAGGGCTGTGTGGCTGGGGGATGACGGGGAGGATGGAGTAAGATGTACATTCATAAATTTTTGGTAAAGGCAAAAATGTGAGGGGAGCTCTTAGTCCAGTGCAACAGGCTAACATTTATTGAAGGATAAGCTTCAATCTGGAAAACTGAGCATTAGGCCTTTTTTTACCAAGTCAAAGATGACTTAGGGTGACTCCATAGGGTTTTCAAGGCAAGAGACTAAAAGATAGTTTGCCATCACTTGCCTCTGTGTCACCACCTTAAACTTCCTTGGATTCCCATCCAAGTATTAATCACGGTTGACTATGCTTAGCTTACAAAATTAGGCTATCCAGAGCTTTTGTTTTAATAAACCCAGCTTTTAAGATGCTACAATACCCCTTTTTTTTGCATTCAGTAAGTGAGCCATCTTATAAGGAACATGCTACAATCAGCCCTTCACTGAGCAGAGCATACAAGAACTTACCGGAACCTAGCTTAAAACCTAGTCAGTCTGCTGTGGCCCAAGCCTATACCTACCACTCCTAGTCTCATCCGCCTTTGAAACCAGGCCTCCAAACCTGCACAGATTTCCAGAGGTAGCAACGCACGCAGCTAAGGAGAGGAGGGTGACTTGTTTTCTCCTCCTCATTCCCCGATCACACAGTCCAGTTAATGTAAATTGACTCCCAAATGCAAAAGGTGGTGCTACCTTGAAATAGGAGAAATGGGTGTTGTGTGGCTGCGTTACAGTAACATGAGCTGCACTAGACTTCTCGGTCTGTCAAAGGAATGAAAAAGCCTAAATTGATACGTTCAGTGTTAAAAATTAAGCCTCTTCCCATTTAACATCCACAGCTTATGGCTTTTAGACCAAATTGTACTCTTAATGTTGCTTGGTGGTCTTGCCTGGTGAGAGATGTTCTCTTCCTTGCCTTTCCTTACCCTCTTACTACCTGTGAACTGCAGATAGGTGGGCTTACATGGTTCCATGCAGGCCCCCCAAAGGACAAGACTTTTGCCTTGGCAGTAACAGAGCAAGCCATGCTCTGAGGGAAGAGGCAAAGGGGGACTGTGGGATTGGATGAAGTAGGGAAGAGGAGACAATGGTGGTCCTTCTCTTTGACGTGCTGCACTTGAAGTTGTTTCTGGGAATGGCCGCCATTTCCAACGCAGGTCAGTACACCCAAGAAACGGGAACCCACTGGGCTGAGCTGCATGCACGCTCAAAGGCCGCCTGGAGTAGCTGGAGGGTTTCGTCCACATCATTGTTCACCAGTGACAGGTCAAAGTAGTGGGCGTATCTGCTCTGGATTGCCTCTGAATCCTTTCGCAGCTGCTGCAAAGTTTCTGACTGCACAGGAGAAATGTGGAGTTAGCAACAGAAGGTGAACACAAATCTACTGTATATGAATCAGACCACTGGTCCATTGGGGTCAACACTTAGGCTGGCAGTGGGTCTCAGGCAGGGGTCTTTCGCCTGGTCCTTTTAACTGGAGATGGTGAGGATTG
Organism: Eublepharis macularius; assembly: GCF_028583425.1. Taxonomy (NCBI): domain Eukaryota; kingdom Metazoa; phylum Chordata; class Lepidosauria; order Squamata; family Eublepharidae; genus Eublepharis; species Eublepharis macularius. The sequence continues at coordinate 22,285,535 of NC_072802.1, forward strand.
AACCTGGGACCTTCTGCATGCCATACAGAGATGCTCTACCCCCTGAACCATGGCCCTTCCCCTAATGGCAAGGCTCTTCATTCTGGTGTGGTTCTGTCTAGTATAGGGTTCATTGTTGCTTTATTGTGGCTCCTAGCTGTGCATGCCACTCACAGAAGAGTTGGGAAGCTGTCTAATCTCCCTTGCAAATTAAAGTCTAGCAGTGTGCTCTGAATACCCAAAAGGTTGTACACAGGATCTGTACACAAAATCTCTCTTCAATTATACGTATTTCCCCTATTGGTGCAGGGTCATTACAAAATAAATCTAAAGGCAGCAGCATCATAACATTTTGATCTGTACCAAGAGCTATTCAGACAGAAGCAGGAAGTGGCTACTCTTTAAAACAATCAGAAAAGCTAGCAGTAATTTGATGCTGTCTCCAGCACCGTCTACATCTAAGAGCCGGTAGCCCTTGATGGACTTGAAATGAGTTTTGTGCTTTCGTTCATTGAATTAAGTCTGCACCATCTCCTGTACTCAATGTAAGATGAACTAAAGATTCATTAACTTCTGCTTTGGGATTTACTCCTGTGGAATCAGAACTGAGGTCCCAGTAGTCCAGCATTCTTTATCAGAAATCCAAACGGCAATCTACCAGTACACTAACATGTACCACCCCTAACCTCTCATTTAAATCATGTTACTTCTGTGCTGTGCGTTAATTGAATAATGGGAAGATAATTGTATATTTTAGACTTGTGCCCAGCACAGAAAGGGACCAGATATTCTGCTCAATCTCCTCCATAAATTTCTGACATGAGCAATGCCTGGTACTCAAATAGTCTGTTGAGACTAGGAAAATACGTTTCTCGGTCTACATACTAAGATTACTGGGGCGGGGGGGAGATACTCATTTTTATGGTGCAAAGGGTATGCCGTGCTGGCATCCAGCTTGGCACTTGTAAATGGTGAGCTTTCCTCCTGTCTAGTATGACTTTCTGGCTTCCCTCTTTGTTGTGGAACAGTATTTCATAGGGTCTGGGATGGCAGCCGGTGGCGGCGGTGTGCTTTAACTGTATCTCAGACTGTTCGTATGGAAGTTGGGTTGGATGAACCTAGATCAAATCAGTTCTCCTTTAAGTCATGCCTGAAGGAAACACCTCTCTTCAATAGGGCATTGGCTGCAGGCAAATGATGTGGCGACTTTGCTCAAAGGAGACAGATCCACTCACTATTTGCCACTGTAGGAATTCTCCAAGAAACTCAATGCACATCATGTTGACTTGCATAAAAGATAATCTACCTACAGATGTAATGGGAGGTGGGAAGGGATAAAAAACTACGGCTTAGAGCTGGAGTTTTTAGACTAGTTTGGACTTCTCAAAGGCCAGGCATGGCAAAATTATGTTTTGTAAATGACTTCCCCACTAGCGGTTGCTAGGACTAAATCAGCCACACAGCATTGGCTGGTGAAGAGCACATACTTCGTTCATGCACGGCATGAACCCCAGAGTACAACCTGCTTTGCAATGTTTAGGGGTTCCCTTTGCAGATGAGCTGATGCAGAATGTAGCCCCTGACGCTGGATGTTTTGAAGAGCACTGGTGGAGAACATCGCTCAAGCAATACCTCACCTACCATAGAGCACCCCTTACCTGGTCAGCCTTCTCCGTGGGAGCAATGAATACGATGAAAGGTGAGAACTCAGCAGTGCGGATGATCTTCAAGGTCTGGGGGCGGGGGAATGAAAGAATAAGGAGACGTCAGAGATGGGTTCTATGTTTCTCGTGACAGGCCTACCTGTTTTGTTGGGTTACCAACTTGTAGGACAAGATGTCCTTCAAGAAACACAGTACCTCCCTTTCACCAGAGTAAAATGAGATTAAAATTCTCCTTGTTCTGTGGGGCAGTTAAGCCAGTCTGGAGCCTCTGGGCCTAAAGAGGCCACAAAAGGAATGAAGTGGGTTCTCAAAGACAAGTTGGTGACAGCGTGCCCAAGTCTACAGGACAGATGTATGAAGGGATCATTCTAGTTTCTGGGGTGTTTTTTTGGAAGGAATAAACAGGTGTGAGGCAGGGACAAGTAAGGGGTTTAACCCTTCAACCCCACACTAGTTCACCAATTAAAGCTGACACTGCTCTCCCATTTCCCATGCCGTAGCCAGACCTGGAAAAGGAAAAAGCCCCTCTGCCTTTCTCTCTCCACTTCCACAACTAATAACTGCCCTCCCTGGGTGGGCTGCTGACTAGCAAAACTTTATGGGGTGGAAAATTAAACTTCTCCCACCGTGGTTCCCCGCAAACAGAAGATCTGATCTAAGGACCTCCCAGCATTTCATTTATTTAGACACTTCCAAGGCCATTGCTCTGATGCACCTTTACCATGTTCTGGTTTCCATTATTATTTCAAACATTCATCCAGCTGTTAGCCATTCAGCTTTCTTTCACAAACTTTATACGTCTAACCACAAGCCCCAGGACGTCTGTTTGCAAACAGACCTTGTGCGGATTCTGTCCCACAACCTGATCTCGAAGCCCAGTTGAAATAAGTAAAAGGCAGCTGTGTCATCTGAAGTCCGCCCTTGTCACTCCACAAATGCAGAGGTGCTTCTTGATCATTACAAACTGCATTTTATTTCTGCCAGAAAACAGCGCCTACCTGTGGCTCAATGTCCAGAATGGCAATTTTGTCTTGTTCATGGATCTTGTGCACAGATTCGAATTTGGTGCCAAACATGTTGCCCTGGTAACTCCCAAACTCCAGGAACTCATTGGCCGAGATGTCTTTAGTCATCTCCTCTGTGGAAACAAAGTGGTAGTCCTTCCCATCCACCTCGCTCTTCCTCTGGGGCCGAGTGGTGTCTGCAAAAGAAAAGAACAGAGGTGATGTGGGGACGGGGCTGCTGTAAGGAGAGGGCACCCCTGCCTATAGAAGCAGTCTGAATAACTTGGAGAGGGAGAGAATAAAATGTGAAGATACGGGCTGATTGTGAAGGAAGAAAGGCACAGTAGCTGCCACCTTTCCAAGATGGTGCATAATGGGTACACACTCCCCTCTCTTCCCCTAAGGAGTGAAAAGTTGTAAGGGTAGCGCTTATGGGCAGACAACCCAGTCCTAGGCATTCTATCCAGAATGAAGTTGATGCCTAAAAATGGGATTCAAGTCCCTAGTGCCTTTGTTTAGGCTTGCAGCCTTGGATGTAACAGCACTGGAGATTTCCTATGTAATATCTGCTTCATTTACAAATATACAAGCAGTGCATACAGTGGAGAGAAAAAGGCACACCTACAAAATAGCAGAGAGAGGGAGAGGGAGAGAGAGAGAGAGAGAGTGTGGGTGTGTGTGGGTGTGTGTGTTTAACCTAGGGGTTAAGCGTGTTGGACTAGAGTCCCATTCTACTGTAAAGCTCATTGGCTGAACTTGGGCCCTTTAGTCACTTCTTTGGCCTGATCCACCTCATAAGGTTGTCATGAAGCTAACAGGGAGGAAGGAAAGCCATGTATGCCATCCTGGACTTCTTGGAAGAAGGGTGGGATAAAAATGTACTAGATGGATTGATTTTCACCATGACCCAGTCTGCAGCACCTCCCTCCTCCATGTTCCCAAAAACACCGAACTGCTGTTTTTCGCATACAATCTCCCACCCTGCATTTCAGACTCTATCCTCTGCAAGTGTCTTGTCTCTTCAGGGGACCTATCCACATCCATTCATTTCACATTCTAATCAGGCCTCCCCTTAGGGCAAGATCATCCTGATACAACCCTTATCAGTAATTAGCCAGTAGACTCCCCACAGTGCGCCAGGCCGGCAACTTTCTGCAAGGGATTCAAAGGCCCCAGAAGAGGGTGGAAAACAAGGTGGGAGGGTGTCAGACTATGGATGTCAGGTTATGGCAGATCGATCCCTGGATCACTTCAGCCTGACACATGTCCTTGGCTAAATGATATTTATTCAGGAACTCAGTCTTGTACATATACACAGGTCCATAGGAGTACATGAAGTAAAAGGCAGATGAGCCTGGTAACTTCTCATTGAAAGGAATAAAGCTTCAGGCTATTACAGGACAATATAATCAACCAACCTCCTCTCCCCTAGATCACAAGTACAGAATCAGTCTGGGAAACATTTCTGAAGTTCACACACTAGACAGACAAGATACAGAGTAATGTAACACTTCAGACACTCAAGGTCAGTCTAAACAATATCAATAGAAAAGATTGTCCGCAGCTGCCGGCTATGCTGTGAGGCTTAGAAAACGAAAGTGATTATTCCAAGTTAAAGAATGTACTTATCAGTTACGACATAAGGCCAGGTACAACACCAAGGCAACTAGACCATACACTTAATATTGGCATAGACGAATGGGCACGTTCAAACATGACAGAGGGGGCACACTTACATGGAAGAGGGTATCCAAACTTCTCGGGATTCTTGCTGAGCAGGGTGTTCTTAATGTGGCTTCGGCCAACCCCGCTGGCCCCTAGTCCAAAGAGAGAGAGGTAAGCGGGAATAAATTGGCCTCAGTATCCATTCCCATGTTGGAAAGAACTCTTCCCGGTGGGCAAAGGATCTCCACTTTCTCCTGCCCTTCAAACCATGAAGCTGCCTTATACTGAGTCAAATCATCATTGTAACTGGCAGTGGCTCTCCAGGGTCCCAGAGGTTTTTCACATTCTCTACACTGGAGGTGCCAGTGATTGAACCTGGGACCTTTTGCATACATACAAAGCTCAGTGGTAGAACATCTGCTGTCTCCCCATCCAACAATTGTGCCACAGACCATTCTGGCCATAGCAAAAGTTATTCTGGCCGCATCCTAACACAATTTTTCTTTTGCCCCAGGAAAGCAGCAATTATCTAGTTAGTATATGTAAAAATCACTTCTTTGTTTTTCTGAATTGGGCACATGTAGCCCTGGTCTCAGCCATCTTACCCCTGCTCCAACCTTATTTTAAAAAGAAACCCATGCCTCCCCAGACACTGCATCTTAATGAACAGGTTTCTGATCGCAAAGTTAAACTTCCTTTCAGGAATGGATGACACTAGACCTCTTGATGACATTACCCAGTCCTGGCAATAGGATGGATGGACGATGAATAAGCTTGCCGCTGACCAGGGAAAGCTCTAACTGAAATCCCCCATCTGAATGATTCATCTTTGTAAAAAAAAAAAAAAAAGAGTTGCTTGTAGCAGTGTTTAAGTGGTTCAGCTGCGAATCAGCACTCTACTGGTTCAAATCCCAGATTGGAAGGCTTTGTCAACTACAGAGTCAACGAAGATCCCTCCTCAGAGGGTTTATTTCACCTCCAGAAGATTCTGTCAGTTTCACCTACCCTTCTAGGAGGCGAAGAGGAAATAAACCCTCTGAGGAGCGATCTTTGCTGCCCTGTAGAGATGGTAAATTGACAAAGCCTTCCCATCTTTTTTTAAAACTCAGCTTCCCAGCTAACACTGCGACTCCCTTCATGTGAGTGTCCTCGTGTAATTTGTCTCTTTTAGTTTTAGCTCTCGGTAGGTGGCCTTGGGTAAGCCACTCCTCTCAGTACCAGCTCCCCAGCTGTATTGCGGGAATAATAACAGTAACTTAGTCACTGCTCTGGATGGAGCACTAAGCTGTCTAGAAGAGCAGTATATAAGCACAGTTATTACTATTAAATACAGGACGCATGTGAGCAGGCCCTTTGTGGTTTGAACCCAGGTAGGTTAGAGCCAAGAAAGGATGAGTTAGTTACCTATTAGCACCAGCGTCTTCCGCTTGAAAGCTGGCAGTCTTACCACCTCCTCATATGACACGACATCCAGCTGGTCAAAAACTAAAAAGAGAAAGATTGAAAACTGAACTAAACATCAGAAGACATGGGGTCTTCGATGCCCAGCCCCTCCTACATGTAGACTGTAGTTCATGTGAGGCTTCAGGGACTTCAAGACTAAAGCCAAGTTCTCTGACTTGGTGAACCTGTCTCTGGGCTGTACTACTACAGGATACCGGGGCTTACATGACTGAACATTCTCTGTAGAGATAAAAAATGATATCCCAAGTACAGAAAACTAGTATGTGAGGGAGAAGGTAATGTCCAAGACCTCCTGTTTTTTGAAGTAGGAATTGTTTTGCATAGTGGAAATTTCAATCATAGGAGCTCCCCCCTGGAGTTTGCAGTGGCTACAACCGAACACAGGCTTACCACCTCAATCAGAACTAGGTCTGAAAGTGGTCTGGATAGAGTGGTAGGCAATGGATTTGTTGCCATTTTGCTGCCAGCACTTCTGCGGTCAACGCTGACGAGGCTGGCTGTAGAATAACATATCCTGGGTATCTGTTTTCATTTATACATACACACACTGCTTCCCTCCCTCTCCCAGGCTTGGATCAACTGAATTTCTTTTCAGGGGCACAAAGATTTCGGCTTGCAGAGTGCAACTTTCTTGGCTTCCTCTTTGGCCTTTCTTGCCTCCAAATGTGCATGCGCGCACCCACCCACCCACCCAATCCTGTAAGTCTCCTGAGTGAGCAGAAATCCTTGAGCCCACTGAAAAACTTTGGTGGATCCAGGCCCCTAGTCCCTAAGGCTGAAACCATAAACCTGACAATGCCTGGCGAAATACAAAAAGGAGCAGAGTAAAGGGAGATGGAACAGGAGTCCCACCTGCAAGTGCCTAACTGGAGCAGAACAAATTTATATTAGATTTACATATTTAGTGTAAGTGACTTACAGTGCGGTAACATTTGGTTTTACCCTAAATCCTGAAAGCCCACACTTTTGTATTTATATTGTTAAGCTTTTATACAATTGTTTTTTATAAAGTGGTGTATTTTGAGTATGATGCGTGTGTTTTTACAAGCTTGTATTGGTTATTAACTGTAAATCTTGATTTGATTTGACTTACAGAGCAATTCTAAGCAAAGCTGCACCCTTCTAAGTCCATCTGCTTAGGACTGTATTGTTGATTTCCACGACCCCCACGACCCCCACCCCGTTCAGTTTTCCCAATGGGCAGAACATGAATTGCTCTGCTGCAAAACTTGAAAATGTTCATATTCTACATACCGGCCTTTGTCCTGCTGTTCTGCTTATGGGTTTCCCAGAAGTGTTTGCTTCAGAAACAAGATGCAGGACTTATATTGCCACCCTAACTGTTTTCCTGCGAGTAAGCCCCTCAGAATCAGCCAGAGCAGACCAGACCTCTGCTTAGAATTGCCTCTAAGATGGCATTTTGGTCTGATCTTGAAGGGCTCTTCTTACATGCTCATAAAGAGTTACATATTTCCACAGAGGATGTCTTTCAAATTAGTCACGATAGATAAGTGGAACCTTCATGTTCAGAGGCAGTGTACCTCTGAATGGCAAGAGGCGGCTTTGGCCCTTGTGTATTGAGACATCTGTTTGCCACTGTAGGAATCAAGATTCTGGAGTCTGGTCTGATCCAGCAAGCCTCTTTAATATGCCCCCACCCCACCTCCGGGTTGTAATGGACGGCAAGTCTCTTCTAACCCACAGTCTTCTTTTCAAGTAGCGTTCTTTGGTCTTGATTCTGTATTAGCTCACAATACCATAAACATTTGCTGTGCTGGGGCAGGGTGAATATTGTGCATGTTTGTGTAAGGCAACTAGCCTGCAAACGTGGGCCCCATCTTAGCTCCCTCTTCCTGGCCTTCAGCCTGCCTCACAGGAAGAACAGCAGGCCATCCCCCAAGGGCTTGCATTTCCTTTTCTGATGGATTCTCTGGTTTGTCAACACCTTCAGTATCTGAGACTGGGCACGGAGCCAGCAAGTTCCCAGGGGATCAAAGTGAAAACCCCTGCTCTGCATTCCAGACCACGGCTCTAAGCTGGCTTGTTATAGGCCAGGCAAGGTGTCACACAGCTATCCAGTTTCTTCCAGCAAAGGTCTCCCTGCAAGCTGCTAAGTAAACAGAATTCAAAGGCTGCTTCTCCAAAGCAACTGCACCTGCAAAGCATCTGAGAGATCGCGTGGCCCATGAAGAGGCCATGGGGAACCGATTCATGTTCATACACACACACACACACACACACAGGCCCTTGTTTGCACATGCAGACAATGCTGCAATGGCTTGGAGGTATCTATGCAGCAGGAGCACCTGCACGGGGCAGCTTGAGGTGCCTTTCCTCAAGTCTTCACTGCTCCACCCTGCCCCATATCATTCAATATATGATGAAATATTATCAGGACCACGAGATGAGCTGCTTCACACAGATGGCTCTTCGTGTTGTGCAATATCCATCTAGCCACCATAATGCTCTCTGCCGGCTCAGACCATAATAAAAACAGGGCCTAACAACTGGCAGCCCCTGGGCCAAAACCACTCATCTGGCCCTCCAGGTTTCCAACCCAGAGGAAACTGGTGTCCAGCGGGCTGATATGGAGTCACCCCCCCACCCCCGCACATGCATGCACCCATGCTCTGTTCAGTGAACTTGCAGAATCATCCTTCTGTCCACCCAGAATGCAGTCCCTCCTTGGTGGGAAGATGGGATGCGGGGTGATAGGGAAGGGGGTGCTCACTTGAACTGTGCTTGGCCAGATACTTGTCCTTGCATTTCTTCTTTTTGCCGAAAGGGCTACAGGTCTGGGCCTGCCCGGGGTTGCCTTGGGTCACGCTTGCAACACGCCTGATGGAACAGAGGAAAAAGTAAACTGGATTGCAAAAGAAGAAGGTATCAGATAAAGCTCAGTCCTTCCTAAAGCAATCAGGAATGGGGGTGAACAGAAGGGTACATATGACGATGCCGAATATCAAGCCAGTACACTGGTGGATCTTGTTCAGCGTTGCCTGCTCTGGCCAGCAGCAGCCTTCCGTGGTCTCAGTTGGCATGCTTTCCCAATGCCTGTTTACTGAGATTTTTTTGCAGGGAAATGCCAGAGGATTTTTTTCCTGCTCCTCCAATACTAGACCTCAGAGCCTCCAATGAAATTGATGGGCAATATATTCAGGACAAACAACAGGGAATATTTCTTCACTCAAACTGTGGCATTCATTGCTCATAGATGTACTGCTGGCCACTGGCGTAGATGGCTTTAAAAGAGGATTAGATAGATTCATGAAGGCTAGTTTTACCAGTAGCTACTAACTGCAGTCGTTAAAAGGAGCCTCCACAATCAGAGGCAGCAAACCTCAGAATTCCAGTGCTAGAAGGGACCATCAGAGGGCCAAGCTAGAAGTGACGAATTACACTTGAATGGCAAGTGAACAGACGCATATGTATTCTTCCCTGTTCACTGGCGCTCCACTTGCACTCCACTCGATCACTACGTGAAGAAGTAGTGCCACGGCCTCGATGCCCTGTTAGTTGGCTCTCCAGGACAGCTGGCCGGCCACTGTGAGAAACAAAGTGCTGGACTAGATGGACCAGTAGTCCCAGGGCTTTTTTTTCAGGGGGAACACGGGGGAACGGACTTCCGGAACCTCTTGAAAATGGTCACATGACTGGTGGCCCCGCCCCCTGATCTCCAGACAGAGGGGAGTCTAGATTGCCCTCCGCACCGCTGAGCAGCACAGAGGGCAATCTCAACTCCCCTCTGCCTGGAGATCAGGGATTGGGGCCACCAGCCATGTGACCATTTTCTCTGAGGGCAACCCACGGAGTTCCACCACCTCTTTTCCCAGAAAAAAAGCCCTGACTAGTCCAATCCAGCAAGGCTCCTCTGATGCTCTTATGAATGCACGACTTTCCTATTGTTAAGCAAGGGGTCTATCACTGGACTACTGAAGTCAAAGAAATCCTGTTAAATTCGAACCATATCGACGAGTCTCATACCATATTAGTTTTGGAAAGAGAAAGAAAGCAAAGCATAGGCTAAGACTCCAGTCAAATTGGAATTAGTTACTGTCATTTTTTCCCCATGTGGCCCTCTTTTTTTTGCCTCATTGTGAACAGGTGAAGTTGTACAGAAATATCCAACATCTGGACCCTTTGCTAACTGCTCCAAAAGCCCAGTATCATGTGCCTGTTGAACAGTGCCATTCTAAGCAGGTTTACTCAGAATCCTGCTCAAATTTATTCAATGGGGCTGCTTCCAAGAAAACATCCTTAGGATGACACTGTAAAACTATTGCTCTGTTTCACTACATCTGGATTGCATACAGATTATTTGTATGGGGCAACTAGAGTTTCTTTTTCTACGTGTCACCACCAGTGCCAAGCCAGCATTGGTGAATTAATAAGAACTCTCTCCCCACATGGCGGACTCGTGGCGCCGAGTGGTAAGCAGCAGTACTGCAGCCCAAGCTCTGCTCACAAACTGAGTTCGATCCTGGTGGAAGGCAGGTTCAGGTAGCCAGCTCAAGGTTGACTCAGCCTTCCATCCTTTTGAGGTCAGTAAAATGAGTACCCAGTTTTCTGGGGGTAAAGTGTAGATGATTGGGGAAGGCAATGGCAAACCACCCCGTAACAAAAAGTCTCCCCAAGAAAACATCGTGATGTGACGTCCCCCCATGGGTCAACAATGACTCGGTGCTTTACCTATTTACCTCCCTGAATGGGGAAAATTTTGTTTTCTCCATTTCCTCAAAGGCTTCTACTTCCCCCTATCCCTTACAAATTTAGGAGGCAATAAAATTGACTGGACCACTGCTTCTCCCAGCCAGTGGTTAGAGTAATGGACTAGAATCTGGGAGACCAAAGTTCAAATCTGCATTCTGCCATGGAAGCTTGATGGGTGACCTTGGGCCAGTTTAGCCTAACCTACTTCACAGGGTTGTTTTGAGGATAAAATGGAGGAGGGAAGGATGGTGTTGTAAGCCACTTTGGATCCTCAGTGGGGAGAAAGTGGGCTATAAATAAAATAAATAAACAGTCCACTTCTAACAGACAACTGCCTTCCATTATAAAAATATGACATGAGTCTACAGGCAGCCGTCCTTTCACTTTTTAGAAAAAACAACCAATAAGTCCAACAGTGTTGCAGGCACTGAGAACATGTCACTCGTCATCCAATAGTCACCTGCAAATTGTTACAGCAAAATTAATTATTATTATTTTACGTCATTTATACCCTGTGTTCTGACGCAAGGAGGGAATCCCAACCCTTTGTTGTCAAGTGTCAATGCACACACACAGGTTACAAACTTAAATACTTCATACACGTAAGGAATCTCTACTCACAATTCTTCTAAATAATGAAAGGAGAGAGTGCATCTTTCATGCATAAAGGTGCTTGGTGGAGCTTTGTAGACCCAGTGAATGTGGTGGAAAAAAAGAGATAACTTGTTCCTCTCCCTGCTGAGGAGTGAATGAAGAAGGAAATGGCCCTAATAAGTTTTGGAGAGGTTTAAAAGCCCCAGGAACTGAACCTGTGGGTAAGGCACTACAACTCCCAAGATGCACTTCTCTTAAAACTATAGGCATGCATTCTAGTCTAGAACATATTGATTAACTGAGTAATATATTCAGCTTGCTGCTGGAACAGAACGCCCTGCCTTTCTCCCCACTGGGAGACCCAAAATGGCTTATATCATCCTCTCCTCCATTTTATCCTCACAACAAAAGCCCTGCGAGGTTGGCTAGGCTGAGAGGGAATTACAGCCCTAAGATCACTCAGCAAACTTCCACAGCAGAACGAGGATTTGAACCTGAGTCTTGCGGATACTAGTTAGACACTTTAACCCCTACACTGCACTGGCTCTTTTTTGCAGAAGTAAATTTTGTGTCCAATAAACTTAAGTTTATTTGTATGGTGGAGAACTCAGATTTCCTTGCCTGGGATTCTTTGCAGAAAGATCACAGTGAAAAATGTACACGCCTCTCATGCAGCAATGCGGCTCTTGGGAGCTTATTTGAGTTTTTCCAGGCTACAGCTTAAAACACGAGGAAAGCCTGGGAAACTAGTTTCCACTAGAAACCCCACAGAACACACACAAAATTGTGATCCACAATAAGAGTTCTGTCATATTATCTCTAGGAAGCTATCATCTGTGCGCAGCCTATGTGGCCTAGTTCTTTTTCAGAGATAATAAACGCACGTCTGTGCTGTGCCCAATGAGACTTAAGCAGCTTGAATAACTGAACACTTCTCTATTTTAGAAAAATATATCCTTGTGCTTCAAAAACTAGCATGTCAGGAGAACACAAAGAAGGGAAGCCTTCCTCCACAACACACCAATTTCTGTGTGGCGGAACCTGTTTTGACTGAAATGGTAGGGCCCGGACACAAGCTTGACAATGCAATGACAGTGAAGACCATTGTATTGTGTGCTTGGCAGGGGGTGTACTTAACGGAGGCAAACTTAAGACTTAAAATACCATCTCGGCTTTGCGAGGTGGTCAACAGTGAGTTGACTTCAGAAGGCACCCTACAAACTGGAAACTGAGGCCAGGACTGATGGCAACTTAAGGCTCCTAGATGGAGTTTTTGGAGTTAAGACTTCTCAACTGTCATATAAAGAGAAAGCACCTGCCAGTTTCCACATACAAAGAGACCAGCTTGCAGTGTTAGGGATCTTACTGCCATGAGTGCAACCAGAATTGCTGGCAACCTGCAGGTACCACCATCATCCAGTAGGACATACCATTCTTGCAGCTCCAGAGAGGGGATGAGTCCAGCTGACCCATTGGAGGAACCCTCCACCCGGCCCTGCCACCAGTTGCTGTCATCCTTGTTGATGATCTCAATGATGTCTCCTGTCTGGAACTTCAGACCAGCTTCCTTGCAAGGGATCAGGTTGTCTTTTTTGGGGTCGTAGTCAAACTGGGCTCTCATGAACATCTGGAAGAGAAGGGTCAATAGCCAGCTAGACAGCAGGCTTCAGTTCACAGGAGGAAGCAGCCGTCATCCTCAGACCGGCAAGGGATTAAACTAGATACAAGAAGGACCAACAACAGAAGAGACAAATGCCCCCTTTCATTTCTCTTTCTACCTGCCAACAAACACACATCCCAACATAAATCTTATTTATCACATTTGTATTCTGCCCTTCCTCCTAAGAGCCCAGATGTGATGTTAGACTGATTTAACCTCACAACAACCCTGAGAGACCACGTAACAGTAAATTGCCCAGGGGCACAGAGTGAACCTCACGGCTGAGGGGAGGATCTCAAATAACAACAACTGTGCTTATATACTGCTCTTCTAGATAGGCCGTTTCCAGATGGCTTACCGGCCCCCGGAACATCGCGCCACGGTGCGGGGAAAACGCGAAATATCGCGTTTTCTCGTGAGAGTTTTGCGTGATGTCGTGCAAAACTCGCGCGAGAAAATGCGATATTTCGCGTTTTCCCCACCCCGTGGCACGACGTTCCGGGGGCCGGTAAGCCGTCTGGAAACGGCCATAGATTAGTGCCCACCCCCAGCGGTGAAGAAGTTAGTGTTATTAATATCCCCACAATACAGATGAGGAGCTGGGGCTGAGAGGAGTGGCTTACCAAGGCCGCCTACTGAGCTCATGGCAGAAGTGGGATTCGAACCAGTAGAGTGCTGATTTGCAGCCAAACCACATAACCACTGTGCTATAGCAGCTCTCAGTAGGGCCGTGCATTTGGGTTATTTTCAGTTAGAAACAATGCCCTTAAATTCCCTGTTTCATTTCAGATTGGACATACTTGAACTGGAGCAAGGCACTCCCAAAATTTTGGATTTTGATTCCTAAAATTTTTCTTCCAAAATTCTTCCAAAATTTTGGATTGGACAGGGGTGTATTTTGGCTGTGTTCAATGGGCCACCAGGTCTACTGCCTGTTGAAAACAGCAAAAGTAGTAGAGTTTGGATAGCAGCCAAAGGCTCTGCCAGTTTCACCCCCTCTTCTAAGAGGCAAAGAGGAAATCCACAAACCCTCTGAGCAGGGATCTCCCTGGCTCTGCAGAGAGGGGAAATTGACAAAGCCTTCCGATCTCTTTTAAAACTCAGCTTCCCGGCTAACATTGCGACTCCCTTCAGGTACATGTCCTTGTGTAATTCGTCTCTTGTAGCTTGGCTCTCAGTTCTTACCTTGAGAAGCATTCAAAAATGATACTCCCGCCACCCTATACACACCTGCTGTATGAAACAATATCGTCACTACTGTCTCATTTTGATGGATGTGTAAATCATGGCCATACATTTCGCTTATATCCCATCTTGCTTCGACAATGGGACTCAAGGTGACATTCATGGAGTTCCCAGGAGGCTTCCATGCAACCAATAACCAAACCCAGGTTTGCTTACCTTCAGCAAAATTCCTAGGCCAAGTGCCTTCAAAACCTTTGTGGTATGGAAGCCACTACCGTAATTATTCCCCCTTCACTGTTTTGGAAATGTGCAGGAAGAGCCCGTGCCTCCATTCTTCCCCAAACCACTCTCATCAGTCTACCTTTGCCCTTTTTCCATTGCACCTCCACCCCACTTGTCCATCTTATGTAGATTTAGGGTTGCCCAACTTGTCTGCCTGGCATGGCTCTTGGGCACGAGGAGGAGGATTTCATCCTGCCAAACAGCAGTTAGGGAAAGGTTTCTTTTCTCTCATCCCTATACCTGCATGCTAGGGAAAACCACACTGTTCCTTGAACCTTGCCAGAAAAAGCGTGAGAAGCGTGTGGGAAACGACTTTTGCAATTTCACACACTGGCCTGCCCTTCCGTGGGTAAAAAGGCAGGGCAGAGATAGGCAACCTTTTCAGCTTAAGTGCCAGAAAACACCCACACTCTCTACCTGTAAAAATGCTGATGCACCGGCAAACATGTACTTGGGGGTTGCCACCAAAAACAAGTAAAATCATGCAGATTGGCTTAACTTTCACGAGAGACAGGATCCAGATTTTTCTTGGCTTAGAGCAGAATGTGCTGTTTTAAAGTGCCCCTGGGTTAGGGTGGCCAGATGTCTTCTTTTTCAGAGGACAGTCCCCTTATCTTCAGGAAAACTGGCTGAGGCTTTGGTGTTTTTTTCTTTAAGCTAAAGATTTTGGAAACATTTGAGTGCCAGTCTGTCCTTCAAGGAGCTGAGCTCTGCCTCCTGCCTCCAGACAGAGCTGGCAGGACAGTAAACTGTATTTCTAAATTATTTTAGAAATTACAGTATTAATTTAGAAATTATAGTATTATTTTAAATTATACTAATTATGTGTAAATTTGCACGAAGGGAGCCTGCCAGGGCAGGAAAGATGAGCTCATGAAATATAAATCCAAAGGGGAAGGGTCTGCCTATGAATGTCTATTAGCACATGCGATTTTATGCAAATGTTGACCTCCTCCCATCCTGCTTACTGAAGGCTTTCCCCTTCTTTTTCAATCATCGATAGATGGCCCCCCTACCCCAATCAACATCTCTGGCCCTGTTGCCACTGGGGAAAAACAAGCGGTAAATTAAGACAGCTGCCCAAAGGAAGGCCTGCTCTACACAGGCAGTAGAATGAGTTGGAGGAATTCAGAGCATTCAAAAACGGGATCCTTTGCCTGCAGTGGGTTCAGCCCATCCTACCATCTCAGGATTCTGCTGCCTCATCCTACTGCAGGTGCAGACTCGTTTTGATTTGAACCAGCAAGAAAAGTGACGTTGCATTTAGCATGCTTCATATTGAGACCCGGAGTCAGCAAAATGTCCTGTTCATAAATCACGGAGAGGCAAACATATATTGCAGGAGCTCTGTGATCAGATTTCCTCAAGTACTGTTGTTTTTAAGCAGCTGCTAGCTGCAAATGAAATCAGAAGTGCTAGGGAAAGGGGCTGCCCCCCTCCCATGCCAGTTTCCTTATCTGAACACCCTGAAGCTATTGTTAGCTCCACTGAGAAAACAAAAGAGAGGCAAGATACGGGTATCTGAATTCCCGCCCCCCAGTGAAGATAATACAGCAGCGTAAGAGAAGGGGATGATTTAGATCAGGAAAACGGCACGAGGGGAAGGTTTAAATGACTGTTCTCCCAACACAGCTTTTCTGATCTAATTTGCAGCCCACAGTAGATGCTTTTAAGGAAGATTAAAACTTTGCAAGATCCAATCATGGATCTCTGCATCATATCCGTTTCGGTTCTGACGTGTTCATACACTCCTGTGTGCCTAAGGCAGGAGCCTTACTTCTCCCCATACAATTTTCTCAGCTTCAGAGCACCAAATACTCACTGATGCTGTGACTGGGTGTGGGTGGTGCTGAATACGCTTTCCAATAATCAGGCATGACTTCCCACTTTCTGTATTTCCTTGCCCCTTCCGACTAAGCACAAGCAAACTCGGGGGGGTGGGGTGGGGGATGGCAACTATGCTGTTATTGGCAGAAGGCGTACAGTGTGCAGAACCCAGCTTTTTTATGGAGCAGAATTTCAGTTCTAGGTGCAGAATTTTGGTATCTGTTCGCACAACCCCATTTAGCCCTACCACAAGGGCACCAAGGTGGAAGCTCCACCTACCTGGAGGGCAGGAACACGGCTCTGCTGATTGGGAATGACCTTTAGCGAGACTGTGCCCTTGGTTTCTTTCTAGCGAACAAACAAAAGGGAGAAAAATCAGCCTCTGGAGCAGGCGGCCACTTGACCAACCACAGAAACCACCCCCACACTCCAAATTTTCTCAGCAGCTGGGAACTCGGGGGCACACCTGCTATCTGAGATAATTTAGCTGGAGATGCCAGGGATTGAACCTGGGACCTTATGCATGGGGGGTAGGGACTCTGCCACAGAGCCACAGCCTGCTGCAGGTATTAGCAAGGGATAAATCCTCATCTCCATGCTGTGAAAAGAAGAAAGCTTTGATCCCTCGTCCAGTTGCCCCAGTACCTACCAGCATCTTCTGCAGCTGATCTACAGAGTGGTTGGTGACGCTTTTCCCATTGATCTCTAGGATCTCGTCCCCCACATGAAGGGAGCCTGCCAGGGTAGGAAAGATGAGCTCATGAAATAGAAATCCAAAGGGGAAGGGTCTGCCTATACACCAGGCAGTGCTGATACTCAAATGGTGCAACTTGGTGTGTGTCAGCCACTCATGAACATTGTGTTCCGAACAAAAGGATCTCAAGCCCACCCTCCCAACTACTCCTCAACCCCCCCCCCCCAAATTACTCAGGATGAGTCTTCCTCAGCATAGGGAAGGAACCAGGAACCATTCCATCCTGTGAACTGTCACTCTTCAAAGCATGGCCAGAAGAACACACTGCTAGGAGCCAAAGAGAGCTTAAATGTCTCTAGTAGCAATCCATACACTCTGAACTCTGAGGCTTAGGAAGCCCAATATAGATGACTCAGCTGAAGAAGTAAACTATGAAACACATCCCTCTCAAGAGGAGATTGCATGCTCAACATGTGGCGTTCGCTTGAATTCAAATCACTTTGCAGCCTGTTAGAACTCAGCTTGACCTCTTGCCTTATTCTGCTTTTGCCAACAGCAAAGAATCTTGTTGCTATAAAGCCAGCCATTGCTCTTGGCTGGAGGCAGGTCAATCTAATTCTGTCAGGGATAGCACAGCAAGACTTGAAGTTGCCACGCCTTAATCTCTGACTCTGGGAATCCTTTTCTAGACTGAACTGCATCAGAGTTGCTCAGCATTTCTTAGCTGTCCCAGTGCTGAAATAGCTTCACTTCTAAAGATAGACATGACACAAAATCTGTATGTACCTTCCATTGCGTCTAACAGAGAAGGGGAAGTATTGCTGTGGGGACGGAAGTCTCCTTAAAGGGTGTAAGCAGACAAAACACTCTGCGCCTAAACCGTGATGCTGGCAACCAGGAGCATCAGCAAGGGAAATCCAGTGCTGTGAAGTGTTGGCATCTCTGGGCCAAGCTACCCTAAGAAACTGGCGCTAAGAATTTTAAAGCTATTTTCCAGGCCTCTTTACCTTGCCTGTGAATCATGCCTCCATGGAGGATTCTGGCCACCATACAGCTCTGCTTCTCATTCAGCTTCAGCGTGATGCCCTGGAACAGACACGAAAGTCTGAGACAGCCCAGATAAGCACTGCAGTGCGAAGGCTTGTTTTCTTCAGAGAGGCTTTTCCGGGGTTCTTTGTGTGTGCTCAATTGTGACAGCCCCATATGGTTACCGGAGAGGACCATCATGGCCCAACTCTGTCCTGGTTGTTTTCCACCCGTAAGAACAGCAGCCAAATAACACTTCTTTCTCTAGGTCCTGATTTGCCCTGAGAAGCTGTTTCTACGGCCATGAAAGAATAAACACAGCATGTCTGCAAAGCCAAGGGTCATTCCTGGTGCGGGGCAAGCTGCTGCAACAAATCAAACTCTCAGCCCCTGGAACCATCAAGGTGAAGGTGCTCCCTCCCCACCCGAGCTCACCATGGGCTCCTCTGCGACCTTCTCAAACTGGATGAACCTCATTTTCCGCACTTCGTGGCCGTTTGCATGGGCTGGGCTGCCCAGCATGGCCGAGCCATTCGTGTAAATATCTTCAGTGATGGCATTCAAGGGGGACGGGTTTGCCTGTAAAGGCAAAAGCAAAACCCAGGTTTAGGAGCAGCGCCCAATAGGTCTTGCTGCCTCGTAGTTTCCATTCTCTTTCCAAAAGGCCTTTACCGTAGTCTTTCCCCATTCCCACCCATTAACCCATCACAGTTTTGGCAACAGCTGCCACATCCTATACTCAGCAATTTTCAAGCTATGAGTGTTCCTGAAAAAAAGGAAGGCCTCTGCAGACCTCCTCGAATCAGGCAGCTTGCAACCCCCCAAATTCTGCACCATTAACCTAGCCTCAAGGAAATCTGGATTCTGCAGCTTTCATTCAGCAAACTGCATTAAATCACCTCTTTATTTTGTACGATGTGTTCTACCAGTCAGAAAGAAAAGCAAAATCTGTTTCATTCTCTTTGCAGCTCATCTTATCTTTATGTTGAGCAGGAAGCAACAGAAAACAGGACATTTGGGTGGCTGGACAAGAGCAAATTTATTTATAGCTCTCCTGTCTTCCATGAAACTCAAAGCAGCATCTATCAAAGTCTCGCATCCAAGCCCTGACCTCCTAGACTTGCTTAGCTTCAGCGTGGTCCCTGTTTCACGTGCTCTCAGGCTATGCCCTGCAACATTCTCACTCACATTTCTTCCATACTGAGCTGAGGAAAATAGGCTACCAAGGCAAGACTATGAATGTTTTGTTGTGTCCCATTCATGTCACTGCTCCAACAAGACAGGCTTACTGATGGTCCACCCCATCTCCCAATCAATTGAAATATTTCTAAGCCCCCTGCCCCGCACAAGCACAAAACAAGTTTCTCAAATTTAAAACACATACCATCAAACCCACGATGAGGGCTAGAAACCTATTTTTTTAAAGCATGCTGAATTTCCCAGGATGCACCATTCTAGGCTCCAAGCCCACATTCTGTGGTTGCACGGCATTGCACAATGCCCAAAGTCCCCTGGCCATGAAGTTTCTCCCAGGAGAAAGAGTCCAAGCTGTGAACCAGCTTCCAAACCTGACTTTCTCTGCTGCAATACCTCTTCCCTTGCAATCTTTGGATCTGACCTACAAATGCATAAAGACAGAAACAATGCCACCACTTCTGAAACCCTCACCCAAATCCACATTATAAACAACACCCCCTCTATTAAAATCCTTTTGTACAGGTTAGGTCTTGCTCCACTCTTATCTCCTGCAAGCAGGCAAAGGGCTCAGTTGGCCCACGGTTTAGCCTGCTAAGCAGCAAAACAACACAGAAAGCGGTTGCTTGTCTGCTACTGGAAAGGCCTTATCATTGGACTCCAAGGTTGCTCTTACTGGGTACTTAGCAATGTTTTCTGACTCAGCCACTGAACAGAAAACCTGTTTGTCTTCAACCCCCAGGCACTGATCAGGTCTTGCTTAGCTTCGGCAATGCTGCTATATATTCCACGATGCCGTTGGGATCGCTCCGTCTGCACTTCTGGATCCCTGAATGAGAAGTCAACGCTGGCTAGTGATTCAAGCATCAGACTAGTGATTGGTGGCTAGTGATTCGAGCAACACTGCGGAGACCCAGGTTCAAATCCCCATTTAGCCATGAAGCCCGTTGAATGAATTTAGGCCGGCCTCTTTCTTTCAGCCTTACATCACAAGGAGCCAGTTTGTTGTAGCGGTTAAGAGCGCGGGACTCTAATCTGGAGAGCCGGGTTTGATTCCCCGCTCCTCCACTTGAAGCCACCTGGGTGACCTTGGGTCAGACACAGCTCTCTCAGAGCTCTCTCAGCCCCACATACTTCACAGGGTGTTTTGTTGTGAGGATAATAATGACATACTTTGTAAACTGCTCTGAGGGGGCATTAAGATGTCCTTAAGGGCGGTATATAAATGTTGTTGTTGTTGTTAAGGCTATTGTGAAAATAAAATGGAGAAAGGAAGAACCGTATTCGTCACCTTGAGAAAGCCTGAGATAGAAATGTGAGGGATGGGACAGATAAGAATAGCCAAGATTGTAGTGGAGGACCCCTCATAATGCTTCTAGAGACTTACAAGCAAGGCAGGGTGACGACGGCTTGTTTGCCAGCATCATCCAGAGGTAAACTGCCTCTGACCACGAGGGTTATAGTTAAGCTATCATGGCTGATCTTCTTAGTTCTATTTGGGGCTACATCTAGTCCCCCCACCAAGTAATCTAAAAGAGGTTCCTTTAGGGTCTGCAGCAACCCTACCATCGTCAAACATCCAGCACACACTAACAGAGTACCACATTGACACTGGGGTTCATTCACATTAACATATAAATATCTAAACAACATTTTCTTGTAACATAGGATTTTTATTAAATTTGCTGACTCTATCTCAGTTGATAAAAAAAAAGAAAATATTTGAAACTAAAAAAAAAACCAACGATCTGAATGCTGAAATGTCACATTTCAACAATGTCCAAAAATGTGTTCCAGTTCCAAACTGAATTGGTTCTGCCATGTAAGTATATTCATTTCAACTGGCTGTCCATCGGAATACAGTTGATATCAAAAGCAGGGCCGTTTTCACACTACTTATCTGCTCCCGGAACGTTGCGAAACATCGCGCAAAACTCTCGTGAGAAGATACGATCTTCCGCATTTTTTGTGTGATGTTTCGCAACGTTCCGGGAGCAGGTAAGTAGTGTGAAAACGGCCCAGATATATGGGGGAGGGGGTTGTGCTGGGTGTGCATGCATGCGCCAGAATTACAACAAACGGGCATGCACACGTGCACAGACAAACCCTGACTTCCTCAGCCAAGAAGATGCTCAGAATTATTTACTCCTTCAAGCTAGATATTTACTAATCCAGTTTTGTACATACCACACTAGCCCCTGGGCCACTCCAATCTAAAACCCTTAAGTATGTATGTTTTACTATGTTTATTTCTATTCCCACCATTCACCCTGGGGCAGCATAAGAACAGTGAGTTGCACTCAGAGCTTTCCTAAGGCAACGCAAATAAACCCAGATGTCCCTGGTTAGATATTATTGGTTTTACTGCATCATTTAGCCTGCTGGGCCAACAGCCACTGCTGCTAGTCTGTCAAAGTAATGCTTACATACTCAAAGCCTGTGGCAGTTAAAGTGGCCGAAAAGACAGAAATTCTGCACCCAAATCCTTTCCCTGGGCAATAATACAAAAGTGAACAGCATGGAAGAAAGACTGGGCAGAAAAGCAAACCCCAAGACCCCCGAGGTTAAAGCCAAAGTGGCAGGGTAGACGCAAAACTGGAACCGTATGGATTTCCCTTTCACCAGACGGAGTAAAAACCACTGGCACAGATGGCTTTGAAAGGCTGCGGCCCTGTCGCTTTACAGGAGCGGCTGGAAGCTGCTCTTGATAGATGTGAGCACTCCACATCTATTTGTGGAGGGTTGGTTAGCAAAGGAAGTCCGAAAACGAGGAGGACATTGTATCAAGTCATCAGCTGTTTACAATCTCAGGATTTATCATATTTCTTTATTTTAAAGATTTACCCTCTACTTTTCCTCCCCAATGGTGACCAAAAGAGGCTTAAATTATTCTCCCCTCCTCTATCCGATCTTCACAACAAACACCCTGTGAAGTAGGCTAGGCTGAGAGAAAATTAGGGGCCCAAGATCACCTGGCGAACTTTCCTGTCACAAATTTGAACCTGGGTCTAAGGGCTGCTTTAGTCATGCAGGTTTTTAAAGAGTTGGGTCTAGATTCACCACACCCACCTCCAGTTCCCACAGCTGCTAAGTGGCTGCGGGAAATGACTGTTAAGAAATAAAGGAGAACCCAAACGGCCTCAGAACGCCTCCGCAGGGGGAGGAAGGGCTCCTGGCACTCTCCTCAAGCCATTTTACAAAATAGCGAACGGGGCAGGAGTCTCTGTTTTTGCTGTTCCATGTGGAGTATTCTGTGCACATGGAGCAGTAAAAACAGGGAAATGCTATTTTGACACAGGGGAAAGGCTTGGTGAGGGGAGCCCTTCCTTCCCCTGCTGTAGTGTTCTGGGGCTGTTAGGGCTCTCTTTTATTTTTTAACAGCCATTCCCCACAGCTGCTGTGCGGCTGCTGGGAACCCAAGTTGGATCTGGGGAACCTTGACCCAGCTCTTTAAAAATCTGCATGTCTAGAGAGACTCTGACGCTCTAACCACCACACCACGCTGTGGCTCATTCTTAGCTATCAGTTGCCTCCGTCACATGCATGAAGTAGAACTCCTACTTGATCGGACAATTTCCTGGATGATAGTTACTGCGTTCACAGAGCTAAGTAGAATTTCAAGATACAGAGGAAGCATATCTCTGAATACAAGTCACAGAGAAGGGGGCAACGGAGAAGAGTTATTATCTTGAAGCCTAGCTCGTGAGCTTCCTAGAAGCATCTGGCTGGCCACTGAAAAGGCCTCTAGTCTCATTCGGGGCCAAGCTACAAGTGACAAATGACACTTGAACGGCAAGTGAACAGACTCATGGGTATTCCTCACGCGATCAAGTGGAGCGCAAGTGAACAGGGAGGAATACACAGGAGTCTGTTCACTTGCCGTTCAAGTGTCATTCCTCACTTGTAGCTTGGTCCTCATTCTGCAGGTTCCAGTGGTGTTTATATTGTTACGACAAACAAGAAAAGAAGCCTAGCCATGAATAAAATCAAAAGAAGCTCCATGGATGGATTTGATTTAAATCATAATTTAAATCACTAGTCAGGAACACTTGATTTAATTACCGCTTTTGACATAAAAGTGTATTCTTCTTGGTGGTTATAACCTTAACCCACACATCTGCAGAGGGACAGTTTAGTTGCGATCTGTCACTTAATTTGCTCTCTATATTATTTATTTTAAAACATTGTTCTGTTATCCCTGATGACACATATATACAGTCCGAGAAGTGCAGAACTAAGCAGCTTTGATGGAATCTTGTAAACTAAGCACTGAGTCCTATTGGAAAGATAGAAAAATTAGCTTAAATAATCTATACGGGAACCCCATGAAAGGTGGTCCCTAATCCACAAACCACTGAAATTTTCAAAATTTTCTTAATCATTATTAATATATTGTCTCATAATAATGGAATTTATAATTCCTATTTCATGGTATGTTTGATCTATAATGTATTTTAATTAAAACTTAATTTTTTAAAAGGCAGTATAGTGTAGTGGTTAATGTGTGTGTTCAGGATCTGGGCGACTCAGGTTCAATCCCCACTCTGCCACAGAAGCCATGAGCCAGTTACACTTTACAACAGCCTACCTCATAGGGCTGTTGTAAGGATGAGATGGAGGAGAAGAGAATGATGCAGGCCTCTTTGGATCCCCATTACGGGCTCTGGATCCCCGCTGGGGAGAAAGATGGGATATAAATGAAGTAAATAAATTAATTAAAACTCTCTTTTAGTTCGGTTTATTCCTCCAAAAGCATTTGATCAAAAATCTGCTTTAAAATTTTTAAAATGCGAGCTTTTTATTTTTAAAAAAACCCACATTGGTTTGAATGGGAAGCCTTGGAAGTGAGACTGCTGAACAGTGTAGCAACCGCATTGAATAAACACTCTCCGGCTGCTTCCTCCTGCATTCTCCTCTGGTGGCAGTCCTGGCCTAGGTTCAAAGTGCCTGTCAGGGGAGCTGAGTCAGCCCGGCCTCATCTCTTATCTCTGCTTCTTCCCCTTGAAGGAGTCCGTGAGGCAGCTCAATGCCATATCTCTTGGCTCAGCAAAGATTTCCCCAGAATGCAGCACATTCCAGGAACCAGCACAAAGGTTGGTCTAGCCAGGACACTCCCCACCCCCAGCTCAGCATGAACCTTGGCTTTCAGTTGAGGGATGCATGCCAAGAGCCTTTTCCTAAATCTAAAAGGTGGATCTGGCATGTGGAGAATGAGCCCCATCTACGCATGCTTCTAACCAGGGCTTTTTTTCTGGGAAAAGAGGTGGTGGAACTCAGCGGGTTGCCCTCGGAGAAAATGGTCACATGGCTGGTGGACCCGCCCCCTGATCTCCAGACAGAGGGGAGTTTAGATTGTCACGGCGCGGAGGGCAATCTACTCTCTGTCTGGAGATCAGGGGGTGGGGCCACCAGCCATGTGACCATTTTCAAGAGGTTCCGGAACTCCGTTCCACCACGTTCCAGCTGAAAAAAAGCCCTGCTTCTAACAGCTGTCAGGTGTACTGAACAATTGAAGCACTGTGGAGGAGCTGATCACAGGGAGTAGGGGAGGCTGCAGAAATGTGGACCTCCTCCCAGGCAAACAGCCACAGTTGCCAATTGACCTGGAGAAAAATGTCCTGCCCTTTCAACAGAGGTTTAATGGGATTATTTACAGGTGATTTACATCCATGCCGTGAAAAGCTTCCACTGCCAATTTCAGCACATTAAGCCTCTATAAAATGGACTGGACGTTTTTCTCCGCGCCAGTTGGCAACCATAAAAGCAACTGCTGATCGGTATCACAGCCGCCGGAGGACCAGTTGAGATGAGGGTTCAACCCCTGTGGGCAAGGCAAGGACCGCACTGGCATATGGCTCAGATGATTTTGGAGTTTTCAGTCACTATTTCAACTTGAGAATTCCCATTTAGATACTCCTTTGTGCCAATCAAAACCACAGGTTGCATCCAGTGGACCTCATCTGCTAGCAAAGGTACTTTCTTCTGAGAGGAGGAGCCTTCACATTATGGAAAACCTTCTTGCATTAGGTTCCTTCTGCTGGAGGAAAGTCCCTCTGCTAGCAGAACAGGTCCACAGAATCCAACACTGTGATCCTTTATTTTCACATCATGTTTGCTCGCACTAAATTCTCCCCATAAAACGTCTGTGTTTTTCTATGATAGCTATGCACAAGGAAATCTGCATTACATACTATGTCCATAATCTATGTATAAATAACTCACATTGTATGTATGAATGCCAGATAATTACGTACAAAAACTGTATGACATGTGCACACAAACCAATGCACTAAAACCAACAGTGAAAAGCAAATAACTGAGACAATCGGCGGAGTATAAAAAGAAACAGGGAACATTTGCTCATCCCAACCAGAATGCAGGCGCACATGCAGCAGGACTTGGCTTTCTGCACCCAGTGCTCTGCTCTTGTCCAAAATTACAAGGAATTACAAAGAAAACAACAAAATACATTCTTCCCCGGTTCTATTCCCATAACCTGCCCACTGCAGCTCCTGTTGCAGGAAATTGTTTGCTACTGACCCTTAATGCAACTGGGCCTTTGATCTTTCAGAAATCAGACAAGGACAAAAACATTTTTAGTGTTCAGACACCTAGACATTTCACGCAGCGGCCTACATGCTTAACGTGCCTTCCCCGGTGTTGCTCAGAGCTGCAGCCATGGACGCCCACCCCTCCACCCCCAAATTCTCCTTTGAAAAAAGAGGAAACATCTGCAGGAGGCTACAACCGTCACAGATAAACTATCAGCAGCAAGATAATGCAAAACAAATTGGAGAGGGAGCTCACCAGAACAATGACAATAGCTTCTGATTGAGTGAGAGTCAAGGCAAGCTGGGGAATCTTATCATCCAGCCGGGCACCCTAGGCTGAAACAAGTCCGGTTGCCTCCAAAAAGCACCGGGGGTTGCATGTACTACAGACACACCTTGCAGGGACAAACAGAGTGATGGAAAAAACAATGAGAGGGACAACATAAATGGCTGTGTGTGTCTAGGAACCCAAACATTTGGTAGGAAAGGTTTGGAGAACTAGCAATGTTTTTATAGGCAGGTGATCTCTGTGGGATCCCTGTGGTCACCATCTCCCTGATATATTCTGCAACTGTGAGCAAAAATACTGCCACTGGTTGTAGAACTGCAAGACTTGCTGGTTTTGCTCTTGCATTACATGACTTATTTCCTGTCTAATGTTGCTGATAAGATAGAAAAGGCAGCAATTTAGACTTGATTGTACTGTTGCTGATCAGTTGTGACGTCGACCCAGTGTGGTGCAGTTGTTAGAGTGTCACACTAGAATCTGGCAGACCCGGGTTCAAATCCCCACTTTATCATAAAGCTTGCTGTGCTACCTTGGCCTAGTCATTCCTTATTCTGGAAGCAGCTAAGAGGAGATGCTGGCTTCCAGGTAGCTTTAACGCGCTGCCTCTTTCAACCCAGATTGTAAAGGAATCCTTACTTACAGTTGGAGCCAGTGAACAAGACATGGTTCAATCAGAAGCAAGATACATCTTTATTGGTCCAGATTTATTTGTAGACAAGCAGTAAATTCATGATAGCTGTTGCATCCTTGCTTGAGGGGGTAAGATGCCAAACAAAGGGATTAAGAGGACTATCAACTTTTAACACCTTCACAGGAAGCCTACAATAAACGTCTATATTGGAGGGGGGGACTACAATTCCCATGAGTACCAATTGTTAAAGGGACAGCACATAGTTCTGACTATGCAGATACCGAGGCTTTCTAAGCTGTGGTAACAGTACATTCCCTCTTAATGCAACCTACTCCACAGGACACTTGTGAGCATAATACAGAGAAAGGAGAGCTATGTACTCTGCCTGAGATCCTAGCAGGAAAGGCACAATAAAAATGTATGGAAAAGAGAGGGAGAGATCATGCAGCATCTCCGCCTGATTAATGCTGTAAACAGGCCCCACCAGCCTCCCAGCAATCATAACGCTCTTGCTCGGAATTGTGATGTAGTTTGGCCCTTTAGTTAGAAAAGGTTGATGACCCCTGCTCAGATCTTATCAAAGATGCTCAAATATAGTAAATGTGATGTAGGACAAAGACAGGTAATCTGTGTACACTCCAGCTATAGCCACATCAGCGGCTCTTGTTAATTTTCAGCTTTTTCCCACCAACCTGCTCAGTTTCCTATTCATAAGCAGTTGCCTTATATGGGGTCAGATCATCTAACCCAGTGCTGTTCCACCCCCAGTTAGCAGTGGCTCATCAGGGTCCATAAGCTGTATTCTTTTCCAGCTCTACTACCTGGATCCCTCTAACTGGCGCAATCATGAATTGAATCTAGGACCTCTGACATGCAAAAAACATGCCCTTTAGACGACTGAGCTGTAGGCTGTTGCCAGTTTGGTATAGTGGTTAAGAGTGCGGGACTCTAATCTGGAGTACCAGGTTTGATTCCCCACTCCTCCACTTGAAGCCAGCTGGGTGACCTTGGGTCAGTCACAGCTCTCTCAGGGCCAAGCTACAAGTGACAAATGACACAGGTTGGACACATGTCAGCGTCCCTCAAATTTTGATGGGAAATGTAGGCATCCTGGTCTTGCAGCTTGGCTCTCCAACTGCTGTCCAATGGACTTTTCAACTGTCATTTGTTGAACATTCCGCCAAGCTGCCTACATTTCCCGTCAAAACTTGAGGGAAGCCGACAAGTGTCCAACCTGTGTCATTTGTCACTTGTAGCTTGGCCCTCAGAGCTCTCTCAGCCCCACCCACCTCACAGGGTATTTTGTTGTTGTGGGGATAATAATGACATACTTTGTAAACCACTCTGAGTGGGTGTTAAGTCATCCTGAAGGGCAGTATATACATCGAATGTTGTTGTTGTTGTTATAAAGTTCTCTTTCTCTTTTCTAACCATCCTGCACTTTGCATCCCTAGATTCTTTGTGTACTGGAGAAGCATGATGTCACTTCAGGAAGTGACATCACCAGCCATGGGTGTGCTTCCGCACTTTGAGCAGGGCTGATTCTGGTCTGTTTGGGGCTAAAATTGGCCTCAGCAAAGCACAGGAGCACACCCACAGCTGTTGCGATGATGTCACTTCAGGAAGTGACATTGTTGTGCCCCGCCAGGAGCACGCCCAGTGTGCGCTATTCCAGGTTGCCTGCCAGTGGCGGGCAATCTCTGGGGGGTTGCCACCTCTCAATGGGCAATGGGGAAACCCCTTGGAAGATTGCCCACCACCAGCAGGCAACTGGGAAGTATAATATTGTCCAGCAGTACAACTGCACCACACGTGTAGCCTTCCCCTCAGTGATTTGTTAGTCAGACAGGCTATTAATGTGTGTTTAATGTTTTGCCATATAAATAGGTTGTGTTTTTGTTTCTGCTGGTTAATATGGGGTTTTTGAATATTTGTTACCGTGGTTTAAAAATGCAGGCCTCTAAAACAAGGAAGGGCTGGATAGGCGAGTGAGGCATGCTGTGATGGTAGCTGAACCCTAGGGGCAGAACAAACCGCAGTTTAGTCACAGAGATGAGGGAAATGAGTCAGTCACAGTCAGTGAGTCTGTGTGGAAGCCAGAGAAAGTATGTGTGGAAATCTGTATGAGAGGAGTGTTATTCTATTAGTGAAGTGCTGAGGGAAGAAGCCTATGTGTTTGTCTTTGTGGATGAAATCAGCCTAAGTGACAACTGTGTGGAAAATCAGTCTTTGTGACGAGGTCTATGGAGAAATGTTGAAGGATCTGTGCCTCTTTTGAATCTGCCAAGTTTATAAACTATTTTGAAACCAACACTCTTTAAATTACTCAGAAATTATGCATTATGTACTTATAAATACATTATGTTCTGGCTAAATAAAACACTTTTTTCATCTGGAATATAGGATCCCTTTTTTTTTAACTTCACAACCAGTCCTACACATTGATGATTCTGTCATGCTACCATCTATAACTAAGCCTTACTGTACTACAAGTCCAACTAAGGCAAGGGCCTTTGGTGGCAGTGAAAATCTAAGATAACACCAAGGAATTGAGGCAAGCAGCAATGTACAGGTCACATAAAGGGGGCAAATGCCAGAGGGGGTCTTCTAACTTTCCTGTCCACCATCACCTCCAATCCCAGTTTGCAATTCTTCAGGAGCCAAACATGCAGGCTGACATTTGCAAACTGACATTTTACTCCTGGGTAAACACTCCATCTTGGTGCTTTAAACAGCAGGCTTGACAACATATGCAATCTAGCCTATGGTTTAAAATGCCAGCCTGGAGTCGGGTGCCTTCTTGCATGCAGAATCACTCAATAGATAAGTGCTCCAGTTTGCTGAAAGTAAATGTATCCACACATGCTGCAGTTTCACATAGCAAGAGATGGGGGAGGGAGGATAGCTCTTATCGCATCACAAAAATCAGTTCTTCTGTGTAATGATTTCTTAAAAGGCCAGTACCTAAAAGTGAAAACTAATAATAAGTCATAACCTGGGATGAGATGCAGACTGCATCAGCTCTTTCTGGTAAACCCCAGAAATATCCTGGGATATATCAGCTGGAATACATCTGCCCTTCACCACCACTTAAGGAAAGGGTAAGCTCCAAGCCTCCCTGAAGTGCAGGCTTCATGCCAGGGGCTGGAAACTTGGCTCTTTTAATTGATGATAATTGCAAATGTGGCTCTCTATGAGCCAAGGAACGAGTATCACTGCTTTAGAGACTTCTTCATTGAAGAGGAGAGTAAGGAGAAGAAGGGCTGCTTAATCCATTCCCCACAAACCATTTTTGCATTCAAAGCCACTTCTCTTCCCAAGCTACTTTTTCTACCTTTGGAGTTCAACACTGGTTTGTTTAAATAAACAACAACTAGGGTCAGCTCCAATACATGTGCTGGAGTACAATACATAGTTTGCTCCTTAAAGATGCAAGTGGAACAAAATAGCCACTATATGCACCTCTCCCATATCTATGAGATCAAATCCAAATCCAGCATACAACTTGCAGTATTACAATTCCAATATGGAAGCAACCCGGGCTTTCTCAAAATAGGGAAAGGCAGATAAATATGAAAGGAAATCAGCTCCCTTCCCCCAGAGCTGCAGTAAATGCAAAGCAGAGCATTAACAGGTTCAAACATTAACAAGACCATTCATTTCTATGTCATTAGTTCCTTTTAAAAGCCACTATTTTGGCCCAAAGGTCATGCCAGATCCATAGCATGCTTTACTGGCTTCTCTGGCAAGCGACCCAAAACAAGAAGGGGAATAACACCACCTGTTTAGCAATCGGTTCGATCCAAAGAACTGTGGCTTAGTTCTGACTGACTAGTGGTAAAGCTGTCTAGGTTACGCCACTTCAGACTGGACACATGGAGATCACGACAATGTTCAGGAGCAAGACGAAATGCTCATGCGCACAGGAAAAGTAAGTGTCAAGGAGGGAGTTAATCTAAACTTTTCTGCAACATGTTAGTTTTTGATGTTAGAATTATTTTTAAATGGCATTCCACGTGAGCCCCTCAAACTGCAGTCTGAAGGGCATATGGCACAGACACATTTTTTATTCCCGTCATCCATCAAAACTAAGCCTATATTGGTGGGAAAACTGATATCAGGCTCAAAAGGAAAGCCCAGTTCACATGGCTAGAAAAATCACTCAACAGGAAAGAGATGGTTGGACGGAATAGCAAAGTTGGGGGGTCAGGGTGAATTACAACTCAAAGACTGGTGCAAGGCATTATAATTTTCAGTAAAGATGCCCCTGTCACCTATGAACTCAAGACCACATTATACACTTTAAAAATGCTTCAGAATCCAAGATTTTGTGCTGCTGAACAATAACATAATTTACAAGATTGCTGGTCCACATGTCTACACTAGCCTTTTGCAGTTCCCAGGTAGTCTGAAACAAAGCAAAAACCTCACATTTTCAATTAACAAAGCCTGATTGCCTGCACTCATCACATGCAACCTGTTCAATAGTAAGCTGCACGCCTGATCCCAGTCATAAAGACACCTGCGACTCACCATGCAAAGAGCCAAATGTCTGTAAAACAGAGCTGTGCATCAAGGCAAATTTAAACTTGTTTCTGCAAAATTACACAGTACACAGTCTGGGGTCCCCACCCTGCATTAAAGTCAGACACGAGGTGCAGGTTCTCCTTAACACCTATGCAAGTGTTGTTCAATTCGGATTGCAACTGTGGCGCACGTGAAGACGAGTCTTTCTCCCTGTGCTGTCTTCCCGATCTAAAACCAACAGGCTAAGCAGTGACCCTCCAGGGACTGTTTCAGGCTTGAAACATGGCACGTACCCTGGCCTCAGCCTGGGTAAAGAGGGCACCAGAAACCTGGAACTGATGAGCCATTTAAAAAAATTCTCTTCACTTTGAAGCTGGAGGCTACAGACAAATGGCCCTCCTGCTGACTGGCGAGTGTTTCAGCAGCTATCACAGCACAAATGCTCATTCTAATGCGGCCTCCACAGAGCGCAAACTGAACAGAAAACTGCCACATAAACAGTGGTCCATTAATAGGAGCATCACGTCTAAGATTCCAGGAACAGTTGGACAAATCAAGCGGCGAGCCGATCTCGCTTGCAAGACTGAGTTCAGCACGGCCCGCCACAGTTCAGGCAAGGTGCTGACAAGCCAGAAGCACTTTTGGAGGAGAGTTACAAAGACCAGGTCATGTGAGGAAAGATCGAAGAATCAGTACCCAAAGAAAAGATGGTAAATTGGATGGTAAAGATGGTAAATTGGATGTCAGAAAAAGAGAAGCACCAGGGCTTTTTTTCTGGGAAAAGAGGTGGTGGAACTCAGTGGGTTGCCCTCGGAGAAAATGGTCACATGGCTGGTGGCCCCGCCCCCTGATCTCCAGACAGAGGGGAGTTGAGATTGCTCTCCGCGGCGCGGAGAGCAATCTCAACTCCCCTCTGTCTGGAGATCAGGGGGCGGGGCCACCAGCCATGTGACCATTTTCAAGAGGTTCCGGAACTCCGTTCCACTGCGTTCCAGCTGAAAAAAAGCCCTGAGAAGCACCAACTGCTCTGCTGCCCCCGTTTCAACTGTGGGTTTCAATCAGATTTTTCAAAACATAGCCAAAATCCCAGTGCAGCTGGAAACGAGAAACATACATCTTTCTTGTCATGACCAGGCACCATGCCAATGATCTACTAGAATGGACCACTCTCTTCCATGTGACCTCTGAAGACCGGTTGAAGTTGTCGTCCTTCATATTTATACCAAGTCAGATCATTTGTCTGTCAACTTCAGTTTTCCCTGCTCTGATTGGCAGTAGCTCTTCCAGGGGTCTCATGCAGGGAAGGGTCTTTACCAACAACTACTAACCAAGTTCCTTCAAGAACAGATGCCAAAGACTGAACATGCAATGTTAAGCATGAAGAGCACACGTGCTACTGACTGAGCCACAGACCCTCACGAAGAGCTCATGGGGGAAGCACTTTTAGCGACAGCTCCCAGAAGGAGAAGGAAATCCTTTCCCTTCAGAGCCTATTAGGGCCTACACTAGGGATAGGCAACTCTTTCAGTCCCAAAGCCCACAATTTCTACCTGTGAAGGTGTTGCTGTACTGGTTGGATATACTGGTTTTACTTGGCCAGACATACTGGGAGCGAGATGAGCTCCAGAAGAGCTGCCAGCACCTCAGGGGCTTGCCTTGGCTCCTTGGACAGACAGACAGCCTTGCCCACCAATCAAAATAAGCTAACATGCTGCAGGTTGCCTCCCCCTAGCCAAAACTTTGCTGCATTCTAAAGGAAGGGTGAAGACGTTTGGCTTCAACAAGCCCTTTAAAGAATCATGAGAGCACACAGAATAGGTAGTTCTGCCTGCAAACTGGGCTATGGGGATAGATCCAGAGGAGTTAGCCGTGTTAGTCTGTAGTAGCAAAATCAAAAAGAGTCCAGTAGCACCTTTAAGACTAACCAATTTTATTATAGCATAAGCTTTCGAGAATCAAGTTCTCTTCGTCAGATGCCTGATCAAAACTTGTTTTGATCAGGCATCTGACGAAGAGAACTTGATTCTCGAAAGCTTATGCTATAATAAAATTGGTTAGTCTTAAAGGTGCTACTGGACTCTTTTTGATTGGGCTATGGGGGAGAGAGACTGAAAAAGCAGCCATCTGTCTCAGGCCAAAACTGGATTTTGTGGCTGAAGGGAGACTACGAGATGCTTACGACGTGTGCGCTTTAAGTTGCCCGGCTGCAGGATAAAGTCTGGGCTCAGGAAAGTGCAGGATCAGGAGGTGCTTCCTTTGTACCAAAATCTTCTGCCGCTTTCCGAGCGGGAGAGTTCTGCAGCTGAATCAGCACAAGCACAACAGCCACTTCCAGTTCTGACCAGATGCAGCCAAAAAAAAAAAAAACCCACCCAACCCAGCCGCCAGCTTCCTCTATAGCAGAGCATTGTAGTGTCTCTCTCCAAAAGGGACTGGGGCAACTTGGCCTCTCTCAAGACACCACTATGCCCCTGTACCTTTCAAGCTCATGATCAACAGACCAAGATCGAACAAGACGGGCAGGGTGGTAACAAAAGGGGAAGTAAGAAACAGGGGCAGTTCTTACCATTTTTAGTCTCCTTTAAAGGCAACGGGGTAGGGGCTTGTTCATAAAGTCCACATCACAAAAATGGCAACTACATTTCACAAGCAAGACAAGGCACACCATGCAATCCCTGTGCACTCCTTTGCCCGGCACTGGCGCATTGACAGAAATCTAATCCTATATATCTGATCTTCACCAAGAAATGCTACAAAGAACAAACATTCCCCAAGGAATACCCAAAAGCCTGCTCAAGGACCCTGTTGATCACAGGATCTGTTAGAAACAGAGCACCCCTTCCCCTTGTCCTGCCTTGACCTTTCTCTATCCCTTTCTCTATCACTCTTCTTTACCTGCCTGGCTCCACAGCTGGCTGGGATATTCTGTCCTGAATAGCTGCAAGAATGTAGTATTTTGCAGAGTTTGGCCCCCATGCTCTAGAGAACCTGCCTCTGGCCCCGTTAAAGCACACCAAAAAGCCACAGGCAGCACAGGAGCTTCAACACAGAGTTTCCAATTGCTTCCCAAAGAGAAGAAGGGACCCTCCAAGGAAGCTTTCAATCTTGCAACCTGCACTGCAGCTGGAGTAGAAAATACAAACAGCCCCAGGCTACTGAATCCTTACATGGGATTTCAGCCAGAAGTATGACGTTGGGATGGACCCATCCCTCGCAAACCTTAACCCCCCACACAAATGCCCAGTGAAAGGGTTACAGCCTTCATGAGCACCATTTACTGGGAAGCAGCAAAAAGCACTGGAACTGCCCAGTCTCTGGTTCTTTCAGACAAACCTTTTCATTATATTCCTGCTGCTGCTCAGCCATGTTCTCAGAAGTGCAGTTTATTATTAGTAGTAGTACTGGAGTTCTGCATGTCCTTCATCAGTAATGCTGAGGGAAAGCCCACTCTGGCTTTTTAGACTCCACAAACAAGTGCCCAAATAGGTCCTGACCGGCTTTTAGCATCGAGAGTGAAAATCAATGGTGTGGTTGGATCAAATAGCGGTAGCTTAAATCACCCCAGCCGGTGTGGCAGAGCAATCTGAGTGTCAGACTAGGATCTGGGAGACCAAGGTTCAAATCCTCCCTCTGCCATAGAAACTGGCTAGGTGACCTTGGGTCAGTCACCCCCTGTCAGACTAACCTACCTCCCAGGTAGTTTCAGGCAGGTAGCCTTGCTGGTCTGTCCTAGAGGAGCGAGATTCAGATCCAGTAGCACCTTAAAGACCAAACAGATTTCTAGGGGAAGAGCTTTGGAGAGCCAGAGCTCCCCGGAAAGCTGATCGTCTGGAAATCTAGTTGGTCTTTAAGGTGCTACTGGGCCCGAATCTCGCCCTTCTACCTCACAGGGTTGTTGTTGTGAGGATAAAGCAGAGGAGGCGAGAACGATGTTGCAACTAGCCGCTCTGGGGTATAAATAAAAAATAATAATAAAAATAACCTAACGCCTGGAACATTTGCAGCAAAATATCACATGCAAACCAACAATGGCCGGAGCAGCCCCCCCCCGCCCCACCTCATAGGTGGCAACCCCCCCTCCGAACACGAGCAGGAAGGAGGCGCCTCGGGCCGCTCCACTCGTGCCTTCGTCAGTGTAGCGCGCTGGGCTGCCGCGGCTGCGTCTTCCCGGGACCCTCCTCCCGGAGGGCCGGCGCTCCGGTCGCCGCCGGCGCGTCTCACCTCGGCCTTGGGCTTGTTCTGCAGCAGGTGCTCCAGGTAGAGATCCGAGAGCGCCGTCCGCATGCTGCTCACGCTGTCGTTCCGGCCGGATTTGAGCGTCATGGTGGGAGGCCGGCCCCGGCTGCTCCGCTCCCCGGAGCTGTGCGGCTGGGCAACGGCTGGCCCCGCTTGCTGCAGCAGAGCGCGCTCGCCGGAGAAGCTCCGCTGGCGCCCCAACCCCGTTGCGAAAAGGGCGGCCAGCTGCTCCGGTGCGGGAGAAAACGGCGAAGAGGGAGGGCCGCACGCCGAGATCCGCCTGCCGGGAGGAGCTTAGCAGGGAGAGTTTTCCCTCCCCGGCCCGCAGCAGCCTTTCCCTTCGCCTCGGAAGCTCCGCGCGGGTGCAGAAAGCGGGCAGCGGCCGGGAGCGCGGCGCGCGCCGTCCGACCTCTCCAAGCAACGCCGGAGCCCCCGCTCCCCTCCCCTCCCGCAGCCGAGTCCCTCGCCGGCTCACGGAGCGACCCTTAGTGGGGCTGAGCCGGCCGAGCCTTGCAAAATCCAGCCGTTTTTCGGCTGGAGCGAGTTGTTGTTCTGGCGCCGTGAGGATGAAAGGCTGCACCCACTCATCGTTGGCTCTTGCGCAATTGTGTTGCTCTAGCAAAATGACACCAGAGTTTCTTGTGTGTGGACATGGCAGGCTTGCCAACCTCCAGGCGGTGGCTGGAGCTCTCCCGGAATTACAGCTGATCTCCAGGCAGCGTAGATCAGTTCCCCTGGACCAAGTGGCTGCTTTGGAAGGGGGGCTCTTTGGAATCCTATCCTCGCTGAGCTACTTTCCTCCCCTCATTCCTCTTTCCACAGGCTCTGCTTCCAAATCTCCAGGAATTTTCCAAGCCAGACTTGGCAGCCCTACTGAGCCTCATATCTGTGCCCTTCCCCAGAGCAGTTGTGAAACAAGGTGCTGCATTGGTCTAATCCAATAGGGTGCTTCTTTATACTGTTATGCTCTGTTGCAAATGATTACTAGAATGGTGTGTGAATGCAGCCAAGGTTGTAGGGTTGCCAACTCCAGATGGAGAGATTCCTGAAGATTTCCGGGTGGAGCCTGGGGAGGATTGGGGGTGGGGAGGGGAGGGATTTCACTGAGGTATAATGCCATAGAGTCCACCCTCTAAAGCAGCCTTTTTCTCCAGTAGCACTGATCTCTGTAGCCTGGAGATTTGTTCTGATCTGGGAGATCTCCAGGCTCCACCTGGAGGTTGGCAGCCCTACTTGGCTAATGAAACAGTTGTGTGCCCTAGAGAGCTTGCAATGGAGGCAAAGAGAAGAATATGTGCTCAGTTCAGTTGTGGACAACAAAAAGAGAAGAAAAACAACAAACCTGGAAACCAAGAGTAGTCAAGGAGGTTGGAATAACAGAAAAAAATAAAATTGTTGAAAATAATTAAAAATATTAATTAAAAATGGTATACCGTTTAATTAGAAATACATAAATTAGATTAAAAACATAAAACCCTGTATATACATAAAATAATAATCAGGTATAATAGTACAACACTGCCATACGTACAGAACCAATAAAACCAGAGGTGTTTTGGCCTAGCATACAATGAATCTGAATACTAAAACATTTCAACATTAAAATACATGTAAAATAAAGTATATATAAAATATTGGGAGTATGCCAAACATAACAAGTCTTCACCCACCTGCTTCCTGGTGTACATACATGCAGCAATGTATGTGCGTGTAGGATTATCACATGCAGGATTTGCATAATTCCCTGTACTAGAGTCACTTTTGTGTAGAAATTTTTGTAACACATGAATTGATATTTTTAACTTGGGTACAAATATTCAAGAACAAATATCTGTTCTGTAAAGTATGTGTGCTATCATTTTACCATTTTTCTTTGAAACATTTAAAAGGTGATTTCTGTCCATATGAGCCTGTCTGTAATTTTGAATTTTTTCTCTCCCATATTTTTATTGCTGATTTTTACTACTATTGGTCTGCTGTTTTTGGATTTTTTTCTGTGTGTGTTATTTCTTTTTCTTTTTTCCCCGGTAAGTCACCTTAGGTGTTATTTTTTATAACTGAAGGGTGGGATATAAATCTACATAAAATAAATCAAACAACTTACAAAGACATGGGAGTATGATCCTTTTCCTATCACTGTTTCTGTGCATTTTATTTTGAAAAGTGATTTTTAGCATGCAGGCATCATTCAGAATTGGTTCAAAGTTCATGTAGTTTTTAGCAAGTCACAAGCCTTATTTAGGACAGTGGCGTAGCGATTAAGAGTGCCAGACTACAATGTGGGAGACTGAGGTTTGATTTCCCACTGTACTATGGAAGTTCACTGAGGGCCAAGCTAGAAGTGACGAATTACACTTGAATGGCAAGTGAACAGACTCACGTGTAGGGGTCATTTCGTAGAAAAAGAGCTGGAGGAATTCATTAGCCTAACTCATTAGCATATGTCACGCCCCTTGACATCACCGGAAGTGTGTCATTAGCATGAGTGATTTGCATATGCCACACACCCTGACATCACCTATCCTGACTGTTTTGGCCCCAATCCTGACCATTCAGGGCCAAAATTGGGGCCAAAATGGCAAAAAGGGGCCCAAAATGGTCAAGATTGGGGTGCTGCAGAGTGGGAGAATGATCCACCACCCATCAGAGGCCCGATCCGGGCCATTTCAGCCCCAATCCAGGCTGAAATGGGCACAAAATGGCTGAGTCAGGTGGGCAGGGCCACCTGACATGTAACCTCTTTGGGGAACTGCCGGAACTGTGTTCCTGCACATTCCCCCTCGAAATGAGCCCTGCTCACATGTATTCCTCCCTGTTCACGGGCACTCCACTTGCGCTCCACTCAATCACATGGTCGATCGTGATCAAGTGGAGCACAAGTGGAGCACCCGTGAACAGGGAGGAATACACGTGAGTCTGTTCACTTGCCATTCAAGTGTAATTCGTCACTTCTGGCTTGGCCCTTAGTGACCTTAGGTTGGTGCCTCTCTCTCTTAGGCTAACCAGCCTCACAGAGTTATTGTGAAAATAAAAGGGAGGAGAATGATGTTGTCAGCTACTTTGGTGAGAAAAGCAGGGAGTAAATAGCGGGATAAATAAAACAATAAATATTAGCGGTTCCAGTAGCTGTTATACTGCTTCTGAGCCATGTGACTTCTTAATCTCAGGTATACGGTGTGGGGGGGGGCGTTGTCAGGGCTCATCTAGTACAAGGAAGGGGGTTACACCATCACAGCAGGGAACTTTGCACTCTAAAGCCACACTGTTTCAGGGAAAACACTTTTCGCTGACATCTGTTGTCCTCTGTTCCTTTGGGACCAAACCTGACATATGCTATTTATTGAACTGTTTTGTGTAAAACAGCACAGTTTATTCAAGGGGAACAACAATATTCTGTTTTTCCTCCTGAAACATCAAGTAATATGATCATTTCAGGTTTTCTAAACATGCTCCACAGAACTGAGGCTTCCCTCCAGAGACAGTAGAAAAACTGCATCAGCTCTTCAGGTGTCTTCAGTCCACTAAGATCCTGCGAAATAGCAGAAAAACATACCATTGAATGAATGAAAGCTCTTTAAGAGAACCAACAAAAAGAGCAAAAATGGCATTGTGCAGCATGGATAGTGACAGAAACCACTGCATCTACTGGATTTCTGCTTGTTCATAGTCACTGAGGACATTTTTAAAAAGAATTTGAAAA
The DNA here is from genome assembly GCF_028583425.1 of Eublepharis macularius. Lineage (NCBI taxonomy): Eukaryota > Metazoa > Chordata > Lepidosauria > Squamata > Eublepharidae > Eublepharis > Eublepharis macularius. Next base: position 22,324,417 of record NC_072802.1, read on the forward strand.
GACTCGCGCGTTAGCATGAGGCTTGGGGCTTTGACATTCATCACTCAATAGAACACTGGCGTAAATACTTCCGGTAGCTACACAGCTGCATTCCACATGTCCACAATGCCATACTACTTATTCAACTAACTTCCTCCAAACCACAAAGTGTTGGACACCAAAAGAACTTGATCCAAAAAGCAATCGTTTTTGAAATCAAAGCGTGATCCAGGGTTTTTTTTCCAGCAGGAACGTGGTGGAACGGAGTTCCGGAGCCTCTTGAAAATGGTCACATGGCTGGTGGCCCCGTCCCCTGATCTCTAGACAGAGGGGAGTTTAGATTGCCCTCCACGCCAAGAGGCGCGGAGGGCAATCTAAACTCCCCTCTGTCTGGAGATCGGGGGCGGGGCCACCAGCCATGTGACCATTTTCTCCAAGGGCAACCCACTGAGTTCCACCACCTCTTTTCCCAGAAAAAAAGCCCTGGCGTGTCATCGTACTTTGACAGAAGGGAAGCCTTTTCTGAGCTCTAGGGACAGGGCTCATCCTCACTGTTTGTTAAAGTCCCCCGGCATTTCAAAAACAGCCCAGAAAAGATTTACCCAAACTATGATCCCCTGCCCCAAGGTGCTCCAGGGCCCTCTTTGACCTTGGAGATGGTTTGTTTTGCCGCCATCTTGAAGACTTTGTGGGTTATATTTCAAAATCAACTGGTTCTTATCAGTCCATGCATTCTTCTCTGTCTCTTTAAGGGTAATAATTACCACAAAGACCCTTCAGAGAGACATTTGGCTGATTGTGCCACTGTTCTAATTGAGGAAGGACACGCTGGGGCATGTTGGGACACCTGGATTATTATGTGACAAACAAAGAAGAAACAAGGCCTGCATGGGGACAGTCAAACAAAGTATCAGGAAGACTTATTTCCTACAGGCCTTCTCATTTGGCCTGCTTAAGAGCTGAGTGAAAGGGCCAATTTAAACAGGACAGTGCTTGGGAAGGATGCAGTTAACTCTTCTCCCATGCCAGTTCCCCAATAAAAATGCCCTCCATCACCAGCTGAATTTGGGGTATCTGTCCCTCACACACTGGGATTGAAAGCTGTGCAAATGAGGATGTGAGCAGAAAGAAGTAAAACGTCCTTTCAAGCTCTGACCCTGATGGAGACACCCCCTTTCCACCCCATGGTGTTTTTAAAGGCCACCATCACTGTAGGCGTAGTCTCTTACGTAGGTATCTCCTTAGGTGGCCCTGAGAGTCAGGAAATAGTTTTGCTTAAGTGCCCACCAGGGGATGTTGGGCAAATCCAAAGCATTTTCTCTGATTAAAAAACATGTCCTAGAAATCAAACATAGCAGCCTGATTTCAAGAGCCACAGAGTTTGTTCGCCCCTATCTTTTGGTCTTTCTTTCTTAAAATCAATACCCCTCCCCCTTATCTACTATCTTACCATCCCACAATACTGCAGAGCTTTTTTGTTTGCAAGACTGAATATTATACCCACAGTGGTTTTACAGGGGAGAGTTTTGAATATGGCTCTATTCTGACAATTCATCCTTGTGGCCTTAATAGGGTTGATACATCCCTTCATGCTAGGGTTCCCAGGTGCCTGCTGGTAGTGAGCAAACTCCCAGGGATTTGTCCCCTCGTCCATCGATCGCCTAGTGATTGGCAGGAGGTAGTAAGCCCCCTGGAGGTTGCCCACCACCAGCAGGCACCCACGGAACACATAACATGCATGCACTCCCTGGGAGCACAGCAACGTCACTTCCGGAAGTGACAGCATCTCACTGGTCATGGGAACATCCCCGCACTTCGTTTGGGGCTGATTTGGGCCCCAAACAGGCTGAATTGGCCCCGTGCAAAGTGCAAGAGTGCTCGCATAGCCAACGCAGTGACATCACTTCCAGAAGTGACATCACCGCATCAGCCCCAGGGGCACACGCATGTGTATGCAAGGACTTTGTGCCCAACATGAGGTAAGTGCCAGGCTCCCTACCCTCTCGGTGGGAGGGGAGTGGGACCTGGCAACCCTAATTCATGCTCTGCTTGAATGTAGGTTCTTCGAAAATATAAGGGATTATTTTATTAAGCCCTTAATTAACCATCCGTCCCCCATCCAGAAACCCTGGCTCTTTTGCTTAGCAATAAGGAGTCCAAATTTACCTTAGCAATTGCAAAATATGTTTCAGTCCTTTTAGCCCTTGCATCCAAAAAGAAATAAGTATTCTCCACTGCTCAAGATTTATGACTCAATGAGCTTCTAGGGGAGTAAAAGGAAAGAGGTTGGGTTTCCATCCTCAAAGTGGGGCCTAGAGTTGTTCTCCCCCACTGATCTCCAGACTATAGAAACCAGTTGCCCTGGAGGAAAATGCAGCTTTAGAGAGTAGACTCCATGGTAAACCATAGATTCTGCCTTCGGAAGCTATGGTTATACCCCAGGGTCTATGAGAAATGTAAGTCCTAGAGTGACGACACATTCTCACTGAGCGCCACCTCCTTCCCAAACTCTGCCTCTCCAGGCACTGCCCCCAGATCTCCAGTAATGTCCCAAGGCGGAGTTCGCAACCTTAGAACGAGGTAAGCTTCCTGCTTATCTAGAAAGAGGGAGCAGATGGATGTCTGTGTGGAAAAAAATGCAGTTCTGATGCCAGACAGAGAGAGAAGGAGACCTAGAAAGCTTCCAGGTGGAGGTGCAAAAATGTGCCCTCTATCATTGCAGCAGAAGCAAGTAGTGTGGGAGCAGGTGGGACTGAGTCCCCTACCACCACCATTTCTCACTCTACTTGTTCCTGCTGCTGCCACCCACCTCCAGCTCCTGCCCCTGCTCCCCATTACAACTGCACAAAAGGACAGATGTGACAGCAATGTTGGCCTGAAAGAACACTCCTTTCCCCTCATTTCCCCTACCAAATAGGGTTGCAGCCCTCTAGGTAGGGTCTTGAGATCTCCTAGAATGACAGCTGAGCTCAGACTACTGTCCCACTGGAGAAAATGGTTCCTTTTGGAGGGGGGAGTTTTGAGGTCCCTCCCCAGGATCTACCTCTGTATCTCCGGAATTTCCCAACTGGAATTAGCAATTTTACTGCCAATAAGGATTGTTAGGACTCCTGCTGCCATCCCCTGCTGCCCACTGCCACGCAGTCAGACTGCAGGAGAAAAATATATTTAAATATCGCCAGTGGTGCAACAGTGTCACATCACTTCTGGAGGAAATGACACCACTCTGCTCTAGGCATCACCAGAAATACTATGGTTGGTTTCCAGCAATTCATGGAGTGGACTGACATCACTTCTGGGTTTCTACTGGAAGTGGCATAATGTCGTTGGACTGATGGTGCTCCCCACATCCCTGCCTCCCCACAGATTCCCACCAGTTGCTGCTGGCTGGCAACCTACCAAGCCATGCTGTAAAGCTACAGTGCGCCTCAGCAAGGAAAAAGAAAAAAGTTCCTTGAATAGCGGAAGGGGTGGTGGTGAGTGGCTGTGTGCCATTTTGAAGGTGGAGCTTAGCTCTGCCGCTCCTCCCTGCAATAGCTATGGGGGCGTGTCCAGATGGATTTTCCACCAACAGCCACCCTTCCATTTCCCCTTTAAACCAAAGAAAATAAATTTATAATATATGTGGGGTAAAGGGGAAAATAGAAGCTAGATGAGTTGTGCAAAGATGGGGCATGATGTCGTTTGGCTGCTCCCCTTAACTGCTGGTCCTTCCTGCTGCTCATGCAGGGAAAAATCACTGTCTGAATCTGTCAGACTCAGAGCGGAACCACAAGTGACAAAAGGCACAGGTCGGACACTTGTCAGCTTCCCTCAAGCTTTGATGGGAAATGTAGGCATCCTGCTCTTGCAGCTTGGCTCTCCGACTGCTGTCCAATGGACTTTTCAACTGTTACTTGTCCAACATTCCGCCAAGCTGCCTACATTTCCCAGCAGAACTTGAGGGAAGCTGACAAGTGTCCAACCTGTGCCTTTTGTCACTTGTAGTTCCGCTCTCAGCTCTGAGTTGCTCCTTGAAGCACCATTGGGAGAGCAGGATCTCTCTCCGTGGGGTAGCAGATCTACTGTTCTGTGGTCTTCCTGCATATTTGTAAATTATGCAAATATTACAAAAATTCCATAGATCTTCACTGTTCTCCCCTTCAAAAGGTTAAAGTGCATCCCCTGAGAATTCTCACTGCTCGGGGACTTGCAGCATCATAAAGAAAAGGACCATGTCATCATCATCATCATCATAAAAATGAGTCCAAATATTGGGAACCCAATCAACTCCCTCACCAACTCTTGGCATTAGTTGCCAGCCACACTCAGGGTACTACGGGGTGTGTGTGTGTGTGTTCTGCATGCACTTACGTGGCACAGCAAAGAAGCAGGATGACCCCCACAGCAACAGGGAAAGCATATAGAGCCCCCCTGGGGAAGGAGAGATGGATGTGAGTCCAAAGATCCTCCATGTAATCTGACAGCCAGGACCGGCGGACACCTGCAGTAGCAACAGGAAGGACGCCTCAGCAATTAAAATAGAACTACATGAATGAAAATAATAGGAAGCAGAAGGAACATTATGCAGCAGCATCTGGATATGTTCCTGGCTTGACTGGTTTCTACAGGGCGATGACCAAACCAGACGAGGCACTGGGAGTTCCATGAATGTTGCTCCCAGGGCTTTATTTTCTTCAAATATCAAGCATGCAGGGACCTGATTCCAACTGGGAGCACAAAGTGAAAGGAAGAGAGGTTTAAGTCTTCCCCACACATGTCTTTTCTAGCCTGAAATAGCCAGTACTTGCTGTATTATAGAAAACATATGGGGACTTGTATGTTTGCAGGGCTAATAGTGGCTACATGGGGGGGACTCCTTAAGATGGGGAAAATGGCATGAGGGGGGATTGTAAAGGGATCTATGTGTTATGTTTGGTATTACATCAGTGGCCTCCAACTGCTTTGACCTTGTGGGCACTCCTGGAATTGTGAGAGGGGTGGTGAGCACAGGGTTCCGATTCACCAGATGTGGGCAGGGGAACTCCTACCCTCTTGCTCCAGGGCTGGAACAGCATTCCCTAATGTGATGTTTTATCATAGAGTTCTGAGTGAGTGCTAGAGCAGCTGATGACACAGAGATGTCATTTCCAGTTACGCAACCTGGCATGTTGTCATGATGTCGGGATGCTGTTCCAGAAATGTCTTCCCCAAAAGTCTCCCAGGGGTTTTCAGCCATAAGTGTACACCACCACAAAATGGCTGCCACAGGACAAAAAGATAAGAGAAAGTGGAACCACACAATACTTAAGGAAAGCCTTACTTAACAATCTTCTTGATTCTCCAGTGGCTGCAGCTATTATTGCAGCCTTTGAAAGCCCACTCTTTTGAATGAGGGCAGCCCATAACAAGCCGGGCCTTATAATGGTCCCACCCACTTTCTAAAAAGTTCAATGGAATCAGTGAGTGCAAGGGGAAGTACCGGTGGGCGCTATGGTGCCCACAGACACTTTGCAGGGGACCCCTGTATTAGAGAGAGAGATGGGAATCAACTATTAGTTTTTAAGTTTTCAACTGGAGGTTGCCATTGACTCTTCTTCCAAGAGGCCTGAGGTGCCACCTAATACTAACTCTGCCCATAGGGTTGCCAAAGCATTTTCAGTAAAGCAATATGAGAATTGGGGTGGGGGGGATGTTAGAGTGTGGCCAACTTATATACGTCCAAGTACGTGAATGTCACGACTCTATAAAACCATCTAATCCATTTCCTCTGAAGGCATGATGTAGACACCAAGTGTTGATTGACATATTCTCCAAAAATACTCGACTAAAAATTGTGTTCTGCTCCTTCTAAGATTTAATCCTTTGTTTAGTTTTTTAACATCTAGCCTGATGAAGAGTTCTGGAGATGTCAAAAGTTTGCACTTTCTTTGTGCTCTTTTGGATGGTCTCATGTTACTTTAGTTATTGGGTGGCTGATGATGTGGCTGTTCTCTTAAATACTCACGGTGAACTTTGTGGCCTGGGTCTTCTTTTCCCTTTTGATCCGCCATCTCCTGCAAAGAGCGAACAGGCTTTGGGGGTCTTTTCAGAACTGCAAGCTGATTGAGCCTGGTGAGGGTGAAGGCTTTAGCCCTTGAAATGCTCTGACAGCAGGATGTCGAAATTGCCAGGTACAGCACCTGGAGATGTACTGTTTCTTGACAGGTCAGACCCATGGCTTTCTTGGGCCTCTGCACTTCCAACAAGCTGAAGTCACACCTGCTCCTTTTCCAGAACTGCCTGCTTGTCTCGGGAAAGTCTGTCTTTGAGGGCCAATGATCCTGAGAAGTACAAACACAAAGGGAGGGGGAACCCACCCAACAGTTGGAGGCTATATTTCTCAAAGCAGCTCTTGTACTGCACGAGCAGAGTGCCTTTTTCAAAGAGAGAATCTGAGCCAAGCTACAAGTGACGCCTGACACAGGTTGGACACTCGTCAGCTTACCTCAAGTTTTGATGAGAAATGTAGGCATCCTGGTTTTACAGCTTGGCTCTCCATTACAGCTGCAAGTCCAGGATGCCTACATTTCCCACCAAAACTTGAGGGAAGCTGACAAGTGTCCAACCTGTGTCAGGCGTCACTTGTAGCTTAGCTCTCTGTCTACACTGACATCTACAAAGGAACTCCACATGCTGCAAAAGATTCTGAGGCTTATTATAAGAGGAAAATGTTCTTTCTACACGTTCAGAGGCCTGTTGCCATGGGGTATCTGGGATCTCCAGCCTTCTCCAGCATTCTGGATTTGTCATTGTCCAATTTTTAGATCTCCAGTTTCAAGGGACCGTTTTCGGTGCATCCAGAGGAAATGACGCCTAATCAGCATTTTGAGTCTCCAGCCTCCCTGTGCAGTCACGCTGCAAAGGCACCGTTTGTCACCACGGAGAGGCAGCCACTTCACAGACCATTAATCCTTCAGTAGCACAGAATGAAAATTTCTCCTCCTGCGGCAGGATATCTGGAGCTTTTGTTCTGGGATCTCAGGAGATGTCCTAGAATAAAGTTGCACACTCTGCCCAGAGATGCTGGGCATAATATATATCATTCTATAAAGATTCTGCCTTTGCACAGCTACAGTTACACATCTTACACAGCCCTGAGCAGTATTCTCTGCTGTAATGGCTGGTGTAACATAACTATTGACTGATCTGGCAGATTCCCAGATCACATATCACCTCTGCCTTAGAGTCACTCTACACAAGTGACATCTGACACGTGAAGAATATGTGTCAGGAGATGCAATGTTAGCCAGGAAGGGGAATTTAAAAAGACAGAGCAGGCAGCAGGGCAAAGGCTTTGCTATACACTGGAGCTGTGTGAAGGGGTTGTGAAATGCCAGAACGGAAACTTCAGCCCATTAGAACCTCTCCAGGTCCAAGCCCAGATCTGGAAGGCAGCTCCAGCCCATTTCCATTTCTCGCTGCCCTCTGGTTGTAATACCACACAGTTTTAGACTGGAGAGGTGAAATTGACAGAGCCTTGAGAGAGAAGGAGATGAAATTAACAAACTATCTGAGGAGTGGTTGCTAGTTCTGTCTTTTTAAACTACACTTCCCAGCTAACATTGCGTCTCCCTACACATGATGACCACGCCCTGAGGCATCTCCTGTAGGAAGCTGAGAAGTCAGCATCTCCTCAAAGTAGAGCGCTAAAGGCATTGGCCTGCCTTTTGGAGCTTTGTAAGGCTAAGAACTCAGAAAATGCTACTTAAATGCTAAGTAAGTAAAGGTATCATTTTTCATTTGCTATAGACTTGGACACAAATCAAATTCCCAATGATCAGAGAGAGCAAGCCCATCTCTGGTCAAAGGCCATGAGAAAATCTATATTCTCAGGGCCAAATCATACCAGTCTGTAAAGATGTCAGTGATAAGGAGCCACACACAAAGAACCTCGACTTGCAAGTGCTTAGTGAGAATTCTGTAACTTCCACATGGATCCAGACTGCTTTTATGATGTCATCATTCTCAATTATGTGGTTACAATTGGAATACCAGCCCTTGATCTTGAAAGGCACTCCTGTGTCTTTAATAGCAGGCTTCCTGGGAGAAGGCCATTACAGAGAAAGTGAAAATGAAAACTGAACCGTATGCTGTAATAGTAATAGTAATAATAGAATTGAATCAAATACCTTTATTGGCATAACAGGACATATAGTAATAATAACAACAAACATTTACACTCTGCCTTTCCATCCAGATGGCTCCATGAAGCATCTTAACCTTAATCATACAAAATGAAAGAACTGAAAAAGAAAATACGCAGACCAAATCAGTAGACAAAAACAGGCTTCTAAGGAACAGGAGCAGATCTCAAAAGCCATTTGAAAAAGAACAGGTTTAAGTTTGTGCCAAAAGACTATCAGTGAGGGTACAAGAGGGACTTCCTTAGGCAGGGAGTTCCAAAGGCTTGGTGTATCCAAGTCATTACGCTGTAAGAAGTTTCCATAATATGATTTTGAGATTGCTTTAATGGGACTGTGTGAATGGGTATCCCTGAAGACAGGGTCTATGGCAAAAGGATACTAACAGTCCTTAAGGGCTGCAGAGTTTTCTGTGAGCTCTAATTGTCTGGAGATGATCTTTTAAGAGGTCTGATTTTGAGTGTCCATATCCTTCATCAGAGGACAGGAAGCAACTTTGTGACCCTGTGCAGAGTGCTCAGGTTAGTGGAGAGTATGCAAGAATTATGCTTTTGAAAGTGTTTTCAAGAAAGGCAGCACGTTCCTTGGGGAAAGCTTGGCATTCAGTTCTTGGCTGGGAAACCACTGATAATTTCTGACACTAGTGAAAGGCTTGGAAGGAATAAAGTTTGCTGTCAGGTCACAACCAACTCATGGCAACCCCGTCAAGTTCTACCTGGTGGGGGGCGGTTAATGCAAGCGATGAGCAGATGTGGTTTCTCATTAGAGATGGGCACGAAATGCGAAAAAATGAAATGAGCATTTCGTGTTTTGTCGCATTCCACGAATCATGAACTTTCACGAAATTTCCCATTTCGCGAAACGATTTGTTAGTTTTGTGATTCATCAGAACCCAGGGCACTTCAATGGCTCCCTTCATACCCAGAGATGCCAAACTCGCAGGGAGACTTCAGCAGGCTCTCCTCCACTCCCTCTCACCCAACAAACCAGCAAGAACACATGCTCTCAATAAGAATATAAGCAAAGAAAATTAAAGGGGAAAAAGGCATGCCTCAGTTAAGCTAGGCCCCAGAGCCAGGCAATGCCCTGAGACTGGGGTTGGGTGAGGTGGAGGAAAGAAGGCACCCTCATCCAACGACCTTCCCAGCAAGGCCAAGAGCTGAAAATAAGAAAGAGGCTTTTCAGTCTCTTTTAAAGCAGCAGCAAATCCCACCAAAAGCCCCCAATTCCACTCTCTCACTCCAAATCCCAGCAACAGGTTCTCCCTCTCCCTCTGTCTACTGGAACTGAAAAGCACGAGGCAGAGAGCTGTGCCTTATATAAGAAATGCTCACATAGAGCTGAACAGGAGGTCTCTGGTTTGGAGGGATAAGATTGGTGTTCCCATGGCTACAGAAGGCCCATCTCCTCAGTTGCCTAGGGGATTAACCCCCCTGCTCCTTGCTGTACAGGGCAGAATGGAAGCTCTCTAGTTGGCAAGGAGAGCTGCCTATCAAGGTTATGTGGGCTAAGATTGGGGTTTCCAATGGCAACAAAAGGTCTGCAGACATTCTGGGCCTATGTTGCCTAGGGAATCAATGGATCAGTGCCAGCCTGTCTGGCATCACAAATCATTCACGAATTGAACAAATGGGCCCCAAAAGTCATGAATTTCATGAAAACCGCAGCACCCACAAAACATGTTTCATAAAACACGAATCGGCCAGATTCGTCATGAAATTTGACTCATATTTCAATTTGTGCCCATTTCTATTTGTCATTGCTTGCCTCTGCATAGCAGCCTCCCAGCTACGGTTGTCATCTCCTAGGTTGGAAAATTCTTGGACATTTGGGGGTCATGTCTGGGGGTGGGGGGTGGAGAGGGGACAGAGCTCAGCAGAGAATGACTCCACAGATTCCACTCTCCAAAGCTGCCATTTTCTTCAGAGGAACTGATCTCTGTAGTCTAAGGATCAGTTGTAATTCTGGGTAAACTCTAGGCCTTATCTGGAGGTTAGAAACCCTAGGCCCAACAATGCTCCCATCAGTTATCAAAACCTGTTCACTTACAGTTTTGGTGCTACAGGAAATAGGAGGGTACGCTGTGTGCAATCTTTCCCATACAGTCTCCATTTTGTGTGAATGAGACAACACACATATTTTCAGCTTTGGTACACACAAACATCCCTACAACAAACTTGGGGTTCTGGTCACACATACTGAAGCTGGTCACAAGTACCGAAATATATAGCACGATCTCGACTTGTACGTGTTTGGATCACCCAAATCGTAACTGAATGGATCTTTAAAGATAATGCAAAAAAGGTATATGATAACTCAGTCTGGCAGCTGCAGATCTGAGTTACAGTTTTGTATCAGGGATGCAACTTTGATTTGTGAAGGCTATGTGGCCTTTAAGAGGCAGAAAACAAGAAGTGAAGATTTCCCAACTCCATTCTGTTGCAAGCTGCACTGACGGTTTCTGACTGCTACATAGCACTTGTATAAATTAAAAAATTGCTTTAACTGCAATCCTATGCTGAACTACTCCATCAAACATTGATTTCACTGGGCTTAGAATGGAGTAACTCTGCATAGAATTGCGTTATTACTGATGGACCTGGTGTATTCTAGCATCAATATCTGCCTCCATGCCTAATTTTGGGCCAAGGGCCGTTTCCACACGTCCTAAAAAGAGCACCCCACTCACCAAACGCTGGCAGCTTTTGCATGGGATTTCTGACATCTCCATGCAGGCAGTTTTTGCGGCACTGTGAAAATGGAAACAAAACTGTCTGCATCCATTTTTGGAAACGGAGGCATCAGAAATCCCGCGCAAAAGTCACCAGTGATTGGTGAGTGGAGCGCTCTTTTTAGGATATGTGGAAATAGCCAAGGTTTCCAAGGACTGGGACTGTTTTACCTGACTGATAAGAAGTCTAGAACAAACAACACTATCATATAGAACAGGGTGCTTGAACATGTGCAGAGAACTTTTCTATCACCACTAAATAATTAAAAGCTGGTTTGAAGGGCAGAGCTTTCAAAATAGAAAACATAATTTTACCTCCTGCAGAAATTAATTACCGCTGATGTTTATGGACTGCAGGCACTGAACCTTCTCTGGTGTTTCCTACTGAGAAACCCATAAATGCATGTAATCAATTTTTAAAGTCCTAATTAGGGTGACCAACTTTTAAACTGATCCCTCTAGCTGCCCCCTTCATCAGTTTGATCAGCAAGCAATTATCAGGCAATGTTATTTCACTTCATGCCATGAAAAACTTCAGCTGCTAATTTCTATGCACTAAACCCCTTTTAAAGGAACAGAGCATTTTTGTCTCCATCCAGTTGGCATCATCTTTTTCCTGAACATTATTGCTAGACAATCAAACCATCAACAACAAACCACAGTTTATCCCCTCTGCAGATTAAGGTCAGCCATTTTAAGGGTTTACAAAATATGCTACACAAATGCTCAGTATTATTATTGAATAAGTTAGGAAACAAAGCTATACACACTGGGCCTGCAAGAAAACAATTTAGAAATCCCCCACATACATGTACCACCCACTCCAAATTCTATACATTTTCAGGTGTTTAAGACCACATTTCCCTGCCTCATGCCCTCTTTAACAGATTCTCAATTGCTCCTCAATTAGGGTTGCCAGCTCCGAGTTGGGAAATTCCTGGAGATCTGAAGAAACCTGGAGAAAGAGGGGTTTGGGGAGGGAAAGGACCTTGGCATGGCATAATTCCAGAGAGTCAACCCCCCAAAGTAGCCATTTTCTCCAGGTGAATTGATCTCTGTGGCCTGGAGACCAGTTGTAATTCTGGGAGATCTCCAGCCACTAACTGGAGGCTGGCAACTCTACCCTCAACAGTGTGTGCCTTCTGGTGCATGCTCAGTCTTCATGATGACACCATTTCCCCCCTTTGATTTATTTATGCTTCTTGCCTCCTCGGCAATTGTGAAGCTGTACCTGGAACTCTAAGAGCTTATGGAAAATAATCATGAGCCAGGAGGAGGCCTCACTTGCTAATTAATTATTATCAGCTATTAATGCTGACTTTGTTCACCACAGGGAAGGTAATGCTGAGGAAGCTCAGGAAATCAGTCAAGGGAAGAAAAACAACAGGAGAAAGTACATACCGTGAGGAGACAAAAGCTCTTTAATTACAAAGCACTTTCCTCTGACTGCAGCACATAGATTTAAATCTGCCAGTAGAGAAAGGCCTAGAAAATGTAATATCCTGAGGGCAGGGGTGGACATATCTTCAGTTGGAGGAATTATTTTGGAAAACAATGGCCGTTTCCACACGGCTCCCCGCTGCACGTAACAACCCGGAATATCACGATAAAAACGCGGAAGATCGCGTCACGTGAAGTTGCGCAAATCTCGCGCGAGAAACCATGATCTTCCACGTTTTTTTCACAATATACCGGGTTGTTACGAGCAGTGGGGAGCCGTGTGGAAACGGCCAAGGTTTAAGATGATGGGATCAGCTGTTACAAGGTCACCGAGAGGAAGAGGGAAGAGTTTTTTTCTTGGCCATTCCGTTCACACATTACAGTTCAAGAGATTTCTCCTTGTTTATCAACTCTGACCCTTTGGATTGATGACATGTCTTCTGCCCTACAACTTAATTTGACACATGTATTCTCCAAATGGAAGCCCCATTGAATTCTTAGGGACTACCAACTAAATAAGATTAAGAGTGCAGCAGAAAAATCAGAGAGCAAGGAAGAAAGATAAGGGCTGATTCCGCACTCGTTGGATAATGCACTTTCAATTCACTTTATCAGTCGTTTGAGGTGGATTTTTTGTTCCGCACACAAAAAAATCCGTTCCAAATGATCTATAAAGAGGATTGGAAGTGCATTATCCAGCGTGTGTGGAATCACTCAAGGAAAGATACAGTATCATTAGACGGCACAGAACTGTGGTCGTAAGAAAATCCAGGCTATAAGAATGTCTGGCAAGTGTGTTGTCGTAGTATTTCTTGGTAATTTTATTTCTCTGAAGTTACAAACACAGTTATCAAAAATTTACACGTTTTGTTTGAATGTCAGCAATTTACAAATGTTGCATTTAGCCCCACTTGGGGGCATTCCCAGTCTTGGGGAACTTCACCATCAAGGCAAAGGCAGGTTCATCCTTGCTAAACCATTTGCTGAGTGTCACAGCCCCAAAATTCTGTCCTCAGTGCAATGTGCTTATTCCAGCGGAGTGGGTGTATTCTTAAATACTTAGCAAAGAGCGGGGGATCCAGGAGATTCACTACTGGGCTGAAGTAATCTTGATTTCCTTGGAAAATCTGAAAGGATTGAGACAGGATTGTTCTTTATTTTAACCTCTAAAGCAGCAGGGGAAGAGAGTTAAAGGCATGCAGGGGCTGGAATATTTCTCAGAATCGAAAGGAGCTACAGAGACAACCAGCGGAAGAGAACAGCACATACTTTGCACATAGAAGTTCATGGGTTCACTTCCTAGCATCTTCGGATTAAAGGGTGTCAGGCAGCTTGGCTCCAGAAAACCCTGCCTGACCTTGGAACACTGGGAATGATTTGAGTAGACAGTGCAGAGCTAGGTGGACTATGGCCCCTTTTTAATGATATAATCACCGGGCAGGATCTATGATTGTTCAAGTATAGGATACAGCCTATCGATTAGCATGTCAGACTAGGACTAGAAGAGTCCTAGGTTCAAATCCCTACGCAGCCATGACCTTACTGGGTGATTAGGAGTTCAGTGCTCACTGACTTCCAAGGTACAGGGGCCCATGATTTAGATTGCAGACTTGTTATAACAGGGGAAAAGGATCTGTAGCTTGGTGTGCTGTTTCCAGCCCCTGTTAATCACATTCCTCTGGGAAGCTCACAAGCTGAACAAGATGTAGCCTTTCCCTGGTCCCCAATATCTGGTGGTATTCAGGGCTTCAGAAGAAGCTTCTCTTGAGCTGTTACGGTTAATCATCCTTGACGGACCTACCTTCTGTTTCATCTTCCAAAACCCACCTACATTATCACTGCATTCCAGCAATGAATTCTATGCACTGATTATGCCTGGTGTAAGATGCACGCATCATGTGTGCACGTGCATTTATATATACATAAAATACAGCTTGCTAACTTCAGTCCTTCCCTTACGAAGAATGCACTCCCTGTCTCACCATGCCATCGTAAGCAGAGTTACACTCTTCTAACTCCATGGTGGACTTGGAAGGGCATAACTGTATTTAGGATGGCACTGCTAATCTGTAAATTCTCCCATCTGCTCTGCAGGAAATGGTTGGGGGTGAATGAGGGACTGGCCAGGATCAGACACACGAATTTGGCTTCCCTGCAAAGACACCTGCTTAGAGGTAGATCTCACTGGCCACAGTCAAATCACGAGGTAAGGGGGGTCCTGCAGTGTTTCAAAAGTATAAATCTTTCCCACCAATGGTATTTCACTTGCTCTTTTTCCTTACCTTCTCCTTCCCGCCTTGAAGAACAGGAGTCCAGTTCTTGCCATCCCGGCTGCTTGAGAGAGAAAATTCCCTCACATACATGTAGGTGAAGGCGCTCTTTGCACCTTGAGTCACAATTCCAGTCACTCGCACGGTCTTCTGGAAGTTCACCTGAAGCCATTCCTCTGGGCTATTTGTCTGCGGAAGGGGCAGAAACGCCTTCAACATGAGGCAAGCCTGTCCTGCCTTAAGGACATTTTAAAACTAGTCTCATGTTGTCGTTTAAATGGTTTCTCAAATTTATTTCCATTGCTATGTGGCCCATTGATTGACAGAAAAGTGCATAGATTTCTATGGTTGAACATAGACAAATGAATGGCTGCATTTGGTTTGGGGGGGGGGGACATATGAAGAGCCCAATCAGAGCTTCCCCATTTTTAAGTAAACCTAATATGCATAAAGCTGACAACATTTACAGAATAAAACTATAGCCACAGCTGTGTATATTCTGTGCTATAAGGCTGTATACAAATGTACGTGCAATAGGTGTACCTGGGTTGCCAGCTCTGGGTTGGGAGGTTCCCAGAGAGCCTGGGGAAGGACCTCAGCATTGTATCATGCCATAGAATCTATTTTCCAAAACAGCCATTTCCTCCAGGGTAACTGATCCCTGTGATCTGGGGATCAATTATAATTCCAGGAGAGTTCCTGGAAGCTGGTAACCCTGGCTCTTTCTACTTCCTCCAGCTGTGAGTCCAAAAAGGTTACACACAGTGTCCAAACTGAATCCCCCTACCCATGTTTTGCCCTGACCTGGATAGCCCAGGCAAACCCGTTTTCACCAGATCTCAGCTGCTAAGCAGGGTCAGCCTGTTAGAAATTGAATGGGAGACCAGCAGGGAAGACCAGGGAGGTTATGCAGAGGCAGGCAATGGCAAACCACCTCTGTTAATCTCTTTCCTCTAAAACCCCAGCAGGGATCGCCATAAGTCAGCTATGACTAGACGGTACTTTCCACCACCATGCTTTAGGGCAGGCTGCCCACTTTGCTTTGTTCCCACAGATGCCTCCTCAAAACCTTGCACATTTATCTGATCAAATATTTCTCTCATGCTTTATCTTTAAAAAGTGTTTTAGACTTGAAAAATTGCTCCAAGAAGAAAGCAAAGTAGCTTCATGGTTGACGCAAGAGCATACCAACCAGTGTTGCATGCAGCCAAGCTGGCTGCAAACCAGTGGACCAAATTGCTCCTGGTCTTGATATGGGTGGTGGCAGTTAGGAGGAAGAACAGCTTGGCAGCCATTTGCCTGCCTGCACCCTCTCTCTGTTTGGCTGCTGCTGCTTTTAGTAGCTATCACTGCTTGCTTGCTGACCAAGTGAACAGCAGTGATGCCACCGAACAGCCATAGATGCTGCCACCTTCTTACTGCCTCTGTATGAATGAGGAAAGCGATAGCAACAGCAACACGCAGAGCATGAGGTTTGGAGGATATCTTGCCCAGGATTCCCTCAAACCTGGAGGTGGCTTTGCCAGTATTATTTGAATTGTCATTCTCTATGATATACACAGGCATGCATAGAAATCCCACACTGATTCCATGGAATGGAAAGCCAACCACATTTTTCTCTCCTTCTCACACACGCAGGAGTTACCTTAGGCCTCCAGGCATTATTTCTCCCCTGCATGTTAAGTCGAGCCAGAAAAGGAGGCCAAGAAGAAACCACGTTATCGATGTAGGAGGATGCAGAGATCTGCTGGTTGAAGATAGCTTTGCTTTCCATTCCCAGTGGCATGGAGCAACCTAGGGAAGAGAAGAGAGACAGAGAAGTGACCTTCTGAAGTGAATTCTGGGCTAGTGGTCATCAGTTCGTAATACTTTTCATGCAATGTCGTTTTATGCTCCTTTGGCATTTGTATGTTCTCAGGGCAGCCTTTTTTTTGTATTTGCTTAATGGAGGATTTTTCCAAGAACTTCTCTTCCTGCCTAGAGCTCAAGTGGTTTAGGATTTACCCATTTTGGAAGGAAAGGGGGCAGGGATCTGTGATTCAGCCATAACAACACATCATGACTTCTCATTATGAAAATGAGTTTTGGAAATCTTCATGCTTTTGTACTGCCTGCCTACCCCTCCTCTTCTTTGGGAATTAAAGACTTCCTGGTCTGCAACAACCTATAGTTCGTTGTTGTGCCTGAACCCCACAAATTCTGGTTTAAACCACAGTTTAACCCTAGTTTAAAAAGGTAAAGGTAGTCCCCTGTGCAAGCACTGAGTCATTACTGACCCATGGGTGGATGTCACATCACGACTTTTTCTTGGCAGACATTTAAAGGGGTGGTTTGCCATTGCCTTCCCCATAAACCCTGGTTTATAGGAAAGAAATAATAGTTTGTGGTTCTGATATTAATTAAAAAAACTGTTTCAAACCAGGAAATCCAACTGGAAGCCCAACATGAGGAAAGGGTGCAAGTCCAAGCACTTGCATTCATTCTTGTAAGAGCCAGTTGATGGAGTGGTTAAGAGCGGCAGGACTCTAATCTGGGCCATTTTCACATGCACCTGTAAGCATCCAGAAGATCGCATGAAACTCACAGCATGAAGTGTTTTCCTAGTGCGATTTCCTGGCACGATCCCCTTTAATGGCACGATAATGTCAGAAATCGCGCCATTAAACGGGATTGTGCTGCTTCATGCCGTGAGTTTCGCGTGATCTTCCGGAGGCATTGGGCATGTGAAAACACCCCTGGAGAACCAGGTTTGATTCCCCACTCCTCCAGTTGAAGCCAGCTGGCAACCTTGAGTCAGTCACAGCTCTTTCAGAGCCCTCTCAGCCCCATCCACCTCACAGGGTGATTGTCGTGCATATAATAATAACATACTTTGTAAACCACTCTGAGGGGGTGTTAAGTTGCCCTGAAGGGCAGTGTATAAATCGAATGTTGTTATCATTATTATGGCAAACCATTATGAAAATGGTTTGTTATTGGGCCTGAATGCAGCATTGAAGAGTTGTGAAAATTCTTTGAGCGGGTATTCTCTGCTCTGAAAACATGCCTCAGAACTCAGGGTAGACAGACCCTTGTCACGACCCTGTACAATGTCAGCATGTCTTTGTTCACGCAGTCACGGTATAATGTTCACCACTGATGGGAGAGGATTAGCTTTCGGAAGATGCTGCTTTAAATAGCCAACCTCACGGTAGCTCTGAAGACTAGAAGGGACAAACACTCCAGTTATAGTGAGATCCATCTGAACATCACACTGGAGGGGCTTTCCAACCAGCTCTGTTCTCCTTGTGGCTGGTTACAGTGAAGCGGGAAGATGAAAGACATTGTTGCCTTACCAGGGCTTTTTTTCTGGGAAAAGAGGTGGTGGAACTCAGGACCGCACAATGATGTCACTTTGGGTCAGCTGGAACAAGGGGGGAGTTTTAAAAAGTTTAAATCGCCCTCCTCGAAAATGGTCACATGGCCAGTGGCCCCGCCCCCTGATCTCCAGACAGAGGGGAGTTTAGATTGCCCTCCGCACCGCTGGTGTGGAAGGCGATCTAAACTCCCCTCTGTCTGGAGATCAGGGGGCGGGGCCACCGGCCATGTGACCACTTTCAAGAGGTGCCGGAACTCCGTTCCACCGCATTCCAGCTGAAAAAAATGCCCTGTGCCTTACTGTTCAGGTCACATCCGATGAGCTCCATGCGCAACATAACACGGATGCTGTAGTGCGTTGGGTGGAGGCGGACATAGCGGGCTACGATGGGTGGGTCGAAGAGGTTGTGTTTCACACTTGCTGCATCCACATTCCCAAAGAATACCTGCAGGCAGAAAGAGAAATAGCCCCTTTACTCTCACGCATGGGTAGAGAAAAGGATGATCGGGGAAAGGCAAACCCTGTACAGAATCCATGCTGTAGCAGAGAACATACTCCGAAAATGGTCCCAGAAACTTCCTTTGGTCCAAACGGCAGCAGCCAAGCTATTGTCAGGGGTTGGGTGCAGGGATTGTATCACGCCTCTGCTAAAAGATCTGCCAGCTGGCGGCCCATTGATTTTTGAGCACAGTTCAAAGTTCTGGTTCTTATCTTGGTTTTAATATCAATAATTCATAAGGTTTTTAATGATTCTGTTTTTGCTTTGCAAACTTCCTTGAGCAGGTCTTTGGAGAGGTGGCATATCAGTTTTCTGAATGAAGACAGTTTTAAAAAGTCCTTGACTTTAAGAAGTTTAAAAGCAAACATAAGACTTCTTGCCCTGGCTACAAAGGAAAATGTTCAGGAACCAGAATAGGGAAATAAAGCTTATTGAGTAACTCCAGGTTTCTCGTTATTCCTGGCCAACTTCACAGGGCTGTTGTAACGGAGGGAGAGAAATGCCATGTATGCTGTTCTGCGCTCCTTGCAGGAGCAGCAGGAGGCAAATAAATACATCAGAATTATATGCCCGGGTAACCTACATTATGTGCCAAAAATCCTGAATGCCAGCAGAAGGGTCCGAGCTAAGCAAAAAGGGTAAGTTTGGTAGAAACTCTTATTTCTTATGAAAGGCAAAGAGCTCAGAAGGGCACTGAAGACCAGCCTGGGATCACAGGAAGTCCTGCTCTTCCACTTCATCATGCCCACCCCAGCTTTTTGCATTTCAGTCGTTGTCTGGACGCTTTGAATACCACGTCCTCATCATCCTTAGGTACTAAAACCTTGGTGGAGATTTTTGCTTTAGTCAAAACTGCAATTCTCAGGATGCTGAATTCTGCACCCACTACAGTCTTTGAATGCCCGCCCCCCCAGTACAAATCTGCTTTCATGAAATACACATAGTCCTGAATTTATTGTTGATTGTATAAACTCCCGAACAGAAGTGGAAAACCACCCGGGAATGGTAAGGCAAAGAACAATACTCCAAGTTTTTACAGTGTCAATGCTCAAAAATCTTGTGCATTTATCATAAAGTAAATATTGAATGTTTCAAATATATAGCTTAACAATATTCCTATTGCAGCCGGCTTGGGCTATTTTTGTTGGAGAATCTCTGATTGGAATCACCTGTGGACATAAAAAGAAGAAAAAGACATGTGAACTGTTATATGACAGCAAGGATTGAACATTGGACTTACCTGATTTACTGATTCGGAGAGTATATATCCTGTTACCTTTGAATGTACGGAATGGGAGAGAGTTGTCCTTTGTAATAGGAATATTGTTAAGCTATATATTTGAAACATTCAATATTTACTTTATGATAAATGCACAAGATTTTTGAGCATTGACACGGTAAAAACTTGGAGTATTGTTGTATTGTCGAAGGCTTTCACGGCCGGAGAACAATGGTTGTTGTGGGTTTTCCGGGCTGTATTGCCGTGGTCTTGGCATTGTAGTTCCTGACGTTTCGCCAGCAGCTGTGGCTGGCATCTTCAGAGGTGTAGCACCAAAAGACAGAGATCTCTCAGTGTCCGGGCAATACAGCCCGGAAAACCCACAACAACCACTGGAGTATTGTTCTTTGCCTTATCATTCCCGGGTGGTTTTCCACTTCTGTTCGGTTGTATGTTACCGGGAATTGCTCCATTTGTCTATCATTGATCGTATATACTCCAGCGGAGACCAGTTGCATGGCATTACAAAACTGACGACTGTTTAACATTCTAACATTCATTTTCTGCAAAACAAGAGACAGATGATGACGATACTTAAGAACTGTTTTGGTGTTTAGGACTGGTTCGTACATCTCCATCCTTTGACAACTACGATATCAAGTGATGACATCAATGGATCATCATAGACATAGTCTGTAGCTAGAACTTCCATAACTTTTCGTACCTCTGTGCATGTTTCTTTGCAACAGCCAGTTCTCCCATTCATCTCTCAACAGGCTGAGTAATTAGGTAGGGAAATCTAGGGATGTGTGTGATGTGTGTGAACCTGTCTGAGTTTCAGCAGCTGACCTGTGTCATGAACAGTCACACCTTTCCTTGACATGCATTGGTTGGATTTTCCAAGCTTCTTCTTTTCACCTAGTTCTTCCTTACAAATCCTTGATGGGTACTTTCTGAGGGGCTGTGGCTCAGTGGTAGAGCATCTGCTTCACATGCAGAAGGGCCCGGGGTTCAATCCCCAGCATCTCCAGTAAAATTATCTGTCAGTAGGTGATGTGAAAGACCTCTGCCTGAGATCCTAAAGAGCCACTGCCAGTCATAGTAGTCAATAGTGACCTTGATAGAACTGACTCAGCATAAGGCACCTTTTCGTATTCTATTGTCCCCTCTCAACTCTACCCAATACTTCAGTCCAAAATATGTATGTGCAATACCATTTGTAACATGACTGAAAGCGTATTTTTAAAAATAATCTATTTTCCTTGGTGCCACCTTCCTTTCCCTTCCTCCTCTGGTTAAAGAAAGACAACTCACCATTTTGGAGTTGGTGGAATTGCCCTTGTATATTCTCCATTTCTGTCCATCTAGGCTGTGGAAGATGACAAACTGAGAGACGTAGAGGGTAGAGAGCTTTTGCCGGGCTCCTTGCGTCTTTATCCCATGGAGGATCTTTGGCTGTAGGAGGTCCACCTGGTCAACAGCGCAGGAGATGGAGAACTATAATATGGTGATTGCAGAGACTGCTCTTTAACTTGTGTTAAAATCTGTTCCCAGGATATCACATGCAGAGGGCCCAGTGGCAAGGCACCTGCTTTGCATGTAGGAAGTCCCATGCTCAAAGCATCTCAGAAGAGCCAGTTCGGTGTAGTGGTTAAGAGCAGCAGGACTGTAATCTAGAGAGCCAGATTTGATTCCCCACTCTTCCGCTTGAAGCCAGCTGGGTGACCTTGGGTCTGACACAGCTCTCTCAGAGCTCTCTCAGCCCCACCCACCTCACAAGGTGATTGTTGTGAGGATAATAATAACACACTTTGTAAACCGCTCCGAGTGGGCATTAAGTTGTCCCAAAGGGCAGTATATAAGATGAAAGTTATTATTATGTTACTAGTAACAATGCCCGTTATGGGGAAAAAATACAACAGGCTCTAGAAAGGGCAGGGGGACCAGGCATTGCTCCCGCAGCCCCCTGTGCTGCCTTTTGCCTGCCCTGCAGCGGCAGGCGAATGCCACGGGAAGCCGCACTGCCTTTTGCAAGCCGGCCGCCCTCTGTCCTGCGGGGCAGGCAAAAGGCATCACGGGAGGCCGCGAGGCTGCCCGCGCACTCCCAGCAGCTGGCAGCTGCTCCCGGCGCCCCCTCCCTGGTGGCGCCGGGGGCAGACTACCTCCCCCTGCCTCCCCCTCGATCCGGCCCTGCACACTGGTGAGTTTGTTGAGGGCAACGGCCAGGCACCCTTGCTGGGGTGGGCACCACCCAGGCACCCTGGCCTGGCTCTGCAGGCCTTGCTGGGGGGGGCACAGTGCCAGGCACCCGGGCAGGCTCATGAACCCGGCAGCAGCCTGTTCCGGGCAGGAGCACGGGTGTGCCTCCCAGCCCTTCACAGCAGCCAAGGGCTTGGAGGTGCGCTCGCCTGTCTTGCTGGCTGCCCTCTGTGCTCCAAGAACGGAGACTTGACAGGTGCAGAGGCCCTTCCCTTCGGCAGTGGATCCCTGCAGCAAAGGGAAGGGAGGCTCACTTGCCAGTGGACTCTGGTGGTGAAGGGAACATCTCATCGTTTATCCCCTAGAGGTGCGCTACCACACCTGCACCCTGGGATAACCTGTGAGTAGTCTCAAATACACTTACTCAATTTTTTATATCTATATCTATATCTATATCTATATCTATATCTATATCTATATCTATATCTATATCTATATCTATATCTATATCTATATCTATATCTATATCTATATCTATATCTATATCTATATCTATCTATTCCTGTCTGAGAACTAAGAATTACTGCCAGTCATAATGGACCGTCCTGAGTGGATCTGACATCCCAAGTAACAGAATGTGAGAGTTTGCTTTTACTGGACTATTGAGGGACAGCAAGCAATGCTCACCCATAGCAGGCTTCAAATCCCCTCAGTTTTTGCAGCCTGAAAGATAATTCTTATGTTATGAAGTCCGTGTGGCCAAGGGCTTTGGATCAGACATGTGTCTGAAGTTCTGTGCTGGGAATTCAATTCTCAGGTTCACATAATTGCTATCAATACTTGTAAGCTTCCCCAGTGGGCAAAGAATGATTCCCTGAGGACATTTCTGGCTAGGGAAAATGGTACAGGGAAGAGATGCTGAATCCCTTTTTCCTCACGCTCCACAGTCCTCATCTGACTGTCGATGCACACCTGGAAACTGAGTTCCCAGAGCGGATCTGTATGGCCCACATGGAAGACTTGAGGACTTTATAGCATATGAATTGATCTCTTGGCAGATGTGTAAAAGACACACAGCCAGTGGTTTATCCTGCTTAGGGGTGTGTGTGTGTGTGTGTGTGTGTGTGTGTGTGTGTGTGTGTGTGAGTGAGTGTGTGTGTGTGTGTGTGTCAAAGAACCTATTTGCCCTAGGAAGAGGGATGGTTTGGTTATGGGAATCCAGATTTTTAGCGTTGTACAAATGAAATCTATCCAGCACATCTTATCCCACCGTTCCTCCATGGAATTTTGGATGGCATATATGGGGTACTGTCCTGTAGATCTGTCCTGGTAATGGTGATGCTTCCCCTGATGCTGGGAGCCTTCCTTTCATGTAAGAGCTTCTTATGAGAGGAGAAATTCCTTTTTACGAGAGGAGATTTGCAGGATCCAGCCCACGGCTTTTCCTCTCCTCTAGTTTTTCCTCATAACAGCCCTGCTTGGTAGGTTCATCTGAAAGAGAGTGCTGGTCGGAGGCCTTCCCCCTGAGCTTCATGGCAGAGAGAGAATTTGAACCTATGTCTCCCTAGTCCTTAAACGACTTCTCACACACAATCATGAATCTGCCAGCAGAGTCACCAGCACAAGTACCAGGCCCTGCAACAGACCCAGATGCCAGCTCTGCCCTTATATCTACCCAGGGAATACAATTACAGGACCCAATGGCATCAACTACACTGTCTCTGTCTCTTACAGCTGCTCATCCTCCAATCTGATATATGCCCTCATGTGCCAACAATGTCCTTCTGCTCTGTACATTGGACAAACCAGCCAACCTCTACGCAAAAGAATAAATGGACACAAATCTGACATTAGAAATGGAAACGTCCAAAAACCAGTGGGAGAACACTTCAATCTACCAGGACATTCCACCAAAGACTTAAAGGTCGCTGTGGTTCAACAGAAACCTTTCAAAAACAAAATCCAACGGGAGGCTGCTGAATTGGAATTCATATGCAAATTTGACGCTGTCAAGCTGGGACTGAATAGAGACTATGAATGGTTATCACATTATCACAGGTAACAGATTTCCTTTACAGCAGCGTGGTCTGGGGGAGCCCAGTGACGCCTGGTGTGGGCTTTCGGGGACCACAGTTCTCTTTGTCAGATGCATCTGGCAGGGAGAGCTGTGGTTATCGAGGGCTTATACTACATAGAAATTGGATGCTTTTACTGCTGCAAACTAACACGGCAAACTGACTACACACCAAAAGGAGATGTTTACATTTACTAGCAAAGGAATGTTTTGGTTGCCTCCCCCCTAATTGCATCTTGTCCCTCCTCTCCTTCTCTCCCCTCTCCCCCCTCCTCTTCTGTATTTGACCAGTTTGTACCATGCATCTGACAAAGAGAACTTGATTCTCGAAAGCTTATGCTGCAATAAAATTGGTTGGTCTTAAAGGTGCTACTGGACTCGTTTTGATTTTAGTCCTGCTTTGGAACCACTACACATAATGGCTTGTCCAGCATAGAAACACTCAAGAAACTGACAGACACGAGGCTTCTTGGAGAGCTCCAAGTTCATTATGCCAAGCCCCCAGACAAGGCCTGCATGCCTCCCTGCATTTTAGCCAAGTCAGAGCAATTTTTGGCTGTTCTCTGTATCCTTATTGTCCCCCTCAGGCCAGCACAGAACCTCAGCCGTTTGCCTGGCTGGCTTCCCCATAAGAACATAAGAAGAACCCTGCTAGATCTGAGCGGTGGTCCATATAGTCCAGCATCTAGTCCAGCATTCCAGTTCACTCAGTGAGCAATCTAGAGGGCCAGTGAACAGGGCCTAGAGGCCAAGGCCTACCCCTGATGCCATCTCCCGGCTTTGATATTCAGAGATTTGCAGCCTCTGTAGATGAAGGCTCTGTTTACTCGTCACGGCTAGTAGTCTCTGACGGGCCTCCTCTTCATGAATCTGTCTTGCACCCTTTTAAAGCCATCTATATGCAGAGTCTCTCTACACGAGACATTTTACACGAGGACACTCAAGTGCAGGGAGATGTAATGTTAGCCGGGAAGCTTAGTTTAAAAAGACAGAGGCAAAGTTTCTGTCAATTTCCCCTCTCTACAGATTCGCAAAGATTGCTGCTCAGAGGGTGGCCATGGAACATCGTGCAAAGTTCCCGGAACGACAGCATCTTCTTGTAGCGATTTTGTGCGAGAACCGGAATTATGATGGGAACTTGCAGCAGGAAGACACTGTTGTTCTGGGAGCTTTGCACGATGCTCTGCGGCCAGTAAGAAGTGTGAAAACGGCCAGAGAGAAAACATTCCCTCTATCCACTTTTGCCATCCCATGCATAATTTTCTAAGCCCCCATCATGTCCCCCCACCCTTAGCCATCTTTTTTCTAGACTGAAAAGTCCCAACTCTTCAGCTTTTCCTCCTACAAAAGGTGCTTTTAGTCCTTAACCATCTTGGTTGCCTTCTTCAGTTACTTTTTCTGCTGTGTTCACTTCCTGAATGAACCTACCTGGATCCAGGAATTGCCCCGGTCAGTGCTCCAGGCATTGATTGACCCTGATTTATCCAGCCTGGCCAGACTGGGGACCCAGAGACCTTAGAGAGAAGAATAGGAAGAGTGAGACTGGAAAGGGGTATCATCGGAGAGGACAGCTAATGTCTCTCTTTCTTTGACTTCCACCCAAGAAGTATTGAGAAATGAGACTGCTCAGACCTCCTTCAAAAAACACAGCCATCCTGCCCCCTGACCACTAGAGGATTGATCTTTTCGATCAGGTTCTAAGGGCCAGCCTGCACAATTAGGCATTGTTTTACACAGCGCATCGGCCATTTGCTTCCCATCTGCCAAATAAGCAGATGATTCAGCTCTTTGACAGGTCTACGTGACGCAATGGTGCAGCGGCACAGAAGAATCTGATCAAGAAGGAAGCACCATCCCTGCTTCGACTTCAGTGGGCCGTGAGCCGTTCAAGAACATAAAGTCTCTGGGCTATTTCAAAGGCAACACAAACTGGAACAGCAGCAGGCCATGTGACAAATTGAATGCAACCACTGGAAAAAACACATTAGCGTTGTGTACACCAAAACAGGCATGCTTCTTATGCCCATGTGGAGTGAGGTTGGCTTCCCTTCCCCTTTGCTCTTCAAACAACACACATTTAACTGACTCTAAACAAACACTGATTTCTTTGACAGTTTGGTCCCATGATCCTGGTGGCCCAGCTAGCCTTAAAAAAAATTACATTTAAACAATCATTCAGAGCCTTTTTTTTTTTTACAACCTAGTCATTACTTTGTAAACTGAAAAACAGCACCAGACATGGTAGTGCTTTGTGACTGATCAGTGCTCTTCGAGGCCCCTTCTGGGTCAAACTGGCAGAACCTGTTCCCCCAAAGCTGGATCTTCAAGAAAATTTTTTTGAGTGTGACCCAAATGTGCCAAGTGGCTCCTGTTTTTATGTGCCTTTCGCCTCTCACTAAGTGCTCCATGTACTATTGCTTTTGTACTGCACATGATGGGAGAGAGATGGGGATGGGACAAAACAAGAAGTGACACATGACTACTGCCTGGGGGAAATGAGTGTGCATAGTATGAATAATGAGTAACAGCATCAAAACTAGTGCCAATAATCTGAAATAAGAACTCAGCTGGAATATGTCAGATGCTGAAATGCCCTTGTGGAAACTGCCTATCACACTTTTTTTTTTGAGAAAGCGATGAGAGAAAGAAATCTTAAAAGGGGTCTTGGTTTTTTGGGATCTTTTGCAAATGGTCAGATTCTGTGACATTTTGCAGTGGGTTCTGCCCATTCTTAGAGCATCAGACACCACGGCCCTTTTTGAAATAGGGACTTCAAGTGTTTTCTACTGAGATACGATAAAAACATCTGTCTTACTAAATAAGCATCAGCTACAAACTGCAGCAGAGACCCGGTTTCCACCTTGCCTGAGCCTTACCGTAGTGATCTGAGGCTGTGATCTGAGAGTCAGCAATGGTCCCAGATGCTAGGCCCAGAGGAATTTGACACCCTGAAAGCAAAAGTTGCAGAAATACACATTTTACTGGGGAGGTAAGGAGGTGGGTTTTCAAAGGTTCACTGCACTTCAGGCATTAGTGGAGAAGCCTGCCACAGACTATGCAGTGTGTTCTGAATTCACCATTAGCACTTGGGGTGTCTGATGCAGCTCCAACTGGTTACCTTTCTAGGCCGATGGCAGAGAATAATTTCTCTGGGGGGAAATGAATGCTAGCTTATTGACCCACTTGGAATTTCTTCTCAGACATCACCCTGCTCTTAGTTCCCAGCTCTTCTGGGCTTCCAGACTGTCAAACGGAGATCAGTCCTAGCAACTTCAGGATTCAGAACCTTGAACTTGAGCCTCCCCCAAACACTTAAGTGGCTGGTACTGTCAAGGAATGTTCCATACCAGCATGTTCTGGGAGCAGGGCCACTATTTATATCCAGCTTAGGATCCTCCTGATCACTTTGGATCAATCTGTCTTATCTGATGAAGACCACCTGCTTTTCTGTAAGGGGATAAATAGCTCCTTCCTGAGACTGTTTCTGTTTGGGAAGACCAAAGCTCCTTCTGCCTACACCATGGTTGGATCCAGAGCAAGAACACCACTAGCAGGAAGACAGAACATGCAAATCAGATACGACTATGACTGAGCTTGCAGATAAGGCCCACGATACCCAGCCATGAACTCCATATTGTGGAAATTGGTCCTAAGTTTCCGTTGCTCTCTCATCCATAGGAAGCTAGTGCAGCCTCCAGAACTTCTCCTAGGGACAACATCACAGCTTTATTGTCACCTTTTTTTTTATAGCCAGCTGTGTCTTTATAAGTCGTTTCCCATGTGTAAATCAACAAGCATATCTTCCTGTGTCTGAAGTGCCCCAAAGGAGAAGCTTCACCTGTTTATTTCTGCCAGCTAGGCTCCTGTTAGAGGCACATGGAGCCTCTCTCTAGGAAAAGGCCTCAACCTTTGAAGAATGGCACACCAAGCTACTCACTCTGGTCATAGACCAGGAAGAGGGCGCTCATCCCAGCCTGCTCATGTTCTCCAACCTCACATTCTACCCGCCAAATCCCAGTGTGGGACGGGCGCATTTCCACAGTTGCGAAAGCACCTGCAGCAGGGAACAAAAGAGAGACTGTCCTTAGGGTTGCTGGCAGAGGGGACAAGACAACATTCCTGGAGTTCTGATTAGACATGGGCATGAACTGCATTACGAACTTCAAAAACCCACGAAATTGGCGATTGCGATCCGGCAGTTCGTGATTGTCCACGGCAAACGAACCAGTGTTTGGAAGAAGCCTGGTTCGGTGCGTTTGGCTGCGGTTCGGGAAGCCAGACAGTCAGGCGCCATCAATCAACTCCCCTGGAAACGGAGCAGGGGGAATGCCTGAACTCTGTCTGTACTCCTTCTGTCGCCCTGGAAACCCGAATTGAAGCCCAGCTTACCTTGCTCAGCAGGTCTTCCTTCCAACCATAGAGCTGTAAAGTAGTTACAAGTTGGGAGAAGACACCCGGGGGGAGGGAGGTGGAGGGGGTGTTCTGTAGCCACGGGCACTCCAATCTCATCTCTGCAAACCCTGATAGGCAGCTCTGACAGCCAAACACAGACCTCCTGCATTGCTCTATGGGACCTCAGCTTATAAAAAGCACTGTGCTCCTAGGCTGGCTTTCACTTTCAGCGAGCAGTGGAGTATGAGAGCTGTTGCTTGCTACTTGCTAGCCTTTGGGGAGAGCCAGAGAGAGTATAATTGAGCTTGGATTTTTGTGGGAGTTTCCTGGGGGCCTCAGATTGGAGAGGGTATAACTCCAAGATCCCTATTGCAATCTTGACCAAACCTGGGTGCTGGCTGGAGGAGAGCCTGCTACACACTCCCTGTGAATATGGGCTC
The DNA here is from genome assembly GCF_028583425.1 of Eublepharis macularius. Taxonomy (NCBI): domain Eukaryota; kingdom Metazoa; phylum Chordata; class Lepidosauria; order Squamata; family Eublepharidae; genus Eublepharis; species Eublepharis macularius. Next base: position 22,353,180 of record NC_072802.1, read on the forward strand.
TCTAAGTGTTACCAGAACTGCTCTTTATTATAATGGGGAATTAGCTGTAGCAGTCTGTAACTATTAATATTAAGCGAGGATCATAACCTATGTTTACGGAGGTCCCGATCCCAGACACTCTAGTGAAAAAGAGGCAGACAAGGAGTAAGGTCCAAACACGTGTATTGAGTGTAGCGTAAGCCTAGCTTGCACAATCATACAAAGAACATACAAGGTCTAAGAAATACAGAGTAGGAAATACAGAGACGTTCGCATTAGCTGGTTCCCAACGATGATAGGGGGAATACTCACTTATCCTGGAGCGAAGCAGAGACGCAGCAGCGAGGGTGGCCCAATGCCAGCACTGGGACCACAGACGGACAGCAAGGAAGTCTGGATAGGGAATGGCCTGAGCACCGAGTGGTCTGGGAGACCAGCTTAAATACCCCAAAACGTACCCTGGGGCTGGTGCTGTACTTGGTGGTTCTCACAGTTTAAAACAAAGGGTCTAATGGGCTACTGAATGGCTTGGATGGGCCACTTTGGTAATCAGATTGTGATAAGTGACACCTCAGGAAGAGGGGACAAAAGAGGGAGGGGGAAATCCAAGTGGGCTGAATGGATGTTCCAGCGGACAGGGCTTGTCCTGATGTCATCAGCTTTGGAATGCGGAGGTTTCTTTGAGATGCATTCTTTAAGTGCCTGGGATGGTCGGCACTTAGTTCCTTCTCTGGGGCGGCTCCTAAGATATGCAGAGCGGGGCGAGGGGCTCTCGCTGCGGACGTGGTGTGCCCGCTTCGCCGAAATGGCTTCTCAAAGCAGTCTTCTTCCCAGGGTCTTCTGGCTGCCTGAGAACATGGATGCCGGCTGGGCATAGCTGGGGCTGGATAGCAGGCTGCCCGGTAGCGAGGGCAAGCTCGGGGACCGGCCCGTGGGAGGCTCCAGGCGGGAACTGACCAGGGAGCGCCTAGCCAGGCTCGCTGGAGGTTTCCCCAGCAGGCGCCCGGCTGCTAGCAGCGGCTTGGGCCCATATGAGGCAGGCTTCCATGGAGGCAGGGGGAACAACACTTTAAAACACAGTCCAAGGCAGGGAACAGGCACGGTCCGTGGCAGATGGCAATGCAGGCACGGGGCACACTTGTAACAGAGTCCAAACACACACTGGGAATTCCAGATACAGGTCAGGGCAGGGCTGCCCAGAAAGAGAGTCCTTGGTGCAGTTATCCAAACATGGAGTCAGTAAACTACACAGTCTATTACAGCAGCAAGGTAATTGACACGCAGGCAGGAAACTGACACGTGTATCAGAACACACACGTGCAAAGCAGTCTTTGGTGCAGCAGTAAAACAGCAATGCAGGAAACTTTAGCACAGTTCATGGCAGGCTTCAAAGCAGGGGAGGGGGCCTACTTGGCAACATAAGTGCAACGGGGCCATTCTGAGCACCACAAACTGTGAACCGGTTCGGCAATGGGAAATGTCCGTTGCAGTTCGCGACTTCGGGATTGTCATCAGCAGCAGCACTGAACCACGAACCACGGATTCGTTAAATTTTTGTGGTTTGTGCCCATGTCTAGTTCTGATCACCCAGGGTCCCCAATAGCCAGGCAAATCATATGATGCTTGGATTGGATCTGGGTGATACATAGAAGGTCCCAGAGAGAATCTTGTTACCGGGGGGAGGAGGCATGTTAAGTCTTGGTAGCCTTGAGTCTTTCATTTTGAGTCATTTATAAGTTCTAGCATTGAGGTCAGGCATTGGGGGGTAGGGAGACTGAATGGCTCAGCCCACAAAAAGAGCCTGGTTCATATCTCCCATCAGCTGTGAAGATGGTTTTAGGCAAGTCCCTATTCTCTCTGCCTTCCATCTGTAAGAAGTAATAATATTAGCAGAGATCTGCCCATTTGTTTCCATTTCCATTTTTGTGTCAAAACTGTCATTCATTTCTATTATAATTTGCTTTCATTATTACATTCCTTTCAGTGGGAAAGCTGAGGCATCAGTTTCATATCTCTTGTTCTTTTCCTGACTTTGTCTTCCTGCATCTGATCTATTTGAACTCTCTTCACTAGACAGCTATGGATGGAATGGAAGGGGATGCAATTCATTCATTCATATTCCCGTTTGTTTTTGTTACTGTAATAAATATAGTGAATAGGGTTTCTCCAGGTTTTTGTCCCTGATAGGAAACAAATGCATATCTCTTAAGACCAGCCCACCTTACAAGACTGTTTTAAGAATTACTAAGACAAGAGGATATGGGAGTATTCAGGAAAAAGAACTGTATCAGCGATCCTTGATATATGTAGTATTTACTCATGTACAAGATTAATTTTCCCCCAGTATGCCATAAAAAGGGGGGGTCATCTTACATTCACAGACAAGTTACATTTACACCCTATAATAAATTTGTGTGTGTATCTATAACACTTTTAAGGGGGTCATCTTACATTCAGGGTCCTTTTCTTTTCAAGTAAATACAGTAAATGTATGATGTGGTCATAACGGGTTGCTCTTATAGACAGGACTGAGTCCTCAGAAATCATATCTATGGTAATAAAGGATTCTGGTGGTTATTGGCTTCCTTGGATCTGCATTGCATTGACGTGCTTTTCTCCGGCTTCCTAGCTCTCCTGGAGTGGCTTCTTATTAATTTATAAACTGAGATCAGCCCTTGGGTTTTCAGAGAGTTATTATTAGCAAAGTCCTCCTGGTAAACACCTGGCTCAAATTACATTGAGTTTGGATGGCTTCTTCTGGACCTCTTTATGTGTTGTGACTCAGTGGTGTACAGCACATGCTTTGCATGCACAAGGACTTCGCTTCAGTCCCTGGCATCTCAGTGAAACAAGAGTTGCAAATGGCATGAAAGTCCTTCCTATTTCTGAGTCCTTGGAGATCCAATACCTGTCAAAGGAGACAATACGGGGCCAACACTCTGACTTGCATTGCTTCTGCCTGGAAATTCTGCTCAGACTTAGCATCCAAACTAGAGTGTTTTGGTTTTTTTAGCATTCACATGTCATCGTTCTTTAGTTGTTCGCTTTGCATGTCGCCCCCTACTTTGCAGCGATCCTTCCCATATCTGGTTTAATATGATCTTTTTGGAAAGATAAGTGCCTTTGGATGCTGTGGGCATGGGAAGGTGTGCATTTTTAAGATCCTGCCCACAGAAGTTCCATTTTCCTTAAATAACAACAACATTCAATTTATATACTGCCCTTCAGAACAACTTAATGCCACACTCAGAGCAGTTTACAATGTATGTTATTATTATCCCCACCCTGAGAGGTGGGTGGGGTTGAGAGAGCTCTGAGAGAGCTGTGACTGACCCAAGGTAACCCAGCTGGCTTCAAGCGGAGGAATGGGGCATCAAACCCGGTTCTCTAGATTAGAGTCCCGTCACTCTTTCTGTGGGGCTCAGGCAAGGAAAGTGCAGGAGAAATATCTGCATGGGTGCTCCGTTGCCTCTGAAATGCCTCCTGCAAACTGCATGGAGAAACTACACAGGGTCAAATCTACATGGATAAATCATCACTCTGTGGAAGCACTGAAGCAGCCATGGTCTAAGAAAGCTAAGCATGTTCTTCACTCCTATGGAAGGGACAGTGAGTACCTACAGTTTGAAGACATCAAAGGGACAGCAAGAAGGGGCGTGTGTAGCCATCCATTTCCTGCCTTACCAGGATAGAGGTTGTAGACTCCTTGGCGGTACTCCTTGTCCATTCTGACGGTGAAGACCTGCCCCTGGAAGTGGACTGAGTGGATGTCCTCAACCCCGCCCACATTCATTAGATGCCACCGGACCCTCTGGTGCTGACCCATCACCAGCCCTGGCAGAGTATCTCTCACATAGCCATTGATAGCTGGTAAAAAAAAGAAAGAAAAAGGATGCAGAAAGAACACTGGTATATTGAACTACTTGGATTTGGATTTCATTTACGGTCTCCGCTCTGGATATACCATCAAAGCCCTGTTGTGGGTCTCATCAGTAGTGGACGCTCGGCTGCTTTCATAAAGGAGCAGAGCATTCTCTGTGATGGTCCCTCTTGGCACCCTCTTCCTTTGGAGTTTCAGCAATCACTATTTGCTTTTTTGCAGCAGCAGTAGCAGAATGAAAACTTACTTTCAGAGTTATCCTTACTTTCATTTTGCTTTTATAACATTTTTGACTGGCCTGCTGTCGCTGCCATTTGGTTAGATGTGGCATCTCTTAGTTTGCAAATTTGTTTTGTTTTTGGCTCAAATTGTTTAAATTGTTTTTTGTCCTATACCAGCTTGGGAGCTGAAATCCAAACACAGCAGTAGAGACTAAAGTAAAGCATTGCAAACCAGCAAACAAGCTTTCAAGCTCCACAGAACTGTTTTTGCAAGCTAGACATTAAGCAAAACAAAGCACAACAAGCGGGAGAGGGAGAAAAGACACTAAGCACAAGCCAGGCAAACTCAAAGAGTCTTAAGAAGCAGTAGAGGAAGCATCAACCAGACTTACAGTTCAATCCTAAACAGAGTTAACACCCTTCTAAGCCCTGGAATCAGGGCTTTTTTTCAGCTGGAACGCGGTGGAATGGAGTTCCGGCACCCCTTGAAAATGGTCACATGGCCGGTGGCCCCATCCCCTGAGAGGGGAGTTTAGATCACCCTCCACACCGTGGTGAGGAGGGCAATCTAAACGCCCCTCTGTCTGGAGATCAGGGGGCGGGGCCACCGGCCATGTGACCATTTTCACTGAGGGCAACTTAGACTTTAAAAAACTCCCCCCCCTTGTTCCGGCTGACCCAAAGTGATGTCATTGCACAGTTCTGGAAGCATGTGCGCAATTTGCGTGCACGCATGCAGTACCAGGGGCACCACCTCCCGCCAGGAATTGCCCGCTGTGCTGGCAACCCACTGAGTTCCACCACCTCTTTCCCAGAAAAAAAGCCCTGCCAGGAATATAACTGTTTTGGATACCACTGTTAACTAGAATAATCCATGTAATGTGTTGTCAAGTTGCAGCTGACTTATGGCGACTCCATATGGTTTTCAAGGCAAGAGACAAACAGAGATGGTTTGCCATTGCCTGCTTCTTTATAGCAATCCTGGATATCCTTGGTGGCCTCCCATCCAAGAACTAACCAGGGCTGACCCTGCTTAGCTTCCGGGATCTGATGCGATCAGGTTAGTCCGGGTCATTCAAGTCAGGATGTGCAAGTTGCAAAAAAGACTTCAGGTTACACTGGACAGAAGCACAATAGCAATATTTTTGTGTGACTGCTGTCCTGAGTACTGTGCTCAGGTTGATCAAGAGGGATTGATGGGTTTGCCTAAAGTTGCACATGACAGGAACATTTAAATGTTCATGTCCTTTAATGGAGTTTCTTGAATGGGAACTAAATGTTAGGAGAGGCTCTCCTTCAAAAACAGAGCTTCTAGGAGATGACTCTTCTCAGGGCTTTTTTTCTGGGAAAAGAGGTGGTGGAACTCAGTGGTGGAACTCAGGACCGCACAATGATGTCACTTTGGGTCAGCTGGAACAAGGGGGGAGTTTTTTAAAGTTTAAATTGCCCTCGGCAAAAATGGTCACATGGCCAGTGGCCCCGCCCCCTGATCTCCAGACAGAGGGGAGTTTAGATTGCCCTCCCTGCCGCCAAGCGGCACGGAGGGCAATCTAAACTCCCCTCTGTCTGGAGATCAGGGGGCGGGGCCACAGGCCATGTGACCATTTTCAAGAGGTGTTGGCACTCCATTCCACCGTGTTCCAGCTGAAAAAAAGCCCTGACTCTTCTTAAGGGAGGGGGAAGGCAAAGGTGAAGCACTTTGGGTGCAGGATTACTTTCTCTGGGGATCTGAGGTGGGGCTGTGGATCTAGCACTCTGTTTGTAAACACAGCAAATAACTGTGAGGGCATCCTAAGACTGCAGGGTTCCAAAACTACTCCTGGAACTTTACAGCTCTGGGGAATAAGCCAGCAGAAATTCAGATCAGGCACTTGCATAAATATAGCAAACAAACAACCTACAACCTGAAGGGGGTAGCAAGGCCTGCCCTCTAAGTCTGTATCGCAGAAAATAAAAAATCAATCCCCAGGTATTACAATCCCCCAAATCACTTCAATAAAAGCAGTCAATTGAGAAAACAGCAAAAAAAATTGCAAGCTTGGGCAAACAAAATGATTTTCACTTGGCACTGCCAAGTGAAATGCAATGACTGCATCTGGGGAGGGAGTTTCAGGGTTAAAGAACCGCCACAGAAAAGACCCCATCCTTTGTAAATACTCATCTCACTTCTGCAGCTGTGAGCATCTGGAACAAGCTTTTCTGAAAATCACAGGCCTAAATAGGGCAAAATGGGCCACCTCAGGCAGCAGAATTGGAGGTAATAATTTAAGAGGCTGCAAATCACTAATTATTGAGTTTATTCATATTTCTGCCTTGGGCATCAAAATGCCACAGACTGTGTCTGGTCTGAAAACAAAGCCATTGCTCTGTGAGGTGCAGCTTGGTGTTCTCTTCTTCATACCTGCACCAGTCTTTTAGCAGCACGGGAAGAAAAGTTGCTAGAGGTGGAAAGGAAATTCTCACCATAGAAAGAATTGCTTATTTTAAAAGCAGGGTCGTCCATCTGGATGTGGCAGGGGGGTGGACAACTCCTCTCGAGGTTCTCTGCAAAATACCAGCTCTTTGTCTCATCAAAGATGGTGAAGAGTAGAGAGAATTCCTGGATGTTCAGCTGCCTTCCATGTGCAGTGCTCAGTACTCCGGGCTTGCAAATAATCAGAGGCCCGATAAGACCCGAGTGCAGGTCTTTCTCCTGGACAGGGAGAGGCAAGATCAGTCAGAAGAGAGGTGTTCATTCTGGATGCCTTATGCATACTTATTTATACCTTTGCTAGTATAAATACTACCAAGGGATAAGTGTTGCCCCCCCCATGCTGTTGTCATCTGGTAGCTGGCCACCCTGCCCCCCAGATCTGTTTTAATGTTTGGTGGATGTGCAATATGGGTGTGAGTGTCTTATATAGATTTTTATCAAACTGACTGATGTTTTAATTTATGCGACTTTGTTTTTATTGTATTTATTACCGTCTGTGATCTGCTCTGAGCCCGCTTGTAGGGAAAGCAGAATATAAATTGAATAAAATAAATAAATAAAATAAATAGTTCTGAGGAAGAGCATGGTCTTTGCACACAAGTCGCCCCAGGACCAAGCCCTGGCATCTCAAATTGGGAAAGGCAAATCTGCAAACCTCCGCAATCTGACATTAAAAAATCCCAGTGTTTTCAAAAATGAGTGGGAGAACCTTGCAGTCTCCCTTGATACTCTGCTTCTGCCCTGGAAGTCACACCGTCCTTCAATAAAAGATCTTCAAAGCAAAACTATAGTGTGAAATGGTAGGAGTGGGATTTGTTAAAAAGATTTGACGCTGCCATCCCCTGTGCTGAGTCAGGATTTAGGATGTGCACCTAACCCTAACCTTAACAAAACTGGTGGCTCCCTACCCATTACAAGTATTTATCGTAACTGGTGAATGATCTTTGTATTTTCCTTAATCGGATTTGAATTTAACATAATTTGATTTCACTCTGTACTTCCTGCATTTCATGACCCCTGGATCCTTTGTTTTCTTGCTTGCACAAGATAAATGCAAAGTGAACCCACTCATAACATCTGAAGAATCAGGGCTCCAGTCCATTAAAACTTCTGCTGGCATGAAATGTTGTTAGTCTTTAAGGTGCCACAGGACTCCTGTTTCTGGAGGCCTCTAAACAGCAGGGAGTAGTCATAGCAGATAATGCCACGCTAAAGGGACTGGTGCTCTGACCTGCTGTGTGGTAGCATCATAACTTCAAGGTGCCTATTCTCCATTTAAGAGTCTGCCACCCAGGGCTTTTTTTCAGCTGGAATGCGGTGGAACGGAGTTCCGGAACCTCTTGAAAATGGTCACATGGCTGGTGGCCCCGCCCCCTGATCTCCAGACAGAGGGCAGTTTAGATTGCCCTCCGCGCTGCTGGAGCACTGCAGAGGGCATTCTAAACTCCCCTCTGTCTGGAGATCAGGGGGCGGGGCCACCAGCCATGTGACCATTTTTGCCGAGGGCAATTTAAACTTTTAAAAACTCCCCTCTTATTCCAGCTGACCCAAAGTGACATCATTGATCCTGGGAGCATGTGCACACTTTGCTCACTTTGTGTGCGCGCATGTGGTATCAGGGGCACCCCCTCCCGCCAAGAGCTGCCCCCTGTGCTGGCAGTTCACTGAGTTCCATCACCTCTTTTCCCAGAAAAAAAGCCCTGCTGCCACCCCTCTGTAACCTGTAAAGTGGCCCAGTGCAGGCAAACCCATCAAAAGGTAAAGCTTTCCTTGAACTTTGTCATCTTAGGTTCTTGCAAAGTGGTGGCATGTTTTAATGTTCTCTAATAAAAAAAGAAACCTCCAGTACAAAGAAAAATCAAATGCCAGGGAGACGGCCAGGCTGGACCCTTTTCCCTGACAAGCTGGATTTCTGTGTGAAAAGAACTCTCCACAAGGGAGCGCCCAAACACGCACCTATGCAACTGCAATGGCCAGAGGTAGAATTCAAATAGAGTCACTTGATTCTGCTGCTTCTTTAAAATGGGTCACAGGCAGGGCCGGATCTACAGTTGCTGGCGCCTGGGGCCACCGAAGACCGGCCACTCACGCACACGCACAGTGCACGCACGCTCCCAGCACTGCGTGATGACATCACTTCCGTGACATCATCACGCAGGGCAGTGCATGCTGCCCTGTGGCAAGCCGGCTGTCCCGGCGCACCACAGAGCTGGCGGTGGCAGTGCGAGTGGCTGGGAGTGGCCTGCATCATTCGCCTGCCCCGCAGGACAGGGGGCGGCCGGCTTGCCGTGCGCCCGCTGTCCAGCAGAGCAGGCGAATGGTGCAAGCGGCCTCCAAGCCACCCGTGATGCCTTTCACCTGCCCTGCAGAGCAGGGGGTGCGCAGCAAGCATGCCCCCTGTCCTGCTGCGCATGTGCTCTCGGGGCTGGCAGCTGCACCAGGTGCCCCCTCTTTGGCGGTACCAGGGCAGACTACCCCCCCCCCATCGATCCGGCCCTGGTCACAGGCAGCAGCCATCGACCATTATACCTACCAGGCTAATGCTGGAGAAATACAACCAGGCTTTGCAGTCGAACTCATCATCTGTAGGAGCCATTTGCCGCTGCACTTTCAAAGTGTACTTCTGGAGTTGGTTGGGCTGCACTTCTGCCGGGCGGAGCTGTTCCTCTTCATCTCTTTTTCCATTGTATGGCAGCAGGTTGGAATGGAAGTTGTAAGGCCGGGATGCTAAATTTTTAAAAGTCACCTGGACGAGGGGAGGAAGATGCGCAAGGAGGAGAATTGGCATTTGGGGAGGGGAATAAGGCACACACGAAGAGAGATTATCTTTCCACTTTTCCTAAGGCTGCCACCTTTCAACCTGGAAGATTAGGGACAGTGCAACCATTCAACATTGAGGCAGTGCCATGCAGTGATATTTGGGTTCTTTGGGCAGTGAACTGGTCCCTGGATAATAACTGTTTATGGAACTTGTACCCTGGTCCATGTTGTTTCCCTCTTGAGAATGCTTTAAAATATTAATAATAGCAAGAACATTCGATTTATATACTGCCCTTCAGGACAACTTAATGCCCACTCAGAGATGTTTACAAAGCATGTTATTATCCCCACAACAATTACTCTGTGAGGTGGGTGGAGCTGAAAGAGCTCTGAGAAGCTGTGACTGACCCAAGGTCACCCAGCTGGCTTCAAGCAGAGGAGTGGGGAATCGAACCCGGTTCTCCTCATTAGAGTCCTGCTGCTCTTGACCACTACACCAAACTGGCTCTCATGTGTGTTGCTCTGTCTCTTCAGATTTCAGTCCCTTTCTCTACACCTCAAGCATTTAATCTAGACAGGGGTTTTTTTCTGGGAAAAGAGGTGGCGGAACTCTCAAGAGGAAAATGAGGAAGAAACACATGGGATTCTTTGAAATCATATTATTTTCAAGCACTATTGCCAAGTATTTTCAAGAGGTGCCGGAACTCCGTTCCCCAACGTCCCCCCTGAAAAAAAGCCCTGAATCTAGAGCACAAGGTCAGGTTGATGAACTTCAGATGGGACCATTACAACTGACCTCCAGACTAGAGAGATCAGTTCCCTTGGAAAAAATGGCAGCTTTGGAGGGTGAACTGTATGACATCACCCACACCTTGAACTTCCTCTTCTCCCCAGATTCTGCCCTTCCCACTTTTATATCCTGTTTTTTCTCCACTGGGAATCCAAAACGGCTTACAACATCATTTTTCTCTTCTGCATGTTATCTTCATAACAACACACTATGAGGTAGGTTAGACTGAGATCAAGTGACTGGCCCTAAGTCACCCAGCAGACTTCCATGGTAGAGTGGAGATTCATACCCGAGATCCCAAATCCTAGTACAACACTCTAGCCATTACAAAATGTTGCAGGGGCTTGATAATTTTCCATGTTGGGCCAAATGGTTTCTGAAGTTATCCTCGGACATGGGAAGACTTCTTTAGAACTGATTTTGGCGGTCCTTCTACATTGGCTATTATCGATTGATCAGTGCTCATATTTTAATAAAGTTACTCGGTTCTGATAATTTGATGGTAGCTGTATCAGGAGTTTTATGAGTAAGAGGCGAAAAAGAAATTTCTCAAACAAATAAATAAAAACAACGGTGATTTCAAATGGCAAGATACATTTTTAGCCATCCCCTTTTATAAAAAGGCCTTCCTGCATTGTGCATTACAGTCTCACCATGATAACATCATCAGCCTGAGCCCGGATGTACGGTCCCAAGATGCCCAAGTGCTCATCCAACTCTCCACGGACCAGCGGCTGAGTGAAAAAGCTGTCAAGATACTCTCGGAAAACCACTTTCTTGTACTGCCTGAAAGGCTTTGAGCTGTTCTTTGGATTCCTGCAATAAACAAGAGATTCTCGTGTGGGGCAGCCTTCAATAAACAACTCAAAACAATTACACAGGCCAGAATCAGGCTTGATTGGAACTAAGGGCCAAATTACAAATTTATATTGTTAACTAGTAACAGAGCCTGTTGTAAAAATAAATACAATGCTCTAGCAGTGGGGCTTTGGGAGGGCCGTGCCAGCACAACCCTCCCAAGACCCTGCAGCTAGTGCAGCTGTTGGGAAGGCCGTGCGGGGAGGGAGCCGCCCCCACACTGCGCCTTCCTGCTGGCTCCAAAGGCAGGCCTCTCAAGGGCTGCAGAGCCGGCAGGGAAGCACAACGTAGCCCCGCAGCTGCTGCGGAGGCAGCAGAAAGGCCGTGGGGGGACTCCCCCGCACCATGCCTCTCCACGGACCCTCAGAGGCCTGCCACCACCTCCTCAATTCTTATTCTGGTGCAGTGCACCTGTGCCAGGATAAGAAGTGAGTCGTCGGGAACATGCCTCGGCGGATGAGTTGAGTCTGGGTTCCCCGGACCCAGCTCATGTTCCCTGGATCTACACAGCAGCTGCAGGAAAGCAGGGGGAAAGCAGGGGGAAAGCAGGAACCCTACCTCCCCCTGCAGTGGCATTCCAAGTAGGGTTGCCAGCTCTGAATTGGAAAATTCCTGGAGATTTGGGGGTACAGCCTGGGGAGGCGACGTTTGGGAAAGGGAGGGAGCTCAGCAGGGATTGTGATGGCATAGATTCCACTCTCCAAAGCAGCCATTTCTCCAGGGGAACTGATCTCTGTAGTCTGGAGATCAGTTGCAATTCCAGGAGTATGCAAGCTCCCACCTGGAGGTTGGCAAGCCTAGTTCCAAGCTTATATGGGCTCTCTTTTTTTTAAAGAGGCCATTCCCTGCAGCTGCTCTGTGGCTGCAGGGAACACAAGTTGGGTCTGGGGAACTCGTCCCAACTCATTAAAAAACACAAATCTGTAGTTTCACCTTAAGTGGGCTGCATTGTGAAAGCATCACATCACCAGGCCTTGACGTATGAGTTTCAGGGGTTGGGATGCTGGGTATTTGGCAATATTTGGGTCCCAAATGGATTATATGAAGATCACCATCTCGTTCTGTAGATAAAATTATAATTGCAGGACCCTGTGGGCATGCGCAGCCTTAATTTGCCACCAAGTTGTGCAGAGAACCACCTCCATTCTACCTCCATTCAGTTTCACTGTTTGAACCCCAGGTCCCTGTTTTGTGGTTAGCATTTTAAAGTCCCATCTCTTGGGGCACCACTTTATTGGTACCCAGCTGAGTAATGCTAAGCTGGCCCCTGCTCAGAGCTGCAACCAGTCTGGGGCACGGAGCCTAGCAGTACCTGCTAAGTCACCAATGCTAACCTGACCTTTTTCATCTACTCATAAGATCAAGATGGACTATTTGGCCACATCATGAAACAAAATGTACCCATGATACATGCAGAAATAGGCTTGCCAATCTCCAGGTGGTGGCTGGAGATCTCCTGGAATTACAGCTGATCTCCAATCCACAGAGTATAGTTCCTGTGGACAAAATGGCTGCTTTGGAGGGTGGCGTTATACCCTGTTGAAGCCCCTCCCCTCCCCAGAACCCACCCTTTCCTGACTCCACCTCCCACATCTTCAGGAATTTCCCGACCCGTAGCACTGTGTTAATATCAAACCAAGAAACCACCATTGTACATATCTGTCTACATCAGACTCTAAAGCAGCAGATATTAGGAGGGAAGTCTCTCATTCAAATGTTACTCCAGCCATGAACTTACTGGATGAGTTCACCCACCCATGAATTTAGTCAAGGTACTATCCTGTAGCCTGTAAATGAGGAATAATAATTTTTGGCATATCTTTCAGGGCTATTGCTAGGATTTCTGGGTGCCCAGCAAGATGCTGGAGGATCCATGACTGTCCCTTCCCATCATTTTAAAGTCAGAGAGCAGCGGGGTGGACCCTAAATTTGGATCAGGGTTGTGGCAGGTGGTGGGAAAGCGTTTAACCTTTTCACTCCTGGACAGTGTTGCCAAGTCAGCAGCCCTCACCCCTGGGCTGAAAAGCCCTGGATAGGTTTCTTTTAAAAGTCAGGCGCCTTCTCTTTGCCTTTTTTTCTTTTCCAGGGCTAATATGTGGGAGAGTCTCAACTATTTCTATTGGCAAACTGAGTGTATTGGGGCCTTGCCAAGGCACCAATCCACTTTGGAGCTGTGTATGGCTGCTCATGCTGTCTGATTTTTTAAAAAGTGCTAGGAAGAGCAATTCATGGATCTCCCAACATCTTCTATAGTTATGAGATAATGTATAAGAAATGCTTTGAATACTTCCAAAGCGATCAATATTATTGCGAGAAATGGGTATTGCTTAGAACGTTGTAAGATGCTGTCCACCAATCCCATTCCTTCCTCTCTCACTCAGTGCCCTTTGACCTTATGGAAAGATTTGGAGGTAGATATCACTAGCATCTCATGTATGTGCCCTAGGGTTGCCAATTCTGGGTTGTGACATTCCTGGAGTTTTGAGGGTAGATCCTTGAGAAAGGGAAGGATATTAACTAGTTATAATGCCATAGAGGCCACCCTCCAAAGCAGCCATTTTCTTCAGGGGAACTGATTTCTTTAGTCTGAAGATTAATTGTAATTCCAGGAGATACCAGGTCCCACCTGAAGGTTGACATAACTAAGGTGCCCCAATCTAAAAAAGCTGCCAGCAAAGTGGTTGAATTTGCCAGCTATCCTCAGCCAAAGGTCTAGGTCGGACTTAAAAGTAAAGGTACCTTTAAGTCCAACCTAGACCTTTGGCTGAGGATAGCTGGCAAATCCTCAGCCATCCTCAGCCAAAAGTCTAGGTTGGACTTACTTGTCTTTTAAATACGGAGAAGAGATCTGGCTCCCATAATCCCACATCACCTCCTCAGCAGCAATGTAATATTGTCGTACTTTCCCAGCAAAAGTACGTGGATCCTGATCAACTTCCTCGTAGATATCAAATTCCTGTTTCTCCTCAGCCACGCTGTAGTCATCATACTCAGGAAGCCTCAAGGATTCTGTGGCCTCTGATTTGTTAAAGCTAGAGGGTTTCGTAGAGGCCTCCACATGAATGAGGCCTGGGACCCTGCTTTCACCTCTGAGGAATTTCTGCATTGGGGTTCTCGCTGCTTCCTCCTTTTCCTTCCACTTAAATGTTTGCATTTGACTATCTGAGGGAGCAAAGTCGCCTTCACTATCAGACGCCTCAGCCTGCTGCTGCTGCTTTCCTTGAAGGGTCCGATTGATGGTCAGGTTATTGTGAGGGGACAGAGAGTTTTCTGCCGAGGCCTGGTTGGCCTCCATCTCTGATTCCTTCAGCTGCAACTGCAAATGGGTTTCTGGGTCAGCGTGCCTCATAGATGGAGCTTCTGGTGTTTCAGGAACCCCAGCCTCATTCATCTGGCTGGCAGTCTCCTCTGGGATAGAGTCGACTTTTGTGATCTGTCCTCCCACAAAAGTAGTTGGAGGAAGTACTACTTCGGTTTCTGTATCATTGTCCCCAAAGCTTGTATTCGTTTTGGAATAACCAGGAGTAGTGATAGTGTTCCCTACATCCTCCATTTCCTGAGATGTGCTGCCTCGCCTCTGAGCGCTTCCACTCTGAGGGACCCTTTCTGCTTGAGAATCAGGGCTGCTCAAGGAATGCGGAGCTAGGCTGTACCAGACTGAGCTTGATAAAAGAGAAGATGATGTTGGTGGTGGTGAAGCTTCGCCGGGGCTGGTTGCTCCAAGATTTCCTGCAGTCTCATCTCTCGAAGGAGTCTTTGGCACAGAGACCTTGCTTAGCTTGAACAAAGAACCACTGAGCAAAGCTTGAGCCCGCCCTTCCATTTTGCCCATTTCTTTTGCCCCCCCTGCTGTTACACCATGCCCCTCTTCTGATGTGGCTCGACGCAATTTCAGGGACCTCTTTTCCAAGTTGGATTCCTTCTCTAGCTTTACATGCTCTTGAGAGCCAGTATCATTTCCTGAATTAACTCCCTGGGATGGAGGCAAACCCCTATAATGAAAAACTTCATTATTTTCTGATAAGTTAACTTCCGTAGTATCTTTTATCGACCTGTCTTGTACAACATTTTGTTCCCCGTATATATTTAGCACTCCATAGGAATTTGGAATATTCCTCCTGTTGTGTGGGATATCAAATCTGGCCAAAACTCCATTCCCTCTCCCTGGCAGCTCCTTGCCTTCTGGAAAACTTCCTTTGACTATTAAGCTGTCAGTTTCTTGGGCGGTATGGACGGGATACATAGGTAAAATATCATTACTGTCCAGAACATCACTAGTATATACAGCCTTATTTGAAACTCTTGGATTGTCCGACAAACTATTTGCCACATCATTCTGTGCAAACAAGGAACTATATTCATTTAAAACAGCTGGGCTTCTAGTGACTGGGTCCTGTCTGAGTTGCTCAACTGTCTTGTGACTCTGAAAACTCTTTCCTGGAGGCCTTGAGCTACTGTCTTGGTTATGGGAGACCGTGTGAGCAACACGGTTGACAAGGAAGTCTTCAGAAGTCTTTTGATTTCCCATAATTGTGGATTTCTCTCCTTGTGATGCAGTGGCTGTATTTTCTGTCTGCAATCCTTCTCTGCTTATAGACGGTACATTTTCTTGAAGAGTGGCCTTATGGGATGAGTAATGAGAGGTTGCCTTGTATCTTGGCAATGCAAGGTCTTCAGCCCCAGGGCTAGCTTTTAATGTGGATAATTTGGTGCTTTGCATCTCCAGTAACTCATCATGAATAATTGGCTTGCGCATTGAATCTTCTAATGGTGCCGAAGTTGCACTCCTGTTCAGAGAAGTGCTTCCATCCACATACGGCCTCATTTCTGACACAGCTACACCTTCTGGTGTCAATGTTGTCATATTCCATTTCTGAGTGGTGTATAACGATGCCTTTTCAGGAAATCTGGAATCCAGATCCACTGTATGTAGACCGGATAAACTATAGTCAGTTTTAAGAGGGAATTTTTCTCTATTTAGGTTCAGCTGTTCTGCAAAGCCTGTCCCATCAACCTGCATCTTTGGTTGAGCAGTTGTAATGTGGGGTTCAAGTAACTGCTCCATCTTTTCCAGTGGACTGATGTCCTTTGCTTCTTCCTGTGGTGCTGGCTTTGCTCGATCTATTCCAACTTCTTGCGTTGGCTTAGACATTTTGAGGACAGCAGGCTCAGCATCCAGATTAGCCACGGTCTCTATTGAACTCTCATTATGGTGTGCCTTTTCATGGACAAATGAGGTTCCTGAAAGAGAAGCACCTTGGAAACGTTGCAGGGCTGACAGTCCTTCTGTTGGAAGGGCATCACTGGGCAAAGCCTTAAAGAGGGGATCTTGGGGAGGAGGTGAATAAATGTTATCTAAGGACAGGGGTTCTTCTGGAGTCAATATGGGTCTGGTAGAATTCTCTCTGCTGTGCAACATGAGAAGTTGGGAGGGTTCACATGGAGGCCAGTTGTGGTTGGTCTCCTGCGTTTCATTTTCCAAAGAGAAGGTGGTGTTGTTGTCTTGATGCTTCTTTATGCACGGTTTGGGTCGCCTTTTTTTCTTGGAGAAGCCTCTGGGCTGCAGTTCATTGTATTCAACTGTGTTGTAATCGTCTGTCGCATCGTACTCATTGTAATAGTCTCCATGAATATCCATCTCCTCGATGCACTTGGAAATGGTGAATTTTGCTCTCATTCCTCTTTTTCTAAATTCAGGGTTCAGGCATCCCAACATCCAGACACCTGTCAAAGCAGAGAACAAGATAAAAGACTGTACCAGGTGCGCTTTATATGTTTGGGCGCTGCACCCTCTGGTGGAAAGACAGAAAACAAAAACTTGGCTGTCAAATTTCAGCCCATCTGTAACTTTAACTTCAACTGGGACCACGTGTATTAACATCATCACAGCAGAAAACCACTGTCTACAGGACAACCTTAAACAAGTTTAATACTCAGTATTTAATCCTCTTTTCCAACAAAACCCTGGAAATTCATTTTGGTGGAGGATAAGAATCTGCAAAGAATTGATAGTATTCTCATTGAACTACAGGAACCTAAGAACTATCAAACTGGCATAAAACCTGGCGTGTTAGTAGTGTAGATCTGCCTTTGATGTTCATGAGTACCTACCCTCCCTATTCAGAAAGAGAATCATATTTAGTGAAATCATGCAAGGAGAGGTTTACTGACTTTCCTTTCCATGCCCCAAACAGGCTTCATGTGTCTTTAACTGCTACTGCTGAGAGAAATTGAACAGCTGTGTCTTTCCCCTATTACTATGTATTTATATTTGTTGTAGGAACAGCTGCATCTATTTAGCATTTGTCTGATGAACAGCTATTCAAGGCACAGGAGCTTTCTAACGTAAGGGCAACCTACTGTGCTAGACAGACAGGAAGTAATCCTCTTTTTAAAGGATAATTGCATTTTAGGTTGTACTTCTGCTAGGCAGACAGGAAGTACTCTTACTCCTGCTAGACAGTCAGGTAGTACTCAGGAAAGGTTTATACTGTGGCCCTACTTTGGTACTGTATGAATCTGGAGTAAGAATAGCAACAGTTCTTTTAAAAGGAACCCATATGCCTACTTCCTCCCTATAGTACTTCTGCTAAGAAAAACCCAACACAGACATTCAAGTGTCTTAAAGGTTCATGATGCTGAAACCCAGATTCGTGTCAGTTAGAGAAAGTTACAGTGACTGAATTAACGAACCTGGATTCTCCATGACCATGAAGACCGTCTCCCCGGAGTGTGGAAAGAGCGTGAGCGTCTCCTCAAAGACCGTGTTGTACTTAAAAATATTCCCAGAGAAGAAAACAGACAGGAACTCTGTTTGAGCCCCCACGCTCAGCACATACCAATATACCACTTTATTCAAGCAAAGCTCCAGATGGAGGTTATCAAAGACGTAGCCATTAATACCTGAAAGATCCAAGAGATGGGAGAAGTTGTGTCAGTATTCCGGTCAATTCATGTATGGTGGCCCAAACCAGAAAGTCAGGAGGTTCAAAAGAGGTAAAACCAGGAACCTTCTGGCTCAGATACCTGTTCCCTATTACTTTTGCTGATTAGAGGATGGAACTGAAGGTAAATTATGCTGGGACAGAAACACCGCAGACCAGTTTCCTTTTGGTCCTGAGCAATGTTCCTTCTAAGCTTTGCAGTGCTGCAAGCTAAAAATCTACTTTGTGAGCCAAAACAACTTTCATTAAAGTTTTGAGTGCGCCTCCTTTTAAAAAAAAATTACAATCAAATTGTTTTGATTACAAAAACAATTTCACAATAAAAGCCGTTAGGTGAAAAGGCCACAAAAATCAGAGTATACTTCTATATAAAAATGGGTATGTCCATGCTGATTACCAAGAGGTAGTTGTATTAGTTTGTTGCTGCAAAATAAAGCAGACACACAATGGCACCTTAAAGACTAGCACGTTTATTTCAAGATGAGCTTTTGTGTGTCAGTGCTTACTTCTTCAGCCTCCTTCTGTTCCAAGGCCAAGTTAAATGACGCCTTCACCATGGTGGCGGCTGAGGCGCTACCTCCTCTCCTCCACTCTCTGGGGCTGAGGGGATTCAGGCTGCATGTGTCAGGCCAGACCTGATCACTCAGCTCTGCTCTGTTCCCCAGCTAGAGAGCCAGCAGTGGCTGGAGGCACTCTCTGGTACCACCCTGGGGGCCAAACCAGCCACAGCCAGGAAGGGAGGAGAGAAGTGGGATGAGGCTCCATCCCTGCTCCATCCCTATAGGGCCCACCTGCAGATGCTGGCTGAGTGGGAGGGTGGGGCTGCCTGAGGGTTAGTATCTGTGAGCTACATCTGAGAAGCTGTGAGCGGAGGAGTCAGAATCTATGAGTGATTGCTCACGTGCTCACATTAGCGGGAACACTGGGACTCCTGAGAAACCAGTGAGCTCCAAATACCGATCCCATATCCTTGCCTGCAATATAGCTCCAAGATCTGCCGCATTCCCTCAGTCTGGGGCAACTTTGGAGGGAAGCCTGGAACAGTATGAGAGAGTGGCACAAATGGACAGCTATGGGAATCCCAGGCGGGCCCACTGCAGATCTCAGACTGATGGGATACGAGGCCCCAGAACGTCCGCGACTGATACTGGGGTGGGGCATTGTACCAACCCTCTGAAACAGCTGGAGCCAGCCTTAGTCAGCACCCCTGCCTGCCCAGTTGCAGACCCCCACTGCATCAGGTGGTACTTCCTGACTCTCCAGCTGTTCAAGATTAGCTCTTGCACGCCCTTGGTCCCAGGTATACGGTAAATTAGTACTTTTTAAACTAGGGGCCTGAATTTCAAGGGTGCCAAATGGAGCTGGTATAAGAAAAGCAAAAGTTAGGACAAAGTTGAGTTTAAGTGTATGCAGTCTAGTATTACTTGTGGGAATTTGCTTGCTGAATTTATAATCTCCTAAATGGATTCCCCTACCCCCCACCTTCCCAAATGTTCTTAGTTCCAAGTGTTATCGGATTTATGGGTTTTTAAATAGTTGCCTTTTCTATCCTCAGAAAACTAGATTTTTCTTTTTAAGTTCTGGGATTTTAACCAGGCAAATTATGGGTTCTGAAATGATGCCAAATGCTGTGTGGGTGTCCCCACCAAAATAAATTGTGTTGGGTTTGTGGAGAGTTGGTTCACATGACAAAAATTGGCTTTGGCTGCATAGTAACTTTAGTTCCAGCAGCTGTTGGTTGTGTGCTACGGCCGACAACTAGACAAACACTGATGACAAAAATAGAAGGAAAAAATTGTAAATGGGTTTTGCACAATGCTGTCTTATCTGGCCTGTGCCATGTTGGTTGACCCTTCCTTTCCCTGTTCTGCAGTTTAGGTTAGCAGATCTTAGCTAATTCAGACACCTGTGTGATATTGCTGAAACGGACATAATTCTCATTCGAATGGCAAACTAGGGGCTGTATCATTTCATACTGGAGATATGCGGTCTGTGTGATTAAATCCTCATCTATACAAAAAAATTCCCTGCACGTGGAAAACTAGCATGTCAGAGAGAAAATATTGTGTCCTGTCTGTCTGTCTATTTATTTATAGACCGCCTTTCTCACTGAGACTCGAGGCAGATTGCAAAGTGTGAGATTAGCACAATCAGTAACAAAGACATTTCCATACAGTGTCAAGGACATTTCCATAGACAATATCATAGGATAAATAAATACAGTTTACAAAGACACAGCATTAGCAAGGATCCAATACAGAGTTGAAGAATTGCTGAAACAAAGCATAATCAGTTCTAGGACTGACATTAGACAACATGAAGCACAGGTAGTATATAGGAATACAAACTTAAAGCAACGGATAATATGTAAGGCAACATAGTGGTGAAGTCTAAGGTCCCTAACTCATTAGCGAAACATCTGAGACCCCCTTCCTACAATACAGCCCTATCTGAGTAAAAAGCCTTTTTGAATAATTTGGGTTTGCATTAGGGTTGCCAGCTCCAAGTTGGGAAATTCCTGGAGATCTGGGGGGTGAAACCTGGAGGAACCTGGAGAAAGTGGGGTTTGGGGAGGGAAAGGACCTTGGCATGGCATAATTCCATAGAGCCCACCCCTCAAAGTAGCCATTTTCTCCAGGTGAACTGATCTCTGTGGCCTGGAGACCAGTTGTAATTCCGGGAGATCTCCAGCCACTATCTGAAGGCTGGCAAACCTAGTTTGCATCATTTGCAGAAAGCCTGGAGACTGGAAGCTCTCCTGACTTCCTCAGGCAGGCTGTTCCACAGGGTAGGGGCCACCACAGAGAAAGCCCATGTATGGGCTGCTGTTGATTTTGCCTATGTGCAGGCTGGCACCTGCAAGAGATCCTGTTCAGATAAGCAAAGCTGCTGTGGAAGAACGTAGGGAGGGAGGCAGTCCCGTAAGTATGCCGACCCAAGGCCATGAAGAGCTTTGTATGTAATAACCAATACCTTGAATTGAGCACTATAACGGATAGGTAGCCAAAGGAGTGACTGCAGGATAGGGGTGATGCTCCTGCTCCTGCTCACTCCTGCTAACAGTCAAGCTGCAGCATTTTGGACTAATTGGAGCCTTCTAGTTAACTTAGATGGGAGACCTATGTATAGTGCATTACAATAGTCAAGTTTTGATGTTACCATAGCATGGATCCAGGTGGCCAGGTTGGCTATGTCGAGGTAAGAAGCCATCTTCCAGGCTAGAGTGAGATTGTAGTAAGGCAGCTAGGCCTGCACTTGTCATCCTCACAAAAAAAAATCATCCATCTAGAAATGCAAGCCTTGTCATTATGGGAAGAAAGGCAATTTTTTTTTATCTAATCTGGACCAATTTTGGTTGTGTGATTTAATCTTCCAAATGGCCTTAAATCTAAAACTTTTGCTTATCACTACCTGTACAGGCAAGGCTTATCTGAAATATAAATGTCCCTATCTTTCCTTCATTCATATACTTATCTTTCCTTCTTCTGGGCAGGGTCAGTCTTAACTATGGGGCAGCCCAGACCCCACACTAAGGAGAGACCAATGGCCAGTGGGGATGATAGAAAATGGTGGTGGAAAATAAGGTAAAGCCAAAATGCAAGCTGGTGCTTTTTTGAAGGGACAAGTATTGTGAAAATTGAGTTCTTTATTCTTGTTCAGAGTGAGTTAGGTGGGAAGAAAGGGGGTACTGAGGGCCAATTCTTGACTTTTGCCCAGGACCCCAAAATCACAAACGGCGAAACTGCTTGGGGTTTACTCACTGTGCATGACGTTGGAAGCATAGAACTCTGGATCCTTCAGGTTGATATTGGCGGCATCAGTACAGAACTCATTGATATTCTTCTTCAAGTACCAGCTCCGGTTTTCGTCAAAGACCGAAAAGAGCACAAATTTTGCTTCATCTAACATTATCTGGGGAGGGGATCACAAAGATGGGATTTGGGAATGAGTCTGTGCTGGAACGGATCAGCTTCTCCAGGCACTTGAGAAACACAGGTATGTGAGAAGAACGCTCATGCTGCAGGCTGCCCCCTTCGTTATGGCATGGCTCTAGCTTTGGGGTTAACTTCTCTTAAGTTCTCACCCAGTTTTAACTTCTCAAATCTGGCAGCTGCCTCCTGACTGTTCACAACAAAGCTGAGCCGACTATAAATCTCTCAAATAGCCTCCAGTTTTAACTTCTATTTTCTTTTGATGAACCCCTCAGAGTTATGCTGGGACCAGTGTTTCTTTCCCGGGAAATGCCATTTTCCTGGATGACTGATAAACACAAGATACAAAGGCATTTTTAGCCTAACCTGTCTCATGGGGTTGTTGTGAGGATAAAATGGAGGAGAGGGGAATTATGTACACCACCTTCCGTCGCTGGTGGGGAGAAAGATGGGTATAAAAAAGTAAAAAAATTAAAATACCCTACCCTTATTCATTCAGTCTCAGAAAAAAGCACCAAGCAGAATCAAGACCTTTTTTCCAAGGGTAATTTGTCACTTCTAGCTTGGCCCCAAGACAGCCCAGAAAACATTTTGAGAGAGACATAGTGTGTGGCCACTGTGGTGCATGCTTATGAGTACTGATCTGGGAGACTTGGGTGTGAATTCCTCCTCTACCATGAAGCTTGCTGTCTCTCTCATAGTGTTATTATGAGGAAAAAGAAGATGCCCTCTGAGCATCTGGAAGGAAGACTAAGATAAAAATAGTGGAGAATTAAGTAGCACCTTTAAGACTAACCAACTTTATTGTAGCATCAGCTTTTAAGAACCACAGCTCTCTTCATCAGATGCATCTGCCGAAGAGAGCTGTGGTTCTCGAAAGCTTATGCTACAATAAAGTTGGTTAGTCTTAAAGGTTCTACTGAACTCTATTATTTTGCAACTACAGATTAACGTGGCTAAATCCTCTGGACCTGGGATAAAAATGTGTTCTTGTATAATGGTCAGAATACTGGAATAGGAGCTGGGAGGCCCCAGTTCAAATCTCTACTATGCCATGAAGCTCACTGGGTGATGTTGGCCACTTGCCCTCTCTCAGCCTAACATATCTCATAAAGTTGTTGTGAGGATAAAATGGAAGAGAGGAGAATTATGTACATCAGTCTAATCTCCTTGCAGAATAAAAATGTAATAAAATAAATAAACGGTGTAGACAGAATTGTCATAAACGCATGCCTTTTGTGACTGTTTTTCCAAAAGCACACAAAGTTCAAAATACAGGCTGTGGATGTGTCAGTACCTGAGTTTTCTGCTCAATAAACTGTATATGATTTTGTAATTTGGTGACTCTAACTTCTAAATGTGTTAACTGGATTTAAAAAGCAGCCATGTAGGACCCAATATGGGTCACAGCACCAGGGCAGAGGAAAGCAAGATTAACTTTCCTGCCCCATATGGTTTTTCTGGGGGATGGTGAAGGCGCCAGGATTCATATGTGTGCAGTTATCTCCTTGCATTATTAGAAGAACATGTCAAAACTTTCTCCGAAGATGAGTGATGAGCCCACCTGATTTCCCCGTTGGTCCATGGTTTCTTTGGAACAGATCAGCAGGGGTCCAATAAGTCCAGAGGCTAAGTCCCGCGCAGGCTTGAGGGAGCTATAATAGAAACGAGTTAGGCAGCGGGCATCAGATTTGGTTGGGCCGTCTTCAGGCATTATATTCCACCGGTACTCGATCTGCTGGCCAGGTTGAATGGCCAAGCGTTTCATATCTGTAGCTGGTAAGAAATAATCCACAAGACCATCTTGTTACTACATCTGCTTTCAGTCTTTGAAAGTCTTCCCCTTAAAGTGGAAGTCCCACCCCATCACATTCCTGACTTAGGCTCCTCCCCATAGACCAGGAGTCCCCACCCACTTGACTTTCACCACCTTCATAAACATCCTGGAAAATACCCGCTTCTGCCAATTAAGCAGAATGAAATGAGAGGGAGTGACTTGATTTCCAGAATAGAAGGGGACCCTTTCATGAGGACTAGAGTCGACACTGAGGAGTATTCTGAGACTGATCCCCCCTCTCTGTAAAAATTACCGTCAGCATTTTTTTCTATTTCTGTTGAAGCAGAATAATTTCACAGCAACCTTTTAAGTGTGCATGGTAGATAAGGATTGTGGTCTGTAGGCGAATGTGGCATTAGGTATAGCAGATGGGCAGCCCAATCCTAAGAGGGGCGGGGAAAGTGAATAGGAACCGAACTAAGGCTTGCGACAACGTATCTGGGCTTTAAGCTCGCGTAAGTCGCCCTCCACCCGCGCTGGGACGCGGTGCTGGCCCGCCGGCGGGCCGGCACCGGCGCAAGCCACAGGCGCCCGGGCGGCGGCGGAGGAGTGGCATAGAGCCCCACGCCGGCGCAGGGGGGGTGGGGAACAGGGCGAGGGCGGAGTTAGTCTGCTCCCTAAGCCCCTCCAGAAGCGGGAACGCCCACAGCGGCGCAAAAAAGCTATGCCACGGAAAAAGAAGGCGTAGCCCATAGGCGCCCATGGAACGGCGAAAAACCGGCCCCCTCTCCGAGCGCCCAGCCCCACCTCCATGGCCCAAAGGAGCATAGGATGAGAACTATCCCGGGGACCAATCAGTGTGCGCGCCCGGCGTGGACGAGCCCCCCTCTCCGCACCCAATCACCTGCGACCGCGCCCTACAAAACATCCGGCCAGCGCTGGCCAAAACCCTCAGGTAAGTGAGCACGTCGCCGGAGGCTCTGTCCCTCTGTCCATGTGCTGCGTGGCGTTGCCCCTTTGAACACCGAATGGGGGTGAGGGCATTCACGGTGGCAGGCACGGAATGCACTCGGGGGACTTTGTGAAAAAGTGGGGGGACTTCCTGTAAAAGGGAAGAAGTGCAAATGTCTAGCTAACCCCCTTTTTACCCTGACAGGAAGAACAACTCAACATCTAACTGGACTCATGCAAGCTAGTTGCTTCTAACTAAGCACAAACAAATTAACCCTTCCGTGAGAGAAGGGAGTGACACTTGGCGAACTTACAGCAGCCTCTCCCGTTTCCTTGCAGGTACCCTGACTCCGGTATGCCCGCCTGGTGATGACTGACGGAGCGCTGACAGGTGAGGAGGAGGTAGGGGAGGGGGGACCCATTCCGCAGATTAGTGCAAACCACCCATTCACCTGACCCCACCCGCTCACTTGCCGCTTTGGGTGAGGCCCAGCAGGGGTGGGGGGCAACCATGGCTGCCCCTGGCTGCCTCAGAGGCAGGCGCCCCGAAAACCACATGCGACCAGGTGTTTGTTATGACCAGCTCATTCCCTCCTGTAAAGGTAAAGGCTTGCCAAGGCCGAGTGCATCCTCGCAAGACCGTCATGCATCAGCTGGTCGCTGCTGCGCTCGACTATGTGCATCCTCCCGGATGGCGGAGTGTGGGGCTTGCCTCGCCAGTGGAACGAGGCAAAGCCCACATGTGTCTTTTTCCCCCACAGGCACGTCCAGGGCATGGCTGCTCCCCTGCGTCCCGCCCTCCCCAAACATCTCTGACGGACGGTTGGCTGCAGCCCAGGAAGCACTTTCGCGCCGCGGCCTGCATCTCAGCCCCGCCCCGACGAGTGGGAAGGAGGGCTGTGAAGAATTCCCTGGCTCCCTTGCTAGCCTAAAAACAAGCCCACTTGTTCCAGTGCAATAAAACGAGTTGTAAAACAACTACCTTCTGTGTCTGCGAGCCTGACTTCGTCCTCTGCTCCTCCCCCAACACTCCTGTCACATATCTCCACCTGCACATCGCCACAAATGTATGACAGACCCCGTTCTGCCTCCCCGCCCCCCCCCCGCCCCTCACAGTAACGTCAGGTAGAGGGTTGGGGCAGGGCATGTCAGCGGGGAGGGGGGAGCCACCAAGGGCGCTCGATCCCTGGTAGGGCGAGCAGCTGGCACCCGATAAGCCAGGGAGAGGGTGGCTGGGGGTGCTGCTGCAAGAGGGCGGGAGATGGCAGGGGAAACGGTCCACTCACTGGAACCCTAGCCCCATCAGTGAAGAAACTAGGGTAGTGGCAGACGGATGCCGTATCCCAGGCAGGAGGTCTCGCGCGCCTGGGGAGGGTCGCTCCCGTTGCAGCTGCAGCCACAGCAACAAAGTCCCATGAGCGGCCGCCTCCCAAAGTGGGTCCAGCCCCTCGGGTGTCTGCGGCAGCCCCATTGGTCATTCCAACACCCTCCACCCCGCGGCGTCCCGCCTCGCATCCATCCTGCGGGGCAGTTGCAAGGCTCCCGCGCCAACATGGCGCGGTTGTTGGGAGGGGTGGGGTGTGTCTGAGGCTGCGCGTGTCTCCGCCCTGCCCAGCGGCTTCCCCTGACACTGGCCGCAATGTGGGCAGCAATCGAGAAGGAGCGGCTAGAGGTGCATGCCGCATGGGAGGAGGCGAACAACCGCGGCTGGGAGTTCATGGCCGCGGTACTGGAGGTGGGAGAGGGGCTCCATGCCTCTCAAGCCCGTGCCGAAGACCTGCTCGGGCGGCTCGTCGCCATCCTCGACCCGTCGGCCCCACCCGCTGCAGCAGCTCCACCTGCCCCAGAGGCACCCCTCCCTCGGGCCCAGTTGCGTGTGAGAGGCTGGGCCCGTGGACGGCCAAGGGAGTCCGGCCGCCGGCCTCGCCGGTGAGCCCCACTGCTGCCTTGCGGGGTGGGGTGGGGCGTTCTTCTGGACAGGGGGGGCCACGGCCCAGGGTGTTATACAGCTGCTGGAGGCAATGGGGCCGGGTCTAGGGGGGCCAGGGGCAGCGGAGCAGGGCTTGGCCACGTTACCTGGTTGCTGCAGCCGGGAAGGCTGGGTGGAGGGGCAGCTGCTTCTGACCATGCACTCGCACAGGCGCCGGACGGCGCAGGGGGCGAGCATGGAGGGGGCTGGCGAGGCAGCGCCCAGGCTATCGACAGGCCCCTGGCTGCCTGTCCTTCCAAATGGGCTCTCCCCAGCCCTGCCTCCCCATGGTCCCTCAACACCCTACCTCTCCTACACGCCTCCCCTTCCTCACATCTGCTGGGGGAGGTGGGATGGTATAATAATAAAGGCTGATTTCTGTGCAACGGGTGTCTGTGGTCTTTGCCTTGGGATGGGGACGGGGTTGGGCCCGCTGTGTCTGCCTCTTGGTGGCGGCCTCAGGCCAACCCTCCCCTTCGGCGCCACTTGGTGGCTGTTCCCTGCTGCCAGAGACTGGCTGCTGCCCTGGATTCCTCATGGCAGGGCGCCTGCCAGTCCCATGCCAACCTCTCTGGACGCAGCCGCCACGGACTTGGCGCTGCATTGGGCAAACGGGGGAGAGATCCTCAGACCACACCCACCCCTCCCCTTCCTGACTGCGAGCCCCACACAATGCACGAGCCGAGGCGGTCTGCTGGCATGGGTGCAGTTTGCCTGCTGCTCTGGGGCCTGGCCGGGATCACGTGCTGCCCATTGGCTGGCCCCTCCCCCTGCTGCTTGTGGGGAACAGCGCCCTTTGGCTGCACCCAGCGGTGGCCGCGCATCAGGCCCGCCCACAACACTTTCTGGTTCTCCCAATTTGCATCTCTGCGCTGCTGCCAGGGCTGGTGCCACTGCACTTTGCTGGCACTGGATACGGCCTGGCGGCACCACTGCTCCGTCTGTGCAGGCACGCCGGCGTTGGGGCTGGCCATAGGATTGCGCAGTAAGAGTCTCTCTACACAATACTTCTTACACAAGGATGCTCAAGTGAAGGGAGACTCAATGTTAGCCAGGTGGCATACTTGAAAACCCAAAGGCTCTGTCAACTTCCCCTCTGCACAGGAGGGTAGTTCGAAAAGACAGAGCCTGATGGCTCCTCAAAGGGTTTGTTAATTTTATCTAATTAACAAACCCTCTGAGGAGCATCTCTGCTGTTTCTTTTAAACTACCCTTCTGTAGAGAGGGGAAGTGGTTCTGATCCAAGATAAATGGAAAGGCAAAGCTTATGTATAATTATAGAGAGAGAATTCAGCAGGCACAGCTTGTCAAGCAGGAGTGGAAAAAATATACATTTGCCCAAAATTTCCTCTTCTGCATAGTTTTTATTATTTTTCCCTCCTGTTCCTGGATATTTAGGATTAGTTTGCAGGAAAGCACAGCATTTGTTGAGATTATTTCTCATAATAAATATAACCGGAGAGCTCTTAAAAGGGGTTTATGCGTATGTAAATGTTTATTCCCCCTACTCCCTCCAATCAGTTCAGCATGATATTCATAGGACCTCATCTCCCTATTTCATTTGTGCAACAACCCTACCGAGTAGGTCAGGCTGAGAGAAAGTGGCTGACTGAAGAACACCCAGTGAGCTTCGTGGCCAAGCGCTCTTGCTGGACAAAGTTCAGTACTCTGACCGCTAGACAACACTATACTAGTTCTTTACATCTGCTTTGCTTAAGCAGTTTGCAGAACTAGTGAGCTGTCAAAGACCTTGTTGTGAGCAATCGTCACACGTAACCTTCCCTTGCTCTGTTCCCTGGAAGTAGCCAAGACTCTTTCTTGACAGAAGGGGGCAGCATTGGCTTTTCTTTGAAAGGCCAATTGACAGCAACCTAGAGGAAACCAGGAAACAGGAAGATATTACATGGTAAGCTCAGCTGGGGCAGAGGGTGGGAAGCTCTGCCCTCAATAAAGATGCTCAAAAACAATGTGATTATCATGTAAACCCCATGTGTGTGTGTGAAAGAATGTATACTTGAGAGATGTTCCTTTATCTTTAACAGCGTCAAGAAATTGGTTAATTCGTAGCCTTGTCCTAAGATCACACGCCTTTAGCTTGCTCTAGAGCAATGTAAGTTTCAGAACCTATGAGACAAGAAGTTTTAGTTGCTCTTCATATTGAAGTTGTTTTTAGACATTCCTCATTGTGGTAGTTTTTACTCCCAATAGGCCAAAACTAGACACTTCTCTCCCATCCCAAATCTGAGACAGCACAGCCAAGTGACATGCCCGGGGGGTGGGGCAAAGTTCTCATTTTGCCAGTGCCTGGTTTGGCTTGGGACTGCACTGCAGGGCAGGAGGGGCTTCATCCTTCTCTCCTACCATTTTCTGGAGATGAAGAGAGGGGGCTCTTTTTGTTTGCCGGTTACCCACTACATGCAATATCTCAAACCTCCTTTTGTAAGCAAAACACACCTTTTACAACCTCACTGTAGCCTGGAAGATGGCTCCTTACCGCGACATGGCCGATCTGGCCACCTGGATCCATGCTATGGTAACATCAAGACTTGACTATTATAATGCACTATACATAGGTCTCCCATCCAGATTAACTAGGAGACTCCAATTGGTGCAAAACGCTGCAGCGCGAATGCTTGCAGAAGCTAGCAGGAGCAGGAGCATCACCCCCATTCTGCAGTCGCTCCATTGGTTACCTATCAGCTACCATGCTCAGTTCAAGGTATTGGTTATCACATACAAAGCATGGCCTTGGCCTGGCATACTTACTGGACCGCCTCCCTCCCTATGTTCCTCCATGGCAGTTTCGCTCATCTGAACAGGGTCTCCTGCAGGTGCTACCCTGCACGTGGGCAAAATCAACAGCAGCCCGTTCATTGGCTTTCTCTGTGGTGGCCCCCACCCTGTGGAACGGCCTGCCTGCGGAGGTCAGGACAGCCCCCACTCTCCTAGCTTTCTGCAAACGATGCAAAACTGAGTTATTCAAAGAGGCTTTTGTATTGTAGGGAGGGGCTCTCAGATGCTTTGCTAATGAGTTAAGGACCATAGACGTCACCATTATATTGCCTTATGTACTACCTGTTGTCTTAAATACGTGCTCCTATGAGCTACTTGCGCTTTATGTGGTCTAATGTCAGCCCTAAAATTGCTTATGATGTTTCCAGCGTTTCTTTAACTCTGTATTGGATTCTTGCTAATGCTCTGTCTTTGTAAAATTGTGTTTATTTACCTTATGGCATTGATTATGGAAATGTCCTTGAAACTGACTGTACTAATCTCATACTGTGTAATCTGCCTTGAGTTTCAGTGAGAAAGGTGGACTGTAAATGACATAAATAAAATAAAATAATATTAATCTACAGGGACAGCACAGACACTGGTGTTGAATAAGGCTATGCTTATTCTACAATGCTGCTGTTTCTTTTTAGACAGAATTCAGGACTTTTATTTTCATTAAAATAAAATCTAGCCCTCATGACTGCAAAGTAGGGTTGCTAATTCTGTGTTCCACTTTGATAGAGTTTGAGCTTCTTTGGCTCGGAATTCAGATTTTCTTTTTAAAATCTCAGTGTATATACAGAGTCTTGCTCATATCCATCTAGCTCTGCTAGTCCTGTCCCAAGACAACTTCCTACATCAGCCTTACATTTGGTTTTTTGGGAGGAAGAGACACTGGAGAGGCCATGGGGGTAAATGTTGTATATCCGACTGGCTAGATTCTTGAACACGATCTGAAACGACAGTTTGCACATTGCAGTCAGGGTGGGTACAAACTGGCAGAGCCCATAAAACTCACAAAATAACATCTTTAATTAGGAACAAAGCATAGTGCATACTTGCCAACCTCCTCCCCCGCCCAAAGGTATCTCATTGTGCATAAATGCTCACAGCTAAAAAAACCGGATGGATTGTATTAGTCTCTTTTCCAGCCAACAGCAATTAAAGTGCTTATTAAACTACTGCCAGGGTTGAAAGTTTTTCAGCAAGGTCTAGGACAGATCCAGGCACGGTGAAAATGCTTCATTATTGGCTCCTGTCCTGTAATGGCCACAAAATTAGCAGTTGTTCTCTGCGGTGGTTGAATTCCTACACTGCTATGAAGCTCGCTGTCTCTCTCAGTGGTTGATTGACAGCAATGGGAATCTTTTGCACAACCCACTCAGCTTGTGACAACTTAAGTGAAAGTGAGCAAGAGGTTGCCATGAACTGAAACAATTGGGTGAAGGAGCCCTGAGATCCAGTTTGGTGTAGTGGTTAAGAGCGCGGGACTCTAATCTGGAGAACTGGGTTTGATTCCCCACTCCTCCACTTGAAGCCAGCTGGGTGACCTTGGGCTAGTCACAGCTCTCTCAGAGCTCTCTCAGTCCCACCCGCCTCACAGGGTAGTTGGTATGGGGATAATAATGACATAATTTGTAAACCGCTCTGAGTGGGCATTAAGTTGTCCTGAAGGGAGGTATATAAATTGAATGTTGTTGTTGTTGTTGTTGTTATCTTTAGGATCATGTGGCAGGTATCCAGGCTTGGAAGCATGGCCCAAACAAGTAGGAAGTAGAGGGGAGAGGAAGGGCTTGCAGCTTAGCAAGAGTGCATAAACTTTATGTGGAGAAGGACCCAGATCCACTTGTCACATGTAGCCTTTTGGAGGGGGCACAGAAATAAAGGTGACCCCCAGGGCTTTTTTTCTTGGAAAAGAGGTGGTGGGATTCAGTGGGTTGCCCTTGGAGAAAATGGTCACATGCCCGGTGGCCCTGCCCCCTGATCTCCAGACAGAGGGGAGTTTAGATTACCCTCTGCGCTGCCGAGCAGTGCGGAGGTCCATCTAAACTCCCCTCTGTTTGGAGATCAGGGGGCGGGGCCACTGGCCATGTGACCATTTTCAAGAGGTTCTGGAGCTCTGTTCCCCCGCATTCCTGCTGAAAAAAAGCCCTGGTGACCCCCTTCTCTGTCTCCTTCTGACTGGATGGCTGAAGTGGAACAGGAGAGGGAAGGGCACAGATTTTAAAACAGGGAACCCAATGCCATTTTTTCCATTGGCTCAGACTAGAGTAACTCTGCTTAAGATTGCAGTGTAAATGTGCTTCCTTTGATCCCAGATTTTATTTATGTCAGATCAAGCATTCATGACTGAACTGTTCTAGAAGCAGGGTTAGAAGACACTACTTAGATTGCATCCACAAATCACTGGGTATTGCACAATCGTTGTATCAAATTAATTCACAACTGGATTTTCTTGGGCAGATAAGACAATCCAGTTGGCAATTATTCCTCTGGCACAACAATAGTACAATATCTAATATAGTGTGGGTGCAGCTTTAAGTAATTAGATTCTTTCCCAATGAAGCCCTTGGCTGTTTCCACACTACTCACCTTCATCCGGAACAGGGCGCAACATCGCGAAAAAACCGCGGAAAATAGCATCTTCTTGTGCAAGTTTTGTGCGACATTGCACAAAACTCGCGCGAGAAGACGCTATCTTCTGCGTTTTTTTCGTGACGTTGCGCCCCGTTCCGGATGAAGGTGAGTAGTGTGGAAACAGCCCTAGTTTATGGCAGTCTGCGCACCCCAGCAGAACATACTGCCAGGCACGCTGAATGATACTGATCCAGTGCTCTGACTTGGTATAAAGCAGCTTCATAGACCCTCCATTTCCAAGATGAAACCTTTCTTACCTTAAGTTCATCTCCAACTTCTCCCTTGAGGACAGGCCCCAGAATCCCCATCTGAGGATCTCGGGGCGTCTTCCGCTTCTTGAAATGTTGATCCTCATATTCCACATACATCACTTTCTTATACCTGGAGCCGATCCTCTGTGGGCCTCGTTCCAGGAGCTGCCTGCTGTAAGTGCTGTGGAGGGGAAAGGGAAGGAGGGCGAAGTGGTTCCAGGACAAAGGCCATTCCTCCGACCCGCAAGGCCTTTGGTTAACTGTGTGGTACAGTTTGGTGGCCTTCCATTTTATTGGCTGCCCTAATGGGTTTTGCTGCTTTGCTTCAAATCTGTTGCTGCTTTTAAAATTCTGCTCCTCTGATAGTTGTTTATCTTACTTCTACGTGAAATTTTGGAAGCGCTGGCTTGGGTCTTAACTTCCCTTTCCATTTGTGCCACTTGCAGAAAGGGAGGAAGAGGAAAATTTGTGCCAATTCCCCCCTCTCACTCCGGCCTCCAACTTTGACCCATATGGTTTTCCTGAGGGTCCACTGATCCTCAAGAGCACAGTTTCAGGGATCCTAAAAGACGGTAGCAGGAGGCAGGAAAGTTGCCGTTTACACTGCACAGTGCCACTTGGGCTGCATAGATTCTTTACCACTGTTTTTAAGGCTGTGAGCATGTTTTCTCTAAAGACTGCTAATAAATATTTTACCTAGTAAATGTTTGTCCTTCCCTTCCTCAAAGGAGCCGAGGCAGCAGGCATGGTTCTTCCTTCCCCATTTCATCTTCACACAACCTTGTGAGGTAGTTAGGCTAAGAGTCAAGCTACAAGTGACGCCTTACACAGGTTGGACACTTGTCAGCTTCCCTCAAGTTTTGATGGGAAATGTAGCCGTCCTAGTTTTACAGCTTGACTCTCCATTACAGCTGCAAGACCAGGATGCCTACATTTCCCATCAAAACTTGAGGGAAGCTGACAAGTGTCCAACCTGTGTCAGGTGTCACTTGTAGCTTGGCTCTCAGAGTACATGACTGATCACCCAGCAAACTTCACGGCAAAGCGGGGATTTGAATCCAGGTATCGCAGATCCTAGCTTAACACTTTAACCACCAGGGCTTTTTTTCAGCGGGAACATTCCGGAACCTCTTCAAAATGGTCACATGGCTGGTGGCCCTGCCCCATGATCTCCAGGCAGAGGGGGTTTAGATTGCCTTCAGCGCCGCTCGGCGATCTCAACTCCCCTCTGCTTGGAGATCAGGGGGTGGGGCCACCAGCCATGTGACTATTTTCTCCAAGGGCAACCCACTGAGTTCCGCCACCTCTTTTCCCAGAAAAAAGCCCTGTTAACCACTATATTATTCTAGCTGTCATTTTAAATACAAACACATAAATAACTGCTTCTGAAACATCTATCCTGCCTCATGAGAGAGAGAAGCCTTTTTCCAACTTGTTGCCCAAGTTCATTCAACAAGAAATGCCAAGGACAGAATCTATAACATTTCCATTAAAATTTGGGGGTTTCTCTATACATGCTGAAGGTGGCAGTGCTGGACAAATTCTCCCAAAGGATAGAGCATTATTTTTGGGCATCACTCATTATGAGTTTATTTTTGCAAGGGAAAAGAAGACAGGAGTGATAGAATCATGCACCATGGAGGAAGAAAAATCAGATTTCAGCAACAGAGAAACCCCCCATGTCAGAGGAGAAACACATATTTTTCATACTATATCAGTCTTGTTATGGATTTTGCAACATTTTTTAGAAAACTGAAGGTGAGAACGTGCATTCTATAAAAGGGGGCGCTCGTTAAAATCAAGTCTACCATCACTGGTATTTCATAAAAAGAAGGGGAATACCAAATAGTTTGGGGACGATTACCTGTTCAGGTACGTGGGCTGGACCGGGGCATAGTCCCACTCGATCTCCTCGGCTGCAATGAAATGCGTCCAGGTGACAGGCCGCTGCTTGGCAAAGCTCCGGATATTGATCCTGGGGGCAGAATCCTCCACGTCCATGCTGATGACGACACTTTCCGTATCTTCCTCATCATCATAGCTATCATAAACCTCACGGGCAGCATGTTCTGCCAGCCGCATCTTCTTCGCAAGCTCCTCTGGGCAGAATTCCACCTTGACATAAGTCTCCATGCCAGCTGGAATCAAAAGATCTGCACAGTAATATCCAAAAACCAGCAGCGGAGGGGCAACGACAGTGGGTTTGGGTAGCAGAAGAGATGTAACATTTCTACAGATTTTGAAGCAGTGGGAGAGGGGAAGGGGACCGACCTTGCCGTCTGAGAGGTAGGACAAAAATAACAATTGAAAATAGAAAACAACTTCTGTAGTAAACAAATAAAGATTGATTTCCCAGAAGGGGTAGGACTAGCTGCATATTTGGATATCTAGTTCAACACTGAAAACGCCGGACTCGTCAATAGCATATTATCATTGAATAAATTATAGCATACTTATAGGCAGTGCTTTTTTTCTTAAAAAATGTTTAGGTGTACTCTCAGTTTGACTCAAGAAAATCACCATTTTATAGTTCAAATAGGAAAAACAGAAAAATTGCACAAAATGTACACAAATACACAAATTGGTCGCTGCCATCGGGGGTAGCAACAAGACTGACCAATCACCGTGCTAGATTCCAACTACCAGAGCTCCAAGTGGCTTAGAGAAGACTTGTTTGTATTTGTCTGCACCCTAACGATCACCGATTATGCCAGCGATCTCGGTGGTGTGTTCGATGCTCAAAGACATTCCATTTTTTGTAAGACGAACAGCGCTCCTAGTGAGTTTAAATATAACTAAACATCTTTGTTGCCAACGTACGCTACATAAAACTTAACAAATCACATAAATATCCATAATACGTTTGGAGTTGGTTTAGTGGGAATTCCAACATTTTAAAATTTTTACTTTCTCCTGTTAGATTCACAAAATGTTTAGGGGTACGTGTATCCCTGCATCCCCCCCAGAAAAAAAGCACTGCTTATAGGTCTGGAACAGCAGCAGGAAGCGTCAAGGTTAAGGGGTGCATTCCCTGCCTAGAAAACTATCATTCCTTTAAGGGAGCCATGTGGCTCTGAATTTGATTGAAGTAGTGCCACTGGCATAGTGGGTTTCCATCAGAGCCATTTTACCTGTCCAAAGCACTGTTCTTCAGTTGCTATTAATCCCGCAGCAGGAAAAGAGAAGTCCGGTCCCCACTCTGCAGCAAGGTTAATAGTAGTGTCAAAGGAAGCATTTATATGGGGAAAATGGCTTGGGAAGAAACAGCTCCTTCTCGTAGCACTGCTGTTTGATCCGTTGGTAGGGGGCACCCACAGCAGTTGCTTTAAACTAAAATAAAAATTGAGGTGATCCGGCTGTGGATTTCCCAAATCTCATTGGGTTTGACCGAGAGAATTCGGCTGTAGATGCCTGCAGAATGCGGATCATTATTGGTCACCTTGGATCATAGTGTTAGAAGGACTATTTCCCGCTGTTCTTGTGCTCTATTCTATGAAGACAGATCAAGATGGGTAGCTGCGTTATTCTGTCTGTAGCAGTAGCAAGAGTCCAGTAGCACCTATAAGACTGACAAAATTTGTGGTTGCTTTTGTGAATCACAGCTCATTTTTTCAGATACAAGAAGCAGGTAACAACGTTCCAAGTTCACCTGTCTTCCTGTTCTCCCAGCTGCTACTTGTTGATGTGGTTGGACTCACATTCTAACAGTACCCTACTACAAATTCTGTTAGTCTTATAGGTGCTACTGGTCTCCTCTGTTCTATGAAAAACAGCAGAATTCAGAATATCAGGCAGAAGTCATCCCTGCAACACCAGAGTTCAGGATTTGTTTATTTACTTCCAGGGGTGGCACAAGGGTTTACATTGCTCGCGGCCGGCCGGCCGGGCACCCCCACGCGTGCACGAGCGCGCGCATGCGCGCGCACCGGCCTGTGTGATGATGTCACATGTGACATCATCACGGGAGCGCACGCGCCACTGCCTGCCCGATTGCTGCGGTGGGCGGCCTCCGAGCTCTCCCGCTCGGTTGCCTGCGCCGCCCCAGATGCCTGCCCGCGGTGGCTGCGCCTGGCCGGGGGCTTGTGTTGGCGGCGGCAGTGGCGCGGGGTGGGAGGGATAGGAGGCTGGTCCTTTGTGGCACGCACTCCTGCCCACCGCGCCTCCTCCAGCGCTCCCTCCGGCACCCCGCGCCTGTGACCACCGCCTACCTGGCCTCAATAGGCACGCAGGCCCTGTTTACTTCATTTATACCCCACCTTTCTCCCCTTTGAGAACACAAAGTGGCTTATGTTGCTCCCCTTTCCTTCATTTTATCATCTCAACAACCCTGTGAGGTAGGTTAGGCTGAGAGTGTGTGGTGGGCCCAATGTCACCCAGACATCTTCCATGGCAGAGTGGGAATTCGAACCTGGTAGTCTGATGCTCAAGTAGAACACAGGAGGCTTATGCCTGTGTGAGGATGAACCCGTAGAATGCTTAATATTAAACATCTCTGGCAGGAACATGTGGTTCTGAAGGGGGAAAGGACAACTATTACGACAATCTACTTTGGAACTGCTTCTGTGGGCCAAGCTAGAAGTGACGAATTACACTTGAATGGCAAGTGAACAGACTCACATGTATTCTTCCCTGTTCACTTACACTCCACTTGCACTTGATTGAGTGGAGTGCAAGTGGAGTGCAAGTGAACAGGGAGGAATACACATGAGTCTGTTCACTTGCCATTCAAGTGTAATTCATCAC
Source organism: Eublepharis macularius (assembly GCF_028583425.1). Classification (NCBI taxonomy): domain Eukaryota; kingdom Metazoa; phylum Chordata; class Lepidosauria; order Squamata; family Eublepharidae; genus Eublepharis; species Eublepharis macularius. Next base: position 22,390,120 of record NC_072802.1, read on the forward strand.
TTCTAGCTTAGCCCTGTGACACAACTGTGTTATAACATTGTTTTTATATGAATGTCTGTGACACAACTGTGTTGTAACAGTGTTTTTATATGAATGTTGTTTTCATTTTCTTGTGATGATCATCTTGAGTTCCCTTCATAAAAAAAATGTTAATACAGAGTTAAGTCACCATTACCTTGCTGGTGAGATGGTATCTGACAGAACATTCGAAACGTGCCATTGGTGCTGGGCATCGTCTCTGCAGTGAAGAGAGTGAATGGAGAGATATCCAGAGTGTCGTGTCGGTGATGCCTTACCAAGAAAGTGTGGCTCTCAAAGAAAATGGAGTGGACTTCTGGGCTGGTACCTAGGCCTATGACGTGCCAGAAGACTGGTTTCTTCTGGCATACTTTTAGATCTGCAGAGGAAGAAAGATGATGCTCTAGTGAGAAAATGGCTCAATGACGTTCAGGACTGAGGATGACCGCTGGATAACTTGTATTCTAAATCTGTCCCCCTCAGCAATCGCACCCATTTTTATGTATTTATTTTGGTATCACGTTTTAACAAAAGTATTCCCAAGGTGATTTCCATCTAATTTGATAAATACATCTAAGAATGACAAGACATTTTATAGAATGATCCAGGGGATGTAAAGCAACAATAAAAGAGCATTTCCAGTTTAATCCCAAATGTCCAACAGAACAGAAACATTTTCACTCAGGTCCAAAATAAGGAGGACACAGGAGGGCCTCTTGAGGAAATGTTCTGCAGGCATCTGGAGCCACAAACCACGAGACTTTGCTCTTGGAAATATGGCAGTTGGAACAGAACTTCATTAACTAATCTTAAGACCTTGCTGCGCTCGCCCGAGCAAACTAAAAGTGTACTTAACTAATCTGGTATGATTAAATAAACCCCCAAAGTACATACTCATTTCACTTTTTTAAAAAATCTGTAAAAACAGCAAACTAAAGTAAAACAGCATAAGAACACAGTATAAAACCATTCTGCAAAAGCAGCCAGTACAAAAGTTAAACTATGACAGAATGCACAAGTAACTTCAAAAGCTAAGCACTAGGAAAACTCTGTAAGGTGGATCACAGTTCTCTTCGGCCAAATCCACACTCACCTATTTTCTGTTTTTTTAACGGAAAAAATCCTTGTGTTTCCAACCTGCAAATTTCACCTGTCTGTTCACATTCATGCTGAAACTGCGTATTCCTTGCGTGATCTACTGTTCACATATCTGTTGGCAAAGCCGTCTTAGTGGGCAGGGATCAATCTTCCCGCCCAATTTTTTAAAAAATTTTTAAAACAGATTTCCATTATTTCAAAATCACCATATACTGAAACATCAGCAAAGTGATATATCACGTGCCACTTTTTGTAGTGATTGGTTCACATTTCTGGCGGAGTACTTAAAAATCCTATAAAAAGGATTTTTATAGGATTTTTTATAGGTGCAGCAGCTCCTCAATGCACCTAACTTTCAAGATTGCGTCCGAAAACCAAATTGGGATCTATGCAAAAAGATATCCCATTTAAAATTTCAGTAATTATGAAAATATTTAGGAAGTGGCAGTGGCCGCAGAAAAAAGGGAATCTTTAGTGCCTATGTGTTCCGTTATATTCTGAATTGTGCAAGAATATTTAGCTGAATTTCGATATTACATTAATCAGATTTTTAAAAAAAATTAAAAAGGAAAAAAACGTGTGGTGGTCCGCATCGCGCCACTGAAGATTGAATTCTCCAGACCGCTTTCCCCAGCAACGAGATTTTATTCTGGCAACATCAAAATAATGTTTTCAATAGAACAAAGTAAGCTATGAAATCCCAGCGTTCATGGAGTACGGAGCATTTGTGGGGATAATAAGCCAATCGACGCGTTAGGAACGGGTTTCCTATTCAGGGTAGAGAAACGGAAGTGGGAGTGGTTTCAAGAAAAGGCGCTTGAAAACCGCTTCTGGGCTTTCACGTCCACCGTGCAACTCCCGCAATAGACCAGTAACTGGCGATGAAAACCAAACCGAAAGAGAAGCGAGAGAACTGTGGAATGGAAAACAGGTAGTGTGAACAGCACTGAGATTTGTGCAAAAAAAAGTTTTAAAACTTCGGGAAAATTTATGTAGTGTGGATTCGGCCTTCGTCAGATGCAACCAACTTCATAAGTTGGTTAGTCTTAAAGGTGCTACTGGACTCTTTTTGATTTTGCTACTACAGACTAACACGGCTAACTCCTCTGCATCTGTAAGGAGGGTATTTCACAGCCAGAGTGCCACCACAAGAAAGGACCCTCTCTGGTTGCCACCTTTTAATTACAGAGCACTTTACTTGTGTTTCATCTTTATCATGAAGCCTGGCTGCTGGGGAGCAATTTGGTAGTATGGCAAAATCACTTCTGGCCTACAGACCATTGAATGGAGAACACAGCAGGCCCCAGCAGTTCTTCCATGTTAGAAACTCATGACAGTTCTGTGTTTTCAGGAGCTCAATTGCAGATAGTCAGATTATAGAGTCAAACCATTTTTCTCTTGAGGCTCATAGCTAACTCCATCACCTTCTGTTTACCATGTGTTACCATTTTCCTCCCTCTCTTGAAGGGAAGGAAAATGGTGGCACTCAGGACTTTTTTTCAGTTGGAATGCAGTGGAATGGAGTTCCGGAACCTCTTGAAAATGGTCACATGGCCGGTGGCCCCGCCCCCTGATCTCCAGACAGAGGGGAGTTGAGATTGCCCTCCGCACCGCTAAACTCCCCTCTGTCTGGTGATCAGGGGGCGGGGCCACCAGCCATGTGACCATTTTTGCCGAGGGTGATTTAAACTTTAAAAAGCTCCCCCCATGTTCCAGCTGACCCAAAGTAATGCCATTGTGTAGGCCTGAGTTCCACCACCTCTTTTCCCAGAAAAAAAGCCCTGGTGGCACTTACCAGGCAAGGAGGAATTTATGTATCCGTTGATAGTGTGTAACTGAGTCCGGTTAGTTCTCAGGATGTTGGCTTCAGAGTACCAACTTTTACCTAAGAGGGAAAAAAATATTTTTCAGAAAGAGATCATCGTGACATTATTTTTTCAGAAAGAGAGATCATCAGAAAGAGAGATCATCACTGTGTGGATCCAATCCTTGAAAACTGTATTTTGGGGGGGGGGGAACAGGCCTCCAAATACTGTTTTTATTTTAATGTGGTAACTACTGACTGATATTACTCATGCTTATGTATATCAGAAAGTTTAATTGAATACATACATTAGGTAATTCTCATATTATTTTTGACACATGTACAGCTGAACATGGGGTTTAAACCCTATATTTTCCCAGGCACTGGTTCCTGGCGAACATGTATTGGCTCTTTATTATAAACAGATGCAGGAGGTACATAGATTTATTGTCACCTGTGAACCTGGCTACACTTTTGGCTGGACGTGAGGAGGTTAGGGACGGAGTGAGCCGGTGCAATCCTGCCCCCCCCCCACAAGCATTCATATATGCTGATAGGTTGTGTGAATAACAGGCCTTCTGGTTTCGTACAACAGAGTCTTGCTCTAGTTTGTATGGGTCAGTATCCTGGGTTGATTCAAGATATTCTGTTGCTCCAAACAAGGTCAACCCATTGCCTTTCTCACCTGGCTAAGACCACCAGGCAGTGGTCCTGGTGAAGGAGGCAATGTCCGGCCTCTCATGCTGCTTGATGACCAGAGGCAAGCTAAGTTTTTGCAGTACACAGGCAATCTCTTTGGGTGGCTTGGCTGGAGAATCAGCCTGGCCAGAGTTAGTTATAGGCCTGTGTTGATGCATGAGCAAGAGAGTCGATGGTTTCTCTTTAGCTTCACCGCGTTCGCACTAAATTTTCTCTTTTGCCATACCCAGCCCCCCATCCCATCCCATCCTATTTCACATACATACTTGTAGAAACACCCTCTTTAGTCTTTAGCTGTCTCTCTAAAATGTTTCAGTGGCCCTTATGCTAGCTCTGTTAGGGAAAGAATGATGCCCACTCATTGCCTTAAGTGCAAAATGGGGCAGCGTTTGGTGTCCAGGGGAAGACCTAAGGAGTAATTAAATGTTCTTGGCCTCTTTCTCTCCTGTCCTAGATGCTGCTATGGCTTTTTTAAAAGCAGCATCGATGAGGACTAGAATCTTTTAAGAAAAAATTTAATTGAATTCCTTTGATTATGGATATACTGGATAGCATATGGGAAGCCAAACGCTGGGATCCACAATGTGGTTTAGGCCGTGCAGAAAACTAAGTGGGAGCAAATGAGAAGCAAGTACAAGGGGAGATTTGAAAGGCTAGGGAATGATACCAAAATCAGGGCTTTTTTTCAGCAGGAACGCAGTGGAACGGAGTTCCGGAACATCTTGAAAATGGTCACGTGGTTGGTGGCCCCGCCCCCTGATCTCCAGACAGAGGGGAGTTTAGATTGCTCTCCGTGCCACTCGGTGGCGCAGAGGGCAATCTAAACTCCCCTCTGTCTGGAGATCAGGGGGCGGGGCCACCAACCATGTGACCATTTTCTCCGAGGGCAACCCACTGAGTTCCACCACCTCTTTTCCTGGAAAAAAAGCCCTGCCAATGGTGTTCACATATGCAGAAGATAGGCAACCCTCATATTATCCCCCCCCCCTCCAATGCCTTTACCTTCGTCGAAGACTGAGAAAAGCAGCACAAATTGTTGCAACCGGCTCTGGGTTCCTTCATTCGTCAGGGTCCCTACAGGAAAGACATCAGAACCATTGGAAGAACTTTTGCATATTCCCGGTGTGGTGTAATGATTACAGCATCGATCTGGAAGACCTGGGTTCAAATCTCCACTGTGCCATTAAGCTTGCTGGGTGACCTTGGGCCAGCCTCTCTCTTGGCCTAATCTGCTTCATGGGGTTGTTGTCACAATACGGGGGAGGGGGGGGCTATGCGCAACACCACCATACCTTGGGGAAAGGGTGGGATAAAAGGAAATGCAGTAAATAAGTACTAAATTCCGTCCACCACCACCTGCACAGCTGGCCAATGAAAACAAGCACGTGTCTTGCATTAATCAGAGGAGTAGCTTCCAACAAATTTAGACGAATGCTAGTGTTGGCACACCCATCCATTACCCAGTCACATGTTGCCCGCTGACTGCCTATTCCAAGAAGCAGCTTTCGAGAACCACAGCTCTCTTCATCATGCATCTGATGAAGACAGCTGTGGTTCTTGAAAGCTTATGCTACAATAAAAGTGGTCAGTTTTAAAGGTGCTGCTGGACTTGTTACTGTTTTGCAACTACAGACTAACACAGCTTATTCCTCTGGATCTATTCCAAGAATGTCTGTGTATGTATGGGGGGGGGGGCGGTGAACTTCCATTTTTTGGTATCGTTTGTTTGTAAGGGCAGGACTGACAGTTACTTGCTTCCTAGCTTTGCAGTAGACATGATCAAACCTAGCACCAGAGCAAAGCTTTTTCTACCAGCCCTCAGAGGCCAAATCAAGGCTTAGGACCACTCGTGTTATATTCTAAATTCATTACTATGCTTTTAAAAAGTAAATTTGATTCTTTCTTGCAAGAGTGAATCAATTTCTTTTTTTATATTTGAGGCCGATTCACATATTAGAAAGTCTATATGGCACGCACGTGGTCACAATGAGGACTTAGGATCAGACATACCCCTGCAGTTCCATGCTGGGAATTGAACTCCAACATTCACAGGGACACAATTTGGATCAGAGATCCAGAGGACTTAGCTGTGTTAGTTTTCAGTAGCAAAATAGCAAAGAGTCCAGTAGCACCTTTAAGACTAACCAACTTTATTGTAGCATGAGCTTTTGAGAGCCACAGCTCTTTCCATCAGATGCATCTGACGAAGAGAGCTGTGGCTCTTGAAAGCTTATGCTACAATAAAGTTGGTTAGTCTTAAGGTGCTACTGGACTCTTTGTTAATTTGGATCAGAACTGTGGCAAATGAAGAGAGGGGGTATAAGCGACTCCCCCATCACATTACTGATTGGAAACGGCTCCAAGGAGCTGCTATTTGCTCCACTGGAGACACTTGCATGTAGTCAGTAGCTCCCTGGAGCCATTTCGGGCCCCAAGAATTCCAGGGGAGCACCTTCTCTCTGCATGCTGCGGTCTCAGTCCAAACCTGGGTCTCCATGAACCTGGAGATTAAGTTCCCAATGGAGAACTCCCAGAAAATGTCTATCAAGAGCCCCTATGGGGGACTTGGACTTTGTATTGTGTGAATTTATCCTTAGTGTAAATATCAAACCTGTTGATGATTAAAGTATCTGACAAAGGGAGCTCTGACTCTCAAAAGCTCATACCCTGGAAATCTAGTTGGTTTTTATGGTGCTACTGGACCCAAATCTTGCTCTTCTACTACAGACCAACATGGCTGCCTACCTGAAACTAAAGTATCTTTATTGTCGTTTCAACCAGTTTATGCTTTTAAAAAAAGACTTGACTTGACTTGACTCTCTCTCTCTCTCTCTCTCATAAATTACTTGGGCAGGGCAAATTTTAATCAATAAGCAGAAATAACTGGCCAGGATTACTAATAGGCTGATGGACATTTGCAGAGATCTGAACGTGTGTGGACCTGAAAGTCAGCTCCTTTATGTGGAAGTCCCACCCCCAGCCTTACCTGGCTGGCAAACTAGCAGCGCCCCAATGAGGCCAGAGTTGGTGTCCTTAATGCTGTTGACACGGGAAGAATACGCATAGGTCAAACACTGGGGGTCACTGTCGGTCGGACCATCAGCTTCAAAGATTTCCCACACGTAAGTGTGGGTCTGGCCGGAGCCTACTGCATCATCTTCTTTCTCCATTGAGCTGGTCTGATCATCATAACCTGCCCCTGAAACCCAAGAAGAACTCCTTCATTGTCAGCCATGTTGCTCCCCTTCAGTCCTCGGAAAAGGCCAGCTTTCTCTTCCCTTCCTTTAGAGTTGCCCTTTATTAAGATGTTATTTCCATGTTGCAATTTTTTGCACAGACAAGTCCACAAGGTTAGAGCACAGTGTCAGAATGAGGGAAACCCAGTTTTGAATTCCTGTTCTGATCTCAACTCTCTGCCAGCAGCCTGAGCCAGCTTACCATAAGAAAACTACAAGCTTTGGCAGTGTGTGGGTCAGGCTGCAGCCTGCGTACCTAGAAACCTGGGGGTGGGGGCAGTGAGGGCAGTCTGGCGTGAGTGTTGAATTCTTCTCCCATCCACATTTTCTCTCTTGAAACTGCTTATCCTCAGCTGGTTTTCTCCAAATGAGGGTTACTTCTCAGGGCTGCCAAGAAGGGCGAGGCACAAGAGGACAAAATTCGGAGGGGTTCTGGTCACCAGCAGAGCTCATGGAGCTGGTCAAGTCTTGAGATTTGTTTTTGATGTTTGGGCTGACAGCCAAACTACAAGTGACGCCTGACACTAGTAGGACTCTTGTCAGCTTCCCTCAAGTTTTGATGGGAAATGTAGGCAGCTTGGCAGAATGTTGGACAAGTGACAGTTGAAAAGTCCATTGGACAGCAGTTGGAGAGCCAAGCTGCAAGACCAGGATGCCTACATTTCCCATCAAAACTTGAGGGAAGCTGACAAGTGTCCAACTAGTGCCAGGTGTCACTTGTAGTTTGGCCCTGAGACCCAGAGGGAATCTTGGGGAGGGGCATGGTTGAGAGACAGCAGCCACATAGGAAAGAGTGAAGCCCTCTCTCCAGATGCTTCTCCACCAAGTAGCTGCTAGGGTTGCCAACCTCCAGGTGAGGCCTGGAAATCTCTCAGAATTACAACTGAACTACAGACTACAGATATCAGTTCCCCTGAAGATAATGGCTGCTTTGGAGGGTGGACTCTATGGCTTTGTACCCCACTGTGGCCCCTCCACTCCCCAAACTCCATCCCCATGCTCTGCCCTCATATCACCAGGAATTTTCCAGTCCAGGCTTGCCAGCCCTACCCAGCTGCTTTTCTTCTCTTGAAGAGTTTCAAACAAGCGTTTGTCCTCAGGAATCCTTGGGTGAAGCTTTGCCAGTGATTCTAGCTGCATCCAGATCTCTTCCAGCATCAACTTTTGATTATTCTTTTTGTTAGATCTGTTTTTAAACCAGTCTCTCTTTTTAACGTCTACAACCACCCCCTGGCCACCCCACCCCATACACCTTTCTGTTGGGAATACAAACACATCAGCTTAGTGGACATACTCTCCAATGCATCTGATGAAGAGAACCAGTCATGACAGGTTACGCTGGAATAAACTTGATTAGTCTTTAAAGTGCCACTGGACTCCTGTGTAATTATCTAATAGAAGCATCTCTGTAACCGTCTGCTTCAAGGCCAAACTCACCCTCTGAAGATTTCCAGTAGGACACGCCAATAGCATGAATGCTGAAAGGGTGGGAAGCCAGGTTTTTAAAAGTGACAACTACTGTGTCATGAACTTCTGCTTGGATGGTGGGGCCCAAAAGACCTGCGGGAGAGAGAGAAAGAAACGGGTGGAATACCTCTTCAGAGCAGGAACTTCTCAAAACTAAAAACTGCCGATTTTCCATGTGGCCCCATGCCCTGCTAAGAATGTTGTAGACACCACTCTTCCTTTTATCCTGACAGTTTGGACTCCTGGTCAAGGATGGAGGCTGCTACTTTTTTCTTGACAGAGGCTCTGTGGCTTTTGTTGGAAATACAATGGCCATTTTCACACGTCTTAACCGTCGCGCAAAATTGTGCAAAATTCACGGAATGACAGTATCTTCATGGTGCGATTTTCCATCATCTTGATTCCATTTCATGACATGATTTCTGATGTCATTGCGCCACAAAACAGAATCATGATGGGAAATCGTGCCATAAAGACGCCGTTGTTCTGTGAGTTTCGCGCGATTTTGCATGATGGGTGTAAAAATGGACATAGTCTTGAGTACAAAAGGGCAGAAGACACAGAATACCTGCAGGGGGGCAGCAAATCTGGCAGATAGATAGCAAAATAAGATCCTTCTTTCTGCCTCTGTGATCTATGGAACCCTCCACTCAACTTTTGCCTCTACCATGAACTCACTAGATTGTTTTGGCATATCTGTCAGCCTACAAACTGCAATATGGGTATACTAAACCTAGCCTTCCTTCTCAGGGTTGTGGTAAGGATTACTATTAGATATGCAACATACCTTGAACTCTGAAAGCACTATATAAATGCAAAGTGTTCACAGGATCTGATATTCAAAGGCTAAACTGAAGTTTAACATGTCAAAAGGTACAAGAATTCTGAAGTTTGTATCCATGTTATAATGAACCACCCCACAGCCATTTTGTCATATATATAAATCTAAAACCTTCTTACCCATCCAGGCAGGCTTGGGCTTTGCTTGTGTGAACGTCGAATCTGCATATTCCATAAATATGACCTTCTTGTACCGAGTACTGGTGCTAGAGGAGGGCACCCTGGGGGGAAAATAATTATGAAGGTATTGTGGGTCAAGATTTACATCCTCTGCTTTTGTTCTGAGACCAGTCGGTCAGTGGCATATGCCCTCTATGGTTCAACAACCCCTCAGATATGGAAGTAATGTATGGCGTAGATCTCTAAAGCACACAATAGATTCGAGGGCTGCCCGTGGGGGGGAGGTGCTCCCAGATCTCGTCTATCAAACGTTCATTGGGAGCTCTAAGTTGAATCTTAGATTATGAGGCATGTGGGGGTCAATTCAGATCAGTAACAACAACAACAACATTCGATTTATATACCGCCTTTCAGGATAACTTAACACCCACTCGGAGCGGTGGGGCTCTCCTAGAAGGTGTGACTGACCCAAGGTCACCCAACTGGCTTCAAGTAGAGGAGTGGGGAATCCTGATTAGAGTCCTGCGCTCTTAACCACTATACCAAACTAGCTCATGGGCCTAGGGTTGCCAGCCTCCATGTGGTGGCTGGAGATCTGATCTCCAGGCCGCAGAGATCTGTTCCCCTGGAGAAAATGGCTGCTTTGGAGGGTAGACTCTATGGCATTATGCCCGATTGAGGCCCCTCCCCTCCCCAAACTCCATTCTTTCCAGGCTCTACCTCCAAAATCTCCAGGAATTTCCCAACCTTGACCTGGCAACCCTTCGATGGGCCACAGAGAAAAGAGAATTGAGCCTTCCTCCTTGCATCACTTTCTTGACCTGAAATGGCCCTGAGGAGATGCTCTTTGGCCCATGTTGGGCCCCGTGTGTACCAATGGTTTGGGGCTACACATAAGTTTCCCCCCTGGGGCAAAAAGCAGTTCCCTGGATAGTTTCAGATTGGTAAAATGGCTTCAAACAGTCCCGTGTCTGGCACCTGAAAGCCGCACAGACAAGGTAGGGGCCTCAGACAGGAACTCCCCCTCATGTGCAGGAAAAAAACTTTGTCCATTAACCCAAAAAGGGGGGAGGGGGCTTTTAAAATGGTCTGATGAGGATTGAAAAGACTCCTGAGAAGTGGAATGTGGAGAGAAACCAAATAACGGATAAAAAGGGAAGAGGAGTAGAAATGACTTTGCTCAAGGTCCTGAGAGCTTAAAGAATCCAAGAGAGATTTCTAAACATTGGTGCCCTCCACTGTAATTCTTTGTAGGCATCAGCTTACTCCCTGATGAGCCCACTCGACCACTGCAGTCACCTTCAAAGGCCCTTTTTTGGGTGCCTCAATTTCTGAGACTGGGCGGGTGGCAACCCAGAAGAGGGCCTTCTCAATATGGGCACCAAGACTCTGGCACTCTTATCTCCAGGGAGATTTGCCTGCCCCCTCCTGTTACTGTCTTCCACCAGTGGGTGAAGACTTTTTTCTTTCGCTTGACGTTCCCTCAGCAATCTTTTCTCTCTCCCCAATGTTTTAAACTGTTGTTTTTATCTTTTGTATTTAATTTTTAAAAAATTTAATGATGCATTTATGTGTTGGTTTTAATGGCTTTTAAGATAAGGCTTTAATTTGTGTGTTTTAATTTCTTAGCCACCTTGGTGGCCCTGTAAGGGATAAAAAGGTTGTTAATATATAAACAAATTTCAGGAGGCTTTTAGGGCAGCAGCAGGAGGGGGAAGTTGAGGAATTCTCTGTCTCTCCCTTCTATCCATGTAGATTTACCACAGGATCCGGGGCTTGGTTATGAAAACTCTGCTTAGGATTGCACTGCTGTTTGTTTACTTTTTTTAAAAAAGAGAGGTTTTTTAAAACAATGACACAGGATCGAAGTTAATATTTAGCCTGCGTATCTAATAAGAGAGAAACATTTTCAATAGCATTCATATACATTATCTTGTTGTAAGGTTGGACAGTATTGCTGTAGTGGTTAAGAGCACAGGACTCTAATCTGGAGAACCGGGTTTGATTCCCCACTCCTCCACTTGAAGCCAGCTGCGTGACCTTGGGTCAGTCACAGCTCTCTGGAGCTCTCTCAGCCTTACCCACCTCACAGGATGATTGTTGTGGAGATAAAAACTCACACTTTGTAAACTGCTGAGTCGGCATTAAGACGTCCTCCTGAAGAGAGGTATATAAAATGAATGTTATTGTTGTTGTTATCCCTGGGAGACTGACTAGGGCCACTGAGTGAGTCTATGGGAGAGAGAAGCTTTGAGCCGGAGACTTCCCAGAACACTGCTCACTCCATCAGCCACTGTGCTACTCCAAGTATATGGGAAGAAACTTAGGAAAAGTGGCACACAGCAGAGTGGACATATACTGCCTTATCTCTGCTGGCATGTGGGATCTTTTGGAGAGCGCTGAGCATACAACCGAGGGCATGAATTTTCCACCTTCCATGAATTGATTTGACAGGTGAGATATTAAGGCGCTCTAATCATTTTCCTTTAGCATGACTCGGACTGCCCAAGGAAATCCGGTTACAGATGGAAAAACAAGCAAGCAGAGCTTGATTCTAATTTTGCGTATCTGTGAATCAGCATGCATGCGGTAGTGGTAGCTCCAGGCTGAGAACTTGGCCTTTAAACTGTGGCAAAAGAGCAGGAAATCAAAGATTCCTAGAATACTTAAATGGTTGTTCTGCGGCTGGCTGCCTTCGTCCCATACAGCACTGCAAAGAGAGTGATGTGAGCTTTGGATCCAATGCCCAGGGAAGGTTCGGAGGGAGGAAGGCACATCCCAAAAGTATTGTTAGGAGTACTTTCAGCCTGCCAGAATCAGTGTGAGGGTTCCACCCAAAAAGCCAAGGCAAAAAGATAACATTACAGAAGCCTGGAACATTCTTGTCAAGAGTCATTAGGCACCCTTGCTTGCAAGCTTTTATAGAGAAAGCCAAAGAAAACAGGCCTTGCCATTGTGTTCAAGTTCCTAAACACCCTCTGGCTTCCACTTGGCAAGGAAGCAGAGTTATAACTTGAGGACAGAGCTGCTGCTACTACCCCATCAAAAACTGGGCAACTTTGTTGTGTACGAGGCTTTTGGTCAGCACTAGAATAATGTCATTATTTCAGTAAGAATACTTAGCACTCCTGAAGGGCTTGAGAGTATTCAAAGTATTGTCATTTTCACAAGAACCCTACAAGGTAGGTAAGAATTATTATCTTCCGTATAGCAAATGGATAGCTGAGAAAGGGAAAAGGCCTCCTCCTAGTGAATACACGGCAGAGGAACCAGAGACTTTCTACATCCATACTTCAGTTTCTTAACTATTCCAGTTACAGAGAAGGCTGTACTTTTTTTCAAAAAACCCAAAATTCTGTCATAAGAATGTCAGAATTCTGAGACCTGAATAAATTATGCACATTAAGCCCATGTGCAGTTATTGGTTGGTTTTGTATGGTAGCCTAGAGACCAATCAACAAAGCAGGAAAGCCCCAGTGCAAATTTTACTCTGTTATGAAATCACTAGGTATTCAAGGCTTCAAAATTGCATTCCCCTTTCCTCTGGAAATCTTCCTTTTCTCCTGCTGAAACTTGACCAGCTGTTGCTTCTTTGCCTCTCTTGAGAGCTCAAACTTGCCTTTTAAAAAAATAACTGGGGAGCTCTTCAGAATTCTCATATCTGCTCTTCAGGCCAAATTCCACAATGGGAAAAGGGAATATCCAGCCTTATAGGAGCAGTGAGTTGAACTTGAATCATATAGCAGAACTCTATGTCATTCTCATCCATGGTCCATAGAGGTTGCCAATCTAGATGGCTATGAAGAGACCATTCTTCTGGGGCATCCCTTACTAAATTATAGGATTTGGGTAAGGACTCCTGTAGGGTTTCCATACTACATTTATTTGTACTAGCCTTCCTGCTGTGCCTTTAAAAGGAGCCTTGCAAAGCATTTTCTGACATTGAAATAAATTAAATAACCCTCACCCTTGCCTGTTTAAAATTGTGTGCAAGCCTGATGTTAAAGGCATAAGGGCAGGGCCAGTAAAAAAAAAGTTGGCAATCCCAGATTACTAAAATAATGATGATTGCCTTGACGTAGTGTGTACATCCTAAGCACCATCATTATTATTAATCCGCAGTCAAATGGCCTGAGCGTATACCTAGGTCCTGTTTCATAACAGATTTGTCACAAATCTGCATTTCTGTCTATACAGTGAAATCCTAAGCAGAGTTAACTGGAGTAACTCTGCTTAGGATTTCATTATTAGTCTGGTACAAGACCATGAGAATCCTACCTATTGCAGAGCATGCTCCATTCCTGCAAACATCCCGTACGCTCAAATGGGGACATTCTTGAATGCCAATCTTGAGAGCCAGTGGTCTGTAGTGGTGAAAGTGTCAAGCTAATATCTGAAAGATCCAGATTCAAATTCCCACTCTGTCATAGATCTAGTTAGCCATGTTAGTCTGTAGTTGCAAAATAGTAAAGAGTCCAGTAGCACCTTTAAGACTAACCAACTTTATTGTAGCATAAGCTTTCGAGAACCACAGCTCTCTTCATCAGATGCATCATGCATCTGACAAAAAGAACTGTGGTTCTCAAAAGCTTGTGCTACAATAAAATTGGTTAGTCTTAAAGGTGCTACTGGACTCTTCACTGCTTTGTCATGGAAGCTTGCTGGGTTACCTTGGGCCAGTTGCATACTCTCAGCCTGACCTACCTCACAGGGTTGTTGTAAGAATAAACTGGAGGAGAGGGAAAGGATGTAAGCCACTTTGAGGGCCCACTGGAGAGAAAGGCGGGGTATAAATGAAGTAAATGACTGTCTGAATGATGTATTTTTGTTCCAAGGGTCACTACCGGGGCAGTTCCCATTCCAGGCCTGTAGCCTGGATAGCACCAGCGAGTATATCCCAGCCCCTGCAATGCAGTGATGAATTCCTCCAGCATTTGTGTGTATATGAGTGTGTGTGTTTAAAGCAGTGGTTTTAATTAGTGATGTCGCAGCTTCCATTTACAGATACAGCATTTGTTTCTGGAAACTTGAAAAATGCCTTTTGGGACAACTGTCTTGACCACAGTAGGATGATAGAAGTTTATTTGGATCATTTATAGAATGGGTTAGTTAAAGAAGTTATTTATTTAAGGAAGGAGTTTGGTAGGTGAAAATAAGTTCTTAGTCATTGTAAACGTTCTTGTAGGCACTCATATGGAGGCAGTTGGACTTGGCAACAGGATTATAGAATTTCCTGTTGCTAACAAGAATGACTCCTTTTCTGTTAATTTCTTTGAAGCCCCACCTGGAAATGTGGCAGCCCCAGGGAGCCTGGTTGCTTTCCTGCCCCATATTGCTAGGGACGCTCTCTCACATTCATGCATATCCATTTATAATTGTATTCCGAGTGCGTTTACAAACAAAGAGAGTATTTGTTCTTTTGGTTAAAGGCAGACTGAGAGAATAAGCCTAGGGGAAAAGGTTTATTTTATTTATTTAAACCATTTATTAGCTGCCTTTCTACCTCACTGGAACTCAGGGCGGCTTTCAATATAAATAAAAACCATCATAAAATGAATAAAAATAATAAAATGAATAACACTAATGTGTTTAAAAGCACAATTTAAGACTGCCAGTAACATAAAAGCAAAATAAATTAACAGCAGTCATAAATGAAAATGTCTTCAGCTGCACCCTGAAGAGTGATAGAGAAGGGGCCATGTGTACTTCCCTGGGCATGCTGTTCCATAATTGCGGGGCTGCCACTGAAAAGTCCCTCTCTTGTGTTCCCACTAGGTGATCTTGTGTAGCTGATGGGACAGTCAAAAAGGACTTTCCCTGTGATCTTAATTTTGGGGCAGGAACATAGGGGAGAAGAGATTCTTCAGATATCCCGTTCCCAAGCCATGTAGGTCTTTAGAGGCCAAAACCAACACTTTGAATTGTACTTGTGAGCAGATTGGTAGCCAATGGAATTGCTGTAATATCAAGGTCACATTGTCTCGACAGCTGGACCCAACCAGAAGTCTAGCCACAGCATTCTGCACTAGTTGAAGCTTCTGACCGTTCTTCAAGGGTAGCTCAATGTAGTAAAATCCCATGTAATCAAGGGTGATCCCATGTTATCATGTAATAAAGAATGCAAAATGAGTATCAGAAGCTACATTGTGGGCTTTAGCGGGCTGCGTTTCAAATGAAGGAGACAAGAGATCAGGTATCCAGTTTGGTCCATGAAATTTTGATCTATAAAATGTAACTTGCATGTTTGAGCAGCCCCAGTTTGCTAAGGATCATGGAATAGAGAAGGGGTTCAACCTCTGCTTGGTTCTGCTAATCGAAACTGAGCTCCCCATTTTGTTATTGCTGTTTTTAAAGGGGGTGGGAGATATGTTTTGAAAAAGACTACATTTTCTCCTTTAAAATGCTAGTAGTAAAACATGGAGCTCTGTTTCCAAGAGTGAAACCAAGTAGACATTGAAGGGTTAAATTCCGCTTCCGTTCCTAGCATGACATGAAGCAAATTGAGGCTACCTCAGCCTGCAATGGGCATTTTATGGATGGAACAAGATGTGTAATCATTGTCTCAGCTGTTTGTGTATACTTATATGCCCATGTACATTTGAGTCCATATGCATCAGATGCATCTGACGAAGAGAACTCTCGAAAGCTTATGCCTCAATAAAGTTGGTTAGTCTTAAAGGTCCTAAAGACCTAGAGAGAGATCTGAAAGAACAGCAGCTTGAGAGTATGCAGATGTGAGACCTTTAGCACCTCTAAAAGATAAAACAGGTATGAAATAGAGATAATGATTTTTCAGGGATGCATGCACCAAATCAAGTAAACCTGCAACTGGATTCTGGATCTGTCAGGAATCCCAGAGGTCATCTAGCCTCCCACAACTTGAGTGGTCCAGAGTAAAACACCTTTGTTCGGCTCTGAAGTGACTAGCATTTCCAATTCCATCACTGCTTACTTCCCATAAGCTAGTTTTCCTGGACAAACCAGTAAAAGAATGGCACCATGGGCAAACCTAGACACAAATCCCCCCTACCAAAGCAGCAAAGCCTCTGTGAGTGACAAGCGACCTTCCTTACCCCTTCTGGTTGCCAGCAGCGTAATCCCAGTCTGTCTCCACTGCTCCAATGTAGTACCTCCTGATGATGCCATGGCTCTCTTCCAGGAGCCAGCAAAGAATGAAGCTGCAGAAGAACACCCTCCTCATGGTCCCCCGTAAGTGGAAGAAGCCCGAGAAGCAGATGGCAGCTCTGATAGCAAAAGAAGAAGCCAAGTGAAGACTGCTGGACCTATTCAGCCATCGGTAATAGTAACTACAGGTTTGAGCAAAGTACTGACATGCTTTCGATATGTCACTCGACAGGGAATCATGGTCATGTTATCGGTGAGCTGGGATGTGTGAGTGAGCAACTGGGCGGAGAGCAACAGGATGGAGAGGGGAAAGGGGAAAGGAAGAGAGGCCGAGTTAAGGTTTAACCTCTTCTGTGCTGCCATTCCAAGATTAGGTTAAGAATGTAAGAATTGCTGGATCAGACTAAGAGTCATCTAAGCCAGTATTCTGTCTCCTACAGTTCACAAGCAGGCAGGACGTGATGGCGATGGCCACCTGTTATTGTTTTTTTTAATCCCCTTTCACTGCCTGGAACTTAAGGCACACTGCCTTTGTACAAGGAGGCTCCATTTAGTTATTGGACCAATGTCTTATATATCCTCCAGGATTTCAGTCAACTCTTTCCAAATAAGAACATAAGAATCAAATAAACAGATTTCCCAAAGATATGTATTCTGAGAGGTCCGCACAATCTGTGAGATGAAATGGAGAAAAGTACTGGGGGAGATGAGGTGTCCCAAGCTCCCCTGCTCTGAGAAAGGAGCAAAGAGTACTATTCATAACAAAAGTTTATAATCCGTCTCTTTTGTATTAAAAATAAGATGCCTTGCCACCAGTTCATTCTCTGTCACAGTAAAACGACAACACAAAAACTCCCAAAGAAGCAAATGGAAAGAAATTTTTCTGAATGTATCCAGTTGACAAGATTTAGCTATCCCAGGAGAGGATCTGACTTACCCTGATGCAGATTTCTGATCTGATTAATTGATTGATTGATTTTTTCAAACAGCACTTGCACGGCTTTGATCTATTCTGTACACTAAATCAATAGTCCTCAACACTTCCGGACCCACCTTTCACCCCAAACTATAGCACGGGACCTACTTCCACCTCATCGCTCCATCTCTCCCTGTTTTGCTCCTCCTCTGTTTAGATTAGCCACACGCCAAAGTTCTACCTTTCTAATAGCTGTAGTCAAAAAATAGAATTTGGGCTGGTGCAGGTTCTCGCGCAAGGATGTAAATGCTATGCCTCTTCTTCGAAACCACAGTGAAGCAACCGCATCCACCTTTGCACGTGGCCACTCTCTTCTTTATGATTCTCCCATTCTCTTTAAAATAGAACCCAAACACACACAAAAGGAAACCGGGGTGGTGCCTTTTGTGCAAATCACCTTCGGTGTGGGTGCAGACCATAAGAGCAGAGGAAGGAGCAAAGGAGTCCATGCAGTCCAGCATCCTGTTACCTAGAGTGACTAAACAGGGGGCTTCTCAGAAGCCCCTCAAAAGAGCATAAAAAAAATAACCATCACCCACTTTTCATCTTTATAGCAGCAGGTATTCTGAGACATCCTGCCTCCGGGCATGGGCCTTCTGTTCTTAAGTGACCAATCACTGTTTCTATACAGGTGCATTTCAATCCACACATCACCTGTGGATATTGCACTATTGCACTGGATTGTTTGCAACCAGATTGTTTTGTCTGTACAGCTACAAATGACTGCCATAGCACAATGAAGGCTCAATAGATAATGAATGGATGCAGCTTCATAGTTTATAAGAGCAAAAGAGCTGCCTGGCGGGTTTAGATCTAAAGTCGGTCTAATCCAGCATCTTGTATCCTCACTGGCCAGAGGCTCCCAGAAAACTCATATGCAAGGCATGCAGCCAGCAGCATTTGTCCTCAGCCATTGGCTCAAAGTACAGGATGGGTGGGCAGGGCTTCAGACCCCAACAAAATTTCTAGGCAGGGGGTTATGCCCACTGGGTCACCAGGCAGCACAGGATATATCCTGAAGTTTGGTCTATCTCTGCTTCCTTCTGTGAGCACCACAGGTCTCCCCCGGCCCATGCAGTCACCCCCTCCTGGAATTCTTTTGCAGAGAGAATCATGATTGGTCCTGGATGGCTACCAGTTCCTACCTTCATTCTTGAGCTGTCACGATGGATGGATGGGTTGACTTGGTGACTTAGACCAGCCACAGGCCTATGGCCGTTTCTCTGCTCTATGATATAATCTCTGCAAACTGACCTGTGCTATGAAATGGTGAGTAGTACACACAGTGTGGCAAAATCCACCTTGCGTCCCAGTATCTCTCTACACAAGACATCTTAGATGGGGACGCTCAGGTGAATTACTTTCTGTGTGGTCTTATATTCAAGTGTAATCTGTCTCCCTAGTGGGGTATGTATATCCACAATGGGAGAACAAGTGTAAAATCTTTCACTTGATCCTACTCGTGTAAGATGTCGTGTGTAGAGAGACTCTAAGTGAGAAAGGTGGACTATATTTATATTTATATTTCAATTTATATACCGCCCATCCCCAGGGGCAACTATAAATGACACAGACAGACAAGACAAGACAGACAGACAGATAATAAAAATGCACAGTAGCCCAGTTTTCCATTAATATTATGGGGAATGAGGGAATCAAAGTACCATTTGCTCTTCCTCAGTTCTGACTTATTGAACCAATGGTATATTCCTTAATCAAACTACCAAAATATCTATCATTATCACAAGGGAAGAATGACATTTAGTGGGGGTTCAAGGTCCCCACCCACATAACTTTAAGCTAGAAAGAACAGCCGTTACAAAAAATTACAGTATTCAGACCTCTGACTCTCTTCTTCATCCTTCTTGGAACCAGATTCTAATTTGTCTATATCAGTGCTGTTGCCTCTAGCCTCTGTTGTTTTTAATTAACATGAATTTTTAATTGTATTTTAATTGTATTTTTAATGTGTTGTTATCCGCCCTGAGCCCGCTTGCTGGGAGGGCGGAATACAAATTTGAAATAAATAAATAAATAGCACTGATATTCAGAAGTTTTCTGCTCCTAGATGTGGAGGTTCTCTGTAGTCATCGTGGCTAGTAGCCATGGATGGACTTACTGTCTATGAGTTCTTGATGGATTAAAATTGGCTTCTATTAATTACTGCATTGTTTTGAAGGTGTGTACAGACCAACCACTTAACACGGTAATCTGTTACAGTATTTTCACTGACCCGTCTGTAGCTTCCTGGATCCTCCTTTCACCCTTTTGAAGATCAGGACAATGTTTGCACATCTCTGGTCTTGCGGCAGTTCCTTTAGTACCCAAGAATGGAATTAATTCAGCCCAGAAGACCTGAACTCATTTCAGGTACCTAGCTCATTTCAGGTACCTTGATCAACTCTTTGTCAATCTTGAGCTGCCGTCCTGCCCCCTTACTCTTTTTCTAGGTTACACACAGTTCCACTATCAGGAGAAGACTGAGGCAAAATAGGAGTGAAGCAATTCCGCCTTCTCTGTGTCACCCGTTAACATTTCACCATCCTCTGTGTAGTGAGTCTGTTGTTTCCTTCCTCTTCCTTCAGCCATACCTGACATCCCTGCCAGTCTCAGATGATTTTGTACTTTAGCTATCCTGACACTTCCTCTACATGTTCAGGGTATTTGTCACTCAGCTTTTACTGAGATTTTTTGTGATTGTGTCTTTAACAACACATCTTAGGAATTCTTTAAGTAATAAAGATCTGCTATTCTAGATTATTTTTGAGCTTTGTTGACTCTTAGCCTTTGGTCAAAGGTATGTCCCTGGTTCCTTCTCAGATTTGGCTACACACCTGGGAAGATGCCAAGTCTACCCTCCAAGCAGCTGGTATTCAGAGGCAGGGCTTTTTTTCAGGGGGAACACGGGGGAACGGAGTTCCGGCTCTTCTTGAAAATGGTCACATGGCTGGTGGCCCCGCCCCCCTGATCTCCAGACAGAGGGGAGTTGAGATTGCCCTTTGCGCCGCGGAGAGAGTCTGGAGATCAGGGGGCAGGGCCACCAGCCATGTGATCATTTTCTCCAAGGGCGACCCACTGAGTTCCACCACCTCTTTTCCGAGAAAAAAGGCCCTGTTCAGAGGTATACTACCTCTGAACTTAGAGGTTCTGTTTAGCAGTCATGGCTAACAACCACACATAACTTTATCCTCTGTGAATGGTCTAATTGCAGTTTAAAGTCATCTAAGCCAGTTGTCATCATTGTATCTTGTGGCCTTGAATTCTATTGACTAATTACGTATTATATGAAGAACTACGCCAACTTTGGGATCCTGGGTTATCCGTTTGTTAGTTAGTTTACTTGTTTACTTCATTTATACCCCCCCATTCTCTCCCAGTAGGAGCCCAAAGCAGCTTACATTCTTTTCGTTACCCTCATTTTATCCTCACAACAACCCTGTGAGGTAGGTTGGTCTGGGAGTGTGTGAATGGCCCAAGGTCACCCAGCAAGCTTCCATGGCACAGTGGAAATTTGAACCTGGGTCCTAGTCTTACAACCTAACCACCAGATCACACTGGCCCTTATTAACCACTTGGCCAAAAAAAGAGGCCAAAGTGGTGTCCAGCAAACGATTATAAAAATTAAAATACATTAAAATAATGAACAAGCTTCAATAAAATCATTGCATTAAAGACAACAAATGAAAAAGTAACCTAGTAAAAGATCACCGAAACCAACACTAATTTGAATAAACGAGACTTCAAAGTCCTTTCCAGGAGAAAAATGGGATAAAAGAATTTTAAATAAATACATAAATTACATTAGAGCAACTTAGCAGCGTTAAAAAAAACACCCATTCAAACAAAGTCAGTAGCCATCAATATACCTATCCAAAGGCATAAAGCAAAAACACCATGACACTACCAGCTCAACAGAATCAATCAAAAAGTTGTTCAGATAGAAAAAATGCTCACATGGCACCTAAAACTTAAATGACCAGATGCCAGGTGAACTGCCAAGGGCATTGGCAAGCCAATATCCTAAATGAGCCCCTTCATTTCCTACCAATCTAACATGAGCTGCCTTTTAGTATAGAACCACAGCGGGGAGCTTGGAATTAACAGTCTCTGACTCAAGCTATTGACAGAAAAGAAGAGACCTTAGGAATTTCCCCCACAAGGTCTATTCACTTTTTTCATGGTCAAAACAAGTTTTCTTCCTCCCTCTGGCTCTATAAAGTGCTGATGAGAGATGATTCACCCAAATGTTTCATGCAAATCCCTCTTATATTTTTGTTCAGATATTAAAATGTAAAAAAAAAAAATCCTTGTGTCAAAGTACTTTCTCCGGGGTATTATTAACTTTGCCTGCTTCTGCAAAACAGGGGGCATAACTTTCACTACTTTATATCTTCAAAGGTGTTTTTGGTCTTATTAGCCTGATCATATTCCCAATTTACAGATGGGAAAAGGAAAAGATAGAGTTTAGGTAGCTCTTTTTCACTCCTATACCTTTGGCAGCTCTGGGACAGGCAGAAATCTAGCAGATAATAGAGGTGCAATATACATCTTTACAGACATGGGCATAAGCCTCTACAACCATGGGAGATGATTTGTTTGACTTTAATGAGGACTTTGAGAGGGAAGGCAGCATGGTATAGCTTGATCTCATCAGATCTCAGAAGCTATGCAGAGAGTTTCTATTTGGATGGGGGACCGTAAAGGAAGAGTCTGCAGAGGAAGGCAATGGCGAACCACCTGTGTTTCTCACTTGCCTATAAAATCCCATGCTGGGGTCACCATAAATTGGTTGCAACTTGATGGCATATACATATGTAATGAAGATTTTGATTATTACATACACAATGGTGGTGCAAAGGATTTATCATTTACTGTTCAGTATAAGGGTTCCCAAAATAAGGAACAATAAATAAAATCAGTAAAAAATAATTTTATGAAAATGAATAAAATCAGCACAAAAAGATAAGCCAAACAAAAGGCTGAGCCAAAAGCTAGGACATATACATTCTCTAAATAAAAACCCTAGTTATATGAATTAGGTGTCAGTTATGTAAATTCCCAGATTATTTCTGGATCCCATTTTAAATTCCGGTGTTACACTAGCTATCCTACACCACTTTTATAATGAAGGCATATTTTAACATTCTCACATTTTTTAAAAAATCAACAATTGCAGACTAAGGGCCTCTTGAATTCTCAGGTATACAAACATCCCGATGTGGTCATGTGATCATTTTTAATTTGGCAGTTAGCCATAACTCGTTATCTTATTACCTCTATGTAACTTAGTTCTTCGGGTACCTTCCCCAAGAAAAAGTGCTGCAGCAGATACAGGTTTCTGTCCAGAATCTTCCTCTGAGAATTCATTCCGCTTCTCTGAAATCCCCTTATCCTATTTCAGTAATCTTTCTGTTCACACTTATGTTCTAACAATCTCACTGCCCCCTCTGGCTGATTTCCTGCTGCTTATATTTTAAAAGAAATTTTTAATTATTTGCCTTAGCAATACGCTCCTTCAATTCTTTTAGTTTTGCATTACGTAGCATCATTTGCATTCGTTCTACCAGGACTGGAGCCGCTTTTTATTGTTTCATTGTTCTCGCCCCTGCCAGTCTTTTACTTCTTAAAAGAAACCTTTCTGCCTTTTATAGTTTCCTTCACTTTGCTCAGTAACCACAATGGCATCCTTTGGGACTTATTTTTTACCTTTTAAAATCTTTGGTGTTCCGTATGTCAGTTTTAGAACTGCTTATACCCTCTTTCAGAGTTTCTTCTATTCTTTACTGAACTTCTTTGATTCTTTAAATCTTTGTACATTCGCATTTATGAACTCTACTACATTGTTTATTGAAGTGTCTTTGGAATGAACTGTACTGACTCACACTGCATTAATCCACCTTGAGTCTCAGTGAGAAAGGTGGGCTATAAATAATGTACATAAAATAAAATAAAAATTAGCTTCTATTAAGGTGGTTTCAATAATCTCAAAGCATCCTGGCCCTTCTAACTCTCTTGCAACTTCCTTTGATTGCATCCTCTGATGTTTTGGAAGTTTCCCCTTCGGAAATGAAATGCAACTGAGTCGGACTTTCTGGATAACTGTTCATTGTTCCTGACCAGTTCTGCAACATTTGCATTGGTTTTTAAATTAATCTGAAGCCCCCTTGGAGATTGTCTTGTTGCTAGTCATCCAGGCTCAATCAGGTTGATTTAAATGTGAGGCTCCCTAGAGGAAAACAATTTCCTCATATCAGGGGTCATTTCGTAGAAAAAGAGCTGGAGGAACTCATTAGCATGACTCATTACCATATGCCATGCCTCTTGACATCACCGGAAGTGTGTCGTTAGCATGCCTGCTTTGCATGTGCCACACCCCCTGGCATCACCTATCCTGGCTGTTTTGGACCCAATCCTGGCCATTCAGGACCAAAATTGGGCCCAAAATGGCAAAAAGGGGCTGAAAATGGCTGAAAAGGGGCCCAAAATGGTCAGGATCGAGCTGCTGCTGAGTGGGAAAGTGATCCACCACCCATCAGAGGCCTGATCCAGGCTGTTTTGGCCCCAATCCAGGCTGAAACGGGCTCAAAATGGCCGAGAGTCAGGTGGGCGGGGCCACCTGACATGGGACCTCTTTGGGAAACTGCCAGAACTGCGTTGCTGTGAGTTCCCCCTCGAAATGAGCCCTGCCCCATATGACTCTATGCACACACCATTTCTCAATACATCTAGGCTGGAAGGAAGCTACATACGCTATGGCTTGTTTAGTATCAGGACAGGAGATAACAGGCAGAGTGTAAACATTATGTCTATTCTGCAGCTGCTGTATTGGTTATTGATTAGTTTGGGGGGTCAGTTCAAGGAGCTGATTATCACCTCCAGAGCCCAGGACCAATTTATACCCTGGATGAACTTTCTCACTTGCTCCAAAGAGACAGCCTCACTCATCTGAGCAAGGGTGTCCGAAAGTGCCATCCTGCAAAGGGGTGAAAACAACAGCCGCACATATTTGAGTATTCTGTTTCGGGCCTTCACCTGGGAAATGAGGCCAGGAAGGGTCCAAAACTTTGAGCATTTCACAGAATGTGTGAAATAGAACACTTATGGAGGGTATTATTATAAAGGGAATAGTTGTGGGGAAACAGAATTCTTCAGGAAGGGTACTTTCCAACAAGATAATAGAGTTCTATTTATTTATTCATTTACTTTATTTATAGTCTGTCTTTCTCAGTAAGACTCAAAGCAGTTTATAAGGTGTAAATCAATGCAGTCAAATAGCACGAGACATCCAATAAGCGATGCAATAGGACTAGGATTGCAGAAATTAGAAACAATGTATTTTATTTTAGTTTTTTAGATTTATAGCCCACTCTCTCCACAAGCGGGCTCAGAGTGGATAAAAACATATATAAATATAAAATCATATTAATAAGCATAAAGACAGCCACAATGTCAAGTTCAGTAAAGAAGTAATGCAAAGAAGTAATAAACATTAAGATGTTAAGCAGTTTTCCTTTCTTCGCCCTTCACTCTGCATTATTTATTGGATGTATTATACTTTTGTTATTTCATGGTTCCAGTTGTAAAATCCAGTTTACTGGATCATTGTTCCCTAACTGTGAAATATAGTTTAAGGGAGGTGTTGTGTTGCTTTTATTTCATTGTTCTTTAAATTTGCGATCTAGTTTTAGTGCATTGTTCTTTGTATGTATTATACTGGTCTTCACTACATTGCTTTTATAACTCTGCAATCCACCTTGAGTCTCAACGAGAAAGGCAAGCAATAAATGGAACAAATAAAGGAATAACTAGCATGCCAGAGTACAGTTGAGTATCACGCCGGAGTGCTAACTAAGCAGGTATAGCTGCTTTGCTCAGGTAGTAGCCCGGTTTAAATAAGTAACTGCAAAGTCCCACAGGTGAATTCTTTTGCTTGGTCAGCATGAGGCTTCAGAATTCAGGGTACTAAAACTTGGGAGCTGTCCAGCAATGATGGCAAAGCTGAGAAAGGGTCAGTTGCCTAGAGAGGTCAACTGGAAGTGCTGGTTGGAAAGAGAGCTGTCCAGGTAGTTGCAAATTAGGCAGCTGGAGCTGGTCCCTGTTGCACCCACAACTTGATGGGAATAATGGGGGGGGGAGGTTTACAATCAGCAGGGTTGATTCACCTTTTCTAGAGCATTGGTGGGGTCCTAATCCTGACAAAGAGAAAAGCTTTTTATTTCTGAGTAGGCATGCTTGCTGGCTGTACATTGCATATTCTGGACCAGGTTTCAGTTTGGGCTCATTGCTGTCTCTGTTTCTGAAATCCCAGGATTGATAGTTTGGGGTCTCGAGGTAGATGTTCCAGTTGGGGTTTCCCCAGTTCCCTGATTACACAGGCTCCCTGGGTGGAGTTTTCCTTCTGGGTAGTGGTCCTAGGATGTCCCTTTCAATGTTGTGACTCTGTAAGGTATGTGGTGGGATAAGGGGGCTTCATCCCACTCTGGTATTGGACATAGGCAGGGCTCAACACATCCTTTGGGATAACAAGGGTGGGATATAGGCAATTGAACTGAACAAATTGTACAAAATTGTTCATCACATCCTTGACACGACTCAGAATAAAGTCAAGAGGCATTTTCCTGCCAGTCAGCTCCATGACTAACAATTCTACGAAACAGTCATTTATCATATCTAGAAATGTTGTCTCTTTGTCTTGACTTGAATGTGCATTTACCCAGCATGAGGGGGAAGCTGAAGTCACCCGCCCCCTTTTTTTCTTTGGTTGTCCCCCCACCCCTCTTTCTTTCTCCATCTCAAAATCACCCTCAGAGTTTTGGCTAGGTGGGGAAGAGGAATATTGTATTTCCTCCCATTCTATATTACATTTTGGGCCCGGTATTTCCATTCACACTGATTCTCTAACTTTGTTCCTTTTACATGTTCTAGTTTTCTAGACGCTATGTCCTTTGACATATAGAGCAACCCATTTACTCTTTCCTATCTTTGGACAGATTTTTTAAAAAATCTACAGATAACGGTCAGTACCATCTTAAGCACCATCGGCTTAGAATAGTATAATTCAACTTAGGAGGACACTGAATATCTCATGGATTCTCACAGTTCCAGCGGGATGCTGATAAATGTATTACTCCCATGTTCCCTTTTAGTATGAAGCATTCCAGTTCCTCAAATGTGGCTTGGAGGCTTTTGACATTTGTACGTAATCGCTCTTCCTTTATGTCCCTTGCCAACAGTGCTGTCCTGTGAAGAGTGGCTCTCACTCACTAAATACCTGTGCAGTTTTTGCCAGGGCTCTTTGGTCTTGCTAATTTAAATAGCTGTCACTTGTTGGCTGTCATTGGCCATGTTCTGCCTCGTCCCCACTCTGAAGACTTGAGACATTCATACCTTCATTCCTAAGGGAGGAGTTGTCCTAGATACTCCCCTAGCTCCCCTCTGCAGAGGCCTAGCAGGTATCCCAGCCTGTTCTGCAGCAAGGATGGAGCCAGGACATCACACAAATGCTGTAGTCCAGATCAACTGCAGTGAATAAACTGACTTCAGACAATGGTTTCAGATCCTGGTTTGATGGACTGTAACTAATCATAGTTCGGAGAGTGGTCCACATTCCAAAAATCACACCCATAAGGACATCAGAAGAGCCCAGCTGGATCAGACCAGCGGTCCATCTAGTCCAGCTCTCTCCCTCACACAGTGGCTAACCAGCGGCAGTGGAAGGGCAATGACAGGGCATAAAGGCTGAGGTTGACTGCCTCTGAATGTGGAGGTTCCTTTTAGTCACCATGGCTAGTAACCCCTGACAGGCCTATCCTCCAGGAAATCATAATTAGTTAAATTAAGCCAATACATTCATGTGGCGTCATCTTCTCCCCCCACATTTTGTTTCGTTGGCCCACCAACATCTTCACAGGCAGACACTGCCGTTTTGGGCACATGGTCCAATAAAGTTTGCCTACCCGATTTAATGAGTTGTGTGCTATTTCCTCCTGTGAAACACTGGAGAGTATGCTTTTTGTCTGATATTTATTTCATCCTTCCTCCAGGGAGATGAGTGCCAGCATGGTGGTTAAAGTGTTGAACTAGGAGCTGGGAGATCCAAGTTCAAATTCCCACTCTGCCATGAAGCTCAGTCTATCAGTCTATCAGCCTAACCCAGCTCACAGGGTGGTTGTGAGGAGAAAATGGGGACAACCACCCTGTGAGATAAGTTAGGTTCAGAGAGTTTGTATTCAGATGTTCTATTTATTTATTTATTTACTTCATTTATACCTTACCTTTCTCCCCACTGAGAACCCAAAGCAGCTTACATCCTTATCCTCTTCGCTGTATCCTCACAACAACTCTGTGAGGTAGGTTAGACTGAGTGTAACTGGCCCAAGGTCACCCAGCAAGCTTTGGGGGATTCGAGCGGGGAATCAAACTTGGGATTTTCTGTTCATAACCTAATACTCCAACCACTATTTCACATTGCCTCTATGCTGCGTAGCTTGTCTTTGCTAAACCCAGGTAAGTTACGAAGTTACATGATACATTGTATGATGGGGAAGATGAGGCAGTAACTGTCTGGACGTGACTGGATGTTGCTTGGAAGCCATGGTGGGAATTGCCTGAGGCACTGAGCTCATCTTACGGGGTTCCCAAAAAAAGGGGCAATTTTTTTCTAGGGACTCTCCCATCTGAGTAATCAGAAACCCCAAATCTCTCAGGCCACCTACTCCTTCCTTCTTGTTATCTGGGGAAATGACACTAGTGCCAGTTGTTGGTGACGCGGACTCAGAGAGAGAAGGCTCACATAATGCTATCTCGTCCTGAATGTGACACAAGGACCGGATGAATAAACATGGTGTTTCCTGACAACCTTGTCAAAGAAAAAAAACCTCTTTCCACTCACGCTTTAGGAGATTTAGTTTTTTTTCTTTAAACTGCTTGCAGGAACTCATCAAGATTCGGCAAAGGGGACGTGTTCGCAGGCAACGTAAGGGTAACTTGGAAGTGATGCCAAGGGCCAGAAGATCACCCTTGTTCTTAGCAGATGGCAATGTTTCTATTTCCATATTTTTAAAGGCTTAGTGATATGCAAAATGTGGCAGCCTGCCGACTGACCAGGATTAGCCATTAAGTGCATATTACGCCTATATTAAAACAGCCGACCTGGCTTCTCTTTTGCTTCTGTGCCTGGTTCATGCTTTGGGACACCCCCCCAAAACCTTGCATGGCCTGCTGGCTCCCATTTGTCGGAAGAACCAGCTCTCTCTCCTAATGCGCCTCCGGTGCACCATCTTGGTTCAGCTCAGCAAAACCTTCCCCCATTACATCTGGCTCACTTACATAGCATTCACTCAAGAGTCTTTTCTGTTGCCCCCATCCTATTGGCTAAACTCCTGGAGACAGTGAAGAGCATACCTTCCCCCTCAGCTTTTAGAAAGGCGTGCTGATCAGATCCGTCATTGTTCATTCGGTAGCTCTCAGACCATGGAGGGCTTTATAGGTAATAACCAGCACTTGAATAGAACTGAGAAAATGAAATGGGCAGCTGGTGGAGTGCTTTCAGAGCAAGGGGTATGTGTACATTGTAGTTCACTCCGGACAATAAACAAGCTTCGGGTTTTCACCACCAGCTGAAGCTTCCAAATCGTCTTAGAGGGCAGTCCCATGGAAAGTGCATTGCGGTAGTCCAGCCTCGAGGCAATTGTGATGTAAGTCACTATGGCCAGATTGCCTGAGCCAAGGAAGTGAGCCAACTTGTGTGCTAGATGAAGATGGAAGAAAGCATTCTAGCTGAGCAGAGCTCCGAAAAGTGGCATTTCCCCTGAACATGAGTATGCAGTGAGGGGGGCAGGAGGATTGAGACTTGGAGCCCAGAGTGTGGGAAATAGGAGGCATCACAGCCCAAGCATGGAGCTGAGGGAAAGCCAGGTGTTCTTTCTTTCATGATTCATGAGATTGTATGTATGAAATGGGATCAGGAAGGGGGGGGTCCATATTACAAGTCTGTACCAGACTGGGAGGAATTATCTTTAGACTCTGCTCAGCAGCCCCGATACTTCTAGGAAAGAGCTTCCAGATGTTGTACTCCTGGGAAGAAATCTACAGAAGCCTTCATAAAAATCCTCAGATCATTCTTTTGCTGGGAAAGGATGGCTCCTTGGCAGAAGATGGCCATTCTACTTGTTTCAGAAATGTTACCCATGACTCACTGACAACATACCCAGAGAGGAGTTTAGCTGAGTCTTGTGAATTGACTCACTTCTGCCTTGACACCAGTCTGAGCTGTGGGGAAATGATCTGGCTCAGAGCATACCTCCAGGGATCCTAGCCCCCATCTTGCTGTTGTTTCTGCTCTCTGACAGACAGACGGTGACTCTCTGTACCACTTTTCCAGATGGAACGGAAACCATGACTGCATTTGATTCTATGCCAGGACAAGCTTGAATTCAGCAACAGGGGTGTCATACTCCCGTGTATTATGGGGTAGCTATGCTACAAGTGTCAGGAGGAGGAATAACTGGTTGACCACTTTAAGGGGTAACCAGAGGCAGCTCTACCACAAGTAGGGTGGCCAGCCTCCAAACAGAGTCTGGAATTCTTTCAGAATTACTAATCTCCAGACTTCCGAGATCACTTCCCCAGGAGAAATGGCAGCTCCTGATGGAGGACTCTATGGTAGGGGTCCCCAACCTTTTTGAGCCTACAGTAGGGTTGCCAGGTCGCTATACCCTCCCAGTGGGAGGGGGGACCTGGCACTTACCTCATGCTGATTGCATGCTCTCCATTCGCATGCACATGCTCCAGCACTCTGCATGGGGCTGATTCGGCCCATTTGGGGCCAAAATCAGCCCCAAACAAAGCACGGGAGTGACGTTGTCGTGCTCCCTGGGATCCTGTAATACTCGCCCTTAATTCCTAATTCATGCTCTTAATTCCTAATTCTGAAACAGATGTGAAGGAACACTCTCAGGGAAAACATCCTTGTATCAGATTTTTTGCACAAAGTCAATTTTATATACTCTAGTAATGTTCTTCTTACCCTGACCTAGATAGCCCAGGCAAGCCCAATCTTTCTGGATCTTGGAAGCTAAGCAAGGTCAACCTTTGTTAGTAATTAGATGGGAGATCTCCAAGGAAGACTAGGGTTTCTAAGCAGTGAATGGCAGGCAATGGCAAACTACCTCTGTTAGTCTCTTGCTTTGAAAACCCCAGCAGTGGTCGTCATAAGTTGGCTACAACTTGATGCCCCTTTCCATCACCAATTTTGTTAGTAAATGGATTTAAGATGTTTTTAGCTTTCTCATTGAGACTTGAGGTAGGTTACAAAGTAAAGGCAGGGATGTAATCATACAACATAAGGCATTCAATGAACAATGCAATAGAACTAAGACTACAAAAATCTGTTTAAAAAACAGATATAAATACAAAAACACTGTTTAAAAACAGTGTAATCTTGTTGAATTTGGTAACCTGATATGTAAAATAATGAGGATTTAACCAAAGTCAAAATTTGGAGCTCCAGTTGTGAAATGTTTATGTTCATAAGGGCATTTTATAATCAAAACAGAACCATATTAAGGTGGAAGAGTCCAGACGGACATCTTCATATGGAAACAGATCTGCAATGCACTGCAAATATAATTGTTGGTATAATCTATTGTTGTAGGTATCATCTGGCTTCTACTGTACTCTCTTATACCCTGTAATCACACATTCTACTTTGCTCATGCAATACTTTGCCTTAAGCAGTTTGTTTTTCTCATTGTTGCTTACATTGTCTTTGGATTTTTGTATTCTTCATTCTATTGCATTGTTCATTGGATGCCTTATGTTGTATGATTACATCCCTGCCTTTACTTTGTAACCTACCTCCAGTCTCAATGAGAAAGCTAAATAAATAAATACAATTTTGAATCCCTCCCACAATTTAATTTCTGCTTCTGTGGTATGGTACTTCAGCATTTGATCCAAAAAGCCACTGTGCATGGCTGACTCCACGACAGAAGGAGCAGATGTTGGTGTAGAAATTCAACATATGCTAATATATTTGAGTCAATACAAGGCTTGAAACATCAGAGATGTTGGTGCAATATTTGGGCCCCCTCCTACGTGTTGATTACTTACTTGGCAAGACCAAGTAAGCAAAGGGAAAAGTCTCTAAGCAGCCATTTTGGGTGCGCATCATATGCACTGATTTGGCACAAAGTGCAGGTGAGCAAAGAGAAAAGGCTCTAAATAGGAATTTTTGCACCCCATCCTATGTGCTTATTCGGCAGAAGGTCCAGGTACACAGACAGAAAAGTCTCTATGTAGCACTTGCAATTTCTGCCCAGTGGAAGTCCCTAGGCTATATTTCCAGAAAATGAAAGGAGGGAGGGAAGGGGAGGGGAATTGAACCCAGAGAAGGGAGGAAAACCCCCCAACTGGTTTCTCTTCCTTGGTCTGGTCTGCAAATTTCAATTTCATGTGTCTCAGAAGTGCTCTGCTAGCTGCAGCAAAATAGGGACTGTCCCTCCTGCGGTGACAAGAATAGAAAGGGCCCAACTGAGAAAGGGGAATTCACTAACTGTTGGCGAAGCTACTAATAGGGTGAAAGCAGCATCGAAGTCACAGGGGCCATGTGCCTCCAGAACACTGAGAGGCCAGCCAAGAAGGGATGCATTTCCTTTCGTGGGGTGTCTGCAGAGAGCTCACCTGTGGCTTCTGCTGTGTCCTTTCGGGAAACAACTTAAACCCCTGGGCAAGAACTTAACATGCTCCAAAGATGGCTTTACTTTCTGATTATTTTTTTTCCACCTTCTGGAGACGGAGCACCACTGCTACTGGCAAGAGGTCAGAGAAGAACGTAGGCTGTAACTTTAGCCCATTGTCTGGAAGACTGAAGGCAAACTCGAAGGCACTGTGTAAGCCTTGCTTGATTGCTATACAGCGTCCTAGTTTTCCTCTGTTAGGGGCAGCATTAAAACAGTTGGGGTAGTGTGGCTGCGTGCATATTTTTAGAAAGCCAAACGTTGGCCTCTCTCTTTCCCCAGCAGAAGAAATTCCAGGAAAGTGGTGATCGTACGCCTCTCTCTAGATGCAGCAGGAAGGAAGGCACAACCACACCACTTGAGAGGATCTGCGGCTAGGCATTCGGGCGAACAGGTGCTCCGAAACTTCCGCTCTGCTGTGTCTCTCAGCAGCAGTGCACCAACTGGGGGCTCGGGGCAGAGGGAGCACATGACCTTCAACTGGAAGTTCCTGATGGGGGGTACATCGCAGGACACAGTGCCTTGTACCTTTAGGTGTCCTCTGTGGAGCAGAATAAGAGTAAATGGGATCGTGGCGGAGATAACGGATGGATCTGTCCTGCTGACAGCCGGGACATGGAACTGCAGCATTCAAACTGGCATATTGGGGGAGGCCTGGCTGCATTGCTACAAAAGGCATTCCAGAGCACCTGAGAAATGGTCTCTCTTGCACCTGTCTCTATAAGACAGCTTTCTTAATCGAAGCAGCAGCATGATAAGAGTAGAACAGTTTGAGCAGGGTGAGAATCCAGCACCTGTTTCCTCTTCCCAAGGCAGAATTTCCAGTGCCAGCATAGGTTGCCACTTTTTTTCTGCCATTCATGCAGAAATCTATGTCCTACACACACAGCCCGACGGCAATCAAAATTCAGCTTGAGGAGCTGTTTGCTCCTGTGTGCTACATCTGGGGCTCTGCTTACAATCATAGGGAGATAGATAACTCTTTTCCAAATGCAACCTTTTCTTGTTCTTTTACAAGATGAGGGAATGAGAATCCTATTGATCATGACTTCTCGAAGCCAAGGATGGTTCCTTTACCCTTGAAGAAATGAGAAGAAGCATTCGAGATCTGATGTACATGGGCTGCTCAGTAGTCGGTGTAGGATCTGTCTGACCACACCAACAGCTACATCTGATTACTGGGTCTCCTGTGGCATCACAGCCAGCAGTTCCAGGAGCCGTTTGGACTGAGAAGATTGGAATTGAAGCAGGCCCTACCGGCCGTGACTCTGTACTTATACAGGTGCTGGAACTGGCGATACAGCCAAAAATGATGGGTTCTGGGAGCTTGTTGGAGCCTGAACCTAATGCAAGTTTACTCAGAAGTAAGTCTCCTCTAGTTCAGGTTCCCAAGAACATTGTATATAAGATAACAGCCTTCTGACGTATTTGATAGAGGCAGCTAATTAATACTAATAATTAATATTAATAAATGTTGGTCTACTTGGAGAAGTACTGTATTCATTGCTTTAGCAATATAATTGCAATTCAAGGGAACTAAGCTAAAATAGAGAAGGGAAAGGAGAAACAGCTGGAATATTTTGGGGGACACTTTCCTATTATTTGCAGGGCAAAAGGGATCAGTTTCCTGAGACCGTGGCAAACATGTTTTGTTTTTAAAAATGGAATCTGCCTTCAATCTTTGATAATGGGGGGCAGGGTGTATGCAAATATGAATGAATGAATGAATGAATGAATGAATGAATGAATGGAGCAAGCAGTGAAGCTCCATATGCTGCAGTCTGCTCTGAGAGCAATCTTGTCTGACAAGGAGTGGGCTGTATATGAAACCTAGACATGGACTCAAATCTTGCATGTAATGGAATTGGCTTCATTTTTCTAGCAGGGCTCTTATGCCTTTAACCTCTGTTCAATGTGTAGTATTTTCAAATTCAGGGGGACAAAGCTCTTCCCAGCCTGGAAATGAAGTGATTCAGAAAGCTTTTCCAACTCAATTTCAGCATGGCATGCAGCTACTAAGGGCACAAAGATCCTTCTAGGGAAAAGGTGGTAATATTAAAACATAAAATAGTATTTCAGGGTTCATTTTTGCACCAAAGACTCATACCTAAAAAGGTGTTGTTGGTAATCGTTTTTATGATTTATTGACTGATGTTATTTATAGCCTGCCTTTTATCACTGAAATTACAGAGTGTTGGTTTGAAACCATGTGTGTGCGAGTCCATGTGCAGGTATGCTTCAATGGACTCATAAGTCTAACATAGTAGCCATCAGGTTGTTCCCTAATGGCAATGGGGCTCCCAGATCAATGGCTTTCCCTGCATTTACCCTGCCCACACTGTTGGGGGGGGAGGTTTTTTCTGAGGTTTTTTTAATAGTGGTAATTGACATACTGATATACCATTACAGTGATATGCCAATTGCCAATTTTTCAAATCCCTCAAAAAAGAGCCCCCCTCCAAAAAAAGAGGGGAGATGGTTGCTGCACAACAGGGGTAGGGAAAACGGCTGCTGTGCGAGTGGAACAAGGAAAATTCAGACCTTCAAATGCACATGGCAGCCAGCTCAGCTTTGCTGTAATCCCTCCCAAAACATCACAGCATAGCAGATTTTGGGAAGATTGCAGAAAAATCGAGAGAAATCTATGTTATTCATAGAAGCATCATGGTGCTCTGGGGAAGCAGGAAAAAATCCTGCTCCTCAAAAGCATAGAATCTCAGGAAAAATCACTAGAATGTAACGTGTCACCTGCCCTAGCTATCTGGGCTGTTTCTTAAAACTGTCCAGATTTATCTTCCTAGCTGTTGTCTAGAACAGAAAAATAGTATTCTGATATACTACAGTACAGTACTCCTAGAATGTGAGCAGTAGTTTGGCAGAGCACAGACAGATTAAAAAACTTGAATAATCAGTCCAGAATATTTTTAAAAAATGGCTCTTCTCTAACTGGCCTTTCCATGGCTCTAAGCAAATTTCTTAATTATGTTAGCTCTTCCTCTGTCCTATATTCTTCCTCTGTCCTATATAGAGACCAATTCCCTTAAGAAAGGAAACTTTCCTTTCAGCAAACTGTTCAGGACTCTTCAGCCTTAAGTTAAACTTATTTTAATTCTCTGCTCAGAGGCATTGTGTCTTTGTGGTTTTTAAAACTCTACACATGTTCAGGATGGAATGCTACATCCTTGAGTTTTTAAAACAACACTGCACATGGTCAGAGACACTGTGGTCTTAGAATTTATTTTAAGTGCTGCACTAGAGACATTGTATCTTTTATGATTTTTAATACTCTGTGCTTATGCAATGTCACTGTGATTTAGGGTTCATTTTAAAACTGCTCAAGCTGTGACCATAGCACTTTCAAAACTCTGCACATATTGCTGGTTATATGCTGTAATACTGTCATATTTCCCAACTGACATGGATAGGTCAGGCAAGCCTGATCTTATCTGATCTTGGAAGATAAGCAGGATTGACCTTAACTGGATGGGAGACCTCCAGTGAACACCAGGGTTGTAGAGGCAGGCAATGGCAAACTACCTCTCTTAGACTCTTTCTATGAAAACCCCACCAGGAGGTGCCATGTCAGCTATGACTTGATGGCATTCTCCATCACTATTCTGCCATATATACCAAGCATTTTCCAGATACACAGATTTATTTATTTGCATTATTTATAGGCTGCCTTTCTCACTGAGACTCATGGTGGATTAGTGAGTTAGTACAGTCAATTTCAAGGATATTTCAATCTCTGCAGAGAAGATTAGCACATCAAACACCAATCCATATGCAAAAGAACCTCCTCAGGATACAGTGAAGCCTCCCTCCATTAGCATTCCACACCCTGGGAAACTCCTGCAGGATGACTCAGCTCAGTCCCACCCCTCCTGAGTAGATATAAATGACCTGCCACATCTTTTCCACACTGTGACACTGAGAGATCTCTATCTTTTGGTGCTACACCTCTGAAGATGCCAGCCACAGCTGCTGGCGAAATGTCAGGAACTACAATGCCAAGACCACGGCAATACAGCCCGGAAAACCCACAACAACCATCGTTCTCCGGCCGTGAAAGCCTTCGACAATACATCGATATTTCAATACTCAATTTAAATGAAAATTTGCGAAGATTTAAAACCTGCAGAAATCCAACACAAAGCTGAAGAAATGCTGAAACAGAGCATAAGCAATTCTAAAACTGACCTATGAAAAAACATAGAACTACCCAGTAAGATCATACTTAAACCAACAGATAGTAGTTATAAAATCTATGGTCCTTATCTCTTTACTGATGCATCTCTTTGAGATAATACCATTAAATATTAAAACCTGTTGCTGTTGGACTATACATTCAAACAAATCGACTCAAACCGTGTTTCATGTTTAGAAGTGCTGATTCTTAAAGAGTTTTAACTCGGTGCATGGTCAGAGGCTCTGTGCTCTTAAGAGTTTTGAATTCTAGTCACGTTCAGAGGCTCTGTGCTCTTAGGAGTGTAACACACGGCGCATATTCTGAGCAACCGCATTCGAAGGGGTGTTAAACTCTGATCAGGATCACCACGACCTTTTGGTTTTTTAAACCTTGGTACATGCTCAGAGACACTTTTTCGCCTAGGCCCCGGCTCAACGTCCGCTTCATCAGACTACTACCCGTATGACAACTTTAGTCTTTCAAAGAGCCGCACAGAATCCAGATGACTCATTTCTTGCGCTGGTATTAATAGACTCCCGTCTCGGGGCCTTTCCGCGCCATCCTCCCCCTCAGACGGGGCGGGGATCAGAGCGACCTCTTTCCCCTTCCCACTCGGCCGTTTCCAAGGCAACCAACAATCAAGCGCCGCCGCGCCCTTTGCGTCACGTGGCATCGGGGGCGGGGCTCCGGGCGCCTCGTGCGGCACTTGGCGGGGCGGCGGAGGAGGCGGCTCCCTCCCATCCCCCTCCCTACACCTCTTGGAACACGCATGCACACAGCGGCGAGGGCGGGCTGCTAGCTCCATGGAGGAGGAGCCGCGCGTGCTCGAGGCTCATTCGTGCACCTCCCTCATCCGCCTGGAGCAAGAGGCCAAGCGCGAGCGTCGCGCGCGGGTGCAACAGAAGCAGCGCAAGAGCGACGCCATGCCAGGTGAGGGGCGCGATTCTTTCCCCAAAGGGGGCGGGGCATGAGCCCGCAGGCGGATGACGTCGCCGAGTTCCCTGCGGTGGGCTGGCAGGTGGCCCCGCCCCGAGGCCTGACTCTGTCTCCCCCCTCCACATATTAAAAAGGCCCAATTAGTTGACAGCAGTTTGGTCCATAGTCCTTGCCTACTCGAAAGTAAGCCCCACGGAGGTCACTCGCGATGACTTCCATGCCTAGGAATGTCCCTTTAACCCCATACCCGGGAAGAAAGCCCTATTCAGTGTAATGGGACTTTCTCCTGAGTAGGAAGGAAGGAAGGCTTTCCGTTGACAGTCAACACTATTTTCTTTAAAAAAATCATTAATTTTTCCTTCTTATTGTGAGTGACAGGGCAAGTTATTTACATGCTGAAAATATGAATGTGTGTGTATATATATAAAGAATATCATTGGGTATATAAATGCAAATTTGCAAAGCTTTAAAATGAGCAGGAATCTAATACAGAGTTGAAGAAATGCTAAAACAGACCATAAGCAATTCTAAGACTGACATATTAAACAACATATAAACTATCCTCTAGGATCATACTTATGTCATTACAACAGGTCTTCAAGGTGTCATATGGATATTTTCACTATTTTATTTCTTTATTTACGTTATTTAGAGTCCCAACTTGCTCAATGAGACTCAAGACGGATTATGTAGTATA
The DNA here is from genome assembly GCF_028583425.1 of Eublepharis macularius. Classification (NCBI taxonomy): domain Eukaryota; kingdom Metazoa; phylum Chordata; class Lepidosauria; order Squamata; family Eublepharidae; genus Eublepharis; species Eublepharis macularius. The sequence continues at coordinate 22,428,063 of NC_072802.1, forward strand.
AGTCAATATGAAGCATGGCTGAAACATCCCATAACCAATGCAGTAGGTGATGCAGGCAGTGAAATCCGAAGCAGAGTTACTCTAGTCTAAGCCCATTGAAATCAGTGGGCTTAGACTGGAGTAACTCTGTTTATGATTTCACTGACAGTAGTATAGGCTGCAGTCCCTGTCTCAAAATATCTCTCTCAACCACTTCAATACAATATAGCCCTCTACCTGCATTTTAAAAAAAGAATTCAGTTTTGCATAGTTTGTGGAAGACCAGGTGAGTGGGAGCCTTCATAATCACATCAGGCAAGCTATTCCATATGGTGGGTGCCACAACAGAGAATGCACACGTATGGGCAGTTGTTGGTTTTGTCCATTTGTCCATATGCAGAAAGCCCAGTTCAGATGAGCAAAGCTGATGTGGTGGAGCATAGGGAGAGAGGCAGACCTGCAGATATGAGAGACTAAGGCCATGAAGGGCTTCATATGTGATAAGTGTTAGGGAATTTTTGGGATACTCTATTGCTTTCTATATGTCTCGTCTAAATTTACTAAAGAACTCTTCTCCCTATGTGCTTATCACCCCTCATTCCATTCTGTATTTTGGTTGTAATAACATGAAGGCCTTGCTGTATAGTCTGCACTCTGAAAACAAATGAAGGCTATCTATGTCTCCTTCCTGCCCTATTCTCAGCCTCTCCCTTAGCAATGTAGAGATAACCACGGAGTCTTTCTGATAGTTTATGTTACATGACCTGAAAGGAAACATAATCTCAACCTGTCAATCTATCATGTTCCGAACATCATGAGACATTCATTTGATTTTTATATATTCTTGTAATAATCCTCTGAACTGTAAGCCATTTTTATTTATTTGCATCATGCCTATGAGATGGTATGTAGGTGCAGCTTGTTTTTTGACATGCACCCAGCTGTAATAGTGTGTGCATCAGGCTTATTTGAGAACTTCTCATAATAAACCTTTTCTGCTTCTAAGCTGACCAAGTTTGAAGCCTTGATTTATTATTCAGACAAGAAGAGAATGGGGACCTTGTAATGGGGAAACAAAAATAATAAAAGTTTCCCCCAACAGATAGCCAAAAGCTTGAACTGAACCTGATTACTGATGGGTAGCCAATGAAGTGACTGCAGAATGGGAGTAATATGCATGATTTGCCTAGCTCCTGATAGTAACCTATCTGCAGCGTTCTGCACCAGCTAGAGTTGACTTGAGGGGAGACTTGTATAGTATGCAGGGCTTTTTTTCAGCGGGAACGCAGTGGAACAGAGTTCCGACACCTCTTAAAAATGGTCACATGGTCGGTGGCCCCACCCCCCCTGATCTCCAGACAGAAGGGAGTTTATGTGGCCATGTGGCCATTTTCGCCGAGGGCAATTTAAACTTTAAGAAACTCCCCCCTTGTTCCAGCTGAACCAAAGTGACGTCATTGTGCAGTCTTGAGTTCCACTACCTTTTTCCCAGAAAAAAAGCCCTGGTAGTATTCATTACAATAGTCTCGTCTTGATGTTAGTGTGTCTTGGATTCAGGTGGCCAGATTGTCTAGGTCAAGATAGGGAGGCACCATCTTCCAGGCTAGACTGAATTGATAGAAGGCCTTTTTTTTGCAGCTGAATTGACTTGCCTTTCTAGCAGCACTGCCAGATCCAGTGTAACCCTATGCTCTTGACCAAGTCAGTGAGGGTCAGTAAGGGAGAACAGTGACTTTCAAGATTTCCATCTTCCCAACTAGCATCGCTTCCATCTTGTCTGGGTTCAGTTTCAGTTTGTTCGTTTTCAGCCATTTGACCTCAGCTCTCAGGCAGCGACTCAGGACTTCTGTTGCATCACCGAGGAATCTGAATAGTTTGATACTGAGCTGGGCATCATCCGCATATTGATGACATTCAGTTCCAAGGCTACAGAAGCACCAAATAAATAACCTGCCCTGAAGGCTTGCTTATGGTTATTCTTATTTCTTTAAGTATCTTGTTTTTCTTCTCTGCTGGCAGCTCAAAGCATCTTACAAAGAAAGAAAAATTATATAATTTGGACCAAAAAAATTCAATTATAATACTGTATAATAAAAGCCAAAGGATAATCCCTAGAACAGGGGCCAGCTGCTAGCAGCCTCTGAGTCAAGCCTGCCTGCTCCATCTCTACAACATTGCTAACATGGCCTTTCATAACAAGGTGAAGCTGAAAGAGGCAGTATGAGGTAGTGGAAAGGATGCTTTGCTGCCAGGCTGGGGGTGGGTGGGTAGATGGGTTGTGCCATAGACCTGCTATCCATCACATCCTTAGCCTGCCTTTCCTGTAAGGAACTCAGGGCTGCCATATGTAATTCTCCCCTATTTATTTTTTCATGTAGATGCAACCTTTTTCCTCAGTGGGGATCGAAAACTGCTTACCTCATCCTCCTCAGTTTTATCCTCACAAAAGCCCTTTGAAATAGCTTAGGTCACCCAGCAAGCTTCCATGGCAGCATGGCGATTCGAATTTGGGTCTCCAGATCCTAGTCTGACACTCTAACCACTACACCACACTGGCGGTTTGTTTTCTTCTCTTCCGTTTTATCTTCAGCAACCACACTGTGATGTACATTAGACTGAGACTATGTGGAGAGAATTGAATCCTCAATCTTAGTCCGGCTCTCCAACCGTTCTTCCCCCCCGAGTACTCTTGTCAAATATTTGTGGTTCACATACATTAGCTTGAGCTGCTTCAGAAAACTTTTTATTGAAAAAGCACAAGATAGAAATAACTTAAACAAATTGGCAGTAAATTTTGGAATTCTCTAACAAAAGGTGCAGTGCTGGCCAATGTCTTGGAAAGCTCACAGAGGATCAGTCTGTCATTGGCCCTGGAAAGCTAAATGGAACTTCTCGGTTTACCGGCAGTGTAACTTGGAATACCAGTTGCTGGTGGGAAAGAGAACACGAGATGAGGGCTATTGTCCTCATGCCCTGCCTGTGGCCTATTTAAAAGGCTCTGGTTAGCATTTGTGGAAAACAGGATGTTGGACTAGATAGTCACTAGGGCTGATCTGGGGGAGAAACTCTTATCTTCTTAACAAGCCCTGTGTGGTAGGTCAATATTATCCCACATCGTTGGGAGTGGCTGACTTGCTTAAGAGCCAATGTGTTATAATGATTAGAGTGTCAAACTAGAATCTGGGAGACCTAGTTTCGAATTGCTACTCTGCCCTGCAATCTCGCTGGCTGACCGTGGGCCAGTCACACTCTCAACCCATATCACATCCCCTGATCCAGGCCTTTCTCTTTTTTTTTGTTTTATACCATTTTGCCAATAATATGCCCCTCAGTGTGAAGATTTGTGATCTACCTCATCACCCACACCCTCCTTTTATTTTATTGTACCAGATCCACTGTCAACTTTAAGTGCGTGAGGTAAAGTGGTTTTCTTTGACCACGTGTCTTCTTTCTTTTATCTACTTACAGGATTCCTTAATCCTGTACCAGACAGCACATCAGCCACAAATCAAGATCCCTTTTCTGTGGATCCTACATCGTGTGTGGTGGGTTATATGGGTGAGATAACATGGGAATCATGTATAACAAAGCACAGACATTTCTTTAGGGCTGTTGTGAGAATAAAATGAAGAAAAGAACAGCGTAAGCTGGTTTGGATCCCCATTGGGCAGAAAGGTGGGGTATAAATGAATTAATTAAGGCCACCTGGTGAGACTATGAGCAGAACCACAAGTGACAAAAGGCACAGGTTGGACACTTGTCCCCTTTCCTCAAGTACTGATGGGGAATGTAGGCGTTCTGGTCTTGCAGCTTGGCTCTCCGACTGCTGTCCAATGGACTTTTCAACTGTCTCTTGTCCAACATTCCGCCAAGCTGCCTACATTTCCCATCAAAACTTGAGGGAAGCTGACAAGTGTCCAACCTGTGCCTTTTGTCACTTGTGGTTCTGCTCTATGGCACTGGAGAGTGCCAGACTAGGGATTAAAATACCCACTTTGCTATGAAGCTTGCTGGATGACCTTGGGCCAGTTGCACGGTCAGCCTAACCTACCTCACAAGTATTTAAAGGATAAAATGGGAAGAGAGAACCATGCAGTATGCTAGCTGTCTGTCTGTCTGTCTTTTCAGACAAAGCCACTTGTGTCCCGTTTGCAATGCAGGGTTCAGCCATTTAAAAAACAACAACAATCCTTTTCTCCATTATCAAGTTTTCAATGCAATCCCATTCACTGTGGAGTATTATTTGAAATGTCTGTAGTGCTTCCGAAAACACCACCTTTTATTTTTCTGCTTAATTCCAGCCCGTTCTTTTTTGAACATATAGAGTAGCACTATAGCATTGTAATGGCAAGTATAGCAGGTTCTCTGAATTGCCAGTTGTCATTTTTTTAAAAAGTCTCTAGCCTCTTCCATTGCAGAGACATGTCTTTTTCCTTGTATCTCTACAATGGAAGGGGCTACAGACTTTTTTTAAAAAAAATGAAAGGTGGGAATTCAGGGAACATGTTGTGACAATGTTAAATTGCTATTTTTGAGCCAACGTTTTTAAAAATGCCGAAGTCCTGGTGGCCCAGGGATGGGGGTAGCCACTTTCAGCACCAGAGAAAGCGGTGGTGTTTGAAATGGCCACAGCAATTTACATATTGTTCATGAATGGATGTAAATGGTTTCTGAAACCGCACCCCCCCCACACACACACACACATTACACACAGTCGGGGCAGCGATGGATAACAACTCAGAGCCAAGCTACAAGTGACGCCTGAGACAGGTTGGACAGTTGTCAGCTTCCCTCAAGTTTTGATGGGAAATGTAGGCGTCCTGGTTTTACAGCTTGGCTCTCCATTACAGCTGCAAGACCAGGATGCCTACATTTCCCATCAAAACTTGAGGGAAGCTGACAAGTGTCCAACCTGTGTCAGGCGTCACTTGTAGCTGAAACGAGCCTAAGTCAGTACAATCAACAAGATGGGATATCCAGTAGACAATGCAATACGATTTGGAGTGTAGGAATCTGGAACCAACTAGAAATATAAACAGAACTGAACTAAAGCATAATATGACATGTTAAACAATGCAAAAATTACATGATCCTATTTACCACAGCAGACAGTACAAACTGTACAGTGTAGTATAGACCACAGTCTCTCATTCTTATCCAAGTATCTTTCTGAATCGTTTTGTTACAGTACAGCTATACCATCATCTGTGTAGAAAAGCCCACTTGAGTAATTCTGTTTTGTACAATTTGTGGTAAAGGTGTGCAATCTCGATCCAGGATTCAGGGGGGAAAGCTGGATTTTTGGTGATCGGGTTAAATCCAGCTTTTCTGTTTCATATCAGAGAATCCGGGATCCGATCCAAGAACCTGGACCCAGACCACTGAGTAAATCCAGGAAATGTGGTTTCAGCCTCTGGCTGGCTTTTTCCTGGACTTCTGCTTTTTTTCCAAGAGGGGAGGGGGAGGGATGCAGGGAGAGGGGAGTGGGTGGCCAGTTCATGCAGAAGCTCTCCTTGTCTGTCTGGCTTCTGTGACTAACCCTGGTTCTGTTGAGCTACGTTGCAACAGTGTCCCTTGCCTCAGTTTGATTTGGGTGGACGTCTCTGTTTTAACATGATTTGATGTTTGATGTTGGCCCCTTTGATTCAGTTTGGTTCTGGGGGAATTCCATTCATCCCCTTGCTTCATTTTGGTTCTGTTGGGCTCCTGCTTGCATTTGGGAGTGTGCCTTTGGCCACTGGCAGCCTTGGCCCTGTGTATTTCTGCTTGAGAGCCTGATTGGAAATGTTTCCCCACAGGAAACAATGGAAAGTGACTGGGCAGCTTGTCTAGGGGGCACTTCGGTTTGGGGAAGTCATCAGTTTCACTCTGTTGGGCGTTCTCTGTGTTGAGGTTGCATTTGGGAATGTACCTTGGCCACTGGCCGTCTTGCTGCTGTGTGTTTCTTCCTGAAGCCTGCTTGGAAATGTTTCCTCTATAAGTTAACAATGAAGAGTGGCTGGGGGCACCCTGTTTAGGGGCCCATAGAATTGGACCCCAGAGTCCAATCTTCCTGAAACTTGGTTGGTCCTTAGAGAGCAGTCAAGAGTCGGTTCCCTGCAAACTTGGTGGAGTTTGCTTGAAAAATGCCACCCTCAACTGCCCAGATAGTTTCCCCCTTAGGGAAGTGGCTGGAAACATCTTCGGGGGCCCATAGAATTGTCTCCTGGGGTCCAATCTTCCTGAAACTTGGGGGGGGGGTCTTTAAAGGCCAGTGAGGAGTAAGTTTCCTGCAAAGTTGGTGGAGTTTGCTTGAAAAATTATCCCTCCAGCCCCAGGTAGCCGCCATAGGGAATAATGGCTGAATAAATCTGGGATTCTCTGATCTGTCTTAAACAGATCAAAGAATCTTTCCTGGATGTCAGGAATCTTGGAATTTTTTTTGAGATCCCTGAAACCTGGATCTGAATTTCCTGATACATTTTTTAATGCATACCCCTAATTTGCTGAAAGCCAGGAGAGTGGGAGCTCGCTTGACCTCATCAGGCAGGCCACTCCTTAACAGCGGAGAATGTGCGTGTATGGGCAGCTGCTGATTTTGCCTGTTTGCAGGTTGGCACTTACAAAAGGCCCTGTTCGGATGAGTGAAGCCTTGAAAGAAGGGCAAGGTAAAAAATGTGCTGGATATTTATTGATTTACTTCAAATATCTTTCATTCATTCATTTGGCAGACGGAAGAGAAAACAGGGAATGATTAATGGAGTGAGTGATTAAAGAGCCCTCACAGATCTTGTAACTCATTTTTTGCATGTATTTAAGTCACAAAAGACTCTTTAGGCATGTTGCACAAGGTATAATGCAAAGCAGTTTAAAGATCTAGGCGAAAGTAGAGGTGTTGTATTGGTCCAACAAAGGACAGGCAAAATGCTTAGCCGGCATTTGAGACTGCTGGGGTAGCTACTTTGTTTCCCCCTCCTCGGAACTCCTGCATTGTTGCTGCATAAACTCCAAGTGTCTTCCCATTTGTATGCGGCAGGCAGCAATTAGCACAGGCAGGCTTGTAGTGGATAAGAATTTCGGCAGCATCCAGTGAGCATGGCTCAACTTCCCTGCTTGCCTGTCTTCATGTATTTGCAGGAAAGAAAATCAGTGATGAGGTGCTGGACCTGGCCGAGTATACGAAGAACCAGCCCTGGTGGCGCAAGCTGTGCGGGCCCAGCTCTGGATCCAGCACGGAAAAGTACAACGTAGCAACCCAACTTGCTATTGGAGGCGTCACAGGATGGTGAGCAGCAGTGGTGCACGCTGGCTTGGTTTGTACGAGAGGGCAGGTGGGAAGTCAGCCCGCACCTCCGAGTGCCATTTAGACCCCAGGCACCGAGATGGGGCTTCCTTTGAGAGTGCCTGGGCAGTAAGCATTGTTGGATTTGCAGGTGCACTGGCTTCATCTTTCAGAAGGTTGGAAAACTGGCTGCAACTGCCGTGGGAGGCGGCTTCTTCCTGCTGCAGGTTAGTATTGCCTCCTTGGGGTTTGGGAGTGAACGGCGGTAGCCAGTGTTCCTGGGCTGTCTGATGGCATCTAGATTGTGTGAGCCGTGTTTGTGCTTTCACTGGAGTGAGTTTAAATGCATCGTTGCTAAGTGGTTTGGGCAGTATCTGCAAGCCAGTTCCAGCCTGGGCCTTGTATTTTGGTGGGGTTGGCTATGGAGCAGATTGAAGCCCGAGTGCTTTTTGTGTTTCTGCCCTGCACAGTGTCTTTGGTAAAAGGGTTGTGGCACATAGTTTGCTTGCAAAAGACAGCTGGCTTCTCCACTTGACTGTATTTACTGATGTATTTATTTACTGGTGATTATTTCTTCAGTTACGACATTCACATTCTGCCTCTCTGAGTAATAAGGCAGCTTACGATCTAAAACAATAAAATAACAAAATAGTAACTATATTTTATTATTATTTTTTATTTTAGTTCAATAATATCCCACCTTCCTCCACAGTGAGTATCCAAGGTGACTTATATCAATCTCCTCTCCTTCATTTTATTCCCACAACAACGCTGTGAAGTAGGCTAAGCTGAGTATATGTAACTGGCCCACATTCTCTACCAGTTTCTGCCAGTTCTGTGGCAGAGCAGGGGCACAAGTCTGATTCTCCTAGATCCTAGTCTAACCTTCCCTCCAAGCTGTCTCTACTGTATAAAGCACATTAGATTACAACTAGCTACGGTCTTGCTGGTTTTTACATATGCATGTAGTGTTTTTAAGAAGTTGGTTTTTAATGTCTTTTAAATTGTTCACCACTTTGAGGGGCCTAATTGGGCAGAAAGGCGGCAGACAGGTATTTCAGATAAATATCCTAGAAACAGCATGAACTGATCCTCTAAATGTATAGCCTGAAAACACCAATAGCAGGTCAGGGGTTGTATTGTCGAAGGCTTTCACGGCTGGAGAACGATGGTTGTTGTGGGTTTTCTGGGCTGTATTGCCGTGGTCTTGGCACTGTAGTTCCTGACGTTTCGCCAGCAGCTGTGGCTGGCATCTTCAGAGGTGTAGCACCAAAAGACAGAGATCTCTCAGTGTCACAGTGTCACACAGTGACACTGAGAGATCTCTGTCTTTTGGTGCTACACCTCTGAAGATGCCAGCCACAGCTGCTGGCGAAACGTCAGGAACTACAATGCCAAGACCACGGCAATACAGCCCGGAAAACCCACAACAACCATAGGTCAGGGGTTGCTGCAAACAAAGTCTGAAAGAATAAAAGCATTTTCTGGCAATGCAAACTTAGCCCCTAGAGAGCTATACTGTGTTTGTGATTGTGTGTGAGTGTGAGTGTGTGTGTAAGTGAGTGAGAGAGAGAGAGGAAGTTCTGCAACATGGGTATCACTTCTGAAAACATCTCGCCTCTGAAGGTCATCCACCTTGCAGTAGAACATTGGGGGCTGCTGGTGTGGCTGGTATAGAGAAAGACCGTTGCAATCCTGGAGAGATGTTATCAGCTGTATTAGAAATTTCTGTGATAGGTAGAGTGCTGGTGGCTTCATATGATCGTCCATCTGTGGAAATGGCAGCATCGAGTTAACTGTTTTTATGAGAACGTGTTTCTGCATCTCATCCTCTGTCGCGCTGTCGGCTGTTGGAATGCTACCTTTTTTACAGACGGAGGCTCTGGGCTTTTAAGGGCTGTCTTTTCCATACTGGGCCAAAACATTTTTTACCCAGTTTTTAAATTAGGGATTGATATCTGTAATTGTTTTTTTACAATCTCCTTCTAGCCAGAGGACTGTTACAAGGATCGTTTCGGTAGTTGAGATCCCGTACAGAGATACTCCGTTGTAAGCTTACCGATTGGGCTTCGACTGGAGTAACTCTGCGTAAGGTTATGTTAGAAATGTGGGGGTTTAATGGATATGTTTTTGTGACATTTTATTTTGTGAGCTGCCCTGAGTAGGTTTCTGAAGAGGTGGCATATAAATAAAGGCTGCCGTTGAAGCCTTCTTCCAGCTTTTGGAGCAGCTGCTGTGGGGGAGGATTTATCTGTTGGCCTTTGCCTTGCATAGACCTGTTAAAGGCATCAAACAGTCACACTTGATCTCTTAGAGCAAAACTAACCTTGATGCTTCTCTTTAGTATCCCTCTCACAAGAACAGCTCCCCTGTTTTAGGTTTGGCCCACAGACATGTGCAAAACTCTCTTCCTCTAAAGGCTCACCATCCTGTTTCTCTCTTGGGGCCTTTTAAATGTTCCTTTGTGTATACAAAGAGACAGAAAATGTCTGCAGTGTAGCCAACCCTTGGCCTGGTTCTTGGACTCTCCTGACTCTAAACAGTACCTTGCATTCACTGGCACTCCTGTAACTGTAGCCTTTCCCCCCTCCCCTTTCATTTAGTACATTTTATCCTGCCCTTCCTTCAAGGAGCTCAGACAAACATACATAGTTTTCCTCTAATTTATCTTCCCAAGAACCTTCTGAAGTCGGTTAGGCAGAGGGTGACTGCCCCACAGTCACCCAGTGAGCTTTATAGCTGAACGGGGATTTGAACCTGAGTTTCCCAGATCCTAGTCCAACACTTTAACCATTACACTACCCTGGTTTTGCGGGAAAAGGATCTCTCTCCCGTGCTTTTTGCATGAGCTGCTGTGGAAATAGTCAGGGAGACATGGAGTCTTGCAGGACTTTTCAGCAACTCTTCTTCTGACCCAGATTGCGAACCACACGGGATACATCAAAGTCGACTGGCAGATGGTGGAGAGGGATGTGAGCAAAGCCAAGGAGCAGCTGAAGTTTCACAGCAGCCCCACTAACCAGCTGGCACCGGAAGTTAAGAGCCAAGTGGATGAGGTGAGACCATTAAAATCCTGACCTTTGACTAGGGGAAACCACCTGGTGTGGACAGCGATAGCTATGCAGAATAGGCGCAAAATCTTCCACAGGTGGCAGAAGCAGGTAGGGCAGAGCGAGCTGACTGGCTGGTCCTGCAAAGTGCAGCTCACACAAAATTGTAATGGTGGATCGAAGGGCCGTGGAGCAGGAAGACAATTGGGGGCTCCTCTTGGGCAGCTTCAGCTTGGAGGGAGCCATGAACCTGTCACGTGGCATAAGGGTTTGGGTTAATGGTTTAGAACTGGTCTGTGTGGCTTCAGGTTGTCAAACTGAATGTGGGCCACCACCAGGGACAGTATAGTTTTCCTGTGTTTGTTGTCTGTTTGGGACTGCAAGAACAAGGAAATTGTCAAATCTAAGGAAAGTCATAGAGCATGACTGTGGCTAGTCTTCCCCTGTCAAGAGACCCGCAGCTCTTTCTCACACACATTTTTTGCCTATCCTTTCTCTACCAAGCTCAGGGCAGCATACACAAATGCCCCTATTTTACCCCTGCAACAGCCCTGTGAGGTAGGTTAGTTTGGGAAAGAACTGGCCCACGGCCATCCATTGAACTTTGTGGCTGAGGGAAGATTTGAACTTGGGTCTTGCTGGTTCTAGTTTGACACTCTTAACCACTACACCACATTGGCTTTCTCACTTTTCCTACTCCAGGTAAGGTGCTGCCAGACGCAGAACTTTCTCCAGTAAGGATGTTAATGTGATTTGTAGTCCACCTTCCCTGCATGTCTTTCTTTGCCCCATGGTGGTGGTGGGGATTAGAGATGGTGTTAAACTATCTCTGGGCATCTGCCCCACTTTGCTGGGTGCCAGCACTATCCATATTTGTCTGGTTCGTCCTCACCCAAATTCTCATGCTGGGGATTATATTTATTTATTGAGGTGTTTATACTCTGCTTTTCTCCCCAATGGGGAGCCCAAGCAGCATACAACATGGTTCTTCCTTCCTCCATCATAGGCTCTCAACAATAGCCAAGAGTGACTGGTCCAAAGTTACCCAGCAAGCTTCCATGGTGCAGCACAGATCTGAGCCCCAGCCTTCCACGTCCTAGCCCAACAGCTGCACCATACTGGTTGCAGGCTGCCTTTCAATGTTTGTTCAAAGGGATGCTGAATTTTGTTGTAGTGAATTCTAACTGAAGAAACTGCAGGAGACTGAGTGTTATTGATACCAGCCTCTCTCTTCTCTCTGCCCAGGTGATCTCCTTTCTGAAAAAGAACGTTCTCCTGACTGGTGGGTTTGTAGGAGGGTTTCTGCTCGGCATGGCCTCTTAGGAGACACCTGTAGTACCTGGAAGCTCCTGTGCTGCCGCCGTCTCCTGCTCAGTATCTGCTGGATTGCTCGATCAGCTGACTTGGAACATTGCCCCTCATGACCAGTTTCTCTGCTTTGTATGTGAATCATGGCCTCCAGAAATGCTGCCTCTAACTCCTCCGCTCCTCCTGTTTTTATTCAGTGTGCTGGAGATTGGCTGATAGGAGGTGGGCTTGGTCCAAAAGCTGACCATTGCCAGGCTGAGATCTGTCCCCCGCTTGAGATCTCGGGTTCTGTAGATTCCCCCTCCCCTATTTATTTATTTTTTCAAGGGGATGACCTAGACAAAGGGCCATGCCAGTCCCATTGCCAGGACAGGAGCTCCTCTCTCTCTTGTTTGCACCATCTTGTCTGTTTCATACTCCGCCTTGTGTAGCTGTGGTATGGCCTGTGCTTCCAGCTGGCACCGCATGCAGAGGCTGTGCCAGGACATGTCCCGAAATAACTGATGCCTAGGATTGGCTTGTTCTTCTCCAGGCATGCGTTTTTTTCAAGCACTGACTTTGCTAGGACACTGTATACAAAAACATCCCTCTGGCATCTCCTGGTCTGTTATTTATATGCTTGAGCCACAGAACTGGAACTTTCTCTGGAAACTCCACCAGCTACGTGAGATGCTTTGCCTCCTTCCTCTTCTGAGGATGTCTAAAAAGACTTCAAAGTTTCATTGTTCCAAGGAAATGTCTCTTGCACACTTAACCACCTCCGCCCTGTACTATGAACGGTTCAAGCTAGACTTGACTTTGAGTGGCTGGAACTGGCAAGCTCTTTGAGAGAGTCTGGGTTCTCTTGCTCGGCAGTGGCTGTTGCAGCAATGGGGAATGGAGGTGTGTGCTTTTCTGCTGGGGCCTCCTGTTGTATGGAGCTCCAGGAGCCTGGGAGGGGTGTTGAGAGGGAGTTGTACAGGTTCTGTTGTGGCTTTAGATGACAATGTATTGGGGGAGGAGGGAAGAGGCGTAAATCTTGTTCAAAACTGAAGTCAAAAGAGCGATCTCTGGGCTACACGGAGGGGAGATGGCCTGCCTCTGCCGTAGTTGCCATCCCTGTAGAAAGCTGATGGGCTTTGCTCCTGTGCTTGCCCTTCCATCTGCGTGAGAAGTCCGCTTCTGCAAAAGCATTTGGCTAAGCCCTGGCTCAGCTTAGTATCTAAGAGATTGAGATACAGAGCTCGAAATCCCCACTGTGAATCTGAGGCCAATCCCCCTGCCCCCAAGCTCACCTGGCAATACAGGGAACAGTAATACTGACGTTAACAGGTAAGGACTGTGAGCAAATAATGTCTTTGAAGGCCTTGGAATTTTTAAAAACTGATATGTCAATGCTGAGTATGATTGATTGATTAAAGAGGGCAGAGACGTGGCTGCATCTGTGCCTTCAAACAGAAGTGGAGGGGTATCCTGGAAAACCGAGCCCACCTGAGTTTAAGCTGTCGTTGTTGAAAAGCCGTCCTGCTCCCAACAACACTGGAGGATTGTTTGGTCCCGATGATGAAAGAATTGGTGTATTCTAGGAGAAACATTCATCAGCTCTTTCCCTGCTGTCTTTGCTTCGCTAACCAACAGCTGGTCAGTGGATTTTAGGGGACTCCTTGTGGCATCTGCAAAGCAGTGGGAAAGCACAGCCTTGGCCTAGAAAGCTGTATCAGCCTATTCTCACAACACGGGAGAGGTCTCACTCTCAGAGCCAAGCTACAAGTGACGAATTACACTTGCCTGTCAAGTGAACAGACTCTCCAGTGGAGCGCAAATGAATGGCAAGTGAACAGGGAGGAATACACATGAGTCTGTTCACTTGCCAGGCAAGTGTAATTCGTCACTTGTAGCTTGGCTCATAGTAGACCCTTCTGTGTTGAATGAATATTTGGCTCACACCCATTGACATTGCCCTGTGAATGAGCAGTCAGAGAGCAAGGATGAGAACTTTTTTTTAAAGAGTTGGGTCTGAGTTCCTCACAGCCCCATGGCTCCAGTGGGGAATGGCTATTAAAAAATAAAGCAGAGCATCATCGGGCTTGGAACACTGCCACAGGGGGAGGAAGAGCTCCTGCCCCCTTCTTTTCTGTGCTGAAGCAGTGCTGGGGTGGAGGGAGTTATTTCCCTGTTTTTGCTGCTCAGCAGAGCAGAGCAGCAAAATCAAGGGAGTAACTCCCTTCTCTAACACTGTTTTTGATGCGAAAGATGGCTTGAGGAGGGGCAGAGGCTCCCAAGCAGGCTCTGCTTTATTTTTAATGCCATTCCCCTTAGCTACTGTGCAGCTGTGAGGAACTCGAGTTCCCTGAACCCAGCTCTTTAAAAAAAGCAAACATCTAGTTTGTCCCTGACAACTGCTTAAATTGAGCTGGGAACCTGGTTAGCCTCATTTGTTGTCCTGAGGTAGGGGGGGGGGGCTTACCTAGCATCACTTGTTTAGAATTCTGCTGCTTGGTTTCTTTCTCTGGGATGCAGTGACAGAGGGCACTTCACTGACAGTATGCCAACCCTGACCTCGCCACAGTCAGCATACCTAAAAACAAGGCCTCTAAAAAGGCGAGCCCCCATCAGTTACTGAAGTTGGTTCACCAGCCATTCAGCTGTGCTACCTACATTACGCTTGGTTGCTTCAGACCTGAGGTGGAAGCCATTTTTATTTTTTGGCAGCTGTCACGATTGCTTCATGAAGTGAAGTCACTTTGACAAAAGTTACATGTAATGCTGAACTAACTCTATGAGGCAGTGTCCTGCAGTGATTAAAGTACTGGACAGGAGAAACCCAGATTCAAATCCCAGTTCAGCATGAAATATTCTTGAGTGATCTTTGGCTTTTAACTGCCTTTCTCTCAGCTTACCCTGAGATAACCGGAGGGATAAAAATGGAATAAACAAACATTAGAAAAAATACCCCCCAAAAGTGCGAGAGGGGAGCATCTTTTGAGGCCCACTGAAATGTCACAAAAGAGTTAGTGAGCATCTTCAGGTTGCCTGTTGCACTATGACGTGATAAAGAAGACTGTTTCACGTGGATAGCCGTGTTGGTCTGTAGTAGAAGAGCAAGATTCAGGTCCAGTAGCACCTTAATTAATTGAAGTTCGGCCTCTACTCCGCTGTTAGCATTTTAAAGAGAAAAAGAAATGCTTTTAAAGAACACACCCTCTCTTTCTCAGATGCTAATAGAGTAGGAGAGTTCCTTAACTGAAACAGATGGAAGTAGATGGATTAAACCGCTTGTGTGTTCCCTGCACAGCCCAGGAAATTGCATTTTGTAGACTCAAGGGGGATGGAGATGGATGCAACTCCAGCCCACCTCTGTTTGAGCCTGGAGATCTTTGTATTTTGTTCCTAGCAGGGTGAGTTTAATTGCTGCCTTCACAGCAGAACAGTGTTTCTCTAGTGAGCCAGGTTAATACATCTTTTTCTCTCTCCTATTCCCTTATTATTTTTCCCTTTAGTCATCCAGCCTGATGAATATCCAGTTCACTCAAACATTTGCAATGGTCTGATTTGCTCCTGATGATTATAAAGGAATGCTTTTTACTTTTGGATTTGACCTTGAGGAAAACTGGCCTGCTTGCATTCCTTGTCAGGTCCCAGCGGAACAAAACCAGCCTGTCACTACGCATTTCGGACATCACTTTTACATGCAGTTAAGGAAAAATATGCACAAGCCTGGCTTGCAGTCGAGCTCACATGCCTCCTTATGCTGAAAGAATTGCGTTTGATCATGATTCTTAGCAGTGTGGCAACGAGCAGCGTTCAGGTGTGTTTTTCTTTCACTTTAAATGTGGTCTGTGATAGCAGCCTTGGGTGCAGCAGAAACAGCATCGTAGGGTTTTGCCCAATCCCAAACCTCACAGACAGTAGTAATTAATTTTGAGATAAGCAAAGCATGTTCTCACCGAGTTATTAAACTTCAGGGGTTATTTCTGTCCCCTGAACGAAGTGTCTCCTCAGCGCATTAGCTAACAAGATTTGCCACAGGAGGTGAGCTCTTCCCCACCCCCACTTTGCTGAATAAAAAGCACGCCCCATTTTTTTACATCACAGAAAGGACTGTGTTATATGTGAATTTATGGAGGGGGCAGCAGAATACGCTTTTGCTTTTCTCTTTCGCCAGTGCTCTGACGAGCTGCTTTGGACAGAAAAACAAGCTACTGGGAGTCCTTGGCCCGGGACATGAGGCAGCTGCCATGGGCCCATCCCAGATTCACTAATCTCATTTGCTCAAAAAAAAATCTTTGTCAGGATTTGGTTATATCAGGAGATGCTGAAAATAGCCACCAGGTAAACTGCTGCAAGCAGGAGCTGAAATAAACTTTCTGGGCTCCCCCTTGGAAACCAGGATAGGTACATGAAGATCTTGGCACTGCGCCCAAACCCCCAAGGCTTTGGAAAGCGTGTTCACTGACGGACCTATGAACCTAGAAACGAAGGATGCTGTTGCAGGTGTGTGCGTGCCAGAGCTCAGCCCCCCCCCCCCTCGGCTTAGAAAAGCATTAAGGGTTTTGTCATGTTTTTATATGGTATTTAAATGGTTTGAAGTGCGAGTTTAAAATAAACTGTCTTTGCAGTATTTCTCATCCTATTGATGTTTATTTCCCGTATTCACTACATGAACAGGAGACGATGCCATGCCATAATGCTGGACCAGTGATTAGTGGCGATTATCAGGTCTGGTGGCTTCGGCCTTGTGGGGAAACGCCATTCTGTTGGTGGAGTTAACTTTCTATGGAGGGGCCAGTTCTGGAGTAGAATGTGATTGAAGGGAGAGCGAGTCAGTTGGTGGAGGGGAGTTGGAAGGTGACGGTGGCTGGAGAGTTGAGGAAGAGATGGCTCTGAGGGGAGAGGGAGATCTCGTGTAACCCCAGGACCTCGGGCCCAGGTATCAAAGGATTGGGCCTGCCCTACACAACATCTAATTAGGGCATGAGGGAGATAGTGTAGGGGTTTCGGTTTTAGTATTCCTTCCGTTCACTGTATATTTGCCTGTGTATAGTCAGAAGTTAAATAAATGAGTTTTGGAATTTATGAAGAAAGTTCTTCTGTTCCACATAGTCCCCCAACCGCTTGGGCCCGCTAGCAGAGGAGGGGGGTTAGGAGGCTGTCCCGCCTAACCAGGACCCCATACAAGGACAGGGGTGGCAGCAACTACCCGGAGACAGGAAAAGGAGACAGCCCCTTCAGGTGCCTGGCCAGAGGCGGAAAGGGAGGGGTAGGCAGAGCGGGGTCTACCAGTGGGAGGAAAGGCCCCGTTTTGCCACAGGTCTGTACGTTGTTTTATTTTCCAGTCTGTTTGCCTAAAGAGGTATTGTTTCTTTGTCTCTTTGTGATGCCTGTCCTTCAGTTTGTACATGGGTTTATCCACTTTTGCACCCAGCATAAAATCTTCCTCCTCACTTTCAGCCACTCAAAGCCTTCTCCCCCCCACATCCCCACCAGCTATCTTTCTGACCTCATAACCCAGTACAGCCTAGCCTGGAGTGGCTTTTACTGTTGCTGCCCCACTGCTCGTGGCTGTCTGAAGTTCTCTTTTCAGGTGTCTTTTTGCCTTGGTGTTGCTAATAACCTGGAACAAAAACAGTGGCCTTCAAACTTTCCAGACCAAGGATTGAGAAGCAAATGTGTATTAGGGAGCCAGAAATATGGCGCGCACACACACACACCCCACACACACACACACACACACACACACACTGGTATCGAGGTCAGCTCACCAAGAGGCCTGAGATCAGAAGACACAAAACCGGATGCCAAATGGTTTAGTGTACTGAGGAATAAACCCAAAAGGTTACACCCAGGGAGGAATCCTTTCCATCAATAAATGATCTCATCTCCCCATTCTTTCTACTCCTCTAAGTGTGCACACGGGGAAGGCAAAGCAGGAGCTGTTGTGCCTTTATTTACTTGCTTCATATATATCCCACCATTCTCCACAATGGAGACCCAAAGCAGCTTACATTGTTCTCCTCTCTCCCATTTTATCCTTGCAAGAGCCCTATGAGGTAGGTTAGGCTGAGAGTGGGTGCCCAGCCCAAAGTCACCCAGCAAGCTTCCATGGCACAGTGGGGTTTCAAAACTGGGTCTGCCAGATCTTATTGACACTCAAACTGTTATGCCATGCTGGCTTTCCACTAGCAGTAAATCCTTCCAATAGGCTGCAAAAAAAAGCAGCCATAGTAGGGGGCTTACGACTCAGCAGGTAAAACACTGCAACCCCTGGGTTTCCCAAACCATGGGTGGAAGACCACTGCACTACAAAACCTACAAGACATTGCTCTGGCTTCTTTCAAATCGCAACTTTTCCAAGTTATTTTGTCACAGCCGCCTATGCAGAAACTAAGCTAGCACATGTGCTCTGTTTATCTCAGCCTCCATCTCTCCTTTTTGTCTTGAACTTTATAAACCTCCACACATACTGATTTTAAATAATAATAGGCACAAGGTACGGAAAACACTCCCAAGTGATAAAATTTAATATGGCTGTTTTAAACTTCTCCGCTTTTTGAGACTTTTTCCTAAACGATGTCAGACCATCAAGCTGAGTGTTTGCTCCTCTTTCTGGCAGTGCTTTCCAGGAAGCTGAGCAGAGATCTTTTCCAGCACTGACAGTATGGGTGTTGGGGATCAAATGTGGGTCCTTCTCCGTCTAAACCATGTCTTCATGTCCCAAAGTGATGTGTCTGTTATTGGCAAGATGCAGAGTGCCTGGATCCAGTCCTTTGGGGCTGGATGGTGTTCAGCCTCAATGCTATGAAAAAGCCGTTTCAATTGCCACTGCTCATAGATTTTCTTAATTGATCTCTTAGAACAATGGTTTTCAAATGTCCTGGCCCCCAAGCCCCCCTTCCATCATGTTAATAGTTTGGCTGGAAGCACTCCCGTGCAGGATCCTGGTGTACATTTGAAGAGGGTGTGTTGTCACATTCTTAGGACCATGTGTTGCAAAGGATTTGCCATAGTAGACCAGGTATTTGCCAAGGAAGTTTGTTTTGGGGTGCAGCTTTCCACTTCGGAGCAGTTAGCACAAGAACTGGGCTTTGAGGAAGGACCCATCGTAGGTTCACTTGGAGGACCGAGTCCCCTGCACATGGTGTATGATACGTGTTCCTCCAAACTTTATTTTGGGGTGCAGAGCTTTTCAATTTCCCTCAATATCTGTGTTTGGATTTGCAAATAAGGAACTAAGTACTGTGAATAAAGAACTGATCATCAGCTTCAGATTCGTTTTCCTCCCATTGTTGAGCAAAATAAACTTGTCTGAGGAAGACTGAAAATTACTTTAGCAGGAGCCCCAAGCTGAGCACGAGCAGCAGCTGCAATGCTTTGGGTAACTTGTATTCTCAGACTGCAACGACTGATAAGTGTTTACTGTTAGCAGGGAGGAGGGGAAGCTTCCGGAAAGTATACAGGAATTCTTCCCTGATAGGTTTTGCAATATCCAACTGTATCCCTTGCTCTTGACAAAAATGACAATCTGCTGTTTGCTGGAGGAGAAACAGTGCAGTATATAGATAGCACGTTAACAGTATTCAAAGCACTTCCTAAGTTCTCAATAAGGCTCCTACAGGGTACTGTGGGAAATGTCTGATTTACACCAGGTTCACATCCCTGTTTAAGCACGATGCTTATTCCAAAAGCAAGCCTTGGAAGTCCCCATGGCTCACATATGGCCACAATTGGTTGAAAGGACAAACCAGGAGCTCTTCAATCTATGAGCAGTACGTGAAGGCGGACCTTACCTTGAAGTTTTGGCAGCTAAATTCAGTCAGTCGGCCTAACCTACCCTGCAGGGTTATTAAAAGTTTGAGGTAGACTACTTATAAAGCAAAGTAGCACCTTAAAGACATTTATTTCAATTATTAGCTTTTGTGAGACACAACTTATCACCTTAAGCTGCTGAAAGGTTAAGATAGAAAGGAAATGTGCAGAAAGAGGATAAGGGGGGTGATAGCCAAGCAAAGAATTCATGGCAAAGATGGGGTTTGGACCAGGACCGTCTGTGACCCTTTAGATCTCCATATAAAATAAGCTGTCCCCTTGTCAAGATTAGCTACATGGGGCAGAGCGGCTGTTTGTGCGCCAAATACCAAATGATCACACACACACAATTTAAAAAAATTGTTCAGATCATGTATTTTTGCAGCATGACATTTAAAGAGACTTAACACAGATTTAATCATTCTACCGCCTTTGGTGATGCTTGTCTACGATGCACACAGAACATTGCAGTGGTCTCAAAGTTACATCAACACTGGGAAGTACTAGAATGAACACACAGTAGTAAAGGATGCTCAAAATCCCCTGCAAGTGGCTGGATGGGGAGCTCAGCAGGGTCCCAGTGGGGAAAAGGGGGATGCTACAGCCACATTCAATTCCCTTCATTGAAATGGGGCTTTGCTCACACAAGTTGCAGAGTGTGGACTTTTTTTAAAAAAAATACTTATCACTCTGGCTTTCTGTAAAGTGACTATTGCTTAAAAAAAAAATCACACCATAAGTATCCCTGAAAATTGCTGCTTCCACAACAGCATTCACATACTCAGTATTGTGCAATTGGATTCAAGTGCTAATAAATCTACAGCTTGGAGGGCAGGCGATCTTCCCATTTTAGAGATGAGGAAACTGAGGCACACAGGTAACTAAGGTGTATTGCCCAGCCGAAAGATGATCAGCCTTCACCTCCTGAGGCTTTAAGTTGCCAGCGTATCTTACATCTGCACCGCAAACAGCAGAGGAGGGTTTCCCAACAGGCTGGGAAGTGCTGACTTGATAGGACTAAGAGTTTCTTCGGCAGCTTGAACAAGAGACTTATTTACATATCACGTCTGACAGATTGTCTTAAAAAATTCAATTTCCAGCAAGTTTGTCCTACCAAAAAAAAAAAAGGCTGCTTGGGTTTCACCTTGCAGTGGAATATTGCTACTCTTGACAATAGATTAGGTTACAGTGAACACGGAACACCAAATTAGTCTACTGGGACGTCGTTCATGATAAGGCTACAGAAGTGACACATTTTGACGGCAGAACTGCTAACAGATGGGCTCTTGTTTTCTGGCTTCCTCCAGCTTCTGGGAGAGAAGCTGCCTGGCGCTTTGTTTCTTGGAGTGGTCTCTGATGCAAACAGCACCACTGAGGTATAGCTCTAAAGGGCCGGTGTAGATATTTTGAATTCGGAGGAAAAGGCCTATGGTGCATCAAAGGAGAGTGCTTCCTTAGGCATGTGGGCCATGAGTTCCTCCGGAAGCCGGTTTCTGCTTTTGCCTTTCTTTCTCCTCTAACTCAAACCCAGAACAGCAGATGGATCTGCCTGGGGGATACCGGCGACAGCATCTTCTCATCTCTTGGAGGACGGCTTCACATCTGGACTCCAAGTAATTGTTGGCTAGGAAAAGCAAAAGTGGAAATAGATGAAACCGTGAACAAAATGTAACAGACTGGCAGGTGCAATCGCTCTGGCTCTGGAGACTGCATTTTAAGTTCTATTTCTTTCTCTTTTTAAATTTGTATCATGCTTTTCTCCCCAATTAGGACTCAAAATGGCTTCTGCATTTTAAGATCGATTTTCTTTCTGTTTTTAAATTTATATCGTTTTTCTCCCATCCTCCATTTTATCCTTACAACTACCACCCTCCATGGTAGGTTGGTCTGAGAGGGAGCGGCTAGCCCAAGATCACTCTGTGATCTTCCATGGAAGAGGGAGGATTTGAACCTGGATCTTCCAGATCTTAGTCTGATACTCTAACCACAGCATTAGAACTTCTCTAGGCCGCTCCCTCAGCCTGCTTTGCCAACCACCCTCTCACATTTCACAATTACAGAAGGAGCTATTCAACCCAGCCACAAACACACACTGCCACCCTGTTGCCTGCTACAAGTGTTCATGCAAATGCAAGTGCTACCCTTCTAGCCAAGCAGAAGCAGGCCAAAGAGCTTTTCTCTGCTCTGTCACTTTGGAACAGCCTGGGCATGTCACCTCAGCTTGTTCTCTAACATCACACTCCCTCCCTGTCAGTCTTTCGGCTAAAGGATTGAGAGATCAGTATCACCTGCTAGTTCAAGCTTTCCATGGACAGGAAGAGCAAATGTATGCAGTAGCTTTTCAGGGCTCCCTCTTCCCTATAATTGCAAGTCATTTGCAAGCAAGGAGTCCTGCTAATAAGAATGTTAACTTTCCATTTGACTCATCATGATGCACTCCTACTCGTTGCCTCTTGGCAACCTGGAGCAGAGAGAGCTGGGCTGTCTGGAGGTTTACCGAATGTCAAAGTTCCGTGTAAACACAGCTAAGGCCTTCAGAAATTTCCTCCGCTATTCTCTGCCTGCAGGGTAACTGAGCTGTCATGATGATTCCCCAAAGGGAGGTGACACCGTTGCTGCACGCCATGAAATGGCTGAAGTTACTTTCTCTGCTACATCTGAGTGGATGTGGGTGGGCTCTAGGTGCTTGCAAACAAAGGCAAGCCCACAATCCTAAATTTGGAAATGAGCCCCATTTGTTTCAACAATGTCTTACTTTGAAGTGGACACTTTTTTTTGCAATAATGGTAAAAGAGCAATGTTCACTCTTGCTATTCCAAAGGCCAAAAAAAAAAATCCTTGCCTTTACCACTTGATATAGAGGGGTAAACTAAAATAAAACAAAGCAACAACAGGGCATACCTTGCAAGCATTTCTGGATTTCGCAGGCTTGTTTCTGGCAGGGGTCTTTTTGAGGCATGTTCAGAGAACTGAAAAAAACAGGAAAATATCACTGTGGTAAGAAAACATCACTGTGGTAGGAAAAAATCACTGTGATGAATGGAGAGCAAGCTGGCCTAATTTAAACCTTATTAAGTCACCGAAGTTTTATCCCCCAGATTTGGGCACTGGGATAAAGCCCTCAGTATCTTCATTGCCACTGTCCCAAACATTCCCTTTTAAAACCTCCTGCAGGCATGGAGTCTCCCGGAAAGATGCCTGTTACTTGACAGTAGCCTGTGCGGCATAAATGCCTCTCCTGTCCCCACTCCCACAGTTTAAGTCAATAAAGACAAAACAAGCATAAAACATGTCTGGAAAGGCTGAAATAACTTGCAGGTCTCCTCTTCTTGCTGGGATTTGGCTTAGTGCTTTTCCATTTGGCCAGTCCCCAATTCCAGTCTGCATGCCTCCCCCCCCCCCCACCCATAGTCTCGGAAAGATGCTTAGAATAACACGTCAGTCTATTGGACAGTTTTCACAGTTGAAAAACATCAGTGTGTGCTCTTGCGTCATCAGAAAGCCTAGCACAATGTGTCAAAGAATTTTTATTAGGATGGAGAAAAGTTTTTTTGAGATGTATGAACAGCATCACCTTGGAAACAAATTAGGAAAAAGAATCTAAAGAGGGAGATGATCATGGTAAGCTTTGATATTGGTTGGCAGGAGGAACTGAGAGACAGATTTCTCCCCTCTGAGTAAGAAATCAGTGCTCCAGCATAACTCCTGGAGAAAGTCTACAACAGAGCGATAGGCTAACGAGCCACATTTGCCACATGCTTGGCCATTAAGTTGCCTGGAGCTTTTCAAGGCAATGGCCTCAGCCAGAAGATCGGAATAGCTCTGCTGGATCAGACCAAGAGTCCAGCATTCCACCTCCAACAGCAGCCAAGGCTTCTGAGAACATCGTAAGTGGGAGGTGTTGATGGCTAAACTCTCCTCTGCTCCTGACCCCTCCCCCAGCAACTGGCATCCTGACCACCTTTCCCATTTCAGGGAGGAATTCCATTCTGCCTATGTAAAACTCCCTCTGTAATTTCACTTGGGCCATGGCCCTCTTCTGCTACTGCCTGTCCTAAGTTCTTGGGTGGTACTGCTGCGAGCCATTACAAGAGATGCTTGCCACATTCCACCTCAGAGGCAGCTGCATTTTAATGCTGGGAAGTTACCACATAAAAACATACAGGGACATCATCCTAGAGTCACAGCTCCTGAAAGACAAAAACCAGCATTAAAAGAACCACTGTGAGTGAAAATGGGAGCACAAGAAAAGAGGAAGGGGGAAATAGTGCGACTCACCAGATTTAATCGCTTGGCAGGAGTTTCAAGAGCAGCTCCTCCACTCCCGTGATCTGGAAGAGAGACAGAAAAGCAGTCAGGCACCAGATTTCTGTTGATTTGATCACTAAGGGGAGGATTAGGGTTCACACGCCATCTTACAAGTAAATGGTGTTCGATGTCCCAGATGCGGGAGTTGCTGTCCCTATATTGCTGCCCCTCTGAAAGCTGCCACATGTGGGGCAGCTGGGAGGCTGGGAGGCGGCTGGGACGCACTGCCTCACCCAGGGGGACCTGGACTCTTCTGATCCGGGCTTTCAGCGTGCCTGACTCCTGGCAAAGAAGCCCAAAAGAAAGCAAAGAGCATGAGCGGCTTCTTTAAAAAAAAAAAAGCAAATGCTGTCCAAATAATCAAAATGACAATTGCTAAGAATGTTCTTACTTGCCTCTTCGGATGCCACCAGCCATGTTTTCTGGTTTTCATCACAATAGACACCTGTCCGTCGTACCCAGAGGCGGACAGGTGGGGCTCTGGCATCATCACCTTCCTCTCCTTCTGCCATGCCCCGATATCTTGCTACGATGGCCCTCCCTTGGCTCCCATTCTAAACATGGCCCCCTTTGCCTCTGAACAAAGACACGGAAGGAACTGTTAGTCCTGCAAAGAACTAGTGTTGGCTACAGGTGGTACGCAGTGTTGCCGGGGCTGTGAAAAGCATTTTTAAAAGTGAGATTGAGGAGTGATTTTGTGACGGTTCTCAAACCGAAGCATACTGCACCTGAAAGATACCGGGTAATTTGAGGAATGAAAATTGCTACACATAATGAGCCCTGGTCTGGCGGCCATCTCATGTGCTCGGCAGCAAGAGGCTGCAGGCTTGTGGAACACAACTCCCAGCTTGCCCAGTCACTTGAAGCCAACCAACATCATCGGCTTGCCTGCTTTCCAGCCGCTTCTTCTGTTTTTCAATTCACTTCCTTCGTTCCATTTCCCCAGGCTCAATCTGTGGCCTTTTTCAGGAGGATGGAAAAACTAGAGAAGTCTCAGGGTCAAACTTCACTCTCTTTCACAAATCTGGACATGCATTCCACACACTCCTGTCAGTTGTCCTCTCTACTCTTGCTCAAAAGAGGCCACAAGGACTATATGGAAGTTAGGATTGCAAACACGCTTGGAAGAAGAACAAACTGGCTCACTTCCCAAAACTGGCACTCTATTTGCCATACTTCCCTACACCGTTAGTAAGATGAAAGTGATGTCCGTCTTATTTTGCTTCTCATAACTGCTTGGGAGTTGTGATAATTTGATCCCTCGGAAGAGGGTCGCGTTTTTAATTCAGATCTTTCCAATTCACTGGAAACCGAGGAAATCTAGACCTGGGAAAAAACAGCACCAGGAAAGGCTGACCATAACAGAAAGTTAGAAAAAAGACAAAGCCTTTTGCTGAATTCGGTTCAGGAAAATCATTCTTCTATAGTACAACAGGAGAGGCAAGAAAAGGCGCGGAAGGAAGAGAATGGTTTTAGGGAGCAAGACGTGCAAAGTCCTTCCAATATACACCAAGAACAACATGTCCTTCCCAGAGATAAAGCAAACGATTTTCAAACTGCCAGGACAAAACCAAGTTCACATGCCAACAGCTGAGAATACAAAGATAAGGCAGAGGAAGGGGTGAACATGTGGTTAAGGACTTTGGTGTGAATTTCAGAGATAAAAAGCGTACTTTGCTTCTGTGAAGGCAGAAGCAGCAGGGAAACAGTCACGACTTCTTTAGGAGTAGCCTAGCCAAGAAAAGGAAGTGTTCCTCTAACACACCAAAGGCCTCCCCCTCTGGAATTAAATTGCTAAGCAGCCCTTGTACTGTAGGGGGCCCAAACCAGATGGATCAAGAGTTAGCATACATCGGTGCTAGACAAGCAGCTTCCAAACAGGAAGCAGCGTTCAACTTGTAAGGATGTCATTTCCCTTCCCCGAACTGGAATGAAGTCAGGGTTCCTGCAGAGTATTTAGAAATCTCCAGCTTATTTATGGCCACCAGTGCCCAAACCTTTGCTTCAGTAGCAAACTCTCCTAGTGGCATACAGTACCATAATCTTATGGTGGGCTACATTCAGACAGATTTGCCAACTTTCCCCTTTCCTCAGCCTCACCTCGACATTCTCCTATCACTGGAGGAAGGATCATAGCACAAAACATGTATACTGCAACATCCCCCACACATTCTATTAATATCATCTGCTTTGATGTTAGCAATTTTGTTCCCCAAAGAAGGTGGCTTTAAAAGGTCTGACAGGCTTCCTGTCTGCTCACAGGAAAGAAATTGTGGAGAGTGGGCAGCCCAATTTATAAATGTACTACTGATGTTCTCCAGCTCTGCAGGCTCTCCATTGCTCCTTCTCACTCCAGCAGGAGATCTCTATAACCGAAATGAAGGCTGCCAGTTCTAGAACCGGAAACAGCGGCCCAATTCCCCTGCTCTCCTTCCTGCCTGTCAAACGGTGACTGTAAAGAAAGATGAGCAAATGGAAGCAGGGCATGAGAACTGTTCCCAGGGAATTCCTCGCCACTCGGAAATTAAAGGAATAACCATTGCCCAGGACAGGAAGCATCTTTGTGACCTATGGCGTGGTCAGGTTTCTTGTCTCTGCTGTAGGGCTCAGCTTCTGAAAGCTGAGTTTATTTTTTTCCACTGGTGCAACAGAACCTACGAATGTTTGCTACCCTGCAAAGAAGAATGGCTTTGATAGCATTGGTAAACATTTTAAAAACGAAGCTGCTGAAAATATATTATTACAAGAAAATCAGCAATGCTATACTCCCCAATAACCAGCAACAATATACTCTGCAATATGGGAGTATGAGGAAAGAAAGAGCTCCTTGACCAGCACTGAAAATCCTGAAACTACAAAGTTGTTCATGGCTCTTGTGCAGAGTTTACATATTACAAGACTTCTTGGTACAACTGCTTAATGAAAAGAAGCAACAGTGCAACCTTTGACCCTTTGATTATCCTTCCTATCATCTGGCCTCAAATGAGCAACATGAAAAAGCTAATCATTTCGTCCCTGTATCCTGATTCACTATACTGTAAGAGAACCAGGAGGAGGGTTTTGGGGCTGTTAAATTTCTCTCATGATTTTGGAGACCTGACAGAAAAAGGCCTGTTTGTGAACAGTGGCTTGGAAGGATTGGGGGATCCTCATATCCTTGAAGAATAGGCAAACAGGTTTCCTACTGAGGAAACCTGTTTGCAGGTTTCCACTGAGGTGTAGTATCTGTTAACATAGGAGCTCTGACAGGCAGAACTCCAACAGAGAAATCCTTTCCCATCCCCACAGCTTGATCCTGTAAGAGGCTTCACCTGTTGAGCTTCTACTTGCTATGCAACCGTTAAAGACCATTACAGTTACAGAGCTTTTGCAAGGGAAAAATAATAGCCTGTTTGACCCAGGCACAGAGAGGACATCTTCTCCTGGGTCCCCCTCTCCAATTCTCTGTTCTTCAGGTTGTTCATTCCTATCTCCGTTCATCATTCCCCACCCCCTGAAACTCTGACCCCTGGATAGCAATGTGCCAGGAAGAAATTCAACAGGTGAAATCTTTCCTAACACCGTGAGGGAGAAGCAGCTGTGTCCTGTTGAATTTCTGCCTACCTACCCAGGAAAAGTGAGGAAATCCTCCACCATCACCCCCTTAAGTGCTCTCCAGATATCCCTTGACCCTCTTCCCCCACCCCCCATGCCCATGGGAGAGTCGCCATGGTAACTGACGAGCCCCGTCGTCACTTCGAGGGTTAAGGAGCAGCCCCCATTCCCAGCAGAGGAGGGACCCTTCTCAGCCACGCCCCCTGCCCTGCCACAGCAACAGCCAAGCTCTGCCGGAGCGCAAAGGAAAGGCCTCCCCAGTGGGTCCATCTCCCCCCGCCCTATAGTTGGGCTCTCAGACCTCCTTTCAACCCACCCGCCCCCGGGCGGAACCGACCTGGCCCAGCAGCGCTAGCGGAACCCGAGAACGCTTCAGTAGGGGTTGGCCGGGCACTTCCGGAAACGGACAGGAAGTCGCCGTTGTCCGGGAGACGCAGGCCTAGGCGGAAGGCTGCGGACTCGGAGCCTGCAGAACGCAAAGAAAGTGATTAACTGGCGCGCCTCCCGCCCCCCTGACGGTGAAGCAGGCCGCGATGGCGGTGCAAGCTGCGCACCTGGAGGCGGACGCCTTCTTGGTCTGCCTAAATCACGCGCTTAGTACCGAGAAGGAAGAAGTTATGGGGCTTTGTATTGGAGAGGTAGGAGGAAGGCAAGGCGACGAAGGGAAAAGAGATCTGCTTCTCCTTCTTTGTAGCCCCGTCGCCTGCGGGTGCATGGGGAGTTAAGCCCTGCAGAGTTCAATGGGCCTTGCTCCCAAATAATCGATTGTAGCTTTAGAGGCTTTTTCTCTCTTTTGTACTTATGGGGGTGGAGGGTGAAAGTGGCTCTAGAACCGAGCACTGCTCAGATGTTTGCCTTTTCCTTGCCACAGACGTCTCCTTTTGGCAGCACCACTTCAGCCAGGCTCAGCTCCTTTACTGTGCCTTTCTAGTATATCACAAACAGAAACAGGGACATGTTTGTGACACTTTAATTCTCGCAGTCTAGGTCACTACTTAAGCTTCAATCCAGTCCCCCCATTGTTACATGTTGAAATTTCTATTCTGCTTTCTGTATACGTTTACTCTGCCTTCTAACTGACTGGAAAGCCATGTTCTTTTGCTTAAAGGTATTTCAGGAAAAAAGATGAACTGTTCTTTAATAGAGCAACTCGATTTCCAAGGTATGAGTGTTTGAGAGTTAAAACTCCTTGTATCTTACAAAGGGATGAGTCTTCAGATCTCATACCTTGGAAATCTAGTTGAAGGTGCTACTGGACCCAAATCTTGCTCTTTGATTACAGACCAACACAGCTACCTACCTGATAATAGATTGTCAATGGCTCAAGGTATGCCTAAGCAGGTGCAGTGAATGAAATGGCAGAATGTGCACGGTGACTTATTGGTCATATGCTTGCATTTGTGTGTATTTGCACTACTGGCAGTGAAATGTATGCAATACCCATCCTGATACTGAATTACTAGAAATGGGAGGGGGATACAACGGGCTCTAGAAAGGGCAGGACAGGTGGGCCAGGCATTGCTGCCTCTGCTGCACCCTGCCAGGGTGTCCAGGACTGGCATTGCCTCTTCCCCAGCGCCCCAATTGGGGCGGGGGTGGGGTGGGGCGGCTGGGCTGGACATTGCCTCTTCCCCAGTGCAGGCTGATTGCCGCAGGGAAGGGCTGGGAGGCAGGCCCATCTGTAATGCCACCTCCTCGCCCCATCGGGCTGTGGAGGGTCATCAAGGAGCACGCCTGAGGAAGTGTGTTACCCCACCTCCCTACCATCAGTCTGGCCTGTGAGAGGACAGAGACCAGGTCTACCTGCCTGGCAAATCTATGGAAGGTAGACCTAGGTTTCGTGGGTCAGGAGGCCAGGTCTACTCACCTTGCAATGCCATGGCAAGTAGATCTGGCTTCTGCATGTCCAAAGGCCAGATCTACCTGCCTTGCAAAACTATGGTTAGTAGACCTATGTAGTAGTCTATGGCAGGTAGACCTGGCCTCTGCTGGCAAAGAGGCCAGGTCTACTCACCTAGCAAAGCCATAGTGAGTAGACCTGAGCTCTGTAGCTCAAGCAGGAAAACTGCGCTGCTGCCCCTCCATCCCACCCTGTAAATCGAGGCTTAGAGGGGAAGGCTTGGGGAGGGGGGAGGGAAAGAGCAGAAAAGCCGCACTGCCCTCTCCCCGCGCACACACACCTACCACGTTTCCAGGCTTGGGAGGGGGAAAGGGCAGGAAAGCTACGCTGCCCCCCCCCCCATAGATAGAGGCTTGGGGGGACGGCTTGGGGGCAGAACGCAGGCCCGGTAGGTATGCCCCGTGCCGGCTGGCCCAGTTGGGGCTGGGGAGCGCAGAACTGACCTGCAGGTCTTTCTGAAACACGCAACATACTGGGTGTCAAAATAGACAATAAAGACCAAAAAATCAGTCTATGTGCGGACGACATGGTCCTTTATGTCACTAACCCCCTTACCAGAAATTCAAGACACTATTTCACAATTTAGTAAATTAACAGGTTTGCAAATTCATCTAAAACAGATTTATTTCCAATAATTTTATCTGACAAAACATGTTTAACTCTTAAGCAATTATATCAATACAAATGGGTTCAAACCTCTCAGAGGCACTTAGAGATACATGTCCCTCTCAATTTATCAGATATCAAAAACCTCAACTTTCAAAAGCTTCACCAAGATATTTCTTTAAAACTGAAAGAATAGAACAAGCTGAACCGTCTTGGCCTGACCGTTTACACTAAATTAAAAATTTCATCTTACCAAAATTTTTATTTCTGTTCCAAACTCTGCCTATAATGCTTACAGATAAAGAACTGCAGCAATGGCAGAAAACTTTGAATGACTTTGTGTGGGTGTATTAAAAAACCACAAATTAGAAGTCAGATTTTGTTTTGATTGGCATCCAGAGGAGGTCTGGATGTTCCAAATCTGAAAAACTATTACAAGGCCACAAACTTAACCAGCATAATCACAATGTTAAAGAGAAACCGTTTTGAAAATTGGATACAAATAGAACAAGAAGTGGTCAAACCATGGTCTTTACTGGAAACTATATGGGCTAAACCTTGTCTTCGAGTGACCCAAATAAAAGATAGTCCTTTTTTACACATTTCCCTACAAATTTGGGATGCTAAAAGAAAAATCTTGGCTCCAGTTATTTCAGTTATGCAGGGCCGGATCAACGGGGGGGAGCAGGGGGGGTAGTCTGCCCCTGGTGTTGCCAAAGCGGGCGCCGGGCACAGCTGCCAGCCCTGGGAGTGCTTGGGCAGCAGGACGAAAGGCAGCGTGGGTGGCTGGGAGGCCGCCCGTGCCATTCACCTGCCCCGCAGGACAGGGGGCGCACGGCAAGCTGGCCACCCACTGTCCTGCGGGGCAGACGAATGGCACGGGCGGCCTCCCAGCCACCCGCGCCTCCACTGCCGGCTCCGCGGCACGCTGGGACAGCCGGCTTGCCGCGGGGTGGCATGCACCGCCCTGCGTGATGTCACAGAAGTGACATCATGTAGCGCTGGGAGCACTCGTGCGCTGTGCGCGTGTGCGAGTGGCCAGTCTTTGGTTGCCCTGGGTGCAGGCAACCTTAGATCCGGCCCTGCAGTTATGTCTTCCTTGTACAATCAACCCTGGTTCCCACCAGGGATGGAAATGGAAGATTTTAAAAAATGAAAACAGGCTGGGAGCCAGTTTGGTGTCGCGGTTAAAAGCACGGGACTCTAATTTGGAGAACCAGGTTTGATTCCCCGCTCCTCCACTTAAAGCCAGCTGCATGACCTTGGATCAGTCACAGCTTCTAGGAACTCTCTCAACCCCACCCACCTCACAGGGTGATTGTTTTTGTGGGGATAATAATGACATACTTTGTAAATTGCTCTGGGTGGGCATTAAGTTGTCCTGAGGGACAGTATATAAATCAAATATTATTATTATTGTAATTTATCATATACATGATCTGACATACAATGGTCGTTTACTTGAAAAAGTCTAACTAGAGAGAATAATAAAATGTCAAATTCCTTGGCTTCAATATTTTCAAATAAACCACCTATTTGTAGATTTAAAAAATCAGGAAACTTTAATAGGCAATTGACGGAATTTGAACTCATGCTTAAAGACATTGATGATGATTCTAAGGGTGTCCTCCAAAATTTATAAAATCTTAACCTCACTATATAACACAGCCCTATTGCGATACCAAAATCTATGGCAGAAAGATCTTTAAAAAGAACTCCTGGATGATGCCTGGGAAGAAATCTGGCCTTCACCAAAGAGCAAGTTGAAACATTTCAGTATCAGATTTCCATATTTTAAATTGATGACTAGATTGTACTTTACCCCAATGCAATTACATCAAATAAACAGCTCCAACCCAAATGAATGTTGGAAACAGTGCAGTTTATCTGGAACTTACCTCCATTGTTGGTAGAGTTGTAAAACAATAAATACTTTCTGGAAACAAATTGTGGAACAAATTAGAAAAATTACCGAGTGACACTGCCGTTTATTCCAGAATCAATGCTACTTCATTGCTGGCAAAATTTAAAAATAACAAAACAAAAAAGGAACCTCATTGCTATTCTGCTGGGAGCTGCCCAGTTAACTATTTCTTCTCGGTGGAAATCTAACCACCCGCTAACTTTGGATGGTTGGCATGGGAAAATTTGGGATCAGATCAGATTGTTATGAAAAAAATAAATAATAATCAGACTGTGAAGATTATCAATATGATTTCAAACCCACCTGGCTTCCTGTTTTGAAATATATGGCTGAACAAAATATTATCCCTCTCAATACGATCTATAGGAAATTCTTATATTTATGAATGAACCTCTGACTTTGTAAACACAATTTGAATTGAGATAGATGGACCCTACATTTGTATTTGGTAATTGGACAAGGTCATAGTTCCCTATTATGGGATAATGTATATGGTATTCATTAGGAATGTTATGGTTGTATGTTATATTTTATAACTTTGTTAATATGTATCTCTTTTGGTGAAATAAAATTTATTTTTAAAAAAACAGGGTGAGTCATCTGGAACATGATTACCATTTATGTTGTAAGATGCTAAAAACGGGGGTCAGTCATTCCTCGCCAGCAAAAATAGAGACAGTGGTGAATGGACAGACAACAATAAATAGGAACCACTGTTGCATATATAATTATATACTAGAGTTCTTAGACATAGCATGTGCAAATGAATAAAGATTAGTGTTTCAGAGCAAGTGTTCTCGCCAGATTCCGTGCACTGAAGTACTGAGCTCCTAGGCCGGAAGATCCAGGCAACCTGGAACCCTAGCACTTCTCGGTTAGATGTCGTATGTATTGAGAGGTTGGAATGAATTCCCCAATGAATTTTAGAGCTGTTCTGGGCTTACTGCTTTTTGGAAACAGTCTAAAGCTGTTGGTTTTATTGTGTTCATTTACCATTTCAATTTTTGTTATTCTTTCAGAGAGGCTGTCCAAAGGTCTGGGTAGGTGGGGTATAAATATTTTAAATAAATCAATAATCTACTACTGTAGCATAGTTGTTAGGCAGTAAATCAGCACTCTGCTGATTTGAATCCCAATACTGCTATGAGCTCAGCAGGTGGCCTTGGGTAAGCCACTCCTCTCAGGTCCAGCTCCCCAGTTATACTTTGGGGATAATAACAGCACTGACTTTATTCACTACTTTGAGTAAGGCACTAATCTTTCTAGAACAGTGGTATATAAGCACAGTTACTATCATTACTTGGGTCACAATACCGAAAGTGGGATCTTGTCTTCTGGTACTGTTAAGTTCAAGGAGACATTTCTTCCTCTAGCTTTTGACAGTCAGGTTCAGTGCTCCAGATTATCTCGAATGACTTCTCCCCTGATTTATTCTCAGGTTGATACCAGCCGAATAGTTCATATCCACTCTGTGATCATCTTACGCCGATCAGATAAAAGGAAAGATCGTGTGGAGATTTCTCCTGAGCAACTTTCAGCTGCTTCAACAGAAGCTGAGATATCCTTTGACAGACATTTGGGGGAAGGAAGGGGGCCTGGAAGGGAAACTTTCTATAGATGATTCCCTACTATTTCCCTTTGCTATCTTGGAAGAAGCTTTACAAGAGTAACTTATATGGGTTTGGCTAGTGTGAAAAATTCAGTCCTTGCTTTTTTTCTTTTTTTACGTGTGTGAACAAAGCCATCTTGCAAGGGTCTTCTAAATTTCTGGTGTGATGGGGAAGTACATTTCTTTAGTTCCCTAGCTTTGCCAAGCAAATTCCTTCACTTTCTTTTACCCTTAAAACATCCTAATAGCTCCTGAAACAACATTCCTTTTTCTGCTTACTTTCTTTGGAAGTTTTTCTGTGTCTTGGAGAAGCCTTAACTAAACTCACAGATTGGCAGAATTAACAGGCCGGCCTATGAGAGTTGTAGGCTGGTATCATTCTCATCCTCACATAACAGTCTGGCCATCACATGTAGGTAAGAAGTTGCTCCCTGGACAGGAAGTACATCCTGTTTCTAAGACCATGATCCCAAGCATATATCTGCTTGGAAGTTCTTCCAAAATCTGCAGAAGTTTAGTTGCGGTTGGCGAAGGAACTGACTACCTGTATTCTCTTGACTTGTCATACTTCTTTTGTGGGTTTTAATGTTGCATGCTAATCCTTCAGTTGTTAAATGCCATACTTTAGGTGGCACCCTACTTCTTCAGCAGAAAAGGTAGCTATATAATCTCTCCCTACCTGGATTGAGCATCCGGTGCTGATGATCTTGTGGTTGCTTTTAGAGCCAGGTTCTGTGAAATCTTGATTTTGTTCTTTGCCAATGTTATGTCTTCAGATGTTCGGACTCAAGCTATGTATCAGATGATGGATCAAGGCTTTGTGGGGCTTATCTTCTCCTGTTTTATCGAAGATAAAAACACAAAGGTAAGTAGTTCACCATGAGAATAATAGAACAGAACAGATATGTTTCTATCTGTCCCCTTCGGAGTGTTCCTCTCTGGAATTGTAGAGACCAGAAGTTGTGCATTAAGAACACCAATGTAATGCCTGTTGCTGCTATGATTGACCTCAGCGTAGTCTGAGTACCCAGAGGCACACAGTGCTAGAAATTTGGTAGGATCTGTGTCTCCTCCTCAGCTTTCTTTTGGTGAGATGCCACTGGTCTGATCGGAGACTTTGTTTTCAATGAATACATGACATCACTTACAGTCTGTCTATCTTGCTGAGACTCAAGGTGGATCATGCTATTAAACCAATGCAGTATAAGTAGTTTAATATGCACAAAGATCTATGCAGTAAACTGGAGTACAAATTTAAAGAATACTATAATAAAGTATATGTACAGTCAAACTATAAATTCATAGAGCAACAATACAGTAAAACTGGATTAGAGAACAGTACAATAAAACAGTATGATATGTATACCGTGGATAAAATAGAGAAAACTTCCTAAAATTTCTCATGTGTTAATTAGAAGCCTATTCCCTTAATGATGTGAAAAAGGATGAAGAGGGCAGCTGAGCTCCTAGTACATTATTTGCCAGCTTGGTGCATGATGTCTTGTAGCCTGCATCCCAACATTCAGGTTGTTCAAAACAGATTTCGCAACTTAGTCGTATAGCTCTGTTTTTCATATGCTTTAAAGCTGGGGTGGGTATGAAGAGCGGGATAGTGGAAGAGGTTACAAGGGTGCCTGATGGAGAGGGAATGGTTCAGGAGCTGCTTCTCTTGAAGGCATAAACATACGTTTAGTTTTTGAGCTGAACTTCTGAAGGAACTGAACTCCTGGCTCTTAGGATTAGGCAAACCCAGGAGGTTGGCTTCAAGGGTAAGAAAAGGCAAAGACGTGATGATGATGATGATGATGATGATGATGATGATGATGATGATGATGATAAAACTTCTACAGCATATATTTAACGTGCCATAGGGTTTTGTCCTTTCTTGGGAATTTAACGTGAACTTTAAAATTAAACTGTAGCCGAGAACCAGCTACAGCTATTTCTTCCGTTCTCCCACTCTTCAGGCAGTAGGGCATTTACATGTGGGAGTGTTAATACATGGCACTGTGCTGTGTGATTATTGTTGCTGGGGTCTTTGTATGACTAGAAGTTTTCCTCAAACTAACTTGCCTCTCATGATTGGTTTAGACGGGCCGGATTCTGTACACCTGTTTCCAGTCCATTCAGGCCCAAAAGAGCTCTGAGTAAGTGTCTTAGGCTGCTCTTCTATATTACGATGTCAGCAGATTTTACCTTGCTGTTTGGATGTATTATATGATGGAATTTTTTAAAATTCTGTTTTATACTGCTTTTTGTGTTCTCTTTATAAAAACCTGCTTTTGAATTCATTTACGGTAAGTTTGCTGCCGCACGTAGTGGGTATCTGTTTTAATAATGCAGCACTGTGGTTTTAATTTCATGTATTCTTTGTATAAACCACATTAATGGTTCATTTTGTAGAAAGGTGAGGTATATATTTTATGTACGGGTGCATATATTCCCCAACAATGCTATCCTGTGCTGAGTTGCACCTTTCTAAGCCCACTGCTTAGAGTGGAATTGTAAATAGAGCCCAGCAGAGCAATTATGGCTGAGAAAAAGTTCTCTCTTTCTACTCTTTCTACCTTGTGGATAATTTTAGAAACTTCTATCATGCTCCTGCCCTTAATCATCTCTTTTCTAAACTGAAAAATCCCAGCCTTTCCTCATAGGAAAGGTTCTCTTGCCCCAATCATATTGGTTGCCTTCTTATTTTATTTATTTACTTTGTTTGTACCCCACTTTTCTCCCCAGTGGGGACCCAGAGCAGTTCACATTTTTCTCCTTCATTTTATCATCACAACTGTGCGGTGGATTAGGCGGAGAGGGTGTGCCTGGCCTAAGCTCACCCAGCAAGCTTCCATGGCTGAGTGGGGATTTGAACCTGGGCCTTCCAGATCCCAATCCAACACTTCAGCCGCTATGATGCATTAGGTCTCTGTACATCTGTACTTTTTCCAACTCTGTTTGGTGTAGTGGTTAAGAGCAGCAGGACTCTACTCTGGAGAACCAGGTTTGATCCCGCACTCCTCCGCCTGAAGCTGGGTGACCTTTGGTCAGTCACAGCTTCTCGGAGCTCTCTCAGCCCCACCCACCTCACAGGGTGATTGTTGTGTGGATAATAATAACACACTTCGTAAACTGCACTGAGTAGACATTAAGTTCTTCTGAAGGGCAGTATATAAATTGAATGTTGTTGTTGTTATTAATGTCCTTTTTGAGATATGGTTACCAGAACTGCACACAGTATTTCAGATGAAACCACCATAGAGCTAGACAGGGGTGTGGTGTTTTGCCCCCTTTATGAGACCTATATTATACTGCCTCCCTGCCTTTCTTAGTATTCCCTTACAAATGGACTACCACTAAAAGCTCTCAGCTTAGTTCAATCTCAGTTTGACTAATAGTATAGGAAGGCTTAGTTGGTAGAACGAAAGAATGATCAGCGCATGGGGGTGGCTGTGAGGTAAAAAGGGGATCCTTTGTTCTAGATGAAATAAGCGTTTTACTTAACCCAGAAATAGTTTATTTAAAACTACGCATGTGTACTGGTTTCAGAATAATTAATATGCGTTTCAAAAGAGTTCATAAGTGTAGTGGTTTCAAAATAGGTACAGATCTTCAAATGCTTTTTCAAAGACTCAGTCACAAAGACTGATTTTTTGCACAGTTGCCGCTTAGGCTAAAAATATTCCCAAAAGAGGAGGACGTGGAGTTTTCTGAGTTCCCAGAAGTTCACTGGCCACATAGGCTGATTTCATCCACAAAGTAAAAACCCACATGCTGTTTCACTCACAGAATAACTCTCTCCGCTCACCCATACGAAGGGCTTTCCTGCATGCTCGACTGATTCCTGATTTTCTTAGCAGTTGCTCCGCTAGCATTGATACCGTTTTGGTGAGAGTCTGCCTTCCCTTAGCGTTTTTACAGTTGTGTAAATGGTTTATTTTTTCCCTCATGTGCCTTAAATAATCAGGATGTTCAAGGGTCATGCCATCATTGGCGACATCACAGCATCCCCCTTTTTATTTTTTGCACATGCTTATATTGCTAATCAATTTAAGGGCTGAATTTTTTTAAAAAGATAGAAAATGAACACATTGCCATTCTTTGAACGGAGAAGCCTAAAAGGGGAGCAGCCCCACCATTACAGAGATGTGCCGTTCTGCTTATATCTCTGCAATCCAAGGGGCTAGTAACTTTTTTAAAAAAGGAAAGCTGGGAATTCTGAAAACCTGGTACACATATTGGTATAACATGTTATCAATAGTCTAGAGCTGATTTTAAAAAAAATAGCCCCAGAGAAAGGAGGAGGAAATGGTTGCCGTGAGGATAGGCGAAAGGGGCTTTAACTCGTCAGGCTTTACCTGAAGCTTCTCAAAACTTCAGAGCAATCTAGGTTTGAGATAGGCTGGGAAAAACCCAGGAGGGGCGTGAATGCACCATGATGTAGTGGGGGAGCAGGGGAGGGGGGAACAATTCCCAAAAGCATTGAACTCAGGGCAGGTAACCTGTGTGGAAATGGCACGTGTTTTATAACCCCTGCAGAAAGCTGGGAGTCTCATGGCTGCACTGTATCTTGTGCTGGAAACATCTGCAGTGTTATCTCAGGTGTTCTAGATGCTTGTGTCGTTGCTTAGCATCAGTTAAAGCCCGCATGGTAGGATACCTTTTCAGGGTTGCATTTCCACACAAGCATGTGCTGCTTGTTCAGTACCGTAGATGGCTTTCATCTGACTGTCTGCTTTAACTAACCTGCCTAGCTCTGCCCTTGAGTGGTGTTGGGGAAATGGGAAGATTTTTTTTTACAACAGGTGTAAAGTAGGGTACTAATTTGTATGTGTATCTCTTATAGGTATGAGAGGATAGAAATTCCTGTTCACGTGGTCCCTCACAACACCATTGGGAAAGTGTGCCTGGAGTCAGCCGTGGAGCTACCCAAGATCTTGTGTCAAGAGGAGCAAGACGCCTATAGAAGAATCCATAGGTAAAGTGAGATCAGGCCCCGTTCCTTCCTTTTTTCTGAACGTGTCCATAGATTAAGATCTGCCTCCAAGGGGATAGTCAGGGAGGGCCAAACACATGACACGAGAGGTGAGTGTTGGCCAGGGAATAGGGTGTCTCAATTGAGGCATTACACTTTCCTTTCTGCTGCCTCAGGAGATTCACCTGTTGGCACCTTCATTACTGATGCTGAGGCATCAGGCAAAGACTTTTATGTTTCAGCTGGTGTTTGTTTGATAGTTTCGTGTAGCTCTGGTTAGTTTAGATTTCTTTCCCTCTCACTGTTAGTCTGTTGTGTTTTTGATATTTTAGTTTACACTGTTTGGGGGAGGGAGTTATTACTTTTATTGCAATGTGTTAATTCATCAACAAGCCACCCATTTTTGAGTTAATTTCATTCAGAAAAGCACGATATGAATACCTTTGATAACCCATTGGACAGTTCAGTTCGCCTTGCTAGTGATCCACATTGGATTCTTCTTTCACCTGCTGCCTTTTACAGCAAGTGTAGTGTGGGTTGGTCTTATGGGCCATTTTGTGATACTGGCCAGAAGCCAAGCAACCTAATACATAATCAGTTTGGTTGGTATGAAGTCAGGCTAAGCTGGGCTGTGGGTCACAGTGACTAGACAAAAAGAAAATAAAACAAGTGTAGTGGCACCTTAAAGGCTAACAGAATTTACCCCAGCGTAAGCTTCATGAGTCAGATCTCGCTTCCTCTGATGCGTTGAGTTTATAACTATTATACAGCCAGACAACTTTATAATCCACTAGTAACAAAGCCCGTTGTGGGGAATATATACAACAGGCTCTAGAAAGGGCGGGGCAGGCATTGCCCCCACCCCAGTGCCCTGATATGGGCGGGGGGAGGACAGGGCAGCCGGGCCTGGCAATGCTGCCTCCCCTGCACCCAATCTGGGTGGAGGGATGGCAGAGTGGCTGGGCCTGGCATTGCTCCCTCCTGAGCACCCCAGTCGGGGTGGGGTGGGGCAGGGTGGCCAAGCCTTGCATAGCACCTTCCCCAGTGCAGTGATGGGGGGAAGGTACCCTAGTGGGCACCTACACCCAACACTGGCCCATTCCAGCCTGGGGAGCACTGCACGGGCAGGGGGGCACCAGGCACTCTGGTCGGCTTGTGTACTTGCCAGCAACCTATTCCGGCCCCATTGGGGTTGGATTGGGTTGCCACAGGCAGGGAGCACTGCTGGGAGGAGGGCAGCACTAGGCGCCCTGGGGGGGTTGAGTGCTCGGCAGTGGCCCTTTCTGGCCCAGTTGGGGCCGGATCAGGCTGCTGCAGGGGGGACCACCGCAGGCCTGACCAGGAGCGCTGATGGGGTGGGCATTGCCAGGTGCCCTGGTGGACTGGGGGTGGGCAGCACCCAGGCCTGGCTGGGGGAGGCATGGTGCCAGGCGCCCTGGCAAGCTCAGGCGCCCAGCAGCAGCTCATTCTGGACCACTGCAGGCCGGGAGTGCTGTCGGGGATCAGTGCCCAACGCCCTGGTGGGCTTGTGCGCCTGGCAGCAGCCCTTTCCAGCCCAGTTGGGGCTGGATCAGGCCGCAGCAGGTGGGGAGCACCGCAGGCCTGGCACGCTGCTGAAGTGGGCAGAGCCAGGCACCCTGGAAGATTTGGTGTGGGCAGCAGCCAAGCACCCTGGCTGGGGTAGGCAGTGCCCAGGCACCCTGGCCCGGCACTGCAGGCCTAGCTGTGGGGGGCACGGTGCCAGGTGCCCTGGCAGACTCGTGTGCCTGGCAGCAGCCTGTTCCAGCCCTGTTGTGGGTGGATCAGGCTGCTGCAGGCAGGGAGCATTGCAGCCCTGGCCGGGAGCGCCGCCAGTTGGGCAGCGCCGGGTTCCCTGATGGGCTTGTGTGCCTGACAGCAGCCTGTTTCAGCCCTGTTGGGGTCAGAACAGGCTGCTGCCCTGATTGCGGGGGGTGGCACCAGGCACCCTGGCGGTCTCCTTCGCCTGGCATTGGCAGCTCCAGCTTGTGCTTGGGGGCTGGAGGCCATGCCTCCCAGCCCTTCACAGCAGACAAGTGCTTGAAGGTGCGCTCGCCTGTCTCGCCAGCTGCCTTCTGCTCTGAGGATGGAGGCTTGACAGGCACGCAGGCCCTTCCCTATGCCAGTGGATCCCAGCGGCAAAGGGAAGGGAGGCTCATTCGCTCGCTGGGCCGCTTCGATTCAGGGTGGACGGCTTGTTGGGCACACGGGCCCTTCCCTTCGCCGGTGGATTCCCACAGCGAAGGGAAGGGAGGCTTGCTCGCTTGCCGGCCACCTGGCCGCCCCAATTCAAAGCCAATGTCCCTTCTTGGTGGAAGGGAAGGGAGCAATTCACCTCTTCTCCCCTAGGGGTGCACTACCACACCTGCGCCCTGGGATAACCTGTGAGTTGTCTCGAATACGCTTACTCAATTATATATATAGATTGTACAAGAGGAGGGGGAAACAGACAATGACCTGTTGTAAATTCTTCAGGTGTAAGTCCCTATGAAAGGGAGCGGAACAGGAGGTGGTGGCTGCTCATGATAAATGATGGGAGAGGTCAGAGGATGCAGCCCCTCACAGGGCGCAGATACAGAAGATTTTGATTGGGTCTTTTGTCTGGTGTTATAGTTGACTGCCGCCTTGTCACAGGTGTGTGCTCTCTCCCTGTGTTTAGCCTTACGCATCTGGACTCAATAACCAAGATTCACAATGGCTCAGGTAAGGATTTCCAGTTCAAGAAAAAGAATACAACATCTTCTGATCCTTGCAGATTAATTGGGTTTCTAAACATTGCTGACTTGTAATCCTGAGACAAAAAAGTTACTCCAAACCAGCAGTTGGTTCATTTCAATTATTGGACTTTTAGCCGGCCCTCCCCACAAGTGGGCTCATGATGGGTCACAACAGGATATAAATACATTTAAAACATAATAAGACTAATCATCATAGCAATCATAAAATACAGTAAAAATACAATAAAATACATTTCCCAAGAAAGCGAT
This sequence comes from Eublepharis macularius, assembly GCF_028583425.1. Lineage (NCBI taxonomy): Eukaryota > Metazoa > Chordata > Lepidosauria > Squamata > Eublepharidae > Eublepharis > Eublepharis macularius. The sequence continues at coordinate 22,469,358 of NC_072802.1, forward strand.
CTCTACCAACCGCCCCTGCCAATAGTGCCTAGAGGGGGGAACTCTTGAGGGGAGGGGAGGAGGAAACGGCCATTCTGGTCACCTTATGACTCCAGTGGTGGGGGGCTGACCCTCCTCCACTTGACAGGAGACTAGTAGGTAGGCTCACTAGATGAATACAAGGCCAGCCTCAACCATATGTCTGATGGAACATCTCTGTGTTACAGGCCCGCTGAAAGGATAAGAGATCCTGGCAAGCCTGAATATTTACAGAGAGAGAGTTCCACCAGGTTGGAGCCAGGACTGAAAAGGCCCTGGCTTTGTTCGAGGCCAGTTGAGCCTCCCTCGGGCCAGGGACCACCAGTAGATGTTTATAAGCTGATCTAAGCACACTCTGGGGGATGTATGGTAAGAGGCACCACAGGTATGCTGGTCCCATTTGCTAAGGGCTTTATAGGTCAACACCAAAACCTGGAATCTGATCCAGAACTCCACAGGGCTCTCAAAATGTAAGCCAAGCCTCTTCACTGAGAGGCAGGTAGTATCCAGTGGAGGGGCAGCATCCTTGCCAAGTAGATCCTAATTGTGTTGGTCTTCTCTGTGCCGTTCATCCAGTGTTTTGGCTAACACTGCGCTCTCTGCTACACAGGTGTCTGTGTCTCCTATTCCTTGGGATCATTTGATGGTCTTTCGGGTACATGAGACTCCTCCTTGGTTTTGTTGCAATACACTTGGTACAGATTGCCTTCTGCAGCTTGTGATTTATTAGCTGTGAAACAGGTTCTTTATTTCGCTGGCTTCTCTCTTGCCAAGCAAGCTGGGAAGAGGGTTGCCCCCCAGTTGCTCATGGCAAGGATAGCAGTGTGCAAAACAGCTCTTGTGTTTTGTTACCGTGACTAAGAAGGCTGTGTCCTGGTTTGCCACATGCCCAATCTCTGACTGTCGACTGTTCCTTCCTTTCCCAGTGTTCACAAAAAACCTCTGCAGCCAGATGTCTGCCATCAGTGGCCCTCTTCTGCAGTGGCTGGAAGACCGTCTGGAGCAAAACAAGCAAAGGATGCAGGAACTGCAGCGGGAAAAAGAAGCGCTCCTAGAGGAACTGGCTGCCCTGGAATAATGAGAACAAATGCCTAATGGTTTAGGAAGTGGAGCAAGACTACAGGTTCCTAAGCCTAGCTGTGTCCTGCCTTGCTACTTTCCTCCTCCCTTCATCTTGTCGCAAATACTGCCACGAAACGAGGAGGACCCTGGGGTGTCGAAGGAGAGATTGGCCTTGCTGAGTAGGACAGCAACCTTTTGCAGATGGATGCGGGCACTGCTTTATTTTTCACACCCCTGTCTTGGGAGTCGGGGTGAGTGATACCGTTCCCCTGACCTTGGCACGCACCCAGCAACAACAAACTCATCTGTGCTTGTCATGGGGACTGGTCATTTTGAGGTTACAGAGATCATGTTGTGCTTGCTTTTTCCCTTCTCTCCCCAGAACAAGGATCTGTGTCCCTATTAAGTTTGTAAAAAATGGATGATTCTGTAATACTTGTAGAACAATCATTGTGCTCATGTTCTGTCTTCTAAGATAAATAAAGTCAAAATGGTTTTCAGAGCTGCTGCACCTCTTGAACATTCCACCCTGGAAGTGCCCTCTGCCTTCTGTTTTCTAATGCAAACTGTCCCCTGTTCTGATACTGTCCTCCTTCGGAACTCCCCTGCCCCAACTTCTATGGATTTCTTTTGTTGCTTACAGCATTTAAGTTCTCCAGCCAACACTTTATAGGAAGTTTTTCCCCCATAACTGCTTGAGACATAATTGCTGAATGAGGTCATTTTTTAAGTTTTTTCCTTCTAAGGAAATCTATAACCTCATGTCCTGCGAGGCACAGTCGAGCTACCTTTTTTTTAAAAGAAGCTTTCTGAACCTTACTGTTAGGGAACAAATGAAGGGATCTCATTAGGAGTTAGAGGCAGAGTATGCTTGCCCATGTTCAGTCTAACACTGCAAGGCTTTGTACCTTTAAGACTTGGTGGCAGTGTTCACTTTTTAAAACTCTTACTTCAGGCAAACTATTCATTTTGATGTGACTTCAATAGGGTCCTATTGGCTAGTGCCAATGGTGACTAACACCCCCAGCTCAGGCTTCTCTGTGGGCAGCAAAAGCCTCCGTTGGTAGGCAGGCTATTATGTAGCCTTGTACACAGAAGAGCTGTTCTTGGTAAATGGCATTTCTTAGGCATGCTGAGAACCAGCATGGAGGCCCATCTAACCTGCCACTAGAAAAGAAGTTGACCAAAGAGGATGCAGAGGAAGAGGCCGACTTGCGCTTTATGACTTTTGCTTTAAAGTGAAGTGTACATTTTTCAGATGCTGCTGCATCAAACTTCGTGCTTACATTGCACTTACAGAATCATGGAATTTACACAACCACAGATACAGTTATTTTCTTGTTTTAATGGTTGTCTTCAGATTAGATGGCAAGAGGCAGAGAAGGGGAAAGCAGTAACAATCCCCCCCCCCCCATTTGTGGCTGCTGCTGAGCACTAAACTTTAAAGCCTTTTCTTCAGGATCAGCCAAAGTGACCACTTTAACCTTTCTCTCTGGCCACCTGCTTCTTGCTGATAAGAGTCAGTGGATTGAAGAGCTGATGGGGGAAGTGCTTTTTTAAAAAGAAAGAAAAAGCTTTCAGGTTGCAATTTCTCATGAGCAGTGTCTGACAGGGCGGCAAGTGCTGTCCCTTAATCCCTCTTAGGACCATCCAGAATCTCTTGATGTGCATCCAGGGCTGGCTGGGGCAGCTTCTTCTCATCCTCTTTCCCTTTTCTCTCTTACAGTGGTGTGAGATAAACTAATCAAGTTGTGGCTGAAACAGCAATCAGTCTTGCTGAAGGTTACAGAGGTTAGGCAGTGTGACAGTCTCTCGTGTCCCCATCTCTCCACTTTGATGTAGTTCTTTTTCCAGGGCAGCTGTCGAGAAAACAGTTCAGGGATTAGCAAGAGGAAAGATGGAAGGAGTAAAACTACACTTGGGAATGCTCTTCATGGATCATCAGCTTGAGAAATATCTTACAAGAAGTGATGTGTAAAAGAGACAATGTGTTTAAAAAAAAACCTTATATGAAGCCTGTGGGTGAAAATTACTTGCTTGATGGAATAGCACAAAATGTTTAGTCGAGTATGGACATGGGCCTGCCTTGTAGGTTGTGCTTAGCCTCTCAAATGAAGAGACCCAAAGAGGTCCATCTACCCAGTCCAAACCATAAAAGCTACCTGGACAGCAAGTGGCCTCAGGTAATAATTGAAGGAGCTGTAAGCCACATAATACAGTGGTGTGTCACCTAGAGCAGGGCTTTTTTTCAGGGGGAACGCGGGGGAATGGAGTTCCGGAACCTCTTGAAAATGGTCACATGGCTGGTGGCCCTGCCCCCTGATCTCCAGACAGAGGGGAGTTTCAATTGCCCTCCGCGCCACTCAGCGGCGCGGAGGGCAATCTCCCCTCTGTCTGGAGATCAGGGGGCGGGGCCAGCAGCCATGTGACCATTTTCTCTGAGGGCAACCCACTGAGTTCCACCACCTCTTTTCCCAGAAAAAAACCCTGACCTAGAGTAACATTGCAGTGTGCATGAGCATCTCTTTTCTGACCCCAACAACCCAGTTGTGCCTTGACTAGGAGTCTAGCTGAGGGTAGCCAGTCAGGAGCACAAGCAGTGCTGTAAAGAATCATCATGAATCTGCCTTAAGCTGAATCCAATCTTGCCTCATATCATTTGTTTTGACTAGCAGTGTCTCTGCTAAGCCACAGGCAGAATTCTTTCCCACTCTTGCTACCTGAAGCCTTGGAGATTTGGGTGTGGGCCTTTCCTAATACATACTATACCATGACTCTCTTCATTTGAAGGTATGCTTCTCGCCTCTCCCTGAGCTTCATTGGGAATCTGGATTCTGTGCCAAGAAAAATTGTATTCCTTTGCCTAAATTATCCAAAGGAAAATCGCACACCTTCAGTATATTTTACTGTGCTCCTCTAAGTTATGAGGCTAGACAAAAAGCTGTACTGTGCAATAGCTATCTCTCTCTGCTAACTGGTGAACCTCAGATGTAATTTTTCATACCTGACCTGCCGTATCTTTGTGTTGTAGCACTGATAGCTAGATATTTGCTGTTTTCAAAAACAAGTAGTACTAGTTCTTGGGATGTAGATTTATGAACCCGTAAGAGAGGCAAGTGGGTGTGGAAGCCTCAGCCAAAGGTATAAGATATTAAGGCTACTTGTAAAAGAGCTGACCTTAAGACCTGCTTCGTTTAGTGGTCTTTTCTAAACTGCCTGATGCATTTTTCTAGATGGCCAACCACTCACGTTCAGATGCTCTGCATACCTTTTGTCAAAGTTAACCTTCCTTAATCCAAGAGGTCCTTTCCTTTACCCCTAACCTAGGATCCTGGAGCACCCCGGGGTTTGAACCAGCAAGCTCACAGCAACTACCATAAAGCAAAGAGCTTTTCTCAAAAATTTTAATAAGAAATTTCTAACAATAACAGTTCCAAGAGGAGATCCCAGTGCACTAAAACTCACCCTCCCAGCTCCCTAGATAAAATTACATAACACAACTCCAGCTCCACAAATATTATCCCCGGGTATTTCAGCAAACCAGCAGAGTGAAAAGGGTTAGAAAAAGGCAGGAGAAAAACCAAAAGAAAGGAAGAAGTAACATTTGCATGGCAAATATACAATATTTATAGAAATGTTGGCCATAAACTTTCTACCAATCACCAGTCTGTCTCCCAATGCCAATCTACACCAACCCAACCTACACCAGCTGCAACCAATGCCCAATGAAGAGACCTGAAGGAACAACCTTAATAATAACAGCTTCTACTTGAAGGCATAATCAACACCTGATGCTAAATATGCAGAGCCCCACCTACCCAAGGCCAAAACTGCCTTCAAAAGTAATTCCTTTCTTGACGCCCAGGCACACAGTAAGTCTGAACATCTGAGTGTAGGCAAGGCATATTAACCACTGGAAAGGCCCTTATGTTCAAAGCAGAGCAAGGTGTTATCAGGTGGTAGGAAATTCTGCTGCACTGTTGAAGGATGAAGGTAGGTCTTGGGTGGGAAAGGGACAGTAGTAGAGTAGAAGCTCACTTTGGTGCAAATGAGAGGCTGTGAAATAGTCACATGCTTCTCTGCAGTGGGGACAATGTGATGGTTGGAAGCCTGGAAGGGAGATTCCGCTGGAAATTGTATGATCCTGGAGTTAATGAGCTTGAAAAAGATGCATGGAACTGGAACAGACGTAATGGTCCTGCTAGGGTGTAACAGAGGTTTACTTAGGGCCAAACTACACGTTTAGGTTTGTAAAGAGTTGGGTCTGTGTTCCTGGCAGCCACACAGCAGCTGGAGAAATAGCTTTTTTAAAATGAAGGAGAGCCCAAATGAACTTGGAATGCTGCCTTGGGAGGAGGGAAGGTTCCCGACTTCCTCCTCAAGCCATTTTCGGTGCTGAAAAAGCACTGGAGGGAGTTATTTCCCCATTTTGCTGCTGAACATACACAGAACCCTCTACTGAATGTGTTGTTTGGCCCACAGTGGTTGTTTCAACATGTTACCTCTTGGAAACACACAGACCGTGTGCTGCTCCATCTCTTGATCTGCGTCCTTTCCAGATCTAGTGGCCTTAGCTTTTTTCTATCAACCATGCAAGAAAAAAATGACACACCGCTGACTAATGGTCAGACTATCTCTAGCGTGCACAGTAAAAACAAAAGTGAGAGCTGTGAGCATTTAAGCATACCATATTTTGAAATGCCAGGTAAAGTTGATTGATTAGTGTCTGCTGCTGAATGGTACTAGATCCCTTCGCGTGAATGCCTAGCAGAATTGTCAGTTTCTCAGAAAAGTGTGGCTCAGAATAATTCCAAAAAAAGAAAAAGCTTGTTTGCTAACTACTATTCATAGTTCATATATGGAAACCAGATGCTTCAGTTTGCATAAATTATGCACGTATTTGGCTGGTTTCGCATAAAACTGCTTTTGCTGCACAAGATGTAAAAAATATACAGACTTCTGACTACTTGGGAGGCTGGACATTCTTAAGCCTTTTGCGATTTCACAGCGTCAATTTTAATTTATGATGTCTTAAGACCTACATACTTTAAAAAATCAAACTTGAAGAGTCTTGGGCGACTGAATTCTGCATCTGTTACCAAGTTCTGCTTGTGTCTGTTTGCAGAAGCCACACAATCCTGGTCGTGCTGAAAACAAGGATGGTCCACTCTGCAACCCATACAGCCTTCCATACAACATCCCACCAGCTGGTTCCGCTAGCATAGCTAAGGAAGAACTTGTTTCCCACACATGCAATTGGCTAAAGCTGGCATGGAATCAGCAAAATTGTGCATTCCATTCTTCTGGCTTCCTGGGTAATGTTTCAGCAGGTTCACTGAGTTCAGGGCTTGCTGGCAGCTGGTTGGGCTATTTATAGGTATATGGAGAGGAATTCATGAGCACGTAAAACAGGACAAAGGAGAGCATCTCCCACCCACCCGCTTGCTGGGCCCAAGCATCATTTTTCTGGGCGGGCTCTCTACAACTTTTGAACATTCCCCCTTTCCCCTCTCATGAGTTGTGAAAGAAAAAGGTCACCTTTTGTTCTTTAAATGACATAAACGGGCCATATAACACAGACGTAGGCCTTCAACTTGAATTGTGGCCCTGAATGGAGAGAAAGTGAACCACAAAGCATTTTTCATTGTTTTTCTTTTGACTGTTTTTAGTTCTTTACTTTTTAACATAGAAATTATATTTTCTTTTGCTTCTCCGATGGCATCTTCTATTGGACCAACAGTTTGAAACTACTGAGAGTGGGCTTTCAAATAACATGGGATTTATTTTTTATCCCTTGGGTGCTGAGAGCAGCCACCGAGATATTGGGAAGGGTGCAGTGGTACATGCAGAAGATTCCAGGTTTAGTCTCTCTACCCGTCTTTCCAATGGGGACCCAAAATGGATTCCAACATTCTCTCACCACCCATTTTATCCTCACTATGACTCTGTGAGGTGGGTTAGGCTGTGTGTGTATGAATGACCCAAGGTCACCCAGCAAGCTTCTACGGCAGAGTAGATCTCCCAGATCTGAGTCCAACGTTCTTAATTGGTACTGTAATGATTTTCTATAAATGTGTGCATGTGTCTTTAAATGCTTGGTGTGATATAGGTGAAGAGTGTGGGTGAACGAGAGGGATGAGTGAGTGATATGATTGGTTGATGACTGAGAGTGTGGGCAGAGTGAATGCAGTTTTAGACTGAGAGTAGCGAGCAAAGTTTGAGTCAGAAGAAAGCAGGCAAGCTGTGTGCAGCCTGAGTAAATTTAAGCAGTTCTGAGAGAAACATTGAGTCAGAGGAAAGCAGGCAAGCTGTGTGCTGCCTGAGCATTTCTGTGAAAAATATTTAGTGAAGAAAAGAGAGGCTAGCTGTGTGCTGCCTGAGTAACCTTAAGCACGTCTGTGAGAAATACTGGGTCAGAGAAAGAGGCTAACTGTGTGTGAAGCCTTAGAAGAGATCTGTGTGAATGAGTTTAAATGAAGTAATTTTAAGAACCAAGAACTACATTTATGAAACTGATATGCTTCTTGACTAAATAAAAGTTTATTTTTTGTTATGTCCCAGAGTGGCTGTCATTGCTATATCCCATTCCTATCCTCAGGGCCACATAGAACCACGAAGGAGCCTGACGCTTAGGAACGTTACCAAAGGGAAAATTTAAATAAAATATCTTGGAATATAATATTCCTGGTGGCAGCAAACTACCCAGAGGGTGTAAGGGAAAGATTAAAGGTAAAATCTACCCAAGAGAAAGAAAGGGGTCGTAACAGTTACACATGTCCCAGTTCGGTGTTGGGGATAATCTCTGCCTAAGACCTTGGAAAACTTCTGCTATCCAGTCCAAGGGCTAGCTATGTTATTCTGTTGCAGGAAAACAAAACAAAAGTCTGTGACTGCCGCAGTGGCTCCTTAAAGGCTAACAGTATTTATTCCAGTATAAGCTGTCATGAGTCAAAGCTCTGTTCCTCGGATGGATGGAGCTCATAACAATTATACAGAGACTTTTATAATCCAATTTACAAGGGAAGGGAGAAACAGAGAAAGACGTGTTATAAATCTTTCAGGTGTAAGTCCCTGTGAAAGGGAGTGGAATGGAAGTGGTGGCTGCTCATGATAAATGATGGGAGAGGTCAGAGGATGCAGCCTCTCACAGGGTGCAGATACAGAAGATTTTGATTGGGTCTTTTGTCTGGTGTTATAGTTGACTGCCGCCTTGTCACAGGTGTGTGCTCTCTCCCTGTGTTTAGCCTTACTCATCTGGACTCAATAACCAAGAGTATCTCTAGAGGAGTTAGCCGTGTTAGTCTGTAGTAGCAAAATCAAAAAGAGTCCAGTAGCACCTTTAAGACTAACCAACTTTATTGTAGCATAAGCTTTCGAGAATCACAGTTCTCTTCGTCAGATGCATCTGACGAAGAGAACTGTGATTCTTGAAAGCTTATGCTACAATAAAGTTGGTTAGTCTTAAAGGTGCTATTGGACTCTTTGATTTTGCAAGAGTATCTCTGAAAGTAACTGGAAAGGGATGTGATTACTACACATAATCCGTAGATATTTTATTTCCTTTGTTTTATACCGCTCCTTCCCTGATTAGATTTTGTTGTTTATTCTACCCTTCCCATCGTTTGCACGAGGGTTGCCATCTCCAAGTTGGGAAATTCCTGGAGATCTCAAGGGTGAAACCTGGAGAAACGTGGAGAAAGTGGGGTTTGAGGAGGGAAAGGACCTTGGCATGGCATAATTCCATAGAGCTCACCCCAAAAGTAGCCACTTTCTCCAGGTGAACTGATCTCTGTGGCCTGGAGACCAGTTGTAATTCCGGGAGATCTCCAGCCACTACCTGGAGGCTGGAAAAAAGAAGGGAAAATTCCCTGCAGGAAGCAACAACACTCAATGTGCAAAATCTCTCTTATAATAATAAATATTTGATTTACAATGTGCACGTGCCTCTTGCTTCTTCAAACAGTGTTACAAATCCATTCATAACTACAATTCCTAAACATACAATAATCCAAAGACGGCACAGTATACAAATGGACTTAGGTTTGGTAGAAACTCAGTCCAGCTCTAGTCCTTCAAATACTTCCTTTAGTTAGTTTGTTCATTCTTATGCTGTTATTTCAATCCCAGGTTCTTCCAGGTAGGTGATACCGTTCTCAATGTAAAGGGGAAAGAAGGACTGCCACGCTCAATCTGGGGCCGGCTACGAACACAGATTTTGTGCCACCTTCTTCAGGAGCGTGTCACACTCCCCCTCCCCGCAAGAGAGCGCAGGTCTAGCCATTGTCCAGGACGGGAGAGATATGAAGTGGTGATGGTTCCTCGGAGGGCGATCACACAGCTTGAGAACAAAAGGTGTTGACTTCCTCGTTTCTTTACTTGTATCTGTGAACTTACCAGGAACACCCATGGCTTCACTGAAATAATCTTGACATTTTTTCTCCCCACAAGTTTAGTGCCCACGCCTGCTCTGACTAGGCTATCCCTTGTTTGTTCTTAGCAAGGCTGATGAACTTTGTTTAGGGTACAGCTGGGAGTAGACAGACCAGGGCTTATTTTCAGGGGCAACACAGGGGAACGGAGTTCCGGCACCTCTTGAAAATACTCGGCAATAGTGCTTGAAAATAATATGATTTCAAAGAATCCCGTGTGTTTCTTCCTCATTTCCCTCTTGAGAGTTCTGCCACCTCTTTTCCCAGAAGAAAAAATCTGAGACAGACTCTAAATGGACGTTCAAGCTAGGAACACTGCAGTATTCCTAGATGTTGCTAACAAAGTCAAGATTAAGTTTGTTGCAGGGATAACGGAATGGAACTTTGTGGTGCCTTAAATAGATTGAGTCTGTGCTCCAGGCGGGGCAGTGCACCCACTAGCAACAACGGCCCCGTAGCAGATGTAACAGGTACTAGAATCAATCTGATAGACCATAGGTCTATCAAGGTCAATATTTGCCTACTCTGACTGGCAGCGATCTCCAGAACCTCAGCTAAAGGTCTTTCATGTCACTTCCTACCTGATCCTTTTTTGCTGGACCTTCTGCATGCAAAGTAGATGCATTACCTTTGAGCCTGGGGACATCTGAATGCAAAACTCAAGCGTTGGCAACTCAAGATGAGCACAGAAACCTTTCACATCAGCAGGGTCATTGGTAAAAACACAATGTTGCAGTGCTAGTTCACTGTTGGGCCCAGAGCTATAGCCAAATACAGGAAATACAGTTGCAGGTAGGTAGCCATATTGGTCTGCAGTAGAACAGCAGGATTTGAGTCCCGTAGCACCTTAGAAACCCACAAGATTTTGGGGGTATGAGCTTCCAAAAGTCAAAGCTCCCTTCTGATTGCAGATAGCGTCTTCAGGAATCTTCTTCTGATAGCAGATATCTGAAGGAGGAAGCTTTGACTCTAGAAAGCTTATACCCTTGAAACATCTTGTTGGTTGCTAAGGTGCCACTGCACTCAAACATTACTGGAAATAGTTTTTAGCTAAATACAAGACTAGGGGTTCCCCCCCCCCCAGATATGCCATCCAAAAAAGCATTTTGGTGTGTATAACATTTTCATCATCCTTTCGAGTAAATACGGTAGTTTTGCCTTAGCCCTGCATGTTTAAAATTTATTTGCATTATTTAGAGTCCGCCTTTCTCACTGAGACTCAAGGCGGATTACACAGCGTTGAGTGAATAGTCAATTTCAAAGACATTTCAATAAATAATGTGGCAGCCTATATACTGGTAAATTCTCAAAAGATTTAAAACCAGTAAGATCCGGGTCCAATAAGCACCTTAAAGACCAACTAGATTTTCAATGGTTCGAGGTTCTAACGAAGAGAGCTTTGACTGTCGGAAGCTGATACCCTGGAAATCTTGCTGGTCTTTTGAGGTGCTACTGGACTCGAATCTTGCTCAGGAAGTTAACTATAATACATGTTGTAGTTAGAGAGCCTGGGCGTGAAGTGGAGAAAATCAGCATCTGTTATGCCAGAAAAATCCTCTGTCCCGATTCAACCCTGGGGGATCCACTGTTTGCAAACAAACTCAGTTTCAGCAATCTCGCCTTGTAAGTTCCCTCGGAAGTCTCTCTGTTTGAGAACTAGATCCAGAGGAGTTAGCCGTGTTAGTCTGTAGTTAGCACAAAATATGGAGCAACACGGTAAGTATGGCAGCAACAAAACACAATTTCCCGTGCAATAACAATGTCTCCCTATTTTATTTACAGTAATTGCATAATTTAACAGAACTATACCACATGTAACCAGTTCTAGAAAAATTATTTTGCAGGCGTCATATATGCTCCAAAGTCCATACATAAAGTGTCCAGTGCTTCAAGTGCTCTATTAATATTGCAACAGGTATTAAAGTGCAAATGCTTCCTAGCACCATGTACACATTAATTATTTCATACAAGCTCGCCTTATATTCCAACTGGAGTTGGGTATAGTCCAAGATTTGGTTCCAATAAACTGTGTAGTTCACAGATCACAAGTAGACCTTTGCGTGTATTCTTTAGGTGTACATTGATAATTCTGTGACATCATTATTCTAACGGAAGGTCCAGATCACCATTGTATCCGTTTCCAAACTCTTTCTCAAAGAACACAGTTGTCAAAGTTTCATGCAGCTACCACTCCATATTAGTCATCAGTTTTCCAATTTTCACCAGTCTGTAGTAGCAAAATAGAAAAGAGTCCAGTAGGCACCTTTAAGACTAACCAACTTTACTGTAGCATAAGCTTTCGAGAATCACAGTTCTCTTCATCAGATGCAACTGACGAAGAGAACTGTGTTCTGACGAAGAGAGCTGTGGTTCTCGAAAGCTTATGCTACAGTAAAGTTGGTTAGGGTTAGTCTTAAAGGTGCTACTGGACTCTTTTCTGTTGGAGAACTGCTTGTCTTAATCTAATTTATGGAGAGGCAAGGGCCGTGAGCGGATTCACCTGTTGCATTCATGCCTGCCAGAGGGAGTGGGGGGTAGAGAAGGCGGTCGATCCCAGTTTCTCCGGGCATGTCCGGCTGTCTCTAGGATCCAGGGGGCAGCGTGTCGAACAGCCCCAGGGCGGGCCGAAGGGGCGGGCTCCAGGGCCGGGCGGGACACGTGCGGCCACGGCTTGTTATTGCCGCGGGCGCTCCGCAAAGTGTGCAGGCTGCAGCCCGGGCGGGCGTGTTTTGCCTCTTTGTGCCCCGTCGCTGCTTCTCCTGCAGATGCAAACGGGGGCCGGCTGCTCGAGTCCCGCGTCTCCCCGAAGTCGCTGCCGCCTCCGGGCCAGCAGTGGCCAGGAGAGTTCGTGAGGATGTCGGCCGAGGAGGGAGGCGTGCTGGTCCGCCCGTTCAAACTGGTGGCCCTGCTGTGCGCCTTCATCGCGCTGGCCCTGGACGTGGCGGCCCTGCTCAGCCCGGCCTGGGTCACGTCGGAACGCGACTCGCTCTCCCTCTGGAAAGCCTGCAGGCAGCCCCCGGAGGACTGGCTGTGCATGTCTGCTCTCAAGACGGGTAAGCGGGGTAATCGGCGGCGCTGGAGGGATGTACGAGTCCTTGGCCAACATAGCTACAGTCCTGTTCGCATGGATTGCAGCTGTGTTAGCCACAATCCATGCTCCCTGGGCTGGCACCTTTTCCCTTTGTGATGGCCTGCGCCTTTAACAGCTGCATGGCAGGCAGAAATTCAACAGGTGCATATCCCTGGTATGGATACATGGGGGGGCAGGGTTTCTCCTGAGGAATGTCTGCTTCCGGACAGATGGTCGGCCGTCAGAGGCAGAGTCTTGCTAGGAGAAGGGGAAGCCAGGCCGACTCCTTCACCAGCTGCTGGCTTTCTTCATCGTTTTTAAAGAAGTGGTGCGCTTTCCCACGTGCCTGCTAGCTGTTCCTCCTGATCCCCAGGGGCCTGGATGAAAACGATTCCCTGTGCCCATTCCCTGTTCCATGAGTAGCCTGGCGACTCATAGCCTGAAGTTTGCTCGTGCCCTGAAATAAACTTTGGTCCACTCCGAATCATAAGCCTCCCCACCCCCGCCAGTGACTGCCTGCTTTGAGACAACCGGCTAAACTTCATGTCTGGCTCAAACCTTTGATTTTGTGGTATAGACTTGGCCGGAGGTCAATGCTTACAATTCTCAGGGTGTACGCTGTGATGTAGTTTAAAGCTTGGCCACCCTGGCTCCCTGTATTCACAGGCACAAAGTAAGCACTGGACAGGAGGTGATGCGTGGTCATGTCACAGGAGACAGTCTACTAGAGACGGGGTTATGATCTGAGGTGGTTTGAAAGCTTTTTCTCTCCTCTAGAGGTACACAAACTGCTTTTTGTTGATTAAAGAAGTGGGAACCAAGGACGTTCTTCAGCCTCCTAAAGGATGGAGAAGTATGTTATAGTACCTTCCTCTATACTACGTTACTTTGTTCTGTGCCTAAATCTTGGCACTTAAAACAGTTGCTAGGGTTAAGTTGCGCTCTTAATCTCAGAAGTCTGAGTGGGTCTACTTGTAGGTAGTATGATATTCTGCATATACTCAAAGTCGCTCCTGTTTTGCAGGCCTTAGGTCTGGTATCAAAATAAATATGTCGGGGGTTGATCCAAACCTCAGATGGAGTGTATGGGTATCAGGCAGTGTGTTGGTTAACAGACAAACTCGTGGAAGGGTTAAAGGGAAACAGTATCCAGCGGAGACTGAAGTAAATGTGTTTTGCCAGAGCTGCAAACAGCTTTGCTGTGGCAGCTTCCGGGGATTATGGCTCTTGGCAGCTTTAGCTTCTTTGGACTGAGTTGCTGGAATTCTGGAGCATGCTGTCCTTGCACATACTTTATTTCTGCATTAAAAGTTCTTCCTGGGAAAGCATGAAGGACTAGTAAGCAGAAAGTCTGAAAGAGCTAAATTCCCTCTATGCAAAAAAGACTATGCAAAAAAGAGTGTGTGTGTGTGTTGTGCTGTTATTTCACCCATGATCAAGCTGCTAAACTACTGAATCGGAACAAATCTCTTAAGCAGCCTTCAAGGGTTAGCTCCTCTGCAGACTGACAGTAGTCTAGCCTGGAGGATAAGGTAGACCTGAATTGTGGTTGCTGAGATGGATCTGATTTTAAAAGCTGCAGTCTTCACACCTGATGGGCGTAGTTGTGAAAGACACTTCTGGCAATTGGCTACACTTTCAGGTGCAGTGATAGGGTTCAGTCCTGGGGCAAATGTGTGATTACTTCTCCCTGTGCTCTCAGTGTCAAAATAATAAGTTGGAAGAGCCATGATCCATAGGGACTCTAAATTTGATCAGAACAATAGTGCAGTGGGAACAGAGTACATTTTTCCTGAGGTACTATTTTTCTAGTCTTATTTGTTTCCCAACTACTTTTTTGTTTTGTGTTGACCTCTCTCTCTCTCTCTCTCTCTCTCTCTCTGTCTCTCTGTGAGTATGTGTGTGAGAGAGTTTAAGTACCTGCTTCTTAAGCACTACTGTGCTGATCACATCCAGAGCGCCTTGCAATCGCTTTTCTATAGGAATTCCCATGTCATGTGGGAGGTGCATGAGAAGATCTGTTTCATTTCTGTCTCAGACTCCAAAAGTAAAGCCTGTTGCTGCTGCCCCCCCCCCACTTCACTTGCTGTTCTGAGTTAGGTCTGTTTGGTGTGCATAGAGATTCTTCAATATGAGTTTGTCTAGTAAAAAAAAAATCCAGGCTTCTCTAATAGCAAATAAATAACTGGGCACAACTTTGGCCTCCTTGTTTGTCTTGGGTCAAAACGCAAGCAATTTGAGCAAGAACGCACAAGATTGTGTTGCTTTCCCTGATTGCCAGGTTAATTCTCTTGAAAGAAGGCAAGACCCAGCGGTCAGAAGTTACAAACCTGGGCGGAGGCAGGAAGGCAGCTGAGGAGGAATTTTCCTTTGCTTTTTGTTAGCAGCAAGTCAAGCATGCAGCTCTGAAGGAGCAGGAGGGGGGGTGGGAAATGTGTCCATTTGTCTCCTGTGCAGAAGACTGTTAGACTTGGGAGTGGAGAGGCAACAGATGTGTGGCATTTGCTACAATGGCTTTGCTCTCTGGAGCTCAGACCTGTGATTTATGGCGATCTCTTCGGCTGACCACCTGCTTCCATAGTCATCTGCCATCTCCTGCCCAAGCAATGCACTTCAGACACAGGAGATATTGTGGGACTGGGAGCTTGTCTGCATGCAGCTGACCAGCCACGGCATCCTCTCCCATGAGGCTGAAATTAGTTCCCAGTTCCTTTTTTATGAATCCAACCTTACATACCAAAAAGCTCTCTCCCCCCGCCCCCAATAAGCTTGGGACCACCACATTATTGTACACCTGGGGCACTCTGTGCTGCAAGAGAACCTACTGGTCCAAACCCCAGTTGTTGCATTAACTGCTCCAAAGCAAAGTGCAGACTCAGAAAGCTGCACCTCCAAATAATCTTTGAACCACTCCAAATCATATACCCCGACACTCTAGAGACTTGTCTCCTGTAAGAGGATATGCCCTGGTGTGCGGTCCAAACACTGGTTCTGGCACCAACAGAGCTTCTGTTTGGTGGTGTCTCCAAGAAACTCATAGGATTATATTGGAAAGATGGTTTGAATAAGAAAGTAGAACAGCTGCATGCCCTCTGCACCCCAAAATTCATTATTTGTGGTAGGATTCATGAATAAGGAACTGGGAACCAGCCTGGGCCTCAGCCTCCTTTCTCTCCTTCCCAGCAGGGGCGGGGGACAAGAAGCCTGGCCCGCTGCTTGGTTTCCTTGCCTCTTTTTAATCTTTTTTAAAATTTATGTCATTTATAGTCCACCTTTCTCACTGAGACTCAAGGCGGATTACACAGTGCAAGATTAGTACAGTCTCAGTATCAAGGGCAATTTCATAAACAATGCCATAGGGTAAATAAACACAAGTTTACTAAGACATAGCATTAGCAGGAATCCAATACAGAGTCGAAGAAATGCTGAAACAGAACATAAGCACTTCTAGGGCTGACATAGGAGCACATATTTAAAGCAACAGATAGTATATACGGCAACGTAGTGGTTAAATCTATGGGTGAAGTCTATGGTCCCTAACTCATTAGTGGAGCAACTGAGACCCCTCCCTATAATACAAAAGCTTTTTGAATAATTTGGTTTTGCATTGTTTGCGGTAATCTCGGAGAGTAGGGGCTCTTGGGACCCAGAGCCACAAGCAAGCTGTATTAGGAAGGACTGGTTACCCACATGCTGTAGGAAAATATAGCAGAGTTTGTGCAAAGATTGCGCATTGGAAGTAATGAGAATAGATTCACACACACTCCAGTGTAGCTCTGTAAAATTACTTTACTAAAGGATAAAAATAGGGTTACATTTGGAGAAAATAATAAATTGCTAAGCTGACTACATCTTGCTAGAAAAGTAACTTAGAGAAGACTAGAAGACAAAGTGAACAAAGAGCAATAAAACTTCAGTACATAGCATCAATTCATTGCCTCCAATCAACAAACTGCCCGATAGAAAATCCTAATTCTACTTCATTATGCTTAGTGACTCCCCTTTCTATGGCGGGAATCTTATCCGAAGCTCTAAGGGTTACATTCAAAGTATGTTTACTTATTAAGTAGGTAGCACAAACAGTTTAACTCTTTCATGACTGAAATGAAAACACTTGCTAAATCCCAACACATGCAACTAGATTGCTTGATTTCCCCTCCCGACTCCCCATTATTTGCTGGCTTGCAGCAGAATGTGTGAACCACTAGCTGATGCAGCATAGCAGAGTTCAGACAGAGCTACGACCCAACAGGTTTGGACTCGCACCTCTGTAATGAATTCACAGATGGCCGTTCTCTCTCAGCAAGATAATGGATGTGAAGTGCTCTGAATGTGTTGTTCTATAAATAATACACATCAGTGTCATTACTGTGGCTAATAGTAAAGCTGATGGCTTGAACCAGTCATCAAAGTAGGAAAACCCGGTTGCCCAGAAAAGTCCTGCAGACTTGGGATTTTCATTAGCTAGAACGGGGCGGGGTGGGAGAAGCTTGGTAAGGACTGAGCATGCTGTAGGAAGCACAGCATGTTGAGAGAGCAAAACAGAGGAAGATAGAAATCCGGACGCTCGCGTCCCTGAGAGCTTATAGATTCCTAGAGGGGGAGATTTACAAACTGGGTCCCTCTCTCACAGTTCCTTCTGAGTCCCCCAGTTATCAGTGAAAGCAATGACCCTACTGAAGCCTTGTATGTTTGAGGTGAGCCAAAAGTTCAGCCTAGGTGGATCACTTGTGAAATAGTGACAACGATTTGTCCTACAGTCAACACCTGTGACCTCTTCCTACCTCTTCTATGGATCTGATATGGCAGGGCTAGGGGTGGCTGAACGGACAAGCTGTCCTGCTGGGCCAGGGCGGCCAGCTCCAGTGATTAAGTCATTCCAGGTGGCTCTGAGTCTGGTGACAACAGTTCCCAGGAGCTCGTCTATTAAAAATGCAGATTGGAGCACGCCTGGTACATTGGACTCAAACAAGAGGCAATTTGGCAAAGAGAACTGGGCAGGCAGGCAAGGAGCATGGAGTTGTGAAGTAAACATGCAATAGCTCACAGCTGTCTGCCAAAATTGTGGCATCTGGGAGAGCTCCAAGGCTAGGCCTGTTTTTCAGTGCTGGCTTAAAAACCGCCTGACATGCATGCTTGATTCCTGAGGAAACCTCACATATTGCTATATCTAATTGTAAACTGGCTGGCCCCTGTGTGGATGGTGAAAGCTGTAAAACTGGCCACCCTTGGGCAAATCTGCCTACTCTGGGAGCAGGGGTTCTCCAGGCATGCAGAAAAATATGACTAAGGAGACAAATCCTGGGGAATGAAAAGGCTCCAGAAGGAACAGTGAATATTGACAGCAGTTGAGGGTTAGTTACAGGGGAAGGTGGGGGGAGAAAGAAATCTCCCTGCATACGCTTTGAAAGCTTAGAGAATCTGGAAGGGAAGATTAGGGTGGGGGTTGGATTTTCAGATGGTTTATCCTCCCCTCCTTTTTTGAAACTCCTCCTGGACTGCCACCTTTGTATTCATTATTACAAAATTTGACTCCCTGGCAGATGGACTAGAATGACCATTACTAAAAAGTCATGGAGAAATTCTAAATATTTGAAATATTGGACAGGAACATAGCTGTGGCCTTTGTAGGGAGGCCCCCTCTTTCCTTGCCCTCTTGTCTTGCAGATGTCCGCAAATCCCGGGCTTGCTGCACCATCTGACTCGGTCACAATTAATTGCTGATTAATAGGAGCTGGGGGGAAGTCCTTTGTTGTGGCAATAGATGCTGAGTGAAAAGGCCAGCGGTTCCAGATGATTCATTTGTTTGTGCTTAGCACAAGCCAAAATGGGTCTAGAATAATTCCCAGGGAAGGAGAGGCTCGCTCTCTCTGTGTGTCCGCTAGGAAAGCGGTTATGTACTCTCTCCTGCTACTGCCTTTCTTTTCTGTCGACACATGGCAGTAATTATTCAAAGGGTTATGTATGTATCCTGGTCTTCAAAGGAAAATTAAAAATTGGCACAAATGAGCCCTGAAAAACAGGTTTGCGGATTAATTTAATGTGCATAATTATGGGTCAGATCTAATCAGCTTTTCTACTGGAGCAAAAGAAGGAGGCCCCTTTTGACCACCAACAAAAGCTATGCTGGGAATTGTGGGAGCTGAATGTAAAAAAGCCGTGTGGGACGGGGGCTGTAATAGGGAGAGGAATTGAGAGCGAGTCAGTGAAAAGCTGGCTGGATCCAACCCTATGTATTTTCTTGCCACTGGGAGGGAAAACGGGTTGAAACCCTATCACTCCAGAGACGTGAATCATCTCTGCCTTCAGGTGGAAATCTGTGAGGACACAGAGCTGGCTTTGGAGGTTCACAGGCTGGGCGCTGCAAGATTTTTTACTCTCTTTCTCAGTCCACAGCATTGTTGCTGGGATATGCGAGATAACACTGATAACCAGGCCTTTTTTTCTGGGAAAAGAGGTGGTGGAACTCAGTGGGTTGCCCTCGGAGAAAATGGTCACATGGCTGGTGGCCCCGCCCCCTGATCTCCAGACAGAGGGGAGTTTAGATTGCCCTCCGTGGAGGGCAATCTAAACTCCCCTCTGTCTGGAGATCAGGGGGCGGGGCCACCAGCCATGTGACCATTTTCAAGTGGTTCCAGAACTCCGTTCCACCGCGTTCCAGCTGAAAAAAAGCCCTGCTGATAACCCTGATTAATAAGTTATCTGCAGGTTATCTGCTGCACCTTTCCCTTCCTGTTTCTCTCTCTTGGAACCTTTTTGGTAAGGTAAACCGTGCTCACGTATCCTGGGATAATAATTCTGGCATTCCAATCTCTGGTTTATTTCTGTGCTCAGTTGGTGAATTAGGTGAGTTCAAAGCACATCGAGGACGTTCTCCTTTCACCTTTTGGTTCTCAAGTTATGTTGTCCTGTAATATGTTTATCTCTGGTCGATGGGAGTCAAGGGAGTGTGGCTGGGACGTTCTGGGGTGATTTGTTTATTGCCTCAATCTTGATTGTGTGCTAGAGGCTTTGTTTTGTGAGGGACATTTACTCTTATCCAAGCAGAACTGGCAGTGAGGGATCTTGGTTACAGGTTTTCCCCAGGAAACAAACAAATTGCCCAATGTTTATCTTTCTAATTGGATATCTCATGCTAATACCGTTCCAGTACAACGCTTGATGTGTACTTTTTCCTGACTCTGTTCCATGGAGAAGGAAGGTGCATACTCATTCTCCGTTGTGTTGTTGCTGTGGGTGATTACCATTTGGCTGCACCATCAGCATCTGAAATCAACCAAAAGTAGCAGAGACCACAAAGTAGGTGGGTGGAGCAGACTGTTCACTGGTGCTCCTTTCAGCACACTTAAATGGCTTCTTCCTTGTCAAAGAAAATACGGACCAATCAGAAGCACGAGGGAAAGAAACAGTAAATTAAAGATATGTTTGGATGAGCAAGAATTCAGGTCCAGTAGCACCTTAAAGACCAACAAGATTTCCAGGGTATGAGCTTCCGAGAGTCAAAGCTCCCTTTTCAGACATTTAGTATCTGGCAAAGGAGCTCTGACTCTCGAAAGCTCATACCCTGGAAATCTTGTTGTTCTTTAAGGTGCTACTGGACTCATGTCTTGCTCTTC
This sequence comes from Eublepharis macularius, assembly GCF_028583425.1. Taxonomy (NCBI): domain Eukaryota; kingdom Metazoa; phylum Chordata; class Lepidosauria; order Squamata; family Eublepharidae; genus Eublepharis; species Eublepharis macularius. Next base: position 22,489,553 of record NC_072802.1, read on the forward strand.
CACTACAGACCAACAGGCTTGCCAGGAGAATCTGTCCAGCTATGAAACAAGACTTCCTCCTGCCTCTGCTGTCAGCTGGAATGACAGAAATTCAAGTGTGCTTTCATCCACTAGTCTGGTCTGAAATTACTCCCATTCCTGGTTTTGCAAGAAGTCCCCTAACAGTTAGAGCCAAGCTACAAGTGATGCCTGACACAGGTTGGACACTTGTCAGCTTCCCTCAAGTTTTGGTGGGAAATGTAGGCATCCTGGACTTGCAGCTGTAATGGAGAGCCAAGCTGTAAAACCAGGACGCCTACATTTCCCATCAAAACTTGAGGTAAACTGACAAGTGTCCAACCTGTGTAAGGCGTCACTTGTAGCTTGGCTCTCAGTTTGCTCCAGAAAGGATGTCTTGGTGCAAACAAAGTATATGTTTGCTGATCCAGATACCCTCCATGCATCTGATGAAGAGAACTGTGATTCTTGAAAGCTTATGCTACAGTAAAGTTGGTTAGTCTTAAAGGTGCTACTGGACTCTTTTCTATCCAGATACTACAGAAATTCCTGGATGATGTGAACAGAGGTTTTTTGTTGCACTAGTGGCTTCTACACTATCATCTTTTCCTAGTACTGAAGGTCACTTTTGTTACATTCATCTGTAAGCAGAACTGAAATGGAGATTCTGCATGACATTTATTAGTTCTATATTTCCTTCCAAAAATCTGTCCCTTCACACAAAATCCTACTATGTCTAATCAGGAGTAAGTCCTTCAGCAAAAGGTCCACTTCTGCCATTAATTTTCCTTTTCTTTATTTTCAGCATAATCTATAACTATAAAAGCAAAGCCATGTTCCAGATGACTCACCTCTTTTCCCAGAGCACAGGTGCGTGGTGAAAGGAGGTGAGACCTCAGCAATAGGGCTTGGCAAGGAGGCTGCTGTGCTACTGCCCCCCCGCCATGCCCTGGATGCACTTCTGTGTGCTGCTGCCCAATTTGGTCCCAATGGCCAAATTGGGTGGCTGCAGTACACTCAAGAGGCACGCTCTCCCCCCCCCCCCCCGTCAGCCAGATAAGCAGGGGAGGAGGGTGAAGGATGGAGACAGGGAAATCACCCGCCTCCAGTAGGGTACTGGCAACTCTGCCACTGCTCCCGTTGGGGGACTGGCAACCCTAGCTCCCCACCTCTGCAGTCACCCCATTTGGCCCCAGTGGGACCAAATTGGGTGGCTGCTTGGCACAGCAGCATGCCTGGGTGCTTCCTGGCCCCTGGCTACACTCCCCGACTCTGCAGCCACCCCATTTGGCCCCAATGGGAACAAACAGGGCAGCTGCCCAGCACAGAAGCACGCCTGGGTGCTTGCCACCCCCCTGGCAGCACTCCCTGCCTCTGCAGCCACCCCATTTGGCCCCAATGGGACCAAATGAGGCGGCTGCTCAGCTCAGCAGCGTGCCTGGACACTTGCCGCCCCCCTGGCAGTGCTCCCCCCTGCAGCTGCCTGTTTTGACCCCAATGGGACCAAATTGGGTAGCTGCCCAGTGCAGCAGCGTGCCAGGGCACTTACCACTAGCCCCCCCCCCCCCAGCAGTGCTTCCTGCTTCTGCAGCGGCCCGATTCGGGCCGAATTGGGTGACTGCTGGGCACAGTAGTACTCCAGGGTCCTTGCCACCCCTGGCAGCGCTCCCAGTCTCTGGAGATGCCTGATGCAGGCCATGGAAGTGGCGGAGAGCCCTGGCACGGCAACGCCCCCCTCCCAAGGCCCTGCTGCAGGGCCCTGCCACATCAGTTTTCTAGAGCCCGTTATATTTTTTCCCACAATGGCCTTTGTTGTTAGTTAATCCTAATTAATCACTTTCTGTTCTCTAAGTTTAGCTGAGTTTTTTGAACTTTCATGAATCAATGAGTTAATTATTTTGTTAGGAATGAATGGTTAATCATCTGTTCTTCGTTATTGAAGTGGGGGAATTAAGTATTGCTGTTCACTTTGAAATTCACCAAAGCTACTGTTCATATTTTTCTTGTTTATGATTGTTATAGCATGGTAATAAAATAATGATCATAAAACTTAAAATGAGCAGTGACTTTGGCTGTCTATAAATTGGAAAAACATTAAACATTCCTCTCCCAATATGTGAGTGCTGAAAGAGAACCAAAAAACAGGGAGAAATTAAATTGCAAGGGAAAGGGGAGGGAGTTAAAAAGTAGCTCTGATAATTCTCAAACGTGCTTTGATTGCCCACATGAAACAGCCTGGATCTGCAATTGCCTTTAAATGTGCTTTTTAAAATGGCCATAAATTAGTTCTGAATAAAAAAGACAGGGAAAACATCATGGAAATCCTAAGAATGTAATGTGCCAACTATGTCTTCTGGATTAAAACTCGTCAATGGTAATTTCAGAATTGATAGCAAATGCAGAAACATCTGATGTCTCAGTCACTGAGTTGCACGTTATACATCATCGCAGCACTATAGGCTTCTCTGGAATCCATGTTGCATCTCTGAAAAACAGATTCTTTGGTTCTCTTACAATTCTCTTGCATGGCTGTAACCTGGGGAAAGCCCCTGAACATGGAGACTGAAAGTTTTGCCATAGCTTAGTAACAGGTATTGAAACGATGTAAAATAACCAAGATTGGCTCTAAAGTTCCAAGTGAGGGTAAAAGACCCTCTTCACTGTTGACAACTCTTTGAGACTCTTCCTCCATCTTTTTCCTTTTCTTTTCCAGACTGGCAAGTAGCTACTTTGGTGTTAATCCTGACTTCAGCCACCATCACTCTGCTGTCATTTCTCATGTCCCTGATTTCCTTCTGTCTGGGTACCTACAAGAGCTATTATCGAGTTGCTGCCCTCCTTCTCTTTGCAGCAGGTAGGTAAACCCATTCCCCATCTCACCCTGCATACTTGTCTAAATAGCATTAAACAGTGGCTTGGATTTCTGCTGGCAGAAGGGATTTCCATCAGCAGAATGGGACTTTCTTGCTTTCCTGTTGAACCCCCAAATGATCTCTGAAATGCTGCTCCTAGAGGAGAGGAATTCTGGAGCACCCCCCACATTTCATCAGCAGAAATTTTCTTCAGGATCCCACCCATCAGCTCTATGCTGGAGAAAACTCTTTTGTAATTCTCTGGAACTGAGAGCTGAAATGATGGATATGGCACATATCGGTGCTAGAACTGGCAATAATTAAGATGCACCACTTTATCTCTGTCTGGGGCAAAATGTGTGATGTCCTCTAAAAATGGAAGTAAGAGGGTGAGTGAGCAGAAACTCTGGCCATGAGTTCTCATTGTAGGTTTTCCTTAATGAGCACGTTCCATTGGTTCTCCTTGGCTTAACAGTCCTTTTATTTGTTCCATTGATCCAGTGGTTCTGCAGGTCTGCGCCTTAATTCTTTACCCCATCAAATTCATCGACAGCAGCATGTTGAAGAGCTACCATGAGTTCAACTGGGGATACGGATTGGGCTGGGGCTCCGCCATCTTCATGCTTGGGGCGGCCATCCTGTACTGCCTACGCACAGATCTATATGATGACGCCTACTACTAAGACTGGCAGAGGGAACTGGATTGAGATGATTAGACTGGTGGGACCAGATTGACGGCTGGAGAGAGAGACGGAAGGGGGACCACTAGATTCATTTGGGGAAAGGTCATGATACGCTTGGTCCTCTTCTTCGAATACCTCACCTTGGCAGGATGTTGGCTGAGCTTTTGAAAAAGGAACATGTGAAGGTCTCCAGGGTCTGGCTGCTCTTCAAGTAGTTAAGAGGAACTATTAGCGAGCAAGCTCTACTTCTCACCAGGAAAGCTAGCTTGTGGTCTCTCTCATATTTCTTTTATTTCCTATGCAGGAATAACCTGTCTTTATTTTTAAAGAGCGTGACTCTCTTGTTGGTTAAGAGGATCCCACTTTGCCTTTATTTTGCGGTGTCTGCCACCAGGAGTGTTGGTGGGAAACCAGTCCAATGTTGTGTTTTTGTTTTTTAGTGCACAGACGGTAGTTGTGCTGGTGGTTTCAATCACTGCCTTGCACAGCATGCGTGTGTGAATGGATGCAGAAGTGAATAAACTAGCCAAGCTAAATGAATTCATCGCAGTGGTGTGCTTTTTGTGTGTGCATGAAAATTTCAAATAGCCCAGCAGTCATAAGAGAAGGTGGCTCATGCTGGGACAGCGTCGAAACGGCCAGGATGCTGGGGGGAGGCGAGACGTCAATATAAGCAGGAACAGTGAATACACAATAGCCGTGCAGTGGCACTTTTTGGCAGATCAGTGGAGCTGAGTGAACCCATACTGGGTCTGGATTTCCGCAATATGGAGTCTGTGTAATCCTGAGGTGATAGAAGGGACTGGATTGCAGGTATGAATGCTCCCGGGTTTAAAAAGAAAAATTCCTGCACAAAGAAAACTAGCACTGCAAGCAAAGGCTGGGCCATATTTTTTTCCTTTGATGTGCTAGGTTTCTTTTTTACTTGCAAGGAGTTTTTGTTTACTTGGGGGGAGGGCGCATTACAAGTGATCCAATCTCCCACCCACAGTTTGATGCAATACAGCGCTTCCTACCATATAATTTCCATCACATTCTGTTGCAAGCATTGGCCTAAAGAGATGGTTGCGGATCAAGTGTCCCTCACTTAAAGGGCAGTGCATTAATAGGGGTCCCATTGCTCTGCTCTGTCCTGAGAGGGAAGGGAGACGGAAATGCAGCAAAAAGAAATGCACTTGTTCCTTACCCAGTATATAAAGGAAGAGTATTCTATCAAAATAGTGAGCTATCCTTGACTGTAAAAGTAGAGAGGGTTTTCTTGCGGTTGCTGAGAGAAGACAGCTCTCATTAGGGCTGCCAGACCCCCGGTGGGGGCAGGGGATCCCCCGTCCCCACCCTCCCACCCCCGCCTCTACTTATCTGGCCAGTGGGGGGACGTGCACCTTCCATGCACGCCCCCTGTGGTAATGCACGCCCCCGTGCACATCAGCCGCCAGGATCAGGCCTGTTTTGGCCTGGATCGGGACCCCTGTGGAGCGCGGGAGCATTCCTACGCTCCGCAGGGGCCCACAACGGACCCGATCCGCATCAAAACGGGCTCAATCCACGCCAAAAAGGGCGCAGATCAGGCCCGTTTTGGCGCGGATCAGGCCCTTTGTGGGCCCCTGCGGAGCGCAGGAACGCTCCTGCACTCCGAAGGAGCCCAAAATGGGCCCAACCCACACCAAAACGGGCCTAATCCGCGTCCCTTTTGGCGTGGATTGGGCCCGTTTTGGGCTGCTGCGGAGTGCAGGAACGCTCCTTCACAGAAGTGACGTCATCACGCTTGTAGGAGCGTGCGCGCACCCCCCCCCCCCCAGGTAAGAGCCAGACCCCAATCTCCCACTGGGAGATTGAGGGGGCCTGGCAACCCTAGCTTTCATCCACACTGAAGCCTTTCATTTATAACAGACTGGGTCCTATGGATCCGTTTTGTGAATAGCAGTGCTCCAGACTTCTTGTGCTGGACAAAGGCACCATGATTAGCAGAACAGAACCATAGGACTCAACCCACATTTATTTATCACCTTTCTTCAAAAGTTCCCAAAGCAATTTACATGGTAAAATTTGGACAACTATTGAAGTTCTTAAATCTAAAGTTAACTGGGCCCAGTAGCACCTTAAAGACTAAAAAAAATTTATTCTGGCAGAAGCTTTCATGAGTCAGAGTTCACCTCAAAATCCTAATACTGGACTAAATTTTGGTAGTCTTTAGGAGGCCAGTAGGTTCCTGTTTAACATTTAGCTGGGTTTGAGCTATCCAGGGCTTTTTTTCAGCAGGAACGCAGTGGAACGGAGTTCCGGAACCTCTTGAAAATGGTCACATGGCTGGTGGCCCCGCCCCCTGATCTCCAGACAGAGGGGAGTTGAGATTGCCCTCCACGCCGCTAAACTCCCCTCTGCAGATCAGGAGGGTGGGGCCACCGGCCATGTGACCATTTTCTCCGAGGGCAGCCCACTGAGTTCCACCACCTCTTTTCCCGGAAAAAAAGCCCTGGAGCTATCTATCCCTCTGGAATGAATTCCAAGGCTGTCAATCGTTTCCCCTGCTTTCTTCTTTGAGCCATGTGGGCCTTGCCAGGCAAACAGTATCAGTAGGGATTGCCAAATGACCGCTTTCCTATTTATCTGGTATCATATTTGCAGCACCTAAGGGCTAACTCTTGCAAAGTTGCTTGGGCTCAAGTCTGAGACACCTTTCTAATGACAGGATAGTTAATGGGTTTAGCAGGATGTAACTTCTTAGGATTAGCTGGATGTAACTTCCTAGTAGCCGTTGGTTACTGCCACTTCCATAGTTTGCCTACAGTTCCTTCTTTTAAAGTTTTATTTCTCCCGAACGCAAGCAAAGGTAGTTTCCCCCCCTCTAAGAAAACTTCTAAAAGATTGCATGGTTTAATTCATATGTTACTCTGACCTGGATAACCCAGGCACCTTTGATCTCGGAAGCAAAGCAGAGTTGGCCTTGGTTAGTAATTGGATGGGAGACCTCCAAAGCAGAGGCAGGCAATAGCAGACAATTTTTTTCCTTCTAGAAATGCTGAGCTGGATCATGCTACAAGTGGTTTAAATAATATGCATAATTAAAACGTTTGGCATAATTCTCCAGAATTACCATATTTTCCCTCTGTTTTTGCACTCTTGTTGGCTTGGCAGATCTTATACGGGCTAGAAAATAAACACACACGCACACTAACGCAAACTCGTTGAAGATCTCATGTTTTGGTTTTAAATACTTGAAATACTTTTTTAAATGGAGGAGGATGTTTTTTCGTGGTTATAGCAGACATACAAAAGGCAAGGTTTTATGTAGCAGATCATTTCTATCTCCTAAAAGGTTTGGAATGACAGGCCATATGACTTGAGCTAACTAGCTTTTTATTGCCAGCTGGCAAAGACATCTTTCTAGCTGCAAAAGGCTGAATCAACATGAAATTAGCAAATCTAATCATAGATAGAATGATTTCAGTATTTGGCGCTTTATCCACCTAAATGCTAAACTAAACTAGATTCCGCATTCTAATACTTAAAAAACAGTTCTGTGTCACATGGAAAATTGCTCCTATACCAACATTATGGCTTCCACAAGATGTCTAAAAATTTTCCTTTTGCTGTCTTCTGAAACTTGCTGAATAACATGGAGTGCGCCAAGATATAAAAAGTACAAGAAGCGGTGCCATCGCGTGGCTACAATCTGTCTCTGCATTGTTTGCCACAGAGCTCTGACTTTAGTAGATAGTGTTGTTCTGTAATTCTGTGAAATATTGCTGCATAATTTATGGGGGCAGGGACAGATAATGACCTTATGAAACGAGATTCTGGGAATTTTATAACTTTGTAGTGAATTCTAAGGGTGCAACTGCGAGTCTAGGTCTGCCTCCTTTGCCACAGATATTACTGACGCAAGAAATAAGAAATGAGAAAAACAATGGTGAAAAACTGGTGCTGTGGAAAGTATCTGATATTATCACACAGAACCTATTGAAGAAGCATCTGTGAATCAGCCCATGCATCTGACAAAGAGAGCTGTGGTTCTCAGAAGCTTATGCTACAATAAAGTTGGTTAGTCTTAAAGGTGCTACTGGACTCTTTACTATTGTGAAACACTTGGGGCAGTATATTGGAATAAAAGCACTTTCTCTAATGCACCACTGTTTCTCTTGTTTCTTGCCCTGTACTTGGTGTGGGGGAGGGAAGGCAGTATGGTATAGCTTGATTGTGTCAGATCTTGGAAGCTTGTGGTACCTTGAAGACTAACACATATGTTGTAGCATAAGCATTGTGGACTTGAACTCGCTGAATTATTTATGTCATTTATGGTCTGCCTTTCTTACTGAGACTCGAGGCTGATTACATGGTGTGAATCAGTCCAATCAACATCACAATGTTTCAATACGCATGTAATAGGTATGTACCTGCAATTTTCAATAGAAAGAATTAAAAGAAAGGTTTAAAGATTTAACTTTGTCGAAACAGAGCACAAGCAAATTCTATGACTGATATATTAAACAACATAGGAACTACCAGTAAGATCATACTCATAGCAATAGTGAATAGATGCACTTCACTGGATGTAACTACACTTTCTTGTTTGGTGTTTACTTTTCCTCCATATAAAATTTCATACCACGTTTAGAAGCAGGGCTTTTTTTCAGCAGGAACGCGGTGGAATGGAGTTCCGGAACCTCTTGAAAATGGTCACATGGCTGGTGGCCCCGCCCCCTGATCTCCAGACAGAGGGGAGCTTAGATTGCGGCGCGGAGGGCAATCTCAACTCTCCTCTGTCTGGAGATCAGGGGGCGGGGCCACCAGCCATGTGACCATTTTCTCCGAGGGCAGCCCACTGAGTTCCGCCACCTCTTTTCCCAGAAAAAAAAGCCCTGTTTAGAAGTACAAACCTTCCTGCCATTGGTCTGAGCTAAAGTCCAGTAGTGTCCTCTTTCCCTATCATTGTACCACCTCTCCTCTCTCATACGACAGATTTGCTGCTCTGTGCCATCTGTGTTCTCATTTGTTTACTCCTCCTGATTGCTTAAGAAAACCAGAAGAAACTAGCTGTTTCATATTGCAGGAATACAAACACTCCTCCTCCCCACTGTTGGGACAATATGCCTCCTTTTGACATACTGAAACTATTGCTGTTCCTATAGTCTGACCAGCCCAAATCAGAATGAATAAACCTGTGTCTTGAAATGCCAGGATGGGGAAAAAAATTACGAACAGAGAATGTTGTGAAAAAGCAAAATTACATGTTATGGGGCTGTTGAATTGGATGGAACCGTAAAAGATGTTTAGCCAGTATTAGTCTTGGACATTTTGGAACTTAAGGTCAAAATTCTCCCTGCCCTCCCCCCCCAGGGCTTTTTTTCAGCGGGAACGCGGGGGGACGGAGTTCCGGAACCTCTTGAAAATGGTCACATGGCTGGTGGCCCCGCCTCCTGATCTCCAGACAGAGGGGAGTTGAGATTGCCCTCCGCACCACTGAGCGGCGCAGAGGGCAATCTCAACTGCCCTCTGTCTGGAGATCAGGGGGCGGGGCCGCCGGCCATGTGACCATTTTCTCTGAGGGCAACCCACTGAGTTCCACCACCTCTTTTCCCAGAAAAAAAGCCCTGCCTCCCCCCCCCCAATAGTAGGGAAGTTGAGCCAGTTGTCCTCAGTTTGTCCCAGATAGCAGGGGCAGTTGAGTGCATGTAAAATATATTGGACTATCAACAAAGTCTGTTGTGTGAAAAAATACAATGGGCTCTAGAAAGAGCAAGGTGGGCAGGCAGGCATTCCCTCCTCCGTCACTGATCCTGGCTAGATGAAAGCAGGGGTGGGTGGGCATGGCCACCTCTTCTGCACCTGATCCTGGCCGAGTGAAGGGGTGGGTGGGAATTGCCACCTGCTCCACTCCTGATCCCGGCTGGGTGAAGAGGCGGACCTTGCTGCCTGCTCTGCGCCTAATTCCGGCTGGGTGAAGTGGGTGGGGGATGCTGCCTGCTCCGTGCCTGATTCCGCCAGGTTGAATGGGATGGGGTGGGGGGCGGGCATTGCCTCCTACTCCATGCCTGATCCATGCCGAGTGAAGGCGGCGGGTATTGTCACCTGCTCCTCGCCGGATCCCAGCCATGTGAACAGGGCAGGCATTACTACCTGCTCCACTCCTGATGCCTGAGGGGTGACACTGGGGACAGGTATTACCTCCTGCTGTGCCCCAATCCCAGCTGGGTGAAGGGGGATGGGCATTGCCTCATGGTCCACTCCTGATCCCAGCATAGTGAAGAGGGCATTGTCACCTGCTCCTCGCCTGATCCCAGCCAGGTGAAGGGGGAAGGCATTGCCACCTGCTCCGCTTCTGATCCCGGCTAGGTGAAGGGGTGGGTGGGCATTTCCTCCTGCTCTGTGGCTGATCTCGGCCAGATGAAGGGGAGCGGGCATTGCCACCTGCTCTGCTCCTGATACCAGCTGGCTGAAGGCGGGGGGGGGCACTACCACCTGCTCCATACCTGATCCCACCTGGGTAAAGGTGGGGGTGAGTATTGTCACCTGCTCTGCTCCTGATCCCACGTGGGTGATGGTGGGGTGCGGGCATTGCCCCCTGCTCCGTGCCTGCTCGTAGCTGGGGAAAAGGTGGGCAGGCATTGACACCTACTCTGCACCTGATCCCAGCTGGCTTAGGGTGGCGGGTGGGCATTGCCACCTGCTCCTCTCCTGCTCCCAACTGGGTGAAGGTGGGACGCCTGATCCTCGCCTGGGCTTTCTGCCGTGGCATGCTCTCTGGAGGTCTGGCTGCCTCATCTGGGCTTCCCTCCACAGCTCACCCTCTGGTGGCTCACCAGGGTAGGAAGCGAGTTGTTTTGAATATGCTTAACCTTTTATATAGTAGTTTAAGAAACGTTTGGTAAAATGGGCTAAAAATGTTGGGTATAATATACAAATGAACCAGTGGGAAAATATGTGGGTAAAGGGGCTAAAATTCACTTTGAGTTCCACACTTAAACTTTTATAAAATGATGCCTTCAATGGATGACTGGATTGTGAAAATGATGGAGTAAGCAGAGATGGCTCAACTTACTGCTCTGAGATAAAATATTTCTACCTTTATGGTTAATTGGAAACCCCTTATGGACTTTCTGCGTGAAATGAGAAAAAATGAACTGATGATTTGTGGATTTGATTTTTAATAAAATAAATTTGGGAAAAATAGATAGAAGGGGGTAGTATTGAAAAGGTAAATTCTGGACGTATCAAAACTACAAGTATAATAATTGTAAAGATATGATAGGTGTAGCGAAAAATGGAAAAATAAATTATGTATTTTTTTGTTCTTTTTGTATTCCTTTTCCTTTACTTTCTCGTTTATCTACCCTTTTTATTGGGCTTTTAATTTAATCAATAAAATAAAAAGTATTCTTGCAAAAAAAGAAACCTAGCCATTTATGGGTGCAGGATTAGGTGGCACTTCCTCTTCTGGAATATTGAATAAATACATGGAGAATTTTATTTATGAAATTTGGAAGCAAGTGGTACCATTCTAAGTGGAAGAGCATTTACTGCAAATGATGGCATGATGTCTTTTGAGAGAGCTTGCTGTGACTTTGCCCTTGATGACCTAGCCTGTGGGTTTTGGTGCTGCAGCGGCAACGTTTTAGGATTATTGTTTTCACAAGGTAGGTACTCATTTATACCACTTTCTTTCCACCTGAAATGCCGGTGTTGGCGGCATGACCGCTTCTGGGTTGAATGCACCTGTGCACCGGTAGGGTTTTAACTAGGCCAATACCATCATGCCCTGCCTGCATTTCATAGAACTATGTTTTAAAAAAAGCTTTAATTTTTCCAAGAAAACACAGTCCATTTGTTTGCTTGGGCCATCAGAGTGAGGTAATTAGCACATACAATGGATCTCTGAAAGTCCCTCTCTGCTGTTTTCAGAGATTCTAAGGTCTGCAACTCTTAGTGAAGGAAAACAAACATGTTTAGACATCTCTCTAGAGAAAAGTAGTTCCAGGTTTATTAAGAGAGTTATGCAAGTGTACATACATACAAATTGATAGGGAACCCAGTCCAGAAACTAGTCATGATGACTATCCGTGGTTTCTAGAGGGAGGAGATTCTAGAGGGAGATTCCATGTGCTGTGGCAGGCAAGTTCAGCTTGCCCTGGTAAGGGCTTCCTATATATTTCATCCATCAGATCCTTGTCCTTCTTTGTGGGCTTTTCTTCTTTTAGCACCAGAAACTGAAAGTGAGATAGAGCAGAACTTCTACAGGCAAGGCGCCAGGAGGTTTTTTTTTTAACATCTTGGTTTACCAGGGGAGGGGGGTGAGACTAATTGCCAGATGCGAGCAGTTTCATCCTCCGAGTTGCCAAGAAAAAAAAATGGTTTGGCGTTCTTGCTTATTTTTGTGCAGCTACGTTTTGTGATTATACACTTCAGTGGGGGCGGCTTTGCCTTTGTTTTGTTTTTTTCTAGGCTGTTTCCCATCAGTGGGCAAAAGCATTCTGCTGACTGTCCAAGACACAGTTTCTACAGCTCCATTTTTCAAAGCAGCTAATCCTATATCCAAATGAAACATGCTCAGAAACCACCATGTTTTTTCCACTCCGGGAAGGGCATGTTGCACACGCTTAGAAGCACTCAGCTCAGGATGCCAGACAGTTTGGAAAATTAATGTTGCAATGTAAGCAACTTTAGTCCCCATTGGTGAGACAGTATAAATGACTAAGATAAATAAAAATCTTAGGGCAGGCTATTCTCCTCTGGATGTGACTCTCTAGCCAGAAGACAGAACCCACTGTGGTAAGTGGATGGGAAGAACACCTTGACAAAAAAATAGCACAAGTAATTAAGCATATATATACAGGCATCAGTTAGCTTTATATCACCAAATTATAAGTAGTGTTAGGAACTACGTTGTTAAAAAGATCTGTTTATACAGCACTGCCAATGTGGAGCTGTTTCTTCTTTCTTGTTGCCTCTCTCCTAACACTGTATACCTTCCAATTGTCCCGTATCACCTAGGATTGTTACATTTACCAAGTGATAATCCTGGATACTACTCCGGAGAGAATTCAGAGCATTAGCCTTCCTTTCCACACCGTGGAGTCAGCCATTATCAGCGTATGCAGTCACAACTCCACCTGCTGTCATAAAAATCAGAAGCAGTATTTCAAGTTATGGTAAAGTATGTACAAGTCCTCTGCTGGAAGAAACGAATGACTGGGGAGGGGTTATTTGGGAAGAATCAAATAGGCCTACTCTTTCTTGAGTGCGTGTAAAGCACTGCTATTTATTCAGCCAGGTTTCTGGGCAAGTTGGAAGGCTATTTCCCCCCTTTTTTCTTAATGTGTAGGCAACACACCCACACACTCCATTCTTTTCTCTGACTGCTATTATTTACTCCTTCACTGAGGAATATACATTTTCTTTTCCAATGTTCAGATTGGAGCAAGATCTCCTAACTTCCCACCAGCAACAGAAAAATAACAATAAACCCTCCTTCTATTCACCACAGAGAGGTGTGTTGCATATTAGTGCCCATTACAGGAAATCCATCAGCCAAAGATTATATATGGGTATATTTACTTGTGTGTGTGACATAGAAAGGATAAACCTTTTTTTCTCCAAGAATGTTCACCTAACTGCACTGCATATGCTTGGCATATATCAGGTAAAATGAACCTCAACCATATCGCTAGGATTTCTGACTTTCATATCCCCACCCCATTAGCGCTCAGATTTCTAAACTCTTACAATATTGTATATACTCTTTAAAAGGAAAAGGGTCAACACTAAAGCCTTCCTGAAATCCTACCCTCTGTCATAGAAGCCTTCCTTCCTCTGTCCCTCTGTCCTCTGATGCATTAAAGCCCTCTGGCCTTTTCATTATTTCATATAGGCTTGACAATATTCAGAAGTCTGAAATGATCCTAATGCAAATTCAGATGTAATTTAATCTGTCATGGAAGCCTTAGTTGTCTCAGGACTGGATGTGGCTATTTAACAATACACTAAGGCCTTTTGCACATGTTTTGAGACTCTCTCTAACCCCTCTATTCCTACAACTTCTAAAAAAATTAAAGCAAAAGTTCTGAGGCTTGTGTATTTAACAGGTAATTGGAGTTACTACCTTTATGTTCAGCTGGTTGTGGTAACTTGGTGGTGATGGCTGCTATGTACTTGACAATCAGCATACTTTTGTTTATTACAGAACAATTCCAGGCTGAGAGTTAACATCCAATGAGCACTGGGTCAAATTAAACCATGATACATTGCCTAGTACAGTGATCCACTGTGGCTACAATAGCTCCTGATTTGATTCATGGCACCTGCTTCTCTTCTGTGCAACAAAACAAAACAGTCCTGGCTTTCTTCTACTTCACACGGGCTGCTTCAGAAGAGCCTCGGAGACATCACCTTTGCACCTGCAGGGAGGCATTCACAAACAGCTGTCTGCATCAAAGGATGCTTTGCTTGGAATGGTTGGCCCCTGCCCCAATAAGCAGCCATTTGTGGCAGGATCCATTACCACATTTCAAATTTTTAAGTGTCCACAAGGCTGGGGAAGGCAGTCTAGTGGACTAGAGGCAAAAAGGCTATGACAGATAACTCCCCCCAGGCCTTTCTTCCTCCTTAACTTTGAAGAGTACCCTGACCTGAATAGCCCAGATTAGCCGGATCTCAGAAGGTAAGTAGGGTCAGCCTTGGTTAGTAATTGGATGGGAGATCTCCAAAGAAAACCAGGATAGCAGAGGCAGGAAATGGCAAACCACCTCTGTTAGTCTCTTGTCATGAAAGCCCCAACAGGGGTTGCTGTAAGCCAGCTATGACTTGACAGCGCTCTCCACCACCATCCTTTAAGGGTAATAAAAGCTGACATGGCGGTGTGCGGTAATCTTCGTGAGAGGCAGTAATCCCCTCAGTCGGAAGAACGCCAGGGCACCCTTTTGGGCCCTCCTCAGGTTGCTAGCTCCAGGTCAGGAAAGAGCTGGAAATCTGGGGAGGGGATGGAGCTCAGCAGGGTATAATCCTATAGAGTCCGCTGTCCCAAGCAGCCACTTCCTCCAGGGGAACTGATTTCTGTCACCTGGAGACCAGTCCTAATTCCGGGAAATCTCCAGCCATCGCCTGGAGGTTGGCAAGTCATATGCATGTCAACGAGTCTCCTTTTCCGGACGGCGCTCCTCGAGACTGAAAGTGCCTTTCGACCCAGTTCAGGCTACTGCGGGGGTAATCAAAGAACACCCAGCCCAGTCTCGTGCTTCGAAACCAGGGCCGAGGCACAATCGCGACGTCGATCTGCGAGCCGTGGGAGGGGCCGCGGCGCGCGTCCCGGGCAACAAAATGGCAACGCCCGCGGGCTGAGGCGCTCGTCTTCCTCCTCGCGCTGGGCTTCGGGCGCGCCCGCCGCTTTTCCCCTCAGAAGAGCCGGTCTCGGCACCGGGCCCTCCCGCTTAGAGGGCGGGGCCGCACCTGCCGACGACTTTCCCCCACCAGCAGCCGGTCTCTGCCTCCGTCCCTCCCTCCCTCCCTGCGGGTCCCCGGCCACATTCGGCTGGACTCTCGACTTCGAAGCCGCCGGGCCATGGCGCTGTCTCGCGCGGAGCGTTACGCGGCCCGCCTGCTGCGCCTGGTGTCGCGCGCCCTGCTGGCGCTGCTGGGGCTGGTCTCGCGCGCCTCCTCCCTCGCCGCCGCCGCCCCCTCCCCTTCGCCGGCGAGCCCCGCCGCCTCCCCCCGGGCCTGGCGCAAAGCCCCCTGCGTCCCGCCGCCGGCCCACGAGCTGTTGCTCCTCTCAGGGGTCCAACTGGCGAGGCGAATTCGCCGTAAGGAGGTAAGGAGAAGGGTGGGTGATGGCTTAGCCATCCTTCGGGGGCCCGGTGACGGAAAGCCGCCCCGCAGAGGCTTCTGGGAGATGTAGTGAAAAGCAGGGAAGGGGGGAGTCCTGCACCTGCCAGGAGCGGTGCCAAGCTCCAGGACGGGCCTGGAGATCTCCCGATCGGCAGGCCACAAAGATCAGTTTCCCCTGCTTTAGAGGGTAGACTCTCTGTAGCATAGCGATTAAGTGGTTGGGTTGCAAGTTAACACTCTGCTGGTTTGACTCTCACTACTGCCACAAGCTCAGCAGGTGGCCTCGGGTAAGCCACTCCTCCTAGCCCCAGCTGGATTGTGGGGATAGTGATAACACTTGACTTTGTTCACCACTCTAAATGGGCCACTAATCTGTTTAGAAGAGCAGTGTACAAGTGCCGTTATTGTTACAGACTGCTGCTCTGCAGGTGACCTTGGGTAAGCCGCTCTTCTCAGCCCCGGCTCCTCTGCTGGATTATGAGGATAATGATAGCACTGCCTTTGTTCACCACTCTGAGTGGTTCACCACTTATCTGTTTAAAAGAACAGTATATAATTGTTATGCCAATATAGATTAAAATCATATGCCAATAATCAATACTGAACAATACTAGGCCTAGCTTCTGTACTCTCTAGATGAACTTTTAAACTTTGCATGAACTTTCAGTGTATTTTTCTATGTGTAAGGTAATTCAGCAGGTGTGCTTTCATCCTTTCACAATTAATTAAAATAGTGGACTCTACCGAGATTGATGTTCCTCTGTCAGAGATTCAACCAATGGTGATCGCCCAACTTAACTTTTTCTTGACACTTGTCAGAGATTTATAGTATTCTCTTGCAGATCAGACTATGACATAATTTTTAACTAATTGGAAGGCTGTACTATGAAATTATGGATATTCAGTGAAGTGTCAAACCAATCAATATTTGTTTGTGCTATCATGTGAATAGACCCTAAATATTTGCATATGATTAGGTATATAATTGCAAACACAGAAAGAATAAGCAGGGTACTGATGGAAGAGATATCTTGGGAGAATCTAGGTGAGAACCTATTTCTACCTATGTATTTCATAGAAACTTTGAGCAATGTTAAACTTAGGATTTATTAAGAAATGTTAGTGAACTTATTTCTTATTGCCTTTCTATGTTCTGTTGTTACAGGATTCATATTAATAGCCATTTATATTTTGATTACTTGCTTCATTAAAAAACTAGGGTATATTTTCAATAAAGTGAAATAAACTCTAGATTGGTGTCTGTGTGTTTGATAAGGAGTTGCAAAGCAATATTGAACCCTATATAAATAAATGTACTGATAAACAGCTGGTTCAAAGAACTTATCTGTTTGACAGGTCTAAAGACTAACTGCTTTCGGCTTCCCCGGAGAGAGATCCATCTTTCTCCTGGCAAGTTGAAGCTTGGTTTTAGACACGGGCAACCATCCCGTTACATAATCATAGTTATTATTATCCCTGCTAAGGTCCCTCCCTTAGGTTGCCAACCTCCAGGTGGTGGCTGAAGATCTCCTGGAAGTAACAGGCCACAGAGTTCAGAGTGATTTCCCCCCACATATCTGAAGAAGTGACAGGGTTGCCAGGTTGCTCAAGCAGCTGGCGGGCAGTGGAGGTGGGGGGGTGGATGGAATCCTGTGCATGTGGACTTCAGTATCCTAACAGCATCACTTCCAGTAGTGAGTGACATCATCATGTTGCCACTGCGCCAGAACTGCTCTGGGTTTTGCCCATATACCAGGTCTTCACTTGCTGATGTAGTGACAGCATTTCTGGGCATACAGAAAGTGATATTGCCATGTGCTCTGCAGGCAGGCTGTGTCTAGGCTTCTTTTGAGTGAGGCCTCAGGCTTGGATGGCTAGTCTTAAGACACAGACTGGAGCTTGGAGCCCAGGGCTTGTGCCTAGTGGACCAGTGGAGCCAGCAAAGCAGGTTTAGAGCTAATCTGGCTCATCTGCACTTGCTAGCAGGTTTTCCTGCCAGGATCCTGTGAGGAATTACCACTCTCAGCACTACAAGGAGACTGCGTGCAGCCAGTCTGGCACTTTGCCTCCTTTGTGCCACCTCTGCCTTCCTCTACCATCAGAGTCGAAGAGGGTCCTGGGAAGACGCAGGCTCGAGTTCAAGTCCTACCAGGAGGCATAACACCTAACTTGTGTGTTGGTGGCATAGTTTCTCTTTCAGGCTCTGTCAGGGTGGCCTCTAGTGTTGCTAGTTCATTCTCGGCAGGTGCCTCTGCGGTGCTGAGCCCTCCCTGGTCACACTGGTCCTCCTCAGCCACCGACTTGGGCTCCTCAGGCTACTCCCCTGAGGATTCTGAGTCCAGGGTCCTGAGATGATCTGAGGGGGTCTTGACAATGTCACCTGGAAGGGCTCATGGCAACTGGGTAAGTCCCTCATTTCTTCCTCTACTGGCCAGCAGAGCAGCGGGGAGGAGGGGCACCTGGGGGCAGGAATTCCCTGTCCCAGCTGGGAGTCTGCCACCCCTAAGAAGGGAGCTCTGGCTCACAGAACCTCATTTTGAAATAAATCTCGTCTTTAAGGCGCCGCTGGACTTTTGTTTTATTTTGCCTTTGCCACCCACTCATAATTCTTATGGATTGATCATATTTTGGAAACTTTGTTGATAAGATACAGAATGTTTATTAAAGACTGAATTGGTGTTTAGAACACCTACTTCCCTCCCCCCCTTCAAATGTGGACGAAGCCATCTGTCATACACTGAAAACTCATTATGAATGAAGTTTGGCTGTATTTGGGAGTGAGGGAAGGGGGAAGTCTGTCAGCAACCTTCAGTTGGTCCTTTTGAGTTCCAGAAATAGGTGTTTGAGGAGAAAAGAGATTCCTGGAAACAGCAAAGAGCAATGGCAAGTACATGCTGCTGTTGTTATTAATCGACTAAGATGCCCTGTTGGAATAAAATGCATAATGTTATCTTGCTTCTCATATATCCCATTTGCCATACCAGGAAAACCTGAAATTCTTGTGTAGGATGATAATGAGGCATAATGGCAATTTGGTATTGGTTTCCTGTTTTCCATCTTCTTTAATAACTGAAACAACAACGCCAACACTCAAAGAGTACTTGTGCGCTTCATAAAACAGTCCTTGCAACAATTGTATAAGGTAGATAAGTATTATTTCCATATTTTGGCTGAGAATGAGAGAACTCCTGAAGCGCCAGTTCATATCAGAAAAATGATTCAAAAGAAGCACTCCCTGTAGCATAACTCGTCAGCCACTAGCTGTCCCAGCTGCATGTAAGATATTCAGTGAGATACTCATGGTGACACTGTGATTGCAATAGGTCGTTCGTCATCCTTGTTTTGTTCTGTGGCCACTGCGATGGTCTGAGTTGTCCACCGTTTGACAGTTGAAAAACTGGCAATTGTGGTTGCCGCTGTCTCCAAACCAGTGAAAGCATCGGCCGTTCTGTACAGCATCCCAACTCATTTTGTGAGTGTTTAAGGTCTGATGAAGAATAACAGTGCTGTTTGGCAACTCTCCTAGGCCTTCTTGTCAGGGTTCAATCTGTAACTCAGTCCCAAACCTGATCCCATAATTAAGACATTGGCCTGGAATTAAAGGGACTAATAAAAACTTGGCTCCATATGCCCAAGAGTATAGAGGTGTAATTGGCATGAAGGCGTGATGAGCCTCTAGAACCTCTCCTGTTTTTGAAACTTTTCCTGTCGCCTCCCAGTGCATGGTATGCTCTGAAGCCAAAGTTGGTTACATTCTTTGAGCAGTGCCTCATCTTTTGACCTGGTAGCTCCATCAGAAGCAAGACAGCCATGCAGAAGTCTGCAAGAAGAATGTGCTCCACCTTGTCTTTAAAAAAGAGGCCATTGCTTATCTTACCCTGTAAATGGGTAGGATCTATAGACATGGCTCCCAGCGGGTGGCATGGCCTGCCCGAAAAGATCAGGAAGGGGGCTGCCATACTTCTTTCTTTCCACATGATGTACTGTATAACACAGAATTGTTTTTATGAAGGGAATAGGGTTGTAGTTTTAATATCTGGCATTTTATAAAGGGAATAGGGTTATAGTTTTAATATCTGGGTGGGGAAATTAAATATTTGTTTTGCTTAGTTTATTGTCTATATCACTATTTTTGTTTTCTAATTTTGTAGTCCAGATTTATCGCACTCTGTTCTGTATATTATACTGTTTTACGGCATTGTTCTCCATTTTTAATCTTGTTTTATTGCCGTTTGTTGCATGTATGTAGTGCCATCTTTTACATTGTTTTCTAATTTTGCAATCCAGTCTTAATTATTGATATTGCTGTTTTTATTGTCATTATTACACTGTTTTAAAATTAGGTGAACTGTAGCTCGTCTCAGCGAGAAAAACAAATCATAAATGAATGAAATAAATGAAGTTTTGTTCGGGACTGCGTCTGCAGGTGGAAGACAGCTAATTTCATACAGTGCAATCCTAAGAATTTCAATGGGCTTAGACTGGAGCAAGGCTTTTTTCCAGCAGGAACGTGGGGGAACGGAGTTCCAGAACCTCTTGAAAATGGTCACATGGCTGGTGGCCCCGCCCCCTGATCTCCAGACAGAGGGGGGTTTAGATTGCCCTCTGCGCCGCCGAGCGGCGCGGAGGGCAATCTAAACTCCCCTCTGTCTGGAGATCAGGGGGTGGGGCCACCAGCCATGTGACCATTTTCTCTTAGGGCAACCCACTGAGTTCCACCACCTCTTTTCCCAGAAAAAAAGCCCTGAACTGGAGTAACTCTTCATAGGATTGCACTGATAGAGTCATAGAGCTGGAAAAGACCCCAAGGGTCATCTTCACAATACAGGAAATTCACAGTCCCCCCTCCCCAGTGATTCCTGTGCAACACCCAAATGAAGGCAAAACATCTGATATGACTTTAAATCTTGCTGGGTAACTTGGCAGGATTCCTGAATTACATACACAAGTATGCATATGTTTGTAACTTTTATAAAGAAGTCTCCACACACTAAAAATAGCACTGTCTCCCCCCCCTAGGGATGTAAAAATTCTAGAAATATTGAAACCATAGAAAGCCAGGGGAAAAAACGGTAGGGGAAAATTGAAATATATGCAGTACTTTATTATTGACAAAATTTATTTTACTGTTTCAGCAAGATAAAATGCAATATTTATAACTTAGCAAATAACATTTTACTGCCATACTTACAGAATTTTGAAATATAAATACCTCAGTTTTCTACACACAAAATTATGAATATAATTCTAGAGAGAACTGCAATATACAGTACTCTTTGCTACCTTAGCGCATATACCCTCTGTGAGGCATCTGAGAGGGAGGAAAAATAAGTTGATGGGGGGGGGGGGGAACTGTATTCCAGAAAAAATGTATTATTTGGACAGAAATATCTTACATAGTCGCAATAATGCTAAGTATATTTGATATCAAATTTTATAACATTGGAAAAATCTGCAGGTTATCTTACATAAAATTTTTTATATTACATATTTAAAGTGAGTAACATTTTGTCTTAAAAATCATGCCATTCATTTTAAAGGAGAAACATATCACAGGAGGTCCCTCCACTCTTTGGCACTGCCACAGAACAAATTTCAACAGGAAAAAATGGAAAAAAATTCAGTTTTTAAAAACTAAAAACTAAAGTCCCCGGGGATGACCTTTTTCTCTTGGACCATCACATCTTCAGCTTAGGGAGTCAATATCTTATTTGGTGGTGTTGGCTCGATTTTTTTTGTTTGTTTTAGGCTTTTTAAGAGGAGAAAGAACGAGTTGCCAAACGAAAAAGAGGGTCAAGTGCCTACATTTTACCTGTTGTACAGCAAAGTTTTATCAAGCGCAGCCTGGAATTCATGCATACGAAAAGCCACACCTGAATACCCTCATAATATGTAGCACTTCACAAAAATTCCACTGCTATACAGTTATTAAAGCACAGACGATCTGCTTTCTTTTTCTGTGGTTACTGTACAGACGAACATCCTGCAAAAATTAAAAAGTGAGTTTCAGGTGCAATTCAATGCTGGTTGCAAATCTGCAAAGGTTGCAGACGGCCAGGGTAGACTTTGGACACTAGCGAAGAGTGTTCCCTGCCGCTTGATCATTGAGGCTATTCAGAAGAGTCATCTGATCTTTATTCATCACGTACAGTGTTGTCTTCCTTATTCCTTCTCATGGCCAGTTTCCAGAAACTTGTTAGGATGTGGCAGGAACTGAAAATGGCAAACCCGACTAGTAACCGCCTGTATCTGTGGTATCCTGCTATGGCCGTGTGGATTAGTGCTCAGGGTAAACAGAACCGGAGCAGAAATGTGTGAAGTTGACACAAACTGACTCATCAAATGCAGCCGTGCAAAACGGTTGACTGTCAGGTTGATACAATTTACCCTGCAGACATTCTTCACTTGAACACAGTACCTGATTTTTGAGAATAGCCTCTGGGACTTGTGGACTTTCTTGAAGTGGGTGAAGGCTTAAGGAAGCCAGCACCAAGTTGCAAGGGATCAGTAACTGATAACAGTGGGCAGCATGAGCCACTGGCCTCTCCTTGAAATCCATTCTGACCAGCAGCATCCATTTCTCTGGTCATCCCCATTGAGGTTGTTTGCCTTCGCCTTTATGCTCAGAGTGGGGATTTAGTTATCACTTCATTTTATTTAGCACACTGTATATCACTGTTTCACCAAAATATTCAAGCTGTTGCAGGCGGGGGGGGGGGGGGAGATTTTATTTTTAATGACTGGCCAAAATTTATCCAGTGACCTTCATGGCTGGGGTGAGTGTGTTGCACCTAGGTTTTCCTGGTCCAGAGCCAGCACTCTTATCTACCACATCACACTGTCTGCCAACCAAATATTATCAGGGAGGAGTTGTAGCTTAGTGGAAGAGCCTCTGCTTTGCACGTGGAAGGCCCCAGGTTCAAGCCCCAGCATCCTCAGTTAAGAGGACCCAGTAGTAGGTGACGTGAAAGACCTCTGCCTGAGACCCTGGAGTCAGGGTGGATCAAAATCAGTGATTTTTTTAAAAAAATAAAAAATAGGTTTTTTAAAAATTTAAATTGGATTTTTTAAAATTTAAATTGGATTTTTGTAATAAAATGTTTTTGAGAAAAAAATCTATCTAACGATACAGTTAGCCATGTTAGTCTGTAGTAGCAAAATCAAAAAGAGTCCAGTAGCACCTTTAAGACTAACCAATTTTATTGTAGCATAAGCTTTTGAGAATCAAGTTCTCTTCGTCAGATGCATGGAACAGAAACTGGTCAAATATAGAAGAGGAGGGGGGAGGAGGGGAGGAGAGAGAAGAGGCAATGGGGGGGGGGGGAGAGGGAGGGTGCAACCAAAACATTCCTTTGCCAGTAAATGTAAACATCTCCTTTTGGAGTGGAGATTAATTGGCTTGTGTGAGGCTTCAAAGGAGTTTGCCGTGTTGGTTTGTAGCAACAAAACAACCAGACCATCCAATTCCAATGTAGTATAATTCTCTTTGTCAGATGCATCTGATGGGGAGAGCTGTGGTTATCGAAGGCTTATACTACATTGGAATTGGATGGTCTGGTTGTTTTGCTGCTACAAACCAACACGGCAAACTCCTTTGAAGCCTCACACAAGCCAATTAATCTCCACTCCAAAAGGAGATGTTTACATTTACTGGCAAATGAATGTTTTGGTTGAACCCTCCCTCTCCCCCCCCAATTGCATCTTCTCTCTCCTCCCCCCCTCCCCCCTCCTCTTCTATATTTGACCAGTTTCTGTTCCATGCATCTGACGAAGAGAACTTGATTCTCAAAAGCTTATGCTACAATAAAATTGGTAAGTCTTAAAGGTGCTACTGGACTCTTTTTGATTTTATCTAAAGATAGTTTGTATTTAAGATAGATTATAGTCCAAAGGTTATAATTGTGAAATAAGGATTTGTTTTTAATTATGTAGCATGAGGCTGTATATTCATGCAATGTTTAAATTTTTGGTAAACGAATTCCATTAATCTATTCACAATGTCATGCTCTTCCAGAGGTTTCTGTAAGATTATTAGGCAATTTTTCTTTATAAAAGATATTATCACAGATGCTTGGTTTTATGGTTCTCAAAACTGTGAATTTGTGTCTGCAGAGATCACGTCTCTTCTTTACAGCAAAAAGGTTATAAAATAAACATGCACAGTTGAGAAAAAGACCTTAATCCCATCGTTCCTTTGCAAATCTTTGTACACAGAACCAACCCCTTACCTCTTAAGCGCTAAGTTTCAAAAAAATTCAATGAATAGAAGATGGTTGGGAGTAGAATAGATCTGCACAAGAAGCTAAGTGTGAGGAGTCTCTATGTAGAAAAGAAAGATTTAAATGTAGTCTTACTGACTAGTGATTTAAATCATGTTTTAAATTGATTCGATTTAAATCAAATCCACCCTGCCGGGAGTGCTGCTGCCACTCTGAGTAGACAACACTGCCCTTGATGGACTGATGGTCTGATTCAGTCTAAGGCAGATTCGTGTGTGATCTTTTATATAAATCAAAGCTTTAAAGTACAGAGTTAAAAAGCTCCACCACCACTCTGAACACGAGCTAGCCCGGTAGTGGGAAAAATACATTTAATCATTTTCTTATCCCATGCAGGTGACATGTGTAAGTGTCATTGAAACTTACATTGGGAGGATTAAAGAAGTCAACCCACTGATCAATGCAGTTGTCAAGGACAGGTGAGAGCCAGAAAAAGAAATCCAGACTTCCTGTTCAACAGGTTTGGAATTTGGGGAGAGAGAGAGAGGCGCGTGTGGTGCTCCGCTTGAGGCTCTCTGTTATTTCTGACATTGAACTGTTTTGTCAGAACACAGAATGCTTTGAAACACTCTGTTACATTTGCTATACGATCACAGCCAAAGTGGCTAATTTGCAGGCTGCTGTATCCCCATGAAGGGCTTCTCAGTCCTTTCAGTGACCTTGGACATTATGTTTTCAAACTAAGAACGTGCTGCTGCATCAGAAAAAAACATAAGAAAGAGCCCTGCCGGATCAGACCAGCGGTCCATCTAGTGCAGCATTCTGTTTCATACAGCAGCCAACCATTGCCCTGGAGGGTCAACACACGGGGCACAGAGATGCCAAAGCCTTTCCCCAGTGTTGCCTCCTGGCATCGGTAGTCAGATGTGTATTGCCTCTGAACACTGAGCTTCCTTTTAGTCACCATGGCTGGTAGCCATTGATGGGACCTCTCTTCCACGAATCTCTCTTAATCCGCTTTTAAAGCTGTCTGTGCTTGCTGCCATCACTGTGTCCTTGGGCAGCAAAGTCCACACTTGAGTTAAGAAGTATTTCCGTTTGTCCATCCTGAATCTCTTGCCCATCAGCTTCATTGGATGCCTTCAAGTTTTGCTCATTTGGGAGAAGGAGAAAAAATTCTGTGCCCACTTCCCTTGTAACTGAGTATTCTGTCTCCCACAACAATTGGTTAGAAGCTTTGGGATGCTTACAAGCACAGGATGAAAGAAAAAGCCATTCCCCACACTCTTTGTGTCCAGCATGTCTTATTCAGAAGTTCTATACATTTAAGTGTTTGGTTATCCCCCTTGTCTAGGCTTATCTTTCAGAAATCCTGTTTATAAAAGGCGAGTAGTGCGGGATGCCATTGAATAGTCTGGCAGTGCCTACTGTAATTTTTCAAAAATGGGTAGCGTAGCCTCTCCCTGCTGAATTCTGTTTAATCTGGGGGTGCATCACGTGAAGAGGCACCTGTTCCCCTTCCACACTACAACAGTCCTTTTCTGCTAAAAACTTTCAAAGCTTTGGACCTATTTTGTGCCCAAGAACCGGAGCAGAACTGCACATCTCATCTGACACAAAGCTGGGGTTTGGGTTCTGTTCGTCTTGAGTTCAGCTGCTACCCTCTTTAATGCTCAGTGAAGGGGTCTGAAGAGGTTGCCAGAGGATGCTGACAGCTGCAGATCTGCTCTTGCTCCCCTTCCTGAAGCTCTGCTCCCACTTCACTGCTGACTGAACCCAAAGTAGAAATTTGGCAGAAGCATGGGAGCGGGGAAGGGCCGGCATCATCAGAGAGGCGGGTCAGGGTACAGCTGGAGACTGACCGGTTTTCTCTCTCCTAATCCAACCGTCCCTCCTAGGTTCGAGGCAGCCCTGCAGGAGGCCCATCAGGTTGACAAGTTGGTCTCTGAAGGCCACGATGATGAAGAGTCACTGCAGGAAAAGTTCCCCTTCCTCGGGGTCCCTGTCTCCATCAAAGAGGCCTTTGCGCTGCATGGTATGTACTTTTGCGTATCCTTCTTCACCTAGTCTCTGACTGTCCTCTGCAGCCGTTGCTTCCTTTGTTCTATCCTCTTGCCTTATCTTACTAGCAGCTCACTTTTCTTTACTCCTGTCCGATGGGATGGGCCTGACTGGTAGAACTCGTCTTTCTTCTCAGCCTTGTCACTGCATTACTAAAATGAATATTTCATAGTCCCTAACTACCTACTACCTTTTGACCCTGCCTTTCCTGCCAGAAGCTGGTGGAAGTGCTGTACATGATTCTCTTTTCCCCTCTTATTTTAATTTCGTGTGACAGGCGAAGGGGTGGGCAAAGCACCCTGCAGCTCCCAAGTGGAGCTTCAGCAGCTAATAGCTGCTGAGGGTTGGGAAGCTGAGAATGAACCGTTGAGTTTTGACAGTTAACGAGACACCTGGAGATGAGAGTTGAGGGGGTTGGCCTCAGCAGGAGAGAGGGCTGAGCGCCACCTGCATAGGGGGAAGGGTTTTTCATTAAAGCTGCAGCCTGAAGAACACTTTCCAGGAAGTAAGCCCATAGAAGAAAATGGAACTTCTGAGCAGATCTGTTTCGGATTACTCCCTGAGTCAGATTATACTTTCCAGGGAATTGAGTAGAAAACGTGCTACTGAGTTGCCATGGCTATGCTGTGTGACTTATGGACCAAAGTTATTCAAGGAAGGTGTTTCATGGCATGAACAGTTCAAAAACTTTAATCCCTGATGCCTGTTATAATGATCTCAGTTCAGTTTGTGTAGTATGAAATAAAGCTTGATATGGTTCTCTTATAAAGAAAAATCCTGTCATTCTGTCAAGATTACCTCATCCCTTGGCCCCACAGATTCAGGTGGGTTCTCTATCCAAGCAGAAGTCTATCCCAGAACTATATTCCTGCTGGTATCCCTGGTGCAGCGGGGACAGGACAGGTGACAAATTTGGGATTGCATCTGGTGAGATCCTTTATATTAAAAGACACACCCCAGGAATGTCATACAACAAGCCTGTGACATGAGGCTGAGAGTGGGCAGCTGGTCCAGGGTCATCCAGTGAGCTTCATGACATAATGGTGATTTGCACCCAAGTCTCCCAGATTCTAGTTCGACATCCTAGTTGCTACACCACAGAGGTTCCTGTGTTCCATTCCTCCTAATTTGCCCCTGCTGTGACCTCTTATCCTGTGCTCAGCATATCTTATATGACTCCTGTTTTGTTCATGTAAGGCTATGTGCCGCACAGGGATACCTGTAACTGTTTTGGTTTCAGTTTATTTTGGCTTCAATTTATTTGCTATCCATTAGCTTTTCCAATCTTTCTCTCATCTAATTGCTCAGTTTTCTGTTTGCCTGCTTTTGAAGGTTCCTCCTCTCAGGGCTTTACTTGCATGACCAGAATGTTTGCATGCTAGTAATTTTAGCTTTTTTATTTTTAAAAAGGGCAGTGGCCAGTGTTCCATGCCATGATAGTTGTATCACGTTCATATAATTTATCACGTAATTTATTAACATTTTTGTGGAGTCATTATCTGTACTTTAGAACCAAACTAAAAACAACAAACTCCCATTGGTGGTCACACCACTCCAAAAACTTGTTCAGTTTTCCCAGTAATTTTTTAATCGTTCTGTTTGCCATAGAACGAGCAGTACTTACATAAAGAGTAGCTCAGGACTTTGTTTTGACACTCAACATCTTTTTTCAAAAATGCAGCGTGCCCAGTTCTAAAATGAGCAGAAAAACAGGCGTAATTGATGGCCAAACATTTAGGCCCTTTGCAGGCTTTCAGGCATTAATGGCCTCATCGTCTCCTGCTGTGAAACACACCTTTCTGACACTGTTGCTGTGGATATAAAAAAAGAATGATTTGCTTGATGTATAGAATTTGAATTATTCGATTTCCAGTATTTAATCCACAATATAACACACATTCAGATTTCTTTGCAATATCCTACAAAACATAAAAACAAGGTGAGCCCTGCTGGATCAGACTAGTGGTTCATCTAATCTACATCAGTTGTCCTGAAGGGCAGTATATGAACCGAATGTTGTTGTTGTTGTTATTATTATTATTATTATCCTGTTTACAGCAGCCAACCAGTTGTCCTGGAGGGTCAGCAAACGGGCCCCTGAGGCCATTCCCAGATGCTGCCCCCTCACACTGAGTTTCCTATCTTTTTAACTGTTAAATGTCATAACCAGGGCTTTTTTTTCTGGGAAAAGAGGTGGTGGAACTCAGTGGAGGAACTCAGGAGCACACAATGATGTCACTTTGGGTCAGCTGGAACAAGGGGGGAATTTTTTAAAGTTAAATCGCCCTTGGAGAAAATGGTCACATGGCTGGTGGCCCCACCCGCTGATCTCCAGACAGAGGGGAGTTTAGATTGCCCTCCGCGCGGAGGGCAATCTAAACTCCCCTCTGTCTGGAGATCAGGGAGCGGGGCCACCGGCCATGTGGCCATTTTCAACAGGTGCCGGAACTCTGTTTCACCATGTTCCAGCTGAAAAGAAAGCCCTTGTCATAACCAAAGCCATGACTGGATCTGTCTGCACACGGGAGATAATCAGCCTAGAACTTCCTGATGACTTGGCAATTTCTTGTTTGTTAGCCACATCTATATTTTTGTATGCTGCATGCTACCTTTTTGAGAGAGAGAATAATTTTTAAACTGCCTTTCTCCCCTCAAAAACTCAATAGTGGATTGTAATGGAAATAACAAACCAAAAACAATTGTTTTAAATCAAGTAAATTGTTTAAATCAAGTAAGTAAATAACTTTTATTCTAAGTAGAACAATGTATTTTACAGGACACAGCAAATACATTTTCATAGGTGTGTGAACTTGCCCTCCAGTAATAGCATTTTAAAAGCTTTGGCTGTAGTTGCGTTTCAACATACCTAAGGACTGCAAAATTTCAACAACTTCCTTGATTATAATGCAACCCTTTGATATAATTGAAATGACCCTGCTACAATTGGCCACAACTTTCTACTGAGGTTAATTTCATTTTCTCCTCTCCAAAGGCTCTGTCCTTTTCATCTCCCCTTCTGGGAGGTGAAGATGAAATTAACAAACCCTCTCAGGAGCAATTTCTGTGGGCTCTGTGTAGAGAGGTGAAACGGTGACAGACCCTTTCTTTCTGAACTATGCTTCCTGGCTAACATGGCATTTCCCTACACTTGAGCCAGTTTGGTGTAGTGGTTAAGAGCGTGGGACTCTAATCTGGAGAGCTGGGTTTGATTCCCCACTCCTCCACTTGAAGCCAGCTGGGTAACCTTGGGTCAGTCACAGCTCTCTCAGAGCTCTCTTAGCCCCACCCACCTCACAGGGTGTTTTGTTGTGGGAATAATAATAACATACTTTGTAAACCGCTCTGAATGGGCATTAAGTTGTCCTGAAGGGTGGTATATAAATCAAATGTTGTTGTTGAGCATCCTCATGTAAGATGTCTTGTGTAGAGAGACCCCTAGAGTGATTCCGCACACGTTGGATAATGCACTTCCAATCCTCTTTATAGATCATTTGGAACAGATTTTTTTGTGTACGGAACAAAAAATCCACCTCAAACGATTGATAAAGTGTACTGAAAGTGCATTATCCAATGTGGGTGGAATCAGTCCTAGTCTGACACTAACCACTCACTATCTTACATAGGCTGTCTCTTGATAAAGAACTCAGATTTTGTGTTTTCAAAATTCCCACCCACATCAGTGCCATTTTCCTTCTGTTAGCTCCTTTCAGTCTCCATTTTCTGGCTGCAACACTGGAGAGCTCTTTAAAAAATAAAGAAACCATTTATTGTTATTCTGCTGCAGCAAAGCTCCACAATGAAAAGGGCTAGAGACTGGGTTAAAAAAAATTCAGAGGAATGAGTGGATCATGGTAGTAGATCATTTTAATTGAGGAGAAGTAGTTCTGTAAGATCAAAGAAATGGCTCAAAGGGAAAAGACCTTATAAAGCATATATATATGTATGTGCCGTCAAGTTGCAGTCTACTTATGTTAACCCAGGGCAAGCAAGGAGCAGAAGTGGTTTGCCGTTGCCTTCCTCTGTAGAGTCGTCTTTGGATGGTCTCCCATCCAAGTACCAACCTAGCTGAGCTTCCGAGATCTAATGAGACTGGGCTGTACCTGCCCTTCTACCATCCCTTATAAAGCATAGGATGAACAAAATCAGCTCTTCAGTTTCATGATTTTAAAAACCTTTGCCTTCTAAGTGTTGCTTTGCCTGGGTTAGCAGAGTGGATGTGTTGCTTCAACAAGAAGGAATATTTGAACAAAGAGGGCAGCTTGTTGCTCTTCTCCCAAACCAAACACTATTCCCTAACAATAAAAACACCCGAGAAGCATCAGAATCAAAGGTTTACGTCTTGTGCAGAATCATAGAAGAATTGCAATGTATCTGTAGTCTTCTGTACTACATGCTAGTTTTAGGCAGTGGTGGAATAAAGAGTAGAACTTTATTACCTTTTGGGAGGCAGCTGCTGTGGACTGTGGACTCAATAGTCTTTATCTATGGGAGCGCAGCCAGCATGTAATCTTGGCTGCTCTGACTCATTTGTTTCTTCTCTGGTCATGATAGGACAGCCCAACACCTCTGGCATGGTTAACCGCCGCAACATACTCTCTACAACTGATGCCCTGGTGGTGTCACGGCTAAAGCAAGCTGGCGCCATCCCGCTGGGCGTGACCAACTGCAGCGAACTCTGCATGTGGTTTGAGTCGAGCAACCGTGTCTATGGCCGGACCAACAACCCGTATGACTTGAGATGCATAGTGGGAGGCAGTTCAGGTGAGTTGGGCGGGCCCTCTTCGTAAGCATGTCCTTGAATAACCGGATGAATGGGCTGTGAGTTAACCAGGCCTCCTGAGAGTGAATTGTGCACAATAGCAGGTGCTATTGTGTAGGGGACAATAGAGATCTGATGGTTTTGTGTACAAGAAAAGTTCTTAAAGACCTCAAATGTGAAATGGCGGATGGTCTAACTAGCATTTGTTTCTGAGACTGGCCTCCCTGTCAGAGGACTGGACAGTAGCAAATTTATTTTATTTTATTGATGTCATTTATAGTCCGCCTTTCTCGCTGAGACTAAATGCGGATTACGTAGTGTGAGATTAGTACAGTCAGTATCAAGGACGTTTCCATAAACAATGCCATCGGGTAAATACATGCGAGTTTACAAAGATGTAACATTAGCAAAAGCTCAATTCAGAGTTGGAGAAATGCTGAAACGGAGCATAAGAAATTCTAGGACTGACATTAGACGACATAGAACTACCCAGTAGGGTCATACTTAAAACAACAGGTAGTACATAGGAGCACATACTTCAAGCAATAGATAGTATTTACGGCAACGCAGTGGTGAAGTCTGTGGTCCCTAACTCATTAGCGAAGCATCTCTTTGAGATCATCTCCCTGCAGTACAGCCCTCCTATCTATGTAAAAAGCCTATTTGAAATATAACACTGGTTTTCAAAAATGGGTCCAGAAGACATCCATCAAATTACAGGCCAGTTTGCCTAATATCTGTTTTGGGTACATTAATAGAAACTTAGTATAGATAGAAATGTTAAGCACGTGGAAGAACAAAGCCTGCTGAAGGAAACTTAGCATGGCTTCTGCTAAGGGGGGGAGCGGTTCTGTCTCATTAATCTTTTAAAGTTCTTTGAGAGGGTTACTGATGGTGGGAAATAAACCATGAGGTCCCACAAGGATTAGTATTGGGTTAGGGTTAATGCTATTTAATTTGTCCATAAATTTTCTGAAACTGGGGAGTGAGTACAGTAGTGGCCAAGTTGGGCTCAATCTGTGCTTAACCGCTGAGACTCCTTCACCTGTATAACGTGTATAACGAAGGTGCTAATGTGTTTTAATATACTTCTGTGTATTTTTATCATTATCATTTTATCACTTCTTGTTTATGTTTTACGTGTTTTACTTGGTCAACTGTGATGGCCTTTGGCCGCATGCAGTAAACATTCTGATTCACTTGGGATGGTGAAAACAAAAACAAAAACAAGATTGCAAAGAGCTCCAAGAAGATCTCTCCGGATTTGCTGAACGAGCAACCATATTGCAGATAGTGTTAAGCGGGATGGATCCAACCATCCTCTGGGGAACTTTCCTCCTGGCAGGTTGGAGGAAGAGCCACTTAAGCGGGAGGATCTTTAGTTCAAGTGCCTGACAAGAAGAGGCACATTGGAACAAAAAATCCTGGTGTATATTCCATCAACCATGGATTTCACAGAGTGGAACCTTTCTGCTTCCCCCTCCTACTGTAGCTCACAGTGCCTGCCCCACCCCAGTTTTATTCCTCAGTCAGCAGACCCTTGGAAGCAGCAGAGGATCAAAGCGGTGGTGTGCAGTGAGATTAAATAAAAGTACATGGTGGTGACATCATCCCTGAAGAAGGTACTGATGTGCTTAGCCAGCATGCATGTGAAAGAGATCACAGAGAAGATTCTGTGTGTATCGGTCACTCCGTTTTGTCTTGTGCTGCTCTGTTAACCTGGAATTGCTTTCTTGCAGGGGGAGAGGGCAGTATCCTGGCAGCTGCTGGCTCTGTGATTGGTGTAGGCTCAGATATTGGAGGCAGCATCCGTATGCCTGCCTTCTTCAATGGCATCTTTGGACACAAGCCCACCACAGGTACCAATGGCCAGTTCTTACTGTGAGCATTCTTTTAAGGGAAAGAGAAGAGGAAGTTTTCCTTATGTCTTTATCTTAAGCAGTGGGACTTATTTCCTTTAGTTCAAGTGCCTGACTTTTTTAAAAAGTTTGTTTGTCGGACCTATATTGTGCCCTTTCACCAAGGAAGTCAGAGAAGTATTGTGTGGTTAAACTTGCTTCTGTTCTCAAAAGCTTGTCAAGCTGAGAGAGAATGTCTGACCAAAATCACCCAGTGTACTTTACGGCCAAATAAGGATCTGAACACAGAACTTCCTGCTCTTGAGTTCAGCACTGTAAGAACTATATTTCACTGGGTCTCAGAATTTACCTAGAGCACAGAGCACTCGTTTTGGGGGTTCTCAGATGCTGAGATCCTTTTTGCACTCTCGCTTTGCTTCTGATCTTGTCAAAAGTGAAAGTTCATTGATTTGGCCTGTTTTTGTAAGACTCATTATGCTTCTCCACCTCTGCGTCAGATTTCTCTCTAACGTTAATTGTCCACACAGTCCCAAATTGGAAAAAGAGTTCTGATTGGAAGAAAGATGCTTATTTCA
This sequence comes from Eublepharis macularius, assembly GCF_028583425.1. Taxonomy (NCBI): domain Eukaryota; kingdom Metazoa; phylum Chordata; class Lepidosauria; order Squamata; family Eublepharidae; genus Eublepharis; species Eublepharis macularius. The sequence continues at coordinate 22,522,372 of NC_072802.1, forward strand.
TTGCACATCATTTGTTTTGCACACTTGTTAAACGGCTAAAGCAATCAAATGCCAACCCTCCTGCCTGAGAATCTCTCCTCCTCTCGCTCCTCCTACAACTGTAGCATGTGCAAATTCTGGCTAAACCCATCTTGTTCTGAGAGGTTAAGGCAGTATCTTCTTGGCTGCTAAAACTAGAATCTGTTGTGAAGCCTTGTGGGATCTCCTCATGCCACAGAGGCTGTGCCTTGATAATCCAGCTTGCTTTTTTTGCTTTGGGTGATCCTGATTGCTGTGATTGTATGCAGAGTGATCTATAATTACACTTCAAGTCATCCAGAAAACTTTAGATTACATGTATGTAATAGGGTCGCTAATTCCAAGTTGGGGGAACCCCTGGAGATTTTTGGGAGGACCCTGGAGAGGGCAGGGTTTGGGGAGGTGAGGCACCTAGACAGGGTATAATGCTATAGAGTCCACCTTCCAAAGCAGCCATTTCCCCTGGAGGAATTGATCTCTGTGGTCTAGAGATCTGCATCCTTTGGAATTGTAGTTCTGGAAGATCTCCAGGCCCCACCTGGAGCTTGGTAACCATAGTATGTAGATGGAATGTAGGCAGTTATCGGAGAGACAAGGCAAGAGAACTGTAGTGCTGGAGGAAGGGCTGAGTGCCCCGATTAGAAAAGGAGGTAAATTAGAAGAGGTTTTTTTTGTAATCCAGGAATAAATCTATATTTTCCTGCAATACTAGTGTACAAAATGTACATAGATGATTTATTCATAATTATTACAGATAGAACCATTGTAAAAGACCTACGTGATTGGATGAACCCTGTAAATAACAATGTCCAATTCACTTGGTCTTCGAGTGAAACATCTATTAACTATTTGGATGTTGCCACTTGCCACACTACTGAGGGCACACTGGAGATTCGGCCATTTTGCAAAGAGATGGACAGAAATGCATATTTGCATTTTCAATCATTCCACCATTTATATTTACATAAAAATTTCCTTACAGTCAGGCTTAAAAAAAATTCAACACAGGAAATTGATTTCAACCTGGATAGCAAACATTTGGAACAGGATTTTTCTGCCAAAGGTTTCCCTCTTATATCATCAGGGATTGTAGACAATGCGCAGTGGCATGGGATAAAAGAGAACTCTTGAATGCACAACGAAACACCAAGGACGACAGAGCGACTTCTGCCATTGACTACACTCCCCTGGCTAACTTAATTAGACGGGTAGTATATAAGTACTGGCCGCTGGTGCAGGACCTGCCAGGATGTAACAACCCTCCCTGGGTAACTCTTCACAAAACTAAGAGCTTCTGCGTTCATATATGCGGGATTGCAAGCATTAGAGATCTTCCTAAAGGACACCATAAATGTGTCCGCTGTTCCACTTGTAATTTGGTTGTACCCATAGAGTTGGTTGGGACCCTGGGTTTACTCAAGGATGACTTTTCGAAGTGTAACACCTGTAATGTTGTGTATTTAATTCAGTGTCCATGTGAGAAAATGTATGTAGGGAACACAACTCGGGCTATAAAAACACACATACAGGAACACCTCTCAAGAATCCGTTGCAAGGCTGAAGATGCCCCTACGGTTCCCCATTTTATACAGGCAGGACACAGTGAAAAGGAGCTGAAATACACCGTGCTTTATGTCAGCAAACTTAAAGATCCTGCTTTTATTAAGAGAGATTTTTTGAGAAAAGAAGCTTGGTGGATCTTCAAATTAAACAGCGTTAGTCCTAATGGGTTGAACATAAACAATGATCTGTCTTGTTGTTTATGAGGGTGTGTCCTCTGGTAGGACTAACCCTTTAAAAATTTCCTGTAACTTGCTTATAAAGTAAAGAGGCATGTAATTACAACTACGCGCCGGGAATTGGAGGCAGATGCTTGGAGAAGCTGTAGGAACTGTTTGGTATTTATGCTTGTGAGTACTGGTCCAGTGTTTTAATTTTATATTGCTTATAATGGAAATATTTTGTGATTGGACTGCTATTGATTTTTGTAACTGGCTTGATGAAGAATAATTTTGAAATGGGGAAACCCTGCTAGCTGCCCGTCGCGAATACAACTGGATTAACTGTAAAGAGTTCCCATCATACTACACACTGGACCGTTCATGAATTCTATATTGAATAATCGGAATTGAATTGTATTAGAGAATACTTTACTCAGGTTCCTTTCATGGTACTATATATTCAATACACTGAGTAGCTATGGTCACCTTATGAATAGGTGCTAGCACTTTGCATATTTGTATAGGAATGTACTGTTCTTATGTATACAAAGCACATCACACTTTATAACAGACTAGCAACAAAGCCTGTTGTGGGGGAAAATACAACGGGCTCTAGAAAGGGGAGGACAGGCAGGCATTACCTCCTCCTCCACACCTGATTCTGGCTGAGTGAAGGAGGGTGGGCATTGTGACCTGCTCTGTGCCTGATCTCGGCTGGGTGAAGGAGGGGCGGGTATTGCCACCTGCTCCACTCCTGATCCCAGCCGAGTGAAGGGGGAGTGAGCATTGCTTTCTGCTCCGTACCTGATTCCAGCTGGGTGAAGGGGAGCAGGCATTGCCTCCTGCTCCACTACTGATGCCATCTACATGAAGGCGGGGGGGGGCAGGCATTGCCACCTACTCCGCTCCTGATCCTGGCTGGTGAAGGTGGGGGTGGGCATTGCCACTTGCTCCGCTCCTGATCTCAGCTGGGTGAAGGGGGGCGGTTCTACCTGCTCTGCTCATGATCCCAGCTGAATGAAGGCAGGGGCGGGCATTGCCACCTTCTCCATGCCTGAACCCAACTGGATGAAGGTGGGGGACAGGCATTGCCGCCTGCTCTGCTCCTGATCCCGGCCAGTGAAGGCGGGGGTGGGCATTGCCACCTGCTTTCCTCCTTACCCTTGCCTGGGCTTCCCACTGCAGTATGCTGTCTGGAGGGACAGGCTGCCTTGCCTGGGCTTCCTTTTGCAGCAGCACCCTCTTGTGGCCCACCAGGTAAGTAAGTGAGTAGTCTGGGACACACTCTTATATATAGTAGGATTTCTGTATTTGAGTGCGAAATTTATTTTGATTGCCTACTCTTGTGTTCAGACCTGGCTGCCTTTAAATACCACTTTGCCTTACATGCATTAAATGATATACGAAGTATACTTACATTTATTGAAGTTGTTATTTATTGATTGATATTTATCTTCTGTATCAGTCTATTTAGTTAGCTTGTCACGGCGTGTCTCTTGTTCTGAGTCTGTTTACCGTGACTCTCTCCACTAAACTCAGGCAACCCTTGGCGTATGGTCGAGATCACCACTGAAGGTACCGAGTGCTGTGCATAAATCAGAAAAACCTCCAGTGCAGTACAGGGCCAAACAGGAGCAAATACCCGGTGCATAAAAAGTCTGAGTCACACAGTTCAGAAGGGTCAAGAAGTTTTCATGGAGGACTTACCTTCTTCACTAAGTAAAGTTTTTGTAGTAGTGTTTTTTTGTAACTGTATCCTATTGAACATAAGTTAAGCTTGCAGCTGTATCTAAAGACGTCTTGAAATATAATGCTAATCTTTTTGTTTAATAGCATGTGAATTCTGTCTGGTTATCCTTTCCCTCAAGAATAATCGTCCTTGCAAGAGAATGCCAATCAAACTATCTTCTTTGTCACAAATCAACTGCGTTCTTTGCCTGTGTCTAGGTGTTGTTCCCAATGATGGGCAGTTCCCTGAGGCTGTAGGTATACGGAAGACTTTCCTGGGCACGGGCCCCATGTGTCGTTACGCAGAAGACCTGGAGCCCATGTTGAGGGTCATGGCTGGACCGAGCATTGCACAGTAAGCGATTCTCATCTTATCACTCTCCCCTGTATAGAAGTAATCCTAATCTCTTGTAAGAAGTACAGAGTTTATTTTGGTACCTGGCATTGATATTGTTGGCTTCCCCCCCCCCCTTACAAAGAAAGCCTCATGGTAAGGACACTGTTCTCATGGTATTGAACCTTCTGTTAGGGAGTCCCACCAAGAGCAGGTGATAATAGCCAGATATCCCTTGACAAAGCAGTCGTTGCCGCAGCCGCCTGTGGAAATATGAGCTGATACCCCTTTAAGTCAAAGCAGAGGCTTCCTCCCTGAGGCTCAATTGTTTTCTTTTTTTGGTTCCTGTTCAGATTGAAGCTGGATAAAAAGGTATCTCCGGAGAACATAAAGTTCTACTTTATGGAGCATGATGGAGGTTCTCTTTTTGTCTCTCCAGTGGACAAAGAAATTCTTCAAGCTCAGCGGAAGGTAAGAAGGAGGCCATACAGGGTTAGTCAATCACTGGAGACCAATCATTCTTAAAGGATGCCTAGGTAGAAGTTTAAATAAATTGCAGCTCAGCCTTTGTGAATTTAATCTGTCTATGCTATCATGTACCCTTTGGGATTGTGCTGGCCAGAAGCTTAAGAAGTAATGGGAGGATTGTGTTAAAGATAAGAATGGACTGAGGGTTGGCTGTGCCCAGTGTCTTTTCACTGTAGGAAATCAAAATGGCGGACTTAGGGGAGGTGCCTTGGAGCTCCATCCTTTGAACTAAGGTGCCAACAAAAAGAAACAGTTCTTCACTGGAGGAGAGATCAGCTTGTGGGATTCACTGCTGTGGGATGTGGTGATGGCCCTTCGTTTAGTTGAGTCTGAAAAGTGGCGAGACAAAGCCATGGAGGGCTGGTTCCTGAGTGGCTCAAGGCCATGTTAATGAAGTGAACATGGAGGTTTCAGAGGCAAAGAAACCTTTTGATCCCGTCACTAGAGGGCAACAACGTAGGGGAGACTTTGGCCTCCATCCCCTGCTTTGGTAGGCCTTCTTCGTGGATTGGATTGGGCACTGTGTGAAAGAGCATGCTAGACTAGATGGATCATTGATCAGATCCCATGCACCTGCAGTTATATTCTTACGACATTGATGTCCTGTTGAGCGGCGATGAATGGATAGAGCACTTCTGTCTCACGGGCCGTTGTTGTGGGGCATCATTCCCTCTCCTTTGCTGCAAGGGAGAGTTGATGCAGGCGTGCCTTTCGGCTTCCTATTGTAGTTGCAACTTACATGCACATGATGAAAAACGACCAGCACATTGCGCTCTCCAGCTTTAATAGCGGTCACTTGAAGCCCAGGGCCGTTCAGCAGCTGCTCACAAGTTCGGCTGTGACTCGCCAAACTTGTATAAAATAATCTCCTTGCATGTATGAATCAGCCCTCTGCTGTCTGCAGCCGAGGCTTCCAAGGCAAGGGATGCTGCTACTGTCCTCTGTCTCCAGCGGAGCTGTGTTAGTATTATTTTGCTCTCTCTTTTCCGATGTAATGGGGAGGAAGGGTTCAAAACACCCTTCACCGCATCACTTTCCTTGGGTATAAAAGCAGCCAGAGGCTTTTGTGGAACTCCATTTACAAATGAATAAAGGACGGATCCAGCATTACAGCAATGCAACATACCAGCAGGTTTGGGTCAAAGGGGGTAGAATTTATTTATTTATTTATTTATTAGATTTTTGGTCTGCCCTCTCCGCCAGGCGGGCTCAGGGCAGACTACAACATTTCAATTGACATAAATAACAACTAAAAACAGATACAACATTATACAAATAACATTAAAACAACTTTATACAATAAATACAATACAGCTTCTCTTCAGATGGCGGCAATAAAATACTACATTTCAGGGCCTAGATCATATATAGGATCATATATAGGGTGGTGGACAGATCTTTAGTGTGGCTGGTGGGGGCCCAGCCTAGCCTCTACCATATGCCTGGCGGAACATCTCTGTCTTACAGGCCCGGCGGAAAGATAACAAATCCCGCCAGGCCCTGGTTTCCTCAGACAGAGGTCCACCAGGTCAGTGCCAGGACCGAAAAGTTCCTGGCTCTGATCAAGGCCAGGCGGGCCTCCCTTGGGCCAGGGACCACCAACAGTTGTTTATTTGTTGAACGAAGCATCCTCTGGGGTACATATGTGGAGAGGAGGTCCTGCAGATATTCTGGGTCCAGTCCACATAGGGCTTTATAGGTCAACACCAAAACCTTGAACCGGACCCGGTACTCAACCGGCAATCAGTGCAGCTGGCGTAGTATAGGTGTTATATGTTCCCTAACTGGGACCCTTGCAATTACTTGCACAGCTGCATTTTAGACCAGCTGTAGCCTCCGGATCAGGCCCAGGGGAAGCCCTGCATAGAGCGAGTTGCAGTAGTCTAATCTAGAGGTGACCATTGCTTGGATCATTGCAGTTAAGTCATGGGTTGATAGGTAGGGGACAAGCTGCCGGGCCTGTCTTAGATAGAAAAATGAAGACCGGGCAACCGCTGCGACCTGTGCTTCCATAGTCAGGGAGGCATCCAGGATCACCCCCAGGCTCCTAACTCTCAAAACCAGTGCAAGTAGCACTCCACCAAGAGCGGGGAGCCTGAGCCCCACGCCCATAGCCCCCAGACCCACATGCAGGACCTCCGTCTTTGTGGGATTTAATTTCAACCGATTCGGCTTCAACCATCCAGTCACAGCTTCGAAGGCACGCTCCAAGACATCTGGGGCAGAGTTGGGCCGTCCGTCCATCATCAGATATAGTTGGGTGTCATCAGCATATTGATGACACCCAAGTCCGAAACTTCACACCAGCTGGGTGAGGCAAATAAATGGGAATGGGAGGCAAATAAATCTGCCTTTTGATAGGGCAGTTTCTGCCAGAAAGAGCAGACCCCGTTCATCTCAGTAGGGCTTATGCAAAACATTGCCTCAGGGGGAGTCACTGGAAGAGGACGCCATTTCATTTTTCTGGCTCAGCCACCAGTGTGACTCGGACTAGTCCTAATTAACTGATGTTGTTTGCTACCAACTGGTCGGTTCCATCCAATCAAAAGGAAGTCAGTTTCTCCACTTTGCATAAGTTTCTCTACTTTGTGTAAGAGAAATTCCACGTGATTTTGCCGCTACTTCTTCCTGATCCTCCAAGCAGAAGATTGCTGGAGACAATGTATGCATTCACCAACACACGTCTCAGGGCAAATGCATCTTTTAAAACTAGAGTTGTAGTAGTAGTAGTAGAGAAGTGAGTACCTTTCAGCATGCATAGGATACCTTTCCATAGCTTCTGTACACCTCTGATAGTTGGAGGAAGGGCCTTCGAGGCAGAGAGCTTGCCGTAGTTTGCCTTGGGCCCTGGTTCCTTTCATTTCTGAAATGAAGCCTTGTCCAGCTGTCGGAAAGACCATTCTTTGCCTGCTGTCTGCCTGGAATCTTCACAAGGTTCCTCTTGGGCAAAAAGTGTTATCCGCATAGAGGGCCATTGTCCCACAACCTCTGTTCAGCTGCCTTCATCACTGTTACTATAGGAGGGCAGGCGTGGTCTTATGCCTCTTCTTTCCCCCCTTGTTTTAAGGTGGTAGAAAACCTGGAGGCTAAGCTGGGAGTTGAAGTTCAACGTGTGGCTATTCACAAAATGAAGTACTCCTTCCAGATCTGGTCCACCATGATGTCTGCCAAGTCCAGCGATGGACAGGTGAATTATGTGCATACCTCTTGCAGCGGAAAGGCACTGCCCCTATGCTGTTGGTGACAAGAAACACTTGATTTCCCACACTTTCAGAGACTTTCTGCTCACTAGGGTGCAGTCAGGTCTGTAGAACCTCATTATCATCCTGCACGTACTGAGAGTGCGCCATGGATACTCCCTCTGCCACACAAAGGCATATTGCAGGAGAAGGTCAGTTGTGATGGGCAAACTGTCTTTCCATTACTGATCTGGTTCAGTTGTGGGACACGTGCTTTGCATACAGAATGTTGCAGGTTTAGTCCTGGGCATTTACAATCAAAGGATCTTGGGTACTAAGGGCAGGAAAGACCTTTCTTTGCCTGAGCCACTGCTGGTTAGTAGCGATCTGACTTGGTATAAGGCCGTTTTGTATATTCACGTTAAACTCAGGGCTATTTCTGATTTGTTTTGCCTTAGCTTCCTTATTGCAGTGCTGTTTTCAGGATCTTCCACACGATGTCACCCTCTGGTCTGTGTCCCCCCCCCCCTTTGCTGCAACCTTTTCCCACACCTGGTTTGATGATCACAAAATTCCTCTGCGTGTGATGTAAACGGGAAGGGGTGCAGTTTTTTCACATCCTGCAAGTATTGTAAAGTGTTGGGCTAGGATCTGGGACAACTAGATTCAAATCCCCACTCTGCTGTGAAAGCTTGCTAGGTGACCTCGGGCCAGTCACACAAATCTCAGCCTAACCTCTACCACACAATGTTGTTGTGAGGATCAAATGGAGGAGAGAATTATGTAAGCCACCTTAGATCCCCATTGGATAGAAAGGTGGAGTATAAATGAAGTAAGTAAATAAATAGGTACCATTTTCCTTACCTAAGTCCCTGCTGTGGCCATTTCACCGCCTTTTCTGGAGGGGCTAGAGCGAAATAATGTTATAATGACCTATCGCAATAATATATTAGTTGCCGGGTTTCTTTTTTAAAAAGCAATCTCTAGCTCTTCTGGTTGTAGGGTTGTAATGGAAAAGGTACTGGATGCAGGTTATGGCTCCACAACAAAAAGGGCTAGAGGCTTACTTTTTTGGAAAAATTGAAAACTAGGAAAAGTTCTCTGGTGTCAGGGTAGGAAGTGGCAGCCACAGATGGCTGAGGGCCAAGCTACAAGTGACGAATGACACTTGAACGGCAAGTGAACAGACACACGTGTATTCCTCCCTGTTCACTTGAGCTCCACTTGATCACTACGTGGAGCGCAAGTGGAGCACAAGTGAACAGGGAGGAATTCACGTGAGTCTGTTCACTTGCCGTTCGAGTGTCATTCGTCACTTGTAGCTTGGCCCTGAGAGAAGGAAGGTGTAGGGATGCTCTGTTGTGGATGCTGTGTTGTCCCTGCGAATGCCTCCGCATTCATAGCGGTCATGAGAGGCACACAGAGAATCATCTCCATGCGGAAGCAGTCTTGGTAAGATTCCAAGGAATCCGAAGGTTGCCTGCAATACAATTTGCAAACGACTAGCTTAGGCTTTTCATTGTCTGATCCCGCAGCTCATCCCTCACCCTGGGAAGCTGGTCATTGTGCTCTGTAAAGTGAAAGAGGCGGCAGTCTGTCTGCACCAAATCACCTGAGAAAATGCTGGTGATGGGGACTCAAATAGGAAGTGTTCCAGGATTCTCTCTCTCCCTCCCATTTAATGCATGTTACTTTCAGAAAATTCATAACTTTGCGGACCTGCTCGGAGACCCTGGGAAGCCAGTGTGGCCATCGTGGGAGCTTGTGAAATGGATGGTGGGGAGGTCTCCACACACCCTTCCAGCCGTTGGTAATGTTGCATTTCATAAGTCTGTTTGTCAGTTGCATCTTTTCACTGCTTTCAACTATCATCCGTGATAGGAACATTCATTTTTTCCTTGGTAGCTATCTAACTAACTTTGGATCTGTCGTGTTATATCCTGTAGTAATGTTCAGCACCCAAAGGTGGCACAAGACCCTTGAAAGTAGAACTGTAATACTTTACATGTCACAACATGCTCCAGTTAAGCCGAGATTGTGTACGAATACAACTTTCTGCTCTGCGCATCCCCCGTCTTCTGTAGGACATCATTAAGGATTATTCCTTTGCATTATTTATTTTAAAGATTTCTACCCTGCTTTTCTCCCCCATTGAGGAGCCAAAACAGCTTACAGCATCATTCTCCCCTCTTCCACTTTATTTTCATAAATACTACCTTGTGTGGTAGGTTGGGATTGAGAGGGAATGACTAGCAAAAGTCATCTTGAAAAATTCCATTGCAGAGAGGAGATTTGAACCCATGGCTCCCAGATCCTGGGAGCCCTTACCTCCATTGCACCATACAAGACACCTACTTGCAGTTATGAAAGCAGCAGCTGCATGAGCAAAGCAGCTAGGGAGGCCCGACTTTTCTGACCTTTACCCCCCCTCCTTCCCCTTCCTGACTCACAAGTGGGTCAGATACAATGGTTCTGTTTATTCTGCTGACAGTGGGACCTTCCTTAAAGTCCTTGCAATACATGGTCCCACTATTAACAGCAAGGACTCTTTGGATCCAGGCCATTGTTTTCAGACTTGCATATGTGTTTTTGGATTTAGTAGAACTCTTTTATAAATGCCACAGCAGGCTTTGTCTTGATCTGTGTGTCCTTTTGTCTCCCTTTAACCTGCCTGTGTCTTTGAATTCTTTCTCCTTAGTATTAGCCATAATGGAGAAGTTTATGAACAACAGCTCTGAGTCGAATGCTAAGCTAGAAGGGATAGCACACAGTCTACGGACAGAGCTGGTGGATTTGCTAAAGGATGACGGTGTCCTCTTGTACCCTTCACATCCTGTAATAGCTCCTAGACACCATGTTCCTCTAGGAATGCCCTTCAATTTTGCCTATACAGGTAAGGGTCAACATTGCCTTCAAAAAGCCATTGACCACTTGAACTATGTATTTGGCGTCCTTAACCAGAGCACCTTAAATGAAAATCATGTTAATGTGTATTGATATATCCCTGAGGATAAGGTCTTTTCTGGGAGCTAGCTGATACTTGTGTGTATTTGGCAGTTCTCTGCACATAGCTGGATGTGATCCTTGTATCTCTTTTCTCCTCCTCTCCCCAAGCCTTGCAGAGTTATCATATATACTTTCATCTCTATTTACAATACAGCTCAGTCCCATAGCACTTCTGTCTCAAGCAAGCATGAAGGACAATTACACTGAGGCCTTAATGGTCCTGTATCCTGAGTCTGGGGCTCTGGGGCTTTGTCTGTGCCCAGAATTTGATGATGATGATGATGATTGCTTTTTTGTAGTCTGCCTTTCTCACTGAGATACAAGGTGGATTATATACTGCAAGTGAATACAATCTTACTACATAAAAGGGAAACCGTGTTCAAGATGACACACTTTTTATCCTGGTGTGCCTACACAGGAGCACCAGGATAAAAAGTGTGTGGTGGCCAATACAGCCTCCGGAGGGCGCTGCCGCAGCAGGATGACCAGGTGAGCCTGCCCGTCTCTGCCGCAAGCTACCTGCAGCCCTCCAAAACCCCACTTGAGCCAAGGAAGGGAGGGGAAGGGCGAGCCTGCCTGCTCCACCCTCCTCAGCCCTGCTTGAGCTGGGAAGGGAAGGAAAGGGTGAGGCGCCCACCAGCCGCCACTGCTCCGATTGAGCCGGGAATGGGGTGGGAAGGGTGAGCCATCCGCCAACCTTTGTAGCCCCGCTTGAGCTGGGAATGGGGAGGGAAGGGCGAGCCATCCACTGGCCTCTGCAGCCCCGCTTGAGCCGGAGAAGGGGCAGGAAGGGTGAGGCGCCTGCTGGCCTCCGCAGCCCAGCTTGGGGCAGGAAGGGCAAGCCCCCCACTGTCCTCCAAAGCCCTGATCCTCAGCTCCCCCCATCAGCCCTCCCCAGCCTCTATTGAACCAAGGATGGGGTGGGAAGTGTGAGCCCACCTGCCGCGCCCTCCCCAGATCCGATCCCCAGTCACCCGCCTATCAGCCCTGCCCAGCCTCCTCAGCCCCACTGCCTGCCAGCCCTCCCCAATCCACCACCTGCTAGCCCTCCCCGACCCCTCACGTGTCAGCCCTCCCACCTGCCAGCTGTCCCCAGCCCCAGCTTTCTAGAGCCCGTATGTTTTCCCACAATGGGCTTTGTTGCTAGTATAATCAATAACTAGGACTTTTCAATAACTTGGACGTCACAGCAAAAATACAATATGACCAGCACATTCAATGAGAAACAGTATACAATAGGGTATGGTAGCTGTAAATTTGAATACTGGTATACAGCTGAAACATATAGATGAAACCTTTCTGAATTCAAGCATAAGTGATTAACATGACATCTTTAGCAATGTCAAACTACCCAGTAAGAGTGTATCTACGTTAGCAGATAGTACCCAATATCCTAGTATACAGTCTCTGTCCCTTACTAAGGTATCTCTTTGAGCTATTTCTTATGGCACAGCCCTGAAGTCTGGGTAGAAAGCCCTCCTGAATAATTCAGTCTTGCATAGTTTGCGGAAAACCACGGGAGTAGAAGCTTTCCTGACCTCTTCAGGCAGACCATTCCACATGGTGGAGGCTACTACATAGAAAGCACGTGTACGGATGGTTGTTGATTTTGCCTAACTGCATGGCAGTATCTGGAGAAGGCCCTGTTAAGATGAGCCAGTGTGAAGCTCTACAACATAGTTGGGTATTCAGAGCAAGTGTGGTATAGTGGTTTGTGCTGGGCTAGGATCTGGGAGGAGGTGTGGCATAGTGGTTAGAGTGTCAGACCGTGTTCTGGGAGACCCAGGTCCAAGCCCTGACTCTGCCATGGAAACTTACTGGGTGACCTTGGGCCAATCACACCCTCTCACCCTAACCTACCTCACAAGGCTGTTGTGAGGATACAGTGGAAGAGAGAAGAACAATGTTAGCCTTGTTGGGTCCCCGGTGAGGAGAAAGGCAAGATATAAATGAAGGAAATAAATATCCTTATACTTGCTCCTCAGTAATCCGTTTGCATTCTAAAACCATGCCTTAAAAAGTCCCCAAATTTCAGAGAACAGCAGAGTAAAACATGAATGGATTGTTTTGTGCCTTGAGCCTGCTTCTCAACTCCTCTCTCTCTCCCTCTCTCTTTTTTAGCCATCTTCAACATACTTGGCTTACCGGTGACCCAGTGCCCACTGGGCTTGAGCAAAGATGGCCTGCCCCTTGGCATTCAAGTGGTGGCTGGCCTTCACAATGACCACTTGACCCTGGCTGTAGCACGGCACTTGGAGAAGGAGTTTGGGGGCTGGGTTTGTCCTGGCAAATGCTAACTGTGCTAGCGTGGGACCCAGAGATAACCGGAACACAAAGACCATCCCACCTGTGACCCATCTAGCAAAAGGCAACTGTGTCTGAAATGGGAAGAACCTGATGGGGGCGCCAGACAACCATTTTAGTTGCTTCCTCTGATATGGTGGAGGACAAGCTCTACATTTAGTTTTTCTCCCTTGCTCGTTGCAACTGATGTGAAACAATAAGGGGAAAGGATATGCTGTGGTGGGCTGTTCGGATCCCTGGCTGGAGAGAGTCACGTTATGGGAGAGGACGGCTTTGTCTGTTTGTTTTGTCTTGGCTAAGGCGGCAATAGAGCTGGGCTTCAATCCTTCTACTTCTGCTTTTTCTTTTACTGCTTTAAGGACAAAACCTGACCCAGGAGCCTCAGAGGGCTGCTCTGAAGTCTCGCTCCCCGTCTTTTTGTTGGAGTTTTGGGGGGCGCCAACTCTTTGTATCCGAATGGAACGTTAACGGTGATAAAGGAACCGTTCCTGGGAGCCTCATTCCTTCATGGCCTCAGCTTGGCTTGAATGTTTCCGTTCCGCAGCTCTGGCTGCCTGCTTGACTGTAGGATTTTGCAAAACTCAGAGCTGGGGTAGGCAGACGTGCAAGGCGACGGCTGACTCTTGTAATGCATATGTTGATAAATTAGGGAAAACCTTGTGGAGCCCATTCTCTTTCTTAAAACTGCAGGGATCCAAGGGATGCTTTGTATTGTACAGGAGTTTCTTTTTCTTCCTGTGCTAATTGATCACGGGTCCTCATGACATCAGTTAACTCTGTTCATTGGATGCGCTGAAAAACAACGTGACGTTCACCATTTTGGTTGGCTCAAACATATGCTATTGCACTGGTATTAAAAAAACCCTAATATCTTAGAATCATATAACAATAACAACAATAACAATAAATAACATTTGGTTTATATACTGCCCTTCAGGACGACTTAACACCCACTCAGAGCAGTTTACAAAGTATGTCATTATTATCCCCACAGCAGCAAACACCCTGTGAGGTGGGTGTGGCTGAGAGAGCTTCTAGAAGCTGTGACTGACCCAAGGTCACCCAGCTGGCTTCAAGTGGAGGAGTGGGGAATCAAACCTGGTTCTCCAGATAAGAGTCCCGTGCTCTTAAACACTACACCAAACTGGCTGTCCCAAACTGGCTCATAAAGTTGGAAAGTATCTCCAGAGTCACCCTCTGCAAAATGCAGGAAATTCACAACTACCTTCTCCCACATCCCCAATGACCCCTGCTTCATGCCCAGACGATGGCAAAACACCTCCAGGATTCCTAGCCAAACTGGCCTGGAGAAAATTGCTATCTGACCCCAAAGTGGTGATAGGCATTACCCTGGGTGTGTTAGAAGGGTCCAAAAGAACTAAGCACTGATGTAACCCTTCCTGCCCTCCCTCTCGTGATCTGCCTAGGTTCACAGAATCAGCATTGCTGTCAGATGGCCATCTAGCCTCAGCTTAAAAACCTCCAAAGAAGGAGAGCCCACCACCTCCCAAGGAAGCCTGTTCCACTGAGGGACCGTTCTATCAGGAAGTTTTTCCTAATGTTTAGCTGAAAATTCTTTTGATTTAATTTTAACCGATTGGTTCTGGTCCGACTTTCTGGGGCAACAGAAAACAACTCCGCGCCATCCTCTATATGACAGCCCTTCAAGCACTTGAAGATGGTTATCATCTCACCTCTCAGTCATCTCTTCTCCAGGCTAAACATTCCAAGCTCCTTCAACCTTTCCCCATAGGAGTTGGTCTCCAGACCCCTCACCATCTTCATTGTCCTCCTCTGGATACGTTCCAGCTTGTCTAGATCCTTCTTAAACTGTGGTGCCCAAAACTCAACACTACAGCAAGTCTAACCAGAGCAGAGTAGAGCAATACCATCACTTCTCATGATCTGGACAATATACTTCTGTTGTTACAGCCCGAAATTGCATTTGCCTTTTTAGCTACCACATAACACAGCTGACTCATGTTCAGTGTATGGTCTGCTAAGACCCCTAGATTCTTTTTGCACATACTACTACCAAGCAAGAATAGTATTACGAGTAGGAAAGTATAACAAAAACAATACCATGAAACCTAACTAAGAAGGAATTTAAGCTATCAGAATCTATATTAAAGTATATTTAATGCAAGTTTCCATGTAATCATTCAAATGGTATTTCACTGCATAACCATCTACAGCCAGTTAGTACATAAAATGTATATATCTACAAAGAACTTTAGTTTCACATATACCATTCCTATAATGTACTAAAGTGCGAATGCCATTCAATATTACATATAGCAATTCCTATATCCTATACCTGGAGTGTACACTAGGAAGTGCTATTGGCAGTCAGATACATCAATATTGCACTAGCCCAACATTGTATAACAAAAGTTACAACAATAACCAAGAAGCACAGTCCTTAATACAATCTATGATGTTCATGAAAAACTTTGCTGCTGTAGGCATCAGAATACATACTGAACAGTGTTCATGGTAGCATAGAATATAGGAATTGCTATACCTTTTGAATGATTCTGAAGGCTTAAATTCCTTCTTAGTTAGGTTTCACACTATTGTTTTTGTTAGACCATACTATTACCAAGACAAATCTCCCTCATCCTATAATTATGCATTTGATTTTTCCTACCTAAATGCAGAAGTTTATCTCTCTTGAAATTCATTTCATTTGTTTTAGCTCAGTTTTCCAGCCTGTCAGGCTCATCCTGTATTCTGACACTGTCTTCGGCAGCATTTGCTACCCTTCCCAATTTAGTATTGTCTGTAAATTTAATAAGCATTCCCTCTTTTCCTTCATCCAAATCATTTATAATATGTTGAACAAAACAGGTCCCAAAACTGATCTCTGAGGCCCATTCCATACGGCACACTTTAAGCCCACAATACTGAGTATTCTTGCTGAACAGCACTGAATCAGCTTGTACTCCTAGCATTCTGCATGGCACGACCTCAAGGCGACTTGGTGTCTGCTTTCTTATTCCAGATGGGTTGAGAAGTGTATTTCAAGCCGCCTTTTCTAGGGGCTGGAGCTAACGTCATTTTTTAAAGAATTACAGAACATGCATAGTAACATTGCAATGTTGGAGCCCATTTTGTTCACCTTGACCCCCTTCTCCCTGTCCCTGTATTCACGGATTGGGCAGTCTCGTGCCCACCAGTTTTTATTTTTGAACATATGCCCTGGTTGTAAAGAATGGAAACAAAAAAGTAAACCTAAGAAGTGATCAGTGGAGAATGTGGATTGCCATCATGGAACGAGATGCACATTGTGCTTAAAAGGGTAGAATGCAGGAATGTCAGCTTTGCGACTCTTCCTTAAAGGAGGGGGGGATGGGATGCTCATTTGCTTGGGGCTTGTTTCAGGCGTGTCTTAATGCCAAAGAGGGAAAAAATAAAGACGTGTGTGGAGAGGTGGGGAGGGAGGAAGCGGTTTCTGCAACTGTTTGAGAGAGGAGGACGCAGAGCTAAGATCCTTCACTGTAAACTTCCCTGTGTGCAGGCCAAGATTTAGACAGTTTTTTAGATTTAGAATTTACAAATTAGAAGGAATATATGTGTAGTAACATTCCAGCATTACTGCCATTTTGAAAAAGAAAAAAAATGGCGGAAAAAAAGTTCATGGAGCTGAGAAGGGTGGGTGCAGCACCGGATCTAGAGTTGCCCGCGCCCGGGGCAACCCTAGGCCGACCACCTCGTGCATGCGCACAGCGCGTGCGCGCTCCCCGCGCTGTGTGATGACGTCACTTTGGTGATGTCATCACTCAGGGCAGAACGGCGGAGGCAGCGTGCGGGGTTGGGAAGCCACCCGCGCCATTCGCCTCCCTGCAGGCGAATGGCGTGGGTGGCCTCGCAGCCCCCTGCGCTGCTTTTGTCTGCCCCGCAGGACGGGGCGGCCAGCTTGCCGCGCACCCCCTGCCCTGCAGGGCAAGCATATGGTGCGGGTGGCCTCGCAGCCCCCCGCGCTGCCTTTCGCTTGCTCCGTGGGATGGGGCGGCCACCTTGCTGCGGACCCCCTGTCCTGCAGGGCAGGCAAAAGGCAGTGTGGCCACCTGCACCATTCTCCTGCCCCGCAGGACGGGGTGCGTGGCAAGCCGGCTGCCCCCTGTCCTGCGGGGCAGGCAAAAGGCAGCGCAGGGGGCTGCGAGGCCGCCCGCGCCATGTGCCTGCACCCGCTGGCAGCTACTCCCGGCGCCCCCTCCCTGGAGGCACCGGGGGCAGACTACCCCCCCCCCCGCCCCTCGATCCAGCCCTGGGTGGGTGTGATTACTGGTGGACAGACCAATCAGCTCATGGGGGACAGGAAGCAGGGGGACATGAAGCAGAACAGGAGTATGGTGTTTCACACAGATATAACACACTGCAGCATCAACTAGGCAGTGGTTTAAAAAATAAATCGCAGAATGTGCTCAGAGGAAAATAACGAGAGGAATGTGTATCTGTGTCCCATGACTCCCTTGCACATGTAGAACTCTGGAGAACATGGAAATCAGAATGGGATACAAAATGCTGTGAAATGACTATGTGGAAAGGGCCTGAGGCACTCCACTCGTCTCTCTTCTCCAAGAGGATGAGGAACCATTAACAAGCAGGGTTCCCGCCAATGTGCGCTCCTGCGCTTTGGCGCAAGAATTGTAACCGCAGAGCTTAGAAGCTGCAGCGCACGGCAGGAGCCAGGCACTGAAGGAGGAGCCGCAGCAGGCGCCTGCACAGCCTCTCCCAGGACCCTCGCCGAGCTCTGGAGGAGGAGCCACGCCCATGCAGCCTTTCCCCGGCCCGTCACCAGGCTCTGGAGGAGGAGCTGCGGCAGGCGCCCGCACAGCCTTTCCCAGGCCCCTCACTGGGCTCTGGAGGAGGCACCACGGCAGGCGCCCATGCTGCCTTTCCCCAGCCCATCGCCAGGCTCTGGAGAGAAGCCATGGCGGGCACCCGTGCAATCTTTCCCCGGCCCCTCACCATGCTCTGGAGGAGGAGCTGCAGAAGGCGCCCACGCGGCCTCGCCAGGCTTGGGGGAAAGAGCCATGGCAGGCGCCCACATGGCCTTTCCCCGGCCCCTCACCGGCCTCTGGAGGAGGAGCTGCAGTAGGTGCCCGCGTGGCCTTTCCTCGGCCCCATGCTGGGCTCTGGAGAAGGCACCATGGCAGGCGCCCGCGTGGCCTTTTCCCGCCCCCTCACCAGGCTCTGGAAGAGGAGCCACAGCTGGCGTCCGAGCGGCCTTTCCCTGGCCCCTCGCCGGGCTCTGGAGAGGAGCCATGGCGGGCACCTGCACCATGGCAGGCGCCCGCGTGGCCTTTCCCCGCCCCCTCACCAGGCTCTGGAAGAGGAGCCACAGCTGGCGCCCGAGCGGCCTTTCCCTGGCCCCTCGCCGGGCTCTGGAGAGGAGCCATGGCGGGCACCTGCACAGCCTTTCCCCGGCCCCTCGCCAGGCTTGGGGGAAAGAGTCGTGGCAGGCACCTGTGCGGCCTTTCCGTGGCCCTTCACCGGGCTCTGGAGGAGGCACCACGGCAGGCACCCACGTGGCCTTTCCCCGGCCCCTCGCCGGGCTCTGGATGAGGCACCATGGCCGATGCCCACACGGCCTTTCCGTGGCCCCTCGCCGGGCTCTGGAAGAGGAGGCATGGCGGACACCCACGCAGCCTTTCCCTGGCCCCTTGGGGGCTCAGGGGAAAGAGCCGCGGTAGGCACCTGTGCAGCCTTTCCCTGGCCCTTCGCCGGGATCTAGAAGATGAGCCATGGCGGGCACCCGCTCGGCCTTTCCCCGGCCCCTCTCCTGGCTGGGGAGGGGGAAGAGCCATGGCAGGTGCCCATGCGGTCTTTCCGTGGCCCCTTGCCGGGCTCTGGAAGAGGAGCCATGGCGGGCACCCGAGCAGCCTTTCCCCGGCCCCTCGCTGGGGGAAGAGCTGCAGCAGGCGCCCGCGCGGCTTTTCCCAGGCCCTTTGCCGGATGTGGAAGAGGGGCCACGGTGGGCATCCGCAAGGCCACAAAGGCTTGCATGGCAAGGAAAATTCATGACAGAGCTAGGGTCTGACTCTGGAAATTTTACACGGGCTGGTACGACAGGCTGTCCTCTAGTTAAATTACTCCATGGGGAGTGGGGAGCTGAGGCCTCAGTTTTACCAATATTTTTGTACATCAATGGCATTCTGCTTATATCTTCAGGGGAGAATAGATCATTCCAGTACAGTGTAATAAAACAGAATGGCAAGCAAGGAGAAGGCAGGACTTCAATGCTGACTTTATGCTTTATGACTTGATTTCATTTCAAAGATTCCATGACCATAACTCACAAAGAGAAGAGGAAAGAGTTTTAAAGCCATGAAGCCTCTAGGGTGACTAAAGGCCAGTTCTAGGCTGTTCCAAATGAGCTGCTCTCAGCTGGAAGCTAAATAGGTGCTCCCCCTGCAACTTCAGCCAGCTTTCTTCTTCTTTCTGCAGACCTGGCCACAGAAGAGACAGGAAATGCCAATAGACAGAGCAGAGGTAGAGGGAGGGATGACTGCACATCACATTCTGTTTAGGATTTGCTTGTGGGCAAATAGGAACCCTTACTGAAGCTCAACTGCCTGATGTTGCCCAAAATGCAAAGAAAACTCTGGCAATACACTGATGCCTGCGGAAAGAAATGGTGTCTGAGCCATTCGCAGGCCTGCTTCACAAAACTTTTTTATATAAAACATAGAAGGGAACAGCCAGAGAGTGAGTGCGTTGCGGGGCTGGATGATGCACAATTCTTCTTCTCTGTAGATCCAGAGGAGTTAGCTGTGTTAGTCTGTAGTTGCAAAATAGTAAAGAGTCCAGTAGCATCTTTAAGACTAACCTAAGTGGGTGTCATCAGCATATTGATGGCACCCAATACCAATGCCTCAGACAACCTAAATCAAAAGTCTTTTAATCAAATGGATTCTGGTTTTTGAAAAGGCGCGCTCACAACTTGCAAGTTGCTGCTCACAAATTGGATTTCTGGCTCACAACACTGCACCGCTTAGAGGGAACATTGTTAACAAGCACTCTTTGGGTGAGTTCTGTCAACCAGTTACAGATTTACCTAACAGTAATAGGATCCAAACTACATTTTACCAACTTGTCAACAAGGATATTATGTGGAACTTTATCAAAATCCTTCCTGAAATCGAGATAAACAATGTCCTCAACATTTCCCTGATCCAGCAAGGTAGTAACTTTCTTAGAAAAACAGATAAGATTAGTCTGACATGACTTGTTCTTGAGAAACACATGTTGGCTCTTAGTAATCAGTGCCATCCTTTCTAAATGCTCAAGGACTGACTGTTTTGATGATTCGCTGTAAAACTTTCCCCAGGTATAGATGTCAAGCTAATGGGTCGGTAGTTACCCGGATCCTCCTTTTCCCCCATCTTGAAGATGGGGACAACATTTGCCCTCCTCCAATCTTCCGGCACTTTGGCTATCCAGAAATTCTTAAAAATAATGGACAGAGGCTCAGAAATTACATCTGTGACTTCTTTTAGTACCTTTGGATGCAATTCATCTGGTCCTGAGGACTTCGTTTTTATTTAAGGAAACTTGGTGTTTATGTACTACCCCCCCTATGCTGATCGTAGGCAGTAACTCCCTTCTCTCATCATGTTTTCTGTTATTGCCATGTTTAGCACCGTTTCCCTCGCAGGAGAAGACGAAGAAAAAGTAGGAATTGGGCAGTTCCGCCCTCTCTTTTTATTGAATTCCTAATGTTTGTTGTCTTCATTCCTCGTGACAGGTGCCTGAGGCTAGATTCTAGATCAGCTAGTCCTCATGAAGTTAGGGACCAGAATGGGCTTACTTTGATGGGAGACTCCAGGAATAACAATGTATGTAGGTAACTAGATAGGCAGTGCTGTTTTTTAAGGATGAGACCTAAAGGAAAGTCTTGAGAGAAATTCATAGGGGTCACTTAACGCGGAATAGGTAAACATATTTTCAGCGTGATGTATAAGAAAAATTAATAAAATGTTTTTTTTTTTTTTAAATGCTGCTTAATAAAAACCTAACTTATTCCAGAAGGGTAGCTGCGTTAATCAGTTGCAGCCAGAACGTCGTTTGGCACATAGAGATAGATGCCCTTGACACATTCGATCTACCCCCCAGGATTCACACCACGGCAACATCAAGACTAGACAATTATAGTGCATTCTGCACAGGTCTCCCCTCAAAATCAGCTCAGAGATTTCAGCTGGTGCAGAATGTTGACACTTCGTTATTATTAGGTAGCTGAGTCTAGGTAGCAAGAGAATTGGCACACTAGACGCACCATGCCAGCCTGCTTTTCAAAGAGCAATGCAGGGTCCATGAGCTCTCTCAAGAGGCTGCCAATTCAGACTGCCCCGTGCTGCCACCACCAGCACACACTCCTGGCCAGGCGCAGCAGGCAGCCAGGGTGGCACATGGGTGGCTTCCCAGCCCTCCTGTTCAGCCGCCAATGCTGCTGCCGCCAGCTCCATGGTGTGTGCCCCCGCCCCCAGCACCCCCTCCACCGCCTCAGCGCTTGAGGCGGCTGCCGGATCCGCCTCCACGGATGCGCCAGCCCTGGATGCATTGTTAGCCGGGAAGTGTAGTTTTGAAAAAAAAGAGCCAGAGATCACTCCAGAGGAGACGGATTCTCTCACAGTCCTCCGCCGCCTCTGGTGTCTCCCCTTCCAAGGCTCAGTTAATTTAATGTTTTTGTCAGGCCCCCATCCAGGCATGGCTACACTTGGCACCCTGCTGCCTGTTGGCTTCAGGTAAGCGGCCTTGCCCCACCTCGGCTGGGGCATATCTGCACTTGGCCCCTTGGCATCTTGCTGGGGCTTCACGTAAGCAGCCTTGCCCCTCCTCGGCTGGGACACTGCTACACGGAGCCCTCTGGCGTCTGGCAGGTGCTTCAGGGAGGCTGCCCTGAGGCTTGTTGCTGGCACTGGGTTTGTGGCTGGAGGGGGGGATATACACCCATGCACAACCCCAGCGCCAGGGTTCCTTGCGCCAGAGGGGTGTGCACGCCCCTGGACTGTGTGATGATGTCATCACGTGATGACATCATCATGCAGTGCCAGCGCACGGGTGGCTGGGGCAGAGCGAGGAGGCTGCCTGCGCGCTGCATGCTGCCCCGGCCACCTGTCGATCCTTGCCGGTGGCTGCTGCGCCTGCCAGGGGGCAGGTGGCAGCGGCGGCAGTGGCGGAGTGGGGCTGGCTGGCGGTGGCACAGGACGCGCGCCTCTGCCCCTGGCACCCCCTCTGGCACCCCTGGCGCCCGGCGCCCGCAGCCCCCGCCTCACTGCCTCAACGATGGCGCTGGCCCTGCCCTTGCACCCTCTTGTCCATTCCATCGCCTTGACTGCCTGCTGCCTTCAGCTTCACTCCCATACGCAGCCCCGTGCTCCCACTCCCGCTCCACACTTCCCATTTCATTGGACTCTATTCCACACAGCTATTATGGAATAATAAACAATAAGGACTGACTTTATTTTATTGGATATTCTCACTCATTACTGGACTTTTGCTGTCTAGGACCCGTGAAATAGAATATGCTGGGTTGTTACTACACACTTGCACTTTAACTGTTATATGTGCAATGAATTTATGTAGCAAATTGTAGCACCAGCACTTTATTATTCTGAGGTACCTGAATTATAGCAATTGTATTAATGGTTTTCCATGTGTGAAGTGTAGAACTACTTGTATAAATAGTTGTGTTTTGTGTTTTACTGTTTGATGTGATTTATGTATATGTTTCATTAAATATACTATTGTGGTTGTTAGTTAGGCACATACTTGGTTATTGTTGTTATACCTATTTTGTAATACCACTTATTACTCTCCTTTTTTATTACCACATGTTGAACAGTTGTACAAGGAAAAGTGATAGTGATCTATTGGAAAAATATACAGAGTGTTTTTTGTTGGAATGTTTGACATGATTCCTCAAAAACAGGTCATGTGAAAGTGATCAGTACTTTGCATGTGCAGAATAAGTTAAATAGGAGGAAGGGAAAGGATCCTTCCATGACTGCAGCTGGGATGGGAGATGGGGGCGGGGGAGTGTGTAGTATATACATTGGTCCTTTAACTTTTTGTAAAAAAGAAGTTCAGAGACTGTTTTAGCTGCTGTGTGTGATAATGGGCAGGTATAAAACCCGAGTTCCACCTGTAGTCGGGTGATGCACTCAGTCGAAAGTTCAGAAGGAGGAAGTTTGTGAGTCATCCTCAAGATGGATAGCGGCCAGCCTTCTGCTTACAAGTTGACAGAACTCATACAAAAGGCATGTCTCTGAGCCAACCTGGTTTTGCTCCACATGTTTAATAAAGAATGCTGTCATTGATCTCTAATTAGCTTCGTCACTGGTATGATGGGAGAACAGAGTGGAGCCTGTTCATGCATTCTCCTGGTTCGTTTTTCTGCCCTGATGCAAATGAGATGCTTGGAGACAGATGGAAGTGGACCCAAGTCCCCTCAGTGAAGGACCAGGTTGTTGCACAAGGGATGGTTATTTTTCTCATTCTTGGCAATGCCTTCTGTTATGGTAAGTCTGATTTCTCCCACTGTCAAATACAACTTGTGAGCCAGTTTATGAGAATCTTTCTGCTGCTTTGTCCTCCTGATGATTTCTTTTATTACAGGGCCATCAAAGCGACATGTACCTTTGCAGGGCAAGAAGGTTTTTAGAGGAAGGGAGCAATTATGCAACCAGATAATCCCCTAGCAAACATTTTACTAGGAAGCAGCAAAATGTTATGCATGAACAGTACAGGGGTTATATTGAGGATAATTTTGAGCAAAAATGAACCAAAAATCCAAAATACCTGGGATAGCCTAAATGCTAAAGAAGAAACTCAATGATTAGTTTTCCAACAGAAGACTCTTGTACTACATTCAAAATATTTTGTCATCGATAAGAGCAACCATAGGAAGGAGATTTATGCCAGCATATGAGTATTGCAAGGAAAATGCGATTCTGGTGAGTCAGTGATGAGCTGACCCTCTTTTGTGAAAACTTTTGACAATCATTTGGGATAATCAATTGATATTTCCTCTATGGGAGCTAACAGTTAAGAAATGGTTTCTTGAATGCGGAAGTCTTACTGTAGGGTGGAGGGAGGGAGGAGAAAAGAAAGGAGTTGAAACTGGAACAAGGCCAGCAACAGCCAGAACTGAACTGGCTGAAACTATTGCAATAATTTGCTTTTAAAAGAATCTAGTACAGGAATGTGAAAAAAGTCTTGTTGAAGCTGTCTGAAGATCAGTTTAATAGTGTAACAGCCACTCTCCTGCAGTAGCCAATCAGATGTTTCCAGGAAGCCTGCAAGGAGGGCATTAAGGAAATATCCATCCCCTGTTGTTTCCCCCCTCCTGCCAGGGCTGGAATCAGCACATGACAAAGTGGGGCAGCTGCCAGGACCTGTGGCTTCAGGTGGGGCCTACTGCTGCTGACTCCCTATTCGCTCATCTCCTCTGATGACTGCACGCACACCCTTCCACTGCCTGCTTCTGAGTGCTTTGTCACCTCTGCTCCCAGGCTGCATATGTTGCCTAGTGCTGCTGGAGAAGGACATGTGGGTGGTGCATAGAGCATCAGCATTCCTGGTGGCCATGGCAATGGCACTCCCAGTTGCACCCACCACTCAGCATCATTGAGGAAAGGGCATGCAGGCACCATGGACAGGTGGGGGGAGAGCTTACAGGTGGGCAAAGGAAGGATGCACAGGCAGGTGGTGGCAGGTGTATGGGAGGGCAAGAAGGGAAGCCTAGTAATGGGTATGGGGGGCCCTGAGCATTCTCTGCTGAGCCCCCCCCCCACAAAAAAACCCTGGAACTGACCCTGCTTCCAGCAGTTGGCATTGTACATCCCAGGAAATAAAGTCTGATATCTGAGCTTCATGCAAGAGGAGGGAGTCCCATGAGTAAGCCTGCAAACTTGAAGGCTTATTGTTACGTGGTCTGTGAAAGCCGCTTCCTCAGACTCCACTCCTGTAGATTCGCTGCCTGGGTAATGGATACCTAAGTTTTATTGTTCGCCTTCGTTTCCAAACCGGGGTGCTGTTTTGTGGACATCCACATGACATCACCCCCTACTTCCCCGCTTTCCATGTTTTCCCCATCCTTAGCATGTTTTAAAAATCTGATTTAATATGATTTACTATGATTTTTCTCCAGGCATATTAGCTGTCTGGACAGGAAGGTGTACATTTTTGAAGGTCCCGCCTTTTTCTTCTGATGGCACCCCAAGAGCAGCCATTTTTCCTGCTGCGGCGCTGAAGGTTTTTTTGAAAGCTTCTTAAATCAGTAATTGCTATGCTGCTATAACAATTACTGATTAAATTAGAAATTCTCTCCATTGGTACGGTGGGAGGTGGGGAAGTACAAAAAATTGTGGCTGATGGGGAAAAGTGCACAGAAAATGCTGGTGTGGATGCTTTGTTGACAATGCAAATTGTCTGCGTTCACAACAGCTATGCATGCAGAACAGAGAATCCTTGCTGCGTGGATGCAACCTAAGATTCTTCTGTACCCATAAAACTCAAAAAGATAGAATATCCGTGCAATGGCCACTCTCTGCTCCCACTCTTCTTTTCTGCTGAATTCTAAGCACGTGCTCTCTCTGGATTTCCACTTATAACTAGAGAGGGGTTGGGGGTTTTGTCCTGTGATGCAAACAACTCTTTGGAGCTTTTCTCTTTCCAGAGTCCTTAGGTTCCTCAGTTCAAGGAGCTCTTTTACGTCCTCCACAAAATGTGACTCTCACATCTATAAACTGTGACACCTTCTTGACCTGGCACCCATCTCCAGACCTCACCAACAGCACAGAGTATGAAGTAGAGATAATAAGTAGGTATGGTGATCCTTGATTTTGCATACAAAGTTGAGATGCACAAGATCTGTGTTCTTGACCCTTTTCAACAGACTAAAAGGAATCTTTAGGGCACAAATAACCTGATAAATACTACAGTTCTCTGACCACCTGTCAAAGGTGAAATGTACATGCAGGACCACTCAGGAAGGGGAGAGGGGATTTAACCTTTCAGCCCCGATTCAGTTTCACTGAACTGAGCTCCCTGTGTTATTTTTAGTGTTTTAAAGACGAAAATGTGTCCTTAAAAACCCCCAAATCTTTCTCCCTTTAAAATGCTATTAAAAGTATGATGAGGCTAGTTTCAAGAAGCAAGACTGAGTGGGGAGGGGGAAGGTAAAAACCCCACCCCTCTACCTTCTGAATTATGGCTGCACACACACGCCATTTACCTCAGAGGGACAGATGGAGATTGGTGACCTGATTTTCATCTGTTTCTGCCCTGATATTTGTGCCTCTTTGATTTTATTGGCTTTTATGTAGTTTTCCCACTTCTGGTTTTCTTGTGCGTGTGCGTGAGGTGGTTGGGTGTGGGCAGGGCTTTTTTTCTGGGAAAAGAGGTGGTGGAACTCAGTGGGTTGCCCTCCGAGAAAATGGTCACATGGCTGGTGGCCCCACCCCCTGATCTCCAGACAGAGGGGAGTTGAGATTGCCCTCTGCGCTGCTCGGCGGCGCGGAGGGCAATCTCAACTCCCCTCTGTCTGGAGATCAGGGGGCGGGGCCACCAGCCATGTGACCATTTTCAAGAGGTTCCGGAACTCCGTTCCCCTGCGTTCCCCCTGAAAAAAAGCCCTGGGTGTGGGTGGTTATTCATGTTTAGTGGTTTGTTAAGTGGTTGTTCTCTGCTTTGAGAATCACTGGACGGAAAAACAGTTCCTTGATTTTCTTACTAAATAAAATGCTAAAGAAGTCCCTTTCCTGTCCCCAGTACATCTACAACTGCCATCAAAGGCTGCTCTGATTTCCAAGAATACAGCCCATGTATATCATGTATAGCCACTTTCCTCACTGAAACTCAAGGAGAATTGCAAAGTATTTTAAAAAAATACAAGCAGGCAGCAAAGACCTCCATTAAGCAGTGCAATAGGATTACAGAACTAGAAAACAATGAAAACAAAAAAATCTCTATGGTATGACATACTGTAGTATACAGTGATAGATTACAAACATAGAAGACAGTACAGTAAATGCAAGGTGGTACATACAACAAACATTGCAATAGACTACAACCTTATTCCCTTACATAAGCATCTGCCTGAGTTGTTCCATTGATACTACAGTTCTAATCAGGGCTTTTTTCCGGGAAAAGAGGTGGTGGAACTCAGTGGTGGAACTCAGGACTGCACAATGACGTCACTTTGGGTCAGCTGGAACAAGGGGGGAGTTTTTCAGTTTAAATCACCCTTGGTGAAAATGGTCACGTGGCTGGTGGCCCCACCCCCTGATCTCCAGAGTTTAGATTGCCCTCTGTGCTGCAGCTCGGAGGGCAATCTCAACTCCCCTCTGCCTGGAGATCAGGGGGCGGGGCCACCGGCCATGTGACCATTTTCAAGAGGAGCCGGAACTCCATTCCACCGCATTCTTGCTGAAAAAAAAGCCCTGGTTCTAATCTTTTTATAAAAATGCCCTCCTGAACATCTGTTTTGCACATTCTGCAAAACGATAGAGGTGCAACTGCAATGAACTGCCTATGCATATTTATACTAGAGAATAAATATACTAGAGAATAAATATTTATGCTAGAGAATAAAATATGCATGGGCACTTCATTGCAGTTGCACTGCAAATGTGTCATCCTACAAATGGGTGAGATCGGCAACTGCCCACGCATGATTATTCTCTGTTATGGCTCCCACCGTATGGAACAGCCGACCTGAAGAGGCCACAAAGTCCCCACACCTCTATCATTTTGCACAATGTGCAAAACAAATGTTCAGAAGGACATTTTTATAAAGGATTAGAACTGTCGTATCAATGGAACAGTTCAGTTGAGTGAAGTCGCAGTCCAGTCCAGTAGGAGAGGCATGTGGATCCAAGACTTTGTAGGTCATGGCCAGTACCTTACATTGAAATGAATGTCAAATCTTGGCTCTCCTATCATAAGGACTTGGCATTCTATTGTTTAAATCTGCATCAAGTATGAATTCTGTGCTATGGAGGCCGTTTTCACATGCCCAAAGCCTCCGGAAGATCACGCGAAACTCACAACATGAAGTGTCTTCCTAGCCGGATTTCGCGGCACGATCCCGTTTCGTGGTGCAATTTCTGACGTCATTGCGCCATTAAAGAGGATCATGCCAGGAAATTGCACTAGGAAGATGCTTCACGTAGTAAGTTTCACGTGATCTTCTGGAGGCTTACAAGTGCGTGTGAAAACGGCCATACTATCTCTCCTTGACATAAGTTCAACCTTTCCCCACAAATACTAGAACCTGATGGGCTGTAGAATCAGGATGGAATAACGGACTTCTTCACTCAATGTGTGTTTCATAAATGGCACTCGCTGCCATAGGAAGAAGTGATGGCCTTTAACTCAAATGACTTTAAAAGGGGTTTAGACAAATTCATGGAGGATAAGTACTGGGGGGGGGGTAGCAGAGTAGCAGAGTTTGATATTAGCAGCACAGTGGAAATAAGTAGACAGACTTCTGTGGTTCTGCTGTATAAAAATACTTTACTACATAACAGGATAAAAAGGGTACATTTGGTAGAAAAACAATAAAGAGCTGACTGACTACATCTTGACTAGACTAGGAACTTAGAGAGAGAAACTTAGAGACTGCGACTGAGCAAAGAAGTTGCATCTGAGAAGAAGCTGCATCTTCTACATCTTCTCTCCCCCTCAGACACAGTGAACAAAGACCAATAAAACCTTAGTATATGTTGCTAGCTAATTGCCCCTCCCCAATAAACTGGCTCATCCAATAGACATTCCTAGATTCCTTCATCAAGACTAAATACTCCCATTTTCTCTGGTGGAAACTTTTTCTCGAAGCCTAAGTGGTCCTATGATAACTAGCAATCTGACTAAACAAACAGAATAACAATTTAACTCTTTCATGACTGAACGTAGGACACTTGCAAAAGGAAACCCAACAACAAGTCCATCAAAGACTATTACCCAAGTTACTAAATCAAAGCTCAAGTTCAGAGGCAGTGTACCTTGCAATACCAGTTGCTAGAGGACACACCGAGGGAAAGCGTTGGCCACTGCACCCTTCCTGTAGGTTGTCTGAGAAACTTCTGGCTGGCCCTGCAGGAAGCAGGAAACTCGACTAGATGGATCTTTGGTGTGCTCCCCACTGTAGTGTTATCGTCATACTTCGCTGTTTCCTTTCAGGAACCCTAAAACGGAAGCTTCCTTATAAGACAGGGGCTAAGCAAGCGTCGAAGAAGGGGGATCTCATCATACTGTTTCATCTTCTTAGCAGGAATGTTCCTAAATGGACCAAAGTGACATCCTGTCAAGGAAATAAGACGAGAGAGAGGAGCAAACTTCTGCTGCCGGATCCATTTGATCATTACAGAGCCAGAGTGAGAGTACGTGATGGAGCCAGGCTGTCTGAATGGGCCTTTACTGAAGTGCTGCAGCCTTACTCAGACAGTAAGAAACCTGTTTTTTGTGCTGAGGATGGGAAAGGGATGCGGAGCAGATCCTTGAGTGGGAAAGGGAAAACATACTCGTTAGCTGTTACTTAGCTCTGCTCACCCTGTAAGATCTTGGCCAT
The DNA here is from genome assembly GCF_028583425.1 of Eublepharis macularius. Classification (NCBI taxonomy): domain Eukaryota; kingdom Metazoa; phylum Chordata; class Lepidosauria; order Squamata; family Eublepharidae; genus Eublepharis; species Eublepharis macularius. The sequence continues at coordinate 22,551,772 of NC_072802.1, forward strand.
ACCTTAGCAGACCAGAACCTACACACCTAGTCTTGGCAAATTGTTTTCACCTCTGCTTTGACAGATAGCTGGCTTGATGATTTGAGTGTGTTGTTGCTCCCGGTTTCTTCTGCTATGAACCTCAGGGCGGTTTACTGTAGAACTCCTCGGAAGGCTCTTGCGTATATACTGACCAGGGCAGAGCATAGTTAGCGTCAGGTAAAGTCACTTCCAGCCCATATTCTCAGGTGGGCCTCACAGCCATGTGTGAGGATCTGCCAAGTAACTCTCAAACAGACCTCACTGAGAGCAGTCAAAGCACTTTATTGAAAAGCTACTAGAGTCATGAACCTACTCCTTCTTTGCTAGGAATGACATACACCAACAAGCAGAGGTCATTTTGTAGAAAAAGAGCTGGAGGGACTCATTAGCATAACTCATTAGCATATGCCACACCTCTTGCCATCACCAGAAGTGTATCATTAGTATAACTGATTTGCATATGCCACACCCCATGACGTCACCTCTCCTGGCTCTTTTGGACCCAATCCCGGCCATTCAGGGCCGAAATTGTGCCCAAAATGGCAAAAAGGTGCTGAAAATGGCCAAAAAGGGGCCCAAAATGGTAAGGATCGGGCCGCTGCTGAGTGGGAAAGTGATCTACCACCCGTCAGAGGCCCGATCCGGGCCATTTCGGCCCCAATCCAGGTTGAAACAGGCCCAAAATGGCTGCGTGTTGGGTGAGTCCCAATCCAGGCAGAAATGGGCCCAAAATGGCTGAGAGTAGGGTGGGCGGGGTCACCTGATATGTGACCTCTTTGGGGAACTGCCGGAACTGCGTTCCTGCGCATTCCCCCTTGAAATGAGCTCTGCTAACTAGCATATATTGTTCCCCAAAGCCCAGGCATTTGGAACCACTCCCCCCCAGTCTAACGGTCATCTATGGTCAGTGAGAGGGCAGGAAGTCAGCAGCGGTGGTGTATGGTGCTTCCAAGGCCACAGTGTCCAGCTTTGCACTCCTTCCCAAGCTGAAGAGAAACAGTGGAGATAACAGATAACAGCCGCCTCCCTTGCATAGTTTCCCAGCCCCATGCATTTCCTCTCTGGAAGCAAGCATAGTCAAAGCACAGTCCCAGCACAGAAACATAAACACCACATTAGCACTAGAATACCATCATGCCAGCAGGGGGTTGGTAAGCACCTGACACCATGTTGGTCTGCAGTAGAACAGCAAGATTCAGGTCCAGTAGAACAACTAGATTTCCAGGGTACGAGCTTTCGAAAGTTAAAGCTTCCTTAGTTGGGTACCCTGAAAATGTTGTTGGTCTTTAAGTTGCTACTGGACCGGAATCCTCCAGCCCATATTGTGGTATTTTGAAGTATAGTCCGTGGGCCAGACCCGATTTTGGTATCAACTAAGGTGACAAAACCTCTTTATGTTTTTCTAAAAGGTATATGTCTATGTATTATATTTTGATGTGATAACCTATTCTGATTGGCTGTAGGTGGCTAGCTGTGTTGGTCAGCAGTAGAACAGCAGAATTTGAGTCTAGTAGAAACTTAGAGACCAGCAAGATTTTTAGGATATAAGCTTTTGAGAGTCAGAGCTTTTAGGTATCTGAAAAAGGGAGCTCTGACTCTTGAAAGCTTGTACCCTGGAAATCTTGTTGGTCTTTAAGCTGCCACTGAACTCAAATCAAGATGGCTACAGCCAATTTTTCCTATCTTTTCTAATTTGAACTATAACTCATGTCCCAAGTGGCCACTTTCAAATTTTAAAGCACTGTGAGACAGTTAATAAATTCCCCTACAAACAACTAACTCTAATAGTGCCTCTATCCATTTCTGTTTGTGTGATATAAGGCATAAATCAAGGAAAAAGTCTTTTTTTTCAGGCTTATGGCATATGATGCTTTTCCTAATCCAAATAGTCACCTAAAGGGTATTAGACAATTGTCGCTCCTTCTTTTGTGTTTCCAATGAGCACAGCATGATGAATTTCTGTTTGATATGCCACAGTTAGGAACATGAGAACAAATCCACATGTTACGTGATTTTTAACCAATGTAACTAGATAATAGATAACTTTGTGTTACTGCTATGAAAAAGCTTTTAATGTTGTGAGTTCAGCAATGTTCAACATCGTTTTTATTTTCAAATCTTACATTATCATTTCTCAACTGCTAACATCTAATGTTTGTTCACACTATTTTTAATGTTCATGATCACGGAAGTCATCTTCTGAATCCTCAAGTTCAACTGCAGTGTCAGCAGGGCTTTTTTTCAGCAGGAACGCGGTGGAACGGAGCTCCGGAACCTCTTGAAAATGGTCACATGACCAGTGGCCCCACCCCCTGAGCGGCATGGAGGGCAATCTAAACTCCCCTCTGTCTGGAGATCAGGGGACGAGACCACCAGCCATGTGACTATTTTCTCCGAGGGCAACCCACTGAGTTCCACCACCTTTTTTCCCAGAAAAAAACCCCTGAGTGTCAGCATCTGTTTTTTATCCTGGTTGTTACATGTCTGTAATTTACACATAACAGTGCAAGTAAGTCCATAGGACAGGCATGAGCAGTTTGGCAGTTGATACTTGAATCATAATATCTTCGGTATTGCAATTGGTACTAATGATTTATGCATTCATTCAATGACACTATTACCATCTCTGTCTGTAATATAATCATTTGGGTTAGGTACATTTGGCTGGTTTTGCCAGCTGCTCTTCCAAATTCCTGCCTGGAAGTGGGCCCTGTGTGCGTGAATAGGCAATTTGTGCATGGTGGAAGGTGGCTGGACGCCACCTCTCCATGTCTGTCACCAAAACATTTATAGCTTATTTCATTTACATAAGTTGTGCAAGTCTTTGGAACATACATTTGACAGGTGAATTGCTGTACCTTCTCAAACAGCAATTTAGAGATACCCCATGTCTTTCCTAGTTGACTGATTGTGTCCTGGCAGTTCGTGACTTTTCCCAGTAGCTTCAAGGGAAGTAACTTAATTTGACCTGCAAAAGTACTCACAGTATCACGCCCAGCAAAGGCACACCTGGCGAAGGCAACAAGGAGCCAGTTTGGTGTAGTCGTTAAGAGCGCAGGACTCTAATCTGGAGAACCGGGTTTGATTCCTCACTCCTCTACGTGAGTGACCTTGGGTCAGTCACAGCTTCTAGCTCTCTCAGCCCACCCACCTCACAGGATGTTTTGTTGTGGGGATAATAATAATGTACAGGATGTTAAATCATCCTGAAGGGTGGTATATAAATCTATTATTATTATTATTATTATTATTATTATTATTATTATTATTATTATTATTATTATTATTATTATTATACATTCTGTCCAAGGGAACTTCCAAGTTTGCTTATCTCAGTAAATCTTGTGTGACACTTCATTCCACATTTAACAGACATATTTCACTTGCAAATCCAAGGTTTGCTATGAGTACATCTCTGTCTTCTGAAACAATAGATTTTGTCCCACCCTTTGCTGCATATAACGCCTGCAGCGGCATCCTATTGGTCAGCTGCTTCATGTATTGACTTTAGCTCCTATACTTCTTCCCAAAGGTCTCTGGTGATCTTGAAACAGGCCTCATCAGTTGTTGCATCAAGAGTTTTCTCTTGCAACCTCTTCATGTACTTAGGTGGGGCATTTTCTCTCTCTGCTGGAATGCAGCAATACTGCATACCAGCACCTCTCTTACATGCGGGCGCTCCATCAGGACAGGCTGTCAAGAGGCTGCCTGAGGTGTGATCTCTGGTGCCTGGCCCTTCCTGCAGCTGAAGTCAATCTGACTTCAGCAGGAGCCACTGTGGGCCAAGCTACAAGTGATGAATGACACTTGAATGGCAAGTGAACAGACTACGTGATCGAGTGGAGTGCAAGTGGAGCGCCAGTGAACAGGGAGGAATACACGTGAGTCTGTTCACTTGCCATTCAAGAGTAATTCGTCACTTGTAGCTTGGTCCTCAGTCTTTCAGCTGTTCTGCAACCCACCTTCATCAGCCCACATGCCTACCATGTAAGAAAGGACTTTCCCTGGTGGGAGGAATAATTACTTTGCACCCATATTTTTTCACGTTCCTGAGCATTTACGAACAGCAAATCTGCTTTCCTACCTCTCTGCATCTTCTCTCTCTCTCTTCCTTGCTGTCTCACTTTAATTCTCCTCAGCCAGCTACTTTGTGTGTCTCTCTGTGAGTGTTAATTTCTTTTTGCAGATTTGTGTGTGTATCCCTGAGCTATGCCCATTCTGCTTTGGGGGCCAGAGGGGGCCCCTATGAGCAGCGACAGAAAGTTTGGGCTGCCGTGTCATTTGCAGTCTGAAGAATGTTGATCTTTTCACTAATTACACCCCTCCCACCCCCGCCCCACTTGCTTGCAGATCCAGTAAGAAGTGAGAGAGGGAATGGAAAGTTTTTCTTTAACTTTAAGTAGCTTGTGTTAAATTTAGGATGAGAATCGATTTTCTTTCCAGGCTGATCTTGCACGTTCATTGATATTTTGAGGTGGGTAGTTGTGTTGGCTTGTAGTAGAAGAGCAAGGTTTGGGTCCAGTAGCAGCTTAAAGATGAACTAGATTTCCAGGATATGAACTTTAGAGAGTCAGAAACTCTTATGGTGTTTGCCATTTAATCCAACTAAATCCACAATAACTTCTCCATGAATGAGTGTCCTCCCCTCTCCCCATGCTAGCCACATGAGCGCTTCATAAACTGGTTTGTGAAGTCTGAGTGCACAGTTATACTTGTGACTGTATATTACCCCAGCTACTGAACCTTCTGCAACTATGCATGACCCAGTGGACAAAACCTGCAGTCTATCATCTGGAAACTACTTACCAATGTTGGCCAAAAAAGTGCATATATTGTATACTCTTGACCAAATAATGGTACGCTTCTTCTATCTGGGATGGTCATCCTCTTCCAACGAGCACGCAGCTTCGGGAGGGACTCACATGGAGTGGTAAGGAAGGAAAAGAACATCTGCCTTGCCAGCCAGATTAGTAGAATCAACCCTGGCGATCAATGGAGTGACAGATGTCGCAGCCAGATCACCCTCACATATAGTGTGAAATGGTGGAGGAAAGTGCCTTCAAGTCATAGCTGACTTATGGCGAACTCTGTTGGGGTTTTCATGGCAAGAGACTAACAGTCAGGGCTTTTTTGAGGCAGAACGGCCCAGAATGGTGTTCTGGCACCTCTTTAAAATACCCACGTGACTGGTATCACATGGGTATTTTTAAAATGGCCTCTTTTGACCATTTAGAGCCAAAATAGCCCAGATCAGGGCCAAAACAGCCAGGATTGAGCCGATGCCAGAAGAGGGAGTGCTGTTTTGCAGCCATTTAGGCCATTTTAGGCCCATTTCAGGTCCAAAACAGCATGGATCGGGCCCCAAATGGCCATGATTGGGCCTTTGTCTGGCAGGAGAACACTCCCTCACCTGGCAGCAGCCGGATCCTGACCATTTTGGGCCCAATCCTGGCTATTTTGGGCCCCTTTGGGCCATTTTGGGCCAAATTCAGTCCCAAAATGGCCAGCATTGGGCCCAAAATGGCCAGCATCGGGCCTCTGCCAGGCAGGAGAAGACTCCCCCACCCCACAGCAGACCGATCCTTGTGATTTTGGGCCCCTTTGGCCATTTTGGGCCCAATTTGGGCACAAAATGACCAGGATTGGGCCCGAAATGGCCAAGATCAGGTCTCTGCCAGGTGGGGAAACACTCCCCCATTCAGCAGCTGCCCGATCATGGCCATTTTGAGCTCCTTTCAGCCATTTTGGGCCCAATTCAGGCCCAAAACAGCTAGGATCAGGCCCAAAACGGCCAGGATTGGGCCACTGTCAGGCGGGAGAGTGCTCTACCATGTGGCAGCAGCCTGTTCCAGGCCAATCCAGGCAACTTTGGGCCCATTTTGGCCCAATCTGCACCCAAAACGGCCCAGATTGGGCTGTAAACGGTCAGGTTCGGGCCACTGCCAGGCAGGGGAGTGCTCTCCTATGTGGTGGCAGCCTGTTTCAGGTTCGTTTTCGCTCAATTTGGGCCTGAAATGGCCTAGATCCGGTTACTGCTGGGTGGGGGAGTGCTCACCTGCGGCAAAGCGGCCCATTCCAGGCCTATTCAGGCCTGATCCAGTCAGAATTTAGCAATATCTGGGCCAAATTGGACCTCTCCCATGGAGTACAGGAGCGCTCCTGGGGCAACCATGGCCTGCGTGATGATGTCACTTCTGGGAAGTGACATCATCATGCAGTCCTGGGAGCGTGTGTGTGCATGTATTGACAGGCGCACCACCTCCTCCTGGGAGTTGGCCCAGGTGAGAGTTCCCCCACCTCTTTCCCCAGAAAAAAGCCCAGCTAACAGAGGTGGTTTGCCATTGCCTGCCTCTGCAACCCTGGTCTTTGTTGGAGGTCTCCCATCAAATTACTAACCATGGCTGACCCTGCTTAGCTTCTGAGATCTGCTTTTGTATAAAGTACCTGATCAAACACAAACTAAATAGAGACTGCATTATGTTGGTAGATCGGTTTAGGACCTCACCAACAGTTGGTATTCCAGTTATAGGAGCAATTATTGTGGGCAAATAGCAAAAGGGTGACCTCGCCACAGACAAGGATGTTACAGCCTGTCCAGCTGCATGTTGATTGGTCTTCATGGTTAGACACGTGTGCCAGAAACAGCATGAGATTCTTCTGCAAGGTACAGCAGGATGATGTCTTGGTATCTACCTCTAAACTATAACAGTGGATACCATCTGAAGAAGTAAGCTGTGGCTTCCAAAAGCTCATATCCTACCGCTAATTTTGTTAGTCTTATAGGTGCTACTGGACTCTTGCTGTTTTCTACTGCTAGAGACAGACTAACACAGCTACCCATCTTGATCTAGACTATAAGTTCTTGAAACGCCTACACTTTTGCCAGTGTTGTACACTGGTAACATAAATGACTAGCTAGAAATGCTTCCGTTCTTGGGTTTCACTACATGAGGCCTTGAGGCAAAAGAGGCCCAATGAGCTTCAGCTGGACAGCAATCCCATTGACTGTGTGATGATGTCCCCTTGCCCCTGAGTGTGTCCTCTAACCGCTCTACATTATCGCAGGCAAAGGTGAACATATGAAACTGCCTCGTACTGATTCAGACCCTCGTTCCATCAAGGTCAATCTTGTCTACTTGGACTGGCAGCAGCGCTCCAGAGTCTCAGGCAGAGTCCTTTCCCATCCCCTACTGCCTGGTCCAATCTGCACCCAGGTACATGAGATGAGAAGAGATTGACATGTTATGCATTTTTATCCAACATAACTGGATAATAGGTAACTTAGCATTTATGCAAAGAAAGAGCTTTTAGTTTTGTGAGTTTGGCAAATGTTCAACATATTAGAAGGTGATTATGATGAATCCCTTACCGAATTCTTATGCAAAATAGTCACTGGAACACAGAAGATGGATAATACCCCTGCACATTTCTGCAGGCTTGTGTCCTCCTTTGGTCAGGAGGTGGTATATGCTCTTACCGGTGGCATGACAAAGCCCCAATCACCCAAGCATATGCTCCTTCCATTTGCAGTAAAGCCTCTAACAGAAAATGTAGAACCTATCAGGATCCTGAACTGACTTGGTCACAGCGTTTCATACTCTCCGTTTCAAGAGGTGGATACAGCTCTCTGCATGCAAAGCTTGCAATGTCGGAAGGAGACGTTGCACTTCCAGCTAATATTTAAACTGGAATATCTACCATCAGGAAGGGGTTGTAGCTCAGTGGCAGAGCATCTGCTCTACATGTAGAATGGCCAGGATCAAGCCCCGGCATCTCCAGAAGCTAAGCAGGGTCAGCCATGGTTAGTAATTTGATGGGAGACCTCCAACAAAGACCAGGGTTGCAGAGGCAGGCAATGGCAGACCACCTCTGTTAGCTGGGCTTTTTTCTGGGGAAAGAGGTGGGGGAACTCTCACCTGGGCCAACTCCCAGGAGGAGGTGGTGCGCCTGTCAATACATGCACACACACGCTCCCAGGACTGCATGATGATGTCACTTCCCAGATTGGGCTGTAAATGGTCAGGTTCGGACCACTGCCAGGCAGGGGAGTGCTCTCCTATGTGGTGGCAGCCTGTTTCGTTTTCGCTCAATTTGGGCCTGAAATGGCCTAGATCCGGTTACTGCTGGGTGGGGGAGTGCTCACCTGCGGCAAAGCGGCCCATTCCAGGCCTATTCAGGCCTGATCCAGTCAGAATTTAGCGATATCTGGGCCAAATTGGACCTCTCCCATGGAGTACAGGAGCGCTCCTGGGGCAACCATGGCCTGCGTGATGATGTACCTAACTTTGGCATATCAAAATTGAATTTCTTCATGCTGCGGCTCATTGGAAGGCAAAAGAATAAGCTACACTTGTCTAATATGCAGCCTGGATTAGGTAAAGTGCTGCTTTGAGCTTTGGTGTGCTCCATAAAGATTCCTGAATCTTTATGGAGCATACCCTGATTGAAACCCGAGGGGGTGCACACCTCTAGTGACAAACCAAAAAATGAACCAAATGAACTGGCCTAAAGTTTGTTGCTGTTAGTCAGAAATGGGCTCTGACGAACCGCCAGTTTACAAATCATGACCTAGCTCGGTTTGTGACAAACTTTGGTTCATATTTTGGTTCATGTCCATCTCTACTCGCTACCGATATGCTCTTGCCCCACAGACTAGAACATTCTGAGGTTTGCCATCTTTTGGGCATGCAGTATGGGTCACTGGGTGTGTGGGGGGGAGGTAAATGTGCATTTCCTGTGTTGTGCAGGGGGTTGGACTAGATGACCCTAGTGGTACCTTCTAACCCTATGATTCTATGATTCTAGGTAGGTTGGAAAAAATGACAACAACAACAGTTTGTTTGTTTGCTTGTTTATTCTAATTATAGTCTGCCTTTCTCACTGAGATTCAAGGTGGATGACACAGTATGCGTTAGTGCGGTCAGTTTCAACAAACAATGTAATTGGGGGTATAAATGCAAATTTGCAGAGATTTAAAGCCAGCAGAAATCCAATACAAAGTTGAAAAAATGCTGAAACAAAACATAAGCAAATCTAAGAACTACACAGCTTGGGTCATACTTAAAGCAAGAGATAGCAGATAGTAGCACATGGTAGTAAAGTCTATGGTCCCTATCTCTTTACTGATACAGCTCTTTGAGGATAGATTAGTGCCATATTCAGAATGGTGAACAAAGTCAGTGTTATTATCCCCACAATGCAGCTGGGGAGCTGGGGCTGAGAGGAGTGGCTTACCCAAGGCCACCTGGTGAGTTCATGGCAGTAGTGGAATTCGAACCAGCAGAGTGCTGCATTGCAGTCCAACATCTTAACTAGGTTTGAACTTCAGTGTCCATATTTCCCCTTGGCCTACTGATGGACAGTATCAGAGCAAAATGGAAGAGCCATTTAACATAACAGAAGACTGTGCCTCAAACAAACAGCATGGCTGGTAGTGTCCAAATTTTGGCAAGCAGCAGCTACTTTCAGGAAGCCCAGACTTGCTCAAAGAAGGTCATTGAAGAAATGCTAACATTTGGAAGAACAGGTCGACCTGAGGCAAGGAGGCAAGAATGGCCATACCCTCCTAATGTGTTGATGGATGAAAGGAAACCTGACAGCTGTCTCTCTTCTTTTCTCCCTTTCTCTGCCCAGCTGTCATTGGCCCTCTTAACCTGTCTCTTGCTGCCACATATGACAGTCTTACTGCGGTCTTTGTTTTGCCACACATTCCAACGGACAACAACGTCTCCAAATTCTTTAAAATGTTGACGTATGAGAGGACCCTCACTAAAGAGGATCACTCAATGGTAAGTAATACTTAGTAGTGCTGAATAGGCTAGTGTGATGTCAGTAAATCTTGGCAGTCTTGAATCAACATTTTCTTACAAATCCTTCCAGGGTCTCAGTGACTGTAACCAGCCTTCTTTACTCAGTGGGCTTGCTGTATTTGGATGGAGAATTCGTGATTTCTCCCTAACAGACAGAAACATTGAGAACAGTGATCCCCAAAGCGGTGCTTATCAGCACTGTGGCACGTGCCTGTGGGTTTCCTGATGCCCATTTGCATCTTTGACAAAGCATCTCATCGCCAAAGCAGAGAACCAGTTTTGGCTTTTCTTCACCTCTTTGCACCAGGAACTGCTTCAGAAGAAGCCTGGAGGCATCTTCTTTGACAGTGCAGATTCAGAAACAGTTGCCTCCACCGGAAAAGGATGTCTGACTTGCAACTAGAGATGGGCACGAACTGGAAAAAAAACGAACCATGTGGTTCGTCAAACTTCACAACCCACAACCCACGAACTTCCACACCCCCACCCCTGGTTCGCGAACTGGTTCATTTGGTTCATGAAAACGTCACATCCAGGTCAGAAAACCACCACTTCTAGGCCAGCAGAAGGTCACTTCTGGGCCAGCAGAAGTTCAGTTCCAGGTCAGCAGAAGGTCTGCAGAAATTCCATCCCCTGTTGCCTAGGAAACTGATTGATTGGCACGAGGCTGTCTGTAGTGACGAACCAAACGAACCAGCCTAAAAGTTTCTGGCGGTTCGTCAGAAATGGGCTCTGACGAACCGTAGTTCGCAAACCACAAACCAGCCTGGTTCGTGCTTAATTTTGGTTCGTATTTCAGTTCGTGCCCATCTCAACCTCCTAACATTTTGTGATTGCCCCGGTTGCCTTGGCAGCCATTTTGATGGTGGCATCCTCAAACTTCTAAAGGTTGCCCACAGGCTCAACAATCCTGGGGACCCCTGATTTAGAAACCTCACATGAAAGCCCAATGTTGATGTATGTTTGATGTCTGTGAGTTGCTAGTATGAGAAACCTCCAAGATCATTTATTTTTCAAGTTCAGAAGTGTTTACTTATAACAAACACCTTCCTTGAGATAAGCTTTAGGAAGTTATACAGGATAGAATGGAGCAAAATAAGCAAAAAACTGCTAAGAGGATGAATTGAGGACAATGTTGTATGTATGCACCAAAAAACCCCAAAACCCAACCCACTTGAGCAAAAGCTCTAGGAGTCTCTCTACAGGAGTCCCCTCGGCATGTGTTTGTCAAGTGTAGAGAGACGCAATGTTAGCCAGAAAGCATAGTTTAAGACTGAGCCAGCAGACATCGCTCCTTGGAGGGTTTGTTAATTTCGTCTTTGCCTCCTGGAAGCCTTTGTCAATTTCACCCTTCCAGTCTAAAACTGAAATTGACAGAGTCTTTGGCTATCACAGGTACCATTGCATCTCCCGACACATGTTCCTCACACGTCAGATGTCTCTTGTAGAGAGACTCTAGGTGGAGGCAACCATAAAGAATCTCTTACCCTTCAAGTGGCTGCTGTCATGCTGCAAACCAGAGCACCTGTATATAAAAAATAAACCCTTCTATGGGGTGAACCAGTACATCTACTTGCCTCTCCCTGTCCAAGGCTCTGCCTGTATCTCTACAATACAAACATTACGAACACTATTTGGGAAGGTTTACATACATGCTGCTGGATTGGCTGGACCTTCCCTGGCAATTTCCCAAATGACAAAGACATTAAAAGGGATATCCCAAAATCCTTGTAAATTGACTGCCTATAAGCTCTGCTTTTAAATAGAAAAGAAGTAGCATTCCTGTGCCAAGAGAGACCAAATTTCATCACAGGCATCATTAAACACAGTTATGTAATCTTATTTTGCATACATTGCTTTACTTTATGTGATCTGTTTTTACTGCAGTTTTTTTGCTTTATGTGATCTGTTTTGGATCTGCTAGTTGTGGTTCTAGTGCAGTCCACTGAACCACCTACCCCCAGAACCACTGAAAATCTGATCCAGCAATCTTCTAGCTCTGGGTTTTTTACCAAGCAGCGCCCACATTCTTTCAAGCCTATCTCTGCAGCCACGAGGGCTATGAACTTTCTTTTTATAATTGACAGACCTAAGAAATTGAAATCTGCAGCATTTGTACAGTGCTTTCGTATAGGATTATATTGGTGTCATTCTCAGAACAACCCTGTATGCTAAGTCTATGTTGTTATCCCCCACATTGCTGATGTGGGCAGAGACAAGCCCTGAGTGAGCTTATAACAGAGATGAAATTCTCTACTAGGTGACACCAGAAATGGCCTATTTCAAATTCAAGGATGATATATTTAAATACACCTATGTTAATTTGGCCTCAAACACCCGTTACTGTGTCAAAGCCAAAGCAAAAGACCAGCCAACCAAGGAAGTTGAGCAATGTATCATGATGCCTGACGGCCCAGCAGGTAAGAGCAGGATCGGGGGGAGGGGCATAGCTACTGCTGCTCTGTTTTATAACACTTCTTCTTCCAAGCACTATTGAGAGCCAGTGTGCTGTAGTGGTTAGAGTTTTGGACTGAACATCTGAGAGAACCTGGTTCAAATCCCTACTTGGCCATAAAGCCATGGGTGAGGCTCCCCTTCTCTTTTAACCTAACCTACCACACAGAATTTTTGTTGAGGATAAAATGCAGGAGGAATGGCATGCAAGATTCTGAGTTCCTGAGATAAGGATGGGGTAGAAATGAAAGAATAGCTTCAGCTGGTGCAAAGTGCAGCAGCCCGCTTAGTAGCTGAGGTGGGCCACTGAGTCTGTATAAAACGCAGGGCTTGTTTTCAGCTGGAACGTGGTGGGACGGAGTTCCGGCACCTCTTGAAAATGGTCACATGGCCGGTGGCTCCGCCCCCTGATCTCCAGACAGAGGGGAGTTTAGATTACCCTCCGTGCCAGTGGCGCGGAGGGCAATCTAAACTCCCCTCTGTCTGGAGATCAGGGGGCGGGTCCACCAGCCATGTGACCATTTTCACCTAGGGCAATTTAAACTTTAAAAAACTCCCCCCTTGTTCCAGCTGACCCAAAGTGACGTCATTGTGCGGTCCTGAGTTCCACCCCCTCTTTTCCCAGAAAAAAAGCCCTGATAAAACCTATTTGGAGAACTTGGCGCTGGTCTCTGGTTTGTGTTTTAGTTCAGTGCAAAGTGCTGGTTGTTAAATTTAAAGCCCTTTATTGCCTGGGACTCACATACCTGCAGGACCGCCTCTTCCAGTACCAACCATTGTAATCAACAATTGGTTATTCCCTCTTGTGGAGTCCTTAGGTTGGCCACTGCTAAAGCTAGAGCTTCTCAGTGGGAGCTCTTATTCTGTGAAATAGCCTTCCTAAAACTCTTAAAAAGACCACCACATGGCATGAGATTCTGCTCTGTATAAGGTAGGGTTGTTCAGGAGTGCTTTTGACACTGACACCTCATTGTTGTTTGATGTTTTGTACCTCCTCCGTTTAGCTGGAAATGCCATGGAATCTGCATACAAAGCAGACGTTTTACCACTGAGCCATGGCTCCTCCTCAAATTACAGAGATTAGCAATGAGCCCCCCACACACCTAGGCTGGTTTAGGTGTGACCTCCTGTGACCCTTTGCTTGGGAAGGTGCTGCTCCAGACACACTATCTAATTGACCGTGAACCAAAATTTAGCAGCTTTTTAGAGCTGAATTAGTTGTGATGTTTGGCATGAGTGAGCAAAAACGTTTGGGAAATAGCTGGGAAACAAATTTTGCAAGCACCCAATTCGGGACTGCAGTGCAGAGGAGGGAACAGTTCAGCCTCCCCGATGCTCTTTTCCAAAACCCAAATGAACCAGGGTGGATTATTTGCTGCATTGTGGGGTGGCACGTGTATTAAATGCTACTCGTGGGACCAATAACACCCCCTCAAAGCTGTTTGGGATCAAGATAACTGTGAGGAGGGGGCTTCAGCCTCTTTCCTCTACGCCATAGCCCTGAGCTAAATTGGGTCCTGGCGTACTTGGGAACTTTGTATCCTGACAATGTTTTTCTGTAACGTAGATCAGGGTTGAGCTGGGGCTGCCCCTCCTGACTCATGCCAAATTTCTCAGCTGATTCAGCCGGAGGGCACTATAAGATCTTAAACATTGGTACTGATTATGCTCCAAGCAGTTTCTAACAGCTGATGCACATATCTGGACTGTCTGGTTTCTTTTTCCCTGCCGTTTCCCCCCTAAATGGGATGACATGGAGAAACTTCTGTGAGAATGAAGCAGGAAAAATAATAATGGCCAGCGATCTCTCTGTCTAGCCTAGTTTACACCGAAAGGCTCACATGGAGAAAATAAATGTCTTTGCAGTCTGCATGGGTGAACTGGCCCTTAACAGGTTAGCTTCCCTAAGCTGGAGCCACTGGGAATAAAGTATCCTTTAGAATCTTTTAAAAGCTTCTCAGTTTCTCTGTCATTGCAGCTGAAGATGCAGACGCATTTGCAGTGGCAACAGAGGGTTCACGTGGGAATTCTTGCACATTTTCCTCTGCCAGCTTCCACTTCCCCGATATTTTCCCCTGCCATACCACCGCAGAACTTTGTGAAGGCTTTATAGTGCCATTGCAGAAGAACTCCTGAGTGCGCAGGAGCACTGCCAGGGCGGTGTGATTGGCCATGGAGTGCTCCTGAGCTCCACAGTGGGCTGATTTTGGGCCTGTTTGGGGCTAAAATTGGGCTGGCGCAGAGCTCAGGAGCACTCAAGGGCTCATGTACCACTCCAGCAGCGTTCCTACACTCCTGTTTGAGGCCAAATTGGGCCCGTTTGGGGCTCATATTGGCTTGCTGCAGAGTGCAGGATAGCGCGACAGGATAAAAAGTGAGTCGTTGCCAATTCAGCTTGCTTTTTATATAGTAGGATCAGGGGTGCTGTGGAACCAAGCTCAGAGATGTGTCCTTTACTGTAACAAGCTCCAAGAGACTGAGAGGGGTGTAAGGCCTTGCAGTTTCGGGTTATATTGTATTTTTGTTGTTGTTGTTTTACAAAGGTATCTTATATCTGTGGTCTTCCAAATTCCTTAAAGAACCCTTACCTTAAGGAAAGCAGTCTCTTGCACAACAGGCTTCTTTAAATAATAGTGGCAATTGCTGTTGCATAGGAATGCCAGCCTGCCCTCATCTTTTGTCCCCCAGCCCTGCTCACCTGGATGGTTGGGGGGAGAGGCAGGCTGGGATTATGAAGTATGTGGCAAAATGATGGCTGTGCTCCAGAGACCCTGAAAAAGTCACTCCTGGTGTAAAACTGGAAGCTATGGGGTCCCAGCGGGGCCAAATTGGCCTGAAACATAGTGAAAATGATACATTTGGGGCCAATTCTGCCCCAAGGAGATGCTGTCACTTCTGGTTTTACACTGGAAGTGATGTCACCGGAGGCCGTCCAGAGAGGGCATTAGAACCGTGGATCAGGGCTCACTGCCCACCCTCTGCCCCCATCCCCTGCTGTGAAGGTAAGGGTGGGCTGGGAACCCTACTGTCGCACTATTGTAATGGTCTATTGCCACAGTCTCTTGGTTCCTCTAAATTCCCAGCATCCATTTTTTAAAGAAAAAGTAAGCCTCCAGCCCTTTTGTGGCAGGTATATAAGTGGGAAGGGTTCCGCCTGCCTTCTGGCTCTTGGGTTCCTAAAGACTGTCATTTGTAGCTTAAGCAGCTGGTAAATTTCACCACCGCAGATCTATGGAAAGCATAAAATGGAGTCCACGCATCTCCTGGAAAAGCCCTGACTGACTGAATGGAACGCAGATGTACTTAGCTGAAGAAATACTGCAATCCCTCCTAAACTTGGTTTTTCCATTAACCCTACTTTGTTCTTATCTAGTTGCAGGTGCCAATTGGCTCCTTTTTATTATGGTATCTGTCATAGTGATTGGACTCATCCTGTTGTTTGAAGTTGTCAGAGTCTTCTTCAAATACCGCACACAGCCAAACCCACCGAAAACCTCCTTTCCGCATTCACTGGTAAGTATAGTTGCCAACCTCTGGGTGGTGGCTGGAGATCTCCTGGAATTACAACTGATCTTCAGGCCACAGAGATCAGTTCCCCTGAAGAAAATGGCTGCTTTGGAAGGAATTATCTACGGCGTTATACACCACTGAGATCCCTCATCTCCCCAGACCCTGATCTCCCCAGGTTCCACACCCTACCCCCAAATCTCCAGGAATTGTCCAACCTAGAGTTGACAATCCTACATAAGTGAAGGGAACTGTTTCTCGTAGGGTGCAACTGCCAACATCTGTTGTGCCCTCTTTGATGAAACACTTCAGTTACCTAAGCAGGTTGGTGGCTCTGTATATGACATAAGCCTCTGGCTCACTTCTACATCTACAACTCTTCTGTGGAGCCCAGGGCTATGCTGCACGTTTAAACAAAAGAGCAGAGGCAGGGAATCTTTTTGGCCCAAGTGCTAAAAGAAAATTTGCAGCATCTATCTGTGAATATCTTGGTGTGCTGGAAAATAAAAGGGAAGAGCCCAGCTGGACTTGGCCAGACATACCTGGAGCAAGCAAGGCTTTGGTAGCACTACTGGTGCCTCAGGGGCTCACCTTAGACCCAGCTGGCAACTGCATGAGAGTGATAGGTGATTACCGGCATAGGTATTGCTGCTCTGCCAATTAAGAATATCTTCAAACATAGCCCTTTGTCCCCCTGCCTGCAGAGGGAAGGCAGTTGGTTACCGAAGGCCGGGCTTCTTTAGTGGCAAAAGCCTTTGGAATACCTCCCCCACCCCCTGAATCTCATCTAGTACCTTCTTTAACTGTTCTCTAGATGGTGAGGCCAAAACATTTCTTTTTACCAGGGCTTTTAACTAAGGTGTTCTGTAATTTTTGCTGTTTTTACAGTCTACTTTTAGCCTCAGGACTGTTATCTAGCCATCATTTTAGGCTGCTGAATGTTGTTTTGTGATGTTTTTATGCCTCTGGCTTGTTTTTATGGTGTGTTTTGTTATTGCTAATTCTTATGTCATGGGTTTTTTAAAAGATTTAATTTTATTGCTTTTACTTTGTGAGGCACCTCTGTAGAGGGAGGGTATAACATTGCCATACCTGATATGTAAGGAATCGGTTCGGATCACCTTCTCCCATATGAGCCTATCTGCCCACTTTGAACATCTTTGGAGGCCTTGCTTTGAGTGCCCCCACCATTAGAGACTAGATGGGTAGCAACCTGAGAAAGGGCCGTATTGGTTGTGGCACCAAAACTTTGGAACTCCCACTCCAGGGAAATTCACCTGTCTCCCTCGGTCATTGTCTTCCACCAGCGTGTGAAGACTTTTCTGTTTCGTTTGGCATACCTCCTGTAAACTGTTATTGGCCCTCTTCTCCAGCTGTGTTTGTTTTCACTGTATTATTAAATATTTATCTATAAGTTTAAAATTTTGTTTTAATGTTCTAAATGTTTTCAATGCCTTGATGTGCACCATCTAGGGTACCGTGTTTCGATGGAAAGGTGACATATCACTGTTTCAGATAGATAGATAGATAGATAGATAGATAGATAGATAGATAGATAGATAGATAGATAGATAGATAGATAGATAGATAGATAGATAGATAGATAGATAGATAGATAGATAGATAGATAGATAGATAGATAGATAGATAGATAGATAGATAGATAGATAGATAGATAGATAGATAGATAGATAGATAGATAGATAGATAGCACTACGGTCAACACCTCAAGAGTTCACATTGGTTGCTTAGGCTGGGGTTGCCAACTCTGGGTTGGGAAATTCCTGGTGATTTGGGAGGGGAGGGACCTCAGCAGGCAATAATGCCCTAGAAGCCACCTTCCAGGGCAGCCATTTTCTCCAGGGGAACTAATCTCTGTTGTCTGGAAATCAGTTGTAAATCTGGTAGATCTCCAGGCTCCACCTGGAGGTTGGCATGTCTAGGTGTGTTGCTGTCCAGCGTGCTTGCTGGGGATTGTGGACTCCTGCCCAAGAGGGAAACAATCACATAGAGGCGTCCAAGATAGGAATGCATTATTCCATTTTCAAAAATAAAAAGGCTTGCATTTTATAATATGCAGAAAAGCCTATTGAGCCAACTGACAGAAGGTTGGATTTTTTTATGGGGGAATCAGGAAACTGTCGGAACAAAGACTTGCTGCTTGTGTCCTAGCAGTGGCAAAAACATATGGCTACTCCATATTGTATGTCCCTATGATGACAGATAAACAGCTTTTAAAATGTAGGTTGCATGTGCATTTTTTGTGTGTGGATATTTATGGCCTGCTTTTCTCCACAAGGGGAGCCAAAAGTGACTTAGACTGTAAGGAAATTTGACATAACTTCATGCAATTATTTTTGCCATGTTAATAAAGAGTTTCAGTTGTGATATTTGCTAGCCATAAAGGAAGGGAGTCTTGTGAGGCCAGTAATTAGATTTCAAGCTATCACTTCATATTAAGCCTGGAGGCAAGTCTAAAATGTGTTAGGAACCCAGAAATTTCAATCATCCTGCATAAAGGAACCCAGAAATTTCTAAAATTTGGTTTAAGTGCTTCGTCTAACTTGCCTGTTCCAGCAGCTTCTTCTGCAAAATGACCTCACAAAGCTGCCATATGCTGAGGGTCAAACGAGACGTGACCGCATCCCTACGCCCAACACATGGACTCCGCCACCATTTTAAAGCCTAACACAGGTGACTTAAAAATGCCATGAGCCAACAGCATGGCAGGGTGAGGCACTCTTGTCCCTGCCCCCACCTTTTCAAATCCTAAAACAGCTAAGATGGCAGCTGTTTTGGCACTTAAAAAGGCACAAGAGGAAACAAGAGCACCTCATCCCCTTGTGCTACAGGATCAGGCCCTTGTGGATTTTTTTTAAAAATTGCCCATATTAGGCTTTAAAATGGTGGTGGCATTCACGTGTCGGTCACATGGATACTATTGTGTCTAGTTTGGCCCTGAGTCAGACACTTGGGGCCAAACTACAAGTGATACCTGACACTAGTTGGACACTTCTCAGCTTCCCTCAAGTTCTGCTGGGAAATGTAGGCAGCTTGGCAGAATGTTGGACATGTGACAGTTGAAAAGTCCATTGGACAGCAGTCAGAGCCAAGCTGCAAGACCAGGATGCCCACATTTCCCATCAAAACTTGAGGGGAGCTGACAAGTGTCCAACCTGTGTCATTCGTCACTTGTCGCTTGGCCCTTGGTCTTTCAAGGCCAGTACTGTCTACTCTGATTGGCAGTGGCTATCCAGCATCCAGAGGGGTCTTTCATGTCACCTACTAAATGATCCTTTTCAGGGCTTTTTTTCAGCAGGAACGCGGGGGAACGGAGTTCCGGAACCTCTTGAAAATGGTCACATGGCTGGTGGCCCCGCCCCCTGATCTCCAGACAGAGGGGAGTTAGATTGCCCTCCGCGCTGCTGGTGGCGTGGAGGGCAATCTAAACTCCCCTCTGTCTGGAGATCAGGGGGCGGGGCCACCAGCCATGTGACCATTTTCTCCGAGGGCAACCCACTGAGTTCCACCACCTCTTTTCCCAGAAAAAAAGCCCTGTTCCTTTTAATAGAGGTGCCAGGGGTTGGACCTGGTGCCTTCTGCATGCCAAGCAAATGCTTTACCACTGAGTCACGTCCACTGCCCTCAAGAACAAAGAGTCACTTCTGAAATCCTTGTTTGCTGAATTATTTACATTCTTTTGTCCACAGACATTTCTGAATCTAGAACCAAATGGGAATCCTTCTGTTCTGAGTCCCGACTTTCACTTGGAAGAGGATTGCATTGCTCTTGCCTCAGCTGAGGTGCTGCCATCTGAAACCAATACAGCCTTGGAGCAAGAGAGACTCCAGATAATGCCAAAGGGTTGCCATGCCCAGGTAACGAGTAACTACCATCCCAGGGGCTTTGATGCCAGCAATTGGAGCAGTGACTCCCTCTCCTCAGGAGAGCTGGAATATCAGAATTACAGGCCTCCTCCAGAGTTCAAGGAATTTTCTATGCCTTCAGCTCCCTCATCGACAAGACTCCATCTTGATGGCTCAGGGACGAGCCGCATCTTCCCGAACTGGGCATGCCAAACTAGCAGCAAAACTAGACTGGTAGGATGGTCATCTTCATCCCAGGCTGATATTCCCCTCAGCTTTTTGAAGCCACAAACTACAGTGGACATACTGGACAGTCCAGAGACATGTTTTATAAGCAGAGTGAGTGGGGCAGCCCAAGAGGTTCCAACCCAGCAGACTACTGAGTCAGAGGAGCATTACCAATGTCATGGCCTCCTCAAAGGTTCAGACCTTCAAGATGACTCCAGCCTGGAACTGAAAGACCCAAAGAGAATGAATTCCTCTGGCTATGAGTTCCGCCAGCCCATCCTGCCCTGTGAATGATAGCTCATAAACTGTAGTTATTAGTATCTGATTAGATGATACATTAAACATGAATATGGTCAGGGGGAACCACAATCCAATTTGTGCTTAATGCTTAGCCTGCCTAATCAGACATAACTGTGTCCACAGGTCCAACTTGGGGACGCTGTCAAGAACCAAGCCTGCTTCTTCTTGGTCAAACATATGCTAAGGCAAGCCTGTCTGGGTAGGCCTCCAAGAGGATTGGGGGAACTTGGAGAAACCCGGTGTAAAGCAGTTCTCAGAGAGAGAAGCCTGGCCATGTTCTGCAGAACATGGGTGCACGTTTGATCATGGGCGCACCAAGGCTGAGGGCTGGAGAGAGAGAACTTTGTCCCCTGCATTCTATCTCTGTAAGCTATCAAAGCCAGGTTGGGGTTAATTGTTCTGATGCATGTAATAATAATAATTGCACTTATATACCGCTCTTCTAGAAGGATTAGTGCCCCAGTCAGAGCGGCAAACAACGTCAGTGTTATCACTATCCCCGCAATACAGCTGGGGGGGCTGGGGCTGAGAGGAGTGGCTTACCCAACGCCACCTGCTGAGCTCACGGCAGTTGTAGGACTCGAACCAGCCCAACCACTTAACCACTATGGTACAGTATAGCATAGCTCACCTGCAGAGCGTTGTGCTCAAATGTCTTAGCAAGGTTTTGATTGATCCCCAGAGTCTACCCTTGTTGCTAGTCAATATGGGATAAAAATGGAGTTTCCAGTATGGCTCTTTGCTCTTGGACCAGCAGTTGGACAGGTTGCTGGCCCTTGGCTATCTTGATCTTGGACTAGTTTGGAGAGCTAGCCCTTGGAGTTCCTTTCTTTTTGGAGCTTTGTGGTTTGACTTTGGGCAAGGTAATGTCTGATTTATCAGGTAGAAAATCCTGCTAAGTAACCTAGGAACTTTAGTTTAAGTAGTCTTTATTGTTTTACTTATCCTGTCTTTGCACACTTTCTATATATGTAAACTTTTTGCTCAGTTTTTAATAAATACATTAATCTTATGTGATACTACTGGGTTTGGGGCTTCAATCTGAGCCCAACGCCTTGGCCTGTTGGCCCAGCTACCAGTTAACTGTTGTAGTGGAACTCAACAAGCAAGTAGCCTACCTTGCAGGGCTGACTTGATGAACTCCCAGTACAACAGGAGACTTCATTTTCTTGGTCTCTGAGGTTAGGGTTAGTCAAAGGAAATTGGGGGCAGTGATCTATCTTAGGGTGCAAGGTAGATCTTGCCCCTCAAAGCATGTTTATTCTTGAAAACCCACCCCTGGGGAACTGGGGGTGTTACCGATACCACGATTATTTTTAAAAGTTTAAAAGTAGAGCAAGGGCCTGATTCTGATTGGGCCTGCAACACAGTGGTCTGCAGGCCCGATCAGGCACTCTTGTTTCCCCACCGCCACCTTTTAAAGTGCCAAAATGGCTGCATCTCTGCCACCACTGCCAGTCAGACTAGACAATAATGACCTTGAAAGACCAGGGGTCTGACTCAGGGTCAAACTAGATGTGAAGTATTCATGTGTCCGACACATGGATGCTGCCACCTTCTAAAAGGCTGATGTGGGTGGTTTGAAAATGCAGCCATGAGACCACGGCCTGGTGGAACAAGATGCTCGTTTCCCCCTGTGTGCTTGTTCCCTCCAAATCTGTACTCCCCTCTCCCGCCTGCAGTTGTTTCAGCACTCGACAAAGCTGCGCTGCATGCTGTATCAGAATCAAGCCTTTGCAGTATTTTAAAACCACTGTAAAATGGGGGCAGCATCCACAGGTCCGACCTTATGGCTCCCATAGTATATTATGGCCCTGGAGGGGGGGGGGGAATCTGCAATGAAGGAATGCAGTTTGGGCATGGCCAGTGCCCTATACGCAGTTCTCTGATTGGGCAAGGTATTTCTGCTAACAACAAAGACCACCTTTTACATTTTGAGCTGGGAAAGGTGGCTAAGGTCTGCAAATCAAAGAGGCAACTTGAACACCAAGTCTAGATGAGTCACCTGAAAATCACAGTGTCTTAATTAATTAGTGCCTCAGTTTAGTAAATTGGCTATCTCTTAACAGTAAAGCTCAATTGAATAAATCATTGTTGTTAAGGGACACAAAAATTCTCTCTGAGGCTCAGACTTCAGTCCCTTCAGCCCCATACCACGCCTGCCATTCCCCTGGCCACTGGAGGGCTTTTTCAAGCACAGATTGAGTTGGGAGAATTCTCCTGATATATTTTATGGAGACTCCCTTCCTTTGGCTTTGGCATGGGCAACTGTCATTGATGGGGGGACAATAGATCCTAACTCGCACCGTGACTGTTGTTTGTTCAAAGTCTCATTAGAATGTACACATATGGTGGAAAGACTCTGAAACTGGGATTTCCAGGGGGAATGTGGATAGAGCACAGGAGAAGTTCCGGGATCTGGTTTGGCAGAGAGTCAGCAGGGGCGTGGAAGGATCCCTGTATTACTTTTGGACCAATTGTGTCCTAGTCCTTATTTTGAACTAGTGCTGCTTTTGGACTTCTGCTTTTAACCAGCATGTTGGTTAAAAAAAAAGAAAACCAAGGACACTGGAAATCTCTCGTTTTCTCTCCTCCAAAATGCACTGGATCCATGAAACCTGCCTGGAATTTCTCACTACTCAGGGGATGGAGAGTGAAGAATAAGGCAGAAAAAGCAAGATGGCCAATCTCAACTGTGCTGTGCTGAACAGCCTTGTCTGTTCAGTTCCATAAGGGGTAAGCACAACATCCAGGTGTGCCAAGAAAGGTGTTGGACTGTAAAAAGGTCAAACATCTCTTTGGAAGGGTAATAGATTGGCTAACTGCTGAGTACCTGTGCCTGTGTCATTGGACTTCTAGCCACTGCTCTCAGGTGCTTTTTTGATCTTCTCCTTTGCTTTGTACCTGCCAGAGCAACAGGGTTTGGTGAAGAATTTTTCATCCGCTGATGAACAATCTGACATCCAGAAAATGGGAGCAAATTGATGGGACAGGAATAGATTTCATTAGGGTAAGCTACCAAAAGTGATGATGGGAGCTCTGGATCGAGATGGATGAGTGATCACACTCATCTGTCTGACAGGCATAGGATGTGCCACTGGACGGAAATGAGCCCGTCATTGTTGGAGTGAAAAATGAGTTTCTGAACAACTGCGGTGACTTCAAGTCTCAGGAAAGATGTAGGTTGAGTCTTTGTCCAGTTTTCTGCAGCCAGAAGGGTCACTAACAGACAACTGTTTGAGCCATGGAGCCCCCAAGAAGTACAAAAGCAAGAGTTAGTAGATGGGCATGCTTAGTTTGCAGTGCAGAGCTAGTTATCTGCTTTTCTGCTCAGTTACGAAGCTGACTTACTGGCTCAGACCATCAGTCCAGCTAGCTCAGCACAATCTACTTAATAGCTGCAGCTCTCCAAGGTCTGAGACAGGAAATTTCCCCCCCAACCCTTGTGGTCCGGTAAAGTAGACTTGCTGGGTATTGAACCTGGAATCTTCTGCATTGCAAAGTAGGAGCTCTGCTACTAAGCTATGGCCTCTCCCCAGTATGAATCAGATGTCTGGAATCTTTATCCTGGTCTGGTTGCTCTTGCTTCCTCTTAGGAAAATCGCTTCTCTCCTCAGCCCAGAATACTAGTTTTCTGGGTCCTGGGAATAAAGGAAAGCTTTCCCTCCACAGGCGGGGCAATTGCAATCTATGCAACTGCAATCTGTGCTCTCCCTCAGCCATTTTGGTGTGGCACTGAGATGGACTTGGTTTCCTGCTGATGCCAGGGAAGCAGGAATTCTAGACAGGAAGAGATCCACAAACCCATCAATGTGCAAAACCCATGGTATAGAAAGGTTCAGCAGGACGTGTCAATGGTGCAGTTTGAATATTTGGGGCTTAGCTCAGGGGGCTCTCAGCATCTTGGTGGGGGGCAGGTCTATCAACAAATGTTAGTCAAAAACCTTCATGTTCAGGAACAGTGTACCAGATTCTGGAATGAACAGTAGGAGAAGATGTTAGATACAATTCTGGGCCCTTGTTCTAATCCAGCAAGGTGGCTCTTATATTTTTGTAACATTATGGGGTCTCCTTCCAAACCTTCCTTTAATCAGTAGAGGTTTGAAGAATTGAGTGACACCGGGACCATTCAGGCAGATACATCCGTTGCACCTTTTAATATGATGTCTTGGGCTCCTGTAAGAACGAGTGATTCTGACAATCCCATCCTTTTCAGCTTGTATGGATTCTTGAATTCAGAAAGGAAGTGGGAGAAATACATTACCAAGGAGGTAGTGTTTGCTCCTGGGAAGTAGCCTCCTCTGCAGTGTTATAAGTGGAAAAAGTGGGTGGTGATCTTTGCAGAGAAGCATCTCAGGAAAAGGAAATGCTGGTTTGTATTTCATATTCAATAAAAAATGGTTGCGTCTGTTGAACTCTCCCTCCCCCTGCCCATCAATTCCATTCAGCCCAGGCCAACCTCATTGTTAATTTGGAGAGCCGTTGACGTCAAAATGCTCTTTTTCTCCCACAGGTTTCCTTGGCCAAAACAAACAGTGATGAACTCTCTGATGTCGTTCAAACATTTGTTAAGGGCTACCTGTTCAAGCGCCGATAGAAGGGCAACGTAAGGGGAACGATGGGGCATCAGGATGACAAACCATCACACTTCTCCTCTTGTCATGGGGATGGATGGTTGATGCGCAAGATGAGAGTCCCTTGCAAGATGATGATAACATATTGATCGAGCAGAGATACAGAGATGAGAAGGGTATAAAGGAAGGCCTGTGTTTCCCAGGCATCCAGGCCACTGCAAGATCCTCATCGTTGGGCCAAACTGCAGTAAGGGAAGAGGACAGACAGAGATGCATCCCCAAATTCTGGCATACGCCGTTCTGACGCTTATAGCAGCTTGCTGTTTGAATGCCTACCCAGTTTACCCGGAAACTGACAGCACGCAGGGTAAGGTCTGCTGCTTATCATTCCTTTGACTTGGGGTTGCAGTGGAAGTTGGGAGATGCTCTTGTAAGGGTTTCAAATTAAGTCACAGGTGCAAATGGTCTGTGTCCTCAGGAGATTTCTTGGGCGACTGACCAGAAGGAAGTTCATAGAACAAATCTGTGTTTTCGTCCTGGAAGCAAGATCTTTAAAACTCCTCTTTGCATGCCTCCACACAGGGAATAGAATCTTTGATTAATCTGGAGCTCTTTCCCTTATATTTAACTGACCAGTACCTTGGGTTGACTTGGTTCAGGCTAGATTTTATTCTTTTTGGGGGGGATAATCCTTACCCAACTCCCTTTCCCTGCAGTCACATGGCAACAGCAGGGAATTTCCTTCCCCAAGTGCTGTAGGACTCAGTTCAGGTTGGGACCATTGTGCTGGGGAAGGACAGGCCTCTGCCTTCCCCTGCACAATTTTCTTGATCCAGAATAGTCCGGGGGGTGCTTTTTGCCCTACTGCAGGGCTGCCTGTGCAGAATTCAAGGCACACGGAGTCCTGCAATGCGGTGATGAAAACCTTCTTGGGGAAACCTGACCAGACTTGCTGAAAAAAGTGTGGAGCAACTTCAAGTATAATGCAAGCCTATAATTGCATTGTTAGATCTCATTTCTCCATGTGTTCTCCCTGATAAATCAGTGGAACTTTTATGTTTGGAAACCATTTTTAAATACTACATTTAGATTTTGTACCTACGGATTTTAACTTGGTGGACAACTCAGTGGGGTTCGTACCCGATGATGTGCCTTCTGCTGGATTACGACAGTCTCGAAATATGAATTCTGCTCTCTCGGCACTGGAAGGAGGAATTAATCAGATGCAGAAGGCTGCACGATGGAATGGTTAGTGCAGGCAGGTGGTTTACAACCACCTCTTCTCTCTGTTTACTCTACCCCCAATCAGCAGCCCATTAGTAATGTGGCAGAATAACAGATTTCTAGCCTTCCATCTATGCTACGTTTCAGTTTTAGGTACCTAGTCCAGAGAAGCACAACTTTGTAAATTAACTCAGGTCTTCATTATGCAATTATTAGTAGTTGCATAGGAGCTGGCAACCACTAGCTTATCTTTATTATGTCATCAGTTGCATCTTTGCAATGAAGAAATGGAGGACAGATGCCAACATCAGATTCTTCAGTGGTAGGTTTTCAACTCCACAATAATAATACTTAGCACTTTCAAATCCAAGCAGCTCCAGTCAAAAGGATTATGTTGTTGATCATGAGAAAGCCTCTATCCAAGACCCCTGAGAGATACTGCCGGTCAGAGTAGACAGTGCTGTTTATGATAGTGCAAGAACCAGATTTGGGCCATTTCCACACATCTTACCTGTCGGTGGAACATCGCGCAAAAGACCCGGAAGACAGCGTCTTCTCACATGAAATTGCGCCAGGAAGACGCTGTTATCCAGGAGTTTTGCACGATTTTGCGCAAACCTCCCAGATAACAGCATCTTCCTGGTGCGATTTTGTGCAAGAAGATGCTGTCTTCCAGGTCTTTTGCATGACGTTCCGCAGGCAGGTAAGACATGCGGAGACGGCCTTGGTCAATGGCACCTTTGTGTGGTCATGTATGGCTTAAAGTAGTGATGATGAGAATGAGGTGTGCCGCAGAAGGAGCCCGTTTCAAATTTTACCTCTGTTGCAACCTCACTGATTTAGCTTAAGCAAAACTCTCAGCCTCCGCTCATCCTTATCTGCGATATGGGGTTAATAATGCTGCCCCACCTTTCAGAGCTACTGTGAGGATTAGAACAAGATGATGTATGTGTAGGACTATGAAGATGTAAAATGGTGTCTAAACATTTTATTATCAATTTGCATATGCTTAGCCCCCTGTTGTATGCAAAGGTATACATAGGAGGCGTTTTCTGGGAAAAGAGGTGGCGGAACTCTCAAGAGGGAAATGAGGAAGAAACACACGGGTTTCTTTGAAATAAAATTATTTTCAAGCACTATTGCCGAGTATTTTCAAGAGGTGCTGGAACTCCGTTCCACCGCATTCCCCCTGAAAAAAAGCGCTGGTATAAATAAGAAGCATGCAACAGCCCTTCTTGACAAAGGAGCCTAAGAGCAGAACCACAAGTGACAAAAGGCACAGGTCGGACACTTGTCAGCTTCCCTCAAGTTTTGATGGGAAATGTAGGCATCCTGGTCTTGCAGCTTGGCTCTCTGACTGCTGTCCAACGGACTCTTCAACTGTCACTTGTCCAACATTCCGCCAAGCTGCCTACATTTCCCATCAAAACTTGAGGGAAGCTGACAAGTGTCCAATCTGTGCCTTTTGTCACTTGTGGTTCTGCTCTAAGTCCCTTTCATTCCATTCGGTCTTTTCTTCTTAAAACTATCCTTGACAGTTTTGCCTACTTTTCTTGCAAAATAACTGACCAATACTTATATAACTTGTGTTGTTGTTGTTGTTGTTGTTGTTGTTGTTGTTGTTGTTGTTGTTGTTGTTGTTACAGGAGGCAAAGAATCACTGCAGGATGAGACCCCAGAGAACCTGGTGAGTGTATGCTTTTGTGCATGCTTACCTGTATTCTCATTTGCATATGCCGGGGTCCCCAACATGGTGCCCATGGGCACAATTGTGCCTGCCAACACCCTTTCTGGTGTCCACCAAGTGTATTTAGAAAGTGGTTGGAGCTTAGTGTGGCTTTTGCAAAGCATGGCTTCTGATTGGTCACTGGAATAGCGATTGGCTGTGCAGACTTTAAAAAACATTGCTTTGGAAGAAACTGCTTCCACAGTACAAGGATCTTCACTATGTGTCTGAAGGTAAGCCATAGCAGCCATTTTGTGGCAGCCATATTGTTGCTGCATCCCCCACACTGTGTCAGAATTCCAAATGTGCCTGCAGCTTCAAAAAGGTTGGGGGAACCTGATGTATGCTTACCTGTATTCTCAAATCAGTGTTATCCATGGGTCCCTCCACTGCGACTTCCTTCTCTCCCCTCTCCCCCACTGTCTGTAGCCACACACACCCTGCACTTGTGGTTCTATTCTACCCCCAACTTTTGGCTGCCTCTCCCTCCATTTATGCTATGGTGGAAGAAGCTTTTCTAACAACTTTTTTAGTTCCACCAGTGCTGGCAAGTTTAAATGGAGAAAGGGGGAAAAAACCCTCTGAAATGGTCCAAGGTCCTTCATGCCATCGCCGGGATAGGCTTGCGAGCTCCCAGCTGGCAAACTCCTGGAGATTTCAGGGCAGGGAGCTTCGGGAGGGTGGGATTTGGGGGCGGACCTCAGTGGGTTATAATGCCATAGAGTCCGCCCTCCAAAACAGCCATGTTTTTCCAGGGGAGCTGAGCTCTGTAGTCTGAAGATCAGTTGGAATTCAGGAGGTTTGCAACCCTGGGTGAGGGGTACGTGGAGGAGGCTGGAGAAATTCTGCTACCTCTGCCCCAGGCATTTCTCCCTTTGTGAAATGGGAGGCTGTCTCAAATGGGGGTGTATAGATGCCAACACCAGCTTGGGAAATTCCTGGAGATTTGAGGACAGTGCCTTGGAAGCGTAGAATTTGGAAAGGGGAGGCAGTTCAAAAAGGATGCGATTCTGTAGAGTCCAGGCTCCAAAACTGCCATTTCCTCCAGGAGAAATTATATCTGTAGCTTAGAGATTAGTTGTAATTCTGGAAGAACTCTGAGCGACATAGGGTTGCTAGCTCCCAGGCTAGGAAAACCCTGGAGATTTGGAGGTGGATGGAGCCTAGGGAGTGTGGGGCTTGGGAAGGGAGGAAACCTTAGTGGGGTATAATGCCGTAGACCCCACACTCCAAAGCAGCCATTTCCTCTATGGGAACTGAGCTCTGCAGTATGGAGATCACGTGTCATTCTGGGAAATCGCCAGCCCCCACCTGGAGGATGGTATCCAGTGTTGGGGTGGTTCTGGCAAGCCATGGGCCGCAGCAAGCCATGCGGACTGTCAGTGCTGGCTTTGTCTCATTAAGGCTCGATGCTTGAATATGGGCAGCCTCCCTTGCTGTAAGCCTTTCTCTGCCTCCATTCACGTATTCTGCAGCAGGCTGCTCTGCCCTGCCTGGCTTCCGGACCAGTAAAACCAACCATAATTCATTTTTTGATGAAGAAAATGGTTATTGACTGCTTAATTTCATAGTGGATCTGATTGACACACAGAAAGCAGCAGTTCAAACCCAATGTTTATAATCTGAATCAGAATAGGTCATTTCACGGGTGTGGGAGGGGAAAGCTTGGATAGTCTAACGTAGTTGTGCATATATATTTTTAAAAGGTATCCCTAGATTCCCGTCCAAAAGGCGAAAGAGTGACGGTGTATTCCAGAATGGTTGGGACAGAATTTCTTGGTGTTGATTGTGCGCATCAGCCAAGAGGCTAAACCATGTCTGGAGGGGGAGGGGGGAGGGAGAGCGCTCCCCCCCCCTTTCACTTGCCATAATAGAAAACCTCTTGTTCATAGCAAGCTTGCTTTTCAGGTGGAAGATATGAAGACAATTCTGTGGAAGCTGGCAGCAGCAGACAAACTCAGGAGCCAGGGCTTTGTCAAAGCAGAGCAGTCTCCTCAGAAGCCAAGCAAGAGAGGTGAGAGATCTGGGGGCCTAAGCAGCAGGGCTTTTTTTCTGGGAAAAGAGGTGGTGGAACTCAGTGGTGGGACTCATGACCGCACAATGACGTCATTTTGGGTCAGCTGGAACAAGGGGGGAGTTTTTTAAAGTTTAAATCTGGTGGTCCCGCCCCCTGATCTCCAGACAGAGGGGAATTTAGATTGCCCTCCGCGCCACTCCTGGCCCCTGCTCCAGTGGCGCGTAGGGCAATCTAAACTCCCCTCTGTCTGGAGATCAGGGGGCAGGGCCACCGGCTATGTGACTACTTACAAGAGGTGCCGGAACTCCGTTCCACCACGTTCCCGCTGAAAAAAAGCCCTGCTAAGCAGCATGCGTGAAAACAAGAGACATGCTATGTTCTGGACTGTATCTCTAAAATTGTTCATTTTTAAATGTGTCCTTTGCAAAGGTGCAGGACAGAGAATGTCACACAAAACCTTTCTCTCTGATGTTCTGGTTTCCTGTTTTGAATAAATTAGAGTTTCACTGGAATCCTAAAGTGTCACCCTGTTTCAATGACATCTCTTCCAGGTTTGTCCTGGAAGGGATGTAACAGTGTCAGAGCAACACTGATTTTTAAAAATTTTCATTCATTTTATCTTCCACTGCCCTACCACTATAGCAGGAGATCTAGCAACCCTCCCTGGAGTTTTCCCAGAATTACAACGAATCTCCAGATCAGTTCCCCTGGAGGAAGTGGCAGCTTCAGACGGTAGACTGTATGATATACCATAGGGTCTAGGAGAAATGGAAATCCTAGAGTAACAACACATTCCTGTTGAGCTCCTTTCCCAGTCTCTGTCCCCAAATATCCCGGAATTTCCCAGGCTGGAGTTGGCATCCTTAGTTCCAGGAGAGGCAACAATTCAGTAGGTGACGCCCTTTCCAGGCTGGAGCTAGTGGTTTTAGGGGTTTTGCCCAGAGCCTTTTAGGAGCCTTGCCTAAGTGGAGGATTGAAATGTTTAATGCCAATTGCAGGCTGAAAGCTTGGCTCTTGCGAAGTTATCTCCTGTTCTGACAAGGCTGTGCCTGTGTTAGGTTTTCTGGTTAACAAATGTGGGTAGGCTGTGCCAGACTGCACTGTTGTGACTGAGCCAGAGGTTCCCACCTCTCGCTAGCAAAAGCTGCAGTTTAAGAGTCATTAGTGTGTTCACTCCCTGCCCTGGAACTTTAACTTTGGAAGGGGGGAGTCTAGCATTCTCCAAAGATAATTCTCAGTTTCCTTACCAATCAATAATTTCCACAATTTGGTGAGAACATCATGTCAATGAAACTGGTATCTATCTATCTATCTATCTATCTATCTATCTATCTATCTATCTATCTATCTATCTATCTATCTATCTATCTATCTATCTATCTATCTATCTATCTATCTATCTATCTATCTATCTATCTATCTATCTGCAGGGCTTTTTTTCCGGGAAAAGAGGTGGCGGAACTCAGTGGTGGAACTCAAGACCGCACAATGACGTCACTTTGGGTCAGCTGGAACAAGGGGGGAGTTTTTTAAAGTTTAAATTGCCCTCGGTGAAAATGGTCACATGGCTGGTGGCCCCGCCCCCTGATCTCCAGATCAGGGCAATGGAGGCGTGGAGGGCAATCTAAACTCCCCTTTGTCTGGAGATCAGGGGGCGGGGCCACCGGCCATGTGCCCATTTTTAAGAGGTGCCGAAACTCCATTCTACCACATTCCCGCTGATAAAAAGCCCCGTGTGTGTTTATGTGTATGTGTGTGTGTATATAATGTAGGTATTCCCACATACTACCAGAGAAGGCCAGAACTTGCAAACAGACAGCCTTTAAAGAAGATGGTTTGCCTAGGGCTTTCTCATATGTTCCCTGATTTCGACAGGGAGTCTAAAGATGCACAATCAAAAAGAGTCCAGTATCACCTTTAAGACTAACCAACTTTATTGTAGCATAAGCTTTCGAGAATCACAGTTCTCTTCATCAGATGCCTTCCTGCCCTGCATCTGACGAAGAGAACTGTGATTCTCGAAAGCTTATGCTACAATAAAGTTGGTTAGTCTTAAAGGTGATACTGGACTCTTTTTGATTTTGCTACTACAGACTAACACGGCTACCTCCTCTGCATCTAAAGATGCACAGGAGCAGTCTGGGGGTGAAGCCTTTTCTTCATTATTCCCCACTCCAAAAGCTTTCAGTCTTGTCTCTCTGCTCAGAACCTACATGGAGCACAGGTGTCCACCTTGGGGCGAATCCACACTTACCCGGCACAGCTCTAAGCAGGCGGAGTGAGAGCGTCTTTCTGGTGTGTTTTATGACATCATCGCGCCATGAGAGCGGCCGCCAGAAAGATGCTCTCACTCTACCTGCTTAGCGCTGTGCCGGGTAAGTGTGGATTCGCCCTTGGACTGTCAACCAGACGTGTGCTAGGAGAGCTGTTCTGAGAGCTTAATTCCCAGGCATGGAAACATCTGTGTGTTCTAATACGTATGTACCTGTATTAGTCATATTGCAGCAAAACAAAACCAGAGTTCAGTCGCACCTGGAAGACCAACAGTGCTGTGCCAGCATGAGTTTTCATGAATTAGAGCTCATTTCTCAGATGCTGTATGGAAGGAGATTTGCCTAGGAATCTGAAGAACTGAGGTCGGACTCACAAAAACTCCTGCCAGCATAGCTGTCGTTAGTCTTTAAGGTGTTACTAAACTTATGTGTAGCCCAGAAGGGCATGCAAGTTTCTCCGGCAGGACAAATAAGCAGTTCCTGGGGCAATTCCAAGGAATTAAAATGGCACTGGAGGAAGGCATAATGTCCTCTCCCCCTGAACTTTGGTCCCAAGGCAAATGTGACCCCCATCTGCCCAGGAATTAAGTGCCAAGCATGGAACTCCAAGCAGTGCATGTCTGATCAACAGGAGTGGGATGGACACATTGTGTGTGCACACATACATACATGCAGGGCTTTTTTTATGGGAAAAGAGGTGGTGGAACTCAGTGGGTTGCCCTCGGAGAAAATGGTCACATGGCTGGTGGCCCCGCCCCCTGATCTCCAGACAGAGGGGAGATCAGGGGGCGTGGCCACCAGCCATGTGACTATTTTCAAGAGGTTCTGGAACTGCGTTCCACCGCGTTCCAGCTGAAAAAAAGCCCTGCATATGTGTGTGTGTTGGTTGGGGGAGAGACACAAAGACAACAGAGCATACAGTTAGGCCTTCAGGTGCATTACACACAAGGTAAGGTGTCATGGGTCAGTTGTGGACCATATTCTCTGCATGCAGAAGGGTGCCAGGTGGAAATTCTTGACATCTCCAATTCATAGATTTGTTTGTGGGGGAGGGGGGAGGTGCAGGTGGTGGTAGTAAAAGTTGGGAAAGAGCTTTCTGTGCTCCAGACCACAGGAACTTCTGCCAGAAGGAGTAGAGAATACTGGGCTAGATGAACCAGTGGCCCGGCTCTGTATAAGGCATGGTCCCGGTCTCTTTTTACTGACATTCTTTTATGTAGCTTCTGGGGCTGCGACTTAAAAAGAAAGACCAGCACAAGGTAAGAGAGATATTTAACCTTTCCCCCCTCATCCTGTTTTCTGGTGGAAAATAGCTGCCCCTCCATGCTACTTTTACTTCCACTGGGGGAAAGTTAGCTGTGCCCATAACTTCCCCCCACTGGCACCAGAAGCAGTTCGGTTGGCCAGTTTTCAGCAGGAAACTGAGCAAGGCAAAAAAAGAAAAATGGTTTAAATAGCGCCCCGTTCCTTTAATTTGTTGCTCTGTTTACTGCATTTTGTGTTTTTTAAGAAAGGCGAAAGGATCAGTGAACCGCATATATAAAGTATTTAAGAACGTAAGAAGAGCCCTGTTGGATCAGATCAGCAACCCCTCTAATCCAACATCCCATTTCACACAGCAACCAACCAGATAGCCATGGAAGATCAAGCATGGCATAGAAGTCCCAAGGAGGCCCGCTTAGCCTTGACCAGAGCCAGGGCCTTTTCAGTCCTGGCTCCCACCTGGTGGAATGCTCTGTCTACTGAGACCAGGGTCCAGCAAGACCTACTATCTTTTCGCCGGGCCTGTAAGACAGAGCTGTTCCGCCAGGCACGTGGCTGAGGTCTGGGCCTCAGCTGGCTTGAAACAACAAGGGGTGTATAAAATCTCACCCTCCCGGCAAAGGCTGTCCACCATCCTGTTTTAGTTTATAAGGCTTGACTGTATAACTAGAAATATGTTTTTATTTTAATGATGTTTTTAAATGTTTTATGGAAATGGAAATGGAATTTTATTGTATTTTAATGGGTTGTGATCTGCCCTGAGCCCATTCTCCAGGAGAGTGGAATAGAAATGTGAAATAAATAAAATAACTAAATAAATGCCATTTATTTATGCAGAGCCAGTTTGGTGTAGTGGTTAAGAGTGCAGGACTCTAATCTGGAGAACTGGATTTGATTCCCCACTCCTCCACTTGAAGCCAGCTGGGTGACCTTGGGTCAGTCACAGCTTCTAGGAGCTCTCTCAGCCTCACCAACCTCACAGGGCGTTTTGTTGTGGGGGTAATACTTTGTAAACCACTCTGAGTGAGTGTTAAGTCATCCTGAAGGGCAGTATATAAATCAAATGTTGTTGTTGTTATTATTATTATTATTAAATAAGCCAAGAAAGCTCATCATTCAGTGTCTTTGAGCCAATCACACTCTTTCATCCTCACCTACCTCATAGGGTTGTAGTGAAATTAACACGGGAAGGGGGGAAACCGTATAAGCCACCGTGAGCTCCAGGATGGTGCTCTATACCCATCCCTTGCTGCTCACTTTTACTAGCGGCTTTGATCACAATTCGCAGGTAAGTTAAACATATGAAGCAGCCTGCTGCTGAGTGAGACCATTGTTCTATCAGTACAGGTTACTCAGTAGGGCAGCTCCTCTTCTGGGCCTAAGGTGCAGTCTTTGGGCAAAGCTAAAAGTGACAAATTACACTTGAATGGCAAGTAAACAGACTTGTGTATTCCTCCCTGTTCACTTGCACTCCACTTGCACTACAAGCCAAGCTACAAGTGACAAGTGATCGAGTGGAGTGCAATTAGCAGGTCATGTGAAAGGGCCAAGCTAGAAGTGACATATGACACTTGAATGGCAAGTGAATAGACTCATGTGTATTCCTCCCTGTTCACTTGCACTCCACTTGCACTACGAGCCAAGCTACAAGTGATGAGTGATCGAGTGGAGTGCAAGTGGAGTGCAAGTGAACAGGGAGGAAAACACGTGAGTCTGTTCACTTGCCATTCAAGTGTCATTCGTCACTTCTAGCTTGGCCCTTTCACATGACCTGCTACTTGATCCTTTTCATTGAAGATGCTGGGGACTGAACGTCATGCAAAGCTGATGTTTTGACACTGAACCGAAGTCGGAGCTTTCTTGAGCGCAAAAACAGCAACAGGCATTTTGCCGTTAATGGTGTCCTTCCCATTTCTTTGCCAGCTTGCTTCTGGAAATATTGTGTCACCAACTGAGTGCAAGGACTGCACGTGTGCTGCCTCCCCCCTGCCACCAGTCCCTCCTGGAGAATGCCTTCAAATTCAGCTGTCCAGAATGTGGGTTCCCTGCTTTCACCCAGCCGTCACTGTGCCAGTTCGCCTCCAAGCTGCATCGCTTTCTTCACACAGAGAAACGTGCATTGCATTGCGCTGTAAATACAAGTTTGCAAATCACCATGACAGCCCATTGGTGGAAAGTAGAAGCCATTTGTAAACCAGGAGCTGGCTTGGTTTATAGCATGACAGGCTGTCTTCTTGAGAGAAAGCATGATGGATAGTGCTTCTGGATGTATGAAAATGGGGACTGGGGGAAGAGGAGAAATCGATTAATTTCTTTCACTGGGTCAGAATATAAATAAACACACCAAAACGAAGAATTCAGGAGCAGAATTTAGGCCCTTTCATGGACTCAGGTGAGGTTCGATTGTTGAATTAATTGTGTCCCCCCCCAAAAAAAATTTAAGTTAAAATATAAAGGGAAGGGAAAGCAAATATAAAGGGGAAGCAAAGCTCTTTCAAAGGTCTCCTATTAGCTAACAATGACAAACACGAGAAGCAAGATCTTAGTAAAAGACAAGCCCCTTCTTTTGGCGGCAGTTAGAACCCCGCCCTGAAATCAAACACACACAGACACCCCTGGGGCAGAGGAGTTTCACTTCCTGTAATGAAATGAAATGAAACTGGACAATTTGGAGGGATAAAAATAGTTTCAAGTGAAACTCCCTTTGCTTTTTGCTCAGCTCATTTCCTGCCCATTGTGATGCATGACTGGTGATCCCTCCAGGCTGTTCTTTGGCAGCTCCAAAATCTAAGCCAAGAGCTGCTCGCTTACGGAGGCGTCAGAAGGCTGTCCTCTTGCCTTGTATGGGCATGGAGGGCCCAATACCCAGGGCGTACTGCGCCCAAGGAGGAAGCAGCCACACCCCATAGCCTTTGATGTTTTAAAAATGTTATCAATATCAACTGATAACCCAGCATAAAAACAGGACAACCCTTTCCCCTCATCCTTCAGTATTTGCATACTCCACCTTACCGCCAGCAAGTCTGTATTTTTATCCTTTGTTCTTCTAAATAAACCCATCCATGTTTATGATTGATGTGATCATCCCTTCCTCTCAATTGCGGTCTCAGTGTTCATCATCGTGCCCCTGGTCTGCTCTCTTTGGTTGTGGGGCAGTGCATATGAAAAAGCACATGGTGGGTCTGTGCTTCCCCGCCCCCGGGGAATGGCAGCTGGAGACTTGGAGGAGGAGCTATTGTGCAGCAGGCTAGGGAAAGGGTGGTCCTTGCAAGGGGCCCGAACTGCTCTTTCATTACAAAGTTGGTTGTATTGATCAGCATTAGGGTTGCTAGTCCCCTGCTGGGAACGGGGGATCCCCTGCTCCTACCCTCCGCCCCCTTCCCTCACTTACCTGGCCTGTGGGGGGGGGAACACGCTCCTGGGCGTGTCCTGTGGGGGGGTGTGCTCCTGGGCGGCATGATCCCGTGCTCTGCAGCAGCCTGATTCGGGTCTGATTCGGGCCGAATCTGGCTGCTGCAGAGTTCAGCAGCGCCCCGTGCTCAGCAGCAGCCCAATTTGGCCCCCTGTGGAGCATGGGAGCGCTCCCAGGGTGGCCTGTGTGATGACATCAGTTCCTGGAAGTGATGTCATCACACAGACCAGGAGTGCACGCAAGTGGGACACCGAAAGGAAGGTGCCAGGCCTCAAACCTCCTGTCCAGGGGGTCCGGGGGACCTAGCAACCTTAATCAGCATTCAGGCGGAACTTAAGGCCAGGGTGTGCTGATGAACACACATGAAGCTGCCTGAATGAGAGCCAAGCTACAAGTGACACCTTACACAGGTTGGACACTTGTTCAGCTTACCTCAAGTTTTGATGGGAAATGTAGGCGTCCTGGTTTTACAGCATTACAGCTGCAAGACCAGGATGCCTACCTTTCCCATCAAAACTTGAGGGAAGCTGACAAGTGTCCAACCTGTGTCAGGCATCACTTGTAGCTTGGCTCTCAGACTATCAGTCCATCAGGGTCAGTGCTGCCTACTCAGACTGGCAGCGGCTCTCCAGGGTCTCAGGCTGAGGTCTTTCCCATCACCTACTGCCTGGTCCTTTCAACTTTAAAGATTCCAGGGATGTAACCTGCGCTTTCTGCATGCAAAGCAGAGGGCCTTCCGCTGAGCCACTCCACTCACTACATGGAGGTTAGGATAAATAGCAACAATGTCTGGGTGTGATTTATTTTCCCATGCCGCCAGTTGGGGTAAAATAGATTTCCGAATCTCGTTCTAAAGGATTTGTGCAGGAACAGCTCATTATGCCATCACAGCTGATTCAGGGCATGAGGTGTGCATTGTGCTTCGGTGGGTGGAAAACCAAATGTAAGCACTGCTCAGTCCTCTTAATGAATTCAGTGGAAGAGCTGCTGATATCCATGGGACTTAAATGGTTTAGTTTGGGCTGGATTATGCCTTAATGGTGTGACAACCCAGCCCAACCCAGGCTGACTCAAATGCAATTCTTGTTTAAGTTTACTTAATCCTAAACACATTTACTAGTCCATGCAGGCAGAGGACACCACAGTAATAATAATGTTCCTGCGCTGTACCATTTCAGATTGTAGCGAGTGGGGAAATGCTCCTCCTATACACATTCCTGGTTACTAAATGTCAGAGAAAACACAATACCAGAGATGTTGTCCCCGTAGGTGCAGAGATTTTATCCCCATAGGTAAGTATTTAATCCTGCAAACTAGATCTTATGATCATATTGAGCCTGTCAAAGTCTGACTGTATCATAGCCCAGCAGCTCTTCTTTGCACACATCTAGGGCAAGATGTGGAAGGTGTACTTAAAATAAGGTTTATTTTCAGCAGAGGCAGACTAATGACTCACTAGTGCTCATGTCACAAGAATTGTTAAGTGCACAAGGCTCCTGTTGCCTTTGTGCAACAGACTATCGGAGTTACTCAATGGGCATTTGTTTTTAAGAGTTACATTTTTTCCTCAGTGCATTGAACATACATCCTAATAAAATATGACACCTCACATCATACAGTATATCTGTCGATTTATGAGACTGGCAATCTTAATGTGAAAAATACTAGCAGGGGGAAGGGGAGCTATAGAACCTGGTAGCTTAAGGTAGAGCCAGTGAGGAAGCTGGTGGTTAATGGGCAGAAAATGGTAGAAACGGAGCTAACCTCCTATTCTGATCACAAGCTGATGTTTTACAAGAGTGTTTCCGTGTTGCTTCATTCCTGTCTTGGGGGAAACCATTCCCCCGGTTGATTTTCTTGCTGCCATGTGTCAATGCAAGGACGATTAGCCCTGGCTCTGCTGCCTCCACTACCTAATGACAATCAGATGGTATCTTTCCAAGGAAGGAAATGCCAATGTGCCACCTTTCTGACTGAACAAGTTCCAGTAACGCTTCTGCTCATATCTTGCAACAGAAGCTCGTGGCATGGATCAGCACACAAAGATCTTGCCTAGCTCAGCATCGGCTATGCCGCCCAAGAGGACACTCCTAGAGCTGGCGATGAAAGCTTAGCCAAGTTGACACGCAGTACTGGGAAATGTGTGAACACGACAAGCAACCAGTCGACACTGTTGCTGCTTAGGGTTGCCAGCTCTGGACTGGGAAATTCCTGGAGATTTGGGAGTGGAGGCTCAGTAGGGTGGAGTTTGGGGAGGGGAGTTCCCCCTCCAAAGCAGCCATTTTCTCCGGGGGAACTGATCTCTGCCACCTGGAGATCAGTTATAATTCTTGGAGATTTCCAGGCTCCACCTGCAGGTTGGCAATCTTAGTTGCTGTTTAGGAGATAATGCCACTAATATTAACAGCATCACCCTGGTAAGACTGCAAGTTTCCTTCCACAATCTCTGGCAATTCCTACTAGACTTGGGCCCTTGCCAAAGATCCTCCTTTCTGGCTTTCACCCTTTTAGTCTACAAAACGATTCCCCCCTCTCTACCGAGGCGAATTGCATCCTGAGGTCCAGACCAGCTGAGATGCTGGGAGACCAGCGTCTTAAATTTGCAAATAGCACGTGTGGGGCCCTGATTCAAACTGAGGCCGCTGCATGTGCCTTGTGCGGGGGTGGGGGGAAGTAATCCTTTCTCCCTGTCTTCAAATAACTCCTAGAGTTATTTGCCCCTTTGGGAGGAAACACTTGGGTGACTTTTTTGTTTATTTTATTTTACTTCACTTATACCCCACTTTCTCCCCAATGGAGACCCAAAGCAGCTTACATCATTTTCTTCTCCATTTTTCCTCACAACAACCCTGTGAGGTAGGTTAGGTTGAGGGCATGTGACTTGTATGTTGTATGCAAGTTTCCTCCAAATGGCAGGCTTACAGACGGAGAAGATTCTTCCAGGGGGGCAAACCAGAGTTTCCTCTGGAAGGATTTGATCTATTGCTCTGGACTGCTTTCTAGTTTATTTAGCTTATACCCTATGTCCTCCAGAGAGCTCAGAGTGGCTTAGCGCACAGATGACTTTTGCAGGGCCATAACTGCTTAACATCAGCCACAGAATGCCTCTACATGCCTTCAGCTCATTCTGTGGGCCACAAACAGCAAATCTATGCTTGAGAGGAGAAACAGCAGAACCGACAGCACTCTAGCCTGGAGGCTCAAGCTTCAGAAGGCAAGTATATGCAATGTCTTCTGCAGCCAGCATGGAGAAAAAGAACTTCTCAGCATCTGTAGAAAACAGTTTCAAAGTCCAGCTGCACAGAGGTCTGGCTCAAAGACGAATTTTGCAATCAGTCACAGACAGCCTTAAGCATCTCCAACTTATGATAAGGAGCAATCAGCTGCTTTGGCTTCCACAAAGTGGTATGTATAAAGCAGGCATGCTAAGATACAAAATACATAGGTAACAGCCAGCTTGTGGGAAGAAGACATGTGACAGCAGAAACTGCAAGCAAGGTTCTTTTCAAAAGAGGCTGAAGGGCTCCTTGAGGTCTAGTCTGCTGGAGTGTCCAAACAAAGGGCTCTCATGAAGCCAACACAACAAAAAGAGCTTCCAGACAAAAACCAGCCGGATGGAGAGTTGGAAACTCCAGACATCACCTTGGCTGCCTTTCTCGGAACCCTGTCCTTAGCTCATCTTCTTGGCCACGTTGGCATAGGTGTGTTCAATCTCCCTATCTGCTGGGCAGGTGTGGCTGAACTCATCGCGGGCGTAAGCATTTTGGAGATAGCGCCAAACTGCTGTCATCTCCCGTGGGATCTCAAAGTTGCGATATTTCTTTGCGGCAATCTAGGAGGGATAGAAGAACGATACAAAGAAGCAAGAGATGGAAAAAAAAATTTTTAGAATAGAAGCTCCATTACTGTCTATGCTTAAAGAAGAGGCAGGTTTGACTGATGGTTAAGGTAGGGGCAATGGACAGCCAGAGTGGTTAGAGTGCCTGATAAGGCATTTCAGTACAGCTCTGTGTTAGGCTTGCCTCTCCTATGTCCAAAATACTGTCTGGTAGGTTTCAGGCATTTGACTTTGCCATCTCTCCTTTCCTCTCCCCACACCACACCTCACTCCAATGATCTAATAAAGAGACTTCCGAGAATATTTGCAACCCGGTTTTTCTCTGACGAAGCAGCAACGCCAGCCATGAGCCTTAAAAAGGTGTCAAGTTCAAGGGCAAGCTGTGTGCTTCAATTCTTTTCAAAGACTGGCTTAAAAGCCAAGGGCAGATCTTCTCACATCCTGGGGTGTGTGTCTGTCGAGGCAAAGCACGTTAGCAAAGCCGAGCTGCCTCATGCCCCCAGTAGGTGTCGCTAGGTCACCTTGTAAGGTTCAGAATGGTGCCTTCAGTCAGGATTTTGACTCTAATTTTTTTTTGTCTCTTCTCCCTCCCCATCCCAGTCCAGATTTTAAGTTTCATCTTCAGAGCACAGGTTATCGGGAACTTTGCGGCAAATGAAGCCTCCCCTTGCCACTGTGTCCATCATTGATGACAAGCTGAAGGGGAAGATGGTGGTAGAATTCCACCACATGAGGAATCACATCAACAGGCCCCTGGCCAGGTTTCTGGACTGCATCACTTCCTGTCCAATGAGGGGTGAAGGTTCAGCTGTGGGGAGGTGAACATCATAAGCACCAGCCCTTCAAAGACAAATCACTGCACCGAGATAATACTGTAATCTTTGTACGAGCTGCCAATCCTGTCATTTTGTAATTGGGTCTGCCCACCAAGCTGCCGTTTTGTGGCTGGTAGTTACCAAGATTCTTGAAAAAACATTAAGTAGCTCCCCGAAACATGAAGTCTGCCTTCTCCTGACCTAGCTGTTGCTGCACAGACAATCCTAAAAACACCCAGAAAGTGAAGACTACCTGAGGAACATAGCTCGTGCATGAGAATATACTAGGGTTGCCAGCTCCAAGTTGGGAAATCCCTGGAGAATTAAGGGGTGAAGCCCGGAGAAGGCAGCATTTGAGGAGGGAAAAGACCTCGGCATTGTATAACTCCACAGAGTCCACCCTCAAAAGCAGCCATTTTCTCCAGGAGAACTGACCTCAGCGGCCTGGAGATCGGTCGTAATTCCAGGAGATCTCCAGCCACCCCTTGGAGGCTGGCAACCCTAAGTTGGGGTTCAAAGCATGGGATGGCTCAGAGGGAGCAAGCGGCCCTTGTAATGTGCTCGCCACAGGTGCTCACCTTGATGATGTTGAGTTTGGGCAGCAGGTTACAATCAGCTAACGTCATCCAGTCCCCATCTAAGAACTTCCTCCGAGAGACCAGCACCTCCTCAGTGCTGTCCTGGTCAATTTCCTCTGGGAGTGGGCTGTTCAGGTAATCGTCCAGGCGCTTGAACTCTCTCAGCAAAGCTTTCTCCAAATCTGCATGGCACAGAACAGAGGTGTTTAGCCTACTGAGCATCTTCCTTCAATTGCGTTGCTTTTCACTAGCTGCATCGGTTGGTTGGCTCACATCAGTTTGACAGAAGGTCAACACAGTAATGGGTGATATAATCTTTTCAAGATTTGTGCTGTTTTATTAACTGCTGGAGAAACCATCTTTGGATGTTTTTCACTTAAAGCATCTTCCAAGTTCCCTCATGCTGTTTGAGCATATACATGAATGCTTAATGCAGGATAAAAATAGGAAGGGAGTACATTTAAACTGAATGAATGTTCAACCCCATGGAGAGATTCAATCTGAATTATAAACTCAGTGAATACACTAAGTGATTTAAGTGCCATAAATGGAAGTGACCTTAGAAAGGGGCCTCTACTTACGTGTTACGTGGAATGGCACGTCTGTTGCTTTGTCTGTGATTGCTCCTGCACCACAGTAGGTAACAGGTCTGTCTAAGGGTTATTGTTCCTTTACATTTACCTTCACCTTTCTGTTTATTTTACTACTTCCTGGGTTTTTTGGTGACACTCATGAAACAATAGAAACATAGAGCTGGAAGGGATCCCAAGGGTCATCTAGTCCAACCCCCTACAACAGTGCAGGGGATTCACAGTTATCTCCCCCCTCACCTCCCCAGTGACCCCTGCTCTATGCCTAGAGGAAGGCAAAACAACTCCAGGATCGCTGGCTCCTCTGGCATGCAGGAAAATTCGTTCCTGACCACAAAGTGGTGATCAGCATTACCCTGGGCATATAAGAAAGGGCCAGGATAGCCCAGCACCAGCTCATCCCTTCATGTGCTCCCTTTCCTGAATCAAAGAATTAATCCTGCAACTGAAATCAGGAAAGGCACCTGGCCCTGATGCTATCCCCTTGGAAATCTTAAAATTAGACCCGGATTGGTGGGCTGCCCCCCCTTGCATCTCTGTTTACAATAGTAGATAGAACAGGCATAATCCCTACGGCATGGCTGAACACAATAGTGGTTCCATTATATAAAAAGGGCAACCATACTAACCCTGCCGATTATAGGCCAATTAGCCTACTCTCCATAATGGGTAAGCTATATACTAAGCACTTATTGGCCAAGCTTAACTTTTTGATGACGCAGAAGCGTATTTTAAGCCCTAAACAGCTGGTTTCTTGTAAAGGGAAGACCACGTTTGACCACTGTATCACCCTATTTCATTTAATATCACTCTATCACACTGTGAGAACTAATCTGAAATTATTTGTGGCTTTCCTGGATTTAAAGGGAGCGTTTGACTCAGTTAACAGGGATCTTCTTTGGACCAAATTAGACCAGTTAAATATGGATAAAAGACTTCTTATGTTTATTAAGAAATTATATACTTCTAATACCTGACAGATTAAGTGCTCATTAGCAGGCAAACTGACTTCAAAGATTCCTGTTGACAAGGGCATCAAACAGGGTTGTATTTTAGCTCTCTTTCTATTTAATCTTTTTCTTAGTGACCTTGCTGATCACCTATCTGGTGCTGACTGTCATAGCCCAAAACTTGGTGCAATTCACATGCCTCTGCTTTTATATGCTGATGACACAGTTTTGTTGTCTTGCTCTAGAATTGGTTTAAGACGCTTGCTGACTTGTATCGATTTTTTTTTTTTGCTAAAAACAAGCTTCAGCTGAATTATGACTAGTCAAAAATCATAGTTTTTTCTAAAACTTGGAGACCGTATAAATGGGCCGTGGATGGGAAGGAGATAGAACAAGTTAAATATTTTAATTACTTAGGTATTTATTTTCAATATAATGCGACTTGGTCCACTCACTGCAAGTATGCAGCGAAGACTGCTGACATTAGTACATCAGCTATAGCCCATTTTTTTACTCCAGAGGTAATCAATTTGTACCAGTTGCTTCAAAAAATTTTAAGTCCAAAGTGATTTCACAACTATTGTATGGTATTCCGATTTGGATTAGGGTCTTTGATTGGGTCATTGAACATGTTCAATCTAAATTTTTGCAGAAAATGCTGGCCCTACCAAAGTGTGTTCCATATGCAGTTATCTGCTTAGAAACTGGTTTAATTCTAGTGGAAACGAGGGCCTGGCTTATGACATTTAAATACTGGCTATGTTTACATTATAATTGTGACCCTAGAAGCTTTATAAATCAAATGCTTTCAGAGCCCAATGTGTCAAAACTGGTCAGTGTATATTGTGGAAAAAATTAAAGGCATGGGTATATTTGTGGACTCACTGTCTATGTTAACATCAAATGCTGCATTTCAACAAATTAAGAACAGGATGCTAGATACTGAGCGCCAGAAGTTATACAGCCTGGCTACTAAAACCTGCTCTCCTCTGAGCTTTGAAATTCCCCTCACTGTAGGGAGGATGGCTCCATATTTATCTTGCCTGTAGGTGCCACAACTTTGTAGAGCGTTCTCTCTGGCCAGGTGCAATGCCATGCCTTCGGCCATTCTATATGGCAGATTTAACAGGATAGTC
The DNA here is from genome assembly GCF_028583425.1 of Eublepharis macularius. Lineage (NCBI taxonomy): Eukaryota > Metazoa > Chordata > Lepidosauria > Squamata > Eublepharidae > Eublepharis > Eublepharis macularius. The sequence continues at coordinate 22,596,353 of NC_072802.1, forward strand.
TATTCAGCTAGATGCTGTTTATGTGAACAAAAATGTGTCGAGTCAATTACACATGTTCTTTTGCATTGTCATTTGTACGCTGGTATACGTCAAACATATTTAAAATCTATTTTAGCTAGTATGATGGATTGCTCTGACTCACTCAAGGTCTATAGACTGTTGAATGAGTCCTTTTCTGATATCACCAAGAAGGTGGCTAAGTTTATCCATTCCACTTTGAAGTTGCGTAAAAGGATATCACAGAAATAAGTTACAATTGTACTTATGTATTTGTAATGTAGTATCCTTTTAATTTTTGTTTTTCTTTTTGTAAGTGGATAACCTGAATTGTTGATATATACCAATAAAGGCTAACTTGAACTTGAACTTACTCCTTTTCCTGATCTGTGTACATTCCTATTAAGTCAGAAAATCATCATAGCTGTCAGGTGACCATCTAGCCTCTCTTTAAATACCTCCAAGGAAGGAGAGCCCACCACCGCCCAAAGAAGTCTGTTCCACTGAGGAACTGCTCTAACTATCAAGAAGTTCCTAATGTTTCATCAAAAACTCTTTTGTTTTAATTTTAACTGGTTGTTTTTGGTTTGATCCTCTGGGGCAAAAGCAAATAATTCCAATCCATCCTCTATGGGACAGCCCTTCAAATACTTGAAGAAGGCTATCATATCACATCTCAGTTGCCTCCTTTACAAGCTAAACATACTGAACTTCTTCAACCTTTCCTCATAAGACTTGGTCTCCAGACCCCTCACCATCTTTGTTGCCCTCTTTTGGACACGTTAGAGCGTTCTTCTTAAACTATGGTGCTCAAAACTGAACACAGTACTCCAAGTGAGGTCTAACCAGAGCAGAGTAAAGCAATACATTCACTTTGAGTGGCTTGGAGGGACACTATACGTCTGTTGCGACAGTCTAAAATAGCATTTTTGGCCACCACCTCACACTGCTGACTCATGATCAGTGTATGATCTACTAAGATCCCTAGCTCCTTTTCACATGTACTACTACCAAGACAAGTCTCCCCCATCCTATAAGTATGCCTTTGATTTTTCCTACCTAAATGCGGAACTGGGTCAGCCCAGGCAGGGTTCTCCAGTTTGGATGGGGGGAGGGGAACTTTGTTACGGGTGGTGGAGCTGCTTCAGTTTTGGGTTTCCCCATACAAAGACTGTGTTTATTTTCTACCTTAAAAAAAATCCAGCCTTTATATTGATATAGTGATATCAGCATGCAAATAAATAAATAACAGGGTGGTTGTGCTGAGACATCATCGCTGATGCCACTGATTATGACAGCTTCCTTGTTTGAAAGTCCTGATTATTTAAGATGTGTGCAGAAGAAAATAAACCATCTTCACAACTGTAAAAATGCAATGAGAGGGAAAATGTGGAAGAACTGTACCCAAACTGATTTCAGTGTTTGTGGACCAGCTGTCAAGAAAATCAAGATTAAGCTGAGGGTGCAGAAAAGCCCTTAGAAAATGCAGTTTAGCTCCAGCAGCTTAGCTCCAGCCCCCTCCCCGGACTGGCTGTGCACAGAGATTCCATTCTGGTTCCCCTTTATGTTGGAGCAAAGGAATTTTCCCCTGGGGGCTCCACACATTGTGCTTGGAAAGCTCTCCTCACCCCGCCCCAATAAAAGCAGGGACATGCTATGTTCGACCCAGTGAAAAAGCCCCATTTGGAAGTGACCCGTCCCACTGTGTCTAGTATGCTCCTCCCAGGCTTCTGCTGGGCCCAATAATGCTATCAAACTTTGGAAATGAATATGATAAAATAATAGGTTAATAACCATGTGCCCTATATGTTCTCCTAGCAGACATTCCAGGAACACAGCCTTGAAAGAGAAAGAGAAAAAGATTTTTTCCTTACTCTTGTTGGCCTCTTTATGAGGGTTCTTGATGTATGCAGAGAACTTGGCAAAGATGTCTGCGCCAACATGCAGGGACTCCCTGTGTTTGGGGGTGAGTTGAGGGTACCTTAAATATAAATCAGAGAGGTGGTTTAGATAGGAAGAGAACACACGATTTTCATCCTTCTACCATTAAGGCTTATCAGCCAAAAATCTGACCTTATAAGAGCTAAAATAATGGGCGGGGGGTGGGGGGTAAGATTTTTAAAGCATATACCATTATAATGACCTGAACGGAATTTAAACCTCTGAAATCCAGGGAGCCGGGCAGGTAAGAGTTTGGAAACAATCCCTATTCCAGAGCAAAGCATTCTACAGACGCAAGGTATGAAAATGGTAGAACGTCAAGGTTTCCTGAAACTTGGGGAGTGGAGCCTGGCAGATTTGGAGTGGTACCTGGCAAATAGGGGTGAGGTTTGGTAGTATATGGATGGAACTGACTAGTGTCTGGTACTGGTATGGTCAGGTGATGCCATCTGGTGGCTCAAGTCTGGCTGTGCTTGGGTAGAGTCTAAGCAAGATGGTGCAGAGGAAATAGCAAATACTCTCAAGCCAAGAAGCAATGAAAATCCCAGACACTGAGCACCTGTTAAAAGCCTGAAGCTTCGATCAAACCATGAGAGTCTTACAGGACAAGCTTCCTTTAAAAAATATTTAGCATAGAATGCTTTCCTTCCCCCTGCAATGCTAGTCCTCCCGAGGAGCCATTAAAGATGAGTCTGTCTTGCATTTCATCTGGTCACCTAATCCAGAATGGCCATAGGCTCTTGGGGTAGGTAGCCAGGAAAGATTAATTCAAACTTGTATTAGATCCTGGCAACATAACTGCCAACCAGAAGGGGCAGGGGCAGGAATTAAATAGTATAATGTTTCTTTTCTCCATTCAGTCTTCCACTGCAGATTTAAGGCTTAACTTCAATGTATCTTGGGAATCTGAGATGTGGAAGCAGAACAGTTTTCTGGATGCATAGTCCTGCGGCTTCACTAATTGGTTTATTATATATATTAATAAGCATGTGTACAATTACAGGGGAGGAAGAAAGGCAAGAGGTCCAATCTTATCATTTCTTTGCACAAATGTATGTATAATACACATGACCATTAATACAGCAATCATGTGTGACATCAGTCTTCCTGGCTTTGTTGTGCTAATTTATCCTGCTTCTTGGTTGAGTATTAAAATAATGATATCAAACTTACTGACGAATTTGAGTCCAGGAATTTTATGTTGGAGTTCCCTTTGCTGCTGAGTAATGGTAACTTGACAAGTGTTGAAGTATGAGAGCCAAGCTACAAGTGACGCCTGACATAGGTTGGACACTTGTCAGCTTCCCTCAAGTTTTGATGGGAAACGTAGGCGTCCTGGTTTTACAGCTTGGCTCTCCATTACAGCTGCAAGACCAGGATGCCTACATTTCCCATCAAAACTTGAGGGAAGCTGACAAGTGTCCAACCTGTGTCAGGTGTCACTTGTACCTTGGCTCTGAGAGAGCTTCCTACTGCAGTTGTGGATGAGTCTCTCTCTTCTTAATTTCTTTATTTAAAATATTTATATACCCACCTTTCTCCCTGGCATCCCAGGACCCAAGGAAGATTACAACAATATAAAAACAATATAACTAAATGCAGGGCTTTTTTTCTGGGAAAAGAGGTGGTGGAACTCAGTGGTGGAACTCAGGACCGCACAATGATGTCAACTCTGGGTCAACTGGAACAAGGGGGGGATTTTTTAAAGTTTAAATCGCCCTCGGCGAAAATGGTCACGTGGCCGGTGGCCCCGCCCCCTGATCTCCAGACAGAGGGGAGTTTAGATTGCCCTCAGCACCACTCCAGTGGCGCAGAGGGCAATCTAAACTCCCCTCTGTCTGGAGATCATGGGGCAGGGCCACCAGCCATGTGACCATTTTCAAAAGGTGCCGGAACTCTGTTCCACAGTGTTCCAGCTTATGGTCTTTTATCCTCACTCTATCCAACCTTTTTCCTTCTACAACCATGCAAATCTATCGGCAGGCATATCGTAACAGAGAATTCAGGTGAGGCATCTGATAAAGCAGTCCTGATGCATAAAACTCAATGCCACAAGACTTTTTGCTGACTGTACTGCAATGGACTAACACAGGTACCCCTCTGGAGTCTGGATATAAGTCTGTGTTTCTTTAAAAAATGCTTTTTTTTTTTAGTTCAGCCTCCCCGTCTCCCTCTTTCTTCACTCGTCTTCTGGAACCCCCATTCCAACACAGAATCAGAGGCCTTTTGAAACCTGGCCACTCCGCACCAGCTTCTGTTTAACCCTTCAACTATTATCTTGCCTGGGGATTCCGTTTCGTTTTCTCAGCCATGTCGGACGCTCCTCTCGGATCAATTCATGCTTTTTGAAATTGAATGAAATCAGAATGGTATAAGCAGCAATATTGGAGCTACCGGTGAAGTGGGGGCTGTCCATATTTATTGTGCCCATGAAGAAGTATGTTATACGAAACGGGAATTGTATAAATATGCACGCATAATCCCGTCGGCACTTTTGGACTTATTTGCAGTTTGGACTGGAGCTTGCCATCTCATGCCTCTCACACGTCTGCACTGGAGCTCTATCTGAGGAAACCTGCATGCTGCTACATTTTCATCTTAATTAATTCATGGACATTGTTCCTTTGAAAAATATACTTCATAACCATTAGGATTAAATTCTGTATTTTTACCATATTTATTGCATGTTGGGACAGAGAGATCAATATTTTATTGTATTTATTGTATATTTATTATTGTATATAATCATGCACTATATTTTGCACTTTGCACTTTTGCACTATATAAAAATATAAAAAACTGTTAGATATATACATATTCCCGGAATTGTTTGTTTGTTTGGTTTTCTACTATCCGGGTGGATTCCCTTGTTTGCTTAGGGCTATGGAAAACGGCAAAGAACAGAACTAGGCGGAAGCCTGCAAGTAAGCGAATCCCTTCTGTTATTACAAGCGTACGCGAAGGAGTGGTGGGATCTGAAGCTAAGAAGGCTCGTTCTTCCCCTTCGCTGAGTTTCAGAATTTGGGCTGGTGGTCCCCCCCCCCTAAAATGGCAGCAAAAAAACAAAGTCCCGCTCTGGGTAAGTCAATCTCGGCTACCCTGAAGGGAGAATCGCTCGAGGAACTGGTGCGCAGGGCAGTTGTTGAAGCCATAAAACCCTTTGTTGACAAGCTGAACGAAACAGATCAAAGGGTGGGCTTAATTGAAGGCGAAGTGAAAACCATTAAGGAAGCAGCGGGGGGGGGCAGAGAAGGCTGCCCGGGAAAGTGCGTCACTCGTGAAGGCTACGAAAAAAGAGTTAAAGCTGGTGGAGAACCAGCTGATCGGGCTACAAGTGGAACGAACGCAGACAATTTTGCGCCTCCAGAACGTGAAAGAGGAGGAAAATGAGGATTTATGGGGTCTGGTCTCGGAACTACTGGCGACACCTGCGAGGACAACTAAAGAAGAGGTTAAAAGCTCTATTTTGGAAGTCCGCCGGGCTTCTTCAAAATATGCAATGAAGCGTCAGCTGCCTCGCGAGATCATCATCGATTTTTCATCTAAAAGGATCCGAGACACCATCCTATACAATTCATACAATGCGGATTTGAACTTTTTGGGTAACAAAGTTAAGATACTGAAGGACGTTCCATTTTTAGTTTGGAAAAGACGTTTTAAGTATAAAAAACTCGCAGCTCTTCTGAGGGAACGTGGAATAAAGTACAAATGGTTATTTCCGGAAGGAATCTGGTTTAGTTACAAAGATCAAACCTATAAGATACTATCAGAAGATCAACTAAGGGATTTTGAGGATAAAAATTCGGAATTTCAGTGTACCAAGCAAGAAGAAAGGGAGAAGTCTGAGGAGGGGGGGAGGAAACGAGCACTGCGGCGGCAGTTGCTCAGAGAGAATTGCGTCCGGGACCCAGGAGGGGGAGGAAAATTTAATTTGAATTCGATTGTAATTTGTAGCCTGTATGATCAACCACTCCATCATTATTCTATTAAGCTATTTCTTTACTATGGCAGTATGAAGGGAAAGCATTGAAGTGTAGTGTTTAGTGTTTAGTGTTTGTAGGTTACCCTCCCCTTTTTTTTCCACCTTTCCTTTTTCTTTCTTCTCCCCTCTTTTCCTTCCCTTGTGTTATTGTAATCTTTTGTAGTTATTGTTATTGTATGTTAGGTATTGAAAAATAAAATTTTCAAACAAAAAAAAAACTATTATCTTGCCTTTCCTCCAAGTAACTCAGGGCAGCAGAATAGCTTTCGTCTACTTTATCGTCACAACAACCCTGTGAGGTAGTTTAGACAGAGATTGAGTGACTGGCCCAAACTCACTCAGTCACTTTCTATGACAGATTGGGGATTTTAACCTGGGTCTCCCTAGTTCTAACCTGATACCCTAACCACTGTACCACACTGCCTTCTTTGGCATTTCTTCACCTTTCTGGAACACAGACTGGAAGCGTGGGCTTAGCTCTAGTGCCTCTAGTGATTTGTACAGGATGGAGAGTTTCAGCAGGTGCACTTTACCTATTAATCTGATCCATTTAGGCAGGTATTAGACACTCAGAGCAGCAACAGATTTCCAGGGTCTCAGATGGGGATCCTTCCCAGCCCAGCCCACCTGATGTCCTTTTAACTGGAAAAGTCATGATCTGAACCTGGGATCACCTGAACACTAAAGTGGCATTTACTCCTAAGCTGCATGTGGCTCATTTTATCTTAGTTTTGAGAAAAACAGGGATTGCTGCATATCTCCCTTTGATGGGTCTCTTTGCAACATGGAAGTGCAGCCTGGCAAGCCTGATCTACTGTGACGATGTAGCTTCTTCCCAGAGCTGTGATCGTTTCAAGTGCCTCCTGTTTACTGCAGCTGCAGTTTGACAATTGGAGGGGGTGGAGAAGGGTCAGCGCCAAGTATGAGCGCATCTTGGCAGCTCTCCTGACCTTTTGGGGCTGAGTGTTTCTCTTGGCTCAGCTACAGGCATCTCCCCTCTGACCATTTGCAAAAAAACATCAACAGCAATAAAGAAGTTCTTGAGCACCCCAGACTCCCCCATGCACATAAATAAAGGTAGCTACATCCCTTGCAGTATCTTTACTGTCTGTTTCTACCCCTCCCCAGGATGGTCTGTGTGCTCCAGTCCTTCAGTCTGTTCCCTGGGTTGATACAGAACTTCCTTGCATTGTTCCTGTCTCTCTCAAGCCAACCTATTTCCTCCCTGAACATGGTGGGGAAACAGATGGGGTCCTGCAAACCATCTGTCTCTCAACAGGAGGCCAAACAGACTTGGAGGTCACCATCGCCAGCTCCCCACAAGAGGCCATTTGCTTATTTGCATCTATGCGCGTTCATTCTGATGTTTACATGCAGGGCTGGATTGGGATGTTAAAGCAGCTCAGGAGCGAACTGAGCCGAGCAGCCACTGCAGAACTGGCAGCTCCACAGGGACCATCCGGTTTGGACCTGGCCAGCAGCGAAGAGGACAGGCATCGGCCCACTGGTAGCATCTGAGCTGGACCTTCCTTGTGGCGGTACCAATGCTGCTGGGGCTCAGCTCATCAGGAACTTTGCTGGTCAGTTTAAACACCAGTCTAGTCCTGGTGAAATGTCAATAAAGAAAGAAAGAATCACAGCAAAAAGCAAGCAACCAAGGAACAGCAATAGTAACAACCAGGGCTTTTTTTCTGGGAAAAGAGGTGGTGGAACTCAGGACCGCACAATGACGTCACTTTGGGTCAGTTGGAATGGGGGGGGGGGTTAAAAGTTTAAATTGCCCTCGGTGAAAATGGTCACATGGCCAGTGGCCCCACCCCCTGATCTCCAGACAGAGGGGAGTTTAGATTGCCCTCCGCGCTGCTCGGCGGTGTGGAGGGCAATCTAAACTCCCCTCTGTCTGGAGATCAGGGGGTGGGGCCACTGGCCATGTGACCATTTTTAAGAGGTGCCGGAACTCCATTCTACCACGTTCCTGCTGAAAAAAAGCCCTGGTAACAACAATATCACAAAATCTAACACAATATATTATAGTGCATATTCATTACCTATATATTACAAAGTATGTTCATGGACTCTTGGTTTTGTGCCTACAAATCAACTCAAGGATTTACTCAAGGATTTGTGGACTGTAAATTTTTTGTATTTGTTCAAAGAACGTTTTTGGAATTTTTCCATCTATGACTTGGGCATTTGTATTCTCATTTTGGACTCACGTTTATGTAGAATTATATAGAGCTATATACTATGAACATACTTTGTAATATATAGGTAATGAATAGGCACCAGAATATATAGCATTAAATTTTGTTATTTTGTTGTTACTGTGGCTGTTCTAGTCAGCCATCACAGTGGTTCACTCCTGGGGAGTTTCCTGTTGAAACGTACGCAGCTACAAAGTCGCTGAGCAGCAACACTGAACTGAAAGGGGTGGTTGAGGTTTGTGCAATTCTCTTTTACAAAATGGCCGCCTCTTTCACACTTTGGCCTCGTCATTGATGGGCAGTGGTAGAACATCAGCGCTGCATGCAGGAAGTCCCAGGTTCAATCCCCAGCATCTTCACCTAAAAGGATCTGATGGTAGGTGATGTGAAAGATCATATCCTAAGGTGCTAGAGAGCTGTTGCCAGTCTGAGTAGACAGTACTGAGCTTGATAGACCAAGGGTCTGATTCAGTATAAGGCAACTACATGTATTTATGCAGCTTTCACAACAAAAGAGGAAGGTTGTTCCACCACACTGTAGATATTAGAGGCCATGGCTTAGTGGCCAAACACAGACTGATTACTATAGGTCCAAGATTCAACCCAAGCATTTTCACTTTAAAGATCTTGGGTATTAAGGAAGAGAAAGACCTTTCTTCCAAGATCCTGGAGAAAAAGCTCCTAGTCAGACTATATGATCCTAGGCTAGGCAGACCAAAGTTGTACTTGGTGTAAGGCAATTTTGAATGAAATTTCATTTTAAGGGAAAGGGGGGTCAGAAATAGCACATGGGATTTGTATGCAGAAAGATCTCAGGTAGCAGGCTAGGGTTGCCAACCTGCAGGTGGGGCCTGGAGGTCTCCTGGAATCACAACTCACCTCCAGACTATGGAGATCAGTTCCTCTGGAGAAAATGGCTGCTTTGGAGGGTGGACCTTCTGGCATTATATCCCACTGAGGTCCCTCCCTTCCCCAAACTCTGCCCTCTGCAGGCACACTCCCAAATCTCCAGGAATTTCCCAAGCTGGAGTTGGCAACACTGAATCAGGCACTGGGGATGGACCCTTCCTTATCTGAGGCCCTGGAGAGCCATTGCCAGTCAGAGCATCAGAGCAGACAACACCAAGCAAGATGGGCCAGTGCTCTAATTTAATAGAAAGCAGCTTCATGGGTGTGATGGTTGCAATAGTAGCCAACTTAATCATTTCCACTGATATTCAGGGGCACGGCTCAGCCTTTCGACCTGCTCGCAATATTATGAAACTTTTGCGCATATACAAAGCATTTGTTCTTTGCATTCATAATCGGGAGGGAAAGGGAATGAATTATTAGCAGAATCTGGCTGGAAAGAGGGGAAAGAAGCATTAGATACTGTAAGTGAAGATACTTGGGAGGGGCCAAGGCTTGTTCCAGGAAGTCCTCGATCTTCAAGAAGTCAGTTTTCAGTTCCTTGTTGAACACCAAGAACGGAGGTTTTGTTCCCGGAGCCAGATTCTTCAGCTCTTCGGGTTTCCTAAAACAGTGGAGGAAGTGAGAAAGGGGGAAAAAATACTCTTGAAGAAACTTTTTGGGCTGGCCCATAGCACCACCCTTGCAAGGGCTTCTTAACCCCATCCCCTCCTATCTGTGGCCATCCTGCTGCTTAAAAAAGGAATTGCTACAAAGTCATGTGGCTGGATAGCATCTCTCCCCTACCCCCATCTGCAGTGAGTTTAATTCAGGACGTTTTTCGTTTAGAAAAAGAAGTTGACCAAGAAACAGGGTGGGGAGATGTTCATAAAATGATGAATGGTGTGGAGAAAATGGAGGCAGAGATTTTTCTCCTCATAATACTAGAACTCAGGGTCATGTAATTAAACTAATTGGCAGTAGACAGGCAAAAGGAAATACTGCTCCACAAACTGCACCATTCACTTAGGGACTTCTGTGATTGTTGTAGGGTTGCCAGTTCCATGTTTGGAAATTTCTGGAGATTTTAGGGATGGAGCCTGGAGAGGGTGGAGTTTAGGGAGAGGAGGAGCCTCAGTGTAGTATAATTCTATACAGTCTACCCTCCCAAGCATCCATTTTCTGCAGAGGAACTGATCTCTGTCACCTGGAGATCAGCTGTAATTCTGGAAGATCTTCAGCCTGTAACCCTAGATTGTGGTGACCGCCATTGGCTTAGGTGGCTTTAAGAGGGGAATTAGAAAAACGTGAGATGGGCCATTTCCAGACGGCTTACCTGCCTCTGGAACGTTGCGCCATCTTGTGGGGAAAACGCGAAATATTGCGTTTTCTCGCGCGAGTTTTGCACGATGTCGCACAAAACTCGCGCGAGAAAATGCGATATTTCGTGTTTTCCCTGCAAGATGGCGCAACGTTCGGGAGGCAGGTAAGCCGTCTGGAAACGGCCATGGATGGGTCTACGGAATGATCGGTTGTTTAGCTATTAGTTATAAAGACAGCTCAATGAAACCTCCATGTTCACAGACATTGTACTGAATCCAAGTTGCTGAGTGGCAGAGGGGAGGCCTTGCTCCTCAGGTCCTGCTTGTAGGCCTTTAGGGGACAACTGAGCTAGACAGGCTCTTGATCTGATCAGGCAGGAGGAATCTTCCAGGACACATAGCAGGCGTCCAGTGGAAGACCTGAGGCTGGCAGATTTCTTTTTAAAAGCTGAAGGAGTTGAATCCTATAACTCCCTTCCTGAAACACTCTTCTGCTAAGAGCGAAAGACTTCCTGCAATGGAGAATAACTTTGTCTGATGGAGACAAGTCTTTCTTTGTTGAAAGAAGCTGTAATGATTTCAAATGCGTGTGTGTACATGTGTGTCTTTAAATGCTTGGTGTGGTACAGATGAAAGGTGGGGGTGCAAGAGAGGGATGAGTGAGTGAGATGATTGGTTGAGGACTGAGAGTGTGGGTGGAGTGAACTGCAGTTTTTAGTTACTGAGCAGAGAGAGAACATTCAGTCTGGGCAAAGCAGGCAACCTGTGTGCATCCTGAGGGTGTCTATGCATTTATGAGAGAAATATTGAGTCAGAGCAATAGAGGCAAACTGTGTGAGTGCCTGAGAAAAAGTCTTATGTGTATTTGAATTGAGAAATTGATATCTGAAGCAGGCGAAGCAGGGCTTTTTTTCAGCGGGAACACGGTGGAACGGAGTTCCGGAACCTCTTGAAAATGGTCACATGGCTGGTGGCCCCGCCCCCTGATCTCCAGACAGAGGGGAGTTTTGACTGGCATGGAGGGCAATTTAAACTCCCGTCTGTCTGGAGATCAGGGGGCGGGGCTCCCAGCCATGTGACCATTTTCTCCAAGGGCAACCCACTGAGTCCCATCACCTCTTTTCCCAGAAAAAAAGCCCTGAGGCGAGGTATCTGTGCTGCCTGAGAGAAGATGAGTGACTGTAGGCCAAGCTACAAGTGACGAATGACACAGGTTGGACACTTGTCAGCTTCCCTCAAGTTTTGATGGGAAATGTAGGCATCCTGGTCTTGCAGCCAGGCTCTCCGACTGCTGTCCAATGGACTTTTCAACTGTCACTTGTCCAACATTCCGCCAAACTACCTACATTTCCCATCAAACCCTGAGGGAAGCTGACAAGTGTCCAACCTGTGTCATTCGTCACTTGCAGTTTGGCCCTGTGTCAATGAAAAGAAACTTTAAGAACAGATAATACTTTTTGAAACCATCAAGCTTAAGAAATAATATGAAACTGATACTCTTCTTGAAAAATTAAAGTTTTTTTTGTCCCCCCCCCCCCAAGTACTGTTATTCCCATATCCCATTCCTATCCTCAGGGCCATGTAGTACCATAAAGGAGCCTGACCCATGGGCATGTTATTAAAAGGGGAAATTTAAATTATTTTCGAATATAATTTCTGGTGGCAGCAATTTACCCAGAGGAGGCAGGAAGAAAAGGGTTAAAGGCAAAATTTAACTGAGGGCCAAGCTACAAGTGATGAATGACACTTGAACGGCAAGTGGATTGAGTGAAGAGCAAGTGGAGGGCAAGTGAATGGGGAGGAATACACTTGCCGTTCAAGTGTCATTCGTCACTCGTAGTTTGGCCCTATGAGAAAGAAAGGGGCTCGTAACAGAAGTCTTTCTGTGTTGAGGGAAGACAGGGTGGAAGGTCGTAAGAGGATGCAGCCGACAATCTTTTATAATGACAATCTTTTATATCTCCTAGATTTTGGCAGTACTGCCATCCTACCAGTCAGTCTTATACTGACACGTTGTTCCTACCTAAATCAAAAAGAGTCCAGTAGCATCTTTAAGACTAACCAATTTTATTGTAGCATAAGCTTTCAGGAATCAAGTTCTCTTCGTCAGATGCATGATACAGAGACTGGTCAAATATAGAAGAGGCGGGAGAGAAGGGGAGGGGAGAGAAGAGGCAATTAGGGGGGGAGGGGGAGGGAGCAACCAAAACATTCCTTTGCTAGTATATGTAAACATCTCCTTTTGGTGTGTGGATCAGTTGGCTTCAAAGGAGTTTGCCCTGTTAGTTTGTAGCAGCCAAACAGCTAGACCATCCAATTCCAATGCAGTATGAGCCTTTGATAACCACAGCTCTCCTTGCCAGATGCATCTGACAAAGAGATCTGTGATCTATGGACAAAGAGATCGGGGACCACAGATCTCTTTGTCAGATGCATCTGGCAAGGAGAGCTGTGGTTATCGAAGGCTCATACTGCATTGGAATTGGATGGTCTAGCTGTTTGGCTGCTACAAACTAACAGGGCAAACTCCTTTGGTTTTGGTTGCACCCTCCCCTTTCCCCTCCTAATTGCCTCTTCTCTCTCCTCCCCTTCTCTCCCTCCTGTTCTATATTTGACCAGTCTCTGTATCATGCATCTGACGAAGAGAACTTGATTCTCGAAAGCTTATGCTACAATAAAATTGGTTAGTCTTAAAGGTGCTACTGGACTCTTTTTGATTTTGCTACCACAGACTAACACGGCTAACTCCTCTGCATCTTTGTTTCTACCTGTACCTTCTTACTTTCTTCTGAAAACAATGTTTAATATAAAGTCAAATCCAGGGCTTTTTTTCTGGGAAAAGAGGTGGTGGAACTCAGTGAGTTGCCCTTGGAGAAAATGGTCATATGGCTGGTGGCCCCGCGCCCTGATCTCCAGACAGAGGGGAGTTTAGATTGCCCTCCGCGCCACTGAGTGGCACAGAGAGCGATCTAAACTCCCCTCTGTCTGGAGATCAGGGCGCGGGGCCACCAGCCATATGACCATTTTCAAGAGGTTCTGGAACTCCGTTCCACCGTGTTCCAGCTGAAAAAAAGCCCTGGTCAAATCCCTTTAGTCCAGATGCTTTCATATCCCAGAAGCATCTTTTATAGCCCTTTGAACAGACCTTTAGTCTTCTTGTGGCAGAGATGCTACCCTAATCTAGATTGTGAAGCACAAAGGTCGACACACCACCTCCTTCCTCTTACTTTGCAATGTCAACAGTCGTCACATTGAATCGGACGCCTTTGAGCCACAGCACCATGAAAAGACTCTGGCAGAAGGGGCAGTTCCCAATGTTTTCCCCATCCAAGCCAGCCTGCAGAGGGAGCAAAACAGGACAGTAGTTCATTCTTTGAAAGTCTGTGAGCTCTTCATGCTTCAATGATAACTCTATGTAAACAAATAATTTGAAAGTGGATGCAGAATCCAGCACCCAGAGACTCTCGTTATTCTTATGACTGTGCAGAATTAAGCATCCAAAGAATTTCCATGTCAAAAAAGCAAAATTTTGAGTCTTTACAGCTGCTGAGTATCATCCTGAAAAATCTTCTCATGGATTTTTAAAAGCATGTTTCTAACCACTGCAAAAATATAATTATATATTATAGAGAAAACATTGCCTTCTGGACATTTTTGCTTTTCAAAAAGCAGGATTTCTTCCTGAAAAACAACAGTCAAAACTAGTCAGAAAACTGGTGAAAGAGGCCTTATGCATCAACTGTCACGAGGCAGCTCACAGCAGAGAAACTTCGCCCCAAACACTCCAGCAGCTGAAATTACAGTTCCCAGGATCTCCTCCTAACAGTTATTAATGGAAAACTAATAATGCAAATTTATATAATGTTCCAAGCAGGGTTTTTTTTCTGGGAAAAGAGGTGGCGGAACTCTCAAGAGGAAAATGAGGAAGAAACACACGGGATTCTTTGAAATCATATTATTTTCAAGCACTATTGACGAGTATTTTCAAGAGGTGCCGGAACTCCATTCCCCTGTGTTCCCCCTGAAAAAAAGCTCTGGTTCCAAGCATGCAATATGTAATGTTATCTCAGTAATATAATATGCCAGTGTTACCCTGCCACAGAGCAGCCAGTGTTGCCAACATTGGAATGAGACATGAATCAGCTGTGCCTTTAAAAGTCATTTGATCTGTGGCAGTCATATATATGGTGGTGGCAGAAAGTGCCACCAAGTTGCAGGCAATTTATGGTGACCTCATTGGGTTTTTAAAGCAACACATTCCGAGGTGGTTTGCCATTGCCTGCTTCTACACCCTGGACTTCCTTCATGGTCTCCTAGCCAAGTTCTAACCAGGCAGACCCTACTTTGCTTCTGAGATCTGGTGTGTGTGTGTGTATTCTAAATGGCTTACACCATCATTCTCCTCTCCATTTTATTCGCCCAACAACCCTAAGAGATAGATTAGGCTGAGAGTGCATGACTGGCCCAAGGTCACCAACAAATTTCCATAGCAGAGTGGGGATTCGAACCTGGGTCTTCCAGATCCTAGTTTGATATGCTGACCACAACACCATGAATGTACTGGTTTGGACCTTACACTTATAAAAGAATCACAGTTCAGTCTGCAGCCACTGAGCAATGAAAAACAACTGACAAAGGTGATCACATTTTTTTCTCTATGTCCTGAAAAGTTTTTCAGCCGTTCAATCTTTGCCTCAAGCTGCAGTTAAAGGCACAAGTGGAGGGCAGACTGGTTTATATTTCTGGCCCACTGGCAGCCCTAAGTGCAGGTGTGGTGAGGGAGGAACTGAAACTGAGGGCGGAAATGCATGTCCCCAAGTAGTTCCTTTTTACAGAAGGTTTTAAAAATTTTTATATACTGCAGCAAAGACCATCAAAAAGAGGGAGGAGGGGGAAAGGAGCTCATTCCCTTTCCCCTTATGTCTACATCTGCCATCCTCAAGCTGCTTTTATAGAAATTTAAGACTGTAGTTTAAAAAATTGAAAGTCTTGTGTCACTTTAAGGACAAATATATGTATTACGACATATAAGCTTTTGTGGTCTGGAGTCTACTTTGTTGCATGCCTCAGATAGCAGGTTTGTGTATGTGATATATATCACACACGTACAGAGGCAGTTGTAAACTGTGGAGGCAAAAGGCCCTGGCCCTGGGACATTAATAATAATAATAACATTCGATTTATATACTGCCCTTCAGGAAAACTTAACACCCACTCACAAGGTATGTTGTTATTATCCCCCACAAAAGGCACCCTGCGAGGCAGGTGGAGCTGAGAGAGCTCCGAGAAGCTGTGACTGACTCAAAGTCACCCAGCTGTCTTTAAGCTGAGGAATGGGGAATCAAACCTGGTTCTCCAGATTAGAGTCCTGCTGCTATTAACCACTACACTAAACTGGTATAGTCTACAAAGTTCAAACCTTGACACACCATGCCCTTAATCATCATAGTAATAGAGGATAACACAGCCTTCCTAATTATGCTATGGTAATTGAAAGCCTATACTGGTAAAGCAAGCTCTGTTCACAGTTGAGCCCTAAGTAAATATATTATGGTTTATATACAAATTAACATCTACCGACTGAGAACAATACTATGCACCTGATGGCTGGGGCTCCAGTTCCTGCAATTTTGTCGCACAATTAATGTGTTACTTCGTCAGGCATCACAAGACTCTGTTTCTTTGGGAGTAATCAATCACATTTTTATCCCATCCTCCCTCCAAGAAATTCAGGGCAACACATGGAGTTAAGTTTATACTGGCCTCCATTTTATCTTCAGTTCACAACAGCCCTATCAGGTTGGTTTGGTTAAAAGAGAATGACTGACCTGATGTTCTCCAGCTCTCAGCTCTAGCCATTATACAGCAATGTCAGGGATGCTAAACAGCTTAATTTGGACACTGGGAGTGCAATGTTCCAGTCTGCTTGGAAGCAAACCAGATACAAGATTGATTCCCACCTACCCACTCCAGCAGCCTTCCTGTGCCCAGAAGCCTGGGCAGTCAAAGGAAAAGTTTTCCAGTCATTGCAACGACATGAATGATCCAGATGACAGAGGAGTAATAGCATAAATGTTCTTTGGCCCTTTGCTATATTTATTTAGTTGAAACACTTATAGGGCTGCCCTTCTCCCAGGGAACTACAATCCAGTATATGTGCAATTATTTGTTTCAATTGATTTTAAAGACAGGGGAGTTTTGTCCTTTGGATGTAAGATACACTATGAAAACTTCATTTCCTGTGATCTCTTAACAGTTCAAAACAAGCTTCTATCAGCACATGACCTGGCTATGCACTAGATCTTTATGTTGGCACATCTGTGTTTATTTATTTGCATACTTATTTCCCGCTTCCCCTCACCATGGGGACCCAAAGCAGCTTACATCAGTCTCCTCTGCTGCATTTTATCCTCACAACAATCCTGTGAGGTAAGTTAGGCTGAGAGAGAATGATGGCCCAAGGTCACCCAGTGAGTTTCCATAACAGAGTGAGGATGCAAACTTGGAGCCTAGTCCAACCACTATATCACACTGGTTTCTGCAATTGTGCATTTGAAGAAAGATGCATCTGCATCCATGCTGCTCAAAGATTTAACTTCTGGAGACCCATGAAGAAGAACTCACACTTCAAAAATTTACCGAGGCATTCCCCCAAAGGCAAAAATAGTGGCAGCGATTTAACAGGGTCAGAGACTGAGGAATAGGCAGGCACTCTTGGACCGTACGTCCTCCTGGCATCAGTGGCGATTATGGGAGGGAGGGAGAAGCTGCAGCCTGCCAAAGTGGCAAGCATAACCTGAGCATGTTAAACACTGTAGGAAAAGCACTCTGCTGATGCTCAGAGGCACATTCCTTCCAGAGAGGCCTACCAACTCTATTCGGTTAAATAAGATCCCTGCGGGTGAAAAACAGATCCTAGTTCGAATCACACTTTGGATTTATTAGTTAGGAACTGGTGTTTTGTTGAGAAGAAACAGAATATTGTGTCTGTTTCCTTAGGCGGGAGCTGGTTCGGGGGTGAAAGCAATACTGAAAGCCCTCTCAGGGCCTTGCCAAGCAATTGTGGCAATTGTGTCTTTTCGGTGTGATTGTGATGGGTCTTGGGGAAATGAGATAAAGGGCAGCCAGAACACAGTGTACGTGGTTGGGAACCCTGGAAGTAGAGCCATGTTTTAAGAGCGTGGGACCTGCAGGAAGGGAAGTGCTTTAATGAAGCCTCAAGAGGAAAGGTGTGAGGGGAAATACACTCATGTTTTCCATAAAACAATTGTGTGTGTGTGTTTTCTTTTTTGTTTCTGTTTCTTTTCATTAGTGAAAGGAGATTTACAGGTACTTGTGTGTTCCAGAGATTGAATCTGTGTTTTCTATGATCCCCCCATGAACTAAGATTTGATGCAGAAAAGGCCCCCATGTTTGTGTATTTTTTCCAGCACAACCTTGACTGTCAGAGAAACTTGTACTGGGAATGGAAGGCGGGAAGGAACCCCTGACCCGGTGGTTTCCCACTTCAGATAATCTTAGTCACCACACGCAAGAAGATTTCGATGTGTGTCTTTCTTGCTGTGGTAACTGCAGCTATTTCTGTGGAGAATGCGGAAGGGCGAGTTCCAGATAAATGTAATCCAGCCATCCTGATAATTTTCAGATCTGATACCACAATGTGCTGTACAGGGCTGCCTTAAAATTGTCTGCCAACTGGATCAGAATACAATGAGATAGGAAGGAACATAGCTTGCCAGGACTTCAATGAAGTACAACTGATGTAAAGCTCTAAAGAGTCTGAGATCTATAACCAGCATGGCATAGTGGTTAGAGTTCTATACGATGATTGAGGAGATCCAGATTCACTTCCAATCAGCCTTCTGCTGTGAAGTTCACTGGAGGACCCTGGACTTCTCTCAACCAAAGCTACCCCACAAGAGTTTTTGCCAGGATAAAATGGAGAAGGGGGGGCAACCATGTATGCCACTCTCTTCTCTTTACAGGAAGGGCAGGATAAAAACTCAAGAGGGAAATTGAAGGACTGCCCTCTCTCATATGAACCTGCCTGGCTGTTAAGAGCTTTGCTGAAGGCCCATCTGAGCGTCTTCTCACTTTCTGAGCCTGAGGTGGTAGGCGCCTAACAAGGATACAGGCATCTTAGAGAGAGAGTTGCCAACAGGTCCCTCTAGCTGTCCCTTTAATATCTGTTTGATTTGCAGCCATTATCCTGTGATATTATGACAACACACGAAGCTGCCTTATACTGAATCATCCAATGGAGCTATCTAGGTTAGTATTATCTAGTCAAGGTTAGTATTATCTAGTCAGATGGGCAGCAGCCCTCCAGGGTCACAGGCAGCAGTCTTTCACATCACCTACAACCTGATCCTTTTAACTGGAGATGCCAGGAATTGAACCTGGGATCTTCTGCATGCAAAGCAGAGGCTCTTCCACTGAGCCACAGCTATGCTATGGAAAGCTTCAGCTCTGTATTTCTACACATTAAACATTTATTGAAGGGATAGGACTTTTTGCTGCAGTCTAACTGGAAACCTCAGTTGGCAGCTCCTTTATAGAACTCCTCTGTCTACTGCCTATCTCTGGATGAGTTTTAGGCACCAGGTAAAACCACAGCTGTTCTCCTGAGTATTTTGCCAGTTATCCTGACACTACTTGACTGGGCTTGCTCTGGTCCTTATCTTTTGGAGTTTTAGATTATGTAACCTTTTAATATAGATTGTTTATTTTATTGCATTTTCAATATGTTTTAAACTGCCCCAAGAGTTTTAGTAGGCAGAGTACAAATGTTTCAGATACATAAATATATGCCTTTCCACACAAAATTGTGTGGAAGATGTGGTCTCTGTGGGAGGACCTCAGATATGAACAAGACAACCCAAGACACTGGAGCTGGATGCCTGAGAGAGAAAACACAAAAGGTGCCCCCCTTCCACAAACCATAAAGTTAAACATCTAAATCGACAATGTGCTGTCCATTTATGGTATCCTATAACCTGTCATATGAGATGGGTTCTTTATACCTAATGGTGGGAACAACGTAACAAAATCTGATTTTAACATTTGAATAGTTTCTGTATAACCTATTATACAGCCAAAACTTGGAGACAGCCCGATCAATATCTTTGGGGTGGTGGTGGGGTGTCTGATAGGAAAGTGGTGGATTTATTAATAAGTTGTTTTTAATATTATCATCAATATCTGTGGCATTTGTTCTGGAAACTGCCTTTGGCAATCCAGGGGGACAGATATTGCATAGAGGTGGCTAGAGTGTTAGACTACGATCTTAAAGATCCAGGTTCGAATCCCCGCTCTGCCAGAGCAGCTCACTGGCAGTGCTGGATGAGTCGCTGTCCCTCAGCTTAACCCAGATTGCAGTGAAGTTAAAATGGAGGAGAGGAGGCTTGTATTGGGGAGAAATGCAGGGTATAAATATCGAAATAAACAAATATTTTTAAATAAACATTTTTTTTAAATACTGTCATGTTTTCTGGACATCTCTCTTATCTGTATTCTGTAAAACATTCGTGTTGACTGGGCTGGCACATATCAAAGCAACAGTTCTGATAAGTAAAGATCATCAAAACAACCTCTGGACTGAAGTGATCCACCTCCTCTCCGCAGTTAACTATGTAGCACCTCCAGGGCTCTGCAGCACTAAGCGTACTCCCTGGAACGTGTTATAATAATGAGGAACTGCCGGAACTGGGTATGCTTTTCTGCTAACCCCCTGTGGTCTTTTGGCTGTCCTTCTGCCACCAGAGTGTTGGCCAAATATATTTGAGGCCAAGATGCCCAGTTCTCTGCTGATGGGCCACACCCAAGCACTTAATCAAAGCTCTTAGTGGGCCCCAGCTTTTCCTTAACCAGTGGCAAAAGACATAAATTAGAACATGTCCCTGGACTTTACCTTCACAAACAGCTCAATCTCTGGTTCCTTCAAGGGGTTACGTAGTCGACTCGCCATCCTCTATTCTTTTGCTTGTCGATCACTCTAGAGGAATGGTTTCTCTGTTGTGGGTGGCTCTGAGAAGCAGGTGAGAATCCTGATAGCACAGAGCAGTGGCCTCTCTAGTGAAGATGCGTCCCCCCTCCCAAGGCTGAACGTTGCTTGTCCGCAAGTTGCCCCGTTGGTTTCCTTATCCTTCCTTCCTTTAGAATCGTCCGCCAGAAGTGGTGGTGGCTGCGAGGTACATGGAGTGACCTGCTACAACCAAGGGGGGAATTTCCACGCAGGCCTTCCAGCTATGACTCAGCAATGCGGTCTATCAGAAACATGCACCAGGTTCTTCTATAGTGTATCAAGCAGGCCAGATGTTGACTCCTTGATGTTCAGAGCTGCTGGGAAACATCCCAGAATAGGTCCTCCTATTCTCTATTGTAACTCTACAGCCGCCAGTGTTTCTATCACAGGAAGTGAACTGGAAGTGTCCTGTACCTCAGCGGTTTGAGAGGTTGCTTATTTAACTTATCTCTGCTAGTTTGTGGGGGGAGTTCTTTCAAGTACCTCCTTTTTGAAGATACAGTTATACCCAAACACCCAGGGACAGCGCTACCATGAGGTAAAACAACAACAACAACAACATTCGATTCGCCCTTTAGGACAACTTAATGCCCGCTCAGAGCAGTTTACAAAGTATGTCATTATTATCCCCACAACAAACACCCTGTGAGGTGGGTGGGGCTGAGAGAGCTCCAGAGAACTGTGTCTAGCCCAAGGTCACCCAGATGGCTTCAAGTGGAGGAGTGGGGAATCAAACCCAGCTCTCCAGATTAGAGTCCTGCGCTCTTAACCACTACACCAAACTGGATCTCAAATGACTACCACAGGTTGCAGATTTAGGGTATTACTAAAGGGCAGCAAATTGTCAGTCAATTATTATTATTATTTTTGACCTGTGGACAACATTTAGAAGTTCTCCTTCAAGCAACTCAATGTTTTGTGCTGGATATGTTTCCGCTGACTGATAAAAGCCTAAAGGAGGAATGGCCGGGTGTGATACACCTAACATTGATGGAAAATGTGGGCTATCAACTAAATTTGATTGAGCCAGCATAGTGTAGTGGTTAGAGGATCAAACTAAGATCTAGGAGAGCCAGGTTCAATTTCCAGTTCTCCAGTTGAAGCTCACTGGGGAACTTTTGGCCAGTCACACACTCTCAACCATCCTACCTCACAGGGTTGTTGTGAGGATAAATTTGGAGGAAAGGAGAATAAAGCTACTCTGGTTCCTAATTGTAATAAAAACAAGGTATACATGAAATAAATAAATAAATAATTTTGTAAAATCTATTAGTTTTATCTGTTCTAATCAGTTATATTTAGAAATCACCAGGGCTTTTTTTCTGGGGAAAGAGGTGGGAGAACTCTCATCCTGGGCAACTCCCAGGAGGAGGTGGTGCACCTCTCAATACATGCGGGTGTGTGCTCCTGGGACTGCAGGATGACGTCACTTCCAGGACATCATCATGCAGGTGTGGCCGCCCCGGGAGTGCTCCTGTGCTCCATGGGAGGGTCCGATTTGGCCTGGAACAGGCTGCTCCACCACGGGAGAGCACTCAGGTCAGGGCCAAAACGGCCTGGATCAGATTGCTGTCAGGCAGGGCAACCCTCCCCCACCCATCACCAGCCCAATCCTGGCCATTTTGACCCCAATCCGGGCCGTTCTGGCACTGTTTCAGCCATTTTGGGCCTATTTAGGGCTCAAAATGGCCCGGATTGGGGCTGAAACGGCCAGGGTCGAGCCTGTGCCCTGCCTGGTAGTGGCCTGACCTGGGCCCAAAATGGCTGAAATAGGCCATTTTAAAAATACCCCCACTCTCGTGGGTATTTTAAAGAGCTGCCAGAATGCCATTCTGGGGTGTTCCGGCTCAAAAAAAAGCCCTAGTAATCACTTGCTGTATTTCTTTTGAGGAGATCGAAGGGGACTGTATCTCAAAAATATAAGATAATTTACTCTTTAATTTTTTAAAAAAGCTTCCACTCACTGCTGGAAGCAAAGCCAGTCTTCTTAGCCCTATCTGGAAATATGTAATCTTTCTCTATTATTGTAACATATGTTTTTTAAAAAATAAATAAGTTCAAGAACCATCAGTATTATGGAAGTTCTATCTGGAAATGAAGCACGAATAATTGGATTTAGCTGAGAACCATTAGCCCAAGTTTATGTGGTATTAAGTGTACTTAAGCCTATCAATATGCTCAATGCACCAAAATCAATGTAGGACTAGACCGCATCAATTTCAGATGTCTGTTTTCCTTTCTTTTAGACGAGAGCCATAGTAGCTTCTTACTGAAAGATCTACAAAGAAATATATGCTAGCTTGAAGATCAGATAATCTTACTTTTGTTTCTGATCATGGCCATTATCAGTACATCTATTCAGTCTTGAGATGCCTAGGAGAAAGGCAGGGATATAAATATCTTTATTTTATTTTAGTTTTAGTTTTACTTCATTCATACCCCACTTTTCTCCCCAATGTGTACCCAAAATGGATTACATCATTTCCCTCACCTCCATTTTTTCCTTACAACAACCCTGTGAGGTATGTTAGGCTGAGAGTGTATGATTTGCTCGAGGCCTCCCAATAAGCTGCCACGACAGAGAGGGGAATAGAAATTGAAGACGGATTGTCCAGATCCTAGTCTGTCACTGGCTGGTGGGGAGGATGGGATTTGGGGGAGGGGTGGGACTTTAGACAGTATGGTTCTATAGAGTCACCCGTCAAAGTAACCATTTGCTCCAGGAGAACTGATCTCTGTAATGTGGAGATCAGTTGTAATTCTGGGAGATCTCCATGCCCCACCTGGAGGCTAGCAACACTAAACAAAAGATCTAGTACAATCTAACCAAAGTTAAGCACTTCTAGGTTCCACTAACTTCAAAGGAAGGCATATGCTGAATTCTCCTGCTGGAGCACAGATATCCTCAACTTTGGTGGGTTTAGGCATGTCACAAAATGGTGAATGTTGTTGATAGATTTTGATCATATCAATGCTTTTGCTGTCCATCTCAGATTTTTTTTAAAAAACCTCCTTAGCGCAACAGAATCTTTGCCCCTGACTTTGAAGGCTAATGCTCACTATCTGAATGATTTTGACCATGTGAAACAAGCGGAGGAAATCCATGCTGCATGCCCGAGTAAGCCATAAACAGAAAATGGGTGATGATGTTTATTATCCCCTGTGTGTTAGCTGCAGAACTGACATAATGGCTCTCTTTCAGAGCTCTGCTTCAAGAGCCAAGCTGGTGCTCTGCTGAGATGCTTGTCTTTCTGTCCTCGCTGACCTCAGATTTCTAAACCAATGGGTTCTGTGGACAGTAGCAGATGAAACATTCTCTTTGGCTGTGATATATTCAGCCGAATGTTTGTGGTCTCAGCCAGGAGAATTCTAGGTCTAGCATTGTCTTATGCTTTGAAAAGTGACAGAAATCCAACAGGTGACATTTCTCCTTTAGTTTACCTTACTATGTTGGGGAAAATTGCACCTTTCAAAAGTTGCACCTGTCAGCAGTCATGAAAGGCGCTGGGAATTTGTCAGGAAAATGCTGGCAGCTCTCTGAGGTGAGTGCTCCTTCTTTGACGGTTTTATGTCCTCTCTACTCAAGGAAGGGCTTTGGGAATTCCAACAACTTTTTACATTCTTCCCTGCAGATATTGAGTCAATAAAAGATACCCTAATAAACCTCTTTAATCTCACTGCAAAAACAACCAGGTCTTAAGGTCAGTGACCAATGGAGTTGTATGGAGATTCTCACGATGTTAAGCATCTCTTTCGTTTTTATTCAGTTTCCATCTTCCCTCTTCACTTTTCAAGAGGAGGCCACACTGAGAATGTCTGTAAATTTGACTCAAGTTTGAAACTAATGTAATTTTTAATCCAGTCTGCACAGGGACCCACTTAGGCCCAGATCTGCCAAGACCTGAAGGAGATAGTTAAGAATGCAGTAGTTTGAGTTTTGGTCTTGATTTGGGGCAGGGGTCCCCAAAATCTTTTGAGCCTGTGGGCACCTTTGGAATTCTGACACAAGCTGGTGGACACAACTACAAAATGGCTGCCGCAGGAGGAGGAGCCAACTACAAAATGGCTGCCAGCACAAAATGCCAACCACAAAATGACCTCAGGGCATGAGGTCATTCATAACTCTAATAACTCTATCTTCAGTCATACAATGAAGATTCTACTCAGCTGGTAAGATCTCCAATGGCCCATTGCTGTCTGGTCCCTACCCACTTTCTAAAAACTCTTGACAGGCATCAGGAATGGTGTTGATAGTCAGCATAGCATCCTCAGGGGCCATATTGGGGACCGCTGATTTGGGGAGGCCAGGATTCAAATGCCCATTGAAGCTCATTGAGTGCCCTTGGGTCAGTCATTTCTCTCAGCCTGACTTACCTCACAGGTTGTTGTGACAGCAAACTCTGGAAAATTAACCACCCTGACTTTTCAGTGGACAGGTGGAAGCAACAGTGATAAAATAAATATTTGTCATTAATTTACCTCAGTGTTACTATTTATGAATATCCCCTCATGCCTTTCTTTGCAGGCCATGATGGGAAAGCTACAAATTTCTAGGAGAGGCATTAGGGCTTCCTTCTCATGACCTGATGTGAAGCAATTGCTTTGAGCAGCAGAAGTTCCAGAGGGGGCACTATTTTTCTGTCTCCCCTTTTCCCCTTCAACTTGTAGATCATTTGAAAAAGGAGTAGTACAAAGAAGTGAATGGAAAGGTGTGTGACTGTCTGTAACATTTCACTTCTAGCATGAAGTCGTCTAAGGCCGGCACTGTTTGGAGTGATTGGATTTCTTTTGCTTAACGCCCAAACACACACACAGGCATTGCAAAGAACAGCCCATTGTGAATGGACAATAGGAGCTTTTGAACTGCAGCAGCAGCAGCACCAAGAGATGAGAGATGCCAGCAGGGCTGGAGTGAGAGTGGTCCAGGCGACAGCAGCAGAAATCGGCATTGAGGGTACGATGCGATGCCTGGACCTTGGCAGGCGAGTCGGTTTCGGATCTCCGGGGCAGTGCTGGGCTTCTTCTGGTTCTCTACCCTGCTGAAGGCAGCTCCTGAATTTTCAGGTGAGTGTGTGAGAAGAGCTAAAATGAGACCAGGGAGGTTCTTCTTCAGCATCCGTCTTATGGCCCAGGGTGGCGTCTGGGGACAACTTCCACTAATTATACACCCAAGATTTGGATCTTTCTGTTCCATGCACAGAAACGGAAGCTAGCAAAACCAAAGCAAGTGCATCCTGAAATAACAGGGAGTAAGAACAGAAGACCCCCTCCCGTTTTTGAGGAGGGTCTTGTATTTTGACTGAGGGCAACAAATCCTAAAAGGTCCAGGTGAAATTTTACTGATCCCCTTTTAAGGAAGAAACTTTTCTAAGAGGGAAAATGCTTGCAAAGCATGCAAATAACTATTCTTTTAATTTGAAAGTAGGCTCTTGTAGAATATATGACTTAGAGACATTTTCTTTTGTTTAACCATGTTAGGGAACTGCCAGTTTGACGACTAGCCCTAATGTCATATGATCTTTGCTCTAAAACAAGTCTTGGAGACTCCTTTGGTAGACTTCATGTTAAAGGCGTAGTGGTTAAAAGCAGCAGGACTCTAATCTGGAGAGCCGGGTTTGATTCCCCACTCCTCTGCTTGAAGCTAGCTGGGTATCCTTGAGTCAGTCACAGCTCTGCCAACCTCTCTCAGACCCACCCACTTCACAGGGTGATTGTTGTGGGGATAATAATAACATACTTTGCAAACCTCTCTGAGTGGGCATTAAGTTGTCCTAAACGGCAGTATACAAATTGAATGTTGTTGTCATTGTCGTTGTCGTCGTTGTCGTTGTTGTTGTTATTTAAGCTATTCCTCATTCTCTGTGGAGTCAGAAATATTACCCTAATTTTTAATGGTAATTTTTTTTGTTGAATGAAGTATAAATCTCAGGTGCCAAGCTCAATCCACTCCAAAGATCACTCTCAAGACTCTGCATTAACTCTATGATGTGTGTTGTGTGTACATAGACAGTCAATCCTAAGCAGATCTCCTCAGAATCCTACTCAGATCTATTCAATGAATCTTACTCCTAGGCAGGGCTTTTTTTCTGGTGAAAGAGGTGGAGGAACTCAGTGGGTTGCCCTTGGAGAAAATGGTCACCATTTTCAAGAGATTCCAGAACTCCATTCTACCGCGTTCCCGCTGAAAAAAAGCCCTGCTCCTAGGCGAGTGAATTAAATTTAACTACAGTCCAATGGGATGTGGGGTCACACAGGTAATCATGTTGCGACTTATGTGGGAATTGCAGGCACTGATTTTTTTTCCAGTGTCATAATTGTTTGTGCGCCATACTGATCTGAACACAGTTCCTTTGGTATCGATAGGAGTACCCCTCTGCTCTTAGTCCTTTGTGAAAGGTAGAAATGAGTTTGAGCAACAATTGAATATCCAATCATGTAAATTCAGGTGTGGCACCCAAAAACTGTGCACTTGTCAATTGAGGGCAGGAAGCCAAAAAGAAAACTGGAGATTGATGAGATGACTCAGCTCTGAATTAAGAATTTGATTGCCTAGCAAACTAAGCACCATACACATGCTTGACTCTGAGTGTGTGTATCTTTCTGACAATGCTAAACTTATGGGGAAACGAAATACACAAATGGAAAAAGGAAAAGATAAACAAATGGATATTCTATGTGAATATTGCTCAGACCACCTCAAAAATGTATTGTGAATATTGGGCCTGAGGAGACTACCTACCCTCAGTAAGTGCAAAGTTGCATCAGATCTTCTCCAAGAAAGATGTTAAATGTCAACCACAAAGTCTCTGATTCCTGGTCATTTTGCTTCCTTTCCATATGGATACAGTTGAAGTTTAGTGGCTTTCAGTCAAGATGATGACAAATTCCACTGTAAGAAATGCAGGAGATTTGTGGCTCCTCTCAAGATAGGACTGTCCCAGAACAAACTGGAGTCTTACTGGATTCCTACAATGTTGTGGTGGTTCTGGGGACTTCACCCAATTCTTGAACTTTCACCGAGCCATAGGGAAAGGCACTGCAACACTCAACACAGTGACCTTGGAATCCAAAATGGCCTCCAGAAGTGGAATTAGAGTGAATATCGGTGGTTGTTCAGCTAGATCATCTAAATCTGCTGAACCTCTACTGAATCTTAATTGGCTGACCTCATCATCATTTGGTTTTGGGATCAGCGGGGGGAGTGGGCAAGCTTACCCTTAACATTCCTGCCCTTTGTTTTCCTCCTGCCAGGTTATCTACAGAAGGTTTTGAAGAATCAGACTGCCCATGCCTGTGATGGTGATCAGCTGACTGTCATTTGCCCTCACAAAACCTCCATCAGTGTCCTCTCTGCGTTCTACGGGCGCCGGGTGCCCAGTCAAAACCTCTGCCCAGCCCCAGGAGACCTTACCTTAGAGAGCACTAATTGTGTATCTGCCACAGCGCACCAGGTAAAGGCCCTTAAAATCCAGGTCTTGAGAGAAGGGTGGGAAGTGTTAGCAATTATGTGATATATTTTTACCTCACCATTTCTTCAAGGAGCTCAAGGTGTGGCATACATGGTTCTTCCCTCCTCCATTTTATCCTTATAACAGCCACCTGACTGAGAAAGAATGACTGACTCAAGATCATCCAGCAAGCTAGATGGCAGAAAGCGGACAAGTAACGCACCACGCCCCCAAGTAGGGTAGCCAACTTCAAGGTGGGGCCTGGAGGTCTCCCAGAATTATGACCAATCTCTGGAATTTAGAGATCAGTTCCCCTGGAGAAAATGTCTGCTTTGGAGGGTGAACTGTATGGCATCACATCCTTGCTGAGCTCCAGGCTTCACCCTACAGTTGCCAGTGCAGGGAAAATGGGGAGGTGATGGCAGCATCCTGATGTGCTGATGTCACTTCTCATGCACCTGGAAGTGGCATCAGCATGTTGCTGGGGACGCTTTAGTATTTGGGCAAAACTCTATGGTTAAACCATAATACTAGAGCATCCCCAGCAATGTGGTGACCTCACTTCCAGGTTCATGAGGAATGATGTTATCACATTGCCAGTGACCTCATTGGGTCATCAGCAAAGGCCCCCATACCTGGGCAAGTCTCTTGTTGGTTGCCAGCTTTATGCTGACAGCCCTGCTCTGCCCCCAAATCTCCAGGAATTTCCCAACTTAGATAACCAGATATGATTAGCAGCTCTACTCTTTGTTGCCTACAAAAATTGAGCAGGGGGTGGGGGAGAGGGCTGTGTCAATATACCTGGCAGGCGACACAGTATCTAATTGGGCAACTAAGAGCCAAGCTATAAGTGACGCCTTACACAGGTTGGACACTTGTCAGCTTCCCTCAGGTTTTGATGGGAAATGTAGGTGTCCCGGTTTTACAGCTTGGCTTGGCTCTCCATTACAGCCGCAAGACCAGGATGCCTACATTTCCCATCAAAACTTGAGGGAAGCTGACAAGTGTCCAACCTGTGTCAGGCATCACTTGTAGCTTGGCTCTGTATTTGGATTGGTGGATTTACAGGCTGAGAGCCAAGCTACAAGTGACGAATTACACTTGCCTGGCAAGTGAACAGACTCACATGTATTCCTCCCTGTTCACTTGCCATTCACTTGCTCTCTGGAGCACAAGTGAATGGCAAGTGAACAGGGAGGAATACACGTGAGTCTGTTCACTTGCCAGGCAAGTGTAATTCGTCACTTGTAGTTTGCCTGAGTGGGTCTGTTCTATGGAGCCAAGGAGGGATATCGTCTTCTGAAAGCACCCTGCTCCATCTAGTGGTTTCCTGTGGAACAGGAAAATCCACTTGCAAACCATCACTAAAGTACATTAAAAGTACTTTATCCCATTTGTGTAAAAGCAGTTCTCTGCTTTTTAAAGTGATATACTCATGGATGGCACCTCTTTTTGTGCTTTTTAAATTTTAAGTGCTAGATCACCTTTCTGAGTTTCAGTTATGATTGTTGCAGAGTATGGCATGAATGACTTAACTTTGGCATTTCTGCTACAGAAATTGATGGATGAGTGTCAAGACCAGCGCTGGTGCCATTTTTCTGTCCACAGCCGTGTATTTGGGCCAGATCCATGTCCTGGGACACACAAGTACTTAGTAGTTTCATACAAATGCAGGCCAGGTAAGTGAGGGTGCTACAAAGACTGGGTTTCATTCATGCTATCCTTTTATTTAGATGGTCATAAAAGGTAATTAATCCTATTTCAGCTGTCAAAATAATTTTATTTTCAGCAGTTTTGTTTCATCAGTATGGATTGTTGAGGCAGTGATTCACAAAAGCTCATCTTGAAAGAAATGATTTTGGTCTTTAAGGTTCTGCTGGGCTTGTTTTTTTAATTTTATTCTCCATTCACCAGTTTGTTCACATGTGAACTGATTGACACATTGGCATGTGCCATGCTTCATGTATCTGATCACCTGAGGACGGGCAATGGAACAGCTTCCATTTGAAAAAGCATTGGGCTTGAGGTTATGCTGGGCGATAAGGAAATTCTGTGTTGTTTGATTGGGGTGATTGTTTCAAACCTGCAAAGCATCAAGGAGGAGGGTTGGAAAATGTCTGAGGTCAAGGAGTGGATTGGGAAGTGTTCGTCTATTCTGGATAACGTTCACACTGAGAATACAGATGATGAGCTTGCTTTTTTATCCAGTGTATATTTTTAAAAAACTTTCATTTGAAGAAATCTGTCAGTCATGTTAGCGTAGGGTTAGAGTAATAATATTTGCATTGCTTGTTTTTTAAAAAAGGTGTTAACGATGTAAGTAAAATCTAATAAAACATTATATGTGATGTCTATAAAAGACAGGTTCAGTTATTTCCATGCAGCCACTAGACTCATGTGTTAAACAAAGAAATTTCCTCCTTCCATTCTAAAAATATCTAGTTTTCAGTTTTTCATGTTAAATAAAATACATTGAAATTATTTAATATAGATGAAAACCACATTGCATTTTGGGAATTTTTTTTCCTTCCAATGAAAAATGAGGTCACCAGAAATGAAGCTATCAATTGTTAGTTTGGTAATGGTGGTAGTGGTGGGGGTCCACTAATGCTTTGTTTGCAGAGGGGGAAATCTGTCCCCATTTGGGGATGCTGTCAAGTCCAGACTTTAGGGTGAAAGTCTGGGGCCACTAACTCAGCATTGCCACGCAAGCTGTAGCTAGAGGTTGAGAAATTTTACCCAACTTACTCGGTAGGATTTTGTTTAAATTAGAATGGCAAAACTCTGTTAATTAAGAAGTGTCCCTTTTGTTTGGTCATCTCTCATGGCAAGCTGGGACTGAAAAGTTAATGATCAATGAATGATCATCTGGAAGGAGCAAGTTCCCGAACGTGAATGAATTCATGGCCTGTATTGCTTCCTAGCTAACCACCGCCTCAAGACAGCATGTGAAAATGACAAGCTGAGGCTGCAGTGTCGGAATAAGTCTGTTCTAGCCATCTATTCTGCAACCTACGGGAGGCCTTTGCGTGGGAAGCCGGAGTGTGAATCTGTGAATGGGACTAGCCCTGACATAGGTAAATGGAGATGCCTGGATCCAATCCCTTCCAGGGGACACTCACATGAGCTCTGGGATTTGAGTGGTTTCTGAACACCACAGCTTTTCTGGTTTTGCCCACATACACACCACAGTGACAGAAGGACACTTGAAGTAGCATATGTGAATTTGGCTTCACCGACGGCCACTGTTTAGGACTGTGAAATTTAACCATCTTTTCCTGCATTACTCACAAAAGCATCCTAACAAAGATCTCTATTGCTATTAATCATTTGCTGAATGTTTTTAATGGGCTTACCAGGGACGATCAGTTTCATCTTCTTAACATGTTCATGAGACATCATTATTAGCCCCATTTTTTAGGTTGTGGCTAAGAAATCTAACAGCTCCTTACTTGACATTTTCTGACAAGTCTGTGGCTGAGTGCAGGTCCATCGCTGATATTTTTACCCAGAAGGCCATGCTGACCTTGCACCCTCCCCCCGCCACTCTTTCTGAGAGTGACTGCATAGTGTATGTTTTTGACAGAATGTCTGGTTCCTGATGCGTTGAGGAGAGTCTCCCGAAGATGTCACCGGAAAGAAAACTGCACTGTGGTTGCCAATAAAGCCACCTTCGGCGATCCCTGCTTCCCTGGAGTGAAGAAACAGCTCAGAGTCTCATATACTTGTGGTAACTTGCCCTGGGTTTGCACTTGACTTGAGAGCTTGCAGCGTAGAAAGAAGAGTGGCAGGAGAAAATGAGGAAAAAGGGCTGACACTTAGACAAAGCTGAGGCTCTTCACCAGGACCTGAGCAGAATTCTCTGGGCCCAAACAAACTTATAGCCCCCTCCCAACCCCATTGTGTACATAGATCTCATGACTCATGGGGAAAAGTCTGTTTTCTATCTGAAATGGCAAAAATAGATCATATACTTCTCTAAAATAGGTTATAACTAGAGATGGGCATGAACCGGGAAAAACTCGAACCAT
This sequence comes from Eublepharis macularius, assembly GCF_028583425.1. Taxonomy (NCBI): domain Eukaryota; kingdom Metazoa; phylum Chordata; class Lepidosauria; order Squamata; family Eublepharidae; genus Eublepharis; species Eublepharis macularius. Next base: position 22,628,190 of record NC_072802.1, read on the forward strand.
GCAGTTTGTGGTTTGTCAAATTTCACGAACAACAAACTTTCACAGACCTGCCCCTGGTTCGTGAACTGGTTTGTTTGATTCGTGAAAATGGCACATCCAGGCTCAGAAAATCGTCACTTCCGGGCCAGCAGGTCACTTCCGGGTCAGCAGAAGGTCTGCAGGAAGTCCATCCTCTGTTGCCTAGGAAACTGATTGATTGGCACCAGGCTGTCTGCAGTCACGAACCAAAAATGAACCAAACAAACCAGCCTACATTTCGTGGCAGTTCGTCAGAAATGGGATCTGATGAACCGCAGTTTGCAAACCACAAACCAGCCTGGTTCATGCTTAATTTTGGTTCGTCTTTCAGTTCATGCCCATCTCTAGTTATAACACAAAAGCATCCTACTCACAAAAGCATCCTAACAAAGATCTCTATTGCTATTAATCATGTAACTAGAGATGGTTCGTCTTGCAGTTCATGCCCATCTCTAGTTATAACACAACTTTTTAAAACTGTACCTCTGTGTAACATGTGTGCAAAAGTAAGATGCCCTCCTCTTTCTCTTGACAACACACCTGGGATGGGGGATCCCTATTCTTCCTTTTGTGTAAGCATGGTTCTTTGTAAATTAAAAAATAAGAATAATAAGGGAAATCCTCCTCCCCAAGTGGCCTGACTGGGCATTCTTTAAGAGGCATAGAAGACTGTGGGTGGCTGAGAATTAGTGTAGAGCAGACAAAAGGAAGCAAAAGAGAAGAGCACATGGGAATTGATTTGCTCACACCCGTAAGATATTACAGTATTCTGAGAGTCAGGGTGAAACATCCCCATGGCTTATTCCCTTGCATGCCTCCAATTTGTTGTTTTCCTAAGTGCCAGCAATAAAGTATCAATTTCCTTTTTTCAGTGCCAAGACAGCTGCTAGAGGAGGTAGGCCGCGATTCCCAGGAAGACCCCTTCTCAATCTCAGACTACACACATGGTAAATACATGTTCCTTCTGTAATTGTAGGTAAAGTTTTACAACTAGCTGGTAGAAAATGTGCCCACCTTGCATTGTCGTATGGGAGAAGACTCTTACTGAACCAGCTGCAGCTGTCTAGTTTATCTTCACAGTCTCGTTTATGTATAAGAGCAAAATTCGAGTCCAGTAGCACCTTGAAGATCAACAAGATTTTCATGGTATAAACTTTTGGGCATCAAGTGCCCTTTGTCAGGTACGAGGAGGTGTTACTGGCTCGAATCTTGGTCTTCTACTGCAGACCAACACAGGTACTAACCTGAAGTTGTTTAATACATGGGACAGAAACCCCTTCCTTCCCATCCATGGGTCACACAACACATTTAGAGAGAGATCTCACCCCATGAGGCAACAGAGAATTATTTTTTCTTGCCTGCAGTGAGGTGTCCTAGGAAACCCTAGTTCTGGAAGCCCAGAAATTTTCATTGGGTTGTTTCCCTTCCCAGGGGCAATTATTACAGCAACCCAGATTTTCCTTGTTATATATCTTTTCTCCCAGTAATCCCTAAGTTTTCCTTTTCTGCCTGCACAGCATTCTCTGTGTTCTCAGCTCTGCCCTAAAGGTAGTAGCTGATCTCTTACCACTCCTCTCAGCAAAGTTTGAAATCATTGTCCAGTTTAAGAGGTCTCCTTCTCCTTGGAGTAAGGCTTCGAACTTTGCTGAGCTAAGGGTCAGGACACAACCCAAATGTGTTTTCCATTCCTTGGACTCACTCTTTTGGAACTCAGCTGGGCCCCTGTGACCCACTTGAAATGGGATGCTGAAGAACTTGCCAGTGTGATTGTTACCTGTGCTCAGCATTTTGGTTAAACTGGACCCTTAGCCACTATACATGCAAGAGGTCCGAGACACCTGTAGCCCAGACACGTATTCTTGGATGTCAGCGTTGCAGCAGAATTGGCCGTTAAACTCCTTGGCTCCATTGCAAAATTTGTTCAGCAGTTGCCTGGAAAGGTAGTGAGTTCCAAGACTACCACACTTTGGCAAGGCGATGGTGTTGGCGAGGATATTTATCCCGGGCAATTACTGTGGACAACAAATATGAGTAAAGGGGACAGGTAAAATCCAACTTGTTCTATGCTGTGTTAGCTGGTCAGGGTGAGGAGAGTGATGAATAACCCACACAGACGTGTAACTGTTCTCTAAGTTTTGCAATAGATATCTTAGGATATGATAATAGCGGGCAGGACAAGGCTGAGGAGCACAGAAAGTGGGAGAACAGCCACAGAAGAAGACAACTGAGTGAGTGCAGGGATGGCCAACATTAGAATTCTCATCCAAAGTCTACCCTTTTATTCTCCAGAAAGCGGCCGTGAGCTGGAAACCAGCTAACAGCACATGTGATCAAGTTGTCCATTATAGCCAGCATGACCTAGTACAGCAGAGAGACATTATGTGTAAGCAGAGGGGATGAGTGCAGGATAAAAACCCAAGTACTTCTTTGCTGGATTCTGAGCAGCCAGTGCTGCATTAGACCAGCACCATTGGTCTGTTTAGCTCAGTAGGGCAGCAGCTCTCCAGCAAAGAAAGGTCCTTGTCAGCCTGGAGATGCCCGATATGGATCCTGACACTTCCTGCAGGCAAAACATATGCACCACTAGCCATTGTCCCTCCACAGTGAACCTGTGTGTATGTTACATTGAACAACGTACAAGGTTGCCCAGAGCACTGGTTCCTGGGGCTCAGTATGGCCAGCAATAGCTCTCCAGGGTCTCAGGCAGGTACTTGAGATCATTTTCCAGGCTCTGAAATTTATTTATTTATTTATACACCACCCTCCTTACAAATTGGCTCAGGGCGGGTTACAGAAAAATGCTCTAAAGCATTAAAAACATATAAATACAATTAAAAACCAAAGAACACCATAACTTGGCTTCTGTTGTCTATTTTTCACATGCTGTACCGTGGAATCTTCCTCCATCCATGTTGGACCAAGGGTCAATCTAGTTCCATAGTCTTTGCCATAGTCTGTAGCCTTTGGCTACAGACAGAAGATAAAAAGGCCTCTCCTGTTGTTCCTTTCCACTCAAAGGTAGATTGCCTCCAAATCCAGAGGTTCCATTTAACTACCATAGCTCATGGGCATTGACAGACTCCTTGTCTATGCGTTTAGTCCCTGTTAAAGCCATCTGGGAGGGCTGTCAGTGCCCAATTTTGCCTGAGTAGATTCTGTAAGTTGCTAGGGAAATGCCTAGGATGGATTAGTGTCAGGTGTATCGGTTTTGTCTCCTAAACCCTTGTCGGTAAGATCCTGCTATCCCCTTGTTTGCTGCAGGTGGCTGGTACACTGGGCCAAGACTTTCCAGGCTTCAAGAGAATCTGATGATATTTACTAGCTCTCTGGAAACCTTTGCCCATGTCTGGGGTATGTGCAACTTTCCCTGGCGGTGTGAGATGGGCAGAGGGGGGGCAGAGGGGGAAAGACAGGCCCCATTGGCATGCATTTGGTGGGTTCTTGCTTCGAAGGCACTCTTCTGGAGCTGCAAGACATGGGATGTTCATTGCAGTCAAGATACAAAGAGGCTTAGGATGTTCGAGAAGATGAGTGAGAGGATAAATGAGAGGTGAATGAGTGGTTGGCCCTCATCCTCCCTTCACTTTGAAAAGAGCTCAGGACAGAGCTGAGAATGCCAGGGAACTCTGGGGCCCGATCAGGATTCATGTGGCAAGCCCACAAAAGTTGGGGGGAAACATTTGCCTTTCGGCTGGGTGGCCGTGTTGGTCTGCAGTACATGAGCAAGGTTCGACTTCTGTAGCATCACCTTAAAGACCAACAAGAGTTTGCAAGGTATAAGCTTTTTTGAGAGCCAGGGGGCATTAATAACAAGGCCGTGCAGTCACTACCATCGCCTGCCTTCCTTATGCAGGAGGCAGGGACACTGAATTTATTGGCAAGGCTTTGTAGAAGCGACTGGAAAAAATAGCTGATTCCTTCTGACCAAATTCCTACAACCGTCACCAAACTTAAATTACTTATATTTGAATATCTATGAATGGGTAGTATCAGAAGCATGCAACCGGAATAAGAAGAGTTAATTTTAAATTTTGAAGTATTTACCTGTTTATAGTGAGCACTTTCCTTAAATAAATAGAAACTGAAGTTGATTCATTTCCCCCCTTGCAATTATCCTGTCATGGTCACAGTCAGGGTAGCTAAAGCTCCTACAAGTGAGGATAATTAATCAGGAGGACTCTTCGTCAGTAGAAATAGCGAGGTGTGGGAGAAATGGGCATTGTGAGTTGGGGATAGAACTAGCACGAGTTGTCATTGATTTTCTCCTTGACCGGACATATTCCTATTCTCAAATCAATTTTCTAATAGTCATTCACATTTTTTCTTTTTGAAAAAAATCTGTGTTTTGAAAAATCCTTTGATGGGGCAATGTCCCCACTGGCTAAAGCCCTGATTTATGGCAGTGAATTCCATAAACTGATTATACAATGTAGACACTTTTTTCACCTAGCATGATAATCTGAATTTTGGTCCTGAATTCTGTATCTGATAACCAAGATGTGTAATTATGAAGCGTGACTGGGGAATACCCAAAAGCCCAGATAACAAAGATAGCCAAAGGCCCAGACTGTCTTTGGCACAATTGTGCTAATCATTCCCTTCTTCACCTGGATCCCAAAAGAAGGTCGACAAAAGCAGGACTTTCTGCAGGAGAGACAGAGTGACTTAAGTTTGATTCTCTTCACAGGCGTCCCAGAGAAGGTGGGTTTCTATTTCCTGTGCGGTGTTTCAGCGGGCCTGGTGTTTCTTCTCCTCCTCTTTGCCCCCAAAGTGGACTTCTGGCATGATGTAAAGGAGGTCTTCAAAAGCAAAGAGCTGAGTAACAGTTTAGAGCTGGACCAAACCAAGTTTCAAGATGAACGAGAAGACGATAACCATGATGATAGCTCATCTGACTCCTCTTTCCGCCGCCTCACCCAAACCTACCGGAACTCCAACAACATCTTTGGGCCGGAGCTGACTGCAGCCCTGGAAGGAGTAGCTGACCAGAGGCATCATGAGGGAGACGAGATTTGGATACCCAAGGAGTCCAGCCCGTACGCCATTCACAAAATTAAGTCAGCCACCAAGTGAGAGAAGTAATATGTTGTAGAGGTCTAAAAGCAGGTTGTAGGCTGTTGATTTGAACTGTTAGTTGCATGGTTTGTTATCACCAATCACTGAGTAGGAGTTAGAGCTGTTAAGTAAGTTCAGTAAATTAAGAGCAAGATATTATAACAACTAGAATGTTTGATCTCCATGCAATAACATCCTGACCCTGGGAACTTTCATAAGTCAGGCTCTGACCTCCATTTGGTTCCTTTGCTCAGTTTACTAATGCAAGAAATTCAGAGTGCTTGGAACATTTTAAAACCAGTCATCCTTTTGCTTGTATTAACAGCATCCAAGCTGTGCACAGACAATAGCTTTTCAGCGCCCTGAAGAGATAAAGGCGTCAGTGCCATGTACTGATGGAACTAGGACATTGTTTGGGTTCTTGTTTGTTTTTTTCCGTGCCACAATCACTATTCTCAAAGGGTTTTACAGTGCTTCAAAAAACCTGTTTGGCCAGGGATAACAGCAAGAGAGAGGAGAAAAACAACGTGTACTGCAAGCCATAGAGGGTCTAAAATACATCTAAATTGCTGAGAGTCAAAATCGATGTTACAGGGGAGATGTAGCCATTTCCGAATGTTCACTTCAAATAAAAAGCAGTCTTACAGACTGCCATTAGGAATGGAGAAAATGTGGTAAAGGGTTCTACTTAACCCTTATCCTCCTGTACAGCTGTCTATTCTAGAGATGGGCATGGACTGAAATACGAACCAAAATTAAGCACGAACCAGGCCGGTTTGTGGTTCGCAAACCACAGTTAGTCAGATCCCATTTCTGACGAACTGCCACAAACTTTTAGGCGGGTTCATTTGGTTTGTTTTTTGGTTCGTCACTGCAGACAGCCTGGTGCCAATCAATCAGTTTTCTAGGCAACAGGGGATGGACTTCCTGCAGACCTTCTGCTGACCCAGAAGTGAACTTCCGCAGGCCTGGAAGTGACCTTCCGCTGATGCAGAAGTGACCTTCTGCTGACCCGCAAGTGATGGTTTTCTGACCCCGGGTGTGGCGTTTTTGCGGACCAAACGAACCGGTTCGTGAACCAGGGGTGGGTTCGTGAAAGTTCGTGGTTCGTGAAATATGACAAACCACGAACCACATGGTTTGGGTTTTTTCCAGTTCATGCCCATCTCTCGTCTATTCTAATGTTATTCCGCCCCACACCGGTGTTCCCCCCCCCATAGTGAGGAAGATTAGGGTCCCCCCATCTTCCTCCCTGGAAAGAGGGAAAAAAGAGAAAGCATGGGAAGAGGGTGAGCTATACAAACACCTCCTGCTATTCCTCCAATCCCAAATGAATTCTCAAGCAGGGACATATATTGTCTTCATGGGAAGGAACTTAGAGCAGATAAACATCAGGAAGGAAAAGAGTTAAGGGGGTTTCTGCTCCAGTTTCAGCTACATTATCCAAGACTGCTTTTCACTGGGGTGGGGAGAACCAGATCCCAGCAGACGGTTGCACGTAAGAAGAGCCATACTGCATCAAACCAATGGTCTACCTTGTCCAACATCCCATTTCATACAGTGGCTGACCAGACACCCTGGAAAAGCCTACAAGCAGGACATTAGAGGCCAAAAGTTCCCTCTGATGTTGCTTTCACCCTCCAGAAGCATTCAGAGGGTTTCTGCCTCTGAACATGAAAGATCCATTTAGTCCACATGACAAATAACCACTGATGCTAGTCCATTGATGCAAGTTTAAGCAAACCAAAGGAATTCTTGGAGTAACTAGAATATGGAACACTAAAGCTGTTCCATGCTGCCCGGACTAGGCCTCAAAAGACATTCAGCCACTTGTGAAAATGCCTGCTTGTGATATCCACTTCCTGGGAGACCCCAGTCTACCCCAAGAACAGGATGTTGGAGGATATCAGGCTGCTGAGGGAGGCAGAAAGAGTGCATGTTGTGGGCAGAAGTCCTTGTGCTTGTGGAAAGCATTTGTTTAGATCCAACCCAATGTTTTCTTACTCAGGGGATGCACTACAAGTACAGCTTGGATTGGGGGATTTCTGGTCAAGACAAACTAGCTGACAACAACAGATGAGCTGTTCCTTTAAAAAAAAACTTGCCCCACTAACAGTTCAATTGATTGATAGTACAATTGCTTTCTATGGACATCTGTGCTTGTATGGTCAAGATGAATCAAGACAGCACACTCAGGTCTCTTTGGTGCATGTGTGTGGAAAGCAGCTGAAATGGTGGTGCCAGAAAGAGAGAGATGGGTGATATGCACCAAGGCCTCCTCCATCACTTGCTTTTCTTTAAGCAGTGGCTTTTCAGTAGAATGCTATAGTTACTGCCAAATCTGCATAGCTTGTGATCCCCTAAAGCAAATGCAGTTGACTATTAGGGATGTGTCAGGGAAAGCTTGTGGCTTAGGGGCAGACCGAAGGTCTCCGGTTCAATCCCTGGCAGTACCAGTTAAAAGGATTTCCTATAGCTTACGTGGGGAAAGGCCATTGTTTGTCTAAACCCTGGAGACTGACAGCGGAGAGCTAGGGTGCCTGTTTGCCTTGGATTGCAAAATCTGGGATTGCCATGGCTAATGACTGTATATGCCTTTGTGAGTCACAAGTTACATAGGCATCTTTATACATTTCCCCTTTCTGTATATTATTTTAGTGCATTTTTATCCCAAGGAGTTACCCTTCCTTGATTTTACCCTAATAGCCACCACCCTGTGAGACATAGCTGGGCCCAAGGTAGGGTTGCCAGCTCCTGGTTGGAAATTTCCTGGAGATCTGGGGGGGGTGGAGCCTGGAGAGGGTGGGGTTTGGGAGGGGGAGGGATTTCAGCTGGCTATAATGCCATAGAGTCCACCTTCCAAGACAGCCATTTTCTCCAGGGGAACTGATCTCTGTCACCTGGAAATCAGTTGTAATTCCGGGAGATCTCCAGCCACCACCTGGAGGCTGGCAGCCCTAGCCCAAGGTCACCCAGCAAGCTTCCATGGCAGAGTGAGGATTCAGACCTGGGCCTCCAGATCAGACTGTGTCAAAAATCAAAGCTATCCCCAAAAGACAGCTGATGGCCAGGAATAAGGTAAAACACAATCAACCTAAATCAACCAAGATTAGCTGTGCTTAAATCTGACTGAAATTCCCAGAGCTACATTTTAACCACAACTAATCTCTACTCAATTTGACTTGGCAGTAAATTCCTCTCCATTCTGAGGGTCAAAACAGACGAGACACACGGGCGAGTGTTGGATCCTGCAAGGATCCCTGGGAATTGTAGTTAAAAAAAACAAAGAAACAGCTGCTCGATGTGAATCTCAGTTCAGCTGGGAAGAATCGCAACTGGAGGGACTTTCTTTCGCTCACACACACACATGCTCTCTCTCTCTCTTTCAAAAATCCTCTAGGAGCTCAGGATGGGGGTGGGGGAGGTTGGGAACAAGAGGCAGGAAAAAAGCCAAAGTGTTTTGCAAGCAAGAGAGAAACCCAGTCCCTCAAATTCTTCTTCTCCTAGCAGGGTCCTGTTACATTCCCCCTCCCCCCATCTCTGAGCTCCTGAAGGAAAACCAGCCAATTGGATTTTTGAAAGAAATAATCTCTCCAGTCAAGCAGCTGTTCTTTGCAAGAAAATCCACTTTGCTCGGTTTTCCTCCAGTTGCATGGAGAGGGGGAGGTTTAGACTACCACTCCCAGGGACACTTGTGGGACCAATGAAGTGCTCTTTGTGTGTAATTTGTCTCATGTGTTTCCACTCTTAGGCAAAGCATTGGAAAGGTCATGGGAGTGATTCACACATACATGTCCCTCTTCCCTTGATTTCCCAGTACTTGATGACTGGCAGTAGAATGTTGGAACAGGCTCTCTACGGAAAAGACTAAAGAGACCGGGACTTTTCAATTTAGAAAAAAGACAACTCACTTTGGTGTGGGTGTGGGGGGATACGATAAAAGGTTTTTAAAATTATGCATGGGGTAGAGAGAGTGAACAGAGAACTTTTTCTTCTCCTCCCAAAATACTAGAACTCGGGGCACCTTATGATGTCGATGCATAACAAACTCAGAATGGACAAAAGCAGTACTTCTTTACTCAACGAGTGATTAAAATATGGAATTCACTACCAGTGGATGCAACTACGGCAGCAAGTACAGATGGTTTAAAAAGGGGTTTAGACAAGTTCATTGAGAAGATGTCCATCAATGGCTACTAGCCAAGGAGACTGAAAGGAACATTCAGAGAGAGAATATCTCAGAATACCAATGCTAGGAGGCAACATGAGGGGGAGAGGGCTTGGGCTCAATGCCCAGTTTGTTGCCCTCCATAGTAACTGGTTGGCCACTATGTGAGACAGAATGCTGGACCTGTTGAACCATTGGTCTGCTCTGGCAGGAGTTCTCCTCTGTGCCAGCCCCATTCAGGCATACAAGTTATCATTGACCCATGCAATCATCAGTTGACCAACATTCCCCAGTGAATCACTCCTCAGGGGAAAACATGGCTTTCGCAACGCTCTACAAAGTAAAACTTAACAAGACAATAACTGTCCTCTTGCTTTTGTACTACCTGTTTAAAAAAGTGACTCTCTCACTGCTTGTTCTTGGCGACATCCAGAGAGAACAAGAACACAATCCGTGCACTTGGTTTCTCAATGCAAGTTTTATTTTACAAAAATAGAACCAATGTTCCAAGCAGATACTACAGAGATGGGAAGTTGCCGTAGAGTGCTATGTGGACTTCATTCACACGGGAGCATGCCTTCCAGGTTTAATTATTGGGGGGAGGGAGCAGGTAAGGCTGACCATGGACTTGCTTCAGTAACTTCTCCCCATCCTACCTTCTCCATGAGGGCTAATGTGCCAGGGGATATTACAGAATTCATGTATGAGTGGCAAAATGACTGGAACAAACTATTAGAGTGCATGGAATACTGAAAAATGAACTCTTGAAGACCCTTGTGTCAAAGCACCTTACATGCCTTAAAATCTTAAGGCATGATTTCTAATCATTCTTTGTAGTACAACCGATCCCCATGGTGCCTCCTCCCTCCCTCCACCTCCCTCCCTTCCAACCAGCTGACTCCCAGGCAATTTCATCACACTTATAGCCAGGTTTTAAGACATTTAGATAATGTATTACCAAGCTTGCAAGAGTTAAAAAGTACAACATTCAGAAATATAAAAAAGTCTCTATATGCATCTCCAGATACTGTACAATGGCAAGAACAGGAGTGCCAGATTCAAAAACGGGGTGCACCCCAAATTTGATTTGCATCCACACACACAAAATAGTCAAAAATGCTTCTGTCTTTGTTGGGACTGGCTCACTGTTAAGACAAATACAAATATAGCGATAGCTAGATATGTATAGGTAGGACATCAGTTTTACCTTTACAGAAACACCCCAGGAAAAAGGTTATCTAAATCCACTTAGGTGTAGAACATGGAAAAAAATACCAGATCCCCAAGAGAGGCAAGTTTGCAACAGAAAATTTTGTATTAAAAACTAGCTAAAAGAGAAAAGAATACAAGCATCCTCTAATAAAATGAAGATTTCGGTTTCTTAAAGACATTGTGTCGGGATCAAACTATTTTCTATTTAAAAGCTCTCCCCACCCCCAATAAAAGGGTTTTCTGAGGCAACTCTCTTCATGGAAACCTATAGGAGACTTTTTGCTGGCAGGAGGCTGTCTGAACAAAATTGAAATGCAATCAAGTCCTATTTAGCCACTGCTAATTTCTTTCTTTTCACCACCTTTTAATAATTTTTTTTTCCTGAGCAGTCTGACGCAACACTCTACAAGGTTAATGGCATTTTGTTTCTTCTTGGCCACACATTCAGGCAATCATATTCTCTCTGGCCCATCCTAGAAATAACCAGCAATGAGCTTTCTGACTTCACCCTGCATCATGGGCAAGGCTTTGCCCAAATGGCCAATTTGCTTCTATTTGCATTTCCAACTTTGTGTATGCAGCCAAAATATGTTCACGGGATGAGTCCCTATTAGAAGTGCTCGTTTAAAGCCCTTTGTGGGGGAACGATCATGTACATTGTTCAAGGATGAGAGCTCCCCACCAGCGATGCTGCCTACAGTGGTGAATCAGCTACGAGCAAGATACGGGAGGACCTCAAAAATACATTCGGATTGGTCAATAATTCTTTACACTTGGAGAAAGAAGACCTCTTGACATTCATTCTGCCAGCCCAGAAATGGGCTATAGTACATTCACGCCTCTGCAGCAATTATCAGCAATGCTGATTGATTGCACGTCCCATTACTTTTCCCTTTGCTGCTGCTGCTAGAAGTGGTCTTTTTCTTGGGTGAGTTTAGGTGGGCAAGCAAAAAAAAAAATGAGAGAGAGAGAGCGATGAAGCTTGATGGTCTAGGGACAGAGCAAGAGCTGGCAAAGTGGAGCTCTGGGTGGTGAAATTTTCCCACATCCTTTACATTTTGTACCTTTTTCAAGGAGAGACTGAGAGCCAAGCTACAAGTGACGAATTACACTTGCCTGGCAAGTGAACAGACTCACGTGTTATTCCTCCCTGTTCACTTGCCCTCCACTTGTTCACATAGTGAAAAAAGAGCCTTAGCTCCAAAGCAAAACAGTAAACTGGAAACCAACCAGCTGTCTTAGGGCCAAGCTACAAGTGACGAATGACACAGGTTGGACACTTGTCAGTTTCCCTCAAGTTTTGATGGGAAATGTAGGCCTCCTGGTCTTGCAGCTTGGCTCTCCAACTGCTGTCCAATGGACTTTTCAACTGTCACTTGTGCAACATTCCGCCAAGCTGCCTACATTTCCCATCAAAACTTGAGGGAAGCTGACAAGTGTCCAACCTGTGTCATTCATCACTTGTCGTTTGGCCCTTAATCCGTTACCTTCAAACAGGTTCTCAGATAGAACAGGAGTGGGCAGGGGGGAAGTTATCCTAAACCCTAAAAGGAAACTTCAAGCAAATCTGAACATTCAGCTCCATTTTCAGAATTCATCCTTTTAATTGCAAAGCATTTCAGGTTTGACTTAGGATACATTTAATTTTTTTTTATGATTCACTTAAAGGCAAAAGTGAGAAATGACTAGTTTGTCAATCTTCGTAACATCTTGTCCCTCCCCAACAACATCTATAATCAGAAACTGTTTGGGGGAGGGGGACAGAGTAGGATATATCAATGGAAAAAATTCAAGATGGGGAAAAATCCATATTCACCACTTATCCCCATCTTTTAAGCTCTGGCCACCAGCACCACAGAAGGCACCCCAACAAGCAATAGGCTCTGGCATCGAGAAGACAGTCAACCAGGAAGGTGGGGCTGGCAGTTCGGTAGGATACCTGGTCTGTCCTGGCTGTGCCCACCTGCCTGGAAAATGAAGAGAATCCAAGCTATTAAGATTTACAATCATTGGTACTTCAGCACATTCCTGAGTTTTGGTTGAAGGACGAGCGCAGAAAGCTCTGAAACAAGACAGAATTGTAGACAGTTCTGATCCCCCATCTCCTGCCCCCTCCCCATCCAAGAGGCAAAGCAGGTGCAGAAAAGTAGAAAATGCTGTTACATGCATGATCACTGATTGGCTGCCCTGCCCTCTGCCTCCCTATGCTTAGAGAGAGACAGCTAAGAGTTAACTAACAGCATCCACTTGTGGTTCTTATGTAGAAGTCACCATTGGAGTGCCAAGGCTGTGAGACAAAGATAATGGGAATCACTCTATACCTCCATACCTCTCTAGCACAAATCTGTTTTCATGGCACCCAAACTTATTTTGAAACCAGAAGTGCTGATCAAATTGCACCACAAAAGGGCACCACGGTGGGAGGTCAAACAAGGAAAAAGAAAGCAAGAGAGCGCCAGAGCCACTCACAGAATTCTTTTGCTTGGGACCTTGTCAGGCTGCTAGAAGCACCGCCTGCATGTGGATGGGGCTTGAAGCACACAAATGACAGGCGGAAAAGTGTACGTTAACAATGACAGCTCACCTTTCCGACTTCTTGTACGCCCTGTACAAAGCATTTGTGCCACAAGGATCTTGGGTTTCCCTGGTTTGAAGAGGGATCTGCTTCTACTAAGAGATCTTAAGGCACACGAATTGTCCAAGGAACGGTTCATCCCTTGCTTGAAGTTCATCCTCCCGTTATTCCTATCAATCCTTCTCACCTTCATCAGCAATCTTTTCAAATCTTTTACTGCAAACACTTCATTCTTTGTGCAACATAAACGCAATCTTGTAACTTCTAGAAAGGCAAAGGACCAGCAGCCACCAATAACGTAGGCAACTAGGGCCATATTCCTGGGGGAGAAATGGTGCTCACAGCCATTGATCTGAATGCTGAAATACCTTTTTGCTGGAGACCTCACCAAAGTGGTAAACTACAATGGACTGTACTGCTTCAGGCTGCAGGGGAGGGCTCACATCCCTGTAAGCTCTTCCATATTAAAAAACATCCCTTGCATATAGAGAACTAGATGCCAAGGAGCTGGGTTCTAGCCTAGCTTTTATGCAAGGACCTTTTTTTATACAGTGCAGCATCCAGCCACCTACAGTGTTGAGTGGCACTATGCATGTCAGTGAGAACCAAGTTGTAATTTCCTTTAGGTACTAAATGACACCCCCCCCCCCCCACACACACCCCTGTAGAGGATGTAACTGTCAGCAGATAGGTGGATCAGTATCTTCAGTGCCCCATGAGGATCAAGAACTCAGACTGGGAAGGTATTCTTCCCCACACTGCACACTTTCAAAATCCATATTTGGATCCAGATGTCGAAGGGAGTGTGGACTTAGCAGGAAGATTCTGTCAAAATCAGTATGCAGAGACACGGCTGAGCACATTTTGGGAATTGCACCCAGCAAATGCACAGATTAGTTCTGGATGCAAGGCCCTGAGAAACCATGCTCAGAAGAAAAGTAGGTTGGAACAAATCTCGAGGAAGTCTGTATAGGAAGCTAAGTAGCTCTACTGCAATTAAAAACTGGACCTTCAATGCATTACACAGCTGCTGACCCCCTCCCCTGACTAGAAGATGCAGAATGCAAAGCAAGCAACTCTCGTGTATTGTTATTTGCATCAAGACAGCCAGCAGAATTCAACTTAGCTCGGTGCAGGATTTTATTTTTCCTTTTTGAAGGCTGAACATGCACAGATTCTCTCATTGCCTTCTCCTGTCTATTAATTTTTAATTGCCACTTCCCTTATCCCTGTCTCATAAGCCACATAGACAAAAGTTGTTTGCAGCCATAAAAGACCAAAATCAAAAACCAAATCATAATCTGTGTAAAGCCATTTATTAGGACTAGCTATGATGATGACACAAAGCAGTGCATGAGCTTTCGAGAAGGCCAGAACTCTTCTGCGGGGTGGATGACAGAAAATTTAAAGGGGGGAGAAAAAGATATTCTATGCCATGACGTTAAAGGGCCTTCTCTAACCAACATCTCTGTGATGAATGTCTGGGCAAATAGATATCCATTGGTGCCTTTGATGTACAGTTGCACTGTAGTGCCTCTGAGCAAGAGAAAAAAAGCAAAAAAAAATGATGTTTCTCCATTGGGACTACAAAGGCAAGCAGACTTCCTTCATAAGCCAGAGGGAGGGAGGGGAAATTACTGACCAGTAGCCTTCAGGGGCTGCAGCCTGCCAGATCCCATTCTCCAGGCAAAGGCTGCCCCCAAATCCACTTGGTTCTGAACTGCTCTGCAAGAAAGAGGAAGGGAGGGGGAGAATAAGCATCTAATCGCGTGGCTGTGGCCCCTGGAGTGGTAAAGCTCCCCATCAGCACCAGGTCCTACCTTTTAGCCTCCCTAGCTAAAAAGGTAGCAACTGAAAAGGGGAAAGGGAACTGTATCTAACAATCAACAAAGCATGGACACTTTTATGATATAGTCTTCCTGAATGTTGGAGCCGGGACGTTAATTACAGCCTTAATTGTACAAATCCATGGCAACGGATGGAAGAACACATAATTAAAGCCTCGCAAGCAAAGGAGCAAGCAGAGCCAAGCACAATTTTAAAGCAAAATTCTGGTTCATCTCAGCAGAAGGGGTAGGTAACACCTCCCAAGAGACAAAGGACTATTAATAGAAAAGAGCTGGGCTGGTTCTTAGGATGACACCAGTGAACCGCTCCGGCAGGGAGGAGCAAGACTTGCAGAGGAGGAAAGAAGCGAAGACTGAATTGAACCACCCCAGCAACGAAGGGCGGGTGAGAGGGTGGGGACTGGGAGAGAATTGGCTTTGCCTTCTGAAAGAGATGGAAGGCCACAATGAAATATCTTAAAAGACTGCATTAACGGTCGAAGAGGGAAAGTCTCTGCTAAAAGGAAAAGATTTAAAAAATACATGCACCCAGGGCTTTTTTTTCAGCTGGAACGCGGTGGAACGGAGTTCTGGAATCTCTTGAAAATGGTCACATGGCTGGTGGCCCCGCCCCCTGATCTCCAGACAGAGGGGAGTTGAGATTGCCGCTCCGTACTGCAGCCATGTGACCATTTTCTCTGAGTTCCACCACCTCTTTTCCCAGAAAAAAAGCCCTGCATGCACCCATATACTTGTATGGTCGGAATGAATTCAAGTCAGGAAGGCCTGGTGACCTTGATACAAAGTTCCTGCAAATATCAGAACGATTCAGGGCCGCTCAACGATATGGAGGCATTTACCATTTCTATCTTGCTGCAAATGGTTAACCATTTTCCAAGAGTTGAAAAACTGGCAAAAACTGTGCATTTCTTCATCATTTGTGCCTGGGGAATGCTCACTTTCCAGTACTGACCTTGCTGTTAATCATCTGCACACAACTGACGCCAGACCATTTAAAGTAATTTTTCTTAGCAAAAGCCAGTAGCAGAGCTGATTAAGCTTATGTACATAGGATTGTTAGCTTGTGAATATTTAAACAATAACATTTTTGATCATTTAAACGGTAGCTATATTAAACATAATTTACATTCCTAGTTTGGCTTGATCTGCCATGACTTGGTCATGCATGCAAATTTACACAAACTAAATAAATTATATTCCATGAAAAATCCTTATTCTAGGTTTTCTCTTACTGGCGGAAGACACCATTTCTCTGCTCTTCTCTTGAACCAAACACGTTTTTTCTACTCCCAATACTGCATTTCAAGCATTTAAATTGGATGCAAGATTAGTCACTTTGTGGACTTGATCAGGATCCGGGAGAATAAAGAGCCAGGTGAAGAGCAGGTAAGGGAAAAACTTCAGGAAGGCAACAAGCTTCCTGAAGGACGTCTCAGTGGTCAACATGGACAAATTCCAGATGGTCAGGACAGCTGTTAGTAGCTACAATGTCAACTCTCATGAGGCTCTGAGAGATCCCCAAGTGTTGTGGGACACTGGCAGAGTCTCTTGGGATATAAAGAGAGGCTGGGCAAAGAAAAGTGTGGCAGAGGCACTGAGAAACCCTCAGCAAAGATAAATCAGTTAGGTTGGCAGCACCCCCAGGAATAAGCAGTGTGAAGTTACTGGTCTGAGGCCATGAATTGTACCTCTTCTGTTTCCATTGGTTGACGATGACTTCACCTATGAACTCATTTGGGAGCTGGCATTGTTCAAAAGCCACACTCCTAAATTTCAAAAGAAAACAGCCATGGAGCAAAAGACAAAGGATTTGAGATGGGGGGGGGGCACTCCAAGGCAACACTTGGAAATGCTTCTTAATGAGATGCAAGGTGGTATTTATCGATCAGGGCATTCTGCCCCAACTGGGCTCTACAGAATGCAGGGTTTGTTCAGATGGCTGCTGCAAACCTGTCTCCAAGGCCGCATTCTGGATCAAATTTAATTTTAAAAATGCCTTTGGCTCCCTGTCTCCTCTCCAGTGGGGTCTGCATCGCTCTGGCTCCCATCTAGTAGGACTGGCACGGAGTTCAAACGGCACTGACTCAACTCACAGATTACAGCCTGGATTTGGAGGTAATTAATATGGACATAGCAAGCATCAGCAGTACCGTCTTGTGAGTCTGGTTTTCTGAATCACGAGAAGCCGGGGACTAAAACTCTTCTCTGTAAAGGTTTTCCAGGGGACAGTGGTAAAGAGCCTGAAAAATGTGGGCTTTGCAAAAGGGGAGGGGAGGGAGGTACATTATCATGTGTGTAAAGAGAGGTCAAGTTGCAGCCCCCTTATGGCAACCCCACATGGGAGTTTTAAGGCAAGGGATGAACAGAGGTGGTTTGCTATCACCTGCCTGCTATCACCCTGTAATTTGTTGGCAGTCTCCCTTCCAAATGGTGTTGACCCTGCTTAGCATTACAGACCTGCTAATCTTCCCCCTCCCTGTCTCTGAAGTAGCAGCATTAGCAACTTCTATGACTGAAAAGCAAATAAAGGTTTGGGCAGTTTCCCAAGGAAATTCTTTAATACACCTCTCTCTCAGAAGGGCAGAACAGTTTGCATATTCTCGTCTGCCTGGATGCAAGCTACTGCGAATCTGTTTCCAGCTCTCTGGCAGGATGAGAAATGAGAGAGAGACCCGTTGGTCCAATAAAAAGAATCTCCATGGTGTGTATGAAGGCTCAATACCCTGAATCTAAACACTTTTATTTGGAAGCAAATCCCTTGACTAGACAGAATTATTTCCAAGCAAGCATGGTCTGGATTACAGCCTGAGGTACAATTTTCATGTATAGAAAAAAAAAAAACATGTGGCACAGCTCTTCTGGACTGGACCAGACCAATTCAGATCATAGGTGTGGGAAGTGCCCATCTGAACGTTTAAAAACCCTGCATTTTCCTTTATACAGAAAGTTGGAATATAAAGGAGAAGGAAAGCTCCTTTAATACGGCACTTAAAAAAAAAGAAGAAGCGCATCCCCCCATTTGCATTGGTGCAGTCCAGAAAGGACTCTACCATGCATGTCTTCTGCATGTTTGAAACAATGCGGTTACAATCTATCCAACAAGTACATTTTCCCCATTAGGAGTGTAGCCCTTGCAGGGGTTCCTGAGCTTTTCTGTAGATTGTGGGGGTGGAGGAGGGAGCATTACATAAGGATATCATCACAACAAATTCCATTCTGGCGCATGTTTCACCATGTGGTGTGTGGTCACCTAACATGACAGCATAACACCTCTACTCTTCAGCACACAAAAGACTGGCTCACTTTTCAATGTTAAACAGCAAGTGTCCAAGATGGCTAACGCAACAGCACCACAAACTATGAACAATGCATCTATCCCCCTCTCCCCTTTAATATCACGATTCACGAGTGCTTTGCAGAGACCACAAGTTCTGCAAAGGAGGCAATGACCCCTGAGGTGCAACTTATGCTGGCTCGGCTAGCTTTGATGATACGGCAGTCCGCTGCCCACGCACACAGCAACTATGAAGTCAGAGAGAATATTAAGTCTCGATGCAATCCAGAATTTGGTTGGATATGTTTCAACTGGGTTTGTACAGTATTATACAACTGGATTGGATAGAATGGGATTCATACAAAAACTAAGCCCTGAAGACATATATTAGTTACTTTAAAAAGAGACACCCTGTTTCACTTTCCACCAGCGGCAAATTGCTGATTGCTGCAGCTAGCAGCTATCTATCTATTACCCTGTTTCACTAGGGGCACTTTTGGGTTGCAAAAAATAAAATAAAATCAGGCCAACCAACTGCAAGAGAAGCCTCTTCTCCAGTTCCACCCAGGCAGGCAGCCCCAAAGTACAACACCCATTCTGAGCTACACAATGTTGTCCCTGGGATCAATGCTTGTTATATTAAGAGAGAACCTGTATTTCTGTAGCTGGGGACATCCACAGTACAAGTTTAGTACCCTGCACTTAGCCAGCTGTTGAAAACAGAGGCTATATCTACATGGCGGATTTCATCTGTTTACCAGTCATCCCCCAGCCCCAAGGAACTCTGGGACTTGTAGTTCTGCTAAAGAGTAATCTTAGGTAGAGAATTCTGGGTGCATCACCAAACGACAATTCTCAGGATCCTTGGGATGGGAACTATGATAATAAATGTGCCATAAAAGTAACTTTGCAGCACAGAAAGGAGAACAAACAAGACTTTGAGCGGAACTACAAGTGACAAAAGGCACAGGTTGGACACTTGTCAGCTTCCCTCAAGTTTTGATGGGAAATGTAGGCGTCCTGGCTTTACAGCTTGGCTCTCCAACTGCTGTCCAATGGACTTTTCAACTGTCACTTGTCCAACATTCTGCCAAGCTGCCTACATTTCCCATCAAAACTTGAGGGAAGATGACAAGTGTCCAACCTGTGCCTTTTGTCACTTGTAGTTCCGCTCTTTGATTGTCTTGCTTGATAACCCCTCCTGGGTTTCTGTTCTGAAGCAGCCAGTACCATAAATTGAGAAAAGGCTTTGGCCTGACCTAAATTTGGTAGTAATAATAAACCAGGTCTAATCCTAAATCACGTGCTTGTTGGAGTTGCCCAGGAGTAACACAAATATAGAAAATATTTTCAGGTGGGATCTGTGTTGGTTTGTAGTAGATTGGGGTCCGAAAGCACCTTAAAGACCAAATAAATTTCCAGGATATGACCTTTGTAGAGTCAAAGCTCCCTTCTGAAGCTCACATCCTGGAAATCTAGTTGGTCTTTAAGGTGCTACTGGACTGACAAATACAGGTGTTGACAAATACAGAAATCCACCATGGTAGAAAATGAGCTGTACAAGGGAGGCTCAGACAGGCTGAGGTCTATGAAACCATATTGGTGTGGCATCAAATTCTAAGCTCATTTCATGGCTGGAGCCCCAATCAGCGCCAAACAAGCTGAGATTTGTAACACAGATTTGATGTGCCCTCAATCACATTAAAAAAAGAACACTCCATGACAGTTACGGGGGAGGATCCTACCACTCCACTGAGCAAGTTTATTTTTTAAAAATACCTCACCTTTCCTCTTGGCTCAAGTTTGAGGCCTTCCTTCAATCGAAGGAGCCTTCCTCCATTTTAAGTGGCTCTTCTTCCAAGAGCCACTTAAGTCGGAGGAGGGCAGCTGGGAGGATGGTAGGATCTACTCCATTGTTAAGGAACAGTATTGCCAAGTTCCTTCTGCATGTTCTCACCAGTGCCAAAACGGGAAGCACAAATGACTTGCACTTTCCTGTTTTCACATTTCTTCATTGAATTGAAGAGGAGAAGTGTTCTGGTCTTACAAGGAGTCAGGCACCCCATTTCTATGCATGCTTAACTCATGAAAGTAACCTGAAAAACAGCATCGTATTGAGCACCGAGGCACTACCCTTTGGATATTTCTGACTGAGGCAGAGGCTAGTATGCCAGGTCAGTTTCATTGCTACTGAAACTGACCAGATTAAAAATTCCCCACAAACTTACAAAGCCCCTTAAGGGAATTCTGCCTGATAGGATACCTCATTTATTCTACAAGTGCAAAAAATAACTGGATAAGTGATTTGTGTCCCTCCCCAAACCTCCATGTTGCTATTCCATTTTTAAAAATTCCATAATAAGATTTAAATAGGATTTTAGAGAGTCTATCTCTACTCGAGACGAATTACACAAGGATGCTCAAGTGAAGGGAGATGCAATGTTGGCCGGGAAGCCAAGTTTTAAAAGACCGATTGGAAGGCTCTGTCAGTTTCACCTCTCT
Organism: Eublepharis macularius; assembly: GCF_028583425.1. Taxonomy (NCBI): domain Eukaryota; kingdom Metazoa; phylum Chordata; class Lepidosauria; order Squamata; family Eublepharidae; genus Eublepharis; species Eublepharis macularius. The sequence goes on from NC_072802.1 coordinate 22,648,841, forward strand.
AGAGCAGCAAAGATCACTCCTCAGAGGGTTTGTTTATTTCCTTTTCACCTCCCTGAAGGCGCTGTCAATTTCACCTCCCCTTTGGGGAGGTGAAGAGGAAATAAACAAACCCTCTGAGCAGAGATCTCCCTGGCTTTGTAGAGAGGGGAAATTGACAAAGCCTTCTGATCGCTTTTAAAACTCAGCTTCCCAGCTAACATTGCTTCTCCCTTCACTTGAGCGTCCACGCGTAATTCGTCTCGTGTAGAGAGACTCACAGTTAACAGATTATACTTCAGGGAGGATCAGACACTGCCAGCATCGACCATTATAGGGCGCCACATTAGACTGCCAAGGACTGTGTCAGCCAGTGGCTACAAATTGGGATATTTCTACTGATTGTCTTTCTATGCATACCTATTTTTTTCTGTTATCCGTGCTTCTCAACAGCAGGACCCTGGGATATATTTGCATGATATGGGGCAGGTAGAGGTGGTAGTCAATAATAAGAATGCCTCTTTTGGACATTCACTATAAGGCCATTATTTGTGTGAATGGGTGGGAAGAACCACAGCAGGTAAACATGCAAAAAGAGGGAGGGGAGTTGATCTGCTGCGTAACAGAGGGGAAAATTCAACAAGCTCTTGCTGACAAAAAGTATAAGGTGTCATTAATAAAAATTGGCAGAACATCCATCAGGATGGGCAGGAGACATATGCAGGAGAGGAGGGAGGTTCTTTTATATTGCAAGAATTTTGGGGCAGAGCAGGAGTATATTCTGTACATTATGCACACAGAGACATATTGCAAACACCCTTGCTAGTGGAGGACAGGTTCTGCCCTTACAGCAGTCCGGTTTCCACTGCCATTACTTTTTTTGTCCTGTACAAGCCGAATGGTTTATATCCACCCCCTAATATGGAAAAAAAAATATAAAGAGATATCTTTGGGTGCACCAGCTTGGGTACTAGGCAGCTCTCTGCCCCTAGCAACTGCAGCCACTGAGAATCAAGTCCGCTTCTTCCAGCAGAACCCTATTCTTGGTTCTTGGTCATGCTACAGTGCAATGGAGTATGAGGAATTAGTTTGTGGGGGGGGGCGGCGGGGGGGGAGAGAGATTTATTGTGCAATAACTCTCCCAATGTTTACCCGGTGCAAATTCCAAAATGCCACCAACATCCAGAAACTAGAAGCGCTCATTTATCAACATACTGCAATCCTACAGCAGAGAAACCCCATGCAAAACAGCTGCCACTGTAATACATAACTTGCAGTAAGTGAGCCTTGAAAAGGATTTTTTTTTCAAAAGCAAAAAATTACAAACTCACCATTTGCCTGGAACTGAAATATGACGATTATTCTGCAATTTGTATCATTCTGTGGGTAGCCCTTGTTGGCAGCGGTTAGTTTCTGGGGCCTGCAGTGTGCGAGTTACGGATTGTGTGCAGGCACTGCTTGGTGGACCCCAAGTGCGAAGCTGCTAAGGTGGACAGAGACAGAGAGAGAGGGATCCCTCGGCCCTGTGGTTTGAGGCCGGGCACAAGAGACTTCAGCTCTTCCTCAACTCAAGGTAAAATAACCAGGGATGCTGCGTCCATCAATCCAACCCATTGCAATCTGAGGAACACCAGCAATAAAACCTCAAGGAGCAGAGGGATCATGTCAAAACGCAACTATTTTAACCACTGTTTAATCTTGGTGACTTGCGCTACTTAAAGACATCTACTCCACTGATACTCCCACAGAAAGGACGAGGGCTGTATCTGAAGCAGTGCCTTGCAAGCAACGATTGCTTTCTACGACGGCACGCAAGCACCAGGTCTTTCATCCCACTTCTTACCTCTACCAAGCAACCCCACTAGGTGCATCTGCAAAGAGCCCATGCGTTGCATTTTCTTTACCCTGTAAGCAGCACGATTGCTTTTGTGTCAATCCCCTTTCTGAGCTGAAGCCAGAAACCAGGTGTGCAGCATGATGTGGGTTTCTGGTCAGGGCATCCAAATTTTTTGGTATGTGGATGACACCTTGAGGTTTTGCTAATCGCGACTGGATGTATTAGGAGCAGGTTAGAAATATAGTATGGCTCTTCCATGGAGTCCTGGAAGAGCATCAGGCGGCAACTTCGCAGTCCAAGAGCATCTTTTGCTTTGAACAGCACCTGATTTCCAGCCCAGCTTTCTCTCTCCCCCTAAAGTGACAGGGTCACCAAAGGGAGATATTTTGTGTTTTTTTTTTAAAAAGCCACAACAGTCATATATTGTATCCTACAAGCCACTGAAAGTACCACATGCTAAAAAGAAAATGAACAGTTCAAACTAGTTTTGCTGCAGACATGGAATCAGAACAGGAGAGGGCCCCCATTTTTACACCTGGAGAAAGATCAAGGAGGCATGGCTTCCCCTCGTGCAATTGGGGAAGGTGCTAGGCTGAAGGTTTGCACCAACCCATGATAGCCCTGTCTAGGAACATCCACGTAGGCCCTCTGAGTCCAACCTGGCAAAGGAATACAGCCTTTCTTCTCCTAAGAAGAAAGATGTGGGGCTGATTTCCTAAGAGATGGATGTGCTCTATATTTAAGACACTTATCTTGAAATCAGAAGTCTCCCAGTAAAACACCCAAGAGTTCTGCCACTGCCAATAAATCAAGACAGAAGCCGAAAACCCCAACCGGAGCAGGCTCACCCTGACAGTCAGACAAGCGAATCGCCCTGGGGATAGGGTCGGGCAGAGTGCAAAGAGGTGGGGCTTTCTCAAATGCAATCAGGGTGAGGCCTTGGGGCCTGGAATCGTCCCATCCACTGCAAACTCAGTCATGACCCTTCGAGCCAATGGGTTGGTGGTCTTGAGAAGTTCAGCGGCGGACGTGCGGATGCTGGAGGCTCCTTTGCCCCCTTTCTTCTGGAGAAGGGCCTTAAAGTCTTCGTTCCTGCTGGAGGTTCTTGTGCTTCCCGTCGGAGGGCAATCATTGCTCAATGCCCCCAACGCATTCTTTGAGGGTGCTTGAGAATTCCGGTTCCCAAAGGTGTCGCTGGGTTCCTTCCAGCCCAGGAGCTTCCGTTTGGATCTGTAAACACAGAACGCAATCAAAAGCAGTTCGGGGTGAGTTGAGACTATCAGAAGAGCACTGCTGGATCAGGCAACTGGTACATCTAATCCAGCATCCAGTTTCACACAGCGGCCAATCAGTTGTCCCGGAGGGTCAACAAATGGAGCATAAAGGCCCAGGCATTCCCCAACATTGCCTCCCAGCACTGGTATTCAGGGGTTTGCCACCTCTGAATGTGGAGGTTCTCTTTGTCACCACGGCTGGTAGCCACTGATGGATCTGTCCTCTGTGAGTCACTGTAAAGTCATCTAGGCTCATGCTCATCACTACATCCAGAGAATTCCACAATTTAATTCCTTGTTGAGTAAAGAAGTATTTCCTTTTGTCAGTGCTGTACCTACTCTCCATTAACTTCATTAGGTGCCCTCAAGAGCTAGTTTTATAGGAGAGGGAGAAAAAGATCTCTCTATCCCATTTCTCCACCCCATGTATAATTTTTACAACCTCTATCACATGCCCCTTCAATAATTTTTTTAAAAACGGAGAAGTCCCAAATTCTTTAGCCCTTTCTCATAGGAAAGTTGCTCCAACCTAGGTTCTCAGATGCCCACAGGTGGCAGGCAAACTCCTGGCCATTTTCTCTGGTGCCCACTGATCACTGGTGACTGGTGGGAGGTGGCAAGGCACTTGGCGATTGCCTGCCACTGGCAAGCAACCCAGGCAAGTGCACAGTGGGCATGCTCCCAGCAGTGTGCAACCATGTCACGTCCTGCATCATCGGACTGGTCGTGAGACTGCTCCTGTGCTTTGTGGAGACCAACTTTGGCCCCAAACAGAACTGTTCTGCAAGAATCATCTCCGTGCTAAGCACGAGAGCACTCCCATGGCCAGCCCAATGACGTCACTTCTGGAAGTGACGTCATAGCGCCAAGGCCGGGAGTGTGTGCAAACATGAAGATGGTGCCTCCAGTAAGCTCCCCAGTTCCCACTGGGAGTCTATGGGGACCTGGAAACCCTACTCCAACTCCTTAAATCTTCTTGGTTGCCCTCTTCTCTACTTTTTCCAGCTCTGAAATCTCCTTTCGTCCTGCTGAGTTCATTAGAGGTCTGACCCTGTAACAGCACACAGCTTTTCTGTGGACTTGCATCCCAAGGCTTGCAACAGGTGCTTTCAAACAGAGCTTCTAACAGGGAAGTTGAACTTGGAATTGGTGCAAGAAGTAAAGAGGGGTAAGTGTGTGTCTGCTTGATGACGTGTGGTTTCAGAACTGTCTAGGGGTGTGTCTGTTTGAAAATCTCCTAGCTTTCGGTGAGTGCTCTAGGAACACATGGTCCTGCTGGGAGGGGCTTCTGCTGAGTGAGGCGAGTCATCTGCCTGCCATTGGCTAACTCCTGGGGGGTGCGGAGTCACAGCTGTAAAGAAGAGTTCTTTAAAGGTCTGACTCGAAGAGGCACAGGTTTCCTAGGGGTTTGCATCTCAGGACTCGCATTTAGTGCTTTTGAATAAGGCTTCTATCAAGGATGCTGAGCTTGGAAGTTCAGCAAAGGAAGTCAAAGGGGAACAGGAGAGAGCCCCTCTAGTCTGAGCTTCCTGAGAAAGAACATACAAGCTCCACAACAGCAAGGAGGGTAGTATGCCTCCTGCCTCCCCGCTACGGAAATCCACATAAATTCAGCTACACATCCTATTTCAACCCTAAAACACCTTTAAATAACCACGCCAGTTATGATGGTAGAAAGCCAGCAGAGTAGGAGGGCTATCTAGTGCTTTGCAGGGACTGTATGATTATTATCTGCCCACCAGGCAGAAATTATGGGTGTGCTCAATGCATGGAGCTCTTATTTCTACGGCTTGAGGCTAGGGTTGCCAACCTGGAGAAGCTGAAGGAGAGGGAGAGCTTTGTAGATGAGACCTTCATGGGCCTACTAGAACAGCCTCCCTCTTGTGCTTACAGTTCTTCTGCTGTCAAGGAAACCGCGAGTCTCAAGATTGGAGGTGTCAGGCTGAGGATGAGGAATGTGATCGCATCGAAGAGACCCCCTTCCTCAGATGATGGACCAATATCCTCTCGTAGCCTTAATACCCCTCTGGGGTTGGGGAAAGGTGGGATTTTGGCAAAGGTGATTTGTAGAGATGGGAACGAACCGGGAAAATGGCGGTTCATTGTGGTTCGTGGTTCATTGTGTTTCACAACATGAACCGCCATGAACTTGCCCGGTTCACAAATCAGTTCGTTTGGTTTGTCGATTCATCACTTCTGGGGCTGCAGAAGGTCTGCAGAAAGCCCCCCCCCTGTTGTCTAGGTAACAGACTATTCGGCGCCAGGCTGTCTGCAGTGACAAACCGAAAAATAAACCCTACAAACCGCTCTAAAAATCATAGCGGTTCATCATGGTTCGTCAGAAAGGAGCTCCAATGAATCACCGGTTCAAAAACCGGCCCAGTTTGTGACGAACTTGGGTTCGTATTTTGGTTCATTCCTATCTTTAGTGATTTGATTATTAGGAATATAGAAGGGGGGGTCTGTGGCAGGCATTCTGAACGTATTTATTTATTTATTTTATTTATACCCCGCCCTCCCCACAGATGGGCTCAGGGCGGCTAACAACATTCAAAAAATGCATTAAACGTCACAAAAAACATAAAATCAATAATAATTTTTAAAAGTCATTAAAATAGTCCAGGAGCAGGCTATTTAAACAAATATTGGGAGTCCGTATACGGGCATAGTATGGTGACTTGCCTGCCTGATGCGAAGATTGCAGACATCACATGCTGTCTAGATACGTTGGCAGATAATGCTGGGGAACAGTCAGAGGTTGTGGTGCATGTTGGCACCATCAATGATATTGGGAAAGGTAGTTGTGTGGTCCTGGGGGAAAAATTTAGATTACTAGGCAGAAAGTTAAAGGCCAGAACCACAAAGGTAGCATTCTCAGAAGTGCTACTAGTTCTACATATATGGCCAGCTTGAAAAGAACAGATTAGGGGTCTCACTGTGTGGATGAGAAAGCGATGCTGGGGGGAAAGGCACTGGGAATTTTCTGGAATGTGCTGAAGCTGTACAAAAGAGACACCTGAACCAAAAAAAACCCCACTCTGTTGGCACTTAATATCAAAAAAGGTGGCAGAGCAGCTTTTAAACTAAACCCAGAGAGAAGTCTAAAAGGGGCTGGGAAGCCTCTAGCTTGGGACAACTCAGTCCAAAGGGATGAGAGAGTAAACACTTAGGGGAATATGGGTAGAAACACAACAGAACTTGTGGGCACGAGTAGGAATGGAGGACCATGTGGGGGAGGGTGGTTGGCAAGGGAAACACATTATAGATGTCTATGTGCCAATTCTATGAGCTCCTGAGCCAAGATACAGTGGTATCTCAGAAGCAAGTGGAATGGGGAAAATCAATGGGATATTGTCATCCCTGAGTATAAACTCTATAGACAGGACTGGGAAGAATGTGTTGGGGAAGGCGCTGCATCAAAGAGGACATAGAATCAAATTAAGTTAGAAAATATCAGGGGAAAGAACAGAAGCAATAGGGATGGAAACAGTAGGCTGTAAGGGTTACTATTGCCCATCTCAAACTCTTACACCTGATCTCGAGATGAAGAAGGAAATAAGGGAGATGACTAAAGCTTAATATTATACTGGGTGACTTCAGCTACCCTCACATTGACTGGGTAAATGTGTGCTGGAGTCATGCTGTAGAAATGAAATTCCCAGACATCATAAACGACCTTGCACTTGGAACAGCTGCTCACAGAGCCAACCAGCGGATAAGTGATCTTGGACTTGGTTCTGAATGGGGCTCAAGACCTAGTGAGAGATATAGATGCACCTGCCCCCATTGAGAACAGTGAGCACAGTGCTATTTTCAGCATTCATGTCAGTGGAAAGTTACCCCCAACGCATTTGATTTTAAAAGAGGGAACTTTACAAAATGAGGAACAGCTAAAAAGAAGCTGATAGGGAAACACAAGAGAATCAAATTCCCAGAGGATGCTTGGAAGCTATTCAAAACCACACTAATTGAAGTCCAGATAGAATGGATTCCCCACATTAGGAAAGGTACCGTCAAATCCAAATGAATGCCTGCATGGTTAACAACCCAGGTCAAGGAAGCCATAACAAACCAAACGGCTTCTTTTAAAAAGTGAAGGATCTGAACAAATGGGAGCACAAGGTCTGGCAAAAGAAGTGTACGTTAATAATTAGGCATGTTTTTTCTATTTTGGTGTAGTGCTTAAGAGCGCAGGACTCCAATCTGGAGAACTGGGTTTGATGCCCCACTCCTCCACTTGAAGCCAGCTGGGTGACCTTGGGTCAGTCACAGCTTCTAGGAGCTCTCTCAGCCCCACCCACCTCACAGGGTGTTTTGTTGTGGGGATAATAATGACATACTTTGTAAACCGCTCTGAGTGGGTGTTAAGTCATCCTGAAGGGCGGTATATAAATCGAATGTTGTTGTTGTCGTTATTATTATCTTTTTGTTTTGTATATTTCCATTTAGTTCTTTTCATTTCCTTTTTTAACTGTATGTTTTATAATTATGTTGAAATTTTCAATAAAAGTTATTATAAAAAATGAGTTTTAACACAAAATTAATATGACTAATAACTTCCTCCTAAAAGGGTTGAATGACTGGTAAGGGGGTGCACATTGGAACAAAACATCCCATTGGCAGCTGGGTGGCCCCTTACCTGTGAATTACGGTAAATAAATCCTCGGTGGTCCTGGAAGTCACAAACACATCATCCTCCTCCTCAGTTATCGATTCGGCTGTTTTGTCACTTACGAAGCCTTTATCTTCCGCTCTCAAGTCCACAAAGTTCCCTAATGAAGGAAGAAAGAAAAGAACGCAAGACCTTGAAGATACAGGTTTCTTTCTATCTATCACATAGGGTACAGACAGTGATCAAGGAGAAACATATTGCTTCCTGACTGTGTGGTTGAAAGCCTGAAATATGGGGAGGGAGGAGTGAGAAATGGGGTAAGTTGCGGTTTTGAAGATTCAGGAATGGCATTGACCCTTTCAAATAGATCAAAGTAATCCCTTTGCTCTCCTGCTTGAATCTGACCCCTCACTGCCTTTTGGGGATGGAGGCTCCTTCCAGGGCCAGTGTTGTCAATGCAGAATCAGTGGTTATATCCCAGATAACTACCCACAGTCAAAACGCACAAGCAGTTCTAAGATGTTTCAAACGGGACTTTTTTCTAAGGAATTCAACCCAGACTCGACTAACAGCCCGGCAAATGCTTCCATGTACACATACCTCTAAATGAGGCATAATACATACCTAGGCCATTTTCACACGTCATTAAGGGCCCGCAACATCGCGCAACACTCATGGAACGCTAGCGTCTTTATGGCGCAATTTCTGATGTCAGCGCATCACGAAAATGGGGTGATGTCAGAAATTGCGTCATAAAGATGCCACTGTTCCGTGAGTGCGGCACGATGTTAACAACGTGTAAAAACCACCCTGGAGAGGTGGCCTAAATTTTCTTTCTAAATAAAAGCCAACATTACAAATGACTTGCTCATTTTCGCAGCCCCTAGATCACATTAAGAAACCAAGAGGTTGATACCAGCTCAGGGGCTATTGAACTGAGATGAAAACCAAGTTTGTACATTATAGCATTGCTGCATAGAAGGTGCTCCTGTATAGGGATTAAGGGCAAGACACTTGTTAACTGCCCACTATGACATCCATATATTTTACAATTTTTTGTTCCCTCTACAGCATGCACAAGAAGTAATGGCCAATCACAGCTTCCTAGATAGCGCACAAAGAGCTAAAAATACCAGTGCCCCAGTATCAAAACTGACTTTCTGCACATGGGTTGCATATTAATCCGTCCCTGAAAGTGCTTTCTAAAAATGTAATGAATGGGGATGTTGGGGAGAAATATTTTGTGTTTTACTTACTCTGTTATTGTTAAGCAGGGCTTTTTTTCTGGGAAAAGACGTGGTGGAACTTAGTGGTTGAACTCAGGACCGCACAATGACGTCACTTTGGGTCAGCTAGAACAAGGAGGGAGTTTTTTAAAGTTTAAATTGCCCTTGGTGAAAATGGTCACATGGCTGGTGGCTCCGCCCCCTGATCTCCAGACAGAGGGGGGTTTCAATTGCCCTCTGTCTGGAGATCAGGGGGCGGGGCCACCGGCCATGTGGCCATTTTCAAGAGGTGCCGGAACTCCGTTCCACCGCATTCCCGCTGAAAAAAAGCCCTGTTGTTAAGGGATTTTCAGGAGCCCTCTTCTAGAATCTATCAAGGAAAAGACACACACACAAGAGGCTAATTTGCTTCTGTGGTAGATTCTTTCTCCTTCACTTTCGAGATTAAACTGTAGGTCAACCTGATCTTACGGTGAGGCAAGAAAATTCCTGTAAAATGTAAAAATTTTCTCTTGTTTTTCTTTCTCTTAATAAGTTCTATCCTTGGAAGAGCTGCTTCCCAGAGACATCTCGAATCCATACCAGAAGTGTGGCTCCAAACATTTAAATGTTTATATTATAAAGAGATTTGACTGACTTGTCACTCACTGCAAGTCAGGTGCCATGTATCATGGGAAATGTAATTCTGAAGGGATGTTTGTATTAACCTTTATGATCTTTTATTCCGTAAACAATTAGCGCTAAGGTATACAAGGTTCTCTGACGCAACTCTTCTTTATGCATATGAGCTAGAGAGCTACAATATGCACCTGGGCTTCATTTGAAACACAATAAAACTCGTATTTCTTTGTATCACTGCGGTCAGAGTCCTGAATATATTTGGGTAAGTGGTAGTAGGGATATTTATAATTGGCAGCAGAGTATTATTTTTTTAAATTCCCCTATTGTTATATACAATTATTTCTGATTTATATAATTATGCTATACAATCCCTTCTTTCCTTTCTGTATCCTCTCTTATTATTATTGTTTTTTAAAATTAAAAATATATTATAAAAAAATTCCCTTCTGCATCAGACTTTTGTAACATGCCAAACATCTTTTTGTGCCTGCATCCAAATCCCTCAGGCAGATGCTTGTGGAACAACCAAAAAGAGTAGGAAAAAAACCAGGGGCAGAAAAGCATACCTGAAACCTCTCCCCAAGACACTTCTGCAGCAGTTGGGCTCATGTTAGATTCGCTGGACACAGGAGATGGTGGCTTGCAAGCGGACAGCTCGGAGTATGCAGAGTTCTCGTCCAGCATAATGACGGGACTGATGGCCAGCCTTGGATCCCCAGGAGAGGTACCCTGATGGAGCGGGGAGGGCACCAAGGGCAGGTAGAGGACACTGGGTTTCTTGGGGACAGGGGGTGGGACTTTGGTTTTTCGATTTTCCCCCCCAGGTGTTCTCTCTGCAAGCAGCTTTGACTTCAGCTGCTCATCCTCCTCCAAGCTCTCCTGGGAAAGCCGCTGCACAGCAGTGAAAAATGTTCCTGGAGAGCCCTGTGTGGGGGACAGTGCTGCCACAGGAGAGGGCGACTCCATAGGGCTCCAAGGATCTGCATCCCACTGGTGCTCAGGCTTCCTGGCCACCACGTAAATGTTCTCTGTGGGGTTCCTACCCTGGGGTGTCAGTGGAGAAGTTGGGGAGCTCACAGGGGACTCCTCCTGAACCGGTGGAGTTTTGTGCAAGAGCATCGGTGGCCTCCTGGAAAGTGGAGGTTTCTCTGCAACTGGGGGCCGGATTTTCTTGCCAGGTTCCTCAACAAGCTCGGGGATGTCCAGGTTATCCTCAGTCTCTGAGCGGCTGATAGAACGCAGGCGGACAGACCGCAGGTCCAGCTGTGTCACCATGGGCATGACTGGTTGCACCGGGCTCAGCTTTGGGCCAAGCTTGTGGCCAAATGTGGAGTCCGAGTGGTGTCGGCTCACCTTGGCTTTGCCTTTCAGTGAGATCTTCAACCCAGAGAGATCCAGGTGGGTTGGCGGGGCAAACGGAAGGTCAAATGACATCCGTGACTTGGAACATGGCTCCATGGGAGAGACGGGGGGCAGTGATGACTTCCTCTCAGGCACGAGAGGCCTGGTCCGCCCAGTCTGGTGAGGGGCATGTCCTAGAACCGTAGATGTTGTGATGGTTGGAGTTGGAGTTTCCGACTGACTGGAGTAGCCACTGGAAGGGGACATCACCCCTGTGAGCCTCCCCGGGGAACAGATTTTCAAATTCACCTCAGTGGAGAGTTGGGAGGGTGTTGTGGCCCGGGAGATGGAGGGGGAAGGAAGAGATTCTGAGCTGCCACGGGCCTTGGAGAGATTGATCACAGTGGTTCCAGTAGCAGTACTGGAACCAGACAAGGAGCAATATGGGTCACTCAAATTCCATTCTGGCAAATACCATTGTGGGGTGTATGGCACATTCTCCACCTCTCCACTTATATCCTCTTGGACTTGTACCTCTGACAGCAGACAGAGACTTTTGGGTCTCTGGTCCTGGGCTGTCGTTTCGCGGGTGGATCCTCCTTTAGTCGCTTGCCCGTCCTTGATCAAAGATACGCTGCGGGTTGGTGGGCAGGGCTTCTTCTTGGCCTTCTTGAGAGAGATGCTCTTGATGCGCTGCCGCCGTTGTCGCGCCTGGGCATCCTGCTCCACTGCCATTGATACATTGTCCGTGCTTGTGCTGCCCTCAGAGCTGGCACTGGGATAGCTCAGGCCACAGGTTTCACTGCCCCCAATGTCCACAGAGCACAGGGAGGCTGTGTCCGTGGGGACGGAGAGTGACCTCTCCCGGAATTTGCATGAAATTCTTTCCCTCTCCACTCGTGGGCACTCCTCTTCACCGGGACTGGGGACCAAAGAGACCTTGATTTCTCTTGCCTCACACCTCAAGCCACCGTCAGCATCCACCAGGGACTCAGGAGAAGCACAGAAGGACCCTGAGCCATTGTTTCCAACTACATTGTCTTTGCAGATGAAGAAGGAGGTGGGCTGGTCTGGGTCGAGAGTTGTCTCTGGGCCACAGGGAGACGAGGGGATGGTGGCCTCCCCTGTTAGCTCACTGTGGCTCATCGAAGGGCTCACATAGCCAAAAGATGCTGCACTCCAAGCAGGAGAGAAAGCGGAGTCCTCCTTGGGACCATTGCAAGATGGACTGGCATACATCATCCCCTGCTTTGCTGAGTGCCCAGGTGGCACCTGGCAACACCTTCCCTGTAGAACTCCTCCCAGATCGCTAAACGTCTTTCTCAGCTGGGGCCGAGGCTGTGGAGACCGAACCTGATGGATCGAGCTCCTTCCATTGGCCACATCAGGGACAAAGTTACAAGAGACGGATTCCACTATAGTTGCAGGAGGGTTATGGATGGGGCCATTGCTGTTTCCTGCAAGAGAGAGAGGGAGAGGAATGAAGAAGGGTGCAGAACCTTTCCTACCTGCTCGAGTCTCAGCAAGGAGGATGACAGGCTGGTTCCATGAAACAAAGTCATTCTGCACCCCAATGAAATTGCTACTTGAGAGTCCCTACCAAATACTGAAGAGTCCAGTAGCACCTTTAAGACTAACCCACTTTATTGAGGCATAAGCTTTCGAGAACCACAACTCTCTTCATCTGATGCATCTGATGAAGAGAGCTGTGGTTCTCGAAAGCTTATGCCTCAATAAAGTGGGTTATTCTTAAAGGTGCTACTGGACTCTTTACTCTTTATTTTGCAACTACAGACTAACACGGCTAACTCCCCTGGATCTATGACTCCCCCCCCCCAAATACTGGCTCTTATATCTTCCCTTTCACAGCTGGAATGAAGGCTAGATTGCCTTGAAAAGGATGGGAACTGCCTAAACTTCATCTACAGAACTCTACCATGGGCTAAGCAAAGCAAGAGAGCTATCAGCCCTTTCCACTGGTCTCTGTTCTTGGAGCAACCCCAGCCTCAGAAGGGCAATGCGTGTTAAGAAGTGGCTCAAATCACTTGTGGGGAAAGCACGTGCCAATCCCCACACAGCCCCACAACCTCCAAGGGCCAAAATGAATACAACAAATGGGTTGTCCCCTGAAATATTGTTTCACCCCTTTTCTGCAGCCCGTGGGCGAAGCAGGGTGGGGCGCTCCAAGTTTTATTGAAACAGAGTGCCACAGGGAAGGGGTGTTCTGTTTATTCCTCAATGGGCTGCTTCCTGACCAAAACAATCCTTCCATTCCCAGGAAGGGAAAAGAGATTGGCATGTATTCAACCTTAGGCTGGAGGAAGTTCCTCCAGTTCAGAAGCCTTCCTCCAATTTAAGTGGCTCTTCTGTTAGAGGAAAAGCCACTAAAGTTGGAAGAAGGCTTTAGAGGTCGGATGGAGGCCACGCAAGAAGGAAAGATGGGGAAGAGAATGGCTCATGGGGAAAGGTATGTGCCCCCTCCTTTCATCCCACGGCTCTAATAATTTTATTACAGTTCGAAATTTAACACACAAACAACACTGACGTGCATTGTCTGTGGTGGCCCCTCCTCTGTGGAAAGGCCTGCCTGAGGAGGTCAGGAGAGCGCCCGTTCTCCTGGCTTTCCGCAAACAATGCAAAACTGAATTATTCAAGAAGTCTTTTTACTCAGATAGGAGGGCTGTATTGTAGGGAGGGGATCTCAGATGCTTCGCTAATGAGTTAGGGACCTTCGACTTCACCCCTATGTTGTCTTATGTCTTGTTGCTTTAAGTATGTGCTCCTATGTGCCACCTGTGTTTCAAGTACGATCCTATTGGGTAGTTCTATGTTGTCTAATGTCAGCCCTAGAACTACTCATGCTCTGTTTCAGCATTTCTTCAACTCTGTATTGGATTCTTGCTAATGCTATATCTTTGTAAACTTGTGTTTATTTACCCTGTGGCATTGTTTAGGGAAAGGTCCTTGATGTTGATTGTACTAATCTCACACTATGTAATCTGGTTTGATTCTCAGTGAGAAAGGTGGACTATAAATGACATCAATAATAATAATAATAATAATAATAATAATAATAATAATAATGTGGTCCCAGCCAAACATATAAGGTTGTAATAAGAATAAAATGAGGAAATCCATGTTTAGTAGCACAATGTTCCTTAGCAGAAGGGTACAATAGCAATAGGAAGAGTAAGAGGAAGGTTCTTAAAAAGGTACTCAGCCACAACTTTGCCAAACAGCTTTGCTTGACCCATGGAACAAGGATAGCAAGCTGTTCTAACACGGGAAAGACTTGAGCATCTGTGGTGTAGTGGTTAGAGTGTTGGACTAGGATCTGGGAGACCCAGGTTCGAATCCCCGCTCTGCCAAGGAAGCTTGCTGGCTGACCTTGGGCCAGTTACACACACTCAGGCTAGTCTTCCTCACAAGGTTGTTGCAAGGATAAAATAGAGGAGAGGAGAATGATGTAAGCCACTTTGTGTCCCCACTGAGAAGAAAGACACAATATAATGAAGTAAATAAAATTCTTTCCTCTTGGTAAGGTTTCAAGTGTGATGAGAGGAAAAATACTGGAAGGCATACTCTTTCATAATGTCAAAGATGTCTTAAAGATGTAAGAGAATTTACAGTTACGGAAAAATCACTCTGCGAAATGAATTTGGGAGGAAAATCTATTCTCACGCAGCTTCTCACACCTCAACTTTGTTTGCAAAATGTTGAATGTACATAGATTCTCTGGATGCCATTGGATTCAGAGGGTGTTTTGTGGGAGGAGGTGGTTATGAAGTATAAATGTATTGGAATTTGGTTTGTGCTAAAGCTTCCATAGTCTGAAATTTTCAAGTTTTGCTTTTAAACTTGGGATTTTGAGAGCTGCTGTTAGAAATCCGTAGCCTGTGCAAAACTGTTTCCCTCTTCCAGTAAGTATACTGCCGCAGCGCCCCACGCTGCTCCTCCCCATTTCTGTAGAAGACCCTCAGACCAAAACATGCTCCCACAATTCCATGCTTCTCATCTATCAGATGGGGAGGGAGACTGATTCTGTAGCTGCTCATAACTTCTCAAAGGGCTCCCCCACCCCCAATTGCATTAGTAGGGAGCAGCACCATTGATTTTGTCACCTGGGTCCCGCAGAGAGAGGTGAGGGAAGCCGATAACCGTCCGTCTCCGGCGCAGCAAGGACTTGGGATTCATGGCCGTCTCTGTGTTAAAGAGGGAGTGGCGCGTACTGGCGTGCCTAGCAAATGGCTGCCCTGTAGCCAAAACAAAGACACTCAACAGCCGAGGCGGACCGAGAAAAGGCCCCCCCCAAAGGTGGTATATGTTTGAAATGTATGAGGAGACTGGGAATGGTGGAGACAGGTGGCTTGAAGAGAGGAGGAAAAGGCCTGCAGGCTGGCTCAAGGAATTCTGAGCTGAGGACGTCTCACGAGGAACACGGAAAAGATGAATACCAGTAAAGATGGCGACGTCCAGGGTTTTAAAGGCTGGTGAGGTGCACGGAATGGCAAGGGAACAGTATGACTTGTGGGAGGGTGATAATTTATTCTTGTCACATCAATAAAAAGAACTATGAAATAATGCGGCCATTTTACATTAAGTTAATATCTACCGCACGTGTTGTTGGTCAGAGAATGTTGCCCATCTGAGGGTACTAGGCCTGCATCTTAAATTCTAAATTGGGGTGCTAACCCCATGCTTCTGAGCAGCCTCTTAGCCTACACACTTGAACGCT
This sequence comes from Eublepharis macularius, assembly GCF_028583425.1. Classification (NCBI taxonomy): domain Eukaryota; kingdom Metazoa; phylum Chordata; class Lepidosauria; order Squamata; family Eublepharidae; genus Eublepharis; species Eublepharis macularius. The sequence continues at coordinate 22,664,463 of NC_072802.1, forward strand.
GCCAAGACTCCCCAAATGGAGAAATTCTGGGAGCTGTAGATAGAAACCTCAACACCCCCCTAAAAAGGCAGTTCTCAGGATTGTGGAGGAAAAAAATAGAGCAGTTAATAGGCAGTTTTTAAACTACTTTTAACATGAATCCTATAGACATGTCCGGGATTTACTGCAGAGAAAACCTGGGGCTTTTCCTCTAGGTAATGAAGTCTCCAAGCTGCTTCCCAGAGGATCTGGGAGAGTTCTGGAAGGCTGACATCTCTATGTTGGAAGGAACCTGGTTTGCATATGCAGAATGAGGTGGCCCAATGGACTATACCACTTCAGACTGCAGAGGGGAGAACACAAGTTGGAACGCTCCCTTTTTATTTAACGTTCTGCTCATAGAATATCAGCAGAGCAAGCCAAGAGCTGAGAGAATTTTTTCTATCTGCATTTTTTTCTTTATGAAAAAGGAACTTTCAAATCCAGAATCCACCCACTGCAGCCTGAAGTGGTACAGTCCACTCTACCACCACCTGCATAAGCGAGCCAGAACGTCAGCATATGAACTGAGCTGTGTCTTCCCTCCACCTGCTTCCAAGAGGATCCAAGACAATTTGGTGCCCAAGGCAGTCACCTCAGTGCATGTAAAGGAAAATTAGGTTGGCTGAACGTGAGATTGTGGTTAATAGCAGCACAGAGCAACAGGGGAGATGTGTCACAGTCACAGCCACTAATCCAACAGCAGGACAACAGCAATCACAAATAACAATGGAGGACAAATCCGTGAGCACTAACTGTGGCAACCGCTTTGTGGCAAGGGAGGACTTCTGCCACTGCACCTCGGGCTGTGCGATGAGTGGAGATAGAACAGAAAGTGGGATGATCAGCCAGACAATGAAGTACACCTCTTGTACCTGTAACCAGTTTTGCAAGAGCTGGGCCGATTCCAGACGGCCCTCCCCATCCCGAAACGTCGCGCGTCGTCGCACGGAAAGCGCGAAATAATCGCATTTTCCACGCGACGACGTGCGACGTTTCGGGATGGGGAGGGCCATCTGGAATCGGCCCTGCTTGCGCAGTCCCAGTTCCAAGGGGGGCCAGGAACAGCTGCATTATCAACTTTTTTCTTCTGCCACAATTATTTAACACCTGGCCATCCTACAGGGCTGGAAGACTGGAGTCAAAGAGATATGGGGAACTGACCGTTTCAAGTTGCCTTGGACCGCATCTGCTCTCAGGCTGAGAAATTCTTAGAACCTGCCACTCAAAGATCTTTTAGATGGGGATGAAAAGGGTTTTACTCAGGATCTTCTCTGAATGCATTTCCCCACTGAGCCCCTACAGCAAACTAAAAGGGGGGCTTGTTCAAACAATTCCAGCTTTTTGTACATGGCAGGGCTTTTTTCTGGGAAAAGAGGTGGTGGAACTCAGTGGGTTGCCCTCGGAGAATATGGTCACATGGCTGGTGGCCCCGCCCCCGATCTCCAGACAGAGGGGAGTTGAGATGGCCCTCCGTGCCGCTGAGCAGGGTGGAGGGCAATCTCAGCTCCCCTCTGTCTGGAGATCAGGGGGTGGGGCCACCAGCCATGTGACCATTTTCAAGAGGTTCCAGAACTCCATTCCACCGCGTTCCAGCTGAAAAAAAGCCCTGCATGGAAGTAATGCCAGCTATCCTTGGAGAACATGTTAAAGTAAAGCGCCATAATGCAGGAACCAGGCAGACAAAGATTTGGCCAGCAGCAGTTCCCCCAATCCCAGAGGCATCCGGTCATGAGGGCTGATGTCAACCATAGCCACAATTGCCTTGCCTGAATGTTACTTTTGTCCAGCAGACACCGTATGTCAAGACATTTCGGGAGCATTCGTTATTAAAATATGGAATTGGTCATTAAAAGGAACAGAGGGACAGATTAGAGAAATGCATAGAGGACAGGTCTATTTAGCATGACTGGTAGCTGCAGAAAGGGAGCCTCAAAATTTGCAGGCAATTATCTAATGAAACACCCGAAGCTACAGGATATGTGCTGCATATCCTTTCCTAGCATCAAGAGGTACCTACACAGCTGCATTCAGAAAAATACCACCACAGGAGATGGATTTTCGGCTGATGCAGCCAGGCACTAAGAATGTGTTTGGAAGGCTTTATATGCAAATTGCTACCTCTCTGTTTCAATGTACCACATCTGCAAGATGGGACTCTTAACAGCCGACCTCACAGCAGGTTTGCTACAAGATTGAGGAGGTAAAGTTCTGCAAGGGAATTTTTGCATTAAAAGCACAATGGATATGGAATGTAAGTGTTCAGCCTGTCTGGATGGCATATTCAAACAGAAACAGGTTTTATTAGATTGTACCAATTCATGAAGTGTGGGAGAGAAGAGGAAATTGTAGTATGTGAATCCTCCCCCGCCCCTTTGAATGTAGGGAAAACTTTATGCCAGGGAGGCAGCTAGGCTGAGCCCTTCTCCCCAGAACGCTTGTTTTCTATGAATAAGGAGGGTTTCTCCCTCATTGGGCAGGGAGAGACTCTGAAACATACAAGCCCTTCCTCCTGCAGTGGTACAATCCATGCCATACTTTACCACTTAAGACAGATGACTGTAACTGGACTTAAGTAACACAAATGCCATTCATACCAAATATTTGAACAATACACTAGTTGGTTTCAATAGTTTCTTATTCCACTCTGCTCTTTTCTTAGAGGTGCAGGGCCCATTTCGAGGGGGAACATGCAGGAATGCAGTTCCCCAAAGAGGTCACATGTCAGGTGGCCCCGCCCACCTGACTCTCGGCCATTTTGGGCCCGTTTTGTCCTGGATTGAGGCCAAAATGGCCCGGATCGGGCCTTTGATGGGTGGTGGATCATGCTCCAGTTCAGCAGCGGCCCAATCCTGACCATTTTGGGCCCCTTTTTGGCCAGTTTCAGCCCCTTTTTGCCATTTTGGGCCCAATTTTGGCCCTGGACTGGGTCAAAAGCAGCCAGGATAGGTGATGTCAGGGGGTGTGGCATATGCAAATCAGTTATGCCAACGACACACTTTGGCTGATGTCAAGGGCGTGTTAATGTTGTTAATGAGTTGTGCTAACGTGTTATGCTAATGAGTTCCTCCAGCTCTTTTTCTACGAAATGACTCCTGTACAGGTGCAACAGAGATTTCTGCAGCAAACACAACTTCTACAGTGTTCTCCATTGGCAGCTTCCCCCAGAGCAATTGCACGCCTTATATTTTCTCCCTTGGAAGTAGGGGCTGTGCTTCAGGAGGCAGCCACTGCACTAAGCTACAGGCAAGCACAATTTCTAGTGAAGACAGGTAAGTGCGATTCTATCAGAAGGGTGTAAGTGCAGGGAGAAAAGACAGCACCAAGCTTAAGGGTACATTCTGAAACGTTCACAGCTACCATTTTTTGGGGGAAAGAGGATGAGGATGGCAGAGGGAAAGGACACCAAAGTGCTGTTGTCCTTTCTAACCCCAGAAGCTGGGACAGGTAAATGGACACATGTGCTGTGAGAACCAAGGTGACAACAGGGACAGACGTAACGGTTAACTTGGATCTAACAAGTAATGTGGATAGGACCAGACTCGCACAAGCAAGGAGGGGGGAAAGTTAGTCATGATAAAATACAGATGTCTGAAAAGGGGCATCATAACGTGACTCGGCGCACGCACCTACCCTGGTGAGCCTAGATGCAGAACCGCATCAAGCTCACATGTTGTCTGGCCCCACTTACTAGTTCGCACATCTCCCCCATGGCCTTCTTGCTGATTCTCACCTCTATGCTTCCCACCTCCCGATGCCGTTAGCCAACAGCCCCGCAGGGTCCCCGCACGCATGCCCAGCCTACCAGAGACGTTGATGGGGACAATGTTTGCTTGAGTTGGACAGGACTGGTGCAACTTCTTCTCCTCCAGGGAAGGCAGAGGGCCAGCTCGAGCCCAGGCTGTGTGCTTGTCCGGGGTTGCAGGCAGACTGAACGAAGGCTCCGGTGCTCTCACTCCTAGCGTGGTTGTCTCACTCTCCTTTACTTGCTGGTTTGAAGGCTGTCAGAAAGCATGGGGGCGGGGGGGAGAGAAAGAATCAATGAATCAACCATATAGGGAAAATGTGCAAGAGAGAGACTGCAAGAACCCAACGTCTCAAGTTCAGCAACTCACCTGCCCCTCACCCCCTACTTTATATGCACATAAGATTCCCTCCACTCCACACTGATCAACATCTCTCAATCCTTCTCTTCATCCTTCCGACTCAAAAAACACACAGGTGTCATTATTGACCAATTGGAAAGCATCAAGGGTCCAAAGTCAGGGACTCCCTTGGCCAGCCTCAGGTGCTTTACTCAAGCAAGACTTTGATAACCTTCGAGGACGACCATGATTTGATGATCTGTATGGATTGTTTTATCTTGTGTAATACTTGCCAATGTTAAAAAGAAATCTGATCTTTAAGCTGTTTTGAATGTGGGGACATTGGAATATCATTTTTAACTCAGATACAAAACGGCTGCTTGCCAAAAGAACAAGCCATCGACCAGCTCTTCAGCACCACCCCTGCAGATGGCCAGAGAGCAGTACTGCAGCTAAGCTCGGCAGAAGACTGCTGACGCAGGACAAGCGAGATTTCAAGGGGGCACTGCTTATGTACTTACAAACATATGATGATCTTCTATACCAAATCAGACCACCGGTCCATCAAGCTTACTATTGTCTACTCCAACACCTTCTCAGGGGTCTCAGGCACAGAAAAGTCTTCCCCAATACCTGCTATGTGAATCTTTTAACCAAAAATCACAGGGGCTGAACCTGGGATTTTCTGCAGGCAAATCACTTATCACTGATCTATGGCCCTTTGTAATATCAAGGACTAGAACCTTGTTTAAAAAAAATGAAATCTCAGTTTCTAGAGTTCATGTTTTTTGTGCTTCTGTACCAATGAAGAGCAATTCAAGAAATGCAGAATAATCATAACCCCAAACTTTGATCTCGTCAGCAGGCCGCAGACTACTTCCAATCTGCAAGAAGCATCTGGTCAGGCAACTTGAACCAAGACATCACGGGCCAAACATGAATTTCCTCCTACTGACACCACCTGCTGGCCTAATCAGGGAATTTATATACCACTTTCCCAGAGGCCTGCTGACCAAAGCAGGGAACTTCAAGGAGCTCAAGCCAAGAGTCCCTCCTGTTCCTTAGAATCAAGTGGTTCCCAAGAACTGGTCCCATGCCACGGGCTAGGATCCATACCTGCTGCTGTCCTTCAGTCTGGGCAATCTGCCTGTGAAATAAGGCTACACTTCCACACCATCTGCCTGTTGCCGCCTCCGCTCCAGATACCTGCCACCCCCAGAGCTACCAGGGAGCTGGAATTTGTTTTGGATCCAAATGCCCCAAAACGTGGCTGTCTCAGCGATAGCACCTTGGATGAGCAAAGCCTGTCCCCAGATCCAGTGCCAACTTAGGGACTAACAAGATTTTCCGGGTATAAGCTTCAGGAAGGGAGCTTTGACTCTCATACCCTGAAAATCTTGTTAGTCCCTAAGGTGCTGCTGGACTCAAGTCCTGTTGTTTCACGGCAGACCAAAACGACTACTTACCTGAAACTACTGAAGAACTACTTCTTCCCTTCCCGCTCCAAAGTATGACACAGAGAAAATTATCTGACTCACCATAAACACGAACTCCAGGCGTTTGGAGTGTGGGGGCCGGGGGCTGCAGTCGAGAGGCCTGTCCACAGAAAGGGGGCTGGCATAGCGGAAGGTTTGGCCACTGCTCCTGCCTTCTGAATAAGGTTCCTCATACTCTTCTGGAAAGAAAACAGTTCAGTCATAACTCTTCTATGACAGGCAGGCACGCCATTTCAATTCTCCCCAAGTTTTAATTTTTTTGCACGTCTATGGATGCAGCTGAGTTGAGGTTTGCAGGTTTTAAACACAAGGCACAGAAGTGGCATTTCACCAGCAATTTCAGAAACAGTTTCCAAAGAAGTGCCCAACGTCATATATGCCTTCCCCACACCTGACCCATAAAAGTTGATAGTACGATCTGTTTAAATAGCAACATCCATCCTTAAAGACCATTGGGTAGCTTGAGGACCAACCAGATACAGCCCAGAGAGGGTTGGCTTTGGAAGGAGAGCAAGCAACCCTAAAAGGGCACCAGAGAGTTCAGGTGATAAGCCCTCCACAACGGTCCAGACCTGCTGGCCTAAAGCTACCAACTTCTCGTGCATCCAAGAAATGTTTCCCCAATGACAACTCTCACACTAACACCATGACAGGGGAAAGTGGAGCACATGTGCTACCAGCACACAAATCTAGACCCAGAAGGTGACATTTTCCAGGCCAGGGTCAGTTGCTAAAGCTAGAAGATGGAAAAGGTGGAATCTGCAATGCAACAAGCAAAAAGGACTTGTCAGCCGACCAAATAATGAGAGGAAAAGTCCAAGTTCCTAGTATTTATAACTGGGTGGACCAATCATTGGTCTGCCCAGTTATAAATTGGGTCCGGTGCTTTTTAACTTGTTCATTAATGATTTGGAGTCGGGAGTAAGCTGTGAAGTGGCTAAGTTTGCGGATGACACTAAATTGTTCAGGTGAGAACCAGGGAGGATCCAAAGGGATCTGTCGAGGCTGGGCAAGTGGGCGTCAACGGGGCAAATGAGGTTCAACGTGGCCAAGTGCAAAGTAATGCACATTGGGGCCCAAAATCCCAAATATAAATACACAATGATGGGGTACAAACTGGAAGACTGACTGAGAGAGAGATCTTGGACTCGTGGTGGATAACTCACTGAAAATGTCAATACAGTGTGTGATGGCAATAAAAAAGGCCAACGCTATGCTGGGGATTATTAGGAAGGGAACTGAAACCAAATCAGCTAGTATCATAATGCCCCTGTATAAATCAATGGTATAGCCTCATTTGGCATACTGTGTACAATTCTGGTCACCACGCCTCAAAAAAGATATTGTAGCACTGGAAAAAGTACAGAAAAGGGCAGCCAGAATGATTAAAGGGATGGAACACTTCCCCTAAGAAGAAAGGTTAAAGCACTTGGGGCTCTTTAGCTTGGAGAAATGACGACTGAGGGGTGACATGATAGAGGTTTACAAGGTTATGCATGGGATAGAGAAGGCAGAGAAAGAAGTATTTTTGTCCCTTTCTCACAATACAAGAACTTGTGGGAACTCAATGAAATTGCTGAGCAGTCGGATTAGAACAGAAAAAAGGAAGTACTTCTTCACCCAAAGAGTGATTAACACATGGAATTCCCTGCCACAGGAGGTGGTGGCAGCTTCAAGCACAGACAGCTTCAAGAAGGGATTGGATAAACATATGGAGCAGAGGTCCATCAGTGGCTATTAGCCACAAGGTATAGATGGAACTCTCCGTCTAGGGCAGTGATGCTCTGTATTCTTGGTGTTTGGGGGGGGGGGCGCAATCAGTGGGAGGGCTTCTAGTGTCCCTTCCCCACTGGCAGACCTCGTGATGACACCTGGTTTTTTGGCCACTGTGTGACACACAGTCTTGGGCTGGATGGGCCATTGGCCTGATCCAACATGGCTTCTCTTACGTTCTTATCATGAACCTTCATGCTGCCCGTCAGTTGAAGAACCTGCAATTACACACTCCTATTGTTTTCTGAGCCTGCAGAGCAGGAGGTCTCCAACACGATACCCGTGGGCATTATGGTGCCCACTGACATCTCTCCTGGTGCCCACCAAGTGTTTTTTAGAAAGTGGGTAGAGTCAGGTAGGGCCCGGCAAGGCTTCTGATTAGCCATTGGAAATTTGACTGGATGTGCAGATTTTTAAAAGACTTTTTTCGACAGCAGCTGCCACCACGCCATTATGTGACTGAAGGTAAGTTGTGGCAGCCATTTTGTGGCTAGCCCCACATCCTGCAGCAGCCATTTCATGGCAGCCATGTTGTAGTTGCACCCACCATGCTATGTAGAGTTGCCAGTCCCCCTGTGGGGTGGGGGATCCCTCACTCCCAGCCTCCACCCTCCTGCCACCATTCACCTGGCTGGCAGGGGAAAAGATGCGCAAACAGGCCTGCTGGGGCATGCTCCCAGTGCGGCGTGACATCATTTCCAGGAGTGACGTCATTGTGCAGGACCTGGAAGTGCTCCCAGGCATTGGGCTGGGCTGTCGGTGTGAAGCTTGGGAGCAATCCCAGGGCCTATGGGATGCGCTACGCTGGAGCATGCATGCACAAAGTGTGCACGAGGAGCTCCTACAGGTAAGTGCTTGGTCCCTCCCCGTTGCTGTGGAAAGGCAACCATAATGCTATGTGAGGATTCATATGGTGCCCACAGGCTCAAAAGGATTGGGCACTCCTGCTGTAGAGGCTGGAGTATGCATTACCCAAAGTTACTCAGTATTCTAAGGGCCAAGCTACAAGTGAGGAATGACACTTGAACGGCAAGTGAACAGACTCACATGTATTCCTCCCTGTTCACTTGCGCTCCACTCGATCACTGTGATCGAATGGAGTGCAAGTGGAGCGCAAGTGAACAGGGAGGAATATATGTGAGTCTGTTCACTTGCTGTTCAAGTGTCATTCCTCACTTGTAGCTTGGCCCTAAGATCCCAACCTCGGGCCATGAGTTTCTCACTTCAGCCCCCTGATGCCCTGGCCCCTTCAGCCAGGTTACAAATTTCCTCCTCCCAGCCAGTCAGAGTTCCCCTTCCCTCTTCCCAGTTTCCTTGTAAATACCTTGAAGCAAACTTTGGAGATTGAGTTCGGCCTCGTGGTGCAGCTCCTCCACGCCAACGGGCCGGGCCAAGAAAATGTTCACAGGCTGATGCCATAACAGTTTGGGAGGGGTAGGCTTCTTGACTTCCAGGTCTAAGTTAGAGGTGGCTGGGGAGATAAGAGTGGAGGGGATAAAAGCATCACATCAACCGGGCTGGTAGGCGGGGGTATTTGGAGACACATGGACAGCGCCCCCCCCCCCCCCCCGGAGCTTTCCCAGTCCATTAAACGGCTACTGTGGGCCAGTCCTGTCGAGAACCTACACAGCGTTGCATCTGTGGCACAGACCAGCCCTTGCTCTGCAGTCAGACCTTAATCTTGCAGCTAGCAACGCTGCAGGCTTTCCTTGCCTGCAATCCACCCTGCAGCCACCAGATGGTGTAACCAGCAGCCCAGAGGTGACCTTACTCAACAGGTTGGCATCTTACTAAACACTTATGCCCGTAATACTCCTTGCACACCAGGGCCAGAGTGGCTGCTTCAAAGTTAGACACTGAGGTGGGAACCCTTCTTTGTAAGAAGAAAAAGCATTCTGTGCAGGCTCAGAAGCACCATTTCCTTGGATGCTTCCTAGACAGGCAAAAGGAATGCCAGAAAGCCATTCCACTCTACCTTGCATTCCTAACTACAATAGCTTGGCATCAAGGGACCTTGAAAAACCTAAGAGTCTTGCTGCAAAGAAACTTCTCTGCAGGCAGAGAGGATTTCCGGTTGCAAACCATTTCCTGCCTGTTTTTCAAGGAGATATGGCCCAGGAACCAGGGGGGGGGGGAGGGCAAGGGCTGGCCCACAGCTGGGGATTTCTCTGCCGCATTTCAGGAAAGGGGCCAGGGTTCAGCTCCCAGGCGCCCAGTTTCCATTACAGTGCTGATGGGATTTTGCTGCCTTTGGCCCAAGTTACTACAGAAGTCCAGCATCTGTGCTCACTCACAGAGAACGTGTCAACAATGCAAAAAAAAATTGGAGAAGTTTTGCAATACCCTAAAGGCTCATGTTACAGTAGGGCAACACACACACCCTTCCAATCCATGCTTCTAGCAAAGGAAAGGTCCTTTTATAGTCCAACCCACCCAAAGAGGACTGAATCTGCACATTTCCACATGGCCCAGGAATTCAGGTTTCCAATGAGTCACCCATGGAAGCCTGGAGCTGAAGGGGGGCGATTCTTGGGATTTCCCTCCAAGTTTGAGTCAGAATGGCAGATGGGGCTTAGTCTGAACTGGGTTTGTTGCAGCCCCCGGGGTGGAAAATCCAATTCCCACCCACTGCTTGTAAAGCACACCCAACCTCCTCCACAAGTAGCAGAGAACACAGATCCATGCATCACCGTTCATGTGACAAAACATACGATTCTATACACAGCATTTCCTTTCCATCACCTTGGCACACTAAAATGAGATGTTTTATAACCCTATCACATGGTATAGAACAGCTTGTTCGGTTGAACTGAATATGATACATTCCAGCTCTTCCTATTTATCAGAAATGGTCTCTCTATTTCCTGGTTTCTATCATTGGTAAATATGTTTTCACTATTTAAGGAGACGCCTTAGAATTTTGCTGTTAGAGTTGTATTCTTCCCTACTTCAGTCCCTCCCTGATCTCTAGAAATTAAAACAGGGGGTTGGTTGGATGCATCTCATCTCAAAATGCACATCAATGCACACACATGAACATTAAGCTCGCATGCACAGCCTTTCCTTTCACATGCTGGCAAGGTTTAATCTGAACAGCGGACTGTCCCACTGCAGTTTTTTAGAGCATCTTTAAACTTCAAGAACAAAGTTCTTCCTTGCCAGTTTGGTGCAGTGGTTAGAATGTTGGACTGGGATCCAGGAAGCCCAGGTTCAAATCCCCACTCTGCCATGAAGCTTGCTGGGTAACCTTGAGCCAATAACACATATTCAGCCTAACCTACTTCACAGGACTGTTGTGTGGACAAAATGGAGGAGAGGAGAATGATGTGAGGAAAAGCAAGGTATAAATGAAGTAGATAGTTACATTTTAAAGCTATGGCTGCTCCAGAATAGATGGCTACTAGTCAAAAACTGGGATGGGGTGGGGGCAGGGAACCAGAAAATAATTCCTGTTCTTGGAGCAAGGGGTCTTGTAAGAGTGCAGCTGTTTTTGTCTATGAAAACAATGGACGGTGTGAAGGATCACCCTTGAAACTGAACTTATTAATTTCATTCATGAAATTTGTCATGAATGGGGACCATTACATCATTTTTCTCTCCCTCCATTTTATTCTCACAACAACCTTGTGAGGACTGTTAGGCTGACAGAGATTGGCTTGCCCAAGGCCACAAAGCAAGCTTCCATGGTGGAGTGAGGATTTGAATCTGTGTCTCCTAGACCCTACTCCGAGTGGTTGCCGTCCTACAGGTGGAGATCGCCTGAGAGGCCAGGAATCAATTCCCCTGGAGAAAACAGCTGCTTCAGAGGGTGTACTCTGTGGCAATATACCATGCAGAGGTCCCTCCCCTTCCTAAACACCACCATCCCCAAGCTCCACCTCTAAAACTCCAGGAATTTCCCAGCCCAAAGTTGGCAACCCTGTCCGACACTCTAACCACTACACCACACTGGCTCTCAAATAAATCACGATTTGCCATCCCTTTAACAATGTCCAAAACTTGCTGCAGGAAGTGACAGGCACAGCTCTGCCTCATAATAGAACCTGCTCTGATTATCCTCAGAACATCGGAAGTTGAATATTAAATACTGAATTTGCATGCGTTCTGTCCTACTGAGAAGGACACTGCTGAATCGCTGCTATGCTCCCCCCACACACTGTGATTCACAGGCCTGGTCTATAATGGAGAAGAACAGGATGGTGGAGTCTAAAAGCAGGAAGGAGGACTATACCATTTCAGCCTGCAGGTGAGTAACACATTTATGAACGCTCCACTCTGTTTAAAGAAACATTTTTACAAGCTTTTAAAAAATTGGCACTCTAAGAAATGGACCAGAATCTCTCTCCACAATGTGCTGGATTTTCCCCCAGCAGATTTTAAAACAAGTGGTGCATTCCTTCCTTCCACCTGCAGCCTGAAGTGGTACAGTCTTCCGCTGCAGGACTCTACCACTGCATTCCAGTGCATACATAGGACAGGCAATTTCTACAAGAGATTTGACCTGCTCAGACGAATCATACTCGGGCTACTTTGAGAAGTTCCCTGTTGGGGACAACACATGGGGAGTGGGTGACCCTCAACCAAAGCTGAAGCACAAGATGGAAGTCATGAACTCTGAGTGCAGCCGCTTCTGTGAAATCCACCAAGTTTCCTGAAAATGTCATCTCTGGCTGCCGCATAAACGAACGGGAGAAAAATCTCTCAAGGTGATTCACAGGATTGGCATCATGGAAAAAATGATCTTTTTTTCCATCTAGCAGGGCTCTCATCTTCAGAAGCTGCAGGAAAATTCAGCAGGTGAAGCTCCCCACAATGCATGGATGGGGGAAAGCCGTTTTTCTGCAGTTCCTAATAGCATAGGAGTCTTGACAGAAAAAATTGTTGCACTTCAGACAACTTTTATTCTCACCTACTTCATACCTCAGTTCCCCTGCCAAGCTACTGTTATGACCCCCCCCCCAAATAATACAAATCTTTGTATGTGGGGAAATGTAGACGCACCTAATCACATGCTTATCTGGCGTGGTGGTGGGGATGGAGAGTACCCTCAAGTCATAGCTGATTTATGGCAACCCCTAGTGGGGTTTTCATGACAAGAGACTAACAGAGGTAGTTTGCCATTGCCTGCCTCTTCCGGCCTGGTCTTTGTTGGAGGACTCCCATCCAATGACTAACCAAGGCCAACCCTGATTAGCTTCTGAGATCTAGACAAGATCAGTCTCACCTGAGCTATCCAGGTCAGGGCATCTGGCCTAGTACCCCAGGGAAAATAATCCTGCTGGGACTCCCACTGTGGTATGGGTGGTTCACTGTGGTGGGGATGTTCGCAGGGTTCTTGTGCCTAGGGAACTATTCAGCCTGGGCAGCTTTACCCAGCCTGCTGAATTTCTTCCCATCAAAGACCTGTTATGGGCACAGGAACCATGAAAAGGTGGGAAAGTAGCCACCTGAGATGGCACATAACTGAGTGGGAAGCATCTTTGCAACCAGGCTGCTGCTACTGCCAGTTAAAACTTACACACTGAGTCAATTCATTGACTACAACTGAATCAATCGATTAAGATACCAAATAACCCGAAAGAAAAATACATACTTCGCTATGTTTTCAGACGCCACAGCAATCATTATTGGAGAAGATGCATTCCCAGTTCTCTGACACTCAGGAGGGAATGCCTCTTCTAAGATGGCTCCTGCTGTTTCCATGTGTATTATTTTTAATCTAGTGCCCAGTTAATGAAGGGAGACTATATAATAGATCAATCTAACAGACTTTAATCTTAAATGAAAACATCGCAGCCCTAACTACAAGGTATTTGCTTAGGGCCCAGTCATGCTACAATGGACGGTGTTGACCCAAGAGGGCTGTGGTCTCCTCAGGTTCTTTTACCACAGGCAGACACACCAGCTGTCGGTCCTCTTCCCAGTTCTGGACACTTTAGCATCCCATCACCGCAAGGTGTTGGGGCTTGCCTGCCCCCCCAATCTCTGGAAGGCTATTGGAAAGATACGGTTTGCACCACTTCGCAGTCCAGAAGGAATGTTCTGCTTTCTGCGCCCACTTGCTGTTTGAATTCAGGTTGCCACGGCAACTTGACATAATGGAAAGACTCTCCCCCCCTCCTTTAAATAATTTCACTTGTTACCATGCCAACAGAAGGAGGGGCCTTGGAGTGGAATCTTCACTGAATTCTCTCTCCACCAAACCCCCCCCCCCCGATCAAAGTGCCCCAAAGAAGCCAAGCATCAGTTTGCAAATACGAGCAGAACCACAAGTGACAAAAGGCACAGATTGGACACTTGTCAGCTTCCCTCAAGTTTTGATGGGAAATGTAGGCAGCTTGGCGGAATGTTGGACAAGTGACAGTTGACAGAGAGCGAAGCTGCGAGACCAAGATGCCTACATTTCCCATCAAAACTTGAGGGAAGCTGACAAGTGTCCAATCTGTGCCTTTTGTCACTTGTGGTTCTGCTCTACATCCCAACACAGAACAGGGACAGGATGTTCAGTGAAAGGGCATCTACAGGATTAAATACTGAAATGATGGGACCTTTAAAAGTGTGCAAATTCCCTAAAATTCTAGCTTCAGCTAGCACCGTGAGAAAACCACACGCACACGCTTTCCAGTTGGGGCTGCAAAGTTCAGCAACCAAACCTCAGAAGAAACCTGCCCAGAATCACTTCCTGCAGGGTTTCAAACTCTTTCTAGGGAACCTTGGGGCTCCTCTGAAGCTTTCCTGGGCTGCTCCTCCATGGAAGATTAATCTGGAATGACAGACAAACACCTGTGCAGAACTGCTTGCCCAGGCTGTGTACCCACCACTTAGTTTGTCCAAGGTCTGGACGGTACCCTGGGCAGGGGCAGCCTAGACCAAATGGAGCTCCAGGCATGCAGCATCTTTGCTCCTTTATTCCATTTGTTCAACACAATACCGTATCTCCCTGAGCTGCTGTAGCACAGTGGTTAAGTGGTTCAGCTGCAAATCAGCACTCTACAGGTTCAAATCCCACTACTGCCATGAGCTCAGTAGGTGGCCTTGAGTAAGCCACTCCTCTCCGGCCCGGGGATAATAACAATGACTTATTTACTGCTTGGGTGAGGCACTAATCTGTCTAGAAGAGTGGTATATAACTGCTATTATTATTTTTATTATTATTAAATCTGTACGCTAGGATCTGTAAATTTCCATTTACTCAGGTCATAGATAAGCAAATAAAACTTGTTTCCTCTAAGCATACAGAAGCCTTTGAATTTTAAGAACTGAAATGCACTACTACAGATAGACTGGTCAAAAATTGGGATGGGGCAGGACCCCACATTAAATAGCGGTGCAGTAGGTGCGTCGTAGAGCATTAACCCCATTCCTTTAGTTTGTACTATTTGTTGCAGCTGCTGAGTGGAGAGTTGAGCAGGTAGCTTCTCCTCAAACTAGGAAGCCCTCAAGCACAGCACTCCAGGAGGCTGTATGGATCACTTGCCCTTGCTCTGACCATAATATATCCCACAACTTCTGTGCCAGATGGGATCTGTTTTACAAATTAACTGATATGGAAGACATTCCCCAAAGACAAGAGGATTTGAAAAGCACCAACTGAAAGTCCTTACCAAATACCCAAAATCTCACCTCCCCCATGACAAGAAATATGACCCAAATCAATCTCCCCATATGCCAATGATCCCCAATAACCCCCAATATGGTGCCTTCCAACGTGTTTTCTGGAACCTGCTTCCTTCTTCCCAAGAGAGCCAATCCTAGTTTCTTCACAGGAGTAGGAAGTGCCTCCAAAGCAGGGCTTTTTTTCTGGGAAAAGAGGTGGTGGAACTCCGCTGAGTGGCGCAGAGAGCAATCTAAACTCCCCTTTGTCAGGGGGGCGGGGCCACCAGCCATGTGACTATTTTCAAGAGGTTCCAGAACTCCGTTCCCCCACATTCCCCCTGAAAAAAACCCTGCTCCAAAGAGCCAGGAGGCATCACCTTACATCTGCAGGCAGCACCCACTTAGAAATCTCCTTCATAGGACCATGCTTAGCTTGGACCCTGCCACCATTTTGTGATTTGCTTCAGCCCCCATGGTAGCCATTTTGTAGTGATGTCTGCTACCTGTTCTCAAAATTCCAGAAGTTCCCGGAATTTCACCATGGTTTGGGACTCCTGACACATGCGAATATCTTAGGGCCAGTTCTTGTGATCAAACTGACACAGTAACAAAAGTGGAAGGAATACAAGTTTCATCTGGCCACATGCTCAGGTGCTTTCATCAGTGTCCCAACACACGCTTGACTCTGCAGTTCAGCCACCTTTACAAAACCAGCACAAAGTTAACAAGTTCCTACATTGCAAGCTGGATACCGAGCAATGTAATTGGAGTGATCGTCTCACCATAGTTTCACTCAACTCACCTGCCAGTTCCCCCAAAGAGGGATTGGAGGCCCAAAATGGAATATGTTTTCCCTATTGAGCCCTGTAAGTGTATTTCCAGTCAATGGAGACTGGCCAGGCCTGACATAAACAACAGGAACCTAACATTCTGTCACTATGTTGCTAACTTCCAAGTGGGGTCTGGAGATCTCCCTGAATTACAACTGATTTCCAGACTACAGAGATCAGTTTCCCAAGAGAAAATGGCTGCATTTAAGGGTGGACTCTTATAGCATTATACCCCATTAAGGTCCTTCTCCTCTCTAAGCCCTACCTTCCCCAGGTTCTACCCCAAATCTCTGGGAATTTCCGAACTTGGAGTTGGCAACCCTGTCTGGCATTGACCAAGCAGTACTTTCTGCCAGTTGGGGTTCAGACCATGGCGTCACTCTGGCAACTGACCTCAGGGACCTGGGCTGGAGAACCGAGGTATGGCTGCCCACTGCTCCATTTCAGTAGGTGAGTTTACCATGGCTGTGTGTCACTTCTCAAGGAGTTCGTTAAGCATCCTAAGCTGACCACGAATGCAACATATCTTCTGTGTTGCATCTCCTAGGAGCATAGCCCTTGAGCGGAAAAACAAAATCAATATTCTCTTAAAATGTGTTGGGATATTTATAGCTGCTGAAGATGCATTATAAAGTTGACAAAGTGTCTTCCACTGGGATAGACTGCATAGCTAGGCTGGCAGGAGGCCAATACACCACTAGGTTGTGCTAAAAACACCGAGCAGCCTTGCCTTGTGTGTCCCATCTATTGGTCAAACTGGGCTTCCAGTTTCAGTACACCCCCTAGAGGACAGGAGGACTCACCACACCAGCATGATGAAGAGGTGAAAACTCCCAACTGGCTTTTACAGTATACAAATTGAATACATATATTTTGATTTTAAAACTTTTGTTTAATAAACAGTGTCGGGCTCTGGTTTACTGGTTAAAGGTCAAGGTTCTCCCAGCATGCTCCTTGCTGAAGTTATCAGACACACCACCTGGAAGTGTATCCCAGAACACCTCGCAACAGATGAACTCTTCCCTTGGCAAACAACTATGTGAAATCTGTCAACTCAAGATGGATATTCCTGTTCCTGCAATAAGAAGAGAACATTGCTGTATCCATGGATACAGAGTGTCTTGTCCACACCAGGTGCTAAGAATCACAGAATAATGAGATAAAAGCAATGGAGTTCAATCTAGTAAGGCTGGGAGGGGGGCGGGGAATGAGAGGAGCGAATCGCCTACCGGGCTAACGGGATGAACACCAGCTTCCCAGAGGATCATCAGAGGGAAGGAGGACTGCAGCCCAGTTTGACATTAAGGACGCCCACCTTTCTTCTAGGAGGACTTTTGTGCCTTTAGCAGCTGCATAATTTCAACATGTGCACCTCCACGCTTGGTAGGGATGCCAGCTTCCAGGTGATGGCTGGAGATCTCCTGGAATTACAACTGATCTCCAGCCAACAGAGATCAGTTCCCCTGGAGGAAATGGCTGCCTTGCAGGGTGGACTCTATGGCATTCTACCCAGCTGCGGCCCCTTCCCTCCCCAAGCCCCACCCTCTCCAGGCTCCACCCCCCCAAGTCTCCAGGAATTTCCCAACCTGGAGCTGGCAACCCATAACACTGGGGAATATCTTACCCTCCTGAATTTCTACCAGTTTCACAACTTTCAAAAATAAGAGCAAAATAACAAACTAGAAAAAGTGACCACCCAAAAGGGTCCTGAAACCAGATTGGCTCCCCCTAGTTGTTTCATGCCAGTTTCAAGTTTTCAGTGCCAGAGCAGCTGGGGGCAGGGGGGGGGGAAATGCAGGGTTTATTCCAAAATGGACAGAAGTGGAGTGATTTGGGGCATCTGCTTAGTTATGCATTTCCTATTGGACAACTGGAAGTCCAAGAAATGAATCCAGCCCCTGGCAGCTTCCCATTTGGCCCCTTAGTCCCAAGGATATTTCCGAGACCTTTGCTCAAACATACACAATGCATAATCAAGACCCTAATTTTCAAATGGGGGTGCATTCTTTGAAACTATGGCTTTCAAAATGGATTCATGCCCACTGACTTCCCAAAGATATAATTCTGTAACCCACTCTTTGTAACTGCTCCTCATTTCTCAGCCATAACAAGGAACTGTCAAAAGGCAGATTAAATCCCTTCCCTCCCATGAACGACAAGAGCAGCCCTTAGTAGCTGAAGTACATAAAGAGGAGACTCTACCAGTCTGTTCTGCACCGAAAACTTGAAACTGGCATGAAACAACTAGGGGGAGGACAATCTGGTTTCAGGGCTCCTTTGGGTGGTTTTGAGTGGCCACCTTTTCTCTCTTGGCATGGCTCTTATTTTTGACAGTTGTGGAATGGGTGCCTTGGGAGGAGGCAAGAGAACCAGTGTGGCATAATGGCTAGAGCGTGTTGGTCTACAGCCAGGGAGACTCCAGTTCAGACCCCTGTTCATCAGGAAACCTTCAGCCTGTCATTCTCTCTCAGCCAAATTAACCTCACGTGGTAGTTGCAAGGATATAGTGGAGGAGAACAATATAGGCTACATATAAATAAAAATGTAAATAGAACAGAAGGAAGTGTAGGCTGGGTTGCAGGTAGCTCACAAGCAAAAGTTTCTAGCCCTTCAGGTACAGCTTTGGTTAAAAATGACTGCTTATCTGGCAGCTATAACTCTGGATTGAGAGCGCTTTTGGAAGCTCAGGAAAAACCACAGCATAAGTTATTTTGGCCATCCCATCTGGTCTCTTTGCAGTGCTGCCAAAGTGTTGGCAGGGGAAGTTTTTTTTGGGGGGGGGTGGGGTCAGATTCTAAATCATAGTCATAAGGTACTGGAACTTGCCTTTTGCATCCACTTGAAGAGGAAACCGGATCGGTACTGGCTATTGATCAGCTGATATGGGATTTTTAAAAGGGCACCTAGCAGTGAGTTAGGTCCTGCATCACTATAGCTCATATTGATTATGCTAAAGAATTTTTACCCATCCTGCCCTGATTCTAGCTAGCGGCCTCCATCTTAAGAAAAAAGGAAGAGTAATTCAAAGAAAGAAGAACAACCCTCAGACCATTTTCAAATGCTACATTTAAATTGCTTTTTCATACAACCCTCGCTTGTGATTCAAATTGAAAGCGAAATTGGTTAGAATACATGTGCAAGCTTAAAATGGACCCTGTTCCGCTTTAGAGCCTACATTAATGGCATTCACAAACATTCTGGGCTCAAAAGGATTCCAAGCATCATTTGCTAACAAACCTGAGGCACATACACACCAGCAGCCAAATTTAAGAGCCATCTCGTCTCTCAGTATTTCTCAGCCCCAGAAATCCATCTAACAAGTCCATATAGCCCTACCAGGACAGATTATCACCCCTTTCAAAGCCAGTGTGTTACATGGGAGTGGGGAGGGCTGTTCCAGATATCAAAGCTTCCCAGGTTGTCCCTGGCAAAATATTCCTCATTTCTCTCGCCTAGCAATTCCGCAGAAGAAAAGACATCTCAAGGCAAAAGGACTTCTGGTTCCATCTCCCACCTCGACCAGTTGTGGGGCCAGAATTGACCCTGTTCCAATAACCACTCGAAACCTAGCATGCTAAAGCAACTGTTTGTTCTTGCATTATGTTCAGGGACCAGTCGCAATGTTTTTATTCAGTCGGCATGCACCTAAATTGTTATATTCAAAACACAATGCCATGTTTCCATGGATGCTGCTGACTTGTAGAAGTGACTGAAACTCTGGCATGGAATGATGGGTCCCCTACATATCAAGGGACAGCAACCCTGGAGCACTTGTTAGAATCTGGTGCAAGTCCAGAAAGGTCCCTATAAGTGTACATTGTGCTGGGGCTCACTAGCCTTATGCCAAGCCCTGGCACGCAGCCCTGTTGCTGGCATCTACTTGCACTGGTACGCCAGGTCTTGGGGCCATGCTACAAGTGACAAATGACACTTGAATGGCAAGTGTATTTCTCCCTGTTCACTTGCCCTCCACTCAATCCACTTGCCGTTCAAGTGTCATTCATCACTTGTAGCTTGGCCCTTGGTCTAGGCTTGGGGATGGAAGAAAAGGAACAGCTGGGACGGTTCCAGTCTAAACTGACACAATACACCCTAAAATAATTTGGCCCCCCAAACCAGCTGGCTCAGCCGTCCGTAATAATTTTCAGAAACCAGTGGGAGGACATTTCCGTCTCCCTGGACGCTCACGAAAGAACTTGCAAGGGAGGCATCCAGCACTGAATTTCTGAACTGGGGTTAGCTAAAAGGTTATATATTACTTGCGCCTCCTTGAAAAAAGACTAATGAGAGATAAATTCTATCTTACCAATACAGCAGCCATCGGTTGGACCTGTGGCTGTTGTAACATGTAGTATGGCTCATAGTGAGGATCCACAAAGCATATCCAAAAGAAGTGCGTGAAAGCTTGGAATAAAACCATGAGGGGCCACAAGACCCCCGTTCATTGTTGCTGCATTTAGCATGGCTTCCCCCTACCCAATGTTATCCCCACCCATCCCTCTTTGTCAGACTGCAGTTGCATGCCCTATAGGCAGGAAGTGTGTCACTCCTCTTTTTTCTGCAGAGCTTTGCACATTCTTGGCAATGTATGTGCCAAATTTACACTGTCAAGCAGTCAAGCACTTTGCAGGGGTTCCCCACCCAATACAACCCTCAACATCCTGCGTTTGATGCTATCTCAGGGTAACACATGCATGATACTGGAGATCCATTGATAGGATCTCTTGCTTTAAAAATTACTTAAAGCAGCCGGGGGGGGGGGGGAGGGCTCAGTTATTGGGGGCAGCTGTATTGGGGGAAGGGTTCACTCTTTCCCCTGCATTGTTTTCCAGATCTATATTGCCCCCAAGTTTATCTGCATCATGTGATTACATGCACTTATAGACTATGAGCAGCTTTGGGAGAGGAAGGGAATTAAAAATGGTACAGGCAGGAAGAGGTCAAACCCCCCACCCCAGCGGTAACTGGAGGGCTCTGCTCATGTCTTAAAGTCAGGAAACCTGATCAGGGATTCTGGAGCTCTGGGCAAAAGTCCAGGATGACTCCACAATCACGCCCCCCCCCCACTGGCTCCCCTTACCAAGACCAAGCAGGGGTGGCTTTCCTCTCACCTTGAGCAATGTGGGTGGGAGCCACTCCTGCCACAGGAAACCAGCAGTCTGAGTCCCAAATGGGGCAGATGCCAGGGGTATTAGGAGCCTGTTTTTTCTTCTTTCCCCATCTTTGGAGGAGGGGCATGGGTGATGGGGGTCCCCCAAGGCAGCTCCTGCCTGTATCATGTCTGTTTGTGGGTTAGGGTTTGCCTCGCTTTGCCCGAAGCAACAGAAAGGATCTTGGAGCAGAACTCTATGCACTTCTCTCTTTTTCTGTGGCATCCTTCTCACCACACTAACCATGAGGTTCTGATCCCCAATGCATTGCCACAGGCACCATGACGTCAACCGAGGAATTCCCCTGAACCCAATTCCTTCCCCCCTAAAGCAAAGAGCCAGTCCTGAGTTTCCTCCATCTCCTAGAGCATGGGATACTATGCTGTAGCATAGTGGTTAAGTGGTCAGACTGCAAATCAGCTCTTTGCTGGTTCAAATCCTACCACTGCCATGAGCTCAGCAGGTGGCCTTGGGTAAGCCAATCCTCTCAGCCCCAGCTCCCCAGTTGTATTGTGGGGATATTGATAACACTGACTTTGTTCACTGCTGAGTGGGCACTAATCTGACTAGAAGAGCAGTACGTAAGCATAGTTGTTATTATTAAGAAGCCAGAAAGCATTATCTATGCAAGGAGCACCCATTTGGAAACGGCTTCTTCCATTGTAGGAGGAGGCTTGGCTTGCAACCTCCCAACGTTTAGTGATTCGCTCCAGCACCCCAGGGCAGCCATTTTGTGACAGCGCCCACTTCCCACCTGCAAATTCCAAGAGTGCCCACAGGCTCATCAAGATTAGGGACCCCGGCCCTTTGCTTACGTGTCCGTCTGTTACGAAGGCCGTTCCAGAAACCTTTTGTGACTGAAAATAAAGCTGGAAGAAGAGCACCTCGCCCTGATCTACAAGTCCGTCCTTCCTTTCCCCATCATGACCAAACCACAATGTTGCAAGTTCAACTTGAAAAAAGGGAACTTCAAGGAGGAAGAGGCCAAGGGAGGTTTTTAAAAAATTGGAGAGTTTGTGTTTTCAGAAATAATTAGTTGAAGGTCTTTCTGTGGAGAACCACCTGCCAAATCCTACTTCACAGAGATGTAAAAACGTAGAGTCCATTTAAGGGCGCGGAGTGGTGGTGGTGAACCTTGTTCTACAGGATTTGTCAACAGACCTATGTGGCAAGGAGAGAACTCTAACAACAGGGTCCTAAGTGGAGATACACCCCTCTAAACCCACTGACTTCAATGGACTTTAAAGGGTGTAACTCCCTTGTTCTACAAGGATTCAACAGCACAATAGGCTGCTCTCGGGGAATGAATTCTCTTGTACAGAGTAGTTACTGCAGCCATCTTGAGCACGCATACAAAAGAAGTTGCCAGCAAGCCTTATCTAGAAGCCTGGAGTACGGTTGCCAGCTCCAGGGAGGGAAATACCTGGAGATTTGCGGGGTGGAGCTTGGGGAAAGCAAGGTTTGAGGAACGGTAGGAGTTCAGCAGGTTATAATCTCCTTCTGTCCACTGTCCAAAGCAGCCATTTTCTCCAGGGGAACTGATCTCCATCATCTGGAAATCAATTGTAATTCCGGGAGATCTCCAGATACCACCTGAATGTTGGCAAGCATAGCCTGGAGTGACCCAAGATGTAGTCTGCAAGCAACCTGGGTAGCTAGTCCCCTCTGGTGGGAGGCATGTCAACTAGATGCCTGATCCATCCCCCTGCAAGATGCATTCTCCTATTCAATGCAAGATGGAAAGTACTGGCCCACACTGAGTCACACCATTGGTACACACCATTGGTACACGCATTGGTATTGTCTATCTCTGACCACCAGCTCCTTTCTTAGGTGGGAACTTTTGCAGTCCTGCTACGTAAGATAAGCAACAGGGGACAACCCAACATGTGGGACCTTGAGTGTGCACAGCATGTAGTCTTCCACTGAACTCTGTTTTTTGGATTCTACCCTATATAGCTAAAGGCTATTCAGGAACTTCATACTGCATTTCCTGTCCTCCACTACCAACAGCCACTACAAAGGAGGGGAAGGTACTATATGCAAGGAGTCCTCAGAAGGGAAATCTTATTCTGTATGGACTAGAGACCTTCAAAGGCCTTGTCCGGGGTGCCCAAAGGTAAAGTGTGCGCTGACCAATGAAAGGGCCCAATTACATTTTAATAACACTGTGCTTATATGCCACTCTTCTAGACAGATGAGCATCCCACTCAAAGTCAGTGTCATTATTATCCCCACAATGCAGCTGGGGAGGTGGGCTCAGAGGAGTGGCTTACCCAAGGCCACTGCTGATGGGATTTGAACCAGTAGAGTGCTGATTCACAGCACAACCATTTAACCGCAACGCTACAGCAGCTCTCTAAAATAACTGCATTTATATACTGCTTTTCTAAACCGATTAGTGACCCATTGAGAGCGGTGAACAAAGTCAGTGTTATCAATATCCCCACAATACAGCTGGGGAGCTGGGGCTGAGAGGAGGGGCTTACCCAAGGCCACCTGCAGAGCTCATGACAGTGGTGGGATTTGAAGCGGCAGAGGGCTGACTATCAGCTTAACCACTTAGTCACCCTTCTTCCAAGAAGCCAAGGACAGCATGTATGGTTCTTGCCTCCTCCACTCTATCCTCACAACCATATGAACACTGGTCTCCCCCTAGGCCCAGTGTGGTGTTGTGATCAGAGCATCAGCCTAGGATCCGAGAGACCCACGTTTGAATCCACACTTTGACGCTGAAGGCTGCTGGGTGATCTTGGGCCAGTTAAACTCTCTCAGCCTAACCTACCTCACATGGCTATTATGAGGATAAAATAGAGGAGAGGAGAATGATGTAGGTCCCTTTGGGTTCGTCCCCCGCCGCTGCCCCAAGAAAGAAAGGCAGAGTATAAATGAAGCGTATCAATAAAGAGATAGTCCAGAGCTTTTTCTTATTGATCTGTGGTGCTGCCCAAGATTATGGAAACCCTTCCAAACCCACTCCTACAGATATTAATTTGGCACCAACTCCTCCATCCTTCAGGTGGCCAATTAAAATGGCATGTATTTACTTTTGGTGAAGCAATCCAAATACTTTTTGGTTGCTTTATTGCTGCTTTTAACTGCTGTGTACTTTCATTTGCTGCTTGAGGGATTTTACTGAAGATTGCTTTGTTTCTGGTTCTCTGCTCCTCATCTTGGAAACTGCTGATACTAAGACTGGGTGAAAATATTTTGACTGAGTGAAAATATTCCCAGGCTGTGACATTTCGTATTCCACAGCGCTGTTCGATCAGATTATCTAGTTCAGCATGTTGTTCTCCATAGTGGCCAGCCAGTTGCTTCTGGAAGCCCTGCCAGCAGGGAATGAAGACCACAACTCTCCTCGATACTGCCCTTTCCCTGGCAACTGGGATTCAGAGGTACACTGCCTCTGCACATGGAGGTTTCATTTAACCATCATGGCTGGCAACCACCAACGGACATCCTCCAAGAATCTGTCTCAACGCCCTTTTTAAAAGACCATCACCTGGCGTGAAATAGTAGATTTAGTCCTGAATCCACTGCCCCCCAACTTCATTGGGTGTCCCAAGTTCTGGTACAAAGGGTGAAAAACTAACACCCTATCTACTCCCCCTACATTACATGCAGGGCTTTTTTTCAGCTGGAACGTGGTGGAACAGAGTTCCGGAACCTCTTGAAAATGGTCACATGGCTGGTGGCCCCGCCCCCTGATCTCTAGACAGAGGGGAGTCTAGATTGCAATCTCAACCCCCCTCTGTCTGGAGATCAGGGGGCGGGGCCACCAGCCATGTGACCATTTTCTCTGAGGGCAATCCACTGAGTTCCACCACCTCTTTTCCCAGAAAAAAAGTCCTGATTACATGTATAATTTTATAAACCTCTATCATGCCCCTCCTCCTCCTTTCTGAACTGAAAAAGCCTCACATAGGGCCACCAGCTGTCGTTCTAGTCTGCAAATGTTCTCAGTTGCTCTGGTGATGCCCACAGGAAGGGAGAAAGCCTTGCCTCCCTTTCTGCCCATGTGGAAGGAAGCATGCCCAGGGTTCATAAGATCTGAGAGAGAGCCCAGTTCGACAGTAATGGAAGGGTCAGAGTGAAATGACAGTGTACGGAAAGAACCACTTCAGCACTTCCTCTGCAGCAATGCAGACCGTGTCCTCCTGCCTACATATTGTTCATCTAGTACATTTTTATCTAACCTTTCCTCCAAAGACCCCAGGGCAGCAGGCATGGCCCTCAGTTCCCAGTTTTATCTTCTCAGCAACTCTGAGGGCCAAGCTACACATGACGAATGACACTTGAACAGCAAGTGTATTTCTCCCTGTTCACTTGCCCTCCACTCAATCCACTTGCCGTTCAAGTGTCATTTGTCATGTGTAGCTTGGCCCTGAGGTAGGTTAGGCCCAGAGACTATATCGAAGCACCTACCAAGCTTCACGGCAGAGTCATCTGGGAGAAAAATTAGCCTATAGTTATTGGCCTGTATCCTACTACTCCACTCCGCAAAGCCTTCCTCCATCCAGAGACCTTTCTCCAACATAAGCGGCTGTGCTGCTAGCAGAAAAGAGAGGGAACGCCAACATGAGGTCATTATTCATGTCCAACTAAGATCTGAGAGTCTCAGGATTTAATTCCTGCTCTGCTATGGAAGCTCATTGGATAACCTCGGGTAAGTCACTCCATCTCAGCCCATCCTACCTCACAGCATTGTTGTGAGGACAAAATGTAGAAACAGAGAACAACAAAGCCGCTTTGGGTTCTTGTGGAGAAAAAAAGTGGAATATAGATACAGACTTTGCAAAGTGAGTGGCAATATCCAGGCCATTTTAAATATAAGTGGAGATTCCTAAAGGAGCCAAATGCACATACAATGGAAATGATTACACCGAGTGACCCCCCCCCCTACACACACACCAGTCCTAGAATTCTCTTCTTTCCAGTGGCCAGCTTCATTGTATGAGTCACTGGGCTACCTTAACCCATCCCAAAGTCTTTCCACAGGAGTATGGGGGTAAAGCAGGGCAGAAGTCCTAGCATTCCATGTGCGAGCACATATGTGTGCTTGCCTCGCATATTTGCACTCCAGTCCTGCAGAGCGTAGGAGAGATACAGCTTCAGCTTGGCACATCATGCTCAGCTCTGGAGCTCAGTTAGGGCCACAAGTCAAGGAGCCTGGAGGGAGGAGGGGAACTCTGGCAGAGAAGAGCAGAAGATCCCTTGGCTGCGATGCCAAGACACAGATCGGCTGAGGTCAAAGGAGGAGGCAAAGAGAGAGACCTGCTACTGTGGCACCCAGGGGTTTATGGGGAGGGTGGATGTGTACAGAGGGGCATAACTTGGAGGCAACCACGGTGGTGTGGGGGTTACAGCACTGTGCCAGCCTGCCAGACCTCTGCAGAACACACCTCCTGTGACACCCACAAAAACAGGGTGAAGCTGCTTCCATGTTGCTAAGCAACCCAGCCTCCTGCCCCCAGGATTACTGTTCAGCCAATGACAGTTTGTTCCAATTACATCATAAGCCTGCCGTGTGGCGTTACTCGTGTGTGCCTGGCTGAAGTTTCTAGGCAAGGTGAAACGGGACAGATGCGCAAAATCTGACAGCTGCCTTGCAGAACTGCGCGGCTCTTACAAACCACCTTGAAATTTTAAAAAATGTGATGTATCGGCTCTCCTTTCACTTGGTGCATGAAGACACAGGCAGTCTCCATGCGCTCATTCAAGGTGACAGACACGCCAATTAAAACACACCATCTCATCCAACATTTTAAAGACTAGGATGGGGAGGAGGGGACAGAAAACACTCTTAAGTTCGTGAAAATTGATTTTTATTTCCAATTTGGCCACAGTACTTTCAGGAGATCGTCATCTATTCCTTTAACAGCTGCTTGCCACCCTCCATGTGGTGGCTGGAGATCTCCTGGAATTACAACTGGTCTCCAGGCTACAGAGGCCAGTTCCACTGGAGAAAATAGCCGCTTTGGAGGATGGAGTGCACGGGATTTTACCCCACCAAAGTTCCTCTCTCCCCAAATTCCATTCTCCCCAGTCTCCACCATCAGTATCTCAAGAAACTTCCCAACCCAGAACTGGCAACCAGTGCTTCCACAGACATAAAATGGGGATTAAAACAGCCATTCTTGTTTCATAGCTCTCCTTCCTTAGAATAGGGACAAATACAAGTCAGTTTTTGCAAGCTTACATTTCTGTAGAGGAAAGAGTGCTGGAGCCTTAAGCGTTCTTACAATGATTTGTTCATTTACAAAGTTACTGGTTGATCAGGCATTAGAGGGCCCCAGTTGCAAGTACACAACTGAGCAGGGGTTATTTCTTTATTTACTTCTCATATAGCCCACCTTTCTCTCCCACAGGGACCCAAAATGGTTTACACCATTCTCCTTTCATCAACGTTATCCTTACAACAACCCCGTGAGGTAGGTTAGGCTGAGAGCATGTGACTCTCCCAAGGCCACACTGCAGGCTTCCATGGCAGAGCAAGGATTCGAACCTGGGTCTCCCAAGTCCTAGTTCAGCACAATAACCACTGCATCACACTAGGTGTGGTATAACCAGGCATTACCATTCCACAAACCATCTCAGATCCTTTGGAAACCTATTTGCCGCTCCCACAGCCACCTCCCCCACCTTTTCCTGCTTGCCTACTCCCCCCTCCCCACCCACCCCCCATTTAGATCAAAAATGGTTTTATCTGAGCAGGTGGCCAGCTTTCATGCCAGGTAACTTGGAGTTGTTAATAGCCCATTCTCCCTCCTCCCAGCCACACCTGAGAGACATTTTGCATAGCAGAACAATACAGCTATAATAATATTTATTTTGGAGGCCCTACCTAGATTGCAGGTAGTCTCTACCATTCCCTCAATACCCAGCTAACCCCCTTTCTCTCCTGGTTGCTAATGAAAAGGGCAATGCTTTCATCTTCTGCAAATCCAAACCCTTTGATCAGCACGCCTTCCTGATGAATAGGTGCTGGATTGCCTCTATTTCTTCCTGTTTTTCCATCACAATATTTCCACATCTGCCTTAAGAGCACTAAGGCGGGCAGGCGTGGGAAATGGAACGCTGAAATGAAGGGGAAAAGAGAGAGAGAGGTACAATCCTGCACCTATTCATTAAGCAAGGCATGCCGATCAAAGGGCTCTGAACCTGCAGGAGATAAAAGCAGCTCCCTTTTCATTAGCAACCAGGAGAGAAAGGGGACTGGCTGCTTACCGGGGTGTAAGCACCTTTGCACAGCAGCCATTCAAAGATTCCCTCTTAAAACACACAAGCTAGAGAGTTTGCTTTATTCACAAGCGCCCTTGGAATCCCATGACTTCAAGGGGGCCAACCTCAAAACCGTCACTGAGTATCACATGGCAAGACTGGGAGAAAAAAAGATGTCAAACTCTTAGAGAACAGTATGAATTCTTTTAAAGGGCCAGCACTGAATATTTTAGACAAGGGAGGTGTGCTAAGCAGAAGGGCCGCTTTACAAGCCAGATGAGTGAGACATTGCCTAGCAGAGAAAGACCAGCGCAGCTGAAAGTCTGTCCATTTTTAAAGAACTTGGTGGTAGATGATGCCCTCAAGTCATAGCTGACTCATGGCGACCCCTGGTGGGGTTTTCATGGCAAGAGACTAAGAAAGGTGGTTTAGACATTGCCTGCCTCTGCAACTCTGGTCTTCATTGGAGGTCTCCCATCCAATAACTAACCAAGGCCGACCCTCCTTAGCTTCTGAGATCTGACGAGATCAGGCTCACCTGGACTATTCAGGTGTGGGTTTTAAAGAAGCTATTCAATCAGAAATGGTCAGTCTTCAAGGAGTCACACGTCTCCTGTTTATATCTGCAGCATCAGACTATCCTGGCTCCCCCTCTGGGCTTTGATGCTCTGTGAAGTGGGGCAGATTCCTGGTTTAGCTTCAGCCCCCCCCCCTGCCCCCACCTCAGTCCTACCACATTTACCGTGAAGCCACAAGCACAATACAAGGAAACTGCTTACAAGTCCAAATGGGAGGAAAGGGGCCCTGTGGCACAGTCCGAGAACAGACACAGAAAGACAATTCAATAGCGTAACTGGAAGGAATCTGCCCAATTATGATCTCATTGGAGCTGCTGCCTGGCAGGGTGGCCTTTTTTCTCACTGCGATGTGAGGATCAGAGGGATTCAGCAGCACCTGTAAACAGGCTATAGAGCCAGAGGAGTCAGCCGTGTTAGTCTGTAGCTGCAAAATAGTAAAAAGTCCAGCAGCGCCTTGTAAGCCTAACCAACTTTATTGTAGCGTAAGCTTTCTTGAAAGCTTATGCTACAATAAAGTTGGTTAGTCTTAAAGGCGCTACTGGACTTTTTACTATTTTGTAAACAGACTAGAAACCAAATGGCCCAGATGAAAACTCATCCAAGCTTGGGCACAAAGTGGTTTCCCCCAACACATAGTGTAAGGGTACAAAATACACATTTTATTCTACAGCTCAATCGTGCGTAATTTGCATACAGAACAGCAATCATTCTATAGGCGTTTTTAGCTGAGACCTCTGGGGAGGTGCCTCTACCGGAGCCCCTTCTTTCTGCCCCTCCCAGTCTACCTGGAGAACATAGGAGGCTTTAGGGCGCTATTGATGTTAACAACCAACCTATGCAGAAGAGACATTTGTAATGCAAACCAACGCTGGCTTTCTATTTGCATTCCAAAACAGAATGAAGGAAGAGCAGCTTCTAGCCTCCTGTGTGAAATAATGTTCTAGAGCAGAAAAAATTTGCTAAGGCAGATTCTTAAAAACCTTAAAAGGTGGACTGCCAAGGAACATCTAAAATAACATCCCCGCTTTTGCCTTTGCTTCGGACACAACAGACATTTTCACCCTGGCCACCAGCCTTTATTTAAACTTGCCTAATGCCAAAGATAACCAGCAGAATAAGATCAGCAGTTTGCATTGGGGCAGAGAAGCTAAGCTTTGTTTAAAGAGAGGCTGGGCATGAAACAGTCAAAAGGACAGCTGCTGCATTAAGGTTATGGTGTCTGTTTATGTGTCTGTGTATATGTGTCTGTGTGTATGTACCTGCCTGTCTCCGTCTATGTATTTGGAAATAAAGAGATGTTACAGAAACCATACAAGTCTCCAAAGTTTACAAGAAAACTGACCTTGCAAACTATCCACTGCTCAATGAAGAAGCCAGCATGAAGCTATCTTTCCAGTCATGGGAATTTATCTGTTCTTGGTATTCTACAACATTGAACGCCTGTGCAACAACATCAGTACATCTTGAACAACCATCGCCTACCCCTCTCAAAACAAAACAAGATACAAAAAAGGAGACAGAGACCCAAGAAGTTGCCAGGGATTTTGACTTCCTATTCAGGCATGTTAAAAGATAACACTCCCTGTCCGTGTTCATACACAGCACACAAATTGCGTGAGTGCCGTTTCATAGATTGTTGACTCTTTCTGCTACAAGAAAAAGGATCAGGGGGGGCAGTAAGAACATTTTGAACGCATGCAACCCTAGGAGGACGGAATGATTGACACACAAGTTCTACAGAAGTTGCGAAGCAGCAGGCAAGATAGGCAACCACATCTACTGTGTGCGACTAGCAATACCTTTGGCTGCAGCTGTTCGGACATCCGAGGCCTCCCTCCATATTCCATCATGCGCCAGACACATCAGCATTCCTGACTCCTTCCCCACCACTCACATTTCCTACAACCAACCAGCACTCACCTGCCCTGTGCAGGGACATGAGCAAGGATCCAGCCCTCTCCATGACCGCTGGCCCTGCATACAGCACCAATGGCCTCGAAGCCTCTGCAGGAGGAACCACAGGGTGTACAGAGGCTTTCCCGGCAGCTGGTTCCACCCGCAGATCTCCCCCTGCCTTTCAACTCCACAAATAGCCACAAGGCATCTGCTGGACCACCTCAGACTGGTGTAGGGAGGTGCCCTTTTGTTCCTAGTGAGACTCTTGCCTGGAGTCCTCTTAGAGTTGAACTTCCTCCCTGACTTTCTCTGGCCCGACGGGGAGAGGAAATCACCAGGAATTGGCTGTTTGAGTCAGCCCCTGCTGGCCCATTGTCGCTGGCCTGGCCCGTCTTCCTTCCTCCTGACAAGGCCCTGGGAACAACGGTGTGTGGATGTGTGTAGCCAGGCAAAAAGAAGACCTTGTTTTTGCACCTAAGGTTCCTCTCCTTTAAGGGCTTAGACTCTCCCCCACCTTCAGCCATTGGGATATGACTATTTTATTCAATAAAATAAAACAACTTTCCTTAGAAAGCACCTTCAGCACCACAGGGCAGACGCCAATTATGACAGAGGACTATTTTCAGATGTTACCTCCCACCCTCCCCTACCAAAGGGGGCTGTTGCCCCATCCTACACCCTCAGACGCTACTTCTCTCACACAATGGGAACCCAAAGTGGCTTACATTATTCTCCTCTTTTCCATTATATCTTTACAACAACCCTGTGAAGTAGGTTGGCCTGAGAGTATGAGGGCAGATGCAGCCCAGAGGCTGCCAGCTGCTGACCTATAATTTAAAAATAAATCTGCCAACAGAAACCTGTGTACCGTACCATCAATGTGCCAAAAGCCCATGTAACAAGGCCTCACCGAGACGTGGTCCGAGCAACTGTTCTACAATGAAGGGAAACTCCTTCCTTTGCATCCAGTAGTACTTTCCATAAACACTGCATGACCTTGCTTGAACCAGACCTTTGCAACTCAGGTTAAGCAAACATACAGTGAAGTGAGTAGGGTTTTGCAAACTCATTTGTAAGCGAGCATTTTATTCTGCTGCTTTTTTATCATGCTGCCTTGTCCATATTAATGGCCCTGAGCCAAGGAACAAGGTGTTCTAGGGGCTAACTAAATGTTTCACACGGCCCAATGCAATGGAAGCACACTTTAAAAAAGAAAGTGGGGGGAAAATGGGGAGGGGGGGTATTGAGCTGAGAAGAAGTGGGGCGGGGGAGTACTCTAAATCCTCCTGCAAGTGGCTTCCCCCTTCATATGTTTACCCACATTTTGAAATTGGGGTGGGGGCAAGTCAACAAGATTGTGAAACAGAACAGAGAAACAACAGTTGAAGCATTCCTCGGCAATTATTTTTCAACCCCCCCCCCAAACTGTTTTTCTTCATAGCCCCTCCCTAGTACAATATTAGGGCTCAACTGCATGCACGATGTGAAATCAGCTTTTCAGGAACCAAAATAAAAACAGCGACATCTCTGTTCCTAGGACAACTTCGGAAGATGGTCCAAATTCAGCACTGAAGGAAAAGAAGGACCAGCCAAATTTCAGCCCCACACGGGTTGATTTAGTGGTCCTTTGGTCATGAACAGATCTCTAGCAGTGTCCAGCCAGATGGCCCTGAAAAGTTCAAACATTAGGCATGGCAGCCACACCACCAGAGAGATGTTGCCTCTCACAAAAAACCTTGTAGCACCACGGAGGTGAAGAAATTAAAGGTGCCCTTGACTTTGCCAAAAGATTCACTGTCATTTGGGCTAACACGAGCCCCCCCCTCCCACTCCCAGCTCACCTCTGCATGCAACACTTCCATCTGGCTTATTTCCAAACCAAGGACCAACCCCTCACTAGAAACAACTCATCAGCGAGAAGAAAAAGCATCCTCTTGCAAGCAGGGGGGAACGGAGACCGGCAGCTGATGCACACTGGCTCTGCCTCACTCGATTCCCGGCAAAGGATCTCTGCCAGTCCCAAAGAATCTGCCTGAGC
This sequence comes from Eublepharis macularius, assembly GCF_028583425.1. Lineage (NCBI taxonomy): Eukaryota > Metazoa > Chordata > Lepidosauria > Squamata > Eublepharidae > Eublepharis > Eublepharis macularius. Next base: position 22,697,147 of record NC_072802.1, read on the forward strand.
ACCCAGGCTGCAAGGTTGTTATTGACTGTGACTCAACTGCCCAGATTCTTTCTTGCAATGCAATTTAGCCATTTCAGAAACACAAGCCCAGCTAGAACAAGGCATTGCTCTTCCTAGCTGCAAAGCAATTGTGTCTGTCCCCTCAGGGTTATTTCTGAAAGAACGAACGCTTTTCAGCCTCCGGATGGTTCAAGAGGTGTTTTGATAGAAAGGCAGAAATGTGCACTCAAGGCTCCAGGCTGCAAATATGCAACAAAATAGCAGCAGAGCAATTGAACAACACTGATTTGGTTTAACACACACAAACAAATGCCAAGCAATCCTCCCCTGTCCTTCGCTTTTTCTATTCCTTCCCAGTGAATCCATGCATCCTAGTCTGACCTGCTCCTGTTCCAGCCTGTTCCAATTACTCCCAGCCTGCTCTTGCAGTCCAAAATGACTGATATGCATCACTGATATGCTGCAAAGCTCGTCTTTGCAGCCACAAGGACTAGCAACTTGCTTCCCCTCCACCAGGAAAAAGCCGAATGCAAGATTTTCCAGATACTGAATCCCACCCACCCCCCCATGCCACATTTTGCTTTTACAACCATGCAGCCCTAGTCAGATGCAGGGGACGGGGAAGAAAGAAACTTTTTGAACTGCTCGGTGCCAGACCCCCGATTTTAAAAGCTAGCATCACAAACGTTAGGCTCTAGCCCAGGGCACAACGAAGAGACTATCAAAGTGCTTAGGCACCCGTCCAAATGTTTAAAGTCTCCTGGAATTCTTCCAGTGCTTCCTGCTGCAGATCTTGTCTGGCTAAGAAAGTATCATGGAAAGTTGGCAATCAAATAAGGCTTACCTAAACTCCCATCCATGCAGCAGGTGGCCCTGGCTTCTCTCTTACACAGTTTTTTCCCAGGGCTACACACCTTTTCGTCGCCAAGATCCCCACTCGGCGCAGGTCTTTCTATCTTGTCCCCATCAGTGACCTGTGACCCACTCCCCACTACTTACACCGCAGCAGGTAGAGTAGGCAAACAAACCTATAGCTTCCCTCCCATCCTCAGCCAATCAGCTCCAGCCTCGGTTGCCATGAGCCAGCCTCCTGCACCTTTCCTGGGTCTGCCTCTGCCTGCTAATTAGGTGAGCTAAAAGCAATCACCTGGATGCCATGGCAACAGCGTACCATTCTTTTAAAATACCTGTTTGTCTAATGCACTAGTTTTCTAAGAGGGCTCCTTCAACACACCACTTGTCTGGGTGAAGTGGCAAGAGGAAAGGCCCATAAACTTAAACAGATGACTCTCCGTCTCTCCGTCCATGTAGCTGGTATGCTGCAGCAAATGCTAAGATGCTCAGGACAGCAAGAGCAGGGGCCAAGGTGAGGACTCTCAAGCGTAGGAAGGTTCCTTTGGTTAACAATGAATTAATCCAGTACCATCCACGGGCACAGGTGCTTTGCAGAACAACAGCGAGTGTTTACAAAAAGATCCAGAGTTGCCTAGTGGTGAGGGAGCTGGGCTGAGGATGCAGAGACCTGGGTTTGAATCTCCAGGAAGCTGATCTTGGGACAGCTACTCTCCCTATACCATGCAGAGTTGCAGAGTGGATAAAACATCATGTACACCACCTTCCTCAGTGGAAGAATAGGATTAAAAAAAAAAAATTAAAATGGAGACACCAAGGCTGGTTACTACCAGGCAGCTCAAAAGCAACTCCCTAGCACCAGTTATGCTCACTCACAGCATGTTTCCACCGGCTGATTATCAATTGTCCCCATCTGAGACTTTTGTGTCCAACATGTATGGGAACTGAGAGATCTCTCCCAAGCCACCGTCCCACCACCCTACGCCTCAACAGAAAGCCAAACTGTTTCCGCTAACCCTGCCCAATCTCAAGATGCTAGAAAAAGACAAGGCAGTCCCTTGAACAATGATAAGCAGAGCAGGCCATGTGACACGGTCTGACTTTCCTATAAAAACTTCCAGGTCAGGTTTACCCCCCACCCCCCTCTGAAAACACTCAGTTCTCCTTTGCTCCCTCAGGGCCAAGCTAGAAGTGACGAGCTCCGGAGCGCAAGTGAACAGGCAGGAATACATGTGAGTCTGTTCACTTGCCATTCAAGTGTAACTCGTCACTTCTAGCTTGGCCCTCAGTCATTTCCTTAGAGCATCCACAAACTTCTCTCCCACTCAAATGGAGCAGAGACACCCTTGTCTATTTCATTTGAAGACACTGTATAGGTAAACTGCTACTGCCTTAAGTATTCAGGCTTTAAATGGATGCAGTACATCCCCGAGTATCTTTCACCTTCCTCTTTGCCATGACCTATTGATAAATCATTCCTAAGAGGTCTGGGGTTTAAAGTGAATTCTAACTACTCTGGACAGCCGCAGCTAGCACAAGAGATCTTTACTCATAAACCTGCATGCACAATATTGCTATGAGGCAGAAGTATATGATTTGTACATTATACATAAGATTACACACACACAGTAACCCTGCCACTGATTTGTTCTGTGGCACTAGCCATGACCCCTTCCAGAAATGGCAGCAAGGCAAAAAATACAGAAAAACACTAGTACAAGAATGCATGCATATAAAACACGTGTCACGTGGCTACAAAATAAAATGACACTTAAAGAGATCTGAAAAGTCAAAACAACAGACAGGTTATTCGTAGACCTCTACAGTTTGGTTTTATTTATTAGAATAGGTATAACTTGCCTGTCTATTTAAGAATACTCTGGGACGTTTACCACGTTAAAATCTATCTAAAACATTTCCAAATGTTTTTGAAATGCCCCCCGTCGGTATAATATCCGTCAGTTCACCACCGGCCCCACTAAAACCTGAGTGCCATTAGATTTTATAAATTGAATCTGGTTTTATTATGCTACCTGTTTTATATTGTGATGTAATCCGCTCTGAGCCTGCTCTGCAGGGAGAGTGGAATATAAATATAATAAATAATACTTGTAAAAAACAGCAGCCGTTAAAACCTGCAAGCGTGAGGAACTGATTTAACTAAAAAAAAGTTTTCAGCTAATGCTTGGAGGCCGCTAAAGGACAGACTATCTGCAGTACAGAGGGGAGCGAGTCACTTCGTCTGCCCCTAACTAGATCGAATGAACCATTTCAGCAATGTGTAGCACACTCCCAATACATGTTTACTATGAAGTAAGGCACATTGTGATCAATGGGTCTTACTCACAAGAAAATGCACACAGGATTTAATAAGCTTTTTGCTTACTTGGTATTTATGATAAGGATAAATGGGGGCATACATGCTAAATCCCTATCGGACATCCCTTTGGTCAAATCCTGCTGTGAGCTCACATTCTGAAAGGTTTTGGGTATGGTGGGTAGGATGCCAGCCTGAGATCAGGGAGACCCACGTTCAAGTCTCAACTCATCCAGGAAGCTCACCAAGTATTCTTAAGCCACTCTCTCTCAGCCTAATCAACCTCACAGGATTGTTGTGAGTTTAAACTACCATATCCGTTGCCCTAAAATCCTTGGAGGAAAGATGGGCTGGAAATATACTATGAATCATTAATCTTGGTCACTATTTAAGCAGCGCTCTTAGAAATGTCCATTCTTATTATGGGCCATGGTGGCTAAAGAAGATATACTAAGATCCAGCACTGATCTATATTTAATTTTTCCTGCGTTAGCAATTCACTTTTACTTCAAGAACCAAATTTACCTGGAAGTACATTTTCCTGGATCCCTCCAGTTTATGAATCTATGGGATTTCTGTACACAGAAGGGGCGGAATATATGACCGTCACATCCCTCCATTCTTATGCCAAGGTCCTTTGCAGGGCAACGTGGAAGCCCTCTAAGTGCCCACGGCATTCTCGTTGCAGTTGCTCTGCCCAAAAGCAGGCATCTTCACACCCTCTCAGAATGACCAGCTAGTCCCACTCACCCTCCAGCATTGGCAATAACCCCAGGAGAGCCAAATAATAGCTCCAGCAGCTCTATTTTGCTGTCTGACCTCGAGTCAGTCACACATTCTCAACCTAACCTACCTTACAGAGTTGTTGTGAGGATAAAATAGAGGAGAACGATGTAAGCCACTTTGGCTCTCCATAAGGGAGGGAGGGAATAATAACATCTGAAAGGCCTTGCCAGTCTCTGACAGCACTTAGGAGAGCTACAGGGCACGTCTTCAGTTCTGTCCAGTTACATATTTTGCTCTCCATTTCTTACTGATGTTTTTAAAGATAACAAGAAGTTAGTACATTTCAGGTGGGTAGCCATGTTGGTCTGCAGAAGAGCGAGATTTGGGTCCAGTAGCACCTTAAAGACCAACAAGATTTCCAGGCTATGAGCTGAGAAGAGAGTTTTGACTCTTGAAAGTTCATACACTGGAACTCTAGTTGGTCCTTAAGGTGCTACTGGACCTGAAGCAGGTTAGTAAGAAACCTATCTGAGATCAAGGATTTATGCTCACTGGGGTGGACGATCAAGAACCTCAATGTGTGCCCGTTTCCCCCTCTATCTTTCCCTCTACAGTGCTAATAACAATCCCTGTTTCTTTTGCATAAAACTCGAGTTCCTACACGCATGTTATTCCTGTGCTGGAAACAGCAGGTAATGTGTGTGCCTTGTCACTCTGACTCATGCATAAGCTTATATTGCACTCTGGTGCATAGATGGTGTGCCATGTCTTCCAGGGCCACCCTTGGTTTCTCAGCATCTGTGCACAGTGCACAGTACACATGTGGGCGATTGTCAAAACAGGACAGATTACATGCGGGCACGCACATAAGGACACACACACACACAGGTTACCCACTGTTTCCTAGGAGTTTCCTTGCATGTGAAGCACTCCGGGTATAGCACTGGACAGAATCGGCTTCTTGTGCTGTGGGGAGGGAGGGGGACAAAATAATGTTATGCAGGCATCTCCCCGGGTATTTTTTTGACTTAAAATGACTTGGGAGGGGGGCAAACTGGATCAGCGCAGAAGCACTGGGAAGGGGGCGTTGAACTCCAAGCCCTTTTCTGAAGCCCCCCAAGTTGCTCCCGAGGGGAACAATGGGGGGTGAGCTCTGAAGCCCCGCCCCCAATGGTCCCCCATCCATCCAGCTGGGACAGAAAGAGCACCGGAAGGACTGCCAATGCCCCCTCGCCCCCCTCCCCGGTACCTGTTGCCGGTTGCCCGACGGCTGCGGCGGGAGCAGCGGAGGGGGAGACGGCGGCGGTGCGCGGGGGTCGCTTGCTGCGGGGCGCCTTGCCCAGCATCACCGGCGGGGAGTTGCCCATCGCGGTGCGCGGCGGCGGCGGGCTCCGGTGCGCAAGAGAGCATCGCCCAGGCTCAGGCCGCGGAGCCGGGCGGAAGGGAACCTGGAGCGCGGCCGGGCTGCTTGTGGCCGCTGGCGGCGGCGGCGCTCATGCCCCGCTCGGCTTCCTCCGAGGCGCCGCGTTCGCATCAGCTGCGGCCGCCGCAACCGCATCGCCGCCGCCTGCCCCCGCCTGCGGGCGGGCCGGGAAGGAGGGAGGGGGGAAGGGAGCGGGAGCGGGGAGGGCGGATCGGATCGGATGTGCCCCCCCCCCGTCCCCGCCAGCTGACGTGAGAACAGGCACCTGCACCCACGCGTGTGCCAAGCAGCCCGCACCCACGCCGGGCACCGGCGCCCAGGGCGCAGCTTCCCAGGGCTGCCCGCCAATCGGCAGGGCGCACGCCTGGCGCGCGCGAAGGGCCCAGGAAAGGTTCCCGAGCATGTGCAAAGGGCCTCTTCCCGCCCCGCGCCCTGCTGCGCGGCCGGGATGGCCTCTGAGACGGGCCTCCCATGCGCGCAGCGAGACCATCCGGCAAGCTTGCAAGACCCCTGTGCGCTGAGCGTGTGACGCTTGCACTTGGGAAGGTCGCGACACGGGTTTGCAGCAAAGGGAGACGAATGGGAGATGGGCCGGTACAAGGGAGAAAGGGTGGCCCCGTGTTTAGGTCTAGACAGGCTCCTTCCCCGCCCCTCCCCACCACCACAGCCCCTTCGTATCTGAAAATTACGCCCGGCTAAGTGAGAACGGAATCATCTCATTTACCTTTGTGCCTGCAAAGTCCACAAGCATACCTGGGCATGATGCGCACCTAGAAACAGACATACAGATCTTTGCACATGCATTTCCGGCATGCAAGTGTATGCACGTATGCACCTGCATGGCCAGGCGGCTACTGATATCCGCAGATTGCCCATTGGCTGGATTCCGGGTTTATAGTATTCTTACCACCTACTTAACTACCTTCCCTCCCTCCCAAGTATACCCTCTTATCTAACACGGCAATGAGAGCTGTCAAATACTTGACAACCAAAGCTCACCCAGAACTGTGGGAAAAGACAGGAATGAACGACAGCCTCAAGGTCCAAGCCGCTTGGTGAGCAAAGCCAGGCGCACACGCCGAGACCCCCTTTTCTTGTTCAGTGGTTAAGCTGCAAAAAATGAAGCAACTGAGAGGAAGGCACACCCACTCATTTGGAAGCCTCGCTGCAGCACTCTGTACACAGGCACTATTTTTATTTTATATATTTTTTTATTTTATACTTTATTTGTACTCCCATCTCTTCCCCCAGTGGGGACCCAAAGTGGTTACATAATTCTCTCCTCTATTTTATCCCCACAACAACCCTGTGAGGTAGGTTAGGCTGAGAGTGTGTGACTGGCCCAAGGTCACCCAGTGAGCTTCCATGGCAGAGCACGGATTCGAACTGGGCTCTCCCAGATCTTAGTCTGACACTGTAACCGTTGCACCATGCTGGCTCTTAACTAAAGAGTACTACTTCTAAAATTCTTTTTTCCTCAGCTAAGCTGCTCTCACTCAGAGGCCACTGTGCAACAAAACCTGCCGGCTCGCATGTTTCTGATTCCCTCCTTCGAGAGCAGAATTTAGTGGCAGACCAGGCTTTACTGTGAAGCTGCAGCACTGCCATTCTGCCTGGCCTGCTGCCCTCTCTAAGCCTCTCAGAAAAGTTAATGGACAATATATTACATGGTATTTGATGCTTATTTTACACCCTTGCCTCAACACATCCAGACCACCATCCCTCATTTATTTATTAAGGTAAACATATTCCACTTTTCTCTCCAGTGGAGAAGCAGAGCAGTTTACAACTTTCTCCCCTCCCCATTTTATCCTAGCAAACACTCTGTGAGGTCGAGGAGGCTGAGAGTGACAGGCCCAAGGTCAGCCAGCAAACTCCCCATGGCAGAGTAGGAATTTGAACCTGGGCCTCCCAAATGCTCGTCTGACAATCTAACCTCTATACCATGCTGACTGTTCAAAGTTAGGAGCTCTTATGGGGCCAGAGATTGTCTTTAAGACGAGATCAGTTTCCTTCTTAGCTGGATCTGTGATTTAGCACTGACCTGGAAATATGGACCACCTCTGGCCAATTTCCTTTTTTGACTGTACCTCCCATTATTTCTTTACTAGTTCCATGGCTGTCCATGTGTACCGGCAGGTACTGGGACAATGACTGGCACAGTCCCCGTGTGGCTTGCAGATGATGTCAGGAGTGCTGAATCAGCACATCTGGCACCCCCTAGCGCCCCCCCCCAAGTGGATTGCTGCAAGCCAAGCTGATGCTGAAAATTAATCACATCAAATAAAGGGAGCAAGATGGTGCTAAAGGACCCCTGGACTAGAATTACAGGAGGGAGTCACAAGAGGAAGCAGACCTGCAAAGCACCTGGATTCATTTAGCTTCATGGTACAGACCATTTATTTGATCCCCATTTTCCCCAGTCACTAAAACTCATCAAATCTTCTTTGACATATAAAGACAGGGGGGAGGAATCTGGCTACGGGAGGCAGAGAAGCCACCAGCGCATATTGGCATATAAAAGAAGAGGGAAAGGAAGGAGTACGGTTTTCCTTCGTGGGGAGGGCATGGAAGTGCACAGTCTGCATTTTGGAGGACCATTAATTTTTTCCCGAGCCCCAACACAGCAGTCTGTTGGGAGAAAAAAAAAAGATGCTTTTTTTGTACCTTGTTCATAGAGGCCAATTCCCCACCATCATTTGTGTTAAGAAGATGGAGTACCAGAAAGCACTGGGAAGTTGCTATGGAAACAGGAGCAAATTGGATCGGTACTCAGCATCCCTTTGCAGAGACGTTTCTTCCGTAACTGAAGCAGGAGCAGATCTTTGTGGGCATGTATGCAAGGCCAACCTCCCAGCCAGGCAGCAGTGTGACACCGTCAGTACCACACAAGGCAACGCTGGCTATCTTGTCAAGTACAGCAGCTGAAAATCTGTAGCCAAAGCAATGTGAGCTCTGCAACTGGCACATGGCTACAGGGTTGCATTCAGGCCACACTTAATGCTGGAGGGATTAAGATGTATGAAAGGCAAGACACACCCATACAATCCCCAAATTACACCCTTGAGCACCGTGCTTGAGCCAGTCTGCCGTGGGTCCAGCGCCAGATCTCTGGAAGCCTCAGAAGCAGAGATTTCATTGGGTCTGCATGGAGCCATAGACATGGCTTGGACTGCCACCCGATCTTGCAGGGCAACTGCATCTATTAACATCTGCGCTGCCATTCAATAGGTGCTGCTTTTCCTACCATAGGGATATGGTGATGGAGGCTTCCTGGCTGAAGACCTGCCAGGAGATGCTGCTCCCTCATTTTTAGCAGTTTGCAGACATTCTGCCTTCAGAAGCTACTTTGCACACTGATCTGTCTGTTAAGGAATCTGTACGCATCGGCTACCCAAGCCTTGCGCATTGCTAAGTATTCTGGGACGTGCAGTCTCTGCTCTGGCACATATTCAGCTCATGTAGGGCATGTGCGAAGGGGATCATACTCAGTTCACATAAGTATTGGCCAGACCAGTGGGGCCTTTCAGGTACCTGCTGTGAGCTGAGTATGCACCTTTCGTAAGAACACCAGAAGAGTCCTATTGGGCCGGACCAAAGGTTCACTGAGTCCAGAATTAGGTTTCCCATAATGGCCAGCTAGACACCTCTAGGAAGCCCACAAGCAGGACATGAAAGCATTAGCCATGCCCTGCTAGTTCTCGCTCAGCAACTAGTATACACAGATATACTGCTCCTGACGATGGAGGCTCCACTGAGCCCTCATTGGTAACAGCTGTTGATATAACTATTTTCCATGAATCTAGGTAGCTCCTTTTCAAAACCAAAAGTAGCAGCTATCACTGTAATCTTGCAGCGGCAGATCCCATAGATTGATTCCATACCGTGTGAAGAAATACTTGCTTTTCTCTGTACTCGATCTACTGCCTACCAATTACTTTGGGTGACCTGTAGCATTACAGGAAACCGTTTTTCTATCAATTTTCTCCCCATCATTTGTAATTTTTCCTAAACCTTTGTCAAGTCCCATTTTAATCATCTTTTTAAAAAGCTTGCCCTGTTCCTTCAAGGAAGATGTCCCAATCCCTTGTTCGGCTCTCCAATATCCCTTTTTGAGACGGGCTGGCCAAAACTAAACTATGACACGGGTGCCACGTGAGAAGATCAAGAGGCTTCTTTCCAGATAGTTTGTCCGCTGGTAACTTATTGGTAACTTTTTTTCTCATCAAGAAGAATTTGACAAGCATCCAAAGAACTGCAGGATTCTCCAGAAGTGAAAACTACAGCATTACAGCAAGCTGAGTATAACCAAAGCCAGGTCAGCCCCAAAGCTCCACCTCTGGCCAGCAGAGTATTCCCTCCCTAGTCCTCACCTCGTCCCTGCTTGGCAGCTTAACCATCATTCAACACTCCCCACTCCCTCCCTGCCCCAATAGGTTACAACGCTTGGAACAACACGTTTGCAGTCAGCCCAAATAGAATTTTATTTGTCAAGGCCCAAGATTCAAATAGAAGCAAGAAGAAGGACTGGAAACAGATGGTTACAGAGAGAGGGAGGGGGGGGAAACAGAAGGGAGGGGGAAAACCCTCTGTGTTTTACAGCTTGTACTTATTAACGCTTTCCTTGCCTGTTTAATGTGCAGTTTCTCATGCAAAGGCTCAACCCAAAACACAGTCACTCCGATGCCAGCACGCATTTTCCACAAGCCAGTTCTGTCTGTCAAGAGGGTTCCTTTTGCCCTTCCCAGCCACCCAGAGTAAAGGGAATAAAATATGCACCCTTCTGTATACCGATATACAGTGGTTTGAATTGGGTTCCCCCCCCCCCCCGCTTTCTGCAAACCAGGATGTTTTGCTAATTAGAGATAAGCCATAAAAACCACCTCCAACTCTGAGTTCAAAAAGTGCACAAACTTAGTTCAGAAGCTAGCTTTCTGGCAGGGCAGGATTAAGACATGCTGAGCCCCCAAAGTATGCCAAGTTTAAGAGACCCCCCCTCCTAGTTTTCAAGGCAAGAGACTAACAGCTGGTTTGCCATTGCAACCTTGGTCTTCTTTCAACATCTCCAATCCAATCTCCAATTCAATTACTAACCGAGACTGACCTTGCTTATTTTCTGAGATCTAACAAGATTGGGCTTGCTTGGGTTCTCCAGGTCAAGGCCATTGTATCTTACTTAGGAGGAAATGTTTCCCTTCTGCAGTTTTGACAAGTACTTATACCCCTGAAGCCCAGAAAGATCTTTCCCACCATTTCTGGGGTCCTTAAACTAGAGATCTCCCAGGATCAAACCTGGGACCTTCTGTACGTGCTTTACCACTGTTCCATATCCCCCACCCTTTTTTTCCTTGGGTGGGCTCCTCTGCCTTCACAGCGTTAAGTAACAAGGAGATATTCACACAGGCACAGCTTTCCACATTAAGGTGTCTCTGTGGCAGGAAACATGATGTGTCATGATGGGGCTGAATGCATGGGAGCCTGGTCATAAAACAAAACAAAAATTTGCCACACTTCATTTTCCATTTTTATTTTGGAAGAAGTAACTCAGCACAAGAGCCACACACACTTCTCACAAAAGCATGTATTAGAATCTTTGCACCTGCTCTTGAGATCACTTCAAGCCAGGAGTTAATGTGCTCGAAGCACTCTTTGGTAAACACACACTCAGGGTGGGTACAGCACAGCAAAGAAGTAGATTGTATCCCTTCCTTTTCCAGCCCACCCTTAGCATTGGCTTGTGTATTTTGTTTCAGATTTAATTAAACTGGAGTGTTCTCACAATCACAAAGGCAGTATTTACAATCACAACTCAAACTTTTAAATAGCTCTTTGGAGGATTGGGGAAAGCCCACCCTTTTATCACTTGTTAACAACCTGGATTGTGAGAACAAATCATTTATCACAGTGTGTAAAGAGATAATAGCAGCATTAAGGAATCTTGTTAAGTAATCAGCGCAAGCCTGAGATTGCTGCCATAAACATGGGAAGAGAATGTGTGTGTGAGGTGCTGTCAAGTTGCTTCCGACTTATGGGAACCATGAATGAAAAACCTCCAAACAGTCCTATCATTAACAGCCTTGCTCAGATCTTGCAAATTGGAGGCCACGGCTTCCGTTATGGACTCAAGCCATCTCATTTTGTGCCTTCCTCTTTTCCTAGTGCCTTTCACTTTTCCTAGAATTATTGATGTTCCCAGTGAGTCTGGTCTTCTCATGATGTGACCAAACTTTGATAGGGAAAGAGAAATGGCCTATCTAAAAGACATCCTATTCTGGTACGAACCTACCCTTCTCTTGATCCTCTCCCCATCAGAGCTAAACTACAAGAGACGAATTACACGTGGATGCGCACGTGAAAGGAATTGCAATGTTAGACAGGAAGCCGAGTTTTAAAAGAGATTGGAAGGCTTTGTCAATTTCCTCTCTCTACAAAGCTAGCAAAGATGGCTCCTCAGAGGGTTTGTGTCAGGCCCTGCTAGTTAGATCCCCAGTTACTTCACTGAAGACACTTCAAGAGTCCAGTAAAAGTTTCTTTATTAGAGATCTATCAGTATCAGTGTACTCAGATTACAGCATTGGCAGAAGTGACGTAAATAGGCAACACAATGTTAGTTATAGGGCAGGATTCCCACCTTGGGATAAAGACCGTTAGAATGTAGGCGCGCAGGGCCTAGGAGGTTGGAGGGGGTAGGGAAGGGGACGTCAAGGATGAGCTCATTTCATGTCTCAGGGAGATACGGCTCCGGCCAGCATTTCAAGGACACTTTCTCATGCCAGTCGAGAAAGCAGCCACCTGCAAGATAAACTACTCTTGGCTACATAAACAGACAGTTACACAGATAGTTCTTTACACATTCTCAGAGGCTCAGAGTACAGAGAATAATAGACATACATGGCAGATAAGCAGGGCGCATCTGACAGTTTGTTAATTTCCTCTTCGCCTCTGGAAGGCTCTGTCAGGTTTCATCTCCCCTTCTAGGAGGCAAAGAAGAACAATCTTCTCTCTGAGAACATCTCTGTCTGAGAACAATCTTTGTGGCTCTGTAGAGAGGCGAAATTGACAAAGCCTTCCAAAAAACCTCAACTTCCTGGCTAACATTGCAACTCCCTTCACGTGCATGTCCTCATGTAATTCATCTTTTGTACTTTAGCAGCAGGTAATCGTCAGGGCCTTTTTGGCTGCAGCACCACGTATTTCAAACACCCCTTTCCCATGAGATTTGCTTGCTACTATTATCATCATCACTCAGGTGCTAGGCAAAGACCTGTTTGGTTGGTTGGTTGGTTGGTCAGTCCAGTGCACTTTCTTCCAACTGACTTTTTCTTTCCTGTGCTTTCTTTTTGCATAAAGAAGATATAACAAAGCTGACCATTTACTTTGAGAGGGTTAGCTGTGCCAAGCTGTGCATGCTGCTGCAAAAACAAACCATGTGCTTTGTGGCACCTCAAGAAATAAATGGATTTAACATCGCAGAAAACTTTCCTGGACCGTATTCCGCTACATCAGAAGCACGAAGCTCTATTTTGTGCAACCAACGAAATGAGCTGGAGTCCACAGACGTTTGTGCCACAATAAATCTATTTGTCTTTAAGGTAGCAAAAGACTTTTTTTTATTTGTGTAGTACGTTTCTATCCCACTCTTCCCCCAAAGGCATCATCCATCAGTCTTCTATCTTCCCTACTGCCCTCACAACAACCTGGTCAGGTGGGTTAGGTTAGGACAAGCTAACTGGTCCAAGGTCATCCAGTGAGTTTCCAAAGCACATCAGGATTTGAACTTGGGTCTCTCAGATCCCAGCCAACATTTAAAGAACTACACAAGCTGTCACGGTGTTGCTGTTCTATTAACGTCATACAATTGCTGCTGTTGTTACTATTAATTATTTACTATTAGCAACAGCAGCAGCATTCTGGAAAGCAGCTAATTGCCTTGAACAGACTACTTGGAAATGCGAGATAGAAACGGAACTGAATAAATTGTTTCCCTTGCCTCAAGCGGTCTGTGACCAATTGAGTAATTAGAGGACAACTGATTTTGATTAGGTGAACTTACGAACAATCCTGCCTCCAGCAGGTCACTTCAACCCCTTACTTTTCTTTCCTTTTCCCGTTAAGTGAAGGCTCCTAAAACTACAGGCAGTTTCTCAATGGGTCTGTAGTTTTTAAAGAGGGATAGTATCTTAATGCAAGTAAAGTCTTCCTCCCCTATGTCTATGGGGTGGGATATATTATTTATACCCCACTTTTCTTTCCAGTGTTCCACAGCCAATTGTCCACTGACCGCCCCACCACGTCCTGTGCTCCATCGTTGGCTGCCCCAGGTTTGCGCCACAGCTGTATCCATGCTTTTTAGATATTTCTTGCAGCCTATATCATCCATGGCGCCGGTTTTTATACTTTTGTATTGTATTGAGCTTTTAGATATTTATCATTTTAATGTATAATGTTTTCTTCTGTTGTTAGCCTCCCTGAGCCCGTTCGTGGGGAGGGCGGAGTATAAATTTGATTAAATAAATAAATTCTCCCCTTGTCGAGAGAATAACTGGTGCAAGGACATCCAGCGAGTTACCACGTCACAGAAGGGAATCAAACCTGGGGTTTCCCAAATCCCAGTTGGATGAGTGCTCCTTGGCAGAGGACCTCCACTGATCTGCATTTGTGAATGTCCCACCATCCTGATTTAGGAAGAAGAGAGTACAGGATAAGCCACGCTTTGCTCTAGTGATAACTTACTTAGGGAATCCTGCGCTGGTCCTCTTCAAAAGCCAGGGATGCATGAGCCTCCCAGAACCCAAACACGGAGAAGCATCAGGCTGTGCGAATAATTACATTTACACGCGGAGCAGATTATTCTCCTGGGGTTTGGAGAGCCCCAAGGCAGAACAAGTTCAGAAAGGGGCCCCAAGTTTTAAAAGGGAGAGAAACATTGCTTTACTTTCTCAGTGGCCCAGGTTCAAATACTACACGGGCTAGGGTGGAAACCGGTCATCCATTCCCTGCCCAGCTACGGATTTCTCAGTTTACAAGGCATCCTTTCTGCTATCTGCATCCCATGGAGCTGTCCCACAATTAAAGGAAAACTCTTAAGACTCTGAAGCTGAATTCTCCAAGGCTGCTGAACCCAGAACTTGGGGCCAAGCTACGCATGACGAATGACACTTGAACAGCAAGTGTATTTCTCCCTGTTCACTTGCCCTCCACTCAATCCACTTGCCGTTCAAGTGTCATTCGTCATGTGTAGCTTGGCCCTTGGTTCCAGTGCTGGAACGGTTCAAGCAATACTAAAGGGATTGCCCCCCAAAGCACCGTGTGCCCTCTGCCCCCATTACCAAGCAACCACAACTCACTCGCACTTTGGGGGATTTGTGAGGGATGCAGTTTTCAGGTCCTGCGGCACGTGATCCTGGGAGGCTTTATGACCCCCAACCCTTCTCCTCTGCAAAATTAAGCCCTGCTGGATCCCCCCAAAGGACTTGCGTACAATCGGTGCCAGTGCAGACCCGCCCAGTAGTACCCTCCCTTCTCTGTCACAGAGCAGCGTCCTGCAGCTGCCCATGGAGTTCGGCAGCTGCGCTCCACTGAATGCCAAAGCCCCTGGAGCCACACACAGAACAGCAACACTGAAGGCACAGAGTTTACATACTTGACGGCTGCTGCTCTGGAAGCTTCAAGGAAACCAGCAGGGGGTGGAGGGGATCTGCCGCCTGTCCGGCTCCCAAGTGGGTCACAAGCTCGTGAGCCCAGGCTGTTCCCAGGCCCTCTGCCCAGCCGGCGCACGCTGCTTCCCCACTCTCCGCCTGGGCTTAGGAAGGGGCTGGAGCAGCTCACCCCTTTCCCTGGCTTCCTAACTCGAGCTAGATTTGCTTCAGGCAAAGCAGTCTGCAGTTGATTCTCCCAGCCCCAGCCAGGCCGTTCTTAAAGACACAGGCCCTGCATTTGCTGGGCAGCAATAGCAGAACTGGACACTGGGTACTTGCGTGCTGTGATATCACAACCAAGGCAAGGCAGCTGAGTTGCATGCAGAGCAAACCCCAAGAGTTTTGGACCCTACGTACACCAAATTGGAGTCCACACTACGTCCTCCTTACTCAGCCTCTGCCAGGATTGTTAATAGTTGCCAACTTTTTGTTTTATTGGCTCCGTTCTTTTCAGCAGCCCAGCAGGCAGATTTTAAAAAGAAAAACATTTATACCTCTTGTTTTTCTAACCAATGGGGACCCAAAGCTTCATTCTCCCATTCTTCCAGATCCTAGCCTGACACTCTAACCACTATACCATGCCAGTGACTTTTTAGTTAAGTGATGCTTTTCCTGGAACAGAAACAGAAGCAATAAAGTTTCACTCTGTGTGTCACAGGATACTGGCGCAGGAGCTGAGATCTTCGCTATCCCTTAGCCTCACCTACCTTAAAGGGTCAGTGTTAGGGTTACCAGCCTCCAGGTAGTGGCTGGAGATCTCCCGGAATTACAACTGGTCTCCAGGCCACAGAGATCAGTTCACCTGGAGAAAGTGGCTACTTGGGGGGGGGGCGGACTCTGTGGAATTATGCCATGCCAAGGTCTTTTCCCTCCCTGAACCCCACTTTCTCCAGGTTTCACCCCCTAGATCTCCAGGAATTTCCCAACTTGGCAACCTTAGTTGGTGTGGAGATAAAGTGGGAACCATGTTCACTGCCCTGAGCTCCTTGGAGGAAGGGTGGGTGGAAATAAAATTCAGTAAGCGAGAGCGGGAAAGCTGGCCCTGAAGGGCTTCGGAGGACAAGCTAGAACAGAGGGATGGAAAGAACGCCCAACCAAATCCATTTTCCACTCATCATTTAATAAAATAGGATGATGTATTTGCTTGGTAACCTGCCCAGGCCCAGAATGTCAGCTGGAAGTGAGAACTGAAGCTGAAGCCAGTTTCTTCCTCCCTCCTCCCTCTCTGCATTGTAAAACCCCACCTCTAAACCCAGTTGTGTTGTCATTCTCAGGAGCTAGAGGGGGAGAAAGCACTCTGCATATACTCAGCAGTATTTATGTATTCTAAGCTGATTCCTGGAACCAGTTCCAAGGGCAAGCCAGTTTGATTCTTGGCCAAAATGCTGAACTGGTTCACACACATATACAAGGAACAAGATATACAAAAGGAAGCACTGCTTCACACGATGCATTATTACCTTGTGGAACTCACCACCACAGGATATATTAATAGCCACTTCCTTTAAAAGACAGCTCTAAAAGGGGGTTAGGAAATCTTATGCACGGGGCTTTCATTAGCTGTTAGCCATGATGGATAACGGAACTTCCATATACAGAGGCAGTATGCTTAATGGAAACCCCACTATACACCTCTGTGTTATCTGCCATGAAGTTGCTCCTGATTTATGGTGATCCTATGAAATAACAATCTGCAAAATATCCTATCGTTGACAGATTCGCTCAGGTCCTGCAAACTGAAGGATGTGGCTTCCTTTATTATCCATCTCATTTTGGGTCTTCCTCTTTTCCTACTGTCTTCAACTTTCCTAGCACTGTCTTTTCCAGAGAATCTTGGTCAAATCCACATTACTCATTCTAAGTCGCATGTTCCCCGTATTTCCCACACAATCCCGAGTGCCGGTCACATTACCTCATTAAACAGATGCATTTCATTCGCATTTCTCCTGAATATGTGGTCACAGGTTTTCAACGGGAGTTTCACGGTGGCCGTGAATGGGCCAATGCGCAATTTACGTGGTTTTTTTAAAAAACCACCCCCCTTGCTGTCTCTCCGGCCGTTCCGAGAGTTCCTATTGGCTGATTCAACTTGCAAGTGCTCCGTAGTCTGCAAAAGACTGTTTTTGACTTCATAGCATTGGATTTATTGATTATGCTGTTTCTGAATCAAATCTAGTAGTTTGAAAAATCATTTTGGGGTGAATCCACCCTCAGAACGGACTCGCGAAACTTCCTTTTTAACTGTTTTTTATTTTTTTTATTTTATATTACTGTAATATCGAAATTATGAAATATCGAAATAATGACACTCCAAGGAAGTGAAACTTCAGTAAAATTCAGGCACTGAACTGTCCTGCATAGGAAATGCCCACGAAAGCTTTCCAAATGCTTCCAAATTTCCAAAAAAGAAACGGGAGAGAGCCATCAGTGCTGTCAGTGGGGGAAAGAGAGGCAACATTATCTTCAATGATGTTTCTTTATAAGGAAAGATCGAAATAACGGAAAAGTGCGCTCAAAAAAATAAAAAAAAATGGGCGGGAAAAAAAGGTCCCGCCCAAAAAAGCGGTTTTCGAGCGGCCGTGTGACTGGAGGGACGCGCGAGAAAGACGGATTGGAAGCAGGAATGTGAACGAAGAGGAAAAAATCGTGGATTGGAGGCAAACGGAAGATATCCGATAAACATGCGGGTAATGGGTTAATGTGGATTCGACCTTTGTCTTCTCATGATGTGACCATAGTACAATAGCCTCAGTTTAGTCTTTTTAGCTTGTAGGGAGAATTTGGGCTTGATTTGAACTAGAACCCACTATATAGCATGAGGGTAAAATCTCCTACGATCTTTTTCAAATCTGTCTCACCTGTTTCCCAAATTTAAGTGGTACCTGTGCATGTGCGCGCACGCGCGCACACACACTGTCCTCAAAGGTGCAATTAGCTCCCAAGGCACAAAAGAAAAAAGACAGATACCAGTAGCTCACACACACACACACAGTCCTCAAAGGTGCAATTAGCTCCCGAGGCACAAAAGAAAAAAGACAGATACCAGTAGCTCAACATAGTTGTTATCTGTTGCATTATCTTACTCTCACTGTATCATACTTCTACTTACATAATATCGTCTGCTTTTTAACCTGACACGTGTAATACTTACGCTTTTTTTTTAAATTAGTCTGGCTTTGTTTTAAATTCCTGAAATTTTACCCCTATTCCATTGCTTATTAGCTATTTCACTCTATTGATTGCATTGACTTATACTATGTAACCCACCTTTAAAGGCAGACTATAAATAACATAAATGAATAAATAGTGGTGGGATTTACATCCTCAGTGACTTCAATGGACTGAGAAGGATGTAACTCTCCTTCGGATGGAACTGCAAGTTTTTTACAGGCAAACAGACATCAAGGATTTGTGACCAGGTTTGTGACCTCAAAACAGACATGACAGGACAAAAGAGTAGGGAAGAGATTTATTTTTTAGATGTTATGTTACCTCATCCATTCTGAAAGGGACTGCGGGCAGCAGCCATGGTCCCCTCTGCTTCATCCTCACAGCAAGTGTTGAGCAGATGTGACTGGCCCGAGGTGAGCTTCGTGGCAGAGATCTGAACCTGGGTCTGGTCATAGTCCTAATCATTACACCACAGTGTCTTGAGGTGGACCAGGGGCCAGGCAAGGGCACTGGGGAAGAGCTTTGTTTTGTTTTACACCTATGCAGGTGTAAATAGCAGGCAAGGTAACAATCACCCCCCCCCCCCCAAAAATCCGGCTTAATTTTTTTTAAAAAAGCAGTGTGGAGAGAAAGCATTTCCTTCGCCCGTTCTCCTGCAGTTGCTTTTTTGTAGCTAAACTTCTGAATACTGTTGCTTGGCCCTTAGTCATTAAGCTACGCCTTGTTCATGGAAATGGCAACCCTTGAACCCAGGATTTTATCACTTGTAGTTCTTCCTCGCCCCTGTGCTATTCCAGCCCTTCTGGAAATGGTATAGACCTTTTGCCTCTGGGAACACCTACAGTTTGCAGTCTCTTTGCACTGGAGACCCAACTCTCTCTTCCCCCACATCTCAAATCCCCCAGTCGTGTTTCTGTCCTCTTTATGCAAGAGATAATTTCAGAACGCTGAGGACTGCAGGATTAACTGGAGTTTCCCAGCTGCGGCCTGTTCCACCTCTAGGGTCATATACCCTGAAAAACAGAAAAATCCCCACTCCTCACCTCTGAACAAGCTCGAGCCAGCTATGCTGACTGAGATTGCAGCCAGACAGAGCGCACACAGGCAGCTCCTGCCCAGAAATGTCCCTTCTCCTCTCAACTTATGTGTGCATCCACATACTTCAATTAATAAATAAACACACCCCTCAACCACCTCCTCCTACAGGTACAGTTGTACTTGAACAAGTGCACATATTCCTAGAGCACTGTTTGCTGTTTCTTTCTCCAGAGTAGGAGGCCTGGGTTTGAGTCCCACTGCCTGCTGGCTCTTCTATTCCGTCGGCTCCTAATTATCATATAAGGTCATAGTGCAGGTGGCACCTCATGAACTGCCAAGCAGCCCTGGGTTCCACTTTTGCCTACTTTTCTCCCTTGTAAAAGTTTGTACTAAATCTTCTGCTATTATCCAGGCAAGTATATTCTGCATTGACATA
Source organism: Eublepharis macularius (assembly GCF_028583425.1). Lineage (NCBI taxonomy): Eukaryota > Metazoa > Chordata > Lepidosauria > Squamata > Eublepharidae > Eublepharis > Eublepharis macularius. Next base: position 22,716,808 of record NC_072802.1, read on the forward strand.
GCTTCATACTTCATTGTAACCCTCATAACAACAATACTAACATAATTACTGATCTTATCACACTTGAGGGAAGTTTAAATTGCCCTCAGTGAAAATGGTCACATGGCTGGTGGCCCCGCCCCCTGATCACCAGACAGAGGGGAGTTTAGTGGCGCGGAGGGCAATCTAAACTCCCCTCTGTCTGGAGATCAGGGGGCGGGGCCACCAGCCATGTGACCATTTTCAAGAGGTGCCAGAACTCCGTTCCACCACATTCTAGCTGAAAAAAAGCCCTGATCTTATCACATTTGAGGGTGGGGCAGAGGCTGAAAGAGATTTCTCTAAAGCCTCCTGTGGGGGGGGGGGAGACTCAAAGGGGAAGGGGACATCTCCTAGGTAATGACTCATTCCCTTAGTCACTCAAACAAGGCAACAGACTGTGAGCTTCTTGGGACAGAAACCTAAAGTTCCACCTGACAGAGGCTACCGAAGCAGGGCGGAAAGTAGACGGTGATGGTGAGCAGATCTAGGCAAATACATTGCACTCTCTTTCCACCCAACCAATCTAGCTGAGATGTAGTGGTTAGAGTGTCAGAGGCAGAAAGCCAGGGTTGAAATCTCCCCAGTGTCTAAAAGCTCACTGGGTAACCATGAGCCCATCATTCTCTCAGCCTAGCCTACCTCGCAAAGTTGCTGTAAGAATAAAATGAGGAAGGAGGATTAGATATGCCCCTCTGTATTCCTCAAAGACAAAGATGGGATGAAAGTGCGCTAGAGAGACAGAACTTCCTGGCATGATAGACTTACACCCTTGTTTGCCTAGAATGTCACAAATTTGTTCTGCTCTTTTTCTCAGAAACTAAAGCAGCGGTTTCACAGAACCACTTCACACAATGCTGGATGGGAGAAGGATGTCTGAATGCATGGTGTTTAGTATGGAGTCAGCAAGGAACAACAATGGAATGACGGGAAATAAAATGGCTGCTCTGGACATACCTTCAGTTTCCAGGTTCCCAGAACAAGGTAGGAATCCGGGTGGCCAGAACTCCAGGCCCTCACAGAACTTTGCAAAAGCTTATCAAAGGTCATCTATTGCTTCAGCTTCTCTGTCTCCCACATAACAAAAGCTCTTGTTGAAGGTGGGCAACTAGTTTTCAAATTGCCTATGATCAGAAGCGCTGATCAGAAAAAGCAAAAAGACCTCCCTTTCTGTTTTCTCCTTATCTTCCCATTATGAAAACTGACTTCAGCTTCCCTGCCAAGATAACAGTAAATGAATCCACCCATACCAGCCCATCTGCCTGACCACCCTCATATACTCCAAGGCAGGAGTCATTTTCTCTGAACTTTATAGCAGAAGAGTATGCAAGAATCCACAGCGGCTGAAAGGCACCCTCTAAGCTAAGGCTTTAGGCTAAAGATAAAGCAGTCAAAAAAATTCAAAAGCAGTGTAGCAACAAGCCGGCTGTATTATCAGTTCGGTTAAGTTCCACCCCATAACAGTAGATGGAACATGTATGTGGGCCACTTCAAGCCTCAAGGTTTATATGCATAAAAAAGCACTCTGTACATGCAAAAACCTTACTTGTTTGCAAACATGCACGTTAAACATGTCTATGGGCCAAGGAGCTGTATTAATGACTGATCCTCACTGTGTTTGCATTTATTTATTTAGATTTTTACTCAAGGGCTTCTGGCAAGATACAAATCTTCCAGTGTGTTCTATACTCAGGGGAAAGTAAAGAAGCAACCAAAACAGGCCACAAAGCTACCGAAGACTACTTCCAGTGTTTGGACTGCGCACGAGTTGTATGTCATCTGGTAGGGAACAGTCTCCAGATGTGAGGATGTATGATTTGAGGTGACCCAAAGATTGTTTTCCTTTCCTTTCCTTTATCCCTTAGAAGCTCCTTGATACATAGATCTTTGAGTAGTAGAGTTATTTAAACCTATTGCTTCAGGGACATAAAGACTGGTATAAATTTTGCAACTGCCAGTGTAAAATCCCTATCACTCAATAAAAAGAGTATTATCTCAGACACAGATAGTCCATGGCAGTCAATTAAAAGAGGAGTAACATAAGGCAGCAAAGATTGTTTTGGGCTACAGCTCTTCCCCCAGTTTCTGCATGTGCTTTTCCCGTGGGGGCACCTTACTTTGGAGCTGCTAGCACAAGAACTGGGCTTTGGACCAGGAAACAGCATTGTTTCACTTGGACCGCAAAGTCTCCTGAATGTGGAGATGTATGATATGTGGTGGTGCAAACTTTATTTTGGGGTGCAGAGGTTTTAAATTACCCTCAACATTTGTAGTTGGGCTTGTGAAGAGGAAATGTGAATAAGGAGTTGGAAACCAACTTCAGCCTGCTAACTTCTCCGGTATAGGAAAGGATCTCTGTGCCTATAGCCTGTCCTGAAAGATGACCGCTCCCGCTCATGGGCCCTGGTGGAAGGCCTGTCCTTGCTTACAGACAGTACCTCCACTTACAATAGCTACTTACCAGCAACACCCAGCAGAGATGCAATTCAACTACAGAGTGAGCATGCATTGGTTCTTCCTAGACAAACAAATGTATGTGCATTCACTGTAATGCTAACAGGGCTACTGTAAACCAGCAAAACAAGTTTCAAAGGGTGACTCCAGCAGCCGGAATTCCTGTGCAGATTTAACACTATCACATTGGGATTCAAAAGAGATATGTGGTGGCTAAACTCATGAGAGGAAAGAATTGTTACTTTCCCCCTTGGGGACAGCAGCCTAAATAGCCCAGTTTACCCTGGGCTTGTTGGAGCTCGGGATGGAGCTACACAGGGTCAGCCACGGCCAATACTTGGATGGGAGATCACCAAATAAGACTGAGGTTGCTATGTGGAGAAAGGCAATGGCAAACCACCTCTGCTCGTTTGTTGCTTGGATTGCCCCGTGGATGGGGTTACCTTGATTCTCCCCCCTCCTGAGGTTTATGTGCTCAATTCATCTAGCTCCGCTGTTTCATCCCACTCTGATTGGATGCACCCCTCTGCCAGGCAGAAAAGATCCAGATGTCAGGGACTCTCCTGCAGTGCCACCTGCAGGAATTTAAGGCAACCTGCAGCTTCCCATATCTTGCAATCCTACCCCCCACCCCCCACCCCTGGCCAGACTTAATCCCTCCATATGGAAAAATTTCCAAGGATGCAAGATGGGGATACAGGAAGCAGGAGGATTCCACCAAGACCTCCCTACCAGCCCACCCCCTGGAATGGCCACCCATGGGCTGTCTTAGACAACTAACTGCTACTGCACATCTGGACAGCATGTGCACATACCCAGAGCTGGCGCACAGTTGTTGCTACTCCACACAGAAGGCACATGCAAGGCACGAACACTCTCCAGACCCTCTCCCCCTCCACAGTGTCTCTGAAGAGCCAGGGGTATGTGCTCTTAATTCCTGCAGGGAGTTGGCACCTTTTTAATTTTTTTACCCGTACTACCACAGGCAGCTGCCAAATCTACACTTATGGCTGAACCAGCCCTGCATGCACACCAAGGTCCCCATTGAAGCATCGCTCTTCCTCCACAGCCAAGCCGCTGAGTGAAAGCTCTGGATAATGTTCACGAATCTGCCCGTCCTTTCCTGGAACTCCCCCCTGCCAGCTTTCAAATTGATCACATGGAGAGAGAACTGATGGGGAGATCCAGAACAAACACTTCACAATTTCAGTTATTTTTAACCCCTGACATTAGAGTTGGCACACACAAAAAAACACCCCACACGGTTCTGAGTCTGCAAAACCTTTTAAGAACGTGCCAGTCAGAGGCAGGGGACGCCATGACATGTTTTCCAGTGAAAACCGCTGAAAGAAATCTCTATGAAAAGGAACACTATCCTCCCATTTCTGGTCAGCTGGGAAAACACAAAAGACCCCAAATGGATTTCAATGCTAACCAAGATTATACGGCTACTATTGCTGTAAATGGTACCTTTAGGTCCCTCTTGCCAGCCAAGTCCTCAGTGTGTTGACAGAAGAGGCCAATTTTTTTCCATCTTTTGGAGACCAGGTAACTTCGATGTGGAAACGATCTTTCAGGGTCTTACAAGGTGCAGTCTAATCCCTCATGTTATTCAACCTCTGTAAAACCTTTAGGAGAAATCATTTGTAGCTTTGGGACTGGATGCCATTCAAATGCTAAATGTGGATTGGTGTTCATTAATATGAACACTGTGCTATCAAAGGAGGCAGAAGTTCTGCAGGTGATGCTTTCCCCAAGAGGTGCAGTGATGGGAGAAGGCTTCGCTAGCTGAATTTCTCCTTGGGCTGATGCTAAAAGCCCGAGAATGTTTACAAGAAAGGAAAACAAACAGGTAGTACAATCCATATGTTACATTTTCAGTTCTTTCCAAAAGGTACTTTCTGCTCACACCAGCATCCTCTCTTCCATACCACTAAATGGTGTTATCCAGGGCTTTTTTTCTGGGAAAAGAGGTGGTGAAACTCAGTGGGTTGCCCTCAGAGAAAATGGTCACATGGCTGGTGGCCCCGCCCCCTGATCTCCAGACAGAGGGGAGTTGAGATTGCCCTCCACAGCGCGGAGGGCAATCTAAGCTCCCCTCTGCCTGGAGATCAGGGGGCGTGGCCACCAGCCATGTGACCATTTTCAAGAGGTTCCGGAACTCCGTTCCCCCGCGTTCCTGCTGAAAAAAAGCCCTGGTGTTATCTGTTTAAAAAAAGCAGTGTTGCCCTATCACATTTTTTAAAATTTATTCTTTTTTAAACATATAACACAAACCCTGTCAAACTACTTTCTCCCTCCCACAGACCCACCCTAAACAGAGGGGAGGGGGGAAAGGTGGGGCAACAAACGTCAAGGGAGGAAGTCAAGAAGAAAAGGGGGGAAGAAGGGGGAAGTGAACCTTGTTCAGCAGATAAAGTAAGTTGTAAATTAATTTTCACAAAGCTCTAAAAATTTGTCCCTATATAAACTTAGAACTGGGCTGCATAATTGGAAGGTTCTCTTCGTCCCCAATCCTGTGACATGAATGTCCCTCAACAGTTCCTCCATGAGTTAGAGGAATCCCAAGAGCAACGGGGGGCAGGGAGGAGAGAACAGATAGAAATTTGGGGGGGGCAGAATGATCTACCACAAGCGGAGAGACAGATTTGGATCCAAGACATTTTCTTTAACACTTAAGAGTTGATATCAATCTTCACATACATGCATAATCCTTACAAATACCCTATATTGTTCTATTTATTTACATTATTAATAGTCTGCTTTTCTCACGGATACTCAAGGCAGATTACAGTGTTAGTCAATGCAATCAATGGCTGGGACATAAAATAAACCATGCAATTGGTTACGGATTGCAGACATTTGAAAAGGAGCAGAAATCCAATACAGAGCTGAAAACAATGCTAAAGCAAAGCATAAACAATGAAACATGACCTATTAAATGATGCAGAAGTTACCCAGTAGGCGCATACTTAAAGCAACATACAGTATACATTAGTATAATCCACTATTCCTGCCCCTTTACCAAAGCCTCTCTCTGAACCATTTCCTTATAGGGCAGCCCTCCTACCTGTGTAAAAAAGCTCTCCTGAATAATACAGATTCTAATTCAAGTCAGGTTATTCTTATTGTGTTTAGCCATGGGTCGTTACGAGTCCTTTAGCTGTTATTTCCAGAGAATGCAATCTGCACTGTTTGGCAATTTTATTGTGTGTATTCATGCAGCAGTGTGATGCATCGCCCAGGAGGAAAACACTAAGAGAAAGAGAACCCTAGATTGTCATAGGAATGCTCCCACTGGAGGCAGGGCATTCAGAGCGACGAGATTCCTTAGGAAGCAGGAGAAAGGTAGGGCAGATGAGCCATAAATTGGTTCGGCAAACATGCTCCTTTTGAGGCGCCCTGCTCTGGAAGATGCTCTCAGCAAAGGGAGTTGTTGTATATTATGGGGGTGCCTAAGCAGCTAAGGGGGCAACAATGAGCGGCATCCATGAACAACATACGCAGCAACAGAAGGGAAGCTTTCTTCCATGCACAACTCAATAAGCGCACCTCCTTTGCACCCAGAAGATCTCCAACTGGGTGCACGTTACATTCCTCCCAGGCTTGTGCAATCTACATGCACTTGCAAATTCTGCACAGGGAACCCAATTCGCAGGCATGCAGAGGGCCCAATTGGTGTGTGAGAATATGGGGGTTCAGCCTTCCTCCCCTCACCACTTTAATCTGAAATGGAGGTTTCTCCAGTGGGCCAAATAATACTCCCCAGAGTCACGGCTGGTCAGGAAATCAGCATGGGGGAAAGGCCCAAGTATCCTCTCCATGCACCACAGCCTCCACTCACAAACCCACGTCTGGCTGACTATGAAGTTAGGCCCAGGCTGCTGCGGGATCGGTCCTTGGCATCTCCAGTTCAAAGGGTCTCAGGAGTTGGGAAAGCTCTTTTTAGTCACTCACAGTAGCCAAGACTGAGTCTTGTCCCACTATAAGGCTCTGGGTTTAAAAACAAAATGAGGTAATGGGCAATAAAACTGAGACAGTGAAACAAGGAAAGAAAAGCCCGTGTAGCAGGTGAAGTGTTGGACCCCTACACAGCAAGTGTGTAGAATTTGAACCAGGGACTTCTTGTTTCACAGCTCAGCTTCTATGCTATAATCTCCCATTCCTGATGAATGATGGCAGTCCAAACCATGTCCTTTTTGCACCAAGTGTGGCTAGACTGTTAAATACAAACGTGGGTTCAAATCCCTGGTCGGTAAAGAAACTGAGCAGCCTTGGGCTAGTCACAGGATAGTTGCAAAGATAATGTCCTGCCTCACAGGGTTGATGTGAGCATAAAATGGAGGAGGGGAGGTCCATGTATACTGCCGTGATGCCTTGAAGCAAGGGTGGGATACAAATGCACAAAAATCAATAACCACCTGTATGCATCCTCAAGTGCCACAGGGGAAAGGTGGGCAGCAAATATTACACCAGAAGCAGAAGTGGGGTAGAAACAAAGGGGAAACACCCAACAAAATGCCTTCCTCTTTTAAAGTTACTATCCAGTCACTTCCTGCCAGAGGCGTCTTCCCTGTTGTCCGTTTTCTCGCTTCCATTTTTATCTCACCCTCCTCCAAGATGCTCAGGGCAGTATGTGTGCCCCCCTCCCCATTTTATCCTCTACACACACCCTGTGAGGTTAGGTTAGGCTGAGAGAAAGTGAATAGCCCAGTGTCACCCACTATTTATTTATTTATTTATTTAATTGCATTTTTAGACCGCCCTCCCCGTCAGACGGGCTCAGGTCGAACTGGAGATTTGAACCCGAACCTCACGGCCTGCCACTTATTTCATTAGCTTGAGAATAAGCATGAAATTTCTTCATCCATCACATAGCAAGCTGAGAGGATTTGGACACAGAAGTCATGGAAATAAACAGAAAGGAGAGACTGGCCAATGGGCAGGCAGATGGCCAGTAGATATTCTACTCTTTCACTGTGACAGAAGTACCAAAGGGTAGCTAAAGTCCATTTTGCCCAGGCATCACAGTTAACGGTATTCAGCCGTATGACCAAATCCCTGAGAAATTGCTGCTTCGCATGACTTCACCCTCAGCTGCCGTTCCTGAGGAAACCGCATGTTTACATGGGAGAGGCCAAGCAGCCAAGAGCCCCCTCCCCTGCTGGGAGCTCCTCATGCCGAGCATTCATTTGAGAGTTCAGCACACCACTGAAGGAAATGACAGTTACGTTGGGTCTCTGACCAGTAGATAATGTTGCCACATTTCAGCAAAAAACTGATAACCTCCACATTATACATTTAGACATTTACAAAATCCCCCCTCCCCCAAAAAGATAATGACTAAATATCTTATCCAAAGTATGTGGATACTGCTCAAGTCCTCAGTGAGTGGAAATTTGGTTATGATGCACTGGAAGAAACTCGAGATCTTCTTTTTACAAGGATACTGGCACATAGGGCTAAGCACATCTGAGCATATGCAGAGTTGCTTCCCACCATAAAGAGAAATTTTTAAAGCTAGCCTATTGTGAAGCCTAACCTGCATCACAGGTTTGTTGTGAGGATAAAGTGACAAAGAGGAGAATGTGATAAGCCACTTTGGGTCCCCACTGGAGACAAAGGCAGAGTATAAATGAAGTAAATAAATAACATAAGATGAGCCCCATGGCACAGAGTGGTAAGCTACAGTACTGCAGACCAAGCTCTGCTCACGACCCGAGTTCGATCCTGGAAGAAGCTGGGTTAAGGTAGCCGGCTCAAGGTTGACTCAGCCTTCCATCCTTCTGAGATCGGTAAAATGAGTACCCAGTTTCCTGGGGGTAAAGTGTAGATGACTGGGGAAGGAAATGGCAAACCACCCTGTAACAAAAAGATGCAACGTCCCACCATGGGTCAGTAATGACCTGGTGCTTGCACACCTTTGCTTTTACCTTTTAAATAACATAATGGTAACTCTCATGCACACACATTCACAACATGAACAGTTTAGCTGAATTTTCTTTACATGCAACCGGGCAATAGGAGAAAACTTTGGTCTGGCCCCTAAGATTCAGAAACCACAACACACTTCAATGTATGAATTTTGAAACCCTGCTCGTTCGTTCTCTCTCCGCTCCCAGGTTCAGCCATTCCCAAGAAAACCTGTAGGTGGCAGCAGCAACCTATGGTCAGGGAGCAGACAGATGGGCTGTGTCTCCTCATCTGTGAGGAAACTGCATGTGTTATTTTACATTTTATTGACTTACTCGTTCTAACATTTATTTCCTTCCATTTACATCCTGCCTTCTTCATCGTAAAATGGAGATTTAGACAGATTACCAAAAGAAGTAAAGCCACCCAACCAATAGTCAGTCACTGATATCACTTCCTTTGAGTTGGGTTGCCAACTCTGGGTTGGGAAATTCCTGGAGATTTGGGGGCGGCTCCTGGGGTGAGGGGAGCTCAACAGGGATGTGATTCCATAGAGTCCATCTTCCGAAACGTCCACTTTCTCCAAGGGAACTGATCTCTGCAGTCTAGAAATCAACTTGTAATAACGGAAAAACTCCAGCCTCCACCAAGCAGTTGGTAACCCTATGAGGACAATCTGTTACCTCATAGAATGACAAACATATACAAATTGCTACCAGTTTGCCACAGCTTCTGTGTCTTTAACAAGCGCAAAACAGCCATCAATTCAGCAGGTGCAGTTTTGCCCAGTACTAACTAACAACACTGGGCAAAGCTTCTCCTGCTAAAAGTGTGGTGTAGTGGTTAGTGTTGGACTAGGTCTGGAAGGCCCAGGTTCAAATCCTTACTCTGCCATAGAAACTCACTGAGTGACCTTGGGCCAGTCACACACACTCAGCCTAACTTTACCCTACTAGGTTGTTTTTGTGAGGATAACATGGTGAAGAAGAGAACAATGTCTCTTGAAAGGAGGGATGTAAATGAAGTAAATAAAATAAATAACCCATATGCCCACTCATACAGGAACATATGAAGGTGTTTTATAAGCCACTGGCCCGTCTAGCTCTGTACTCCCAACTGCCAGCATATCTGGCACAGACAGGCCATTTCCAGCCAACAGCCCTTTCTTTGGATGTGGCAGACACAGAATATGGGGACGTTGGCAACACACAACAGGTGTCTGTCACTGAACCTTGGTATCTTCCCAACACATCAGCTCCCCCCTCACAGGTCAGGCTGGTGGTCCACCTAGTGCCATGTGGCCTGCACTGACTAGCAGGGTTTCAGACACAGACAGATCTTTCCTGCAACAAGTACCCTTTAACTGGAGAGGCCAGGGCTTGAACTTGGAGCCTTACGAGAATATGAAGCCGCCTGACACTGAAATGGACCGCCGGATCATCACAGTCAGTATCATCTATCCAGGCTGGCAGTGTCTGCCCAGACTCTCTTTCACATCACCTACTATCGGACCCTTTAACTGGGCATGCCCAGGATTGAACCTGAGTCCTTCTGCATGCAAGGCAGGTGCTTTCCCAAAGAGCCACAGCTGCTCTGGCAGTGGAACCGTCATTGAAGGCACAGGGTGTCAAAAGAAAGGGCGACAATACACAGACAAAGACATACCATCCGCAGAAGGTCCATCGAGGAGTTTGCTGCCAGCCAGCATTCCTGGGGGAATGAGATCCCCCTCCCCAAGAGCTGCCTAGGAAATGACTTCTATCTGCCACTGTCCAGCGCTCACTATATGGATGCTTGGAATTCTGCCTCCACTTGGCCCCGGCTCCTGGTCTGGGTGCATCTTCAGAGAAATAGCTGTTCTAGTCCAGGAGATGAACCCCAGAGGGGAGGGATTATCTCTGAATACAAGTTGCACAGTGCGCAACTCTCTTTCACTCGTCTTGTGCGAACACAAAATCGGGGGGTGGGGGGGGGAGATAATTCTCTGCACAAACACACTTGGTTCATTCAGCCAGGCAAAGCTCGGGGGAGCCTCCCAGCCCGCTTCAGCCTCCTTCCCCCAACTGAAGCCACACCTCGTGCCAGCAGCACCCAATGCCCTCTGTGTGAATGCAAGCCTTGCCTGCTGCCTTGGGGCATTGCCAATAGGCACACTGTGCTTGGTACTTTGGGGAAATGTTGCAGAGGAGGGGGGTGGAAAGGTCTATAAGAGGGAGTCTTATTGGATCTCCAATGTGAAGAGGCTGAACTGAGCCCTTATTATCCATTCTGTTCCTGAGCCTTGCTTGCCAGAGACGGCAGAGTGTAGAAAGCTCCCCTTTTTGACAGAACTGAGGAGAAGAGCGCTTCTATCAGAGGCTGGTAGTGGCTAAGAGCATCATGCTGATTAAAACAGCCAAAATCTAAGCAGGTGTTGTTATCAGGAAGTTGAGCAACAAGTGAGCAATTCCTAGAGCAGCCAATTTTAAAAACATTCCTTGGTGCCCTCAGATCCGTGGTGTGGGGGCTGCCATTCTGGGGGTGCTGCAACCAAAACATGGGCGAGTTCAATAGATATCCATCATTTCTCTACATAATTAGGCCTCGTTTTTCTCCCCAATGGGGATCCCAAACAGGAGAAGAGCGCTTCTATCAGAGCGCAAGCAGCTTACATCATTCGCCCTTCCTCCATTTTATTCTCACAACAACCATCGGCAGGGGTCACTTCATAGAAAAGGAGCTGGAGGGACTCATTAGCCTAACTCATTAGCGTATGCCACGCCCCTTGACATCACCGGAAATGTGTCATTGGCATAACTGACTTGCATGTGCCACACCCCCTGACATCACCTATCCTGGCTGTTTTGGACCCAATCCTGGCCATTCAGGGCTGAAATTGGGCCCAAAATGGCAAAAAGGGGCTGAAAATGGCCAAAAAGGGGCCGAAAATGGCAACGATCAGGCCGCTGCTGAGTGTGAGAGTGATCCACCATCTGTCAGAGGCCCAATCCGGGCCTTTTCAGCCCCAATCGAGGCTGAAATGGGCCCCAAATGGCTGAGAGTCAGACGGGCAGGGCCACTTACCTGAACTGCGTTCCTTCGCATTCCCCTTTGAAATGAGCCCTGACCATCAGCATATATTACACCACCTGCTCTTACAGTGAAATCCTAAACAGAGTTACTCCAGTCTAAGCCCACTGACTTCAGTGGGCTTAGACTGGAGTAACTCTGCTTAGAATTTCACTGTTAGGCTCCGGCTGCAATGCAGACATTTCACTACCATCCACCCAGTGTGCTCTCAGTTCCACTCACCACTACATTTTCTAGCTAGAAACCTGGATAGCTAGGAACTTGGATGGCCCATTCACACATGCAGCCATCAAGTGATGAACATGTATGCCCAAACCACCAGCCTCGAGCCTTACCAGTTTCCATTTCTGCTCACCTTAACAAAACTTTTTGCCTTTTCCCAGGGCTTTTTTTCTGGTGGTGGTGGAACTCAGGACAGCACAATGGCATCACTTTGAGTCAGCTGGAACAAGGCGGGAGTTTTTTAAAGTTTAAATTGCCCTCAGCAAAAATGATCACATGGCCAGTGGCCCCGCCCCCTGATCTCCAGACAGAGGGGAGTTTAGATTGCCCTCCGCGCTGGTGGCTTGGAGGGCAATCTAAACTTCCCTCTGTCTGGAGATCAGGGGGCGGGGCCACCGGCCATGTGACCATTTTCTAGAGGTTCCAGAACTCCGTTCCACCACGTTCCAGCTGAAAAAAAGCCCTGCCTTTTCTTATTAAATCCTGGCCCAAATCACAAGGGCTGTGGGAGGAATCAATCCCCCAATGCTGGACATCCTACATCCACAGCCAATCCTTGAGCAATAATAATATAATAGTAACAACAATTCATTTGTGCACCACTCTTTTGGACAGATTAGAGCCCTCCCAGAGATCTGTTTTTGTAGAAATCCTGGACTCATATCTTGGATGGCATGTATCCATTACGTGCAAGATAGGAAGGCAAAGAGCGAGACCACCCATTAAGCTGGCTTTGCAAGTAGTTTCTGGCAGAAGCCCTGGATCCCAGGACTGGCTGCTTCTGCCCCAAACCACGCAAACATTTATGTTCTACAACTCTTTCTTCTTTCCTCAAATTTGGCAGCCTGGTTGACCTCTCTTCCCCAACCACCTTTCTTTCACGCTGTTAACATGTTTAAAGTTGGAGGTGAAGGTGGATTTTTAAAATTCTCTTTCAGTTCGAGACAGAGAAACTTATGTTCGTGCCTGCATGGTTCTAACCTGTGACAGAGACATTCTCAAACACACACACACACACACCCCACTCCAGCAAGGGTTTTGTTTTGAAAAACACACTGTTCTGGCGCTAGCCTTAATCGGACACGAGAATCATTATTTTTAACCCTATGAACTATAGAACAGAGGCCTGGCTGAAGGAGAACTCACACAGCACGGGCAGATTTGGAAAAGTTGCATTCTGCATTGTTGGTCCACTTCTGTCCTTGCAGAGGATGACGTGATCTGTAGATATGGACCTGAGAGGAACCAAATGCAACACTGTACAGCCTTCCCATGCCTTTAGTAATTGGGTGGGATCCAGCCAGCTTTTTTGCTCAATCTCGGCCGATCCCCTTCCGTACAGCCTCATCCCATCTGGCTTTTGTCCATGATCCCCAGCAGAGCCTTTTCCGGTGGTCAAAGTGGTTCTCCTCCCTTTTTCGCCACTGGAAAAGCTGGTTGGATCCAACCCACTGTGCACAAGGGAGAATTTTCACAGTACAGCTGGTCACCTTGTGGTGTTGCTGGACTGAAAAGGCTGCAAATGCTCCGTCCCCCCCCCCCCGCAAAGGTCTTCCCAGACTGCCTTTTACGGGTTGGGCTTCACAACACAAAGAACGTTCGGGGAGGTTCCTGGCTAGAAATTCTGTGGCAAGGGAGCCTGAAGGAGCATGTGTGTGTGTGTGGGGGGGGGGGACTAATACAGAGCAGCCAAAATGAACATAAATGGTAGCTTAATGCATTTTAATTTAACTAAGCAGCAGGAAATTAAATTTAACAAAATATAAAAACAAATGCTTACTGTTTCTCAGTCGTCACCCTTCTTGGAACCCTGGAAGGTTTACTTCTCAGTAAGGGCTACTGCCTTCAAGTTTTTTCCTTTATGAAAGCCAGGGTAGTGCAGTAGTTAGACAAGGATCTGGGAGGTCCAGGTTCTAATCCCCACCCTGCCACGGAAGCTTTCAGGTTGACCTTGGGCCAGTCACATGGTCTCAGCCTAACCCACCTCACAGGACCATTGTGAGGAGAAAGTGGAGAAGGAAACACTTTATGTTCCCTTTGAGGAAAAAACTGGGGGATAAATGAACTAAATAAATTATCTCCTTTTTTGCTGCTTTAAATAAAATGAATATTCAGGGAAGAGACCTGGAATTTCCCAGAGGGGGCTATGCTCCCAAAAGCCCTCCTATGGCCACAGCTCTGCAGACAGGCTAAAAGATTAAGTTCACAACACACTGACAACATATGCAGCCTAGCCATAGGTAAATACTATACCTTGGCAGAATTATGCATCTTCCACAGCGCCACTCTCAGGCTGTTCTCCCTGAGAATCCAGCTTTGTTCACTTGCAGCTGGAAGTACAGAAATGGTCTCTAGCTTTTTTGGAGACGAGGAAAGCTGAGAGGGTGGCAATGCAGGAATGCTGGGGGAGGTGGATACCTGAAGAGTCTCTAGTGAGCATGCGCTGCTTCCTCGACACTCATGCAGGCAGGGGAAAAGAGAGGCTGATGAGGAAAGAGCTGGGCAAAATCAAGTGGCACCAGGCCTAACTGTCCCCGTCTGCCTGGTAGTATGGCATGGGGTGGGGGGAGAATCAGTAGGCATCTGAAGACACAAAAATATTGTTTAGGGTTGCAAACTAGGGGTTGGGAATTTCCTGGAGATCTGGGGATGGAACCTGGGGAAGGCAGAGTTTGGAAAGGAAAGGGACCTCAGAGGGGTACAACGTCCACCCTCCAAAGGAGCCATTTTCTCCAGGTGAACTCAACTCTGTAGTCTGGTGATCAGTTGTAATTACAGGAGATCTCTAAGCGCCACCCGGAGGTTGGCAACCTATTTGAGCTATTGGTAGCAATCATCCATTTGCAGTCTCATATTTTCATATGTCCAGGGCTAGTTCTTAGGATTGAAACATTTAGATCATTGGCCAGTCCACTAGAAGAGCCAGCGTGGTATAGTGGTTAGAATGCTGGACTAGGATATGGGAGACCCAGGTTTGAATCCCCACTCTGTCTGCTGACCTTTGGCCAGTCACATACTCCTAGCCTGGTAGTATGGCCAGTCACATACTCCTAAATTGCAAGTAATATAATTGCAGTAAATGCAATAAATGCCACCCCTGCCCGCCAATTAACCAAGCAGCATATTTATTCTTTAAAACATTGTTTTATAAGTATATGAACTTTAAGAAAGCATTGTCTTCTTCACACATATTAAAAAAGGCACACACACCCCACCTAGGGCCAGGCTACAAGTGATGAATGACAGGGAGGAATGACAGGCTACAAGTGACGAATGACAGGGAGGAATACACGTGAGTCTGTTCCCTTGCTAGGCAAGTGTCATTCGTCACTTGTAGCTTGGCCCTCAGTCTTATAGAGAGAACGCTTTCCTAAAACAGCACCCCTCGGTGACCCAAGCAAACATTGTCTGAAAACAAGTATGCTTTCAATTCAGAGGCCTTTTATTCTTATGCAAATATGTGCAGATTTTACTCATTAAAGCACACATAAAAGATCGAGTGAGAAGCCCCCTAATTAAGTATTCCAAATGAAATTAATTTTCAAATGCATATGGAAGAGGCATACACATATCCCTTTGGTCCAACTTTTCGGTCTACAGTTCTCGGGAGTTCCCTTCAAAACACACACAAATGCCTTCTGCTTTTTATACACAAAACTCAAGCGTCTTTCAAGAACTCCGGGTCTGAGGAATGTACTCCCAGAGAATCCTTTCCAAATTCTCATAACAGACCCCTGCTGAAATAAAGCCTGCTATGAAGCTCCTGCTCACATTTCAAGCAGCAAACTACAGGGAAGAAAGACAATCATGAGGGCTAGAAACTTTTTCTTTAAAAAAGGAATAAACTGACATTTCTTTGTTTTGTGCAATGTCCAAATGGAGAGTACGTGCATGAGACAGGGATGCACTGTGTTCCAGAGGATGAGTACAAAGACAACATTTCCGGGGACAGCCTTGGCCCCCTTCAAGTACCCTGCTGCTCTCAGCAAAGTGTCTTGTAGCCCAGAGAGAGACCGCAGCAACTGCACAAGCCAGGTGTGACCTTCGGCTAAACACCAATGGTTCCTTGGAAGGCCAGCACTCCAGGAGCAAGCAACACCATTTGTAGGCCAGAGCTCCTTTTGTTCACTGTCCCGGGGCCAAAGCATGCTTTCTCATGGCCAAATCCCACCCCCTAGGGGATTCCAGCCCGCAATCTGGAAGCGATTTCCCACTCAGAGCTGGACAGTCTGCTTGGGAGTGAATGAAGCGTCTTGGCCCCTACAAACACTTGTGTTCCTTCTGAGTTCCAACAAGCACACTCTCCCTTGGCTTTCACAGCTGCTACCCATGCGCCCACTCCCACTCTCCCCCCCACCAGGAGAATGCAGAGGAAGTCCTTCAAATGGTTAGGGACACAAGGTTTAGGACCCCTGGACCTCCACAGAAACCCTGTTAACACCAAGAGGGTTGACATGCGCTTCCTGAAGCTGAAGGGCTTCAACTTTTTCACCCAGGTTGAACGGTTCTCCCTTCCTCCCTCTTCTGAAAACTCCTCTCCCAGTTCTGCCTCTGTTTGGTCTGCTTCACAGCCAGGGCTCATTTCGAGGGGGAACGCACAGGAATGCAGTTCCAGCAGTTCCGCAAAGAGGTCACATGTCAGGTGGCCCCGCCCACCTGTCTCTTGGCCGTTTTGGGCCTGTTTCGGCCTGGATTGGGGCCGAAATGGCCTGGATCGGGCCTCTGATGGGTGGTGGATCACTCTCCCGCTCATCAGCAGCCTGATCCTGACCATTTCGGGCCCATTTTCAGCCCCTTTTTGCCATTTTGGGCCCAATTTCAGCCCTGAATGGCCACGATTGGGTCCAAAACAGCCAGGATAGGTGATGTCAGGGGGAGTAGCATATGCAAATCAGTTATACTAATGACACACTTCCGGTGATGGCAAGAGGCGTGGCATATGTTAATGAGTTATGCTAATGAGTTCCTCCAGCTCTTTTTCTACAAAATGACCCCTGTTCACAGCCATGGATTTTTCCAAACCAATTAATTACATGTACTTCGTCTCACAACCCTAAACTTCTCACGCCAACGAACAGCAATTCACGGGGGGCGGGGGGGACTTTTAAAATTACAAGTGAAGTAATAAGAGACTCGTGCAGTATCTTAAAGGCTAGTCAATGTATTATGGTGTAAACTTTTGCAAGCAAGAACCCACTTCATGGGTTACATGAAGTGTAATATTCAGTTGGCAGAGAGATTTATAGCTAGGGCTGCAAGGGCAGCAACAATAATTAAAAAAATCAGCAGAACCAATGTGTTTTAAATAAATAAATAAATAGTTTAGAAATAAATTCAATAATGATCTTCGACACTGCTCAAAAATATACTACATGTGTCTCAGGAATCCCAAAAACAAACCCAAGAAGAAGGCTAGTATAACAACAATAACAATAACATTTAATTTATATACTGTCCTTCAGGACAACTTAAAAGCCACACTCAGACCAGTTTACAAAGTGTGTTATTATCCTCATGACAATCACCCTGTGAGGTGGGTGGGGCTGAGAGAGCTCCAAGAAGTTGTGACTGACTCAAGGTCCCCCAGCTGGCTTCAAGCAAAGAGTGAGGAATCAAACCTGACTCTCCAGATTAGAGTCCTGCCGCTCTTAACCACTTCACCAGCCATTCCCATGTTGGTCTGCAGTAGAACAGCAAATGTCTGAAGAAGGGCACTCTGATTCTTCAAAGCTTATACCCTGAAAATCTCCACACAACTACTGATCTCAAATCCTACAATGGACTCAAATCCTATGGGGGAAAAGGAGAAGGCTGTGCGTGGCTTCTCCAAGGCCACCTAGTGAGTTCACAGCTCACATATCTAGCTCATAACTCATGCTGTCAACCAAAATGCTACTAAAGCTTGCACCAGTGCCGGCTATGGATGAACTTGCTAAATCAAAGCTATCCACCTAAAGCCTTTTAAAAGCTACTCAGCTTGCAAAAGACCTTCTCTCATGCTGACCTTTTGCAGCTGCCCTGATACAGAACCCCAGATGCTAGATCAAAGGAAAGCGCCTTCCAAGAACACACTGGACCCAGCACAAGGATTAAGATAAACTTTGCTGAACATGCCAGGACCGCTAGGTTGTTTAGAACGAAGGCTTTGCAAGATAGTCATGTGAGAGATGCTGGGCTCAGAATTTGTACAACATTAGCAATGTTTTTGCTGCTTGCCCAAACCCTTTAATTTGCCCAATAACCCAGATATCTTCTGCTGGGAAACTTCTTCATTGAGGCCCATGGGATAGCTGCAAGGAGCAATGTTTGGAAAATACAGCTGGTTCCCTTATTTCTCCCTTGCTGGTTCCAAGTCTCAGCCCACAAGGTCAAAGGGCAGCTAACGTCACAGCCTTGTTTCAAAAACAGTAAACAACTTCCCCCCCTAACTGGGCTTTGCTCCCAGAAACCCTTCCCAGGCCAGTCTTGGGACTGACAAAACCAGAATTTACAGTAAAATCCTAAACAGAGTTACTCCAATCTAAGCCCATTGATTTCAATAGGGTTAGACTGGAGTAACTCTGCTTAGGATTTCACTGTAAGTGATTCACTTGACAAAATTAGCTGTTCAAATGGGGGGAAGGCTGGGCTGGGATAAGTGTTGTTTCGCTGGCAAAACATTGTTTTGGATGGACTGCATGCATTTTTCCACAGGTAGGATGCGCATTATAAAAATCATGCCAAGAAACCAATTGGGACATCTCCTGATTGAAATTGCACTCTCCCAGCACCTTAAGATCTGGTTCACATGTTCAGGGGAAAAACAGCACCACTCAAGGTTACAAAGGAAGGGAGGATAATGACAGAAGCCCCCCCCTCCAATCTTTGGCTACCTGCCTGAGGAAAGCTACCGTGCCAGAAAGAAGGGGTTCGTGCTTAGTCTTTTTCTTGACCAGTTACTTCTTTAAGTGCAAGGGGAGTTTTTAATGTGGCAGAGCACTGAAACACACAACTCTTTCCTATTCTGAAGTAGTCCTGTCCCATGAGGGCTTTATCGGAAGGTATAAATTAGCTCATGATGGGCACTGAAAATGTAGAAAAATCCACACGGTTACTGCGCTGAATGTATAACACGAAGATGCTCATTAAACATTCCATGAACATATGAAACTGCCTCATACCGAATCAGGCCAGCATAATCGTGTCTGCCTTGTGGCTCTCTCTGGCAGAGAAAGATCTTTTCCAGGGGGTCTCCAGCAAAGGAAAGTTTCTCCCAGCACCTGAATGCCTCGAATTGGAGACTCTGTGGACTGAGGCCTTCTATATGCAACGACTGAGCACTGGATAGCTGCTGCCAGTCAGAGTAAGTACTGACTGTGATAGGCCAAGTGTCTGACTCAGTAGGAGGCAGCTTCGGGTGTTCATGGTATCTATGTCGAGTTGCCAACTCTAGGTTGGGAAATGCCTGACGATTTGGGGGGGGGGGTCAAGCCTGGAGAGGGTGGGGTTTGGGGAGGGAAGGGGGCTCAGCAGAG
This sequence comes from Eublepharis macularius, assembly GCF_028583425.1. Classification (NCBI taxonomy): domain Eukaryota; kingdom Metazoa; phylum Chordata; class Lepidosauria; order Squamata; family Eublepharidae; genus Eublepharis; species Eublepharis macularius. The sequence continues at coordinate 22,735,998 of NC_072802.1, forward strand.
TATATTGCTACCTTCCAAAGCAGCCATTTTCTCCAGGAGAATTGATGTCTGTGGCCTGGAGATCAGTGGTAATTCCAGGAGATCTCCAGCCACCACCTGGAGTCTGGCAACCCTATATCCATGGAGGTAGTCAAAGTGCATCTAGTGCTACTTCTGACCTTTCTGGGTACCCTGTTGTTCTACAGATTTCTTTTTACTAGGGAAGACTTCACGGGAGTACAAAGTCAGAGGACCTCGCATGTGCCGCAGAAGCCAGGCCTTATGCACAGAGTACATGCCAGTTTATTTAAGTACACTCTTCCTCTATCCATAGCCCCTTACACCTCTGATCCTTGCAAGGTAAGGTGACTCAGTCTCTCCCCAGATTATCTGCATATTCTAGAGCTCTGCAGAATCCCAAATTCATTCCCAAATGCTGATACCACCTGATGCAAGTGGGGAGCTGGATGGCTTCTTTAATTTTTAAGCTACCTTCATGCTTTCCCCCTCCCCCAGATCCTCCACTGTTGCAAGCAGACAAAGCTCTGCAGAACGAGCATCCACACAACGCCTGCTGAGATCACCCGAGAATCAGGGCCAAAAGTTTCGCTCTGACTCAATCGTTACAAGGAAAAAGAAAACGTTAATCTGCAAAGTCAGCGCCTTTTTGGCCTCGCTACATCCTGCCCTTGCCAAAACCTTTGAGCAGTGGGATAGCTTCATCCTGCAACAAATTGTATTAATTCTGGCCTTCAGGAGGACAATCCGTCTCTCTGACAACGTCCCAACAAGAAATCTCTCATTCAAGCCTGATGGTCTCTTCCCCATATAACAAACACCAAGGACAGAGCGATTATCTGGTCAGCAATGAAAGAGGAGGGAGGGGAGCTGTGCACAAGGGGCTCACTCCCCCCCCCCCCAAATTTCATAAATTGAGCAATGCGTGCTCATTTCCAAGGCATCAAGAACATATCGTAGTAGAGCTGGAAAATATATTGTTGAAGGCTTTCATGGCCGGAGAACAATGGTTGTTGTGGATTTTCTGGGCTGTATAGCTGTGGTCTTGGCATTGTAGTTCCTCTGTCTCTGTCTTTCAGTGCTACACCTCTGAAGATGCCAGTCACAGCTGCTGGCAAAACGTCAGGAACTACCATGCCAAGACCACGGCGATAGAGCCAGGAAAATCCACAACAACCAGTGCTGGAAAAGGTGCAGAAAAGTTATCAAGAGGTTGGAGCATCTTTATTGCAAGGAGAGGCTTAAAAAAGAGACTTCTCAGAGTAGAAAAAAGACAACAAAAAGGGGACATTATAGAAATGTATAAAATTGTACGTGGTCTGGAGAAAAATGATGTGGAGAAGTTCCCCCACCCCCTCTATAATATTAGAATTCATGGGAACCCAATGAAGTTGAGGAGCAATAGATTTTGGACAGGATCCCTGGGGATTTGCCAGAAATATTAGAAATCTGTTGGTTCCATGGAGTCCAGACTGTGGTTTCAGTTCAGCATTCCACAATGCAAACAGTTCCTAGAAATAGGGTCACTCACTGGTATAACCTTAATGGGGTCCCCGTGCCTACAAGTGGAAATACGGTCTCTGTGTGGAAAAAGCCCTTCAGCTACAGAATCACATCAACATTTTGAAAAATGTAACAGACGGATGGAGCGGGGGGGATTTCATTGCTCGTTTGCCAGCTAAATATTTTGATATTGTTTTCCACAGTTAACCACCAAACCCAGCTTGGAAGCTGTCCTGACACAATATGTAATAGCTGGTTCCGAGATGCACGCCGTGAATGTTTAAAGTTGACAGGGTTCAGTGTGCCAGTCCCTAGGGATATAGGATCAAGATGTGTAACATGGATACTACAGTCCCGAACAGAGTTACACCTTTTAAAGTCCATTGATTTCAATGGACTTGAAGAGGTATAACTCTACTTAGGATTGAACTGAAAAAATGGTATGAAGACCAGAGAACAGGGAAGTCAAAATCCAACATTATAACCAATAAATCACATTGTCTAAAATTATTTAAGGCAGCAATACTCACTCTGTGGCTCACGAACAGCCACATTCACATTTCCCATTAACCAAAGAGACACATGACTTCTGTATGCTCTAACCACCACCCCACAATACACACATTCAGTAATATCAGATGTAATTATTAATATTAAATATATTACTATAACTTTTTAAATTACCAGAGTACCTCTGAGGATATAGGGCTGTCTCTCCCTGATGGCTCCTGAACCTTAGATCCCAATTTACTCAGCCTTCAGTGGCAGCTCTTTCAAAATGGGACCTACCTGCCCAGGGCTTTTTTTTCTGGGAAAAGAGGGGGTGGAACTCAGGACCGCACAATCATGTCACTTTGGGTCAGCTGGAACAAGGGGGGAGTTTTTAAAAGTTTAAATCGCCCTTGGTGACAATGGTCACATGGCCGGTGGCCCCGCCCCGATCTCCAGACAGAGGGGAGTTCAGATTGCCCTCTGCGCTATTGCCATGTGACCATTTTCGAGAGGTGCCGGAACTCCGTTCCACCGCGTTCCTGCTGAAAAAAAGCCCTGCACCTGCCAATCACAGGCCCCAGCAGGAAATGGGGCCCACTTTCCTGGAATATGTGGCCGTGTTGGGGAGGAGCCACAGGTAGCATGTCAAAGAGCCAGGTGTGGCTCCTGACCCACTGAGTGAGTATCATTGATTAAAGAAACGTGTATCTGAATTTAGGATTGGGGAAATGGAAATCTCACCCCTTCTTATTCTTTCAAAAGGGGGAAGGACTTGATGGGGGTTTCTCCCACCGACCCCCTTCCAATTAGAGTTGCCAACTTTTGCACTCAAGTTATCCTTTTGATATCAGTTTGACCTAATTATTCATGAATATAATTAAATATGAAAAACTTGAACTAGCCATTTTGTGTGTGTGTGTTATGTCCTGTCAAGTCACTTCCGACCTATGGCGACCCTATGAAGGAAAGACCTCCAAAACGTCCTATCATTAACAGACTTGCTCAGATCCTGCAAACTGGAGGACATGGCTTCTTTTATTGAGTCAAGCCATCTCGTTTTAGGTCTTCCTCTTTTCCTACTGCCTTCCACTTTTCCTAGCATTATTGACTTTTCCAGAGAATCTCGTCTTCTCATGATGTGGCCAAAGTACGGTAGCCTCAGTTTTGTCATTTTAGGTTCTTGGGACAATTCAGGCTTGATTTGATCTAATATATTAAACCTGTATTAAAAGGACTGGACTTAAGGAGGATTACACAAATTAGGTCAATACAATCAATGGCTGGGACATTCAATAAACAATACAATAAGGTAAGGATTGCAGAAATTTGAAAACAAGAATTCTGATACAGAGCTGAAAACAATGCTAGAAAAAAATAAGCTAACTGACAAACTATCCATTGGAAGTGTACTTAAAGCAACAGACAGTACATAGTAGTATAGTCTACAGTCCCTATTCCTTTATCAGAGCCTCTCTGAATCATTTCCTTACAGCATAGTCCTTTTACCTGTGTTAAAAAGACCTCCTGGATATTTCAGTTTTGCACAGTTTGTGGAAGGCCAAAAGAGTAGGAGCCTTCCTAACCACACCAGGCAGGCCATTCCATAAGGTGGGGGCTACAATAGAGAATATGTGGGTATGGGCAGCTGTTGATTTTGCCCATTGGCAGGGTGGCACCTGCAGAAGGCCCCGTTCAGATGAACAAAGCTGCCGTGGAAGGGGGCAGGGAAAGAAGCAGTCCCACAGATATGAGGAGCCAAGGCCATGAAGAGTTTTATCTGCGATAGCTAATACCTTGAGTCTGGTAACTGACAGGTAGACAGACTGCAGAATGGGAGTAATATGCACGCTCTGCCTAGCTCCTGATAACAGTTGAGCAGTGGTGTTCTGCAGCAACAGGAGTCTTTGAGCTGACTTTGAGGGAAGACCTATGTAGAATGCATTACAGTATAAAGAAAGGTGTATTCGAGCATGTCCAAAGTGCATTTCACCCAACACAGAGTATGCAACAATAGACAGCTGGTACTGGGGGAGAGGGAAATGGCTTCCAGATGGGGCTGCTCTGATCCCTGACATCTCCTATTTTAGAAAGTGAGGGCCCAACCCACCCAAAGGCAAGTGCTTTTAAGTAAAGCTGTAACATCTGAGTCATTGAACCAGATAGATTAAAAATTAGCACAAAACTAGGTGACAGAATAGACTGTACTACTTGAGACTGCTAGTGGAGAGGGGACTCGTATTTTGAATGTACAAAAGCCCCCCTCTGCAAGTAGAAAGCTAGCTCCTCAAGAAGTAGGCTGTGCTAAAACCTTTATCCCTGGCTTGCAGTAAGTATTTTACCCAGAGGAGTATTTAAAATTCCACCCTCCTCAACCTGAACTGGTATCCTGATTCTCCACTTCAGGATTCTCCCGCCTCATTTTGCTGCACGAGTAGACCAGGCTCAAGATTTCTATTGATAATAATTCATGCCATTATGTTATAGCATGGGAGAAATTTTAGTGCATGCTTAATTATCCCACTGAAGTGTTTTGCAGCCTTTCTGCTGTTGTGTCTCTTCTCAGCCCTTTGAGATAGCTCGGTATTATTCCCATTTTACAGACAGGTCCCCTCTGCTCCAATTTCCTGTAACCAAATAGTCAGCTTCGCAGTTTTCAGCAGCCATGTACAGAGGCTCTGGGGAATAAGCCATGCCATTCACGGACTTTCATTTCCTGCCATTGGTTCCCAGTTCCAGTGGTTTATGGTTTTCAATCTCCTCCAATTTGGCAAAGCTCAGTTTGGAGTCTAGAACTGAAAAGCATCTGGGCTCCACCCTTGCGGGACCAGAGCGGCTCCTTCCTGTAAGTGGACGCGATTCTAAATTACTCTTGCTTTGTGTTTTTGTTTAAGATCCCCACACATTCACATGAATCAGAACTAACTGTGCACATTTCCAAGTCTTGGGGCCCCAAATTTAACTTCTAAAGCAGACTGTCAATGGGGAAGACCATTTACAATAGTAAGAGCATAGCCTGTTATACACAGAGACAAGATTAACAAGTGCTCATCTCCAGAATCTGTTTTTAACAGGAGCATTTATCTTAGAACATGTTAAGCAATAGAGCTTCTCTGAACACACACAGAGTGCTTTGCTCTTGTCCTCAAGTAATGAGCATTAGATCCTGTACAGATGGGATTTAAAAACAGGATTTTCTGATCAGAATGAAAGCTTTCCTTGTTTATTCAGAGAGAGGACCCACTTCTGCAGCTGAGCACATGCAATGCACGTGGATCGGCATTCAACCCCTGGCGTCTATAGTTAGCAGACCTGGGAAAGACCTCTGTTTGAAGGCAGATAGAGCAGACCAGAAAGGGCTGGATGGACCAATAGTTAATCTCAGCATAAGGCTACTTCCTGTGTTCGTATTCCCATTTTACAGATAAAGAACTGAGGTTGAGGGGGGAAATGACACTATCTCAAGTTCACAGCAGATGCGGAATTTAAACCCAGGTCTCTCCCATCCACCCAACCTTCTATTTGCCTGTTTTCACTGTGCAACATAAACCAGTTATCAGAAGATGCATTTTGACCTGCTATTTGCATGGAGGGGGGAGAATGGACAGAAGGAGGGCTCCAAACAGATGGTGAAGGCAAACAGCAAGAGCAGGAAACGTCCCCTAGCTGTGTCCAGAGCATCCAAGAACCTGCAGAGCTTGCAATGGAAATGCTCACTGAGAATAAAGATGCTTCTGAAGAGCCGTTAAACTCATCCTCTGCAGAGGTAAGCTTACACAGGCTCATTTCCCCAGATTCAAAGCCCTCTGAGTAGAAAAAAGCTGCCTAGAGTTAACATTTGATTGGAGGAAAATGAAATAATGAGGAGAAAAATGAAGGTCTTTGGCTCTCCCCTCCTCCCCCCAAAAAGCCTGTGGAGTGGCAACAGTTCCAAGCAGGCAGGTCAGCCTTTGCCAACGCAAGCATGCTGGTGCCATCACATGCCTGGGCATCCAAGCAGAAACTTGAAGTCAAGACAGGGAGGGTGGGAAAGGATTGCAGACCCCAACGCCCACCTGCTGCACAGGGGCCACAATGTTGCAGCATCCAAGAAAAGTCTGCAGTCACACCGACATGCAGAGGAGCTCAAGGGTTGCCATCTCTGGGTAGGGAAATTCCTGGAGATTTGGGGGGTGGGGCCTGGGAAGGGGGGGAAGGGGCACAATGCCATAGAGTCCACCCTCCGAAGCAGCTATTTTCTCCAGGGAAACTGATCTCTGTTATCTGGAGAGTAGAAGTCCCCAGGTCCCACCTGGTGGATAAAAACACAAACAAACAGGAAAGTCTTCCTCCCAAAGACACGCAGAAAACAGAGAGCCACCAGGCTCAAGGAAGAACACCAAGGGGCACCAATATGAAAACTTCCGTTGTTAATCCCAAAAATCCATGCAATAATACAATACAATATGGGTGCAAAGGGATGCAATACAAAATACAAAATACAAAATGGATGTAATACAAAAAGCCAATGTGAGGCAAGATCAGTACATCTGTAGCAAGGCTTAAATAAGCTCATATGCCGGCAGTCCGTAAATGAGTCCAACCGGCTAAACCGGGGAAAGACAGTCAACACAATGCATCTGCCAAACAGAATTGCAGAAACGAAGGGTGTGGGCGACGAGTTGGGTCGACCTGTTCACTGCTCGTTTCAGAAGTACATTCTTCTTTCTTCAGGCCAAAATTGACAAGGAACCGCTCTGCATCTTCCAGTTCAAGTCCTTAAAGTAAGTCTAACGAATCGTTTGGATCCAGTCTAACGAAGTCTAACGAATCGTTTGGTCCTTACTTTAAGGACTTGAACTGGAAGATGCAGAGCGGTTCCTTGTCAATTTTGGCCTGAAGAAAGAAGAATGTACTTCTGAAACGAGCAGTGAACAGGTCTACCCAACTCGTCGCCCACACCCTTCGTTTCTGCAATTCTGTTTGGCAGATGCATTGTGTTGACTGTCTTTCCCCGGTTTAGCCGGTTGGACTCATTTACGGACTGCCGGCATATGAGCTTATTTAAGCCTTGCTACAGATGTACTGATCTTGCCTCACATTGGCTTTTTGTATTACATCCATTTTGTATTTTGTATTTTGTATTGCATCCCTTTGCACCCATATTGTATTGTATTATTGCATGGATTTTTGGGATTAACAACGGAAGTTTTCATATTGGTGCCCCTTGGTGTTCTTCCTTGAGCCTGGTGGCTCTCTGTTTTCTGCCCACCTGGTGGATGGCAAACCTACTACTCTTATCGGTCGTTCTAACACAGGCAACAGTTCAACAGGTGCCCCCCCCCATCCCCATGCACATTAAGCGTCTTCATTTCCGACGCCGCACTCATTAAAGCAGAGAAGCTATTCTTTTTAAAGATTGCCTCTGAACATGGACAAAGTGCCTTTCTTTCTCCGTCGCTGATTAAGCAGAATAGACTTCAGCAGTTCCCGGAGAGCCAGCGCCCCTCTGGGCAAGGAAGCCCCTGCCTGCCCCCCTCCAGCCTCCCAGCTCCCCCTGCGGCACGGCAAAAGCGGGCGCGGCGGCGCAGGCGGGCTGGCAGCAGCGCCTCCCTCGACGGGGCGGGCGGCGCGGCGCGGCTCACCTGTCTCCCGGGCGGCTCCCGGGCGCAGCAGGCGGCGCACGCGGCGGAGGCGGCCTCGCAGACGGTGGGCGCGGCGGGCCAGCTCCAGCAGGCGGCCCTCCAGCTCCCCGAGCAGCGCCGCCGAGTGGCCGCACAGGTCGGCCAGCTGCCGGAGCAGCGCCAGCGTCGCCAAGCCGCACGCCTCGTGGAGCTGCGCCAGCGGCAGGGCGGCCAGGCGGGGGGCGCCGGCCGCCGAGGGGAGCAGGCGGCGGGGCTCCACCGTGCGCTTCCAGAAAGGCATCTCGCCGCCGCCGCCGCCGCCCTCCGGAGCCCGGCCGCTCGCAGGCCGCTCCTGCCGACGGGGCGGGAGCGGCGGCGAAGGGAAAGGGGCTGGCCGCCGGACCCGCGACCGCCCGCCGGGGCCTCTGGAACCCGCCCGCCCCGCTCCTCCTCCGCCGGGCAGGCTGCTCGCCCGCGCCGCGCTCTGGCTCTGGCTCGCCTGGCCTCGACGGGAGCGCCGAGGGGAGCCGTCTGGGAGTCCTTCAGTCCCTCGCGGCCGCGGCGCTTGGCAGCCTTTGCGTTGGAGGAAGCGCAGCGGGAGAAGGTCACTTTTCGCTGCCCTGCTTAGGAACCGGCCCCTTTCGCCAGGCAGGCTCTGGGGTGTTGGCAGGGCGGACCGAGTGGGGCACTTTCATGCTTACTCGGAAGTAAGCCCCAGTGCGTTCAACTCTGCTGGATTTCTGCTCCCTTCAATCTTTGCAAAGTTGCATTTATGCACCGTTCCATTGTTTTTTTTAATGGACCGTACTGACTCGCACTGTAATCCACCTTGAGTCTGAGTGAGAAAGGTGGACTACGAATAACCTAAATACATTTTTTTTAAAATAAAAAAGGACTTACTCCCAAACAAGTGCATGTAAGGTTGCCTATTCCCATGTGAGGCATGCACGAATCACGCCCCCAGCCCTAGCTAGAATGTAACTTCTAGAAATGCCTTCTTCTTTCTGGCCTGCGATAGGAAGTTCACAAGTGACACGTTTCTGGTTCAGTTGGGCTGGCTAATAACTCTCCCTGTGGGACAGACTCAAAACATGTTTACAGGCAGAAACCTGGAGGGAAGACGAGTCCCCCCCCCCCCCGCCCCTCAACAGAAAGCCTCTTAGACAGATCACGGTGGAGGGGTGTGTGTGTGTTTTTCTGCTGCCATTTTATGTTGCTTTTCTTTAAATTGGGGAGGGGGGTTCTTGGAGGCCCATGGCAGCATCTGCATATGCGGAGTCTCCCCTTTGCAGCCTGCTCCTGCAAATGGTTTACTCAGTAGCAAGTTCCAGTGAGATCAGTGGAATTTTACTCCTAAGGAAATGTGCACAGGATTGCCGCTGAAGTTCCTAACACTGGCCAGATTGGGTCTATTCTTAGCCTCCCCAGGGACGTGCTCCTTCCTCTGTTGAAGAACTGCTTGTTGTCATCTTGAAACAACAAAGAACCAGGCAGAAAGAGCCTCTTTCATTTCAGCTGAGACGGGGACCCCAACCTGGTCTGGCTGATGTGTCTGGAAAGGGACTGAAATGTATGGGTGCCGCAAAACCTCTGAGCATGTGCAGGGCTCTTTTCTACCCCCAGTTAACCACAGCAAGGCTCTTAAAGGATTAGGTGAGACAAGAGCTGGGTTGAGCCCGAATGCCACCCACGTTTTGAAACGAGACTCTGGCTTCCTGAGAAGTAATATAGAGAAGATATAAATTAGACATAGCATGCTAGGAATGTAGTTATTTACTTTATACTTCCGCTTTTCTGCCCAATGAGAACCCAAAACAACTTACATTCTTCCTGCTCCAGTTTGTCCTCACAACAACCCGGCAAGGTAGGGTTGGCTGAGTGTGTATGACTGGCCCAAGGTCACCCAGCAAGCCTCCATGGCAGAGTGAGGGATTTGAACCTGGGTCTCCAAGACACTAGTGTGGCACTCTAACCACTACACAACACTGGAAGTGTGTAATGATGTACACTTGGAAGTATCGAGCCTCCCCTTGATACAGTCTTCAAGAGAGAAAGAACTGTGGTGTAAACATGAGAAATGAAAGAACTGCTGTCTCCTTTGGGTGAGCAGCTGAATGGCAGGCAAACATTCCACAGGTTCAGCTTTGCCTGGAAATGCTGCAGGTGAGGGAAAACTGGTGAATGTTTGTGGTACACAGCTGTTAATGAATGGCATAGAAGACTGCAAAAAAAAGGAGCATATCTAGTCAAATTCTTAGATCTTGGTGGGTGGGAACCTTTAAAATTATGTGTGTGATTAGCCAACAATTGATTATAACCTTCCTTTCACTGTCTTGATCCTCAGAACACTGGGAGAGGCCTCAGTGCATATGCAGAAGGTTGTAGGATCAATCCCAGGTATTTCCAGTTTAAAGGCTCTCCCTTAGCACAGGCTAGGCAAGACCTTGCTCTGAGAGCGGGACCACAAGTGACGCCTGACACAGGTTGGACACTTGCCAGCTTCCCTCAAGTTTTGATGGGAGATGTAGGCAGCTTGGCGGAATGTTGGACAAGTGACAGTTGAAAAGTCCATTGGACAGCAGTTGGATAGCCAAGCTGCAAGAGCAGGATGCCTACATTTCCCATCAAAACTTGAGGGAAGCTGACTAGTGTCCAACCTGTGTCAGGCGTCACTTGTGGTCCCCCAAAGACACCCCCAAAGAATTGCTGCTGGTCAGAGGAGATGATACTGATCTGGATGGTCCAGTGATCTCATTTGGTATAAGGCCACTTGACAGTTTGAATGGAGTCCGTATGATTCAATATATGGATGGTCAACGGCAGCAAACGTTAATGGCAAAAAGATGGCATGAATACCTCCCTTCCATATAGGAGATTGTATCTACAATCTGGAGTCGAGCTGAAATGGCAGATTGGTGTAGAAAGCCAGGGTGGTGTCGTGGTCAGAGTGTTGGACTAGCATCTGGGAGCCCCAGGTTCAAATCCCTACTCTGCCATGATAGCTTGCTGGGTGACCTATCCCATATACCCATAGGGAATAATGGAAATCGTGCTTGCCCTTCGGGAATAATGGGGACAGCGATTGCCCGTAGAGAATAATGGAAAGCATACTTGCCCTTAGGGAATAATGGAAACGATGATTGCCAATAGGGGACAATGGGGACAGTAATTGCTCATAGGGAATAATGAAAACGGCAATTGCACAAAGTGAATAGTGGAGACAGCGATTCTCTACAGGGATTAATGGAAAGCACGTATGCCCATAGTTAATAATGGAGACAGCAATTGCCTTTAGAGAATAATGGAGACAACGATTGCCTTTAGGGAATAATAGAAATCATACTTTCCCTTAGGGAATAATGCATATATAAATTGCCCATAAGGAATAATAGAAAGCAAGCGTGTCCAAAGGGAATAATGGGAACAGAAATTGCCCTTAGGGAGTAATGGAAAGCACACCTGCCCATTGGAAATAACGGGAAGAGTGCTTGTCCACTGGGAATAATAGGAACAGCGTTTGCACATAGGGAATAATGGAAAGCATGCCTGCCCATAGGGAATAATGGGAACAGAAATTGCCCATAGGGAGTATGGCCAGTTGTTCCCTCTCTCAGCCTAACCAACCTCACATGGTTGTTTTGGGGATGATAAAATGGAGCAGGGAAGAATGATATTGTAAGTCACTTTAGGTATGAATTGGGAAGAGCCAGTTGGTGTAGTGGTTAAGAGCATGGGACTCTGATCTGGAGAACCGGGTTTCCCCACTCCTCCACTTGAAGGCAGCTGGGTGACCTTGGGTCAGTCATAGCTTCTAGGAGCTCTCTCAGCCCCACCCACCTCACAGCGTGTTTGTTGTTGTGGGATAATAACATACTTTGTAAACTGCTCTGAGCGGGTGTTAAGTTGCCCTGAAGGGCAGTATATAAATCGAATGTTATGATTATTATTAAGAAAAGTAGGGTATAAGTATCTAAATGCATAGGAGAGACACAGCAGACAATGAACAAGAGATACAGTATTTATTTATTTATTTATATTTATTTACATCATTTATAGTCCGCCTTCCACACCAAGGCTCAAGGTGTATTACACAGAGCAAGTCAGTACCAAAGACATTTTAGTAAACATATATATAAACCAGCAGAAATCCAATACAGAGCTGAAGAAATGTTGAAACAGCATAAGCAATCCTGTGATTGACATGCCAGACAACACGGGGACTTCCCAGCAGGATCATACTTAGAGCAACAGTAGTGAGGTCTACGGTCCCTCAATATTTACAGCAATAGTAGTAAAGACTGATCTCTCCTTATCCCTTTACTGATGGCTCTCTTGTGATCAGTTCCTTACAGTACAGCCCCCCTATCTGAGTAAGAAGCCCTCTTGAATAATTCAGTTTTGCATTATTTATGGAAAGCCAGGATGGTGGGAGTTTTCCTGACCTCCTCAGGTAGACCATTCCCTAAAGTGCCCACCCCCCCAGGGAATGCACATGTACAGGCAGCTGTTGATTTTGCCTGTGTGCAAGTGGCACCTCCAGAAAGCCCTGTTCAGATGAGTGAAGTTGCCGTGATGGAATATAGGGAGATAGGTGGTCCCATAGATACGAAGGACCAAGGCCACGAAGAGCTTTGTAGGCGATAGCCAGTACCTTGGACTGGGCTTGGCACTGATACGAAGCCAATGAAGTAAGTGTAGAATTGGAATAATATTCATGGTCCTCTTCACTCCTGATAATAATAGCTGAGCAGCAGCATTCTGCACCGACTGGAGTCTCCAAGTTAACTTAGAGAGGAGACGATTATAGAGACATGGTCCCCCTTATCTTTATGGTAAGATATAACCTAATTGTTATGACAAGGAAGACTTTCTAGATTGTAAATCTTTTTCTCTTTGCAATTTTCAAAACTGTTTTTTAAATGTGTCAGCAGAACTGAAGGGTGGGCTGGATTGTAAACCATGTGTGTCAGCCACCGCCTTATCTCTGCCTTGTGGTTTTCCGCCTTTCACGGGCTCATTCTTGGAGTCAGCCAGCTCTGGGGATCTGGTGGGAGTCCGTTTGTAGAACCTCGGAGCTGCAGGAATTCCAAGGTCATCCGAACCACATGTCAGGTCCTGCTGTCCATTCATCAGAGGGATGAAACATTTAAAAAGAGCCAAAGAAACAGAGCATATCTGAGCATATTTGAAGTGCTTGTAAGGCTGAGGTTCGTTCACACAACTAGCTTGCTGTGGCAGATGAGTCTAAGTCGCCTTATGCTTTTGTCTAGTGGTATTGCTACCAGCTGAGGTGTCTACATGGCTACGGATGGCATAAGCAGAAGAGTTCACTTAAGATTTTAGCATTCATTTGGCACTGTTACAACTGTGGTGGTGAAGATCAAGTACACATCCAATCTGGCAAGAGCTGGTTGATGTTGTTAGACTGCAACCACACAACAACAAAACTAAGCTGCATAAAAAGAAATGAGCTTCACAGCACTTGTATAGGACCCTAATCCTAAGGGAAAGGCACTTTGTGTATGCTCAGAGGTAGCATGGGGTGAGGGAGATCATTTTGATATTTTTGTTACTGCTATCTCCATCTCTGCCCCAACCTGGATAGCCCAGATGAGTCTGATCTTGAGCTAAGCTACAAGTGACGCCTGACACAGGTTGGACACTTGTCAGCTCCCCTCAAGTTTTGATGGGAAATGTAGGCATCCTGGTCTTGCAGCTTGGCTCTCCGACTGCTGTCCAACGGACTTTTCAACTGTCACTTGTCCAACATTCCACCGAGCTGCCTACATTTCCCATCAAAACTTGAGGGAAGCTGACAAGTGTCCAACCTGCGTCAGGCGTCACTTGTAGCTTGGCTCTTAGTCAGATGTCAGAAGCTAAACAGGGTCAGCCTTGGTTAGTAATTGGATGGGAGACCTCCAACAAAGACCAGAGTTGCAGAGGCAGGCAATGGCAAACCACTTCTGGTAGTCTCTTGCCATGAAAACCCCTCCAGGGGTCGCCATAAGTCAGCTATGACTTGAGGGTACTCTCCATACACAAATTTCCACCTGCAAGCCACCAACCAGCACAAAACTTTTTATAAAAAGTCACAGCACAAAATTGTCATGTTCTTAAGGTGGTGAAAAGGGGATGAGAAAGTATTGGGTAAGCAGTAGGTTTAGACTTCCCCCTGCTGGCCATTACCTGAAAAAGCAGCATCCAAAACAGACTGCACCAATATTTCCAATGTCACCCTTCATATTTTGAACATGACATATTACTTCAAGTTTGGAAATCTTGAGTGCATTGTTGGCAGTATGTGATTACTGTGATTTTTCGTCAGGTGCTAAATATGGAAATCTCCTGCGAATTGTCAAATACCAATATTACTTTCAGCTATCAAATACAAAATAGCACCTGTCAGCTCTCCAATGCCATCAAAAATGGAAATAAAATATCAACATCCAATATAATAAGATATTGAAGACCAATGTAAAATATTCTGTATTCAAATATTTAGAGAACATCTTGGGATACAAAGGAGCACTTTCAAGGATGGAAGGATGGAGTGCGTCCTTGTTCATGTCTCCTTCCTGCTGCAGCCCAAAATGCTTCCAAGGTGGTGCCCCTTAGGGGACGGGGCCCTCCAGAGATGCATTTTCAAGGGCATTTGGGGCATCAGCAAGAGGAGAGGGGAGAAAATCAGACACTACAGGTAGACATCCACCTGCAGATATGCTCCATAGGATCCAAGACAGTATAAACAGAATGCCCATATTTACCCCAAAGGAAGACGACCCGGAATATAAGAAGGTGCCCTTAAAACAGGTTCTAATACAAAGATATTTTAAAAATTGCTTACATAATTGTAACTTGCATACAGATTAAAGGTGCTCTCCTCTTTTTCATGATGGCTTATGTAAAAAAAGAAAAATCACTCTAGTCTTCCTTTCAGGTAAATAGGATATATGAAGTTGGAGCCCCAAAACTGGCCTATTTCTTCTGATTGCTTCTTCCAGCTGGGACTAAGTTCTGCCAATTAATCCTGCAATCTTTCCCTGCCCAGATGCGGGGGGGGGGGGGGGGCGGAATCTTCCGTTCTCTGTCCTGACTGCACCTGTTTCATTGAGCTCATTTTGGAACAGGATCTGGGACAGATCCTGCAGGAATCCTCATTAAAGAGGGGTTATAACTACTGCCATTTGTCAAGTGAGCAGAAAACAACAAACAAATATGCCTGCAGCGTGATTTTGAGTTATCACAAAAGTGAAATTAGGGAGAATATGAAAACGGGAATGGGGGTGGGGGGCTGGGTTTTCTTTTTTTCCTTTAAAAATAGCTTTGTTTAGTCATGTTGATTGAAAGCCTTCCATCTTTACTTCATGGAGAAGATAACTATGGGTAAGTTGGAGTAAACTTTGTCTGATGTCCTTATGCTTGTATCTGCTTGCAGAATTTTTTAAAAAAAGTTATGCAAACAGATGCCTGTGCCCCAGCCAAGTGCAAAATACTGGTCCTGGTGAAATATCTTGTTGTTTCCATTGGAACCCAGCCCAGAACCCCTTATTATCCTGCTGTCTGTCTCCAACACGCTTTCGATTTTCATTAGCATGTGGAAAGGAGATGTGTGTCATTCAAAAGCTATCAATCAATGTGAGGTCTGTTTAAAGTGATGAATGTCTTTCCCGTTTCCGATTTGGTACATTGAGCCAGTGAGCACTTGGGTCCTGGAAGCATTTTAAGCTTATGCTAACTGCCGATTTTGCAGCATTTCTACCATGGTGTGCTCTATATGCTCTTCATTGATGATTGGCCAGCATTCCTCAACTGTTACAGAATGCATCAATCTAGCTGTACTGGAAAGGACACAATATCTGCATAGGCACTTTTGATCAGATAAGTTCCTCTATATGTCCCAGTTGTCTGAAGTACAGTAGTTGGCACACACAGCATGGCCTTTGCAGTGGTGGTGCCAAAGCTGTGGAATGGCCTTCTCAAGGGAGGCTCATGTGATTTGTTCATTGCTCGTAGTTAGGAGATGGGCGTTAAAAAAACGAACTGGCTGAGCATGTTTGGTGACTAGTATTACATTGGCTTCATTTCTGCAATTTTTGATGCTTGATTTGATTTGATTCTCTGATGTGTTCTTATTGCTGTAAGACTTGAAAGACCCAAGCGGCCTGTTAGGCTCAGTAAATGTTTTAATAACTAATAATTATAAATAATTATCAGGGGCTTAATATCTCTGGGGCTGACACTTCTCCCGGTGACAACTGAAGTGGTTACCCTGCAAATCTGTGGAAGTGAGTGGTCCTGGGAGAGAAACTCTAGGAAAGTTGTATCTCCTTTGTGCTTGTGAGAAACTGCCACCTCCAAATCTTTCGGCAATATTTCAGATGACTGTGTTTTGTTTTGCATTTTGTACATTTTCAAAGTTTGCTTTCAACACTGGAAACTGAGGGAAACTTTTTTTAAAATGCTGATGAATTTGAAGGGAACGACGTGAAGACAACATGATGTCTGTCATATCAGTCACTAACTCAAGGCACTTTCCCTAAGCCTCTCAAAGAGGCAGTCATTCACCCACTACTTAAAAAACCATCCTTAGACAAAAATGATGTAGTCAATTATTGCCCAGTCTCTAATTTGCCCTTTGTGAACAGAGTGGTTGAGAGAGTAATAGCTGACCAGCTCCGGGCCTTCTTGGACAAATCTTGTGCTCTGGACCATATCCAGTCTGGTTTTAGGCCAGGCTATGGGACATAGGCAGCTCTAGCGGTTCTAGTTGATTATCTCCACCTGAGTGTAGACAAAGGCTTCATGGTTGCTCCTTCTGGATCTATTTGCAGCTTTTGACTCTGTAGGCCATGCCATCCTGCTGAGGCATTTAGAGGTAGAAGTAGGTATCAGGAGATGTGCCTTGGATGGTTTAAATTGTTCCTTGTGGGACAAACTCAAAGGGTTGCTATTGGAGACCAGCTATTCTCAGTGTGAGAATGAGATTGTGAGGGTCCACAAGGCTCAGTCTCATCCCCCATGTTATTCAACCTCTATATAAAGCCTGTAGGAGAACTCATTTGTAGCTATGGAATTAGATACCCTCAATATGCATAGGATACCCAGCTCTATATTCCGCTATCCAAATCCCCAGGTGATGAAGCAGAGGTACTGAGTTGTCGCTTGACAGCTGTTATCGACTGGCAGAAAGCAAACAATCTGAAATTGAACCCAGATAAGACAGAAGTGATGCTGGTTGGAAAAGCAGAACTCTTGGCAGACAGTGTGCTTCCAGCCTTTGGTGGGATCTGATTGATTTGGCAGACTCAGTGAAAAGCTTAGGGGTTATTTTGGATCCAGCACTGCAGCTAAAGAAGCAAGTAAATGTAGCAGCAAAAAAGGCCTTCTCCCGAGTTAGACTAGCCTGGAAGATGGCCCCCTACCTCGACACGGCTGATCTGGCCACCTAGAGTCATGCCCATGGTAACGTCAAGACTAGACTACTGTAATGCACTCTACATAGGTCTCCCCTGAAAGACAACTCAGAGACTCCAGCTGGAGCTCTTTTACTTTCATGCACATCACTCCCGTTCTGCAGTCACTCCATTGACTATCCATTAGTTACCAGGCTCAATTCAAGGGCATGACTATTACATGCAAAGCCCTTCATTGCCTAGGCTCCTCCTATCTGCGAAACCAGCTCTCTCCCTGTGTTCTGTCACGGCATCTGAACAAGGCCTTCTGCCGTGGGGCCTGTGCATGCATTTTCTCTGTGCTAGCCCCCGCCTTATGGAATGGCCTGCCCCAGGAGGTCACGGACACTCCCACTCTCCTGGCTTTCCACAAACTGGGCAAGACTGAATTATTCAGGAGGGCTTTCTGTTCAGATTAGAGGGCTGTGCCATAAGAAATATCCCAAAGAGATACCTTGGTAAGGAACAGGGACTGTAGACTAGGTTACTGAGTACTGTCTGTGGCTATAGATACGCTCCTACTGGGTAGTTCTACATTGCTAAAAATGTCATATTAATTACTTAAGCTTTAATTCAGAAAGGGTTTTATCTATGTGTTTGGCTTTATGCTAATTTTCGAATTTGCATCTCCCATGCCCTGTTTTATCTGTTTTAATTGGATGTCTCAACTGCTGATCATATTGTATTTTTGCTGTGAATATCCAAGCTATTGATTATATTGTATTCACTTGCAGTATGTAATCCATCTTGGATCTCAGTGGGAAGGCAGACTATAAATAAACAACAACAACAATAACAACTTATAAAACACTAAATCATACAGCATCTAGAACACTGAAGGCTTGGAGAAACAAAGAGAGGAAATGAAGTTGAATTTTGACCGGCGAAACCTGGGTCTGAATCCCTACTCATCCATCCAGACATATGAAACTGCCTTATACTGAATCAGACGCTTGGACCATCACAGCACCAGTTGTCCTGAAGGGTGGTTGTAATGATTATAAGTAAATGGGTGCATGTGTCTTTAAATGCTTGGTTTGAGCTAGGTGAAGAGTGGGGGTGAAAGAGAGGGATGAGTGAGTGATATGATTGGTTGATGACTGAGAGGGTGGGCGGAGTGAAGGCAGTTTGAGAGCCAAGCTACAAGTGACGCCTTACACAGGTTGGACACTTGTCAGCTTCCCTCAAGTTTTGATGGGAAATGTAGGCATCCTGGTCTTGCAGCTGTAATGGAGAGCCAAGCTGTAAAACCAGGACGCCTACATTTCCCATCAAAACTTGAGGGAAGCTGACAAGTGTCCAACCTGTGTAAGGCGTCACTTGTAGCTTGGCTCTGAGAGTAGAGAGCAAAAGTTTCAGTCAGAAGAAAGCAGGCTAGCTGTGTGCTGCCTGTGAGAAATATTGTGTGCACGTCTGTGAGAAATGTTGAGTTAGAGAAAGAGGCTGTGTGTGAAGTCTTAGAAGAGATCTGTATGAATGAGTTTATAGGAAGTAACTTTAAGAACCGAGAACTACATTTATGAAACCGATACGCTTCTTGACTAAATAAAAGTTTATTTTGTTTTGTTATATCCCAGAGTAGCCATCATTGCTATATCCCATTCCTATCCTCAGGGCCACATAGAACCACGAAGGAGCCTGACGCTTAGGCACGTTACCAAAGGGAAAACTTAAATAAAATATCTTGGAATATAATATTCCTGGTGGCAGCAAACTACCCAGAGGGTGTAAGGGAAAGATTAAAGGTAAAATCTACCCTAGAGAAAGTAAAGGGTCATAACAGTGGTATATAAATGGAATGTTGTTGTTGTTGTTATTTACTCAGATGGGCAGCAACTCTCCAGGGGTTCAGGCTTAAGTCTTTCATATCATCTACTACCTGATTCTTTTAAACTGGAGATGTCGGGGATTGAACCGGGGACTTTCTGTATGACAAGCAGATGCTCTGCCACTGAGCCATAATCTTTCCCCATGAAGCTGGGTGACCTAGGAACAATCTCAGTCAGACCTACAGAACAGGGTTATTGCATAGATAAAATATGGACAAAGGTATATGAGAGTATCACAGAAACAGCAAAGGAAAAAGCCTATCAGTTTTGCACTTTATTGAATGAAGAGTCTATGATTGTACATGAGATAAGTGGTTGGTTTGTATTGTGTTTCTAATTATGTACGGTATTTTCTGTGCAAAACTTATAGGCATCTGCACTTTAATGAATGAAGATTCTCTGACTGTACATTAGATAGGTGGTTGGTTTGTATTGTGTTTAGGGTTATTCCAGCCTGTCCTTTGTACAACTTAGATATGTTATCAATAATGGATGTTAAACAATAATAAACACAGTTATATTGTGATTTGGATAAATGTTTGGTTTTGCTCCTAGGCTACTTTAGGAGTTACTGGATTCTTTAATACTTTTTTGAGGATTGCCTTAGTTAGTTTTCATGGCTTTTTCCTTTGCTGATAGATAAAATATGGGACAGGATCCCGAATACTGCTTTGAGCTGGTTAGGATATAGTGAGGGATAACACCGATAGATCACAGCACTCAGGTCCTTTATCACTGTCCGGTTAGGGAATTGCCCTCTGGGGATTCACCAAAGTCTGAATATCTTTCCGAAGAGTGGTGAGATCCTTTCAAATTATTGTGTTTTTTGCTGTCTTTTGGTGGCTGGAGATAAACTGCTACTCAGTGGAATTTAAATATTTGTTAATCTTGTTCTTCCCCCAAGGAGCTCAAAGTGGTACCCCATGCAGGCACCACAAGACAACCCTATGTTTTCTGTTAGGCTGAGGGATGAAGAGAGCTTTGATTTCCATTCCTCAGTGAGGATTTGAACTTGCATCTCTGTGTCCCTCCCAGCCCTTTATTTACAGTTGCAAATACCCATAGTACCCAAGGGTGACATCCTACTTTGGAAAAAAGTTATTCTTCAGTACCCAATTTTAGGCATACAGAATACAATTATTTCTCTTTTGCCAACATACAGAATATATCGAAGCATTTCCAGGTTCTGCCTCTCTCCAAAGACTTCTTAGCAACCTCTTGTGAGCAGCAGCAGCAGCGGCTGGTGTCTCGGAAGCAAACCACAAACCCCCCGCTTAATCTCTGCATTTCGAGGTCGTTGCAAACATATGGCTGGATATTCCAGCAGCAGCCAGAAGGTGTCGCCAGACGCCTGTTCGTGAAATAATCTTGGCCTTGAGGCAACAAGCAAGTGTGGTGGAGAGGACGACGTTGAACAAATGTGGGTATGTTAGAAATAATATTTTCCTTGTCAGCAGAAAAATTCCAAGGCTGTACCAAAGCATCCAAGGCTGACGGAGGCTTTTCAATCTCATTCCTATCTGATCACTCGTCCTCCCTGACAATACCAACCTACAGCACATTCAGTGGCAGTTTGGTGTTTCTTTCTTGACTTTAGTCAACAAAGAAGGAGCTTTTGGTTCTGTGGCAAAATCTGGCATCTTCCACAAATCCATTTGTGTTGCCCAGAGTGCCCAGTCAGGTTGATAATCCCCCTTCCCCAAAACTCAAAAGCAAAGCACGATGGGTGCCCTCCTTTCGTTTCCAGTATCAGTGGCAGGGTTTTTTTTCAGCGGGAATGCAGTGGAACGGAGTTCCGGCACCTCTTAAAAATGGTCACATGGCTGATGGCCCCGCCCCCTGATCTCCTGATCTCCAGACCCCCCCAAAAGCTGTCAATCACTTTGCCCAGGAAGGGCAAATTAGAAACTGGGCAACAATTGGCCATATAATTGTCTAAGGATGTTTTTTAAAAAGTAGTGGGCAGTTTATTGCCTCTTTGAGTGGCCAAGGGAAGGTGCCCTGAGTTAGTGGCTGGTTTATGATAGACATCAAGGGCTCATTTATGTGGTCTTTACAGAATTTTAGCAGCCAAGATGGGCAAGAATCCAGTGCAGAAGTAAGGGCCTTCACAGATTCTAGGATCTTGTCATATCCATCACTGTTAATGGATCAAAATGGTTCTGAAGTGGACCAAATGCAAATACTCGGCATTTCTTCTGCCTCACCTATATTACTGCAGGCATCCAGATCAGAGTGTATGTGTGTTATTTTATCAGCAAAAGACGTTGCAAAGGTGTCACAGCAAATTGTTCCTGTGCAAATATGGTGGTAGAGAGAGCCCTCAAGTCAGAGTTGACTTCTGGTGATCCCCTGGTGGGGTTTTCATGGCAAGAGACTAACAGAGGTGATTTGCCATTGCCTGCCTCTGCAACCCTGGTCTTCGTTGGAGGTCTCCCATGCAATTACTAACCAAGACTGACCCTATTTCGCTTCTGAGATCTGATGAGATCAGGCTCACCTGGGCCATCCAGGTCAGGGTTCCTGAGCAAGTAAAGGTTCAGATTTTGGAGTCAGAACATGTTGAGATACCTCAAACAACTGGGATGGTTGTGAACCAGCTGATGGAATGGTTGCAGAGAAATAACATTTCTTTGCCACTATAACGATACCCCGCAAAAGGAGCCTCCACATGCCAAGGCAGTACACCTTTGACTATCACTGCTAAGAGGCAACATCGGCAGGAGGCCTTTCATTTCTATACTCTGTTGGTTGGCCACCCGGAGCAGCTGGTTGGCCATTGTATAAGACAGGATGCTGAAGCAGATGGACCACCGGAGGTTCTCATGTACTGTGAGATCACAGGAGGATAGAATGATTTTTGGCTTTTAGTGCACATTTTTAAGCATTCAAGTTTCATTTATGCCTTTTTTGCTGACAAATTTGCTCAAGATGAGAAAAGACGTTTGAGAGTAGTCTCCGGATCGGCTTGCAGTGGAAAGAATGTATCTTTTATGACTTTGGCGAGCCATTTCTGTTGCATTGGTGAAGGCAGGAAAGCAAAACATATGACATCTCTGATGATAAGTAGAGAGCTGAAATAGGTTTTCTTTTCTCTTTTTTTCTTCTTCTCAGCCAGCATTAATGTTGTCTGAGCTGCCTTGGGAGGCGGGGAAGGGTAGCAGAATATAGAAGCATTTGATGCTTATCACAGGAATTGAATGGGACTCTGTCAATCCTCATTAAAGTTCTGTAATGAGAGATTATGCAAGCTCTCGACTTACCTAACAGAGACTGCAATTTCCCTTTCTTTCCCCCTTTTTTCCCCTGGAAATGAACTGCAAAATGTGTATTGTTTCCACAATCTGTTTTTATTCCATTATTCCTTATTATCTTCCAAGCATTGATCATTTACAACAAGGTGTTAATGAATCGAAGCACAACACGGAGTGCAACCAAATGAAATTTGTCGAGGGGATCTTAAGATTCCAAGCCTCGAAGAGCGTCCCCTGAAGGTTACCTTTTCCAGCCTCCTGCACTCACAGCGGCAGGATTTTGCATACAGATTAGCTGCGCCTCCACCCCAGATCATGCCAGTCTTTGATTTCAGAAGAATGTCTCCCACCCCCACCGAGCCAGAACAGAATCGATGGCTGCTTCCGCATAGATGCTTTTCTGCACATCGGCTTCCAAACTTCAGAACTTGAGGGGAGTGTTCACCCAGTGCTGTGCTCTCATTCTGGTCCAGTAGTCCTTTCCCCGTCCTCAGCGTGCATTTTCCCAAACCCATTTTCCTCCAACCTTTTTGCAAAGAGTGCAGTCCAAGCACATGATCAGGCTATCTGTAGGGAAAGTGCCCATTAGCCAAGGTCTCGCCCACCTTGGCACCATTTTCTTCCTCCAGTCCCTAGTGGCTGTTATTTTTCCCGCTGTGCCACAGGAGGGCTTTTTTTCAGACTTAAAAAAAAATCAGTAATAGCTAGATCACTATAGCATTATCACCATCTTTTGCAACAACGTGCTAGTTTCTCCGAATTCCCAGTTTTCATTTTAAAAAAGGAAGTCTCCAGCCCTTTCTGTTACAGAGATGTACCTTCACTTGCCTCTGCAATGAAAAGGGCTAATACTGGCTTGTGTTTGTTTCCCCAATGGAGCAAACAGCAGTTCTCAGGTCAGAAAAATGGTGCATGCAGGCGCAGGCTTCATGTGTACCATGTTCCTGATCCCAATGAGGGCTCCCATGTGCCTGGGAAGCATGGGGCTCTTCTAATGCAGCTGCAAAAATGCCTTTTACAACCTCACCGTAGCCTGGAAGATGGCTCCTTACCTCGACATGGCCAACCTGGCCCCCTGGATCCACGCTATGGTAACATCAAGACTAGACTATTTTAATGCACTATACATAGGTCTCTCATCCAAATTAACTAGGAAACTCCAATTGGTGCAAAACGCTGCACCACGACTGCAAGCAGGAGCGAGAAGGAGCATGAGCATCACCCCCATTCTGCAGTCATTCCATTGGCTACCTATCAACTACCATGCTCAGTTCCAGGTATTGGTCATCACATACAAAGCTCTTCACGATCTTGACCCGGCATACCTACAGGATTCCCTTCCTCCCTATGTTCCTCCATGGCAATTTTGCTCTTCTGAAAAGGGTCTGTTGCAGGTGCCAGCCTGCGCATGGGCAAAATGAACAGCAGCCCACACACATGGGCTTTTTCTGTGGTGGCCCCTACCCTGTGGAACAGCCTGCCTCAGGAGGTCAGAAGAGCCCCCACTCTCCTGGCTTTCCGCAAATGACGCAAAACTGAATTATTCAAAAATGATTTTTTACTCAGATAGGAGGGGCTCTCAGATGCTTCGCTAATGAGTTGACCATAGACTTCACCATTATATTGCCTTATGTCTTAAATATGTGCTCCTATGAGCTACTTGTGCTTCATGTGGTCTAATGTCAGCCCTAGAATTGCTTATGTTCTGTTTCAGCATTTCTTCAACTCTGTATTGGATTCTTGCTAATGCTATGTCTTTGTAAACTTGTGTTTATTTACCCTCTGGCATTGTTTATGGAAATGTCCTTGAAACTGACTGTACAGATCTCACACTGTGTAATCCGCCTCGAGTCTCAGTGAGAAAGGCGGACTATAAATGACATAAATAATAAGAAATAATAATGACGATAGGCCCTATAAAAACATGCCTCAGTCCTGAGAGGTGCCTGCTGAGCAGCCTTTGCTTGAGAACCCCAAACTTGGAAAAGGTCCTGATCAGGATTATGAACAGACACAGTATCTGAAGCAATGAGCTGCGGCTCACAAAAGCTCCTACCCTACCACAATTTTTTTTAGTTTTATAGGTGCTACTGAACTCTTGCTCTTTTCTACATAAAAAGGTAAAAGTAGTCCCCCTGTGCAAGCACCAAGTCATTACTGACTCATGGGGGGACATTGCATCGCAACGTTTACTTGGCAGACTTTTTGTTACGGGGTGGTTTGCCATAGCCTTCCCCAGTCATCTACACTTTACCCCCCAGGAAACTGGGTGCTCATTTCACCGACCTCCAAAGGATGGAAGGCTGAGTCAACCTTGAGCCGGTTACTTGAACCCGGCTTCCGCCAGGATCAAACTCAGGTCATGAGCAGAGCTTGGGCTGCAGTACTGCCACTTACCACTCTGCGCCATGGGGCTAGATCTTTTCTACATGCACAGCTGCTTTATACTGAATGAGAGGTCCTGTTATTTCCAGATGGAGAGGCTGTAGATAACTACTTCCAAATAACCTAGCCCCAATCTAGCCCCTAAGTATTCTCTGACTGGCAAAGCCTTTCCAGGATGCTATTTGGAGCTATCAGGGACTGGAGTGAGGATCTTCTGTGGGCAAAATATGTGCCATAGCACCAAGTGATGGGTCTTGCACCATTATTTTGTCACTGCTTCTCCCTTGGCAGACTGGGTCCTAGTGAAAATGGACACTTGGAAACCACCAAATGTTGCCTTCTTCTCCAGCAGCTACAGGATGGACCACATCGCTGCAAAGCCTGGGTCTGTTCTATGCTCAGTCCAATGCCCAAAGTGTCAGTGGCCCGTGTC
The DNA here is from genome assembly GCF_028583425.1 of Eublepharis macularius. Lineage (NCBI taxonomy): Eukaryota > Metazoa > Chordata > Lepidosauria > Squamata > Eublepharidae > Eublepharis > Eublepharis macularius. The sequence goes on from NC_072802.1 coordinate 22,760,943, forward strand.
TGACTTTGCCAGCAGCTGGCCTGCAGGGCTCCCCCTGAATCTGCTTTGGCTCCAGAGAGATCAGCTCTCTTCTCCTGGCCACTAACATGCCCAGGGGAGGCCACTGAATCAACATTATTGTTTCCTCCCAAAGGCTGAGAGGAGATAATAGATTAATGCTAATATTAAAATTAATTACCAACCAATTAACGTGCTTTGGCAGCTCGATTACGACACACAGGCCTTACAGAAGGCCAAATGGCTGAAATATTACCCTCTTTTATGAGTGGAATGAAAGACGCAGCTCTCCAAGGTGTTTAGTCATAAATTAGCCACTCCAGATCCCAGTTTCTCTCTTGGAGTTCTCAGCCTCTATTTACAACCTCAGTTCCCTTTACTGTCCCCTTGCCAAGCTTAGAAGAAGAGCCAGATCGAGATGTTTTGTGCCAATAAGCCCCTGGAGCTCTTGGGGGGCAGAGTGTGGGGAAGGGGAGGGTTGGTGACATATCAACAGCACTTCCAGGACTGGAAGCGACATCAACACATCAGCAACACTCTGGTGATGGTGGCACCCAGCACAATGACGTCACTTCCAGTGTGGCCCAGAAGTGATGTCATCACATTGGGTGATGTTCTAGCATTTACACAATTGGGGGCAAATTCTAAAGCACCATCCCCAGTGCAATGACATCACTTCAGGGTCACACCAGAAGTGACATCGTTGCATCAGGGATGCAGATCCCACCCGATTGTAAGTTCCCTATTTTCCATCAGTTAACCCTGTTCCTGGCCAGAGAACTAGCCCTGGCTAGAAGGGATTACCTAACCTTACAAGGATACACATCGCATTAATAGTCCTCTGAACCCAGCTTTGTCGACTCTGACCACCAGCAGCTGATCTTTTCTCAAGAGGCCATTCTTCTTTTTTTACGTAGAAATTTTTATTTTATTAATAGAGTTAAAAGCCCACGAAAAGGGCAAAGAAATAAAAGGAAGAAATAATGAAGGTATACAAAAAAGAAAAAGACAGAAATTAAAAATAGCAGAAAACAATACGTTTCATTTACCGTTTTTCTCTACAACACCTATCTTATTTTAACAAACATCATACTTTAAATTTTAATCTTTCCCAAACGTCCTTTTCCAATACTGCCCCCTTCTATTTATTTTTTCCCAAATTTATCTTCTTAAAAATCAAAACCATGAATCATCAAATCATTTTTCCTTGTTTCACGCAGAAAGCCAGTTCCAGTTAGCAATAAAAACAGACAATGTTTTATCTCTGATCAAAGCTGTAAGTTTAGCCATCTTCACTAGCTCCACCATTTTTATAATCCAGTCCTCGATTGAAGGCAATTCTGTAAGTTTCCATTTTTGCGCATACAAAAGCCTAGCTGCCGTAGTCATATATAAAAATAAAATACCATGCTGATTTTCCAACTGTTTGTACATTAATCCCAACAGAAAGGCTTCTGGTTTAAACTGTATAGAAGTCTCTACAAGTCAACCATCCCTGTTTGGAAATCATCTCCTTTATATGAAATGCTTCCTGTGCTGAAATCCAAAGCAGTGTCTTCTGTGCTAATCTCAGTTTGTATTCATTACAAATTCTCAGAATGGCTCTCCTAATATAATGATTTTTAAAGTCTGCATTAACCTTTACTTTATCATACCATAAATAAGCATGCCATCCAAATCTCAGATCATGACCTTCCACTGTCAAGACCCTCTCATTTCTAAGAAGCATCCATTCCTTCATCCACATTAGACATGGAGGCATAGTACGCTTTCAAGTCCAGTAAGCCAAGGCCGCCTCTCTGTTTTGCATCCTGTAGAATTTTATATTTAACTCTTGGTTTTTTACCTTGCCATATAAATGTTGAAATGTCCTTCTGCCACTGTTTAAATGGTACGTCTGAAGTTAACTCAGGTATTGTCTGAAAGAGGAATAACGTAGCTAAAACGTTGATCTTAATAACTGATATTCTCCCCAATAAAGACAATGTACTCCATCCCATTTTAACATATCTTTTTTGATTTCTTTCCATGTCTTAACATAATTATTTTGAAATAGCATACAATTCATCCCTGTCAGCATGATACCTAAATATTTTACCTTTTTTTCAACCTCGAAACCTGTTATTGTAATCCATTCTTCCTGATTTTTAATATCTATATTTTTTGTTAACATTTTTGTTTTCTGTTCATTCATTTTGAAACCTGCCAGAGTACCAAACTCTCTCAACTTCTCGATCAGTATTTCAATTCCATCTAATGGGTCCTCTGGGGTCAAAACTAAGTCATCTGTGAAGACTCTTAATTTATATGACTCTTTTTAAATTTTTACACCTTTAATCCTTTCCTCCTGTCTAATGTCTCTATTCAAAACCTCCAACACCAAAATGAAAAGGAGCGGTGACAACAGACATCATTGACATGGTTGAGACCATCTGAATTGACAAAGATTTTGTCATTCAGCAAAGTATAAATTGATTTCACCCATTTTATAAAGTTCTCCCCAAAATCCAACTTTTCTAAGACTTCAAACAAGAAAATCCAGTTCAAAACGTCAAAGGCTTTTTCAGCATCCAAAAAGATTAGAGCTGCTTGTTTTTCATTACATTTATCCAAATATTCCACTATATCTAATACAGTTCTGACATTATCTTTCAACTGTCTTTTGGGTAAGAAACCACTTTGATCGTCATGAATAAAGTCTTTGAGAACATTCTTAAGTCCTTCTGCTAAAATCGAGGTAAATAATTTATAATCATTATTCAGCAATGATATAGGTCTATAATTTTTTGCTAATGTCAAATCTTGCCCTTCTTTAGGTATCAATGTAATATTAACATCTTTCCAAGTCTCTTGCATTTTTCCTCCCAATAAAATTGAGTTCACTGTATTTTGCAAGAGTACTAAAATCTCATCTTCAAAGCATTTATAATATTGGCCAGATAGTCCATCCAGGCCTGGTGTCGTTCCCGTTTTGATCTTTTTAATTGCTTCCATCAGTTTTTGAATCGTTATTGGGTCGTTCATCACCTGATGTTGTTCCTCCGTAGTTATAGGTAAATTCTGTTTTAAAAGGTAATCATTCAATTTCTTTGAAGAGAGATCCTGTCTTCTGTACAAGTTTGAATAATATTTAAAGAGAGTCCTTTGGATGTCCCCGTTATCTGTTAGCATAGTATTCCCAACTTGCAATTTTAAAATCATTTTCTTCTCTCTCTCTTTTCTCAATTTATAAGCCAACTATCTTCATGGTTTATTGGCAAATTCGAAATTTCTCTGCTTGGCATAGTTCAGTTTTTTCTCTAAATCTCTTACTGTTAACATTGATAGTTGTTGTTGCAAACATTTTATCTCTTGAATATACTGCAACCAAAGAGAACATATAAAGCTGTATTACACTGAAACTGTTGATCCATCCTAATATTTTCTGCTCTGGCAGGGAGTGGTTCTCCATAGGCAGAAAGGGTAAAGAATATACTCCGTGGTAAACAGTATGCAAAATGATTATATGTTTAACAAAGAGCAAGATTCAGGTCCACTAGCAGCTTAAAGACTAACTCGATTTCCAGAGTATGAGCTTTCAAGAGTCAAAGCTGCCTTCATCAGGCAGCTCTGATGCTCAAAAGCTCATACTCTGGAAAGGGAGCTCTGAATCTAGTTGGTCTTAGAGTAGTACTGGACCTGAATCTTGCTCTTCTACTACAGACTAACATGGCTAAGCACCTGAAACTATGAGCAGAACTACAAGTGACAAAAGGCACAGATTGGACACTTGTCTGCTTCCCTCAAGTTTTGATGGGAAATGTAGGCATCCTGGTCTCGCAGCTTCGCTCTCTGACTGCTGTCCAATGGACTTTTCAACTGTCACTTGTCCAACATTCCGCCAAGCTGCCTACATTTCCCATCAAAACTTGAGGGAAGCAGACAAGTGTCCAATCTGTGCCTTTTGTCACTTGTGGTTCTGCTCTATGTTTACCAAAGAGTTACTGTTTGGAGGACAGGCCATCTGCTCTCTGATGGAGAAGTTAGGACCTGTATGCACCAGTTGTGTAACATGTAAATAAACACATCAAATCCCTCCATAAAAGGCTCAGATAAGTTCTTGGGTGGGGGGGGGGATCTTTCTCTCATTGTGATATTCCTAAGGCTTTTCCTAAAGATCTTCTGTAGCTGGACATGCCAGGAACTGAACTTGGGACGTTCTGCATGCAAAGCAGGTGCCCTACCACTGACAGCCATGGGGCTTCTCGCTTATGAAGACTGTTTCTCACCAATATCAACTCTCTGTTAAGTACTTTTGGGCATTGATCTGTCTGTTTTGCTTAACGTTATTCTATATAATTTCACGTATATTGGTGCTATATTGTTACCATTATTTATTTGTTTGTTTATTTAAAACATTTATACACCATCTCTTTGGGGACAGCTCACAATATAAATGATAAAATCATAAAACATAAAATCATTAAAATTAGCAACCGCATAAAACCAGACAACAAAATCCACAAAAGCACATAAAAACTCAGAAACTTTAATCATTTGGCAATCTAAATGGTCCTCATAACAGTCCTCTAGCTGGAAGCAGATGGTAAAAACAATTAAGAAAATGAAACCCTTGGTAAAAAGATTAGGTAAAAAGAAACATTTTGGCTTGGCATCTAAAAAAGAACAGGGTAGGGAGGGACCAGGTGAGCTTCAAAAGGGGAGGGCATTTCACAGGTAAGGTGCCACCACAGAAAAAGCCCTGTCTCTGGTTGCCACCTGCTTCACATCTGCAACTGGGGGCACAGAAAGCAGAGTTTATGAGGAAGATTTTATCTGGTGGGTAGGGTAGTATTATTATTAATAACTACATTATAATCATAGCTAATAAACTTCTAAACCACATATTTAAAGATTAAACATATTAATACTAAAACTAGCTGTTTACCAGTACCAGCTGAAGAACTTTGAATCCAATATTTTAAAATGGAATGGGTGAGTGGGTTAGAAAGAACCGGGCATTGTGTTGAAATAACTAAATGTCAGGATAAATTCATTTTTGAAAAAAATTCTTTCCTTTCTGACTTTTAAAAATTATTTTCTCACAGAAGTCCTTGCCTGACAGTCTTCACTGGGATTAACTGTCAAGGAGGAGATCAGTCCTTGACTGCTGTCTTGAAAAGTTGCACTTGTCACCCGTTTGATTCTTTTTCCTCGAAAGCGTGAGGAAAGGATGAATAAGGAGCAAAGCTGGGCTGGTGTCAGCCGTGCATCGAGTGAGTGAAGGAAAGGGGACAGCAAAGTGAAAATAAAGCTCATTTTTAAAAAAAAACTCATCTGTAGGTTGAGATTTGGCTATTTCTCAATTGCTTTCTTGCCAACTGAATTTTTCAGTCCCTTCTCTGCAATTCTCTCCTGCGCGTTCCCCCTTACTCCCCCGCCCCTTGGCGCCGGCTTTCACATTATCTTACAAACACAGGTTTTAGAAAACACATAATGTACTGCCTCAAGCCGCCTTTTCTTTCCCCCTTCTTGGCATAGACAATTTTGGCCCGAATGCTGCTCTCAGTATCTAGCCTGGCAGGTAAGCTCTTGGACTCGCATTCCAGAACCTAGGGAAACAAAGGTTCCTTGAACAAGCACTTAGAGCTCTCAAGCTCTGCAAAAGAAATGTCCGTCTCTTCATTGTGCCCAACAGAACAGCACAGATGATAAAACAATCATGTTGGTTTGATAAATTTTTTAAAAACAGAATGATGACTTTGCTTGGCTTGGACTATACCAGGGTAAACAATCCCCAGCAGATGTGCCACAAAGTTGCACGCTGGACCATTTTGTATACCGTGTGGGAACAATTCTCTGCCCTAGACCAAGGTGACCCCGAGGCATTGGCAACTGTCATCCCACCCTCCACTCAACAGATTCATGGAAGATAGGTCTGCCCAGGGCTTTTTTTTATGGGAAAAGAGGTGGTGGATCTCAGAACTGCACAATGACATCACTTGGGATCAGCTGGAACAAGGGGAGTAGTTTTTTAAAGTTTAAATCACCCTTGGTGAAAATGGTCACATGGCCAGTGGCACAGAGAGCAATCTCAACTCCCCTCTGCCTGGAGATCAGGGGGCAGGGCCACCAGCCATGTGACCATTTTCAAGAGGTGCCGGAACTCTGTTCCACTGCATTCCAGCTGAAAAAAAGCCCTGGGTCTATCAGTGGCTTGCCATGGTGACTAAAGGGAACCTCCACATTCAGAGGCAGTCAGCCTCTGAATACTAGTGCCAGGAGGCAACATCAGGGGAAGGCCTTGGCCTCTATGCCCTAATGTTGGCCTTCTGAAGTAACTGGTTGGGTGCCGTGTGAGACAGGATGCTGGACTAGATGGACCTCTGGTCTGATCCAGCAGAGCTCTTCTTATGTTCACTGTGTGGTTTGCTGTAGCCATGACATGTTTACAGGACCCTGGCGCCTCAACCCAGCTGAGGGGAAGAGCCAGCAGAGCCCTATAGACCGGTTCACACAATTTACAAAACTGGCAAGCGAGGGAAAGTCTCCCAGTTGCCCTAGAAAGCTGCCACCAGTCCCTTGGTATATTCCCAAAGCATAAGAGTGACGGGACACCCTCCAAGCCTGCAAGGGAACTAAGCAAAACGAAGCCAACTCTGCAGGGACAGGGCCAGTTGATTATACACCTGTGTACCGTCTGTTGCTGAAAGCATGCTCCTACTAGGTAGTTTCTGTGTCATTTAATATGTGGTGTTAAATTGCTTTTGCTTTGTTTCAACATTGTGTAAACTCTGTATTGGATTTCTGCTATTTTCAAATTTCTGTAACCCTTACCCTATTGTATGCTCTTGTAGCCCTTTCCTATGTGCTTAGGGTAATACTCATCGCCACTATGGAGTCAGGAAGGAATATTCCTCCAGGCCAGAGGGGCCAGGGATCTTGGAGGTTTTTTGCCTTCCTCTGGGCATAGAGCAGGGGTCACTGGGGAGGGGGCTGGGAGTTGTGAATATCCTGTATGGTAAGGGGTTTGGGCTAGATGACCCTTGGGATCCCTTCCGGATCTGTTTCTGTGTGTTTTTATGGAACGTCTCAGCCATTGATCGTATTGGCTTACACTGTGTAATCCATCTGCCTTAACTCAGTGAGAAAGGGGGGGAGGGGATGACGGACAGATGGACAGACAGATAGATAGATAATCTTGTTGAATTGTTAGACACTTTGAGCCTAAGGAGATAAGGTGCAATAGAAATCTGTTTTTCTAGATCTAGAGCTTCATCTTATTCCACAGACTATCTCGAGCGAGAAGAATCCTCCGTTTTGATAGGTTCAGTGCAGTGGGTCAGCAGCTATTCCACATTCTCCCAGATAGGAAGTGCACACTGTCGCCACCCAGATCCTGGAAATCGGGTACATGCGGATTAATCACCCATATCATTCTTTCACCTCTGAACCTGGCACAGCCTGATCGACGGCATCAGATTACTAGAGGAATGTGATTTGGACAGTAAGTGCCTTCATTGCACAAGGAGGAAAAAGGTCTCCCAGCTTTCAAACAAGATCACAGGGAAGAGGATTTAGATGCTTTAACAGATTGTAGTGGATTATTTTGTCCAGATTAAGCACAATAAGCATTTTGGCAACAAATCCCCAGAATCTATGAATGGGGAGAAGCATCTGTTAAATGCAGCACATACAAATGCCTTCATTGTGCGCATGAAGCTTAGTTCCAAGTTAAACTCAGCCAACCACTCAAGCGCATTCATAGGGACTACAGTTTGCCAGGTTTAGCCTTTGCTCTTAACTTACTATGAAGCTAGGCCATGTGTATACTTTGCACTTTAAAAAAAATCAAAACACAACACCAACATTATCCAAATTCTGTTGGCAAACCCCACCCCCCATCTGATAGCAAAAATTAGGGCCTCCTACACAGCTATGTTGCCCTAATCTGCATAGACCAGGCAAGCCCGATCCTGTCAGAACTTGGAAGCTAAGCATGGCCAACCTTGGTTAGTAACTGGTTGGGAGACCTCCAAGGAAGAGCAGAGGCAGACAAGGGCAAACCACCTTTGTTAGTTTCTTGCCTTGAAAACCTCAGCAGAGGGTCACAATAAGGGCCAAGCTACAAGTGACGAATGACACTTGAACGGCAAGTGGATTGAGTGGAGCGCAAGTGAACAGGGAGAAATACACTTGCTGTTCAAGTGTCATTCGTCACTTGTAGCTTCGCCCTAAGTTAGCTATGGCTCGATGGCACTTTCCACCACCACTACACACATCTATGTTAGTGAAAGGAAACTCATCTTCACCATTAAGTAGCCTGTTGCAAAATTATACCCGCACAGGAGGAGCTAGGTGTGAAAAATGGTATAAACAGACATTTTGCAATTTGTACAGGTAAGGGCCAAATCAGACAGGATACTGAAAGATCCATGATTAGATCTCCAGCTCCCTCCCTTTGTAAACAAGAGGTTCTAACACAGACAGGGCCTGTTGTGCAGGGGGAGTAGACTTTAATGCCCTCCCCCTGCAGTGCCTTGTGCTGTTTTGCAATCTCAGCCTCCAGAGCTGCTATTTGCCAAATGGTGCCTGTATATTTGGCTCCATTTGAAGTCTGAAAATGGTGCAGGAGGAAAGAACTTTAACACAATTTTCCCCTTGTGCTGCAGTTCTGTACTAGGCCTGAGTTTCTCTACTAACTGAGAGTCTTGTTGGACTTTTTGCAAGTGTCCTACGCTCAGTCATGAAACAGATTGTTCTGTTTGTTTAGTCAGATAGCTAGTTAGCATAGGACCACTTAGGCTTCAAGAGAAGTTCCCGCCAGAGAAGGTGGGTGTCTTTAGTCTTAATGAGGGAATCCAGGATTGTCTATTGGATGAGCCAGTTTATTGGGGGGCAATTAGCTAGCAACATATACTAAGGTTTTATTGCTCTTTGTTCAGTCCTCTGCTACTACACTACTACTACTTCACTAGACCATGCAGTCTAAGCTTTTCTCTCTCTCGTACCTAGTTGAGACTATCAAGACGTAGTCAGAAACTGTTTGTTGTTTTCCCTACCAAATGTACCCTTTTTACCCTATTATGTAGTAAAGTTTTTATAGAGCTAGAATCACAGAAGTCTGTCTACTTATTTCCATTGCACTACCATCAAACTCTGCAACTCTGCAAACATATATCTAATTGTTGTGCAACCGCCAACAAGTCTCTCTGCATGAAACATCTGACATGTGAAGAACACGTGAAGAACACGTGTCGGGAGATGCAATGTTATCCAGAAAGGGTAGTTTTAAAAAGACAGAGCCGGCGGCAGGGCAAAGGCTTTGGTATACACTGGAGATGTGTGAAGGGGGTGTGAAATGCCAGAAAGGAAACTGCAGCCCATTATAATCTCTTCAGGTCCAAGCCTGGCTCTGGAAGGCAGCTCCAGCCCATTTCCATTCCTCGCTGCCCTCTGGCTGTGATCCCACACAGTTTTAGACTAGAGAGGCAAAGATGAAATTAACAAACCCTCTGAGGAGCGATCTCCACTGTCTCTGTCTTTTTAAACTATGCTTCCTGGCTAACATTGCATCTCTCTACACTTGATGAACATATGCCGAGGTGTCTCATGTAGAGAAACTCTGAGAGAGTATGCTATAAGCTCAGAACTGTTCAGGGGTGGAGGTGGCTCCAGAAACATTAAGGATTTCTTGGCCCTGAGGAGCTGAAGCATCCAGGATGCACTCCGATCCAATTCCCCCCTTATAGTTCCCCAACTAGAAGCAAAATGGCCTCCTACAGGCAAGCTTCAGGCAGCCTTGAAAAATCTTTAGCAAGCAACTACATCTTTGTGCTGGCCACAATTTACACCTGCTATCCCTAAAGCAATATTTCACACACATTTCAAAATTGAGCAAAATTTCAACTGAGATTTCAAATTTTGAAATTTTAAAAATAAAATTTTGAGGAACACTTTAAAAACAACTAAACCCTAATGAGACAATCCTACCCAAACGAAGCACATTTACATTCCAAGGTGATCTTAATGCTTAAGGATGTATTCCAGTGGCTACGATTTATTTTTTATAATAAAAACTTGCATAGATCCAGTCATGGAACCTTCCAGCATCTAATCTGGTTTGACCAAAACTTTCCCCTGGATTTTCTAGACAGTTTTGTAAATAAATGATCAAATGGTCACTAGTTAATAGATTTTTTTTCTTGTGCTGTTCACAGAAATGTGATAATGAAAATAATGTCTCATGGAGCTGCCTTCTACCAAATCAGACCGTTGATCCATCTAGCCAACTGGCACCTCTGGTGATCAGCAGCACCTCTCAGAAACTTAACTCTGACTTTAATTTGAAAAAAAATCATCCCATTGGCTGTTTTCTCTCACTTTGAGCTTGCTGGTATACAGGGCTCATTTTGAGGGGGAACGCGCAGGAACGCAGTTCTGGCAGTTCCCCAAAGAGGTCACATGACAGGTGGCCCCAACCACCTGACTCTCAGCCATTTGGGCCCATTTCGGCCTGGATTGGGGCCAAAATGGCCTGGATTGGGCCTCTGACAGGTGATGGATCACTCTCCCACTCAGCAGCGGCCCGATCCTGACCATTTTGGGCCCCTTTTTGCCATTTTGGGCCCAATTTGGGTCCAAAATAGGTAATTAACAATAATAGAGCAACACGGTCAAGGCTGTAGCTAACCAAAAGTATGATCCCGTGTGTAATTAGAGTCTTATTTCCATAAACATACAATCAACAATATATTTAATAGAATATTCCTATTATATAACCAGGACTCCTGTCACATATTACAATACAATTATAATTTCAATGTCTAGGCGTCATATATACTCCAACCAATCAATTAAAGTGTCTCGTGCTTCAAATCCTATTATTCATACTTTTAAAGTGCAATTGCTTTTTAATGTCACTTGACACAATTTGTCATATATGGAGTCAATTTCGCCTTTAATCCTCGTTTAATATGTGTGCGGTCCACGGTTGATCCCAGACACTGTGTAGGTCACAGAAGACATGTAGACCTCAGTAGTATTCTTTAGGTGTACATACAATGTTCTGTGACTATATTATTTTCTAACGGACGGTCCAGATTCCCATAGAGTCCGTTTCCAAAGATCTTTCTCAAAGAGCACAGTCGCTGGAGGAACATACAATAACTGGTTACACATGGATTACATATACTATTATACAATTCATAATTAATCATACTATACATTTACAATCTTATTACTCACTCAGAATATCCAATATACTCTTTCGTGTTAGTTTTCAATACATTTCTTCTTGTTAATTTCCTTTCGTCAATTTCCTTCATGTGTATACCATCAACTTAATCATCGTCATTATCTACAGATCCGTCTCCACGCCCAAATTGCACATTATCCCTTCTTAAAGTGATCCTACATCTATCCCAAGAAACAAGTAAAATCATTCTCCATGTTTAAGCCCTTAGGTATAAGAGTACCAAGTTTGTGTATCCAAAATGTTTCTTTTTGGCGTAGCTCCTTTATCATAGATACATGTCCTTGTCTCCGGAGCCTGAATAAAACAGTAAAAACCATATCCATGCTTCTGTGTTTTTTCTCTTGATAATGTTGCACTAATGGGGCTTCCAATACATTGTTCCTAATTCTAGATTGATGTTCACTCAATCTTGTCTTTACAGAACGTACAGTACTTCCTACATACAATAGTTCACATGGGCATTTTATCAGATAAACCACCCCTTCTGTATTACAATTTACAAACTCATTTATGGTATTAATACCCAGTTGTTTTACCTCTTCCCCATTCATAACTAGAGGACACTGTTTACACCTCCCACATTTATACATTCCTTGTGGTAAACCCGTATCCATTTGTTTTAGATGGTAATTCAAATCTGAGTGTATAATCCAGTCTTTGATGTTTTGTGTTCTCCTAAAAGCTACAAGAGGAGGTGTTCCACAACCTGGGATATCGTTAATTAGGGGCCAAAATTTCAGAACCGCCTTTTTGATTGCATAGGCTTTATCACTATAATCAAAAACCCCCACGACACACTCTCTATTTTCGCGCTTTTTGGTTGTTAATAAATCCCCCCTGGGTGCTGCATCAGCACGTTGCCTTGCTCTGTGTAAAACCCAGTCGGGATATCCCCGATATTTAAGTTGTTCATAAAGGGTATTACTTTGATTAATGTAATCCGAATCTTTAGTGGAGTTTCGTTTAAGTCGCAAAAATTGTCCATACGGTAAATTGGCTATTAAGTGACCAGGATGGAAAGACTTATAATGGAGTAAAGAGTTTTTGTCCGTTTTTTTCTTAAAGGGTCTCACTGCCAGAGAACCATCCCCTCCTTTATATACTGTCACATCTAGGTAATTCACTGATTCTCCACTAGCATTCCAAGTAAACTTGATGTTGGGGTGTACTTGATTCATCCATTCCCCTAATTTTTGAATGTCAACATTTTCATTGGTCACTAGGAGAAGGTCATCTATAAAGCGTACAAATATGATGATGTCTTTCCAAAAGGGATTTTGGGCAGGATTACAAAAATATTGATGTTCTAAATGACCCATAAAAAGATTGGCTATACAGGGTGCTGCAGAGCATCCCATTGCAACTCCACGGACTTGGACAAAATAACTATTTTCTACTCTAAAGTAATTATTTTCTAATATTATTTCCAGAAGGGATATTAGAAAAAAAGTAGGTGGATGTTGGTTCTCCCGTTGGTTCAAAGTTTCCATTACCACTAGGCGTGCCTCTTCTAAAGGGATATTAGTATACAGTGAGGCAACGTCCAGTGTCAGAAATATGGCCCCTGCTGGTAATTTAAAGCCCTCATATTTTCTAATAAAATCTCCTGTATCTAGCAGGAAGGTGGGCAGTTTCCTTACAAAGTTCTGTAGAAAAAAATCAAGGTATCTAGATAACGGTTCCAACACCGAATTGCTGCCCGATACTATTGGGCGTCTACGAAATGACCCCTGCTGGTGTACATGTGTGTTCATGTGTTTTAGCTCCTGCCTCAAGCATGCCAAGGAGCAGGACTGGCTAGAGAATGGATGTCAAGGCAGGCATACCTTAAAATTATTCTCCCACCAACCAACCATTAAAAATGAACAAATGAACAATCAGCAGCATAAAACCAAATCACTGCAACCCCCCCCCCCCATTTTTACATTAAAAGAGATGCCATGCGGATGGCACCAATACATTGCAATGAATAGCTGAACTACAAACAACAGAAGGACTCTAAATACAAAAGGAGAAGCTGCCAGGTGAGCTTCAAGAGTAGCAAATTCTACAACTGTGTGGGTTCACCACTAACTGCCATACATACCTCAGAAGAAGAGGGCTTCCAGGAATGGGCTTCTGCAGATTTTAATGAAAAGATGAACCACCGTACACTTTTGCCACTTTATAACATGGGCAATAATCTCTCTGTCTTGCTTTTTCTGCTTTCCATCTATAGTGTTTCCAGGATACTAAACTGATATTTTACAAGGTAATTCTTGAAGTCCCAAGTTTTGTGGAAATGAAGAGGCAAAGTACATATAAATACAAGCATCAAATCCATTTTCTTTCTTTTTTAAAAAAAGAAAAACAATCTGGGAGGCTGTGATTGTGAGTGAAAGAGATGTAGAGGGATGAAGGATGGAATTACTTCTTTCCGCACCGGCTAGGTTTTTGCTCAAAACAGCCCCGGTCCAACCGCTTCCCCTCCTAGGTTCTAGAAGTATGCTTGTGCTGTTGATTGAATAGCTGGAATGCTATGGCGAGAAGTATGTATGTGAGAGAATTCTGTGATAAGAAACAACTAAGCACCTTCTTTTCTCTCAAAACTCGGGCATTATCCAGGCATTGTCCCATTAAAAAAAAAGGCATTTGCTGTGTAGCATGTGCCTAAAAAGCCAATGTGTCTTTGTATGTTAATGTGCATTCATAAATACGGGCAGAAAACTGAAGGTTTTACAGATAGACAGTGGCAAAAGGAGGAGGCAAAACCAGGCTTTTCCCACTTCTTGGCATTTTGCCTTCTCACTCCCCTGAAGCACCAATAACCCGCTGTTTTATGAAACTAATTACCCCCAGAATCCCACCCCACTCCGAGAGTCACGGGGCAATGCCTGGCTTTGCTAGGATGCTTTAGCATCTCCATATATTGATTTGATCCACTGCAGTAGCAGAGGAACTAACAGCAAGAGTGGGGGGGGGCAGGAATGAAGAATTAAAACTGTAAACTGTCACTTCAGCTTTGCCAAGCAATTTTGAGTTCCATATTAATGAGCTACCTGGCAAGCACAGGTTATTTTCCTAGACAAAAATGGCAGAAGTGTAACAAACACTGGAAAATTTGCAGAGAAAATACACCAGAGGGGGTGATTGTTGCTTAGCAGGCCAGGAGTGCTTGTTCTTGAATGGCAATAATTGGGGAGGGGGATCCATCTTGAAGCTCAATAGCTGCAAGACAGGTAAGGTAGTCATGTCAAAGGACCACTGAGAACAGGAGCAAAAGTATGGAAGAGGAACCAGGCCAGGCAAATTGTAGGGTTTTGCAAGCCTGGGGCTGAAAGATCTCAGGAAAGTTACAGAACTCAGGGCCAAGCTACAAGTGACAAATGACACTTGAACGGCAAGTGTATTTCTCCCTGTTCACTTGCTCTCCACTCGATCCACTTGCCGTTCAAGTGTCATTCGTCACTTGTAGCTTGGCCCTCAGAATTCTCTGGTTCTAAGAATACCCAGAAAAGTAGGATCTGTGGCTGAAAGGGGGAGGGGATGGGATGATCTTGCTTGGGGGGTGATTGAGTACCTTGAAATGGCTTGGAACACAAGAAACCCCCTCCCCCAATGCCCCATCCAGACACTTCCCCCAACAGCTATGGTTTCAGCACCAAATGCTCAAATTGTCCATTATCGATGATGTGATGAAGGAATCCAGCTGCGCCAGAGAAGTGATCCTGAATAGTATCCTAGTCTGTAGAAATCCACCTCCTCCCCCTAGAAATGTCACAGGCACAGAGCATGGATGAGTTTGGTCGACTGAGTCCCAAAAAAGGGACTCAATATGCCAGGCATTTCAAGAGAACAGGGTGTGTTCTGAGAGGCTCAAATCTGGTCTTCGCCACAGACTCTTTCGGTGGCTGTAGGCAAGCCACTTTCTCTCAGCTACCCACTGGCATTACTGAGCACAGGCAGGAGTGGGGAGAGGCTGGGCACCACACCTCCTGCTTCGGCCTGCAGTGTCCTCCCCAGCCTGTGTGCCTCCCTGTTGGGGGGGGGGGCTTATGAGAGGTTCCCCTAGGCCATCAACCCACCTGGATTTTTCCTGGTAGCCATAATGGTCAGTCTTTTCCTGGAGTCAGAGCATGAGCAGAGGACATGAGTTTCAATGGATGATTTTTCCCTCCCCTGCAAATCTCTGTGAGGACAGAAGGGCTGTTTTCCAAGGTCCCAAAAACCTCCCTCCAGCTTCATCACAAGGCAATGAAGGGTTAAGGTGTTTTGAGCTGTCCAAAATAACATCCATATAAAAAACAGCCTGCTTGGTGTAGCGTTCTGAAAATGTATTTTCACCCAAATAATTATCTTACAGCAGCCCAGCTCCTCCTTTGGGCAGCACAGAAGTCTTGATCACAGTTCCTTTCAGCGGTTGTGTTGTGTGTGTTGAGCTCTTGATCCCCATTAAGAAGCGGGTGGGATGTTGCGTCCAGTTTGGCTTTTGTCAACATGCGGCGAGTTACAGCATGCAATTTTCTTGGCTTACATCTCAACCATGCATTTATTCGGTGCTTTCCCAGCCCCTCATCAAATACATTTTACAAGGCTGTTTGCAAATTTTTTTTTTAAAAGCTACCATAAAATATTGTTCCAATTATGAGCATTGCCCTTTCAAGCATGGCACATTTTGCTGGGCTTAACACCAATCCCCAAATCTGATCATCGCACATAAGCATTTTCCACAATGATAACTTGCCCTTCGTCCAAGTGCTCAGAACTGCCTGCTTGCAATTATCTCATTTTATATCTGTAGCAACCCTGTGAGGTAGGCCAGAGCTAAGCACCAAAAATTTCAAAGAGGAGCATGGGCTGGAACCTAGATGTGATCCTCCTCGCCAATTTCTTCTGCTCTAGCCACTATGCCACAATTATTTTTATTTTATTAAAATATTTATACCATCTCCTTCCCCCAGAGCTCAGGGTACCTTACAAACTTAGTTATTTTTTTACTTTAATTGGTTTTTATAAAAATTGGAAATAATATACATGTTAGAAATATACAACACATTACTATTATCTAGCTGTTGTAGTGTAGTGGCTAGACTGGTGGACCACAATCTGGCTGACCCAGGTTCAATTCCCCGCTCTGCCTTGGATGCTTAATGTGTGACCTTGGACCTGCTACTACCCTACCTCACAGGGTTATTGTGATGGGGAAAATGGAGGAGAGAGGAATGATGTAATCCACTTTGGGTCCCCATTGGGGAGAAAGGCTGGGTATAAAAAGTAATATTTAAAATAAAATAAAAAGTAGGGTAAAAATACAATCAATCCATCCATAGTATAGCATTGTGGCTAAGATATACATAAGCCAGATCATATCATTGCCATTAACTAGGCAAGCAATAAATAACGTCTGCTTTAGCTCAAACCAGAGTTTAGTGCTATATCCAAACCAGCAACTATGGTTCGTGTTTTTCATCCAAACCAGGATTGCAAACCACAGTTTAATCCTGGTTTGTGGTCTAGGTTTAGAGGGGGAAAGCACAAGTCCTTGTCTGCTGGTTTGGATGTCACACCGAGTTATAGCATGTACTAAAGCAGAAACCTTTAACTGATTCTGACCACACAAAAACATATTTGAACCACATCAGAGTTCTCATCATGGCACCTGGTCGGTCAGCTCTTAATTGGCACTGGACTGATAGGCAAGACCAGGTGGCCAGATACATGGGCCACAGGTGGTAAAGAGCTTTAAAGCACTTGAGCTGAGTATCTTGAATACCAGTACCTTGAACTGAGCTTGGAAGCAGATTAGTGAGCAGTGCCGCTGGAGTATGACCAGGTGAAGAATGATTTGTCTTCAAGAGCAGTCACACATACAACATGTTACTGTAGTCAAGCTTGGACATTACCAAAATATGGATCAGCACAGCAATATCAGATCTATCTATGAGAGCCTCCAAACAAGACGTAAATGGAAAAGGACACTTTTAGCCACAATTTTCACCTGCTCTTTGCCAGATCATACTGGGTAATGTTAATGTAGTCCATCACAGATAAATTCTAGAATACTGAAATCCCCTACAAGCATCATTTTCTTCTTCTCTAGATTTATGTTCAGGTTTTCCCCCCCTTCAGTTATCTATAATCTTGGCTTCCAGACAGTGGTTCAGGACAGAGACAGCTGTTCTCGGATGCTGTATTTATGAAACATAGAGGTAGATTACATCAAGAAGCCAACAGCTATGGAGAATCTAATCTGATGGCTCCACATAGATATTAAACACACAGGGGGAAGCATAAACCCATGTGGTACTATATATAACATTCTTTTTTTAAATAAATATTTTATTGATTTTCCATACAGATAGATAGTAAGAAAAAAGAGAAACAAGCATAAGAGAAGAAAGCAAGAAGAAAGAGAGAAGAAAAAAATACACAAAGATTTCATTAGGCTTGCTAATATCAGCATTCTAGTTCTCCACATCTCATACTTTATCCTAATACAGAGTTGACTTTGATTTTTGATATTTCATACCATATTGCCATACTACATTTTAGTCTCTATATTTATCTTTAATCCATTTGTAAAAGGGAGTCCATGGCACAAAGAAATCTTCCTCCATTTGTCCTTTCATTACTGAAGTTAACTTGTCCATTTCCACAGCGCCCATTATCTTCACTACTAATTCCTCTTGCTGAGGTATTAGTTGACGTTTCCAGTAAAAAGCTAATAAAATTCTGGCCACTGTTACTACATGAATTGTGAAGTGCTTCTGTTCTTTGTTCATACCTGGCATACAGGAATATGGTTTAGCAAGAATGTCTCTGGACTGAGGGGAATTGAGATCTGTAAGATAGTTTGCAATAATGTGTGCACCATTATCCAGAATCTATGCACCTCCTTACAGGACCACCCCATATGAAAAAAATGTCCCTGTATGTTTCCCACCCACACTTTCAACACTTATTTGACGTGTTTTTATACATTTTAGCTAGTCTATCCAGTGTTCGATATCATCTGTAAAACATCTGATATAAATTCTCTTTTAGTATGACAGATTTTAACATTCATTTTCCATATCTTGTTCCATTGTACCGAGTCAATATTATATCCTAAGTTCTGTGCCCATAAAATTTTACATTTTTCTACCCCCTATATAACAGATTCTATATACAGCAGAATAAAAATCTGAAAGGATTACTCTCTGTAATTTCAAACAACCCCCCCCCCAAACTTTGGAGATTCCTACCAGCCTCAAAGAATAGCATGACTGATCATAACAGACTCACGGGAACACCACAAGACATTGTAAGATTCTGCCAGAATATCCAGCTTGTCTTGCCTAAAGAATTCAGGAACGTTGAAAGACCCCCTGGCATCTGAACCAGAGGGTTCAGATGCACTGCCGAGCCATTATGAAGCACAACATAAATACGTGCTGTATTTATATGGTCTGTTCATATGGAACATCATACTATGGTTTGTGCTAAAGCAGAAGTAATTAATTTACTTCAGCAGGGAGAGAAGGGAGCACAGCTCATTCATGAAGCATCAAGCCATGCTCTGGTGCTCCATCAAAACCATGCACACATAAATCTGCCTTATGCTGAGAAAGACCATTGGTCTATCAGTATCGTCTATTCCAGGGGTCTCCAACATGGAGCCTATGGACACCATGGCACCTGCCTGCCAATATCTTTCTTGGTGCCTACCAAGTGTTTTTAGAAAGCGTGCAGAGCCACATGGAGCTTTTGCCCAGCAAAGCTTCTGATGGATATAACGGCAGATTTTTAAAAATGTCATTTGGCAGCAGCCGCCATCACAGCACAAGGATTTTCACTGTGTGACTGAAGGTAAGCAGCCACTTTCTGGCTGGCTCCACCTCCTGTAGCAGCTATTTTGTGGCTGCATTCACCACCCGGTGTCAGAATTCCATAAATGCCCAGAGGCAGGTTGGGAAATTCCTGGAGATTCTGGGGGTGGAGCCTGGGGAGGAAGGGGCTTGGAGAATGGAGGGACTTCGAGCAGAACCACAAGTGACAAAAGGCACAGATTGGACACTTGTCAGCTTCCCTCAAGTTTTGATGGGAAATGTAGGCATCCTGGTCTCGCAGCTTCGCTCTCCGACTGCTGTCCAATGGACTTTTCAACTGTCACTTGTCCAACATTCCGCCAAGCTGCCTACATTTCCCATCAAAACTTGAGAGAAGCTGACAAGTGTCCAATCTGTGCCTTTTGTCACTTGTGGTTCTGCTCTTAATCAGAGTATAATACCATAGAGTTCACCTTCCAAAGCAGCCCTTTTTCCCAAGAGAACTGATCTTTAAAGCCTGAAGATCAATTGTAATTCAGGGAGATCTCCAGCCACCATCTGGAGACTGGCAACCCTAATTTAGTCCATCAGTGGTTTTCAAGGTTCTCAGGTAGAGTTCTCTCATATAACCTATTACCTGATCCTTTTACCTAGAGATGCCAGTAATTGTACCTGGGACCTTCTGGATGAAAAGCAGGTGCTCTGAGCCACAGACCCTCCCCAACCATGCCTCTGCCACACCCAAGGCTTCTTTCTCTATCAAATCTGGTTATTCTTTAATGGAGATAATTTCAGAACTGCACACAGTAGTAGCATTTGGGGATAGAAACCAACCCCCAAGGTAGATTAATAGGAATTTAGGCAGCAACGCTAGAAGTTTCAACAAACCAAGAGTTGATTTCTAAATGGTTCCCAAGGTAAGAGAAGTGAATAGACAATAAAAGCAGGCAAGCCAAAGCCAGGATAGAAGAAAAAGTATCAATCAAACCAGTTTCATAACTGAAAGGGTAAGGCTGTGACTCAGAGATACAGCAGCTGTTTCCGCACATCCTTATAGAGATGGCCCACTCACGGAACACTGGTGGCTTTTCCCCAGGAATCCAGACGTTTCCATTTACAAAATGGTTGCAGACAGCTTGGTTTCTGTTTTTTGGCACCTTTTCTGGGACCGCAAAAGTGAAGTCCATTTTGCAAATGGGGATGTCTGGATTCCTGGGGAAAAGCCACCCGTGTCCGATGAGTGGGCCGTCCCTATAAGGACATGACCAGTCTCTGCTTTGTGTGCAGCAGGTTCTAGGTTTAATCCCAGGCATCTCGAGTTCAACGGACCAGGTAGCAGAAGGTATAGAAGACCTCAGCCTGAGACAATGAAGAACTGCTGCCTGTCAGAGTAGGCAATAGTGACCTTGATTGACCTGTGGTCCAACTCAGTGCAAAGCAGCTTTGTGTGTTCATGGTTGCTTTTGGGATTATAAACCTTTTAAGTAGCCCTACGCTCCAGAACTGGGCCTGGAGGAGATCGAGAATGTCCTCTCTTGATCTCCAACTGTCCCTTTTTATTAGCAGCATACTCTATTTTCTGCTACTTGTCCCTAATAAACAACTGTCCTGATTTTGTCCCTCTTCAAGGGGAAGATTTGAAGGACGTTGGGTTTTTTTATTGTTAACATAGGTAGTTTTCACGTGCAAAATTGGGCAAAACTCACCGAACGAGAGCTTCTTCATGGCGTGATTTCTGATGTCATCCTGTCGAGATTCGTTTTCATGGTGCGATGAGGTCAGAAATCATGCCATGAAGACGCTCTCATTCCATGAGTTTTGTGTAATTTTGCATGATGTTTTAGGGCCAAGCTACACATGACGAATGACACTTGAACAGCAAGTGGATTGAGTGGAGGGCAAGTGAACAGGGAGAAATACACTTGCCGTTCAAGTGTCATTCGTCATGTGTAGCTTGGCCCAAAGATGTGTGAAAATGACCATACACACAAGAGTCCAGCTTTTCCTTTCACCCCTTCCTTAAACACTTACCTGGATACTAAATGGTTGTCTTTAGCTGCATGTATTCTACCATAAGTACAATCAGATCCATTATGAAAGTATCCAGTATTAAACCCCCCCTATGTACTTTTAAAGGAAACTTTTATGATCCATTTTCCAATGCACAGGCTACTTCAAAAGACAGTGGAAGGCAAGCTGCCGCAGATTAAATCAATAAAGCACAGAACAGGCAAGAAGAGCCTTGAGCAAAGGTGCAGCAGTAAACATTTGTGCTTAAGCAAGCGACATTTGTAAGACTACAACTATACAGTCAAATCTTTATTTTCATCTGCGAAATGCTGGAATGTATGATAAGGTAAGGCCCTACCTGGAGTCCTTTTCTGAGCATCGAATTCTAGACAAATGAGGACAGCAGGAAAAAATGATGCAAGATTTACATAGCCGGATCCTAGGAGAACAGTCTAGAGGAACCAGATCTGATTAACTCCTGGATATTCGAACTTAGCATATATAGAATTTAGTGGGTTTTAAAAAAAGAAAAGCTTAGCAAGTCTCTAGCTCCGCAACTAGGGAGGAAATCTTCAGAACACGCAACTGATAATCTTACCATCTAAAGAAGTGCAGAGAGAGATTTAGGCTATTGCGCACTAAACCCTTAATCACTTTCTGATGCTGCATTCAGATATAAGGAACAAACATTGGGTCTTAACTACACAGTGTTTATGGGTCTTCCCCAGGACCTGTCAAACAGACGTATATAAGGAGTTCCATGCTCAGAGTCAGAACTTAATTCCTAGTCATATGCAGGCCCAGTTTGGACTGAGACGGTAGCAAGTTGGGGAGAAGGACTTATAGCTCCCCCCGGTACCATTTTCCCAACCTAAGATGGCCCAAGGGAGCCGTCAGTTGCCCTGTTAGAAAAACTTACATGCAACCCATTCTACGTGCAACCCATTCTACGTGCAATCCCAACTCAGTTTGTTCATTATCAGAATGAGCCAGGAAGTCCATGCACCGTCCCTCTCCGCAACCCATTGCACACACCACAGAGACTGAGGGCCAAGCTACAAGTGACGAATGACACTTGAACAGCAAGTGTATTTCTCCCTGTTCACTTGCCCTCCACTCAATCCACTTGCCGTTCAAGTGTCATTCGTCATGTGTAGCTTGGCCCTGAGGGCTACCCAGTTTGGAACAAAGTGACTGCCAAATCAGTCAAATTGGCAAAGTGTGGGTTGTTCTCTCACCTCGAAACCAGGTTTTCACACCAAGATTGAACTGGTTAAGCATCTTTGATCTGTAGGTAAGAGAACTGTTTGTTATTTCAGCTAATTTGAGTATCAAGACTAACTGCAGCCTTCCTTCTCCGTGCTCCGTGTGAGGGGAGGAAAAGGGAGTATCTGAGCCCAAGGACTTCCTGGCTTATTAATATCATAAAACAAGCTCAAGTTTGCTTGTGATCTCTAAAAGCAACCTAAGTAGCCCTCCCTTCCCGCTTCCTTATCTAGCAGAATGCAAAATAAGTATTATGTAAGCAAATTGCTTATGTTGCAAGAGTAACTCATCTTGCAAAACTTGTCTCATCTTGAAGCAGAGCACTGCTTAATGCAAAGCATGTTCTCAATGCTGCCACTACTTGTTAGATGAATGTGACTTAGAAGTCAGCGGCACAGACTCTCCGAGGCTAAGAAGCATACGGTGTAGTGGTTAGAGTGCTGGACAAGGACCTAAGAGACCCACGTTTGGATCTCTACGTGCCATGAAACACAGTTGGACTTATCACTCTGAGGTTTTCTGAATGGGTTTTTCCATTGGTTTGGGCCCCATGCTGCTTTGGTTTAACCTCTGATTTCTGCACACATTTTTTTTTGCCTTTAGTTTTCACTTTGCATTTTTTTTGGCCCCCCCCCCTCCCAATTTTTTCCCAGTTCTTTGGAGACCACTTTTACCCTGATATTTTTCTGGAAGCCAATTCTGAGTCGATTTTTTCCTTGTGCATAATGTTTCTTTTGAATTTTGTTCATCCCTCCCACAACTACCTACCTCCAACCACTGTAGCACAGTGGTTAAATGGTTTGG
This sequence comes from Eublepharis macularius, assembly GCF_028583425.1. Taxonomy (NCBI): domain Eukaryota; kingdom Metazoa; phylum Chordata; class Lepidosauria; order Squamata; family Eublepharidae; genus Eublepharis; species Eublepharis macularius. The sequence continues at coordinate 22,784,043 of NC_072802.1, forward strand.
CTGCGAATCAGCACTATACTGGTTTGAATCCCACTACTGCCATGAGCTCAGTAGGTGGCCTTGGGTAAGCCACTCCTCTCAGCCCCAGCTCCCCATCTGTATTGCTGGGATAATAATAATACTAACTTGTTCACTGCTCTGGGAAAGGCACTAATCTGTCTAGAAGAGCAGTATGTAAGTGCAGTTGTTGTAGCTGAGCGGGGATGTATCTGAAGAAGTGAGCTGTGACTCACAAAAGCTCATTCCCTACCACAAATTTTGTTAGTCTTATAGGTGTGACTGGACTCTTGCTCTTTTCTACTGCTACAGACAGACTAACACGGCTACCCATCTTGATCTATCAACCACACTGTGAGGAAGTTCAGGCTGCAAGAAGATGACTGGCCTACAGTCACTCCCAATGAGCTTCATAGCAGAGCAGTAATTCGAACCTGTTTCTTCCAGGTCCTAGTCTGAGTTCAGCTGCTACATTATACCTGCTATGCCAGGAGCCTGGCCTTCTGTCACTGCCTAGTTAACAGAGCAATACCTTTCCCAGCTCCACAGTCAGCCACTGACCTCAAAGGTCAGGGCTAGAAAAACACACTGCAGTCTGGATTTAGGAGCTCTTGCCCACAGTCCCAGACTGGCTTTGACAGTCAACCATAAAAATGTAAACTCTTTGAGTTTCCATTAAGGGCGGCTTAAAAAGTCTAAAGCAAACATGGTAAGGACAGCAATGTGTGACCGACTCCTTGTTAAAGAGCGCTGTATGAACCTCCCTTTAGATAACCACTCAATTTTCTCTTCCATCCACTGACTCGTTTCCTGACCTCACGACTTTGTTCCAGCGGTCCAGTTTCAATGCCCAGGATGATATTCTGAGATCAGCAACAGTGATAAGACACCTCCTGCCCGCCTGCCCCAAGGGGAGATTAATGCCAGGGCTGGCTATAATTGCATCGCACTGGCAAGAGGGACATAATTCTTTTGGCGAAAGAGCCTGCTCCTCCAGAAAGTGGCTCTGACAGCTCAGTTATGGGATAAATATCATTTGCAAAACGGGTTGTGAAATTCATAAGTGCTGCTACCGTGCAGCTGTCTGGATCATGGGAACTTTTGTCTCTTCCCCCCAAGGTCACAGCTTCTCTGGACAGCAGAGAAGGATGGGCCATGGTGACCGTAATCCATTCCTGCTTTGAATTTTCTGCATAAAAGACACAACACAGAATACTTGCTGTAGAACACCTGACCACAGTTCCTTGCACTTGATGGGCCTTGGTTGCTCTGGGAAACAGGCCAAAATGCAATACATAAAGTGTGCCAGCAAGTCTGCGCAGCACGAGCACTTTGGGATCCAGGGCTGCGATGGAATGAGGCTGGGTGACCCCTCCTGGCCCAGGGATAAGGCTTTCTCCAACGCAGCCTCCATATCAGTATGCCTCCGCTCCAGAGTGAGGGGGTCTCGGAAGACCTGAAATCAGTAAGGCACCCTTTGAGTTCTCTCCCGCCCTGACCGAACTGAAGCCTGCAGACGAGGAACTGCTCCGGCGTCTGTTTCTCTGGATACCCTGGCTCCTGCCTTCCCTCGATTTGCTGCTTCGTCCACTTCCAAAATAGAGACTTGAAATTCCCTGGGGCAGGGACTCGTCTCTTCTGTTCTTGCTGTTCTAGTCAGGGCCAGGCACATTGAGGGGGCATACCGCCGCCTTGTTCCGGGAGAGAATACCGCTGCCTTGTTCCGGGAAAAATGATTGATTATGGTTCCTCATGGGCGATATAAAGCACGCTCCTGAAGAAGCAAGCGCGAAATCTGTTCGTAGCTGGCCTCAGATCTGAGCGTGCTGAAGGGCTGCTTTGTGCATCACATGCCGTGAGCCACCTAACGGAGGAATCTAATGGAGTGGAGGATTTTCACCAATTGAGAAAACACACGCAAAAACAGGAAAGAAAAACTCAGAAAGACCTTTTTGTACAGAGGACTCTTATTATACCCGGATACTGTAATCTGTCATTTGTTGCTTGTGGAATTGATGAAATTTGCTTTTGTAATTTTGTAAAGGTGTTTATGGATTATCAGCATTTTGCACTTTAAAGTTTCACTTATAAATTGTATATAATTGTACTTCGTTTCCTGTGGGTTTTTCCCCCCTTTTTGCTGCCATTGCAAATAAATCCCACCGGCAACCCTTTGCCCTGGCCCCTTCCTTTCACAAGGACAACCTTCCAACCCCACAGGTGGTTCTCCTTATCTCACCCATGCAGGCAAGTTATAGGTAGCCCCAGGGCTTTTTTTCTGGGAAAAGAGGTGGCGGAACTCAGTGGGTTGCCCTTGGAGAAAATGGTCACGTGGCCGGTGGCCCCGCCCCCTGATCTCCAGACAGGGGGGAGTTGAGATTGCCCTCCACGCAGCAGCGCGGAGGGCAATTTGAACTCCCCTCTGTCTGGAGATCAGGGGGCGGGGCCACCGGCCACGTGACCATTTTCAAGAGGTTCCAGAACTCCGTTCCACCGCGTTCCTGCTGAAAAAAGCCCTGGGTAGCCCTCCTTCCATGGCTGCGCTGGGACTTCCTCCCATAGGGGTTCCTTGCTGTTGCTGCTGAGCCCTTGCATAGAACAGTGTGGCTTGTTTCTGGCTGTATGGCTTGAAATGGGATGGGAAGATGCCAAGGAGAAGGTCAGAGTGAGCCCCTGACAAGCTCATTCGATACACCTGGAGGTCTTTTTCTGATGGGGCAACAGTGAAAAGTCTTTTCTGCTTGCCCGAATTGCAAAGAGGTACAGCCCATGGAAAGTGTTGCTATGATGTGATATGGCCCTGAGATTCCAAGAGGGAAGTGGAGTGGATCCCAGAAACCCTCCACGGTGGGTAGCTTGCATGGCTCCTGTTTGGAGGCTCTTTGGCCGTGTTTCTCCAGGGGAGAGGCAAGCTGCTCTGAGGCTCAACGTCAAAAATTTGCTTTGGTGACATTCCAGAGTAGCCAGCGAAGATGGCGCCCCAGTGGGGCTGGGGGTGTTCCTGCTTACTCCGAGGAGGGTTGCCAGGTCCTCTTACCCTCCCAGCAGGAAAGGGGGGGATCCGGCACTCACCTCGTCTGTATTTTTGCGTACGTGTGCACTCCTGGGTCTGCACAAGGATATTGATTCTGGGAAGTGACGCCATTGTGCAGGCCCAGGAGCAAGCACGCACTTCACCCAGGGCCAATTTGGGCCCCAAATAGGCCCAATTTGGCCTGTTTGGGACCCCAATCGGCTCGGTGTGAAGCACAAGAGTGTTCCCAAGATGACATGATGACGTCACTCCCAGGAGCGTGCCCACGAGGCCTGTTCCTCCACCTCTCCTGCCAGCCAGGTGAGTGGTGGCGGGGGGCGGAGAGTGGGAGCGGGAGAGCAGCAACTATATATGAGATATAACAGACATGCTCCCCAAGAACCTGTAGGGTGAGTTAGTTGTATTCCTGCAACTGTGCTCACATATTTCGTTTGCACGCTTTTACTTCTTGAGTGTGACTCGCTTGGCGCTAGGATGGTGTTTGGCTGTTGTGTATGGGCTTCATCTCACACCTGGAGGTATTGCTCGGTGGCAGGGGATTTGAGAGCCAAGGGATTTGTCCCATTCAGCAAAGGGCAGGAGATCTGTCCATGTCTCCACTTAACAAAGTGTTCGCACCCCTTGACCTTTGGCTCCTGCCACTTGACGCTGCCTGGTTCCACTCCTTGACCTCTGGGCCCAACCCCCATTGGCAGCGGTACTTATAGAGAAGAGCTGATCTGAAGGGGGGAGCAGGGGAGGAAGGTGACTTGGAGAAGGTCCTGGGGTTCACTCACTCGCACTCGGTCGGTGAGTCTTTGAGGTGCTATGTCAGAGACACTTTCTGCTTATGACGTCATTGATGTGAGTAGAGGCCACAGTAGGGTTGCCAACCTCCAGGTGGTGATCTCCTAGAACTGATCTCCAGGCCAAAAAGATAAGTTCCCTTGGAGAAAATGGCTCCTTTGGAAGGTGGATTCTATGGCAGAATATACCCCCCCTCCTCTCCTCTCCTCAAACCCTGCCCTCTTCAAGCTCCAGCCCCCAAGTCTCCAGAATTTTCCAGATTGCAGCTGGCGGTGCTAGGCCACAGGGACCCATTTGGCAAAGGATCCCAAGCTATTTTCTCACCTCCCCTGCATATAGTGCAGGAACAGTTCAGATAACACTGAACAAGTTTCTAGATTGCTTTTCTAGATTGCTTTTCATTTGCCACATTTCTAAGCAATGAACTGGTTCTTGTGGCCATTTCACACATTACACAGCAGCAAACCCAAATTTGCCAGTGACCTTCCCACGGCCTCCTCTTCCAGCTCTCCCTCATTTTCCTCCAGGCTGTGTCTCCAACCTGTGAGAGAGCTGCAGCCCTCTGCTTTAGCCAGTTAAAACTAATCCCTGTCAGAGCCTTTGCTATTGCAAAGAAGCCCCTTGAAGGACTGTCTCAAACAGGAGCAGCTGTTAGCAGACCATTTCCTAGGCAGGCGCGTCTTCATAAGAAACCTACACAGCGCCTTCAAAAGGTATCCTCGGGGGAATTAAAATTCATCACCTTTCTGACAAGACAACAGGCAGCTGTTTATGCAAGACTGGGGATTTCCGGGTCACAGCAAACATCTCTGGCACCCAAGGAATGAATGACGAGTGCTTTGTAAAATGTCCATTAACTCCACAGACAATACGTTCCTCTCACCCACCGGTAATCTAGCTTTGAAAATAGCCTGTGATCAACAAGACAGGTGCTTTCCGCTTTGTAAATCAGCCCATTATCAGCAGAGTAAATGCGTTTGGTCCTGGCTCACCCAGCGTGCTCTAAACGCACTGGCCATTGGGCCACATTCCCATTCTGCTCAATGAAGAATTCTAGCGGCACCCAAAAGCCTGCCCATGTTCCAGCCACAATGCAAGAAAGGCAAATATAATATACATTGTTACTAACTAGGGTTGCCAATCTCCAGGTGGAGCCTGGTGATCCCCTGGAATTACAACTGATCTCCATTCTGCAGAGATCTGTTCCCCTGGAGGAAATGGCTGCTTTGGAGGGTGGACTCTATGGCATTACACCCTGCTGAGTTCTCTCCCCTCCCCAAACCCTGGCCTCCCCAGGTTTCACCCCCAAATCTCCAAGAATTTCCCAAGTGGGAGCTTTATAATTCCGCACCGCCAATCAAGAAACAGATGATCCCCAAAAGGGATGGAGACAAACAGGTGCTGCAAATGCGCTTCTAAACCAGTATGTGACGCTGGTCAAATAATGAGAAATAGCCCTGGTCAATTCTGACCCTCTGAAACAGCTGCCCAGAACAGGAATAGGGGGCTCAAAGCCCCAGGTGCCTTGCTTGTGCGCAGTTAGTTCGGGGCTCTGAAGTTCAAAACACACACACTAATGCTGTTCACAAGTTAAAATGCATGGGGGGAGGGAGATCACACCCACAGGCCTCAGCCCCAACAAAATGCACATATGTTAAAGCTTATCTTTATTTCTTTTTAATTATTCTTCTCTGGAAGTTTTAGAGATATGCCACCTCCAGTGAGATCCTCAGATGTTTGTACAATTTTTAGACAATGTGCAATCCTAAACAGAATTACTCCAGTTTAAGCCCATTCAGCTCAATGGGTTTATACAGGAGTAACTCTGGGACTGCTCTGTAAGTTCACTGCTTGAACCATGGCTTACAGGATACCAGAATGGGCAAGAAGGACGAGCTAGAAAAGCTGGGTCAGCTAAACCCTTTTGTAGAGCAGAACAAGGAGGTTCTTCTCAGCACCTGCTCAAAGTATTTTGCTGCCCCAAGTAGGTTCAGGCGATGGACTTAGCGCCTCCATGACCAATGCTGCCAGGAAGAAGGTAAGCTCCAGATGGTATTGAACCTGGGAACCAATGATGGGCGCAAGCCACACCTGTGACCACCACCACCTATTGCCAAGCTGCCCTTGCTAAGACTGTGGCCCTCAAGCAGTCACCTGAGTCACTGGTGTGATGAGCAAACCCTGGTTCTACTGATGTCTTTGTTCAATCTGTGTGTCTATGAGCTAAGCTACAAGTGACGAATGACACTTGAATGGCAAGTGAACAGACTCACGTGTATTCCTCCCTGTTCACTTGCACTCCACTACGTGATCAAGTGGAGCGCAAGTGAACAGGGAGGAATACACGTGAGTCTGTTCACTTGCCATTCAAGTGTAATTCGTCACTTGTAGCTTGGCCCTATATCCCCCTGGAATATTCATGGGCATTGATCAAACTGGTCAGATGTAAGACATCACTAAGAGAAAGAACGTGTTATTGATTCCTGAGAGAAATGGTTAGTTTTTGGCAGCCTGATGCGATATTGGTGTCAAATTGCCCTTAGACTTGCTGAACTGGCAACTGTCTTTGTCATGCTCTGGGCAAGGGATATTGGGGAGCAATTTCTGGACTCGGATAAAAAGGTTATGGAAAGTGTTTCTGCAGATCAGAACCTGGGCTAGTTTTCACGGTTGTGTTGTTATTCAGAACCTGGCTTGGTTTCTCAGCCAGGTATCAGGGCATGACAAACAGAGAATCAAGGGACCCGAAATAGAATAGCATGAAGAGGGACAAAGAACAAAAGATCTACAGAAGAATATGGAGATTAGAAACAGGCTTAGATACAAGGAAGGTCTGAAAATAGCAAATGGCCCAAGACAGAAGAGAGGACATCGTTCAAAGATGGAGGACGGGCCAACAGATAAGCGTTATGTATGAGAAATTTTTCCAGTAGTCATTATTATGATGAAAAGTAGCAAGAAGCAATACAGCATTTATATAATTCTAGAGGCCATCGGGGAATAGATAATTCTGAATGGTGTTTGAAGTTATAAGATGACTAATTAGCCAAGAATGTGACCCTATCAAGTGGAAAAGTTAGCTATTGTTAGAGATTATTCTGAACGCTGATTAATATGGGCATTCTGAATTATCAGCATCTTCTTAGAGGAAGCTTCTATTCTTATAATTCCGCTTACTCTTGGGTAACATATTTAAATGACTCCTGAAACTCTCTCCTTATCAATCTAGATTCAATAGTTGGTATTTTCATACTTCTTTTACATTAGTCAACGTTAAAGGTGTTAATAGTTGTGTCTTACAAAAAAATAAAATAAAGGCAAAGACTCTTTAATAGTATTTACTTGTGGACTATACTCATAGCAAATCAGACACCTTGTTGCATGTAGCTCTTGCTATGAGATTAATGATTTGATATAGGAAAGCTAGCCAGATGCTTCAGGCTTCTCAGGAGCACACCTGTATCGTCCCAAAGAATTCTGCTTGTTTACTCAAAAAGAGGTTGAGCAACATTTGATTCAGGAGCAAGCACTCCCAAAACACATGGATGTTTCTTCATATACATCCTTGTGGTAGGAGCACACCACAGTTATCTGCTCCAAAGGACACCATTTCTGCCCATGCATATATGCACACATATCCATTTCTGCCATGAAATTGTCCAACATGACATGCACATAATGTTTGGAGTAACTTCCAAAAGAAACTGCTGCATACTGTTTTCAGACTCTTGGTCCATCAAAGTCAGTATTGTATACTCAGACTGGCAGTCTCAGGTAGAATTGAACCTGGGACCTCCTGCATGCCAAGCAGAGGCTTTACTACTGAGCCACAACCTCTCCCCAAATGTAGCTCAGGCACAAAACCACTCAATAGCCACCCGCTCTTTGGGAGAAACAGAGGCCACTTCTAAAGGTATAGACAGGTGCAAATTGGTAGCCTTTACGACTGTGGCCCCAAGATAGTGGAATTCCCTGTGCTGGAAATTCTGTCAGGTCTCTTCCATTTAGTCTTTTGAAAACTTGTGAATATTATTTTATTCTGGAGGGCATTTGAGATTTTTATTCCCCCAAACTCTTTTAATCTGTTGATTAGATTGTTGACTGCTGGTTTTATGACTGACTGCTGCTTTTCATCTTTTTAATCCCTGCTGCTTAAAAAAAAAAAATTATCACTGCTGTTTTGGATCTTTAGGGTTGGATACTACTGGCTTTTCTGCTGGTGAAAGAAGCAGGGGGCACCGTTGTCCACAAAAAAGAGGGGATTGCAGGACTCACCAGGATCAAAACCACATGGGATGGGGACTCCAAAGAGGAGGAGAATTGGGCATTATAGAGTGAAAACGCTAGTCAGATTCAGCCTTTTAAAAATCTGTTCTAGACTGTGTCAATTTCATGTCGTGACTCGTCTGGAGCACTATCTGCATAATGGAAAGGCAAGACAATCTGTCTTCCAAATAAACCAACATGGGCCTTGAACATGCAAAGCATGTGTTCTGTCCCTGGGCAATGTGTATGTGCACATAAACAGCACACATGAGGCTAAACGACACTTTTAGTGCCACTTGAGAAAACATCTTTTCTCTAAATATCTCTCCAGCAACATGATTGGGTCCCCAGGGAGACAATCTCAAGCCAAGCAGCATTTTACCTTCCCAGCAGAACTCCTGGCCTGTAATCAGGATCTCTTTCACCCCTGAGCTTGTAAGCTTTTGCCAGGATGATGGATATTCCAGTGGCAATCGCCCGGCCTGGCTGCTGGCCAACCAGCATTACAGCACATTATGCTCTCTTTGGCCCAGGCAGTTTTTCTAAAAACAGACAGGATGTTTGCAAGCCAGGCACGGCAGCTGCTTGCTTTGTTTGGGGAATGTCACTGCTTCTGTCTTGATGCCCTGTATTGGTGAGAAATCAGCTAGAAAGAGTGCACAGAGGAAGGGGAAATCGCTTAAGGCTTCGATGGTCTGGATACAGCGAGGTGATGGAGAACTGGCTAGCAGAACTCCCAGGAGATACAGATAGAAGCCAGAACAATGAGCCAAGTGAACAGGGAGGAATCCACGTGAGTCTGTTCACTTGCCATTCCAGTGTCATTCGTCACTTGTAACTTGGCCCAATGTCACCATCTTCTGGAGGAACCAGCCTTCCACCGAGCACTTTGACGAAGGTTTCATTATTTAGATTTCAAAGGTGTCCTGTTCTGTGCATTAGGGGTGGTAGGTGGCATTTTTAAAAAAAATCCTAAAATATCAAGAACAGTAACTTCCTCATGTGCACTGTAAAACCCTAAGGAGATCTACTCAGAGCCAAGCTACAAGTGATGCCTGACACAGGTTGCAAAATCAAAAAGAGTCCAGTAGCACCTTTAAGGTGCTACTGGACTCTTTTTGATTTTGCTACCACAGACTAACACGGCTAACTTCTCTGCATCTATGACACAGGTTGGACACTTGTCAGCTTCCCTCAAGTTTTGATGGGAAATGTAGGCGTCCTGGTCTTGCAGCTGTAATGGAGAGCCAAGCTGCAAAACCAGGATGCCTACATTTCCCATGAAAACTTGAGGTAAACTGACAAGTGTCCAACCTGTGTAAGGCATCACTTGTAGCTTGGCTCTCAGATTGCTACCCCAGTCTATTCAATAAAGGTTACTTCCAGGAAAATGTTCTTAGGATGGGAGATTGGTTCTGGGGCCAAAGTCCCATTTCTCCAATGGGATTTTGTGAGCTTTGATAGTGTTGGCCCTGTGGGCTCAAACATTGTAATTTCTTTGGGACATTTCAAAGCCCTCCTCCAAACAGCCTTGAGGCTGGCTTTCAAGCCATAAACCTCATCATAAATTTTCAAATGCCATTTTTAAGAGCTCCCAATCCAAGCATTTGACTCACAACAGTAATTAAACCACAACAAAAGAATTAGCCAACCGAAATTTAGAACCTATTTGCAAGCATAAACTAGTAGGAAAAGGCCATTACTAATCATGACCAGAAGAGGATTGAGAAGAGTATAAAAGTTTTTTAAAAATAATAATAATAATAAAATCAGAAGCGGGGTCCCTGAAAATCAGCACAAGGCTAATATAAAACCAGCATTAAACAAATGATAAACGATAAAGATCTACAAGGAGCACAACATTTAAAAAAACAAATTCACGGTGGAAAAAAACCAAAAAAAATGGAAAAATAATGACGGACTGCTTCCACCTGCCTGTATCCAGAGATATCTGAAGAGGCTCTGTTGTAGGAAACCACAATTATAGAAATACATTTGGTGGGGAGGGCCCATACAAAAGCATTCTTGACACCTGCCTCTGATCTTTGGAACTCTCTACCCCTAGAATTGCATTTTGCTTTCTTAGTTCAGGCCCTCTGGTAATGACAAAAGCCTTTTTTTAAAAATCAGAAAGCCTTTTCAAATGTAAGCATTTGCCCTAGTTTTAAATTCTGCACTCAACAGTTTTTACTTTTATAATGCTTTTGGAGATTTATTGTTATTATATTTGTGTAACCTTATTTTGTGAACCACATTGAGCATTTTTCTTAGAATGGAAAGGTGGAACATGAAGAACCTGAAAAGAAAATAGAGTACAACACTAACATGAAAGAAGGAATAATAAGACAATGAAAGCATAAAGGGCCAGATTACAAAAGCAACCTATTAAAAAAAGACCTGGGTAAAAAATAAATTTGATGCCAGACAGACGACAGTGGGGTGGGTCATCTAGAGTCGAGGCACCGCCACTAAGAAGGCCCTGTCCCTTGCAGCCATTCACCTAAATGAGGTGGCTCAGGGAGCTAGGTTTCCCAGGTTGCCCACCATGGTGGAATAGGGTTGCCAACCTCATATTCAGGGCTAAAGTTCCAGTTCCCCTAAAGAAAAGGACAGCTTTAGAGGGCAGACTCTATGGTCTACCATAGAGTCTAGGAGAAATGGAAGTCCCTCTCTAGGTACTGCTCCCAAATCTCCAGGAATTTCCCAAGCTAAAGTTGGCAACTCATTGCAGGCAGCCCCCTGCCCCTACCCACTCTTGCCTGCTAAACAGCAACAGAAAGGGGGGGGGTAATGTGACAGATGCACCAATGTCACTTCCAGTTACCACAGTGATGATCCTCTAAGAATTTCCTGACTCTTTATGCTCGGAACTTCCTAGAGTATTGCTAACACAGTGACATTACTTTGTGATGTCTCTGTCCAGTGATGCACCCCCTCTCTGCACTCTGCCCCCAAGAGACTCTCAGCACAGGGCTGGCAACCCTACACAGAGCAGCAGATAATCTCAACTGCCAGGCAAGATCCTACCGGAGCAGGCAGTCCTTTAAGTACTTTGTGCCCAGCCTTTCATGGAAACAAAAGCAGTTTTTTTGGAAACAGCTTTCATGGAAACATCCAGCCCTTCAAACTGGATCCAGAAGCAAATCAGCAACCAGGGCAGAGAGAGATGTGTCTCATAACTTACGCCATTCAGCATCAGCAATCTCGCTGCTAAATTTTGCACTAATGGCAGTTTCTTGAATTGTCTTTAATGGCCCAGAGAGAGCAAAACCAGGCTGTGAAGAGAATGTGGATAACTCTGGCAAGATCGTGCCTAAATTAGATCCCTTTGCCCTTCCTAGCTGTAAAAGTCACATAAAAGGTAGAGAAGATTGACCTGGAGCTTTGTTAGCCTCTATTGTATACGCCATACTGTTCTGTTATGCAAAGGAGAGAGAGGTTTTCTCTCTAGGCTTGGTCATTGAGGGGGAACAATGGACACTAATGAGCAATTAGCCTGCTTCAAATACATCATGAAATGTGAATCCCACCAACCAGGAGAGACTTGAAACTGTTTTTGTCTGGCAGCACATGCACAAGAAGAGAGGAAAGCAGCAGTTTAGGAACTAGTTAGGCGAGAACCGCTTTGAACTGGAGGGGAAGAGAAAGGCTTATGTTGTCTGCACATTTTAAATCTCATTCTTCCCCCCAAGGGCTTAGAATGGCATACTTTCACTGCAATCCTAAGCAGAGTTAATATCCTTCTAAATCCATTGACTTCAATGGACCTAGAAGAGGGTTACCAACCTCTGGATATAGATCCAGAGTAGTTAGCTGTGTTAGTCTGTAGTAGCAAAATATAAGAGTCCAGTAGCACCTTTAAGACTAACCAACTTTACAGTAGTATAAGCTTTCGAGAATTACAGTTCTCTTCTTCAGATGCAACCTCTGGATGAGATCTGCCTGGAATTCTCCCAGAATTACAACTGATGTCCATTTTATGGAGATCAGGTCTCTTGGAGGAAATAGCAGTTTTGAAGGGTGGGCTCTGTGGCAAAGATTGCTCTCAGAGGGTTTGTTAATTTCATCTTTGCCTTCCCCAAGACTCTGTCAATTTCACCTTCCCTTCAGGAAGTGAAGAAGAAATTAACAAACCCTCTGTGGAAAGATCTTTGCATGCTCTGTCTTTTTAAACTACAGTTCCTGGCTAACATTGCATCTCCCTACACTTGAGCGTCCGGTGTAAGATGTCTTGTGTAGAAATACTTTCAGAAAGGTGTAACTGTTGCACTGCTAGTTGTCCCCATTTTATTCCTATAACACCCTGCGGGGTTGGTTAGTTGGACAGAGAGAATGTGACTGGCCTATTGTATTGCATGGATGTTGTGAGCTGCCCTGAGCCCACTCGTGGGGAGGGTGGGTATAAATTCAATAAAAATAAATAAAATAATAATAAATAAGGAGGCTCAGCAATTTTAATGGCAAAGGAGGGAGGTTTGAACCTAGTTTAATCTCTGCAACACGACCATTTGTAAAGAAACAAATTGCTGCTAAAAACAGGGCCGGAGCAGTACTTTTTTTTCCAAAGAAAGCTTGGTTTGTGAAGGTTGTCCCAAATTTCCAATTGCTTAAGGGACAGTGTGCACGAAACCAGACAATCCTACCGAATCAGCGTCTTGGAGAATGTCCCCCTTTAGCAGAAGATGCTAATGCAATTGTATTTGAATGGTAACGCACAGCTTGGAGGGCTGATTACTATTGTTGAAAACCGGCTTCTGGGGCTAAGCGTGTCCATTGCTCTAGTTAAAGTAGCCGTTAAATTTATCAGCGGCACAGAAGTCGTCAAGTCTTCTTCTCCCTCCTCCACCAAAGTCAGAATCTGATTCTGTCGGGTTGATGCTGAGTGTAAGGAGGGCACCTTTGATCTTAGACACTGCAGGAAGGAAACCTCACATGAAGGTGTTGCAAATTGTACCAGGTTCAGGTTAATGAAGGGTGTCAAAGACAATTCTCGAGCCGTGCAACAACAGGCCAGAGAACATCCGCTGACCTACTTTCCATCCTGCTCCCTGTAGCTTCCTGTCGGATACAAAACTACTTTTATGGGAGGTTTTACTGTTCATCCTCAGCAGTGTTTTCAGCCTCTCAAACCTCGCTTCAGTCTACTGGAGACTGTGGAAGTAACAATAGAGAGTCCATAGTGCTCAAGTATATGCTGCTGAGCTGAAACCTGGCATAAAGCACTGGCATAATTGGGCACCTGATGAATGGTCTTCTGTGGCCAGTTGGCCTAAGCCACTGGCCTTTATACCTCTTTGCAGTTGCCTTTGCAGGGCTGATGGCAGAAGGTTTCTGCCATTTGGACATGGGCAGAAGAAAAGAGAGGAACAACCTTGTTGGGAAAGGTTGCTAAGAGGATTCTGGCTGGCAGAAGCAGCTTGGATGCTCAGCTGGTTCTCTGGGGGGATAAACAGAAGTTGGGTGAGCCAGTGGTGAAGGTGTAAGATTAGGCGGGGGAAACGGGTTCAGATCCCTGCTCTACCATGAAGATAATGGCATGGACCCAACCACCCACAAGTTTTACAGAGCAAGAATTCCCCACTCCCCCCTCTCACTTAAGCCCACTCAGGCTGCCAATATTTTGTTGCTGGTAATCCTTGGAACCTCTGGAAGAGCAGATGGGGCAAAATGGATGGGGCAGGAGGTGAGAACTGGCAGAAATGACCATCCCTCCTTCCAAAGACTTGAGTGCCAATTCTGGAATTGTGTTGCTGGATGCATGCCCTTGTGCTCGTCACTTTCTTGGCCTAGCCTGCCTCACAGAGTTGTTGTGAGGGTAAAATGGGGGCGAAGTTTTGATAACCATGTGCACCCACCTTGTGGTCCTTGGAGGAAAAACAGGCTGAATTCTAATTCTAAAAGCACAGCTGGTGCACACGCTTGCTTCCCGCCTGCTCCCCTTATGTATTTCCGTTCGTGACAAAAGGTACCGTGAAGTTGTTGGTCCACATGGAACTGCCTTCGACTAAGTCAGACCATCAATATTTCAAGGTCAGTATTGTCTCATCCAGGAGAGCGGGTGCTGGGAATTAAAACTGGGACCTTCTGCATGTAAAAGAGCCGCAGCCCTCGTACCTCCACGCAAGGAAATGAATTCTGTAAAGAGTTTCCTTGAAACCTCCGATTGCTTAGGGAATTGGGGAGCAGAAACCACAGGGAAGAAAGGCATCGAGTCTTTCATCATACTAAATATTTCTTCTACAATGTGCCACTGACAGGCATTGGCTTCCAGAGAGGCTGGTGCAACAAGCAGGCAGCACTGGCAATGCAATTCCCACTCGTGCCGCTTTTCTGCTTGGCAATTCAGAGAAGAGAGTCAGCCAAACAACGTCATTTTCATGTCTTGCTCCAGAAGGCTAATGCTGAGAGACAGCCCATCACTGCCCCCACCCCACCTCGTCCTGATTTGCTAACACATTATCCTGGGGAATTTATCAGGTGCTGTCTTGTTAAATCTCACGGATGTATTTGCATGTGATTGTTAACATAGTAATCCTTCAAGATATGACGGGTTGCTGAAGAGTTTGCAGTTCAGCCAAGCAGCAGGCAGCAGTGGACGCTGCTATAACTGTGGACAGGGCAGAACAGCAAGGCTGCCAAGGGGAGAAGCAGGATTCCTCCCCATTATCGCTCCCTGCCTCTTAATTTTGAAACCAACCAATGGTTCTCTCATCATGTTTCATCAGGTGAGCATCTCAGCACCTGTCCCACACGTGGCTCCGTACAGCATCTGCCTTGGAGAGCTGGCCTGATGTAGTAGTTCGAGCAGGGCTTTTTTTCTGGGAAAAGAGGTGGTGGAACTCAGTGGGTTGCCCTCGGAGAAAATGGTCGCATGGCTGGTGGCCCTACCCCCTGATCTCCAGACAGAGGGGAGATCAGGGGGTAGGGAGATCAGGGGGCGGGGCCACCAGCCATGTGACCATTTTCAAGAGGTTCCGGAACTCTGTTCCAGCAAAAGCCCTGAGTTAGAGTATAGTTATAGTGTAGACTCGGATCTCAGAGCCAAGCTACACATGACAAATGACACTTGAACAGCAAGTGGATTGAGTGGAGGGCAAGTGAACAGGGAGAAATACACTTGCCGTTCAAGTGTCATTCATCATGTGTAGCTTGGCCCTGAGAGACTCCAGGTTCAAATGCTGACTCCTGGTGCGCCTCTGACCCAAATTCCTTGTGGCAGCCATGTGCCCATCATGCGACTTTTAAAATGCATGAATTGGCTCAAAGCTGGGTGACTTTCGGCCAGTCATACACGCTCAACCTATCCTACCCCACAGGGCTGTTGTGAGGATAAATGGAGAAGAGGAGAACAATGTAAGCTGCTTTGGGTTCCCATTGAGGAGAAAGATGAGATATAAATGACGTTAATAGATTTGCAGGAATTTCCTCATTTCTCTGCCTCGTTTCTGTTTGCCTTGATTATCCGAGGTTGTGACTTTAAAACAAAACAAAAAACCCTCCCAGGCACAGCAATTTGTGAACTTCCTGGCTGACCTTCCTCCAGTCTGCAGGTTCAGGTCTGGTGGTGAATCTTGACATGTTCCTCATCTCTCTAGCTTGCTTGTAGGACTATCCAGGGATCCTGACTGCAGGTTATTACATTAGCCCTGCTCACATGCGCCCACACACTGGACTCCTCAGTCCTACTCAAAGGCCCCATCTTAGCACAGAAAGGCTTAAAAAATGCACCAGGTCTTGTTTCATAGCCTCAGGAAAGAAAAAGAAAAGTAGATGTTGCTAGTTTTAGGGCATAAGCTTTGAGCCGACTCATGCATTTAAAAAGTCACAGGCTGGACACGTGGCTGCCGCAAGGAATTGGGGTCAAATGTGCACCAGGAGTTTTGATCCAGGAACTCAGATCGGATCTGGACCATGGCAAGCAGGAAGGGGCTTCAGCTCCCCTCCACCATACCATTTTCTCAACGTGAAACAACCCCAGGGAGCCACCCAGTTGGGAAGCTTACATGTAGCCTATCAGCACATTTTTTATGTTTCCCCAGTCAGGTAAATAGCTGCTGTTTCAGGTCAGGAAAACAGCATGGGGGTAAAGACTTAAGGGCCCTCTCCTTGAGTTCTGTGGTTCCAAGCCCAGTCGGCCCCTACGTGCCTAAGGATCTGTTCCAACCAGCACACATCTGCCTGAGAGGACCCAGCATGGGCTCTGTAACAGCCTCCTGGTAGTGAAGGCCCTCAGAAGTTGGGATGATTCTCAGGTTTCCGCCTGAGACCCTGGAGAGCTGCTGCCGGTTAGAATAGACAATACTGAGATAGATGGACTAATATTATGACAGGTTCACGTATTCAGTTCTGACAGCGAGTCTGTCCAAAAATGCATGCAGAATATCAAGTTTTGCTGTCCCTGGACCATGAAAGCAGATAGCCATCCAGGTGAGAGATTCTAACAAGCAGCTATTTTAGAACATGAGTCTGGCTCGAGCTCATTTTTCTGGGTTTTCAGATCAAGAATCAGATATCGGTCCAAGTAGCGAATCTTGACAAGTAACCATTTTGATAGCTAGCCTGTAAAAAAAAGTTAAATATTACCTTTTGCTGCCATCAGATCTCAGAATAAAGTAAGGGTCCTGAATCCTGATTAATTTTTTGGGGGGGAGAAGATGGCATTTCTAAGAATTGCGTGGCTGGCGTCTTAGCACCAAAGGGACATCAATTGAATCTGAAAGTGTGGCCTCCATTGTACAAACGAAGACCTTTGGGGGGAAGAGATGATGACGCAGAGTTCCCAGCCATCAAATCCTATTGAGTCAGGCTGGCAAGTGACCCAATGAGGCTCTTATTCATGGGGGGACAGATCATAATTGAATCACACAGTTAGTTGGCCACAGTGAAAAGAAGGGAAAGAGAAACCCCAAGCAATTAATGATAACTAACCCAAACTGGTGATCAGTCATTCACTCCCTCATTTTCTCTGGGCTGTGGGAAAGATAGCACCTCATCTGCATGACAAAGAGGGCCGTTGGTGTGTAAGGGCACAGTCCCAAGCAAGGGGCTGGAAATAAAATTGTCACAGGAGCCCAGCTTTCATAATTGGCAATAACGGCGTTGTTAGCGCCTGACAAGCTGGCAACATGTGAGTAATTATCTAATTAACCTCAACCCAGCAAAGGCGACGAAGGGGAAACCAGCAGCATTCCTCCTCCTTTATTAAGATTCCGTCCTTTTCCTTGCAGACTGATAGGCCGAAAGCAACGGGAGGGGAATGTTCAAGTACCAAAGAGTCAGTGACAGCCGACTGCACTTTCTGGATGCACAGCAGGAGGCTGGCGGCGGAGGGAGGGAGAGGGGGGTAGAAGGCTTCATTGCTTGTGTGGAGTCAACAGCTCTGTGTTGACAGGATAAAATATAATAACTGCACTTATATACCGCTCTTCTAGACAGATTAGTGCCAGACAGAGTGGTGAACAAAGTCAGTGTATTATTATTCCCACAATACAGCTGGGGCTGAGAGGAGTGGCTTACCCAAAACCACCTACTGAGCAAACTAGCAGGAAAAAATGGCCTCCACATAGTGGCACTCTAGGAATTTCCCCTAATCCCTATGATAAAGACCACAGAGACTAGAGGAGACTGCCTAGAATATCACTCAGAAGTGACATCACATCTTCCCAAAGTCCGCCCCTCAAATTTTCCAGGATTTGCTGAGGCAGGGTTGGGAACCCTACCTATGGCCTGTTTTCATTAATAAAAGGGTTACCATATGAGTATTCCATCTCAGATATGATGTTCAATAAAGTATCTCCGAATCTATACAAACTGACTTTTCCCCAACACTGAGCAACTGCAATCTATCCCCCTCCTAATAAGGATTCAGGAGCAGGGTTTTCTTCCATCATAGATAATGAGGATCCCACAAAACCCTGATGCCCTGATGCCTCTCCTGTTTGAAATTGAGAACTAGCTCCCTCCTTTAGGGAACACAGCTCAGATATCGGTGTCACTTCCTCTCATCCCTGTATGTCAGCTTGTGTGTGTGCTATGTGCTGTCAAGTTGCCTCTGACCTACAGTGACTCTATGAATGAAAGATCTCCAGAACGTCCTATCACAAACAGACCTGCTCATATCTTGCAAACTGGAGGACGTGGCTTCTTTGATTGAGTCAAGCCATCTCGGTTTAGGTCTTCCTGTTTTCCTACTGCCTTCTACTTTTCCTAGCATTATTGACTTTTCCAGAGAATCTTGTCTTCTCATAATGTGACCAAAGTACAATAGCCTCAGTTTTGTCATTTTAGCCTCTAGGGAGAATTCAGGCTTGATTTGATCCAGTACCCACTTATTTGTCTTTTTGGCTGTCCGTGGTATCCACAGAACTCCCCTCCAGCACCACTTTTCAAATGAATCAATTTTCTTCCTGTCAGCTTTGTTCACTGTCCAACTTTCACATCCATACATCGTAATGGGAAATACCATTGTTTGAATTATCTTGATCTTGGTTCCCAGACAGGCATCTTTAACTTTAAGGATCTCATCTAGCTCCCTCGAAGCTGCTTACACCATCCAAAATTCCCTTGTCTATGCTGCTGAGATAAGCAGGGTTTTTTTTCTGGGAAAAGAGGTGGCGGAACTCTCAAGAGGGAAATGAGGAAGAAGACACGCGATTCTTTGAAATCATATTATTTTCAAGCACTATTGCCAAGTATTTTCAAGAGGTGCCGGAACTCCGTTCCCCCGCGTTCCCCCTGAAAAAAAGCCCTGGTGATAAGATATAGCAGCCTTGCCCTCCTTTGCATCTGGTCCCTGTACAGATAAGCTCCAGGGCACTAAGAAAATGTACACCAATTGTGCAGAAGGAGATGCGTCCCACAATCAGAATGTTGGAGGAAGGTCTTCTTCAGCCCTCTGCCCCCAGCTTCTGAGCCTGCTGTCAAAGCCAGCGAAAAATAATGGTTAACACAAGCAACACAATTATACTACCCACGAACTAGAAGGCTGCCATCTTGGCTCAACCTAAAAGTGCCACCAGGGTTTCTGCAGCCAGCACTGAAAGCCTAAATGCATACAGCAAAAGACTTATTTGGAGATGCAGAACAAACACAACCTTCTCCTTTCAGCATCATTAGCACACAGTGCAGTGTCCTGCGGTAATTGAAATGTGTCTTCTGCGTTATGAGTCATTCCTTTTTCCAATTAAGCGGGCTGTGTGTTTGCAGCTTGTTATTGGGGGTAATTAGCACCTTTCCTTGACTTGGCTTAATTAACTTCTCATGCTCCTTTCCACATTGCACACTCTTGCTTTGTAGACAGGCAGAACTGGGACTTCCCTCTGCATTTAATTACCTTTATCTTCCACTCCACTCTCATTGTATGGTCCATTCAAGAACCCCATTCCTTACTTGGCCTCCTTTGCTCAGATATATCCAAAGCTTCATTTTTCCCTCTTGCACCATAACATGATGGGTGTGGCACATCTAGAGGCACATAATCACATCAGAACATAGCCTAAGCCATTGAGATGTCATCCTGAAGGCAAGTGTCATTTAAAAACAAAGTTCATCATCTGTGTAAGACTGTGTAGATGTTCTAATCATCTCTCTCTATATAAAGATAAGCATCCTGACTGACTCATCAACGCCCAGCCCAAACCCCTGGACCTAGAAACATGAAATTTGGGAAGAACATTCATTTCATGATGTAAATACCCACTAAGAAGGGATTTTAAGAAATTCATCCCCTAAGGGGGTAAAAAGGGGTCAAATGTGTTTTTCCAAAGGGATACAGTTTCGCTTTGTGGCTGGCAGGCTGCTGCCTGCTGGCACCCCCGTCCACTGCCAGCTCGGCCACTCTTCCCTGACTGGGCCAGCCTTTAAGGTCATTTGCATATGCAGGCTACTTGGGGATCACAACATTCCATACCTCAACCCCCCCGAGACAGTTGGAACACAGAGGTCATTTGCATATGCAGCCTGATTGGTCCTCACCCCCAACATTCTAAATAGTCTGCAGTTGCTATTGGGAGTCATTGAATGTGTCCTGAGGTAAAATGCACCTCCCAGTCTTCCCCTCAAAGTTCACTAGGGTTGCCAATCTCTCTGTTACATACCCGTAAGTATTATAATTGGATTTAATGTAGTTAAATACCATAACAAAGCACAGATATCAAGCGAGTCCTACTATATAAAAGGCAAGCCATGCTGCTGACGACTCACTTTTTATCCTGGTGTACCTGTCGGCAACACGGCAGCCCGCTGGAGGCCCCAAGGAGGCCACTGCCACACTGGGATACTCTGTCGCTGCAGTGGCCTCCTTGCTGTGGTGGAGCCTTCCTGAAGGCCATGCCTCTAGAGGGCTGCAAGGCCACACTGGGCCACACTGCCACTGTGCCAGGCCTCTAGAGGGCCATGGGGCTATGTTGGGCCTCTGCGGGGCCTTAAGAAGGCCTTCCCGCCACCAGGCCTCCCTGTCACTGTGCCGGGCCTCAGGACTGCTGGTGTAGTGCCACAACAAGCTTCTCCGGAGGGCCACAGGGCCTTGGAGGGCCACACCGCCAGGTACCATAGCGAGGCAGTGCAGCCCGCACAAGGTCTTGCAGAAGGGCCACATGGCCCTCACAATGCCCCACTAGAACCCATTGTATTTTCCAACAAAATGGGCATTGTTGCTAGTTTATATCATATATGTGTAGTCAGGTGGATGGGATTGTGCCTACAGGTCTCCCCCCC
Source organism: Eublepharis macularius (assembly GCF_028583425.1). Lineage (NCBI taxonomy): Eukaryota > Metazoa > Chordata > Lepidosauria > Squamata > Eublepharidae > Eublepharis > Eublepharis macularius. The sequence goes on from NC_072802.1 coordinate 22,804,840, forward strand.
TCCACCATGTGCATTCAACGTGACTTCTGAAAGCATCTATGTGCTTTGGCTTAGTACACATGATCAAGGCCCCTGAAAAAAAGAAGTTATGCTGAATGCACACTATGAGGTTGTGGAGCCAGTGGGCAGGAGAACGGGCTATCCTGCTTTTCTCTGTTCTCACATTTGGTATACACAATGAGAACATCTGCATTGTCCTTATGAAAGTGGAATGGCACTCCAGATGATAGCTAAACACCTCCCTCTATTTATGAGTGCTTTTAATCACCTCGCCATTCACATATTGTAAACAACTCTTTGATGTTTCAAATCAGGGATGCAAATGCAGCTGTAAAAGCAGCACAGAAAATTAAATTAATCCAGAACAAACAGTCAGTGTCAACCTTTTGTTTCTAAAGCACCAGAGCCTGCTTCAAAGTTGCGCTCCACACGTAGCTAACATCTCCCCAAAGGGCCATACGTGTGGTTCTTAACCTTTCATTCACTACCGCCTCTAAGTACACAAATTCTCACTGAATCCCCAACAAGCCACCAATAAAGGGAGGGGGCATAAAAACAGCTAAGCAAAGGGAACTTTATTTATATAGACCTATTTATGATATATGCACACTGTACACAGATTTCAGGCATACCTTTGATGGGACCCGATGGCCATTAGCCAAATTCCTTAATGTGAATTTGGATTCCTATTTGCTGGTGTGCCACTTTTCTAGGAGCCTGTGAGAGAAATCTGGGGTTTTAGCCTCAGAGCAGGGTGAGTAATACAAAACAATGCTCTGTTGCCTGCTGTCAGAACTCAGAAGTCCTTACAAGATGGAAGAAGAGGCTTTCTAAAATTCTGATTGCCCCCCTTTGCCTGATAAGTATTGAATGTCCTTCCCCTCTGATTTGTAGAGCACCCCGTTAAGGACTGTGTAGGATTTTTATCATTCTGGACGAGGTCTCCAGTGTTAAGTCATTTCATTAGACAAGTTAATTAAAACGCTTTTGATCACCTAAAAGGTGGCTCCAATTAATCAGGCAGCGTATTTTAAGAAGTGTATACAACATTTTTTAATGATATTGGAAACTGCAGATCTTAGCAGCATCCTCCCCTTTTCCCTCACCAGGAGTGAATGCCTGTTGTAAGAAAATGCCAGCCGCTAGTCACATGGATAACTGCTAAAAACAGAAGATCCCCCCCCCCCCCCAGTCTTCAGCTCTATTGGTTTTCTTCTGTGCAAGTTAATGCATTTGTATGCAATTGACGTATTTGTGCTAGGTCTATATACTATTACGGACGTGGTAAATTTGGCATTTATGAAAGGCTTTGCCCCATAGGCTTCACTCCTGCTCACTGAGGCCGAGTCTACCATGCACGGCAAAGGGGATGATGATGTTTGGCAGTACTTAATCACCACAAATATTATTAATCAAGGTGTGTCTTAAAGGTTCTCCCCAAGTAATCCCCAAGAATGCAAGACATGTCTCAACTGGAAGGAAGGGATTCTTATATGTGGCTCTGAGTCAAGAAGACACAACCTTCAGATTCTGAGAGAGAGAGGGATAAAAACAAGAGCTAGTGTATGAAAGTTGGCTGAAATGTCTTAGGGGTTGAAGAGCTCTCTCTTTCTTTGGCGATCTGATGCAGAGTGGTGGATCTGTTGCCCATAGGAACGTCTTTGGGCCTTCATTTGTGTTTTGCATGTTTTTTGTAAGTAAAGCAAATACTGTGAAGAAACCATAAAGCTCCAAGGGAATCAAGCGCCGAGTAAACGCAGGGCTGCATAACTTCTCCCCCTTCAGCAAAATGCAGTGCACGTGACCCTCCCAATTTCAGATTTGCTTCACATGATCAGTCCTCTGCTATGTATTTATTTATTTGTGTTATTTATAGTCTGCCTTTCTCCCTGAGACTCAACAGTGGTTTAAACAGTATAAGGCAAATGATCAAGAGGCTGGCACATCCAATAAATAATGCAATAGGGTTCGGATGGCAGAAATTTAAATACAAGCAGGATACAGAGTTGAAACGATGATGAAACAAAGCATAAAGCATTTAACACGACACGTTAAACAATGCAGAAATTACACAGGAGGAGAATATTTACAGCAACAGACAATACACAGTATGACTACAGTCCCTGTCCCTTTACCGACGCATCTCTGAGCCATTTCCTTACAGTACAGCCGTATTACCTGAATAAAATACCCCTCCTGAATAATTCAGTTTTGCACAGTTTGCAGAAAACCAAGAGATTAGGAGCCTTCCTCATCTCACCAGGCAGGCCCTTTCATAAGCTGCTGCAGCACAGTGGTTAAGTGGTCAGACTGTAAATCAGCAGTACCACTACGAGCTCAGCAGGTGGCCTTGGGTCAGCCACTCCTCTCAGCCCCAGCTCCCCAGCTGGATTGCAGGGATAATAATAACACTGACTTCGTTTACCGCTCTGAGTGGGGCACTAAGCTGTCTAGAATAGCACTATATAAGCAGCGCTGGATCTAGGGTTGCCCACGCCCGGGGCAACCTTCGCCGGGCTGCTTTGTGCGTGCGCACACTGCGCATGCGCTCCCGCACTGCATGATGACATCATACGCGGGGCGGAGCAGAGGCAGCATGCGGGGCTGGGAAGCCGCCACACCATTCGCCTCCCTGCAGGCGAATGGCGCGGGCGGCCTCGCAGCTCTTCACACTGCTTTTGCCTGCCGCGCAGGGCAGGGGGCAACCGGCTTGCTGCGCACCCCCTGCCCTACAGGGCAGGCAAAAGCAACGCAAGGATGGGGCAGGATGGGGCAGGATGGGGCGGCCGGCTTGCCGGGTACCCCCTGCCCTACAGGGCAGGCAAAAGCAGCATGTGGGGGCTGCGAGGCCGCCCGCGCCATTCGCCTGCCCTGCAGGACGGGGCGGCCAGCTTGCCGTGCACCCCCTGCCCTGCTGGGCAGGCAAAAGGCAGTGCGGGCGGCCCCACAGCCCCCCCCATGCTGCCTTTTGCCTGCCCTGCAGGACAGGGGGTGCACGGCAAGCCAGCCGCCCCCTGTCCTGCGGGGCAGGCGAAAGGCAGCGCGGGGGGCTGCAAGGCTGCCTGTGTTGCTGCCTGCGCCCTCTGGCAGCCGGCCCCTGCTCCCGGCGCCCCCTCCCTGGTGGTGCCAGGGCCAGACTACCCCCCCTGCCCCCCCGTCAATCCGGCCCTGTATATAAGCACAGTTATTATTATAAAGTGGGGGCTGCAACAGAGAATATGCACATACGGGCAGTTGTCGATTTTGCCTGTTTGCAGAGTAACACCTGCAGAAGGCCCCATTCAGTTGAGTGAAACTGCCATGGTGGAGCACAGAGACAGAGGTGGTTCTGAAGATATGAGGGACCAAGGCCATGAAGGACTTTATGTGTAACAGCCAATACTTTGAACTGAGCTTGATAACTGATGGACAGCCAATGGAGTGATTGCAAAATGGGAGCAATATGCATGCTCTGATCATAAACAAGCAATGGCATTCTGCACCAACTGGAGTCTCTGAGTTGACTTCAAGGGGAGTCCTATGTAGAATGCATTACAGCAGTCTAGTCGAGATGTTATTACGGTGTAAATCTAGGAGGCTAGATCAGCCGTGTCAAGGGTAGAGGGCTATTTTGTGGGCTAGACTGAACTGGAAGAAAGTGTTTTTTGCTGCTGCTTCCCCAGCAGCAATGCTGGATCCAGTATAACCCTAAGGCTCTCATCAAGGGTCAGCTGAACCCCATTGAAAATGGGAAGCATAATGTCCTTCTAGGACTCTTCCTTTCCAACCACCATCACCTCTCTCTTGTCTGGTTTCAGTTTAAATTTATTCACTTCCAGCCATTTAACCACAGCAGTCAGGCAGTGGCTCAAGAAGACCTCTACCACATCACCAATGGATTTGGACAGACAGCTATAGAGCTGAGGGTCACCTGCATATTGATGTCATCCAATTCCAAAACTATGAATGATTTTTCCGAAAGATTTTATGTAGAGGTTGAAAAACATGGGGGATAGGATTGAGCCCTGTGGAACCCCACAAGACAACTCCCAAACTGAAGATAGCTGGTCTCCAACAGCAATCCTTCCAGTCCATTCCATTAGGAATGAGTTAAACCGGTCCAAGGCACATTTCTTGGTACCTACTTCTGTGTCCAAGCACCTCAGCAGGATGGCGTGAAACCAAATGAGTAAATTTTAAATCCAGCTGCATATCAGAACTTCAATATGTTTATATGTTTTATATATGTAACCCCAGTTTCTTCCACCAACCCCTGCGGAGGGAAGAAATTACAGGGTCTGGGTTTGATAGGGGAGAAAGGGACCGAAAAAGAAGGCATCTAGGCCTCCAGCCTCCGCTTTCCAAGGGGAGGGATGTGGCCAGTAAGCAAAAAAAAAAGAAGCAATTTCAAAAACTCCCAGGTCCTGCAATCACCACATATTAACAAATAGAATTTAAAATACAAGCAGGGTTTAATTTTACAGGAGGAGTAGGGAATCAAACCGGAACACAAATATGCAAAACTGTCAAAATTTTAACTTAGACAATGTCAGGTCCAGTGTATATCTAAACTGTACTGACTCCATTTTCTAATGCTTCTAGTGTTTGAGTATTCTCTTCCCAGGTGCACCAGTTCCCAGGCAGCATTCCCACCGGAGGAGACTGTTTTGTCTAACACCGTTCCACCAAGCATTGGCCTTGAAGGAGAGCAGCTTCCCAGGACTGAGAGATGTTGTTTTGAGAACTGTGGGGGGAGGCTGATCCAGATGGGTATTGTTACTCTGTATCTTATGCTTGCTCTTCATTGGTAACAATGATCATGTACCAGCCTGATTCTCCTATTCAGGACAGTGGACTATAATGGACCTTTTCTGCAGTAAAGTTTCCTTTTCCAAACAATGGACTTGTGTTTGCTTCTAAAGGGAACCCTGTAGTGAGTGCCTTATTTAGCCACAGTCTGACATTTTGTTACCAATCATGTCTGAGTCGGGCCCAGCGGAATCCAAGGTTGTCCCGGACAGGGATCCTTTGTTTGATCCGTATGCGTCTCCCGACAATCAACCTGAGCAACCCGTGCAAGCCCAAGACTCCCAGGAGCTGGGAGCAGCCGGGAACGGAACCGGAGCCTCCACTTCCACCCCGCCTCTCATCGACCTCAGTACTCGGGCCGAGACCGAAGCCAACCTCGGGGCAAGGCCGAAAGCGACTGCTCTCCCTTTGATTTCGGTACCCACCCCGTCGGAGTGGGGAGCCAGACCCCGAGAAACCAGAGAGCGTCGGGCAGGTGGACTTCATCCACTAGTTTCGATGGAAGGGCGCCGAAGCCTAGGAACCGTCCCGGAGCTAGACAGCAGCCAACCATGGCGATATTGGAACAGGACGTCCGAACAGGCGGAGGGGGACACGTCTCGCCGCGGCGCCCTGAGTTGGGATTACTCCGAACTTGTTTCGTGGAAAGAGCCAACGGAGGTCCCTGAACAAAGTTGGGAGCAGATACAAGGTCGCACCTATGCGGTGGATACCAGCATCTCGGCCGTGACGGGTATGGCCAAGGGAATCCTAGCTGCGAGATCGAGAGTCGTCCAAGGGGACCCTCCTCCTTGGGGCCCCTTGTCCCCGGTGAGTGCAACGAATGAAGCTTCCATAAGCGAGCAACCGGGGGCAAGTCGAATGCAACAGCTAGAAGCTAAACTGATGGATATGGAAGAAAGTTTGGCCCATGCCATCCATTTAATTTCGGCAATGGGAGCAGGGGAAAGACTGTCCGCTGAAGAGATGGCGGTACAGATAGCTACCCTTCAAAGTGTTATCTCCTACCCGATGGAGAATGTCCAGCAGCGGCCGTTACCTACCGGCGAAGGGGACACCCATCCGGGCGAGACGGGAGAGCAACCCAAGGAACTTCCAGCACAGCAGGAAATTCCACCGAGCAAGGGAGACCCGGTTGAGCCACCCGGAGAGACCCCCACCGAACTTCCTAACCAGGCAGGAGATGTGCCGCCAGACGGGACTCCCGCTGAGAGGCCTACGGAAGGGGAAGAAAAGCCCAGTGATACACCGGTGAGACCCCCTCTTACTTCTTCTATAACGGTCCGGCCGGACCAAGAGGGAGCACACGCGGCTCCCTCTGAGGAGGGAGCCCCTCGTCAACCGCGAGACATTGTCCCCGCCGGGCAACCTACGGGGGACGGTCTAACAGCGCCAAGAGGCCAGCCGCTGCTTCCCAGATTAACAACACCCGGAGGGGCAAGCCCGCGCGGCCTTCCACCGGTTCAACCCTCGCCGCTGCGGCCTCTCTCACCTCGACCGCAGCTCATATTATTGCAGCAGCCCCAGGACCAGCCCGTTTTACCACCCCCGAACCAACCGGGACGGCCTGCACCACTACGACACCTTCAACCCCCTCCTCAGCGGCCGATTTCCACTCTCCCACACCAACCTCCTCCACCTCGACAGCTGCCACTAACGCCTCCCGTGTTACCGGCCAGACCGAGACTGCCGCCTCCTGCTCGCCTGCCACTACAGCCTCCGGCCCAACCAAGACCAACCCCGACACAGCAACCACGGCAACCTCCGCCCGCACAACCAGCCCAACCCCAGCCGGCACCGCAAGTTCAACCGCCACCCGTACAGCAGGCACCGTTGCCCCGACCGAGACTCCAGTTACCTCCTCCTGTTCCTCAGGCGCAACTAAGACTGCCGATGGACTTTTACCCAGCGCCTGCTCCGAGACAGGAACTCCCGATGGGTTGGGTGAAGCTGGAAGCCACCTTCGATGGGGATCCATCCAAATTGGGATTTTTCCTAGTCCAAGTGGTACAGTTTTTCAACCGGTGGGGGCACCTCTTCGGCAGTGAGGCCAGTCAAATCGAACATCTTGGATCTCGTTTACAGGGCAAAGCAGCAGACTGGTATGTAGGACTATACAATGTTGGGGCCCCAGAACTCGATACTCTTCAGGGGTTAGTGGATGCTATCCGAGCGCAGTATGAAGACCCCTTAGAAGAAACCCGGGCCCGAACAGAGTTGCAAGCCATCAAACAAGGCAGCATGTCAGCAAGAGACTATGTCACAAAATTCCGGCAATTAGCAGCCAAGTGCCCTAGGTGTGAGGAGTCCACCAAAATTATTCTGTTCAAACAAGGCCTTAACCCGAGACTTTTGGACAGAGCCCTCATGCAAGACAATCCCCCCACGTTGTTAGGGTGGATCCAACTTGTTTGCGAAGTAGAAAATCGCATGTTGGAAGTCCGTTTGGTTGAACAACAACAACAAACGGGACAAAGAAGGCCATTGACCTTACAAAGGGGAACACGGGGAGCTAGCTACGCCACCCGTGGAGCGAGAGATGCTAGATGGCAACAAGGGCTATGTTTGCAATGCGGACAAGCTGGTCACTTTGCAGCACAATGCCCTTACCGGCCTGTGCAAAGACCTCCGCTCCAATTACGGCGTCCAACCCTTGCTCCGTTTCCTACGCTCCAACGCCCGACTCCAGCACCCCGAGCAAATAGAGGCCGCGGCGCTTCCCAAAGGCCAGCCTCGGAGAGAGGGCTGGAAGCGGAAGAAATCATGGAATACGATCCCGCTTCCCCAACCGCAGAAGCTAATCCAGAAAGTCCCCAGTCGGGAAACGAAATGGATCTGTCGTGAAAGGACCCAAACGACAGATCCGTCCTAAGCCCGTCCCTGCACGGAACCGGCCGCCTGGGTCCATTTTATTCATGCCAGTGACTCTAATCAACCCAGAGAGGAAGATGCATATTCGGGTGCAAGCTCTTATTGACTCGGGCTGCTCAAGAGACATCATTGCCCCTGCTCTAGTCAATGGACTAGTCCTACCTACTCGGGATCTACAAAACCCAGTAATCTTTGAGCAAATGGATGGTACCAACATGAATCCTGTAACAACTGAAACCATCCCAGTGATCACAGGCATGGGACAACATTGGGAGAAGAGGTCCTTTGTCATCAGCTCGACTGCCAAGTACCCGTTAATTTTAGGCAGCAAATGGCTGTGTGATCACAATCCCTACATAGACTGGGCACAAGGATGTATTACCTTCAGTCATACCAACTGCAAAAATCACCGTTGGAATCAAAACTGGGGCGAAGATCCGACTCATAAAGAAAAGGCCCTTCTCACCCAAGAAGAAGTCAACCAAATACCCGAACCGTACTGGCCTTTTCTAAATGCTTTCTCTGAAGAGGAAGCAGATACTCTACCCCCGCACCGACGAACGGACTGTGCGGTAGAAATTTTACCCGGAGCCTCACTGCCCAAAGGACGACTTTATCCCATGAGTCTCCATGAACGCGAAGAGCTCCGGAAATTCATCGACACCAACCTCCAACGAGGGTTCATCCGCCCAGCCGCTAGCCCCCACGCCGCGCCAGTCCTCTTCGTGAAAAAGAAGGATGGGGGACTTCGACTGTGCACAGATTTCCGAGGCTTGAATGCAGTGTCCACCAACAACGCCTATCCTATACCGCTCATCCGAGACCTTCTCAACGTCGTGGCCCAAGGTAAGATCTTTACGAAATTAGATCTAAAAGATGCTTACTTCCACGTTCGTATCAAGGCAGGGGATGAGTGGAAAACCGCTTTCAATACGCCCCTCGGACAATATGAATACTTAGTTATGCCTTTTGGTTTGACGGGAGCCCCGTCCGTATTCATGTCCATGATAAACGAAGTTCTACACGAATTTCTGTACAAAGGGGTGGTAGTGTACCTTGATGATGTGTTAATTTACTCAGACACCGAGGAAGAACATGTTCAAACGGTACAAAAAGTTTTAGCCACCCTGATGAAGAATAAGCTGCCCATCAAACTGTCCAAATGTGAATTCCATAAAACCGAACTCACTTACCTCGGGTATTGTATCTCCCAAGAAGGCCTGAAAATGGATCCAGCCAAAATACAGGCGATCCAGGACTGGCAGAAACCCACCACCCGTAAAGAACTGCAATCCTTCCTGGGTTTTGCCAACTTCTATAGAGACTTCATAGCAAATTTCGCCCAAATCACGCTCCCTTTAACAGACTTGCTGAAAACCAAAGATAAAGGGGACCAAGCTAAAAAACCCTCTGCCAAACTGCAATGGACCCCCGATTGCCAAACGGCCTTCGATTGTCTAAAAAAGCAATTTGTAACGGAACCCATCCTCTCCCACCCAAACGAACATTCCCCTTTCATAGTACAGGTTGACGCCAGCGATACGGCGATAGGGGGGGTTTTACTGCAGAAGGGGGAGGATGGCAGGCTGCGGCCGTGTGCTTTCTTGTCTAGAAAATTTTCGGAGGCGGAAAGGAATTGGAATGTGTGGGAGAAGGAGGCCTTTGCCGTAAAAGCGGCCCTTACTAACTGGAGACATTGGCTGGAGGGGGCGCGATACCCTTTCGAGGTCTGGACGGATCATAAAAATCTGGAGGCCCTCCGAAGCCCACGCAGACTGAATGCCAAGCAATTGCGATGGGCGGAATTCTTTTCCAAATTCAACTTCACTCTAAATTATCTCCCAGGCAAAACTAACTTTTTGGCAGACGCCCTATCGCGCATGCCCCAACATAAGAGCAAACGGGAGGAGACTGTCGACACTGTCTTCTCGCCTACGCAACTTGGGGGCGTGGTGACTACTCGCGGCCGTGCCAAGCAGCCCCTCCCGGCCAACCAAGAGTGGAAATCGAAACTTAAAACTGAGGTGGAGAAGGAGGGGGATAAGGCTCCGCGAAGCAAACTAACCCAAGCCCCACAAGGGGATTGGCTAGCCGGGAGCAAATTTTATGTCCCAGACAGCCTCAGACTGGAAGTTTTGCAGCGCTGTCATGACGCTCCCACTGCTGGACATTATGGGTATCTGAAAACTTTGCACCTAATCCAAAGACAATTCTGGTGGCCGGGCATGCGCAAAGACATTTCCCAATACGTTAGTTCCTGTCCTATTTGCCTCAGCGCCAAAACCAGAAAAGGGAAGCCTCCGGGTCTCCTGCAACCATTGGAAACGCCAACCAGACCCTGGGAAATAATATCTATGGACTTTATCACTGATCTACCTATCTCAAAAGGACATAATTGCATTTTAGTGGTGGTAGATCTGTTCTCCAAACAAGCTCATTTTATCCCCTGTACTACTATACCCTCCGCTCGAAAACTAGCAGATTTGTTTCTAAAACACATCGTAAAATTACATTCTTTTCCGTCCAAGGTGATTTCGGATCGCGGCGGACAGTTCGTTGCCAACTTCTGGCGGGAGCTTTTGAAAATGTTGAATATTGAACAAGGCATCAGTTCAAGCCACCACCCACAAACCGACGGGCAATCCGAAAAAACAAACCAAATTTTAGAACAGTTTCTTCGTTGCTACATTAATTTTCAACAAGATAATTGGGTGGACCTTCTCCCTCTGGCCGAGTTCTCTTATAACAACAGTGTACACGCTTCAACGGGGGAGGCCCCCTTCAAAATTGTCTACGGGACTCACTTCAATCCCTTCCCGTTGGATGCCCCCCCTCTCCATTCCTCTAAATCGCCAGATGTATCTTCGTGGTGGGGGGAGGCGGCGCAGCAATGGGATCTTATTAAGAAGCACCTTGACAAAGCCAAACTGGATTACAAAAAATACGCAGACCGCCATCGTGCGGCCGAATGGGAATTACAACCCGGAGATCATGTGTATATTTCCACAAAAAATCTAAGACTTGCTCAGACCAGCCGCAAACTCGCTCTGAAATTCCTAGGACCTTTTCCTGTGCGCAAGATAATAAATAAAGTGACTGTTGCTGTAACTCTGCCCAAGAACCTGCGCCATGTGCATGATACGTTCCATGTCAGTCTTCTAAAAAGAGCTCCCACCGACAACAAATGGCACGTCAGAGCTCCACCCATTCCAACGTTGATTGACGACCAAACACACTATGAAGTACAACAAATCTTGGACTCTAAACTTAAACGAAATCAGCTTTTTTACCTCATTAGGTGGAAGGACTTTGATTCTGGTTACGATGAATGGGTGAACTCTGCACATGTTCATGCTCCTAGATTAACCAAAGCTTTTCATACTCGCTATCCATATAAGCCAGGGGGGGATTTGTTTTAAGGGGGGCAGAATGTCAGGTCCAGTGTATATCTAAACTGTACTGACTCCATTTTCTAATGCTTCTAGTGTTTGAGTATTCTCTTCCCAGGTGCACCAGTTCCCAGGCAGCATTCCCACCGGAGGAGACTGTTTTGTCTAACACCGTTCCACCAAGCATTGGCCTTGAAGGAGAGCAGCTTCCCAGGACTGAGAGATGTTGTTTTGAGAACTGTGGGGGGAGGCTGATCCAGATGGGTATTGTTACTCTGTATCTTATGCTTGCTCTTCATTGGTAACAATGATCATGTACCAGCCTGATTCTCCTATTCAGGACAGTGGACTATAATGGACCTTTTCTGCAGTAAAGTTTCCTTTTCCAAACAATGGACTTGTGTTTGCTTCTAAAGGGAACCCTGTAGTGAGTGCCTTATTTAGCCACAGTCTGACAGACAATGGCTGCTTCCACACACGTTGGATAATCCACTTTCAATACTTTTTAGTGAACATTTGAAACTGATTTTCCATGTGTGGAACAAAAAATCCACTCCTAAAGGATTACAAACGTGCATTGAAAGTGTATTATTCAACGTGTGTGGAAATGGCCATTCTAAAGTAGGATTAGAGTCTTTTACTGTATCTCTGAGGTCTTCTGCAAGGCTCTGGCGCTGCCTCTTTGCTGTAGCTTGGCTGGCTCACTGTGGTAGTGGTGCTGTTCTTGGGGCTCTCAGAGCTGGGCAGATCTCCAGAGGCTGCAGCTCTCTCGAGGCATCTTCTCAAGCTCCCCTGTTCTCTGCACAGGATCCAGAGGGATTCCATCTCCCTTCTCTCCTCATAAAAATTCCCTTTTGCCTCAGAAATCTTTTTCCTCAGGCCAGCCTATGTGTCAGAGACACCCCAGTATATCTGCCATGATTTGCTTATGGGAATGTGCAAAGGGGACACAGTTGTTGCTTAGCTGGTAGCTGCTTATCTTGCAGGTGTTTTGCATTCCGTTTCCCGGCCGGCTTGAGAACGTGGCCTTGGAGTTCCAGCCAGAGCCGTCTCATCCTCCCTGAGAACTGGGATGAGCTCATCCCTCCTTTCTCCACCTCCTCTCTCAGCTCCTGGGCACTTAGTGCCAAAACCCTAATGGTCTCTCTTTCCCAGGGGCAGGAACATCCCCCTATAATTAACATTGCTTGCCCACCTTGCGTCACTTCTGCCAATGCTTCTGTCTGACCATCTTGATACTGGTATATCTCATCAATAAAGTATCTTTAACTCATACCCTGAGGTGATGCAGTGGAGTGCTTGGGGATCTACCTGACAAGACCTGACGCTATGGCTTTGTCTCTCAGGGACAAAATACCTCCCCCCCCACACACACACAAAGACCAACAGAGGGCCAAATTCATATTTGTATTTAAAATGCTTTTATAATGTTTGAAATAAATATTTTAATGTTGGAACGTTTTAGTGTTTTAATGTTTGCTGCACTTTTTGGGGGGGGGGGAATGGCGGCAGAGAAATGTTTTAAATAAATAAAATATAAGATATTAAAAGAAGGGAGAGTCAATGAGCAGTTCAATAAACTGAAACATTACTAAATTGCTGGAAACTCAGAGCAAAGCTACAAGTGACTTTCTTCACGAGAACACTAGATTTTTCTTGCAAGGTTACCTGGGAAGTGAAGTCCGAGTGGTCCTTCCCCTCTCTGTTAGAATCGCTGCCTGAAGAGCCACAAGAGGGCTTCGTTTGGGGGCAGGCAGCTGCTACTTTCTCCAAGGGCGTCCTGCGGGCTGCCTGCTCCCAGGGAGCTGCTCTGGGAGCGGCAGCATTGGTGAAGCTTCAGCCACAGTGACTGCGGAAGAATCTGCAGCAGATGCGGCCGCTTTCTCCAGAGCAGCTCCCTGGGAGCAGGCAGCCTGCAGGACGCCCTTGGAGAAAGTAGCAGCTGCCCGCCCCCAAACGAAGCCCTCTTGTGGCTCTTCAGGCAGCGATTCTAACAGAGAGGGGAAGGACCACTCAGACTTCACTTCCCAGGTAACCTTGCGAGAAAAATCTAGTGTTCTCCCCGTGAAGAAAGTCACTTATAGTCTCACTCTCAGATGCGCCCCTGAGTAGTGTTGCTCAAACACCTGCAGGTTTGGCTCATGTCCTGTTTTCCAATGGTGAATAGGAAAACGATTTTCCGATAGTCTGTCAACCATTTGTGGCTGTTTGGCAGGTTGCTTCAATGTATTCTTTCTTAAGAGTACTGTACAGCACAGCAGAATTGGCTTTCCGGGCATGCACATTCTCACACTCAGGGCCAAGCTACAAGTGACGAATGACACTTGAATGGCAAGTGAACAGACTCACATGTATTCCTCCCTGTTCATTTGTGCTCCACTTGCATTCCACTTGATCACATGTGAGCAAGTGGAGCGCAAGTGAACAGGGAGGAATACATGTGAGTCTGTTCACTTGCCGTTCAAGTATCATTCGTCACTTGTAGCTTGGCCCTCAGTTCTATATTGGTTTTAACTGTCTTTATTGGTGTGATAGATAGGAAAAGGTTCCGCCCTCTTTTCTCCCTGGTCAGAACAGGCCAATCAGATTCAAAAGGCAAATGGAACTCTGAAGGGAAGCAGCCAATTAACAAGAAGGATCATTGGCTCTGGGAGGGGAAAGGGATACAAGGAATCCTGGGCTAGGCAGGAAATCCACCAGGCACTGTAGTGATCGATTCTGACAGGCAGGGTGTGGCCGCAGTTCCCAGATAAAAACAGTGAAAAGTGCCAAGTTCCATGTTAAAAGCTGCTGAAAATAATTTTATGTTGTGTGTTGTGTTATGTTTTATGTAATGTTAAAAGCTGCTGAAAAGAATAAACATCGTAGCTTTTATGCGCTTCTTTGCTAGTTGACTAGCCAATTGTCAACTAGCCAATTGAAGTGGGAAGGAATACACTTAACATCTGAATAAACTTGTTTGTTTTGTTATATCTGCCTCCCATGTGATCCTCAATCCAGAGTTCCAGTTGATGTTCTCTTAGGTACGGGATTAATGAATCCTTTAAGTGTGTCAGAGTAGTGACACTACATAACACAAATTCACTTCACGCATTTAATGTAGATGGTAAATCTGATATTAATACATACAGGAAAGGCGTGGGTGGTGAAATAGTGTGACTACACAATTCTTCATCCCGAGGGACTTGTAAAAAGGTATAAAATACCATAACATGAAAAAGGCCTGGAACAGAAGTTGTGATCATTGGACTTTAACCATGAGTTCTGATTGTACATTGCTTTCAACTTGTGGCAGGACACATCCAGGATGTTTTGGGATCCTTGCTTTTGCTGCTTTGTTATTCACCATGAGCTTGGGGAGTAAGATGGACTATAAATATTTGAAATAAATACATTACATGTTCCCAATTCTTATTGCATTTATGCTCCACACAGCTGTTTGAATAGACAGGTACATCAGTCACAAACATAATAATAATAATAACATTCGACTTATATACCACCCTTCAGGACAACTTAATGCCCACTCAGAGCGGTTTACAAAGTATGCTATTATTATCCCCACAACAAACACCCTGTGAGGTGGGTGGGGCTGAGAGAGCTCTGAGAGAGCACTCACCCAAGGTCACCCAGCTGGCTTCCAGTGGAGGACGCTATGCTTTTTTATCCTACCAATCAGTGATCTTCTAAGTAGTCCTCAGTGATGTTAATGCTGCTTGGATTGGCAGCGCTTTCACACATGCAGAGGTTTGTAAAAGCTGGTGCAAACGGGTTCAGAGTTATCTGGTGACAAATCAAACAGTCCTGGTTATTGGCTCACAGGTCACTATGTTAAGTTTAGTTGTTGAACATGTTTGCTGCAGAACTGGCAACATCCCTTACCCTAAGGCAATCCAGAGCTCCTCAGGGCACAATTTGACAATCCCAGGAGAACACTACAGTGAGTCCAGAGATCATCCATACTATCAAGGGCTTATTCACCGACATTTCTTCTAAACAAGATCAACAACATCAACATCCTTCTGCCAAATAGGTCACCCGCTTTAGAAGATAATATCTTTTTACTTATTTAGAAAATTTGTATGCCACCTCTCCAGCATCTGCTTACATAATTAGATGCAAATCAAATATTAAAAATGGTGGTACTCAGAAAAAAAAATCACTCTCCCTGGACATTCTGTCATTGATCTCCGTCACAAAAATTTAACAGGGAGATGCCAATGTGAAGGGTCCAAATCAGAACTCCACCGCAAATTCTTTAATGGAGTTTGGTTAGAAGAAATCGCAGCAGGTGTGGCAATTGCAAAAATAATTGTTCCTTTAAAGTGCTTATTATTTACACTACATGAGAGTGAGTCACACAGCCATACTGGTTGGACCTTGTTAATTTGCATTGGATTCTACCTTGTGCACTGCATAATATTGACATGGTGATGATTCTCTGCTGTGAATTCATCACAGCAGCAATGAAGCGTTTCCTATGCACTTCTCTTGGTCATGGGCACCATTTTCCTCCTTTTTTAAAAAAAAGAATTTTATTTAAAGATAAGAAGATATAGTAAAGTAAGTGCATAGTATAAAAGTTATGCCGATTCCAAATTAAACATTAAATTTAAAGTTATACAATCTTATATAACCAATAAGTATATAATCAGTACATTTATAAAAGTTTTGGGAATAAAACAAGCAATACATTTAAGTTTCTTTAACCTAATAAACTGATCATTACATATCTGGATTCTCTGAGACTAGATACATAACATTTCTCCTTCTCTCTCTCCTTCCCTCCCTCCCTCTAGGCTTGTATATCAATTAGTTTAGCCTAAGTAATCAAAGAAATCCTTCCTTTTTTTTCCAGAAGTCGGTTATCAGTCTATTTTGTAAGTAGGTAGTCACTTTGGCCACTGAAGCATATTTGTGAACCTTATTTCTCCACTCTGGGAGACCAGGAGAAGCATCAGTTTTACATTTTCCTGCAAATAGTACTCTCACTGCCGTCACCATATAACGGAAGAGATCTCCTTGTTCTTTTCTCATATTTGTTGGTAAAATATTTAAGAGCATACTTTTTGGATTTAATTCAAATCTGAGTTTAAGGATCTTTTGCTTCATGCATTTTTATCTAGTATTTTTGTGATTCCTTACAAGTCCACCATATATGGTAAAATGTTGCATCTATATTCTGACACTCAACAATGTCCACTGTCACCTTTATTAATTCTTGCAATATTTTTGGGAGCAATATACAGTACCATCTAAAAAACATTTTATACCAATTTTCTCTCAATACCTGGCAGCCTGAAAATTTTATGTCTTTAATCCGCAAGTTTTCCCATAAAGTCTAGCGGAATAGTTTCCCCAAAATTTTGCATCCATCCAGTTTTGACTTGCTCCATTTCTGTAAGATGCTGCAGTAATATTTTATAAATCTTCCCCAATAGATGCAACAAGTCTCCAGATATTAATAGTTCATAATGTATTTTTGCTCTCAGCGTGCCGCCTTTTTGAGAATTTGATCCTTCAATCTTGATACTATTTGGTGATGAGTCAACCAAGGAATATTTTTGCCTTGAGCCTGGATTTCTTGCCAGGTTTTTGTGTTTCCTTCTTTGACTATCATTGATTCATAGCTGGGTTGATCAATTCTGTTTCTAACTGCTGCATCATAATAGGCATTAATTGGTGACATCATTGGGGAAATTGGTGGACTCAATCTATTTCTGCATTGGAATCAAGTTTTAAGCAGTTCATCACTTACAATACAGATCCCATCTTGTTTATGAATAGATTTGCATGATTTCTTTATCCATAAATAATTATGGATACCTTCTTTAGTATCCAATTTAATATGTCTGCTGCTTGGATTCATAATCCAATCTGTTATCCAAACTAACGCCGCTGCTTGATGATACAATTTGATGTTCAGTACAGCCAATCCTCCTTGATTTTTCTTACAATACTTTGAGTCTTATCTTTGGTTTCTTTCCTTTCCATATAAAGTCATTTATTGCTTTCTGCCATCTATCGAAAGTCTTTTGTTCGATGTAAATTGGGATAATTTGAAATAGGAAATTCAGTTTAGGTAATATATTAATTTTAACAGCTGCGATTCTTCCTAACCATGAAATGCTTAATTTTTGCCATCTCTGCAAGTCAAAAATAATTCCTGTCCAAACCTTTTGATAATTATCTTTATAAAGGTTGTCATTTCATGATGATATATTTATCCCTAAATATTTTATTGGCTTTGTAAACAGTGGTACAGTCGGTTATGTTTCCGATCTTTTCACATTCCTCTTTCGTTGTCGAGAGTAACATTAACTTTGTTTTCTTCTTATTCAGTTTATATCCAGAATGCTGCCCAAATCTTATTTGTTCCATTACATAAATCAGAGAGGTATGTGGGTTTGTCACTGATATAACCACATCATCTGCATAACTTTTTTATCTTGTACATCTCTTTCCCTCCTTTATTCCAGTAATTCTGCTGTCTTGTCTGATTCTCACTGCCCAAACTTCAAGCACAATGATAAACAATAGTGGTGAGATTGGACATCCTTGACATGTTACTTTTGTTATTTCAATTTTCTTTGTGAGCGATCCATTCACTAAAATTGCAGCTTGCTGTTTGGTGTAAATACTTTGAATCCAATTCAAAAACTCATTCCCACAATTCATTCTTTGCAGCGCTTTCATAAGAAACCTCCAAGAAACGTTGTCAAAAGCTTTTTCAGCATCAACAAACATAAAGGCAGTTTTTTCACCTTTTCGTCTTGAATATTCAATTGCACTAAGAAGGTATCTGATATTATCTTTCATATACCTCTTCAGAACAAAGCCTATTTGGTCTTCATGTATTACTTCTGAAATGCATCTTCTCAAGCTTTGAGCCATTATTGTTGTAAATATCTTATAGTCCATATTCAATTGAGAGAGAGGCCTGTATGATTGCAGTATTAATGGATCCTTTCCCTCTTAGGGGCACCGTTTTTCTCCAGATCGGACCAACAGAGTAAAAGAAATCTTTTTGCCAGCATAAAAGAAAAACATCTGTAGTTGCTATATCACCATTGCATAATGCTGCAATATAACAACTACGGATTTTTTTGAAAAAAAAAACCCAAAACTTCTCTGGTGTTGTGACCGGGAAATTGGTGGCCATGAGTGTATGATGACATTAAAATGGTGCCAGTGTGGGGTGGGATCTTTTGATACACACCTTCCCATCTAGGTGGCATGCTGACCTACTTGGATTGTGATCTTTCCAGAAAGATCTTACCAAAGAGGAGAAAATCTCTCAAAAGCGGGTGAATGCTGTGGAAGCTCTGAAAGATGCTGCTCCTGTTGGCAAACCAAGGTGGTGGAGCAAAAGCTTAGAGTGGATGCAGTCCACACCCCTGTCTTATATTTCTTGTTCTTTCAGGTTTATTTTGTATAAAGAGAAACAGAGCTGTCTCCACTCTTCTTTCTGTATTCAGGGGACAAAGCTGGGAGTCATGGCTCAGTGGAAGACATCTGCTTTGCATGCAGAAGGACCCAAATTCAACGCTCTGTCTCCAATTAGGAGGACCAGGTTTAGGTGTGTGTTCAATATATACCCTACAACATGAAGTTGCTTTATACTGAGTCAGACCCCTGGTCCGTTAAGGTCAATACTGATCATTCCGACTGGCAGTGGCTCTCCATAGTCTGAACTACCATAACTTTTTAAATAGAGATGGGGGGATTTGAATCTGGGATCTTCTGTGTGCAAAGTGGATGCTCTGGCACTGAGCCACAGCCTCTCCCTATTCCCACACCTGTCATTGAGTGCTTTGGCAAATTAGGCTCTGGTTTATGAAAGCGAATGCTGCAATACCTTTGTCATTCTTTGTGGAACCATAAGGCTGTCCAGCATTATGGCTGCAGCAGACTATGGATACCATTAGACAAGATCTTGATAGATCCAAGACAGAATCTCCTAACATCTTTAACAAATAGCATCTTATTGGGGAGTGTGAGGGATAACGACTGAATCAGCCCAGTGTTGATCTACAGCAGCTCCCCCTTCCTTTTAAATAATATTAACGGCATGGGCAGATGCTGTCGTGGGTCTCTCATATCTGGTCTAATTGCACCCCCATCCCTCTAGGCTGTTTGATCAAACCACGCAGCATTTCCAGGCACTAGTCAATGATTTCACTCTGTACCCAGCAGCTTGGCATCCTTTCCCACCAACCAAATTTGCTGCCTTCGCCCATTTACCCGGCAGCTCCTTTTGTTACCTGGTGCCTGCAACTTGCCAGCTGCTGTGATGCTGCCAGCCAGCTCCCTCTCTTCTCTCCTGCCTCCTGCTGCACAACACCGGCCAGGTTGCACCACCAACACCGGGGTATACAGGTCATATAGTTGGATACAGATGAGCAGGATTTAGCAGCCAAGTTTCAAGGCTGCAGTAAAAGAGGGACAAATGGCCCTTATAAAACCAAGACAGCGCAGCAGAGTTTTGACTCCATTTAAAGGATAGCTGTTTTCCTGGGAGCTGGTGCGGTGAGGCGACAAGCTCTCTGAACAGACTGGGGGAAAGAACTTACTGGGAAAGGAGGTCTTCCTGCCCTGCTTGCTATGCAGGCCAAGTGTGGAGCTTAATTACCTTTGCAGGCTCCTCCCTCCCCCATGTCTCCTTTTATTTAAATTCTTGTCAGCCGCGAACGCTGCTGCTCATTCCTGTGCCTGGCCTTTGGAAACACGCAGAAGAATCTGGCCGTGGGATCCTCGTGGGCTAAACAAAGCTGGGAGTTCTGTGAAGGGCATGAGCTCCCACTAGGTTTGAAAAGTTCGGTTATTTGGCATACGGGATGATGAGGGGCTATTTAAGCCTTTTACCCTCACCATTTCCCCAGTTTGAAACAGCTCTGGAGAGCTGACATTTGGACCTATCAAGGCAAACTCTGTACCAAGTGCTAGGAACAAACCACGGAGGAGGGAGCAGGGTTTTCTCCCCCAGCTAGAACATGGTGGACTGGCGTTCTGGCACCTCTCCCTGCAACCCAAGACTTCCTTTCCTCCCAGCTGAAGCTGGGGAAGCACCAAACGGGCTTTAAACTTCAGCTGAGAGGAGGCTGCCTGCCTGCCTGCCTGCCTGCCTGCCTGCCTGCCTGCCTCTTTCTTTCTTTCTTTCTTTCTTTCTTTCTTTCTTTCTTTCTTTCTTTCTTTCTTTCTTTCTTTCTTTCTTTCTTTCTTTCTTTCTTTCTTTCTTTCTTTCTTTCTTTCTTTCAGTTTGGTGTAGTGGTTAAGAGCGCGGGGCTCTAAACTGGAGAGCCAGGTTTGATTCCCCACTCCTCCACTTGAAGCCAGCGGGGTGACCTTGGGTTAGTCACAGCTTCTCAGAGCTCTCTCAGCCCCACCCACCTCACAGGGTGATTGTTGTGGGGATAATAATGGCATACTTTGTAAACCGCTCTGAGTGGGCGTTAAGTTGTCCTGAAGGGCGGTATATAAATCAAATGTTGTTGCTGTTGTTGTTGTTATTCCTTCCCTCCCTCCCTCCCTCCCTCCCTCCCTCCCTCCCTCTTTCTTTCTTTCTTTCTTTCTTTCTTTCTTTCTTTCTTTCTTTCTTTCTTTCTTTCTTTCTTTCTTTCTTTCTTTCTTTCTTTCTTTCTTTCTTTCTTTCTTTCTTTCTTTTTCCCCTTCCTTTCTCTTTCTTTCTCTTTGGGAGGGGGTGGCCATGCTGTGCGCAATAGAATCCTTGTGGGCTAAAAGAGGGACAAATGGCCCTTATAAAACCAAGACAACGCAGCAGAGCACTTCCCAGAGTGTGCATGCACTTTGCTCCCAGTGCTTTTTTTCTGGGTGCATGTATAGTGACAGGGGTGCCATCTCCTGCCAGGAGTTGCCCCGAGTGAGAGTTCCCCCAGGAAAAAAGCACTGGGAGGAACTATAACCGCAAACTTCACAGAAGTATCTGGTCCAAAAAGGATTCTGCAGTAAATGGAGTTGATCCAGGCATCATCATCATCATCATCATCATCATCATCATCATCATCATCATCATCATCATCATCATCATCATCATCATCATCATCATCTAATTATTAAATATTAATACTCAAGGACAAGGGATTTCAAGAGGGGTGGGAGTTGCTTAAAAGTGAGATATTGAATGCACAATCACAAACGATTCCAATGAGAAGGAAAAATGGGAGGAACCTAAAGAAGCCAGTATGGTTCCATAAATGGCTTTCTAAAGATCTAAGAATTTAAAAAGACACATTGAGAAATGGAAGGAGGGTCATCTAACCGAGGATGAATATAAACAAATAGCCAGCTCGTGTAGAGAGAGTGTTAGAAAGGCTAAAGCTTAATGTGAGCTTAGGCTAGTGAGAGATGCTAAACACAACAAAAAGAGATTCTTCGGTTATGTTTGAAGCAAATAAAAGAACAGGAAAGTGATAGGTCCACTGTGGGTAAAGAAATTTTAACAGGTGATAAAGAGATGGACAGACCAGCAACAACAAGTTAAAATTAAAGCAAAAGAGTTTTCAGCTAAACGTTAGGAAGAACTTCTCGACAATAGAGCCCCTTAGTGGAACAGGCTTCCTTGGGAGATGGTGGGCTCTCCTTCCTTGGAGATATTTAAGAAGAGGCGAGACGGCCACCTGACAGCTAAGATTATTCTATAACCCAATATGAATGTATGCAGATTGGGAGAAGGAGGGCATGAAGTGCTGAGCCAGTGCTTGGCTCTCATGACCATTTCTTCTATCCTCAATTGCCACTTTGACGTCTGCGAGGAATTTTCCTCCAGGCCAGATTGGCCAGGGATCCTGGAGGTTTTTTGCCTTCCTCTGGGCATAGAGCAGAGGTCATCATGAGTGTGGTGAGATAGCTGTGAATTTCCTGCATTGTGCAGGGGGTTGTACTAAGTGATGCTTGGGGTTCCTTCCAGCTCTCTATTTCTGCGTTTCTATATTATTACTATTCCTCCTTCCTTCCTCCTCCTTCCTTCTTCCTCTTCATTTTGCTCTCACAACGGCTCCCACATTAATATGATTCACACGTTACAAAGTCCACATGGCGGGCAATTGGACTGTTGACTAGACTTGTGCTAGGAGTTCCATGCTGGGAACTTTATTCCCAGGCAAACATAGGCCCAGTTCAGACTGGGACTGTAACGTGCAGGGAGAGAACGCATAGGCATTTCTCCTTGCATCGTTTTCCTGACCTGAAATGGCCCCAGGGAGCCAAGATCTGCTCTGTTGGGGTAACTTGCATGTTCTGATGACTACAAAATGGGGCTCAGCCATCTCAGGTCAGAAAAATAGTGCAGGCAGAAACGTTAAGCCCCCTTCTCCAACATGCTGGAGTCCTGATTTGAATTGGACTTCAGCATGCTTGGGAATTAAGTTCCCAGCACAGAACTCTCAGACCACATCTCTCAACAGTCCACGTACCTACTACGTGGATGTCATAGTGTCTGAATTGGCCTATCTCTGGGTTCCCTCCTCTAGGGTTGCTAGGTCTCCCTGACAATTGTTGGGAGGTCAGGAGGGTGGGGAAGTACAGGCACTTACGTTGTTGAGTTTTCATGCATGCACAAGCAAATTGTGCAAGTGCTCCTGTGCCCTGAGCAATCGCGTTGCTTCTGGAAGTAACATCATTGCACTGGGCCCAGGAGATTTGGCCCGATTCTTAAAGAATTGGCTCCATGCAGTGCCATCTGCCAGGGCTGCCTGCTGGTGGGGAGCAATCACTGGGCAGCTTGTTTCCTTCAATTGATTGCCAGCGATCGCTAGGCAGCGGTGCCACCAACGGGCACCTGGCAAGCCTAGCTCTCTCCCATCACCCAGAACCAACCCATTTATCATATCACAACAAAGCATTGCCCAGTTCTGTAGGAATGATAAGGCTCACCTCCAGATTTTGTCCTCCTTGTTACCCATCTTGGCAGCTCTGACTCCTCTTACGCTCTTACTCAGTATGCACATTCAAAACCCATGAAGTCTAGCGTGCCAAGATGCGTGGCAGATGGATACACATCTCCAGGAGCTATTTCTTGGCTGCAGATCCCATTAATGTATACCCTTCTACCCACTGGGGAAAATTCGTATTTCTCTTATGCTGTTCTGACATTTTCTTTGGCATTTTCCCATTTTACCCTATTCTCAGCATCCTGACAAAACATCTCCTAGACACGGGAGGGAGGGAGCCAGGACACTTAAACTGGTTCCTAGCAAACTACTTTGTGAGCACCAATACAGCAGCTTGCTTGGCTTCCCTCCTCGGATTTTTAGTGTCTCTTGCTGCTATTCTCTTTCCGCACACGTGTCAAGTCCAACTGCTTTGCTCCAAAGAAAGTGTGAGGCTTTTCCTGGAGGCTCTCAGATCATCACGTCCTCGAATTGCCACATGGCGCGATTCAGCCACCACCAGAGCAGAGACGAGCGGCATCTGGAATGTCTGTCGCCTATTCAACATGCCAAAGCCTCTCTCCGTTCACATCCCGCTGCAGATAGGCTCCCTTTCACGGCAGCATCCCTGCATACCAAACACCCTGCTTCTGCTGCAAATGTATTCCATTCAAGGCCTGTCATTAACGTCTTCATTTTAAAAAATATTTTCAAAATGATTCCAAAGAGATCCCAAGGTGACTCTGGGAGAAGCTGAGGAATCTTCTTGAAATTGCTTGCTATTTGCAAACTGAAATGGAACTATGAAAACTCAGAATCAAACAAGCTAGAGGACAAACATGCAGGTGTTTAAAAAGCAGCTCAACACCAGCCACCAGGATTAGATGGACCCAGGGCTCATTTCAAGGGGGAACGCACAGGAACGCAGTTCCAGCAGTTCCCCCAAGAGGTCACATATCAGGTGGCCCCGCCCACCTGACTCTCGGCCATTTGGGGCCCCTTTTGGCCCATTTTCAGCCCCTTTTGGCCATTTTGGGCTCAATTTTGGCCCTGAATGGCCAGGATTGGGTCCAAAGCAGCCAGGATAGGTGATGTCAGGGGGTGTGGCATATACAAATCAGTTATGCTAATGACACACTTCCAGTGATGGCAAGGGGTTTGGCATATGCTAATGAATTATGCTAATGAGTTATGCTAATGCATTCCTCCAGCTCTTTTTCTACGAAATGACCCCTGGGTATTCTTATTCTTTCTTGCTTATTTGCCAGAGAGAAATGTCTGGACAAGGTGGGGAGGAGCTCAACCTGGCTCTTCCTGACTTCAGCAATTGGCATGACTCTGTGCCCACTTTCCCAACTCGCAAGTAGAATGCTATACTAACCAACATTGCCCTGTGAGGTAGCTATATACAGTTTAGTGACAAAGGGTGCTGGTCTTTTTTGGTGGGGAACAGGGTTCTTGAAACATTTTATTTGTTTGAGAGATGAGGTTGTAGTGTTCCAGACTTCTTCACCTCCCTTAATGTACCCAACACTGTCCAGCCACAATCCCCTGTGGTTTAGGGTGGATTTTTCAAGCACGTTATCCATCACTTAATGCTTAAGTGATCCAAGTCACTCTGCCTGTAAGCATAGCAGGCGGCTTAATGGAGGGACAGCATGATTTAAGGAAGGTGCTCATTATAAGAAGGTAAAAGCTTCTGAACTCAAAAATAAATGCTTTTATTCTAATTATATGTTCCCAGCACTAACAATTCAGAGACACCGACACTGAGAGATGCTTGCGGACGGTGACAAGGTTATGAAAGTTTCTGCTGGTTAGGAAGAAATCATTGATTTCCTACTTATTTCTTCAATATCCCCATCAATCATATTTCTATTCTGCTCTTCCTCTACCACAGAGATCAGGGCAACTTACTTGGTCCCTCCCTCTCCCATTTTATCATCACAACAATCCTGTGAGTTAGGCTAAACGGAGAGAAAGTGAGGAACTGGGAACTGAAGTCTGAGTGTCCATCCCCTCTCTGTTAGAATCGCTGCCTGAAGAGCCAGAAAAAGCCGGTGGCAGCAGCAGCTTTTGCAAATCGTTCCTCCAGTCACGAGCCTGCTGGACAAGAGGGCTCTCAATGATCATTTGGAGGCGGGCAGCTGCTACTTTCTCCTTGGGCATCCTGCTCCTGGGGAGCTTCACCGACACGGCGGCTTTCTCCAGAGCAGCAGGCTTGAGACTGGAGGAACGATTTGCAGAAGCTGCTGCTGCTGCTGGCTTTCTCTGGCTCTTCAGGCAGCGATTCTAACAGAGAGGGGAAGGACATTCAGACTTCAGTTCCCAGGAAAACTTGTGAAAACAATCAAGTGTTCTCCACGTGAAAAAAGTCACTTGTAGCTTGGCTCTGAGAGACAAGGCACCCAAAAAGCAACCAATGAATCAGCCCAGAAAAGAAGGCTGAATCCACATGTCCCAACATAGTGCTAAACTGTTGGAACAATAGCGTCTTCCTGGCATGATTTCTGACATCATCGCACCACAATTCTGCTCTTGTGGCATGATGACATCAGAAATTGCGCCAGGAAGACGCTATCATTCTGACTGTTTAGCGCTATGCCAGGATGTGTGGATTCAGTCAAAGAAATACCCAATGAATAAATATTGACAAGAGGCATGAAGAGTTTCAAAGCATTCTCGGTACAGATGGGCCTGTTTTCATAATAATGCAGTCTCAAGACAGGACAAAACAGGGTAAAACATTTCTAGATTTTTTTAAAAAATGCCTCTATTTCATACCCGAGAAAAACAAACCTTCACACATCCCACACCAACAAATTTGTAAAGGTTAGTACAAAATATTGCATACAGGAATCAAGAATCTTCTACAGGTGAGTATCACAAAGCCTAACGTTTCTAAACTCAGGACTGTGCATGCCTGTGAGACTGGGGACTCTGTTACGGGGTTCCTGACAGTATGGAAAGAGCTAAACATACATGGGGTTTAGGTTGGGGGGGAGTTTTCTGCAGCAGTTTCTCCCTCCCCACCCCCATTTATCATCCTTCCTTAAAGGTCTGGTTTGAGCAAGCAAGCTCCTCCATGGCTGAGTCTTAAACTCTGCTTTTCAGAACTTGAATGCAACATTTTGATCTGGCACAGACACGATGAATTTTTCTTTCCCAAGCCTCAGGAATAGTTCCTGCAGAACAGTTCTGGACATTTTAGCAGAGAGGAGGGATATCAATATTTTAAATAAATAATACAAAATTTGCACCCAATCTTTTAAAAAACAGTAGGGCCGATTCCAGACGGCCCTCCCCATCCCGAAATGTTGCACGTCGTCGCATGGAAAACGCGAAATATCGCGTTTTCTCGCGTGAGTTTTGCGCGACGTCGCGCGACGTATTTCACGTTTTCCGCACGACGACGCACGACATTTCGGGATGGGGAGGGCCGTCTGGAATCGGCCCAGGTTAAACAAAGGGATTATCTTCCTTATTCTGGATCTCTTCCTTCTGGATCTCTTCCTTCTCTCCTCTCGATCTCTTCCTTATTCTGTTTTTCTAGCTTAAAGTTTTTCAGGAGAAGGTGAGGTAGAAACTATCTTAGGTATGGACTTTCAAACAACCAGTCCCCACATCAAATTAGATAATAAATCCTCCTATGGGGCTTCGCTAAAGACAGTGCCTAAGTGGTGGGTCTATGTGCTAGCTCAATGGCATGCGTGCGCTCCTTCAGCTTCAATGAATTCAATTAAGCTGGGAGCTGAATGTCTGAACAGACTCCATTGAAAAGTGTTGTATCTGAGACGGTATCAGGTAGTGCAAAAGGACAGTTGTGTTTGATTTTCAAGGTCTCATTCATATAAACAAGCCACCTCTTGATGCTGTGGCCACTGTGAGGAACAAACATGCATGTGTCAACTTGCCCATTAAGTGACTGTTCACACAGCAACTATTGTTGTGGCGTGCTCAGAAACTATACCTTGGCCTGTGGCCAGAATAGCCAGTTAAATCTTTTTGTATGCATGTTGAATTAGTTATGTGAATTTATTTATTTATACCTGGTATTTCTCCTCAGTGGGGCCCCGAAGCAGCTTATGTCATTCTCCTCTCCTCCATTTTATCCTCAAACAACCCTATGAGGTAGGTTAGGCTGAAGGCACATAACTGGCCCAAGGTCACCCAACAAGATTATTTATTTATTTACATTATTTATACAGTCCGCCTTTCTCACTGAGACTCAAGGCGCATTACACAGTGTGAACTAGGACAGTCAATTTCAAGGGCATTTCAATAAACAATAAATGCACATTTGCAAAGATTTAAAACCAGCAGTAGGGATTCAACCCCCATTCTCCCAGATCCTAGTCCAACACTCTAACCACTACACCACAGTGATCAGCATGGGGTCAACTTGCAAAGTCAGCTAGGTCAGTCTTCCAAGATTACAAGAGTTTATAGACCACAGTGCCTCTACTATTATTCTTGCCTTGAAAGAGTCCCAACATTGCACAATTAGCATGTTCCGTTTCAAATTAACTGGAGCCACTAGGTGGCTGCATAAATTGCCCCAAAGAAAACGAGTTCCACCAGCATTTTCCCTCAGTCTTCAACCTGGTCTTGCCACTCCATTTCAGCTTTCAAATGGGAACCGGAAATGAGGGGTGTGTGTCGGTTTCCTTAGCTCTCTGATTTACTGTATTGGTGCTCTGCAATCATTTTAGCATGATGCCTTTGGGGCGGAGTGGGAGATCCCATAAGCACCTTCTCGTTCTTTAAAGACCAGTAAGACTTGGTGGATGCAAGACTGATCTCTCCCTCAGTGGTACACCCAATATGTTTCTGGGGTGAAAACTATTCTTTTTCTTCATGTTTTGGATGGTTCATACATAATAATAAGAGGTGAACACTTTTCTTCCTGCTGTGGTTTGACAGTGGTTTTTTGTCAATGAGCTTATGGTACTTTACTAAGTTGATTTTGTGTATTGTGAATTACTTGAAATGCTTTAAATAACAAATAAAAGTATTTTTTAAAAATAAACAATGTGGTGTGGTCTTGGACACTCAGGTTCAAAATCTCCACTCTGCCATGGAAGTTTGCTGGGTGATCTTGGGCCACTCGTACACTGTCAGCCTAACTTACTGTAGGAAGTTACTGTGAAGATAAACTGAAAAAGCACAGAACATCACCTGGAGCTCTTTAAAAGAAAGGTGGGCTAAACAATGTACTGAATAACTACAGAAAGTCTAAGAGCTAAGCTACAAGTGACGCCAGACGTGTTGAGGACACAATTTTACCTGGGAACTGTAGTTAAAAACAATGTTATGTTTTCTTGTAATCTCAATGGATAGAAGATACAGGACCTTATCCCTAGAATATCTGAGCACTTTAGTAATGGTATACTTTTGCATTGTACAAAGACTTTAATATATTTTGATATATTAATGTTTGTTACATGGTATTTATTCATGTGTTAATGAGTTGTGTAGTTAGTCGGTCACGATCCACCTGTTGTTCTAGTGTGAAGAGGCAGGGGAGGGGAAGAGCTGGTAGTTCATTGCAAGAAAACAATTGCAAAGTTTCTCTCCCCCAGCAATCTTGCGTGGCTCTGTCTTTGCGTGGCTCTTCCCCTTCCCTGCCTCTCCATGCTAGGGACATAACGTTGTTTTCAACTACAGTTCCCAGGTAAATTTGCATTCCTGATATATTAAACAACACGTATCTGGTGTCATTTGTAGCTTAGCTCTTTAAGACAATGCTCCCTGGTGGAATCCATGGTCCTCATAAGACCCACCAATGTATTTCCGGGTGCTCCTTTGTTCCTTGAATCTTAGGGATAAAAGCCAAAAGGTCTTGAATGAAACGGGGGGGAAAAGGACTAGGGAGCTTTGGGTTGCTCCCTTCCAGTTGACCACCTAGCAATACAGCGAGCTCATCCCAGGCAGATTCATCATGCATGTGCATTCACCTAGAACAGTGCCTGCCCAAATGCCACAGTGACTCCATTTCCCAAGCAGCAAGCCAGTGAGCAGCTCACTCTGAGAGTCTGATGGTTAAACAACTTGCTGCCGGTGTGACTTCCTTGCCCTCACCTTGTGTGTGATTCCATTAAGTAAATACTCCCTTCACAGGCTGCTGGCTGAGGGTGACATGCATTTAATGAACAGCTGCGGGGCCCCTAATCACATTGGCAATTAGGGTTGTAATTAGAGCGCTTGCAAATGGTTTTCATGCTGATAAAACATGACAGAACGGAACATTTTCACTCACTGTCAGCTGCCAAGCAATCTGCTACTCATCTAATGGCAATTTAATTACAAGCCCGTCTCTATCTTTGTTTCTGACCGCCCTGGTCCATGGCCTGGGTGGACCAGCTTGAAGACAAGGCCACCCGACAGCAGGTCTAATAGCTGTGAATGAGAGAGCGGTTCAGTCCACTGGCAGACTTGCTAGGTCAGCAGCTTAGGTGGCCTGGCACTGAGAAACGTCTCCACGATACCATTTCCCTGAAAAGGTGAACTTAAACGGTGGGGTGGGTGGGAATGTCCTTGAATGCAACGCCTGTTGGAAGACTGGGTGAGCAAACATCCATAGCTGGCTAATGCCGGGCAGGTGACTAATGGATGCATCGTACATTTTAGGGAGCCTAATTAACTTTTGGAAATCAGAGCTATCCATGCAGAATAGACTTATGGAATTGCTTCCAGAGGACAAGTGAGAGCCACTGGCTTAGAGGGGGCTTTGAAGATGGGATTAGACAGATCAATGGATCTACCAGCAGTTACCAGATACGACAGTTCAATGGAACCTCCAAGTGCAGAAGGAGTGTACCTTTGAGCAACCAGTGAAGGAAGTAAGCAATGAATGAGTCCTGTTGCCTTTGTGTCTTGCTTGTAAGCATCCCAGAAGCATCAGGCTGGCCAATGTTGGATACATAATACTGGGCTAACTTGCCCTTTGGTTTGATCTAACAACAGTGGTCTTATGCTCTTGTCTTCCATAAAGTCTAGAGTACCACAATATTTGTGCAAGATGGATAATGCCTCTAGACAGGGGTTTTTTTCTGGGAAAAGAGATGGCGGAACTCTCAGGAGGGAAATGAGGAAGAAACACACGGGATTCTTTGAAATCATATTATTTTCAAGCACTATTGCCGAGTATTTTCAAGAGGTGCTGGGACTCCATTCCCCCGCGTTCCCCCTGAAAAAAAGCCCTGCCTCTAGGAGTTATTCATTGGCTGCACCTACCAGGGTGTTGGGCGGGGGGAGGGGGAATGTACCCATTTTGAGGAAAAGCCTATTTTTGTAATTCAGGGAAGCAGAATTAGGCCCAAATCATTTCATTAAGGATGCTTACATTGGGGGTTTTTTTGCATTTCTCTTTGAGAGGAAAAACAGTTCGCCGCAAGCAGCAAGAGGAAGCTTGTCTGCAAACTAACAAGGACTGCTTTATTAATTAGAGCTATCACATAGCTCACCAGCTGAAAACCATTGTCATGGTAGGGTAGCATAGAGTGAGTGCTGAAGATGATGCCAAGCAAAAGTCTTTTCTAAAGAGGAAATTTCATTTGCAAACAAATGAAAAACTCCATTTTGGTTCATTTGAGTAATGAGATTCAAATTCATTTGAGTAATGAAACCAAGTTGCTCCTCCCCTCACCCTCCTCAGCCACTTGCACTTCCTGCGCCACTGGCTTTTATTTGGGTTGCTGCTTTTATTTGGGTTGCTGTTGGAAGGTAGGCAAATACTTGGTTTATCAGCCATCCAACTGAGAGGAGAACCTGCCTCTTTAGATTCTTTGCCCAAGCTTTCCAAGGTGCACCTTGGGAAATGTAGTCCTCAGGATCCACCTAGGCACACACGTTTGAAAACATGTTTAGGAAAAGCATGAGATAAGATTCTTTCCTGGGAATGCTGGCTAGCTGGCTGGCTACAGTGCCACAAGCAGCGCCAACCAAGGATGATGCAGAGGGGAAGGGGTCAAACTATCCCAGGGAGGAACCCTCAAGGCTGAGGAACTGCAACTGGGTTCATGTTGCCTGGGGTTAATGAATAAACCAGGTTGCAGCTGTCTGACCTTTCCCTTCGGATCTTCACAGCAGTGGCTTACAGAACCGAAGAGGAATTCGTTGTAATGAATCAGCACGAGTGCTTATTGGTGAATATACATTGGCCATTTTCACACTGCTTTCCAGCCATGGAACATCACGCCGAGCTCCCGGAACGACAGCGTCTTCCTGGCGCGATTTCACGCGAGAATAGCAGTTCTTGCGTGAAATCGTGCCAGGAAGACACTGTCATTCCGGGAGTTTGATGTGATGTTCCATGGCCAGTAAGCAGTGTGAAAACAGCCATTGTTAAATACTCCATGCTAAACTATAGAATATACTTATGATGTCAGCACTGCATGTATCTAAATAATTTACTTAGTAATTTACACCCTGTTTTTCTCCCCAGCAGGGACACAAAGCAGCTTACACCATCCTTCTCTTCTCCTCCGTTTGATCCTCATGATAACCAGCCTGTGCAGTAGGCTAAGCTGAGTGTTTGGGACTGGCCCAAGGCCACTCATAAGCTTCCATGGCAGAGTGGGGATTTGAACCTGGCTCTCCCAGATCTTAGTCCAGCACTCCAACCACCAGACTGTTTTGTCTACCAAGAGCATATGCAGGAAGCCAAGAGGAAAGCTCCAAGATGCTCTGTTTTGTCCTGTATGCTCTTTGTGATACTTCATTGTGGATGTGGCATCAACATCCTTAAGCAGTGGGGAGCATATGGCTGGGTGAAGGAGAGAGATGAGGACTGGGCATTCTCACTGGGAACAAAAATATGCAATAAGCAGAACGTTTTTTCAAAATTAAAAGCAAATTGCACTTACAGGCAGTAATATTTTTTGCAAGATTGAAGTTTGCTACTCCTTGCCCCCAAGTTCCAAACCTTTCTTCTCCACAGCCAGCTTTGTGCTAAAAAAAAAAGTGCCCAAAGTGCTGCTATCTAAGACTGATAAGGGCCTTCTTATGTCGGGACAATAAGAGTCAAGCTAGGCTTTTCATAAAAATTGCTGCTAACAAACTGTCAGGCGATCCTTCTGTTCCACTGCAAAAGGATGAGCAGAGCAGGGGGCATCCGTCATAAAGAGAGTCAAAAGGAAAAGATTTAAAAACCAGGAGGTGAAGAAGGGGCCTGGGAGAGAGCAGACTCATCACAGAGACACAGTGGCTTCTTCCTCCAGCATCAATGCAACCTGCCAAACATGAATGTTTCAGGTTTAGGTCAGGAGAATTAGAACGGGACTTGTTTGGCAAATTAGCAGACATTACTGAGGCAACTAGTCTCTAGACATTTTCATTGTGGAGCTAGTGGTATAGGCTGTTTTTATGCAGATTGTCCCAAAGGAATAGGGAGAGAAAGCTGCAAGAAGGGTGGAGCAGAATTCACTGCTCAGCTGAACCGGTGGGACTCCAGGTTGCAACCAGCACTATAGAGGCAGTGTTCCAACAGTGAGCTATATTTCACTTCTGTGTTGCAAGGGGCTGTTTCAGTCAGGAGCCAGAAATATAGGGCTGGAAGTTTCTCCATACCTCTATGGTTCTTTGTTCTTAAGCACATGAATGTAGCTTGAAAATGTCTGGTCAAGAGCCTGATGAAATCTCAGGAGCTGGCTCATGCCTTGAGCAAGCCTTCTAACAGGCACTGGAAGGGTGGTTACTCATGGGGCTTTGGTGTGCTGCAGCATAGCACCCAGCTTTGCTACCCGAAATGTTTTAAGTAGAGATGGCAGGAATTGAACCCATGACTTACATACAAAATATGTGCTCAACTTGTAAGAAGTCGGCTCGGCCTCTGCCATTTTAATAAGCAGTTCTGGATATGGCTGCTTGTGACATTAAAGATGTCCAGGCCTCTGGAGTTAAAATGGCTGCTGTATTGCCACTAGAGAGCCTCTAACAGTTGCTGAGTCCCGCCCGGGAGAACTTGGCATGCATGGAATGCTGCACAGGAATGCGGAGTGATGAAGAGACGATTGGATTTACTGCCCCTCCAGCCCCAAGAGTGCCCAGTGCAACAAAGGTCTCGCAGAGTCATCCCCACTTAACACATTCCTTTCCCTTCTTCCGTGATGAGATCTCCTGTCCTTGATTGAGGAGCTAATCAAATGACATTCATAAGTATATACAGTTGTTCCTGGGAAAGTACAGTCCTTAAAAACCATCAACTCAGCTCCGGTGGAATTCACTAACAAACTATCCCTTTTGTACAGCGCTAGAACATGTTTTGCATTTGCTTTCAGACACCCTGGCAGCTGCCAATCAAGGTACTCAAACCTTTTGTCCAACCCAGGAACTGACCGTTGGAGTCTTTGTCCTAATGGTTAGGTGGGCTCTTCTACCTCAGGGCACATTTTACCTATAAAGGTAGAGCTCTGGCCTCATTCAAATTGGGCACGCTTCCCGAGTCCAAGCACTGCTCCCTTAGGGTAACTTCCCTAAGCCTCTCTCATCATATGCACTTCCAGATCCATAAGAGCTGTTCCCTCGAGGTTTGCCCAAGCCTCTTGCTCTCTTGGCCGAGGACGCTGGCCATACAAAGCTACTCTTCTCCCATGGACTGGACCGCTCTTCGGATAGGTTGATATATTTGTTCCCCCCCCCCTCTATTCCCAGCTTCTGACTAAGCTTCCTAGGACTGTGTGTGTGTATTTTTACCCCGTAATTGCGAGTGTATGTGCATGTCATTTTGTTCTTAATAAAAGTTATTGTTGGACTTTAAGAACCAGCCTCGTTTGCTGCTTTGGGAAGGGACCTGGTAGAAACCGGTGACAGATCCCTGCGGCTACCGGCCTCTTGCATAGCCATTCTCCTTGCTAGCTAATTCCCCCACAAATCATTTTATTGCAAGGAGACCAGTTCTGGTAACAAACTATGCAAGTAGGAAGTTTTTTGCTAGCACACTGCATGCTGTTCAATGAGATCCAAACTATATCACGTGCCATTCCTGAGCAATCACAGGTGTTTGTTGAAGCTCCTGCAGAGGTTGTTTGGAGGCTCGCAGCCTGCTTGGCCTTTACCACCACAAAACAGCTGTCGGTCCTTAAAAGGTGTCACTTCACAACAGCAACGAGACAACTTGAACAAGCTTTCTGTTCCCAGAGCAGAGCGCAGACAGATTGTAAGAACTGAGTCATTTGTGCTAAAGTTGTTTTGCCTATGCAGTGAAAATCATGCCAGAAAAAGATGCGTTATACCTAAGAAGTGGGTTCCAAAGGATCTCACTCAAGCGGAAAGCATTTAATTTGTCATCACTGGGAGAGCTGAGTGACCCAGCTAGTAGGGTTGCCAGCCTCCAGGTAGTGGCTGGAGATCTCCCAGAATTACAACTGGCAGGCCACAGAGATCAGTTCACCTGGAGAAAATGGCTACTTTGGCTGGTGAACTCTATGGAATTATGCTATGCCAAGGTCTTCCCGAAACCCCACTTTCTCCAGGTTTCTCCAGGTCTCACTGTCCAGATCTCCAGAAATTTCCCAACTCGGAGCTGGCAACCCTACCAGCTAGGCAGTGCCAGATTCAGCCACTTGCCCAGGGCAAGTGGCTTACCATTTCCTTACCTCCTCGTGGACAGAGGCAGAAAGCAGGGAAAGGAAGCTCAAGGCCCACCCCCCCATCACCTCACTTACCCAGCAAGCTTTCAGAAATGGTTGCTGATCTGGGAGGGAGGTCTGGGAAGTTCAAGAGGCCCAGGAGCAAGCAGGGTTGCCGGTTTACTCAGAACAAGGAGAGACCTCTTGCTGCTGCTTCTTGTCTCCTGCTGCTGCTTGAATGACTGGCAGAAAAAAATGGTGTGTGAGAGTACAGGTGTGTGTGTGTGTGTGAGGCCCATCAGCATCATGGCATCACTTTGCAGTTTCATCTAGACGTGACATTATGACACTCTAAGGAGTTCCTCAAACTCTGTGGTTTTACCATAGAGTTTTCAGAGAATTCCTAGAGCATCATGACATCATTTCCTGATGAAACCAAGAAGTAACTTCGTGGTGCTGATTGACCTTTCCCCTCCTTGTGCCTCGCAGCACCGGCAGAGCTACTGAAGCTTGGTTCTGCTTGCTCCTGGCTGCCAGCAGTTCTGCAGGGCAGTGGTCCTCCAGGCACTTTCCCTGTGGGTTAAATGTCCAGTCGCTCCTACAGGGAAAAGCAGCAACCCTGCCATGCGCAGAAAGGGAGCAGACAAATGAGCAGCTGTTCTTCCTCCCACTTGTCACCACGGCTCACTGGCCTAGACTTAGAGCAAGAGTCCAGTAGCACTGGACTCCTGCTGGATTATAGGTGCTACTGGACTCTTGCTCTTTTCTACTGCTACAGACAGACTAACACGGCTACCCATCTTGATCTAGTGCCTAGACTTGGTTAGGCAATGGCCTCAAGAGAGCCCAACCCTGCGACTATTGCACATCCCAATAGCAGCAGAGACTGCTATTGCACCATGGAGGGACAAGAATTGTCAGCAGGCCTTCCTGAGGCTCTCAGGCCTTGCTGTCCAACAACCCCAATGCCAGCCAAGCAGCTGCATATCTAAGTAATACCTGGCTACAAAGGAACTATTCCAATTTAATTTTAAAAACATGCTGGACTTTATTTCAAGCAATACAGGATGTTTTCTACTTGGAGGGCTATCCTAGGCCACAGAAATGGGTACCCGTTCAAAAACTTGGTTGTGAAATTGGATTTGACTGAGGCTGAATTGGAAGCTCTGGCAATCTGACCAGAGCTGCTAAGATGCTACTGTGTCTCAGAGGGCATCTCTGTCAAGCTCTTCCGTCCCCTAATTTTGGATCTGGCAAGCAGCAAGACGGGTGATAGATCTTGCACACGTTTTGTACTCCTCTGGGCATGCTCAAGTGGGATGCATTTGCTCGTGTGCAGAGGGCGTTCTTGACAGAGCAGGGGTCTAGCACATAAATGACACAATGATATGGTACCATGCCTACCCTCTATACTCAAGAGCAGCATTTTTGCCTCACAATGTACTGTGTTAAACTAAGTGTCCCAAAGCCACTTGAAAAGCATCAAGGATGAAAGGGAATTGGAACTCAGCACTCTACCCAACAGTTACACTGTCCAGTTTTACTGAAAGGGTCTCCACCTCTCCCTGTGGCCTAATGCCCCTCTCTGGACATGCTGGACTTTGACTTCTGTTCTGTTATTTTTCGTCAATCTGGACTAAGCTCTTACTGGCCTTCAGAGTGGAGCATATTTAAGAGCATGGAAAGAGGCATTTGCAGCGACCTTGCATGACTGCTCATTTTTTTGTTGCATGACTGCTCATTTTTTTGTTGCATGACTGCTCATTTTTTTTCTTCTCTTGGGAGTCAACATGAGGATGCTGAGAGCTTCTTTTGAGACAGGGACAACCCCTTGACCCATCCTGATGAAATTTACAAAGCCACACTTCAAACTCTGAACATCAGCCTTCAAGGCATAGCAGGAAAGCCAGCATGTGTAGTGGTTAGAATGTCAGACTAGGGTTCAAGCTGCTGCAGGACCCCACAAGTCCGACAGCCCTCAATGTATGAGTTTGCATTGCTTAAGTCTAGTCCCATTTGACCTTTGATTTTCAGGGCAGTGGCTTGCAGATTTAAATAGGGAGCCTATTTGCCTATAAAGGGATAATTAATGAATTTATAATCATTAAGCTTTACATGTTGAATGATATAATGGGTTTGATCCAACCGACCTTCCCATTGGCAAAAAGGAACAGGAAGGTCTCCTCTTTGACCATGCAAAAGGCTATACTGGGAATCATGGTACACGCATGCAGAAAGCCAAGTGAAACAAGGGCTGTAGGAAGGCGGAGGATTGGATAAGACTGAGTGAAAAAGCTGGCTGGACCCAACACCCAATACATTTATTGGGTCTACCACTTTCTCTCCCACCTTACAGGGTTGTTGTGAGGGAAACATGGAGGGAAGAAGAACTGGCATGGCACTCCTGAACTCCTTGGAAGGTAAAACAGAAAAGTGGCAAAATAGATTGGGTGCTTCTCAGCAGATGCTTCTCAGCAGGTGCCCAGCGTCTTTTTGTTTTTACACGTGGACTTTCTGGTCAAAAAGTACACAGCCCAGTGCCACCATATCTCATCCTTCTTCAGCCTTTACAAAAGATGATGAACACACACACACACTGTATTGTTAGTGTATATGTATTGTTAGTGTATCTTCTGTATAGAATGTTTTTTCTCATCCTCTATGTTTAGTGTTCTTGTTTATAATTTAAATAAAGAAAATGCTAAGTGCAGAATTAAGCTTTGTAGAGGATTTCTATTTTCCAGCAATTTCTGTTATCACTCCTTCCTTGCCTCTTATCTACACACAAATAGGGGTTGAAGGTTCATTGTCATGTCTTCTGTGCAGCCTCACATGGAAGTGCACTGCACAGGCACACCATGTGATGAACAAGTTACAGGAAAGTGCAACTCTGTTTTCGCATCCTGCCCTGCCACACCCATCCAAATGTGCAGCTTGGGTCTATTGTGCTACAGAAGGGGGCACTTGCCCTCATTCCTCAATGAGCGAAAGAGCTCTTCAAGGCCGCTCCTCAACAATTCAGTCTTGCCATTGGCTTTTCATATAATGCAACAGTCATGAATTCATCCCAATAACGGCAGCTGCTCTACACTCCTTTGGTCCCATCTCCAAGATTAATGTTTAATGGGAGAAAGCCCTGAGCAAAGGGATAAAAAAGGTTTAATTTTACAGAGTTGGTTTGCACCATATGTTCTCTGCCTCATAAATATTTTACAAACATTCAACCAAACTCAGGCATCTGAGCAGCTCCTCCAGCCACCTCCCCAAGTACCACACCCTCCTCCCTACCATCTGATGTTTCCTTCCCTGGAGAGAACTCCTTTCCATCAATTGCTTACATGGCCAAGGGCCAAGCAATACAAGAGTGCTTGGGAATGTTGTCTTAGAATGTTTGTGTCCAAGGAAGAGGAACTGAGCTGCTGAAGAGCTCTGTTTCTGCCAAGCTGGGGAGGAGCGCAAAGTCTTGGGAGCAAGCCAGCACAGAAGCCCAGGGTATCCGTCTTGGGGAACAGCAGCAAAGCCCTAGTGCTCAGAGGAGACTTATCAGAAGCTTCTGTAGACACCACATCATATCCCGTAGTCTACTCTTGGCCTAGTGGAGATCCAGACACTTCCTTGATCGGCATCATATGGTTCCTTTTCTCATCAGAGCTTTGTGATAGTAGGCAAGCTGAATTTATGTCAAACAGCCCTTAGCACGCTTGGGAAATTTGTGTGGTGTGGAAGTCACAGTGTAGGACTAGGGTGTAGCTTGTATGTGTAAAATTTACAGTGTAGGACTGGGTATGATAAAACATGCCCTTCCACACTCGTTTCTACCATGCATGTCTGTGTTATGTATCATCAAGTCACTTCTGACTTATGGTAGCCCTATGAAATACCAACCTCTAAAACATCCTATAACTGACAGCCTTGATCAGGACTTGCAATCTGAGGGCCGTGGCTTCCTTTATTGAGTCAGTCTACCTCATGTTGGGTCTTCCTCCTTTCCTACCGCCTGCAACTTTTCCTACCATTATTGTCTTTTCCAGTAGGTCTTGTCTTCTTATGACATGGCCAAACTACAATAGCCTCACATGGGGAACATGGAATTTATTCATCTGGCCCAAGTCTGAAGCTGCTCGACCACAATGAGGATAGCCTTACTGCACCACTTTCAAGCGTATCTAAGATATTTCACCTCTAAAACCACACATGGTAGAGACAGGCGCCTGCGGAGCTTGTTTTGCCACATGGGGCAATTCGCTGGGTTCAAAGCTTGCACTTTGCCATGGATTTCACTAGGTGACAATGGCGACATCATAGGTGAAGGTAAAAAGGGAGATAGAAACCACATAGGCTGTTCTATGCCTCTTTGGAGGGTGGGGACTTTTTAAAAAATATGATAAAAAGAGCCTTCTCTCATATGGTTCACTGGTGGCAGGCAAACGTCTGATGATTTGCCTTGCTGATTGCTGGCAATTGGTAGGAGACGGTAAGCCGCCTGGAGATCGCCCATCACTGGCAAGCACCTGGGCAAGTGCTGCATGCATGTGATGACATGGCTTCTAGTGCAACTGGAAGCAATGGCAATGTGGCAGGGTCAATTAGCCCCAAACATAGCAAAAATTCTATGTTTGGAGCTGAATCGGCCCCAGCATGACATCACTTCTGGTTGCATTGGAAGTGACATCACAGTGCTGGCCATGGGAGCATACATGTGCGAACAGCCCTCCAGTAAGTACTTGCAGCCTCCTGAGCCTCCCCCTCCCATAGGTTCCCGGGGGGGGGGACACCTCGCAACCCTACTCTCTTGTGTGTTTTGTTGCTGCCACTCTTTGGTCCTCCTGGACCTCCCTCTACATAAAGCCACTGAAGGTCGGATGTTCTAAAGTACGCTTCATCTTGACCACGAAGAGGTAGTGGGTATCATTTCGCATTCTCAGAGGCAGAGAAGTCCCCAAAGCCTCCCCTGATATGCTCTCTGGGCACCTACCAATCACTCAGCAAAAGATCTCAACAGAAAATAAAGTCAGTTTGCCCCAACTTCTAGAACAGGGCAAGGTCCAAAGCTCAGTTCTGTCTTGTGCTCTTTTTTCCTGTGTTCGAGACTTACCGAAGGAATTTCAGAACATCCATCTTTTGTTTCATGAATGTGAGCCAGACTGTGCAACAATCCTCCTCCCCTAACCTTCATACTTCTTTCATCTTCATTCTCTTATAAAGGGGGTTGGATACCCATAGATCGGTGATGCAGTTATTAAAACCATTACACATTATCCACCCACTATATAACTTCCAAAGGTCCTGATGCTATAGAGGAGAGAATGGAGATCTTGGGACGTGGAAAAGACATTGTTGTAACCACACATGGAGGAGGAATATGCAAGAAATTTAAGCATAATGCTTAATCAAACATCAGATGATCTACTCCACACACAAGGCATATCTGGAATGTATACATATATATTATATTTTTATGTATATATATATGTATATATATATATATATATACACACATATTAACAAAGAAGTTGCAAAATCCCGATTATGTTACATATGAAAAGAAAATCTGACAGGTTTCACGGTAACCAAAATATCACCACATCCCAAAAAATCAGATGCAATGCAGCTATTATGATACACGTAGCCAGGCACGGCATCGGGGTCTGGAAGAGGCAGCGTACATCTCAAAGGGCACGGAAAGCCCTCACAAGTGCTTCAACTGACAGTCCCAAGCACTCTTTGATCCCACTGCAATAGGGAGAGGAAATGCAGGAAGTGCGGCCATTTTATCTCAATGACTACAGGAAGCGCTTGAAAGCCTACTGGCTGAGGGGGCTGCAATGTTACATTGAACACTGAGCTGTTTCTACCACTCTGATTGCTCACTAAGGGCTGGTCAATGCATTACTTGACCCACAGGACAACTCGCATCCCTGTGGTGCCTTTGTGCCTTACTGTTACATGGAGCTTTACTTGGCATGCAGAAGTTCCTGTTAACATAAGAAAGTTTCCATGCCAACATCATGTGGCCTCAGGAGGTCTATGGTCTCCTACTCAGAACACCACGGGGAGTTTTCCATATGCAGAGGATGCAGGACAGATATAAGGAGATGTGAAGTATTAACCATGGAGGGAAAGGGTTTCCCACGCCAATCAGGTAATGCGGAGGCTGGCTGTTAGGAGGAGTAAGGTAAAAAGGCCACAAAGCAGCTGGAGAAGATACTTTCTGAAAATACATAAAAATAGAGGCAAAAAAGAGGGAACCCTTTTTGATAAGGGTACCTGGGCTGTATCTGACCCTTCCTCTATCAATTGCCAGTGCAGAAAACAGACATGACTTACATCTTAGAAAACCAGGGGGAAGGAGATATAAATTCTCCACTAGCTAGACCCCAGCTGTTGGAATCACACCATCCAGCCACTGCCACCCACCGCCTCTTCTCTTCTGTTGCCATGGGGGAAACTTTAATCAGTGCCACTTTAATCTGCATAAATCCATCAAGCACCACATTCAATGGCTCACATGCACAAAGCTAATGGATACCACATGGCCCTCCAAAGAAATCCCCATCAACGCTGTCACAGGGGAGGGGGCAAGGACAATCCCATTTGCCTCTCTGCTATGTGCAGAGATTTGTGTAGGAATACTGGGACAGGGCTCTCCTAGAACATTTGCAACAGGAGACAAAAAAACCTCAGCCAAGTGACAATGTATCTGCTCAAGCTGCTTTTAGTTGCAGAGGAAGACAGTAAGTGACCAGATGCCCGCCTGGCTGGCACATGATGCTGTCAGAGCTGAGCTTGTCCCTCTTTGTCAATGGCCTGAGTGAATGTTTCCTCTGCAGAGAGGCAATTTTCTAGCCCATGACAAGGGAACTATCATTCGTTTGCAGCTGCAATGTTTTGCTCTGCTTTCATTAAAGCAAGCGTCATCTGAATCTGTTAGGTACACAGAAAGTGGACGAGCGCTGTGCAGGGGATGCGCTCAGCTCTTTCTGATCTGCTTCCCCTGCGAAGAGAAGCTATCATCACCCTGATGCCGTTAGCAAAGGCAATTCAGAGTTGATGAAAAAGCATCCCTCATTGTGGCGGCAAAAATCACTCCAGAACACATTTGTTTTCACGTGGGCTGAAATTAGCCAAGGACCTCAGCTGGACCCACTGTTCCAGCAGCGGCACGTGCCACTCCATCAACACTGAAAACCAAATGGAGAATGCGGTCCAGCCTGGGAGTAGCAGCGTGGGTTGCATGATGTG
The DNA here is from genome assembly GCF_028583425.1 of Eublepharis macularius. NCBI lineage: Eukaryota > Metazoa > Chordata > Lepidosauria > Squamata > Eublepharidae > Eublepharis > Eublepharis macularius. The sequence goes on from NC_072802.1 coordinate 22,846,588, forward strand.
ACAGGCAAGGGAAAGAGAAGGGCATCTGTCAGCGAGGATGAGAGCTGCTTGGACAGGGATGGGAAGACAGACAGCGTTGAACAGCTCAGACATGTCACCAAGGATGATGCTGGGACACAAGGTTTGGGGCAGGTTCGGGCTCCAAAGCAAGGCTAATTAGGGGAAAGGCCCTGCATATTGTAGGAAGAGTTTTGTTATATAAGCCCACTCCATTCAGGTCGCATGAAGCAGCTTGATACTACCTAATAATTAATGTGAGCTGTAAAATGGCAAGCAGGGTGCAGCCAGGAGTTTCCTCTTTGGTTCTGTGGAACTCTCTTAACTAGCGATTCAGACTTCTAAACAAGTTTGTAAAACATCTGCTTTCAGAAAGACTTCTAGTGATTTTAAGTGGAATGGTTGGTTATGCAGATTTTATGGTGCTGAGATGGGAAACTTGGGTCTGGACTGCACATGGACTGTGTGCCCCTCCACGCAAAAGAAAAAAGAAAAAAAAGTACTCCCTGCACAGAGAAATGCTAGCATGTTAGAGAGAAGGGCTGGGTTAGACATCTGCTCCTTAGCATCTAGTTTTCTTTGGGGAGGAGACTGGAAAGAACAAACGTCTTTGCTGCCCTGAACTCTACAGAGAAAGGGCAGGGAAACTGGTTTTCCAAGATCTTTCTGAGGAGGGGGCCAAGGAATTCCTGCAACTTTCCCAACGGCCTGCTGGCAAATCAACCACTGCTTCCTCCACACCTTCCTTAAGGAGCACTCACCAGAGGGCAAGATTTGGCAGAGGGCCAGCGATCGACCCCTAAATGTATGGACTTGACATTCACTTTGGTTTCAGCAGGCAAGCATCAACAGTCTTAAATAAAACAACCTATATCCATTCACATTAAAAAAAGCTTAAGGGCATTTAAATCTTCCTGAGGGGTGATGATTTTTGTTCTCCCCTCCCAATGCAGACACTTCCCCCAGGCTGCTCTTGATGATCTGCCATCTCCCAGGAACAAGACATTGGAGAGCTCGGTGGGCTGCGGCAGGAGGGGGGGGATGAGAAAAAATCACTACCCCCTCCTAAGACGGTGTGTAAGCTTTCTTAACTGTGTACTTGGATACAGGCCAACAAATGAAAACAGAATTGTCAGGCAAGCTGGCCTCCAACTCTCGATCAATCATCTTTTGCATGTTCCAGGGGTCCAACATAAAATGCATGTGTACAATATGGTAACATGAGCAACGTTGAGGAAGCATGGATACAGGCACCGATAGAGAGCAAAGAGAAGGGAGGGGAGGAAACTCAAACAGCCAATCAGAGAAGCTCACAGGAAAGCTGCCTGCATCCTTAAAAGGGTACTACATGACTCTACATGACTGACTGACAGATAGACAATCTGAGGTTCCACTTGTACCAGCCACCCGTTTCCAGGCAAAGATCCAGACTTCACCTACTCTTCACCAGCCCACTGCCAAGGAGCCTCCCTGCATGCCTCCCCCCACATCTGGCAATGTGCCATGTTGTATAGTCAAATGAAAAAAATAAAGCAGCCAACACTACAACAGGACCGCTGATGCTCTTCTTGTCGCATCTTGTGGCCCCTGACAGTCAAAGGAAAAGATGAATGCTGTGAGCAGCAGCAACATTCAAAAAGAAAAAGAAAAAAGGTCATAGTCCTGTAGAAGAAAGAATTTCTAGTGCATTGTCTGGGAGAGAGTGCTGAGAATCCCTCCCCTAGCGGGAAGCCCCAGAACAAAGGACTCCGCTCTGGTTCAACACCCTGTCCTCATCCCCCCAATTCTGCATCAAATAAACTCCAGATACTGAAGATACTGTGCAAATTCACCACACTTTTATATCCTTGTCTTGAAGTGTGCTTTAAAACTTGCGCTCCATCGTGGCTCAACTGCCACATTGTAGTTTGGGTAGAATTTTGGGGAGGGGGGTGGTTCTGTGAGAAGGGGTTGTGGTGCCAGGAGGAAACATATGGGTACGAGAGGAGCCTTCAGAATTTAGGATGTTGCCTCATCAGTATGGAGACTACCTGGAAAAGAAAGGAACGCTGGGCAAGACACAGATGCCCTGCTTCTTAACCTAGGGATCCTCTTTAGACTTGTCTCTAACCTTTCAAGAGCCATTAATGAGAGCTAGAAAGATGTGAATTTTTCTTAACGTAGCCTGAGATCTCAGAGGTCTTGTCAGGCATCAGATGTGGTGCAACAGGTCTGTGGAAGATGAAAAGGGAGCTGCTGTTATTTCAGCATCCAAATATTCTGACTGCCCCAATCCAAAAACCTTTCCAGGCCAAAATCTTTCTCTTCAGTCACTCCCTAGATTTCCTCCGCAGAGCAGGAGAGGTTACAGGTCCTCCACTTTGAAAGCTCAGGCCCACCTCAATCATTCAACTCTAGAAAAATGCAGGAGGCTCCTGTGGCCTTACAAATGTTGGTGATAATTTAGCAGCTAGCAATAATGCGTCCATTACTGCAGAGGAACGTCAGCTGGAACCTGCAAATTACCCGTGGAATGCTGAATCCTGGGACTTGGCCGTTACGACTAGATAGCATGGAACCTTACTGCAAACTCCCAGAGTTGTTGTTGTATGGCCTGGCAACAATAAATTCCATTCCCAAAGCCTGATCTGTTTCCCATCGAAGTCAGAAGCCATAAATACTAACATTTCCCACGTGCTTACTCTGGACAAAGAAGCTGGCCTTGCAATTCCAGGCTTGTCTGCACTGCTAATTCAGTGTATTGTATCCTTTGTGCGTGCCTCCCAAGACGCCCCTCCTCAATGGGATGCTATGTGGTTGTGTACAACATTCTCTAGACCAATTTTCTAAAGGCTTCCTGGCTCCTCCATCCACCTGGGTTTCCCTCGGCAAACCAAAGCCAGAGATGCCACGCACTGTTTGAAAGCCCTTGGCAGATACAGGAGGTGTAGGAGAAGGCAGCGAGCCCACTTTGGTCAGGACAGGTTTTCAAGGGAACGCCAACTGTTCAAGCCCATCTCCAACCAAATGATCTGAGCAACGAGAATGGGCAGAAGCAGTTGGAGAGGATCATTCTGGGTCCTGTACTGGTTGGAATAGCCAATCCAGGAATCTGGAGCACACGGAACAAGCAACCCGTCCTTTCAAAGCCAGATACATTTCAGTAGTCATAAACTTCTGGGCAGCCACTGCTTCTCTCATTTCTGCACTAAGTGCAGTGGCCCTTGTAATACTATGGGCTATTTTGCACAATTAAAAACTCCTACACAGAAGGCCCCTCCACGTAGGAAATGAAACACAACCTTCATGAAAATGGCCACATGGGACAGCCACAGCGCTGGGGTTTTCACCATGTTTGCACGGAAGCTGAGATTCGCCAAGACTTCCCTGTGCACGCATACTGCGTTTGCACAAAACCAAAAACCCGTGTATGCGATTGTCACACGTGGATCAGCCCTGTATTTTCTAATTAATGGCTTGGGTTCCAAAATTCTGCTTAGCTCTCTCAACACAGCAGGAGGGGGGAGAATCCCAGACATCTGAGCAATTTCTTTTCATACAGAAGTAAACTCTCATTTGTCAACATTCCAGTAGCTGAGGAGGTCGCCCCCCATGCTCAGCCACAACATCTTTTTCCCACTAGGAAACTGAAACAAGACATGCCAACTCCATTGGAGAAAATTCAGTAGTGCTACCCAAAACAAAACAAAACAAAAAACAAAACAAAGAAGTCCATGAAACACCACCCACACCCTTCCATAGGGTGTGTGCTGGAGATGCTTCGCTCAAGATACAAGCCAGCTAGACGTGGTGAGTTGCTGTTGACCGCTGCAGGACGCAAGGCCCACCTTCCAGTCGAGTTGCGCAGAAGTTCCTGAGGCTTGGCTGGAAGGGAGGGGCCTCCAAGTGCCTCAATGGCAGGCTTTCATCCCTGATACATACGGGGACTCGTGAGGGCGGCAGTTGCATTCCTGTTGCTCGGGGTAGTCTATGAAGTCTGGAGCAGGCAGACCCGAGGCAACCATTAACGATTTGTTCCAAATCGTGAAAGTGGGGCAGACAGGGAGAATAAAGGATATCTCAAAAGTATGGAGGTGCAGGGAGTTGGCCGGGTCATAGAAGGACAGGACGTTGTTATCATAGTCCAGGAGGATGCCCAGGCGCTTCATCTGCGGGTGAACGTCCACCAACATCTCTTTGTTATTGTGGCGCACCACAAAGTTGTTGTTGCACCGGGAGAAGACCCAGGAGGAAGAGTTCTTGCCAATCCACTCGTTCTTTGGGGCTGATTTGTAGGCGATACCAATGGCATACCTGGAGAGAGAGGGAACAGGATATGAGAGCTGGCGTTGCATCTTGGATACAGTGTCAGACTAGGATCCTGGGAGACCCAGGGTGGAAGCTCCATTTCTACCATGGAAGCTCGCTGGTTGACCTTGGGCCAGTTACACACCCTCAGCCTAACCTACCTCGCAGGGTTGTTGTGAGGATAAAATGGAAGAGAGGCGAATGATGTAAGCTGCTTTGGGGAGAAAGATGGGGTATAAATGAAGTACATGAATAAAACTCCCGTATGGTTGTTGTGGGTTTTCCGGGCTGTATTGCCGTGGTCTTGGCATTGTAGTTCCTGACGTTTCGCCAGCAGCTGTGGCTGGCATCACGGCAATACCACGGCAATACAGCCCGGAAAACCCACAACAACCATCGTTCTCCGGCCGTGAAAGCCTTCAACAATACATAAAACTCCCGTAATTAATTCAACATGTATACCAAAAAGAGTAAGCCTGCAACTCCAGCCGCTGGCCAAGGTCCACCTTCTGAGCACACCACCCCGATAGTGTTTGTGTGAACAGTCACTTAAAGGGCATGCATACATGCCTATCTCACACTGGCCTTGGGCCAGTCACATTCTGTCAGCTTAAGCTACTTCACATGGGGCCAAGCTACAAGTGACGAATGACACTTGAATGGCAAGTGAACAGACTCACATGCATTCCTCCCTGTTCACTTGCGCTCCACTTGATCACTACATCACTTATAGCTTGGCTCATGGTTACTGTTGTGAGAAAACGGAGGTGGGGAGAACAATATTCTAAGCCATTCTGAGTTCCCACTGGGGTGTGAAGTGGGATATGAATAAATAAATAAATGCAAAAATGCAAATACAGATGCATATTGTGGAGGCCCATTAGAATATACATAACAGAAGTTGTGTACGAGCTGGTTTTTATTTTGGTGGGTTTTTGATGGCCAGAGATAACAGGCTGGTATTGGAGCGGGGGGGGGGGGGTAAGTTTTAATATTCCTGAACACCTGGTGCTTTTGTCATGCTGTCATCCACTTTGAGCCTTTGGGGAAAGGCTGCAAATTGAGTCAATTGATCAAATGTGCAACCAATCAGCTGACCAAGGTGTAGCGACAGCACCCTTGAAATGCAAAGGGAGACTCGAGAGTCAGCAAAATGGGCTGGCACAGGGCTTGATATGGCTTTCTGGCTATTGAGCTGGTAGCTGGAACCTCCCCTCCCAACCAAGCCCTGTGGTTCATGTGGGAGACGAAAGAGGGAGGGACGCTGGCTCAGAGGCGGCCCATTCAACTGGGCACCTGCACGGGGGCTGATGATGTTTCAATCACAACTGCTGGAAGCCGTGAGTCCCCACTGTGCCTTTGATCCATGAATTTCTGAGTGACACACGGCTCGAGGCTTGCTTTGAATCACAGCCATACCCCAGCTCAATTATACGCGCCCCTACCTCCCTGCAGCGCAGAGCGGTCTCTCTTTCTCACCTACTCAGAAAAGTACACACAGCCTCCATCATTCCTGCTGCCACCACACATTTTTAAATGAAGCCCTTCAGCAAAAGAGACGAAATGAAAATGGCTTTCTGGGAAGCAAGTTTCCAAAGCACGAACAGTTCCCTGCAAAAGTACATTTCAATGAAATAGGTAAACCCCATACGCTGGCATTCTGTTCTATGACTCTCAGGATGGGGGGGGGGGGGGACGGGGACGGGGGATGGGGACCTGCCTGCCTCTTCTACAGAGACAAATGGGCAGGCACAGGGGACCTCCTGTCAGTCTGATACAACAACCAGAGACTCACACCTCATCTTAATGCTGGGGAACTCTGCCCTCCTTGACATCGAGATAATTATAGTTCTCTTACCACTTTTCCTAAGTGGATCACTTTAGTTAACTCAGTTCCTGATCAGTTCCAGTTGCCATGTCTCTAGGTTTGGCTATTTTTATTTATTTTAAAAATATATATCTCCTGCATCTTTCACAAGTTGTGTAACAGAAATATCATCCAACAAACCAACAGATCAAATGGAAAAAGTTCTCTGAAACAAAAACCAAGCTACAAAACAGCCAAACGGGAGAATCCCGGCACCTCCTCTGGAAGATTATTTCAGAGAAGGGAAGCAGCTATTGAAAAGGCCTGTACATCCGTATGGAAGACAGCAGAACTGCCAATTTTTGATGGGCAGAATTAAGGTTGCACAGGGGTTCATACCAGGAGAGGTGGCCATTTAAGTATGTCCATCACTGGTCATGAAGGGCTTTAAAGGCAAGAACCAGCATGTTCAGTTGAGCCTAGAGACAAATAGGCAGAGTATACAGTTCTTTCACAAATCAGTGTTATATGTGCATAGTGGTCCAGACCCATTAAAAAAGTGGGCCATACTAATGGAAATTTCTGGACTGTCTTCCAGAGCAGTCCCAGTAATCCAATTTGCAGTAATCCAATTTTGAGCTTATAGAAGCCTGGATCAGCATAGCCAGGCGAGCAGAGTCAAGACAGAAGGGCAATTTTTGAATTACACTAATGATAAAAAATGTATTCTTTGTAACAATTCCAACATGCAATTCCAATTAAACAGATGGACCCAGGAATACTCATAAGATCTCATCAGACAAGGATACATTCATTCCATCCAAAAACAGGCACGTCAATCCATTTTCCCAACTAGCACCATCTCTGCCTTGTCTGGATTCTGCCCTTTCCCCCCTCACTCACTTGACCACAGCACGCAGCCACTGACTTAGAATGAAGACACCTGCGGCCGGAGGCTTAAAATAAACGATTAAGTGTCACCATCATACTGACAATCAACTCTATCATTTCTGACGAGCTCTGTTAATGGCCTAACATAGACATTAAAGCACATCTGGGACTACAGGACAAGAGGCAGGTCCTTCAGTGAGGACCACTGGCAGCAACACACTGCGTCCTTCCAGACAAAGGTGGAAAGAAGTGGTCAGAAAGCCACTCCGGGAATCTGACAATCATGCCGCAGAATGATCAGCCTGACTGAAACATGCTGACAAATCAAGCTGAATTAAAGGGAAAGAATTCCCCCTGATCTACTTACATCTGTTGAATAGGTCATCTGCTAGTGGGACTAATGCTGCCTCCATTCCAGAAGCCAGAATGAATCAGATCAAGAAGAGAATCGCCATTCAGGTACGCCTGCAGCTGCTCTGCCACTACACATCCCATTCTTTTCACCAAGGATGGAAGATGGGACGCTGACCCCATAATTAGCTAGATCATTCTTAAAGTCTGCTTCTTTAGGGGAGATATTATCACTGTCTCTTTTGGGGCTTCAGGAATGACACCCTCAGCCAGAGAGGAATTAGTAGTACTGCTAAGAGGGCCCTAGTTAACATATGGTGGCCTTCACAACTTTAAGCACCATCTGCCCGTCAGTAAGGGAAGGCAATGTGAAATGATCCAAGCAACTGCAACCAATAGATACAGCCAAATTACATCTCTAATAATGGATCTGCTAAACTGGCATCCAAGTCAGACCAGCTTAAGAGCTATTTTGTCAGCAAAAAATCTAGCAAACTGGTCACAGGGGATTAATGACTGAGACTCCTCTAGCAGGTCACCCAAAGAGCCACAATCCCATGCACCCCTTCATAAAAGCTCAACCGGATGATTCCATCAATGCAATGGTAGTGGAGAATCCCTGCCAGCAGCTTCTATGGCATGCTTGGTCTGATTTGGTGGAAGTCTTCCACCAACAGTACTCAAGCTGTCTCCAAGCCCATTTCAAATCTGCAGAGTCCCTGATAAAGGAGCTGACAATTGGAGTCCACATCAGAGAAGGCATTAGGGACCAACTCCGCCTATTGCTCCAGCTAGCCCAGGATTTCATGCGGCCCACTCTAGGACATTAGAGTTACTCTTGCAGAGGAGGAAGGTTAAAATCAACAATGTCTTATGCAGACAGCGATGTGACAATGACAACGGGCTCACTTCAGACCCATGAAATATATAAAATAAGCCATTATTTTGAATTATAAACCATCTTGGATGCAGGGAAAGGTAGCATTAGAAATGTTGTCAATAAACATGTCACATGCTGATTCCAAAATAACCTAAGACAATGTTGTGGTTACTTACCACCATGGCCACAAAGCCCTGAACTGACCAGTCAAGGCAACTTCTGCATGAATGCTGATGTCTCCCAGGCCAATGCCCTAGGGGTCTTCAAGACAGGGCTGAAACCATCTCTACCAGCTCAGTTCAGTGCCGATCCACTGGCTTATCCCTAACCTGCCCCTGGAACCCAGCACAAGGTACGTCAAATCCTTTTTACCAGGGCTTTTTTTTCTGGGAAAAGAGGTGGTGGAACTCAGTGGGTTGCCAGCACAGGGGGCAACTCCTGGTGGGAGGTGGTGCCCCTGATACCACATGTGCGCGCGCAAAGTGCGTGCACGCTCCCAGGACCGCACAATGATGTCACTTTGGGTCAGCTGGAACAAGGGGGGAGTTTTTTAAAGTTTAAATCACCCTTGGCGAAAATGGTCACGTGGCCAGTGGCCCCCCCCCCAATCTCCAGACAGAGGGGAGTTTAGATTGCCCTCTGCGCCACTGGCAGCCTCTGTCTGGAGATCAGGGGGCGGGGCCGCCAGCCATGCGACCATTTTCAAGAGGTGCCGGAACTCCATTCCACTGCGTTCCAGCTGAAAAAAAGCCTTGCTTTTCACAATTCTGCATAAGTAAGCTGCAGACTGGGTTCTTGAGATGGTTCACTAAAAGAAAAATCAAAGAGTCCAGTAGCACCTTTAAGACTAACCAATTTTATTGTAGCATAGGCTTTCGAGAATCACAGTTCTCTTCATCAGATGCATGGAGGGCAAAAAGAGAAACTGGTCAAATATAGAGGAGGAGAGAGGAGGGGAGGAGGAGAGGAGGGATGTAAACAACTCCTTTGATATGGAGATGCAAAAAGCTCCTTTTGATGTGGGGATCAGTTTGTTTGTGTAAAGGTTCAAAGGAATTTGCCGTGTTAGTCTGTAGTAGCAAAATCAAAAAGAGTCCAGCACCACCAAGACCATACAATTCCACTGCAGCACAAGCCTTCGATAACCACAGCCCTCCCCGCCAGATGCATCTGATGATCTGTGGGTGGCCGCTTACTAGTGTGGTACAGTGGTTAAAAGTGGTGTACTACTATAGACTGGAGTTCCAACTGCAACTTAGCCCTGAAACTCACTAATATAACCTTGAGTCAGGTCATTTTCTCTCAGACTAGCCTACAGCACAGTATCATTGTGCTGATAAGAGTGGGGAAAGGGAACTTTATATATAGAGTCCTGGGCTCCTTGGAGGAATGGCAGGATAAAAACGTTATTAAAAATAGCTTAGACTATATAAATTCATATAGTTCTATCAGTGGATATAAGCCACAGCACCTAAAGTGAATCCTCATGTTCAGAGGTGGTATACCTCTATATATCAGATGCTGGAGGCAGGCAACAATGCCCTGCATGCAAGGATCCCAGAGGCAACTGATTGGCCACAGACTGGAAACAAAAGGCTGGACTAGGCTTGGCTCTTCTTGTGATCTTCAGTACATGCTCTGCCCAATTTGCCTACTTTCGGTCAGCAGCAGCAAGACAACTGCTTACCAGGTGGAGGAGCCCACAGTCACTTCCCAGTAATGGCAGCCACTGTCGATGAAAACGTTGCCTGCTGCACCGTAGCACCCCGTCCCACTGAACCTCTCAGGCGTGTGGCTCTTTTTCAGGGAGCTCTCATCTTTCTCCATCTGGAGTCCATCATTGGAGATCTTTAGCTTCTTGTGAGCCATTTTGGGGTCCAGTTTGAAGGGCTGACCTAAAAGGACAGAAACAAGCAAAATGGAAAGCAGTGCAAAGCAACCCCCCAAAATTCTCCTCCTCCCAAGCCCCTCTAAACAGTGTATAATGTCAGAGAATAATGTTTTAGAAGATCACATACAGGTACGGTAGGACTGTCCTCTATGCTTTGGGGACAGAACGCAGCCCAATCAATGGTGTATGCATTCCAAAGCTGTATCATATAAACCTTAAAAAATGTTGCATCTTAAGAACTCTGGGCCCATCCCAAGACACGTTGAATCTTAAGTGAGAAAATCCAAAGGGTATCCCTTTTACTAATTAACATGTTTCATAGTTTGGTGGAAAGCCCTTGCAGTGAAATGATACGGCTGCCTACTCATGGAAGCAGGATGAACCTTTGGACTTGATCCAGCTGGGCTCTTCTTGATCTACTACAATCTAGCTGGGCTCTTAATAAAACTTGTGCTCCTGTTTGTTTCAATGAACCTTGAATAGAACTACCTCCTGTGAGTGTTGTGCTCCCAAAGATCGAGCTCTGTTTCCCACAACATCATCCTTAATGCCACCCCTAGCTCATGACGAGACGGCTTCTGAATCCAGGCTACCAAAAACAAAAGGAAAACTTCCAGCCATCAAACTTTGACCCCGGGCCAGGCTTGGCTTTGCAAATGCCTCAACTGCACACCCGAGGTGTATGCACCGAGCTACCCCACTGCACAAGCAGAGGAACTTGTATTGGACGTTGGCTTCAGCATCCTGAGAATCCAAGATCCATTTTAAAAAGGCAATCCTATAGCTGCACAGATTGGGCACGAGTTTATCTGTGAACTTTCTAACCCCAATAGACTTCACAAAGGAAATCTATGATCTCCCTCTTTTGTTTCGCTTTTTAAAAAACAGTCTAAAAACACAGCTACCAGGAAAAGGAAGGGGGTGGAATTATGAGGGAGAAGATGGAGGGAGATGGTGTTTATTCCTTCTCTCATATACTATTTTCCTGATCTAAAGTGTGCCCACAGAAGTTGCTATACATATAAGAGATACACGTGCGTATTGCCCCACAAGAGAAACAACAGCAGATAGGAGTGGTGTGAAACAAAGAAAGCAGCACAGATGGAAAAGTCAAATGGCACTTCCTCCTCTACAATATGGGGATAATAGTACTGTTACTGCTACCCCATAAACTAAGTATATGATGTGCTTTCAACACTCTAAAGCACTATAAAAATGTTACGGTCTTTAACCAATACTGCCCAGGAAAAACTGCAGCACAACATTTTGTCACACACGTTCAGTGAACGGCAAAGGCGCAAAGGGTCTTTTTGCGTCATGCATGAAAACCCCCAAGACATCTTCGGGCATTTTTCTTTACAATTCCTCACATGCATTTTAAAAAGATAAGGCAGGGGAATACTAACTTTGTAAGTAGCCTTCAGGACTACAACAGCCCTGCCTGGATCCCAGCTCCGGTTTTATCCATCTGCTCTGGGGTTGCTAACAGACAATCAGGGAGATGTTTTCAAAAAGATGGAATTGGAGCTGAAGACCCAGCAAAGGAGGGAAAATCATAATAAAAGTGGTCTGAATTCCTTAAAGGCTTTATTCTCTATTAGCATTAATGTGAGTGATATAGGCACATGGCAAGGGAGAACAGCCCCCTTAAGTGCCCACATAATAGTTTCATGGAGCTGCAGAAACTGTTGGTGCATCATTGAGTCTCTCTCCCCCACATCCACAGCCAGCACTAGTCACTCCCCACAGCAGACACTCTGTTATTACACGATACAGGAAGCACGCCCTCGCGGCTTCACAGTAATTTTTCCACCACCGATGGAAAAAATCGCAGCTTCAAGGGCCTCTTCCTTACACGCAGTTCAGGCTGCAGAAACCAATCAAAGGCAGAAAATGAGGTTTGGACCCTGCCAGGCTACAGTGGAGAGACTCAACCCTTCTGCCATCCAAGCGCTCGCTTCCCAAGACCGTGCAGGAGGGAGAAAAATAGACTTTCTGCTGTTCCAGACAGTCGATCGATGTGTGCCCCAACTGAATTGTATCCACCGTGCAGCGAACTCACATTCTACTAATAGAACTCTGTCCAGTCCTCAATGTTGGGGATGGGAGGATGGAGAGGAAACGTCAGATGAACAGTCAGCCTTGAAACAGGAACCAAAAGAGGTCCCGGGCAGAGACGTCCCAATCCCTAATCCCTGCACCTCTAGAAGAGAACTACACTGTGCCTTGATCTGCCTGCAAATACCAGGACCAGATTTCTCCTAGTCCAGCAAACCAGGTGATTCTGGGAAGTTGGTTCTAAGCTGCTGTCTGCTGTATAGCTATACTGCATTCCCATGGCACTGGCAATTTCTCGCTGGGCGAAGCCAAAAAGCCTGTCCCTCTGTCCTCCCTGCTGCCTGCCTGCCACCCCTCTGCTCTAAGTGCTCTGAGCTGGCAGAGTGGGCTGTACCACTTCAGACTGCAGACGGAGGGTCATATTTTCAAGTGTTCCCTCATCTTAAAAAACTTCCTGCAAATAGGGGGAAAAACCCAGTATATCAGGGATAAAGGTTCTAATCACATGTGCTAGCTTTCCAATAGCAGGGAAAGATTAACATATGAAAACTTTGCAAAAGGTAATCCCTCACTTACAGCCTGAAGTGGTACAAGTCTGTTCTGCCACTTCACTGTACGGCACAAGACAATCAAGCCTCAGGGCCAAGCTACAAGTGACGCCTGACACAGGTTGGACACTTGTCAGCTTCCCTCAAGTTTTGATGGGAAATATAAGCGTCCTGGTCTTGCAGCTTGGCTCTCTGACTGCTGTCCAATGGACTTTTCGTCACTTGTCCAACATTCCGCTGAGCTGCCTACATTTCCCATCAAAACTTGAGGGAAGCTGAGAAGTGTCCAAGCTGTGCCAGGCGTCACTTGTAGCTTGGCCCTCAGTCACTTTTCCTGCCACTGGGAGCTGGATCTTTCTGGTGCTTGAACACAAGGGTCTGACACAGCTGCAGCAAGTCCCCTTTCTGACCACAGGTGTTCACAAATGTTCTCTCAAGCGGGGAGAAAATGTTCATAAAATGGCATGTGAAGGATGAGGAATTTGGTTAGCTTTGGTTAGCCAGGGCACAGGCGCCGTCCAATGGGAACCTGCAACTACAGGTCATGATACTTGAAAGTCTCCAAGCACAGAGGCAGAATACCTCCGAGTAACAAACACCAAAAAATAACCAGGTATGGCCATCATCTTCTATCTGTGAACTTCTGGAGGCTTGGCTGTTATTACAAGCAGAATGCAGGACTCAATGGCTGGGGTGGGGGGAGTGATTTCTGACATTCTTATGGCATTTGCACAGCCACAATTCCACATTACAATGACATTTGGAAAAATATTGCTAAGAGAAAGCACCGAAGCCGCTCTAAGATTCCTGAAAACTTTCCGTGACTTAAGACTGCCTCAGAATCTGTTCATTAACAATATGTGGCTTATGACCACGAGCAAGCCAGCTCCCTCCCTCAAGTGCTCTGGAGTCATCAACTTTGATCTTAACCAGGTTTAGGAAATTCCTGAATAATACATGACAGGACAGCGTATGCAGAAGGGTGTTCTGTGTAGGCACAAAGCTACTATTGTTCCTCACCAAAGGAACTCCTGAAGATGTCTACCAGAGCACATCACCCGTTGCTGTTCCTGAAGAGCTGCACGTCCCAAATTCCCAAGTGCAACAGGGTTGCTGAATTATTGTAAATCAGAGTTATATGTACAGGTTTTTAAGGCTTTCTTGTTTCAAATGTGTCTGTGAGGAGGGGCAGAAACGTATTTTCAATTAATAAGTGCAGTTCCAGAAACAGGGAGAGACTGCGTGGATACGGCTGGGCAGCTGTGATATACAGGAGAATGTGCATATGAGCAGCACGCACCCTTCCACATTTGACTAATCTTCTCCCGCCTAGCCCCGGCTGCCCATCACCTGCAAAATGGGCACTACACCCTGTCTCTGTCCTACAGGGTCATTAATCAATCTGACCCCCCACCCCACCCCGAGGAGCTGTCTGTTGTCCCATCTGCTCTTCACAGGATCAGGAGGTACAAGACTAACCTTCTCTTATAAAGAGAACTGTGTGGCTTTCGGCCCCAATCTAGCACACTGCACAGAGTGAAGCGCAGGTCCTGTGAGGCCGAGGGTGACCTTCCATCTTTCTCGCCTCCTGCTTCCACAGCTGGTGCTCTGTAACTCAGGCTATCTGTCCAGCTGAGCTCCTCTTGCACCATTCCTTCAAGCATTAATGGCTACAAACCGTGGCGACTAAAGGGAACCTCCTTATTCAGAGGTGGCATGATCGGGGGAAGGCCACGGCCTCTATGCCCTGTTTGGCCCTCCAGGGTAACTGGTTGGCTGCTGCATGAAACAGCTTGCCAGACTGGATGCCACGCTGACCTGATCCAGCTGGACCTACTTATGTTCCTATCCCCAGCCTCTTCAGGGCCTCTCTGCACAGCTCTAACCCTGCTGTTGTCGGAACAGCAAGTGGAGCGGAAGGTGCTGGTGGGTCGTGTTTGTGCATGATTGGCCTGGCTTCTCGAGTTCAAAGCGACCTGGGTTGAACTGCTGACCTCTGCTGTCTCTTTGTTAACCACTAGAAAAAGAAAAGATAACCAGGGCCCTTTTCACACTACTTGCCTGCTCCCGGAACGTTGCGAAACATCGCGCAAAAAACACGGAAGATAGCGTCTTCTCGCGAGAGTTTTGCGCGATGTCGCCGTTGATTCCAAAAGAGGGAAATGGGCTACAGTGCTTTCAACGGGCCCTGAAATTGGCAAAGGAATCTTCCCGCTCCTGCAGCTTTTCTGCAGATGTCTCCTGCAGAAGCATCGGAACAACTTTAATTAGAAGGCTGGGTTTCATCTGAGCACCACGATACCAATTGTGCATTTTTATATTTGAATGTACTTTTATTCCCCCGCATAGGACTAGAAGATAACAATTTTAATAGTCAGGCAGTGTTCCAAAATTAAAAGAGAGGGCAGTGATTTCTTAAAAATAATAGCTTCTTATTACAATCTTCAATATAATCATGATGATCAGAATTTCAGAGACGGGTTTCCTGAAATCCACGCTCCCTTTCTGACATGAAGCCAAAAGCCGATAAATCCACGGCAAAGAATAAGAAGTCTTTGATTGGGTGCTCCATTAATCTAGCAAATGGAGTTCTCCGTGTGATGCAGAGCACTTCGCTGTGTTCTAATCTCTCCATCCCTTGACACAGACTAGGCAGGCAGCCTGCCCACCCCACCTTTCCCCACACCCCTTGTGTCCATCAATTCACTGACACAAGTCTGCTCCCCTCCCAAAGAGGAGGTCTGCTAGCACTCGGCTCATCTGTCAAGCCAACAATCCATTCTTTCCGGGGGTCTGCGCCTGAAACGCCAAATAGGCAAGTGATACATTTGTAATAAAGAGCAAGTCCGGGGCTTGGTTTTCATCAGTGCTGAGCCGTTCTCTTCAACGCACAGGCTCCATCTGATTTGGTTTTTTTACTTAAGTCACAGCAGTTCCCAGGGAGTGATGGGAGTAGCGGAGACAATAAATCATTTTAAATGCCCGTCGCAAGAGCAGACAGTAGACAGAACTGAATCATCATGCAAGAGAGAAAGGAAGAGGCTCTAGATCATCAGGCTCAATCAGAGGGACGTATGGAAATTCAGCTTCCAAAGCCAGGCAAGGCTGAGAACAAATCAGGAACATGTATTCCAGATAACAGACCTGGAGCTTACCAACTGGAGGGGCTATGACTCAGTGGCAGAGCACAGGTCGGTGGCCCCAGGCAGCATATGGTATGAAAGACCATTCTCTGCCCAAGTCCTTGGAAAGGCACTGCCAGTGGGCACAGACAATACCAAGCTGGCTCTCTATAAAGGAGCATCTTAGGTTCAAGACTATCATAAGACCAGATCTCAGCTGGGATTCAGTGATTCCGCACACATTGGAAAATGCACTTCCAATCCTCTTTATAGATCATTTGGAACGGATTTTTGTGTGTGCGGAACGAAAAATCCACCTCAAACGATTGATGAAGTGCATTGAAAGTGCATTATCAGCAAGTGCGGAATCAGCAATTCACTATTTATTTACCCCTCACTGCCATCCACTGAAAGCAACAGGGTGTTTGCTTAGGAGGGCCACATTAATAAGATGCTCAAAGAGACCTCAGCAGTCAAGAGGGAAGAGCTGGACCTCAGTGACAGAATGCATGCTTAGCATGCAAGTTCAGTCCTTAGTATCTTCAACAAAAGAGTTTCAGGTAGCAAAAATATGTTGGCTTTTTATGGGTTGGGAAATTATCTTGATCTTTGTGAGATCTTGCGAGAGCTGCTATTGGAAGGAGTGAGTGGTATTGAGAAGATGGACCAATGGCCTGTCTTCCTGCTTTCCTGCTGCCATTCTACCGCTAGCTCTACCTTTTGTCCTCAAATCCCAAATCTGCTGAAATTTAAACAGGCCCAGTCTCAGAACACTGGGATGATTCACAAACAGTTGCATGCAAATGGTCGCTTGTTGGTAGGATCTTTTCAACCCCAGTGTCTAAACCGTTCTGCCAGCTTCATCAACAGAACGCGCCACATCCACACAAAGGTTAGACTAGAGCTTTAATCCAGGTCTGAGTGAATACGGTGTACACAGAAACTGTTCCATTTTTCTATTTCACTTGGGCCAAGCCAGTCCTTCAAAATTCAAGCTAGTGCAAGTATTTCAAAGACCTCTCAGATAACAATGGATTTTTGTTCCTCTTCCATGAGCGCCTTCTCAAATCTGAGACTGGCTTTCTGTCCCCTTTTGCAGTGAGCACAAACTCCTTATCCAGGTTCATATGTGCACGTGAATGAGATAAGAAAGAGGTGGTGGACTGCTGAGGAGGCAGAATGGAATGCATCACTTAAGACTGAAGATGACAGATTCCAGCACTGGATGAGATCTTTGCTCAAAAACAGTGTGTGTGTGGAAAGGTAGCACATCTATTTCTTCTTTATGCTTGCTCTGCTGTCTTTCTATTTGCATGGAGCTTTTTTCTTTTAAGTGCAGGGGATCACTACATGCTCCACTGGGGATGCATTCTGAAGTGGTACAATCCGCCCTCCCAGCATTTTACCACTTATCCTTCTGCACACTTTCGTCTCCTATAGAAGAGCAGCCAGGCAACAGTCTGGAGCCACCTAAGCAGGAAGCAATCGTACCAAAAGGAGGAGTTGTATGTGGCCCCAACTGAGAAGCACCATAGAGATGGGATGAGCGGCCCCAAAGGGCATGGAGACTATGGGCCCTCAACAGCATGCAGGTGTCTGGGGGAGGGTTATCCATCTCTAGGGTGAGTTCCAAAGTTCTGGGGTAAGCCTCACTATTGACTCTGTAAGACTGGCATTTTTCTGAAAGGGAAACACACACTACCAGTAGAGTTCTCTGGTTAAGCAAGCAGCCCTGAGGTGCACCACAGGTGCTTTTGACAATGCTGCACCAGCCCCCTCCTCACTCGTTACCAAGAGCAAACGTTTGCCCTCAGACACCTACTGTTTGTCTTGAGCCTGGCAGGTTCACTGTTCCGGCTGCCGGCCTGGTTTATTGCCTTGACGAGAAAGATGTATCGCGTGCCACTCTGCAGCCCATGCACCGTGTAGTGGTTCTGCTTGATGTTGGGGACGATCATCCAGCTGTCCATGGAGTTGTACAAGCCTGCCATAGAAAGGAGGGGAGCATAGGGAACATCAGAAGAGCTTTGCTGGATCAAACCCGGGGGTCCACTTAGCCCAGCATCCCATTTCCTATAACAGTCAACCAGAGGACCTTGGAAAGCCTATCAGCAGGACACGAGGGCTGAAGATCTCCTCCTGTTGTGCTCCCCACAGAAAAGTCTATGTACAGACATGCAGTGAAATGGATCATTGCGGTCATTTCATTCTACCATGGGGTGTAGGTGCAATTTACTCAGTCCCAAACTGTTAGGCCCTAATGAGATTCACCTCTCCATCTTTATTCATTCCCCTACCACCCCATGCATAAATAAGAACCCTTTTGCCACCACCAGACTATAATAATAACATAATAACATTTGATTTATATACCGCCCTTCAGGACAACTTAATGCCCACTCAGAGCGGTTTACAAAGTGTTATTATTACCCCACAACAATCACCCTGTGAGGTGGGTGGGGCTGAGAGAGCTCCAGAGAACTGTGACTCGCCCAAGGTCACCCAGCTGGCTTTGTGGAGGAGTGGGGAATCAAACCCGGCTCTCCAGATTAGAGTCCCATGCTCTTAACCACTACACCAAACTGGCTCTATGAATTTCAGGTATAGAATTGCATCCATCTCCCAAACCTGACATTCAAAAGTAGACTGCCTCTGAACACAGAAGCTCCACTGAGTTATCATGGCAATCATGACTACAGATGTAGCCCTCTGTGAATTTAGCTAGCCCTCTAGAAGAATGCAATAGAAGGCGCTGGATTAAACCAAAAGCCCATCTACCCCACCATCCTGTTTCCAGCAGGAGCTATCCAGATACTTCTGGGAAGCTGAACATGAAGTCCCCTTTTCTTTGTCCACCAACAACTGGCTCTCAGAAGCCCTGTTGTCCTTGAACACAGAGCTTCCATTTAGCCAGGGTTAATACTGGTTTATAGATCTAACCTCTCCATAAACTTGTCTAATCCAGAGAGAATATTTACAGCCTAGTAACGGAGATGGGAAGCAACTGAGAAGCAGATGCAAGGCAAGCCGGGAGCACAAGTCTTTCCAGTTGATTTAATCTCTTGACTGGCAAGTCCAAAGGAGCCTGCAGGGGCATTAAAAAGAAAAGAAGCGAGCGAAGTTGGGCACATTTTTATTAAGCTATGGAAACCAGGCACAATAAACCTAGCTGAGAGGGCCCCTCCCTGTGGGGAAAAGGCTCAAGGTTCCCTTGTTGGCAGTCTGTCCTAACTCTTGCCTTGAGAGGAAAACGTAGCAAGGCAGAGCTCTGGATATAAATCTAAAGTGTTTCAGGGAGGGCTGACGCTATGGCTGGGGAGTTTCTGAGAAGCAACTGAATGCTGGACCTTTGGATTGATCCAACAAGACCATTCTTAAAAGAATCTACTACATCAAGTTGGCAGGGAGATAATACTGCCATGGAGAATATAAAGATGTGCAAACTAATTGTGTGAAGAGGATTATCTGGCTCCGTTTACAAGCCATGTTCTCCAAAGAGCCTTGGAAGCGCGGCAACAGGCGATAGCAGCCGTATTAACTGCTCAGGTCACCGGGCCCAACATTACATGAATCTCCTTGGCTTCACAACCCCAGGCAGGCCCAGAAGATGAATGCAGGCACAAGCAACGCATGGGCCTGAAGGAATCCAAGATGTGAGTGGCTTGGCCTGCTTGCTGCGTTTTAAGTGCCAAAAACAACAGTACACACTCATAAGCTGGCAAAAAGTTCAAAATGTGTAAATACAAACTTTCTACACGTTTGGATTTTGAGGGATACTGATTTTTTTTTTTAAACAGCTGGATCAATGGCTGTTTGCTCTTTAAGTGTTCCTATAAGGTCCAGCAATAGGCTTTGCGGTTTCCCTCTCAGGTACCGGAACACCAAAGAGGCAGAGGGGTGTCAGCCTTCCCCACCCCTCAGTGTTCCCCCATAACAAGTTATTCTCCTCCCTCTTGGAAGGTTGCCTGTATGTTTACCCAGCAGAGCAAATGGGAATGGGGAGAATATGCATTAGTGCAGAGAGGAAAGTTTACTTCCTTTTCTCCCCAGCTGCTGCAAATCACCTTGTTCCATTCACAGACCTTCCGGTATGACATTGAATTTGGCCCTCAAAAGAAAGGATTCCACCTGGACAAGGATGCCAGGTCAACCCAACAGTAGCTGAAGATCACATGTTATGAGAGGGACCAATCTGTAAACTCTCACTGTAGCACTGCTGCAACCTGGAAGAGGACAGCCTCGTCATGACCCCTATGGGATGCCGTATTTGTGCTGGGAGGCCCACAAAACCCAGAAGGCACTGTTTTTGTAGGACAGCATTAAAGAGGGGAGGGGTAGTATTGCAGAGTGCACTAACTTATCTCAACACCTTGCAACAAAGGGTTTTTAGCTGGCTACTCTTTTACAAAGATTTATTAAGAAAGCAGAATGTTGGTGCAGATGTCAGATTCTGTTAAGCAATCTGCTTTTTCATCAATTAGCATCCTAATTAACTACCCGATGATTGCAGAAATCTCAAGCAATCCACATTGTGCTTGGAATAAGCACAGTGGTTTGGTGCAGTATGATGCATTGCCTTCCCTGTGTGTATTGGCAGGACAAAGTATAACTCTAAGTGGAAACAACAACAACAGGACTTGCCTGGATGAGACAAAAGGCCTCTCAACATTCTCATGAAGATCTGTGCTGGTTTCCTTGGTGTGAGGGAGTGCCCAAAGCACATTCACAGTGGTGTGAGCTTCTTTTTATGTGCATGTATGGTGGGCTGTGGGCTCACCATGCACGCATAGAAAAGCATCTGCTTTTTATGCACAAGGTTCCAGGTCCAATTCTGGGCATAGCCAGTTGAAGGGATCAGGTAGCAGGTGATATGAATGACCTTACTTTAAGCCAGGGAGAGCTGCTGCCAATTAGTGTAGACAATACTGACCCTGAGAGATCAATGATTTGACTCATTAGAAGGCAGCTTAATCAGTTGTAGAGATGGGTACAAACCGGGAAAATGGTGGTTCGTCGCATTTCACGAACCACGAATCACCATGAACTTGCCCAGTTCACAAACCGTTTCGTTTAGTTCATACATACGTCACTTCCGGGTCTGCAGAAAGACCATCCCCCCATTGTCTAGGGCAGTTTCCAGATGGCTTACCTGCACCCGGTACGTTGTGCCATGTTAAGGGGAAAACACGAAATATCGCGTTTTCCCTGCAACGTGGGGTGACGTACCAGGTGCAGGTAAGCCATCTGGAAACGGCCTAGGTAACAGATTGATCGGCACCAGGCACTCTGCAGTGACAAATCGAAAAACGAACCAAACAAACTGCTCTAAAAATCATAGCAGTTCATCGTGGTTTGTCAGAAATGAGTTCCACCGAACCGCTGGTTCACAAACCAAAAAACGGCTTGTTTTGTGACGAACTTTGGTTCGTATTTTAGTTCATGCTCATCTCTAATCAGCTGTATACTAGTGAACTGACAACTGGAATATCATCTTCTTGTTTCTCTTGGACTGGCTCGCCCAGTTGCTGTTCCCACCTCTTCCTTTCCTCTTCTGCCTTCTGTTGGTGAACAAAATGACCTGCAGCATGCTGCTGGAGATGGAAGCAATGTGCTTCCATCTTAAGCACACTGCTATAGGGAACTTTCTTCCCACTCCCTATCCTGCCCCTTTGATCGTGCTGCTTTTCTTCCTGCTTGGTCTCATATACCTGAGATAGAAATGGTGCATCTTCCTCACATCTCAGACTGGCTGCAAGGTATAACTGGAATGACCAGCAAGATGTTGTACCAGAATTCAATCTGTTGATATGCTACAACCACACAGGCAAAAAGAGGCCCATAGAATTGTGAATGGGCTTTAAAAGCTCTCTTTTTACATTTTGTCTCTCCTGGAGTCCTCTCACAATATGGCATTTCCTGGAAGGATGTTGGGCTAGAGAAGTGGACCAAGTTCAGCCGATGAACCCACCCTAGCTACAGAACTGTCTGCCAATCTCCTTGCACAGACACGCACACACAAGATGCAAAGATCTGGGCACTGAACCATAAGCGCTAATTCCTTGTTTACAAGACTACACAAAATTCTAAATGATGGGACTCTGGCTGCTGTCAATCACAAGGGGCCTGCAGCATCCCCTTTAATCCCATCCACGCCAAACAAAGTTTCTGTGGTGTTAGAAGAGTGATTAGACAAGACAGGCATTTTCTAAAAGAATTACCAGGAGACCTTTTGTGATATTATTTGGGGGCAGGGAGAGAAGAGGAAAAATCAATCCCATTTCATTATTAGCTTGCTGAGGAGAGCTAGCCTCTCTGCTGTTCATGTGCTTCCTGGGAGCTGTACAAATGCACACTTGCTAGTGCTCTCTTCTGACAACTAGTCTCAAGGAAAACCTGTTTTTATTATGAAGAGTGATTCACTGAACTGCCCACTCCCAAGAACAATTCTTTCAGTCCCAACCCTTCAAAAAACAAAACAAAACCCAGAATGGCAATCAGAACTTCCAAGCTTTCCTCTTTCTTCTTTGGCCTACTGCCTGGAGAGGTGCCCTGTGCAGCTCCTTCTTGTAGTTTCTTGCAAAGAACCACAGATGATTTCAATAATGCATGAAAGGAGGGTTTCCTTGCTAACACAGTCAAGCAAAATGCACAATCCCGTAACTGCCGCAGTGCTTCCAGTGGATTTTAGGTGAACATCCAGCTGGAATCTGATCTTGGAGATGCTCCATCTGTCCTTATTTGGCTGCTCCTGCCTTCCCAATGAGGATGGGAAGGTGGCAAATCTCTCAGGCCCAATTAGGATGATACCAAGCCATGCTTAAAGGTCCTAAACTATTACTGTTTGTGATTGGCTGGCAAAGAAATCTGGGAAGAATGAGACTCTGGCTGGGAAGTGCCTGGGAAGAGCCAGTTTGGTGTAGTGGTTAAGAGCAGCGGGACTCTAGTCTGGAGAACTGGGTTTGATTCGTCACTCCTCCAACTGAAGCCAGCTGGGTGACCCTGGATCAGTCACAGCTCTCTTAGAGCTCTCTCAGCCTCACCCACCTCACAGGGTGATTGTTGGGATAATAACATACTTTGTAAACTACTCTGAGAGGGTGTTAAGTTGTTCTGAAGGGCAGTATATAAATCAAATGTTATCATCACCATCATCAAGTATTCTCCATCCACATCTCATAAGTCAGCCCATGAAATCTCTTTACACCTTGGAACCCCTTTGATGAATGGATAAATAATAAAAGTACAGAACAGAATTGAACATGATGGCAACAATGTATGAAATATCAGAACTTACAGTTATAAATTTTATTGAGATTATTTAGAAACCTTGGAGAATTATAATGTTGAGTTAAGCAAGCCTACTGAAACCGTACTGAACTTTACTGAAAACTTTATTGCTCCTTTTATCTGTTTTTTTTCTTTCTTATCTGGAAAAAATAATAAAAAAATATAATTAAAAAAAAATCTCTCTGAATACCAGTGCCAAAAGGGAACATCAGGAAAGATCTTGGCCTCTATGCCCTGTTGCTGGCCCTCCAGAGTAAACAGTTGGCCACTGCGTGAGACAGTATCCTGGACAAGATGGGCTACTGGTCTGACCCAGCTGGGTTTATTTTATGCTTTTATTGTATGGAACTGACTGAGAGGTTGCAGCCCGTAATTCCTCACATTTAACTTATTAACCTGCCTCACAGCAGAATGTTTCTATCAGCCAAACACAAATCCATCATTCAAAAATTTAGAAAAATCTGTCCCGAGTCCATGCCCACTTCACAACGCAAGGCAGATGATCACATGTTCCTATGGCAGGAACTCCATGAATATGGATGGTCAGAACATCAAAGACTAAGCTGCAACCTTTCTCCCTCACCAGTCAGCTGTCCATACACAAGTTGTGTATTCAAATTCCTGCTTCCTCCACTTGCAATCTAAAGGGATACAGTCGCAAGAGGTCTAGTATCATTTTTTATCTGAACAGGCTTGCAGCTAGCTTACCGTTCAAAATTAGTTTGCTGTGTATAGTGACGCTGACTTGCAATATAAAAATGGTTATATAAAAGCAAAGCGATGAATCTTTTGAATCAGCTCATCCCT
Source organism: Eublepharis macularius (assembly GCF_028583425.1). Lineage (NCBI taxonomy): Eukaryota > Metazoa > Chordata > Lepidosauria > Squamata > Eublepharidae > Eublepharis > Eublepharis macularius. The sequence goes on from NC_072802.1 coordinate 22,870,514, forward strand.
CCTTCCAACTGATTCTCTCAGTCTGAACTAATTGATAACAGGTCCTAGCAGCACAAGCAGAGCTCGTGAAAAATATATCTGTAGAGCCGATCACAGATATATAGACCAAACAATCATGTTTATGGGAAAGCCAACCCAAATTGCCTCCTTCGTCTACAAAAAGGGACAGAAAAGCAAGATATCTAAAGCTTTCAGCTAGTGACTGAAATAACTGAAGTGGATTTTCCCTTCTTTTTGAAAGTAAAAAGTTGGGGCTGAAGACAGAAAACTGGGTTGCGGGGGGGGGGGGGGGGAGAAAAGAAAAGGAACGTGCAATGATAGAGTTTGAAGGTGGTGTTTTCTGTGGATTTATTTCATTACCGATAAGCAACAACGGTCTTGGACCGTCAGTATTCCCACCCTCCCTCCACCACATCGAGTTAACCTACGGTCATTACAGTTCTCTGGCCTGCAGCTTAACTTTATCACCTTGTCGGCACGCTGTCATCTTGCCGACAAGCCATTACAGACCCAAAGTACGAAAACCACTCAAGAGATTTGCCTGTACAATATCAAGCTTAAAATGCTTACAAACAAAAACTTCTCCCACTCATAACATCATTTTCTGAGGGCTGCTAGGGGCCCATTGATAAGTCAAATCATTGTGCTGAGAGTGCGAGCCGAATGGTGGGGCCGGGGTAAGGGGGTGGGTAGTTTCTCCAGGTGTTTGGAGCTCACAATTCTAGCCGCATTTATTGCAGTGGCACTCCATTTTCACCAGTGCTGTGATGGCAGACCAACTGCGGGGCACGGTGAAAGCTCAGCCCAGTTGAGGACTTCATTCCATGCCCACTCTGCTATGTGCCAAGTTCTGCATGGGTCTGACAGGAGTGAGAGGCGGGATAAAAGCATTCTAACAAATCAGATTGAAAAAACAAATAGCTCCACGTTCAACATGCCATTTTGGCAACTGGGTAATAGTTGTTCTAATTTACAGAAAATAAGCAGGCGCCTACATATGGGAGCCCTTATGATATTTTAATCACTGAAGCAGATCCCTGTAACAAGGGCCCGAGGCTATGGTCTAAAGAAACACAATGCAGATTCCCAACAGGCTGCTAAGCAGAGTCTACATCTGGTCAAGGACTGAACAGAAGAATGTCTCAGAATTCCATGCCTGCAGCCTGGAGTTCCATGCATAAAGGTGGGATACGAATGCAAACAATAAAATATATCAACAACAAAGTATGGTATACAGCGGTTACAGTGTCAGACTAGAATCTAGGAGACCCATGTTCAAATCCCCACACTACCGTGGAAGCTTCCTAGGTGACCTTCGGCCAGTTGCACAATCTCAGCTTAGCCTACCTCATAGAGCTGTTGTGAAAATAAAATGAAGGACAGGAGAACAGCCTAAGACATTTTTGGTCCCCACTGGAGAGAAAGGTGGTGTACAACCGAAGTAAATAAATAAATAAAATAATACAAAATACTGGTGGTTATCCAACAGTCTTTGGACTTGGACTCCCTCTCCCCATACTCCTGTTACATCCCCTCGATTTGTTCCCACCTTCTTACGAAGACTTAAGTGCTTGTAAGTCTTTGGGACTTCATGCTTGGACGCATGCCAATAAAAATAAGTTGTGGCCCTCAAACCGTCTTCCCAAGCTCCAGGGCTTCTTCAGAAGTCTCTCAAGTGTTCTTTGATGAGAAGATCAAAACAGCAACAAGCTGCCACAATACCTTCTGCGTGCTTCCATGATTCTTCTCACTCCCCCACTCTTTACAAGCCAGAATTATGAATGAAGCACATTCAACGTTGCCTATAGAAGCTGGGGAACTACGCAAACCCACACCTACTTACTGATGAAGTTGGCCTGGCCCGTGAAGATGGTATACTGGAGCTCATAGGAGCTGACACTGAATTCGTCATCTGAGATCCAGTGGACAGTGATAGTGTCATGGGAGGCAGTGCAAAGTTCTTCGCGGACCGATGGTGGGTTAGGGGCTGTAGAAGCAACAGGTGACAATAAAGATAAAATGTTAGTGCCTTTAGGGATGATTCTCCCATGTCCTTTGGCAACGCATTAAAGAACATGTTGCAGTCATGTTGATCATCCAGATTAGAAACTGTAAGTGAAAAGTGAATTCACTGGGTGCGTACAAACGTACATCACTTCAGGGAGTTTGCTGCTATGAAAACATATTCAGTGTGCTGAGTACTATACATACAAACAATTTCCTCTCTAGGGCTGAGCTCTGGGAAAATCAGTTCTGCCAGTCTGAAATATAAACCAACCATGCGCATCAAGGATTGGCTGGCACCTGTACTGTCATAATCAGTTCCCTCTTCCAGTTCTTGGCTTTTGAAACTGTTTTAAAACTGGTTTTCCTCTAAAAAAACAATAAAAAACAAAATGAACCAACATCTGAATAAGTGAATAAATGTTCATACGATAATTACCATTTTACTGGCAGAGCAGACTGTTTAAAGCTACAGGCTTCCAAACTGCAAGGGCTTCTTTCACAAGCCAATATAGCTCCATGCCAAAGACAAAATAAAATGGAGTGACTTCATAGATGGGTTCAGCCATTATATTTTGCCACCTGGGTGTATCATGGATAAAAGAGATGTTCAAGGGCAGACTGTAATGTCCTTGGAAGCTTGGCTCAGGAAGGTAACTGCATTCACTTTGCAAGCCTTTAAAATTAAGGCCAGCACCTCAAAAGCCACGTTATCTTTTGATTTGGCAAAGCTTTGTTCCCAGCTTCTAGATAATTATAATTAGATATGAGCACTATAATTCTGTCCTGGGTTGGGCAGTGCAGTGTTGAAAGCATCTGGAGCACAGATTCTTTTCCAGCACTAGAGTTCCTTTAATAGGAGACATCAGGGATTGAACTGAGGATCTCGCACACGCAGAGCACGTGCTTTGCTTCTGAGCCATGTGCCCTCCTTTAGAAGGAGTTGTACAGGAACAAATACAATCCCAGCTACTCTAAGAAGCACCTCCAGAATAACTATATTTTAAAAAACTGAGTGGAGGTGAGGGGTATATATCAGTGGTGGCCCTGGCTGGGCAAAAAGGTGGCGATACCCCCCTACCCTGTAGAACGGCCTGCCTGAGGAGGTCAGGAGAGCCCCCCCTTCTCCTAGCTTTCCGCAAACGATGCAAAAATAAATTACTCAAAAAGGCTTTTGTATTGTAGGGAGGGGCTCTCAGATGCTTCGCTAATGAATCAAGGACCAGATAAGGTCCTTGTTTTATACTGTTGGCTTTTGCTGTAATAAATAGAACGAATGAATTAATCAAGGACCATAGACCTCACAGCAATGTTGCCTTACGTACTACCTGTTGTCTTAAATACGTGCTCCTATCAACTACTTGTGCTTCATGTGGTCTAATGTCAGCCCGAGAATTGCTTATGTTCTGTTTCAGTATATCTTCAACTCTGAATTGGATTCTTACTAAAGCTATGGCTTTGTAAAATTTGTGTTTATTTACCCTACGGCATTGTTTATGGAACTGTCCTTGAAACTTACTGTACAAATCTCACACTGTGTAATCTGCCTTGAGTCTCAGTGAAAAGGGTGGACTATAAATGACATAAATAAACAGAAATAAAAATAAATACAAATTGTGAAAACAAAATACACTGCAGAACAAATTGTGTTACAACAGCGCAGTATTTTAACTATGGATGAGCAGATGCAGTTCCACCCACATTTAGGGTTTGGTCCCTCTCCATTCTAAGGATTTGATTGAAAGATTCTCTGGTGAAGTTTGCAATCTTTGACACTGCAGAAAGGAAATGGTCTATCTTTTGCTTCCCCCCCCCCCGACATTTTTCACAGCATGGGAGTGGGGGGAGATTCCAAATTGCCTCAAAGTAGTGTATCAATGACCCGAAGTTCTCTAGATAGTAAACAGTCCAGTAGCACCTTTTAAGACTAATCAACTTTATTGCATCTGACAAAGAGAGCTGTGGTTCTCGAAAGCTTATGCTACAATCAAGCTGGTTAGTCTTAAAGGTGCTACTGGACTCTTTACTATTTTGCAACTACAAACTAACATGGCCAGGCTAACTCCTCTGAAATTCTCTAGGATGCTCCTGGGCTTACAGAAGTTATAGAGGCTCTTAGAGGATCGTTTCTAGATGCCAGCATTGAGCGGCTCACGGGAAGTTACTTTGAATGGGGATGCAGTTTTGACTGTGAAATCTAATCTAAATTGAATTTTTCAGTCATCCCTGATTTTAAAGAGGACACAGTTACTCTTTAACATGTTCCTCCCCTGCAATTTTCCCACTGAAAAAAGTCATCTTTGAGCGGCTTTCATTCCTGCAGTAGACAGTAAAAGTGTTGTGGGAGTGGCTTTTTTCAACAGGACAATGGGAAAAGAAGAGAGGGTTAAAGAATTCCTTATCCCTCCCCCAAGGGCTGTGTTTGGAAAAGGGGAACAAAGTCTTTTAAAACAATAATGGGCCTATGTGTATCATGTACTTCTGTCCTTGGTAACTGGTTTAATTGCCTGAATCCTTTCCCTGCTCCAAATTACTCCCAATATTAATATTGCACTTAACTCTCCCTCACTGCAGCTTAAGCTCATCAGGAGATTTCACTAGAGCATAACCGTGGTCCTTGGCAAGTAGCGACAGATGGCTGGGAGGGCCGCCCATTCACAGAAGACACAGAGATTCCAAGATTAAGGCTTTGTTAACAATGAAATCTGACACACATGTGCTGACATAATCAGGTTAACAAACTAATTAAAAACAAGTTCCCCATCAGAACTTTGCCTTCAAAATCCAACCAAGCAAGAACAAACAAACATACTCAGAATGGTATATCTGACTGATATCCTGGTAATTAGTCCCTTTCCTCTGCTCGAGTTTTCTTTTTATATTCTGTCCTCTGAGAAACAGACTCAATGGTTGTTTCCCAGAATTTCCTCACAAAAGAAGCATGCTTGCTTTGATTTATAGGCAGTCTTTTCATCATGCATATGATGAAGAGAGCTGTGATTCTCGAAAGCTTATGCTACAGTAAAGTTGGTTAGTCTTAAAGGTGCTCCTGGACTCTTTTCTATTTTCCCAAGGCTGCTTTTTCAGAACCCGACTGGAGGAGGTCCTCTCAGCCAGATTCTGGCAGGGCACCCATCAAAGAAAGCTCAATTGACACTGCCATTTTCCCTCAGAGATGGAAGGGGATCCAATAAAGCTCTTTCAAACCCAACACTTTGAGGGAAGTTTTCGCATGTAAAATAGTTTAGAGGTTTCTGGCATAAAAAAGGGCTGACAAGCTAAGCAGAGATGATGGGCTGCAGCTCCGGAAGAGCACAGGAGTCCTCTGAGCGGAAGAGGGGTACTAAAAAGATGGTTTGCAAGTAGTGTGTGTTGCATACTGAGCTGGTGATTGGCCACGGATGCTTGATTTCTAACTGCAAGGTATGCGTCTTGCATGGAGGAGCAATAAAAAATGTCGCCCTCGTCTGGCAGCAGAAGTTCCCTTCCTTGACGGAACTAGCTGAGGGACTTAACTGCCTAATGCACTGAGAAAGAAGAGGAGACACTGCTCCTGCACAGATCAGCTAGACGGGAATGGCAAAGCAGGGCTCAGCAGGGGAAAGGTGGGGAGGGAGGCTGGGACTGCAGAATCAGCACAGACCTGTTAGATAATCCAACCCCTCCAGCAGTTTCTTCTCTCTGGAAAAGTCTAAAGCAAAGTTTTCAAAGGCATCGTTAAAATTGATATCTGGTATCAAAACTTGAGAGGATGCGGTTGCCATGGCGACCCTGAAAGACAGAAGAGAGCATCAATATACATTAGGTGGTGTTTGCAACTCCCAGACGGCACTTTGATTTTTGATTAAAGAGCTGCAAACAGCCTCTCAGTGATGCAATGAGGGGGGAGGGAAGTGAGGGGGAGGGAGAAGGGAGGAAAAAACAGGTACTAGAGTTTAAAATGAAGGACCTTGATCAGTTATGCAAGAGTTGCTGAGTGGATTGGCTTGGTTTACTGAGGTCCACGTTAGATGTCATGGTGTCAGTTTCTTTCATGAGTTTGCTTCATTCATGGGGAATGGGAGGAAATCTTACTTTCACGCTCAAAACACCACCCAGGAGAGAAGTGATGCGCTCCCTCCTTGCTACCTCTACTGCTTAGCTCCCCTTGGTCCAGACATCACCACCCCACACACTCATGAACAGAGGGGTGGGTGGGAGCGCTCCACACCCTCTCTTCCTCCTAACTTCTGCCTTCCTATGTGAAGCACATACTCGCATGATGATGGCTCCATCTCATCCAGTTTGCCCTGATCTATAAACGTCTATTTGCCACGATACATAGATGAAACTTCCTCCAAAGCAGTATGCCTCTGAATATCAGTTTGCTTATTTGCTTTTTACTTAAAGTATTTATATCCCGTGCTCTCCATTTCTGCTCTCAAGGCAGTTTCTGGCAGGCAAAAAGTTGAAATACAAAATAATAGGTGGGGGGGACCAAACAATTATAATAAAATTGAGAATAAAACCAAGACAGCAGCATAAAATCAATTTGATTAGAAATGCTGTACACTAGTAGCGTTTCTTTGGGCCCACCAGAGGTATATTTGGGGTCAGAAAGAGGCCTGGCTAATACACAAACAATGACCAATAAGCTGGGGAGAATAAATGCTTTCTCTTGCTACTCATAATTCAACAAGCTTTTGCCACAAGCAAATTTCTGTGGGAAGGGCTGTTTACACAGGAAAGGCGATGCAGTAAATATGAACGTCCAGATAACTTTCTTCTCCCTCTCTTCCCCTTTTGCCCTGGCAAAATAAAGACCTCATCTATGTGTGTGTGTGTGTAAAGGATTATCAACTCATAGCCAACTTATTGTGACCCCTGCTGGTGCTTTCAAGAAAAGAGACAAACAGAGGTGGTTTGCCTTAGCCTGCCTCTGTGTAGCAATCCTGGATTTCCCTGGCAGTCTCCCATCCAAGTACTCACCAGGGCCAACTCTGCTTAGCTTCTGAGATCTGATGAAATCAGGCTAGCCTAGATGATGTGGGAACATGAAGTAACATGAACATGAACAGGAGTAACAGCAAACGGGGTTGGAAGGGTGAGAAGAACACGGTCTGCACACTCCCATCTTTGCTCTGCTGCAACTGGGGTATCAGCCTCAGCCACAGCCTGAATCTCCCCCCATTTTCCTACAGGGTGACTTGTTAAAAAATAAAGACGGGATGGGCAGCGAGGGTGTTGCTGGCACATATTCTGAAAGCTTAGCTGGACACACCACCTGTAGTGGTTACAGGTGCAGAGAAAATGAGTTTTTTATTTCCTCCGGAGCAAAGGGGAAGTAAATGGGAGTCAGATGTTTTGCACTTGGATTAGGCCTGGCGCTGTCTGGATGCTCCACGTCTATTGTACCAGCTTCCCACTGTTCATGCGAAAACTGCCATTTTCTCAGGACCAGAGGGAGTTTGGATCCAGTAGGCCTCTTCGTATGCTGTCAGACCGGCAGCAGTATCCTCGTGCCTGCATTTGAGATGTCGCTCTTCCTTGGCCTGATGGGGGAATGGCCCGCTTCTTCATTCTCCCTGATTTCTTTTGGAATTGATGGTGCCGTTGCAGCTCTTGTTTTCCCAGCTGTTAATTTGGCCAAAGCTAGAGGGCTCCCCTTGTGCATTTTAAGTAATGTTCTCACTGAATCCTTAAATAATTGAAAGCAATAAATCTTCCCTTTTGAGAGGTGGGTGTGGTATGAAATCAAATGCAGGAGCTTGCAAAAGATTAAAAGGTTGCGCTCGGAGCAGGTGATACAAAAGTGGCTTCCCTCTACCTCTTCAAGGGCCCTGCTCTGGCCACTGGGAGATCGCCACGCAACGTGTCTGCTAGCAGGCTCCTAGCAATCCTTTGTCATACCCACAGTCCCTGAGCTGGGCTGATCACTCTCAGTAAGCTCCTACAGCAGTGGGCAGCCAACAGCCTATCCATCTGGGCACACAAGCATTAGGCAGGAGGCCAAATACGCAAAATTCCAAAGTTGTCTTCACACAAACTGCTGCTTCAGTTTTGTTTAGAGCACTGAGGTGTCTTATGGCACATGGTAGACTAACAGGTCTCTTACGGCTAAAGCATGCAGCCCACTTCATCAGATGCAAATCAGATACAGGAAATGTTATTTAACAGTTTCCGATGGGTAGCGTGTTGGTCTGCAGTAAAACAGCAAGATTAGAGTCAAGTAGCAGCTTAAAGACCAACAGGATTTCCAGGGGTTTCTAGGTTTTTGAGAGTCAAAGCTCTTTTAATCAGGTATCTAAGTTCATACTCTGGAAATCTTGTTCTATAAAATGCTACTGGACTCAAATCTTGCTGTTACTTAATAGTTTCAAACTGTATTCATCTTGTTTACATTTCAGCTTTGCCCTGAAATGTCACAGGTTCTACTTATTGTATTTCATGGTCTTTCATTAGCCCTACTGTTGACATTCTTTTCCCCTTCTATAGCAATGTGTGTGTGATTTTATGAAGCTTCCTCGGGCCAGAAGTCTACCGCGCTCAGCACCTCCTATGGCCAACATTGGCTTTCCAGGATGTCAGGGAGAAAAAAGTTTGTCCCAGCAATGGCTACATTTAATTTGAGATAAGGACTGAACCTGGAATAGTTTACATGCAAAGTATGTATCTCTGCTGGGCAGTACACGTCATACGTCTGACGAAGTGGACTCTGGCCCATGAAAGTGTCGACCTTAAACTGCTGCAAGACTCTTGTTGATTTATTGCAATGAACACCGTTATCCCTCTAGAATTGCATTTTAGCAGATTTTGAACATACTGTAATTGTGGGTTGTGAGGAAACAAAAATATGTTTTTTTAAAAAAAGAACTGGATTGTTTTTTCCTCATTGCCAGAGTGTAGTCTGCCTCCACTCTGGTTTGCAGGGGTGTGATAATATCTACAGAGTCCCCCATGGGGTAAGTGACTATTCTAGAGGGCTTTAGGGTCAAGAAAATGGCACCGGGGGGGGGGAATTAAAATCCTCTCTGTCCAACCTGCCTCTGTTCAAAGGAAAAGGGCCATTTCTGTAGAAAGCAGAATAGGTTAGAACTCTGGGACAAGCTCCTGTAATTTCCCTCAAGAGAAGGAAAAGCAGGAAGGGAAAAGAATTCATGATTGAAAAAAGCAGGAATACTCCTCCGTGTACATGAATTCTACCCTGACGTGGACAGCCCAGGCAAGCCCCATTTCATCAGATCATGGAAGCTAAGCAGGGTTAGCCTTGGCTAGTAACTGGATGGGAGAACTTCAAAGAAAATGAAGGTTACAGAGGCAGGCAATGGCAACCCACCTCGGTTAGTCTCTTGCCCTGAAAACCCCAGCAGGGGTCGCCATAAGTCAGCTATGACTTGACAGCCCTTTCAACCATCATACATCAGTACTACAGAGGGCGCGCCCTCGCTGATTAATACCCACAGGCTTACATATCGCTGTTTGTATTTGTTCATGCTCAAAGGGCTGCAGAGACCAAAGGACCATCTACCCTCCTATTCTGCCTCCAACAGCGGCTAGCCAGTCAGATGCAGAAGAGCTCAATATAAGGGCAAGCCGTTCTCCATCATCTTGTCATCAGAGGCATCTTGCTTTAGTGTGTGACCATTCCTCGTCATCATAGTCACTGGCCAAAAAGTAATCTTTCGGAGATCTATATATTGCTTTTTAAAGCCATTTAACACTAGTGGCAATGAGTACAATGGGTTCAATTATGTTTTCCCTTCGAGCACTTCTTTCCTTTTGCCTCTCCTGGACCTGCTGCCAGTCATGATATGGATGGTGTGGTGGCCTAGCAGTTTGAAGACTTGAGGTGAATACAATTTTTTGCCATCTCTAATCACCGCTTTAAATTTCTGTTACGTCCTTGCCATGCTGTCATGAGAAGAACAGTAGCCTGTAAGAATTCCCCTAGGCAGAGCTTTTTTTCAGCTGGAACGCAGTGGAACAGAGTTCTGGAACCTCTTGAAAATGGTCACGTGGCTGGTGGCCCCGCCCCCCGATCTCCAGATAGAGGGGAGTTTAGATGGCCCTCTGCACCACAGCGCGGAGGGCAATCTAAACTCCCCTCTGTTTGGAGATCAGGGGGCGGGGCCACCAGCCACGTAACCATTTTTGCCGAGGGCAACCCACTGAGTTCCACCACCTCTTTTCCCAGAAAAAAGCCCTGCTCCTAGGGATGCCTTCTCAATCTCTTTCAGAGATCCACCGGGTAATACCTCTCTGCCACGTTCTTTGCCGTCTGGAGGAATCGTGCGTGATCGTTCTCCTTCAGAATATGCTCTGCTTGGTTAATGAGGACGGTGGACCTCTCCAGGCACTGTCGGCAGTTGGCTACCTGCTGGGCCAGCTTCCTCAGCTTCATCACCTTAGAGAAAGAGGAAGGACAGAAACACAAGATGTGAGAACCAGAAAACTCATCAGCTTATGACTGGCTCAGAAGCAAAGCCAGCCCACCAGGGTAATGAGCAAAAGCATCTGAGATCTCTCTCGGAAAATCTAGAACATGAGAAAGAATAACCGTCTTTGTCGAATGGAGGCCACAACGCGTGCAGGAATGAAAGACAGCATAGGCTGCCTGTCCTCATGGAGCCCTTCTTGCTGAACAGATGTCAGGGAGGGAAGCACCCTCTGGCAGCTGCACACGTGCTTTTTCTCTGCTGGATATTTAGGGCCAAAGAGCAGATGAGAAGCTGGCAGACCTGAGCTCTCACTAGCACTTTTAACTGTAAATAGTACGGGGGGGGGGGGGCTACTCATAGCCATCTCCTTAGGGGAAAAGTCCCTGTTTCCACACCCTGTACAAATACACAAGCTATTTTCCCTTGTCAATCTGATCACATATGTTCACGTTTGCAGGGGTGTGATAACATATACAAACTCCATTAAAAACCATATACAAAACTCCATAACGTATACAGAGTCCCCCATAGGGTAACTATTCTAGGGGGGTTTAGGATTAGGAAAATGGCATGGAAGGGGAATTAAAACCCTCTCTCTTCAACCTCTGTCCAAGCTGACACCCACCTGCACACACTTAAGCTGCTTTTTAACTATCAAAAACGTCCAGGAGAGCCAATCATGGATTTTTAAGTGCCTCTTGTAGCGTGGGCTGCTCTGCAGGCTGGGCAGGAAAGAACAGCTTTTAGCTTCTGTTGGTGCTTGAAATGGAAAAAGACCCTCAAGCCTCCCATCGCACGCTCAATGTATGATCAGTTTCAACAGTGATTGTTTCTTGCTGTCCCTGGCATGGAAGTAAAGGTTTCCCTTAAGGACTATACAACAATAAACACATAATCTCTTCCTCTCGCTTCCCAACATTTGTCAGGTTTAAATTTGAATGTTTACAACTGTAACCACAGTAGAAAACAGCAAGACTCCAGTAGCACCTATAAGACTAACAAAATTTGTGGTAGGGGATGAGCTCATACCCGACCACAAATTCTGTTAGTCTTATAGGTGCTACTGGACTCTTGCTCTTTTCTACTGCTACAGACAGACTAACACAGCTACCCATCTCGAACTGTAATCAGTTTTTAATTTTTAATTGACAATTAAAATTATCAATCACAAATCTAAATCTATACTGTATGCTTTTCGGGGCAGGAGCTCCCCTCCCCCCTTTTAGTAGTGTCACATTGTAAAGGACTGCATACATCAGCAGTGCTATGCAAATAATCTACCGCAGCACTCTTCACAGGCTGGAGCTGCAGGCCGCAGTATGGCTCCTCTTGCTGCCAGCCGCAAAACAAAACGAAATAAATAAATGAATAGCTAATGAATTTCTTGGACAAAGGGGAGAAGACAGCTGTGTGAAAAGAGATACTACAGTTAATGGCCAGGCTCACCACATTGTACCGGATGATGCATATTCTAACAGCTGTGTGTACGCAACACATGCAAAGAAACTGAATTCTGAGCCAAGGCAACCTAATTTCTGCAGAGGGAAAATGAGTCCTACAACCAATGATAATTATGTAAATATGCACACTCCTGGTTATTTTTATTCCTTTTTCTACGGGGGCGGGGGGGGAGTTAAACAGTGACAAAAGGCACCAGAAGGACTTCCCCCTCGAGCATCTTTGCCAGTCACTACCTACACATTTCCAAGTATTTCACTGGAGCCTAAGGGCTAGAAACTTGCTTTAAAAAGGAAACAGTGAAGCATTCTCCAAATAAATGAATGAAATTATTCTGGACATGGTACCAAAGTCTGTGCTTGCATGAGCATTTGTGTGAAACAATGAACACACGTGAAAAACATGAAGTTGCCTTATACCAAATCAGACCCTCGGCCCAGTCAGGTCAGTATTGTCAACGCAGACTGGTAGGAGCTCTCTATGGCCTCAGGCAGAGGTCTTTCACATCACCTACTCCCTGATCCTTTATAACTAGAGAGGCTCTACCCCTGAACCACAGCCCTGTGTGCGAAACACACAGAGTTCAGCTCTTGGGAGTCCTTTTCCTTAGAACTCGATGACTGTTTCCTCTTTGCGTGCATCACGGCATCACCTCCTCCTTCTGGCAGCCTGGCTTTGCAAGAAGTGTACAAAAGGGAATTAAACGCCTGCTGCCATTTCCATACCCAAGTAAAAATCAGTTGCAGCCAAGCAGCCTGGCCCAGCCCCAGCCTCAGGGGAAGGGGTTAGATCGAAAGAGAGTCTAAGAGGCGGCTGCTGGAGCTTCCTCTTCCTTCTTCATAGGGGAGAACCATCGTGGTACAGTTTGCAGAGCACTGGATTTGAATATGTATGCTGTGAGCTCAAATCCTCACTCGATCGAGTTGCTACTTCTACACAATGTGGCTGCTCAGCGTTGAGAACCAACTGGAGGGAATGAAGAATGCCCTTTGAGAGCATCAAGGGAACCTTGACATTCAGAGGCACTAAACCTCTGAAACTGCTAGCAGGCAACATCCTGGAAAGGTCTTGGCATGTCTGCCATCTGCTCGCTGACCCTCCAAGGCAACTGGCTGGCCACTGTGTGAGACAGGATGCTGGAGTAGATGGGCCACTGCTCTGATCCGGCAGGGCTCTTCTTTTGTACCTAAACTGGATCCCAATGCCAGTTTCTTGCCTAACTCGTGGTCTGTCTGTCTGACCTTCAAGTTCTACCCTTCCTTGGCTGCCTTATGCTGGAACATCAGTCCTGAATCTCTAGGCTTTTATCTTCCTCTTTTATCTTGAATCCTTGGTGTTAATTATTCATTACACTCATTTAATTATGTACATGTGCCCAGAGGCATTTGGGCATGGGGCGCATAACAAAAAAGGGGAAAGATTAAAAAGAAAGACAAAATCCCAAATGTGCACGATTATGGGACTATGCCTGTATGTGTGTGTATGCCCCGCACGCATACCGCCTGACCAATCGTTCAGCACAGACCTGTCTTGCAAAAATATACATAGGGAGATGAATCTATACCAAGTGAATTGCATTCTGAAGAGTGCAAAAGGCTTTTAAAAATTCCCGAGACACGTTACATACTATCCTGTCACTTCCAAAGGGTTTGGGGTAGTATACAGGATCCATGATCATCTTCCCCCACTCCTATATTTAATCACAGTGAGACAGAGTGACTACTCAGTAAGTGCTGTGGGCTGAGTGGGATCCGAACCTGAATTCTGCTCATCTGAGTCCAACACTTTAGCCATGACACCACTCTAAACGTCACTGAGTTTTGCAAAACACCTCTTAAAAGTGAACATGGAGGATTATCAGAGCCTTAAACTAGATTGGGCATCAACAAAGAACATTTGTCTTTTCCAGCAGGTGACAAAAATCAGCCTAGCTTGAGGTATGCTACCTTTCTTTGCAAGACTTTTGAAAGGTGGTGTGAGCTCTGAGCTGGGAATCACCCGGCTCAAATGGTCACTTCAGCCACAAATACACTGGGTGGACTTCAGGGTGCCTTCTCTCAACCTCAGACCCTTGTCTGCGATGAAGGCAAAAGCACAGCCCTACCTTCCAGTGCTGTTGTGTTATTGCGACCAAGCAGAGAAAGAATGACAGCCACCTCAAATGTGCTATATAAATGCTAATATTATTCTGCTGCAGCCCCGGCAGATGCTACCACAATGTACTGTTTCTCTATCAACTAAATAATCAGAATGCCAAAGCATCTCTTTGCCTCTTCTACTCCATTTACACTCACGTTCCTGATGCTTGAACAGGAGCGCATTTGCGTATCCCTCACTTCATGGAAAACTCAGCCCAATTCCTACCCCAGGATTTATATGGGTCTTTCTGTGCTCTTTACAGATTCTACCGAAACACGCACGACAGCCGCTCTCCACCCGCTTCTCCGTCTTTGCTTGTCAGTTTCTAAATCAGAGCCGAAGCACCTGCCCTGGGGCAGCCTGTCAGTTTGGAGCTCCTTTGCTGACAAGTGATGGGGAAGATGGCAGAGCCCTGTACTGCTGATGGGTAGGATGCTGCAGCGCTTCTCCTCGGATGACTGTCACCTCCCTTCAAGGAGGGCACAATTAACCCTCACCTTGATTCCTGCCTCAGCAGTAACAGCACCACTGTTCCCATCCCAGGATGCATCTCCATTGTACTGCTCCAGTGACTGTGGAGTCCACCTTTGAGGCATCTATTCACATACCTGACATTTGCCAAAAGGAACAAACCATCAACATCCTGGACCCCAAAGAGCAAACAAAAATGAAGCTCAGACATGTGCAACCAATACTACCAGCTCAATGGATTCCAGGATTGTGTCCAACATACTTTCGAGGGATGGTGTGGTGTCACAGTTAGAGTGTTGGATGAGGATCTGGGAGGCCCAGGTCTGAATCCCTAATCTGCCATGGAAGCAAGTTTTCTGGGCGACTTTCGGCCAGTCACACACACTCAGTCTAATCTCCCTCACAGGGTTGCTGTGAGGATAAAATGGAGAAGGGGGGAATGATGTAAACTGCTTTGGGTTCCCAGTGGGGAGAAAGGCAGAGTATAAAAGAACTAATTATTGCTATTTGCAGGGAATGGCAATGAACTACACAAAACAAGGAATTCCAGCCCTCACTGACCACTAGAAATTCTACCAAGCACCTTTTGTCCAACGTTCTCCATGCACATTAAAAGGCCAGAAAACAAAGATGTTAAAAAAGCAGATCGCAGATTCTCAGAATAATGAATCCTTCATCCAGTGCACCACACCCTTTTTTTCTGCGTCTCTCTCTGATTGTTCTTGTGCCAAGACTGTGGTCAGCTTCAGTCTCCCACCTAGCTCTCTCCCCTCCCAAACAGTACTTCATGTCTATTCCATCTTAAAAGAGAGCTCATGCACATGGTGCATCTGTCAGAGTGGAACTCAGAGATGGGCGGCATCATGGGATCGGGGAAAACTCAAGGCAAACAGAGGCAGGGAGAATCACAGCCTGCCAGTAGCCTTTTCTACATAAGAAGCTGCAGCCAAAAGAAGCAGAGACGTTCAAGAGATCTCAGGTCAACCTGCATTCCAAGGTGGAAGGGCAGGACTAAGAACTGATGCAAAGATGGTTCTAACAGGATTGAAGAATTTGCCCATGCAACTTTGCATGCATTCAGCATCTCATTTAAACTGGCCTGTAACTACTAGCAAGTATGCAGCTGCCATGCCTGCCTAGGCTACAGATCTCTGGCATGCTAACACTGCTGCATGCAGAGTATCAAAGGGCTCAGTGTGAATTTAATGCACACAGTGTCACACAGGTAAGCCTCTCCACGGCCACCAGCATCATGTTTAAATGAGACATGAGAAGCAACACTTGGAAGCAGCACAAGCCATCTCTGCCAGATGCAAGGGGAGGGGCTAATAATGGCACTAAGTGGTGTTTCCTGATTCTATTTCATTTCCATAGCATGGAAACTTTTATGGCATTTGAGACATAACCTTTCCCCAAGGCAGTGCTTCCGTTGCAAGGGTATTGCAACACAAAAACTGCAAAATTTTGTCACCAGAAAAATTTTATTCCACGCCCATCAAGCCAGCCTCAATTCCGTGAGCTCTTTGCAGCAGGCTGTGGTTATATCAGTGTTGTACATATATTTCACCAAACATCCCTCTTCTTATGTAGACAAGTTGTTTACAGCTGTATTGGTCCAAACGAAAAACTAAAAAGCCAAGAACACAATCTGTTAGGAACAACCCAGCGCCCAAGCTTTTGAGTGCCACAGATCTCTTCATGAGGCCAGATGTCATTGGGGTAGTTTTAATAAAAGGTATTAAATGGATTGTTCTCCTCTTACAGCCTGTGCCATTTTGTGATTTTTTTAAAAAAGCAAAGCTCTAGCATCGCATTTTCCCCTTTTTAGTTTTTGTCTTGAAAGTTTGTATTTTGACAGCGATGCAAGGAGCGAATAGGTTTAGTTTTAAATGAAGACTTTCAAATAACCGTTGAAGTTTTGATGGGATGCAGGAAAAATAAAAGATCAGCTCAGTTTGATTTTAGCCAGGAAACAGGGGGGTCAAACCAAACATGAACACCAACAACAAAAACCCAGACCAAATCGTTACGTGGCTCCCTGCGCAAAATCAGAGAGGGGAGAAGAAGAAAGTGCACAATATAAAAACAGGACGTTTCCAAGCGATGATTAAAAAAGAAGCCGGTCTTACACTGCCTGAATCTGCCTGTTTCAGACAGGAGGGCACGGGCAAGCACACGCAGGCCTTAACAGCGGATGTGTTCTG
Source organism: Eublepharis macularius (assembly GCF_028583425.1). Taxonomy (NCBI): domain Eukaryota; kingdom Metazoa; phylum Chordata; class Lepidosauria; order Squamata; family Eublepharidae; genus Eublepharis; species Eublepharis macularius. The sequence goes on from NC_072802.1 coordinate 22,887,207, forward strand.
GGATGGAGCTGTGTGTTTACACCCAATGACAGTTTGATTTATGACTGATATTTCTGCCATTACTCTGGCCTGGGGTAACTCTGCTACCAGTAATGGCCCTGCCAAATACAACTAGCAAGAATTTCACACGCACACAGTCACTAGCTATAAGTCAGAGCTGTCTCATTCAAACTCGGAGATTCAATAACACTGGTGGCCAATGCACCGTGAATTCATAATGGCACACTGCAATGCCCTTCCCCCTCTGAGGGTGACTGCAAATGACAGGGTCTTGAGAAAACATTTGCCATCACAGCAGCACACCCCTTCCGCCCTGCATTTCTGCTCAGACACGATTTGCATGGCAGGGGATTTCATGGAAAGATTGGCTGCCTTAAAAACTTTCCCAAACTACTGGATGGTTTGATGGAGAACAGGTCTATGGTCATGGGAGCATAATGGTTGGAGACAGTAGCCTTTTCTAAGGCAGCATATTCCCTGACTCCCTTACTCAATGGAAGGGAATACAGTAATAGCCACTATCTTACCTGTCTCCCTTCCTCACATACATGAAAAGCACTTTGAATATTTAAAGACTGATGCTGGCAATGAACTCCGCTTTTCCTCAAAACTCATTTTAAGCTTGGAGGAGGAGGGAGAAGACAGAATCCCTTCAGGGTGTGGAGGGGTGGACACTACATACCTCAACAGCAGAGCCAGCATGGCATAGAGGTTAGAGTGTCAGACTATGATCTGGGAGACCCAGATTCAAACTCCCATGCTTCCAGGGTGACCTTGGGCCAGTCACACACTCTCAGCATAGCCTACCTCACAGGGTTGTTGTGAGGATAAAATGAAGTAGAGGAGAACGATGAAAACCACTCCAGGTCTCATTGAGAAGAAAGCAATGTATCAATTAAGTACATAAATAAATGCCTCCTTACTGAATGAAAAATATTCTCCCTGCATACCTAAAGTTAATGTTAGAGAGAACGTTAGGCAGAGGATCTGACTTTCAGATAAGCTGGTGCTCTCACATCTTTATTTTAGAAGCCAAGCCTCGGATATTTGTGCCTGCAAAGACAGAAAACACAAGAGAAAGAGAGGCTGAAGAAGCAGCAGTTTGGAAGTGCCGCTTTGAATGCTGTTTGAGGGGACTCTGGAAAAAAGGAACTCTGCACGCTGGGGGGCGGGGGGTGGTGGTGGCAGGCACCTATTGGTTAACACCTCTTTCACCACTAATCTACTCTTTTGCCAGCCAATCACTGGAGCTGTTCTCGAGCTGTTCTTGAAGAGCTGGGGGGCTTTGACTTTTGTAAAATGGAGGATGAACGAAGGCAGAAAGTCCACTTGAATCAAACAGGAGAAGCAAAACGGAGCTGCTTTAAGATTCCATGTCTGCATGTGCAAAGTTGGCTTCACAGTCTGCTTGAAGAACCAGCTATAGCTGCTGCTGATAATATTATTTCTGCTTTTTCGGCCTTTACCCTTGTGAGAAGTAACACCTGTTTGCTCCTGAAAAAACGCATTAAGACTTAAAAAAAAACACCCTCAATGGAAGCAGGTGGCGTCTCTCTGGCTGAATACCCAGTGACCCTCTACAGCTAAGATCTGTAGGGCAAAGGAAGTGGGTGGGGGAGAAGGGGGGGGAAGAGTAAAGTGCAGCAGCGCAGAGCAATTAACGCTTCTTCTCCTCCTGGCTGCCAGGCTCCGCTCTCTGGCATTGCTCCTGCCAATCTTTTACCACTCACCTTCGTTCATCATTACTGGAAAATGTCAAAGTCGATGCCAAGCGCAGAGAGGGAGACACTCATTTTAACTAGCAGCAGGCAGAGTGAACTTCAAATGGCTGTTTGCACAAGGAAATGACTCTCCTGCTGGGACTTAATGGGCTGATGGATGGATCGTTTATGCCCAGGCTCATCAAGAAAGTGATCAGAAGGAAAAAAGGAAAAGGGAGAAAAAAGGGGAATTTCCAAATGGGAGATGGCAGTTGAAAGCACCTGGCACAGCAAGGAGATCTGTGGCATGGGGCCCAGATCTCCCTACACATCAAGGTGATGACGTTGAGCAGGAAAAACCCCGTGGGGCTTGAAATGCAAGGGCAGAAGTGAGCGTGAGATGTCACAGGAGAGGTCTCGAACTTAGGCTCACTGCAGCCAGTGCCTTCTCAAGCCATTTGGACTGTTCTTCAAAGGTGCCATCTAGATTCCAATACCAGTCCTATCACTCCCAAGGCCCAATCTAGCTCCACCAAGCCTATGAAGGCCCTCCTTCAGAGACAGCTCTTCAGTCTGAGCAACCTGTCACAAGGGAGAAGGTTGTGTTTAGCCCCCTGCCTTTGGAACTTGACCTCCTGCCTGACCTGGATTTCCTTACTCACTTCTGACCTCTCCAATCTTCAGTGGCTGCTTCTGAAACTTGACTATGTTCCCTGCTGCTTGTACCTTTTTTGTTACTGTTTTAGGAATTTACCTTAAACTACCAGGGACTGTGCTTTTCACCTCTGGTTCTCTTGGACTGGCAGCCAACTCCTACTTTCCACCGCCACGTCCAAGAAATCCCACTCCTTGGGGGTTCAGACCCTCAACCAGGGCATCTCACACCTTTCTGAAGCCTCATGGGGTTCCAGCCACTGTACATTCAGAAAGCGTGCTAAATCCCACCCCTTGCCATTTTCCCAATGGAATTATCCTCCCTCTGACCCCAGAGACCTATTTGCACCATGGGGGGAAACATACAGGCACCATATGGGGCATCTCTATTATGAATAGGGTTCCCAGGTGCCCACTGGCGGTGGGCAAACTCCTGGGGATTTGCCCCCTCATCTGCTGATCGCCCCGCGATTGGCGGGAGGTGGTAAGCTCCTGGAGCTTTCCCGCCACCAGCAGACACCTCAGGAGCGTGCACCCAACTGGTGCAGTGACATCACTTCTGGAAGTGACATCATTGCACTGCCTGCAGGAGTGTTCCTGCACTTTTGTTTGGCCAAATCAGCCCCATGTGCAGCGCGGGAGTGCTCACGCGGCCGGCGTGGTGACATCATCATGCCAGCTTCGGGGCATGCACGTGCAAAATGTGCACTTGGAAGAAGACCTTGTGCAGCACACAAGTAAGTGCCAGGGACTCCACCCTCCCAACGGGAGGTGAGGGGTACCTGGCAACCACAATTATGAAAATAAGGCAGGATGTGTGTGAAAGACTTAATTCCCCTCTTCCCCAGCTCTGTGGCCATAATTTAACTTCGGGGTAGCTTTTAATTACAAACATACAACCACATAGATTCAGAGATCTCCATATTATCTGGTTAGACCTTGAAGTCCCCCCACCCCCATTTACAGAGGAGAGAACCAAGGCTAGCCAGAATAATCTCAGGCACACACATTCACACCCTGTATTAAGACCTGAAAGTGGAGCTGTAAACAATTGTCTAGAAAGATAGAGGTGAACTCAGTTTCTTCTGTCTCTCCTCCCACCCCAACCAGTAGTCCATCCACCCTGTATTTAAATTTATTAAGAATGGCCCTATTCTCTGTAAGAACAAGGAGTGGTAGTGGCTCTCGTCCTGGGGAGCTTTCCCAAGCTCTCCAATACTCACATATTTCATATAAAATGGTTTTATGCAGATAATCATCAGGCCTGTGACAGAATAGTAATAATCATGTAAACTGGTTTCTTCCCCTGATACTTGTACATAGAGCTGGTTAACCTACATTTGCGTGTGTTGTTTCAAACACTGGAAGCCACCTTATAAATATTTGTACCTGTTCAAAGTTAGTATTTAACTGAATTAAAAATATACAGTTTTAAGAAACAAACAAAATTGCTCAGAGGGGCATTTTTATATAGATAACAGGTGTATATTATAATGGAATGGTTCAGAAAAGAACTTTATAAAGAGAACAGGACTGTGGACTATATCACTGTGTATGGTATGTATTGCTCTATTGCTCTTAGTGTAATTCTATGTTCTGCAGTGCTAGCCATACCATATCTAATACTTTTTTGCACTGTTTCAAGATTTTGTAATCCTAGTCTTATTACATTGGTTATTAGATGTCTCATCCTACCGGTTGAGTTCTTATACCATGTAATCTGCCTTGCGTCTCAGTGAGAAAGGAAGACTATAAATAGACATACAAGTAAAACATACCAATCTAGTAATGTGCATATTTTCTTTCTTTGTCACAGCCTGCTCCATCCCAAGGGCTTGAAGCGGCCATCAGTATGCTAATCACGCTATCTGATACCTCCAAAAGCCAATGTGGCGGGTGGGGGTGGGGTGGCGGAGGTGGAATCTTACACTACCGGTAGGCACACAAGTTCTGGTTTTGGCAACATCAAGAAAATATATAATACGTGTGGGGTGGTGCTTGATACAACTCACAAAAATAAAGGAGTAAGTAGGCAGGCTCAGTGTTCCAAGACAACGTTAACGAAAAGAGTTTTGCCATTTGATGGACGGGGCCGCAGACAGTCCTACCTTTGTCTCTTTGATCTTCACAGCAATCACTTGTTTGCGCTGCCGGATGATCTCCATCAACTCATCACACTCCTCCATCAGTTTGGCCTCATGCATGGCCGTGTTCACCTATCCAAAAACACAGAAAGTTGTAAGGAATGCAGTAGCTCCAGGACTCAAACACGGGTGCTAAGGAGAGAATGTTATCTTCCATCTCAGTGCAAAGCCAAGAAGTGCACATCCATGAATACAAGGTGTAGTTTGCCCCTCTGCCTCCTAATCAAAATTGAGGTCTGCAGAATGGAAACAAGGGACAATTTTTGTCGTAGCTGTTGCAAGATGTAAGAGGTTGTTAAAGCAATTGTGATAGGCTATTATTTGAAAACAATAGCATTATTATGTGTGCTCAAAGATGCCTGCGGACTGCTGGTTTTGTTCATCAGGATATTAAAAATATAGCTAGCTAGAAAGTAATTTGGTACAAACTAAATCAAGACATACCCAATTACTTGAATATAGCAAATTACTTGAATATAGCAAATGGTCATTGGTTCCCCTTGACAAGGGGAACATGAATACACCCCAAAATGTTTAGTGTACCACTAGTCCAGCTAGGCAGTTGATATTAGGCAAACTGTCCAAGCCAATTTGCATTCTACAAGCTTGGCTACCAATGTCTGGCTACCATTGGAAATCTCTCCTCCCCCAATCTTAGTTTTGTTAATGTTTGAAGGTAGATGAAGAAGTCATTCAATCAGTATATTCTTATCCTGCCCTTTCTGAATCTCCCTCCTGTGTTTTATCCTCAGAGCAATCCTGCGAGAGATAATATCTGGCTCAAGGTCACCCAGGGAATTTCATGGCCCAGCAGGAATTTGAACCCAGGCCTTTTAGAAGTTCAACAAGTGGGGGACTCACAAGGACTTGTAGGAGGCATCTAATTTTTCCCTTGCCCACCGTGTCCTCTTTCCCTTCCCCGCCTCCCATAGCTTCTCCTCTTTTCCTGCTTCCTTCTCTCTTTCCCACCCACTTTTGTCTGCCCCATCTTAACTCCCTCCCTGCCCGCCCGTCAGGGCAGCTCTCCTATATGACCCAGTTCTGTGGTGCTGGCTGAGCCAGGTTCAGGGCATGGTAGATAATCTGTAAGGACTTGTGGCAGGTACTTCACTTTCCTCTGTATCCCCTTCCCTACACTATTGCCTCTTTCCTTCCTCCTGGCAGCCCACATATACTCACCTTTCTCTATGTCCTTCTCTCCTTCAAACCCACTAAACAACTCATATTTTATCTGTCCCAGATCTTCATCTATATTTACTAATTTACTAAATTAGCATTTATATACTGCCTTTCTCCACAGTGGGGACTCAAAGCAACTTACATCATGCTTCTTGCCTCCATATTATCCTCACAACAACCCTGAGAGGTAGGTTAGGCTGAGAGGGTGTGACTGGATCAACGTCACCCCATGAGTTTCTACAGCAGAGTGCTGATTCCAACCTGGGGTTCCCAGATCCTACTCTGAAACGCTAACCACTACACAACCACTGGCTTTGGGGGGAGCTGCAATTGAACAGTAGCAAGCAGCCAGGCCTGGGTGAGTCATGCAAGTCACGTGGTATCAAGTCATGTGGTGGTTGTTTCTGGGCCGGGCCGCAGTAAATCCTTCATCAAAAGCCCAAACGGCACTGGAAAGGCCACCTCCCACATTTTCCTGACAGAAACCAAGCCTGGAACACTGTTATGGTTGCCTACCAACAACCACTGAGGGCATCTGATTCTTAAAACTACAGGGGCTCCGTTTAACATATTGTGGGGTTTTTTAAAAACGTTCGTACATGTGTTTGTGTGTAAAATATATATTTTTTTAGATTTCAGATTTTTCTGCAAACCCAGGGCATTTTTCAGGTGTGTAGGAAGATCTGCCTTGTCCGTTCATGGCCCCAGTCTCCAGATTTAAGTATCCGCTCAGATCAGGACTACTTGGCTATTAGTATATAAGATAATCCTTCCACAAATCATCAGTATCATGAACACAGAAAGCTGACTAATACCAAAACAGATCATCATCTGCTACCTGTTTCTTTTATACTGGACATGCCACAGATCAAACCTTGGACCTTCTGCATGCCAAGCAGATGCTCTGTCATTGAGCCACAGCCCCTCCCAAATGTATACATGTATATCTGCCCACATGTATATGTGGCTGGTCTCCTCTCCAGACAGATTTGCATTCCTGGCTGCCACAGGAAACTCCCCCTCTCCGCCATTTTGAGATGGATTTCAAGTATGAGGACTCCTGCAGCTCTAGCCTCTTCCTACACTCAGCTTATTTTGCTCTTTGTTGACCTCTGTGGTACCTGAAAACCACCATTATGATGAAGCTAGTTTAGCCAAGAACTGGAAAGCTTTCCCCTATAAGAACCTCTTGGAATCCTTACCTATATATTTCGCTCAGTTAGGATTATTGGGATGAGGGGATATGATGATATTGACATATAATACAGATCAGGACTGACCCTTTAACTTTGCCATTTTCAATATATATTTTTTAAAACAAAGGGTTCCAGAAAACAGGTGTTGATGGTCTCGCAGTGTACACTTCAGCACCTCTGGAACCGAGCTGCCTTTAAAAGAAGATGCAGAAGCAGAGCCCAAGGGGCACATCCCTAGCATGAAAGAGCTTTCCTGCTGCTTGGTTGAATGCTGGCTCTCAGGCCTTTTCCCTCTAAAGACTGGAGAAATGGAAGCTCACTAAGATGGAAAAAAAATGTGCATTTCATCGGTCGCTCTGGAAGGAGCAATTGATGGAGCTTAAAACTTCTAAATGAACTGGAAAACTGCAGCCTTAAGGGAGGAGGGGTCCTGAAATGTCTCGACTGAAAGAAAATGGCAAATCTCATTTCATAGGTCCCTTATAGGTCCTGGGGCGATAAGTGGCGTCTGGTGCAGCAAAGGTAAAAGAGAGAGCATTATCTGAAAGGGGAGAGGATAGTGGAGAAGGAACGTGTGTGCACGTTGCTTGCAATGAGAGAGCCAAAGGGGCATGAACCGCTAAGGACTAAAGTCAAGATGAGAGGCAGAGCATGCAATGATTGGAAGAGACGTCCAAGTGAAGTGTGCTTGAGGGGTTCCATATGTCCTGGGAAAGGCTCTGCTGCCTAATTTTTTAAAAAAGCAATTCAATGCAGATCTGATCTCTCTTGCCTCTAAGTCAAGCACCTCCATTCACAAGACTGATATGCTTTAGCCAAGGACCATGCAAACAGTGGTAGTTCAAGCGCTGGAATAGGAACCTGGTTCCCATTTCGCCACGAAACTTGCTGAGTAACCATGGGCTAGTCACTTACCTCACAGGTTTGTCATGAGGATAAAATGGAGGAGGAGAAAACACTGCATGCTGCCCTGGGCTACTTGGAAGAAGGCAGCATAAAAATGCAATAAATACTTGTATGGCTGTTTCATCACATTGTATGGCACCTCACACACTACTGGCACTAAATAAATAGTGTGTGGGAGTTAAAGCAGTAGAAAGAGTCCCCCCTATGTGAGGTAAGGGATCCAACTTGTAGAATGTACACTTCTGCATGTTGAAATTCAGTAGCAGCTTTTTCAGGCTAGTCATTCACAATTTTAAGACGAAGCTGAAGTTGGTTCCCAGTTCCCAGTTCCTTATTCACAGAGCAAAACACAAATATTGGGGGAAATTGAAACGCTCTGTACCCCAAAATAAAGACTGTAGGAGCACATATCTTACACCTCCATATTCAGGGGACTCTGCCCTCTAAGTGGACATATATTAGGTCCTCCTACAAAGCCCAGCTCTTGAGTTAACAGCTTCAAAGTAGGGTGCCCACCAAACAAATCAATAAGCAGAAAGGGGGGTAGCTGTACCCCCCTCAAAATTTTTGGATTACCCCAGATCACACAGCACTGCACTCCCTTGACTGTCCTATACAAAAAGACATGTGCTTGTGCCAATCCAATCACTGATTTTGGAGCTAGGACCTCCTGCTGGTGTTGGGAACAGCTGTGAATAAGGAACTGAAAGAGATACAAACCCCCTCAATCTACAAATCTCTGGGTATACCACCACAAATCTCTGGGTAGATTTCAAAGGAAGAACTTCGTACAGCACATTGCAGTGGTCAAGGTTTCCATGGCTTGGAACCAGGTGGCCAGATTCATTTTGTCAAGGTATACCCTGCCTTTCTCCCAGTATACGTCCACTTAAGAGGGTAGACATATGGAGGTGTATGACATGCGCCCCTACAGTCTTTATTTTGGGATACAGAGCTTTTTAATTTCCCCCAATATTTGTCTTTTGCTCTGCAAATAAGGAACCAGGAACTGTGAATAAGGAACCAGGAACTGGAAACCAACTTCTGCTTCGTTATTTTAAGACCTCTTTTCCCTCTCTCCGAATTGCCAGCATAAAATCAGCAGAGATGGCCAAGAGGTCTTTCTTTGTTACTCTACCACCAGATCTGGAAGCTTAGTCCATTTAAGTAAACCCTGAAAATCTTTTTTATTCAGATTACTGTTTGGCTGCAGAACACATCAATTAGAGCTGCAATTGCTTCCTACCATTAAGGTTCGAAAACTGTTAGTTAATTGTCCTTACTACTTATTTGCTTTTTAAGAAATGGCTTTATGATTGTTATTTTATAGGATTGTATTTCTGCAGCCTGCCTAGGGAATATTTTACTGAAAACAAGAGTTAACACATTTCTAAACTTTTTTAAAAATTAAAGCCATTTGGTAGGTGCTTGACAATCCAAGAAGAGAAAGTTTAGGTTTCTGCCCTGCCCTTACTATTTACGCCATTAAAGATGAGACTAGAAAACCAGAGAAGATATTCTGGGCCCCCAGGTATTTATTCTGTTTGGAAGGTACATGATACCCCAATTTTGATTAAACACAATGGATGTGGGTTTGGTCAGTGCTGGGTTAGGGACTTTCTAAAAATCCCTATGGTTATTATCTTGAGTTTCATGACAGAAGGGTAAAAGTAAAATAGAAGAAGAAATGTTTTAAAGTTTGCATCTGTTGAGAATGTATTCCTAAGTATATGCAAAAGAGAAAAAAAATCTACACGAATGTGATCTGAGGCGGAACAAGAAAATAAAAATTTACAAGCTTGGAGCTCCATTGCAAGATCTCAGATCTAAGCTATCCAGCTATCTGAGCTCAAATTAAACCATTTGTTTCTAACAGACTTGGCTAAACAACCAATGCCCTGTAAAGTGTTGTGCTTTGATCTAGCTGCCCAGGTTCCACACAGCTTATTAAGGTCCAAGAGCTCAAAGCAAAGTGCGCTGCAATATAACGGGAGCTTTTTCGCTAGCTAATGAGCTTACAAAAGACAGGAATGACGTTGTGGCGTGCTAAATTAACTGGAAGGGGGGATCAAAAATGTTTCACTTTGATCTAAAACACTCAGTTCTTATTATTGTCAATATTAATACTAGGATAAGTCAGGGAAGGTGACATTGATCATGAAAAAGGTAAAGTTAGGAGGTCAAATTTCAAAGCTACGAAAGGAGACAGGGAAGGAGGCTCTGAAATCTGGAATCCCTCACTCCAAGTAGGGACTTGGGAGTTTGCATAGGTTCTGTAAACCATCTGTTTCCACAGATGTTTATTCAATACCCAGTGTCCAGCTATTCAGTTTCTAGCCTTTTAGCCTAAACACTGAATTTTTATAGGTAGGAGTCTCGTGGATGACCTTAAAAGACAACCAGAAAGGCATAAACAAACTATATAGTTGACTGCACCCCTCTTGTGGTTTAGACCCAATATCGACTCTCTGCTCACTTTTCCCAGGCAAAGAGCGCCAACTAAGATGGCTCCTTGTGGAAAACCAAGAGCAGATACAGCCAGATGTGCCCGACAAGCCTCTCCGTATCAGCTAGTGACCTGGAAAAAGAGTGATGCAAGGGCTTTGGGGGAAGAAGGGCAACATCTCTTTCAGGAAAACTTGCTTGCTGCAATGTGCTTCCTGTTTCTTAAACTTAGAGGCTAATTTTTCAAGTGAGAAGAGCTATGGCTCTGGTCTTTAATCCTGGACCTGTGCAGAAGGGCTGCAGCAGCAAGAGAAAAGGCCCTCTGCCTAGGCTTTAAGAGACATCTGATTTTATATTTTACTTACTGTATTTATACACCACTTTTCTGCAAAAGGGTGGTTTACAGGGCTTTTTTTCTGGGAAAAGAGGTGGTGGAACTCAGGGCCAAGCTACACATGACGAATGACACTTGAACGGCAAGTGTATTTCTCCCTGTTCACTTGCCCTCCACTCAATCCACTTGCCGTTCAAGTGTCATTCGTCATGTGTAGCTTGGCCCTCAGTGGGTTGCCCTTGGAGAAAATGGTCACATGGCTGGTGGCCCCGCCCCCTGATCACCAGACAGAGGGGAGTTTAGCGGTGCGGAAGGCAATCTCAACTCCCCTCTGTCTGGAGGGGGCGGGGCCACCAGCCATGTGACCATTTTCAAGAGGTTCCGGAACTCCGTTCCATCGCGTTCCAGCTGAAAAAAAACCCTGGTGGTTTACATTTAAAACAGAAAAACAAAACACAGTAGAAACTTTCTCAGACTGTTTGGGAGTTTCTCCTCACTCTGCCCCAAAGCCCACAAGTCTTTCAGTAGCCCCAGGCAAGGTGAGTGAGGGCTTTTGCAACTTAATTCATTCAGGAGGTCTCTTCAGGATCTGATGGCTCTCTTCTTCAGCCTTCATCTCAGCGTCCCTGCCTTTGGTCTGTTTGAAGCATGGAATTGGTGAGGCAAAGCATCCGTCCGCTCATAGTGGGACTTTGGGCTTGCCTGGTTTAAATGAGACATTGGGTGAATGCAGAATACCCATGCGGGGAGGGCTGCCCCTTCCTCTGACAACACCCTTTAATGAGGAATTGGGGAAGTCTCGGAAAGTGTGGGAAATGCCTCGGCCTCGGCTGGATTCTCTCAAGCCACAGAAGCGGATGGCAGGAGATGTCAGTCCCGGGATGTTGCCCTGGGCCCAAAAACATGTACTGACAGCTGAGTTCTGGTAAATTCTAGCTTAAATTAAGCCCCACTCTTATCTTCCACGCCCCACTCTATGTATCCGCCACAAGTGACACAGAAAAAGAAAGGCATTGCAGCCAGAAGGGAAAAGAAAGGGTCTTCAGAAAGACAGCGGAGAGCTACTGACAGTAAACGGAGGAAAACTGTCTCGCCTTGCTAGGCTGCCCTCTCTCAGCACGGCTAATGAGGGAAAGGCTTTTGAAAGGCCTTTTATCTTCTTTGCTTTTGATCAAGTTGCCGGGTAAGAGAAAACCCAACAAGACACAGCCCCCCCCCCTCCCAAAAGAGTTCATGGCCAAGGACTCGCAGCAGCTGGGTGGGATTGTACCGCAGCAGGAGGATGATTAACCTCACGGGTTGTGTGAAGAAAGGAAGAACCAGCACCAGGATAAAATCCCTGTTCCGCTGCCTGGCCTTGCACCACAGGCAACATGCAGCTCCTTAGCCTAACTCTACCTGCCTTGCAGACGGTTTAATAAGTCTGTCACTTTTCTCACTTCAACTTTTCCCTCAGAGCTGCTTCACATCTTATGCAGCCGCTGGATTACCTCAGTGTTTCCCACAAAAAAACCGCTACTCTGTCAGTGTAAAAAATGTACTATGGGGAGGCCCGGGTACAAATTCTTACTCAGCATGAAGCTCATTAGGAGATAGGCATGCGTGCGTGAGGGGTTTGGCTGCAGCTATTTCCTGCTTCCCTCCTTACAATGACACAAATACTGCTGCTAGATCCACGACAGCCAGCATGGTGTAGTTTTTAGTGTTAGACTAGGACTCCAGAAGACCTAGGTTCAAATCCCTGCTCTGCTACAGAAGATTGCTGGCCAGTCACATACTCTCAAACTAGTCTACCTCACAGGATTGTTGTGAGAATAAAATGGAGGAAAGGAGAACAATGTTATCAGGTTAGAGACCCTACTGGGGAGAGAGGCAAGGTATAAATGAAGTAAATAGATAAATCCAGGGCTTTTTTTCTGGGAAAAGAGGTGGCAGAACTCAGTGGGTTGCCCTCAGAGAAAATGGTCACATGGTTCGTGGCCCCACTCCCTGATCTCCAGACAGAGGGGAGTTTGCGGAGGGCAATTTCAACTCCCCTCTGTCTGGAGATCGGGGGGCGGGGCCACCAACCATGTGACCATTTTCAAGAAGTTCTGGAACTCCGTTCCCCCACGTTCCCCCTGAAAAAAAGCCCTGGATAAATCCAATACTGTCCTGCTGAAAGCTTGCAAGTTTTACATTTGCAAACATTTTGTGTGTTTATCTGCTCAAATATTACTTAGTCATCATTATTATTTTCCTTCAAACATTTTTTGCACTTTAAAAATGCTCCAAAACAGGAGAGATGAATAGCTTTATGACTGTAAAGTGGGACAATCAGTGCTGTACATGGTTTTGGAGGGGGGTGCTTTCACTGAGTGACTGTTCAAATTGTGCTTAAAACGAGAAAATAATTGCCCTCTCCCCCAATTCACTCCAGGAGAGAAGATGGTACAAAATACTCTTGCAAGTGGGCTCACACCTAACACGATTCTTCACATCTGTACATAACCTTGACAATCTTGGGCCACCATCTCCCCAGTACCCCCACTCTCACAGGGATAACAAAATGCCAAGAAAGCTACCCTGAGCTCCTCGAAGGAAAGACTGGACACAAAGGCAAAGAAGTAAAATGCGCAGAGTGAAGACATGCTTCCCTAAATACTCAGAGATATATGCTGAGGAATGGTGACTGGCCAGTGTGACCAATGTGATTCAGATATCACACTTAACGACAATTAAGGGAAAATGTGCTTGAATCTATCTTGCTGCCAGGCTTGCACATATGCTTAATGACGCACATACATCTTGCATGGAGAATCATAGCTCATCTCCAGTAACTGCTGATGTAGGAATGCAGGCAGGCTAGTTAACTAGAATCAATACCCCCTATATGCCCTAACTAGGATTCTAAACCTGGATTATACTCAAGTTTAGAATCCCAGTTACTGGGAGGGGAAAGAATTCTAGTTAGCCAGTAAGCCTCACGTTAGTAGCCTTTTAGGGCTCTCGTATTCCCTATCGAGATTTAAACTGTACTTCTCTTCTTGCTTCAGGCTGGTGCTCATGACTATTTCCCTTATTCAGCTTTACAGCCTACCTGAATGGCTTGGCATATAACTTCAACCATTATGAAATGAAGCAAGGGAGGAGGGGAGACAGAAGAAAAAGAAAAGACAGATCCCTCTTCCACAAAGATCTATGCTTGAAAATGAAATTTCTGCAAACAAGGACCAAATCCACCCCAGGAGATAGATAGGTACAATCCAGGAGATTCTCAGAGTGAAACAGGGGACTGTGCTCAGGAGTGGCCTAGGAAATGGATGTGGAGCAAGGGGGGGGGGGGAGGCTGGGGTACTTCAGGCCCTGCAGGGGTTACTCAGCTCAGCAGTACAAACAGTGGGTGAAACGTGTTGACAATGAGGGAAACAACAGCTGGCGAACTGACACCAATCTCCATTGTCAATTAAGGGTCTGAGTGGAGTGGCCCCTGAGGTATTGGCAGAATTACTAGAGCTTGAGTATGCTTGCTCTTGGCCACTAGTGGTTCTTTAGGACACAGGCCCATCAGGGAATTTCCCTGCAAGATAAATGGTCAGTCTGCCCCGATCATGCTGTTTTGCCTTCCCTAAAAGGGACTGTGGTGATATGAACAGGAATTATTTATATAGTGCCATCACTGAACACTGCCCTTTTTACATCAGGTAAATTAAAAGAAAATGAAAGTCAGGTCCCTGCCCCAAGGAGCTTATCATTGAAATTTCAACAAGGGGGAGACCAAGGGAAGAATGGTAGAGGGAACGAGTAAAAAAAGTCGGATGGAAGAGAACAGAGTTGTATGTAGTTGCGTTTTGTCTGAAGAGAAGATTTTGTCTGAAGAGAAGATTTTTCAGTAAAGGCTGTTTTCAAAAGACTAATACCATTTTTTAGAAACAAAATTAATGCACATAGACCACCAATCATTACATTTTGTATCTACAAACCAAGACTGCATAGTGAGGAGCGTTCTCTCAGCTATGGCGTAACTGTTAATACTATTAAGTAGTTTTTAGCAAGCGTCCTTGAGTTTAAGAACACAGAGCATTTTACAGGGTCAGATTTATGGACGAGCATCTCGTGCATAAACTGTTTTCTGCCCACCCCTAGCAGATAATGAACAAGATGGTACAAGGATGACAGGCTCCTCTCATACAACTAACGTTGGAGTTAATGGGCCCTTGCAGCAAAGAGTCTCTGGTGTAAGGAGAAGGGGGGGGGATGCTTTAACCTTCCCACTAATTTTCCCTGCAAAAGCATCCTTTCCTGGGAGTAATCTGTAATTCCTCCGAAGCCAATCTGAGATGGGGAAATATTGGCATGGGAGAACCAGTGGGCCTGGAGGGGAACAAGAATGGTTAAATTGCAGGAGGAAGGCAGAGGGCCCTCCCACAAGCCCCCATCCATTTGCCCTCCAAATAGCTAAGACCTAAAACTTGAGCCAAAGGAGAAGTAGCTGCCCCAGGAAATCTGTAAACCAACTAAACCAAATAAGCAGTTATCAAATTAGATTCTGCTGCTGTAGATCAGTATCTTTATTCCTATTATATATATAAAAACCTCGCCTTGTTCAAGGAACCGCTTCTTAATTTAGTAACTGAAAATCAATAGCCCATTAAGAGGAAACTAATTGCTATGGCTTCTCCCCCTGCATTGCCTTGGTAAACAAAGCAGCCAGCTAATTCACTATTAATTGTTCTGCCTTTGGAAAGAAGAAGGCATTAAGTTCCTTTTTTGCCTTGAGATGTGCTGGGTGAGAGCGCATTGTTGATGAAGTCATGGTTCTTGCCATTTAATAGCCAGGGGGAAACACTAATCTGGTGGCATCTGGTTTTTACTGGGCTGTAATAAGAGGGTTGGGGAGGATGGGTGGCAAAGAGAATGCTCCCTTGGAAAGTCAAACAAAAGATGCCTGATTGGTATCACCAGACAAAGAAGGCTGCCTGGCCAGAGAAGGCCATTTTTCTCAATGGGTTTAAAGGTGAGCTGCTCATTTCCTTTGGTTTTTCTTTCCTGTCATTTGCAATGCCAAAAAAAAAAAATCCCTCCCTGCAGAAGCTATTTCTGCTACGCTAAAAAAAAAAAACAGGTTTGTGACTCAGTGACAATTAGGTGACTTTGCAAAGGATGGAGGGAATCCCAACATGGTGAAGAAAGGGAGGGGGGAGGGAGGCCCACTGGCAATGTGAGCAGAACACCCCCCCCCCCCATGCTCAGCAAAGCTGGGTTGCTGTCCAGGGCCCCTGGATGCAGGAAGGACCCACTGAGCTGAGGTCCCCACACAACTCAATCCGTATCACGTTTCCCCAGTGCTTGGGGAGACATAGCTGGGATGGAATAAGAAGCTGTTTTGATTTTCCCTATTGCTGTCCTCCACAAACTACCACATTCTGACCACTTTGAACAAGCATTGACTGCCCCAACCTCAGAACCACATAAGGAGTGGGCAAAGTCCAGGTCTGACTAAAAGGCCAACCCTTAAGTTCTTACACAAGCACCTAGTACCTTTCTCAAAAGAAAAATGAGCTCCTAGAGGTTGGTTCAGAAGAAACCAGGGAGATGCTTTTCAAGGGGGAAAAAAAGATTTAAAAGGATGGCGGGGTAATGGTGGTGGTGACAAATCTGTTAGCCTTGAAAGTGCCTCAAGATTCCTTTTAAAAATTTATTTGGTTGTAATAGGCTAATACAATCATTCTTCTGCTACACAGAGGAAAGAGCTTTACTTGCTGGACTGGGGAGGTGGTGGAATAATAAAGAAAGAGGGCACAATGGGATGAAACCAGGGGACCCAACCCCATGTCCAAGAAGGGTAAAAGCTAGGGGGAACAGTTGACCTGGACCATATCGTTGAATATTGTGCATATCATCATTCTCCAGCAGACATTTGCCACTGGGTTATCCGGTGTGGACAAATCAATCCAGTTGCAAATAAGTGCTAGAGTACAACATCCAACAATGTATGGAGGCAGGCCATGGATGGCTAAGAGACAAAGGAGTGGCAAGTGGTGGGAGGTTGGAGCGCCAGACAAGTTGAGCCAGTGTAGCATAATGGTTAGAGTGTCTATCTAAGGCTGGGGAGTCCAAAGGTTCAAATCCCCCTTCAGCCACACAGCTTGCTGGGTGCTCCTTCAGCCAGTCTCTCTGCCTCACAGCCTAACCAACCTCCCAGGATTGCAGTGAGAATCAAAGGAAGGCAGAGTGAACTGTGTCTGCCATCCTGAGCAAATTTGGTGGCGGCGGCAGCGGTGGCGGCGGCGGCGGCAGCAGCAGGGGTGGCGGATAAAAATATGATGGGTTTCTTTATTGTGAAAACTTTCAACCCAAAATTAGGCTCTCAATGTGGCTTGCAAACATAACAACAAAACACTAAAACCACACTGAAAACAGCAAACAGAAATACCATTTTAAAGTACAGGACAGAGAACAGAAGATTTCATTTTAGGGGGGCAATCCCACCTAAGCATCCTGTGAAACTAAAACCCATGCAATGGGTTATTTTCAGGATTACTATTTCAAAGCACAGGTGGGAAAAGAATTACACATGACCACTCCATGTATCAACAGCTCCTCCTCCCCATCCTGGTAGCACAAACATACCCTCAGCCATCAATCATGGATTGCAGCTGGCACACATACCTCCACCTGCTGGCAGATCTGTATCAGTTTGGCCATCTGGTTTTCTAGTTCGCTATTGCGCTTAACTAGGTTGGTGAGGTTCATCTCCAGTGTTTGCTGCCAACACAGAAAGGAGAGGGGAGACAAAAAAAATCAAAAATAAGCATCAATAGGTCATAGAAAGCAGGTCAACTAACCAATGTTTCCCAGTGACTCTAATGCAGAGTATCAAAGTATCAGAAAGGTCAGCAAATCAAAGAATCCAGCAACACATAGGCCTGAAAATTCTACAGCTGGATTTAATGAAAACAAATGTGTTCACACCCATTCTAGACACAGAACAAGAGAAGAAATTGATTCACTCATAAAGCATTCCCCATTTATTTATGGATGGATGGATACCAAAGCACATATCACCTACAAGCTCCCCTACTACTGGCTGAGTGAAAATGATGCCATGGAATGTTTAGGAGCATTCAAATATCCAAAGGAAAAGGTGAAGCAACTGAAGGTGACAAGGTAGTTGAAGGAAAAGGGCCAGCACAGGAATGTGACAGTGAAAAGAACTAATGAAGCTTTTATATGGAGTCAGCTGATGGTTTAGCATTGTGTTTTCTGATTGGCAGTGGCTGTTCTAGATCTGCTGCTGTACTATTGTAGTTAAGTGGCTGGTTTGCAAATCAGCACTCTGCTAGTTCGACTCACACCACTGCCATGAGCTCAGCAGGTGGCCTTGGGTAAGCCACTCCACTCAGCCCCACCTCCCCAGTTGTATTATAGGGTCTTTGTTCACTGCACTGAGAATGGCACTAATCTGTCCAGTCGTTCTCAATCTTGTTCACTAGAATATCCTAATTAGAGATGCTGGAAACTGGACTGGGAGCTTGGACATGCAAAGTATGTACTCCACTCACTGAGCTTTTTCAGCCGAATATTAAAATGTTCATGAATGTGACATAACATCTAGATCTGAGTGGAGGATTGGAGGAAGAGACCGAAACCTGAAAGGCCAAGGTTGAAATCCCTACTCTGCCAACTGAATGCCCTCAGGCCTGTCACACACTCAGCCTAACTTTCTTTACAAGGTTGCTGTGAGGATAACATGAGAAGAGAACTATGCATATCGACCTGAGCTCCTTAAGAGAAAGGGCAGGATACAAGTGGGATAGCCAGACAGAAAGGAGGACTGAAGGACATGGAGAAATGAAAACACGAAGCTACCTCATACTGAGTAACCATATTGGTTCATCTAGCACAGTACTGTCTGAATGGGAGCAGATCTCTTGGCTCTCAGGCAGAGAAGGTTCATTCTCATCATCTAAATGCCTTAAACTGGAGCTGCCATCGACTCACTGCATATGCTCTGCCCGGTGCCAAAGAAACAAAATCACAGTCCTTAAACAGCAGTGTCCATTATGAAGCGAACTTTGTATCCAGGCCATGAGGGCTTGAATCAGGAATCTAAGAGCAGGAGATAGAAAACTACCCTGGAAAGAAATATAAGCTTATAGGAACTGAAGGAACAAGGAGAAAGGCAGGGCAGTAAACTTCACACAAGGCTTAAGGGTAGGAAGGACCACGAACTGTGTTCAGAATTAGACAAGGAAGATTTGGTACGTGGGAGGCAGTGGGCCAGAGATCCAGGCAACTGCAGAAACCACAAGAAAGGAGGAAGCTAAATTTGCTAACCAGTTAGTCTTTGCCTGCTGGTCTACAGTGGTAGCGATAACTAGTAATGTCTTTTATCAGCATATGTTGGCAAAACAGGACCATCTTTGCTAAGGAGAATGAATGGCTTTAATATGTATATTAAACGACAGGGATGAATACAACTGTTCATGATCCTAGGCATTCTCTTTCACTTTAGTGTCCTTGGTTTTATGACCAAAAATATTCAAAACCATGTCAAAAATAGGAGGCTGTGGAACTGGAATTTGTTAGTGAATCTGACTATGCTTCCCATATTGAAATAAGGATTATGTGAGGTTCTATTAGTACAAAATAAAATAACCATTTTGTATTTGCTGCTGAAGAACTTGTTTAGCATTCATGCTTTGTTGCTCCAGTAAATATTCAGATTATGCATTTTATTCCTGTTTGCCCCCCAGCTACCAGGATGTGGTTTTTCTGTCTCCGGTATCTCCAGTCATAGATTTATTGTACTCTGCGATAAAAAGAAAATAAATATATTCTGGGCCAAAGTAACTCATGCCTTTGGTTTTCACCTTGTTAACTTTGTTTATCTTCTACTGAACTTTCATCCGCCACTTCTACAAATCCAAGGATGCTATCGCCAGAGAAACCTCGCATCATAATGCACCAGTCAGCTTCTTTATTAAAGCCATAATATTATTCAAATTTTGATATAAACATGTCAATCAATAAAAAGTAGTTTGGAACAATTTACCATATGCATGTTCTCAATCCCCTTTACAATCTTCTGCAAAAGTGCCTCACTTTTTCCGATTTCAGACCATGTTGGATTTAGTTCTCTAATTACAGGAGGCCAAGTTGGTGAAGAACCAGGGGGTGGGGACTGTGGGTTTCATTAAGAGTCTCCTACTTTCCCCTTCATCATTCAAGTGCTAGTTGAATGTATGAAAGATATCCATTAATATCTCTCTACGCATAACAAAAGAAAAAATCGTATGAGCAGACAGGCAGGAGCGAAGAAGACAGAAAACAAAGGAAAATAAAAAGGGGGAAAACACTACCAGATGGTCCTCAATGCTGCCTCTTTTTATAAACCTCCAAAGAACTGTTTCAAAGAACTTTTTTTATTCATAGACATATTTGCATTAAAATAAAATACATTTTAAAAGGTAGCTTTAATCATCTTTTTCTTGTCATCAAGTTGCAGCTGACTTATAGTGACTCCTTAGGGTTTTCAAGGCAAGAGACGAACAGACGTGGCTTGCTATTGCCTGCCACCTAGACTTCCTTGATGGTCTCCTATCCAAGTACTAACCAGGGGAGCTAGTCTGTGCAATCCAGATCAGGGCTTAATCTTCATGAACCCACAAAATCCAAGAAGCCGAGGTACCTCCAAGTTTTAGACACCTTCATCAGCTCATGAATTAGCTCTGCTTTTCTCATGAGTTGCCCGTACAAATATTTGAGCCTGAGAAAAAACGTTCCCCACAATGTTTTCAAGCTAACACTTCACAGTTAGGGTCCCCCTGGCATAGAGGGTTCCTATGTACTGGCATACTTGTAGGCTTGGATTGGCAATGACACATGATGGACAATCCCAGCCCTTGAGGACAGAAGTAATCCATCTCAGGTGGATTTCAAAGGGGAGAGAAAGAATAAGTTGAATTATTGGTAGTGATTACAGACCAAAATCACACATGTATTTAGAGGAATGAGCCATGTTAGTCTGTAGTTGCAAAATAATAAAGAGTCCAGTAGCACCTGGATTACTGGACTCTTTACACATGTATTTGTAAACTTGTTGGAAGACTGACATGAACTGAAGGATTAAGGTTCCAGCACAGCATATCAGTTCTGAAATATGGTACATGTTCATTTAAAACTGCTTGCTTTGAAAGTATCATTACCTCCATTTTCTCAACACCAGGATCATTTACAGATTTAACTAGGGACTCCCATGAAGGCAAAAGGAAATTATACCTGTATGAAGCCCCCGAAAGCTGCCTGGTTCCAAGTTGGGTGAAAACTACTTCCCCCAAGTCCTATGTATTCATACCCTGAGCAACTGAAAGCTCCAGATGGGGATCTGGCAGTTACGCTGTAGGAGGATTCTCAGCCTTGAGAAGTTGGGCAACTGGTCATGAATTCTCCATTGAATAGGCAAGAGAAGGGTGTGATGTCTGCAGGAGACACACAACCCGTAACAAAAAAGACCAAGCCAAAATCCCCTTTGCCAAGTATCCAGAGGAGTTAGCCGTGTTAGTCTGTAGTAGCAAAATCAAAAAGAGTCCAGTAGCACCTTTAAGACTAACCAATTTTATTATAGCATAAGCTTTCGAGAATCAAGTTCTCTTCATCAGTTTTGATCAGGCATCTGATGAAGAGAACTTGATTCTCGAAAGCTTATGCTATAATAAAATTGGTTAGTCTTAAAGGTGCTACTGGACTCTTTTTGACTTTGCCAAGTAGTAATCACAAAACAAGAAGTCAGTGAAGTGTGGACAATCCTACATAAGAAAGGCATAGTTCATTTCCTGCCTCTTTGGCTTTATTTTCTAAAAAGTATTCAGAGGGTTTTTTCCATCTCCAAACTGGAAAGATTCCCCTTCTTCCTCCAATATTTCTGGATTTTCCCATTCCTTCACATCTCTAGAACGAGAATTTCAGCAATCCCTGAAGCCTTGAGGAGCACTGCTAATCCCCAATCTCCACGTAGATTCTCTCACAAAACTTCTTCCTTGCCTATTCCAGAGCTGTTGTAGGAGCTATGAAAAGGGCCAAGGCATCTGCTGTCAACAAAGATATGAAAAGGCTGGACTCGACTCTCCGTGACGCAAACTGTTCTTGAACAAACAACAGCATTTCAGCATTCTTTAACTGCTGCAAGCAGCAGAAGTGAACTGACATGTGACTTCTCGCTGCAGGTCACCGTTAATGCAAGCCAGGGATGTGGAAAAAGCAAACGTTGTGAGTTCTCGGAGTTTGGCCTTCCCCGATAGCATTTTCAGGAAACAGTGGTATTGTCATACATTAAGGGGCAGCTCTGGCATACCAGACAAAAGGTGGATTCAGGCCAGCAACTGAGGTGGCAAATGCAAGCCAGGCGTGAGTAAGCAAGAGCAGTGCATGATGGGAGCCAGGCCTTTACCAGCAATGTTTTTGCATGGGAAAAAAAGCTTGAGAGAAAGACAGTCTAATGGCTATCCTAGCACACCCAGGATCTCCTCCTGACAGACCAGAATGAAGAGAGAATCCCTGGGCACATCTCCAGCACAAAAAGCTGGCTCCTCAAGCGGAAATTCATAATTGTCACAAGTTACCAAAAAGAGCACAGAAGTAATTTGTGACTCATGATTGACAACTGCTAGATTGGAACGATACCCTCCAGGTGAAGAGAAGAGGTTTTGCACGCCTGCTTCTGCCTGCTGCCTTATTATGCTAACTGTTGGTCGGCTGCTACCTCTGCAGCGACACATTTATTTATCCAATATTTGTAAGCAAAAATACAACCAGGACCAGTAAGGAGAGGCACAGAAAAAACCCATTTGAAACATGTATTGTCGAAGGCTTTCACGGCCGGAGAACGATGGTTGTTGGGGGTTTTCCGGGCTGTATTGCCGTGGTCTTGGCATTGTAGTTCCTGACGTTTCGTCAGCAGCTGTGGCTGGCATCTTCAGAGGTGTAGCACCAAAAGACAGAGATCTCTCAGTGTCACAGTGTGGAAAAGATGTAGGTCATTTGTATCTACTCAGGAGGGGTGGGGTTGAGCTGAGTCATTCTGTAAGAGTTTCCCAGGGTGTGGAATGCTAATGGCGGGAGGCTTCACTGTAACCTGAGGAGGTTCTTTTGCATATGGATTGGTGCTTGATGTGCTAATCTTCTCTGCAGGGCTATTGTCGGGTGTGGAGTGTTTTGTTGGCCTGGTGTTTTTCAGAACTGGAGCCCATGCTCTGTTCATTCTTAAGGTTTCTTCTTTCCTGTTGAAGTTTTGCTTATGCTTGTGAATTTCAATGGCTTCCCTGTGCAGTCTGACAAAGTAGTTGGAAGTGTTGTCCAGTATTTTGGTGTCCTGGAATAAGATACTGTGCCCTGTTTGAGTTAGGCTATGTTCAGCCACTGCTGATTTTTCAGGCTGTCCAAGTCTGCAGTGTCTTTCATGTTCTTTTATTCTTGTCTGGATGCTACGCTTTGTTTACATCGGGACCACAAAGCGTAGCATCCAGACAAGAATAAAAGAACATGAAAGACACTGCAGACTTGGACAGCCTGAAAAATCAGCAGTGGCTGAACATAGCCTAACTCAAACAGGGCACAGTATCTTATTCCAGGACACCAAAATACTGGACAACACTTCCAACTACTTTGTCAGACTGCACAGGGAAGCCATTGAAATTCACAAGCATAAGCAAAACTTCAACAGGAAAGAAGAAACCTTAAGAATGAACAGAGCATGGGCTCCAGTTCTGAAAAACACCAGGCCAACAAAACACTCCACACCCGACAATAGCCCTGCAGAGAAGATTAGCACATCAAGCACCAATCCATATGCAAAAGAACCTCCTCAGGTTACAGTGAAGCCTCCCGCCATTAGCATTCCACACCCTGGGAAACTCTTACAGAATGACTCAGCTCAACCCCACCCCTCCTGAGTAGATACAAATGACCTACATCTTTTCCACACTGTGACACTGAGAGATCTCTGTCTTTTGGTGCTACACCTCTGAAGATGCCAGCCACAGCTGCTGACGAAACGTCAGGAACTACAATGCCAAGACCACGGCAATACAGCCCGGAAAACCCCCAACAACCACCATTTGAAACAATTTAGATATCTGCGGACACACGGTGGCCTAATATTTCTGGCCATCAATAATTAAAGTAACACTGTATTTCCATTAAAAAAATATGCAATTCCACTCAGAGAAAAAAAAATGTTTTATAGCAAACTGCTCACGGCCTGTTGTGTGATGTGTTGTGAAAATGATATCTCATTAATCTTTCAAGTCCAGAGGCAAAGGAGGATCCCCAGTGGAGCTTTCACTCAAGTCTGACATGGAACAGAAACTCAAATCTTCCAGAAAGACTTCATAAAACAAGGTCCTCCAATACTTTCACACACTTAACTATGGAAGGTAATATACAATTAAAAGGACTTTAATTTCAAAGCCCCCCAAACTGGGATGCTGTGGGGACTCTGTGCTCCTGCAGACATACAAAGCTCCCTTATATGGAGTCAGAGCAATGGCCCATCAGAGCAAGTACTTCTACTTCGGCTGTGGCTCTCCAGGTCTGTCGGGGAGGGGGTCCTTTCTCAGCCCTGTTACCCTGGAGTTGCCGGGAATTTAATGTGGGACCTTCTGAATGCAAAGCAAATTATCTTCTGTTTAACAGTGCCCATCCTACAGTCAAATATTCCGTGACGTCAAACATATTTACCTTTTATTTACTGCATTAGGGAGGTCATATGAGGCAAGGGTAAGTATCCCTTGCTCCAAAGCTCTATGTGAGTCAGCATTACTCATGTGCACACACCGCTCCTTTAGGAGAAGCCATTCCCTGCTCTGCAATTATCTAAGGTGGTGGTTTTTAAAATTTCAGAAGTTGGATTTCAAACTTTTGGGACCGACTGGCAAAGTAACGAGGCCCTACTCCCCCCCCTCCTCTGACATAAAGTGCTGGAATCTTACACTGCTTAACAAAGAACAAGTTTTTATTCTTATTTAATGTCTAATATTTATGAATATATATAAGTACTGAGCAACGAATTAATAATATGACCAGCAAATTTGCCATTCTGCCTCATCAAGAGTATAACAGGAGGGCAGCGTCCCCACTTTGTGGTTTCTTTTCTTCTAAAGGAGGAAGCAAAAAGTAAACACAGAGAAGCCCTCGTAGTGACACAAGCCACAAAATACCAGAAGTCATCATTATAACTAGTCTATGACCAAGCCCATTGTTACGACCCTTTCTTTCTCTAGGGTAGATTTTGCCTTTTATCTTTCCCTTAACACCTTCTGGGTAGTTTGCTGCCACCAGGAATATTATATTCCAAGGTATTTTATTTAAGTTTTCCCTTTTGTAACGTGCCTAAGCGTCAGGCTTCTTCGTGGTTCTATGTGGCCCTGAGGATAGGAATGGGATATAGCAATGACAGCCACTCTGGGACATAACAAAAAATAAACTTTTATTTTTTCAAGAAGCGTATCGGTTTCATAAACGTAGTTCTCAGTTCTTAAAGTTACTTCATTTACTCTCATTCACACAGATCTCTTCTAAGGCTTCACACACAGCCTCTTTCTCTGACTCAATATTTCTCTCACAGACGTGCTTAAAGTTACTAAGGCAGCACACAGCTTGCCTGCTTTCTCTAGACTCAATATTTCTCTCACAGAAATGCTTAAAACTCCTCAGGCAGCACACAGCTGGCCTCTCTTTCTCTAACTCTTATTCACAGAAATATTAAACCTGCTCAGGCAGCACACAGCAGGCCTCTCTTTCCCTGACTGAGTGTCCTTTCACAAACATGCTCAGTTCAGGTTCCACACAGGTTATATTTCTCTGGCAGCACACAGCTAGCCTGCTTTCTTCTGACTAAAACTTTGCTCTCTTCACTCTCAGGGCTAAGCCACAAGTGACGCTTGACACTAGTTGGACACATGTCAGCTTCCCTCAAGCTTTGATGGGAAATGTAGGCATCCTGGTCTTGCAGCTTGGCTCTCCGACTGCTGTCCAATGGACTTTTCAACTGTCATTTGTCCAACATTCCCCCAAGCTGCCTACATTTCCCATCAAAACTTGAGGGAAGCTGACAAATGTCCAGCTAGTGTCAAGCGTCACTTGTGGCTTAGCTCTCAGTCTCCAACTGCATTCACTCCACCCACACTCTCAGTCATCAACCAATCATATCACTCACTCATCCCTCTCCTTCACCCCACCCTTCACCTAGCTCAAACCAAGCATTTAAAGATACATGCACACATTTACTTGAAATCATTACATCCATTCACTGCAAATACTGTGGGGAGGAGGGACCTCTATGTTGGGCAATGCTCCATCAAGCTTCGACAAGGACAGAGGGTGAAAAGATGGGACAGTTTGAACGTCCGGGAGAAGATAGTCATTTCAGTAATTAGCATTGTTCTTTGTGTTCTTTGCTACTATTCTTATGTTAAGGCTTTAAATATATGTGACCGTTTTTTCTGGACAATATTTAACCAAGGTTGGTTTTGCATTATTCGCTTATTAGGCTCATTAAATTCACACTGCAGAACAATAGAGATGACCTACATAAAGATCCATTCCTTTCTGCAACCAATATGGGAAAGATGGGGAAGGGAGCAGAAGGCTACTAAAACTCACCAAATACCCTTTAATACAAAAAACTAGGGGGGGGGGTCTAGGAGGAATTGAAGGGGAAGGGAAATCCCATTTCACCCTTCCCTCTCTACTCAGAGCAGCTTCAGCTCCCACTCCACTATCTGTACTTCTTGTAGGACAATGCAGGGCAGTTGGCAACCAAAAATGGGGGCCAAAAGCTCATGAGATCACCTTGCAAGATTCCAGGCACCATTTTCACTTACCTTAGAAGCCACACCATTTCTCAAGGTGAAGGGTATAATAATCCTGGGGTGTAATTTAGAATTTGGGGGGGGGGGGTTGTATACATGGGAGCTATGCCCAACATATGGAATTTTCTTGTGCCCATCATTCCCAGCATGAATGGGCCAGGGAACCAGCTAGAATTAAGCCAAGATACCTGTGCTAATGTATCATGCAGCACTATAGTTAAGACTAGCTATGGTTAACATAACCAGCTGCAAGCCCTTGTTTCCAGTCCTGGCTTGTTGGACCTTAATTAACCACAGTTAGTGAACACATTGTAGAGGGAGTAGCCATGTTAGTCTGCAGCCGCCAACAGACTTGTGGCATCCTAAAGACTAACAAATTTATTGCAATACAAGTTTTTGTGGGACAAAAAACATTTTAGTCAGCGGAGTGGTCAGCATTCAGATGGTCAAGTGAACCATAGTAGTTTCATTATGTTTTGAGTGACAGCTGAACCTATTAATGGAGTTTTTGCTCTAAACGTAAGCTCTTGCTGCACACGTGAAATTCTCAAGGATACTGTGCCAAGTATGTACATATTTACTTTGCAGAAATATCCAATATATCATTAACAGAGAATTTCATCATGGGCTGAAAACACAGAATTTCCGATTATAAAAGATGATTCTTCTGGCTGCCAAAGCAGCTCTAAAGCACCTGATGCTTAGGAAATGCCCAGGCAACAGGTGCATAGGATTAAAATATTACAAGTAAGGTGTAATTAGCAAAATAGATTAATCTTGCCTTCTGCATCTTGCCAAAACTGGACAACCTGAAAACATTTGACCCAAAACTGGCATTAGATTCACAGCAAAGCCCATAAGCATCATTTCTAAGTCCCTTACATCTATGTACTCGTTAAATCACAATACCACGGAGATGAAGAAAGATCGTGCAATTTAGCAAAGCAACAATGTACGTGCAACAGCTTAAAAAAAAAAACCAATACCACCCCTACCCTGGTGAGATCCCCACAGGAAAAGAAAAAGCCAAAGGCCAGTGACGCTTTAATGGAAGCAAAGGGCACACGCAAAATGTTTGCTGTTTTCATTAAGCTGAAGCTGCTGTTCTAAAAACAAACCAAATATTGATCATAAAAAGCCAGCTGGTTACAGTTCTTTGCCATCATGTTTTCTTACAGCTTGCTGCTATTAAGAGCATAATTTGACTAAAAACACTAAACATTTCACTTGCTAATTATCTCTCTCATCGCTGGCTTGGCGGTTTAGAAGTTCCAAGCTTTGAAATTGGAACAGATCCTCCTTTAATGTTCTAATGCGGTTAATGAAGGAAAATTAGTGGGGAGAATTCTCCAAGAAGCAAGATACCAAAAACAAAAAATTTGCAAGGAGTCTCTTTTTCTTCCCGAATGATTTAATAGACGTTTCTGTCTGGAAACCAGGATGTGTTATGCTGAACATCAATTCACTCAAGAGGAAAACAGCCATTGAAGTGAAAAGCAGTTGGGTCCTTCTCGTTAGAGGATCAGAGAAGTGAAGATCCAAGTCTTGTTGCAATCATTGCCTTGGCCCTCCTTGCGGAGAGCAAGTCTGTATGACATCTGTTACTCAGGGCAAAACTACAAGTGACGCCTGACACAGGTTGGACACTTGTCAGCTTCCCTCAAGTTTTGATGGGAAATGTAGGCAGCTCGGCGGAATGTTGGACAAGTGACAGTTGAAAAGTCCGTTGGACAGCAGTCGGAAAGCCAAGCTGCAAGACCAGGACACCTACATTTCCTATCAAAACTTGAGGGAAGCTAACAAGTGTTCAACCTCTGTCATCTGTCACTTGAAGCTTGGCCCTCAGAAGAACCCTGTGTCAAACTGAATTACCACAGTTTCTGGTCAAATCGCGGTGTGTGTGTGGGGGGCGCTCCTGGTGTAAACTGGGAGCGACAGTTGCTCAGAGGTAAAGATCTCAGGTAGCAGGTATTTAGAAAACATCATTCTTTGCTTGAGACCCGAAAGAGCCATGGCCAGAATAGGCAATAGTGAGCTAGGCAACTTCCTATGTGCTTGTCCTGTCACAATGGTGTGGGGATTAGAAAAGCTGCATCTGTTGAAATTTCCTCTTCTAAGGCTGCTATATAACAAGGGTTCAGGAGCTTCATCTTCTTTTCCATCCAGTCATCCCACATTCAGAACTCTAAAACAGACAACCTCTACTTGCCCCCATTTCCCCTAGGGGCTTGTTCCAATGTGAATTCTCAAAACTGCTAATGCTCACTATGATTCTTTAAAGAAAAAAAGAAAAGATTCTGTAATGATGAGACTAAACCCACAGTTTTTAAAAAGGCCCCCAGTCCTCTTGATTGTGGATAAAAACTCAAAAACATGGTTCCAGTATACCCCAAAGGCACATAAAGAGAGAGACTGACACGAGTCTTTGAAAACTCATTCTGGGGCTGGGCGTGGGAGTCTGCCTGAGGGTTTTTCAGTGAAAACATTTTCATGTTTGCTGAGGGTGTGTGAAAAAAATGTATTCAAAGCCACAGGAATACAACCAAGTATTCAAAAGAGCCACAGTGCCACAAACAAGGACACTCTTTTACACCTCCCTTCCAGAGCCAGGCAGGGGCCTTCCTAAGATCACAGTTAGGATCCTACAAAGCCTGGTAACCTTCAACTACCCAAACTTAACCAGGTTTTGCAGGAAAGTCCTGGTTCTTCTTGGTTTCAATCCATGACCTTCTGGTCGGCTAAGAGTCCTTCTGGTCAGCTCAGTGCCAATCTGGGACATGCTGCCAACAACACAGTAATGTGATCCTGCCCGTCTCAACCAGGGATGTATGCTCTTTTTCAGCTCTTTTTACTGCTTGCAAGAGATGCACCAATCATGTTAGAGAATGTGTACATTTTATGGGGAAAATTCAACACAAGATTTTCAGAATGGAGAAATGAAACAAACACGGATTTCTGAGCTGCACCAGCATGGAGGAAAAATGGACTGTTCCTGGTCTCAACATTCACCTGGAAAGGGCCATCAAGTCACAGTCAAATTATGGCAACTTCTGCTGGAGTTTTCAAGGCAAGAGACTAACAGAAGTGGTTTGCCCCTGCATAACACAAACCTGGCCTTCCTTGGTGGTTCCCCAACCAATGACTACTCAAAGCCAAGCCTGTTTAGCTTCCAACAAGATCGGTCTAGCCTTGGCTATCCAGGTGAGATTTTCCACTCCATCCTGCAATAAAAATGTGTCAGACGGCAGCTTCTACTTCTTCTACTTATGTAAGTGCAGAACGGTCCCCACCTCTTAAGTGGACTCAATATTGTTCATAACAACTTACATATATCACTGTCTGGGGTCTGGGTCCCAGCCCCCAGACTTGCCAGGAGGGAACAGTGGGAGGCAACCGGGAGGCAGTGGCCCTACCACTCCAGCCAGCAACCAGGGCCAGAACCTGCCCACTCCAGGGGGAAGGGGCGAAAGGCCAAAGCCTCAAAGGGCTGGAGGGAGCAGGAGGAGACCAGCCAGTCCCACCCTCCAGGGGGAAGAGAGGGGGCTAAGCAGGCCAGAGGAAAAGGGCCAAGGCAGGGGGAATAGGGACCCAGCAGCAGCCCAAACAGAGCCCTTACCAGCCAAGGAGGAGATGCAGCCGCTACAGCCCAGAGCCACACCCCAGGTAGAGGACAGCAGCCTGGCTCAGGAGTTGCTAGGAGCCAAGCCCCTCCAGGTGGAGCTGCCACAGGCATTCCAGGGGAGGTGATGGGCAGCCCCACCCAGCAGCAATGAGCAGGCAGCCCAGAGGCTGGCCAGGGCAATTCCTCGCAAGCAAGGCCAGGTAAGTTCAGCAGCGCAGAAGCCGGCTGGGGCAGCTCCTCGTGAGCAAGGCCAAGGAGACCTCAGCTGGGGATGGCTCGCATTCAACCCCACCCTGCCAGCAAGGCAAGGAAGCCAAGAAGGGATTAGTGGTAGGAGGGAAACACCTGAGGGAAGGCACAGCTGGGCCAAGTCAGGAGAGGGAACAAGCCTAGAAGGAGGGTGGGGCAGGGCGGGGCAAGGAAACCCTATATAAGGTGGCTAGGAAGAGCTCTGAGGTGGTGGGTGTGAGTAAGGAGCGATGGCGTGGAGGGAGAGCAGAGCAGTGTGAGAGCAAAGGCAAGGAGGAGAGTGGGAGAAGGAGGAGGAGATGGCAGAGGCCAAAGAGGGCGAGTGGCCCAGGTTGAGCAGGCCAGCAAGCGGATTGAGAGGGAGTCTGGGTGAGGTATACCGCCCCTCCTTCCACAGAACAGGGTCCTGCAGAATCCCTGGCCCCCCTTTGACGTCAGGAGCAGACCGCCCAGCGCCCCGCCCAGCAGCAGCCGCTGCAAGCCCTGACAATCACATCCCAGGAGACGAGAGCACCTGGCATAGGTGCTCCCCAGGAAACTGTGTATTCATTTTACTAACTTTAGAAGGATGGAAGGCTGAGTCAACCTTGAGCCGGCTACCTGAACCCAGCTTTCACAAAGATCGAACTCAGGTCGTGAGCAGAGCTTGGGGTACAATACTGCAGCTCACCACTCTGCGCCATGGGGTTCTTTGGGCTAAGGCATACACAAGGGTGAAAGGCATGGTGGGTATGACTCATCTCCCAGCACCAGAGCCATCTAGCTCCATAGATAAGCTGGTGGCCTTAGGCAGAGAACAAAGGATAAGAACATAAGAACATAAGCAAAGCCATGTTGGATCAGGCCAGTGGCCCATCCAGTCCAACATTCTGTCACACACAGTGGCTAGAAATCCAGTGCCATCTAAAGGACTGTCAGTGAGGCCACGACACCAGAAGCCCTCCCACTGCCTTCCTTCCAGCACCAAGACAACAGAGCACCACCTCCCCACAAAGAGAATACCATCTATCTCCTGTGGCTAATAGCCACTGATGGACCTCTGCTCCATATATTTGTCCAGTCCCCTCTTGAAGCTGGCAATGCTTGTAGCTGCCACCACCTCCTGTGGCAACGAATTCCATGTGTTTATCACCCTTTGTGATAAACACATGGACGTCAAAGGGGGGCCAGGGATTCTGCAGGATAGATTTACTCCTAAGCCACAGCGCATGAAAGATGAGATGAGAAAGCGCAGGTCTTTCTCCTGGGATAGGAAAAGAAAGATGATCCACAAAGGGCGGATAGTGCAAAGAGGAAAAATCCCTGGATGCAAGAAAGAAGCTCTCTTATTCTCCAGACCCTTTTAGCCATCTTTTCTTCTTGCTAGGATCTCTCACACACCAATGCTCCATTGCAATGGCAGCCATGGTCACATTTTACTGAGTGAAAGGGAGAAACCCCACACTATGAATCTAAGGTAATGGATAACTCTGAAACTTGAACCTTCAAGAATGAACAACCCAACCTTACTCTGGTTGTTGTGGATTTTCCGGGCTGTATAGCCGTGGTCTTGGCATAGACCATGGCTATACAGAGACCACAGATATACAGCCCGGAAAATCCACAACAACCATCATTCTCCAGCTGTGAAAGCCTTCAACAATAAATTATAACCTTACTCTGTCTATCTTTTAGGATATGTACAGTGTTACAGGTTAGAGGACTGCATTTAACTCACTCATACCGTTGTGATTTCATAATGCTGGGTGTACCTGTTATTTCTTTATTACATTCTTAACATCTTGAACGTTAGTAGACTGATCTCTGTATCCACACTGAGTTCAATTCAGTCACGCTTATCAAGGCCGGGTAAGGGGACAGGGCCGTGGTTGATCCCTCTATCCTCACAGTGAGGAAGTGCATTTGGTCATCCCTGTGTTAACTAGCACAAGCGAAGCAGGAGATTTGAAGACGAGCCAGAGCCTTTAAGGGGCAACACAACTAAGCATGCTGGAGTACTAGTTCTTCAGCAAGTGATACTTTTAATGACTAGTTGGTGGCAGATTGAGAGAAGTCGGTTACACCAGGAGTAAGGAAGAGAGGAGCCTCACTAGTTTGAGACCTAGGACAGCCATAGAACTCCCAAGCTCCCGTTTCCCCACAGCAACCAACATCATTCTCACAGTTACATCTGGCTTATAAACTGGCCCCTTATTTAGACTGAGACTACTGATTTGAGCAGGCTGATCCAGACTAGATTACTGCAATGCACTGTATGTAGGGCTGCCTCTGAAGACTTCTCAGATGCTCCTAATGGTGTAGGATGCAGCAGTAAGACTCCTGTTTGGAGTCAGCACTTGGAACATAACGCCAGCGCTGCATCAACTATATTGGTTTGCCTATCTGCTTCCAGACCCAGTAAAAATGTCTGGTTATCACTTTTAAAGCCCTTTATGACCTGGGACCCTCATACTTCTTGAACCACATCTCTCAACGTACTTTCACCTGCCTGTTGTGCTCGTCAGAGCCTGCTCTGGATGGTACCTTCAACTAGGATGGTCCATTTGGCAAGAGTTAGGCATTTTCTCCAGTGTAACCATTCCTCTGGAATGGCTTCCCAGGGCAGTTATGGTGGCCACCTTGCTGCATTCAGGAAGATGCGCAAGTCATTCCGTTACAAAGGTGTAAGGAGCAGGCCGTTCCACCAAATGCAGAGTAAAACTTTGGTTCAAGCTTCACGTCTTGCAAGAAATCTTACTAGGCCTGTTTGCTGGGAAAGGCACAGCTCTGATAATTAATTGCACCTGAACTGCTTTCTACCTGCTAAAGAGTGACCTTGAAGGTGATCAGTGTCTGCCACTGATCTCAGCTCTTCCCATACTCCCTAAACTTTCACACTAAGGTAATGTCCAATTAAGAAATGTGCCCTGAATAGTCCCCTGAGTGGGCTGACCGCCCCCTCCACTTCTGAAGAAGCCTCTCTGTTTCTAGGCAGTTTACCATTCCATTCCACCATCCTATACTCTGACCAGCCTTGCGATCTTGAAACCACTACCAGCTACGCAAGAGGAGAGCTTCTAGCTCCACGCCATCTCCAGGATGCCTAGAGTGAGTTGGCATGGATGGACTTGGGTAAGAACAACTGGCTTTGGAATCAACTCAGAGAAAGTTTAGTCAGTCAGCAAGTAGTATTTTAGCCAGTCAGGACACAGATCAGCAAGCTGTTATTTGTTTTTGCCTCGCCTAAATGCTTTCATGAGCAGTTTCTGCCCAGCACACACTCCTATGTTCCTTCTTTAATAAACTCCTAATACATTTTACCAGCCTGTCTCCAGTAGGGTTGCCAGCCTCCAGGTGGTGGCTGGAGATCTCCTGGAATTACAACTAGTCTCCAGTTCAGCTGGAGAAAATGGCTACTTTTGGGGGTGGACTCTATGGAATTATGCCATGCCAAGGTCCTTTCCCTCCCCAAACCCTACTTTCTCCAAGTTTCTCCAGGTTTCACCACCAAGATCTCCAGGAATTTCCCAACTTGGAGCTGGCAACCCTAGTCTCCAGTGTTGCTTGCTAAGGAGGTACACACACTCATAAAGAACCCAGGAAGCAGGGGTGCTTCAAACAAACAACCAGAGCTCTGAGAGGCCCCTAGGAGTCTTGAGTGGCCAGGAGAGCCGGTGGGAACGGGGGACGAGAGACTCTGGGTCGATACAAAAGGGTATTTGGTGAAGGGTCTTTGGCTACTTCAACTACATCAGCTTTTAACTGTGTTTAATTGCACATTGTTTTTATCTTGTTAGACTCTTATGATGTTTGTGCCCAGCTACTTCAGCTGTTTTGTTATCTGCCTTAAGTGTGCAGGAGATAAGGTCAGGTATAAGCATTTTTAGAAAGCAAATACACACTCAAATCCTTGTCAGATTGATGCTACAGGTTGTCCTGGAATGTTCCAACAAATGGTGCATCCAGCAATCCTAATAGCACTAATTTCCTGCCAAGGATGAACCTTGAGCCTTCCAGATGAAGGCCTTAAAGCTGCCCTGGGACCCAGTACTGAGCTCTGCCACTTATAACCAAGTACAGCCTCTGCTGGGTGTTAAGCACATATTTAGCACATTGTAGCAAACTGTTGTAAGGGAAGACTGTAGCCATCATGGTTTTGAACAGGCGACTAACAGGAAGGACCAACACTAATAAACTGCCAGAGACTAAAGTGATGGAGATTAAAGCAAAGTGCCAAAACTAATGCCAAGAAGGGGCCCAGAGGGACTGTTGGCTATGCTATTCCAGCAGAATTTCTGGAGGAACGAAATACCTCTGATCTCCAGGAAGCAAGACCAATTTGCCTTGGAGGACCAGAAAGAAGACCCAGATAAATCTTTGGCTCGCTGTTTTAAAAGGGCAAGGCTTTCTGAGCCCTCCTAAATCTGCTCAGAGGCACTAATTGCATGCAACAAAAAGAGAGTGTAATGGAGAGACACAAATCCATCATGCTGCAAAGCTGGGCCCTGTAGATGCCCACTGTGCTTACAAAATATAAACGAACATTTTGCACCACAGTGACCCAAGCTGCGTGCAAACAACAAGCTGAGCAGTGTCACCTGTATGCTTAAACAAAGCATGTTAGGATGGGGGTGGGTGGGTTTAAAGGCAACAGCCCCTAAAGCTCTGGAATCGCTTACCTGGGGATCGTCATAAATCTACATCTCCTTTTACAGTTCTGGAAGAGATGCAAACAGTTCTTTTCTCAGCAGGCGTTTGGTTGAG
This sequence comes from Eublepharis macularius, assembly GCF_028583425.1. Lineage (NCBI taxonomy): Eukaryota > Metazoa > Chordata > Lepidosauria > Squamata > Eublepharidae > Eublepharis > Eublepharis macularius. Next base: position 22,922,230 of record NC_072802.1, read on the forward strand.
CGATATTTTCTTGGCTGTTCTGCATTTGGAGGTTTTTATATTTTGTTGTATTGTTGGAGTCAACTTTTTTTTTACATTTGTTTCGAATGGATCCTTAACTACTTTGAAGGTCTGGAGGAGAGGTGTGCCTTTGTTTTACGTATATAAATAAATAAGCACACCACGATTGCACCGTTTCTTCTGATTCTGCTAGGAAGAGGAGGGAAAACTATGCAGCGCACTGAATGCCAGCTCTCTGATCCTGAGATTGTGAGAAATTAAATTATTTTGAATATTCTATGATGCTTCTTCAGAGTCCTGCTCAAGGTTGCCTACAACCCTGGCTCAGGTCTTCTCTGGCTTTGGGACTCCAACAGGTATTGTTCGAAACAATAAGGACTAAAAGCTTGGAAGCAAGTTGAGATTCTCAGGATGCGAACAAGCCCAAGTAAGTACTGATTTCTGTCCTTGCACAGTACGATCACAGAGCACATGCATACCTGTGTTTGCGCAGCGACACTCTGCTCTCCCTTCAGTTTTGCATTAACTGTTCAGTGGTTGCAGACTTTGTGTTACACTAGCCCACTCTGCTCACAGCTTCTTTTTCTTGCCTAGGGCAGTTGGTGTCGGGAACAAGAGTGCATTCCTCATTTGCAAAGCAGTTCCCCACTCCAAAAGCAAATCAAAGCAGCCCGATCAAAATGTGACAGCATAAGCAAACATTCAGCCACTTAAAATGAGTACATCATTCTTTATGCTGTAGCCACTATGTAGAGAGCCTCCTCAAAGGGCTCCCAATTCAACTCCTTCTGCACTCCCATGCAGCTGTACTACTCACATGGAGTAGGCATGCAATTAGCCTGTGCTGCTAGATTTGCAGACCCTTCATGCTACTGGGACCCTTTTCAGGACCCTTGCAGACCCTTCATGCTACTGGGACATTACTGTTCATTTAGCCATGCATTCAATGCAGCTGACTGTCACAACCTAGCCAGAGGCAGCAGTCCAACTGAGGAACAGGCAGGCGAGTAGTCACAGCAAGCCGAGGGTCAGAGCCAAGGTGTCAGTCCAGCAGAGGAACAGACAGGTGGGAGTCCAACAAACAAGCCAGGGGTCAGAGTCAAGGAGTCCGTCAGATGGAGGAGCAGGCAGCAGGGAGAGTCTAGGAGGCAGGCCAAAGTCAGAGTCCGGTAAGTCATTCAGCAGGGCAAGGTACAAGGAGCTTCCAGGCACAGGGCTCTGGTTGCAGGTGAGCAAACTTGCTTCCACACTTGGCTTCTTCAGCTTCTCTCTCTTATACTGTCCTAACAAGGAGCAGGTGTTGTCTCTTTGCCTGATAGCTCCAGCCGGTGTTGAGCCTGCAAACGAGCACTCCTTCTCTGCTCCCGCAGAGCTGCCTTCGCTTTATTCTTCCTCTTCTCTTCTGGCCCAGGGAGCTCAGGCTTCTCTTTTGCTCTGGGGGAGTCTTTGTTTTCACCATCCTGCGCAGAGGTTTCTCGCTGCTCCTGCTGAGTTTCCTCTGGAGCAGCAGCTGGCTCTTCCATGGCTGGCTCTGGCTCCAGAGTAGACCCTGCTGGCTCTTCCATGGCTGGCTCCGGCTCCAGAGTAGACCCTGCTGGCTCTTCCTGCTCGTCTTCTGAGGAGGACTCTGGGGCAAGAGGTAAGGTGGCCAGTTGAGGCTGAGGCTGACTCACGACACTGACACTGGAAGCAACATTTTTAACATGGCATTTGTTTTGATTGATTTTTGTTGTGATCTCAGTGATTTTTGTTGCGATCTCACAGACTAACTGAAAGGGCACTGAAGGCCATAGTTTAGAAATCTTTTCATACACCTTAGGAGTTAATTGCTCAGTTGGTGGATACGTAGGTCACAACAGATAAGGTGTTCCCAACCAGGGTTGCCAGCCTCCAGGTGATGGCTGGTGATCTCCCGAATTACAGCTGATCTCCAGGCCACAGAGATAATTTCTCCTGGAGAAAATAGCTGCTTTGGAGGATGGACTTTATGGAATTATACCCAGCTGAGGACCATCCCCTCCCCAAATCCTATTCTCTCCCATTTTCACTCCTCTAATCTCCAACTCTGTTCCCAACATGGTGCCAATGGGCACCACAGCACCCGTCAACACCTTTTCTGGAACCCATCAAGTGTTTTTGAAAGTAGACCAGCAGGGCTTCTGATTGGCCAGTGGAGATCTGATCAGTTGTGCAGATTTTTAAAAAGTTGCTGCAGCAGCAGCTGTCACCACAGCACAAACATCTTCACTGCATGACTGAAGGTAAGCTGTGTGTTCATTTTACAAGGTACCTGTTAAACAGAGCATCTACCCGAAATGCTGAAGAGCAACTATTAGAGGTATACTTGACTTCACTTCCTTACATTTTGTGGTTGACTCCGCATCCTGTGTGGCCATTTTGTGGTTGGCTCCACCTCCTGAGGCAGCCATTTTGTGGCTGTACCCACTACTCTGTGTCAGAATTCCAAAGGTGCCCTCAGGCTGAAAGGGGTTGGAGACAATAACACTGTAGGAATTAAACATCCTATATAGTCTAGAAATGCTCACATACTTTGTGACTTCAATGAAGTGCTGTTGAGCTGAAATTGATTTTAACAGGATGAACAAGAGAAAATGGGAGACTGAGCCCAGAATGGCAATATTTAAAAAAAAAATAAAGAGGGCCTAACTGGGTTATTGGCTAATTAATACATATTGGATTTTTGTCCCATTAGGGCTTTTACATACAGCTTCTGCCTGAAAGAGTTAGCCAGCACACCCATATTTCAACTTGCGAAGTATTTTAACTGAGAACCAATACATGTCCTTACTTGATTTTTTATAGTACAGACTGATAGACTGGAATAACAATTCATTTCGGGGCTAAGACTATAAGCTAGGATGCCCTGCATTCAATGTTAATTTGGTCCCCAATTCATCACCAAGCAAACTGTTCTCACAGCCCCACCCCCACCCCACCACTCCCATTTACAGGAATACTAGCCTACTTTACAGGCCTGCTGTAAGGATTACTGAGATGAAAGGTTGGATCCAGATGAAATTTTCTGCTAACAGAAAGGGAGATGTAAATTGTGCCAATTCCCCTTCCTGCTGCAGACCCCCAATTCTCCTGAAGACCCTAGGAACAGCATTTCAGGGAGAACAATGAATCGGGCAAGTTCTCTTCCACTGACAGAAATGCCTTCCAAGTTTTCCCTACTGGGTGAATCCAGAATAATCTGAGAATGGATCTCCCCTGCATCTCCTAAACAGGGGAACAGCCATAGGATTAGGATCTCACTGCAGGGCAGGAGAAAGGGTTCAAACCTCTCACACAGTTTTCCTGATAGAAACCAACCCCTTGGGCTGGTATTAGTTCTGGAAGGAATGTTTTATGCCCTTCGTGGGAGGGGAGACTTCCAACTGGCAAAACTGAATGGAGGGGTGCTAAACCCTCTTTCTTCCTGCACCACAGCCCAGATCTGAATCAAGGCCCCGTGTAGCTATTTCCCTTTTTAAACACACACACACAATGTGAAGATCCATTCACAGATCTGCCAACATCACGCCGTTTGGCCATTAACATGAAGTATGAAGTACGTGTCATTCCTGAAAAGCCACTGCTGCTTTGCAAACAACAAAAGGAGCCCAGGCCCATTTCACGCATTCCTATGAGGCCTTCGGCTAATTAACCACACAGCATCCCAAACTGCGCCAAGGAGAGCAGATGGACCCCCGAGAACCAGACGGAGCAGCTCCCAAAGTGCAAAGCATGATTTATCACAAGCTCGCATGGCAGAAAACTGAGGAGTCCTCTTCAGCACCATATTCTCCCCCACCGCCGCTTTTTTGGGTAATACTTTGACTTAAGGTTTCCCATACCCTCCATCCACCCACTCAAATTAGCAGCAGAGAAAATGACATATTGATCTTGACTTCACCTGAGTCTCACAGACGGAGGGTTAAATTTGATGTGGGCTTATTTCCTAGTCAGATTCCCAGCTTCTTGGAAGTAAGCCAATTTGCTGATGAACTACGGCGTCAATAATCTGATTCCTTTCCAGTTAAAAAACCAACTGTAAGCAACAGTTTGCTGCTTTGCTATATGGGCTGAGTGCTGAAAGGTACCAAAACACAAATATGCAGCAGCGAAAAAAGTAGCCCAAGCACAGTGGATTGCACTTAGGAAAAAATTGGTTCTGATAGCCAGAAGAAGCTGGCAAAGTACAGAACTGACTTGGCATTACACGGCCACCAACTTCAAGTGCCTCCTCCTTAATTTGCACCGGGGACATCATAGACCTTACAAGCCAAGCATCTATCAAAGACAAAGCAATGTTTGGGTCCAGTAGCACCTTAAAGACCAGCCAGATTTCCAGGGTATGAGCTTTCGAAAGTCAGAGCTCCCTTTGTCAGGGAGCTCAGGTTCCCAGGTTCCACTACTGCCATGAGCTCAGTAGGTGGCCTTGGGTAAGCCATTCCTCTCAGCTCCAGATGTATTGTAGAGATAATAATAACACTAACATTGACCACTCTGGGTGAGGCACTAATTTGTCTAGAAGAGCAGTATGTACGTGCAGTTATTATTATTATTATCATCATCATCATCTGAGGAGTAAAAGCCAGGGGAAGCCATGTTCAACCCAACACAGAATAAACCATGCTGACACTTGTTTATATGAACGTATGTATATGCCCTTATTGACCCCTCCAAATTTCCAAAGTACAACCACAGGGCCTTTTCGGTCCTGGCCCCAACCTGGTGGAACTCTCTGTCTGAGGACACCCAGGCCCATCAGGATCTTCTATCATTTCGGCGGGCCTGTAAGACAGAGATGTTCCACCAGGCATATGGTTGAGGCCAGCATGAGATCCTCACTGAGCCTCCCACCAGCCTCCCACTAAGCGTGGGGTTATGCGGTGTCCACTGGCCAGCTGCCCAATATATGGGTACAGCACGGGGCTATGTAGTGCCCATTCGTTTGCTGACCCACATATGGGTTGCAGTACATTATCTGTCTGCTTCCCTCCCCCTGTACGTTGATGGGCAGGAATCTGGAAATGACCCCATCTCGGGACAGTTATTATCTGTTTGCTGATTTTATGATGAACTGTTGTTTTATGAATTGTTTTAATATTTGTATTATATTTTTATAACTGCTGTACCTCGCCCTGAGCCCACTTCTGGGAAGCGCAAGTTAGAAATGTAATTAATAACAACGACAACAATAATAAAGGAAGATGCTTCACAGCTAGCAGCAAAGGTGGAAAAGACTTGCTTTTAAGGTTGGAGGAAAACCCCAGTCGGTTCAGTAGTAATGCTGCCGCTGCCAGCACGAACTGGACATCTAAGCCCAAGAGGCTTTCATCAATGAGCAATTTCATTAATGGGCTCCCAAAGTCGCATGTTTGTCATTAAATGAATTAGAAAAATCTTTGCCTGCCTGGAATACAGCTGTTCAATCCCCTGTCTTGAAACTAGCAACTCTCCTGAGTGTTGCAGTGTTTTGGTAAACAGGGATTGCTATCTGACTCCATTGTTTTGTTCGAAGAAATACTATACCTTGCCAGCCGGAGAACAGGAGCTTCCCAATCTTGCAGCAGAGCAAATTGTGAGCGAACTCTTGGGTCCCCTCCCTTCCCTCTGTGCTCACATCCCTTTCTTCTCAGTAACCTGTGCCTAATATTTCCTTTGAAGCACCAAAGGGATTGCAATAAAGAATGTGCTTCTTCAGCCATTCCTTCCAAAAAAAACATCATCATTCCTGCTGTTTCTCATGAGCTGTGATTGTTGGCAATCCAGAGGGAAAAACATCAAGGATGTAAAGACTTCATGTTGGAAGAAGAGGATGAAAATCATGTCCAATTGACACAGATGTGGTTCATGACCACAGAAAGCCTGGGAAGAATGTGCCGCAGAAACAAAGAGCTGCTTCAGATTGCGGGCCCACAGGATTTTTTTAAAAACCCAGGTCCATAATGCTGTCAAGCTCTTGGAGGAGATATTTATTCACACGTCCAAAGCAGATGGTAGCAGAACAAATTTAATCCTTAGAGAGCCAGAGCTGGAGATAGCCAGAGACAGCCACTCAAGTTGTGCAAATTTCTTTAGAAGCCTCATCATTTTTTGTTTCTTGAGGCCTGGCCAACTATTTTACTGTAATAAAAACAAAAAAAGGTTTCTCAAAGTGAATTTTCATCCTTCCTGCTGCTCTGAGATCTGCTTCAATGGGCTCAACCATACACAGTGCTGAAGCCGATGAGGCAGGTTGCCTCCAGGCTTCCCGGCACCAAAGGTAAAAAGGGAACTGAACAAACTTCAAGCCGAATACCACTTTCTGCAAATTTCAGCTGGAAAAAAGTTTATCCTGGACCTTAGCCGAGAACCTAGGCTGGAGGCAAAGAGCTGCACGGAGCAGTGTCTTCCCCAGCTGCATGCCCCCAGAAGTTAACACAGTGTCCTGGGCAAGAAATGCTTCATCAATCAGCTTAAGAGAGAGCTGGCTAGCCGAAGCACATGGGGACCAATTATGCTTCTCGTAGAGGCTGCCTGTATTTTGGTTTATTGGGCGACACTTCAAGAATGGGAATGCCCATGGGGTGTAGAACAGAATCTCATTACCCAAAGTGTGGCGTTCGGATAGGGAAGACCTCCAACCTCTTTCCCTCAGACGGTTGCTGTTTTCTTTGTATTTTTGGAATAGCACATTGCTCGCTTGCTTAAGCCCCAAACACAAGGCCAAAATTAGCTGCAAGTAAAACGGGCTGCCGAGCTGTGATAAGCAAAAGTATGGAAATTAAGCTACCACCAGAAAACCCTCCTGAGGTTCTGGAGAACTTGACAAAGTGTTCAGGCTTGTCAGAAAGACCAAAGGAAACTCAAGCTGCCAGTTGGTGCCTGGACATAAATTAATCATGTGGAAGATACAAACGGTATTTTCTATTGTCGTGAATCCCAGGACAATGCTGAGCATCCCTTTGGGTTTGCTAGACCAAACACGCTTCTAGGAGTCTGCCCTATCATGATTGCTTTGCACCCTGCAAGTTAAGAACATGACATTGGTCCAATGCAGCAGGACTGATGTGATCTTCTTAGTTCTCTTTTTTAAAAGATTAATTCAGAGGCCTGCCCTTACCGTCAACTGGTCATGCCCACAGCATAACAGCCGGCACCTTGTTCATTCATTCTTGCAAGGTGGTAAATAGAGTTAAATGCACTTGATGAAGAGGTTATTATGGGATGACTCCTCTCGGTTGCTGCATGTCTGCTGGTAAATCTCCCAGATTCTCTGGGCTTTGGAGCTGTACAGTTCTTCCAAGGTTGCCAAGCTTCAGAAAAACAAAGCCAATTAATCAAACCATATTACTTCCAGGGTACATCATCAGAAGCTTGTGGTTGATATGCTGGCATTGAAAGGATATTAATTCCTTATAGAATCAATCTGTTTAAAATATTCTAGGAAATGGAGAGATGGAAATGAAGGTAATTGTGGGGTTTTTTTTAAAATGTAAACTGGCACCAAGAATGGTAGGAGACTCCAAAATCCGACAGCCTTTTTTACAAAAACCGAAAATGGAAACATAGTAAAGGAGATCAAAACCACATTCATGTATTTTAAAATGCACGGAAAGTGTTAGAGAGTAAAGAATCAAAGGTACGAAGAAGACAGCTGGAAGGAGCCGGCCAATGATGAAATGGTATTGGTAATGAAAGTGAAATCATCTTGCCAGACAGAGTCGATGAAATATTTAATGGGTTTCCAACAGAATCCTGCATGCACATGTCAAACCTGGGTGCCACCTAGAACAGAAAGGCACCTTCGAAAAAGTCATTACTGGAAGACATTAATGGTCTCTGCAGCCAGAATTCTCAGTGTTCAAGCCACACACATACACACACACACACACAAAGAGTAAGGGAGCTTGGAGCTTTGTTATGGCAACAGGAAATCAGTGGCTACTTTAAATAGGAGGAATGGTTGGTCTTGAAGCAGCTGCCATCAATGAGAACACTGGGGAGTCAGAGTTATGTTTAAGTCTATTTCCCAGTGAGACTGGACTGAATTGCATCCTTCAGAAAACCCAGGCTCGAAAGAACAGTTTTTTTAGCAGAAGCTCAAAACCAACAGAAAGATACTGGAGCATGACAACTGCAAAACAAACAGAAATGTTACTGCCAGAGACAATGATCACAAGCCCCTCAAAAATATGTCCTCCCATGCACTATGATGATGTGATGTCACATTATCTAGCAGGTAACGGATCAATTAAAAGCCATCTGTGACAAAGGCACATGTGCTTGAAAGAGAGAGCTCTGACAGCACGCAAGGAGGGGGTTTAGTTGTCGGGGCATTTCCCTCTACAAACAGGTTTTCCAACACCCAGGTTTGCAAAGGTAACATAAACATGAATGCAGAAGGAATACTTAACTGCTAATGCATCCACTAAACATTTCCCTGCAACGATTCCCATCAGTTTTATGACCTACCTAGCCATTTTGTTCTAGGAACCCAAGAAAAACACCAATTACCAAGTTTTATGACATTAACAGGGATGAATGGAAGGAAATGGGAAGCCTAAATCAACCAGCTTTCCCTACTACAAATGTGCTGCCCCCTAAGCATTACTATCATGAGAAAAAAATAAGAAGATGGATGGACCACCGTGAGAAAAAAATAAGATGGATCCACACCAAATGGACACATTCTACCAATTCCCAATACAGACCCCCATCATGTCATTCTTCAGGGTCCCATATTTCTACAGTTGCCAATGCCAACTACAGTTAGAGATTTGTGGGTTGAGCCTGGGGAGAGGTGTTGGGGAAGGGAGAGACCTCAGTGGGGTATAATGCCATGGAATCCCCCCTCCAAAGCAGCCATTTTTCCAGGGAACTGATCTTTGTAGTCTTGAGATAAATGGTAATTCTGGGAGATCGCCAGGCCGCACCCTGAGTTTGGCAACTCTATATATCCCAGGAGCAGATTTTATGCAGTGGGAGGGAGGAGACAGGAACTGGAGAATTTTGTCTGGATCCAACCCCGGATGCATTTCTACCCTTATTTCTTCAATATTTCTTCAGGACCGAAAACCTGGTTTCAACGACCCCATTTTACCTTCACAAGCACACTGTGAGATTGGCTAGCTCTCCCCACCAGTACACCAAACATAAAATGAAAGCAAATCACATGATATAACCAGCTCCATGGCCTCCTGAGTGAACAGCGGCCCCCAACATTTAGCCTTCCTATTTCCCCTCTCCCAGCAGCATCACTTATGCTAAGCGTACATGACAAGTCCCACGTCTCCCCAGTTCTTGTCAGTATTATCCAAAATACCACATTGGCAGCTACAATTATGGCCAAGGTGGAGATTACGGCTGCTAAAATCGAAAAGAGTCCAGTAGCACCTTTAAGACTAACCAACTTTACTGTAGCATAAGCTTTCGAGAAACACAGTTCTCTTCGTCAGATGCATCTGATGAAGAGAACTGTGGTTCTCGAAAGCTTATGCTACAGTAAAGTTGGTTAGTCTTAAAGGTGCTACTGGACTCTTTTCGATTTTGCTACTACAAACTAACATGGCTAACTCCTCTGGATCTATTACGGCTGCTGAATCTGTTATAATTTGTCAGAACACCATACCAAAGAAGATGTCAAAATATTGTGCCAAGAAAGATGGCATGCCCTACAGATCTATCCTTGGAGGGTTTGAAGCTTGAATGTTGAGTGACGCTTTAGAACAAAAATCTAGATTTCAAGAAATGGTAATGAGTACAGTGTAACTGTCACTAATGGTGACTTTTCTAGTTTTACAGAATAATAATAATAGAAGTAACAATAACAGTATAAAACCAAATGTAAAATCATAACTTTTATAAAGTTATTTATTTAATAAGATGTGTAATTAATTTCAATTAATAACACAATATTTTATAATTAATAATTTATGTAATTTATGCAAATAATAATTTATGTGACATTATTAATAATATTATTAATAACATTAGAATTGCCTTATCTGGTTTTCTTGTATGATATTTTAGTGATATGAGCTTGTTGCTTAACCAATAAAACCAAAGTTCCTGGGTACTGCATACAAATCAAACACGTAACATTCTCAGGAGTTCTGGACATGGCCCCATGTGTCCTTTGTATGGGACCTGTAGGGAAAGGCTACAGGTCACATATTTGAAATGTGGTGCTGGAGGAGAGTTATGCGGATACCATGGGCAGCCAAAAAGACAAATAAGTGGGTACTAGATCAAATCAAGCCTGAACTCTCCCTAAAAGCTAAAATGACAAAACTGAGGCTATTGTACTTTGGTCACATTATGAGAAGACAAGATTCTCTGGAAAAGTCAATAATGTTAGGAAAAGTAGAAGGCAATGGGAAAAGAGGAAGACCTAAAACAAGATGGCTTGACTCAATCAAAGAAGCCACGTCCTCCAGTTTGCAAAATCTGAGCAAGTCTGCTAATGATAGGACGTTTTGGAGGTCTTTCATTCATAGGGTCACCACAGGATGGAGGCAACTTGACGACACATAACACACACACACACACACACACACACACACACACACACACACACACACACACAAGGAAAGGCATCCAATTAAATTTCTCTTGAAGTGATACCTAGGCAGATGGGTTTATCTTGTGGTCGGTGGATGATTCAAGTTCATAGTCACTCCTATTGCTGACTTTGCTCATAGCCAAACCAGAAGCAGCCAAAGCTATGCAAGAAGTAAAAAGCACCATACAATGTGGTAATTAGCCATGATCGTACTTCACTCTCTCAGTTAGGAATGCTGCCATAGTTAGTAAGTAGCTGGTTTGCGACACGTATTGTTCAGCTAATTATAATTCTTTCTTGCACTGAGAACGAAAAGTCCATCTCCTTAACCACTTCGCTCCAAATACTTTCCAGGCATGGAATGCTAAATGAGATTCTGCATATATGCAGTCAAGCAGTGCAGGTATCCATAGGTAGCATATTGCCAATAAAACTCTCTTCAACGGACCTGAAAAATAAATGAACTACAAAGCTTGCTACAAGACGGAAGCTTTGTCAGTGTATTCAAAGGACTTTTTAATGCTAGTCTCTTAGTTTTGGTGAAACACTCGTTGTTGTGAGTTGTGCAATGAAATCAAGTGCACGGTGACTGTCTTCTGCATTTGGGTCAATTCTCCTGATCGTTTCTTGCAAACAGTTTATGAGATTGCTTTTTCCACATCCAGACCTAAAAACAGTTTTTGTCCCCACTGCATCTACAGGCAACGAGCTGAATTTCCAGGCAGTACTTCTCCCCAACTGATACTGCGGAGCAAAGTGAAGCCCAAGTCATGGGGAATAATGGGCTTGCACATGGCATCATCTGTGAACATCAGCTAATATTACAAACCAGGTGAGAACTCTTGAAAAACGTTTCTAGTCTTTGGGGCTGGACAGATATGCTCCAGAGTGCCAAGGAAACATCTGATAAAACCTCAGATACTGGAGGAGACCAAAAGAGATTTCCAGCGCCCTGTTTCATTTCTTGCTCACACACACCTATGACTAGCAAAAAACCTGAACATGTTACGTAAAGGGAAACATTATACACATTTCTTCAATTTTCAAAATGTATGCAGGACACAGAATTTGGTTCTTTTGAATCCATTTGGGTTAGCAGACATCAGGACAGCCAGTCTCATGGTTACTATCTGGTTCGTAAATTCTTGGGCTCCTGGTTGCAAGTTGCTGCAGACCAGGTAGGAAACTAGCAAGAAAACGAATGGCAGCAGCATCTCTACCTCCCATTGGGATGTTTCACAGCAAGGACAGAGACAAGATCTTCAGCCTCCGCACCTCTTCTCCATTAATTAATTTAATCCCTTCTGAAAGCCACCAAGCATAGGCTTTGCATGCACAAAATCCCAGGTTCAGTTCCCAGCATCCTCAGTTATCCTCAGGATCTCAGGAAGCAGATGGTGGGAAAGTCTGCTTCTTTGTCTGAAGCCAGGGAGAGAACCACTGGCCAGATAAATAATGAACTAGATGGAGTGCTTATAGAGGGAGTGTTTTCCTGGGGAAAGAGACTATCAAGGGCAGAGCTGGTACTGGCTGCTCTGTCCCCTCCTTCCCTGTCCATTAGTTTATTGGTGGTACATTTGTTGTTAACTTGGGGTTAAATATTTTTGGTTCCCTGTTAGGTTCTGTGTGTAGGGAGGTAATATTGTGATTTGTGAGCCACACTGAATCAACAGTAAAGTGGAGAAAAGCAGGTTACACGTACACTAATTAAATGAATAAAATGATAAGAACAAGCAAGATTATATTTTAAAAATTAAAGGAGTATCAGACTAGTAACAATAGCATAAAACAACATAAAAACCAGTAACTGGGGCAGGATTTGTGACCTGCCCTATTTCACTGTCCAACACAACATCCAACAAAAATTTATTATTTCTAATTTTAAAAAATTGTTGGCTCACACGCACACGCACACCCCGCCACCATCGTGGGGCAAGGTTTGGACTCTTTTTATCAACAGGTTGGCCTAAAAATATAGGTCAGAACGTCTCACTGCCAGAAGCCACACACATGCCCTGAGCTGCAACCCCCTCCCCTGATGTATTTCACAAATGGAGCTGAGCTTCTACTTGCTTGTCAACATAAAATATGCCCACAGCGCTTTTTGAAAACTAAAACCGGAAGATGACTCAGAAGTACAATTCTCTCCTAAACAATAGGAAGTCACTTTGAATTAAATGCACAAATTTAGCATGGAAGAAATGTAAAAGCTCATGTGTTCTGAATAGACTGGATTGAGCGGCAATCATCAAAGGGAAAAGAGAGAGAAAAAACTAGATTGCAGATGCTTTGAAAGAAACTGTTTCTTTGACAGATCCGGCCTCCTGCAAGGATCATGCCCCGAAGTTCATCTTTCCTGGATTCAGAAACAGACTCCTTGAACCTGCTTTCATAGATTAATTATCAACTGATGGTAGCATGATAGCTCCTGCGTGAGTGTGTGTTAATGTTGCTCATTAATTCCAGATTGAAAAAGGAGCCCTGCCACAGCCTTGCCTCCGCTAATAAAAATTACTGCTGTACAGCTGGAAGGTGGAAAGGATCTCTGAAACTCTGGGCCAGCTGGATTTATAGCAGCACCTGAAGAATTAGTAAGCGCAGTAGAGGAACGGCTGAGCTGTGCCACTGCCTTCGGGGAAGCAACTCATTTTCTGTGATTCAAGAAACGGCACATGATCTGGCAATACATGTTTCTACAGCCCTTCCTCCAGGGTGTCATCAGCATCCACGCTCATTTTATCCTCACAATCTCCCTTTGAGGTAGAACGGCCAGAGATGTGATGGCCCTAGATTATACACTGACCTTCCTGGCTAAGAGCCACACTGGACATGATGGCACTGGACAATGCCATTTTAAAGCGATTTTAAAATGCTGTGAGGCTCCACTCCTGATCGACCCTGTAGCATACTGCACTTGTCCCTCCTCAATTTTTCATGTGCTGAACAAGCATGGGGGAGGAGAGGTACATGATAAGGCCCAGGGGAGGACTAGAGCGCCTCTGCCTGCTGGGCTGTGGGCCTCTTCAGGACTGATCCCTCAGAGCCTTTTTAAATCACTTTAAAATGGTGGCTGTGGCCCCCTGGAGATCATGAGGATTCTGTCATGTCTAATTTAGCCCAGAGAAGAAATGGGAACCCAGGTGTCCCTAGCCCTCAGACACTCTCACTGGTACACCACTCTAGCTCTCAACTACACCTACCATTAACAGTAAGCCGTTAAGGGCAGCAATGACAATATATATCTTGAGTGACTGAAGCACTTCACTCACACACACTCTCTCTCTCTCTCTCTCTCAGGAACCCTTACAAGAACACCACCTGAAAACAGGTTATCTATTATCATGACTCAAACATCCTCCTCCTCTGGGCTCTATACAGACCGCTAACACACAGATCATCCCATTCCATACATGTTCTAATTTTCTACAGTGACACATTTCATAGTAACTAACATAAAATCATAGAGTTGGAAGGGGCCTTACAGGCCATCTAGTCCAACCCCCTGTCCAATGCAGGAACAGCCTAAAGCATCCCTGACAAGTATTCATCCAGCCACTCTTTGAAGACTGCCAATGAGGGGGAAGCCACCATATCCCTAGGCAGCTGATTCCACTGTTGAATTACTTTTAACATGAAGACGTTTTTCCTAATGTCCAGCCACTGGTACCTTCCCTCCTGTAGTTTAAACCCATTGTTTCGAGTCCTGTCCTCTGTTGCCAACAGGAACAGCTCCCTTCCCTCCTCTAAGTGACAACCTTTTAAATACTTGAAGAGAGCAATCAGGTCTCCCTTAAACTTCGTCTTCTCCAAACTGAACATTCCCAGGTCCCTCCGTCTTTCCTCATAGGGCTTAGTCTCCAGGCCCTTGATCATCCTGGTTGCTCTCCTCCTCACCCGTTCCAATTTGTCCACATCCTTTCTGAAGTGAGGTCAGAACTGAATACTCTAGGTGGGGCCTGACCAACATGGTATATAGCAAGCAGGATAATGACATCCTGTGATTTGGATGTTATGCCTTTGTTAATACACCTCAAAATTGTGTTCGCCTTTTTTGCTGCTGCGTCACACTGATGCTCATATTTAGCTTCCTATTCACCTGTATCCCAAGATCTTGTTCAAACACACTTCTACCCAGAAGTGTACCCCTCATCCAGTATGTATGCTTTGCATTATTGTTACCCTGGTGGAGAAGCTGGCACTTATCTATGTTAAATTGCATCTTATTCAAATCTGCCCACTTGTTCAGGTCTTGCTGAATTCTATCCCTGTCTTCAAGGGTGTTTGCTACCCTTCCCAGTTTGGTGTCATCTGCAAATTTAATGAGTAATCCCTTCACACCCTCATCCAGATCATTTATAAAAATATCACCACTTGTCATTAGCCACCCACCTACTCCTTCTAGTATTAGGCATGCATGATTAAATGGGGGGGTCAATACAGGGGCACATGCTTCAGCCACAGGTGTAATCCTTAGAGGGTCTGTGCAACCTAGGGGGGTGGGAACAGCGTAAGTTTAAGCAACAAGGCTATACTCCTTCCAAGATATTTCCAGTGCTGATTATGTTTTTCATGTTCCACTTTAGCTAAAACAGACAATATCCTTTGTTTTCCAGAAAACTGGAAACAAATTTCAAAGTGCAATAACTGCTCACGGCTACAAACATTGCACTTGTGCCTCTGGCAAACAGGTTTGGTAGGCTCTTGATACATCATCAAAATCTGTAAAACCTGTTTGACCAGAGGTAACATCACTGGGAAAGAATGGTCTCTCAAATCATGTTTAGTTTCCTTAAAGTTACTGTCCATCTCCTACCTTATAACAGCACCAATTAGAGGTGGGCACGAACCGTGAAAAAAACGAACTGTGCGGTTTGTGGTTCATGTGTTTTCATGAACCACGAACTTCCACGAACTGGGGCGAGTTTGTGAACCGGTTCATGGTTTGTAGTTCGTGGGGTTTAAATGCCCTTTTCGAAAGGGGCACTTAAACCTGTGGATCAGCTGCTTGTTGGGGATCCCCCCAACAAGCAGCTGATACGCAGGTTTAAACGCCACTTGGTGTGGCTGGGAAATGGCCATTTAAACTGCAGGTGGGGCTTGGCTGGCTGGACGGGAACTCCTGGCCGGCCAGCCAAGCCCCACTGTTTAAATGATCGGCTGCTTGTTGGGGATCTCCCCGACAAGCAGCTGATCCGTGGGTTTAAATGTCCCTTTCTGTGCTGCTTTGCAACTGCACAGAAAGGGGCATTGCTTTCTAAAACGAACCAAACGGACCAGCAGACTAGTTTGGAAGTTCGTGGAAACGAGCTTCCACAAACCAACCTGGTTCATGAATCACGAACCGAGCTGGTTCATGGTTCTTTTTGGTTCGTGTTCTGTTTTGTGCCCATCTCTAGTACCAATCTCAAAAAAACAAACAAACTCAGAACCTCACAAAGAGATCCAAAGAATTCCATTTCCAAACCAAAAGCTAACAGAAAACACATCTACTCTACACAGCTTCTCCAACTTCCCTCTCTTTGCCCCCTTTCCACCCATCACCTACTGCCCCTGACATGCTGCTCACACCTAAACCATGGTTAGTTCATAGGTTTGCCAACTCCAGCTTGAGAAACTCCTGGAGAATTGTGATTGATGCCCAGAGGGAGAGCTCAATGGGGATGTAATGCCAAAGACACCACCCTTCATAGCAGCTGTTTCCTCCAGGGAAACTGATCTCTGCAGTCTGGTAATGGCTATCATTCTAGGAGAACACCAGGCCACACCTTGAGGTTGGTAACCCAATCCAATGCTACTGTACAAGAATACCTAGTGACTATGACGGGGCCCCTGGCAGTGCATTCAACAGGAGGTGGCCTCCTAGATGGAACTCAACAAGTGTGCTGGCCTGCCCCATACTTGAGTTGCCAACACTGTCATGTAAGGTCTCAGATTTCAGAAAGAGAAGGCAAGTTTCTAGGAAGCTCCAAGTGTCCACTGGGAGGGTCTGGCCACTGGGTGGCATCCTGCAACAAAGCTTCTGCATCTGGCAAGAGACTTTGTTCGATCCTCCACAGAGCCGGCTGGGAGGCAAAACACTCTCCCGTGCAGCACACAGCAAATAAAGCTAATGGTCGGGGATAATGGCGAGTGAAATTGTGCTGGTTTTTAAACAGCTTTGAAAGCACATGCTAAGCAGACGTATAATTACAACTGTGGCGCCTTGATCAGATTAACAACGGTGCTAATTAAGCAGATATAAATAGCAATGCTGGACTTTCGGGGTGGGTAGAGGAAAGAGGAAGCATTCCAACCTGTACCACCACCTCCTGGATGTAGGGTATCCTGGGATGCATGAGAACAGAGCTTCTAACAAGTGCCAAAAAACAGTGCTCACTGGAGGGAGAAATGTGCTAAATGCATGCTGCCAGAGATTATGCCCTCTGGGCAAAGCAGGCTTGCACATGCTGTTCCAGCTCACCTTCACCACTTTCTCTTGCAGCAAGATAGAGAGAGAGTGCACACCTGGGTGTATCTGGTCCTTCCCCAATGCAAGACTCAACTAACCTCAGAAGCTGTAATGAGGCAGATAGAGGCTGAACGTGTGTTGAAAATGATGTAGAACAGGAATTCTGCCCAATGTGCGGCAAAGCCAGGATGGTGCTGGCGCATCATCAATGCCCCTCTGGGCTCTGCCCCTCTTTCCCAAAAGTTCGTCTGCCTTACACATCGCAAACCTTTGAGGAACAGTGGTGCATCACAAAGTACCTCTGACACAGATCAACTCACACTGACCACCAAGGTAAGCAGCTTTTTGAAAGGCTTGAACAGCGAATGTAACAAAGATAGCAATAGCAATAAATGTTGTCAGTGTGTTCTGAGCTGTATGCAACCCACACTTTCACAACCACAAATGCAAGTTAGAAACAGGCATCTTGAGAAAAACAGGGGGCCAGCGTACCCATAATGAGTGTTCCTCATGTAGCACACATTGGCTCTGAACCCACACAGCAGAAACTTTGGAACATTCTCAAGCTTTAGCTAAGGACATGGAGGCTACCTTCCACTAAAGGCCAAACTAGACGATACAGTCTAAAAAACAGTATATAAGTGCAATTATTATTATAGAGTGCTACTGTAGCATAGTGGTTAAGTGGTCGGGCTGCAAATAAGCACTCTGCTGGATTGACTCCCACGAGTGCCAGAAGCTCAGCAGGCAGCCTTGGGTAAGCCACTCCTCTCTGTCCCAGCTCCCCAGTTGTATTGTGGGGATAATAACAACACTGACTTTGTTCATCACTCTGAGTGGGCGCTAATCTGTCCAGAAAGGCACATTGCTGTTATTATTGTTGTTATTGCAGTATACCTTGCCTTAGGCAGTTTGTTTTTCACATTCTCTTCTAATTCTGTAATCCTAGTCCTATTGCACGTTCACTGGATATTTTATGCTGCGTGAATGTATTGTTTTTATTCTGTTATCCATCTTGAGTCCCAACAAGAAAGGAAGGCTATAAATGAAGTAAATGTTTGTCTTCCCCTCTTTGAAAAACATCTAAGCTAGTCTCCATCAGGCCTACCTTGTGGCACTGAGTTCCACAAGAGCATTACATGCTACATGAAGTAACGTCATCTTGAAAAAAATATCCAGCTTTGATGAAGGGAAATGAAACGCTCCTGAGCTCATAAGTATCATCTAGCCCTCTACCCCCACCTCCACCCCCGTACTGTACCTGAAATGCTTAATGTATCCCTGCCCTGGCTTTCAATCTTTCTCCCAAGTTAAATCAAAAAGAGTCCAGTAGCACCTTTATATTTGGCCAGTTTCCTTCTGCCCTCCATGCATCTGACGAAGAGAACGTGGTTCTCGAAAGCTTATGCTACAATAAAATTGGTTAGTCTTAAAGGTGCTACTGGACTCTTTTTGATTTTGCTACTACAGACTAACACGGCTAACTCCTCTGGATCTATCTCCCAAGTTAATACCTTTCCTACTTGTGTGTGGGAGGGGAGAGAATACCTCCTGCCCCAAGTTGATGATGAGATTAGAGGCCCACGGACTACAGACAAACAGGGAGGATGGAGAGTGCAGAGAAGACAGATGGCACATCGTGCACAAAAATGCAACTGAATGATAGCACAGTGTCCAACTGACAGCTTGGATACCTCCACGCTGAACTTGCTTCTGAGTTACATCATGTCCCTGAATACCATACTTGAGGGCAATCAAGCCAAGATAAATAACCTGAAAACAAAGCAAAAATATGAAGAGAGATGTTTCAGCTTTGTTCCTTATGGCTGCCTGCTTTTCAATGCAACACGCACACATACACACACATCCCAGTGATAGGTAACCCCCTTGTCCAAATGGCAGGCTACAAGCTGGTGAAAGAGCCATTAGCGACAAAATGCACTGTCCCCAGGGGGCCATTTGCTCCTCTCGCTACACACAGCAGCTAGGGAAAAAACTCCCGAGGCTGAATTAGGAAGATGGATTCTTGTTACGTTAGTTAGTGCCCTGCAAGTGGTAAGACTGTGACAAATAGGGATGATTAAGCTTAAACCCCTCTTAGCGCCTCCTGGGATCTCAACCTTGAATCTGCAGGTGTCTTAGTAAGGCCACCCTGCTAAGGAATGGGGAAATGCAGGTTCATCCCGGTCAACCCAGATAGAGTTTTAGTCCAAAAGGTGCACATCTACCCACCCTGTGCACTTGTCAACACCTCTCTGCAGCGATTCTAAGAGGGCTGACTGCACAACAGCCAAACCAGGCATGCTATCTACTAAGTAGGGAGTTACAGCTAATCCCAACAAGTAGTAACTGTATGATCAATGAGCTTGCTGCATTCACACATTACAAATTTAGGTACACACCTAAAAACAATGTGCGGAACTGAAGAGGTCATAGGGAAACAAGATCATACCCAAATCTCACACCTCAGAGGGGAAGTTTGTTGCAGCAAAATTAAACAGATGTCCAGTGGCTGCTTAAAAGACTAAGAAACGATATTCTAGCACAAGGTTTCGGGAGAAGAGCTCACTTCTTCAGCATATATCACAAACACATACATGAAGCTGCCTTAAACGGAATCAGACCGTTGGTCCATCAAGGTCAGTACTGTCTACTCAGAGTTAAGCTACAAGAGACGAATTAAATGAGGAGGAGCACATGAGGGGAGTCGCAGTGTTAGCCGGGAAGCTGAGCTTTAAAAGAGATTGGAAGGCTTTGTCAATTCCCCTCTCTACAGAGCCAGGGACATGCTGCTCAGATTTGTTTATTTCCTCTTTGCCTCACAAAGGCTCTGTCAATTTCACTCCCCCTTTTAAGAGGCAAAGAAAAAATAAACCCTCTGAGCAGCCCTCTCCCTGGCTCTGTAGAGAGGGGAAATTGACAAAGCCTTCCAATCTTTTAAAACTCAGCCTCCCTGCTAACACTACAACTCCCTTCACAGGCTCCTCCTCGTGTAATTCGTCTCATGTAGCTTGGCTCTCAGACTGGAAGCTGCTCTCCAGGGTCTCAGGCATCACCTACTGCCTGCTTTTTATCTGTTATAATGTGTATTTTAAACTTTGTATTTAAATGTTTGTTGTGAGCCGCCCAGGAGTCTGCATGCAGGGAGGGCGGGATACGAGTCTAATAAACTTAACTAACTGAATTTTAATTGGAAAGGCTGGGGATTGAACCAGAGACCTACATGCAAAGCAGAGGCTCTTCCATGCAGCCACAGCCTCTGCCCATCCATAGCAAATATATTTATACCTGAAGTTATAAACAACAGAAAAGCAGGAAGGGAGAGATGTTACAGAGAGAAGCCAGCTGGAAACAATGACCAAAGAGAAGTTAATCCTCTCAATGAGGGTAAAGAAGACACTTCCAAGTGTCAATAAATGGACAGAGCAGAAGTCACATAAAACCAGATCTAATCAAAAGACCAAGTACCACCATTGGCAAACTCTTAAATAAGCTATTACAACATCTGCTGATGCCAAAGTCTGCTGTTTAATAAAGCAAATATGACTTGCTTAATGAGATCAAATCAGACTGAATGATACTGTATATTTGCATAATGTATTCTCTCTCCAAATGAAACTGCATAATCTGGCTTTGGGGTTCCAGGATGTTGAGTTCTGGTTTGCAAGAAGCTCAGGCGTTTGCTCATGGGAGACCGGCACAAAGGCTCACCAGAGGCGGCAGCTGGCAGATCTTCAACGGCTAAGGCCAGCATGCCTCTCCCGTCCACACCAGGCATCTTAACGACAACTGCATTAAAGTCAAAAGGGCTGACTTTACTGAGCGAATTGCTGGATTCG
The DNA here is from genome assembly GCF_028583425.1 of Eublepharis macularius. NCBI lineage: Eukaryota > Metazoa > Chordata > Lepidosauria > Squamata > Eublepharidae > Eublepharis > Eublepharis macularius. The sequence goes on from NC_072802.1 coordinate 22,943,072, forward strand.
GAAGGCCCACTGGTATGGCACACAGGCAGAATCTCATACCCAACCCTTTAGAGATGGCTCATTTTTTAAAGCATCTTCATGCCAACAGAATGTTGTCAGATTGAAAGTGAAAAATCCTACACCCTCCCAAGCCTTCGAGGCAGCATGAGGGGCTGCAATAGAAACTGATCTTCTGTTCTTTTGCTTACTTTTCTGCTGCTGCCATGGGAAAGAGAGGGTTTCTCATCCCAGCTGTCTCTGTCCCCCCCTCCACTCCCCCAGAAACAAAGGAAAATGTTTTCATCCTACTGGGAAGAAAACTCTGCTGCAGCCCATCCATTTCACCATTTGCTTCTCTCTCCTCCCGCCACCCTCTCAAAATGGAGACAGTGGAGACACTTGAAGCTTCTTTCCCTACCACTTGAGAGCTCTCAGATCTAAGAGATTCAGACACCATTGCTTTTAACTCAGCCATCTCAGCTGCCAAGCTAGTACTGATCTGGAGGAAAGGCAAGAAGGGTGCACTGAACCCATGAAAGTCAGATGGAGACTGAACTGAGTTACATGGCAGACCAGTGGGTTGGAAGAAGTGGGGTTAGATGAGCAAGGCTGGCACACGAGAGGGGCGTATGGCTCCAGAGAAATTTTGTAAACACTTAATTTTTTCCACAGTAACAGTTTTTCAAGTCTCCCTACTTTGCTGTAAAATATGCAGCTAGAAGTACAGGCTGCTGCTGCTGTCTGGATGCAACCTAGAACACTGGGCATGTAGCTTGAACTCCAAGGCCCCTGTGCTTGGATTCAGGAGCTGTCCAGCTGGATACCCCTCCCTCTCAGTCCCATTTTATCAGTGCATCCAGCCAAATGCTGCATCTCTTGGATGTCATGCTTGAAATCCATGGAACTTGGATCCACTGCTGCTTTCCATCCTCGTACATTGAAACAGTGATGGTTGCAGGTGGCAAGGTCTGCCCCCGGCACGAGAGGAGACCAAGGGTGCCTGCTCACTCAGGCCCATGCTTATGGTGTTTTTGCTGCTTCAGAACGGACCTGTCAGCACAAGAGCGGTGAGTCCATGGAAAGCAGCCCTTGAGTTACACGTTCAGGGGCATCCTTGTCTTTTTCCACCTCTGTGCAGCTGTGCTACAAGCAACACACTCAGCGAACACCCCAGAAACCTTTTTGTCTAGGAAACACAAAAAGATGGTACGCTCCCTAACAGCTGCTTGACAATTGTCTTGGTAGTCAGCCAACTTCTGCAAGTACACCAAGTGTCAAAAGCCAAATGAGGACAGCATCTAGCTGGTCAGACGACAGCTTTGATGTTATGGTTGCTATGACCACAAGGCAACTCCAACCAAGGAGGTCCTCCTGAGACATTAAGAATTGAGCATGTCCAATCAGAAGACAGACTGAAGGCCAAGACAAATCATGAAACATTTAGCGGGGGGGGGGGTGAGGGGGCTGAACACAGAGTTGCTGCTCTTGCTAAAAGCAAACTTCAGTTCAAAATGAAAAGTTTGATTAAAATGTGTTCTGCTTTCACTGAATTCACTTTTTGCATCAAAGAGTAGGCAGTGTCTCCAAATACCACAATTGGCTGTCAAATCCATTGCATTTTAATTCATCCATGAAATATCTCTAGCAGTACTATTTTTGTAAGTACACCTGAATGTTTGTCCATGCAGCACTCCACAAGACTACGAGACCCTTGATGCTGTGCAAATACACACAAAATCAACCAGGGTCTTTACATGAAAACTGACTCAAGTGAAAAAATGGCAAAGAAGATGGAAGTGCTCAGAGTTTAGATGAGTAGTCAGATTTTCTGCTGAAGCCCACTGCTTCAAGTAAAAAAAAATACTTCTCTGGGTTCTACATAACCCTGATTCAATGACTTTGAGCTGTCATACCAGGTGATGAAGACAGCACACAATGATGCCATCAATAAGCACACCTTGTAACACAACTAGGTTTACCAGGTTGCGTACTGTGGCAGGCAACCTCCTGCCCTATCTGCTCTTCTCTGCTTTCACAACAGGAGAACTGTGGGGGAAGGCGGGGGTTACATCTTCATATCAAGGCAAAATCTCTCAATTAAGGCATGTTTTTCTCCAGGAGCTTTCAAGAGGAAGCAGACTGGCTGCCTGAGAACTTCAGAGGCAAATTAACCAAGGATTTGCCGCATGGCCCTCCATAGCTCTTCACAACCACAATTGAGCAATAAAAACAGGGTTTCTCACCTGTAACTGTTGATCGTCGAGTCTCTTCTGTGCAGACACACATTGGGACTGCGCAGGCGCAGGCCAGCCGCGGAAAAGATTTTTCTAGCTTCCAGAGATGTGAAGGGGACGTTCGGATCCACCGCGCATGCGCGCCGGTGTTCCCGCCAATTTTGAATGCATATATATCCGAACGTCCCCGGCATTCCCTCAGTTCACCTGAGCCGCCGGAGAAACTAAGTTAACGAAACACTCACAGCGGGGCAGGCGGGAGGGAATGTGTGTCTGCACAGAAGAGACTCGACGATCAACAGTTACAGGTGAGAAACCCTGTTTATCGTCTTCGTCCTTCTGTGCAGCCCCACATTGGGAGAGTAACTAGCATCTCACCAATGGGGGCGGGTGTGAGTGTCTACTTGAACAAGGACTGCAGGACAGCTGTGCCAACAGCCGAGTCACGTCGTGCATGCACATCCACAGAGTAATGCCGGATGAAAGTGTCCGCAGAGGACCATGTCGCAGCTTGGCAGACGTCCTGGAGCGGCACTCCTCGCAGGAAGGCAGCAGAAGCAGCTTGGGCTCGAGTGGAATGAGCGGTAACCAACAAGGGACACTGGACTCCAGCATGCTGATAGCAAAGTTTAATCATAGACACAATCCAGCGAGAGATGGACTGGGCAGAAGCAGGAGAGCCCTTGCGAGGGCCAGAGTAACACACAAACAGGGCAGGAGACTTCCTGAAACATTTGGTGCGGTGCAAATAAAACAATAAAGCACGCTTTACATCCAATGTGTGTAGTGCTCGTTCCCCTGGGGATGAGGGCGTTGGAAAAAAGGAAGGGAGGAACACCTTTTGCTGTAGGTGAAACCTTGAGACTACCTTAGGCAGAAACTCCATGCTAGTGTGGAGCATGACAGTACCAGGGAAAAACTGCAGAAAGGGAGGGTCACACCGCAGGGCAGACAGTTCCCCCACACGCCTAGAGGACGTGATTGCCACCAGGAAAGCCACCTTCTGAGTGAGCAAAGGCAGGGGGCAGGAAGATAGAGGCTCAAAGGGCTGGAGCATCAGTTGGGAGAGAACCAGGGAGAGACTCCATTGTGGAATGGGATGGGCCCTAGGAGGGAAGGTCTTGAACAGGCCCTTCAGAAACTGCTTGGAAAGCCAGTGAGTAAAAACGGTCTTCCCATCAATCTGCTCATGGAAGGCAGAGATTGCAGCCATGTGGACCTTAACACTGGAAAACGCAAGGCCCTGGGAGCAGAGATCCAGGAGGTAGTCCAGGATGACAGGGAGCGGGCAACTAAAGGGAGAAACCCCCTTTGGGGCCAACCACCGGGAAAAACGTGACCACTTCCTCTGGTAGGACAACCTGGTGGACGGTTTCCGGGCATTCAAGATCACCCCAAGCACCCCAGAAGAGAGGTTCATCCCCGGTTGCCCAGAAGCCAGGCAGCCAGATTCAGTACAGCCACATCGTGATGCCACACCCCGTCCCTGGTTAAGAGGTCCGGGGCGTGAGGCAGGGGGAGGCATCGCCCCTGGGACAGGGAGAGCAAAAGGGGGAACCAATCCTGGCGAGGCCACCGAGGGGCAACGAGGATACAGCGGGTTCGGTAGGCCCTGACCCTGGAAAGAACCTTGTACAGGAGCGGAAAGGGCGGGAAGGCATAAAAGAGCCCTGGGGACCAAGGTATTTGGAAGGCATCCCCTAGGGAGTGGCGGCCAATGCCGGCCCGGGAGCAGAACAGCGGGGCCTGTTTGTTGCGGGCAGTGGCGAAGAGGTCGACCAAAGGCGTGCCCCATGTGCGGAAAACCTGGTCGAGGTAGACCCTGTTTAGGGACCACTCGTGCTGAGGCAGAAACACCCTGCTCAGCGCATCTGCCGAGGTGTTGAGCTCCCCGGCAATGTGCACGGCCCTAGGAAGGACGTTGTTGGCCACGGCCCAATTCCATAGAGTCGTTGCCTCCTTGCAGAGCTTGAGCGAGACCGTTCCCCCCTGCTTGTTGAGATAGTAGCAGGCCGTGGTATTGTCCGACAGGACCTGAATCTTCCTGTTCCGAACGGCATCTGCAAAAGAAGCGAGGGAGTAACGGATCGCCCGAAGCTCAAGAAGGTTGATATGCATGGATGCCTCAGATGGGGACCAGATGCCCTGAGCCGAAAGCTGTCCACAGCGCCCCCCCCATCCCAAGTTGGAGGCATCGGTATAAACTGTGACCTCAGCTAGGAAGGGGCCAAAAGGACAACCCTCAGACAGGTTTCCAGGGACAGTCCACCAGGCCAGAGAGCGCAGCACCACCCTGGGAATGGAGAACTTCTGATGCTGGCCCATAGTGAGGGGGTTGTACCTCCGGACGAACCAGTTTTGCAGAGGCCTCATATGCAGGCGTGCAAAGAAAACCACCCCAGTGGAGGAGGCCATAAGGCCCAATAACGTTTGGATCAAAAGGGCAGTTTGGTAACGGTTATGCAGGAAATGACGGGCTAAGGAAGAAAGCCTGGTCAGGCGATCTGGAGGCAGGTAGGCTCTGCCCCGTGGTGAGTCTAGATGAACCCCAATAAACCTAATGGCTGTGCCCGGAGTAAGGATGGACTTATCCCTATTAACCACCAAGCCCAACTCAGCCAGTACAGACAAAGTGAGGGCAATATGGTCCTGGAGAGAGTCAGCTGAGGGTCCCACTAGGAGCCAATCATCCAGGTACGGGTAGATAAAGCACCCCCTGGACCGTAGGTATGCCACCACAGTGGCCATGCATTTCGTAAAGACCCTGGGCGCAGAGGCCAGCCCAAAAGGCAACACCGTATATTCATATACAGAATCCCCATAGGCAAACCGCAGATACTTCCTGTGGCCCTCAAAGATGGAGATGTGGAAGTAGGCGTCTTTCAAGTCTAGGATAGCTAACCAGACGCCCACCTCTAGGAGCTCCATGACCCGTGCCAGGGTCAGCATCCGAAACTTCTCAACCTTTAAATAGCTGTTGAGGCCCCTAAGGTCCAAAATGGGCCGGGAACCTCCATCCTTCTTATCCACAAGGAAGTACCTCGAGTAAAATCCCCACGGGGAAGCAGCGACATTGACCACCCGGACAGCACCTTTGTTAACCAACTCTATAACATTATTGTGCAACATAACATCACAACATGGAGAACAACGGGGAGGGAGAGAGAGAGGAGGTGCATCTGTAAACATTAACTTGTAACCATGGGCCACAATGGACAGGACCCAAGTGTCAGAAGTAACACGTTGCCAACAGGGCAAAAAAGGCCGAAGCCTGTCCAGAAACTGGGCAGCAGAGGAGGCGTCCTTGGAGGCCAACAGGGGAGCGTTCAGGCGTAGTCAGAAGACCGAGGGCTTCTGCACCGAGGTCGAAGGCTTGGGTGAAGAAGGCTGTTGCCTGCCCTTGGACCGGCCGGAGCGCCGGGAAGAATGACGCTGCTGGGCTGAATAGGATCGGTGACCGTAGGACTGGCCCGAGAAGAAGCGCCCTTGACGCTGCTGGTAAGGTTGGTAAGGGGCCTGGTAGGATCGGAACCGACCATAACGATACCTCGGACCCGATGACTGAACTGAGGGGGCGACTCCGAGGGACTTGGCCGTCTGCTGATTCTTTTTCATCAGGGAGAGGGATTCATCCGTCTTCTCCGAGAAGAGCTGGGGCCCCTCGAAGGGGAAATCCTCCACTTTCGCCTTCTTTTCAGGCGGCAGGGCAGTGGACCGGAGCCAGGCGTGTCGACGCAGGACCACCGAAGTCGCCATCGAGCGCGCCGCGGAGTCGGCAGCATCCTTGCCCGCTGTCATCTGCTGTTTTGACAGCCGTATGGCCTCTGCTTGAAGGGCCTTCACCAAGTGGCGGCGATCCTCGGGGAGATCGGAAAGGTAAGAGGACAGCCGTTTCCAGAGGAACAGATTGTAGGACCCCATAATGGCCTGGAAGTTGGCAATACGGAACCCCAAAGACGCGGACGAGTAGAGTTTCCTGCCCATGCCATCCAGCTTCCTGCCTTCTCGGTCCGCCGGCGCCAACGAGGAACCGGAACGGAACCGAGCCTGACCCTCCTCAGCCACGATTGAGGAGGGTTTCGGATGACTGAAGAGGTACGGGCAATCATCCTGCTTTAAACGGTAGTACCTCTCTACCTTCTTTGCCGTCGCGGACACGGACGCCGGTGTTTGCCAGAGCGCGAGAGCGCTGTCAACAAAATCCTCCACAGGGGGAAACGCCACCGACGCGGGGGACCCGGAATACAGAGCCTCCAGTAGCTTACTCTTGGGCTTGGAGGTCGTGGAGGAGACGTCTATCTCCAGCGCGGCAGCCATCCGCACCATCTGCTCGGAGAACAGCCTGTAGTCGTCATTCGGAGACGATGAACGGGGCCCACCCACGGTGTCATCCGGGGAAGGATCAGAGGCCGCATCTGAAGAACACTCCGACGGGGACGCCAGACCTTCCTCATCCTCGGAATCTGAAAACTCCGGCGAGGTTTGTGTCGGAACCGAGGACCGGTGAGCGCTCGGGGCCGACGGACAAGTCGCCGGAACCGACGGTCGCAGAGGCAAGCCAGGAGGTGGAGGAGCGGATGCCGGGAGCCCGACTGGCTGAGCCGGAACGGAAACCACCGGAACCGAAGGGTGCTGCAGGAAGGGCAGCGACTGCTGGAACCACGCCACAAAATCCTGCCAGGAGGTCATGTTCCCAATCCCCGCGACAGGCTGGCAAGGGGGCAGAGGAGCAGGCACCGGGGCGGGCCAGCGAAGAGGCATCGGAACCGACGAGGTAGACGGTAATGGAACGGAGGCCTCCGAAGGCGCCGGGGCAGAAGGCAGGGAGCGTTCGAATGACTGGAACGGTTCCGTGAAAGATGGGAACGACACGAATTCCTCGGGAACCGACGGAGGAGGCGTGCAGGGAGGAGACGGGGTGTGGAGACTCACCACATCGTCAGGGATCAGGACCGGTCCAGATGGAGTACCAGGGCGCACTGTCGGAGCCGGGGATAAAGCACGGCCCTTGGCCCTCGATTTCGCCTTGGCCTTCTTGGGCTGGGGTTCCGAAGCAGCCTCTGCGGCCGAGGGCTTGGAGGAGGACTTCGGCTTGGAAGCGGAACGCTTCTTGGCCTTCCGGTCGGAAGGACGATCCCCGGAACCGGAGTCAGGTCGGGCCTCCGGAACGGGTTGCCCCGTCGGTTCCGTGGGGAGCTGCTCTGGCGACTTACGAGACGGCGCCGGCGACGGAGCGGCGGAGCGGGGTCTATCTCCCGAAGAGCCGGATGGCTTGGGGGGGAGAAGGTTAGCATCCCACAAAAAGGCACGGAGCCTGGCCTTCCGATCACTCCTTGCCTTCGGGGTGAAGGACATACAGATGGAGCAGCGCTCGACAACATGCCCCTCGCCCAGGCAGATGAGGCAGAGCTCATGGCCGTCCGAGTGCGTCATTTTAGTGCCGCACTTAAGACACTTCTTAAACAAAGAAGTTTGGGACATAATGAACGGTATCTCCCACCGACAAGGGGAAAAAATACCGACCAGAAGATCACAATCCAAAACTCCGAAGAGACGCTGAGAGGATAAATGCTAGACAATAGAACCTTTTCGTACGGCGGCGAAAAAGGAACTGAGGGAATGCCGGGGACGTTCGGATATATATGCATTCAAAATTGGCGGGAACACCGGCGCGCATGCGCGGTGGATCCGAACGTCCCCTTCACATCTCTGGAAGCTAGAAAAATCTTTTCCGCGGCTGGCCTGCGCCTGCGCAGTCCCAATGTGGGGCTGCACAGAAGGACGAAGACGATCTCAACTTTTCCAAATAATGAAGCTTTCATTCTCCCTCATAATTATAGACTTTGGGATAATAACTGAGGTTCTCATTCTCCCTCACAACATAGTCATCCCCGGTAACTCAATCAAGAGCTCAAGAAGGTCCATCAACCCATCTCCTAGCCAACGTCAACTGGTCTAAGTCTCACCTGCCATCCCAGTTAATTCAATCGCCTGCAACCAAACTTCTCCTTTCCCCGTCACATCGCCCTCTCTGGTATTACTTCGCAATAAAAAGTTTGAACTGTCTTCTGGCAGCTTGGATCCTGACCCTCACACTAATTGGGTTTCAGATCCTAAAGTTGCATAAATAGCAGTACAACCCGAATTTCACCAGTGGATAGCTGGATCCTGAAGCTTTGGTCCAATGCCATCACAGATCCTAGTTCTGCACCCGTTTCAACTAATAGCACTGCCTCCCTTATTCATGCCTAGGTAAACCCAAGGGCATAAAAAACAGCATGACAAATCCCTCCATTCCTGAAGTTGGCTCTGCTCCTGAACCTTCTTTCATCATCACCAACACCACCGATGCCTCTTCAATACGAGCAGGATATGCTGCTTCTCTCCTGCTACTCTTCCTGAATTGGCCCTTCATATCTTTCCATCCACTGATTTCCACTCTACTACTTCTGTCTGGGTTGCTTTCTCTGGACTAGCTAGAGCGAAGGAACATAATGTGGGTTAAAAGTTAACTATAACAGGTATCCACTTAAAGTAATACAACTGAACGCTAGGATTGTGCTAACGTTAATGGTTTTATTGGACTGCCACAGTAAATTGCTTTATAATGCTGCCCCCTGGAAATAGTGGACAGGGGGAGGGACAGAGGAAATAGTGACGTGGGAGGGACAGAGGTGAAAATGAGGTATCCCCTGAGGTTCCCCACCATGCAATTGGGCCTGGCTCAGCTAGTACCACACAACTGAGCCAAAACTTTCTTGGAGAGAGACTGCCAGGGGAGACAGAAGTATACAAAGCTGAAGACAAGGAGAAGGTCAATAACGGTAAGCTGGTAGGGGAGTGGGAAGGATGGAAGGAAGCAGAAAAGGGCAAGAGGATATAAGGACTTTCAGGGAAGGGAAAGAGAAAACAGCGGGGAATGGAATAATTAGATGCCCTCTGCAGGTCCTTGTGGGTCCCCCCCCTCTTGTAATCACACATTGCTGACACCTCGGTTGACCTCGAGCAGCATCCAAGATACATCCCGTAATTCTGAATAAAAGCAGGAAATGCACAAGGCTCTAGTGGTCAGACTGAAGGTTAACATATCTCCTTATCTGGTTTGCTAGTGTCACATTACTGGGGCCTGTACCCAGGCCTCTGGCATTCTCCTCACCCAACGCATTTTGCTGCTTAACAGCTCCACACAGAGAGACTATTTTAGTCCCCCTGTGATGCCGCTCTCTGACACTGTAACAGCAGACCTTCATGATTTCATGAAACTCTTTCCAATCCTTTGAGAATTGGCACCCTGGCCATTCGTTTTCGGACAAAGCAGATAAACCTTCTTTCACCACCCAAGGTATCTCCACTGGCCCTGCTGTCACTGTCTCCATCATGGCTCCTGAGCCAGGCAGGGCCCGCGACTCCAAGAGTAGCAAAGGGGGTGAACTTTTCACAGTAAAGGACTGGTGTGTTAAGAGGCATGAGAGAGCCAAAGCTGCAGCTGTGCCAACTCATTAGCCAACCCTGTCTTAGGTCCGCAGCCATTGATCTTGATAAAGTCCCTCAGAACGTAGTTTATTGTGCGCTGCCCTCTTATTCATGCAGCATTGCTTTACATCATCCAGTTTTTAATGAACTGCTCACGCGTATAATGAAGGCACCAGGCAGAGGAGGGGAGTGCGATTCCTAATGCGGAACGCACCCGTTCAGTGTCAGCCAAGATCTCCAAGCCTCAGAATTCACGGGCCTCATCCCAGGCAAGACACAGTATCTGTGGGAACCTTCTCCTTGGGGTGAAATTCCCCAAGGACTCAGAAGTTGCAAGCCTTAGAGGACGCTATTTGGAAAATGAAGCTATTGTCACGGATGATGGGAAAAGACAATACAGCTGGAAGAATGTATCCAACTGACTCACAATTTTAGTGAGGGAGTGCCAGATGCTGGGCATATGCAGCAGCAGGCCACAGGCTTGCTTCTGAGCATCCAGAGGCAGCTAGCTGACTGTCGTGGGAGAACGATTTAATGCACCCTTGGCCTGACCCAGCGACACAAAGCTTCTGTCAAAGGTGACTACAATCAAGCAGGCAGGTACACCCACACCCACACAGTAAGGGATCATTGGTGAGGGAAAACAGAACAATACTTCCAACAGTCACTTTTGTCCTTTCCTCTCTTCATGAGCTGAAAAGCAAAATCGCCGCGGACTTACGAAAGGTCATCTCTGCTGTTTTCTGGTCTCCTTGTTCCACAGTGCCGGGGGGAGTGACAGTCACAGCAGAGAGCCTGGCTTAGCACTGCTATGAATCTTTCAGCTCATAGAAATTGCAAGCAGTAAGGATCAAGAGGCGGGATCACTGTGTAGTACTTTGCATACAAGAAGGCACAATTCCTTGGCCTCTCAGGTGGTAGAATTGGGACCTTGGCGGGCTGCTGCCAGTCACAGCATGGAGAGTGCTGAGTTAGAGGGTTCAGAGGTCTGGTTTGATATTAGGAAGCTTCATTTATCCACTCGGATGGGGAAAGCAGTGTACTACGTTGTGTAAGAAGAAAACATAACGTAAGCCATTTTATTGCCTCTAATAGCAAATCTAATACTCCCATGACTCTCTGCAAGGCAGGAAATAGAACAGGTAGTGATTTCTGTACACACTGGGGCGGGGGACATTGTCCACATTTGCAAAAAATATTCTGTAAAAAAAATATATATATTTTAGTCTAATGAGAACTGAGCATGCTCACTGCCCTCTAACAGACCCAGAATGTCAAGGGTCTCTTAAAAGAACAGCGATGAGAAAATTAGCCTGCTCAACAGATTACAGCAACCTAAAGATTTGATGAAGGAGAGGGAGTTTCCCAATAGATAATATATACACCTGCAATTTTTTACTGCTGCCAGCTAGCATTTAGATACCTTTAAAGGTTGTTTCCTATTTGCATAGCATCTGGGAGTACAGGTTGAAAGAAATCCGAGAGAAAGGTAGCCAGTCAGCCTCCTGGAACATGGCAAGACCCGTTTTCAAAGCACTCTCCCTCCAGACTGACCCATGCTGCCATATAATGATACTCTGAACCTCCTGCCAGGGAACTCCATCAAGAGAGAGAGTTACTCGATCTGAAACCCTTTATCTTGGACTTCTCTCCACCTCCTCATTTGTTCAGAAAGTTAATCTTTGCTAACAGGGATCTTTTTGTTCTCTGCAACAAGACGCCACTAATGTGCAACTTGGCAAGCAGGTCGTGTGAGTCTCTGTCTTTTGAAGAAAATCCCAACAATGCTTTAAAAAAAGCACCCCCCTGTTCAGAAGCTATTTTTCAGGTTTTCTTCTCTCCCCGTTAAGAAATACTTAAAATATAGTGTGCGTGTGCGTGTGTCTAAGCAGATGTGTAACAGTGTGGAATACATCTTTTGCAACTGAGGCCTTATCAATGCTATAAATTTACCTGTCTCCTCAGCATGGCTTCTCCTGAAGAACCCTGGAAATTAACTGGAGGATGAGGGGTCGCTACCAAAATGGTCAGCTTCTCTTATCTGTAAACTAGAAAAGCATCCTGCTTCTATTCCACCCTCCAAAAGAAAGTTAATGCTGCCCATACAATTGCAAACTCCAAGTTGAAAAATTCTGGGAGATAAGAGGATGGATACTGGAGGGGGGCGGTATCCTACTATATAAAAGGCAAGCCGTATTGGCGACAATTCACTTTTTATCCTCGTGCAGGCACATTGCTGATAACTCTGGCCTCAAGGCCACTGCAAAGCACCCACTCACCGCTGCGAGGGAGCCTGCCAAATCGATGGCCCGAGCGCTCCTTCCCACGCCTCCCCATCAGCACACTTGCCCGCTTCTTGTCAGGAAGGGGGACCACCAAATCAATTTTCTAGAGCCTGATGTATTTTTGCACACAGCGGGTGTTATTGCTAGTAATGCCATAAAGTAAGCAGTCATTTTCTTCAGAAGAACTGATCTCAGTAGTCTGGAGATCAGTTGTAATTCTGGGAGATCGCCAGGCCCCACCCGCAGGTTGGCAATCTTAGCTACCTATGCCTCGTTAGGCAGCCTTAACTGAAAACAAAACAAGAGCTGAACCTCTCTGAAAGTAAAGTGCTCTGAAGACAGGTGACTAATCAAAAAGATTAATATGATATCCCTCGCCCCCCCCAATAAAACTTCCCCTTAAAAGATACACTGAAAATGGATATTTAGAAAAAGAAACAAACATCACAGAGTGAGGAACACCAGGGCTTTTTTTCATCTGGAACACGGTGGAACGGAGTTCCGGAACCTCTTGAAAATGGTCACATGGCTGGTGGCCCCACCCCCTGATCTCCAGACAGAGGGGAGGGCAATCTCAACTCCCCTCTGTCTGGAGATCAGGGGGCGGGGCCACCAGCTATGTGACCATTTTCTCCGAGGGAAACCCACTGAGTTCCACCACCTCTTTCCCCAGAAAAAAAAAGCCCCGAGGAACACACAGAAACGAAAGTCCGAGAAATAATCAGTCCTGAGAGAATCTGATCATAAGACTGATAAAGCAGGGGTGGGCAGAGAATACACCTGTCAAAACCAAGCTTCCCCAAAGGTAGGAAACCCTGGGAATGTGCTTCTCTTTACTTCCTTATGCAAGGTACAGTATATTGCCATTGGGCATACTTTCAGCACAAGCAATGATCCTCCCCAGTGCTAACCGAGTTACCTCCAGAACAGCTTTTATGGAGAGCTTTTAAACTAAATATTTGTAAAGGGCACCAAGACAATTCAAACAGGTCTCCCCCACCCTTACCAACACAGCCACAAACAGAGATCTTATTTTACTGCAAAGGAGAAAAATACCATGACAAGCTAAACATCTCCTTTTTTACAAAAAGGCAATTTCTGCAAGCCCGGCCTTTGCACAAACAATATACTCACGTGACATAAATTATGCAACTGTTATTTGATCTTATCAATCAATCGCATCCAATTCATTAGTCATAGACTGTTTCACATCAGCAGAAAAGCAAATAGTTCAGGGCCACCTACACACTGTCCTAATTTGGGGGGGGGGCACGAACAGCAGAGGAGAAGAAGGAATAGTTAGTTAATACATTATATGGTGCTTGCTAGATGTGCCAGACATTTTTAAATATTTAAACTTCTTAAGTAACCACTTTCTCTCACACATACACATAAGGTTTTTTTCTCAGCTTTGGCCTCCAAACTGAAGTGCTGTTCTAATTATCCTTCCCTCATCCTCTGTACACTCTTTCCCAAACTTGCTTTGCTCAGATTTTTTTGAGAAAACTGTAGTCCAATTGCGTTATCACAACCTCTTTAAAAAGTGTGCATTTCCCAAGGTCCTACCATGGGCACCATTTTCCTGCTGTCAGCCCCTTGCAGCTGCCATTTCCTCCCATGTGCCACCAGAGGACTTTTTTTAAAAGGGGGCAAGTGGTTAATTGCAGTTGCTTATATCAATTACCAGGGTTTTTTTTCTGGGAAAAGAGGTGGTGGAACTCAGTGATGGAACTCAGGACTGCACAATGATGTCACTTTGGGTGAGCTGGAACAAGGGGGGAGTTTTTTAAAGTTTAAATCGCCCTCAGAGAAAATGGCCACAGGGCCGGTGGCCCCGGCCCCTGATCTCCAGATAGAGGGGAGTTTAGATGGCCCTCCGCGCCGCTGCGTGGAGGGCAATCTAAACTCCCCTCTGTCTGGAGATCAGGGGGCGGGGCCACCAGCCATGTGACCATTTTCAAGAGGTGCCGGAAATCCATTCCACCTCACTCCTGCTGAAAAAAAGCCCTGTCAATTACCAATTCTTTTTCAAATCCCCTCTGGTGGTGTGGCAGGGAACATGAGGGCTGCCAGGGTCTGACGGAGAAAATGGTTGGAACAGGCAACTCAGCATGCCTTGGACATTGGGAGGCACTGCATGTCTCTCTGTATGTGTGTGTAAGTCCAGCAAGCTGCTACTCTCTTGTCTAAAGTGGGAACGCCTCCTGACTCCTCCTCCTCATCTCTATGCCTCTGGGGAGAGCTCTCTCTCTCTCACTCACCTCGTGGCCTTTCCAGGATAAGGACGTAAGCCTCCATGCTCTGCCATGAAGGGCCCTTTCCCACAGACTTACAAGTCAGCCTCGCCGTCTATACTTTCAGGCCGTGGTTTAGAATTAGAGAATGTAACTCTTTAGATTAGGATCTTTCCCTTCTTTCTCCAAGATTTTGCTATGCTACTTCAATAAAATTGTTAAGTTGTATCTTTCTATGATTTTGTCTGAAGTCTAATTAATGCACGTTTTAAGGGTTTAAACGCTTCTGCCTAAATAACTTTGCTGTTATTCTGCTGTGTTACCAAATAAAGGTTTCACATAATATATAATAATTAAAACCAAACTAACTAAAATCTCAATAAAAATGTGAAGAAAACTCCCTTGTGAAAGCACGGTTGCCAATCTAAAACGCGTCTACATTCACAGCAGCTGTGAAAAGAAACATGGAGATCCTTGCCATGTAGAAGCAATCTCTCCACCCGGGAACAGGCGAAAACAAAGCCGCTACTGGGAGATTCAGCACTAGCTGTTTTCCATGGTTCACCTTCCAAATGACCTCGATTTTAATTTGCGTTTCTACACATGGGAAGGTGATACAAGCAGCAGCTTCGAAGTCATTGCAGGTTTTGTCTGGTTTCTTTTCCATCCTGGTTTACCCCAATTTATGTGTCCATTCGCTGCAGATTAGGGTTTTTAATCGTGTGAAATTCTTTATCCAACGTTCTCCCCACCCTTGCCCTCCTCTCCCGCCTGTCAAATCAACTTAATTTGATTGGTCAATCACATTTTCTAAGCCACACCCCACCTTTCCCTTCCCCTGTTTCCTTTAAAAAAATTATTTAAAAAGCATTGCAACGTTTCTGCATGTCTGCATGTCCATGCAGAAACATATCCCGTGTCACGTGATGACAGCTGTCCAATAACGGGTCCCTTTTTCAAGGCGCCAAATTTTGTGCCTCATGCTCGCTGAAAGCTTCTGAGGCAGAGGGAAAGATGGAGGGGACTAAGTGTTCGAATGGCAGTTGAGGAATGTCATGGAGGGAGAAAGAGACCCTGGACTTACACGTATTGCTGACAGTATAATCACTGCTCGAGCCCTCATTTTCACAGGATAGATCTGATACCAACCACCACACTGATCTCAACACCACACTATTCACTCCACCGCACCTGCTGATGAAGAAGGTGGAAAAGATAGAGGCGGGGTCATCAGTAACATTTTCCCTCCAAATGTTAATAACCATTACTCATTCCACGATAGTGGTGTGAAATGCTCTGACCTATCCTATGTGTTTGTTTGATGCAACGTTTATACATAGCAATGTGGCGGGGGGGGGGGTGTTGAAAAAATAATTAAAATGGAGAAGACACATCTGTCGACGTCCCCCACAAAAACGGGTCAGAAACTGATTTTTATATGAGCAAATTCCGCATGATGGACCTGGAGCATGGGGAAATGGAATGTCAATGCGAAGCAACAGCATTGATGTGGAATCGGGGAGCGGCGGATTCATAAGATTCCACTGCGGCACGACTGCTCAGGAAGTCCGAAGAAACTCGATCATGCGGAATCTGTTTGATTAGACAAAACTTAAAGCACTCCAGGCACCTTGACAGCATGCAAAGTTTTTCTCTGACAAGGCTACTGGCCCATTTCAAAATTCTGTCTGATTTGAACCAAAATGGGTTAAGACGACAATCTGGCTCAGGTCAGCGGCTCTCCTTACTACTTGCATCACGTTTCTTTTATGGCCAATGAAAGGGGGAGGGGGTTACAGTTCACTCCGAGTTTGGGTTCTTGCAGGTTTTTTATACAGGCACAGATCAAAGCAGCTAAAGGGACTGACATCTCTCCTCCTCATTTTTGAAGGATGGAATCTGTGTGAAGGTGAAAGGAAAATTCTGTTGATCCTATAAAAACAGCAATATACCTCTGTACAACACAAGGAGTCTCTCTACAAGAGATGCCTTGGTGCATGTTCATCAAGTGTAGGGAGATTCAGTATTAGCCAAAAGTGTAGTTTAAAAAGAAAGAGCAGGTGGAGATCACTCCTCAGAAGGTTTGTTAATTTCATCTTCGCTTCCCCCAAGGCTCTGTCAATTTCACCTCTCCAGCCTAAAACTATGTGGGATCACAACCAAAGGGCAGCGAGGAATGGCAATGGGCTGGAGCTGCCTTCCAGACCCAGGCTTGGACCTGGAGAGGTTATAATGGGCTGACGTTTCCCTTCTGGCATTTCACAGCCCCTTCACACAGCTCCAGTGTATAGCAAAGCCTTTGCCCTGTCGCCGGCTCTGTCTTTTTAAACTACCCTTCCCGGCTAACATTGCATCTCCTGACATGAATACTTCAAGTGTCAGATGTCTCATGTAGAGGGACTCAAGGACTGAATAATTTGCATGGAAGAGTGACAGAGAATGGAAGAGGCGTAAGAAAAAGCAGCCCCTAGGCCTATACCCAGCACCTTCCAGAAATCTCAGTGTATCCCCACGGACAGCATACTGCCTCCAAGAAGCCATCCAAGCCTGGAAAACCACTCTTCTACAAGGCACACTCCCTTTAAAAAAAATTTTTTTTTAACTTGACACATAGGAAGGATAACCTTCTTAGCAAACAACCTCAAACATAAAGCAAATCAAGGTAATAAAAAAGGAATTAAAATTCAATCCACACACTATTTCCATCTTTATTCCTACTTATAATTCTACCCTATTAAAAGCTTGCAGCCAAAAAAAAATACTACTTGAAAGTAGCATAAAACTTCTTTCCTTTACATAAACTGAACTGCAAGCATCCTGAGAGCTCTTTCCCCTGAACATTTGGAATGCTTGTGAGCATTCTATGCCATCACCCAAATTCTACCAATCAGTGCCAGAGGTTTTGCCACCCTTACTTATCTAGATCTCCTTTGCTTTGTTTTTAATGGGGGAGACAGAGATTTTCAGAGGAAAGGGGGAATCAGGTAAAATGACTCCCCTTCCATTCATGGAAAATTTCCACTGGAGCCAACCCAAAATTACACACTCTCAGCTCTACCTACCTCATAAAGTTGTTGTGAGGATATAATGGGGGAGAGGAAAACAATCGAAGCCATTTGGGTTACTCTGTGAGTGTGATTGGGTTACACATTGGGTTTCCGTGTAAACCACTTGGGGAGAAAGGTTGGCTATGAATGAAGTAAACAGAGTAACGTTTCTGTCACTATAATAGAGTAAGGTTTCTATCTGTATCATTGTAAAGGGCACCTGTCCCAACCAAGAAGCCCAGGAAAACGGAATATCTGGATTATTCTCTTGCTTTCCCTCCACTTTCTGCCTTTTTTCTTTCTCTCTGCCACAGAAACTCACAATAGCATGTGTATGCACACTCAACCTCTGTGAGGTAGGTTAGGTTGAGTGTATGCAACTGGCCCACCATCACCCCAGCAAGCTTCCATGGCACAGTGGGAATTTGAACCTGGGTCTCCCAGATCCTAGTCCAACACTCTGACCACTCCACCACCTGGGCTGACAGGCAATGCTGGCTCTCTGCAGGGAGTTGGGTGCCAACTTCTAGTTGCATTCTATGTACTCAACATTCTTCCCAATCGAATGGCATGAAAACACGGTCTAGTCTGAGGCAGAAGCAGCCGCATGTTTTACAGAAGTGAAGAACCTCACTGTTTTTTGCAGATCCAAGATGGCCCAGGCAAACCAGCTTAGCTCTTTCTATGGGGAAACATCAGCTTTGCTCCCTCAGCAAACAAGCTTGCAAATCCCTAGAGTTGGCTCGATCTGTTTTATGGAGTGCTGAGCTGAAGCAGAGCCCAGAAGGGGCTCTATGCACAGCCAATGCAATCAAGAAAATTGAGCAGAGGTTAAAATGGAGGAGTAAAGAGCTTTCTCTACCAAGAAGCTCAAATATAGATGCTGGTTGCCTTCTCAAGAACAAAGCCCTGTTCCCCAGTCCAGGAACTTGATCCACAGATTGAGTCAGACCTCAGACCCAAAAGTCTCCATTTGCCCCCTTGAAAGCTCACAATGTATCTGATGGCGTTCTTCTACTTTGCTATGTACCGATTTATATATTTCCTACTTCAGTGACTGCAACTTGTAAGCACAAACATCGCTTTTCCAGAAGTTCCCATCCTTATGGCAGTGGAGAAACCACGAGAGCAATCTCAGGTGAAATCTGAGAAACCAGAGCGAGAGGGAGCCTGATTTGCAGGGACCGTGGGGCAGACTTCCAACGCCCTGGGTCTCTCTGTGGCCAACTGCAGGAAAACAAGGAAATATTTTTAAAATATGCACAACGTACTCAGACATCAAACTCTGCTCTCTGTGTTTATACATAGCCCTTCCTGAGGACAATTCTAAATCCTTGTTTAGAGCTGGAAAATTATTGCCCCGCTCTTTTATTTTCTATGTATAATCTCTTATTAGTACCATTTTTGACTCTGCAAATAAAACAAAAAGTTGACAGACTGGGGGGGGGGGGACAAAAAGGAGCAGCTATCTTCCCATTTACAAAAAGCATCTCCTGGAAGGGATTTTTAAAAAATCTCATCACAGTGAAGAGGTGAGCAGTTTATCGGCAAGCCTGTTTAAACATTTATATAACAGGACGCTGGGATGCTCCCGCCATTTGCACATGTAGCCCATATCCCCCTTCAAAATAAAAAGGCCTCCTCTGGGGTTGTGGTTCAATGGTAGAATATCTGTTCTGCACACAGCAGAGCTCAGGTTTGATCCCTGGCCTCTTCAGAAGCAAGCATTACGGAAAACCTTTCTCCTCCCAAGACCATGGACAGAACCAACGGCCTGCCTCTGTATAAGGCAGCTTGCATAGCTTCTTGTCCAAGGTGCAGAGGAGTTAGCCGTGTTAGTCTGTGGTAGCAAAATCAAAAAGAGTCCAGTAGCACCTTTAAGACTAACCAATTTTATTGTAGCATAAGCTTTCGAGAATCAAGTTCTCTTCGTCAGATGCCTCTGTATCTGTATCTGTATCTCTGTATCAGTCTCTGTATCAGGCATCTGACGAAGAGAACTTGATTCTCGAAAGCTTATGCTACAATAAAATTGGTTAGTCTTAAAGGTGCTACTGGACTCTTTTTGATTTTGCTTCTTGTCCAAGAGCCCCAAACAACCTAGAGCCCTCAGACTGCCTTGCGTTCTGTGCTTTTCAGTTCTACAATACCAGCTCACAATGAACTAGTGCCTACCCATTGCCATGACTGCGTCAGCTGAAAACTATTTGATGGATTTCCTTTGCTATACTAAGAGCTGGAAAGCATCCCGCTTGGCCACTGCTCGACACAGGACAGGATTTCAACATCCTTTCATGCTTCTCACTGATGCTCCTGATCAAAGTGGGGAAGTAGGAGAAAAACTTGCATCGCCAAACCCAGTTTTCCCTCCCTTTGCTGCCAGCAATCTAAATCAGCTCTCTGCAAATGCATCCCTGGTTTTGGATACAAGATGAAGGAATGCGGCCAAACAATTCATTCTCCTGCAGATTGCTCAGAGCTCTAAAACACACTTAACACTCTGCCTTCTTGCTCCGCTAAAAATGTATTATTGTGGAGATCAGACAAGGGCCTGGCTGCTGGAAGAGAATACAGCAGGCAAAGATCTTGGGAATCCATGGGAGGTTTTCTGACTGGACAACCTGAGAAGGGCTGAAACCATTGTAATTATTCATTCCCTCTAACTGGACTATCCACAGACAAAATCAGGATTTCTGTGTACTCAGAGGGAATGGGGGACTCTGTGGGTATGCAAATAATAAAATCTGCAAATTAAAAAAAAAGGAAAGCATACCCCAAAAGAGCATGCTCATTCCTCTCGCAATGCAAATATTCAGTTAAGGGGGAGGTGGGAGACAACACAGGGGGATGGAGAAATTGCTTGCTCGAACCCCTAAAAGCTTATTCTGGAGAGGAAGATGGGGAAGTTTGGATTTTAATTAAAACATTTACATTCCACCCTCTCTCTGTAGTCCCAAATCAGATAGTTGCAACCTTCTTTCGTGATGCCTCCAGGGAACTGGGAGACAGTCCCCCATTGCAAGGCCAGCCGTGTCTTTGCTTCCTGTGGAGATGCACACTGCCTGCATGACAGCTGTGGTGGACTTCTGGTGTGTGCATCTGCTTCCAACAGGATCAAAAGGCAAATGGCATGGCAAACTGAAAGACCAGCCACCCAGCCAGCCACTTAATGTTTAATCAAAAGCTCATCACAATAGGAGAAAAATGAAACAGTGGGGACAGACAGTGACCACACTGCATACACTAAAGGGAAAAGCCTAATATCGTCTACAAAATTTCAACAAATGTTGTGCTTTACTTCCGGGCAGCCTGACAAAGTAATCTGTACATTAATCAATGGGTTGCGAAATTCTGTCAACTGCACATTTTCATGCACCAATCCCATTTTTGCAAAACACAATTTTATTTTATTTATTTACACTCCAGCTTTCTCCCCAATGAGGACCCAAGGTGGCTGTCACAACTCTCCTCTCCTCCACTTAATCCCTACAACAACCCGGCGAGGTAAGTAGCACCTATATAAGACTAACAAAATTGGTGGAAGGGTATGAGCTTCCGTAAGCCGCAGCTCACTTCTTCAGAAGAACTAACAAAATTGGTGGTAGGGTATGAGCTTCTGTAAGCAGCATACCCTACCACCAATTTTGTTAGTCTTACAGATGCTACTGGACTCTTGCTCTTTTCCACTGCTACAGACAGACTAACACGGCTGCCCATCTTGATCTATCTCCAGTGAGGTAAGTTAGCTTGAGAATGTATGATGGCCCAAGGTCACGCAGCAAGTTTTTACTGCAGTGGGGATCGAAACCTGGTTCTCCCAGATACTAGTCCAACACTCCAACCACTAAATACACTGGTATATTTATTGCTACATGCTACGGATGCAGTACTGTTGCCCTTTACCCAGGAGCAGTGCTTGAGAAATTGTTGTCCAGCATGACCAGGAGATGGAATTTGGGAACTGACTTCTAAAATATGATCATTATTTGTACCATTCGTAAAATATATTAATGGCTGCGTTGAAGTTTGGCAGCTGGCTGTCTCTGACACAGGCAGACTGTTAAAGCCAGTCTGGCAGTCCTTGGAGGACTCCCATCTTGAGGCTTACCACAACTTCGCTAGCTGGCCTGCCTCGCTGATGTGGCAAACGGACAGAAGAGCCAGTTTTGTTGATAATTTATGAGGCAATTTATTCCAATGATGTGCTTGACTGCAACACCTCACAGAGGGCTCTGCTATCAGCAGGTGAAGAAATGCCAAGCCTGCCATACAAAACCACAGCAAAAGATTTTCTTAATAAATATAAATATTACTGTGTGGAAGAAGAGAACAGCCCAGAAACGGCAAAGAGGCAGGGTGGCACACCTTAGCTTGTTCCGATCTGCTTAAAATGGGAACAGGGGGTTCCAACCATTTAAAGGAAAACATTGACCCACATTAGCTTGCAGTGGGAACTGCTTGTCTTCAGAGGAGTGCGCTGTGCAAGTTGTAGCAGGACTATCTAGCCCACCAAAGGCTGATCATATCTCCTTTGGGGCTGGAAGCATTTGAGCTCTTTCTTTGTTCTCCACCTTATCAAGACAGAGGCATTGATCTCTACAGTACTACATCCACTTGGAAGGCCAACTGTAAGGTTCTACATCCATCTGTGAGGCTGTTTCCAGTGGTAACAAATTCCACTAGGCTGATACAAGTTACTTAAAAAAAAACAATAATTGTAAAGTAGCTTATTTTAATTTCAAACACAATTCTGAATTTTGTACCCCTTTGTCATGTTCGCTACATATCGCCAAGTAAAAGGGGTAATGGGTTGTATAGTTTCCAAGGCATCTTATGTTCATAGTAAGAGGAGCCCTGGAGATCTGCATCTTTGGGAGGGGGGTCATGACTGCACATGCCAAGCTTTTCATGCAAAAGGCTCCCCTCCATTTAAAAAAATCTCAAATGACAACCGTGGTAAGAAACTCAGAGAGTTTCGCCAGTCAAAACAGAAATCACTGGGAGTAGGAGGACTAATAGTTTGAATCGGTACATGGCAGTGTCATATATTTCTATTATAGCTAAACATAGAGAAAGGCCATTTGGCTAAAACAAGCAGGTGTGGGAGACAAAAGCAGAATTGCTCTAGAAAGGGCTCCCCGGTATGTGCTAGAAAAACTACGAAGGGGCCTGCATGCTTACATCTGGACAAGGCTTAGAATGCATGAGCAACAGCTGGACAACTGCAAGAGAGCCCTGGGAAAGCTCACACTTGACGCACAACATCTGTTTAAAGTTTATACTACAGATATTCCAATTTGAACAATGGCGATTCTTGACATTTGCATGATGGCCATACATTTATTTTGATTGCAAAACCAGGTTATTTTACTAGGAGAATTTGGGAGCTTTCTAGATTAGAAATTTCTCACTTTTGAAACGGCATTAATTGAGATGAAATATTAAGTGATGCTTGCTATGTTCTGAGCCTCTAACAGATCCCCCTCCCTCCTTGCCTTCTGGAGATGCTTCAAGGAAGCCACACGCTTCTTCCCAGTTGGATAAAACTGCACAAGGTCTATAAGCCGGAGCCACGCTTTGAGGAAGATCTGGAGAGACAGCAGAAACACTGCAGAGAGCAAATGGAAAAATCAAAGTAGATAAGCACTGGCTCCTGGAAATCAGATCAAAAAGATCCTCAAGGAAACGAGCACCACTAGGCCACTGTAAAGGTAGACAGTGATAGAGCAGAGGGCTAGGGCAGTCCACTTGCCACTGTCTACAAAATCCATATCAGACAGTAGAGGCAAGGACACACCCCTAGTGCGAGCTCTCCTAAAATGAAACCAGCAGACACATCCCTTTAGAGATCTAGGTCTTCTTGTGAGAAGCAGTCTCAGCGGCATCTGTTTGCAAAGACAGATGCTCCCCAGGGGAATCCAAGGTTTACGGAGAACTTTTTGCGTAAGTGATGGTTATAGAATGCTTCCGGCACTAATGCATTCCTAGCTATAAGCAGCCAAGGACAAAATCCATCATGGTGCTGTCCCCTGCTGAGAGCCAAAACTCGTGATCAGGAGGAACCACTTCATATAACTCTTGCTGGCCTTGTATCATTTCACAGTGTGGATAGGAAACAGCGTCTTGTAATGTTCCCCCCTTCCCTACTTTTTTAAATGATCACCAAGTACATATGTAATACAACCTTGCCCCCCTCCAGCAGGGCCTAAGCACTATGAGAGGCAAGGGGGCTGCCTTCTTCCTGGTCTAGGGTTGTCATTCTCCCGCTGGGGGTGGGGGATCCCCCACTCCCACCCCCCACCCCCGCTTACCTGGGCAGCGTAGGAGGCACAGGCCTTACGGATATGCTCCTGGGCAGCACAATGTGCTCCCACAGGCCCACATCAGCCAAGTTTGGGCCCAAAACAGCCCAGATCAAGCCACTGCTGCATGGGGGAGTGCTCCCCTGCGTGTCAGCAGCCCGTTCCGGGCCAAATAAGGCACCCCGTGGAGCACAGGAGTGCTCCCAGGGTGGCCACGGCCTACGTGATGACATCACTTCCCGGAAGTGACATCATTGTGCAGGGCTGGGGGTGCACATACGCAAAGCATGCACGAAGGAGAGAACCAAAGGGTAGGTGCCGGGGCCAGGAGTACAGGGGGACCTGGCCCCTTTTCTCCCCTATAAGCCGCCAAATAACCTTTACCAGGTTCCAAAGTGGTCTTACTCAAAAGTAACAGACTTCTGTAAGAAACTATATAAGCTTTATTAAGTATTCAATTGAGTTGATTAAAATATAAAACCTGTACTAGTGTCAGCAGATCTGAAGCAATGAAAACCACAAAGCTATCTGGTCTGGCTAACACAGATGCTTCCTGGAACTGAGCGGGAATTCCACTCCAAACACAGTTAGTCGAGTAGCTGCAGGGCCTTCCAGGCCAATTGCCTGTAGCTTCTTGGTAGAGTTACAGCAGGTGCCTCACACAGATCCGTAGGTCACAGTGCAAGGCCTTGCCATACAAAATCAGTGTAAGCACAGAAGCTGAAGCCCACACCAATGCACTGAACCACACCCCAAGCAGAGACCTTCAGCCAATCACAAAGTTTTGGGTGCTCTACCGCTTGACTGATGTTACCCATTGGAATGCCCGGGTTCTGGGAATTTTCCAGACTTATCACACCAACACTCATTTGTCTCCCCTCTCAACTCTGAAATTAATGAGTGCTGTTCTCTCGGCTGAATGGCCTTGACAAGATAACTGGAAAAGGGAGCATCTCTGCCCAGGTGCGTCTTACCAGCAAGACTGAGCTGTTAGTTGTCAAATTAACCCTTGATGGAACAGGGCTCTATAGCACCACAACATACAGAACTGGGATTTATCAGGGTGAAGGGTGCCAAGATTTCACTTTCTTAAACCAGGGCTGGCTTGTCCTTTAGGCATGTCTTGATAATCTCCTAGTGCTCCAGAGGTGGAAAGGTGCCAAAAGACCATGGTGCCTAATGGACTGTCCAGCCACTCTGTGTGGAGTTGGGTCAGCCCTCTGGCCAGCAATGGGAACGGCCATGACCAGGTGTGACTCAGCCAGGGAGCCACCTTCTCTGGTCTGGGTGTGGCCCAACAAGGAGGCAGCCACAATATGAAAGGGAATTCTTTCAGGGCCCTTGCTCTGCTTTCTAAGGCACAATAGGAGAGTAGGCTCCCTCTCCCGCCTGCAACATGCAGGGAATTATTCCTAACTGACAGACCCTTCCATCATCTACATGATAAAGGATTGCCCTTCCAGTTAACTGGAAGCTACAGCCATCTGGAAGGATTTTCCTATGTCATCAGAACTCCTACCAAGCATCGACAGGCTGAGTTCAAGCATGGCCCTGGCTTATCCCTAGTCATGTGCCCAGCAAGTTCTCTGAGTAAAGCAGACAGTCACTCGCTGGCAACAGATGCCGGCACTTGGATCTCTGCCGAGAGCAACAGGTGTCCGCAAATCGCTGGCTCTGTACCAAAGGCAATAGGCCTCTGTGCCCCCAATGTTCACTCTCAGAGGGGTTCTCTTCATCTGCTTTTCCAGCTCAGCCAGATACACTCCAGAGCTAACATCAGAGGAGCGGCACACTGCAAGGGAGAGATCATGCCTTCAGACTAGGCTGTGCTGGGAGACCCCACCTGTACGTTAGAGGGTGGCAGATGCCCCTGGCCTGTCAGTTTCCATCACAGGCAGCTCCATGGTGCACCAGGCACGTGGGAGATGCACTCAAGCAATTCACTCTGTGCTTAAGTAATTGCTTGAGTGCAGCAAAAAAGCCAAGAAACCCAAGGCTGAATTGCCCAAGAAATCTTCTGGGACTCTTCTTGGGGGGGGGGGGGAGGAGGAGGACATTTTGCTCTCACAATATCTACAGCGTTATCCTTCTATCACTCTGAACCCCAGGTGGTCTGAAAACTTCTAACACAGAAAAGAAACTTGCAAAACAGTCCCTTCCGGATTGTACCACCTCAGGTCTTTAGGCGTGGAAGTTATGTTTGAATGCTCTTTCATATAAAAGCAACTAATAAATACGCAAAAAACATCCGCATGTGGAAGAATACTAAGCGAACAAAAAAGAAATTTCTCCAGTCATGTTTCTTTCCATGTGCAGAGTTGGATTTTTTTAAGGGAAAGACAAACATGATTTCCAGTACAGTACTGGTACAGTCCAGTAAAGTCTGCCCCACATACTATTTCTCTATGTTTAAGTAGACCCTGACAATAAATACAACAGGGGGGACTTTTAAATATCTTTGGGCCAGGAATTACCATGCTCTAATGCCAAGGCTAGTCAAACTAGGCAGGGGCCAGCCTAACCTGTGACCCATCACCTTAAGACTTAGATACTTCCTGCTTGAATTCACCAACTGCAGCAGATGCTAGCAACCTATTTTTGGTCAAGATGCTGCATTTACCACCTAGAGAGCAAGCAGTGAAAGACCAAAGGAGACACTTGGAGTGCTGAAGAACGGGACACTCAGCCACCCACAGAGAAACAGAGTTGTGCATACATTGCATTGTTACACTCGCTTTGAGTCAGTGAGAAAGGCAGGCTATAAATAATTTAAAACAAACAGACAAACAATACTCCATTCTGCCCCAAGAAAAGATTAAGTATGCCATCTTTGTAAGACACACAACTTAAACAAAGTGACATATGTATTTGCTTATTTCCTACAAGTTGTTCCACTTCTGCTAGCCTTGGGGAGGGCCACAAAACTGAGAAGGTCTTAGGTGGATAGCTGTGTTGGTCTGTAGTAGTACAGCATGATTTGAGTCCAGTGTAGGCTTCCCAGTTGCCCGCCAGTGGTGAACAATTTCCCGGGTGTTTGCCCCTGGCTGGCAACCTGGGTGAGCGTGCACCAGGTGCACTCCCGACAGGCCACAATGACATCACTTTCCAAAGTGATGTCATCACACTGGCCACAGAGGTGCTCCCAAACGGGCTGAATTTGCCCCATGCAAAGTGCAGCATGTCCAGCATGATGAAATCACTTCCCAGAAGACTTCTGGGAAGCACAAGGTAAATGCCAGGTCCACCATATAGGAATCTGGCAACCCTAGTCCAGTGGCACCTTAGAGACCAACAAGATTTTCAGGGTATAACCTTTTAAGAGAAGGGAGAAGAAGGGAGCTCTGACTCTCAAAAGCATACACCCTGAAAAGCTAGGTAAGGCCTGATCTCCCAGTCCAGCCCAGTCCCAGTCCTGAAAAATACCAGGCTAACAAAATACTCTACATCCTACAATAGCCCTGCAGAGAAGATTAGCATATCAAGCGCCAATCCATATGCAAAAGAACCTCCTCAGGATACAGTGAAGCCTCCCGCCATTAGCATTCCACACCCTGGGAAACTCTTACAGGATGACTCAGCCCAAACCCACCTTCCTGAGTAGATATAAATTACCTGCCAACATTTTCTCCACACTGTGACACTGAGAGATCTCTGTCTTTTGGTGCTACACCTCTGAAGATGCCAGTCACAGCTGCTGGCGAAACATCAGGAACTACAATGCCAAGACCATGGCTATACAGCCCGGAAAATCCACAACAACCATCGTTCTCCGGCCATGAAAGCCTTCAACAATATAAGGCCTTATCTCCCTTCCATTATCTTACTAATGCCCTCTGTAAGTTTTTGAGACTTTGTCCAGTTTTGCTCACTCTCTTAAAATCTATACAGCCATAAAAACTGAAAAATTAGGAGTTATGGGGAAGGTAAGATTCTGAGGTGTCAAACTTTTGCACCCAGTATCACAGAGCATGCTTATGTGGTACAGGCCCCATGCTGTTGGGGCTTTATTCATGTGCTTCTCCCAAGTTACACAAAAGGTGCAACACTCTATTGCCACATTGCAATTCCCCTGATCAGGATCTGCACCAGATTAGCAGAACACTAGGAACAAGAGAATGATGCACCCAGGGCTTTTATTCTGGGGAAAGAGGTGGTGGAACTCAGGACTGCACAATGATGTCACTTTGGGTCAGCCGGAACAAGGGGGGAGTTTTTTAAAGTTTAAATCACCCGCGGCGAAAATGGTCACATGGCCAGTGGCCCTGCCCCCATCGGCAGACAGAGGGAAGTTTAGATTCTAAACTCCCCTCTGTCTGGAGATCAGGGGGCGGGGCCACCGGCCATGTGACCATTTTCAAGAGGTGCTGGAACTCCGTTCCACCATGTTCCTGCTGAAAAAAAGCCCTGGCTGCACCTCTGTGCCACACTGCAATCCATGTCACCTCGATCAAAGTTGCACCTGTATATATGGATTTCCACAAATCTCAGGGCTCTGCCACGCAACCTTAACGATGTCTTAACCGTTGCCACGAGTCTCTCTTCTCCACTACATCTGCTTTGTCAACAGAGTTTGGGCTGATCTTTCTATTTATTTGGCTGGGACGACCCCAGCAAAGCAAAGCAAAGCACCGGCAATATTGATTTGCTGTCCCAATAATTCTTAAGACTAAAGACCTTAGGACTCATTTTTTGAAGTTGCCTACAAAGAGACATTTTAAATCACAATCGCTGGGTGCTTTTCCAAGCACAGACAAGGCAGTAAAGAATGATTTTATAGCAAAAGGAGGGTTGAAAGTCAACTGGCACAGCAGATTCATTTGGGGATCAGCCAGGTGACGAGCAAGAAGCAATTTCTTGTTTTTAAAACTGACCAATTAGGTTGTTTTTATCGTATTCCTTTACCTGTGAAGTGTCTCAAACAGGTCTCTGGAGAGGAAGCATATATGTTTCTAAATAAATACATTTCTAAATAAGAAGGTAAATACCATGCCGCACAAAATGGAGAAGATCAACAGCTTGCCTGCACCTGAGTATTTTCTCCTGTGACTCCTTCCTGGTGGAAAGGCTGGCCTGACAAGTACAGGAAGGCTCTCTCATACAGCTATCACTTTGCAGAATATGTCAAAAGTAACTGTTCAGTAGGGCATTCTTAGAAAGTGAATAAGGCTGTACTAATGTCTGCGGAATTTAAGACTGTCTTCGCTGTGCATATTATGCTAGTGGGTGTTATGCATTGTTCTCTAATTTTGTAATCTATCTTAATTGTTCTGCTTATTGTATGAATTTTTCAGCGCATTGTTCTCCCAACTTGTAATTCCTGCTTTACTATCACACAATGGGGTGTTTTCTGCACAATGTTGTATAATTTTGTTTGCTGTAGGTAGCACACTATTCTCGCTGCATTGTTTTAGTTGCAATTCACCTTGAGTCTCATCGAGACTACCAACGTATTAGTTCACACGAATGAGTGAAGATGAGGAAGATGAATTTTAACATATTAAGAATGCTGTAGGAGA
Organism: Eublepharis macularius; assembly: GCF_028583425.1. Lineage (NCBI taxonomy): Eukaryota > Metazoa > Chordata > Lepidosauria > Squamata > Eublepharidae > Eublepharis > Eublepharis macularius. Next base: position 22,972,142 of record NC_072802.1, read on the forward strand.
GCTTATGAGAAGAACATCAATACCCAAATTATACTTTTACCTGGGGATGGCTGGAAGACAAACTTCTAGGCACCAACATCCATTTGTTTTGTAAGAGTTGGAATACAAGGTCATCACTCCTCCTTGGTCTAAATAAAGCACTGAAACAATTCCTACATGGTAAAACTGTTCCAGGACTGTACAACTTCAGAGCCCCCTTCTTATGTTAGTTATGGTTTTATGGGAACCCCGCAGAACAACTCTTCCTAGTTTTGTTTTGACAAGGCAAGCTCCCTGCAACACTTGCGTCACTTTCCCAGACACTAGAGTAATGCCTTACTAGAATAATGCTAGAGTAATGCTAACGTGGGTAGAAGCCACAGCGTGGGTTTCTCGGACAGGGCCTGCATCTTGACATGTTAACCAAGTGGTTAAATTGCACCTTTGCCACCAACATAGTGCAAGAACAGGCCCTCACGTACACCAGGAGGGGGGAGTTGTATTTCTGACGTCACTTCAGCGCTATAAAAAATAAATAAATAACCTCCTCAAACACAAGAAGCCAGCATGCCAGGGAGAAGGCGAGGTTAGAATTCTTCCTCAGAAAGACTGCCGCACAGAATGGTGAGACTCCCCCACCACCACTTTGACTTTTCAGTTCCAGTCCAAGTACATGTTTCCTCTGTGGAAATTAATTTGTCTAAACTAGGTCCGAATAATTCATATGAAAACATGAAGCTGCCTTATACTGAGACAGAAAATACGTCTCTCTAGTTCAATACAAACTATGGTATTCCCCATTACGATGTATGGATGTGAAAGTTGGACAGTGAAGAAAGCCGACAGGAAGAAGATCGATTCATTTGAAATGTGGTGCTGAAGGAGAGTTTTGCAGATACTGTGGACAGCCAAAAAGACAAAATAGTGGGTAGTAGATCAAATCAAGCCTGAATTCTTCCTAGAAGCTAAAATGACAAAACTGAGGCTATCATACTTTGGTCACATCATGAGAAGACAAGATTCCTTGGAAAAGTCAATAATGCTAGGAAAAGTAGAAGACAGTAGGAAGAGAGGAAGACCTAAAATGAGAGGGCTTGACTCAATAAAAGAAGCCACATCCTCCAGTTTGCAGGATCTGAGCAAATCTGTTAATGATCGGGCGTTTGGGAAGTCTTTTGTTCACAGGATCGCCATAGGTCAGAGGCGACTTGACAGCACACAAACAGTTCAATACTGTGTACTGCCGCTGCAGCTCTCCAAAGGTCTCCAAGAAGAAAAATACACAAAATCCTCAACTGAAGATGCCCAGGATTGAATTGGGGGCCTTCTCCATCCAAAGTAGGTGCTCCGCCTCTGAGCCACAGCCCCTCTCTATTTGCATGCCAGCTTCCTGGGCACCATGAAATTCAAGGTGTCTGGACAACCAGGTGCCAAGGGCTTCATCAGCCCCTTTCTTAAGATTCATTGTTTTCCAAAGCACTTTGGGGAGCCCTTACGGGATGAAGAAAAAAAGATGGGGACTACAGTATGCTGTTATCCGCCCTGAGCCTGCTTGCAGGGAGGGCGGAATATAAATATGATAAAATAAATAAATAAATAAATAAATAAATAAATAAATAAATAAATAAATAAATAAATAAATAAATAAAGAAAGAAAGAAAGAAAGAAAGAAAGAAAGAAAGAAAGAAAGAAAGAAAGAAAGAAAGAAAGAAAGAAAGAAAGAAAGAAAGAAAGAAAGAAAGAAAGAAAGAAAACAGCAAAAGAACTAGTGTTCAGCACATTAGAGGAGATAGTACTAAGACCAAGCAGCCCGTTGATTAGAAGCATGGACGGGAAATTGGACTTGCAATTTCCTTTTTGGCAGATTTTCATATCTGCTGCCAGGTAGCATGCCAACAACCAACTTGATTACTTAGCAGCATAGCAATTGGTTGGCAGACTAAAGCCTTAGCAAATGTATGCACTTTCTTGTTTAGCAGCTTTCAGAGCAGAGATCACAAACAACAGAGGAAAAGCAAAATATTTGATTAAATTTCACTGTACTGCAGTTTCCTTTGGCAGGTGCACTCTGCTAGAGGTAGAGGGGAAAGCGCTGCTGAAAATACTCTGGCTCCATTGTTCCCATGCCGCACAGTATGCAAACACACACACACAAACACAGATCAAAGCTTGACAAGTCTTTGGGGAACTTTTAGGCCGCATTTCCCAGCTGGGTCTGCGTCAGAACAACAGCTGATTAATTTTAAAATGAATGTCGCTAAATGTTACCAAACCCTTTTAAGCAGCAGAGGCCTCGAAAAGGCAGGCTGTAGAATCTCTAGGGTAGTGCATCCTCAGCTCCACGGGAGGGGAGGAATAGTAAATGTTCCAAGACTAGCTGTCTTGCAAAAGACATCCTATATTTCCTGTACCTTCCCCATGAATGTATTATAGCACAGACGGGGCTAAAGCCTGTGTAGAAAGAAAGTACAACTGAATGGAGGTTCAAGTTGTCTAAGGAGGATATGGAATCTTCTAATTGGCAACCTTTCAAGACAAGGTTGGAATGTTTTCTATCAGAGGCACTCAAGGTGCAGAAGATCCAGTTTCAGGGCAGAAGGCTCACAGCTAGATGCCCAACGGGACATTTTCTATTACAGAGTAAGACATTTGTTAAGGACTTGTTATTCAAGTGAGCAAACAAACCTGCAGGCCAGAGAACAGCACAATTTGTTTTTCTATTGATTAGATTTTTATCCCGTTCTTCCTCCAAGTACCTTGAGGCGTGATCCTGTGCCACCCATCCTCACGCCTCATTTTATCCTCTTAACAGGGAGGTTACAAATCAGGCAATCTGGCACAAGGAACAGCTCAAGTTGCAACAAAGGACTCTTAATACCAAGCTGTGCAGGAAGATGTCTTTATCACATACAAAAAAGTTAGTCACTAGACTTCCCATCTGCCCACCAGTTGTCGACAATCTTCTGGAGGTTTGCCCCATTGCCCGCCGATCATCGGCAATTGGAGGGACGTGGCAAGCCCCTTGGAGATCACCTGCCACTGGCAGGCAACTGAAAAAAGTGCAGTCCGGAGCAGGGCCCGCGGCTTGGATCGGGTACAACACCGCACCCCCCCCCCCGACAACAGCACTCACTTGGAAGGCCCCCCAGAGCGGCACGGAGGCCAGCGCGAGGGCCCGGCAGGCTCTGCAGCAGATACAGCAGCAGGAGCAGAGGAGCGGAGCCGCACGGCACAGCTGAGCAGCGGAGTGGGAGGAGCCGACAACCTGGAAGTCGGCAGGAGCCTCAACACCACTGAGAGAACCCCTGCAGGGAGGGTGTGGGAGGAGGGCTAAGGGGAGAGAGGCGAGACACACCCCTGAGGGCTCCCGGGATTGATCCTGCGGCTGAGCTGTCTGGGCTCCTATCGCCAGAGCCCTGGGATTGGCTCTGGGGCGGGCTCTTGGGATGGGAGGAGGGCTGTCACTTAGGAGGGAAGGGATATAAGGTAGGTAGTAGCTTCTGGCCAGGGAGGAGTACAGAGATGCTGTCCCTGACGTAAGGGCCAGCCCTCCAGGCTGGAGGCAGGCTAATAGGGGAGTCACCCCACCACAGCCCAATTCTGTCGCCACATCTGAGGCCTTACAGGAGCGTCCGCCAAGGGGCCAGGGGACAGACAGCAGACCGACCAGGTGGTCTAGGGGGCAGGGATACCCTGCAAGGGGAGGCCGACAACCCGCTGGTGTGCTTGGCTCTGCTCTTTGGGTTTTTTTATGCCATTTTGGTACATATAGCATAATCCTAATAGAAGTTTGAGGGAGTGACAGAGCATATTTTCCTGAGCATTTTGAGACAAATGCTTTTGTTGCAAGTTGTTTTGAGGTTAAACCATATAACTACCTAGACTGATAATCTCTAGAGACTGACCAGCCCGACGTCACCCAGTGATATGGTTGCAAACTTCCAGGTGGGACCTAGAAATCACCCAGAATTATAACTGCTCTCTTACTGCATATGGGAAGCTGTGGCAAAAATCTAACGGGCTACAGTTTTGAAAGTTCCATAGTGTTCTTGAGAAAGATAGTTGCTCAAAACAGGCTGAGAGCTAGCATCCTGTTGAACTTAATGGAAAATAAATTTGGAATTAATATTCCAGCGTGGGCATAGTCCATCCATTGAGACCCAATTTGTGAATTTTGGCGAGTAGTTCCTGTTGATCTTTCTTGAAGATCTTCTCATACACCTGATATATATACAAGAAGAACTGTGAAGGAAAGTTTTGTCGGAAATAACAACACTTACCTTATTATTTGAAATAAACGACTGACTTTTATCACCTGGACGCCCAGCCGGTCCTTATGAAGATAAGCACAGTTCTTTATGGAGTTTCTAGAGAAGTTGCTTTTGAATGTATTGATGGAGTTTTGAGACCTATAGAGCTATATTTTGTATAGATATTTATTATATTTATTAATTTTAGGAGATAAGATTAATTATTCACTGTGAGCACTGTGCACTTTATAAAATTAAAAATTAGAATTTAAAAATTAAAAAATTAATACTTTTATATACTAAACTGTTGGTATTAGTTTCCCATGGAAGATTCATCTCTTTACTTTGGTAATCTCCAGGTGAGGCCTGGAAATCTCCCAGAATTATAACTGTTCTCTAGACTGCACTGATCAATTCCCCTGGAGAAAATGGCTGCTTTGAAGGGTGGACTCTAGGGTGGGCCCTCCCCAAACACTGCCCACCCTAGTCTTTAGGGTTGCCAGATGGGCTCTGGGAAAATACCGCACCCTGGGGAAAGGAGGAGCAGTATTCACTTCAAGAACAATCATTGTTCCTGTGCACTCCCAGACCCGTTGTGATGATAACACTTCCAGAAGTGACAACATTGCACCAGGCTATGCAGGCCCCCCAGCCCACATTTCTCAGTGGCAGGACTGCATAGCTGGGGGCAGATAGTGGGAACCGGCCTGGCCAGCCCAACCCTCCTGAAGGCACCCCTCAACAGGGAGCAGAGACACAGGGGTGCTTGGGCCCCCGGCTTGCAGGCGGCACCAGCCCCTGGGCCCAATCCCACCTGTTCTGCAGCGGTGAGTGGGTCATGCCCTCCCCTTCCATGTCTTTCCCCTCCTTTCCTCCTTTTTCTCCCTCTCCACCAGCCAGGTGTCCAGTATGTTCAGAACATTTCCCATGGACATTCCAAGGAAATACTGGACTGTCCAGGTGAAAAACGGACTTCTGGCAACCCTACCAGTCTTTGCCCCTAAGTCTCCAGGAGCTTCTCAACTTGAAGCTGGCAAGCCTACCCAGTGATTTTCATGGCACAATGGAGATCTGAACTGAGATATTCCTGGCTGTAGTTCAGCACCTGATTCACCACACTTCCGTGGCTCTCATGTATGAAGCGCAGGGTTGCCAGGCCCCCTTACCCACTGGGCAGGAGGCCTGGCACGCACCTTTCCAAATGTCTTTGTGCATGCACATAGCACACACACTCTCAGGCTGTGTGATGATGTCACTTCATCGCACAAGGCCTCGTGCCAACCAGAGAGCTAAATTGGCCCGCTGTGAAGTGCAGGAGAGCTCCAAGATCCTCCCAGCAGCACTCCCGTGCTCTGCAGCGGGCCAAATTGGGCCCGCTTGGGGCCAATATTGGCCTGCTGTGGAGCACGGGAGTGCTGTCAGGGCAGTGCAACAGTCGCTGGAGTGCTCCCGGGGCTTTGCAGTGGGCCAGTTTAAGCCCCAAACGGGCCCAATTTGGCCCGCTGTGGTTGTGCGCCAGAGCACGCCCAAGAGGAACATTCCCCCACCTTTTCCCCCACCAGTTAGGTAAGCGGAGATGGGGGGTGGAGGGTGGGAGTTGAGGTTCCCCTGCCCCCAGTAGGGGACTGGCAACCCTAATGAAGCATCAAATGGAGTTGGCTTCAAACCGCTTCTATATGATGAAAGTGTATGCTCTTTCATTGCAGATGAAAATGGGAACCCGCTGATTGTAATACTCAAATTCTCTTGCCAAGGGCCATTGGCCAAACATGAGCCCCCCTCTCAATTACAGATGCCTGAAGGCTCTCCTCCATCTGCCGTATTCATTTTATTCTGCAACAGCCTAGCCACCACTGATTTAAAAGCTAAGATGTTTGTTCCTGTAGTTAAGGAGATACTTGAAAAACATAATGCAAAAATATACCCCAGCAGCTACAATGTGCGAAGAGGCCAGCTGTGCATGGCATGGTGCCCTAGTGTTTATATGCATGCATTCACCTACATGGGCACTAGTGGTAAGAGGAATAGTCCACCCACCCACCGAGAGACTTAACTTCTAGACACCCTGGGGAGGGGGCTGACCCCTGAAGAACAACCATGCGGGCAACACGACGTAGCAAAATTTTAGCAAGGTACTCCTCCAAAGCTACAGAGAAGATTAGGATAGTGAACTCACCAGTGAGAGGTGCCTGAAAATAAGGACCCTCCCAGGCAAATAGGGGAAGAGACAGCTTATGAAAATGAAGCCCAGAAAAGACACGAACAGCAAAGAAAAACCGTTCAGGCTAGCCTGCCACAGCCTCAAGCGTTAAGGAGTTAGCATCTAAGAGATGATGCCATCTCTCTCTTTCACTCACACACACAAACACAGGGTTCCTCAGCTGCATGAGGAAAGCAAAGTCAACAGAACAAAATAACTTTGCTTTATTTGTGGTTATCAAGAGCGTCGTCACATTACAATAGCTTTATGCATGTGGACCAATCATCAGTTGGGGAGGCTGCCTCATCTCCTAATCCCTCTGGAAAGATAGAAACAAATCAGAAGAAAATCTGCAATTGTGCCTTCTCAATCAAAGCAACTCCTGGGCAAGGTCCCAGCGCCTCCAGCTTCCCATCATAAGAAAGTTAGCAGCATACGGTTTCTAAACAAAGGCGTCTGGTTCCCAGACATGATCCAGCTGAAATGTTGGAAGTGTGCTGTTGGAGGTGGGGCGGGGGGGAGATGAGAATGATGCACACCAAGGTAGAGGTTAATGAGGTAAGACTCAAGCTCTTTTAAATTGGGGTGGGAACAGGAGGAAGGCTTAAACAGGCCTTGTACTATGGTTGTTGTGGGTTTTCCGGGCTGTATTGCTGTGGTCTTGGCATTGTAGTTCTTGACGTTTCGCCAGCAGCTGTGGCTGGCATCTTCAGAGGTGTAGCACCAAAAGATAGAGATCTCTCAGTGACACTGAGAGATCTCGGTCTTTTGGTGCTACACCTCTGAAGATGCCAGCCACAGCTGCTGGCGAAACGTCAGGAACTACAATGCCAAGACCACGGCAATACAGCCCGGAAAACCCACAACAACCATCGTTCTCCGGCCGTGAAAGCCTTCGACAATAGGCCTTGTACTGATTAGATTGCAAGTAAGTAAAGACTTTTTAGAGGTCATGAACAGGATATTCAGCCCCCAAACCATATATGATGTAGTAAAAACCTTCAGGCAGGAAATACCACAGCACTGGACTTTAGTTCATCTCCAGTGCCATTTGGGTCACTCAGGACACTGGTAATGGAGAAGAGAGACAACTGCAAACAGCCAAGTCACAATATTGGCAGAGCTGATAACAGGAATGAATAAGATTGATGGGTGATTTTGATCAAAAGGTGGTTCCCTTATTGTCCCCACACAAGGGCACTAGAGGATCAAAACAAAGCCAGATGAGGAAACAAATATCGTCACATCCTGCCCTGGACTAAACATCTCTCTGATAAGCAAGACAAACAACAGAATCTGAAGGATGCATCCACTGCGAGACAAACATCAGAATGAGGAAAGGTTAGTTAAAAGCTGAACCAATGGAATTCCATGCATAGCATGAAAGCTCAGAATGTGCTGAAATGTGCAAAACTAGAACAGACTCTCAGCAAACACAGTGCCAGTGACCTTTAACAAAAGGTGGAATTCGGAAAGTGATAAGCAAGTTTCAAAATGGATCCTACTTCTAAACATTGGAGAACCACTGCTCTAAGGGGCCCAAGATAATCCAGCCAGAACACACACACAGCTTGCAACAACAAAAGCCATGCTTTCACTGGGGTTTGTTTTGGATTTTCTTGGGTAGACGTTGGAGCCATCAACCACACAAAAACTAGTTTTACGCAAAACTACAGAGAGACTCAAAAAAAAAAAAAAGATAATCAGTGCAACAGCTCTCCAAGGCTCTGAAAATATGTAGAAGTGACCTGCATGCCTCTAAGAAGTCTTAGGCAGAGCACCAGGGGAGGGGTTTGTTGAGTGAACTACTGGCTGGGAGTCAGTAAAGAAGCAGCCGGAAAAAGAGCAACAAGTCACCAGAGCAGCAATCCACTGCTGAAGAAGATACGATTGTCCTTCTAGAAACGGAAGCCTTCAGATTTACTGCTCCAAGCCCCCGCCCCAGAAGTTCACACGCTTCCTGATCTGCTTGCAAAAATCAGGCTCCAAAGTTTGTAAACCTGAAATGAATGTGTATAGAAAGCACGTCACAACCTTTTGATTTGCCAGGCAGATCAATGACTCTTTACAACACCCACATGCCCCTTAGGGTTGCTGTTTCTTCTCAGCAGCCTGGCTCAATACATTTGATAAGCAATCAAAGCAGGCTGCCGCCCCAACATAAACACAAGGAACGGGATGAGCTTGGAGCTTTGGGGAGGCAGTTTCAGCTCTCAGACGGATGTTGCACAAGGAACTGTACAGGAGAGATTTGCATCCCTCTCGAGAAATTCACACCCACCTTCCCCCCACCCACTTCCTAAATGAGAGGAGTAACTCATAAAAGAGGAATCAAGGAGAAGCTGGAGCCCTGCATATAGCAGGGTGAGAATAGAATCTGCAGCAAAGCAAATGGTATCTCCGTAAAGGAAGCCTGCCCCTATTCCTCCGACTGCAATGTGCTGCTGTGCTTGACATGGTTCTGTATGCAACTTGCTACAGAGCCCAAGTAGCATACTGTGATTTGGATTGGATGGGATGACTTGGAGCTTGGCCTTCTGCCGACAGCTTGAAACCAACAACCCCATCGCAAAATTTAGGATGGCCATTATCCTAAAGACACAATGGCCATTAGATCAATTTTTTTTAAAAAAAAAAGAGTCCAAAGAAAGCCACCATGGCATAGTGGTTTTTTACTTCATTCATGTGTTGCTGGGGACCAAGATCAAGATAATTCATATTATGTTATTTTCCATTATTAACTACGGATGTGAAAGTTGGACAATGAAGAAAGCTGACAGAAAGAAAATCGATTCATTCAAAATTTGGCACTGGAGGAGAGTTTTAAAAATACCGCGGACTGCCAAAAGGACAAATAAAGTGGATTCCAAATCAAATCATTCTCCCTAGAAGCTAAAATGACTAAACCACGGCTTCTGTACTTTGGTCACATCACAAGAAGACAAGAATCACTGGAATAGACAATACTGCTAGGGAAGGCTGAAGGCAGTAGGAAAAGAGGACAACCTAACATGAGTTGAATTGACTCAGTAAAGGCAGCCACAAGTTTGTAAGACCTGAGCAAGGCTATCAATGAGAGAACTTTTTGGAGGTTTGTAATTCAAAGAGTTGCTATAAGTCAGAAGCAACTTGATAGCACGTAACACACATACACACAGTGTAGTGTTGTGTTTTTTACTTCATTTATACCCCCCCTTTCCCCCACAATGGGGACCTAAAGGAGCTTAGACAATTCTCCTCGCCTCCATTTTATCCTCACAACAATCCTGTGAGGTAGCTTAGGCTGAATATGTGCAACTGGCCCAAGGCTACCTGGCAAGCTTCCACAGCAGAGTGGGGATTCGAACCTGAGTCTCCCCAGTGCTAGTCTAGCACTCTAACCACTACGCTATACTGGCTCATTCTAACAACACTAGTTACAATGTCCAAACAGGATCTAGGAAACCCAGGCTCAAATCTCCACTCCGCCACAGAAGCTTGCTGGGTGACCTTGGGCCAGTCACACACAAACTCTGTATAACCTACCTCACAGGATTGTTGTGAGGAAGAAATGGAGGAGAGGAGAAGAATGGAAGCCACTTTGGATCTCCACTGGACAGAAAAATGGGGTATAACTGAAAATAAACTCAGGGTAGTCTTACCTCACTAGCTATTAGCAATGATAACCAAAGGCATGTTCATGGTACCTCTGAGTTCAAGATGACAAGCAACAACTATATGGGATGTGCCCAGCTTGTGAGTTTCCCTGGGGATCTAGTGGGTTATTGTTGGAAGAAGCAGAATTCTGGAATCAACAGCTCTTGATCTGATCCACCACTGCAATTTTTTATGTTTTTAATACTATGAAAGCAGCCAGAGCAGATTACAAGAAACACCTATCTATGGAGACCTGCTGTCCATAGCCAGTTTTATGAAGAAGATAAGTAAGCTTCATCTTAGGCCTCAGATTACGAAGGGCCCATAGATATTAAAAAATTACTAAATTCCAATGGTAGAATAATACATCTTTGTTTGGTAAAGCTATGGGGCTCAAACATGGTTTAGGCCACAGTATATCTTAATCTGGCCTGGCTGCTGTCAATGTATTAAGGTGCTTCCATGCTCAGCATTACGAACTGTCTCCACTGTCATACTTTCACTGGTATCTTTCAGTCCATGCAGCCGCTGAAACATTGCAATTTTTTTATTTTACAATTTGTGTTTATTGTAAAAGTGTACTGCTATTGACTTGGAGTGCAGTATAATTGTTACAGCCACCAGCTTTGAACAACACATGTACCTACCTGCCTGGCCACCGACATATACATGCATGGACCACTGCAAGGATTTGTGCACCCATCAGCAGTTAATAGGCAGGAAAGCCAACAGCACCCCTGCCAAAGTATGCCCAATTACAAGTGACCTGGGAAGCACATCAAGAACAAAATGCCAATGTAAATCCAGCATCCAAGCTGAGACCTCAACTAAATGTGAAACAAGCCACCAGCAGAGCAAATGCCACGCACGGGACAGCTTAAACGGAATCCTTAACCTGAAGCTCACCAACAGTTTGAAAAAAAAGTTTGCAATTATTTTAGAGAATCTTCGCATCCAAGGGTGCAAGCACTCTTCTCTTTTGTTCCACTGTCACCCCTATTCAAATAGGCTTGATATTTTTTATAAAATCAGAGACAGAGGCTGAATGCATGCTGTGATGGAAAGATGCATGCTTTTAAATGAAAGATTTACTAAGTGCAGCACCCAAAGGTGGAAGAGAAAGGGTTAAAATACTGCCTGAAGGGAGAATGATTAACAGGCTGTTCTCTCTCTCACACACACAGACACACACACACACACACACAAACACACAAAGAGGTACGTGTGGTTGGTCAGTGAGAAGGTAACAATTGGTGCTGACAGAATTGTTGGAGGAGTTGAAACTTGGGAGTCTTGACAAAGAGGGTCAAACTAGTAACCACCCGAGTGAGGAAAAAGAAAACATTCACTCTAACTGGGACAGCTTTAGGTTTAAAGAAGACTTTAGTTAAAGTACTTCATTGTGAAAGCCAGCACTGACTTACGCAGACAAGTTAGAACTGGGGGTGTGCTGTTGGCAGAGGAAGTGAATAATGAAAGGAGACTCGCCTTCAGCCAAGTGATCTTTTAGAGAAGAATAAATCCTGCACAGTGATTAAAAAAAAGGGGGGGTTGACTCTGAGGAGGACCCTAGGTCTGGTGTAAAGGGAGAAGAGTGCTGTATTGAAGTCAAAACACCTAAGCTGTAAAGTGAAATCTATGAAGAAACCTTGTTAAAGTGACCTAAGTCTGAAGCTACTAACCTCTCACTTATAAGATCTGTGACTACTGAAACTAAGCTTTAAGAAGATTATTGTGCCCAATGCTTGTGAAGTATTCTGTTCTACAGTCAAAATTTACCACAGCTTTACTTTTCCTGGCTACCTATATACCAACCATGCCTGTTTAATAAACCTGCTGTTTCCTTTTGAACTTTAGTCAACCTCTAGTGCCATTTCATTCAAATAAGATGCGGGATCTTGCTTCTCCCCTACCAAATATTTGGGCTGAAATATAAGTCAAAAACTTATATATTTCAAAGTGTGGGACAAAAAAACTTTTAAATTATATCCAGAGACATGCTACCAGAGGCTGCCCAGCCCCAGCAATTAATCTTGACTGTTTTGGAGGGAAAATCTGCCTCACAGTGGGGGAGTGAGTGGGGCTGAGGTCATACATGCAATAAACCATAAGCAGGAGTCATTCTTTAAAACAGCTTCAGTTCACTGAGGGGTGAAAAAATTGGCTGTATAATGGAAGCTCTCACAATCCAATCTTCGTTATTAGCCATGCTGAATTTAAACTGCTCCCTAAACAGAGTTGCATGGCTCACTAGCTTCTCCAAGATCCTGCCACCTGCTGTTCTTGCGTATCTTCAAGTATCTTCCTGAGGTCTAAACTTTTTCATGCAACTTTTGTTGGGGGATAGGGGAAGAAGCAAACCTCAGGGGTGGACTGAACTTAGCAGGAAAATTCCCAGTGAACCATAGCCTTGGAGGCAGCCAGGAGCAATTAGAGTCAAGTAGCTCCTATGGTCCCATCGTGCCGTAGGGTCTACCATACAATGTGTGCTTATTCCTTCTATAATCTGACTTTAATTGCATTTAATCTACGACTCCACATTTCTCTCTCTCCTGGCCCCACATCCAACTAAATATTTCGTTTCTAGATTTCAAGGCAAGGCAGGCAGGCAAAGACTGGCCCAAGAACTGAAATAGAGATGTAATAGCGCCACCTCTGCACAAGACAGTTTGCTAACCATATAATTCGATAGGGGACGCACAGCAGGGGAAAGCGGATAATCCCAAAACACGCACCTCCCAAAGGAACCTCCTTCATTCCCATGCTCAACCCTTCCTTAGCCTTATGCAGGAGTGTCACGCAGTGTGTCACGAAATGCATGGCTTCAGTCAAAGATCACCTGCCCTGGTCTGACTGTGTTCTGAGGAGTTACCCTCTTCAAAATCCCCCTTTTCAGTCACTGGATACAGCTGACAAATTTTGCCTTGCTGCCGGCAAAGATGGGATTGGGAAAGAAATCAGAACATTCGAAACGGACAAATAGCTTACGGCCATAAACTAGGGTTGAGCTGCTTTTCCCAGGTACCTGCAACAAAGGGAGGGGACTTCATAGCTTGTGTTTTCAGAGTGATTGATAAAGCCCTTGTTTTCCTGCGTGCACATTGCAACAAATGTCCAAAATGCAGAGAAAGCATTAACACTATTATGCGTGCCTGAGAATGTGAACCAGTGAATCTAAGTAGGAAAAGAGATACTCATTATCAACTTCAGACCTATTGCTGCCATTTTTAAAAAGCCTACTTTAGAGGCCGTACTAGGGGGCAAGTCAGGTAATGTCACATAACTTGCTCTGGCTTACTGGCACTCAAGAAGCTTCCTAAAGGCCTGACTACCAAACCTCCTTCCCAGGGCTTTTTTTCTGGGAAAAGAGGTGGTGGAACTCAGTGGGTTGCCCACTTGAAAATGGTCACATGGCTGGTGGCCCCGCCCCCTGATCTCCAGATAGAGGGGAGTTTAGATTGCCCTGGCAATCTGTCTGGAGATCAGAGAGCGGGGCCACCAGCCATGTCACCATTTTCAAGAAGTTCCGGAACTCCGTTCCCCCGCGTTCCCCCTGAAAAAAAGCCCTGCTCCTTCCCTTGACCAGAACAAGAGGAGGCACAAAGGCAAAGCTGGCTTGTTAAGCACTAAAAGCAGCTGGCAGAGATGGGAAAATAGGAATCGGCACCACAGTACAAGAGATACTTGCGTGTCTCCCCCTATGGGACAAGCAGCAACAAGAAGGCACTTAGGAGGACCGTTTCACATTTCCATTTTAACCCAGTTGTTATCTGTTGCTGCCCCGATGTGGGGGTGGCATTTTCAAACAGCATATACATCCCTTTATGAACAGTATGTGAACCACTGTGGCCATTTCAAACAGTGCCACTTTTTCTGGTGGTGCAGCAGGTTTTTTTTAATAGTTCAAACTTCAGCACGATAGCATCAATGCACTACTATGGTGATACCATAAGTGCAATACCAATGCTCACCACTATAGCAAAAAAATCACTAGCCATTAAAAGCGAGGCAAGAATGCACCAGAAATGGGCAGGAAAATTAAAAAGGTGGTGGCAGGTGGAAGCATCACAGACATTTCAAATAGTGAACTGCAGACAATCAGAAGAGCAGAGAACGTTTATGAGTGGGAGATAGGAAAAAATTCAACTGCATATTGCAAACGGGACACAAGCGTCTTTGTGTGAAAAGGTACCAAAAATAATCTGTTAGCAACTGGCAGCCAAACCAGTTGTGTTTGGAACAGCACAAAAAACTCACTAGCAACCAGCTGCCAAAATGGTTTGCAAAGACTGTGTAAAAAGAATGAGAAATCAGCACAGGAGAGGCGAGTAAATTTCTCTGCCAAAATTCAAGGTCACTCACAACTGCTTCCAAGTTCTGGCAGACAACATAGGAGATCTATGACCTCTGCCTGGTCTGGTTTGGCTCCAAATCTCCTAGCTAACATCCTGCAGGCCCTCCAGCCAAAATTTGCCGTGGGCTTTACTCCTAGTAATTAGGATCCCTCCCATTAGGGGTGAGCGCCAAGAAAAAATTTGTTATAATTCCAGTTTCAGGATCCCTTCTTGCGGGGGCGGGGGGGGGATTTTTTTCCCTGTGATTGCTGATTGTTGGGTAGGACATTACTGGTTGGGGATTCAAATCTGTGTGGGTTTTCAGGTTCTGGAGTTACAGGGGCATTATTTTCAATGGGGACATCTTTGAGGGTTTGGGGCAGCTGCTTGCAGGGGATCTAATATTTCCTGTCCACTAATGACCCCCAAGTTTCCAGCAAACCAAAAGGTCCAGTCCATGAACAAGGTGCCCCCAGACATCCTTCTTACAGAGGAAAAAAGGACCCTGACTCCATAAAAAAGGGAGGGAAGGAAAAGAAGTGAGCCAGAACCACAGTTCTGCTGTGCCCTTAGCCTGCCTTGCACTGGCCGGGAGCCACTTTCCTTGGGCCACTGCTTGGGAAATTCAGAGAAACAAAGAAAAAACAAGATGCCTGCTGCTGCTTGTACAACTGACCACAAAAAACAGCACAGATTTTGGGGTGTGATTGTTCCAAGAAATCCTGGATTTGTGCAACCATTCTGGAAAATCATAGCAATGACCTGAAACAGCAATTTTCATGTATATTTTCAGCTCAGGAATTCTAGAATGCACACACTCCTACCTCCCACAGCATAGCAGCTACCCATCTACTCTTCTCTAGATCTGGAATTCCCAATTCTGACCTCTGAAATAGCATCACTGAGCACCTGGCATGAGTCTGCCATTAAGTGAATTCCCATTACTTTGTGCTGGTCATATGGCAGTGGACGGGAAGGGGCTACTCGAAGAAGCAGGCTATTTGTCTACAGACAGTACTTTGTATGGAACTTCACCTTTCATCAAACCATCCCAAATCTAAATGGGGAAGATTTTACAGCGGCATGGGACTCCACCATAATGTGAGCACCTCTCTCTAGACCAATGGTACTCACCAACAAAAAGAGCCACGTGACTACTGTATGTGTGCCACCCCATTGAACACATACATACAATAATATAACTATTAAATATATAATTATGTAGGGTTGGCTCCCCACACCACTGCTGAAGCTTTGCCAGCTCCTGTATATTTGGAGTGAAGGGAAAGGCTTCCTTTCTCTGCAGAGGGTGGAGTAGTTGAGCCCGTTACTTCCTTCATTGGCATGAAGTCTACAGAAGCTCACTACGTACCTATTCTGTGGCCATTTCAAGGTAGAAGCCATGTGCCAACTGAAATGGCCTTGCTCATTTTCCTGAAACATGAGGAGTGTGTAAGGATGCCAGCCCTCAGCTGGCAATCCCCGGGTGTACTGGGGGATGGAGACATCTGTGACATCACTCTGTTTCAAAACAGGAAATGACATCATGAATTTTGAGATCTGTGGTAAAAACATGGAGATTTTAATTCCTCGAGTGTCATGACATCACTTCCTGTTTTAGAATGTATAGTGCATTTTACTGTGCCCCTGTGTGTGTGTGTGTGTGTGTGTGTGTATACGTATATGTATGTACGTATTTTAATCTTTGGATGTTTTATACTTTATAGTTTTAAACTGTATGAATTATTTGATGTAATTTTAAATTTGTGCGCAAATTGTGATCCGCCCTGAGCCTGCTGGCACGGGGAGGGCGGAATATAAATCTAATAAATTGAATTAAATTAAATTAGAACAGGAAGTCACATCCAGGCATCAATCAGCACCATTCCTCCTGCCGCTCCACTAAGTGACGGCAGGGACAAGGAGGATCACTGAGCGGTCCCCCAACAGAACCAGGTAAGTGGCAACCCTTGGGAAAATGCCACATGGGAGAACGTTGCTCAGCAGAGCCCTACATACTCCTGAGCCACTGAGTATCTTTGCTCTAGACCATTAACTTCCGTGTTCCGCTCAGCTCACAATCTTTCACACTGTAATGCTGTCTTTCTGTAACGAACGCGCCAATGGAAATCCCATCCCCTCCACATGAAACCTTGATCTCTTTCCCTGGTAAAAAGCATAGACTGTATTACTGATGTAGCTTCGTCTCGCCTGAAGTTGTTCCAGCTGCTGGTTTATCTCGTAGATGAATGATCTTCTTCACCACTGCACAGGTTTTTCTTCCTCAAAGAGGCACTTACTCGTCATAATCAAGAAGCCTCTTATCCATTCTGCAATAAGCAACACAGTTCCTACTCATTCTCGTGCAAATCTTTGCTAAAACCTCTACAGCCTCACTGACAAAAAAAGAGGGCATCAGAAGCAAGGACACAGACATCCAATAGAAGGATTCCAGCAACGGCATATGAAATCTATGATCCTTCTCTCCTATTGACGCAACCGAGGATCAAGTCAGCCCTGGGAGCCTCAAGCAGCCCTTCTGGAAAACCTCAGATACTAACCAAAGCAAAACAAACTTATCTAGACTCTTTCATTAGGCTCCATAATAGATCAATACTTCAAGATCAATTCTTTCTAAGGAAGAAGAGCAAGCAAGGTGAAGCATCTACATCACAAAGTGGGACATGGGGAGGGGGGATGGTGGAGGAATGTACTACAGAGCATAGTTGAAAAGGAAGCTTTTGCAAAGCTGCAGCTAAGGACTAACTCGTCTGTTCTCTGCTTGCGGCACATTGCAGACAAGATTGCGCAGGATGATGACTGCATAGCCCTACATTTTAGCAGGAAGCAGAGACAGATCACTCAGCACATGATATGCGGAGTTTGCCGCTTGTGTGGCACCTGTACCAGTGAACCGCCATTTTCTAATATACTATGCCCCTATCCTTCCGGTAGATGTACTGAGGACTACACCAGGCCTGACAAGTCTGTTTAGCCGTCCAACCACCTTTTTTATTTGTTGAAAATACAAAAAAAAGGACCAAGCACTGGATAGAAAATTAGATACGCTTTACCGGGGAGGAATGTGGACTAAGCTGCAAGCCCCACCTCCCTTTTTTACTCTGCTTTGGCTCATCATAATTTTTTTTTTAACTTTTAAGATACAAGTGGGGAAGAGAGGAGGAAATTCTTAAAATTTTGTACCAGGTCCAGAGAAATAATATGTTAGAGCCCTGTTCCATAAGTACATGGTTTAAATTTCACCTTAATAGGTAGCTTAGCGGCCATTCTTGCCTCTGCCATCAAATAATAAGGACAATAATAATGGCCAGACAGGATTATGTCGTTATTGGGATAAAGTACATGAAGTGCTTTGGACAACACTACAACCATTTTCCTCAGCATCTTTCTCTGGCCCCACAGGTGTCACCTCTGTGCCAAAGCCACCAGTGAAAGCCCAAGGCCTACCTGGATTTGGCCAAAACAGGGAAATCAGCTGTAATGAGCCCAAGTGATCCAAAACACAGTCCCTGACTTCTATAGAAAGGTTTTCATGACAGGCTCCTTCATGGGGCCTAGGATTCTTCCACAGGTTATACCTCCATCTTGCACAGTGACTAGAGTTGACTAGTACCAGCCCCTATGTCTCCTTATCAAACCATGCACAAAGGTACAATTCACATACAAGTTTTGGTATGTGAAATGTACCCCACCTTTCCCTTATTGATGGGAACATCAGAGGGTGAGCAGAAAGCAGCCAGACATTCCTGTATCACCCCTGGATGATGGATCAAAAATACCTTTATTTACTAAGCTTCTATGTTTTAAGCATTTTTGTTGTTCTACTGGGTTTTTTTGCACACCTCACTTTGGAAACTCTTTATGAAGTTTTATACAAATACCAGAAATAAAATAAAGTCATCGCCTTGGAGACCAAAAGGCCATTCTTAGTCTAAACTATTGCAGAATCAGATCCTTCCCCACGAGTAGGGTTGCCAGCCCCCTTGACCTCACGCACAAGCACACTCTGGAAACCCCAATAATGTTACTTCCAGTTTGAAGCAGCAGGGTCTCCGCTGGGGCAAAATCCGCCGCAAACATAGCGTTTTTGCTACATTTGAGGTTGAGACTCCATCACTTTTAGTTTTCAACTGGAAGTGCTTCACTAGGGCCTCTGGAGCATGCGTGCCATTTTGCCACATGCTCCAGTGGCTCCCGGCCTGCCTCCCCTCTCTTCCCCCCTGCTAGCCAGGTGAGAGGGACGGGGGGGGGAATGAAAGGTGGGGGCTGGGATTCCCCGCCCCCATTAGAGGGCTAGCCTCCTACCCATACCTCCCGCTAAACCTACTCACTTCTGCAAGATCGATGACATAAGCCAAACCACAGAGAGACCTGAGCTCAACAAACAGATCTATAAAGCAAGGGCGCCAAACTGTATGCTACACGGGAAAAGGACAGAAGCAAAATGTGTTGGCTGCACACCTGCGTTACGTTGGCTGTAGTGGGTAAATCAACAGTGAATTTAGAATCCCCAAACCTAAACAGGGGGGCACGGGTGAGTGGGAAGCAGAGGTTTTACCTCCTCATGAGCCGCACGGGAAATTCTTTTAAAAGCATGTCAAATTTGCTGTCAAAATGACATTCAAATTACCCTTTTTAAAGACGCATGTCACTGTCAGACAAATCCCTCAACGACACCTGCAAACCTGTGATGGAAGAATAAAAGCCTTTACCTGCACCTCAAAGCCTGTACTGGAAAGCTGGACTTTGTTAAGAAGCAGAGAGGGTGGAAAAGTGAGCAATGCGTTGCCCGTCCCAAAAGCGCTGCAGTCCTGAGTGCTCCACACACTCCAGGCAAAGTGCTCAAGAACACAATATGTTCAAATCCTCCATGTTGTGCCCCATGCAAAATTAACTGCAATATGCTAATTCATGTACTGAATATTCATCATGTCAGAAAAAAGCACCTTGAATATTAAATGTAATCTATTTACAGCAGAAATATTAAACGCTTTATCAAAAGCCAAAGGTGGTGGGAGCAGCCTGCGACACCTGGCATCCTCGTATTCTGACTAAGACTCTCCATGCCTCAGAATAGGAACAAATTCCCACCTAAGAGCGAAAATGCACACCACATTTTACAGTCATTGCAGATTCTTCAACCCCAATCTGAACTCAGCCGGAACTACACGTTGCATCTCAGCAAATGTTATGTTCCTGTGTCTACATTTGCTGTGGTAATGTAAATGTGGTAACAGCTTGTGATCTGCTTCCCATTCATTGTCTGTCTTTAGTTAGTATTTAATATTTTAAAGCAGATCGGAAGATAGCCCCCTTCCTTGACTCAGCTGATCTGACTACTGGACATGTGCCACGATAACCTTGAGACTAGGCTACAGTAATGCGCTTTACATGGGTCAGTCCTTGGAGTCAAATTGGAGATTCCAGTTGATACACAGCGCTGCATCCCGGCTATTATTGGGAGCATGCCAGAGCATGCACATTACACCCGTTCTGCTGTCACATCATTGACTCACCAGATAGCAGGTTTCATTCAATGTATTGGATATCTCATGCAAAGTTCTTCATGACCTTGAACGCTCATATCCAGAAGACTGCCTCTCTCGCTAGGCTCTGCCACAACAGCTTCACTCATCTGAGCAGGGCCTTCATGAGTGTCACCAGGGCTTTTTTCTGGGAAAAGAGGTGGCGGAACTCAGTGGGTTGCCCTCAGAGAAAATGGTCACATGGCTGGTGGCCCCGCCCCGTGATCTCCAGACAGAGGGGAGTTGAGATTGCCCTACGTGCCGCCGAGAGGCATGAAGGGCCATCTAAACTCCCCTCTGTCTGGAGATCAGGGGGCGGGGCCACCAGCCATGTGACCATTTTCAAAAGGTTCTGGAACTCCGTTCCACTGCGTTCCAGCTGAAAAAAAGGCCTGGGTGTCACCCTACAAATGGGCAAGATGAACAACTGCCCATACACATGCATTTGCCTTGCTGAATGGCATGCCTGCGGTGGTCAGGAAGGCTTCTGCCATTCCACAAACTGTGTTAAACAGAATTGTTCTGGAGTGCATTTGTATAAAGATATAATATTATTATATTATAATAAAATGGTTCAGGAAGGTGCTTTTATAAAAGGAACAGGACTATCAAGTATACTGCTCTGTGTAGCATGTATTATCTGTTTGCTGTATATATTATCCTACTCTCACTCCTTTGTTTTTCTACTTATGTAATACCATTTTCTGTATTGTTTAACATATTATGTTCAATACTTCATGCTTTGTTTCAGCCTGCTGTAATCCTAAACCTATTACATTGCTTATTAGGTATCTCATCCTATTGATTGCATTGACTTGCACTGTGAAATCCACCTTAGTGAGAAAGACTATAAAGTAAATAAATATGTATGCATTTATACACATTATCTTTCACTTTTCCACAAAAACATTCACAAACTTTTTTGAAAAAATCACAAAACTGCTCCACAACTGGGATGGGAGGGAATGTAGGCAATGTCTCAGGTAGCAGCCAATATGCACTTCTTGGCTTTTCCTGTACATGCTAGAAACTTGCAAAATGTTTTTCCCCCGCCCCAGAACTCGACAAAAAACTATTAGTGTGTTTCAAAGCAATGAAAGTGCTTTCAAACCACTTCCATGACACTGAAAACGTTATGTGTCACCCTCACACAAAGAATAAAATAAGAGATGTTTATTCTCCGCAACTACTTTGGATTCTGTATCTCACAATTCAGAGAAGTTCAGGCATTGCCAAGAGAAATTACCATGTAAAATGAAGACTAAATACGCTTCCTGCTCACCTGGCAATGAAAGACGCAAACAGTGCAGGAGAGATTACATTTTCCTCCACATCCTCATTTTTGCTGCAAACCCTGCAGAGCAGGAAATTGTTTACCTCCAGTGGTTGCACTCACACTTTCCCAAAAAATGGGAAGGGGAGGTTTTATTCTGCCCCCCCCCCAAGTCTGCCAAGAGTTTAAAGATGGAAGAAGTGGAATGGAGAAGAGTAGAAGAGATTAGCACACAAGCTGCTCCCAAAATAAAATCAGTAGGTAGAACGCAATTGTTAGAAGATGCAAAAATGTCGCCAGGAATTTAATCGTTCAAGAAATGGAGGAAGAGAGTTGCAAACATTAACATTCTCCTGCCTTTCACCCCCTCCCCTTTTTTCTTTTGCTGGAGCAACGCATTCTCTAAAGCCTTTGCCTCTGCCCACCAAGCCTACATTCCTGAAGGGGTTTGCTCTCATCTTTGGTTCAGAGAGAAAGTGTCAGCTAATTCCTCTCCCATGCCCCACCCAGACTGAAAAAAACTCTTCCCCCAACTTGACCTGGAAATCAGGGACATGAAATTCCACCCCAAAGTAATCCCTTCCCTAGAGACTGGCAAGCTTTAGCTTCGCCAGCTTCACAGTGAATGCTTTCGGCACAGCAGACCCAAAATACCACCCCTGCAGGGAAAAGTTGGAAAGCTTTACTATACAAGCGCTGCAAGGGGTTGGAAAAATGTAACAGGAAATAGCATTATGATCTCCAGAGAAAATTAGCAGGGTAACCAGAAGCAGGTTGGCTGCATTCAAAGCCTACACCGGCGCTCCAAGCAGCCATCCCACGTTGCCCTTTGGAAGGCAATGCTGATACCTTACCCAAAATTAGGGTTGAAGGTATTCCAGGTGCCAATTGCCGAGGCTTCAAACTAAAACCACTGAAACCATTAGGAATTCTATTTTTGTTTAAAAGCATGGTGGGGTGATCAGGCACCCAATATGTGAAACTGGCTACTAAAAAGATTACTGGCCCATAGGAATTTGCAAGAGCTTTTCAGCTGTCCCACAACCCTTTTTTTAAAAAGCCACCCCACCCCCTGAGAAAGAAGAGCCCAATTCCGTACACTACAAACATGCAGCCTGCACAAACTGGGGAGGGGGCTAGTGGATTCCTGGGTCTTGTTCATGCTGCTAAATGCATTTCTGATTCTCTCCCGCACTATTTATTTATGCACGTGAATGCTGTTAAGGCAAGGGAAAAAGCAGGGGAGAGCCAATGTTCGTTTTATATTTGCATGGCAGACGTGGGAAATGTTAAATCTAGTTTAAGGGGCAAACTGTACATTGCAAGCAAATGCACATAAAAAGCTCTGACAAGATTTTTTTTTTTCTGAAAAACAACTTCAAGAGGGTATGATTTTTGTGTCATGTTTACAAAGAAGGGTAAATGTGTATCTGGAACCCTGCAGGGGGATTTTGTGCATTAAAACAAATAGCCAGGAGGGCAAAAGTATTCACTCCATGACTCACGGAGAGCCAAATTCACAATTACCTGCAACCAAAAGAGCCACATGACTAGTGTACGCCCCTTGCACCACCCCCACCACACACACACAATAATGTAAGTTATAACTATTAATATTAAATATATAACCTTAACCTTTCAAAATTAATAACAACAACTGTGCTTATACACCAGTCTTCTAGACAGATTAGCACTCCACTCAAAGGGATAAACGAAGTCAGTGCTATTATTATCCCCACCATACAGCTGGGGAGCTGGGGCTGAGAGAAGGGGCTTACACAAGGCCACCTGCTGAGCTCATGGCAGTAGTGGGAGTCAAACCCACAGAGTGCCAACTCACAACCCAACCACTTAACCACTATGCTACAACAGATTACTAGATTACTTCTGATCATGTAGGGTGGTCTCTCCACATCACTGCTGAACCACTGCCAGCCAGCCCTTGAGGATCTGGCATGAGGCGAAGGGCCTCCCTCTTTCTCCTTTCTTGCTCTCTCCTCAGAATGAGGGCCAAGGCTTCCGTGGGAGAGCAAGCAGGCCGTGTAAACCGCCACCATCACCCCTTTGGGTCCAGCTTGCTCTTCTCCTGGGTGGTTGGTGTGGTGGTTTTAACTCTCTCTTCTCTGCCGGGTACTGCAGTTTACCTGTCCTTGAGTCCTTGCAGTGGCAGCTGTTAGAGGGCGGGAATTCACCTGCCCTCTACGAGGACCTTGGTCATTTTCCTGAACGTGGGGTGGGGGTGGGTGCCGCATTGGGGAAGAGCGCTTAGAACAGCCAGGTATTTGTATTGTAATATCCTTTTTGCTACTGGTGATAAAAGCAGCTAAAGGAGGCAATTCTGATTAGTGAAGCTGTATCGGGAGAGAAGAGTTATTTTCACCCCTTCCCCAGCGCTGCGGCCATCCAAAACAAAGACACTCCCCACCCTGGCCACAACTACAGGATTCCAATGTCACATGTATTTTTGACTCTAAAAAGTCATCTTATTCGGATGAAGAATAAATCTTTTAAGACCAAACAGCCTGAATATTGCTCAAGAAAGTCCATACGATCTAGGGTTGCCAGCCTCCAAGGTAGTGGCTAGAGACCTCCCAGAATTACAACTGATCTCCAGGCCACAGAGATCTGTTCCCCTGGAGAAAATGGCTGCTTTGGAGGGAGGACTCTATGGAATTATTTTATGCCGAGGTCCTTCCTTCCCAAAGCCTGCCTTCTCCAGGCTTCATCCTTCAAATCTCTAGGAATTTCCCAACCTGGAGTTGGCAACTCTAATACGATCTGTAGAGGGCACACACATACACGAAAAACCCAAGATCACATCTCATTAAGCTAGTTCAGGATTTTGTGTCAATCTGCTTATTCTGAAATTTTGGGAACTAGCAAGGCTTCAGATTTACCCATATAGATTAAAGGGGCACTGGCAGATGAAATACCTACAAACTGTCTGTAAAAGAGTGCATTTATAGTATACTAGTCTTTCTTCGACAACTACTTACTTTTTTTTTTAACTCAGGCAAACCGCATCCCTCACACACACAGGCTGCTGAGATTTTTATGGGCAGGGAGGTGCCTTCCCCCTGGGGGTAGGGGAGCTTTGACTCCAAATGAGTTATGCCACTACAGAAAAAGAGAACTGCAGAGAGTCAAACAACTCTACCTCCTAATCATTAGCAAATATTAATCATTTGATTTGTAAGGGTTGCTTTTAAAGGGAACTTTCCAGAAATGAATATAGTCTTTAGATACAACCTCTTGTCCAGTTGGAAGGAAGCAGGCCTGGCATTTTTTTTTTACTACTGCTAGTTGAGGCTTCTTTTTTAAAAAAAACTGATATGGGGGGGGGAAGAGGAAGTGACCGCATCAGGAGGACAGCAGGAGAGATCATTCTAGGCACTGGAGGCAGCTTAGCAGAAGGCAGGGAAAGGGGAATTGCAGGACCAAAAGGGGAGAAACACATGAGCTTAGGCAGACAGGTGTAACAGTAAAGACTACTGATAAAGACCACAGCAGGAAGCCAGTGAATAACTTTTATGACACACTGTCCCAGCTACTGAGGAATTAGGAAGATCCCCTTGTAACAACAAGAAGGTTCTGCAAGTCCTTGAAGGGCACGGCCAGATATGCACAACCGGACAAATGGGCTCACCTTGGACATGCGGTTGCTGGGAACAACAGAACAATTTTTCAGCTTAGAAATAAATGGTGGTTGCCAGGTCTGGGTTGGAAATTCCTGGAGATTTGGGGGGTGGAGCCTGGGAAGGGAGGGACCTCAGCTGGGTATAAGGCCACAGAGTCCACCCTCCAAAACAGGCATTTTCTCCAGGGGAACTGATCTCTGTTGCCTGGAGATCAGTTGTAATTCTAGATCTCCAGCCACCACCTAGAAGTTGGCAACCCTATAAGTGGTGTTCTGTTCTTTTCTTTTTTTAAAGGTAAGGTGAGGCACGAATGTATGACTGCATGAATGTACACAATGAACTTGTAAAAAAAAAAGGACCTGTTACAAAGACAGTTCACCTGAAGCAGGGGGTGCGTTTGTGGATGAGAAAGCTGAACCAGCGTTTGATTTGTTCCGTTTTAACCAGAGGAAGGCAGGGAGGCGCATTAGGGAGGAAATATTAACTGTGATGCCCAGTGGTGTGTTTTGAAAATTTATATATAGATCTCCACACACCTGAAGAGTGCCAAAGCCTAGGATACATTAGATCCAGTATATCCTCGGCTGGCAGCAGCAACCGCTCAGCAGGGACCAAAGGCTCAAAAGCCAACAAAAGCTGCCATTCACCCTTCCAAGCTAAACAAGCTATTCTTGCATCTCAAGGCCTGTGCCCTGCAGCGGGATGGCTGGCCGTTATCCCTCGAAGTGCCTGACCCTCCGTTTTCAGCTTGGCGCAGCTTTTCTTTGCTACCGCAGGGCTGCATTTGACTTTGAAAACTTTGTGAGAAGTTCAAGCTGGGCGAGCCAAAGGAAAAGCAAGGAAAACAAAAGGCCTGCACTCACACACTACAGACAACTACCAACAACAAGTAACACATATTGTCGAAGGCTTTCACGGCCGGAGAACGATGGTTGTTGTGGGTTTTCCGGGCTGTATTGCCGTGGTCTTGGCATTGTAGTTCCTGACGTTTCGCCAGCGGCTGTGGCTGGCATCTTCAGAGGTGTAGCACCAAAAGACAGAGATCTCTGAGAGAGTAAGACAGTCAGAGACTGTGGAAAATAAGGGGAAGAATTAGAATTAGCTAGGCCCTTTCCTGTACCAGTTTAGCATGCTAGCTAAAAGGAAGAGCTACGATCCAGGTGAATGCTGGTTCAAATCTCATCTCAGGCAGAAACCTGTTAGAGGGTCTTAAACAAGCGACACCCTCTCAGGTTCATCCCCCCAGCCCCTACCCCCATTTGCAATATGGAGATGATGACGACGGCACTTATATACCGCTCTTCTAGACAGATTAGTGCCTCACCCAGAGCAGTGAACAAGTTAGTGTTGTTATTATCCCAGCAGTACAGATGGGGAGCTGGGGCTGAGAGGAGTGGCTTACCCAAGGCCACCTTCTGAGCTCATGGCAGTAGAGGGATTCAAACCAGTAGAGTGCTGATTCGCAGCCGAACCACTTAACCACTGTGCTACCTTAAAGGGCTGTCATAAAGACTGTGAAATATTTGAAATGACAAAGCACTTTAAATCTGGAAAATGCCGCACAAGTGTTATTGTTAGGTTTGCATTTTCTCTCATGTACGCTAAAAATCACTCAGCATAGATGAGTTAGTTCAGCACTTTTGGTACTTACTGTGGAGTGATTAAGGAATGGGAGAAGATGGAGGCCTATCTCAGGCACCCATACTGTCCATAAATGCTCCACGTAGGGAGTTTAATCCCCAGGTCTTGCCACACAACTGTCCATGGGAATATGTGGGCATTATGGTCTGGCTGGGGTCACATAAAACAGCTGTTCCCCAAATGGCTACCCTTATTTATCCTTCAGCCATAAGAGACATCCCTCAGAGTGCATCTAGAGTACAGACAGGCACCAAAAGGGTTAACATATAAACAGGGTCTATTCTTATGTACGCTGGGGGCTTCCATGGGTAGCACCACCCAACACTGCAACTCAAAGTGAGGGGAGCGGAATGAGAGATGAGAGAGGAACGCAAGCCAAGTGGATTGTGGAGAATTAAAGACTCGACACTCAGGTACGAAAATGGGGTTGTATTACTACTATTTAGTAACTTTGGTTAAACCATTTTAATCATTGATATTTGTAATTATGACTTATATATCTATGTCAGAGTGTTTATTGTGTTTTATGTGTTTAGATTGTAATGCCCTTTGGCCATAATAAACTTAACTACTTACCTACCAAATAAAAAAGAATACAATAAAAGACACACAACAAAACGGGACATTCACTTGATCACACTTCATATCATACACTGTTGAAGTGATGTTCTAGATGTTCCTAAATATACTAGTGTATGTGTGGGGACAATAATAAAACATACAACCTGTCCTGAAGAACAAGGGTCCAAGATGGAAGATTCCCAAACGAACTTCAAAACGATAAGAGGTAAGGACTTGCGCTTAGCTGGATTCACAAGCCAAAAAGAGTGCCTGATGTCATGACTCACGGCACACAAAATGCATGGCACAGTAGGAGCATATTAAAAGCACAAAAGGGTGCACAAAATATACTAGTGGCACAAAGAACAAGTCATCAGGGGAAAAGGCTAAAAAGGAATAAGAGGCCAAACAACACCTGGTGAGGATGATATCTTTATACTGTAGGGCAACTATAAGAGATGTAAATAAAGCTAATATGGGTACATGCCTTCATTCAGATTGGGCAGTATGGACTAATCTGAGCTTGGATTGGAAGTTGGGGTCTTTGAAAATGCAGATGCAAAACAAGAGATGGGTGATTGATTAGGCACCAGGGTGGAAAGGAGACAGAAGTACAGTACAGTACACACTGGTACAAGCTGCAAAGAACTGGGATTCTTATCAAACTCTTGAGAACTACTGATCTAATTGAGGGTTTGCATAGGAGACCGTCCCATTGATTTGACTTTAACGTGATTCGGCTAACTACCCTGAAAGCAAGTATAATTGTCATGCCAGTAAAGCTGGGAGGGGGAGGAAGAACGAGACCAACAGAGTCCATTTGTTCTCAAGCCTTCAGTCTTTTCCATACAGGGAGGGGAGGAGTGACCTGAGCCATGCTTCCAGAGCACTGAATTCCTCCACAGCCCTGTGGTTCCAATGCCTCCGTCCTTGGGGAAAGTGATACCAAGTACTGGGTACTCGTAAACCCGTGTAATAGGAGACAGGGTTGCCATCAGAGTATCAGCTTCCCTTTGGTAAAATGCTCGCCCCATGTTATGCTATTGAACACAATGCCTTAGTGTGTTTATCTGTGCGGATGCTATCACTCAGCCTTTCCACATGGTAGCATGCCTACAACCCGTCCACCATTTCTGGAGCCAACACCCTCATGGGAAGGCCAAGGAAGGGATCAAAGGTCCTTTGCATCAAGGACAGCACCAATCTCCTGTTCCCAGACTCTGGGCCTTGTAAACAATTGGATTAAATTATAAAGAAACAGTAGCCACAAACAGCTTTATTTTTCACAGGCTGTGGACATCTTCAGTCATGTCCTGGATTCATTTCTGGCCCTGGCCCTTCAGCTAACTAGGTCAGCAAAATTCTAATTTGAATATGACTCACTTGGTTAAATAAATTAAAGCCGATGGGCGTCCCTGCCAACAACTTTTCCAGCTTTTGTGGCTTAATGTCAGAACTTCAAAGGGCAGCTTTTGAATGTTCTTTGGAGGCTGCATTTTGCCACATTAACCCACTGGATTTTTTTAAAAAAAATCGTGAAATCATTGCTGTGCCTGGAAGAGACAATCAAGCTTAGCATCGCTCAAGTTTTATGCTACAGAACTAAGATAATTGGTGCCCGTGTTCTCTCACCCATCCACCCACACGCATGGTGTGCGGAGCTGGTGGTTCCCACAGCTTCGTAATTCTGTGTTTTGTGTTTGGATGGTGCAGATGTAACGCCAGCTCCCTTACAAAACAGAAGCCTGCATATACTCTCTTTCCCTCCAATGCACACCCCTGTACCATTTCATCATGGTTCCACATTATAGGTCAGATCCAGACAACATTTTTGGCTAATAGAAGGAGCGAGATAATTTTCACCAGTTCACTCTTCCTTTTGCAGATCCTAGATTTGACTCTCATACAGTCCTCCAAGAACAGCATTTCGGAGAGATAAGTGGGATGGGGAGTGGGGGGAGGGAGACAGGAACATTCTGTTCCACTGAAAGAAATGCCTTACATGAGCAGAAAATTCAGTCTCGATCCAACCCTATTTTGGTGGTATTAACCATGGATAACCCAGGGTCTTTCTCTTGCCTAGAGTTCGCCCACCCTTTGAAATCCTGGATTCGAAATTTAGTTGAGGGAATCTGGTTAGCAACGATGCAGAAAGAATCTTGTTTAAAGCCAACAAAAGAAAGGGAGG
Source organism: Eublepharis macularius (assembly GCF_028583425.1). Taxonomy (NCBI): domain Eukaryota; kingdom Metazoa; phylum Chordata; class Lepidosauria; order Squamata; family Eublepharidae; genus Eublepharis; species Eublepharis macularius. The sequence goes on from NC_072802.1 coordinate 23,001,388, forward strand.
GGGATATCCACACCAGAGAGAAATGAGGAGAGGAGTGGACATATTCAATCCTAGCTCCTGATTTGCAAACAAACAAACAAAAAGCATTAGAACTACAGAGATCCTGCTGCCAGTTCACATGCAAGTTTAACAAGCAGCATGAATCATATCACAGGTTTTACACCACAAAAAACTCCCTACAATGAGATACCCAATGAGCCGGGGGTCACATGTTCCACTGCCCATCATCAACCCTTATGCAAAAGAGTGCAAGTGATACACGTACATGTATGAACGGGTCCTAACAAAACATGGGAAGGTCTGTTTTTAGGAGTCGCCAGTTCAACCTTTGCCACTCCCATGGTTCAGGGTGTCATCAGTCCATACTGGACCTTCACATCAAAGCCACCCGAGTTTCTTTGGGATGATTCACGCATGTTGTAATAATAACAACAACAACAACATTCGATTTATATACCGCCCTTCAGGATGAGTTAACACCCACTCAGAGTGGTTTACAAAGTATGCTATTATTATCCCCACAACAAAACACCCTGTGAGGTGGGTAGAGCTGCGAGAGCTAGAAGCTGTGACTGACCCAAGGTCACCCAGCTGGCTTCAAGTGGAGGAGTGAGGAATCAAACCCGGTTGTCCAGATTAGAGTGTTGCACTCTTAACCACTACGCCAAACTGGTTCTCCTACACCAAACTGTGAAAATCCCCCTTTCCAAAATAGCTCTGTGTCAGTTATCCTATGCATACCATCACAGAGCTGGCTCGCCAAAACAAAAGCAGCTCCAAAAAGAGCTTTTTTATGCACCTGAAGAAATTATCTAGCAGAAGCCCCAGTGAAATGAATACAAAGTATGCCAGAGCATGAAGCATATGGACTGAGCTTCCAGTGGCTCGTGAGCAAAGTTAATCAGTGAAAGGGAATAAATTAATGTCTAACCCTTCTTCAAAAGAGTTAAGTCAGCATATACAGCTCTGCCCTTCCTCCAACCCTACTTTGTCCTTACAACCACCTTGCAGGGTAGTAAAAAGACAAAGACCTCTTGGCCCAAGGTCACACAATGAACTTCCCAGGTCAGTAAGGATTCAAACATGAGTCTCTCCGGTCATAGTCTAATGCACACTACACTGGCTTGTCATCTGAATTTTAAGCCTCATGCACCAAAAACTTCCCAGGCCAAGCCATAAAGACCATTTTGCAAAATGCACACCGTTCACATTGTTGTCATTTGAAAGGACATCCTGCAAGCATAAAACAGCCCACGGAACTCAACAATAAGGCGCATCTCTGCTTTAAAAGCTCACAAACAAAAGACCTGAGCAGAAAGGGGAAACAGCAGGAAGAGAGAAGCTTGTTAAAGGCATCAGCAGGGCTCCACCTGATGAATCCAGAGATGGCCCGGACGTTCCATAGAACAACCCAGTACCGAGAGTTTCAAGTTACCCAGCTGCTTCCACAAACAGATTTTCTTCCACTGTACTTCCATGCATTTTTTTAAACCTAGGTCAAGCTACTACTTTTTACTCATAACCAACATTAAATTTTAATTGGATCTTTAGTCCTAATTTTTAGAAACTCTTAACAGCAGCTGGGTTTTCTTCCTCGCGGCTCTTCCAACACTCAAAACAAATCTGCTGAGCAGGCAAAATGGAGAGCCAGGGTGGGGGAGAGTAACAGGAACGGGTTATGCTTTTTTCTATTAAGACGACTGAGAGCTGAGATGATATAAAGGATAGCATGCTAGACTTGAATCACAGGGAGCAGCCTTCAAATTACTATATAACCATTAAGCTCACTAAGCCAGTGCGGTACAGAATAGAGTGTCAAACTAATATCTGAAAGAGTGGGGTTCAAATCCCCAACATGCCACAAAACTGAGTGTCCTCAGCCATTTTCCCTCAGCCTAGCCTACCTCACAGGGTTGTTGTGAGGATACAATAAAGGAGAGGCGAAATGTATGTTGCCCTGAGCAGCGTGGATGAAGGACAGGATAAACATGTACTAGATGACAGATGATGCAAGAGCACAGGAAGAGCCCTGCTAGGCCAATGGCTCCATCATCCTATCTCCATCATCCTTCTCCTACAGCGGCCAGCCAGATATTCCCAGGAAGCCTGCAGATTAGGCATGCAGGCAACAGCATTCCAACTGGGATTCAGGTTCAACTAAGCTATCATGGATAAGAGAACCTGACAGACCTAACCTCCATTAATACTTCCAACTCATTTTAAAGCAATCTGTGCCAGCAGTGGTATCTTGCGGGTATAAACTGAATAAATTAATTACATGTTGTCTGAAAAATACTTGTATCATAGGAGGGGGAGAGAAAAATTAGTTTTTATCTACTTTCTCTGCACAGTATACGATTTTTAAAATTACTATCATACCTCCTCCTCTCATCATTTTCTACACTTGAAACCCCAAATCCTATTTAACTTTTTTTCATTATGACTTTCTTTGACCAGGGCTTTTTTTCAGCTGGAACGCGGTGGAACAGAGTTCCGGAACGTCTTGAAAATGGTCACATGGCTGGTGGCCCTGCCCCCTGATCTCCAGATAGAGGGTGGGGCCACCAGTCATGTGACTATTTTCGCCGAGGGCAATTTAAACTTTTAAAAACTCCCCCCTTGTTCCAGCAGACCCAAGGTGACGTCATTGGCCCTGTGGTACCAGCAGGGGTCATTTAGTTGAAAAAGTGCTGGAGGAACTCATTAGCATAACTCATTAGCATAACTGGTTTGCATATGCCACACCCCTTGACATCACCTATCCTAGCTGTTTTGGACCCAATCCTGGCCATTCCGGGCCGAAACTGGGCCCAAAATGGCAAAAAGGGGCTGAAAATGGCTAAAAAGGGGCCCAAAATGGTAAGAAGCAGGCTGCTGCTGAGTGGGAGAGTGATCCACCCCCTGTCAGAGGCCCAACCCAGGCCGTTTCGGCCCCAATCCAGGCCGAAACAGGCCCAAAATGGCTGAGAGTCAGGTGGGTGGGGCCACCTGACATGTGACCTCTTTGGGGAACTGCCGGGACTGCGTTCCTGTGTGTTCCCCCTCAAAATGAGCCCTGGGTACCAGGAGCACCCCCTCCCGCCAAGAGTTGCCCCCTGTGCTGGCAACCCACTGAGTTCCACCACCTCTTTTCCCAGAAAAAAAGCCCCGTCTTTTACCCTGGTTGACTTTAGACTAGTTCTTTCTCTCAGTCTATTGTTGTGAACACAGAATGAGGGGAAAGACCATGGTGGGAAAAGTCCTTAAAAAATAAATATAAAGCTTTCGAAAACACAACACAAAAATCGTGCCCAAATCAACTGCACTGGACTTGTGACTCTAAATACTTGGCTAACACAGAAGGACTGTTTTCTGCTCCTAAATACAGCCAAACAACCCAACCGATGTTCCTGCTGTTGTAAATCTCCTCGGCCACGTCCTGAACTGAAGTTAGACTTTTGATTATCCCGGTGGCACTAACGGTGAAGGCAGAGGGACAGAAACTGTATTTATTTATTTACGTCATATATACCCACATTCTCCCACAGTAATTCTCCACTGATTCTCTATGCTGTAATCACTTGCTCAACTGAGAGATGTTGACGAGAAGTGCCTGAAGGCTTGCTGTGTTTTGTGGTCTCGGATCTCGTAAAAACAGACGAGGGCTGGGTACACTGGAAAGGGAATGAGTAAGCTCAGAACTGTTTTAACAGCTTGTTCTATGCTTTTGTTCAACTCCTACAAGGCATAACATCTCAAACCTTTATAGGTTCTACAGAATTATTTACCTCATTTATACCCCACCTTTTCGCCAACAGGGACCCAAAGTGGTTTACATCATTTTCCTCTCCAACATTTTATTCTCATAACCACCCTATGAGGTAGATTAGGCTGAGTGTGTGACTTGTCCAAGGTCACCCAGCTAGCTTCCACAACAGATCCTAGTCCAACACTGACTACTACACAATGTTTGTGGTCCCATAAATATTGCATGGATTTTCTTTCTTCTTCTGGATTTTGCACATCTCAGTAAAGCCATTCTCAACTTTTTCCCCTTGAGATTATGTCCAGAAATATCTTTTTCTCTCTTCATTTTTTTTTAACCATGTAGACTGATCAAGAGATACAGAGACCTCAAAAGCTTGCAGAGGAGCAGTTAAAGGCAGGTTTGCCTTTGGGTGGGAAGAATAAACAGCAGGAAAAGCGCCCAGCGGGCCAGGGGGCGGCGGGGGGGAGTGGCGCAGCCGCGACCCCCGGGGGCCCCCGGCCCACGCCCAGCGGGCCGGGTGTCCTTTGTCCCTTGTCCTTGTCCTTCTCCTGGTCCTTGGTCCTTGTCTGGGGATGGGGATGGGGAAATTTATTTTTGGCAACCTCTTCTACATGCAAAACTTAAAACTTTTGTGGTACAAAGTTGTAATGTTATAAAATGGTAAAAAATTCATAAAATTGTAATTTTACTAACAATCCAATTCAAATAAGTGTATAGATAATTCAAACAGTGTAGCTTCTATAATCATATTAGGCATAAATATTAAACATAATATTAAACATAATATTAAACATAAATATTAAACATACGGTAGAGATGGGTTGAAGGTTTTATCTTAAATCCTCAGCAGCTTGAAACCTTCAAGTGAGAACTGAAAACACGTTTCTTTGTTTTAGAGAAACCATATGTCAGTACAAAATAAACAGGATGGATGTTTTTGTTGCACTCTCCCAACCAGGAGACAGACTCCTCCTAAGAGTTTAATGGCTTCTTTCATTAACAAATGCTAGTCTTTTTCATTAAGTGAGGTATCAAAATATAAATGTTTATTTAAATAAAACATAGAAAAATAGAACAGATGAACACAATAAGAATTAAGTTTCCTAACATTTCTTAATGAAATCTAACTCAGTCAGATTAACAATGAAATGCATTCAAGTTACCATAGCACATATTACAAGGGTAACTTTCCTGCCTAGATCTTCATGAGATTTCTTTTGGCCAAAACCCTGATCTGCTATTTGGATTACCATTTTTATATATTATCTTATACAGAAATCTAAGATCTTTTCATATGATAACAGATAAATATCAAACCAATCATAATTTAATTCTTTTTTACTATTTTTTACTATTTACATGTGACATTCTACCTAGCCAAAAGTACCACTATGCCCAGCTGCAAGATAAGAGAGATGGATAGTAAAAATGACAGGAAAAGTTACATGACCAGATCATCCTTGGTCTCTGCTAACAATTACAGAACATTTATCTGATACTGTTCACTATTTTTAATTGGCTGTCAAAGATAAAGAAGCACCAGTTATACACCATACTAGAAAAAGAACTACAGTGAAGGTCATACAGCGTTATTTAGAATGCATATGTTTCTCTAAGTATGTGTTCTAAACCATAATCAGCAGTCTACTAGTTTGAATCCCACTACTGACATGAGCTCAGTAGGTGGCCTTGGGTCAGCCACTCCTCTCAGCCCCAGCTCCATTGTGGGGATAAGAATAACACTAACTTGTTCACTGCTCTGGGTGAGGCACTAATATGTGTAGAAGAGCGGTATATAAGCACGGTTATTATTATTATTTATATTTCCATGACACCATCCCTTGACCTGTGAAATTAAGTATTTTGATAAATATGAAAGTGATACAAAATATAAATGCATTGCATAATGTGTGAGTGTACATATACAAACTTTAAAAATTGTATTGGATAATACCGCAAAGCATGATTACTGAGAAAGCTGCTTTCACTGCTTTCAGTGTGGAGAGATGCTTGTAGATCAAAACAACCTGGCAAGCTGTCTTCATGCAGAGTGCACTTGATTCTCTTGGCTTTCAATTCTGCTTTCGTTCAGCATGGGTAAATCAATGTGTCAGCAGTAAACATTTGTATCACTCCTCTCTGAATGACCTTTTAAATTTTACTGCCTATCATGTCAAAGCAATTAAAATTAACAATACAGTTACTAAGCTGCTAAGATCAATTAATGGCTCTTAGGCTTTATCTATTGATCTAGTGACATCTTCAAAACCCACTGGTAACAGACTATACATACTTCTCTTCTATCCACAATATATACACAAGAATTGATTACATATTCTTATCTTCTAAATTATATATTTAAACGACATATTCTTATCTCCTAAATTAATTAGTCAAACTCTTTACATCAAGGATTGGTGACAAGTTGTGGACAGACTATGCTTGGACAGAATGTACACTGAGAATAAATGACATCAAACAAATTGGAAACTAAATAAATCACTTTTATTTAACAAATAAATTTCTTCTGAAGTCTCTTTAGAAATTAAACAATAGAAACAAATAAACTATGTGGCATTCCTCAAATCCACGTGTAGGATGCTATGGAAGTGGTACTTAGAGGGAAATTAATCTCCATTGCCTCCTGTCATGAAGAGCAAAAAGAAAACATTAGAAATGAAATATCTAGAATAAGAAAACTAGAAGATGAACACAAAAAAGGCCACCCAATCTATAAACTTACTTGCTTGAAAATTAAAGGAAAAAAACTCCTCACATTCTATACAAGCTATTAAAGGCACCCAGGAAAAACTCAAACTAATTCTGTAAAATTAGCCGATGGAAGAGGCGGTCCCGCAGGTATGGAGGTCCCAGTCCATGAAGGGCTTTAAATACCAAGGTTAACACCTTGAACAGGATCTGGAACTCCATTGGAAGCCCGTGCAGCTGGCACAGCACATAATGAATGTGCGCTTGGATGGGCGTTCCGGTAAGGACACGTGCCGCTGCATTCTGGATCAGCTGTAATTTCCGGGTCAGGCCCAAGGGCAGTCCAGGATAGAGTGAGTTGCAGTAGTCTAGCCTGGAGGTGACCGTTGCATGGATTACTGTGGCCAGGTCCTGGGGTGAAAGATAGGGCGCCAGTTGCCTACCCTGTCGAAGATGAAAAAAGGCAGACCTGACAACAGTCATGACCTGGGCCTCCATTGAAAGTGTGGCATCCAAGGTCACACCCAGACTCCTCACCATCATTGAAGGTTTCAATTGTACCCCATCGAGGGCTGGGAGCCGGTTCCCAGCTTGATTGCCCCATGATCCAGACACAGAACCTCTGTCTTCAGGGGATTCAATTTCAGGCGACTCTGATGTAACCATACCGTCACAGCCTCAAGACCCTTGACCAAGGAATCCAAAGCAAGATCAGACTGGCCATCTGTAATTATTCCAAGTAAATGTGTGCATGTATCTTTAAATGCTTGATGAGATAGGTGAAGGTGGGGGGTGAAGGAGATGGATGAGTGAGCGATATGATTGGTTGAGGACTGAGAGGGTGGGTGGAGTGAATGCAGTTTGAGACTGAGAGTAGAGAGAAAATTTTTAGTCAGAAGAAAGCAGGCTAGCTGTGTGCTGCCTGAATATGTTGAAGTGTTTATGAGAGAAATATAACCTGTGTGGAACCTGAACTGAGCATGTTTGTGAAAGGACACTCAGTCAGGGAAAGAGAGGCCAGCTGTGTGAATGAGAGTAAATGAAGTAACTTTAAGAACCGAGAACTACGTTTATGAAACCAATACGCTTCTTGACTAAATAAAAGTTTATTTTTGTTTTGTTATATCCTAGTGTAGCTGTCATTGCTATATCCCATTCCTATCTTCAGGGCCACACAGAACCACGAAGGAGCCTGACGCTTAGGAACGTTACCAAAGGGAAAATTTAAATAAAATATCTTGGAATAAAATATTCCTGGTGGCAGCAGACTACCCAGAGGGTTAAGAGATAGATTAAAAGAAAAATCTACCCTAGAGAAAGTAAAGGTCATAACACCATCCATCAACAGATAGAGCTGAGTGTCATCCGCATACCGGTGACAACCTAGCCCAAAGCTGCGGGCTAACCGGGCAAGGGGGCACATACAGATGTTAAATAGCAGCGGGGAAAGAATCGCCCCCTGAGGGATGCCACATACCAAAGAATGGTAAGCAGACATCTGTTCCCCGAGTGCCACCCTCCGTCCTAGATTGTGAAGGAAGGAGTTCAGCCATTGCAGGGCTGTTCCACGAATCCCCACATCGACAAGGCAGTGGGTCAGAAGATTATGATTGACCATGTCAAATGCTGCTGTAAGATCTAAAAGTATCAGCAGTGCCGACCCACTCCGGTCCAGGCGTCGCCGCAGATCATCTGTGAGGGCAACCAGAGCCGTCTCTGTACCATGGCCAGGCCTGAAGCTGGACTGGAATGGATCCAGGATAGAAGCATCACCCAGGTATACCTGCAGCTGTTCTGCTACCGCCCTCTCAATTACCTTACCCAGGAACGGAATATTCGAAACTGGGCGATAATTGGCTGGATCAGCAGGATCCAGTGATGGTTTCTTTAATAAGGACCGCACCACTGCCTCTTTCAGTGAGTCTGGAAAAAAAACAGAACTCAGAGAAAGATTAATGATGTCAGCTAATGGTGCCCAAATCCCATCACCACCACTTCTCACCAGCATGATGGGCATGGGTCCAGTGGGCACGTGGTAAGTTTCATAGCATGCAGGACCCTGCCCACCTCCTCCTGGGAGAGTGGCCTGAATTGATCTAATATCAACCCTGAGGACAACCAAGAGACCTCCAGTACACATACTGCATCAACTGTGGTGGACAGATCCCGGCAGAGTGACAAGATCTGATCCGCAAAATAGTCTCCAAAAGCCTTACAGCTTATTACCGAATTTACATTTTTATTTGTCCCATGTGTGAGGGATGTTAAAGACCAAATCACTCTGGAAAGTTGTGCTGTTCGAGAACTAGTGCACGCAGTGGAAGCTGCATAGTAGTCTCTCTTTGCAGCTTTCAGAGCCATCTCATAGTCCTTCATAAACGTCCTATAAGATGTTCTTGTCACTTCATCATGGAGTCGCCGCCACACCCGCTCTAGCCGTCTCAGCTCCCATTTGATTTGTCGTAGCTCATCAGTATACCAAGGAGCGACTCTAGTTCGGGTGCGGAGAGAGCAACGGGGAGCGATCTCATCAATAGCTTCAGAGAAACGGGCATTCCAGTCCTCTATCAGCTCATTCAATGAGCCACCAGGGGGCATCGGACCCTGCAGAGCATTCTGCAATTCAATTGGATCCATTTGACTCCACGGGCGAGCATAAATCAGCTCGTCGCCCAAGCAGGAGGGGGTCATGGTGCCCAGACAAGCCCTCAGGATGAGGTGGTCTGACCATGGCACAGCTATAGCTTCATCCAGATCCACCTGTATCCCGAACCCAAAGATCAAATCCAGTGTGTGTCCTGCTCGATGTGTGGGCATTGATACAAACTGGGAGAGTCCTAATGCTGCCATGGAGGCTATCATGTCCATGGCCTGTGAGGAGGTAGCATCATCGGCATGGACACTGATGTCCCCTAAGACCAGAAGCCTGGGGTACTCCAAGGCCCAGCCAGCCACCGCCTCTAACAGGCCAGGCACAGCATCTGCTGGTGTGCTGGGCGATCGGTACACCAGACAGATGGCTATACTCTCCTCGGCATCCCACACAATCAATGCCAGCAATCTTTGGCAAGGGGAGCAGCCTGATGGAGAAAGACTCTCGAATGAGCACCACTACCCCAACAAGACATTTACCAGTATGTAAAACAAGTATGAGAAACCTGTACCATAAATGTGTTGGAATATATGTGTGTTGCAAGGTCTGAGATTCAGTCATTATGGGGTTAATGTGTTTACCTACCATGCTATTGTTTAGATTGACCTGGAAGGGGAACCTGGCTCAAAGCCAATAATCTGCAAGCCCAGGAAACTTGAGAGTGTTTGTAAACTGTTATTGGTCAACAGGTCAGGTGATTTTCTTTCAGGGTCAAGAAGACAGAGGAGGAAGAAGATTCTCCATTCAGTTATCCCAGCTCTTTGTTTGTAACCAGTAGTGAGAATGTAGCTCCAAGCATTTGTTATTTTGTAGGCAATCCTGTTAACCTTTTTTTCCTTTAGAAGTAAATGATTTTAAAAGCTAAACTCGTGTGCTGACTCTCTATTGATTCAAGATCCATTGCACCTCTGAAGAAAAGCTATTTTTTAACCTTTTCCCCCAACAAAGTGGACCAGTTGAAGTAATTATTAAGGTGAAAAAGATGCTAGCGATTCGTGTATATTGTTCTTTGAATAACAGCAGTATGGTATGGCTTTGGATAGGCAATATGAGATCATTAACTCTCAAAAAAGGCAAACCTTATGAGTTATATCATCCTGCTTTCAGATAATACTGCCAGTCATTGCTGCATCTCAAAATAGTCTAGGAGACTCAAAGTTATCTCAGGAGTCTCAGTCAACTTGAGAGGAACAATCCTTACTGAAACTACTCCTTTTTAGCTCTCCAGAGACCCAGCTAAAAAGAAGACAGCAAACAAACAAAGTAACTGCAGACAAAAGTATCTCCTTTTCAAGTACAACATAATTCTCTCTCTCATTGTCTCACAGCAAACATGAGAAGGGGGTGGGGGTAGAAGACACTCTGTTGTGCCAGCCAGGAAAAAGGTGGGGAAATAGCTTCCAATGCTACAAAAAGAAACTTTTCAGCAACTTGAGGAAGCCAAGCAAGAAGTGAGAAGGAAAAGAAAAGGGAAAAGGTGGGAAACTGCCTCCAGAGCTAAGAAAAAAACCCACTTCATAGAGCAGACTGTATCCCAGTAACACCAAGAGAAGAGGCAGAGTGGAAAACACTAAAATCTTCACAGCTATTCTGCTGTGTCTGGAAAGAAATGGGCAGAAAGTCAGCTTCATGGCTGCAATAAAAGGGAGGAAAGTAGGGAAATTCTACTGTAGCAATGCGCAGAGCATACTTGCTGCAGAGGAACAAGTGCAGGGAAAAATACCTCTGCACTAGAACCTACAACTATATAGTCAAGCTTTTAAGGTTTCCTCAAAATCTGAAAATCCTCCTTCTTTCCCTTCTTATGGAAGGGGACTACTATAGCCATTCCCCAATCATTGGGGATGTAGCCGGTTTCATCAATATAAGTAAATAGGGAGGCTAGGAAAGTTGCCCACCAGTCCTTATTTGTTTTTAGTAATTCTGGAGATATTCCATCAAGCCTAGGGGCTTTTGCATTCTTTAACTGGCTAATATAAGCTTTTACCTCTTCGGCATGAACTGGGGGGCATTTGGCCAGATTTTCTATTGTTAGGGCAGGAGGGGGTTGAATAGGATCATCATACATTTTTTGGAAAAAAGAAGTCCATTTATCTGGGGGGATACAGGAAGCCAAGGGGGAGGCGGCTGTGGAGGCGCGGTTTGAAACTAGTTTCCAGAACACCACTGGAAAAAACTTGTATTAGACATTGCTGTGAATAAGGAAGTGGGGAACTATAAGCCCTCTGAAACCCAAAACAATCTTTGGATCACCCCAAATCACACACCCCTGCAATCCAGAGACTGTCCCCTACAAGAGGACATGTGCTGGTTCTGATCCAGTCACTGGTTCTGGACCTAAGGCCTCCTATGTGGCCTGCCTGGAAAAAAACTTGTATTAGATATTGCTTTGAATAAGAAAGTGGGGGAAAGTGGGGGAAATATAAGCGCTCTGCCGCCCAAAGTGGTTCTGGTGCTGTGAGCTCCCTTTTCAGCTGCCTCCAAGAAGCTTGTATTCGGAAAAGTTTCTCTCTCAAAGCAGCCCTGGTCTCGGGTCTGCTCAGATTTGGAGCCTGGACTAGAGTGTTGATTTTTATGCCCTTTCCTATTATTCCCATTCAGATATACTGTAATACCAGCACGTCCTTTTGTAGGGGACAGTCTCTGGAGTGCAGAGGTGTGTGATTTGGGGTGATCCAAAGATTGTTTTGGGTTTCAGAGGGCTTATAGTTCCCCACTTCCTTATTCACAGCAATGTCTAATACAAGTTTTTTCCAGGCAGGCCACATAGGAGACCTTAGGTCTAGAACCAGAGACTGAATCAGCACCAGCACATGTCCTCTTGTAGAGGACAGTCTCTGGAGTTCAGGGGTGTGTGATTTGGGGTGATCCAAAGATTGTTTTGGGTTTCAGAGGGCTTATACTTTCTTACTTCCTTATTCAAAGCCTTGTCTAATACAAGTTTTTTCCAGGCAGGCCACTTAGGAGGCCTTGGGTCCAGAACCAGAGACTGGATCAGCACCAGCACATGTCCTCTTGTAGGGGACAGTCTCTGGAGTTCAGCGGTGTGTGATTTGGGGTGATCCAAAGATTATTTGGGGTTGCAGGGGGCTTATATTTTCACCACTTCCTTATTCAAAGCCATGTCTAATACAGGGTGCTTGGAGACAAGCCACATTCGACACCTTAGGTCCAGAACTAGAGACTGGATCAGCACCAGCACATGTCCTCTTGTAGGGGACAGTCTCTGGAGTTCAGGGGTGTGTGATTTGGGGTGATCCAAATCACCCCAATTTGGGGTTGCAGGGGGCTTATATCTTCACCACTTCCTTATTCAAAGCCATGTCTAATACAGGGTGCTTGGAAGCAGGCCACATTCGAGGCCTTAGGTCCAGAACCAGAGACTGGATCAGCACCAACACATGTCCTCTTGTAGGGGACAGTCTCTGGAGTTCAGGGGTGTGTGATTTGGGGTGATCCAAAGATTCTTTTGTGTTTCAGAGGGCTTATATTTTCACCACTTCCTTATTCAAAGCCATGTCTATTACTGGGTGCTTGGAAGCAGGCCACATTCGAGGCCTTAGGTCCAGAACCAGAGACTGGATCAGAACCAGCACATGTCCTCTTGTAGGGGACAGTCTCTGGAGTTCAGCGGTGTGTGATTTGGGGTGATCCAAAGATTCTTTTGGGTTTCAGAGGGCTTATATTTTCACCACTTCCTTATTCAAAGCCATGTCTAATACAGGGTGCTTGGAAGCAGGCCACATTCGAGGCCTTAGGTCCAGAACCAGAGACTGGATCAGCACCAGCACATGTCGTCTTGTAGGGGACAGTCTCTGGAGTTCAGGCGTGTGTGATTTGGGGTGATCCAAAGATTGTTTTGGGTTTCAGAGGGCTTATATTTTCACCACTTCCTTATTCAAAGCCATGTCTAATACAGGGTGCTTGGAGACAAGCCACATTCGAGGCCTTAGGTCCAGAACCAGAGACTGGATCAGCACCAGCACATGTCCTCTTGTAGGAGACAGTCTCTGGAGTTCCGGAGCTGTGTGATTTGGGGTGATCCAAAGTACTTTTCTGCTGCAGCTGCCGCCCCTTTCTTCTTATTGAATTGTTCTGGGGGCATCCTATTTTGAAGCTGTTTACTCAAGATCTGGGTTTTGTAGGATGACCCAGTATAGGTCCACTTAGAGTGCTGAGTCTTCTGAATATGGAGGTGTATAATATGCGCCCCTGCAAACTTCATTTTGGAGTTACAGCTTTTCCGTTTTCCCACAATATTTTTCTTTGCCTTTGCGAATTACGAATAAGGAACTGCGAATAAGGAACTGGGAACTGGGAACCAACTTCAGCTTCGTGATTTTAACAGGGTTGCCATTAATACTTGGGAAATTCCTGAAGATTTGGGGGTGAAGGCTGGGGACAGCAGGGCTTGGGGAGGGGAGGGACTTCAGCAGGGTATAATGCCAAAGAGTTCACCTTCCAAGGCAGCTATTTTCTCCAGAGAAACTGCTCTCTTTTTTTTTTTTTTTGAAAAATTTTTTATTGGGTTAGAACATTTTTATTTTTTACATTACAATCAATTTTCCCCTAATTTTTCATTTCTAACCCCCTCCCTTTCCCCCCCTTTTGTTGACTTCCAACAGCTTTCCCACCCTCTGTCCCTTTTCCCTTACTTCTATTAAATTCCTCTGTCTAAAACAGATATACATTCTCCATTATATTAAGCAGTGCATCATTAACTCCTTTAATTATTATACACCCAAACTATACGTCTTTAGATAAACAATTTATCCCATTTTCCAGTTTTGAATAATTCTATATAAACCTATATATCATAAACCATAAAAATTTCCCACATTTAAATCAAACAATTTGATTTGTTCTCTATATATTACTCATTTCAACTTTTTATGGTAATTCTATATAACTCCTCAGATACTCAATCAATTTAACTCTTCTATACATTCAGTTTGGTGCATATAAATCTTGTCAAAAAAAAGAAAATATTGTTAGTTAGTCAATCCTCATGTTTAAACCTTATCATTAATTATTCTCTATCAGTTGACCTATACATATCTATATATATCTCAATCAATTAATCTAACTGCTTATAAATTCACATTTCTCTTCCTCCCCCGGTAAAGTCACCCCTCTCTTTTATACTTTTATTATATTTCAGTAATTCTCAAACTGCCACAGTTTTCCTCCCACCTCCCATTTCTTCTCCAGGTATTGTTTCAGCTTCTCCCAGTCTGTGTTGAACTGCCCTGAGTCCAGATCTCTCAGTTTTCTTGTCATCTTGTCCATTTCAGCCATATACAGCAATTTGTAGATCCAATCTTCAATAGTTGGTACTTCTTGTACTTTCCATTTCTGCGCATACAAAAGTCTAGCTGCTGCAGTCATATAAAAAATCAACGTCCTATGATGGGCTGGAATTCCCTCCATTCCCAAGTTTAGCAGCAGGAGTTCTGGGTTCTTATTTATTTGAAACTGTAAAATTTCACTCATTTCTCTTATTATTTCCCCCCAGAACTGCCTAGCTACCTCACACGACCACCACATATGATAGAGGGAGCCCTCATGTTTCTTACATTTCCAGCATTTATTAGAAGTATTCAAATTCCCTAGCGCAATCTTCTTTGGTGTCATGTACCAACGATAGATCATTTTGAAAATGTTCTCTTTAATATTAATACATGTCGTTGTCTTCATTGTAGTTTTCCACAAGTATTCCCATGCCTCCATTGTTATTTCTTTATTGAAATTTATAGCCCATTTCACCATCTGTGTTTTAACTATCTCATCCTCAGTATACCATTTCAGCAATACTTGGTATACCTTGGATATTCTTTTCTTGTCTTCTTTAAGAAGGGTCTGCTCTAGTTCCGAGTTCTCTGTTCGTATGCCCCCTTTTGCAAAGTCTGAGTTGTATAAGTCTCTAATCTGTCTATACTGAAACCAATCATAGTTAGGTGATAGTTCCTCTTGCGTCTTTATTCTAAGTTTAGATACTTCAATCTTAGTTATTTCTTTATACGTTAAACATTGTTGTCAGAGAAACTGCTCTCTGTTGGCTGGAGATCAGTTGCAATTTCAGGAGATCTCCAGCCCCAACCTGGGGTCTGGTAGCCCTAGATTCCGAGGTTAGCAGCTTCTAGTTCTCATCTTCTCAGCTCCAAAGACAGAATGATGATTTAACATGTTTAATAAGAACAACAACAACAACATTTGATTTATATACTGCCCTTCAGGACAACTTAATGCCCACTCAGAGTGGTTTACAAAGTATGTCATTATTATCCCCAGGGCTTTTTTTTCTGGAAAAAGGAGGTGGAACTCAGGACTGCACAATGATGTCACTTTGGGTCAGCTGGAACAAGGGGGGAGTTTTTTAAAGTTTAAATCACCCTTGGCGAAAATGGTCACATGGCTGGTGGCCCCGCCCCCTGATCTCCAGACAGAGGGGAGTTTAGATTGCCCTCCGCGCCGCTTGGCATGGAGGACAGTCTAAACTCCCCTCTGTCTGGAGATCAGGGGGCAGGGCCACCGGCCTTGTGACCATTTTGAAGAGGTGCTGGAACTCCGTTTCACTGCGTTCCCGCTGAAAAAAAGCCCTGATTATCCCCACAACAAAATACTCTTTGAGGTGGGTGGGGCTGAGAGAGCTCCAGAGAGCTGTGACTAGCCCAAGGTCACCCATCTGGCTTCAAGTGGAGATTTGGGAATCAAACCCAGCTCTCCCAGATTAGAGTCCCGCACTCTTAACCACTACACCAAACTGGCTCTGGGTAGCCTTAATGATTCTAGATCTGGAGCCTTGGGCAAAAGTCCAGGATGGTGCCCCAGAATTACTGCCACCAACCCCTGTTGCAGCCAAGCAAAGAGTGACTTTACCCCATGCAAGGTGGGCAGGAGATACCACTGCTATCAGAAGCCAGCTGCACAGGCCCCAGAAAGGGCAGGCGCAAGTGGTGGCAGGAGCTGCTGCTCTTCTTCTTTCCCCCCTCTGTCGAGGGAGTGGAGCTGTGGGCAGTGCCTGGGGCAGCTGCACCTATGGCCCATTGACTAAGACTGCCTCTGAATTTAAAGACCATGGCAAAGAAGCACTCACTGAAGACAAGCCCGTTTTTAGTCAACATTGCTCATTTGGAAGGTTTGCTTGATTGCAGACCCCCTGGAATCCCTCAGACAAAAGAGGCATATGTGAATGTGCATATGAAAGCACGCTATGATTTCTTATATTGTGCAACTTTATTCTTTCAATCTGTCACAGAATGGACTAAAACACATAATTTTTCCTGAGAAGGCATTTGCAAAATGTCACTGAACCCAGACTAGTAAAACCAGTTGGTGAAGTCAATGCTACTAAACCCAGAAAGATTGGCCTTAAAATCCTATCTTAATGGCTGTACAGAGCCCTATCCCATTCTGTCCCTTCGTCCCATGCAAAGCACACATTTCATGGACAATTTAACACACAAATGAATCCATGTGAATTTTATTTGATGTGAAGGAGGGCAGGCAGGCATTTTCCTCTGACTCTCATATACCCGTTGCTATTTGATATGAAAATCCAGAGAGTAAGTTCTTTTTATGCTTGAAATGACATACCTGTCACCACAAAATCCAACATGAATATTGCAGTGCATTTCACCACTTAAGGCAACATTCAATAAAAATTCTTCGAAATTTGTAATTATTGAAAAACTTTGAAGAGAGGGGGAAGGGATGTCAGTCCAATTCTGATCCTCTTTCCTTTGGCAAGAATGCCTGCCACAAGACGCCGCAACATGCATCCCTCTTTATTTTTTCCCATCTGAAAATGAAACTGCAGCATCGACTTCATTTGGACAGAAGTAGAAGCTACTAAAGAAATTCCTTTAAAACCCATAGATCAAGGATTTTTCTGCACAGGCAAATGTCAGGCAAAAAAAAAAAAATCAGCTAGTTTTCCAGCAAGCTTTTTAGTTTCACCTAAATTTACACTTCAGAAAGAAGGTGCCCACTGTTTTACTGTATTTAAAATGCAGGCCAAGGAGAAAAATTGCCAATTTCGACTCTGTAAAAATGTATGGCACCTCAGGATGAACGACTCGGAGCATACACAGAGTTCCTTCCTTCCACTAAAAGAAAATCTCCAAATAAAGACCTAAAAGGCACAATGTCACAGAAGCAAACCGTATACCGGCAGACTGTTGGTTGGTTCCTCTGGTTTAGTATTGTCTATTTTGACTTGCCTGACCTGGATATCCCAGGCAAGCCTGATTTCATTATATCTCAAAAGTTAAGCAGGGTCAGCCTTGGTTAGTAATTGGATGGGAGACCTCCAACAAAGACCAGAGTTGCAGAGGCAGGCAATGGCAAACCACCTCTGTTAATCTCTTGCCTTGAAAACCCCAGCACGGATTACATAAATTGATGGCACTTTCCGCTACCATGTTGACCTGCAGCAGTTCTCCAGGGACTCCTGCAACCTGATCCTCTGCCTAGGACCAAACCAGAGACTTTCTGCATACAATAACATGAGAGTTACCATCGAGCTGTGGCCATTCAAGCTATGGTCCCTGGACACACATAAGGAGCATCTGAATTCCCACAAACACCACAGTGTTCTCACGTGCATTACACAGTAGCAACCCCAAGGTGCAATAAGGTGCTGTTTAATTCTCCTGCTTTACCCCAAAGAGCCTTCCAACCTGTCCCGTCACAAAAGGCAGTTTTGAAGTTGTTCACATAGTAGCAGTCGCATGCTTGCAGAGCATGTCCTTTGGATAAGCGAGCAGAGGTTGTTGCCTCCACTTACTTCCCAGAATAGCCACCTCTGCAAATAGCTCAGGTGTGTTTTGTGTATTTCTACCCGTATCCATCATTTAAATAATAGCACCTCTGCCTTGCAAAGTATTTCAAAACCTTTATGGCTTTTTGAGGCAAGTCTGAAGACAGCGTCTGGCAGTCAATGCAAGAGGGCTGCAAAAATTCTTCTTAGACGGAGCAAGCCAAGGCAGCTGGAATACTGAGGCTTCCCCAGGCTGTTTTCAGCGGGTGCCAAGTGGAAGGCTCAGAATTTTTCCCTCCACCCCTTAAAACAAAGGGAGGACTCTTCAGCGAGCAAAGCAGCAGCACTCCAAGTGATCTATAAAGAGAACCAGTATGCAGCTGCTTATGGAGATAGCACAGCCTATTCACAGTGTGTCGGTCCCCTGCAGAAAAAGTCAGGAAAGGTTTCAGAGACCCACAGCCACTGGCTCACTCAAGAGTTTCTCAAAGTCTGCTTGGACTCAGGCCTACTTCTCACAAACTGCAAGCACAACAGTAAACCTATTTCCAGACTGTATCACTTCAGGTTGCAGGTCAATGGTTTCACTTGCCAGGATCTATACAAAAAGACAAACCGAACAAAACCTGTACAAACAGACAACTATGAAGTCAGAGAGACGGCTAATCTAGAATCCTTCTACCCAACTCTACGTACAGACAATTTTTCTATGAGCAAGATCTGGGTCCAACAGCACCTTGAAGACCAACTAGATTTCCAAGGTATGAGCTTGCGATGGGAGCTTTGACTCTAGCGAGCTCATACCATGAAAATCTAGTTGGTCTTTACAGCACTACTGGACCTGGATCTTGCTCATCGACTGCAGGCCAACACAGCTACCCACCCGAAACTATTTTTCTACGTGCGCTTATAAACCTTCTCTACGGAAGCCTGTCAGTCTTGAGGAAGACAGAACTCTGACTCTGTGACCACCTACCAGGCTGCATGGAATTCACTGATACAGTGGCAAGGGTAGATAACTTCAGGCCAAACCAGACAAGATACCAGGGGATCCACAGTCAGAGCTCCCAGTTGTCCTTTCACTAAAGTTAGCAGGAGTCCAAAACCACAATGCAAAGGAAGGAGTGGTTACGCCCTACTCTTCCACATCTATATTTCCCGATGAGGAAGGCTTTTTCAGACTTAACACACACACACACACCCTCATGCTATGGACCTCACCAGATTTGGACTTTTGTGCCCCTGATAAACACGTTTTTCAAAACCTTGGGAGCTCCAATCATGGATTTACCAGCATCTCATCTGGTTTAAGAAGGGATTAGACACATTCTCAAATGGCAGCCAGGGTACGTAAAAAGATATTCTGTGCTACATCCAGTGTATCTATAAGTGCCAGATGCTGGAGAAAACGGAACACCCATGAATACATACATGAAGCTGCCTTATACCGAACCAGATCATTGTTCCATTAAGGCCAGGACTGTCTACTCAGACTCGCAGTGGCTCTCCAGGGTCTTAGGAAG
Organism: Eublepharis macularius; assembly: GCF_028583425.1. Taxonomy (NCBI): domain Eukaryota; kingdom Metazoa; phylum Chordata; class Lepidosauria; order Squamata; family Eublepharidae; genus Eublepharis; species Eublepharis macularius. Next base: position 23,020,782 of record NC_072802.1, read on the forward strand.
AGGTCTTTAGCACCACCTACCACTTGACCCTCCATACTGGAGATGCCAGGGGTTGAACCTGGATGCCATCTAGATATTCTACCACTAAGCCACAGCCTGAAAGGGGAAGGAGCTTTCATGCTCTGCTTCACCTTCCAGCAGCATCCATCTGACTGCTTGCTGAACTGTTCTGGATTAGACAGGCATTTGGTCTGCTCCAGAAACCGTTCTCGTGTTCTTTTGGCCAATCCACTATGTAAGCTGGTTTGGGTCTCTCTTTAGAGGAGGTAGCACAAAGGCACATTTCTAGACAGGCTGCCATTTTTTTCAGCAACTGTGTCTTTAATAGAGTCACAGCATTTCAGGAGGATACTAAAAACAAAACAGAAACACACACACACACAGTCAAATACCAATCCCCCACTACTGGTGGATGACAGACAGGACTTACTGATCCTGGAAAAGAAGATTTCACATCCGTCACTTCCTTCTCCTAATCCAACCTGTCAACAGCTTCTTAAGAAGACATGAGATGCCAGACGTTATGCCACTGGGCAGAGATATCTCTCTATTTCCCAGATTTCAAAATGCCAGACAGAGCACTTACCCCAATGCCCTTCAAAAAGCACAGAGCACAGCAATGGTAGTTCTAAACAAATCCACTGTGTTTCTGAAGCCATCCAACAGCCCAAGGACCTGGTTTTTAATGCTAGCACTCAGTTCTAGCAGGATTACAGCCTGCAACATATCCTGAACTATGCAGGTTACCACTGCAACACCAAATTATCAGTCCCCAAAACATTTTTACCCTACTCTTCCTTCAGGCTCAGGGCAGTTCTCTTCCCATTTTTATTCTTACAATGATCCTATGAAGTAATATTAGGCTGAAAGGGGGTGACTGGCCAAAGTTACCTAGAGAACCACCTGTTGAAGTGAGGGTTTGAACCAGATTTTCCTCAGACCTAGTCTGACCCACCAGATCTAACACCACACTGGCTATCTAATATGGTCAGGAGTCCACAAGTTTGCCACTGGTGAAGGTGTTTTTCATTCTGCTGAGACTCCCCACACTTCCCCCATGCCTTGAGAACGGTTTGAAATCTCCAAGACATTGCGCAAAAAAGGATTCAAAAGCAGTGAGACATCTGGGCGACAGTGTCTGCGAGATCCACCCACCATTTGCCAATCTCAGAATATCAGGAATCTCGCACAGCCTCAGAGAGGTTCAGAAAACAGACGTGTCACTGCTTGAAGGATCTTTCCAAAGTCAGTGTAAGGCCTGGGAGGTTTTCCATGTCCTTCTCCCAACCTAGAGGACCGAGAAATCTCTCAGATTTTACACTGAGAGAAGTTCAAGAAATCAGCAGTGTATTTCATTGTTTTCTAAGCCTCTCCCAAGGTTTATCGTGACAAGGATAAGGGAAGGGCAAGGTTGGTGGTGGGTACAAATTTTGCCCAGCTGACAAAATCAGCCTCAAATATAAGTCTTGCAGATCAGACTGAGAGGAATCACATTCAAGTGCCTGAAGAGGACCCAACGATCCCACCTGTAGGATAACCAAGTCAGAAATCCACCACCACCGCGCCCCCCAAAGTGACAATGAAGATAAGAAAAGAACACGTGCCAAGGGTTTTTTCCTTAGATCTTTGCAGGTCTTGAATTTGGAGGGAAGATACTCAAGGCCCAGCCTCTCCCCTTTTAGAACTGTACTAATAACGTCTTCATAAACAGGTGCAACCCATACCAAAGGTTAACAAGCTAAGACAGGGAATCCTGCAGTATTTCAAGTCAAGGCCCAGATTATATAGGCCCCGACAGCCAAAGTAACCCAAGCATTCCCTGGAGGGGGGGGGGGGAAACAAAACCAGTTTAGAGCAGCCGCCCGCCCCAGAATTTGAAACTGCATCTGATAATCAAGTATCAGCTTTCCTCGAGGGGGATGGCTCAACCATTTGTTACACTGCACCGCTTAAATCTGACTTGCAAACATTCACAAGTCGCTGAAATAAAACCAGGCAGCCTGATTGTGCAGCAGCACTTCAGCATATTAATGTCGAACGGTTCCTTAACAGATGCTTATTTACAGGACGGCTTGGCTCCGAAGAGTCTAAGGAGCACGACTCCCCATCTCCACAGCAGGTGCTCCCTTATTTCCAAACTCTGGTGTCATGGGACTGTTCCTCAGAGTGCTGGCTGCAGGACCACCATCTGGGAGTCGGCTAAGGGATATTTCCAACACTTCCTAGACTGAATGTTCTTTTACAGAGATTTTCTATGCAGTGCATAGGAGAGAGATGCCTCTCTTTATATAGGTCAAAAATCAGACATTCCAATTCCTGTCAGATCCAGCAGAGCCTCAATAACGGCATAAAAGCCAAGCTTCAAAGCACTCCAGAGGGAGCCCAGAAAGTACACCAAGATGTTTGATCACCCGTCTCAGAAAGCATAGGGCTGTTCAGATCAATACGCAGCATGGACTGGGGAAAGGAAATGATTGCCCAGCACTCAACCCAGAAGAACTCTCTACGGCAAGGAGAAGGTTCTCCACCGATGCACTCCACCAAAGATTCATGAATTAACTCCCTCCATGCATCAATAAACCATAGACTTTACTACTAAGTGTCATCTGTTGCTTTAACTATGATCCTACTGAGTAGATCTTGCAAATTTGCATTTATATAACCTATTACATTGTTAATTGAAATTCCCTTGAAATTGACTGTATTAACTCACACTTTGTAATCTTCCTTGAGTCAAGACAGACCATAAATTACATAAAATAAAAATAAATAAGGATGTAACAACTTTGCTGATCAGACTAGTGGTCCATCTAGTCCAGGACCCCGTTTCTCATAGCGCATGTGCACGTGGACGTGTGTTTTAATTGGTTGTATTCTTGGCGAACCCTCCATTGTAGTGATATGTTTTTCGATTTAATATGTAATGGTTGTTGTGGGTTTTCCGGGCTGTATTGCCGTGGTCTTGGCATTGTAGTTCCTGACGCTTCGCCAGCAGCTGTGGCTGGCATCTTCAGAGGTGTAGCACCAAAAGATAGAGATCTCGAGAGATCTCTGTCTTTTGGTGCTACACCTCTGAAGATGCCAGCCACAGCTGCTGGCGAAGCGTCAGGAACTACAATGCCAAGACCACGGCAATACAGCCCGGAAAACCCACAACAACCATCGTTCTCCGGCCGTGAAAGCCTTCGACAATTAATATGTAATATTTTGCTTTTAATGCTGTAAAACCCTTCAAGCCTTGTTCGAGGGAGAGGCAGTATAAAAGTCTAAAAAAATTAAAATTAAAAAATTAAAAAAGCAACGTATCAGATACCAAAGGAAGCAAGCAATGCCTTTGACTCATTTTTGTCCACCAGTTTCCATTATTCAGTGGTATACTGCCTACAAACATGGAGGCCATTTAGCCTTCATGACTAATTGCCACTGATAGAACTAGCCATCATGAAGTTGTCCAATCCCTTTTGAAAGTCTTCTCTAAGCTAATAACAACTATGCTTATATACCATTCTTCTAGATAGAAGAATGCCCTGCTCAGAGAGATGAACAAAGTCAATGTTGTTATTATCCTCACAATACAACTAGGGAACTGGGGCTGAGAGGAGTGGCTTACCAAAGGTCATCTGCTAAGCTCATGGCAGTAGTGGGATTCGAACCAGCAGAGTATTGATTCACATCCCAACCACCTAACCACTATGCTACAGCAGTTAAGAGGCCATTGCTACATTAAGTTCCAAACAACAATTCTGCGCTGCATGGAAAAAGCATCTATAATCTATAAAAGTACCCTAAATCTATAATCTTTCAGCTTTATGGGTGCTTCCGAGTTCTCTTTATCTGCCTTCGACACACTAAACACAATTTTCACATGACTCTGATGGCACATACCTGACGTTGGGCCTAGTCTGGCATAGTGCTCCTAAAGGAGTATACTGATTGATCACAGGCAGAGCCAGAGGACATGTGATCAACTTAACTTGTTTAACTCTTTAGACACACGTGCCTTGAACCTCATACTGCAGCATTGACATAAGCCAATTAGCTTGGATTACCATATATGGAATAGGCTGCCTTCAGTATAAAGGGGGAAGCAGCTTTGTTTTTCTGTGAGGAACCTGAGGTAACTTTCTTTGTGTTAAGAACCTGTTCCTCCCTTTATTGCAATAAAGACTTTCTGTACTCCTTCTACTCCACCTGCCTTCTCCTTAAATGGGCCAGGAGTGGGTGTGGCCCTATTTGGGCTAACAGTTTCTGGCGACCACGAAGGGACCTCCACTGAACTGACAGGCGTGGCGGAATGGCAAGGGACGGCCAGGCTGGTAGTGCACACCATGGATCCATTGATGTCCAAGGCTTGGAACTCCCTTGACTAGGCCACAGCTCCTGTGGTGCAGCGGACGTCCCCAGTGAGTAGAAGGACTGACAGACTCCCAACTACAGGGATTGGTGGTAGCTGACTGGAAAAGGTAGGCCTTGGTGGGAAAACGGGATCCTGGGCAGATCTGCATAATCCCACTATAAGTCCTCAGGTAACAGAAGAGGCCCTGGTTGCAGATCGCAGGATGGGAGGAGGGCAGTCTAAAAAGGAGAAGTGTACTCCTCTAGGGTGTATGGTAAAGAACTGGGATCAAATTGTGGGATCACAAGATGTTGACCTACCACAATATCCTGTTAGTAGACTGGTTAGGTACTGTACTATTGAGTGGCCCCAATATACGTTTGATAATGGTAGGCTGTGGCCAGAACAAGGAACTTTTGATTTTAGTACCCTGAGGGATTTATTAAATCTGACATTTCAACAGGGAAAGTGGAATGAACATGATTATGCTCAATTTTGGATGTATACGGCTACCAAAGCTGATTTGTTACAGAATTGTAAATTAAGAAAGAAGGATATGCAAATGTTACTTGTAAATGCATCTAAGACTCCTGTACCTTTGCCCCCAGAGGGATTGGGAAAGGGCAGACCAAAGAGGCAGGGCCAGGGAGAAATAGAGGAGAAAACCCCTGAACAGGATGATGTGGATCCAGTGGATGGGTTACAAGGACAGGCGTGGGAGGGAAGACAGGCAGTGAGGGATCCATTGCAGGTCCCCCAACTCTACCCTGAATTACCCCCATATCCCGGCCCATGTGATTCCACCACCTCACCAGTTTCAAGTGCCCCTTCGGTGGAGCCAGTGCCACCCAAGACCCCAACTTCCACTTTTATTGACAAGAAAAAGCACATCCTTGAATTGGTGGAAGAGCTTGAGTCCCCAATTAAGGAAACTCCCCCGGATATGGGACTCAAAGGAGAAAACATGACTCTGAGGCCACCAGAGGCCCGTCACCCTCCTGATAGACTACAGCCGGGACTCCAATGTCCATTAAGGGAGGTGATTGGGGCAACAGGTCTGACTTATGTTTATGTACCATTCACAACCAGCGACCTGATGAATTGGAAGAAAACCATCCCCTCCTTGAGAGAGGACCCTGATATTGTCCACAGGGAATTTAGTAGCATTTTTCAAATGTACCAACCTACTTATCAAGATTGCCAGTTGCTACTGAATAATATTCTTACACCAGAGGAAAAGAGATTAGTGATTGAAAAGGCAAGAGATATTTATGAGGCTAGACAACAAGCGTCGGGGCTAGCAGCAGGAGCCCACAGTGTTGACCGGGTGGTGCCAAGAACGACTCCAAATTGGCCACATGATACAGATATAGGACGGGGCCTTCATGCAGCTTACCGTGAGCTAATTTTGGAAGGGTTGAAAAAGGCAGTTCCCCGCAGAATAAATTTGAATAAGGTCTATGAGGTAAAACAGAAGAAAGAGGAAGACCCCACCCAATTCTTGCAGCGATTAATGGAGGCTCTTCGGGCTCATGGAGGATTGGATCCAGAAGCCCCAGAGAATCAAAGAATGCTTAATGCCTTGTTTGTGGGACAAGGATTTGATGATATCAGAAGGAAGCTGCAGAAACTGGAAGGCTGGGAGACGAAGGGAATTTCAGAGCTGGTCGAATTAGCATATAAGGTTTATTTAGGAAGGGATCGGGAAGAGAAGAAGAAAGAAATGAAAGCACAGGCAATAATGTTGGCACAGGCTATTGGGGGCATTCACTTGAAGCAGCCTGGAACCAGGAGACCAGAAAAAAGGGAAAGAGAGGAAAGAAGAAGGAAGCCATTGAGAAAAAACCAGTGTGCCCTCTGTCGACAGGAAGGACACTGGAAACGAGAGTGCCCAAATCGAAGGCCAGAAGACAAGTTCCAAATGCTAGAAAAGGAGGAAAGTGAATAGGGGGGTCAGGGGCATAAGCTAACTTTAGCCCCCTACCCTGAGCCCCTGGTAAATGTGATGGTAGGGGGAACAGCAATACCTTTCCTTGTTGATTCTGGAGCAACCCATTCAACGGTGCCTCAACCCCCAAAGGGAACAAGAGCTACTAAAAAGCAAGTTCATATTGTTGGGGTAGATGGAAAACGAGTATCCCAGAGTTTCCTTACCTCCTGTGATTTTGAAGTTTGTGGAACCCAGCTGCATCATGAATTTTTGCTTACCCCTACTTGTCCTATTGCCTTATTGGGAAGGGATGTGTTGTGCAAACTACAGGCGACTCTGGAGTTCTCTGATAAAGGGGTGAAGCTGACAGTGCCTAAAGGCAATGGATCTACATATTTGATGGCTTTAATGGAACAGAAGCCGAATACCTTAAGTAAGCATTTACCTGAATGTATGCTTGCAGAAGTGGATGAAAGTGTATGGGCTGAGGAAGGATCACCTGGATTAGTCCTTGAAGCTATACCAGCGTCTATTACTGTCAAGCCTGGAAAAGGACCCATCCGAATTCGGCAGTACCCATTATCAATGGAAGGAAGACGTGGATTGCAACCAGTAATCACTCAGCTTCTAAAGGAGGGGCGGATAGAACCTTGTCAATCGCCATGGAATTCACCAATCCTAGCCGTCCCCAAAGGAATGGAGAAGAAAAAGTGGCGTTTGGTCCAGGATCTTCGTGCAATTAATGCAGTGGTGAACACCCGACATTCAGTGGTCCCAAACCCTTATAACATCTTAGCTACGATCCCAGGGGATCATGAATGGTTCACAGCCCTGGATTTGAAAGATGCGTTCTTTTCCATTCCTGTGCATCCTGACTCGCGGGAACTGTTCGCTTTTGAATGGGAGGATCCTGATACAGGCCGGAAGGCACAGTACACCTGGACAGTGTTGCCCCAAGGATTTGTGGACTCACCAACACTCTTCAGCCAGGAGCTAGGAAGAACCCTCTCCAAATGGAAGGGTCCTGAAGGAACATCTCTGCTTCAATACATAGATGACCTTCTGATATCTGGAAACACAGAACAGGTAGTTGAAGAGGCAACCATATCTCTCCTCAATTTCCTTGGGAAGAATGGTTATCGAGTGGCAAAAGAGAAAGCCCAATTAGTTACACGGGAAGTCCGATATTTGGGCTATTTAATCTCCCATGGGCAACGGCAACTGGACCCTGGGCGTAAAGAAGCCATTTGCCGAATCCCACGTCCTCAGACAAAGCGTCAGCTGCGGGCCTTTTTGGGAATGGCAGGATTCTGTCGAGTCTGGATTCCAGGGTTTGGACAATTGACTAAACCTCTCCATGCAAAATGTCAAGAGAGTGAACCTGACAGTCTTCAATGGGAACAGGATGAGATCAGGGCCTTCGAGCAAGTGAAGAAGGTTTTGATGGAAGCTCCTGCATTGGGCCTGCCAGATCTACAAAAATCATTTCACTTGTTCGTCCATGAGATGAGGGGAGTTATGTCAGCAGTTCTCACCCAGAAACTAGGACCGGACCTCAGACCTGTAGCCTATTTTTCCAGGCAGCTGGACACAGTGGCCCAGGGTTGGCCGACATGTGTGCGAGCAGTGGCAGCAACGGCCATGGCGGTGGAGGAAGCCCGCAAGTTTACACTTGAGAATCCAATGCATGTGTATTGCCCACATATGGTGTGTTCCCTGCTTCAGCAACGGGGAAGTAAATGGCTGACATCGGCCAGAATGGCCAAATATGAGGCACTCCTCTTTGGAAGAGAGGACCTGACTTTTGAGAGTTGCAATCGCCTCAATCCAGCCACCCTCCTTCCAGATGAGCTGGAGTCATCAAACATGCATGAATGTTTGGAAGTGGTAGATAGCTTAACAATGGCAAGAGCAGACTTATTGGATACCCCATTGGACAACCCAGACATGGAAATATTTATAGATGGTTCAAGCCGGGTGATAGAAGGAAAACGAAAGACTGGGTATGCAGTTACCACTCTGCATGAACTTTTAGAAGCAGAACCCCTCCCATCTACATGGTCAGCCCAAGCTGCTGAGCTGTATGCACTCAGAAGAGCCCTAATACTGGGACGAGGACAGAGAGTGACTATCTACACCGATTCCAAATATGCCTTTGGAGTTTGTCATGCTCATGGAGCACTGTGGAAGGAACGAGGTTTTCTAACTGCAAATGGGGATAGAATTGCCCACAGTGAGTTGGTATTAGAACTTCTGGAGGCATTATTGTTCCCAAAGCAAGTGGCGATAGTCCATGTTAAAGCACATCAAAGGGGGAAAACTCCAGAAGTTTGTGGAAATAACATGGCTGATGAAGCAGCGAAGCAAGCAGCACTTAAACCACTTGGGAACCTGCAGCTCGCCTTAATACCCAGTTTTCGCCTACCGCCCTCACCACAGTATACCAAGCAAGAGGAACAAGAGGCCATTACCCAAGGAGCTTCTAAAAATGAAAAAGGATGGTGGATGTATTGTGGTGGTAAAATCTTAGTTCCCCATGCTATGCTGCGAAAGCTCTTATGGGACTATCATCAATCAACTCATAACAGTGGCCGAAAGATGGTGGAAGCACTTACTCGCCATATCACTGCTGTTGGACTCCACCAAACAGCCGAACAGATAGTGCAGGCTTGTCCCACTTGTCAGAGAGTGAATGCTAAGACATCTAGGATACCACGACCTGGAGCACGCACATGGGTGAATCGTCCATTTCAGTCAATACAAGTAGATTTCACTGAATTGCCTCGTCAAGGGAGATATCGTTACCTCTTAGTGTTAGTAGACAAACTCACCGGATGGCCAGAAGCGTTCCCATGTGCCTCCCCAACAGCCAAACAGGTTGCCAAGGTCCTCCTCCACCACATAATTCCGCGATTTGGGACCCCAGAAGTCATCAATTCGGACCGAGGGACACATTTTGTGAATCAAATTATACAGCAAGTATCCCTCGCACTAGGGATCTCATGGGACCTACACACAGCTTGGAGACCACAAGCTAGCGGTCAAGTAGAAAGACTAAATAGAAGTTTGAAGACCTGTCTAACTAAGATTTGTATGGACACAAAACTGCACTGGCCAGAAGCACTACCTATTGCCCTGACACGATTGCGGGCCACACCTAAGGGAAAATTAGGGTTGAGCCCCTTTGAGCTATTATATGGAATGCCCTATCCCATATTCCCAAAGGGGGGAGTATTAGATTTTGAGATAGGTGACATACAAATGAAAGAACATGTTATTGCTTTGCAGTCTGTTTTGCATTCTCTCCACAGGGCTGCCCTCGTTGAACAGCCTCTGCCCTATGACTCTCCAGTCCACTCCTTCCTGCCAGGTGACTGGGTGTATGTTAAGAAATGGAAGCATAGTCCTCTGACTGCAGATTGGGAAGGACCCAAGCAAGTGCTCCTTACCTCACACAGTAGCGCCAAAGTGGAGGGTCATGATCCTTGGATACATCACACCCGATTAAAGAAGGCATCGGCTCCTGAGATCTTGGATGAGGCTGAATTACCAGTATCCTGGACTGTGAACCCGATTAGTGATCTTAAGTTCTTGTTTAGAAAAGTGCCTCGTTGAAGTCAAAACTCTCTAGTAACTATTTTGGGAAGGGGAGGGAAATCTTTTACAATTCCATTTAAATGAGACCTAGGCCAAGTATGTACTCCCCTTGCAAGGTAATCTTAATAATCAGTCTTTTCCAAGTGTCGAGACTCATGGGGGGAGAATGGGAACATCATGAATATGGAGAAGAAAATTTGTTCCTCCATTTCAGTATGAGGGCTAGTGAATTGTTAAATGTTACTGAATGCTGGATCTGTGCCCTAATGCCTGAAAGTTCTCGCCTAGGTATGCCTTTAATAGTCAAACCTTTGACAGCTGCTGAAATGGCTGTAGCTCCCCGGCCTTGGCTAAATGATACTACCGCCCAAAATAAAACTTGGCAGCAGATAGGGTATCGAAATTTAGGATTCCTCCAGGTAGTCCGAACCCGGGGAGAGTGGTGTCTTTGGAAGAATTCATCCTCGCCACAGGGTAAGAGGTTGGGCAGATCTCTATGTGATCATATTTTTCTGGAGGAGGGGAGATATGATGCGTATGAAAATGGATCAAAACTATGGCATAAGGGTGTTATATGGAATCCCATAACCAACCTATCTGAGCCCTGGTGGTCCTATAAGGATGAGACCGTGAATGATACAGATTCATCAGATGTATGGTGTGAACAAGAAGGTATTGCCTGGAAATGCTATTACAAACATCCTAATATATCTGCAGTGGGGCCAGGTACCTTTGGAACAGGGTATTACTCAGCTCAGTGGATAGGGGCAAATTCCTCATTAGATCCTCTGCAGGCGCTAGCTGGTCACTACTGGGTGTGTGGGCGGAGGGCTTACTCTGCATTACCAATAAATGGAACAGGGATATGTTATTTAGCCCTTGTTTTGCCACCCTTGTTTGTTACTTCATCTTTGGGTACCAGACCACACATCCGGAATTATAGAGATGTAGAAACAGCTCAGCAGTATATGAAGCAATATTTACCTCTTACACGGTTTGGGCTATTTCGAGGACTTAATGAGGCTGTTTGGCGTTTACAAGCAGTGGTCGAAATAGTAGCCAATGAAACCGCTAGTGCCCTGAGAGACCTTGCCACTGAACAGGGGCTTATCCGACAGATGGCCCTGCAGAATCGTATGGCTCTGGACCTAATTTTGGCATCGAAAGGGGGCACTTGTGCCTTAATTAATGCCACATGCTGTGCCTGGATTCCAGACAATCGGCAGGCAATCTTTGATAGGGCTGCTCACATAGCGCAAATAGCTTATGTACCTCCTTATGAGTCATGGTGGCAGACCCTCTTTGGATCGTGGTGGCCAAATCTTGGGAACTCCCTTAAGTCAGCCTTGGTACTTGGGGTTTCCATACTTTTCCTTGTTATGTGTTTATGTGTTTGTGGCCAAACATTGCCACTAGTTATTGCAGGTTGTATTAAGTGCTTTAAACTGGAAGCTATAGAACAAAGATTTATAATGCTTCAACATTATCGAAATCAAGGTGGCCCAAGTGGCCCACTGTAGGTTAGACCTTGGGCCAAAGGGGGGACTGATGGCACATACCTGACGTTGGGCCTAGTCTGGCATAGTGCTCCTAAAGGAGTATACTGATTGATCACAGGCAGAGCCAGAGGACATGTGATCAACTTAACTTGTTTAACTCTTTAGACACACTTGTGCCTTGAACCTCATACTGCAGCATTGACATAAGCCAATTAGCTTGGATTACCATATATGGAATAGGCTGCCTTCAGTATAAAGGGGGAAGCAGCTTTGTTTTTCTGTGAGGAACCTGAGGTAACTTTCTTTGTGTTAAGAACCTGTTCCTCCCTTTATTGCAATAAAGACTTTCTGTACTCCTTCTACTCCACCTGCCTTCTCCTTAAATGGGCCAGGAGTGGGTGGGGCCCTATTTGGGCTAACAACTCTCTATCACATCCTATTCTCCTTAGTTGTCTTTTTTCTATCCTAAAAAACCCTAACCGCTTTAGTTTTTCCTAACAGAGAAGTTGTTTCAACCAGCTTATCATTCCAGTTGCCATTTCATCCAATGTAGGGATGCCCACTGGAATAAGAAGAAAAAGCTTGGGACTGAAAGAACCTAATAACTGCTTTGGTGGTTCCAAGCAAACATCCACCTAGCCCAGAACGATATCTCCACGAGCATCCAGCCAAATGACCAAGGGAGTACACAAACAAAGCCAGTGTTGTCATGCACCATTCTCAGTTATCCAGCACACAGAAATAGAAGGTACATTGCTTCTGTACTTCTGCTCCTTATCTAAGATATCAAGACAGTGCTTTCCTTTAATCTGTTTTAAGGCCGTCTTTGATCACAGTCATCTTAACATCCCACGGCAATGAATTCCACAGCTCTATGAACTGCTTGACAGAGTGGATCAACTATGTCAATGTAACTGTTTTGAGAGTGATTTTTTCCTATTTAGTCTGTTTGCACTGCTCATAATTACATAAACTTCTATAATCACTTTTTTCCAAATGGCTCATAAACATATATAGTAAAGCAGATAGTTCCCATGCCAGAAAAACAGCAAAACAAGGCTACTATAGACAAGGTTTGGGGTGTCTTAGCATGGCCAGATCTGGGCTGGGAAATTCCTGGAGATTTTGGGGAGGGAAACCTCAGTGGAGTACAATGCCATAGAGTCCACATCCCAAAGTAGCCACTTTCTCCAGGGTAACAGACCTCTTTGGCCTAAAAACCAGCTGTAACTTCAGGAGATCTCCAGCCATCACCTGGAGGTTGGCAACCTAAGAGTGTGTATCTATTTTAGGCACATTGCAAGTATGCAGAAAATTATTACTTTGGAAATTTACACACACACGCAAAGCCCGCCCAGTGAGGACTGAATATGCTTCTGAAGCACGGAAAGTTCAGAATAGCTGAGATTCAGTTAAAAAGGGATAAAAGGAAGGGGATGAATAAATTAGTCTGCTCAAGCCACAGAATCATGAAAGGGGAGATTTGGGGGCTGGGATTTCCAAATCGCTTGCATTGCCCTGCAATTCCTGACAGACCTTCCGTTTATGTTTATACCTGTTTACCTGCCCATCGTTCTCCATTCACTCCAGCACCCTCTCTGAGTGCTTCATTTCACCTTCCTTAGCAGAAGGTAAGATTCTCTGGAAAAGTCAATAATGCTAGGAAAAGTAGAAGGCAATGGGAAAAGAGGAAGACCTAAAACAAGATGTCTTGACTCAATAAAAGAAGCGACGTCCTCCAGTTTGCAAGATCTGAGCAAGTCTGTTAATGATAGGATATTTTGGAGGTCTTTCATTCATAGGGTCGCCATAGGTCAGAGGTGACTTGACAGCACATAATACACAGCAGTTCACTGGGACCTCCCTGTTTCCCCCAAAGAGATCGTTCTCCAACACTAATATTTTCACTGCTTCCTTATGCTGTAATCGCTTGCACAGCTAAGATGTTGACGAGAAGTGCCTGAAGGCTTACCATGTTTTGCGGTCTCGAATCTCATAAAAAAGGACAAGGGCTGGGTACACTGGAAGAGGAATGAAAAAGCTCAGAACTGTTTTACCAGCTTGTTGTGTGGTTTTGTTGAATTCCTGTAGGGCACGCCATCTCAAAACTTCATAGGTCCTCTGGAATTAATTTATTACTGTAATTTATAGCCCACTTTTTCCACAAAGGGACCCAAAGTGGTTTACATCATTTTCTTCTCCATTTTCTTCTCCCAACAAACCTGAGAGGTAGGTTAGGCTGAGAACATGTGACTGGCCCAGAGTCACTCACTTAGGGCCAAACTACAAGTGACGATTGACACAGGTTGGACACTTGTCAGCTTCCCTCAAGTATTGATGGGAAATATAGGCATCCTGGTCTTGCAGATTGGCTCTCCAACTGCTGTCCAATGGACTTTTCAACTGTCACTTGTCCAACATTCCACCAAGTGGCCTACATTTCCCATCAAAACTTGAGGGAAGCTGACAAGAGTCCAACTTGTGTCATTCGTCACTTGTAGCTTGGCCCTAAGATTCCATAGTATAGTGGAATTTGAACCTGGGTCTCCCAAATTCTAGTCCAACACTCTGAACGCTACACCACAAACACCTGAAGCTGGCTTATACCAAATCACACCATCGGTCCATCAAGCTCAGTATTGTCTGTTCAGACTGTGAGCAGCTCTCCGGGACCTCAAGTTGAGGACTTTCAAATCACCTTTTAACTAGAGGTGCTGGGAACTGAACCTGGAACAATCTGCATACAAATCAGGGGCTCTTCCACCTGCCCTCTGCTTTCAGATTTGCCCCTCCCCCCTTCAGTCAAGGTACTAACCCATTTTTTTCCCCACCCAGAGCTCTGCAGCTTTATCTCTAAGAAACAAGCAACTTGCTATCCAGTTGCCTGCTTCCCTCTACCTACACTTTAGTCTGCCCACAATATCATAACCTCTACTGCCAGAAGCTGCATTATTCCTACAGATCACAGCAGAGAACACTTGATATATTTCATGCAAGAAAACCTAGACCCCTTAACTCAAGAACCAATTCATGCAACCAAACTGGCATGGAATGAACATGGAGATGAGGTGCACTCGATGCACACAAAACTGCATCCGCTTCTACTGTTCAACCAAAGGAAAACTGACCGATGGTAGATGCAGGCAAGATGAAATCAAGGTAAAACAACTACTACACCAATAGGGTAGACCCACATTTTTCCCAGGTAAATACGGCCTTGTGGGAGCTGGCTACAAACACTTATTCACAAATGTAAGGGCAAAAACATCAGGTTTCCCATTTTTCCACATGCAAGATAAGATAACTCAGGCAGAGTTTAAAACAGATTGCTTCTCTTACAGTCCTTGACCTTCTGTTTCCTCCATTTTTCTTCACTCCCACAGTCTCATGGAAATGTGTGACCCTGAGGGACAGGCTACAGAAATTCTACATGGATAATCTGAACACTGAGAAACAGTTAGCAGTCACACCAGGCCATGGGCTCACCCCTCCCCTCTTCTTACCTTGAGCTTCTCAAATCGGTCACTGAGGGACGCCACCTGGTGATCTCGATGCCGTCCCACGAGTTTGCATAAGGCACAAATGAGCTGGTCATCAGCCACACAGTACATGTTCACTTTCTCATTCTCGTGCTCCAGACAAGTGAGACCACGAAAGTGTGCGTCCGGCACGGGCTCCACCAGCCGGTGGCTGGTGAACGGCTTCTTGTTTGGGTGCGTGGCCCGCAGGCAGCGATCACAATAAGACACCTCACATGTAATGCAGGTCTTCACAGCATCCCGTGGAGGGTCCTGCTCACAGAACTGGCAGGATATCCTGTCGCCAGTAGACATGGTTGGGCTCTGGCGGTATGGCCGCTCGCGGCAGTTCTCACTGGGGGAGTTGGGGCTGCTCAGGGAAGCCTTCTGGAAGCGGTCAATGATGTTTTGCAAGGTCACATTGCGCTTAAGGCCCTCCAGGCCCCGATGGTTGAGGGAGATGACATAGCGACAAGTGGGGCACTGGAAGGCAGTGATGGGTTCAAGGGGCTCGCCAGAGGCGCAGCTGGAGACTAGGATGCGGTGGGCACAGCTGAAGCACAGGCTGTGAGCGCACGGCAGAAGCAACGGGTCTTCAAATAACTCCAGGCAAATTGGGCAAGTTAGTTCCGACTCCAGTGTTTCCATCTTTAGATAAAACAATCTGGCTTCAGCATTAAAAACGAGGGAGGCAGGTCAGCCACCTGTAAAGGAAACAGGGAGGAATTATTTATTACGTTCACTTCCCTCCTTTCCTCTGTGGAGCACCGAGTGGCATTTTTACCTCAAAACAATCCCGACTAGCATTTTTACCTCAAAACAATCCCTGGAGGCTGAGAGATAACAACTTGCAGAAGATTATCTCTGTAAGTTTCAGCACCAAATGGAGACACCAACTGCCACACCAGAGAGAGGGCCCAAGACAGACCTCCATTTGCCATCCTTCTTTCACCCACTCTACAGTTACTAACTGTCCACGTTAGAAAAATTTGCCGATATGCACATTTCTATTTTGTACTGATGCAACACTTTTTTCTAGCTGCCTTGAATGAAGTAATGGCAAAACAGAATAAATATTTAATAAATAGATTTGGTTCAGTTCCAGGAAAACCCCAAACACTTGAGCCCACAGACAAGCAGATGGGAGCCTAGGGGCTTCTCCCCTAAACCCCCTTCCCTGACCCAGCATATCCTCCAATCACAAGACTTCTGATACACCTCTGCTGAGTTGTCCTACACACCCCAGGCTTGGGCAAAGGACTCTGTGGACACCTTTTATCAGCGCAAATAGCAACAGATACTGCCAGCGTTCTCTTATAATGCACTTCAGCAGCTTATTCCAACATGTGCCCCAACTATGGCAAATACAAAAAAGCAACAGACTGAGGTACATAACTCCACCACAGTTCAAACTGGCAGGGAGAGGGCACTGAAGAGCCATTTGCCTGCATTTCCCTCACTGAGAACCAGCCAACAGGCAAACCTAATATTGGTGGCCATCCAGCTCTTACTCAATTCAAAACATGGCGCCTGCCAAAAAGCAGTTGCCAAACAGAGTTCTGCCCACTATTCCACAAGACTGAGCCAGGGAGAACAAGCACGTTGGTAAATTTTATGAGGAGAAAGTTCTAGAATACAAAAAGGGCTGGTTCCCTTTGTGATCCTGAGCCAGGGAGAACAGGAACGTTGGTAAATTTTATGAGGAGAAAGTTCTGGAATACAAAAAAGGGCTGGTTCCCTTTTGTGAGGAGCACAAAATTTGTATAAAGGACCTACCTTACCTTTCTGCTGAGGTTTTGGGGTTTGAAAACCATGACAATCTCCAGAGTGATGGAAAGGCAATTCAGGGATCCTACAATTTCCACCAGCTTTTCTCCTTGACTCATGTCTTCACACAGCTCAAAAGCCATGGTTCCATCACTAAAAACTATATGCCACAGAATAAATGAACCTGTCGATACGGCCAGCTGGTGAAGTTTAACCCAGGCTAAAATCATCACAATGTTACATATTTGATCAAATTTGTTCGTTGAATATACATTACACTGTTTTTATTGCATTGTCCTCTGACTTTGCAATCCAGTTTTATTGCATTGCTTGTTGTACACAGGGCTTTTTTTCTGGGAAAAGAGGTGGTGGAACTCAGTGGGTTGCCCGCAGAGAAAATGGTCACATGGCTGGTGGCCCTGCCCCCTGATCTCCAGACGGAGGGGAGTTTTGATTGCCCTCTGCGCCGCTGAGCGGCGCAGAAGGCAATCTAAACTCCCCTCTGTCTGGAGATCAGGGGGCGGGGCCACTAGCCATGTGACCATTTTCAAGAGGTTCCGGAATGCCATTCCCCCGCGTTCCCCCTGAAAAAAAGCCCTGGTTGTACATATTGTACTGTTCTTACAGCATTGTTTTAAATTGTGCAATCCACCTTGAGTTTTAGTGAAACAGCAGGCTATAAATGAAGTTTAAGTGAATAATTTAGTACCGTAAAGCAAAAATATAATCAAGGACGTACACGAGGAAAACAATTCAGAATAGTTTAAAACATTTCAACTAAAACATGGGTGAGATGAATACATTCTAACAGAAAAATCGCCTTCAAGGACAAAATTCAGTAACCTATCCTTCCTTCTCCTCAGGTAAGGAGGAGAAAACAACACAGCTAAGAGCCAAACAGAAGCGGCAAAATAATTTCCTACATTTCTACACAAAGGCCCAATAATAATGCCATTTTCCTATGAAGGAAGAAAAACAAAAAGCAGATGAGGAAAAAAAATTAAAATGTCATCTGCTATCATTCTTTATCAACAATTGTTCCGGCTAGCTTTTTCTGCAGGACTATTCCCCAAAACTGCAGGATTTTTGAGTTACATAGAAAAGTGAACGATAGAGAAAGAGGGTATTTTGCAGATTCTGAGCAAAACAGCAAACCGGTTTCAGGGCACTCCTGGGCAGAGAACTCTTGCCTTTTAAGATGTGCTGATTCAGCATACCCACACCTGTAACCATGTGGGTCAGCGCCGATTCCAGTTAATGCAACCAGTATCACAACCTTGTACTAGCGTCCTCCCGCCCCCGGAATAATTCTCCATCCTTCAGGTTTAGAACTAGACTGCAAAACCAACAGCACAGGAAGCTGACATCTGGACATCACATACTTGAACTGGGTCCTGGAACCAAATAATAACAACATTTGATAACATTCGATTTATATTCCGCCCTTCAGGACAACTTAATGCCCACTCAGAGCAGTTTACAAAGTATGCTATTATTATCTCCACAACAATCACCCTGTGAGGTGGGTGGGGCTGAGAGAGCTCCGAAGAGCTGTGACTAGCCCAAGGTCACCCAGCTGGCTTCAAGCAGAGAATCAAACCTGGCTCTCCAGATTAGAGTCCCACGCTCTTAACCACTAGACCAAACTGGCTCCTTTTCACTACCACCTTTCAAATCTCCCACCTCCCTTTCACTACCACCTTTCAAATCTCCCCCCTCTACTGACTGTAAAGGAGGGGGGCAGGAATACTGCACAAATCAAACTATAAAAACAGGCCAAAATTTAGAGAGCCAAATTTATACTTTTTTTCATGCAGTGCAGACGAGCATAAGCTTCGGCTCCCTCCACCAAGGTATTCTGTCCCTCCTATATTTTTATCCCACCCTTTCTTCAAGGAACTTATAGTGGCAGATAGATTGCTCCTCTCTCGTCTCTTCAGATAACCATAAATTAGGATGAGAGACAGAAACAGATCCAGAGTGAGCTTCATCGCCGAATCTGGATTTGACCCTGGGCCTCCCAATTCTAATCTGACGTAATCGATACACTGTATTGGCGCCCATGACTGCATGGATGTCTAAAAAGCCACAACATTTATGGATGGAGAGGATTAGAAAGATGGTGGTATTGTAGAAGACAAAGGTACCAGTGAAACTAATATCCCTGTAACATCTAGAACACAATTCTCACAAACAGCAAACTGGATGATAAACTTCTTTCTGGACTGTGCTGTTTCAGATTGTAAGCGACGAGGGCACACATGACAAAATGTTCTGAATCAGATACCAGGGAAGGTTCTAGCCTTTCTCTCTTTCTGACTTTTCTATATGGAGGCATTCCCCCTCCCCCAGCCTTCTCACTTGCAGTCAGGAGAAGTATGGTTCAGACATGTTTAACTACCTCATCAGCTGTTTCTAAGAACTAAACCTAAAACTGGCTCAGCTTGGATGACCTGTAACAAGACAAGCACCCCACAGCATATACTGGGAAAACATGCATCTTGTGTTCACAGCAAATTGTGCAGCTGAGGTAAGTCACAACATACCCCTGGGGTACAGCCAAGCCTCTCTCTGGGGTAAGAAAACATGAAAGGAAGCCGTTTACAGAATGATTTCTCAGACACACGATAAGTGAAACACACTTTCAATCCATTCTTCAGACATCTCACTTTCACTAACAACTGCCTTGTTTAAAAAACCAGAATCAAATCAGAGATCCTCCATACAACGAATCCTGTACTCAGTACCAGTTTCTGTGCTTGCAGCAAAACTCCAGAGCAGACAGAGCAGCTCCCATTAATATTACCTGTACCGAACATGTTGTGTAGAAGTGGCTGCAAATTTAAATAGTTCATCATTATGTAAAATGAAAATGCAAAAAAATGAGATACATTAAAATATTATGTATATTTTCATTTTGCCATGTATGCTTCATTTTTGCTTGCAGATAATATCCAGGGATTAGATGGAAATAGCCAATTTAGAAGGTGCAAAAAAAAACTACGAAGGAAGGTTTCTAGCTGCAGCTCCACTTTTTCTCCATCATCACCACTTATTCTTCCCATCACATGCGAAATAACCATTAGCCAGCTTGCTTGTGGCAAGTAAGGGCAAGTAAGAACTGATACCAGGCTACCATAAAGGGAAGCTCTTGTACACTATAATAAGGTACCAGGTCCCGTAGCCAGACTCTCCAACTAAAGCCTGAGAGCCTGGAGAGCCACTCTCTGTAGCAGTTGAAAAGAGCAAGAGTCCAGTAGCACCCATAAGACTAACAAAATTTGTGGTAGGGTATGAGCTTTCGTGAGCCACAGCTCACTTCTTCAGATACAGCTAGAATGTGAGTTCATCTGTCCTTATATCTCAATCATATTGACAAAGGTGGTCTTGCCTGAGTATTGCAGCCTCACCAGAGTGAGCTCTATCTCCTCCTTCCAAAAGAGTGCCCAGAACCAGTCCAGCAGCTTGGTGAAAAGCACCAGCATCCTGCCTCTGCTATAGGCCTAGACTGCACCTCTATTGTCCCCAGAACCAGCCAGCTGCCCAGAGAGCAATGCACAGAGTCTAAGACTTGGCAAAGTTGTAGGCAAAGTTTCCATACTTTCACTGCCACAGGTCAACCCTTCAAAGGTCATGACCCTCTGACACTGACTGTGTCTGCCACTTGACCCTGGCTCTTTCACCCGCTCTGCTAGACTAGACAGGCAGCATTTTGTTTTAAGAGCCCAGTGCTAATTAAATTCTAACATCCACATCCTCTCATTACACCACAAATAGCTGACTGGAAACACAAGGGTTGCCAAAAAGAATACAACCCAACAACACTCTTCATCCCAGCCTGTTGCTAAGCAAAGTAAACTATAGGCCCAAGTACTCCGTGCCTGCCTTCCAAGTAAGACTAACAAGGAATTAAAGGGGGGGGGCAGGATGAACTGGAAAGAATCCCACTGCCTTCTTGTAGGCCTCTCTATTCTAAAGGCCTGAATAGGCCCTGCAGTCAAAAGGGCGACTGAGGTTTGTGCACCCTTCTCCTCTCAAGCATGAAAGAGCAGACATCTCTCAGGAGACAGCCTGACATAGAAAGGTCCCATGGACTCTTTTTACTTCTTGGAAATTGGCTGTTACTGGCTGCACAAACAGCCACCTCCAGTCCAAAGTGATCTTGCATAACTCCAAACTCCGTTTGGCCGTCAATATAGGCAGCGTGGCATTTACCTCAGGGGCTGTCCTTGCAAAATAAAATGGTTACTTCTGCAGGTCACAGAACAACTTACCTGTTGACTCCTCCACTAAGTTTCAAGCAATCTTCTGTATTAAAATCTGAACTGGTACAAGCACAACACTTTGTGAAGATTATGATTGCAAAATGCTGGCCAATAAAGGCAGGAGGCACAGCACGCAAGCTAGAAGGAAACCAACGTGTCCACAGAGGACGTGGGGAAGCAGGGATCCACTTCTCGCTCTGCAATGGGTCGGAGACACTCGGAAGGGGTGAGAATCTTTAGCTGCTTCTGAGCAGCACCTTAATGTGAATGAAATGAGAGAACGACCCAAGTTCCTTGGGACCTGAGGAAAAGGTCTGGCATTGGGATTTCAAGACATGCAAACGAGCTAAGAAATCTGAGTCTCCCAGTTCAGTTCAAGGTAAGTCAATCCCATTCCTCTAGTCCTATGTGCTTGCCAAAAGGGAAAAGAATCTCTTCCACTCAATGGCAAGTGAAAAGATTTCCTTGACCAAGGCCTCCATAATACCTAGAGGACTCAGGAAGGATAAGGGGGTCTCTCGATTTGTGCTCATCTACAGATGAAACTGCCATGGAGAAAGTTCTTGTTACCAACTGTATTAATTTTTAGCCTGCCCTTTGTTCAGAATACATGATTCTTTTCTCCCTCACTTTGTCTCAGGTGTGCCATTTGCCAGCTTCTGGCGAGCACTCTTCAGCTGGCTGGGCCGTCCCACCTGCCTTGGCATCCAGGCTGGGGTGAGAACAGTGGGGGGCATATATGATATTACCATGTGTTGCTATCAGCCTAGGAAAAAAACCAGATGTGACATCAGCCAATGCTCTGAAAATTCTGTGGTAATACCACAGAGTCTTCTAGAGCATTGGCTGATGTCATGTTTGAGTTTCCCCCAGATGTAACACTGATACATCAGGTAACGTTGCATCTGCCCCCTTGCCCCACCCCACCCCTAAGCCCCCAAGGGTGCCAGGCAGTGGTCCGACATCTCTAATTTTTCCTGACAGCATAGCAGCCAATCTACCTTTATCTGCCCCCTTGTATTTAGCTTTTCCTCCCTCCCTATCCTGGACAGTCTCTCCTGGGAAAAGTTCGGCCAGTTGCACAGCGGCTGCCACAGAGCCCAGTTGTGCAATCACCCTGACATCAGTGTAGACTGAGCTGCACTCTGGCTGCTGCTGTGTTGTGCACTATCCTCATTGGTGGTCCCTGGCCCTAGGGAGTCTCGACTGGCCTCAACCAGGGCCAGGGCGTTTTCGGTCCTGGCCCTGTTGGAGGATACTCGGGCCCGCCAAGACCTTGTGTCCTTTTGGTGGGCCTGTAAGACAGAGATGTTCCGCCAAGCATTTGGTTGAGGCCAGTATTCAGATCCACCGATTGGCCTCCCTGCCTGTCTCCGGTTAGTGGGGGGCTATATGAGTCATCTGCCCCAACTCGCGTCTTCACCCCTCTCTTCCCCTTATGGTTGGCAGGGAAAGGTGGAGTGAATCCCATCCTGGGATATTAGGAACATGGTGCAGAGTTTGTTTTTATGCTGCTAAATCTGGCTTTTACTATTATTCGATGTACTGTTTTATTAATGTTTTAATTTGTATGTTGTAATCCGCCCTCAGCCCACTTGCGGGGAGGGTGGACTATAAATAAATAAATAAATAAATAATAGTTGTGTGGGTGGTGAATTTCCAGTAGGCACTGCTGGGCCTGTTACCAGTGAGCCCTCCTCCATCAGGAGACATGACAGTTGGGGTGGAGGCCTTTTCCCAGTGCAGCTTCCAGTCCCTTCCTTCTCTCCCAGCCCCATGGCTTTGTTTTACAGAAAAAAAGATTCGGAATGCTTATCATCATCATCATCATCATCATCATCATCATCATCATCATCATCATCATCATCATCATCATCATCATCATCATCATCGCTGTGGTTGCCTAGCAACCTGCAACAGCCACTGAGAATTCAGTGGGCAGGGTTTTTTTCTTACAGCTTAAAGGAGTTGTTTCTGTTGTTTTTGGAAATTTTTATCTCCCTATACAGAGGCTCCCAACCTTTTTAGTATAAGGGCCCCTTATTTAACATCAAAAAATTTCATGTACCCTCCCCCCTACCTGACAGTAACTGTACTATTAGTATCCACAATCAACAATGCTTTGTACGCATATGGATTTGTGGTACCACTGCAACAAGTCAGTTCTGCAGGGGTCCCTGGCCCCCGGTCTGAGAACCACTCCTCTCATGTTTTTTTTTTTTTTAAAAAAATTTCAGATTTTTCTGTGACACTGGGACTTCCTTCAGATTTGCAGAGAAATCCCTCCCATCTATCTCTAGCTCCATTTTGTGGCTCTATCAATCATATCCTCTATGGTACAATTTGGAAATAGATATTTGATGCCAAGTAATACAATTTTATAGACTATAAATGATGCATTTTACATTGTTAAAGTAGTAAAACGAGCTTATAAGCTTGATAAGAAAGGGACTATTGCATGTATTTCCATACCCTCCTCCACCCCAAAGTTCTACCTCCTGAAATGGCTTCAAAATCTCCAGAAATTTTCTCTCTCTAACAAAGTGATTCAGAGCACAAGGATATCCTTTTAAATCCATTGAAACCAATGAGTTTAGAAAGGTAAGTCTGCTTGGGACTGCTGTAACTTTGCCAGACACTGGAGTACCCTCAAAAGAGCCATAAACGGGAAGAGCAAATAGGAGGTGGGAAGGCCTAGGAACAGCAGCCGAGCTGAGTGTCCTGTCTCACCGACTGCATTTGCTCAGAAAGCTCACCCCACGCTTTCATTCCAGGCGCTTTGATGCTTGCTTTGATGTCCGCAACTGATGCAGTGTATGGAATAGCTGATTAGATTAAGATCTGCTCTGTTGACAGTAATTAATTCCCCATATATCAAAATGATAAAATATTAACAAGGCTTACACGGTAACAGGATGCAGCGTACAGCAGGGATCAACCCCTGCGCTGAGCCTTTCCCGGGAAAGTATATTAGAGCCAAAGCGACAAAGAGGCTTTGTGGCACCTAAAAGATGAGCAAATTTATTGCAGAAGCAGCTTCCGGGAGACAAAAGTCCAGTTTGTCAGATGCATATTAAAAGGAACAGCCAAACAACGGCAGGAAAGAGAAGAAGAAAAGTCAGTTACTGGAACTCTTGGTCTTCATCACCATCCTCACAAACTGCCTGCTTCTTTTTGTGCCACACCTAATCCAAGACAGATTACTGTGGGCAAGTTTCCACACTGGGTGCCCAGTTTCAATTTGGAACGAAGAAATTCTACTCGGATAGCATCACGCCTACCTGAATTTAACAGCATATGGACACTACAAAGTCAGACTAATGGTCCATCCAGCCCTGTGCCACCTATTAAGATGGGCAGCTTTCCAAAGATTTTCTGAGGCCTATAAGCTTTTTTATCAAATGTGTCAGGGGCTGAACACGGGACCTTATGCATGCAAATCATGTGCTTTACACCACACTCCTTCCCTGTTTCTCCTACCGATCAGCATACCCTATCCAGAACTGCTTTACTTGCGGAACTGGAAAAACTACTTTCCAGGTACTGGCTCTTTTGCTTCCAACCATCTTTTTGGCAGCCTGAGGCCTTTCCCTGACCTCTCCAAACCAGCCAGTGGGGTGGGAAAGGAGGGCAGAGATTTTTCTGATGTGGCTTATGATGAGTACCAACACTGTTTCATCTCCCCCCTTCCCCCTCAGCAAATGAACAGTGCAGCTTTCTCTAGAGGGATTTACAAACACAGAGAAGACATAAATGCCTATCAATAGCTGCCGTCACAGAGCACAGACTGCTCATCAGAGCAATCTCTGAACAACTTAGCATCTGCAGCAAAGGCTGTGTGCTGACTCCAGATTTTCCATTTTGTCTCAGCCCCCACGCACACACCTCTCCCAAGGGACCCGTCATAATTTCTCATACTCTTTGGAACTCGGCATCAGCAGCTGATCAGAGATCTTTTTGGCTCCCTTTGCCTCTTTTCTAATTTGCATCCCTTTGCGAAATAGGTGAACGCTCCTCTGTCAAGTGCATTGTGCATACTGATGGCTGAAACATTTCCCGTTTCTAATATCAGGTAGCCTGTACCAGGAATTCCCTAGATGACCTTAGGAAGGCCACTTTATCCCACATTGCAGATGGGTTACTGAGGCTGGAAGAACATTACCTTACAAGGTTGTTTTAAATATTTCTAAGGTGCTATTTCAACTCAAACATTACATCAAACTCTGCATAAAGAAACAGACAAAACATGGCTTGCGATCAGCCAGCAAACCGGAATCAGGTATCAGGGTTCAAAATGGGATTGCAAACCACGGTTTGGAATCATGTCTGAATTTGCCACAGTTAGCCATCAGAATGCCACTAGAGGCTATTGCACCTGGAATGCTAAACCGATAGAAAAGAAAGCAGACAAGCAGCTGTAAACCACAGCTTGCCTGTACATTTCAAAGCAGCAAACCATGGCTTGTCGCAATGCTTGATCCAAGCCAACATATACGTGTCCTAAGACTCTGCAACAATGTTAAATAAAATAGCAGCAATGACAGATGGCTGTAGCAAGATCAAAACATCCTTGATTGTGTGTGCATGTGTGTCATGTGCCACCAAGTTGCTTCCAACTTACTGTGACCCTATGAATTAATGACCTCCAAAACATCCTAGCATTAAGAGCTTTAATCAGGTCCTTGCTCAAGAAGGCTGTGGCTTCCTTTATTAAGCCAATCCATCTCATGTTGGATCTTCCTCTTTCCTTGCTGCCTTCAAATTTTCTTAGCATTATTATGTTGTCATGATGTGACCTAAGTATAATATTTTTATTTATTTACATTATTTATAGCCCGCCTTTATGGCAGATTACATAGCTTAAGTCAACATGAACACTAGCTGGTACATTCAATAAACAACACAATAGGGTGGGATAGCAGAAATTTGAAAACAAGCAAAAATCCAATACAGATCTGAAGAAAAGCAAAAAATGCTGGAAAAGAACATAAAACAGCATGGAACTATCTAGCCAGAGCATATTGACAGCAACAAACAGTATGCAGTAGTATAGTCTACAGTCACCAACGTATCTATCCAAGCCATTTTCTTCCAGCATAGCCCTATCACCTATAAATAACTCAGTTATGCATAAGTTACAGAAAGCTAGGAGAGTAAGAGCTTTCCTGACCTCTTCAGGCAGGCTATTCTATAAGGTGAGGGCCACCACAGAGAATGCTCATGTATGGGAAGTTGGTGATTTTTCCCATGTGCAAGGTGCCACCTGCAGAAGGCCCTGTTTGGATGAGCGAAGCTGCCATGGCAGAGCATAGGGAGAGAGGCAGTCCTGCAGATATGAGGGACCAAGGCCATGAAAAACTTTATATGTGATAGCCAAAACTTTGAATTAAGCCCGGTAACTGACTTGTAACCAATGGAGTAAGTACAGAAAGAGAGTAAAATCCATGCTTCACCTAGCTCCTAATAATAACCAAGCTACGGCATTCTGCATAAAGTGGAGTCTCCAAGTTGTCTTTGAGGGGAGGCCTACATAGAGTGCATTACAATAGTTAAGTCTTGATGTTCCCATGGCATGTATCCAGGTGGCCAGATCAGCTGTGTCAAGTAAGGGGTCATCTTTCCAACTAGACTGAGTTTGCAGAAGGCATTTTTGCAGCCATATTAATATGATTCAGTTTAGTCGGTAAACAAAATCCCAAAGGGGAAAAAAGGATTCTAGAGAACTACCAAGAAATGTAGGCTGATCACTAGTTTACCTAACGATAATGCAGGTTTTCATCAATGTGCTGTGAGAGGCCACAGTTAAGAGGTGGAACCCTTGGTTCTCATTCTGTGATGTGTATATTTCAAACTAAGAAAAACCCTAAGTCTACCCATTATAAGAAAATGAGCACAAACTTCAAATCTATTTAATGATAAGGAATATGGGCCTCGCTTTGCTTGCCTTCTGGTCTCTGAGCATTTAGCACATACAGTTGTGCTATTTCAAATGCTTCAACATAACTTGAAATTTAGCTTCAGAAACAATAACATTCTTGAAAGATTCTGGATTCTACCAAAAGGGATTTTTAGAAAACAGTGTTATTAGGAGTGTGCACCAAAAAAAAAAAAACCTGAGTGATCCAGATCCAAGTTTGGGGATACCAAACAAATCCAGGATCTCTGAAATCCAGGTAAGGTTCTCTAATCCAGGTTATCAAAATTAGAGAATCTCGGATTTATCTGGCTATGATCCCCTATGGGGCAAACTATCCTGGTGGCTGGAGGAGATTTTTCAAGTGAACCCCAAATTTGCAGGGAACCTACCGCTGACTATCCCCTAATGATTACCCAAGTTTTAGGAAGATTGGACCACTCTCCACTGTTTTCTATGGTGGGGGGAATGCCAAGCTGGTTCTTACACAAAAATCACAGGAGCAAGGCTGCCACTGGCCAATAGCACACTCCCAAATGGAAGCCCAATCCAGAGAAAGCCCAACAGAACCCAACTGAAGTCCCCGCCCCCGAACCCAACTGCCCCCTGAACAAGTTACGCTCAGCTATTCCCTACTTTTCTCCTACAGCAGAAAAAAAGCCAAGCTGGCTCTCAGGCAGAAACACACAGGGGCAAAGCTGCCAGTACCCAAATACCATAATACCTCCTTAAACTCTGTGGTTACGTTCCTGAAAACAGAGTAAAATAACTTGTAAGTGGTGATAACACAGGTTCTAACAGAGATGTGTTTACAGTAACACTGTTTCTTGCATCTGAGTGACATATGAGGAGGGAACTGGAGGAGGAGGCATCCTCCAGTTGACCACCCAGTTAGGCACCTGTGCAGGAATGTTCCGAGGAGCCTCTCTGGGTTGCTTTTCGTGTCAAGGCTTCCCTCTCTGTCAGCTCCTAGAGAGGCCCCATTCCTCAGCTGCACAGGTCTTTTATAGATCTACTGAGAGCCAAGCTACAAGTGACGCCTTACACAGGTTGGACACTTGTCAGCTTCCCTCAAGTTTCGATGGGGAATGTAGGCATCCTGGTCTTGCAGCTGTAATGGAGAGCCAAGCTGTAAAACCAGGACGCCTACATTTCCCATCAAAACTTGAGGGAAGCTGACAAGTGTCCAACCTGTGTAAGGTGTCACTTGTAGCTTGGCTCTGAGTTGGGAGGCAGCCATTCTACCCACAGGAGTGCCTTGTCACTATTTTCTTGCGGCTGGACTGATCGTGCTGTGGAGCCCCCCACATTTCTAAAAAGCATACAACCTTTTTATAGGAGGTATTACCACGCAAATTCTGCGGAAATGCAGAACCAACTCCACAACCTGAGTTCAAGAACATCAAATTTGAATATATTTACTATCTGAGAATCCATTATTCTACTTGCTGTAGCTAGGGGGACAAAAGAGGATCTATGCAGAGAACAGAAACGTCTGTTCAACCTATTGATCAACCTTTGATTTACAACTACATGGGCACTTTAAGTTCCCAATACACCAAGGGGCTGCAAACCCACTCACAGATACAAACGCTTGAGACAGAAGGTCACAGTTTCTGGAAATCTCCTCTTGCCTTGCATATTGTACCAGCCAGAAAGGCCCTCTTGTGTCCACCAGGCTAAGAGTTAAACATTTTGTGCCATTTACTTTCTTTTTTTTACAGCTCGGAAAGCAAAGCAAAATCGATTAAGCTATTTGTTCCAATGACATCAAACGTTTCCCTTGGTGGCCATCTTGTTTCGTACCCATCCTGGCATGAAATGAAATACTCCTTTGGTTTGGAAAATTTGCTAAGGCAAGGGGCTCCCGTCAATACAATGTTTTGGCTAATGTTTAAGCACCCGCCGCTAATGTTTTGTTTGCTTAGCCTGATTGGATTACTGCTTGCTGGGAAAGCAAAAGAGTATGGCATTTATTTTTAAGTAGGTCACACCACTCGGCATATAAGATATGCCACTTAGAAAGCCCCAAGAGCAACAACTGTGTTCAGTGAGCAAGCAAAAGAAAAAGAAAACCGAGCCAAAAACAACACCTGTACCTTTTTTTTATAGCATCAGGTGGTGAAGTCTGCAGGACATTTGTTAGAATTTCAAGAAAAATCTGTAAATGTCCAAAGACAACACCATCTACAACCGGCAGCTCACAGAGAGACAGAACAGAATGGTACTTGACAGCAGTTATCTGCCCATGAAAGTTTTATGGGAGAAATGGTGAGAGGAGATTATGAGTTTCTTCCATCTTCAAATGCTTGCTAGAAGGCAAAGGAACTGTGCAAGGTATAGACACAGCAGGGATACCAAACCCTGTATCAACCTTTGCTTAAACACCAATCAGGCTCTTCCAGCAACAACAGCCACAAGATTTCTAACCCCTAACCAGGCCTAATTGGAATGTTACCAATAGAAATTAGCTAGAAATCAACAGCATCAACTTCAGCTCCTAACCTAGTGGGGTCAGCAGCAACTGATGGCCTCCAGAACACGTCATCCTCCAGAAGAATCTGCAAGCTACCACCACCACAACTGCAATTCCAGCACCAAAAAAGTGAGGAAGCAGCAGTGCCTACGGGGGAAAGGACTTGCCTATAGGCTACTTCAAAAGGAAAGAGTCAAGGCCATAGCCTCTCATTCCCTTGTTATAAGTGGCCTTCTGGAACTCTAGATTCAACTCCAGTAGCATCAAAAAGTCCAACAAGATGTTCAAGGTATAAGCTTTCGAGAGTCGAAGCTTCCTTCATCAGATATTTTAAAAAGGAAGCTTCGACTCTCAAAAGTTTATAGCCTGAAATTCTTGTTGGTCTTTTAGGGGCTACTGGACTTGATTCTTGCTGTTCTACTGCAGACCAACCCACCTGAAATTACATGGAAATCTAGTTAGTAACTAGTACAGCTAAATACAAAAGGCAGAAGAATACATCATAGCAGGACTGGACATGGCAGTGTCTGGATGAGAGACCTCTGGAGAACCCTACAGAATTTACCTTGAATTTCACAGTGAAAGAAAAGGATGATATCATTATGATGAATGAGTCTTCCAAGAATGGCATCACTCAGTATGTCTCATCCAGGCCTGTTAGTCTCTTCCCACTTAACCCTAATCCCTTCCTACCCTAAAATCTTTCTCAAAAGTTAGCAGTATAAAAATCTGAAAGTTTTGTATTTGCCACGCTCAGCTTCCAAAGAAAATATATGAAAAGCTCCATTAGAGGTCTCCAACATGGTGCCTGTTAACACATTTCCTGGTGCCCATTTGCTTCTTCCCTACAGCATCAGAAGAGCTCACAAGCCTGCAAGGCATCCCAGCCTGGAAACAGCTGCTTCCATTGTGGATCCTCCCAACATTTTTCACTGGACCCAACCCCTTGTGGCAGCCATTTTGTTGTGATGCCCAATATCTGTTCTCAAAATTCCAAAACCGCCCAATGGTTCAACAAGGTTGGTAACCCCTGAGTGCAGAACACACACACACACACACACAAATCATCACAGTCCAATTTACTACCATTCCAGACAAGTGATATGTAGCATTAGTGCTCTAAACAAGAGAGTATCTAGGAATATTTTCCGCAGTTTATTTTTGTCTTATTATCCATCTAAAGGGTATTTAGAAATAGATATCAAATCGACAAATATATGTTCTAAAGCATCATTCCATCGATCATTCATAAAAATAAAGTACAGATCAATAAAGGTAAGTTTGCACATTAAAATGAACTATCGTGATAGGCAAAGAACCCTCATCATCAATTGTCTCTATGGCCAAGATCCTTAAACCTAACTAATAAAAAATTAGCCACTTTGGTGGCTCTGAGAGTTGAAAGGCAAAGTAAAAAATCTTGTAAGTAAATAAGTAAAATAATAAGCTAAGAAAAACTGAATTCTGCATTCAGCAGGTTTGCAAAAGCACACAAGCACACATTCAGCTAGAGAACAGTCAGAAGCCCTAAGACACAGGTCAGTCTGCTTGCCAGACCAGCCAGGAACCACCCCTACGTTGCTCCGAGTTCCTTGGAGAAGCCAGCATAGCATCATGCATGAATTAAGCACTTTCTGCTAGGCATGGGCCTCCCCTTCCTTTGACCACGGGATATTCTTTTTAGCCCTTCTACTTTCCAAGATCCATTAAGTACTGCCTGCCCATTCCACAGATTTTGTAATCCTGAGAACCAGAAATGTGGAATTCTTTTTAAAAAGCGGAAGTTCTCCAACAGCTGAGGGCTAAACAATTTAAAACCATAAACACGTGATTGTTGCTGATATTTGCCAGCCTCTGCTCAAAAATGCATTAAGTAATCAATCCCCGGGATTGGTGAAAGACAACAAGTAATATTTAAACTTCTTTTCAGTTCTATTGTATTTTGGGGTCAAATTTGTAAACAGCTTTGGCCAACATTTTTTGGAAAAGTGGTATGGAAGTCATTGTGAAAAGCACGGCATCATTGTGCTCTGGTGGAATATGGTCAAAGAAACCCCTGAGCCTGCTGATGTCCCAGCTAGGGTTGCCAGCTCCTGGTTAGGAAATTCTTGGAGATCTGGGGGAGGGGGGGTGGAGCCTGGGGAGGGGAGGGTTTGGGGAGGGGAGGGACCTCAGCTGGGTATAACACCACAGAGTCCACCTTCCAAGGAAGCCATTTCCTCTAGGGGAACTGATCTCTTGTCACCTGGAGATCAGTTGTAATTCTGGGAGGCCTCCAGCCATCACCTGGAGGTTGGCAACCTTAGTCCCTGCACAAATCACCCTAATCTAAAATGTCACTAGACAGATGTGGAGGAGAAAAATTAAGCAGCAGCAACACAACAGCCACGACTTTACGGCAAACTCCTGAGCTGTGAGCCCAAAGTCGTGTTTCTACATAGCGCTGCATGTGAGATGAGTTCTCTGCATACCATGCCCATTCCAGAAGAAGCTGGTAGCGTCCAGACAGCCAAGAACCCCACCGCTTTTTTTTCATTACTGTTTCCTTCATTGTTTTTACATCAGCCGTTTGTCTCCAGGACGGGAAAAGTGACAGAAACAAATAGCAGCTCTCTAAACTCCTTTTCCGCTGAAAGGAGAGAGGCTTATAAACAGACCTGTAAATCATCCAGCGGTGAGCCAGGACACTGGCATTTGAAATGGATTAAAAACTGCATTATAAAAATATTATTATACAGAGGCAGGACGATGACGCACTGGGAGGGGGGAAAATTCACGGCCAAGGGCTCCAGAGGGCAGACAGAAAGAGAAGAAGATGCTTCTGCAACTTCCCGATGTCTACCCAGAGACCTCCTCTCTCCTATTCTCAGCACTGGTAAATATGAGCAAGCAAAGCCACACTAGCAGAGGTAAGAATCTCTCCCTTGAGTGGGAAAAAAGAGGCTGTAAAACCATAGTCTACTTATGAGATTTACTACCCAAGGATGCGGCCATGGCCAGTAGCTCAGCTGGCTTTTAAAACAGGTCTGGCCCATTCAGGAAGGCTAGGTCTACCAATGGCGGCTACCAATGGCTACAGCTAAGTAGAGCCTCGATGTTCAGAGAGCATGAGATGGCTGTTGCCTTCATGCCCTGAGTCAGGGCTTCCTTGAGGCATCCTGATGGGTACTGCCAGAAAGATTTATTTTTTAATTATTTATTTATGTCATTTATAGCCCACCTTTCTCAATGAGACTCAAGGCGGATCACACGGTGTGAGATTAGTACAGTCAATTTCAAGGACATTTCCATAAACAATGGCATAGGGTTAAATAAAAACAAGTTTACAAAGACATAGTATTAGTAAGAATCCAATAGAGAGTTGAAGAAATGCTGAAATTTAACATAATTCTAGGGCTGACATTAAGCTGCTGACATTCTGAGAGCCCCTCCCCACAATACAAAAGCCTTTTTGAATAATTTGGTTTTGCATTGTTTGCGGAAAGCCAGGAGGGTGGGGGCTCTCCTGACCTCCTCAGGCAAGCCGTTCCACAGGGTAGGGGCCACCACAGAGAAAGCCCGTATACAGGCTGCTGTTGATTTCACCCATGTGCAGGGTGGCACCTGCAAGAGACCCTGTTCAGATGAGTGAAGTTGCTGTGGAGGAACATAGGGAGGGAGGCGGTCCTGTAGGTATGCTGGACCAAGGCCGTGAAGAGCTTTGTATGTAATAACCAATACCTTGAACTGAACACGGTAACTGATAGGTAGCCAATGGAGTGACTGCAGAATGGGGGTGATGTTCATGCTCCTGCTCACTCCTAATAACAGTCGTGGCACAGCGTTTTGTACCAACTGGAGCCTCCTAGTTAACTTGGATAGGAGACCTATGTATAGTGCATTCCAATAGCCAGGTTAGCCATATCGAGGTAAGGAGCCATTTTTCAGGTTGGAGTGAGGTTGTAGAAGACATTTTTTGTAGCTGCCTTGTTTTCTAGTAGTAGCACTGGATCCAATATAATCTCTAGGCTCTTAACCGAGTCTGCAAAGGTCAGATGGACTCCATCAAAAGTGGGGAGTACCAGAGCTTTTTTTCAGTTGGAACTAGGGATGTGCGT
Source organism: Eublepharis macularius (assembly GCF_028583425.1). Taxonomy (NCBI): domain Eukaryota; kingdom Metazoa; phylum Chordata; class Lepidosauria; order Squamata; family Eublepharidae; genus Eublepharis; species Eublepharis macularius. The sequence goes on from NC_072802.1 coordinate 23,054,181, forward strand.
TTCGGCATTCAGAATGCCGAAAGAATGCCGAAACAAAAGTGTTTCGGCTTCTTTCGGGGAATGCCGAAACGTTTCGGGGAATGCCGAAACGTTTTGGGTAGCCGAAAGAAAAAAGCCGAAACGTTTCGGGATTCTTTCGGCTTTCTTTCGGCTTTTCTATGGGAAAATGCCTCCGTCTTCCAGGACGCCTGGAGGAGGCATTTTCCCACCGAATAAGCCCAAAATTGGTGGAGACCTTCCTCTAACCCTTCTCTAACAACCACCCATGTTTCAGACAGATTGGACTTTGGGGGGCCATGTTATGGCCCCCCAAAGCAGGTCCCCCATCCTCCCATGAGAAAGCGAAGGAGCAGCATATTGTTAGCATGCTGCTGCTGATCTTTCTTCATTATTTCCTATGGGGAAAAAATGAAGAGGCAGGCTTCCTTTGCCAGGGGTGGCATTTTGCATGCAAAATGCCCCCCAGCCCTCAGGGGCCCTTCTCCCACCCCTCCTCCCACCCCCCACCAAGGCTCAGCCTGCTCCCACTTGGGGGGGCCATTTCATGGCCTCCCCAAGTAGGTGCTCTAATCTCTACCACTGACAGCTGGGGGAGGCTTGTGTTGCCAGGGGTGGCATTTTGCATGCAAAATGCCCCCCAACCCTCTGGGGCCCTTCTCCCACCCCTCCTCCCACCCCCCACCAAGGCTCAGCCTGCTCCCACTTGGGGGGGCATTTCTTGGCCTCCCCAAGTAGGTGCTCTGCTCTCATCTCTACCACTGACAGCTGGGGGAGGCTTGTGTTGCCAGGGGTGGCATTTTGCATGCAAAATGCCCCCCAGCCCTCTGGGGCCCTTCTCCCACCCTTCCTCCCACCCCCCACCAAGGCTCAGACTGCTCCCACTTGGGGGGGGGGCATTTCATGGCATCCCCAAGTAGGTCCTCTCAGCCCCTAAAGTCCACCCCTTACAGCCCCACACAAACCCAATTCCCCCCCAGCTGCCACACACAGACCCAAATCCCCACATTAGCCCCTCACAGACCCAAATCCACCCCCACCTGCCCCACACCCATAACCCCAGGAACAGGCTGGCAAAGGCCAGCCCTCTCCCTTTGTTCCCTATGCTGGGAACTTCTAAACTCTCTTTCCCTAGGCAATTCTGCACAGCCCAGGGGTGCCACAATGGTGGGCACACTTCTGAGTGCCAGCTGGTCCCTGTGAAAGAGCACCTGAACCACAGACACCCTCCCTCAAATTCCCCCACCACCTACAGAGATGGCTGGCCAGCCAGCCCCATTGTTCCCTATGATGGGAACCAACTGCACAACAAAGAATAAAACAAGAACAACACAAAATAAAGTTTTAAATTTTTTTTTCTCCCTTCCAAAGTACAAGTAGGCAAAGCATTATGACACATTACACCAGCAGTCCCCCACACAGAAAAATAACACAACTCACTTAACATCAGAGAATCACAAAGCATGATACCTGTCAAAAACACTTTATTTCTTGAACAGCTTTAGGTTACACAGCAGGGGGGAACACCAAAGGGCATGGCAGCACTATCTTACACAAAAATAACACAACTCACTTAACATCAGAGAATCACAAAGCACGATTCCTGTCAAAAACACTTTATTTCTTGAACAGCTTTAGGTTACACAGCAGGGGGGAACACCAAAGGGCATGGCAGCACTATCTTACACAAAAATAACACAACTCACTTAACATCAGAGAATCACAAAGCATGATACCTGTCAAAAACACTTTATTTCTTGAACAGCTTTAGGTTACACAGCAGGGGGGAACACCAAAGGGCATGGCAGCACTATCTTACACAAAAATAACACAACTCACTTAACATCAGAGAATCACAAAAACACAATTCCTGGCAAAAACACTTTATTTCTTGAACAGCTTTAGGTTACACGGTAGGAGGGCACAACAGGGCATGATAGCAATGTACTACAAAAAATAATACAACCCACTTCACCGTTTTTGACAGCAATTGTGTTTGTGTGATTCTCTGATGTGAAGTGAGTTGTGTTATTTTTGCGTAGTACACTGCTTTCCTGCTCTGCGGTGCCTTCCTACTGTGTAACCTAAAGCAGTTACAGAAATAAAGTGCTTTTGACAGCAATTTTTTGGGGTGGTTCTTTAATGTGAAGTGAGTTGTGTTATTTTTGTGTAAGATACTGCTTCCATGCCCTTTGGTGTTCCCCCCTGCTGTGTAACCTAAAGCTGTTCAAGAAATAAAGTGTTTTTGACAGGAATTGTGTTTTGTGATTCTCTGATGTTAAGTGAGTTGTGTTATTTTTGTGTAAGATAGTGCTGCCATGACCTTTGGTGTTCCCCCCTGCTGTGTAACCTAAAGCTGTTCAAGAAATAAAGTGTTTTTGACAGGAATCATGCTTTGTGATTCTCTGATGTTAAGTGAGTTGTGTTATTTTTGTGTAAGATAGTGCTGCCATGCCCTTTGGTGTTCCCCCCTGCTGTGTAACCTAAAGCTGATCAAGAAATAAAGTGTTTTTGACAGGAATCATGCTTTGTGATTCTCTGATGTTAAGTGAGTTTTGTTTTAATTTTTCTGTGTGGGGGACTGCTGGTGTAATGTGTCATAATGCTTTGCCTACTTGTACTTTGGAAGGGAGAAAATAATTTTTTTAAAACTTTATTTTGTGTTGTTCTTGTTTTATTCTTTGTTGTGCAGTTGGTTCCCATCATAGGGAACAATGGGGCTGGCTGGCCAGCCATCTCTGTAGGTGGTGGGGGAATTTGAGGGAGGGTGTCTGTGGTTCAGGTGCTCTTTCACAGGGACCAGCTGGCACTCAGAAGTGTGCCCACCATTGTGGCACCCCTGGGCTGTGCAGAATTGCCCAGGGAAAGAGAGTTTAGAAGTTCCCAGCATAGGGAACAAAGGGAGAGGGCTGGCCTTTGCCAGCCTGTTCCTGGGGTTATGGGTGTAGGGCAGGTGGGGGTGGATTTGGGTCTGTGAGGGGCTAATGTGGGGATTTGGGTCTGTGTGTGGCAGCTGGGGGGGAATTGGGTTTGTGTGGGGCTGTAAGGGGTGGACTTTAGGGGCTGAGAGGACCTACTTGGGGATGCCATGAAATGGCCCCCCCAAGTGGGAGCAGTCTGAGCCTTGGTGGGGGGTGGGAGGAAGGGTGGGAGAAGGGCCCCAGAGGGCTGGGGGGCATTTTGCATGCAAAATGCCACCCCTGGCAACACAAGCCTCCCCCAGCTGTCAGTGGTAGAGATGAGAGCAGAGCACCTACTTGGGGAGGCCATGAAATGCCCCCCCAAGTGGGAGCAGGCTGAGCCTTGGTGGGGGGTGGGAGGAGGGGTGGGAGAAGGGCCCCAGAGGGTTGGGGGGCATTTTGCATGCAAAATGCCACCCCTGGCAACACAAGCCTCCCCCAGCTGTCAGTGGTAGAGATTAGAGCACCTACTTGGGGAGGCCATGAAATGCCCCCCCAAGTGGGAGCAGGCTGAGCCTTGGTGGGGGGTGGGAGGAGGGGTGGGAGAAGGGCCCCTGAGGGCTGGGGGGCATTTTGCATGCAAAATGCCACCCCTGGCAAAGGAAGCCTGCCTCTTCATTTTTTCCCCATAGGAAATAATGAAGAAAGATCAGCAGCAGCATGCTAACAATATGCTGCTCCTTCGCTTTCTTATGGGAGGATGGGGGGACCTGCTTTGGGGGGCCATAACATGGCCCCCCAAAGTCCAATCTGTCTGAAACTTGGGTGGTTGTTAGAGAAGGGTTAGAGGAAGGTCTCCACCAATTTTGGGCTTATTCGGTGGGAAAATGCCTCCTCCAGGCGTCCTGGAAGACGGAGGCATTTTCCCATAGAAAAAAGCCAAAAGAATGCCGAAATAATGCCGAAAGAATCCCGAAAGTCGAAAGCCGAAAGAGATTCTTGTTTCGGCTTTCGGCTTTAACGATAGAGAATCTTCTTTCGGCTTTCTACTTTCGGCTATAGCCGAAAATTTTTGGCTTGCACACCCCTAGTTGGAACGTGGTGGAACGGAGTTCTGGCACCTCTTGAAAATGGTCACATGGCCAGTGGCCCCGTCCCCTGATCTCCAGACAGAGGGAGTTTAGATGGCTCTCCATGCCAGTGGTGCGGAAGGCAATGTAAACTCCCCTGGTCTGGAGATTAGGGGGCGGGGTCACCGGCCATGTGACCATTTTTGCGGAGGGCGATTTAAACTTTTAAAAACTCCCCCCTTGTTCCAGCTGACCCAAAGTGACATCATTGTGCGGTCCTGAGTTCCACCACCTCTTTTCCCAGAAAAAAAGCCCTGGGGAGTACAACGTCCTTCAAGATCTCTGCCTTCCCAACAAGCATCACTTTTGTCTTGTCTGGGTTCAATTTCAATTTGTTCATTTAAGATGACCCCTCTGGACTGGATCAACACAAGGATTGTTTGATATCCATAAAGAGATTGTAGTAGAATAAAGCAAGAATCCAGTAGCACCTATAAGACTAACAAAATTTGCGGTAGGGTAGAAGCTATTGTGAGTCAGAGCTCACTTCTTCAGATACAGCTAAAATGTGAGTCCCTCTGTCCTTATATCTTGGAGAGTGGAATGACAGAGGGACTCACAATTCTAGCTGTATTCAAAGAAGTGAAAGCTCATGAAAGCTCATGCCCTACCACAAATTTTGTTAGTCTTATAGGTGCTACTGGACTCTTGCTTTTTTCTACTGCTACAGACAGACTAACATAGCTACCCATCTATCAGACAGAGATTGCTACTCTTTCTCAGCTTTCCCCTTCTCCCCCAAACAGCCACTTCCAATCCCAGGAAAGGTTACTCCTAAGAATGTGGAACCTGTGCAGAGTAATATAACAACACAGTCAGGAAAATGCAGTGGGAAAGAGGGTAAAAATCATTCCCTCGGCTGTTAATGGAGCTCTATATATGGAAGAAAAAGTAGGGAATGATTTCACCCTTTTCCCTCCTCCCCCAGTTTGTAAGGCTGTTACTTGACTCAAGTCTCTCAACCCAAGGGATAAACTTTCCTGGGGTTGGAAATGGCTGCCAGGAGAGAGAGGAAAAGCCAGGAAGACTCATGTTCACGCGTACTTTCCACTAAAAGATCCTGCAATCCAACCCTTTGACAGACACAGCCAGGCTCTTGCATTCCCCCCCCCCAATAAAAATACCCATTTACCTACACATGCCAATTAATTTTGATGGAAGCGCATTTCCAATTGCTCATCACCCAACATAGAAGCTGAGAACTTCTGGTTAGTTTGTTTTGGGCTGCAGTCCAGCATTTCCTAAGAAAGACCACATAACTAGGCAAGGGTAGAGGTTGAAGCTTAGCAGTAGAGCCTGCAGGAAGTCCTAAACCCAATCCCTGGTTATCTCTAACTAAGGAAACTCCGGTTGCAGGCACAGAGGTTGTTATTCTCTGCTGAGATCCTGCAGGGAGACTGCGTCAGAGTAGACACTGCTAAGGCAGATGCGCCCTTAATCTAATTCTATATAGGGGAGCTTCAGATATATACACAGACCAAACATTTACAGGAAAGAAAGCAGCAGCTTGGTCAAATTCACTCATAGGGAGCAATTCAGCAGTTACTTCTTTTCAAGGAATATGGATTCCAATGTAGCTTGAAATGCTGCTCTAATGGGAGACCCTGAGGGACAGACAATTTGGGGTCCGCATGGGAAACTGGCAAAGAACGATCCTCCCTCTCCTGTTAATGGAAATCTATTACTGGATCCATCCCACAGCCTCCATTCTTAGTACCTACCTTTCTGGACTTTGGAACTCCACTAAAGTCAGGCGCTGATTATTCTCTGGAAATAACCTAAGGTGTATGTTTATGTATGCTTTCTACAACAAGAATGGGTATAGTACATATTCTTCCTCCTTTCTACAATGTACTTATATTTTGCATTGGCCACCATCTACCCCGAAGAGGTAAGATTTGTAGGAAAGGCTAAAAAGCTGCTGTAGTACAGTGCTTAAGTGGTTCGGCTACAAGTCAGCACTCTGCTGGTTCGAATTCCACTACTGCCATGAACTCAGCAGGTGGCCTTGGGTAAGCCACTCCTCTCAGCCCCAGCTCCCCAGCTGTATTGTGGCAATAACAACACTATGTTTACTGCTCTGAGCGGGCACTAATCTGTCTAGAAGACCAGTATATAAGCACATTGTTGTTGTTATTGTAGATAGAATGTTCGACACAGACCAAGGGGGCCTTGGGTTCAAATTTCTGTTCAGTCATGAAAAATCCAATATTTAATCACTATTTTAATCTCTACAAAGGTCATGACTTTGGTATCTTTTATTTTAATAATCCTTGTAGTACGCAGTTTTTACATCTGCTTTGCTTGTCCCTTTCTTTTCTGTACCCCATTTTTGCTTTAATAAAAAATTAAATTTGCTTTAATAAATTAAATTTGCTTTAATAATAAAAAAAATCCACTAGGTATCCTTAGGCAAGTCACTTGTGCTGAGCCTAACCTACTTCACAAGGTTTCTTGTAAAGAATCAACAATTAAGTTCTTTGAAAGACAGGTAAGATTCACATGAGAAATAATCCACCTTGTGCTAGTCCAAACCAAAAAAAAATAGAGATTAAACTAACCTGAGAGATTAGAACCAGTATCTTAAATTTTGGTCTTTAATACTATGCAAAAAGCAGGGGGGGGATTAGGCTCTGACCATCATCTCGTTCTCACAAAAAACGCTGTGTATCTTTAGTGCTTAACAAGAAGGGAGTGTATAACTTCATTGATCCATGGGAAAGTGATGTATTTGAGGCCTGGCTTTGCAGACCAATCCATAACCCCACCATTAACGATTTTGCCATAAATCTGGGGGGGAAGGCACATAATGAAAGCTTTTCCCCTACCTCCTTTCTCCCTTTAGCAACATACACAATTTAGAACCTGAGATTTTGAGAGGAAGAGAATTTGTTTTGTGGAAGAACCTTTTAGCAGGTTCTCATCTTAAAGTGTTCCCCAGTTCCTTTCTGTCAGCAAGCGTTTTTACCCTTGTGTGGGAAGGACAAGACTAATGCTTCATCCATCCCGGAGCTTTTATGCATTGGTGGCTTGTAAATGATGCAGCAAGGTCACTCTGATAACTGTCATTTTTTGTTTAGTAAAACCCCAGAGTGGAGGGGGGAAGAGCTTAATGAGTATATTTTGCTAAACTGGTATCTTTGGAAACATTACACAAATACCTTCGACAGTGGATTCTTGGGACAATATTATGAGTAATGGTTATTGAGAAGTAATTAAACCAGGCCTGTATAACCTGTGACTAGGGTTGCCAGGTTCAGGTTGGGAAATTTCCGATTTGGGGGGTGCAGCCTGGAGAGGGTGGGGTTTGGGGAGGTGAGGAGCCTCAGTGGGGTATAATTCCATAGAGTTCACCCTTCAAAGTAGCCATTTTATCCAGGGGAACTGGTCTCTGTTGCTTGGAGATCAGTTGTAATTCCAGGAGATCTCCAGCTACCACCTGGAGGCTGGCAACCCTACCTGTGACCCTCCAAGCCAAGCATAACTCACCAGCTTTGTATTGTTGCCTGCCGGAGGCTTGACAACTGCACAACCCTATGCAGTCCCAGGCAAAGATATGGAAAACAGCAACACAGGTTTGCAAGGAAGCAAGAGAGCACAACAGCACAGCCTCTCAAACACAAAGGCACTGGGACTTCTGGTGAGGCCAGAAGCTTTTATCCCCAGGAAGTCATCCAAGCCAAGACCAAGCAAGCAGGCCTCGGAGAGAAAGCAAGCCCTCTACTGGCAAAGGCCTGGTGAGGCCTCACTCAAGTAGACTGCCAGTCTCTGAGCCAGCCGGCCTTTCCCGAACAACCAGGAACCAGGGCTCAGCAATATATATGCCCTGACATTAAAGTTGCTTAGCAGGAATATTCTGATTTTGCGCTCATATTTAAAACACAAGTAGGGAAATGACAGATGTTACCTTTAGACTGACACCAGAACCAGACCCACCCTTCACATATGCGAGTTTACACACACACACAGCACATTTCAAACCCACATGGAGAGGGAGTAGAACAAAACTCCCAATTCACAGGAGAAAACAGCAAGGCAGCAGAGCCCTCCAGATGAAGACGAAAGACGTTTCTGGAGAAAAGCAAATCGCCCAAACAAAAGCCTCTTAGCAGCAGCGTCAATCCTGCAAGGCATTCCCTCCCTACAACTTCGGGGCCAACTTGGCGCTGCAAATGAAATTCCTCACGGCTTGTTCGCCCCGTTCTTTCATACAGGGCAGGCCTCGGCTTGTTAAAAGCAACAGGCAGAAGGCGAGTTTCTGAGCAATGCGTCAGCACGGGGCACTCACAGGCAGGCCCCAAACACCTTCTGCCAGCGAGTTCCAACTTCCAGCTCTGGCACCAAAATCGTCACTCCTGAAGAAGGAGCCGGAGGCTTTGCGGGTGTTGAACTGCAGATGCAATAACATGCAAGAGCAGGGAACGAAACATGCCAGCGCTCAAACTGAACCAATAAATGGCAGAACGCCTCACAGCGTTCTCCTAAACGAGCTTTCAGTGTTTACGGATAAAGTTTAGGAGCGAGAAGATGTGAGCCAACACAACTCCAGGGAATGCTGCGTTGGAAGAATATGAGAGACTTGAAAGTGGCAGCTTTAAGTATGTGTCAGATGCCTGTACGTAAACAAAATACTTTTATGCAGACAGAGCCCGTAAATCTCCCATAACAACTCACAATCTCTGGATTTCTTCTTGTCCCAAAGGACTGCAGGAAGGATGCTGTCACCCCCACCAGTTCTGAGAAGCCCACAGCGAGCCAAGCATACGCATAAAGGCCACTGTTTCCGATGGCAACACCACTCTAGCACACACCTCTCTGCCATTGCTACTTCAGCCCAGATTCATGCAAGCCCTTCCTTTCGTTTCCCAAACCCATAATTGATTTACTTTAATTTTTATCCCACCCTCCATGGAGATCAGGGTGTGCTGCCCCTCCCCTCTATTTTATCCTCTCAACAACCCAGCAAGGTAGTCTAGGGCAAGAGATAATGACTGGCTCAGGGTCACTCTGTGAGCTTCACAGTGGAAAAGATTTGAACCCAAGAAGATTTTAACTCCCTACTTCTACTCCAACACACTAGCATTCTCCACTTTTACCTGGCACAACCAAGCTCTTTGTGAGGGGTGGGGGCAGGGCTTAAGCTTCTGCAATGACCAGCAACATGAAGAAACTAGTTCTGCTTTCACTTGTGGCCATTTTCTACAGAAACGCAGCAAAGCTGGGCCCATTAGCCGACGGGTGGCTGGGGCAGTGCGAGGAGGCTGCCCACGCTCCACACACTGCCCTGGCCACCTGCCATGCCTGGCCCGCGGCTGCTGCACCCAGCCAGGGGCGTGGCGGTGGCGGCAGTGTGGGGCTGGCTGGCTGCAGCTGCGGGCCAGGCATGCCAGCTCCATGGTGTGCGCCTCCGCCCCTGGCACCCCCTCCGGCGCCCCCTCCAGCCCCACGGCGCCCACGGCGCCCGCCTCAATGGTGGCGCCGGCCCTGATTAGAATACATACCACCTCACGAATACACTCTCAACAACTTTGTTCACAGGAGCATAGCAGGGTCTGCTTCTACCTTTCCTAGGACACTCCTGTCCATCTCACACCAACGGAGCTACTCTTAGGTTGGTACTCCAAAAAACCAAAGGAGCAAAGCATTTGTTTATGTGGCAGTTCAGTGGAGAACTTTCTTCATTATGTTCTAGCTTGTCTTTTATATGCTGAACCCAGAAAGAAATTTCTGACCAAGATCTTAAATACTATACATTCTTTCTCTGATTCCAATAAATTAGTTCATATGTTATCTGACGTGGATGCTTCTGTGTCCTATAAAGCGGCACTTTTTGCTTTGGCCGCTAGGAAAATAAGAGCAAGATTTTAAAAAACACTGCATCTTGTCATTCTGAGCTGTAAATTTGGGTCCTGCTTATGATTTGAATAATTTTAATGTTGTCTGTTATCTTAGAATTTTTAAATTTTTATGGTTGTAAATTTGCTATATACGTTCTGTCTTGTACAGGCCAATAGCGATATACAAGAAATTTACCAAACTATCTACCTATTCATCCCAGAGAAAACTATTTCCTTTAGAACAGAGGTGGGCAAAACATAGAGGCAGGCGGGGGGGGGGGGGTTCTGGGAAAAGAGGTGGTGGAACTCAATAGTGGAACTCAAGACCGCACAATGATGTCACTTTGGGTCAGCTGGAACAAGGGGGAGTTTTTTAAAGTTTAAATTGCCCTCAGAGAAAATGGCCACATGGCCGGTGGCCCTGCCCCCTGATCTCCAGACAAAGGGGAGTTTAGATTGCCCTCCATGCAGGTGGCATGTAGGCCAATCTAAACTCCCCTCTGTCTGGAGATCAGGAGGCGGGGCCACCAGCCATGTGACCATTTTTAAGAGGTGCTGGAACTCCGTTCCACGGCATTCCCGCTGAAAAAAAGCCCTGGAGGCAGAGATGAGAACAGCCAGTCTGCACTTCCATTATTAAACTCAAAGCTGACATTGGCCACAAATTCCCAGGAGTGCAGAGAGGTGACACTCTATGCCTGGCAACTCTACTGTGAAATTTCTCTATACTCCACATTGGAAATTAACAGTGGAAATGGAGTTTCTTTTTAATATCAGAATAAGGTCTAATTTGCAAAAAAGGTGGGCTGTGGCGTCAGCCTTCAACAAGCCCCATTATAAAAGATATTCTTCTTTCTATGGTGGACAAGGACCCTTTGGGAAAGAGAGGAGAAGGCTTCGCTAGAGTCATGATTCAGCAACGAATTTTTTTTCTCAGCCAGACTCTGGATCAGTTATGCCTTCACTGTCAAGAGGTCTATGCACACAATTGTTTTTGTAAAAATTTAACACAGATCTGTGAATTACGTGGATTGTGGTTTTTTTAAAAGACCATGTGAGAGTGAGAGTGAAGAATTCTCACATGAATTCCCTGAACAGAATCCTCTTTGTGAAAAAAGTTGCTGTGCAGAAGAATTTCTGAACAGAAGGCAAGTGTGTCCTTGCGAATACTTCATTTAGGACTGTTAGCCTTTCAGGTGCCCTGTCTAGTTAGCTTAGGGTTGCCAGCCTCCAGGTAGTGGCTGGAGATCTCCTGGAATTACAACTGGTCTCCAGGCCACAGAGATCAGTTCACCTGGAGAAAATGGCTACTTTTGGGGGTGGACTCTATGGAATTATGCCATGCCAAGGTCCTTTCCCTCCCCAAACCCCACTTTCTCCAGGTTTCACCCCCCAGATCTCCAGGAATTTCCCAACCTGGAGCTGGCAACCTTAAGTTAGCTTCTTTAGGTTACCAAGATAGTCATCAGACAGAATATAAATGCTATATACCATTTACCAACAACTTTGGCATTATACCAAAGACTTAGAAAATAGTAGGTAACATCCTAGGTTTTTTGCTTTTGTAAGATTCCATCTAAAATACATTCTTCTCTCCCCAGCTGTGATGCCTGCTGTTCAACACGATGACAAATGGCACAAAACCCTCCAGCCAGACTTTGTTCTAACCACAAGCCTATAGCTACAGCCCACACACTAGGAGTGACTATATAAGGGTTTGGAAGCCATTCGGCGTGGCTGGTTGCCACCAGTCCCAATAGAAGCCTGACATCACTTTGTTGTCAAAGCCGTGTTAAGCAGCTCTGATGGGCTAAAGAAAGAAGTAAAATTCCATCATCTCTAATACAGGATAATGAAGCATTCCTTGCATAGAAAGAGTGAAAAACTACTGCTACGCTTGTTTTTAAAGTCAGCAAAAACTTCTTATAGTGCCATCCTATGCACATCTACTCAGAAGTAAGCACTACTGATTCAAATGGGGTTTACTTCCTAGCAAGCATGAACTGGATTGCATTGAAAAACTGGGAATGGAAAAGCCACTGTTCTGTTTCCTTTGGTGGCAAAGTATTGTCTTTGCATATGGACAAGGAAAAGCTAATTCACATCATCATTTTTAAACAGCAAGCTGAGAGTTGAGTGGACAAGAGTGGAACTACCCTGTGCCTTTATGCAACTACTACATTCCCAGAGCCAGATTTCCTGCATCACTGTAAAAATTTGAAAAATATGTTGAATGATAGCCAAGAAACACACTTGCAGAGCTAAAAGGGGTGGTGTGAGCATTTAAAGGCCATCATACAATCATCTCATCAAATTGCATTTCACCCAATCTTAGGAGCCAAATATTTTTCTCAGTTTGTGTTAGCAATTAATGAAATCCCAAACACCCCACCGACACAAGCTACCTTTCGTCAGCCTGAGAATACAATATGATAATTCCTTTTGTTAATTTGGCTCTCCTCCCCAAGCTTCAAGGTGCAAACAAAGCATTATCCTCTCCAATTACTCAGCAGGGTACAAACTCACTCTCTCCACCAACAGCACAAGAGAAAGCCAAACGCTCTAAGTACCAAGCTACACCTTTCAATTTTGCAGTCACTAGATGATGAGCATGTATATGAAAATTCAGCTTTGGTACATTTACAATTTACTCCAATGTTGACCCATTGCCAGCCTTTTCTTTGGCCACCGTTGCAAAAACAGCCTCATTTAAACATCTTTGCTTGCACTCTACAGCTAGGTCTTTCTTCCTCCTCCCCCTCTGCCTAACTCACTCACTCAAAAACGGCTTTGCTTTATTAAAAGGAGATTTTCTAGACCATTAGCACTAGCGCAGCCTAGCTGATATAGCTGTAAAACAGAATCAATGAGCGGACTGTGTGATTAACTTTGCCCCTAAAAATGAATTTCAGTCGTTAGCACCATTCACAAACCTTCTTATGAAAACCCAGCCAACTCCGAAAGAGAATGAAAACTCTGAAAGAGAATGAAAACTCTGAAAGACAATTTTTATAAAATGATGTACAGGTGGTACATGACCCCACAAAAATCAGCTAAGATGTTTAATGGGGTGTCAAATAAATGTTGGAAATGCCAAAAAAATGAGGGTTCCTTCTACCATATGTGGTGGACCTGCCCCTTTGCTAAAAAGTATTGGAAACAAATATACTTAACAATGCAAAAAATATTAAAGAGTAACTTACAATTAAAGTCACAGATGTGCCTATTGAGCTTAGTGGATAATTCAATAGAAAGTGAATTTGGAATTTTGATTAGATATATGATAATGGCTGCAAAAGTAGTCTACGTTCCAACAGTAGATGACTGGTTAATGAAAATGTTGGAGATTGCGGAAATGGCAAAACTAACGGAGTTGCTGAGGGATAAAACAACAGCCAACTTTGTGAAGACCTTGAAACCTTTCATGGACTTTCTGTATGTAAAAGAGAAGTCAGAGTTAATGATTTATGGATTTGAAAATTAGATTTGTAAGGCAGGCAATATATAATAGGCTGAAATATGAAAAAAATGCATATATCTTCACAGTAAAGTCAAAGTTATATACTTAGTAAAGATATGAGCATTACGGAAGAGTTATTGATTATGTAATGAGTTTAAAGAAATTTTGTAAAATGTCCAAAATGGTATGTCTCCCTCGATGCTCTTTTTCATTCATTTTTTTTGTTTTGGGTTTTTTTCATGTTTAGTTCTTGTTTCTTTTATGTGAATTTTTGCTTGTTATCTGTTGCAATAAAATTAAAAATAATATATATATGAAAACCCAGCCAGGTAGGTTTAACCCTTTGCAACAATGTAAGGAGACAAGTAGTAGTCTGTTAGTGAGAAATACTCACTGCTGGTGCCGCCTATAGGGCCTGCGGGAGAACTTGCTCACATTCAATACGACAGATCTGCAGGAAACACTTAGAAGCCAGCCATTAATGCTATTGCTCTAGGTGTCTGTCTACCTGTGCTTTATGGCAATGGCCAGTCAGCAATGTTATCAGTTTCAGAGGAAGGAAGTTCTTCTTCCCACCAGCTTCAGGCAAAAAAAAAAAAGCCAGCTCAGTCTTGTAAACAGTGGGAGACTTATGTCAAGCAAGAATTATTTGCAGATGACAAGGCAGAGAAGCATTACACAGAAGGCAGGCAATAGGCAACAAATAGGTGGGGTCAGGGGTCATTTCGTAGAAAAAGAGCAGGAGGAACTCATTAGCATAACTCATTAGCCTATGCCACACCCCTTGACATCACTGGAAGTGTGTCGTTAGCATAAGTGATTTGCATATGCCACACCCTGACGTCACCTATCCTGGCTGTTTTGGACCCAATCCTGGCCATTCAGGCCCAAAATTGGGCCCAAAATGGCCAAAAAGGGACTGAAAATGGCCAAAAAGGGGCCCCAAATGGTCAGGATCGGGCTGCTGCTGAATGGAAGAGTGACCCACCACCCATCAGAGGCCCGATCCAGGCCGTTTCGGCCCCAATCCAGGCTGAAACGGGCCCAAAAGAGTCGAGAGTCAGGTGGGCAGGGCCACCTGACATGTGACCTCCTTGGGGAACTGCCAGAACTGCATTTCTGTGTGTTCCCCCTTGAAATGAGCCCTGGGTGGGATGATTTTTGAGAAAGGAGTATACTTCTACAGGGATGCTTAGAAGTGCACTGAAGATCCCCAGCAATCTGAAAGAACTACAGTTCCCGAGGTAGTTTTGGGAGGAAACCAGAATGGCCGTGGCCGAGCAGCAGAGAATATGCTTTTCATACAGAAGGTCCCAGGTTCAATCGCTACTATTTCCATGTAAAAAAAGGCATCAGACCCTAGGAAGCCACCTGTCAGAATAGACAATACTGTCGTATAGGTTTGAACCATAAACCCAGTGTCACAGAAAGGTGAACAACAAAAGCAGGACAACTTTGAGTTTGTATCACGGCCGAGCACCATCAACCAAAATGATGCACTTGCTAAACTTCTCACTAGAAGTCCTGTCCATGCAAAGCTGAGTTCAGATGAACATGTATCAACTATGCAGGAAGGAGGGCTTACTCACTCAACAAAAAATGGGTTCATCGACCACTGTTGGGCAGCTGCCTGGCATGATAAAAGATCAGTTGCACACATTCATCATGCCAACCGATTGTTGTAATTAACACATGGAAAGTGTCATACACAGATTACTAACCAAGGCCAACCCTGCTTACCTTCTCACCTGGGCTATCCAGGTCAGGGCACGTATCCCACTGGAGGCTTTAAAAAGAAACCAGAAAAGATGTTCTCATAGATCTCCAGTGGCTCATCTGATTGGGCCTTCAAAATTTCATGCAGAAGGACTCAAATCAGGGACCAGCATCCTAGGAGCAATCTGCAGTATCGGAATCCCTGATCTCACCTCAGGTAGAACAAACCGATGTGCGATTCATATTTTTTGGCAACAAGAAACCCAGAACTTGCTAAACCACTCCAGAACTCTGCATAAGAAAATTGGGCTGATTCCTACCAGAGCCCTAAACGTCTTTTTCTGGATCCCCCTCCCCTCAGCAAGAAAATCCACAGGCAGGGGAACTAAGCAGCCATATCCTCTGGCTGCTTATGGTCTGTCAAGTGACACCCCTGGGGACTCTGACTGGCAAGCATTAATTCAGATGTAAATAATAGATGTGACTTTTGTTGCAAAACACCTGGACACCCCCTTAACTCATAAGGCCTGGGTCAAATTTTGCCTCCGCCACAAAGTCACAAGGCCTCCTTAGGCAAGTCACACACTTTCAGTTCTCCCTCTCCCAATTTGCAACATGAGTGTAATAGTACAGAAATGGTAATATTGCACAGTTGTGTAAGGATTCTTGAGATATAATAAGCAGACATCTTGCACTGCCTCAAAGGCTATCAAGTTTTTATTGTTGTATAAGTTTTCATGGACTAGGGGCACTTCATTAAATGTATACAGCAGGTCATCAGTAGACAGATTCCATAGATATATAGAGATAATGAGGTTATAGAGGGGGGAAGTTGTTAAAAACAGGGTCAAAGCGAGGCCGTAAAATGCAGGAAATACAAGGCAAAATGTAATTATGTAAAATTCAAATGTAATTAAGAAATGTACAGCATGATCAATGACACAATAGAACTAACTGGTGAAAATGCATCTCTCCTAGTTTTACTAAGCTTGTGAATGCCTGTCAAGCATTCACGAAGCTGCAGGATTCTTGGGTCTATCAAGGTCAGGATTGTCAACTCTGACTGGCAGCTCCAGGATCCCAGGTAAAGCCACAACTGTCTGATCTTCTTTACTGCCGATACCAGGGATTGAACCTGGGACCCTCTGCATGCAAAGCCGATGCTCTATCCCTGAGCCACAGCCCCTCCCCTCCAGCAATGACTGGAGAATCTGGAGTCTTTGCTAAGTCCTCAGGAGCTGGTGTCAAGCTTCCTGATTAATTCTAATTCAGCAGTTTTATGCTGGAGTCTCCCTTTGAAGTGATTTTGCTGGAGAAGAGGAACCAGTCTCCCAGGAAGGATGCAGTTACCACTCTGGTTTCTGCTTATTGCCGGTTTTAATGTCAGATTTATGTACGTGAAGTGCTTTCAACTCAGAGGAATAACACTCCGTGAATATTAAGGATCACTATTATTATGAGGAGGAAATAAGTACGCTGCGTTGTTATAATAGGGATGGGAGAATATCCCAGTTCGAAGCATATTGAACTGTTCTTGCTGTTGAGAAAGCCAAGCCATCTCTTTTAAGCGAACAGACAACTTCAAATGCGAGAGAAAGGTGCCAAATGCCTGCCGTTTGTTGAATTGCTTTGCTTCTTGCTTGGGCAGAGCCATAGTGTGAGCAGGACAAACATTTGTTAATTGCTACCCAAACACACACCATGTGCAAGACTCATCTGCTGGCATTCCAACAAATGTTTGCCCCCAGATACCATATGGCCTGTGGTCTTAAGCACAACCCTCGGTAATTCTCCTCCCTGCCAATGGCAGAACACATACATACATTCAGGTTCCAGGTTCAATTCCCAACCTACTTGGTTAACAGGATCTCAGTTCGAAAGGAAGGGCCCCTGCTTTAAAAGATTCACTGGTAGGTACCAGCCAAGAGAAGAGAGGACAGGACAGGACAGGACAAATTAACCATCTCTCTATAAAGCACGTTCATATATGTAGAAGATCGGGTATGCTGTCATTTCTTCAAAGCCAAAAACAGTCTGGGTGCAGTTTTTAGCTTCTTGAAAATCAAAGTTTCCTTTTTTTAAAAAGAAAGTTTCTAGTCCTTACACTGCAAAGATATGCTTGAAATGTCAACTATCATAGAGGAAGCTTGATAAGATTTCAATTGGCTGGACGGCCACACATAGTTCCTTAATCCTTTCCCCGGGACTACCAAAAGCAGAATTATGCATAAGAAATCATGCAAACGGTCAACCTGAAAAATATATGCTGGTCACAGAAATCCGGATTGTCTCTTTTCAGAATCCCTCTCTCATTTTCTGTTTTATCCAAGATCAAGTGTAGGAGCACCCTGACCTGGATAGATTAATAGGACCTTGCTTAGTAATTGGATGAGAGACCTTGAAAGAAGACCAGCGTTGCAGAGACAGGCAATGGCAAACCACCTCTGTTAGTCTCTTGCCTTGAAAACCCCACCAGGGGTCGCCGCAAGTCAGTTATGACTCGACAGCACTTCCCTCTCCAAGAATGGGAACAGGGAAACATCTGACACTGTAAGCAAGAGGAAGCTGAGTCGATGCTTTGCAACAGCCACATTTAACAAAACAGAAGCGGACAGTCCACTGCAGAGGACTCTCCTGGCGTTCCACAATGATGCAAAACCGAATTATTCAAAAAGGCTTTTTACTCATATAGGACAGCTGTATTGTAGAGAGGAGATCAGATGATCCGCTAATGAGTTAGGAACCTTAGGGCGAAGCTACAAGTGACGAATGACACTTGAACGGCAAGTGTATTTCTCCCTGTTCACTTGCGGTCCACTCAATCCACTTGCTGTTCAAATGTCATTCGTCACTTGTAGCTTGGCCCTCAGACTTTACCACTATGTTGTATTGGATTCCTGCTAATACTATGTCTTTGTGAACTTGTATCCACGGCTTTTTTTCTGGGAAAAGCGGTGGTGGAACTCAGTGGGTTGCCAGCACAGGGGGCAACTCTTGGCAGGAGGTGGTGCCCCTGGTACCCCATGTGCATGCTCCCAGGGCCAATGATGTCACTTTGGGTCAGCTGGAACAAGGGGGGAGTTTTTAAAGGTTTAAACTGCCGTCGGCAAAAATGGACACATGGTCGGTGGCCGGCCCCCTGATCTCCAGACAGAGGGAAGTTTAGATTGCCCTCCATGCCACTCCAGCAGCACAGAGGGCACTCTAAACTCCCCTCTGTCTGGAGATCAGGGGGCGGGGCCACTGACCATGTGTCCATTTTCAAGAGGTTCCAGAACTCCGTCCACCATGTTCCAGCTGAAAAAAAGCCCTGCTTGTATCTATTTAACCTATGGCATTGTTTATGGAAATGTTCCTGATATTGACTGTACTAATCTCACATTGTGTAATCCGTCTTGAGTCTCAGTGAGAAAGGCGGACTACAAATGACATAAATAAATTAATTAAATAAATAAACCAATCTACTCCCTCAACTTTCTATTTCAGGCTGCAGATACCCTCAAACCGTATTCTGACAATCATTTCCAAGGACAAGAGCCATCCCCCCCCCCCAAAAGGTTAGGACACAAAGAACCAGTTGCATGTACTGGAACAGCCTTATGATGCACCACAGCAAAGCAAATTAAAAGGAGGATAAGCAGCAGCGTGTCAAAATCCTCCCTTAGAGCACAGCAGAAGGTATGCACAACAAGCTCTCTGGGAACTTAGTATGGACAAGCCTTTTCCTGTGGCTACCGTGTCGTGTAATGAGAAAGATCTAGCTCAGAGCAGCTAAGTGTGAACCCTGTTTATTGGCATCTACAAATAATTACAATGCTAGCTAACCCCCCCCCCCCCGCCCCCCACTGACATCTCTCTATTTTGCCAGTTTTCCGTGGGCTTCAAGTTCCATACCTACATTTTCATGCTGCATGCACAAGACGCAGTCACTTCGTAAACACCACATATGGGAGGCTCAGACCTTTGCCTCTCCTACTGGGTTTTCTGCTCATTAATCAGCACAGCTTAATGGAGCTGTTCCTTCAAACAGAATAAGCCAGAGCCCTCATTAAGCAGAACCGTACAAGTGCTTTCTGGGAGGAAAAATAACAGTTGCTAACTCATGCTGTAGCCGGGCCTAGAAAACACAAACCTAGGGTGCAGGGTAGAAAGAGGCAGCCGCTGCCCACCCCTGAGCTTCTCCACTGTTCAGAGAATGGCAGAGACACAAAAGTTTGGTCAAAGAGAGGAGGTAGGGCCTACTCAGTAGTAGAGCACTTCTAAAGCAGGACATGCATTCCTGACTTAGACACACTCTAGACAATTGTTGAGGGGCAATTCTTTCCCTCCCCCAATGGACTGACAATAAGAAGCATAGGCCAGAAGAATCAAGGCTATCCACCCAAACTCCCTGCTTACCTGGCAGGATTGTTCCACCAGCAGCTCCATCAAAGATGAATCTAAGCAGCCCCAAAAAATTGTTGCTGCTTGTCCATCCCCCTGCCCCATGATTCTACCACCAGCCCTGTCCTAAGGAAGTGTACTTCTTATTCTGATCAGGTCCATTCTGCCCTTCTCCCAAGCCTGCATAAGACAAGGTTGGTTGCACAGCTTTTCAAGCATCTGTGAAACTCAGCACAAGGGGGATGCCTTCCCCCAGAGTTCAGAGCCCACAGCCCTGATGGCCCTTAGAGGCATTTAAGAGAGCCTCCAAAGCTCACCAAACACCGGATCATAGGGGGGGACAACGGCAGGAGAGGGCTACCAAATTCATTACCGGCTGAAACACCAGGATGCTCGACTGCTGATGTGATTCAGCAGGTTCTTAGGACAGACCCCCCCCCACCTCAGGTCTTCGCTGTGGGGAAGAGAGTCAGAGGCAAGGACAAATGCCGGTCAGCCAAAATGTACAGCTCCCTATAATGAGGCAACCCAGTTTTATTCTCTCCTCCACCCCATGAGGTGGTTTCTTGGCCGAGCATGGTTTTAATCCCAGACCTCAAGCCTAGAGTTCCATCTGCTGTGTCACGATGGCCCTTGCCAGTGAAAATGCAATTCCATTTTGCTAATTGCTACAGCTCCTAATGCCTGAAACTGGAGGAGGAGAATACGCAGAAACCAAACAGCCTCGACGAAGCAGGGAGGACAACCTTGTCGACCCCAAAGGGATAACTAAAAGCATCTGGAGAGAGAGAGCACAAGATAGGATTGGATTTTTTTAAAAAAGACTACTTTGAACCCCAGTTAGCATTTTTGCTCCAGCTGCTGTCCTAGGAATATCATTTCAGAATTCTATGCCTCTAACAAGGCCTCAGGGGACAGGCACCTGGCAGGAACTGAGAGAAGGCTACAGTTTGAATGAGCTGGCCTACGCTTCCAGCATAGATCTGGGTTTCTGAGTGGATTCCTCTTTAGCCGTGCTTGCAAAGCCATCAGCAACAGAGTTACTGCTGTGGAATTAGCAAAAGCCAACCATCTGAAAGGCAGAAGTTTCCCAGAAAACCAGTGCTCCAGGAACTCCCATGAGCAGAGAGGACCCTAAGGTGCCCCCACCTTCTGCCATGGCATCCTCAGCCAAATACAAGACCCCCGATTAATCAGCATGTTTCACAATCAAGGCTATTAGTCTAAACTTGGGGGGGGGGGAACAGGACCTAGAAAACATCAGAAAACCAACCCAGAGAAAGCCCTGCTTTAGGCTTGTCAATAATAATGTCAATAACAAGTCCCAACAAGGACCAGATACTTTTCTTACAATCCTGCCAGATGGAGCAAATCATCGGCCCTTGAAATGGGTGTGCAACTGCCAAGCCCAAAGAGGCATTGCACCATTTGCCCTGGTTGCCACAGTCCTGGGTCACCCACATGAACTTGGAAAGCATGCATCTCCAATTCAAAGCACAGATGTGCACAGCATGTATACAAGACTGTCCGCTCGCCCGGCTGGCCTTGTCAGCCCTGCAAGAACACACATGAAGTTGCCTTATACTGATTCAGACTCTTGGTCCATCAAGGTCAGTACTGTCTACCCAAACTGGCGGCCGCTCTCCAGGGCAGAGGTCTTTCCCATCACCTCCTCTCTGATCCTTTTAGCTGGTGATGCTAGGGATTGAACCTGGGACCTTCTGCATGCCAAGCAGATGCTCTTCCTCTGAGCCACAGACCCCCCCCCCTATTATGGAAGGTTTCCTTAATATTTCTCGCCACCCACCCCTTTGCTATGGAAGAGGGCAATTTCAGAAGCTTGGAACAGCTGTCAACACTGACAGCACAACTTTTCCTATAAGCGTTCAGCCATATCAAGAGGACCTTCTTGCAAAGTGTTTTCTTCCCGAACAGCTCTTAAATGCCCAGGAATGTTTCTGCCCTGCTTCTATTTTTTAAAATTATTATTATTATTTGGAACCATATTAAAATTAATAAATCTAACAGAAAACCGAAGGCGGCCATTTTCCTCCCCCCTGAGTCCAGCGTCGTCCTGCCCCTGCCACAAGGCCCCCAACAGAATAGCCAGGCACAAGACAGTTATTGTCTTCTAACACCTGTGCATCATCGCAAGACATGTTTATATGGAGACGACTGCAGAGCTGCAAGACTTCTACAGCCATTCTCATCCAACCCAGACTCAAAGATAACAGATGTTTTCAGGTAAATGTGTCTGAGGTTCAAGGAGGCTTTTTTGTGGTTAGGCCAGCTGGAAAGCTGACCCCCCCCACCCCCACCAACTCTAACCTGCAGCATATGCAAGGGGCCCCACA
Source organism: Eublepharis macularius (assembly GCF_028583425.1). Taxonomy (NCBI): domain Eukaryota; kingdom Metazoa; phylum Chordata; class Lepidosauria; order Squamata; family Eublepharidae; genus Eublepharis; species Eublepharis macularius. Next base: position 23,075,958 of record NC_072802.1, read on the forward strand.
CAGCAAACAACACTATGAAAAAATAAATGTTAGGACATCTCAGGTCCACGCAAAGCTTCAGTGCACCTCACATTGTGAGTCTGAGGTCATGCCATAGACTGCTAGGGCCATGTGAATACACTCTCGCTCAGGATTCAAAACAGTACGCAGGCAGCATTTGGCCACACAAAAGGCAGGAGTGACTCTTCTAAAGCCCTTGATTATCACACCCCACCCTTACCTGCAGAGGCCAGAACATGGAGGAACTCCACGAAGCGAACCTCTTGTCAGGTCTAGAGAATCCAGCCCCATATCCGAGCCAGCACAGTGATGTCTATTGTCAAATGCAAATTGAAAATGACACACACGGTGGATAAGCCTTGTATTTTCGGACGGGCACACCAAGAACGCTTGGGGATTGCGAGATCGCAGGTTAAACCCAGAAACTGCCCCACCTTATCAGGGCTCAGAAGATTTTTAGCCAGAGAACACACCATGGAGAGAGGTAATGCCGTGCACATAAGCCAGGTCCCAAAACACTCCAGCCAAGTCTTCTCGGGTTGCTCTGAGGCAGCAGGTCAGGGGGTGAGAGGCGGGAGACTAACCACCCAGAAGAGTCCCAGCTGCCCCAGACATCCACGGCCATTTCTTTCACCTCCCTTTGCAAACCAGCTGCTGTCATCATAAACTTTATCAACTCCAGCACCGGGACAGAAAGCTGCTGCTTTCACACAGGCTGAATATTGCACTTTCGGGATCGTTTGCAAGTGGATTTCCCCCTTTCACACAGTAAAATCCAGTTGCAACGTGCAGCCACGATCTAGTGAAGCTGCCCGACCCTGTTGAGAAGGGGGCTGGATTTTTCGACCGTGCCCCAAGCTCCACGGCTGACGCGAGCAGGGGATCTGCCAAAGGGGATCGGCTCTGAAATCTCCTGTGGCAGAGGAAGGAGGCAGCCGCCGCCAGCCTAGCCTAGCCTGCCTCCCTCCCCACCCTCGAAGCGTGCCGGCAGCCCCGCAGGGAAGGGCAGCCCCGCGAAGGAGCCGCGGCGCGGGGAAGCCGAAACGACTCCCGACTTGAGCACTCCGGACCGGCGGTTGACGCCTGGGAGGGAAAACTTGTTCCGCCCGGGGCTCCCTGGCCCTGCACCTGCCCTACCGCTTGGCTCCAGCTGCGAGGCGGGACGCCCACCGAGGGGCCCGGCGCTTCCGAAGGGGATCGGCGGCGCGGAAGGGGGGATCGGGGCCGGCAAGGCTGGCGGGGCGCGCCCAAGAACGGGCCAGCTGAGCGCGCTAAAAACTCGCGGCCGGCGCCCGAGAAAGAAGCAGCCGCCGCCCCCCGCTGCCAGCAAACTCTGCTCTGCAAAAGCAGCGCGGCGAAGGGCCAGGCCCGGGGCGGCGGGCGGCGGGAGCCCTCTGCCGAGGGGGCGCCGGCAAGGCCACTCGGGCCCCCCGCGAGCGCACGGCTCTGCTGCCTTTCAGGCGGCGCGACTCGACACCGTCCCCCGGCGCTGCCTCCCGCCGGCACAGCCCCAGCTCCCCTCCCCTGCCGCCTTCGAGCCAGCCGGCCGGCCGGCAGAAGTCCTCGGCAGCGCCCGAAGGAGCTCGGCCAGGCGTGCCCTACGTGTCCCCTCCGCGCCCAGTTCGGCGGAGGCGCCTCCGGGCCGGTCTGCCAGCGCGGGACCGCGAGAGGGTCAGGCCGCCTCTCCGCGCCGCCTGCGGGCCCTCCCGCCAAGGACTGACCGCCGCCCTCCCCGCCCGTCCAGGACTCGTCCTTTCCACCACCTACCAGCCGGTGCGAGGAGCCTCCGCGCCGCCTCCGCCGCCACCGCCGCCGCCCGGCTGTCATCTTGCTGGAGGCGCGGAGAGGAGGAGCCGGCGCCGGGCGCAGAGAGCGCGGAGCTGCCGGTCGGGGAGCGTGTGCGGGAGGGAAGGAAGGAAAGCAGGCGAGCGGGGAGGGAGGGAGGCGAGGCCGGCCCGGCCGAGGGGAGGAGAAAGGGAGGGAAGGGAGCCGGAGCCGCGCGCGCACGCCCGGCCGCCGCCTCCGCCTCCCCTTGGCGGCGCCTCCTCCCGGCGAGGGCGCAAGGCGGAGCGCCCCGTTCCAAGCGCGCCCCGACGGACGGACAATGGCAGCGGGCCAGGGAGCCGGCCGAGGGGCCGCCCTCCACGTGCGAGGGCGGCCGCTAGAGGGCCTGGGGGGACAGCGGGAGGCGGCCGGGAGCCCGAGCCCGGGCGAGGCTTCCAAGGGCCGGCGTGAAACGCGGAGAGGCGGCGGCGCTTTGGCTGCGCGCCCGACCGCGGAGCTCTTCCTCTTTCGCCCCTCTGCTCATTCCGAACGGACTCCTTACCGCTGATGCAGAGGCCCGGAGAAATCGCTTCGTCTGCCCTGGACGACCTCTGTGGTGGGCGAAATCTGCGCGGGGAGGCTTCCGAAAGTCTTCAGGGCTCTCTGCGCATTTCTGACCAGTGTTTTGATTAACCGACCGGGCATGCAGCGGAACGTTCACGTCAGCGCAATGGCCAAATTTTATGAAACCGATCTGAACACAGCGGTTTGCTGTTGCACGGTCTCCCCCCCCCCCCCGGCCCCGCAATAAACATTTTTGCTGTTTATTTAAAATGCCAATACATTTTAGGCACCAAGGCCTGGCTGACACGTATAGGAAAACGTGGGTGGTCGAGCCTTGAGGTGGTAGAATGGACTATACCACTTCAGAATGCAGGTTGTGAATTTCAACTATGAATAATAGTTTCAGGTCGGCATGAGTAGAAGAGCAAGATTCAGGTCCAGTAGCACCTTAAAGACCAACTCGATGTTCAGAGTATGAGCTTAGAAGCCTCGACTCTCAAAAGTTCATGCCTTGGAAATCTAGTTACTCTTTACCATGCAACTCCTTGAAAGTGGAAAGCAAGGAGAAAGCCCCCCCCCCCTTCACTTTCTGTGTCAGTTTTCTGATTGCAAGGAATTCTTAACATAGGGCAGCATTTCAAATAGTGACCCTCCATTATCCTCGCTTGGAATCTGAAATGTGCCTGATACTGTTTTTACTAAGCTGGTACTGTGTAATCCGCCTTGAGTCTCAGTGAGAAAGGTGGACTATAAATGACATAAAATAAATAAATAATTGAGGTAAGCAATTCAACTTCATTGCTACTTCACTAGCCTGCACGTGTGAACTGGATTTAAAATCTTAATTTTGTTCCTTGCGGCCCCTAATGTCGTTTAGGTCAAAACTACTTAAAGGACAGTCAAATTTGAACGCGGTTGTAAATGAGTCCTCTGATGTGGCTCTCGCTCCGTCCAGATTTTTGATACCAACATATTTTAGACCGGCCTATTTTGTTTTTCACAAGTGCATCGATCCCCAACCGCAGGAGAAAGGCTGCAAAACTATAAGGGGTCTGTGGGAATTCAATTTTAGGCTTAAAGATACATTACAAGGGATGCTGAGAATTCAGGACTGGATTGCCGACATACGATTGAGCTGCTGTGGCATTGCCGAAGGGGCCAGTTCACATGAAGCTGCCTCATCCTAAGTCAGCCCTAATTGCTTGGAGTCAGGATACCATCTGCTTCCATATGTGCCTGCCCGTTGGGTGAGGCCTTCAGAGGCCCTGCTCTGTTTCCCAGCCAAGCTACAAGTGATGCCTGACACAGGTTGGACACTTGTCAGCTTCCCTCAAGTTTTGATGGGAAATGTAGGCATCCTGGTCTTACAGCTGTAAAACTAGGATGCCTACATTTCCCATCAAAACTTGAGGGAAGCTGACAAGTGTCCAACCTGTATCAGGCGTCACTTGTGTCTTTTCTTAGAAATGTGATCTGGAGCAATTAACACATGAAATGAAAGATGTTGCCTTATACTGAGTCCAAACATGGCCCAACAAGGACAGAACTACCTACACTGACTGGCAGTGACTTTCCAGAGTCTCAGCACAGGGTGTTTCACATCACTGCCTACCTGATCTTTTCAATCTCCATGGAGAATTGCATCAGAGCCCATCCCTTACACCACAGCCAAAACTATGGAGCTTTCAGCTTCTGCTCATGGATATGAACAGGTCGCCTGCCCACCCTCCGGGCCATCAAAAGCATAGACACTTTCTCCACTTGGATCTGGTTCTGGTTAATGGCAAATGTTACTAGAATATAGAATGGCAAACTTTAATATTAGAGTATATATTGCCCTGCATTTCTCCCCACTGGGGGCCTGAAGTGGCTTACGATATTGTCCTCCCTTCCTCCATTTTATCCTCACAACAACCCTGTGAGGTAGGTGTGACTGGCCCAAGGTCACCCAGCAAGTGTTCATGGCAGAGTGGAGTTTCGAACCTGGATCTCCTGGATCCCAATCAGACACGCTTACCACTACCATGCAGAGGTCTTCTTTCTCTGTACATATTCCAGAGGACATTTATCTTGGGCATCTTCCATGCTGGTTTCAGCAAGACTGAGTCAAAGCAGACTTCAGCCTTGTAATGTGGCCAATCTATGAGCAATGCAAAGCAAAATTTATTGCAAACGAATAAAGGATTATAACTCTAAAATCATACTGCGCTGTTAAAATGAAGCCCGGCTGATGGCTCCCTTCTAATAATCACAAATGTGCAGGATAACACACACACACACACAAAAACCCGGCTGTTCAGTATATTTCTATTGTCTAGTTGGCAATTTTTTTTCTTTTTGACTAGAAGGAAGGAAAGAAGAAAGGGAAGGAAAGAAAGAAAGAAAGAAAGAAAGAAAGAAAGAAAGAAAGAAAGAAAGAAAGAAAGAAAGAAAGAAAGAAAGAAAGAAAGAAAGAATACAAGCACAAAACAGTCACACAGCATGGGAGATCATGCATTCTACAACTGGCAGGGCTTTCGCAATACGGAGAAAAATTCTCAGCACCTAGAAATGTAACACAAATCTCTCTTTCTCTCACTTTGTAATTAAGATTTGCTTTTGTTTTGAAAGGTATTACAGACATCAAAAGAAGCCTTCTTATTGGAAAGCGTCGACACCAAACACCTTTCTGTACTTTCTTGAATTTGCAAGTGTTCTTTCAAGTACACCTGTTTGGGTGCAGTCCTCTGAAGGGAGTGTCAGTCGGGGAATCCCCCTCCTGATTCAGGGGGAAAGATAACAGCAACTTCCATGCTGGATGTCCGCTTGAGTTGCATTCCTGAAGCAGTCCTGCACACTGGATCCATCTGTTGCCTTGGATTTGCTGTGGGCAGGATAGCAACCCCGTTCTTTTGCATGTGATTCATATATTTAGGAGAAGTAAATGCTATGGTACTTGCTGAGCTTTGTCCATACATGCAGGAGAATATGGTGAGATGAAGTACAGGAGCCAATTGGCTCCTTTTTTTTTTTACAGATAAATTGAGATATCTGAGGGCCTGGCTTAGATCAGGGCTGCAAAGAGTTAATAAGGTTGGTCATCCCTTCACCCCATGTCATTTTTACACAGTCAGTAACCTCACTTGAACTGCTATACCCAGGCACCTTGCGGGAATTTGTATGTCTAACCCAACAGAGTAAATAGCACCCCAAAGAGGAAGGCACTGAGACTGTAAAAATGTTATATGGGGAAGAAATACCCTCCATCCTTGATACCAGAACTCGGATCCAGATTTCTTACCAGGACTCTGTTCCACATCTCCGTCTATAACTGTTGCTTCTTCCCCGCCACCGCCAACAAGCCAGGAAATCTGTTTACAAATATTTTGCTGTCTCATGATACTTTGGTCCTGCAATGACAGTGGTCTGGGGTGGTAGATCACATTTTGGAATGCTTTGCTAGAATGAAAAACTCCGTGCAAATAGAAAACTAGGTCATAAAGGAGTAGACGGAGCTAGAACTTTTCCCCCATGGACTGCTTATTTGTTGTAGCGGAGCAAGAAAGCACACTAAAATGGTATGTTTCCCATCTGCAGTCTCAAATGATACTGTACTGCCTCCAGATTCAGCTGCATTCTGCTGCCCATGTAAAACCAAGCCTTAGACTGTGCCACTTCAAGCTGATGATCAGATTGGGTGGGAGCGATCCAAGTCTGAATGCTCCCTTTTTGGAGAAACCTCTCCCTTGCCAGGATGAAGAAGCCTAGGCTACATGCTTTCCCGTATTGTAATTGTCTAGGGGCATGAGACCTTTTTTTATGGGACTGCATCCTAAACTCAACCTTCCACCTGCAGGCTGAAGTAACACAACCCAGGAAAAGCTTTACCACTTGATTCCGCTGCCTTGTTTCTTTTCCCCCTATGTACCAGTGAGTACCATCACTGAAAAGTCCTGGTTCTTTTACTGGGCAACTCACAGTGCAGCCCTATGAAAAGTTACTTCACTCTAAGCCCATTGAAATAAAGAGTGATAAACTGGAGTGACCCTGTGTAGGATTGCATGGTCAGTATCTGATTGGATAAATCAATGATATTCCACCTTCTTGTGACTAATTTAGATGACCTATTAAAAAGAAAGAGGTTTCAACAGTCCCCCACCTGGAATCTATAAGCAAGATATAAGATCTGTTGATTTTTGTAAATGACTGGAAACAGCAAGCTATGTAGAACAATGTGCAGCTACAAATTGATCTGGAAGAGCAAAAGGGCTAAGGATCGTACTCTTGTTTGCCTGGCACTTTCCAACCCCACAGGACATACCTAAACAACCCTTTACAGTAGAAGGATCAAAATAATTAATTGCCATCTGTTCCAAAATTATTTTACTTCATTTTTACCTGCCTTTCTCTCCAAGGGGGACCCAAAGTGGTTTACGTCATTCTCCTCTTCTCCATTTCATCCTCGCAATGAACTTGTGAGGTCGGTTAGGCTGGGAGTGTGGCAGGCCCAAGGTCATCCAGCGAGCTTCCGTGGCAGAGTGGGAGTTCGAACCTGGGTCTCACAAATCCAAGTCCGACACTTTGAATGCTACACTGCCCTACACTATACTAGTTCATCATTCAATCCAAGATGATGAGTTTCACACATCGCACAAGGCAAACCTGGGTTTGCCACCCCCAAGTGGACACTGCAGGGAGCTGCAGCCCAGATAGCAGGAGTTGGGAAAGACCTTCTCTGCTTGAGATCCTGGAAAGCTACTGTAAGTCTCTGTAGATAATAATGAGGGTGGTGGTGTCAGTATGAGGTTGTTTTATATGCATGATACAGACCATGGGTGCCAAATGTGTTAATAATAACAACATTCGATTTATATACCGTTCTTCAGGACAACTTAACACCCACTCAGAGCAGTTTACAAAGTATGTCATTATCCCCACAAAAATCACCGCGTGAGGTGGGTGGGGCTGAGAGGGCTCTGAGAGAGCTGTGACTGACCCAAGGTCACCCAGCTGGCTTCAAGTGGAGGAGTGGGGAATCAAACCTGGTTCTCTAGATTAGAGTCCCGTTGCTCTTAACCACTACACCAAACTTGTTGAATTTTGAGAACAGGTAGTGGGCACCACAGCAAGATGGCTACCGTAGGAGGGAACCAATTACAAAATGGCTGCCATGGGTAGACAGAGTGATCACAAAATACTGGGAGATTCAACAAAAGGCTAGGAAGTTTCAAGCCAAGCATCTGCCCATAATGGTAAAAAAAGGGTGGAAAACCACAATAGGAGGAGGAAAAACAGTCAAGTAATCAGGGCTCATTTTGAGGGGGAATGCAGTTCCGCCAGTTCCCCAAAGAGGTTACACGTCAGGTAGCCCCACCCACTTGACTCCCGGCCATTTTGGGCCCGTTTCAGCCTGGATTGGGGCCAAAACGGCCCAGATCGGGCCTCTGACAGGTGGTGGATCTTTCTCCCACTCAGAAGTGGCATGATCCTTACCATTTTGGGCTCCTTTCAGCCATCTTCAGCCCCTTTTTGCCATTATGGGCCCAATTTCAGCCCTGAATGGCCAGGATATGCTAATGAGTTATGCTAATGAGTTCCTCCAGCTCTTTTTCCATGAAATGACCCCTGCAAGTAATAAACAGGGATATAAGTAGTTTTCTAATACATTTAAAGTAATCAATTATTGAAAATCTAATATCTGTTTTATCCTTTTTCTTTCAAAGGAGCTGAGAGGAAGATGTGAGAAGATCATCCAAACAGTAAACATCCAAGGTAAGTATCCACAAAAGTCAAAATGCGTATAGTAAAGTCTTATCTCTTTCCTTCTGTAGGTGATGCCAGGAAGCCAGACTGCCCTCCAGGGCAAGGAACCCTTCCGCCCAACACAGAGCCGGCAACAGGACTTGGTGTTTTGTCGGCTGGACTTCTTCAGGGGCGGTTTAAGGGATCACCTCATGATTCAATCCATACAGCATGCTCTAGAGACCCCCATTACACTGTATGAGAAGAGATTTTCAGTAAAGACTGTACACTTTTGCAGCTGGCAATATCTGGTTTGGCAGTTTCATATTGTTTACATAGCATGATCTGTATTTGTAAGCACTTTCATACTTATTTAGGAATTCATTTAATTAAAGCATAAACACTACTTATATCCATATTTATTACTTGACTGTTTTCCCTCCTCCTATTGTGGTTTTCCACCCTTTTTTGCTTTTGTCTGTTGTAGCAGGTGCCCCTTTGGGGATATTCCCCCCATTATGGTGGCAGCTGTTTCCGAACGGGTGCTCCATGCAGACACAAACAGCGACGCCTCCTGGGCTCTTTGGAAGCAACTTATGGTCCAGCAAAGTGGAAGAAAACCAGGACTGGCTCTTTGCCTTGGGGAAGGCAAGTTTTGGGAAAGACGCATGTGGATGCCAGCAAACACATTGCTGAGTACCGTGGCACCCATGGACATCTTGTTTGGGATCACTGATATAAACATCTATATCAGTGGCATTATTACTTGGTAAACAGTTACCACTTCCATCTGGGTCGAATCCACATTACTCATTCTAAGTCGCATGTTCCCCGCATTCCCCACGCAATCCCGAGTGCCGGTCACATTACCTCATTAAACAGACGCATTTCATTCGCATTTCTCCTGAATATGTGGTCACAGGTTTTCAACGGGAGTTTCATGGTGGCCGTGAACGGGCCAATGCGCAATTTATGCGGTTTTTTTAAAAACCACCCCCTTCCTGTCTCTCCGGCTGTTCCGAGAGTTCCTATTGGCTGATTCAACTTGCAAGTGCTCCGTAGTCTGCAAAAGACTGTTTTTGACTTCATAGTATTGGATTTATTGATTATGCTGTTTCTGAATCAAATCTGGTAGTTTGAAAAATCATTTCGGGGTGAATCCATCCTCAGAACGAACTCGCGAAACTTCCTTTTTAACTATTTTTTATTTATTTTTTTTATATTACTGTAATATCGAAATTACGAAATATCGAAATAATGACACTCCAAGGAAGTGAAACTTCAGTAAAATTCAGGCACTGAACTGTCCTGCATAGGAAATGCCCACGAAAGCTTCCCACATGCTTCCAAATTTCCAAAAAAGAAACGGGAGAGAGCCATCAGTGCTGTCAGTGGGGGAAAGAGAGGCATCATTATCTTCAATGATGTTTCTTTATAAGGCAAGATTGAAATAATGGAAAAGTGCGCTCAAATTTTTTTTAAAAAATGGGCGGGAAAAAAAGGTCCCGCCCAAAAAAGCGGTTTTCGAGCGGCCGTGTGACCGGAGGGACGCGCGAGAAAGACGGATTGGAAGCAGGAATGTGAACGAAGAGGAAAAAATTGCGGATTGGAGGCAAACGGAAGATATCCAATAAACATGCGGGTAATGGGTGAATGTGGATTCGACCCTGGTCTCTTGCATAAAGAAGGCTTTGTAGACATAGGATGAGCAAAGGTTGAAATCACATGAGTGATGCTGTTGTTGTTGTTGTTTCCCCTAGGAACCCATTGGATCAACCAGCGGGGAGGCCCAGCAGGATATTCATTTGGACAGGCCTCTGTTTAAAGGACACTCTTCTTTGTTCACATAGCTGAGTAACAATCTCAAAGAAAGCCAGAAGCATTTTCAGAGAGATGTCAAGCAAAGGCTTTTCAAATGAGATCCATGAAGTGTTTTATTATTCATCATTGCAAGGGAGAAGAAACTTACAAGTTCAAATTCAATTTCTTGGCAATAAGCCTATCAGAAATAGATGAGATTATTTTTTAACTTCCAAAAGTGAGGAAATACATTCTGTGCACTTTAATGCATTGCCATAAAGCTGTTGGATAAATGTGGATCGTTGCTGCCGCTGCTATTTAAAATATAGTTGTAGTTAAAGGGATAAAACCCAAAAAGAAGCAGGAGGGGAAGGAAATGAAAGCTTAGAATTGCACATATTGTCTCATTGTTGACCGAGAAAAATAATTTTAACAAAATGGGTTGGATCCATCCTGATTTTTAGCTCAGCCTCCCCCAATTCCCTTTCTTACCACAGTCTTAGTGCAACATAGCTTTTGTTGATGGGGGTCCCATGATTGCAAGCATAGCAGTATTTCCACCTCCCTTTTTCACCAACCAAAAAGGCTGGTCAGATCCAACCCAATATTTTTCCAAACTGGAGTCAGAGATGCCAAGAGCAGTCTTCTCAGCTCCTGCAAACCAGCACCACCAATTGGCAATCCAGAAACCGGAGGTCCTTACTTGCAGGAAAGGGTGGTTCACACAGGGATATTCATCCTTTGATCAGCACAGCATCAAGTGGTGATTTGCATGTGTAAGCCAGCATGGTGTAGTGGTTAGAGTGTCAGACCAGGATTTGGGAGACCTGGGTTTGAATTCCCATTCTTCCATGGAAACTGCTGGGTGACCTTAGGCCACTCACTCTGTCTGACACTAATATACTGCAACCCCTTTACACACTGTCATCCACAGCAAACCTCCCTTTACAGGTCCTGGCCTACAAAGGCAGTTCAGGGCAGTCACAATTCACCAGCCGTCTGGTCTCAGTTTCGCAGGTAAAGTGCCCTGACCCTGATATACGTAGCCTCCCCTCTCTCCTCTTCCCAGAGACTTCACCAGATTCACCCCTCCTCACCCAGCTAATGCCCAGGGCTGTTGGAGTAGGGAACTCAATAGTTCTTCCTCTGCACTGCCACCATGGAATTTCTTTTATATACATACATAACATCGGGGGGGGGGCATTTCTGGGAAAAGAGGTGGTGGAACTCAGTGGGTTGCCCTCGGAGAAAATGGTCACATGGCTGGTGGCCCCGCCCCCTGATCTCCAGACAGAGGGGAGTTTAGATTGCCCTCCACGCCACACTCAGCGGCGCGGAGGGCAATCTCAACTCCTCTCTGTCTGGAGATAAGGGGGCGGGGCCATCAGCCACGTGACCATTTTCAAGAGGTTCCGGAACTCCATTCCACTGCATTCCAGCTGAAAAAAAGCCCTGCATAACATATATACATCTAGGTTGTGACCAGACTAGCTTTTGTGTGTGATGTGTTGTTTTCCCCAGTACAGTACAGCATCACTCAACAGGTTTTAAACAGAGAAAAGACTTCATTTACAACTTGAATGTTACTGGAGTGAATTCAGCATCGAGATACACTGTGTTTAAGAAATGAACTGTGGATCCCAGACCATTCCTGCTGTGAATGGTTACCATAATATTTCACAGAGGCCAGCCCTCTCCCCCAGGCTGTTTGCTTCACTGACTAAAAATTCATCGCTTCAGACTCTCACTCTCTATCAGACTTTATCCTAACATTCTGTCAGATCCGATTGGCTGTTCCTTGGGAGAGGTGGAAATGGGCCTGTCCGTCGCACCTACCTCACAGGGCTGATGTGGTGAGGATAAAACGGAAGAGGGGAGAGCAATGTTGTAGAAGCCACTTTGGTTCCCTATTGGGAAGCAAACTGGGATATGAATATATAAATAAATGGGTCACCACAGATCATGCATCTCAAGTAAAAGTGGCAGAATATTCCCTTTTTCATTTCTCAACATTTTCCACTCCTTTTGTTTGTTTGTTTGTTTGTTTGCTTTATAGATACATTCGTATCCCTTGCACACAGTTTTCACGCAGAGTATATACACTATTTATATGTGCATCATTCATGCATAGAAAATACGTATCGTGTATAACGTTAAATTATTGATGCAGAAATAATTTTGAAAAATGTGTATATTTAATGGGGAAACTTCAGGGCTAGGTGTAAAAATAAAGAACACCATGTTTTGATGCAAACAAGGAAATCCAAACGCAGGGTTTCAGGTGAGAACACCACACATGAGAAATTTCAAATCATCTCGAAATTCACAACTGGACCTTTCCTGTCTCCCGCAGGCCTGTCAAATAGCAGAACCACAAGTGACAAAAGGCACAGGTTGGACACTGGTCAGCTTCCCTCAAGTTTTGATGGGAAATGTAGGTGTCCTGGTCTCGCAGCTTCGCTCTCTGACTGCTGTCCAATGGACTTTTCAACTGTCACTTGTCCAACATTCCGCCAAGCTGCCTACATTTCCCATCAAAACTTGAGGGAAGCAGACAAGTGTCCAATCTGTGCCTTTTGTCACTTGTGGTTCTGCTCAAAGACAGCACTTTTTAGAACAGTCCACACATTCCACTGGTGGTTATCCAGTAATAAGAACTAATCAGCATACGTTTGTGGGGAAGCCAGAGTCCATTCAGAGTGACAGTCTAAAGAACTACAACTTTTTCCAAATTAATTTGAGGGATCGTTGCTGTTGTGGGGGGACGGGGGACGGAAGGATCATTTGCACAGCCTGATATAATTTTTATGCACATTTTAATGACCTTATGCATAATTTAAATCCATTCCATAATATATTTAAATATTTCAAATGGCTTGAAATGCAAATTGTAAATTGTGGACGATCTATGGAGGAGAAATCAATTTTTAACGAACATTTTCAAAACGGAAAATGAACCAGGGAATATTTCCTCACGTAAGTCAGTCCTGAATGTTTGACATTCATCCCTACTTCAAAACTCTTTTCATTCCACCGGCGGCGGAGAAAGCCTTCATACGCTGTCCGTGAATACATTGGTTGAAATGCTTTAGAAGAATCTACCATCTTCAAGCCATCCATTCTAGTTCTAATATATAGCAGCCTTGGTGAAACTCTGCATGTCTGGTCCAGAAGACTTTTATGGACAACATCTTAAGTTTTACAATGAAAGAAAAGCAGGAGATAATTGCTAGGTACTTAAAGGGACCTCTTTCTCTATGCTTCTGCCCGACAACTAAGATCAACTTCAGAGCACACACACACACACCCCGCCCCCCGACTGTGTGCTTTGGTTTTCAGAAGCAAGGTGGATAAGCACCAGGGACAGGGCCTTTACAGTTGCAGCCCCAAAGGTCTAATTACACATTATGTTTTTAACAGGGGCATTCCTGAATCAGGTGAAGAGGAACGTTCTAAATTTCCAACCCTCCTTGGTACAAGGGAGCACAATTAGGATACAGACAGCAGCACACAGAGAGGGAGCGGCTTTGATATTCCCCTGTATTTTCCCATCCTGAAATAGTTCTGGGGGTGAGGGGGGGAACATGTTATTTGCCTCATTGTGGAATGTAACAGGCAGCTCATACGTGCACATGCAACTTACAATGGGGCAAAGAGTCCTCCTTACCTGATGGTTTCAGGTCAGAAAAATGGCATGCAGGGAGGCCTAAGAAGAGCATGCACCATGGACCCAATCCAAAAAGCACAACTTGGGTGCAATCCGAGCATGGATCGCTGTGGCTAGACCATGTTAGGACTTCTGAGATTTGGGAGGATGAGTATTGCTAGGGAGCAAATGCTCATTCCTTTGAGATACTCCCCCCCCCCCCGCTCCTTTCCCACGATGCCCCAAGGTGGCTATCAAACAAATATGCCATCAGGTCATATAATAAAAACAATTCAACACAACAGCAATCTACAAATGACGCCTGCCAGTCAGCTCCTTGGCACTATTGGATCCCTTTGCATCATTTTGCACCTATTGCTGGAAACAAACCTCTGGCTTCAAGCAACCGGTGTAGGGACGTCTGCCAGGAATTTAGGATCAAGGGCTCTCTTGCACGAGCAGTCTTTCTGGAAGCCAAGTGTCCTCCTGGCTATCTTGGCATTGCTAACGCAGCATCTTGTGACAGCTGTGCTGTGTCCCCCCCCCCTCAGCCACTGCTACAGCTTCATCTGCAGAATGTGTCACCGGTTCTGGAGCAGGTGGATTGAGATGCCCGAGGACAAAACCGCGCCGTCCAGAATTGCAGATCTTGCTCTGCCACGCTCTCGGCCTGCTCAGTGAGCGGATTTGTGCTGCCCCAGTTTTCCATTCTTTTCTTGTTTGGATTTAAAGCAAGGATTCCAAGCCACAAAATGAGAATGGTCAGTCTGTTGCATTTTTATTTACTTACTTAGCAAAAGATGCAAAGTTTGGCCTACCTGGTAACTTCTGCGGCACTTAAAAGAGTTGAGAGTGCATTTTCCTAAAAGCAATCATGAGTGCAAGATTTTTTGAAAGGCTTGTCTGGCCATTGGCCAGAAAAGTTGTTCATCCTTGTTTCATTTGTTCTCTAAAGAAGCAACAGCATGTGGGTTGCAAATAGGGTTGCCAGCCTCCAGGTGGTGGCTGGAGATCTCCCAGAATACAACTTCTCTCCAGGCAACAGAGATCAGTTTCCTTGGAGAAAATGGCTGCATTGGAGGGTGGACTGTATGGCATTATACAACGCTGCGGCCCCTCCCCAAACCCCACCGTTTTCAGGAGCTCTGTCCCCAAATCTCCAGGAACCTAGACCTGGCAACCCTCGCTTGCAAATGACAAAGAGAAATCCTAACCAAGTTCCAGCTTGCTCCCTTTTTTACTAGGACATTTTGCATGGGTGTCTTACTCCTTTAGTTCGAGAAGGAGTGGCTGTGTTAGGCTGCAATCGTAAGAACACATTCCTGGGAGTAAGCTCCATTGAATAAAATGGGACTTACTTTTGAGTAGACCCTCTGAGGATTGCTTCTCCTTGCAGAAAGATAGTCTCGTAGCACCCAACACAATTTTATTCCTGCACAAGCCTTTGTGGACTAGAGCCACTTTTTCAGACATGCCACTGAGTGGATTCTCACTGTGCCTCGTTTTATGCAGTGGGATGGGAAAAGAAAACAGCCCAGCAGGGTCAAGAGGCCAGGAAATGCAGGACGTACATACCAGAATGTAATTATGTAAAATTCAGCTCTAATCAAGAAAAATACAGAGACCATCCACTAGTTATGCCAACGTGTAATGAGTGAGAGAAAGCCACTCCGGGAAGAAAGGCAGAACGAAAACCTCTTCGCAAATCCCATTTCAGTAATTTCATGCTAGAACCTTCCTCTTAAGTCCTTTTGTCGAAGAATTGTGACTTTCATGTCAGAAAGAGAGTGCACAGCCAGGCCTACTAAGGCCCTTAAGAACATCAGAAGAGCCTTCCTGCATTAGACCAGTGGTCCATCTATTCCAGCGTTTTGTTTCAGGGCCAACCAGTAGTCCAACAGGGCGTAGAGACCAAGATCTTTTCCTGATGCTGTCTCCTGGTAGGAAGTTGCTGCCTCTGTATATATAAAAATAGAAAAGAGTCCAGTAGCACCTTTAAGACTAACCAACTTTACTGTGGCATAAGCTTTCGAGAATCACAGTTCTCTTCGTCAGATGCAACATAGTCTTAAAGGTGCTACTGGACTCTTTTCTATTTTTGCTGCTACAGACTTAACACGGCTAACTCCGCTGGATCTGTATATGTAAGATCCCTGAAATCCTTATGACCTCTCCTCCGTGTGTTCTCACCCCATACCAAGTATGTTACTATCCTGAAGTGGTTTGTATTACTTTCCACTGTATTTCTCCAGTTATTGCATAAGAATGACAGTCAGCATGGTTAAAATATACAATAGTTAGCATGTTTCGACGAACAATAACAGTTTCGTTGGGATGCTAGAAACTAATCTAGGACACATTCCGTGCCCCCATGACCTTGTCACCTCAGAATGCAGATGTAAGGGGAGGTGTCACGTGTGTGAATGCCCTTCCCTGATCAATGAGAGGTCTATGCTCAAACTTTTCTCCCTGATGTGCTAGCTTTCTACATGCCGTGCATTTTGACATGCAGAAGTATTCCAAAATAATGCCATCAACACACACCCCATCTCCACTATGCTGTGCTACAGTATTTTTCTAAAATTCCATAAGGTTAGCACACAGAATTGTTGCTGCTGTTGCTGTTGTTTATTGCTGTTGTTGTTGTTGCTGCCGCCACCTCCTGGTAACCATCCCATGAGGACCAGAACCTTTGCCTCTTACAGCCTTAAATGACAGTCAGTCTGGCTTTCTGACTGGCTGGGCTTTCTATATAAACACCCTGCTTTAAGAAGACCTTCTGTTTTGCCCTTCTTTTCCAAGACTTGCGCTTGATCTCCTTTTGTGGCTCCCCCTCATTTCTCCGCCTGACCTGGACAGCCCAGGTAAGCCCAATTTCATCAGATAGATTTCAGCAGGATATGTAGGATCGATCTTGGTTAGTAATTGGATGGGAGACTTCCAAGAAAGACCAGGGCTGCTTTGCAGAGGCCAGCCACAATGGCAAACCACCTCTGTTAGTCTCTGCCTTGAAAACCCCAGCAGGGGGTTGCCATAAGTCAGCTACGACTTGATGACACTTGCCATCACTACCTCATCCCTATCTCAACCCTCACTCCTGGCATTGTGGTAGGGTTGCCATCCTCCAGGAGGCAGCTGGAGATTTCCCAGAATTACATCTGATCTTCCTCTGGAGAAAATGGCAGCTTTGGAAGGTGGACTGTATGGTATTATACCCTGCTGAGGCTCCTTCCTTCCCCAAACCCCACCCTCTCCCGGTTCCAAATCTCCAGGAATTTCCCAGAGAGGTGGCAACCCTACATTGTGGCTTAGATACCAAAAACAGCCAGTACTCTCACAGTGGCATCCTGAGCAGAATTATACCCTTCTAAGTCCATTGAAACCAGGAGGGTATAACACTATTTAGGATTGCATGGATCATATCCTTTTTCTTTTTTTAAAAAAAGAGCAGAACAATACGGGTTTACTACTGCCCAAAGAAGTGAGCCAAGTTAGCCTGGGTTGGAAGCACAAACCATTTGCTGCAATTATACCCATAATACTTTGGTGGTTCTGTTGGGATTTAGCAAGTGTTTCCATTTCAGTCATGTAAAAGTTAAACTGTTTGTGTTAGTTAGTTAAACTTATTTACATGTAATCACTTAGGCCTCAAATAAGGATCCCCACCATAGAAAAGGGAGTCTCTACGCATAATGAAGTAGAATTAGGGTTTTCTATTGGGCAACCTGTTTGTTGGGGGGTGCAATTAAATGGTGCTATATACTGAAGTTTTATTGCTCTTTGTTCAGTCTGAGCCATTTTAAGATACCTTTTACTAGCAAGATGTAGTCAGTCTAGCAATTTATTATTTTCCTCCAATGTAACTCTATTTTTATCCTTTATGTAGTAAAGTATTCTTATGGAGCTATACTGGATTGTGTGTCTGTTCTCATTAAGTCCAATGTGCAATCTTTGCCTTAAACTCTGCTCATTTTCCTCCAGGTTCTGCAGTGGTATGTTTTCTGGCTCCCCAGCAAAGAGTCCATGCGGCAAGTTTGGCTCTTTATGGTCCACTGTCCACACAACCCATGTCTGAATCTAACGTTTACTAAGGGCCCAGCTACAAGTGATGAATTACACTTGCCTGGCAAGTGAACAGACTCACGTGTATTCCTCCCTGTTCACTTGCCCTCCACTTGCCCTCCACTTGATCACGTAGTGATCAAGGCAAATGTACTTGCCAGGCAAATGTAATTCGTCACTTGTAGCTTGGCTCTGAGATGCTCCTGTGTACTTTCACACACCATGAAATTACAGAGCACAAGTTTCTCTCTCAATGAACACCAAGCAGCTCTGATTTCAGAAAAGCACTTGCTGCAGCTCTGAAGCGGTGCTGGTTGATTCAGGTTTTTTGGGGAAGTTGAAAGCAAACATCTCTGAATTATTTCTATCAGAAAACTGCTCATATGGCACCAAATTGGCCAAGATCCACCACAGAGAGCAGCTAATTTGGGCTCATTTAGAGGCATAAGCGTAGCCTAGAAATAAGCAGCCCAAGCTTGGCACGTACCTTCTGCTCTGCCCATCTTACTCCACTCGTGGGTGCAGCTGCTGCTGTCACTGCTGTGCTATAAAAGCTTGTTGCATATACATGCATATATCTCCCTTCTTATCGAAGAAAGGCCAGCCTCTCCAAACGAAAGGGCAGACGTGTCAGACTTGTGGGAGCGCTGATCAGATAGAGGCAGGGCAGGAGTAAGAAAGGAACACGGGGGAAAGGATCGGTGCAGGGGTCAGATGGAGGTACGGAAACAGAAAATACAGACATTTATGTGCTCAAGGAACTACTTACTTATAAGAAAGTATTGGGAAGATCCAAGGTAAAAGTGACATTTAGTGCAATAGACAATAAAACACTTATTCCTGCTTGTCTTTGGGGTTTCCTTCTCTCCCTATTTGCTGTAAAGCACACCGAGTGCCTTTGAATTGCATTCTGTGCATGGAATTGTAGCATCCATCTGATCAAAAGAAGCACGAGGACAGTGTAATGTGTGAATTGGCCCTTAAGATACTGAACTGGAAACACTGTAAGGAAGGTGGGACAGATTCCAAGAAGGAGCAGGAGAGAGAGCACGTGAAAGGCAAGAAGGACAACCCCAGGCTGGGCCCTCATCCACATCACCGGCGTGCATCTGAGCCAGCCCATGCTCTAGTTTCAGCATAAACAAGCTCTTTTGCTATGCTTATTGCTTCCTGTCTTCATAACATCCATGCATGCCAGAACTTGATCTCGGAATTTCAGAATTTGCAGCTTCTTCTTAGCCTGAGCTACTGTGGACTTCCAGCACTCAGGCCTCACAGGCTTTAGGCAGAGAACAGGGGCATTCAACACCAGCTCTCTGTGATTGGCAGACAGTATGAAGCCTTTGGATTGGCCAGGGACGATCTTAGCCAATTGGTAATTGTGCCAGTTGTTCTAGGTCCCACCCTGGAGGATTGATGGCTCACTCTGCCAACGGAGAGGGGAAAGAAGAAGCTTGCTGGGTGACGTTGGACCAGTCACACGCTCTCAGCATAACCTACCTCACAGGGTTGTTGGGAGGATAAAATGGAGAGGAAAATGATGTAAGCTATGTGGGTCCCCATTGGGGTACAAATGAAGTAAATAAATAAAATAGATAAGAAAAACAGGCTTGTACCATTGCTTGTATCTGTCCTGTTCAAGGCTTGGGTTGTCTGCTTGCAGTAGCAGCTGCTGCTGCCTGCCTCATCTGGGGCTCAGGCAGGCAGGCAGTGGCAACAGCCACCCTCACCCACCATGTTCAGGCCACGGGCATCCAGCTGGCGCTCACACCTACCTGGCTAGGGCTCAGGCAGGCAGCTTCCAGTGGCGGCTCCCACCCACCTTGCATGGGGTGAGGGCTGTCCCTTGCTATGCCCTGGCAGAAGGTGGCAGTGATTCAAAGGCCCTGTGCATCCCAAATTTTTACCCAGGGCCCCAAGCTCACCCCTGAATGGGTCACCGGCCAGGAGAAGAGCGTTTTACTGGCTTTAGTGTCACATGCACTCCCAAAACTGACTACAGGGACCCTTGACTGGAAGCTTACATTTGCCTGCTAGAGCTCTGGCCAATTCCCAACAACGCATATGTCTGCATGCCAGTGTCGTTCTCTGCCTAAACATGCCCTACCTCTACGGACAACGTTGATGTGCTGACTGGTGTAATGAGAAGGTGTAAGTGTCAAAATAATTTTTGAAAAGAACTCCGAGATGGGCTTCCCACGGTGTCCATGTCAAAGCAGAGAGCAGAAGAGCAAAGAAGCCATCTTTTTTTTGTAACGCAATTTACATAATAGCATTAGAATAATTGTGCTCGCCTTTCCCACTGTGGCATCGCGTGGCTCTCCAAAGCCACGCTCATCTGGAGCTTGGCGCAGGCACGCTCAGCTGAGTCTGATTGGCAGGCCCTGCCTCAGGCCGGGGCCGTTCCACTAGCCAATCTGTACTACGTTTAGGTGGGGGGTTGGGGGCCTGCGCTCAGCCCCAGGAAGGTGTCGTTCAGGAGAACGGCAACCGTGTTCCGTCAGTATAATTATGACAGCCTTTTATTAACCTGCACATATTGAGAAGGCATCTAAATGAGAAAGCATCCATGAGATGCCTGAAACTGTGCATTGGTTTGCGCCGGCCAGAAGATTTATTGCTTATGCGCTGTAGGTCTGTTCCAGGACGGCTGATGACTGTAATTTTATTTTGTGATGTGAAGGAATTAGAGGTGCTTAACGGGCAGGTTCAGGGCTGTAGGCTCCAGCACGCTGCAGGTGAAAAGGAAACAGAGCTCTGTCAGCTAAAACTATCTCCCCAGTCCTGGATATCATAGTTTCCAAAGCATTCACACACAAAGATTTAAAATTATGGCCTGGTAGCTTTGCTGGGAGACAGAAACACTGCGGGAGGGGGGGGGAGATACTTATTATTTCAAACAGAATGGCTATCATCTGGAACGAGATCCAGAAGCCGGCTGCAAAAATTTACCTTTATATTCTCACGCTTTGAATTCTCTTTTAACTACATCGTACGTTCGGATTGAGATGTCTTAGAAAAGCAGGGTGTAAAATATTGAATCTGACAATACTTAACACACCAGGCTACTTTTACACTGCTCAGTCATTTCTTTTTTTGCAGTCAGCTGCAAAGGAGAACGTAAATGGTGGTTCCACACAACACTTCATACAGCGCTACGTTCCCCATAAGCATCCAGCTAGGCCTGTCCCCGCAGGCAAGAGCCTACTGCAGTTCTTTGGCGGTAAATCATTTCCAGTCTGGCTTCTCCCAGCAGCTGTTCCTTTAATTTTTTTCGCTTTCTCCCTTTCCAGCTGCTTCTGTTTCTCAGCTTTATTACTTCTTGTTCATTAGCTTCAGCATTCCCAAATGATGTCTATCAGATTCCCTTGGGGATCCCATTTGGGTAGAAAAGCAGCATATAAATGTTCTAAATAAGTAAATAAAATGCAAGAAGGCTCATCAGGATGGCAGGGGACAGGCGAGCATGCAACTGCAGGCCAGGCCTTGGAAGGTTAGTGGGTAAGAGGAGCATAAGGTTGCCAACCAGCTGGAGGTGGGTGGGGAACGTCCTCTCCCTTTAAAAGAGGTTTCCTATGCGGAAATGTGCAGCTGAAGCTTTTCATGGCACGGAGCTAAATGAAGTCACCTGACTGCTTGCAGATCAAACGGATATTAAAGGGACAGCTAGAGGGATGTATTTTAACATCGGGAGCCCTGGGCAGATGCAGTTAGATGGGAGAAAGGCAAAAAAAAGGATAATTTGCAAAGAAAGACAGTCTTGTTCATCTTGGTGGAATGATGAATGGAAAACTTGGAGATGCCTGGGCCAGAGGTTGCTTCCACATGGCAGCAGAGTTCTCGTAGCTGTTGTGAATGCCTCCGAAGCAACAGAGCACCCATATGGCTGGTTTCCCTACAGGATCCCTGCCCCAGTTCCTTGCTGTCACAATTTCCCCCACTGCCCAAGGGCTGTTTGACTCCTCCCCCCTTTAATTGCTAGTTGATATATCATTTAGGATACAGTAATATGTCAATTGCCCCGACCTGGGTAGCCCAGGCTAGCCCAATCTCATCAGATCTTGGAAGCTAAGTAGGGTCTGCCGTTAATAATTGGATGGGAGACCCCCAAAGAAGAGACAGGCAATAGCAAACTACTTCTGTTAATCTCTTGCTGTGAAAACTCCAGCAGGGTTGACTTGACAGCGCTTTCTACCACCGATATGTCAATTACTAATTAAGAGAAAAAACTGACAATGCCCTCCTGTGACATGGGAGGATAAATGGCAGCCATGGCGCACTGGGCAGGGGAAATGGTGCTGGGACTGGGAAAGATCTGTTCTTTCTTGTTCCTACAGGATCCACCCTGGCTTTGTTGTGATCTTTCAAAAAACCAGTTTGGTGTAGTGGTTAAAAGCAGCAGGACTCTAATCTCGAGAACTGAGTTTAGTTCCCCACTCCTTCGCTTGAAGCCAGCTGGGGGACCTTGGGTCAGTCACATCTCTCCGAGAGAGCTCTCAGCCCCACCCACTTCACAGGGTGATTGTCATGATGATAATAATAACACATTTGGCTGTTTTCACACATCGTTAACATTATGCAACATCGAGCAACACTCACGGAACGGTGGCGTCTTCATGGCGCGATTTCTGACGTCACCCCGTCATGATTCCGTTTTCATGGCGTGATGACATCAGAAATTGCGCAATAAAGACGGGAGCGTTCCATGAGTGTTGCACAATGTTGCATGATGTTAACAACATGTGGAAACGGCCTTTGTAAACCGCTCTGAATGTGACATTAAGTCGTCCTGAAGGGTGGTATATAAATCGAATGTTTTTGTTGTGATTAATGTCATATAGCAAAGCAACTGTAAGAAAGATTACTGCAAAGCAATACACCAAAAGGCTGTGTGGAAGCTGGAAGAAAAGCCCATTTCACATTACTACCCAAGCCAGACCAAAACACTGGTGCAGGGGTGGACTGGGAGGGAGAAAAGACCCTACATAAGGCCCCTCCCAAGAAGGGAGGGAGGACCAGGGAAAGATCTAGGTTGCCTGCCTGCCTGCTGGGGCTAGCTGAGCACCACCGCACACAGACCACTGGCCAACTGGGAAACGTCCCAGTCACCATGACAGTCCATCTCCCTTGCACTGGTGTGAAAGTCTCCATGAGGAATAAGGAAGAATGACAGGCTGCAATATGAATTCTTTGTGGGAACAGACAATTAAGCTGCATAGATGTGTAGTTTTAGGGGCAAACAAGGATTTTGAAATAGTTGGAGCAGCAATTACACATAGAAAGTTACTTATCCTTACATACTTAAAAAAACTTGCAATGTGTTTGAGGTTTTTGAACACTCAATGCAGATCTCTACGTAAATGAAATGTGACTTATACCTACCATAGATCATTTCTATGGGAACAGGTTTACTACTACTTTGCAGCTCAAATTATGGCTCATTCATTTTCTTTATTATCATAACTACTCTATTGCAAAACTACAGTAATGGAAAATAAATCAGTTGGGGTGTCAAGAGAAAAGCAGTAATTAAAGCCTCCCCCATTAACAAACAACAACAAAAACATGCCCATTTAGAATAATTTGGGGATACCATTGTCAGAAAACTAGAAGTAATGAATTAAGCCAAGTAACAGAACCACTTCTGAAGAGAGAAGGGGGGAAATTATAGGGCTAGTAGTCCTGGGAAGCCTCAATTTTATATTGTCAATCCATGCTAGGCAGCCTGGTCTTGCAATTGTTTTAAATTTTACAAAGTCACCACAAGCCAGATCTGAAAAAGACAGTAAAACAACACAGAAAACAGTGTAATACAAAGGTAGGGCAACAACAATTTTGTGTAGTGGTTAAGAGCAGTGGGACTCTAACCTGGAGAACCAGATTTGATTCCCCATTCCTCCACTTGAAGCTAGCTGGGTGACGTTGTGGAAGCTTGATGTTGTGTGGAAGCTCTCCTTAAATGCAGGGGAACATCATGTTCCCTATGGGGGGGAAACTATGTGGAAACAGCCAGGGCCACTTCCAGGTTTTTCCCCGACAGAGAATGCTCAGCAAGCCCCCCTCCCAGTGCCCACTACTAGGTTCCCCTTTTTGCCTTCCTGCCCATGGGTCCTCACCTGCCCTTCCTTCGGCCACTAGCAAGCTCTCCCACCACCTGAAGTCACAGCAGCCCACACTGCCTGTCCCTGATGGTGCTGGGTGGTGTATGCAGCTAGGAGCGCCCCTGCCACGGCCCCCAGGAACTCGGATGCTTTGTGCATCACCCACATGCCCTCCTCCAGAGGCACTAGGCAGCATATGCAGCTGGAAGCAGAGGTGACAAAGCGCTCACAAGCAGGCAGTGGAAGGGAGCGAGTGCAGAAATCAGAGGAGATGTGTGAGTAGGGAGTCAGCAGCAGTGGGCCCCACCAGAAGCCACGGGCCCTGGCAGCTGCCCTACCTCGCCGTGTGCTCCCAACTGACAACTGCCCTGGAAACAGCCTAACAGCTGGCAATAGCTTCAATGAGCACACGGTTAGACGAGAGAGCGGTCGGTGGATTTTGTCCCAAGTCTGTAACTGCAGTCGTTGCATCTTGTGAAGAAGGATGCCCTTCTGCTTATCAAATCCAGACACACCGGAGGCCCCTAACCCAGCACCTTAAGAACGGCAGGAACCAGCATACAGGCAGACTCCCCGCTTCTCTCAAGAACCAGAACTTCAGGAAACTTCAGGCTACACCAGCGTGGAAGCTTCTGGCCACCAATAGGTCCAACGGGCAGATGGTTCAGACAGTGAACAAGCCATGGCCTGGTGACAGAGCACATGCGTTGCACACAGAAGGCCCCATGTCGAGTTGCTGGTATAGTCATTTAAGAGACCTCTTCCCTGTGAAGAGCTGCTGCCAGTCAGAAAAGACCATATTGAGCTAAACAGACCAATGGTCCGGTGTGCTAGAAGTCAGGGCCACATGTTCACTTCTGTATAAAGACTTTCTTGATCAGCTTGGTTTGAATCCATGCAAGATGTTATTCTTGCCAGAAGGGGCGTGCCTTCCTCCTGAGCCCCCTTTGACTTGCCCTGCTCTCTTCATAACAAAAGTCACGCCTAACAACTCGCAAACAAAGGCTTTTGTGACACCTTACCCAGGGCTTTTTTGGGGGGAAAAGAGGTGGTGGAACTCAGTGGGTTGCCCTTGGAGAAAATGGTCACATGGGCTGGTGGCCCCGCCCCCTGATCTCCAGACAGAGGGGAGCTGAGATTGCCCTCCACACCGCGGAGGGCAATCTCAGCTCCCCTCTGTCTGGAGATCAGGGGGCGGGGCCACCAGCCCATGTGACCATTTTCAAGAGGTTCCGGAACTCCGTTCCACCGCGTTCCAGCTGAAAAAAAGCCCTGGCCTTACCAATGAAAAGATTGAGAACACAGGGAGAGCAGAAGTTTGTGTGAACTATAGGCGCTCTCATTCATGAAAGCCTCTTCAGTGTTCAGTCTGTCTGCAATCAGAAGACTCTTTCTTTTGTATTTACTGTGACAGACAAACAAATGTTGCTGTCCCTCAGGAATTTGTCGCTCAGAGATGTTGACCTTATGTTCTCAAGAACAAAATTGAGATTGTTTCCAGCTCTGCAGCCGACCACAGGGAATACTTCACAACAGGCATTGCTATTTCTGCTTTCCCCTTCTTTCCATCTCTCTGTTACTCCTTGTTTTCTCTTGGAGGGCTCCAAATAACTCCCAAAGCATCAAACCACCTCTATCTTCCTCTCACTTTACAGAAAGTTGGTCTGTGTGCAGAACTTCCTCATATATCACACACAGTCATATTAACCCTCTTTCTATAACCATATTTGTATTTACTCTAGTTCCTCCCCCCCCCCCGCCAAAAAAAAGTCTGTAATCAAGGGAAAGTCGTCTTCCCTCGGGTGGTTTACAGGAATGGGCAATTCATTATGCACAGCAGTGGCAAATCTCTAACCATCTCCACTGCTCTCATTAGCCACATTTTCATTTTTCAAAAAAATTCTGATCATTATCATAGTGGCAAACAGATGGAGAGCCAGATGTGACTTCAAAAGTTAAAGTAAGACCATTTCCATGATTCTTAAACTTAGAATCGATTAATGGAAACAAGACTTTCTTAACCATCATTAGGGTTTAATTTCTTGAGGCCTTATTTTACTGTTTTCTTCCTCCTTACAGGGCTGTATTTAGGGGGGGCAGGGGGTCACTCGCCCCGGGCCTGCCAAAGGGAGGATGGTGGGTACGGCTGCTGGCTGGGAGCATGCCGAGCTGGTAGTGGCAGTGCAGGCAGCTGTGTATGCGGGAGAGCTGGGAGGCCACCCACATCGCCCTGGCTGCCTGCTGTGCCAATGGGGTGGCCGGCTCACTGGACGCTGAGCTGGCCCTCCATTTCCTGAAGCAGCTGCTGGCCGGGAGCATGCTGCCAGGTAATGGGCAGGGAGGTGAGTGGCCCAAATCCCAGGGGGCGGGTGCACCCTGTGCAATGACATCACTTCCAGGAAGTGACACCATCATACGGTCCTGGGAGCATGTGTACACTTTGCACATGCACACATGTGCCTGGAACCCATGCCACACCTGAAACCCATACTACGCCGCTGCCTCCTTACCCTGTCCTCACAGGTGTATAAAGTGTGAGTCTGCTTCAATTATTATGAGCTATATATATTCATTTAAACGCATGGGTTGGGGGCATGTATGCCCAAGGGGAGAAGAGTCTCGTGTTGATTTAACTGCAACCTCTTGTAATTTAAAAAGACAGCCTGTGCTCATATCTGTCTGCTCCCATGCCTTGGCTAGATGGGTCTGTTCTAATAGTGAGTCTTATTGTTATGGGCCAGTCTGGGCTCACTGAAAGTGAGGACTCCTCAGAAGGAGGAGAGCCTTGTGTAGCCAGCCCTGACTGCTCAGGAGAAGAGGAGCTCCGTGTAGCCAGCCCTTATTCAGCAGAAGCCAGCAATCAGGAAGAACAGCTGCTGGCTAATCAGAGTCCACAGCCAGCAGCTGAGCCAGCTCCACCACCACCACCACCCTCCAGCTCCAACACCACAGGCAAAGCCCAGCCACCAGTTGCCCAAAGTCCTCAGTCAGCAGCTGAGTCAGAGGCACCAATGCTCTCCAGCTCCAACACCACTGGTGAAGCACAGCCAAGGACGCCCAAACCTCCAGCCTCACCCAGAGAGCGCTGCAAACAAAAGCAGCGGGTGGAGCTGCAGGAGAGGCAGCAAAGGGCACATCTCCTGGCCAGTCGCCAGCTGCTTGTTGAGAGCGATGAGGAGTGAGCACAGGATGCAGCTGGCTGCAAGCCCAGCCTGTCTATAAAACCCAGCCACAGAAGACCAGGAGGCATGGAAGCAACATGTCAGAATCCTGCTCTGACTGCGACCATGCAGCTGAATCTTACCTTGCTCTTGCCTTGCCATGTGACCCCTGGACTGTGCCTTGACCTTGTTTCTGGATCACCCTTGCTCTGACTGCTAACTGACCTATGGACCTCCTGACTTGGTTTTCAGATGCTGGACTTCGGACGTACTCACTCCTGGCTTTGAATTTGTGCTCTGACCTCAGACTGGACTCGGACAACTCTGCTTGGGCTGTCCTAGCCCACGACACTTACCTTTTGTGGGCGATGAGCTGCATTCTTCAGAAAAATTACCCCAGTTCTGCACATACCTGTGACTTAAGCATCATTTCTCTGGGCCTGGTACTACACACTACACACACACTCCTATCCCATCCCATACAATCTCATGAGCCATACAAAAAAATACAGTTTGGAAGTTGACATAAATGGATTCTATCACAGTAATGGGCTTGAAGCTTCGATTGGACCCCCATCCTTTGACTCCCATCCTCATCCTTTGACCTTGCATGCAGCCGATCACCACCTCCCCACCCCGCACAGACTGCTAAATATACATCAAGTGTGTATGCACAATGTGGGTGTTTCATATGTTGGAAGGCGCTGCTCTTAGTGAAGGCTGCCAGATATGTGAAAATGCATGCAGCCTTATTTTAAAAGCTACATTATCTTGATAATGGGGAAGGGAGGAGGGTAGGACCGAGATCACAATGGGGCAAACATAGCAATGGGACAACTGAAATTACAATCCAGGTTAATTTTGCTGAATTTCAATTTGGCAAAATTGCCCTTCCAGCATAGAATGGCCAGGGGCCCCAGAAGATAGAGCTCCTGCCCCTTAGTTGTGGGGAAGAGGGGATTTCAGCCTTCCAACCCCACCAACTGTGACAGGGTTACACCTGATTAAATTCTGATTCCTGTCCTTCGCCTCTGATCACCCTAGGCATTGGTAAATCAGATACTACATTTCCAAAATTAGGTTGCCTGAATGAAAAAGAAACACACTTTCTCTTCCCCAGAGATGGATATTCTTACAAGTTGTGGCTTGCCAAAGGAAGGTGTTTATAGAGAATACATCCCGGGGCTGAGTTGCCTGCAAGTTGGATTCCAAAGAGAGCCTGTTCCAGGTTTGGGGGGACTTGGGCAGAGATTTGGGCTCAGGGGCCCTCTACACCGACTACTAGGCTCCCCTTCTTGCCCTCCCACCCATGTGCCCCTACCTAGCTGTGTGCCCTTCCATTGCCCACTAGCAAGCTCTCCCACTGCCTGCAGTCACAGCTGCTCACACTGCCTGCACGCCCTTTTCTCCATGGTGCTGAGTGGAGCTGCAGCTAGGAGTGCCTCTGCCGTGTCCCCCAGGAACACACCACCCACATGCCCTTCTCCAGCAGCACTAGGCAGCATATGCAGCCCGGAGCAGAGGTGGCAAAACATCACAAGCCGGCAGTGGGAGGGTGTGAGTGCAGGCATCTGAGGAAACATGTGAGTAGGGAGTAAGCAGCAGAGGACCTAACCTGAAGCCACAGGTCCCGGCTGCTGCCCCACCTCACCATGTGTGGACACCAGTCCTGATTCTAAACCTTCAGCACCTTTTTACCTTTGCGCCTTCTGAGCTCCCCGTGCTGTTTCTTCTTTCCTTCTAGGAAGTGATCTAGAGCTGATCCGCATCAAAGCGCTGCAACCTGTTGGAATCATTTCTCTCTCTCTTCCCTCTCTTCCCTTTCCTGGGGCTTCACTTCAGAACGTAGCATTCATTAGTAAACCAGGTGCATAATATTTTCCCTCCATCCTTCTCGGCCTCCGCTCTGCCAAAGGTCTCCCATTTCTGGCCTTGATGCCTTCTCTCCAGCATCAGATGGTTGGCCTGGCTCATCCAAGGAAAGAGCCCAGCGAATGAACAATGCCATATTTTTGCAGGGGCTCTTGAATAGCCAAGAAACTTGCTCTGTTCTCTGCATAAATTTTGCCTTGTTCCAGTTTTCCCATCCCTCAGCCTTCTCTCCCCCACGCTGTACTTCTCTGCTTTTCCCTTTGATGATCCTTTTCACACGCACGCATGCACTCACACACACACAGAGACTCCAGCTTTTAATGCCAAAACCCCCCAAGGCAGCCGTCTCTTCTCTACTCTGCTGACATTCCCCTTATTTTGCCACCGCTGAGAGCTGAGCTCAGCCTGCAGGGCCCAAGACTGGTTCCCCATGTCTTCACTGCTTCTGTTAAAACCGGTAATTTGGAGAATGTGACCTTTTTTTTACTTACAGAAGAGGGAGAAAGGAACCAGATCCTGAGTTTAATTTCTTACAGGAAAGCTATTGTGACCCCAGTCTGCTTGCGAGTCACAGGCCTGAACACCACTCACTGGTCGCAAAGATATAGGGATTGATTGTACTTACTCAGCGAATAGTACAAATGTTTGAATTGCAAAATAAACCATTGATGCTATCAGTGGTGAATGCTACTACAGGACTGTGTTCCCTGCAATCCACAGGGAAGTGATCATTTCTGGATCACACAACTTTCTATTTTATTATAAGAAAATCTGGCTGTTTCTGTGTACATGCAGCAATTACAATTGATGATCCAGTGTGGGTTTCTTTGTACCTAAGCTTTCAAAAGAAAAACACATTGACTTTTACTGCCACATTTCTATGATCCCAGTGGAAGTGGCTCCTTTGAGAATTATTCCAAGTTGCCTGGAATACTTCTTTAAGGAGAAGAAGTAGAAGTTAGTGAATCAGGGAGAGCTGCTCAGACTTCTTCCTGTCCACCCATCCACAACCCAAATTCATGTCCTTGGGGCCACTTTTTATAACACAGACTCCAACATAAAGCCCTGGGAACCAAAACCAGTGCCTTACTTCCTGGACCACAAGCAAGCCAACCAGTGTAGGCATAACCAATCTAGGTGCCTTTTTGCAAATGGCCAGTTCAAGACCTGCAGCTTGGATCAACCCAGCAAGGGCATGCGACTAGGAGAACCAGTCAGACCAAAGCTGGGATTCCACATCTAACTTGCCTACTGAGTCTTAGTTATTTGTCTATAGTGGAAGAATCTGGCTCTGCAGTAGATGCTTCCTACTTCTGAGATCCTGTTGTTGGACTTGGACTTCATCCATGGCCTGTTTCCAACTACGCCTGCACCCTCTAGCCCCCTGGACCTATCATTTGTTGTGACTTGACTACAACTTGCTTGACTACAACAGTACTGTTTCCTTGGGTCCTGCTGACCTAGTTCTCTGACTGTGAAGCTGGGTTAGCTAGATTCACAGTTACTGTCAACCCTGACACAACTGGAGAAGGCAAGGGTGCAGTCTAAGGCCATTTAATTACACTACTGTGCAAGGCTCCTAGGTAGAGAACTACCCCTTTGAATTCCTTGACTCCAGGGGCAGGAGAGAGCGGGAGAGTTATCAGGTCTCCTGAGAATATGAGGCAACATCTGCCTTCCCTGGGAGCTTTCCCAGGTCCTGAAGATGCTAATGCTGCTACCTAGAACTTGCTTCTCAATTGACTTCTAGGCATTACTCAGAGCTAAGCTACGAGAGATGAATTACATGAGGAGGAGCATGTGAAGGGAATCACAATGTTAGCAGGGAAGCTGAGTTTTAAAAGAGATCTGAAGGTTTTGTCAATTTCCCCTCTCTACAGAGCCAGGGAGATGCTGCAGAGGGTTTGTTAATTTCCTCTTTGCCTCCAGAAGGCTTTGTCGGTTTCACCTCCCCTTCTAGGAGACAAAGAGGAAATTAGCAAACCCTCTGAGCAGCTATCTCCCTGGCTCTGTAGAGAGGGGAAATTGACAAAGCCTTCCGATCTCTTTTAAAACTCAGCTTCCCAGCTAACATTGCGACTCCCTTCATGTGCTCTTCATTGTGTAATTCAACTCTTGTAGCTTAGTTCTCAGTATGCTCACCAGACCAGGGCATTGTTTATCAGCTTGCAGGTTTTGACCAAGTGGCTCTCACTTCATTCCCACTTTCAAGCACCCTGGAGTGATATCAGCATTCCCAAACATCTCCATTGCAAGCACTAATCATCAAAAAGCTATTCTAACATTCAAGACAGACATTATGAACTGTTTATCAATTTATCCTTCTCTTTGAGGAGTCTAAACAGCAAGCGCTTCTTCATTCTTAGTATTAGATGCTAGACTATGTATTTCTGAGAAGTGGAAAACCAACCAAGCATTTTCACCTGAACTCTTTGCAACAACATTAGGAATCCTATCACGGCTGCTACCCTTTGAGGTTTCTTTTCATCTCTAGGGCCTTGATGTACACAGCATCACCTGAATCCCTGGGTTGTCAGTAAAAATCCTCTTTGAGGTCACCCTCTCTCTCCAGCAAGTTATTTTTGGTTACATAAAATTGACATTTTTCCATGACCAGTTTCAAAATGGATTTATTCTCTTCGGCGCCATTACTCTACTCATTCAGATATTCTCATTGACCAGTGGTAATCCTGCCCTATAACATCATGCCATTTCTCTGCACGTCATGTTCACACCACCTGAGTTCTTTAGCACCAACCTCAGGAAAGCTTTAGGAAATTAACATGTTCAAGAAAGCAAGCTCTGGGTACAATGGTGGTCAGAGGAAGGAATGCTAGAGGGGGGATGTGAACTGGCAATGCAGATTTCTGAGCTGCTCATCTCCAGGGTATTCTGCTAAAACCTTGCTGACATATCCAGTGTGTTGAAAAGTTTTGCTCCTGCCATTTCTTATAATGTTTCTGTCTATCAGTGTCAAGAGAAAACTCACCCCTTTGTATATTTTTTAAAAAGATCTCTTAGCAAAACTGGTTGCATGCATGGCACATAGCGATTCTGCAAGCTGCATCTGCACTGCCTATAGCTTTCATATCTTCCTTGCTGGTCATGGGGACTAGAAATGTATTTTTCAAAGGGCTTACATGCCAAAATCCACAAAATATTTGCAATGTCAGTGATGTCTTTAATCACAAGTGTCTAGCCCTTATTATCTCCTGAAACATATATGTAGGCTCAAGCATCAAAGGGTTCTATGTGATTTATGCCCTGTATAGCCTGTTCTCTGTCTCCTGCTTCATGTAACCCTTCTTCCATTGCCATCTTGTTCTGTACCACTTGACTTGCCCTTCTTTTAATTCTTTAAATTCCACAGATCATTTAAAGGACATCCACCCCACCCTCCCCCATGCACAAATCCATCCTCTTTGCAGAAGCATCTGTAGAAATCAATCTGAGGGCATATTTTGAATGTATTTGGCATTAGGAGAGAAGAACAGGGCTGGAGCAAAGGTCTAGAATACCAAGTTTATCTGAGGTTGCAATCCAGGCAAACCATTTTATGAATTCCCATTAATCTCAAACAATGTCCGCAAAGCAGTATAATTAAAAAAAACTTACACATCATTCTGTGAATATTGGTTAGTCCTAACAAATGCATTGCTTTTTTGTCCTAGTGTGCCTTGTCCATAAACTCCTGTCAATGGCACGTAGGTCAGCAGGTGATTCCACAGGTGGTCAAACAATCATCCAGATGGATGGTTCAAAGGATGGACAGACAGATGCTGTCTGCTCCTGAGCTACATTACTCAGATTGTGGAACCGTGCTTTATAGGACCTGCTGGGCCCTACTGGCTGCTTGTGTCACCTGATTCTTGCTGACCAGGAAGCTGTAGTATCACTCTCTGGCCATCCACACTGGTGGCTCTGTCAGATGTGTAGCTCCTACTATTTGCAACCATGAATCGTGGGTCTGGGACCTGCTGCCAGAGTCCCTAGGTTGAGCTTCCTGCTGCCTTACATCTCTTAATAGATAGTGAGGATGCTGAGAAAAGATGAAATCCTAGAAATGCTTCTGTGCCCAAATGCAGGTTAGAGCTAATGTGTTTTGGCTAGAGGCAGGCACAAACTGGGAAAATGGCAGTTTTTTGCAGCTCATGGTTTGACGTGTTTCAAGAACCACAAACCATGAACTGGCATGAAATTTCCCAGTTCGCAAACTGGTTCATTTGGTTTGTGACTATGTCACTTCCAGGGCAACAGAAGGTCTGCAGAAAGCCATCCCCCTCGTTGCCTGGGAAACTGAGTGATCGGCACCAGGCTGTCTGCAGTGACAAACTGAAAAACAAATCAAACAAACTGGCTTTAAAAACATAGCAGTTCGTCACGATTCATCAGAAATGCCCTCTGACGAACCGCTGGTTCGAAAAACCAAAGAAACAGCCCAGTTTGTGACGAACTTTGGTTCGTATTTCGGTTCATGCCCATCTCTCATTTTGACCTGGGAAGAGAAAGGCAGAAGCTTCTCACCAAAGATAATGTGGCACCTGGGATAAAGACAATCTAAATGGTTTCTCCTCCTTGTTAATAGGGTGCATGGACTCATTGCAATGGCTCTTGTGCAGGAAAACTTCCCAGCATATTGTGCCCCATAGATCAGATCTAGCCGGCTCTCACTTTGCTGTTGCTTAATAGCACCCTAAACCTTCCACATGCCATCTTGATGCTTCTGTGCCCACCGAGACACGCAGAGATGATGGAGTCTACATAAATGACAAACACTGTTGCTACAGCCCACGTGCCCCTTGCTCTGAACCCTGGACACCACCTGCTCATCAATGTCAGTATCTTGGACTGGGGCAAGTAATGTGTTTAATATTGCACAATCACGCTCCACTGCTCAGCACAGTGCAGTACTGATGGCACGCTGACCTTCTCTGTCTCACAGCAAGAGCTCCAAAATGTGTTCTTAATAAAGGTACCCAGAAGGCCAAGAATGGGACGGTGTGAAAAATGAACCAGTCAAAACCAGCTAATGCCAAACACAGGGATTTCTCAACCTTTTCACTTTGCATTAAAGCAATGATGGCCTTGACGAAGTTATCAGAGTCCAGCTGCTTAGTCAATAAGCCCCCAGAGGATGTGCACGGCTGATCTGTGATGTGGGAAGAGGCTGGCCCAGATGAACCGAGCTTCTCTCTTGTGCCACTCTGCAGCTTACCTACAACACGCACCTACAACACGCACAATATAAGATCACATTCTCAATGCACTGCCACATCTTCTCCAGCCACAGCACTTAATGCAGAAATTCAGATCGGTACATGCAATCAAGGAAAGACAAGCACATTCCCTACAGAAGAACTAAAGGCTGTGGTTTTATTTCTTTTTTCCTAATCAAGTTTCTACTTTAGAGATAGCAAGGACCTTAAAAATGGCTCCTGAGAGAACAGTACAAGATTTGGTTTACCTGCAAGGGTGCCTTTGGACAGAGCCTGGGTTGGATGCCGCCACCCCTCCTTACTACAGACCCCACCCTACATGGCTTTAGGGGAGAATGAAGATAGATAACGTTCAGCCTGAAATCAGAGGAGAGTCAGGGTTGCCTTTGACACATGATCTCTGTTTTTTTCCACCAGCAGAAAATCTGGTTGAACCCAACCTTATATATATGAGGCTACCATTCTGAGCTAAACTATTGGTCTATCTAACTTAGTGATCCCCAACTGGTGCTCCTGAGTGTCATACTGATGAATTTCCTGGTGCCCATTTCCACTTTTTCCCCAAAACAAAGAACTAGTCTTGGCTTTCCTCCACCTTACTGGAACTGGAGGGTTTCAGAAGATCTTGGTGAGCATTTCCTTGGAGTCTACAAGAAATGCCCATTTGGAAATAGCTGCCTCCATCATAGGAGAATGTTTGGCTTGGTAACTCCAAAAGTTTTATGATTGCCTACTCTACAAGACAGCCATTTCGTGGTGGTGCCCAATACACTTTCTCAAAATCCACCAGATACCCACTGGTTCATATTG
This sequence comes from Eublepharis macularius, assembly GCF_028583425.1. Lineage (NCBI taxonomy): Eukaryota > Metazoa > Chordata > Lepidosauria > Squamata > Eublepharidae > Eublepharis > Eublepharis macularius. The sequence continues at coordinate 23,110,675 of NC_072802.1, forward strand.
CACTGGAGGGAGTCCAGGAGGAGCAGGGACATGCAGGGAGGGGGAGGAGCTCTGTCAACGACAGTTTGATGTCACTTCAAGGGTAAACCCAGAAGTGATGTCACACCCCTCCAGGAATCTCTATGGTGAAACCATAGAGTTTCCACCAATTCCTACAGCAGACTGATGTCACTTCCAGGTTTTCCCTGGAAGTGACATCTCACCATTTCCCAACAGACATTTTTAAAGATTATTTTTCTCCTGCCAGCCACATAAACAGTAGTGAGAAACAAAAGCCAGGGGGGTGGGGGATCCCCATCCCTGGTGGGAAAGCGCAACCCTATGCTGCAAAGGATTTGGGCACCCTTGATTTAATCCAATATTCTGAATGACAGAAGTCCTCCAGGGTCTTTGTAAGAAAAAGGTCTCCCTGCTTCCTGAAAACCTTTCATTAGAAGATGGCAGAGATCGAATCTGGGACCTTCTGCATGCAAAGCAAGAGCTTTAGTATCGAGACACTTGTGATAACATAAATCACTCTCTGGCCTAATCTGTTGTTAACTGTAACCCACTGTGATTATATGGTATGGCCTAGTGGCTAAGACCACAATCTGAGAGGTCAACTGTTCAAATCTCAGTCTTAAGTTCAATAGGTAGCCTTAGGCAAGCCACTTTCTTTCTGCTTCATATGTGTAAAATGGGGGGGGGAGTACTGCTGGCCTACCTTGCAGGTCTGTTGTAAGGGTGACTGGTAATGTAGAGGAACTGTTCTGAAACCCGCAAGTTCTGTACAAATAAAGTTATGACAATCATATCTTGCCAGTGTTGGAAGCAAGTGGGTAATGTCTCCCAGTGTGTTTTGGGAAATGATTCAAAGTGCTGTTTTTGTCTTATGAAGCCCTAACCAGCTTGGGACTAGCATATCTGAAGAACTACCTTATCTAGTAAAAACCTTGAACCTACCCATCTTCAGAAGCCCTGTTCTAGGTAGCTCTTCTTTTGGCAGTGTGGTAAGGGTCTACCATGGGCAGGACTTTTTCTCTTGTGGACCTTCACCCATGGAATGTTCTCACCAGGAATTTTCAGCAGGTACCTTCACCAACATTTTTCAGATGTCAGGTGAAAACTATTTTTTAAAAACAAAGTCTTTAGTGGCTTGCAGTTTGGAGTAGGTAAGGTAAAGGTAGTCTGTGCAAGCACTGAGTCATTACTGACCCATGGCGGGAGGTCGCATCACAACTTTTTCTTGGCAGACTTTTTGTTATGGGGTAGTTTGCCATTGTCTTCCCCAGTCATCTACACTTTACCCCCAGGGAACTGGGTACGCATTTTACCGACCATGGAAGGATGGAAGGCTGAATCAACCTTGAGCCAGCTACCTGAACCCAGCTTCCACCAGGATCAAACTCAGAGCCAAGCTACAAGTGACGCCTTACACAGGTTGGACACTTGTCAGCTTCCCTCAAGTTTTGATGGGAAATATAGCCATCCTGATTTTACAGCTTGGTTCTCCATTACAGCTGCAAGACCAGGATGCCTACATTTCCCATCAAAACTTAAGGGAAGCTGACAAGTGTCCAACCTGTGTCAGGCGTCACTTGTAGCTTGGCTCTCAGGTTGTGAACAGAGCTCGGGCTGCAGTACTGCAGCTTACCACTCTATGCCATGGGGCAATTACGCAATTTTGGGTAGTCATTTTTTTACAACAGCTAATGTGATCTGCTCCTTTCTGGGCCTTGTTGGAATTAATTTTTTAATGGGCACTCTGATTATTTAACATAAGTTACCTTTAACTGTTTGAAATGGAAAGGTGGAGTGTAATTAAAAAATAAAATTACAAAAATAAAAATTAGTAGCAAAGTCTTCAAGTCAAGTACTATCAAGAACTCTGGGTTAGAAAATGGTTCTCACTTGGGAATGGAGTTTACTTCAAAATAGAAAGCCTTCTTGGGAAACACTTTTCTACATAACTGATGGTTGTCTGAGAAGCTGAACAAGAATTCACAGAGCACACCGAGTGATTAGGCAAAACATGTATGTCCTGTTAGCCAAGCCACCAGTTTTCTTGCTTGCTTGTTACCAAACTAGCCTGATTTCTGCAAGAAACCAGCAAAAATTGCAGAACCGTGATTTTATTTATCTGTTTGTTTGCAATATTTAGATAGCGCTTCTTATCTATGTAGTGACAGAATTTACAATTCAGAGACATTTCTGAGCCCGTTCACGGGGACGGCAGGCTATTTTGATAAAATAAAAATGAAATAAACATTTTACAGTTTTAAGGAATAGGTAATTGGTAGACTTGTCTTAAGATCACATGACCTTACTTAGCTCTAGAAAACGGCTTAGAGACTGCTGCATAAGATGTTTCGGTTGATCTTCTTATTAAAGTTGTTTTAAGCCATTCCTCATTCTGGCAGTCTTTATCTGTGGACCCATAATTATTACAATCCGCAGTGACCACTTAAGTGGTTCACATTCACAAGGCTAATAAAACCAATAATTAAACATATATGCCTTCTAACAACAATTAATTTAAAACAGCAAGCAACATAATAAAACCCAATGCAAAGCAGATCAACAGTGGCACCAACACCACCTGCCACACCTGCCAAATAAAAGAAGACACAATAAAATACATAGACCTTTATGGAAGCCATATCCTTTCCCTGCTTATCCTGGCTTCCACTTCCTTTCCCTTTCTTTGTTGTCTCCCTCATTTTAGATTGTACGTTCCTCAGGGATGGTCTTCTATATAAACAACAAGAGTAATTTATCCTCTGAAAGGAAATAAGGAAGTGTAACAACTTGATTTCACTGTTAGGGAGTTCCACAGGCTCAGGAGCCACGGCTGAAACGGTCTTGTTGTTCTCTAGTCCCAGTCCGGAGCAGAACCTGATGGACAAACTTTAAGGTCTCCCTAAGAGACATCCAGGACTTATACAGCAGAAACTCAGGAGTCAGATCACTTAGGACTTAAAAAAAAGCCCTTAAACGGAACGAAAAGACCAACAAGAAACCAACATCCTGGCTTTAAAACAGACATGTAACATGTTCAGGGAAGTAACAAAAGGGCAGCCATTTTTTTCAGCTCAGACAATGCAGGGAACAGGCAGGTAGGACACCTACAAAACTTTGCAGTTTCTTTAAAAACCCTATCTTCATTCATCAGTTTGCTTAAGTTTTTTTGAGAAAATGTGCGTTTCACTCGCATTGCTGCCCGTGAAATAAAACCCAAACTCCAATGAATAAAATATGTCCTCAAAATTCATTTCACATCCAAGCAATGAAGAGGTAGATGGACTGCCGTGGGTCCAGGACAACCAGAACAATGCTGCTGTGATGAAACATTCGTGTGTGTTTATTTGGGTTCCTTTCTGTTTTTAGTGGCCAGCTTGACAATCTATATGACCAGCAGCCTCACCTGTTTGTGGATGTTACAATCGCTCTGATTGACCCAGAGACAGACAAGGAGACAGAAGAACAGTCTGTTTGGGGAGATTCTTGATAACAGCTTTGCCCAAATATCCAACTGGTGATAAATGTGTCCCTTATCAAGAGAAACCTCTCGTAAGTGCTATCAAATATATCAGTATTGACAGAGGCTTGCTTCATGACTGTGTCCCCGTCTGGCTGGGCCTGTGAAATTATGATGGAAAACCTATACGATAACAGTGCAAACTGAGGGACCAATCCTTCAGCACTGCTGCGGAGCTGTCCGTTTGTTTCACACCTCATCTGTCACAGGGCAAAATCAGGATGATGCACCTTTTGCAAGGCCAGGCCAACTTATGCCACTTCTGAGCTGCTTTTCTCTGGGGAGGCACTACCAGTTAGCTAAATGGACCTACACCCTGACTATGCAAAAGGCGGCATCTTAGGCTGCTATGATGTGAATGTCACTTGGCCCTTAGCTGATGGGGAAAGACCAGGGCTTTTTTTCAGCTGGAACGCAGTGGAACGGAGTTCCAGCACCTCTTGAAAATGGTCACATGGCCGGTGGCCCCGCCCCCTGATCTCCAGACAGAGGGGAGTTTAGATTGCCCTCCACGCCACTGGAGCAGCATGGAGGGCAATCTAAACTCCCCTCTGTCTGGAGATCAGGGGGCGGGGCCACCGGCCATGTGACCATTTTCGCCGAGGGCGATTTAAACTTTTAAAAATTCCCGCTTGTTCCAGCTGACCCAAAGTGACAACATTGTGTGGTCCTGAGTTCCACCACTGAGTTCTACCACCTCTTTTCCCAGAAAAAAAGCCCTGACGGTTACTAACAGTGAAATCCTAAGCAGACTTACTCCAGTCTAAGCCTATTGATTTGCATTTATTGATTCCATTTCTCAGTGAGTTTTCTCTTGTTGTTTCCATTGTCTGAGACCAAGATAGTCTCTGTTTGTGTATGATCTTCCAGATGATACCTGGAGATCTCCCCAAATGACAACTGATCTCCAGGCTATAAAGATAAGTTTCCTTATTGGAAATGGCTACTTTGGAGGGTGGACTCTATGGCATTATAACCCGCTGCGGTCTCTCCCCTCCCCAAACCCTGACCTCCCCAGGGTCCACCTCCAAATTTCCAAGAATTTCCCAACCCAAAGTTGGCAACCCTGGCATGGGAAGAGATTAAGCTGTACTGGCCAGGCACTGTAGGAAACTCATATGGACATTTTAAATCTCTGCTGTGGGTTTTTTTTTTGCCTCAGTCACTTTAACCACAAAGAATCCTTCTCTCCCATCTTCTTGTTACATTTACTTAACTGCTTTCCATGGGTGTCAAGATCAAAGGCTTGCACTTCCTCGCACGCACCTTTTGTGGAGTGGTCTGTGAGCATTGCCTCAGGGGACGACTGTGGGTGCAACATTAATTAGGGAGCGGAGAGCAACAGAGGCAGCTGCCAGCAAAGTGGAAAAAGAAAAGCAGGCAGGCACCAAACCGAAATAAGCCATCCTGCAGCTGCCTGCCAGATCCCGGCTGAACCTATTATCATTCCCTGACACTACACGCTTCATTCTTCATGCGTTTTTAAAACAGAAATTATTTCTTTTGACAGGCCCAGCATCCCCAGGAGAAACCTGAACAGAATGTTTCTCCTCCACCCGAGCTACACACTACTCATCCTTCATTGGGCTTTAACAGAAGCACAGGCTGAATCCACACACCCTCGGAGTGTCCCGGCGTTGCGCTAAATGTTCGCTAAACACCCGGAAGTGTAGTGTCTTTCTAGCGCGATTTCTGAATCGCGCTAGAAAGACGCTACACTTCCGGGTGTTTAGCGAACATTTAGCGCAACGCCGGGACGCTCCACGGGTGTGTGGATCCAGCCACACAAAAGGGGCCAGGAGCTTGTCGGGATTGTTCTCTCTCTCTCTCTCTCTAGGTGGGGGAGGAGCATTCCTTTTAAAACAGACTCGTGAAAACAGGGCAGTTTCCACACTACTCACCTTCTTCTGGAACGGGGCGCAACGTCACGAAAAAAATGCAGAAGATAGTGTCTTCTCGCATGAGTTTTGCGCGGTCGCAAAACTCACACAAGAAGACGCTATCTTCTGTGTTTTTTTGTGACATTGCGCCCCGTTCCGGAAGAAGGTGAGTAGTGTGGAAACGCCCAAGTGTCTTTTTGTCTATCAAAGCAACGCTGTAACCACTAAGACACAGAACTGTATTCTTTAGCCTCTTTCTTACAAACTGACAGTCTTTTGACTGAAGAGAAGTCAGAAGTTTATTTATTCCAGGTGTAAAGTGAAAATCATGTATCCCAACCAAACATCACTCGTTGTATTTTAAAGTCTTTTTAAAACAATCTAATCAAGTTTGAACTAGTCAAATATGCAAGGATCACAAAAATAAAAAACACAATTCCATAGGTAAAAGATATTAAAAGTGGATATACATACATATCATAAACTATTATTCTATAGATCTTAGATCTAAAAGATAAAATGCGATTTTAAGAGTCTCACTGAAGCATTTTTGGAAAGATTAGATAGTCTCACACAAACCAAGTCTGAGAAATTCAGGGCTGTTCTGGGTGTGGCTACCTAATATAAGCTCAATGATATGAAACCGAAATCCTCCAATTTGTCTCTTCTAGTGGCATGACACGAGTTCCTCCCTGAGCCATATAAGAACTTTCTAGTGGAATAAATATTGTTATACTTTGTTCTTGTACAGAACAAGCTGTTGAGGTTATTCTGGGAATCCTTCCAACCATTGTGCCCTATCTTATTCAAATATGTATAGCATGAACTTAGCAGAGGAAAACATGTTTTGCAAATATGAAAGCTACAGCAATTTCTCAGGCCTGCCTCATTTGTTCAGCCAGTATCTGTTTCAGACCAGGGTCTCCGACAAACTTTCTGGACTGACTTTTTAGCTGTCTCTCTCTGAAAGAGTGTTAGATCTTACTGCACAGGCTGCATTCAGTTGTCATCATGAACAGACATTTTCTCAAACACAAATCTGGTGTCTTGTGGGGCTTGTGTCCTCTTGTCTCCCCTCCTCCACTTATGCCAATATTATTTTCTTATTTATTAATTTGTAGTCCACTTCTCTCTCCGAGACCCAAAGCAGATTACACAATTTCAAAACAATGCAGTAAAAGGTGTTTAGAACATACACTCGATGGTTTAAGTAAACTGCTTTACAAAATTAAAGAATAGCACACCCAAACCAGTAAAATAGATACAACAGAACAGTAAGGAACATGCAAGGATGCCACAAAACTGGATGACAAAATTAGAGAAACAGCATAACAATATAATATGTACAACCTGCAAAGCAATGAAAACTACCCAAAGTTTCACAGGATTTACAATTTATTCCTTTTATAAAAAGACCCTCCTGAACAGTTGTTATATGCTGTTTGCATTTACAAAATTTATTTCCTGCTTTTCAACCCAATCAAGGCTGTCAAGGGGGCTGTGTTCTACATATTCTGTACAATGATATAAGTATGGGAGCCTTCTTAACAATAAAATGGAATCTGACTACAACTTGTCATATTATCAGAATGAAGTTGCCTTAAGTAGTTTCTTTCCCAGTAATTCTAAACCCTCCTTTCATCCTTGTTAAGATTCCCATGTACTTGGATTAGAAACAAAGTTCAGTTTATTAAAGCAACCACATTTGGACATTACAAGAAATTGGACCTAGACTGAAGAGTTCTGTCTTCAGCCCTGGTATGCTTTGGACGGGGGGTGTCAGTCTCCATGGGGGTGTATGCTGGAGATCTCCTGGAATTACAACTAATCTACATGATGGAATAGGAGACTCAGGAGGCCTTGGACATTAAGGGGCTCTGCATGTCTCTCTGTGTGTAAAAGTTATTCTCTTGTCAAATAAGCTTTTGTCTAAGGTGGAATTGCCTCCTGACTCCTCCTCTGACTCTGGTTTTTTTGGGGGGGAGGGGGAGATTTTTCCTTCTTGCCTCATGACCTTCCAGAGGAGAAGGATGTATTTTTCAAAGGTCCTGGCATGAAGATCTCATTCACACACCTGCATCCAGCCTTGATGCTGAGCAAGGTGGCCATGGTAATAGGGAAGCCAATTATTTAGACTAGGACTCTTTATTTCTACTCCAAGATATTGCTGTGAATGGAATCTACCTCAATAAACTCTAAGTTCTATCTTTTTAACAATTTGATTGCCTGAGGATTAATTACTGCACGTTGGGGGAAACGCTTCTGACTGGGTAAGTCTGCTACCAAACAAAACATAACTTTTTCTAATACTCCAGACAATGGAGGTCGGTTCCCCTGGAGAAAATGGCGATGAAGTTCCTTCCATTCAGCAGTCCTGGGATTTCCTTTTGGAAAAGATGGACAGAACAGACACCCAAGAGAGGAATACATCCTCGTGCTGCACCAACCATCTGACTGGACTCTCAAAATCCTGAAATTGGCTTTGGCTCTAAATCACTTCCCCCCTCTCACCAGTCCTTAAAAACCACCCCTGGGCATTTGACCTAGCTCTTATCAAAGTTATCGCAGGACAAATTCCACTTTTAGATCAATACACAGTTTGAAAAACATTCCCAATGCTACAGGGCAAGTTTTGTGAATATAAAATTTGAGATGTTCACTTTGGAACACGAGTTGCCCATATGCAATCCTCTCTTCCTAAACTAGCCTACGGAGATGGGAGGAACCAGGCAGGGTCAGCAATTTCAAGTGGACTGGGAGGAAGAAGTGCAGAAGAAAAGCTAAGCTGCACCACCCACTGCTTCTCCCCTGAAATGCCTCCACAAGCTCCCTGCTACCACCACTTTGCACAACAGCCGCAAGCATGAGGTTGGAAATTCTATGTTTGCCGCCCACTGCAGGTTCCACCTTGAGCATCCTTTAAAACATTTATATTCTACCCACAATGGATCTGCAAGGAAGCAGATTTCCCAGATCTTTGGTAGATTTCCCAAAGCAATTAGCACCAACGAGGCCAGATGGAAGACATTGCCCCAATTGTGAGGCCCGGTAATCCCTGGCATATCCACAAGAGTCAAGTTGAGAACATGAGAGGAGTAGATCTTCAGGTAGAAGGGCTCCTGGCTAATTCCCCTCAACCAGGAAACCTTTTATGGGAAAGATTGCAGTACTCAAAATCCTCCAGGAGGAAGTGGGAATGTTGAGGTCTGTAGTTTACTGGTCCCAGCTGTCCTTTCTGTCTTGGTTTCAAGGTCCTACTGAATCTTGCTGAATTCAGTAAAGATCCTGGAGGGTGGGGAAGAAGAGAGAGAGAGAGAGAGAGAGAGAGAGAGAGAGCGACAGGTTGATCATTCCATTGCTAGATGGAAATGCAGTGACATTTCAGAGGTTTTAAGTGGGCTGTAGGAGATGGTGCTGAGTGCTGACACAGCCACAGCACAAACACAAAAAGTGGGTATCCACAACCAGGGGGATATCAACGGGTGGACGGCCATTTACTGAGGTGCGCTGTCATTGGGACTTGTAAAAGACTTGCCTTTGGAATGTTAGAGGAATAAATACGTTGCCCCTGAAGAAGTTCTTTAATGAAACATGAGGTTTAAATAGCCAGCTCCTTGTTGGGCTTGGGGTTCTGTTCTCCTCGATACCCCCAATGTTTATGGTCCTACCTATAAAAGAGAAGACAACAGGATTACAGACTGTTTAGTGATTACCAGAGACTTACCTTGATTACAGGTGTTCTTTCTGGAGCATCTATCTTCAGCACACCTAAAGAGAAGAAAAGACCATGTTAACTTTAAGATTATGTGGGAGGAGTTTATCATTTGTGTACGGCTGATATTTATCAGATACTATTTATAAGTGTGTGTCATTGATTGTTAATACTGCATAACTTGGAATGCTTATTAAAGTTTGTATCTATTTTTAAAATATTTATAAGTATTTATATCAGCACATAGTCACTTTAAATATTTGAATGTTTGGACTTCCGGTTTGGGATTAATGGGGATCTGAAGCAGCCTGGTGATCTGGGCTGTCCAGGGCACTGATTTTCTGGAAAGCGAGGTGCTCGAATGCCTGCTACCAACCCAACTTCAGGGAGAAGTTAGGCTTGAATGCTGTGCACCCCAAGAGAGTGTGATCTCGGTGAGAGGGGGGTTCTGAATCAAGGATTCTCCCCACCACCTTGAGGTCCCCTCGGAGAAGGGTGAGCTACTAACTCTACAGTGCCTCAGGAGTCATTTAATTGGCATAAGATCGTCAGAAACCAAGCTTCAGCAACAGCTTTAACCAAATATAAGCAAAGGAAACAGCACAGACAACCCGCAGAATCGTCGAAAGGTAAAGATCATTATTGGACTTTGTAAAGCAAAATGGCAGTGAAAAGACCAGGATAAAAAATTTAAAAGGACAGAACTTAATAGAGTATACATCAAGGATCAATTATTGAGTAAAATTTTGGATGCTGGAGAAGTTTTAAGGACTAAAAAAGTTAAAAGAAATATTGTTTATACATACTTGCGGTTAGAAGAGAGATAGCCAGCATGAGAAAAGCGGTGTGGACTAGTGGAAGCATCGCGAGACGGGAAGTAAACAGGAGAGCAGACAACGTGTTGCCTAGAGAAGACAGCAGAGGGCAGGAAGCAGGAAGACCAACTAGAAGAAGCAAGACCCGGAAGCAAAACAAGGGAAGTACTGGAAAGGCTACAAAACTACAGGAACAGGAAGCATGCCATTTTAACTGAGGTATGAAGTGAAGCCAGTAACCATAGAGAAGCGGCTAGGAAACCATAGAGAAAAAACGCCCGACATTTTGGAATTAAAAGGAACTATTTTTAATTGTTAAATAAAAGTTATTTAAATATATTGAAATAAGAGAGGAACTAAAAGAATTCAAAACGGATTTAAGGAAAAGAGCATATATGTGGGGAGGCGCAAAGCCGAGTTCTACGATGGCAGCAAAAAAAGAAGTCAGAGAATGGCAAGCCTCAGTAGATGCAGCAATTGAAGGATTAGAAAAAAGAGTTGCAGAGAACCACAAAGAATTGCTGCAAAAATGCAGGAAATGCTTTCAAATGATTTAAAAGATATGAAACATGCTATTAAGGCGGAAGTAGCGGGACTGGCAAAAAATATAGATGGAACAAAAGAGGAACTGCAAGTAACCAACAAAAAAGTTGAAGAGGTAGAGCAAAAGACTAAGGATTTAGCAATGAATATAAAGCAGGAAAATCAAGGGATGCAAGAGAGAATGGCGTTGATGGAACGCAAGGTGACGGAAAGGCAACTACGATTTCGCGGTGAGCAGGAATTGGATACGCAAACTGTACAAGAACAAATGACAGAAATTCTGGCAGAATTTCTAAATAGAGGAACAGAGGAAATATCAGCAAATATGGATCTCACATACAGAATCAACTCAGCTTATGCACAATGAAAGAAGATATCAAGAGATATTATTGTCCAATTAGTGACAAAAAGAATGAAAGAGGAAATTATCAAAAGGCATTTTGAAGATCCCTTAATAGTGGAGGGAAACAGAGTCCAGATTATGAAAGAAATGCCAAAAAGGATTCTCCTAGAAAGGAAAAAATAGAGAGAGTTGACCCAGAAATTAAGAGAAAAGGACATCAGATACAGATGGGAAATACCAGAAGGACTAAGCTTTTATTATAAAGCTTTAAGAGTCATCATCAAAACAAGAGAGCAGATGGAAAAGTTTTTTGAGGAAAATGCGGAGGATTTTCCCAGACTATTAAGAATTTAACATAATGGAATACAAATTATTATGGTGGAATGTAAATGGACTAAACTCACCCCAAAAGAGAAAAACAATTTTTAATTGGCTAAAAAAACAAAACTGCAATATAATTTGTTTACAAGAGACACATGTTAAGGATCAAGATATTAGATATCTAAAAAATAAACAACTAGGAAAAGAATATATAACATCATCCAACCAAAAGAAAAAAGGAGTAGTGATTTATATTAAAGAGACTATAGATTCTAAATTAATTTTTCAAGGTCAGAATGGAAGATATGTGGCGGTGGAAATTAGTGTAAATGCCAAAAAACATTGATAATAGGTCTCTATGCACCCAACGGTGCAAAAGACCAGTTTTATAGCAAAATAATGGACAAATTGGATCAAGACTCATATGACCAGATGATAATGGTTGGAGACTTCAATGGGGTTGTGGATTTACAAATAGACAGGAAAAGAAAGAGAGGTAACAAAAAATCTGGAAAGTTACCAAAAATATTTTTTGAATTAGTCCAGCAAGAACAACTTGAGGATGTATGGAGAAAAGAAAATCCCAAAGGCAAAGACTTCATGTACTACTCCGCGAAGCATTCATCATTTTCAAGAATAGACATGATTTGGACATCTAAAAAACTAGCTTTAAGTACAAAAAAAGTGGAAATTTTGCCAAGGGTGAGTTCAGACCATAATCCAATATTATGGAAAGCGATAATGGGTCGGAGAAAAGTAAGATGGAGAATAAATGAAGATTTATTACAAAACCAGGACAACTTGAATTATTTGAAAGAGGAGACAAAACATTTTTTTCGAATAAATAATAATAATGAAGTTTCAATCCAAATGGTATGGGACACATACAAGGCAGTTATAAGAGGAAATTTAATTTCATTAAACAACAAGGACAAGAAAAGAAAACAAGAGAAATGGCATGAAATTCAGGAGAAATTGCACAAAAAAGAACAGGAACTAAAGAAAAAACCTGGGAAAAATCAATAAGACAAGAAATTAAAATACTGCAGGAGCAAATAAGAGCCATTAGCAACAAGGAATTAGAATGGAATTTAAAGGTATTAAAACAGAAGTCATTCGAAGGAGCAAATAAACCAGGAAAGTACCTAGCCTGGCAACTGAAGAAGAAAAAAGAGAAGAAAATCATTAGTAGGATAATGGAGGAAGGAAAGGAACTGAAAGATCATCAAACAATTAAGCGTGCCTTCTACAAATATTATGCGAAATTATTCCAGAGGAAGGCAGTAAATTTGGAAGAAATAGACCAATATTTGCAAAAAAAACAGATCTACCAAAGATAACAGAAGAAATGAATCAGAGACTGACAGCGCAATCCTATGGCCGGCCCCAACGCCGACGCGGCTGCACTGGTGGTGTGGCGGCGCCGCCGGGCCGGATCCTGTGCCAGCAAAGTGTGGCCGCAGCGGCGCCTGCAGCGGCGCAGAGATGCAATTTTGGAGAACCAGAAAGTGTTGTGGGCGGGTTTGATCTACGGCCGCCGCCAGGCGCAGCCAAAGGGCGCTGTTCCTGACAAGCGTCAGGGGGAGGGGCCAGGAAAGGCGCAGCCTATGGGCAGCACGCGATCCCGGCCAGGCCCCAGAGCAGCAGGCAAACCGCGCCCATGCTGGCAGACTGCCTCGGCTCGTGTGTCGGGCGGGGCTCGCAGTCGGGAAGGAGAGGGGTGGGCGTAGTCTGAGAAGCCTTTCCCCCGTTTGCCCAATGTAGCACCAAGTCCCTGGCGGCCGCGTCCAGAGAGGTTGGCATGGGACTGGCAGGCGCCCTGCCATGAGGAATCCAGGGCAGCAGCCAGTCTCTGGCAGCAGGGGACAGCCCCCCAGTGGCGCCGAAGGGGAGGGCTGGCCTGAGGCCGCCACCAAGAGGCAGACACAGCGGGCCTGCCCCCTCGTCCCCATCCCAAGGCAAAGAACACAGACACCCATTGCACAGAAATCAGCCTTTATTATTATATCATCCCACCTCCCCCAGCAGACGTGAGGAAGGGGAGGCGTGTAGGAGAGCCGTCTGTGCAGCAAAACACCCCACCCCACCCCCAAGGCGGCAGCGGCGGTCACCGGCGAGGCCGGCGGCCGGACCCCCTTGGCCGTCCACGGGCCCGGCCTCTCGCACGCAACTGGGCCCGAGGGAGGGGTGCCTCTGGGGCGGGTGGAGCTGCTGCAGCGGGTGGGGCCGGAGGGTCGAGGATGGCGACGAGCCGCCCGAGCAGGGCTTCGGCACGGACTTGAGAGGCACGGACCCCTTCCCCCACTTCCAGTACCGCAGCCATGAACTCCCGGCCGCGGTTGTTCGCCTCCTCCCATGCAGCGTGCACCTCTAGCCACTCCCTCTCGATCGCCGCCCACATTGCGGCTAGTGTCGGGGGAAGCCGCTGGGCAGGGCGGGGGCCGCGAGCCCGTGCGCCTGGAAGGATCCCCTCCATGGGCCCCTCCCCCTCAGAGGCGGAGCCAGGTCCTTCCCGCACACGGCCCATGGCACCCGGGGGCGGGGGGGCTGGAGGGGATGGTGCTGCAGGCTGGGACAGCTCCTCGAGCGGCTCTGTCGATGAGGTGTCCTGAACCGGCGGAGTCCCAGGGCCACCTTCACCCTCCACCGACACAGGGAAGCCGAGCGACTGCAGGAGAGCCGCTCCGGCAGCAGAGGTCCTCCGGGAGGGTGGCAGCTCACGCAGCTGGGCAATCACCTCCCCGCCTATCTCCAGGCGCATGGTCCCTGCTGGAGCGAGACATGGGTGGGAAGAGGCCCCAGGGAGGGAAGAGCAGCGGCCCAACATGGGCTGCCACAGGCCACCGAGCCAGGCCAAGCACACCCATTCCAACTGCGGCCGCAACCCCTCGTCTTGAGACCGGTCGGCGCCATGAGTGGCCTTGGATGTGTGGCCGAGGCCGGCGGCCGAGCCGGTCCCTGGCCCCACCAGCAGCAGGGCCACAGATACATACCGTGCTCCGGATCCATGCCCCCCGACGGGCCCGGTTGAGGCTCCTCGTCGCTGGCAGCAGGGGCTTGCTGTGGCGGTGGAAGGGCTGTCTGTTCCTGGGCCCCGCTCTCTGCCAGGGGGGGCACAGACTCCGCTGCCTCTGCCTCCGCCTGGCTTGGGTCTGGACCCTCAGGGGCCGTGCCTACTCACGGGAGAGGCCCTGTCACACATGTGCCACGATCCATACGTCCCCCCCCTCGCCTCCCTGAATCCACAAATACTAACCGGGCAGGACCTCAACGCCCAGGCCGCCCACCACCGCCTCCGGGATGACCGCTCGCATGACCGCCTCTGGGCCTGGGAGCCCCTCGTCAAGGGCCCGCTCATAAGGAACCCCCTGAGACATGAGGAGGCGCACTCGTTTGCGCGCGGGCCCGAAAGAATCATTCCAGCGCTTCATTGCCGAGTGAGCAGTGCGGGGCGCGTTGCCCACAGCCGAGACCCTGTCAGCTGCCATCTGCCAGAATGCCCGTCGTCGAGACCGGGACGAGGCGCCCCTGTGCGTGCTCAGGGCGACCTCCGCATTCTCCACCACGAGCCCAAAAAGCAGCACTCTCTCGGCCTCTGTCCAGTTTGCCTGGCGCTGGCTTCCGCCGCCACTAGTGCTCTCAGCAGACATGGGGGTAGTGCCCGCTGGAATGTCCGGTCCCCGAGATAAGTGGTGGGAACCAGCCACCTAGTCATGTGCTCACCCATCCCCTCGGCAAGATGGAGGAGGGCACAGGGGGTGCAGGACCGGGAAGGGTGGCTGGGACGGCCCATGCAGCGGACAGAGGACCTGCTCCTGAGCACCACTTGCAACGGGCCGCTGAGACCGGTAGGCCTGCTGCTGTGCGTGGGGGGGGGGGTTCAGGGTGCTGAAACTCAACCTGCGTTCCTTCCAGGCAGGACCTTGATCATCCCCGCCTGGTGCCCGCCACTGCCGCCGCGGCTCCCAGCCATCCGGACCAGCCACCTCCTGCCAGCCGTGTTTGTCCGAGCGGCCCTCAGGCGGCGCCGCCTCAGACGCCGCCGCCGGTTCCAGGCCAGGGTGCCATCCCTGCTCCTGGGCGACATGACTTGCCTGGACCGCTTCCGCCTGGACAGGGCAGCCATACAGGCTCTGTGCGAGGAGCTCGCGCCCGCCCTTCAGGGGCAAGCTGCGGCTCCCCGGGGCATCCCCGTCCTCCAGAGGGTCCTGCTGTCCCTCCGCTACCTTGCGACCGGCTCCTTCCAGGGAGTCATGGCTGAGGCCTTGGAGGTCTCCCAGTCATCCGCCAGCCGCTGCCTGCATGCCTTCCTGGACGCCCTAGTTGGTCGGATCCGCGAGCACATCCACTTTCCCACCTCGGAGGCAGAGTTGGCACCCATCCGGGCTGGCTTCTCCTCCTTTGCAGGCTTCCCCAATGTGATTGGAGCAGTCGACTGCACGCATGTGGCCATATGCGCTCCCAGAGAGGAGCCGCAGGTCTACAGGAATCGGCACCGGTTCTACAGTATCAATGTCCAGGCAGCCTGTGACCACCAGGGGATCTTCACGGACCTCGTTGCCAAGTTCCCGGGAAGCGTCCACGACGCACAGATCTTCACCACCTCCGGCCTGAACAGGCTCCTGTCATCATGGCCTGAGGGGAGAGGCTGGCTCCTAGGTCAGGAGTTGGTGGGGGAGCTGTGAGGGGACGGGGATGGGAAGGGAGATCCTAACTCCGCCTCCCCTTGCAGGTGACCGTGGCTATCCATTGCTGCCTTACCTCCTGACGCCATACCCTGCGGATGAGCCCGCCGACAGAGCCAACTACAACCAGGCCCACCGGCGCACGAGGATGGTGATCGAACGTGCTTTCGGTCAGCTGAAAATGCGCTTCAGATGCCTCCATCACACGGGCGGCCGCCTGGCCATGCAGCCGTTCACCGTCGCCAAGCTCGTGGCTGCCTGTGTCATGCTGCACAATATTGCCGTGCGCCAGCAGCTCCCCTTGCCAGCCACAGAGGGCCCAGGCGAGGACCCCTGGCTGCCGCCCGCCGGTCGCCTTTCTCCTGACGCCCCGGCAGAGCCCCAGGAGCATGACCGAGCTGTGCGAGACAGGGTCGCGGAGCACCTGTGGCATGCTGCGCGCTGAGGGCCATGCCTGGCCATGGGGGGCTCGGCCGGCCAAACACTCGCCCTTTACGCCCCTATGGTGTCCCAGGCGGCCCCTCCGAGTCCCCGCTCCCTCAACCCCTGCATGTAGAGAGCATGGGAAAGCCGCCCCGGCCAGCAGCCACCGCCCCCCATGGACGGGCTGCACGGGAAAAGCGGTTAATGAACTTGGCTTTATTCCCAATCGATTCCAGGGCCGCATCAGGCGCCCAGAGAGCAGCTTGCCAACCCAGAACCCCGGCCTCAGCAGCCAGGAGGGTGAGGGCTAGGTAGCGCGTCGGAGCAGGGGGAGGCCAGCGACCCCGCCACGGCATCCCCGTTACAGAGCAGGGGCCCGGCTGGGGTCCAAGATGCCTGTGCCTGGGATGGCATATCGGCAGCTGCCCGGCCGTCTGCGGGGACGGGCTCCAGCTTCGGCCGCTTCCTGCCAGGCCCCTCCACTGGGTCACCCTCTGGGTCTTCAGCGGGTGGCGGGTAGCGGGGTGGAGACCAGGCGGTGAAGCCCCTCCCAAGTTCCTCCTCATCTGGCGAGGGGCTCCGGGCGGGCGCCGCTGTGGGGGCAAGAGGTGGGGGATGGGAGCGTCAGGGCCCCTGTGGGCTCTGGGGTTGTTGTCGCGGCCGCAGGCCGCCCCACCCCACATGCCCGTGCCCCTCCTGTTGGCGAGACTCACATGGTGCCGCTGCCCGCGCCTGCTGGAATGCCCCGTGAACCCGGTCCATGGCAGCCATCCACCTGTCATTGATGGTCCCTGCAGAGGGGGGAGAGAGGGAGGGGGGGCACCCGTTGGTGGCAGCCCGGCATCTGCTGCAAGCACCTGCAACCTGCGCCTCGACGGAAGTGGCTGGGACGCCTCCGGGCCCTTATGGCCTGCCCTCTGTGGCAGCGGAGGAGGCTCCCTGGATGGCGCCGAGGACCCTGACTTACTGCGCGCGGGGCCCGCAGCCACCTCCTCTTCCAGGAGGTCATGCTCCACCTCGCACAGCGCCGTGTCTAGCCACGCTCGTATGAGGTGGGCCTCCTCCGCACGGCCAGGGAAGAGCTCCTCCAGGTAAACTGGCCGTGCAGTCATTGCACCCTCATCTGCCAGGAGGTCATTCCCGGCAGCCTTGGCAATGAGCTGGGCCCCGAGCCTGGCCGCCCACTGCTCCCGCCACCCGTCGCCCTCCATGCAGCCGGGACCGCTGTGGGTATAGTGTTTCTGTGCTGCCCACCGAACTACACCGCCCACCGGCATGACCTTGGAGGGTCTGAGATGTAACAATTCCCTATCTTCTGTCTGGCAGCTGCATAGTTCATGGATAGGTTCAGCACAGGCCCCCCCCCCGTCTCAGACCTGTGGGTTGGAGGGGAGGGGGCCGTGGTGGTTGGCTTCCTATGGCCCCAGGGCCCTCTTCCCTTGCGGGGATGCTGTGCTGCTCAAGTGCATCCTTGCGGGACGTGAACCCTTGGGCCTGGCTGTACGTTGCACCGTGGGACTGGGAATAAAGCTCATCTACACATGGACCCGTGTCTGCCTGCGATAGTTTGGTGAACTGCCAGCCATATCCTGCCCTGGCACCATGAGTGCATGACCAGGCCCGCGGTGACAGCGCATCCCTTCCAAGGGGGGGGGGCTTAGGATGCACAAGGACTGGCCAGGGGCCGCTCTGGCATGTCTTCCATATTGCCCTAACGCACCTGCCCTGCCTGGCATGCCGCCCTGAGCTGGGGCAGTCACGCAACCTGCCATCAGGGGGCCCTCCCGGGCCTGGGGTGGCCACCCAGCCTGCATGGCCCGGCCGGGGAAGGGGCACGCTGTGGCAGCCAGCCGGGAGGCCTCGGGCTCCCGCATTTTAGCCACTTTGCGCAGCTGATGCGCTCTTCCACTGCCCCTGTGGGCGGGGCCAGCGGCCTTCCCTGCAGGATTGGCGGGGCTGGCAGCCTCGGAGTGGTTCCCCCCCCCCGGCAGGGCAACGCGAGTGGCCACAATTGCTGAACGCAGGAGACGGCGCCGAGCCAGGGCGGAGCCACGCGCAGCCTCGGACACACCCCACCCCTCCCAACAACCATGGCCTGTTGGCGTGGGAGGCTGGCAACTGCTCCACGGGATTGGATGCGAGGCAGGACGCCCTGGGGTGGAATGACCAATGGGGCTGCTGCAGACGCCCGAGGGGCTGGACCCACTCTGGGAGGCGGCCGCTCATGGGACTGTGTTGCTGGGGCTGCGGCTGCGATGGGGGCGACCCTCCCCAGGCGCGCGAGACCTCCTGCCCGGGATATGGCATCCGCCTGCCACCACCCTGGATTCTCCATTGGTGGGGGCTAGGATTCCCGCGAGTGGACCGTTTCCCCTGCCATCTCCCGCTCCCTTGCAGCGGCAGCTCGCACCACCCTCTCCCTTGCTTATCGGGTGCCAGCTATTCTCCCCACCGGGGATTGATCCCCCTCCCCGCTCACATGCCCCGCCCCAACCCTCTACCTGGCCATAGATGCAGGGGAGTTAGCCGTGTTAGCCTGTGGTAGCGAATTCAAAAAGGGTCCCATAGCACCTTTAAAACTATCCAATTTTATTGTGGCATAGGCTTCTGAGAATCAAGTTCTCTTCAGCAGATGGGTGGTACAGACACTGGTCAAATACAGAGGAGGAGGGGGGGAGGAGGAGGGAGGGGGCGGGGAGGCAAGACGGGGTGTGTCGGATACATTTGTGGCAATGTGCAGGTGGGGAGATGTGACGGGAGTGTTGGGGGAGGGGCGGAGGACGAAGTCAGACTCGCAGACACAGAAAACAGTTGTTGTACATCTCGTTTTATTGCACTGGAAAGAGCGGGCTTGCGTTTAGGCTGGCGAGGGAGCCGGAGCATTCCACACAGCCCTCCTTCCCGCTCGGAGGGGCGGGGCTGGGATGCAGGCCGCGGCGCGACGGTGCTTCCTGGGCTGCAGCCAACCGTCCGTCAGAGATGTTTGGGGAGGGCGGGGCGCGGGGGAGCAGCCATGCCCTGGACGTGCCTGTGGGGGAAAAAGACACGTGTGGGCTTTGCCTCGTTCCACTGGCAAGGCAAGCCCCACACTCCGCCATCCGGGGGGGGGTTGCACATGGTCGAGGGCAGCAGCTGATGCATGACGGTCTGGTGAGGATGCACTCGGCCTTGGCAAGCCTTTACCTTTAAGGGAGAGAATGAGCTGGTCACAACAAACACCTGGCCACATGTGGTTTTCGAGGCGCCTGCCTCTGAGGCAGCCAGGGGCGGGCATGGTTGCCCCCCACCCCTGCTGGGCCTCACCCAAAGCGGCAAGTGAGCGGGTGGGTTCAGGTGAATGGGCGGTTTGCACTAATCTGCGGAATGCCCCCCCACCTCCTCCTTACCTGTCAGCGCTCTGTCGGTCATCACCAGGTGGGAGCGCAAGAGTCAGGGCACCTGCAAGGAAACGGGAGAGCATGCGGTTAATTTGCAAAGTGTCATTCCCTTCTGCCACGGAAGGGTTAGTTTGTTTGTGCTTAGTTAGAAGCAACTAGCATGCATCAGTTAGCTGTGGAGTCATTCTTTCTATCACGGTAGAAAGAGAGTTAGGCAGTTAGGCACCTCTTCCCCTTTATGCGAAGTTCCCCCAGTTTTTCGCAAAGTCCCCTGAGTGCATTCTGCGCCTGCCAATGTGAATGCCCTCAGCCCGTTTCGGTTTTCAAAGGGGCAATGCCACTCAGCAGACGGGCAGAGCCTCCGGCCGAGTGCTCACTTACCTGGGGGTTTGGGCGGTGCTGGCCGGATGTTTTGTAGGACGCGGTCGCAGGTGATTGGGTGCAGAGAGGGGGGCTCGTCCATGCCGGGCGCGCACGCTGATTGGTCCCCGGGATAGTTCTCATCCTATGCTCCTTCGGGCCATAGGGGCGGGGCGAGGCGCTCAGAGAGGGGGCTGATTTTTCGCCGTTCCATGGACGCCTATGGGCTACGCCTTCTTTTTCCGTGGCGTAGCTTTTTTGCGCCGCTGTGGGCGTTCCCGCTTCTGGAGGAGCTTAGGGAGCGGACTAACTCCGACCCCGCCTTGCTCCCCGCCCCCCCCTGCGTCGGCGTAGGGCTCTACGCCACTTCTGCGCCGCCGCCCGGGCGCCTGTGGCTTGCACCGGTGCTGGCCCGCCGGCGGGCCAGCGCCGCGTCCCAGCGCGGGCGGAAGGCCACTTACGCGGGCGTACGGGCTAGATGCGCCCTCGCAAGCCTTAGTTCGGTTCCTGTTCACTTTCCGTGCCCTTCTTAGGATTGGGCTGCCCATGCTCCAGTAACAGAGGAAGAAATCATACAAGCAATAGAAGCAGCAAAGATTGGAAAAGCACCAGGACTGGATGGGATCACTGCTAAATTTTACAAAGTAATGAAGGAAGACCTTGTACCGATATTAAAAAGTATAATGAATGACACACTTCAAGGAAAAGGACTTCCAGATACATGGAATGAAGCGAGTATTGCTTTGATCCCGAAAGAATTACAAGATTTGACAGATGTGAAAAATTACAGACCAATTTCGCTTATAAACAATGACTATAAAATAATGGCAAGAATATTAGCAGAAAGGCTTAAAATATGGCTAGTGGACTTTATAGGAGAAGACCAGGCTGGATTCCTACCAAACAGACAACTAAAGGACAACTTGAGAGTGGTTATAAATGCCATGGAATATTTTGATAAGCGACCAGACAAAGAAGTTGGCTTTTTCTTTGCAGATGCAGAGAAGGCCTTTGACAACTTGAACTGGGACATTATGTTTGCATCAATGGAAAAGATGGACCTAGGTAAAGAATTTATAGAAGCAGTAAAAACAATATATAAGGAACAAAGAGCGACAATCTGTGTCAATGACGACCTGACAGAGAAGTTTGAAATAAGAAAAGGTACAAGACAAGGATGTCCACTATCACCGTTGTTATTTGTGATGGTCTTAGAAATATTACTAAGGCAGATCAGAGAAGATGATGACATAAGAGGAATAAAAATAAAGGGATCTTCCTATAAGTTAAGAGCATTTGCAGACGATGTGATGTTTATAGTAGAAGATCCACTACAAACTCTGCCAAGACTACTGGAAAAAATTAAGGAATTTGGAGATTTGGCAGGCTTCTATATAAATAAAAAGAAGTCAAAAGAAATAACTAAGAACATGACCAAGAAGAAACAACAGGAACTAAGTGAAATAATAAACTGTGAAGTGGTACACAAGACTAAATATTTGGGAATAGAGCTGACAGCTAAAAATATTGATTTATTTAAGAATAACTATGAAAAGCTCTGGATACAAATTGAAAGAGATATGATAAAATGGAATAAACTAAACTTGTCGTGGTTAGGTCAGATTGCCACAGTCAAAATGAACATGTTGCCTAGAATGATGTTCCTAATGCAAACAATACCAATTGTAAAAGACAGAAAACAATTTGAAAAGTGGCAGAAGAAGATATCGGAATTTGTGTGGGCAGGAAAGAAACCAAGAGTAAAGATGAAAGTTCTTTGTGATGCTAAGGAAAGAGGTGGAATGCAATTACCTGATCTTCGACTTTACCATGAAGCGATATGTTTAGTCTGGCTAAAAGAATGGGTGTCTTTAACCAATCACAAACTACTAACTTTGGAAGGTTATAATAAACTATTTGGATGGCATGCATATATGTGGTACGATAAGTATAAAATGGACGCAATGTTTCAGCACCACTATTTGAGAAGAAATTTATTGTTGACTTGGCTAAAGTACAAAAAATTTATAGACCAGAAGAAACCACTTTGGATTGTACCAGCTGAGGTGATCAACCCAGAATATAAAGGAAAAGAATGGCTTACTCTCAAAGACTTAACAGAAATAACAGATAATGAGCTGAACCTTAAACCAAATGAGGAGTTGCCATTCAAATATGGTTGGTTGCAATATAGACAAATCAAAGACTTATTTGATTCAGAACAAAGAAAAACAGGCTTTAGAACCAAGAATTCAGAGCTAGGAGAATTACTGTTGGGAGATAACAGTAAAATAATTTCGAAAATGTACAAATTATTATTGAAGTGGTTTACAGAAGATGAGACAGTCAGGGTGCAAATGGTAAAGTGGGCTATAAATTGTAATAATGAAATAACGATGGAAGCATGGGAACAATTATGGAAAAATACTTTAAAAATATCAACATGTACCAGTATTAGAGAGAATGGCTATAAAATGTTATATAGATGGTATTTAACTCCGAAAAAATTAGCCATAGCCAACAAACAGCTATCTAATAAGTGTTGGAAATGTAAGGAGCATGAAGGTTCTCTATTTCATATGTGGTGGACTTGTCGTAAGGCTAGAGACTTTTGGACCAAAATATGTACTGAGATGTCTTTGATACTTCGTTATAATGTTGCAAAAAATCCAGAAATGTTGTTATTATCATTGCATTTGGAAGATGTTAATAGAAATGATAAGATATTGATATATTATATGATATCAGCAGCTAGAATAATATATGCTCAGTATTGAGAGAAAAAATACCTGAAATTGAAGAATGGACAAGGAAATTGTTGTACATGGCTGAAATGGATAAACTAACAAGAAATTTGAAGGAGCAAGATCCAGAAGTATTCTTGGAAGATTGGAAAAAGTTGAAAAAATATATGGAAAAGAAATGGGATGTTAAGGGACAATTACGGTCTTTCAAAGGGTTCTAAAGAAATTAAGTAAAATAAGATATAATTAAGATCTTTACTAATAATAAGAAAAGAACAACTTTAGCATAGAAATAAGGTATCATTAATAACGGGGGGTTGGAGTGCTGTTGGAAGTCATTATCGAAAAGGGGGGAAGGGGAGGGAGTGGGGAAATATACACAGGGGAATTGAAATGGAATGTATTTGTATTTGAAATTGATTACATATTGACCCATCCAATAAAAATCTATTATATATAAAAAAGTAAATATTTGAATGTTTGCATGTATAAATCCATATTGATTATTCTCTTTGGTATTTATTGATACCTTTGATATTCTTCTGGCTGTGGGTATTCACTTTTTGTAATTGTGCTTTGCTACCGGGGGAGCCTCCTTGTTGGTTGTTTGATGCAGCCACAGAGGCATCTCCTACCTGTTCCTGTCTTGGTTCCCCTCTATACTCTATACTACTGTGTACTGTCTGTTGCTGTTAAGTATGCTCCTACTGGATAGTTTCTGCATCGTTTAATATGTCATGTTAATCTGTTTATGTTTTGTTTCAGCTCTGTATTGCATTGCTGCTCATTTTCAAATGTATGCAATCTTTACCCTATTGTATTATTTATTGAGTGTCCCAGCCGTTGATCCTATTGACTTATATTGTATAATCCACCTTGAGTCTCAATGAGAAAGGTGGACTATAAATAATGTTTTAAAATGACATGAATTCAGAAAGTCTCCTTTTTATCATAATAGAATGCAGCTAAGAAGCAACAGCACCAGTAATGGTCAGGAAATGTATGACTTGGGGTCCCAAAGGAAACTTGGAAGGAGCTCGGTGACCTCTTGGCCTTGGAGTTCATTAATAAGGCACTGACTTTCCTTGAACAAAATCCATAAAGGGACTTCTTGGGGCAAGATGCATACTGCCTGGGACAAAAAGAACAATTGTGTCAGAAAAAGCTGGAACTTCATGCAGCTCAATCGGCCACCCCATAGTTTAACAAACCCTATCTGCTGCCTCAAAGAATCCCCAGTGGTTGGGTGGGCAACTTTTTTCAAAAGCCTTCAAAACAAAAGATACCACAATTACTTTAGCCTGCTAGATTTTTGCAAGGAACATCACGCTGTCCAATGAGCCAATTTCTCCCAAAATCTACAAAGAGACAAGGAAACAGGGCTAGTCCTGGCATTCTAGAGGGCGAGACCCAAATGGCAGTTTATGGAGTACTGTTTAAGGGCAGTGCATTACCAGTTATTTATTTTATTATTATCAAGGCATTTAAAAAATAGTTGATTGACCATATCAGTTTCAGTAAATAATAAACTGATGGTGTTTGCATGCATTTATGAAAAAATAGCTTTAAAGGAAAAAGCATTTCTTCCATCACAAAGATGTATCGACTTGATGCCCATATACGTCCCAGCAAATAGAAGAGGCATTCCTCCTTCTCTCAGGGAATGCCTCTCCTAAGATGGTGCTTCCCAACTGCAATTTTAATAAGTACTCATTTTGAATTTTTTATTGCTGCGGATTAATCCAGACCCTTATAGTCAATCAAAATGGTTTCGATTGATTAAAAAGGATTATACTTTTACCATCTGGGGGCAGCATTCTTTTGGCTTTCTGTCTGATGCGCAGAACTATCTCTGGCTGCCAGTGAAGGGAGGGTAACTTTGCTGCCACTGACATACAGTTGTGAAGTGATGGAATGTTGAAAAGGAGCGTGGAAATGTTGTGATGGCTGTCATTGGTAATGTTATTTACTGTTTTTATTTCCAGGGCTTGTAATATTTTAAGTTGTTGTGTAGTGCTGAGGGAGGCAACTTTTTAAACGGAGAAGGAAGACAGGGCATTCACCGTAACACTTTCTTTTTTCAAATTGCAGGTTTCTTTTAAATATATATATATATATATATATATATATATATATATATATATATATATATATATATACGCACACATGCACAGCTAGAATTTATTTATGAGCGCACAATTTGTCACAGTAAAGCTGCTAGCAGGATTTGCCTTTCAGTTTTAAATTGGAGGGTTGGACGGCTTGCTGTCTTTTCCCCTCTCTGTATTTGCAACCGTGAGCAAGCCCCCCCCCTCCCACCCCCGTCTTTTAAAGATTGCATTCCCTAGCTGAATGGCTGGGGATGGTGTTGCTCTATTTGTGAGGATTTCACAGAAATCCTTTGAAGCAGCCTTGGCACCAATTAGGGCTTACAGTGGCTTTGGAGGATTCTATAAATAACATTTCTGATGAGCCGGGTTTCTAATGCTCTGACATATTTTTTTTCCTTAGGTCTATATCGCTTGGGCACCTGGAATACATTTTGCAGTGCATTACTCATTTAATTTATTGATTACAAAGGTAGCCCACTCTTCATTCATGAGGATCAACACACACACACCCTGCTTATTCCCACAACAACACTGGGACGTAGGTTATGGTTACGGGGTCAATCGTGGTATCCCTCTGGACAACCTTTTGGAGTTGGTACTGGGAGGCCCTGTTCTGAAGTGACTTTGGTCTCTCTCAAAGGCAGGTCAGAGTGTAGTACTGGGGGAATGCTGCTCTGCCCCTTGGCCTCTATAGTTCCATCTCCCCCCCCCCATGCTTATTTACATAAAGCTGCTGGGAGAGACCATGCCAAGATTTGGACTGAGTTGCCACCGATATGCAGATGACATTCAGCTCTATCCGGGGCTTTTTTTCAGCAGGAATGCGGTGGAACGGAGTTCCGGAACCTCTTGAAAATGGTCACATGGCTGGTGGCCCTGCCCCCTGATCTCCAGACAGAGGGGAGTTGAGATTGCCCTTGCGGAGATTGCCCTTGCCCTCTGTCTGGAGATCAGGGGGCGGGGCCACCAGCCATGTGACCATTTTCTCCTAGGGCGACCCACTGAGTTCCACCACCTCTTTTCCCAGAAAAAAAGCCCTGGCTCTATCTAACGCTTTCAGTAGATCCCAGGAAGGCTGTGGAAACCATGGACAAGTGCCTGGAGGCAGTTTGGGAATGGAGGAAGGCTAACAAAATAAAACTAAACCCCAACAAAATGGAAGAGCTGCTACTGGGGGAGAAAGGCTTGACCCAGGAATAGGAACATCTCCTGTTCTGGATGGGGTTACATTCCCCCTAAAGGAGCAGGTTTGCAGCTTGGGGGTGATGCTGGACTGGGGCCTCCTGTTGAATAAATAGGTAGCAGCACTGGCCAGGGGTGCCTTTCACCAGCACCACCTGGTGAGCCACCTGCAGTCCTACCTGAGCAATAAAGTTCCCCATGTGTCCCAGCATAAGTTTGGTGCAGTGGTTAAGAGCAGTGGGACTGTAATCTGGAGAACCAGGTCTGATTCCTCACTCCTCCACTTGAAGCCAGCTGGGTGACCTTGGGTCAGTCACAGCTTCTAGGAGTTCTCTCAGCCCCACTCACTTCACAGGGTGTTTTGTCGTGAGGAAAATAATAACACACTTTGTAAACTGCTCTAAGTGGGCATTAAGTTGTCCTGAAGGGCAACTTAACAAATGTTGTTACTACCTTTGCAGGGATTTGAATGCAAATATGATATTAAAATTGACACTGAGAGCCAGCGGTTAGAGTGTCAGACTAGGGTCTGAGAGGTCCAGGCTAAAATCTTCATTCTGCCATGGAAGTTTGCTGTGTGACTTTGGGCCAATTGCATGCACTCAGGCTGACCTGCCTCATAAGTTTGTTGTGAGGATAAATGGACGAGAACAGAATGATGTAAGCTACTATGGGTCCCCATTGGAAAGAACAACAAGGTAGAAATGAAGTAAATTAAGAACTGCAAATTTTGAGATCAGCCAGGAATTCCAATTCTGTGTCTTCTGTGTGCCAAGTTTATGCTATGAAGGCCTACTTCGTGGCAGCCCCAGAAATGTGGGACATTATTCTCCTGTGGATTCCTGTCCTCTGGAGACTGTAGAACCTCTGCTGCAGGGCTGCCAAGGTTTCATTTATCCCCACCACCATTGCCTATGCTGCATGCCAGCAGTGAAAGAAATTTACATTTCTTACTGAGAGTGTAGCCCTGTTCACATGTTCCAGAGAATGCACATACCTCCTGCATGCACATGCAGGGCTTTTTTTCTGGGAAAAGAGGTGGTGGAACTCAGTGAGTTGCCCTCGGAGAAAATGGCGGAGCAGAGGGCAATCTAAACTCCCCTCTGTCTGGAGATCAGGGGGCGGGGCCACCAGCCATGTGACCATTTTCAAGAGGTTCCAGAACTCCGTTCCACAGCATTCCCTCTGAAAAAAAGCCTTGTGCATATGCATCCACATGTTCATAAGAAAGAGCCAAGGCATTTCACAAATGAAATGAAGGACCAGTACCTGCAAAAAATGTGGGATTTAATCACGTGTTCAGCTGCACATGTGTTGAATGCCACACGAGAGCTACTCAATGCACATCCAAAGAACAAACAAGTGTGTGCTGTATGTGTGGTCGCAGTAACCTGTGAACAAGACTTGTCTCTCGGGGGCTCAAAGCAGACGCTGGGAATGACTTCTCCAGCCACATTCTTACCATTATTCTTTCACTCCTGCTGCACACAGAGTTTCACCGGATAGCCTCATGCTTTCAAAGTTGGAGATGTCACAAGAAAGCCATGGCTGGAATGTTTGCTTTTTTTAACCATCCTTCTCAATAAAGCTAGTATGAAACATGAACTCACGTAGCTGGTAATGGGCTTAAAACCAGTAATGTAACCAAGGTGGAACTAAAAGGTCACCTGCCCTGGCTCTAAACTCAGCAGGAGTACAAAGTGGGCATCATCTCAGAACATATATTGAATTACTAGGAAACATTGTTAGATTTAGGCAAGGGGTTTCTTTTCAGTATGGAACAATTCAGCACGTTTTGAAATTGAAATGTTAGATCAACTTGCTCTGAGGCTTAGTGAGAGCAGCAGACCAACACTGTTGCTGCTGTATACAAATCGAATGTTATTATTCTATTTTTTCTTTTTCTTTTTAAAAATATTTTAATTTGTTTTAGTTCCATCTTATTCTAATAACAAAATTAATCAACAGTCTTACATTCTTTGGATACATATTATAAATCATACATTCCATTTCATCTCTATAGTTCCATCATAATTATACTATTTTCACTACGCTATTATCACTATAAGTCTGCATTCTTTAATTCTAGTACTTCTTTACCCTGTTCATTCATTTGATTGTATTCTGCAAACATATAGTCTCTATTTTATAGTTCTGTTTAACCCATCTATAAAACGAGGTCCATTTTTGTTTTCCATTGTGTCCGTTTATTTCTTTTATTAATTCTGTCAGTGTGTCCATTTCTGCCATCTCTAAGATTTTCTCTATTAATTCTTCTTTTGTTGGTATATCTGTGTTTTCCCAGTATCTGGCGTATACTATTCTTGCTGCTGTTATTATATGTATTATCAAATATCTATTTTCCCTATTTAGCTCCTCCGGTATTATATTTAACAGGAGCATTTCTGGTTTATAGGTATGTTTATTTCTAGCACCTCTTGCAACAGCTCATGTATCCCTTTCCAATATCTCTTTGCTTTTTTACATAGCCACCATATATGGAAAAAGGTGTTATTATTATTATTCTTAGTGACTTGTTACTGCAAAGAGGAAACCTACACGAGATGCCCAGGTGCGTGTCAGGTCCTGCAAGGTTCCCTGGGTAATGTAGTCTTTCAAAAAAACAGCTGCTCCATGCAGTTCTTTGCTGGGGGAAGAACAGTGGGAGGAGGGATTCTCTCTGTCTCTCTAGCAAAAAATCTCAGCTCAGGTTTTCCCCTGGGAGCTCAGGGGCAGGGGCTGGTGGTGGACATAACAAGAGGTAGGAAATTCAGGGCGGCCTTTTGCAAGAGAGAAAGAGCATCCACTATGCAATTCTCCACCAAGGAGAAGAGCTGAGGGGAGGGTTCTCTCTCCCCTCTCTCTTGCAAAAAGCAACTCTGTATTTCTTGCCTCCTGTTACATCCACCACCACCCCGCCCCCCAAGCTCCTGGAGGAAAACCCGAGTGGAGGCTTTTTGCAAGAGACAGAGAATCCCCCCCACACACACACACTGCTTTTCCCTTGGCAGAGAATCACATGGAACAGCTATTCTTTGTAAGACTACACTACCCAGGGAGCCTTGCGGGACCCAACACATAAAGAACACTTGTCAGGCGTCTCATGTAGTTTGGTTCACAGTCAAGCACATTCAGCCAGTGTGGTGTACTGGTTAGAGCAATGTTTCCCAACCTTCTTTTCCATAGATGAACCCGTAAATTAATTTTTCAAATACTGAGGTACCCCTACCTATGAAAATGTTTACAGGTCAGAAGTTGATGGCAGATGGCACAATTTAAGGGATATTTGGATTTTGTGTGTGTGGTATTTCAAGATTTTTATTTATTCCTTGATTTCTAATAGAACCTGCACAACCCTTGGGCTTCATGGGTTAGAGTGTTGCACTAGGATCTGGGGGACCCAGTTTTGAATCCTTGTTGTGTCACAGAAGCTCATTGGGTGACCTTGGGTCAGTCACACACACTTTCACCCTAACCTCCCTCACAGGGTTGTAGTGAGGGTAAAATGAAGGAGAGGAGAATGAGTCCCCAGAGACAGTGAGTGTAATGGCTAGAGTAATGGACTAGGATCTTAGACACTCATGTTCAAATCCCTACTCTGCCATGGAAGCTCACTGGGTGACCTTGGGCCAGTCACACACTCACAGCTTATCCTACCTCACAGGGCTGCTGTGAGGATAAAATGGAGGAGAGGAGAATGATGTAAGGCGCTTTTGGTTCCCATTGGAGAAGAAAGGCAGGGTATAAATGAGGTAAATTTTAAAAATAAAATACATGTAAGAGGGAAGGAGAAGAAACAAGGGCTGCCTCCTCACTTCGCTGGATAATGCACCATAGCAGCCAGCCACAACTGCATTCTCCTGTGTGTGCATGCAAATGATTGCTATAGCGCACCAATAGCATACATGGATGCAGCCTCAAAGACCTGTGTAACAGCTTTGAACAGGAGCAATCCCAGTAGTGAGCCTTTCAATTATTAAAGTGCCCCCATGTCAGATTCTGGGTAAGGGATATAGATATGGTCAGGTAACGGCACTGTTTTGGAGCTGGGGGGAAAGAGGATCTTAATGGTAGAGTGAATGCTTTGTAGGTAGAAGGTCCCAGGTTCTGTCTCTCACATCTTCTTTTCACCTCCCAATATCTCTTGTTAAAAGGAGGGCTGGGAAAGATCTGAGAGCCAAGCCACAAGTGACGCCTGACACAGGTTGGACACTTGTCAGCTTACCTCAAGTTTTGATGGGAAATGTAGGCATCCTGGCCTTGCAGCTGTAATGGAGAGCCAAGCTGTAAAACCAGGACGCCTACATTTCCCACCAAAACTTGAGGTAAGCTGACAAGTGTCCAACCTGTGTCAGGCGTCACTTGTGGCTTGGCTCTTAGAGAGCTGTTTAGAAGACAGACAATGGGTTGCATACAGACAGGGCTTTTCCCCCACTCAGGGTTTTTATTATAATAACAACAACAACAACAACAACATTTGATTTATATACCACCCTTCAGGACCACTTAATGCCCACTCAGAGCGGTTTACAAAGTATGTTACTATTATCCCCACAACAAAACACCCTGTGAGGTGGGTGGGGCTGAGAGAGCTCCAGAGAACTGTGACTAGCTCAAGGTCACCCCACTGGCTTCAAGTGGAGGAGTGGGGAATCAAACCCGGCTCTCCAGATTAGAGTCCCAAGCTCTTAACCATTACACCAAACTGGTTCTCAGTTTCCCCTCCTTATTACAGCCCCCTCATAGCACATTGATTTGTCCCTTTATACCCACCACTGTCTTTTTATTTTTTCACCAACAGGAAAGTTGATTGAAGCCAACCCATTGGTTTAAATGACTTTGTATAAGGTGACTGCATGGGTTTGTATGCAAGAGGCCTTCCTTCCCTCCTTTTTTGGCAATATGCCTTACCCATCTCTGGTCTCCAAAAACCCAGAAGTTCTGCTGAGAACATGGTATCCTCTAGTGGAAGACGGAGGGATTACAGATGTCATACTTGGGGCTTATGGACCGGGTAGGTACATAGGTTGAACAAACTTCTTTCTGGGTTATCTTCTGGGTGAATGGAAGTAACATCTGAACTCTTGCCCTTATATTGCACATCTCTTCCCCCTCTTTGGAAGCTAGCAGTTAATCAAAAACATAGTTACTGCACAGCGAATAAAAGGAGGTGTAAATGGAGCCTCATAGCCTCAGAGTTGGTGTAGTTCCACTGGTAGATTTGGAATAGAAAACAAGATACATAGAAAATCTAAACAGAAGTCTCATGGTACCTTTAAGACTAGCATGTTTTTATTCTAGCAACAGCTTTCAGGGACTGAAGCCCACTGCAGCAGATGCAAGTCCTCATTGAACAGGCATTTCTATACTTATTTACTTCATTTATACGCAGCCTTTCTCTCCAATGGGGGCCCAAAGCGGCTTTCATCATTCTCCTCTCCTCCATTTTATCCTCACAACAACCATGTGAGGTAGGTTAGGTGGAGCGTGTATGACTGGTCCAAGGTCAACCAGGCAGAATAGGAATTTGAACCTGTGTCTCCCAGATCCTAAACTCTAACCACTGCAAGACACGGGTTCCCTATGAGGTTATTCAGGAGGGGGAGTTAATAACAGGGTCAAAGTATTCCGAATACAAGTAATTGGTGATAACACAATTTCCCTACTTTTCTTATGCTAGTTTGTCATGACTGAAGTATCTAGACTCTGAGTTCCAACTTTAGGAGCATGGCACGGATATGTCTCTGTCTTTGCCCCTTCCAATAATACCATGCCCTTACAAATTAGGGTCTGAAAAGCCTTTCACAAACATAACGACACAAGATATATGCCCTCATGTGCCAACAATGTCCATCTACTCTGTACATTGGACAAACCAGCCAACCTCTGCGCAAAAGAATAAATGGACACAAATCCGACATTAAAAATGGCAACATCCAGAAACCAGTGTGAGAACATTTCAATCTACTAAGACATTCCATCAAGGACTTAAAGGTCACCATAATTCAACAGAAATATTTCAAAAACAAAATCCAATGGGAAGCTGCTGAATTGGAATTTGTATATAAATTTGCCTCAGACTTGGATTGAACAGAGACTATGAATGGTTATCTCATTATCAGAAGCAATTGATTTCATTATTAAAAGCTACTGATTGCATCTACTCCCCCCCTCACCACCCATATATATATCTGACCAGTTTCTTCATACCCTCCATGCATCTGGCGAAGAGAACTGTGGTTCTCGAAAACTTATGCTACAGTAAAGTTGGTTAGTCTTAAAGGTGCTACTGGACTCCTTTCTATTTTGTTACTGCAGACTAACATGGCTAACTCCTCTGGATCTATACACAAGATATGACATACTTTGCTAGGTACAACCCTCTTCACTTTACACTGAATGCATGAACAACCTGTATGTACATACATATGTCTGTTTGTAAGAAAGAGCCAATGCAAGTTCATTTTACAAATGGAACCAGGGACCAGTTCCTGGATAAATGTGGATGTTTTAATCACACGTTCAGCTGTACATTCCTTGAACGTAACATGAGAATGACTCAATGCACATATAAAGAAAAATCAAATGTACAGTGCACATGGAATTTATACATGTTCACTATATCTTGTAGACAGATAAGATGGATAGTCGTGTTAATTTGTCTGTAGCCGTAGAAAAGAGCAAGAATCCAGTAGCTCCTATAAGACTAACAAAATTTTGTGGTAGGGCATGAGCTTTCGTGAGTGACTCATTCATGGTAGGCTCATACCCTACCACAAATTTTGTTAGTATTATAGGTGCTACTGGACTCTTGCTCTTTTCTACTGCATACTGCAAATACATAAAGAACATGCTAGGAAATCAGCATTTTTATACAGTAACATATGGATTCAGTTAAACACAGGAAGCTATGTTCTACTGAGAATCAAACTACACGAGAAGAATTACTCACAAACAATATACGAATGGACTTACACGTGTCTCCCCGTTGCTTTCCTGTACACGCGCCAGCGCAGCCAGGCTGCACTTGATCCTGTGTTCATGCTGGCATGGGTTTCTTCTGCGCTCCTCCAAGATGCAAGAATGCTATCCCATCATGCAGTGCCAGTTTGTGCATACTTAAACCATCCCCTGTAATCATCCCCTGTCCCCTATTGCCCTTTCTGTGTGGGAAGAGGGAAGCGGAAGCAAAACAGAATCATCACTCTGCAACAATGACTTGATGATATGGTCCACGGACACTCACCAATATGACCACATGTATAGCGGACTGGAGCTAAAGGACGCATGTTCACCTCAGTCCAAATGGACACAGGCAGTTAAGAACAGACATGATTCTAGACACTCGCATAGACTCGTGTATTTTGTCTTGTCTAGTTCAGCTCTGAGTCAGACCACTGGGGCGTCAAGTTCAGTACTGTCTATCCTGGCTGGCAGCAGCTCTTCAGAGTCTTAGGAACAGGAGGGCCTTTTCTAGCAGCTGTCATGTGAGCTCCTTTTAACTGGA
The DNA here is from genome assembly GCF_028583425.1 of Eublepharis macularius. NCBI lineage: Eukaryota > Metazoa > Chordata > Lepidosauria > Squamata > Eublepharidae > Eublepharis > Eublepharis macularius. Next base: position 23,144,195 of record NC_072802.1, read on the forward strand.
AATGGTAAATGCAAAGCAAGCGCTCTACAACTAAGCCAAAGCCGTTCCCCAAAAGGTATGTTCGTGTAACAATTGCTATATACCAAGCCAGTTTGTTGGCTAGCCTCCTATTGTCTCTTTAGAGTGATGGCTGCTCTCCTGGGTCTCAGGCAGAGAGGGGGAGCTCTTTCCTTTCTAGAGAAGATGCTCCTGTTGCTGGAGATTGAAGTTGGGGCCTTCTGTGTACAAAGCACATTATCTACTGTCTACTGAGCCACGATGCTTGCCTAGTTCAAACAGTAAAGCAAAACAGACTCCAGCTATTTCTCTAAAGGTTAGCTTTGCTAAGAATAGACTACTTATTTATCAAAGACATCTCCGATATCATCTTCATTTAGGACTCTATTACTAGACATATTTCAGGAGTCTACAACCTATGGCTCTGGAGCCAAATGCAGCTCCATATGGAACCAAATAAAGCTGTTTTTTTTTTAAAATGAAAATTTTAGGTTAAGATATATTGCAGGGGTAGATGAGATGCTAGAATAATCAGAACAGGAAGGGAAAGACAAAGATTTTTATGGGTCTAAAAGGCCTACTAGAGATGCTCTGCAGAAAAGGAAACGATAGAGGGAAACAGCTGCCAGTAAAGAAAACTATATACAGGGTTATCTAGTGCACTACGACAACTGTGCAGAATACTTATTACTTACCGTGATGCCTCTTGTGAACTTTATAAAGGACTTGCAACAACCAGTGTTTAAGCTTCAGAAACTTTATGGATTTTTAATCAACTTATCCACTTTCCATAATGTTAAACTGTATCATTTCAGTTACGCAAATGGCCTTTCTCCTACAGGCTCTTTGGTAAGCACTTGCTTTGAATTTTGACATAATTTTGCTCTTCCATTATCAAAGGTTACTGACCCCTGCCATATTGGTTTCTATCCTGCCACTCTGATCAAAAAATTTTACGTCTTTCTGCAGACTGAAAAGTCTTCCTCCAACTCTAGTGGCTCTTCCTCTAACAAAAGAGCCACTTAAGTAGGAGGAAAGCTTCAGACATAGCTGTGAGGAGTGGTAGGATACAGGCCATTCACCGCACAATGCATCCACAGGGCACTTGTGCAGGCATCTCTGTACGAGGCAGGCTGCCGATCAAACGTTCACAAGGTGGTCATTGCACAAGCCCAGCAGATTAGCTGCAGGAGCATGCACCACACTGGTGTGATCAGCCCAGACTTGCGATGTGGGGAAGGTAATTGCGTACAACCCACTCTGTCACCTAGAGGTCATATTAATTGCCGATTCCCAGAGAGCAAGAGTTCAAGGAGGACACAGAGGGCAACAGCTCTACTGCATAGGAATCAATCTCTCTCTTCTTGCAGCCAAAGCATAACAGCTGCTCCTAGAAATAAGAGGGGAAGAGAGGGCTGAAGTGCAGAGCCTGGAAGGATCTCAGGAGAACAGTAGCTGCAGTGTTGCAGGAGACCAGGTGACCTTCTGCTCCTCCTCAAGCCAATCATGACATTATATGACCTTCAGTTCCAGGAGTCGGAAAGTCTGGTCTGATATCTGATGTGCCATCTTTCGCCCTCAGAGACCATCTTTGGCCCTCAGGCTAGTTTACAAAACCAGAGGCCTCCTTATTTGTTTTCATGTCCATTTTCTCCCTGAGACATGAGTGTCCGGGGTCTGGGTCCCAGCCCCCAGACTTGGTAGGAGGGAACAGCAGGTCAGCCGGGCTGACGGGCAAACAGAGGGGGCAGCCAGCAGCCAGCAGGTCAACTGGCCAGCCAGCAGACAGCAGGTCAACCCCTCCCATGGGCAAATGGAGCCAGAACTTGCCGGTGCCAGGGGCAAGGGGCAAAAGCCCAGGGCCTCAGGAGGCAGGGGGAGACAGAGAGAGGCCAGCGAGTCCCACTCCCCTAGGGAAGGAAAGGGGACTAAGCAAGGCGGAAGGGGGCAAGGGCAGAGGGATTGGGAGCCCAGCAGTCACCCACCCAAAGACCTTACCTGAGGAGGAGAAGCAGCAGCAGCCCCAACAACCCAAAGCCACGCCCCAGCTAGAAAATAGTAGCCTGGCCCAGGAGTTGCCAAAAGCCAAGCCACTCCAGGTGGGGCTATTGGAGGCACTCTGCATGAAGCCCTGGGCAACCAGCCAAGGAGCTGCAGCTGGACCCACCTTCAGCCATCAGCTCAGCCAGGGAGGCCGGGCTGCTAGCCAGGGGACTGCAGCTGGACAGGCCTTCAGCAATCAGCCAAGGCAGGGAGGCTGGGCAGCCAGGGAACAAGGCACAGCTGGTGCTGGTCAGTGGGGCCAGATCAGCTACCCCAGCTGCAACTGCTTGGTGCAGCCCAAGACCAGGCTGGAAGAGGGGTGGGGCAGTAGAAGGAAGCCCTATAAAAGCTGGCTGGGAAGAGCCCTGTGGTGGTGGGTGTGAGTGAGGAGTGATGATGTGGAGTGAGAGCAGTAAGATGCAGGGGTGGTGGCTTGGAGGAGAGTTCTGGAAGGAGGAGATGAAGGAGGATGCAGAGGGTAAGCAGGCCAGGTTGAGCAGGCCAGCGAGTGGACTGAGAGGGAGTCTGGGTGAGGTATACTGCCCCTCCTTCCACAGAGCAGGGTCCTGCAGAATCCCTGGCCCCCCTCTGATGTCAGGAGCAGACCGCCCAGTGCCACGCCCAGCGGCAGCGGTGGCAAGCCCTGACAATGAGCAAATGGTTCTTTTCCTGCCCACAGTAAACAGTGCTTTATTATAGCTCTCCTGTTACCATGTACCCAAGTTGTTCATACAATGAAGTGCTCAGAGCTGGATAGCAGGGGAGGAAATTTGGGAACATCTCCTGGCAGCTGGATGAGATCTGTACCAAGCGTCTATTTGTTACTGGTATTTAAGTCTCTGTGTGACCAGAGGCGCTGTGGAGGGTGAGGAAGTTTAGGAACATCTTTCTCGACTGAGATCTAGAATCTCTCTACATAAGACATCAGGCACGTGTTCTTCAAGTGTTGGGTGATTGCAATGTTTTCTGGGAACTGTAGTTTTAAAAGAGCTGCTTGGGATCGCTTTTCAGAGGAAGGTTCAAAATGCAAACAAAATTAGGTTAGAAGCATTTTTCTAGTGTAGTTTATAGGTGCAAGCAGGGCTTTTTTTCAGGGGGAATGCAGTGGAACGGAGTTCCGGCACCTGTTGAAAATACTTGGCAATAGTGCTTGAAAATAATTTTATTTCAAAGAAACCCGTGTGTGTGTTCCTCATTTCCCTCTTGAGAGTTCCGCCACCTCTTTTCCCAGAAAAAAACCCCTGGGTACAAGCCTTTCCTCTCCTCCCCCTCCCCTCCCCCCGCCACTCTGGGTAGAATCGGCCCGGTCTTAAAATAAAAATTTTCAAAGATGGAGCAGTGTGAGATCACTGGGGGAGAGGAAGGTTGCAATTCCACCCAGAGTGCAGAGGGTGGTGGTGGTGGTGGTGGTGGAGAGACTGGGTGGCCATGAGCTAGCAGAGGGCCGACAGCCAAGCAGAGACTCTTGGCCGATCTGCTCTCACCAGGCCATGGTCCCACAGGTTGCCGTCTTGACAATCTTCTGTTTTCTGGTCTGAGACACTTTGGAGCTTGAAGAGCAGAAAGAGAGAGGACGAGGCACTGTTTGTGGGTGCGTATGAGAAGCCACCTCACCTATAACCTGAGGCTCACAAGAAATGAAGGATTTCCGTGGCTGTTAGTAGCAAGTCAGTGGGAGTTAAGGAGTCCAGTGTCACAGCTCTTGCGGAAGCAAGTTCCTAAACGCAATGCAGGAGATCCATGAGCAAGCTCCTTTAAAAAAAAAAAATGCAGGATTCAGGGTAGGCTTTGATTTGCACAGCAACACTGGAAGAGCAGGGCTTATCCCTCCCCTTCAGTCATTATTGTGATCAAACTCTCCCTGCTGCACCATCAAAACCTGCTTTCTTCCCATACTTTCCCGAAGTTCCCATGCTTTTTTCCTCCATTTGTGAGAATAATGCTCGGAGTGTTGATCCCCAAACGGCCCACAAGGAAAGAGTTAGATACCCTGTGCCACTGCTGCGATCAAATCCATGCTGTCACAGCCCCCCACTGCACATTTCCCTTTAAAAACCATGAAGAGGTCACAGACCTCTGGCAAAGCCAAATGTCACTGGTCCTTTGGCCTTTGCTCAGTTCATAACATGGCCTCTTCGCAAAGCATTTGCCACCTGGGGCCACAGAGCTCAGCCAAGCCGGTTCCTGCTAGCCAGAAGGCAGCAGATCAATCTGATTGGGGAGTTATGAGAAAATTAAGCTCCCATCTTGTCTCTCCATCATAACAGAGTGTCTTTCTGAAAATTAAAAAAGGCTTTACTATGCTATAATTAAACCTCATAAAAAAGACCGTTCTTCTGACAGATATATTGCAAATTTCCAACTGCCCAGGGCCGCCTGACCCAGCAATATGAATCCCCATAATAATTAGAGATTAAACCTATTTGCCAGCTTGTCTGCTCTTTCTCCTGATTAACTGTGAAGCTAATGTGCCCCTCGGAATTTGCACCTAGGCTGGGAAGCAGCCACAGACGCTAGGGAAAGGATTATTCTCCACTATGGTCTCAAGTTGCCCCAATGTGGAAATGCATTTTTTTTAAAAAGATGGAGATTTGCATACCTAAGAGAAACACAGAAGAATAGCATCAGAATATAAAAGTAGTCCTTCTGAATCAGACCAATGTTCTGCTTAGTCCATCAACTTTTCAGACAGTGGCCAACCAGATGGCCCCCCAACAGGGCTGCCATTTGCCCACCACCAAATGGGGAAATCCAAGAGGCACTCACTTCCCCATCCCCTGTCAGCACTCAGTGGGGCTGCAGGAGAACAATCAGGGAGTGGAATAGCATCCTGCAGTTTTAGGTGACTCCTAGAGTATCCTGTAATGCAGTGATGTCACTTCCTGGTTGGCATCTGGAAGTGACGTTGCAGCATCATATAACACTGTTAGGATAGGTCCTGTCTCCCAAGAGTTGCTAGCCAAGGAGCCTACAGGCTGGACAAAGGGGCCAAGACCTCTCCCTGTTGTAGCCCTCCAGCATTCACTGTTTTACTGGCTTTGAACACAGCTGTTCCATTTAGCCACTGATGGACTTGTTCTAGGCGAACTGTTCTAATCCCCTTTTAAAACCATCTGTATCTTTGGTCCTTACTGCATCCCATGACAGCAAAGTTAATTCCTCATGGAATGAAGTACTTACTTATTTGTTTAGAACATTTTATGCCACCTCTCCAGGGAAGCTGGCTGAGGCAGCTTACAAAATAAAACATCATAAAAACATAACACATTAAATGTTGTTAATTAAAGCCCAGATTTAAAACCCCAGCCAGAGCATAAAAACACCAAGCAGCTTTAAATGAGTTTAACCATTTGCAGGCTAAACACACACTGTGTTGGAAGCAAGTCTGCATTTCTCTTCTAGGGCCCAAAATAGAGCACTCTTTCTCCAAAATATATTGACAGAGCCTTCTTGCATATTCTACTACTTCCCAAATACTATCATACCGTATCTTCGACATATAGTCCTTTCACTCTCTAGAGTACTCCAAAATTCCCAGCCCGCTCTCTTATTTATCAGTATTGGTTTTTGCCACAGTTTCCATTCTCTGGGTTAGATCATACATCTAATTTTGCAGTGGATTCAATGAAGTTGGGCTACGAAGGGGCAGGAGAATTTTATGCCCATGTAATCCATGGGTACCACTTTAGGGATCTGGTCTAGGAAATGCCTGGTTTTGGGGGCGGGGATCATGCTAAAGGCTTTGTACATTCTATGGCATACTTTAAAAAAAATTAAAGTACAGGCCAAAAAGCACAATTCTGAAACCTGAATAAATTATGTAAATTAGAGGAGTTTGTTCTACTTCAGCAAGCCAAAGAAAGGAGCCACATTGCTATGTGTTCAAGCCCTGTCCCCTGAGCACCAAATATAATTCCTCTCTGTCTTCTCGGGCTTCAAGCTCAGTGGTGGCTTCAAGCTCAGTGATGGCCATGAGAGCTAGAAACCTGGCATTTTGCTTTTAAAAGAAAGCCAAGGTTCTCAGCATACCACATTTGGAAATCTGAACAGAACAGATACAAAATACCCAGAGCCATGCTGGTGGGCTCCTAGAAAGCTCCAGTTCCTGAATGCTATTGATTGTACTCAAGGAAAGATGTCTCAACAAAACCTCATTTTTGTTTCAGCCTTTAAGAGCTCAGGGCAGCAGCTCTGCCGCTTATCACCAGATGCTTCCATAATTCAACAGCAGAGGCGTTTATGAGCCGAGGCCTCGTCTAGACACTTGCCATAAACGTTCCCGAGCACAGCTTTGCAAGACAACTCCCCATCCTGCCTGTACTGTCAACTGACAAAAAAGCCCACGTTAAAACTCCATAAAGTTAATTGGATCCCACCTCTTTTAAGCGTCTGATACAGGCATTTTAGGGTGATTTAATTAAAAGACAAAAAGCTGTACAGGATAAAAGCAAACCAGACAGGAGCCAAACTATGAAAAGAAGCTTCATTGACCAGGCAGGAAGGAGTCTGCTGGAAAGAACTAAGTAGGCACTGTGAGCTAAAGACATCCGCAAAGAGAGAAGCAAAATTCTTCTTAAACGTATGCACCATTTTTTTTCATTGTCTTGCCCAATGGTGAGCATGTGGGCGCTCTTGGAATGCTGAGAATGCAGAATGGGTACCACCAAAATCGGTTTCCCGGGGTGGGGGGTGGGTGTCACAATATAACTGCCTGGGGCCAACCATAAAATGTTAGCAGGTTGCAAGTCCATGTGTCCACCTATGAAGCCGACAGCAGTTTCTGACCAAGTGTTCCCTGTAGAGCCCCTCTGAAGCATCTCATGGAGGAAAGTCAGGACTGGCTCTTTGCTTTAGTGAAGAGGGTTACCAGGAAACTCATTGGCAGGCATCATATTGTCCACAGGCACCACCTTGGGGACCTGGCCAAGGAAATGCATTACTAACTTGCTGTTTCCTTCTCCATACATTTCATGACCTCAACAGTACCTGAAGGAACAAAAGGTCACCTGGTTTAGCATCCTCCTCTGAAAATAAGCAGCCTTAACATCAACCAGTGCCATCTAAGCCAGAAGCAGCATCTCTGCAAGAGGGGCTTACTGAACAATATCTGCAGGTGACTCAAGTTGGGTACAGCAGGAGAAGCAAAATTCCCACCGCTCCACACTGTCAGTCACCGTGACGTGGGCAAGAAGTTCTTTTCATCTCCAATTCCATGCCAAAACAGTGTAATAAATTCTGAAGTAAAGCAACTTAGGTTCTCTGCTAAGCTACATCCTACTACATGCATGTGGTGGAAAGGGCCATCAAGTTATGGGTGACTTATGGTGACCCCTGTTGAGGCTTTCAAGGCAAGAGACTAACGGAGGTGGTTTGCTACTGCCTGTAGCAACCCTGGTTTGCCATTGCTCTCTGTAGCAACCCTTGGAGGACTCCCATCCAAGTACTTACCAGGGCCGACCCTGCTTAGCTTCTGAGATCTGATGAAATCAGGCTTGCCTGGGCTGTCTGGGTCAGGGCCCCACATGCATAAGTCATGCAAATAAATAAATAAATCTTGTAAATATTTATTTTGCACAATAGATTGTGCTTTAGTTAGTTAGGGGGGAAAGGTAAAGGACCATATAGGGCATTGTTCATTTCACCATTCATTCCCGCCACATCATTCATGGTGGCTACTGAGATTTCATCTGTATCCAGGGCTTTTTTTCTGGGAAAAGAGGTGGTGGAACTCAGTGGGTTGCCAGCACAGGGGGCAACTCTTGGCAGGTGGTAGTCGTGCCCCTGGAACTACATGCACGTGCACAAAGTGTGTGCACGCTCCCAGGACTGCACAATGACGTCAGTTTGGGTCAGGTGGAACAAAGGGGTTTTTTAAAAAAATTTAAAATGGTCACATGGCTGGTGGCACCACCCCCTGATCTCCAAACAGAGGGGAGTTTAGATTGCCCTCCACACCAGCGGGCAATCTAAACTCCCCTCTGTCTGGAGATCAGGGGGTGGGGCCACCAACCATGTGACCATTTTCAAGAGGTGCCAGAACTCTGTTCCACCGCGTTCCCGCCGAAAAAAGCCCTGCCTGTATCTGTCATGTACTTTCAAGCTTATATTTGCAATCTTCAGGACTAGAAACATGCCCTTTAAAAAGTATATGATAAAATCTTTTCAAGATGATATTTCACACCATAAAAACTTTATTATTGTAAAGTAAAAACAAATCCCAATTGCTAGAAAGCCTTGTGGCAACATTGGATCATTTATTCATTGCTGGTGCTCCTGTCCACATGTACAAAATGCTGGAATAAAATTCTAGAAGTTATAGAAAAGATCACAGGACACAAAATAGAAAAATGTCCAGAAACTATCTTCCTCAACTTATGGAACGATAATGGTGTTTCAAAACTGAGAAAAGATCTTGTTTCTTTGTTGTCAGCAGCTAAGACTGCATTCGCTCAAAATTGGAAGACAGGCAAGATCCCCACTGTCAAACAGGGGTTGCTGAAGGTTTGGGAACTGTTGATAATGGAGAAAATAACTGATCAGATAACATCTATGAATAATCCCAATGATCTACCTTTGAATATAGAAAAAAGGTCCCCTTTTTTTAAATATGTAACCAACTATGCTACAACTGACAACTCTGTACCAAAAAAAAAATGATTTTCTTTTATATTAATTTTATATGGTATACAAATCTGTATATCTGGTTGTTCAGCTCAGTATCTTAAATGTTCTATACATCACTTGTTTGGTGTTAAAAGTTTACATTTTGTTAATGTTGGAAAAATATAAAATAAAAATAGTTATTAAAAAGCAGGGGTCATTTCGTAGAAAAAGAGCTGGAGGAACTCATTAGCATAACTCATTAGCATATGCCACACCCCTTGACATCACCTGTCCTGGCTGTTTTGGACCCAATCCTGGCCATTCAAGACCAAAATTGGGCCCAAAAGGGCAGAAAAGGGCTGAAAATGGCCAAAAAGGGGCCCAAAATGGTCAGGATCGGGCAGCTGCTCAGTGGGAGAGTGATCCACCACCCCTCAGAGGCCGAATCCAGGCCGTTTCGTCCCCAGTCCAGGCTGAAGGGCCCCAAATGGCCGAGACTCAGGTGGGCGGGGCCACCTGACATGTGACCTCTTTGGGGAACTGCCAGAACTGTGTTCCTGTGTGTTCCCCCTCGAAATGAGCCCTGTTAAAAAGTATATGATAAGTTGAGATCCAGTGCTCCAAACTCAGTTGGATACTCGCATGGGGGACAAGCCTGTAATTGCAGGATATATTCAGCCCTTCATTAGAACACTCTGCTCCCAAGAGCATATCCATGATCCCAGGGCAATGTACACTAATTGGAACTCAAGAACCACACTAACTGGAACCAAAAACCACACTAATTGGAAAAAGCAGGTATATTCCCACCTCTCTTTTCTTCACTAGTCTAGTTGTCCAATTGCTACTTTCACACATGCTGACAGGCAAGAGCTCAGAACTGGCAGCAGCCTTGGGGACCAGAGGGGATCAGCAACAAGGTACCAGGGGTATCCACGCTCCATAATAATGAGATAGAATTGTGCCCAAGGCATGAATTTGCATTGCTTGTTTGCATTTATACTGCCCCCCCCCACCCCGCAAATCCTACGTGCGTGAAAACGCTGCCACCTTCTGCCCGCTAATTGTAGTGACAATGAGAGACCTCAGCTAAGATTTCCTTTCCCTCCAAAATATGCATCCTTGGCCACGCCGCAGAAATCTGCTATTTAGCAACATCCTGATTTCTCCCATTCCAGAGTAGATGGCAGATCTGAAGCAGAGAGGTTTTACTGACGATATTTTGGGCAGATCTGAATCCATCTGGCACTGAGCCCCAGAGCAATGCTAGATAAGCTTTCTAGAATGCCTGGTTCGCTCAGCTGTTCTCACCTCTTTTTTTCCCCCTTTGTGCTGAAACACCCAAACCGAATCAGAGTCCATCTCAGGCCTCCTTTACTGCAACTCAACTTCACTACTAAAATCTCAGTCAGGAGATAAATTGGGCTATTTTGTTTTTTTACTGTTCTTCACAATCAATCTTTACCATGTACATTTTAAGCCAACACTATTCTGGGAGGGGGCCTAGATAATCCCTGAGTGGGCCAAGTCCCCTCTGATTATGTTTGTGCTTCAGACTACTTCTCCCTGAGTAAACTTCTTCACCCTGCTTGTCTGTTTATAACTGCTTAATCTAATCAAGTCATTTACACAATGAATTTACATCTGAAAGATTCAGGACAGAATTCACACCCACCTCTCTGTCTCATCCCTTCCCTTTGTAGCCCCTGGACACTTCCTTAAGGAGGCGGCCATTTTTGGGTCTCCACTTTGGTTCTAACATAGGCTTAGAGATAGAAAATGGATTTTGCATCCTGCTAAAGTTAACAGAAGTGGCAGTGGACCATGCCAAAGACAAAGCAGGGAGTCGTAAAACAGCAATGGAATGCAGGCCTGCCCCCCCCCTAAAGCCCACCTCAGGCTGATTAAACCAGAGGGCCATTCTCCCCAACGGCTTTGTAGCCCCCTCCCTGAATAATCTGACCCTAATGAACGACCCAGTCTCCAAGACAATGAGCAAGGGACTGCCCTATCTAGTTCCGCCCCTTATCTTAGTGATACAGGAAGATCCCTACCCTCTCCTTGATCTTGTTATTCACCACCACCTGTGTTTCTCCAAACCTCCTCTAGGAAGCATTTTAACTTTTATACAAACTAGGAAAACTCCCATTGTCAATATCAGCTTCCTCCCTGCTTTAAACTTGGGTGATTCTCCAGAATTAGGTTTTCTGATAGCCTTAATGCAGGATGCTCAGCCTTATTATAGACTCATCCTCCTCCGGTCTTTTGTTCACTTATCATTGCCCCACCTTTTGACCAGCACATTCTAAATCATGAACATCTGTACTATAAATGTAGCCTCCAAATCCCCAATACTTTGCAGCAGTTTTTCCTGCTACTGAGCATGCATAGCAAAGGTTCCTTGGAGACACAAGCTGGTCTCTTGTCTCTACACCCCACTCTTCTGCTCTCCACATCAGGACTCTACAGGATTTCCACACTCTACAGGACAGGTTGTATGCCTCCCATCCCCGCCTTTCTTTTCCCTTATAGGTAGGTAGCTATTAGAGAAAGGTTTTTGGTTTGCAACTTTGCAGTCTCTCTCTCTGTTTTCTGGTAACGGTTGCTTAATTTGGCTTAAGTTATCCCAATAAAAACCCCATTTCAGTTTGAGCCAGTTTGGTGTAGTGGTTAAGAGTGCGGGACTCTAATCTGGAGAACTGGGTTTGATTCCCCACTCCTCCACTTGAAGCCAGCTGGGTGACCTTGGGTCAGTCACAGCTTCTCAGAGCTCTCTCAGCCCCACCCACCTCACAGGGTGTTTTGTTGCAGGGATAATAATGACACACTTTGTAAACAGCTCTGAGTGGGTGTTAAGTCATCCTGAAGTCGTCCTGTTGTTGTTGTTATAAGAGTGCTTATTCCCCCTAATTATTCTGAGTTCTAGGCTGGATCTAGACTTTGGTATACACAGGTTAAAGATCCCAAAATATTGTTTTAAATACCCTGCAATGCATGTTTTTATTCTGGGCCAGCGAGGAGATGCCTTTGCCTGTTATAGGGCCTCCCCATGTATAGCAATTCAGTTAACACCCCTTTGTACCCTTTCCTTTAATTAAATAGAATTCCCAGTTAGATTTCCCTCCACACATTTGAGGAAGTGAGCTGTGACTCACGAAAACTCATATTGTCATAAATATTGTTAGTCTTTAAGGTGCTTCTGGACTTTTATTCTCCTCTGGTTATGCCTCTGACCCAAAATTTGCTCCCATCTTGGCTGCTAAACAAACAATGGGCAAAGCAAACCCTTGCATAGCTGTGCTAGTGGTGGCGAGAGTTTCTGTGCGCAGTGGAACCTAAAACAACTTCATTCATATTCATGGGGCCCTAATCTCCAGGGTCGCTGGAGCGAACAGATGAAGCCGAAAATTTACTCCCTGGCTGCCATTGGTGATGGAGCACTTCGGCTACCCATCAGCAGTTATAATTAAACAGGAAATTAAAAATGTTAACTCTGGCTGTTGCCTCTGGAGGCTTCTTCAGGCATAAACTGTACCTCCTGTAAGCTGAAGCAGGCAAAAGAGAAACCATTACGACCCCACAGAATGCCATCTGAGAAGCATCTGGGTGCTTGTAGCCCAGCATGTGGTTTTATGGGACTTCAAAAGCACTTGAGTGATCCGCTGAGATTTGCTTTTGAGGGCAATTCTGCGAGTTCAAAGAAAAGATTCCATAGCGATCATCAGACCTGAGATTTATTATCCTGTATAAACCTACTCCTGGACAGAGATCATATTTTTAACCCATCCTTCCTCCAAGAAGCTTGGGCAACATACAATGGCTCACCCTGTCTCTATTTTATCTACATAACAACCTTGTGAGGTAGGCTAGGCTCAAGGGAGAGTGACGCTTTTTGATTTTGCTACTACAGACTAACACGGCTAACTCCTCTGGATCGATGGCTAAACAGAGATGTGAACCTGCTCCTAGTTTAATGCTCTAACCACTATGCTACAATGGACATTTGAAGGTCATCACCCTCATTTCCTAATTGTTTATCTGCCCCCGTCCTCACAATTCCTCACAGTCCCCCACCTTGTCCCCTCTGCTATCAGACTTGATGGGTGAATGCTGTCATACCCAAAGGGTCCAGCTTGTATGAAGCTGCTTTCTTTAGGTTCAGACAAAGCAGGGTGGGGATTAAGTAATAATAATAATAATAACATTAGATTTATATACTGCCCTTCAAGATGACATAACACCCACTCAGAGCAGTTTACAAAGTACGCTATTATTATCCCCACAACAAAACACCCTGTGAGGTGGGTGGGGCTGAGAGAGCTAGAAGCTGTTGACTGACCCAAGGTAGCCCAGCTGGCTTCAAGGAAAGAAAATGCTTTTAAAGCTACTACATCAGTTCAGTGTAAGAAAACCTGAGACAATGGAGTAAAGACTTTGTAGGCTGTGCCTACAGTGGTTAGTGTATCAGGCAAGGATAGGAGACCGAGTTTGAATTTCTTTCAGCCATGAACTTCAGTGGAGGCCTCTGGCCCAGCCACTCTCAGCCTAGCCCTAACATACACCACAGAGTTGTGAGGATAAAATGTGAGGGAAGTCCATTACCCTCAGATGAAAGGCAAAATGGAAATGTGATAATACAGACTGTGATTCTCACAACTCAGGGCCTTGTAAGAAACTAATTCAGAGAAGGGTTGCCAGCCTCCAGGTGGTAGCTGGAGATCTCCCGAAATGACAACTGCTCTCTAGGCCACAGAGATCAGTTCCTGTGGAGAAAATTGATGTTTTGGAAGATGGACTCTATGAAATTATACCATGCTGAGGTTGTTTTCCTCCCCAAACCCTGTCTTCTCCAGACTTCATGCCCCAAGTCTTCAGGAATTTCCCAACTTAGAGCTGGCAACCGTAGTTCAGAGGCAAAGGGAAAGCTGCAGAGAAACACCACTTTGTACGTGGCCATAAAAGAAGGTACACAACCCTTCATTTTGTTGGTTTATATTATATTGTGAATATTTCATGGGGCGTGTGTATAAGTGTACAAGTATGGCAAATTTAAACCTTTTTTATTGCAATAATGTTATATCCACAACCCTAAATAAAAACCCATCTGAAGTTAACATTGACAAAAATGCTAAACACAAATATTTATTGTAAAGGAAAATAACATAAAAGGAACAACCATGCTAAGAACCACCTAGTTTTCACCTTCCAACAAATACTGTGTAAACGCATTTGTTCCGCAGAGTCCCATTACAGACTTCCATGCTTATTTTAAGAGCAACGTCCAAAGGTGAAAATGTGCCTTGTGCATCAGAGGGGAACGTGAATTGTGAATTTAATACATTTTAAAAACAATAATAACAACTTGACATGACAGAATTGCAGCACAAGAAAGGGACTTATTTTGATTTCCTTCCTGTCATGCTATGAATCTTTACTGCTCATGCACTGCAGGTATAAGGGAACAGAAATCCCTTAATTTGTTCAGTAATGATATAAGGTGGGAGCCTACAAGGAATGCTAGGAGGGGAAAACTATTTGGGAGCCCCACTTCACCCCCCATTATCTTCTGGAGTCTATAACCTCTCCAGGGCTTGAGCATTCTTCTCTCTTTCCCCCCCTTAACGGACTCTTAGCTGCTCACAACAGTCTGTTGCCTCCTAGAGCATACTCAGTCCTGAATATACCCATCTGCCTTTTCTTTTCTTTTTTCTTTTTCATTTCAGAGCAGCTTCTCCTTTTATATAAGGAGACGATGTCAACTTCAGGGCTTTTTTTCTGGTGACCACTATGAGAAACATTCTACAAACTCTGTTTCTGCTCATGTGGGAGTTTGGAAGTTCTGCAGCTGTCCTGAGGTTAAATAATCTCCCTGTTGCCCACTCCTCATGGATTGTTGTATCTTTTCCAGTCCCTGAAAGGAAGATCTGTTCTGTTCCTTAGATTGCCCCCTGCCCCAAGTTTTGTGGCTTAGCTATGATTCTAGTCCAGGTAGGACCCTGGCTGACTTTGTTCTGGGTCATCTACGAACCTATGGTGCCAGTGCTTGATGGCTGTGTGCTTGGAAAGTGACTCGTCTACACCTGTCTTTCCCTTGATGTACCTACGAACCTGCAAAAGGGACCTTTGAAACATCTGAGCTTATACAGAGTGCAGGCACAATTGTTGCCACCCTTGGAATGAATTCTGGAATGGAAGGCATTTCATCACAGCTGCTATGTTGTGGAATAGGCTGTCATTAGAGATACTCAGTGCGTCCTCCCTGCCTAGCTACCCAAACCCCGTCCTCTCCAGGCCCCACCCCTAAAATCTCTAGGAATTTCTCAACTTGGAGATGGCAACTCTACTTTGAACCATCATTTTGAGAAAGGAGGTTTTATAAATAAATATATAAGGCAAAGGGGCCTTTTTATTTTGTTTAATGTGCATTGTTTTGTTATCCTCCATACGTGAAGATTCCCAGTGTGGGTAGAGAATGCTAGCTTGTCTGTGGGAGGCCAGCTTTTGCTATATTGGGGATGGACAGAGGGGGCAACCACTTGTTGAGTTGCTGTCTGTCGGGAAAATGCCCTGTCACGTTAATAGAGGCTTGCTGAGATATAACAGCATACATACGGGACATATCATGATACACCTTTGATGTACCAGTTCATGTTAGTTCATGTTATTTATCTCCATGCTGTGTAAAGTTTCAGCTGCCCATACGCATGCCTTAAGCCAAAATTAAAGGGACATTTTTCTCTAGGCAGTTGGCAACCCTTTCTTCCATCTCAATGGTTTCCCAGAGCATCCACCTTCTCTTTCTCCCTTGTAAGTGTAAAAATCTCTTGTATAGGTTCTCACATAGAGCTATGGTGCATTTCCATATGGTGTATTGAATATAGTTGTGGTTGCAGTTTCTCAGAAAGGACATTGCAGAGCTGGAAAAAGGGCTGAAGAAGGCAACAAAAATGATTAAGAGATTGGATCACCCAGTGTCTGGGGCTTTTAACTTGGGGGGGGGGGATAGCTAAGAGAGGCCATGATAAAGATTTGAAAAATTAGGTATATGGCAGAAAAAGTTAATAGAAAAGGCTTTTGCTCTCCCAGACTAGAACTGGAGGGCACCCAGTGAAACTTACCAATAGGTTCAGGACAGACAAAAGTTTTTTACTTAGTAAGTAATTAGAATTGTGGGATTCACTGCCAGTAGACATCATGACTCCCGCCTGCACAGAAAGCTTTAGAAGGGAATTAGACAGATTTGTGAAGGATAGGTCCATCAATGGCTACTAGCCATGGTGAATAAAGGGGCAAGCAGATCTCTGAATCTGCTAGGAGTAGAGTTGCCAGCTCCAGGCTGGGAAATTCCTGGAGATTTGGGGAGTGGGGCCTAGAGAGCATGGGGTCTGGGGAGAGGAGGAAGCTTATCAGGGTATAATGCCACCAAGTCCACCCTCCAAAGGAGCCACTTTCTCCAGGGGAAATCATCTTTGTGGCTTGGAGTTCACTTGTAATTCCAGGAGATCTCTCCAGCCACCACATGGAGGCCAGCAATCCTAGCTGAGGCAGCATCAGGGGAAGGCCTTGGCCTCTGTGCCGTTTGTTGGACCACAAGGGCAACTGGCTAGGCCACTATGCAAATTAAGATGCTGGACTACTCGGACCCCTGGTCTGGTCCAGCAGGGCTTTTCTTAGGTTGCACACTGCTGCATTTGAGGATGGGATGTGTGTTTGCTTATACAATGTGCACTACAGCCCCCCGGCACCCAGCAATGCTCACAAAAACAAGACTTGCTTCCACCCACACCATGAAGGATGTTGATATCAACAGCGGTGGCCAAAGATTAATTTTAGTTAGCATACAAGAGTCAAAGGAAAGCCAGATGAGTATGTTACCTCGTGTTGCGGCAGGGGAGCCCATAAACGGGGCCTTTTCACGGGTTCTTTCTGTGTTGTTAATGCAATGGCTACCACATTGTTTCCTCTCTTTGCTGCCTGGTATTAGAGAGGTATTGGTTCAATGCTGGTTTGGGGATTTTCAATGGGACGTATCTGTTTCTCGTTTCTTCCTCTCAGAAGGCCAAGGTACTACTTGATACCAGCAGCGCTATTTTAAAGAGCTCTGGAGAATCCAAATGCTTGTACACTGTTCTGAGTATTTGGTTAGGTCTTAATCAACATTTATAATTTTTATCTTAAATTTATTTGGTCCCAGTAGAAAAGAGCAAGAGTCCAGTAGCACCTATAAGACTAACAAAATTTGTGGTAAGGCAGCTTTCATAAGCCACAGCTCACTTCTTCAGATACAGCTAAAATAGGAGTTCACCTGTCCTTATATCTTGGAGACTGGAGTGATTACAGAAGCTGAATGATAATAGCCAGTGAGTGACAATAGCAGGCATGATTGTATGGGTTGGGGTATGCAGAGGGGTAGTAGGTGTGGGGAAATCAGCATTGCTAATGAGACAGGAAGTCTAGGTTTCTATTCAGTCCAGTCTTCAGCCTCCTCATCAGTTGCAATTCAGCAGGCTCTCTTTCTAATCTCCCTTTGAAATTCCTCTGCAGAGTAACTGCTACTGCTACAAACACAACTACCTATCTTTATTTGCTCCCAATACAAGATATACCACGGTTTTTTTTAAAAAAATCCTTTAGACTAATGTGACTACCTCATGCGTAAAAATGCTTAAAATTGCACTGACTGGAAAGGTCATACAATAAATAACAACAAGATGTTGTAACAGGTAAAGGCGGTGCTGATTTTTGCAGGGGCGCTCCCTTCGTCCGGGTCGGGGGAGACCCCAGAGGCAATCTCCTTGGCTACAAGAACGAATTTTTGGCACTGCAGCTGCTGTAGAATTACCTTGGGTGCCTTTGCAAAGAATTTTATTTTTTAAAAATAGTTGCAAGCGGGGAGCCTCGCCGGTCTACGGTAGAAAAGCCAGACTCGAGCCCAGAGGCAGCTTAAAGACCGACAAGGCGGCGGCCTCCGGCCAGCAGGGGGCAGCAGAGCGGACGGAGAGCCGGAAGTAGCTCCGCTCTGTCCCCACCCCCGCGGCCTGCGCTCGGCTCCTCTTTCGCGGCCTCCGCTGTGCGCGCGCCCGAAGGTCGCCGGGAGAGCGCGCGCGGTGGGGCCCCGAGGGGAGCGACGCCTCCCGCGCCCCTCCCGCTTCTCAGTGGGGCCTGGCCGGGCCATGGAGCCTGTCGCTCGGCCTGGGAGCAGGAGCATTGCCGTATCCTTGTGCTGGAAGGGCCGGGAAGGGGTCGGGGTGTGTGTTGGAGGGGGGAGACTGCTTGAGGGGGCTCTTCAGGGATCCCCTCATTGGCTGGTCCTGGAGTCGCCGGAGGGGGGATCCAGGAGGGAAGGGGCGTCAGTTTGCCAGCCTCCGGGTGGTGGCTGGAGATCCCCCGGATTGACAACTGATCTCCAGGCTAGAGGAGTTTTCCCCTGGAGAAAATGGCTTCTTTGGGAGGGTGGACTTTACGGCATTAGACTCTGCTGAGGTCCCTTCCCAAACACCCCCCAGGCTCCTTTTCCAAAAATCCCCAGGAATTTCCCCATCTAGATCTGGCAGCCCTGTGAGAGGCTAAGGGGAGCAATGAGAGGCGTGGGGTCCTTGCTAGGATGGAGTCAGTGTTGTGTAGTGGTTAGAGTCGGTGTTAGGCGTGGAAATGCTTGGTTCCTGCTCTGCATTCGGCAATGAGTGCTGTTTAGCCCAGGAAGGACTTGTTTGTCTCTGGAATCTACTTTCAGGATTTGGCGGGTTGGGAAGATGCTTCATCGACTTTCAGTGATGTGGAGTTTCAGGAAGGGCTTCCTGTTTCATTAGGTTCAAATCCCTACCCAACCATATAGTTCAGTGGTTGATTTGGGCCTGTCACAACCCTGCTGGGAGGAAAAACTGCAGAGGAAAGGAAGATCCATGTCACTCTAAACTCCTTGAAGGAAAGGAGGGATTAAAACGTGTGTGTGTGGGGGGGGGGATGTCTTTTGGAGCACTCTGCTGGTTCAAATCCCACCACTGTCATGAGCTCTGCAGGTGGCCTTGGGTAAGCCCCTCCCCTGATCCCCAGTTCTCCTGCTGTATTGAGGGGGTAATGATAACACTGACTTAGATTAGTGCCCCACTCAGAGCAGTAAACAATCTAGAAGAGGTATATAAACTCAGTTATTATGGTGATTTGCTACAGGCCAAATCGTTTTTCAGTTTGCAGGGGATGTTGCTTAGCTTTGTGTGCCATTACATGTTTAACCTTGTGATTTCTGCTTAGAACCAGGCTAGGCTGGGTTTTTTCCTAATTGGACAATGGCAGGTTGCTATGGAGGCTGGGGAGGACATAATGTGAGCCATGGTTTGGACCTGGGAATGCATAATTAGTGTTTGGAAAGTGGTGCTGTGCCCTGGATCATCCTGTTGAAGACAAGAGAGCTGCTGACCATGTGCAGAGTGTCTTCTCTTTTCTGCTTAAGCAGCTGTAGTTCTGTGAGCTGGAGTTTTGGGATGGGCTTCCTTTCCAGGTAGCTTACAACTTGTGCCTTTTACACAGATACATAACTTTGGTGTTTCCTGGTTTAGCTAGTAAACTTGGAGAGGAGGATAGGGTAGAGGAAAAGGAAAGCTTGAAGGAGACATTAGAGCCACAGAAAGAGGGATTAATATCTCTGAGGCTACAGAGTAGCATAATGCTGCACAGTGCAGGTGGGGCGGGGGGCTAATCATGTCAGACATTGATGCTGAGAAAATAGATGGCTGGAACCATATCAAGTCCTTTGAGAGGGCTGGCCTTGGAGTAGGCTTTTCCCTTCCCCCTCATTCCTTAACTGGCTCTCAGGGTGTGGAGGTGACTGCGGGCCAGCGAGTGCTATGTGAGCTGAGTCTGGTCCAGCGTGGTGCGGATTATGAGTAAGTTTGGGTTGGATTGTGGGGATTCTGCTCCCTGCCCTTTATATTTACAGCCCAAGAGGAGCAGCTCTTCCCACGGCCTCTGCTTTTCCCCCCAGACTGGGGGGGGGGGAGGATGTATTGGGAGCAAAGTGCTGGACGGACAGGACTTGGACAGCTCCCTCCCTGCATGTTCTGTGTTGGGCTGTATGTTGTCATGGAGCTCTAGCTTGACCAAAAGGCGGATGTGGAGACACAAAGGGGAGACACAGGCACCCTTCACAGGGCTGGCAGAAGTAGCTTTTCCCGAGGCAAGCCAGTTACAGTGTTGACTTCATCAGTAGCTGCTTGTCACTTTGGTAGACAGCAACTTTTAGGGTGAGAGTTGGTGCAGAACCACTTCCTGGGCTGATTTGAAGAGGGGATGATTGTTATTTCTTGCCTGATCTATCGGGTTATGAAATGTCATTTGGCAACCATCAGGAGCAGTGGAAGATTTGTGCAATTCCTGCTCTGCCGTAATGCTTCCTCAGTGATCCTGGACTAGTCTTTCTTGTCAGCTTTCCTCACAGAATTGGTGTGAGGATAACGGAACAAACCGCTTTTCCAAGACTACCCGTGGAGATCCTGGATTTGAACCCAGTGCTCTCATATTTAGATCCAGCACTGTAGCCATGATATGTGTTGCGAAAGCACCTTGCTGCATTCCTGGAGAGCTGCATGCATCCTCTGCCTTCTAGTTTGAAATCAACATGAGCCTGATTCTCTCTCCTAATTGATGTAATGAGATGGAACTGTCAGCAAGTCCACCTTCAAACCAATTGTTTTGAAGGATTCCCAGTGAGACCTTGCCCAGAGACTGCAAGGGGAATGCATTCCTGTCTTTATGTAGAGATTATGATATCTGTAGAGTTGGATTTCATCATTATTTTTGCCTTCTGGGAAAGGAGAAGGGTTTGTTCTCCCCCGTCGCTTACTTAATGTACTGTTATTTAAGCCTTTTGTTGTATTTCCAGTTTGGTTATCCATTCCCGGGAGAAGGAACCACCTGTCCAAGAGAACATTCCCATCAACAGCCGCTTTAAATGTGTGCAAGGTATCTGGCCTCTTCATCCCCTCCGTCTTGGCAATTCTTTGCTTCCTGGTAGCCAGGAGGGAGAAGCCTCAAATGGACACTGTGCCTCAGTCACTTGGGCTTCTAGACTGGCATTCTGGGTGGACTTAAGACCCCTGTGCAGAGTTTTTCTTATGCACTTTTTGGCAAGAGAACCAATTATTTGCACCCCATTTTTACACTCTTTTCCTGCTAGATAATTCAGTCCTCCAGACTTCTTGCAGCCCAAATTGCTCCTCTAGCATGGTCTCAGTATTGAACTTTTGTAAAAACAAGAGCTGTGCTGTGGTCTCTCTGTTGTGGAGATCCCAGATCTGGGTGCTGTGCTGTGCCAGTACTTGGGGGTCTCACTGCAGCTAGGTCAGTTGTGATGTTTCCTAATTTGCACCTTTCAGCTCTGTAGGCACTTAGCAGCTTCCTGATCCTCTTTCCTCTTCTCTTCTAGAGGCTGAAGAAACTCTGCTGATCGACATAGCAGCAAATAGTGAGTGTCCTCCTGCTGGATGCGTCTGAAATAGATTCTGCCCATCACTGACATGTCGTCTTTCCCACTTGACTCATCCTAGTCTGGATGTCTCAGGGTGGCTGTTCTCTGGCAGCCACTGGGCAGGCTTTATGTTAGTTGAGGAAGACAGAGAGGTCCTACTGCTGGCCTCTTTGGTCTTGAAGTGTGAGGTTTCTTCTAAGGCTTCTTTTTAAAAAACATAAGAGCCTGTTCACAAAATGCACCGCTTTCTAAGGCCCAAAGTGCAGAAAGCATTCATTCATTGTTTCTGTCATGCTAGATACATGCACTGAAATTCTGAATTACATTTGTTCGTGCGAGAAAAGCAACCCTTTGGCATTTGTTAGTCCTGAGCAGGGCGTTTTTTCTAGGAAAAGAGGTGGTGGAACTCAGTGGTGGAACTCAAGACCACAGTGACGTCACTTTGGGTCAGCTGGAACAAGGGGGCGGGTTAAAGTTTAAATTGCCCTCAGCAAAAATGATCAGTGGTCCTGCCCCCTGATCTCCAGACAGAGAGGAGTTTAGACTGTTATCCGTGCTGCTGGAGTGGCGTGGAGGGCAATCTAAATTCCCCTCTGTCTGGAGATCAGGGGGCGGGGCCACCAGCCATGTGACCATTTTCAAGAGATGCCAGAACTCTGTTCCACTGCGTTCCCGCTGAAAAAAAGCCCTGGTCCTGAGTCCTCAACAGCCTGTGTTTGGTGTAGCCAGGAGTTCATGGCTTCCTTGTTGCAACCACAGAAGAGAGGGGCCTGCTTATTGGACGGGTGTGCGCACACGTTGTTTGTTGATGTCTGCACTGCTCTCTCCCAGAAAAGTGCACAAATTCTGGCAAATAACTGTTTGCGGGTTTCTTGGGATGTGTGACCAGGTCGTGGGACAGGCTTGGATTGTGATTTACCTTATTTCTTGGAGAGAAGCAAATACAAATATGTGGAATTACAGAGAGAAAACAGTGAGTAAAACCAGAAATGTAAGCCGTGTTGCATTGGTGGTCTAGATTTTGGTGCCCTGCCCTCCTGTTACGGGATTTCTAAGATCTGAAATTCTACATATCCCTTTAAAGGATCAAATTATTGTACAAGGAACCTGGAGCAAAAGAAAACAACTTCAGACCGAGTTGCTGACAGGCCTAAGCTGCTTCATACTTGGTTTCTGCTGACCCTTCTATGATTTCTAGGGCTGGATTTCATTTGACTTTGAATCTGGCCTTTGTTACTGTTACAGTGTCCCAAGTGTTTTCTTTTTCTTCTTACTCGTTTTGGTTTGCCGTTAGTGCTGCACCTGAAAAGACCTGCAGTCCTTGAGATTTGCAACTTTGCAAGGGAGGAAAGGGCTAGTTCCATCCAGTGTGATGTACTGGAGGAAAAGAAGCACCCCCAATTTAAACTTCTTTTATGTGAGCTGCTTTGTTAAACGTTCTGGATTGAAATGTCAGGTGGCAATCAAATAAATTCTGCCATGTGCAAAGGACTTGGAAGCTGTGTTGTATTAGGCACTTCACTTCAATAGCCAGACCTTCACAGGGGGTTTGCAGTTGTTAGGAAATGTTCCTTGTGTTATTCCTTTTGCTGCATAAAGGCCCATGGAACAGTTGCTTGCAGTGCAGTTCTAACCAGAGTCTATGTCCCTTGAAGCAAGTGGCGTAAGAGGGGTGTAACTCTCCTTAGGACGATGCTGTTAATCTCCTATGAACTCTCACTCCACCCCAAGATGGAACTTATGCTGTGTCCTCCTGGCCCCCGTATGTTCTTTGCAATTTTTTGGAAAAAATGGGATCCTGAAGCTTCCCATTGTGTCTCTTGTTTTAAGATGTGGTGTTAAAAACATTTTTAAATGTATTGTTGTTTGATTGTTTATATAGGACTTTCGATATGTATAGCTCTTTGCAGAGCACAGGAAGACTGGGTCTCTGCCTGAAGGAGTTTACAGTATAAAAGTTGCCATGGGAGGATGAGGAGGGAGACAGAGACATTATTAATTTTGGTAGGGTAGGGGAATTAGGGTGTTGTGTCCAAAGATTCAAAGGGATTGATGACGGATTGGAAAAGTGGTGTTTGGCTGACATTTTTGGAAGCACTTTGAGATATTTTCTCTAAGGGTGTGTAAAACATTATTTCCTTTTATTTGGGAAAAAGTAGATAATTTCAAGCAAATCTGATCACTGTTGGAAGGGAGTGTGGTTATCTAAATAGTTTCAGATGGATAGTCATGTTGATCTACAGTAGAAGAGCAATATTTTGAGTCCATTAGCACCTTAAATGCTGACAATATGTCCAGGGTACAAGCTTTTGAGAGTCAAAACTCTGATAAAGGAGCTTCGACTCTCAGAAGCTTATACTCTGGAGATTGTTGGCCTTTAAGGAGCTATGGGACTAGAATCTTGCTTATCTAGGTGTGGCTGTTTCTCAGACCAAAGTCCTCTTGAATAACATTCCATTGTCTCTAGAACTTGATAGTTTGCTGTTGGCAATGCTTCCTGAATCAGTGGTTTTTGAAGCAAGAACCCTCTGCTCTTTTCTGTGTTTATACACCGAAAGTTTATCACAAGCTTTCAGGTTAACATTCATCAGGGCAAATAAAGCCTTCCAACAGCCAGCGCTTCTGCTTAGGTTGGTTGATATTCATGACTGTCTCCCATTGCGAAGTCTGGATGTTAAGCCACTTGAGCTCTTCAGCTTAAGAGTGCGGTGCCGTATTCCTGGGCGTCTGTTTTTCTTGTGTGTGTCTGAAGCTGGCTGCAAGATCCGGGTGCAAGGCGACTGGACAGCAGAGCGGCTCTTTGAGTTCCCAGACGAGGAGCGATGCTTGGGGTTCTTTGCTGAGGTTCTGAGAGTTCAGGAAGGTAATCAGCTCCCCCAGTCCCATCTTGGATGCCTAATGCAGCAGGTGGCCACTCTCTGACCCACATGCTTTTTTTTTTTTGCAGTTCGGGCAAAAGCTCCTTTCTGTGATCTTGTGGACCATGCCTCCTGGCAACAAGTAAAAGGCCTCTCTGGGCCTGCCGAGCCTCCTGCTGCAGGTACCAGCCAACAGCCTCCTTACATCTGTTATGCTGTGTAACTTCTGATTGGCAAATGCTTGGAATTCAGTGCTTATCTTATGGGAGGGTTGGTGGGGGGGAGTTAATTGATTGTGGCCAAATAATGTGCCCCCCTCCCAGTCTTCTACAAACACCAGGTCTGCATTTTTCTGTCTTCGCTGGATCGGGAAGCTTGTCCCTTACCTTTCGACCCACAACCTAGCTGCAGTGGTCCATGCAATGGTCACCTCCAGATTGGATTACTGTAACTCGCTCTACGCTGGACTGCCCTTGGGCCTGATCTGGAGGTTGCAACTGGTCCAGAATGCAGCGGCACATTTCTTGACAGGGACTCCATTCCGGTCACACCTAACACCCGTCTTGCACCAGCTGCACTGGCTTCTGGTGGAGTTCCGGATCAGGTTCAAGGTTTTGGTCTTAACCTTTAAGGTTCTTAGTGGAGTAGGACCAACATACCTGTGGGACCACCTCTTACCTTATGTTCCCCGGAGGGTACTCTGTTCAGCAAATAAACATCTCCTGGTGACCCCTGGGCCCAAGGAGGTTCACTGTGCCCCGACCAGAGCCAGGGCTTTTTCAGCCCTGGCACCAGCCTAGTAGAACTCCCTGTCTGTGGAAACTCAGACCCAGCAGGACTTGTTACTGTTCTGCTGGGCCTGTAAGACGGAGATGTTCCGCCAGGCTTGTGGTGACTGAGTCTGGCGAACTCTCCAAGTGGCTCCTGCTGAGGGGTGGGGCTTGCATCCCCTCCTGGTTTTGTTGTCCAGTTAACAGCTCTACCCCCCCCCCCCGCCCATTCCACAGGATTTGAGATAGGAGTTGTGCAATGTAAGTGCTGTAGCAGATGCTGTTTTATCAAATTTGAAATACTGATTTTATTGTATTATTTTATTGTTGATTTTATCTTTTTATGTATATTGCTTATTGTTGTGTTCCGCTCTGAGCCCGCCTGCGGGGAGAGTGGAGTTCAACAAAATAAGTTGCTAAGAGGACATCACAAAAGATCCTCCCCCGTGCCTCTCCCTGGCCTCCTGCAATCTGAGTACTGGTCTGGACACTGGCCTCCTTCTTGCAAAGTAAAGTCTCTGCTGGAGAACTTCCAGACTAGTCCTCATTGAACCAAGAGGGCATTCTCCTAAATGAATCTAGAGCCAATGAATCTGCTGCCTTTCTTGTGATAGCTGTTTTTCCACATTCCTACCATGAGGTTTCTCCAAAGGGTTCTAAAGTGTTTGAAGTGAGGTGGGAGGGAAACCGGGATAAGGTCTTTTTGGTGACAGCCCCCCACCCAAGGAATGCTCTTCCAAGATAGAGCTCTCTGGCACAATCTCTTTTATCTTTTCGGTGGCAAATTAGAATGGTTTTACTTACCAGGCCCTGTGAAGAATGAATGTGATGTTTACTTTGCTGCTGTATAGCCATCCTATATCTACTGTTTGCAGTTACTTGCTTTGGTTTTGCTGTAAGCTACCTTGGAGGAACAGTGGACTATCAATATTGTAAATAAGCAAATGATCCAGGAGTCTTTTCCTGTGTCAGGAATTCTGGGATTTGAGGATAACTTCAATGCCATGAGTTTGGAGAAGAAACGAAACTTGCAGAATCAACAAATGAGTGCCCGCCGAGAGCCTCCGCCGCCGCCACCAAGCAGGCCGTAAGTGTCCTTGGAGATCTGCCGTCTCCCCCCCCCACCCCCCGCATCAAGATCTACTTGAGTTCCATCCTCATCTCTCTTTAGGTGTCTCCGAGAGAAGGAGGCTGTTGTGACCAAGGACCAGCCCAAAGTCAGCAACACCATGCGCATGCTTTTCGTACCCAACACGCAAACCGGGCAGAGGGAAGGGCTCATCAAGCACATCATTGCCAAGAGGGAGAAGGAATATGTCAACATCCAGAACTTCAGGTGAGCATTTTTCCAGCCACCATCAGCTCTGCAGATGAGAAAGCATCTTCCTCACCTTTCTACCATGTAGCTTGCAACTTAGATGGGTTTGCGCTGTGGGGAGAGATGGGACTTCATCTTTCAGAACCTGTGGCTGTGGCTCAGGGGAAGAGCCTCTGCTTTACAAGCAGAAGGTCCCAGTTTCAATTCCTGGCATCTCCATTTAAAAAGAACAAGATAGTAGTTGATGAGAAAGAGAAGAGCTGTCCATCTGAGTGGACAATACTGACCTTGATGGACCAAAGGTCTGATTCAGTATAAGGCCACTTCATGTGAACAGTGGACTATGGAAAGACCAAGAGAAACCTGTGCCCTGGCAGGGTCTCAGCAAATCCATTGAGGCCTCAGAGTTATCTGTGAGCAGCCAGTAGTTCCTAGTGTGGGGTCTTGCCTTCCGAGTTGTGGTGGCCTTTTGTTGCTCTTGGTCTTGTCCTTCTGACTCTGTGGTCTGATTTGCTGGCCATCCTATTACAGCAGCTCGGTGCCCTCCTTTGTATTGCAGGTTTTTCGTGGGGACATGGAATGTGAACGGGCAGTCTCCAGACGGTGGCTTGGAACCCTGGCTAAACTGTGACCCTGAGCCTCCAGATATCTACTGCATTGGGTGAGGCGCAAAGGCCTTCTGCACTGCCCCATTTTTGCAGGCTCCCCCTTTTGTTCCTTTGTCCATAGTTGACCGTCAGGATTCTTGCTAGATAAGTTAGCTTTATACTATAGGGAGGAGAATTCCTAGAGTGAGCGTCTTTAAGAATTTTAAGCCAGGAAGCATCTCTTTGTCATTTTGAATGCCGCAGCGCCAACCTGTCATCCTCTGGGGAGCCAGTTACTCCCCGGAGCATTACCCAGCACACTTAACTCCAGGTGTCGTGATGTAATTTACTTCTTCATTTAGAAATTATTCTTTGCTTGAAGATCTGGTTAATTTCAGTGATTTGCTTAAAACTATCTACCCACTCTCAAATCCAGAGAAATTTATTGTTTGCACAGTGGCAAAATGTGTAGTAACAGCTGTGAAGTTTGTACAAGCCTACAGTGCTGAATGTAAAAAAAAAATTGCACTTGCAATAGGTTGCTCCTAGCTGCTCATCTTTTTACAACTTGATTTATTGCTTTCCTTTATATTGTGATGATTTATATCGTGTCCCAGTTAAATAGGAAACTCGCAGCTACCCTGATTGCGCTGAGCAAAGAGAGGAGAATGCTTAAAACTGGAGTCTTAAAAACAGGGAGCACTCGTTCTGCCATCTGCGAGGTGGCAGATAGCCAAGGCCTCTCGATGACTCTGAAGGGGTCAGCCCCGGGCCAGTGCCCGTGTGCCGTGTCTTGAGAACTCTTTGGCTTTTCAGGTTCCAGGAGCTGGACCTGAGCACAGAGGCTTTCTTCTACTTTGAGTCAACCAAGGAGCAAGAGTGGCTGACCGCTGTGGAAAGAGCTCTACATGCCAAAGCCAAATATAAAAAAGTAAGCCCTGCTTTTCTCTTCTCTGCCTAGGATTTACCAGCAGGTCTGAAGAAAAACGTCTTGTCCATTTAATAGAAGCTTAATTGCAGGGTATTTACCAGGTGACGGTAAATTCATCTCCATGCTATGAAAAGTTTCCACTGTTCATTTCCACACAGTATACCTCCACTGATGAGACAGGTCATTTTTTTTTCTCCAGGCAGTTAGGAAGCCACACACATCACACCCTTTGTGTGAGTGTGTGTGTGTGTGTGTGTGTCTCTTTCACATATGCGCACACACACACACACACACACACACACACACACCTATCACTGTTGTTTTCAGCAGGACAGAGCCAGGCTTATACACCGAGGCACAGCCCTGCTAGCATGTCTCTTGCATCTTGCAGGTACAGCTAGTGCGTCTGGTGGGCATGATGCTGCTCATCTTTGCCAGGAAAGATCAGCTCAGCCACATCCGGGATGTGATTGCCGAGACGGTGGGCACAGGCATCATGGGAAAGATGGTAAGTCCCCAATGGCAGCGCTCCTTTAGTTCTCTTTGTCTTTGCCTTCCAAGCTCCAGTTTCTTCTTGGCTCCCCCCTTTGCAGGGTAACAAGGGAGGCGTGGCTGTGAGGTTCATCTTCCACAACACCAGTTTTTGCATTGTCAACTCGCACCTCGCTGCCCACGTGGAAGACTTTGAGCGCCGCAATCAGGACTACAAGGACATCTGTGCCCGGATGAGTTTCCAGCCCCCAGACCAGGGCCAGCCGCAGCTGACAATCATGAAACATGAGTGCGTCTCCAGGGCTTGGCGGGAGGGAGCCCTGGCTAAGCTGTGCTGCTGGCCTCCACTGTTTGAGAAAATGGATGAAGTCTTGCCCCTGCTAGCCCCCTTGCCTGCAGAGGTACTGCAGAAGTATCAACTGAGTAGTTGTTCTGCTCCTGGCAAGGGGTTCCCTGCATAGTAGCTTCTGGCTTCAGTTGAGGCAGCCAGCTGTAAGGGGGCAAATTCAGCACTGGAATTCTTATCGCAGCCGGTGGGCAGCACCACTGGGCTGTTCTCAAAGCTTGCAAAGTGCATAATCTTGGGGTTTTATACCTTGTGTTCTCAGCATTGTCATCTGGCTGGGAGATTTGAATTACAGGCTTTGCCTTCCTGATGCCAATGAAGTGAAAGTTCTGATCAGCAAAAATGAGCTTCAGCAGCTGTTGATGTACGACCAGGTGAGACGACTTGGTGGCGGGGCAGCCACATTTTGCTCTTTCTGTTGCACTTGAAGATCCCGACTTGGGCAAGCCCTCGAATCGGTGTTTGTTTCACAATACCTCACCAAGGGTGATTATGTCATCTGGAAAAAAATTTTAATTACACAATTGCTAGATTCTTTCAGCACTAGCCACACCTTTTGCTGCAACCAGGAACTTTTGCATTAATTGTGTTTCCTGCTCGCAGCTTTGCACTTTCTGTTTTCAACTGATTCTACCCGAGGTTGTGCATTTGGTCTCATCCTTCCCAGAATTGTTTAGTCTCTTTCTCTCCCATGTGCTGCTACGAGGAGATGATGGAACAAAAGAAGATAGATTGTTCTGTGTGTGTATGTGAGTGAGAGGGAGAGAGAGTGTGTGTGTCTGTCCCCACTTCTCCGGTTCCCTGGCTCCTAGCACCTGCAGGATTTTGCATTGAAAAAAGAGCATTTAGGAAGTTGCAAGGAGAAGCAAGGACTTTTGAGAAATCATTGGGTCCCCAGCTATATTCAGCATCACGTACTGCTGGGATGTTTCCGCCACAGCTCTTACCAGCCCAGTTGTCTGATCTGTCTCCCATTATGTGTCAGCCAGTGTGGAGTGCCGTCCCTGCAGCTGGTTGCTACATATCCTGTTTCCACAGTACAGCCTGGCACCTCACTGTGGTGTCCATTGCTGTGCTGGCTGTGTATGGGCCCAATGTTGGAAGACAGAGAGGCTTGTTTCCATACTGATAGGCTTTTAAAAACATTTTTCTTCAGCTGAATATTCAGCGCACTCAAAAGACAGCTTTTGCCGATTTCACAGAGGGAGAGATTAAGTTCATCCCCACATACAAATTTGACTCAAAAACGGATCGCTGGGATTCCAGGTAACCATCTGCATGGGAGTGGCTGTAGTTCATCCCTGATTGGGTTCTCCGTGTCTCTCCACGCAGGCCCTTTACCTCTGCAGGCTTAGAAGCCAAAATAACATTTCCCAAGCCACCAGCTTCTCCCTGCTGTGGCAAATGAGTGTTACTGTGATTAATGCCACAGGAAGTGGTCTGGGGTTGGGTGGGAAACCTTTTTGTTTGCCACATTCTTACCCCATCCTTCCTCCTGGGAGCTCGGGTTCTGACATGCTTCCTTCTCCTCTTTCATCTTCTCAGTAACTTTGTGAGGTCATTTTGGCTGAGAGGGAGCAACTGGTCCAAGTTTCATAGCAGAGTGAAAACTTCAACCCCAGTCTTCCTAGTCCAAGTCCAGTGTTGTAAACACTACACTGGCTATTTACTAGCAGGAAGGCCTAGCATAAGATTTGTTGTATCTTCTTGGGTAACTAGCAAGAGATCGTTGCAGGCTTGTTGCTCATGACCTAGGAGCATCGTAGAGGTCTGTGGACAACCAGATGAAGCGTTCCTTGCTATAATCAGAACCAGTGGAAGGAGCAGACAGGATTTGAGTTGCTGGAGCATTATTTATTTATCTAATGCCATTTATAGTCCGCTTTTCTCACTGAGACTCAAGGCAGATTACACAGTGTGAGATTAGTACAATCTATTTCAAGAACATTTCCATAAACAATGCCATAGGGTAAATAAACACAAGTTTACGAAGACATAGCATTAGCAAGGATCCAATACAGAGGTGAAGAAATGCTGAAACATAAGCAATTCTAGGGCTGACATTAGACCACATGAGGCACAGGTAGCTCATAGAAGCACGTATTTAAGACAACAGGTAGTATGTAAGGCAACATAGTGGTGAGGTCTATGGTCCCTAACTCATTAGCAAAACATCTGAGAGCCCCACCTACAATACAAAAGCCTTTTTGAATAATTCAGTTTTGCATTGTTTTCAGAAAGCTAGGAGACTCTCCTGACCTCCTCAGGCAAGTTGTTGCACAGGGTAGGGGCCACCACAGAGAAAGCCCGTGTACGGGCTGCTGTTGATTTCACCCATGTGCAGGGTGGCACCTGCAAGAGAGCCTGTTCAGATGAGCAAAGCTGCCGTGGAGGAACATAGGGAGGGAGGCGGTCCTGTAGGTATGCCGGGCCAAGGCCATGACGAGCTTTGTTATGTGATAACCAGCGCTTTTTTTCAGCAGGAATGCGGTGGAACGGAGTTCCGGAACCTCTTGAAAATGGTCACATGGCTGGTGGCCCCGCCCCCTGATCTCCAGACAGAGGGGAGTTGAGATTGCTCTCCGTGCCACTCTGCGGAGTTTAGATTGCTCTCTGCGGTGCGGAGAGCAATCTCAACTCCCCTCTGCCTGGAGATCAGGGGGCGGGGCCACCAGCCATGTGACCATTTTCTCCGAGAGCAACCCACGGAGTTCCACCACCTCTTTTCCCAGAAAAAAAGCCCTGGTGATAACCAATACCTTGAACTGAGCACGGCAGCTGATAGGTAGCCAATGGAGTGACTGCGGAATGGGGGAGATGTTCATGCTCCTGCTCGCTCCTGATAACAGTTGTGCCACAGCGTTTTGTACCAATTGGAGTCTCCTTGTTAACTTGGAGTTCTGGTGCCAGTTGGGGATTGGTATAGTTCCTGAAGCCCGCAGAGTTGAAGGACAGCGTCTGAGAAAATGACTTGGAACCCAGGGCAGCCTGTGTGCTTATTAGCTAGCTTGCTAACACGATAGTATGCATGGTGGAAACAGGTAGTGTGTGGGGTCTGAACAGGCAGCAGGAGCATTCTTTGCAGAGGCAACTGGCCCAGCAGGTGTGGCATCTACTCTTCTCTCCTTGCAGTGGGAAGTGCCGTGTGCCAGCCTGGTGTGACCGAATCCTCTGGCGAGGAGGCAGCGTCAATCAGCTCCAATACCGGAGCCACATGGAGCTTAAAACAAGTGACCACAAGCCCGTCAGCTCCCTCTTCCTCATTGGGGTAACTCTCCTTTTGTTTTCACAGCTATGTTAAGTTGCTAAGTGGCCGCTATATGGTAGTTCCTTGAGGCTGGGCTGTCCTCTGTCAAAGAGGCCTCAAGCCCTTCCAAGCTGCCACACTTTTCAGCGGCATTTGGCACAAAGGATGGGCACGTCCTGATTTTAGTTGTACATGTTTCAGGAACAACTGTACATGTTGTGAACACATCTCTTTCCTCCTCATGCCACATGAAGCAGACAGAATTGTCTGTGAAAAGTTGACCTAATTCTCGCAGCAGGCTTCTGGGCTGCTGTGGGATGTCAGCATGCAACTGTTGCACCCGTTTTGTGCATCAGCCGTCATTTCTGCATTCGAGCTGCTGCCTTGTGTTGCTCAAGGAGCTGTGAGGAGCCGCCGCCTTCAGTGCTGAGAATTGGGAGGTGGCCAGATGTCGGCTTTTGTCGCGTACTTTTGTGCGTGCTGGGAGGGGGAGATCCAAAAGTAATGGTGCCTATTTCTCATAGGTAAAGGTTGTGGATGAACGACGGTACCGGAAGGTGTTTGAAGATATTGTTCGGATGATGGACAGGATGGAGAATGAGTTCCTTCCATCTCTGGAGCTCAGCCGGCGGGAGGTGAGGCTTGAACAGGTCTTATCCCTCCCCTTGCAGAGAAAGGGCTCCGCAAAGGCTGGGATTCCTCTCGAGGAGATCACTGCCAGTTGAGTGGTCGTACGTAACAGTGCTTTGCATCAGTTCTGTGTAGCATCCCCCTGCTGAGGGCAAACCCTGGCAGATGTTCCCTCGCCAGCCACCGAATGCCTGCCCTTCTGCTTTTGTTCTGCAGTTTTCATTTGAGAATGTGAAGTTTCGGCAGCTGCGGAAGGAGAAGTTCCAGATCACCAACAACGGGCAGGTCACCTGCCACTTCTCCTTTATCCCCAAGCTAAACGACAGCCAGTACTGTAAGCCGTGGCTCCGAGCCGAGCCCTGCGAGGGTTACTTAGAGCCAAGTGAGTCTAAGGGGGGGGAAGTGCCTTGGATCCCTTTCCCTCCCTCCCATTCCCTTTTCAACTCCCCCATCTTGCTTTCATGACTCTCTCGAAAGTGGGCCTTCCCAGTCTTTGCCCCGTCTCTTGCTGTTTGTGGACAGGGGCAACAGTCTTAATGTCTCCCTGCTTCCTTCCCGTTTCAGATGAGACTGTGGATATATCCCTTGATGTGTATGTCAGCAAGGACTCAGTGACCCTTCTGAACTCAGGAGAGGACAAAATTGAGGAGATTCTTGTTCTTCACCTTGACCGAGGCAAGGATTACTTCCTCACCATCAGCGGGAGTTACCTGCCTAGCTGCTTTGGGACCTCCTTGGAAGCACTGTGCCGGATGAAGCGGCCAATCCGTGAAGTCCCCGTCACCAAGCTCATCGATCTGGTAAGAAGCAGAGGAGGAGCTCTCTGGAAGTCCCCAGCTGCTTAATCCACTGACCGTTTACTCTTCCCTCCTACCTGCTCAGAAAATGGCCGCCCCTTCATCTTAGGGAGGAAGCTGACATCTCTGCCTCGGCCCATGCTCTGGGCCCCCAGTGCTCATGCTCCACCCCTGCAGCCATGCGCTTCTTTTCCTGCGAGCTGCCCAAATCCATGCCTGCCGTTTGTTGGTTTTTCTTCATTTGAGTCATCCCAGATTTTGTAACCCAAACTTCCCCTTCATGCGGTGGCTGAACTCTGAGTGTGTGTGCTTTTTCCATCCTCTGTCCAGTTGCTTCGATTGTTTCCATTTCTTCTTCAGGCCTCTGCCGATGGCTCACTTTGTCTCTATCTTTCTCTTCCCCTCTTTTGCTCATGCTTTATTGCTCTGGCCTCAGGGAGAAGACAGCTTCCTAGAAAAGGTAACCATCTCTTAAGTCTCTCTAGTGGTTCTCAGAAAGCTTGGTCCAGTCCACATCTTATGTGCTGATACATGCTTCAGAAGCCAGGCTGCTCAGCCACTGAGTGTGTGGATTTAGAAATAGTCCCAGGCAGGGCTTTTTTTCTGGGAAAAGAGGTGGTGGAATTCAGTGGTGGAACTCAAGACCGCACAATGACGTCACTTTGGGTCAGCTGGAACAAGGGGGAGTTTTTTTAAGTTTAAATTGCCCTCGGCAAAAAAGGTCACATGGCTGGTGGCCCCGCCCCTGATCTCCAGACAGAGGGGAGTTTAGATTCTAAACTCCCCTCTGTCTGGAGATCAGGGGGCAGGGCCACTGGCCATGTGACCATTTTTAATAGGTGCTGGAACTCCATTCCACCGCGTTCCCGCTGGAAAAAAAAGCCCTGGCCCCAGGCATAGTTGGTGTATCAGATTTTGATCTTTCCTGAAGTTTTGGTGTGTCAGGGAGGGGCATAAGAAGGCCTGCTGCTGCACTTCCTTCCCTTTTTCAGACTTCAGGATGACAGACTTTCCTGACTGCTGGAACTCTCTTCCAGTGTTGCAGAAAAATTATGAGGCTCAGAGCTCCCTCATTTTCTCTGCTTTCTCCCTGGCATTTGCTTCCACTGTTTAGAATGTTTCCCGGTGCCTGTCCTCCTTGGTTATGGCTAGCCACTTCAGTGCCACACACACCAAGCAAGCTGTCTAGGGTTTGGCAGCGCTGTGGCCAAGTTCTGGTTGCCCAGGCAATCTATGGTCATTCATCTTCCTGGCCAGTAAGGTAATCTCAACACGGTATTTGAAAGAAAGTCACAGACTCTTTGGGTGGGTCTGAATATCAAGGAAGCTCAGCTCAGGTTTTACCAAAGAATTGCAACAGATGCCCAGAACGGCTCAGTCACATTTCCCTGGTAACATACAAAGATGTTGACAGCATTGTTTTGCAATGCCAACAGGACTCTTCCCCCAGTCCAGCCTCTAGCCTGGGAAGGAGTTACGTAATGTCCCAATGAGATAAAGGCTTACTGAATCACACAGAAGCACTGTGTTTTGGTGGTGTCTGGTCACAGCAGGCTCAGCCCTAAGGATCAGTTTTGCTGTGTGTTTCAGGAAGTGGACTGTGGCAGTACCTTGTTTCCTTTCCACACACACACATGGAATTTGAATATAGGAAAATGTCGTTTAGTGAACCCAGACCATTGGTCCAACTAGCTGTCTACACTGAGCAGCAACTCAGGCAAAGAATGGTCTTCCCCCAACATCTTCTCCCTGATGTCCTTGATATGAAGATGCCAGGAGCTGATCCTGGGACCTTCTGTTTGCAAAGCTTGAGCTCTGCTGTTGAGCTGCGAGGGAACTGGCCATTCATATGACCACGGGGTGAGGTGGAGAAGGCAGTTGCCAGAGCCTGGTCCCAGTTGTGCTTTGGGCTCTGATGTTGTGGCTGAGGGGAGAGCTGGTGAATTCTGCTTCTGCTCTCTTCTCTCCCCACCCCCACAGCACCGTTTCAGAGCATCCAAGCTAGATTCGCTGTTCCCCATTGCCTTGGCTTCTGTCACAGCATGTTAGACATTTATCCCATGTCTGTAGCAGTAAGGGAAGAGGGGCGTTGTGCACATCTGCAGGAGCTTCTTTCTTAAGATGGCATGTCCAGTGAATCCAGATTTCACATACGAGAGATTCATTAAACAAGATAATCTGTTGGGCAAGGCAGGACAGTGAATGCAGCAAACTAACCACCTAATAGGAACTGGGAAGGTACACTCCCCCCGTTCTTGCTTGCTCTCATCCCATCCTTGCTGGTCTTTGAACCTCAGGAGAAGTCCCTTCTGGAGATGGTACCGCAGGACAGTGAAGACTCCGGAGATCGACCTTTGCATGTACCAAAGGAGATCTGGATCTTGGTGGACCACCTGTTCAAGAACGCTTGCCATCAGGTGGGTGGAAAGAGACTGTCTCAGTTAAAGACTGCCTTTCTAGAATCCAAGATAGATCAGCAAGGAAGGCACACAGCCCGCCTAGGACGAGCGTTCACATGTGGGGCGTGTTCATTCTCAAGAGCCACTTCCCATGCTGTGTTTTCGAGTGATTGGCTTATTTCGGCAAACCACTCATGTGACTCAAGTGGTGATATGGGAAGAACTCTCATATATGCACAAGGTTATTATATGCTTGTTTACGAGGCTTTTGCAGAGATGTGAAAGCGGCTCAAAAATGCACACGTTTTACAACCGAGTCTGCCCCTGAAAAGTGAATTCAGTCGTGTTGCCACTTTGATCAAAGGAATAACTTAGCCACAAAGTCATAGGATAGAAGAGAAGCAGGGAGACGTCTTGCCGGGGTGGACATCTCTAGGATTTCCTTGGGGTGCTTGTGGGAAATGAGGAGGGACCAAAATCTCCATCTCTGCAACTTTTCCTAGTTACGGGATTCTCTCCCTCACTGTATCACTAAAGCACATGTACATGTACAAACTGGTGCATCCCAGGGTTCAAACCCCTTCTGTCTTTCCTTGAGCGTGTGTGCACACTCTGATTCTCTCCGGCAGGAGGACCTCTTCCAGACCCCAGGCATGCAAGAGGAACTGCAGGAAATCATTGAATGCCTGGATACTACCATTCCTGAGACGATCCGTATCCTTGTTGTACTCTGGGGTTGAGTCTCCTTTCATTTATCTGTTAACTCCAGCCATCCTTAAGGCTTGAGGCAGTTTGACTACAAATGCACACACTAAAAAATACCAGCAGTCAGTCTCAGTGGGGCATCCCAAAAGCTCACCTTTGCTTAACAGATTAACTCCAGTCTGCACAAGTCAGCCCAGGAAGGTCTGCAGCTTTTGCAGCTTTCCAGGGAAAGGAGTTCCAGACTTCAGCAGCAGCCTCTAGAAGATCCTCCTCTCTAGGAGTTCTTGCAGGTCTACGGTCTTCATAGGTGTCCTAGAGCACCTCGGAAACCCCTCTTCTTTACAGCTTGTGTCTGATCAGGGGGGAAAAGCACTTTCCTTTACCCACGTAATTAATACTTAGCCCTGATTTCTCCAACACCCCAAGTGAATACAGATGACCCCACTTAACCTGATGTGTGTGTGTGAAACTATGAAGCTGCTTTATAGAAAGACCAGACCGCCAAGTTCTGTCTTTTCTAACAGAATGGGAAGTCTCCAGCAGAAGCCCTGCCCTGCCCTGCCACCTGAGATCCCTTAACTGGAGATGGTTCTTCTGCATGCAGCCTGTCTTCTCTGCATTGGGGCTGGGGTCACTCCCCTTGAGTTCATAGCAAAGATAATTGTATTTCAGTTCTGAGCCGATTAGAAATCCAGGTGGGTGGGAAGCAGCAAGAACAGCGAAGCCCTCAGTACCTAAGTATTAGAAATGATCAGCTTTCCAGATGGTTACATGGACTTATGGGGGTTGGGGGGGGGGCACTGGGCTCATCTTCAGTCCCTCCCAGATCACTTTGTTCTGGGGTCTATGGGAATCCAGAGCTGGAAGGACAGACTAGCCCAAGAAGAGGATTGGCGGGAGAAGGCAGAATGGAGGTCAGCAGGATGCTCACCCTCCTTGACAATATCCCACTAGCTGGCAGTAACCACTCGGTGGCTGAAGCCCTGCTGATCTTCCTGGAGGCGCTGCCGGAACCGGTCATTTGCTATGAGCTGTATCAGCGCTGCCTGGACTGCTCTCAAGACAGTCGTTTCTGCCGGCAGGTAGGCCCTTGGGCTTCCGCTCTGGGTGCATTGGGGTCTTTTCTTTCAGCATGTTGTGCAGGAGCACTTTTGGGGGCTAGCTGACGGGGAAGGGAGGCCATGCTGATGTAGGAAGAAGCTGTTCAACGCTGTAGATGTTCTCGGGGTTACTTGCCTGCAGCAAAAAAGGCAGAGCATGAGCTCTTCCCGGGCTGCGGTGCGACCCTGCCTTCCGAATGAAGTGCTTTTCCAAAGCAAATTTAGGTATGAGTGGAGTTAGGAAAGCTCCAGGACACAAGGTACATTGCGCATGTGACGGATTGGCAGACAGATGGCTCCACGGCCAGCTAATACTTTGGTAGCTTTTAAGGGAGACTGGAGTACAGGAAGGGGGTTGGGATGCCAAAACAGCACGGTGAGCTTGGTTTGGGCACGGGGCGCTTCTCTTGTGCTGTACTGTCCACGTAGTGCAGTAGGCAAGAAGCAAAGCCATTCCAAAGCATGGAGGGCTGTGTGCATCACTTTTTCATGCTTGCCAATGAGATTGGCCAAGACCTCAACAAAAGAATGTGGAGGTAAAACTCACCCCAGTGATGCTGGACCATGGAAGTAACTGAAGTGGTGTGTGCCTTGATGCTGTAATCTGAGGGTGGCCAGTCTTGCCAGTTGCAGTCACTCTTGGGCAGCAGGTTCCCCAGGTCTCTCCCGCTCCAGTTTCTTGAGCCCTTCTGCGCCAGGGAGTGAACCTGCAGTTCTTTTTACCTGCAAAGGATGTGTGCTGGCAAGCTGTTCCCTCCTACCCTAAAGCTGGGCTGTCCCCTTTTTGCCTTGCAGGTGATCTGCCAGCTGCCCCGGTCCCACCGAAATGTGTTCCGCTACCTGATGGCATTCTTGCGGGAGCTGCTGAAATATTCAGAGGATAACAACGTCAGTGCCAACATGCTAGGTAAGGTCTTAGCTGGGTTTTGGCCTGGAAGGAGGGCAGCCTCCGGCCCCTTTTTGTGCTCTTTTCATGTGGATTTTTTTGCTTCCCTGCAGCCACGCTCTTTGGCAGCCTCCTTCTACGGCCTCCGCCCAACCTTTTGGCAAAGCAGACCCCGCAGGAGCGCCAGCGGGCTATTAACTTCATCCTTGTCTTCCTGCTGGGGGTGGATGACTACTAAAGGTGCCAAAGCGTGGGCTCTGCGCCAGCTGAGTGGCAGCTTGGAGCAGGGAGGGGAGGAAGGGAACGGCCAGGCCTCTTTTCTCTGGCTAAGTGCCGGTGGAGATGAGGCAGCTTCCCGGTCTTCCTTCAGGGAGGGAGTCCATCTTGCTGAGTCCCAGCCCCTCTCTGTGCTTCATCGATTCTTTGCCAACTTTCCCCCCAACCCGAACAGAGCTGCAGACCCAATTTTCCCTTGGGCCACCGATCTATGGAAGTCTGAGGGTGTTTGGAGGAGGCAGGCTATTCACTGGGCATGGAGCCAGGAGGATGATCTCTTGTTACCGCCAGGGGTTGCTGGCAGTTCCCCTTGATCCCGTTGCAGAAACACCACGTTGCACCCCCTCCCGACCCGACCCAGCAGAGCGTTTGTTTGATGCTCTCGCTAGATATGAGGCCTTGAAAGGGGCCCGTCTCGGCCTGGGACTGCAGGCGAAAAAGACTTTCTTCCTCTGCCCTTGGAACCTGGTGCTGGTCAAGAAGAGGCAGGGCAGCAGCTGTGATGCGACACACCGACTTCCTCGCCCGCTCTGTGCCGATCAGCTCTCTGTCCTCATTCTGTCCGATAGTGTGTGGCACGCATTCCTGGCCCTGCTGGTCTCTAGTTCTTTATGAAACACTAAACACTGCCCAAGGGGGAGGGAGGAAAGGCAGGCGGGATACGCCTCAAAGCTGGGGCCGCGGATAGGGCTGTGTTGGACTTCTCTCCCCCTTTCACAGTTCTGCACTTTGTCTTTCTGGTTGTCTGTCCTGGATTGCTGTACTTCGTGGTACGCACTCTTTCTCTCTTCCTTTTTTTTTTTAAACTGTATAATTTATTGGGAAACCTGTTTCAAAATAAATCTTAATTGTGCAATGAGTGTGCCAGTGTCAGTCTTTGGGAAGGAGCAGCTCTTGCAGTGGCTGATCTCCCTGTGCTTCCAAAGCCCCTCAAGCCAGTTTGAAGGCAGCTTCAAGGCCTACCCCATAACATGCCGGGAAGGGAGGTGGAGGTGTATTACTGTAACGTCTTTGCATGAACAGCTAAAACGAATTCTACAAGGTGGCCTGCAGGTGGAGCCAGAGGACTGAGTATCTCTCCCTAAGGCAGGCA
This sequence comes from Eublepharis macularius, assembly GCF_028583425.1. Taxonomy (NCBI): domain Eukaryota; kingdom Metazoa; phylum Chordata; class Lepidosauria; order Squamata; family Eublepharidae; genus Eublepharis; species Eublepharis macularius. The sequence goes on from NC_072802.1 coordinate 23,183,736, forward strand.
TTTTCCTAAGATGCATCTCCTCTCCCTGGTATCCTGCTGTAGGGAGAGCTGCTCCCTGGTGCCTATCCCTTTCCTGCTTACCTTTGAAGCTGCCTCATATCAAACCAGTTCACTGATCCAGCTGTTCATAAAAGTCTCAGGCAAGAAGTCTGCCTTCACGCCAACTTGATAAGAGGCTTTCCCTGGAGACGCCGGGGATGGGGTGCTGAGCCCTGGACCTTTGTTCATGTGACACACATGCTCTGTCTTTGAGCTAGTGAGTTACACATACACACACACCCAAACCCAACAGCTCTGAGGCTAGCACACTTCGGTTGAGCAGTGGAATCACAGCCAGGAGGAAAGACCAAACCAACCAGCAGAAAAAGAAGGCAAAATACGTGGGCGTACCAAAGGCTTGTTAACAATCTGGTTTCCCCGATTTCCTATTTTTGACCGTAAATGTTCTTCATGGGAGTGTATTCAGCTCAAGAATGTAAAATAAATACATGCAAATCATTTTATAGTGTGTACATATGCATGATTTGCTTGAATCCAGTCCCTTTGACCTTATTTTAAACTTTAAAAGGTTATACAGTTTTAAATTCCGTTTGCACTTCCTGAGTGTATTTATTGCACTTTTTTCATGATGCCTTTTCGAGGAGCTCAAGGTGGATTGTTTCCCCACCACCGCCACCACACCCTTTCCTCCATTTTTCTCTCAAAACATTTCAGGCTGAAGGAGAAGTCACCCAGTGAGCTGTATGGTAGTAGGGATTTGAACCTGGGTCCTGCCGCTCCTAGTATGGCCATTGCTCTGACCACTACAGAGCACTGCCAAAACGCCATTCCAGGTTTTATTAGAGATGACGCAACGCCCTGTGATAAAGAGCAGCCACTGTAGCTTGCTTGCAATTCAAAACACCTACAGTGGTCAGAATTTGAATGCACGGGGTAGGGGGAGACTGTTAGTGCTGGTTTGGGGCACCAGCAGGGTTGACTGGGTAACAGCAAGGTTATATTTTAAAGTTTTTACTGCTTTATGGAATATGAAGTTTGTGTTTGCTATTTGGCAAAATAGATCTCAGCAATGAAGTGTAGGGGGAGTGGATTTCCTGCTAACCTGCCTGTTGATGGAGCTGTTGAGGATACCTGACTGCAAGGATGCTGTTGTTAATTTTGAGAGGTTGGCTGGAATGGTACTGCAAGGAAGCTGCCAGATCTCTGATGAGAAGGTCAGGGGTTAAAGCTTGCAGCTGCACAGGACATGAATACATGGGACAGTGGAAAGTAGCCTTATCTCAGCTTGGAGCAGGCAGCTGGGAGGGCAGCGCTTTGGATCACGGCAGGAAGCCAGATGCTGTCTTGGCATTTTCCTGACACATTCTTTTCCATTCTTTTTTGTGTGTGTGTGTGTGTGTGTGTGTGTGTGTGTGTGTGTGTGTGTGTGTGTGTGTGTGTGTGTGTGTGTGTGTGTGTGTGTGTGTGTGTGTGTGTGTGTGTGTGTGTGTGTGTGTGTGTTAGAGAAAGAGAAGTGTCTCTAGATACTAAGTCTGATGTCAGTTGTGGAGATAAGATGCATCAGCACTTGCTGGATGATGGATGAGAGATGGTACCCTAATCCCCCGCCCTGCCACCTGAGAAGTTTGTTACTGAGACACTACCTAGGTATTAGTGGATCTTGTCTTCTCGGGCCTCTCTAACCAAATTCTATAAAGACAGCTTTCGAAAATGAGGCATTCAGTTCCTCCTTCCTGCCCCCTTCCAGAACTGGGGTGAATTACTTCTGCCCAGCATTTTCCTTTACCACACGTACTGTGCCTTGTTTTATGATATTCCAGTGCTTCAGAACCCTGAAGGCCAAAGCGCCAGAGTGCATTGCTGTATTGAAAATATGGGCATCATTGGTCCCTCCCCACTTTTGGCACAAATATCTGGGCCAAGTGTTCTTGAAGGAAGCAAAGATAATTTGGGGGGTAATGAGTATGACTGGAGGTGCTTAAGATGTTGGTTTTCTTGCTCTCCCATTGAAGCTGGCTGAGATTCTGAAGAAGAGCTCTGATTTCACTAAGAATGTTCATTAGTCCGTAACAAGCAGGTGACCCTCAAGGACTTGCTGGGCACGGGAATTTTATATCTATCACCCTCCCCCCAAGGCTTTTTTTCAGCTGGAACGGAGTTCCAGCATCTCTTGAAAATGGTCACATGGCTGGTGGCCCCGCCCCCTGATCTCCAGTCAGAGGGGAGTTTAGATTGCTGGAGGGCAATCTAAATTCCCCTCTGGAGATCAGGGGGTGGGCCACCAGCCATGTGACCATTTTTGCCGAGGGTGATTTAAACTTTTTTTAAAAAAAACCCTTGTTCCAGCTGACCCAAAATGACATCATTGTGCAGTCCTGGGAGTGTGCACACACTTTGCGCGCATGGGGTACCAGGGGCACTACCTCCCGCCAGGAGTTGCCCCCTGTGCTGGCAACCCACTGAGCTCCACCACCTCTTTTCCCAGCAAAAAAGCCCTGCCCTCCCCTACTCCCATCCCTGGCAGCCCCCCTAGCCCTTCCCCTTTTCCTGCTTCTTTTTCTCCTTCCGCCCACTAGCCAACATACCTTTATCTGCTGCTATGTTTACCTTTCCATCCACTTGGCAGCCTGTCTCCAGGAGAAGTCTGGCCCAGTTCCACAGTGGCTGCCAGCCCCACTGGGATGTTTTGTGGGTAGTAAATCTCCAGTGGTTGCCGCCAGCTATTAGGGTTCATGACAGGCGGGAGGCGCATTTTTCAGGGCAGTCTTGGCCTCCAAGTCAACCCTTGCTCTCTCTGGACCTGCCTGCCAGACGTCACTTTGCTTTATTTTTATTTTATGTCATTTATAGTCCTCTCTCACGGAGACTCAAGGTGGGTTACATAGTATGAGATTAGTACATTCATGCTGTAGGGTATATACATGCAGATTTGCAAAGATTTAAAACCAACAATAATCCAATACAGTGTTGGAGAAATGATGAAACAGAGCATAAGCAATTATCAGACTGACATACAACATAGCTCTACCCAGTAGGATCATACTTGAAGCAACAGATAGTATATAGTATGAAGTCTAGGGTCCCTATCTCTTCAGCGAAACATCTCTTTGAGACTAACTCTACAGTACAGCCCTCCTTTCTGAGTAAAAAAGGCCTCTTGAATAATTCCATTTTGCCTTGTTTGTGGAAAGCCAGGAGAGTGGGGGCAAAAAAAGCAAAACAATTGCTTTTTTCCCTTGGATTGGTTGGGCTGGTACTGCCAGATGGTAACTACTTGGTCATAGTTAGCTGTATGAGGCATCTGTACTTCTTCAGATGTCCCAAGAGATTTCCTGTAGGTTTGGGGCACTCACTCTGGGCCATCATGCACAGCAGCTATCTAATATTGTGCATCATTTCTTTTTCTCCTTTTGCTTCAAATCAATTTATACCAACTGTGTGTCATTAGAAAGTGCATGGTGCCTAGGCAACACTTTATGCAGTATGCAAGTTATTTACAGAGCTCGGTGTTTGAATTCTAAGGCTTTTTAAGTTCTTTCTGAGCACTGAGCTGCCCGAGCCATCTGTGACATCAGAGCAGTTCAACCAATAGCAGCAAGAGCAGCCATGCCTGCAAAGTCTCATTGTGACATCAGAGGATCAAATAATAACATCACGAAACTGACCGTAAGAAATTGGGCAAGAATCTAGAATAGTAGATGAGAAGAACAAGAGAAAGGAAAAAGACATGGAAAGAGAGGCAGAGTCCTAGTGAAAACATAAGCCGAGCCCACCCGCAGTGAAAGATTCTGGCTCCGTGCCCAATTCATAGGAAGCAGGACTAATGGACTGGGCCTTATGGATGGGAAGCTACATGCCCCAGTGCCATGAGAGAGGCTGAGCTCAGCATCTTCAAAGCTTGCAACCGGCAGGGAAAGGACTTTGGAGCACTGGCGATAAAAATCCTCCACCTGCACAGCCTTGAAATGACTGTAGGCAAGCAGCCAAGCCATGCAAAACTTTCCGGAGATTCCGATATTCCCTGTGGTGTTCTCTTGGGTCTGAAGAGGAAGCTCCATGCCTACCACTTAAGTTGGGGGCTTCCTGCCTTATGGCTGATCTGGGGCCAGAGCCACAAAGAATGGTTTTCACAGTACTCCAGAGACCTTTATTCCTGCATCCCAAATCCCTAAGACTAGGGGCGAGGTCACAACTTAGAGCCTTCAGTGGTTGTAAATTCACCAAATGGCCTCTGGTAAATTATCTTGATGGTGTCAAGAAATCTGTTCCTGTGCAGTCGCAGGGTTATATGCAGAAAACAGCCACTGCGTAACCCTTAAGTCAGTCGTTTCTGCAGAATTTGGACAACTTGGGCTCTCGGGGTTTTTTTTGGTAACTGGAAAATTGGTAAAAATTGGACTGTGGCTGACTGGGCTGAAGCTGCCTAGGGGGTAAGCTAGAGTTGCCAGCTCCAGGTTGAGATTTGGGAGGTGGAGCCTGTGAGGGGTGGGGTTTGAGGAGAGACCTCATTGGGGTATAATGCCATAGAGTTCACCCTGCAAAGCAGCCATTTTTTCCAGGCCCAGTGACGCCTGGTGTGGGCTTTCGGGGATCACAGTTCTCTTTGTCAGATGCAGCTGGCAGGGAGAGCTGTGGTCATCGAAGGCTTATGCTACATAGAAATTGGATACTTTCACTGCTACAAATGAATACGGCAAACTGACTACACACCAAAAGGAGATGTTTACATTTCCAAGCAAAGGAATGTTTTGACTGCCTCCACGTTAATTGCATTCTGTCTCCTTGTGATATATGTCCCCTTCTTTCTCCCCTCTCTCCCCTCCTCTTCTGTATTTGACCAGTTCGGATCATGCATCTGATGAAGAGAACTTGATTCTCGAAAGCTTATGTTCATCTTCGTTCTTCTGTGCCTCCACACATGGGGACTGTGCAGGCGCAGGCCAGCCGCCGGAGAATTTTCTAGAGCTTCCATGGCTCCGAAGGGGCCGTTTGTCGCGCGCCTCAGCGACCGTTTTCCCGCCCAAACGGTCACGTGATCCTCCAGCGACCAACGGCCCCTTCCCTCAGTTCTCTTCTTGCCGCCGCTTGGAGAGAACGTGAGCTTCGTTGCTCTGTGCTTTTTTGTGCTTCGTGCTTTATTCTGACTGATTGCTTGGCTTTTGACTTCGGACTTCGTGACCTCGACTATTCTTCGGATCTCGTTTTGGACTTTGTTGTGGACTCGGTAATTTGACTCGGACTGTTTTTGACCTTCCTTTCGCGTGCCCCTGAAGATGGCCTCAAAGGCTCTCTTCAAGCATTGCCTCCAATGCCACACGAAAATGGCCAAGACCGATGGCCATGAACTGTGCCTGTTTTGTTTGGGGGAGACCCATAATGTGTCGGCCTGTAAGATTTGCCAGGGCTTCACCAGCAAGGCCCGGCAGGAGCGCAAGGCCCGACTGAACTCCTCCCTGTGGCAGAAGGTCATGTCCAGAGGCGCTCCGTTGCCCTCCCCCAAGGCCAGCCCTAGCCCCTCTGCCGAACAGCATTCAAGAGCTGGCTCAGTGGCCTCCGCGAGGTCGGGGTCGAAACCGCGTCCCCCGAGTACCTCGGCGTCGAGAGCGGCCTCTCCAGCGCAGGGACCGGTGCGGCCGCCCCGTAGCGCGTCATCTACCAGGTCGGATCCGAGACCAGCTTCGGAACCGAGGATCCTGGTACCGAGTCCCCGGTCGGAACCGACGACCGGTTCGATCCCGATCAAGGCGAAGAGGTCGAAGCCGAGGTCCCCTTCGAAGGCGAGGAGCGCGTCGGTTCCGAGGTCTTCTTCGGAACCAGCGAAGAAGAAGAAGAAGACCAAGCATCATCGGTCGCCGCGTCCCGCTCCTCAGGAGGAGGTCATCGTGCTTCCTCACACGCCTTCCCCTCACCTGGGCTCCCCTGAGCCAGAAGCCATCTCCGTGCCGGTGCCGGATCCGATGGCCTTCGAGACGGTGCCCGCGGAATTCTCGTCGGGGCCGGAGCCGAGCCCGCACCGTCGGAGCCGACCATCGCTTGCCCTTCGGTCGCCGAGGCTGGAACCGAGCCCGTCTCCTCGTCGGAGCCGTCCGTCGCCGGTCCGTCCGTCTCCACCTCCGGTCGGTCGTGAGCGGCATGGTTCCGGGGACAGTGTCCGATCAATCCGGTCCACTGCGTCCCGGCATCGTCAGGCTTCCTACCTCCCCTCGCCATACCGTTGCCAATGGGAGGGGGCACCTGCGGGCTTCTCCGTGTCGGAACCGAGGCCTTCGACATCGAGGTCGGCGTGGGCTCCCCCTCCGCTCCAGGTTCCGGAATCCCAGCTCAGTTCCGATGAGGGGGATGTGGAGAGTTTTGACGGCTACCAGTCGGAGTCCTGGTCCGAACCATCGCCAGCTGAGGAGCTAGTGCCATCTGCGGACTCGCCATTCGAGGACCTCCGCATTTATGCCGACCAGATGGCAAGGATGGCCAAGGCTCTCGAGATGGATATCTCTTCGGCAGTCCCCCAGACCAAGGACAAGCTCCTCAAGCGTATCTATGGGGATAATCCAGCGTACGTTGGCTTCCCCATGCTCGAGGGTATTGAGGAGATTGTGGAGAAGGTGTGGCAGGTGCCCTGTGATCAACCTCCAACATCCAAGCGCATCGAGCAGCTTTACAAGATCAAGCAGGGAACCTGGCCGGCACTGGTGAAGCACCCTCCACCTTCCTCCTTGGTCACGGAGGAATTCAACCCCCGACGGTCGGGTCACTCCTCGGTGCCTGCCGATAAAGAGGGCAAGAAGCTGGATGCCATGGGCAGGCGCCAGTACATCGTCGCTTCGCTGGGTCTGAGGATCGCCAACTACCAGACCATCATGGCAGGGTACCAATTGTACCTCTGGGAGAAGTTGGCATCCTACACTCGAGACCTCCCACCTGAGCAGAAGGCTGTCATCTCCCTGTTGCAGACAGAGGCTGTCCGGCTGTCTAAACAGCAAATGAATGCTGGGAGTCACGCTGCCGACACTGCTGCTCGGGGAATGGCTTCGGCGGTGGTCCTCAGGCGCCACTCCTGGTTGCGGTCTACGGCCCTGTCCCAGGAGGTGCGTTCCAGGGTGGAGAGCATGCCCTTTGAAGGGGACTCGCTGTTCTCCAAATCGACCGACGAGACCCTGAAAAAGAAAAAAGAGGACAGGCAGACGGCGCGGTCCTTGGGTCTGGCTCCAGCGGACAAGCCCTCCTCCAGGCCACGGTACGCTCCCCGGTCCGGCCCTTACCACTACCAGGGCAGATACCAACAGCAGCGACCGGGCTACCAACAGTATCCTGCCTACCAGCAGCGGCCTTACCCTCCCGCACAACAGCAGAGGAGGCGTCGGCCCTTCAAGCCTCGTCCGGCACAGCAACCGGCCCAGCAGAAAGATCAGCAGGGCGCTGGGAGGCAGTACTGACGGGTCACGCCAGCCGTATCCCCGAACTTTTCGGACAGACTGAGTCCACTCCTCTCTGAGTGGGAGTCAATAACATCTGACTCATGGGTCTTAACTATTGTTGAACTGGGATACGGGCTGGAGTTTGTTGAGCTGCCTAGATGCAGTTCACCCCTGACAGCTGTCAATAACACTATGGCCGAGCTGGATGCGGAGATCGTGTCGCTCTTGGCTAAGGGTGCTGTGGAAGAATTGCCCTATGAGGACTCTGTAAAGGGTTTCTTCTCTAGGTTCTTCCTGGTCCCTAAGAAGGATGGGGGCTTACGTCCCATTTTAGATCTGAGGGGCCTTAATGCCTTCCTCAAGGTGACCAAATTCAAAACGGTTACGTTGGCGGCTGTGATCGCCTTGCTGAAACAGGGAGATTGGTTTGCGGTTCTTGACTTAAAAGACGCATACTTTCACGTGGGCATACGGAAGGAGCACAGGAAGTACCTGAGCTTTGTTTACCGGCAAAGGGTTTTCCGGTATAAGGTGCTCCCCTTTGGCCTGTCCACTGCCCCACGAGTGTTCACTAAATGTGTGGCCCCTGTGGTTTCCTTCCTACGGGAAGAAGGCTGTACCATCTTTCCGTACCTCGATGACTGGCTCATCGTGGCTGAATCGGAGTCTAGGCTGGTGCAGGACATTGGCTTGGTACTTAGCACTTGCCAACGCCTGGGGCTCCTGGTGAACTTGGAGAAATCCAAACTGGTGCCCAGCTGCAAGGTGTCCTACATTGGTGCACTGTTAGACTCTGTGGAGGGTAAGGCTCTGCTCCCCTTGGAGAGGGCTCGGTCCCTAAGGGGTCTAGTGTCCGTGTTTAAAAGAAACCGATTCCAGTCTGTGCGCACTATCCAGTGCTTACTAGGGCATATGGCAGCGGCCACCTCTGTGGTGCCTTTCGCTAGGCTGCGTATGCGCCCTCTCCAGAACTGGTTTGTGCGGAGGTACGATGCTCTACTGCACCCTCCGTCCCTCAAATTCTCTATCCCGAGGGTCATCCTCTCCTCCTTGGACTGGTGGCTGTCTGATGACAACTTGTTTAGAGGGACCCCTTTTGGGTATCAACACCATGACATCACGGTTACCACTGATGCCTCTCTGTTGGGATGGGGGGCTTACTGTGGTGATGTGTCTGTGCAAGATGTCTGGTCTGACAGGGAAAAGACCCTCCATATCAATGTGCTTGAACTAAGGGCCATTCGTTTCGCACTTGTGTCTCTTACAGCACTGCTGAGAAATCGTCAGGTCTTGGTGCAGACGGACAACACGACTGCCATGTACTACGTGAATCAGCAAGGGGGCACAGTGTCCATGGCCCTGTGCCGGGAAGCCACACTCACTTGGCAGTGGGCTATCAAGAACGGCGTGTCGCTCCGTGCTATACACGTGGCTGGGTCAGACAATGCCCGGGCAGATGCCCTCAGCAGGGCCCCTTTACTAGACCACGAGTGGGAACTGAACGGAGAGTGCGTTGGGCCGATCTTCCAGATGTGGGGTCATCCGGTGATAGACGTGTTCGCCACTGCGGCGACCACCAAGGCCCACACGTTCTGTTCCAGGGCAGGGAGCGACCCCCTCTCTATTGGGGATGCCTTCCAGTTTACGTGGACGCAGGGCTTGCACTACATGTTTCCTCCGTTCCCCTTGATTCCCAGGGTCCTGTGCAAGATAGAGGAGGACGGAACGGACTGCATCCTGGTGGCCCCCTTCTGGCCACGGCAGGTTTGGTTCCCGAAGCTCCTGCGGATGTCCCAACGGACATATGTGAGCCTGGCCCCTCGGCAAGACCTTCTCTTAAACGGGAGCCTAGTCCACCACGATCCCAGGAAGCTGCACCTGACGGCTTGGCGGATCGTTCCTCCCCTGTAGGCTTTACTGACGAGGTACAGAGGGTCCTCCTGAATGCTCGTCGGCCATCCACTAGGCGCGCTTATGCGGCCAAGTGGCGTAGGTTTGAGCTTTGGGCACTTGCTAAAGGAGTGGTGCCTGACAGCAGTCCCTTGGGGGTTGTATTCGAGTATTTGTGCCACTTGCGTGGTATGGGCTTGAAGGTTTCCTCCCTCAAGGTCCACCTGGCAGCGATATCAGCTGCTCACACCCGAATTGAGGGTGCTACGGTGTTTTCTCACCCACAATCCCGCCAGTTCCTTAAGGGCATGTACAATCTTTACCCACCTGTGTCGGCGCCAGTGCCTCAGTGGTCACTGTCCTTGGTGCTCTCACGTCTCATGTTGCCTCCATTTGAACCTATGGCTACATGCCCCTTGGATATGCTATCCTACAAGGTAGCATTCTTGGTGGCCGTCACATCGGCCAGGAGGGTCAGTGAGCTGTCTGCACTGCGGTCTGACCCTCCCTTTCTTGTGTTTCATCCCAACAAGGTGGTCCTGTGTCCCTGCCTCGGGTTCCTGCCCAAGGTGGTGTCCGCCTTCCACCTCTCGCAGGATATCTCACTGCCTGCATTCTTTCCTCAACCTTCCTCTAAGGGGGAAAAGGCCCTTCATTCCCTAGACTTGAAGAGGGCCCTAGCCTATTACCTGGATAGGACGAAGGAATTCCGCTCCTGTCCTCACCTGTTTGTATGTTTTGGGGCCAAGGACAAGGGTAACAGGGCTTCCTCACAGACCCTGTCTAGGTGGATTGTGACGGCCATTGGCAAGGCCTATTCCCTGGCAGGGGTGGCTTGCCCGCTTCATGTCAGAGCCCACTCCACGCGGTCCCAAGCATCCTCTTCGGCACTCCTCAGGGGGGTGCCCCTGGTTAACATTTGTAAAGCAGCCACATGGTCCTCTGCAGACACCTTTGTCAGGCATTACGCCGTTGATGTCAATGCGGAGCAGGATGTATCTGTGGCCAAGGCTGTCTTACACTCCCTTTTTTCCTGAGGGAGTTTTGGAATGACTTTCTTGGCGTACCTGCTGGGTACCCTTGAGTGAAAGTGTGTATATATGTACCTGGGGGTGTGTATATATATGTAAATATTGAGTATTTATGTGTCCTTACACAGTATTTTTACATAGATGTATATATGCATATCTATTTATTGTTGTTCTTGTTTGCTTAATAAAATTGTGTTGGACTTCACCCCCGCCTTCCTTATTGTGTGAAGCTTGGTACACTCCCATGTGTGGAGGCACAGAAGAACGAAGATGAAAACAGGGTTAACATACCTGTAACTTATGTTCATTGAGTTCTTCTGTGCTGACACACAACCCTCCCTCCTACCCCGCTGTGAACTCCAATGCACGATAATGTGTTGGCTGTAACGGAAATTGGTGTTTTTAAGGTGTTCTGGCTGAAGTGTGTTGGTCAAGCGGCGGCAAGGGAGAACTGAGGGAAGGGGCCGTTGGTCGCTGGAGGATCACGTGACCGTTTGGGCGGGAAAACGGTCGCTGAGGCGCGCGACAAACGGCCCCTTCGGAGCCATGGAAGCTCTAGAAAATTCTCCGGCGGCTGGCCTGCGCCTGCGCAGTCCCCATGTGTGTCAGCACAGAAGAACTCGATGAACATAAGTTACAGGTATGTTAACCCTGTTTATGCTACAATAAAATTGGTTAGTCTTAAAGGTGCTACTGGACTCTTTTTGATTTTGCTACTACAGACTAACACGGCTAACTCCTCTGGATTTTTTCCAAGGAAACTGATCTCTATGACCTGTAGATCAGATGTAATTCTGGGAGATCTCCAGCCACCACCTGGAGGCTGGCAACTAGGATAATCATGGTTCTTAATCTGTTCTCAAACATTGGCACATCTTGTTCTTTATGTTTATTAAATGTTTCAAGTATATAGGACAGGAAAACTAGAATGTCAAAAATTGAAACGAGAAAGGGAATTGTATATGGACATAAAACAAAAATGAAGTATGGTCTAGGAACCTGACAGAGAGATGAAAATTGCCTAAATAATGACTATTGAACTATTTATTCTCTTACAGTTCTAAATTCAATTACTTCCACATCAGCAATCAAATAACATTGGAACAAAGAAATGCATTTTATGGCTCTTCTGTCCTTCACAAGTATATAGAGGAAAAAGGCAAACTATAAGTTGTTAGGGGGAAATCTTATTTTCTTTCAGCTCAGACACCTCAGACCTGATGAGTTAATTGATGGATAATTGTCACCTTCTATATGGTAGGTTGTTTATGATCATGGAGGTTTGGTCTATCTTCATTTTACTGCACCAGCATTTTGCAGTAAATAGTAAGGGGGGGGATTTAAAGGCCATTTTGGGAAGAAAAAGGAGTCCTTTGTTCAAGAAAAAGCAGCAAGACTACCATGGATGCTTTGCCTAAAGGTCAGTGTTACATTTTGTCCCATGTATAGGTGCAAGCACCGAGTCGTTACTGACCCATGGGGGGGATGTCGCATCACAACGTTTTCTTGGCAGACTTTTTGTTACGGGGTGGTTTGCCATTGCCTTCCCCAGTCATCTACACTCTACCCCCAGGAAACTGGATACTCATTTTACTGACCTCAGAAGGATGGAAAGCTGAGTCAATGAGCTGGCTAGCTGAACCCGGCTTCTGCCAGGATTGAACTCAGTTTGTGAGTAGAGCTTGGGCTGCAGTATTGCAGCTTACCACTCTTCGCCACAGGGCTCTGTTGTCCCATGTACAGTACATAAAATTGATCTCCCTATATGCTTTGTTTAGACTTCAACTGACAGCTTTTCTGGCTTCTAATATGGCAGCAACATCTTATTTGGTATCCCTTCTTTTCCTTAAGCAGCCAGGATGGCCTGCTTATGTTGTTATCTTCATATCTCTGTGAGAACAGTTAGGCTGAGAGTGAGACCACGAAGTACATGAGAATTGATTTCTGACCTCCCTAATCCAATTCCTTCACCATCCTTTGTGTATTTATCCTATCCTTGATTCTCATTTAATTCCTTTTATATGCTCTCAACAACCTTCTGAGGTAGGTTGCGCTGAGAGACAGTAATTGGCTTTGTGGAGATTTGAACCTGGGTTTCTCTAGTCTCTAACCACTGTACCACGCTGGCTTTCACTAGCAGCTACCATACACAGGCCCCCATGTTATCCTCTCCACAGACTGAGTATGAGGGGGAGGGAATGGAGGGATACTGACGGAGAAGGGCGTTAGCACTGGAAACTACACCATGCGGTCACTATGGCAACACCTCCCACGAGCTGTTCCTATGCTTATAACAAAGCCTGGCCACTTGAAATGGCAAGATATTTTGTGTGTGTGTCTTTTGAAATGTGCTTGGTTTGTATGGAGGTTTGTGCCTCCTTTACACTTGGAAAAAAGCCTAACAAAATTTGAAAGTGTCCTTCACAACCTTCCCAGCAAACACCGGGGACCTTAATAGCAGGTTATCACAACAGCCTCTTCCTTTGGCAGGCATATCAACTGCAGGCTGTTCCAGATAACCTTGAGCCCTTTTGCTTGAAGGAGCCCCTGATTTAGGGCAGCTTTGGATGCCCATTCAACCACACCAAAAGGTCATCAAATTTTGCTAAGTATCTCACGAGGAGTCTACATGTACAGGCCTTTCACTTTTGCAAAAGTGCATCTCACGCTCCTTAAGAAAGAGGCGTTGCCTGAAGTTTTTAAAACAGCCGTGAAACTCACATCACTGGCACATTCATTCAGTGCGATGGGGTAAAATGGCACAAGCGCTCAGCTGGAGTCCCCCCTGGCTGCCACTAGAGAGCGCTCCAGTCATTTATAATGTCAACATCTTTTTCATTTGGCCTTGTTTCATAGTTATTTTATTATTAATGCATGGTTTTAAAAACTGGAGAGTATCCAATGCTCCATTTCTACACGGAATACAAGGGCTTGGAAAGAATCTGATGGTCAGTTCCTTAAAACGCTACACTTTGGCTTCCTGACCACTCTTGGATCCAGCTCAGAGCTCTCATCCTTTCCCTCAGAACCCTCCAGGGCTTTGCTGCCCCTTTTCTCTGTGCTCTCATGTCCCCATAAGTTCCTGGCCATGGCCATTCCTCCTCTAATTCCACCACATTCATCTGTCCAAAGGTTTCCTGATCCATCAAATGACTCAACCCTTCCTCCCTTGCTGCTCCTTATACCTGGACATTTAGATGATGCCACCTCTTCCAAATCCTTCAATAGCCACTTTTTGGACAGAACCCTTTTCTCCTACTAAGGCTAAGCACATGTAACTGGAAAGAACCCATATTATTCCTCTGTTTAGCCCCACCTCCTTCCCTTAGTCATCTCCCTTATGTCAAATATTACAGTGTATGCTTTGAGTTTCTCGTACTGTAAAACACGCACACTGATGAGACTACATAAATAATAGATGTTGTTGGTGTAATTTAAAAAGCAATAATGTAGTTAGGTTTTTCCTTGTACTTTGTATATCTTGTCTATTTTCCTAAATGCAGTAGCATCCAAAACGGGGGATATTGAACCCCTTCCCCATTTGCAGGCAAATTTACATTAGGGTAATCTGCTTGACAAATTCCTCCCTTCTCTCCTCTGCACAGCCTCTCGCGATTGTATTTTAAGCAGCTGCCCAAATGACTGCTTGCAAATGGGAATGGGAACGAAGGCTGAATTTCTGCATGCCTGGCTGGTAATTTTGCGAGGGCACCATTAAGGCCGCACCAGCATGAGCCATCGAAGAGCAGCTTCTGGATCTTGCTTCAAGCACAATGTGTTTCGACATCGAGGCCATGTGCATATGGATTTGTAGGTCATCCAGTTAATGTTTTGTGGAGAGCTGTGCCTGCATGTGTGAATGAGAACCTTCCAGTTTCAGTTACAGCTACTGCCTTGGTGCTGGGATTTTGCCTCTTAAGTTAATCTCCAGAAACCAAGTCTGGGCCTCATGTTTGCAAGCAGCCCGGCGTATTCCCCTAACAGTTCAGTCTCAAGACAGCCCTATCAATTAAATAACTGTGCGAAACTGAATTATTCAAACTGGCTTTTCACACAGTAATAGGGACTGTGCTGTGTCCTGACCTGGATAGCCCAAGCAAGCGCTATCTTGTCATATCTCAGAAGCTAAGCAGGGTTGGCCCTTAGTTAGTAACTGGACTGGAAACCTCCAAAAAAGACCAGGGTTGCAGAGGCAGGCAGTGGCAAACCATCTAGTCTATTGCCATGAAAACCCCGCCAGATGTTGCCGTAAGTCAGCTATGATTTTATAGTACTTTCCACCACCAGGACTGTGTACAAGAAAATGGTTCAGAAAGATGTTTTGTTAAAGGATAGGGACTGTTGACTATACTACTGTGTACTGTCTTTTGCTGTAAATATGCTTCTACTGGATAGTTTCTCCATCTCGTTTAATATGTCGTGTCAATTTGCTTATGTTTTGTTTCAGCTCTGTACTGGATTTCTGCTTGTTTTCAAATGTTTATTGTATTGTTTATTGAATGTCCGAGCTCTTGATCACATTGACTTACATGGTGTAATTCACTTTGAGTAAAGGTATTATAAGTAATGTCAATAAATAAAAATATAAGTCCTTGCTTCTGAAGGTGGAGAAGTTATCTCTAAGGTCCTGGCTCTTACTGGCATCCATAGACACACTCTCTCCTAAGGAGGTAAGGCCAAAGAAGAGGGAGAAGAAAGGAGTAACATTGCCTCAAACTCTAAAAATAAGGATTTATTGTTTTCATCTGTCTTTATTATAAAGCCGTATTTACACAGAACAAATCTTTACAGACACGCACATACAAAAAAAAATTACCAACAAGGATTTTAAACAAGATGTTCCTCATTGGTATAAATTAGTGGTTTTTTTATACAAAGAATTTAACAGCCACCTGAAAAAGGTTATACAGATGTGAGCTCCTACCCCAGGCTCTCTAAAATCTCCACCATTTGCCCACAACATATCCAGCCCCAAATGTCCAAGTGCAAAAGATAAGACAGTGAATGCACCCACTTACCCCTCTTTCCACTCAAGAGAGGAGCAGACATCCTCCCTCCAACACACTCCTTGACTGCATGATAATACCAAGGCCACAGACAGGAATTTTAAAACAAGATAAATGGCATCTCCAGTTCAATTCACCTCTTAATAACAGTTTGCAATTACATAGCACATTGCAAGGGTTCAAAATGTTATTACATACATCATCTAAGTTACAACACCCCTGTAAGATAGGCCTGAATTGTAATCCTCCACCTTGCAGAGGTGAGCCTGAAGCAGAGAGAAAAGTCACTTAAGTAAGTCAGTGGCTGATGTTAACATTTGAATCTGGATTTCTCAATTCATGGCTTATGCTTATGGCTGTACAGGTCTTTCTGGCGAAAGAAAGTGGGTGCTGCACCCTTTTGGCCTGCTATAGTGGCTGTTGCTTTGAAGACAAGCTGCCAAGTTAAGCACCAGGAGATCTTGCCAGGAGATTTATATCCTGGCTTAACTCGTTGAGAAGAGTGCTGAAGTGTGGGAAGGGCAACATGTAACAGACAGGCACCTGCCCAGGTTGGTCAAAACTGGCTTTTGGGCAAGGTAGAGAGGCGGTCCTGGGCAGGGGAGGTTTGCAAATTCACCCATAGTTACACGCAGGGCTCTGCCTTCCTGCCCCTCCCTCCAAAAGTCTGAATTTTGCACCAATAAAGGCCAAGACTCATGAAACAGGCCAAACTAAAGGCAGACCCCAGAACAGGATCGCCACCTCATGCCTCGAACAGTTTGCAAGGAAATCAGCACCTGCAGCTTTTCTAGGCAAGAAGCTGCATCTAAGGGGAAAGTTTTAGCTGCTGCATTTCTGCATACGTTGCAGCAGGTAAAAGCATCAGAGTTTTTTTTAAAGAGGCGGCTACCCTATTGTGAATGTTCAGTGGAGGGGGCAGATGCAAAATGGGATCCCAGAGACCCCGGGGAGGGGATTCTCCATCTGACAAAGTGCTTCTCGCAGGCCCAAAGGCCTTGTGCCAACTGCCTCCTCTGCAACTGCAGTGGCTTAGCAGCTGGGGGGGGGGGCACTGAGAAGGATCACAGCTCCTCCTCGCCCCACTGGAGGAGTGTTTTCACCACGAACCATGCCTTGGAGCATCCCTCAAAACAAAAATGCATTGTGCACCTTCTTCCATGAGGGACATAAACAAGGAGTAGGCAGGGACATTCAAATGGCCCCAGCGCAAGCTGAGCCCAAGAGAGCTTTGCCAGGCTGGCCGCACTGAAGGGTCTGCTTGGATCAGGCCGGGACCAGGACAACAGAGACCACAGTGTAGGCTCAGCCGTCGGACAAGCCTACACTGGTTCTTTTCACTGCCAAAGCTCACATCAGTGCTGCATGGCAGCTGGGGCCTGGCCAGCACCATAAGGGCCACTTGGTTCAGCTTACCCCAGGCCACCAGCGGGCTCCCTAAGGCAGTGGCCCCTTGGAAACCTTCCCAGTAAGTTGAAGGGCCAGTCCGCCCCTGGATGCAAAACAAAGGAGAGAGCACCCTTCCAGCTCCATTGCTACCAGTCTCTTTCCCATCACCTGGTAATCCCAGCATCCTCTATTTCTCAAGTTCTGCAGATGGCAACATGGCAAGGCAAAGAGAAGAGGTGCCACCAACTGAGACCAGCCTGAGTAGGAAAAACAGAAACATGGGAGGACGAGGCTGCACACGCAGCCCTTATGCTCAGTGCTGTCCATAGCAACAGAGCAGACGGGAGGGGCCACATTCTACCACGGGGGGGAAGCCTTGCACAAGCGGACGGTTTATCAAGCAGAGAGGTCACAGAAACAGGGGGTGGCTTCCCAGAGAGGGCTTTGACCCTGCAAACAAAAACAGAAAGTCAGTTGGGAGATGCAAACCCCTCTAGGAATTCCTTTCCTTGAACCCTTTCCCAGCCAAGATGCTTTCTATCTACTGCACTGATCTACTTGAGGTGCCAGACTGCTGTTGAGAGCCATTTTTATCACCTTCTTGTGGAGACAGAGCACGAGTCCAACTACCCACCACCTATACCCGATGCCAACTACCATCGCTTTTGCGCTAATCTCAAAGTCTATAGAATACTTCTTACATGAGGGCGCTCAAGTGAAGGGAGATGCAATGTTAGCCAGGAGGCATAGTTTAAAAGCCAAAGGCTCTGTCCAACTTCCCCTCTGCACAGGAGGGTAGTTTGAAAAGACAGAGCCCCGTTGCTCCTCAAAGGGATTGTTACTTGCCTCTAATTAACAGACTCTCTGAGAAGCATCTCTGCCGGCTGTCTTTTTAAACTACCCTCCTGTGGAGAGGGGGAATAGACAGAGCCTTCTGTTCTGTCTTTTTAAACTACATGTCCCGGCTAACATTGCATCTCCCTTCCCTTGAGCATCCTAATGTAAAAAGTCTCGAGTAGAGAGACTCTCAGAGGATCATGGCTTTGATAAATCTTCCATAAAATGTCTCATCCCTTGTTAAAGCCAGCTAAAAGAGTGGGTATTGCTGCTCGGATGATTTGAGGACAGAAAAAACGAAGTACTGCTTCACACAATGAAGTTAATTAACTGGCGGGACTCGCTGCCACCAGAGATGATCGTTACTAGCCCAGGTTACTAGCCCAGGTTACTAGCCCACCATGAACCCCTACTGTAATTGTGCTCTTCCTAGTCATCTCATTTAGAATGCAATCTGTTACGATTCAGGCTTTATGTGTTGCTGCCCTGCTCCAACAGAACAGCCTCCCCAAAGGGGTGAAACAGTTGCCTATCCTCCAGACTTTTGGGCAAGGTGGGTTCTACCTTACTTGTTTAATTATGTGTTTTAATTATTTTAATAGATGACTTTTGTATAGTATTGATTGTCCTTAGCTGCTGTGGGTCCTGACAGTGTTGGAAAAAAGAGAGATATATACGAATCCTAAGTAAATACAATTGGTTTAGATGCATTTATAGAAGACATATCCACTCAAAGAGTGACTGGCTGTTTAGCTGTGAGTCGCGATGAGAGCCAGGTCCAGGGGCAGTATGCCGCAATGCCAGCAGCGGGAAGGCAAGCAGAAAGAGACGTCTATGCCTTCTTCCCTCCTTTGTGGGTTTCCCAAATCCATCTGCTTTGCCACTAAGGGAAATACGATGCTGGACTATATGTACCTTTTGATGATCCAGCAGGGCTCCTTTTATGTTATCTTTCTGTTCAGGCACAAAAAGTGGCTATCAATTCATTTTTCCCATTTTATATTTCTCCCTAAATCTTGGGGAAATCTGCCATAAAGTCTGTGTTCCACTGCGCCCGATGCAAGAAGACCACAACCCGCTTGCAGCTATACTCTAGATACACCTGACGAACAGGGCGTGTGATGGCCCACTCCACCTGCATTCTCTACCTGTGCTAGAAAGGCATGGGTCCCTTATGGGAGAGGCGAGGGCGAGGGCGCCGGTATTTCCGCCAGCCAGTCGCCCGATGTCCCATAGCACTCCGGAATCCTTTGGGATGATGCACCAGGTTCCGGATGGGCCCTTCCCGGGGCTCCTTCCCGTCATCAGATGTTTCAGTCAAAGGCCCTGAAACAACACAAAGGAGAAAGCGATCATACCAGCGTGTGGGAATGGGGAACTCTGCAGCATTCCTGATCTCCCAGAGATTGCCAAGATGTTCTACAATGAAGGTTTCTTTCCTGAGGGGAAGGCAGATGGGCATATAGCATGTACACTGAAGCTTTGTATCCTGCTCTTTTGCCTTCTTTCACCAAGCATCGTGAGCATGTCTGACAAGGATCAGGAAGAACCAGGTTCGAATCCTCACTCTGCCAAGGAACCTTGGGCCAGTTACACACCCTCACTCTAACCTACCTCACAGGACTATTGTAAGGATAAAATGGAGGAGAGAAGAAGTGATGTAAGCTTCTTTGGGTCCCCGCTGGGGAGAAAGGCAGGATATAAATGAAAATCAATAAAAATGAACTCAATAGTCATTTTGAATACATGTATAGTCTCATAGCGCAGAGTGGTAAGCGGCAGTACAACAGCCCAAGCTCTGCTCATGACCTGAGTTCGAGCCTGGTGGAAGCTGGGTTCAGGTAGCCGGCTCAAGATTGACTCAGCCTTCCGTCCTTCTGAGGCCAGTAAAATGAATACCCAGTTCCCTGGGGGTAAAGTGTAGATGACTGGGGAAGGCAATGGCAAACCACCCGGTAACAAAAAGTCTGCCAAGAAAACATTATGATGCAACGTTCCCCCCCCTCCCACCTCCCATGCGTCAGTAATGACTCAATGCTTGCACAGGGGGACTACATTTAACTACTTTTTACATGCCCAGAAAAACAGAAAACAGATATTATGGTGTAAATAATCTCCTCCCCAAAAGATTATGTAAAATAGTTTGATATTCTACTATGCAAGACAACTTTTTAACTTTTTAATAATGGTGTATTTCTCAGGATTGCACAGGAATCTGTCTTAGGAGTCAGGCCATTGGTCCCTGCAGCTCAGTACTGTCTACACTGGAAGCAGATCTCTGTGATCTCAAGCAAAGAAGTCTTCCCTTCTGCTCCGCCACTGACTCTCCTCGAAACTGGAGCCTGAACCTCAACCAAGTGCATGTGAGCTATGGTATTTTCCCACTGGACATCCCTTGTTTATCAACAGCTGCTTAACACAGAAAGTGAGGCCAATATTCTGGGATTTTAATTTTCTCCACTGAGCAGGCTGCATAAGGATCCAACAAGAAAATCTGTCAGCTTTTTCATAGCTACAGTACCCCAATTGCTGGTGTGGCTTTAGAAACCTGAGCGTTTTTTGAGTGTTGAACTAATCTTAATTATTAACAAATGAGTTAAAGGATCTCTGCAGGTATAAAATTCCATTATCTTCCCTATTACTATTCAACAAGATTAATACAGAGCATATGTTTTGTGAACTTTTTAAACTGTTCCTTGGCTTTCAGGGCCGAAGATATCCCTTAACTCCTACAGAGTGTTAAAAGTGGTATGAAAGCTATATCTGTGGTCTGTACACTCATCACATTATCAACATTCACCTCCCCCCGCCCTGGGGTTGTATCCTTTCCATCAGACCCCATTTCTGGACTTTTTCATACTGTTTCGAAAATCTGTCTGAGCAGCAATGACAAGAAATATGTCTGTACAGAAAGGAAATGACGCCATTCTTAGTCTACAGTTAACCCTCAAAAACTATTGTCTGCTGTAATAAAGACTAGAACCTTTTTGTTGTTATTATTTGGTGAGGGATAGATAGGAGGCCTTATCAAAATGAACTGTGCACTTGATTCGTAATTGTTTCTATTATTAACATTTTTCTACCCCTCCACCAAGAGCTCAGGGCTATGCTTACCAACGAGCGGCTCAGTGGGATGTTTTTACCTGATGATCAGGGCTTTTTTTCAGCTGGAACACGGTGGAACGGAGTTCCGGAACCTCTTGAAAATGGTCACATGGCTGGTGGCCCCGCCCCCTGATCTCCAGACAGAGGGGAGTTCAAATTGCCCTCCGCGCCACTGCACGGAGGGCAATCTAAACTCTCCTCTGTCTGGAGATCAGGGGGCGGGGCCACCAGCCATGTGACCATTTTCTCCGAGGGCAACCCACTGAGTTCCACCACCTCTTTTCCCAGAAAAAAAGCCCTGCAGGTGATATTTACTTCCATTCAATGTAGGGTTGCCAGTTCCAAGTTGAGAAATTCGTGGAGATCTGGGGGGTGAAACCTGGAGAAAGTGGAGTTTGGGGAGGGAAAGGACCTTGGGCATGGCATAATTCCATAGAGTCCACCCCCCAAAGTAGCCATTTTTTCCAGGTGAACTGATCTCTGTGGCCTGGAGACCAGATGTAATTCCGGGAGATCTCCAGCCACTACCTGGAGGCTGGCAACCCTAATTCAATGAAAAGCTTCCATTGCTCCTTAATTCTCTATTAAAGGGCCACATTTTTTCCATGTTGCTGACAACTCTAGAACCAGGGCCTCTCTCATTTTGGTCTGGGGCTCTAACCAGTTCAATACATTAGCACAAAGTAGAAGAATATATGCCACACACACACCATCTAGGGCAAAAGTCAGGATCTGGCCGAACAGGCAATCTGCCAGCTATTTCAGGCTGACATTGTTACCCTATACAAGTACCCTTAACTGGTACTCAGAAGACAGACTCTGTCAAATGGATATTAGAGACTGGCATGCTATTGTCGCCCTAAGGGCAAACTGGCCCATTCAGTTTGCAGTTCTCAACATCAAATAAAAGCTTGCATGTGCCAAAAAGCTATTGCAGCCCAAACACCACAAACAAGCATTTTTGTATCCCCCGATGCCACCTCACAGTATTTTTCAGTAGAGCATATGGTGAATGTTTAAAAAAATAAGAATAAAAATTTCTGCCCCCCAAAAGCTGAATTGTGTGATCTCAATTATGCAAATGTGCATTATCTTTTTGGCTCCTGCTGGTGATGTAACAAGGAAAGGAGCTACAAGGAGTAACAAAGACCTGCTCCCTAGAAATCCCACTTAATCTATCCCTGTGGGAATGGAGATTTCACCTAGCAGGGCCCACACATGGGCCGTTTCCACACGGCTTACCTTCCCTCGGAACAACCTGGAACATCGCACAAAAAACACGGAAGATCCCATTTTCTTGTGCGAGATTTGCACAACATCGTGCAAATCTCACGCGAGAAAACGCGACCTTCTGCGTTTTTTGAGCGATGTTCCGGGTCGTTCCGAGGGAAGGTAAGCCATGTGGAAACGGCCATGGTCAAATCTATTCACCATCTTAAGAATTTGAAGATTTTTTTTGTTGCTTTAAAATAAAAATTAAGGTTCTCTAGATGATTCTCAGGATACTGAGATTCTCAATATTCTCCTACCCACATGGGTTTTAATTTCATAATGAGATCATGAAACAGCCATGCAGCTCTGGTCAAGTGACGTATGCCTCTGTGAGCATCAGCAGCTGGATTTCAACATTTTCTTAGTGAGCACTGGATTTGGCAGTGGCACACACACAGCTATTTTTTAAAAAACTGCATAAGCAACACGAACACTTACATTCTGCTGTAAAGAATTGTGTTATTTGGACATAAGTGTTTCCAAAAGGAATGCTCCTACAATCCACAAACAGTGGTTACTCATTTGACTGGCTCATTCTTGTGATACAAACTCTTTGTTCGCTAAATGTGTGGCTGGCCACACAAGAGACATTGGCAAGCCAAGAACAGGAAGGAGGTGGCGGGCAATATTAGATGAGGGGCCCCACTCCCATGCCAGGGCAGATTCTTACAGAAAATGTTGCTGGGCCTCCAGAAAGGAAGGACTTTGATCCTGTAATCTCAACTCAAACGGGACACCATCCTTTCCTTCCTTCTTTGGAGGATGCATGACGTGAAGGGGGAAAGAGTGGGGGGATTCTGTTGCCTCCTGGAGATATCCTGATGTCACTAGGTTAAATAAACTCCCCTCCCCCCTCCTCACTATTCATCCCAAAATACCACTTCCTCTCTTCTGCATCCAACTTGACATAGTACATGCTCTACATGTAGAAAATCTCAGGTTCAGACCCTGGTATCTCTAGAGAAGAGATCACTGTTGGAGAGGTGATGCCAAGCAGATAAGACAGCACTAGCTAGCTGGATTAATGACTCCTAGTATCTTCATCCAGGTCACAGAAAGCCCGAACTGGGTCTGCTATTACTCCAGCATCTAAAGCAACATATCTATAATTAGATTTTTGCACTCGGTATTTGTTAATATGGAACTAGTACCAACATCTGGCGACGTGCTCCCCATCACCAACATGGAAGGGTTAATTTTCTTGGGGAAGGAGAAGGAGAAGGGGCAAGGAAGCCATAATCATCCGTCTGGAAGCAGCATCCCTTTCATGCAAAATTGGGAGGAATGTGCCAGTTCAGTGCAGGGAGAGCCAGTTTGGTGTAGTGGTTAAGAGCAGCAGGACTCTAGTCTAGAGACCCAGGTTCGATTCCCCACTCCTCCGCTTGAAGCCAGCTGGGTGACCTTGTGTCAGTCACAGCTCTTCCAGAGCTCTCTCAGACCCACCCACCGCACAGGGTGATTGTCATGAGGATAACAACAACACACTTTGTAAACTACTCTGAGTGGGTGTTAAGTTGTCCTGAAGGGCAGTATATAAACTGCGTATTATTATTTAGTGAGGAAAGAAGCACCTTTCATATTGCAGTGATGAGTCCCAGAACACTGTGAATTTACTTAGTAAGTACCGTTAAATACTGTGTATTTTGGAAGGGGGGGAGGTATCGTGGAACTGTAAAAGGTGCAAAAAAGGCTCTCAAAAAGTATGGAGCATCTTCCCTATGAAAGTTTTTTTTTTCCATTTTGGAAACAAATATGAATGGAGATACGGTAGTGGTTTATAACGTTATGTATGCTGTGAAGAAAACAGAGTAGGAAATTTTTTGCCCCTCTCATGGTAAAGCCAAAGAAACTGATGGGCAGTAGAGTTAGGCCAGGCAAAAGAAAACATTTCTTCACACAACACGTACTTGATTTGTGGAATTCGCTGGCTTGAGATAAGGTGATGATGACTCAAGCTTTAAAGGGGAAATCAGACACATTTGTGGAGGAGAGGTCTACCTAGTTTTTGGTTATTCAGCTCTTCACCATAACTGAATAATAGCTAAATAGACGGTTCTGAAGCAACATGCCCTTAAATGCTTGTTGTTGGGAGACTGACGGAAGGGGAGGCGCTGCTGCCTTCATGTTTGTCCTCTGCCTGGAGGCATGTAGCTGGCCGCTATTGAGAGCAGGCGGTAGAAGATTTGTGGTCGGACCCAACCAGCCGCTTCCCTAATCTGGAAGTTGGGCTCAAATTAAGCCCTGCTCAGATTCCAGTCCCAACTCTCATCCATAAACATGTATGAAAAGAGGAGTTTAATGCCTTTCTTTGACAGTAAATGCAAAAGGTTAGTAAAGGTCACTTTCACAAATGGAGCCAGAAAAAGGTCAGTGAGGGGATCTCTTACTAGGCCCTGGCAGATCCCTCAGGAAGCCCCCCCTTCCCCCTACCATTTCACTGGCTCTACCGAAAGAAAGAAGTTGCTCTGATTTGAGATGACACTGTTCAACCACAGCAGGCACGGTGGCTGGCTTCCTCAAAGCTTCCCTTCCAGAGGTTCCCCCATCCCCACCCTCAGAACAGGACTCACTGCACCCAGAATCCTTCTATCTCACCAGCTAAAATTAAGGCCGGGCTTCTTTTTTGAGACAAACTACTCAGTAGCCATGGCATCAGGCCCAGGTTGAGTTTCCTGAATTACCCTGAACAGGAGCCATCCAGTTGCAAAGTACTTCCGGCAGGCCCGGCCATAACAGAGAGGATCCATTTGGCCCCATAATATCCACAATTGCTCTGTTTGCCTATAACTGCACTAAGTGTTATATGTCAAGCGCCTGAGTGATATGGCCCTTGACCCGTGTCCTCAGTTCTGAGCTCAGATGGAGATCTGTACAGCTTCCATTCCTGCTCTCCCAAACCTATTGCCACCAAAGCCTGACACCCCACCCCCTACAAAACATCCCCCCGGTCTCTCAGACTGGTTGAAGGAGTGGGATGCATCCATTCCCAGTTCTCCAAGCCCTGTGCATGTTCCACATAGGCAATGCCAGATGATGCAACTCTGCCGTGCGCATATCCAGCATGTGTACAAAACTCAAGAATCCAGACCCCTTCTGACTAGACTGAACTGAGACCCTCTCTGGCAAGGAAGTAGCCTCTGTCTAGGTCAGACAAGGCAGTAACCCACCTCTGGAGCTGGTGCCGACAGCGTTTTTGGTATCACTTCCACAAGCCCCACCCTGTCTCCTGTCCCGTCCCACGATGTTGTAAATTAATCTCACTCACAGCATCCAACATTCCAGCACAGCCATGCAGTCCTTAATCCCCTGAAGGAGATTCAGGACAGTACAGTAGCTGAGACCCTTGGAAGCGCCAGGAGGGAGGGAGCAGAGCAAAAAGAGCTCGGTCACCAACAGCTCCTGACAAAATGGGCTCTACTTGACCTCACATTAGCCAGCTAGATAACTTTTCTGACAGGCTATGCTTTCCTTGCACTCCAGCTGTATTGCACTATATGGGTGCCAGACTAGGACCTGGGAAACCCAGGCTCAAATCCCTGCTCAGCCACAAATCTGCAAATGCATGTTCTGCAATGCATACTGTGCAACTTCACTGAACATGAATGCACATGCAAAGTGCAGCCAACCTGTGGCACAGTGCTGTGGAGACTGATCCAAATATTAGCATGCATTCAAAGAAAAAAAATAATTGCGCTTAAAAAAAAAAAGCTGTAAGGCTCATCCATACGTTGAAGACTGCAATACACCACAGAAGATTAGGACCAGGAAGACCCCATGTTCAAATCCCTACTGAGCCATAAAGCTCAGTAGGTGATCTTAGACCAGTCCTTTCTCTCTTGTAGGAATGCTATGAAAACAAAATGATGGGAAGAGGCAAGCGCATTGCCCTACGCTCCATGGAGGAAGGATGGAATAAAAATGTTTAGATGGGTTGTTGAATATTGAGCATCCTAAATCAAGGAGGGACGCACCCCAGACACTGCTGCTGACACAAGATGGTTGTGGCAGGAGAAATTGCAGAGCTCTGCAATGTTGTGCAACTTCAGTGCACATGAAAGAACACTCTATGCGCAATCAACCCTTGGCACAGTGCTATGGATACTGATCAGCTGCACGTTAGCATTAGCTTAAAGTAAAACAGGATTTGTACTTCTTCCAAAAAGGCTTTAGGGATCCTTCATGCACTGCGCACCTACTTCAGAACTATGCTGCATCACCAGGAACATGGGCAGTGCCCCAAGGAAACACAGGTTTCTTCTCTCCTGGGGTGCTTCCATAGCGAATGTAAGATGTGCACTAAAATTTAAATAATCTCTATCTTTCCCTGTCAGTGCAAGGGACTCCTATGAATTGGGCTGGGGGGAAGCAGCAGATCTTGAATTCAGACCTATCTTTGACAATCACCGAGGAGCAATCTAAGGAAAACTACCCTTTTCATACACACTTGAAGGGTTGAAAAAGAGGTAGAACCTAATAGTATTTTGGTGGTATTAGACAGCCAGTTTGGTGTGAGAGCCAGTTTGAAGTAGTGGTTAAGAGCACGGGACTCTAATCTGGAGAGCCGGGTTTGATTCCTCACTCCTCCACTTGAAGCTAGCTGGGTGACCTTGGGTCAGTCACAGCTTCTTGACGCTCTCTCTGTCCTACCCACCTCACAGGGTGATTGTTGTTGTGGGGATAATAATAGCATACTTTGTAAACCGCTCTGAGTGGGCGTTAAGTTGTTCTGAAGGGCAGTATATAAATCAAATGTTGTTGTTATTATTATTTTCTATGGAAGAGATTCTCAGCAGTGAGAGGAAATGCAGCCATCTTCATGCCATGGCTTTAACCCTGGAGCTGGCTGCCAGCTGGTGTAGGCTGAGCTGCCCCCTGCTGGCCGTGCCGTGGCGGAGATGGCGCTCTGGTCCAGCTTGGAGCTGTTGACCTGACCGCTTTCTAGACTGTGCTGTGCAGACAGGATGGGGTTTGTTATTGTCATGAAAAGCGCTTTGTCCATGCTGTTATTGGGGTGGGGGAGGAAGAACATCAAATTCCTGTCAACAAAGGCCCCTCGGCGAGACCTGCATGGCCGCAGGCATCCGCCTGACACGCACCAGAACTAGACATGTCACATCAGAGGCTCTTTTCTTCAAATTGTGACCCACGGCAATGTTCCAAGCTGAGTCAATGACAGAAGAGATTGGGAAAATTAGTACACTGCCTAGATTATACTGCTGCTTTGCTTAGAAAAAAAGAGTATATTTTTCTGTTAGAATGTATGTTTCATTTCCATGTGGAAATATCTCCCAGAAACAATAATATCCCAAATGGTGGTCTAAACGGCCTGGCATCACGCCCTTCAACAGTGGAAATTATTATCCATCCCTGTTAAATCCAGCATCTTTCAATTAGTAGTATTTGATCTCCGACACAAAAGGGAGGTCGCACCCTCGGATCTTTTGGAGCTTAGCCAACTGCAGAAATCATCTACTTTCAAAATCCATCAGTTCTAGTGGCCGCATTTTGCTATGTTGTGTCAATGAATTCCACATACTAATGATGTGCTGTGGGGTATGTACCCTCTCCCTCTCACGACTGTTAAAATTCCTGCAGTTTCATTATAAATCTCATGAGTGTAGTAGTTAATTGAAGAGGCCTGTGAAATTATAACACTCGTAATAAGATGCAAACATCTCTGATTTGTTTCAAGAGGCTTGCATTCCTGGATGTATAGAACAGTTTCAGTGTAGGACAGAAGTGTATACACGTCAAATACCTGAACACTAGAAGCGGGGGGGGGGGGGGACACCTTTAAAATTTCTTGATTAGAAAGCCATTTCTTGGTCCAATGTAGGCAGCCAACAACATGGAGGGAATGTCCAGCTCTTTTAACAGAAGCTAGCGGGGATGTTATTTACCCCCATGCCGTGAAAAACTTCCGCAGCTCATTTCCACACATTGAGCCTCTGTTAAAGGGGCAACACATTTTCACCCCAGGTTGTTGGCAACCCTATCTATTAAGAACTGATGCCACGCTGTTGGCAAAATTCAGTTGGGATCTGATGCTACGTATCAGTGTGACAGCCCTTTACTCCAACTTAATTCACTCAGAATTGCAACCAGCTACTGGTTCCAGATTGATATGTATCTGGATCTACTCTCATTTTTTGCGTACAAAGGAAAAAAGGAGAGGGAAGCAATCTGTCCTTGTACCAAACTTGACAAAGAGAAGTGCATTCACCCAACATAGATTCGATACTCTGCATTCAAACACGTGCAATGGAAATGCAGGGCTTGCAACTGGAGTTTCCGAAGAAACACCCACACAGTCCTCTGATACGGTCTATGCCAAGTAAGTGCTACGCTTCACTGCAAAGGAGAGGAGCAAGCTATACCTCGATTCCAAGTGCCAGAACCTGCAGGGACCTCCAAGAGGATTTTCTTCCCCTCTTGCGCTTCCTCCAAGTGCATGCTTTTACTTGCGTACTTAATGAAGGGGAATCAACCATTTCATCAGCAGCATGCTGCCACTAATCCTGGAAATCCCCCCCGAAATACATCTGTACCTGCTTCAGAGAAAGAGCGTCAGTTTGGGGCTTCAGAGCTGCAATAAGGTAAACATCCACATCACAGTGGATTTGATCTCTGCCCACATCACCAATCAGAACTATTTATTGGCAAGTTCTGAATGGGAGGCTTTAAATCACCATGTGCGGCCATCTTGATGGGGACCAGATCATGTGAGACCTTTTGTTTCTTAGAAGCACTTACCATGGAATACTACACAGGGTGTGACTTTGCTGAAAGGTAGGGTGTAGGCACACACACACACACCTCCAGGGAAAGCACTGGAGAGGAAAGCACATTTGCACAAGCAAGGCCTGGCTTATCTTTAAGGGGCCCAGTGCGGGGAGTGACCACGGCAGGGCTGCCCTCCCATGCTCTACCACTCATTAAAGCATCTATTTGTCTTTCTAAGTGGCTTGGGTCTAACCTGACCTCTTCCCAGTACTTATTTTCTACTCCCTCACGGTTCTTTATCCAGCATGCCTTGCTCCATCCTGGTTCACACATGCAAGCGAATGAGCTGGTCGGCTGGAATGCTCCACTTCAAATTGCAGGGAGTGAATTCCACATCTGAGTGTTCCTTTGCATTAAAAAAAAATCCCAGCCAAATAGAAAATTAGGGAGAAGAAATGGTCCACCCTTCTCTTTGTTTGTTGCGCTGGTTTTCTGTTTGCAGGGAACTTCTTTTACATAGGGGGATATTGCAAAATATGATGTTCCATACACAGTCCATGCTACCCTCTGGTTCCCACAAACAGTTGGGGTTCCGAGCCTCCCACAAAAATGCTAATACTCAGGAGCATTTGTTCATGATACAGGACATATCCACCACATTTTTATCCCACCCATCGTCCAAGGAACTCAGTTCACCGTTGCTCATTTTACCCTCAAAAGAATCCTCTGTGGTAGGTTAGGCAGAGTGGCTGGCCCAAGGTCCCCCACTGAATTCCACAAGCAAATGAGGCTGTGAACCTGGGTATCCTAAGTCTTAGTCAAACACACTAACCACTACACCACACTGTCATTCTCCTGTACAAGTATTTGTGTTAAGTACACTTGGCTAAGAGATTGCCTGGTGAATAGGGTTGGCAACCTCTATGGCTGGAGATCCCCCAGAATTACAACTGATCTCCAGGCCACAGAGTTCACTTCTCCTGGAGAAAATGGCTGCTTTGGAAGGTGTAGTCTATGGTATTATACCCCACTGAAGTCCCTCCCCTCCCCAAAACTCACCCTTTCCAGGCTCCACCCTCAAAATCACAAGGCATTTTGGCAACCCTACTGATAAGCCAAGAAATACGCAATTCTTTCTCTACCTTGAGTTCTTTCGGTGGCCTTACACAATTTGCATAGTCTCAAATAATACTATTGGCCTACCTTACAGGGTTGTCATTGTAACAGATTGAGCATGTGAACCATTTTTAACCCTGTAAAGCACCCTATAAATGATACTCAGGACATGATGGATAATGATGTTTTGCCACCTGTGCACACAGTCAAAAACCCACATGCCTGAGAACTGCATCCCATTCTATCTGCCTGTATCTGCTGCACACAGGAAACCTGGACACCTTATGCGTTAGTAAATTTGACCAACAAGCGTCTGTGCGATGACATGATTAGTATTCTTCTCCTCTTCAAGAGAGACAACACTGAGCCCTGTGCTTTAACTTTGTAACATATATGTTGCTTTTACTAACGGCTAGACCCCTGTCCACCAACTTCTCCCTTCCACTAGAATGCACCCTCACTTCCCAGTGGCTGCAAGATCCATACTGGAGACTCCGTACGCAGCCACCATCCCCATTTCCCACTTAGGGGAAAGACTGAAGTCATGTCAGAAGGAAATTCCCAACAGGAGGGGCCCAGACAGATGGCAGGTAGAGCGTCACCAGCCTCCCTTGAAGTCAAGCCCTTTGCTCCAGAATCTCTCACCCAGGTGCGTCTAGAATCAGCTGCAGTTTCCCAATAGAAAAAGCAAAACCCGCTTTGTCCATGCTCAGAGGCACTGTTATTTATTTCACCAGTTCCACAGCTGAGTTCCAGTACCAGAAATGGGTTTTGAAAATGACCCCCTCCCCCCCCCGCCTCAAATTAACCCTGCCCTAAAAGTGGGCAGATGCACTGGGCACAGGCAGGCAGGCTCCATCTGGAAAGCAACACCTTTTTTAACAGTCGCCAAGGAGCAAACTGGTGCCAGCCTCTTTCCACTGCAGCCTGGTCATGAAGTGGCACTCGAAAGCTCTATGCTGGGCAAGCCGGACCTGGCCGTGCCAAGAGTGGGACGTGCCGAGCTCTAGCATTGGCTGCAACTCTTCGGCATCTGCTGACAGGGGGTGGAGAGTCAGGTGTTCTTCCCTCCTGTCAGCTGCTGCTTTGGCTGTTATGCTTAACCCACAAGGACACCAGAAGCCTCTCCATCACCCGCATCTCGGGGCAGGTGGGGGATGAGCCGGCTAAGAGCAAACCTCTCCCCCCACCTGGAGAGACTCTCTTTGTTAATAACCTGCTTTCCAAGCCCACCCACGCCATCACCTCTCCCCCCCCACCTTGCTGTGCTTTCAAACAGAAGAGGCAGGCATTCAACAGGTCTAGCATTCTCTGGCTTGGACAGGCAGCATTGGAAGCCGCTTCACCTGTTGAAATCCTGCCAATGGAGCAGCTGCTAAAGGCTAAATGCTTCCTCCCTCTCAACTGGAGGTTCTAACAGTGCAATCCTAAACAGAGTTGCTCCAATTTAAGCTGCCTGAAATCAATGAGTTTAAAGTGGAGTACTTCTGTTTAGAATTACACTGTTATTTAGGGAGGGTACCCAAATATCAGGGGAAGGTGGCACGGTCCAGCCAGATCTGGCAAGCGAAGCAGAGGCAATGCTTGGAGGGGGGCCACCAAGGAAGTCTACAGAGGAAGGCCACAGCAAACCACCTCTGCCTCTAGCTTACCTCGAAAGCCCCCTGCTGGGGTCGCCATAAATCAGCTGCGACTTGACGGCACTTTACACACACACATCCCCAAATATCAGCAGCCACTGGGGGTGCCCAGTGGGGCAACAGCCTGCAGCCGCCGCCACCCACCTCACCCGGCGATCTCCCCCCAACCAGCCGCGTAGAAAGGGTCGATTCCCCGCACTGCCTCCTCGGGAGGGAGCAACCCGCTTATTTTTAGCCGGGCTTTCCCAAGCCTGCAGCAACAGGCTCTGCCTCCCAGGGGCGCAGCGCGCAAAGCCGGGCACGACCGCCCTCCCCACGGCGGCCCTGCCAGCCAGCCCCCCCCCCCGCCCCATCCAGACCGAGCCCGCCTGCCCGCCATGCCGCCGCCCGTGCCAGCCCCTCTCCTGCCCCGGAGGCCGGCTGCGCGCCGCCTGGCACGGCCGTGCGCCCCGGCGAGAGCGGGGCTAGGGAAGGACGGCGGCGCGGGCGGCAGCGCCCACTGCAAAGGGGAGAGAGCCCGGCCGGGCCCGGAGGCTTCCCCCAGCCGCAACAAGTGCGAGGCAGCCACCCACCTCCGTCGCCGGGGCTGAGGGCCAGCCAGAGCAGCAGCAGCGCCAGCAGCCAGCGCCGCACGCCCATCGTGCCGCCGCGGGCCGAGCACCGCCAGCCGCCTCCCGCAGCAGCAGCAGCAGCAGCAGCAAATGCGCCCGCTCCCTCCGGGGCCCGGCTGCATTTGTAGGCGGGCGAGCGGCGGCGGCGGCGGCAGCGCGGGACACTGAGACCGGCCGCCTCGCCTGGCAGCCCGCCCGGTCATGTGGCCGCCTCCACGCCCCCCGCCCCGGCCGCCTCCCCCCGCCAGCCCCACGACCCGCACGGCAGCGGCACACGACGCCCCCGCCAGGAAGATTCGCCGCCGCCCCTCCCGCCTGGGCACTGCCTCTCCCCGCCGGGGCCATGCACCTCCCAGAGAGGACGCCCCTCATAAGACGCTGCCACCCCCACCCCGTCAGCGCATCCCAGATTCCCAATGGATGCCACCGCTGAGCAAGGGTTGCCAACCTCCAGGCGGGGGCGGGAGATCTCCACGAATTGCAACTGATCTCCAGGCGAGGGAGATCAGTTCCCCTGCAGAAAATAGCTGCTTTGGAAGGCGGACTCTATGACATTGTGACATCTCTATGACATCTCCACTGAGATCCCTCCCCAAATTCCAACCTCCCCTGGCTTCACCTCCAGATCTCCCAGAATTTCTCAGCCTTGAGTTGGCAACCATACGACATCTCTCATTCTTGCCCATCCCTCCCTAATTGCTTAGATATTCCAACCCTGCTACAGGAGTCCCCCAACTCCGAATCCAGACATTCTCCATTAAGGCATAGATCCAGAGGAGTTAGCCGTGTTAGTCTGCAGTAGCAAAATAGCAAAGCGTCCAGTAGCACCTTTAAGACTAACCAACTTTATTGTAGCATAAGCTTTCAAGAGCCACAGCTCTCTTCGTCAGATGCATGATGAAGAGAGCTGTGGCTCTCGAAAGCTTATGCTACAATAAAGTTGGTTATTCCATTAAGGCAGTATCCGGATTGGTCTGCAGTACAACAGAAGGATTTGAGTCCATGGAGACCCAGGAGTTTTTCAGAGTGTAAGCCTTCTACAGTCAAAGCTCCCTTCTAATGATACCCGATATCTTCTTCACATACCAGTTATCTGAAGAAGGGAGCTTTGACTCTCAAAAGCTCATACCTTGAATATCTTGTTGGTCTCTAAGGTGCCACTGAACTCTAGTACTAATGTTCCATTAAGGCAGCCACTGAGCTACTGTCCCTTCCCCAGCTACAGGTAGCCCTTCCATTTGTTCTGATCTGGTTGATTCAAGACAGCAGGAATCCTCCTCCAAGTTTAGACCTCTCCCCCTGGAGAGTATCCACACGCTCTCCCCAGTTATGAATTCCATAGGTAAAGTCTCCCACCACCACCCGACACACCATGCAGCTCTCTGCCAGGAAAAAACTTCAGCTGCTGGCCGCTGCACATTGGACGGTTGCCAGAAACACAGAGCTTCTCTGGACTGGTTCAGGGGTTCACAGGCATCATGTGACTCCTGCAGAGACTTGCATGTGTGAATGAGCCTTGAATCACCCACGGGCAGAGCTTTCTCATTGCCTGCTGTCAACACCAACTTTTTTCAATGGAGGTGGTTCTCAGTTTGGCTAAGAACCATCAGGAGATGGGAGACCAAGGCTTGTGCTGTATGTATGAATCAGCCCACTGTGTCCTTAGAAAAAGCTGTAGCTTTATTTCCTTCACCCACAATCTTTTGATTATCATATCTCTTAATCTCTCTCTTTTTATACCTCACCGTTCCCTCCACATTTTGTATTTTGACAACCTGATTGTTACTGATTGTCACCCCCAGTGTGGAGGCTGCATTTCACCAAATAACAGGCCCAGAAGGATATATGTGTCCTGCGAAGTACGAGTAAAGATCCATCTCATCCAACTCTCTGTCTTCAATTATGGCCAGCCAGATGTCTCTGGGAATCACACAAATAGGGCAAGCAGGAACTCCCTATTAATTTGTCTCCCCCCACCCCATCTAATAATAATCTGAGGAATGTTTCCTCCGAGCATAGAGATTCCACTCTTAACTACCATGACTAATAGTCACTGATAGATCTGATCCTTTATGAATGTGTCTAATCCTAATTAAAAACCATCTAAAAGCTAGATTCCATCACCATCTCTTTGAGCAATGAATCCCACATGTTAAGCATGTGTCGGGTGTAAAATGACTTCCATTTGTTTGTTCTGAATTTATAGCTGATCAGTTTCATTGGATGATTTTTTTTTTTAGTGTTTACAGAGACAAGATCTGATAAGTAGACAGAACATAATGTGTAGCTCCATGATCATTCCAAAGGACATTTTAAAATGTGCAGTTCCCTGTATCTCCCCCATCCCCAGCAGAGGTAAAAGCGGCTTGTAGGAGGCAATTTTCAGGGAGAGGGGAAATGTCACACGGGAAGGATTAGAAAAGTCTCTCCTTTGACAGTCCCTCCCAGGAAATTGCAGTCTCAGCAGCTGCAATCTCTTGAAGAAAGAAAAAAAAACCCTTTAAAACAATCACAGCTGTGTAGTTATGCCCTAATTCTTAACATTTATATAGCACATTCTGTGTTCAAAGGACTTCTGATTTATTATCTTTTGCAGTCCTTACAACAGCCCTGTGAGGCAGGACAGTACGTTACTGTCACCAGTAACTGAGAGCCAGTTTGGTGTAGTGGTTAAGAGCGTGGGACTCTAATCTGGAGAACCAGGTTTGATTCCTCACTCCTGCACTTGAAGCCAGCTGGGTGACCTTGGGCTAGTCACAGTTCTCTGGAGCTCTCTCAGCCCCACCCACCTCACAGGGTGTTTTGTTGTGGGGATAATAATGACATACTTTGTAAACCACTCTGAGTGGACGTTAAGTTGTCCTGAAGGGCGGTATATAAATCGAATGATGTTGTTGTTATCCCAAACAGAGAATGACATTCCTAAGGTCATCTAGTAAAGTTTTGGCAGAGGCAAATCATTTCTCTTCACCACCATACCAACTTCTTATAGAGCATTTCCACAGGGATTTGATTTTCGTAACTAGACTGTTTTAGTAACCAAAAGAAGCATTGCCACAGCATTTGGGATAAAAGCCCTGCTCCTCTTCTAACCGGACCCCCACACTTTCACACATTTGGCTAAATAACAGCCTGCAATTCTATGTAGAGATACTCCAGTTTGAGCCCAGTGGTTACAGTGGGCTTAGAATGGAGTAACTGCCTCGGATCCTGTCATTAGGAACTCAAGCTATCCACAGTGTGGTCTTTTACCTGCATACACTAAGGGAGAAATGAAAAAATGAAAATACAAATTTGCAAAACAATAATTTAGAATATGAACCTTTATAACATTCCCTCTGGGCTATCTTTTTTCCAGGCTGAAAATACCACAGCTTGTTGAGGCTTTCTGCATAATTGTCAAGCTGTCCACAATTCCTGACCGTTTGCAGCAGTTAAGAGCGGCAGGACTTTAATCTGGAGAGCCAGGTTTGATTCCTCACTCCTCCACTTGAAGCCAGCTGGGTGACCTTGGTGACCTCAAAACAATCACCTCACAGGATGATTGTTTTGAGGATAATAATAGCACACTTTGTAAACCGCTCTGAGTGGGCATTAAGTTGTCCTAAAGGACGGTATATAAATCAAATGTTGTTGTTATTAAATTACCCTTTTCTATACTATAACACCTTTTAGGGTGGGATACAAACCTGCTTTACTGTGCAGACATGCATTTTTACCAGACAGCTTCTCTTTTTGTATTTCTGAATGTATAGCTTGGCAGTGAAACACAAATGTACCTCTGTACCCATTCTGAAGTGAAATATTCACCTGTCTTTAGACACAGGTTAACTTCAGATATTGGGGTCTAACCCATTGCTAAAAACTGCTGGTTATAAGGTTGCTGGCAGAGTAATAATGCTCATCCATAATTCTGATAAATTATTTGAGGAGTCTAATTCTTTGTCTAAATGCTGGACAGAATTCCAGGGTAGTCAGAATGTGGTGTAAAGTCCAGAATGTGGAATCTTTGCCTCGAGGCTTCAGGCTGAAGAGATGCAGGGCTGAGCTGGACCTCCAGATGATCTTTTTCAGAAGTTTGGTGCTTTCTGGCAAGCAGCCAACCAAACAGCTGTGCTCCAAAGGGAATGGGATGGAAATGTAATGGCTGTGGGACCGCTGGAAAGATCTACCCTGGGTGTTGCTGGGCTTAACTGAGGAAAGGCAACACTATTCAGAAGTCTCAGGCCTCAAGCTCATGTCATAGAAAAAAGATGAATTTTAAAGGTTCATGGTTTCTCAGGAATGGGAGCATATCAAAGATTTCTTTGACAGCCTTTATAAAATTGTCCCCACAATGGAGATTTTAACAGGAGTTCCTTTATTCTCTGGTCTCAACTGACAACTGATGAGATTTTTGTAAGAATAATTTTATGTTGGTGTATGTGGGGTGTGTGTGTTAAGCCTCTATATAATAATAACAATAACAACAACAACATTTGATTTCTATATCGCCCTTCAGGACAATTTTGCTCCCACTCACAGAGGTTTACAAAGTATGATATTATTATCCCCACAACAATCACCCTGTGAGGTGGGTGGGACTGAGAGAGCTCTGGGGAGAGCTGTGACTGACCCAAGGTCACCCAGCTGGCTTCAGGGGGAGGAGTGAGGAATCAAACCTGGTTCTCCAGATTAGAGTCCCGCTGCTCTTAACCACTACACCAAACCAGCTCTCTCTGTTGTCTGTCTGGTCTGGTTTATAGCTACTGTTTTTATGGTCTATGACTGTTTTCTAAGCTTTTAACGGTTGGTTTTTATTGTTTTAAGACTGCTAGTTTCTTATGTTTTGAGTATTTAAATGGAAATGTTATAAACCATTTTGTAAATGTCTATGTTGAAAGTGTGGGGTATAATTATTTAAAATAAAATACACAAATAAGAATTTAGTGGTTAACCTTTGCGTTTAGGAAAAACGATATTGCTCTGATGGAAGCGAGGGCTCTTCTTTCTTGTTCTTGCTGAGGAAATCTTGCACAGCCATCATCTTCCCTGAATAGATGTTTGCCAGCCACCAGGGCTTTTTTTCAGTGGGAACGCTGTGGAACAGAGTTCCGGCACCTCTTAAAAATGGTCACATGGCCGGTGTCCCCGCCCCCTGATCTCCAGACAGAGGGGAGTTTAGATTGCCCTCTGCGCCGCCAAGTGGCATGGAGGACAATCTAAACTTCCCTCTGTCTGGAGATCAGGGGGTGGGGACACCGGCCATGTGATTCTTTTCACTGAGGGCAATATAAACTTTAAAAAACTTCCCCCTTGTTCCAGCTGACCCATTGTGCAGTCTTGAGTTCCGCCACTGAGCTCCACCGCCTCTTCCCCCCCCCCCCCCAAAAAGCCCTGCCAGCCACTATTGTCTGTGGCCTTTTCTCTGAGGGGTTCTGAGTGGTGTTTTAGCTGACGACAGGCAGGGAGGCATTTTAGGGTGCCTTTTAGCTCATGAAATAGGAACTGGGCACAAAGGCCTCAGCACAAAGGCCAGGCATGGAGAAATTTAACTGAGAGCCAAGCTACACTTGACGAATGACACTTGAACGGTGAGTGAACAGACTCACGTGTATTCCTCCCTGTTCACTTGCACTCCACTTGTGCTCCACTTGATCACGTGATCAAGTGGAGCGCAAGTGGAGCACAAGTGAACAGGGAGGAATACACGTGAGTCTGTTCACTTGCCGTTCAAGTGTCACTTGTTGCTTGGCCCTGAAACTAAATGGGATCCAAGCTTAAACTTCCTGGAAGACCCGGGCATGTTCTGTGATATCATATCGGACAACTAATATTTTTCACTGAGGGTTTAGGGTTGCCAGCTCTGGACTGTAAAATTCCTGGAGATTTGGAAGTTAGAGCCTGCGGAGAGTGGGATTTGGGGAGAGATCTCAGCAGGGTGTAATGCCATAGAGCCCACCCTCCAAAGCAGCCAGTGGAATGTATCTCTGTAGTCTGGAGATCGGTTGTCCTTCTGGTAGCTCTCCACACTCCACTTGGAGGTTGGCAACCCTATAAAGTAGTGTCTGGGCACCCTGTGCCACTACAGGGTGAGGCTCACATGATTGCATGCTCTGTGTATTAAAAAAATACACAGAGGAAAAGATTCTAGCCTAGAATTCTCCTTGTTCTTTATATACAGGGATTTTTAAAATTAATTTATTTGTCATGGAGGAGCACTTTCATATGGGCTCCCATCTGCATTCTTAAATGGTGCAGCTCTCCCCCTTCATGAAGGCCAAGCTACAAATGATACTGGCGTTTTGCGACTGGATCCTACCGGAACATGCAATTTGGCTCCAGAAAGAAGCCACAGTTAGAGGTAATTTGGCTCAGGGACGCAGCACTGCGAAGGGAACGTTAACACTTCCTTGCATGTGTTTCCCTTCAAACCACAGCAGAAAAAGACAGGCACAGTATAGAAACTTCTTTTTTTCTCTCCGCTTAGATTAAAAACATCGGAGGGTGCCATTTTTAGTTGGGAAAACAATGCAAGGGAAAACTCACTACCTCCACCCCTTTCCTTGGTGGTATTGCAGCTCCAGTCCATGTGGGGAGCCCTCCATAGCAGCATTCGAAGGCTCCAGCATGGGTTTCCAGTCACAGCACTCCAACATAATGTGTTATTTTCCCTGAGGTGAGAACCAGGCCATACTGAGTGACAAGCCACCTACTAATTTTTGCAGCTGAACAGGATTTTGCACCTGGTTTCGTACTCTATAAGCAATCACTGCAGCACTCAGAAACACAAGATTACTGATTTTCCTAGCTTCAGGCAAAACATCCCTCTCTTTACCCCCCCAATCAACTCTTGGGACAATCATCAAGGTAAACATGGAGGGGTGCCCCCACATTGAACCTTGGACCCTGTCTTTTCATCTTGGATTGATTCATCTGAACAGGTACCACTGCTTACCTTGCTTGGTGCTTACAATCCCTTGTGCAGATGAGAACACCTGCACTACACACAAGTATGCATGAGAAGAGTAGAGAAAATTATGCCACGTACCAAAGAGCGCTAAAAAGTATTCACAAGTGAGAAATTAAGCATGAAATGAGTTCAAGGCAGCGCATCGAGCTGTGGCTGAAATGCTAATCAAGTCTTGGAATAAGATCTCAGACAACTCTGTTATGGGAAGGACTCAAAGATATCAGCTATATCAGGAGATCACTCATTTGCTCATCGTCCATCATAAATGCCATCGCTCTATGCAGTATAATACGTGGACATAGATTGCCCTAAAATCTAAAGATTCTGGTCAAGACTTTTACAAAGAGACACCACAGGATATGCACCCATGCATCATTTTGCTAAATATCTTAGGGCATCTGAGCTTACCTGAACCACATAAAGAAGGTATTATTCTCATAACAGCAGCAAAAATATTGCAGCTCAAGGGATATTTAAAGGATGTCCGTTGATACCGAAATTAACAACACTAGGGGCGTGCTGGGTTATGACTAGAACTGCAATCCTGAACAGTTACATTCTTCTAAATCCAGTTATCAATGGGTGTACTTCTGCTTAGAGTGG
Organism: Eublepharis macularius; assembly: GCF_028583425.1. Classification (NCBI taxonomy): domain Eukaryota; kingdom Metazoa; phylum Chordata; class Lepidosauria; order Squamata; family Eublepharidae; genus Eublepharis; species Eublepharis macularius. Next base: position 23,223,326 of record NC_072802.1, read on the forward strand.
CACTTCTTATATGCTTCAGTCTCTGTCACCTGCATAAAGTTATGCTAACAAAATGCTAGCAGGTATAAACACACTCATTGAACTCCATGGGAATGAAAAACAAAGCTTCCATTCCCCCTACCCCCACCCCATACCTTCACAGCCATGGGTATGGTCTTCGTGTTTCTGGGATGTGGGGCAAAATTCAAGGATGAAGCCCCAGAATTGCACAAGCAGCATGGCGACGGTGGCCCCCAACCACCCTACAGCTGATTAGCAGCCCTCTCCAACCTCTGCCTAAGTCTCCAGTTGTTACCAGAACTGCTCTTTTTAATGGGGAAATCAGCTTGCAGTCTGGGTTTTAATTTAGTGCGGATCTTAACCAACTATACCGGGGTCCCTCTCCAGACACTCATATAATAAAGAGGCAGACTAAATAACAATAAAACGGGTCTTTATTAAATGGTGTTGTGTATGCCTAAGTTAGCACACACATACAAGAAACACACAAGACCTAGGGAATACAGAACAGGAAAAGTAGAGACGGTTGCACGAGCAGAGTAACCCACTTGAGAACGACGGAACTGGGTATACTCACCAAGTCATGGCGTGGAGCAAAGACGTAGCAGCGAGATGGGGTGGTCTAATGCCTGCACCAGATCCACAGAGAGAGTGACAGCAAGGAGTCTGGATAGGGATGGCATGCGCACCACATGGCTGGGGAGGCCGGCTTAAATACCCCAAAACGTACCCTGGGGCTGGTGCCTTACCCTGTGGTTCTCATGGGTGAAACAAAGGTTTTAATGGCTCTACAACTACCCTAGATGGGCGACTTTAGAATCTGATTGTTATTGTGACACCTCGGGAAGAGGGGACAAAGGAGGGAGGGGGAATGCCAGGCGGGCTGAATGGAAGTTCCAGGACACTGGGCTTGGTCGTGATGTCATCATCTCTGGAATGCGGAAGCTGCTTTGAGATGCGTCCATTAAGTGCTTAGGATGGCCGGCACTTAGCTTCCATTCCGGGGCAGCTATCAAGATATGCAGAGCAGGGCGAGGTTGGCCGCTGCGGACGTGGTCTGCTCGCTTCTCCGAAATGGCTTCTCTAAGCAGGCTGTTCAGGCTGGTCTTCTGGCTGCCTGGGAACATGGCTGCCGGCTGGGCATGACTGGGGCTTGCTAGCAGGCTGCCCGGTAGCGAGGGCAAGCTTGGTGACCGGCCCGCGGGAGGCTCCCAGTGGGAACTGACCAGGGGGTGCCTGGCCAGGCTCGCTGAGGGTCTCCCCAGCCGGCTCCTGGCTGCTAACAGCATGGCTCTGGGCCCAGGTGAGGCAGACGTCCATGGAGGCAGGAAACCATAGGCAACACAATCCATAGCAGGGATAGGAGCAGCCCAGTGTAGGTAATCCGTGGCAGAGAGTGTAGGCAGGAAACAGACACGTGTAGTAGAGTCCAGACACGCAGGAAAATCAGGATACAGGCATGGGCAATGCTGCCCAGAAAGAGAGTCTTTAAGTGTAGCTTTAAATAGCAATGCAGGAGACAGAGACAGTTCATTGCAGGCCTTAGAGCAGGAGAGGGGGGCTCCTGGGCAACACAGTAGTGCACGGGATTTGTGGCACTACGGTGGTGGCATCAGGGTAGCATCTGGGGCAGCTGGCTTCAAGGCAGTGGGGGCTTCAAGTGTGGGGCCACCCTCAGCACAGGGCCTGGAACAGCGGCTTTGGATGGGTCAAGGCTAAGACCAGCCAAGGCACAGTTTTAGGGTAACAAAAGGCTACAGCCAATCACAGCACATCTAAGCACTGTATAATCCCCAGCCAGGGCACCCCTACCTCAGACGATGGGGCACATGGACTGGTCTCATTTTGTGCACACTTTAAAAAGGTAAAGGTAGTCCCCTGTGCAAGCACTGAGTCATTACCTACCCATGGGGGGGACGTCGCATCATGACATTTTCTTGGCAGACTTTTTGTTACGGGGTGGTTTGCCATTGCCTTCCCCAGTCATCTACACTTTACCCCCAGGAAACTGGGTACTCCTTTTACCGACCTCGGAAGGATGGAAGGCTGAGTCAACCTTGAGCCGGCTACCTGAACCCAGCTTCCGCCGGGATTGAACTCAGGTCGTGAGCAGAGCTTGGACTGCAGTACCAAAGAACCAAACTAGATCCTTCATTCATCCAACCAGAGATGCGAACAAGGCACCCAACTAGGGCTGCCAACTCCAGGTTTGGAAATGCCTGGGAGTTTAATGGTGGTGCTTGCAGAGGGCAGAGGTTGGGGAAGGGAGGGGCCTCAGCAGGGATATGACGCCATACAGTCCACCTTCCAAAGCAGCCGTTTCCTTCAGGGGAACTGATCTCTGTGGCCTGGAAGTTAGTTGTAATTCCAGAAGAATTCCAGGTCCCACCTGGAGGTTGGCAACCCTACAGCTGACTTGCATTCAGTTAATTTTTGGATTGTTTCCCAGATGTGTTTGTTTTAATGGGGTTTGGTAGATAGGGATCTATGCTCCCCACCCCAACTCATTATCCTCAGCAATATTCAGGGAGCTGAAAGTTTCCTCCAGTGTCCCCCCATCTTCCCAGGTCATCCTATGGTTTACTTGAAAGTCAACATTTTTCAACAAAAGAATTTCAAAGGTAATTTATCAGTAAATTTGATTCTGTTTGCTTAGGGCACACTTGAGACCAAGGTTTTCTCTCCCCCTACAGGAGTTAAATTAGCATAGCAAAGCTAGAAAGATTGCATTATCACCAATAACTGCTGTTGTGAAAGATCACTTGCTTACCATAGATATGAGCATCGCATATTAACATCACAGAACAATTTCTTGCATTTCATGCTCTAAATAGTGAATTATAACGATGATGATTATTTTTAAAATGCTACTTTTCTCTTTTGCTGCCCCTTGTGCCTGGAACTGCATCCTAGAACATATGCACAAATGCCTGCCTTCAGATCCCTCCTCACAACCCATCTTTTCCATTAAGATTTTTGCACAAGCCATTCTCTGCTGAAACCAAGATCACTTCTGAATAGGTGTTTTTGGTCCTGCTTGGCTCTGGAACTGCAACAAGATTTTTTTAAAGAGCTTACACACAGCAATGTAGCATCTTTGTGCAGCTTCCAGGTTCCGCCCTGCTCCGCTTTACCATGATCTTTCTGAAACCTGCTTAGCTACAACTTTTTTTGGGAAATGTTTGTTTACTTACTTACTTACTTACTATATTTACAGCCCACCTTTCTCACAGACTCAGGGTGGATTACATCATGTAAAACAAAGTGGGGGTGCCGTGGGCACAGGTTTTTCTCAGTCTTGCCCACAGGGCACCATTTTCCGTGACCTACACCACAGGAGGATTTTCTGGTGTGTGTTTTAATTCATGTATATAGCATTATAACTATAGCAAAATGTTGATTACCAATAAAAGAAAAAAAAACAGGAAAAGCTCTCTGGTGGCATGATTGGCATGACTGGGGCAGGAAAAGCATATGAGAAAACCCACTATGTGTATGCTTTGTGGTCACTGAAGCAACAGGCAGCCCCATTGCCATGTGGAAGTAGGTTAAACTTACATGTGTGTATCTGAAATAAATACACATTCTTCTCTTCCTTTCCATGCCCCCCCCCACACACACACACTGTTCTCTAGCTTATGTCAGACTTGTAGACTGTAAGCTCCTCAGGGCAGGGACCCATCTTCTAGTATTTCATAAAGCATCATGCATATTGACGTTGTTGGATATTAACCATCATAGACCAGTTGAAAACTGACGCATGTGCTGTCTCAGGTATTAATTTTCTCCCCCAACACTTATTAACAACCTTAAAATCTGAAGGCTAAAACTGGCTATTGGATACTGGCCAATAGAACCCAACTTCATGAGTCTTGCCTAAATTGCCCCTGCACAGGTGGATCTTGGATTTTGCTGACAGTTGTCTTGCACGACTTATTATGGGGGAAAGACACCTGACAGAAATGACACAAGGAAAAGTGTTGTTCGCATGGAAGCATTTTTTCAAACTGAGCTGGCAAGGAGGTTGCCAAGTTCCTCAGCAACACAAACATCTGCAATCCATCCAGAGCCAGCCAGCACAACAGAAGTATGGAGGGGAAAATTAGCCCTTGAGTGCCTCAAGGTGTCTCTGCAAATGGCCCTTGGAGTCTGGGGGATAAACAGGAAGCCTCCGAGGAAATGCTCCTGGAGGAAGGATGCCGTGACAGGGGTGTTCTTGAGACAGCTCATGCTCTTGGAATGTCAGCACTGAAGGATAGGACCTGGCCGGAAAGGGGGGGGGGACGCCGCAAAACACATCTGCACAGAAGCTCCATTGGCTCAGCGCCACATCAGTGGCTCATGAACCATGCACTCTTTATCTTGATATTCAAAAATGCCCGTTGGAATATCTGCAATCTCCCCAGTATTTTCAAAATGTCCCTACTCCTGACCTAGGGCTGTGTTGATCCTAGCAATGTACGGATGGAGTTGTTATGTGCATAACCCACTTCTCTGCAGAGTGAGAAATTCCAGGGGCTAGCGCTTAACCCAACTGATTCCCTTTGGAGGGAAGAACATTTTTCTAGCATTTGCTTTATTTACAAATATTTAGGTAGAACACGGGTGGAAGCACAGAGTGACTCTGACAGGGTAACAGGTTCCCTTTACCAGATCTCTAGAGAGAGAGTAAAAGATCTTGCTCTCCCCGCCTCTGAGGTGTTTCAGTCAGCGCTTCACAGCATCGGCTGTTCTCTGGGCCCCCTTTTCAGTCTCAAAGGCTGCCTTTTCACATGGACATCAATCTACTCCCTAACTGCAGTGAGGTGGGAGGCTCCCCTCTTCCATCTCTAATGGGCACTTGAACAAGCTATGTTTCTTGATGCTCAAAAGCCCACCTGCAATGGTTGAGACACGCCACCCAGCAATCCCTTCACTGTATAGGACAGAATGAGCCATAGTGATCGGAAGACGAGGTCAGGTAAAGTCTATTGGACAGAACCGCTCACATTCTCAAGCTCCTTACAGGGTATTCTTGGGAGGGGGAAATACCCTTTGGGAAGTGTCTTCCCTACCATTGAATTTACGGTTCAGTTGTGTTAGATTTCCATGACTGAAACGCAGATGTTATTTGACAGATATGGGGGATGTTATAGAGGGGGACCATGGAGCAGGCGATGGGTGGGTTTAACTCCTCCCCATGTCATTTTCCCATTCAAAAATCCTCCCTCAAGCTATTTTAAGTCCTATAAGCAGGGGGGATCAGATCAACTCACATTCCCACCAACATATAAAATGGACAAAATGCCAGTTTTTTGTATGTGTTAAATTGAGGGACGTGATTACGTTTTTGAGTGATAAAGGACAGCTACCAGTACAGCTATGGTTGTGTGAATTAGCACTAGACCCAAACATTTTATGGGAATCAACATAAAAGAGGCACTTTAGTCAAAAGAAAGAGCCGAATAAAGACATATATAAAAAGACTGCATCCTCTTTGTTTTTTTTTCTGTATTTAATGCAAAAGAATTGGAGCAGAGAGAAATGTATTCTGCATCACGGAAACATTTTCAAGCCCTGGTCATCTAAACGGCTGCTATTTATTTCCTTCCTTTATACCATCCAAGGAGGACCCAAAGCAGCTGACATAATTCTCCTCTCCTCCATTTAGTGCTCACAATAATCCTGTGAGGTAGGTTAGAATAAGAACATGTGATTGGCCCAAGGTCACCCAGCAAGCTTCCATAGCGGAGTGGGGCTTTGGACCCGGGTTTTTCAATCATTTACTTGCAAGTGTGCAGCAATATGTGGGCCTCGGGGACAGAACTGAGCTCTAAGGGGAACAGAGCTTTAGTGCCCTGCAAAACACTCTTCTTCCGTTCCTTGTCTTGCAAAGCCAGATGAAAGTTATGTAAATTGCTATTTCAATTTAAGCCTCTCCCTGGATTCTATGGAAGAAACAGACACTGGCTGCTGCCTGAAACTTGCCAAGTCACAGCGCTACTCAACTGCCTAAAGCTTTTTATTAAAAACTAGCAACAAAGCCCATTGTGGGGAAAAATACAACAGGCTCTAGAAAGAGGAGGGCAGGCAGGTCAGACATTGCAGCCTCTGCCGTGCCCCGATCTGGGCGGAGAGAGGGCAGGGCAGCCAGGCCTGGCATTGCCCCCTCCCCAGCGCCATCTGATTGAGTTTGGGAAGGGCTGGGAGGTGTGCATGCGCACGCATCCCGCCTCCTGCCCCCCCTGCTCTGGGGCCGGAGGCTTGGCAGGTGGGCGGGCCCTTCCCCTCACCAGCCTATCGCAGCGACGAAGGGCTGTCCTTCCCGCAGGCACTGTGCCTGCGCCACATAAAAGGGTGAGTCATCAGGAATATGGCTCCCCTTTTATGTTTAAGGATGTGGTAAGCTGTAACAGCTGTGAGGCTCCTGATGCACCTGGTTCACCACTTGCTCCTCTGCCACAACTATTTTCACTGCCTGAGAGCACGCTCAACCTCACCAAAGAAAGAGAGGAGGTTGCAACATTAGGATGATCCTGATGCTCTCCACGGACCTCTGCTCCCCGGCAATCTGATCAGGGTCAGCTACAACCTCCTTGGCCTACTTCTGGTCCTTCTTTCAATAACCAGTGGGATGGTAAGGTTGCAAGCTCGAAGCTGGGAAATACTAGATTTGGAGGATGGAGCCCAGGGAGGGCAGAGTTTGGGAGGGGCTGGACTTGGCAGGTTATAATGACATACAGTCCACCCTCCTTTTTCTCAGCCTTTTTCTCAAAGGGACCTGATCTTGGCCATCTGGAGATCCGTTGTAATTCCAGGAGATCTCCAGGCCGCACCTGGATGTTGGCATCTCTGTCATGTCCTCTTGGCCATTTCCATGCTACCCGTGTGACCTGGAAGTCCTGGGGTTGGAGGAAAGCTCTCATTGGCCAGGGCAGATGCTTCCTATCCCCATCAATTTGGTGTTCACTAGTTGTCTTTCCCCTCTCCCTGTCTGCTCCACTGCCTCTTTCTTCAGAGGGCAGCCTTGCCCATTACCTTCCCCCCACCAGATTTCTGCTTGGATGCTTCTTTAGTCAGGAACCAGCCCTGCAGCCTGCTGATGCTCCATCTTCCACAGGCTTGCCCTGGCTATTGCTGTGGCCAACTTCTCTCCTGGCCCAGTGAGAATACATCATCACCGCTAGGGTTGCCAACTCCAGGATCAGAAATTCCTGGAGATTTGGGGGTGTCGTCTGGGGAGAACAGGGGTTGGTCAGGGGAAGGTGCTCACCCTCCAAAGTAGCCATTTCCTTTGGGGGAACTGATCTCTGAAGTCTGGAGATCAGCTGCAATTTTGGGCGCTCACCAGGCCCCTCCTGGAGATTGGTGACCCAACTGCTCCAACAGAGCATTGCCTGGCCAGGGGTGCAGAAGGAATATCCTAGCTGGTTGCCGATGTTGTGGAGGAGAAAGGGGTATTTTGTGATGCTGCCACTGAGCTCTGCCTTCCCTCGTAAGGTAGGGTGGGGTCCTGCCACCCAACGACAGCCATAAAGTAAACATGGTAGAATTTATTAGTCAAGATGAAAGGGGGAAAATTTAAATTATCATATTTTCAAAACATCATATATGCTTAATCAACATGGTGTTGCGGTCAGAATGTCAGACTGAGATCTGGAAGACCCTGATTTAAATCCCCACTCTACCACGGAAGCTCGCCTAGTCACTCTACGCATAACATACTTCACAGGGGAGTCTCCCTTCGCAAGACGTCTTGGCGTGTGTTCATCAAGTGCAGGGAGATGCAATGTTAGCTGGGGAAGTGTAGTTTTAAAAGACAGAGCTGACGGAGATTGCTCCTCAGAGGGTTTGTTAATTTCATCTTCTCATCCCCAAAGGCTCTGTCAGTTTCACTTTTCCAGTCTAAAATTGTCTGGAACAGCAACCAGATGGCAGTGAGGAATGGAAATGGGCTGGAGCTGCCTTCCAGAGCTGGGTTTGGACCTGGAGAGGTTATAATGGGCTGCAATTTCCCTTCGGGCATTTTACAGCCCCTTCACACAGCTCCAGTGTATAGCAAAGCCTTTGCCCTGCCACTGGCTCTGTCTTTTTAAACTACCCTTCCAAGCTAACTTTGAATTCCAATTGGTGAGAAAAAGGTGGTAGAAATATCTTAATTAATACAGGTTGCAGAACTTACAAAACAGAAATGGGATGGGCTGGTGACAGAATTTGCATTTTTTTAAAGCATGAGAATACTTAATTCTGCCCATACCTCTTCAGTTGATTCAGAATGTCTCTCCAAGAATCACCTCTCACACCTGCCCACTGTAATTGTGCTATGATGATACCTCCCTCCACAACAACTGGGATCATTGTATCATAGGAATTCTTGATTAATTCTTTTTGTATATCTATTTTTAATAAAATGGGTCTTATGTGTACTCTGGAAATTATAGATTTTTCCTTCCCAAGTATAATTTTGCCTTGCTTTAGACTGAGAAGATATAGCTATCACAGGAGAAAAGCCACCTATTGATTTTGGGGGAATTGCTGTCAGTGCTCTTAGAGGGGTTGCCTTGCCACACAAGCCTGCTATTAGCAGAATTGCACAGCTAGGCACTGATTAAAAACTATTAAAATCCAGCCCATGTAGAATACTGACATTGATTGGAGCAAGTGCGTGCTTCTTTGCTTTGCCTGATGGCTACGTTTCCTGTAAGTAAGGACCACCAGAAACGGATTAATGGGCTGGCCTGCTTTGGGAATTTATTTGGAACATTCAGATATATCCCTTCTGTACAAATAGCGGGTGCCAAATAGCAGCTGAGGGAATGAGTTGTGAATTGTGATTTGAAAGGCTGCAGGTTCAAACCTCATCTTAGCCAAAAGTGGAGGAGGTGGCCTCAAGTAAGCCCCTCCTTCTTGGCCTACGGGATAATAATACTGGCCTACCTTCTAGAGCTGTTACAAGGATTATAGTGATAATGCACATGGAGTGCTTTGAACACTGAAAGCACAGTATCACACTGTTGTTATGAGGTCCTTTGGAGCAAATTTTGACTCCTGTTGGACTTAAGGAGCTCCAGGCTCACTTCCTGCTCCTGCTACCTGGTGCTCAGCAAGTTAATCCATTGTTGTAGCAAACCAGAGTTTGCCATTGCATCTGAACCAGCAAGCTATGATTTTCCAGGGTCCTACAGGCCAGAATTCAGAACTGTAAACAAATCACTGTTTTGAGTATTGGTTTGGAGGAAAAATGCAAACCATGGTTTTCTGGTTGAGGTGCAACAGCGAACTGGTTTGCCATGGAAGCAGAAGGAACTCCAATTTACTTGCCTGGGAAAGAGTGAGGAGAAGGAAGGATCACACATATGAACTTGGAGCTCCTTTATGGCATATTTACGTAACAATTCCAAGCTCCTAGGGCTGGATTCTGACCGGGAACCACACAGGCAGCGACTACTTGGAAAACTTTCTGTGTGATGCCTTTAATCACAATTTTTCTTAGCTTTTGATTTGCAAAGCAAAAAGGAGTCAATGGCGTGAGAAATACAACAGTGAGTTGGACAAAATAGGAAAGAAAATTGTGTGGAATTTTCACCTGCTTAATCAGTACAGGTTGTAGATTTTAGTTCTTCAAGGGCCGAACAAGGAGGATGCTTTGAAAAACCTTTGTTTTTTGTACTGTTCATCTACACTTTGTCGAGTTTTTCACCACCCAGGTTTCCTCCTGCTTTGCAAGGCAACTCCACTAGACCAATGACTGGGCTTCAGATAACTGGGAGCCGCACATGCAGTAACCAACTACTTTAAAAGCTTTTTGTGTGATGCTGCTAACCACATCAGGATCTGATCATCAGTAGCCTTCAATTATGGTGCAGAAGCACACCGTTATCGCCCCTCCACAGCAGCTCAGAAACCAGGAGAAGGAGAGACCACCAACACAGCCAAGCATTTTCAGACATCCTGCTGAGGATCTCTGGGGGGCAGGCTGAGTTTTGCCCATTGCCTAAAAGGGTTGGCAGCAGCTCCTGCCAATGTGCTAACTGCCCATCTGGCTCTGCTGCTGGGAAAGAAATGGGGGGGGAGGGTATTGCATCACATTCTCTTTAGCCACAAATCAGGGAAATGTCCTTACTGGCATAAGAAATTCTGGTATTCTCCAATATACACAGTGCTATTTGGTACATTCAGCTTCTTACACTTTTCAAAATCAAAGAATGCTTTGCTTGTGTGTAGCTAGCAAACACAGGAAATGAGATGGTTGCAATGGTTTTTGTTTCTCTGCGCACTTTCACTTTTGGTGTATTTGGTGAATACCCAGAGCTTTATTTCTGGGAAAAGAGGTGGTGGAACTCAGTGGGTTGCCAGCACAGGGGACAACTCTTGGTGGGAGGTGGTGCCCCTGGTACCACATGCGCACGTGCAAAGTGCGCACATGCTCCCGGACGTCATTTTTGGTTAGTGGAACAAGGGGGGATTTTTTTAAAGTTTAAATTGCCCTCGGTGAAAATGGTCACATGGCTGGTGGCCCCGCCCCCTGATCTCCAGACAGAGGTGAGTTGAGATTGCCCTCTGCGCCGCTGGAGCAGCGCGGAGGGCAATCTTAACTCCCCTCTGTCTGGAGTTCAGGGGGCGGGGCCACCAGCCATGTGACCATTTTCAAGAGGTGCCGGAACTCCGTTCCACCACGTTCCAGCTGAAAAAAAGCCCTGTGAATTCCCCTCTCCAAAACCACAAGCAAAAATTAGGACATAAAAATAGCATTGCAGGCAAGGCAACTGTATTTATATAGGCATAATTATGATGCAAGTATATTATATGTAAATCTCAGGCATGCATTCATCGAGGCCCTGATGACTGATGGCCATCAGACAACTCCATAGTGTCAGGTTTGAGTCCTATTTGCTGGTGTGCTACTTTTCTCTAGAGGGGGACGTTGAGGGGTACAGGGCCTGGTGAGCAGCGTAGAACAATTCTTCTCTGCTTGCTGTCAGAAACCTTTGCAAATTGGGAGAAGGGGATTTCTGAAACCCTAAATGACTATGCTGCCTCCAAAAGTTCTGAATGCCCCCTCCCCAATATTTGTGGTATGCCCCGAGGCCCCTGCCAAGAATTACTGGGCTAGTCATTCTTTTTCCTTGCAGCCCAGTGGCAAAGAAAAGACAAGCACAACAAGCAGACTGGCCATACAAGCATCACAGAAGTAGAACATTTTAAAGCTGAAGTTAATAACAACAACAACAACATTCGATTTATATACCACCCGTCAGGATGACTTAACACCCACTCAGAGCGGTTTACAAAGGATGTTACTATTATCCCCACAATAAAACACCCTGTGAGGGGGGTGGGGCTGAGAGAGCTCCAGAGAGCCGTGGCTAGCCTAAGGTCACCCAGCTGGTTTCAAGTGGAGGAGTGGGGAATCAAACCCAGCTCTCCAGATTAGAGTCCCACGCTCTTAACCATTACACCAAATATGGGAAGTAAATTTCCCAAAACAAAAGCAACATAATACTTTTAATTGGGACCCATCAAAGTATCTTGAAACTGTATCACGAAACAGTGTGCTAAACAGCGACGCACACGGCTTTGTGATACTTTGGTGGTTCCTAGTAAAAAAGAATTACATTGGTTTTATATATTGTCGAAGGCTTTCACGGCCGGAGAACGATGGTTGTTGTGGATTTTCCGGGCTGTATCGCCATGGTCTTGGCATTGTAGTTCCTGACGTTTCGCCAGCAGCTGTGACTGGCATCTTCAGAGGTGTAGCACCGAAAGACAGAGATCTCTCAGTGTCCAACTACGTTGGTTTTGGTTTTTTAAATCCATCTGAAGACCAACTTGCTCCCTTGGTTTATTACTGAATATAAATTACATCTATGTGCAAAACAACAGTCGGATCACAAAAAGAAACAGAAGGGACAAAATTTAATCCAGCCCAGCTCTAATGAAAAGACACATAGCATGGGCATAGTATTGCCAACCTGCAGGTGAGGCCTGGAGATCTGGAATTCCAACCGATCTACAGACAACAGAGATCAGTTCCCCTGGAGAAAATGGCTGCTTTGGAGGGTGGACTGTATAGCATTGTATGCTACTGAGGTCCCTTTCCCACGCAACATCTGCTTGCCCCAGGATCCAGAAATTTCCCAAGCCAGAGTTAGCAATAGGGTTGCCCAAATCAGCCCCCTGCAAAGCGTGGGGGCAGCTCTCAAGTGGCGCAATGCAATCACTTCCAGGAGTGACGTCATCACACCACCCCAGCAGTGTGCACGGGAGGGCAGTTCGCCCGCCTTTCCCCGCAGGGGCTATGTGAGTGGTGGCAGGAGAGTCAGGGGTGGGGGGTGGGGGATCCCCTGCCCCCACTGGGGAACTGGCATCCCTAGAGCAACCCTACTGTATGCCATACCCCAACTGCTGATTGTATTGAATTACATTGTACAATCAGCCTTGGGTTACAATGAGAAAGGTGGACTATAAATAACATAAAATAAAAATAAACACACACACATATTCAACATCTGCACTACTAAGTTAGGGTCAAACTAGAGGGGGGTGGAGGCCAATCTATACGCCAGAGCCAGGTCGCCTCCAAATATATACAAAATAAAGTAGATGAAGGTGAATGGTGGAGGGCTGCAGGAACGATTTGAAGATCACTAGTGAGTGCCTTTCCCTTCTCCAGATCAGGGCTCATTTTGAGGGGGAACATGCAGGAACACAGTTCCAGTAGTTCTCCAAAGAGGTCACATGTCAGGTGGCCCCGCCCACCTGATTTTGGGCCATTTTGGGCCCGTTTTGGCCTGGATTGGGCCCAAAATGGCCAAGATTGGGCCTAAAACAGCCAGGATTGGTCCCGAAACGGCTAGGATCGGGCCTCTTATGGGTGGTGGATCACTCTCCCGCTCAGCAGTGGCCAAATTCTGACCATTTTGGGCCCCTTTTCAGCCATTTTCAGCTCCTTTTTGTCATTTTGGGCCCAATTTCAGCCCTGAATGGCCAGGATTAGGTCCAAAACAGCCAGGATAGGTGAGGTCAGGGGGTGTGCCATATGCAAATCAGTTATACTAATAACACACTTCCAGTGATGTCAAGGGGCGTGGCATATGCTAATGAGTTAAGCTAATGAGTTCCTGCAGCCCTTTTTCTACGAAATGACCCCTGCTCCAGATTATTTCTTGTCTATGAAAACTAACTCCTGCCTGGTGAAAAATGAATAAGAGAAGTAGTTTCTGGGGAAACCATGGGTGAGTAAAGTGTCCATCCCCTTCTTCCTATCTGCCCCAAAGGCATAATCATGAACCAGTTTCAGTTCCCAGTATAGCTGCCTAGGATATGGGGGGGGGGCAGAAATGTTTCAAGCCATCAACAAATGAAGAGCTCTGACCCAAGGCCAGTGAAAGCAAATGCTAAATAAATATGGTTTTATGTGCTTTTAATATTTTTTTTAGTTTTGGTTTTAATTGTTTTTATGAATTTTTATGATACGTTTTTATAATGCTTTGTTTCAACTGTTAGTCACCTTGATGGTGCTGATTGGTCAGAAAGTCGAGATATACATTTTGTAAATAAAATAAATCGACCCAAATAACCTGAGCCAGCTAGCCAAATCACATGTTAGAGTGTAAGGAGGCCAGGGCGGGTGTGATTGAATTTCCCAGCATGCCAAGTGATCCTTGCCGTTTGTGGTAGTCCTGAATGCCAGATTCTCTTTTTGTGCCCCCCCCCCGCATTAATCATGTTTCCAATATTATAAGGAGTTCTTCCTTCCACCACCCCACCAGCTTCCGCATTCCTGCGTTCCTGGGCCCTCTCCCCAGGCCACTGCACTGCCATATATCCTGTTTCCGAAAAGCGTAGCAAGAATCTGAGTCACGGCACCGATGGCTTCTGCAGGTGACGGAAGGCTAACAATAGCCAACAAAGGGAGGATGTCTCCATTGCGCACACTCCCAGCCCAACCTGGAAAGCATCCTGCCACGGGCCTTCGAGGAAATTCCTAATGAAAGAAGACAGCTGCCCCAGATGAGCACTGCAGCTTGACAGACGTGCCTTTTCCAATGAGATTTTTTTTCCTGTTTGCAACAGAATGTTTGCTTGGAGATGGGTGAGACACAGCTGAGCGAGTATTAAGGTTTAATTAAGGTATTAATATTAAGATATTAAGGTCTCTCTTTCTGTGATCCGATATCTGTAGGATGTTTTGCTGACTTTGCGAGCCCACGTTGCTGCTAGCTGGTAACAGACTGGGCCCATGCCACGCGGTGAACAAGAAGCAAAAATGGAGGCCAGTCAGTTGAGAATATAACTACTTTTTTGTCTACTTTGGGAATACAAGAAAAAAGGGACATGTCAGCTAGAGGAGGCCCTGACCTGGATAGCCCACATGTGCCTGATCTCATCAGATCTCAGAAGCTAGGCAGGGTCGGCCTTGTTTAGTAACTGGATGGGAGACCTCCAATGAAGGCCAGGGTTGCAGAGGCAGGCAATGGCAAACCACCTCTGATAGTCGCTGGCCTTGAAAACCCCAGCGGGGGGTTGGGTTGTCACCATAAGTCAGCTATGACTTGAGGGCACTCTCCACTACCATCCAGAGGAGAAATAATCTCATTAGGTAATACTACCATAGTTTGACTTACATGGACTGTTAAAGTAACAACTAAAATTATTCTTCAATATTATTAATAGGAAGATTACCGTGTTTATCCTTTCCTGTCATTGAACAACTATTGGTTGTTGTATTCTCAACTGGATAGAGCTGAAGTGCTATGTTTGATCCAACTGGGGGTGAGGAACCCTGTGAATTCCTCAAGAGTGAATACAAACCCATTGTCTAATATAAGAGTGTTTGGAAGTCCATGGATACAGGATAACTTATGGAGCTGTTCAGTGATTCTGGATGAAGGAGCCATTTCGCTTGGGAAGACATCCAACCCCTTGGTGTACGACCAATACTATTACACCCATAAGTGGACAAGAATAACTGATGTGAACTCCTGGGTGACCAGGCCAATCCCATGAACAAAAAGGTGCATCAGGTGGTAAGGTAAAAGTAGTCCCCTGTGCAAGCACCGAGTCATTACTGACCCATGAGGGGACGTCGCATCATGACGTTTTCTTGACAGACTTTTTGTTACGGGGTGGTTTGCCATTGCCTTCCCCAGTCATCTACACTTTACCCCCAGGAAACTGGGTACTAATTTTACTGACCTTGGAAGGATGGAAAGCTGAGTCAATCTTGAGCCGGCTATCTGAACTCGGCTTCTGCCAGGATCGAACTCAGGTCGTGAGCAGAGCTGTGCAGCTTACCACTCTGCGCCACAGGGCTCCTGCATCAGGTGGAATAACCCTGAATTACTGACATACAGAGCAAAAGTCTTCAATAGCAGTGTCCATTTTTGGCCCCTACATGTAACTCAGAGCTGCTGCCTTCATCCAGGTCTCAGAGCTGCTCAAAAAGCGTGACCCAGCCTTGGGGTGGTATTACTACTGGTGCAAACAAAGAACATTTATTATCCAAGTATAAATTCCCTACATGTTTCATTATAAAGCTCCTTCAGGAACATCTGTAACATAATAGATTAATATAAATATTAAGTTCCCATAAAATTTAATAAATTATTAAATTATCCACATAAAATTACACTGAAAGATCAAACATACCTTAATAAAGATTAAAAAATAACTATTTAGAAGAGCTAAAGGAATAACTATGTATAAGAGCAACTAATTAAAACAGAGCTTATTCCAATCTAATGATCGTATACAGAAGGGAGAAGGAAAAATCCCCGAGAGCAAGAGCGATCAGATAAACAGCCCTGTGTTGGGGAATTTTTACTTGGATATTAAATACCCTTCTCCACCCACACAATTAGCTTTTGTCTATTTTAATTTTCTGTGATTGGTGCCGTCCTTTTATTTTCCTCGTACTATTCTCATCCTCCACATGTCCCCCTCACAGCACTGTTCATATTACATGTGAATACACATACATCCTGTGTGTATATCTGTTGTAAGAAGAGCTTTTTTTTCTGGGTAAAGAGGTGGTGGAACTCAGTGGGTTGCCCTCGGAGAAAATGGACACATGGCTGGTGGCCCCGTCCCCTGATCTCCAGACAGAGGGGAGTGTAGATCTCAACCACGCCACGGTATGGAGGACAATCTAAACTCCCCTCTGTCTGGAGATCAGGGGGCGGGGACACCAGCCATGTGACCATTTTCAAGACGTTCTGGAACTCCGTTCCACCGCATTCCAGCTGAAAAAAAGTCCTGGTTGTAAGAAAGAGCCAATGTGCATCGTAGCATGCTCTCCAGCAAAGATCCAGATGAGCAACAGGTTACGAAGGGTCTCCATATTGCCCCAAATACAGCCACAGTTCCCCCTTGCGCTCTGCAACATGACATCAGTTTAAACCGTTGCACCACTGCAGAAGGCTTGAGGTCATAGGAATTAGCCAGCGTCTCTAAATTTTAGCAGCGGATGCTTTATCAAGAAACTTAGGAGCCAAGGGGTCCTGGTGAGCTCTTCTTTTCATCATCAGCTTTCTTCACACGGGGATTTCCCCTCACAGCAGCAGCAAGAAGCCTCCCAACAGTAAACTGCAGCATCAAGACAGCATCATGCTCAAACCACGCATGACTGCATCCCATTTCGTCCCTTTGCAATGGAGAAAACAAAAACCACACTGCAGGGTGGCTGTGGGCAGAGTCCATTGAGACACTCAACCCAAAGCCACTATGCTGGGGAGGGGCTAAACTCTACTTTCAAAATGGAACAGAGCACAGGGTTGGCAATGTCTGGTTGGGAAATTCCTGAAGATTCGGGAGTGGAGTCTGGGAAGGGCAAGGTTTCAGGAGAGGAGGGACCACAGTGGGCGATTATAATGCCGCCGAGTCCACTTGCCAAAATAGCCATTTTCTCTGTGGGAAATGAACACTGTTGTCTTAAGATCACTTGTAATTCTGGGAAACCTCCAGATCTGGAGGTTGGCAACTCTATGTTGGGGCAGCTCGCTGCTGCTTACCACTCTCCCTCTTTTTAGCCCTTTTCCTTGCCTTCCCAAGTCACACTGTATTATTATGCTGCTGGTGGGTAAGAAAAGGAAAAGAGGAGGGTAAAGGGGGATGAATTCTGGGTAAGGGTGCCAATCTCCAGGCAGATCCTAGAGTTCTCTCAGAATTACAACTGACTCCCAGATAATGGAGATCAGTTCCCCTGGAGAAAATGGCTATTTTGGAGGGTGGACTCTGTGGCATTACATCCCACTGAGGTCCCTCTCCTCTCCAAACCCAACCCTGCCCTCCCAGGATCCACACCCAAATCCACAGGAATTTTCCAGCCTGGCGCTGGCAACCCTAGTTCTGGGGCAGGGGGGCCCTCAGAAATTGCTGTACCTCCTGCCCAGGTACAAGACAGGAAAAGGGAAGAAGCAGGGGTGGGGAGTGGCATGGCAGCTGCATGCAGAGTGAAACTGAGTGTGAGCAGATCTTGTTCTTGCCTGTTCCCATCCTATTTGCTTCTGTGGCATGTTTTTGCACCCTATATAACATAACAGAACATCATCATCATCATAAACTACACTTATATACCACTCTCCTAGACAGATTAGTGCCTCACCCAGAGCGGTGAACAAGTTAGTGTTATTCTTATCCCCACAATACAGCTGGGGAGCTGGGGCTGAGAGGAGGGGCTTACCCAAGGCCATCTATTCATGGCAGTAGTGAGATGTGCTCATGGTCGTAGTGGGATTCGACCCAGTAGAGTGCTGATTCACAGCCGGACCACTTAACCACTGTGCTACATCAGCATAAGAAGAGTCCTGGTGGATCAGACTTGTGGTCCATCTAGACCAGCATCCTATCTTGCTCATCCCATTCCAAGAGTCTTGCCAGTGCAGTAGCCAACCTCCAGGTGGGGCCTGGAGATCTCTCAGAATTACAACTGAACTCTAGACTACAGGTATCAGTTCCCCTCAGGGTGGAGTCTTCAGTGCTATACCCCTTCCAGGCTCCACCCTCAAATCTCCAGGAATTTTCCAACCTGGAGCTGGCAACCCTGTGCCTTAGGCCAACCTTCCCAAACTGCGCCACATTCTGTAGCTTTTGCTGGCCTTTCCCTGCTTTTCTTTATACGAGATGCAGTTTCCCTTCTTTCTCTTGCTGGGCAGTTTCAGGGCAAGGCCTCAAACAGAGTTGCTGCTTTATTGAGTATTCACAGTAGAAAAACCAGTTTGAGAGTCATCCTGCCATGCATCTATTCCGCTTTCCAGTTTCCTCCTTCCTCCAGGCCTTAGGGTGTACAAACCTGCAGGAACAGGGCAGGTCAGAGACGGCTAGGAAGGAATTGCAAGATTTCTACATGGTTCCTGGGTTGACAGAAACTATAATTTCACTGGGGTTACACAGACTGCAGTGGCGGCTGTTGCGGTTACCCTGCCTTATTCCGTCAACAACACTTCAGCCCTGAGAGAGGAAAAAGAAGAACGTTTTTAGCTTCGATACCATACATTTTAAACTACGCTTAATTTACAAGGAGCATTTGGAGAAGAGACCAGACACAACCTTCTGGTAGGAACCAATTTTAATAACATTTAACCCCATCCCCAGCAGCCTGGTATATCACCTGCACAGCAGAAATTAGTCCTTACCTTACCACAAATTTGTGGTAAAGCAGAAAACTGCAGTTATTCACAAGTGAGAGAATGGCTCTTTGTGTATCCTCAAAGGTCATTTTCTCCCTAGACTAAACCCTAGTATTAAAAAGCAGACTGGGCCCTGGTGAGGCCTGGGTGCAAACTAAGTAATGTAGAGTCTCTCTACATGACATGCCTCAGCATATGTTTGTCAAGTGCAGGGAGACGCAATGTTAGCCAGGAAATGTAGTTTAAAAAGACAGAGCTGGCGGAGATCACTCCTCAGAGGGTTTGTAAATTTCATCTTTGCCTCCCCAAAGGCTCTGCCAATTTCACCTCTCCAGTCAAAAACTGTGTGGGATTGTAACCAGAGGGCAGTGAGGAATGGAAATTGGCTGCAGCTGCCTTCCAGAGCCACACTTGGACCTGGAGAGGTTATAATGGGCTGAAGTTTCCTTTCTGGCATTTCACAGCCCCTTCACACAGCTCCAGAGCATAACAAAGCCTTTGCCATGCGGCCGGCTCTGACTTTTTAAACTACCCTTCCCAGCTGCCGTTGCATCTCCTAACATGTGTTCTTTACATGTCAGATATCTTGCATAGAGAGACTGAGGCTGCAAATCCTATGCATGTTTACCTGGAAGTAAGCTTTATCAAATATAGTTCTGAGTAAACATGCCTAGAACTATGCTGTAAGTCAAGGGGGAAGACAGGGAGAACTTTTTTTAAAAAAATGTTGAGGGCACAGGGAAAATAAGGAGTGAATTCTTGCTAGAAGCGAATAAAATGAATATATACTCTGGTTTCATGTTAGTGGTCTGTGCTAGATTTTCTTACTGAATGCTGCTGGAGATTTAACCTATGTGGGAGGTATGGAGAGGCTTCGGTTCGGTGGTTAGAAGAAAAGCACCTGGCTTATGCTCAGAGGTAGAGTACTATTAAACTTTTACTTTTCTGCTTAAAAGCTCTGTGCCTAGGGTTGCCAACCCCCAGGTGAGGCCTGAAGCTCCCCGGAATTGCAACTGATTTCTAGACAACTTATATCAGTTCCCCTGGATAAAACATTGCTTGGGAGGGTGGACTGTATGGCATTATACCCAGTTGAGGTCCCTTCTCAGGCTCCACCCCCACATCTCCAGGAATTGGCAACCTTATCTGTGCCACAGATGTGCAGACTGATGTTGGGCTAATCAGTTATTGCTGTGCCTCAGTATGTGTGAGTGATATAAACAGTATAGTGTATAAATGCATGTGTATTATGTATTAGAGTTGCCATGTTGCTTCGGTTGTCTCATCCAGAGCCACCTGTTTGCACGATGCAGTTCGAGTTCCTGCTTTCAGCTTGTGACAGGCTTGCGCTTGGTCCCACCATTGTCTGCTAGACTGCTTGTAGCTCCACATGCTCATGAACAGGGTTGATGTTATTTTGCGCCATGCAGGTGATGAGTCCTATTTTTGAATGCTTTCCTACATTAAAAATGTAAAACATCCGGCCTATGGAAAACAAGGGTCAGGAGGATCTAACGGGACTATTTTTTCTCTCTGAAGCGCTGGTTTTTTGTGTGTCTTTTACTCACGGAGATTGACACAAAGGAGAACATTCAAAAATATCCTCCTCCTCCTCCCGTCTGAAGTGATATAGTGTATTCTGCCACCTTGTCTTGCAGAGCAGGCCAGATATTTATTTATTTTTAATATTTTAGATATTTAAAAGTTCCTTTTCTCCCTAATGGGTATCCAAAGCAACATACAACACCATTCTCTCCTTCACCATTTTATCCTCACAGAAACAACCCTGTGAGGTAGGTTAGGATGAGAGAAAGTAACTGGCCCAAGGTTACCCAGCAAGTTTCCATGGCAGCGTCAGAATTCGAACCTCAGTCTCCAAGATCCTAGTCTAACTCACTCTATCATGCTGGTCAGATAGGACCTTATTAGTGGTGGTGTCCTGCCTATGGGACTTCCTCCCTAGAGATGTTCAACTCTTGCCTTCCTTATTGGTTTTGGGTTGGCTGGTGAAGACCCTCTGAACTTTAAACTGGACGATCTGTTCGGCTGCTGTTGATGTGTGTTGCCATTTTAATTGCTGATCATTGGACTGGTTTGATCGTTAACTATTAGTTTTTATGGATGCTGCTGTTATTTGTTTCTGTTTGGTAACTGCCTTGAAGATTCTCTGAAATAAAAGATGGGATATAAAGATTTTCAATGAATAAAAATACACAGTATGTACCAATTGAAAATTGCTAACAGCACAACAAAGGGTGGCGACTTCTTTAATGCACTAACATTAACTAACTCCCAAGCAGAGTTACTCCAGGCTAAGCCCACTGACTTCAGTGGCCTTAGACTGGAGTAACTCTGTTTAGGATTCCATTGTAAGACTGTGCCTTTATTAGCTCTAACGGGGTGGTCAACGCATTGGACTAGGATTAGGGAGATCTGGGTTTAAAGCTCCAGTCATCCATGAAATTCACAGGTTGTCCTTGGGCCAGCCACACTCTCTCAGCCTGACCGACTCCACAGAATTCTTGTGAGGACAGCATGAAGAAAGACCCATATACAATGCTCAGGGGAAAGATAAATGTACTGAGAGGTAATAGGCAGGAGTCAAGAACAGAAACTTTTCTTTTTGGGGAGATGCCATTGTTGTGCAATGAAAAGCAGAGTCTCTGTCTACATGTACATAGATCCAGAGGATCTACATGTAGGAGGGGATGTCTAATTTGTTTTTAAACCCTCCCTCTCCTCCCCGCCCAAAATCTTGGTGTGAACATATATGTAGTCAAATTCTAATCTACATCTGGTTCAGACATACATCTATCCCTTGATAGGGCAGAGTTATGCCGTGTGTGTGTGAATGAAGCCAAGTCACAAATTTGGCACCGAGGACAGAACATTTTGTACAACCCACAAACACAAGGTTTTTCAGAGGACTGCATTCACACATTCATTTGCAAGCGTTGAGTAACCAAGCTACGTGAAACCAGAGAGGTACACTCATGAAAGAAACATCTTTAGTGTTCTTGGCTTCATATGGGGCCTAGAAAGCAAGACTTTATTAGGTCACAGGAAGAAAGGGTAGGGCAAGTTAAAATCTACCTCTTTGGAGTTTTCTGACATTAACGGGCTTGTTGGAGAAATGAGAAAATTGGTGATCTCTCTGAACTTTAACCCTCCTCCCCTCTTTCCCCTAGAAAAGCTTGTTAGAGAGAAGCTGAACCCCTGAGATGTAAGGCTATTAACCAGCCGTGTTTGAAGCTTAAGGGCAGAAACGTTGAATGTGAATTAATGCCTGGGAGTGAGGGATGCTTGTCCATCCCTGTGCCCCTGTAGGCTATGACCTCTGATCTGCCTGTGAGTGGTGATACACTACAGACTGAATGGCTGGCTCAACCGAGCAAGCACACAACCACTTTTGTGATATTTTTGGCCTCGATCAATGACGTGATGCAGCCTGCCAGGAGGACTTCTCCTGTCTCCAGGGCCCCTAGCAAAGTCACCTGGCTGCCAGGGGAAACCCTTTTTGTAATCCTCCCAGGTTCTCACTGGAAAATCTGATAACATTCCCCTGATACAGCCCTATAACGAAACCTGGCATTTATGCTGCCAAGAGCCGAGTTGATTTATGCTGGCTTCGCCCCTCTCCTGTGGCCATCTGTTTGTTTTCACGTCAAGCAGGCCAATATTCATGGCTCCAGTCTCAAGCAGGTAAGGATAAAGGAAAGGCATTCACCACGGACCCCTAGAGACACTCCTGAAAGGGACCCCAGTCTCTCCAAAGGAGGTTCTCAGATCTGGGCTTTCAAAATCCACCCCAAATGCACGGCTTGGAAAAATACCAAATGTGTTGGTTGAACAAGTTATTCCAATCAGGCCAAGGTGCATGCACTTAATAATGCCATGTTTTTACTGGCTATGTAATTTGAAGAGGGTTTGTGTTAGTGCTTGTTTTCAGAACAGGGACATTCTGGCAAGATATTTAGAGAAGGGGGGTTTGATCTTACTGAAACTCAAGGTGCAACATCCATTTGTGCGTGTCATTGGGAAATAGAAGAGAAAATTGGGAAGCCCACAGGAACTTATTTGGGGGGGGGTGGATAGGGGAGATCAGTTTCCCAATGGTGGCTACAGAGTGCCACAATTGCCTCTGCTGTATATTGCAATGGCACTATTGTATTCAATTTCAGTCTTTAGCAGTGCAATCCTAAGCAGAGTTACACTTTTCTAAGTCCACTGAATTCAATAAGCTTAGAAGGGATTAACTTTGCTTAGGACTGTACAGTAAATTTCTCTTCCAGCAACTCATTGGGCGGGTCAAAGTTGGCTCTGTGAGGTAGCACGATGACAAAGAGAAGTTCGAGGGCCCTGAACCTAAACTATGTGGGGTAGGGGTGGTAAGAATAACACCTTCACATGGGAATTCAGGTGAAAATTGGACTTGCGGTATGTGCATCTCAGAACACGCAGCCCTTCTTCACCGTTGTCCCTTCCCCCAATCTTTTAGCTATTAGGGGTTTGACTCCTTCACAGTTTAAAAAGCCTTTTAGAGGAGATTAACTTGGATCAGAAAAGGCACTGTTGTCTCTGATCTCAATAACAACAACAATTTTCAATTAATATTATATATTAATCGTCTTCAAGCAGTAAACTTGAAAAGGTTTAAGGATCTGGAAGGCAGCGGGGAAATTGGGGGTAGGGGGATGAAATTTGATGCAATTAAAGGCCAAAAAACACCGAATCCCCTCGTTGCCTCTCTCCTCATGTTTAGACTTTTATAGATATTTACCACAATACTGCCCCTCACCCATGGATGAACTGTCTGGTATATAAGGTTCTTCTCCATGGCATGCTGGGAGCAGGTACCATAGACTGAGCATCTGGCCTATCATCTTTGGAAGGAAGATCTTGAACCTGCAGGCTGGTTACCATATGGATAGAAGGCAACCGAAATGGCCGGTTCACTTGCTATTTTTAATTGCAACAGCCGTGGAAAGAAACCTCGCCTCCCTTGTTGCCACAGCAACTTCAGTTCCCACTATCCTGAAACTTTGGTTGCCATAGTGATACGAACTGCCAAGCTAACTCCATCAGGCCTTGAACAAGATGGCTGTGGTGAGCGACTGGTTGGAGGCTCTGAACTCCACATCAGCTCTCCAGGGGGTGAAAAACAAAGCCATATGCTTTCTTGCACTTGTTTATTAATAGTGATGAATATTTCAAAGCCATCCCTGCCTTGAATTGAGGTTTTTCTTCAAACTACTTCTTTATTTCTTAAAAAATGGTGAGTGTAATGTCTCTTGGCTAGCACCCCTTTTCCAATAGGACAGCAGCCCATTCTCTCTCAATGGACATCCCATAATTTCTGAATTTGTCATTCCATAAGAAAGACCCACAGATTCTTATTACTCTATTTCCATAAAGCAGATACTTCCCCCTCAAATATGGCCTTGAAAGATTCCATCAAAGAGGCACTAGATATCGTATACTAAACCTTCTCCCTCAAACTAGATATGGGGAAGATAGTTTGTGGCTACTCGGGTGAAAGATTATCTGCAGATGTACATAAACACTCTTATTTATTATGACAACTTGTAATGTTCTAGGTAAGGTTGTCTTTTGGGGATAGCCCTTGTCATGGCTGTATGCCAGGAAGGAGTCCAACAGATGAAGCTTTTTCTCAGCATAAAAATTCAGTGATGAGGAATGCTTCATCTGTTGCATTCCTGTCTGTGATGCATCTGATGTTTCATTTCTAGAAAATGGCTGTTGGCATTGAAGTCTGTCTGATCTGGTAGGGGAAGTAGGGATGCTACAATTAGGTAGTGATAAGAAAAATATATTCTGCAGTTGTTGAGTGGCCTTTTAATCTGTTTTTCATATGATCCAGGCGTAACCCTGCACACTTTTGTTAATTGTGAAGGTACCTGGTGTAGCAGTCTGACCTGGATAGCCCAGGCAAGCCTGATTTTGTCATCTTGGAAGCTAAGCAGGGTTGGCCTTGGTTGTTAGTAACTGGATGGGAGGAAGAGGAAGGGTCACTACACATAGATAGCCAATGGCAACCCACCTCTGTTAGTCTCTTGCCTTGAAAGCCCCAGCAGGGGTTGCCATAAATCAGCTATGACTTGACAGCACTGCCCACCACCACCTAGCACAGCATAGGGGCTGAGAATGAGCTCATATTTGAACCCGGAACCTCATAGATCACATCTCTGCTACAAACTCACTATAGGAAGCAAACTACTATGAGGATCAGGGCTCATTTTGAGGGGAAACACCTGACTCTTGGCCATTTTGGACCCCTTTTCAGCTTGGATTGGGGCCGAAACAGCCCGGATCAGGCCTCTGAGGGTTGGTGGATCACTCTCCCACTCAGCAGTGACCCGTTCCTGACCATTTTGGGCCCCTTTTTGGCCATTTTCAGCCCCTTTTTGCCATTTTGGGCCCAATTTCGGCCCTGAATGGCCAGGATTGGGTCCAAAACAGCCAGGATAGTTGATGTCAGGGTGTATGGCATATGCAAATCAGTTATGCTAATGACACGTTTCCGGTGATGGCAAGGGGCGTGGCATATGCTAATGAGTTATGCTAATGAGTTCCTCCAGCTCTTTTTCTACGAAATGACCCCTGATGAGGATGATAATACTGACCTACCTTGTAGGGTGGCTGTAAGGATGGCAACGAGATCATGCAGGGGTTGACATGGCTCTATAAATGCAAAGCCTTATTTAGGTAGAGGTACCTTGACAGAAAAAGGGAAGCATTTAAAAACATTTGTCTCCCATAAAACTTGTTTCATCCCTGATTTTAAAGTTGTATGCGGGAGACGCTGCAAACTCCTCTAGGCAATAGGAAGAGGCTTCTTGTTCTCTAGGCAATAGAAAGGGTCTTCTTGTTCTTATGCAGCCACCTGCCATAATGCAGCCATCTGACAAAATGGTCCCTTGGATGGGAGCTGGACATCCTTATATGTGTCTTCATTTCTTTATTTTATTTATCCCCCATCTTTCTCCCCAGTGGAGAACCAAAGCTGCTTAGTCGGTTCTCTTTTCCATTTATCCTCACAACTTTCCTGTGGGGTAGGTTAGGCTGATAGAGTGTGATTGACCCAGAGTTATCCACTGAACTTCAAATCTGAGTCTCCTAGATCCTGATCTGGCTCTCTAACCATTGCACCACACTGGCTTTCATGAAAGCAGGGCATACTAATACCCTGCACATCAACACAGTAGGATGATGTCCTTATATCATTAACATTCCCCAACTCGCCTGCCCCCCCCCCGCCCCGCAAAGGATTCAGCGTACATACAAATGCAACTGGAGCGCCACCTTGTGACATGATGAAAGCAATACACAGTATACAGGGCTTATGTCAAAGAACTTGTCACTTTGGAATTCCAGAAAAGCTGCTTTGTGGTCATCTTTTGACTGATACAGTTATATTCTTTGGTATCTTTCCACTGCTTGTTAATCATAATAAAGCACTCCTGAATATCACAGCGTAATTTTTCCAATACGTTTACAGGATAGCGGGACATCTTCACAGATACACAACAAGCCCAATGATTGCTTTTAAGTCCACTTCTTCTGGAGTAAAAATATGCAAGCTTAAATTACGCAGAGGGAGGGAAGGCAACATGGGATAGCCTGATCTCATCAACTCTTGGAAGCTAAGCAGGTTTGGTATTTGGATTGGGGGACCACCAAGGAAGACTCTGCCGAGGAAGGCAATGGCAAACCACTTCTGCTTCTCACTTGCCTTAAGGCAACCCAAACAAGGAGCTTTCAAGTCAGTTGCAACTTGATGGCACATTTGTACATAAATTATGCAAAAGCCT
The DNA here is from genome assembly GCF_028583425.1 of Eublepharis macularius. Lineage (NCBI taxonomy): Eukaryota > Metazoa > Chordata > Lepidosauria > Squamata > Eublepharidae > Eublepharis > Eublepharis macularius. The sequence continues at coordinate 23,249,766 of NC_072802.1, forward strand.
TTGCCAGGCAGCTTGCCCACCAAGATACTTAAGAATTACGGGAGTTGGGAGTTGTACCATTCCCCCACAAACAATCTTCTTCCTTGTGTACCATCATACGTTTATAGGAATTGTTCTGTCTTACCTCCAACCTTGGCTTCATCCTAGAAACTCCCCTCACCTTGTATACTTTTGGATGGGATTTCTGGGTTCAGTGGAAGATTCCTATCCATCAAGGACAGGATTTCAACCAAGCATTCTGAGATTCCTCCCCAGTCATTGTTGACCTAACCCAGAGGTGGATTGGGATGCTAAAAGAGCCCTGGAGCAGGCTGAACCAAGTGGCCCCTGCAGCTGTGCAGGGTCCACTTTGATCAGATCCAGGCCTTGGTGGTGGAGGCGGGGAGTGCAGGTGTCACCGTGGACTGCACGTCCAGCACTGCAGGGGTCACTCGGCTCCGCTTGCGCCTGGCTGCCAAGTGGCCCTTGAGGGCAACATCGCACTGGGAACTTTCCCAGTAAGTTAAAAGGCAAGTCCACTCTTAAAGGCTTTGCCTTGTTCTTTCCTTATCTCAAAGCAGCAACGTAAAAGGGACGGCCACCCCGTCTGGTCCCTTTTCAAGTGATCTTTGCAGTCTCTCGAGCCTCTGTTTCAGTTTCAGTTGTTGGAAGCTCCTCCGTTTTCAAGACTCTGCTGTGCAAAAGGCTGAATCTCCAGCGACGGCAGATGTTTGGCTAAGGATCAGTCCTGCCGCCTTGCCCACATCTTTTGTTTTCCAGGAAAGCAAAATGCTAAACAACATTAGACGGAACCGTTCCAATTGCAAGCTTTTTCTCTCTCTGGCAACCGGCAGGCCCTCCACTTTGCTCAGCACAGAGCAATTAGTGCTACATATTTCCAATATGAGGAAATGGTCAGCAGGCCCGTTTTTTGCTGCAGCGCCGAGAGGGAATGCCAGTGGCCATTCCTGCACAAGGACGTCAGGCTTCGCAGAACTGCAGCTGGACTTGTCTTTCTCTGTCAAGCCCAGCCCCTCCGCCTGGAAGCAGGTGGCCCAATGTCAGTCCCAAGGAAAGAGCTGAAGAATGCCCTTGCAAGACCTTGAGGAGCGGCCACATGTTCCAGAAGTCTCCCTGACCCTGCAGGTTGTGCTGGGGACCACCGCATAGCATATCCTGCTGGGAATGACACTCTTGCCAGATCAGCAGGTACACAACTTGCAGATATCTCTGACTCAAAGCTTTTATCACTGTCCTCTTACAGTAAGCAATACCAGGGGCGCTGCGTGCACCATTACTGGCTTTGAAGCAGGCTCAGCCCCTGCTAGGGGTGCCAACTTTTCAGCTAGCTGTTCATTTGGCAGCAGCTGGATATGCAGATGTTAGCAGGCAACTGTGTGCATTTTGGCACTATGAAAAGCTTTGGCTGCTGATTTCTGCAGATCGAGCTCCTGTTAAAAGCACAGGAGCAAGCCCATGTATTCCATTTGGTCAGTTGGCAACCCAAGCCACAGCTAAGGCACCTGAGGCATGGATCCTCCTCTAAAAGAGAACATTGGTGGCTCTGTCGTTGGTGGCTCTATGCATGATCAGGTCTGCATGTGTGTTCTCGAAGAGGCTGTGATGCATCCGGTGAGCCGTGAAAATTGAGCAAGTGACAGAGCAGTGAAGAAGGCAAGCTGGCTTAGCTTGAGGCTAGCAGTCAGGAAGGAGCTGGGAAAGCGGCTGTGCAAGAATCAGTTTCTCTTCGAACGAATTTTTGACCAGGGAGGGAGGGGGGTGTTTCAACAGAAGCAGTTGCTGTACATCCTCGGGTCAAACCATTGTTTTGTCAAGCCCTGTCCTGTCAACTATGACTGGTGATAGTTTTCCAAGGGCCGATTCCAGACGACTAACCTGAAGGCGCTGCATGCTGCCATGTTCCGGATCGCGACGGGGAAAACGCGAAATATCACGTTTTCTCGCACGATGTCGCGCCAAACTCGCGCGAGAAAACGCGATATTTCGTGTTTTCCCCATCGCGATCCGGAACATGGCGGCATGCAGCGCCTTCAGGTTAGTCGTCTGGAATCAGCCCAAAGACCTTTTCAGCACGGCTGTCTGGCATCCGTTTTAAGTGGAGATGCCAAGGGCTGAACATGGGACCTTCTACATGTAAAGTATGCACTGTGCCACTATGTCATGGTTCCTGCCAATGCTTTTGAAGGTCTGAGAAGGGTAAGAGTCGTGGCATGGCTGTGATAACAATAAGTATATTCAGTTCTCCTGGAGCATTCGATAAAGCAAGCTCAGTTAGACCTTGCTAGGGGGCTGCCTTAGACAGCGCTTCATCAGGAACGGAAGCAGGTGCAGCACCCTGAGAGTCTGCTTCCACATGGGAGCATGAAAATGTGTCCTTGCCACAGCATCAAGCAGCACTGGAACGGGAGGGAATTTATTTCTTATTTTACACCATTTATACCCCACGTTTCTGCCCTCATCAGGACCACCAAAGTGGCTAACGAATTAAAACATGCATAATAATAGCATCTTAAAAACCATTAAAACTGGCAAAAACTAAAATGCATCTAAAACATAAAAACAATTAAGACACTGGGCAGGGAGGGGGGCTTCACTGAGGGAACACCAAATGAAACAAAAAAGTCTGTACCCTCTGGCGGAAGATGGCAACAGAAGAGAACAGGTGAGTCTCTCTCAGGAGAGAATTCAAGAGTTTTGTTGCCACAACTGAAAGGGCTCTCCCCCGAGTAGTCACCCCCCTAAACTCAGAAGAAAGGAGCACCCAAAGCAGGGTCTCCAAAGATGACTGTATTTACTCAGCTATTTATACCCTGCTTACCTCCTCAATGGTACCCAAAGCAACTTAAAATGTTGTTCTCCCTTCCTCAGTTTTAGTCTCAAAACAATCCTGTGGGGTCAGTTAGGCTGAGAGAGGGACTGGCCCAAGGTCACCTGACAAGCCTCCATGGCAAAGTGAGGACTTGAACCTGGGTCTTCCAGCTCCTAGTCTGCCACTCTGACCACTATGTGACACTGGCGCCGTGCTGGCATTGTACCACAACAGCATCTACACACACACTCGTTCTTGTGTCTCTCGTTGCTGCTGCCACTCTCATTAATTTTCACCCAGTTGTGCCTGAGCAAAAGCACAAGCATGATGACAATTGCACTAGGACCCCCTTGCGGACCTTTCCCTACAGAGCTACCTACAGCATGGCTGAGCAGGAAGGGAAATAAAGCCCTTTAAAGGGCTAACATGGATCACTGCAGGGGAGCAGATGGAATGGAGGGGAGAATAATTAGAGGGCCTTATACCATGAGAGAGAGAGAAAATGAAATATATTAGGTATCCCCAGGGCTTTTTTTCTGGGAAAAGAGGTGGTGGAACTCAGTGGGTTTCCCTTGGAGAAAATGGTCACATGGCTGGGAGCCCCGCCCCCTGATCTCCAGGCAGAGGGGAGTTTAGATTGCCTTCCATGCCAGTCAAAACTCCCCTCTGTCTGGAGATCAGGGGGCGGGGCCACCAGCCATGTGACCATTTTCAAGAGGTTCCGGAACTCCGTTCCACCGCATTCCCCCTGAAAAAAAGCCCTGCTGCTCACACATGGTTCCTGCTGTTAAAAAATAAGAGAGCCCAAATGGCCTCAGAATGCCTCTGCAGGAAAGAGGAGCTTCTCCTTACCCCCTCAAACCATTTCCCCATGTCATAATAACTCAGGAGGAGTCCCCCCCCCCGCTGTTTTTACTGCTCCATGTGCACAGAATACTCCACGTGGAGCAGAAAAATCAGGGGAAAAACCTCCCTCCCCTGCTATTTTGACAGGGGTAAATGGCTTGAGTGGAGAGGGAGGAGCCCCTCTGCAGAGGCATTCTGAGGCCATTTAGGGTCTCCTTTTATTTTCAGCAGCCATTCTCCAAAGCTTCTGTGTAGCTGCATGGAACTTGCGTTGGGTCTGGTAAAATCTGCACATCCATCTTGGCCCTAAATGAAGAAAGGAAAAGGAATTTTTTGGCTGCTGATTCATGTTATTTTTATTTTGGGATCAGCTATCATGTGGACTAGAGTAGGGCTGTTATCTGTAGTGGGTGTTGCTTATAGTTCTGTAGAAAACCACAATGTTCTATGAACCTGAGAGCAGTGTAACCGGAAATACCTTGAAATAAATAACCTTTTCAAAGTTGGTGAAGAATGAGACTAACAGTGCAGTCCTAAGCAGAGTTACACCCTTCGAAACCCCTTGAAGTCAATGGGTTTAAAAGGGTGTAATTCTGTTTAGGATTGTGCTGTAAGTGTCTTAGAATGCAGTCTGGCTTTTGATTGGATAAGCGAGCTATCTTGGCACTGTGCTAGAAGCGAAAGCAAGAGCCGAAAAAGATGATTAATTCTCTTTGGGCAGCAGAATGTCACAGAAAACCAGAGAACGGCTGACGGAAGCACTTCCAGGAATTTGTGCATGCCTTTTTGCACGTTAGCAAAGTCATAGGAGGCTTCCCGCAAGGAGGGAGAGAAGGAGCGTGCTGCTCCATGAGTGAGGATTGCTGTGTCTAGCAAGGATGAAATGGCACATTGCTGCCCTCTGATTGCAAGTGCCTTGGCATTGCCCACGGAAAGGAGAGCAGCTGACTCCCTTCTGCTTCCGAGAGGGACTATGGCCCATGGGCATAGTCAGCTCTGGTGTAATTTGAGTATTTATTACACTTACATAACCTTGGTGGGTCTTGGCACTCTACGCCAGCTGCCTTCATGAACAGCAAGTCGAGTGAAATCTCTTGCTGTTGAATGTCAATTTGCAAAGGGCTGGGAAGGGACTTGAGAGCAGAGGTGCCTGCTCTCCCTGCTGCTATACAAGCAGCAAAGAGGGAGGAGTCAATACAGCAGCATGTACCATTCATAGGAGCCAATGGCAGGCTGCTGGTGCAGTTCTCATGGTAACAGCATCCCTGAGGATGCTCGAGCAAGATTGTTCCCTTTTGCCCATCGAGATGTAAGTTGCAATCCTAGCATTATTGTCAGTGCTGGGCTCATTTTTGCCAATTCTTCCCTAAAATTACGTGTTTGGCAGGTTCAGGCCCTGCTACAGCATAGCCTTTAAAACACTTGAGTTTTGCAAACCTGGCAGCTGCCTATCCCCGAGCTCCAACTGAGAGTAAGAATGCTCTGCTATTGATACTCTTGTAGCCCAGTCAGCAAAACTCAAGTGCTCCAATCTGCCCCCCATTTATTGGAATTTTACCAATTAAGATATATGCATGGTGTGTGTGTGTCATCAAGTCACAGCCAATTCATGGCAACCCGATAGGGTTTTCAAGGCAAGAGATGTTCAGAGGTGCTTTGCCAACTTCTTCAGTGGTCCCATCCAAATACTGACCAGAGCTGACCCAGCTTATCTTCCAGGATCTGATAAGATCAGCCTAGCCTGGGTCATCCAGGTCAGGGCACAAAATAAGGTACACACGAGAATACTAACCCAGTAGAAATGATGGATTAAACTACAGGCAGAGATGATGGGGGCGTGGGAAATGGGAATTAGATTGTTGTGTACATTTAATGTGAAGCTTTAAGCTAACGAGTATCAAAAAGGAGAAACCACATCCCAACAAGAAGGCCCTGCCTGGAGGTTGGCAATGGGAGCCTTATGTTGGGAGTAGCTATACCTATATTGAAGTAAACTATACTGGAGTCTTAGGGTTGCCAATAGTGGCTTGGGAGATTCCTGGAGATTTAAGGGTGAGTCTGTCCTCCAAAGCAGCCATTTCCTCCAGGGGAACTGATCTTTGTAGTCTGGTGTTCAGTTGCAATTGATGGAGAATTCCAGGCCCCACCTTGAACCCTAAGGATTATCTTTGCTGGAATACACTTCTTACCAGGGCTTTTTTTCAGCTGGAATGCGGTGGAACGGAGTTCCGGAACCTCTTGAAAATGGTGACATGGCTGGTGGCCCCGCCCCCTGATCTCCAGACAGAGGGGAGTTTAGATTGCCGGCGCGGAAGGCAATCTCAACTCCCCTCTGTCTGGAGATCAGGGGGCGGGGCCACCAGCCATGTCACCATTTTCTCCAGGGCAACCCACTGAGTTCCACCACCTCTTTTCCCAGAAAAAAAGCCCTGCTTCTTACACATATTTTGTGGGAGGAAAGTACATATCTAATTTTTTTTAAGTATATCACCTGTTCCAGATTTTAGGACTTTAGGTCATATGGAAGCTACTTTGCAATTTCAAAACCTTTGCAATTAGCACCTTTAATATATAATAAATGTATATATTTAATACTTCAATAATATATAAAACACCATAACATGAAACACCAAAAGAGTGTGGTGGAAACTGAGTTCTAATAAGACCGGTATGTCAGTGAACTGTGAAGAAATGTGAGCTATTCCTGCCCGGGCAAATGTACAGTCTGTGCTAAAGAGTTGTGAACCCCATCATCATTGTTGCTCATTAGATTAAACAGATTCTCTGAAATGGCATTTCCAGAATGTATTATTCAACAATTGCTTCATACTCCATAACCCTTATTGTAGTACGATCCTTCTCCTTACACTCTTTTACTTTAGGCTGTTTAATTTTTTAAAAAAATCTGGGGAGACTACCACTAACATCCTCTTTTAAGTTTTAGGGCATTAAAGGCTAATTCCTTCTGTTTATCTTCCACTCCTCTTAAGTGACTGCAGATTTGTTGAAATCAATTTGTCATCTGAATCTATGAACCAGTTGAGCCAGAGTATATTGGGGGGACAACATCTTTCCCAGCTTGAGTATAACAGGTGCCCAAGATCATAAACCTTCCGCCTCCTAGTAATTTCCTGTAATCTCCCTCTCCCACTGGCTGTTTTTGACATGTATCCCTCTCCCAAGTCAGACTCTTGAAACAGTAAAGAAACTTAGAAAGGAGAGGGGGAGAGGAAATGGCAGGCAACATTTTCAGAAAGAAAATCAGTAGGCGTGGGACAGTTTACGTCCCCCTCTCCTGCCTGCCAGTTTTCCCCTACCAGTGCCCCTACCTCACCCGCATTAATATTACATCAACACATCTGGGTTTGGAAGTACTTATTTGCCAAGATACCGTGTGGCTCCTCCCTTTTAGATGTTTTGGGCATTAAATAAACTACTGAGTTAGCGTCTCTTTTCATTTCTTTCATTCTTTTGGCTTGATAATATAAAAAGCACCAGAAGACGTTCCAAAGACAACAGAATTTCTGCTGTCTAATGGTAATGTTTGGACTTTGTATCAACATCACGTGTCCTCTTTGTCTGTTTGCTTTATCTTGGGGAAGAAGTTGATCTCCAGGGCACAGAGAGTGATAGGATCTGGAAAGCTCACTGGGCTTGCCTACTGGAAACCCAGCCGTCCATCAAAGCAGCGTCCTTGGCCCTGACTGATATTTTAATCCTTCTTCACAAATCTCCAACCTGAAAAAGGCATGGTCTACTTCTCTTGCATCTTGGGGTTCTGGATTTTTCTTCTTCACGGTAAGCATGCTTGGAGAGTGACAGAAATTCTTCCCTGGAATGTTGAAACGGGAAGGAAAGTCTTGCCTGCTTGACCAAGCTAGTTTTAATGCCCACATTTGCGTGGTGAGTATAGGGGGCTGATTGGGCTGGCATCCATTTGGCACATGATATAACAATTGTGGGGTTGCTGAACCAGCTGTCCAACTCACACCTGAACACGTATTAATCTTGCCTGCCATTTAGCCTCCCTTCAGAGCCTTTGCAGCGCTGGCAATGCAGCCCCTTCTGCAGCTGGAACAAGTGACAAAGCCTTGTTTGTATTGGCTCCCAGGTTCAGGGCAGAATGACATATTACCATATGGCTGACAATCACATGGTTATCTCACAATGGTAATGCAGGGGAACATTTATAGGGGAAAGTTGTTGGGAAACAGAGTGGCTGTTAAAGTACTGATCAAAGCAAAAGCCAACAGCTTATCTACTGTCTAAATCAAATATCTGTAGCTCTGTGTAGGTGTTGTGTTTTCAAATCTGACCCAAGATTAATTAGTGAACATTTCTAATTCTGATGGTATATAAATAAAACCAGCTCACCTTCTCTTCTGTAAGAACAGCCCAGAGGTGTTTGCAATTAAAATAAGGCTCAATCTCCACAATAAGTTTAAATAGAGTTTATGTATCCGTTTCCAGAGGGAAGACAGCATAGCATAGCCAGATATCACCAGATATCAGAAGCTAAGTAAGGTAGGGCAACCACCACCGAGGAAGACTCTGCAGAGGAAGGCACTGGTAAACCACCTCTGCTTCTCACTTGCCTTGAACGCCCCAGCAGAGGTCTCCATAGGTCAATTGCTACTTGATTGCTACTTGATTTTGCACACAATTGCGCACGTGCACAAACACACAGATTTTGAGAATTCTGGAAGAAGTATCATTTGCTTTGGGGTTTGGACACAGAACCTGGGGCCAGCACCACCACCAGACTCTTGGCTGTCTAGCTTCAGAGAAAGCAGCGCCCTCCTCAAGAAGTATGCCTTGCCTAAAAAGACTCAAATGAAGTTGCTGGAATCAGCTGACTGAAGGGTCCAATAAGATCTAGCCTGGAAGTATAAAGCTGCTGCCTCTAGACTAAACACTCCAGTCTGAACAACTTGCTTGCCATTACTGAGAACACTTTATGTGGCTGGGTCTTCGCCATCTCCTTGGGCTGACTTACTGCCATTGGCTTCTTGCTTAATCTTGACCACATTTCTGCTTAAAGAACTACCTTTCATGTCTTGTGGCTTCGAGCCTGGCCTGACATTGTTTCTGAATGCCACCTGTTTCTGATCTTTTTGATGAGATTTGGACTTCTCCATCTGAACTATCTTTCAACTTGACCGGCCTCCTACCAGGTGTGGGGGAGCATCGCCCCCCAGATTGTTGTCATCTGATAGCTGGCCACCATGCCCCACGAATGCGTTTTAAAGCTTGGGTGATGTGTAACATGGGCGCAACTGTCCGGTTTAGACTTTGACTGATATGTTGTAATCTAATTTACGCAACTTGTTTTTATGGTATTTATTGCCGCCTGTGATCTGCTCTGAGCCCGCTTGCAGGGAGAGCAGAATATAAATTGAATTAAATAAATAAATAAATAAAGTGCCACAGAGATCCCTAGCCTAGCCCTTTGCAGGACTGCAATTCCCACGGTTCTCTGAGAAGATGGCGTTACTATTCAGTCACTTAAAATCTATAATGTGGATAGGTCTTCAGTGAGTTTTGACTGCCATAAATGAGAACAAACTGACAGAGTAATGTCTAGCCTCTGCCTCTTCTGCTTTGCCACTTTTGGGCATAGGGTTGCCAGCTCCAGGTTGGGAAATTCCTGGAGATTTGGGGGGGGGGGTTTGAAGCCTAGAGAGGGTGAGGTTTGGGGAAGGGAAGGACCTCAGCTGGGTATAATGCCATACACTCCACCCTCCAAAGCAGCCATTTTCTCCAGGGGAATTGATTTACACCAACTGGAGATCAGTCATAATTCCAGGAGATCTCTAGTTGCCACCTGGAGGCTGGCAACCCTATTTGGGCACCTCCCCCCACCCAAGTGCCTTATCCCGGATGCTATTGTAGATAGACTATAGTCTGTCCCAGCAAGGTAATTCATAAGAAATCCCTTTCTTTCATCTGGTTTCAGTTTTGACCTGGTGTGACAGTTAGCTGCAGACATTTCTGTAGGTCTATACAGTAGCTATCAATATGTACAGGAATACATAATTGTTGGTGCATGCAATTTGCCGTTAAAAAAAACCCTCAATAATGATTTGATACGAATTGTAGCTCGGTAACAAGAAATTTTCAGCACGCTCATCAAACTACCAGTCGTAGGATCCCTGAAGGAAAGCCATGACAGATAAATGGGCAGGATCCACATCCCTGTAGACAGCTCAAAGACCTTGTGTAGCCTGCAAACTGTTGCACAAGCTTTAGGCAAATATTCTGTGATTCGTGGTGATGTTTTTGCACAACGGAAAGGTTGTGGAGAGAGGTATTTTGGATTTGCACTTCCTACAAATCAACATTTACCCAGCTAGCTTCCTTCCTCTTGTAAAAATATCCATCTCTGTTGTGGATGATATAATCAGGGTTTGAGCCCAGAATGGCAGCATCATGTCCTAGTGCTACCCCGGCAGTGTACGCTTGCTGATCCTCACGGCAAAGAGGACTGGAGTTTTGTGGCCATATTTTTAGTCTTTTTTGAAGTTCACAAGGATAGGGCTGGACTCCCTTCAACACATGGAGCTGTCATTTATATAGAACACAAGAGACAACTCGCCAGCCCATATATTTCATGCAATTATGCTACAGGGCTTTTTTTCAGGGGGAACGCGGGGGAACGGAGTTCCGGCACCGCTTGAAAATGGTCGCATGGCTGGTGGCCCCGCCCCCTGATCTCCAGACAGAGGGGAGTTGAGATTGCCCTCCGTGCCGCTCAGAGGGCTCGGAGGGCAATCTCAACTCCCCTCTGTCTGGAGATCAGGGGGCGGGGCCACCAGCCATGTGACCATTTTCTCCGAGGGCAACCCACTGAGTTCCACCACCTCTTTTCCCAGAAAAAAAGCCCTGGGACGATTCCAGATGGGCACAAATAGAGCGAGTGCTTTCGCTTTTTCAGCGACCTCACTCGTAAAAACCCGCAATTTCCCGTCCCGGCTTACCTGTGGTCCATGGCGCTCAGTTGCGCTCTATAAGTGGATGGTGTGAATGCAGTATTGCGGGTTTGCACACTTCTGGACGCTTCGTCACCGCGGAGAGGCCCTCCCCTTTCCCTCCTTTCTTTGCCGGTCGGCCGGCAACAATATTCCCTTAATTTTTGTTTTTTTAAACCGGGCGCCATTTGCGCAGTCGCACGTTTGTGCACATCAAACTGCACAAATGCGCACAAATGCACAAACGCACAAAAGCGCACAAAAGTCTACGCTGCATATTCGCATACCTGCACGTTTGCGCATTTGCGCAAAACACGTAAAAAAAACCCTAAAAAAACCCCCCGAAATGCGAACCAATGAAAGCCCCCGACGTCAACTGTGACAGGGAGGAAACAACCAGTCCCGGGTACCTCAGTTGGCCGTGCGAACATCCGGAAGCGGGATGGCACGGCACGCTGCGAGACAAAGCGGATGGAGACGAAAGTGAACGCATGGCCGGTAAGCGATTATTTCCGCAGAAAAACTGCAATTTCTGGCCATCTGGAATCGGCCCTGGTTATACCTGTACTGTTAGGTGCAGAATAGACTTCTGCAGCATAAGAATCTGTTTTGTTTTACTTTAATCAAGTTTCTAGCCCCGGAAGTATGTAAACCTGATCTTAGAAGCTTGAGGGAGAAATTAGTAGGCTTTCTAGGGGCAGTGCTGGGAGGGGAAGCTTCCATACCTTCAATAACTACTTCCCCCTCTCCTTATGACACATGAACCTGCCTTATACTGAATCAGGCCACTGGTCCTTTGGGGTCCTTCAGTATTGTCTACTCAGACAGGCAATGGCTCTTCTGCAGAGTTTGTTCACATCACCTACCACCTGATCCTTTTAGCAGGGGATTGAACCTGGGGCCTTCTGCGTGCTAAGCAGACGCTAGGCAGAGGGCCTACCAACAACCAGAGATTCTTGGCTCACCACCACCCACACCTACCAGAAATGACAGATCACACACACACACCCACACACACACACGCCCAGGTTCTTGCAATATTGCAGAGGACTCCAGGACAATCTCCCTACAAGTGTAAGAGGTTGCTTAGATAGATAGTGGAGCATGACTCATTTGCGCTGGCACCAACAAAGGTAAAGAAATTATGCTCTACCCCCTCCTTTAGGAGGTAGGGGGGGTGAAGGGCACACTTGGGTGGGCACCTTGGGCAATGCCTGCAGCTAGCTGTGGAAATCCTATAAAATGCCAGGCTGTGTTAATGATCGCTGTATCTAATACTGGAACAAGTGGTTCAAACCAATTTTAAAAACAGGAAACCCAGGCTGCCCACAGATAAGGAAGGGGTTTCTACATTTCTAGGGAACTCCCCAGAGATGCCAAAAATATGATTTGCTACATTTACCAAAACATAGAAAACTCCAAAAATGGCCTAATGTGGACTGAGCATGCTCCAGGAGGCCCACAATATTGTGAACTATTGAGGGGTCTGTTTAAGGGGAGAAAGAGGAGAGGGTAAATTAAGTGCTTGAGGGTTTATAGAATTGTGAAGACTGGGGTAAATTTTCAAAATTGTTTCTCACAACCACCCAGTAAAAAGAGACCTGATACTGTCAAACAAATGGTTTCGATCAGGGCTTTTTTTCTTGGAAAAGAGGTGGTGCAAATCTCAAGCGGCAAGCCGCTTTGAGATTCGGGTATTTAAACGCTTCAGTATGCTCCTTAACGATTCAGGAATCTTTACAGAGTACACCAAAGCTCAAAGCAGCGCTTTTCTTGCTATTGGCAAATGGCAATAAAAGTGTTGCTTTCAAAAGCCAGCTGCTTTTCAGCTGACAGGAGGGAAATCCCCCTCTTGTCAGCTAGAAAAAGCTGCAGGCTTTGAAAACAGCAACAGTTTTTTTCTTGCATGGCAAGAAAAATGTTACTGTTTTCAAATGCCCCTGCTTTTTTCTGCTGAGGGGGGAGGAGGAGGGAGTCCCTCCTCCCTTTCCTCTCAGCTGAAAAAACTGCTGGCATTTTAAAACAGCATTTTTCAGCTGATGGGAGGGGAATCCTCCTCAGTGGAAAAAAACTGCCGGCTTTGCAAGAAAAGTATTGCTGTTTTCAAATGCCCCTACTTTTTTCTGCTGAGGGGGGAGGAGGAGGGGTCCCTCCTCCCTTTCCTCTCAGCTGAAAAAACTGCTGGCATTTTAAAACACCATTTTTCAGCTGATGGGAGGGGAATCCTCCTCAGTGGAAAAAAATTGCTGGCTTTGAAAGCAGCAACACTTTTCTTGCAAGAAAAGTATTGCTGCTTTCAAATGTCCCGCTGCTTTTTTCAGCTGAGAGGAGGATGAGGAGAGAAACCCTCCTCCCTCTCCCCTCCACTGAAAAAGCTGCCAGAATTTTAAAACAGTTTTTCAGCTGATGAGAGGGTAATCATCCTTCTGTTGGTGGAAAAAAACCTGCCAGCTTTGAAAGCAGCAACACTTAGGCTGATTGGGGAGGAAAGGGGCAGGGCCACTGGATGTGTGATTACTTTCAAGAGGTGCCAGAACGCTGTTCCACAGTGTTCCAGCTGAAAAACAATCCCTGGTCTCGATGAACATATGTAGTTGCCCTATGCCATTTCAGATAATTGATTCATCTATTGCAGTATTCTACTTAGAGGGCAGTAGTCGTCCAGGATTTCAGGGATATTAAGATCGTTTTTGAGACCAGTTGCCCAAGATTCTTTTACGCAGAGATGAGAGGGCCTTAATCTGTGACTTTTATGTGTGTCAGCCATGCACTCTTCCTAGGGTTGGCAGCCTCCAGGTGGGGTCCGGAGATCTCTCAGAATTACGACTGATCTTTAGGCTACAGTAGTGTTGCCAGCCTCCAGGTGGTAGCTGGAGATTTCCCAGAATTACAACTGATCTCCAGATGACAGAGATCAGTTCCCTCTGAGAAAATAGTAAAAAATCCAGTAGCACTTTTAAGACTAACCAACTTTATTGAGGCATAAACTTTGGAGAACCACAGCGCTCTTTGTCAGATGCCAGAAGAGAGCTGTGGTTCTCCAAAGCTTATGCCTCAATAACGTTGGTTAGTCTTAAAGGTGCTACTGGACTTTTTACTATTTTGCAACTACAGACTAACATGGCTAACTCTTCTGGATCTATGACGCTGGAGAAAATGGCTGCCTTGAAAGGTGGACTGTATGGCAGCTGAAGTCACTCCCCTCCCCAAACCCCGCCCTATCCAGGCTCCACCCCCAAATCTCCAGGAATTTCCCAACCAAGAGCTGCCAACCCCAGGCTACAGGGATCTGTTCCCCTGAAGAAAATGGCTGGTCTCTATGGGGTGTATGGCATTCTATCCTGTTGAGGTCCCTCCCCTCCCCAAACCTCATTTTTCCCCAGGCTTCATCTGTCATGATGACCCCCTCTGACCAGCCCAGTGACTCTGACTCAGGGTGCTCAGAGGAAGAGCCTGAGGAGCCAAGGCCAGGGAACCAGGAGGGCTGGCAGGATCAGGGAGGGCCTGACGCTGCAGAGGCACCTGCTGACCATGCTCCAGTGGTGCCAGAGGCCACTCTGCCAGAGCCTGCAAGAGATACCTTGCCACTAGCTTCAGAGATAGCTGCCAAATCTCCTCCAGGCAGGATGCAAAGCCAAGCCCAACTCCCCTCAGGACCTGCTCCCACTTCACAAGAGTGGCAGCAGCAGAAGTCCCAGGCCGTAGTAGTATAAAGGAGGCAAAGTGCCAGGCTGACTGTGGGCAATCCCATCCTGGATCCAGATAGGGTTGCCAGGTTCCCTTACCCTCCTGGCAGGAGAGGGGAGACCCAGCACTCACCTTTTCAGTGCTCAGGGATAAAGTACGTGCATGGCATCCCATGGGCACAATGATGTCACTTCTGGGAAGTGAATAGGGTTGCCAGCTCCAAGTTGGGAAATTCCTGGAGATCTGGGGAATGAAACCTGGAGAAAGTGGGGTTTGGGGAGGGAAAGCACCTTGGCATGGCATAATTCCATAGAGTCCACCCCCCCAAAGCAGCCATTTTCTCCAGATGAACTGATCTCTGTGGCCTGGAGACCAGTTGTAATTCCAGGAGATCTCCAGCCACTACCTGGAGGCTGGCAACCCTAGAAGTGAAGTTATCGCACAAGGCTGGGGAGCATGCGCGCACTTTGCTGCGGGACAATTTGGGCCCCAAACCGGACCCATTCGGCTTGTTGGGGCCCAAATCAACCCACTGCAAAGCACGGGAGTGCTCTCGGGGCAGCGTGATGATGTCAGTGACGTTGCACCAGCCCTGGGAGTGTGCCAGGGAGATCCCGTTCCCCACCTTTCCTCCTTCTGGCCAGGTAAGCGGTGGTGGGGGCAAATGGTGGGAGCAGGAGATCCCTGCCCCCACCAGGAGAATGGGATCCCTAGATCCAGAACAGGGCACTCTTCGCAGGATCCCAGACAAAGCCCACCCAGCCTAGTCTCAGGAGCCTCAGTGCCTGCCAGCAAGTACAGTTGAGCCTGATTACCAACCAGCCTATTTAGGCTAAGGTTTGAGAAGGCTGCCTTGCTGGACCTACCAGTCCACTGGTCACAAATCCTGTGCTCCAGATCCAACGTCTCACCTCCAGCTCCAGTAGAGTCTCCCAAGTCTATCCAACCTGGCCTGAGGCCTTACTCGAGAGGAGACCAGGCCTGTTTACAGAGGGCAGGATACCTCCCCCCCCCTCATCTTCAGGCATTTCTCAACCTTGAGCTGGCAACCCTTGAGCATGGCCCCTCCTTAGATTCAATTCATTTATAATACAGTTAATTTGTACATATTTTGACCTGATAGATATCCTGAAAACAGGAGATGCTGCTGACCAATCTAAGCATGCTTACTTGTTGGTAACCCTGGCCGTTTTCACACGTCTTACTTTTTGCCGGCACATCACAGAAGACAGTGTCTTCGCGTGCGAAATCGCACCAGGAAGACGCTGTTATCGTGCGAAATCACACGAGAAGATGCTGTCTTCTGCGATAACAGCATCTTCCTGGCACGATTTTGCGCGCAAAGACGCTGTCTTCCAAGATGTGCCCCTGTTGAATTCAGTGGGCCAGTGTGTGCGCGTTTAGGACTTGAGCTTTAAAAATACTAAAGGTGTGCTTTCATGGTCATAGTTACTCTTCTGTAACTAAACAAAATAAATAAATCCAGTGCAGAAACACAAACTAGCTACTGAAGCTTTCAAGGTCACTAGGTCAGTGTCAAAAGTGGTAATCTATGCTTGGTATGTCAAAAATTTGGCACAGTTTTTTAAGCAGCTAGCATCTGCAGACTCACTAGATGCCGCCCTCTTCCTTCTCCTGGCACCTAAGCCCGAATGCTTCAGGAGTGGCCTTCTTTTCCCCCTGGCCCTGCTCTGATATTTTCAATAGCAGAATTGCACAAGGAAATGAAGCAGGGCAAACTCTTCTTGGTATAGAGAAAAAAACTGACAAAGTAAACCCTCTCTGGTTAACTTCTTCCTATTACCAGGGTGTTGCTGGTGCAGGGCCAGGAACGCTGTGATCCTATACACAGTTACTGGAGAGCAAGCCCCATTGAACTCAACGAGCTTTGCTTCTGACTAGTAAACATGCATAGGATATAAGCTGATATCCCTATTCCCCCCTTCACTGCTGTTTCTTTCCCCTGGCTCGCTCCGGATAGGCTCTTCTCCTGCCTCTGGTTTGACCACATTCTCTAGTGCGGCAAACCTCTTTCCCTGATGATGTCAACCCCTACCGATTGCCAATAGGAAGAACGTGGCACATCTGGTGCCAATTCTGATTATTTGCTCACCATCATTGCTGAAGAACGGCTCGCATACTCCCACACAAAGCATGCCCTTTCCGGGAAGCCACCCACTGATGTCAACTGTTAAGCCAATAGAGTCAGTTCTGCCTTGGTTCCACTTTTAGCACAATCAGAAATCTCGTTAGGTTAAACCTCAGATGCTCGTACTAAAACCATACGTGCAGGAAGGCTGAAATGCGCCCTGCGTGGCCGTTAGTCATTTCAAAAAGCCAGTGAAAACTTTTTGTTTTCTGGGAGTGCATACCAACCATGGGAGGGGGCAGCAAGATGCTGTAAGTAGCACATATGAATTTACTCTCAGATAAGTATCTCGGGACCCCGCACCTGAGATCAGCCAGGTAGCCTTACACAGAGACATCAAGGTTGGATTAGAGTGATTTAAGACATATAAGTGATGGGTTTTGCAATTATTTGAGCTGGCTCACCCATGAATATTTATATACCACTCTTTTAGACAGATTAGTGGCCCACTCAGAGTGGTGAACAAGGTCAGTGTTGTTATTATCTCCACCATACAGCTTACCCAAGGCCACCTGCAGAGCTCATGGCAGTAGTGAGAGCCGAACCAACAGCGTGTTGCTTTGCAACTTAGCCAGTATGCTAATGGCTACAGCATCAGTTGGCGGTTTGGGTGCACGAATGAGTCATCACAGAGTTAGCATCAGAGGCCCAAGCTTTACATACAGCAGGATGAGGTGGATTGTACCACTTCAGAATGCAGTTGAGGGGATCCCTTTTTTAAAAAATGCTCTACCCATAACCTGGAGTGGTGTTGTTCATTTTGCAACCCACCTACCTCCAATTCTATAACTTCTCATTCTGGTGTATGTGGGGTTCACACGCCAGACAGAACATCCATGTCCAACTCAGATGCAATAGCTTTCAGGATGGGACAGTCAGTTCATAATCTTCAGTGGGAATTCAGGTGGGGTACTTCCATGTGTGAACCAGCCCATTGTTAATAGTGACTTGTCAAATGCTATATGTTAAATTTCAAATATCTTGGGGTGGTTAACAAGCCCTTCGCTGCTTTGTCCCCCCATCCAAGCAGGGTTTATGCATTTAAGGAGTTTCTGTCTTTCCTTTCTAGGCTATGTCACAGGATATTCCAAGCAAAGGACCTCGGAATCAGGAAGTGTCAGGAACTGCACAATCATGCCTCCGGTGAGTTCTTCAGCATGGCTGGAAGTAGGCAGGACCTACTGTGTATGTATGCCTGTGTGTATTTTCTGGACCACCAAATTGCTGATGGTCCATGGCAGCTCCTCCCAAAGAGATTGTGCCTGAGACCCAGCAAAGTGCAAGAAGTATACTAAGAACGTGCTAGACGTGTACTGAGAGCATGAACTAACTTGAAAGAAGCTAATAGAGGAACAGAGTGGATGGCTGACCTGTCCAGCCTCTATTCCTCCTGCACCCCGTGCTGTATTGCTCACGTGTTGTTGTCATTTTGTGATGTCAGCATCTGCCTCCTACGGTGACCAACACGAGCGAGCGACTGAGCACTCTGCGGCAGCTCATGCGCTCCCACAACATCACAGCTTACATCATTCCCTCCACGGATGCGCACATGGTAAGTCACATTAGTTCTTCTGTAATATGAAATGGGCTTCATCCTCACTATAGTAGAAGATGAAGAACATCCTCCTGGGGTTGTGAATCTTGCCTGTCTTTTTCTGTCCCGACAGACTTTGCCAAAAGAGCCAGCATTTCCCTTCCCTGGAGGTTCTCCAGAGTTTTAGGTGGAGCATATTTAGCATCATAAGAGCCTTTTAAACAGAAGGGTCTTACGCAGCTTCTGAAACTGAAAACAGGCATTTGGTGATAAAGCGGTTACATGGACAGTCTTTTAATGTCACTATCTTTGCTTAACATTCTGTTACCTGCCTTGAACTTGAGAGGAAAATATAAATATTTGACTATCAGGACTAATCAGTGGCCATGCTGTGTGAATTTTGCACTGTGCGAGCATAGAATGTGCTATTGCATATAGGATTAATCATTATAAGAATTTCAGCTTTTGTTTAGCTCCCATGTACCCCTACCATACCTACCCCTACCATTTTCAGCCCATAAAGCTGCAAAGATCACTTGCTAAAAGAGGATTTTCTTGAACATGGGGCATCGTATCCCTCAAACTTGTTCGGTTGTCCAATGACAAGCAGAAGTAATTTGCATATTTCTTGCATGATTTCTATCATTGGTGCTGGTCGTAGAATTCTGCTCTTTTGACAAATAATTTGGATTACTTTTCTGTTTCCCAGAGTGAGTACATTGCAGAACGGGACAAAAGGTTATCCTGGATGTCAGGCTTTACCGGATCATCAGGTGAGAATATTCTTTCCAGATCTGCCAGTCTTCTTCCCTCATCTACTTTGGCTCGCTTCCGAATCTCCTAGACCCATGGCTGAGGGCCAAGCTAGACATGCAGTTCCCTGCATGCAGCTTCACAGCAGCTTTGGGGAACAGCTCTTTAAAATAAAGGAGAGCCCAACGGCCTCAGAATGCTTCCCTGGGGGGGGGGGCTCCTCCCTCCCCCTTCAAGCTGTTTCCTCATGTTAAAAAATAGCAGGGGAGGAAGGTTTCCCCCCCTGCTTTTTTGCTCCACGTGGAGTATTCTGCACACATGGAGCAGTAAAAACGGGAGGAGGGGACTCCTCCTGTGCTATTTTGACATGGAGGAAAGGCTTGAGGGGGAGGGAGGGAGGAGCCCCTCCTCCCTCCACGGAGGCATTCATAGGGCCAAGCTACAAGTGACAAATGACACTTGAACGGCAAGTGAACAGACTCACGTGTGTTCCTCCCTGTTCACTTGCGCTCCACTTGTGCTCCACTTGATCAAGTGGAGCGCAAGTGGAGGGCAAGTGAACTGGGAGTCACTTGCCATTCAAGTGTCATTTGTCACTTGTAGCTTGGCCCTGAGGCTCTTTGGGTTCTCCTTTATTTTTTAACAGCCATTTACTTGTTAACTGCTGTATGGCTGCGGAAACCCAAGTCGAGTCTGGAGAATTCAGACCCGACTCTTTAAAAACCTGCAAGTCTCTTTAAAAACCTGCTCCAGAGGAGGACCTGGTCTTAGAAACAGGTTTGAATGCCAGGGCTGAATCCTAGAACAAGAGCATATCTGAGCATGTAGAGAATGCACTTCTCTTTCTGCACTGCAGGGCCCTGCCACTGCATCTTCTGGCTCTAGAGCTCAAATGTGGCTCCGTACAGAACAATCTGATTGTTTTTTTAAAAATGGAATGAACTCTTAAGTAAAGGTATATTGGAGGCATCACTGCTATGCTAGAATAACCAGTCTGTGAAGGGAATGGCAGACAACAATTTTTATGGGATGTAAGGGATTCTTAGAAATGCTTTACAAAAAGGGAAATGATAGAGAGGAACAGTCACACAGACTGTGCACTACAACCACCCTGCAAGGTGCTCCTGTGTGTCTTTATTACCTAATGAGACTTGGTGTGTTCCATTTCCTTGCAACAACCATTGTTTGGGCTGGTAAAACTTTATGGATTATTAATCAACAAGTCCATTATCAGTAATGTTGTATGGTATACAAATGGGGCTTTTCTCATACTGGCGCTTTGTTGCGCTCTTGTGCTGAACGTTGACTAGGCTGGCTCTGAATGGTGGCTATCCCCTGCTCCATTGGGTAATTATAGCTCACCTGCCCACTCACCAGTACTCTGGAGGTGGGGCCTCCAGCACTGGGCAACTCCACATTTTATGGCGCAAGCATGCTTGCTGTGAGTGCACCAGCATTTCCTTCAGCAAACAGATTTGTAAGCAGCAGAGGCACTCCTCTGTGTACATGCCTAAGGGCTTCAGAATTCCCAGCTACATGCATGCCCCTCCCAGTGGACATGTTTCCTGTGGGAAACACAGCATTGTGTTTTCTGTATAAAGTGAGAAGTTGTGGACACATGGCTGGTGGCCCCGCCCCCTGATCTCCAGACAGAAGGGAGTTTAGATTGCCGAGGGATCTAACAGAGATCTCCAGATCCCCTGTCTGGAGATCAGGTGGGGCCACCAGCCATGTGACCATTTTTACCGAGGGTGATTTAAACTTTAAAAAACTCCCCCCTTGTTCCAGCTGACCCAAAGTGACGTCATTGTGCAGTCCTGGGAGTGTGCACACACTTTGCACGTATGTGGTACTAGGGGCACCACCTCCCACCAGGAGTTGCCCCCTGTGCTGGCAACCCACTGAGTTCCACCACCTTTTTTCTCAGAAAAAAAGCCCTGCCCTGCCCTCCCCTACTCCCATCCCTGGCAGCCCCCCTAGCCCTTCCCCTTTTCCTGCTTCTTTTTCTCCTTCCGCCCACTAGCCAACATACCTTTATCTGCTGCTATGTTTACCTTTCCATCCACTTGGCAGCCTGTCTCCAGGAGAAGTCTGGCCCAGTTCCACAGTGGCTGCCAGCACCACTGGGATGTTTTGTGGGTAGTAAATCTCCAGTGGTTGCCACCATCCCTGCAATCTAAACTCCCCTCTGTCTGGAGATCCAGGGCGGGGCCACCAGCCATGTGATCATTTTCGCCAAGAGCGATTTAAACTTTTAAAAAGTCTCCCCTTGTTCCAGCTGACCCAAAGTGACATCATTGGTCCTGGGAACGTGTGCGCACTTTGCGCGCGCACATATTGTGCCAGGGGCACCACCTCCCGCCAAGAGTTGCCCCCTGTGCTGCCAACCCACTGAGTTCCACCACCTCTTTTCCCAGAAAAAAGGGCCCTGGTCATTCAGCAGACTCAAGGACTTGGGTGGTTTTCTGGAGCACCACTTAAATCTGGTTTTCCGCATCTGTAATTTGAGTGTCAAACCGCCATTGGCGGAAATGTGCATTTGGTTTAAAAATGGCTCTAATCCAGTCTCTGTTGGCATTAACAACAGTCCCAAGTGATGCACTCCACATTTTTTAAAAAAGCATTTATCTTATCAGTTGTGAAAATACTGTTAGGCTTTTTTGGAAACAGGATTTAATTAGAACCAGGACTCAAGTAGATTTAGCCCTGGAACCTAATTTCAGCAGAAAAGTCTGAGTGATAATAATTTGGCTTGTTCCTCTAAGCATGTGCAAAGTGCTGTTCCCTCCCCAGTGGGTAAACACATCCGACAAATGCATAGCTGAGACGGGGCCATTCACACTGAGGGACTAGTTTCTCAGTGATGCTTAGACTCCTCTCCTTTTAGAAATCAAGACCTGCTGACTCTTTCTACCCACCTGTCCTAGGGACTGGAGTGGTCACCCTGCAGAAGGCGGCCCTCTTCACTGACAGTCGCTACTGGATCCAGGCTGAACGCCAGATGGATTGCAACTGGGAGCTGCAGAAATTAGGTCAGTCGCCACCTTAAACTGTGCCTCTGTGCTGCTCTCCCTTCTGACCAAGTTGCACCACCCAGCAAGCCCATGTAAGTGTATTGCAGTGGGTTTGGAGGCCGGGCTGTAAAACAGGTTACCAGATGCAGTAGGAGTTCATGTGCCTTTAGCAGGTGTGCAGAGGCGAGTGTTTGGAGCAGGTGTACATCCTGCCGTATTGTGGTACTGCAGTAGTAAGAGAATTGGATCTTCCAGCATTCTCTCTTTGCAGCTATGAAAATTACAAAAGCTCTTTCTTCTGCATCTGGGGCTCCCAGTGGCAGGAATTGCTGAATGCTGTACTTTCCAGCCTACTACTGCTTTATTTTTAAAGCAAGCTTGTCTGGTGGCTTTGACAGAGTAGCAACAACAACTCGGGGGCCTATGAGAAATCAATTCAATTCAAATACCTTTAATGGCATACTATGAGAAATCATAGGTGGGGGGAACAGTTTGGACTCCCCATGCAGGATTCAGTAAACTCTCAGGTGCTTGAGCAGGTTGGTTTCTTCTGTCCCCCACTCCTTCCTTCTTTTAATTGACTGTGAGCGCTCCACGTATCTGTACTCCTGAAGCCTCTTTTGTCCTCATCACAGTGGAACTTTTTTCTGTTGTTTAATATGCAAAGTTATGCTTTTCTGCATACCTGGGAAGTAAACCTCTTCCTTGTCTGTAGGTGGCCCCATTATGCTGCTTTTGTGATAGGCATGAAGGCTTGGTGACGGGGCCGCAAGCATAGATGCCCTGACCTGGATGGCCCCTGGGGTCGCCATAAGTCAACGTGACGCATGCACACACATACCCGCACTTGCCCACGAACACAAGCAGAGACGACTTTAAAGTCGGGTTAGACAGATGCATGGAGGAAAGGCCCATCGGTGGCTACTCTCCAGGGTGACTGAAAGGAACCTCCCCTTTCAGAGGCAGCAAAGCTCCACGTCCCGGTGCTAGGAGGCAACATTGAGGGGAGGCCTTTGGGGTCTGTGCCCTGTTTGCTGACTGCCCAGGGCAACTTATGGGCAGCAGCATGAAATGGGAGGCTAGACCAGGTGAATTACTAGACTGATCCAGCAGGGCTCTCTCTTATGTTCTTTACTATTATATAGAGTGACAGTGTTGGGGCCCATGAAGAATCATGGGAGGGGCACAGTTTGTAATTCCCTCCCCCAATCTTTCCCCTCCAAGGATCTCTCAGGTTCTCTGAGTAGGCTACTTTCCTGCCCTCCCTTCTTTCTAGGGTTGCCAGGTCCAGGCTGGGAAATTCCTGGATATTTGGGGGGTGGAGCCTGAAGAGGGTGGGGTTGGGGAGGAGAAGGGCCTCAGAATGGTATAATGCCGTAGAGTCCACCCTCCAAAGCAGCCATTTTCTCCAGGTGAACTGATCTCTGTCACCTGGAGATCAGTTGTAATTCCAGGAGATCTCCAGCCATCACCTGGAGGCTGGCAACCCTACTTCTTTCCCTTTAACTTGAACTCATCTGCTGTGAACATTTCTCCCCTCTAAAGCACGCTCAGTCCTTTTCAAGTCATTTTGGGGCTTTCTTTGCCTTATGATAAATTTACCAGGTTTCTGTAAACCTGAGGATTCTCCCCTGGGTAAATATCAGCAGGCCAGAGAATGAAAGCGGGACCACAAGTGACGCCTGGCACAGGTTGGACACTTGCCAGCTTCCCTCAAGTTTTGATGGGAAATGTAGGCAGCTTGGCGGAATGTTGGACAAGTGACAGTTGAAAAGTCCATTGGACAGCAGTCGGAGAGCCAAGCTGCAAGACCAGGATGCCTACATTTCCCATCAAAACTTGAGGGAAGCTGACTAGTGTCCAACCTGTGTCAGGCGTCACTTGTGGTCCCGCTCTGAGATATTCCTTCTGCTGGGATCCCCTTATTTTGTTCTCCTATTGGGGTTTTTTTATTTCCTGTTGGTTAATTTACAAAGTCATGTTTTCCTGAATATCTGGGGAATCGCAGTGTGCAGAGATCCTAACCTCATCTGTGGATGTCAGCTAGTTTACAGCTAGATGTTGTAGTAGCAGGGCTCATTTTGAGGGGGAATGCGCAGGAACGCAGTTCCCCAAAGAGGTCACATGACAGGTGGCCCCGCCCACCTGACTCTCAGCCATTTTGGGCCCGTTTCAGCCTGGATTGGGGCCGAAACAGCCCGGATTGGGCCTCTGATGGGTGGTGGATCACTCTCCCGCTCAGCAGCGGCCCGATCCTGACCATTTTGGGCCCCTTTTCGACCATTTTCATCCCTTTTGCCATTTTGGGCCCAATTTTGGCCCTGAATGGCCAGGATTGGGTCCCAAACAGCCAAGATAGGTGATGTCAAGGGGTGTGGCATATGCACATCAGTTATGCCAATGACACACTTCCGGTGATGGCAAGGGGTGTGGCATATGCTAATGAGTCATGCTAATGAGTTCCTCCCGCTCTTTTTCTACAAAATGACCCCTGTGTAGTAGTGACAATACTTTTTGTCTATGTAACTTTTACAACAGTTCAATAGCAAGAGGCCTGTGTTGTTATTCCCCATTTTGTCAATGGGCAGCTGAGAGACAGCAGCTCGCCTAACCCGCCCAGAAATTTCTTGGTGAGAATTAAACCAGGGACTTTGGGTGAAGACAGAGATGTATGTAGCATGAGCAAAACCTCCGCTATGGATTTGTGCTAACCTCTTTTGATCATTCATACAAATTTCCAAACAATCCCACAAGCTGCCGTATAAACACATGGAACATCCCTACACTGAATCAGACTCTTGGTTCATCAGAGTCCGTAATGGCTACTCAGACCTGCAGTGGCTCTCCGGCTGAGGTCTTTTGCATCAACTACTTCCTGATCTTTAATGGGAGATGCCGGGGACTGAAGGTGCAACCTCCTATGTGCCAAGCAGGTTCTCCATCATTGATCCACAGCCGGATTGTTGTGTTTCCAAGAGAATACAGCTATACGGAGTGTTAACTGCCTGGCCCTTGTGGTAGCCACCTCCCCTGCTGTACCCAGAGCAATGCTTCTCGTTTTTCAAAAATTAACTTCAAAAAAAGGATAAACATGTTGGACACCTGAAAAAAGTCTTAAAATACCTAATACAGAGGGGCCGGGGCAAACCCCCATGTTTGGGTTGGAGTGGGGTATGAGTATCAGTAGAAGAGCAAAAGAAGGAAGAAACACAGCCCTGACACCTGACAGTTTTCTTTTTAAATTGTGTAAGCAGGGCTCATTTTGAGGGGGAACACGCAGGAACGCAGTTCCAGTAGTTCTCCAAAAAAGTCACATGACAGATGGCCCCGCCCACCTGATTTTTGGCCATTTTGGGCCCTTTTCAGCCTGGATTGGAGCTGAAACAGCCCGGATCAGGCCTCTGATGGGTGGTGGATCACTCTCCCGCTCAGCAGCAGCCCAATACTGACCATTTTGGGCCCCTTTTTGGCCATTTCCAGCCCCTTTTTGCCATTTTGGGCCCAATTTCAGCCCTGAATGGCCAGGATTGGGTCCAAAACAGCCAGGATAGGGGATGTCAGGGGGTGGGGCATATGCAAATCAGTTATGCTAATGACATGCTTCTGGTGATGTCAAGGGGTGTGGCATATGCTAATGAGTTATGCTAATGAGTTATGCTAATGAGTTCCCGCAGCATTTTTTCTACAAAATGATCCTTGTGTGTAAGTATCGTAACTACTGATTCGAGAGAGATACTGCTGGATGCTGTGACCTCTGCCAGGATGGTGTTTGTGCATTATTGGAAACAACTGACGTTGCCTGGCAAATTGGAATGGTTCTTAAAGATGTGGGAACTGGAATCAATAGTAAAACTAACAGCAATACAAAGTTCTAAGAATATTTTAGGTGATAACAATTGGCTGCATTTTTTAAAAAAGACTTATGCTGTTAGAAATGATCAAGTGGGGACCCCATGAGAATCATGGGGGGGGGGGGTTTGTAGGGAGCCACATCAGGCTACCCCACCATCACTGCCAGGTTTCCTGTCCTGCCCCTATCCAGCCCCCCAAACTAAATCACTCTCCTCCTACCTGTTGCCCATGAAGCTCCAGGCTAACCCCGCTATCTCCACGGCCACCTTGGCCTGGCTGAGGGCACCACCACAGGCCAGAGGGCTCCAAGGCAAGGCATCCTCCAGGCCCAGCAGCCTCAGCAATCCTGCAGGAGGCAGGCCAGGGAAGCCCGGGTTGCCACTATCTCCAGGGAATCCGGGGTTGCCCCCTGCTGTTTGTGGTCTTTTGGCTGCCAGAGAGAAGGCGGTTGTGGTGGCATTGCCTCCTAGGGTTGCCAGGTCCAGACTGGGAAATTCCTGGAGATTTGGGGGGTGGAGCCTGGAGAAGGTGAGATTTGGGGAGGGGAGGGGCCTCAAAATGATATAATGCCATAGAGTCCACCCTCTGAAACAGCCATTTTCTCCAGGTGAACTGATCTCTGTCACTTGGAGATCAGTTGTAATTCTGGGAGATCTCCAGCCACCACCTGGAGGCTGGCAACCCCATTGCCTCCCCTTCCCCCCAGCTCCAGTGCTCTGTTCACCTCTCTTCTCCCAGGCTCCTTAATTTTATCCAGTAGCGAAGCAGGGAGCTATGCCAGGCTGCCCTCTCCCAGTTGCCCAGCAACTTCCCCAATCCTCTTGTAGCTCTGCTGCCATTTCCAGAAACTCGCCTGGCCTGTCGGCCACCCTTCAGTCCAGCCACCTCAATGATTTGTCTGATAGAGGAGACGTAAGTAAGAGTGGAACTACAAGTGACAAAAGGCACAGGTTGGACCCTTGTCAGCTTCCCTCAAGTTTTGATGGGAAATGTAGGCGTCCTGGTCTTGCAGCTTGGCTCTCTGACTGCTGTCCAGTGGACTTTTCAACTGTCACTTGTCCAACATTCCACCAAGCTGCCTACATTTCCCACCAAAACTTGAGGGAAGCTGACAAGTGTCCAACCTGTGCCTTTTGTCACGTGGTTCCGCTCTAAGTTTTAAGCCCCCCCCCCCAGTTTTAAACCCCACAATGTATTTTTATAGGTTTTCCAGTTTCTAGGTTCCCCCAAGTTTGCAGAACCATCTGGCGTGTAGCCAAGTGCCCCCAGTTCTTGGATTTCGATATCCGCATGTCAGGGCTACTTGGCTGTTAGATATTTAACTGTGTTCATTCTCTTCCTTCATTTGTTTTTAATTTCTGAACCTGACATGCTCTTTGCTCTAGATACTGGTTCTGATTATGTATTGTTGCATTTTAATACATTCTTAAAAGAAAGAGCCAGAGGTTGCCCTGCACCAGAAAACATCCACTCATGCCTTCATCTTTCCTGTGGTTCATTCCCTTAGCCACTCTGTTACATCCCCTCAGCATCCAGCTGTTGCATCCAGTGGTATCAGAGCAAGCCACTGTGTCATGAGCCGCACAGCCCCCAGCCATCCCGTTGCTGATGTCTCCTTTCTCTTGCAGTTTGGATTTCATCTATTGGGGAGTGGATACTTAAGGAAGTTCCTGCTGGGGAGAACATTGGATTGGATCCCTACCTCATTTCCATTGGTAGGAAAAACCTCTTGAATGGGGTGGATTTGGAGAAGGGGGTTTTCCACAGCAAAGAGCCACACTCACTAATGCTTGTCTTGGTGTGTCCTGAGGACCTTGCCTTCTGTTTCCTGCCTTTCCTTTGGAAGGTCCTGTTGGGTGTTTGGTCCTCCTCTTTCTTTCCTATCTATGAGGGTTTTTATCCCGTCTTTCCACCAAAGAGCTCAGGAGGACCTGCTACGGGTTCTCCCTCTGTTTTATCCATACATCAAACCTGTAAGGTAAGCTAGGCTGTGAAAGAGACTGGCCCAAAGTCACTTGGTGAACTTCGTGGGAATTTGAACCATGGTTTCCCCAGTTCTAGTCTGTCAACCGTTATACCCCTCTGGCTAATCCCTTGCCCTGGGAATCGTAGAACAGCTGGGGTGTGACTTTCTGGACTTGCCTGCTTGATAATCTCTTTCCTCAGATGACTGGAAAAGCTACAATCAGGCCCTCCAGGATTCAGATAGGATCCCCATCCCCATAGACGGCAACCTAGTAGACCAGGTGTGGGGTGCACAGAGGCCTCCTCCACCCACCAGCAAGATCTACGCACTCCCAGACAACTTCACGGGTATGTTCTGACGTGATGAATGCCTCTTTCTTTGGCAGCATTGACCTGTTTTCAGTATAAGACTAGAGAAATGCAGAGAAGCCAGGAAGAGGCACCAAAACTTGGCTCGGACTAGCCTCTCTTCTCTTTTTCTTTTTGCCTTGGCCTAACTTTGAGCAGGTCACCTCTGTTGTGTACATTTCTTGCCCCCATCGGTTGTGTGCCCTGCCCTCTCTTCCTTTGTCTCTCATTCTGTTGCCTTTCTCCCCATCTCCATTGTCTAAATAGCGTTAGCTTCTCAGGGCAGGGACCTGAGATTTTCTTATGCGATTCAGCAATGCTCCATGGCCTTGTGAACCCAACTGATGGCTGAGATTGTCATCTGAGAGCCAAGCTACACATGACGAAAGACACTTGCCTGGCAAGTGGATTGAGTGGAGGGCAAGTGAACAGGGAGAAATACACTTGCCATTCAAGTGTCATTTGTCACTTGTAGCTTGGCCCTGAGACCCTGCTGTTGCTATCCCTTCTTCAAATGGGACATCTTTATGCTGGTAACCTAATTGTGGAACTGCCTCCCCAGGAACGCTTCTTGGACACAGAAATTGTTATTTTGTTGGTGCCAACCTAAAACTATCCTGTTCTCTTTTGTCTTTGGTAGCAAATAATACGAACGGTTTTATTATTCCAACTGCTATTTACTATGGTTGTCCAATATGTTTTGAAATTTAGGTTGTATTGTTTTAAGATGCTTATAAGGTGAGCTTTTGTGTTGTTTAAAATAAATTGTTAGCTGGTCAGTCTCAGTGGAAAGAAGGGGTAGGAAACTTTTAGATAAATTAAATAATGTGTGGTTTATTTCAACAGTCTCCTCATACCTAGATTGTGGTGATCATCTCTATGGTCCACATTCAGTATAAGAGAATTCCTACAAAAAGGGCATTTCTGGTTACAAATTACCCTCCTTGTTATGTAGATCATCTCACTGGATAATGGCAAAGATGTCTGTTTTGCCGAGCATGCACCAGTGCAAAAACAGTGATTAGCTTTCCAGCGCATGTAGCAAAATCATTGGCTCATTCACATATAATCTATGTGCAGGCTGCTTATGTAGAAAAGAAAACTTTGTGTAGAAATTTTGTCACTTTCAAAGCAGTTCTAACACCTTTGTGAATGCTGAGTGCTGTCCCCCCACAAAAATGTTTATCATGATGGTGCAACTGCTTTCAAAATTGTACATTAGACCATTATCAACAACGTTTTTGTTTGTGTGTATATTAGAAGCATTTATAGCCATCCTACAACAGATCCTCCGAATGGGTTCCAATAGGGTTAAAACAATATAAAACACAACAATGACACAGGTTAAAACAGCAGCCAGGCTCTTGGGCCCTTTAATTTCCAAATATAATTAAAAGAAAAAAATCACCAGCAACATTAAAGAAAGACATTAGTCAACAGGATAAATAACTAAAAAATAATACTCTCCATGCTTTCAGAACATGACCACAGCTTAAAATTACTTACAAAAACTGGCCATGATGTAAATGTCTTAAAGATTACCTTCTTCAACAGCTTGCAAAATATCAACAGGCCAGTTATTTTATTTATTATTATTATTATTATTATTATTATTATTATTATTATTATTATTATTTATCGTATTTATATTCCTCCCTCCCCGCAAGCAGGCTCAGGGCGGATAACAACATTAAAACATTTAAAACATTTCATAGTTTGATGTAGTGGTTAAGAGTGGCAGAACTCTAATCTGGAGAGCCGGGTTTGATTCTCCGCTTGAAGCCAGCTGAGTGGCCTTGGGTCAGTCACAGCTTCTTGGAGCTCTTTCAGCCTCACCCCCTTCACAGGGGAGGTGAGGATAATAACACACTTTGTAAACTGCTCTGAGTGGGCATTAAGTTGTCCTGAAGGATGGTAGGTATATAAATCGAATGTTGCTGTTGTTGTTGTTGTTATTATTGGGGATGAGCACTCCAGAGTTACAGTGTCTCTCGTTCATGGCCAGTGGCCACCCATCATATTTGAGACCTGAGGGGCACATGGAGGGGGCCTCAAATTATGATTTTAGTGCCCAAGCAGTTCTGTATAAGGGAAGAGGATCCTAGAGATACTGTGGCCTCAGACCATTTAGGGCTTTAAAGGTAGTGATTTGTATTCAGCCATTCACAGACTTTGAAGAACAGTTCTGTCCCACTTTTTCTCCTGCTCCAACTTACTGAACCTCCTGAAATTTTGTTCCTGGCTTCAGTAGACCCTTCAGAACAGCAGGGGGGGGCAAAGCAGGGGGGGCGAGGGCGGTCTGCAGTGGGAACAGGAATCAACAGAAATTGCTGCCCTCTCTTCTGCAAATGTTTGAAGAATTACATTGTAAGATACATGCCAATGACCAGAACTTTGAACTGGACCCAAAAATGGACTGGCAACCAGTGTAGACTGCACAGAGTAAGGCTAACATGCTCGTAGTAGTTCATTTCTACCAGCAATCCAGACCAGGTGATGTTTCCAAACACTTTTCAATGGCAATCTCAAGCATAATGTGTTAAAGTAGTTTAGTGTGGATCAGGGCTTTTTTTCAGCTGGAACGCGGTGGAACGGAGTTCCGGAACCTCTTGAAAATGGTCACATGGCTGGTGGCCCCGCCCCCTGATCTCCAGACAGAGGGGAGTTGAGATTGCCCTCCACGCTGCTGGAGCGGCGCGGAGGGCAATCTAAACTCCCCTCTGTCTGGTGATCAGGGGGTGGGGCCACCAGCCATGTGACCATTTTCTCCAAGGGCAACCCACTGAAAAAAAGCCCTGGTGTGGATGATGCTAAGACACAAGCAACCGCAGCTAGATCTGATCAGTCTGGAAAGGGGCATAGCTACCTGACCAGCCAAAGTTGATTCAAGACATTCTTGGTCACAGCATCCAACCAACCAGGAGATGCAGCAACATCCCCAAACTGTGGATCTGGGTTATCAAAGGAATTACAGACTCATCCAATAAATATGTACCACACATGTGCACAGTCAGTCAGGTGTCTGACCAGGATTCCTTAATCTACCCTGGGTCAAGCAGTGCAGACTTCTTGTCTAATTTGCTTCAAATGTACACCTGCAAGTGTGTTGCCGTTCCATTTGGTGCATGGAAGAAATCTAGCTATTCCTCAATGAACTCAGAGCATCATATAGTTCTCCCCTCACTTTGGCCTCACAACACCCCTGTGAAGTAGATTATGCTAAGAAAGAGCATCTGTCCCAAGGTCACCTTGTGGCTGAAGGGGGTCTGAATTCAGGTGTCCCACTTCCTAGTCTAACCCTCTAACCCCACTGGCTCTCTGTGACATTCAAAAGCTTGTGATCTTCTACCCCAATCTAATTTAACTCAGCCTACACTCTAACCTAGTCGCTTCCATCAGGTCCAGATTAAATTACTACTCTTTGTTTTTAAATCTCCTTGGTTCCCACTTATCTCTCTCTTCTTCTTATATGCTCTCTAGTTGTCTTCGCCCTGTCAGTACTTTCCCCTTGGCTAGATTTCAGATTACCTCCTGTTTCATAGCTTTCTTTCTTACTACGTCTTTTCTTTGGCAATCTCTGCCTCTCCACAACCCTATCTCTCCCTCCTTGCAAATGTTTAAACAGTCTCTGAAATCTTGTCTCTTCTCGTGAAACTTTGACCTCGAATCTCTGTCTCTCAATTCTCCTTTCCCCTTGATTTTTGATCCCTTCTGCTTTACAATCTGGTATGTTTTTTTGAATTTTTTTTTTAGACTGTAAGCTGGGTATTTTTTTTAACATTGCATCACTGTATAACATCTAGATTTAGGAAGGCTATAAATAATGGCTATTATCCCATGGAGGATTTCCACAGACAGAAGCAGGGGTGCTTTTTGTTGATCTTCCCTTCCTGCGCCAGGCTTCCAACTCCCCTCTCATGCTGTGCCTGGCGTCCTTAGTTGCCCAAGAGTGGTATGTTGAGAAGCCCTTTGCGTGGGAGCAGAAGGGCAAGAAGAGTGCATTTCATGAATGGAAATCCCTTCTGTCCACTGAAATCCTCCATAGGAACCAACCCCATCATATTCCATTATCTATCCTTCAAGATCCACATGGCAACCACTATCCACATGGGAGGCAAGTGAAAGAAAACCATGTAAGGTGCTCTCATCTATTGGAAGCCTCCCCCCTCCATCACTTTCTTTACCTTGTTTCAGGGAGCACCTGGCAGGAGAAGGTTTCCAATATCCTGAAACAGATGGAGAATCATATCAAGAAACCCACTGCAGTCTTGCTTTCTGGTCTGGAGGAAACGGCCTGTGAGTACTCTGTTAAGCTCTGTTGCGGCTCAGGTTGTTAGGCTGATAATGTTAAGTTGATAATGACTGGAGTTCAGTGGCAGAGCACGAGCTTCGCGTGTGTAAGGTCCCAGGTTAAATCATGTCATCCATTTTAGGGCTGGCCTAAAAAGACCTCTGCTAGTAACACTGCAGAGCCATTGCCAGTTAGGTGAGATAACACTGGGCTATGCACAGACCAATTGTCTGACTTCTTATAAAGCAGCTTCATATGTTATATGAAATGCTGTTCAGGGCACTGTAGCCCCACCCCCTCGGTGGGTAATCCTGTTTACCACCAGACACTAAGCTCCAATTTCACCGGAACTAATCTGCTATTTCCAACCTTGGCCGTTTCCACACTGCTTACCTTCATCCGGAACGCCACGGAACGTTGCGAAAAAACGCAGAAGATCGTGTCTTGTCGTGCGAGAAGACGCGCGAAGACGCGATCTTCCACGTATTTTTTCACGACATTCTGCGGCATTCCAGATGAAGGTAAGTAGTGTGGAAATGGCCATCCTTGAGAGCTAGAACCTTTTTTTCAAAAATGAAAACTGGGGCTCAAACTACATGTGACAGTTATCACGTATATAGTAGCCACTTCTTCCCCATGTTGAAAGCAGCTTGGAGGAGGACAGTTTGGAGGAGGGAAAAGGTCGGGAGAAGATTCCCCATCTCTCCCACCCAGCACACTTTTTCCATTAGACGTTGCAACCCTGAGCCTTGTTTAAGTAAGAAAGAATTGTCATGAGAAATTGTATATTATTGTATATTAATATACATTAAATATATTAAATATTAAATTGTATATTAATATTAGGGTTGCCAGCTCCAAGTTGAGAAATTCCTGGAGAGCTGGGGGGTTAAACCTGGAGAAACCAGGGTTGGGGAGGGAAAGGACCTTGGCATGGCATAATTCCATAGAGCCCACCCCCAAAAGTAGCCATTTTCTACAGGTGAATTGATCTCTGTGGCCTGGAGACCAGTTGTAATTCCAGGAGATCTCCAGCCACTACCTGGAGGCTGGCAACCCTAATTAATATACATAATATTGTATATTATGTGACATGCTCCAGGTGCTCCAGATCCAAATCTTAGGACATTCGAAGATCTAATCTTACCTGTTCATATCCTCCTCTTGGTTCTGCACCGGTTATGGCTCCCCTATCTCCCTCTCCTGTATCGGGGCCTTCTTCTACATGGTTCCTTCTGTCTGCAACAGGCTCTGTTGTCTAAGCCACTACCCAGTCCTCCTTCAGTCACCTAAGAGCAGCACAGGAAAGGCACGTAAAACTCCTTTGTTTCCACAGGGCTTTTCAATCTTCGAGGAGATGACATCCCTCACACACCCGTCTTCTATGCTTACACTCTTCTCACTACAAAGAATATCAGGTACTTGGGCTCCGCACCACCTTAAGAATGTAGCACCCATTATAAAAGGGATAAAAGAGAAAACTACACGTGTATTCAAAGGCACTCTGCTGTCAGTTCTCTCCTGTTACTTTGCAAGTGCCCAGACAGAGCCAAGGTTCAACTTAAGCTGTCTCCAAAGTGGAATCAGGGTGTTTTTCACAAATGATGCTATTAAAATTGAATTGGCTCATGGATTACGGGTCAGTTAATGGCTACTGGCTGTGATAGCCAAGTAGAACCTCCATATTCAGAGGCAGTATACTTCTGATGAGCTGGTGTGGAGGGCAAAATCAAGTAAAGGCTGTGACCCACAGGGCTGGATAGAACTTTGAAGCAAGGTGGAGTCATGGCCTGATATAGCAAGACAATTCTGGGATTTGCAGTGTGGAAATGGGTCATTTGTAAAATTACTGATGTAGGGGAAAAATTGGAAAAGACTCTTCAGTCTACTGTATTTTGAAGAAGAAGATGATGATGATAACTGCACTTATATACCACTCTTCTAGACAGATTAGTGCCTCACCCAGAGCGGTGAACAAGTTAGTGTTATTATTATTATTCCCACAATACAGCTGGGGAGCTGGGGCTGAGAGGAGTGGCTTGCCCAAGGCTACCTACTAAGTTCGTGGCAGTAGTGGGATTTGAACCAGTAGAGGGCTGATTCACAGCTGAACCACTTAACCGCTGTGCTACAGCAGCCCAGATGCAGAATTGCAAAAACCAGTGGGTCGTTTTTTTAAAAAACTGCCTTAAACACAGTGGGTCTTGATAGTGGCTTATTTTAAAATATTTCCCAAAACATTTGTTTAAAAATTGGCCACTTGGTCATCATGTGTATTTCAGTTCATGTAAAACCAAAGGCTATGATGGTGGGCAGGGGTGCTTTTTTTCTTTTTCATTCTCAGTATTAGCCTGGAGAGTGTTGGACTTGGCTTTGGGGACCTGGCTTCAAAACCCCACTCTGCCATGGAGGCTTGCTGGGTGACCTGGGGCCACTCACTCTCTTTCTCAGCCTACCTACCTCACAGGGTTAGTGTGAGGATAAAATGGAGAAAAGGAGAATGATATAAGCCCCTTTGGGTCCCCATTGGAGAAATAGGCAGCTATTCCCTGGCCCCAGGGAAGCCCACCTGGCCTCGATCAGAGCCAGGGCCATTTGGGTCCTTCAGGTCCTGGCCTGATGGAATTCTCTGTCTATTGAAACCACGGCCCAGCAGGATTTGTTGTCCTTTCACCGGGCCTGTAAGACAGAGATGTTCTTCCAGGCATATGGCTGAGGCTGGGCTAGGCCTCCACGACCATGTAGGGAGAGGGAGTGGATGAATGAGTTAATCCCTCCCCATTAGATGTTTTTACCACCACCCTGTTTTTTAACAGTTAATTGCACCCGGAATGACGTCTGCATTGCCCATCAGTTTATCCAAGTGAAGCTAAGCAAACAGCTATGTCGTGGTTTGCTGCCATCTTGATATTAATTTTATTATAATCAATTAAGCTCTAAGGTTTTATGAATTTTATGAATTTTTATGCATCATTGAATATTTATTTTTGTGTTGTGTTTTTAAATGATGTAATCTACCCTGAGCCTGCCTGAGGGCAGAATAGAAACACAAACAAACAAGTAAATAAATAGCTACATTTCCATATTTTTAAAATGAACCTAGAGATGTATGACAATCAGTGGCCATTTTCTTGTTTACCTTTTTGGA
Source organism: Eublepharis macularius (assembly GCF_028583425.1). Lineage (NCBI taxonomy): Eukaryota > Metazoa > Chordata > Lepidosauria > Squamata > Eublepharidae > Eublepharis > Eublepharis macularius. The sequence continues at coordinate 23,285,130 of NC_072802.1, forward strand.
AAAAGTGACACCTGGGCCGTTTCCACACAGCTTACCTTCCCTCGGAACAACCCGGAACATCATGCAAAAAACGCGGAAGATTGTGTTTTCTCATGCGAGATTTGCACAATGTTGCACAAATCTCACGCGAGAAAACGCGACCTTCCGCGTTTTTTGTGCGATGTTCCGGGTTGTTCCGAGGGAAGGTAAGCCATGTGGAAATGGCCCTGTGCTGGAAAAAGGCTCCCTTCACACCCAGAATAAGCCCATTCCTCTCTGCCCCACCTTCAACGGCCTCTGCTTTGGTGTTCTTCTCTCCTTTGCTTTGGCCTCAGTCTCTTTGTGGATGTGCGTCGGCTGAGTGAAAAGGCTCTCCAGTTGCTGACAGCGCAGTGCCTGGATTCCTTGTGCATTCGGGTGGAGAGCTATGAAAACGCAAGTGCTGTTGTGACATCTTATGCCCAGCAGGACGGTGTTCGCATTTGGATCGGAACAGAGTACACCACTCTGGAGCTCTATAGGAACATCCCCCAGGTAAGAAGGATGTCGTGCAAGAGATTGTCACACGCAGGAAACATTGCAGTAAGTGGAGAAAGGCCCTCTTGACAAGGTCTTCCCCTTCTTGTGCCACAGGAGAAACTCCTGGCAGAGGACTACTCTCCTGTCATGATAACCAAAGGAGTGAAGAATGCCAAGGAGCAGGAGATGCTGCAAGCCGCCCACGTATGTCAGAGTATAGTGATTATTAGAGAGCAGATAAGGGAAGTCTGGGTTCAGATCCACTCTCACACTGTCTCTGCCCAACCTACCCCACAATGCTGTGGTGAAGATCAGTTGGGACAGGACTTTTTTTCAGCAGGAACGCAGTGGAACAGAGTTCTGGAACCTCTTGAAAATGGTCACATGGCTGGTGGCCCCACCCCCTGATCTCCAGACAGAGGGGAGTTTAGATTGCCCTCCGCACCGCTCAGTGGCATGGAGGGCAATCTCAACTCCCCTCTGTCTGGAGATCAGGGGGCAGGGCCACCAGCCATGTGACCATTTTTGCCGAGGGCAACCGACTGAGTTCCACCACCTCTTTTCCCAGAAAAAAATCCCTGAGTTGGGGAGAGGAGAACTAGGTTCGCTGCCCTGAGCGCCTTGGAAGCAGAGCAAGAGAGAGCTTGAGTGTCTGAATAGTATGTCATTGATTTTATACCGTGGTGAATGGGGATCGACCTATCTAGAAGTCACACCCTGAACTCTGCAGCCCTTCTTCACCTTTGATCCCAGATACGTAGGAGATAATTCTTACTGCTTTCATAGAAAGACATTTGTATAACATTACAAACAAAGGTAAACTCTTACCATTTTCTTTTAGCAGAATACAGCCCAGGGTTGCTTCATTTTTAACAGGGTGTGTGTGTGTTCATACATACACGTGCATGCTCCCCCCCCCCTGCCCATCTGCATTTTTGTTCACATGCATGCAAACACACGGAACTGCTTCTCCCTCTGCAGGGTTCCAAATGCAGGTTTACAACAGCAATTGCACACGTTGAAAGTATTTGGTGCAACTTCACAGCCTTTGTAGCTGCACCCTGAAAGTTAAAATAGTTTCTGGAGCTAAGCCTCACTAAGCATTATTCAAATTCTGCCTTTGTGCATAGTAAGATCAACCAGGGCACCATGCATGCTCAAATAAAGCCTAAAATTTGGTCAGAACTGCGCCAATTCATCCTACCTCCCCAACACCATCTCACAAACTGGTCCCAGGATAATCTGTCTCTTCTCTGCCATGGGCTCTCCCAGGTACGAGATGCTGTAGCACTGATCCGATACTTGGTCTGGCTGGAAAAGAATGTTCCCACCGGTTCTGTGGATGAAATCTCTGGGGCACACTACGTGGATCGCTTACGTAGGTCAGTTGAAAGAGTGCAGCCTCCTTGAGTTGTATTTACAAGAATATTTGAAAGAAAGGGGGCAATTGGGAGAAAAGGCAATGGGGCTAAAACATGGGAGGATAGAAATGAGACATGAATGGGTGCTGTTGTGTAATGCCTGGGCAGTGTTCAAGTTCCTGGTTCAAATCTCTCCTGTCCTCTCCTTGATTCGGTGGCCATCAGCAAGCCGTTCGTCTCTCAGCCTCCAGTCAGCAGTATGGAGTTGTTAATGCTGAGCTACCTCATAGGATTGTTGTAAGGCTCACTGAAGGTCAAGCTAGACATGCAGATTCCCCGTGCCGAAACAGCACAGGAGGGATGCTTTTTTCCTATTTTTCTGCTCCATGTGGAGTATTCTGCGCATATGGAGCAGTAAAAACAGGAGAAAAAAACCTCCCTTCCATGCTATTTTGACATGGGAAAACAGCTTGAGGGAGGAGGGAGGAGCCTCTTCTCCCCCATTGAGGCATGCTGAGGCCGTTTGGGCTCTTCCTTTATTTTTAACAGCCATTCCCCAAAGCTGCTCTGTGGCTGTAAGGAACTCAAGCTGGGTCTGGGAAACAGCCCTGAGCTAGTGGCTCAAGTCAGACTTCATGCCAAGGAAGCTTAACTGTGGTTTCATATGATAGCTGAAATGACACTGTGGTTTGCAGCCCACCAACAAATGAGATTCAGGAACGGTTGGAGTGCAAACCATGGTTTGTGTTAGCTATGGTTGCTGTTCCCTCTCTGGAGATTCTGCGCTATGGAAAAATGAGTGCTGAGCAGATGGAAGTCGAAAGCAGGCAAACAGCCTGCATGTGTGGAACCTCAACCATGGTTTGGTATCTAAATGATAATTAATGCAAACTGTGGTTTGGTGTGATGTCTGAAACGGTCAATGGATGATACATTCAGGATGATTACAGTTTCATAGAAGGGAGGCTGACAGTTTGTTGTAGCCAAAACTGCAGGTCTTGTGTCATCTTAAAGTCTGAAAAATGTAGAATCCATTTTTTAAGGGGGAAACCCATTTTGTCAGGTGCATGAAGTAGTTACTTGTGTGTGTGTGTGTGCGCGTGCATGCACACACCTTGAAAGCTGAGAGAAGTGTTTTTCTTTTTACAAAGAAAAGCCAAAAGGTCAATCTGTGCAAGTGATACCCTGTCATAGGACAAATGAATTACAGGATCTAATCACATCCAGACAAGATTCCCAGGGTTTTCTCCTTTCCTCCACAGGGAGGAGCTGTACTGCCATGGACCCAGCTTTGAGACCATCTCTGCCAGCGGTCTGAATGCAGCTCTGGCCCACTACAGGTATCGGGAGGCGGAAATAGGGGCGGCATATAGATGCTGAGCAAAAGGCAGAGAAGAGTTCTCTGCTTCCTTGAAAAGAAGTAAAAAGCACAGGTTGCATCGGTTGGCCTGTTAGAAAAAGACCTGAAAGCAACAGCAGTGTAATGTCTTTTATTAGGATCCATTAAAATATCAATGACATTTAAGGCTGGATGTTCATTATAAAAGGGGGGGGAACCCTCAAAGGCTGCAGTTTGTAACCAGATGGAGTACAGATGTCACAAAGACTTAACTGGGTTAAGCCATGCTAGGTGCAAAAAAGATCTCTGACTATACCAGAAATGAATGGGGGAATGCCTCCGTGGTGCCTCTGACTTGGGAAACAAGAAAAGCCAGTACTCATTGGGGCTTGTCTCCAGAACTAATCAGAACAGAGAGGAAGAAGCAAAGAAAAACATGACTCGCCTTTTATTAGCAAACCCAAAGATACATTTTAGATAGTTCCCTAGTTAAAGGCCATTTTCACACGTCTTACTGTCCATGCAAAATCGCACAGGACTCCTGGAACGACAGTGTCTTCCTGTTGTGATTTCCCATCAAGACTCTGGTTTGTGGTGTGGCCAGTAAGACGTGTGAAAATGGCCAAAGAGTCGAGAAGCCAATGGTGTAGCTATCTCTTAGTGGTCAGAGGGTGTACAAATGCCATAAGAATAACGCCCCATTGTAGGTGGACCCATTTGATGAATCTCTCTCTTTGGTAGCTAAATATGGTATTTCTCAAAGCAAATGCAAATTGTGGGTAATTATTCCAGGTGCGTTTGAAAATAAAAATCCAGAAGCAATGTCATTTAACCACCATACAGAGTGACTTTTGATAAGACTGGAGAAGGCCTTGTTTCAGGGGCATGCTTAGATGCAACCAAAGAGCAAGAGTGCCTGTCCCTCTTTCCAGAAAAGCCTAGCCTCTACTTGTTTCCTTGCACTTGCCTTCCAAACCATTTACAGGCTCACTCAGCGACTGTCTTTGTGGATGTGCCCTAAGAAATTAGTGGAAAGAGACCCAGCCCCAAAGCTGAGCACTGCCTGCTACAAAGGATAAAGTGCACCATTCACCACCGAGGACTCTGAACGAAAGAAACCAAATCTAAAAAAATCCTGGGCCCTGATACAAACTACAGTGCATGTAGTTGCCTGTCCTTGTGGGTCCCTTGTGTGTCTCTGGACCCCAGAGGAGTTTGATCAAGAAAAAAAGAACCATCTCCTTCCTCATCTTTTTCATAGTGGCCAGCCATGTGCTTCTTAGGAAGCTCCTAAACAGAACACGAAGTCAAGAGACCTTCCACTTGGCTTCCCCACTGCCAGCACCTGGCACTCCAAGGTATACTACTTCTGAACATGGAAGTTCCATTTTGCTATATGGAATCACCTATGTGTCCTCAATTTGAGTGAGACTCTTTTTTAATGACCGCTTGACATTTAAGAGTAAGTGTATACAGGGCTTTTTTTCAGCTGGAATACGGTGGAATGGAGTTCTGGCACCTCTTAAAAATGGTCACATGGCCGGTGGCCCCGTCCCCTGATCTCGAGACAGAGGGTAGTTTAGATTGCCCTCCGCGCCGCTTGGTGGCACAGAGGGCAACCTAAACTCCCCTCTGTCTGGAGATCAGGGGGCGGGGCCACTGGCCATTGTGACCATTTTTGCCGAGGGCAATTTAAACTTTAAAAAACTCCCCCCTTGTTGCAGCTGACCCAAAGTGACGTCATTGTGCGGTCCTGAGTTCCACCACTGAGTTCCACCACCTCTTTTCCCAGAAAAAAGCCCTGAGTGTATAGAAAGAGCCTCTGTTGGTTTTCTTAAGATCATAATATACATATGGCCACCTTGTTTTTGTATTTTCCTGTAGCTGGCTGCTGAGATCAAAGACCCAGTCACTGTAGCAGGATGACACTTGTAACATACCTCTCTCTTTTCCTCTTCCAGCCCCTCCAATACTACCAGCCGGACACTGTCTGTGGATGAAATGTACCTTGTGGATTCTGGAGGCCAGTATCTGTGCGTATGAGGCATCTAGTAACTTCTCACCTTAGGCCAGGCTCAAGTGTCTGCAGTTTGCCTGCAGAGAGACTCCTGGGGTACCACGGGTGTCTTCAGACAGCAGCTGTGGCTTTTGTCGGGTTTGACATATTCATTTATGCACCATTTCTTCAAATGGCATAAAGCAGGGTAACCAAATGTAAGCACTCTAAAACATACAAAGTCAGTCGCAATGGAAGGATAAAGTTTAAAAATATCATATTGGAAATGTAAAATAGCAAAAGTGTTCCCCGGAAGAAGAGCTGGATACAAATGAGAAGAATTTAATGGAATGTCTGCTATTGGATGAGAGAGCTTTTTAAAGGAGCTGCTTTAGGGTATCACTAGGGAGGAAGGCTTGTCCTAAAAATGTTCAGACTTGGTGTGGGTAATAGACTCAGCAACTGAAAAAATTGCAGGTAGGCATGTAAATCCATAAGCATCAAATGTAAAAGCCGCAGTAATATATCCACTCCTAAGACAGCAAGCAAGCCTTTGAGTTGCCCAGATGTCTTCTTCAGGCTGTTTACCTAGTAAAAAGCAAAAAGGTAAAATGGGCCAGTGGTTCAGAGCATAATGGAGAAGTGCTAAAGTTTGTAACCCAATTAAAGCAGAGTACAGCTGCTATAGTACAACACAACAGTTCAGGAAGGTGCGTTTTTAAAAAGAGCAGGACTGCAGCCTGTGCTACTATTCGTTGCATGTATTATCCTGCTTTTTCTGCACTGCTTTCTACTTTTGTAATTCCATTTTCAGCATTGAAAATGTCTGATAGTTGTTTGCATTGTTTCTAATTTGTGTAATCCTAGTCCTATCGCATTGCTTATTAGATCTCTCATGCTATTTGATTACATTGTTTCACACCATGTAATCCGCCTTGAGTCTCAGTGAGAAAGACTATAAATAAACAAATTAATCACAAGAAATGGCTTCTCTTCTCTCCCTTACGTCTACTGCTTCCAGTCTTGCTGTTCTGTCTGGAATAGATATCCTCCCTTCTCTCATTTTTTTTTAATGGAAAATCTAGACTCTGGGTTGGATCCAACCTCCTTTTCAGCTTCTTAAAAAGGGATAAGGGAATCCTCTTCGACTACTCAAAAAGCTATGCTAGAGATTGTGATACCTGCATTGACAATAGTCATGAGGTACCAGCTATAGTAAAAACTGGGCAAGTTGGCTGGATTTAACCCTATGTCACGTATAATCCATTGCATTCCAGTACTTTCAGTGTTGTTTTCCCATCTCTTTGTTAATACCAGATTTCCATTTTGCAGTACCAGCCTTTCATGTGTACACTGACAAAGAGCAAGTGCAGATACTGTCCCTTTAAAATTTCCGCTGTTGCTTTAAAGTGAATTCTGCTTCTGTCTAATTACTCCTTGTTTACTGGCATTCCTTAATCAGTTCTTGTTGGGAGGGGTTGTTTGTTTCGTTGCTGCTTTTCTCTTTGTAGCAAAAATGATGGCTAATTTAATTGTTTTGTCCTCCTGTAGCCATGCAATGATAAAATTAAGATAATAAAGAAGAAAATAAAGTTAATGAACAATCACTTTGGCTTCAAAGGGAAAAGCATTTAAAGTTGCTGCTCTCTCTTCCTTGGGAAAATGAGTTGATTGAGGAGGCACTCAAGCCTGAAGGCGTCACCTTGAGTTAATAGGAATGAATGTGTTAATCAGTGAAGCAGAAACGCTCAAACAAAAGAGAAATTGCAATTGCATTATTTAGAGGGGCAATTGCAGGATGAAGTGGAACCTGTGCTCAATGGAATTTACTCACTTTATCTCAAAGTAAACGTAATGGTAGGATCCTGCCCACAGGATGGAACATTGCTAAATTTTTATAAGGAATATATAATGTTATTATTAAATGGGGGTGTGGAATTGCTGGGTTTTTCACACAAGTTTTTTTTTGTTGCAGTTTGGGTGCTGAGCCCAGTGGCTTTTCTCCAAGCTTCCTCTTGACGTTCTCTGTTTGTTACCCTCCCGTGGTTTCCTTGCTGTTCCTCCATGCTTTCTCAAAATTGGATCAAAGGGGGTTTAAGAAAGCACAGAGAAGGGATGGGGGAAACCTGGAAAGACCGCAAATGGACAACGGTGCTGTGAGGCAGCTCGGAGAAAAAACACCGTAGCTCAGCACCCAAACTATTGTGGGAAAGGAACCGCTGAGCAGCCCCCAAGCCTGCCTGCTAGTGTGGAAGCAGCCTCAGTAGCACTTGGTGCAACCTGAAATCTGTTCTGCAAAGTGTAGCATCAGCGAAGCCTGCAACAACTCCTGCTTTCCATTTGAAAACCATCATCAATTGCAGGCTTTGAGACTTTTTCCATCCTGCCCCCAGGCTTATCTACCCACCTCCACCCACCCCTTTAATTTTTAAGGTGATCATCCTGCCGAGAGAAGAGTTCTGGGGAGTTCAAAGGGTTGTTCCCGAATTCTGCTTTTAGACTGTAAAATACTGGGGCTTTAACAAGTCTATCAGGTGATCCTTTGAATACCCTTGGCATGGTATGTTGCTTAGGGAAGGGAATTCTGTCCATTTAGCGACACCCGGCAAATCACCCTTCAGTTTTGATTCTCTTTCTGCGGCAGGGATGGAACAACAGACATAACCCGGACTGTCCACTGGGGGGAGCCCACTCCTTTTCAGAAGGTAAGCCTACTTCTTCATACACACCTGGATTGGGAACATGAGTACGCCGGGAAATCCATGAGCCCAGCCTTTGTGCTTCCCTGCTCATACCCTATTTCCCCACGTTGCTCCTTTTATTGCTTTCTCTTTCTCCCCCCACCCCACTGCCATGGGGATGCCTTTGGCTCAGCCCCCAAACTGCCCTCATGCTGTCTGCCCCTACTTTGGGGGGGTCCAATCGAGGGACAACCTAGCCAGTATCTCTGTCCCCCATCTCTTGTGGAATCTATGTCTGTGATCCTCTATCAGTGGCCCACAGTAACTCTACTTGTCCTATGCAATTTGATGGAAAATTGTACAGAGCCCTCTGTAAAGGGGGAAGTTTTTCCTTTAAACAATGCAAAGTTAGCTATGGCTGTTGGTTAAGTACACTGAACTGGAACTAGCTTCCTGCTCAGTGGCTGTCTTTCCAAACCGTGCAATGCAATGGAACCTGGAATAATAAAGCTGACTACGATTTCTTTGCAAGGGTTAGAAAATATGTGTGTATCTGGAGTGAAACAATAGGAAACTTTGAATAAATTAACTCATGGGAGGAGGGGGTCTTAGGAGATCTACTGTTTGATTCCCCCCCATATTTTATTTTAATTTAGATCTTTATCTGCAGTGGGGGTGGCTTGACTTGCTTACATTGGTCGTCCAGGGCTATTTCACATCTGGCAACTCGTCTGTCCTTTGCTTGTGGCAGACATTGCAGTCTGCATTTTGCAAGTTATGCAAAGGGCCAGTAATTTCCTGTTTGAGTGGGAAGGGATGGCAGGTCCAGATATAAAATTCTAGCCTTAATTGATTACTGACGCTTACTTAGGACTTCAGACCTAGATAGCCCAGGCAAGATCAATCTTGGCGAATCTTGGAAACTAAGCAGGATTGGCCTTTCCGTAATTGGATGGGAATCCTCCAAAGAAGAGCAGAGTCACTATGCAGACTAGCCACCTGTGTTAGTCTTTTGCCTTGAAAACCCAAGCAAGGGTCGCCATAAGTTAGCTACGACTTGATGGCACTTTCCACCACCACTTAGGTTTTAGGTGCATCTGTTGACTCACCTAGAAGGGAAGACATGGCTATGTGCCAAAGACATCACAGCCTTCCTGCTCTTGTATTGTTAGTAGTATCCTCCCCACAAAGTCCTGCTGGATCCTACCAGAGGTCCACTTAATCCAGCGCCCTGATTCGTACTGTGGCCAGTCACAATGTAGGGTTGCCAGCCTCCAGGTGGCGGCTGGAGACCTCCCGGAACTACAACAAATTTCCAGACATCAGAGCTCAGTTCCCCTGGAGAAAATGGCAGCTTTGGAGGGTGGAGTCTATGGCATTGTACCTTGCTGAGGTCTCTTTCTACCCCAAACCCCACCCTCTTCAAGCTCCACCCCTAAAATCTCCAGGAATTCCCCGTTCCAGAGCAAGATATCTCCAGAATGCCAAAAATCAGGGCAAGAACGCAATAGCCTATTATTGTTCTCCGGCAACTGGTGAAGGGGAACATGGAGGTTCCATTTAGCAAGTGATGGATTTATCCTCCATGAATTTTGTGTATCTTCAAAGCTGTCAAAGATAGTGGTTATTGCTCCGTCTTGCAGCCCTTGAATTAAGTAATGAATTGTGCTCTGTGTGCCGAAATACTGGCTTTTGTCTATCCTGAATCTACTGACAGTCAATTTCATTGCATGACCCTGAGCTCTAGTATTATGGGAGAAGGAAAAGAAAAAGTTCTTTCTATCACACTAGTGAAAAATTGCTTTGCTGGATCAGACCAAAGGTCTGTTTGGTCCAGGACTTTATCCCCAACAGCAGCCAGGCAAATGCTCCTGGGGAAAGCTGCAAGCACAGTAGGTTGCCTGTGGCTTTCCCCCAGCATTTGGTAATGAACACGTAGGATTGATTTTTCTTTTTCCATGCTTTAAAAAAATTCATATACATTTCTGGAGAAGATCCAGAGGAGTTAGCCATGTTAATCTGTAGTAGCAAAATAGTAAAGAGTCCAGTAGCACCTTTAAGGCTAACCAACTTTATTGTGGCATAAGCTTTCGAGAACCACAGCTCTCTTTGTCAGATGCATCTGATGAAGAGAGCTGTGGTTCTCGAAAGCTTATGCTATGATAAAGTTGGTTAGTCTTAAAGAGGCTACTGGACACTACTATTTCTGGAGAAGTTCTTTTTTTAGTAGTTATTGTTGCTGTTTGCCATTGAGAGGGAAGGGCCAAAGCTCAGCATGGGAGCAGCAGTTTTGCAGGTAGAAGACCCCAGATTCAACCCATCTCCCTATCAATCACTAGCTAAAAGGAACTCGGGTGCCAGGCCTGGGGAAGACTTTTGCCCTGAGAACCTCGGGAGCTGCCACGAGTGAGAATGAACAGTGCTGGGTTAGAGGGTCAGATGGTCTGAGCAGCTTTGTAAGAGAGGTCTTTTCCTTTCCAAGTATTTTTCAAATCCTTTCTCATTTCCTGCTTTGCAGCTTTAGGTCATTTACTGTGTAATCATAAGAATGGTTTCCAGGGAGCAAGCCCCATTGAATAAGCCAGAGTTGAATTCTGAGTAGACCTGTTTAGGATTGCTCTCTTAATCTCCAGTTTGGTGTAGCGCTTAGAGTGTCATAGGAGGACGGCGAGTTCTGCGCTCAAATCCTCACTTAGCCATGAAGCTCGCTGGCTGGCTTTGCGACCAGTCTTAACTACTTTGCAGGGTAGTTGTGCAGATAAAATGGGAGGTGACTTTGAGCTCATGTCACTTTGAGCTCTTTGGCGAAAGGGTGCGATAAAAAGGCGATGTCTCTCTTTTCTTCTTAGGAAGCATACACACGTGTGCTGATGGGAAACATTGACCTTTCCAGACTTACCTTTCCATCAAAAACATCAGGTGAGGTCGCAAGCAACCTGGTTTCCTATGTCCGACGGAATAAAAAGAACCAGCAGTTCTGGCATCCAGAACCCCACCACTCTCCAAATTAGTTTTAAGCTCTGATAAGTTTGTATGGGAAAGGAGTTGTTCCCAACTCTCCCTGTGGAGGAAGGATCCTGGAACCTGTAATAAGGCCAGGGCTTTTTGTCAGCGGGAACGCGGGGGAACGGAGTTCCGGAACCTGTTGAAAATGGTCACATGGCTGGTGGCCCCGCCCCCTGACCTCCAGACAGAGGGGGGTTTAGATTGCCCTCCACACTGCCAAGCAGCGCATAGGGCAATCTAAACTCCCCTCTGTCTGGAGATCAGGGGGCGGGGCCACCAGCCATGTGATCATTTTCTCCGAGGGCAACCCACTGAGTTCCACCGCTTCTTTTCCCAGAAAAAAAGCCCTGAGTAGGGCAATTGGCAGGAGACCTCAAGCATTACTCAATCTCGCTTCCTTCCCTCTTCCACTTCATCCTTAAGGGCCAAATGCTGAGAGATCCATGATTGCATCTCCTGAGTTTTTTCAGGTTTATATCCTTTTACAAATTGCAGCTGCAGTCAGGGTGGGAAAAGATTGATAAAATGACTGGGGAAGTCTTACGGGGATGGTAGGCTCTCCTTAATCCTTTACCCACAAGCTGTTTTCCTGATCTCAATTGCCCCATCTACCCCTTTATTTACCCAAAATGTTTATAGGTGCCTGGTTTTTTACCCTGTGGAGACAACATTCAAGATTCATGTTTATGATTCAGTTTGGGAAAACAGTGTCGGGGGTGGGGGAAGGATTAAACACCCTCTACCTCCATGCCATTTTCCCGCTAAAATTAGCAGCCCTCCACAACTGCATTTAGTAAAAAATGAGATAGAACTGGGAAATCTATGATGGATCTTCTGGGTTAACATGTAGACTGTGACCCTTTGGGGGTGGAGGTATGTGTATGTTTTTCTGTGAAACTCTCAGTTCCTTTCTCGGTGCTGCACAAATAACTAATATGAATGTGTACAGAAGACCCCTTTATTCTCCCCAGCTGTTCCCTGGCATGACTTGGCTTTTGTGCTTCAGGCAGAGTGGTGGAGGCTGTCGCACGCCGAGCCTTATGGGAAGTGGGACTCAACTATGGCCACGGCACTGGCCACGGCATCGGCAACTTCTTGTCTGTCCACGAGTGTAAGTGTCATCAGAAACAGGCTGGACTGTGCATTCTCTGCTCTGTGGCTATCCCGTAGGGTTTTCAAGGCAAGTGACATGCAGGGGTGGTTTACCTTTGCTTGTCTCTTTGCAGAACAGCCCTGGACTTCCTTGGTGGACTCCCAACCAAGTATTAACCATGGCCTACCCTGCTTAGCCTCTGAGATCTGATGAGATTGGGCTAGCCTGAGGGGGGGGAAACATTTTTAAAAGTTCTGTGCTGGGACAACCCAGCTTCAGCGGGATTCTGCAAATGGCATAAATTGAGGTTGTTTGCTTCTTTTGCAGAGTGCAGGTTCGACTTGCTGTCATTGAGGGCAATCTGCAGAGTTCAGCCCCTCCGACAGCAGGATTCTGTGCAAAGTAATCCCTGAAGTCCTTCCCCAATCCAGCTGGCTGTTGAAAATTTAACAAGGCCTTGTGTACATGCTTTCAGTCTTACCTTTGCAATCTTGAGGGCTAGAAACTTTTCTTTGTTAAAATGAACGCTGAAATTCTTGCGATGCTGAATTCTGTGTCCGATACTACATTGTTGCACAGTGACATTGAACACTATAGACAGCTTTGGGAAAAGGGCCAGTTTGATGTAATGGTAAGAGCGATAGGACTCTAATCTGAAGAGCCAGGTTTGATTCCTTACTCCTCCACTTGAAGCCAGCTGGGTGACCTTGGGAGCTCTTTCCACTCACCTCACAGAATGATTGTTGTTGTGGGGATAATGATAACATACTTTGTAAAGTGCTTTGAGTGTGGCATTAAGTTGTCCTGAAGAGCAGTATATAAATCAAATGTTGTTGTTATTGTTGTTATTATTATTATTATTACCGTTCTTGTGGGCTAGTTGCCTACCAACTGCTCATCTATTGATTCTGCTCTGGACATCCAAATGAAGCACATTCTGCTCCAACTCTGCTAGCATAGGTTTGTCTTGAGTTTTCCAAACATCCATTCATTTTTATCCTTGGCTTCCTCCAAAAAGCTCAGGAAGGCATTGATGATTCTTCTCTCCTCCTCCCATGTAATCCCCACAGCAACCCTGTGAGGTAGGAAAGATGATGACTGGTTCAAGGTCACCTAATAAGCATGGCAGAGTGAGGATTTGAACTCAGGTCCTAGTCTGACATTCTATACCAATGACAAAGGTACATATTCTGTCTTTGTGCAACAGTGTAGTTGAGATACTGGCCTTTGTCTGCCACAAATGGCTGGTTGGAGTACCAAAGAAAAAGCAAGCAACCTTACCTGTGCACCAAGAATCTCCTGGCAGTTCCACACAGCATGCTGGGCTCTGACTCTCAGGCCGTGTCATATAACTGTTTGTTGGCACAACATCTAGGTAATAGGCTGCTGGAAAAAATTGAAAGCCTGTGTGGTGGAATGGTTGGCCTATAGAGATCTGGGTTCAAATCCCCGCTCATCCTGGGTAACCTAACCTATTCTATGCAAAGTCAGGTTGTTGGTCTGCCTAGCTTAGTATTGCCTACTCTGACCGGCAGCAGCTCTTCCAGTCTTCAAGCAAAAGAACTCTCTCAGTACTTACTCCCTTAGATCCTTTAACTGGCGAAGCCAGAGACTGGAGCATGGGCTGTAATGTTAAGCCACAGCCCCTTCCCAAGCAACATCGCACTGGGTTTTTTGGCGAAAGAACAAGATAAAGAATGTAATTTTTTTAAAAATAGCCTCTCTCTCACTCCTAGGGCCTGTGGGCTTCATGTCCAACAACATACCCTTGGAAAGGGGCATGTTCACTTCGATAGGTACGTGTTGCACAAGGGGCTGTTTGCCGTTTCTGAGATTGAGAATGGGGGTGTGCAAGATGTTCTCTTTGTCCTGTAATGTGTCGGGAGTTACTTCTACTTGTTTTGATATTAGCACATGTTCTCAGCATTATAGACAGGGTCGGCCTGTCCACTAGATGGACCTAGGCAATTGCCTAGGGCACCAGAGGTGGAGGGTGCCAACCAGCCCTATCATACATGCACCCTGCATCTGAGAGTGCTGCTGCAAACAGCAGCCCAAGGAGGCACTCCCTGGCCCAGTGTGTGGCTGCAGGGAGCATGCTCTTTCCCTCCCTCCCACTGTTGTGGAGGGGGGCCTAGCCTGCCCCTCTCCCTCCTTTTCTCTGCCCTGTCAGAGGCCACAGGAGGTGGCTGCTGCCTTGCCGCTGCCTCACCTCACTGCAGTATAGTTGCAGCTGCATCCCAACTGTGCACCCCAGTGCAGGGATGTGGCAAGCTGCTGTTTTCTCTGCTTAGGGTACCCAAAGTCTTTGAGCCAACCCTGGTTGTAGAGGAGTGACATGGTCCCTGCCTCCAAAGGCTTACAAACTTAAACAGACAATAGGAGAGTGGGAGGAGAGGTAAGGGGGGGGGGGAGACAAAATAGAGAAAGGGAGGGGAGAGTTGGGCGCAGAAAAGTCAGTAATGTGTAGTGGTTAGAGCAGGGGGGTCTCCAAGAGACAGCTACTGCTAGTTTGCTGACTGCTGCAGAGTAGCTCATGAGACAAAAATAGAGGAGTATCACAGTAAATCTACAATACAAAGGGAAACCCCCACCGCATTACGACTACTGCCAAATAACCATGTAAAGTACTTTATAAGTGCTTCTGAAAGTGCTAGGTGCAGTATACTAATGCTTATAACAGAAATAAACATACCATTGTATCCGAAGTAGCTCATGCACCCCCTGAAAGACCCAGAAAAAGGTCGCAAAAAGATCTTCTCTGTGATGCTTTTTTTAAAAAAAAACTTTTGGTTGAAAGGATTTTCTCTGTGTAACTTATCTTTGTTTCTAGTGCTCTTCTTAGTCCACGTTGTGTTTCTAGGGCAGAACAAATGTTAGTAACATATGGGGAGGGGGTTTGGGGTATTTTTAATTGGTGACCCCTAAGTTCGAGGGGCTGACTAGGATCTGGGAGTGCCAGGTTCAAATTCCCATTCTCCCACAACAGTTTGCTAGGTGACCAATGACAAAGAGAGCTGTGCTTCTCAAAAGCTTATGCTGCAAGAAAGTTGGTTAGTCTTAAAGGTGTTATTGGACTCTACTATTTGGGGGAAAATAGTAGGGTATAAATTGCTAATAAATAAAGGCAAAGCGAGCTGCGGTGGGGAGGGATGAAGCACATGCTTTGCTCGAAGGGCTGGAGGAGGAAAAGGAGACAGCTGGAAGGACCGGTGGGGGAGAGCTGTTCCAGGCAGAAGGGAGAACAGCAGGGCAGAAAGCAAATGGATGGTGATCCGAAAAGAGACAAAAGGGACTGATGCAGCTGATTAGGGGCTGCAAAAGGGAGAGGCGGACTGGAACGACACGTTACAACCTCTGCTGGAAGCAGGGCCAGCGATCTGCTTCTCTCTCCCCCGTATCACGCAGCAAGACAAAACGTGCGCCGTCATTGCTTTGCCTGCGAGTTTCCCTTGATGAAGTGGAGCGGGGTCAAAGCAACTCACAAAAGATCGTCCGGTATTCAGCCTTCCTGGGGAGTGGTGTGGCTGCTGCACTTGAGGGCAGCTGGGATGGGTCGCTACAGCTGCTTGAGCCTGTTCGCGGGGAGGCAGGGCTAAAAATCGAATAAATAAATAAATAAATACAATAAATAAGGGATGTGAGGAGAGAGGGGGAAGGAGAATCTGGCGGGGTGGGGGGGAGAAAAGAGTTTCCACGTTCTGACTCTTTTATCACACTCCGCCGTCGCATTTTGTGACCAAGAAATGGAACCCAGACTGCAAATGAAAGGATGGGTCCATGCAGATAGGATCGAGCTCCATTTTCAGTGATGCCCACCGAGGTCTGTAGGGTAATGTGAAGAAGTCACTATCTGCCAACCTGCCGGGAAAGAGGCAGACCGTGTTCTCCCCGAGAAACTGGGGGACTCAGTGGGCCAAAGGGCAGGCTTTGCTCTCACCCTTACAGTTGCGTCATACACATCTTTTACTTCCTTCCATAAGAGCTAATGACTGCCATTATCTCCTTCAAGGGGTCAGTGTAAAAGCTGTCCTTTCTCCCCTAAGAGGGATCCCAGAAAATGCTGTAACATATGAGCCCTCTCTCCAGTTCTCTGCTCCTAATAGAGGGAATTTTTAAATTCATGAGAGCCAAGCTACAAGTGACGCCTGACACAGGTTGGACACTTGTCAGCTTCCCTCAAGTTTTGATGGGAAATGTAGGCATCCTGGTCTTGCAGCTGTAATGGAGAGCCAAGCTGTAAAACCAGGACGCCTACGTTTCCCATCAAAACATGAGGTAAGCTGACAAGTGTCCAACCTGTGTAAGGCGTCACTTGTAGCTTGGCTCTGAATAAGCAGCCTGTTCTCTCAAGCCACCTTGGGGTGACTCTCACACAAAGCTTCGGCCTGCAGACGTATTTCCAGAGCACATGTCATATTGGGGTGCTTTCAAGAGGGTAGCTCTGTTGGCCTGTACTAGAAGAGCAATATTCAGGTTCCGTAGCACCTTAACGACCAACTAGATTTCTAGGGCACGAGCTTTTGGCAGTCAAAGCTCCTTTCATCAGATACATATTGGGGTGGGCAATCAAAGAGTGAGAATTTTTTCAGGCACAGTCTTGCTTTTTTTAAAGTATTGTTAGTGGTCTGAGTACCAATAGATCTCTTGTAGGTTTTCTGGCTTTTTGCAGGATGCAGAGGAGCTTGGGTATATGGGCACTGGGGGCGGGGGGGGGGAAGCACTCTTTCCTTAGGTTGTTGGGGGTTTTCCGGGCTGTATTGCCGTGGTCTTGGCATTGTAGTTCCTGACGTTTCGCCAGCAGCTGTGGCTGGCATCTTCAGAGGTGTAGCACCAAAAGACAGAGATCTCTCAGTGTCACAGTGTGGAAAAGATGTAGGTCATTTGTATCTACTCAGGAGGGGTGGGGTTGAGCTGAGTCATTCTGTAAGAGTTTCCCAGGGTGTGGAATGCTAATGGCGGGAGGCTTCACTGTAACCTGAGGAGGTTCTTTTGCATATGGCAAAAGAGGCATAATGAAAACATTAGTGGATCGTGCAAGACGGATATGTGAGCCGCGCTTTCTCAATGAGGAAATTAATCATCTAAACCACGCACTTCAGGCAAATGGCTACTCCAGAAATGAAATCCGAAGAGCAATCAAACCCAGGATGAATCAAACAACCAAGGAAAAACAGTCACCTACAGGAAAAGTGTTTTTGCCATATATCAAAGGAATTACTGATCAGATGGGAAAGCTTATGGAAAAGCATAACCTTCAAGCAGTATTCAGACCCACCCGAAAAATACAACAGATGCTACGATCAGCAAAAGACAGCAGAGACCCCCTCACCTCTGCAGGAGTATACCGTATACCCTGCAGCTGTGGACAAGTTTACATCGGGACCACAAAGCGTAGCATCCAGACAAGAATAAAAGAACATGAAAGACACTGCAGACTTGGACAGCCTGAAAAATCAGCAGTGGCTGAACATAGCCTAACTCAAACAGGGCACAGTATCTTATTCCAGGACACCAAAATACTGGACAACACTTCCAACTACTTTGTCAGACTGCACAGGGAAGCCATTGAAATTCACAAGCATAAGCAAAACTTCAACAGGAAAGAAGAAACCTTAAGAATGAACAGAGCATGGGCTCCAGTTCTGAAAAACACCAGGCCAACAAAACACTCCACACCCGACAATAGCCCTGCAGAGAAGATTAGCACATCAAGCACCAATCCATATGCAAAAGAACCTCCTCAGGTTACAGTGAAGCCTCCCGCCATTAGCATTCCACACCCTGGGAAACTCTTACAGAATGACTCAGCTCAACCCCACCCCTCCTGAGTAGATACAAATGACCTACATCTTTTCCACACTGTGACACTGAGAGATCTCTGTCTTTTGGTGCTACACCTCTGAAGATGCCAGCCACAGCTGCTGGCGAAACGTCAGGAACTACAATGCCAAGACCACGGCAATACAGCCCGGAAAACCCCCAACAACCATCGTTCTCCGGCCGTGAAAGCCTTCGACAATACACTCTTTCCTTAATTTCACCCTTACCTCAACTTTTCTCCCCCTAGAGCCAGGTTATTATCAGGATGGCGAATTTGGGATCCGTCTGGAGGATATTGTGCTCGTGGTAGAAGCGGAAACTAAGGTGATACTCTCTTGCCTGCTGTTGATTGATTCTGCCACAGTGTCTAGCCAACTGACAGTGTGCTTGGTACAGCACTTGGGTAATGTGGGTACAGGCTTGGAGCTGCAATTTCAGCAGGGAAGAGTCTGCAACATACTGAGCAGGTCTTTGAGGATTTTGTGTCTTCCTGAAGTTTTTTTCACTTCCACTCCCTTTTCTAAGCACCCCCCCTTTTTTGCATGAGTTGTGAAAACATGCGCCAATGAATGATGCTCTTGCACTTCCTGATCTCAGAGCCCATTGCCCAGAAAGAGGAAATTATGACCAGTCCTGCTGAAAACACAGGGAGTTCTTATAAGATGAGATCTGAACCTGGGGCCAGTAGGATAGCAGAAGGATAATTTCACGCAAATACATTTGCATGGCTTGATTTCCATCATCATCTTGACAACCGGCAGCTGAAAGGATGTCCTGACTCCACTGACAAGGCTCTGCACGGTTCAGGCTTAGTTGCTTGTTCACATATGCAAGTCTCATCTGGTGAAGGAACATGCCGTGGGTGAATCTGCCATGGCCGGCATCAGCATTCAGCAAGGTGGAGCACTTGCCAGGGCCTGAGAGCTGCCTGGGGGCCCACTGCTGCCATCGCCAACATGGATGGAGCAGGGGGAAAGGTCAGCGCTTCCCACCAGTCAGCTCCAGTCCCTTTAGCCACAAGAAAGAGGAAAGTGAAGCCAAAGGGGATGAACTAGGGTGGGGAAGAGGAGTGGTTAGAGGAGAAGGGGGTGGTCCCCAGTGTTGGAAGAAGGGGATTCAGCGTTGTCCCTTTCCTCAGGTTTCAGAGGGGGACAAACGAAGTTAGAGTTAGAAAGATAGAGGTCAGGGCACTCTGTTTACTGTTTGCTGTTTACTGCTCTGACTGTCCTTTGATAGGTAGATTGCTATTCTCAGGATTTCCTCCTCCTGACTTCCTCCCTCTCGCTTCTTCTCTCCCTGGCATTGTTCCAGGCAACATCTCTCCTTCTCTTCCCTCCATCTTGGCAGCATGGATGCAGCATTTGTCCTACCATCCATGTCCATCCTTAGACTCGATAGGTAGGTAGGATCTCTCCTCCTTTCCTATCAGAGTATGGAGTTCCTACAATAAAGAACTCTTATTTCGCTTCTAAACATAATGCAAGTGTATGATTTATTTTCTCTCTTGCACACAACACCAGCCTGCAGAATGAGCTCACAACCACCTTTAATAACGCTTCCGATGCCAAATGATAGACTGTGCTAACAGCCCAAACGTGGAATCCTTTAATTAGGTTTCCTGAGCATACATAATTTATTTATCACCCAGAGCACTCTTGGTCAGGGCTCACATAAAACTGGAGTTGGCCCTCCAACTTGGTGCAACCCTTCCTCTCTCTCTCTGCTTGCAGCACCAAGTGAGTGAAACACCCTACCTGACTTTCAAGGTTATCTCGTTGGTGCCTTATGACCGGAACCTTATTGATGTGAAGCTTCTATCACAGGAGCAGGTGCGTACGGGCTAGGGCAGGGTGGTGCCGAGTGAGAACCCAGAAGCACAGGCAGCTACTCCCTCCTCTCTCTCTCTCTCTCTCTCTCTGCGCAGATCCAATACCTCAACAGCTACTACGAGACCATCCGCAAACATGTTGGGCCTGAACTGGAGAGACGCCAACTATACGAAGAGTACCGTTGGCTGCAGGAGAATACGAAGCCCCTTTCTCCTGCTTCTCTGATGGCCGCCTCCCTGGGCACCCTTGCCATGAGCACCCTGGCCTCTACTCTTGTGACTGGTGTGTAGGACTGAGGGGCACCCAACATTATCTCATTGCCCCTCACCCCTGCTCTTAAGCCTCACCGGTCGTAGCATTCAGAACTTCCCTCTGCTGCCTGCCTTTAGCTTAAGAGCATCTTGGCCTACCTGACTGCTACTATCCTTTTTCTTTGGGATCAAACCGTACCGCGTCTCCCTCAAAGACTGATGATAAACAAGGACATATTTTTACTTCTGAGCCAACAGTTTCTAGCTGAGTTGCAGTGGAGGGCAGTGTGCCTGGGTTGCCCGCTTCCCTGAGTATTTGTGCCCTCTGCATTGGCCAAGACAAACATGAAACACACGCGCGGAGCTATCTTCTACTGAGCCAGGACATGAATCTGTCAAATCTGGTCTTGTCCATTCTGACTGGCAGTAGCTCTCCAGGGTCACTTGATCTTTTTATTTGGAGATGCCAGGGTTTATGCTGGGACCTTCAGCATGCAAAGCAAAGTGCTCTACCACTGAGCCATAGCCTCACCCCATAAATATGAACCTGCCTTAGCTCAAGACCCTTTGGTCCGTCAAGGTCAGTCTTGTCTACTGTGACTGGCAGGAGCTCTCTAGGGTCTCAGGTGGAGGTCTTGCACATCACCCTGTCACAATCTTTTTATTTGGAGATGCCGGGGATTGATCCCGGGACCTTCCGTATATAAAGCAGATGCTGTACCACTGAGCCATGACACATGGAGCTGTCTTGGTTCAAGTCAGACCATGGGCTCATCAAGGTCAGGCTTGTCTGCTTTGACTGGCAGCACCTCTCCGGGGTCTCAGGAAGAGGTCTTTCACATCCCCGTCTACCTGATCCTTTTAAGGGAGAGACTAAGGATTGAACCAGGGGCCTTCTAGATGCAAAACAGCTGCTCTGCCTCTGAACCACAGCCCCATATCTAAGTGCAACATACTGAAAAGGGAGCTCTCAACATATTGGTCATTGTTTTATCTTACTGATTCCCCTCCACCCCCCCCCCCACAGCAGTAGTCCCTTCCAGGGCTTTTTTTCAGGGGGAACGCAGGGGAACGGAGTTCCGGAACCTCTTGAAAATGGCCACATGGCTGGTGGCCCCGCCCCCTGATCTCCAGACAGAGGGGAGTTGAGATTGCCCTCCGCGCCCAATCTAAACTCCACTCTGTCTGGAGATCAGGGGGTGGGGCCACCAGCCATGTGACCATTTTCTCTGAGGGCAACCCACTGAGTTCCACCACCTCTTTTCCCAGAAAAAAAGCCCGGGTCCCTTCCACTTTATGGCAGAAAGCTTCACACCACTAACAAATTCCAGCAGTTTGAGAGCAGCACTGCGATTCAGTAATACACAGAATTCCTTTCAGGGAGAAGCTGTTGCTCCATAATCCTCTCAAGGCTTTAAGAACACATTAGGCAGGAAGACAAGCTGAGATAAGATAAATGTTTTGTTGTTTGATTACACCGGTTTTAAGTTTTACCTTGGATCTTCGAGATAGCTTCTGTAAATAAAATGGCTCCTAGTTAATGTGCCACAGACTGTGTATACAGTTCCCATAACACAACAGAGCACGTACTTTTCTCCTACATATCGCAAGGTTCAATCCATCACATCCACTTAAAGGATTTCAGGAGAGCAGGGATTGTCTGGACTGCTCAAGAGCTTGGCAAGCTTTTGCTCTGTACTAGGCCATCTTATGTACTAATAGTGAAGTGGCCCTGATCTGTAGATAGTTAAATCTGGAGACTGGAGCCATGAATGGGCTAGCAGATTTTCCTACACACCTAAGGTTCCTAGGTGCTCACGGTGGTGGGCAAATTCCTGGGGGTTGCCAGCTTGCCTGCCAATGGTCAGCGGAAGGTGGCAAGCTCCCGGAGGTTGCCCAGCACCGTAGGCACCTCAGGAATGTGCGCGGCAACATCACTTCCAGAAATGACATCATCGCGCTGACCATGGGAGTGTTCCTGCAGTTTGGGCCAATTTGGGCTCCAAACGGGCCGAATTGGCCCCACACAGAATGTGGAAGCAGTCCTGTGGCCGGCGTGATGTCACTTCCTTACTTCTGAAATCTAAACAAATACAACTGGGGTTTAAAAAGCTTCAAACTGATTAGAGGAGCTCCTGTAGCTTTAACCAGAAGCCCTCAGTGGCTGTTGCTAGGCAACCATGACAGAGTATTCCAGGCTTGGTTTCTGTCATGAAAAGGCAGAGGAAGGGGAGGGCCATTTTCTCCGTTGTTTGTTGTTGGGCCTGGCCCCAATAAGTCCTTCCTTTATTTCTAAGGTTGTTTTGGCCTTTGAGGAAGGACCACCACATGACTTGATACCACGTGACTTGCATGACTCACCCAGGCCTGACTGCTTGCCGCTGTTCAACTGCAGCTCCCTCCAAAGCCAGTGGTTGTGTAGTGGTTAGAGTTTCAGAGTAGGATCTGGGAGGCCCAGGTTGGAATCGGCACTCTGCTGTAGAAGCTCATGGGGTGATTTTGATCCAGTCACATCCTCTCAGTGTAACCTACCTCTTAGGGTTGTTGTGAAGATAATATGAAGGCAAGAAGCATGATGTAAGATTCTTTGGGTCCCCACTGTGGAGATAGGCACTATATAAATGGAATAAATTTGTAAACCTAGATGAAGATCTGGGACAGATAAAAGATGAGTTGTTTAGTGGGTATGAAGGAGAGAAGGACATAGAGAAAGGTGAGTATATGTGGGCTGCCAGGAGAGAAAGAGGCAATAGAGTGGGGAAAGGGGATACGGGGGCAAGTGAAGCACCCCACACAAGTCCTCACAGGTTCCCCACCATGCAACTGGGTCTCTATCAGCCGGCATTGTGCAACTGGGCCATACTGGAGAGGGCTGCCTAAGATGTAAGGGGGAAAAGTGAAAGCAGGGACAGACAAAGGTGGGTGGGAAGGAGAAAAAGATGCAGGAAAGGGGAGAGGCTGTGGGGAGCAGGGAAGGGAAAGAGGACGTGATGTGGGAGAGGAACATGAGACGCCTCCTGCAAGCCCTTGCAGGTACCCCATTTGTGTGGTCTGTTGGTCTACACACCACATCATTTCCCCAATCAAAACTGGAGGGCAAGAGGTTTGCTGTTAACCTCATTGGAAAAAAAGAGTCTCCCCCATATGACTGTCTTTTTACTGTACCTTGGCTAATAGCCCAGGAAGAGAGAGGGAGAAAGAGGAAATTTTGACTGGGGGAATAGAAGAGGGGGGGGGATAACTCTTCCCCATTACCATGGCCCCAGTCCGGTTTGGGGATCCCTCTTGGCTGGGAAAGTCAATCCTGGACCCCCAACATAATGTGTAATTTGGCTTAAATTCAGAAACTGGCTGAATACAAAAATGATCACATGTAACTTGATAATTAACACCATCCATATTCTGAAATTAAGATGTTGTAGTTTCCAGAGTGCAAATAATAGTTGTGTGTATATCACATTCCTTCCCCTCATCTGCAGTAGAAGGGGCATGATATACATACAAGCAGTTATCTTATGTACTCTGAGTTAGCTGAACACATTAATTTTGGAATATTGATGTTGTTAATTATTTGGCTACATGTGATTATTTCCATCTAGTATATTTGGAATGTCTTCCTGATAATAGGATGACTTTTACTGGCTGTATAAATTGTTTTTCCCCAATTAGTTCCCTAAAGCTATATATTTTCTTCTCTTCAATTAATTAGTGAATCATGTGGTTTGTTGTGTGTATCAGGACGGAGTACAGTGTCCTCCTTGTGGCTTTATTCTAATAAAACTTAATATAAAAGTGAACCTTTAGGCTGACTTCACACGTGCCACTTAAAGCAATTTTGACTTCCACCATCCCCTGCGCGCTGTTGGTGTGCACTTGTGAAAACAAAGTTTTAAATGCACTTCTGTCAGCATCCTGAATTGATTTACACCCATGCAGGAAGGTGGATTCACAACTGTATTTCAGTATTGAACAAAATTCAAGTCCAATAGTCTTAAAGACCAACAAAATTTCCTGGGTCTAAGCATTCAAAAGTTGAAACTGACTTCATCGGTGAGCTTTGACTCATGAAAGGTTGGTGGGGGTAGAAAGTGCTATCAAGTCGTAGCCATGACCCCTGCTAGAGGGTATTCTCTGACCACTGCTCTGCACTGCCATTCCTTTACATGCTTTACTATGAATTTGTAAGCTCAATGAGGAGCCATCACTCACTGATAGGATCTCCAAGTTCAGGCCCTAGGTTTAATGCTGTAAAAGCTAGCTTCGTGTTTATCACACATACTCAGAATTCTGAAGTTGCTGGAAAAAATTCTGAAGTCCTTTTTCATGGTAGTTACTAAGTTCACAGGATGCTTTATAAGTATGTTCTTTATTTGTTGCTTTGTGCCTTCGTTGGAGACAGGATTGAATACGTTCCAGGATGTTGAGTTTGTCTCTCTACACAAGACATCTGGCACATGTTATTCAAGTATTTGGTGATGCAGTGTTTCCTGGGAACTGTAGTTTTAAAAGAGTTGCTTGGAGTCGCTGTGGGGAGGTTGAGAGTACAAGCAAAATTAGGTTAGATGCATTTTTCTAGTGTAGTTTTATCGGCGCAAGCTTTTAGTCTCCCCCACACAGACACACTCTGGTGGAATCTGCCAGGTCTTAAAAGTTTTCAAAGACCGAGCAGGGTCTCCGCTGCTCAGAGAAGGAGAGAAGAACTTTGCAATTCCACTCAGAGTGCCATGGGTGGGGGAAGAGAAACTTTTATTTTAAGACCTGGCAGATTCCACCCAGAGTGAGCAGGGGCACTAAAGGCATCCACAAACTGCACTAGAAAAATTCTTTTAACTTATTTTGCTTGCATTTTCAACCTTCCTCTCCACAGTGATCCTAAGCGACTCTTTTAAAACTACAGTTCCCAGGAAATAGTGTAACCCAACAGTTGAAGAACACGTGCCAGATGTCTTGTGTAGAGAGACTTTCTAGATCTACTAGCAGTGATGGACTATAACCAATTTCTTCTCCCACCGCTATACTTAAAGACATTCCTGTTTCCAGCGTGAGAATTTTGGACTTTTATTTTTCATTGTTTGTAATCAAATTAATCTACAGTAATAAGAGGATTGCAATAGTTGCAACGTGACCCCAAGCACACAAACTATGTGGCATCTGTGATTGGCCCAGTCAGCAGGTTGCTGACTGAATTTGGTCTAAACTTGAGTTTGGGTCAGTATTGGGTATTTGTCAATGCAAAACGAGATCTTATAAACTGTATCCAGAATGAAGAAATTTCTCTGTCATTTTGCGCCAGTACAATAAACTTTTGTGTTCTTGGTCCATCACACAGAAGAACTAGGAAGGTCATGATCCAACACAGAATAAGGTGCAGTTAAGCCCATTTTTCTCTCTGGATTTAAGCATGCCTAATTTGGTGCTGGATTGCGGCCTGTTTAAGCAGTTTGAAGATTTAAAAATCCATGATGCAGTGTGACTGTGAGCACAAAAGGAAGAAGAGGAGACAACATCTAAGCCAGGGAATTGATTTCAAGATGAGTTCCTCTTGGGGATTTTATATATCCCTATTGGGTTTTTCTTTATTAGAACAATTTCTATCCCATCTTTCCATCCCAAAAATGGACTCTTTGTGAAGGTTCCAAGTTAAAAACACAAATAACAATTTTGTAATAAAAACTCTGCTACTAATCAGTGAAACAGTCTCCAATTTCTTCTTTTACAAGCATTGATAAACGGCAGCAGCGTGCAAAATTCACAATCAGCCTCAAAGACAGCCAGAAGTACTCCTTGGCAAAATAACTAGCAAAGGCTTTCCTAAAAAGGACTATCTTCACTATATGACAGAGAGACTACAGGGCTAGAGCAAGGTGGATTTCGCTTGGGAGGGAATTTCAGAGTGTGCCATTTTCAAGAAAGATCTCCCACTCCCACCGCCCTAAGAGGTGACACTCTTCTCAGTCCATTGAAATAAATGGGCATAGAAGGATGTAACTGCAAACCGCACTGTTAAGACACCTACTATATGTCACATGGTGGGTCATCCAGATGATGAACTAACTGCCCAGGCAAGAGAAGAGATAATCTCTTGAGATACTCAGAGGAAAAGAGGTATTCCATTTCTCTTGTATTAGATCTGTTTTCCGGCTGGAAATGTGTTAAAGATTCTGTCCCTTTGACCGGGGGCGGGGGGGGGGGGGTTGAATGCAAAGCACTCAAAAACCTGTTGTTTCTTTGAGCAATCTTTTTTTACTGTTCCAAACTGTTCTATCTTTCTTAACCTTAGAAAGGTTACCAATATGTCTCTAGTGTATTGTCGAAGGCTTTCACGGCCAGAGAACGATGGTTGTTGTGGGTTTTCCGGGCTGTATTGCCGTGGTCTTTCACTCCCAAGACCACGGCAATACAGCCCGGAAAACCCACAACAACCATCAATATGTCTCTAGGTTTATTTAACCTGGTGGCCATTTTAATTCTTATAGCTGCCTTGAGATCCACTTCGTTCCACATCCAGATAATGTTTCGATACTTCTTCAAGGAATCCCACTAAATCTTTTTTCTCTAATCGTTCAGGAATACTTCTAAATTTCACACTGTTTTCTGTTCCTATTCTATAACCTCCAATTCTTACTTCTAGCTTTTCTGTTTTAGCTTTCAATTCCTACACTTGGGGGGGGGGGGCTCTAACTTTTTTTTAACATTCTTGTGTTTCATTACCTCTTGTTAAATACCAATTGCGGTATCTAAATATTTAATTTTATCTTCAATTTCTTACTGATTTATCCAAAACTATGACTGAACTCTCCCACATTCTTCCAACCCATCTTCCTACTTCCTTTGTGACATTTACCCCGATTAAGAGTTTTGTTGAACTCAAAAGCTCGCACAATGTTTTGGGTCATTTGGATTGGCCCCAATGAGAAGATTTTACATGGATTTCATAAATCATAGCCTTGATAATCAACATGATGAATCATATAGAAATACAGAGGAGAGAAAAAAAGAGTTTTGTTTAAATAAACACCACCAATAATGACAGCCTCTCTTCAAATCAGGCATAATTACTTGTTAAATAAAAATCAGCAGCCATTAACTAAATTCATCGAAAGCCCAAATCAATTAATTAATGGTCCACCATTAATGAATTCTGCCTGGTAGTTCATTAGTTCATAATCAGGGCTCAGTCTTCATTAGTGATGTTGTGAAGAAATGCCCACCGCTCAGGAATTCTTCAACTTCAAGAGAAGCGAGTCTGTCCTATTGAAACAGCATTAAGATAATAACCGAGTGTAGGGTAGGGAAAAGATACTGAATGTTTTCACTTTTCCTTTGTTCCATTGATCGGCTGGAAATGTGCGAAAAGACCATGTGTAATCTTTTTATTAAACTTTGATATCTTAAACACTCTTTAAGTCCAATCTCTGCAAAAACAGCATATCTATTTAGTCTTGCTATCTGAAATGTGGCAATGTGGTGGGGGGCAGCAAGTCAGCTCACACCATCCTCGGAGCTTGAAAGTACAGCAGCTAGGCAGAGCCTTTAAACAGCAAAAGAGTGCTTAGATGTATGACCATGTCTGGCGGGAGATATTCTTATAGTCATTACTGGCAGTGAGTAGATACCAGTTTGCTTTTGGCACTCCTTGGGAGTGAGGGGTAGAGGTGGCATTGTCGGACAGGGACTTGAGATAGCTGCAGGGGCTTTCTAACATTCAAGGGTCCCTCCAGAAGGAACAGGATGGGTTTGCGAGTCTTCACCTGGCTGAATCCACACTTACCGGCATAGTGCTAAACAGTCGGAATGATAGCGTCTTCCTGGCGCGTTTTATGACATCATTGCACCACGATGGTGTGTGAAAGTGTGCTTTCAGCCACCAAGTTATAAAAGAATATTTTTTGTATCAAACAGTAGTAAGCTAAGTGGGTAGTGTTTAGTGAAACCATCCACTAACTTTGGGCCCATTTTTCACTAATATGAGACCTACAATGCAATCTTAAAAGCACTTTCCTGTAAATCCTTCAGAATCCCAATAGGATTCTGAGTAGATCTACTGAGGATTGTTCTGCAGTCCAGTGTAATCCTAAAAAGAGAAGCATGTAACTCTGTTTAAGATCGCACCATTAATAACAACAACAACATTTTATTTATATACCGCCCTTTCAGGACAACTTAACACCCAATCAGAGCAGTTTACAAAGTATATTATTACTGTCCCCACAACAATCACCCTGTGAGGTGCGTGGGGCTGAGACAGCTCTGAGAGAGCTGTGACTGACCCAAGGTCACCCAGCTGGCTTCAAGCGGAGGAGTGGAGAATCAAATCCGGTTCTCCAGATTAGAGTCCCGTCACTACACTAAACTGGCTCTTGTAAAATAGTACTTGTAATTAGTCTTGTAAATAGTAGTTCAGAAATGGTCAAAGTTACTGGACCAAACACTGTCCCTCTATTCAGCCATTGTTAATATTATTGGTTAAGCAATAGGTTGATAAGAGTGCACTCCAAAAGCTTAGAAGTGAAAATAGATATGCTTACTTTAAAGGTTGACAGGTGGGCAAAAATTCTATAAGATAACGATCTTCCGCAAACAGTTCTAACTCAGCATCCAGCGTCAAAGACAACAGCTAAGGATACCTGCTGCCCTTTGCCTCTATACCCCTGATGTACTAATGTTACAGCTTCTGGCCGCCTCCAGTGGTGTCATAGGAGAAGAGCAGCGGGCTCCCCCCTCACCGGTTTGCCCAGGAAACGTGTCCCTCTTCTCTTACAAACCCCCCCCCCCCGCCCCGCGTGACCTGCAGTGATTCATCCAACGGGCTCCAGGTAGCTTCTGGGGTGGGAAGTCAGCTGAAGCAAATCCGGGGTGGATTTCAAGGCCATTCTAATTCAATTTTTCATTTTGTTAAAAGTGTAAATTTGCATTTGTTACAATGTTACCAATAATGAGTGGCATTTGAAGTTGAGCTTTTGGGGGAAGAAAAAAACCCAGGTTGAAATATTAATTAGATTTCCTTAAAAAGTGGTTTTTAACATTTGTTTATGGCATTTGTAGGTTGCTTTTCTCCTTGAAGGGACCCTAAGGAATTCACAGCAACAGACTGAACACAATTTGCCAATTCAAACAAAAGAGTACAATTAAACAAAACAAACGGATCATGGGCTGGTTTTGAGGAACGACGCTGTCTAACACAGGCCGTGGGCGAAGGCCCTTTCATTCTTGCCCCACGGCTAACACCCAAGGACTGCTGCTTCTGGCCACACCCAGAATTTAATATTAGCAAGGAGAAAGGACAACTTATTCTGCTGAGTTTCATGGAGAGCATGCTTCAAAAATCAAAAATTTGAAACCTTACTTGAAAATTTTAAAATGTAAATTTCACCATTACATTATATTTTCAAAAAAAAATCAGATCAGATCTAACTCCCAGGGGTGTCTGTTTGCTGAAAGTTGCACAGAGCTCCTTCCTTCTTCTGGAAAGCCTTCATGTGTGTGTCTTCAGAGCTACAAGACAGAGGAGATGTTAGATACCTCCCCCCCCACCGCCCCAGATACCCTATTAAGTGCCCTGGTTCTCCTCCCCAAGCCGTCCCCACCGAGGCAAGTGGCCCACCCTTCAGTCGTCTGCAGGCCCCTCTTCTTCTGGCCCCTAGCAGGCTTTCAGAAGTCATCTTCAACACAAAATTGCCACTTCCTTCCTGTGCGAACACAGGGCTAGGCCCATCTTCTGCTGCTTGAGGCTCAGTTGCTGGAAGAGCAACCCATGTGATGCAGCCGTTTCCTGTGCATTTCCCGGCCTCTGAGGTTAGCGTGCGTCAGCGGGGTGCTCACCTTCAATCTCTGGTGCTGCTTTGCCTTGCCTGCTGTTTGATTCACTCTGGAGGGACAATCATGTTGCGCCGCAAGCCGTCCAACGCCAGTGAGAAGGATCCAACCCAGAAGAGGAAGGTAAGTGTGGGAGGCACTGAGGCTCCCTTCCCTTCCTTAAGACCATCACGTCTCGGTAAACGTGGCCATGGCACCTGGGCATCGTTAACCTGAGTATGCTCGGCCAGGACTGGCCCGATGGTTTGGGGGCCACAATATTCTTTTAGGGTTGCCAACATAACATTGGGCAAGCAGAGAAGTGCGTTCCTACGTCTCTTGTGATGCAATGCGGCTGCACAGGACACTGCAGTGCGCTGATCTGGTGGCACTGGGTTAAGCGGCCGATCTTGGATCGGGGTTGCCTGCTTGGTTTCCAGGATCTGTTTACTGCAAGAACAACGCCCATTTTGCAAGGGAATGAGAGGTTTCCTCAGCAGTAACCATGTTCATTCATTGGGATGACGGACAGTAATTCTGCAGGGAAATCCTTCCCTACTCCTACTGCAGCCTCACACCATGGAAAATGGCACCTGTTGAGGCTCTGCTGGAAGGAAAAAGTGGAGCTAGCACTTCCTGTATCTCAGAACCGCAGCACTGGAAGCAGGGAGCAATAATGGATCCCTGTAATCCAAACCCAGAAACCAGAGAGGTTAACATTCCACTTCGTCCGTTTTTCCCCAGGGATGGGATCTCTTTCCTTCTCCTTGCTGGAGGGATGCTGTTCCCTCCGTCCACATCCTTGCCTGCTCCTCCCTCAAACATACTCTCCCTCTCGGAGGGCCACAGAAACACAGTGAGAAATTCCAAAAGAATGGCACTGTTTCAAGAGTTAACCGGCTTATCGAGGGCTGAGCTTTGCTAGGCAACAGTTTATTTCATCAGCTGCATCCACGTAGCATCATCTCAGACCACTGAACGCCTCTGATGAAACAGGCTGCTGCCTACCAGATCTCACGCCACATTAAATCCCTTAGGCTGAGTACAGGCAAATAGCTTTTCAGAGAATACTGGCCATTATGCACCGCACACACTTTCATTTTGATTGTCCCGCAGCCGTCTCTTGGCCAAATCGGCTTTGTAGGCTTTTGTAGTGTTTCGAGCTGTAGCCAGGCAAAGTTAAAACAAATCTGCAGAAGTATGACCAGTGCAATAGATGAGTGTACGATTGGGTGTGCTGCACTGTGGTTCCTGTTCTTCCAAGGAAGAGGGCATGCACAGTTCGCGTTGGGTCATTGCAATAATCAGCTTTTGCACGGGTGCGAAACGAGAGCTCTTTGCTCTTGGCGTTGCAAATCCGGTGTGTCTGGACTGCAATCCCCACCCCCACCCCCACTTTGCTGAACGCATTGAGGTGTGCATTCTGGTTCACTGATATTTGCATTTCCAGACCCTGAATGCGCATAAGCTCGACATAAGCTTGATAGTGTCTGCAGTGCCTCTGTTGTGAAGTGAGTGAAAAAACAACCCAGAAACTTCCTCCACATTTGCTGCTCTCCCAGGTGTTTGAGTATCAAGAGGTGCAGGCGCTAAGCCACTTCCTCTGCTTACTGCTGAATAAGTGTTGACTTTGAGCAACACTTCAAAAAGGCCTGAGCAGCAGACAAAAGCGTGGGGCCCAAGGACATGGGGAAACAGCCAGGCTGCCTTAGATCAGTGATGCGTCTGTCTATAACCCAGGATCCTCTCTCTGACACCAGGCCACACCAAGTGCTCCAAAGTATATCTTAAACATGGTTATAGGGAGTTTGTGCCCGCAGAGAAAGAAATGGCTGGGGCCACTCCAAGAGGATGCTGACCGCCATGGTCTTTCTTGGGACTAGGCAGATCAGTGGAAACAGGTGGGACACACATTGCTTGCCCAAAAAATTTAGTAAAAAGTCCAGTAGCTCCTTTAAGACTAACCAACTTTATTGAAGCATAAGCTTTCGAGAACCACAGCTCTCTTTGTCAGATGAGACAAAGACGAAGTCATTCTCTACTGAGCATCCTTTGCCTTATCTATGGGGAGTCACAGTGCTGTTTACATTACACAGGAAGGAAATATAGCCCTTGGCTCTGTCCAAACGTATCCTGAATGGTAGTCTTATGGACAGCAGAATCAGGGAAGAGTTTTCCCTTTTCCTCCACCAGCTCACGGTTCCTTAGACAGGTCCCTTTCCCAGGTTAACAAATGAGACACTTCACAACCTGATGAAATGAGCTCTGAGTCATGAAGGTTCGTGCTGGAGGGAAGGTTGTCAGCCTTTGAGTGCTGCCTGGACTCCTGTTCCTGTCGATCCTAGCCTAGTTTTTAACTCGTCCCTCAATAGCTGGGGAGGTGCTGCGGCTCAGAGAGAACCCTGCTGGGTCAGGGGTCCCACATTCCACCCCGGGCATCTCCACCTAAATGAACATAAGGCCCTTTCTCTGCCTGACACCTTAGAAAGCCAAAGTAGGCAGTATGGAGAATGGTCAGAGGCAGCTTCATCTGCCCACCCTTTGCCATCACCCCTGCTTTCGCTGGGTGGCCTTTTTCTTTCTTAGTAACCCGTCCATCTCTTGCTTCCTCCGCCAGCTGTCTCTGCAGCGGTCCAGCAGTTTCAAGGACTTCGCCAAGACCAAGCCCAGTTCCCCCATTACAAGTGAGAAGGAGTTCAGCCTGGAGGAGGAGGCAAGTCTCCCAGCTCTTCCCGGCCTTGGCGAGCTCAGCCACCCACCCCAGCTGGCCGCTTCCCTCTGCCATCGGCCATACGATCCCCCTTCTAGCTCCTTGTTTTCCCTGCACGTGACTTTTGCCACCACTACCCCTACTTGAGTACTTCTCCTGCGCACCTGGATGCTGTCATTTTAATAGTCTTCAGACCTAGCCGTGGTGGTTGGCTGCAGCTTTCCCTCTTCATTGGTCAGCACCCTAAACCAAAACAATGACTACCGTTTTCCCAGTAGTATTCTCTCTTGTGCACATGCTCCATCAAGGGGGCCACAACCTGACCTATCCTTTTTTGAAACTGAAATCCCACAGCTGCACAGAATGGCAGCCATCTTCATTTGAAGCTGGGTATCGGTAGAAGGGTCTAGGCTGGGAAGGGATCAACTAGACCCAGCAGTGGATTTTAATCTCCTGGCACCTTGCCTCCTAGACCAATTGCCTCTTTATTCAGGTCTCAGAAAGCAACACTCCAAATGCTCTGCCCAGCCCAGATGACTCCGGGAAAAGCAGCAGCTTAAAGCTGGGCCGGCGGTGGAAAGCTGCCATCTCTCGCACCATGAACCGGAAGACCGGCAAGGCAGCAGCCAGAGCGCTGGCTGAGCAGGTGAGCAGAGCAGTGAAGCTGGGCTAGGCGGGGGTGGAAATCTCCTGGCCAACCATGGTCTGGCTCAGAAAGCATCACCGACATTCAGGGCTTCCAAAGACAGCTGGGGCCAGGCCACCTGTCCTTGTATATATGCTGCTAAAAGTGATGCCTTCATAAGGTTGCCAACCTCCAGGTGGGACCTGGAGATTTCCCAAAATTACAACTGATCTCCAAAGTACAGAGATCAGCTCCCCTGGAGAAAATGGCTGCTTTGGAGCGTGGACTCAAGGGCACTATACTCCACTGAAGCCCCTCCCTTCCCCAAAACATGCCCTCCACAGGCTCCACCCCCAAATCTCCAGGAATTCCCCAACCCAAAGCAGGCAGCCCTACTTGAGGAACTGAGTGATGGGCATGACTCTGCCATAATAAGTGTGTGTTTTGCCTTCACAGGGTTGTACATTCAGTTCTCCCCTCCTGCCCCAGCCCTCCTGGGAAAGGGACCTTAAGTTGTAAAGTTGGGGAAGAATCTTTGGCTTAGGCTTGGAAACTGATTCCACGCTAGGCTTTATTACCCATTCCTGACTAACCACTCCTGTGGTTAGTCAGGAATGGGTAATAAAGCCAAGGCCATCAACCCAGTCTGGGCTCTCTGCCTTAAGAATAAAGGGGGACACATGGTAGGAATCTTGCTTTGTTTCAGGGGGAGCTTGATGAGGACACAGCTGGATCTCTCCTGCACAGCCCTATGGATAAAGAAGCCCTCATCTTCCCAGAACCAGCGGAAGATATTCACTCACCCAGCACTCCTCAGAGCCCGAGTGGTGAGTGGGGCAGGGGGCAAAGCTCAGCTTGAAGATAGCAAGAAATGGCACGGTTATCTCCTAGCCCAGCATGGAAAGTATATAGAACCGGATCCTGGAGTTCAGTATCCCAGCTTAGCCTGGGCTTGTCGGAGCCTGGGAGCTAAGCAGGGTCAGCCACAGTCAGTACTTGGATGGGAGATCACCAAATGAGACTGAGGTTGCTATGCCGCCTCTGCTCGTCTGTTGCCAGGAACGCCCTGTGGATGGGGTCACCCTGTTGATTGCAACTCCATGGCATGTTCTTCTTGAAGTTACACTACTTCAGACTGTAGGGATCTGTGAGTGGGGGGGGGAGTGTCACATAATATCCCCACACATGGAAAAGCTAATATACCAAGGACAAGAATCCAAGCCAATCTGATATACTAGCTTTCTGTGTGCAAGGCATTTCTTAGAATTTCATCATGTGAGCTGTTCACCCGCAGTCTGAAGTGGTGCAGGCGAGACATGGGTTTATCAGATCTCTGCGAGAACTAGACCTCGTTGTTAAGGGTTATAAGGCTTTTCTGGAGGTGAGAATGTAGGGCAGACAAACCGACACATGCATTTGTGTGTGCACGAACCCCATTCTCCACCCAGACATCTCTTGAGCCAAACAGACCCTAACCTCAGCAGCTTCCCCTCACCTCCCACCATGAGATTAAAACATGCAATTGAAAGCTGAATCCTTTCTCAGAGCCAAGCTACAAGTGACGCCTGACACAGGTTGGACTCTTATTCAGCTTCCCTCAAGTTTTGATGGGAAATGTAGGCGTCCTGGTCTTGCAGCTTGGCTCTCCATTACAGCTGCAAGACCAGGACGCCTACATTTCCCATCAAAACTTGAGGGAAGCTGACAAGTGTCCAACCTGTGTCAGGCGTCACTTGTTGCTTGGCTCTCAGGCTCTGCTCTTCGCTGCTTAGAGCTAGGAGCAGCAGCCTGTGTCCATCCTTTGTTCCCAGGACTGCTTTCCGGTGCTCCTGGCTGGGCAGGTCAGCTCAGCCTTGACAAATAATTTCTCCTTTGCCTTCCCCACCTCAACCCCCGCCCCCATCTTGCCCTGCAGCCAGCTCTACTTCCAGAACATGTAGGGTTAGAGGCTGCAGCTCCCTTGTTCTTTTGAATGACATTCAGGACAGATTGGCAGGGAATGCAAGTTGATCCCCTTCCCCTTCTGACTGTTTTTTGCACTGAAGATCCCAGTTATTTAAGTTGGAGGGGGGCTCAAAGGGCTGGGATCCAGGGCATGAGCCAACAGGTGGATTTTGTATGCCTTGGTGGAAAGGCTTTTCTGAGTCGGTCAGATTGGGTGGAAAGGCTGCCAAGGATTTCCCCCACCCTTCTTTTCCTGTGATGTGTGGCTGCATTGCACGTTGCTTCTTGCTGTGTAAGCAGCTACCTGTGTACCTGGCTAGCTGCTAGCTGGATTGCGCAGCAGGCTTGGGCAAGAGACGCTTTTTGTTTTGTGACAGCAGGCATGACTGATATGAGACCACGTGCAGCCTGCTCTTGCCCCCACAAGCCTGGAATTCAGTACTGTGTGCAGGATCGGGAGAAAGTCAGCCATTTTCCTCAGCCTGGGGTGTGATACTTGTGAATTCAGGGAGGGTTGGGGTGGGGGGTTTGTCCCAGGCAGCAGCAATAGGAAGGAATGGAGACTCTTTCTGCCTGTTGCGTCTCTCCTTCACACCATCAAGAAGAAGTCAGGAGAGCAAACTGAACCCGCCTCTCCCTGCTTCCCACCTTTCTCCTATCCTCTTCCTCCAGTAGGCAGTGATTTGTTTGATCCCAAACTGATGGGGCACAGCAGCGGCAGGAAGAAGATGGAAGAGGACAGCCCTGTGCCATACAATGGCCCTTTCTGCGGCAAAGCCAGAGTTCACACAGACTTCATCCCTAGCCCCTATGACAAGGACTCGCTGAAACTTCAGGTGGGTAACTCGCCTGCTTTGCATTTCTGTTCCTGGCAGCCAGGGGTCCTTCTCTTTCGCACACAACCCTCTCTTTCAAGCCAAACTGTTCATTAGCATTTCAAAGGACCAGGAGCCCTCCAGCTGTGACTGCCGGTGCCCAGAAGCTGGAAGATGTTGATTCTCTTGCTCAAAAACCAAGATGAAAGCAAGGAGGGAGGGAGGCTCAAAATCCTTTCCCCCCACCCCCAGGTGTGTATTTTAGTTCTGCTTCACCCCCCCCCCCTCAATAGTACTGTCATCTACAATTGATGTGCAGCAGATTAACTACTGGCAAGACAGGAAAGGGCTAGCTTAGCTCAGCTCTTCTTTTCTCCTTCCCCTCCCTTTAATAATGATGCCCTCAAGGCATCCCTCCCATAAGCAGAAACATGGACTCCCCCCCTCCCCAACCCTCTTGCAGTACAATGTGCCTTTGTGCCAAGCTGGCTGGATCTCTCCCCCCAATACTCCAATCACAACTTCTTAGAAGTTCTGCTGTTACTAATTTTAAAATTGCCCAGGCTCTTTTTGGGTCACCACTGCTCCGTCCAATATTTTTGTAGCTCTGCCTTCCTGAACTCTGCTTTGTAGCTTTTGCTACAGCTGGCAGCAATGCCAACCCTTTACTAAAGCATTTTATTAGCTGCCTCCACCTAACAATTTGGAATCCTAACAAGCAAGGGAAGGAGCTACCAAGGCCCTCTTCCACAGCCTTTTCATCCTCTCCTAGCCAAAACATGGAAATGCCTGCAGGCCACATCATTGCCAGCGATCTTGGGAAGGATTGAATGAAAACCTGGCTCATCCTGAGGGGCACATCTGTGGGGGCACATCTGTGGGGGATGCTACTAAAAGGTGTGATTTTGCATTTGACACAGAAAGGGGACATCATCCGTATCATCGCCAAGCCCCCTGTAGGCACGTGGACAGGCATTCTGAACAACAAGATGGGCTCCTTCAAGTTCATTTATGTGGATATCATCCCAGAGGACCCTGTGCCAGTCCTAAACAGATGTTCACGAAGCAGGAGCAAGAGGCCCAAGCCCAAGACCCTGGAGGAACTGCTGGAGCGCATGAACCTGCAGGTGAGAGGATTGTCTCATTGAGCAAAGTCTGACAGGCGCGTGCGCATCCACGAGCACACAAATGCAGCAGCGCTAACACTGCGTCTCAAAGCACTGTGGCCAGAATTGAGAGACTGCCCGGAGTACACAGACCATAAGAGCCCTGCTGGATCAGACCAGTGGCCCGTCCAGTCTAGCATTCTGTTTCCTGCGAGGGCCAACCAGTTGTCCTGGAGGGCCAATGAAAAGTGTATAGAGGCCATGGCCCTCCCATCATGGGGCCTTCCAACACTGGGATTCAGAGTATCGTGACGTAGGGAATGACCTGGCATGTGTATTCACGTATCTACTCAACAATATCTAATTAGTTGTTGAGTAAGGAAACACTTTTGTCCATCCTGAAGCTATTACCCATCAACTTCATTGGGCTCCCCTGGGTTCTAGTGTTATGGGAGAGACCAGGAGCCCAGACCCATCATAAGGATTGTTTACACTGTGCACACAAACCACTTTACTTTTAATATGTAGAAAAGGAACTTGAACAACAGCGCCCTGTAAAGCACATGAGCTCCCACTTATTGCTAGTACTTGGAAGGGCGGGCATGAAGTTGCCGTTTCAAGTAGGGCAGAAAGAAGTGCAAGTACATTTTTGTACCAGCTTTTTGCCATTCACAAGCAGCAACACGTTCTTCAGAGCAGCTCTGGAAGGAACATCTTCCATTCCATCATGTTTCCAACAATGGGGAAAAAATTCTAGTAGCAGAACCTGGGATGTTTTGTGTAGAAGTTGGAACTCACCGTTTTAAAAACCCACCAGACCGAAATGATAACTGTTTTTCCACCATGGATGGAACAGGGCAGGAGATCAGTTTAATGGGTTTTTGAATAAGGCTACTGAGTCCATGCACTAAAGCTGCCATTTCAAGCATTTTCAGGGGCGGTTTGCAGGGCGATTGTGTATTCTACTGTTCCTTAGGGGGGAGATAGGGGGATTGAGCCAAGAACAGATTTGTGACTGCCTGGCACTGGTGCAGAAGTAGTTCATGTATACATATACCAGGTCATTCCCTACATAGTGACCAGTCATTCCAAAATTTTCCTAGACATGGCATTAATGAGTAGCAAGGTAAAAGGTAACGGTAGTCCCCTGCGCAAGCATCGAGTCATTACTGACCTATGGGGGGATGTTGCATCACGACGTTTTCTTGGCAGACTTTTTACAGGGTGGTTTGCCATTGCCTTCCCCAGTCATCTTCAGATTCCAAGAGGTTGCACTTCTGAGCCCCCGTTTCATGACAGAATTCTAACTCTCACCACATTGTATTGTCAAAGGCTTTCACGGCCAGAGAACGATGGTTGTTGTGGGTTTTCCGGGCTGTATTGCCGTGGTCTTGGCACTGTAGTTCCTGACGTTTCGCCAGCAGCTGTGGCTGGCATCTTCAGAGGTGTAGCACCAAAAGACAGAGATCTCTCAGTATCACACCTCTGTCTTTTGGTGCTACACCTCTGAAGATGCCAGCCACAGCTGCTGGCGAAACATCAGGAACTACAATGCCAAGACCACGGCAATACAGCCCGGAAAACCCACAACCATCTCACCACATTGTTTTGCCTAAGCCCAATTAGCTTCTAATCCAGAAATTCCCCATCTCTTGTGTATTAAAAGCAGTTCTTTTGGGTCCAGGGGGGCCGGGTCACAAGCTCAT
This sequence comes from Eublepharis macularius, assembly GCF_028583425.1. Taxonomy (NCBI): domain Eukaryota; kingdom Metazoa; phylum Chordata; class Lepidosauria; order Squamata; family Eublepharidae; genus Eublepharis; species Eublepharis macularius. The sequence goes on from NC_072802.1 coordinate 23,323,708, forward strand.
TCACTTTCAGCTCACCTGTGGGAAAGCTGCGAAGGACCAGCAAGATGAGTTTCCTTATCCAAGATCTGCTGTATCACTCTTAACCTCACCTTGACCCACACCAGAGCCAGGGGTAGCCTCACCAGTTGTACTTAAGTTGCTTTTGTGAAGAACTCTTGCTCCTTTTCCCCTCGCAAACAGTGGCAGTTTAAAATTAGGCTGCTAAACAAAACCATCATACAGCCCTCCCCCCCACCCATTGGCTTTCCTCCAGCTTCACCTGCACTTTCCTAAACCTGTTTTGGGACCATCTTTCCCGTGTTTGGAAAATTGCCCCCTTCCCCCCAATTCAGCACCCCTTCCAGTTGCAACTGCCACCACCACCCCTTTCACCACTGGGCTTTTTAACTTTTTTAAAAAATGGTAGTAATGGATATACTGTTATGTGTCATTACACTAACAATATTCCTGCTGCCTTTTCTTAAAGAGGGGGAAAAGCACGCCAGAAGGGTTTGGGGGAGATGGGAAGGATGGCACGCAAAAAAGCTACAGTGTATAGAAAATCCCTGTGGCCCCATTGCGTTTGTATTCAAAGCAGCAATCAGAGCAAAACGGGGAATCACACTTGTGTAAAAGTAACCCTAATGCCCTGCAGGCAGGCTTTACATAGTCTAGAAACTCTCCCCGAACTCAGTAAGGATGAGGGGGTAGTAGCCACAGTAACTGAAGTTCTGAGGTCCAATAAAACTACCCTACCCAGCTGGCTGTGCTCCCTACCCAGGAACACTCCTCGACCTTACTCCTGAACGGCTACCAGACCCTGGAGGACTTCAAGGAGCTACAGGAGACTCACCTGAACGAGCTGAACATCACTGACCCCCAACACCGTGCCAAGCTCCTTACGGCTGCAGATCTACTACTGGATTATGACAGTAAGCACCCCCAGAGCTCCTTTCTTCCTCTTACCTTAAGGCTGACCCTGCTACAAGGACTAATAATCCCTTGAGAAGGAGGCCATGGTGGTGGTGGGGGCTTCCAAATGTAGCAGGGATCCTACCCCCCCGCCCTTTCACAACTGCTGTAGCCATGGCTTCTTATGCCAAGGCAAAGAGGACTAACTGTGGGGAGGAGGTGCATCAGGATAGTGACCCAGAGCCTTTACTAGGATCTTATATTCTTGGCAGCTGTAATTTCAAGAACATGCATCCTCACTGTATAATTTCTCTCTCCACAGCAAGCAGCGAAGCTGAAGAAGAAGGAGGGAGCTTAGAGCCTCAGCAGGCACCTGAAGAGCCAAAGGGGGACATCCCGCGGGATTCTGGCTGTTTTGAAGGGGCAGAGATGCTGGACAATGTGCGGGAGGACTCCCAGTTAGAGGAAGGATCGCAGTCCCTATCACTGGCTGGGTCCTCCTGAGTGGAGCCCCTCCCTTGGGCCTCCTTGCCTTGAAGTCGGGAGTCGCAGTTGCACTGCAAGGACAAAGCACAATCTTCCTCTTTGGACAAGCAAAACCTCCAGCTGGACAGTCTGAGCAAAAGGATCTGCCCACGGAAGTGTTTTTGCATTGAAACAGGCTGTGCTTCAGACATTTTTTCCAGCTATGGACGCAACATACCCACAACTCAGGAAAAGGGAGCTGATTGAACAGAAGAGGGCTACCATGTCTCGCACCTACCCCTACTTGATTTAGAAAAAAGTCTCCCGTCCTTCCCCCTTTCAGGGGAGGGTTGCAGCTTCAACCCACAGAGGAGCAGCAGACACTCAACGAGAGCCGTACTCAACACAGAATGCAACCTCTGCAGCTGCAGCTCCACTTTGTGCTGCATGACTGGAAAAGACGACCCTTGAGTTGAAAGCAGCAGCCAGCTACCAAGTGAGAAGGCAACATAGCAGCAGCCTGCCTTGACTGGGGAACAGAGGATGGATATTTTGCTTGCATTGCTAATAAATGCCTGGATGCTTGCAGTAGCAAGGCAAAGCAAAGGTCAATATCAGGTAGGCGCAACTAACAGAGCTGATAAGCACCACTGGGACTAAGCAGTCTGTGCTGTCACAGCCCGGGGGAAGGGGTTTTTATACTGCAAAAGGGGTTGAATCTGATGCCCATGATTCAGTCCGTGGCACCGGACTCTCAAATAAAACGCATCTCGCTGCCTAGCACAGCACTGCCTGCCATCTTAATACCTTTTGGGAAGAGTAGGCCTCTAAAGGAATGATGACTTCTTAACAAAATGTTAAAACAACTCATGCTCGTAGTCCATCACCCCAATCTCTGCCCCATTTGGCCTAGGGACCTCCTCAGAAGCCACAGTTCGGAGAACCGAAAAATCATGGGTTCTCCAAGCAGGGCTTGAGGATTCTGGCTGGGAGCCAGAAAAGCCAACAAGCATAGCCAGTAGGCCGCAACATGGCCGCTTGCTAATGTCAAACAAGAGCAGTGCCCTGCCAAGCCTACAACTGTTCCTTGTTTTCTTAAGAGCAGTAGTGGAAGTCAATGATCAACTGAGGCCCAGTTTATACCACAAAGCCTTTCACCATGAAGGGAAAGAAGCAAAGTCAAGTTGCTATCCCCGGTGTGATCCAACCCGGCACAAAAAAACACCACACACACACAATACTCTAAACGAATTCCAATGCCTTCATTGAAATCAGAGGAACACACTGAAGCCTCAAGGCAGCCAGGACCATCCTGCTCCCTGGAGCAATTTGACACGGTAGATTAAAAAACAGACCCCAAACAAGACTGTTGCAACACTGGTGAGATTTGGTCAGTTAACAGGGGAGATTGGCGGAAGTCTCTGCCTTGACTCAGGAAGGAGGGCAACATAAAGGCAGAGGAACACTGCTGGATGTGCATCTGCCTGCTCCTGGCGCTCAGCATGTGTAGCAGAAACGATGATGTCACATAGACCCCACTCTGTGCTAAACCAGCAGCCCCCATCAGTCGGAAGGGCCGTGCTGGAAACACTCTCTGATCTTTCCTCCGCACAGCGAGAGAGAACCTAGGCAGAGCAACACTGTGGAAGGCTGCGGGGGTGTGTGTGTCCCCTGGCCCAAGCAGAGCTGGATTTCTCAATGCTCTTAAGATAAGTAGGAATATATTGAGATTGGGTGTGCTTGATTCAGTTCAGCACTCTGGGAAGCCAAAAAGCTTTTTCCAGTCCCCTTCTTTCACCAACAGTCCGCATCTAAGGTAGAACTTTTACAGGGAGAGAAGAGTGGGAATAATCTACACCCCTCATGGTAGATGGAATGGCCCTTGGTAACAGCTGAACTGCATGTACAGAATTAAAGGGGTTTTCTGGACCGCGCCATTTAGAGAGCAGCTGGGGGGGGGGGAGAAGTACTTTCTGAATCATCCTCTATGAAAGAGTCTCCCTGTCATGGAAAAGTAGGAAGTTGGGAGTCCATCTGCATGATGAACCTTTTGTGGGGGAACATGCAAAAATGTAACTCCTCACCAAGAGTCTGTATGGCACAATCCAGGAAACGTAGCCCCATGCAGTTTTGCTATGCAGTTCATCTCCAAGAGTGAGAAGACCTGAAATGGCATGGAAGGAAACCTGACTAGCCACCACTTGTGGTGTCTGCCATGTCTGCCTTGAACAAGGCGGCTTCCCAGGCAGCCCTAGTTTTAGCTGGTCCCCTGTATCATAATTCAGGGAATGGGTTGGAGGATACAAGAGAATAGCAGAAGAGCAGTTACCATAAAGCCAAGCAATACCAAGGGCATCAATTGGCACTGAATGCAGAGGGCTGAGATTTATAGGGCTCTGGTCATACCTCCAACTCCTACACTTCCACAATGACGATACCTGATCTTAAAAGCTCTTGGCTCTCCTGCTGCCATGGAACTTTGCTACCTCATGGCCCCACCATCTTTTCTGCAGCCAAGTTTGAACTGCTAGCCAATGCAAGCACTTATACAGGAAAGAGAGAGAAGTGGGCAGAGAGGAAAATGACAAGAGATGAAGACACATGGCGGGGTGAATACACACTGCATCATAGATTTCCAACATAATAGAAAGAGGGGGCCAAGACCACCACTCTGAGTATCCCCATCTGGCTATTGTGACGAAGGGCCACTGGGGCGCCCAGCTACCATATGGCACTGGTAGTTAGGGAACACTTATGAAGGGTCCTGCTTATAAGCTGGTTGGCTATGCTCCCGCCAGCAACCTGGTTCCACTGGCAAAGTCATCTTGATTAAAACAAAAGGCAATACTGCAGCCACGAGTGGAAAGATGGGACAGAACGCTGCCGCCAGTCGTTGCTCCTTCCCAGCAGGTTTCACACTTCAGCGATATCAGGGATGGGGCCGGAGAGGCACTCAGTGTCAGAGACTGAAGACAGGGGAAGAGGGCCCGCCCCAGCCAGCAGCAGCCTCTTGAGGGCGGGGGGGGGGGGGAGGCTCTCAGCAGCACAATGGGTGCTCAGCATCCATTAGAAAGGGAGTGTTGGCATACTTCAGTTTTAGTTTGTAGATACTGGTTATCACCACTGATGAACAAACAGTCAAACGGGAAACTGGAAGGCCACCATTCACCCAAGCTGTCCCCATCCACGTCCCCCCTGCAGCTCCACACGGAGTAAGCCAAAACAAAAGCAGTGTTCATGTCTACTCCAGAGGCTAATGCGTGGACTGCCCATGATCCACGGATGGAACGGATTGTTCCACAACATCAGGTTGTTGCACCGGTTCTTGTGGCACTTTGCACGTTGGCACAGGGAGCTGGGGAGAGAGGGAAAAACCCAATGCTTCAAAGGAGAGGTAAACGACAAAATACCCTTCAGGAAAAAAATAAGACTGCCAACCCCTGTAATCCTGGAAACTTCCCTGGGATGTTGCATGTGGGACTAGAAGCCCTGAATGGTAGAAACTGTTCCCCAAAGAGCCCTCAAGCTACTCCCCCTGCCCATCAACAAAAGGAACATCTAAGGCCAAGCATGGGAGAACTTCAGCCAAACATATTCTATGCAAGCCAGTCCACCAAACTTACTGCTCTGTCCTCCGAAAGGGCATGGCCTTCTTCTGGGACACCGCTGGCTTCCTGAGCACTGGGTTCGTCTGTACTCCTCTCTCCCTGTGTTTTCAGCTCCAGACCATTGCTGCCCTCTTGGGTTGCATTATCTTGCTGCAAGATACCCCTTCTATCCAATACACTGCAGAAAGGAGAATCAAGGAAGCAGAAGAACCCTTTTTTTTCTGCCCAGAGACGGACCCAGCAAAATGGCTATAATGTAGGTCATCTCCAACCCCAACATTAAGTGAGACTGAGATATCAAGGAGAAGTTACGCAGGCACTAGCCTGGGGGTGGGGAGAAATCGCCACCCCGTATGTACTTGAAAGGGGGGGGGGAAATCAACACTTCTCTCAACTTAGCTGTACACCAGCATTCTACTGAGCCCAGCTTAAGACGCACACAATCCCCAGATCAAGATCAGATTGTTACCTGGGAGGCAAGGGTCCACACAAAACCTCACAGCAGTTTTTCACGATGTTGCCATGGCTATAAGGATTCTGCACACGGTTCTTCCCAGTCCAGGAACCCTTGATCTGAAATAACAGCACGAGGCAGAAGGTGCCCCAGAAGAAACCTGAGCCGTTGCCAGCACTAATCCACAGGATGCGCCCCCCCCCCCACAAAGGAAAGTGCATCTGTCACTTTATGCTGGTTCTCCTGTCATGCTTCTTTCAGAGTGTGGCACACACTGCCTTACTAATTATTTGAGTCCCTAATTCATTCACAAAACAGTTGGGCTCCAACAGAGTCTGATGTATCCACCAAAGACTCTTTACCTGTGACAGTTAACAGAAGTTGCTGCTTAGCTGCTTATACAGGATGAGATTATTATTATTTTTGCTTTGTGTCTTTCTCAAATACCAAGTTACCTCCAGTCTTACATTCTGTAAAGGCTGTGCCCTAAAAACACAGGATGCAGGAAAGAATCACCCCCAAAATGGCAACAGAAAGAGGAAAGGTCAGGGAGATTCCCTTCACCAAGACACTGATTTTTAGAAAGCTCCGTCATGTACTGGGATGGAAGTTCATCCAAAGGACACTGTTTCCACAGAACTTAAACTACTATTGCCTAAGGGAACAGAAAAAGGGTTTCAACTCGTAATGGACTTCCTAAGCAGCATTCCCCATCCACAATGTTTCTGCTGAGATTGTGGATAGTTATATCTTGTAATCCACTGCAGAGCAAGGCAGGCAGAATGAGCCAGAAAGAAGCTGGTCACTCGTAAGAGGCTGGAAGGGTGTGGAGAAATGTACTTACATCTTCGTTAGTTGTCTGGTTTAGCGCGACCAGGAAAGTGTGGAAGCCTGTTAAGCCCACCACAGACCACAGAGTAAAGAAGCAGATCAGAACCTCCAGGACTGTAAGCACTTAAGTTAAGGAGCATAAGTCACATGGCAGGCTGCTTAGCTCCTCCCTTCACTGGGAGCAGCCCGCCCTGTTCCCCCTCATACCAAACTCCGGCCCAATGAGAGAGGTGGTAGGCATCTCGCCCCCCTTTTGGACCACTCTCTCCTTCCATGGACAGGTTACAGAGAGGCAGCTGCTGCCGAAGCCAAAAGGATATGTCCCTGGGGTTTCTTTCAGAGTATTCAAAAAGCCAATCTGCAGAGATTCTAGAGAATGGAGGAGGAAAGTGATTAGTCCACATAAATCAAATACATCAAAGGAGGAGGCTGGGACTGCTCTCCCGGCCCAGAAACCCAGCCAACCTCCAGTCAGCCTCACCCCTTCTGCTCCAAACTTGAAGAGCATCAGGACTCACTCAGGGTAACGTAGACAATGTTGAAGGAGAAGATGTAGATGGTGAGAAGAGACAAGGAGAGGATGAAGAGGTAGAAGTAACGGTAGTTCCTCTTCCCCACACAGTTCCCCACCCAGGGACAATGGTGATCAAATCGTTCTACAGAAGACAGACAAGGCAAGGCAGTTAGCACTGTCAAAGGCAAGCCTCTCTCTGCTGGCCATAAAACCCCCAGCAAGAGTCAGCACATACATATCTGTATTCTATTAACAGGCCAAATGTGTTACCAGTTCCGTGCCCTATGCCCAGTGTATACTGATTCTGCACTGACTGTTAAGAAAGTGGCATCTTTGCTCTACAATTTCACATTTAAAAAAAAAATAGTCTTGTGAAAGACCCTCAAACACTTCTCATGTTAACAGAACCTAAAGAAATGGATTATTTCCTAGGTTTCTGCAGTTATGGCTAGTGATGTTATACATGGATATCAAGGAGACGTTTGCATGCTCTTTGGTCACAATTTTGTCTGCAATGGACAGACAGAAAGAATGTCAGAAAGAATTCTTCTAAACCCGCTATGTGGTGGCTCCAGATCACAATGCATCCATGGGACTGCCTCAAGGACTACCCTCATGGTCACAGCGCACGGCAGCACTAACAACTGGATACAGATTTTCAGTATCCTAGAATCTTAGCTTTATTTTCCAAGGGGTGTGTGTGGAAATCACGTAATTAGACGTCGCAGCTGAAAAGGAATTCCGATGTTAGCACAAAAATCCTCAACTTCCTTCCATGACCAGCACAGTGAAAATTTATACAAGCCACAGAATGCAATGTTTGTTGGCAGGAAATTACTGTATTTTTAGCACAGTATACAACAACACTGCTCATAGTTCCTATTCCCTTCTGCCAGGAGAAGTCCCTGAATAAGCCTCCTCTTTCACTAGAAAGACAGCCCCGCAGGGCTCTGGGCCCAGTTCCACTACTCACCCACACAGTTATCACAAATGCTGCAGTGCGAGGCACGGGGTGGACGGAAGATCTTGCACGTGTAGCAGTACTTCAGCTTCACTATCTGGTTATTGATTTGGAAGTTCTTAATGCGTGGTGGTGGCCGCTGGCCCGGAGGCACAGTTCCATTGGTTGCTTCTGAACATACAAACCAATCTATGATTATTGTTTGTATAGGGGTGGTAATAAGTGACGCAGGCTCATCTTTCAGGGCAAAAAAGCTCATCTTTCAGGGCTTTTCCTCCCCACCCACCCCCCATCCTGGAGTAGTGCAGAAAATACTCTCACACCCAAAGGTCCAGTTTGCTGATGGATGAGCACAAGGGCCAAAGACGTGGTCACCCACTTACCAATTTCCAGCTCGATGAAAGCAGCCTCATCAGGCAGGGCTCGTGGAATCACCCCTGGATCGCTGAAGCTTGTCCGCAAAAGTGTGGCCATTGCAAACAGGAAGAGGACCACAGCAAAGACAGGGATGGCTGGGGACAGCTGGACAGCAAGATAGCGACATCTACAGCAAGAGAGAAGCCCAGAGGGACTGCAAATCAGACAAAGCCTACTGCGGGCCAAATTAAGCTTTCAGGAAACAATAGAGATAGTACCATGGCTTAGAAAGTTGACCTTTTACTAAATCTCTCCCTGAGGTTCAGTGCCTCTGGAACAAGAAAGATATCACCGTTACCAGACGAATCAGGACTGTAAAAAGCCTGAGCATTTCAGAAATCCTACTACGAGGGTGTGGAAACCACGAGCCATTGACGGATTTTACTTCTACCCCTCAGTTACTTTCAAACAACACTTTTAAATCTTTGCCTTTTTTATGAGAAAGAATTTAGACACATACAAGCAGATTCTGATGAAGAGATATGCTAAAACAAATCGCAGAGATGAATACTGGATGGTAACCAATGTTCCAAATAGCCATAAGAATTAATTGAATTTCTAGGTGGCCACTGGAATGTGTAAAAAGCTAGCATAATTGGTTGCTTACCCGGGTAGTCTAGAAAGACCATCTCCCAATTACAAAGACAAAAATAAAATATTTTAACTTCCAAGCTTCGGAAGCAAAGCCAGACCAATATAACACTTTCTGAAGAACCACTGACATGACTAGGATCCTGTCATTTCCCGTGCAAGATCCGATCTGTGCTTTTCGACAAGAAGAGTTTAGTGGTATTCCAGCAGCTTCCAATGAAGGCTTGCAACCAAAGGCAATTTATGCAACATCCTGCACTGTTCCCTGGGATTCTACTGGGGCCATTACTGAAAATTAATCTTGGAATATAGCTCTACTCCAGTGATAGCAAGTGCCAGGAAGGGTTGTAATTAAAAAGCAGCCCTTTTAAAGGTATGACACTGGCAAAAATTTACAGCGTTACATAATTTATTCTAGTCCAAGCACCTGACACAAGCCTCTATCATGTAGTCAGCAAACAAAGGCGAGATTCTCCTCCGCTATATTCCAGCATCTGAGCCCCTTGTGCAGCGACACGCAGGGATCCAAAGGGCGACTCCTTCTAGAACTACAAAGACAGGAGTGCTGGGGGGAGGGGGCAGCAACAGCCCTGCATGGAAACCGGTGAATTGCTGCCTTCTTTCATATCAGCTGTTGAAATGCACTTCCTTTAGAAAATAACAGGATAGAACACAGATGTGTGGAACACTGCCATGCCTCCTCTAGCCCTCCCTTGGAGAATCAGGGCCAACCTGATAAAAAAACAGCCAGGCAGCAAGTAAGCTACACGCTAAAGGAGGTGGGGTCCAAACCAACAGCAGCTTCTAGCATCAGAGTACAATACACAAGAGGGGAGGAGAGGCAACAACCAATCGTCTGGCTGCAGCTGCCAAAGACTGCGCCTCCCCTGCTACAAGAGCCGGAAGCAGGATACTGACACTTGGCTCTGCAGACTTGACTTCCCGGTTGGAGTCTGCAGGGAAGCGCCTCTGCATGGAGCAAACCAACCAACTCCACAGGCTTCTGCAGCCTCCCTCCCCCTGTGCTTTTTGCCTCTCTTTTGCCTTCACACCCCACCAAGGTGCAACTATGGAGCAGGAGCTGCCATTGCGCAGTTTCTCAGCTTGCCCCTCTAGATAAAGCACTCACGCTGTGCCGAGATTCTCAAACTCTGCACCGACTGTTCTATAAAGATGCGTAGACATTTATATATTTTGTATAAATAATTCCAGTTATGTGGGTGAGTTTTAAATGCATGTGCTCGTTTTTTTTAAAAAATGGATCCAGACAGACTGGCATTCATGAGCCAGTGAACTTAGTCAATGGACCCAAAGAAAGGGAAAGGTCACAAAAGAATCACAAATCACTAGAAGCGAGGAGGGTGGGTTAAAATGGCCAGGGAGCAAGCTGAGCAGCCCCTACATTGTTACAAGCCAGATCTGCAGGGGCTATTATGCTCAGAACTAAACCAGTGACGCACACCAGTGATGCGCAGAGGTTCACCCACAGCCTCCTTCTGCACTACCACCAACTGTTGGCAGCTCCTGCAGCTGAGAAGCTGACTCCAATCATTGTTGCTGCAGAGGGTCTAACCAAATGACTCCTGCAGCAACTGGCAGAGCTTCTAGGAGTTGGCTCTGCTTCCTCCTACATGCCAGAGGCCCTCCAGGGCAGCAGCCTGTTGGGAACTTTCAATGTAAATTAAATGGCCAATTCACTCCAGCTGGAAACCCCATGTTAGTTTCTGAAATGTGGCATTGTGAGGACAATGGCATAACATATGCATACATCCCTTCAGAGATGAATCTCTGGGTACTGAGGTTTTTAGAGTATTTAGTGGGAACCAGACCAGTGCATCAAGGATTCATCTCTCAACATTTTCAGAGCAGTTTATTTATTACTACTACTACTACTACTACTACTACTACTACTACTACTACATCATTACATTTCTAGACCGTCCTCCCCATCAGATGGGCTCAGGGCGGTGTAACAACCAAAAATTTACAACATAATTTAAAACAATAAAAACATCATGAATAAACAAAACATCCCATCCGGGCTACTGTAACCTTTCAAACCAGGTAACTTGCAGGTGGCATTACAGATCTATTCCAGCAGCCTGTAATCTCGTAGTATAAACCTGTTACTAAAACAGTTTTGGTATGCCAAGCATTTCTCAAAAACTTATTACCCATCTGACACACTACTGTTGCCTGACTAAAATTAAGCTTTCAAAATACAAACTTGGCCTTTTTAGCAAGGATGGAATCAGGTGATTCTTCTGGTAGCCACTGATACACCCCTCTGAAGTGAGAGTACAATGAGTTCAGAAGTCGGGTGGCTTTGTATGGGAGAACTTGTTTGACATAAGGCTTGTCCTGATATTTAAGGGCTGCATCTTTAAAGAGTATACAAATTCTGACTGGAAACTTGTTTAGAAAGCTTGGGCAAAGAGGGCCCAAAAGCATTTCGGAAGTACAACCACATGACTCTGACACATTCACACAGGGATGATGCAAAAGCTTTGGTGCTTCAACAGTTTTACGTACCACCAATGCTGCAAGCTACAATTATGAAACCAAACTGGCAACACTTGCAGGTTCACTCTTGATCCACTCTTACATGTGGATCTCTGGTCCTACTGGCAAGGATAAAAGGAACCTGTCATGTTTTAAAGACATGCATGTTAAGACCCTTTTCTACCCACATAAACAAATGTTGATTAAGAAAAGGAAGTCCTCCTAATGGAGAAGCTTCAGAAGCCAAATGGCCAAAGATATGACACATCAGTAACATATGCAGGCATCAAGTGCATGTCCTGCTAGCCCACTGGCTGCCCCTGGATATTCCTCCTACCGCCCCAAGCTATCATGTCAAGTTCTCATTCTTAAAAGATTTTTTACCAGCATCTACTGCCCAAGCCTTCCCCCATAATTCTAAGCACAATTTAATAAACAAAGATAGAGACAGAAACAGATGAACCGAACTACAGGAAAATCATATGGTCTTTCCAAGCAACTACCTCTTGTCACATTCACATCGTGCTGCTTATAAAGAGTTGCTAGAAGCAACCAGACTGCAATGCAATCCAATTTTGAAGCAATGCTTTGTGACTGGCAAATAACCAGACATACAACAAACACAACCTCATAAGTTATAGATCATAGTAATCCCTCTCTGGTTCCACTCCATACCAGTTACACCTTACCTAACTAACTTACTTTATACCTGCCTTTCCCCTCAATGGGAACCCAAAGCATCATTCTCCTCTTTGTCACAACCAGGGGTTTTTTTTCTGGGAAAAGAGGTGGTGGAACTCAGTGGTGGGACTCAGGACCGCACAATGACGTCACTTTGGGTCAGCTGGAACAAGTGGGGAGTTTTTTAAAGTTTAAGCCCTCAGTGAAAATGGTCAAATGGCTGGTGGCCCCACCCCCTGATCTCCAGACAGAGGGGAGTTGAGATTGCCCTCCGCGCTGGTGGCTTGGAGGGCAATCTAAACTCCCCTCTGCCTGGAGATCAGGGGGCGGGGCCACCGGCCATGTGACCATTTTCAAGAGGTGCCGGAACTCTGTTCCACCGCATTCCAGCTGTAAAAAAGCCCTGGTTACAACAGCCCTGTGAATTAAGTTTCAGAGAGTGTAATTGGCCCAAGATCACCCTTCAAGCTTCTACAGCAGAATGGCGATTCGAACCTGGGTCTCCCAAATCCTAGTCCAACATTCTAATCTCTGCACATACACTAAATCCAATTGTCCTAGAAATTCAGAGCCTGGATTGGGCCTACATTTTGGGTTTCCATCTAAAAAGGGGAATTATGCCAATTAGGCAAGTGGCTATTTGTCTCCCTTCTGCCCTAAAAGGCCAAGAGCTCTTTGAAGTATGAAGCAAGAACAAGCAGCTTAGCCAGGTGACAGAGCATAGGGATATGGCTTCCAGCCTAGAAACCAAGGTACAGGACACTTCAATTGACCAATCACAGATTTACATAGCTAGAATACCTCCACTAGCACAAACAAAAAAATCAGGCAGTATAGTCAAGTTACAGTTAGGCATAACTCTGTTTACCCAGTGGTGACTGCTAACTTGCCCCAAATGGGTGCGGGCAAGTTGCATGGCTACACTAGCAGAATAAATATATATATCCTCTTTCACTGTTGCAAATATTCCAGAGATATAACCAGATCTGTTATTCGTTGCACTAGCTTTGGAATAACCACATTTTGAGCATCACACCTGATGAACAAGTACAGACAGAAACAGAAGTGAATGGTACACAACATGACTGAACCTTGCCCAGGACAAACCCCAAGTGGTCAAGTGATGTCAGTAACAGACAGCAATTCCAGGAAATCATGCAAAACACAAATAAAACTTTATCAGTTTTAAAAACAATCCAGACACATTTTTAAAGGGGAAGAGTGTGATCCAGAAACCCCAAGCATCAAGAATCTGGCTTTTACAGAAGAATATTTAAAGAGTAAATGAACCAAAAATGCTAGTAATTTCTCGTATAGTTCTCTAGAAAAAAATTAAAATCCAATAAGTAAAAAGAATATTGCTAGAGTGATAAGTGCATCTGATGGACACTGACTGCTCTACCTGAATGATGGCTGATCAGCAACCTGAATGAGTCATAAAAAGTCTCACAAGAACCTATTGCCATTGCTTTGACCTCCTGTGAAATCTGCTTTCAAATGCCAAACATTCCAAACCCTTTCTTCATAAACACCGCTTCAATTAGAAGCACAATTAGTGTTTTATTTTTGTTTTCATCGTTCACAAGAAGCGATACAATCAGAACAAGCCGGTCAACCTTCCAGCAGTATGAAAAGCTGTGGCAAAATCAACATTGTGCTAAATAGTTATACTCCAAGTGTACATAGCAGTCCTTGGTTTTAACCTTCACCATAGAGATTTTTACCTATGTTATTTTATCTATGTACCGAGGTGGCTGCTGGGATTTTACTCAGCTGGGCCTTGAGCAAACACAAAGGAACCTAAGGGGTGGCAAGATGTAAATATCCCATAAACATTTCACGACACTATAGATGATCTAAGTAGCAGAGTCTGAATTTAGACGAGCAACAGGAAGACAGTAGGCCGGTGGTGGGTTTTTTTTTAAAGGGGAGGCTTTGGTTAATAGCAAAGAAACAACAATGAACAAGAATAGCAAATATTTACACTCAAGGATGGACAGGGAAGAGGAGAGAACAAGCAATAAAGGATCCCGAGTTTAGACTTAACCTGTTAACAACTCACATTAAACAGACAAAACATACCACGCTATTTTCTGTTTCTTTGCCCAAGACACCCAACATCTCTTCCCTCTTAAGTCCCATTATTTATCAATTCCAGATATGCGGGGGTGGGGGGGGCGTCTAGCTGGAAAGCACTATGCCAGTTCTAACAGCACCAAGATCAGTCAACGTCTCCTCATCATAAGGAACCCTGTATGGTTTTGTATCAGAACAGTGTGTGTGTGTAGACACAACAGGTAGTGTCTAGGAATACTTCCATCATTTTATCCACACTACATTTAGGAGAGATGTCCTAAATATAGGACATCTGAAGGCTCCACATGGGAATGAAATACAAACTCAGACCAACCTAACTTCATCTCATCAGCAGCTGCTTGAGTACTCAGCAAGATGACCTAGCAAGGAGGTGAGTTCCAACAAGAAATACCAGAACTGCTGTGCTGGGTAGAAACCAGTCAATCACTTTATCATCCTTGTGACTGTCATTCTTACAAAGCCTCTGGACGTATGTGAGATAGAAAAGGCCAAAAGAGAATTCACTATCTCTAAAACACTAAACCTACAGCGGAACCTATATAATATGGATTCTTGGCTCCCAATATTTCACACTACTCTTAGGGAACATGTATAGAATGAAAGAATGAACAACCAGATGATCACAAACTTTGTTAAAAGACTGGATTCTTCATATACATTGTTTACGCTCTCAAAAATGTGACATTTCCAAGCAAAGAAAGGCTGGAATTATTGGTTTAGAAAAATAATTTAGAATACAGAACAAAATAGACCAGTTTTCAGGTCCACGATGGAATCTGATCGCTAATTATGGAAGGTGCATACTGACTTAATCAGCTAGGACAGAAACCTGCAGTAAATTACTCACTAGACCTCATGTTTGGCTACATAATAAGTATTCATAGTAACTTTACTATTAGAAGTATTCATAACATTTTCTTGAGGTCAGTATAACATATATGCATAAAAGGTCCTTTGATTAAGAGTAACAGTATTCTTTATAATGCTTTGGTCTAATATAAGATTTCAAGATGCTAACATTTTGAATTTTAGATGCTGTATCTTAAGAAGTGAGCTAAGACTCACGATAGCTCATAACCCTACCACAAATTTTGTTAGTCTTACAGATGCTACTGGACTCTTGCTCTTTTCTACTGCTACAGAGACTAACACGACTACCCATCTTGATTTTGAATTTTAGTAGAGCACACATTTGTAAACAGACTATCCTAGTTTCAGTTCTCAGCAATGCCACTGGGTAAAACTATATGACTCACAACAATATTAGTCCTTATGTTTAGACCTTACACTTCAGCAAAAGTTGACTCCCAAACTTGCTTTCGATTAGAACCCAAATAACTCTTTATGTATACCATGTTATACTTACGTACAATATATATTATAGAACAGCCTTCGCAGTGGAAATGAAGAGTTCATTCCCAGAAAGAGTACTCACTTGTCCTGGTCAGATGACTAGCCACAAGATTACATAACCTGGGGTCCCAGTATAAGGCAGGTAAACAAGCTTTAAGCTACCTATGTTACCAAACAACCTACTTGTTAACTGAACACTTCCTTGCTAGAGCAAACCAGCAGTTTTCAGAAGTGATACTGTAAGCATAATTAGCAGGGATAAACTGAAGCAACATCTTTCTGTTTGGCTATTAATTAATTTACAAGCCTCTACCTTCAGGGCATATTTTCAAAAGCAACTCATAGTACAGAAAAAATAGAATTGGTTCAAACATGGTTCAGATTTGATTCAGAGTAACAGTTTTAGGTGGGTAGCCGCTGTTGGTCTACAGTAGAACACTAGGGTTTGTGTCCAGTGGCACCTTAAAGACCAACAAGATTTTCAGGGTATGAAAATGGGAGCTCTTACGCTAAAAAATCCAAACAGTGACCATTCAAACTGTCACCAAACTGAACCAAAACTGAACCCATCTCCTTTCTACCAGCCAAAAGCAACACACAAAACCTCACCTGGTACTTTGTACAGCACTCCATACTGGTGAACAGGTACCGGTGATTCAAAGTGCTCAGCTACTTCCTCTCATTGCGGGCACAGGACCAAGACACAACGGTACAGCTTTAAATACGTACACATTTGATTCAGTGTGTCAGATTATACACCAAACAGGCCTAAAATGAGGTTCATGGGTACCATGTTCAAGCTCCTTTTCAAGTCTCATCCCAAAAACTCTTATCACTTGTTGTGCCCTTCCAAAAACAGGTACCAGAATCAACTTTCTGGAGAAAGTACTAGTGTTTCAGGAAGCAAAAAAGAAAAAGACTGCTGTCACCTGCCATTCAGAGAGCTGATGAACAAGCACCCACTTCTACTGACGTCCTAAGACAGGACTTGACAAAGATCAGGTGCTAGGTCAGCTAGTATTTTCAAGTAACTGTTTTACTGTAGGATCTCCCAGCAATTCTCAGCGGAAGTACAAAGTTTATCATTTCACTGCAGAACATTTTTTCGTATGAAATAAAAAGTACATGGAATTTCTGCCATTACTTGTTCATATATAAACTTAACTTTATACCATTCAGTAGATGAATTCATTTTGTCATAGTTTTAATTAAATTACAAGAAATTGTGAAGAGGTTAAGATTTGATCAAGTGGTAGCAATAATTAGAAAATAGGGTAATTAAACTACAAAACCGTGAAAGCTGAAAAATGAGTCTGTTTCCTAAAGCCAAAGAAAATTTGTCACGGCCTGCCCTAAGAGTCCGTAAACGTTCTAGCAAGGAAACACCATTCTAACACATGAAAATGTAGAATTGGGGCTCAATTCATAGGGCTGCTCACATGCTTCAGTTTGGGGAGAATCTTTGCACCTGGATACCTTGTTCCTTACCTATGAATTTGATATAATTTGCAAAGAAAAGATACAAAAAGTACTCATGGAGGCACTGATCATGCAACTAAGAAACTTGGCAAATAAAGGGTCCTGATCACACGTGCACACACATCTTTGCACACACACTTGTATGCATTAAGGCTCATTTGCAAGTCATACTGAACACAGGGGGAGGGCCGCCACCACAATCTTGTCTTCTCCTACAGATGTTCCCTCTCCCCAGACTATAACTTGTGAACAGCCGTTGCTTCGTGCTCCCAGCCAGAACAACCCACACAAAAATCTCCAAAACGCATAAAGTTTCAACTATTATGAACTTACTCAAATGCAAAGAAAAGGGCACATGTTCCCACAATGAGGAACAAGGTCAGGTAGAAGATGCCCTTCTGACGGGCCATCATGACACGCCCATCACAACAGAAGGTATTCCTCCCTGGCAGCTTTTCCCATTTCCGCGTCACCTTCTTTCTTGCTATCATCACAGACATGGCTGCACCTTCACGGAAGGCAGGACAGATGAGCTATGGTCCGTCTCCACTCCAGCCACTGGAATGTACACACCATCCTCAGAGACCCAGCCTCAGTCCCTGGAAAGATAAGAGAGACAAAGAAACCAGTCAGTATACCTCCTCACGAGGCACCTACATTGGGGACACAAAAAGTGTCTCAACTATGATTAGAGGGATTACATCCTTCCTGGCACACCCATATCCTACACTAGGTTTAGTCACTCAAAGTACAGCACTTTTGTAAGTGACTGAAGGATCCAGTCCGACTCAACAGGAAGCACAGAACGTAGCTCATGCCACAACTCCTACCACTAGGGAAACCTTACATATTCCCAGGGCTTTGTAACTGATCAGCAATTGTCCTATGGCAAACAAATAGCTGCAGTCTGGCTAAAACAGCCCCAAGACACACCTACCTATGAGAGAACTTCCCCTCAAACCACCTGGGTGAATGCAAGGCAGACCACCAAGAACAACAGCAGTGGCACCTGACACAAAATATGTGCTTTAGCAAATGGCAAGCCAATTAAGATTACAGCAGACTGAAGCCTTGCTCATACTGAAGAATGTTAGGCAAGACTTACAGTCAGGGGGCAGGGATTTTTATAGTAATCAAACTTCTGGGCCAAATGCAAAACATTAAATCAGCAATCCCACCGACCAGAGGAATCACTGGCTAGTAGTTTTTCTGCTGAGTCCAGGCCTTCCAGCACAGCTTTTAGAGATACCTCTACTGGTTTATTCCAGAAATATCTGGCAACAAAGTCATCATCCCCGGCACACAGAAGATGGTCTAATAGTTTATTTAAAAGCCAAAAGCCTCTTCCATTTTTCCTGCCCCACCCTTATTCTTATCTGTGCCAATGCATCCCTCACAGAGATCTAACAGTCGGAATGTCAGAAATGGACAAATTCTTTAAAACTTGCATACTTCCATTTCTAAACCTATCTGAAGAAGAAAGCTTTGACTCTTGAAATCTCATACCCTGAAAATCTAGTTGGTTTTTGAAGGTACTACTGGACCTAAATCTTGTTCTTCTACTGCAGACCAACACAGCTACCCACCAGAAAAAAAAACCTAATTGACATTTCTTCTATAGCTCAGCACAATCTTAAAGGTTCACAACAGTTTAACGTACAAAGATATTTGAGGCATAAAGTATAATCCTAGAAAAGAAAGGGACGTTTATAGATTCTTAAAGACTCTGGCTAGAAATTAAAACCAAAGGACACTGATCTGTTCTGTTAACATACTCTAAGGCCTGTGTACTCACATCAGCAGATACTCAAGGAAGTAACAAGGCAGATTTCTCTTGGGGCATTCAAAAGCATGCCTACAGTTGTAGTGTGTCGATTCTACTCCACTGCAATGACTGGGAACGGAACAGCGGAGGGAGAGACTCCAAGCTGGTTGAACCGAAGCAAAAAACAAAAAATGGGCTCCTGTTTCAGGGCCATTTAATCCATTTTTCAGCACCTGGGAAAGCACCGGATTTTCCAATGCTCCTCACCACGGGAGGGGAAAAAAGGCCACCAAAGAAACTCCCCCTTTCATGGATTAAAAAGCAGCTGCCTGAGCACCTCGATTTGTTTTGGGGGGTTGACTAAGACTGAAAATCTAGACCGCTTCTAGTTTTGCCAACCTCCAGGTGAGACCTGGAGTTCCCCCGGAATTACAGCCGATCTCTAGACTACAGAGATCGGCTTCCCTGGAGCAAAACAGATGCTCCCGAGGGCGTATGCCAGAGGCGCCAGGTGAATCCCTCCCCACAGGCACCGCCCCCAAACCTCCAGGAATTTCCCAGGCCAGAGTTGGCAACTCTCCTTCGACGGCTCTCCCCTTCCCACCCCCCTTCACTCCCCTCCTCGCTCACAGACCATCCCGACGCGTCGCAGAAACTCGGGACGGTTCCCCCGCGACGCCCCACCCATGCCCAAAGCAAACAAAGAAGAAAATGGGAGCGGCGAGCGGGGGAGCCGAGGCCGCCCGCAGCTGCCACCCACCCGCCGCCGCCTCCTCGCACGAGCCGGGCGCCACCCGCGCGCCTTCAGGCGGGGCTGCCTCCCATTGTTCCCGCCGTGACCTTGCCTCCCCGGGCGGAATCCCGACGACCCGAGGCAGGGTCTGGCCCGACACGCGTCTCTCCCGACCTGCCCCCACGTGCATCCAGAGGACACACCCAGCGCCTCGGAAGGGAGCGCGGCGCGGAGGCTGCTGCCAGGGGAGCGCGGCGGGGGCAGCTCCGAGCGCCGGAAGGGCCGAGCCACGCGCCCCGCCCCCGGGCACGCCCCGCCCCTGTGATTGACAGGCGGGGAGGGGCGGAGGGCGTCAGGCGCTCCCTGAGGCGGTCGCTCGGCCCCGCCCCCCGCTCGGCCGTCGGGCCCAGTTCCACGGGCTGCTCCTCCGGGCAGCGCTGCCCTCGTGCCTTTCTCCCGTATGCCTCTTCCTCTTACCTGCTGTTTGACGGGTGATGGGGCCAGTTGCTTCTTCCTGAGGCCTTTTCTTTCTCTTTGGTGGAACACTGACAGGGGGGATGGGGGGTGGCTGTTAGGAACTCGGAATGTCATTGGTTTAATTCTCCTTTGGCACCGCCTCCTAGGTCAAGGAAAGACCGGTTATTGGACCGATGGGTACGTCTGTCTCAAATGTGACAGGCGGGGTGGGGGATAACAGGAACGAGCGCGAGGCTGAGTCTGGGGCCCGCCTCTTGTGCTAGAAGACGGCTTCTTATAGGTAGGGCAGCTTGACATTTATACAGCGATTAACTTGAGGAAGAACTGGACTTTCGCTGGGTGGAGGAGAGAGTCCTCTTTCCATTGGCTCGCTCACGTCCGAGGTCAGCCTACTGGCCTGGGACGAGATTGCTCTTTGGTCCGATTGCACGTCATTCGAAAAGATCACTGCAGGCGGGAAGGCTTGATGGGCTGAGGAAAACATGTTTTACGTCCAAATGTCAGACTGAGGGAGATGGAGTGAGAAAGTCGGGCACCATTTAAAAGTACTGTTGACTGGATTAGCCACGCCCTCTGGTGATGACCACCTAAAGAGGGCGTGGTTAAACGCCTGGCAGCGGCACGGCTCTCTTTTTTTAGATTTAAATTGGCCGTAGGCGGAGTCTGACCAAAGGAGGGGGGCGGTGGAATGTTAAGTTATTGGGTTTGCTTTTCTGTGTAAGGTTGCAAATCTGCGTGTATTTGACTAATAAGCATATACATATTACAGAAGCGACGTATTCGTCGCTGCCTAGAACGGCGCAATAGTGACCCCTATAGCTGGATGGGGAGGAAGGGCGGAAATGTTGCAAACGCCCAGCTTCGAAGGCGGAAGCGCAGTCGCCCTTTACGGCAGGCACTACATGGCTTTCCCTGCTGGGGAGATTGCACGTGGGGCGATTTTTCCCGGGACCGGAAGGGAAGTGGGGAGATAGACTGTGTTGTTGGTCGCTGTAATTCCTAAATGGCAGCTGAAAAAGAAGCGGTGAAGAACGAGCCGGCCTTGAGTGATCCCGAAGAGGAAGAGGAGGTGAACTCTTACTTTCTCTTCCACCCTTTATTTCTAAAGAATCTAGAATTTATGTCTAAAGGGGAAAAGGCTAGGACTTTTTGCTAGCCTCCCTACTCTCTATCATGCCATGCTTTCTAATTTTAGTATAGTGGCTGTTGATTTTATTCTCTCTCCACCGAGGAAACACAGAATTTCCCTTTGGTTACTCTCTCGGGCAGTTGGCATTATCCCTGACCTGTGTTTAACGTACTGCATCTGAAACGCACAGTGGATCATTCTGATTTGCTGGCAGGTGTTTCTTCTTATAATATAGCACTGGGGTGCTATGGTGAAAGTGGGTTTGATGGGGGAGCTCAGAGGCACTCTTGATTATTGCTTCTGTTGTTCCAGATGAGTTCACGCTCAGCCCTTAAGGAGATGTTCCTTTGACCTTTGTTGCTGACAGCCTTTTGTTCCCTAGGAGGATGATGAAGTGGCTGCAAAGAAGCACCAGCAGCTGGTGGAGACACTCAGCACCTTGGCTGGAGGGAAGAGGTAAGCAAAAATGAGATATTGTTGTGCTTTGAATGAAGGAAACAGAATGAATTAGCTGCACATCTTGTTTTCCTGGTCCATTTATAAGCTGTTTATTCTCTTTATTGCAGACCACGAGCGGCTGAGAGGACTGAGGCGAGCAGATACATCTCAGAATATGATGTGGGTGGTGGAGGTGAGAGACTCAATGGAGGCTTCCTGCCTTGGGCAGATCCTCTGTCATCCTTTGGCATGGGTAGGGGGGAAATAGGGGATCTGGCTTAAAGGGCACTTTCCAATCCTCAGTGCCAAACTCTGTTGTTTGCCACAGGTGCTAATGAGAAAGTGCTGCTTTCGGAGCTGCTGAAGCCTGTTTCCACATCATCAGCTCTTGGCTCCATTCGGAAACAGCTGAGCAAAGTCCGACAGACAAAGGCTGTCCAACTCCCACTGAGCAAGGAGGAGAATGAACGGGTGAGCTCAGTTGGAAGGTAGCTGGCTGTGTGCGTTGAAGGTAGAAGAGGGGCCAGAGAAGTTGCAGAAGGGGTGGGTGTTGACAGAATGACAAAAATATGTCTTGGTATTATGAATCACTACCTTGTCTTAAAAAATTTATTACCACACAATAAGGTAGGGTTCACTAGATGGTTTCCAAAACAATTACACATGTTCATGACCAAGAGACCTGTTGAAGCTATTTGCCAAATAGAATATCCATGTTCAGTGGCAATATACCAGGCAATGATATACCTGCCTGTGAGTTTCCAAATAATCTGGCTGGATTTTGTTGGTCATGCTGACTAGATAATCTGATCCAGTATGACAATTCGGTCCTCTTATGAACAGGTAGATTGGGGATCCTGGGTATTTCTCAGCCAAAAGGCAGAGAGGAGACTGTGGCTAGTAATAATGATTTCTGGCTACATAGCCACTGTCAAGCTTAACATCATCTTGGTGCTGTGAAGTTTTCCGATACTTGGGAAAGGGGCACTTAAGTAACAGGCAAGTAGACTCTGTATTGGGGGAAAAAACTCCCTGAAACTGATTCACTAACTGGGTTCTTCAAATTTGACTCAGTTCACCATATTTCCTCATTTTTATATCTTGATCCTTGAGAACATGAAAAGTAACATGCAAAAGTGCTCATACAAAGCCCCTCATAGCCACATAATCTGGTAATGAGGGCTGCAAGATGTAATTAAGAGGCTATTCAACTAAAGTTAACTGCTGTTTTGATTCTTGTGAATTACTGCAACAAATACTGAAATTTAAAGTATCTCCTTCTTGGACAGTGGACCACTAATTTACATTTTCTTCCCCAAAAAGACATCTGTACTGAGTTTTTTTTTCCAAATATGAATATAAAGGACAAATGGCTAACTAAACATACTTTAATAGGTTGATAGCCTCACTGGCTAATGCATGTTAATCTGATAGCATTGCATTGTTGGTGAGGACTTAACAAAAAGGAATTTTTGCAGATGTTCATTTTCCACCCCTCCTTTATGGCTGAACTGCTGTTGGGGTTCTATTGCTGAGGGGCTTGCTGTCTTTCTGCAGGTGGTGAGAGAAGCAGCCTATACCCAGACATCCCAAGCCCTGGCTAAGTGGGATCCAATAGTGCGGCAAAACCGGAATGCTGAGCAGCTGGTCTTTCCGCTGCAGCAAGATTGTGTGACCGTTGCGCCCATTGAAGAAGTGATAAGCAATTGGAAGGTGAGTCCCACTTTGGCCAGGCAGTGAGTTTGACGGCTGAGTTTGGGCTGAACCCTGTTGCGGTATCTGCTGTCTCCTTCTGTGGCTTGATGCACAGGGCAAGCCATGCTGTTCAGTGTGTTGGATCAAACTAGCTTTTCTCCTGGTGAAAAAGAGAGGAGGGTGTACCCTTTGACCACCATGAGGATTAGGCTGGGGATTATGGGCCCTCATGAGAAAAATGCATGTGGAACAGCGAATATAGTATGGAGGGGATCTGAGTGTAACAGCCAGCTGGATCCAGCCCCTTGAGGTTCTTGCTGCTCAGGATGCCCGTGATCTGGTGAGTAGAATTTGACTTGGATGTTCTTATCTCGCCTCTGAGTCTGACAAAGCTGTGTAGCTTTGGGTAAATACTGGTTTCTCGAAAACAAGAAAACCTTAACAGATTTATTGTGAGGCCAAATGCTCACATCCAAGGGGGCGGTTGGGATTCTGTCTGTTCGTGTCACTACACTTCTGGGTTATCTTTGAAAAAACAGATTAAGATCTGGTGACTAGTCTAATAACTGCGGTGATAGAATGTTGTTGAAAGAAAAATATCCTTTCACCATTACCTTCATAATATAGAATGTTCCATTTACCTCCAAATTTGCTAGAGAGTAAGGCAGTTTGTTAGAAGGATGGTCTTTGTACACAGTGGTTTAGAATGATCAATATAAGCTTGAATTCAGAAGGGTGTTCCTATAGGGTGTGCCCCAGAGCCCAACCTAGCAGCCCTCTGTTCTCCAGAAGCAGCATGTCTGTGGGCATTTTGGGCTCCAGCCGTACCTATAATGTTTTAGGTTTTGTATTGATTTGAGGTAGTAATCAGATTTTATTATAAAATAAATTACAAAGCTTATGGTGGTGCCTTTGATAATGAGAAGTAAAGTTTAAAAGGTAAAATGGTGGGCCCTGAGTAATCCTTGTGGCAAGTTGGCTTCACCCTCAGACAGTGCCTATTTAAGCTTCTGTTGCCCCCGCACCCCCGCCGAGGCCTTTTCTCCTGCCAGCTTGCTGCCCACAAACCTGCCCTTATGCAACACCACCTCCTCAACTTAGGCAGCTGCCTGTTGTTTATACTTAGTGTTCCTTCCTGTTAAAACTTCCTCTGCGCAGAACCCCCAACCTTCTTGCAGCATCTGGGGGTGAAGGAACTGAGCGATCCCTGACATCTTGGAATGCACAGTCTTACCTTCGGTGACCCTTCTACTGACCCCCACTGAAATATGGGGCACATGCAGTACAGCAGGTGCTTGTGAGACAGCAGCTGCCTGTAGGCTGAACGCTGTCTTGTTGAGAGCACGGCTGCTGAGAGTCTCCGTTAGCTCCGACACAACTCTTCCTTTGGGGCTCCCCTTCATACCACCATGTCCCAACCCAAGCTTACAAAGCTAAATCACAGACCTTTCCCTTAGTAGGAATGCATGATTACTTTTTTTCTGTGTACATCATTCTCATTCCTAGCACTTATATTCCACCCTTCTTTCAAGGAGCTCAGGACAGTATTCAGCTATCTCTGGGAGGTAGGCTAGGCTGAGAATGACAGTCAAGACTATGCTGCCCCCTTCCCTCCCCTCCCCCCCTCCCCCGTAAAGGAGCCCTGAGATTTATAGCTGTGCAACAGCTGCGGCCAGAGCCCCAGAATTCCCCCCTCCCCTGCACAGTACCTGATGTGGCTCTTCTGCTCAATCTTAACTAGTTCTTAGCCTAGGAACCATCTATAAGCTATTTGTGGCTGGTCAGAGGAAGAAGTGCAGTAGGATTATAATGAGTGAATAATGCATTCACAATTGATAATAACTGATTTAATCAGCAGAAGGGGAGCTAGGATTCTTCGCCCCGACAAAAATCTTGGCTTGTAAATAAAGGGGTGGGGGATCCAGCTGTGAAAGAAATCTCATTAGCTGCAAGTGAGATCCTCTGTTTCCTTATGTTCCAGTTCCTTCTCTCAAGTTTATTGAATCACATCACTCTGCCTTTACTGTGTACTGTCTGGTACTGTACATGTGCTCCTACTGGATAGCTTCTGTGTTGTTTGAGTTGTCATATCAATTTGCTTATGTTTGTTTCAGCACCATTTTCAGCTCTGTATCAGATTTTTGCAGTTTTTTTTCAGCAGTTCTTACCTGATTGTATTATTTAATGAATGCTCCAGCCATTGACTCTTAATCCTACATTGTGTAATCCATCTTGAGTCTCAGCAAGAAAGGGGGACTATACATAATGTAAATAAACCTAAGCTTACTCCTGTGCCCTTGTCCCCTTCCCCAACCCTAAAGCCCCGGACACCACTGGAGGAAGAGATCTTCAACCTTCTCCACAAAACACAGCAGCCAGTGAAGGATCCACTTCTGACTCCCCATGAGAAGGCCTCACTGAAGGCCATGAGCCTGGAAGAGGTGAGTTTCTGCTTTTTTCCCTCCCTACCACCCGTTGTCCCACTTTGCTTTGAAATTAGTCCCGTGTCTACAACCAGCTCTTCTTGTCTGGCATGTTTCAGGCTCAGCTGCGCAGGATGGAACTCCAGAGGGCCCGGGCCTTGCAGTCCTACTATGAAGCCAAGGCACGCCGTGAGCGGAAAATCAAGAGCAAAAAGTACGAAGTTGCTGGGTGCTTTGTGGCCCTTTTTGCCTATGTTATAGGCAGATGCATCTCTTGTGGGTGGGGATTGTGTTCTCATATTCTGGGGGATTGAGAAGAGGGGGGAACACAATGCTTAGAAATGCACAGACATTCCCTAAACTGGCAAAGTGTGGGTTTTAATGGGGAACAGGATAGGAGTCAAAATGCAAGGTGGGGGACAGGGTAGGAGAAGAGCCCTTTTGTAGGACCCCCCCCCCCAAATCTGATTTGGGGCCAGGAGTTGCTTTTGCTCACAAGCTGCCAAAATTTGGGAGGAGCTAAGAGGTGTGTACAGACACAAGCTTTGGCCACTGGGGCTGGGAGTTAGTCTGGAAGCCAATGAGTAGCCCAGTCTTTGTGTCTCTTTAGCCTGGGTGGGAGGAAATTGGACCTGGTAGAGATCTCTTTGAGCCTCCCCCAAAGGATCATTTATGGTATGAGGGGAAGTTGCCCTCAGAAGGCACTCCATCCCTACCACTCCGTTTATTTTTCCATCTCTGACTACAGCATTTTGCACCGTCGGCATGGCTATCCACTTTTGGCACTGCATCCGCTTTGCTTGCAGGTGGTGCCAGCTTCAGTTCCCATCATTTCCAGTTAAAGGAGTCGTGGTAGAAGGTGACCTGGAAGTCCTCTTCCCCCCCCCCACACCCACCCACCCACAACCCCTGACACCTTGGAGAGCTGCTGCCAGTTAGTATAGACTGTATTGGCTTTGATTGGCCAGTGATACAGCTTAGTTTTGGGTGTTCCTGTGTAAGAAGGTTTGGTCAAGTACATTTATAGTCAACATGGCTAGGACTTGAATGATTCCTGCACCATGAAAACTCAAGTTCTTCAATCGGAGTAAATGAGGTAGACTAGGATTGCTATGCAGAAGCAGGCAGTGGCGAAACACCTCTGTTAGTCTCTTGCCTTGCAAACCCCAGCAGGGATTGCCATAAGTTGGCTATGACTTGATGGCACTTTCTGCTGCCACCATGCAACTTTGAACACAGACGTCTATGTTCAGGGCTATGTGTAGTATGTACAAGTACATAAATTGCTGTTGGATGCAGAATTTCAGCTCTTCTTCCCCTTCCCCCAATAAGTTCCTAGTCCCCAAGTCTGCAAAGGTAGACTTGAAAATGTTGCACAGTGTTTGAAATGTCAAAAGCCAAAATAGTAAGGCACTAGGGGGAAAAGGTTTCCAGTGATCTGTGTCATTTCTGCTCATTCCTTGTGACTGGGGGATGCATACATTATGCATAATAAGTAAAACTGTACACTTCAGTTTCATTTGCATAACCAGCAAGAATCTGCAGTTGTATGGCACATACCCAGCCATATGCATGTGCTCAGCAACTTCCAAATGCCAGTTTTGAAAAGAACAAGACTTTTGCTAGGGCTGGGGAGACTGCAGGAGACTAAGGACATGGATGCCAGGATTGGGAAGGCTGTTGGTGTACAAGCTGTGGGAAACAGAGTAAAAAATATTCATGGGCCTAAAATCTTGCTCTTGGAAAAACTCGGATGATTGGAAAATGCCAAATTTGAAAGCACAGGCATGTTGACTGAAATGCAACTGGGGAAAGAACACATGAATCCCCAGACTGACAGCAGAGCAGCCTTCGAGAAATGGAATGGTGGGGGGTGGTAATGAAGTGTATTGCTTTTTGTCCCAGGAGGTGTTGGTGATGGTTCTGAACTGGCTTGGCTACCTGTGCCCGTGACATAGCTGTTTTTCTCTCCCTGAAGGTTTCACAAATTGCTTAGGAAAGGCAAGAGTAGTAAGGTGCTGCAGGAGTTTGAGATGCTGCGGAAATGCAACCCTGAAGCAGCCCTGGAGCAGCTGGAAAAGATGGAGAGAGCCCGTATTGAGGTGGGGCAGGCCCTTTTCCTATGGCACTGAGATGGAACTTTGAACTCAACACTTACTCTGTTGTTGCCGTGCTGATGTTTGCTTTTATGTCTTTGGACAGGAGAGAATGAGTTTGAAGCATCAGAACAAAGGCCGGTGGGCCAAATCTACAGTCATCATGGCAAAATATGACCTAGAGGTGAGCTGCAAGATTGATGGGCCTGGGGAGGGAGAGCTTGTAGTCTTAAGACTTTATTAACATCTTAAATCAAGAGCAGCCACCAAGGGTGAGTGGTTGAGAATTCAGATTCTTAAATTGCCAGGTTGAATCTCACCTCTGTTGTGTACCCATGTAACAGCCTTGGGCAAGGTGTCTTCTCTCCCTTGGTCTCAGTCTCCCCATCTACAGTATGGGGACACTGAGACATTACCTTACAAGGATATTGAAGATGTTGCAGCAATATTATGTGTGAGAACTGCTTTTAGCAATCTCCCTATCTACAGTATGGGAACACTAAGACACTATCTTACAGGACTGTTGAAAATGTTCCTGCAATATTGTGTGTGTGCACTGCTTTGCAAATACTACATAAGTGCTAAGTACTAACTGTTATTGAGAAATGTTTGAGATCAAGCTTGAAGTGTAGCCCCTCAGAGGAGGGTTTCAACTCCATACTATTCCCATAGAGATACAAGCAAGGAACTTGAACTGTGATGTGGCCAGCGCCGGCACCTCCATTGAGGCAAGCCCGGCAATCGCCTCCAGCGCGGGGGCAGCGGGGGCGGGGGTGTGTGCCACGGAGCTGGCGGCAGCAGCGTGCAGGCAGCTGACCGGGAGGGATGGGAAGCTGCCCGCTCGCCATCCCGGCCACCTGCCACACCTGGCCCGCAGCTACTGCAGCCTCCCAGCTTCCCTGTCACCTGCCCTGGCTGGGCCGGCAGCCTCACAGTCCTCCCACCCAGCCGCCCGCTGCCCTGCAGTCCAGGTGTGTACATGTGTGTGTGGGCAGGGGCAAGGACAGTCCTGAAGCTGCCCCCCCCCCATGCCTCAGGTGCCAGAAACCCTGGTGCCAGCCCTGGATGTGCTGGGATGGGAGATAATAGAATGCTTCCCTTTCTATTATCTCCATTATCATCTTTGGATTTTGAATTTAGATTAAAAAAAAGACTTTTGTGGCCAAATCATAATCCACAACTTTCCAAAATATCAGCTCTCTATCAGATACATTCTTTCTGAAAGGGGGGGGGCGCTATTTTTGCATCAGCAACTGCTAAAGATTTACATTCCCCTCCCCCCCCCAGGGGCTGATGGTATTAGTTGATGTCAGTGATTGGAATGGAATGTGTTGGTCTACAGTCATCATTGTAACAGCAGTGGAACCAATACATTTTTTAAACTTGCCTACTGAATCACCAACTCCTCTCCTTCTCCCCAGGCTAGGCAGGCCATGCAAGAACAGCTGGCCCGGAACAAAGAATTGACACAGAAAGCACAGCCAACATCGGACAGCGAGGAAGATGGCAAGGACTTGGAAGCAGATGGAGGCCTTGTCCCCGATGTCATCAATGAGGGGCATGTTGGAGTGGATCCAGACAATCCCTGGATGCTGGGCAAGGCCTCTGCAGAGTCTAAGGAAGAGCCCAGAGTTCCAGAAGACTCTGTAGGGGATGGGATGGAGGAAGAAGAACCGACCATGTCCAATGAGGAAGCTTTGTTGCAAGACTTTGCAGAACGCCGGCAGGGCCTGCGTTGTTTACAAGTCACTAGTGAGGCACAGGGTGAGCTGGTTGGGTGTGGAAAGGTGGAGTTGGGTGTATTTTCAGCTACCTCTAGAGTCTCATGTTCAGCTTTGGGCTCCACAGGTCCGAGGTTGTGGTTTCTGTAATGATGTGTATTGGCTAGAGTAAGACGGGCGATCCAGATTCAAATCTTGTCTCAGAGCTCAGCTACAATTATGCTTTGTTCCATGCTTATGTTAGACTTTTTTCCCTTTTGTAAATGCAGCTCCTCTGATTGCTTTTCTCAAGCAAGACAATGGGCATCACTTTAACCCTTTCTTCCCCTGGCATTTTGTCTCTGGGAAAAGCCACCTCTAAGGTGCTTCTGCTCCTGTTTTGGGAAATTACAGATGGCTGTATCAGCTGCTGCCCAACTACAGAAATCTTTAATTTGCATTTGAGTGAAAATAAGAACTAAAACAAAAGCCTGTTTTCTTTGTTTTTGGATGACATGCATCATAGCAGATGTCCCTGTAGAACAAGCATTCCTTCGTGTAAGTGAGACACACAAGGAATAAGTATTTGCATTAAGAACTCTGCTGTCTGATTAATTTGGAGCACCTTTTCCTACCAATCATATTTTTATTTCTAGGCTTCATGACTGGGGGTGGATTTAAATCTATTTATAGTCCAAACACTAACCACTGCACCATATCAGCTCTCTAAAATGCATCAAAAGGGTTTTGTGGTTCTAAATATTGCAGCCCAAAACCGTATACCAGCCAGAGCGCATGCGGGTGGTAGGACATACTTGCATTGAAGCATTTTGGAGCCTTCACCTGTGGTGTTCCATCTGCAGGTCTTGATGGAGAAGAGGCTGCCCTCATGCTGCCTGATGTGCTCCCACCAGCACCCCCAAGCCCTGGGCCAGAGGAGCCCCTCCTAAGAGAGAAGTTAGAGCGGCTTCGTACCTTGGAAGATATGGAGGCCTTGGAGCCAGAGGAAGTTGTACAGAGAGAGCAGTCAGTGCAATCAGAGGGTGCTGAACCTCTGCAACCAGTTCAGGCAGAGCTATTGTCTCAAGCCGATGGTGGCAGAACCGCAGCTGCCAAGAAGACAGGCAAGCGCCAGTCACTCATCGACCTGAAGGCAGTCCTGGCTGATACATCCACTTCCATGCAATGTCCGCTTGTGCCCAGGGTGGTACAGGATGAGGTGAGTGCTGGAAGCAGAGGGTCCATAGAAGCGCAGGGCAGTCTCAGCAAGTGGAATAATCAAAAGGCAAAGCTGTATGGGTAGGGGTTGTATGTCTTTCTCTTTTTTTGTGGGGGTCTTCTGCATAGAAAACTAGTCCAAGAAGACTAGTTTGAGCTACTTAATTTTAACTTCCTATACGCAGGATGTTCTACTTTTGAATATTCAGAGATGCAGTGTAGTAGGGACTAAGGGAAAAGCACGTGTTGTGTACAGAGGGGTTGCTACCTTGGTTTCCCCAGTTTGAAAGGGATCTCAAGGAACAGGGCTGAGAGAAATCTTCTGCCTATGAGCTTAGAAAGCCTGTGCCAGTCAGAGTGACTCTGAATGCTGTTCATATCCCCGTGCCCCAAACGTCACTCTGAAATTGTATCATCCAAGAATTGGAGTTTTTTGATTGGTACAAATTGGCTCTCAGTCCAGCCACCATCTGCCCATCGTCCCTTTCACAGGTTGAATTATGTGCTCTCAAGCACTGAGAATTTGTGCTATAGAAAAGTATTTGAAGAGGAAAAATGCTTCTGGGACTAAGAGCAAGAAAATCTAGCCACGTGTTGCAGGGGTAAAATGGCAATTAAAAGAACAGGATTCCTTGTTAAGTCTTTTTTTGCAAAATACCCATTTTTGTTCAGAATACTGGAGTCAAGTCAGACTGAGTGCGAGCAACTCTAATTTATTGAATCACCCAAAGGAAATGTTGTTTAATGCACTTCTGTGCATTTTGTTACTAGTTTTTAGGTGGGGGCAAGTTCATTTCTTCTTGAATTGAATTTATATTTGCCTTTAGAGTCCAATAGAACCTTCAGGACAACTTAAACTGCTTCTCATAAAAGTAATCCAGAGGCTATTTAAACCATAAATCTATCCCATTAAAATGTATATTAAACTGACAGCTAGAAATAAAGCGTAAAAGATGCCATGAGGTACGCTCTTTGTACATTTATTCACTTTTTATCTGAAAAACCAGCGAGTCCTTTTGCTCATACGAAAGCTCTGCAGCTGATCTTATTGTACTTTGCAGCTGGAGTCAACAACAGACCAGCGACAGGTGATCCGTGAGGCCTTTGCTAGTGACAATGTCGTGGCCGACTTCGTGAAAGAGAAGCGTCGTGCGGAACAGGACGGCAAACCCAAAGCAGTCGACTTGGTGCTCCCAGGCTGGGGTGAATGGGGCGGCACTGGCCTGCAGCCTAGCACTAAGAAGCGGAGACGGTATGTTTGCGGGCAAGCAAGGCCTGGTGCCCATCGTTATTCTAGTCTATTGTCTTACCTCGTTCTTTGTCCTTTTTAAAAGATTCCTTATCAAACCAGCCCCTGGACCCCCAAGAAAAGATCAGCACCTGCCCCACGTGATCATTAGTGAACAGCGAAATATTTCAGCTGCCGCTCATCAGGTGAGGAAATCATTGCAGCTGGGGGAGCTGCCCTTTGCTTTTCCAGTTGCAGGGCCAGTGGAACACAGGTGGGAAAGCTGGAGGGCAGAGGGCATAACAGGAGTGGTGTTGTGTTCAGACCTAGAAGGGGGGCGGGGGGAACGTTATGTTCAAACCTAGAGATTTTTTTTCACTGGGCATCTATTTATTCAGTTACAAGCCAAGATTTGGCTTATCTGTCCAGTGCTGTTGAGGATAGAAGTTCAGCTCTTCTTCATCCCTGTGCCTGTGAGTCATTAAGTAGAGGGCTGGAGAAGAGCCGTCAGACTCTGCCGTTGCGCCCTTCTTTCTGCTTGTGGGTTGATGTTGAGCCTCTCTGCCCCACAGGTGAACCAGCTGCCATTCCCCTTTGAAAGCAGCCAGCAGTTTGAACGTAGCATCCAAGCACCTGTGGGCTCTACCTGGAACACCCAGCGTGCTTTTCAGCGGCTGACAGCCCCCCAAGTGATCACCCTGCCAGGTCACATCATCCAACCCATCAGTGCTGAGGATGCCAATCTGATCCGTCAAACAGATCAGGAAAAAGCAGCAGGACAGAAACCTGCCTTGGATTTGATTTCTCTTTCCAAATGTCACGATCGCCGCAGGGCCTCGAAGAAGAAATCCTGGAAGCGCTGAGCTTACCTTACTCAGTCCCTTTCCCTTCTTCTTTCTGAGGATCTTCCATACCTATGTTGCAGGGGTAAGCGGTGTTGCTGCCTGGGGCTGCCCACAAGGGATCAGCATCGGTTCTATTCCCCTGGCCCCCTTCAAGTGGGATGGTTTTGGCCTCTGCCTTTTTTTTTGTACGGGAACCAGCTCTGTTTCTGTCCTTTGGTTCAATTCTTCCTTAAATAACAAGGTTGTAAAGGAAGTAAATAATCTTACTTGGTGGTGACTTGGGCCTTGTGCAAATCCTTCTTTTCCTGGTGAGCTGCTATTGAAGGGTGCTATTAACTGTTTGTAATCAATAAAAAACATAACATCTGTATGGCAGCGTTCTCTTCCATCTTAAAGGTGGAAACCAGGAGCCAGGATCGAAATGACCTCCCTGTAGCACATTACCCTAGTGCTGACTACGAAATTCAACTGCAAAATTACCCAAGTGGTGCCATCACCTTTGTGAATTTCCACAGTATCCCGTGCTATGGGAATTTCTGGCTACAAGGAAGCTTTTGATGGCATTCCCCCGATACTCTGCCAATGATTCTTTCCAAGACTAATGGCACATCGAAAGAGCATCATAAAAAGAGGTAACAAGTGTGCATGTATTTAAAATCTGCAGAGTCCCAGTCGTATCACTACCTTGTATTCGCTACTTTTTCTGCCCCATCTAAACTTCCTGAAAATCATCTGAAGTCCTACCAAAATGAATGCCTGATCGCTGTATGATAGGACCCTGAAAGATATTGCCATGTTCTAAATCTGCCATTTCCAGAAGGGGGGAAATTACCATCAAAATTACCTAGAGTATGTTGCTGCTCCTATGAATTGCCAATACTAAGACTACTGTTAAAGACTAATAAAAGAGGTCTTGCCATGATACATTTCTATCCTTTGGTTAAACTCTGCATCTTCTCTATAACAACGGTAAACAGAAGACAGAAGGCAATAAAATTTCCATTGTCTACTTTCTCCCTCTTTCTGGAGATTCCGGAGAAAATAGAAAGCTCCTGTGCATAGAATCAGCCTAGTGTTGTTTGCTCTGGCTAGCTCTCCAGCATCGTGGTCAGAGCCTTGCTAATTAAATATGGTAGCCACTGAACCTGGGAGCTTCTACATTGCAAAGCATTGACTGTATCCTAACCATAGTATGTTATAATGTTATATTTTTATTCTGACCTTCCTTCAGTGGTGCTAGATAGGAATCGCTGCATAAGATGGTGCTGCTTAGAGAAAACAGCATGCTGGATTACAAATAGCAAATGCTGTGAAAGAGCCTATATTCAGCATAAACGGCTATGAAACAATAGTGCCTCTAGGTAACGTGCAGAGTACTTTCCCCTTTTTTCTCATGAGCAAGATAGTTTCCTTGAGTAACCGCCAGCAGGTTATACCTGGTAGGAATTAAGATTGGACAAACGCACTCTAATTTTAGAAATAATCATTAAAAGAGTTAATCTTTTAATTAACCTACAAATGAAACCAGCACAGCAAAAGGAAAACAGAGCAAGGATAAATACCATAGCCCAAGTTTTTGCATCTCAAACTTCAGTTAGTTTGTGACTCCTGCCAGTTGCGCTGAATCCTGGAGTACACAGGAAACCTCAGTACAGGGCAACCAATGTCTATTTGCATGTGCAACTTCTGCTGTAAGGGTTCCTACACAGCTAGTGCAGCAAAGGGCCTCTTGTCCCCCCACACCCACATTTTGCCCCTTCTACATGGACAGCAGAGCAATGATATGTATTTGACAGAACGCTAAGCACTGCTGAATCCAAAAGTATGGGAAGGCTGAATTGCAGTTGTCAGCCCACCATCATGCCTGACCCCAGTTCATTTAAAAACCAAAAGCCTGTGCAATTCAAAACTGTATCCACTGTTCATGAATGTACACAGGTAGTGCCGGACCAGTAGGGTTTAATTTCTGGTAACCCTTGACTCTGGGATTTGTCTTCAGTACTGGCTCTGGGCATCTTGTTTTAGAGATCAGGCACCCATGAAGGCTGTTTCACGCATTTGTGATTATGTGGAAATCACTTCCCGCTAGGAAACACAGCAATCTGCATATGTCCTTATGTGAACGGTTGGTTCACACATTCTTGTATTTGGAGGCATGAGCGTGGAAGGTTGTTGAAAATTACTCAGTTATAAATATGCTGTCAATATTCTCTTAAAGTTGGATTCCATATGCCATCCTTACGTTAAGGTAATTATGCGCTGCATGTCCATTGGGGGCCTTAGCATTTTGTGCTCTGATGAGTGTTACTCAAGTCTGGTATGGAATTATGGCGTTATTCTCGTAACACTGTCATCTACAGTTGCCCTCACTAAGGATGCTTTTGGAGAAACGTTGAGCAATTTAATTGCATTAAATCGAGGAGCCAGCTTTAAGTTTACTCCTCCTTTTTGCTTCCTCTCATGTATCAACACTCGATTTGTCAGTCGGCCTTTGCTGAATATATGGATGGAACCACAATGGATGATTCCGATAAAGAAGTTACCTCTTACATCTAAAGTGAGGGTGCCGTGGAAGAACCGCTTCCCAAATGTCCCCGCATGTGCCTTCCACCCCCAGCCCATCCAGCCACCCGCCAGTACGTGTTCCGGGGCCGATCATAGCTTCTAGGGGAGGTGCAGAGCAGGGTCGCCTCTTTGTCAAAAATCAGCACTTTACGCCGAGGCTAACGCCCCTAGAGGCTTCCGGCGTCACGCGTGAAAGTCCCGATCTCCCTTTTGCTGTGTGCCAAATGTATTGGCAAAGGTGCAGGGCGACGCCGGGTGCCGGTTCGAGGTGAATCGTGGCTAAACGCAGCACTTGCAAGTCGAGGAGGAAGCAGCCTCCCTCCCCGCCCCTCCGCCCCCGATCTGCGAATGCCCGCGTCTCGTTCGCCTTTCGGGCTGCAAGCGCAGGCCCACCGCCGCGTTGCAAAGGCGAACGGCAGCCTGCCGCGCAGTCTTCCTGGCCTACTTTCTAGAGGGCGGCCGTATCCAGACCCAGCTTGGCGGGGCGGGTGGGGGGGGGGCGGCATGGGCCAAGGAAAGGGAGTCGTCACTCCGCCTCACTTTCGCCTGGCCCTGCGAGTTCACGGATCTCTCCCGCACACGCAGTTCACGTGGGAGTAGCAACCGCCGTCCCTGCTGCACCGTCGCTGCCTGCAAACGGAGACTCGTGTTCGGTTCTGACGCCTAGCAGCGTGAATGCCCCCCACCCCAAAAGGGGCCTTTCGATGTTTGCTGCTGTGGCCAGAATGGTGGCGAGCCTGGCGGAGAGGGGGGAGGGGGCTGGAGATCTCTCAAGATTACAGCTAATCCGAACTACAGAGATCGGCTCCCCTGGAGAAAATCGTTTTCAGTGGGTAGCCGTGTTGGTTTGCAGTCGAAGAGTCAGGTCCGGTTCTAATAGCTCCTTAAAGACGAACGAGATGTCCAAGGTATGCGCTTTCAAGAGTCAAAATGCCTTTCTTTAGTGCTCGAAAACGCAGACCTTGCAAATACAGTTGATCTTTAAGGTGCTGTTTAAACAAGATCTTACCCCTGGAGAAAATAACAGTTTGGAGGGTGGACTCTATGGCATTATACCCACCAGAGGTCCCTCCTCTCCCCAAAGATTGCAACCTGGCTGGAGGAAATGGCTGCTTTGGAGGGTGGACTCTGGCATTATACCCCACTGAAGTCCTTCCCCTCGCCAAATCCCACACTTCCCCCCCCCCAATCTCCAGGAATTTCCCAGCCTGAAATTGACAACCCTACTGGGGTCCTGAAATGGTTTGTACCTCTTTGGGGGGTACCACTTTTGCATAGCCCCCCTCACATAGACAATGCTTTGCAAATAGAAAAATTGCCTGTCCTAGGGAAGGATTCATAAACGTGATCATGATTTGTTCCTTTGGTCCATTACAGTTCGTCACGTTGCATAGACCGGGCCTCAGTACAAGTGGTGACTTGTGTGCCCCTTTTCTACATGGAAGCCCTTTCTGGACTGCCAATATAGGTAATGTGCGAAGAAGCCTCTTAAGGATGGGTTTGGTAGACTCTGAACTCTTGACAGGCAGACCTGAAAGCCGGACTTCAGAAATGTGAAGCGGGGCCATAGCTGCAAGAGCCTGGAGAACTGTGTATCAGTTTTGAAGATAAATGAATTCACATGAATCTGCCGCACAGTGAGTCACACCATGGGTCTGTCAAGGCCAGTATCGTCTGCGCTGGTCTCATGTCTTTCATGTCTCCACCATAACGTAGTAGATGGTGTGTTGGATGAGGATCTTGGAGACGGAAGTCTGAATCCCCTCACTGCTATAGAAGCTTGCCGGGTGACCTGGAACCGTTCACACACTCTTAGCCTAACCTACCTCACAGGGTTGTTGTGAGAAGAAAAGGGGAGAGGAGAAATGAGGCAAGCGACTTTGGATCATCCTTGGGGAGAAGGGCAGGGCATAAGTGAAGCAAATAAAAATAAATTTAAAAAATGAGATGCTTAGGATTGAATTGGGATCTACATGCAAAGCAGAGAGCGTATTTCCTCCCATGCTGTTCGGTAACTGTCCCAGAGCCCCTCCTCAGCATGGGAGGAAATACACTCTGTTCATGCCTAGGGGTACACTATTGGGAGGACTCCACATTTACCATTCGTAAACAATGTTTTCACTTGCCTCTGAACTGACCTTTGGCTCAGTTATAGTTGGGCCAAACTTGTGACCACGACAAGTTCCCAGGACCTACCTGGGCCTCTCAAGCTTAGGTGAGTCCAAGTTATTGATGATGTCACTAGAATACAGCACGATGGTTCGGGAAATACGGCAGAGGAAAGGAAAAAGGGGCTTGGCCAAGGTAGCCAAACAGGTGGGAAACGGGCGAGGCAAGATGCAAGGATTTCTTGCTTCTTAAAATTCTGGCACAATTGATGGGATAGTATCCTAGGCCCACTGAAGTAAATGGGACTGCTACAGGCTGTTCCCCTCTTCCTGTTCGTTCAAATGAGCTGCAGGATCAGGCCTTCTGCCTTTTGCTTGATTCCTTTTGCGATATGCCAAGAACGAACTAGAAAGCCAGCTGAGCTGCAGTCTTAGGTTTGCAAGATGCAGCCTCTGAGAAAAAGATATTTTTATGGCTGCTGCCGCTTTTAAACATTTGTTTTGCTTGTTTCAGCGGGTTATGACCAAAGGGGAAAAAATGCTGTTTGCGACATATTTGGAGGGTATTCCAGATTTAGCTCCGAGTAAGCCTGTTTCTATATAGCTTTGGACCCGGAAACTATTTATTAAAGAGTTCTGGCACAATTAGCTTATATTATGATTTATGTACTGTAAAGATTGAATCCTTCGTTTCAGCAATGGCTACTTAAGCTTCATTGCAGGATAACTTTTCCCCTCCGGCGAGTAACCCTGTGGGATTGGAAGGAAAAGGCACCATGATGCCTAAGGCAGGCTAGTATCCTGACATTTTTTTTTAGACATTAAGCAGCCCTAAATGCATTTTGGGAAGGGGGGCAGCATGGTATAGCTCCATCTCATCAGATCTCAGAAGCTAAGTAGGGTTGGTACTTGGGTGGGGAACTGCCAAGGAGAATTCTGCCGAGGAGGGCAATGGCAAATCACCTCTGCTTCTCACTTGCCTTGAAAGCCCTTGCTGGAGTCACTATGATAGGTGTGACTTGGCACATACATACATAAATTCATTTTCTGGAAGTGACGAAGGCTTTTTTTGTTTCCTGCATGGCATGAAGTAATTACAACTGTTTGAGGAATGTAAGGAGACCCCTGCTGGATAAGACCAAGGGTCCTTGCAGTCGAGCATCTTGTTTCCAGCAGTGGCCAGCTTGCAGGGGGCGATTGGAAAGTCAGAATGATCCAGGAACGGTCCCTGCAGTGCTACACATCAGTTCTGCTGGGCCACTCAATCAGACCTGGCCAGCAGCATCAATGATGGTTATGGCTCAGCAGATACGTCCTTATGTGCTGCCACAAGTTGAGCTGACATCCAGTGTTGTGTTGGCAGGCCTGATTAGAGTGGTCCCTGCAGTACTGGCAAAACTATCGGGGCTTGGCTCCCTCTTGTTTACTGGTCCACTAGGAATTTCCCCTGTAGACTAAATGGCCAGTGCCAACCAGATGTTTTCAGAAACTCACAAATCAGGGCAGGCAGGCCCTCCTGGACTGACTCCCCCCCAGTATCTAGTATTCAAAGACACACCACCGCTGAAACAACCCAGAACATCCGCTAAGCTTTTGGTATAGCTAGCTGCTGGTCGATACGTTCTCCACAGATTTGTCTGTAATATGATGTGGTAGAAAGGAATTTTGCCAAGTGGGAGATTTTGCTGGCTTTGCCATTTCGTTTTCTTTATTTGTGGTTGTCCTCTCAACAACCCTGTGAGGCGGGTCACTGCTATTCCCGTATGACAGATAAGGATCTGAGGTTGCAGCACAAGTAAATTGCTTAAGAGCGTGGCGGAGGTGCTGCTTCCTTTCCTGACAGAGGCGTCTGTGCCTAGAAACGATGGCATGTTGAGAAATTCAACAGGCACTGCTTTCTTTTCTAATGAAGCTGCACAAGGAGAAAAGCAACCTCGGTCACATTTCTGCTTGCCAGAATGCATCTTGATATTGCACCGGGTATTAATTAATAGGGCCACGGAAGGAGTCCCAGCTCAGGGATGGAGCAGACGCTTTGCCTGTGGCTGACCTCAGGTTCAGTTCTCAACATTTCCACTTAAAGGATCCCAGGTAATGGGTACTGGGAAAGAGCCTTCTCATCCTCACACCCTGCGAGGTCACAGCAAACAGTGCTGAGCGAGAGAAAGCCACAGTAAGATACTGCAGAGCTGGAAAAAGTGCAGAAAAGGGCAGCCATGATGAATAAGGCGTTGGAGCACCTTTCTTACGAGGAAAGGCTAAAGAGTCTGAAATTTTTCAGTTTTGAGAAAAGATGACTAATCGTGGGACATTGTAGAAGTTTTTTTAAAACCAGGAGGGGAAAAGATTGATAGACAGTCTTTTTCTCCCTCTTCCATAATACCAGAACTCAGAGGCAACCAAATGAAACTGATGGACAGTGCAAAATGTCAGGACAGACAATATGAAATAGTTCTTTACTCAATGAGTAATGCAATTGTGGAACTTGCCAGCGGATGTAGTGATAGCTGCAAGCATAGACAGCTTTAAAAGAGGGTTGGCCAGATTGATAGAGGATAGGTCCATCAGTGGTACTAGCCATGACAACTAAAAGGAACTGCAACATCTGGTGATAGTAATCCTCTAAACCCCAGCACTAGAGACAGCATTGGGGAAGGCCTTCTGTCTGTTGGCCTTCCAGGTTAACTGGTTGGTCACCATGTGAGTCAGGATGCTGGACTAAATGGACCACTGGTCTGATCCTACAGGGCACCTGTTATGGTACAAGGCAACTTTGTATGTTTATACATATATGGCTGCCCTTTCTTGGTGAGGTGCTTTCACAGGAGTAAAACATGTAAGGTGTGACCTTTTCCTCCCCGTCAAATCACCATGCTGAGAAGAGTTTCACCTGTCATGCAGCTGCCAGAGGAACAGCGGCTGACCAATAGAGATTTCAGTACGCACCCAAATTATTGTATCTTATATACACAATGTCATCAGTGAAGACGGCCCCTGCTATAGGGAGAGAGGGAGACAAAAAAGATGGCAGGTTTTTCATCCAGGTGTTTTAACTTTTAAATGATGGTTCTTACATTTTATTTTTACTGTTGTGGTTTTACTGTTGTGAGCCTGGAAGGGTTTTGGGTGCAGCACAGAAATCTTTTTAATAAACATAAAATTTTAAAAATACCATTTTGAAGAGAAACACTCATGTTTTGGTAAATGGCATCAACTACACTGTCTCTGGCTCTTACAGCTGCTCATCCTCCAACCTGATATATGCCCTCATGTGCCAACAATGTCCCTCTGCTCTGTACATTGGACAAACCAGCCAACCTCTACGCAAAAGAATAAATGGACACAAATCTGACATTAGAAATGGAAACGTCCAGAAACCAGTGGGAGAACACTTCAATCTACCAGGACATTCCACCAAAGACTTAAAGGTCGCTGTGGTTCAACAGAAACCTTTCAAAAACAAAATCCAACGGGAGGCTGCTGAATTGGAATTCATATGCAAATTTGACTCTGTCAAGCGGGGACTGAATAGAGACTATGAATGGTTATCACATTACCACAGGTAACAGATTCTCTTTACAGAGGCGTGATCTGGGGGAGCCCAGTGACGCCTGGTGTGGGCTTTCGGGGACCACAGTTCTCTTTGTCAGATGCAGCTGGCAGGGAGAGCTGTGGTCATCGAAGGCTTATACTACATAGGAATTGGATACCTTCACTGCTACAAACTGACTGCACACCAAAAGGAAATGTTTACATTTCCAAGCAAAGGAATGTTTTGATAGCCTCCATGCTAATTGCATTCTGCCTTCTTGTGATTTATGCCCCCTCCCTTTTTTTTCTCTCTCTTTCCCCCTCCTCTTCTGTATCTGCCCAGTTTTGATCAGGCATCTGACGAAGAGAACTTGATTCTCGAAAGCTTATGCTATAATAAAATTGGTTAGTCTTAAAGGTGCTACTGGACTCTTTTTGATTTTGCTACTACAGACTAACACGGCTAACTCCTCTGGACTCATGTTTTGGTTTGAGCCTTGAAACATCCGAGCCATGTCCTTCTAGCACATCCTTCATGTTCACATCACAGAAACAGGACACAAAGGGGGCAGGATCTCCTTAATTCTGCCCTCCGTAAGAAGGATCTTTTGACCACCCTAGAAGGACCGGACAGGAAGGTGTGCCTCATCCAGGTATAGTCCTTGGCTGGCTTTCCCCCCCTTGGCCACTCCAGTTTTTACAGAAGTTGCAGCTTTTAAGGTACTCATCACTGTAGACCTCAGCACTGGGAGAAGTATCCTGGTGATTCACAAATGCTGTGTACACTCGGTTACTTTCTCCTGCTTGCTTTATTATTGTTTTTGTTGTTACCTCTATATTTTTTACAATTCACCCAATGTTTGGGCTTGAATTTTTGGTCCTTCACTGATTTGGATTTTACCCAAGAATCTAGGCGTCAACGAGGTATTGCCTTAGAATGTGGCATGTTCCAAGTACTGCAACTGTCTGTTGTTATCTGGTCTATGCCAGTATCATCTAGGTGTTTAGTTAGACCTTTTAGAATTGTACCTAGCATTCCTAGCACTACTGGAATGTTGTATGTTTCTCACAGAGCC
This sequence comes from Eublepharis macularius, assembly GCF_028583425.1. Lineage (NCBI taxonomy): Eukaryota > Metazoa > Chordata > Lepidosauria > Squamata > Eublepharidae > Eublepharis > Eublepharis macularius. Next base: position 23,365,579 of record NC_072802.1, read on the forward strand.
TCTGAACTTCAAATCTTAGATCTTGATATTTTGTTATCTTTTCAGTCTCTTTTCTCAATTCAATGTTGTCTCTATATATATTCAACAGCCCACCAGATGTTTGGGCTTGAATTTTTGGCCCTTCACTGATCTGGATTTTACCTGAGAATCTAGGACTCATTGAGGTATTGCCTTAGTATGTAGCATGTTCTAGGACACGTGGCTTTTTGCAACTGGCCAGTTGTAATCTTGTTTATGCCAATCTTGCCCAGGTGTTTTGGAATGGCACCTACCACTCCTATCAATACTGGAATAACTTGCATGTTTCTTCCAGAGACGCTGAACTTCAAATCGCTTCCAAAGATGCTGAACTTCAAATTAGATCTTGATATTTTGTTACCTTTTCAGACTCTTGTCTCTCAATTTGACTTCTTGTTTCTCTATATATTCCACAGTCCTCCAGATGTTTGGGCTGGAATTTTTGGCCCTTCACTGATCCGGATTTTACCCGTCAATCTAGTGCTGATTCTGCACATGTTGGATAATGCACTTTCAATGCACTTCATCAATTGTTTGAGGTGGATTTTTTGTTCCGCACTCAAAAAAATCCCTTCCAAATGATCTATAAAGAGGACTGGAAGTGCATTATCCAAGGTGTGCGCGAGTGAGGTATTTCCTTCGTATATAGCATGTTCTAGGAAGTGTGGCTTTTTGCAACTGGCTAGTCAGTATCCTATATAGCACCTATCACTCCTATCACAACTGGAACAACCGTTGCACATTTCTTCCAGAGACGCTGGACTTCAAAGCAGATCTTGATATTCGGTTATCCTGTCAGTCTTTTTTCTGAATTCGACTAATTGTTGTTGTTGTTTTGAAGAGGCGTGCTTCAAAGCAAGGCGCCCCTGCGCCTTCCCAGCTGGCAGCGCATGAAACCAGCCGCTGGGCCGCGCTGCCAAAGCCGCCCGGCTCCTTCGGCACTCCCAGCCCGCGCTCGCCCTCGCCTCCCTCCGGCTTTTCGCACGTTCCCCGGAGCCCTCCCTGGCCGTTTCCCCCAAACTCCCACAATCCTCCGATGCCTGCGCACATTCGGCCGAGGCCCCGCCTCCGGGCCACCAGCCTTCCGACCCACGCGACGCCCGGGAGCCGCCTGCTGCGTGCGGAGCTGTTCGGACGTGGCTGCGCCGGTGGGGAAGAACACTCGTGTCGGGGTCGCGCGGTCGGGGCGCGGGGGAGTCCGTGCACGTGATTCAGAAAAAACGCCTCCTCGCGCCTTCGCTTTGCAATGCCCTTGGCTGGGTTGGGTGGGTTTTGGTTTTGTAAGGCTGGTGCAACTTTGCGGGAAAGTTTCGGTCGGAAAGAGAACGCTTGGGAATGAAGAGACTTTGCGGGAAGAGAAAGGGAGCCTTTGCATGTGCAAACCTGCCTGGCCTGGACGCAGACGGGAGCTTTGCGGCGGGTGTGCGCCTGCTTGGCTGTGCTGCTCACACGGTTTCCCAGGACTTCACCCCAAAAGTCTGCTCTTTTTCAAATTTGGGTGCCACAGGGGGATTTCTTCTTGAAAATCTCCATGTTCCTTGATTTAACCCGAGACTCCATTATACTGCTTGCTTAGCACTGTGGCAGTGTTGCCCAAAACTCCCGAGATCAAAGAAACACAAGTTTTCTCCGTTAAAAAAAAAGGGCAGACTTTGCTTTTACACCTGACAACATAAGCATTTGGAATGTGCAAGAATGATCAGAGGTACCCTTCTGTATGGAGGCATGTTGACTAAGGGAGAACTCATACCGAGATGCAGGAGGGCAGAGTTGCCCTCTGCTGCATTTGTGCATCAAAACTTGATTTGATGATGATAATGTAAATTTGTGCATTATTCTGCATTTGTGCATCAAAACTGACTGAAGGCTGCAGTGCTATCTGTTGAAGAGATGGGGCAGAATTAACCCGCTCCCCCCAGTGGAGGTTAGTTGGAAGGAGACAAGACTAGAGGAAGACATTCATGCAGATATGCAACAGGCACACTCTTTTGCAGACAGGTAGTTCTGCTGCCGCTGTATATCAGGAGGAACTGAATGCACACTGAATGCAGAAATAGGACAGAATTATTCCACACACTCCAAGAATAATACTTCATGCACAGATATGAAAGACAGCCTCTTCTGAGAATGTGTACTTTGGGCTTGCAAGAGCCTCTAATATTTAATTTCTTTCTCATGGCACACTAGCAGCTTTCTCACAGCGCATAGTGGGAGTTTTGAGAGTCACTGCTCTACATTAGCAGCAAATATCCTCAATAGGAACATGCGCAGAAACCTACATTTGAGTTAATAAATAGTTGTGTGTTTACTACTTAGTAAGACTGAAGCACTGATAGTGCAATGCTAAGAATACATTCTTGGGAGTAAGCCCCATTGAATAGACCTGAGTAGGATTCTAAGTAGACCTGCTTAGGATGCTGTCAACGAATGGGTTGGATTAATTGATTAAAGAAGAGCCCCTCCGAGTCATTGGACAGCAGATTTTTTAAAAAGATCATTAATTTTTAAAGTTTAATTAATTTTTTTTACCAAAATGGCATATGGCAGATGCCCTCTTAGAAGAAACATTCTTTCTCCTCTGTCACATAGAAGGCAGTTCTTCCAGTGAGATGGTGCCTGCTGCAGTATATGCATGCAGCACTGAGAAACTAAGAATGTTTCCCATATATTGCAGAATCGAAAAGAGTCCAGTAGCACCTTTAAGACTAACCAACTTTACTGTAGCATAAGCTTTCGAGAATCACAGTTCTCTTCGTCAGATGCATCTGACGAAGAGAACTGTGGTTCTCAAAAGCTTATGCTACAGTAAAGTTGGTTAGTCTTAAAGGTGCTACTGGACTCTTCGATTTTGCTTCTACAGACTAACACAGCTAACTCCTCTGGATATATTGCAGAGTAATCTTTACAACAGCCCTGTAAGCTAGGCCAGCATGATTATCTCCTTAAAGCTAGTAAGGGGCAAATTTGAGTTAGAATCGCTTGCCTAAAGCCACCTGGTAAGTTTGTGGCATGATATTTTTAGCCAGCTATCTCCAGAATTCAGAGCTCGTTTTCTTCACCGCTATGCCCTGCCAGCTCCAGTGAAGTTCATACGATTAATGGATTAAAGTTTCTTTAACTAGATGACAGGTTATAGTATTGAGATGATTATTAATTTACTGCCGGTTATGGCTTTGCCTAAAAGCTTGGTAACACCACTCCAATGTTGACCGTCAACCCAATAGGGTTTCTTTAGAAAGTGCTTTTAAATTCTACCACTTTAACCATTTCTGCTAAAAGCAAGCCTGAACAAGGAAATTGTAACAACTCTTCTTGAAATGCCCATGCTTGGACTTTGGCAAGCCTCCTGGAAAAGAAAGTTTCAGAGATGGTGCAATTAGTTAAGTTACTTTTAACTGATTTGTGCTCTGCAGAAAGGTCTGGTCGGGTCCAGCCACACTTTCTCTAATCTAGGCACATTATTAAGACTGTACATTTATCTTGCTCTCCTCCAAGGACCAACAGGACAGTATCCATTATTCCCCAAAACAAAAAACCTTCACAACAACCTTGTGAGGTAGGCGAGGCTGACAGATTAGCCTAAGGTCACCTATTGAGCTTGATGGCAAGGATTTGAATCTGGATCTCTGATCTGTAATTTGACACACTAACCCCAATAGCACTCTGGTAATACATTAGCAGCATTGCTTTTGTGCTACTTTCCAGGCTGCAGCTTTTAGAAACAACACAAGTATAACAAAGAGCTTTTTGGCCTCTTAATACCAAACACGTTTATCATAGCGTAAACATTCATAAGCGAGAGTCCGCTTCATCAAATGTGGTAGAAAAGAGGAAGAGTCCAGTAGCACCTGTAAGACTAACAAAATTTGTGGTAGGGTATAAGCTTTTGTGAGTTACTTTGTCAGATACCTGAAGAAGTGATATCTGAAGAAGTGATCTGTGACTCACGAAAGCTTACACCCTACTACAAATTTTGTTAGTCTTATGGGTGCTACTGGACTCTTGCTGTTTTCTACTGCTACAGACAGACTAACACAGCTACCCATCTTGTAATAATGCAGCTTTTCCTCTGAAAAACAGCACTGACTGTAGGAAAAGTCCAGCTAAGACTCTACCTGGATACACCCCATTTGAGATCAGTTCCAGTGAATGAAATATCATTTAGCCAGCTTTCCCGCCTTACTTTGATTTTGCATTACGCAAGTATGTTGCATATGGAGAAATTTAAAAAAGCAGTGGCTGCTATTCTCAGTCTGAACTCTCAGATCATCATAACTGGTTCAAACTGCTCAGCCAGATGTTCCTTTGAGACCCGGTTGTCTGATATCCCATCCGCTCATTCCCTCCTGTCTGCATCAGCCTTCCCATGGAAAACTGACAACATCCCCTTTTATTTAAAATACTTCTCTTTTTAAATTGGTTGGAAAACGGCTTGAAAAGATCTTGACACACTGATGTGGATGTTGTTGTGACGTGTTGATTTATAAACTGCTTATGTTTTGGAATTTGGCAAGCAGAGAACTTCGGGCCTGTTCCAACATTCCATTTTCAGCTCCCCCCTCCCCAAGTGGGAAACAGTAAAACTCCAAGGCTTGGGAAGCCCTCAGGCAAAGCGGCATTAGCTGGTCCCTTTAAGAGGCGGTGGGAAGAGAGAAGCAGGGCTCAGAAACTGAGAGAATTGCTGTTACTTTGTACTGGAGGGCGGGCTGCTCCTCTTCTTCCCCTGTACTCAATTGGCCTCTGACCTCCTAATTCCCACCCACCCAGGTCTTCTTCAAGATGGGTAGCTGTGTTAGTTTGTAGCAGTAGAAAAGAGCAAGAGTTCAGTAGCACCTATAAGACTTAACAAAATTTGTGGTAGGGTATGAGCTTTCATGAGTCACAGCTCACTTCAGGTATCTGAAGGAGAGCTGTGACTCACAAAAGCTCATACCCTATTGCAAATTTTGTTAGTTGTTTAGGTGCTACTGGACTCTTGCCCAGGTCTTCTTCACGCTGATGAGCACTGAGAGTGTGTGATGTTTTTTCTTACTGGGAAGATCCAAGACAGCATGAGAGATGCTAACTGATCATTCTGGGCACACTGGGCATGGAACCTCTTTGGGTTCAGTGAGTCCCTTATCATCATCTTCGCCTTGGGCTGATATGCTGGATTTGGCCTCAAGAGATTCAGGTTCAAATCCTTACTCATAGAGATTATTGCACCTGTCTTGCTGGATCAGACTAAGGTCTCCCCAGCATTTGCTTCACAGTGGTGGGTGGTCAGATGTCTGTGTGTGTAAGTTGCTGCCACATTGCAGTCAGCTTCTGACAACGATCCTTCCCATGGAGTTTTCCAGGCAAGAGACAGGGCTTTTTTTCAGTAGGAACGTGGGAGAACGGAGTTCTGGAACCTCTTGAAAATGGTCACATGGCTGGTGGCCCCGCCCCCTGATCTCCAGACAGAGGGGAGTTTAGATGTGACCATTTTCTCCGAGGGCAACTCACTGAGTTCCACCACCTCTTTCCCCAGAAAAAAAGCCCTGGCAAGAGATGAGCTGATGACGTTTGGTATTACCTGGGCTGACCCAGCTTAGCTTTGGAGATTTGACAAGACCGAGCTACCCAGGGCCATCCAGGTCAGATGCCTTTGAGTGCTCACAAATGAGACAAGAAGGAGTTGATGCTTCGAGATCTGTAATCAAGGGGGTTCTGTTTCTGTAAACTGAAGTTTTGTTTAGCTATCATGGCATGCTCAACATTGTGTTAGAGTTGATTGGGAAGGTCGCAGTGCCTTTATATACTTTTAAACGTGGACTACAAATGTCTTGGACCTGCCTTGCTGCATTTTGTGGCCTTTTGGCCCGCTGTTTCCATTTTGTCTATGTACCAAGGTGTGTTTATATGTACCATTTGAAGATGGTACTGTTTCTGATGAAGTGGGCTGTAGTCCACAGAAAACTTCTTCCACCATAAACCTTTAAAGTTCCACAACGTTCTTGGTTTTTGTTTTGTGAGAGGAGTGTTGTGTCATTATGAGAACGAACACACGGGTAATTATTCTAGAGGGATAGCCATCTTAGCCTGTTGCACCAAAAATAAACAGGAGTCTTGTGGCTCCTTAAAGTTTAGCAAGTTTTTATTCTAGCATAAGCTTTTGTGGATGGAGGGAATGCAGCATGGAATAGTCCAATCTCGTCAGATCTTGGAAGCTAAACAGGGTCAGTATTTGGATGTGAGACCACCAAGGAAGACTCTGCAGAGGAAGGCAATGGTAAACCACCTCTGCTTCTCACTTGCTTTGAAAGCCCCAGCAGGGGTCGCCATAAGTCAGTTGTGACTTGATGGCACTTTACCCTCGTGAGCTTTTGTGGACTGTGGCGATGTAAGGCTTAAAGTGTTGGGCTAGAAGGTCCAGGTTCTAATCCCTATTCTGCCATGGAAACTTGCTGGATAATCTTGGGCTAGCCAGTCTCTCATCATAACCTACCTTATAGGGTGGCAGCTTTGAGAATAAAATGGAGGAGGGGAGAACAATGTATGGCTGCTCTGCATTTCTGATGGAGAAAACAGGGAGATACAAATTAAAAAATGCTAGAATAAAAGCCTGTTAGACTTTAGGGTGCTAATCATGGCTTTTTTTCTGGGAAAAGGTGGTGGAACTCAGTGGTGGAACTCAAGACCGCACAATGACGTCACTTTGGGTCAGCTGGAACAAGGGGGGAGTTTTTTAAAGTTTAAATTGCCCTCGGTGAAAATGGTCACGTGACCGGTGCCCCCCCCTGATCTCCAGACAGAGGGGAGTTTAGATTGCCCTCCATGCTGCTTGGCGGTGCGGAGGGCAATCTAAACACCCCTCTGTCTGGAGATCAGGAGGCAGGGCCACCGGCCACGTGACCATTATTAAGAGGTGCCAGAACTCCGTTCCACCACGTTCCCGCTGAAAAAAAGCCCTGGTGCTAACAATCTTATAAAAGATGGGAATGCACAGCTATTTTCAAATTGAAAAATATCATTATTATAAAAAGAATGTTGATGATAATAATTCTGGGTAGGTAGCCATGTTGGTCTGCAGTAGAACAGCAGGATTTCAGTCCAGTGGCACCTTAAGAGACCAAGAAGGGTACAAGCTTTTGAGAGTCAAACCTCCTGTCCTCAGATTTGTCAGGTATCTGAAGAAGGGAGCTTTGACTCTCAAAAGCTTATAAACTAAGCATCTTAAGAACATAAGGGAAGCCATGTTGGATTAGGCCAATGGTCCATCCAGCCCAAGACTCTGTGCCACGCAGTGGCCAAAAAACCAGGTGTCATCAGGAGGTCTGCCAGTGGGAAAGGGACACTAGAAGCCCTCCCACTTATTGCCCCCCCCCAACACCAAGAATACAGAGCATCACTGCCCTAGACAGAGAGTTCCATCTATACCTTGTGGCTAATAGCCACTAATGGACCTCTGCTCCATATGTTTATCCAGTCCCCTCTTGAAGCTGTCTATGCTTGGAGCTGCCACCACCTCCTGTGGCAGGGAATTCCATGTGTTAATCACTCTTTGGGTGAAAAAGTACTTCCTTTTATCCGTTCTAACCCGACTGCTCAGCAATTTCATTGACTGCCCACGAGTTCTTGTATTGTGAGAAAGGAAGAAAAATACTTCTTTCTCTGTCTTCTCTTTCCCATGCATAATCTTGTAAACCTCTATCAAGTCACCCCTCAGTCGTCATTTCTCCAAGCTAGAGAGCCCCAAGTGCTTTAACCTTTCTTCGTAGGGGAAGTGTTCCATCCCTTTAATCATTCTAGTTGCCCCTTTCTCCACTTTTTCCAGTGCTATATTATTTTTTTTGAGGTGTGATCTTGGTCTCTAATAACAACAACAACACCAATAATAATAATACTTGAAGTTAGGGAATTCCATTTCACCAAGCAGGTAGAAACCAAGGCCTAAGCTGGTGTTGGTAGGACTGCCAGCTTCCAGGTGGTGGCTGGAGATCTCCCGGAATTACAACTGATCTCCAGATCAGTTCTCCTGGAGGAAATGGCTACTTTGGAATATGGACTGTATGGCATTATACCCAGCTGATGCCCCTTGTCTCCCCAAACCCTGCTTTCTCCAGGATCCACTTCCAAAATCTTCAGGAATTTCCCAACCTGGAGCTGGCAGCCTTAGGTGTTGGAGAAGGTAAACCCAGCCTGATAGTTCCAGGTGGGTAACCGCATTGGTCTGTAGTAACAAAGCAAGATTCGGGTCTGGGAGCACCTTAAAGAACAGCTAGATTTTAGGGGTATGCGATTTTAGGGGTAGGAGTCTCATACCCTGGAAATCTAGTTCTTTAAGGTGCTCCTGGAGCCGAATCTTGCTCATCCTTTCAAAAGCATGAAATGCTAACGTTGGTCTGCCCTGGTAGAGAACAATCCCAGGTTTCTGGTTTCTCAACTGTAGCCAGGTAGGCTAGAAAGTAGGGAGGAAAGTAGAAGGGGAAGCCTTCTGCACATGCTCAGAGGCACTTGCCCTCGCCCAAGGCTGCAAAGAGCGGCGGGGCTGGACGCCTGAGCCTGCAGTGAGCAGGGGCCGAGCTGCGTCACGCGGCCCCTGGCTCCAGCGAAGAAGCACACCCGGGAATCGCCACAGCCCCCTCCCCCTGCAAAGTAAGGTCAACAGTTGTCGCTTCCTCACTCCCAGCATGCAAAGAGCCGCGCTCCACCAGCTCTCGCCGCGACTCTGCCTCGCCCCCCCCCCCTTCCTTCCCCGGGCATTCGCCTTTGCAATATGCGGCGGCGGCGGCGGCGGCGGCTCCCGTCCAGCTTTGTTCCCCGCAAGGCTTTCGCGGGAGCTCTGACGTTGCATCTGTCAGCGCGGAAGAGGGGCGTTCCAAGGGCCAGCCCCGGGGCTCCGTCTCCAGCGGTGCAATCCTCAGAAGAGTTACTCCAGTCCAAGCCGATTGGAATCAACGGGCTTAGGTTGGCGTAACTCGGTTTAGGATTGCATGCAAGTGGAGTAAGGGAAATATACCCACTGTGTCTGCCTGAGGGGCAGCAGAAGGGGCGTCTCCCTCCCCTCCGGCCTCCTGTACTGAAGCTTAAAATTGCCCCTTAGAAATCAGCCACTGCTGCAGCCCTTCCTCATCCGTCCAAGGCCAGGAAAATGCACTTTCCGGGCGAAATCAGCGGGGTGTAGTGGTTAGAGCGCTGGACTCTGCTAGAGAGACCCCCATGTAATTCCCCACCCAGCTACGAGTCTCCCTGTAAGTCTTTCACCGGGTGACTGTCTCTTGTCTAAGTAAACTCATGGGGCTGCTGGGAGGACAAAGTGGGGAAGGGGAGAAATAACTACACTGCTTTGAGCTCCTCCTTAGAGAAAGCTTGAGACTGAAAAAGAGTGGTGTCCAGAACTGGAACAACCCAGACTAAATGTTGCTGGGAAATTCCTGGGAAATTAAAAATTGGGGCGGAGGCACCCCTTGAGCATGGGCCTGATCATTTGCTACCTTGGTCCACAACACTTTGTCACTATTTTATGTATTTCTATTTTATTCTTGCTTTTCATTCAATGGAGCAGTTCTCAGAAATTAAAAACATACACGAATTGCAATTAACATTCACTGCAAAGGTTCCTTGGGGACAGCAGGCTTTTCTGAAGAAGCAATAATCCCGTGCCTTTTGCCCAATTCAGACTCTAGAAAATGAAGAAGAAAATACAGAGGGTTTTTAAAAAAACTTTATTCCAACATCCCTCCCTCTACCCCCCCCCCCCTCTTTAATTTCGTTACATGTGGAGAGAGGAATATCAAACTTCTTTCTCCCTGTGCCACCCAGTGAAATGGCTAAGTGGTAGATTCAGGACAGATAAGAGTAAACACAATGCATAATTACATTAAGGGTTTTACAAGATATTGTCACAGATGTTAATGGAGGTGGCCTCAAAAGGGGGCAAGAGGAGTAGTGGTCAACCTCTGGCTAAATAGTAGAGTCCAGCAGCACCTTTAAGACTAACCAACTTTATTGTAGCATAAGCTTTCGAGAGCCACATCTTGCATCTGATGAAGAGAGCCGTGGCTCTCTACAGCTTATGCTACAATAAAGTTGGTTAGTCTTAAAGGTGCTGCTGGACTCTTTACTATTTTGCTGCTACAGACTAACACGGCTAACCTCTGGATCTAATCTCTGGCTATCAGCCATAATGCCCAAGTGGCTGTTGTCTGCAAGCTCTGCTTTTGGTCTTCCCAGGAACAAGAGGTGGGGCTTTCATGGTCTTTCCCTACTGTTCATCACTTCTACCTCTTGGTTCTTACAATGTTCTTACTGGGAACATTTCCCCCCCTCTCTCACCGTAGGAAGAAATGTATGACATTCCATCAACAATCCAACCTTGCATTTAGACTTCCCTGCTTCCCTTTGGTCACCTTCCATAATTTAGGGGCTGATTCATACAAAGCATGCTTCATTCATGCAATGTGTGCCAAGCAACTTTCATGTAACAGTGGTGGGCCATTATGCGCACAACTCCATAAAATAGAAATTGCAAATCATTTGAAAACCAGAGTTACAGTTTTCCATTTTCTGTTAACGATAAAATAAAAGCAATACTCCAATCAGGCTCAATGCACAGATGCAGCAGTGGGTGGGTGCACATTTCTCATTTTCCATGTAAACATGAGACAACGTTTTTCAGTGGACCCCTCGGCTTCATTACTGTGCCCTTTGAACACAAAACTGCCTCCATTAAAAGGCACTGTGGATGTTTTGTCTCCCTCTTTGATACTAGATTTGTAGCGGCCCATTTATGCATGCATCTCATCAAGTAATGAACATGCATGTGTGAACTGGCTCCAACTGTTTGCTAGTTAAATGTGGAAAAATATGCATGCATGTGTGAATCAGCCTCTTACATCTGCCTCTACCAAGGTCAGAGTGAAGGCCATCCCCGACACATCTTCCCTCTACATTTATATACAGGAACAGTTATGTATAGTGCATCAACTCCTCCACTCTGTCTTGCCCATACGATTTTCTATAGTGCAGAGCATGTACTGTTCTCTTGGGCTAGCCAAGTTACCATTCATGTTCCCATTTTCCTTAAGCTGGAAGAAGGGTCACTGGAGTTTCACTCCTTTATGACAGAAGAATAGAAAGTATGCTGTGAGCTACAGATTAGGAAGAGTCATTGAGAATGTACAGGCAGTCAAGTGCCCTCCCTCCCATCCCATAGAGAAAGCTGGGATCTATTTTGGAGGCTATTTTACATGGTAGATACAGTGAAATTGTTCAACTGCATGCCTCCGTTCTATCAATGTATTATTACTTGGTGTTTCTATACTTTTATTTTTCAGATATTATAGCAGTTATTCTCACAACAGCCCTGGAAAGCAGGCCAGTATTATTACCTCCATATTACAGATGGAGTGAGTGTTGAAGCATGTGATTGAAGTGGGATTTCAACGGAGGCCTTCTTGTTCCACGCTTCTAGGCTCAATTAAGACACCAAGTTAAACTCTGTTTAAGGAGGTTAACTACGGGCCTGCTATGATGCTGAATTGTCAAAAACACAGTTCGGAATCTGCCAGGAAACCACACTCAGAAACCAAGGGCTTGAAGTGGGTTTGCCCACCATGCTTGGCACCTACTGTGCTCTGGTGTGATGTCTTAATTGGCATAGCATAGTTCTAGATGTCGCCCCAACTCTGGAGGCTTCTGTGCTGTGGAAATGGGTGTGCCGAGCAGAGGCAAAATGAAAGCAGAAAAGCAACTCTGAATTTTGATATGCCAAGCAGATGGAAAATGAAAGCAGTACTAAACCCAAGTTTGCTTGCGACATTTGTAGGCTAGCCCCAATCCGGCTGCTAAATGGAAGCCATGCTTCGGCCCACTGTTCGGATTGAGCCTAAGATAACCTAAAGAGACAGAAGCTTTACAGCAGGACGAGCTAACCCCTTGGACTTCAGCAAAAGAACTTAGCGGGTCCATGTTCCGCACCAAGAGAGGCGGGTTATTGTCTTCAGGCCTATCTCTGCCTTAGTACAAGTCTGCTGGGGAAATGCACCACTGGGCACTTATAAGCAATTTTGTCTCAAGTTCCCCCAGTTACCTTCAGGCCTGTTCTCCAGCGAAGCAGCGACACCTTGGTCATATGTTGACCACTTCAAGAGCACGCAACCAAAGCTCAGCGACATCGTATGAAACAAATGCCAGACCTGAATTATACTACCTTTCTTTCCTTCCAATTTAACAACAGTTGCTTTGAGTTTGCGACCATAGTGATCGTCACTGTGGAAAACGAAAAGAGTAGCTTGCAGGATCACACCCCACACACTCTGGCCAACAATGCCACCACCGTTCCTGCTAGGAAGGTTCAGATGTTCAAACATTGGCAGTTAGGACTGGCATAGGAAACAGCTGCTACGGTGGCTGAGAGGGTTCCTGACAGAATCCATACCGCTAAAGGTATTTGAGCATGCACATGGGCATTGAGAGAGGAAGGGAAAGCTGGAGGTTTTGGTAAGAGAAGGATACATCCTTGGGACAGAGAAATGGTGCCGAGAGGTGTCCCTCACCTGAGACAGAGGAGGTTTAACTGCTGGCAGTATGAACTTAGCCCCATTTGACTGTAGTCACTTGCGAGAACAACGCACCTTAAAATGATTGAATCAGTTCCTGAATCTTTAAACCCTGTCCAGTTTTTATAGATTTTAAATTGAAGAGAGCATTCTTTAACATTATGGGCCCAGGCAGGAATCTTAAGTGGGCCTTACTACTGAGGTCTGAACAGAAGTGAGAATTTAAAAGAAAAACAAGGGCAAAGTATCTCATGAAGGGAGCTTTGACTCTCAAAAGCATTATACCCTGGAAACCCCATTGTTGATCCTACAGATGCTACTGGACTCCAACCTTGCTCTTATACTGCAGACCAACACGGCTACCCACTTGACACTATCTTTAAAAAAAAAGGTAAGGAATCCACAGAAAGAAAAGATGAGTGGGGAGAAAGGCAGAACTACAGCCTGAAGGGCTGCGGGAAGCAAATCCTTTTTGCTGTCTGAGAGGAACTGCACCTAAAGGCTGCCAGTCCTGTTTCAGAGTTTTAGCTCCCACAGTTCTATCAAACCGCATGCAAAGTTTTTGCCAGGAGAGCAGGGGATTGTTAAGCTAACAAAAATAAAGCTATATTTTAAAAAATGCAATACAGTCATAGAACAGGTTCCTTTTGAATTTAGGACCATTGTTGCAAACCAATGAATCCGAGATGCATTTGGGGGGGGGGTCTTCAGGACAAGCAAGGCCGTTTGAAGAGTCCTGGATAGTTCAATAAGGGCGTGGGGCCAGAAAGAGGAAACCCTGCTTGCCAGGTGTGGATGGGTGGGAGCAGGGGGGGCAGAGTCCCGGAGCCCAGAGGAAGACGGGCTGCAGCCGAGGATCGGAGCCATAAAGGGGAGACCCGGTTGAAGGCGAAGGATTTGGAGGTGTGGCAGGGACCCGGCCGCTGGGGCAGAATCCCGGAGAGTGGTCTGCGCAGCCGGACCGGAGAGGTGCCTGCCTGGCAGAAAGAGGCCAGAGGGGCCGGGGGCTGAACGCCGCCAGTTGCAGACGGGCCGCGCTGCGGGCCGGGATGGCGCCAGGTTAGGGCAGGGGGCAAGAGCCTGCCAGTGGCCGGGGGTGGGAGAGGAGGGTCCCGGCCGCGCAGAGGGGAGGGCCTTGGGCAGCGGCGAGGCAGACGGCCCAGGGGAAGGGAAGCCGGGCTCGCTCCTCGCCGAGACGGCCCACAGGGGGGCCGGACTGAGCAGGGCGGCGCAGCGCGGCGTGGTGGGGGCCCTTTGCTTGCGCTGCTGCCGCCGCGAGGTGGGGACTCGCGGCGGGCCTGGCCGGCGATCGCGGCCTTCGAAGCTCGAGCAACTTCTGGGGCAGGCGAGCCCGGACGGGCGGACGGGAGAAGGGAGGAGCGCGGCCGCCGAGGCCAGCCCAGCCGGCGAGGTAGGTGGAGGGCGACGGACCAGGGGCGGGGGGTCAAGCCCGGCAGCCGAGCCTCCGGCCGGGCTGGGGCGCCTCCCTCCGGCCGCATCCCCGAGAGCCGAGCAGGCGACGGAAGGAGGTAGGCAGGCCAACCGCTCCCCGGGGCGCGCCGGTGCTGATCTCGGCTTGCGCCGCCCAGGGAGGGAGCGAGAGGCAGGCAGGCAGGCTCGGACGCCGCGCTGCGCCACGGCCCCGAGGGGGCGCCCACTCGGCCGGCCACCGCAGGTGCGGAACCTGAACCCGACCCGCATCGCAGTTCGGGCTGCGCCAGGTACCGCCGGCGCGGCCGCCCCGCGTCCCTTCTCCTCTCCCTTTCCCGAGTCGTCGGCGCACCGCCCGGCGGGAGCAGCGCGCTCGCCTTCGCCCTTCGCGGGCTGGCCCGGCAGCAGCGCGCACCTCGGAGCCCTCTCCGCCGACCCAAACCACGCGCTCCCCCGTGCGCCCCGGAATTTCCTCCCCGGCGCCCGGGATCCCGCACGGCTCTCCCGCGCCCCACTTTCGTGCATCTCTCGGGAAGGGGCCAAATTCATCAGCGGGAGGAGACCCCCCCCCCTTTCCCAAATAACATCCCGGAGGCTCCGTGTGCGCCCCCACCGCAGCCTTTTCTGGCTCGATCCCCGTGACCTCATCGATGGGGAGGGCTCATGAGTCGCTTGGCGAGCAGTGCCCACCCGAGGGCTGCGCGGTGCGTGTGAACAGGCAGCCGTGGGCAAGGGGGGGGGGGTAAAGCCTCGGGGCAGCCGCTGCTGCCGCCGCCTCCCTCCCCACCCCTCCTTATCTGTCCTTCCCCTCCCCTCGGGTGGAGGCCGGTCGCCGCCCTTGCCCCCCGCCCTCGCCAGCCCCTCCCCCTCCTCGGGCAGGGCGCAAAGCCCCTCCCCCTCTCATCCCCCCTCCCTCCGATCGCTCCTCCGGACTCGGCTGGCTCGGCGCCCCCTCCCCTCCCTGCACGGGCAGGGCTAGGCGCGGTGCAGCCTGGGAGGTGTAGTTCCGGGGCCCGGCCCGGCCGGGGTGGGCGTGGGGCGCCGGCGGGCGGCCGAACTACACTTCCCGGCGGGCCCCGGGGCGGCAAGCCAGCAGCAGTCGGCGGCGGTGGCCGCGGCTCGCTCTCGTCCTCACACTCGGGCTGCTGCTGCCAGCGCCGCCGCCGCCGCCGCCGCCGCTCGGCGAGTCTCGCTGGTCGGCCCGGCGTTCCGACCCCGCCGCCTGGGCCGCCCTCGGGCCCGCCGCCGCCGCCGCCCGGCCGGTCCTTCTTCCCGGGCGGGGGCCCGCCCCGGAGCAGGTGCGTGTCCTGCCCCCCCTTCCCGGGCCCGCTCCCCTCCGGCGCCATCGGGGGAGGGGGCCGGCGTGCAAGCGGGGTTTCCATGGAAACAGGGAGCGGGCCTGGGACCGCGGCCCTCGTCCCCCTTGCGGAGGTCCCGTCCGGGGCGGGAGGGTGACAGCAGGGCCGCTGCTCTCGCCTGCGGGGATCCCCGACGGGGAGGGAAGCCTCTTGAGCCCAGCGCGGTGAGGAGACACTTTCTCGCTTTCCCCGCTCCCGACAACTCCCTTGACGGGCGAGATTCCCGTTTCCCTCCCCTACTCCTCCTTGCGCCCTTCCTTCCTCCCATCGACGGAGCGGACGGGCGGCCCCGAGAGAGTCCCCTTTGCTGCGGCCTTCGGCGGGGGAAGAGCGCCGGGCTGGCCTGCGGCGGGGCGGGCGGCGTCCTTTGCACTAGGGAAGCCCGACTTTGGACGACGGCCCCGTCCTTTCCGATCTCGGCCGCTCGCCTCGGATACCTCCCCGCGCGCCTAACTCGGCAGGCTGCGTGGGCGCGAGTCGACGGCGCGGTGAAAAGGCTGCGGACGGGGCACGCGCGGCGCCCGTCCCGTCCGCTTCCTTCGAGGCGGCGTCGGTGCGGTTGGCTGCCGCCGCGCCGCCTCTTCTCCCCCTCCCTCCCCCGGAGAGACAAGGGCGATGCCCGTGACGGCCCCGAGGGGACGGGCACGGGCGGCTGGATCGCCGTGCTGGGGAGGAGGAGAGAGAAGGCAGCACAGTCGCAGCGGCCAGCCAGCTCGGGGAGGAACCGAATGTTAGACGGGCGGAGGATGGAAAAGGGCCGCTGGTCGGAGGCGGAAGGGAGGGAGAACCCAGGCGCCCGATGCCACAGCTGCGCGGGGAGCCGGTGCCCCTGAGCAGGGCTAGGAAGGAGAGGGGGCGGGTGGCTTCCTTTCCCGGAAGGCTTGAGACAACTTTTGCTCTTGGGGTGCCTGGTTCATCACGCGTCCCTGGTGCCTCCAGGAGCAGATCCGCTTGGGAAGCTGTGTGAACTGGGCCTGCCCTTTAAAATCTGGGTGGGTTGCATAGCAGAGCAAATTGGGGGGTGGGTGGTTCAGGGGCTGGGAAGGCTTGCAGAGCTCTAGGGAAAGGGAGGGGGAGGAAAAGAAGAGAGGGCAGCTTGGGCTTGGCATGTGAACCGTGCTGCTTTGCTCTGGCCAGGTGGAAGGCTATCAGAAGAGCACCAGCCAGCCAGCACCCCGCTTTGCCTCACCCCCGCCTCCAGGTTGGCCCCACAAATGGCAGCTGCCCAGAAGAGAGAGCCTTTGCATGTTTACTGTCGTGTAGTTTCACCCTGCCAAGAAAACCGGAGGCTGGCGGTGGCAGGAGGGGGAGTGGAGGGATGGGACGTTTATGAAGCTTAAATGGGGATAGGGGTTGTGTGGCAGGCATCGCGTCATCGCCTGGACAATCCTGGCTTTGGGCAGGGAGGCAGCTGGCCCCCTCCCTCTTTCTCAAAGGGGTCTGGCAGAGGGCTTCCCAGCTTCATGTAGGCTGCCTGTGTGTCTTTTTCCTTTTTTTTAATCTCCAAAACGTGATGCTAATCTGCAGCTGCGACAGGTTTCCACGGTGAGGCTTCCCTGCCAGGCTGCAGTGAGCAAACGGGGAACCCTTGCTGTGCCCACTGCCAGGAGGGGAGGCTTAATGGTGGAAGAGGGGAGAGACGCTGCAAAGTTTGCGAGAGAGCCCAGCTTCGATGGGGATGGGGGTATTGTCTTTACATGCTTAGAGTTCATTGTCCTGGTTGCGCACGCTTAAAGTGGGGGGGGGGAACCAGGTGTGCAGGCAGAGATTTTCTTGGCAGGAACAGACAGGGGGGCTCATGATGGAGGTACTTGCCATCTTAGACAGTGGAGACAGAGGGTTGGGTCTGGAAGGAGACCTCCCCTCCGAGGCCTCTCCTCCGAGGCCTGTGTGGCTTAACGCATATGGAAAGGGTTGCTGTTATTATTTATAGATTGAATTTGGTGCCTGTATATTGCCTGTGTGTGGTGATCTTCAGAAAGAGATACTGGAGTTGGTTGCTTTCTCCGGTGGAGAAATCCTGCTTGTTGTGTTGGGTTCGATCGGTGGTGAAAGAGCAGCGTTCTCTACGTATTCAGAGGCACTCTCCAGTGCTGAGCCCTTGCTCTGATCAAGCCCGTGTGGCATTCTTAGATTGCAGACAAAAGGCCTTAAGATGATGAGCTTGAAATATCTTTCCTTTCCTCACTGTTTTAAAAAAAGACAGCCTCAGCCTGATAAAGAATTCTGGAGAATTAGAAAGATTCCATGCTATTTTGTGTTGTTTTGGTTGGTATTCATAAAAGGTATATATATCACAAAGGGGTGCAAGTAAGCCGGTACAGGCTGGTATGGAAGAAAGTGGCCAAAGTGATACCTTCTGCTTCGAGCTCCCTAAGAGAGACAGTACAGGTAAAAAAAAATTAAGTTGCTTTCACCCTTTTTGTTACATGGCTTTTGTTCTAGTTTGCTTTGGGCCAGTGTGGCTACCCTGCCACCTTTGAACATGCAATTAACTAAAATAGTATAACTGCTCAGTAGCATAATTTTGGCTGTTCTTATTGCTGATGTTTTGGGATCTTCTTTGGTGGGTGGATTTGCAGCCCATATTAATCCTTATGTGGTGGGTGGATGTTGTCATTTAGAGGGGCGCGGATTTGGCCAGTGGTTTCGAAGATGCTGCTGCCGTACACACTGTGGTTTGGAGGCTATTTCTTTACGTACAGAGTAACCATCAGTGACAGGGTTAAAAGATGGTGGTATGAAAAGAAACTTTTGTTCTTCATCCTGGTGGTAGACCTGAAAATTTGGGAGCCCATAAGAAACAGTTGTTAGTCTGTCTGGCTTGTAGCTGTTGACAGTTCTTTTTCTTTCGGTCATAGCTTTGTGAAACAGAGATGTCAATTTCAACTCTTTTTTTTGGTAGTAGTAGCCACTGATCTTACTGATATATTTAGAATCTGTGATCATGACTGGATTTTAAAAAGAACGTTATTGGGGTTAGAATTTGAAACCTTTTATTTTGGCCTGATCTTGAGCAAACAGAATCTTTGTCTAATTGTCAGCTTTTGTACCACAATGGTCTCATTTCTGAAGGGCCTGTGTAACCGAACTGTAAACCGAACTGTAAACCGAGAAGTCCAGAGTTCAGATTCTGCTTCTGTCATGCCTCTACTAGGTAGCCTCAAGTAAGGTGCCATCTCTTGGTCTGCCTCCCTTGCCAGCAGCCGTGTGAAGTTCTGACCTACCTTACAGAGTTGTTTGTAAGAATTACTGAAATAATCTGTGTCGTGCTTTAAAGTGCTAAATAAATGCGAAGGAGTTTTAGCAGCAATGTTCTGCTAATGCCAATCTCGATAGTCCTTCTGAATACCTTTTGGGCTAGCAGGCATCCCTTTGGGGCTTGGCTCGCTGAGTCAACATATCTAGTCTTTGGATGAACTTGTAAGGCAGGATCGCAACCCTGGTGAGGCATCTTGTACCCTCGGATTCAGTAGCGAAGCTGTAACGTCATATGCTCTGTCTCTCTCTGCAAAATCCCTTTGCCCGTGGCACAGGAGAATATACGTAGTCCAAAAGGGACAGCTGGTGATCTCCAGTCGCTGCGCGCTGTGGCTGGGAAGCTAAAGCTTTAGAGACGATGTTGTTTGAAAGTTGAAGGGGTGCTGGAGGAGGAGCTGGGGAAACAATGAGATTAACTGGTTTGCTAAATTGCATCAAAGGGTGCAGTCACCCCAGCACGTGATGGACAGTTTACAGCTGGAATTTCTATGTCCTGCCCTTTCTGGAAGGCTCAGACCAAACCCCGTTTTTCTGAATGCAGAGACACTTAAATAACGGTCTCAGATGGCACTTTCGCTCTTTCTCATGTCTTTCCTAGCATGGACTGCATCCACTTTGTTCCTTCCTTATCTCTGAGATCCCAATCTTTTGGGAGAAGCCTTCCCTGCAAAAGAGCCCAGTCTTTTTATTCTTCCCTTTCTCCTGCCTAGGACTAACTCCAGACTTTTTAATCTAGAGAGCTCCCCCTCTTCTCTTCTGTGCTAGCTCCATGTGTTTGTAGTTCCCTCCACCTGCTTGCACCCTTCAGAGTCTGTCTAGACCCATTACCAGAGAACCCCCTTCATGATGTCTAGGAAGGAAGGAAGAAAGGTTCACTGAAGTTTATCGGTCAGGTGTCCCATCCATTGAGGACACGGCAAGAAGTAATGTGTTAAGATTGGAAAATATTTAAAATCTCTAACTAGGGAGAGGTGCTTTTAACTTTCTGCGTTTGGTTTAGATTCTTAAGCATTAGATTCCCAATTTTGTTATTTGGATATAGACAAAATATGATACTAAGAGAGGTCATGCAGTGGGAATGCAGTTCAGGGGTCTTCTTACTCTGCTCATACTTAAGTTATCCAGTCTAAAGGTAGAGGATTCTTTCCTGCTATACTTAATAATAAAGTGGCAGGCCCCTGTGCAGTTGATGACAGCTGCTGAACTAAGCCAGCCACATACAAGGTTGGGGTCTCTATGTACTGCAGGCCCTCACTGGTGTGCAGAAAAATATGAAATTAGAAATTAACCAAATTAAAAGACCCTCCCTGCAAAGAGCTTCATGAGAATCGAATATGATCCAGACTTATAGAATGATGGGAATTGTTAAGAGTCATATGGGGGCGGGGGGCAGAGGGGAAATTGGCCTGCTGAAGCATCAGAGGATTTATAGAATCCTGGAAGGAAAGATTTTGGGTGGGTGGGGAGGATTTCCAAACTGCACCTCCCCCTCAGATCATGTTTGTATTCCATCCTTCTTTCCCAAGAACTTCAGGGCAGCACGCCTGAGGATTGTCCCATTTTGTTTGTATAAAAGTCCTGCAAATTAGGCTAGGCTGTGAGGATGTGATTGGTTCTGATCTACCCAATGCAATTCATTGCTGAGCCCGCAACTCACACCCAGATTTTCCCAGTCCTGCTCTATCTGCTGCACCATACTGCCTGTCAGCTTTAGATGACTTGCTGAATTCCATCCAGTGTTAGAATTCTCCAGGCCTTTTCATTTACATAGCTCTCTTGTTGCACAGGACCTAGGGGTCTTCCGTCCACGAAGTGCTCTTGTTTGGAGGAGGTTATTATATTTTCTCCAATAACCGTGTGTTGAGAAATTGTAATTCTTTGCCGGGCTAGTGGAGGGGTGGTAGTGGTGGCAGCGATGGAGTGCTGTCTGGAATGTGGTTGTGCAAGTGTTAAAGGTCACCTATTGGGCAGTGCCCATGACATCACTTGTAAGGCCGAACGCATGCAGCCCAGGGTGCTGCGACCTGACTCAAGTCACTGCTGAACTTGCAAGAAGGGAACTGTTTATGGGGAAGCCCTGTGTCAAGTTCAGCGCGCCCATCGCTATGAATCTCTATGCTTTTGCCTTAGATGGACTGTCTGCAGAGGTGACGCAGACAAGGTGTTTCTCCAGACTTTCAGTTGTTGCTACAGCCCCATGTTCACAGGTTGAGTACTCGATCTTATGCACACAATCCAGTGTTTATAAAGTGTGTGTGTGTGGGGGGGAGATTCTCCCTCTTTACAGCAAAGCCCCACCCCACCCCCATTAGCCTGAATATGGCTGCGTAGCTTGCAAATGTTGAAGTGGGAGTACCTGTGCATAGTTGTTGTGGATCTTCCGGGCTGTATAGCCGTGGTCTTGGCATTGTAGTTCCTGACGTTTCGCCAGCAGCTGTGACACTGAGAGATCTCTGTCTTTCGGTGCTACACCTCTGAAGATGCCAGCCACAGCTGCTGGAGAAACGTCAGGAACTACAATGGCAAGACCATGGCTATACAGCCCGGAAAATCGACGACAACCATCGTTCTCCGGCCGTGAAAGCCTTCGACAATATACCTGTGCATGGTTTGAGCTGATCCTCTGGATAAGCCGTTTCCCATCCGTTTTGCCAACATCCCTCCTTGAACCTCAGTGTTCAGAACAGAATGCAGGTTCCAAATGACCATCCTGCCGGTGGAGAGTGGATCACTTCTTGAGCGACTGTCTTGAGAGACGGCATGGGAGAGCGGATGCCGATGCTGCAGGGTTCAGCGGAGATTGTGGCAAGACGGAGTTCGGTCCAGTTAAGACTGATGAAGATCACCTCAAAGGATTGCAACTGGCTTCTTCTGAAGAGGAGAGGGAAAGATGAGGGTGTGGGGTGATTGCTTTCGCTCCTCCTTCCTGGTTCGGCATGCAGCTCCCAAGCGATGAACTCCATTGCTGAGGAGTTGATGGACTCTGGGGGACACTGAGGTCAGCGCATTTGTTGTTTTAGGGGGCAACCCCCTGTGGCCCCTTGCGCCCAAGGAAGTTGCCTTGGAATCGTTGGGCATTCCAAGGCATTGTAATAGGACTTTGCCTTGCGCCGCTATGTGACGGGAGGCTTGAGGTGCAGGGAATAACAGGAGGACCCGTGTGCTTTTCCTTTGGACTGCCAGGAGAAGTCTCGAGTGGCTCCTCCCTCATATTTGCCAGGTTTGCCTCTTCTAGAAAACAAGGGTGTCGACTCTCGCTCCGCAGGCTTGCTCCCCCACTCCCATTCCTCTAATGTGCTCATCCTCTCCGTCTCGAGGCACATCCACATGTCTCTTATTTCAGGGATCAGACGCGCTGGAGACCTTCCTGTAGTGCTTCTGGACAGGCTTGCCAAGCCACATGGCTGACAGGAACTATTGTGGGCCGTGCGAGAGACGTGGCTGGTTTCCAGCTTCAGGGTGGTGGAGCTACCTGCCTCGTCTCCGGGGCCGTTTCCTGCACTCCTGGCTGCCTCTCACAGCGCCTAGCCGGTGGCAAAGACAGCTGCCTGTCGGGGTGGGCTTGGGCTTGGGCAGATTCCTTTGTGGAATTCTCTCTGCTCTTGGCACCTCCCCCTTTACCGCCTGTCCAGAAGGAAACTCCCCGTAGTTTCCTGGGGAACTTGTTCTTGTACTGCCCCAATCTGGGGTGTGTGTTTTTCTCTCTCTCTTCCTCCTCTTTGAATCCCTGGGTTCCGTTCTCCTGATTGGCAGGGATCTCTTGCCTCTCTCCTTTTTTTTCTCCCTCTGTTCCCTGGGAATGCTTCTGTCTGGCTAACGTCCCACATCCTCCCTGGGAAAAAAGAATGCATTTAACAATGTCCGTTTCTGTGGCTGCATCCTTCTTGGGGCCTTCTTGCCTCTTCCACTGACCCTGTCTTCCTTGCTCACTCGGCAAAGGCGAGGCTTGTGCAGCCTCGGCCTCTGCTTCTGGCATCTTTCGTTTCGGTCCACAGGGATTCTGCCCCATCTGTGTACTGCTTCTTTTCCGATGGCCCCTCCATTTAGCACAGGGCTCTGCTGTTGTGTTTATTTCTTCCTCGATCCCCCAAGCCTCCCTCTATGAGGCCGGCTGGTACTAGTTTTTGTAACGAACTGGTCCTCTTTGCATGACTCTGTTCTTCCCTCCCCACCTCCAAGCCCTTTGGGATCTTGAACGTATTACCTTGAAAGTCTTGCATTTGTGATGCGACGTGCAAGGTTGGGGGTGCTACTGCTCACGCTCGGCTTGGATGTGTCTTCTCTCTTTTTTTGCTTCAGATTGTTTTTCAGGGTTGTATCTGTGTTAACTACACTTTGTGGCAGTCGGAGTACCTTCCGCTCTGGTTTGCCCTTTGTCTTTCCCCAAAGCAGCCCCAAACGGGTGACTTGGCTTGCAAAATGGTCTTTGGAACCCTTTCCTATTTAGATGACACATCTGAGGGGAGAAACAGTTCCTTTTTTAAAAGAGCGTTCAGCTAGAAGCTTTTCCTCCAGATGCAGTCTTTACAGCTTGGGATTGCCAAAAGGCCCAACTTGGGAGCGCCAGACCTTTGACTCTCTCTCTTGACATTCCCTCTCAGACAGAGCTCTGTTCCACCCACCCTGTGTGCATGGTAGCATCCTGCCTTACCTAGGTGTGGATGTAGGTGTGACTCCTCCCTGCCGCCATTCTTCCTCGTTTGCACTTGATTTGTCTAAAATGCCTTTTGGTAGCTGCAAAGGAAAATTTGGCTCAGTGACTGTATGTTTGCTTTGCTTGCAGAAGGCACCAGGTTGGGTCCTTGGAATTCCCAGTTAAAGGATCTCCAGTAGAAGGGCTAGGAAAACACCCTTGCATGAGAGACCGCCAGTCAGAAAACGCAGGGCTGGATGAACTATTGATTTGACTTGATATAAAGCAGCTTTCTGTGATCAAAATAACCACGCTGTGCATATGCTGCCCTAATGCTTTATATTGGTTTGACAGGCGGAGCCCCTAACAGGACCGAGTCTGGTTGTTGCTGAGCGGCTGTCATGATCTCTGCAGCACCTCTTTACAGTGGGGTGCATAACTGGACTGGCACCGAGCGGATTCGCATGTGCGGACTCAACGAAGAGAGGTGAGGTGTCTGCGTGTGGCCCCAGGCTGTGTGCGTTGAGGAGAAAGGGTGTAAACAGTGGCTTTGATAGATTCCACTTGGATTCCTTCTAAAGCTGAGGTTATAGGATAGGGGAATTTTTCAGTTTGTGGGGGAAGAGAGGGAGTCTATTTCTACTGTGCAAGAACTGGATCCATTAGCACCTTAAACACCAACTAGACTTTGGTATAAGCTTTCAAGAGTGAATGCTCCCTTTCTCAGATAAGAGGAGTGGAAAAAGGAAGGAGTCTTTATAATCCAGGCAGAGGGTAGGAGGGTTATTGTAAGTTACAGTGTCAGGAAGCTAGCTATAATACATGCTGTAATCTTTTCTCCACTCGTATCTGATGAAGGGAGCTTCAACTCTTGAAAACTCCTACCTTGGAAATCTAGTTACTGTTGGACTGCAGACCAACAAGGCCACCCGTCTGAAACTATTTCTACGGTTGTGAATGTGAAGGAATTTTTGAGAGGAAATCATCAAGCGAGCCAAAGTTTAAATTGATATTTTCCAAGTCAAATCATTTTTTTAAAGTCATCATTTTTGACAGATGCTGTCAGAGACTGTGGGGTGAAGATGTGGCAGAGGGTATTACGTTTGGCAAGTTAGTGTTTTGACATTGTCTTAAAAGTGCATGAAAAGCCGCATCAGAAACTGAGATGCAATTTTTAAACATTTCTCAAAATCCAATTTAACTCTGAGTCCTGTACATTTCAGTTCACATCTTGATTTTTTAAAATTGTTTGTTAAACTTGTATTGTTTGCGCTCTTCCATAGAGTTCCTGGAGGCCTTCCATCCCAGGGGCCAATGGGGCCCACAGCTGCTTAGCTTTGGTTATGCTTGTAGCCTCAGGTGCTCCTAGGATTTGAAATCTGAAAAATTCACTATTTCCAATTTGAGCGCTGAACGTTTTACCAGATCTTTGAATTTGAGAGACATCCCTCCCTCCCCAGATGTGGTTCACATGGCTACAAGAGGCTGCGTTCTGCTGAAACAGACCCATGAATCTCAGGACTGTTTGCTGTATGTGATGGCAGTTCTGTGGCAGAAATGGGTCTTTCCCAATACCTGCTGCTACCTGAGATGCTTTTACTGAAGATGCTAAGCTTTGAACTTGGGATGTTCTGCATGTGATTTCTGTGTTTTGTCACTGAACCACAGCCGTCCCAGAGCATCCCCTTCTCTGAATTTACCTGCCAAGTTCTGATGGTGTGACTTGTGCTCAGTGTTCTTGGGGGTACAATTTCAGAAGCTGTGCTCCTTTCCTAAAGGGAGTCTCTGTGTGAATCTGGGAGTTGGTGCAGCAGATGCAGGTGGGAAGTAAAAAGTCCTAGAGGAGGGTCTGATATGCCTCCTTTAGGTTGCGGAGCAGAAATAAGGCAATCAGGCTACATGTCCTTTAAAGCCGTGCAGGCAACATGCCACCTGTGGGCTGTATCAACCCGATAAAGGCTTTATGTCTGCTAGTTCTAGATATCTGACAGCCATGATACATGACAGAGAAGAGTTCTGTTGGACTGGCAATTCCTGTTCTGGATCTTACATGCATCGGAGTCGTATGACCGGGTTTCACTGGTTTTCTCTTTTACCGCAACAGGAGAGCGCCACTTTCTGATGAAGAATCTAACACCAGCAGCTCCCAGCATCTGGGGTCCCCGGAGTTCTGCGTTGGCAGCAGCTTTTCCAAGGTGAGGGAGCATACGGTGGGGCTTGGCAGGCAGAACAGGTATAGGAAATGGGCCTTAATTGTTGCTGGGCAGGGAGGTATGGAGGGCCAGGATGCCAAATTTTCTAGCTGCCTTGCTATTAAGGAATGTTAGCCCAAATCAGTGTGTAAATTAACTGGTCTTCAAGATACTATGATGGTCACTAGTGCAGATAGCATTTAAAAAGGCTTTGAAGATAGGCCTGTCAACAGCTATTGACCATGATAGCTGGTAGAACTTCCATGTTCAGAGGCAGTGCACCCCTGAATGCTAGGTGCTGGGGCAAAACAACAGAGGAGAACTGTTGTCTTAGTTTTTACTTACATGCTTCTAAGATACATTCTTGACATCCACCTACAGTGGAAAAAAGGAACCTTTAGTTCTGTTTAGCAGGACCTGAGTTTATTGATTTTTGTTTTCCTCTCTTGAGCTGGTATAGCACAGCAGCGGAGAGATGGGGCTGTGGAAGACTGTAGTTCAGATCTTGCCCCTGCTATGAATTCACTGGGTAACTTCAGGCAAGCCCCCATCCCACCTCTTTCTCAGCTTCTCGCTGTCTGCAGTATGGGAAAGCGATCTGTCGACTTGCTTTATGTGAAGGCTGTTAGGATTACTGGGGGGGAAGCGCCCTTACTTCTTTATAAATGCATTCCCTTGTTTTCTTTCCACTGGGGATTCCAAACAACTTGCAGCATCATTCTTCACCTCCTCCTTTTTAACCTCACAACAATAACCTTGTGAGGTAGACTAGGCTGTGTGTGATTGGCTCAAGTTCCCCCAATGAGTTTCCGTGGCAGAGGGGGGACTTGAACCCAGGTCTCCCAGACCTTAGCCGGACACTCAAACCTCTCTAAATATCACCATCAGCCTTTCCCTCTGTGGTTGCAGGTGGAGCTCACAGCAATTTCGAGTAGCGGCAGCAGTGCCCCGGGGTTTGAGGCAGAGGGCATCGTGGAGGAGAAGCTTGGGCCCAAGCTTGAGGAGCAGCCCCACGAGCCAGACGGTGCTGGAAAGTCCGGGAAGGGCAGTGATGCCAGCCAAGGGGAGGCCGGGGTGGCAGAACCCACCAAACCAGAGAGCAGCAGCCCTGAATGTGTTTGGCCCTCTGCTAAGAAGGAGGCCGACATCCTCCCTGCCTGCCCCAGAGCTCTGGAGAGCGAGCATGCAGGCAAGGAAAAGAGCACTGCCCTGCCGGCTGGAGCGGCCGTGACCACTGCTGCCAGCTGCACCACTCTAGCCTCTACCCCAGCCACCTTCGCTTTGAAAAGTGTCTGTTTCCCTACATCTCAGGCCACCGCTATGCAAAAAATGGCCCTCTCCTTCCAGCCAGGAGCAGTCCTAGCCCCCAGCCAGCCCTTGGTTTACCTCCCGCCCCCCAGCTGTGTGGCTGCTCTTCCGAGTCCGCTCGGAGTCTCGTCCACACTAACCCTGCCTGTATTACCCCCCTTCCGTCAAGACCACTGTCTGCCAGGTCTTCTCGCCCCCTCCGAGCTGCATTCTTACTCGTATGCCTTCTCTGTGGCCAGGCCTTTGGCTACGGATTCCAAAGCGGCATCTGTGGACGCAAGCCAGCTGAGCTGCCCTCCCCCATCGGGAGAGAGCAACACCTCCACGGCCCCTGGCCCTTCCCCTCCCTCTGACAGTTCAGACCTTTCGACAAGCACTCCTGCCTTGGTTACATCATGTGGGAGCACTGCCCCCTTGTCAGGTCCCAGCATGCTTGCCAGGGCCCCCCCAGCTCCAGAGCAGCTCGCGCAGGGCGTCCTGGCTTCCATCTCCCCCTTGAAATCACCTCCGCAGCTGGAACGTGAGATGGTCTCCTCTCCGGAATGCAGCGAGATGCCTCTTGACCTTTCCTCCAAGTCCAACCGCCAGAAGCTGCCTCCGCCAAACCAGCGCAAGACACCCCCCATGCCTGTGCTGACCCCGGTGCACACCAGCGGCAAGGCGCTGCTCACCACGGTGCTTTCCAAGTCGCAGAGGGTGGCTCAGGCTGTGGGCACGCCGGGCTCTGCTTCGCCCTTCGTCATCTTCCCAGAGTTCTTGCGCAATGGGGAGCAGGGCTCCTGGGTGAAGAACTCCACTGCCCTCATCAGTACCATTCCAGGCACCTACGTGGGGGTGGCCAACCCAGTGCCTGCTTCTGTGCTATTGGGCAAAGACTCCAACGTTGGCTTCAGCAGGGACTCCCGCCACCTCCCCAAGC
Organism: Eublepharis macularius; assembly: GCF_028583425.1. Classification (NCBI taxonomy): domain Eukaryota; kingdom Metazoa; phylum Chordata; class Lepidosauria; order Squamata; family Eublepharidae; genus Eublepharis; species Eublepharis macularius. The sequence goes on from NC_072802.1 coordinate 23,393,223, forward strand.
AGGAGCCCATTTCTATCATCGACCAGGGTGAGCCCAGAAACACCGGACTGCCTTCTGGGAAAAAGGGTGGCCCTGCCAGTGCAGACGGGCAGGTAGAGCCCCTGCGACAGCACCTTCACGGCAGAGGTGTCCCTGGGCCCCCGTTGCGCTCGTCCAAGGAGCTGTCCCTTTGGAATCCTGGTCAGGGCAATGTTTACCCTCGATGTTCAGTCAACGGGAAGCCTGCTAGTCCTCAACTTCTGCCCATGGGGTGGTCACCCTATCACCAAACTCCTCTGCTTTCTATCGGCATCTCGACAGCTGGGCAGATCCCTCCCAATCAGGTTGGTCCCTCCAAGCCAGCTGCTGCAGGCGAGTTGGCTGCGTTCCCCACTGTGCAGCCAGCAGAGTCCGGCGCAGCAGCCCAGAAGGCCTCCGAAGCACCCTCGCAGGGCAAGAGCTGTAAAACAGCCTTGCCCAGCATGGCTAACCCCTTGTGCGTCTCGCCAGCACTTCAGACCAGTCCTCCAGACTCCAAGGGCTCGAATGTCCTTGCTCCGAACCACAGCTGTGACAGACTAGAGACTGAGTCCATAGCCGAGAGTATCCCCCAGCCAGAAGCTCCCTCAGTAGGCCTCAAGCGCCCCGGGGACAACAAACCTAAAAACCAAGTCTTAACCACCTATCTGGCCCGTGACCTGCCCTTAGCCAGCCAGCCGACGGTGCGGACACCTTCTGAGTCTACACCGCTTGCAGAGAGCCAGCGCAAGGCCCAGAAGTGCGACCCGTCCCGGAACCAGCCGAGCTCAGAGATTCCTTCTCACCCCCTTCACCAAGTAGACCTCAGCCGCGTGAAGAAGGAGTGGGTGGAGCCCGATGTGCCCTTTGCCTCTGCTGCATGCCTGCATGCCTCGAGAGACTCTCCAAAGGCCAAGCTCAAGGCGGTGGCCCACATCAAAGTGGAGGGGGGCTTCCCCTGCAAACCCAAGCGGCCACGTGATGGGCCAGACCGACCAACTCACAAGAGGCAAAAGTGCCGAAGCGGCGAGGAATCCGTAGCTTCGTGCAAGTCGAGCAGCCAGAATATGCACACCCGCAAGGTAAGTAACGCAGTTGTGGCCTCTGGCACTGCTATGAAAACAGCGCAAGGAGCAGGGATAGCCAGAGAGCTGCAGAGTGAGAGTTGGGTACTCGTTGCTTGCCAGGTGCTGAGGTTCAGGGCCAAGAGATACCAGAAGGGATGTTGGCGATAGGGAAAGCTACAAGCCAGGGTTCACCAGTGTTCACTCTGGAAGTTCCTGGTAGGCTGAAAGAATTCCTCAGACGTGCTTTGGAAACTACAGGCAGGAGGACTGATAAATTCTCTCCGCATTTATGGTAGAACCGGGGAAACTTTGTGGCACGCTACATAGCTCGCTCAAGAGTGTGTTAAGACTCTCACTTCTAACGAGCACTTCTCTGATGGATAGTTATTTTAACAGCATTGATGGGGGTTGATTTTTCAATTCAGCTACCTTTTCCCTTGGATCTGTTTTTGTTAATTGTCAAAACTTAAGAGGGCGGAAAAAGAAAATTCTCTTAACAGATGCTTCTGATTTTTAAGAAAGAAATCACCTTGGTTTGTAACTTGATGCAGTGTTGATGGAGTCAGGTGCCAGGAGAACACGGGCTCTTCTGCTTACCTTTGTCCATTCGCACCTTTCCAGGATACTTCAATCCTTTCTTGGGAATGACTTTACATGTTGTTTTGTGTTATAAAATGAGAGATGGGACATCACAAGTGAGTTCCGCCGATGGAGCACATTTGTAGCTTGCCGCTTGTTCCAGCTGTGTGACATTCCTGTTTGGCGAGCTCTCCTCCATTCCCATGTTACTGATAGGTAGGAGCAGCGTGCCTGCAGCCACATACCAGGTCCGTAGCTGCCGTGAATAATTTCCAGAGCAAGGCTTGGGACTTGGATATTTCCTTTACAGAGGCCAGTGCTCTTCTTCTGCTCCCCAGCTTGTTGCGGCTACTCAGTGGAGAGGTTAAAGCACGCTGCAGGGGTTCAGATGCATTCTAATGTGTCATGTTTCAAATGAGGGGCTTAGGACTGGCCCCTCGTTTGTGTCCAGGTTGGTAGCATCTGCTGCTTTATGGAACTGTAGGCTTGAGCTGCAGCCTGGCAAAGTGAGCCCGTACCCTGGAATGACGTGTCTCTTCCGTATCCACAGTGGCGGAAGCATCACGGCGATCTCCGGGACATCAAGCGAGAGAGCCGTTTGGGCTCTACAAAGGAACGCAGCAGCCTCCGAGCCAAGCGCAAGCGCCGGAAGCCATCCCCAGGGCATCAGGGGCACAGCTGCGAAGAAGGTACAGTAACCACATCTGGGCTTACTGCAATTTCTTCTGCAAAAAATGTCCTACAGTAACAGAAGCATCTTATGCCGAGCCCAGTGCCTGCATCTATGGTACAACTCAGCAGGCTCCTTTTAGCGAGAGGCGGTCCAGCTTTGTCTGCCTCTCACGAGAATGTGGCTGAAAATGGGGGGGGGGATGTGATCCTTGCTATCAAGAGTGAGTAACACTACGACGACGGGGCTACAATCACTAGGAGGAGAATTCCTGGGTCCTTCAGGAATAATTGAGGCATCATCTTGAATTTTCAGCTTTAATTAAGAAAACCAAGTCTCTAGTCCTCTTTATTTGCAGAGCTATATATTTTGAAAATTTGAGTCAGGTTCTCCATAAGAAGTAGACCTGATGTGTTCTGGCCACAGAGTGCAAAATCATTAAAATCTAGCAAGCAACAGAGACAGATAGGTGGGGTGATGATTATCTAGGACTGGGATACCCGGGTTCAAATCTCCACTTGGTCCTGAATCAGTCACACTTTCTTGGGGTGAGGATAAAATGAAGGAAGGGGAGAATGAGGCACACTTCCCTGAGCTCCTTGGAGGAAAAGTGGATAAAAACAGGTTATTAAAGGCCAATTTACTTGGGTGGTTGGCTCAAACATCTCATTTTTATTCAAATATAATGCTGTTTTAGTATCATTAGATAATTTTCAAGCCTATTCATCAGATTTAGATCATTGCTAGTTGCACTTTGTTACAGTGCCCCTATGATGGAGCCTTAGTTCCTGCACCACCACATTGTTTCTAACTCTTGGGACAACTCTTGCTCACTTGGTTCTCTTTGGTCTTTAGTTGAGGCTGTGCCTGCTTCTGTTTTGGGCGACATGCAGGTGAGGAGATCTTCCTCACGCATGCTGTTGGTGCAGCTTCTCGTGAAACTGGCTAGGTGACGATAATCTTACCTCTTAAAGATCTGTTTTCTCTCTCCCCCTCTTCTCTAGCTTTTGTTGAGAAGAAAGCAAAGAACAATTTCCGTGACTTCATCCCTGTGGTGTTGAGCAGCCGGACCCGAAGCCAGTCAGGTGGGTGGCTAAGCAGAGGGACTGCTTAGATCTGCGGAGGGCGGCTTGGCTGCTTCACAAGAAGTTGCAGACAGGCTGATAGTTGGGGATGATAGGCGTATGTGCTCCTGCTGTATGAGAGCATCTTGGTAGCAGCACTGGTCCCACATCCTAAGAAACATGGGACAAGACAGACCGGGACTTCATTGTTTTAGAAGGAGCATGTAGGCTTCTGAGTAACACAGATCTCTTCCTCAAGTTGCGCAAAAGAGAAAAAAATAAATGTGTTGCTTTTGCATTTATCTCTTTTATTGGTTGTTTAATGAAGTATACGTGGTGGTGGGGTGGATTTTGAGTTTTTAAACAGTCCCAAATCCACAAAAAAAGGAGGTGGTACCTAGAATAAGGTCCTAGATGTAGCCTTTAATGTTAGTCTGCATTAGGGTCTTTCTTTCTTTCTTCCTGTAGGAAGCATGGGGGGCTCTTCTGCTAGCATGCTAGGGGATTGTGAAGGGGCTGGCCAGGAGATGGTTCCGCTGCTGTCAGAGGATGAGGAAATTGATGAGGAAGAGGAATTGCTGTCCCTGAAGCATCGCAAGCTAAGGAAGTCTCACCGGCTTTCCCCGCACTCCGGTTGCAGAGACCGCGAAAGAGAGAGGTCTCGTTCAGAGAGGGGCAACCTTCACCTGAGCAAGACTCGGGAGCTCACGTGGCAAGTGGAAGCCACCAGGCAGCTGTGGGACCGCAAAGAAGCAGAGGAGGAAAGTGGCCATGTCAAGAGGAAGAAAAGAAGTCGGCGGAAAAGCTTGAAGTACCAGACAGGAGAGTACTTGATAGAGCGGGACAAAGACGAGCACACAAGCTGTTGCCACAAGTGGCGGAAATCTAAAGAAGGTAACAAGAGGGCAGGGGGCAGGTAGGGGGTCAGAATACCCCGGGAAGGGTGTCCAAGGCAGCACCCCTCAGAATAGACTTTCCTGTTGCCATTGATTTTAAGAGCGATGCTGATGTTACTTGGCAGAGTCAGTCCACATCCAGGATAGACACATGGTAGTCTTGAGTGCTGGACTTGGGCCCCATGTCAAGCAAGAGAGACATGGGAGCAGTCAAGATAGAAGGGGAGAAAACAGAGGCTTAGAGGACCACTCAGAACACCTTTGCAGGGCTGCCTGTTGATGGAAGAGGGAATCTGTAGGGTTCCCTCTGTAGGGCCCCTGTGGAAGGGGGCAGGAAGAGGGCAGGAAGGGGGCAGGAAGAGGGAAGATCTTCATTATGCAAAGCCAGAGATCCTTTCTTCCCACTAAGCAGAGTTGCAGCCACCCAAACTGCTGTCTTTAGAAGCTGGATAGAAACTGGGGATATAGAGGTGCTTCTTGCCAGGTTGCTGTCCCTCCCCTTTGTGCCTCTTCCCCTTGCTGGCTGCTTTGGGTGGGGGGATCTGAAATGCCCTGATGTAGCCCCCTTCTAGAGCTGGTGTTGGATTAGTGATGGATCAGCATCCGCAGGCCCCCTTGCATGCAACACCTTGCCTCATTCCTGCAGTTTGGTGCAAGGAGGCTGCGCTTTCACCAACAGAAGAGGTGCTTTGGCAGGAGAGGGGTAAGTTCTAAAAGGAGGCCCAAATGCTTAAGTTGAAAGAGAGAGAGAGAGAGTACACACGAACACACACACACACACACCCAGCTGGGAAGGACAGACAGGTGGCTAGGCAAGGAGCTATTAGGAATCCTGCTCTGCCTTCACAACTCCTTTCCCCAGGTTTCTGAGTTCTTTTCAGGAATTACCTATGGGGTATAAGGCATATAACGGATCCATTATGGTTAAACGCTTGTTTTTAGGGAAAATATAAAATAAAGACTAAGATGGCATTCTACGCCCAGTCCCAATTTTCTTCGCTTTTGTAGTGCTTGCATGGAACAGAGGGAGCCTGGCTCTGATAGATGCCCGTCCAGCTTCCGTTTTGAAAATCTCCTGTTCCTGCAAGGTTCCTAAGGCAATTTATTCTATTGTAAAACTGTAACGACAACTATAGGACGTTTATCCTAAGGCTTCATCTGTGTGTGCGTCCTTCCTGTAATTTAAAGGCATTGCCTAACTTGTGTGGAAGCAGCAAGCAACAGCCTCTCTCCTGTCACGTATTCCTCCACTACATGCCCCCCAAAAGATTTGAAACGATGTTGGAAAGAAGAGCGGCCTGTCCTTTTTGCAGCAAGGCCTCTCGCAGGCTTGCCGAAGGCGTCCTGCAGTCGGCGGCAGCAAAAGCCAGCTTCTGAGAGCAGCCTTTGCTGGGGCCTTGCTCAGCACGCGAGAGGATTAGTCTGAGCGAGCCGAGCTGGGGCCTTCTGATTTTGCAGGCTGCAGCAGCCACTAGGGGGCAGGCTGCTCCCGCGCAGGTTCTGCGTTGCCGCTGGGCGGAAAGGGACTTTGCGAGCCGCAGCCTTTGAGGCCCGGAAACATCAGGGGTGTGGAGAGGAGAAGGAAGCTGGCCAGCGGGGTGGGGTGGGTATGTTGTGGAGGCTAGGAAGCGGGAGCAACAAACACTTCCCCTTTTCTCCTCTGTGGGGTTAAAGTGCAGCTTCTCTTTCGAGCCCTGGTGAATGTCTGTCGAGAACCTGAGTGTGCTTGGGGAGGGCCTCTCAGTAGCATCCCCTGGTGTGTGTGTGTGTGTGTCCGGCTTCTGTCAGAGAAACTGACTGGTTAAACTTGGGGCACTCCTGTGAGAGAGGGACTGACGTAGTGCTGCCAGTGGGCCTGAAGGGAAAGGTCCTGTCCATTTTAACCAAGGTTTAATGGGATGTTGTTTATCTCCAAGCCTTGAAAAGCTCCCACTGCCCCTTTCCACACATGAAGCCTCTGTTAAAGGGACAGGACATTTTTCTCCAAGTCTGTTGGCAACCGGAGGACCTAGGCAATTGGGGAAAGGCTCCATTCTATGCAGGGGAGAATTCCAGCCCGTTTGTCTTTTCCTGTCGTGAGAAGCTGTGGCTTCCTAAATCGTCTCCTCTGAGCAAACATATAAAGGTGTTTCTGAAAGACTGTGGCAATCCATTGACACAGCTGTAGGACAGACGCTGCCCCTCAACACTGAGGCCTGGTTTACTGCCTCTGCGGGAGGCTTTCCGGAGTGTTCCAAAGAGAAGCTGCGATAAGAGGCTGCTTTCCAGAATGGGAAGGTGGGGTAGGGGGCTCTACTTTGCATGCAGAAGATCTCGCATTCAGTCCAGTTCAAGGAGCTCTAATTGCCAGAGGTGGGGAATACCTTTCTCTACTCAGGCCTCAGTGACAGGAGATATGGATGAGCTAGAGATGAACTGGTGACCTGCCTCAGTGCAGGGCAGCTTCCTGTGAAGCATCTAAGGGCCCATAGCATGAAAGGAGGTTGTTTTCTAGTACTGTTAACTTTACCCCATGTGGTTCAGGCCAGCCCAACCCATTGCTCTGTGCCTGTCACTTTGCCTACTGCAAGTATTATCAAGAAACGTGACTCCTGGGACAGCAGCTGGCAGGCTTTGGTGGCTTCATCTCCTTATTTTTCAACCTTCCTCCTGCCATCTTCATCCATTAAATCAGGCCCTCAGTGTTTCAGATACTAGCAATGGCTGCAATTCAATCGTCTTCCACTAAAAACAGAACCTTTCCAGTTATAGCTCTGAGATTTTGGACATGCTTTCCCTCGCTTTCACCTACCTTTTTCGTTTTGGCTTTTGTGATCTCTTCTTAGATGGCCGTTCTTCACTTTTAAGTTTAGTGAGTTTTATTCTGTTCATTCATTATTATGTTGAAGAAGCATTAAGCAGCATTTAATATGCATTTTTAAAAAATGCTTCAGAAGGTTCCCCCGCCCCCCCCCCATTTTAGGCTGGTTTACCCTATGAAGTAATGTGGGGGGGTATGCACACTTGAGTAATGAATGTAGAAGGCCCTTGATGAAAATGATCACACAATAGATTAAAAATAATATGGGGCCGTCCAGAAGACTGTTTTTAAGTCCCTCTTTTTCTGCTTCCCTTGTTGACTTGCATATTTGGTTCTTGTTTGAGTTTGAAGTTTTGGGCTAGGCTGGCACTTCGAAAGCATCAGTGCTCATTTCCCAGAATCCTCTGCACTCTAATCCTCCTTTCCTCTGGCTTTTCTGTCAGACTTCAGGTACCGGAAGCACAAGGGGTCCACCCCAAGCAAAGGCTCAGAGCTGCGCCTGAGGAGCAGGCTTTCTCCAACCCTTCAAGGGCATCTGGACTTCCGCAATGGATTCCTCTTGGATCACCCAGACTCGCCTCCTTTACAAGAAGTGCTAGAGAAGCCGTCCGGGAAACGCAAATGCAAAACCAAACATTTGTCTGAAGAAAAGGTACAATAAGAAGGGGTTGATTGGATGGATAGAAGTACTCTGGGCAACATTTGAAGTCCAGCTATATTATGTGGGAGATACATCAAGAGATCTCTCAATAGGTTTATTTTTACTTGTGAAAAGTGAGAGCTGGCGACAGGGCCGGCGTGCCGATTAAGGCCAGGTAGGTGGTGGCCGCAGGCGCAGGGTGCCGGAGGAGGCGCGGCGGGCAGGAGCACGCTCCACAAAGCACCAGCCTCCTATCCCTCCCACCCCGCGCCGCTGCCGCCGCCAGCACAAGCCCCCAGCCAGGCGCAGCCACTGCGGGCAGGCAACCGAGCGGGAGAGCTCGGAGGCCGCCCGCCGCAGCAATCGGGCCGGCGGCGGTGCGTGCGCTCCCGTGATGATGTCACGTGTGACGTCATCATGCAGGCCGGTACACACGCGCGCGCTCGTGCACGTGTGGGGGCACCCGGCCGGCTGGCCGTGAGCCTGGCAGACCCTTGCGCCGCCCCTGGCTGGCGGGATGTATCGGTCAGTATTTTCCTAGGATCTGGGAAAACTGGGTTAAAGTCCCCTCTACCGTGGAAGCTTGCTGGGTGACCTTGGGCCTGTCACACCCTCTCAACCTAACCTACCTCATAGGGTTATCGTAAGGATAAAATGGAGAGGAGAATGGTGTTGGGGAGAAAACCGGGGTAAAAATTAATAAAGCCAGTTTTAATTGAAACAGTGACATAGTGGGAAAGGATGCTGTTACTACCCTTTCTTTCTCTTGGGTAGATTTGGTCTTTAAGACTTTTATTCTTGCCCCTCTTGGTAGATTGCTGCCACCAGGAATTAAATTCCAGAATAACTCAAATTTCCCCTTTTAGTAATGTGCCCAAGGGTCAGGCCTTTTGTGGTACTATGTGGCCCTGGGAAAGGAATGGGATATAGGAATGACAGATACTCTAGGATATAAAAAAACAAAGTAAACTTTTATTTTTATAAGAAGCATATCAATTTCATATTATTTCTAAAACTTGATGGTTTCAAAAGAGTAGTTCTCAATTCTTAAATTACTTAAACCCAGTCATACAGATCTTCCCTCAGGCTTCACACACAGCTTGCCTGCTTTTGATATTAATTTCTCTCTCAGTTACAAGTAAGACCTTTTCTCAGGTGCACACACAGTTTGCCTGCTTTTCCCTGACTGAATGTTCTTTCACAAACACACAGTTCAGGCTACCGCACAGGTTATATTTCTCTCAGACAACATACACAAGCTCAGGCTGCACACAGCTTGCCTGCTTTCCCCTGACTAAATGTTTCTCTCAGAACTGCTTTAAAATAGTCAGGCTACACATAGCTTGCCTGCTAATACCAGACTCAATATTTTTCTCAGAAATGCTTAAACATGCTAAGGCAGCACACAGCTTGCCTCTCTTGCCCTGACTGAATGTTCTTTCTCCACTCTCAGTCTAAAACTGCATTCACTGCCCCCACTCTCAGTTATCAACCAATCATATCACTCACTCATCCCTCTCTTTCACCCCCACTCTTCATCTATACCACACACACGCATTTACTTAAAATCATTACAGATGCGTTGAACCTTCTCCTGTACCATTTTTCCAAACACCTCTCACCCTGAAGTGATTCCATTTTTTGCCCTCTTAGGGCTAACTCCAGCTGAGGCGGCAAGTTAGATCAGGAAAGTGGGGGAGGGGAGCTTAACCCCCTCCCGTTGTCCTACTCTGCTACTGTTTACAATTGCATTTGGAAGCTTGCATCCCATGCATGACTGCTTTAAATTTTAAAAAAATTGGACCACCCGAGCATACACTTCCCGCTGCACCATGTGTAGTTTAGCCCTTAATTTGTGGTCCCAACATTCAAAGGCAGAATTAACTCTTGAATGCGGGATTCTTCAACTTCAGAACTTCTATTTTAATTTTAAACGCCAGAAAGGACAAGAGGTGTGTTGGCACGTGGGCTTAAACTTTGTGATCTCAGCATGCTGGTATGGGGATGGAAGTGCTGAGGATCACTGACAAGGTGGCAGGGCTTCAGTGCACCACAGCCGTTTCTTACAGTGAGCAGAACAAAGTGTACAAAATAGGCAAATGCGTACATGGTGCTTAATTTGTGTATTGTGTATGGCTTGCAGAAATCAGCTGGATTTTCTTGAAAATCAGAGAGAGAGAGAGAGAGAGAGAGAGAATGAGCGGCCTTTTTTTTGTTTTCCTTCTCTGGTGGATTTCCTTCTGTCCAATTTTTCAGGCCAAGGCTCGATGGAATCAGTCCAAGACACGCTCTCCAAAAAAACCCCGAGAGCCATGTCCATCCAGCAAGTCACGGCAGCACAGCTCAGAGAAGGCCCCAGAACCACCTGCAGCCCCACCGGTGCCCCCTGAAGCTCGGCGTCTGATAGTGAACAAGAATGCTGGGGAGACGCTGTTGCAGAGGGCAGCCCGGCTCGGTTACAAGGTAACTTACGAGGAAGGAGCAGGAGAACATGGCTCAGTTCAGATGCATCAAATAAGCCTCGGTTTATCCATCACAAGTCAGAGTCCTTCAGATTAGATGCTCTCTCCCCTTCTCTCCTCTCCTTGTATGCATCTGGCTATTTGAAGATGTCCTCGTTCCCAAGGAAGTGCAGTTTGTCATGATGTTTGAATCAAACCAAACTGAACTCTGGTTTGTTCCCTTGCCTAAAAACCAGGATTGCAAACTGGGTACAAAGGAGCAACCTACGGTTTGTCATTTTGCCCAATTCTAACGTTATGGCTATGGCAGAATAGCCCTGCAGGCAGTGCTGTCTTGCCACGGGGATGCAGAATTTATCCAGCTGGCCCCTGTTCCAAGTCACTAGATCTTAAGGAGGAGTTGATCTCTTTGGCCTTTTTTTTAAGCACCCCAGCTGAAGTGAAAAACAACTATCGCTTGCCTCTACCAGAGGTTTGTAGAGATAATGCCGGTTTGGAGCCTTTGGAAATTAAACCAGCTCTTTTTATCTCTTCATCAGATTAGAGACTCCTGCCTTTTTCTGGCCACCATTCTTGTTCCGTGGCATTCACTGGCCAGGTTAGATTGGGGGCAGAAGAATACCCAACTTACAAAGAATTGCATGAAACTCAAGCCATTATTTACAGTGCTATCCTAGGCAGAGTTGCATCCTTTTAAAGCCATTGACATTAATGAGCTTAGAAAGGTATGACTCTGTTTAGGATGGTTTCAGGTGGATGACCATGTTGGTCTGCAGAAGACGAGCAAAGTTTGAATCCAACAGCACCTTGAAGGCCAACAAAGCGTTTCCAGGGCATAAGCTTTTGGGAATCAAACTTCTTTCAATGACCAACAGAAAGACAGACCATATGCGTTTTGGCCCTACAGTCTTCCTCAGTTTTCGAGTGTACAGTTTATAATCAAACACACCCACATGTTCAGAAACCAATATAGAAATGCTCCCGAAGCTTTATCTAAACCTCTCGTATTGTGTGCTATAATACAAATATTGCTGCAGACCAAGGACTGCACTCACACTATGCTTTTCATTTGATACTGTATTCTGAGGCTTGGCTTCCAATGTATTTGGGTGTGTTTCATCACTCTACAGTTGAAATAAAGTGGCCACATTTGTATTGTACCTCACAATACAAGAGTTTTAGATAAAGCTTCTGGAGCATTTCTATATTGGTTTCTGAATGTGTGGGTGTGTTTGATTATAAATATTGTACGATTAACCACTGAGGAAGGCTTTAGGGCCAAAGGGAGTTTGACTCTCAAAAGCGAATTATTCACTACTTAGCTTTGGGGGCGGTATGTTTATCAGAATACCTCTTATCTTATTGGTTACTCTCCATTAGCATATCAATCACTGTCTTCCCCCTTCAGGCAGACTGAAAAGCCAGCTAGAAAAACTTGATCTACAGTTTTTTGCCTGTCTGGGAACACCTGTACTAGGTTAACCTCTGAGTATTAGCAGAATGCAAATCAAACATTCCTCTTCCAGATCAATAGAATGCTACACATGTGAGGTCGAGGGGGCAATGTATCATAATGGCAAACTGTGGTTTATCTGGAACTAGGAAGCTTTTAGCTATCCGAGCTGCACATGATAAGAGGTGGGGAGGATCGCCAAAGCTCCTTCTCGTAGGGAGCAAACTGTTACATCTGAATGATGTACATCATTCAGATGTACATCTGAATGATGTACTTGTTACATCTGAATGATGCCTGAAAGCACAAGGAGATGAGTGCTGCTTTTGTTACTAGCTTGAGAGGGCTTTTATCTTTTGTGTGTTTTTCTGCAGGATGTGGTGATGTACTGCCTGCAGAAAGAGAACAACGATGTCAACCACCAGGACAACGCAGGCTACACAGCCCTGCATGAGGCCTGCGCACGAGGCTGGATAGACATCCTGCAGATCTTGCTGGAGCATGGCGCAAATGTGAACTGCAGTGCACAAGATGGCACCAGGCAAGCCAGACCCTAGAGGGGAAACTCAGTACCGGGATCCTGGACAAAGTCACCTGTGGCTGAATGGACCACAGAATCTGCAGGGATTTTTTTTCCCTAAGGGGTTAGCATTTAGACATGGGCACAAACTGGGTAAAAAACCCAAACAGGCCGTTCAATGTTCGTTCCAGACGATGAACACGAGCAGCTGACCGGACCCTAACATGTCCCGTTACTGAACGTATTCGGTGTTCATCGGCACCAGAGCGGCCCCCTTAGCACTTAGAGAGCCCATATTCACAGGGAATGTGCAGCAGGCTCTTCTCCAGCCACCACCCAAGTTTGGTCAAGATTGCAGTATGGATCTTGGAGTTATACATTCCCAGAGAGAGGGGGTAGAGCCCTAGCCCAACATTCCCAGAGACCTGACCAGATCAGGCACTAATAATCAGGGTGAGCCCTCAGTCTAGGTGCCCACTGAGCTTGGCCCCAGGGCCTAGCAGCAGCCCTGGAACCAGAGGGGATAGCTCCCTATCCCACCCACCACACACAGAAAAAAGCCTAGCTCCAGTTCACTCTCCCTCTCTCTCTCCCAAAAGGCTATCAACAGCTCTGTCCCACTCCACTGCTTGCTGAAAGTGAAACCAGAACTGGGAGCACAGTGCCATTTTATAAGCTGAGGACTGATTGAGAAACACAGGAGGCCTGTGGTTGGCAGTCAGAACTGCCTAACAGGGTTTGCAGGGATGAGATTGGAGTTCCCATAGCCACAGAACACCCCCCTCCTCCCTCCCTCCCCCCCTGGTGTCTGCTCCAACGTTAGCAATTGTAACCGATTTGCAGCTCCATGCTTGGAAGGAAGACCTGCCCATCAAGCTAAGTTGGGCTTTGATTGGGGTGTCCGGGGCGACAGAAGGAGTGCAGACAGAGATCGGGCACTCCCCCCTCTGTTGCTGAGGCGATTGAAGGCGCCTGAGTGTCTAGCTTCCCGAATGGCGGCCAAGCGCAACAAACGAGGCTTGCGCCGACTGCCTGTTCAGCTGGAATGGCGCATCATGAACAGCCCGTTCGTGAGCAGCTGAGTGGCCTGTTCGTGGGTTTTTTCCATTTGTAATGCTGTTTGTGCCCATGTCTAGTAGCATTCCAACATGAGGTTTCAAGTGGTAGAGTCCAGAAAGAGCTTCATAACATGATTGCAATGAGTCACATGGCCCATATAGCGCAGAACAGTCTGCTCTGACCAGTGGCTCTTTTCCAAGGTCTCAGGGCATACATCTTAGCTCACCTGAGACCCTTGATCCAGAGATTCTGGGGTTTGACTGGGGAATCAGCGTATGTGAAAAAGCATGCATTTTGCTGCTGAGCTCCGTCTCCTCCTGCTGCCTGGCACTTTAAAATTCCTGCAGCTCATGATATTATTTATTAATCTTATGGCGGTTGCTCGGTTACCGAGAACAGAGGAGCGGTGGCCAGTTTTCCACATCTGAGAATGTTCAGCGCACCGGCAAGTTTGGCGAGCAGGAAGAACAGAGAGGGCTCTGTGAGCTCAGAATTGTGTGAATGCAAGAGAATGATACAGTGTGATTTTGGGGGGTTATTAACGACTTGGATCTAAACCTTGACTTCTGCTGGCTAAGGAGAAGAGTCGGTTTTCACCAGTCCCCCACGCAGTGCCATCCCCCCCCCCCCCGAGGCAGCGTTTGGAGGATCACAATTAAGTGCACTGGGAAAGGTGAAACGGGCAGGTTCCGTTCTTCGTGCTGAGCTCTGCTTGTGCTACTTTGGATCCACGTCGAGGAAGGGACCCTATACAGAGGTTCATCATCTTGTCCTGAGTTGTCCCATGGGGAGGGTGGGCAGTCCATGTCCATTCCAGCGCTTTTGAGAGCCATAGACTGGTCCGCATCAGGCCCCTTCGCTGAAGTTTCATATTGTGTTAAACACACATCTGCACCTCCTGGGGAAATACAGTGGAAACTGTGCGGGTGGGATTCGGCCCAATTGCTATCTTAACAAGTAAAACTGCTCCTGTCTTCCAGCACTCTGGCTATGAGTACAGAAGGTGTATTTAATATAATTATATTGTTGTAGATAGATAATTTAGGTTCTGGCTGTTCTGCATTGTACCTTTAGGGCTCTTCAAGAGGGTGCTAGTATGCCTGACTAGGATCTGGGAGGCCCAGGCTTGAACCTGTGCTCTGCTGTGGGTGCTCACTGGATGACCTGGGACCAGTTGTGCTCTCTCGACATAATGCACCTCACAGGGTGGCATTAGAGAGAACAGTGCTGTAAACCACATGGGGGAGAAAAGAGGGGTATTGATAAATAAATGATAGCGTTTCTGGCGACTGCCCTGATCTTTTAAATCCCGTGAAATCTGTTTAACGCCCTCATCTCTTGACAGGCCGGTTCATGACGCCGCTGCAAATGACAACCTGGAGACCATGTGGCTCCTGCTTTCTTATGGTGCTGACCCCACCCTGGCCACCTACTCGGGGCAGACGGCCTTGAAGCTGGCCAGCAGTGAGGGGATGAAAAGCTTCCTTCGTGGTAATTGTTCTTTGTAGAAGGCAAGGTGATGGCTTGGATATGGTGGGGAAGTATGCGTCCAAACGGGGGGAAACCATGTGGATTTTGCAGGGAAATCACCCTATTGGCCTGCAAGAGAATATTGATAACATTGACTTAACGACATTCCAGGGTCTCGGGCAGAGATGTCTTCTGCCTGAGATTCTTTAACTGGTGAGGCTGGGCACTGAACGCGAGACCTTCTGTGCTGCAATGCATGTTCTCTACCACTGAATCTCCTCCCCTCTGTCTGGCACCTCTCTTATTTGTGGGCACCTCCTTCGTAAACACCCTGTCTGTGTGTTGAACAATAGTAAGTGGTCACTAGTGGACTCTCTAGTGTTTCAGGCAGAAACAGGTGTTTCCTAACATTTGCTACTTAAGAGCCTTTAGTTGGAAATGCCAGGACTGAGGCAAACCTTTTGCAGGCAAAGCTTGTGCTCTGCAGTTGAGACACGGCCTGGCCCCCACTCCTTCCCACTACCAGATGGATTGATAGGAGCCAATGTCATGGGCCAGTTTTCCTCTGAGGGAAGCGGCCGCCCCAAAAGCACAAAAGGCTTTCAGTGGATTCCCCTGTGAGGGATTCACCCAGAAAGACATTGGGTTTGGAAGGGTTTTGCTGGAAGGGATCCATGAGCAGGGCATGATGATTGTTGCCAGTTCTTGCCCCATGAAATCTGGCCTGCAAAATCAATGAGCCAGTTTGGTGTAGTGGTTAAGAGCGCGGGACTCTAATCTGGAGAACTGGGTTTGATTCCCTATTCCTCCACTTGTAGTCAGCTGGGTGACCTTGGGTCTGACACAGCTCTCTCGAGCTCTCTCAGCCCCACCCACCTCACAGGGCGTTTTGTTGCGGGGATAATAATGACATACTTTGTAAACTGCTCTGAGTGGACATTAAGTTGTCCTGAAGGGCGGTATATAAATCGAATGTTGTTATTATTATTATTAACGTGCATTTGCCATTCTGGTGTTTTTCACAGACTCCCCAGGCATCTTTCCCCTGTGCCTCAGAGCACAGTGACCCCTCTGCTTATTTGTTCCGTTTCATTCTCGCAGATTACCTCTTGGACCTGCAGGGTCGAGCTGACGGGGACCCACGAACAGCCTGGGAGTTCTATAGCAGCAGCGTGCTGGGTAAGTGGAGCCCACCCCTGTGAGGAGCTGTGGAGCTGGGAAAGGAAGGGCAAGGGGCACTCGCCGTTTTCTAGCCATGAACGGTTTTGGCGTGGACCCTACCATGAGACCCTTGCTGCCGCAATGGAAGGGCATTTTTATGGGTCAGGAAGGGAATGTGGTAGCAGAGGAGGAAGGTTTGTGGGGAATGGGTGGCTCTCTGATTGGTTTGTTGCAGACTTTAGGTCTTTTTCCACTGGAATGAAGCATCGACTGTTCTTGTGCCAAAGGAACTGAAAGGATTAATAATTAGGGGACCAACTATAATAAATATTTTGTATACCTCCTTCAAGTGTATCCTCTTCCCAAACATTGTCTTGTCACCTTTACAACAACCCTGTCTGATGGGGTAGCATTATTATCCCTCCTGTTGCAGTGGGGACCGATGCCAAGAGGGTGAGGTTGGCCTAAGGTCCTCTGGTGAGATCATGGCACGGGCAAGGCTTGAACTGTGGGCTTTCTGATTTGTAGTGCAATCTTCGAATCATCGCAACCCCACAAGCTCTAGGAGGCTTACCTTTACCCACACTTGGTTGAGAAAGGCAACGTGTGTCCAGGCCCATGTGTGCCTGTGAGAAAGAAGCTACATACTACAACCCAGCTGCTCCAAGAAAAACCAAGTTCTGTGATCTGCATATGCAAATTGCATTATGTAAATTGAGAATCTGTGCCTCATTTCTCACATTTTGCATATTCTCCAGGTTCTTTTTCTCTCTCTCTTTTTTACACTGTTTAGCCCTGGAAATCTTGTTTACTTGTTTCTCTAAGCTTCTAAGACACATTGCCCCCACTCTCTCAAACATCCATCCATGAGGTCTAGAGACTTGCTGCTGCTGCTCCCCCAGCCCCAAATTGAAGAAGAGATTCTTCAGGCAAGCATGTGGGCCACACATCTCCTGCGGGTTCAGAATTTTAGAGTTCAGAATTTTAGAGTTTTAGCCACTGCCACCAGCTTTCTCTGCACTGGGCTTCTCCTGCATCCCCTTCGTTGTATAGCTTTGGGGATTGGTGGGGAATGAGTCAGACACAGGGGAGCTGAAGGAACGAGGCTAGGTACCGAGCTCTTTGAGTGTGTGATGAATTTCTTTTGCCCCTCCCATGCACCCCTTTTCCTGTATTTCTCATTTCAGAGGGGAAAGACGAGATTGGCTGTGACCTTTTGCTCAACCCTCCTGGGAGCTCGGATCAGGAGGAAGATGAGCAGGAGTCAGACCGCTTAATGTTCGAGTTCTCCGACCAGCAGCTGCTCCCCTGCTACAACCTGCAGTTGTCCGTCTCACGGGGGTGAGTTCCCGGTCCCCCGTTGGCAGAGGAGGGTTTGGGAAGCGGGCCTGAGAGAAAGAGCTGCAGAGTGAGCCCGTGGGCGGGGAAGGGCAGATTTAATTGGATGGCAGGCCTGGCAGTTACCAGCAGGGACAGAAGGCCAAACCAATTAGAGACAAAAGAGCGAGAAAGAGCTTTGAGAGCGGATTTTTTTGAGGTGGGGAGGGGAAACCAGCATTTGCTTATGGAGTGAAACAGCTGCCTTGCTGGTCTCAGGCAGGGCCTGTATAGGACTGTGCCAGATGCTTGAGAAGGGGACGGGGCATCCAGACAACCCACTGCAGCCTTAGGACAGGCCCCTAAACCAGGACAAAAGTGATTTCAGAAAAGAAGGGGAGAGGAAGCAATTCTACATTTTGAGGGAAATATGGTGCTATTGCAAAAGGCCAGGGAGTGGGGGAGAGCCAGAGCCAGAACTCCACTTATGCAAAAAAAAAATCCCAACTCCATGACCGAAACAAATGACACCGAGGACTATATTGATCCACTTTGCATCATTTATTCTACTTTCAGTAGCCGCGCTCAGGGGAGGCAGGAGGGGAGGAGGACAAAAAAAGATCAACGCTGAAATGCTACTGCCTGACAAACTTGTGTCCTCCTCGGACACACTTTGCACATGCAGCTTCTAAGGCTGAAGCAGACACTGGCCCCAGTGTTTTCAAGTGTACCACACATCTACGAGGGTGTAAAACGTGATGCTAAAAAAGGAAAGATCAGGAAACTTGTGTTCTGCAGGATACTCTCTTCTGCACTTTGTGCAGTCCCAGGCCGGGATGTGACACACATCAAGTGGTAACGAGGAGGAATGGGGTTGGACTTGGGGCTGTGCCCTTCAACACACTTCCAGCTGAAGGAGGAATGCTTCTGAGTACGCGCAGCATGCCTTTTTCTCTATGCAGTCCTCCTGAAGCCAGGTTTTCGGGCCTCTGGCTTAGGACGAATGGTTTCCACTCAGGTTAGGGGATGAATGCCCTGCCCTGGCATGCTTTCTTTTAGGAATTCAGTGTGTTGTGTGTGTGTGTGTGTGTGTGTGTGTGTGTGTGTGTGTGTGTGTGTGAGAGAGAGAGAGAGAGAGAGAGAGAGAGAGAGAGAGAGAGAGAGAGAGAGAGAGAGAGAGAGAGAGAGAGATGAGTCGGGGGACAGCCGGGGCCCAGAGAGCGTCACCTGATTCTACCCTTGCCTCCTGTTCTCGCCACCAGCCCCTGCAACTGGTTCCTCTTCTCCGACGTGCTCAAGCGGCTCAAGCTCTCGTCCCGCATCTTCCAAGCTCGCTTCCCACACTTCGAGGTGACCACCCTGCCCAAGGCAGAGTTCCAGCGCCAGGTGGCATTGAGCCAAGTGTTGGCTGCAGAAGAAATCCAGGAGCATGTGGTGCCCCCCTCGGCTACGGGCACCATAGAGACAGTGGAGTTGGTACGCTACGAGCCGGAGCTGGTTCGGCTGCTGGGCTCAGAGGTAGCGTTTGAGGCCTGGAGCAGCTGACGGGGACTTGGGCACTCCTTCCCGCCGTCGGACTACATTGCGAGGCAATAAATACGGACCACCGAGAAGCAGCCTTCTCACGGCCAACCGTGGGCCCCTCCGTGAACAGCAGCAGGTGCTCACCACCCCCGCCTGCAGGGGGGGTTGGAAGCTGCCTCTTCCCTTGCCCCGGACTCCTCGCTTGTGGACGCGCTGCCGCCTTTGGTGGCTTCAGAACCTCTCTGTGGAACTGCATCTCTCCCCACCCTCCCAGCCCCAAAGCTCTTCCAGAGTATTTATTTAATTAGTATTTAATTTGTGGTGTTCCTTTGTTCCTGCTCAGTCTGCATCACTGTGATTCTTGGCGGGGGGGCTTCCTACAGCCACCCACCCCTGGTCGGGATGTGCTGAGGGGACCGGGCCACCACTTCCCTCCTCCCCAGTTCCCCCGTAAAGGGCGGTGAGGAGGCTGGGAGCCCCTCCCTCCCAATAGCTTCATTCTCCTTTCAGTTTTAGGGCCACCCAACCTCTTTTGGGGGTGTTCCTCCCTCCCTCCTTGGCCTTTCTGTTTTGGCTCCGGAGTTAAGCCTGCCACACTGGAGAGGCAACCAGAGACTGAATTGAGTATAGAGCCAAAGGCATCTGGGTGTCCCCCCCCCCCACAACCCGGCCCCATCTTTCATCTTCCCCTTTGTTCATTCAGGTTGCAAGACGGCAGTCCCCAGTGGGTCAGGAGGGGGAGCACCCACCAGCAGGAGGGGTGAGGTGGGGTGGTGTAGATGGTACAGTTTTATTGTACAGGTGCTAACGAGGACTGGACAATCGGTTTTCTGGCTGTCCCCTGCGCTTCAGGGTGGGGAAGGTGGGGTGTTAACTTTTCTTCATTTGTGTTGTGTTTTTTTTTCCTCCTTTCCCCTTCCCACTTGCGGAGTTGCGCATTGCCTGCCCTGCCTCTCCCACCCACTCCCTCCAAGGAGGCTGCCTCTCCTGGCTCCCACCTTGGAAAAAAGCAGACAGCATTCTCTCTCTTTCTCTTTTACGCCAAGGCTTTTCAGGCCTTTGGGGTATGTGTTCTGGCTGCTGTTTTTCTGGTTTTTGTTTTATTCTTAAGCAACAGGCTGTGGTGTCCAAAACACTTATGTACAGAAAAACCTGCATCAGGGTTCCTGTCTCCTGTCTCGTCTTTGGCTGCTGGTGCCTTGCGCATGGAAGAGCCCACAGGAGGGCCAAAGGTTGTCTCCTGCTTAGGGGGAAGAATGAATTATTTGGATGGAGGGGTGGAGGGTGGGCGGCCTCCGCCATCTCTCTCTCATTTCAACTAGCTGTGGGGTTATAGAGACCCACGGCATCTGGTGGCAAGAGTAGCTGTCCTGCCAAGTAGGACAGCACCTGCCTGGTGGAATCTTAAAGGTTAATCATGATGGGGCAGTTGTTTGTCCCATGCCCTGTCCTCCTTACCCGCCTCCTCTGACCCAGTCAGGCTTCAGCTGGGAGAAGAGCTGCTGACCTAGCGGCCTGGGGCAGGGGGAAGACTGCTGACTCATAGTGGGAAACCCAAATTAGATGCGGCAGCAAGCAACCCACAAAGCTGTCTCCTACTTTTAAACTTTTGAAAGAGTCACAGGGGAGCTCAAGTCAGAGGAGGAAGGTGGTGGCAGCTAACCCTTGTTGCTGTGCTGTTTTCCTGATCTTGAGTTTCATTCCCTTTAGGTGAAAGTTTCCTGTTGTGGAGCAGAACAGCATAGGGCAAAGGGTTTTTAAACAAACTTGGGAGATCTCTGATGTTATGTCTAGTGAGTCTCTCATATTAGCACAACAGAACCTCACTGAGAAGTGTGCTGATGAAAAATCAGTAGTGTCACACTAGTTGCATGTCAGATTCAGCATGCCTTTCCTTCTCTGAAGGCAACCTTCCCATCATGGGTGCTGCAGTGCTGACTGAAGCTTACTTGGCTAGTCCGGGAGGACTTGGGGGTCAATTGCTGCCTTGGACAATCTCCCACTCACCCCATTCTTGCTCTGTCTCCAAAGACTGATAGAGCAGATCCTTGTCTCTCGGAGAGCGTTCTGATCTGCCCTCTGGATCCACAAACAGGTAAATCCTATAAGGGAGTTTAGCCTTGACTGGTACTGCGTGGTTGTTACCTCTAACAAGCAGCAGTGAGCCCTGCTGTGGGAAGGAAGGGAAGAACCTTAAGACACCAGAACAGAGATTCTTTGCACACACTGCCAGACAGGGCTGTGGGAGCTTAGACCCTCAAACTTCTTCCAAGCAGAGCACTTGACCCTGGAATAGACAACCAAATCATCCTCCTGCCCTTTCAACAGCAAATGCTTAGTATATACGACTCTTTGATGTGGGTGGGCTGGGGAGGGGGGGGAGTTATCCTCATCTATGTATGTTCAGAGTCATTCATGACAGAGAAGGGGCATAGCAGAAGCCAGCTAACCTGCAGACCCTTAAAATGGTCCAGGTGTTAGCTAACTTATAAGAATCCTTCCAGTTGCACCGGCAACTTTTAGGGGTGTTCCTTTCTAACAAGTAGTTTGCGGCTGAGGAGGTGCCTTGCCATCTTTGTGTATGTCAGTTCCTGCCCAGGCAGGAAGCAACAGAGTTAAACCCCTCCTCAAAGTGCAGTCTAGTCTGGTCCACAGCTGGGCAGCTCCCCCCATTTCTAACAGAAAGGCAGCCAAACAGCAAGAACTCTGGAGGTTTTCAAGTGTTGGGTGACTTCCCAGTGGAGAGAATGGAGTACCATTCTCAGCTTCCTTTCAGTCCTGATGGACCCACGCCCACCTAGAAAAAGGTCCCCCTTAAGTGGGAAACAGATTTTTAACAGAGCAAGAAGAAGTGGCAGCATAAACCATGGCTGCCAGAGGAGCAAGCCCCTGTTTTTAGACATCCTGAATTGTTGGAACCTTCTGATGGGGCAAATAAGACTACGGCAGATACTCAGCAAGACTGGTGCTTCCTGGCACCCATCTTTGTCCATTTTTCAGAGAGGTCACGTATAGGTTGAGAACAACGGCTGTATTTGCGAATCTCATGCCGCCAGCTGACAGCAGATTCGCCATAAACATCAGCTGTGGCTTTTAATGAACGGATTCACATTTTCTATAAGAGAACAACTTCCCTTATAAGGAACAAGGAATCCTTATAAGCAGGATGCAAAGCCCAGGTAGGTTCTCATCACTGCAAAGACAGATGCTGGAGGGCAAAAGGGAGTGGCTTGCTTTGAAGCCAGCAAGTGGAGGAGTGGGGCAGGAACATCCTTCTTTTAAACACCCAGCTGCCTACCCTTAACTGTTTCACTGCCAGCATCCAGAAAGGCCCAAACCAGGTCTCACAGGCTTTGATTTAACTTAGAATGTTAATTGGGTTTTATTCATGATGCAAACACAGCTCTGGGCCATTACAAACATTCACACATATTCGGGGGCAGGGGGGCACACAACTGGAAGTGCTCACAGTGCCTGCAACAGTTGCCCACCCCCTCCCTCTGCTGCTTCCAGCCACATCTTAGCCGGAGGGCACGGGCTGCCCCTATTCAGTCCTCGTGGATGTTAAAGAGCTTTGCAACTTCATTGAGGTCAGCATGTTCTTCCCCATCTTTAATGATCTGCAAGAGAGAGAAAAACAGCAAGCATCTTTAGCCTTGAGCGTCTCTCCCCTAAAGCTTCCAATCTCCACCAGCAGCCACGGGGAACATAAGCCCACCAAGCTGTTGCCTTCCCAAAGCACTGTTTTACAAACTTACTGCTCCTGCCGGCATCAAGACCCATTCTACCAACAACCCCCATCCCCCCTGCAACACAGACACACAAACACAGACCTTTCGAGCAATTGGCATCCTGTTGAAGATGTTCCATAGCACAATTCCCACCACTACTTTATCCCTGAGGTAGAAAACAACTCCTTTGCCGTAATCCTCGCCCTGTTGTGGCACCTGTAAAGTGGAAGGGGAAGCTGCCGAGACCTTGAGTTCTGAGGCTTCCGTCTCGGTTTCGCTTTCAGACCGGATTCCAGTTCCTAGGGTAAGCACACACAAGCTCAGTTTGGACACTGCGACAAACATTGTTTGCACCTACCACTACCTGAACACTTAACTAGCATGTTCGAAAGTTGGGAAACCCAACCAGCAAATCATGGTTTCTTGCTGCTTACTAGTCTTACGTCATTTCCCATTCTCTCACTGTTCTTTCCTTCTCCATTGTAAAGCAGCTTCCCAGAAGCAAGATACCAGCTGCGGCTATGGCTTGCCAAGTCACCACTACTACAAACCACTCTTTCCAAACCCTCTTTGACCCTTGGTTTCCGATTCTCATTTGCTGATGTCCACAATTTATAGCAACTATAAATACGCTTCCTTAAACTATGTTCTGGTTTGCAACACACATACACACGCACATGAGAGCCTCATGGAGCCTGTGGACATCTCTCACCCTCGCACATATGTTGATTATCTTCAGCACTGGCTAAGAAGTCAAAACCTGTTCACGTGAAATGAGACGTGCATCTTCTGCAGCCTGGGCTCCTCAAAATCACTAAGTATGTTCACCAACAGCCCTTTGATAACTGTGGATTGCAGCCTCACCTGACTGCTCCGTTGCAGATTTTGGGGTGTCCTTTGCTGTTGCTTTAGCAAATACTCCCACAGTGGGCAAGCTGCTGTCTACGAGCCCAATCGCCTCATAGCCCACGTCAGGGCCAAGGTCGCTCCTAAGAACCAGCCAAATAGAATAGGGAGAATTAGCTCAGAAATCCAGGGGAGTTTGTTTTTCTTTTCTAATACAGACAAAGGCAGATAACTCCGTCCCAAGACACTGTGTCCTAATACTGCAATTTCAGCTTAAGGAGTAATTTAACATAGGCTATGTTTTGATAAGAAAGCCTACAAATTTTCCTTCTAAGGACTCTTAAAACACCACGGATGGCAGGCAGCATCCT
This sequence comes from Eublepharis macularius, assembly GCF_028583425.1. Taxonomy (NCBI): domain Eukaryota; kingdom Metazoa; phylum Chordata; class Lepidosauria; order Squamata; family Eublepharidae; genus Eublepharis; species Eublepharis macularius. The sequence continues at coordinate 23,416,850 of NC_072802.1, forward strand.
GGAACAGCCATTCCCCATTCTCACAGAAAAAGGGATGTGTCTCCTATGATGTTACCTGCTGCGGCACACACTGGCACCACCCACAAAGAAAGCTGGCTCAGAGCCTTTATTTCATTCATATGTAAGTTTATGCAGTCAGTTACATCAATCCAGAGGATGTCTTTAGTCTAGGATCCAGAAGCCCCGCTCACGAATGAAATAAAAGCCCAGCTATTTGGGATAGATGACCGATCCCATGTCGAACACCAGTGCTCTGGAATAGATGCAACCCTGACTGCAGTGGCTAACTCTCTAACGGCGGAGGCAGGAGCTGATGAAAGGTGCCTGACTTGGTATTCTGGAATGGGGCTTGCTGTGAAGAGCAACAACTGGGCTCCTCCGTGCTTTGTGCTTTTTGGGGTGGCTGCTGCAGGGCGCTGATATAACATATGCTAAGTTAGGCTGCCGAGGGAAGGTAGAACAAACAAATCACCTTACCAGAACATGGACTGGTGCCAATACGGCTTTGCCGCACCGGTCATGTTTTCTCCCGCCAACCTTCCACTCACAACGGCATGATCGTGGTGCTCTACACGTCGCCTTCCCAGCTTGATGTCATAGAAGCAGGCAGCATCCCCCGCCTTAAAAAGAGCCACAGCAAGAACCAAATTAACGAACAAAATACTCCAGAGGAAAGGCTGCTCAGTTCTCTGGGAAGCTGACTGCAGCTTCAAGTCTCAGCACTTTCGATCCTCAACCGAGGAAAGCAAAGTGGAATCTCCTCAGAATGTTTGAGCAACAGCACGTAATGGGCCCAGGAGCAAAGAGGTGAAACGGGCATGAAGAGGGACCAAAACCAGGGTGGAACAACGCTGCCCCACCTCACCCATGACAACTAGAAATCCAGTCTCACTCTTGTTCTAGTTTCTTAGCAGTAGCTACCTGTGGGTTCATCATGAGTATAGAAACCTACTAACAAATGGGATCCTAGATTCTTTCAAATTCCTTTAAAAGAATTGGGTTTGTCCTCACATTGGATTCCAAACGCGAGGACAAACCCAATCTCACACCCAAGGCTTCTAATCTGAACGTTGCTGCCCTCAATTTCTTCACCACCTGCCTATCCCATTTACGCAAAGAGAGAAGAATGCCACCCATGTCTATCTGTCCCACCTTTCCTCCATCACTACTTACCACCCAGATATTGGAGCGGGCCTGCAGCTCTGCATTAACCCTGAAGCCCCCAAAGTCAGAGTCCACCTCCAAGCCAGCTGACTTTGCCAACTCCATGCTGGGCTCCAGACCCACAGCTGCCACAATGTGATCTGTCTCCACCTGAGCAAGAGATAAGACACGCACACACAAATGGATTTACTCCTTCCTTCCTTCTGGTTCACATAGGGCAAAAGAGAAGTGGACCCATCTTTATGGCTGCACCATACTCACTTTCCTTCCGTCTTTCAATTTTATAAGCAGCCGGTTCCCAGAGACAGACACTGACTTCACAACTGCATTGGGCATCACGTTCACCCCCTCTGAAAATAAAACACAGATGACAGCTGCAGCCTGAGGAACAGCGTTAAAGAGGCCAACACACAAAGTTTCCCCATAGACGGGGCCAGTGGGTCACGAACTGCTTTGCTCCCAAATGGCACAGCCAGGCAGAAGACTCAAAGATTGCACTCCAAGTGGGAGCCGGCATCACAATCACAGATCCATTTTACTGACAGCATTTCAAAAGCACAGGATAAAAGCAGCACCATTCATGAAACAGATGCCAGAGAGAAAACCAAGATGCAAGAGATTAGGCCAGGCCACATCCAGTCTTGCTCCCCAAGCAAAGCCACAGGGCAACACACTCATTACTGAACTGTAGTGCAGGTGAGTGCACTGCCCATCATCGGTTCACACACACACACTTCCTGTTCTGAGGAGTTTGCAGGGACCAGACGGTCTACTATGCTTCCTAACAGCGTGCACAGATGTAGCCCTGGGAAAAAAATGTGGTTACAACCAGGATGCCAAACAGCCACTGGAGAGGCAGGGAATGAGATTTGGCAGTGATGTTAACAGGAAAAAGTTTGGCAGGCTAGTCAGAGAGGACTGTAAAAATGAAGTATTGGCTGCATCTGCCTTCATCCGCCAGTTAGGTGAGAGGTTGCAATGCGGAGCCACAGGGAGAAGCATCTCAACTAACGGAGAGACAGACAGGCTACTTGAGTCACAGTCGCGAGTGAAGGAAGGTGTGATGCTGACGGTGCCTTTGGACTGAGCACACAGCAGCTGGAACTACTCCGAAGGAAGCGTGAGAAGTTAGCCGGTTGGCCTAACCTACCTCACAGGGTTGTTGTGAAGATAAAATGAAGGAGAGGAAAATGATGTGAGCTGCTCTGGGCCCCACTGGGGAGAAAGGTGGGGTATAAATGAAGTAAATTAAATGCTGTTGCCCAATTAAAGAAGTTTTTTTAGTCTATTAAATCTGCTTCAATTTGTACATGGACAAGATGAGGATTTCTGAAGAAAAAGGAGACAAAAGTTTTTAGATGTTCCACAATTTCCATGAATGGTGGTGCTTTTATCCTGTGCTTCTGAAATGCTGTTAGTGCACAAGTTCCAGCAGGCACCGTCGTAGAAGAGGCATTCCTTCTTGTGTGGCAGAGGGAAGAATACCTCTTCTAAGATGGTGCCTTCCACCTGTGGTTTTTAAGTACTCATATTTTTTTTAAAAAATTTAAGACGTCTGCTTCCCGGTTCATGAGGATCAGCTTCTTAAATTGACCAGTTTGACAGATTATCTGACTAAATGATGCAGTCCAATTTCAAATAAACCTTCGATATGCTGTAAGTCAGAAAGAAAGATGCTGAATTTTCAAGGATCAGCAGGGTCCTTCCCAGACACACACAGGGACCAAATCACAGACATGCTTCCTATCTCACAACAGCCGCAAAACAGAGAGATGCCTCTAAGATGCCCCTTGATGAAGACATTCTGTCGAGGATATGAGGCAGCCTCAGCTGTGCTTCAGCCAGGATCTCAGGCTGACGTGCAAAGAGATGCCTGAAGCCGAGAGTCTGAGCAGCAGAGGGCAGAAAGGGGCCTTACCTCGGCGCACTTTGCTTGTGGTCCAGTTGCTCAGGTACTCAGGAAGGACTTTTCCCATGTTGCCATTCTCCGGGAACATTTGGATCACCTCCAGGCCTTTTGACTGCGCTGCAAAGGAAACCGGAGAGCTTATACTATTGGCCAGGCCAAGGCAAGAGATTAGGCCAGCCACAGCCAAGGCCAAGCAAACGGAGGCATGCAATAATAGGAAGCAGGGCCCTCTATAGGCCTGAGAGAGTTTTTAATCATGCTCAACAAACTTCCCATTCATTTTGCCACTTTCTGCTCAGTTTCCCCAGGACACACGTATGCAACAGTATCCAAGAAAGAGAGCTTAGCCAGGCCTGTGAAGTCCAGGCTTCCCAAACGGCTTTTCTAGATGTGCCGAATTCATCAGACTGAGATGGCTGACTTAACCCACACAATTCTAACTCTAATACTGCACAGAGAAGCTTACAAAATAGATAAGCAGAACCTGGAAAAGTTTCAGAAGCAGGAGGGGGGAAAGCAGGAATTCCAATGATAGACCCAGGGGCAGGAGAAATGGAGACCAAAGGTCTCCCCCGTAGCTTCTTTTCCCTGATCTATACAAAACAAGCAATTGCTCATGAGTGCTGTGTTTTAAAGATTGTCAAGATGTCTACATCACCTTTTATCAAGAGTCTACAAGACTGCTTATGTACGCAATTAAAACACAACGCATTATAAAAGACCAAGCATCAGCAAGAATTAAATATCACATTAAAACTGCTAATAGCTTCATAATGATACCCTGCTAAAACTTAGGACAGCTTCCATTCAGTACTTAAAAGGACAGCAGGGCAATTTTCACAACAGCAGGCAGACTGTTGCATATCCAGGGTGCCATGAAAGAGAAGGTCCTGCCCCCAGTAGTCACCCCTAATGCGCCCAGAGCAGGGTCTCAGCTGCATCTTGGTGCAGGGACAGGTTCATCAAGAGTTGCTGATCCTTCAGATAACTTGGTCCCCAGGCCACTAAAGGGCTACGCGAGTCAAAACACACAAAGCACCCATTTTTAGCTGTGCCCAGAAATGAAGTGAAAGCCAGTGAAGGTCTTCTGACACCAGCCAAACAGTATCAATCTGGCAAGTCCCCGTTAAGATCAACCAAGTTGTATAATATAAAATTGCACTTATTGCCAATTTGCCAGCAACATTTCCAGTTTACATAAGTCCATGCTTAAAGCTGAGTCAGAAAAAGCTAAAGAGATGTAGGGGTGTTGTTGCTCGTCTTCTATGCATTAGAGTAAAGGCTCATAAGAGCAAGAAAGCGTTTGCCATCTGTAGTGGGGAGGGGCTTCATTCTAGAGACTGAGCACGTATTATATGGGTCTGAAGTCTTCAGTTATACCACACAGTGCTGGGAGGGAACATTGGCCAAGATCAGCTGCTAGTCAGAAATGACAAAGCCGGACTGTTGACAGAGCTCTGTGTATTGTACAATGATGCCACGCAAGTGTGGAATTTAGTACAAGGTTCAGAACTGAGCATGATGAGAATCTTCACTTTTGCTTGTTTCAAAAGCAAGTTTCTGCAGTGAGGGGCACGACTGTGTGAAGCCTGGTGAAATTTCAAAGCAAGGAACAGAATAAGCTTTCCAAGCAGCCACGTTTTTCAACAGTCTGTGCAGTGCCTCGCCCCCTTTCCCACAACCAAAAGTAGCAGAAAATCCATCTTTCATGAACGTGATTTACAGGTCACAAAATTATTGCAGGCTTTTAAAGTGCAGAAAAACACACTGTCGGGATGATTGTCCCCGTCAATACAAGTGAAGATAACCTTATTTCTTGTTCTACATTCAGAATACTTTATGATTCTGGCTTTCTTCATCAGTAACGGCTACTCTCCGCTGTGGGTTAGGGGAACAGCAGAACTGGCTTACCCGTTCCCCTTACGGCTGAGCAGCTGTTTAAGCCTAGGCCTCCCACCATCAACCAGACAGTCACACTCACCCTTTCGTCCCAAAGCACAAGCCAGCTCGCTACCCAGGAAGCCGCCGCCGATAATGGTGATCGATTTAACTTCTCTGGAAATTTTCTCCAGTGAGCGGAAGTCATCGATCTGCAAGGAGAAGTGCAGAGGCGTCCTGTTTCCTTTGTCTTGGTCAGTAGCAGGAGTGATGCACTTGCAGAAGAGCTTGAGCTCACAACTCTTTCTGAGCACCCGTTTTAGACTGCAGGCTCTTCGGGATCAGGGACCTCTAAAGCATCATGCACTCTGATTGTGCTTCATATTAAAAGAAAGCTGCCAGGGAGTAGGAAAAGGAACCAGGGACCATGTCTCCTTTTGTATTGGTTGCAATACAAGGCTCATGAAAAGCTTTCATCAGCCGAGATAATTGGCCTTACTTCAGTGACTGTGCAGCTATCCAGAGCAACAGATTATCTTATTTGGTGGGTAAACCATCACAAGGAGGTTCCCCACCCACCCGGTTCAGGATTACCTTCCGGAACAGCGTGAGCCTCTGCAGCACCTCTTTGCCTGCCCTCTCGATCACAGGAAGATTCCTCGGAGAACCGCCTAGAATTCAGAATTTAGATTCCAAGATCGCATTCAGAAGACCCCAAGTCACTCCAGCTTCCTCCTCGATCTCCTGGCAAAAGACAAAGTCTTGCACCCTCACCTGTGGCAATCAAGCACTTGTCATAGGAGATCTGTGTGCCATCATCCAGCTTCGCTACATTGCCTCGGACATCCATGTGGACCACCTGAAAGGAAAATCACAGGCTCATGTCTCTCGTGGAGGGTCTTATTCAGAGATGTCCTCTGCAGCCTTGGCATGAAGGCAACTGTTACGACCCCTTTCTTTCTCTTAGGTAGATTTTGCCTTTAATCTTTCCCTTACACCCTCTGGGTAGATTGCTGCCACTAGGAATATTATATTTTTATTTTTATTTAAATTTTCCCTTTAGTAACGTGCCCAAGCGTCAGGCTCCTTCGTGGTTCTATGTGGCCCTCAGGATAGGAATGGGATATAGCAATGACAGATACTCTGGGATATAACAAAAACAAAGTAAACTTTTATTTTTCCAAGAAGCTTATCAGTTTCATAAGAGTAGTCCTCAATTCTTAAAGTTACTTCACTTAAACCCATTCACACAGATCTTTTCTAAGGCTTCACACACAGTTTGCCTGGTGTTCCCTGACAATGTTCTTTTACAAACATACTCAGTTCAGGTTTCCACACAGGTTGTATTTCTCTCAATAATACTTAAACCTGCTCAGGCAGCACACAGCTGGCCTCTCTTTCCCTGACTGAATGTTCTTTCTCCACTCTCAGTCTCAAACTGCCTTCACTCCACCCACCCTCTCAGTCATCAACCAATCATATCACTCACTCATCCCTCTTTCAACCCCACTGTTCACCTATATCACACCAAGCATTTAAAGACACATGCACACATTTACTTGAAATCATTACAGCAACCCTTACTCCAGATTACTGCTTCCAGTTTGGAACAGCATCAAAGAGCTATCAGCATGTGCCCTTTGAAGCAGTAACATTTCTCAAGACACCAAGGCAGCCAGCGCAGGGCTTCTGCGGCTAAGTCGGTGTGCCACTTTCTCCGCTGCTCTTCCCAACGAAAATCTATTATCTGAAGCAGAGCCACGCCTATTTCTTTCTAAATCCTTCTCCTCTGACTGATTACCATTGCATTTCTTTTACTTTGCCCTCCTGCGCTCTCTGCCATCTGAAGAGCTACCAGACCAGTGACTACACAGGAGAGGAAACTAAAACAGAAGTCCAATGGCACCTTAAAGAATAACAACGTTAATTACAGCAGGAGCTTTCATTAGTCATTGTGCACACATGTATAAGCAATATTATTTCCCTCTAATATGCATCTGAAGAAGTGAACTCTGGTTCATGTAAGTTCCTGTAGGAATAAATGTTGTTGATCTTTAAGGACCGACTATCTTTTCGCCGGGCCTGCAAGACAGAGTTGTTCCGCCAGGCATATGGCTGAGGCTGGGTCTCCGCTGTCCTGGAAAAAAGAGGTATATAAATCTTAACCCTCCCTGTGAAGGCTGTCCACCATCCTGTTTTAAATGTGTTGTTTTTAATGAACATGAATTTTTAATTGTATTTTTAATATGTTGTTATCTGCCCTGAGCCCGCTCGCAGGGAGGGCGGAATACAAATTTGAAATAAATAAATAAAATTAATAAATAAATAAAAGGGAGGGGGGGATAAAGAAAAGGATTAGGGAATTGGATGGCAGAAGCCCGTTGCTTTCCTGGATGGCAAGGATCAGAGGACAGGGGCAGTTTCCCAATAGTTTATTGTCTCTCCTCAGACAAATACTCACAGCCCTCACTCTGTAAAGAATATCACACAGTTTATGCGTCCAGACTTCGTGTTGTGTTACCTGATTCAGATAACTTTGCTAATAAAAGACACACAAGCAACCAGGCAATTGCCCATATAACTATGTTGTATTTTAACACTGCTTTTTAAAGATTGCCTAACAGGACTACAATGTCATATGCACCATTATTCTGAGCAGCTATTACCATATTTTTCAAATACAACTGAACACTGGCACAAGGCGAACAAAGTTTATGCAACCTTTTGCTTTTTACGCTCTACTGCTATCATTATATATTGCTTATACTTTGATGGTTTACTGTTTGACATTTTATGGTGGTATGGCTTTCCACAATTTTATATATTATGATGGTTTTATTGCTTGATATTTTATACTGCTATTTTAGGATTCTAATATAGTCAGCTGTTGCTTCTTGGAATTAAATTTGATCAGTGATTTCACTATTTTAATTTTTTTATTTTGATTGAAATGATTTTATGGTTTTGTTTTTATACTACTTTTGGCTGACTTGTGCATTAACAAAAAGTCAGGAATATCCATTTTTTACAATGAACGAGCACACACAGATCACAAAAAATGAAAAAGTAATACTTGCCTTTTTCATCAGACATCAAAAAATTTCCTTACATTTTCTGTAATCATATTGGGGGGCAATATTACCTATATAATATTTTATAGAAGACTTCTTGGGAGTTAGTACCTAGGGAACATGACTATTTTTCAGGCAGCCGGCACCAGTATGAAGTACTGGCATCACTTTGCAGAGTACCCGTAGCTCGTTATGAGTACCAGCACCTCTGCTATGGAACATATTTATTTACTTCATCTATGGCGGAGAGTACCCTCAACTCACATCTGACTTATAGAGACCCCCTGCTGGGATTTTCAAAGCCAGAGACTAACAGAGGTGTTTTGCCATTGCTTGCCTCTGCAGCCTTGGTCTTTGTTGGAGGTCTCCCATCCAATGACTGACCAAGGCCGACCCTGCTTAGCTTCTGAGATCTGACGAGATCAGGCTCACCTGGCTACCCAGGTCAGGGCACTTCATTTATTCCTCATCTTTTCCCTCAATCCTAGGATTGCCAGGTCTGGGTTGGGAAATTCCTGGAGATTTCAGGGGCAGAGCCTGGAGAGGATGGAGTTTGAGGAAGGACCCGCAGTGGGTATAATTCCATAGAGTGCAACTTCCAAAGCAGCCATTTTTTTCAGGGGAACTGGTATCTGTCACCTGGAAATCAGTTGTAATTCCAGGAGAACTTCAGCTACCACCTGGAGGCTGGCAGCCCTACTCAATCCGTACCCAAGGTGGCTTACATAATTCTCCTCCTCCATTTTATCTTCACAACAATCCTGTGGGGTAGGTTAGGCTGAGAAAGCATGTCTAGCCCAAGGTCTCCCAGCAAGTATCCATGGTAGAGTGCGGTTTTGAACCAGATCATAGTCCCACATTCTAACCACTATACCACATTGGCCCATATGTGCCAGTATAAATATTTCTGCCTTCTCAGCCATGAACCAAAAAGCAGGAAACCCCTTGACTAATGCTAATTTATAAAATACAGCTTACTGCCATTCCATCATTTATCCTCGCCATCTCTTTTTATTTTTATTTTTTATTATTTATAGTCTTTCTCACTAAGACTCAAGGCGGGTTACGCGCATCTCTAAACCATTCCTTTACAGCACGGTCCTATTACCTATGTAAAAAGCCCTTGAGTCAGGGCTTTTTTTCAGCAGGAACACGGTGGAACGGAGTTCCGGAACCGCTTGAAAACGGTCACATGGCTGGTGGCCCCATCCCCTGATCTCCAGACAGAGGGGAGTTTAGATTGCCCTCCACACCGCTGAAGCGGCACTGAAGCGGCGCGGAGGGCGATCTACACTCCCCTCTGTCTGGAGATCAGGGGGCGGGGCCACCAGCCATGTGACCGTTTTCTCTGAGGGCAACCCACTGAGTCCCACCACCTCTTTTCCCAGGGAAAAAAGCCCTGCCTTGAGTAATTCAGTTTTGTACAGTTTGCAGAAAGCCAGGAGAGGAGGAGCTTCCCTGACCTCTTGAGGCAGCCCATTCCATAAGGTGGGGGCCACCACAGAGAATGCCAACAACCGTGATTCCCCACCCCAATGCCTCGACTCCTAGGCTTGGACTACTGATATTAAAGGGTAGTATTTCAACTATTATAATCACCGACACACTTACCTTCCTTCCAGAGAGGACAGCCACACCACCATTCTCTATGTAAGGCAGATCACAAGCAGGGACGTAGAAAGAAGCTGGCTGGAAGTATATACTGGGTGCGGGGGGAGATAACAAAGACACCACTGTCAGCTTCTTCCCACATTTTATTTACTTCATTTATACCCCACCTTCCCCCCCAATGCTGTTTACACTGGTCTCCGCCCTTTCATCCTCAAAACAGCCCTGTGAGGCAGGTCTCTCTACCACTGTAGGCTGCTGAGCTCCAAGTGCCCCACCTCTCCTCTGTATGAAACTTGGCAGATAGCTGGCAGGAATAGGGGCCTTCTTTCTGGTGGCACCTTCTTGGTGGAATCTACTCATGATGACCTTTTGAAAGCTGGTAAAAATGTTTCTCCTATGGACAAAATGCTTGCTGCTTAAGATGGGTGGCTGTTACTGATTAGGTTTAATTAACTGTGCTTTAGCTGGTTGGTAGCTGAACTCAGTTGTGCTGTGCTCACTTCTGATTTGTAAAGCTGCCTTCAGAACCCTTTAATTTTGATCCTTCAAGCGGGAGAGAAGTTTTAAAATTAATTTAAAATACAAATACCGACCACCTGTAGGAAGGGCAGCAGCTCCTGCCTGACTCATAAACCCCCAACACCCTCCCAATCAATTCCCATTTGGGCAGAAAGGAGGAACTGGAAACCAACTAACCTCCGCTCTTTCCCGTTCCACTGTTTGAACCGCAGAGTTTTCGTGACCTCCGGGTCTTCAGAAAACCACAGCTCTTTGGAAAGCGGGGGCCGCATGTACGGAAGCTCAGGGTCTTCAGACACAATCAGCACCTTTCAAGCAGGGTAAATACCCAATTCAGAGTCTCAATCAAAACTCAAGCATCGGCTAGGGCTTACACGGGAATTGCTCTACAGCAAAGTTTCTGTACTGCGCTCGCTCACTTACCCTGGCACCAGGATCCCGAGCCCGGATGGATCTGGCGGCAGCAAAGGCAGCAGTGCCTCCACCAATGAGCAGGTAAGGGGCATGGGATGGACATTCTGAGCGAGTGCCGGTCTCTGCTTCTGCGGCTGCAAGAGACAGGCAAAATGAGAGAAAGTAAAGGCTGCCTGCCCAAAGGCACCCCCGAGTTCTCCCAAACACGTGCAGGGAAAAAGAACAACAGAGTTTTAATTTCTCTGTATGGGGAAGCAAGAACAGCACTACGTATTTATATAGCACAAGTACCCAAAGGGCTTCAGGTACATTCCTCTGATCACAACAGCCCTGCGAGATCAGCATTATCACACTGCAGCTGGAGGCTTGAGATGCAGCAGGACTTGCCCAAGGCCTTCGGTGGCACACACAAGGTTTGAATGAAGAGACTGCCTGTTTGCAGCACTATTCCCCCCCCCCAAAAAAGACTTTCCTCTGCACACGCACACACCCCATTCCTGCTGGCATTTGGAGATGGCACCTTACAGAGTCAGCAATACATCTACGGGAAGGACCATCTGCCACAACAACTAAGAAGGTTTCTCTTCTCATGCACACAATGCCACTGTGTCTAAGCCACTACTCAGTCGGGGAGCACATGAAAATCTTCACAGCGGAAGGAAAGAAGGACAGCCTGCCTGTGAATGCTGCACCTTAAGAACGACCATTACTGTCAGGGAGTAGTTTGCCAATGTGGGAAGAGCTCCTGCTCCACTCCTAGGAATTATTATTCCCCATGAACAAAGCCTGAGATGCACACAAGCTCCCCGCTGCATGCAGAGAACCCTTAGGGAAGAATGGTGGCCAGTCCAAAAAAAAACCCACCACAATCCTAAACAGATCTAGTTGAAGATAAGTTCCATTTTATTTAGTGGAGCTTACTCTCAGAAAGCCCTAGCCTGGATAGCCCAGGTAAGCCTGATCTTGTCAGATCTCAGAAGCTAAGCAGGGTCAGCCTCGGTTAGTAATTGAAAGATCAGGGTTGCGGAGATAGGCAATGGCAAATCACCTCTGTTGGTCTCTTGCCATGAAAACCCCACTAGGGGTTGCCATAAGTCAGCTATATTCTTAGGACAGCAGCCTAAAAATGCCAGGTGGACAGTGCAATCCTGTGTAGAGTTACTCCAGATTAAGTTCGCTGACTTCAAGGGACTTAGACAGGAGTAACTGTACACAGGATTGCACTGTAAAAAGGTAATGGTGATGCCTACTCAAGCCTTTTGGTCGCTGTCCTGGATCTGCACTCATTTCCTGGCTGGCTGTGGTGCGGGGTAGAAGTTCCTACTGTTCAGCTTTTTGGGGGGCAGAAAGTTTTCTGTTTGCAGTGCTTTATAAAATGAGTAAGTAGCATAACAAATGGATATAGTATCGGTCAAATCAGGCAGTTTTAAAATTGTAATTAACTTTTTTTAGGGGGCCATCTCTACAAAGCCTGCATACCTATCGAATTCTATCTTATATAATCTGCCACACACATGACATTTTAACCATATTAAGTGGGCTTTATTGGTCCCCCTCCCGCCCATCAAATGTTTGCTTCCTGGCATAAAGCAAAGAGAGCCAGAAGAATACTTTTTCACAGCTTATGTAAAGCTAATTTGAAACTGAAATAAGATTCACAGCAAGATCAAAACAATTCCTAGGTAACTAGCTAACCATTCCGAGGGGGCAGAAATGCAGGGTTTTCCTAGGAGACCCCAAGCACGCCTCTTGCTTTCTTATAACCCAAAAATGGAGAATAACTGATTGGCCTCCATCACGATGTTGGTTTCTGGCAGATGCACAAACTTGTTTCCAGCACACCTTGCCGAAAGGATACTAACGCTTAACTGCTCCGGAGACCTGCTTCTGCTCATCTTTAAGCGCTCGCTCACCTGCTGTGCTCTGGGAGGCAGCGTCTGCTTTTGAAAAGAGAGAAGATGCAATTTGGCAAGATGCCCAAGTGCAGGTAAACAGAAGGCATTTCACGTAACACAGATTAGACCAACGTGCTAATTATACAGAGATGCTGCAAACAGTGATACAGGCACATTTAAGCTTTCCTGTGACAGGAAAACTGCACCCCTTCCTGCCTTCTGTTCTTACATGCTGGGAAATCTCCTTTTATTCATGGGCTCCCCTTGTTAGTTTACCTTCCACTGACATCTTTCTTTAAGCAGATAGCCTGAAGGCCCCACCCCCACATGACAGCCAGCATTCTAAAGTTCGCAAGGGACACCCCAGCTCCTGTTGAACACCTACCTGCTGGAGGTTTCGTATCCTGCTGGTGGCCGAGGCCCATTCCTGCAACCCGCTCATTGTACCGCTCTCGGTCTTCTTTCAGTGTCCTGTAGACCTACAGAGTCAAACAGGTGATGAATGACATCCACTTGCTGGGCACACTCAGCTTCCAAGTTTATCGCATGCTTGAGGTGAGCTAATAGGTTTTTGTCTTCCTTGCTGACTTCAGGAAAGATGCTTCATTTCCATGGAACGAAGCAGAGTTTGCCCAGCTTGGCAGGGAAGACTCTACATGAGGTCATATATCTGTGCAAGGATGCTGGGCATGAATTGAAAGGAGGAACACAAAGGTCCTGTTTGGCAGACAGTCAAAGAAGGAAGTGTCTGTCCTTCCAAAGGAACATTGCTACAAACCGAGGCTTTTGGCAACTACTAAATACTCGAATCTAACAATCAGCAACTGCTGACAGATCTGGTTCCCTGAAGGGTATTAGATTTATTTTTTCTATTTCATTAGAACATTATTAATTTTCGTTTAAAGACTGGTTTACTGAATGATTTCATAGACTGACAACAGTTAGCATGCAGGAAAAAGCTGCAGAGAAACATTTTAAATCACTAAATTCTAATAGTAAACCAGCTGGCCTCTGGGCCAATCATAAAAACAGCAAAACCAGGCCACCCACAGCCAGCCTACATACTCAAGGGCCTTCCCAGTTTTGCAAGAAACAATAGGTCTTGTAAATCAAAAGAAAAAATATAAATAACTCAGTCTGATAAGGACTAAATATGTCAGAACGAATGTAATATTGACAGCAGCTGAGAGCCGAAGAAAGAAAATCAGCCTACTAAAGCTCCTGAGAGTTTAAAGAATCTTGAAGGGAAAAGATTTAGTGGGTGGGGGATTTTCCAGTTATTTCCTCTCGCTTCTGATTCCTTGACAGCCTCCATTTGGTAAATAAAATCTCAAAAGAGAGATGAGATGGATATATGTGGGAGAAGAGATGACGGATTTGGCTTTGGGATTTGCCAGTACTCTGAGGTACAGTAGTAGGGTTCAGGCCAGGCATCCTCCATCCCATCCTCAAAATGGCTTCCAGTAAAACTACTTGCCGCCAAGAGAAAACATCCTGGTTTTACAAACTCTAGCTTTATGGATAAGTCAAAATTGTACGTGGGCTTCGTTTGGTTTTGGACTCTTTCCTCCTAAAATAAAAGTAAATTCAGGGATATTCTCAAGAGGGGACACAGAGGAACTCAGAACAGTAACCCCAACTCTATGCTACAGTGGATGAAAGCCTACCTCTTGGCTAGAAGCAAGATCTCAAGTATACTGGGGAGGGGCGGACTGGGGTAGCGGAAGGGGAAATAGAACAGCAACTTGTATTGAATGCTAGAAGTGAAAGCGTGCAAGCAATCTAACCTTAAGATGACACAAAGCAATACCAGAGACAGAGAATTAGATAACACCAGCAGGCACACATGAAAAACTGGATTGTCAGGAAAGCAGAGGCCAAAGACTTGTGCAAAGGATCCAACACTACCAGGAGCATGCGCTTAGATCACACTGTCCATGAGGATTTTGCAGAGTCTATAATAGCTAGAATGATAGGGATACTGCCTGGAATTCTGTTCCTGGGTTACTAGAAAAGCTTTAAGGAAAGAGGGAATAGGTTTGCTTAGCAAGGGAAAGGTTGCCTTCCTCGTCATGGTTTTCACTTTTAGGCTCCAAAGTCCCAATAAACCCATGTGAACAAGGGAGTGGCTATTAAACACTCCTGGGAAGGAGGGGGCATTTCTCATTGGGAGAACTCTGAATTTACCATGTCACAGGTTCAGTCTCTTGCACCTATGGTGAAAAAGGACATCAGGAGGCAGGGATGGAAAACAGCTTCTTGAGATCTTGGAAAGCTGCTGCCAGTCAACCATGGACAAGATGGACTGACAGCTTGAGTCAGTACAAGGCAGCTTCATATGCTGCATGGTATTACAGAAGAGAAGAAAATGCCATTTGCAATTTACATGGGCTATCAGGGGGGGGGGTGGCCATTAGTAGCCCAAAGCATGAAGATATCTGGGAACTGATCAACAGAGGGGGAAAATACTACAGGATTTTACAGCATCCCTTTCAAAATCAATTAAGGGACAGATTGCCACAGGACTGGATCCTCTGATTTTAATTCACTCAGCACACATACAAAAACGCAAGCTTCAGTTATGCCATGCTCATATCCCTCCCAGCCCACAATCAAGCACAACAGTAAGCCTCTTACATATGTGCCTGCCCCTGTGACTGCTCCTCCCACTATTAAGTAGTACACTAGGCTGCTGCCGTCCTTGCTGGGAGCCCCTGGAGACGTTAGCCATCTAGAAGGGGGTCTGAGATGCAGACACTGCAAAACTGCAGACGGAGATAGGCAAGGGGAGAAGAGAAGACACAAGAAAGAAAGAAAAAAAAGAACAGCACCAGGTATTAAAATGAGGACACCAGACTATACAGGTCTTGGGGTGAGCAAAGTTTCTAGCTTTGACAGTTACCTTCTTTGTCAAAACTGGCACGGCTGTAGGACAGAAGATGCCAACATCAGTCACATTTCTACCCCACCCTTCCTCCAAGGAGCTCAGGGCAGCATCCATTATTCTCCTCCAATTTATCCTTGCGACAGCCCTGTGAGGTAGGCTAGGCACAGAAACGAGCAACTGGCTCAAGATCAGCAAGCTTCATGGCTGAGCGGGTATTTGAACCCGGGTCTTCCTAATCTTGTGCAACGCTCTAGCCCTTCCACCAGACTCAACCACATGACGAAGCTTTGTTCATTTATACCAAAGGAGGCCTCTTTTATTCCTTCACTCCAGATTTAGTGTTCTCTGTTCAGAAAGAAAGCCTTGCTCAGAAGCTGAGACCGCTTCCCCCCGTGTAGCTAGGGAATAGGCAACCTTAGGTGGACAGAGAACACTTGCTTTTGAGATGGAATTGTTTATATTTCATCAAATTTGTCAGATAGGCAATGGTTAGGTAGGCAATCCAACAACTCTACTTTCCCCCTATTTTCCATTGTCTATTTTGCTTGGAGTTCTAATAATTTTACTTAATACAATGACGAAACCAGCTTGTGTTGCACAAAAGGCACAAACGATTCCAAGTGTCCTTCTCAGCCAGTCAAGACAATTGAGACTTTTTCCTGCAATCTCCACCTGTGCGGTATGTGGCTACCTCATTTAGGAATCCCACACCAACTTAATTTGGTAAGTGATTGTATCTTAGTAATGACAAGCCCTGCAGTATGCAACTCAATCCCTTGAGATCTCAATAAAACAATGCCTGAAGGTTCCCCGCCCCTTCTGTTCAGAAAGTCCTTTAACAAGATTTTCTGTCATTTAGCCTATCTTCACTATTTCCGCTTTTAAAATCTGGTTTTATTGCAGACTGTGCTTCGCGTGTATAAAGCCCAAATTCAAGTTAAAGCTTTCCTAGGTAAAGAATCTCAGGTAGGCCACAGTTGTTATCTAAGACAACTGTTGCTGGTCAAGGGAGTTAGTACCAGCTTGGGGCTGATGGACCCACTGGTATGATTCTTACTTTCCTTACTTTCAGTGCCACAGTCCCAGGCAGTCATCCCACACACATGCAACTCACACAAGGTTACTCCACGAACAACCTTAAGCACATCTAATCAGAAGTAATGCCCATTTTAGTAAACTGAGCTTATTCCCTGGAAAGAGTCCTTAGGACTGCAACCTGAGACCTTCAGAATCATTTTTTCCTGGGGCTTGGGGGAGGTGTTTATTACTTATTTTCATTATTTTACTATGTCTTTAATCATGTTGTGGATTTTATGAATTTAGGGGGCAGTCTTGAAGATTCCTTTTTCATAATGTAGAACAAAAACATTGTAATAAAGCTTTCCAAAAGTTGGCCAGTTGGTGAAACCAATGCAGAATCTGAGCTTGGTAGGGAAAAGAGGCACTGAGCAAAGGATGCTTTTTTGTTTTTGTTTTTTTAAGTCTGCTTCTGCACACGGCAAGCTTTCTGAAATGTAGCAGCTTCAACCAAGGCAGCCAAATGAGCCTAGAACTTAAGATTCAATGGTATGAAGTAAACCAAAGCTTCCTGCAGAGCCAGGTCAGGTAAAAACTCAAGAGGTTTATTCCTCCACCCTCTGGATGGGTCCTGCTAGTTTGGAAGTGATTTTAAAGTAGGCTGCCCCTCTTTTTAGACGACTGTAAGATGGAAGGGGAACTCTTGCACCTAAAGAATCTGCATATGACAGTTCTCCAAGAACAACTAGATGTGTATCAGAGTCACAGGAGAAGAAAGAGATGGTCTCAGCTGCTGCTAGGAGGGTTAGCGTCTGGATCTTGGAGGGACATCAACTGGCAACTCAAGCTAAGCCCATGATTTGGCATCCATGACATCTGTGTGTCCATCCATGTTCAGTTTAATGTACAAGTGTCACACTACAGAAGAAAAATCACCACCATTAGCTACAACTCTGAGCCAGTTTGCATGCAGACTTAAGGCAAGAGGCCAAGCGCTGGATAATTTCTGTATGCGCACCAAGCACCCCTCTGATGACATAGCAACCATAAACAAGGAGAGGAGAAGTTATCTTTGAGCCACTCTTAGGTTTGCTCCCTTAGGGCATTAAAATTCCTGTAAGATTCCGCAGAGGAGGAGGGAGAAAAAGCAGAGATGGAAAGCAAGAGAAGCATAGGCTAAAGAAGAGCCACCATGTAGCAGGAGACATATTGCTCTTTCATTCCCCATCAAACCTTTCTACTTACATAGGCCCCTCCTCCTAAAGTTGTTAAGCCCACCAGGAGGGCAAGGACAGCACTATTGCTTTTGCCCCCAGGAACACCAGAGCTAGCCATCTGTCTGCTCAGCTGCACTTCTAAGGGAATTTTCCATCGCTGAAACAAGTTGCCTAAAAACACAATTTGTTAGGGAGGGAAAATTGTCAATAACGATCTTAAAAGGCACCAGTGTATCATCAAGACAGTGGAACGAGCTACTTGTCTGAGAGCCCCGTAACACACTGGCATAAAAACTGTTACTGAGACGCATGAAAGTCAGCGCAAAATTTTTTTTTACTCTCCATTTCTAATTGGCATTAGAAATGCCATCACAGCTGAGCCCAGTTTTTAAGCACTTTTTAAAAAAATCTCACCCTCTCTCCAAGGAGTTCCAAGCAGCACTTATGGGGCTTTTTCCTCCTGTTTAACTCTCAGAGCTAACTATGCTGAGAAGAACATTAAGCTGAGAGACAGAGATTTGGCCCAAGGGCACCTAGTGAGCTTTGTGTATGAACGGGGAATTGGAACCAGGTATTCCTGAACCCAATCCAACACTCTACACCTTGTAGTTTCAACACAAGACTGCCATATTCCTGATCTTAGGTAAAGACTAGGCCAGCACAACACCGCTCCTTTCACTTGGAGAAAAGTATTTGAAAATGTCACGCAAAAACTAAAGTATCCTTGAGAAAAGCTGACACTTAGGACTGAACTTCAAGTGCACAGACCTGGAATTCATGCTTCTTCTCAGAAACAGATGAATAAACTCTAGTTCACACGTTACATTTTCATATATTTTTGACTCACTTAGGTGTCTCCACGCCAATAAAAATCTGAAGTATGAAAGCAGATTTAAATGGAGCTTTAAGGTTCACAGGACAACACGCATAGCAGTCAGCCTCAGCTGCCCAGAGTCAGCTGATAACTTTGCCACAAGAGAAATGTGCTTCTTTGGCAATGCACGGGCCGACAATGTTAACTGTTTAAAATCAGAGCAAAAAGCTTGAGCTTTAGTTCTGCTGATGTTGCTGGTGTTTGATCTAGACACCTTGTAATATGACATCCCATTCATGTCTACAAATGGTACATTTCCATCAATGGAAAAAATTTTGTTCACCACCATCCATCAGCCATGTAGTTCGGTTAACTTGTTCTTTAGCTATGCTTCAACATCCTCAATGGCATAGTGACAGATAAGCAAATCCCTCGGCCCAAATGTAACCTGCAGTTTCTCCACAACATTCTTGCAGTTCTGTCCTATGCAGAGTTAGGCACATCTACTACACCCATAGAAATCAGTGGATTTGAATTCACAACTCAGCTTAAGACTGGGTGACTAACAGAGAACGATGCAGAGAGCCAAACCAGACATATCCCAGCATTTCCATCACTTGTTCCTTTGTGGCTACAACTGCATTTTCCAACCTTGACGTGGAAAACCAAAGAGAAGGGCACAAGTTGGAACTAACCCTCCAGTCCTAAGGACACCAAGTAGTTGCATTAAAATCACTAGGACACTTCCAAGTAAAATCAGGGAAGCCTTAATTTAATAAAACTGACAGTCTCGGCATACTTCTTAATCATTACTAAGAAAAAGCAACCATATTGCATTTTAATTTAGAAATCAGATCATTTTACAAATTCTACAGCCCTGTTTCTGCGCTGCCCAATTAGTTTAATGTATGAACATCCCAAATGTTGGTCTCCATTTGCTGATTCAGTAGGCTAATATTTTGGGGGTTGCTGATTTTTTTATACTGTGCTTTGACCTCTCCCAGTCCAATAATGCTGAACTTGTTTCTCACTAGTCTTTTTAATCTGAGGTTAATGTCCTGCTACTGTTATCCTAATAACAGTGTCAATCCAAATTGTCTTTTTAAAAAATGCTATTGACAAGACCAGAGATGAGTTTTTATATGGCATGGGCAAACTGGCTTTTTAAAAATAGCTATTCTGGCACTGTCAGAAAGAACAGCTTTACTTTGTGGCTGGAATGTTCAAACTTCCTTCACTTCTATCCATCAGATTTTTCTCCTACTCTTCCTCCAAGGAACTCAGGCGAATGTACACGGTTCTTCCTATTTTATCCTCACAGCATCTTTAACCTTTGTCATATTTTATTGTGTTATGCAGGTTAGGCTGAGAAAGAGCAACTGGCCCAAGGTCACCCTGTGAGCTTTGTGGATTTGAAGCCAGGTCTCCCTAGTCTGAGATTTTAATCACTAAACAACACTGCCTCCCCTTTTCAAGAAGGCAAGGCACTATAAAGAATTCTTATGAATGTAAGGGCACTTGATATTGATATAGTAAGCTGAAATGAAATTGGACTTGCTTCCAATCCAGTTGATTCGGGAGAATGTTGAGCAAGTTATTTACTCTGTATTTGTACAATTATCTGAAGATAGTTTCAGGTGGGGAGCCGTGTTGGTCTGCAATAGAACAGCAAGATCCGGGTACTTGGAAATCCAGTTGGTCTTTAAGGTGCTGCTGTATCTGAAGAAGGGATCTGTGATTCTTGGAAGTTTATACCCGGAAAATCTTGTTGGTCTCTAAGGTGCCACTGGACTCAAATCCTATTATTGTACTGCAGACGCAAACGGCTACCTACTTGAAACTATGTGAAAAGTAATCTTTACATATGTTATTTACAATGGCTTACACCATACTTCCAGGCAAACAAGGGCATTATGCGTTCTTTATCCTTTGAAACCTCGACCTTGGGGAATACCTAATTCTGCTCTCGAGGCTGCAGACCAGCGGAAGATCATGCTTGTGCCAGTTTGCAACAGATTGAAAAGTTTCGCAATCACTAAAAATCAAAAGCGGCCGACGGGGAACACTTTTTGCCTACTTAGAAAAAAACCTGAGATTTATTTGTTTCAATCCGCCACGCACCGCCCATTGCCCACATTTCAGCAGCCGGGAAGAGCGATGAGTCTGAAGGGCAGCCCTGCCAGGGAGCTCCCCCTCCTCCTCCCCCTCGAGGCCACCCCTCCCGAGACTCCCGCTCACCTGCGCCCGCCCGACCCCGCGACCTTGGGCCGAGCGCCCGCACCAGCCGAGCAGCTGCGCGGCACCGGAACATGACGGCCGTGAGGGGCTGCCAGCGCCGACCGCCTCCCGCTCCGCTCCCGTTCCCTCGCCACAGGAAAGGGGGAGGGTCCGCCGGCTCCGCGCAGGCGTCACCCGCGCGCGGGCGCATTCTCGCGCGGCGGCGCTCTAGGACGCCCGCTCTCCGTGCTCTTAGGCGGGGCCGCTCTTTCTCCCGGCGGGCGCGACTCGTCTGCGCCATGCGGCTGCTTTTGCGCCTCGCCGCGCGGCGCTGCTCTGTCCTGCCGTCGGCGCGGTGGCGGAGTTCTCGCGCCCCGGAGGGCAGCCGGGGCGGCTCCTTCCCCGGCCGCCAGCTTCTCTCCACCCCCATCTTTTACGCCAACGGCCCTCCCCACATCGGGCACCTTTACTCGGCGCTGCTGGCGGATGCGCTACACCGGCACCGGGAGCTACAGGAGCGGGGAGGGCGCTTTGCCACCGGTCAGTGAGGTGGGAGGGCGTAGGCTTGCCATCCTCTAGGTGGGCCTGGGAGATTTCCCGGAATTACAGCTGCTTGGGGAGTGGGTGCACTTCATGGCATTATACCATGCTGATCCCCCCTCCCCAAACCTCAGGCTCTCCAGGCTCACTCTCAAAATCTCCAGGAATTTCCTCACCTGGAGTTGGCAACCCTTGGGTGGCAGCAGCGGCTAAAGGGCCAGAAGTAAAGGCGTCCCAAACTCGTTTTCAAAGCGAAATCCAGCTACACTTTAACGACTAACAGTCGAATCCAAGGCAGGGTTGCTCCATTCTAAGCCCAATGGGCTTGGACTGGTGTAACCGTGCTTTGGATTGCACTGTACATGGAATAAATCAATGCAGGCTGGAATAAGGTTTGCTAGTCTTCTCGTTGGTTTTGCTGTTGCAATGGACTGATGGGGCTGCTCCCTGAACTGATGATGGGCCCGGGAGTTTTCGCAACATAGAACCAAGTGTGCTTACCTGATACTGGGAAAGTTGGTGGAGCTCAAAGGATTGCTGGCAGGGAGCTGGTCAACAGGTGCCCCCCCCCCAGGCCTATAGGGAATATTTCTAGAGTTTGTGGGGGGATGTGCAGCAAGCGTATGGTGCATACTTCTAGGCAAGGCAGTTAATAGATTTCAGATGATTTGGGGAGAGCAGAGTGGCACTTTCTTTAACTTTTCCATCCATGTTTCCTCTTTTCAGAATCTCCAAACTGTCCTGAAGCTGTCTGGGAGAGTTTGGGCCAGTCATAGACTCTTAGCCTAACCTTCCTCATAAAGTTGGTATGAAGTTGGCTATCATTGTTCTTAGCCATTGATAGCATTTTCCTCCGTGAACGTTTGTAATCCTTTTTTTTGGCAAGATCATCTATAATAGTGTGAATTTAAAAAAGCCGAAACAACATCCTTGCTGATCTCTCTCTGCCCCACTACCCATAGCCCAGTTTCTTATTGATGGGCAAGCTGTATGCGCACTGCTGATGCCTGGAGGAGTATGGAAATCAAGGGTAAACTCCCACAGGATACAAAAATTCAATTCATATATATTTGTAAGATATTTCTATTCATATGATTCCAAAGTATCAAAAGTGCAAGGTGCTCATAACTACTTATACAAAATGTCTATACAAAATGCCTATACAACAATTCTATACAAAAATCTTGCTTAGTATAAATACATTTAGGATAATATCATTTCATAGCAAACAGTCTATAAACCTATTCCGGGAGACAATGGACTCCACACTATCTTAAAGTCTTAGAGCCAATCTTTCATTCCTCGTTTCCATATCTTGGAGTGTGAACTTCTTAATTTTTATTTCATTCCGATACGGTGGAGGTTTAGCTGCCAGAGGCTCGTGTAAAGAACATCGCCGCCTGTACCGGAATGTATGAATGATTCATTTCTCTTAAAACCTGCATTTGGTGGTATTAAATAGAAGCTCCTGAAGAAGCAGGCGCGAAATCTGCTCGCAGCCGGCCTCAGATTGAGCATTCTATGGGAGCACGTTTCATCACGCTATCCCAGGGGGGAGAGCAGCCCCGCCAGTGCATATTCTCTGGCAGCTATACCTCCACCGTATCGGAATGAAATAAAAATTAAGAAGTTCACACTCCAAGATATGGAAACGAGGAATGAAAGATTGGATCTAAGACTTTAAGATAGTGTGGAGTCCATTGTCTCCCGGAATAGGTTTATAGACTGTTTGCTATGAAATGATATTACCCTAAATATATTTATACTAAGATTTTTGTATAGAATTGTTGTATAGGCATCTTGTATAGACATTTTGTATAAGTAGTTATGAGCACCTTGTACTTTTGATACTTTGGAATCATATGAATGGAAATATACAAATATATATGAATTGAATTTTTGTATCCTGTGGGTGTTTACCCTTGATTTCCATATTGCTGATTACAGGTACAGCCAGATTTTTCTGCTGATGCCTGGAGGAAAGCTTACTAATGCTATCGATGGAATTCCTGCCGGTCCCCAGGCCCTTGATGTGTTGAGGGCAGGATTGAATTTTCTGTTGGTCACACTCCTGTTTCTCTGCCCAGGAACAGATGAACATGGGCTGAAAATCCAGACAACGGCAGCAGCTGCAGGAACATTGCCTCAGCACTTCTGCGATCGTGTGTCGGTGGAATTCCAGGAGCTCTTTACCCAGTCAGGCGTCTCTTATACTGACTTCATCCGCACCACAGAGCCACGGCACAGACGGGCAGTGGAGCATTTCTGGGCCACCCTCCAGGACCGGGGCTGGCTTTATTTGGCCAATTACGAAGGGTGGTACTGCACCGCTGAGGAATGTTTTTTGGCTGCTTCTCAGGTCACTGAGCGCCCAGACTCCCAAGGCTGCAGGCACATGGTTTCACTGGAAAGCGGCCACCAGGTATCAAGAAAAAAACCTACGAGTTCCTTCTACAACTTTTAAGATCTGCTGGGAATATTCTGTTTTGAACCCCTTTGTTTAAGGCAGTATTTTCCTGGGTTTGGTGCAGAATCTTCTCTCTGGCAGCCACCATTTAATTATTCAACATTTGAATCCCACTTCTTAAGGGAGAGTTTGGTGTAGTGGTTAAGAGCGTGGGACTCTAATCTGGAGAACCGGGTTTGATTCCTCACTCCTCCACTTGAAGCCAGCTGGGTGACCGTGGGCTAAGCTCTCTGGAGCTCTCTCAGCCCCACCCACCTCACAGGGTGTTTTGTTGTGGGGATAATAATGGCATACTTTATTATTATTATTATTATTATTTTAAAAAAAAGTTCATCCCTCAAAAAAAAATCGACACCTTTGCAACCCTGTGAAAGAGTGGTTTAGTTCAGCCCACATCAGATCATGGCTATGGACATTTACTTATAGTTTGATGTCATGTCTGAACTAACAAACTATGGTTTGTGATAAGTTAGCAAACCCAGAATTAGGAACCAGACTTTGAAATAGGTTCCTAAACCAGGGTTTGATGGGAAGTCTAAACTGACAGGCCATTATTGTGGCTGTAGTTCTACCTCCAAGAGGATGTTGCCTTGCAGAAACAGGTGTGCTGAACAGGTGGAAAGCACAACTAAATCATAGTTTGCGTGTTGTATATTTAGAAGCTCAAACCCTGGTTTTGAATTCTAAACCGTGGTTAGTGTTAACCATGGCTTGGTGTGATAATTCAATTGAACCAATAAAGGAACAGACAGCCAAGCCAGAGAGACTGTAACCTGTTTCTCTGTTGTTTCAGGTACACTGGACCAAAGAAGAAAACTACATGTTCCGACTGTCTGAGTTCCAGGAGCCTTTGCTAAGATGGCTCCAAGAAAGTAGGCTTACTATAACCCCTGAGCCATTCTACCAGTTGGTGGTCCAGTGGCTAAAACAGGACCTGCCAGACCTTTCCGTCTCGCGAGACAGAAACCGGCTGCAGTGGGGCATCCCTGTCCCCGGAGACTCGATACAAACCATCTATGTCTGGGTGGATGCCCTGGTCAACTACCTCACTGTTGTGGGTTATCCTGACGACCACCGTAACTGGTGGCCTGCGGCCTGCCACATTGTGGGCAAAGACATCCTCAAGTTCCACGCCATCTACTGGCCTGCCCTTTTGATAGCAGCAGGGTTGGACCCTCCAGAGCAGATCTTTGTCCATTCCCATTGGACAGTACAAGGACAGAAGATGTCAAAGAGCCTGGGCAATGTAATAGACCCCAAAGCCTGTTTCCAACGATACACGGTAGATGGCTTTCGGTATTTCCTGCTGAAACAGGGTGTCCCCGAGCATGACTGTGACTACTATGATGAGAAGGTCATCAAGCTGCTCAACTCAGAGCTGGCAGGTGTCTTGGGCGGGCTCCTCAATCGCTGCACAGCCCCCAGCCTGAATCCCAGTGGGACCTACCCACCTTTCTCAGAGGCATGTTTCCCTAGAGATGCAGGCACTCAAAATGTCAGCGGGCTCAGGAAGGCTTCCGCAGAGGACTACAGACTAGTGTCTTCTGTGAAAGAGCTTCCTTTGCAAGTGAGCCGCTACTTTGAACGCTTTCAGATCTACAAGGCTTTGGAATCCATTGTTGACTGCGCGAGGCAGACCAACGGCTTTATCCAGAGGCATAAGCCCTGGAAACTGAGTCGTGAGGACCCCGCACAGCGGCAGTGGCAGGACACCATCCTCCATATCGCCTTGGAGTGTCTTCGGGTTTACGGGCTCCTCCTGCAACCGGTGATCCCCGCCACTGCTGATAAACTGCTCTCCAGGCTAGGGGTTGGTCCCGCAGAGAGATCTTTAAAGAACTTGACATTTCTTTCTCGCTATCATGACGAAGAATGTCCCTTTGAAGGGAGGAAGCTTGGACCTGACACTGGGCTCTTATTTCCTAGACTGGAGAAACCCAAAGCCAGAAGCCACGGGGGTCCTTAAACACTGAAGCACTATAATTCAGAGTAAAACTTTAGGGGACAAGAGGATGTTGGAAGTGGGACTGAATCTTCTGTGAACTGTTTTCATGTTTTTGGGAGTAAAGTAGGCCGCTGTTGTCTAATAATGATGTTTTGGCAAAAGAATGACGGCATAGGGTGTGTGTGCTCTTTTCAGTTTATTTTGCAAGAGAAAGAGGATTGACATTCTCTCGGGTGAAATTTCCCACTAGATGCACCCTGGAAGGTTGGGGCTGACTCCCTTTCAGCTTCTTAGGGCAGTCCGGTTTATAATGTTCCTTCTCCCCACAATTAAAACAAGTCATCTCACCTGTCTGTGAGCGGGGCTTGCTAGCTGAAGCTGCAGGGTTAAGCTCTCTCGGGCTTTGTAATCCACATGGCAGGGCAGCTTTTCAAACTGTTGGAGTGCCCCCCCCATGGCCTTTAAAATGGTTGTCTTCTCTAATAAACTTTCTCCTGTGGGTCTCTTGCAAATACATCACCTGATCTGCAAAGTCTGCTGTTTGGGCAACAGTCTTGGGTTTTTGTTTGGCCACTTCTTCATACAGGTCTAGAGGGCAGGAGTAAAGGAATTCTTCTACTCCTATAAGCTCAAACAGTTTCTGGCTAAAACATAATTCCCTCTCCTTGCCACCAGCGAGTTAAAAGCCTCCCATCTGGGAGTGTCTCTGAAGTGCCCTTTAAAGCCCTGAAGTTTTTCCAGCTCTGTTCAGCAGTCAAACGCAAAGCACATCCTCACTCTTGAAAAAAGGTCATAATCCCCATATTCCACCTTGACCATGTCTCTATAGACTTCTTCCAATCCTCCTGTAATCTGAGAGCGTGTGTACCTCGTGTCCTTCCTTAAGAATATTAAAGTCCCGACAGGCATGTTCAAAGGAAGGAAAGAAGGCCTCTTTCCCACTGTCCTTTATATACTTGGGGAAATGCCGGGTTCTGTTGATGGGTCCCCTCCCGTGTTTGGCAAGGCTGCGTTTGCCTGAGCAAATTCCAATGGGAGTCGCAGCGTCTCGTGTTTTTTCCTCTCTCAACATTTGTAAGCAGAGTATTTCTTCTCAACTGGAAGTAAGATGCACGCTCCCCATTTGGACCACTGTCGAATCATTCAGCGTAGCAGAAGTGGCCAGGAGATTTGGATCTCCCCTTTGGAATGGTGAGAGGTCTAGGTCCTGTCCTGCCAACATTTCCTATTTCCTAACTAAAGCCAACAAAACAAAGGAAAATTTTCTCTGTGTGTGCTTGTTTGCTCTGCTTCCCCAAAAACTTTCAAAATTGGCTTCATGTTTCTCACTTGGAATTTCTCCACAAAAAAGCAACAGGAGAAAGATCTTCAAATTCGAATCCCACACAGCTGCCAGCCAAATTGTTATGGTTAGGAAAAGAAGGGAAGTGGTTTTCCTTACTAGGAACAACCTTAGACCAAGGTTTCCCTGGAAAGCACCGTGGTAATCGCCACCACTCAGGTAACTCCTGAGAACATCTAGACGGATCCGCTGAGAAGCTGCCCTTCCAGCTCAGTCCTAGCAAAATAACAAAGTAACAGTGTGGACACCCTGAAAAACTATCTTATAGCAAATGCGGTAGCACCCGAACGGTCTGGCACATATGAAAGCGAGTCAGAGAAATGTCCCAAAGAAATGTATTGTACTAAGGAAGCCAAAAATGCCTTTATAGAAAGTTTATTATAGAAAAAGCCATATTGAATCTTAGGCCCAAAATGCCTTTGCCTACCATAACCCATTCTCCCACTCTTGGCTGACTGACCAGTGGTGGCATCTTGGTTTGTTTTTTAAATACAATCTCATTTATGTTGCCCTTTTGTGTTTGCTGCAATTTAGTTCTGATCTCCAAACAGATGCAAGAGTGAATGGATTTGGGCAAACTGTTGAGGTGATAAAGTCATATCGCAGCTCAAACCTTTGGAAGCAGCATTGCTCACTTGCCCCATTTCAAAACAATACCAAGAGGGACAGGAACTGCAATTTCACCCATTTAGCAGAGAGCTATCAAGGCCTGTTTATAAACTCACTATTCAGAAGGAAAAATGATTGCCGTGTCAGGGCTTCACCATTTCAGCTGAATATATACAATGCAGCCGCAGGCATGTGGAAACCAAGGCTTGGTGTCTGGTGGGTCTTCCTTCACTCCTTGCTATGGTGTGGATGTTGAGTATTCATCCTTCCCCCCCCCTCAAGTACCTGGACAGGTAAAGAGGATCTCAGGTCTCTATCTCTGCTCCTGTGTGCTGCCTCCCTTGGTAAACCTTGTTCTGTACTGAAATGGTACCACTAGAGACTGTCACCCACTAGCAAAAACCATGTTGTACATCCATGGTTTCAGATTCCAAAGGAATAGTCCCATGTTCATCTCACAAAGTAGATTCTGAAAGTTTGTGTCACAATAAATGGATTAAGCTTTAAGGCTCCTCAAAATGTTTCATTGTTTTGGCTGCAAGAGACTTAACATGGCTCCCCTTCTGGAATTTGTTAGACTGTTGCAACAAAAGCAGTGGCAACTGTTGTGGCACTTTTGTGGTGGCGGAAAGTGCCATCAAGTCAAAGTTGATTTATGGTGACACCTCCCGCTGTGGTTTTCAAGGCAAAAGACTAACAAGAGGTGGTTTGCCATTGCCTGGGACAAAACACAAATACAGGGAAGGGCACGCAGTCTTTAAAAGTAAAGTTGATCTAACTCAAATTTACTTTACCTAGGTTGCTGCAGGTTCCTCATAGCATGTACAGAATTCTTTGCAGTACCAAGACCATGGTGGAGTCTTTAACCCCTTCCCATGGTTCTTAGGGTCTCCCAATTTCACACTGTTCCAAAATGGAGACAAGGAAAGGTCCAGAGATCCCAGATGCTTAATGGGCTTTAGGTTTTCACCTAAGCCAGCCTCCTCAGTAAAATGGAGTAGCAGATTTAACCAATCCCCCCAAAAAGCTTCCATCGCTGATACTAGAGGCTACCTTTACCAATTAGAGGATTCCCAAAATGATCATCCCACCCTATTAATGTTTCTGAACTTCCATAATAAAAATGGAGTCTCGTCCAAACTGGTTCATCCTTTGTTCAAAAGGGATTAAGTTGGGGCAGGATGGCCAAATGTGGAATGGTTAAGAGTTATTCTCATAAACCCCAGGGGCCTTGATCTCAGATGCTCTAGGTGGCACTCTTCAGCCATACTGAATGTAGGGTTTTTATCACACTGGCACTTAGTAAGAGATGAATGTGCATGTGTGGACCAGACCCAAGTTCCCTTGTCAGTTTCCCCTAGCATCTTGCTTCTTGAATCGTGTTCTTGGTACTTATAGCCCATCTTTCTTGCAGAGACTCAAGGCAGTTTACAGAATATAAAACAGTGCTATCAGACACCATAAGACAATCAGTGAATGATGCAGTAAAACTAGGATTTTGGAACTAAGAAACAGTGTGATCGACAAACTGTCTCATGCAAGGCATCAACGAACGATATTCAACAGCATTAGGATGGCTGGCAGTGAAATCCTAACACAGCCACACTCTTCTAAATCAAATGAAGTCAATCGGCTTGGAAGGGTGTAACTTTGCATAGGATCGTACTGTTCATTTCTCAACAGGGAAGCCAAATGATAAAATTCTCAAGTGATTTATGTTTGAGAGCTTCTAAGCGCTGGAAGAGATTGCAGTGTCTGCACCAGAGCCAAGTACTAGGAAGAGGTGATTCCTATTGATTTCTTATCGACGGACGAAATGCAACCTCTGTAAGCGACTGCAAATTTATGGATGCTATAAACATCTCTCTGTAGCAGCCAATCCTAAACGCTACCGGAGGTGAAGCAGTTTTTAATTAAGGCAGGAGGGGCAGCACAGGAGGTGATCCCAAAAGAGATTGTGGCTAAACTAATCATATGTATGTAATTGAAACATCTGGGTATTAGATGTTGCCAAGCAAGCACGATCCTACTCCTTTTTGTGTGTGAGGCAAGTGCCCTTGATTGAAGTGGGCATTACGATTGTAGTCAACTTTAGAATTGTCATGGTTCATCTTTAAAAACAAACAAGGGAACCATGCAAGACAGAAAAATCACTTGAACTTAAGAACCAGTCCCAAATAGTACATGAAAGAGAGACCAAAAGTTACAAGTTGCACTATGAACAGATGTTCTAATACTTGGTGTGTGGAATGAAGCTTATTTTCCTCGAACTTGCTTTGTAAAATGCAAAACAAACTTCATCCATTTTAATCTGTCCACATTATTTTAAAAGTAGGAATACTGAAATCCTCTGCTGTCTTTCAAATTGAGCTTCGACTGTTGAAATGTCTGTAAATGAGCACAGTAAATTGATGCAACCCCATTCTTTGGGACCCACTTTTGTATATGCACACACCGGGAAGGCTGGAAAAGACTTTACTGCATGGAAAGTTGGGGGATCAGGCCTCAGAGACACTGAACATGCAATCCTAAACTGAGTTATACCCTTCTAACAGTGAAATTCTAAGCAGTGTTATGCCAGTCTAAGCCCATTGAAATCAATGGGTTTAGACTGGAGTAACTCGGGATTTCACTGTAAATTCATTAAAGTTAATCCTGGAAATCTAGTTGGTCTTTAAGGTGCTACTGGATCCAAATCTTATTCTTCTGCTGAGAATTGTAAGACATTATACATGCTAAGAAGTCAGGCTGTATCACATTTAAATCAGTTATGTATTAAAATATAAGTGATTAATTTCTTCAGCATATATTTGCATAAGAATAAAATAATTCCAAAGAAAAAGTGTTCACTCTTCAGTGTTGGATGATCCCAATATGTATTATGGACAGTACAGAACAGGTATTATTTCCTGTATGGGAAAGAATACGGAATGCTTCTTCTAAGATGCCATTTGCCTTTATTAATATACATTAACCTTTTAAAAAATGTAATACATATTGGAAAATACACCATTTGAGTGCTTTTTTAATCCATCAACAACAACAAAGGAATGGCTAGATGATAGAAGTAAATGTTACAGGTGTTCAAGCAGGTGCCACGTTCTAAAAGATTTTTTTTAATCTCAAATTACCTTTCATTAGAACCCCCCAAAATGAAATAAAACTGTGTGCAAGTTTTTGAGTTCTCCAGAACTCTTCATCAGATTGCTTTTAAAAAGCGGGAGGGGGAGAGGTGAGAAAATATATTGTTGCAATCCTAAGAACACTTTCCTTGGGAGTAAGCCTGTTGAATAAAATTAAACTTTTGAGTAGGTCTGCTTCGGATTGCCCCCTTAGTCTGTGATCTTCAGGCCTAAAATGCAGACCTAAAATGGTGTCAAGCTGAAACCTTGGCCTTCTAAGTAACAGTGAATAAAATAAAAATGGAAGTACCCCAATGAAAACAGAAATGCTTCTTCACACAGGAAGCTTATAGGACAAGGCCTTAAGAACACGGCCTGAGACATCTGCGTTTCCTCCCCTATCCCCCACATCCAGCTCATTAAAGAGTTCTGGAGAACTTAAAAACTTGCAGACCTTTTTGTGGCATTTAATTACTCATAATGAAAGGTACTATATAGGCATTTTTAGATTTCGCTTTGGACCAATGCCTCTACCTGCA
This sequence comes from Eublepharis macularius, assembly GCF_028583425.1. Classification (NCBI taxonomy): domain Eukaryota; kingdom Metazoa; phylum Chordata; class Lepidosauria; order Squamata; family Eublepharidae; genus Eublepharis; species Eublepharis macularius. The sequence goes on from NC_072802.1 coordinate 23,448,027, forward strand.
AACCTGTTATGAAAAATGTGCTCTGTATACTCTTTCCATCGCTACGGGGCTCCTTCAAATTTAGTCTGTATCCATCAATTTTCAGACCTGTCTTTCCAGTGGATGAGGGTACCTCCTCGAAAAACCCATCCTGGGAATATAAGGAAGTTTTAAAGGAAAGAATACCTCTGAGCCTGACCCCCGCCCCACATTAACCATCGGGTCTGGGAAATTCCTGGAGATTTGGGGCTGGAGCCTGGGGGGGGGGGAACCCAACAGGGTATAATGCCATAGGATTCACCCTCCGAAGCAGCCATTTTCTCCAGGGGAACTGATCTCTGTGGCCTGGAGATCAGTTGTAATTCCGGGAGATTTCCCGCGCCCCCCCCCCCCCCGGAGCCTGGCGACCCGGTGCCTGTTCCTAGCCAGGCTTCCTCGCCCGCGCACGTGCAGCGTCCAAATGCGCCGGGGATGGCCTCCTTCGCTTCCAGGGCAAAGGCTTGCGCTCGCCCCGCGCCTGGAGACGCAGCCCCTCGCCGTCTCGGAACAGACCTAGGAAGGGCCGCTTGCCCCGGGCGGGAGGAAGACGCGCGAAGGCGCCCAACCCGCCTCCCTTCTCGCTCCGGCAGCCGGCGAGGCGCAGGGCAGCAGAAGGCGCCGCTCGGCTCCGCCTCCGCGGGGCCGGGCGCTGGAGAGCCGGCTGCCAATGGAAGCGCCGCGCGAGGGGCGGCTCCCGACCGGCGAGGCGAGAGCGCTCCGGCGGCTGCAGCTGGCCGCGTAAAGGCGGCTGGCCGGGCAGCTGGCGGTTCCGACGAGCGGGCAGCGCCCCATGCCGTCCGTTATGCCCGGCCGCCGCTGAGCCTGGGCTGGGCTGGCGGGCGCGGCGACGCGCGGGCGCTTCCCGTCGCTTCCCCTCCCTCAGCCCCGCGCGCGCCTTCGCTAGCCGAGCCTCCCCGGGCGCGCCGGGCCCCGCCGCCGGCATGGAGCTGGAGGCCTCGCTGGAGCAGTCGGTGCAGACGCGCATCTTCAAGATCATCGTCATCGGCGACTCCAACGTGGGCAAGACCTGCCTGACGGTGCGCTTTTGCGGCGGAGCCTTCCCGGCCAGCACCGAGGCCACCATCGGCGTGGACTTCAGGGAGAAGACGGTGGAAATCGAGGGCGAGCACATCAAGGTGCGGCGGGGGCGGCCCGGGGCGGGGGGCTTGCAGGGGCTTTCTCCAGCCCCGGCCCGGCTCCTCCCGAGGTGCCGCCTCCTCCCTCTAGGGCCCTCTCGGGGCACCGGTTCTTGCAGCGGCCGCGACGGGAGATGCTGGGGGAGAGGCCTGGCGCTGGGCTGGCTTGGCGAAAGAGAGGCGCGCCAGGGAGGGGGAGAAAGTGGTCGGGGGGGGGGGGGCGGGCAGGCATCAGTAACTTGAGCGGGGCCGCGCAAAGAGGGAATCGCGGCCAACCCTGCGGGGGGGGATCCTCGATTGGACGGAACCGCTTAGCATCTGTTTCCGCGTTTCTGCTACTCTGTATTGGATTTCTGCTGGTTTTAAGCCTTTGCCAGTTTGCGTTTCAATGATTTTTTGAAATGGACTGTATTGACTCACCCTGCGCAATCCGCCTTGAGCCTCACTGAGAAAGGCGAGCTATAAATAACGTCAATAAAGTGATTAAAATTTCCCCGCGTTCGTAAGGACAGTCGTCCCTTTCCTCCTTCATCCAAGCATCCGAAGGATGGCGAAACGAGGAGGCGCAGGGTGGGGAGGCGAAAGGAGGGGGAGGCTGGTCTGGGGGGGGGGCTGATAAGGATTAACGTTTAAAGTGAGAGAGAGGGGCCCCAGGAAGAGTTCCCCCTCGCTTTCCCAACCCCCTGCTCCTGATTCCTCAGTGGGGAAAAAAGAAACAGGGATGGTTCACACGTGCATTTACGTCACTGGATTACTCAACAGTCAGTGATGACTTGCATCTGTGTTTGTTGTGAGTGAGCCCCCTTGGGAAAACAGAGCGGCTTGAGGAGGTCATATGGAAGGTCCCTTGGGTTACGGAAGGGGGAAACCTTGGAAATGCTGGTTGCTCAGTTTTCTGCCCTGCTAGACTTAGATGGCATCTATGGGGAAGGGGGGAAATGAAAATTTACCTTAATTAAGAAGCAAGCCTCTTATCAAAGTAGCCTTTGCAGAAGCATGTAAAGTCTTACTCTAAGCTGCCAGTTACAGGCTAGTCATGCCTGTAACAACAGGCGACTTTCAACACCTCCCTCTTTCCCTGTTTTTCTGCTTCCAACCTCCCCCCCCCTCAGGCAGCTTCCCCCCTGCCAGTGGTCAAATGTGTAATGCTAACTTGCAACTTCTCTTCTGCCTTCTCTTATGTCCTTTGGGGCATGGAAGAAAGTACAGTGAGACTCAGATTCTTCTTCTCTCTGTAACACTGAGATTATTCTCTCTGCCTTCAAAAGTTGAAATGCAGTACTCTGACTGTAGTGGCCCATGCATGTTGTGAATGCGGCTGCTGTGATGTGTTGGGCCAGGCAGAACTCCAGCCTGAAATGGAGCAAAACTCAGGCAGTGGAAGGCTTTGTGCTGCTTCAGACAGCACTTAGGGGGAAATCACTTTTGAAGGTTCTGTTGCCTTGAAAACCTCCCTGCCATTAGAAACCCAGCTCAACAGGCTATGAGAGAAGTCCCTGATGAGTTTTCTTTTGGCTGGGAGAGGGTTTCATAATGTGGGAAACAGAACATTCAAAAGTTGTTATTTCTCCCCACCCCAATAGTTTCAGTGGTAGGATTCATTCCACCACCTTATTGTGCTGCATGTATAGAAGCAGCTGCTCTAGAAAAGCTTCTGAAGACAAAGAATGCCCTGGTGGCCTTGGGAGGCTTCTAGGATAGAGTGCAAAGACCATCAGATGTAGGCAAGCAGGGTGAAAGAGCACTGGGTTGAGGAAGGGGGAGAGAGATTAAGTGAAGGGAGTGCCTGTTTACCCAGAAAGAAGCAGATTCCTCCCTCCATTTCTCTGCCTGTCTTGGTGAGCCAGGGAGTCAGACTAGGACCTGGGTGACGCAGGTTCGAATCCTCATGCTCTAGGTGACCTTGAGTCTGTCACACACTTTCTTTCAGCCTATCCTACCTCACGAGGTGCTTAAGAGGGCAAGATGAGATGCAGAGCTCTGTCTGCTACTCTGGGATACTTGGGAGGAAGAGTAGGATAGTAATTTATAGAGACACAGTAGGCAGCTCTGGTCTTCTCCATAATAAACGAGTAGCAGTCATTGTGATTTCATTAATAGTCCAACTTTCTCACTGAGATCCAAGGTGCATTACACAATCAGTGCGAGTGCAATACAGTATAGTCAACAGCAAATATCATAATGAACAACAAGATATTCATTAAACAGATACAACAGGGTACGGTAGCCAGAAATTTGAAAACAAACGGAAAGTCAAGCATCTTCTGAAACAACACATAACTAATTTACATGTTAAGCAATGTGGAAACTCCCTAGCGGTGCTTATCTGCATCAGCGGATGGTGCCCAATAGCATAGCATATAGTCCATGTTCCTACCAAAGTATCTCTCTGAGCTATTTCTTATGTCACAGCATGGAAGTGACACAGCAGAGGGGATCACAGTGGAAGAAGGAGACAAAACTACTGAAGCTCCCAACTTGGTGATGGTCCCAGGTTATGGTTGGAAGGTCCACAAGACGGCAGCTTTACAGAATGGGACGACTGCATAGTCAACCTAGAATTTCTTTATGGAAGAAAAGAGGAATCTAATGTAGTCTTCACACTGTTTTAATGTTAATTCTTGCATTTTTCTGTTGCCAGAGCTTAAGTAGGTCTCTAGAGGAGGGATGTAACAATTATCTAAAACTTAATCAGCAGTAAGGGAGAGTAAGGCTCCCATGTTACGTTTCTAGGAGGTGCAAAGCAGGGCTTTTTTTCTGGGAAAAGAGGTGGTGGAACTCAGGGGTGGAACTCAGGACAGCCTAAGGACGTCACTTTGGGTCAACCAGAACAAGGGGGGGAGTTTTTAAAAATTTAAATCGCCCTCAAAAATGGTGACATGGCCGGTGGCCCTGCCCCCTGATCTCCAGACAGAGGGGAGTTTAGATTGCCCTCTGTACCGCGTGGCGCAGAGGGCAATCTCAACTCCCCTTTGTCTGGAGATCAGGAGGCAGGGCCACCGGCCATGTGACCATTTTCAAAAGGTGCCGGAACTCAGTTCCACCACGTTCCAGCTGAAAAAAAGCCCTGGTGCAAAGTATGATCATGTGACACACAGAAACCCTCTCCCCACCCCCCACCCCGTCTCAAAGGTTGAGAGTTGAAAACTGAAAATAGAAACCACTAAGGCTTCTTAAATTTTAGTTTCGTGACTTTGGATATGTGCAAACCTACTCGTGTACTGTCCGGTCTGTGCACTGGCTGTAATGGGACAGCATGCCAGTCTGTGCGAAGTCTCTTCCTTGTTCGTTGGCTCAATAGGAATGTTGTCTTCTTCTGCAGGTGCAGGTCTGGGACACAGCTGGCCAGGAGAGATTCCGGAAGAGCATGGTGGAGCACTACTACCGCAACGTGCATGCTGTGGTCTTCGTCTATGATGTCACCAAGATGGCATCCTTCCTCAACCTAAAGACCTGGATTGAAGAGTGCAACGGCCATGCTGTCCCTGCGCTTGTCCCAAAGGTGCTTGTCGGAAACAAGTGTGACTTGCGAGACCAGATTCAGGTGCCCTCCAGTGTGGCCCTGAAGTTTGCCGATGCTCACAATATGCTTTTATTTGAAACTTCAGCCAAGGACCCCAAAGAGAGTCAGAATGTGGAGTCTATTTTCATGTGCCTGGCTTGTCGGCTGAAAGCCCAGAAGTCTCTGCTTTATCGGGACATGGAGAGGCAGCAAGGGAGGGCTCAGAAAACGGCGCTCTTGCCGGAGGCGAGCGGCAAAAATTCCTGCCCTTGCTGAACTGTTGAGGTTTCCATTCCTGACCGTTTAATGAAGGGGGGCAGGTGGTTTTCTGCCTGCACAAACTGAACAGAGCCCTGCTGGTCTCAATCTAAGATAATGCTAAATTAATAAAAATTTGTATGGCTCACAACTGGTTTGGGTGTAACTTTTCTCTTTGCAGGTTTACAATTTCAGGCTGGAAAGAAGTGGCTGGTTGCTTGTTCCAGTCTCCCTGGCTGGGTTAACCGCACTGATTGTATCTAACAGAATAGGGTCCACTGACCACATTCAATTATCTCAGTGTCGATAGAGGGAAAAATACCTCCATCAAGCTTGCAGAAGCACAGGGCTTTTTTCTTTTAAATCTGAGCCATACTGAAAATGGTGAATCGTCGTTTTAACAAGATAAAATATCAGCAGCCAGCTTACCACTGCAGGAGAACTTAGAAAACTTTTGATATGCTGCTTGAACCAGGATGAGAAGTAGTGTATCATCTGTATTCCAGAAGAGTCAAGGCACAGCACAATATAACAAGGACACCTTGTCTTAGGGAAGGGTTCAGTTATCAGGAACGTGGATTCAGCAATGTGAAGCCCCTGATTGCTGACAAATCAGGATGTTGACAAATGCAGTCTATAAACTGTATGTAATAGTTTCCTAGAGATAGGGCTTTTTTTCAGCGGGAACACAGTGGAACGGAGTTCCGGCACCTCTTAAAAATGGTCACATGGCCGGTGACCCTGCCCCCTGATCTCCAGACAGAGGGGAGTTTAGATTGCCCTCCATGCCGCACAGAGGGCAATCTAAACTCCCCTCTGTCTGGAGATCGGGGTGGGGCCACCAGCCATGTGACCATTTTCGCCAAGGACAATTTAAACTTTAAAAACTCCCTTCTTGTTCCAGCTGACCCAAAGTGACGTCATTGTGCGGTCTTGAGTTCCACCACCTCTTTTCCCAGAACAAAAGCCCTGCCTAGAGAAACCATTTTCCTATTAAACAAGTATGAAAGGAGAACAGGGTCATGCAAGGGGGAGCAACCCACTACAATGAACAGATTTTGAGGCTGGAAGTTGCTAGTTTATTATACGTTCTTCATCTGGAGTAGGGTTGGAATGCAGTTTGGAGTTTTCTGCTCAAACACAGTACTGCTGTGGTTCGAAGAAAACCATATGGATTGGAGGAATAATGCAGTTCCTTTTCCCACTGGAGTTGACTGAAGGGAGGGGACTGAAGGTACCAGCAGCTCGATACGATTCTTTCCTACAGAGATTGCTGGAACAGTACGAGGAGCTGGCTCTACTGTTGCTTCAGTAACATACGGTGCAGTCTTTCTAAGATTAATTGCTAGCATGCACCTGAGTTACTGGAGAGTTTTGTGCCAGGCCGGTTAGATAAGGTTTCCTGCCATCCCGAGGAAAGCGGGAACCATCTCTTACATTTAGAGGCTATGGCTAGTTTCTCTTTGTCCTACATTCCTCTTGCTGTTTGAAGGGGATTTTAGATTCCGTTTCTTTAACATGCTAATTAGAGACCTGGCCTTGATAGCTACTGAATGAGTTGAAATAAGCATGCAGAACTGTCCTAGTCTTTAGGTTGGTAGCCAAATACATCAGACCAGCTGCACACACACTGGGAAAACAAGAGGTTGCCTTATCTTGTTGGAATCCCAGGAGAAGAATCCAATTTCTGTAGCTTTAATTCTTGGTGCAGCAGAATGGAAGCAGGTTATCCTAATGTTGCGACTGTTTTTCAGGGAGAAGCGAAAGCTTAGAAATGAGTCGCAGCTCGTCAGGCAACCAATGATATTCTTGCCCATTAAAAAGTAATTAGCAAGATATTTGAGGCTGGCTGCTTTTGCTCCCACCTTGCTACTTCTTCCTTCCCCCATCAACCAACAAACTTATAGGAGCAGAATAAGCCTGAGGCTTATGCCTTTTCTTTGGAAATGTTTATGTATCGACTTCATTTGCAGCCTACTTTCTCAAGGAGTCTCAAGGTGGTTTATACGGGGCTTTTTTTCAGCGGGAATGCGGTGGAACGGAGCTCTGGCACCTCTTCAAAATACTCGGCAATAGTGCATGAAAATAATGTTATTTCAAAGAATCCTGTGTGTTTCTTCCTCATTTTCCTCTTGAGAGTTCCGCCACCTCTTTTCCCAGAAAAAAAAACCCCTGGGTTTATGCAATTAAACATAATGCAGTTTCACAGTTAAAACATTCAGCAATATTAAGATATTACAAGATACTGAACTGTCTGAAGTCAGCTTGATTACTTATTTGCATGGACAAGAGGGGAGGCAGGTGAAGACACCTTCAGTCTTGTACAAAGGACATTTCTACCCTCTAAGTGGATTCTTAATAGCTGCAGCAGCGGGTTTTATTCGTCTTTGAGTCTGAATAGCAGGGTATCTTTTCCTCCAGGGGCTGTAATCACTGTATAGATATTTCTTCCCTACTTTTACCCCTGATGTGGACCAAAAATGGCTTATATTATTCTCCTCCCCTCCCCCATTTTATGTTCACAACAACCACATGAGATAGATTAGTCAAGAGAGAGTATGTAACTGGTCTAAAATCACCTGGTGAGCTTCCATGGCAGCCAGGAATTTGAATCTGGGTCTCCCATATCTTACTGTGGCCCTCTAACCACCATAAAGGCTTGTATCACTGATATGAACTTGACCTAGCTGTAACTGAGGGTAGGGGAGAACATTCAGGCTTTCTCCTGAGATATCTTTCTCTCTTGCTTTCCAACTAGGTTCACATAACTATATTTACATTTAATCAAATGTCAGTACAATGTAATTCAAGCTGTGAAGAAATAAGGCATCTGGGGCAAGGAGAACTTGCAAAATTTTATATCACAGCTATGATTAAGGGGCTACAGGCTGCTGAGCCAACTAAAACAACCTTTGCTGTATGCACCTTATGCCAGAAATAGCTGGCAAGGCTGCAGCATTGGCAAGGAAGTGCAGCTCTGGAGCTTCTTTTACCACTGATGTTCTCTGTTGGGAGAGTTAAAGGGCCCAGCCTATTCAAACTGTTGCTAAGCCACGAACAAAGAAAAGTTGGATGCAGAAAGCAAGGACGACTCCCCCCAAATAAAGAAGAGTAGGGAAGAATTTGATTGTCTGGAATGTGATTGATGGAATAGCTGCAGTTTTGATCTGCAGGGGACTGGTGAGAGAATGACTCTGGCTTGGGTTGTAAAATTCAGTAGCACCTTAAGTCCAAGAGCACCTTAATGCCTACCAAGATTTCCAAGGTATAACCTTTCAAGACTCCAAGCTCTGTTGGATTATACTCTTTAGAATATTTTGTGGTGGCTATGTAAACATTTAAACACAAGTGCTTATTTCTGTTGCTTTCAGAATTTATACCTGAGTGTTTTTTTCACCCCCATGGCAGCACTTGGAAGACCATCTGCTCTATAAACCAAGGCACCTTCTCCAACTAAACAAACTAAATGCTGTCATTTATGGCAGCAATTCCCAACCTGTAAGTTGTGAAGTCTTTGCAAGCTGGTCACAGACTAGCCCTCACCAGTGGCCCCTCCTGTGTCGCCTCCTGCACTTTTCTCACCTGCACAGACACAGACTCTCTCAGGCTTCCACACAGATTCCCTGTCCTAGACAGAATGAGCAGTTTCTCTCAGCACTCAGACTAAACTGCAGTTCACTTCCAAGGGGACAGCTACCACCCAGTCACAGCACACTCCATTCACTCATCCAGCCCCCTCCTCACATCAGAGGCCTGCATTCCGAACCACAGTAAACATATATTCAAAACCCTGTGCCTTTAAGATGGGATAACTACTTCTTTGTGCTGCCTGAAAGGGAAGCAGGTCCAGGGCCAGAGGAGGAAGAAAAGGCTGAAGGGGGAGGGGAGTGGGACTGCATTTTGAGCAGAAGAACAAGGGATGACGGTGGTGGTGGTGTGCTTTGCTCTCTCTTAGCTTCTCACACGCCAGGCATGAGGGGCAACTGGCTGCTGGAGTGTATGCACTTTGGCTACTTCTTGTTGAGCTCCATGTCTCATAAGGTCACCTTCAGCTGGCCAGCCATCTACTTGGGGTGATGAGTTTTCTTTTCCACCAAGGCCTCTTTGTGTTTGCTTCTGTTTCAGCTAGATGGCTGGGGAGGCAGGGTGGCATGGGCTACAGCTCCACAGAGCAGCTGCCACTCATGAAACTTCAGCAGAGGATCAGATCAAGATTTTAGTGGGCTGAGAGGAGAAATTGGTATGTGTGTGTGGGGTGTGTGTGTAGATGGCTTGTGTTTCTGCACTAGGATGAGGACAGAACGTTGGGGGGAGATGGGGAAGTGAAGAAAAGAAAGTGAAAGAAAAAAAGTGGCAAGGGAGGAAGAGAAGAGATGACATTGGCAAGTGTCATTGGTCTACCTCTGAGGTAGAACAGGGTTCTTGTGATCATAACAGAAAAGGAATGCATCTGTAAGTGTTATGGGCCATAGTTGGAGCGGCTGCCACTGCGCCAGAATGACAAGATAATTGTCAAGAGGCTATTGGAGCTGCATGCTTAGGCCTGGTACACAGCACATCCAGGATCAGCCTCATGCCTCCCTGCTCTGCTACCCAGCCCTGCATCTCAGCACAGCAGGATGTCAAATAGCACTTTGAACACATGCTCAGGGGCATGTTTTCCTTCATGTCTAGACTCCCAGGCTGATCCTGTGCAGTTCTGATAAGCCCAAAGCCATCTTTAAGACTGAGGTGAGAGACCGTAGGAAAAGAAAATGCAGTTGGAGGTTGAGGAGATACAGAAAAGGACCTTATTTACTGTTTGGCAGGATTCATATGAAGGACATCTCTAGAAACAGTTTTTAATGCCAGTGTGTTCCCAGGAACCTATAGTAAGAAGAGATTATAAGCTGTACAAACTGTACTGAATTACTGTGAGTTAGTCAGTAGGTAAAGACTGGCTGAAAAAAAAAGGCCCTGATTTATAGTGGTTGATGAAGTATGTTTACTTTTGCTTGTAGAATGCCCCCAACTATAGCTGCCATTATTAATAAGCACTGCCAAGAATCTATTAGTTCACTGTTTTTAAAAAAAGAAAAGCCTTTGAATGAAATAATAATAGGAACTGTGAAAGCAGCTGAGAAGTTAGATGTCCCTGCTTCACATTAAGGATGATTACTACCAGGGAAGGAAGCACTTCACACAGCTTGTGGAAGTGAGTACCTTGGGATGTGGTGATGGCTGCCATTTTAAGTTGCTTCAAAGGAAGATTAGAGGAAGTAATAGAGAATGTGGTCAAAGGCTAGAATGTAACCTCTGTATACATAGGTTGTACACTTTGAAATATCTCTTCCTTGGGGAAACTGTGTCCTTTGTGTGATCGTTGTGGGTTTCTAAAAAGAAAAACTAGTTTAACATAGCTACCCCTTTGCAATGGCCACTGTAGAAAATTGGGTGCTGGACAAGATGGGAGCCAAGTTCGTAGTTTGCTTAGGACAACCTACATGGGTTGTCATACCAAATAAATTTGTCCTTATGGGTCACCATGCCAAAAAGGTTGGGAACCACTGATTTATGGACATAAAACTTCCCCCTCCCAAGTGGGGTGTGTTTATCTAGTTCCCAAACATTTAAAGAGGCCATGAAGTAGGGTTGCCAACTCTGGGTCAGGAAATTTCTGGATATTTTAGGGGTAGAGCCTGGGGATGGTGGACATCTGGGGAAGGACCTCCGTGGGTTTTAATGCCATGGAGTGCACCCTCCAAAAACAGCATTTTCTCCAACCAAACTGATTCGTCATCAGAAGAATAATTGTAATTCTGGGATAGCTCCAGGCCCCACCTGGAGGTTGGCAACCCTACCTAAAGCAGTATAAGACTATGATTACTGAGGTTACTGATGTAACATATCCCACTTCTCTCTCCTCTCACTGCCGTAGCTCTTTGCTGCCTCTTTGTAAGCTGTTCCCAAGCTTCCATTACAAGCGAGGAGAGGAAACGAGCAAGTTAGCATCAAGCCGTATTGTTGAGCATGCTCACAATTGTGTGGTCAACAACCAATAGCTGCTCGCGTTTCAGCAGGAGCACAGTTTTCAATCAGAAGCAGTTCTTAAGAGAGATTTGGATTGGTTGTTCTACGAGCGGAATCGCCCTATGGGGAAGAAGCATGATGCGAATCGATTTCGCACAGCCTGCTGGAACGTGAAGGGCATGCGCACAGCGACAGGTGAAGGCACCAAAATGAAGTAAGTTGATGGAAGGGGGCTTAAGGGTGGTAGAGAGGTGTGGGGCAATACTCAGCTTATGATTTTATGTGCGCCTGGCGCGTATGAAGTGATAACACAGAAGAGTGCTTCTGAGCACGTGCAGAGTGCCTTCTGGTATTCCAGTTAACCGGCTTTGAGTATCCCTGAGCTAAAATTGGGGGTGCTGGGCTTTCAAAAGGGGGAATGTGTTCTGTGTAGGCTTAACTTAAGATCCCCAGCATCTCTCTTTAGAAACTGATCATGTGGCAGGTTGGGCTGCCAACCTCCAGGTGGTGGCTGGAGATCTGGAATTACAACTGATCTCCAGGTCGTAGAGATCAGTTCCCCTGGAACAAATGGCTTCTTTGGAGGGTGGGCTCTGGCATTCTACCCTGCTGAGGTCTCTTCCTTCCTCAAACACCACCCTCTCTAGAATTCACCCCCCAAATATCCAGGAGTTTCCCAACCTGGAGCTGGCAAAACCTAACTGGCGGGGTAGGGGCACAAGGTAGTAGGAAGACTGCGTGACATTCCTGTTGTCTGTCTGTCTTCTTTAGCCCGCTGACCAAAGTGAAACTGATCAACAAGTTGAACGAGCGTGAAGCCGAGTTGGGCGTGCAAGAGAAAGTCTCCTGGCATGCTGAGTACAGTGACAGCGCATGGGTGTTTGTGGGTGTGTGTCAAACTGAGATGGCCTTTGGATGACCAGACCCCATAGCAATTGTGGCTCATCATCTGTGTCAAAAACTCTGCTCTTTTCTTCCAGGGGGGATGCCATATGAGTTGACCGAAGGAGACATTATCTGTGTATTTTCACAGTAAGTGGAATTCCCCCTCCCCCCTCCCCAAAAGCTGGTATCTGAGAAATGCAGACCCAGCTCTGTCCTGATTCCCTCTGGACCACAGTCCTGACACGGAACATTTAATTTGATTTTTGTTGCTTACTATCCAAAGCCCCTTGTGGTTTTTAATGTTTTAGTTAGAGAGTCATGAAATACCTTAAGTATAAAATGTTTAAATGTAACAGCCATTAAAAGAATCTTTTGCTCATCTCTGTGAAATGTTTCCTCCAAGAAAGGACCTAAGATACATCTGGAAGACACACATTTTGGATCACAGGAAGAAGAGAGTTTTGCAGTAGAAATCTGGCTAGTAGTAATCAAGAATGTCTCTTTGTTGTTGATCTTTTAACCTGCTGTCCGCAGATTACCATTAAGAGCCAATTTTGGCTGGTGGAACACCCTCTGAAGTTCTGTCTCAGCATGTGATGTTAGCTTTGATGAAGGATTAGATGAATGGAGGTTAGATTTGTTAAGCATGATAATGGAGCATTCATGTACAGAGGCAGTATACCTTTGAAAGGCAGACGCTGACAAACAGCAAGAGGAGACCATCGTCATGCCCTATTTGTGAATGCTTACCGCTGTTAGAAACAGGTTGCTGGACTAGATGGATCTTTGGCCTAATCCAACAAGGCAACAGTTTTATATTAATAGTCCAAATTAAGAAATAGAATTATGTTCTTCTCGGCCACCTGCACTAGGGAACGGTATGATTTGGAGCGGCTGACTTTTGCTGAAAATACTTTCAGACTTCCTGACTTTGCTCTTCAGGTACGGGGAAATTGTGAACATCAACCTGGTACGTGATAAGAAGACGGGGAAATCCAAAGGCTTTTGCTTCATTTGTTATGAGGATCAGCGAAGCACCATTCTTGCTGTGGACAACTTCAATGGGATAAAGGTGTGGTTGGCAGGGAGAGAAAATCCAGTGTAAGGGAATCCTATACCCTGTTTGCCTACTAAGAGACCACCTCCCTCTAAGGAGGAAAGAATAGAATTGAATCGAAGTTCCAGTGGCCTATTAGACATGAAAATGTATACCAAAATAAGTTTTTGCGAGTCAAAACTCACTTCATCAGATGCTGGAAGAGGGCTTCTTGGTCTTTAAGGTGGCACTGCCATTTAATTTTGGTACAGTAAATTTACATGCTTCTGGAATTACCTCCTGGGGAGGCTTGCTGAAATGGCTGTTGTCTCTGTGGCAGTGCTCTGAGGCTTGCAGTAGAGAGGAAACAGCAATTCATGGGCCCTGTTTCCTGTTACGAAGCTATGGGACACACAAACGTTATCTCACACTGTTGCATGAATTGTTGGCCCACCTAGCTTGGTGTTGTATACTCTGAGTGGTGAAAGCTTTCTATGGCCTTTCAGGACACCTGCAACCCAAGATTCTTTACAATGTCTCCCTCTGCCATTGCAGGAACTTGCCAAGATTTATGAAGCTGGGAGGAAAAAAGGGGGGCAAAACCCTACAGGATACAAAAAATGATTCTTTATATAATATTTTCAAAATTCCAAAAGTGCAATGTGCTCATAACACTTCATACAGTGTCTTCAAAGTTTCAAAAATGCAACGTGCTCATAACACTCCATACATGATTCAATACATATTACATAAACAATCTTACAGGGTAGGATGAATTAAAGATGATACCATTTAGAGAACCAGTTCATGAAATGTTTTCCGGGAGAGAATAGCCTACATAGGCTTGAGTCTTTGTTTGAAGTCAGTTTATCCTTCTATGTTGTCATAACTTAAAGTAGAAATATCTTAGTTGTTGTTTCATTCCAGCATGGTGCAGATGTAATTGCCAGTGAGGAAACAATCGCTGGGGGGTGCTTCCTCCTGGGATAGCACACCCTAGAACGCTCTCCCCTGGAACGCTCTCAATCTCTCAATCTGAGGCCGGCTGCGAACAGATTTCGTGCCTGCTTCTTCAGGAGCTTCTGTTTCTAAACCAAAGACAGGGCTTATCAGCTATACAGCGAGCAACATTCTTCATCTTTAATTCATCCTACCCTGTAAGATTGTTTATGTAATATGTATTGAATCATGTATGGAGTGTTATGAGCACGTTGCACTTTTGAAACTTTGAAGACACTGTATGAAGTGTTATGAACACATTGCACTTTTGGAATTTTGAAAATATTATATAAAGAATCATTTTTTGTATCCTGTAGGGTTTTGCCCCCCTTTTTTCCTCCCAGTTTATTACAGGTACAGCCACCTATTTTGCACAAGATTTATGAAGCTGGCTTTAATAAGTCAGACTGTTGTTTCGTCTGGCCCAGTACTTCTATTTGGACTGGCAGTGACTTGCCATTCCTGCTACATTAAGTGTTTTTCTTCCCGGTTGGGATTGAATCAGACATTTTGCTACTGAGCTATAGGCCTCTGCTAGAGACTTTTCAATAGCACGAGTTGGTGAAATATTGCAGTAAAATGCTTGATCACAAACAGGGGAAGGGGCTGCAGCTCCATGATGGACTATCTGCTCAGCATGCAGAAGGTCCCAGGTTCAGTCTCCAGCATCCCCAGTTTAAAGAGATCATATAGAAGGTGCTGTGAAATATCTCAACCTGAGACCCTGGAGAGAAGGTGCCAGTCAGAGTAGACAATACTGACCTTCATGGACAAATGGCCTGACTCTGTATAAGCTAGTTTTATGTGCCTTTGTGAAGGCTGCTTGGCATCTTATGGGTCATTTTGCACTAAGCTTATATTTTGGGGCTCTGCTCACATCTAAGTCCAAAGAAATTGGAAGAGGCCTTTTAGCAGATGATGAATGTACTTCTCCCATAATATGACTCCATGTTGACAGATCAAAGGAAGGACAATTCGTGTGGACCATGTGGCTAACTATCGCCCTCCCAAAGACTCTGAGGATATTGATGAGATAACAAAAACGCTCCGGGAAAAAGGATGCGGTGTTAAAACACCTCCTCCCAGTTCACCTGAATCCTCAGAAGACGAGGAAGTAGAAGTGAAGAAGCACAAAAAAGGTGAATGCTCTGTGTGAGTGTGTGAGAGAGAGCGTGCGCAGGTGCACATTGTAAGTCTGTTAGAAGATTCCAAGATGTTGAGAGGGCTTCTGATTCCTAGACAGAAATAATATTACTAATAATAACAACAACACTTGATTGATATACCGCCCTTCAGGAAAAAACGCCTAGTCAGAGCGGTTTACAAAGTGTGTTATTGTTATCCTCACGACAATCACCCTGTGAGGTGGGTGGGGCTGAGAGAACTCTGAAAGAGCTGTGACTGAGCCAAGGTCACCCAGCTGGTTTCAAGCAGAGGAGTGGGGAATCAAACCTGGTTTTCCAGATTAGAGGCCTGGCACTCTTAACCACACCACCAAACTGGCATGCTGGGAAATCTGAAACTCTGTCACTGGTCTGCTGCACTGGTTTATTGAGGTTTTTGCCTACATAGGGTGAGGTGTGCTGGACTAGCGGCTGATTAGTTCTGATTACTGGGATAAGGCAGAGGAAGATGAGTTTGAATAATATTTCCTAATTTTTTTTTAAAAAAAGATTTACTTCTGTAGAAAATGTTAAATAGATGTATTTATCCTGCTTTCCAGCCAACACTTGGCTCCCAAACCAGCTTAGAGGATTCAAAATGTAATGCAAATGACAAAGTTCAATACAAACTATTCCTTGAGAAAGGGTATTGTCAGTGGGAAGCTGGGTTCAGGCAAGGCAGAGAGATGCCTCATTGCTCCCTGCCCTGCCTCTGATGGAGGCAATTGGAAGCTGGAGGGAGCAGATTATTCAGCTGGATCAGAGTACAACATGGGTAGGATGTGCTCCTTTCTGCCCTTCTGAGGGCAGTCCCTCGTTGATAGTATTTAATGGCAGTCACGACAATTTACAATTATTGGTAAAGATTCAGGTCAACGGTCTCTGCACAGTGCATGGGGCAGAACTAGCACTGATAGGCAGTGTGATACAGTGTCAGGCTGTGATCTGGGAGACCCCGGATCAAATCTCTACTGTGCTATAAACCTTGCTTCATGATCTTAGACCAGTTCCCTACACTTAGCCTAACCTACCTCACAGGGTTGTTGGTGCGAGGAGAAAGTGAAGGAGAGGAACGTGATGTACACTGCCCCGATTTACGTGAAGGAAGGATGGGGTCAAGTCGTACTAAATAAATAACAGTGCTTTGGTTCTGGAAACATTTGATGTCTGTGGATGCTGGACAGGAAATTTAGGGGGTCTGAAAGGCTAGGAAGGTTTACCGGAAGTGGGGTGAGGGCAGAGTAAGGAGCAATATGGATATCTCCAGAAAGTTTTCAAATGTTAATATATTGTCCTTCCTCAAAAGAAAAAAGCAAGAAGAAGAAAAAAGAAAAGAGAGAGCATCGGAAACGTGTGAAAGAGGAACTGCCCACACATGTACCATCTACTAAAACCAAGATCAAAGTGGAGAAGGAAGATCCAGGCTATGAACAGTATGCTAGTGCAAATCAGAAAACCCTTAGTGCATCTGGGCACAAACATGCCAACTGGGCACAAGGACAAGAATTCAAGTATGAGCGTTCGAGAGAGAGATCACGAGAGAGGTGCTGGCAGAATCACAGGGAGGGGTCACGAGAGAGGGGCCAGCAGGATCACAGAGACGGGTCACGAGAGAGGGGCCAGCAGGAACACAGAGACAGGTCACGAGAGAGGGGTCGGCAGGATCACAGAGATATGTCACAAGAGAGGGGCCGGCAGGAACATAGGGATTGGTCACGAGAGAGGGGCTGGCAGGAGCACAGAGATGGGTCACGAGAGAGGGGCTGGCAGGAGCACAGAGATGGGTCACGAGAGAGGGGCTGGCAGGAGCACAGAGATGGGTCACGAGAGAGGGGCTGGCAGGAGCACAGAGATGGGTCTCGAGAGAGGGGCCGGCAGGATCACAGAGATTGGTCACTAGAGAGGGGTTGGCAGGATCACAGAGATGTGTCACAAGAGAGGGGCCGGCAGGATCACAGAGATTGGTCACGAGAGAGGGGTCGGCAGGATCACAGAGATTGGTCACGAGAGAGGGGTCGGCAGGATCACAGAGATTGGTCACGAGAGAGGGGTCGGCAGGATCACAGAGATGTGTCACGAGAGAGGGGCCGGCAGGATCACAGAGATGTGTCACAAGAGAGGGGTTGGCAGGATCACAGAGATGTGTCACGAGAGAGGGGCTGGCAGGATCACAGAGATTGGTCACGAGAGAGGGGTCGGCAGGATCACAGAGATGGGTCACGAGAGAGGGGCTGGCAGGATCACAGAGATGGGTCTCGAGAGAGGGGCCAACCGGATCACAGAGAGGGCTCGAGAGAGAGGGGCACAGAGCGAGGCTGGCCAAATCAGAGAACATCTCGTGGTCACAGTGAGGAGAAGCATAAGAAGGTGGATGGTAGAGTCAGAGCAGCAGAAAGTGGGAGATCCCGTGAGCGATGGGAGACCAGTGACAAGCCTTCCAGGGAGAAGGAGTCTTCCAGGCGCTGCTAACCTGCTTTGTCCTTCCTCACAAGTGCAAAGAGACACAAGGGGAGGTGTACTTACTGGAGCGCCAGCTCTATGAAAGGAGCAAGCAAACACTAGCAACTGGAAAGGCTTCTGATTGAGTTGGAAATTGATTTTCTCTGCTGGTTTGTGCTGCTCTGCTTGGCGATAAGAGGCCCAAGGACTGAATCTTTCTGGTTCACTTGCCTGGACATAGGATATACGCTAGGGACCACCTTCATCTTGACACTTTGGTCAGAATGGTGTGGCTTGGCATCTTTTAAAAAACATGTTATGTACAAGCTAAGATTTCATAAATATGCTTTGAACAGTTGGGACTGCTTGTGTTGGCTTGTTTCTAAAGGCAATGGTGCATCTGAAGTTGCCATTCCTGTTGTCTGACCTCTAATGTATCCTGTAAGTCAGATAATATAAACGTTTGAGGATAAATAAGGTTTTGCTGAAGAGAGAACCTTCACTGGAGAGCAAGGAGACAGCAAAGCCAGCCTCTCTGCATTACTGGATATGTAGCTTCTGAAGCCTCAGAGCTTTGCTTGCATCAACTCTTGATACAAGTTGTGCTGGCCTATTCTCTGGAGTAACTAAGCAGATCTCTGGAGAGATGCATTTGGAGAGATGCAGATAGTTGGGTCACCCCCCAGTGAGGGAAAGAAGTTCAGCTAATACAAAAGCCAATTGGGAGCTGAGGTTGGTAGGAGTATATGACACCGGGGCTCCGGCAGTTGGGCTGCCTTTAGATTTTCTCTTCAACACAATGCAAGATTCAGGTGCCAACTCTTAACGCTCAAAATTGCCTGGGCCAGTACACATAGGAGACCACCAAGTCACTTCACAGTCTGAAATTAACTATACATGATAACCTAGTGACTTCTTCCGCGTGGCCTTTTTTTTTTTTTTTTGTAATTTATCGGACTGGATCCAGCCACTTTTCCCAGAGAATGCCGCCTAATTCTCCTCCCTGCTATAGCCCCCATCCCACACGACTTTTGTATGTGCGCGTCCCAGGATCCCCAACATAGCCGTTTTTGTTCATTCAAGGGATCTTCTTCCTTTTTCAGCTGCTGAAAAGCTGATTGGATCTACCTCTGTTTTTTGTCCTGCTTCTCAGCCTAAATTTGACTGCCAAAGAAGCTCCAGGGAACAGAAAACCTGATTTTACAAAGTTCAAACACACATTGCTTCTCTTGGAGAGGGCTTTCTTTACCAAACTAGATAGATGCTGGAGGAATGCGTGGCTACTTCTGGCCCGCTTCCCTGATGGATGCTGGGGGTGGAGGGGGGGAGTTTTTCGAAACTGAGTGTGAGCTGGTCATGATGGAACAATCTATGTGCATAGAGAGGCATTAAACACACGAAGCTGCCTTATACTGAGTCAAAACAGACAAGAGGAATCACAGTGTTTAAACAGTCAGCTGCAAGAAAAACACTGAGATAAGGGTCGCTAAACACAAAAAATAATTACAGAACAATAAAACACATTCAATATTGTGTGTGTGTGTATTCTTATAAGAAAATAATCCAACGTGCAATACATACAATCCAATCCACATACGAGTACAAATGCTACAAGATAGTCAATTAGTACTCTATCAAAGTAAATGTAACTCATCTACAATCAAATGACACTAAAACACTTCATGTTGAGTCCAAACACTCCAAACATTCTCAAAACTCCTTTAATCTTCTTCCTACTCTCTACAAGCTTCTGGATTATCACTCGTTTCGAAGTCTTCCTCAGAAGAGGAGTAAATACTTATGAACCATACAGGTATCAAAACGTAATCAGTAAGAAACAACTAAATAATAAGATGGAAAGCACCAATGAATAATTCTTCCAAGAGACCAAACTTCAAACACTTGTTCCCGTTGGTAAAGTGTTACTGGGTCAAGCAATTGGTCTGTTGAGGTTAGTATTATTTACTCTTGAGTAGCAGAGGCTCTCTGGGTCTCAAGGAGAGGTCTTTTGCATCTCCTGCCATCTCTAACTGGAGATGTCTGGGACTGTGCTGCTAGGAAGGTATATTATAGTTGTTTGAGGCCAGTCAACAACAAATGGTTGTGGAGAATCTGTTAAAATACATATTTTTTTAATATAGATGGATTAGGGGTAGAGATTAGGGAGGCTGGAAGGCTCTTTGCCTGTAATTGGCATGTGATAAACATACACTCAGCAGGTCTAGCTTTCCCTAGTGTGAAGAATACAGTTTCTGCTAAATCTCTACCTGCCATGCTAACGCTGTGTGCTTAGCTGCGGACATGTTTTGTGCGCAAAAAGTCCCAGGTTCAATGCCTGGCTTCTCCTTTTGAAGGATGTCAGCTGGCTGGTGTCAGGAAAGACTACAGCCACGGAGCCTTGTTGACAGTCGGAATAGATGGCAGGCAGTTTCGTGTGTCTGTGTAGGGAGAAATGTGATCACTCTAGGTCCTGCAGCTTCTTAAAGAAGATGCCTTAAGGGTGAACCAGTATGGTGTTGTGGTTAGACCTAGGAAGTTCAATCCCAACTCTGCCATGGAAGCTTGCCGAATGACCTTTGGCTGGTCGTTCTCAGCCTAACCTACCTCACAGAGTTGTTGTGAGGATAAACTGGAGGAGAGATGATGTAAGCCACATTGGGTCCCACTGGGGAGACAAGTGGGGTATAAATGAAACAGAAGAGCGAGATTTGGGTCCTGCAGCACCTTAAAGACCCACTAGATTTCCACGATACGAGCTTTTGAGAGACAAAGCTCATATGCAGGAAATCTAGTGGGTCTTTAAGGTGCTACGGATCCGAATCTTGCTCTTCTACGGCAGGCCAGCTAACCATTTAAAACTAAATAAATAGAACACCCTTGCTTCTTCAGAGTGGGTTTGTGTTTGGCAGTAATGCCTCTCCCTGATTCTGCTCCTGTCTGTCTATTCCACTTTTATCCCTTCCTTCCTCCAAGGAACACAGGGAAGCATCCACTGTTCTCTCTCATTTCATCCTACCCAGCACCTCCCTGTGATGCAGCTGATAAAGGAAGAAGGATTTCCTGCAGAGAAATTATGGATTACTTGCCCGTTTATTATAGGATGTGAGGGGATAATAGGCTCAATAGGCAGAAATTTGATAAGATTTTTTGCCTATACCCCATGCATTTTGAGGGGGTTTTTTAGTGTTGAAAAGCCGTGTTTGGGAAATTACCTAATTAGTTTCTTCCTACTGTGCAGCAGGTAAAGCTTCAGAGAACACGCCTGGAAAAGAATTAACCCATTTGATGGGGGTTCAGTATCTACCTGGCATCTGTGTTTGCCGCTGCAACCCCTATGGCTTGCATGATGCCTTTGACACATGCCATTCAAATTTTTCTGCTGCAGACATTTAAGGGCACAAAGAAGTTCTATCACTGCCATCTGCTGGTCATGGAGCTAAGCCGCCTTCCAAGGACTACTTCCACACTGTCCCCTTGTCCTCAAAAAACCCTGCAAGACCTAATATAACCCTGCTCCATTTCTCCTTTCAGCAAAAATACGAACTGTCAAGCTTATGCAATTTATAACAGAAAGGTGTTCCCTCTCTCTCTTATGTTTGGGACAGTTTTTTCCTCCAGCTGGAGAGAAAAGCCTGGAACTTGAAATATGTTATTTACTCCCAAAGGCAAGAAGAATCTGAAGGACTAGAGTGGTAGGTTGGGCAGTACCATCAACAAGCAACCCTCCAGACAGACCTGCAACTTCTTCTGCCCACCTGCTCAGGAGGAAAGAGCCTGGAACTAGAACATGGTAGTCAGCAGCTATCCAGAGCCAAAGGAGGCATCAACACAACCACATCTCCATTCATCTTGTATTTTGTGGTGGTTTTAATAAGGGCAGTCAACTGATTAAAGAAGTCTTCTCTGCTAAACTGATTAAACCTCCACCTGAGGCAAAAAAGATGTGACTTGTTTTTAAATGGCACATGCTTTTTAGCTAGCATCCTCTTTGAAGAGGCATCTCTTCTTTCACGTACATTAGGGGATGCCTCTTCTAACATGGCATTTGCCCTCTGCCATTTTTATAAGCTCTTTAAAAACTCTGCAAAATTAAAATCTGCTGCAAAATTAAAGACACCTTTTAAAGCTGATTAAGCTAATCAATAAACAGGCTGAATATGTCTGCTCTCGTTCAGTTTTAAGGGAGGGACTCTGGCTCAGCTCCACATGCAAAAGACTTCAGGTTCCCATTGAGACATCTCCTGTAAGAATTTCAGGCAGCAGCTCATGGCCTCAGCCTAAGACTCTGGAGAATCGCTGCCATTCAGAGTAGATGGCGTCGAGGTAGATGGATTAATGGTCTGATTCGCTTCAGCTTCCTGTGTCCAACAGCATCGTGATTAGGGCTCAGCTGAATTCTTACATTTCTTCCCATGGAAAGAGGTCGAGGAGGGGGACAGAATTCCAGGGGGGCATGTGTAGCAGCTTCTCTGAATATTTCAGTTTTCGTTGTTAAATAAAGTCTCTAGCTCTTTCCATTGTGAAGATATATCCTTCTCCCAGGGTTGCCAACCATATGTTGGGAAATTCCTGGAGATTTGTGGGAGGACCCTGGGGAAGTACAAGGGAGGAACCTCATCAGGGTACAATGCCATGGAGTCCATCCTCCAATGCAGCCATTTTCTCCAGGGAAACTGTTGCCTGTAGTTGGAACCCTGGGAGATCGCCAGGCCGCACCTGGAGGTCGGCAACCCTAATTATTGAATTACGAGGTGCTGATTTTATATAAGCATATACGTATAAGTAAATCCTGCCTGCACAGCTACATGAGCAAATATCTATAATAAACTGAATACGTTTATGTAAAATCCCCCCCCCCCGGCCTTCCCTGCAAAAACGGGAGGCTCTGCCGTTCCTGCCCCGGCCACGCCTCTCAACCTTGCAGAATTCGAGGGAGGGGTAGTTGCGAGGAGAGTGGCGTCACGTGGGCTGCATAGGCGGGGACTTACCTTCCCCGCTCGCTCATTGGCTACATTGGTCGCCCCTCCGGCCGGCCTCCCGAAACACTGATTGGTTTGCCCAGTCAGAAGCTGCGCGCAGCGATCGCGCGGCGGCAAGCGTTCGCCTTTTCCTTTCTGTTTGGCCTTTGCCGGCTACCGTCCGGTCCGTCCGAACCGGCCTCTTCTGCAGAGGGGAGGGGGAAAGAAGAACACGGCGCGCGGGAGAGCGAGGCTGCTGCCGACGGAAGGGGGAGACCCCGCCGGCTCCCTCCTCCTCCCCCTCTGCCGCCATGTCGGCGCTGAGCTGGAAGCCATTCGTGTATGGAGGGCTGGCTTCGCTCGTGGCCGAGTTCGGTGGGTGAGAAGAGGGGGAAGCGAGCAAGGCCGCGCGCGCGCGCGCCCCTCGCCCCGCCCCCTGCCGTTACCGGGCAACACGCCACGCCCCTTCCCCGGTCCCTAGCAACGGAGTCCGATCCTTCCTCCGGCTCCGCTTGCTCTCTCGCAGGTCCTTTGTTCAATGCTGTTTAATCCCCTTTAAGGAGGTCGGGGGAGGTAGGTGCCCCCCTCCATTTTGTTCTCCGAACAACCCTGCAAGGTTAAGTTAGAGAGCTGCTGTAGCATAGCGGTTAAGGGGTTGAGCTCCGAATCAGCACTCTGCCGGTTCGAATCCCACTGCAGCCATGAGCTCAGTAGGTCGTTTTGGGTAAGCCCCTTTTCTCAGTCCCAGTGATAGCACTGACTTTGACTGGGACACTAATCTGTATAGAAATATAGACATTTATTGTTATTATTAGGCTGTGAAGAATTGCCCTGCGATCGCCCAGTCAGTCTCATGGCAAGCGGGGCTTTGGTTAAGGTTGCCAGCCTCCAGGTCTTGGCTGGAGATCTCCTGGAATTACCACTGATCTCCAAGCTCCAGAGATCAGTTCCCCGGGATACAAAGCTTCTTTGGAGGGTGGACTCTGGCATTATACCCTGCTGCATTTCCTCCCCTCCCCAAATCCTGCCCTTTCCTGGCTCCATCCTTGAAATCTCCAGGAATTTCCCAACCTGGAGTTGGCACCCCTATTAGGACTGTGTCTGTATCTCAACTGCCACAACACAGAGCTTCTGGTAGGCAGAAAGTTCTGTTTTTATTTTGGTATAAAAGGAAGCAGGGGGAGGGAGTTCTCCCCTTCCAGTATTTGGGAGCTGGTGAGCTAAATTAAGGGCAAAATTACCTGCATGTCTGTGGACTTGTTGGTGTTCTGATATGAGCAACATTGGGATTCGTTGTCAGCGATTCTCTCTTCTTCTGTTTTTATCTTCACAACCCTGTTAGGTGGTTTAGGCAGAGAGAGAGGGTGATTGACCTGATGAACTGCAGTGAAGTTTGAACCTGGTATATCATTCTAACCATTACAGCAGGATTTGAGTCCAGTGGCAACTTAGAGACCAACAAGAAGCTAATAACTACAAATGCTGATTTATGTTCTAATCAAGCTGCATCGTACCTTTAGAACCTGATTCCTTTCTTTGCATCACCCCACCCTCCTCCTGGCTGGGATATAAAGACTCAGGGATCTCTATTCATACATGTATCTGAAAAAGGGAGTCCTGATGCTTGAAAGCTCATATCCTGAAAATCTTGTTGATCTCCAAGGTGTCACATGGCCACCTACCATTAGTTTAAACTGGCTTATGGTTCAAATCCTGCTTATCAGTGAAGCTCATTGAGTAACCTTGATCCAGTCATTCTGTCTCAATCTTGTAGGGTTTCAGGAGGCTGAAATAAAAGAACCATGGAGGGTGGACTAAAAATGTAATACAGCCTGATGACCAATTAAGGTGTTCCTCATAGGCCCTGCTGTGTATGCCTCCTCGCTTCAGAAATCAGGTGGGGCTACTAGGGATAGCTAGTGGCACCACTCTGTAATGGCACCTCATCTCTGAAAGTCCTTTAATAGCATTTGATCATCTTTTCATAGCAATTCGTATTGTGCATGCTCTGACCTGAATGACCTTGGCTAGCCTGATTTAATCAGATTTCGGAAGCTAAGCATGATGTGCCCTGATTAGTACTTGGATGGGAGACCAGCAAGGAAGTCCAGCGCTTTTAAACAGAGCAGGCAATGGCAAACCACCTCTCAATGTTTCTTGCACTGAAAACCATACAGGGTTGCCAGAAGTCACCTGTGACTTGACAGTATTTTCCACTGCCACTAGGTCATGCCCAGTGTGTTACATTTTAGATGCCAGACCACATGCCTCCCATTTGAAATGGAAAACATCCTGATTCACAATTACTGTACTGTAGTGGCTAAAAAACTATGCTGTCAAGATGGCAAAGGGCAACTGCTGTCACGGCAACTTAAAAAAATTCTCATGTAACACTTCTGTGGAATTGCTTACTTTAGACAGTGTGTGTTGTAGGTGAGGCTTTTCCTGTGCCAGTTCAAATGAGACATTTTACAGCAGTGGGATCAGTTGTGGTTATGCCACTTGCATGCAAGGCACCCATTTTTGAAAGTTGTCAGCTTGCCCGTACTTCAAAGTAAAACAAGGCTCCCAAAGACAGGCCAAAATGTGCCTAGTGTAGTTCCATCTCTGACACTGCAGATTTGGATGTGGCCAGCACCTAAATAGAAGACTCTTGGGGAATCTCATTGGCACCACCAGAGCTCCTGGGAGGAATCTGAGATACAGATGGAACAAATCCATTTTTAATGCATCAGTTTGAGTGGCTTGCATTAGCACAAGCCATTCTTGTAGGAAGAAAAGAAAACACATTAGTTTGTTTGCATCTGCTGTAATCCATGTATTTCTGTGGTTGGTGTGGGTTAGATTTCTGCTTTGTTTTTGAGTGCTTGCTAGAGTTCTAGCCTGCTTCTTGACCAACCAGTCCTTCACAGTAGCATACAGGTTTAACTCCTTACCCACTTCCCTGTATCTTTGCCCTTATTGTAAGTGTCCCTCTTCTGTACCAGACCATTCTTCTCCCATCATTTTGTAACAAAATAAAGAAAACTCGCTCTATTGTTCCCTTGGCTCCATAGCCTGGTCTTTAACATAGTTGCATCGCATGCAGCCAGTGCGCATAAGAATTACACATTGGCAAGTGCTTGAGGACTGATGTTTCCATTAACTATGGGGAGGGGCTGTGGCTCAGTGGTGGAGCATCCCTGGCATCTCCAGTTAAACAGATCGGGTGATGTGAAAGACCTCTGAGACCTGGGAGAGCCACTGCCAGCCACTGCAGTACTGAGCCTGATGGACCAAAGGTCTGTTTCAGTATAAGGCAGCTTTACATGTTCAACTACACAGCTCGTTTAACTTCCCAGGAAACAAAGCATAAAGGAAACGGGTGTTGTCCTGTTGAATGTAGTCACCCAATCACCCAGTTTCATGGCCGCAACTGCATTGTTTGAGCTGTGGCATCTTTTCTTTTATAGGGACTTTCCCCGTGGATCTCACCAAAACACGACTTCAGGTTCAAGGCCAAAGCATCGATGCCCGTTTCCGAGAGATCAAATACAGGGGCATGTTCCATGCCTTGTTTTGCATCTACAAGGAGGAAGGCGTGCTAGCACTCTACTCTGGGTAAAGTCTTCTACGCACATAGAATCATAGAATCATAGAGTTGGAAGGGGCCATACAGACCATCTAGTCCAACCCTCTGCCCAGTGCAGGATCAGCCTAAAGCATCTCTGACAAGTATTCATCCAGCCTCTTCTTGAAAACTGCCAGTGAGGGGGAGCTCACCACCTCCCCAGGCAGCTGATTCCACTTTTGAACTACTCTGACCGTGAAAAAGTTTTTCCTAATATCCCGTCGGTACCTTTGTGCATGTAGTTTTAGCCCATTGCTTCGCGTCCTACCCTCTGCTGCCAACTGGAACAGCTCCCTGCTCTCCTCCAAATGACAGCCTTTCAAATATTTAAAGAGAGCAATCATGTCCCCCCTCAACCTCCTCTTCTCCAAACTAAACATTCCCAAGGCCCTCAGCCTTTCCTCGTAGGGCTCAGTCTCCAGACCCCTGATCATCCTCGTCACTCTCTGCACATAGCTTCTTCCCTGCCAGTCACCCCACAACATTTGTTGTTTTCCAAACCTTTTAGTTGAGGTTTAGAGCCTATATGTACTAAGATTTAAAACTAACTGAGATATGGGTGGGAGCAGCAGTGCTGTTACTCTGTTGAATAATCTTTCCTACTCCCCTACTGCAGGATCGCTCCAGCCTTGCTAAGACAAGCATCTTATGGTACCATAAAGATTGGCATATATCAGAGCTTGAAGCGGCTGTTTGTGGATCGTTTGGAAGGTTGGTGCTTTGGGATGGTATGAGTCTTTAAAAAATGTAATCAGTACTATATATATTAATGGTACTACAGAAATAATTGCTATTCAGCTGGTTGCCTCTCATGCGTTGCTTGGGCTTTCTTCTTTTATGCCTCTGACTCCTGAATCCCCAATGTGGAGACACAGTTCAAGACCAGGGGCGGCACCAGGGTTTCTGGTGCCCACGGCTGCCCCTACGTGCGCGTGCACATAGTGTGCATGCGGGCTCCCCCCCCCAGACTGCGTGATGACATCACTGTCTGATGATGTCATCACGCAGCAAGCCGGCACCATTGGCTGGTGGGTGGTTGGGACGGCACGCAGAGGCTACCTGTGCTCCCAGTTGGGCGTGGCGGGTGGCTGGGGAGGTTCTGCATGCCACCCCGGACACCTGCTGTGCCTGGCCTGCGGCTGCTGCGCCCAACCGGGGGCATGTGGTGGCGGTGGCACGGGGCTGGCCGGCTGCAGCAGCTGTGGGCCAGGCACGCCAGCTCCGTGCCAGGCATGCCAGCTCCATGGCGCATGTCTCCGCCCCCTTCAGTGCCTCAGTGCCCGCGGCGCCCACCTCACCGTCTCAATGGTGGTGCTGGCCCTGTTCAAGACACTGGGAACTTACATCCAAAGATGCCATAGAGAATAATTTTTTAATCTATGTTTCTGTTTACTTACTGTCTCTGTGCCAATGTGCAACATCTCTGGGTGTAATTTCTCTTTTGATAAGATTCAGGCCAAAGATAGAATTTCCACTCTATCAGTAAGATGTGGGGTTGGGCGTATTGGTGATGGGAACTCAAGTAAACATACAAGGAAATTTCCTATGACACATGCTCTTTTCCAGACAAAACTGGAAGTATGGGGAAAATGCTCATTCTCATAACTGGGTATGTTGGTACAATCAGGAAAGCTCTGGTATTTGCTCAAGCAGCTTGCTGCTATATAGCTTCCTCTTGATCCATTTCTGGCAAGCTCTGCAGTGCCTCTGCGCATTGGAACTGAATCCCAAAGCAGCTCAGGTCTCTAGCTTTCCTTTGTAGAAACTTGCAGCTTGATGCTGTTGCTCTTAAGCGCCCATTAGTTATGCTGCTGCTCTCACATTACAGATGGAAAACACAGACTGAGGAAGAACTACCTCTAAAATCTACAATAGTCAACCATCATTCCTGAATTAGAATCCAACAAGTGCTCCTCCCAGCTTTCCACTCCCCAGCACAGTTCCCTCTGTCTACACCTGTGTAACGAGTGCTGTGTTGTGGTCTTTGTGCTTTCTGGGTACTATGTCCTAAATGTTTGTTTCCCTGCAGGCCCAGGGTAGCCAGTGACCCGGTCTCCTTTGGAGAGTGCTGCGGTCAGTACCACTGCCCTTCCCCAGCATAACTGCTCTAACTCTTGGTCTTTCTGTTCTGAACTAATAATCTAATCTATTCTGCTGGGTTTTTTCTCCCCTGTCTTGGGATGGCTGTTCCAGGTGCCAATAGAACCCCCACTACCAAAGTTCTTTTGAATGTGGAAGCCACAAAAGGTCTGTGAACATTGGGACTGGGTGGCATTCCTTTAGAGGGAGATAACTACACTGAAGAGAAAGTTCCCCTTGCTGTAGTTTGTTAAACTGCAAAAGGGTTTTGATTAGAATCCAGTAATTGCTCAATGCTGTCCCTGATGCAATAGGCACAGGAGAGAAGAGTATAGAAAATTGGAGCAGTTGGTCTTTATACAGTAGCATATCTTCGTCTTCCGTTTTCCCTCCCGAAATCTACTCTGATGCTCTCTTCAAGCACACAGTCTTGGTTTCTAAGTCCACCCCAAATATCTTCTTCCTCATTGCAGATGAAACGTTACTGATCAATGTAATCTGTGGGGTGGTGTCAGGGGTGATCTCCTCTACGCTGGCAAATCCAACAGATGTGCTGAAGGTAAGAGGGGCTTCCTGAATGAAATACCTGCTGCTTCCTTGGTGGTGTTTTCCCAGTGTGACCTACAGATATTACATCATCATATTCCCCAAACCTCTAGTTCGGCTATAGTTGCTCTTCCTCATGTGTCATAATCTTCATCCCTAAGAAAAGACCACCAAGTGGGAAAAGAGAGACAGAATGTAACATTGCTCAGTTGTTGTGTTGGTGTAATTCAGCTAATTCATGTAATGGTTTGTGCATGTGTGTTTGTGGCAAGTGACAATAAAAGGTGTAAGACAGCAGAGTAAGCTTATCCACCACCCTGTGTATATTTTTTAATTAGCTAAGCAGCATCTGCTGCCACTGGGGGGAACTATTTATTATAATTTTGTATAAAACGGGATGATTTTATAATGTTTTAATGTGTTTTTATGAAAATTGTATTTAATTACGTATTGTGTCTTAAATGATGTGATCTGCCCCTGAGCCTGCTTGCAGGGAAGGATGGAATAGAAGCCTAACAAAATAAATAAATAAATCCTCCCTGACCAGGTTGGAAATATGTGCACTTAGTCTGTTGGTCTCCCAGGGCATGATTTTGGGTCATAGTTGATACTCTAAATTTTCAAGAACTTTGCTAGATAAATCACCTACAGCTATCTCCCTCTCGTTGCACTTTTAGATCCGAATGCAGGCTCAGGGCAGCCTTTTCCAAGGTGGAATGATTCACAGCTTCATTGACATCTACCAGCAGGAAGGCACACGGGGGCTTTGGAGGGTGAGTGCTACCTCGGGCATGCTCTGTTTCCCCCCACCTTGCTCTCTGAATATATGCATCTCACCTGTCTGTCCAGTACAGTTTTTTTTTAGGAGAGTTGAAACCCTTTCAGAAGAGCTCTTTGAGAGTAATAGGAGATGCTTCAGTTTAATTCCAGAGTCTACACAAATACCCATGTTCTTTTGGGATGCTGCCAAAACCAACATGATCTTCTGTGCTGCCGAGAGAGTTGGCCAGTATTACTAACTGACCCAAATGCCCACTTGTTTAAAGATTCCTTCTGCGTCTGACTGTGTTAAGGCTGCCTCCATTCTAGATGTTCCCTTAGAGTGAGAGAATGTGTGGCTGTATGCCATACAACTGATGAATAGTTTTGTTTACTTCTTTGTTTATATCCTGCCTTATCTGTCTGGACTTCAGGCGGCTAGGAAAACAGCAAGTTGCAAAAACATTGGGGGGAAACCCAATAAATCAGCAAGATAAAAACAGCGTGGCTAGATCTGCCAAACCAATTTGTCCTCCACCAAATGCCCTTTGAAAACAAAACCATTCTACACACCTCTCTGAAGGCAGAAAGTAAAGATGCCTTTCACACTCACTCCGATTAGCTATTTTAAACGAGTTCTCCTGCCACTGATAAAGCCTGTGACTTGACTCTTGCCAGACAGGCGGTTCTGAGAGCTGTAGTCCTGAGCCGAATGGTTTTGGGAAGTGATTGCTACTATCCTGGGTTTAAGGAACTACAGTATATACTCAGATGTAAGACTAGTCCCCCGCCCCCAGGAATGCCATTTAAAAGGGGATGGGACAGGGAGGTCATCTTATATTTGCATACAAATTACATTCATGTCTAATAATAATTTTTGTGTATGTAAATCATTTTAAGGGGTCGTTTTTCTTTCAAGTAAAAGTTCTGGCTGATATGCTTTGGTCTGTCTGTGCTTCTGTTCACAGCTGTGTTTAATGAAAGGCTGTGTTATGCACTACAGTTTTGTAGGAACAGAGAAAATCGCTGCAGGTGTGAAGTTCAGCATTCTGAGAATCTGTTTTCATTTTATTAAAAAATAAGTTTTTAGCCTTGATAACTATGAAGATGTCAGCTCAGCAGTTACTATTTCTGTTCTTTAGAGAGAATGGAGGAAAGGACAGCAAAGAGAGGATAATGCAAGTCTCTCGGGTAGGTGCTTCTCGTTCAGGCAGATAAGTCCCCAATGGTTTGGGAGTGCTGTTTTTGTCCTAGCGGAAGTGAAATCTGGGGCTCTAGACAGACATCACAAGTGTTTGTTTGGAGTACAAACCTGGTTTACTGTCAGGCTCACATGCTTTCCCTCACATGTAGAATTGACACTTAAGACTTCCTGCTTTTGGAAGTCTTCATTCTAAAGTTCCATTTGTTGTTGAAACACCTACATTTGGCCCTCTAATATTCATGTTCAGGTGACACAGCAAATTGAATGTAGCCTGGGTCTACAGCAGATGCTGGCTGGTGCGTCCAATTAGGTTGCTGTTGCTGCCTTAGCTACCAACTTCCTTTGCAAATATTAATAGTGTCCAAAATGGTACTGGCAAAGCAGGAGGGAAGATGGGTTGAAGGATACAGGAAAAGGTACCAAGGAAGGAATTTGGGACTTACTGTTTATAATAATTTGTTCTCACATTTGTATCTTACCCATCCTCTAAAGTGCTCATGGCAGCATATGTGGGATTTCCCCATGTATACCTCACAGCAGTCCTGTAAAGTAGTTGGAGTTGATACTGTGTCTGCTGAAGGTTCAATAGGTTTTCTGAATGAGAAGGATATTTAGTGGTATTTAGATTATTGCTCACACTTCAATAAGTGTGCTTATGAGGCTCACTGTACCGCTGGCATTGCAATGGAGTTACCTTTGGAACTCCTAAATAACTGAACAGCTTCAAGGGTCTTTCCCTAAGTTCCTGTGTTCATAATTTGATCAATATCTAAATATGCCTAACTTAAGTCGCACAGGATGGACATATACCTGTTTACTTTAGAGGTTGTCCTTGACAAAAAACCCACATTTACTTTTAAAAGTTTTTTTTTTCTCTCCTAGTGGAAGATAAATAGGGAAGGGGGGAGTCCGTTGCTCCCAAGCATTGCCCAAGTACTAACTATCAACATTATGGAAATGCTAGTAGCCATCCTGGCTGGATACTGTAAAACAACCAGCTCAATAGAATCTGAAACCTAGAAGTTGACACAAAGACTTGGAGGTGCAAGAGGCTAAATTGTAACATCCTGGAGATTCCAGGAAATAATTATT
The DNA here is from genome assembly GCF_028583425.1 of Eublepharis macularius. Classification (NCBI taxonomy): domain Eukaryota; kingdom Metazoa; phylum Chordata; class Lepidosauria; order Squamata; family Eublepharidae; genus Eublepharis; species Eublepharis macularius. Next base: position 23,479,720 of record NC_072802.1, read on the forward strand.
TGATCCACAATTGTCAAAGAAGGGACAGAGTCCATTGTCACAGTGAGAGAGGGGTCCATTTTTGCAAGTCCATTTTGGCTGATTCCATCTGCAGGAGGGAGTTCTCACATCTGAGCTCCATTTTAATGGCCGCCAGTGCCTCTAGGGCACACAAAGGGCTTGCTTCGTGCCCAAAGACTTCAAGGTAGTGGGAAGCTTTTAGAACTCTGTAACTTATAAGTTAAAGAGCCTGCCTTAGAACAAGATCAGCGAGGGAATGTACAGAGGCAAGGACAGGGGAATTGTGTGTTTGCACTTTTCTTTTGTGTTCCTTGCTCAACCCATTGCTGTGCAGAGAGTACATGTGTGGACTTTTTATTTTTATTTATGTTTATTTATTTATTTATTTATTTGTCATTTATAGTCTGCCTTTCTCACTGAGACTCAAGGCGGATTACACAGTATGAGCTTAGTACAATCAATATCAAGTACATTTCCATATAGTATCAAGGACATTTCCATAAACAATACCATAGGGTAAATATAAACAAGTTTACAAAGACGTACCATTAGCAAGGATCCAATACAGAGTAGAAGAAATGCTGACACAGAACATAATGAATTCTAGAACTGACGTTAGACAACATGAAGCTGAAACAGAATATAATTAGTTCTAGGATTAACATTTGACAACATGAAGCACGGTAATGCACAGGAGTACATATTTAAAGCAGCAGATAGTATATAAGGCAATATGGTGAACTCTATGGTCCCTAACTCATTAGTGAAGCATCTGAGACCCCCTCCCTACAATAGAGCCCTCCTATCTGAGTAAAAAGCCTTTTTGAATAATTCTGTTTTGCATTGTTACATATTCATTATTTTAGATGTTGGTAGTAGTTTTCCATACCATATTGACATCTACTGTTCTAACATGCTATTTGAAATGAATGCCAGAGAAAGGAGGTGGTCAGTTGCTAAATTGCCATTTCCCCAGCAGTGCGCAAGTGTGGCAAGCCATCCTCATGGTAACAAGACCTTGGGTAGTAGCAGATGCAGACACTTAGTGGAGTCTTGAAATGGCAACATGCTAGGAACGTACTGGCCCTCTAGGGTGGTTCCTAAAATGATCAGTTGATGGCAGCGTACCAAAGGAGTAGAGAGAGAGAGAGAGAGAGAAAGAACTCCTCCAACGGTTGGGAGAGCCAGGAGAGTGGTGCATTGCCAGACTGGGATGCTTGCTGGCATCTAGTTGCCTTGGTGTAGGGTTGCTAGCTTCCAGGTGGTGGCTGGAGATCTCCCAGAATTACAGCTGATCCCAAGGTGACTGAAATGAGCTCCCCTGGAGCATATGACTGCTTTGGAGGGTGCACTCTACGGCATTATACTCCGCTGAGGTCCCTCTCCCAAACCCCACCCTCTCCAGGCTCCATCCCCAAACTTACGAATTTCCCAACCCAGAACTGGCAACACTACCTTGGAGGGCAGAATGGAGTGGCTTATAGGTCAGCGGGGCTGTTCCACCACACATGAAAATGTGAATTATGTGCTCATAAGTGAGGTACTTTAGGTTAGATATGGATTATTTAATAGATGCAGTTCTCTGAGCACAAATTTTGACTCCTTTTTTCTAAGCTCAGGCTAACTAGACGTATAAGGCAAGCGAGGTATGGCATAGAGCAGAGAAGTTGTTTACTGGGCAGAGAACCTCCACATCATCACTGCAGAAATTCCCTTTAGGTTATTTTTTGAGCCTGCTAATTTTCAGGATTTTCTACATAGCAAGATCAGGAAACTGCAAAAAGAAAAAATATTTTGTGGTAGGGTTGAATTCCAAGGATTCTAGACTTTGCTGCTTCCCGTACACTGCAGATAACTGTTACCAAACCTTCCTAAATTCCAGCTGTATTCCTTTTGGGAAAGAGGAAGTCTGATAGATAACTTTGAGGCTTCATAAATGACATTTGTTCATATAGTATCTTTAGAAGAAAACTCATTCTGCTACCTTATTAACAGGCTTAAATAGCTGTTTGGCCCTGGGGATAAATTTCTGAAGGATGTTGATTTGCTGATTTTCTTGTGTGGATTCAGTAGATTCTTCAGAACCTGGTGGAACCAATTGGAGGTGATAGGTGCAGACCAGTTGGGTTTGTGGAACTTAATTGAGATAATAGAATTGTGGGTATTTAGGAATCTGCATGACTTTAAACTGAGGAATATCAAATACGAGCTTCTTCTCTCCACCCGTTCCTTTCCCTAGACTTTGACATATTCAATCAAAATTAACACACCAATTCTTAGGGGGAATTGCAAGGAAAAATGAAAATAAATACAAGCAAAGCAACACAACACATTGCAGTGTATTTCTGTTTGCAGAATTAAAGATATGGGGTGGGTGGTGGGGAGGCAAAGAAAGCCATTTTTAACTCTAGAAAGAACCAGATTCCGAGCGTAGACGTAAAGTCCGATGGGCTTTTGTCACCCAGAAGGACTGTGCAATCCGCTAGCCTCAAGGTAGCTAGGAGTGATGATGAAAGGGAGTAACAAAACAGAGAATGGGCATTGTAACTTTCTGTCTCTTGACAGGGTGTGGTCCCTACTGCTCAGCGTGCCGCCATCGTGGTTGGAGTAGAGCTGCCAGTCTATGACATCACCAAGAAACACTTAATCCTTTCAGGGTTTGTGGGGGACACAGTCCTTACCCATTTTATGTGAGTATTTCCCAGTTCTGTATATGGTTCTCAACTTCCATAGACTTTAGGGAGGAGCAGGCAATTTTCCTGAAGGAGCGAATTGGCTACTACTGCGGGGCTGTGAGAATGGCCTTTGGAAGAGCAATTCTTTCTGCTGACTGCTTGTGGGCAGATAGTTTGCCGGTCGGACGGGGAAGAGACAGAGCTTTAGAATGGCCCTTATGTTAAGGGCTGGAGATGCATCTGGTAAATTAAAAATCAGGTCCGGTAGCACCTTAAAGCTTTGAGAGTCAAAGCTCCCTTCGTCTGATGAAGTGAGCTTTGGCTCTCAAAAGCTCACACCCTGGAAATCTTGATGGCCTCTAAGGTGCTACTGGACCTGAATCTTGTTCTTCTACTCCAGAACAACACGGCTGCCTGCCTGAAACAATCTGGTAGATAAAGGGATTGATACAGTGATTTTGTTCTATGTCACCGTTACACAGCTCAAATAATCTTGTTCCTTAGTATAGCAAGAGAACACATTTGGGGATCTGAAAATGGCTGCAAATGCACACTGTGGGAGGTCCTTAAATAGACTGGGCAGTCTTTTTGTAGAATGGGGCCCACTGCTTATACACAATCATCCAGATCAGGTAACCAGCAACATGATTGATGGAGTTACCGGAACTGGTCTCCTTGCAATAAAATGATTTGTGGGGGAATTAGCTAGCAAGGAGAATGGCTATGCAAGAGGCCAATAACCGCAGGGATCTGTCACCGGTTTCTACCAGGTCCCTTCCCAAAGTAGCAAACGAGGCTGGTTCTTAAAGTTCAACAATAACTTTTATTAAGAACAAAATGACATGCACATACACGCAGGATTACGGAGTAAAAATAATTACACACACACACAGAGTCCTAAGAAGCTTAGTCAGAAATTGGGAATAGAGAAAGAGGGAGCAAATATATCTACCTATCCTGAAGAGGGGTCCAGTCCACGGGAGAAGAGAGTAGCTTCGAATGGCCAGCGTCCTCAGCCAAGAGAGCAAGAGGCTTGGGTAAACCTCAAGGGAACAGCGCTTGTGGATCCGTAAATGTGTACAATTTGAATGAGGCCAGGGCTCTGCCTTTATAGGTAAAATGTGCCCTGAAGTGGAAGAGCCCACCTAGCGGTTACGACAAAGACTCCAGCGGTCAGTTCCTGGATTGGACAAAAGGTTTGAGTACCTTGATTGGCAGCTGCTGGGGTGTCTGAAAGCAAATGCAAAACATGTTCTAGTGCCGTACAAAAGGGATAGTTTGTTAGTGAATTCCACCGGAGCTGAGTTGATGGTTTTTAGGTGGGGACTGTACTTTCCCAGGAACAACTATATATACTTATGAATGTCATTTGATTAGCTCCTCAATCAAGGACAGGAGATCTCATCATGGAAGAAGGGAAAGGAATGTGTTAAGTGGGGATGACTCTGCGAGACCTTTGTTGCACTGGGCACCCTTGGGGCTGGAGGGACAGTAAATCCAATAGTCTCTTAATCACTCCGCATTCCTGTGCAGCATTCCATGCATGCCAAGTTCTCCCGGGCGGGACTCAGCAACTGTTAAGAGGCTCTCTAGTGGCAATACAGCAGCCATTTTAACTCCAGAGGCCTGGACATCTTTAATACCACAAGCAGCCATATCCAGAACTGCTTATTAAAATGGCGGAGGCTGGGCCGACCACTTACAATGGAAGCAGTATTTTGAAAAGACAGATGTATCAGTGCAAACCTCTTTGGTTGCACTACCATATGCAACTGCTGACTGGAAAACATCTGTCAGTTATATTTATGACATCGTTTTCTCCACACACACACACACCAACTTCCTTGAACTCTAAGCTAGACAACTGCAAACCAGAATAACCATTAGATCCAGAGATTTCTAATTACTACAACTGAGCATTTTCTCACTCAAATTAACTGACAAGGCCTTTTTGGTTTTGATTTGTTACGCCCGTCCTGACCAGTCAGCCCCTCAGACATACACACAAACAATTTGATTGCAACATATTCTCTCCTGTGACTGCTATGCAGACGGTCAAATGTTTAGTTAGCCTGAGTTGGGAAAGAAAACAGGCAACGTTTGGGCCAACATAGACATGAAATGGAGATCCTCTTACATTTATGTGAGCTTGCTGTTCATATGTGAAGAAAGCAGGAAGTGTCTTTTTGTTTTAAAGCCATTTACATGGGTTTGGAGAGATAAAACCTCTTCCCTTCTGGAATCGACCTTACTATACTTGGGTGCTTTCAGCATCTTTTCTTCAGCCTGGCTGTGCTCCGCCTTCATCAGGATCTCCCTGTTTTTACTCTTTGTGGCCACCCACCTGCTTTCTTGGGTTGCCTCTGCCTGCTGAGCAGGTGAGGAGAGACCCGGAGTCCTCGGGGTGAGTGAGGTTCTGTTTTTCACTGTGTGTGGGCAGTGAGAGGCCAGCCTGACCCCATCCGTGTCCTCTGACACATGCGAACAGCTCAGAGGAGTACTTGAAATCAAGCATGGAGAGAGGCTGGAAGTACCAAGCAGAGCCTGGTGCTGCTTCTGATTTTTTGCCAAAGCCAGTGCAAAGCAAGGGACTTACCCTAAAGCTAAGGGACTTACCCTGCCCCTGTGTACACCAGATGATTCAGGGGGAGGGGGATGTGGGGGCTGCAAATAATGGGTGGCTACTAAGCTTAAACGAAATGTGTATATATATATATATGTTCTGCTCCCTACAATCTGCTCTGTCTATACCCTAAGAGAACCAAGAACCTGTTTCCAGAACTGAGATACTGGAGATCGGAGCAACACATAACTCTAGTGTATGCACATATGAGTACACATATGAAGCCGCCTTATCATGAATCAAACCATGGGTCCATCAAGATTTATTGACTAATCAGCAGCTCTCCAGGGTCTCAGTCAGGGGTCTTTCCCAGCCTACTGCTTGGTCCTTTTCAACTGGATATGTGGGGACTGAACCTGAAATCTTCTGCATGCAAACCAGAGGCTCTTCCACTGAGCCACAGCTCTGTCTGAAGCGCAGACTTCTACATGCTGTTTTATATGCTTCTCCATCTAGTTCCAGTTTTACGTGTGGGCTGGCTGGCGCCATTGCTTCAAACCCAGTGGATGTGGTGCGGACACGTCTGATGAATCAGCGGGCCATTGTGGGGAGTGTGGATCTCTACAAGGGTACACTGGATGGTCTGGTAAAGGTGAGATCCAGGTTGGAGTCCTTTTTTGCCCTCAGATGTCATGGACAAAATGGGATGCAAGGCCAATGTCAAAATGTTCTCTGTAGAATCTTGGCTGTTCAGCTGTTATATAACCAGAATTCAAGATCAGGTAGAAAAGAACAAGAGTCCAGTAGCACCTATAAGACTGATAAAATTTGTGGTAGGAGGTGAGCTTTTGTGAGCTCATGAAAGCTCCAGTCCTTTTGACCGTGCTGTCCTGTATAGATTAGGTGGAATTTTGAATTAACTCTCTTTCATCCCCAGACATGGAAAAGTGAGGGCTTCTTTGCACTCTACAAAGGATTCTGGCCAAATTGGTTGCGGCTTGGCCCTTGGAACATCCTTGTATCCTTTTATGTGTGTGAGGCTTTTGTGGGCAAGGGATGTTGGCAAGTTCTTGAAGCAGTTGCTGCATACTTGGTTAGGGGATTAAGTCCTTGGTCATAGCCAGGGAGTGAAAGCGCAGCAAGGTTCTTGCTTTTCTTTCAAAAAGCAGGAGTCTAGTCTTCAGGCTGTTATCTGGAGGAATTCCCTCTGTAAGATCCATTTTGCACTGTACATTTACTTTGCTTATGGAATAGTGGTCTGTATAGTAGAGGTTGACCTGTCAGTGAATGGGACTTTCTTAGGAAAGGAATTGTTATAGGTTTGGGGGATGGGGGGTAGTCCTTTCCGGTTCTGATTCTGTGAGACCCTTTTCTGCTGATTACTAGCACTCTAAACAGAGTGGGCAAGAGAAGGAGAAAAAAACAACAGAACAGTGTTTTGCAATACAGACCTCTGGTAGCAGGCATGAGAAAGACCCAGTTGAAATATAGAGTGCTAGACTACCTTGACTAACGTCTTGTTATAAGGTAGCCTCATCTCTGTGTTCTCAGTGCATTGTTCTGTGTTACAATGCAGTCTCATCTGTACGTTCTCAGCGCATTGCTCTGCCTTGCTAGCCTGCCTGTGAGAAACAAATGTCTTCCTGTTTGGGGGGTGGGATGCCTTTCCCTTTCACCACATATGCACTGCAGTTGTTAAGCAACCTTTGCAGTTCTAAAGTTGTAAACAGCAGAGTGCTGTTCATGTGACTTGACTCGAGAGCTGTCCCTCTTGGGATGGAGGCTGACTTTCACCCCGTGACATTTCACAGGTGGATGTGTCCTGGGTTCTTAGCAGGAGGTAGTCTGAGAGTCCTAGCAGCATTAGCCTCAGTACAAGCATAACCAGTTTGCTTTGAAGTAGAAAATGACAGCAAGTGGCTTAGCTGGTGGGCTGAGAGTAAGAGCATGAAGGGGCCGAGCCCCACCCCTGCAGTCATTTCTTTAACTTGCTGGCAGTTTTTTATCACTTACGAGCAGCTGAAGAGGCTCCCTTTCTAGGGACCAGTTTTGATGGGTGATCCAGCTGCCCTCCCTGCTCATCTCCCCCTTTCCTGCATCTTCACTTTTTTGCCTGTGCTGAGGCCTGCTGCCATCCTGCTCCCATGCTGAATGCTCAGTCTTGGGGGTGTGGCATGGATGAAGGGGGACGTCCAGGCCTGAGAGACCTGGAGCCTGTTGCATGTGCTTCCCTGCAAGGGAAAGGTGGAGCCCGAGGGGGAGAGCGTGTGGGTTGGAGTCTGTATCTTCTGTGAAGAGCTGTGCAAGTTTCTCCCGGTGCAGTTTATTGCAGTGTGGGTTTTGCAGTAAGCTGTGTCTTCCTCTGACCTGTGAAAAGGGGAACTCAAGGGGCTGCTGCATTCCCTCTATTGTCATGTGACCTTATTAAACTATTTATTGGCAGTTCATTTGTGTCTTGTGTTTAATGATACGCAAGTTTCTCTTAATGCAGGCAGATGAGGCATCCTGGGCCCTCGTGTGGGTGGTATCTTATTAAGCTAAAAATTTTAATTGTCTATCTGAGACGACGAGTTGCTCATTTGAGTGTTCCCTTATGCCACACTCAGGGCTGAACTGCTGTGACATCATGGTGCCCCCTATTTGCCATCCCTCTAGGGGTAAACTGGTGTCGCGATGCCTATGGGAGGGGGGAAAAATTGCTGAGGCAATAAATAGGTGCTCAAAACAATAGAAACAGTGTATATCAAACATGCTTATTGCATTTAATACATAGTCTTCCTCCAAAATGCAAGTTTTCTGTCCACTGTCTAATGGCAACAGCTAGAGCAGCTCCCTGAATTATTACTTAGTTACAGTAAGTTTCTTCTGAGCTGCTTCTTCGTAAAAAATGCCATAACAAGAAAAACCCAATAAAACAAAATCGATAATAATCATTAACAATAATACAGCAAGATAAAAACACATTTAAACTCCAGACAGTTTAGAAGCATAAAATGGCACAAAAACACAATCTTTAACAAGCACAATAAACAAAACAGCACAATTTACAAAAAAACAATTAACAATGTTTTGGCAAGCAGACAAGTTCTTGCCTGTTACCGAAAAGCCTAAATGTTGGGTCAATAGCTGTAAATTCTGTATCTGACACACCATCATAGGAGGGCCCCACCACTTTAGATACTGGGGAGTTCACAGAGCAGGCCTTCCGAGGTTGCGTGCTGGTGTGGCCAGTTCCCGTTCAAGTACCTTGTTCCCAGACCATTTCAGGTTTTGAAGCTTTTGTTTTCCTTTTGTTTGATTTGCAAAGCCATTTTTTTCTGCAAACCTGCCCCCCCCCTCCATGTATATAGCGAGCTCTACCTTGTCTGCCTTTTATCATTAGCTACAGTTATTACAATAAAGTGTAGCACGTTATACAACATGTCTGTGAACTTCTGTAGCTGTTGACATTGGAACAATACAGTGAAAAAAAATCGGCCCCTAAGGAACACTAAATGTTAAAGCACAGTATGGATCCCGCCCCCCCCCCAACTCTTCGGTTCTATTTTTCAGTTCTACCTACAAAAAGGCGTCAAACCTTTTAACAGCTTTGATGGAATGATCGGTTGTGCAGTATTCAAAATTTGTTGCCACTTGATAGAAGGATAGAGTGGGGGGGGGATTGAGAACTGGGGCAAAGGTCAGTAGAGAGGCCACAGAGGAGGAGAGGAGGAGAATTTTTTTATTTGAACTAGCCGGATACTTGTATTTCTCAAACAGATATTTATTTACTTTATTTATACCCTGTCTTTCTCCCCACAGTGGCTTATATCATATTTTTCTATTTTATTCTCAACAACCAGCGTCTCCCAGATTGTTGACCAACGCTCTAACCGCTACACAACCCAGGCCCATATGTGCCCTTATAAATATTTCTGCTTGCTAAGCCATGGACCAGCAGCCAGGAAACTCCTTAACTAACACTCATTTTTAAAAGATTTGCTTTTTCCTGCAAATAAATGGATAGCTCACAAATTATCTTCTAAGTTAGTGAAATTGGCGCAGGGTGATGACATAAGTGTTTATAATAATAACAGCAACATTTTATTTATCATCCTTCAAGACAACACCCACTCAGAGCAGTTTACAAAGTGTGTTGTTATCCCCACAACAACAATCACCCAGTGAGGTGGGGGGGCTGAGAGAGCTCTGAGAGAGCTGTGATTGACCCAAGGTCACCCAGTTGGCTTTAAGCAGAGGAGTGGGGAATTGAACCCGGTTCTCCAGATTAGAGTCCCACCACTCTTAACCACTATACCAAACTTGTTGATACATGATATATTGCTGGTAGAGTTGTTGATATGTGGGACACTGCAGGAGGTAGGGACGCCTTTTTGGTTAGAAAATGTGTCTTGATGATGAAATTAGGTTATTGACTGAGGAACAGGTACATGGCCAGGCAAGGAGGTTATACAAATAACTATGCAGCATGTTTCTGTAATGTGTATGATTTACTCGGCTTCCCTGTGCCTCAAAGAAGAATATGGAAATAGGGACAGGAAGGAACCCTAAAGCATCATCCGCCCTGAGCCTCCTGGAAATGTGGGGAGGGCCGAATAAAAATCGAAAATAAATAAAAATTGAAATAAATAAATCATCTGACTGTTGGTCCTGGGAGTGCATTCTGTTTAGAGATATCTTCAAATCCCTGCTGCATCTGGGTATGCATGGCAATTTTTATATTTATTTATTGGAGCTATTTCTGCCCTGCTTTTCCTGCCCAAAGCAGTTTACAACATCATTCTCCCCTCAATTTTCTCCCCTCAACAATGATTCTGTGCAATTGGCTAGGCTGAGTGGGTGTGGCTGCCCTAGGTTCGCCCACTGAACTTCATGGTGGAGTGGGAATTTGAACCTGGGTCTCCTAGATCCTAGTTTGTCATTTTAACCTCTGCACTATGCTGGCTCTCAATGGCTACAGTAAAGATTTTGTGTGAAGCTGAAGAGCACTAGAACGTCAACTGATTCTCTTTTATTCTGTCATCCTTTCTCTTCTCTGGTTGAATTGGGCTTATTATCTGCCTTCTGCATTCTCTTTGCTTGTGATTTGGTAGGGCCAAAATTGATTCCGGATGGTTGTTGGCAGGGACTGGCTGATCTCACAGATGGCATGGTTGCTCTCCTACCCATGCTGCGCTGTTGGCTAACATTTATTCCTTCAGTATTGCTTGCTTATTCATGCCATTGTTTGTCAGCACAAGTGCAATCGAAGGGCAATAAAACTGCCTAAAGGGGAAATAGCTTGTAGCGGCTGTGTTTGCTTAATATGGAATATCTAAACATTTAACATGAAGAGCCAATTAGGCACTAAAGCCATACAAGTTTTGAACCGTACCCCCCATCCCAATAACCATATGGCTTAAATCAACCTTGCAGTTAAATCCGCAAAAGATAATAGCCCACAAAAATGGTTACTGGGTACCAGCTCAGCATTTCACTTACAGCCCGAAAGAAGAAAACCCCGAAAACATTTGTGAAGTGGCTTGGTCTCCTTGACTTGAAGCAATTCTGAGTTGCACAAAGTGAATTTACAAACCCAGTAAAAGCGATACGTTGGCAACAAGCTCTCTAGTTGCCTCATCCCCCTAGCTAGGTGGGAGGTTATAAGCCTAGGTCTGCATTTATGTTCTTACCTTGAAACCCTGGAGGAGCGTTTACAATCTCACACCCAGCCAACAATCTGGTTTTGCTTTTGTAGAGAAAAGGGGAAGACCTGGCTGTGTAGTACTCCGCTCCTGTCTTTATTATTTTAAAAAATTCATAGCTCACCAGAAAGCAGACCCTACAGCAGTTTATCACATGTTCAAAACAAAGCACTACATAATAGTAAAAAGGCACATTGTAATAATCACTTCCTGTAACCAGCATTTAATTTAATTTAATTTATTATATTTATATTCCGCCCTCCCCGCTTCCGCAGGCTCAGGGCTCAGCATCACCGCTGATAGGATCATAAAAGGCTCTCCTCAAAAAGACCATCTTCAGCATGGGGTGGGAGGACTAGGACTGCAAAGGGGTTCAAAGCGGAGAACTGAAGCTATTCTGTGTATAAGTACCATGGCACCTGCCCATAATTCCCCACACGCTGCAGAAAATTATAGTTTCCTTAAACATGCCAGAACAAAACCTGACCCTTGCTCCTCCTAGTAAAGTTTGGTGCAAATAGCCCCCTTCCTTTACATTGCACTTCTGAAAACAGCAAGCTGTAGAGACAAAATGAAGTCTTGAAACAAGGCTATGAATTCCCCAGTCTTCCCTTCTCAATCCTATCTTGTTTCCTAATGTACAGAAGTGCTGGTGTTTCTTTTCCTCCCTAAGCCTTCAGTTTGTGTTGGGAGTTTCTCTTGCTTTTCTGAACTTGGTCAGGATGCTAATTGGTGCATCGGCAGGCAGGTGCCAGGGTATAAAACCCTGTCTAACTTCATGTGCCCAAGTCAGAGTCTAGGGATCTCGGCTACTAAACATGTCATGGTCTGTAAGACTGAAAGTAAAACGGCTGAAATTAATAATCTGGTCAACCTCGGGTTCTTGTCAAAAGCAACAGTAAGGAGTGTAAATTATGCTTCCTCCTTTTGTTCCTTGTGTGTTAATACAAGCTGTGTTTTGTTGCCCCACATAAAAGCAAGCTTGCTGGTTTCTCAGGTCCTTGTTATCAGGCAGCTTATTAATATTAGCATCATGTTTGCTTCCCTGATATTTTGAGCTTTCTCTAAAGCCGAAGTGATCGCTGGGGCATTTTGTGCTCCTTCAGTGCTCCTGGAAGTATTTGCAAAGAAGGCAGAGATAAACCTCAGACAGGAATTCATGAAGGATCCCCAACGTGTTGAACATCTGGCACTCAAGTGCTGCTGTAGCAATGCCAAGCTTGGAAGCCTGTAGTGGATCTCCACAAACTTCTTGAAGTATCCTTGGGGAAGTAGCTCAGGTTTTCCTCCCGTTGTCCTTTCTGAGTAAGGAGACAGCTGAGCAGCCCCTGCAGGGATTTCTCATGTTTCTGTCCACTTCTCAAACTCCTGGCGACCAGGTCAGACCAGAGGCAGTTTACCTCTTTCTATGCAAAACATTTCACTGCTGCAGCAACAAAACAGAGAAGTAGAGTGAGTACCCCTTGCTGTGGTGGAAGGGTAGGGCCCCTTCCGTAGGCTATGGAATGCACCAGTGGTCCTGCATCCCAGAAAACTGCCTTAATGGCATTCTTGCATAGGCAAGACCCCTTTATCTCAGAGCTGTCAGTCACATACAGCTGTGGTTGCTACCTACAGGCCAATTCGCATAATAGAAAATCCTTGGAGCCACCAGATGGTTCTAGGAATGCTCAGCATCTTCACCCGTAACAGCCCAAACCACCCCATGAAATCCTGGTCTTGGGGAAGAGAAGCCCTGCAAGAACAGGATTTCAGGCATCCCCATATACAGCCTTAGGGGGGTGTGAGACAGTCAGCCCTGCAAGCAGAAGTCCTTGGGCCCATAGAAACGCTACACTCCCAGGTGCAAACCGTGGTCTTTGTGAACAGCAGTTTGAAGTATCTTCATGCATTGTGGTGTTTAGGATTTTTAAAGAAAAGGTTTCTGGCCTTTCCCCCTTTGAAAGGGCCTGAGCCCCCTTACAAGTAAGGATGCGCAGTGTACTAATAAAACAAGCATCACCACCAACTGCACCTTAACACATAACAGCTTGCCAAAAAATAAAAGGAAAAAAAATACCATCAATGCGTTCACTAAGCAAACTGACAACAGCCTGTCACAATCATACCTATTCAATACAAGCCTCTCTGAAAATAAATTACTCTGCCTTATAAATATGCCAAAGGAAGGCATCTGTCTTACTTCCTCCAGTAAGCAATTCCAGAGAGATGGGACTACAAAAAGGACTGCATTTGAGCCAACAATGACCTTACATCCCTCTTATTTGTTTATTTTCTTCATTTATGTTTTGCATTTCTCCCCAGTGGGGACCCAAAGTGGCTTACATTGGTCTCTCCTCCTCCATTTTATAATCACAACCAGGGCTTTTTTGCAGCAGGAACGAGGTGGAATGGAGTTCCGGCACCTCTTGAAAATGGTCACATGGCTGGTGGCCCCGCCCCCTGATTTCCAGACAGAGGGGAGTTGAGATTGCCCTCTGCACCGCTGGTGCTGGCGCGGAGGGCAATCTAAACTTTCCTCTGTCTGGAGATCAGGGGGCAGGGCCACCAGCCATGTGACCATTTTCGCTGAGGGCGATTTAAACTTTAAAAAACTCCCCCCTTGTTCCAGCTGACCCAAAATGACAGTCATTGTGCGATCCTGAGTTCCACCATCTCTTTTCCCAGAAAAAAGCCCTGCTCACAACAACCATGTTAGGTAGGTTAGGCTGAGAGTGTGTAAGTGTATGGCAAATATAAATCGGAAGAATGAAGCTGGTGCCCATTTTCATACCAGGGAAGATGGTTCTTCAACAGGAATGATAACATTTTTCTTGTCTTTGCAGAAACAAAGAATGGATTTTCTCTGAAGTGTTCCTTTAATACCCTTTACTATAGGTAATGCATTTTGGTAGCTGCCCTCACAACAGCATACCATTTCAATACCGTTAAAGAAGGAAAGCATAAACAAATGCCCAGCAACTTGACCCTTTGCCAAGGGGCTGAGGCCAAGCCCTCTTCTTGGTTATCACAGGGTAACTGACAGATTATAGAATTATGGCTGGCAGTAAAGTGAAAAATTATGCATGAGCAGACAGGGTGTCTGTGTGCATTCTGAGAAATTTGCCATGTTGCCAGGGAGGTACAATTTTGTCTTTCCCGGTGACACAGGGTTTTGTACGTCTGTGATGGGCCAGTCGAGTTGTTGCGTATTGTGGGGAAGGGATTACAGACTCCACTGCCGGCTGTTATCTCACTCACTGAGCACTTGCGTCAAAGCAGACTGTTTTGTTTGGCTTCCTCTCTCTTGCCTGAATAGGCAGGGTCTGAAATAGAAAGTCTCACACTTCACTGCTCACAAGCAAAGCCAGATTTCCGCTGTCCTCCTCCTAGCTGCATGACCAGTTATGCGGGCTCTTTATCTCATCCTTATAAGCCAGTCTCTTTCCACAGGATTTGTGTGCAAATGAAAATTTGCACATTCCTGGAACCCAGCCCAAAGATTCAGCGTACACATAGATTTCCTGTGTGATGAAGTTCCACGATTGCTTCATTACTGAGGTGCGCTGTGTATTACAGTGATATTCACTTAATGGCTCAGGAGCCGTATGTGGCTCTTGAACGTGCTACCTGTGACTCTACTGGGCATTGTTCCCAACAACTGCCCGGTGTTTCAAGAGGGTAGGCAAGGCTCTTGCAACTTGCACCTTGAAACGACTGCCACTAGAGGACCAAGTAAGCTGTGAGCCTCCTTGAGGAGCTGGCCAGGGAACCATTACACACACGCACACACGAACATGTGTATGCATACCCTTCCAGACCACAAGGCAGGGAAATCCATGTTTTAGACTCAGTGCAAACTAGGAATTGTCCTCCTGGCTTCTGCCAGTATTTTTTCAAATGTAGAAAATTCCTTTCCTTGAAAAAACTAAAGGTTTTTGCACTAACAAAGTGTAGTACTGAGGAAGCTTTTGCCGAATTCTGTGCTGTGCCATACAGTAGCGTAGAATGAAGAAATGACTCTCCTCAAGCTTAGCATGGCATGCCTATTGATGAGGAAGAGTGGAAACTATTGAGGGTTGGTCGTTAGCTTGGGATGCAAGGTGCATATGTCCGCGTGCGCACACTGCATATGTGTGCGTGCACACGCACACACTGAAACCAACCTGTGCATATGTAAAAAGAGTTGGAAGAGCAATTTGGGCTGAGAGGAGAGATGATTTTGGAAGAAAGGACCGGCGTTGCTTTATAATTAGCACCTCCTGCCATTGCGCTGGCTTCTGTGCCCCTCAAAGCCCACTCAGTCTATACATTTTAAAATCCACAAATTATACAGCAACATAAATATCTTGTGTTCTCACCTCCAAAAGCAACTTTGGAACCTGTAAAAATTGCCTTAACTTCTTACCATTGAGAAAAGAGGAACATGAAATAGTATTTCATGACTAGCCCACCAGGGGATAGCCTCTGGTGGAAGGTTTGGCACAACCCATACTGAAATGCAGGGCTTTTTTTCTGGGAAAAGAGGTGGTGGAACTCAGAGGGTTGCCCTCAGAGAAAATGGTCACATGGCTGGTGGCCCCGTCCCCTGATCTCCAGACAGAGGGGAGTTTAGATTGCCCTCGCGGAGGGCAATCTAAACTCCCCTCTGTCTAGAGATTAGGGGACGGGGCCACCAGCCATGTGACCATTTTCAAGAGGTTCCGGAACTCCGTTCCCCCATGTTCCCCCTGAAAAAAAGCCCTGCTGAAATGCCAGGAGACATCCACAGATAGTTTGTCTTACCATTGCACTCCTCGAGCTTCGGCAGTGAGATGGTGTGAACTGAAGCCACAGTCCTACTGGGAGCATGACGCCAACTGTCAACATGGAACAGGGGGAAGACCCTGCTCTTCATGCACAAGCATATTTGATAGATCTGCAAGCGCACTTCCTTCTGCCAGTAGGCATAGACAAGGGGGTTGATGAGGGAGTTGCACAAGCCTAGCACCCACAGGTAATGCTCAAGGAGGTGATGCAAGAAGCAGCGGTGACACGCCATTTGCACGATGCTCCCAACAAAGAAGGGTGACCAGGAGAGGGCAAAAGATCCCACCAAAATGGCTATGGTGCGCATGGCTTTGGTCTCGCTGGAGGACTGTGGGGCTGGGCAGGTTCCTGATGCGTGGATTTGCTCCCGTTCTCGAATCTGCTGGGCGTGTGAAGAAGCGATCTTTAGAAGGTGGAAGTGAACATAGATGAAAGCAAACAAAGCGGGGATGAAAGCCACACAAAAGACAGTGAGCATGTAGGTGGGTTGGAAGACGCCGAAGAAAGTGCACGGCTTTTCGTAGTTCTTCTTCTGGAAGCTCTGGACAATCAAAGGGAGGAAGCCGATCAAGAAGGCAAGGAGCCAGAGTCCTCCTATACAAGCCCCGACAACTAGACCATGCATGAATTTGAAATACCGGAAGGGATGCTTAATAGCCAGGTATCGGTCAAAGGCCACCAGAATGACTGTAAGGATGGAAGCAGCCGAGGGGCAGACGATGCAGGCCATGCGCAGAATACAGTAATTTCGGGGTGTCTGGTGGGTGGGACCGGACAGCTCTTCTGTAACCAGCCCAGTTATGGTGAAACCAACCAAAGAGTCAGCAATGGCAAGATTTAAAACAAAGCACAGCCCGCGACAGCCGCTCTTCCAGATGAGCCGGACCAGCGCAACGGCCACAAGAGCATTGATAGTGATGATGAGTAAGGCCAGGACAGCAAGGACGACCCCAAAGCCCACATTTCCCATGGCAATTTTCTTACCGGAGCAAGGCAAGGCTCAAGAATCCAAGTGCACCCCAGCCGAAACTTGCCAATAGAGCCTCCACAAATGCAAGTGAGCGGTTTGTCTAGAAGGCCCCCTCAGTTGTACAGGTGATTGGGGGAAATCTCACAGCAGCAAATAAGGTGCCCTTGCCTTTGGCCAGCCAGCCAGCCAGTTTAGCTAGAACCTGTTTGAGCAGCTGTATCTAGCTAGCTTGCCTGGAAAAGCTCATATTGGTAGAAATGACTAAACCACTAGGAATAATCCCCTCCCCTTGCAAGGATCGGTTTCCAGACAACCCCCAAGTGGAAAAAGGAAGTGCTTCCTGCAACTTTTCTGTATACACTCAGCTCTCTAAGTAATCTTGACCTTTGTCTCTGGACTGTGTAATTAAAAAAAAATTAACGTCTGGACTCTATAATAATGCCATCTGAGTGTGGGAATACAGAACTAATTTATTTGGCTTTATCAAATGTCCCAGACTATATTATATTATATTATATTATATTATATTATATTATATTATATTATATTATATTATATTATATTATATTATATTATATTATATTATATTATATTATATTATATTATATTATATTATATTATATTATATTATATTATCTGTTTATTCATCTCCTTCAGTGTACTTGTACAGAAATAAAATTGAGACAGGTCAAAAACCAGTTAATGCTGTTCAAAATGACAAACTGTGCTCGTGGAAATAGCGGGGGACAGAGGGAGATTGCAGCTCCCTTCCATATAAACCAAAGGTCCCTTGTTTAAAGCGCCACATTGATTAATGCACCCGTGGCATCAAACACATCACTTCAACTCCCATAAACACTCTTGGGGAGATATCTTCATAGATTCTCTCTAGGTTAAAACAAGTGAGGCCATTTCCTAGAGTTAGAATACTGGCCTGTTAAAATCTTTATGTATCCAAAAGCTCCTTCATCCCTAATGCAGCTTCCTCAACAATTTTCCCAGGGCTTTTTTTCTGGGAAAAGAGGTGGTGGAAC
The DNA here is from genome assembly GCF_028583425.1 of Eublepharis macularius. Lineage (NCBI taxonomy): Eukaryota > Metazoa > Chordata > Lepidosauria > Squamata > Eublepharidae > Eublepharis > Eublepharis macularius. The sequence continues at coordinate 23,497,434 of NC_072802.1, forward strand.
TCAGGACCGCACAATGACATCACTTTGGGTCAGCTGGAACCAGGGGGGAGTTTTTAAAAGTTTAAATTGCCTTCGGTGAAAATGGTCACATGGCCGGTGGCCCCGCCCCCTGATCTCCAGGCAGAGGGGAGTTTAGATTGCCCTCAGCGTGGAGGGCAATCTAAACTCCCCTCTGTCTGGAGATCAGGGGGCGGGGCCACCGGCCATGTGATCATTTTCAAGAGGTGCCGGAACTCCGTTCCACCGCATTCCCACTGAAAAAAAGCCCTGACTTTTCCACACGCCTAATTTAGGGCTCCAGACCCAGTTCTGGCTCAGTGTGAAACCAAAAAGAAACTGTAATATTTAAATTAAGAAGGGGAAGTGGGATGCTAGAATAATTAGTCTATGAACGGAGTGGCAGGGGAAGATTTGATGGGACCGAGGGGCTTCTTAGAGGTGCTTTACATAAAGGGAAGAGATAGCGGAGAACAGTTACCAGTAATGCAAGTGTAAAACTGCACAGATTTGTGCTCACTCACTAAAACAATCACCCAGGGTGCTCTACCCTGTATTTATTATTTGTTATGAGACCTCATCTGAGCCGTTTCCTAATAAAGGACATACATCAACCAGTGTTTGGGCTGCAGAAATGTTCGTAATAATCGATATGTTGATTAATATTCCAAAGTGTTCTAAAAATGGGCTTTTTCCTACAGATTCTTTGCTGTTCTTTTGCTCGGTATTCTGGTGTAGTCTGACTCTTTAATTATAAAGTCTTGCTGACCACTGTTGTAACTGGTGGTACTTCTTTACACCTGATGTGGAATGCTTGCCACTTAGGGTTGCCAGCCTCCAGATGGCAGCTGGAGATCTTCCAGAATTATACCTGATTTCCAGCTGACAGAGATCAGTTCTCCTGGAAGAAATAGTGACTTTGGAGGGTGAACTCCATGGCATTATACCCTGCTGAGTCCTCTTTCCTCCCAAACCCTCCAAGCTCCACCCCCCAAATCTCCAGGAATTTCCCAACCTAGAGCTGGCAACCCTACACTTCAGTGTCTGTTTTTCTCCTCGTTCTGCTGTCCCAAATCACCAGCTTGGGTGTGTCAGTCAGCCAGTTTTCCATTGGTGTGACTGTTTTTCCTCCCTTTTGGTTGTTTGCCGCTCCATCTGACAAGCCTACATACCGCTCATCTTTGGTCCAAAACTTTTCTTTTCCTCAATGCACTTTTAACACATTAGGAACCCAGACCTCACTAATGTGGCATCTTCTGAAATAAGTTGAGGCCTTTGACTTGAGAATGCTTCTGTTGGTTTAGAATATTTGAGAAGCTTTTTGTAATTTGTGATGCTGTGTATTTTTTCATTTCCCAATGAAGTTGATAGCCAGTAGATCAAGACTGACCAAAGGAAACACTGTTCTCAGCAAGTGATTGAAATGTTGAATTTGCTGTCAGAGGATGTAGTGATAGCCACAGGTTTACATGGCTTTAAAAGTGGGCTCTAGTCTGGAGAACAGATTTGATTCCCTACTCCTCCACTTGAAGCCAGCTGGGGGACCTTGGTTCAGTCACAGCTCCCTCGGAGCTCTCTCAGCCCCACCCACCTCACAGGGTGTTTGTTGTGGGGAAAATAACAACACACTTTGTAAACTACTCTGAGTTGTCCTGAGGGGCGGTGTATTGTTATTATTCTTGAGGATACATCTATCAGTGGCTACCGGCCATGGTGATTAAAGGCAACCTCCGCATTCAGAAGCGCTCGGCCTCTGAATATCCGTGCTAGGAGGCAACATCAGGGGAAGGCATCCCCATGCCTTGTTTGTTGATTCTCCAGGGCAACAGGTTGGCTGTTGTGTGAAACAGGATGCTGGACTAAATGGACAACTGGTCTGATTCAGCAGGGCTCTTATTTTCTTACATTTGTTGGAAGGCTTGGTCCTAGTTAATTTTTGTGTTACTTAGTTAGCATACACCATCTTGGTCTTTCAGCATTAGTTTTGTACTTTAAACCAGCCATATATGCCTGGCTGACTGGAGTGCTTTGGTTAAGAAGGGATATACTTGGAAATAAAAATACAAACTACGGACAAAATTAAAGCGCCCCTCCCACGCCTAAACACGTCTCCTGAATAGGGTTGCCAGCTCCAAGTTGGGAAATTCCTGGAGATCTGGGAGGTGAAACCTGGAGAAAGTGGGGTTTGGGGAGGGAAAGGACCTTGGCATGGCATAATTCCATAGAGCTTACCCCAAAAGTAGCCATTTTCCCCAAGTGAACTGATCTCTGTGGCCTGGAGACCAGTTGTAATTCCGGGAGATCTCCAGCCACTACCTGGAGGCTGGTAACCCTACTCCCGAACTGTTCCGTGCTTCTAGTGCAGCCTTTGCTTACGTACACATGCAGCTGCAGGTCGCCAAGAGTCTTTAAACTACATTACCCTGAAGCCTTGAGAGTATACGAACCTCGGGTGGCCAATCAGAACGAGCGGGAAGGGGCCGTTTCGCCTTTGGTCAGCCTTCCGCGAGGAAGAAACCACAATTCCCAGCATGCACTCGAATTTCAGGCCACGCCCCTAACGACCGATAGCCAATAGAACGGCTTGCGAGTTGCTTGAGCCTTCGGCAGGTAGGGACGTACAAAAGAGGCCCAGACGGGAGACTGCGAATGTTTCAGGAATTTCGACGACGGAGGGCCGCCGGGCCGGCAGGTGGGCGTTGCTGGGCAACCGGGCTAAGGTGGGGCCGAGTTCTGCCTTGTCTTCCGGGAGGTTCGCGGGGATGGGCCTGGTTTGGTCGGTCGTTCCAGTTGTTATGGGGACCTCCGAGGGCCTGTTGAGCGCCTTCCCTCTCCAGCTAAAATGGGAGGAGAGCGGTTTTGTTCAGCTCTGCCCTGGAAGCTATTTTCAGTGCTGGAGCTGAGCCTGCGAGCGAAATGCTGAAGCAGGAATGTTTTTATAAATATTTTATTTATACCATTTATCGTCCATCTTTCTCACTGAGACTCAAGGCGGATTACAAAGCGCGTCAGTGGAGTCAATTTAAATAATCAGTGTAATAGGGTGCATAGCAGTAAAGTCTACTGATGCATCTCTTTGAGACCGCTTCCCTACATTACAACCCTTCTGAGTAAAAACCCTCTTGCATAATTCAGTTTTGCACAGCAGATGCAGAGTGTGATGTTCTCTCCTCAAGCACTGAGTGGCTACAACCACTTTGCTCACATGGCTACAGACATGAGTTTAGAATCTGGACGCTGTTGGTCCAATTTCACCTCTGCCATGAGCTCTCTAGGAGGCCTTAGGCAATCTGCTTTCTCTTGGCCTCTGTCCTCTGCCCTCCACTGCCACTAGCTATATAGAGATGATAGTGCTGTCCTACCTTACAGAATTGAAGACTTACAAGATATTTATTTACTTCATTTGTATGTTACCTTTCTTAGGCAACCCAATGCAGCTTATATAGTTTTTCTCTGTTTTATTCTCACAACAACCCTGTGAGGTAGATTAGTGTGACTGGCCCCAGCTCACCCAGCAAGGTCTCCTAGATTTTAGTCTAACCACGTAACCACTAGCCCATACTGGCTTTTCTGTATGTGAAATGCCTTCATCTCTCTAAAACACTATATAATTATTAAGTGATATTGTTCCTTAGTTGTAGATTTTCTGGGCTGTATGGCCATGGTCTTGGCATTGTAGTTCCTGACGTTTCGCCAGCATCTGTGACTGGCATCTTCAGCGGTGTAGCACCATAAGACAGAGATCTCTCAGTGTCAATGTGTGGAGAAGATGTTAGCAGGTAATTTATATCTACTCAGGAAGGTGGGTATAAATTACATGCTAACATCTTCTCCACACATTGACGCTGAGAGATCTCTGTCTTTCGGTGCTACACCTCTGAAGATGCCAGTCACAGCTGCTGGCGAAACGTCAGGCACTACAGCGCCAAGACCATGGCCATACAGCCTGTAAAATCTACAACAACGAATGTTCTCTGGCCGTAAAAGCCTTTGACAATATATCAATATTGTTCCTGTTAATAAATATTTTATTGTGCAGTTCAATGCGGTGTGTTAATTTCTGCTATTATAAGTAATGATAAACATAGGTTATAGAGGGTGCACTTTGGGGCAATTGGTGTCATTTCTAGGTGAACTTCAGCCTGTGAGCATATGCAGAATCACTGAATATTGAACCGCTACAGCCGCACCTCATACATGGTGAACAGGCTGAGGATATTCCTAGTTCACGTGTTTTGGCTTTGGCAATTTGCTCTTTCTCTTGGTCTCTTCTCCTCTACTATCTGCCATATGTAGAAATAGTGTTTATTTATTTATTTAAACTAAAAATGTAGGTGCTGCCTTTCTATTTGTTTAGTTTTATTTATTTAAGAGAATGTTTTTAATGCACAATGCATCTTCTGAGAATATAAGATATCACAAAGTTCAAAATACAGCAAATTCCACAAAATAATAATTAGATCACCAGTCATTAATTGAAAAGTAGAAGACATTTCTTACCCAGTAGCCTAGGAAGAAGCCAATCAACATAACAATGTGCCAGCAAGTAGCATTCTGGTACTCTCCAGAGTTTAGCAGGAGAGCACAATAAAGACTCCCAAGGCTTGTTGAAATAGAGATGCCTTGCATAGTTTATGGAACCTCATTAAAGAATGGGGTCCTTGCACTTCCTCTGGTAGATTTTTCCAAAGGGAAGGGAAAGGGGTCACCACATAAATAGTCATCTGTTTCATTGAGGCTAAATGAATCTTCCAGAAGGGAAGAACCACAAAAAAGCAGGCTCTGAGTGGATCTCATGGGCAGATCTGCCTAGGGAGGTGCCATTCTTCAAATATGCAAGTCCTAGGTAGCAAAGGGCTTTAAAGATTAAACCCAACACTTTGAATCACATATGGAAAAAATAGACAGCCAATGCAGTTCTAAAATTGAAAGGTGTTTATTGGCCTTCACTCGCCAATAGATGGGCCGCTGCATTTTGTCAAGCTGATGGTTCTTGGTTCCTTCAAAGGCAATTGCATATTGAGTGCATCATAGTAGTCCAATTTGAGGGTTATGGAATTATGAATCAAGAATTAAAAAACACTGATTGGCCACAGCACAAGCCTGTTTTTTAAAAAGTGAGGCTGAGTCCAGGATCGCATGCATGCACAAGGACACATACTCTTCACTTCCTCAGACAAAGTCAGTGTGACCTCATCCATTCTTGATTGCTTCTCTGAAGAACATCTGTGTTCCCAACTACCAATACTTCTATTTCATTTGGTTTGTGTTACAGTTTTATGAAGCCTCATGCACTTGACTGTGGTCTCCAAATAAGGTGGCTTATAGTCTTTCTAAAACTCCACCTTACATAGTTGGTGTAAGAATTACAAGAAGATTATGTTTTGCACACGAAGTATGAATTACAAGAAGATAACTGCTTTGCACATGAAGTAGTGTATAAATAAGAGAGCTTCTTAATATATGCAGAATGAGAATGTGCCTTAATATTAAGTCACCACAGCAAGTTACGAAGGGAGAGGGCCATGGGGCAGTAATACGACTTTTTTCTAAAGAAAGTGCACGTTGGGTACTCTGTTTATCTGCCCTTTTCCCCAGTACTCTTTTGCTCTTCTGGCCTTTGAGTAAAAAGTGGAAGAAACCTTTTGTGTTGCCCTTTGCATTTAATGTAAGAAAACCAGCCACTCACTTCTTTTCACATGTCTTGCATTAAAAGATATGGGTGGTCTGTAGGGTGAAGAGTTGCTTAAACTCTTTAAAAAATGTTTTTATCGAATTGTTTAAACTTTTACTTTGGAAACAATTGACACACACACCAACTGTAAGCAAACCCCCCTTGAAATGAATGTTAGTAAGGTTTTATTTATTTATTAAAAGTATTATATCCTCCAAAGACTTGAGACAGCTTACATCATGCCATAGCTGCTATAAAATACGGCATTTAGAAAAACAAAGATTTAAATAGGCTTGTGAAAAACTCTAGTCAAGAAGACTCAGTTCAGTACCAAAACAAAAAGCTACTGTTGCTCATTAGAGAAAGCCCTGCAGGAAAGCTCCATCTTGCTTAGCTTTCTAAAAATGTATGTTCTATGTTAGAATATGATAACATGAATCCTCTAATCAAATCTACTATGTTCAGTAGTAACTTAGGTTAGTAAGCTTTCAATAAACGTACGATAAGCTTGTTTCTTGTGCTGCTTAGAGATTGATCAAGATGGGTATTAGTCTGTCTGTAGCAGTAGAAAAGAGCAAGAGTCCAGTAGCACCCATCAGACTAGCAAAATTTGTGGTAGGGTATGAGCTTTTGTGAGTCATCGCTCACAGTGAATCACTTCTTCAGATCAGGTATCACACTGTGAGCTATGACTCAAGAAAGCTCATAGCCTACCACAAATTTTGTTAGTCTGATAGGTGCTACTGGACTCTTGCTCTTTTCTGCTGTTTAAAAATTGGTAGTTTAAAGATATAGATGTAGAGGATAAGTGTCCTTTTCAGTAGGGAGATGTTATAGTGGCTTGGAACTTTCTCCCACATGAGGAAAGGAGCAGCTGTACATCTAAGGTGTTGAACATCTTTTCACATGACTTTTCAATATCTTTTGGGTCGCAGTCTTACAGCGCCATACTAAATAGAGTTAGAAGAATGGTCACTGCACGTAGCAAAGTGATCCTGCCATACTAAGCAGAGTTACTCTCTTCTAAGCCTGTTCACATTAGTGGATTTATGAATGTAACTGCTTAGGATGAGACTCTTGGATTTCTTTCCACCTTCAGTTTCTAAGACATAAGCACAACATATGTTGGAAAGTTTGAAAATGTCGTTCTTGCATGTGAAACTTATCAAAACAAGGAGCACTGGGTGGCTTGCTTTCAGGCCTTCCCATGCCGTTGTTCTTCAGTCTGCTAAGGTGACTGCTTGCAAGGCATGCCATCCGCAAGGTTGAGGCTTGCCAGCTGCATGCCTCTTCCCAGCGCTCAGAGGTCCCAAATCCTTGGCAAGTTCACAGATGAGCAGGCTGTTTTACACCTCCTGCTCTCTGGCCACCTCTCCCCGATGTCCAGGATTCAGGTTTTGAGTGTCACTTGCCACTGATCGATGGGGACAGATGCAGCAACGACAGCAGTTCATTTACACAGACACACACAGACACATATAAAAGTTCCATGCCTTTCCTCTTTAGCATCCAGCGTTTCCAATTGCCTGCTGTGATAGCTTTATTGACGTTAAGCTCTCCTCTTGTTACACTGGTTCCTGGCACTCGGTTTGTTCTAGGGTCCAGCACAGCAGACACATCACATATGAACTGGTGCTGGTTGTTTATGTTAACGGAGGAGAGTGGGTAGTAACCTAACACAAACTGGGACTGAAGAAACACTCTTGGTAGCACCTCCTCATGTTCCTGGTGCAGTTCGCAGGTATGGTATGAATTCTGGTGTAACGAAATTTGCCATAGTAGGTTTTCCTCTCTACCGTTTTTTTTTTGTTTTTACAATCAATTGGTAAACAAAGTTAAATGAACAAATATCCATAGTCGATTGATAGCAGCGCTTCATCCAGAATATCTGCTGTTAAGTGTAATTCTTTGAGTCCCAGTACCTCCTGGATTATAGGGATTCATCTAGAGCTCAGTTAAACTTGAAATGCTTAAATCAAATCAATGGTATTTCCTATGCAACTGGCAAACTCAGTACCTGCTTAACACTGTGTTCCTGGCTTTTCATCTCTCAGTTTTGCTTTGGAGTCCTGAGAGTTTCTATCTTGGGGAAATACAAAGGCTTTGAAGAGGTTTCAGCATTTTTTGTATTGCCATTTTCTAGTCCATACCAATCTGTTTCCTTGTGGTGTGGGATGTAGTTCGACGAAAGCTCAGAAATCTAACTCTGACTTGCTTCTTTTATGGCACATGACCAAATGAGAAATATTTAAACCAATGATAATATTTTGTTTCTTCACTCCTTTCTGTGGCTTGAGATGGAAACAAACCATTTACAAGTGCAAGGGGACTGCGGGAAAATAGATCACCTCTGTGCATTAGAGTTAAATGTAATAGAAAAATAGATGCCATAAATACCCCCCCCCCCCCCGCAACTTCACTGAGATAATCTTAGTTAAATGGGGAATAAGCTGCATTTTTAATATCAATTGTTGTAGCTGACAAGGAAATGCTTTATGATGTGAATTTTTGAAATTATAATTATTTTGTGAGGGCCAAGACTGAAACCTGGCAAGTTCACTGTATATTATACTTCTTTGTTTGCGGGAGCTTCTGCTTTCTAAACGTTGCTTTGTGTCTTTGTCTGTGTCGATCGATGTCTTCCATGTAGTGTGGAATTGATAAAGGAAACCTGTGCCATGACTTACACATGATGTTTAGATTCTAATATGTTAGACAAACTGTTACATGGACATCCGAAAGACAAACTTGGATATGGGATATGTAGATGATAGGGACTTTTAAAAGTCCCTGAGCTGAATAGTGAAGAGGACGGTAAATTATTTCACTAGTAGCAATAATTAGTTGAAACAGGTTATTTGTGATTAGGTTAATAGTATCATGTTTTAAAACTGCATTGTTTCGTTTTCTTGTTGCTTGGCTTACATTATGTGCTGGAGAGTATTTCTGTCACTAGAGGTGCATTTTCAGGCTTTTGCAGCATCCACGCAGCAGGGATTCTCTGTTTCCCTTTTGCCATTACCGTGAATAAAGAAACATTCATGTTAGCAACAGAGCATCACATGGGAGTTTTCTCCACTTTGACATGGTATAGTGGTTCAGGTGTTGGACTAGGATGTGGGAGAATCTGCTCTGCCATGGAAGTTTGCTGGGTGACCTTTGGCCAGTTACACTTCACCCTAACCTGCATCACAGGATCGTTGTGAGGATAAAGTGGAGGAGAAGAGAACAGTGTAAGCAGCTTTGGGTCTCCATTGGGGGGAAGTACATAAATAAACCAGTGTTTCCCCGTATTTTCTCTTTGTACTTCCAAATGGCATTTTTTTAAAAAAAATCACTGCTTGCTAGATTGCTATAGCATTGTAGCATTATAATTGTTGTCATATCTGTGCAACAAAAAGGGCTAGAGGCTTTCTTTTAAAGAAAGCTGGAAATTCAGTGGAACTAATAGATTATGGCAATCAAGCATTACACTACAATGAACCATTTTTTTAAAAAAATCCTTCAAAATGTCCTCTAGTGTCACTGGGAAGGTGGGAACAGCAGCTGTTGGGGGAGGCTGTGAGGCAAGTAATATGATGAAACTCTCAGAATGAACCCCTTCCTATCCACATGGCACGCAAACATGCTTTTGAGTGCAGTCTTTCCAAAAAGATTATATCAAATCACCTTTGGGAAAGATAGGAGCAAAGAGAGGAAATTTTGCAAAGTGGACCGTTAGAGGATGGCATCACAGGAATGCTGCAGTAAAACCTGCTCCAAGTTGGATGCCAGACAACTCTTGTGACTCGAGTTGGACTTTTGGCCAACAGGAAACTGGCAAGAAGCTCTTTAGATAGTTGAAGAGTAAGTCAGTTTCAATCCTTACTTATATCTCTTCTTTGCAAGCAAAGGTGCATATTCTTTCTCAGAACCTGTAAATGTTATCAAGTCTTTAAAATAACAGCAACTCAGAACTTTCTTCTCCAGCAATACTGCTTACCCCATTTATTATGTGAGGATCCAAATCACATTTTGAACTAGCACTTGAAAACCTGTACCTCCGAGGCTACAGGCATATTGATTCTGGAGGCTTAAACTGGCTTAGTAGGTATTCTGTATATCCAGGGAAATCTGAGAATTGCAGGTCTTTGAAGGAGAATGCCAACGCCTTCAACAGCATCTTCAAAAGCTTACAATTTCAAGGATTCTTTGGAGGGAATTAAATTAATATAAAACCAATTTAAGCGAGCAGTATAAAATGTGTCCTTAAATATTATAGGGGGAAGCTTTGAATTTCTTGTCTGGATTAAGCTACTTGGTACTATTTTCTTTTGCCCATCTGCATATACCACGCCTTCTGTCAAGTGGCAATAACATTCCTCCTAGAGCCTGAGATAGTATTTCCAATTGCCAATGGATTTAATTTTTAAATCAGCTGCAGTGCTTCCAGAATGTGCTCCTGTCATAGATCATTGGCTTAGAGTCCAGTGATCATATTACTCCGGCTTTGCATTCTTTGCGTTTGCTGCTTAGAAAGGGGGAAGGGCTGGCGGAGAGCATGGCTTCTACAGCTTTGGCTGTGTATCCAACTTGTACAGCTCCAAATAAATCATCACCAGCTCTTTCAGAGTTCCCAAAATTAGGTTATGATGATTCAGGCTATTCAGCAAGTATCTGATAAGAACTATTATATTAAATTGGATCACTGTTTGATCTAAGCTGCTGTTCTGTCTCCTGACGGTGGCCACATCTAGATAACAAACTTGTTTGTTTCAAGAGGCCCAAGATACTCTGCCTCTTTCTGCTTGAAATTATTAGGAATGTCCTTTTACTGCTGTTCGTCATTTGGTTTGCAAAGAGTATCCCGGATCCGTCTCTGTCAAGAATCTGTGGCTAGAACGGGTAGTCCTCGGTTAGGTTTGATGGAGTCATGTTAAGAAATGCATATAGAGTTCTGAAAGATGGGTAAGCCACGGCGGATAGATAGAAAGGGCATATTCCTGTTCTCTCAAGGAGCAAGAGTAATTGCAGAAGACCCAGAGGGCAATCGTTCTCTCTCCATTGTTTTTGGGGGGGGGGCATTGCCTGGACTTTAATGAGCATACTTAGAAACAAAGGGGTGGGCAGCAACTTCTTTCTGGTTTTCCACACATTTCTTTTATGCTCCCTGGAAGACAGCATCCCACTTTTCTTGTCACGTATATTGCTTTTTTGCTAACCCTTTGCTAACATGGTCCCCACTTTAACTGGATCCCATTATCGTGTCTTTTAAATGTCACTGGCAAGTGATGTAACAGCACATTGGTATGCAAACCAGTGTTCCTTATTAGTATGTTCCAGACCTACACCCTTGTGGCCTGCCGAACTGAATGCAGCCCACCAGCTCTGTTTTGTGGTCTGCCTGTTGCTTAGCAACTGCTTCCCAGTTTTTCCAGTCCCCAGCAGGCAGCAAAAATACCTTTCCTGAGCCCATGGTGAGCTTGATGCATGCCTTTGGGTTGGAGGTTTGTTTAAAGAGGGCATTTCAGTATGATTTCATAATTTACATTAAGTATCAGTTGCTCAAAGCTTTCTGTCTCGCCTGCCCCTGGTACTTGGGCACGAGAGAAGGCTGTTGCTGCTGTAGCCTTGGTTCCAGGTGCAGGAAATGCAGGCCGGACAATGTTGGGAATGCGCTTGTAAAAAATGTTTGTCATTCTGCAGTGCCCATGACTCTCCAGTCATCCCAAGGATGGCTGAGGCTCGTTGCTACTTCACTCGCTAGGGGTTTCGGGATTAGCGTGGGATTTAACACCTGACATGATCACATAAAGCTCTGTCATCGAAAGTCAAGTTGGCTTGAGATGCAACATGAGAGCAGAACTCCTTCACAACAACTCACTCTTGCATGTGCACCAAAAAGGCCGTGTCCAAAAATGCCTCTTTTCTTCAGAGTCTCACTTCTCCCTAATCGTCTTAAGTGAGGACTTCTAAGTGGGTGTTCTTGACTGCGATGTTCTTCTGTAGCTTTTGAGGCTCTGCAGTGATAGGACAAGTGACAAGTGATCTTGCAGTATTTGATACCCACATTAAATCAGAGTCAAATCCCTGAAATTTGTCTCTCTGCATGTTCTTAGAAGAGCAAGATTTGGGTCCAGTAGCTCCTTAAAGACCAACTAGATTTCCAGGGTGTGAGTTTTTGCGAGTCTGAGCTCCCTTCATCAGGTACTTAGACATCACAACACAAACCTGGATTTCAGAGGAAGATAGTCCCAGGTCAGTTGGCAAAGGCCCTGCTTATTATATATTTTTTTGTTTTAATTTGCACATCAGTTAACACAAATGACATAACAATATTTATTAGAATTGCAGCAATAATCTTATGCTTATTAAAATATTAGAATAGCTTTTGAGAGACAGAAGAAAGATACAAGCTGCAATTTTATCACAGTTCTTTTTGAAGGGAGAGTTCTTTCACCCTGTGATAGTTGATTTTTTAAAAAGGTAAGATAAATGTACACATCCATGTTTTTCAGAACTCTTTTTGTCTTCCTCTCTGATCCCCCCAAAGTATTTTAGGAAACAGGAAGGTTAAGGTAAGAGAAACAGCGGCTAGAGTGTTGGTCTGTCCTAGTGGTGCCAGTTGCTAACTTCTCTCCTCGGACACTATCGGGCTGTCAGTGGCGTGAAGATTCTTGCTCCAGGTTTTTCCCCAGATAAGACCCAACTGTGAAAATGCTTAGTTTGTCCTTGCTTATTACTTTGTTTTATATAAAGCTCACATATGTAAGATTATTCCAAATGAATTCTCCACTTTTGTGTCTCTTCCAGGGCTAAACCAGCTGCCCTTTGATCCTGGCAACAAGTCCTTGCAGTATAGTAACAGGGTTGGAGCTACTGAAAATGGAGGTGAGACAAGCCACAAGCGGCAGAGGACGATTCCTCCAGGTAGGCCAGGTGGCACCAGAAAGGGTGGGGGTTTTTTTGCTTGTGTGATTGTGACTGTGAAGGAGGATCCAAAAAGATACAACAGGGGCCTCTTCCTCAGAGTGCAAAGAAGTCTTGTTATTTCTGGCTCATTCTGTGCCAAGAGAAATGGGTTCTGGGCCTGCTGTTACTTGTCACCTGATAGTCTGAAGCCAGAGGGTCACAGCTGTGTATGTGCTTCATTTGGGATGAGTCTGTGCTGGAGAGGGTTTATTTTTGTTGGGCAGTTGATATTCAATAGCAAAAGTGCTTGTTATACCATTGAGCTTGGGAAAGCACCTTCAGAGCATGAAATGGTCAGTTCTTGCTATACAAAATGGTAAAACGATACCTTTGATGGACCTGGTTGGGTTGATGAAGGAGTACAATTTGAGTCATGGAATTCTTGATCAGGTTAAATAACGCTATATGGCAAATAAAGAGTTATGTGAAACTTTATACTTTGTACGCCCCTGCACCAGTCTAATATTGGCACAGTAAAGAGACAATTTAACCTACAGTTAGGAATATACATGGACATTCTTTATTTTGCTGTTGTATAATAACCAGTAGTATCCTGAAGAGGCACCTGAAAAAGGAGCAGAGTCCTTGTGCTGGACTTTAAGGCAAATAAATATGTTAGGAGAGTAAGATTTGAGTTCAGTAACACATAAGACCAACAAGATTTCCGGGATGTAAGCTTTTGAGAATCAAAGGTCCTTTCATTAGCTATAGAAAAAAGGAGCTTTTATTCTCAACAATTTATACCCTGGAAATCTTGTTGGTTTTTAAGGTGCTGCTTGTCTGGAATCTTGCTCTTTTGATGCAACCCAACATGGCTATCCATTTGAAAATATGTTAGGATGATGTCATGTGATGTTAAAAACATGCATATTCATAAGGAGCTACAAAGGGGACCAGTTCCAGGCCTTTTCAGACAATGAATAGGTCAAAAGACCTGGAACCCAGCTGATGCCACTGGGGCTGATGAGATGGGAATGCTCGGGGCTCCCAGTTCTCAGCGGGCAATTTGCCTTGATGGTTTCCTACCACTGTTGTGCTGCAGGAAGGCAGTCAGAAGCCTCAGGAAAAGTGATGGAAGCCTTGTGGAACAGAAGAATCAGTAGCAGAGAACTCTGATGGGTTGCCCACCAGGTGTGTTTGTGAGATTTCTTTGAGGAAGCTTTTCCTGATGAACCACAGTATGGATGTTGGGCTTCTCCTGATAAACCACAATACATTGGGCAAAAGCTACAGAAAACTGCATGTGCATGTCTGTCTTCATGCTCCTGTCACTTTAAACTGCTCTTGCCCCCAATCTCTAAACTTTGTTTTTTTCCAGTGTGGCAAGGGGCTGAGGGGCAGGCGGGAGGGTTGGGTACATTTGGCAGGAGATTTACTTCAAGAAAACTTTGCCAAATAACTCTCGGCCTGCACATATGTGCTCTTCTGGATTGTGCCCTGGGATTTTAGGGGTTATTTATCTTTCCTGGGGGGATCATACTGGGTCCATGACATATGCCAGTAAGGGTCTGTGCCTTCCTACCTATATTAGAATGAATAAGATCTTTGTAAATTAGGTAGGGTGTGACTCTGGAAAGAGAGAAGCTAACAGTGTGTTGCACGGAATTGCCCAGGCTTCTAAGTGCTGCCGAGCTGTTGTGGGGTGGGGGGTCTGCCTGTCATCTCATTGTTACATTATCTCATCGAGTCCAGTGTTTTGCTGAACCCAGCTTTGTAGAGATTGGTGCTGGCTGAACCCCACTGCTTGCCGCCTTGTTGTGAACTGCTCCCAGGGGCTGCCTTGCTGCTGTGTGATCTGCTGAGCCCAGTGTCTGTTGTACTCAGCGTACTTGGAGCCTTGTTGAACTATACTATATTGTGGGATGATGGTGTGCGGCTAGAGCCTCACCCAATGCCCCATGGAATTAAGCTTCAATGTAAACTTCTGCTGGGTAGGACATTGAGCTGCTCAGCCGGCGGTGAGTTCTGCTTCTGGCTGCCTGTCTGTTTGGCCACTTTAACATTGGGAAACTTTGAAGCCAGCTGGTTAGATGTAGGGGAGGAGTGCCGGGTGTGGAGAAACTGAAAGATGGTCCCTGGGAAACAGCTGGAACCAACTACCGGCCGAAATGCACATATGTGGGAGGAGAGTGGAGGGGACATGTTGCAAAGGCTGTGGAAACTGAAGCAGACACCCAGGGGGGCAATGCTGTTTCTGCCCCCTAACCAGTAGGATCGTGCTTTCAGAGTGGAAAGGGGTGGAAGCTGAACTGGATTGGATTTGATGCTATATTTTTGTGTTTATCCCACCTGATTGTATTTGTATTAATTTTATCTGTAATTGGGGGGTGGGGGGCAACAATGGTTGAATTGTGGGTAGCCACTCTGATTTGGTGTTGTTATCGTGGTATGTTAATTTGTGGGGTGGGGATTGTGGAGGGCGGTGGAGATGAGGGAGGAGACTGGGGTGGGGCTGGGGATCCCAGTACTCCGGGGTCGAGAGAGATATGGCAGTGGGACGCGTGGCTGGAAGGGAAGCCCACGGAGACATGATAGGGCCCGGTGTCCTTCCAACCTGCGTCCCATACCAAGGCATGCTGGTAGTGGGGCTAGGAGATATTGCCTCCCCCTGGCACTGGTGTTGTGCAATGCCAAGTCCATCAATAATAAGACCAAAATGTTGCCGGATTTTATTGCAGTGGAGGGAGTGGACCTGGCATGTGTGACTGAGACCTAGGTGAGGGAAGGCGAAACAGTCGCCTTGAAAGAACTGGCCCCCCCAGGTTTCTCGGTCCTTCACCAGGCCCGGACGGATAGCCGTGGGGGGGAGTGGCAATACTTATTTGAGAGTCTTTCTCTTTCAGGACACTCCCCACTCCTAAGATCACTGGCATTGATTGTGTTGGTCTGGCGTGGGATGCTGAGGAGAGTTTGGCTATCTACTTGGTTTACTGGCTGCCTAGCGCACCAGAAGCTACCCTGTCGAGCTTGTTAGAGGTGGTATCGGGGTAGGCGTTGGAGCACTCTAGTCTGTTGGATCCAAAGACTTATGGATCCAATTGGTTTCCAGAATGCTCTGCAGGAGCCAGTGCCCCCTGGCGGTTCATTAGATGAGCTGGTGGGGAATTGGCATGGCTGTCTCTCGAAAGCCATCAACGAAATCACTCCCCGTCACCCTCTCCATCCCCATGTCAGACTGGCTCCCTGGTACACAGAGGAGCTACGTCAGATGAAGTGGGAACTGAGACAGCTAGAGCGAATGTGGTGGCGGAATCAGGGCGAAGAAGCGAGATCATCTTATAGAGCGTTTATGAAGGCTTATGAGGTGGCTGTGAAGGCGACGAAGAAAGAGTACTTTGCCGCCTCCATAGCATCTGCAAGCTCATACCCAGCAAAATTGTTTCATGTAGTTTGCGCCTTGGTCTCCCCTTTCGCAGGGGTCTGCCAAATTAGAACTTGGGCCATCAGCTGTGAGGCTTTGGGGAGCTTATTTTGCAGACAAAATCTTGTCTCTCCACCGCGACCTGCCTGCCACGATTGATACAGTAAGGGAACTGGAGACCCCTTGGCCATCTTCCAGTCCGACTTTGGATCACTTCAGCCTGGTCACCCCTGAGGAAGTGGACAGGATCCTGTGGCTGGTCAGGCCCACTACGTGCTCCCTGGACCCCTGCCCGTCGTGGCTGGTGAAAGCCAGTGGCAATGCGTTGGGAGCCCAATTGGAGGATATTTTAAATTCATCATTGAGCTCCGGGGTTTTTCCCAGTGCATTGAAGGAAGCCGTAGTGAGGCCTCTTCTGAAAAAAACCATCCTTGGACCCCACTGACCCATCCAGTATCGAACCTCCCGTTTCTGGGAAAGGTGATTGAGCAGGCAGTGGTGGAACAGCTGCAGGTTTCCCTGGAAGAGACCTCTGTACTGGATTCATACCAGTCCGGTTTCCGTCCGGGCCATGGGACAGAGACGGTGTTGGTTGCCCTCACAGACAACCTCCATAGGCACTTGGATTGTGGCGGGTCAGCGCTGCTGATTTTGTTAGACCTTTCAGCGGCGTTTGACATGGTCAACCATGAGTTGTTGGCCACCACCTCGCCGATGTGGGGATTCGAGGGACGGCCTTGCAGTGGCTTGTTTCTTTTCTCCACGGTCAGGGACGGAGGGTGGCGGTGGTGGAGAGGTTGTCCACACGCCAGCCTTTGGTGTGTGGTGTCCCTCAGGGGGCTATACTCTCTCTCCTGTTGTTCAGTCTTTATATGCGCCCCCTTGCCCAGCTGGTGCAGAGGTTTGGACTTGGTTGTCATCAATATGTGGATGACACCCAGTTGTATCTGCTGATGGACACTCGACCTGACTCTGCCCCTGATGCCCTGTTGAGAGCTTTGGAGGCCATGTCCGGATGGGTGGCACAGAGCAGGCTGAAGTTGAATCCCACGAAGACGGCTCTGTACTTGGGCCGTGGTCTGTCGGAGGAGGGGATCCATCTCCTGGTCTTTGGGGGGCACCACTTGTGCCCGTACCATCGGTCAGGAGTTTGGGCATGATCCTGGATTCCTCCTTATCTATGGAGGCCCAGATTGTGACAGTTGCCCGGGCTGCTTTTTTCCATCTTCGGCAGGCCAGGCAGCTAGACCCCTATCTCTCAGCCCAGGACCTAGCGACAGTGATCCATGCAACGGTCACCTCCAGGTTGGATTACTATAACTTTCTCTACGCAGGGCTGCCCTTGGGTTTGATCCGGAGACTACAGCAGGGCCAGAATGCTGCTGCGCGTGTTTTGACGGGTGTTCCCTATAGGACACATATTACACCAATTCTGCAGCAGCTCCACTGGCTCCCCATGGAATTCTGGGTTCGGTTCAAGGCGCTGGTTTTGAACGGACTGGGACCAGCATACCTGAGGGACCGCCTCTCCCCGTATGTGCCCCGGAGAACGCTCCAATCAGCTGGAAAACATCTGCTGGTGGTCCCTGGTCCCAGGGAGGCTTGGTTGGCCTCAACCAGAGCCAGGGCCTTTTTGGTCCTGGCCCCAACCTGGTGGAACTCTCTGTCTGAGGACACCCGGGCCCGTCAGGATCTTCTATCTTTTCGACGGGTCTGTAAGATGGAGATGTTCCACCAGGCGTATGGTTGAGGCCAGCATGAGATCCTCACTGAGCCTCCCACCAGCCTCCCACTAAGTGTGGGGTTATGCAGTGTCCACTGGCCAGCTGCCCAACGTATGGGTACAGCACGGGGCTGTGTAGTGCCCATTCGTTAGCTGACCCACGTATGGGTTGCAGTACATTATCTGTCTGCTTCCCTCCCCCTGTATGCTGATGGGCAGGAATCTGGAATTGACCCCATATTGGGACAGTTCCTCTGTTGATTTTATGATGAACTGTTGTTTTATGATGGTTGTTGTGGGTTTTCCGGGCTGTATTGCCGTGGTCTTGGCATTGTAGTTCCTGACGTTTCGCCAGCAGCTGTGACTGGCATCTTCAGAGGTGTAGCACCAAAAGACAGATCTCTCAGTGTCACAGTGTTGTTTTATGAATTGTTTTTAATATTTGTATTGTTTTTATAACTGCTGTGCCTCGCCCTGAGCCCACTTGCGGGAAGGGCAGGTTAGAAATGTTAATAATAATAATAATAATAATAATAATAATAATAATAATAATACTTATGGAATCTTCGCTGCATCCCATTCTGTTTCTGGAGTTGACTTCTACCCTTTACTAAAGGATGCAGTTCTTCATTGCTAGGGGGAAATGTCTTTGTCTTTTCCGGCCCATTTTGTTTTTCCTGATTTCTTTTTAAAGATTGCTTTTATTTACATAGTGGTTGATTATCACAAGCCCTCTAATTCATTTGATAATAATTTTGCTGTCTGCAGACACTCTTCAGAATCTGAATCTTGAATCTCCTCCAATGGATTTGGGCATGTCTGACCCAGCGGCCTGGGCCACTGCAATGAATAATCTCGGGATGGCCCCAGTGGGAATAACAGGAGATCCAATTTTGCCTGGTAGGTGTTGCTGTTGATCAAGTATTGCCACTGCAGATACTTCTAGCTTAACTGGTCTCTTGGAGGTTATTGTTCATAGATACACAGAATCCATGCATTGTGAAGGCCCAGCCCTATTTTCTGGATTAAAAGAATATGTGCACCAAAGAGAGCATGTATTCTAATGAAAAAAGTGCTGCCAATGCTGCTCGATACTTTCCTCTTTTCCAACAGTCAGGTTGCATTATTAAGAAGGTGCCAAGATCAAAAAGAGGCTTGTTCTGTAGCCAAGTGAGACTTCTTCAGCCATTAGTTAGAGTAAATCTCTTTACATATTTGGATATTTGCTGTGTTTTGCGGGCCCTTGTCTAAAATCCAAGTACTTTATTTTAGTCCATTGCATTGGGTTTCTCTCATTTCTTCCCTTCCCCTGTTATACAATGACTTCCCCATTTGCTTGAATTCAGGCTACTTTCTGAAGCACACTTTGTCTTTAGGTAGCAACAACAGAACAGGCAGCCAACCAGTAAGCGGGGGGGGGGGCATAGATTTTGGCTGGCATTGGTAGCTGGATTAAAAAATTCTGCTTTCCCCACCCCTATTCCTATGACATCCTGGTGATCCAGTTATCTCTATCACCCAACAGGATTGGGGGGCAAGACCATGTTTTCCTCCCCAGCTATGAGCTGAGTATGGGAGCTTCTGGCTCTTGTATCTAGCCCTGGAGAAGTTTGGACTGTAATGAAATGTCTTGCTGCTTTCCAAGTCTCTTCAAGGCTTGGCATGAGATCTGGGAGATTCCCCAGAGTCTCTAGGTCTGGGGGGATTTCCCCAGAATAGGCAGTGCTCCTGCCAGCGGTGAGCTGGCCAGCTTACTCTTGGACCCCTGCCAGCGAGCTTAACACTGATGTTCCTGCGTTGCTAATTATCAAGTCATCTGTTCCAGTGGTGAAAGATTATCAGTGAGAGCACTGTTGATAGTACTTAATTTATGATGTGCTTTGAATGTTTAAAGTGCCATACGCTTCTGATTTAATTTATCCTCTAATTCTTAGGAGGGAGCCAATTTAAAATGCTGCAGGGATTTGCTCTGTCCTCCTTTTTGTGTCAAGTCAGTCAAGGGCTAGAAAGGCGAGTAACAGCTCTGGAGGTTTGTTTAAATTCAGGAAAACAGTGCCAGGTGATAGTGGTGGGTCCTGATCTGAATCTGTACCCCCCCCCCTGCAGTTTCTGTCATCCAAAAAACCCAGGCCAGAGATCCATGCACAGTGCTGAAGGTCTGTGAACAGATCTTAAAGCATCTTTCTGGTTTTACAGTCTCTCTTAAATGTAAGAAGTGCAGGATGATTTGGTCTGCCAAACAGTTTTACCTCCCCAGGTTCATGACCTCAGGAGCCTAGTAGAGTCCTGCACTTTTGAACTGACAGTTGCCTAATTTTCTTGGGATCTGAACTGGGACTCCTGAGCTGCTGCAGTTTGAACACTTAAGTAGCAACCTGGTCTGCCTGGTCTCTGTCTTTCAGACTTTGACCCCACCCTTGGGATAATGACGGGGATCCCACCGATCAATCCTTTGATGCCTGGCTTAGGGATAGTGCCGCCACCAATCCCGCCAGATATGCCAGTGGCTAAGGAGATCATTCATTGCAAGAGCTGCACCCTCTTCCCACCTAACCCAAGTAAGTATTGTAATTATCTTTGCGAGTGGCCCAGTGCAGGACAGGAAATATTGAGCGGTTAGAAAAGGGAGCACATGAGACACTTGATGGAGAAGTCTTAGGACAGAACTGGAAAGTCTTGCATAGATCTGGTAAAAAAAAAATGTTAGCCTAGTTTAAGGAAACCAGAATAGATCTTGGAACATTAAAGCTATCTAAAGTCTCTAGAAGGGGAACAACAATTTTTGAGCTTTGTGATATTATTGCCCTTAAGAGGCAAATTGTCTGGCCAGCTTTTCTCCTCACTGTCTGATCACTTAAGCAACCTGGAGAACAGACTGTAAGAAGTCAAAGCAGCATTCAAGAATGTCACTCAGTGAAGGGAAGCCAATGGATAACTTTCCAGAACCCTGCTCTAGTGCCTGCACCACTTTTCTGATCGGTCCGTCTCCAGTTTGAAATATCCTGAGGTTTATGGTTCCATTCAGAGAAAGTATTGAGAGAAGAATAATTAACCTGTACTTATAGCCTTCAGATGCTTAACTTTGTAATATCCTGTAGGATAAAGCAAAGTCCTGCTAAGATCTTGCAGGTTACTTGGCAGCAAGTGGCAGGCTACAACAAAGCATTCACATATATTTTCCAAATGTTTTGTGCCTGAGAAATTTTGGCTCTTTGTATTTTGATGCAGGCCACCTGCAACCCTTCCTTGGCCAGGCAGACTGGCCAAACCTTAAGATACTTAAACAAAAAATATGCACCATTTGTTAGTTTTGGAGATAGACGAATAGCATACATCTTTTGCTTGTGACAGCCTTCTGTATCTTAGCACTCTCTGTTCTTAGATCTTCCTCCTCCTGCCACAAGGGAAAGACCTCCAGGGTGCAAGACAGTATTTGTTGGAGGGCTGCCTGAAAATGGGACAGAAGACACCATTGTGGAAATTTTTGAGCAATGTGGTGAGATTGTAGCCCTCCGGAAGAGTAAAAAGCACTTCTGCCACATCCGTTTTACTGAGGAGTATATGGTGGATAAAGCCATCTATTTGTCTGGTAAGTATTGCTTTTCTCTGAACCATACACCAGGCTTACGGAGAATTGCATTTACCAAGTTGCACAGGCTGTCTGCAGCTATGTCCGTGGGCTCCTTTAGTTCTGTAATCATCTCTCTGATGACTTTCACACAGCAGCGATTCTCCAAGGTTTTCTTGTTATGGCTGCAGCTGCTGATTAAGCATAATGGTAATGGAGCTTCAGCACAGCAGGTTTCCCTGTGAAA
This sequence comes from Eublepharis macularius, assembly GCF_028583425.1. Taxonomy (NCBI): domain Eukaryota; kingdom Metazoa; phylum Chordata; class Lepidosauria; order Squamata; family Eublepharidae; genus Eublepharis; species Eublepharis macularius. The sequence goes on from NC_072802.1 coordinate 23,518,955, forward strand.
TTCCCTTCCCCTGTTGCCCATGCCATCAAAGGGCTTTTTCTGTAATGTTATAATACTATTAGGATATGTCAGTTATGAATTAAGGGGGGGGGAGGCTGAAAAAGCCCTCTGGTGTGGGGATGGCAGCTTCAAGAGACTGTTGGAGAGAAAGCCGTGCTGATGTGGGCAGGACTGGGAAAGATCTGCACTGTCCAGTCCACACAACATTTATCCCATCTTTGCTGCAGTCTTTCCAAAAACATAGCAAATCAGGTTTTGGAAAGATTTCTGCAAATTCCAGGAAAAGCCAGAAGGTATGTGAAGGCACCCCAGTGCTATGTGGAAGTGAGGAAAAGGAAGAGATGATGTAAGCAGCTTCAGGTCCCTATTGGGGATAAAGGCAGGGTATAAATGGGGTTAATAAAATAAACCCTACTGCACATTAGCACCCAAGCCAGACCAAAACATTGGTGTGGATGTGACCTTGGTTAACTACATTGTTCTATGTACTTAAGGTTCAAGCAACGATAATAAAAATACATATAGATTTAACTAATAGAAAGATAAAAACCTCAGTATTCCAAAATTCCAAAGAGCCATACCATATGGAAGACATAAATTCTACAGACAAAAAGATTGAGACATTGTAAGGAACTCCTCTCCTGATTGCCAGAAGGGGTAGAGTTCTGACATGCCAAGCAATGGGCCATGCTCTCCTGAGAGACAAGCCTCAGGAAGAGAACTTCTAAAAGTTTGCCTCTGTAATGCCTCTTTAAAAACAGCTGATAGTAGGACATCCTCAAAAAATCTCTGTGCTTGACTTAAAAAAAATAGATGTGATCCGGTATAATGTTATGCTGAGCAGAGCAGAGCAGACGAATGTTCGTACATCTATCAACCTTGAATGCTGCGCTGCTCATCTTTCCTCTGCTGAGTCTCTGTTGCTGCTGGGAGACTAAGCAAACAGGCCCACCTCTTCCCCTCTCCCACATTGCAGTGAGAACCAATGTACTGTAGTGGTTACAGTGCTGGATTGGGACTTGCATTCAAATCCCCACTCATGAAGCTCACCAGGTGACTCACCAGCACTGCCTAGCCTAACCACAGGTATTATTGCAAGGATAAGATAAAAGAGGGGAGAATCACATTGGCTTCCCTGAGCTTCTGGCAGGGAAGTGTAGGATGGAAGAGAGAGAAAAATGGGAGGAGGAGAAATGTGTGCATGTACATTAGGAGCAGGAAGTAGGATCAACACAAAAAGTAAGGGCGAATGAGTATTTCTGTTGCTGTCAGGTTATCGCATCAGGCTGGGCTCCAGTACTGATAAAAAAGACACTGGGCGCCTCCACGTGGATTTCGCTCAAGCTCGGGATGACCTCTATGAATGGGAATGCAAGCAGCGGATGCTGGCCCGAGAGGAGCGCCATCGCCGAAGGGTCGCAGAAGAGCGATTCCATCCTCCCTCGCCACCCCCTGTTGTCCACTACTCAGATCATGAGTGCAGCATTATTGCCGAGAAGCTAAAAGGTATTTGCAATTTCATATGAGTGAGAACGCGGCAAGCGTCCCACAGTCTCCTGCATCCTGGCTGTGGAGCCACCCTCCAGCAGTTGCCCTGTGTATTCCAGGGAGAAAATTAATCTTTTATTCTTGTGTTTTATTTACATAATCATGTAGTAGAAGATTCTCATACATACTTTCTTTTTTATTTTGTATATTTTTTATTTTAAAAAAACAGAATAATAGTACGGGGGATATAGAAAGAAAAAAGGGATTGTATGATAATATTGTATAGATCAGAAATAATTATATATAACAGAGTATATAAGACAAAAAAATTCTCTCCAAAATCTCCTTCATGAAGACACTGTCTATAAAATACAATAGTACTTGTGTTGGGGTACATTTATATTCAATACTTTAGGTTTCAAATTTCTCAACTAATCTGTTTTGCAACTACCTCATTACTACAGATTCAGTATTCCATATTTTCGCCACTTCTACATCCCCACTATAACTTTTTACAAATAACAAAGTTTAACAAACTTTTAACAAATACTTTAATAGATAATGTATCAAAATAGAAAAGGAAAGTTTATTATATATCTCATAATAAGAAAATAGAAGATGTTTCTGCTCAAAATCTGCTTCCTTATACTTTTATATTCAAGATGTTACATTTAAAATTTATTCATTTATGTACAGTTTTTTGAACTGTTTCTCATTCTGAATTGGTCTCCTGTTTGCATAATACACATTCCATCTCTCCTTAGATCTCATGACTGATCTGTTCCTCAAATAAATCGTTAATTTTGCCATTTCTGCATATTTGGCAAGTTTATTCTCCCATTCTTCCAAGCTTAGACAGACATCTGTTTTCCCTTTTGCTGTGTAGATGATAGCTGCTGTCACCATATATTCAAATATCTCTCTCAAAACCTTTGGTAGTTTGTTAGGCAATATCCCTAATAGCATATTCTTAGCTTTCCATAGGAAATTTCAATCTTAATATATTCTGCATTTCCCCATGTATTTCCTTCCAATATCTTTCTGCTTTTTTGCAATTCCAGCACATATGGTAGAATGTTCCATCTATATCTTGACATTCCTTTTAATTCCCATTCCCATTCATAGAGGTCATTCCTTTGTAACTTTTGTCTACTTTCTCAATATCCTTTGGAGTAATATACCAGCTGAAAAAAACATTTTATATCAATTTTTTCTTAATTAAGTGAACTTAATTTTTTTCCCCATAACCATTCCCATTGGTGCATAGGTATTTGCTCTCTAAAGTTCTGCATCCATTTAATCGTTTTTTCACTTGTACTTCTGTTTCTAACTGAAGTTATAACTTATATATCCATCGTAGTAAATGATCCTGTTTTGTAATCAGCAGTTTGAGCTCAGTCATCTCTCTTTAATGCTGATTGGCTCACTCTGTAAATGTTTAGTCCCTTTGTTGAATATAATGTGTGATGAACCTGCATTCAAACCTCCAGAACAAACAGTTTTAAAAAATATATTCTTGCAAAAAATCCTCCAGTACTCCTCATCTGAACAGTTTTCTCTGTTGGGTCAGATGATTCCAAGTTTTCGGAAGCAGCACAGACAGTGCTGACCTGGATAGAACGTGGGGAAGTGAACAGACGAAGCGCAAACAACTTCTACTCCATGATTCAGTCGGTCAATAGCCACATTCGCCGCCTCATGAATGAGAAAGCAGCCCACGAGAAGGATATGGAGGAAGCAAAGGAGAAATTCAAACTTGCGCTTTCAGGGATTCTTGCCCAGTGTAAGTGTGTGGCTTGGAATCAAGGCTTCAGAATCTGTCTTAACAAAAAATGTTGCATTTCTGCTTCTTTTTTCCTATTGCCAGGTGTGTGTGAATGAAAGAGAGAGACCTAGAGTGATTCCGCACATGTTGGATAATGCACTTCCAATCCTCTTTATAGATCATTTGGAACAGATTTTTTTGTGCGCGGAACAAAAAATCCACCTCAAACGATTGATAAAGTGCATTGAAAGTGCATTATCCAACGTGTGCAGAATCAGCCATAGATGTAGATCATGCAGTCCTTTTATTAAGAAAAGTATTTACATGTTAATTTGTAAACCTCTCTACTGTGGATACCCAGTAATAAAATAAATGGCTCCAAAGTCAGAGGAAAGCTTATGTCCCAGTAGTCTCAGCCTGGAAATTAAATCAGTAAGAAGAAGGGAGAAGTAGAGCAGGACCCGAGCTGCATAGGTGTTTGTCCCTAGAGGCTAATCGTGGGCAAGAGCAGACATCCTTGCTTACAGCAGCCAATTCAGTTAGAGAATGACCAGCTGAAGCTTTTGCAAGTAGCACCTAATTTTGCAAGTCTCTTTCCGTTCTATATACACACACAGGGGGTCAGAAAAGAGATTGTAATTTCTCTGGGCAGCATTCCCTGCCTAGTCCCTAGGCTTGTACTTCTTGGAGATTGTTGTTGAGGAGTCAGCAAAGGTAGGTTTATGGCCAAATCATCTGTCCTTCTCTGTGTTCAAGGATCTGCAGGTCATCTTTCTAAATGGGAGAGTAAAGTCCATGGTAATGTAATATTGCTGCATTTCCTTCATTTACCCCCTGGTATCCTTAATACTTTTCTAAAACCTTGGTGCGCTCTGCCTCTTTTTTACATTGCTCATCAGGATCCAACCCCAGAGATGATATCATATTCACATTTAATGCTTTTCAGTTCTCTCTCCTTCATTCTCTGGAGCAGAGTAATTAACCATCTACGTTCCTGGAGACAGCAACGCTGCAGTGAATGTGCAGTGTTTCACACCTGGGAGAGCTGTCTCTTGGTTTCTGTTTTTAGGGTTTCTTTGTTGTGGATGACAGTGTGGTATGATCTTCGTTCTCCCGAGGTGTACCAAGACAATTCTGTAATTGTGAATTCTTCTGGTTTGCCTAGCTTGGATTTTTAACACTTTTATTTCTGTTCGTATAAAACTAATACTTGGTCCTGGAAATCCAGAAGAAGGTATGGTACAAATTTCAAAGTAGTAATTGAGGGAGCAAGAGGAGTAAATCCTCAGTGTGAATCCCTTCATGATGTTGACAGTAACCAGTGTTTAAGCTGCCTCAAGAGAATTATTCCTGCAGTAACTTTTCCACTGCTCAGGCCAAAGAGTTCTGGTTGATTTTATGGAATAGATTTTACCTCTTGGCATGGAGTTTCATCTAAACCTTTGGCCAGAAGTTTGCAGGAAAAGGGTGGTAGTGGGAAGAGAATCTCTGTTACTCAATGAGATTTGGGATAGTATATCACAATTACCAGGTTAGTATGAAGGCTGTGTATACTTTGTTTAAAACAATACATCAGAAGTTATGCGAGTAAAAAAAAATCAAAATTGTGCAGATTTGTGTATTTTGCATAACTTCTTATCACAGTGGTGAAAAAAGAACAGATGCCCACTTCTTGATCATCGGTAATCAAGCTCAGCTCTGTCTGGCTTCTGAGAATTTTTAACACATACTACCATGAGCTTTCAAGCAATGAAGTCTAGAAGCTTAGATTTTAGAAATAAAAGCCAATCTTCCCAGATGCTGACTTCTGTCTGTAGTTCAGACTGCATTTACTAACTCTTGGAATACACAGTTCTGATTATGACCCTGTGATTGTGAGGTGGAGGCATGTATTTGTAGCCAAATGTCTGGTTTTACGTCAGTCACTTTCTTCTTCTTGAGTTTCCAGAGAAACTCCTCTTTTGAGTGTGTTCCCACATTTCATTGTGATCCTCCTCATCAAGACAATTTCGTTTGTTAGCCTGGGCACTTCTGCTGATGGGGGGAGGGGGAATCAACAGAACTTGCCCGCTGTACTACCTGTTCCACAGTTTGGCCTTGGAAGTCCCTGCATCTTCTTGGGCACCATGTCAGTTGTGGCCTCCACCCAGTAAACAGTCATAACAAACACTGCCTGCTTGAACCCACTCTCTTACTCCTGTACTCCTTTCTCTTGCCCTCTCTGGATGATATTGTGGCCCGGTTTTGCCTGGCGATTTGCAACCACAGTCGAGCAGATAGTGGCCGTGTACCATTCTGCCTCCAAACAAAAGGCTTGGGACCATTTCACGAAAGCGCAGCGTAAGAACATCAGCGTATGGTGTAAGCAAGCAGAGGTTGGTACCTTCTTGTATGTTTTGTTAGCTCCTTTTGGCCCACAGGCTTGCTCATCAGATGGATTTTTCTGGTCCCACCCTGAAAGGTGAGTTTCAGCACACTTGGAGGTAAGTGCATAAAAAAAAAAGCAAAACTGGGTGGTTGAGCAGAGTGGGCCCTTCATGAACACCATTGAGAAGTACCTAAGAATAACAATGGATCACAAGCCAACAATGCAATCCTGTGCAGAGTTGCTCCAGTCTAAGCCCCTTGATTTCAGTGGGCTAAAACTGGAGTACCTCTGCATAAGATTGAACTGTAAGAGCTGGTTGAAGTAGTGTTACAGAATGCATAGCATTCATGAATAGGACATTGTAATGCTACTTTGATTGGTGAGAAGTGGATTCAGGCTTTTGGAAGCCCCACAGTAGCCATTTAGAAACTTCCCTTATGGGTAGTTCAACATCATTAACTTCCAACCATGTGGAGGTATGGTGCTGAGCTTAGAAGTTGATAGGTGTACAAGTTGTAGCAGAGGCTGAATAACTGTAAATAATCATTCTGAACTGTAATAAGCATTGCACAAACACATTGCCCATGGGCATTGAGGTACAGGTGGTCCTCTCTCCTGCCCCTGAAGAGACCAGGTGAACAGCTGTCAGGTATGGTTTTACAAAGCTCTGTTGTTGAAGGTGTTTGAGTCTCTGATCCATCATGTTTATTCTCAATGGACAATCCTGGGAGATTGCATGAAGTACTTGCTACTGAAGTCTGCAGCAGAAATACTGAACCCACCAGGCTTATTTTGAAGGAAGCCCCAGTGATGGTGATTGGTGCAGACAGAGAAGTCTGGAATTCCTAAAGCATTTGGAGATTCTGAAGCCAGACAGATCCATTTTGAGAAGTTGAGAAAATTTTATTTGTGTGCTTGCTTAGCAAGCATTCAGAATGGTAAAGATATGGAAGTGAATATGATGGGAGGAACCGGCATGTTGTGGAGGCTGAATGCCTCTTTCCCCTCTCCCCCAAGTGCCTCTGGTCATTGCCCTGGATAATGGGATGGGAAATCCTGATTTGTCTATAATTTTCCTGAACCAAACAACTTTTGTGTCTGGTTCTGTCTGTAAGCAAGATGTGGAAAAAGTAGGGGTGGAGTAATTTGTAGCAATCTGTCAGTTCTAGGGATGGCAGACCATGGCAGATAGACCCCCAAGCCCCTCACAGCAAGCACTCCAGTGCATTGGTTGAAAGGCTTTTATTTAGAAATCCATTAAGTTCATGGGTACATCCATAGATGGGAAAGTTGGCAGGAATGATTTTACAGGCAAAAGTACTATTGATATAAGGAGCATCATTTCCCCCCTCCCCCAGGATAGATTGCTTTTAGGCGCGAAAATCTAAGAAGGTACATGAGAACACAATAGCTTAGTCTAGACAGCAGAAAGGCAGAAGATTACAAAGCAATCAAAGTCTTTCTCTCCCCTGTGAAACGGTTACATTTCTGGTTGCAGCTGCAAGGTCGGTGAAGCATATTTTCAGAGATAACAGGTTGGTTACTTGTTCTGTGAAATCAGCATTAGCAAGCAAGGCACTTTCAGTTTTAAGTAGGCCAATATTGGTATGACTATATTCCAAAGTACAATTACAAGAGCATGACATGAGATCAATACGTTAGATCTGAGAATATATAAATGGCATGGATGTGTGCATACATGACATTACTGCCCTCCCTAAGCACCCCCCCCCCTCTTTACAGGGGCCTAGGATTGTCAGGGTAAAGTCTGTGGAATTCGGCAATGAATCTTGGGGCTTTTATATGTGAACTTTCCACCCATTCCTTATCTGATTCAATAAAATATTTCCAACACACAAGCTAATACAGTTTATTGTGTTTTAACTTAGAATCCAAAATATCTTCTACTTCATGCTGTACTTGTCCATCTACTAAGACTGGTCGAGGGCCCCCCCGTTCTGGATGCCATTTGTCAGGATGGGGGGCTTTTTCAGTAGGCTGAAGTGAAATACAGGATGGAGTTGTCTTAAGTTCTTTGGGAGTTCTACCTCCACAGTTATGTCATTTTTGACAGGAAATGGTCCCCAAAATGTCCATCCAAGCTTTTTACTAAGCTGTTCTTTAATATTTTTTGTGGCGATATACACAAAGTCCCCTGATTGTAGTTTTCATTGTTCAGAGCGTTTTCTGTCAGCAATTTTTTTATATTCCTCTTTGGCTTTGCTCAAAGTTTTTGTATGATTTTCCATTGGTCTGTTAAGTTAGTCCACCATTCCCCCAGGTCTCCTGGTTGTTGAGAGCCAGGGGTTGTAACAAAAGGCATGGCTGTTCCTTCATAGTCTTGAGCTATTTTGAAAGGGGATGCCCCTGTGGAACTGTGTATTGCGTTGTTGTATGTATATTCTGCAACAGGCAGAAACCCAGGAACGATTGTAATTGCCATCTAGTTGTGGGGGGATCCCACCCCACCATGGCTTGAATTTTGGCCGGGTCCATTTTTAATCCATGCTCTGATACCCGGTATCCCAAGAAATCCAATTCCTCTTTATGAAATTCACATTTAGACAATTTCACCGGCAACTTATGATCCTTTAGTGTGGTCAGCACTTTCCTGACCAATTCTACATGTGATTCGTAGTCTTTTGAATAAATCAAAACATCATCAAGATAAGCAACCACACCTTTGTACAGGTATTCGTGTAACACTTCATTAATTAAATTCATAAAAAACCCTGGGGCCCCATGCAATCCGAAAGGCATGATGAAATATTCAGATTGCCCCAGCGGGGTGTTGAATGTGATTTTCCATTTGTCCCCCTCCGTTATTCTTACTCGGAAGTAAGCATCTTTTAAATCCAGTTTAGAGAAAATCTTTCCTTGTGCCACTACGCTCAATAAGTCTCTGATAAGCAGGAGGGGGTATGCATTAGCCATTGACACAGCATTTATTTCACGATAATCAGTACACAGTCTTGGCCCCCCATTTTTCTTCTTGCAGAACAACACTGGTGCAGCATGGGGGGAGCTGGCTGGGCAGATGAATCCTTGCGCCAAGTTTTATCAATGAACTCTCGCAATTCCTCTCTTTCTGCTGGGCTCATGGAATACAGTTTCCCTTTTGGCAACTTTCCCCTGACGATTAATTCAATAGCACAATCCGTAGCTCTGTAGGGGGGAAGTTCATCAGTTTATTTTTCATCAAACACTTGTCTCAAGTCTCAGTATTCGAGGGGGATTTGGTCCACCTTGTCACTGGTTAGCAACACAATCTCTAGCGGTGGGGGAGCATTTCGACCCCCATTCTTGGGCCCACACATGTCCTGTGCAATTTCCCCCCACATCAAAATATAGTTCTCCAGTCTTCCGTTTGATGTGTGGGTCATGGTCCCAAAGCCACCGGTTCCCTAACACCAGTGAATAGTTGACCACTGTGCTAACTATAAAAATCCTGGATTCCCAGTGATTTCCCATGCCCATTAGGACTGGTTTGGTTTGATAGGTAGTGTGATCTTTCATGCTAGATCCATCCATTTGCTCAAATACGAAGGGTTGGTTTAATTCTGTTACATCGAGCCCCAGTCCTGTGACTAGGGCTGGGGCTGTTAAGTCTCGAGTGCAGCCAGAGTCAATTAGCATCTGCACCTGCACATGAGTCCCTTTTTAAGGATTAACTAAAGTTACTGGTAGAAACAGTAGAGCCTCTTTTTCTCTCACCTTTCTTGGTGATGCTTTCTGGGGGACCTGCCGGCCGGACTTTTTCACGGCAGTCTCCCTCATTTCCCGACGGTTGCTCGAGCTTCCTTTCCTCAGGCGTTTCGGTAGCTTCCAAGCCGGCTTCAGGTCACCTGTGTTTTGGCAGCGCTTTCCTGCTTGGGGTTTTAGGGGGGGCCCCAGTCTCCTTGATGGCTGGCCCCTCCCAGCAGGTTCTTGTCTCCTTGGGCATTGGGATGCAAAATGTCCAATGCCTCCGCACTGAATGCACAAGCCTTGTCTCCAATGTCTAGTTCTCTCCATTCCAGGTGCAGGTTGTCTGGACCCCATCAGCCCTCTTCCCCTAGGTTCCAAGGACTGTTTCCTGGCTCCAGTAAGTTGCTGCATTCGCGCAAGTTTCACAACTTGGTTCTGGTTCTCGACCTCACACGCCAGCTAGATCCATCCCAGGGGCGTCTTGCACTAATGCCTTGGCAAATAAATCAGCATTTAATCCATTACGGAAAAATTCAGTTTTAATTCCCTCATGGTAACCCCGCACTTTGGCCGCATATTGCCTGAACTTGGCTGCGTATTCACGGATGGGTCTCTGCCCTTGCCTTATTGTCTTTAATTTTGTTCTGGCCCTCTCATCAAGAGGATCTTCGAATTGGACTCTCAAGGCGTACACAAATGCATTTAAGCTATGTAATTTGGGCACCCCCACCTCATAGAGGGTAAAGTACCATTCAGCTGCGCCCCCCCCCCAATGGGGACTCACCCTGCTATGTTCATTTAGGAACAAGTGTCCCCAGTCCTGGAAAAATTCCATGGCTTGTACAGTGAAAAACCCCAAGTCCTCAGGGTTTCCATCAAATCTGGCTTCTAGATTGCACCACCCTTGAGGCCGCTCCATTGCAAGTGTGGCGGAACGGGCGCTGGCTCTCAGTCCGGGCAACTGAGCCGCCGATAATGGACTGCTAGCCCTGCTATCCGCCTCCCACCATCCCTGGTGGGCGTGGCTCACACTCTTCGTCACTGCCACCACTCACTGAATTGTACACCGCCTGACTGAGGGGCAGTGAGACCCCTCTGGCTGAGGTTCCTTACTGGGAAGTGAATTCCCCAATCTTTGAGTGGGCCCTGGAGAATTGCCAACCCACCAAGGTCTGGCCTGATCATTTTCTCCTGGGCTCCCTTCCTCCCTCCCTGTAGCGTGCCAAGTGGGGGAGCTTACGTAGTCAGAGCACCACAAGGTTCTTTATATTCCAAAAAAGTATAATTTAATAACTATATATAGAGCACTATATACAAGGCAGGAAAAGGCACAACACATAGGGGTAGACCCCCCTGTTCAGAACTCATAGGGCAGAAAATCAAACTGAAGAGAACCGCTGTCTGCTTTCCCTACCACACTGTTCCCTACTCTACCTTAAGGGGGGGGGGTCTGAGGGAAGGTTCACCTTCTATTTCCTTTGTGCTGCCTCCCAGGCCCTCCACATTTAGAGCCTAGGCACCCGGGTTTCACCCAGCAGCAGGAGCCTCTCCTTCTTCAACCAAGAAGGAGCCTAACTGACGTTTTTCCCCTCAGGATCGGCTGAGTCTCTCAATTCCAGCTCCACCCCTTATTTTTCCCGCACTTTCTTGGCCCGGGGCAGGTGGGAGTTGTAGTCCAGGAAGAAGGGTGTCCCACACCAAGACTCCTGCAGGCCTCTCTCTGGCCTCACAGCCCATCAACCCTCAGGGGAAACATTTCCTCCCCTTTCTTTAAAGACAGATTAACAGCAACTGGCACTCATTTCACCCCTGGAAACCATTTTGTTACAGCAAGAGCCCCAGTTCCAGGAGCTGTCACTTGCCTTGGGATTGGGACTGCGAAGAGAGGCTGTGGCATTTGATCCCTTGGTAATCCTGGGGGTATCTGGTTTGCTGCATAGTCCCTATAAAGTAAAGGGGCTGCTGGTGGCAGAAAGAGGGGGTGGTGGCTAGTATGGCGCCTGACCCCACTGCGTTTCATAGGAATGTTGTGCATTAGGGTTCCACATGTGTAGGTGACTTGATTGTAATCCTGTCCCCGTAGGGACCCAATTTATTCTCGTCCCTGTCCCCTGGGGTGGGGTAGGCTATAATCCCGCGGTTGTTGGTGACTCTGTTACAAGAGGTCTCATTACCCTCCCTTCCCCCACTCCAAACCCGCTGGTTATGAGGACCGTAGTTCCTGGAACAGCTCCAGCCATCGCTTGGTGCAAAGAAGGTTGTGGCCCCAGCAGCTCCTGGGGTGGAGCTGGGCCATAAGTAATTTGTAATCCCATCGCCACTTCAGCAGGTGGCCGCTCTTCGAGGTTGCTTTGATGAGGGGCCCCTGCACCCTCCTGGGGTGACCTCCTCTGTGCATCTCTGGTGGCCCTTATCCCAACCTCTTGTGAGACACGTTAAGGCTAACAGGTCGTATCTCGTCACCTGTAATTGTTCTTGGAGGTCGGCCAAAAGGTCTTTTTCCATTCCTCAGAGGTCTGTCCCGTCCTCCGGTTCTGGTGAGTCTCGAGCGAGAAACAAGCTCCCTTGGCAAATGCTCCTCCATTGCTCACATTCTCGTTGCCCAATCTTGGGGTCTCCCCCCCCAATAAGGGCATGTTGGGGGGGGGTTTCGAGGGTTCCTGTGGGGTCACAGATGATAAGCCATTAATGGGTCCTTCCCCCAACTCAGCTTCTGGAATTGAGGGCAGTTGAGGTTCCAGCAAGATGCTTGCAGCTCCCGTTTCACTAGGGCAGCGTCCAAATAGGGCTCCTTTCCGCCTTAATTTTTCTTCCTGTGGCTTATCGTTTGTGACCCCACAGGAACCCTCGGTGGGGTGGCCAGGGGAAGGCAAAATCCTGGAGGACAACAGCCAGGACTGGACCACATCACACGGGTTTGAGACGGTTGGCTTAACCAAAAGTGGATCAGAACTGTGTTGGGAAAATGAACTCAAACACTGTGTCAGTTCCCCACTAAGGAGGGACAGTTACCTGCCCTGGGGACTTGACAGAATCCAGATTTTTAAAAAGTTCAGTTGAGGTACCTTGCAAATTGTGGCAGCATCAGGTAAGTTATGGTGACAAGTAGCCCCATCAAAAATTGTTTGGGGGAGTTTTCTTCTGAAATTGTGCTGGGTGTGTGTGAAGTGTGGACTTTTCCTAGCCCTGCCTGCAGAGTATTTGGTAATCGGCAGTGAAGCCATGTTTGCACGAACTGTTACTGTGATCTGGTAAATCTTAAGCATTTCTAAGTCCCTGTCTGTGTTGACCAAGAATGAAGCTAGAGAAAGTGGGAGCAGGAACCTGAATTTTTAAGACGGGCTTGTATCTCTGGTCAAGGAGTTTGCCTGCTAGACTGTTACCAGACTTGCTGCTGCTCCACCCCCTCCATGTTGCATCATAGTGACTGCTCCCTATTTTAAAAGCAGAACTGAGAAGAACTCCAGTATATCATCCAAGGATTTGCTAAATATGACCCTCCTAGGTAGCAAACAGACAGGATGAAAATAGTTCAAGTAGGGCAGAATTGATATATTTTCCTGAACAAGCCCTGCAGGCATAACTGATATCAAACGGGCGTAACAGATATCAAAGGTAGTATGTGGACTATCTCACAGTTGAACAGATAGAATAAACCACTTTGAGGATTTTTTGGTAGGCTAGCTTGACTCACAGGGATGATGCAGTGCTGCTGCTAGGCACAGACTACCCTCAATAAAGGTTATCCTCTTTCTTCTGCTGCTTCCATCATGTTCGTTATTCAGGTAGGTTCTCTCAATATCCTGCGATGGCTCGGATTGGTGCAAGAAACGGTATATCAAGTAAGAGGATGGAGGAGCGAGACTGTCACCTAATAATTGTTTTGGGTACTTGAGCAGAGATGAAAGAAGTTGGCCACAAGGGGTATGATGTCCCAGGTAACCTGGTAACAGGAACAAACTCTTACATCCAGTAATGAGCCCTGGTGATCACTTCTGCTTGCTTGCAAGTGTGGCTTTTGTTTTGTTCCCAAACTATTCTCCATGTGCTAGCTTCTGGAGAATAGCAGAGCTCTCCTTGGTTGGCACCCAAAGAAGGGCTTGAGAGTCAGGGAAACTCCTGTCCTTGGTGCCCAGGAAACAAGGGGAGAGGCTCACTTTTCATCTTCCTACAGTAGATCTCCAAAACGACACACTTGGGCATGGCTCTAGTGTCTTGGGTGCTCACGGTATGGACCTGGAAGGCATTGGTTAACATCTTAGGGTTACTCATGGATTTGAGCTACTCTTTCAGTCTCTGTCTTTATTGCTAATGGTAATGATGAAGATAAAATGACAAAGTATACAGATTATTTTGTTCATCAAATGTGTTGTATAAAAGTTATGGTACTTACCATTGGGGCAGGGAGGGGGAAGAATTCCATGCAAAAGTGCCCCCAAATTTGTGAATAAATGTGGTAGAAGTTTGCATCCTCTGACAGTGAAAATTGGGAACTTGACTGGTGGTGTATGCTTTGGACAGGTACACCTAACATGGAATCCTTCACCTTCTCCCCTCTAATTCTTTTCACTTTCCTACTTCTTGCAGGTTGTTAGCTGCAAGCAGCACCAGAATGATAACACTTTCGTTTAAAAAATACTCTGTAAATTCTAGGAAATCCGTAACATTCATAATGATGAGCTGATGGGCATCCGACGAGAAGAGGAGATGGAAATGTCTGATGATGACACGGAACCATCTGAGACCAAAGAGATGGAAGAATCAGGTACCGAAAGGACTGGCAGTGTTTGAAATGCAGCTAAAACTTTTGAATTCAGGGTGGATGGGCTTCAAGGGTGCATGTTCTCCTTTTTATTATCAGAGGGTCAGGGTCAGACCCAGGGTCTTCCTACAGGTGTCAGGGGCACTGTAGGATCCCAGTGAGCCCCAGGGTCACAGTGAGCCCACTGTAGGGTCACCAGAGCCCCAGGGTCTTCCTACAGGTGCCAGGGTCACTGTAGGGACACAGTGACTCTGGCACCTGTAGGAAGACCCTGGGGTAACTCTGTCTGAGTTGTACTGGTACTGCTGCTGCACAAAGTCTTGGTCACAGGCAACCAATGAATACAGAAATGTTCTCTTTATCTGGTAGGCAGCCACTGCATGTGCCTGCACCAAGCTACTTGCCCCATCAAGCAATACCATCCACCTGCGCATTATTCAAATGCAATCTAGATGACAGTGGCTTCAGTAGTACAAAACAAGAACTGAAGGTGCATGCAGAGCCAGTAACTCAAGCAGTGAGTCCAGCTGAAGAATGCCCACATGTCATTAAGGGCTTGGAGGAAGACTTTAGAAAAAATGGGGACCACCGAGTCTGAATCCCAAGGGCAGTTAGTGAATCCATACACAGAACTCACAACACAGGCAGAGTGGATGACGAAAAAATAAACGAGTCCAGCCACAGAACAGAGGTCTAGGTGTGCGTGCACTGTGAGTAAGGGATTCAGCCCAGCCTATGATTGATGGATGTGCTCAGCCCACTCTGAAATTCAGGTGAAGGTGGACAGAACATAGAGGCGGTGTTAACATTTTGGGCAGTCTTTCAGAAATACATGAGGGCAAAAGAAAGGCCAGGCAACTTACATAACTGGGACTTATTTTCATTTTAGTACATAAAAGATAAGGCTCAACAGCAAGCCCCCTTATTTATTTATTTCATTTATACCCCACCTTTCTCCCCCAATGGGGCCCCGAAGGAGCTTACATTGTTCTCCTGTCCTGCATTTTATCCTCACAACCATCTTGTGATGCAGGTGAGTCTGAGAGCCCTTGGCAACCTATCCCTGGGGGAGAAATGGTGAAGCAGAGGCACTGCCCTAAGGAAGGCAACAGGCCAAGGAAACAGCCATTTGGGCTTCCAAGAGTAAGGGAGAAGCAGACAGGAGGAAGGCCAACCAGTACTAGCTTCCTGTGGAGCAAAGGCCTCCTCTGGTATAAAGGTCTCCTCGAGAAAAAGAGCCTATTCAGGAATAAGAACAGGGAAGCAGGAATTGGAGTAGCTGAGGAAGAGGGATAAAGCCCCCCCCCTCGAAAGATATAGAGGAGGCAGCATGAGGGAGGCTGGGAAGAGGGCTGTGAGCAGGCAGGCTTGGGGGCTTCGTAGGCGTAAACAAACCTCAGAAGTTGGCATTCTTGGCCTCTAGGGAAGCCAGGAGGAGCTTTCCCACCTAACCCAGGAAGATGGGCTTCCTCTTAGTTTAACTCTGCAGGAAGGGTATAGTGGCCAGGACAGGCACTTTAGGAATTTGAAGGAGCTCTCAGGCTGGGAAAGGTGCCCTAGCATTGAGATGTGAACAGGAGGAGGTGAAGAGTTGTGAACTGGCCAAGCTACAAGGTGGAAGTTGACTTCTGGAGATGGCATTGTAAAGAAACCATGTAATTAGAGAACAAACTTCACAGTTCTGGCGTGTTACCTCATCTCTAACTAGACTGAGAGAACACGCCCCCCCTCCATGGCCTCAGACTGGCCCAAGGTCACCCAACAAGCTTCCATGGCAGAACGGGGATTCAAGCTTGAGTCTCCCAAATCCTAGTCTAGTATTCTAACCACTGCAACACACTTGCTGTCCCCTGTGCTTGCTGGCCCTAGAAAAAGAGAGGCGCCTCAGCGGAGATCCTTAGGTGCTCTGTGTTTTAAAAGAAAATCAGTTCCAAAGATGGAAATTTGTCTGGTTTCACTGAAAGGTGCCCGTCCACCACAGTTGTCACCCTCCTTATATTCCCCGTCTCAGCCTTAATATCACAAACAGAAGCTCTGAAGGAAGAAAACGATAGCTTGCGCTGCCAGCTCGATGCCTACAGGAACGAAGTGGAGCTCTTGAAGCAGGAGCAGGGCAAAGCGGGCCGAGAGGAAGACTCGAGAAAAGACCAGCAGCTGAAGCTCCTCCAGCAGGCTTTACAAGGAATGCAGCAGGTACGGCCCCTTGTTCCTGAGACGGGCAAGCAGGAGCCATGCAGGCTCAGGTAGGGGAGCTGAGGCCCGCTAGATCTCTTGGGAAGGTCCTTACCCCCTTAGACAAACCGTGGTGAATCCTGCAGTGCTCCCGAAATCCCTTCCCCATGTTGTATGTAGAAACGCAGAATTATTAGAACAAACCTTGTAGTGGAACTGTTGAGGCTTTGGAAACATCCGCATAGTGGAGTGTTCCCAGCAATCACTTCCAAATTGATTTCTCTGCTTTCTTCTCCTGATTTATCCCTTGCCTGTGACCTTTGCTGCTCCAGCACTCGCCCCTCAGGCCTTCAGGAGTCTTGTGCTCCCTCAAATGTCTCCCTTTCTCACCCTGGAGTTTGCAGAGCATCCTTGTGACTCCATGCATCTGACGAAGGGAACTGTGATTCTCGAAAGCTTATGCTACAATAAAGTTGGTTAGTCTTAAAGGTGCTATTGGACTCTTTTTGATTTTGCTACTACAGACTATCACGGCTAACTCCTCTGCATCTTGTGACTCTGCCTCTTTTCCTCCTTTCTTCCTCCTTTCCTCCTTTCTTCCAATTCCTCCGCAAAAGTTACCTTTTCTGTGAAGACTTTGGCACAACCCATTAATCTTTATCCCTTTTGGAAACTGAGCTGCTGAGCATGTAATTGAACTGGGGACCCAAAGCAACTTACACTATTCTCCTCTCTGCCCTTTTATCCTCACAACAGCCCTGTGAGGGAGGTTAGCCTGAGAGAGTATGAATGGCTCAAGATCATCCTGTACTTTCCCCATCAACCATCGATCGATCGATCTATCGATCTATCGATCTATCTATCATTCATTCATTCATTCATTCATTCATTCATTCATTCATTCATTCATTCTGCCCTCCCTGCAAGCGGGCTCAGAGTGGATGACATCAATAAAAACATTTCATACAATTTACATCATAAAAGCAATAAAACAGTTTAAAATTTCAATATAATAGCTAATATGCCAGACAGCAGTCAGATGGTGGACGACTCTGATTGGAAGGGCTCAGATCTTCTCCTCTTTCCAGGCTGGTGGAGGCCTAGCCCAGCCTCAGCCATATTCCTGGCAGAACATCTCTGTCTTGCAGGCCCGGTAGAAAGATTGTAAATCCTGCCCGGCCCTGGTCTCAACAGATAGAGAGTTCCACCAGGTTGGAGCCAGGACTGAAAAAGCCCTGGCTCTGGTCGAGGTCAAGCGGGCCTCCCTGGGGCCAGGGACCACTTTCTCCCTTTGTTGACTCCTCTGTGTTTAATGTTGGCCCAAAGAATCTGTTTGACTTTTCTTTTGCCTTTTATTCTGCAAAGTGCTGTGCATATTGATAGCTGTATACTTTTTGGATGTCCTTTAAATGACCCAACCATGTGGGCAAGTGCCAGTTCCGCAAGCAAGAGCTATGTGATTCATTCAGTCTTCTAGCCACAAAGAAGCTGCTTGCTGATATGTGGCTGGAACTAAAATGCCCAGTTGAAGCAACTGTTTCAGGAATGCCTTCTGTGTTTCTCAAGACAGCATAAGGCAGAGGAACTACTGGTGTATCCTTTCCCCCAACATAACATATATAGATCTTTATTAGTAAGTGAGAAGAGGAAGTGTAGGATGATTTGACTTTTTCCTGGTATCAAGGGTAACCAAGGAGGTTGGAACAACAGAAAAAAATAAAATTGTGGAAAATAACTAAAATATAAATTAAAACACTGATAAAAAGTTTAGTTAGAAATACATAAATTAGATTAAAACATCATATAATTCTACATATGCATACTATAACCTTGTATATAAATAAAATAAAATCACTAATATACAGGTACAATAGTACAACTCATTGTCATATGTACAGAACCAATAAAACCAGAAGCATTTCGGCCCAAGGGCCTTCCTTAGTGGAATACAGATATCACACAAAAATATCACACAAATACCCCATCAATAAAATGCAAAAATTAAACATACATGACCTAGCACTCAATGAATGCTGAGATGAAATTGAAAATAACGTAGAATGAATTCCTTAGAATTCTGCCCCGGAACAGCATAAAATAAAGTCAGGACAATTTATCACTTTAGGAGTTGTAATTCCTTTGCCCACAGATCTTACATAGCTCAGTCAAGAATATAAAATTCAAGATGGGGTGCTGGATACTGACCAAAGATGGTACCTCCTTCAATAATCCTTTGAAAAATGCGTCAACTGAAAGTAAGCTAGGGCAGTGTCACTCGAGTGAAAAGCCGTGACTTGGGACGGGTTCCCTGTGTACTTGAAATGAGCTGTGCATTCCTTAATAAATCACTCCCAGATCTTGTCATGGTCCGCTTCTTTGCTTCCACTGCCCTTAGTATTGGAGAGAGAATGCTGAACGAGATGGATCTTGTTCCAATTCATTGAGGCAATTAAAAAAAAATCTGTTTTCCATCAGTGGGAAGCATGTCCAGATTGGGTTTCTTCTTGAACCCGCTTCCCAGGCCCTTTGTCCTTATTGATGGGTGGACACCCCTTTCAAGACTGCCTACTCTGCAGTCACAGAATTCCTTCAGAGCCCCTCCCAACAGCCCCATGTTACGGATATTCCTGTCCTCCCTTCCCAGGATAAAAATAGGGGGAGCAGAGATCCAGATGACTAATTATGCCAACAGCGCATTTAAGGTCAGGAAGAAGGGGGTGGTGTGGGAGTGCTGATGCTTTCCCGGCTGACATGAGTGTTGTTTTTGTGTCATTCGTTTTAGTATAACCAGGCTCCCTCTTGGAGGTGGAGTAGTCTAAAAATGTAAGCCGGTAAATAAATCCATGTCCCTTAAATAATACTAGTGCTGCTTTTCCCCTCCTCTCTCCCCTGCTCCTTTCCCAGCATCTTATGAAACTCCAAGATGAATGTGAAAGAAGAGATGCAGAACTGGAAAAAGAGAAGGAACAGAAAGTCCAGCTAGAGAAATTGATGGAAAGTCTGAAAGAAAAGGTAAGAACGAGCTGATGCTGTTTCTGCAGGCTCCCCTTTGGATACTCTCCTCCTGTGCTGGGCTTCCTTTGGCACACCGTTTTGGTAATAATCGGATTCAGGAGCTTGGCCCAAATATTTGGTACTGTCGTATATCCAATATCATCCTCCGCTTCTTTAAACAAGAGTTGCCTGCTCCTCCTTTTTCAAACACAAGCGCTTGGATCTGATGGAAGATTTTCCCCAAATGGGGCTGCAAGTCTCACTGACTCCCCTCTCCTACTGCAGGCCTCTGACCAGCTCTGCTGTTCCGGGGGGAGGGGGGTCACCTGTCCCCTAGGAGCAGCTTTTGGGGGGCATTTGGGGCTCAAGAAGAGGTGGGTGGCAAGGAACTCTCACTCCGTGGACAGAAATCCTTTCCATCTATGAAAACTCTCAGTGGAGTCAAGCCAGTGTTTGTCAATAACTTGGGGGGGGGGGGGGGAGACAGAAGAATCTGGCAGGTTAGGATTTCTGTGGTCCTACTTCAGGGCTCCAGCAATTCTTTGCTCAAAATTAAATCTTGCACCAATACAGTTTAAATTCTGTGCCAACGAAAGTTGCATTCTGGGACCCATATTGGTCATGTGCATTTTCATGTATTTGGTTATATGCACAATCCTTCTAGTCGTGATGGGTGTTCAGGGTGCCCAAATCCTGGAAAACTTACTCCAGCCTCTTCCACTCTTTCATTAACTGCCTGGGCCTGAGAAGAGGGAGGAAAAAGGAACACATGAGTACAAAGTTCCCCCAGACTCACTTATGTAACAAACCATGGTCTGTCCTGAATAGTGCCTTTGTAGCTAGACTTTAAAACTGCTTATGGATTTACAATAGTAAATAAATTCTGCACCCAAAGCCAAGTTCCTTATTTACATACTGTAATAATTTAGTACTGGATGCAGAATCCATCCCTTGCTAAAACAGGCTCAAATTTTGAAAAAACAAACCTGTATACTACAATTGAGAATGAATGAAGTAAAGGCATGTATAATGCCAAAACAAGTTTTCTGCATGTCGTAGCCCCTACAGTCTCAGGGTAGAATGGACTGCGTTGCATTTCTTTCTGCCTATCCTTGTATAATTTTTCCCTCTTAATTATTGAGCAAGTCTTACAGTGCCATTCTAAGCAAGTTACGCCCTTCTAAGAGCGTTGAAGTTGGTGGGCTTAGAAGGGTTTAACTCCACTTAGGATGGCACTGTCACTTTGCTATGTGTCATGAATATACTTGGGAAAGCGCTTAGAGATGTCAAGTAATAAAGATAACATGCAACCAGGACTCAGATGCATGAAATGTTATTGGGAATATGACTGACTTTTCCTTTATCCAACCAAATATAGCAAGAACTGGTAGCTGGACAGGACTGGGTGAAAGACTCCAGTGATCAGCAAGACCATGTAAGTTGCTGTCATCTCTCTAGGGTCTTTTGAACTTCAGCACTTATGGATCTGGGCTCCCACAGGGCAGGTTCATGTAATATTTGCCCAGCCTCTTGATTGGACAGTGATCAGTTTTAAGTTAACATTCTCTACCACAAATCTCTGTACCTAAATCAGTACATTGAGGGGGAAAGGACAGCAGCAGCTGTTTGAAGCACAAAACAACTTGATGCTGCTCTATGCTTCAGAGAAGATTCCTTCAGCTGCTCTTTGTCAATTTCTTCGTTTTTGAAGTACGGAGTCCAGACATCTCCAGGACAAGCAGTCACAAATGGGTCTCCTCCCCGCGCCCCATGAACAGATGCTCATTGACTCAAACATTTATAATATCCCACTCCTATTATGATTTATTAGATTTTCGTGTAAACCACTTACAAGCTTCAAATGTTATTTGGGGATTGGTTTTGTTTGTCTGGAATCGTGCGCCTCAAAAAGGAGAAACTGACAAAGGGCCGCTGGAGGAATCTTTGGGAAGAACTATTCCTAGACCTCAACCTGTTCTTTTTCTCCATCCTATATTATCCCACTTTCTGCCCGCATCATATAAGGCATCAGACTAAAGTTCATGCCCAGCATTCTGTTTTCCACAGAAGCCACAAGACTTCTTTGGGAGCTCCCATGCCAGGCATTAAGCCTTCCATCAATTGAGCCCAATCAGATGTAGATTTAGCTACCACAACTTGGCTATCCAACGTGAATTTTGTCTAATCATTTTTCTTTGTAAAGCCTCCATCATGTTATCGAATTGCATAATTAGATGTTGAGTGAAGGTTTTCATTTTTTCAATCATGAATGTACAGCTGGTTGGCTTCATTGGGTGACCTAGACTTCTAGTGACAGCAGAAACGATGTATATTTTATAACTTGGAAAATATGTAATTGTGCACTTTCAAGAAGTATCCTGTGCAGACTTTGGGGACATCAGATACACACAAAGGCCATTCTATCTGAATAAGTCAGTATCCAGTTTTATCTTGTCAGGTGTTGTGGTCTTACATGCGCAATCTTGTCTGAGATTAAAAGTGTTTCACTTCTTCAGCCGACAAATCCAGATGCCTCCCCTCCTTCATCTCTCTCTCTCTCTCTCTCTCTCCCTCTCTCCCTCTCTCTCTCTCCCCCCACCATGTCTATCCTATACTTTTTACCAGTTGCTTGAAAGGCCCAGCATGGTGTGCACAGGGTAGGATGTGGCTGATGAAGTAATTGGCAAATTACTGTGGTATTAGAAGATCAATACTTGTGCCTCAGGTCCGTTGCTTGTAATTGTCTTCAGGTCAGCAGCTTGTCACCAGTCTGCTCAATGAACCAGGAGAAGGAGGGCATGCTTGAAAGAGGACTCCTCAGCAGCCCAATCAAATCGGAGAGGGAAGCATTACTAGTGGGTAAGGACTGGTGGCTACAGCAGCCTTTGATCAGTTCTGCCTCGGAGATGGACCAGCTGTATGATTTAGTTGGGAAAGCCTCTGTAATATTTTGCAGTGTACTCAGTCCAAATTAATTATGCACTTCAAGCCTTTAAGCTGATGCCCTTCTTCCTCTTCTCCAGGATGAATTTTCCATCCAGTTAACACTCTTCTGTAGTATGAGAAGGTGACAGGGTACTGACCCAAAAGCAGTTTTAAGGGTCAGTATCTTGTGATCCAAAAGTGCTCATCCTCTCACTTATATTCCACTGTAACACTCTTAACCCGTGAATCTTTTTGCCAGCCTAGTCTTCCCGATGGCTCTGGAGTTTTATTTTATGTCTATTTTCCATCTGCCAGAAGGCCATTGGGTGCCTCGAGTCTTCACCTAGCACCAGGAATGTTACCTTACAGGGCAACTCATACTTGGCTGGCATTAGACTTGTCTATGAAACGTGGTATCTTAATACTATGACGTAAGACATAGAACCCTTGCTGAGGACTTCTTACATTAATGGGCTGCTGCCTGGGCATTTCAAAAGCCAGTTCAGTGATACTGTGCAGATACTGGACCCAATAAGGTAACATTTTTGCTGCTCCCTTGGTGTGGAAGTGGTCTCGTTAGAGACAGATACACACTGATCATAGTTACCAAATCCTGGAAGTAACTACAATTATGTTGTTGCTATAGGGATCATCTCCACCTTCCTGCACGTTCACCCATTTGGAGCAAGCATCGAATACATTTGTTCCTACCTCCAGCGGCTTGATAGCAAGGTATGTGCTGGCATCTCTATCTACTAAACAGATTAAAGGGTATTCTATCAAGAAACGTTCACTGAATTGAGTAACTCTCTGGACATTTTACTACATACCAAGGAACCTTCCCTTGATTTTAAGCACCTACAGGTCCTTCTCTGTTTCATCTCAAGTGGTGGAAATTATTGACTCTTATTTTCATGTTAATTAGAAAGATCAAGACCTCTTGACTTCTCTTTAAAACCAGAACAGGACAAATTATTAAAAGTGGCATGTGCGTTATTTCAGATGGACAGTAACCAGAATTCCCTACTGACACACACTGGCCTGTAAAATTAATCCAAGACAGGTGGTATGTTTGTGTCCAGAATTTATGTGGACAGAGGTCAACATCTCAAGGTAGCTTCTGCTATAATTGTTTGAGAGTGCTGATACCTACCTAGCCCGTCTTCAGAGTGGCCCAGCCATTTATTCTTTTGTTTTGAGCTGCGCTGTCTTTGAATGATTCATTGCTTTACTTTTGTAGATTTGTGCTAGCGAAGTAGAAACCCTCATGACTCGGCTTCAGCACACCTTCAAGCAAGAGATGAGTGGCGTTGGAGCAAGCCTGGAAAAAAGGTGGAAATTCTGTGGCTTTGAGGGACTGAAGATGACAACGTGAATTTGAAACTAACAAGGCTTTGGACTCTGGCAGTCATCCTGGGTGTCCAGGTTGAACAAGCCTGCACTTCTGCGCCATTCATCCATGGTGCAGCCACTGCCTCACCTCGTAGAAGAACTGCTTTGACAAAACGGGGGCCAATTTGCAAGGGCTGTAATATTCTTGTCTCCCCCCCCCCTTTCTGTAATGCACTGAGCCCTTTGGCAGTGAGTATCCTGACATGTTCTTGAGTCAGTTCCAGCACTGCTGTTTGAAACTTTGATACTTTTTGAAAAAAAGGCTTCGCTCAAAACATTTTAATAGCTGGTTTGTACATGGTATCCTCAAACCTCTGTTAAAGATATTTTTACTTTTGACAGCAGCTTTAAAATAAACTGAGTAACCACATAAGCAAAAACTTTCCTAACTTCTAGGATCTTCGAATAAAAAAGAGAAATCTGGTTGCTGTTTTGTGGCAGAAAAGAGTTGTGAGTGAATTTGCAAATACTTGAGCTTGATTATTCTGTATTGAAGCAGAGAATATATAAGCATCATGTAAGCCAGTTTGGTGTAGTAGAGAGCCAGTTTGGTGTAGTGGTTAAGAGCGCGGGACTCTAATCTGGAGAGCTGGGTTTGATTCCCCACTCCTCCACTTGAAGCCAGCTGGGTGACCTTGGGTCAGTCACAGCTCTCTCAGCCCCACCCACCTCACAGGGTGTTTTGTTGTGGGGATAATAATGGCATACTTTGTCAACCGCTCTGAGTGGGCGGTAAGTTGTCCTGAAGGGCGGTATATAAATCGAATGTTATTATGTTGTTATTAATATTTTGTGCCAGAGCTGTGATAACTCTTTCCTTACTGAGTAGGAATTAATATTCATGTGAAGCGATGGTATTGCTCTACTCTGCTCTGGTTAGACCTCACCCTAGAGTATTGTGTTCAGTTTTGGACCCCACAATTTCAGAAGGATATAGGCAAGCTGGAATGTGTCTAGAGGAGGTAAACGAAGATGGTAAGGAGTCTGGAGACCAAATCCTATGAGGAAAGGTTGAAGGAGCTAAGTATGTTTAGCCTAGAGAGGAAATGGCTGATATGATATGATGATATGATAGTGATATGATAACCATCTTCAAGTACTTGAAGGGCTGCCATATAGAGGGTGGCGTTGAGTTGTTTTCTGTTGCCTCAGAAGGTCAGACCAGAATCAACTGGTTGAAATTAAAACAAAAGAGTTTTTAGCTAAACATTAGGAAGAGCTTCCTAACAGTTAGAGCAGTTCCTCAGTGGAACAGGCTTCCTCGGGAGGTGGTGGGCTCTCCTTTGGAGGTTTTTAAGCAGAGGCTAGATGGCCATCTGACAGCGCTGATTATGTGAACCTAGGCAGATCATGAGAGAGAGGGCAGGAATGGTTACATCAGTGCTTAGTTCTCATGGCCCTTAGTTCTCATTATCCCCAGGATAATGCCGATCACCACCTTGGGGCCAGGTAGTAATTTTCTCCAGGCCAGTTTGACTAGGGATCCTGATGTTGTTTTGCCATCTTCTGGGCATGGAGCAGGGGTGTTGGGGAGGGGGGAGTTGTGAATGTTCTACATAGTGCAGGGGGTTGAATTAGATTACACTAGAGAGGTCCCTTCCTACCCTATGATATTATGATTGTAGCAAAATGCTTTCAAGTTTACGAAGGTGTAGTGGCTAACACACTGAAGCACGCATGAGAAGTCCCCCATTCAGTTCTCGTCTCTCTCATGAACTCACTACGTGGTCTTAAGCCAAACCCTTCCCACTTCAGACTCCTTCACTGCAATCTGGGATAATAAAACCAGCCTATAGCATTCTAGTAAGAATCACAAGAAAATAATGTACACACAACACTTCTTTCTAAAGCACTACATAAGTACTATGTGATTTATCCATACTTATTGCTGTGGAGAAGTAAGAGAAGACCATTGTCTCCATTCCTTGCTTGTAGCTTCCTGAAAGCATCTGGTTGGAAACAGCATGCTGAGGTGGATAGACCTGTGCTTGATCCAGCAGGACGATCCCTTTCAGGCACAGGCCCGACTCAGATCTGCTAACTTCCACACAGCTGCCCTCCAGCCATACCTCTGATCAGGGCTCTTGTTCTGGGATAAGAGGTGGTGGAACTCAGTGGGTTGCCCTCGGAGAAAATGGACACATGGCTGGTGGCCCCGCCCCCTGATCTCCAGACAGAGGGGAGTTGAGATTGCCCTCCGCGCCATGGTGTGGAGGGCAATCTAAGCTCCCCTCTGTCTGGAGATCAGGGGGCGGGGCCACCAGCCATGTGTCCATTTTCAAGAGGTTCCGGAACTCCGTTCCCCCGCGTTTCTGCTGAAAAAAAGCCCTGACTATGAGTATACAAGTATTTATAAAAACTGCAGCAGGCAGCACCACAGAAGAGGCAGTCTCCTTTTAAGATTCCTTTAGGTAGGTGGCAGCACTACAGCACAGAGACAGGTTCTTATTTCCAATGCTTGCATTTAACAAAGCTTCCACATGGGGGTAGAATACAAAATAAGTCATTGATCATTGCTTGTGTTTAATACTTTCAACACTTACTCAACACTTCGCTAGAATCCTGATAGATAGGACGTCAAAGGTAAGAGTTACTTGCATTTCTGAATTTCTGAGAGTGGCTATTTTTTGCAATCTCTGCTGCATCTTGAAATATCTTTTCCCTGCTTCCAGCACTGTGTAATCCAATTGCATCTGCAACATCTGTAGAATCTCGTTTCAAAGGACTGCAGATTGCAGGCTAGGGCCGTGGTCATCAACCGATGAGCAGGGCAAGGTCACAAGCCCTTGTATAGTCTCCACTTTTTTGGAACATAACCTCTTGTGGGGATCCAAAGAGGCTTACAATATTTTCTCTTCCTCCATTTTTATCTTATGACTGAAGTAGGTTAGGTTAAGTGTGAATGACTGGTCCAAGGCCACAAAGGAAGTTCCCATGGTAGAGCTGGGGTTCGAACCTCAGACTCTTCTTTCCTAGTCTGACATTCTGACCACTGCAGCTTCAGGTCCTCTTGCCTTTCTGCACCCCCTCTAAGAGAAACAGCAAAGTGAGGTCACTAAGCAATTGATTCCTCCACGGCACTGGCCATTGGGTTTGTTTATTATCTTGTACACCTCACGTTCAGCTTGTGTTTCCTGGTATACCATCTTGGCCATGACACTGGTGAATTAATAACACGGGCTCTCCCATCGTCACAGAACAGATCTTGTGCCTTTGTTAGGTGGTCCAGAGTTGTCGGCATGAAGGGGGCTGTCTTTAAGCAAGGAGAAGTCCCTGTGGAGACGATCATTATGTTGGCAGCTGTCGATGATAGCCAGTCAGGTCAAGAGGCTTTGCACTACCTCCCCTCCATTTAAACAAAGGCTTGGGATTTCTTACTCATTACAGGTGTTATTTTTAGAAACGTTGGGAATCCTCATCAATTAATGGTATAAACTGGCTTAGCATAATTAGCTTTTCTTGGTGAGATTTGAATTTTACATAGTTACATTTCACCCTGCATTTACTGCCTTTCACAGCTTCCTGATTGGTGCTTGTTTTATCATATCCATACATAAAGTAAAGCCGTGACCTGGATGGCCTAGGCTAGCCTGGTTTCATCAGCTCTTAGAAGCTTAAGCAGATTCTGCCCTTGGATGGAAGACCCCCCCCCAGGAAGTCCAGGGGTGCTATGCAGAGGCAGGCAATGGCAAATCCCCTTTTCTGAACAGCTCTTGCCTTGAAAACCCTATCATATGTTAGCTATGACTTTACTGAGGACACTTTCAACCAGCATGACAAAAATAAACATAAAACTCCACTGATGGTTGTTGTGGGTTTTCCGGGCTGTATTGCCGTGGTCTTGGCATTGTAGTTCCTGACGTTTCGCCAGCAGCTGTGACTGGCATCTTTGCAAACATCTCCTCCACAGTTTGACACTGAGAGATCCCTGTCCTTCGGTGCCACACCTCTGAAGATGCCAGTCACCAGCTGCTGGCGAAACGTCAGGAAC
This sequence comes from Eublepharis macularius, assembly GCF_028583425.1. Lineage (NCBI taxonomy): Eukaryota > Metazoa > Chordata > Lepidosauria > Squamata > Eublepharidae > Eublepharis > Eublepharis macularius. The sequence continues at coordinate 23,546,499 of NC_072802.1, forward strand.
TACAATGCCAAGGCCACGGCAATACAGCCCGGAAAACCCACAACAACCATCGTTCTCTGGCCGTGAAAGCCTTCGACAATACACCAGGCCATCTGGGTTGACCCTCTTAAGCTACTTTCCACAGAGCGGTGAAGCCCAGCTTTGGCTACGGGTAGGGAGAATGAGAATTCAGCACCAGCTACAGACTGAGCTTCTGGGAATGTCAATATCTAATAGCAGAACTTGAGTCCAGTGGCACCTTAGAGACCAACAAGATTTTCAGGGTGTAAGTATCTGAAGAAGGGAGCTGTGCCTCTCGAAAGCTTATACCCTGGAAATCTTGTTGGTCTCTAAGGTGCCACAGGAGTCAAATCTTGTTGTTCTACTGAAGACCAACACAGCTACCTGCCTGAAACTATCAACATCTAATGATTCTCTTACAGTCACAAAGTGATGCCCACGGCATCTCCATGGCTAAATGCTAGGTAGGTTGGCAACCTCCTGGAATGACAACTGAGCATGAGACCACAGAGATCACTTCTGAAGAAAACGGCTGCTTTGGACTCGATGGCATTATACTCTGATGAAGCCCCTCCTCCCCAAGTCTCCAGGAATTCCCCAGCCGGGAGTTGGCAACCTTAGGGAAAGCAACTCCAGCGTGGTCCAGGCGTTCCGGGGAAGAGAAACGACTTATCCTCTCTACATTATTCTGTCTGCCGTCGCGCTTGTGAAACGTCACAACGAAGCGACTGTTCCTGCCTCTGAGGAAGGAAGGGAATCTGGAGATGCCTCCGAAAGGGAAAAGCGGCGGCAAAGGGGGGAAAGGTGAGGGATGGAGGAGCTGTCCGGGGTGGGAGGACGACCCGGGAGGCCAGCAGGGCCCAGCAGCCCTAGTCTTCGTCCCCCCCCTCACCGCCCCAGTGCTTTGCTGTGAAGAGGGAACCCAAGAGTGCGGCTGCATGCTCCCCACTTTGCGGGGACATAACGCTGCACGCTTTAACTGCCACGGTTTCAGACGAAGACTCCTGGAAACGGCAGTTTGGGAAAGATGCCCCTCATGCCTCGGTAGGGTTGCCAGCTCCAAGTTGGGAAATTCCTGGAGATCTAGGGGGTGAAACCTGGAGAAAATGGAGGTTTGGGGAGGGAAAGGACCTTGGCATGGCATAATTCCATAGAGTCCACCCCCCAAAGTAGCCATTTTCTCCAGGTGAAATCTCTGGCCTGGAGACCAGTTGTAATTCCGGGAGATCTCCAGCCACTACATGGAGGCTGGCAACCCTATGCCTCGGTAGATCTTTAGCTGGTTTACAGATCTGTAATTGCCCTGGATTTCTTCAGATTGCAGTGACAGTAACGCATGAGCCTGAAACAGGCAATGGTGCATTTTAGTGGCTGAGATAATATTAATAACATAACATCCGATTTATATACCGCCCTTCAGAACAACTTAATGCCACACTCAGAGCGGTTTACAAAGCATGTCATAATTATCCCCACAACAATCACCCGGTGAGGTGGGTGGGGCTGAGAGAGCTCTGAGAGAGCTGTGACTGACCCAAGGTCACCCAGCTGGCTTCAAGCAGAGGGGAATTAAACCTGATTCTTCAGATTAGAATCCCACCACTCTTAACCACTACAACACATATGAAGTGCGAGGCAGCATGTATGAAGCTGCCTGGTGCGGAATCAGACTGCAGATCCATCTATGTATTAATTTATTACTCAGTACATTTTTATCCCGCTCTTCTCTCTGAAAAGCTCATTCTTCTGTTCTCCGTTTTCTTCAGCCAGTTCTGTGATGTGGGTTAGGCTGAGACAGAATGATTGACCCCTGGTCAACTGGTGTATTTTGCAGCAGGCTGGGAATTTGAACCAGCACCTTGCAGACACACTAACTGCTGCACCACACTGGCTTATTCCACAGGGTCTACTCTGATGATGAGCAGTTCTCTAGACTCTCGGGCCCAGATCCTTTAACTGGAGATGCTTGTTGAACTGAGAATTCGTGCAGGCAAAGTGTGATTATGCTTTAGTGCTGTTGGAGCTGTCAGCCAGTCATAGAGATCATTGCAAGTCTTAGGATGTGAGATTGCAGTTGTTCTTGCCCATCCAGGGCAGCTTACTGTTGCCTCTGGTTTTGTGTTTTCTAAGGAGGAGCAACTTCTGGAGGTGATGCTGCTGATAAGAAAGCCCAAGGCCCCAAGGGAGGTGGCAGTTCTGTGAAGGTGGGTTCTAGCAATTTTCTTGCATGATGTCTATAAGAAGCCAGCTTTAGTAACGAAGTTGTGGGGAATGGTTTGACATAGTCTTTCCCGGACATCGTCAAAACCGCTCAGGAAATGGAGAAGAAGAAGGCCACATTTGCACTCATCAGTTCCGCTGGGTCTGGCCTGGAAGCCTGAAATGTAACTAGCCATGCTGAGAGAAGAAGCTCCCTGGTACTCTGCAGTGTTACTCTTTTGAATGGGGGACTGGGGTGAGAACAGGATTCACTTCTTAATCTCTCGCTGATCATTTGAATGAGTAGAGTGGCATGGATGATAGGAAGAAGAACCGCTGAAGGACTGGTTTCAGAGAATTTGGAAGATTGTATTAAGACAAAACTAACTTATGTGAGATCTTAAAAATTGTTTAGTAGTGCAACCAATCAGTTTGTAGAGAAGTGGACTCTTATGTTTATTATATTCTGGAATAGTAAATTCCAAGATGGAGCTATGTATCTTTTGATTGGCTATAATCCTTTGGGAGCTCTGCTGTCTTTTCTTTTGTATTGTTATATATAAATGAAAGGGTTGAGGAGAAAATAGAAATGATTCTAGAGTGCAAGCGTAGTTCAATAGCCCAGATGCAGCAGGGAGATTTAAAAGATACATAAGGAACCTCTGATTTTATATGTAGCAGTGTGGGCTCAACTTTATCAGCAAATCAAACCACGGTAGTCATGTGATGGATAGCATGAATATAACTGGTTAAAAACCATGATGTTTGGGATAGGGTGCAGGAAGCTACATCAAGGAGCAGGTGAAGGGTTGTGCCCAGTAGATTGATTGATTGATTTGATTGATTTAGATTTTTAGCCTGCCCTCAGGGAGGGTTACAATCATAAATAAGGTACAATAGATAAAACCAATAAAATAACATCTCAGTGCAAACATGAATATCAGCATTCCAGATGGGGCACCCTTCCTCCTTCCCCTGCCCACCATACACAAGGTAAGAAAAGCGTGGAGGTGTGGGTTGGTGAAACTCCTCGGGCATGGGGGCGGGGCAGATGGACCATATGCTCCCGCTCCCCACTGGCAGGAGACCAGCAGGGAGGCTAATTAGATGGATCCAGTGCTGGCCTCAACCATATGCCTGGCGGAACATCTCTGTCTTACAGGCCCGCCGAAAAGATACACGATCTTGGTGGGCCCGAGTGTCTTCTGACAGAGAGTTCCACCAGGTTGGGGCCAGGACAGAAAACACCCTGGCCCTGGTCGAGGCCACCCAAGCCTCTCTGGGGCCAGGGACCACCAGTAGGTGTTTATCAGCAGATCTAAGAGCTCTCTGAGGTACATACAGGGAGAGGTGGTCCCTCAGGTATGCTGGTCCCAGTCCGTTTAGGACTTTATAGGTCAGAACCTTGAACCTGATCCAGAACTCCATGGGAAGCCAATGCAGCTGCTGCAGAGTTGCAGTCACATGTGCTCTGAATGAGGAGTCCAACATTACACCAAGGCTTCTGACCGATGAAATGGACACAAGTGGTGCCCCCTCAAAGGCCGGGAGCTGAATCCCCAAATCCCCCCCCCCCATGGCCCAAGTACAGGACCTCCATCTTTGTGGGATTCAACTTCAGTCTGCTCTGCTTCACCCATCCAGACACGTTCCCCAATTCTCTAATTAGGGCCTCGGGAGCAGAGCCAGGCCGTCCATCCATCAACAGGTACAACTGGGTGTCTTCTGCATATTGATGGCAACCCAGTCCGAAACTCTGTGCCAGCTGGGTGAGAGGGCGCATGTAGAGATTAAACAACAGTGGGGAGAGTAACGCCCCCTGTGGGATGCCGCACACCAAGAATTGGCGCGCTGATAACCTCTCCCCTAGGGCTGCTCTTTGTCTTTGACCGTGGAGAAAAGAGACAAGCCACTGCAAGGCAGTCTCTCGGATACCCACATCGGCAAGGCGGTGGGTCAACAATTCATGGTCAACCGTGTCGAATGCTGCTGAGACATCTAGCAACACCAGTAGCACTGACCTGCCTTGATCCAGATGCCTACAGAGATCGTCTGTGAGGGTGACCAACAGTGTCTCAGTCCCGTGGCCCGGGTGGAAACCAGACTGGAATGGGTCCGGGACCAATGCCTCTTCCAGGATGAGAAAGTGCAGACACACGGCAGGGTTCCTATTGAAGGATGTGGCCATAGTGTATGTTTTTGAGCCATTGATGCAAGGGGGCAGTGTTCTTAATATGTCTTGCTTTTTCTAGGTGAGACACATTTTGTGTGAGAAACACAGCAGAGCACTGGAGGCCCTGGAGAAGCTGAAGGGCGGCATGCGCTTCAGTGAAGTAGCATCCCAGTACAGTGAGGACAAAGCCAGGCAGGGGGTATGTGCCCGTTTGTATTTTCTGGAACTCTCACAGAGACTGGCTTAGCTGATCTACATTGTTGTCACACTGTACCCTAAGAAGTTTTGTGACTGAGTGGGCAGCAAGGATATTGTAGTCTTGTTTTGCCTTAGCAGTAGAACCAGCCCTGGGGCACTTCTTTCCACACTCTAGTAACAGATTTGGGGCCACTGGGCTGCTTGCAATCTGGACTTCCTAGTTCAGGAGCAATGCTTTGAGTGGGCAGGAAAGGGACTAAACAAGTGAAATTTATGGGTGATGGAATTTATGGTGATGGAATCTTCTTGTTAATGGCACTTGCTTTATACAGCAACCTCAAAACACAGTGGGTTGGACCCTACCAGTATTTCTGCTGGCAGATCCCTGCCCCCCTTTTCACCATCAAAGAGGTTATGCTGAAGGTTATGGAATGCTCAGGACAGGGCTGCAGTGAGAGAGGGACTTGGGCGAGATTGAGCAGAAAAGCTGGTAGGATCCAACCCAGTGTACTTTGCCAAATAACATAACCCGGGGATGGGGGCAGACAGAAACATATCCCTGCGCCCAAATTGCTTACGATCTAAGTTTCAGTAATTGACGGGTCTACTGTGGGGTAGGAAGGACAGGGAGAGTGAAGAGGGGAAATGGGAAAAGGTCTGATAGACCATCTCTCCTAGGATGTCCCCACGTTTTGCTTGCCTCTAGTTTCCACTGCATATAAAGTGGCCCACTCGGCATCAACTAGAGTCTGTTCCTTTTCTAATGGGCTCTTACCTTGTGGAATGGGCTCCCTGAAGAGGCAAGGGGTACCATCTTCAGAAGTTTTTAGGAGGTGCTGCAAGGCCTTTTTGTTTGTAAGGTCTTTTAGTTGGGTTTAAGCGGTAGGCCTTTTCTTGGAGAGGCGGTAAACTGGGTGTAACTATTTTTTAAATGTTTGGAATTGTAAGCTGCCTTGAATCATAGGGCAAAGGTGAGGTGTAGGTATCTTAATAAATAACAAGAGAAGGGTTTGAGCTAAATTTTAGCCTTGTTTTTCAGACTTGTCTTCTTGACACACAGTCTGCAGAAAGCAGGGAAGGGCTGTCAGGAGTGGGTGGGGGAAGCAAGTAGATTGCAGGTCCTCAGAAGGGAAATGGAACTGAGGCCTGTGATCTACAGAAGGAAGGACCTTTAGACCTTGCTGAGACCCATTCCCGTTCCCTTGCTTTTCCAGGGTGACTTGGGCTGGATGACCAGAGGCTCCATGGTCGGCCCCTTCCAAGAGGCAGCCTTCGCCTTGCCTGTCAGCAGCATGGACAAACCTGTGTACACAGACCCTCCCGTCAAAACGAAATTTGGCTACCACATCATCATGGTCGAAGGGCGAAAATAATAATAATTAAAAAAATCCTGCTCGATCTTGGGAGGTCCTGGCCTTTGGTTTCATTTCATGATGGTGGTTGTGAGAACTGGAAGCAGCCTGTTTTGAGGTTGGTGAGCTGCTGCATTGCTTTCTGCGATAACTTTGTTCCCCTTGATGGATGATAGGAGGGGGAGCGTTGTGTGAGAAAACTGGTGTGGGCAGCAGAGGGACTAAACAAGTGTCACTGCAGGCCAAGCGGCAGGCAACAGGAGCAACATATAACTAGCCTTTGAATCTGGAAAAGAAGAGTCATGCTGCTGGAGGTTCATTCGCAGGGGTGCAGCTGCTGATGTGTCTGTCTGTGCTCCTTGGGCTTCAGAGGCTGCATCCTTTCCCTGAATCACATTCTGTATTTCCAAGATGGACGGAAGGGTATACTTGTGCAATGACTCCCTATGCTTAGTTCTAAAAAACTAGTGCACAGCTGGGCCAAGATGATTGCATTGGAGAAAGGACAGACATTTGAGTCCCAACTATCGAATCTTTTCCTCCTGTGACACATATATACCATTTAGTTCCTCTAGCTGCTGTCCAGGATTGGATTAGCAAGGTCTTTCCCAACACCTACCTTGCTTATTTTAAATTCTTTTAACAGGAGATGGCCAAGGTCTGAGCTTGGGACTTTCTGCAGTGATTACACCACTGAGCCAGAGCCCCTTTCTGCATTGCCTTCCCATCCCCCTATGTTGTATTTCCCCATCATTTATGAAATTCAATTTCCTTAAAGCCTTAACTCAAGTAAAACACATGGCTTTCTGTTTGACTGCTTGGCAGGGCTTTTTGGAAATTATGTTCTTGTTTGTGGCCTTTTGTTGGAGGTCCCTGTACTATTTCTTTTGGGTTTCTTAAATTTTGACACTTCTCCCCCTACCCTGTATGTTGGAACATAGGTCCATCTTGCCAGTGTGGTGTAATGGTTAAGAGTGTTGCGACTGGGATCAGGGAGACCCAGGTTTGAATCCCCGGTCTGCCGTGGAAGCTTGTTGAGTGACCTTGGGCCAGTCACAGACTCTCAGTCTAACCTACCTCACATGGGTGTTGTGAGCATAAATGTGAGGATAAAGCAGAGAATGATGTAAGCCCCTTTGGGTCTCCATTGGGGAGAAAGGCAGGGTATAAATAAATCTTGCCAGGATTATTTTTGCTGCATGGCAGCAATTCTTCAAGCCCTTAGGAGATCTGGCTGAGCCTGCTATCAGAAATCCTTTCAAATGGAGGTGGCTAGGGATTAAGGTTCAGCGTATCACTGAACTATATGGATGGTAACTTACTGCAGGATCACAACGCTTTTTATTCGAAGAGCTCAGTTTTGTCGCCTTCGTTACAGCAGTCATGTTAAATTTGCTCTTCGGAGGAATGACTAGATACGGGGGGGAAATGTTTTTAGAAGCCAGCTCGCAAGAGATGCATAGATGGGGGTTGCAAAACCGTTTGCTTGGCTACCTGCACATCAGACCGATGGGACTATTTGCGCTGGCGCGGCCGAAAGCACATACCCGCTTCTTCGCTTGAACTGGGCTACAGCGAGGAAAGAGTCAACCCGCCTCCCCTTTTGATACTTTGAGAACGTTCGCGTCACGTGGCGCCTCTGTCACTTGACAGGCTTTTGCAACAATTTCGGATTTCCGTAAGGGCGATTTGCTTGAGAACGGACCGGGCCCGCCTCCTGGACGCCGGAAAGCTTTGTGATTGGTCCATGGGAGAGAAGGACGGGCTCCAATTGGCTGGAGGTTATCCAGCTCTTCTGTCTGCCTGAATTGTACTGCAGGGAAGGAGAGCCAGGAATGGCTGTGAGGGGCAACCGGAGAGGGGCCCCGAGCCGAGTGGGGCTGACAGCGCTGCTCGCGGTAGCGCTGGAGTTGGCCTGCCCGGCCGGAGCACTGGAGAACGGGCTGGCGCGGACGCCGCCCATGGGGTGGCTGCACTGGGAGCGCTTCCTCTGCCAGACCGACTGCGCCCAAGAGCCCCGCCAGTGCATCAGGTAGGCAGGCGGCGGGGCCTGTGCTGGGAACGGGCCGGAGGCTTTGTAAATGTTCAGCACTCTTGTAAATGTTCAGCACTCCGCGTATGCTCAGGGGCACTCTTGTATTTGTAGATACGGGCGGTATAGGTCAGTGGTAGGGTACGCTCTCTAATGTGGTACAGCGGTTAGCATATTTGATGCCTCTGTTGAAATCTCTTCCCAGCTGTAGAATTCACTCGGGGACCTTGGGCTAGTCACACCTCACGGGGTTGTAAAATGGGGAAAGGAGAATTGTGCTCCTTGGAGAAGGGCTGGGATAAAAATACACTCGGGAAAGGTTCTCAGGTGGGGATACACCCCTGCCCGAATCCTTAAAGAGAGCAATTCCAATTATGTCTACTGACAAGTAAGTCCCATGTTATTCAGTGGGGCTTACTCCCAGGCAAGCGTCCTTAGGACTGCAGCTGGAGAGTCACAGCCAGTTAAAATTTAGCAGGACTGTGTTAGCTTTACCAACGGGTGGATTTCCCTCACAAGGAAGTGTATAAAGTTTAACATTAACTTTTAACTTATATAGGGGCTCTCAGCTGAAATCAGGATTTTTTTTCTTTTCTCCTGCTAGGGAAGTTTAAATTAGTAGAATGAGCTGCTGTAGTATAGGTGGTTGGAGTGCAAGTCAGCACTCTGCTGGTTAGACTGTCTTGGGCTCAGCTGGTGGCCTTGGGTAAATCACTTCTCTCAGCCCCAGCTCCATTGCGGAGACAGTAATAAGGCTGACGTTGTTCACCGCTCTGAGCTGGGCACTGATTGTCTAGAACAGCAGTTTATAAGCACACTATTGTTGTTCTTGTTATTATTAGCATAAAGCTAGGAAGATGATCTTGCTGATCACTGTGCTTATGTCCAAAGTAACGTGCATCCTTCTGTCCTCATAACAGCCATGTGAGATAGGCTAGGCTGAGAGAATATTACTGGCCCAAAGTCCCCCAGCACACTTCTATGGCAGAGCAGGGATTTGAACCTGGGTCTCCCAGATCCTAGTCTGACACTAACCATGACACCATGCTCACTCCGCGCATCTACGCCACACATTTTGTATGAAGACCTGTCACAAACTGGGTTTCATGCATTTCATGGCACTTTGACTAAAAACATACTATTTTTCTGTCTCTGTATTAATGATGGATTGTGCTGTCAAGTCATAGCTTACTTATAGTGACCCTGACTGGGTTTTCAAGGCAAGAGACTAATAGACATGGTTTGCCTTTGCCTGCCTCTGCAACCTTGGTCTTCTTTGGAGGTCTCCCATCCAATTACTAACCAAGGCCAACCCTGCTTATCTACCAAGAACTGAGACGATTGAGCTTGCCTGGGCTATCATGTTTATATGTTTAACAATACCTGTCAGCAGCAGAGAACATTTATGCATCTGCTGAAAACTTTTGCCACAATGAATCTAAAATGCTACAAGACTCTTTTAAAAAGATTTCTGAGGGCTGCTGTATCTGAGTCATTGGGTCACAAACTACGGTTCAATATTCCCCCCCCCCTGCTTTCTTCCTCATTGTACCCAGTTCCTCTTTCCAAGGAGCTCACATGATGATTCAGTGGTAGGTAGAAGATCATGCAGTATAGGTTTTCCTGTAATTTCCACCTTTATGCTGAGAAATACTAAATTCTGGCCTACTGTGCTGCAGTTATGTGCTGTGGTATCTCTGTTTTAAAAATGGGCAGGCTCTATCCTTCTGGAGGAGTGACATAGAGATCTGTTAACCACTGTCCTCTGGTTACAAGCAGTTTCTGACACGGGCAAAAATAAAGAGAGGATGCTTTTCTGGGCATGAAGATGCCATTTATTGATTATGCTCATTTTGTAGGCGTACATGCCTTTGCACTTTTCAAGGTTTTGAGTCCAGTGGCACCTTGGAGACCAAAAAGATTTTCAGGCAACAAGCTTTTGAGCTTCAGTGCTCCCTTCTTCCGATACCTGATGTCTTTGAGTCTCATACTCTGAACCTTCAAAATAGGAAGTTGTTTTTATGGCCAGGAAATGTAAACATGCAATCTCTGATTGATCTGTTAGTGACTGTGAACATTTGTAGGGTGCTACAGACATCTTTCATGCTCGCTGGATCCAGGCATCCAGAGCTACCCTTGTGTGCTGAGGTGGAAGTATTTAGCTGGGAAAATAGATTCGAAGTCCGATATATCAGAATCAAAGTTTAGAAACAAGCATCAAAGTTTGAGGAAACGTATCCCTTTGCTGGAAGGAAGGAAAATGTGTCTTGATTCTTAAGCACCTGAATGAAATTCCTGGGAATCCGGGCAATGGAGGATCGAGGTTCTCTTCCACCCTGGGCCTTAGTGACATGTCTGATCTGGAATCATCCCAGATAAGAATCGCATAACCTGCTTAGACTGTGCAAGTCAGGCATTATTTGCATTCCAGTTTCCTTTTTGTTTCCGGGTAGGGTGGTTTATTTTGTTTGTTTATTTATTTATTTATGTCATTTATATTCCACCTTTTTCACTGAGACTCAAGGCAGATTACATAATGTGAGATTAGTACAATCAGTGGCAAGGACAAGGGCAGGCATTTCCATGCAGTGGCAAGAACATTTCCATAAACATATCATAGGGTAAATGAATACAAGTTTACAAAGACATAGTATTAGCAAGGATCCAAAATGGGGTTGAAGAATTGCTGAGACAGAACATAATTAATTCTAGGACTTACATTAAACAACATGAAGCATAGGTACTATATAGAAATACATATTTAAAACAACAGATAATATGTAAGGCAACATAATGGTGAAGTCTATGGTTCCTAACTCATTAGCGAAACATCTGGGACCCCTTTCCTACAATACTGCCCTCTTAGCTGAGAAAAAGGCCTTTTTGAATAATTCAGTTTTGCATTGTTTGCGGAAAGTCAGGAGCATGGGGGGTCTCCTGACCTCCTCAGGCAGGCCGTTCCATAGGGTAGGGGCCACCACAGAGAAAGCCCATGTACGGGCTGCTGTTGGTTTTGGGTCTGACTGTCTGGGCTGACTTGGTTGGGGAATGTAGATTTTCCCGTAAAAATCTTTGTCACTCATACATACAGCTGGCTTTATGGTTCCAGCAACTGGCTGAACTTTCTGTGTCCCAGGATGGAATTTAACCACTTATATAATGCCGTCAGTATCTTGCAGAAGAAAAAAAAGCCCCCAAGGAGCTTACAATTTAAATTTTGACTGTGGGGGAGCGGGGGTGGGGAGGCAAAGCGAGAGGCTAGGAAGGCAAAGAAGAGAGTTGGACATATTTAAGCTTCACTTGAGTGGGGGATGAGGACTAATGTGGATACGCCAATGTTTGAAGTGGGTTTTTGGAAGTTTTCAAAGCTTGTCACTGTGGAGTCTGGAATGTGTTTATTGGTTTACTTCATTTATACCCTGCCTTTAAGCAGGGTCAGCCACGGTTAGTACTTGGATGGGAGACCACCAAGGAAAAGTGGGGTAGTTATGTGGAGGAAGTCAATGGCAAACCACCACTGCTTCTCTCTTGCCTTGAACATCCCATGGTTGAGGTTGCCATGAGTTGTATTGTCGAAGGCTTTCACGGCCGGAGAACGATGGTTGTTGTGGGTTTTCCGGGCTGTATTGCCGTGGTCTTGGCATTGTAGTTCCTGACGTTTCGCCAGCAACTGTGGCTGGCATCTTCAGAGGTGTAGCACCAAAAGACAGAGATCTCTCAGAGCCCGGAAAACCCACAACAACCATTGCCATGAGTTGGTTGTGACTCAATGTCACATTCTTCTTCTTTCTCACCCCCGGGGAACCAAAGCAGCCTACGCTGTTCTCCTTTGCTGCATTTTATCCTCATAACCAGGGCTCATTTTGAGGGGGAACACGCAGGAATGCAGTTTCGGCAGTTCCCTAAAGAGGTCACATGTCAGGTGGCTCTGCCCACCTGACTCTCAGCCACTTTGGCCCTGTTTCAGCCTGGATTGGGGACGAAACGGCCCGGATCGGGCCTCTGATGGGTGGTGGGTCACTCTCCCACTCAGCAGCGGCCCAATCCTGACCATTTTGGGCCCCTTTTCGGCCATTTTCCGCCCCTTTTTTGCCATTTTGGGCCCAATTTGGGCCCTGAATGGCCAGGATTGGGTTCAAAACAGCCAGGATAGGTGATGTCAGGGGGGTGCGGCATATGCAGATTAGTTATGCTAATTACACACTTCTGGTGATGTCAAGGGGCATGGCATATGCTAATCAGTTGTGCTAATGAGTTATGCTAATGAGTTCCTCTAGCTCTTTTTCTACGAAATGACCCCTGCTCATAACAACTCTGTGAGGTAGGTTAGGCTGAGAGTGTGTGACTGGCCCAAGGACACCTGGCAGAGGGGATTTGAACCTGGGTTTCCCCCGTTCCAAAACCACTACAACAGGCTGTCTGAGTGTTTTGTCAGAAAAAATAAAAAAACCCTGAGTAGGATTTGCAGCACTTAGTCGATCTGGAGTCTTGATCTTAGCAGTGTTAACTTTAGTGTGATCTCCTGTGGCAAGAAGGGAGTTTCCAGGCGGTTGGTGAAGTGTGTAAGAGTTAATTCTGTCTGTAGTGTTAAGACAGGGGGAGGGAACATTATTTTTATTTTAGCCAGAATGCCAAAACCAGCTTCAGCATCAGCCTAGGAAGATGTTGGTATGTTGGCAAACAAAAAGGCAGGCACGGGTTGTACTTGGGCAGGTGTACATAGATCTGTTTGGGGTGGAGGTGGGATGTGGAGTAAGGGACTAAAAGAAGGCTGTTTTAGAAGCAACCATCTGAGACATCAGTGATTTTTGCTTTTGATGCACCCGTGTTGAAATGAAGTGGCAGTCAATGAAACTATTCTACCTGTGTAATGCCTGGCCCTAAAAGATTCTTTGAGAGCAGGTACCGGGGAATACGATGGCACTAGTGGGAAAGCTTGTATTCAGAAGCGCCACTCTCCAAATTCTCTTTTTACACGATTGCTGTATTACAGGAGAGGGTCCAGAATGCTGCCGGCTTCCCTTCTCTTATCCTAGTGGTAACATGAGCCCACCCAAGCTTAACTTTCCCTGTTTTGTGGTAGAGCAATGGAACTTCCATGCCAAGCAAGAAGGTGTGATGTGCTGCTCACAATAAAAAAGATAAGGGGGTGGGGGTGGGGAAACCCCACAGACTCAACCTAAATATGCTGGGGACAATACAGGTGTCAAGTTTCAAACTAAAATAAAAATATTCCAAATAAGTATTTATTACGAGCGTACACAATGTTATATTTAAAAACAAGTTAAAAACACAGGGCCTAAATTACAGGATACATGCATATGTTAAAAGTAACTAAAACATTTTCCATATATAGATAATGCCAGTCCAATGACCAACACAAAGACAGAACAGACGCGTTTTGTCCCTCAGGCCTTCCTCAGTTGTCAACTGTGTATTATTTATGTTAAACAAACACACCTACACATTTAGAAACCAATATGAAAAGGCTCCCAACGCTCTTGTGTCTTGTATTGTGTGATATAATTCAAATTGTTGCAGCAGGCTGTAGACGGCACTCGCACAATGGTCTTCGTTTGATATAGTATTCTGAGGCTTGGTGGCCACTTCGCTATAACTGCAGATTGATGAAACACACCCAAAGATATCGGAAAGCAAGCCTGAGGGCCGAAACGCGTCTGGTCTGTCTTTGTGTCAGTCATGGGACTGTAACATCGTCTGTATATGGAGAATGTTTAACTATAACCTTGTGTACACTCATAGTAAATACTTATTTGGAATATTTTCATTTTAGTTTGTAACTTGACCCCTGTATTTTCTTCTGATGTGCTGCTCTTCACATATGCTGGGAGTCACTCACCTCGAAGGTTCCTTGGAGGGGGTGGGTTGTTTTGCCAGTAGAAAACAACACTTTCACCATAAACAAGGCAAATCTAATGCTGGGGGAATGTGGCTATTCATATATAGGGTGTGTGTGCACACGCATGTGTAAAGTGTGATTAAATTACAGCTGACTTACGGCGATCCTCTAGGATTTTTAAGGTAAGATATGCTTGGAGGTGGTTTGTCATTGCCTGCCTGTGTATAGCAACCCTGGACTTCCTTGATGGTCTCCCATCTAAGTACTAACCAGGGCCAATCTACTAAGCTTCTGAGGTCTGAAGCATGTGCCATGTATGTCAGGGCATATAAGATTTATCTTGATAGGAACAAGCTCCAAGTCAGCTCCACGATTATCCCCCCCAAATTCTTAGCCATGGCTCTTTAGATCTTATGCAGCGTTTCAGCACCGAATGACAAATCTCGGTGTTATCCTTTTCCCCCTTTCCAGTTCTCTTTGGTTTCTCATAACCCTCATGTTCTGTTCTCCTTAGTGAAAAATTATTCATGCAGATGGCTGATCTGATGGTGTCTGAAGGCTGGCGAGACGTGGGATACCAGTACCTGTGCATCGATGACTGTTGGATGGCTCCGAACCGTGACAAGCAGGGCCGGCTCCAGCCAGACCCCAAACGTTTCCCCAGTGGGATTGGCAAATTAGCAGACTATGTGAGTGAATCCATGCTAATAGTTTTTCTCCAGTTCTGAGCAATTATGCAGGAAGAGTTGCTGTTGACACCTCATTCCCTTTTGGGGAAGGGCAGGAGAGCTCTCCTGACTTGCTCTGGTTTCTTAGCCGGTCTTCTCTCTTAAATGCAGGCTCGTAGAATTGTAGGATTGAAAGCAGCCAGGCCTCCTCCAGTAGGGGCAGCTATCCAGAAGAATGGCTAAGAATTACTGCCTTGGATTGGACCAAAGATCCATCTAGTTCAGTGTTCTTGTTACCAACAGAGACCAGCCAGATAATTTATTTGATTTATATCCTTATTTTTTCCCCAGTGGGGATCCAAAGCGGCTCACTTCATTCTCCTCTCCTCCATTGATCCTCACAACAACTCTGTGAGGTAGGTTAGGTTGAGAGGATGTAAAGAGCCCAAGGTCACCCAGCCAACTTCCATGGCAGAGTAAGGATTTGAACCCGGATCTCCTGGATCCTAATGCGATACTCTTAACTGCTACACTACACTGGCTCCTGGAAGGCTGGAACCAGAGCATCAAGGAAATAATACTTCTCTGTTATCTGTCCCCTACTGTCTAGTATTCAGAGGTATACTGCTACTGAATATCATTTAACTGTGATAGCTGATAACCACAGATCGATCCCCCCACAGGTACCCCAAGCTATCCAGCTCTCCTCCTTGTCTTTTGTTATCTTGGGTGGACTATTTTTCAGGCGCTTCTGATCTTCCCTCCTAAAGAAACTCCAAGCTGTTCGTTCTTTTGATCCCGCTGTGTTTGCTTGTTACCATTTGCGATTCAGGTCCACTCCAAGGGGCTGAAGCTGGGCATTTATGCAGATGTTGGGAACAAAACCTGCGCTGGTTTCCCTGGCAGCTATGGCTACTATGAACTGGATGCAGCAACCTTTGCCAGCTGGGGAGTGGATCTGCTGAAGTTCGACGGCTGTTACTACGGCACGCTGGAGCTGCTGGCAGAAGGTGTGTGCAGGGCCTGGGCTAGATCTGTGAGGTCACAATGCTGAGGCCTTGAGCGGAATGTCTGTTTCAGTCCTGGAGGCCTTCACCTGGCTGATATGTCTAGAAATAGGAGCTGAGGTTTTTGACTCCTCTGACCCCAGTCTGTAGTAAACTTCCAAGCTACAAGTGACGCCTGACACAGGTTGGACACTTGCCAGCTTCCCTCAACTTCTGATGGGAAATGTAGGCATCCTGGTCTTGCAGCTGTAATGGAGAGCCAAGCTGTAAAACCAGGACGCCTACATTTCCCATCAAAACTTGAGGGAAGCTGACAAGTGTCCAACCTGTGTCAGGCATCACTTGTAGCTTGGCTCTTAGTACGGGAGAGATAGACAATTGGCAGTTTCCTTCTTGGCTTTGATCCGAAGGCCTTTTCCCCCACAGAGCACTTTATTGCCTGTAATTCCAGAGGGGTGGAGTTAGTCTGTTACAGCAAAATTTAAACGGAAGTGCACCTTAAAGGCTAACAATTTATTCCAGGAGCAGCTTTTGTGAGTCAGAGCTCACTTCATCAGAGACATGAAATCTACATCCACAGCAAGATACATTTATACCAAAAACATTTCAAGCAACTGAAAGGCATGTTAGAAAGAGAGGCCAGTTGGAAACCATGGTCACAATCCATTCAGAGTTGTGAGGAGCAGAGGAGAATGAATATAAATTCAGATCTAATCAAGGAAGGGGTAGCATGAAACATGATGCTGCAAACTGAGTATCTGTACAGGGTGTGTCCTGCTGACGTGTGAGCACTTATGGGGAGCGGCCATTGCTCACTGGTAGAGCATTTGCTTGCCATGCAAAAGGTCCCAGGTTCAGTCCTTGGCACCTCCAGTTAAAAGGATCAGATAGTAGGTGATGGGAAAGACTTCTACCTGAGACATTTTGAGCCAGATTTAATACCAAAAAAGCCCCCATTTCCTGTAACTGGCACAGGAAGGTCTGAATGTTGTCTTCTTGCAGCATTTCAATGTTTAATTCTAAGGGTCCTGAGAGAGCTGAATGTTTACCATTTACTGCCAGGTTATAAGACCATGTCCCGGGCTTTGAATAAAACCGGCAGAAGCATTGTGTATTCCTGTGAGTGGCCGCTCTACCAGAAACCCATGCAAAAGGTAAGGAGGGCCATCTTGCAACTTGAGTGGTTTTCCTCCCTGCTCTGAAAAGCA
Organism: Eublepharis macularius; assembly: GCF_028583425.1. Lineage (NCBI taxonomy): Eukaryota > Metazoa > Chordata > Lepidosauria > Squamata > Eublepharidae > Eublepharis > Eublepharis macularius. The sequence continues at coordinate 23,563,196 of NC_072802.1, forward strand.
CCTTACCATGGAGGAAACATGTTGTAGGCAGGCCTGATCTGGGAAGGCATCTGTACACCACACCTGGCCAAAGATCCCCACTGTATGATGTTGCATTTGTGAATCCACCTATTGAGAAAACAATCACAGCATAGATAGCCAAACTTCCTGACCATTAAGATCTGGTTTTCAAAGCCATGCTGCAGGAGTAAGGCTGCATTGGGACAGATTGATGGGGGAAGCAAGGGGTCTCTCACTGGGTCACACTCCTCTGTCTTTTCACAGGACAGTAGCCAGTACTGAACATTATTAGCCACTTTTCAAGTGAAAAACTCTTTAACTGTCTATGATGGAATGGCTGTCTGTTAAAAGGTCATGGTGCTTTGGAAGATTTTTGGGGAGGGATAGCCAGTTGGATCTCCTTATCTCTCTTTCCATATCTTCACACTGAGGGGAGGAGTGGGGAATGGAAGGAGAAAGTGAAACTATGTTGTCACATCAGAGTTGTGTTTGCACTGGTGGGGGATCTCTTTGACTTTCTGGACCTTAAATCCATTGATCAGAATGTCAGCCCCTGTTGTAAGACTGGGGCCTCATTTTGCAGTGGGGGCCAGCTGCTCCTATGCCTCCCACATCTGGAATGGATGAATTTTTTTTGTATAATGTGGAGGCTAACAAGGGGGAATAAATAGATTAGGATAATGAGCCTGCTTTTATTTATTTACTTAATTTGCTTCCCCAAGGAGACACCAAGGGGCTTACATTGTTCTCGTCTCCTTTGTTTTATCCTCCTAGCAACCCTGTGAGGCAGGTTAAAGAGAGTGTGTGACTGGCCGAAGGTCACCTAGCAAGTTTCCATGGCAGAATGGGGATTTGAAGCTGGGTCTCCCAGCTCCCAATCCCACACTCTGACCACTAGACTACACAGGCTGCATGATTGATTTGAGATGAACTTGGAAGCAGCGAATAAGCCGAAATCCAAGGTACAGGGCAAAATTTCCAGTTCCTTTAGGGACAAATAGTGGAGCACCTCCTCTTGGAATCTATCAAGCAGGGGCTCCAGTTTAGGGCCCAGGTTTGCTGGCAGGCCTCCATCTGCTCTTAATTTTGATGATGTAATAGTTAAGAGAACAAGCTATGAGCCAGCAAGGCTGTGCTTCAACTCTTATCTCAGCATATTAATTTGTGGGAGAACCCTAGATAAACTGTGTCTCAGTTTCAGCCTTCTACCTGAGAAGGTGGAGCCTGACATCCCAAACACTGGGGTTTGATAATGCTAATCTGTCTCAAGAACTAGCGTGGTGTAGCGCTTAGAATGCTGGGCTAGGAAGACTCGGATTCGAATTCCCACTGAGCTTTGAAATTCACTGATAACCTTACACAAGTCACTGTCTCTTAGGCTAATATGCCTCACAGGATTGTTGCAAGGATAAAATGAGAGAGGAGAATAGTGTATACTGCCCTAAACTCCTTAGAGGAAGGGTGGGATAAGAGTCAGATGGACAGGCACCTTGTTGAGTGGTTGTAAAGGATTTCTGAATGTTTGATGAAACATAATGGAGCACTCAGGAAAAACATTGATAAGTAGGTATCTATAATAGTCTTGGGTCCTGGGGTTCTCCCTAGCTGCACCCTAAAATCCAACCAGCCTGTTCTATTCAAGCGATAGTTTCTACAAGTTCAACCATTTTCTCTCTTCCGTCCACCCCCCCCCCCTTTGGCAGCCCAACTACACTGAGATAAAACAGTACTGTAATTACTGGAGGAACTTTGCCGACATCTACGATGCCTGGAAAAGCATCAAGAACATTCTGGACATGACCTCTTTTTATCAGGACAACCTCACTGCCATTGCTGGACCAGGGGGCTGGAATGACCCAGACATGGTGAGAGGATTCGTTCTAGATTCTGTTCCTGTGCAAAAGACGCATGGCTCCATTAAAGCATGATGATAAAAGAAATGGCACAGGCTGCAATCCAATATAGACTTAGGCATGCTGAAGCCCACTGAAATGAGTATGCAAAAGGGTACCTAACTGTGTTGGATTGTGGCCCTGAAAGCATTATAGAGCCCAGAGGTCAGCAACTAGTTTAATGGAAGCGTCATGATTGGACCAGTGGCAACTTACAGCCACAGCTACCCATTTTTCATGGGCATTGGACTGGCAGCTGTTGATGCTCAAGAGCTGGATTGAGTTCCAACTTAGTTCTGTTTTGTAAACCTGAACCCGCCCCCCCCTCTTGTCTTTCCACCTCTCCTCTCTTAGCTGGTGATTGGAAACTTTGGACTGAGTTGGGATCAGCAAATAACACAGATGGCACTCTGGGCCATGATGGCAGCTCCGCTCCTGATGTCCAATGACTTGCGCCACATTAGCCCAGCATCCAAGGCCCTGCTCCAAAACAAGGAAGTGATAGCCATTAATCAGGATCCACTGGGCAAGCAGGGGTATCGAATCACTAAGGTAAGACTGGTTATTGAATGGGCAGGGCGGAGGACGTACCTTAGAAGTTTTGCATAGACCAAAAAAAGGGGGGATGACGGAGCTTTCCCTTGCATGCCCATGCTCCCATCTTGATGTTCCTAGCCTTTATGGTGGCAGAGAGGGCCCTCCAGTGATAGCTGTGACGACCCCTGCTAGAGTTTTCATGGCAAGAGACTAACAGAAGTGGTTTGCCATTGCCTGCCTCTGCCACCCTGGTCTTCACTGGAGGTCTCCCATCCAGTTACTAACCAAGGCCAACCCTGCTTAGCTTCTGAAAGCTGACAAGATTGGGCTTACCTAGGCTATCCAGCTCATGGCTCCTAGCCTTTTTAATTGAGCCAAAATGGAAATAGTAATACTTGTAATTGATTAGAAGAACCCGTTTCCTGTTGTGTGCCAAGATGAATCCTGACAAGACCAGAGGTTCTCTGGGTTAGTAGAAAGGCAGACCAGGAACTTTCCTGTCTTGGATGGGGTTATTATAATTCCCTTGAAAAGGCAGGTTTACAACGTGGGACTGCTGCTCGACTCAGCAGTCACTTGAGAAAATCAGGTGGCTGTAGAATGCTTTTGCCCAGCTTCCCCTGGTGTATCAGCTGTGCCTGTTCTGACTCAGTCAAATCTAGCCACAGTGATCCATGCCTTGGTTACATCTGGACTGGGCTGTTGCTACCCTTGTGCTACCCTTGAAGAGTTGTTTGCAAGCTGCACCCAATGCAGAATGGGGCATCTAGATCGCTGGTTGGGGAAAGCTATGAACATGTGAGCCTGGTATGACAGCAATTGCACTGGCAACCCATCCACTCCTAAGCACAATTCAAGGTGTTCGCTTTGACCTTGAAAGCCCTACACGGCTTGCTGGTGTCTGCAGGACTGTCGTCTCCCATAAGTTCTTGCCCAGGAATTAAGATCTCAGGGTACAGTGATGATAATAATAATAATACAGTGAGGGTACTGATGGTGGGTATGAAAGAGGGTCTTTCAATGACAGTCTCACAATTACGGAACAGCATCCCCAGAGAGGTATGCACGGGCCCCTCACTGCCAATCTTCGTAAGGCAGCAGAAGATTCTTTTATTTAGGTTTTTTAAAAATTAACATTGTTTCTTTGTTTACTGGCAGTCTTAAACTGTGCTTTTATCTTTGACTCATTTTATGATTTTTAAAATATTGTAAGCCGCCTTGAGTTCATGCAAAGTAGAAAAGAGGCTAGAAAATATTTTAAATAAAATGTTATGCATAAGGAACAATGGCAAGTTCTTGTCTTTAAAATTCTGATATGGGGTGTGAAGGCCCTGAGTTCTAATCCCACTCAAGGCTTAAATGTATTAGGCAGCTGCTTGGGGCAAGCTATTGTTCTCCTGTACAGATTCTGTGAAGTGCCTGCAAGGTATGGTGGCGAAGCAATAAAGAGCCCAGCAGATTTGGAACTTGTATTTTGCTAGATCCAGCACCGCGTGACTAGTCCTGCGGTTCACGTTGATAGAAGAGCACTCATTGTATATGAAGGCTGCGTACAGTGGTGGTAATACTCCTACTCATGGATCTATCGTGTCTTCTCTGCAGGACAGCAGGGGCTTTGAATTGTGGGAGCGGCCTCTTTCAGACGGCGCCTATGCCATAGCCATAATGAACCGGCAGGAGATTGGCGGGCCCCAAGCTTACAGCTTCTCTCTCACCTTCCTTGGGAATGGTTTGGCTTGCAACCCGGCTTGTTCTATTCAGCAGATCCTTCCCACCAGCAGACATTTGGGGCTCCATAATTGGGTCTCGTTCTTGAAAGTAGTGGTGAACCCAACAGGAACTGTCCTGCTGAAGATTGTGGTGATTGAGGAAAAACGGGATGTCAGTGGCAGCCACTCCCTGGGTGTCTTGTAACATGTCACTTCAGCAGGAACCTTTCTTCATTTAAGCTTCCAGCAGAACTGCAGTTGACCTCCCTAAATCTCAGAAGGTGGAAACCACTTTCCCTTAAACCTTGTAACTGCTAAACATTTGGGGAGATGTACAGGAATGGCAGATCTTTGAGGCCCAAGATGTTTTTTTCCTCTGCTAACCGCCCCCCCCTTTCATGGGAAGAACACAAGACACCATGGTAGAGGCAGTGGATGCTACTCAAAATCTGTTTTAAGCAGTTACATAAAGCAGAGAACAGTGAGTATTGGAGTTAAGCTCCAACTTGTTTAAAATACACAACCTACAGCACAAGAAGCTTCTTGTGAAATTTTTAAATAAAGTGCCAAGTGCTCCTCCCAAGGATTAAAAGGATATAGGCTGACTGTGCACTATCTGGATTCTTATAGGCAGAGTATCTATACCCTGCTTGCAATTCAGTAAGGTTTGGACTATTATCAACTTTTTGGTAAAACAGGTCCTGCGAGTACTCATTTCAACCACAGATGATGTGAAACTTACTTAATTGCTCCAGGTCTTAATTGCTAGACCTGAATAAGGGATTCTGTTTTGCTGCTCCCACCAGGCCTGGCAACCTGGACCCCAGAACCTGTATTTCTGTCTTGAGACTCTACAAATGAAGACTCACTTGGTATAGTTATTCACTTGGGTGGGTATTTCTCTACCATCTGGTTAGCCTAAGCTCAGTTAGGTTTTAAGTATGGTGTTTTTGGTCTTGGCATTCAATTACAGAAAAACTTTCTTTGAATAAGCAGCTAGCGTAGTGTTGGAATAGCTGCACAAATTGAAAAATAAACTGAGTACTAAGCGGAATTGTCTCCACTTGTGCCTAAAACTTACCTCTATGTTAGTGAAGAGGTAGGCAGAATGACATTAGGTTTCTAGATTTGCTTTACAGATTCTGTTTGTATTTTTACCTTTCTCTGCCATCTTGTTGGCAGTTTTTTCCTCCTTGAGGTCACACAACCCTCTTATCACAAATCCCTACCAGATGCACTGATCTCATTAGCATAGCCTTTAAAAAAAACTTGAGCCTCTGAAAGGCTCAAATTCCTTTCCTTCGTGTATTTTGTTTGGGATATTCATCCCCCCCCCACCTCCTAACTGCTGGCAGTGAAAATAAAACAATGAGTTCCCCTGACTGAAAGGGTTCTTAAACTGTTGCATTGCAGTTGCTGCTATTGCCCTGTTGAAGAAATCAAGCCAAGTGCCTGAGCCTCTTGCAAGAGCTGGATGCCAAAGTTTTATTAGTGTCTTAAAAAGTGGAAGAATTATGTTTCTAATTCATGTTAACTAAATGTGTAAACATGCAGTCATTTTGTGTATGATGAATACAGATCTTACTGATGTAAATGCACCAAAATAAATGCTGTGCAAACATACTAGCTGTTCTTTTGGGGTTTTTCAAGTGCATATCCAGGTGTGAAAGGGGGTGGATACCATGTTGGAGGCTTCTGCAACAAATTTGAATCTATGAAGAGCTTAATTCTGCTAGTATAGTCTCCTCAGAAAAGGGAAGAAGAGATGTATGTGATATATACTGAATAAAGACCCACTGTAAGTGATGAATGCCCTTTAAATCCTAATCCATTTACTCAACTGACTTGTTCTAATACAATGGTGGCCTGCCCTAGTACTTTCCAGTGCTATCCGTCAGGAAAAAGGGTATCAATTGACTTAAATACTATGGACAATCCTCCAGGCGAGTAATCATTGCTCAACACTGCAGCATTAAGAGGTCTCTGCTTCAATCTGCCCTCTCCATTTAAGTAACATGGACTGGTATGAGGTAGCATTTAACATCCAAATATACCCGGGGTCCTTCTCCCACCCTTTTCCACATCTAGATTGATGTAACTATATTGTTAGTCATGTATGAGCAATGCAAGAAAAAACTGGTCATTTTCTAATGTAGAAGTCTTGGTTACTGCTGTAGGAGCCCTGCTTCTCTTGAGTTGCGGTTATGGATTGCAATTACTCTCTCTAAAACCTAAAGTAATTTGCCCATTACTGTCAATTAAAGCAATCGTCCTCCCAAGAAACAGGAAGAGAAGAATAGAGGGATTTCAATCTAAAAGTTGTTTTGAAGCAGTTACAAAGAATGGTTATAGAAGCGGATAAGGGGAGCTCTCATATCTGATAAGCATCCCTCAACAGCAAGCACAAAATCAATCTGCAACAGGCAGGTGTGTTTCCATAGGATTTTAATGGAGTCTGTACCAAAGAACAAGGTGAATGTCTAGAACTGGATGACCTGGCCCTGAAAAAGAGAAAACACACACTGTGAGCATGTGCCACTGTCAATGAGAAGTCATTTTTAACCTGAGAACCCTAGAAAAGGGGTGCAGTCACACATAGCTGGGAAGACAGGTGGAGGAATTTAAACTAGCAACATCTAAAACATGGCTTAAATCATCACCTAGTTAGCTCTCCCTCTATCCATGACAGGGGCCTACCTTTCTCTTCTTGTCTCCTCCCAGCTCGAAGTGCTTGCACCTCTTAATGGCCAGCATCCTCTTCGACCTGCAGTTGGGCTCCACACACTCCAGCCTCAGCACTATCTTCTTTGTGGTCTTTGCCTGGAAGAGGTAAAGGATGCCATCCACATGCATGCAAAGCACAGGCCAACCTGCAACATTTTTGCCCCTCCTGTTCACAATGCTAGGCTCTGCAAGAACAGGAGCAGAAACCAGAGTTGTGAATATTGATGCAAACAGTGAAAGAGAGAGAGACGGGAAGTTGCTCAATAGAAGTTCTGAAAGGTGTCTTGCAACCTGGGTCTATAATTACACTGCCTGTGTCTTGACTACCATAGTTTACTACTACTCCACAAATGTGTAATTAACTTACAAAATTCACTGCCGCAAGGTGTAGTGAGGGCTGGTAGCTTAGAAGGCTTTAAAACAAGACTAGGCAAATGATCTGAGAAGTAATTATGTCTAGGAGAAACATCCAGAGACAGCATGCCGCTGAATACCAGTTGCAGAAGGGCAACAGCAAGGGATGGCTCTTAGCTGGCCAGCCACTGTGGGGAAACAAGATGCTGTATGGGATGACTTTCCCTGATCCAGCAAGGCTCTTAGGAGTCCCCACAAAGGATGAAGCTCTGCATGGTTTGACTTGCATCTCTCAGCAGCATGTCCTCACTACAGATGTCCTACTTGAACAATGCCAACAGACACTTGCACACAGCCCCAAATTGCACTAAGTTTCCACAGCCCTTCAGCCAGGCTTACCTTCTTGCGGAAGATAGGCTTTGTTTGGCCACCATAACCACTCTGTTTGCGATCATATCGCCTCTTTCCTAAAAGGAAGAAATTACATCCTTGAGCTGAGAAACAGAGATCAAGCAAAGGGCATGAAGTGAATACGTTATAGTCTCCATATCACTAGACAAAGAGTAAAACGGCTGGCCCCAAAGTAAGGCTACCTACAGATAAAATGGGATCTTGGCATACTTGGACTTTCCAAGAATGCAAAAAAAAAAAAAGCATAGTAAATTGCTATAAGATACACACATCCCACCTGAATATACTCAGGACAGAGTCATAAAAATCCGTTAAAGGGAAAAAAAGTATTTGGGCACGGGGGTCACACAAATCAGCATGCCCAATCCCTTGAGTGCTTACAGAATCCTAGAAGGGTGAGATATCCAAACTGTTTAACCTTTGGAGAAGAGGAGGTTGAGGGGGGACATGATTGCTCTCTTTAAATATTTGAAAGGCTGTCATTTGGAGGAGGGCAAAGAGCTGTTCCAGTTGGCAGCAGCGGGTAGGACGAGAAGCAATGGGCTAAAACTACATGCACAAAGGTACCGGCTGGATATTAGGAAAAACTTTTTCACTGTCAGAGTAGTTCAAAAGTGGAATCAGCTGCCTAGGGAGGTGGTGAGCTCCCCTTCACTGGCAGTTTTCAAGAAGAGGCTGGATGAATACTTGTCAGAGATGCTTTAGGCTGATCCTGCACTGGGCAGGGGGTTGGACTAGATGGTCTGTATGGCCCCTTCCAACTCTATGATTCTATGATGCCTGGCTTATTTCATTTAATCAAAGAAATTGATTAAACGTTTTTCAGATAGTCATACACGTCTTCAAGAATTAACCCAGCCACTTAGCAGTTTTTGTTGTCTTGCGGGAGGGGAAGGCGTCTTTGTGATTTACAGGGATTGTAAATCCCTGCAAGTGCCCAGCACTTACTTAGTTCTGCAACTTACCTTGAGCATACAGAGATTCTTTGCCCTTCTTGTACTGAGTCACTTTGTGGGGCTGGTGCTTGCCACACTTCTTGCAGTAAGTCCTGCGGGTTTTTGGGACGTTCACCTAGCAAGAAAGGTTGCCAGCTTTAGAGCAGCAATCATGTTTTCTAGGCCCAGCAGACAAAAATGGACAAAGACAACCTACACCTTAGTTCTTTGGAAATCGGATCCCTCCCTCTACAAAACTGAGGTTGCATCTTTCAGTCTACAAACCATGAAGCACTGAATACCTCTGCTTCGTAGAGTAAAACATAAGTTTTCCCCAGTCAGCACAGTGAATTAGAGACTGAACTGCAATTCACAAGACCTCAGTTCAAACTTTACTTTGGCCATGGAATCACAATGTGCCGTTAGACAAGCCACTCTCTTTCGGCATCACACACTGTACTGGGATAGGCACAGTGACCTACTTCACACTTGTGCTGTAGGCTTTACTGAAACCGTGTATATAAAGCACTCTGAACTTTCTAAAGTGCTATACAAATTTTCTGGACTGTAGTACCTCTGGCAGAAATTACACGTTTCTTCCTACATTCAGAAATGTTCTAGATAAATAAGGGGTCAAAGGAAAATACTCTATGTACTTCATTTATACCCCACTTTTCTCCCCAATGGGGACCCAAAGCGGCTTACACCGTTCTCCTCTCCTCCATTTTATCCTCTCTACAACATTGTGAGGTGGGGTTAGGCTGAATGCTGCTGGCCCAACATCACCTGATAAGCTTCCACGGCAGAATGGAGATTCAAACCTGAGACTCCCAGATCTTAGTCCAACCACTACACCACAGTGGCTCTCCTAACTCTCTCTCCCACCAAGCTGGTTTCCTATATGCAAGAAATTCCTACATGCTCCCACTATGCTGCCCTCTAGTTATAAAAAGCCAGTTCCTAATACTCTTATCACCTTCCAAGCACAGGGAAGAAATACAGCAAACAATGGGGTTATGCAGACAAACAGCTGCCTTTATGCATATTGGAGTAAGATTGCTTCTTCAGGGATAGGGAGAGATTCCTTCCATGTTGTCCCCAAATACCTCTTTCCTCAAATTGCCTGTGTTAGGAGTACAAGTAAACTGTAGCACTTAATGGTGGGGGAAGGGGGGCGGGCAGTAAGAGGAAAGTCTGCTCTTCATATTGAGTACTTTAGCCATCACTGACCACGAATGCCCATATACCTGTGTGGAATTCTAATACTATACAACACATCAAAATCTAGCAATAAATGTGTAACAGCCTGAGAAAGATTACTGAATATCCACCAAGAGTTAGAGCTGCATGAAATTCTTTTTTAAAAATACAGGCCTCAGCAGGCCAGAACATTCCCACAGTGTTCTAGACAGCCAGAAGAAATTGTTCTAGTAGAACGACATCTGAGGATTAAGTGGAAAGTAAGCAGGCTGGAGGCATGCTGGAAGTAATAGCACAGGAAGACCACATGCAACCTTAGGTAGGTAAAGCACTAGAGTCCACCCAGGGGTTTCAAAGCTCTACCTGGAAAAGGTGGCAAGGCTCACAGTCGCTGGCCTTGCTGGCATGGAACAGAAACATCTTAACCTGAAACCAATTGTGTATCATGCATTGGTGCTAGGAGGTCCTTTCTAAAATGCATCACATCCAAGAAGAAAGGAAACGTGCCTAATCCAGCCCCAGTGGGAACTAATTCTCAGTGACGAATGTGTCTGGGTGTATAAACTGCAGGTGGAGACTGACAATATAGAATAGTCCTCCATTAAAAAAAAAATCCAGAAAACTAATGTGTCAAAGGTAAGATTTCCAGCAGTCTTCTCGGCATGCTAATTTTCTATGTGCAGGGAACTGTTCTGTACACAAAAGTGTGCATTCGTGAGTTTAAGATCACCATGCTGGATCAGATCGAGGACCATCCAGTCCAGCGCGCAACGGCCAGCCAGATGCGAAAAGGAAGCCCACAAGCAGTGTGTGAAGGCACCCCCTCCCAACAACTGGTGTTCAATAACTAAACCCCTCTGCCTATATCCTCTCTAGCCATCATGTCTAACTAAGGATGCCAAGTCGCTTGCCTGGCAAGCTTTGGGATGGGGCAAGAGGTAGGTGGGATGCTGTGCAGACATCACATCCTGCCAAAAATCTCGACATGACGTTAGCTGACATCATATCCAGGCTTTCATCTAGATGTGAAGTCAACACACAGAGTGACACGATAATAAAGAGTGACGTCACGTCCCTCTCTCCACTGTTTCTCCTGCCAGCCCCAGAGGCAAGGGCTGGAGGAAGGTGACTTGAGCAGGAGAATGTTCACTCAAAGGGATCACTTGGCATCCGTACTAATAACCAACCATTAACTTCTGCTCCATGAATTTCTCCAGCCTCCTTTCAAACCAGTCTAAGCTCCTGGTCATCGCTGCTTCCTCTGACAATAAATCCCACACGTGTTTTCTTTTGACAGGCCAAAATCTACCATCAGTGGGTGACATCATGTTCTAGTATTATGGGAGAAGAAAGAAGTTCCATCTCTGCATACAATGCACATTTCTGCACATTCCTCTCCTACCCCTAATCTCTTTCTCATCAAAAAGCCCTAAACTCTCTAGCCCTTCCACACAGCAGAAATGCCCCATGCCCTTGATTGTTTGGGCTGCCCTTTTCCTGCTTGACAATATTTGGTGTTTAGATGCAGTGACAGAACAGCATACAGTATGCCAAAGTGTAGTCACCTCCTAAGTTCATCATAATATTTTACACAGCACATTCAACATGCATCAGGTATCACTGCAAAAGACCTTAAAACAGCCTGGCAAGTTAGAATACTATTCCCATAGTGCAGATTGGGGGTGCCAAGAAAGCACAGCATGTCTAGGGCCACCTACTGAACTTGTAAACTGGGATGAAATTCGAACTAGCGACCTCTCAGATCTCATTCGGTGTTACAGCCGAACTCTACATACAGGCGTTTATAATGCTACCAACCTTAACTAGGGTTGCCAGCTCCAGGTTGGGACATTCCTGGAGATTTGGGAATGGAGCCTGGGGATGGCAGTGTTTGAGGAGGAAAAGGACCTCAGTTGAGTATAATGCCACAGAGTTCACCTTCCAAAGAAGCCATTTTCTCCAGCGGAAATTATTTCTGTAGGCTGGAAATCAGTTGCAATTCCAAGAGATCGCCAGGCCTCACCTGGAGGTTGGCAATCCTAACCTTAACAGACATGCGACTCCCCAGCAAAGGTCTGAGGTTGTTACAGGCCAGGCACCAACTTGCCCCATGAGCGAAAACGAGGCCTAAGGCTTGGCATTCAGAAGCAGGAAAGGGCCTTTCTCCTCCGCTCGGGCCTAGTCTGTCTCCACAGGCCCTTTGTCACCAACCCCGGCACCGATCCAACCAGAAACCTGTGGCCACGTCGTCCACCTCGGGCCTCATTCTTGAGAGGAATCCGCGTCCTCCGCCCCTCAACCCCCGAGGCGGATGGCACCGGATTCGACCCACTCACCATCTTCCCGGCGTCGCCAGCAGCCACCAAAAGGGCCTCCCCTTCAAGCCGGAAGTAGATAATACACAGGGGCAAAGAAAAAGAGGGAAGTTGCAGGCTAGAACGCCTTTTTCGTGCTCGCCAGAGAATTTCTGGGAAAGCACGCGCGCCCCCTAAAGGAAACGAGTGGTAGAGAATTTACAGTTTCCAGTGGTTTTGCCAACTCTAGGTTGGGATATTCCTGGAGATCTGGCAGTGGAGCCTGAGGAGGGCAGGGCTTGGGGAGAGATCTCAACAGGGTATAATGCCATAGAGTCTGCCTCCCAAAGCACCCGTTTCCTCCAGGGGAACTCGTCTCTTTCATGCAGATCACTGGTAATTCTGAGAGATCTCCAGGCTCGTTGGCAACACTACTTGGGACTCATCCTTTTTTTACAGGTTACAATCCTACACATGCTTTTCAATGAAATTGTCCCTTTAAACTCCATGGTGCTTACTTCCAGGGGGACTGCCATCGCAGCGTTGCATTGACCACGCTTGGAATCCCCACCCCCTTTATCAGACTCTTCAGGAGAACTTTTTTGATGCTGGCAAATTACTGGTGAGCTATAATTGCCAATCAGTGTAACCAGAAAAGGATTGCTGATGTTTTATGGCCATTAACCCAGGGGAGGAAAAAAAAGCAGAAGGGCTTTTTCTGTGTTTAACCATTTTTTAAAATCAGGAACAAGGGAGGTCCGGTGTTCCTTAGAACATTACTTGGAAAGAGGAAGCCGCTGCAGCTCTTCAAATCTGGGGATTTTTCCTTGACACAGATTGCATACCGTAATGGCCTCCAGACATCCAAAGGTCTTGGACTCTGATCTCCCCCACTCTTTCCTCTCAACTTAAGCTTCATACTGAGAAAAGCATTATCTGCATAAACCAGTGGGAAGAGGATGCTGGGCATCAACCCTGCTTGGAAAACACGTTTGTTGACGTATGTGTGGAGCAGGCAGCAGACACTCCACATACACTGGCCTGCATGTGCACAGACATGTCGTTCTTAAATTTACATGGCCGACATGCTTCTGGTACTGCAGCCAGCTCCCACTGAAATCACAGCCTGCCTGAGTTTGTCCCACATTGGCAGGGACCATTTTGAATATACTCTCTCTTTTTAACCTATGTTTTTGGTGTGCCTAGCTGTGCCATTCCACCACATCCCCAACGTTTATTAAGCCAAATTAGGCTAGGGCAGAACAAAGTAGTAAGCTTTTATCTTTCACAGAACTCTTTGACAGTCTGAATTGACATGATAAGAGTATTCTGTGAAATCCTTATATTGACTAAAACAACACCCCCCCCCCCCAGGGTTGTTTACTTACTTGGCATCTACCTCTGTTGGCTGTTTATCCTGCTGCTTCTCTGCCCATACAGTCAACTCTGGTCTCCACCCCATCCCCTTCCCCTTCTCTGCCTCACTGTAGACACATACCTACTGCCCCTTACAGCCCTATACTGAATTTAGGAGCCCCTGTCTTGTACCAAAAGTGCAGGTGGCATCACGGCAGAAAGGAAACAAGAGACGTTTGGCCAGAAACTAAGAAAAGGGGAACTGAAAGGGTGGGGTTAGCTCCGGATGATCGTCTTGCCTGCAGTTCAGCACAGCTCTTGCACTGAGTCTCTTGCTGCCTTCACCAGCCATTGAAACACTCAGAAACCTGCAATCCATGCGCTGATTGTTCCAAAATCTGTGTGCACCTGGGAAGTCATTGCTTGAGAGGGAAGCCAACCCAAAGGCCTGTGGAAAAGGAGTGACGCCCACCTAACCAGTGAGTTTTTTTGCTTTGGGCGGGCCAAAGATGAAGAGAGCCATAAAGGAAAAAAAATCTGTTGGGTGTGGAAGGGTAGGCGACGGTGATGAAAACAGAGATTGTGCAGCTGCATTCTGGACATGAGTGGAGATTCCTGAACATTGTGGATTCTTGGATGTGAGAGCAGTGCTAATACAGGCTAGATCAGAGAGAGATTCAGTTTCGTTGTAGGCCAGACTGGCCTGCCATTTGAACTATCCTCAGGAAACGGCCTGGCCTAGCCTGTGCATCTGCTAACATCTCAGTCCTGGATGCCTTGTTTCAGGGTTGCCAGCTCCAAGTTGGGAAATTCCTGGAGATCTGGGGTGGGGGGGTGAAACCTGGAGACAGTGGGGTTTGGGGAAGGAAAGCACCTTGGTATGGCATAATTCCATAGAGCCCATCCCCCAAAGTAGCCATTTTCTTCAGGTGAACTGATCTCTGTGGCCTGGAGACCAGTTGTAATTCCAGGAGATCTCCAGCCACTACCTGGAAGCTGGCAACCCTACCTTGTTTCCATGTGCGCAGGTACAAGTGAGCACATGTGTGATATCCAAAGGAACATGGAATTCAGGACTGAAGCCTCAGTACTCCTCACATCTGTGGCCCTTTCACGGAGGCCAGAATTCTTTTTCTGTCTCTCCCCAGCTGCCCGGAGGCTATCTTCGGCATATTCAGATTGCTGACTATCCCTTTACTCTCAAAATCTGGACCAGGGCTGGATTAAGACGTGCTGATGCCCTAAACTATGCCAGACTTTAGAGGCCCTGTAGCATTATCTCCTGACTCCCCTCTAAGGCAATTCAGTAATTTTTTAGCATTTTTTTTTGTATTTAGAGGTCCCTCACAACCTGAGGGCCTAGACTGTAACTTACTTAGCTTGTGCATAAAATTTTATTTATTTACTTCATGTGTACCCCACCTTTCTCCCCCATGGGGACCCACGGTGGCTTACATGATTCTCCCGTCCTCCATTTTATCTCTACAACAATCCTACGAGGTGAGAGTGACTGGCCCAAGGTCACCCAGCAAGCTTCCACAGCAAAGTGGGGATTCGAACCTGGTTCTCCCAGATTTTGTTCTAACACTCTAACTGCTATACTGTGCTCTGCTGTAGAAAATACCTGAGTAGTGTACCATATGAAGTTATCCAAAGGAGGGTAAAGTGCATAGTGTGTGTTTGTGTGTGTGTGCGGGGGGTTAATCCATCAGTTCCTTTGGGGTAGCAAAGCCCTGGATGCACAGGCAGTTTGGTATATTCTTAAAAAGCGAACCATACACCAAAGACGCAGCTGTGTCCAAGAACTGTTATATATATATATATATATATATATATATATATATATATATATATATATATATATATATATATATATATTAAAAACATCTGTTGCTTCTTCATACCTTCCCCAAACGCCAGTGAAGAAGTTGAGGCTTACCGTATGGCATAACTTTAATATAATTAATTCTGCATAAACTTTCCTCCCTGCCATCCAGGACTGAATTTGTAAACAAAGTTCAGCGATGCTTAAAACCATGCAACTTGCTTAAAAACGTCCAGGCTTTCAAAAAGGGTTTCAAGGGCACCCAGAAAGCTTATTTGTGGCAGTGCCACTGCTGGTGAACCTTGAGGTATTCTTTTTCTGATCCTGTGAATTTTGGTTCAGTAAGCTGCCTGATTTTAATCAGTATCATGACTGTGCAAATTCTTTGGCCGAAGGCCTCGTCATATCTCATTCTGTGGTGACTAAGAACTGTATCAAAACCTAAAAAGATAAGATGCTGTGATCTCCCAGCATCTCTCTTGAGTGCATTTTGCTCAAAATCATAGCCAGCTCAAATATATTCCCAATAAAAATCTTGCGAGAGCCATTCCCATGGGCAAGTGCCTACAGTATTTTTACTCAGAAATAAGTCCAGTATGGCAATAGGTTCACCCACTTCTCCCTGCAATTTTCCCTTCTTTTTTTTTTTTACAGATTAATCAAACCCTTCCGGATGATTTAGTATTTGTGAAACAGTTAGCACTAGTTTGGATGAGAGGGTGGCTTTTCTCTTTGCAGCAACTACCATTTTAAAGGGTTTTTTTATTATTGTAAAGGCAGGATTACAAAGTTATTATTGTAATATGTAAACAAATGCATAATGGTTGCAAAGTATAAAGCGGTATTTAACTTTTCCACTCCAAACAATAGCTGGTAATTAACGAACTAAGCTGAAAGGAGAGAAGAAAATTTAAAAGGACAATAGCTCCAAGAAACTGCAGTTGCATCCTGGTACTGCAATAAATTTTTAAAGTTTTTAAAAATCACCTCAAACTAGGTCTTAAAAAAGATGGGAGGACAGCATGGAAAAACTTGAATGCACTGGTTTGCTAGCAGTAACATCTGGATTCTCCACTAAGGCTGAATGAATGACAGCAATTTTAAATACCTAATGTGGAAATGCCCTTCATGAGTCCATGAAAGTATAACATTTTTGAGCTGGGCATAGAATTTAACAAACTGGAAATCTTAGCTTTTGGTGTGTGTGTGGGGGGGGGAGGAACAAATAAGCAACTTTTTTATCCTTAAGTCTCATTTTTCTGGCAGCGGTAGTCCAGCAAATACACTGCAGAAGAAGAGGCGGTGGAGGAAACTATGTCGAATGTTATCTTGGAGGGTATCTTTCTGAAACGCTCTCAGCAGAAGAAAAAGACTTCCCCTCTCAACTTTAAGAAGCGCCTCTTTCTGCTGACAGAGAGCAAACTCTCCTACTATGAGTATGACTTTGAGCGTGGGGTGAGTCCTTGAGGAGAGAGAACAAGATGAAGGTCCTGGTAGAAGTTAGGGGGTTACACAAATTCATGAGGGTGCATGGGTGAAACCCTCGGAAGGGCACCCACTGGAGATGGGTGGACAGATGCATGGACAAAGAGAGATGTGGCTCTTGAAAGCTTATGCTACAATAAAGTTGGTTAGTCTTAAAGGTACTACTGGACTCTTTACTATTGTCATAGATGCAGAGGAGTTAGCCGTGCATCTATTGTGCAACTACAGACTATTTACTTAATTATTTACTATTGTGCAACTACAGACTAACATGGCTAACTCCTCTGGATCTATCTCCAGAGGATATTAAGGAAGGGAACCATGGCAGGGATCCCAATGGACTGCTTAGCACAAAGGTGCACGACTGGTGACATCCACCACCTAGCTAAACAGTCTACCAGCCACGTACAGCAGCGCATCTGGAGCTAGATAGAATAGTATATTCCAGACATTGGAAAAATACAGATATACCAACAAAAGAAGAACTGATAGAGAAAATCTTAGAGATGGCAGAACTAGACACACTGACAGAATTAATAAAAGAAGAAAGTAGACATAATAGGAAACAAAAATGGACCCTGTTCTATAGATGGATTGAAAATAAAAAATAGGGACTTAGGTTCCCCCTAGCAAAATACAATTAAATGAGGGAGGGGGGGAAAGAAAAGAAGTATTAGAACTAAAAGAAGGTAGACTTACAATGACAATAGCTTACTGAAAGGTAATATAAATATGATGGAATTGTAGAGATGGAATGAACTGCATGGTATATAACATGTAACAAAAAAAATGTAAGATTTCGATTCATTGTGTTATCAGAGTGAACTGGAACTAAAACCAATAAAAATATATTACCAAAAAAAAGAGCTAGATATTCCCGCTTGTGCACCTACCAACTACCAAAAGAAGGAGCCATCAAGCATCCGGCAGGCCACAGTATGTTGTTTGACCGCCTGCCTTTGGTGCTCAGTCATAGGCTGTGCTGGCCTGATCTAGCCCAAGACCCTTGTCCCAATATGGAGCAAAGTAAAGGATCAAAGGCTCAGGAGTTGGTGCCGCCCATGAGCAAGTTGTCAGGATCAGGGGAAACGAGCAGATGGAGGGTTGCTACTTTCCCCCCTCCCGCAAGGCACCCGTGGCATTAACGACGGCATGGTGAAAAGGAATTAATAGTAAATGTTTTCAGCACCGTGGCATCTCTGTGTTGGGAAAAGCTTTACTTGCAAGGAGAAAAAAAGGTGGCACCCCTGGGCAGATGGCCAAGTCTAACATCTTTCATTTAAGCTTGTAAATATTTCCTTTTTGCAGAGCAAGGTTTGGGTCCCATAGCACCTTAAACACCAACTAGCATTCAAGATGTGAGCTTTTGAGATTCAAAGCTCCCTTCGTCAGATATGAGGAACGGAAAGAGTCTTTATAATCCAGGCTCATACCATGGAAATCTTGTTGGTCTTGAAGGTGCTATTGGACCTGGATCCTGCTCTTTGACTGCAGACCAACACGGCTACCTACCTAGAACTATCTTTCTTTTTGAATACATACCTGCAATTACGACCCTGTAAACCATGTGAAAAGTACTGGCTCATGGCCTGCCTTTTGGTAGCATTTTGGGGGGCATCTGCAGTGAAGGGATGCCCCTGATCTTTGTAAAGAGGAGACATGAGTACAGAAGAAGGCTGCTGTGCACAAAGCGGGCAAAAACGTAGATTTGCATCAAGAGAGATTGCTTAAGCCTTGCTGAGCTCGCCCCTTCTGCCTTTTGATTGCAGAAGGGGACATGACTTCCATCCTGGGCTATGCATGACGAGTTGGATCAGGGCCAGAGGATTTAAAGTATTCCTGCTTCTCCCTCTTGCAGCGACGAGGAAGTAAGAAGGGGTCGGTGGACATAGAGAAAATCACCTGCGTGGAGACTGTGGTTCCAGAGACCAACCCCCCTCCAGAGCGACGGGTCCCAGTGAGACATTTTGTGCATCTTTCTTCCACACCAGGCATTCCTGTTTAAGGAGATGCATCCTGTTCTTCAGGCCATTCTGTACTGCAGAATTACACAATTACATTTGGGAAAGAAAAACAGTCTGGAGGCAAATGGCAGCTGCTTGCACATGGGTGTTTTGCTCTGCCCTAGATCTCCAACTGGAGCAGGTTTTTGGGGAGTATCCATACCATGTCATCCTCCAATCATTCTCCTGTTACCTATTTCAATGGATTCTTCTGGTTTGCTCTGATGTTTCCCAATCTGCCTTTGCTCTGATCTCTCCCAAAAGATTGTAGTCAAAGCGAACTTGCATACCATGTGGATGGGAAAGTGTGGAAATCTGAACTTCCCCACTTATATTGTTGTCATTTCCCTCAGTGTCTCTCTCTACATGAGACACCTCAGGGCGTGTTTGTGAAGTGTAGGGAGATGCAATGTTTGCCAGGAAGCATAGTTTAAAAAGACAGAGCCAGCGGAGATCACTCCTCAGAGGGTTTGTTAATTTCTTCTTCACCCCCCCCCCCCCCGAAGGCTCTGTCAATTTTACCTCTCCAGTCTAAAACTGTGTGGGATCACAACTAGAGTGCAGCGAGAAATGGAAATGGGCTGGAGCTGCCTTCCAGAGCTGGGCTTGGACCTGGAGAGGTTATAATGCGCTGAAATTTCCCTTCTGGCATTTCACACCCCCTTCACACAGCTCCAGTATACAGCAAAGTCTTTGCCCTGCTGCTGGCTCGGTCTTTTTAAACTACCCTTCTCGGCTACCATTGCATCTCCTGACATGTGTTCTTCACGTGTTAGATGTCTTATGTAGAGAGACTCTCTCACAGCTGCCACTATTTGCCCCATTGGGGAAACTTAAATGTACATGTAACTTTTCCCAATGGGGCTGTTTCAGGTTGGGAAAATAGCAGTAGGGGAGGAGTTTAAACTACCTCTCCTCATAGTCCAGATCTAGACTGGGCCCCTGCGCTCTTAGGAGTTCAGTTTCTCTATGGATCTTCCTAGTGTACATCTGTCTTGACAGGCCACAGGTAGGCCTAATGTATAGCTAGGTCCCTACTGTTAACCCCACTGAAAGCTGATATAGAAGTCATGGGTTTTAACAATCACCTTCTCTGACACACTCTAATATCAAACCAAAAAAAAAATCAGATTAAGATTACTTATGAAAATTTCTGCCCAACACTCCAGTAGGATTCTAGGCATTTTCATTCCAGAATCTCCACATTCTTCTAGATATATCAGTGTCATGGGAACTGAAGCCCAATGCTCTAATTTCCATCTCTTTCTCACACAGCAAAAAGGAGAGGATTTAAATGAGACAGAACAGATCTCCATCATAGAGCGGTTCCCGTATCCTTTCCAGGTGAGCCATCCTCGCTGTCAATGCTTCTGTCACTGACACCTTGGCCTTTTGGGTGTGATTCTTTGGTTGTGGCCCTAAATGGCACCCCAATCCACTCCCAGAAGTCCCCACCTTAACCTACTCTATGGTAACGCCCGTTCTGTTGAGGTATAAAACATTCCACCATAAGAAATGGATTAAGAAGGACTGTTCCAGCTCCCAAATATGTTTTCTGCTCAACAAAGCACAGCTAGGACCTTGTTTAGAAGTTCCTTGCAGTTCGGACCTAAAACCTGGGTCTGGATCATTTTGTAGTTACTTTGCTTGCAAACTGGATGATCTGAAGCAGTCGTTCATGTAAGGACTATCACTTATCTTACAGCAAAACCGCACAGTACAAATTTGGCAAGTTGGGTCCGGGCTTCCCTGCACTCACACAGCAGCTGCAGGAGAAAGCAGTTTTTAAAGCCCTCAATGGTCTGATTGGCTCTACAGGATGACATGGGAGGAGGTCCTGTCTCCCCACCCACACTGTCATCCTGAACCAAGTTGGGCTCCATGGACTTTAAAAATGCCTTTCATGCAGCTGCTGTTCCCTGGATCGATACGCCAAAATTCATAACATGTAATTTGGCCCTTATCTGATATGGTTCCGGAAAAACATTTCCTGCCATTTCATCAAAGAATCATGCCTGTTGTTTCAAGGCATTGGACCTTTCTGAGTCATTACTACCTTCTTTTCTGAAACTTACTCATAAAAAATGTAAATTGCACCTGTCTTCTACCATCCACATCAGAAATCCAGAAATTATCATATAACTGTGCAGCTTGTTTGAACGAGAAGAACAAAAACAAACAACCCTGACGTTGCACAAGCAGTATTCTATGTACAATACGTGAGAAACATCTTTTCTCCTGCCTGTCTGCCTCTTAGGTGTTGTATGATGAAGGACCCCTCTATGTCTTCTCACCAACAGAGGATTTACGGAGCCGCTGGATTCACCAGCTGAAGAAAGGTGAGTTCTAATGACATGTTGCATTCCTCCACCCACCCCATGCAATCCGGATCCATGCAGTCAAGTGTATATTGTGCATTGTCAGTCTACTGCTACCCTACCAGAGGATATAAGGACAATGAATCCAAATACTTGGGGTGTGAAGGGGAGAGAGAGAAGATTGTTCGTTCTTATTGTATCCCCCGCTGTACAAAACACAACCCTTTGCTCCATTCTCTGCAGTGATCCGCTACAACAGCAACCTGGTGCAGAAATACCACCCTTGCTTCTGGACTGATGGCGTATACCTCTGTTGCTCCCAGACAGCCAAACTAGCCATGGGCTGCAAAATTGTGGAGAGCCGATCTGGAAGTAAGTGATCACCTTGCTTTCTCTTTATTCCCCCTCCCTAATACTTCTTTGCCTTGCAGGGCTATTGGAAGGATTACAACAGCATCATTCAAAAACAACAGCTGTCCAGGGTCTGAGGCTCTGCCCCCGGACTTAGCAGGAGGAGGGGAGGGGAGACAGCCAGACAACCACCGCTCAGCCATTCAGACCGACACCACGGACCTGCCATGCCCAGCAACAGAGAAAAGAGAAGGAACACCCAAGTCCCAGAGAGTCAAATGGGGCAGGGTGAAGCCAGCTAGCCCCCCTCTCCAGTGGGAGACTAAGAGCTCCGATAGGGGGAGTAACGACAGCCAGGAGGGGACCAGGGCAGAGGGAGAAGGCACAAGAGATAGGGACAGCCAGCCATCAGCCAGCCAGACAGCAACCTTACCAGCAGGACAACAGAAGCAGCACAGGGCCACGCCCCAACCTGCAAACAGGGAGGAAGGGAATAATAGGGACCAGCTGAGGCTACCGGAAGCTCAGAGCAGAGGAGGGTTGGCAGCCAGCCAAGAGAGCACAGCTGTAGCTGCCCAGGGGCCTGAAGCTCAGAGCAGAGGAGGCTTGGCCAATGCTAGAGGGCAAAAGAGGGGTGTGGCTGGCAGGTGGGGCCAGGAATGAGGGAAAGGATATAAGGGAAGTCCACCCAAAGGTGGTGGTGAGTTGTTGTGTAGGAGTATGGTGGAGAACAGACGGACGGACAGCAGAGAGGAGGTGGAGGAAAGAAGACAAAGAGGAGGAGGAGTAAGACCGACAGCTGGATGGAGACAGCTGTCATGGAAGGCAGCTGGGACACTGTCAGGTTGAAGGGACCTGCGAGTGGACTGAGAGGGTGTGAGGGTGAGGTATACCCTCCCTCCTTCCACAGAGCAGGATGCCGCAGATTCCCTGAAGGTCCTTTAAGGCTGAAGTCAGGCATGCTGGCATCTCACAGGGCGGCGCCCTTGGCGGAACCTGACCACAGCCATTTAATGCTTCTTAGTAAGAGCAATTAATTAATTAAAAGTAAATAATTATTGTTATTGTTATTTCTTTGCTTCATTTATACCCTGCTTTTTCTCCCAATGGGGCCCAAAGTGGCTTACATTGTTCTCCTTTTCTCCATTTTATCCTCACAACAACCCTGTGAGGTAGGTTAGGCTGAGAGTACTGTATGTGACTGGCTCAAGTTCCCCAGTGAGCTTCCATGGCAGAGTGGGAATTTGAACCTGGGTCTCCCAGTTCCTAGTCTGACACTCTAACTGCTATACCATGCTGGATCTCAGATATATATTACCTCTGGCATATGCTGGGTTGCATGACAATAATACACAGCTGTACAGAAAAGAAGCTGAAAGTATTCTTAACATCTCATGAATGCACCTCAATCAATGTTCTCTGTTTTCCTTACTGAAGGTTTCAGAAATGTCCGTTCTCACCACAAAGTAGAGAAGCCTCTACCACCTACTCCAGAGGAGGACCAGGTATGACTTGCAGGATCTGGTAAATCTCCTGCAATGGGTCTGCCTGGGTGGGGGAAGCTGCAAAGAGAAGAAGCCCCCTCATCTTGCTGTTCTCCTGGCTTTTCCCAAAGATGATGAAAAAGCCATTACCCCCTGAGCCGACAGCCAGCTCGTCATCCAAGATGAAGAAGGTTGTGGCGCTCTATGACTACACCCCAATGAATGAACAGGACTTGCAGCTGCAGAAAGGTGAAGAGTACATTATATTGGAGGAGAGCAACGAACTGTGGTGGAGAGCCCAGAGCCAGAATGGGTAAGATCCCAGCCACGAGCAGAACTGAACCTGTGGCCCCATGCAGCACTTTATGTAGCATTGTATTCCCCATAATAACCCACCAATGTCTGACTGCACACCTTGCAAGATCCTACTGTCCACTCAGAAGTGAGGGCCAGAACAGACAAGAGTCTGAGAGATCTACAACAGAAGCTTCCCAGCCTCTTTTAAAGAACAACTACAGTCGCATGGGGTCCAGTTTGGATTGGGGCCTGCAGGAAAGGGAGAAAGGGTTTAACTCTTTCACACCCACATGGTTTTGCAAAACAAAATGAGCCTCCCCGTGCCTTTAAAGAAAAAAAGATGCCTTAGGATTGTACATGCAAGTATGGCAAGATCGCGCATAATATGGGACACTTCTGTTCCTCAGACTGGTTTCATGGGTCTGGACTAAACATTATATTTGACAAGTGATTACCATGTGGAACTTGCAGTCAGACAGTTGCTGCAAGTTCCCCATGGGAACTCATTTCCATCGTCTGTGGAGCCCCATGTTGGACTGGGATGATGGTTCAGGCTTTTTCCTGACCTGAAAAGCCTTGTTGGGGGGAGGGGGGATGTATGTCTACCATCATCAGTATCAGCCCCCCCCCCCACTAGGGCTCTTTCAAATTGGGATAATGGTGTGGGATGAGATGCTGAACCCCTCCTCCTCACATCATGGCCCCGATCTGAATTCGGGTTCTGTGCCCCTTAAAAATCAGTTCTCATGGGGCTCTTGCAGCTGCTGTCTGACTGCAAGCCCCTTCTCATGTGTGAAACTTCACATCTAATTCAGATTGCAGCCATTCCCTCTCCTAAGGGAATTACAATTTGTAGTTGTGGATCTTCTAACAGAGAATGCCACGCATCTAAACAGATTGAAATTCCTAGGATTTGGGGTGGGAGGGAGGGGGAGCCATGCTAGTTTAACAGCTACAATATTATTATGTAACGTAGATGTGCCACGTGTGCTTCTTAATCAGCATGCCCTTCATCCTTCTTGGGTCTCCATCTGTTCGCTGGAGAGTGGCTTATGGTCTTTTCCTTCCACTTTACAGGGCAGAAGGTTATATTCCTAGCAATTATGTCACCGAAACAAGAGACTCCCTGGAGATGTTCGAGTGAGTGTTTTCAAAACTGCTGTTCTGGGGACCAAAATACACTTTATAAGGAAGACATGGGATGAGTCGTCATGTATTCTTTTCTGGGAAGCAAGGAGCACAGTCATATAGCCAGTGGCTAGGAGGGTGGTTCCTAATCCTTTCCCCATCTGCCTGTTCCCACTTTCAAATCTGCTCCCACTCAGGTCATTTTAAATTGCCTTTTCTCTCTCAACCAGGTTCCTAAAGAAGCCCAATTTGGGGGGGGGGTCATTTTGCATGTAGGGGATAATTGGGGGGTTTGGGAGAGAGATCAAGCTTCCATCCCTTCTCTTCCTTGACAAAAGTGGGTTTGAAAACAAAGCTCCCAAGCATAATTTCTCTGGGCCAAACTTGTAATGTGGCTCCACTGCCCTCAAAACCCCTCATAGGGTTGAGTAGCACCTTTAAGACTAACCAACTTTATTGTAGCATAAGCTTTTGAGAACCACAGCTCTCTTTGTCAGAGAGCTGCGGTTCTCAAAAGCTTATGCTATAATAAAGTAGGTTAGTCTTAAAGGTGCTACTGGACTCTACTATTTTGCAGCTACAGACTAACACGGCTAACTCCTCTGGATCTTCATAGGGTTGCCAACCTCCAGGTGGGGCCTGACGTTCTCCCTGAATTACAGCTGATCTCCAGACTATGGGGTCAGTTCCCCTGGAGAAAATGGCAGCACAGACTCTGTGGTATACCATAGATTGTAGGTCAAATTTCTCCCCAAACTCTCCATCTCTACAGGTACCCCCCCCCCCAAATCTCCAGGAATTTTCCAGGCCAGAGCTGGCAATCCAACAATCACCTATAAGCCTCATCAAGATAACAGGCTTGCAGCATAGGCCAGATCGCTGGACCCTAGTTAATTTTTCAAATTTGTGGCTACCATACCCTGTTGTCTCTGTTTTCATTGAATGTCCTAATTGTTGATCATACTGTATTTTTGCCTGTGAATGTCCTAGCTACTAATTATATTACATTCACTTGCGGTATGTAATCTGCCTAGTATCTCAGTGACTATAAACAAACAACAACTATAAAATAGGCTATAAACAAACAACAATAAAATAGACCCATTTTCCCTTTCATACTTTAGTCCTGTTTGGGAACATGTTTGCTGAAACTCGCATGTAATTCTGCCCCTGGGAAAACGTTTGGTTTCGTTTAAACTTTTCATCCCAGTCTTTTGTCTTGAATTGTTTAAGGCCCTTTCCCCCAGCCTCTTTCATAGGTATGTCTCCTTGTCATGCATACTGTTGTGTTTCAGGTGGTATTTGAAAAACATAACCCGAAGGCAGGCAGAGCAGTTCCTGAAGCAAGAGGTGAGTGCATAAGTTCTCATGTCTGTTCATCCCTTCATTCCACCCCGCTCCCGCCTAAACTATGGTTTTTCAGAATAGATCCCCCATTCAAAAGCTACTCCTGCATGCTGATGGTTAAGTGCCGAGGTGGAACTTAATTGTCATTGCTATTTGGGGAGGGGCTGTGGCTCAGTGGTACAGCAGCTGCTTTGCATGCAGAAGGTCCCAAGCGCAATCCTCAGCTTCTCCAGTTAAGAGGACCAAGCAGTAGGGAATCTGCCAGACCTTGACCTGAAACCCTGGAGAGCTGCTGCTGACCAAAGTAGACAGGACTAACCTTGATAAACTAATGGTATGACTCAGTATTAGGAAACTCCATGTGAAACAAGGCCTTTATAGTGATGGTCCCTCCTGTGTGGACCATTCTTCTCAGAGAGGTCCGCTCGAGCCCATCCTTCCTTGCTTGTAAAATTGCTGGGCATAATCCTTCAAGAAGATCTCCTACACAAGCCCCATTCACATCATGCACAACGTACATTCATTGTCATGTGATACTCTCATAGAAGAACTTTAACTGGGAGAGATGGCACTCTGGTATGGGAGGGCTTTCAGTGAGGTTTTGTGTGTGAAAGGGATGTTTAGTGGTTGGTGTGTACACTGACATTATTTGGATGTGTGATAGTGTCCTGTGCACTGGCCAGGTCTGGGCTCCACTGGAATAGTCCCACTGGCTTGGCTGGCTGGATTTGGAAGCATAGGCTGAAAATTGGAGCTGGACCACAAGCTTGCACCAAGTAGACCAGTTGACCTGGCAGTGAGGCCCTCTCAAGACTCAGAGCCAAGCTACAAGGACAAATTACACAAGGAAGAGCACGTGAAGGGAGTCGCAGTATTAACCGGGAAGCTGAGTTTTAAAAGATTGGAAGGCTTTGTCCATTTCCCCTCTCTACAGAGCAGAGATTGCATGGGGCAATCTGATCTAGCTGGCCTCTGCACCAGGCACTCTGAATTTTGTCCTTGCCTCCTATGAAGTTGCCCCACCATTGTACTAGCTAGTTCAGTATTGTCTGCTCTGGCAGGGGACAGAAAGATCATTCGCTATACATGATACCAGAGCTTGCTTTGATAGAAATGTCAAGGATGTGAGTGTTGTCCTCTGCTTTTACAACCCAGGGCAAAGACGGAGGTTTCATTGTCCGGGATTGCACTAGAAAGACTGGGAAATACACTGTCTCTGTTTTTGCCAAGTCAGCAGGGTAAGTGTGTTGAGAAGGAAATGGATGTGAACCCATAGCCCACTAGTCCTCAATAAAAGTCCAACCTGCAGAACAGCTCAAGGCCCCAGAAAAGTTTTGAAAGTGAATTGTGTAGTTGTTATGGCAACAGTTCTGGCATTTTCTCGTAGCTTTATCATCTTTCCTATCCTCTTCAGTTTACTGCTCCCTTTGTTTTGTGGGCTGGAAACCATTGACAATGTTTGCTTAGTTGATCAGTTTCTTTGTCTAAATTCCAGTTGTCCCAATTACTGGGCAGATGGTGATATTTGACTCCCAGGTCAGTCATCATCCAAGAACCACTGGCTGGTGTTCCTTTGAATCCTTCTTGATAAGAACAAAAGAAAAGCCCTGTTGAATCAGACCAATAGTCCATTTAGTCCAATATCCCACTTCTTCTAAAAGTCCCCAGAAAGCCTGCAGTAGGGGCTCAGTGTCCCAAGCTTCCCCATGTTGAGGACCCCAGCAACTAGCATCCAGGGGTACTCTACTTCTAAACATGGAGGTCCCAATTAGCTGTCATTAGCTAATAACCACTGATGGCCTTACCCTTATTGAACTCTTTTTAAAGACTTCTATGCTAGCAGCCATTGCTACATCCTGTGACAGTGAGTTCCGCAAGTTAATTATTCTTTGTGGCCTTATAATCTGTGGTTGGTCTGATGCCATCTCTTCACACTGCCCTTGCAGGTGGTTCTCCCTCACTAGAGTGCTAGATCTTTATGTAGAAGGTCTCCCTTAACCCTGCTAGGCATTCTTGACTTCCCAGCCTTCCCTTCTATCACCAGTCTTTGATTCACTGGACAGGGAACCCCAGGGCATGATCCGCCATTATGTTGTGTGCTCCACGCCCCAGAACCAGTATTTCCTGGCAGAGAAGCACCTCTTCAACACCATCCCAGAGCTCATTAACTATCATCAACACAACTCGGCTGGTGAGCAATAATATATTTAGGGGCTAAGATAACTGTTGAATTCCATGATGAAAAGCCTTGCTGTGTGTGTGTGTGTGTGTGTGTGTGTGTGTGTTTATGTGTAAGTAATACCAACTGCTGGCAAAGACCAAGAAGGTGCTCTAACCAGTTGTACATCATTTATAACTTAAAGTGGGATATCAGTTCTGTAAATCGTTATAATGGGATCCATTCTCAGTGACCAGTTGTTTCCATGGAAGGGCCTATTATAAATAGGAAACTGGTGAGGGAGAATGGGAAGTGTAGCTGAATGAATGGTTGCTGTCCAAGATGGCCTGAATCCAAAACCTCCAAGGATGCGGGGACTTTTAAAAATGACTCACATGGCAAAGCTTTTCCTGGGCTGTGCCACTTTGAGCTACAAGAGAGGGTTGGGAAGTGTGAATGCTCCCTCTGCCCAAACCCAGCCACCCCGCATGTATAAATCTAGCATGCCAGGGTGAAAGTACCACACGCAGTTCTTAGCCCCTCTCTGTGAATAGAAAACCTGAACAAATTATGCAAACTTGTAAAAATGGCAGCATGTACTATGTTAAGAAAGGGGTGGTGGTGGTAATTATATACATTTTCTCAATAAGCGTTGTTTAAACTAGTCTCAGCATTTGTTTTTGGCAATCTCGGCCCTGAATTTGACATTAATATTTTTAGCCTGTGATAGACGCAGTTCAGTAGATAAATGCTTTGCATCAAAATCACTGCGTTTTGTCAAACGCACCCCAATAAAAGAGCTTTGTTTGCTTTGGTGCACAACAGGACTTATTTCCAGACTGAAGTATGCTGTTTCATCCAAACAAAAAATGGCGCCTTCCACAGCAGGACTTGGATATGGTAACAGCAGAACTTTTTTTTCCATTTTGGAGAGATCTCCCGTTCTTCCTTCGCTGCAGCGGAAGTCGGGTGTGGGATTGGACAGCTGCTCCCATTAGCAAAACTTGCCCCAGGACAGAAGAAACTGGGAAAGCCCTCCAGATTGTTGCCCCTTTCCTTCTCTCCTGGTCTCTCCAGCCCCCAAATAATGTGCCTGCATTGGTTTTAGGTGCATGGGAGATTGAGCCGAAGGACCTGACGTTCCTGAAGGAGCTGGGAGTGGGGCAGTTCGGAGTGGTGAAGCACGGGAAATGGAAAGGCCAGTATGACGTGGCGATCAAGATGATCAAGGAAGGCTCCATGTCGGAGGATGCATTCATAGATGAGGCCAAAGTCATGATGTGAGTGGCGACTGATTCCACCCCCCCCCCCTTTTGTAGTCTGTCCCTTGCAGCAGGAGTTGGCAGCCCTGGGCACGCCTGCTGACAGTGGCACACTAGACCCTTTTGCATGGCACCCAGGGCCAGATCTCCACCTTAGCATCCGAGGCACTGGCAGCACTGCTGGGCCAGAGGGGCAGGAGAAGGCAACAGGCATGGCTTATGCCCACCTCTGAGGTGCTGGCAGTGCCACTGGGGCTTGGCTTGCTCCATGTGTGTCCGGCCCAGTACAACCCTCGTCTTCTCCACCTTTTGCTTGCTGCTCACCAAGGAACTTCACAGGTAGGTGATTTTCCCCCAGCACTTGGACCCTGCCTTCGATGGTTCCTTCTTCTAGAGGGGAGGGTCCAACCCCTTTCCACACCCCACAGGCAGGATCAATCCCCTGTTGGAAGCTCCTCAGATCCAGTTATTAAATCCAGAGCAATTGCTGCAGATAGTTCTCAGGAAGATCCTAATCGTTTGAAATACTTGTAAGAATATTTGCCATCCCTGAGACCCCTTGCTGGGCAGATAAGTTTTACCAGTATTTGCTTGTGTTCTTGTAGAAATAAGCAAGAATGGAGAAAGCAACCTACTCAGCAGGTCTTCCGTTCAAATCTTGCTTCTGCCCTGAGTTCATTAGGTGGCACCCTGCACTCTTTTTGACACATCCTCCCCATCTGAAATACAGGAATAGTGTTGATCCACTTGTCAGGGCTTGTCGCTGCCGCCGCTGGGCGGGGCGCCGGCTGGGCTGGCCCTGACGTCAGAGGGGCACCAGGGATGCTGCAGGACCCTGCTCTGTGGAAGGAGGGGTGGTATACATCACCCAGACTCCCTCTCAGTCCACTCGCTGGCCTGCTCAACCTGGCCTGCTCACCCCCTGCATCCTCCATCATCTCCTCCTCCCAGAACTCTCCTCCAAGCCTTCGCTCTCGCTCCTTACTCACACCCACCACCTCATAGCTCTTCCTAGCCACCCTTTATAGGGTTTCCTTGCCCCGCCCCGCCCTCCTTCCAGGCTTGTTCCCTCTCCTGACTTGGCCCAGCTGCACCTTCCCTCAGGTGTTTCCCTCCTATCACTAACCCCTTCTAGGCTTCCTTGTCTTGCTGGCAGGATGGGGTTGAATGCGAGCCATCTCGAGCTGAGGTCTCCTTGGCCTTGCTCACGAGGAGCTGCCCCAGTAGGCCTTTGAGCTGCTGAGCTTGCCTGGCCTTGCTCGCAAGGAGCTGCCCCAGCCGGCTTCTGAGCTGCTGAGCTTCCCTGGACTTGCTCGCGAGGAATTGCCCTGGCCAGCTTCTGGGCTGCCTGCTCATTGATGCTGGGTGGGGCTGCCCATCTCCTCCCCCAGAATGCCTGTGGCAGCTCCACCTGGAGGGGCTTGGCTCCTAGCAACTCCTGAGCCAGGCTGCTGTCCTCTAGCCAGGGTGTGGCTCTGGGCTGTAGTGGCTGCTTCTCCTCCTTGGCTGGTAAGGGCTCTGTTTGGGCTGCTGCTGGGTCCCTATTCCCCCTGCCTTGGCCCTTTTCCTCTGGCCTGCTTAGCCCCCTCTCCTCCCCCTGGAGGGTGGGACTAGCTGGTCTCTCCCTGCTCCCTCCAGCCCTCTGAGGCTTTGGCCTTTCGCCCCTTCCCCCTGGAGTAGGCAGGTTCTGGACCTGGTTGCTGGCTGGAGCGGCAGGGCCACTGCCTCCCGGTTGCCTCCCACTGTTCCCTCCTGGCAAGTCTGGGGGGGCTGGGACTCAGACCCCGGACACCACTTTACAGGGTTATCGTAAGGATTGCAAAAAGATGATTCTTCTGAAGTTTTTTGAACCCTCTAAAGCGCTACAAAGATATGAAGTAGTATGAATTTGTTCTGTTACGAACACTAGTAGAAAGAGGGCAGAGGAGGCAATTTTCAGTCTCTCCAAGTTCACATCAAACTCTGGTCTGGAGTCTTGTTCTTGTCCCTCCTGGTTTTGCATGCAGATTGCCAGACTAGAAAGTCTCTGTTTTGCTATGAATTTGAACGGTAGTCTTGGGAGCTTCTTCTTAACTGCACCCTAACATAATACAGCTGGCACTATGGAGGCAAGCAGGTGTCAACCAGATAGGTAGTGGAGCCAAGAAGAAAGCAGACAGGAAGCGAATATGTAGCTTCTGGTGGTTTATGAGAACAACTTACTTTTTCCCTGGGCAGGACCTGATTGGTCCCATATGTCACCTGAACCCTGCTAAACTGGTAAGTTGCAATACCATCATTGGCCATCTGCAGGCATGGCGCTGAAGTGCAGCAGAGAGCAGGCCAACAGTTTGCACCTCTGACAAACGACCATGGTATTGCAAAGAGGGAAGGCACTTGGGTCCCACTAGCAGAGACTGCAGTTTGGGAGCACAAGTATTTTATGCCTACAGCTTCTTCACTCTTTATCATTTAAAATTCTCATTTATGCTTTTCAGGAACCTTTCTCACGAGAAGCTAGTACAGTTGTTTGGGGTCTGCACCAAGGAACGACCCATCTTGATTGTAACGGAGTACTTGGCCTTAGGTTGCCTCTTGACCTACCTGCGGGACACTCGTCGATCTTTCCAGAGTACTGAGCTTCTAGAGATGTGCAAGGATGTCTGTGAGGCCATGGAGTACCTGGAATCCAAGCAGTTCCTGCACAGAGACCTGGTAAGGCCTTTGGGAGAATTGCTTCCAGTCATGGCCTTGATCTCAAGAGGGGACAAATCTGTCTCAGGCCTCCAAGTGGGACAGAATTCTTCTTCATACCTCTGCAACAAAACAAAGCAAAACCCTGTGAACAGAAAACTAGTTGACAGGGAATTTGGAGAGAATTTTATACCCTAAGAGCCAAGCTACAAGTGACGCCTGACACAGGTTGGACACTTGTCAGCTTCCCTCAAGTTTTTATGGGAAATGTAGGCATCCTGGTCTTGCAGCTGTAATGGAGAGCCAAGCTGTAAAACCAGGATGCCTACATTTCCCATCAAAACTTGAGATAAGCTGACAAGTGTCCAACCTGTGTAAGGCGTCACTTGTAGCTTGGCTCTAAGTTTTGATTGGTCCAGGAAGGGACACCCCCTCCAAAACTTAGAGGGAAAGCCCATAAATGGGAAAGTCTGGAGTGCAGTTCTTTTTGAGGATCCCAACAAGCTTTCCAGCAAGATCCAAACTTTGACTTGTATCTTGGGAAGAGAGAGATATTTAGACATCGTAAGTAGATCTAGCTAGCTGCTGTTTTCTCACTCTTTTTACTAGTGTTCTGCATTACGGTATACTCAGGTTAGAAAACAAAAACAGTAAGTTTTCAAAGTGGATCTTGTGCAGAATTAAGACCTCGGGGCAAGGAAGAGAGTGGGCAAATGGGGGGCTAGGAGTGAGACCCTGTACTGAAGTTATCCGAATGGATGCTAGTAATCAAATGAAGTTACTGAGTCTCAAATAGCTGGCATGAGTCCGGTTAGGGAGACCCAGCGTGGTGTGGTAGTTTGAGTGCTGGTATGCCATGTGAGAGGCCCAGGTTCGAATCTCCATTCTGCCATGAACGTTTATTGGGTAACTTTGAGTCAGTCAAATACTCTCTGCCTAGACTCTCTCAGATGATTGTTGTAAGGATGAAGTGGAGGAGTGTAAGCTGCTTTGGGTCGCCCCCCCCCTCACACTGGGGAGAAAGGTAGGATGTAAAAGAAGTAAAGAAATGATAGGGTGTTCAAAGTCTGTCCAAAATCAGTATTAATCATGATAGATGTTTTTCTTTCAACAGGATGATAGTTTAATGCAATGTTGGCAGTTGCTTTATTCATGAAGATGTTTGAGGGACTGTGGCAGCGTTCAGATGTAACAAACAAAATTGGTTCAGATGTCCCATGAAACCATGGTTCCCATAACCATTGGTTAGCACAATTGTCCCAATACAGGCCATCAAACTAGCTATTTTTAATTCAGGGACATCAAACCGTGGTTAGAAGTTGCAATTAACCACAACTATAGTTTCATGTGATGTATGAATGTGTGTGTCCTTGGTGCATCACTCAACACAATCAAGGCCAGGATACCAGCCCAGTCTTTAAGGGGGGTAACAGCAAACGTGTCTAAACCAGCATTTACCAAGGCAAAACAAGATTTAATAAATCGCGGTTTGAGGTTATGTGTGAACTGAGCCAGAGTTATTTATAATGTCTGTCACTCTCCCTCAGTTTAACATACCTCATAGGATTGTTGTAAGGATGAAATTGAGGAGAGGAGAACAACGTTGTGTCCCCACTGGGGAAGAAAGGTGGGGTGTAAATAAAGTAAATAAATAAAAATAAGGACCACATGCAGAGAGTTTGTCACTGTATCCTTGGAGTCTATGCAAGTTTTGTTAATCTAAAGTGAGCTTCTTGACCTCAGGTCATATCAGTGACACCAGGCAGATATTATGTGCGCTGATTATTATGCACATCAATGTATGTGGCCAATGTCCAGTTTTTCAGATAAGAGGCTTTCATTTCACCTGCAGATACTCAACTTGATGGAGCAACTGTGATGCCTGAAATGGCTGTTCCTGAAAGGCACGAGACCATGGCTGTTGATTTACTGTAGAAGCACTTGAACTAGTTAGTTGTGTGAGACACTGATGAGTTTGTTATTTCTTCCTGGAACTGGAGGTCGTGGTGACTGGCCAAGTTCGACTGCACTGTGGGGCTGAAATGCTGCTCGCCTGAAAACCTCTTCTTGTTTTCTCTCTCGCAGGCTGCTCGCAACTGTTTGGTCCACAAACAAGGCACCATCAAAGTATCTGATTTTGGACTCTCCAGGTCAGTTTGAATGCATGTGCGCGTGCGAAGGAAATTGCATTGTTTACAAATGCAGACCTAAGCATAGTTATACCCTTCTAAGCCCCTTGACTTCAAGGAATTTAGAACGGTGATTAGGAGCGCACTGTTACTCCCCCTTTGCCTTTTCTTACTCTCTTCAGTTTTACTTCATTCCTCTTAATCGTTTCACCCATCTTGCTTCTCTCTCACTCCACATTTGTTGGTGCCATTTCTTTTCCTCCATTTGCAGCTTTTTCTCATCTGCCTCTATCACTTTCCTCTCATGTGGGCTTGGAACCACTCCTATGCCTGTTCTTTGACATGTTTATTATTTGTTCCTCACTCCCCTGAGGGGTAATAATGTCTGGGGACAGTGTGTGGGGGAGAAACTAGGGCTGTCAATTCCAGCTTGGGAAATAGTTTGAGGGTGGAGCTTGAGGAGGGAGGGACCCCAGCAGGGTATAACGGTATAGATATCACTATCCAAAGCAGACATTTTCTCCAGAGGAACTGATCAGTGCCTGGCCTATAACACTTCAGACTGTGGACTGGAGTTCACATGATTAAAATGTTCCACCATACCAAAAAAATAAATCCCTTCACAAAGGAAACCAGATATCTAGCTTTTCCTTGACATGCTAATTTTCTATGAGCAGGAAACTTTTTCCCTGTGGGATTTAATTTCATCTTGCAAGCCCCTCCCTGTAAACTGGTACGACCCAGACATAGGCTTTACCACCTCACTAGGCCAAAGTGAATGAACAAGCATCACTCAAATTTGTCTACAGGTACGTCTTGGATGATGACTACATAAGCTCCATGGGGTCCAAGTTTCCAGTCCGGTGGTCACCTCCAGAGGTTCTTCTGTACAGCAAGTTCAGCAGCAAATCAGATATCTGGGCTTTTGGTGAGTCATCTATAAAGGGGAGAGTCTACCCCCCTCCCCATTGAAGATCCAAGAGCAGATGGAGCATGCATGGTAGACCCTGACCCAGCCCAGCTTTCCCAAATCTTATTGCAGTGTGGCCCTCAGACTAAAAAGTTTGGTTGCTCTGGACAGAAATGTGACAATTTACTATTTTTTAAAAAACCAAGTTGGTAGGTTGCTGTTCCTTTTTTTCTGTTTGGAAATATAACCATGATTCTGAAGAATGGTTCTAGTGTTATATAGTAGTGTGTCCTGTTGGCATCACAATAAAAAATTCATCTACAGTTTAACTGTGGTCAGTTTCTGATGAAGGGAACTTTGACTCTTGAAAACTCATACCCTTGAAATCTAGTCGGTCTTTTAGGTGCTGCTGGACCAGAATCTTCAGAATTTGCACAGTCCAGGACTAGGAAGAATCTGCTCCTCTAAGATAAGTTTTTTTTAAAAAAAACCAAGACCCACAATAGTGTTTTTTTCTGATTTGACAGGTGTTCTAATGTGGGAAGTTTACACACTGGGGAAGATGCCCTATGAGAGGTTTAACAACAGTGAAACAACGGAGCATGTGACCAAAGGACTACGTCTCTATCGCCCCCAGCTGGCTTCTGATAGAGTCTACTCCATCATGTACAGCTGCTGGCATGAGGTAAGCCCCCCGGCCAACTAAACCCTTCACTTGCATCTATAGATTGAGCTTAATGGTGGTCCCAAATTAGAACTTCAGAAGGATGGTATGCAGTTAGAACTATTAAGCCCAACAAATGGCCAGGAAGCGCCTGGTACTTTTGCATTGTTGAACTTAAGGGGGCTGAGTACCCGGTTTGTGTCTGAACGGGAAACCCTGCCGTGCTTCCTGAAGGAGAAGCAGAAGTATCATCCTACCACATGACAAACAGTAAATGAATTTTGAATCTGAATGACATCTGTCAGTGGTGGCCGAGTCTCAGCAAGATTGGTTATCATTTCACCGGGCATGTAAGATGGAGATGTTCTGCCAGGCTTATAATGATTGAGGCAGATGAGTCTCCCAACCCGCCCCTCCTAGTGGGTGGGGGGCGAGATATGCCCCAATTTAATATTTATCAAATCTTAGCCACCCTCCTCCGTGGACGTTAAGGATATTGAGATATGGGGTGCAATGTGAGTCACCTTGGATGCTTTTAGTGCAGTATTTTAGTGTAGTATTTTATGATTGCTACCAATGTTTTATGGTATGTTTTTATTGTATGTATTTATATGTTGTGAACCCATTCAGAGCCTTCTTGCAGGGAGAACAGACTATAAATAAAATTAAAAATGAAACCTTCCCAACTACATCTCTCTGCCTCTCCTTCTGTGGTAGGTTCCTGCCTTCATTTACTTCAGATTCAAGACTCTAGTCCTCATTTTTAAAGCTTTCAACTTTTCTGACTGTATCTATATCCTTCTCTCTTCTCGCCTTAAATGGTAACCACTGCAGTCATCAGTCTTCAGGGTTTTCTGCTTATTTCACTATAAGCCAGTGTCATCTGCCTTTGGCCAGTGGTCACTGAAGAGCTACAACTGACTGGTACCAATGAGACGTCTTTTGAAAACCCATGGAGTGCAGGGAACCCTTCAACTTAATAACTGTAACTTCTGGAGTTTCTATTCTAAAGTCTACGCAACATCCAGCGACCTAATCCAAGGCCATCCTGTGTGACATTAGAGCAGTTAAACCAATGACAACGTGAGGGCTTGTAACATCTCAGGCATCTACTGTGACATCATAGTAGATTAACCAATGAAATAAGAGAGACTGGATGGGCAGAGGGGCCAGAGGGTGAAGAACAATTAGGTGAGATGGTTAGGCACTGCCTTATACAGAGGCAGACCATTGGTCCGCCTAGCCCAAGATTGTCTGCCCTAGTTGGCAACAGTTTTCAGAGCAGTAAACAGAAGGGTATTCCTGTCCTGCTGCCACCTCTGATCCTTTCATTGGAGACCCCAGGGGTGGAACCTAAGCCCTTATATATTGCAAGGCATGAGAGTCACTAATAGACTTCTGCAAAGATTCATTGGCCCTTGCAAAGCGCTGGCAGAGTGCCAGCATGATGCCATGCACAGGGTGTTGGACATGCCAGGAAGCTCTAGTCAGCCCCAAAGCTCACTGAATGACTGTGGGCATGGGCCAGTCATTATCTATCAGCCCAGCATACTTCACAAGATTATTATTGTTGGGGAAAACTCTATATGCAGTTCTGTAGAGAAAAAATGCCCAGATAGGGGTGCCAGGTTAAAACCTGGAACATCTCAGCACTTCTCCGATATGCTGTTCTATAAATCCAGTCCGGTCTGTAGCAACCTATTCCAATAAGTTCTGCTTATTCTGGTGACAGAGGCCATATCTTCAAACAAGAACAACTGTACTACAATGGCCATGAGACTGCCCGGATTGTCTCTGCCACAAATTTTCTTAGGCAAGATACTTTTTCAGTGTCAGCACCCCATCTACAACATGAGGATAAAAATACTTAGCCTACCTTACAAAGTTGTTGTAAGGATAACAACAAAATAATGTATGTGAAATGATTTGGACAATTGAAAGTGGAAGGGAAATGCTGTCATTGTTAAATTACTTATGTCCTGACCTGGATAGCCCAGGCACACCTGATCTTGTCAGACCTTGGAAGCTAAGGAGGGTTGGCCTTAGGTCAGTAATTGGATAAGAGACTCTAAAGCAGACCAGGGTTGCAGAGGCAGACAATGGCAAACCACCTCTGTTAGTCTCTTGCCTTGAAAACCCCAGCAGGGGTGGCCATAAGTCAGCTATAATTTGATGTCACTTTCTACCACAAGCATTTAAATGTTTGTTTTGCACTCATCTAATCAAGCCTCTCTTATGTTTTCTCCAGAAAGCTGAGGAGCGCCCGACCTTCCAAGCCCTCCTGGGAAACATTTTGGATTTAGCAAATGAAGACCCTTGAACAGCCTCCAGCATCCAACTGGTAGTGCATTACTATTTGACTGAGGCTGTCTTTATGTTTCCTGAAGAATTCCTATACAGACACTGGATGGATGTATCTGCAGGAGCCCATCATGCCCCTCACCCCAGAGGCAGAAGTTAACTGGAGCTGTCAAACAATACAGATTCTATTTTTTGCCTTCGTGTAATAATTGGATTGTTTCTGAAGTCACTGAATGCTAGAGGACAGATCAATTATGATGACAAATGCTGGTTGGGACCCCTCTTTGGCGGAGGCAAATTCCTTTCAACCCAGTGTCAGAATACATGGATATAATTTTAAATGGTATGGTGAATGGACATATCTTCTCAAGGATGCAAACTTTTTAAAAATTTGCTGTGCAGTGCTGGAATAACAATGACAAGAAAGATGCAGAAATGAAAGATGTTTCATAAAAAGGAATGATAGCTGACCATCTTAATTATGTTTTCTGGATCACTTCTGCAAGAATCCAAGACAGTGTTCTGATTGACAGCATAACTGCATTCATCTGATTTATGCCCCTGTTTTTATTTTTCAGACATTTGCCATTCACATGTACTTTGTCTTGCTCAGAAACTGCAGGTTTCTGTTTTTAACTTGTATTAATATTATATATATTGGATTAATGCTGTAACACGCATATACCTCCTGATTTCTGAATAAATTAGATTCAGTAACTGGATAAAGTGTCAGAAATGGGGATCCAGTGGTGGATGGGGGGTGGGGGAGAGAAGAGGTGAACTGTGAATCTAGGCTGCCAGTACATAAAATGGATGTGGTTTAGTTTATGCTTTAAAAGTAGTACAAGAAATATAGGACAGGAGGCAAAACAAGGAAATGGAAGGATACACAGCACAGGTCAGACCAGACAAAGCAAAGATTGCGTTGTTTTAAAATGATACAATTTTTTTCTGCAAAAGAATGCAGAAGTGAAGCAATGAACAGGAAGGAAGAGCAGTATGTCATAGAGGACATGTGAACTCTACACTCAATAGCAGATGGTATGAACCAAGACAGGTGCATACCTTGGAGGAAGAGATGCTTGTTGAAAAGCATCTAATGCCTGCCAAACATCAGCCTAAGCAGGACCCTCTGCTGCAGGTGTGGGTTGGCAGCCTCCTTCCATCACCTTTTTAAAAAATGCCCTGGAAATTCCGTTTCCCCTGCAAATGCTTCCTGAACTAGGGTGGGTGGCTGGGATTAACTATCCATTATTATCGTCTCCATGTAGCAAATAAGGTGGGAGGTGATGGCACTGAGTGATATTACGCCTATATTGCATAATGGAGGGGGAGACTGACAGTATCTCATGACAACCCTGTAATATAATCCCATATAACTGGCTCCAAATTGCAGAATTTGCTAGGAGGAAGTGGAGCTGAGAGACCGTGGTTTACTAGGGTTGCCAGCTCTGGGTGAAAATTCCTGGAAGTTGGGAGGGTGAAGCCCGGGGAAGTGAGGGACCTCTGTGGGGTGTAATACCATAGAGTCCACCCTCCAAAGCAGCTATTTTCTCCATAGAACTGGTCTCTGTCACCTGGAGATAGGGCTACAAACTCTGAGCTTGGAAATTCCTAGAGATTTGGGAGTACAGCCTGGGGAGAGCATGGCTTGGACAGGGTAGGGACCTCAGCTGGATATAATGCCAGAAGCCACCTTGCAAACCCGCCGTTTTTCTCTCTGTCGCCTGGAGATCAGTTGTAATCCCCGGAGAGCTCCAGACAGCCCCTGAAATTCGACAACTGAAGCTCCGCGTTTTCTACTCGCGCTCTGTCGGTTTTATGGACGGCAACGGCCCCACCTCCATCAACCCAAACGCAGGGGGTCGTCGTGGGATATACTCTAGCCGTCGCCCTCTCTATGGTGCGCACGCGCGCGCAGGAAAAAGAACTTCGAATTCCGCGCATGCGTGGTCTTCCCGGAAGTCACGGCTTGCCGAGCATGCGCGGTGGGCCGGTGCGAGGAGGCACGTGAAGGTCGCTTGGCTGCCCGCCTCGGCTCCGCTTCCCTCCTTTCTCGTTTCCGAAGTCGGGCTCGGCATGGACTCTTCGTCCGCCGCGGGGGAATTGGGCGCGGCCGTCAACGACCCGCAGCTGCAGCACTTCATCGAGGTGGAGACGCAGAAGCAGCGCTTTCAGCAACTCGTGCACCAGATGACGGAGCTGTGCTGGGTAGGGCGGGAAGCGCGAGAGTTGCCCGCGCGGCTCCTGCCCCCGGAAGAGCGGCTGGACCGGCAGGAATCCGGCACCTGCGACTTTCCCCTTTCAGTGCATGGGCTAGAGCGCATGCTTTGCCCGCAGAGGGTCCCGGGTTCAGTCCCTGGTAGTTCGATCCTTAGTAATCCCTTTGCAGCCTCTGGTGGCAGGGGGTGGGAAAGACTGTGAGGAAACTCCTCCTGACTTACACTAGGCGGCTTTGCATGTGCAGTAAGGTCTTTGATGGTCGGGGTTCGTGTTTTCAGGTACCAAAGTATTTATGCAGAATTTTCTTGTGGGACTCACTGCCACAGTGGGTAGTGATGATCTCTAGCAGAGGTGACTTTTAAAGGAGATTAGGCAAATTCATAACAGTCACTGTGCTTATATACCGCTCTTCTGGACAGATCAGTGCCACATTGAGAGTGGCGAACAACAAGTTGGTGTTATTATTATCCTCAGAATACAACCAGGGAACTGGGGCTGAGAGGAGTGCATAAGGCCAGTAGTGGGATTCGAACCAGCAGACTGCTGGCTTGCAGTCTAACCGCTAAACTGCTGTGCTGCAACAGGGATAATAGAGGGATATTAGCCAGGATGGGCTAAATGGATCCTCCGTGTTCAGAGGAAGTGTGTCTGAATGGCAGTTGCTGGAGGGGGCAACAATAGAGGGAGGCTTTGGTCTCTGTATTCCTCTTTATGGGCCTTCCAGGGCAGTTACAAACAAGCCACTACAGGAATCAGAAGGCTGGACTATGTGGACTGTTGATCTGATCTCACAGGGCACTTTTTACGTGTGTGGTGGCACTGAGCAAGTGATGCTGTATCTGTTGAGCTTTACTAGAAGTCTTCTGTTGTGGTTGCTTGTTCAGATTTATACCCCTAACTGAAAAGTAGCCAAAATTTACCATTGCACAGAACAGTTAAACCCATTAAATTGAAAATTGATTGTAAATATATGGATCAGTATGCAACCTGTACATGAAAGTCTGGATGAGCCCAAAGATGTGTGTTGCCTGTTTCCCGCAATGCCCAGCCAGATGCTTCTGATTGATCCGTGAACAGCATGAAGGCGGTGGAGGCTGAATCCTCTGAATCCAGGCAATTCCATTATAGCTAATAGTTAATAATAGATCTGTCCTCCTTGAATTGGTCTAACTCCCCTTTACGGTCAACAAAGCCACCGACCATCATCACATTTAGCAGCTGCAAACCCGACAAGCCGATGGAAGGTCAGGCAAGAGGATTCAACTGTTGCTTTGGCTGCTGTCAGTTAAAGATGATTCGGTAGCAGTGGAGGAAAAGATGACATGAAGATGCCTGCTTCAGCTAGCCTTATTTGTGGTGTGTTAATTTTTTATAAGAAACACAACCCCAATGCGGATCACAACTTGTGGGGTGCTAGATACGGTTGGGTTGGAGCTCGCAGAGAGCAAATACCGTCCAGATATGATGTGAAACTGTCTTGAACTGAGTTAGGCTGTTGGTCCATCTGTCCCCCAGGCAGAGTGGCTAGGGAGATCGGGCAGAAGTCTTTCATTGCTCTTCTGAGATCCTTTTAATCAAAAATGTCAGAGGTTGAACTTTGGACCTTCTGCATTTGAAACAGTCTAGGAACCTGGACTGGCCAGAGTTGCTTTGTATCTTATAAAGCTCATGTTATTTTTCCTGCTGCAGCCACCAGCAGTGATGGCACTGGGGAAAGGATAGTGATGGAGAGAGAACCATGTGGGGAGGGTGTATGTTTGGTTGCTGCTGCCTTGATTTGAGGAGCTGAGTGGGAAAGCAGGGTATGCCCTTGTTGTGTATTGCCCAGAAGTGCTATAGTTTTGTCAGTGCAAGTTATGCTGTTAGAATGAGCTGGTGCTTTCTGTGCCCAGACTGACTCTTTCCCTTCCATGTCTTGAACAGGAGAAATGCATGGACAAACCTGGGCCCAAGCTGGATAGTCGAGCAGAGACCTGCTTTGTGAACTGTGTGGAACGCTTCATAGACACCAGCCAGTTTATTCTCAACCGACTGGAGCAGACACAGAAATCAAAGTCGGCCTTCTCAGAGAACCTGTCTGATTGAGCCAGGGCTGTTGACTGTCCCTGTTTCCTTAACTAAAGGAGAACAACTGACCCAAGTTGGGTGAGGAGGAAAGAGAAAAGGGAGAGCAGAGGAAAAGGACCGATAGTAAAAAGAGGCTGTGCAGGTGGTTGGCCTCCTCATTTGTGACAGACTCCAGGGCTTCCTGCCACCATTCTGGTTTTCAGCACCCACCGTCTGAAGAGAAACAGTCAGGCTGTGCAATGTCATACACTTGCTGCTTACCCATGGGCTTATGCTGCCCTGTTTTCTTTTAATAACAGAAGCTTCACACCAGGATCGTATGGTTTTGATAGTCTCGCTTTCCCCAGTGGTTTGGCTACGGAAGCACATCTGTTCATATTTGAGAAAATGTCTTTTTTGATATAAGGGCGTTTGGGAGGCTTCCAACACTAATGTGAATCCTAGGAAAGGCAGGGTGGAAATGTGCCTTTCACAAATGGTACTGTGCTTTAGCCCTACTCTTTTAAGCTTGCAACTCAGTGGACCTTTGTGTGCCACAGCAGGGTGCCGTGTTTGAACAGAGTGAACGTGGGTTTAGCTTGCAGAAGTGTGCCAGTGGAGCCCTTTTGTCCTTAATGAGGTGCTAGGAATTACCCCACCCCCCCCAATTCTGATTGTGGCTGTTGGGAAGGAATGTCACTTTTGTGGTCATGAAAATGTGTCACTTGAGAAATACAAGAGCTAATACTGACTCCCTCTCCATTCGTTGCTTTCTCCCAATCAACGGAATAAAAACATCAATTGGGTCTATTTAAAACTGCCTGTAGAGTTGGTGGCATTCATTCCTTCAACTAGATTTGCCTGGATTCGGTGTAGGGTAGTAAATACAGTGCATTTGGCAGCCCTGCACACAAGTTGCAGCCCAGTCTCTGGCAGCCCTGCACACAAGTTGCCTGAGCAATAGTCCGCAAATTAGTCAAGCACATACAATGTATATCGACCTTTGTCTCAAAATGTCCTCCAGAGTTATTTGCTAACCAACGTTTTTACTAGCTTGCCCGCCTGCTCACGTAAAACTAGGAGTTTGTGGCCCCCACAAAGAGACAGCTTTGGCAGAGTTTCCTTGCTTGATTGGCTGGACCTTTACCATGTGCGACCAAATGAATTATTTCTTAGCATTGGGACAGTCTTAAAACGACTAATGGTTAGAAAAAGAATTAGCTGGTACATATGAAGAAG
Organism: Eublepharis macularius; assembly: GCF_028583425.1. Classification (NCBI taxonomy): domain Eukaryota; kingdom Metazoa; phylum Chordata; class Lepidosauria; order Squamata; family Eublepharidae; genus Eublepharis; species Eublepharis macularius. Next base: position 23,606,451 of record NC_072802.1, read on the forward strand.
CACAACCTATACATTCTCAAAAGTAAATTAGTTTGCCAACTTCAATCACTGAAAAAATTATAATACAAATACCAAAGGACGAGTTGTGTTAATCTGTTGCAGTACAAACAAGACTTAATACCAACAAATGTGTTGTATCAGTGTTTGTAATCTGAAACCCACCATCACACCCTGAAACTGGTCACCTAAATAAGTGGGCATGTGTATTCTTGAGCAGTGAAGGGAAAAAGCGAGATACTTTATTTCTGACATTCCACATTTTAGTTGATCTTTAAGGTGCCATAAGATTTTTTGGTTTTATTTCCATATAGTATCTTGCTTGTTCAGCTGTACGTAGCTGCTGCTGCTACTCTGGTAGCAGAAAGCAGGATAAAAATTAATTTCTAAGGGGAGATTTGTGGGCATGTGTGTTTATTTGGTAACGATTTCTAGAATTTTGTAAATGCTGGTCCAGCAGGCACGTCCCCAAATTGATCAGGATGCTTTCATCTTTTATTTTTAGATAATCTAATCATTGCCATCTGTGCAAAAATTACACAAGAATGAAAAAAAAGTGTTCTGATGCTATAATAATCTTTTTTCCTGTTTCTCTGAAAAATTATGGCTGGGTAGAGTTGTGGGGGGGGACTACTCTTGTGGCTTTTTTTCTCATTAAATAGTCGCCGAAATTGGTGTAGCACATCAGTAGATGAAACAGAATCTGATCTGCACAGGTAACTGCCCTTATATATTTTAGGTCAGAAGGATAACACTGCATAGAAGACCTAGGTGCTGGTCAGGCAGCTGCAGAGAAGAGGGGAACAGAATAAGGTCACCCTTTCTGCCTCGTGTGGGAGCCGAACCTGCCCACCCTCTGCTCCATTCACAAATCTCCAGGAATTTCCCAGTGCAGAGTTGGCAACTCTAGCTGCTTTTTCCTTCTCACTTTCTACTGACTGAATGAGACATTGAGAACTCATGAGAGCAGGAACATCTACAGCTTTATCACTGATTTTATGCTTGCATTTATTTGTTTATTGTAGCATCATGTATCCCACCATTCCACTCTACAAAGTTTAAAGACTTCCTCCAGTCGAAGGACTTTTCATCCTATTTAAGTGGCTCTTTCTCCAGCACCACCTTGATCTTTCATTAAGTGCCTTGAGCATGTTTTTCATAGAAAGGCAGCATAAAAATGGCCTAAATAAATAAATTTATGCTATATGCTGCTGTATTTCTGGGAAGAGAAAGGTGTAAGTAAGCTTTAAGGCACCCTTACATCCAGGCAATGATTCACCTAACACCGGTTTAGCTATAATAACAGTGTTACATGTTCTCAAACAACTCTTTGTTAGTGACTGCTGCAAAAAATGAAACATCACAGCTAAGAAAGTCCTTTTCTCTTGCTCTCCAAACTAATTTTTTCCCAAAGACGCCGGAGCTCTCACGTAACTCTGAATGAAAAAAGGGAATCAACACTGAAATATTACCCCTTTTTTCCACATCACGTTTTCCTATTTTGATTTTCTTTTTCTGTTCTTCACTTTGTGCTCCCCTCCCCTTCAGATTTTAGGCCATATATCTCTCCCTCTTTTTTTTTTATACATGTGTAAAAAGGACAACTCTTTGCCCTACAGCAAGACTGCCTCTCGAATCTGTTATGGATGGGTGTGGCCGGATCAGCAGTGATTGCAAATGGACTTCCAAGTTTCAAAACAGCCATATATCATTTTAAAATGTAAAGAGAAAGAACACACCACTTGTTAATGGATAACAGCATTATTTATGCAAGCTCTTGATTTATGTTTTGAAGAGTAAACTCTATATAAATTTTTTTAAAGGCAGTTTATAATGCCACATAGGCCAGCATGTGAGGAAAGTTTTCAAAGAAGCCATTTTACATCAAGACTATTTTCTAGAAAATCTATTGTGCATTTCAGAGTTGGTCACTGGGTTAACTACGTATAAGTGGGTATGTGTTGAAGGGGTTCCATTGCAAAGATCAGTTGATCAAATCTCAAATGCACTTTATAGTTACTGAGCATCTTTTGCTTTTTATACAAAAGTTATTTTTGCCTTAAGGCCTGTATAACAGCAAATTATGAAGTCAGAAACTCAGAGCAGTAATCCTAAACTGACGACCGAAAGTGAATGTGTGATCACGATCTTCTTGACAGGACAGAATAATTGAAAATGTTTTTCCCTAGGTCTCATTCTTCCAAAGCAATCTCCTTGCAGTACCCAGTGAGCCCTGTTGCAAGCAGAACAAAGTTGAGTCTTGGCTCTCAGCTCCTCGCCATGTATTTGAGTCTGGCTGCAATGCTGGGTGAGAAGCTAGGATGTCTGGCTGGTAACACCAGCCTTAGATGGAGTTAAGCTTCCATTACTAGATTAAGTAAACAGGGCCAGCCCAAAGATTTCTGATGCCCAAGGAGAATGATTTCGCTATGCTCCCACACAAACTGTGGAGAGGCCACCCCCCCTTCCTCCACCCTGTGCCCCACCCCCCCACATTGCAGAGAAGCCGCCACTGCGCTCCTACTTCTGCACCAGTGAAGCTGCCCCACCCCTCTAATTCTGTGGCTTTAGGCGATCGCCTAGGTGTGCTTAATAGGTGAGTGGGGCCTGCACGTTAAGAGCTTGGGGGAGCTCTTGGAAATCTCAGTGGATAAAAAGGCTGGTGCTGTAGGCTCTTCTGATTTAGCAATCCTGATAAACGTTACTATAACTTCTTTTGATTACTGTAATGCACTACCAGTAAAAGTTATTACATCTACACACTGTTAAACCATTCTACCACATAGCACTACATCGATATTTTTCTTTTTCCATTACTCTTTTTCATCTTCTTACACTCTATGTCCTCCTCCTCTCTCAACAACTTTTTCTTCTGTCTAGATTTTTCTCTGTGTTCATCTTTTCCTTTTTCAGATCTCTCGGACAGCAGGTTTTCTCACCCATAAGGTTGATAGAATATAGGTGTGAAGTATGTCACATTAGCATCTGTAATGTGAGAAAAATCCTACATCTAGATTCAACCCTGGGGGATCCATTGTTCCACATTTGCGAATAAACACAATTTCAGCAAGCTTGCGTTGTAATTTTCCTTTGAAGTTTCTCTGCTTGAGAACTGCTGCTCTGCGGTGAGTGATGGAATGTTCTGGCAGATTGAAATGTTCTTTTTTTTAATGTGGGTTTTGATATCAGATTTATGTCCATTGTTTTGTGAAGGGACTGACCTGTTTGTCCAATATAGAGAGATGAGAAAGGTCTGGATCAAGGTTGTGACAGAAATAGGTCAACAAATATATATGATATGAATAAATATATAAAAAACACAAATCAGCCCTGTGCTGAGGAAACTGAGGAATCTACACACCTGGCCTGAGTGCTGCCCCAGGGCCTGGAAGACCTGGACTGTAACCCTCTGCCAGTCCATGAAACTCCTAGGGTGACCCTGCTGCCAGCTGAGCCCACCTCATAGGGCTGCTGTGAGTATAAACCAGAGGAAGGACATCCTGGCACCTCACCCTGAGCTCCCTGGAGGAAAGGCAGGATGAAAATGCAAAATATTTGTCCTACTCTTTTAAATTGCTATTGAAACTGGAGAACATTCAGCTCAGCTCCAAATCCTTTCATCTTCCCTTCTTTATGACATAACGTATAAAGCCTGCAGAAAACACCCTTCTTTCCCTCTGTTCTCAGGCAGAGAAGAAAGTAGTGTGAAACCCTCTGGGTGGCTTGACAAAATTAATGAATTTATGGCAGGACGAATCTCTGTCCCAAGGCCTTCCTGATTCGCAGTCCACTTTGTAAGTAACTCTCATAGGAGCAGGAGACTTGCCTGGCTGTATCAGGCCAAGGTTCGGTTTGCAAGAGCCGCCAGCCAATTGCCTTCAGGAAGCTGGGCAGGAGGGAATGGTTACTCATCTCCCGCTGACTGGCAATAGAGGTAGGCTGCTTTGGAACATGGAAGATCTATTTAGCAATCATAGATGACAGCTGTCCATGAGGTATGCATTCTTTCACCTCTGAGTAATTCACCAGGGCTAGTAAAGAATTTTTTTTTTAAGTGACATGATGTGCAACTATTTTAAAAGGTCACAAAACGGATCTGGCATCAGAGGGTGTTTCTGAGAGTTACAGTGCAGGATCCTCTGTGACCTGGTTGTGCGAGATCAGGTTACAACAAAGTCCTTCGTTGGACATCTGCCCCCAAATAGTATCCCCGTTCATAATCGCATAGTGCAGTATGGTAGTATGTATGGTAAGAAAGAGCCAATACCCATTTGCCTTACAGGAGCCAGTACCTGGCTAAAAGGTGGGCTTTCACACGTGTGTTGAACATAACTCAAGAACTATGCACGCATGGCTAAAGGAACAAGCAAGTGTATGCCATCCGTGGCTCATAATCTTTTAACTTGGGAACAGGGCTCTGGCCCTACCCTTTTTACTAAGAGAGCTCCAGTCTCCAGCTGAGCTTTGGGCAGCTGTCAGGAATTCCAGAAGAGATCAGAAGTGTGAGCTGGCTCGAAGCGATGCCCTTATTTAGCGTTGCCAGCTTCAGGTTGGGAAATTCCTGGAGATTTGGGGGGTGGAGCCTGGAGAGGGTGAGGTTTGGAGAGGGGAGGGACTTCAGCAGGGTACAATGCTATAAAATCCACTGTCCAAATCTGCCATTTTCCTCAGGGAAACTGATCTTTTATCATCTGGGGGGCAGTTGTAACTCCAGGAGATCTCCAGCCACCACCTGGATCCTATAGTTTTTAAACAGGACACCCACAAATGTAACAACAAACTATATATCACAGCCAGGTCCACAGACTGAAACATAAAAAACATGATTCCAAAAATATGTGGCGCTGCCATGGCTCAAAAACATAAATCTGAGGCACCAATCCTCATGAATTCCTATGACTTTTAGTTTGAAACAAAATAAAAACACCGTCACATTGTAGATCATGTCTTAATCGATAGGCAGAACCAAAACAATCATGCATCCCCCACTTCATGGCACTGTTACGCTGTGAAAATGTGGTTCAAAAGCATGGATTCTCATGGATCCTCTGGATTTTTACATCAGCTCACCCAAAACTCAGAATACAATCCCGTATCATGTCCATAGCCAAAGACTGAACCACAAAAATCACCCACCCATCACTTGGTGGCAGAGCCATGCAGCAAAAACATGGTTCGAAAGCATGGATTTTTGAATTAGTTCGCCCTAAACTGACCATAAAATACCATACCATGTCCTTAGCCACAGACTTAACCACGAAACATCTTCACCCACCCCATGATGGTGCTGCCAGAGCAAAAACGTAAATCTGAGACATGGATCCTCAGGAATTCATATAATTTTTATGTTGAAACAAAATAAAAACTCCGTCATATTGTAGATTATGTCTTACTCTATAGGCAGCAGCAAAACAATCATGCATTCCCCAATTCATGGCACTACCACGGTGCAAAATATGCTTCAAAAACACAGATCCTTGTGAATCCTCCTGATTTTTACATGGGTTCACCTAAAATACACCATACAGTTCCATATCATGTCCACTGCCACAGATGGCACCGGAAAAATCATGTGCCCACTGCTTCCTGGCATCACCACGGGGCAACTTAGCTCAACAGAATCAGTGTCATTCGTTGCAGCCAGGCAGAAGTCAGAGCCAGTGGGGGGGACATAAACACAAGGCAATGGCATGCACACACTGTTGTATGAGATGGATCCTGCTTGGTTGAAGTGAGAGTGAGGGGTAATTTGGGGAAACCCAGATTCTCCCCTCTCTCTGTTCTCTTGCCACTGGAATGGGAAGATTCAGAGAGAGATGTTAGAGAAAGTAGAGAATGTGAACGACACACCATGTGTCACAAACCAGCATAGGCAAACCCACAGAAACACCCAAACGAAGCTGGAGCATGCTGTTGCATACTGTCATGTGTGCAATGGGTACTTTTAATGTTAACTTTCCTCATTGCAGGGGTGGGAGGGATGGCCAGTGATGAAAGGGCTGTTCAAACCTGTACCTTGAGGCTCTGAGCCTTCTCTTTTCAGCCTGAAGCCAAGTGGCATCCATTTTACACAACTGTGCTTGCTTGCTGTTGCTGTCTGCCTGTGGCTTGGTACTCACTTGGAAACTTTTCCATCATAGTGGAGAGTGGCTGGGTAGCTTGCTCAGGGGGCACTTGGGATTTAGCGGCCATTAGTTTGGTTCTGTGGGAGTGTGCTTCTGGCCACTGGCATCCTTGCCCTCGTGTGTTTGTTCCCCAAGACCCAACTTGGAAACTTTCTAGCTTTTGGGGGTGTGCCTTGGTCATGGTAGCCTTGCCCCAGTGTGTTTCTGCAGTGGAAGTCAGCTTTGACTTTTACCCCACAGGAAACAATAGAGTGCACCTTGAACAGGGGGGCTGTAGAATTGGATCCCAGGGTCTAATATTCATGAAAACTAGGAGGTCTTTATAGGACAGTTGGGAGTAGGTTCCCTGCCAATTTGGTGGCGTTTGCTTGAAAAATGCCACCCCCAGATAGTTTTCCCCGTAGGAAATAATGGTTGAATAAATTCTCTGATCTGTCTTAACGAGATGAGAGAACCTTTCCTGAATTTTAGGAATCCAGGATTTGGGGGGGGGGGGGGATCCCTGAAACCTGGATTCAGATTTACCATGGCTGTTGGTGGGGTTTTTTTGGTGCACACCACTACAGCTTACTTCGTGAACAGAAAACTGTAAATTATGCACAGCTAATTGGTTTTTATAACAAAAAGAAGCTTTAGGAAGCTGAAATTTTGACTAAAGAACAACTGGAAGGTAGTAAAAGGAAGCCACAGGGATTGTGCAGCTGCTGTGGATGGAAAAGTGCATGGAAAATGAAGGAAGTAATACTTAAAGTGCTGCTATCAGTCTTTACAGACTGAGGCAGTCAAATAATTTGTTCAAAACCTCCCTCCACCATGAATGCCTCCTTGTTCCTAGATCAAGATAGGTAGCCATGTTAGTCTGTCTGTAGCAGTGGAAAAGAGCTCTTTTCCTTGTTCCTATTGTGTAATATTCATAATGGTTTAAGGGTAGAAGTGTCCATTTAGGCTGTTTCTGATGTGAGGTGGGACGCGCATCCCCACCCACCCCCATACTCAACTCAGAGCATGGCGTGCCATTAAAACAAAAAATCAAAGATTTACAGTGAAATCCTAAGCAGTTACTCCAGTCTAAGCCCGTTGATTTCTCTGCTTAGGATTTCACTGGCTGATTCCGCACACATTGGGTAATGCACTTTAGCAATCGTTTGGAAGTGGATTTTTTGTTTCACACACAAAAAATTCAGTTCCAAATGATCTCTAAAGAGGATTGGAAGTGCATTATCCAATGTGTGCGGAATCAAGCAGCTGCCAGTGACTCGGGCCACATGTTGCTCTGTTCTAAAGGCATGGCTTTTTTGGTATAGAAGAGACTGGGATTCAAAGATGTTCTGACACCATTTTTCCACCAGGAGAAATGCTTGATAGAAAAAACCACAGTATGTGGAGCCTGGCAATACAGCAAGACTTGAAGCAACAGATAAGCCAAAGTGATACCTTAAAGTTAACAAACAATACAAATGAATTTGAACGAAAACGCTACATACATTCTTTTTAAAAAGCCATATATATATATATATATATCTGCAACAAGTGTTACCCTATAGGTTCTGCAAGGCTATACAAGATAGTAACACGTTTGTTTTAAATAATTTGTAAACTGTTAACACTTTTAAATTTTAGAAGTTAAACCTTTAAGGCCACCCACAATATATTGTCCTTACATTCAGAAAGTGGTAAGGCACTGTTATTGCCAAGATTAGACACAGCAGCGACTTTCTCATAAGGGAGTCTTGCTCCTTGGCTTAAGTACACTTATGCGAATGCAAATCACATTGATTTCAATTAGTGATTGTGATTTTCAAAAGCACATTTAGGCAAAAAGGTTGAGAACATTCCTTTGTTTGTGAGTTAAACCCACTGCTTAGCACCTAATTTTATCAATGATCCACTTTATGTGGTAGGATCAAGCCACCCTCCTCTCCCCAAGTCTTGTCCTCTTTTCCCTAAAATGATCCAGAGGAGAAATGCAAGGAGAATCTCCTCTTTCTTGAAAAGTTCTTTTCATTGCCCACATGGGAAGTTCCCTAGGTTGAATGAGACTCCCTCCATCTCTCCAAGATGTTGAAATGGCCTGGGATCAGTGCCAAGAGTGTGGGAGGGTGAACCCAATTTCTCATTCACTCTTGTCTCTTGCTGGGAAGACAGATAGGTTTGTGAGCACCTAAAGATAAAGATTTGTGTGCACCATATAAGAGTGCTGGCCTCCTCCTCCTCCCCTATTTCAAGCAATAGACACTCCCATAGCCCACCATCGAACACTTCTGAAACACTGTGCAGTTTGAAAAGCTGTTTTCTCTGTGGGAAGGCTGGGCAGTGGGGTTGGCTGCAAAACCCTACTCAGGTACAAATTCTCTCCAAGCTAATTGTAGAAGCACAGAAGGAAAAGAGAGGAGTTGACAATGCTGAAGGAGGCTGAAAGAGATGAGAGCTGCCTGCTCTAGCCTGAACTCTCTCTTATTTGGTTCAAGAAAGTTACCAGTTAAAGAGTTTCTAGATGAGGAAACTTTTCTCAAGTACTTCAAGGTTACCCATGAATGATTCAAGTGCTCTGGTGTAAAGCAGCAGCAGTAGCAAAGTTCTTTGGAAGAGCTCTAAGGCCAGTACGGTGTCCGAGCCAACAGACTGCACCGTTTTTCAAAAACTCTGGCCTTCCTCTACCTCTGCTTTCCCTGTCCCCTCTTTGAGCATGTCCTCTGATTCCAAGAGGGGCCGATGAAGACAGGACGGATGCTTGTCCCCCTTTCTCCAAGAAGCTACTTGCACATCCCTTGGGCCATGTTTCAGGAACAGAGGCAGCAGGTCTGTGGTGAAAGGGACGTCTCTGAAAGCGTGCAGAAGGAAGATGCCAAAAACTATGGTGAGGAAGCCACTGATGGTGCCGATGATGTTCAGCAAAACCATGTGCTGCCACTCCTTGAAGAGGATGGCCGAGCAGGTCATAACTGCGGTGGTGAAGAGGACGTAGTAGATGGGGGTGACCACAGAGGTGTTGAATATGTCCAAGGCCTTGTTCAGGTAGTTGATCTGGATGCTGATGCAGACCACGAGGCACACCAAGAGAATCCAGCCCAAGGGTTCTTTCCAAACGGGCTTCCCTGCAAACAGCTCTTTGATGGCAATGCCCAAGCCTTTGACGGAAGAAACGGACAGCGAACCGATGGCAGAGCAGACCAGAACGTACACTAAAACGTTGCTCTGTCCGTAGCGAGGCCCGGCCACGAAGATGAGGAGAATGGAACTCACCACCACACACACGGCAAACACGATGAATCCTGGGAAGAGGGGGAAATCATTAAGGACATTTTGCATCGTCGGTGCTGTTTACTGGTTTTGCTTTGCTTACTTGGTTTAGTTTGGTAACAGAAGCTTCCTTGGGTTAGGGATTTACCCAGATGGAGAAAGTCCCCAAGTTACCAGATCTCAATGAGATTTCCCCTGCCCAAGACTTATTCTTTCAGGACTGCTTACCCCACTTAAAGTGCAGGGTTTGGAGTGCTTTTGCCCGGCATTGCTTGGTGCGTCAGCTGCACCCATTCCTGGCTGAGTCAGATCTACTCACAGTGATCGGTGCCTCAGTTACATTTAGATTATTGCAATGCACTCTACTTGGGGCTAATCTTGAAGAGTTATCAGAAGCTGCAGCTGGTGCAGAATGCTTTGGCTAGACTGCTGGTTGGGGCCAGCTATCAGGAACACGTGACCCTGATATTACAGCAACTACACTGCTTACTAATCTGCTCCCAAGCCCAATTCAAGGCACTGGGCATGTCCTTTAAAGCCCCACATGGCTTGCGACCTGGGTACCTGAAGGACCATCTTCTCCCATACGTTCCTGCCCATATGTGAAGATCACAGGGAAAGGCCCTCCTGACTGCCCTATCAGCTGAAGTAGCTCACCTGGCGGGTACATGAGGGAGGGCCTTCTTGGTGGCAGTCCCAGGATTATGGAACAGCATCCCCAGAGAAGTGCACATGGTCCCCTCACTGCATTTCTTTAGGAGGCAGCTGAAGGTGGTGTTATTTAGGACTGCTTTTAATTAACTTTCTTTCTATGTTTATTGGCAGTCCTAAACTGTGTTTTTATTCATTTTATGATTGTTGTTTTATTTATATAGTAAGCTGCCTTGAATTCCTGCAAGGTGGAAAGGCAGCTATTAAATGTTTTAAATAAATAAAATTGGGCCTGGATGGCCTAGACCAGCCTGATCTTGTCACATATCAGAACCTAAGTAGGGTCGGTGCTGGTTAGTACTTGGATGGGAGACCACCAAGGAAGACCTGGGTTACTATGCAGAGGCAGGCAATGGCAAACCACCTCTGTTAGTCTCTTGCCTTGAAAACCCCAGCAGGGGTCGCTATACGTTGGCTGCAACTTGATGGTACTTTACACACACACACACACACACACGTACACACGTACACACGTACACACACACACACACACACACACACACACGTAGGGCCAACTCCCAAGACCCAAAACTGTATTAGTAATGATCCAGGAAGAGGATCTGTTTTGCTTTATTTTCATTAATTCCCTTGTTAGCATGAACCAAGTTACACCTGTGTAGCTGTGCAGGCAGACTACAAAAACCACATATACTGAGGGGAGGAAAATTTGTAGCTTTTACTTTGCAAGCAGATACTCATTACATAAAGAAAAAAAAATTAAAGCAGTAAAATCTGTTTCTGGAATTTGTGAGCAAAAGATGTAAAATGCATTCCTGTTATCCCTAAATCTAAATTTACACAAATGTGGAATTTGGGTACATAAAGTTACCAAATTAATTCAAGGTTACTTCATGGCTAAAATCTAGTTATTTTTAATGTTCCATTTTCCGTTCAAAAGCTCTTCTATGGTGTCCTCTCCATTCTTTTTCTTCCCTCTCTCTGTAACTAAGGGAGTTCACCTTTTTCCCCCCACTGAGATCCACCCACCAGGTTCCTAGTGGAATATTTTCTGCCATCTTGTGGGTCACATAGTTTTTGTCTCCCTAATTCAATCATCATACCAAGGTGTAAACACCATCAGCATATCAAAATTCCTCTGCCAAAACAAGCTGAAAGCTAACTTGAGAAACCTGCTTTACCTCTGTAGTTCCTGGAAAGGCGAGTTTAGCCCAACCTCTGAGCATCAGCAGAGTGCAAATTAAACATTTGTTCCCCCCAAGCTGCACATTTTACCCTGGTTACCTGAGGGTGAGCAATCATTTCACTATGCCTGGATCATTAGGTAGTGTATAACTTAGAATACAGTGGGGAAAGCCACAGTGCATTCCTAAGCAGAGCTGCCCTCTTCAAAGTCTGTTAAAGTCAGTGCGCCTAGAAGGATATAACTCTGTTTAGGATTGCATTACCAATCCCTCTAATGGCCCAAGCCTATGAATAACAGTGTTGATGGAGCAGTTTATAGTATTATCCATACAGGTCCTAGCAATCAAGAAATGAACTCTTTGTACTGAGTTTGGGTTGAGTCCCTCATAAAACTCTGCTGACAGAAGGGATTTCCACTGCAGTCCAAAGTGATCCCCAAATGCTGCTCTTGGGAGATGAGGGACCAACACAAATAGAACGAGAGAGGAATTGCAGGTCGGCAGTCAGAGAATTAATAAAAATTGCCCCCTATTAAATGACATCGAATGAATGAAATTAGTATTTTCCTCCTTCAGATACCAGTAGCAATAATTTTTCATCATACGGCGTGCTTTAGGATTCTCTGTCACTTCACTGCGGTACAAGAATTCAGTTAAATGTCATCAGTGGAGGAGGGAGGGAAGAGAAGCATAACATGCCCCTAAGAATTCTCCACTTGCAGTTAACCAGTTTTGGATCAACAAGAATCGTTCGCTTGAGTGGAATCAAAGAAGAACATTTGACTGCTTTTCAGTTCTCTTCCCCAAGCAAAATATTTTCCTGCTGTGTCAAGTCAAATAAAAGGTGTGTATGTGTGGTGTAGTACCTGGATCTTTCATTTTCTCTGCCATTGACTCCAGACTGGCAACTTCTTCTTCCTCTGGGGCATGGATCACCATGACTGTAGATCCCAAAATACTCAGAATGCAGCCGATTTTCCCATGGACATTTAGCCGCTCGTTCAGGAAGTAGGAGGATAAAACAGCACTGTAAGAAAAAAATGCAGTGGTTTAAGGAAAGCAGGAGGTTGGCTTACTATGGGAGGAAGAAAGCACAAAGAGCTTCCCTCTTGGCTAGAGGGTCAGATGCATCTGATCTTACCTGACTAGAACACTTAGTGCTCCCAGAGGCGTTACCAGCGTTGCTGGGGCAAAAACATATGCAGCAAAATTTACAGCTTCTCCAATTCCCACTGAAAGAGACAAGCAATCTACTGTTAGAGGAAAAGTTGGCATGGAGTAAATGTTGCCTCACTTTTAAGAAAGGTATATATATAGCCACCTGCCTGCTCCCTTGTGTGAACTAGAATCCCCACCAGATGTTTAGACAGGGAAGTTTTTTTTTTTTTAAATTAGGAGAGAATTTATCCCCCCCCCCACTCCACAGGCTGTTAATTTGTCACAAATGACTAATATAGGGTTCTGTAGCCAGGTGGACTATTAAGGGTTTTATTTTTATTTTTTGTAGGCTGGTAGTTTTGCATTGGTAGTACTTACTAGATAGCAGCCCTGCCCACCACAACCACTCTCGCAAGTATGCATGACCTCCAAGACCTGGGAATAAAGCAAAAGGAACCACAGGTGAGGTTGAAATGAAACCACAGCCAGGAGTCTGCGCAGTGTGACACCTGGGATTTTTCACCCTTCTGTGACCACCAAAATCTGTCAACTTCAGTAATGAAGTCTGCCATTACCTGCTCGGACAGAGCCCTTTCCGCTCAGCCGGAGAAGGCCCTTCTTCTTGAGGATAAAACTCCCTCCAATGAACAAGCTGGAGCTGAGAGCTAGGCCAAGGCCGATGTAGAAGTTGTTACGTGCAGATAAGTCCTCCATCCCAGACATCTCAAGTTTCAAAAGAAAGAGGTCAGATTTTAGATGTGTTCTAGATTGGAGTAGCAAGTAGTTGTGGTGTGATGTAGTGTTTGCAGGATGGCCCTATTCCTCTTAGCATTCATATACACTTTTGTTGTACACACTTTTACCATGAAGTCTGTCCCACATGTCTGTCACTCTTGTGGGATTCCTAAAGCAGAAGTAACTTCTCTGTGACATGGTCCCATGTCAGAGAGGAAGTATACCTTGCCTACTCTTCTACAGAGGAATGGGATAAATTTGTCCCACCCTCTACATCTTAAGGTGCAACATTTTAAGCATCATATCTCATGGACTAGTTACTTGTACTGTACTCTCATTCATCACGGTAAATTGGTGAGTCGTGGTTCCCCGCCCAACCTTTCTCAGTGTCCAGAGTACCTGATTCCAAACTATTTAAGAGACTAGCCTATACATATGTTACAGTGAATGTCTATGTATCATGTAGGTAAAGGTAGTCCCCTGTGCAAGCACCGAGTCATTACTGACCCATGGGGGGGACGTCACATCACGACATTTTCTTGGCAGACTTTTTACAGGGTGGTTTGCCATTGCCTTCCCCAGTCATCTACACTTTACCCCCAGGAAACTGGGTACTCATTTTACCGACCTCGGAAGGATGGAAGGCTGAGTCAACCTTGAGCTGGCTACCTGAACCCAGCTTCCACAGCGATTGAACTCAGGTCGTGAGCAGAGCTTGGACTGCAGTACTACCGCCAACATCACATTCACTTAAAAAATAACATTTGAGACCAGAGTTTAAACCGCACCGTCAGCCCTACATGCATAGAACGTATTGCAGGAAATATTCAAGAGGCATACAAAGAAAAATAATGTGTAAGTGGATTGTATATGTGTTTGCTGTAATTTACGTATAGGACTCTCACCAGATGACAGAGATCAGTTGTAATTCCAGGAGATCTCCAGCCACCAGAGAAGAAAATGGCTGTCTTGGAAGGTGCACTCTATGGCATTATAACCAGCTGAAGCCCCTCTCCCACCCAAACCTTGCCTTCTTCAGGCTCCACCCCCCAAATCTCCAGGAATTTTCCAACCAGAAGCTGGCAATCCTACTTGGCAAGCAAATCACTGCGGTGGTTTAATGAATCGGAGTGAAAGGATGGATATGGCTTTCTGCTGTGAATGCTTGGAAGTCAGTTTTCTTGGAAATCAAATGGGCTTAAGGCAGCAGAAACAGGAATAGGCTAGGAGTCCTATCAGGGTTGCCAACCTACAGGTGGAGCCTGAAGATCTCCAGACCACAGAAATGCTTTGGAGGGTCAACTCTATGGCATTATATCTTGCTTACCCCCCCCCCCCCGCCACAAAACCTCCAGGAATTTGTCAACTCAAGAGTTGGGAATCTTATTTAAACCACTGGGACTTTTTTTAAGTAAAGGCAAATGAGTAGGAAATCAGTGATGCTGCCCAGAGTGCTGCTTTAGTAATCATTCCGGATAGTTTCAGGCGGGTAGCCGAGTTAGTCTGTGGTAGAAAAGCCAGATTCAGCCCCGGCTGCACCTTCCAGACTAACCAGAGCTTTCGAAAGCCCCTGCCCTAGAAATCTAGCTGGTCTCTCAGGTGCTACTGGACCCGAATTTTCGTAAACCAGATCGATTTAATAATTCAGGTTTAAAGACTAGGGGTGTGACTTCCTCAGACTTCGCCTTTCCCCCTTCCCAGGCCAATAAGGGAGGGCGGGGAAACCCAGGTCGGCTCCCCCCGACGCAGCGCGGAGGGCGGGCAGGGGCGAGGCTCGAGCCCGGTGGAGGGACGGCGAGGGGGCTCCGGTACCTGTCTCGGGCGTCCTGGGCGCCGTCCCCGGCCTCGGCTGCTTCCTTTCTGCGTCGCCGCCCGTTCCGCTTCCGCCGCGTCTGGGCTCGCTGGTTTCTCCCGGGCGGTCGGTGAGTCATGGGGCTGGGGAAGGAGGGCGGAGGTAAGGGGCCCGGAGGAGGCCTCACCCGGGCGAGGAGGGGCGGCCGGGATCCTGGCCTCCCCACCGCGAACAGGAGGGGGGGGGGGGTCCCGAGAAGACGCCCAGCGCCCCGCTTTCCTCAGGCCCAGAAAGCTCCTGAACTCTCCCCCCCCCCAACAAAGAGGCAGGGGCGCGGCTCTAGAAGGGCCCCCTCGCCCGGCTAGGGTTGCCATTTCTAGATTGGGAAATTCCTGGAGGTTTGGGAAGGGACCTCAGCAAGGTATAATGCTATAAAGGCCATTCTCGAGAGCAGCCATTTTCTTCCCGGGAACTGGTCTCTTTAGTCTGGAGTTGTAATTCCAAATCTCCAGGCCTCACCTGGACATCCCAGGTGAGCCTGATCTCGTCAGATCTCAGAAGCTAAGCAGGGTCGGCCTTGGTTAGTAATTGCATGGGAGACTTCCAGTGAAGATCAGGGTTGCAGAGATAGGCAATGGCAAACCACCTTTATTGGTCTCTTGCTATGAAAAGGCACTTACAGATGTGGATGTTGTCCACAATTCCAGAAGCAGTGTCAGATCTAGATGCATCCACAGATTTGCCATCTGATCCTTCAAGAAAAGTTTAATCATTTCCAGAAAAGGCGTTTCTCCAGCCAGGCAGTCCACAGAATCTCACAGTCATCAAATTAGTTTTGTCTGGATTGAGCCTCGTTTTAGTCAATCTCATCCTACCCATTATAACATATAAACTCTGATTCAAGAAAGTTCAGCTGGGTAAGATGAAAAGAAATATGTTGGATGTCAACAGCCTGCTGATGCCACCAAGCATTTAATTGTATACATTAATTCTAATATGTTTTTAAATGGTCCCGGAGGAGGCCTCACCCAGGCGAGGAGGGGTGGCTGGGATCCTGGCCTCCCCACCGCGAACAGGAGGGGGGAGTCCTGAGAAGACACCCAGCACTGACACGTTCTGCTTTCCTCAAGCCCAGAAAGCTCCTGAACTCCCCCCCCCCAAGAAGCAGGGGCGTGGCTCTAGAAGGTCCCCCTCGCCCGGCTAGGGTTGCCATTTCTAGATTGGGAAATTCCTGGAGGTTTGGGAAGGGACCTCAGCAGGGTATAATGCTATAAAGGCCATTCTCGAGAGCAGCCATTTTCTCCCGGGGAACTGGATTTAAATGGTTGTAATCTGCCCTGAGCCCTTCATGGGGAGGGCGGAATAGAAATCCAAACTAAATAAAAATAATAAAATAAAATCCCACCAGGGGTCGCCATAAGTCAGCTATGACTTGAGGGCACTCTCCACCACGTGGCCTCACCTGCAGGTTGGCACCCCTACCTGGGGCCCCAGCCCAGGTACTCGCATTGTTTTTCTTCTCCCCCGTTTCATAGCACCCACTCCCAATAAACATAGGGAGTCCAGCATCTTCTCTCAAACTTCTTGCCCCACAGTGTTGACAAACAGGACATGGAGGCCTTCTCCTGACGTTGCCTCTTGGAACAGCAGGATATGGGTCCAGTGGCACCTTAGGCACCAACAAGCGGTGGGCTTTGGAGAGTCAGAGCTCCCTTCTTCCGACACAGCCTGAAAATCCCGTTGGTCTCTCAAGGTGCCACTGGACTCAAATCCTGCTGCTCTACTGTAGACCCAACAGGCTACTCACCTAAAACTGTCCTCTTCAGGAACTGGGTTTCGGCATTTACAGCCTCTGGATGTGGAGGCAGCTACGGAACCTGTTTTAAAGCCACCAGTGCCAATGGGCATCACTGTGTCTGCTAGTGAGGATTGCGATCACATGCCTGAATGCACGTGCATGAAGCTGTCTTCTACCGAGGGGTCTATATTAGTATTGTCTAGTCAGACTAGCAGTGGCTCTCTAAGATCTTATTATTTATTTATTCTATTTGATTTATACCCTGCCTTCCCCACAGATGGGCTCAGGGTGGCTAACAGCATTCAAAAAATACATTAAAAGTCACAAAGACATAAAATCAATAATAATTTTTTTAAAAAACATTAAAATAGTCCAGGATCAGGCTATTTAAACAAATATTGGGAGTCCGTATATGGGCATAGCAGGTGGCCAAGGGCAGCCCCAGAAAATGTGGTGGTCGTAGATGGAAGAAGGAGGACACCCGCTGGCACTCAGCCAAAGGCCCGGCGGAACATTTCCGTTTTACAGGCCCTGCGGAACTTTTACAGGGCCCGCAGGGCTCGGATCTCCAACGGGAGAGCGTTCCACCAGGCCGGGGCCAGGGCAGAAAAATCCCTGGCCCTGGTTGAGGCGAGACGGATGTTCTTCGGGCCAGGGACCACCAGGAGTTGCTTGTCTGCAGAGCGCAATACCCTGCAGGGGACGTAATGGCAGAGGCAGTCCCGTAGGTACGCAGGTCCCAGTCCGTGAAGGGCTTTAAACATTAAAGTTAACACCTTGGATGGAGGTCTTTCTCATCACCTGATCCTTTTAACTGGAGATGGCAAGGATTGAATCTGGGACCTTTTGAATGGAATGCAGAGGCTCTACCACTAAGCCGTGGATTATTTTTAGGGGTGATACTAGGAGAGGTAATAGAGGTTCAGCAGTAGAGCACATCTTTTGCATGAAGAAGGTCCGGTGTTCAAATCCTAGTTTGTCTTGCTTGAAAAAAAAAATATGGATGACAGCAAGATTGGGAAAGATCTTGCGATCTTGGAGATCCACTGCCAGTCAGACTAGATAATATAGGATTAGATAGTGTGATTTGGTATAAAGTAGCATCTATTTCAGTGTTGACTGAGGTGCTATGAAACGGTGTGACGAGAGTGCTCGGTATGCGTCGCGTTCCAGAAGGATTTGAGAAGGGTGCTTTGTTTCCTGCCCTATTCAAATTACTATCTTGTGTAAGAATCAGTAGGCGGGTTCTTTTCTTGTAAAACATTCTTGACAAGAAAGTAACTGGTAATGGCTCAGAGACTGAGCAATGAATTCAAAACATCCTTGGTTCCAATCTCTGCCACAAACTCCCTGGGTGGTTTTAGGCAACACAAGAGATTCTCTTAGCCATTTACTCCATCCCTTAAAGATAGAGGTAATACTGACCTACTTTACAGGAATGATTGCAAGGATGAAAAAGATACTGTATGTAATTTGCATTTAAATAGTGCTTCAGAGAGTTCAAAGTATTTCTGTACTCCCTTCTTATTTGACAGCAGTCAGGGTTGATGTTTATTCTTGAAAATGCCTCGTGTTTTGGTGGAGGCTGGAAGAAAGACATTGATGAGCTATATTGGTTAGCTGAGGATTCTTGAGTAAATATCTTTTTCTATACAGAGAAAAGTTGGGGGGGGGGTGATAGAAAGGAAGAAGTACCCTTACTACAAAATTGGCATCTTGTTCATAGAGACAGAGAAACAGTGATTAGTGTATATAATCTCTTTTGAGTAACAGAATGTTTCACCTGAAGTCTCTTTTCTTTCTTTTCTTTTTGTAACTGAATCTTTTTCTGCGTTTATGTTTAGTTTTTTTGAATGGTACAAGTTTTTATAAACGTTTGCGTGAAGCAAAGAAGAGGAAAGATGGCGTCTACAAGTAATGCATTTGTTTCTTTTACGTTTCTCTGGTGCTGGGTCTGTGGCTCTCTCTAGAAGAAGAAGTAGCCTGGTCTCAAATGCAAAGATTACTCCTGCCTTTCTGAAACAATTGAAAGGAGAACTGCAAACTTTGGGGGCAGGGTTGGGGTGGAGAAACTGTAAAACCTGTTGAGGTGCTGCCATTTGCGACAATGGCATGGGCTGCATATCACAAACGTGGTATCCATTTAATAAATGCTATGAATTCAATGGGTTTAGAAGGATGCAACTCTGCCGAGATTAAAAACATTTTTTAAAACCCTGCTGGATCAGACCAGCGGTTTATCTAGTCCAACATCCTCTCTCACACATTGGCCAGCCATTTGTGCTGGAGGGCCTCAGACAAGGCAGAGAAGCCAAGGGCCTCCTCTCGATGTGGCTTCCTAGCATGGGTTTCAGAGGTTTACTGCCTCGGAAAGCGGAGGTTCCTTTTACATACCAGGGCTTTTTTTTTCTGGGAAAAGAGGTGGTGGAACTCAGGACCGCACCATGACATCACTTTGGGTCAGCTGGAACAAGGGGGGAGTTTTTTAAAGTTTAAATTGCCCTCGGTGAAAATGGTCACATGGCCGGTGGCCCTGCCCCCTGATCTCCAGGCAGAGAGGAGTCTAAACTGTCTGGAGACCAGGGGCGGGGCCGCTGGCCATGTGACCATTTTCAAGAGTCTCCGGAACTCCGTTCCACTGCGTTCCCGCTGAAAAAAAGCCCTGGCTAGTACCCATTGATGGACCTTCTCCATGAATTTGTCTAATCCCCTTTTAAAGCCATCTATGCTTGTGACCATCAGTACATCCACTGGCACTGGTAATGCCTTTTATTTACTAACCAAAATTACACAACCCGTTGTGCTAGCTTTCAAGTTCCCTTGTTCTCTTTCCTAAGGCTCATCAGGAAATGTAATGTTTATTGAAGGGTGCTTGTCTGCTAGGAGTTTGGCTGCCAATCCATACTGCAATCCTAAGGGTGTGTTCTAGGAGTAAGCCCCATGGAACGACATAAGAGACTTACTTTTGAGAAGACCTGCTTAGGATTGTTCCCCTGCCTTCCTTGCTTAGCCGATCAGCACCTCATGCTTCAATCATGTTAGGCTGTCTTCCCCAATGGTTGCGTTCTCCTTATGCTTCCAGTTGTGATGTTACACTGTTCAGTTGGTATTCCTTTTGTGATGCTAAAGTCTGTGATCACACCCAGAGTTCTAAGCTGCTGATCATACCTTATTTGAAAGAGCTGGGGATAGCTTTTGCAGTAACAGGGAAGTCTTGAAGTGTTAAGCCTTGAAGCTGTGAAAGTTTTCTTTTTAAAATCACAAGAAACCATGGAGTAATTGAATGAATCTGCAGAGAATGCCTCTGCTTTTCTTGTTGCTCAAGTGCCTCTAGTAAGCTTTGGGTCTAGAATGTGAAGTTGTGGGTGACTCACACTATGTTCCCTCAAATAAGGTATTTGTGAGCAAAGTATGTTGGTGTGCGTGCCACTCTTCTGCAACTCCTGGCAAGGAAAATACTAGAGCCTGTATTGTTAGGCCACTGCATAACTGTTCCATTTTGCCTCTTGTTTTCTGGACACAAGAACAAAAGATGAGCAAAAACAAGGATGATGCACCCCATGAATTGGAGAGCCAGTTTGTACTCCGACTGCCTCCGGTAAGAAACCCTTTGTAATGAATACCTTTTAAAACACTGCCTTATTCTGCTGCCGAAGATGTGCTGCTGCTAGTGTGATCTAATGTTGTCTCTCCCAAACTCCCGGTCCCTTTCTTTTAAGGAATATGCTTCGACTGTGCGGAGGGCAGTCCAGTCTGGGAGCGTCAACCTGAAGGACAGGCTCACCATTGAGTTGCATGGTAAGAGAACAACAGTCCTAGAATTGATTATGTTCTGTTTCAGTTCGTATTGGATCCTTACTAATGCTATATCTTTGTAGAATCCTATGACATTGTTTATGGAAATGTCCTTGACACTGTTTGGAAATGTCCTTGATACTGATTGTATTAATCTCACACTATGTAATCCGCCTTGAGTCTCAGTGAGAAAGGTGGACTGTAAATGACGTAAGTAAGTAAATCTCTTTTTCTTCTATAGCAGATGGGCGCCATGGGATTGTGCGAGTTGACCGAGTCCCCTTGGCTGCCAAGCTGGTGGACTTGCCCTGCATCACTGAGAGCTTAAAAACCATTGATAAGAAAACTTTCTATAAGACAGCAGATATTTGTCAGGTAGGTGCTCTCAGAGAGTCCAGTTCTGGACCCACACCATCTCCCACTGTGTCTCTAGGTGGCCTTTCTTTAGATGTCCCTCTTGAATGGCATTCTTTGTACCATCTCCTGTCCATGAAGTAACTTTGTAGCTCTGTTGTAAAACACTTTTATCTCACCCTTGAGTGTAGGAAATTCCTTACTTGTTCAAATGTAATCGATCTTTGATAGGAGGGACTGTGGCTGAATAGCAGAGGACTGGCTTGCATGCAGAAGGTCCCAGGTTCAGTTTCATGGTACCTCCAGTTGAAAGGAATGGATAATGAGTGATGCAGAAGATCCTAGAGAGCCATTGCCTGTCACAGTCCACAAGGTTAACATTGATAGATGAGTGTTCTGGCTCAGCGTAAGGCAGCTTCATGTGTTCCTGTGTTTTTGTGGTGCATGATTGCTAATTCCTTTATTAACGAAGCAATTGGTCTTCCTGAGGCTTTCATCTATCTGTAGTTATCTCTTTTGTATTTGGGGGGCTTCAGATGCTTGTGTGCACTGTGGATGGTGAGCTCTACCCCCCTTTGGAAGAGCCAGCTGCAAGTACGGACCCCAGAGCCAACAAGAAGAAGGACAAGGATCGGGAGAAGAAGTTCATCTGGAACCATGGCAGTGAGTAGAGGAATCCCGTTCCCCTTTCCCATTCAGTCCTTTCCACTGATCTTGAAAGGAGCTAGAGGGTGGCTTATCAATGCTGCCCAAAGGAACGCCCAGTCACCTCTGTTTATTTCCATGCTGTGAAGAATACCGGCCTTGTTCCACTGAACCCAATGCCCTCTTCTGCCTTACTGGCTAGCAGGGGAAAAGAAGCAGGACAGTTTCTTTATTCCTCCACGTCTCCCTCTCCTCTTTTTGCTATCTAATTTGCTGCTTTGTTCCAGTCACTCTCCCATTGAAGAATGTGAGGAAGAGGCGATTCAGAAAGACAGCCAAAAAGAAGGTGAGTTGCATCATCCTCACATGTAGCAAGAGCTTTGCTGTAGAAATCCAAGACTCAGCACCCACACCCAAACGCTCCATGCACTGGGCGAAAGAGCAGGGCAGTTCTCGAGGGTAAATAATGTAATATTTGTTGCTCAGGAGTCAGGACTAAAACTGCCGTTTGTTCTGAGATCAGGGCGAAGGAATGGCATTTTAACAACCAGTTGTAAACTCTGCCCTGAACGTTGGGCAGCTTCAAAGTACACTTTATGGGTTGGCACAGGACAACCTGTGCCCGGAGACACCACTTTAAAGATTTTAGTCATTCAAAAATTGCCATGAGAACCCAATCCTGATCGGGCTCGCAGCATCATGCGATCTTGTTCCCTCTCCCACACCTGTTCCCTCCCCCACACCTTTTCAAGTGCTAAACAGCCCCCCCCCACGACTATTTCAGCAAAGCTGCAGGGGAGGGCAAGATCAAATAGTGCCACCATGCTGCTGGATTGGGGCCTTGCAGCAATTTCTAAACAGCTAAAATCTCCTTTAAAATGACAGAGACATGTTATATGCTCACCTGTAACACATAGTTTGGCTCTTACAGTGCAGTCCTATTCAGAGTTTTCTCTGGCTTAAGATCCAGAGGAGTTAGCCGTGTTAGTCTGTAGTAGCAAAATCAAAAAGAGCACCTTTAGCACCTTTAAGACTAACCAATTTTATTGTAGCATAAGCTTTCGAGAATCACGTTCTCTTCGTCAGATGCATGGAGGGCAGAAAGAAACTGGTCAAATATAGAGGAGGAGGGGAAGGGGGATGTAAACAACTCTTTTGATATGGAGATGCAGACAGATCCTTTTGCGCAAAAGAATAAATGGACACAAATCTGACATTAGAAATGGCAACGTCCAGAAACCAGTGGGAGAACACTTCAATCTACCAGGACATTCCATCAAAGGTCGCTGTAGTTCAACAGAAACCTTTCAAAAACAAAATCCAACAGGAAGCTGCTGAATTGGAATTCATATGCAAATTTGACTCTGTCAAGCTGGGACTGAATAGGGACTATGAATGGTTATCTCATTATCACAGGTAACTGATTTCCTTTACAGAGGTGGGGTCAGGGGGAGTCCAGTGGCACCTGGCGTGGGCTTTTGAGGGCCACAGTTCTCTTTGTCAGATGCATCTGGCGGGGAGGACTGTGGCTATCGAAGGCTTGTGCTGCAGTGGAATTGGATAGTCTAGGTGGTGCTGCTGAACTCTTTTTGATTTTGCTACTACAGACTAATATGGCAAACTCCTTTGAACCTTTACACAAGCAAACTGATCCCCACGGGAAAAGGAGCTGTCTGCATCTCCATATCAAAGGAGTTGTTTACATCCCCCCTCTCCTCCTCCCCCCTCCCCTCTCCTCCTCTATATTTGACCAGTTTCCTTCTGCCCTCCATGCATCAGACGAAGAGAACGTGGTTCTCGAAAGCTTATGCTACAATAAAATTGGTTAGTCTTAAAGGTGCTACTGGACTCCCTCTGGCTTAAGTGCATTGAATTCTGTGAGCTTAGACTGGAGTAGCTCTGCCTAGGATTGCGCTGCTAGTGAAAGACTGGAGGAATCTTAGAATATTACAGAAGTTGTTAGCAGCTGTAGCTGTCTCAAAGTAAAACAAAAGAACACAGTCTACATAAATACCTTTTGTTAGGACCAACCAAATAACACATAAGTATATGAGCCTTTGAGTTCCCCAGAAATCTTCAGGCTGGATGTTACCAAAAAAAGGGGAAAGTAAAATGATTCAAGACATGGCATTAAGTCCTCATCCAGTCTGCGTTAAATGTTAAGTGCAAAGCTGTTTCAAGTGTTGCTGGTATCCCGTTGCACCCAGCTTCTTTGAGCAAGAAACACAAAGGCAGTTACAGGCCTTAGAAAACACAAATTCCAACATCTTTTACATCCAGACTTGCCTGTGTGAAGGAGTTGAGAAAGGAGGTGATAAAATGGACAGGAATGCAGAGAAACGATTA
Organism: Eublepharis macularius; assembly: GCF_028583425.1. Taxonomy (NCBI): domain Eukaryota; kingdom Metazoa; phylum Chordata; class Lepidosauria; order Squamata; family Eublepharidae; genus Eublepharis; species Eublepharis macularius. The sequence goes on from NC_072802.1 coordinate 23,630,289, forward strand.
TGAACATGACGAAAGAAAGGCGGCTTTCTGCCCCTACTGGTTGCCCACTTGAGAATTCTGATCCTGTGCTGCCCCCGTTTCTGCACGGCATTTGCACTCCGGAGGTCATGCAGCTGACGACAGGCTTTTGCCCTGTGAGAGCTTATGCCTCAGTAAACGTGTTAGCCTTAAGGTGACACGAGGCTCCTCATTGTGTTCAGGACTTCAGATAGGGAATAAGCAGTATGCCTTGGCAAGATGCAGCTACACCCCATGTGAATTCTGGACGAGAGGGAAATTTACTCGTCACACTGAAAAAATAATGTGAACAGGGAGCAGTGTTTCAAGAGAAGCCTGTAATTCAAGCATTCTTTAAAGGAAAAGCACCGGGCTATCTTTATTTTTTTTAAAAAACCCTCCTTTATGTGTGGTGTTTAATATTTTAAATCATTTTCTCTACGTATGCATGTATTTTTAAAGTTATTTTAATGTTTTTGACTGGCCGTTTTGGGGGCCATAAGATGGGTAGAACAGTGGCATGACCAGGGCTTTTTTTCTGGGAAAAGAGGTGGTGGAACTCAGTGGGTTGCCCTCAGAGAAAATGGTCACATGGCTGGTGCCCCCCCCCCCTGTCTGGAGATCAGGGGGCAGGGCCACCAGCCATGTGACCATTTTCAAGAGGTTCCAGAACTCTGTTCCCCCACATTCCCCCTGAAAAATAGCCCTGGGAATGACAATATTTTAAATAAAATACTAGAGGATATTCTCAGGCTTTTTCAAATTGGGGAACAAGTTTATAACCTGTACTGAGAAAAGGAATGAAATCTAGCCAACAGTTGCTATGTAAGGCAGAAGCACCCTCCTGCACAATGTATGTGCGCAATCTGCTTTCTCACTCTCTTGTGTTGTCATACTTGTGGCTCACAGTATAGTTATTTTTTAAAAAATCAGGAAGCAGAAGTGCATATGATCTCAGAAGAGTCAAGATGCACTTAATTTGTATTGAGAGATCCTAAATATTCTCTGACGGATGCACACACAAAATACCTTGCTGGTTTCAGTCATGGCCCGGCATTCATTATAAGAAGCCCAGCAACCTGCAGACTTTAGATGGGCCACCAGAAACTAGCTAGCAATCCACTAGTGGATTGTTTCCTCTTTCCTATCCTAAGGTATTTAAAAGGGCTTTGGGGAGAAAGTTAAGGCCTTTTTGGAATACTCGAGACCATCAGGACTAAGAAAAGGGGGGCATAAATGGTAAGGGGCTTGAAGGTGTAATAAGAATGTCCTTGAAAGTAAAGAGAGGAAAAAATGATGCCAGTATCTTAAAACACACACACAAAAAACATTTCTGAGCTGCCTTTCCACCCATCAAGAAGTCCCCAAGGCAGAAAAGTATGTTTGAGGTATGGGGGGTAGCTGATACGGTTGACATTTTTGGTAAGGCAGCACCTGACTTTTGAGTGTTGAATATCAGCCTCTTTTCTCCCTCCCCCTTCTCTGGCCCAGTACATAGAGTCTCCAGATGTGGAGAAGGAAGTGAAGCGCCTACTGAGCACAGATGCTGAAGCCGTCAGTGTCCGTATCCTTTTACAAAATGAGACCCTCCTCACGTCTCCCTGAATGGTAACATGCCCCCCTTCCTTCCCTGCACACACACACATCCAGCAAATACAAGCCCCAAATTCTGCTTTGGGATTAAATAATCCAAGACTATCAGATACACATAAAATAGTCTTTTATTTGTTTATCATAAAAACAGTTGCCCACTTGCTTTTCCACTGTCAAGGCAATTTATAAAGTTCAGTGCAAATACAGTTAATTTTGGTAATCCCATCTTTAGTTTTGGCTATGATTGAGAGATAGAAAGGAAAGGGCCCAGGATATATTAACCTAGTGGCGGGGATGTGGGGGACATTCCAGAGGGAGTAAAAAATGTTACAAATCCCATCCCAAATGATTCCTGAGATTTGCTAGGTGGTTGCAGCATGCTTATCGGGGCAGAAAGAAGCCTGAAAAGACTAAAAAAATGTTTTTCAGATGAAGGAAGACTTTTTCATTCTGTGGCATAATCATTGCCATCTTGTTTATTTTTTTAAGCTTTCTGGTGGTAAGCTTGTGCTAGAAAGAGATTTGATGATGGGTCTGTTTAGCTTAGCATGAGCGAGGCTGAGAGAGGAGTTGTTTGGCATCAGAAATACATTGAGTAGATTTGCACGGTAAGGGGGTAACAGGTAAGTATAGTTTGAAGTAATTACCTCAGGAAAACGTGAGATTATATTTGTGTCAAATGCGGACAGTAAAACAAAGAGTTATTTAGGGTGAAGAATAAAATATGGGTGGATCAAAACGGGTATGGATATTGATTTATGTGAACAATTGGAATGTGATTTCTCACTCACCGAAGGACGTTGTCATAGATACACGAGGTCCCTTCTCACTGAGCTGGTTTTCCTTTGACTCTTCCGTGCTTGCTGTCAGGCTGGGAAATCATCGCAGAAGATGAAACAAAAGAAGCTGACCACCACGGTTCACTCACAGGCTTGGATATTTCTTCCCCTGGGATGTCTGGACACAAGCAGGGCCATGGCTCATCGGGTACAATGGCTTTATTCCATCTAGTTGCCAAAGTTTTGTAGGCTCCCTCCCAAAAGTCCATACAGTAATTTTAGATGCTTCTGTAAAGATGGCTGAAGTTAAACATTGTGCTCTGTGTGAAAATACTGGTTTTAACAATCCATCGTTCCCATAGCTTTTGTTAGCATATTTTTTTATCCCCTGCTTCCTGCCCCCACCCCCCCATGAGCAGTCGGTGGCATACATTAGGTTCCCTCCTTCCATTTTATTCTGTGAGATGAGTAGGGTCTGGTTAGGATTAGGGGTGTGCACTGGAAAAAAATTGGGTTTCCTGCTTCAGGTTTACCCGAAGCAGGAAAAAAATCTGGAATAACCCTAAACCTGAAGCGGCAAGCTGCTTCAGGTTCGGGTATTTAAGCTGCTTCGGAATGCTCCATAAATATTCTGAGCACACTGAAGATCAAAGCAGGCTTTTTCATTGGATGGGAGGGGGGAAGAGTGAGTTCCCTCCTCCCATTGGATGAAAAAGCCTGCTTGGAGTTTTGAAAGCTCAAAGCAGCCCTGCAAAGAGCTGAATTGAGCTTTTAAAACTCCCAGGCTGGCTTTTTCATCCAATGGGAGGGAGGAAGAAGAAACTCCTTCTTCCCCCCTCCCATCCGGTGAAAAAGATGTTGGGAGCTTTGAAAACAGCAGCAGCACTTTTCTTGCATTTGCAAAGGGCAAGGAAAGTGCTGCTGCTGCTGCTCTACACAAAGCTTTCTGAAGTGTTCCATAATGCTTCGGAAAGCTTTGCTTCGGGCTTCCCTAATCGGCTCAGCAATGCTGGGGCCGATTCGGGAACTCCCGAATCTATACAAATCAGGCTCTATTCAGGTTAATCACCTGAATAGGAAATCCGAAGCGCACACCCCTAGTTAGGATGAGAAAATGCCACTGTCCAATGATCATCCAGTGAGTTGAGATTTTTTACCCAGGGTCTCTTCAGCTGTATTCCAACTCTAGCTATACACTACACCGACTTCTTTTAAAAATTTGTCCATATTTCATTTTGCCAGACTGACTTTTGAGTATAGGATGGTTTATTCTTGGATCCCTGATGCCTGGCTGGGGTTTCTGGTGTTCACCTTAAGGAAGATAATATGTCTGAAGCATGAAGGCAGAGACAAATGAATGAAACTGCAGGTTTTTTCAAGCTGGAATTTAGTTGTATTAAGACTTTAACTATCTTCACCCCACCCCTTCTCTCCCTTTGCTACTTTAACCAAGTAGAACATGATGAACTCAGAGAGATATTTAATGACATCAGTAGCAGTAGTGAAGATGAAGATGAAAGGGATCACCATGACGACGAAGACCTAAACATCATGGATACGGAAGAAGATCTGGAGAGAAGGTTGCAAGGCAAGCTGAACGAATCGGATGGACAGCAGCAAGAAAACGAAGGGACCAACCAGATAGGTGAGCAGCCGGAGTGGGGGATAATGTTGGTGTGGTGGGGTGGGTGACTTGAATTTGTGGCATGCTCAAGGATATGCAGTGGAAAACACATAATTTATTCTACTGGGGATGTCAACTTCTGTGCTGTGTCTTCCAGCCCTGGGGATCCAGAAGCAGATTGACAATCTGAAAGACAAGCTGCAAGAGACCCAGGAGCGCAGAAAACGGCAAGAAGATCTCATTATGAGAGTAGAAAACTTGGCTCTCAAGGTGAATCCAGTGTCAGGGTCCCTGTCCGTTACTCCATTTGGTTGCGACTGGGGAAAGTTTGTAACCAGAAGGCATATAGCCAGGAAGCCCTAGATAACTTGGGTGCACTTCCTTGCTAGTCATCAGGGAAATTCCAGAAAATGGATAAGCAGTTGTTTTGTAAGGGGAACAGTGCAATGCTTGGCTGTTTCACTCTACTGCATGGCATGTTAGGCTTGTGGAAATCTTACATCAGTGTTACAAATCAGGTTATGCAAAGTGCACAGCATGTACTCCTCCCCACATTTACAACCAATTGTTGGCTTCACAGTTTATTTTATTATGCTGCTTTTGATGCTTTGGCTTTTTTATTTGCTTGGCATTTCAGTGCTCTTTGATATTTTGGATTTTATAGTTCTTACGTAGCTTTTATTACTGCTCAGTATTTCTAGATTGTAATGTGGTCTTTTACATTTCCAGTTTCTAACTTCATGAGCTTGCCTTGACTCCTGTTTTTATGGAAGGGTGGGTTAATTTTTTTCTAAATAAACAATCACCGGTTCTCACTTGGGTATCTGAGTGGGAGTCTGTGCAAGCTGGTGACCCTGGTGTGCGTCCTATCCCATCAAAAACCTATTGTGCCTTCAGGTACCGAATTCAAGCAATTTGATTTCTAGTGTTTTATTGGTTTTTTTTCCAGACCCGTCTCCAAGCTGTGCTAGATGAGTTCAAACAGCAGGAAGAGCGAGAGAAGCAGGAGGTAAGCAATTAACTTTTGCAAGACTACTGAAGAGAACCAGGGCTGGACCAGCTCGCAAACTGATGATTGGCAGTAGAAAACAGCAAGAGTCGAGTAGCACCTAAGACTAACAAAAGTTGTGGTCACAGCTCAATTCTTGAGACAGACTTACATGGCTACCCATCTTGATCTATCTCAATGAATGGCAGAAACCCACAAATGTGTCAGAAGTGCATCAAAGTATCCCAGTGTGTTTTAAGTATGAAAAGCTCTTCCTCAAGGGAAAGGGTTTATTGTGTCCATTGGTAATCTAGAGCATGAAGTGCTTTCTGACAGCTGAGCTGCTGGCAAATGCTATGTACTGTAGCTTTAACTGCAGTTAATTGGTCATATTCTTGGATCACTGGGTTTCTGCAATCTTTTTCAGTGTAGCGGCATTCAGTCATGAAAAGAAGTCTTGGGATTCGTTAGGCTTACACATTCCCTCAGCAGTCCTCTCCTGAACTGGACTGCAGAAAGTGATCAATTGCAAGTAGCACATTATAGCTCCAGTAGCACCTATAAGACGAACAAAACTTGTGGTAGGGTATGAGCTTTTGTAAGTTACAGCTCATTTCTTCAGATACTTCTTCGTGTGACTCAACAAAGCCCCTACCTTAGTACAAATTGTGTTGTCTTATAGGTGCTGCTGGACTCTTGCTCTTTTCTACTGCTACAGACAAACATGACTACCCATCTTTAAGTGGAACATGAGAGCATGCAAACTTGAGGACTTTATTAAACTTGTTCTTCCTAACCCCAGCTTGTCATCACGTCTGAATACAGCTTAGATGTTAACCTTAAACTCAATTGGGGCCACTCTGCTCTGGTGAAATATGCTGTCAATTTGCAGCCAACTTGTGGTGACCCCCGCCCCCCCCCCCCAGGGTTTTCAAGGCAACAAATGTTCAGAGGCGATTTGCTGTTGCCTGCCTCTGACCCTAGATTTCTTTGGTGATCTCCTATCCAGGTACTTACCAAGGCTGACCTTGCTTAGTTTCTGGGATCTGGCGAGATCAGGCTAAGCTGGGCCTCCGGGCCAAGGCATTCTGCTCTACTTGGAGCTTTTTGCTGTCCCTTTCCTCTCGTCTTGGCTAGGACAGATTGTGCCCTAAATGTAGTTTGGCCCAGCAATCCTCTCAGTGTCCAATTAAGTGCCCGATGGAAGCTCTGCCCTCAGTACAATCCCAAGCAATGTTGCACCTTCCTAAGTCGATGGACTTAGATGAAATAACTCTGCTTTGGACTGCCCTGTTTAGTACCGCCTGCAGCCCTGAAAGCATGCTGCCCAGGGCCATTGATGGTTGGGTGGTTTGAGCTGTTAGAGGACAGCTGTGATTGAAAGTCTACTTTTTCTTTTTTGAGGGGCAAACTGTGATTGTGGTGAGAAGCTAATTATGGGGAGAAGTGGGGAGATGGAATGGTTTGTGGGAAGGGGAGTAGGGGTGGGGAGTAGGGGTGGGGAGATATGGAATGTGGGGAAAGCCACATCTTTTCAGTGAATGAGAAAGTGGAGCATGAGACAAAGAAAAGGATTAGTGTGACTTGTGTGGGTGGGTGGGTGGGGGGCATTATATATGTGTGCCTCTCATCCTTGAGTTGATCAGTGAGAGTTATAGGGAAGGAGATGTCAGAGTAAAGTTTTGGATGCGGCTGGAAGAGCTTCTGGATCTTGAATATTAAGAGGTAACAATACCATCCTTGTCTCCCTTCCTTCATTCTTTTTCTCTGCAGTTGGCCTGTCTTCAGGAGCAGCTGGAAGCCCTTATGGAGAAGTGAAGCTAGCTTAAACCCCCAGGCAGCACAATAGGTTGGGTCATCTGGAGAGTTCCGGAACCTTCCTTTGGAACTTGAGAACTAAAAATTGCCAATGGGGACTCATGGCGTTCCATGTCTGACCAGCAGATTCCTGTCAGTGGTTTGGAGCTGGTTGATGTCTTCAGGGACTCAGACCAAAACTGCAGACGCTAGTGAAAATGGGGTTTTCCTGAGGGCTAGCCATGTATGTGATTTGTGTATGCTAATGAAAGGGTAAATGTTGCAAAAATCTTGGTCTCTAAAGAACCTGCCTTTTTACTTACAAATAAGCCAAAATACAACAATTACTGTTTTTCAACTAGTTCTCTTCTGGGAGCAGCATGAATTGAGTTATCTGGAGAAGTGACTCTAGAGTATGTTCTTTCCCCTTATCAATACATACACTTTTGCGAAGGAAGATGTGTGATTTCACCCTACCCTAACCTTCTGTTGATATAATTTCATATTCATCCATACGAAATAAAAGTGAATAAAGTTGTTTGTGTATTTGTGTTCCAGTATGTTTTTAAACACCCTTCCATTATGAACTGTGCTGCAGAATAGTTGGAGAACTGCAGCTCTTTAAATATGCTTTTTTTTTGTCCTCTCATGATTTCGTAAGCTGGTAGCAGCATGTTCTTAAGGCCTCAAGACTGAGGGATGGAATGGCTTCTTCACTCATCATAACCCCCCTTTTCTTTCCCCTTCGTACTGTATTCTTTAACCATTAGCATAGGGACCTTATAAAATGGATGCTAATTGCTGAATGGTGTTTGTGGGCCGCAGTCTCAGTTATCAGCTAAAATAATGTGTAGATGAGATTTGAATGTCTGTTCTGTCTGTACTTAGAAAGGGTAAGTTGTGGCCTTCATAAATACTTTTTAAAAAAGGTATTCCATCCTCAAAAGATGCTGTATATATCATTATTTATAAAAGCTTCTGCTATACAGGATAAACTGTTGCAGACATGCAGTCTTTTGTGGGGGGGGGGAGAGTCATTTTCATGTGAAGGAAGATAAATATATTTTTTTAAATATCGTAGGAACTATATGAAAAAGCCAGCCTCAAACCCCTCAAGTTTAAAATTCTAACTCAGTTTGTATGATTTATGTATCATGATGCTTGTGATTCCAGTTTCAGCTTTCTCCCACTATGAAATTAAGACTGGATTTTCATGTAGACCAGTTATCAATAGTACGGCGTAATTTAGGCAATCCATCTTTGTTTTTGGACTCTGAACAGTTGGTCCAGCCATTTATAGCCTAGGGAGCTACAAAATACATAGTGTGTGATTGTGTGTGTGTGTGTACAGACACTCACACTTGTTTATGAAGGAATATGAAAGATACTGCTATTTTCCCTCCATCCTCAAAGGATACAAACTGTTTTATGTACTAATGCCCTTTCCTTCTCTTAATACATACAGAGAAAAGGGAAGGTGGAAGTAGACAGTTGGATTACTAAAACTATTTGGACAGCTTTCTTCTAAAAATGTGATGTTTACTTTTAGTGTTTATGTGAGGTTTTTCCGGTCCAGTTGATTAGATGTATTTCCATATAGATATTTACATATTTTAATGTAGTTTTAAATGGTGGTACTGTTCAACAAAATATATCATAATGTGCTGCTGCTTCCATATTTCGCAGTGCCTTGATCATGTGAGGTGTCCCACTGAAACAGTGTATTAAGGATTTTGGATTGTTAGAAGATCTCTTTATCCAGAATTTTGCTTGTTTTAAAACTGTGCAATCCATAACCTATTGTATTGTTTATTGAATGTCCCAGCTGTTGATTGTGTTGGCTTCTGCTGCACAATCTGCCTTAAGTCTCAGTGAAAAAAGTGGTCTTCAGTTAACATATAAATGAATTTAAATATGCACACATTGCTCATAAAGATACTGCTTTTGAGGGGCCCCCACCCCCATCCCAAGCTCAAGGTCTATTTCTTTAGTTTTTAGGATATGTTGGTCTTCAAAGAGAAATGTATGATAGTTACTTGGTGGTAGCACCAACATTCTGGCATGAAAAGGACTGCAAATTCAAGCCATAGCATCACTTGTTCAGTGGGTCTTGCACTGAGACCCACTGCAGTATAGTAGTTAATAGAGTTGGACCCCTCTCCCTGGCAGCCAGTGCAAGGAACTTGTGCATAGGGGTATATCGCAGAATTCTCTTCTGAGCCCTGTTTCCTCTAACAAAATCTAGGATGGAGGTGTTGCTGACAGCACCCATAATGTCAGGATGGCTCTAGTTTTCAAAGTATCTTAATCTACTTTCAAACACTAAGTAGGCAAATCCTAGATTAACCTGGTAGGAGAGGGAGAGGATCAGAAAGGCAGAGCAGAATCCATTCGAAAAGGTGCTGAGGGACAGAGAGGCCATCCTCCGCTTCAGAAAGAAGCCCCCATTGAGTAGAGCTTGCTTCTGCTTTGTTACCACCTAGAGCTGTGTTGAGGGCTTGGAACACTCAAACTGGAAACAAGTCCCATCAAAAAGAATGGGAGTGGAGGATTTGCCCAGTAAGGCATTGTAAAGAGCAGCAAACCAATCCCACGTTACCAAGAGGAGGAAGAAGCAGGACCTGCCGCCAGTTCAGCCATGGAGGAAACATACCTGCTTAACGTGGAAGGAGTAAAGAAAAAGATTTTACATGGAGGCTGTGGGGAGCTGCCGGATTTCAAAGAGGGGAGCAAGGTAAAAACTTGCTAGTGCTGAAGCTGTACACAGACGTGTAGTGTAGATGTACTGTGATGCAGATGCAAAAAGGCAGTACCAGATGATTTTTCCTAGCATCCCTGCTGTGCAACAAACCTGGGATTCTAACTTGCCTTCTTTATCCTGTCCACAGTCCCTGCTGACTGACAGTTTTTTGGGTTCCAAACAAAGCTAGCTTGCTTTGAAAAAAGCATTCACCATCTTATTTCAGCTGGTTATTTATGTATTCTAAAAATACCTAGTCTTTCTGTCACAACTGGTCTTGAAAGTTTATATATATTTTTTAAAAAAACAAAACCGAAAACAACACCTCAAATTCTGAACAGAACAGCGGTTAAACTGCTTTGCTGGTTTACTTCATTTACTAGCAAAGGCTCCAGACAACAGGGAGCAAGCTTTGAGCCCAGTGGCATCAGACTCGTGTCTGAAGAAGGGAGCTCTGACTCACTAAAGCTTGCACACAAAATCTTGTTGGTCTCTAGGGTGCCACTGGACTCAAATCCTGTTCAACTGCAGACCAGCACAGCTACCCGCCTAGAGAATAGGCACTATCCACATGCCCGAAGGATGGTAACATTGGCACCAGATGAATATGTTTGGGAAAGAAGTTCCACAATTACCGTGTCACCACAGAAAAGGTCCTGTCTCTGGCAGCCATCTACTTCCAGGGGTATCTGGAATGACAGCTCAGATTATAATGTATGACAAACAGGCATGTGGAAGAAGATGGCCTTTCAGATAATATGGCCTAGAGACTACAGTGGTAGAGATTAATTTGTTCGAGCTTCTATCTCATCTTTTGATGTTCCCATGCTTCTAGATCTTGCCACAAGAAGAAAGGAGAACAATTAGAAATAGCCTCCCAGCTATGAAGTGGAAACTGATTTTCTCCCCTGAGCAACAGATAGTTATGAAGTGTAGCTGTTGAACATAATGAAAGGCAAAGACTTCCAGTTGTCTAGATCTGGACTGGCTGGAGTCTTAATTTTTCTCCATCTCGGATGCAGGTGACTTTCCACTTCCAGACTCTGAAAGATGACTTCGAACGAACAGTCATCGACGACAGTCGTGAGTCTGGCATCCCCATGGAAATCATTGTAGGGAAGATGTTCAAAATCGAGGTGTGGGAGACCTTGCTGACTTCCATGAGGATCGGTGAAGTGGCAGAGTTCTGGTGTGATCCTATTGTGAGTATGTGTTGTGCCAGATCTATTTTGTACCTCTTAGGTACAGAATAAAATTTATGGAATCTCAGCACTGTTTGAAAAGAGGGTTGGAGAGTCTGGGTCCAAATGTCTCCTCGCTCATAAACTTATCACTATATGGCCTTGAATGAGTGGCCAACTCTTGGCCTCAGTTTTTCCATCTTTGAAATGGAAAATGTAGTTATCACTCAGTGGATTATTGTGGCAGCATGTAAGAGAAATAAAGGTTGTTATGTACCTGGAGTGTGAGGAATGGGAAAAGGTAGGCTGTACATATTTGGCACCCAGGTAAGTCCAATCCTAAAAACACTTTACTGTGAGTTAGTCCCACTGTATAAAATGGGATTTACATTTGAGGAGACTTGCATATGACTGCTCCCTAAAATGCTATATAACTAATACAAATGGAATGATGCAAATTAAGTACATTTGCTTACATTTGCATAATGCTCTATCTGCTAATCATGGAATGGGGGGGGGGCAAAAACCTATTTATGGCATCGAAGCCCTTGACTATTGAAAAACAGCCTTTTCCCCAGCTTCTGATATGTCATCAGTTTTTTCCTACACAATTTTTAGCCTTAAGGGCTAGATGCTCTATCAAAACAAAACAAAGATAAAGCTGAGATTCTCTGTATACCAGATTCTGCACCTGGTAGTATGCTATTTGTTTCTATAAAACATTTAGCTCCAGCGCTCTCAGCTTATTGCTCCCAAGGCAGCTTCCAATCTCAATTATTAAAATAGATTTGATGTGATTATAGAACACAATAGTACCACTTACAGAAAAGAATTATGCTAATTTTTAAAGCAGGCTTTGATCTCTGCAGTGCTATGTGGTTGCCACGGAACGTAGTTGTGTAACAGTTGCTTAATGGAACACACCACTTGCTTAGACCCCAATCCACCTACGCTACCTACTACTTCTCTGCTTAAATTCCCTTTGAATGTGTACAATTTATGTTAAACTGGGTAAAGTATGCTCCATCTCCGAAGGCTTCAACTTCACCCTGGACATCAGAGATAACAATAATAATAACATTTGATTTAATACTGCCTTTCAGGACAACTTAATGCCCACTCAGAGCGGTTTACACAGTATGTTGTTATTATCTCCACACCAACAATCACCCTGTGAGGTGCGTGGGGCTGAGAAAGCTCTGGAAGAGCTATGGCTGACCCAAGGTCACCCAGCTGGCTTCAAGCGGAGGAGTGGGAAATCAAACCCAGTTCTCCAGATTAGCATTCTGCTGCTCAAAATTAAATAAGAATCCAGCAGCGCCTTAAAGGCTACCAAAATTTATTTCAGTTTACCCAAGCTTTGTGAGTTAGAGTATACAGCTAAATTTAGACTTTGGGGGTGGGGGGAGGAGAGGGAGAAGTTACAAGGTGAATTAGAACAAGAACCAATGAAAGCATAATCTGTTAATGCAGAGTGAGAACCACAGCCAACTGATAGATAGGAATGGGGGATTAACATAAAACCCAGTTAAGGAAAATAAAGTAGGAGATATGTTAAACTGCTTTCAACGTATTTGAGATTTACTAGGTGGTGGATCATAGTTCATCACAAACTGACGTACAGGATATGAATGTTAAAATCTGTACCATCACAGATCCTTTAAACATGGCACCATATGCAGAGAAAACATGCTCTGCTGCGAAGGTATATTAAACTCTTTTTTCAGTTACATTTCTCCTAGCCAACCATGAGAGAAGGATAATTTTGCAATTGTCATTCTGAGCACTCCACAGTGCCTGCAAGAACATGTATCTTAATTAAATGGGGGCAAATCCTACATCCTCTCCATAAAAACAAAAATGAAATGAAATGTCTGTGTTGCAACCATCTAAAACACCAGGGGGCATCTGTTGGAACTGTAACAGGAATAAAGTCATGCTGGTGGGAAATTTTTTAAGATCTGTAATGTAGGGGATGTCATGAATTTTATGGCAAATGTGTTTGACAGTCAAACTTCCTCTGTTCAGCTGTGGTGACCAGATTTGAGCCCATTCCTGGTACTGAATAACTTCAATGCCTCCCAAACTAGTTTTCAGCCTTTTCTTCTCAAAATTTCATTTGTACACAAATGCTGTCAATCCATAGAAATCATCGGCCATGAATGTAGCGAAGGACTACTTAAATGAACACTGAATAGTAAGATTTTCTTTAAAAACTGTAAAATTTATATCATTTGTGACTGATTTATCTGTGTGTATTTAAACAATTGTCTACTGAGTTGAGCAGAGGTACAGTTAAGGATGTGCAAGCATGCAGGAAAAACTGATTGGGCCATGTTGCTCTGTTAAGAAGGCAGATGGTGAAGAAACCTGCCAAACAGCCACAAATGGGCTGACAGACAGATGAAAAACTGACTCACTTTTTCCAACTGGTGAACAGAATATCACCTTTCCTGGTAGATATCCACATATTCCCATTGTTAAATAGTACTCATTGGTCATGATTAAATGTAATCATGCAATGCCAAGGGATTGATTTAATCAGTCTATATATCTGGGCATCTTTTGGTCTGGTTTTGAATATCTTTTTTAGCCGTTACTGGTTGACTATCAAAATAACAGACTTAAGCTCTTAAAAAGCCAGGATCTGCATGCATCTGACGAAGAGAACTTGATTCTCGAAAGCTTATGCTACAATAAAATTGGTTAGTCTTAAAGGTGCTACTGGACTCTTTTTGAAAAAGCCAGGAGACACCCCTTAATAGATTAGTAAGCAGCCCTTTCTGAGTCTTGCTGTTAAATTGCTTTCCCTCCAGCACACAGGTATGTATGCCTTGGTCTCCAAAAGCATGCGGAAAATCGCTGAAGGCAAGGACCCTCTGGAGGGGCAGAAGCATCGCTGTGGGATGGGCAACATGTTTGATTATCATAGCACAGGCTACACAGATCTGGATGAGCTGCAGAGGACACCCCAGGCCCTCATCTTCATCATGGAGCTTTTCAAAGTGAGTCATAGAATCAGAGGGAAGCTGTGGGCCATCCAAACCTCCCATCCTGCCAATTGATTTTACTTAATCTAGTTCCGCCATTGGCCAGCTTATACATTCAGTAGAATAAAGTGGTAAAACTTTTCCTGATCTGCAATATGTTAGACTGTGGGTGGGAAAGGAGGTATTTGAAAACTGGAAATGGCGCAAGGTTTTGGGTGGCCCTGGACAACACATCCTTCGGTGTGTGTCCCCCGCCCCCAGCATGCTGATCTCCTGGTGCTCAGTCACAGATATATCCCTCTTGGATGGAATGCAATTATTTCATATTTCTACAAGAAGTGCATAATTCCTATGCACAGGATGATTGTGTGTGTGGGGAGACCTCATAGATGACTAATGACTCTTTCCTGTCCTATCCAGGTGGAAGATCCCTCTGCATACAAGCGGGACACATGGGCCATGAGTACAGAAGAGAAGCTGGTGGCTGTACCCAAGTTGCACACCGAGGGAAACCGGCTGGTCCTGGCCCGGAAATTTAAAGAGGCAGCTGAGAAGTACCAGGAAGCTGTCATCTGCTTGCGCAACATTCAGGCCAAGGTGAGATTTAAGGGGAGATACTGAGTTGATGCACAAAAGCACTGGGATCTTTTGAATGGGGACCACATTGAATAGCAGAGACATAGTTTCAGGCAATAATGAATCCTCTGCCAATTCAATTGTAGAAAAGATAAAAATTACAGTTTATTGCAGCAGAATGCATTCACAACAATATCTTGCAGGAGAAAGAAAAAGTCCCAGTCTAAACCATTACTTCTTCTAAACCACGGCTGACTAGTTCAGCATCGATGCTGTATGCAGGTGTGTGGATGAGGCCTTCATGGTAGGAGCTTTGAAAAATACATCCTTCCCTTTGGAAGGCCTTGAGGTACGAAGGGGAGAATCTTGCAACAAAAACATAAAGAGAGCCAGCAGGCATTATCACCTTAGACAAAGAGAAGCAGCTTACTTTTTAAGAGAGTAACACATACACACACAGAGACATGCAGCGCCCCCCAATGTCCAAGGCATGCTGAGTAACCTATTGCAACCTCAGTCATCGGTTTTTTTGTGCTGGCCCTGCCAGCATTCAAATCATAACCGTTAATCTAGACCATCTTTCTTCTTTCCTTGGTCTTCTGACAGGAGAAGCCATGGGAAGACGAGTGGCTGGACCTGGAGGATCTCGTTACCCCTCTTGTGCTGAACTATTGCCAATGCCAGCTGGAGCTGGGGGAATACTACGAGGTGCTGGAGCACACTACTGATCTCCTCCAGAAGGACAATGGTGAGCTGCCTCTCCTGACGGCACCAGTTCTAGACCCAGGTTTTTTGTTCTGCCTTCCGAATGTCCATAATCTTTTGAATGGCTTCTCAGTTGGCTAGCACGTCACCCCCAAAGAATATTGTTGTGTGTAGGTACTCTGATAGTGGGTCTACTTCTATGGTTTTACCGAACGTCATGCTGGAAGGGAGTCAGAGATCTGACACAGAAGAATGAGTAGGGCTTTAATGGCAGCAGAACCTATGGGACATAGGTTTGCCAGCATTGCTGCTACAAATGTTGGGAGATTTTGAGGGCAGTGCCTGGGGAGAATGGAGTAGGTTATGCGCATGCTGTCACTTCTGGGTAGTGATTGTGGAGCAGACATGGACTAAGATGTCAAGGTAACGGGGATCTTCTAAAGCTACTGTAACAACTAAGCAGTTGTTGTGGGCTGTAATAAAGACTGACTGACAACTAAGCTTCCTCAGATTAAGATCATCTAGGGCATGTTGGAAACAGGGTCAAAGGACTGCATGTTTACACCTTTTATTTGTATTCCTTCCTCAATCAGTTGCTGGGCACAGTATGTCCGTGGACATTTCGTGGGGGACTCCATTGGGTGGAAACATGGCATTAAAATGGCATAGTCGGTCTCTGTACCACGTAGACCTCCACTGCTCAAACACATTATCCAGGAAGAGTGCTAGGGAAAGCATTGGCTAGTCCCCCAGGAGTGTACAAGTTCAATATATTGTCCTCAAGGTAGCAGGAGGTAGGAGCTCTAGTCAAAGGATGAAACTGTCTTCTTGAAAAGAGCTTGTAATGGAATGGAACCAAAATGGACAGAAAGGAGCCCAGAGTGCCTGACCCTCTAGGCAGGTAGTTCCTGAAACTGACCAGCTGCTGACTGCGATACTTGTAGAGAAACAGAGAAATCTGTCTGAGAGTGGGGTGGGCTCTGAGGTTGCTAAGAGGAGATCCTAGACAGCTGCTGAGCTCTTTGACCACTTGGAGGGTGAACTGGGATGGGGTTTTGTGCGCCATTTCTCCACAGTCACAATGGATGCCATTTTCTGGCCATTTTCTTCTCCCACTCAGTTTCTTGAGGGTGGGGAATTGAGGTCAAGGTCGGGGGTTCACCTGATGTAGGTGGGCAAGTGGCAGGCCTACTGAAATATCACCCGCAAGGTTGTATTCTGATGTTAGTGCTTGGCAAATGATGTATAACCTCATATAAAACATGGTGGCAGAGAAAATAATCTGGACCCACTAAGCAAGGGAACCACTGAGTTCCAAAAGTGATAGAAAGTATCATGACATCAGGGTCACATGCCCGGAAGGGGAGGAGCCAGAGTATAACTTTGTTGGTGTCAAGTCTAGGAATGTGGACAGCATACCACGAAAGCCAAGGTTAGGAAACACAATAAAAAAAGCAGAAAGGTTATCGTAGTGAAGAGCAAGCCAATGCATCAAAGCTTGGAAGTATCCTCTCCACAGCTGATTGACCTTGGCTTACCGTACTGCAGTACTTCACAAGGAGAGGGAGGAGGCATAAAGCTCTTGTCAGTGTATGTGCGCTAACAGCAGGTCCTTTTAAAAAGCAGGGAAAATGGCAGCTCTATAGGGATTTGGGACCCAGTAGGCAAGGCATCACAGTTCACTCAAGGGCCCTGACCCATATGTTGAAGATCATTGCCTTAGGGTGGAGATTCCTTCTCCCTCTCCCTCTCTGGATGCCTCTAGACGATATAGTTTTCTGCACAAGTATGTCCGGGTTTTAACATGCTCCCTGCAGTCTCACAGCAGCTGGAGGAAACTGCTTCTTTTTTAAAAAAGGAGAGCTAACAAGGGTTCGGTACAGTTCCACAGGGGATGAAAGGTTCCTGCCCTCACCCAAGGCAGTTTCCTCATGTGAAAACTATGTAGGGGGAGTTATTTTGTCAATTTTACAGCTCTATGTATCTGTGAACATCTCTGTGTGGTTTTCATGTGAGGAAACTGCATTGGGGAAAGGCAGGAGCCCAAGTTCCCCCATGGCGCCATTCTGAACCCCTTTTAGCTCTCCTTTTTGAAAAATAAGCAGTTCCTTGCAGCTGCCATGTGACTGTGGGGAGCACCTTAAAAGCAGCTCATGCCTGGGCAGGAAAGTATTGTTTAGAGGCACCCGCTTTCTCTTGGGAACAAGTGCAAGATGACAGACCTTCAGACTCATAAAAGAGTGTCTGTTTGCCTCTTGTCTGCCTGTTTGTTAAAAACAGTTACATCTGGCACTCATCAGCATTTCTCCTGAGGCAGTCACCCATCAGTGATAATTTCTTTTAAAACCCTGAAAATCCAAATGATATACAAATCAACAATAAGGAACTATGGAGTAAACCGTAAAAGCATCAATCTAAAATCAATGTCAGGCAATTTAAAAACCAGGAGTAATCTACAGAAAAGCACAATGCAAAATAAATTAACTAAAAGGTTGCACAGAGAGGGGGGGGGTTCTCTCAGATGCCGTACTCCTAGGCTCCACACTGCTTTGTATCAGTATAACTCTGTTCTTCCACACTTTTCCCTTCATGAGGTAAATTTAACTCATTGCACTTCTGAATCAGAGCCTCCTTTTTCATCCCCATAAACTCTGCCATTTTTCTCTCTTATAAATTCTACTAGTTCTTCTGTGTCTTTCCTTTATAACTGTTCTATATTCCTCCTAGGATTCAACTGAACACTCTGTCTCTTTGGCTTTGGCCGTTTCCACACACGTTGAATAATCCACTTTCAATACGCTTTAGTGCACATTTGTAACTGATTTTCCATGTGTGGAACAAAAAATCCACTTCTAAAGGATAACTAAAGTGCATTGAAAGTGCATTATTCAACGTGTGTGGAAACGGCCTTTCTGTCTCTTCAGAATGCCTTTCTCTCAGAATGTTCCCTCCTTCCAGGGTATTATATCCCACTTAAAATATTTTCTTCTCCTCAGGATGTTTGAGATCCCACCGCTAAGCCTCCACTTACCTTGAAGGTTATCAAGTTCAGTGCCATTTGAACTGCTGTTGAGTTTTGAAATCAAGGTTCCACAATGGAAAAGGCCCTGGTTCTAGTGCTTGCCTAACTTATTTCCAAAGGTGAGGGTAAATGGACCAGGGCCCCTGGAGCTGATTTTAACTGACAAGAAGGCTCATAAGGGAATAAATAGTCTTCCCAATGACCCGGTCCCAGATCATTTAGTTGTAAATAACGCAACCATGACCAAGTCACTGTAAGCCTCCAGTATTCTCTAATGCAGATTACTCAGTCCTGCAGTTCCATATATGGAACTTCTCACTGCTCGTGAAGATGGGAAGCCACAAAACAAATCTATGAATTAATTCTTAATAAATAGTTTTTTTTAGGGATAGCCAGTCTCTCAATTTCAAATTGGCAGGAAGTACTTTTTCACACAGTGCATAGCTTAATTGTGGAACTTGCTGCTGCAGGATGTGGCGATGGCTGCCAACTTGAAAAGGGGAGTGGAGAAATTCACGGAAAATGAGGCTATCAGCGGCTTCTGTCATGATGGCTACTAGTCATGATAAATATCTACTCCCTCCAGTATCAGATAAACATATGGAGCAGAGGTCCATCAGTGGCTATTAGCCACAAGGTGTAGATGGAACTCTCTGTCTAGGGTAGTGGTGCTCTGTATTCTTGGTGTTGGGGGGGCAATCAGTGGGAGAGCTTCTAGTGTCCCTTCCCCACTGGCAGACCTCCTGAGGACACCTGGGTTTTGGCCACTGTGTGACAAGGAGTGTTGGACTGGGTGGGCCATTGGCTTCTCTTATGTTCTTATCAGAGACAATATGCCTCTTTATCAGTTGCTGGGGAGCTCGGGCAGGAGGATGCTCCTGCAGTCAGCTTGTGGGCTTCCTAGAATGCTGGGCTGAATGGCCTTTGGGCTCCTCTTATGTTCTCATGTTAATTAGAAAAAAAATTCCCTATCCTGGGACAAAAGATTTGGCTTAGAGGATGAGCTATAAATACCATAAGCATTGTTGAGGCCAGTTAAGCATTTGAGGTCTCAAATCCCCTTATCTGAAACCGTAATAATGACCTAGAAAAAGAGAGCAGTGCGTGATAAAAGAGTGATTGTCTTTGTTCTTTTCTAGAAAACGTCAAGGCGTATTTCAAACGGGCAAAGGCCCATGCTGCTGTCTGGAATGAAAAAGAAGCACGGACAGACTTCATGAGGGTGACCCAGCTGGATCCCTCACTAGCTGCTGCTGTGAGGAAAGAATTAAAGCTCTTGGGGGAAAGGATGAGGCGGAAACATGTGGAGGAACGCAAGAGGTACCAGGGAATCTTTGACCAGCCTCTGTCTAAAGGGGAAATAGAAGTGGAGCCTGGCGAGGAGACAAAAGAGCTTTCCAAAAGACAAGAGGAGGTGCCTGACAATAGGCTCAAGGCACAGGTGGAAGAGAGTAGATCGGAAACTCTGAAGCCTGAGAGAGAGGTGACATGGCCAGGGGTAGATGGAAAGCATGGAAAAACAGAGCAAGGAAATGAGGGTGAGGAAGAGAAAGGAAGACTCATACGAAAAGAGGAGGGACTGGACAAGGAGGATTCTGCACTGCAGAAAGAGCAAGAAGAGATGGTGACTGAAACTGGTGGTGAAGAGCAAGAAAACCAAAGTCAAGGAAAGGACCATAGCTCTTCTGGAGAAGGGAAGACCAGCTGTGAAATCTCTAGGTCCAGCCGACAGTTGGAATTTGGGGAATGGGCATCACAAGAAAAGCAAGAAAAGGCAGAAGAGACAATAACTCCCGGGGCACAGGAACAAACTGGAGAGCTAGAATTTGTCACACTGAAGGAAGAACAAGCAAAACTCATCCATGGAGATTCTGGGAAGGAAGTGGAGGGAGCTGCAGGAGACCTCTTGGCCAGCGCAAAGGACAAGCTCTGCCAAGGATGCAGTGAGGCAGAAGGGAGCCTTTTTGGAGCAGAGTGGGAAGAACATGAAGCATGGTGTCTGAATGGAGAAACCCCAGCTGGAGATTATTTGAGGCCCCAGGAAGAGATGGCCTGTGCAGCAGAGAATTGCAAGGAATGGGTAAGAGCAGAAAGTTCCGAAGAAGACTTCGAAGAAGATTCCTTCCAGGTCCCACAAAAAGGGTCAGAGAGAGGATTAAAGGGGACAACAGAACAGAATTGGAGGGAAGAGGTGTCCCCTGACTGGTGGGATTGTGAAGAGCTAAGAGAAGAGACTTCCACTGCACAGAAGGACAAACCAAGAGAAGAAATGGAATGGGAAGGAAAAGAAGTAGAAACTGATGATGGTTCCAAGCCAGTACAGGAGACACACAAATATGAGAATGGCTGGTGCCCAGGGCACCATGAAGCAGAGACAGATCCAGAAGAGAGAGGTATGGGAGCTGAGAATTGTAGGGAAGGAACACAAGACGAGAGTCCCAAGACAGAGATCAGTCTTGGAGAAGAGGTTTCCAGAGACCAGAGGGATGACAGCAAAGAGGAAACAGCTGAGTGTGAGAAGGAAAACACAAAAGCTGGGTGCAGCTGTAGGGCCCAGGAAGAGAAGCGGGAGGATGGAGTAGGCCTAGAGTGGCTGGAGGCTGAGATGTGCTTTATGAATGAGAAATTCAAGGTAGGAATGGGAGAGGAGAATTCTGACAGAGATCAGGAGAAGGAGGATTTCTACTGGGAATGGCCAGAGAACACAGGAGGGATAACACACCCGAGCTTGGAGGAAGAATCTCTCTTTCCCTGGAGTAGTGGAGATACACCAAAAGATGAAGGTGGAGACCCACAAAGCAAAAAAGAGAAAGACACAAGTTGGGCACGTTGTTTGATGCAGATGGATGAGCCTGGAGACAGAAGTGTGCAGAACGTTTGGGCCACAAAACAGCCCAGGCCAGCAGATGAGGAAGCCCAGGGAGACAGGGAGTGAAGTGTGGAACATGTTGGGAGGTATGCTGGTTGCTATGGTCTGCTGTGAATTTCAGGATCAGAGTTGTACTGATTTTTTTGCTGAAGCCAGCTCAACTTCTTGAGAAAAAGCATCTGCACTTGCTGATCATGAAGTGCTCCTGGTCCAGTGATTTCAACTGGGAAAGAACAACCATGCTTTCTAATCGGATTCCATTGCATCTAAACTAGAGAACCCAAGTGTACTCGTGTCTTTCTTGCATCCTCCTTTCTTGGCCTGGTAGCGTCCCTTTCCTCCCTGATGAGTTTCCAAGCAGCAAAACCCCCTCTGTGAGGGTCATCTGGCATCTTTACCAGAAGCCCAGCCACTCCTGTGAAAAATGAGCCTCCTCTTTAAGCCAAGTTTCACTTGCTTATGTCATGAATTCCAAAAGGAAGATGCTGGAGAAGGACAGTAATTTGTTCAGTGTTTTAAGACAGTTTGAAAAAGAAATTGCCGCTTGTGAGATATACTCACATCCCACTGTGGCTTTTGGGCAAACTGGTTTTGTACAATGCAGAGGAGGCAAAAGAAACGGGAAGTTTTGAACAGCGTCTTTTCTAGATGCTCTATGTCTTTACTAGTTGGGTTGTGTTATGATACATTGGCTGGGTGGTGAGCAGGATTTGTGCTTAGAGCTTGCACAAGCTAGCTGCTTTGCCCCACATTGTACCTTCAGTTCCGTGTCCAAATGATGCATGATGTTAATTAAAATGGCTACCTAGAAGCATCTTGGGCATTTGAATGCATGCATGTTTTTATTCCTTTGTTTTAGACAGGACTTTTTTTCGGCGAAAAGAGGTGGTGGAACTTAGTGGGTTGCCAGCACAGGACCACACAATGACGTCATTTTGGGTCATCAGGAACAAGGGGGGAGTTTTTTAAAGTTTAAATTAGCCTTAGCGAAAATAGTCACATGGCTGGTGGCCCCGCCCCCTGATCTCCAGACAGAGGGGAGTTTAGATTGCCCTCCGCAGCGTGGAGGGCAATCTAAACTCCCCTCTGTCTGGAGATCAGGGGGTGGGGCCACCAGCCATGTGACCATTTTCAAGAGGTGCTGGAACTCCGCTCCACTGTGTTCCAGCTGAAAAAAAGCCCTGGTTTTAGACATGATGGAATTCACGTTGCTTCTTCAACTCTAAACAGTGCAATCTATCGACTTAAGTGGACTTTAGTTGTCTTAAGAGCAGTAGCAATTAGTGCTGATTCCCCCTTCTCTCTACTGATCTTCACTATGCAGCTCCAGCAGATCTGCTGACCTCCAGGAACAATTTTCAGCAGGCTCAGTGGGCTGCTATGAGAGGGGCAACTTGAACAACTAAAGCAAACAAACCCTACTTTGGGGCTAACTCCTGACATCTGAGTTTGTTAGCTGAAATGTTTGTTAGCTGAAAAGCTCCAGCTTAGGAAATTTCTGAAGATTTGGGTGGTAGTGTCTGGAGTCAGTGGAGTTTGAAGAGAGAGAGTGCAATAGAAATGTGATGTCACATCCAGGTCAAAGGTTAGCTTCTCCGACTCCTTCCTTTCCAGTAAGGTCACTTCCTCCCAACAAAATTCAAATTTTAAATGTCCCCCCTCATATCACATCTCCCAGCCTTTTCTCTCTTACTTTACATCACTTGCTGTCTTCTGTATTTCATACTAACCCTTAGATTCTAAATATTGTGCTTGTATGACAGGCTGCTATCCAGTTGGGTCCACTCAACTGAAAAAACTTCTCAAAAGCCTCATCAGGTGTTAAGAAGAAAAAAATCTCTGAACGTCCGTAAGAGGATGCAAACATACAGAAGTCTTATCCCTATCACATTCCCCAGTCATCCTCTGGTGTCTTTAAAGATGGCAGTATGTTTCTTATTTTCTGTGATGTACCATAGCAGAAACAGTAGAGCAATCATCCTCTGTAGCTGCTCTATGATTTCCATTTATTCTAGACTCTACGGTATACTATAGAGTTTGCCCTCCAAATCTGTCATTTCCTGCAGGGTAATAGAGAACAATAGTCTGGAAACAGGTTTCCTGCTCCAGGTCTGGAAGTGCTCCAGATTTTGGGAATGGAGCCTGCGGAGGGCAGGGTTTGGGGAGGGGAGGAACCCCAGAGGGCTGTAATGCCATGGAGTCCACCCTCCAAAGCAGCTATTTTCTCCAGAGGAACTGATCTCTGTCACATGGAGATAAATTGTAATTCCAGGAGATCTCCAGCTATCACCTGGAGGCTGGGAATGGTATCTGGAGGCCAGCTATAATTCTGGGAAAATACCAGGCCCCAAGAAGTTGGTAACCCTAAATAGCAAAACTGAAACTAGGCTATGTCTGTTGAGTTACAATGCTGCAACTGCAACAAGACATAACTGCTGTACATATAATGTCGCATTGGATTCAGTGAGTTGTCATGGCACTTCTACACATGCAGGGAACTGGGCCTTGACAACCTTTGAAGCTGTTTTCAGCCAGTGGACACTTCCCTGTTGTACAGCAACTAGGCATTTCTCTTCTATCTAGCCCTTCTCTTGTGAGGTGACATTTCCCAGAGTTGAATATGTGTTATACTTTTGGACCTGGGAAAAATGTGAGGCAAGAAAGTTACTCTATTGATGTTCATCTATTGCCTCATGAAAAAGTGTGCCAAGTAGCTATAGGTCATGAATGAAAGCAAAAACAATTAGTTTGGGAGTTTATTTAGATATAAGTATCCTGTTTCTCTCCCAAAGGGGACCCAAAGTTACTAACAACAACAACATTCTCCCCGCCTCCAATTCATCCTTAACACACACACACAGCCTATAAGGTGGGTTAGGCTGAGTGTGTGAATGGTCCAAGGTCACCAAGCAATTTTTCACGGCAGAGGGGGGTTTTAAACCGGGTTTTAAACCGGACATGCATACCATTACACCATGCTGGCTCTCCATATCTGTACCACACCTATAAAGCAGGGGCTGGCAACCAGTGGGAGAGGGGTGGGTGGGAGGAGGGAGAATAGCATTATACCAGCTGATTTTCCCAGGAAACCCCCCCCCCAGTGGCAGCAGGCCAGTTATAGGCAGAGCTCTCCTAGTCTCTCTTCTTTCCAGCCTGACCTCTCTCACAAGTCTAGCGTGACCATAAATCTCTTATGTGCCACTTCAAGCTCTTTAGAGGAATAGCAGTATACCAATAACTTCATTCCATGTAATTTTATAAACTACAACTGACAGGAGGAAGCAGACATAAAGCTTTGTTCCAAGGTGGACAATATTCCTGTGGAATCAAGAATGAAACCAAACTGTAATATAAAAACAAATTTATTATTTTTTTTCCAGAGCAGAAATGGAAAAATTTGACGAGGACACCACACGGTAGCCTGTTACAATTAATTTTGCTCCCAGTCTTTGAACAACAAACGCTTCACTTATTTGTGCCTCAGACAGTCTTTTCAATTGTAGAAGCAATCACAGGTTTTAACCCAACCGTGTTCAGCCCTAATTCTTGGGCCGTTGAGGTCTTGGAAATGTTGCTAAGGAAGGAAGATCATTTGGTATCTAAAGTGGGAAGGTGTAGCTCAAGAGAATCTGGAAGGTTCCAAAGCCAATAATGGGTTGGATCCCCTGGTAATCTTCGTTGATGGCAGGGACTTCTGTCAACAAAATGGGATTTTCTTGCCTCCCCCCCTTCCTGCTACAGGATGGAATGCTGCTCCTGAGACAGGAGACCCCAAAGAAGGGAATAAAAGGCCACTTGAGCGTCTGCAGTGGAAGGGAAGAATTGGCACTCCATTAGTGGAAATTTATCACTGGATCTAACCCCATGTGGCTGTGAGGTTGGGGAAACCAGCAGTCTTTTCAAAAATAGTTGCCTTTTACCACAATCGTTTCTGCCCATTGTTCACCGACATGAAAATAGACTTGTACACATTTGAAAAGCAACACTCACAGCTTAATAACAGATTGTAGGTTCTGTAAATTTTGGAAAAGACGGGAGGCAAAAAAAAAAACCCTCAAGGTTTCCCTCATTGTTTTTTCCCCTCATAATGTTGATTTATTTGATAAATGCTAAACCTTGGAAACTTTTCAGAAGAAATGCCCATTTTAAGTTTTCATATGACAATAAAACTCAGCTGTTTGCACCATGGAAGAAAGGGATCACAACAAACCACACAGCTTGCTAACGTTTTTGGCCTCCTGTACTGCCCTCAAACTACTGTGTTAGCAGATGGCCAAAGCCCAACACTTCCTGCGCAGAGGGTTTTTTTGTCATCTGGGGTAAGGCAGATCTCTGTGGTGCTTGGCTAGGGGACACACTATCGTAGTAAAAAGGGAAAGTTGATGCCCAGACTTTTAAGAAATGCTAGGTGTATCTAAACTACAATTTAAACCACTTTCAAATCTATTTAACCGTCATGGCTTGAACTCATGGAGTGTGGGAACTGTAGTTCTGCAAAGGAAGCCCAGAGCAGCAAGAAGGAATTTCCCAGAGTTCTTTGGGGAAAATCCATTAATTAAAAAAATAGGTGGATGCTTTTTTCAGGCCTGCATAGCAAGCTGCCTTTGTTGTCCAGTGCATTTGGCCACTCTGAATGTGGATGCGTTGCTGATCTGCATTCTATTCTTGTAGGGCTAACATGCCAATCTCCATTATGCCTCTCTTTCATGCCCCTTTAGGAAAATGATGGATTCTTTTTGCAATGCACGAGCACCTGATCTGGGCATCGCCCAGCACATTTCTCCAGAAGCAAAAAAGAAGAAGCACGTTTCCTCCTCTTAGCACTTCTTCTTGGTTATCCATGCAGTGCATGGTCAATTGTGCTACATGCCTGATAACAATTGAACCAGGATCCAAAGCTCAGAGCCCTCAAAGGTTTGAATAAATAAATAAAATTCAGAACTACCTACAATGAGCATTATCAGCAGGATCTTTTCAAGGTTCCAACTTCAAGCTCAACAGAAAACGCGCCTGGCAGGAAAAACTTGATGTGCACCCACACAGAACATTCTTGGCACAGGCTAAAGATCCACCATTGCTATATATTTTAACAATGTTCTTTAGCAGCCTCTGACAGGGTAACTTGTAGGGCCAGCATTCCAGATGGAATTTTTAAAAATGCATCTCTTTGCAAATCAGCGCACTCCACTATCTACCCCCCCTATTAAGACCCTCGAAATGCTCAACAGGCAACATGCTGCCGCAATCTAGTAACACAACCCACACACAATTTGCAACACAACATGCAACAACAATCTCTGCAACCTACAGTGCTTTCAACATATGGAACATTCCAGACAATCCACAATGCTATTAGGAGAATTGGCACGTTGCTTTCACAACCCACAAGAAGGCCAACCCTGAACTGAAGCGACATAACTTGCATTTTTAAGGGATCACCTTTATTTTTGCAGTGCTGGAACTCCCCAGCAGAGGCAGGCCTCAGGTTCACAATAATTGTTAAAAAATTTCCATCTAATGGTCCTTCATCACAAGCACACAACATTCACAGAGCCCATAACTAACATGATTTAAGTAAGCAATAAGCAGAGCCTCCAACACAAACGAGATTGAACCAAGTTCTATTTATTTTATTTTATTTCATTCACGCCCCACATTTCTCCCCAATGGGGACTCAAAGTGGCTTACATCATTCTCCTCTCCTCCATTTATCCTCACAACAACCCTGTGAGGTAGGCTAAACAAGTGTCTGTGACTGGCCCAAGGTCACCCAGCGGGCTTCCATGGCAGAGCAGGCAATTGAACCTGGGTTGCCCAGATCCTATTCCATCACTTGAGCAATTACACCATACTGGCTCACTACAGCCCATTTTCCCTTCAGGTTTGCTTCCCGGTATGTTACCGTCTACACCACCATACTGTAGTCTTACCAACAAGTATTACCTTTAGTCCACAACAA
This sequence comes from Eublepharis macularius, assembly GCF_028583425.1. Lineage (NCBI taxonomy): Eukaryota > Metazoa > Chordata > Lepidosauria > Squamata > Eublepharidae > Eublepharis > Eublepharis macularius. The sequence continues at coordinate 23,657,109 of NC_072802.1, forward strand.
GTAATATCATGGTATAACTCCCCCATCAAGAATGATTCACCAGTCATAAGCCCCTACACGCCCTCAAATGAGAACTTCACTAGCCCATCAGTTTTGAAGGACGCTGAATGGTAGATCTAGTTGATCTCCACCATCAAACTTCAGGTGAAACCCTGAGCAAATGGTCTACCTGGTAAATTTGCTAAATTACGGACAAGAAAGAAAGTATAACACATGATATCCATTTATCTATCTATCTTTTTAAGATTAACTCCTCCATAATTATTCCAAACATATTTTTCAAGTGCTGGATTTAACTGCTGGTCAGCAACTGGCTGTCCTATTAGCTGAATCTGGTCCACAGATGATCACCAGTGGACGCAGCTGCCACTGACATACTCTAATTAGTAGAAGAAGCACTTCTCTCTGGCCAACTTCTTCTCGTAGCTGGGATGGGGAAACTCAAAAAAAGAGAAGATGCCCTGCATGTAGTTTTCCAGCATGCTCTAACTAAAAGAAGTGTCCTATTACTTTCAAATTCAGCCTGCTAGGATGGAGTACTCTTCTAAGAGAAGCTCAGCAGTAAGATGAATAGGGGAAAAGGGAAGAGGGCCTTGGCCCCTCTCCACTGGCCAATGCAGTGGTCATATGATGTCTTACATCCCTTGAAGTTTGATGAAAGAAACAAGGACTTCTTAGATAGAGTGGAGGCAATGGTGCATCCTACTTGCATCATAACTTGCTACTGGTTCAGTACAATGTTGCTATGCCCAAGTTCTGTGCGCCACAGCTATAAAGATGGGGCAACTCTGTTGGCCTTGCTATAAGCCACGGAGTCACCTATGTTCCACTTTTTTCTAGAGAAATAAGAGAAACAACATTTCCACCCAATTGCCAATTTAATTCACGGCTGTATCAACCATGAGGCAGAGCTGATGTAATCCAAGTTAAATCCATGTTTAATCATTCCAGTACAACAAAACTACCTGAAATAGAAGCAATTCAGCCAAACTGAAGGCTCAATGAAAGATATTGGTTCCCCGCAGCTCTATTGCACAGCTGCAGCTTGCCTGGTGGAAATGGGAGCTCTTGTTTATTTTCCATCCTAAGATATGGCAAGAAACTGTACCTGTTGTCTGTACCAGTAAAGAGGGATCTCAGCTCCTGCATCTGAAAATTCCTTTGGGTGTTTCCTTCAGTTATCCCTTAACTGGTTCAATAAACATCTTGGTCTGCCAATATAAACATTAGAAGTGGTCTTAAAAAGATAGATCATTTATTGCTTGGCTCAGCATGTGGTCCTCAGTTACAGAAACGTCTTTCCCTACACCTGCCACCTGCGATCCTTTTAACTGGAGATGCTGTGGATGGAAGTTGGGGCTTTCATTGTGCAAAGGATGTGCTCTGCCACTAAGCTTATGGCGCCAGCCCATCAGTCACCACTGCTGTGTACAGAAGCACATGACAGCGACTGATGCGCTTCTCATATTTTTCACTCCTGAACTGAAAAAACATAAACTGCATTCCATACCGTAAAATATAAACGAACCCTGTGGGGATTTGGAGGTTAAGCTCCAAGTTATCTTCATTCTCCCAATGTCCCTTGGATGGAGATCATTCCAACATAAAAAAATCCAGCTTCGTTGAAAAATCTGCTGGGGCAGGTGAGACTGGAGGGGAACCACCTCTCATTTACAAAAACAAGAGTTTGGAACAGACCAAAACGGTGAGGCAGAGATAAATACATAACAAGGAATTAGAATTTAATGCAAGAGGGAGTCTATGACAGCACTTAAATACAGTATGTATAATACGTATTTATATATATATTATATATATTTATATATATATTTATAAATATGCAAATTAAAACAATAAGGCTCTCTTGTTATAAAAGCTTCTGTCCAGTAAGGCTGCTACTTTCATTGGAATCGTGTGTTTTAAAACCTGCCACCTCTCCATTTTCCATTCTTTGAGATTTGCTCTGGGTAGTTTCTCCACTTTCTTTCGAAATCAGTAGATAACAGGGGCACACAATCCCTTGTAAGTTCCTTTCACAACTTACCCAACCCTACACAGAATTTCCTTTCCTTTCCTTTTTTAAAAATGTTATTTTTAAAGATTTGTAGCTGTTAGCCACCTTGAGGCCCTTTCCCTTTCCATCAAAATGGCTGCCTGGTGGACAACATCCACCAAAAGCCACTTCCCGACTCAATCCAAATTGACCGCACAAAAGTTCACAGAGTGGATGGAGGAAAATGCTATTCATGTCAGCTTGCGGTTTGTGCAGAAAGGCCCCTCCGTGTACTCTTCGTTTTCTCCTTTCAGAGTTCCTTGAATTCAGGCCTTTGTCCGTCATCTTGACTGAACTTTTGAGTGTTTCTGATCTCTCCTTCAAACAAGCCCTCTGGAGTAACCAAGGACTCCTCTCCTGGAAGATACAGTCTGTGAGGATTCCAGTGATCGTCTGCAGAAGGTGGACCCTTAAAGATCTGAGGGAAGCCCGGTACAGGGGGAAGGACAGAGAGAAGAGGAGCAGTTGTCAAAGAACCAGTTAAACAAAGCCTCTTGCTGCTTATAGAAGGTGTTAGATTAGGGAGGTAGGACCTGAAAGGGAAAACAAAAAAAGATCAGATTCAGGGAAATTTATGATGGTGTCCGTTGGATTAATATCTTAACTAGATTCAATTCAGAGCAGGAATAGACTTTCTGGTAGGTTTACCAAGTCCCACTAGCCTCTAAGCAAGCGGCGAGGAACCCGCTGCTTACCTTTCTGGCTTTCCCATGATTCTCCTCTCTTGTACACTCCCCTGCGGCCCTGCAATGATGTCACTTCTGGGAAGTGATGTCATTGTGCAGGCATGGGGCGTGCATGTGTTTCACCATGGGTCTGTTTGGGCCAAAATTGGCCTGTGACAAAGCGCAAGAGCATTCTCAGGTTGGCATGATGACATCACTCCTGGGAGTGACATTGTTGTGCTGTCCCTGGAGGGTGGCTGGGAGGCCCAGTCCTGTGCCTCCCCACCCCCACTGGCCAGGTGATTGGTGGCGGGGGGCGGAGGGTGAAAGCGGGGGATCCCCTACCACCACTGGGGGAATGGGATCCCTTCCTTCTAGTGAAGGTAGGCTTTTGAAGTAATATAAATGATGAGTATTGCCCTCTCTGCGCAATAATTATTCAAATACCTTACACAATTGTTGCCCTGTCCAGGTTTGCACTCCTCTTATTTTATAGCATTGACATTAGTAGCTCACACAAAAAATCAGACACTGTGCCTCAGCAATAGCAAAAGTTATACATATACATGTTAATCAAGTTGTGTACATGTTGACTAACTTGCTGATCTTCACAAGAGAGACCTCAGCAAAATATTTGGTTTATTTTTTCCCTGAATTTGATCACACCAACCTATTTTACAATGCCATGCAAAGATGATGATAAATTTCCCTTCACTTTTTCGTTTAAAGATTTTGTATATCGCAGAAGCAATGTAAATAGTGCAATTGAGCATGTATGCATGTAACTCAGAGACTATGCTTACCCTGTAGAAATTAATAAGTAATCAAGAGAGGAGTCACAAAACCTCTCTGGTAATGATGGAATGGGAGATACATGACATTACAAGCACCAACCAATCAGTACTGTGCATGTTCAACTTAGGTAGCAAACTCTACCTAATTCTTTTCTCCTGAATTCAGCCCTTGAGAGAAAATGCTACATTTGAACTCAGGAAAATGCACTCCCATTGCAGTTCCTTTGCTCATATGATGTCACATCTTTATGTACCTATGATGTCCTCTATCAAGGGATAACTGTAGCTTAATTAAGGAGTCAATATCATGGAGGTAAACCTAATATATGCCAGAGTAAGTGCTTCTGAAACATGTGTTCAACCTCAGAAACCTTTCTTGTGTTCTCTCCTTAGTGTTTTTCCTGTTAGAAATTTCTGTCCTCTGACAATACATGGAAAAAAATTGGGTCTCTCTTGTATTTGTGAATAGAATAGAAGGTTTGTGTTTACATCAGTTGGATTAATACTGATGCACTGCCAAAACAGTCAACAAAAAGTTAGAGGTTTGGAATGCCACATTTCATAAGCAGCCAGGCAGGAAGCAAGTTGTAACACAATGGCTAATACCAGCTGCTGCCCATTTTCAGAGCTTAAAAAGCGTCTATGACAACTTGAAAGACTTCTTCAGGAAGGCCAGAGGATGTGGTCTTTGCCCTGTCAGAAGAAAGAGGGACTGTGACTCTTGGTTATGTCTAAAACACAGACTATGAAAGTGTTTTAACTGTCCATAGATTTCTTTTTTAAAAAAACTTTTTAGACTGTTCATAGATTTCTGCTAAGTAGTCTGAATTCAGAATTCCATTTCCCAGGGTTCCTTGAATGAAGCCATTACTATCAAACATCTGTAGTATAAAACTGGATCCTTAGGTTGGGACAGTGAGAGAAGATGCATGACCACTCCATTTCCCCTCATTCATGCCAACAGGAACATTTTCCAAAGTTTGATCCGCTCCCAACACACCCAGTTTGCTTCAATTATGAACCATGTCCACACAGGTTATTTGATATAAGAGAAAAAGCATGAAATGAAAGCTGGGAATTCAAAGAACATAATAACATTATAGTGATATAAAGATATTCAATTGCTGTTGTTTTAATGAAAACACCCTGGCGATGCTCAGGGAATGGGAATTACTGCTGCCAGGGAACTAGGGCAGGGAAGCCCCCTTTGCAGCTATACTATATTGGCACCTATACGGTGGAAACTCACATGCCTGTCCTCCTGTGGGAAACACTATGGAGAATGAAAGTGTATAAAAGAGAGGAGATCTGTTCAAGGCCAGATGAGAAGACATGCCAAGTGCCGATGACCAGCTTCTTCCTTCTTTCCTCCACCCACACAGAGCCAAGCTACAAGTGACACCTTACACAGGTTGGACACTTGTCAGCTTCCCTCAAGTTTTGATGGGAAATGTAGGCATCCTGGTTTTACAGCTTGGCTCTCCATTACAGCTGCAAGACCAGGATGCCTACATTTCCCATCAACACTTGAGGGAAGCTGACAAGTGTCCAACCTGTGTCAGGCGTCACTTGTAGCTTGGCTCACATTTAGCTAGGACAAAGTCTCACCCCTCCTTAGGGTTGCCAGGACCCATGGGGCTGAAAGCAGAGGAAGAAGAGTCATTGGGGGCTGCGCTGGTGAGGTCTTACCTTCTGTATGTGCGCAGTGTGCATACACTCCAGTACACCCTCATGCTGCATTGGGAATAACGTCATTCCTGATGGGATGCGGAAGTAATGGGTCATGATGGGGGCTGATTCAGTAAAATTTAGTGTTTGGGACTGATTTTGACTGAAGCTGCCCCCTGGCATAACCCATCGCTTCCGCGTCACACCAAGAATGACGTCATATCCAGCATGATGTGGGAGTATTCTAGAACACGCAGGGAATGCTCTGGAGTATTTAGCCTCATTCCTATGCCTTCCCCCTCTGCTGGCCAGGGGGCAGAGGCTGGGAGGAGGGGATCCTCTGTCTTCACTTGGGGGGGGGGCTGGTAACCCTACCCCTCCTCTTAAAGTGCAATGTTAGTCCAATCAAGGGCACAAACCCAGAGGATTTCATGAACCATACCTCCAGAGTTGGGGAAGGCATTCCGCAGCTTCTCCATAATATCCTCCAGACACAGGCTGACATCCTGAGCACTCACCTCCACCTCGTCTGAGAGAAAGAAAAAAAGAGAAGAAAACAATGTTGACATGAACTGGTTGTGCCCATAAAATACGTCTATTCAGTGCAGTGAAAATTCCTTCAGCAGCTCAGCAATAAGACAAACTCAGGAAGGACCCAGTAACTTCCAGGATGGTCGAATGGGGAAGTTTCCCAGTCCCACAGAGTCTCACCTGTTGTTTCCGTGTTGGGAGTGCTGATTTCTTTTTCTGTGGGCTGAGTCTCCTCTGACGGGTGGGGAGAAGATGCCAAGGATGAGGCAGTAGAACCGTCTCCTTTGGAATCTGCTGGTGGCTGAGAAGAGAAACATGAGGGATGTTCTTCCTCAGCTTCTCGGTTGGTGTTCCTCCAACTCCCCTAAGCCCTTCCTCCATACCTGCCACCTCGTTAGTCCAACTGCAGTATCAGGGTTGGCTGATGGGTATAAATGGTTAGAACAATCCCTTCTAACACCTGACTTTACCCATTCCATTTCCCTTCCCTAGCTATCTCCTACCCTTTCTCCATGTAGAGTAGGGAGGCATATGTAGGCTTGGGTCCATCAGACGATTTCTACAGCTGGAAGGAAGGAGGGCAGATTTTAGCCAGATCCCCCCTCCCATTGCAGAATCTCATTTTATGCTGTCCCTGGGGGTCCTCTGCTTCCCAGGAGCAGCATTTTGGGGGACATTCTGAGCTGCAAAGGAGGAGGAGGCAAAAAGGTCTAGCTTCATGGACAGAAATCCCTTCCATGTCCTGCAAGTACCAGTAGATCCAAGCCATATACACTTTACCCACACAACAGCTTTATGAGGTAGGCTAGGCTGAGAGAGTGTCATGGCCAAGGTCACCCAGTGAACTTTGTGGCTGAATAGGGATTTGAATCTGGGTCTTCAAAGCAGCACTCTAGCCATTAGATTACACCACATCCTCCCTTTTCCATCATTCCCATGGTCCAGCTTTAGATTGTAAAAGCTGGAGGGCAGGACACATTTTTAATGCTTATAGTGTGGCATGAAGTGCCACATACAGAAACGGTGCTATATAAGTAACAACTAAGGGGTTTGTTTTGCAATACAATATGTAAAGTATTGAATTTAGCAAGTTAATATTTAACAAGATTGCCTTAGATAAATGATGCCATTTTTTAAAAATTGAAATTTTGGATTCAAAATCAAAATTTGGCCTAAATGTGTGTGATAGGGTTTTTTCCCATTACTGCAACAGAAGTAACTTTTCTCAAGAATGCTTCACTCAGCCATTTGCAGTTTGTCTTTGGCACGTTGATGTATTCATACCCAACTGTATGATTGGTTCAACGATACAATTCCCCAAAGTTGATGTATTCATACCCAACTGTATGATTGGTTCAACGATACAATTCCCCAAAGTTGTATTCAGCCATCACAATTTTGGTCATGACAAGAACATGCCCAGTTTATTACTGAGTATACACTTCATGCTTAACAGACAGAAGACTTTTTTGCTTAGAAAGTCATTTATCAAACCACAATTTGTTATAATGCCCAAGTTCTTTAACAAACTGAAGGTTATATCTTTCCCACAAGATAGGATTCTAAACTAGGAATAAACAACATTTTAGTATCCCAGTTTGTAGGGAAGAAACAAACCCCAATTTGTTACTGTTTTCAAATGTGGACATCACAACAAATCATGATTGCAGCAAAAACTTCCCAAACCAGGGCCTTCAGTATTGGGGCCAATTCACATGATACAAAATCCTTGCGGTCACCACAAGGATGCGTGCAGAACCGATTCTGTCTGCCACTGGGGCACGCATGGAGAAAGTACTTCTGCTTCCATGCTGCTATGTTTTCATAGCCTGAAATGACTCTGGGGAACTGGTCTATGCTCCACTGGAAAAATTACATATAGTTACATAAGTTTCCCATAGCAAACTTCGTATTGTGAGAACTGGCCCTCAGCTGTGCACATAAAGGGATGGAGGGAGCGCAGACATAAAACCAACTCGTTCTCAGCATGAACAAACTGATTTGTTTGTGATCTCTGAATGCAGCTCAGATTTCGTGCATTTGTGTGTGTTCAGTGAGCTGAAATCTGGAGGTCATCTGCCAGAATCACTATGGCAACTGGTTCATATAGTGAAGGCAGGCTGCGTTTCACCAGGGCCCAAGCAGGCCCAAAGCGAGTCACATGACACAGCCCACAGGAAATACCTGCAGAAGCAGCTCCCTCAGGCGCTGCAACTGAGACTCCAACTGCTTGTTGTGGTCTTCTAAGATCTGCATACGGGTCTCCAGGCGGCTCTTGTGCTGTCGAAGGATCCGGGCTTCTGCCAGCAGCTCTTCATTGTGCGGATCCTGCGCCGATTCTGGTGCACCTTCTGCCGACTCTGCTGCCTCCTCGTGCTGCCATTTCAGGCGCTTCAGTTCTCCCTGGAGAACCCTGCAGAAGAAATCTTAGCTGAAGGTGAAGCGATAAACTTGCCAGCATCTAGCCATTCACACAAACACCCCTGCAACAGATATTCCAAACTTCAAGCTTCCAGTGGCATTCCCAGCTGCTCCCCATCTAGGCTATGTTCGCATGCACTGTTGGGAACTTCTGTTCATTCTGCTCACAAAAAGAGACTCTCATGTTTCTTACCCTTCCTTCTTCATGGCCGTTTCCACACATGTTGAATAATGCACTTTCAATGCACTTTAGTTGTCCTTTAGAAGTGGATTTTGTATTTCACACGTGAAAACCCAGTTCCAAATGATCACTAAAGAGCATTGAAAGTGCATTATCCAACGTGTGTGGAAGCAGCCCTTGTCTACACCCCACTCTATCCTCGCCTGTTCACTGTATTGTACTCCTAGAGTCAAATTTCTGGCAGCAATTTTAGATAGCTTAAAGCAATACTCAGAGGTCGAGAAAATTTCCATATTGCTATCTGCTACAGAGTGGTAAGCTGCAGTACTGCAGCCCAAGCTCTGCTCACGACCTGAGTTCGATCCTGGCAGAAGCTGGGTCCAGGTAGCCGGCTCAAGGTTGACTCAACCTTCCATCCTTCCGAGGTCGGTAAAATGAGTACCCAGTTTCCTGGGGGTAAAAGTGTAGATGACTGGGGAAGGCAATGGCAAACCACCCTGTAACAAAAGTCTGCCGAGAAAACATTGTGATGCAACATCCTCCCATGGGTCAGTAACGATGACTTGGTGCTTGCACAGGAGACTACTTTTTTTTTTTTAAATCAGAGACAAATGCAAAAGTGTCTTATAAAGTCTCTATTCAAGGCTGTAGCAAGAAAAATAAGATCATCTATGGCAACTAGTGGGAAATCTGGATAGATATTTCTTTATCTTATGGTGCTAGGGTATTAATTGCTGTTGTTGTATTGATATTTTGCAGTTCTTGGAGTTTACAGAGTTGACATCAACTGTATATTTGTTAATGGTAAATTTGCTATAGCCATAGGCTAATTGCAATAAACTTACTACCCCCGCTCACCTGTTTTCATCCTCCAGATGGGCCAGGATTTTCTCCAGTTCGCCTTTGTCGTCTGTGTTGGAGCCGTCTTGGGCCTGCTGGCTGCAGACAGGTTCCCTGTCTGTGATGGGGCTGGAATGGCGTAGAAGGTACTGGTCTTCATCCCTGTTGCAGGCAGAGTGGCAGTGAGGTTGAGGCAGCAGACGGAGATGCTGCAGGAGGGAGGCCCGTTGTACCCGCTCTAAGCTGGACTACTGGAGTCCTTCATGGGGGAAGGACAAGGCAGAAGGAAAACCAGAGCTTCTAGGAAGCATGGCTTGATGTAAGCGCACAAAGTTGCCTTAGAGAAAGACTACTGGCCCATCTAATCCAGTATTGTCCTCTCTGCTTGCTCTGTGTAATGACAGGCAGAGGTCTTTCTGAACCTGCTCTGCTTTCAGTCAAGGTGCTGTAGACTGAACATAAGCTCTTCTGCATGTAAAGCATGTATTTTACCACTGCTTATTGTCCCTCCCCAATGTGAACATAAGAAGCTGCCCTGCCCACTACTGTCTACCTTCACTGGCGGCAAAGTTATAAAACAGGGGTCTTCCCCAGTCATGCCAAATGGATATGCCCGAGATTGACTTTCTTATAGACCAATCATGAACTCTCCCACTGAACTATGTCTGCTCCCCATCAGCCCCACCAAGTGTTTTCAATCAACTAGCATGCTACGCCTCTGCCATTTCCACTCTATCTTCTGCTGTTGCATGTGACAAATTCCAGCCCTTCAGTCCATATTTCCTTATGATACTGTGCATGTGTAACTATGGCAGGCTTTGCAAGGCACACATGTGCACAGTGTAGGCGCTAGTTCCCTGAGAAGCAACAGGTTAGCAGTTGGCTGTCCTAATGCACGTTCTGAGTAGCATGCTAATGAGACAGGGAGAAAATGCCTTTCTTTTCCACCTGATAGACAACTCAAGTGTGCATATGAAAAATGTCGGTGATATGAAGAATCTACACACCCCTTTTTTGTCCATGGTGCTTGCTCCTTGCCCCGGCACATGCACCCAACAAGCCCTGTAAAAATCGTCTAGCTTTTGTCTCTGGGACAAATAACCTTTATCATGGAGTGTGCTTATTCATTTTATTTTTATTTACTTTTATATCTACCCCACCCTTCTCCTCAATGTGGATCCAAATTGGCTTACACATTCTCCTCTCCATTATATCCTCACAACAACCCAGTGAGGTAGGCTATGCTGAGTGTGTGACTGGCCCAAAGTCACTCAGCAAGCTTCCGTGGCAGAATAGGGATCCAAACTTGGTTCTTCCAGATCCTCATCTGACACTCTAATCACATCGCCCCACTGGCTTATGCACTGTTTGTGCCTATTTCCCCCATCCAAAGGCAAATAATAAAAGTAGGACGTGTGCACATGGGACTCCTCTGAGCCTGCAAGCAGGAGAGGAGGATGAGAAAGATGGGGTTGCCCTAGGATCCTCTAGAATGGCCACAAGGTCAGCGCAGACCTTGCAGAGCCTCTGTTTACATGCTATGGCCTTCCTAACCCCCTCCCTGCCATTCACTTGTGAGAAGCATCCAGAACTCTACAGAAATTGTAACAAGGGCAGCAGGAACTTACAAGCTGTCATCTGGAGAAAGGCTGTCATTGTAAAAAGAGGAATTCTGGCTTTCCATTTCAGCAAGCCTGCAGGAAACAGAACAAAACCAATAAACAGAGGGAAACTAACAAGGAGACCAGAAGAACTTCTTAGGGATGAACACAAGCAAAAAAGGAATCTGCAGTCCTTATATGGAAAAGAAACTCTGGGTACAATAAAAATTCTTGCCGGGTCAGACCAAAGATCTATCCAGTCCAGCAGACAGCCAGATGCCTCTGAAAGATCACGTGGGAAGATGGTCAATCGTTTGTCCGTAGAGTCAGATTGATTGATTGATTGATTGATTGATTGATTGATTGATTGATTCCGCCCTCACTGCACAAGCAGGCTCAGGGTGGATTACATTTATAAAACAGTCATAATAAAACGTACACCTTAAAAAAGATTAAAATTAAAACCAGCCAGAACACAACAGTAAAATGTGAATTTTAAAAATACAGATAGCGGCAACCAGCTCATCGGAGGCAGACAGTTTGCCACTGAAGGCTGCCATTTAAAAACTAGATGGTGGATGCCTGTAATGGGAAGGATCTGATCTTCCTTCTTCTCCTCCATTAGGATGGTGGAGACCTCGCCTAGCCCCAACCATACGCCTGGCGGAACATCTCTGTCTTAGAGGTCCGGTGGAAGGATAGTAAATCCTGCCGGGCCCTGATTTCAGCAGACAGAGCGTTCCACCAGGTTGGAGCCAGGACCGAGAAGGCCTGGCTCTGGTCAAGGCCAGGCAGGCCTCCCTGGGGCCAGGGACCACCAATAGTTGTTTCTCCCCTGATCGGAGCGTCCTCTGGGGTATATACAGGGAGAGAATGAGATATTTTTGGTGTTTATGAAAATCAGTCAAAAGAGAGAGAAGTAGGCAGCAGCTGCTTGGAGAACGAGATATTGTGCCACTCACTATCACGAGAAGCAGCCATTGGTAAGACCCATCCTCCAAGAATGCCTTCATTCTTAGAGGAAGCTCTGTTAACCGCAATACAAGACATCCATGATCATATCTCTCCAATATTTTGTTTTTACTTTTAAAGTAGGTCTGTTCAAAATCTCTCTCTCTCTCTCTCTCACTTACACACACACACACACACACACAATCATAGACATCTCCCTGCAGCGAGAAAAAAAACACATGAGCAACAGGTCAGGAGAGTTATGCTGTCTCTCTTCACACCAAATTTAGAGCTCCACGTAGCTGCTTTAAAGTACGCATCGGGAAACTCAGATCTGGATCTCCTGCATTGCCCATAGTTCGGCCCTTCCTATGGCTCACCTTTTCCCTGATTTCTGCCTTAGCTGCTTGTATGGATTGTGACTGGGATGGTATGCTCATAACGTACCTCACGGTGTTAAAAATAGTAGTATGTAAATATTTTAACAAAATTTTAAAAATAGCACTCTGGTTGCTTGGTTACAGATGTTTCTTGTCACTTCTGGGTTGACCTATAGAATAGTAGACACTCACTGCTGTCTATTTCTCTCCCTTCCGACTGATTTTCATAAACACCAAAAGACCGTCTGATAATAATGAAAAACATGAAGGACTGAGGGCCAAACTAGATGTGCAGGTTTTAAAAGTCGTGACAGGTGGGTGGGGACACTTCTGCCTTCCTCCCAAGCCATTTTTCCATGCTGAAATCGCACTGGGAAGGGAGTATTTCCCTATTTTTGCTTCTCCAGATGCACAGAATACTCCATGTGGAGCAGCAAAAACAGAAATATCTCCTCCCTCAGTGCTATTTTGGTAGGGGAAAACAACTTGGAGTGAAGGCAGGAACTCTTCCTCCTCTGTGTTATAGATCCAGAGGAGTTAGCCATGTTAGTCTGTAGTCGCAAAATAGTAGAGTCCAGTAGCACCTTTAAGACTAACCAACTTTATTGTAGCATAAGCTCTCTGACGAGCGTCTGACGAAGAGAGTTGTGGTTCTCAAAAGTTTATGCTACAATGAAGTTGGTTAATCTTAAAGGTGCTACTGGACTCTTTCCTCTGTGTTGGAGATCCAAGTCCATTTGGACTGTCCTTTATTTTTTAACAGCCATTTCCTGTAGCTGCTGTGTTGCTGCAGAGAACCTGAGTTGGATCCAGGCACCCAGCTCTTTAAAAACCCAGAAGTCTAGTTTGGCCCTGAGTCATACATTCTCTGAACAAGAAATATTGTGTGTGTGCTGGAGAAGTTCCATAGCAGCACATAACATAATGTGCACATGCATTCCCTTGCTCAGCATCTCACATTCATGCAATCCTTCCATCCAATATCTTTTCTGAGTCCCTTTCTTAGGGTGGCCAAATGGTACCTGCTTGCAAAGTGCTCAATCCGAGAATGGGTGTCAGCATGAGGCAGCATGGGAGAGGAAGCTGGCCTGGAACAGAGACAGAGAAGTCAGGAAGCATTTGGGTCTTACATTATCTGCAGGTGTGCAGCAGGGGTTTAGAGAAGCATCACCTCTATTGTGGGGTAACCTGTTGCTCTGGAGCAAGAAAGGGGGAGGGCTACCTGCTGCCCCAATGACTTGTGTGTGGCTCATGGTTCTGGTGGATGGCAGCCTAATCCATGAAACAGGTGTGCATGTGCAAAAGGAAACATGGGCCATTTCCAGATGGCTTACCTGAAGCCGCTCCATGCCGCAATGTTGTGGATTGTGCCGGGGAAGAAATATTGCGTTTTCTCGCGCGAGTTTTGCGCAATGTCGCGCAAAACTCACGCGAGAAAACGTGATATTTCGCGTTTTCCCCGGCACGATCCACAACATTGCAGCATGGAGTGGCTTCAGGTAAGCCATCTGAAAACGGCCATGGAAAGCAATGCCAGAAACTACTGGGGGGTGGACAGCGGAGAAGGAAAAGAGGTTCTGGAAAGGGGACAGGTGAGGACAGGCTTGGAGAGCTAGTAGAACAGGCCAAGGGCCCCATTAGACATGCATTTCCTTCATCTGTAAAATACAAATTGCAGGCTGCTGCAGCCTCTATTTTCCTTGGGGTCATACAGAGAAGCGAGAGGAAATTTAACCAATCACCACTCAGTTTTGCTGTACAGAACTGGGCTGCCTACTTTGTCATTAGCATTTTAAAAGGGAAATGCATGCTTTTAAAAGGCACGCCTTTTCTTGGCTTCCCATAGCCTGGCTAACCCTCTCCGTCTTCCACTACAGGCACAGCAGAAGTGTCCAGTTCCAAGTGGAAAGGGGCAGGTATTTTCCAGAAAGCGGCGATTGTGTGGGCAACGTGGCCACCACTAGATCCACACTCACGTTTCAATGAAGTCGGCCTCCAACACGGATTGGACTGGCAGATAGCCTCTCTGAGGATGTTTGCTGAAATACTGCTTGGTCCGGAACTTGTTTTTCAGAGTGGTGGCAAAGTCTCTCATGTTTTCACTAGATGTGGTCTGCAGAGAAACAGAGGAAGGGACAGGGGCTTACACGGGAAGAGCCCCACTGAGAGCCAAGCTACTAGTGACGAATGACACTTGAACGGCAAGTGAAGACTCACGGGTATTCCTCCCTGTTCACTTGTGGAGCACAGGTGAATATTCGTGAGTCTGTTCACTTGTCATTCAAGCGTCATTCGTCACTTGTAGCTTGGCCCTCAGTAAGGCCACAGACCCACCAGTTCCAGCCCCCTATTTTCCACTGTGACCCACCAGATGGGAAGCCCACAAGCAAGGATTGAGGGCAATAGACCTCCGTCATATACCTTCCCAGCTATTTATTCTCAGCATCTGGTTTTCAGAGGTTCACTGCCTCTGAATATAGAGGGCCTCTTTAGTTTTTGGGATTAGAAACCCTTGAGAGAGAGTTATCTTCTGTTAATGTCTAATCCTTTAAAAAACACAAGCTAGTAACCTGCTGTATATCTAGGCCTCTGCAATGGATTGACAGCCTGCCTGTTGAAACATCTCAGGTTGCTGTTGCTGGACAAACATCTGTTTGCAAGCAGTTCTTCCCAGACCTCCCTCTGCATGTACCACTCTCCTTACCGGCGTGTAGTACTCCATAATGGGATAATGCAGCTTGTTGCCTTTACTGGCTCGTCCTGTCAAGAAACAGGTCTGACAGATGTCCACATTGAATTGTTTTAGGCTTCGGTATCTGAAACAACCAACAATAGTCAGAGCCAGTTTACATCATCAGCAGAATCGGGTGATTTAGCTGGACTGTACCAGAATGCAGGATGGGGTATGCATGTCTCCTACTAGAAACATTCTTCATCTTCACGTAGAAAAGTAACATGCAAACAGAAGAGTTGCAGACGAGCTTTCCCCCACCGATATGATAGTTTTCTTTGTGCACGATTCCTTTTTCTTTCATGGGGGGGCATTTAAAACATGCAGCTCCAACACCACCTGCAAACTTGGTTCTTCTGATTTGATAAAGAGACCTCCAGAAAACATCCACACTTCATTGATTTGGGGTGTGGTACTCTAGTTCTGGTTTGCATGCAATGCTTTTTGTTGGTATACCGTGTACAAACCTCTCCTTGCCCCTACACCCCTGTAAGCAGCTCCCTTCACATCTTCCTCTCAGAGCCGCTTTAAGCCTTTTTCCTGCAGAAGTGCTGTTTTTGCATATTATGTAGCAGAAAACCCAGATTCGCCATTGAGCATACACTCAACAGGCAGCTGTACCCGTAAGATGTACGTGTTTTCAAACACATCTTTGTTGCTTTAAAGTTCACCTTATTAGAAGCACTCCAGTGGTGTGCCTAAACACTTGTGAAATGACCCTTAGATGGGGTGAGGGGGCTTCCACGGGAACTGGACAGGGGCCCAGAATCTGCTGTGTCATTGTAGAGGATTCTTAGGGGGCACTTGCAAGTATTTAGGATTTATGTAGTGTCTTAAAATGGTCTAAGCTCTGCATGCACGTTACTTTTTTATCCTCACAAGAATTGTGCAAGATAGACAAGAATTATTATACTCATGTAGTGGAGGCAGGAAGGAAGAAGCTGAGATGGAACGGCTTGCTTAAAGGTACTTACGTGAGCTTAAGGCATACGTAGATGAAAGTCAAGACTGGGGGATTCCTGATTTGCTGCTCAGTTACTAGTCTGCTTTCATGCAGGATTTTCCCCTGAAAGCTCCAGCATTTAAGAGGAATGTCTGCATGATGTCGTATTCATTCTGCTTATGACTCATGGCATTCCTAGGGTTTTTCCTTTTCAAAACTTTAGTTTTGATCCAGTTGATCCAGTTGAAAGGGGATTCTTTGCAATGGCTTTGAGGGAAAGCCCACATGGAAACTCCCTCTGTTGACACTATGGGGAAGGGGGGGTCACAGCTAAACTCTGCTTTCAAAATGCCCTGGGGGAGATATTTAGCCCCTGCAAGAGCTTATTTCTCCTTTCCCTGCCAAGCTGCTCTATACTGCATGGCTCGGCTGGGATAGGGAAACTGAGGCGGGGTGGGGGGGCCGCTCAGGTCACAGTGGGGCCCGGCTCAAACACTGGTGCACTGTGCTTTTGCACAGAAATGATGGAGTCAGTTGCGTGGACTCTGAATGGTCTCCGCCCCACTTACTGCTGCTGCCATGAGGATGGTGGTGGGGATGATTTTGTGTCCCCGCCTGGATGCAGCCTTAGCTATCATGCTACAGATCACAGCATCGGCCATGCAAAAAAAGCTGGCATGACAGCTAGCCTCCTGCCCCGCTTCCATTCAAAGATGGATGCCTTTTGAACGGTGTGGCTCCAGGCAGAGTCAGCTCTTTCCCCCACAGCACATTCTGTACCTGAAGCCTTTGATTGGGCACTGCCGGCAAACGGAGCACTTGGTCTGGTGCTTCACTTGCTCAGCGATGGTCACCCGGTGCAGAACTGCCAGCCATACCATGGACTGCGGCTCAAGGTTCGCCCATTCCAGGAACTGAGCAGCCTCGATCGCTGGTTTTCCATTACTCTAGAGAAAAAAGAAAAGGGCAGGGACTAACCACTGCGCTGGATATCTGGATGCAGGGCTGTTCATCTCGTTCCCCTTTTCCCTCCATGACCTTCTCCCTTTCCCAGGTTGAAGATTACTCTATTTTATTAAAAAGACTTTTAACATTAAAGCATATTTATACTAGAGGGGCTGTGTGGCTCAGTGGTTCTGCACGAGCCGAGGGTCCCCAGTTCTTTCCTTGGCATCTCCAGCTGAAGGACTGCAGGCAGCACATTTCTCTGACTGAGACACTGGAAAGTGCTGCCTGTTACAGATGGACTCATGGAGTGACTCACATGTATATTCAGGGATTTGACTGATCTGCAACAGCCACCCCATCTAACCTGAAGCACCACCTAAGAAGCAAAAACTTCAGCTATCAGATAGTACAGCAAAAGATACTGACTGGGCTTCTGTTTGATGGGCTTGGACTGATAAAAGGATCCCAAACTCTGTTGTTGGTTATCTGTTAAAAGACAGAGGTGCCCTTTGTATGCTAAGACAGAGGCTTGAGAGCTGTGCTTTCATATTATCCCACCGCTTCAACATTACACTTCCATATAAGTATTCCCAAATGATTTCCTTTCCACGTATCTGAAGAAGTGAGCTCTGACTCATGAAACCATAGATTGAAATTAATGTTGTTAGTTTTTAAGGTGCAAGCGGACTTTTGTTTTATTTTGCTTCAACACGGCTACCCCTCTGAAATTTAAAACTTGTTTGCCTGTTTGTTTGTTTATAGTCTGCCTTTCTCACTGAGACTCAAGGTGGATTACACAGCGTAAATCACTACAATTAACAGCTGGGCTATTCAATAAACAATACAGTACAATAGGCTATGGGCTGTAGAAATTTGAAAACAAGAATAATTCTGAATTCAGAAATGAAACATTGCTGAAAGAGAACACAAGTAATTTGACATGACATATTAAATGATGTGGAAACTACCAAGAAGGAGCATGCCTATACCAACAAACCCAGTAATATAGTCTACAGTCCCTGTCACTTTACCAAAAGATCTCTCTGAGCCATCTCTTTGAGCCATTTCTTACAGCACAGCCCAATTATCTGAGAGCCAAGCTACAAGAGACGAATTACACAAGGAGGAGCACAGGAAAGGAGTCACAATGTTAGCCAGGAAATTGAGTTTTAAGAGATCGGAAGGCTTTGTCAATTTTCCCTCTCTACAAAGCCAGGGAGAGGGCTGCTCAGAGGATTTGTTTATTTCCTCTTCACCTCTTAGAAGGGGAGGTGAAACTGGCAGCACTTTCTGGAGGCAGAGCCAGTTTGGTGTAGTGGTAAAGAGTGCAGGAAGCCAGCTGGCTGACCTTGGGTCAGTCACAGCTCTCTCAGAGCTCTCTCAGCCCCACCCACCTCACAGGGTGTTTTGTTGTGGGGATAATAATGACATACTTTGTAAACTGCTCTGAGTTGGTGTTAAGTCATCCTGAAGGGCGGTATATAAATCGAATGTTGTTGTTATCATCATCATCATCATCATCATCATCAACATCATCATTATGAAGAAACAATGCAATCTACACCCCATTTCCAACATGGTATGATCCATAATGTTTTCAAAGGATTCTTTCTGGAGGGTCAATGTGGGAGAACCAACCTCCTAACAGCACTTACAAAGCGGAAACAGCTGCGGACACTGGGCTCTACGTTGCTTCCGCCAAAGGCCGCCACCTCTCCCAGCTGCCGTGGAACCTGGATGGCTTCGTGGAGCAACAGACCAAGATGCCGCTGATCACACAGCCCGCTAGCATTGGCCATTTGGCTGAAAAGGTCTGTAGGGCAGAGTAAACCACAGAGAAGGAAAAGGAGAGGGATGGAGAGGGAGAGAAAGAAAGGAGAGATGCTCAAATGGCAGTCTTCAGATGCAACAAGAAAGAATAACATCGATGGGAAAAATTGTGTAAGAAGGGACACATTATACTCCAGCCATTGTTGTGGAGCTTCAGATAGTTATGGACAGATATACAAACTTCTGGACTCAATGGAACTTGGGAATAATTAGTTATGGAAAAAGTTGGGTGCACAAACTGCTGATTGGTTGGACCTTATGACAATAACAGGCAACTCCCTCCCCCTCTCTCCTACGGTTGCCAGCTCCAGGTATGGAAATTCCTGGAGATTTTGGGAGTGGAACCTAGGGAGGGCAGGGTTTGGGTAGGGGAGGGATCTCAGCAGGCTATAATGCCATAGAGTCCACCCTCCAAGGCAGCCATTTTCTCCAGGGGAATTGAACCCTGTCACCTGCAGACCAGTTCTAATTCTGGGAGATCTCCAGCTACCATCTGGAGGCTGGGAAAGCTACTCTCTACCCAGCCATGTTTCAACAACAGCAACAAAAATAGATTGGCTTGTTTTTTCAGCCATCCAAAATAAGGTTTTGGGGTAGGTCCCCTTACCCTCCCAGTGTTTGGTGTGTGTGTGGGGTGGGGGGCGGGGGTGGAATGAATGACCAAGCACTTACATTGGTGCAACCTCCTAATGTGTATGCTTTGGCCTCCCCACCTCACTGGCCAGGTGAGAGGCAGCAGGGGATAGAGGCTGGGAGCAGGGGGATTCCCTGCCTCCCACTAGGCACCTGGCAGCCCTAAATTCTCAAAACTTGGGAAGGGGCCAGAGTCCACATTGGATTCAAATGTAGCTCTCTGTGTGTGTGTGTGTCAGTAGAGATGCAAAAGTGAGAAAGTAAAGTTAGTTTTACAGTAGGAAAACTTACAACTGCTCTATGTAAAGATACAACAAAGTAAAAAAGGAAAAATGGTCTTTTTAATCCAGAAAAAACTTATCAAAATTTGTGTAACTTATCATTTTATAGGTATAGTAATTATGCAGTGAAGGAAAGAAATGCATTCATTAAGATTCCAAGCAGGTATGCAAAAGAGACCTGGGGAAGGAATGAAACAGAGTGGGGGTGCACAGGAAGTTGCCATTTGTTTTAAATTTGCACCATTTTATATATGGGGGGAAAAAGAACAGAGATTTCATCAGTACACAGGGAGGCTCCTATTTCCACCTGGGAAATACTGGAGGGGATGCATGATGTAGGCCTATGAGTTTGCCACGCAGCTGCAGTCCCCAACCTGTGCTAAATCTGGAAACCTCCCACTCCCACTTGGTTAACTGAGTGATCTTCATCTTCCCTCTCGGGTGACTCACACTGGAATTTTTCCTTCACCTCTGTGCCACACAGACATGCTATGCCTGTCTTGAAGGAGAGCGCCCGCATCTTTCCACTGCGTCCACTGGAAAATAAGAGATGGGAAAAAATTATGGTTTGGCTCGCAAATGCTCTATCTATGTCCAGCTGGGAAAGTTCTGTAGGGGTTTCCTTCAAAAGCTGTATGTAGAATCCAAACATATCCTAGACCAGGCTACACAACTAGTGATTCAAGCTCAGTACACATGTAGGCAACCTATCAGGAGCTTCATACATTTGCTCTGCCTGCAAAACAGGGGGCTGTCAAATACCAAGCAGGTCACATGCAGGGCTGGAGGCTCAATGCATTTGGCTCAAGTAAACACAAGTTTGCTTGACCTGCCTGAAAATAACTGGTGTCTTCCTTGGAATGTGGTATCAATGCAGCCGAACTTCATCCCAGCTGGAACAGTGGGAGCTTGCACGGAGATGCAACAAGAAATTTTAAAAATCCTTTCCAAAAGGGAATTTTGTGCCCTGAGATAAGAAAGGTTTACTGTCTAGGGGCAGTTTACCTCTAACTTCCAGATGCTTGAACACACATTAGAATACCATTGCTATCATGCTGTGCTTATGAACATCTCAGAAGCTTCTGGCTGATAAAAGTCACACATGAAACTGTTTTCTGCTTGAGCCGATCCATTGGTTAGAATTGGCTATTCTGACTGGCAGCTGTTCTCAAAGGTCTTGGGCAGTGATCTTTCACATCACCTGCTGCCTAACCCTTTTAATCAGAGATGTTGGGAATTGAACCAAAGAGCTTCTTTAGTTAAAGCAGATTTTCTACCAGTGAGCCACAGCTCCTTCTCAAATGATGACAAGGGGAAGACCAGCCTCTCCTCCAACAACTGGCCTGGCAGTGAGCAGCCACAGGGAGCTTGCTTCTTCCCTTTGTAACAAAAAGAACTTACTCTCACTGTCAATTACTTGGAAGCTGCAGAGAACTGATAGAGCCGAAACAGACGTGACGAGTTACCTCAATTCAACCTGGGTTTCCTTGCCTCAAGGTTTAACGGGAAGTGTAGGTGTCCTTGCAGGTGCATCACTGCATTTCTCCTTCCCCTGCTTGCGTGTTGCTCTGTGGGGGCTAGGCCAGGCGAGGGGGGTGGAGTTGCCTCCCCCCGTCGCACTGAGTGTCACTTCATCTCCCCCCCCTCACCTGGCCCAGCCCCCACAGAGCGACACCGGGCTGCACTGGGAGAGTGGGAGGGAAGGCTCCTGGAGCATGCTGCATCTCCCCCTCACTCGCCCGGCCCCCACCAGAAACCACACAGCCCAGAACTGCGGGGACTGGGCCAAACAAGGGAGGGGGGGAGATGAAGTGACGCTCAGTGCGACGGGGGGGGGGGGGCAGAGCACGTGCGGCTATGTAGCTCCGGGCCACGCAAGCAGGGGAAGGAGAAATGCAGCGATGCACCTGCAAGGATGCCTACACTTCCTGTCAAACCTTGAGGCAAGGAAACCCAGGTTGAATTGAGGTAACTTGTCACGTCTGTTTCGGGTCATAGCTGCAGAATGGTTGCATCACCTCCATCCAAGCAAGAACAGTAGCCAGAGAAGACCAGCCTACCTCTAATTGAAGATAAAGGCTGATTTTATTCTGACATCAGCAAATAGATTTCCTTCCTTCACTGCCCCCGCTTCCTTTTGGGAAATAATTGTCTGAAAAGCAGGATATAAACGTAATAAAACAAACAAATCAATCTTTTTTTTTTTTGGAAAAAGAAGGCTGTAATAGATGATCCTTTATTGGTGTAGTGTAACTCTTCTTATTTATATACGTACTTCATTTAGACTTTGCCTTTCTCCCCAACAGGACCCAAAGTGGTGTACATGGTGCTCTTTTCCTCCATTTTATTTTCACAATAACCCTGCAAGGTAGGTTAGGCTGAGAGAGTGACCACCCCAAGGTCACCCAGCAGGCTTCCATGGCAGAGTGGGCATTTGAACCTGGGTCTTCCAGATCCTAATGTAACACTATAACCACTATATCACACTGAGTTATGGATGCTACCTGTCAAAAACATTGAGCAGCCAGTTGAGGGTCATGTCCACACAGAGGGGGATGTTCACAAGGATGCCCCTCTCCTCCTCCAGCCTCTCATAGAGGGCAGTCAAGCAGTGGATCACCTCGACCACGTCCATCACATGGTCACTGGGCTGCAACTCGTGTTCATTGAAGACCTCCAAGGCGGTCGGCAGGGTCACCATGTCCACTGGGTTGTGGGTCAGAGACAAAGGCAGTCCAAACCATTGGAATAGAGAGACGAAAGAAAAGAAACCATTATTGAGCAGGCCCAAGGAACAGAGGAGGTTTTTCAAGCTCCTATGATAAACAGGGGGATGATTATAAGTATTTAATCCTGAAGAACAGTCCTGAAAACGAACGCATAACCACATCTTTGGTGCCATCAAATTAAAAGCATGATTCAAGACCAGTAACACCTTAGAAGCCAACAAAATTTTCCAGGGTGTAAGCTTTCATGAGTCTGATGAAAAACTGACAAGATGAGCTTTAACTCCTGAAAACTTATATCTTTCATGAAAGGAAGGAAGGAAGGTGCTACTACTTATACATAAGCCTGCACCAATTTCCACCAGCTCCCCTTTTAAGACCTGGGAGAGCCCCTTCCAAAAGATGCCAGTACTCAGCATGGGTGAATACTCCCACCAAAAATCCTGTTTATTCCCTGGAAAATGTTTCTGGTTTCAAAGGTGCTACTGGACTTGGATTTTGTTCTGCTACCTCAGGGCCAAGCTATAAGTGACGAATGACACTTGAATGGCAAGTGGATTGAGTGGAGGGCAAGTGAACAGGGAGAAATACACTTGCTGTTCAAGTGTCATTCGTCACTTGTAGCTTGGCCCACAGACTAACATAGCCATCCACTTGAAACGATCACATTAAGAGGTACATCTTGTACTTAGAAATAAGTTCTACAGTTTGTGCTGTAATTTATTTATTTATTTATTTTCAATTTCTATTCCGCCCTCCTCGAACTGGCAGGCTCAGGGCGGATTACATTCTGTAAAACAGCACACCAAAATGCTCAGATGTTATAATTTTAAAACAGCAATATAAAACAGTACACTATAAATATTTAAAAGGTCCAAGAAGCAGTGCAGGAGTAATCAACTGATCAATCAGTCCGCCACCTAATCCGCCGCATTAAAATTTCTTGCACGGATTATTTAAAAAATTCTGCATGGGTGAGTACTACCACCCAAAAGTCCTGTTTATTCCCTGGAAAATGTTTCTGGCTTCAAAGGTGCTACTGGACTCAGATTTTGTTCTGCTTCTACAGACTAACATAGCTATCCACTTGAAACTATCACATTAAGAGGTACGTCTTGTAATAAAGAAAAAAAATAAGTTCTACAGTAGAAATAAGTTCTACAGTTTGTGCTGTAAGCTTCCAGTTGGCTCTTCTGCTAGGCTTGCAGAGAAAGATGCTATGGTTGTCCAGCAACCACAAGAGATGTTCCCAATCATTTCTGGGTTGACCTGCAAATGACTAGGAGAATGGATTCTCTATTGCCCTGTATAAACAAACACTGATCTGATAATCAGAAGAATTTAGGGCTGATTCATGCCGTCTGAACTGGAAATATTGTATGCATGGTGGGGCAACCCCTGACCTACACATAACGTGTAAGGCAAATGTACAAATGTATATCCCAATGCAAATTTTCCTAGATTTCTGTGATCCTGCCACACTCTTTCCAAGCCAAAGAATGGCAGAAAGCAAGTGTATGAGCAAGCGAAATTTTCTGTCTGTCTAGAAAGCTGGAAAAAGAAGAAAACTGATCTTTAAAGGAAAAAAATAAAGAGTGACATGTCAGGTGATTTTGAAAGATAAACGAGTTTTCCACAGCACCTTTAGACATTCAGTTTTTGTGTCCCTTCCAAGGATTGGTGTGACTGTCTTGCTTTTGTATAGGATGTGTTGCTCCAACATGTACAGTATTTCCAGTTTACGGGATGGAGTGAATCGGCCCACGTTCTGGCCAAGGAACAGAACGTAACGGTTCAAAGGAAGAGGAGAGGGGAACAGCCAACTTACATCTCAGGGCTTTCTGCACACGTCGCAACTTCATGGCTGTACGATAAGCAGAGAATTTGATGTTGTTCAGATCAGCTGTTGGGGGGGGGGGAAAGTGTGCGTGAGAGAAATGGAACCAAAGAATTTGCAACCTCTGTAAAAGTTTGCCCAGTGTGTAATCAGGCAAGCCAAATATGGATCATCAGCCATGTGTTATAAGCCTGCATCATACCTGTGTGCATGAATGCTTGAACACTCAGCCTGATTTTGTTACCTGCCTAGGACTAAAAAACTGGAGTTATGTCCACACGTGCATATATGCATGAATGCATCCACACAGGGGTTTTTTTTGTCCTAGGTAGTAAGTATCAGGCTTATTGTGCAGTCCTACATTCACTTTGTCCATCCCAGATGTTTAGGTTGTCTATAGTTAGGGGAGAACAAAATGTACGGTGCATTGTTCTCTCAAAATAGTTACATAGCTGAAAATTACACAGGTAACTATAATTTAATTTTAATTTATTCAATTTATAGTCCGCCCTCCCCACACCAGTAGGCTCAGGGCAGATCACAAGAAAGCGTAAAAACACACTACACAATTAATCAACATTACCATTAAAACATAAATAGTACATATCAATTCATTTAAAAATATACTACATCTATATAAGTATAAAAACAGAGAGCATAGCAGCACATTAGATACTTACCTTTCACCATCTATAGAGCATTTTCCAGCAAAATATGTGAGAGATGGGAGGTGACATTGAACGGGAGGGCATATAGTTTAACCCCCCACTGGGGGGGGGGGCACCGCCTAGCATCAACCATATGCCTGGCAGAACCGCTCCGTCTTGCAGGCCCGGTGAAATGCTAACAGGTCCTGCTGGGCCCTGGTCTCGTTAGACAGAGTGTTCCACCAGGCTGGGGCCAGGGCCGAAAAAGCCCTGGCCCTGGTTGATGCCAGGCGGGCCTCTCTAGGGCCAGGGATCTTTAATAGATGTTTATCGCTCGAGCGAAGGGTCCTCTGGGGCTCATATGGGGAGAGGCGGTCCCGCTGATACGACGGTCCCAGTCCACATAGGGCTATAGCAGAGATTGTGAGCAGAGCCAATGGGTACATTTCTTTAGATGCATGAGGATCTCTCTCTCCCTCTCTCTCCCCCTGCCCCTTTCTCTTTTCTCTTTCTCCAAAGCAAAGGAGAACAGCAAACACCAAAGACGCCATCATACCCAGCATAGCAGCTTCAGTCTCTCTGTCAAGGAATATTTTGTTCTTTCATACTGGCTGTGCCATAGGAGCCCTAAAAGGTCAAATTCTTCTTACCCAATGTTTGGTACAGCTCTGTCATCTTGGGATGGTCCCAGCATGTTGTCTGTGCCTGGTGGCTGAAAAGGGAAGCAAGGGGCAGAGGGAAGAATTCAGCAATTGTGGCCACATATTTGATGCTGTCAACCAGAGAGAGATTTTCTAGCTTTGCAGATGTGTACGCAATGTGTATGTCTTGTAAAATGCAGGAGGGGTGGCATCTGGGGAAACCCATTGGGGAAACCCATCAGGTGTAGATGGATGGGAGGGGAGAGGGAGATGGACACTGAGAGTTGATGGTAGATACCATGGCATCCTAAAGATGCTTCAGCCAGAAAGCTAACCTTGACAGGGCACCCACTGACATCTTTCCTGGGGCCGGCCAAGTGTTTTTAGGAAGTGGGAGGAGCAATGTGGGGCTTTTGCCCAACACGACTTCTGATTGGCCATTGGAAATCTGATTGGCTATGCAAATTTTTAAAAAATACTTTGTAGCAGCTGCCACAGCTGCACAAGGATCTTCAGTGTGACTGAAGGTAAGCCACCACTATACAAATAAATAATAACAATAACAACAACAACAACATTCGATTTATATACCACCCTTCAGGATTCGATTTATATACCACCCACTCAGAGCGGTTTAAAAAGTATGTTATTATTATCCCCACAACAAACACCCTGTGAGGTGGATGGGGCTGAGAGAGCTAGAAGCTGTGACTGACCCAGGGTCACCCAGCTGGCTTCAAGTGGAGGAGGAGTGGGGAATCAAACCCAGTTCTCCAGATTAGAGTCCTGCGCTCTAACCACTACACCGAACTGGCTCTCAGCAATATGTTCCTTTTGAACGAGATCCTGTTAAGCAGAGCTTCTGCCTGAAATGCTGACGAGTAGTAAGAGCTGAAGAGGTTATGCATAACCCCATTCCCTCACATTTTGTGATTAGCCTTGTCTCTTGTGGCAGCCATTTTGTGGTGGTGCCCAGCACCTTGTGCCAGAATTCCAAAAGTGCCCACAGGGCCAAAAAGGTCGGGAACGTCTGGGGATTCTGAACTCGTACAGTACCCACTAACAGATCTTACTAAATGCAACAGGAATAAACAACAGGTGCAGATTCTGCAGATGGACAAAAAAGCAAGAAAATTCAAGACGGTTAACAATAAGAGCAGGCACGACAGAATGGAAGCTGTTTGTGCTGCAGCTGGACACTCACTTGATGTAGTATGGGACTTTATTAGGAGAAATTGCTCTTTCCCAGGGGACCTGGACTGAGCCTGTAAAGGAGAAAGAAGAGGAAGAAAGATTATGGATAAGAAGTTTGGTGTACTTCTTGTGCTCTTGTCTTGGATGCCAGCTCTACCCATTTATTTATTTATTTAAACATTTATACCCTGCCTAACCCTAACCCTTTCCATTCTAAATCAAAACTATGCATAATATAGTAAAACCCCTTTAACCCACCTGAAAATGTGCATCTACAGTAGCATCACAGTGCCTCATAAAAACATCTGGGCTGAATGCACACGTCCCAGCGTAGTGCTAAACTGCCGGAACGATAGCATCTGCCACGTGGTGTAATGACGTCAGAAATTTCGCCAGGAAGACGCTATCATTCCGGCAGTTCAGCACTATGCTGGGACGTGTGCATTCAGCCCTGATGCCTCTCCTTCATTTCCTCAGGGAGCCCATTCCACTCAGTGGAAACCATTACCAGAAAAAAAATTCCTAGGAAAAAATGGGTTCTGTAGATAAGTTCGGGGATGACCAGATGGTGACGGCCAGAGGACCATAACTGATGCATGGGGACATGTGGGAAGAGATGGTCCATTAAGTATGTAGGTCCCAGACCATAAAGGACATTCTTAATACTCTCTAATATCACTCCTCCCTCTACAATCTTAAAATCTTATAATAAATTTGAGATCCATACTGATCAATCCATTCCTGTGTTAAACATTAAGCAAAACGGTTATTGGAACTCTCTTAAACTAATGTGTTCTAATTCATGTAGCACTATTGTGTTGGGTATAGACGTATTTTTGAGGGGGGGGTACGTGTACAAAATTCTAAAATAAAAAGTAAAAACAACAACAAAACGGCATCCCCACTGCTACACTGTCTCAGAATTCGACTACTTCATTCTATTGCATATGAAGGCCTGAAATATTTAAAGAATAGCTCTCCCCTTCCAAATAAAATTCAGTTAGGTTGGCAACCTAGTTCACATACTTGATAGGAAGTGCTGTGACCCCGGCCCAAAGTCCCGATGTGCATCTTGGAGGTGTTTCAGCCGGTCATTGACAGAGACCTACATGGGGATCGGAAACATCAAATTAAGAATGAAAAGCACGCAGTATTTCAGCCTTTGCAGAATTTCACTGCTGCAACATGAATGGAGATTGTGCCTAAAACTAAATGCTGATAGCCCCAACTGGCTAGCACCAATAACATCACCAACAGTTCCTGCCCACTTTGAAACCATTGTTAAACCTGGGCCGTTTCCACACTACTCACCTTCTTCCGGAACAGGGCACAACATCATGAAAAAAAGCGGAAGATAGCATCTTCTCGCGCGAGTTTTGTGCGACGTCAAGCAAACCTCATGCGAAATGACGCTATCTTCCGTGGTTTTTTCGTGACATTGCGCCTCGTTCTGGAAGAAGGTGAGTAGTGTGGAAACGATCCTGTTTTCTTTTTAATGTACTGGAGAAAATCGGAACTCAATTTGTAGTTTAGTTTTAGGGGTTTTTTTTCTTTTACTTGTTTATGTACTGTTAGTGTGTCTTTTTTGTTTTGTTTATAGAATGTTGTGTTTTTTATCTTCTGTGTTTATTGTATATAGTTTTTATGTTATTGTGTATTGTCTAAATAAAGAAAAATTCTTCTTTAAACGCAGGCAACTTGCCTGAAGCTTGGGAGCGGAGGAGAGCAAGACTGATATCTCACCTGTGTTCAGCTTGATAAATCTTCCTCTACCACCCTTAGAATGGTTTTCTCTACTGACCATAATCATTCTGTGGGTTCCTTCCTAGCATGCTGACGTGATGCTGACTAGCAGCGCCAGTATGTGGGATGTGGCCACTCTTGCACAAAACCAACAATGGTATTTTCAAACTCCAGGAACAACAGGAAATTCTTCTATGAGGCACTTATTAACTGGCTTCTAGGATTAGGGTTTTATGGATGCTAAGGAAAGCAGTATATAGCTGTTCTGAATGACCACCCCATTCTGCTTCCCTTCTTGTGTTAATGGACTTAACCTTTCCTTGCGTTTCATGAGCCAGCCACCCCTGACCAAGTCTTCTCTGAGGCTCTGGAGCCAGACTGATTCTTCCTCTCCTGGTCTCAAGCTGTCCTTCCTCACCTGCAGCTGTTTCCAGCGTGTGTTGATTTGTTCCAGAGCACGAGAATTCTCCATGGACAAGTGGACGTCTGAGATAGCCAGCTGATGGGCCAGGTCATTCACAAGCTTCACTCCGTCTTTCACCGGGGAGAGCTCCTCTTTAAACAGCTGGGTTCCACCCCAAAGGATGACACAAGATGGAGGCAGCAAGAGAGACAAATAAAAGCAATGTCTTTTACTCCCTCAGTACGCAAATACAAGCAAGGATCAGGCAGAATGTATCTTCTTGTAGAACAAGACAGGTGTGTTGGAACTGAAGGATAAATAGGATTAAAACCACATGATCCATTTTGTTTGGTGTAGTGGTTAAGAGTGGCAGGACTCTAATCTGGAGAACCAGGGTTGATTTCCCACTCCTCCGCTTGAAGCCAGCTGGGTAACCTTGGGTCAGTCACAGCTCTCTCAGAGCTCTCTCAGCCGCATCCACCTCACAGGCTGATTGTTGTGAGGATAATCATAACACACTTTGTAAACCGTTCTGAGTGGGTGTTAAGTTGTCCTGAAGGGTGGTATATAAATAGAATGTTATTATTTTGATCATCTAGAGATATGGGACTTCGTTTAAGTAGACGGGGTGCTACACCCATCTCTTTAACCACTAGGTTACACCACCCTATTAATCCTCCATCGTTTTTACACCTACTGTGTTTTCTAAAATTAATCTTCCAGTGCTGCTAACATAATTGTTTCACTTTATTTCTGAAAAACAGCAAATTCCCCCACACAACCAACACTATACACAGCAAAAAGAATCAAACAGTGACCATTTACTCTAGATAATAACAAAAGTTAACCATATCAAAAATAGTAAACACAATCACTGGGCCGAGTGATTTACCAGCCACTCCCAGGACCTCTCGGGATCCCCCAGACCGCTGTCTGGATCTTCCATCTTCCTCCTTCCTGGTAGAGTCTTCAGCTGGTCACCGTTTATTGCATCTATTTGGACCTACTTTGCTACGGAGTTATCCTCACCGAGACACTTATTGAGCTGACTTTTTGAGCCTCTGTGAGGTTCTATTGATTCCGGTTTCGGGCGTTTAGCACTATGATGTGTGAGACTGACTGATCGATATATGATTTGTGTTTACTATTTTTGATGTGGTTAACTTTTGTTATTATCTAGAGTAAACGGTTCACTGTTGGATTCTTTTTGCTGTGTATAGTGTTGGTTGTGTGGGGGAATTTGCTGTTTTTCTGTTGTTCCAGCTCCCCCGAGTGCCTTTTGCCCTTTTGCTCACTTTATTTCTGGGCAAACCAAGACCTTAACATTATTCATGGCCCTTATTTAATTAAGTCTCCATTACTATCTTAAGGTGCCCAGTTCAATTCCTAGCATCTTAACGATCTCAGATAAAAGGACTAGGAAAGACCCTAGAGAACCAACAGGGTAGTCCAGTGGTTAAAATCAGCCAGAGGCAGCTTCAAATGTTAATATATTTGGCAAAGTGACATATTGAAGCTTCTCCATCTGTCACCCTCCTCCCAGTCCATGGGGATGAGTCCTGGATGAGCCCCTGAATAAAGGTTACCTTGGTGGCTTGGATATGTTCTGGCAAAGAGTCAATGAAGAGGTCACCGATGGGTTCCCAAGTCTCTCGCATGCTCTCCGCTTGGTTGAGGGTGATGCTAAGCTCTTCCATGGTGCCTTTGATCTCCAGCAGCTGCTCCAGGGTTCGTTCAATGTGGCGGTGCTGGTCAACGCAGCGGGCGGTGAGCTTCTCCCACAGCTCACTGGCGACAGTCGCCTGCTTCCACACAAAGCGGCTGACGTTCTGGATCCGCTGTCTCGGGGAGGCATCTGCAATGGGAGCAGCAATGAGGGTGAGGACAACAGACGCTGGGAGGTGCAACTTCATTGGGAGGAGGAGGAGCTTTGGGGAGGGCAGAGAGGCGGGTAGTGAAGGCAAGTTGATGTAGGAAGGGGAAGGATGGGAAGACAGGAGAACAGTAAAGAATCAGCACCTTGCGTGTATGATAAATTATTTCATCTCTGTTTGGGTTACAACAACCCCAGCACTGCAGGCATAAGTTTCTTTCCCACAGACAGTAGCTTCTATTTGCCAGCACATGAGCGCTCCATGTATCAGAGCTTCTTCCACATAACAGTCTGAAACTGGTTTCAAGCTTGTTTTATGGTGAAGACATACTGGGTTGGATCCAGGCTACATTTTCCATTGGCAGAATGGAATTTTCCTGCCTGATCCCTCCCATTGCAGCCCACTGGTCTACTCAAAATGCTGCTCCTCCTGAGTTAGGAGATCCTGAGGAACAATGTCAGAAGGGACTCCAGTGGAAAGGGGGTATCAGGGGAAATTGCCAGTTTAGTCTGGATCCAACCCACTTTGTTTGTTCTCATTGTTTTCAGTCCTGAGACAAGCTCCAGAACAATGATTCTTCAAGTTTGCTGCTCTCTCTCTCTCTGTGTAGGTGCAAGATGTGTGTGACACACACACACACACACACACAGATCCAGCTCAGGAGGATGATTGGCTAGCCCATGTGACATCACCAACATATCTCCTTCTGGCCAAACATCAGAGAATTTTGTATATTAAATGTTTGCTTCTGTTATAAGGGAAATGGTTGCGTCTTTAAAAAAGAAAGCCATACAAATGAACACACGCGAGTTACTTGTTAAGAAAGATGGGCAGCCAGCTCCAAACACAAGAGAAGAGGCAAGGCTGAAAGCTGAACTAGCATTTGACACGCTGGTCCGTTTGTTGTTCAGGAGGTTGCCATCAGGCCTTGGAAAAATCTCCTGTCCCTTTAATAAAGGCTTGATGTGTGGAAATGAGAGGCTGAAGCTTTTCGTGGCATGGAGGTGAATAACATCACCTAGTAAATAACATCCTATTAAACACCTGTTAGAGGGACAAGATATTTTCTTCCAGGTCTGTTGACAACTCTAGTTTTATAAATTGTGAAGCCAACACTATGATTGTTTTTTGCTTCCAGCCAGGGACTTGTAGTTCTGTGAAAGGGCAAGAATAATACAGAGCATCTGTGACTGTGCCAAGTTTGTCCGAGATGAGGGGGAAACCACTGTGTGATTTCGTATGGTGACCTTTGAGGCAAGGGCTGAAAAAGCTCTTCATCGGCCAGGAATCTCTCCTAAATCTCTGCCAAGGAATTTTTGGCTTCTGAGCCATGGTCTAGGTGACACATGCTGAATTGCTGAGGCACAATGGCCAGGCCTTTTGGGATGCACTGATACGCCACATGATTTGACAATGTGTTCCTGTGGTGAGGCACTGCAGAAATGGGGGAATGTGTTTTTCCATTTTGTCCTCCATTAGAAAGAAAGCTGCCTTATACCGCCCTGTATGGCTGGGGACCTGGAGGACCACCTATTCTCGTATGAATACGTTGAACCACTGTGGTCATCTTTGGAAGCTCTGCTTCAGGTGCCCCCGCCTTCTGAGACTAGGAAGATGGCAACTAAGGAGAGGGCCTTCTCAATAGCGGTGCTAGGACTCCTGGACTCTTTCCCCAGAGAGACTCGCCTGTCCCCTTCTGTCGCCATCTTCTGCCAGCAGGTGAATACTTTTTTGTTTAGCTTGACATTCCCTCAATGATCCCTCCTCCTTCCCCAATGTTTTGACTGTTGTTTTAATTTTTGTAACCATTTAAGACCTTGTTTTGAATTATTTTGATTGTGTACTGATTTTATGCTTTTTAAGATGAGATTTTAATTTGCTAGCCACCTTGGTGGCTCTTTGAAGGCAGAAAGGCAGGGCAACAATATTGTAAATAAAAACAGAGACAGGCCACTGATTAGGGTTGTCAGGTCCTCCTAGCTCCCCGGTGGGAGATGTGAGACCCAGCTCTACCTTCTGCTTTTTCCTTTCATGTGTTCGCTCCCGGGTTATGTGATGATGTCACTTCCAGGAAGTGATGCCATCGTTCGGGTCACAGGCCACCCTAGGAGCACTCCCCAGGGGGCTGAATTGGACCGCTGCAGAGCTCAGCAACAGTCTTGCACCCCACAGCAACCCAATTCAGGCCGAATCCAGCTGAATTCGGCCCAAACTGGGCCACTGTGGTGTGCAGGAGCACACCACACCACCTGGGGGCATGCCCTGGGAGGCATGTTCCCCTTGCTGGCCAGGTAAGTGGGGGCGGGTGGTTGGATCAGGGGATTCCATGCCCCTGGTGGGAACTGGCATTACTATCATTGATCCATCTAGCTCAGCACTGTCCTCTGAGCAGCTCTCTAAGGCAGAAAACAGTCTTTCCCTACATCTCCTACCTGTGGACTGATTCATACATAAGTCCATACCCTTCTCCTTGAGGCTGGCCTGGTGCCTATACTGCTCTCTTTTAGGCACCAAGCTAAGATATTTCTGTTTTGATTAAGGCATTTAACTCCATTTCATAATGTGCTTTTACTTTCGAAATTGTTGTTTTAGATGGTTCGGTCATATGTTTGTTGGTGCTGCTGCTGCTGCTCTGGCTGGGTTTTTTTTGAAAAAAAAATGTGAATTTTAAATCACAACTTTTAATGTTTTATGTTTTTATCATGTTTCTTTTTGTAAGCTGCCTCAGGTAGGTTCCCTGGAGAGATGGCATAGCAATTTTCTAAATAAATGAATGTGGCTGCCACAAGGACTTGGATCACAAGTGTGCCTGGAACTGCATGCTGGAAACTCAAATTCCAGTCTGAATGGGGATCACAGCGTGCAGAGGCGAGAGACCTTAGCTTTCTCCGCATGCTGTTCTTCTTATTTGAAACAGTCCTTCAAAGCCAATACTTGCCCATGGGGAAAAGTTGTATATCCTGAGGGCTGCTGGAAAGTTTCCCCAACAGCCTCTTGTAGTCGTTTCTCGTCAGGAAAATGGTGGGAGAGAAAGGCCTGAAGACCCCTCTCACAACAACACACCACAGTCTACCATTGAGCTCTGGCCTTTCCACTTCTCACTGGTGAACTCCCATAAGCTTTTGAAGTAACCCAGAACACAGCTTGAACTCGACTCTTCAATGAAATCCCCTATAAACATCATCAGTTACATTTTTCAGGGCATAGTCCATAAAAAGGGCTAAATCTACAATATCCCCTTGAAGGGCAGGATAATAATCTCTAATACGCTCAGGGGAAATCCAGGGCAGGGAGGGATTATGAGATCTTTCCAAGGTGACAAGGGAAGTCAAGGGGCCGATAGGGAAGGAAATGTATCTTGGCTACTGCAGTGTTTCATGGCTCTGACTGGGCAGGAATCCAGCAGAGGCTGTTAATAAACTGCAATGTGGCAGCTGGAGAACATGGGTGGGTGGGTGGGCAGGACTGCAAACCTTTATTGTTAGGATTGGATTCCTCCACTTCTTCAAACGGGTGCTGCGTGAGGAAGGCTTGAGCCGATTCCAGGACAGAGTAAACGTACGGGCCGCGAGACTTCACTTCTTCCATGAATGTCTGTAGGGGTTGGGGGAGAGAAGTGGAGGTGCTGGCCTGAGTTACAAAAACCATCACAACAGCACACGATGCACCTATTTTATTTGCACTACTCATATGCATAGAAATGTGATACCAGTGCAGAGTGGGGGAGATGAGGCAGCAGGACCCAAACCCTGCCCAAGATGGTACACTGCATTCTTTTCTTGGAAGAAAAGTGAGGTAGGATGCAAGTCACACCCTTAGAAATAAACCCCATTAAAGTGAATAGGATTTAGGGTCTAATGTGTTTAAAAGGCTAACGAAAGCTGCAAGGAGTCTTTGTTTGGAGCTACAGAAAAGGGGTCTCACTCGGGTTGCCAACCTCCTGGAATTACAACTGATCTCCAGGCCACAAAGATCAGTTTCCCTAGAAAACAGTGGCTGCTTTGGAGAGTGGACTTTATGGCATTATACCCCACTGAGGTCCCTCCCCTCCCTGGACCCAGCCTCTCCAGATTCCAGCCCCAAAATCTGCAAGAATTTCCCAACCTGCAACAGCCAACCCCAGATTTAACTCTCACTACTCCCATGCACGCACCTTTTTCAATTGAAACTGACCATGTGTACTGGTATTACTTCCAACTCAGCTGGTATTAGCCTTTTAGGACTAGCAACCACATGGAAGAGCGTTCAACCATCTCTTCCTCCCCAACAGGGGTCCTATATGAATAGGGTCTTACATGACTTCTGCTCACATCTTAAAAGACTAGGAGGATTTGCTCATGGATCTCCCAAGCTCTCAATGAGTTTGGCCCTTTTGAGTAAACATCTATATATTTGTTTATTAGATTAGTTCTTGCTTTTTGGCTGGAAACCTCATAGCAGCATACAACATTTTGTAAAATGCAATGGATTTCACTTCAAAAGAAAAAAGATGGAGAAGGGGAACCCCTTTCAATTAAAAAAAAAGCTACAGCCATAAAATAAACAGACTAATGAGAAGAGACAGGAGTTTGGAGAGAGGACACTGTGAAAAAGGGAATTGTAAAATACTTAAATCAAAAGCAAAACAATTCCTACCTCCAACCCAGAAACTCTAATCAAGCTGTGTTATACCATTGATGGATGTGACATTGATGTATCAATAGAGGAAGCCAGGGAAACGCTAGCATTTATACAGTTTCCCCCCAAACACTAGAGTGTCCCCAGCACCCCCCAGTGATGTGATAACATCACTTATGGATGCACAGGAAGTGATGTCAGCACACTCTCAGTGACGTCATGATGACATCACTGTCGGACCCCCCCCCCCACACACACACACTTGGTAAGTCATCCCACCAGTTGCCAGGCCGTCCACTTGCTATGATGGCTTCCACATGGGTTGTCCACCCCAAATTTAATGCTTTTGAGAAGCGGCCTTTTTCCTCCTTCCCCATAGCATTGAGGTGCATCCATGCACCTCTGGGGATTCCCCCAGCTTTGCTCTGGTCTTTCTCGAATCTGCTTTGCTCCCAAGTTTTGGAAAGGATCACAGTAAAGCCGGGATGGCCGCTGCATGGGTAGATGACTGACATGTGGGTATGGATAGGAAAAAATGGATTTTCTGGTCCTCGTATCAGCCATTTTCCCTGTCCCTGTCCCTGTGGCAGTCATTTCTTTCCCCCCTCTGCCACTATGGAGCTTTTTATTTTTTAAAATGTCAGCACTAGAATATCATTTGTTATACTGATATACTATTGTGACAATAGGTGTAGCAGGTTCTCAGCTTTTGTTCCTCTTCCCTTGCAAAGATATAGGGGGAAAAAACAAGGCAAGAAGTTAGAGACTTATTATTTTTAAAACGAAACCTAGGAATTCAGAGAACCTGCTACATTTACAGATACAGCAATATTCTACTGTGGATTTCTTGAAAAAAGTCACTCCAAAAGCCCTAGTGGCTCAGGAGAGGGGGTGGCTGCTGCTGGGGGACTGGAGCAGGGAAATTGTGGGGGGAAACTGCCATGCAGAAGCCCCATTGCTGCTGTACTTTATCTGCAGCCATACCAGCAATGGGGGAACCACAAAATCCTGTCCTCTCCTCTTGTAAAAGAGCATTTAAAATTAAGCACGTGAATGCCTCACTCACACACAACGTCCCAATATTCAGAGTTTACAGCTGCCCCGTTTTTTCTACCAGCTTTCTAGCAACTCTGCCTCATAGGCATAAAAACAGAGACAGCTGGTGGGGCTCTGATTCCACGGCAAGAAACCCACAGAGAAAAGGTTGGAGACAATGTCCCTCCACGGAACTGTCTAGCAGAGTTCTAGGGCCAGCACGTACTGCATGCCTCTCCTTTTCCTGCTGCACCAGGACGACGTCTCCCCGGAGCGGAAGCTGTGCTGAGAGCTCTTCATCTTTCTGGCTGAGCCAGTCAATGATCTCCTGCAAGGGGACCTGCAGCTTGCCACTGTGGTCTGAGAAGGCCTCCAGACGTGCCCTAAAAAGAGGAAGACGAGACGAAGGAAGTGAACGAGGCCCCCAAGCTGGAATGGACTCCTGACACACTCAGGGAGGATAGGTGGGCCTACAGCTATTAACTGTGACGGCTAAGGGCCAAGCTACAAGGGACACATGACACTTGAACGGCAAGTGAACAGACTCACACTGTTCACTTGCGCTCCACTTGCGCTCCACACGATCAAGTGGAGCATAAGTGGAGCGCAAGTGAACAGGGAGGAATACATGTGAGAGCCAAGCTACAAGTGACGAATTACACTTGCCTGGCAAGTGAACAGACTCACGTGTATTCCTCCCTGTTCACTTGCCGTTTACTTGCGCTCCACTTGATCACTTGTAGCTTGGCTCTGAGGGCCAAGCTACAAGTGACGAATGACACTTGAACAGCAAGTGTATTTCTCCCTGTTCACTTGCCCTCCACTCAATCCACTTGCCGTTCAAGTGTCATTCGTCACTTGTAGCTTGGCCCTCAGTCTGTTCACTTGCCATTCAAGTGTCATTCGTCACTTGTAGCTTGGCCCTAAGTGGAACGTCCACATTCAGAAGCAGTGGACCTCTGAATATCAGTTGCTGAGCAGCAAACAGCAGAGGAAGGCTATGGCTTTCATGCCCTGCTGGTGAGCTTTTCAGAAACATCTGGGGAGCCTCCGTAGCAAAGAGGATGCTGGATTATGGACCTGTGGTCTAATCCTTCAGGACTCTTCTCAAATTCTTATGAAATGCTGTTGACAGAGGGGAGGCTTTCTTGTAAAGGGAAGTGGCACAATCTCTCCTGACCTTGTGATTTTGATGCACATCGTTGGCAACAGGGAAAATTAGAGGACAGCATTTCCCTATGATGGGAAGGAAGGCTAAGATTAGCACATTTTTTCTGTCAGGGCTTTTAAGTCTTTAACACTAGCAGGGCTTTTTTTCAGCTGGAACGCAGTGGAATGGATTTCCAGCACCTCTTGAAAATGGTCACATGGCCGGTGGCCCTGCCCCCTGATCTCCAGACAGAGGGGAGTTTAGATTGCCCTCCACACCACTGGGGGGGAGAGAGAGAGAGAGAGAGAGAGAAGGTGGAGGAAAGGAGATGGAGAGGATGAGAAGGAGTCAGACTGACAACTGGATGGAGACAGCTGTTGTGGAAGGCAGCCAGGACTCTGTCAGGTTGAAGGAACCTGCGGGTGGACTGAGAGGGTGTGAGCGTGAGGTATACCCCCCTCCTTCCACTGAGCGGGGTCCCACATATTCCCTGAAGGTCCTGTAAGGCTGAAATCAGGCAGGCCGGCGTCTCACAGGGCGACGCCCATGACAGGACCTGATACTCTTTTACAAGTGATGCTGAGGCCATGTGGGGACAGGGAGGGGCCAGTAAGCACAATTCTGTGTACCTCACATTTCCCTAAACTTCCTTCAAGGAGTTCAGGGTGACATTTATCACTCTCCTTCATTTTATTCTCATAACAAACCAGGCTGAAAGTGAGAGAGAGCCACCATCCCAAGTATCCTATTCCTAGCCAACCATCCTAACCACTATATCACACTGCCTTTCCTGCTCCTTCCCCTACCAGTGTTAATTGTATGCCAACATAATGTGTGCCCAGCCCTCTTCAACTGCGAAACACAGAATTTCAACTTCTGCTTTCGCATCTGTCAGACAGGCCTCAAAACACAAAGTAAACAGGATGCTTTGCCGTGCCATCTTACCGGAGGCTGTGCGATTTCTTTTTAATCTCATTCCAACACAGATTCATCTCCAGAGGCATCTGTGGCCCAACGGCGCCGTTCGGAGGCTCCTGGCTCACACAGGCCGGCACGGGGCCATCCTGGGCTGTTTTAACCTAGGCACAAACACAAGAAGCAACACAATATTATTCAAAGAATGGGAGCAGTGCTTGGTAGCTAGGAGAAAATGAAATTGCAAGGAAGGTTATTCTGGTTCTTCTCCTCAACTCCTGGGTGGTGGTGGGTGGGTAGAGCCTGGAAGGGGGAGATGGATGGGATGGAATAAAATTTATTGGAATGTTTAAAAATAACGTATCCACGTTTCACATGACTAAAGACATTTTACTCAAGTCGTCATTTGACATTTTAGACTTTATTCTGTTTGTATGTGGCCAAGATTCCTGACAAAAAAATGTTTTCTTGATTTTAGTTATACTTTGTTTTTAGATGGTTGAACAATGGTTTTAAATCCCATAATATGAGGCTGCAACATTTTGCTGAGTTTCTGCAGTCGGGAATCTTGGCAGTAAACATCTGGCACGTTGCCTAAGTACATGCAAAAATAACAAAGCAAAATTTATTCCAGCATAAATTTTCATGAGTCAGAGTTCACTTCATCAGATACATAAGGGTATAAATCCATCGAGCCCAATTTTAAATGCACAACAGGAGGGGGGAGGGGCTTGGAACATTACAAAGAAAGGCTGGTTCAAAACGCAATCATTCCAAAGATTAATCAGTCCACTCAGCATGGGAGCAGGATGCTTCCAACTGTTGATAGATAGCCAAAATATAAAATCTAGTACAGAATGAAGTGATATAAAGCAGATACAACAGAAACATCACTGAAGTAATTACTATCTGTATGGGGTGGGAAATGCGAGATAGACCCGTAGTGAGTCAGAAATGAGAAGTCTCATTAAGACCTGACTAAGCCACAAACATTTACGGTAGAATAACTTCTGGTAGTCTTTCAGGTACCACTGGACTCTTGCTTTATTTTGCTGCTATGGACTAACACAGCCACCCATCTGGAATTTGTCACTGTATGCAAAGGCTAGATGCCTTTCAGATCAGGGTGAATAGACTTTTAAATTTATTATATTGGGGGATGATAGAATGATACCCGTAAAGCAGTTTGATTCAGTGGACAGAACTGGGGATAGAGGAGTATACCCCTTTTAATGAATCGGAAGTGAGACAGTGGACAGAACTGGGGATAGAGGAGTATACCCCTTTTAATGAATTGGAAGTGAGGCACTGGACAGAACTGGGGATAGAGGAGTATACCCCTTTTAATGAATCGGAAGTGAGGCACTGGACAGAACTAGGGATAGAGGAGTATACCCCTTTTAATGAATCGGAAGTGAGGCACTGGACAGAACTGGGGATAGAGGAGTATACCCCTTTTAATGAATTGGAAGTGAGGCACTGGACAGAACTGGGGATAGAGGAGTATACCCCTTTTAATGAATCGGAAGTGAGGCACTGGACAGAACTGGGGATAGAGGAGTATACCCCTTTTAATGAATCGGAAGTGAGACAGGCGGCACGTCTGGCTTTACTATAAGAAAACACTAGGGGGAAGCGTAGGGTAGCACTATATTGGGCTGGTAACTTCATTCTAGAACAGCTAAGGGTATTCCGTTCAGGCTTTTTTAGCACAGAGGTAGGCCGACTTAAGTTTGGTTTGGGTTTTATTTTGTTTGTTTGTACTAGAACCCCTGTGATCTTCCAAGTGTGTTTTAAATTTACAAAAGCAAGGTTGCATACTCAGGATCTTTTTGCAGTTAAGGTATTCTCGGTATTCTCATCCTGGGAATTTCTTTTGCTTAGAATTGCCCTCCTATCCACTAGTGTAGCAGTTTTTGCAATAATCCCAGAAACCAACCGGCCGGTGGGTTCTCCTGGCAACAGAATATTGCTCCACTGCAATCTTTTCAACCCCCCATTTCTGCTTTAGCAGTCGCATGTCCCTCTAAAATCCAGCAGGTACATTTTCCCCTCACGGCCTCTTCATGACAGGAAAAGCTGCACTTGTGTAATTTCTGCCTGTCACTGCAGATATTATAGGCAAAAGAGAACCATCAGGGAAAAAAAGAGTAAACCCAAATAACATGATGCTGAGGAACATTAAATGTCCCCTGACATTTAAAAGAGAAAAGGTAGATTTGTTCTATTTCAGGAGAGCAAAGGATTTGGGCAGCAAGAGCATATAAACCAAATGAGTCAATCCCCATGAGGTCTGGTGGTATGACACCATCAGCTCCCATGGGAGTTTTAAAAATACTGAACTCTGAAATACGTTTCCTTAAAATTAAAAATAAACATTTTCTAAATTAGCTGTTTTTTTAAATGTACATATTATTTTGCCTACCTATCATTACACTACAAAAATGCTGAATTTCACAATTGAGCAAAGTTGTGGGATAAAGTTCCCAAGCAGACAGTTTGTATTCTATTGTGCTTAGGTTTAAATTCTCAAATAAATACACTTTTTTATATTGCATAACAAATAAAACTCTGCAGGCATACAAGTTCCACATTTAAAAATATGCAGACTGCTAAACCAAAAAATATCATTAATCAGACTTCAGCAGGAAATTAATGACGGTTACAACCATCCAATTTACAGTCCACTGCAGGGGCATTCAAAACATTTTGAAGTAACAGTACCACAGTATCATGTTAGAAAACTCAACCAAAAGGTCAAGCTTTCAAACGCCAGAAAAGCATCAGTATTAAGTCTGTTGGAGCAAAAACAAAAAGGAGTCTTGAGGCATCTTAATGACTAACAGAATAATTGTGGCAGAAGTTTTGTGGATTAGAGTCCGCTTCATTAAATGAAGGAAGTGTGTGTGTGTGAGTGTGTGTTTGGTTTGGGGAGAGAGAGATTTGTGGAGAAAGTTTACCAATAGGATGTCAAAAGGCCACAATGACAGAGGTACAGACTGTATCTCTAATTTTCCTTTGAGATTCATTCTCTTTATACATTGATTTTTAATTTCTTGGCTTAGATTTTATTCATTTATTGCATTCATGCTTTCAAAACCAAGTTTGATTATTGTTGTAACTCAGCAAAACTGTATTTTATATACATTTCATTTCATACTTTATGTCCATCTGATTTCTATACACATTTTGCCAACCCACTCTTCTACTGACAGTTACGTCAATATTACTTCCCCATTCCCAGGAATGGGAAGTGCCATCTTGGAAAATATAAAGCAATTCTGATGAAGGGAGGGTCTCTGGACATATGCAGAGGGCATTTCCCTCATCACACATGGCTTCCAACAGATCTGTAAATATGAGAAATACAAGAGGAAGGTCTTCCAGTAGGAAGAATGGGACTTCTAGGGAGGTCTGGGCTTTGGGTAGGGCTGCCAGGTTTCCTGAGGTTCCTACTCTGAGATGCATCAGAATACTATGGGGTCTGGGAAGGAAAGGATGGAGCTAAGCAGTGCAGGTGAGCCTGATCTCTTCAGATCTCAGAAGCTAATCAGGGTCAGGCTCGGTTAGTAATTGGATGAGAGATCTCCAATGAAGACTAGACTTGCAGAGGCAGGCAATGGCAAACCACCTTTGTTAGTCTCTTGCCATGAAAACCCTGCCATAAGGCAGCTATGAGTTAAGGGCACTCTCCACCAAACAGTGCGCTGCAGGGCATCAATGTACATCTATTGGGTTAAGGGGCAGAGTGTTGCAGTGCCTGGTGGGTGGGGAAAAGGCGATGGGGCAAGAGAGCAAAAGTTCAACCCATGTAGGACCACAAACTGATGATTTTATATACCCTCATTAACTTGGGGATGGCTCCTTCAGTTTGACTCAAGAAAATCACCATTTTATAGTTCAAATCGGAAAAAATAAATGCAATCAATGGACAAAATTACCAAGAACATGCATTACCTCATATTACACAGCTCACAATAACTTTCATCAGTAAAACACCACACTACTTCACAGATTAAACACTTGCTTCCATCTGAGACTCAGGAAACACCATGAAAGGAAATGACGTCAGAAGACTGTTGGTGATGAGAATTATGGGTATCAATATGCAAACCAAGCCCCTCTATAGTGACACTTGCGCACAACCAAAGAGTTTCAGTATAGACAAACTCTGCACTCTTTGCGCAAAACGTACACAAATACACAAATTGGTCACCGCCATCGGGGGTAGCAACAAGACTGACCAATCACCGTGCTAGATTCCATCTACCAGAGCTCCAAGTGGCTTAGAGAAGATTTGTTTGTATTTGTCTGCACCCTAATGATCACCGATTATGTCAGCGACCTTGGTGGCGTGTTCGATGCTCAAAATGTTCCATTTTTTGTAAGACGAACAGCGCTCCTAGTGAGTTTAAATATAACTCAACATCATTGTTGCCAACATACGCTACATAAAACTTACAAATCACATAAATATCCATAATACGTTTGGAGTTGGTTTAGTGGGAATTCCAGCATTTAAGAATTTTTATTTTCTCCCATTAGATTCACAAAATGTTTAGGGGTATGCGTATCCCTGCATACCCCCAGAAAAAAAGCACTGGTTGTGTATATTCCCTAGCTTTTGGCCTTCTTCAGTTAAGTAACTTTGGATCAGCCTGTGAGGTCTGGCTACACTCTTATTTAAAAAAATAGACACTTTCATTCTAACATACTTGCACAAATTCTTGGCCTGCTTGATACATTAAAAACCAGCAGGACTGGCCTCTCTACTGCTTTATAAGAATTCCATTGTAGCTGCTATCCATCTGAACAATTTGCCTTCACAACACTCCACAGTTCCATAAACGTTGCATAGCATAGCTACACAATTCTTTCCTTTCCTTTGCCCTGCTTGGAGGTAGGCAGTGCTAAAACAATCCAACAGGAAAGATGCAAAGCCAGTAAAGCACAATTACAGTTTAATAAATCCTTTCCAATGTGTTTCGGCTGTCTCCATCAGGGAAATTTATTCAGCGCTTAGCTAGACACAAAATGGCATCTCCTTCCAATATACAATGTTTGAACACTCGGCTGCTTTGTGTAAGGTATATTGCAAGCAGAAGCCATTCTGCAATGCATCTGGCTAACAGCTGAATAAGTTGTCGTGATGAAGACAGTTGAAACATGTTGGAAAGAATTTAGCAAATTATAATTGTATTTTATCTTCCTGGCCTCTTCCCTGCTGTTGGTGCAGCTTCCACCCCCCTTTTGGTTTAAATGCATAAACACACACATGGAAATTCTTTCACCGTCATCCAAAATTCACCCTTATTTTCACACATCCAAAATATAATCCTCAGGTTTTATGCAGCACTGGCATAGTCTGAGCTGATTTCCTGCTGTGCGAATTTACTCAATGTAAGTTTCCAGTGGGTACAGGGGTGGCGCCACGGTTTCTGGCACCTGTGGCCGGGGGGGCACATGTGCGCGCGCACCACACTGCTTGATGATGTCACGTGTGACATCACACAGCGTGCACTGCGAGCCGGCCCCATTGCTGCGGCAGGCGGCTGGGACCGCGCATGGGTGGCCTCCCAGCTCTCCCGCTTGGTTGCCCTGCACCGCCCCAGACATCTGCTGTGCCTGGCCCATGGGTGCTGCGCCCGGCTGGGGGCGTGTGCTGGCGGCAGTGGCAGCACGGGGTGGGAGGGCTGGGAGGCTGTAGCACCTGCAGCTTCCCATCCCTCCCGCTCAGCCCCCAGTGCTTCCTCCGGTACCCCCTCCGGCTCCCCAGCGCCTGCGGCAACCGCCTACCTTGCCTCAATGGGCACACTGGCCCTGAGTGGGCAACCATGTTGATCTGCAGTAGATGAACAGAGTTTGACTTCAGTAGCACCTTGAAAACCCTTGTTGGTCTTTAAGGTGCTGCTGGACTCAAACCTTGCTCATTTACTAAAAGTAAGGTAGCATGATGAGTAGGTAGTTTGTTCTGAAAAAAATTCAAAAGGAATTTCATCATCTTGTGTCCTGCATTTATCCAATTCGCCAAGCACAAAATGAGCATGGGGTAGGGTGGGGCACTTGTTGTGGCGTGATACAGAGCCAGGGATTGTTTCAGTCCCACCACAGGTTTTTTGTTGCTGTATGCATGCACTAGAGCTGCCCTGGATTTTCAACACTTCTGGCATCCCAGGATGGAAACCTCTGAATACGTGCAGAGTGCTTTTCCCTGACTGGATCTTTTTAAATAAATAACAATATGAAGGGCAAAGTGCCGTTGAGTGTGGTGCCTTGCCTACAGGACCGGAAGCAACTTTTCAGAAATCCATTCAAAGACAGAGCTCCTCCAGATGTGTCTAAAAGCATGGATGCCACAGACTCCTTCTAAAAGCCAATTTGTATAAATAACGAGACCATTTTTTCCCCTACCCTGCTGGTTTTCCTGGTTTTAGAGTCTCCTGTTCTGGAAACTGGCCAGGAGAAGGATATTCTGACTAGTCACTGGCCGTTTCCACACACTTTGAATAATGCACTTTCAATGCATTTTAGCAATCTTTTGGAAGCTGATTTTTTGTTTCACAAACGAAAGCCCAGTTCCAAATGATCGCTAAGGAGCATTGAAAGTGCGTTATCCAATGTGTGTGGAAGCATCTGGCTGGTTGGCTAATGGCAATCCCAATGCTACCTTGCACACACAACATTCCAGATTCGAAAGCCCAATAGTTCTAAATATCAA
This sequence comes from Eublepharis macularius, assembly GCF_028583425.1. Lineage (NCBI taxonomy): Eukaryota > Metazoa > Chordata > Lepidosauria > Squamata > Eublepharidae > Eublepharis > Eublepharis macularius. The sequence goes on from NC_072802.1 coordinate 23,702,060, forward strand.
TACTCAGAGGATATGCAGAGGAGCGCTCCTGCCCTTACGCTCTCCTTTTTGGCTGCAAGGAGGTATCTGGCTGGCGGCTGCGAGGAAGAGGATTCTGCATGAGATAGACTTTGTTCTTATTTTTTTTAAATTGTAATGTTTCTTTTTATTGTATCAAAATAAATACAAGTTATTTACAGCATTCCAAAGGAAGCAAAGAAGAAAAAAAGTGTTTGAAGGTATACATTACAAGTCATTATTAATACAAGATATAAAGAGAGAGAGGAGAAGGCGAGTAAACAGAATAGTATAGTATTTTTTTTCTTCCCCCCCTTTCTCCCCTTTTTATTTTGAAATATTAAAGACCAATAGATTGTGAAGTAAGCTTATAACTCAGTAGACCAACATTCAACCTGAAGTACCCAAAAACAGAAAATAAAGTAGTTACACAATAGAGTACTAATAGTTTTGATATAAGTCTTTATCTAATACCAACATATACAAATTTCAAAATCCAATATTTACAGGGGATAGGATAAACTTATTTAAGTGGACATCCATATTTTATAATCAGAACGATTTGGTATAACGTTATTGGTTCTAAAATAAGCAACAACTGGATCCCAATAAGTTTGCATATGGTTGAATTTAGAAAGTACAGAATCTCTCATAAAAAAACAATTTTGAGTAATTTGAGACATAATATAACTTTCCCAAATCCTATCACACCATGTTTCAAGTGTCAGTTTTGCGGAGTCTTCCTAACAAGAAGCAATAGTCTGCCTGGCTGCAGCTACCAACAAAGAGATAAAGCTTCTCTTGCAGACTCTGTTCTGATTCAGCAAGTCTGTCCTCTGCTTCATGATAGCTAAATGGAACCTCCATGTACAGAGGCAATGTACCTCAGAAAGCCAGATGTAGTGGACATATAGAGCCAGTTTGGTGTAGTGGTTAAGAGCGCAGGACTCTAATCTGGAGAACCGGGTTTGTTTGATTCCCCATTCCTCCACTTGAAGCCAGCTGGGTGACCTTGGGCAAGTCACAGCTCTCTCAGAGCTCTCTCAGCCCCACCCACCTCCAGGGTGTTTTGTTGTGGGGATAATAATAACATACTTTGTAAACCACTCTGAGTGTGTGTTAAGTCATCCTGAAGGGCGATATACAAATTGAAAGATCATCATCATCATCATCATCATCATCATCATCATCATCGGGTAGTGATTTATATCATGTCCTGCTTTGGAGCTTCCAAGAGGTCTGGCTGCATAATGTGGGACACGGAGTGCCAGACTACATGACCTTGATTTGAACTAGCAAGGCAGTTATGTTCCCACATGTGTGCACAAACACATACAAACTGCAGCTCCCACTTGTTGCAACGCAGCGCCGATGCTTTCACTAAAGAACAACCCCACTGCAAGTCTATTTATTCTGAGCAGAGTTTCCCACTCCAAGTAATTAGCTGTTAGTTTTCCAAACCGAAATCGCGTTTACTGCTTCCATTAGCAACGATCAACCCCAAGGGTCTGAGGAATGGCACAGACAAGCATCTTAAGGATCGTAATGGAAGGAGCAGCCCAAGGGAGGGAACGGAAGGGCAAAATCTACTCAGCAACAACCGCATGCAGTGTGTGCAAAGAAGCAGAAGGAGACTTCAGAAGCAGCAACACAATTTGGGGGAAACATCTCCCATCAGAGGCCGTTCCCACACGGCTTACCTGAACCCAGAACGCTGCGCAGCATGCCGAAAAGAACGCGGAAGATCGCATTTTCTTGCGCGAGTTTTGCGTGATGTTGCGCAACATCGTGCAAAACTCGCAAGAGAAAACGCGATCTTCCGCTTTTTTTTCGGCATGCTGCGCAGCGTTCCGGGTTCAGGTAAGCCGTGTGGGAACGGCCACAGATATACTTGCAAAATGTGTGCTCTCCTAATTTGAAATGGTTAAATATGTCATGAGATGGAAGACTTAGGGGAACAATAAGACACAAAACTAATGCATTCGTCCAAGAAACCTTAAAATTAGGGGTTCTTTACATTTTTATTTTCACTCCAAATAGAATCTCAACAATCTATCACATTTTGATCCCGTCCTTGGCATACAGGGTTTTTCCTTCCTTTTCTCCTCTTAACAACCCTATGAAGTAGGTGAGGTTAAGAGAGAGAGACTGGCCTAAAGTCATCCAGTGAGCCTCATGGATGAGCGGGGATTTGAACTCAAGCCTCCTCAATCTTAGTTCACACGACACTGAAATTTGCAATCTTATTCAAATCTGAAAAGTTTCACCAGATTCTGAATGGGCACACAGATTCATTCTTGCCCTTGGCATCACATTACAAGTGGGGCAGAAACACAGTTTCCATCTATCTACCCAGAAGGAAAGGGGTTAGACGAGAAACATGGCATGCCCGTGACTCCGAAGACAGACTCTCCTTTGACAGCTTCCTGATCGGCCACGACATCAAAAGCAAGACAGATAAAACCAAGCAGTGCAAAGGAAACTTACAAGGATGAGCCTCATAAATTCATAAATCATTCACACCACAGCGGCTGCATCTCACCCACCACTCCTTTGGAGAGAAGAGCTGGTACTCTTTCATGCGCCAGTTCTCACAACGCACAAAGTAGGTGAGCTCTGCTCCGCCAGCTGGGACCGATGTTCAAAAAGTGTTCACTCCACGCTTGGGAGGAACATGCTCAGGCAATCAGGACCGAAGGATCGTTGAAGGTTTGCAACACGGCGATAACAAAAGCATTCCCCACAGGATGCAAAACCCACTTTCACGTATGGCTGAGAGGACACATCGAATGTGCAGCCTCGCATGAGGCATTTATAACTCACCAAGACACCGTTGCTGTTTGCCGGCCAGCTGCGAAACGCACCTCCCTCCTTCCACGGCACCAGATCTTCTTGGGGAGCACCAGCGTTTCCACCTCAGCGTAAGAACTCCAACTGCAGGCTGCCTCAGGGACGGGAGGCTGGTTTGATCCATCCCCCTCCCTGACTCCCACTCCACCCAGAGATCAGACCCATGTGAACTGCTTTTATTTTTAGATCCATGTGTGTGCACCACTATTCCTTCTTTCGCCTCACCTGGGTAAAGACGGGGATCTCCCGCAGGGCATGTCAGCAGCTTGGCGGGAAGGCGTGTGGCTCGCCACCCTGCCCCAAGCCATCAGCACCACAGAAACAGCAGGCAAAGGTCAGAGAAAAGCGGGTGGGAAAGGAGCTGCTGCTCGCTGCCCTCTTGGTTGACCCCCCAGGAATCTGCAGGGGCTGGCGGCGGCAGCAGCAACCCTGGAGGCCCTGAATTGTTGCTTTGTCCATCTGGAATTCCGCCCCCCCCCCAAGCTGCTTGATTCTTTGTTTTTGGGGAGGGGACTGCCTGTGCAAGAGGGGGCTGAAGGTCATGGGCCCTACACCTCCAGTAGTGTTGTGAGAGTCATACTTAGCTGTATGATACTCCCTGGGTGGAGAAGCAAGGATATGGCTGTCATTACACAAAAGGTCAGGCTCAGGCCTAAAGTCAGAGGACTGATCAAATGTAAATAAAAAAACGTAAGAATGCCTTGCTGGATCATAGCCAGCATTCCATTTCCAGCAGTGGCCAGCCACATACTCAGAAACAACAGCGCCACTCCTTGCATTAGGTGCACAATAGAGGAGGCGGGACACCCACTGCTCCATCACGAGAACTGAACAGCTGCCCAGAAATCACCCAACCAAGCCTCTCAGGCCCAAAATATACAGGGAAAAGGAGACACGATTTCATTCTCGGATCTCCCTGCTTTGGGGGGGCGAGAGCTGATTTTCAACAGAACATCAGTGCTAGGGGTGCGTAACCCCTTTGCACAGTTCCCTAATCCAAATCCCCTCCAACCGGCCCCTGCAGGGCCAGGGGATAAATGGCAGGTGACTGTATTTTTTCTGTTGTGGGTTTAATAACAACACCAGCAAAGTGATTGATGTCAGAGAAACAACATAGGGGGGAAAGGGCTAAATGTTCTCAAATGTTTTAAGAATTCTTAAAATTGGAGCCCTCCACCCAACTGCTTTTAGGAACTGTGTGGAAAGGAGAGAGGGAAGTGCCTCCAGCATGACCGCTGGTGTGGCTTAGGAGTTAGAGGGCTGGACGGGGGCCTGGGATGACTGGGTTCAAATCCCCACTCTGCCATGGGAGCTCACTAGGTGCCCCCCCCCAGGCCTGTCACAAAGCTACCTCTCAGATCATAAGGTTGCCAGCATGAGTTTGCAGCCGGGGAGAGATTGAAGAGTAGGGTTGTTGATGACGTAGTCACATCACTGACTGTACAATGAAATGACTTCCAGTCATATCAACCAGCGGCACTGTAGCATTCAACCAAAATTATGTTCATCAAATGCTAGAGTGTTGCTGGCAATGGGATAACATCATTTCTGGTCATGCTGGAAGTGATATCACCCCACCCACTATGCCAATCACCCCCAGAAAGTGCTTCTGTTCCATCCCACCCCCAATCTGAGATTTATTTATTTATTATTTATTTATGTCATTTATAGTCAGCCTTTCTCACTGAGAATCAAGGCGGATTACATAGTGTGAGATTAGTACAATCAGTATCAAGGGCATTTCCATAAACAATGTCATAGGATTTTACAAAGACATAGAATTAGCAAGGATCCAATACAGAGCTGAAGAATTGCTGAACCAGAATATAATCAGTTCTAGGACTGACATTAGATAACATGAAGCACAGGTAGTATATAGGAGTACATATTCAAAGCAATAGATAATATGCAAGGCAACATAGAGCCAAGCTATAAGTGATGCCTGACACCGGTTGGACACTTGTCAGCTTCCCTCAAGTTCTGATGGGAAATGTAGGCATCCTGGTCTTTCAGCTTGGATCTCCATTTAATTGAAGTTTACAGAACCCCCCCCACACACACACCCAGCGGAGGGTAAGGGGGGCGCCCAGCAAGAGCCCAATGCCTGCACTCCCCTCCCGACCACATGTTCTCCCTCCCATAAACTGCCGCTCTGTAAACTCATTAGCGAAGAATTCGCTAACTCATTAGCGAAGAATCTGAGATCCCCTCCCTACAATACTTCCCTCCTTTTCACAATCACAAATAAAAATTAGACTACTTTTTCTATGGTTTAAATTCTATTTGGAAGACTGAAGAACATTTATTTATTTATTTATTTATTTATTTATTTATTTACTATGTCGTTTATAGTCCACCTTTCTCACTGAGACTCAAGGCGGTTTACATAGCATGAGATTAATACAATCAGTGGCAAGGACAAGGGCAGGCATTTCCATACAGAGTCAAGAACATTTCCATAAACAATGTCATAAGGTAAATGAATACAAGTTTACAAAGACATAGTATTAGCAAGGATCCAATACGGGGTTGAAGAATTGCTGAAACAGAACATAATCAATTCTAGGACTGACATTAAACAACATGAAGCACAGGTAGTACATAGAAATACATATTTAAAGCAACAGATAATATGTAAGGCAACATAATGGTGAAGTCTATGGTTCCTATCCTAACCCATTAGCGAAACATCTGGGAACCCTTTCCTACAATACCACCCTCCTAGCTGAGAAAAAAGCCTTTTTGAATAATTTGGTTTTGCATCGTTTGTGGAAAGCCAGGAGAGTGGGGGGGGGTCTCCTGACCTCCTCTGGCAGGCCATTCCACAGGGTAGGGGCCACCACAGAGAAAGCCTGTGTGCGGGCTGCTGTTGATTTTGGCCATGTGCAGGCTGGCACTGGCAAGTAACCCTGTTCAGATGAGCAAAGCTGCCACGGAGGGACATAGGGAGGGAGGCGGTCCTGTAGGAATGCTGGGCCAAGGCTGTGAAGAGCTTTGTATATAATAACCAATACCTTGAATTGAGCACAGTAATTAATAGGTAGCCAATGGAGTGACTGTAGGATGGGAGTGATGTTCATGCTCCTGCTGACAGTTGAACTGCAGCATTTTGCACCAATTGGAGCCTCCTAGTTAACTTAGATGGGAGACCTATATATAGTGCATTACAATAGTCAAGTTTTGATGTTACCATAGCATGGATCCAGATGGCCAGGTCGGCCGTGTCGAGGTAAGAAGCCATCTTCCAGGCTAGAGTAAGATTGTAGTAACCATTTTTTGCGGCTGCCATAACTTGTTTTTCTAGAAGAAGTGCTGGATCCAGTATAACCCCAAGGCTCTTAACTGGGCCTGCAAGGTTCAGACTAACTCCATCAAAAGTGGGGAGTACAATGTCTTTCAAGATCTCTGCCTTCCCAACAAGCATCACTTCAGTCTTGTCTGGGTTCAATTTCAATTTGTTATTTTTCAGCCATTTCACCATGGCTGTCAGGCAGCAATCTAAGATTTCTACTGCATCCTGTGGGGACCAGGATAGCGAGATATAGAGTTGGCCGTCATCTGCATGTTGATGACATCCCACTCCACAGTTGGCGAATGAGTTCTCCTAAAGATTTTATGTAGAGGTTGAATAACATGGGAGATAAATTTATTTATTTATTTCATGCTTTCCTCCCACAATGGGGAGCCAAAGCAGCTCACATCATTCTCCCCTCCTCCAATTTGTTTTCATAATAATAATCCTGTGAGGCAGAGTGACTGGTCCAAGGTCATCCAGCGCACTTCCATGGGAATTTGAACCTGGGTCTCAGCCTGTGCTTGGACATCACAATTGAAGATCTGCTGCAGTAGATACCCCAAGAGCCAAAGAGGATGTGATCGGATAAGGGGGACCTACCTATATTTATTCATGTGACTGCCCATTCACATGAAAAGCCGGGCACATGGAAATATGCTTCTCAAATGCTTCGCTAATCAGTTAGGGACCATAGACTTCACCACTATGTTTCCTTGCACATTATCTGTTGCTCGAATATGTACTCTTATACTACCTGTACTTCCTGTTTATCTAATGCCAGTCCTAGAATTGATTATGTTCTGTTTCAGCAATTCTTCAACTCTCTATGGGATCCTTGCTAATGCTACATCTTTGTAAAATCCTATGACATTGTGGAAATGTCCTCAACACTGTATGGAAAAGTCCTTGATACTGATTGTACTAATCTCACACTATGTAATCCGCTGTGAGTCTCAGGGCCAAGCTACACATGACGAATGAAAGTTCTTTATCAAGGAATTCATAATGGGAATAACTGTATTCCTAACATAAATTATTATTATCTGGCAGTCAAATGATTAGATGGTTTATTCCTGAAAACAACTTAAAAACTATGGTAACTTTACTTAAGAAAAACGCTCTGACCTTTAAAAAACCTAAATTGAGATGTGATTTCAATGGGCTTAGACTGGAGTAACTCTTCTTAGGACTGCACTATTTGATAGTATTAATCCTTGTTCATTAGTCTGGAAAAAGTTGCATTCTTTATTAAGTCCAAGTTTCTCTCCATTAAGGTCAATATTTTATAATGAGGAAATGTCAGAGCCAAGAGTAATGGGCAACGTACATCAGTGGAAAGAAATGAACTTAATTACATTTGAGAGCTTATTCAATACAGACAGTTTGTTATCTTATGAATAGATTACTAATGACAAAGTGGTGAGGGGGCAAAATTGTTTGAATTTCTTCAAATCAGGCACAGTGTAATGATACTCTAGAAAAATATAAGGATTTATTGTCGAAGGCTTTCACGGCCGGAGACCGATGGTTGTTGTGGATTTTCCGGGCTGTATAGCCATGGTCTTGGCATTGTAGTTCCTGACGTTTTGCCAGCAGCTGTGGCTGGCATCTTCAGAGGTGTAGCACCAAAGAGATCTCTTTCTTTTGGTGCTACAACTGCTGGCAAAACGTCAGGAACTACAATGCCAAGACCACGGCTATACAGCCCAGAAAATCCACAACAACCAATATAAGGATCGTTGTAATAAAATACAATTTGAAAAAAAATTGCACATTGACTTTTACCAGGGAATATCTCTAGTATGTATGAGTTAATCTTGAGTCAAGTTTCTATTTCTAAATAATATCAGCAACAACAATAACAATGCTAAATTGTGTAGAAAAACCTTGACCTGGTTGGCCTAGGCTAGCCCATTCTCATCAGCTCTCAGAAGCTAAACAGGGTCAGCCTTGCTTAAAACTTGAATAGGAGATCACTAAGGAATTATAGGGTTATTATGGAAAGGCAGGCAACAGCATACCATCTTTATTTCTTTTTTGCCTTGAAAACGCTAAGGGATTGCCATAAATCAGCTGTAACTTGATAGCACTTAACATACAAAGTGAGAGAAAGTATTGGGAGAGGAAATATTGCTAGGGATATGATCACAGGTATGTGAATCAGTACACAAATTAATTGCAACAGAAAGCAAAGAAAATTTCTTCAAGATTGTATTGGGATAGTATTTAACCCTATATAAATTATCCTGCATTTTATAAGATTCCCATTGACATTTGTTAGTGGTGTCAAGATACAGAAATTCTGGCCTCCAGTATTATTATTCTTATTATTTATTTATTAAATTTATAGTCCGCCCTCCCCGCGCACGGGCTCAGGGCAGATTACAACATACAGATAAAAACACATTAATAAAACAGTACATCGAATAATAGTAAAAGCCAGATTTAGCAGCATAAAAACAAACTCTGCACCATGTTCCTAATATCCCAGGATGGGATTCACTCCACCTTTCCCTGCCAACCATAAGGGGAAGAGAGGGGTGAAGACGCGAGTTGGGGCAGATGACTCATATAGCCCCCCACTAATAGGAGACTGGCAGGGAGGCCCATACATGAAATCCTTGGGTATGAGATTCCACAAGATCCAAAAACAATTTATTATGTTATCTTAAAGATGAGGTATTAGAAATTGATCCAGAATTGGTGTTAAACCTGTTAATTACTGTATGAATGTGTATCGCATCTAGAGGAAACAGATAGATATACCTACAGTTTCTGAGTGGCTATATAGAGTATGGAAGGCATCTTACTTGACAAAACCAATATACTAAAAATGGTCTTTATATAGTAGTATTTTATTTGTAGACAATTTTTCAAATAATGGACTTGCTTTATACGGTTTTGGAATGACAAGCTCAAGAATGATAACCAGCCTTATTTTTTTAAATTATTATATTTTTTGTTATATGTAATTTTCTGTTATTTATAAAACTTGACATTTTTGAATAAAGCATCTATAAAAATATTATTATTATCTAGCTGTTTGTTAATACTGATCATATGCTCCCAGCTGATAACCACAGATGGTGTGACTGATTGATTATAATAGATTCTACATCAGTGACAAAGAAGTCCTCAACATTGTTTTTTCAAGATAGATTAATCACATTCATTTGATCTTTATGACAACACTTCAAATACTTGGATTGTCAAAATGTAATATTGCAAATCCTTTATCCCGCAAATAATGCTGTAAAAGCTTTATGTACATTATTATACCTTGTACTTGGTTTCTCTTTTTTAAAACGTCTGATAACAGCTCAGATTACTCTACCAGCTTTGTTTTGATTAAATAATATACTTAAGAAAGAAGAGTATAATTCTGTTTAGAAATGCACAGTCATGTAATGAATTCATATAATATCACATTAAAAAACTCTGGGGCAGTTTCCACCAGCAAAATAGATAACCAATAAATTCGCCATAAAATCCAAATCTACACTGCGAACAATATAATGATGGTAGGCGGGGTGGGGAGTAGAGATGGGGACGAACCGAAATATGAACCAAAATTCAGCACAAGCCGGGTCAGTTCGTGGTTCGCAAACTGGCGGTTCATCAGACCCCATTTCTGACAAACTGCCACGAACTTTAAACAGCTTCATTTGGTTCATTTTTTGGTTCGTCACTACAGACAGCCTGGGGCCGATCAATCAGCTTCCTAGGCAACAGGGGATGGACTTCCTGCAGATCTTCTGTTAACCCGGAAATGACCTTCTGCTGGCCCAGAAGTGACCTTCTGCTGGCTTAGAAGTGATGATTTTATGACCTGGATGTGACGTTTCACGAACTAAATGAACCGGTTCACAAACCAGGATGGGTTCGTGAAAGTTCGTGGTTCATGGAATTTATTTATTTATTTATTTTCGTGAAGGGCGAAGGGCAAAGGGCGGCGAACTGCAAACCGCATGGTTCGTTTTCCCCCCGGTTCATGCCCATCTCTAGCGGGGAGAGCAGCAAATCAGTCAAAACCCTTAACAACTACAAGAAACAGATAAAACTCATAAGCAAATTGAGTTGCAGCAGCAAATGCATAAATTCAGCAAGCTGAACAAAATGAAATGTTTACAGCTAACCATCCTCCAAAAGCCCAGATAACTGGAAAGACTTTGGATTTGACAGTGGGTTGAAGATTATGGGGAGGGCATTCCATTAGCAAGTTGCCACAATGGAAAAGGTCTTGTCTTTAGTAGGCTACCCACCTCCCCTCTGAATTTGGGGTGCATAAATACGGCTACCAACCTCCGAGGGGGCCTAGAGTTCTCCTAGAATTACAACTGAACTCCATACTACAGAGATCAGTTCCCTTGGAGGAAATGGCTGCTTCAGAGGGTGGACTCAATGGTATTAAACCCCACCGAGCTCCTCCCCTCCCCAAACTATCCCTCCAGGGATGGCCCCCAAATCTCCAGGAATTACCCAAGCTGGTGTTGGCAACATTACACAAAGAGCAGCACTAAAGATGCAGACTATAATTGTTGGGCAGGCTTGAATGGGAGCAGATGGTCCTTTAAGTACACTTGTCCCTCCCAGACTGTTTAGGGCTTTAACAGTAAAAAGCAGCCCTTTGTAATTATTCGGGAAACAAACTGGCAGCCAGTGAAATGTCTGAGCACTGACAAGATATGCTGCAACATTATGAACAAATTAAAGGTCTATCTACAAATGCCTCACATGGAACAAGATGCACTAACCTAACCTGCAGGTACCCAATACACAGCTGACTAGGGGCCAAGCTACAAGTGACGAATGACACTTGAATGGCAAGTGTATTTCTCCCTGTTCACTTGCGCTCCACTCGATCCACTTGCCGTTCAAGTGTCATTCGACACTTGTAGCTTGGCCCTAGTATACTTTGACTGGCAACTGCTCACCAAGGGTTCAGGCAGACAAAAATCTTGTTCAACAGCTGCTACCTGAGATGTTTTGTAACTGGACAGACTCACAAACACACAGGAGTACAAACAAAAGAAGGCAGAAGGAGGTACACGAAGATGCTACCAAAAAATGATGCCAGAATTACATTTCATGCATCTAATGAAGTGGGCTCTGGCTTGCAAAAGCAAACACCACAATCATTTTGATAACCTTTAAGATTCCACATGTAGGATTGGCAGATGTCCAGTTTTGTCACAGACAGTCCAGAGAGCTCAAGGGTTAAAACAGAAAGGAAGTGAGAAAATAAAGAAGCAAAACAAGAAATCTAACCTTAGGGTTTGGCTGCGGAGGGTGAGCTGATGGAAGGCAAACTGTAGCTGGTATTAGCATTTCTCTCGTTCCCCAACTGGGAGGAAGAGAAGATGAAGCTCCCTCTTCTCAAGGAACATCGTAGCCAATCCCCCTCTCTGAAACAGGGTGGCCAGCTCCGAGTAGGGAAATTCCCGGAGATTTGGGGGGTAAAGCTTGGAGAAGGCAGGGTTTGGGGAGGGAAAGGACCTCAACATGATATAATTCCATAGAGTCTACCTTCTAAAGTAGCAATTTTTCTCAGGGGAACTGATCTCTGTGGCCTGGAGATCAGTTATAATTCCAGGAGATCTCCAGCCACCACCTGGAGGCTGGCAATGCTACTCTGAAAGGGGCAGGCACAGTTTTATTGTCCATGTGTTGAGGAGGCCTGGTTTTCTGACTTCCCTATGCTGCCAAGTGGACAGTTAACTTTTGCTCATTCATGTTGTGTGTCTGTTTTTCCTTTCCCCTTCTCACTTGGAGTGTTGTGTCGCCTTCCCTGCCTCACCCTCTCTCTCCAATCTAGTGGCCTCTTCTAGCTACCATCTGGGAAAAGGCAAGAGTTTCTCCCTTTCTCTCTCTCTCAGGGCCAAGCTACAAGTGACGAATGACACTTGAACGGCAAGTGGATTGAGTGGAGCGCAAGTGAACAGGGAGAAATACACTTGCCATTCAAGTGTCATTCGTCACTTGTAGCTTCACCCTCAGTGGGAGGCAGCTGCAAAAAAGAACTGGGGTGAGGGGGACATTATAAGAAAGTACTAGAAGCAGGCATGATAAGGAACTTAAATTCCCATTGTGTCCTATAATGGTCAGCACAACCATAGCAACATTCCTGGCTGACCAGATGATGGGTGTGGGGGCGAGTTTTCACATCTTCAAAATCTGTGCAGCAGTTCCCAAAATAACTTTAGAGGGCATTTTTGCCCCAAGAACTATTCTTGTTTTCCCCATTCCACCCCTTGTCTTCCTCCCTCCTTGGCAATCCACAGCAGCAGCTTCCCCCCCTGAAGAAATAACTCCAGAGGCAACGAGGATTGGGGGGGGGGTCACTTTGACATGTGTCTTAATGGTGTTAAATATTTGCTTATACCTCAGTTTGTTCCCTAATAGGGATCCAAAGTGGCTTATAACATTCTCCCCTTATCCTCAATCCCACGAGGTAGGTCAAGATCAGTGAGTTGGGTGGGAAGTCTCTGATCGCTCCTGTTGGAGCTTACAACAAAACAGCAATGTGCCAGTGTGGTATAGTGGTTAGAGTACATGACTAGATCTGGGAGACTCGGGTTCAAATCCCTGCTCACTGGGTGATTTGGGGCCAGCCACTCCTGGCATAGTTTACACCTTTGCCTCATTTCTGACGTGCGGGATACACAGCACAGAGAAGCACTGCAGTTGAAGCAGTGTAGCAGCAGTGATAGACTAAGGGCCAAGCTACAAGTGATGAATGACACTTGAATGGCAAGTGTATTTGTCCCTGTTCACTTGCCCTCCACTCAATCCACTTGCCGTTCAAGTGTCATTCGTCACTTGTAGCTTGGCCCTAAGAAAGAACCTGTATTTTTGAAGCCTCTGCCAGGCAGGTTTGAAATGCCAGCTTTCTCTATGCAATTCACTTTTAAAAGCTCTCTCTGGAAACGAAGAGCCCCTGGCAGCACCAAGCGCTGTGACTAAGAGACACCCCGCAGTTAGCAGTGCCAATTCTGGAAGAAGGGGAACAGGAAATGTTTAGCAAGCTTGGATGCTTAATGCAACTAGGGTCATAGCCAGCATGGGGCTGGTGGGTGCTGCGCTCCACCTGGAATGCCAATCTGCCACTCCTAAAAACTTATTTTTAAAAAGTGTAACATAGCATCTTGAATTTAAGAAACAAGGGTTTCGTTTTAGAATAAAATTATTTTCTTGTCTTAAAAAAAACCCCAGCAGCAGCTGGTGCCTCTCTCAAAGCAATCCTGGGCCGTTTCCACACGGTCTAGATATAGCGAGAAACTCCCGCATACTTTCGCTCCAAAACTCGTCAAAACCCGACCATGCCCGACATCACCTGTCTTGTTCCGCCTCCATTTATTCCGCGTCAGTCCGGATTTTCAGCAGTCCGTGTGTTCCTCTGATGACGATTCCTAACGTTTGGGAACACTCCGTCATTGTGGAAGCCCGCCCCTGTTGTCGCCGCAGCTAGGCAGCCCAACCTTTTTTTGTTTTTAAAAGAAAAGGCACGTTTTGCGCAGTTTCGTAATATCAATGGATGAAGGGCACGATATTATGAGGGGTGAGGGGCTCTCTTTGCCTGTGCATGGCTGCGAGGAGCAGCAGGTACTTGGCGGTGTGCAGGGCTGGAGCGAGCTGCGGGTTATTGCTGGGCAGGAAGACAAGCCGGCGACGGCTCCTCTGGGAGGAAAGGAGGCAGCGGCAACACAGGCGCCTTTGGCCACGGGGGCAAGAGAGGCGGGAGAAGGAGCCAAGGTGGACGTTGGGGAGAGCGCTTGGAGCTCCCCGAGGGAAGGAAGGAACATTCCACCATCGTGGAAGCCCGCCCCCCTTTTCTTTTTTGTCTCCGCCGCCAGGCAGCCCAACCAATTTTTTTTTTTAAGAAACATTTTGCGCAGTTTCGTAATTTCAATGGATGAAGGGCACGATATTATGAGTTGGACCCATGTTTCAGGAACCCTGGTGGGCATCGCAAAAAAAAAAATTGGTGCATGAAAAAAGTGATCTTTTTTTTTAAGGTGCAAAGGAAAAAGTGATTTTTTTAAAAATGGAGAGGCAGAACCCAACGTGCTGTGGGGGGCTGTTTTGATCAGCAGCAGCCTGCAACACCCCTCGCCCCGCCAACTACTTGCTTTGCCCTTGGCGCCCCTGCAGCTCCTCGCAGACCTCCACCCTGCTTGGCTAGGAGCGCTGGGGCAAGAGGCTCTCTTCCCCTGTGCGTGGCTGCGAGAAGTGGCCGGTGCTTGGGGGCGTGCAGGGCTGGAGTGAGCCACCGGTTGCTGCTGACAAGAGAGGCGGGAGAAGGAGCCGAGGTGGGACGTTGGGGAGAGCGCCTGAAGCTCCCCGAGGCAGCACAAGAAAACTGTAAAGAAAACATGGAATGGGTTTTAAGAGCCTTGCTGCTCTGGTGCTTGGAATGGCAGCCCCTAATGTGGAGTTTGCCCATAAACCAGTGCAACCAATAGCCCCCCCCCCCAGAGATTTTCACGGGCAAACTAGCAGTCCTATCACAAGCCGTCCTTGGAGGAGCGTCAGATTTATCTATTGAAATCCCGAACTAACGCAAAACTCAGCTCCCAAACAAAAAAAAAAGGCGGAGACAGGGGGCGGCCAAGCCGCCCACTGCCCTGCAGTTTCTAATGCCCGTGTGGGCTGTTGGGAGCGGAACAATGCGGCACGATGCGGAAGAAGCCGCAATGAGGAGGGTGATCATGGGGTTGTGGGAAGGTGATTAATTGCGCCTGATTCGCGGGATTTTTGACCGTCTGGAAACGGCCCTGGTCAAAATTCCACCCAGTTCTGCCCACTCAGTTCTGGATGGATTACTCATGATCATGGTGGAGAGATCCACCAGTAGTTAGGAGCCAAGATGGTTTGATGGAGCCTCCATGTTCAGAGGCAGAATAAAACCAAGGGAGGCTCTGGTCTTTGTGGACATTTTGGGGGGCAGGTGGTTGGTAAGGTGTGAAATGGAATGCCGGACTATATGGACTTGTGGTCTGATCCAGCAGAGCTTGTCTTTGTGATCCTTTAATGCTGAGAAAAATGATGCTGTGAACTATGGCAGGATGTTTAAATGGGTAACTTAAGGAGGTTATTACGGATTTAAGGGAAATGTTCATTATGAGTAGGAGAAAGCTTCTTTTTCATGGATATTAGATTATGCATAATTTAGAAGTTGTAACTACCAAAAAAAATCCAGTGTAGTAGCCATGCTGTTCTGCTGCAACCGAAATGAAAAAGTGTCTTGCAACACCTTAAAGGCTAACAAATTTATTACGGCGGAAGCTTTTGTGAGATCACTTTGTTAGATGCACAAAGGATTATGAAAAATTATGGTAATTATGAAGCCCCGCCCCTTGATTTCTCGTTAATTTCTTTGAAACCCCGCCTGGAAATGCAGAAAGTTCACCTAGCAAGGAAAGCCAATGATGACCCTGAACACAACATTGCAAATATGTTCACAAGTTTTTCATTCATTGCTTATAAGTATTAATTATTTGTGTGATGAACGTTGTATAGTGGTTAGATTGCCAGACTAGGACTGGGCAGGCACTCAAATCCCCCCTGTACCATGGAGCACACTTGGAAAAGTCACCCACACTGCATTCCTAAACAGAGTCTAGGGGCTTTGTAACTGTGCTTAGGAGAGTACTCTGTGTGACCTTGGGTTAGTCATGCTCTCTCAGCCTAGCCTACCACATAGGGTTGTTGTGAGGATAAAATCAGAGGAGGTACAGATGATGTAATCGGTTCTAATTTCCTTGAAGGAGGGGGTTAAATAAATAACAATTGTGGAATATCCCAAGTAGTGTTTTCCTCTATATGAACTCCATGGAAAAAACAGGCCCTGCTCAAATTTCCATCACTTGTGGATGCGAGATTGGCAACCAGAAGGCCATTTCAGCTTGTGTCCCAATATTATGGAATTCCCTTCCCCATGGAGATTCGTCTAGCTCCAATGCACACCTGCTTATAATAATGGCAAACTCATTTATGCTTGGCTAGCACTTAAAATGGCTTTTAATGGGTTTTGATCATTTTTAATAACATCTGTGCCCTGTGGAATTAATAGGTTGATTTCAGCGGCTGTTTGTTCTGATCTATTTATTTACAGTTTTGTGGTTATTAGTGTATCTCAATGGCTTTTTAAATTATTGACTTTAGTGATGCTGTATTTCTCTTTGCAATTAAAAAAAGAGCAGCAGGAATAATAACATGTTAAATACATTGACAGAAAAAAAACCCTGATTTTCTAGCTTACGAAAGCTTCGCTTGGGAGTGATTCTTATTCACCCTAGGTGACCAGTGAGTTTCTATGGTAGAAGCCTACTTTAACTATTATTGTCCAAACGCCAAGTTCAATCTAACAAAACAAAGCACAATAATGCGGGAACATCAGGGCTCTTACCTGAGACTGTGTGTGGGAGGTGCTGTTGCGACGTGGTTGGCCTGCAGTATGCCACTCATGACATCTCGGGAGGGTGAAAGAGCATCCCTGCATGACCATTGGCTGCATTAGAACAGATGTTCATGAGGACAGATGCTCTTTTGAACACTGGAAACTGGAAAAAAGAAATGGCAGATCAGTTCTCGGGATCAAATTTGCCTGATCTTTCTCGACCTTGATCACTGGATGTTTCCAAGCTATCCTGGAGTGCTGAAGGCTCCTTTGGGGTAAGAACAGGAGACAATCTGGGAAAATGTATCCTTGTGTTCATTCAATTAGAGCACCCTCTACCAGTAGTGTTCAGTCCATCGACTGGGATCTCAGATGGGTCATCATGAAACCCCATTTGTGTGAGCCCCTATAAAGCTAGTGGGTTTTTTGTGCTTCTTTTTGCTGCTAGTGTGTACATGCGGAGAGCAAGGGCTGAGAGAGGCAGCAGAACACAGACTATGGGGCACTCAATGGCGGAGAGGATTCCATGTTTGCACAAGCAGGTTTAGAGACTCTGGGTCTACTCTCAGCAGGTCCAATCAGAAGTGGTCCACTTTATTCAATGGGGCTTACTCCCAGGAAGATATGTAGCCTCAGGCTACTTAAGTAGGCCAGCTCACCACAGAGTCCAGATTCAAACCATCCTTCCTTCACAGAAGTTTAAGGAGATGTTTAAAGATCTTCAAGAACCCTTTTTATTGCACCTGTTATTTTATTAACTGTAAATTATATTCTAATGGGCTTGGATCATACCAGCTTTTTTTTCTTGGTGCAGGAGGGGCATTTATCTCCAGTTTACTACAACTTACTACAGCTCTGTGCTTCCTGGCTTGGTCTTTTCTAGGGTTAGGCAATTTTCTCCTGTTATGCTAATTGTTGCAAGGGACTGCCCCCTTGTGGGGGTCATCAACAAATGGAAAGAGTAATTGATGAGTAATTGACTAGCTCTACTGAAATCCTGCAATTATGCTGTTTCTCCTTCATAGATGCAGAGGAGTTAGCCGTGTTAGTCTGTGGTAGCAAAATCAAAAAGAGTCCAGTAGCACCTTTAAGACTAACCAATTTTATTGTAGCATAAGCTTTCGAGAATCAAGTTCTCTTCATCAGATGCCTGATACAGACACTCGAAATTGCTTGTGCTGATAGCATCCTGCCCAGGAAACACCATGTTTTAAAAAACAGGTTTAATATGAAGCAGGGGTTTGTGGAGGGAATAGGCTCTTAATGGTCTGTGCACAAATAGAGTACAACCATCATGTGGAAACATGGGGGGAAACACCAGTTGGGTGGCTAAATGATGGGAAATCTTTAGTGTGAAAGCAGCTGGGGAGACAAAGGGCCAAGCTACAAGTGACGAATGACACTTACCTGGCAAGTGAACAGACTCATGTGTATTCCTCCCTGTTCACTTGCACTCCGATCGAGTGGAGTGCAAGTGGAGGGCAAGTGAACAGGGAGGAATACACATGAGTCTGTTCACTTGCCAGGCAAGTGTCATTTGTCACTTGTAGCTTGGTCCTAAGAGGCATTCCTACAAGGTAGAAGATCCTCTATCACATCATCAGATGCCAAGACAGAGAGACCCACCACGCCACTTCCAGTGCTTCATTTTCAACCAGCCCACACATCTATCTCGCTCCTTCTGCTTTTTCTGTTTCGGGGAACCCAACACCAGTTCTCACAGAGAGTGTGCAGACTGGGTCTGGCTTCCTCAGACTTCTCTTTCTATATATACCCTCTAACTGCACCTCTCACTAAGCTGGAGGTATATGTTTCACCAGGACTTTTTTCTGGGGAAAAGGTGGTGGAACTCAGTGGTGGAACACAAGACCGCACAATGATGTCACTTTGGGTCAGCTGGAACAAGGGGGGAGTTTTTAAAAGTTTAAATCGCCCTCAGCAAAAATGGTCACATGTCCAGTGGCTCCGCCCCCTGATCTCCAGACAGAGGGGAGTTTAGATTGCCCTCCGCGCCAGGCGCGGAGGGCAATCTAAACTTCCCTCTGTTTAGAGATCAGAAGGGGGGGCACCAGCCATGTGACCATTTTTAAGAGGTGCTGGAACTCCGTTCCACCACGTTCCTGCTGGAAAAAAGCCCTGTGTTTCACTTTCTCCAAGTTCTGTGCACCAGATCAGATCAGAGAGGGCTCTGATGCACTGTTGCGGTTTATATTTTCAAAGGAAAAGAAAATTATTTTTTTTGCTTCTTCATCTTGGGATCCTTGAAATCTGATTTATACTCATCACCACGGAACCAATTAAGTCTGCAGAGCCTCTTGGTTTCCATTTTAAGAAATTTCAGATAGGCTTTGGGCTTTTCCACTGTGCCCTAAACATTTCTTTCTCTCCCCCCTCTCCTGTGTTATTTTTCATTTGTCTTTGCTTAACATCCAGCTCAATGAAAAGTTCTGCCAAAAGATAAGGCTGTTCCCGATTACAGTCACTAAATAAAGGTGGTCAAAAGACCATCGGGCACCGCTGGGCTTTCCAACTTTCATCTTTGGACCAGCCACGTACTTTTCCATCTTGGCTTTTGAAAAATTTGAAAAAAGAAAAAAGCTAAAGAAGACACGTTATTTTGAGTCTTTAAAGACTTTTCCTGCTGCATTGCTGTCACACCCTCAGGTCCTCTTGTAGAGGACTCTTGTTTCTATGTATTATGAATAAGATTGCTGAAAAATGTTGAAAAATGATATGATATGTAATATGATGTAATTATGTATTATTGTTAAAATCACTGGAAAAGATTTATAAACTGTTGCACTATAGTATTGTAGAATTTTCCTTCCCGATGGTCTTTTGACCACCTTTATTTAGTCAATGAAAAGTTCTGGCAAACTCAAAACTTTGTGCTCAATATTTTGCGATGTTTTGGTTGATCCTAATAAAAAGGTATTGTCTTACTGTCCTGCCAAGCTCTGATGGATCACTATCTTAAAGAACTGTCTGGAGACCTTCCCCTGACAATTAGTTCCCATGGAGAAAACATCTGCAGCCATTAAGGAACATTAACATTCTGTGGTCAAAGGCTTTGACTCCCCATTGACTGCCACTTTCTCTAGGTTCTGATGGGTCCTTGAATTAGAGAGCTATCTGGAGACCATCTCCTGACAATTAGCTCCCCATTGAGAAAACAGCCTAGAGCCATTAAAGAGCATTAGCATTCCTCACACCATCTGGGGTGGCCTCAAGCCCAAGAAAGCTGATGCTAAAATAAATGTCTTTAAGGTGCCACAAGAGTTTTCTTTTGCCTTAATGTTATTGTGTAGAAGGTTCCAAGTACTTCTGAACTGAACTACCACCTTAAGAAAAACTCCAGTGATACAACCACATGCAGGATTCAATCAGCAAGGGGGGGGGTGGAATTAATTCTAAGAAGGGGATTGCAGGAAAAGAAAAGGGTATTTAAATGTTCAGGGAGGACATAAGGACAAATGAAGAACCCTGCAGGAGCAGACCAGAGGTCCAAAGTAGAGATGGGCAAAAAATGAAATACAAACCAAAATTAAGCACAAACCAGGCTGGTCCGTGGTTCGCGAACCATAGTTCGTCAGATCCCATCTTTGATGAACCCCCACGAACTTTAGGCTGGTTTGTTTGGTTCATTTTTTGGTTCATCGCTGCAGACAGTCTGGTGCCAATCAATCAGTTTCCTAGGCAACAGGGGATGGACTTCCTGCAGACCTTCTGTTGGCCCAGAAAGTGACCTTCTGCTGACCCGGAAGTGATGATGTTCTGAGCTGGATGTGACGTTTTCATGAGCCAAACGAACCAGTTCGCAAACCACAGGCAGGTTCGTGAAATTTGATGTACCACGAACCACGTGGTTCGGTTTTTCCCCGGTTCATGCCCAACTCTAGTCCAAAGTCCTGTTTCACATAATGACACAACGCAATGACACAAGAACAGGGCATAGAGTCCAAGGCCTTCCCCAGATTTGGTCTCCTAGCACTGGTATTTAGAAGACTGTTACCTCTTAATATGGAGGATCCCTTTGGTGACCATAGCTACTAGCCATTGATGGTTCTTCTTTTCCAGCCATCTATGCTCATGGCTGCCCCTACACCCACAGGCAGTGGATTCCAAATTGCAGGTATGGGAGCAGCAAAGGAGAGCAGGGAATCATTAAGAATGTAGGAGTGGATGGAGGCAGTTTTACAGCAAGAAGCATGGAGGTCGTGAACAAGAATATACTGGGAAAGAAGTATGGAAAGTTTGGGTGGGTGAAAGTGTTATGCCTGAAACAGCTTACCCTCTGTGCCCTTCTCAATTAGACACAAAAGCCAAAGGGAAGCTTTAAAGGCAATAACATTCACATCAAGCCACATGTTTAGCTGTTAACATTTTCGTACTTCTACAACTTTTCCATGCAATGATTTTTAGCACACTACACAAATAAGAAGCCAGTAATCACTTGTTGTAGGGAATCTTCCATGGTTGTATGCTCCTATTGTTTGGCAGTTATTATTACTTATTAAGGATCTACAGTTTACTGAAATAACCAAGAGATCTGTGGAGACATAAAGACAGAATATTTATTGTGGCATTAATTTTTGTGAAGTGAGTTCTAGTTCATGAAAGCTTCTGCTATAATATATTTGTTAGACCTCAAAGTGCCATAAAATTCTCTGCTGTTTTTGCTTCCAGGGGCTACTTCGGTAGAATTTAATAGACACCAGACGACAACAGGAAAATAATAGCCAATCCCATAACTAATAGCGCCATCCTAAGAACACTTTCTGGGAAGTTCCACCGAATAGATCTGAGCGTATATTTTTGGGAAAGGTTGTGCACTCCTCAGCTCCACTCCTGCAGCACAACCTCCTATAGATACATATGTGCATGTTGGTGTGTGAAGGAGAAGGAAGGTGGCATGGTATAGCCTGATCTCGTCAGATCTCAGAAGCCGAGCAGAGTCACTGCGTGGATGGATGAAGAACATGACAAACGACCTCTGCTTCTCGCTTGCCTTGAAAGCCCTTTGCTGGGGTCGCCAGAAGTTGGTTGTGTCTTGATGGCACATAGGTGGGTCAAGAAATCTTGCCAGTTTCACAGTACTAGGTCCGCTGAAATTGACCATTGTGAAAAAGAGGTATTTTCCAGGCAGTATGAGACACTCGGAAAATATGCACAAATGGTTGAAAAAAATGAAGTTGGCAAGCATTTTCCAACAAAGGCGATTGTATCGAGAGGCAGATTTTGGGCACTGCTAAGAACACAGATCTAAGAGGCACAACCCACTGGTAGAGTCTTTCTGCAAAAGCCCCACATAAATGAACAGGAGCTGCCCACCATCAACAGTACAGTTTTTGCATAATGCCCGTGCATTTCAGGGAGATTATCCTGAAGGCAGAACCCCATAGTGATTTCACACCAAAGCAGATCTGCTGAGAAGTAAACTTGGAGGTTGCCATGGGTCTTTTGCTGAGATGTTAAGCGTGGTGCAAGAACCATGTTATTACAGCTTTAAGCACCTGGAATGGCCTTTCTGATCAGGTTTTTGTCCTTGGCTATTCAAGCTGTGCCTATTACTGAAGGGAGCAGCCAGCCTGTTACAGAGGCAGAAAATCCGTCTGACAAAAACCGAGCCTTAATGGGTCTCGCTAAACAAGCGTCTGCTCTGGGCTCTGGACTTTTATGACAGATTCCCTTAGGGAATCTCACTGCAACAATGATTGCAATGCTATTTAAAAAAAAAAAACAAGAAAAAGCCACAGCAAAATCTCCTGTCTCCTGTACTCACACATACTGATTTCTTTAGGTGCCCCAGTTTTGGGGATTTGCCTTACAGTACAGCACCTTGTTTTAAGGCACTGGATAAAGAAAGAGTATTCTGATCTTTTACTGTAAGAGGCCTGGATGAGGCACCCTCTGGTCTTCTTTGATGTTGCAGTGTAAGGTTTTCTCTACGTTTGCTTGCTAAGGCCTCAGTCTGAACACCTTAAAACCAATCCCAATGGAAACAAGAACTGCCCGAATCACAAACTTTTGGAAATATAATTTTCTTTGACCTCTGCTAATCACCAAGTCTCTTCTTATCTTTGTTTCCCCAGCACTGATTGCTTCTGCATCACCTGCTACTTATAGTAGCCACTGGCACTCTCATTATGGCTGACCAGCAGGTGTATGAGGCTGGAAGAAGTTGCTGAGTAGCAGGTAAGGGGCCAGGTTTACACCTGTCACTTAGGCATAGGCCTTTTCCACATGCTTGCTTACAGTGGTTTTTCAGGGTGTTTGGCCCATGAGGATTGGATCCGCTTTAGTCTTCTGCAGGGCTTTTTTTCAGGGGGAACGCGGGGGAACGGAGTTCCGGAACCTCTTGAAAATGGTCACATGGCTGGTGGCCCCGCCCCCTGATCTCCAGACAGAGGGGAGTTGCGCGGAGGGCAATCTCAACTCCCCTCTGTCTGGAGATCAGGGGGCGGGGCCACTAGCCATGTGACCATTTTCTCTGAGGGCAACCCACTGAGTTCCACCACCTCTTTTCCCAGAAAAAAGCCCTGGTCTTCTGTAATTCTGCACTTGAGGGAGTCAAACCAAAGTGCTGTCTGTTATTTATTTCTTCGCTTCGAAAAATGCCCCATTTCTGCTGTGGGCTTTCTGGGGGAAGATGACATGAGCAGTTTTGTCAGTGTAACTTTTTTTTATGTGCACATGCATTACAACCTTGTAGTGTTCAGACGTTAGAGGGATATGTGCGTAACCTCTGCCTCGTCCTATACTTGTTCATCAATGATTGGACAGCATTATTTCCGCTCCAAATTTATCAAAATTTTTGTGTGTAAATGGATTGAGATGTTCTAGAGGGAAATATTAAAAATTGAATTTTTTTAAAAAAAAATTAAACATCTACGTTGCAACATGGTTATTTAAATTTCTTTTTAATTTTTGGGGGGAAAGATCTGGAGTAAAATACAGGGAAATAGAAAAACTCCTGTACAAAATGTTATCCTAAATAGCTTGTGTTGGTGGGAAGATGGTTTATTTCATACTGCCAAGGATAGTAGTGTGCACACACCACATAACAAAGACAACATTTTTTAAAGTATGAAGGTGGAAAATGGGGGGGAGAAGGGAAAGGGTGTAGTTACACACTGCTATTCAATAAATCAGGATGTAGGGGGATAAAGGGGAGGGCTTACATTGAATAAAATATAAAAGGCCATCTCTTTTGAACCCTGCTCTTTTGGTTTTCTTTACAGGACAGGTGGGTTTCGCTGTGCTGTGTTTCTTGGGTCCAGATCCTGGCATGAGAAAATGGCTTGCTCCGCCTAAATGCTGATTCCAATTCTCATCTTGGCACAACTGCAGGGTTTGGCTTCTTCAGAAGAGTCTTCAATGTGGCTAAAGGTCCGATGTCCCCCATATGGCACGATGCTTCGACTACCATGAATTCCACAGCACCGGGTTCATCAGCAGGCTCATGCCCCATTCAAGCAAGATGCTCAGCAAAAAGGAGTTGCCCGGATGAACTTCTCTCTGAGGGCTTGAAATGAGGACCTCAGTGTTGCTGAAGAACCTGGTAGCTACGTTGAAGGATCTGCTATCTACATTGATGCCAGGATCAAGAAGACTACCAGGCATGCTATTCCCCAGGATCTTCATTGATGAGTGCTACGGGACTGACACAAAGCAACAGATCCATCCCAGAAGGCTTTATGTGATTGCTGACAACCATGGGTGCCTGTATTCTGTGGAGTCAGAGGGCCAAACTACAAGTGATGAATGACACAGGTTGGACACTTGTCCGCTTCCCTCTGGTTTTGATGGGAAATGTTGGCAGCTTGGCGGAATGTTGGACAAGTGACAGGTGAAAAGTCCATTGGACAGCAGTCAGAGAGCCACGCTGCAAGACCAGAATGCCTACATTTCCCATCAATACTTGAGGGAAGGGGACAAGTGTCCAACCTGTGTCATTCGTCACTTGTAGCTTGGCCCAGAGACTGTGGCTTCTTGGTTCCAGGAAGAGAAATCTGTGATTGTGTTGACAGTGCCGTCCTTCTTGCTGACTGGAAAACCAAAGATCTATATCCACAGCTTCCTGACAGCCTGGAGCCAAAAAAACTCCCACAAGTGCTGGCAAGAAAGCTTGTTACTTCAGTATAGTCTCCTCCAGCTGGAAGAATGTAGGTGAACCATCCAAGACTTTTGAGTGCAACTCTTGTGACAGCTTCTGCCCCTTGCAGTCCCCTCATCTTGGAAACTCTAAAGCATCATTTGCAGGTGAAGGAAGACTGCACAGAGAAGTGGTTGGACCTCTGACAGCGTGCAAGGAAGATGTCCCATGGTTTGAAGGACAATGCCATGCCATAAAGAACCTGCTCTTAATGAGTGCTGCCTTTGTGGGTAAGCTGTGGGTTGGCTGCACTCTTCTTTGGGGCTCTGCTGGCTCTAGTCCTGTCCTTGTTCCGCTACTCCCAGACCCACAAGGGACATAGTTCTTAAGAATAGGAAGGAGCAGTCATTCAATACAAACTGAGACAGTGTTTGGAGCCCTAGAAGTTGCTGAAGAAACAGAGGAGTCAAACCTGGACTATTGCAAGCTCAAGTCAAATACTCCAGAAAAGGCATAACTTATTACTTGAGTGAAAAGAAATACTAATGTTTCCTTTTTAAAAAGTAATCTTTCAGCTTTGCTGTAAAAAAACCAACAACATAGGTGTATGTGTACATGGAGAAAAACTGCAGAAAACCTGGGGAGAAACCAATTCTCCAGCAGATGTAGTCTTTCAACATGTAGAACACAAAAGACTATGTGAAGGAGCCTGAACTAAAGCATTTTGATGATGCGTGTGGAACTCGGGGATAAATCAAAACTGTATGGGGCCAGAACTGACAAAAAAGCCCTATATGGAAAAGCCCAATTATCTTAAATGCAATCCTCTGTGATCTGTAGAAACAGTTGCTGAAAATACCAAGGGCATACACTCTTTGAGCACGATCCCCTTGTGCCCAGTGGGAGAGTTACTTAAGTTGCTCCCTTTGAAATAACTGGTTCTTAAAAGTTCCTTAACTTTTAGTGGTTCTGGATTCTAGAAGGCATCACCTTGTGTCTGCAGGGAGCATCACTCTGGAAAATGGCTGCCACTTGGCTTAGCACCCCCCCCCAACATTCTGCACCTGGCCCCTGCCCCCATGGCAGCCATTTTGTAGCTGTACCCTCTAAATAGTCTCAACATTCCACAAGTGCCCACAGGATCGACAAGGTTGGGGGCCCTTAAGAAATCTAGAAACTTTCATCCTGTTGTTTGCTTCCTAGCTGGGGGAGAGGTGGCTTTGATAGGGACATTCAAAAAGTGCCCCCACCTATAGTATGAATACAGTTGGTTGTACCACCTCAGAATTCTACTGCATCAGTTATACCACATTCTGATGCACCTGCAGAGCCAATTACATGTGGCTTGGCAAAAACAAACATATTCACTGGACAGATGTCAACCAAAGGCTATTTGGCATGATAATTAACATGAACCTTCGTGTACAAAGGCACTATACCTGTGGATGCTTGAATAAACAATAGGATGACCATCACATTTATTCCATATTGATTATGGAACAAAAAATGATAAGAATCAAAATGGAGGAAGAGTTATCTCCCTGTTATGGATGGTTCCAATATAGACAGCTTAGAGATCTTTACAACTCGGATTGTTCAAAAGGAGGAATCAAATGGAAAAACTCAGAATTGGAAGAGACTATACTACAAGAAAGTAAAAAGAAGATATCAAAAATTTATAAAATACTTCTGAAGTGGTATACAGAGGATGAGACAGTCAAAGTACAGATGGTGAAGTGGGCAATCAATTGTCACAAAGAAATAACAATGGAGTCATGGGAATATTTATGGAAAACTACATTGAAGATTTCAACTTGTACCAGTATTAAAGAGAATGTCTATAAGATGATTTATAGATGGTATTTAACGCCTAAGAAAATAGCGCTTGGAAATGCAAACATGTCAGATAAATGCTGGAAATGTAAAAAGCATGAAGGATCATTGTATCATATGTGGTGGACGTGTGAAGTAGCTAGACAGTACTGGGGAGATATTTTAGAAGTAATAAATGAGATTTTGCAGACCCAAATAAAGAAGAACCCAGAGCTATTGCTACTGAATGTAAGTATGGAAGATGTTCCTATGCAATACAGAACATTACTATTTTACATGACGACGGCAGCAAGACTTTTATACGCGCAGAAATGGAAGGCACAAGAAATACCAGCTATTGAAGACTGGATGTATAAATTGCTGTACATGGTGGAAATGGATAAAATAACAAGAAAGCTGAGAGATCAGAACTTAAAGGAATTTTTTACTGATTGGGGAAGATTGAAAATATATTTAGAAAAGAAGTGGGACGTAAAAGGGGAATTATGGCAATTTGAAAATTATTAGAATGGCTTTTTTATTAGAAGAGACAGAATCTTTACCATATGAAGTATTAGCTAATTGTTAGCCTAAATTTAAGTGGATTTGGAGTTAATAGATATTGGTAAAATTAATAAAGTAGATATTTTATTTAATTGTTAGCTTAAATTTAAATATATTTGAAGTTAACAGATAGTAATAGATAATAGATTTTAAGTTAATAATAATAGATTTGAAGCTAACAGATAGGGCTTAGTTTAACAAAACAGAATGTAAACATGATATAATGAGTTACAGAAAAAGGGGATAGATTAGGAATAGATTAAGATATAGGGTTGGAAAACTGTTGGAAGTCCTGAAAAAGGGGGGGAGGGAAAGGGTGGGGGAAAATGATATTGAGATGTTATTTGAAAGTTGTATGTATTAATATTCTCACCTAATAAAATTTAAAAAAAAACATTTGTTCTGTGGTGCCCAAGGGCACCTGGTTAGCTGCAGTTGGAAACAGAATGCTGGGTTAGCTTGTGGTAAAATGATTAGAGTGTTAGACTAGGCTAACCTTGGAAACTTCTGTTAAAATTCCCATTCTGCTTTAAAACTTACTGGGCAGTCACTCCCAGCCTATCGTACCTCCGTAGGTAATTGTAAGAACAAAATGGAGGGAAGAAAGGTGGGATAAAAAAAACGCAACAAGGCAACTTATTTCTACTCTTGTATAGCTGACAGATGTTGACTTCAACAAAATATAATGAAATCCCCCCCCCACAGAATTATGGAAATGTCTGGAGGGTCCTCCCACAAAGAAATATTAATAAAGAAAAAAATCAATGTTTGGGGTAACAGCCTCTGAGATTTTTGTGTGTGTGAAAAAAACCCACTCTCCTTCAACTAACAATAGCACTGCTTCAGAAAGACAAATTTATTCTCTTCAAACCTGTCTCAAAAAGGGATATAATTAAGTGGGGGAACTGTTGCTGTTGATAATATCATGAAGAAGCTGAAAGCAACAAGCACTATCTATTTCAGCATTTTCAAAAAAACAGATCTTCCATGATTAATTTAAAGGGATTCACTCCCTCTGCCCCGATACTGAATCATGCGTAGTGTTTTAACAGTTTCCTTACCTGAAACACATTCAGAGGCTTGAATATATCACACACATAACAGCCTAATCAGCTAAATATTAATCATTAAATGCTTGGCTAGGCAGGTGTCTATACTTGCATTCTACTGCACCATAGAGTTCAGAGGGTCTATAGCTCAGTGGTAAAGCAAATTTTTTCCTGAGGAGAACTAACAGAGGTTATGTGATTTTAGGACAAATCTACAAATTACCAATTCTTCATACTGTAAAATATTAAGGAATACCTCAGAATTGTAAATTCTAGCACTATGGGGTATTCCAAATTTTTCCTGTTACTAATTTTGCTCCTCAAGCTTTCAGCTACTAAGATCCTATAACATACATAACTTTTCCCCCCTAGAAAGCCTGCAGGTGGCTAAAGATGCCTCATTCACTTACCCCAGTCTTACCATTATAATACACAGAATCCATTGTTGCTCTAGCTAGGCCAGACCGAAACACTACTTGAGTCTGTTTACTCTAGAGGTTCCTTAGGCACCATCCTTTTGTAAATTGCTCCTAGGTCTTATGGAAATGTATGCTCTTAAGCATGCAGTACCAAAAGGTGAACTGAATTAAATACACAGATGGCGCGACCTACTGTCCTGATATCTCACCTGGTCTATGTAGGAAACAAAAACTGGTTGTCGAGGTTTTTGATCTGTTCCTTTTCTTGATGTGTTGCTTGTCACATATATGCATCTATGTCAACATGGTCTAGCTGGAAGAGGTTTGCATCCATTTGAATGGGTTGGATTCCAGGGCCGGTAAAAGATCTGCTGCACAATCTGTCTCTGTATCCTCCACCAGAAGAGCCACCATAGCTTATAAGGTTCTACAACCTCCATCAAAGCCACAAAATCCTTTGCACAGGCCCCATTCATACACTGGCTGCCTTTACAACCTCCATACAGACAGCAGAGGCAGTGACTCACCAAATTAGCCTGCATTCACTGAGGCTCTGGTAGCCACTTAACAAGAAACTGAAGGTCTCTGTGACTACGTCTACTGGCTCCAAAGCAAGCCACAGTCCTTGAACTGAAGTCTTGCCTGCTGCTACCTCCCGATGGTTTACTGCCAACTTGGAGAAACATCCTAGCAGGTTGTTGATGGTCAAAAGGCATCAGATAGTCCAAGAGAAGGCAAGTGTCAGGAGAGCAAACCTCTACGTGTGAGTCTTGAAGCTCAACCCTTTTATCTGCTCCAAGAGACGGACTTGCTTACATGGCGGAAACAAGAAATTATTGCCTTTGTGAGTCTGTTTCTGTGTATTGTGCAGCTCAATACAGAGTTTTCCTAACACTGCCTTGTGTGGTAACACATTTTTGTAAATGTAATAAAAGAATCCTGCTGCTAGCAACTGAAACGGGTATCCTATAAGAGACCTTGTTTGCTTGCATTTTATTAAAATTTTCTTGATAGCAGTCTTGGTAAAAAGGACCTTAAGACTTGAGTGAATCATAGGTCCCAGATACAAGCAGTGCAAAACCTGACCCACTAAACCTTTTCAGTTGATATAGTTTGTTACTATTTCACTACAATATATTAAATAAAAATATACTTTAAACAAGCCAGTGTTGTGCTCATATTTCAACTAGGAACATACAAATATCTCAGAGCCTTGCTTGATTCTAAGATCCATGCATGATGCTCTCCTATGGGAATCAGATGTAACTGAGATTAGATCTTCAGGGATTCATAGAAAGGCTTTGGGACTGCTGCCAAGTGGTGGAACTCCTTCTTTATTAGAGTTTCATCCCTTCCTGACCGAATGGAAACATTTTCTTTTCTGGAAGACTTTGAGCTGGATTGCGGACAAACAGCACCTATTACTTGTTTATTGTTTTATTTCTGTGCTACTTTAGCTGGTTAAGATGTCTTTGATTTTAATTGTATACTGCTTTGAGCACATTTGGGTGGAAAATCATTCCATAAATAACCTCAAAGTGCAAATAAAACAAGCCCTTTTCATTTTGCCCACTTTTGTTGCTGGTGGTCTCAATTTATTCCTTGATGACATTTCAATGCAATTTTTACATTTTTAGCACCACAAATAATGTACACCACATTTACATGCAAACAATGGTGTTAAATTACATATATTGAGTTACAGCAGTAAGAATTGGTACAGCAAGTGACTGGTACTATTAGAAACCTGATTTGTATTATTTTTAAGTTAATTTCTGATGGATTCCAACTGAATTTTCATTGTATTTCACTTGTATTTGCACTGATTTTTATTGTGTATGACTGTTTCTTAAATTGACTTCCAGTGTACTTTATTGTACTGTAAACTGCCTTAGGACTTTCAGAATTGAAAGGTGGTCTATAAATAAAAGAACTAAATTAAATGCTTTTGGCAGAAGGAAACAGAAAATGCTTCGGGAAACGTATATGGCAAAACACAGCACAGTTTGCTAGGCATATTGCAGCAGCCTGAGAGGGCGCAGCAGTGAAGGAAAGTTATTTTCATGTTTATAGTAGCATTTCTGTTTCTACTTTACAAGAATTACAAAACAGACTAGGCCCTTTGCAAGCTGATCACCCGGTTCCATTTGGGGGGTAAAAAGGAGGGAGATTATTACTGAAGATTTTCTTCTTTTTAATAGTTGTGTTGCTTGCTGTTTTATTGAACTGATGTTTTAGAAATTGTTCTATGGATTATTAAAATGTACTGTACCTAGTAGCATTTGCTGCTGCCTTTGTTCACCTAATTTTACTGTTTTGCTTGAGGGTTTTTTTTTTTTGAAGAGGGGTCTTATTGTGAGCTGACTTGCCTATTGATTTCAAGGTGAGAGATAAATCCCATAGACCAAATAAATAATTCTAGAGCAAACCTTTCATACCAGTCAACAAATAAACATGGTAATGCAATATTCTAGTGGACAGCTACTAATTCATAGCAAAAATCTAGCCTGAAGTTGGCTCAGGAATAAAAATGAACCTTTTAAACTACTGTTTTCTTCTTCCTGGAACACCTTTATTACTTGCTAACTTGATTTTGGCAGCTATTGGTAAGCAGCTACTGGTTGTAATCAGAGAATTTTCCTCATCAGTGCTGTGGCAGGAAAATCCGGTTTTATTTTGTTCATCAATTTGTTTGTTTACCTCACTTACACCCCACTTTTCTCCCTATTGGAGACCCAAAGTGGCTTACATCATTATCCTTGCCTCCATGTTTTCCTCACAACAACCCTGTGAGGTATAGGTTAGTGTCTGTGACTGGCCCCAGGTGACCTAGAAGCTTCTATGGCAGAGTGGGGATTCAAACCTGATTCTTCCAGATCCTAGGCCAATCATTGCAGCATTCTGACTTTAATCATTCTATACATATTAAGTACTGTTCTAGGACATCAAGTGACTAGGTGCTAGATCATCACAGCTACAATGACAGCTACCTGGTGAGGACAGACAGGTGAGAAAGTTGTGTTTTGGTTAACTGACAGACCTGTACTTTTAAACTAAACAGGCTTCAGCAACATTCAGCTTTAATTAAAGTAAAAATCACAGGCACTACAAATGGTGATGACACATCACTGCTGACAAATTATGCTGCTCAGATAAAAAGGATTATCTTCTTGGTGTGAAACTAGTGTGTGACTAACCAGGACTTCAGCTAACTTTGCACTGGGCTTCAAAACTGTTTCCTAGGAAAACCTGGGATTCCTCGGAGCTGTGGTGACCTAAAGGTGGTGCTTTCCCTCAGTCAGGTGTAGGGAAAGGTGCTGGGAATCCCCAAAACCCACAGAGAGGGGAGGAAAAAGGAGGGAACTCCGCTGGGGTTAAAAGATTTTAAGCTACACCTCTTTGCTCATTCAGAACCCTGGACAGCGGTGCATTTGCTCACAGGGAACAATGAAACCAAATAACCACGTTCCCTAACAACTGGCAGAGAGGGCAAGAATGCATGATCTTGCCCTTCTCGTGGAGGAAGGATCAATATTGCCCAAACTAGGCTTATTTCTCAAAACACCACACATAGAGAATAACGTGACACTTGTTCCCTCACAATGGTCCAGAGGTCACAGCTCCTCAAACCTATATTAATGACTAGAGGAAAATTGTCTGGAGCCAGAAATGTCTAGGAAGATCCCCATTTCCCCTTTAGTGAAAACTGTGCTGGAAGGGGCTGGCTTGCCTTTGTTTGTGGGTACTGTGGGGGGTTGGAATCAGAGTGAGGGGCCAGCTGCTATGAGCTGTTGATTCCCATGGCGATAAAAGAATGTTGTGGGGGGTGACAGTTGGAGGTAGAGAGGGAAGAACTAAGAGGCACAGAGAGGGCTGAAGCAGAGGAGGAAAAGGAGGAAGAACATTTCGCCGGAATAGAAAGGAGGGTAACCAACTCCGGATTAGGAAATTCCTAGAGATCTGGGGGAGGGGGTGAAACCTGAGAGCAGAGTTTCAGCACAGGAGGGACTTCAATAGAATATAATATCATAGCAGCCATTTTCTCCAGGGGAACTGATCTCTGGAGAACAGTTCTCATTCTGGAACATCTTCACCTGGAGGTTGGCAACCCTAATAGAAAGAGAAATATGGGAACTTAAAAGGTATATTGTGAAGGGAGCGTTGACCCCTATGGGACATTGGTGTTCTAGGAGAGGCTATGTTCCTATCTGGACCTAGGCCAGGGTGCTGAGGAAGGGGAGTTAGCTCCTCTCTCCCGCACCATTTTCCTAACAGATATCCCCCACGCCCACAGGTTGCTATTGCTTTCAAAAGATAGGTATTTGTATTATATCTTTTCCTAAATAGGACATAAAGAAGCTGGGGGGGGGGAGCCCTCCCAACACACACATTCATACATCCCATAGCAGCTTTTGGGAGGAAAATTGTACAGTTCAAACCACATTTGGAATACCAATTTAACATGTGGTTTGGCCAAAAACCAGCAGGGATTAGAAGCTTAGCATTAGGTGAGAAGATCACAACCATGAATCTGAGGAAACTGAGCCCTCTCTGGTTTGTGCATGGGTAAAAGTATGAAGAGACTGGGGAACTTGCTCAAGTATGTGGAAACTGAAAGGGAGAAGTTATATTTCTTGTTAAGAAGAGATCACCTGTTTACATACATTAGTCTAGATAAATGGTTAACAGCAACATATGGAGAAGTATTAATGTTTAGAGGGCATGAAAAAAGTATTACCAGGTATCAGTATCCCTTGAGCGGCATTTGCTTAACCAATCTCTTGCCACCAGATTCCAAATTAACAAAAAATTAATTTCTGTTGTTAAAGTACTCAGTTGTGTTTTTGGGGGATGCACATTTCAGGTCACGTGGTTTGAAGGATTGCCTCCTGAAAGAAAGATAAAAGATTCCAGCTCTGAAAAGGTTTCTCATCTCTTCTGGAGGAAATGCTATATGCAGTTGAAATCTAGCGATTGCCAGTTCCCCCACTCAATTAATCAACTAGCCAATGGAATGTTTAATCTGTCATTTAAGTCCATTTAAATTTTAAGCCCTACTTATAAGCCTTGTATTCATGTGGCCAGAGTTTGACAGCCTTATCTCCTGACAATATATAATGCCACAACAACAGGCAACCCGCATCATTGCCCCGTGACCTCACAAAGTGCCCTCTGCCTACAGAGTATACGTTTGCCCATAAAAACCCAGAACTGTTTGGGACCAACTCAGAGTTTCGGAAGACTTTGACTCATCCACAGCTCCCCTACCTGGCAGGCATAAAATCTCCACAGAAGGGCAGAATAGATGAACCTGCTAGCCATGGCCTCCCTAAACTCTTAGACAGGCTTCTTTATTCAAGAGGGGTTTTAAAAGTTGCTTTTGAGAGTTAGCCTTTTAATATAGTTCTGCTTTTGCTGTTTTGATGGATTTAAAGTTTTGCATATTTAGAGATTCTGTTCCTTATTAGGTTTTACATCTGAGGCTATCGAATTGCTTAAAAGGTGGAAATGAAAAGGATATATAAACTTGGTGAATGACTAAGCATAACTGGAAGAAAAAAAATGTATAATGTATAACATTACATGTATGATGTATAACATTTTTAAAATATAGCAAAGGAGTTAGTAGAGGACAGTCGTTTGCAGACCCCAAAGACAAGAAAAAGACTACTCAGGGAGTGACTCCATCTGCATAATTTTCACAATGCTAACTTGATTTGTTCTCCAATTCTATTTTCAGAATAAAAACCTGCTTCAGGATCAAAGAGACAGAGCCGTTTCAAAGGCAAGGAAAGATGATACCAGTGGAGAGATGCAGTTTGCACATTAGAAGTTATTTCAAATATAATTGTATCCTTTAAAAGAAAAGGAAAGTATAACGGTAGCACTTTCACCTGATTAACAGCCCTATATAATATGACCCAAAGAGCTAACCCGCTGACACCTCAGAAGACGTGACCAGTCTGCTAGCCAGCCTTTCGGGGAGCTGACCCACTGGCAGCTCTGAAGAACTCTCCAACCTCTTTACCAGCCTTTGGGGAGCTGACCCACTGGCAGCTCAAACCAACTGACTACCCTGTTTACCAACCTTTGGGGAGCTGACCCACTGGCAGCTCAAACCAACTGACTACCCTGTTTACCAGCCTTTGGGGAGCTGACCCACTGGCAGCTCAAACCAACTGACTACCCTGTTTACCAGCCTTTGGGGAGCTGACCCACTGGCAGCTCAAACCAACTGTCCAACCTCTTTACCAGCATTTGGGGAGCTGACCCACTGGCAGCTCAAACCAACTGACTACCCTGTTTACCAGCCTTTGGGGGAGCTGAGCCACTGGCAGCTGAAACCAACTGTCCAACCTCTTTACCAGCCTTTGGAGACCTAACCCACTGGCAGCTCAAACCAACTGATTACCCTGTTTACCAGCCTTTGGGGAGCTGACCCACTGGCAGCACAAAACAACTGACTACCCTGTTTACCAGCGTTTGGGGAGCTGACCCACTGGCAGCTCAAACCAACTGACTACCCTGTTTACCAGCACTGAAGAACTCTCCAACCTGTTTACCAACCTTTGGAGGATCTGACCCACTGGCAGCTCTGAAGATCTCTCCAACTTCCTTACCAAACTTTGAGGGAGCTGACCCACTGGCAGCTCAAACCAACTGACTACCCTGTTTACCAGCGTTTGGGGAGCTGACCCACTGGCAGCTCAAACCAACTGACTACCCTGTTTACCAGCCCTTGGGGAGCTGACCCACTGGCAGCTCAAACCAACTGACTACCCTGTTTACCAACCTTTGGGAAGCTGACCCACTGGCAGCTCAAACCAACTGACTACCCTGTTTACCAGCCTTTGGGGGAGCTGACCCACTGGCAGCTCTGAAGAACTCACCAACCTGTTTACTAACCTTTGTGGGAGCTGACCCACTGGCAGCTCAGAAGAACTCACCAACCTGTTTACTAACCTTTGGGGGAGCTGACCCACTGGCAGCTCTGAAGAACTCTCCAACCCGTTTACCAACCTTTGGGGGAGCTGACCCACTGGCAGCTCAGAAGAACTCTCCAACCCGTTTACCAACCTTTGGGGGAGCTGACCCACTGGCAGCTCAGAAGAACTCTCCAACCCATTTACCAACCTTTGGGGGAGCTGAACCACTGGCAGCTCAGAAGATCTCTCCGACCTTTTTACCAACCTTTGGGGGAGCTGACCCACTGGCAGCTCAGAAGAACTCACCAACCTGTTTACCAACCTTTGGGGGAGCTGACCCACTGGCAGCCCAGAAGAACTCTCCAACCTGTTTACTAACCTTTGGGGGAGCTGACCCACTGGCAGCTCAAACCAACTGATTACCCTGTTTACCAACCTTTGGGGAGCTGACCCACTGGCAGCTCAAACCAACTGACTACCCTGTTTTCCAGCCTTTGGGGAGCTGACCCACTGGCAGCTCAAACCAAATGACTACCCAGTTTACAAACCTTTGGGGGAGCTGCCCCACTGGCAGCTCAGAAGAACTCACCAACCTGTTTACTAACCTTTGGGGGAGCTGACCCACTGGCAGCTCTGAAGAACTCACCAACCTGTTTACCAACCTTTGGGGGAGCTGACCCACTGGCAGCCCAGAAGAACTCTCCAACCTGTTTACTAACCTTTGGGGGAGCTGACCCACTGGCAGCTCAAACCAACTGATTACCCTGTTTACCAACCTTTGGGGAGCTGACCCACTGGCAGCTCAAACCAACTGACTACCCTGTTTTCCAGCCTTTGGGGAGCTGACCCACTGGCAGCTCAAACCAAATGACTACCCAGTTTACAAACCTTTGGGGGAGCTGACCCACTGGCAGCTCAGAAGAACTCACCAACCTGTTTACTAACCTTTGGGGGAGCTGACCCACTGGCAGCTCTGAGGAACAAACCAACCTGTTTACTAACCTTTGGGGGAGCTGACCCACTGGCAGCTCTGAAGAACTCACCAACCTGTTTATTAACCTTTAGGGGAGCTGACCCACTGGCAGCTCAGAAGAACTCACTAACCAGTTTACCAGCCTTTGGGGGAGCTGACCCAGTGGCAGCTCAAACCAACTGTCCAACCTCTTTACCACCCTTCAGGGAGCTGACCCAGTGGCAGCTCAAACCAACTGACTACCCTGTTTACCAGCCTTTGGGGAGCTGACCCACTGGCAGCTCAAACCAACTGACTACCCTGTTTACCAGCCTTTGGGGAGCTGACCCACTGGCAGCTCAAACCAACTGACTACCCTGTTTACCAGCCTTTGGGGGAGCTGACCCACTGGCAGCTCTGAAGAACTCACCAACCTGTTTACTAACCTTTGTGGGAGCTGACCCACTGGCAGCTCAGAAGAACTCACCAACCCGTTTACCAGCCTTTGGGGGAGCTGACCCAGTGGCAGCTCAAACCAACTGACTACCCTGTTTTCCAGCCTTTGGGGAGCTGACCCACTGGCAGCTCAAACCAACTGACTACCCAGTTTACAAACCTTTGGGGGAGCTGACCCACTGGCAGCTCAGAAGAACTCACCAACCTGTTTACTAACCTTTGGGGGAGCTGACCCACTGGCAGCTCTGAGGAACTCACCAACCTGTTTACTAACCTTTGGGGGAGCTGACCCACTGGCAGCTCTGAAGAACTCACCAACTTGTTTACTAACCTTTAGGGGAGCTGACCCACTGGCAGCTCTGAAGAACTCTTCATCCTGTTTACTAACCTTTGGGGGAGCTGACCCACTGGCAGCTCAGAAGAACTCCCTAACCAGTTTACCAGCCTTTGGGGGAGCTTATCCAGTGGCAGGTCAAACCAACTGTCCAACCTCTTTACCACCCTTCAGGGAGCTGACCCACTGGCAGCTCAAACCAACTGACTACCCTGTTTACCAGCCTTTGGGGAGCTGACCCACTGGCAGCTCAAACCAACTGACTACCCTGTTTACCACACTTTGGGGAGCTGACCCACTGGCAGCTCAAACCAACTGACTACCCTGTTTACCACACTTTGTGGAGCTGACCCACTGGCAGCTCAATCCAACTGACTACCCTGTTTACCAGCCTTTGGGGAGCTGACCCACTGGCAGCTCTGAAGAACTCTCCAACTTGCTTACCAAACTTTGAGGGAGCTGACCCACTGGCAGCTCAAACCAACTGACTACCCTGTTTACCAGCCTTTGGGGAGCTGACCCACTGGCAGCTCAAACCAACTGACTACCCTGTTTACCAGCCCTTGGGGAGCTGACCCACTGGCAGCTCAAACCAACTGAATACCCTGTTTACCAGCCTTTGGGGAGCTGACCCACTGGCAGCTCAAACCAACTGACTACCCTGTTTACCAATCTTTGGGGAGCTGACCCACTGGCAGCTCAAACCAACTGACTACCCTGTTTACCAGCCTTTGGGGGAGCTGACCCACTGGCAGCTCTGAAGAACTCACCAACCTGTTTATTAACCTTTGTGGGAGCTGACCCACTGGCAGCTCAGAAGAACTCACCAACCAGTTTACCAGCCTTTGAGGGAGCTGACCCAGTGGCAGCTCAAACCAACTGACTACCCTGTTTACCAGCCTTTGGGGAGCTGACCCACTGGCAGCTCAAACCAACTGACTACCCTGTTTACCAGCCTTTGGGGGAGCTGACCCACTGGCAGCTCAAACCAACTGACTACCCTGTTTACCAGCCTTTGGAGGAGCTGACCCACTGGCAGCTCAGAAGAACTCACCAACCAGTTTACCAGCCTTTGGGGGAGCTGACCCAGTGGCAGCTCAAACCAACTGACTACCCTGTTTACCAGCCTTTGGGGAGGCGACGCACTGTCAGCACATACAATGGCTATACTGATTTACAACCCCTGTGGCTCACCAACCTGTTTACCAGGTCAAGGCAAAGGTCATGCAAAGGCAAGGTTCACTGACCAAAAAAGCTTGGTCTGGCTAACCATTCTCCTTATCTGCACTATGACAGGTGC
Source organism: Eublepharis macularius (assembly GCF_028583425.1). Taxonomy (NCBI): domain Eukaryota; kingdom Metazoa; phylum Chordata; class Lepidosauria; order Squamata; family Eublepharidae; genus Eublepharis; species Eublepharis macularius. The sequence continues at coordinate 23,740,508 of NC_072802.1, forward strand.
CCAACCATCGCTCTTGCCATCTAGCACCCTTAGGTCTGGCCCAGATCTAAGCTCGGTATGGCTATCTGCCATTCTTAATTTCAATTTTTCATCATATGAGTTCCCCCCCCCCCACCTTTAGTGCAGGGAGTTAGGATTGCTCTGGGCAAATGCTGGTTGCTGGTTAACAGGGCTGGGAAGGAATTTTTTCCTTTGGGGGCTGATTGGCTCTTGTCCTCCGAGGGTTTTTTGCCTTCCTCAGAGCAATTCTATTAATCCTAGGACCTTTTCACTAACAAACTCATCACCACAAGTCCATTTTATTGTCTGGAATAGCACATCTCAGGTGACAGATTTCAGAGGAAATCTGTTCATGTTGGAAAAAATGTGGAAATTTAAAATAGTTGCAAATGTCTACATTTTTCCATCCTAAAATAAAGTTTTGAAGAAAACAAAAATAATTCTGTGGAGTATTTCTTCCACATATAAAAAGTAATAAAATCAGGAAAAGCAGTTAAAGAATATTAAATAAATTTCCCTTCCTTCCATGAATCTATGCTTTTATTCTCAAATAAGTTACAATGATGAAAATACTACATTTTAAAATAAAAATCCTTATGACCCTTTATTCTCTGTGTTTGTGGCTTCTTTCAGTTACTTGAAAAATACTGGGCTTTTCTTCACGCTCACTTAGAGCAAGTTTTTTGGGGGAATTTGGCCTGTGAGCATCAGATCCGCTTTGGGCTTCTGTAATCCCACACTTGAGGGAGTCAACCTGGTGTCTGGTTGATTTCTGTTTTTTATTTCTTCACTTAGAGAAATGCCCCTTTTCTGCTCTGGGCTTTCTGGGAAACGAGGACGAGCAGTCTTGTCAGTGTGACTTCCCCCCCCTGCATATGCATTACAAGGATGTAATGTTGGAATATTAGAGGGGCTTGTGGTTAACCTCTGCTTCACCTTGTACTTGGATGGTGTTATTTGAGCTTCAAATTTAACAAAATTTCTGTGTGTTAACTGGTTGAGGCATTCTGGAGGGAAACTCTAAACATTGTAAATTTTAATATTTTTTACACAACCATGTTGCAAGATTGCAACATTGTTTAATTTTTTTTTAATGTTGGGGACTAAAAAATACAGGAAACACAGTGACTCCTGTACAAAATGTCATCCTAAATAGCTTGTGTTGGTGAGATGATTTACTTCATACTGCTGAGCATCGTGTGCACATACCACATAACAAACAAAGACGGCATTTTTTTTTAAAGAATGAGATTCGAGAGTGGTGGGGGACGAAAGCGAGCAAGAGTGTAGATTACACATTGCTGTTCAACCGATCCGGATGCAGGAGGAGAAAGGGAGTGGGAGAAAGGCAGGACTGACTCCGAAGAAAACATTCTGCACTTCAAAAAACCATCTTTAATTTTCACTGTGAAAACAAACTGGGGTTTGTGTGCAGGAAGAAAAACCGCAGAAAACACGGGGGGAAGAAATCGATTCTCCAGCAGATGCATCCTTTCGCCATGAAGAACACAAAAGAATATGGGAAGCAAGCTGAAGCCTGCGCAGAAGAACTTTGGCCATGAGTGCAGAACTCCAGGGATATATCGAAGCTGTATGGAGCCAGAACTGATTAAAAAGCCCTGCGCAGAAAAGCCCATAGTGGGAGGATATTCCCGGCTTCTTCCCCATAGATGGTCTTCTTTTATTTTTAAAAGCAAGGCTCTGTCCAGGAGATGAAAAGGGTGCAGGCAGCATCTACTCTATTGGTCAGTAAGAAGGCCAAAATAAAACCCAATTCCACTTTATAGGTATATGGGCAATACAAAGATACTGGGATAACAGGTAAGTACTAGGCTATTATTTTGAAAATGCATACAGCTTATTTGTACTGATATTTAACACAATTAAAGCTATATATACATTGTATGAAACACATAGACGTACATACCACTCTTTGTTGTGAGGTCCCCTAACTACAAAATTCCTGACAATATTGGCCAGCATACTGTAATAGCCCATTCATAATTATTTAGTACATTTTTATCTTACCCTTCCTTGAAAGAGTCCAGGGAGGCATGCATAAGGTTGCCAAGTGGTCGGAGGAAAAAAGTCCTGCCCCTTTATGTGTAAAAATCAGCAGTCAAAGATTTTCTTGACCTGGGGTAAATAATATATCATCTGCAATTTGCTCTGTAGATCAAATTGGTATCTAAAGTGCCGCAAGAAGGTGTGATTAAAGTTGGCGACCTTAGGTGAGCTTTGTTCAGTATTTTGTTCTCACAACAATCCAGTAAGGTAGGTCAGACTAAGAGAGCGTGACGGGCCCAAGGTCACCCAGCAAGTTTTGAATACCTAGGCTTAAGTGAATTCTGCGATCCTTCACTCACAGGAAACAAGTGCAGTGATTAACATGAGCACAGTAGCTAAGATTCTCAGCTCGCTCTCATTTTTAACACAGCTAAGTGTCTAGTCCTCAGCATCTGAAACTGTGTGGCTAATGCCTAGTGTTGGGTACTAGGCAAAATTTCCAGCAGTAAGGTAGACAGTAGTATTATAATCTTCATTGGAACAAATTGAAATGTCACAAAGTAGTAAAGCAAGTTTTCAAGTTCCACAGTAGCTGTTCAATATTTTTTAAAAGAAGAGGTGGAGTAAAGAGATGATTAAAAGACTTCTTAGTGTATACGGCGGAGAGAGAAGGACTAGCAATCTGTAGTTTGCTTGAAGTAGTCTTAAAACAGACTATAGGAAGTGGTATGGAGACTGAAATAGATTACACCTTGTTTGGTACAAAGTAGATTTTAGGTTGTATGAAGGGCTGCGCCCATGTAGAAAGGGGTTCCAGAAGCTGTCCAAAAGACTCCATCTACCCAGGCCTTTCACCAAAGCTGTTTTATGTCTAATGGTTATTGCACGAAGGCTGTTATCTCAAATGCCTGTGAGTGTTTACTGGGCAGTCGCTGAAATTGCTGGACTGAAATTGGCTAAATATGCTGAAATGTTTTCAAGTTTCCATAAGTTTGCTGTGGGAGGTCAATCTTATTTCTTGTTTTAAAGAAAATGATAAAAGTTATAAACAAATATAATTTAAGAGCAGGACAGAGAAGCAACCAATGACTGTTCTCCTCTTGGAAAGGAGGACTGTTCTCCTCTTCCTTAGGGCTGGTGGTCCCCAGCCCTAAGGAAGCCCGCCTCGCTTCAACCAGGGCCAGGGCCTTTTCAGTCCTGGCCCCAGCCTGGTGGAACGCTCTGTCAATGGAGACCCGGGCCCAGCGGGACATATTATCGTTTCGCCGGTCCTGTAAGACAGAGCTGTTCCGCCAGGCGTTCGGTGGTTGAAGGGGGCGGTGCCATGTCGGCCTCCCACCTTCGGGGGGGGGGGGTTCTCCCCACCATTGCACTTGGTTAATTTATTTCATTATTGTTTTGTATATTGATTTTAGTATTGTTGTTTCCCTGTTTTTATTGATTTTAAACTGTTCACCGCCCAGAGCCCCTGAGGATGGGCGGTATATAAATTGAAATATAAATACATACAGGGCTTTTTTTCAGGGGAACGCGGGGGAACGCGGGGGAACGGAGTTCCGGAACCTCTTGGAAATGGTCACATGGCTGGTGGCCCCGCCCCCTGATCTCCAGACAGAGGGGAGTTGAGATGGCCCTCCGCGCCACTCAGGGGGCGGGGTCACCAGCCATGTGACCATTTTCTCTGAGTTCCAGCACTTCTTTTCCCAGAAAAAAAACCCTGAATAAATATAAATAAAAAAGTAAAAAGCCAGCAATGTTGGAGGTTGCATGGAGAGTCAGTTCTAGCCCCTTTCATGGCTCCTTCTCCTTCCCCAAGGAAAATCTGTGATGCCAAGTGGCAAATTAATGTATGTGGCACGTTTAGTCAATATACCTTATTCTAGCACTTTACACAGCTCACCACATCCAGCTTTGCTATCGTGGATGGCTCCAAAAGGAGAACTATTTATTTGTTTATTGTATAGTCTGCCTGTCTCACTGAGATCCAAGGCAGATTATTCAGTGCCAGTCAATATGATCAACAGCTAGGATATACAGTGAACAAATACAATAGGGTATGGGTTCAGGAAATTTGAAAACAAACATAAATCCAAACACAGAGAGGAAACATTGCTGAAACAAAGCATAAGGAATTAAATGGGACATCTTTAACAATGTGGAAACTACCCAGTAGGAGCATATCTACATCAACATACCTTACCCAGTAGAATAGTCTACAGACCCTGTCCCTTAGCAAGGTAACTCTCTAGGCCATTTCTTACAGTACAGCCCTATTATCTGAATAAACTAAACAAATTTATGGAAGATAGGGGGAAAGGATGAGACAGCAAAGACCGAGCAGTCCAGGACAGAGCCCCAGAATCACTGCTTCTTCTCTGCCAACCGATCCCAATGCCAAACAAGTAACAGCCCTTGCCCCAAGTGAGGTGGGCAGTGCTTCTGCCAAGAACTAGCTACCCCAGCCCCAGGTGGGGTGAACACAAGCAGTGGCAGGAGCCTGCCCCTCCTCCTCTTCTCCCTCCATCAGGGGGCGGAGCCATTGGAGGTCAGGCTCCTCCCAATGTGGGGCCCCATGCAGCTGCCCCTGTTGCTGTTGGCTAAAAGCCACCCCTGGACCCGGGACTCTGAAGGGATGCTACCAGTCAGTAAGGACAATACTGACTGTGATAGACGACGAGCCTGACTCAGCAGAGGGCAGCTTCACACCTACAAGCAAAAACATTCTCTGTTCATAGATCTTTCAACTGCGGTTTAGGGGCTAAATGAAATCTCCATTTTCAGAAGTCATGGATCTCTGTATAGCTGCTGCTGGGCAAGGGGAAGAGCAGGGGAGGGCTGTTGACTTCAGCCCCTGTTCACAGGCCTTCTAGGTTATGGGGTTGAGCACAGGGTGGAATAGCTGCACCTCTGACCTGATCCGGCCGGGCTCTTCTATTTTTATGAGCTTCGAAAGCTACAGCATTGTTTTTGCAATGTGGACTGCACATAACCTTACCCATTGTAGTGGAATACACGGACTGTGCAGTTCTAAGAATAATACCCTCCTAAGCTCATCGACTTCAGCAGACTTAAAAGGGTGAAACTCTGCTGTGGACTGCATTGATAGAACAGTAATCACATAGATTAGGTTAAGTCATCAAGTCAATACTCCAAGGAGTTGCCCCTTTTCCTCATTTATGTTACCTTATAACATGCAGTTTTTTTCTGTGCCAAAGAGCAGGGCTTTTTTTTCAGGGGGAACGTGGTGGAACAGAGTTCTGGAACCTCTTGAAAATGGTCACATGGCTGGTGGCCCCGCCCCCTGATCTCCAGACAGAGGGGAGTTTAGATTGCCCTCCGCACTGCTGAGCGGCACAGAGGGCAATCTCAACTCCCCTCTGTCTGGAGATCAGGGGGCGGAGCCACCAGCCATGTGACCATTTGCTCTGAGAGCAACCCATTGAGTTCCACCATCTCTTTTCCCAGTAAAAAAGCCCTGCCCAAGAGTATAAACCCCAAGAAATGAATACCTAGATTTTTAAGAAATATCCCAGGGCCATGCTTTTTCAGCTGTGTGGGACAGAGAATTCGGTATTTGGGCCGCTTATATGGCTGGGATCCTTATTTTCCTTTCTCCCAAATATTTAATGGGCACCTAAGACTTCTGCAGCAGATGAAAGGGGAAAGAAGCCATTTTTCACACTGCACGGGGACACTTGTCTCACTCCTTCTTACACCTTTGAAAGCAGTCGAGTTTGAAGACTGGATTCTTCTGGCCTGCTCCGCCTCGTTAGCCAGGATTTACAATGCCGCTTTGTAGTTCTTCTTTTGGCAACATGCCCAAAATACATTCTTCTCAAGTCTCGCTACCCAAGAAAATTCGTTGTATTTTAAAGGAAACTTGGGCTTTGTGGCCGCAGCTCGTTCATTCCAACTTGTTGGCTCTGTCGCATCAAGGGCAAAACACGAGTCCCTGCGGAAAAGGAGGCTCACTGCCAATAGAAATCCTTTGCATTATCATCAACTGCAGAACCCTCCAATATTTGCCAGGGGAACATTAAGAGAGCTGCTTTAACACAGTGGTTAGAACATCGGACAAAGAGGAAATCCCATTGAGCTGTGAAGCTTATTCGGACCAGTCACTCCTCTTCAGTCTGAGCTACCTCGCAGGATTGTTGTTAGCTAAAAAAATCATGGATTTTCTGCCTCTCTGAGCTCCTTGGAGGAAAGGCGATAAAATCAGTAATACACAAATGCGGTGAAGTCATCTCCCAAGCTGTACATGTCAGGGCCTGAACTTTTCCTGGAAGCCATATCCTCCGTCCCCACGGTCTTCAACCTTCCAGATTCAGGAGTCAGACCCACCTTTAACACTCGGGTAGTTGCAAGCACATTGTGGACAGAGTCCCAAACCATGCTAGGAAGAGGGAGAGCCAGAATCAAGACCTCACCAGCGGGATGGACACACTTTAAGCCTGCTCAGAGGACCGACTTTCAAGAGAGAGACACACAAAGAGAGGATGGGGGGAAAGAAAGAAGGCAAAGGGGAGCTTTTGTGAGAAGGGAATCTCTGAACTCATTTGTGCTCAGAAGAATCCACTTTGCTGTTGAATGACCTTGCCACACAATCCTGCTGGTGCTCTCAGCAGGTGTGTAGGAAGAGGAAAGCTGCATGGCCCTTTTGCCTTCGACAGCTGTGCACTAGCAGCTGATTCTTTCAAAATGCAGTAAAAAGTGTGGCTGTATAGGAGAGCCAGAGTGGTACAGTGGTTAGTGACAGGCTAGGCTCTGGGAGATCTGGATTCAAATTCCCACTCTGCCATGGAAGCAAAATGGGTAACTTTGAGCTAGACACTCACTCTCAGTCAAGCCTGCCTCACAGGGTTGTTGTGAGAACAAAATGCAGAACACAACTCCTGAATAATGTCCTGAGCACCTCACAGGAAAAGTCGGATAAGAATTTGATAGGCAGAGAACTTGAGATTCAGTAGGGGCAGCTCCAGGACTCTTTTGAGGTCCCTATCCCTGAGTTGAAGGCCACCATCCGGGAAGTTCTACACCCAAATTAACAACCGATTAGCCATCATTACCCAGCAGTGAGGGAAAATGCAACCTGCAGCTGCTCAGAAGCACTCCGTCTTGCATCTTGGGGCTGATATTTGTCATTAAAGAAGGGCAAATCAGGGCTGAGACCTCTGCTTATTATTCAGTAACAAGCCAGTCCCTTGCATTGTATCTGACAAAGGAGTCTGAAACCATTCCTTTATACCTACACACTGCCTAAAAAGCACCATACCAAGTTTGGATATTTATATGTTTTGGTTACCACGCATCTCATTCTCCAATGGAGCTGCCATTTTCCAGGTGGAGCTTGGACTTCTCATGGAGTTTCAATTAATCGAACGAGATCAGTGATCTTGGAAAAGATGGCAACTTCAGAGGGCAGACTCTATGGCATCTTATCCATACTGAGCTCCATCCCCTCTCCAAATGTTGCTCCCAAATCACCAAGAATTTCCCAGGCTAGAGTTAGCACCCCTATTCTCCAAACACAAGTAACGCAAGTAAGACCATCGGTCCATTTAAGGTCTGGATTGTTGCTCCTTGCCGGCTCTCCAAGGAGTTCTTCCTGAACTCCTGGGTGTCAAATCAAATGCTGATCATGGGACATTCTGCATGTAAATCAATTATCTGCCTTTGAGTCACCCTCAGCCCCCAAATTGTGTGGAATGGGGCAAGAAAGTAGGATTCTCAGCAATTCAAGGTTGGAAAATGTTCAATGTTATGAGGAGGGGGGCTTCATACAAGAAATACGTGATGCAAGAGTTTGACAGAGGAGCAAGAGGGAAAGAGGATTTTTCTTCCATTTGTGTTTCCCCTCCTTTAGCACACAGAAATCGTTCCTTTTTAGATATGACCAGGGCTTTTTTTCTGGGAAAAGAGGTGGTGGAATTCAGTGGTGGAGCTCAGGACTGCACAATGATGTCACTTTGGGTTTGCTGGAACAAGGGGGAGTTTTTAAAAGGTTAAATTGCTCTCGGCGAAAATGGTCACATGGCTGATGGCCCCGCCCCCTGATCTCCAGACAGAGGAGAGTTTAGATTGCCCTTAGATTGCTGCGCGGCGCAGAGGGCAATCTAATCTCCCCTCTGTCTGCAGATCAGGGGGCGGGGCCACTGGCCATGTGACCATTTTCAAGAGGTGCTGGAACTCAGTTCCACCGTGTTCCAGCTGAAAAAAAGCCCTGGATATGACAGTGTACTCCATCCAACATCTGTCCTAGAACTGGAGTGTGGTGGAGTGGCCAGAGTCTCAGACTAGATCTTGGCTGAATGTTGGACAAGTGACAGTTGAAAAGTCCATTGGACACTAGTCAGAAAGCCAAGCTGGAAGACCAAAACGCCTACATTTCCCATCAATACTTGAGGGAAGGGGACAAGTGTCCAACCTGTGTCATTCGTCACTTGTAGCTTGTGGTAAATGATTAGAGTGTTAGACTAGGATAACCTTGGAAACTTCTGTTCAAATTCCCATTCTGCTTTATAACTTACTGGGCAGTCACTCCCAGCCTATCGTACCTCCATAGGTAATTGTAAGAACAAAATAGAGGGAAGAAAGGTGGGATAAAAAAAACGCAACAAGGCAACTTATTTCTACTCTTGTATAGCTGACAGATGTTGACTTCAACAAAATATAATGAAATTACCCCCCCCCCCAGAATTATGGAAATGTCTGGAGGGTCCTCCCACAAAGAAATATTAATAAAGAAAAAAATCAATGTTTGGGGTTTGTGAAAAAACCCCACTCTCCTTCAACTAACAATAGCACTGCTTCAGAAAGACAAATCTTATTTATTCTCTTCAAATCTGTCTCAAAAAGGGATATAATTAAGTGGGGGAACTGTTGCTGTTGATAATATCATGAAGAAGTTGAAAGCAACAAGCACTATCTATTTCAGCATTTTAAAAAAACCCAGATCTTGCATAATTAATTTAAAGGGATTCACTCCCTCTGCCCCGATACTGAATCATGCGTAGTGTTTTAACAGTTTCCTTACCTGAAACACATTCAGAGGCTTGAATATATCACACACATAACAGCCTAATCAGCTAAATATTAATCATTAAATGCTTGGCTAGGCAGGTGTCTATACTTGCATTCTACTGCACCATAGAGTTCAGAGGGTCTATAGCTCAGTGGTAAAGCAAATTTTTTCCTGAGGAGAACTAACAGAGGTTATGTGATTTTAGGACAAATCTACAAATTACCAGTTCTTCATAGTGTAAAATATTAAGGAATACCTCAGAATTGTACATTCTAGCACTACGGGGTATTCCAAATTTTTCCTGTTACTAATTTTGCTCCTCAAGCTTTCAGCTACTAAGATCCTATAACATACATAACTTTTTCCCCCTAGAAAGCCTGCAGGTGGCTAAAGATGCCTCATTCACTTACCCCAGTCTTACCATTATAATACACAGAATCCATTGTTGCTCTAGCTAGGCCAGACCGAAACACTACTTGAGTCTGTTTACTCTAGAGGTTCCTTAGGCACCATCCTTTTGTAAATTGCTCCTAGGTCCTATGGAAATGTATGCCCTTAAGCACGCAGTACCAAAAGGTGAACCAAATGAAATACACAGATGGCGCGACCTACTGTCCTGATATCTCACCTGGTCTATGTAGGAAACAAAAACTGGTTGTCGAGGTTTTTGATCTGTTCCTTTTCTTGATGTGTTGCTTGTCACATATATGCATCTATGTCAACATGGTCTAGCTGGAGGAGGTTTGCATCTATTTGAATGGGTTGGATTCCAGGGCCGGTAAAAGATCTGCTGCACAATCTGTCTCTGTATCCTCCACCAAAAGAGCCACCATAGCTTATAAGGTTCTACAACCTCCATCAAAGCCACAAAATCCTTTGCACAGGCCCCATTCATACACTGGCTGCCTTTACAACCTCCATACAGACAGCAGAGGCACTGACTCACCAAATTAGCCTGCATTCACTGAGGCTCTGGTAGCCACTTAACAAGAAATTGAAGTTCTCTGTGACTACGTCTACTGGCTCCAAAGCAAGCCACAGTCCTTGAACTGAAGTCTTGTCTGCTGCTACCTCCCGATGGTTTACTGTCAACTTGGAGAAACATCCTAGCAGGTTGTATTGTCGAAGGCTTTCACGGCCAGAGAACGATGGTTGTTGTGGTTTTTCCGGGCTGTATTGCCGTGGTCTTGGCATTGTAGTTCCTGACGTTTCGCCAGCAGCTGTGGCTGGCATCTTCAGAGGTGTAGCACCAAAAGACAGAGATCTCTCAGTGTCCTGTCTTTTGGTGCTACACCTCTGAAGATGCCAGCCACAGCTGCTGGCGAAACGTCAGGAACTACAATGCCAAGACCACGGCAATACAGCCCGGAAAATCCACAACAACCATCCTAGCAGGTTGTTGATGGTCAAAAGGCATCAGATAGTCCAAGAGAAGGCAAGTGTCAGGAGAGCAAACCTCTACGTGTGAGTCTTGAAGCTCAACCCTTTTATCTGCTCCAAGAGACGGACTTGCTTACATGGGGGAAACAAGAAATTATTGCCTTTGTGAGTCTGTTTCTGTGTATTGTGCAGCTCAGTACAGAGTTTTCCTAACACTGCCTTGTGTGGTAACACATTTTTGTAAATGTAATAAAAGAATCCTGCTGCTAGCAACTGAAACGGGTATCCTATAAGAGACCTTGTTTGCTTCCATTTTATTAAAATTTTCTTGATAGCAGTCTTGGTAAAAAGGACCTTAAGACTTGAGTGAATCATAGGTCCCAGATACAAGCAGTGCAAAACCTGACCCACTAAACCTTTTCAGTTGATATAGTTTGTTACTATTTCACTACAATATGTTAAATAAACATATACTTTAAACAAGCCAGTGTTGTGCTCATATTTCAACTAGGAACATCTCAGAGCCTTGCTTGATTCTAAGGTCCATGCATGATGCTCTCCTATGGGAATCAGATGTAACTGAGATTAGATCTTCAGGGATTCATAGGAAGGCTTTGGGACTGCTGCCAAGTGGTGGAACTCCTTCTTTATTAGAGTTTCATCCCTTCCTGACCGAATGGAAACATTTTCTTTTCTGGAAGACTTTGAGCTGGATTGCGGACAAACAGCACCTATTACTTGTTTATTGTTTTATTTCTGTGCTACTTTAGCTGGTTAAGATGTCTTTGATTTTAATTGTATACTGCTTTGAGCACATTTGGGTGGAAAATCATTCCATAAATAACCTCAAAGAGCAAATAAAACAAGCCCTTTTCATTTTGCCCACTTTTGTTGCTGGTGGTCTCAATTTATTCCTTGATGACATTTCAATGCAATTTTTACATTTTTAACACCACAAATAATGTACACCACATTTACATGCAAACAATGGTGTTAAATTACATATATTGAGTTACAGCAATAAGAATTGGTACAGCAAGTGACTGGTACTATTAGAAACCTGATTTGTATTATTTTTAAGTTAATTTCTGATGGATTCCAACTGAATTTTCATTGCATTTCACTTGTATTTGCACTGATTTTTATTGTGTTTGACTGTTTCTTAAATTGACTTCCAGTGTACTTTATTGTACTGTAAACTGCCTTAGGACTTTCAGAATTGAAAGGTGGTCTATAAATAAAAGAACTAAATTAAATGCTTTTGGCAGAAGGAAACAGAAAATGCTTGGGAAACGTATATGGCAAAACACAGCGCAGTTTGCTGGGCATATTCCAGCAGCCTGAGAGGGCGCAGCAGTGAAGGAAAGTTATTTTCATGTTTATAGTAGCATTTCTGTTTCTACTTTACAAGAATTACAAAACAGACTAGGCCCTTTGCAAGCTGATCACCTGGTTCCATTTGGGGGGTAAAAAGGAGGGAGTTTATTACTGAAGATTTTCTTCTTTTTAATAGTTGTGTTGCTTGCTCTTTTATTGAACTGATGTTTTAGAAATTGTTCTATGGATTATTAAAATGTACTGTACCTAGTAGCATTTGCTGCTGCCTTTGTTCACCTAATTTTACTGTTTTGCTTGAGGGGTTTTTTTTTTGAGGAGGGGTCTTATTGTGAGCTGACTTGCATATTGATTTCAAGGTGAGAGATAAATCCCATAGACCAAATAAATAATTCTAGAGCAAACCTTTCATACCAGTCAACAAATAAACATGGTAATGCACTATTCTAGTGGACAGCTACTAATTCATAGCAAAAATCTAGCCTGAAGTTGGCTCAGGAATAAAAACGAACCTTTTAAACTACTGTTTTCTTCTTCCTGGAACACCTTGATTACTTGCTAACTTGATTTTGGCAGCTATTGGTAAGCGGTTACTGGTTGTAATCAGAGAATTTTCCTCATCAGTGCTGTGGCAGGAAAATCCGGTTTTATTTTGTTCATCAATTTGTTTGTTTACCTCACTTACACCCCACTTTTCTCCCTATTGGAGACCCAAAGTGGCTTACATCATTATCCTTGCCTCCATGTTTTCCTCACAACAACCCTGTGAGGTATAGGTTAGTGTCTGTGACTGGCCCCAGGTGACCTAGAAGCTTCTGTGGCAGAGTGGGGATTCAAACCTGATTCTTCCAGATCCTAGGCCAATCATTGCAGCATTCTGACTTTAATCATTCTATACATATTAAGTACTGTTCTAGGACATCAAGTGACTAGGTGCTAGATCATCACAGCTACAATGACAGCTACCTGGTGAGGACAGACAGGTGAGAAAGTTGTGTTTTGGTTAACTGACAGACCTGTACTTTTAAACTAAACAGGCTTCAGCAACATTCAGCTTTAATTAAAGTAAAAATCACAGGCACTACAAATGGTGATGACACATCACTGCTGACAAATTATGCTGCTCAGATAAAAAGGATTATCTTCTTGGTGTGAAACTAGTGTGTGACTAACCAGGTCTTCAGCTAACTTTGCACTGGGCTTCGAAACTGTTTCCTAGGAAAACCTGGGATTCCTCGGAGCTGTGGTGACCTAAAGGTGGTGCTTTCCCTCAGTCAGGTGTAGGGAAAGGTGCTGGGAATCTCCAAAACCCACAGAGGGGGGAGGAAAAAGGAGGGAACTCCGCTGGGGTTAAAAGATTTTAAGCTACACCTCTTTGCTCATTCAGAACCCTGGACAGCGGTGCATTTGCTCACAGGGAACAATGAAACCAAATAACCACGTTCCCTAACAACTGGCAGAGAGGGCAAGAATGCATGATCTTGCCCTTCTCGTGGAGGAAGGATCAATATTGCCCAAACTAGGCTTATTTCTCAAAACACCACACATAGAGAATAACGTGACACTTGTTCCCTCACAATGGTCCAGAGGTCACAGCTCCTCAAACCTATATTAATGACTAGAGGAAAATTGTCTGGAGCCAGAAATGTCTAGGAAGATCCCCATTTCCCCTTTAGTGAAAACTGTGCTGGAAGGGGCTGGCTTGCCTTTGTTTGTGGGTACTGTGGGGGGTTGGAATCAGAGTGAGGGGCCAGCTGCTATGAGCTGTTGATTCCCATGGCGATAAAAGAATGTTGTGGGGGGTGACAGTTGGAGGTAGAGAGGGAAGAACTAAGAGGCACAGAGAGGGCTGAAGCAGAGGAGGAAAAGGAGGAAGAACATTTCGCCGGAATAGAAAGGAGGGTAACCAACTCCGGATTAGGAAATTCCTAGAGATCTGGGGGAGGGGGTGAAACCTGAGAGCAGAGTTTCAGCACAGGAGGGACTTCAATAGAATATAATATCATAGCAGCCATTTTCTCCAGGGGAACTGATCTCTGGAGAACAGGTCTCATTCGGGAACATCTTCACCTGGAGGTTGGCAACCCTAATAGAAAAAGAAATATGTGAACTTAAAAGGTATATTGTGAAGGGAGCGTTGACCCCTATGGGCCATTGGTGTTCTAGGAGAGGGTATGTTCCTATCTGGACCTGGGCCAGGGTGCTGAGGAAGGGGAGTTAGCTCCTCTCTCCCGCACCATTTTCCTAACAGATATCCCCCACGCCCACAGGTTGCTATTGCTTTCAAAAGATAGGTATTTGTATTATATCTTTTCCTAAATAGGACATAAAGAAGCTGGGGGGGGGGAGCCCTCCCAACACACACATTCATACATCCCATAGCAGCTTTTGGGAGGAAAATTGTACAGTTCAAACCACATTTGGAATACCAATTTAACATGTGGTTTGGCCAAAAACCAGCAGGGATTAGAAGCTTAGCATTAGGTGAGAAGATCACAACCATGAATCTGAGGAAACTGAGCCCTCTCTGGTTTGTGCATGGGTAAAAGTATGAAGAGACTGGGGAACTTGCTCAAGTATGTGGAAACTGAAAGGGAGAAGTTATATTTCTTGTTAAGAAGAGATCACCTGTTTACATACATTAGTCTAGATAAATGGTTAACAGCAACATATGGAGAAGTATTAATGTTTAGAGGGCATGAAAAAAGTATTACCAGGTATCAGTATCCCTTGAGCGGCATTTGCTTAACCAATCTCTTGCCACCAGATTCCAAATTAACAAAAAATTAATTTCTGTTGTTAAAGTACTCAGTTGTGTTTTTGGGGGATGCACATTTCAGGTCACGTGGTTTGAAGGATTGCCTCCTGAAAGAAAGATAAAAGATTCCAGCTCTGAAAAGGTTTCTCATCTCTTCTGGAGGAAATGCTATATGCAGTTGAAATCTAGCGATTGCCAGTTCCCCCACTCAATTAATCAACTAGCCAATGGAATGTTTAATCTGTCATTTAAGTCCATTTAAATTTTAAGCCCTACTTATAAGCCTTGTATTCATGTGGCCAGAGTTTGACAGCCTTATCTCCTGACAATATATAATGCCACAACAACAGGCAACCCGCATCATTGCCCCGTGACCTCACAAAGTGCCCTCTGCCTACAGAGTATACGTTTGCCCATAAAAACCCAGAACTGTTTGGGACCAACTCAGAGTTTCGGAAGACTTTGACTCATCCACAGCTCCCCTACCTGGCAGGCATAAAATCTCCACAGAAGGGCAGAATAGATGAACCTGCTAGCCATGGCCTCCCTAAACTCTTAGACAGGCTTCTTTATTCAAGAGGGGTTTTAAAAGTTGCTTTTGAGAGTTAGCCTTTTAATATAGTTCTGCTTTTGCTGTTTTGATGGATTTAAAGTTTTGCATATTTAGAGATTCTGTTCCTTATTAGGTTTTACATCTGAGGCTATCGAATTGCTTAAAAGGTGGAAAGGAAAAGGATATATAAACTTGGTGAATGACTAAGCATAACTGGAAGAAAAAAAATGTATAATGTATAACATTACATGTATGATGTATAACATTTTTAAAATATAGCAAAGGAGTTAGTAGAGGACAGTCGTTTGCAGACCCCAAAGACAAGAAAAAGACGACTCAGGGAGTGACTCCATCTGCATAATTTTCACAATGCTAATTTGATTTGTTCTCCAATTCTATTTTCAAAATAAAAACCTGCTTCAGGATCAAAGAGACAGAGCCGTTTCAAAGGCAAGGAAAGATGATACCAGTGGAGAGATGCAGTTTGCACATTAGAAGTTATTTCAAATATAATTGTATCCTTTAAAAGAAAAGGAAAGTATAACGGTAGCACTTTCACCTGATTAACAGCCCTATATAATATGACCCAAAGAGCTAACCCGCTGACACCTCAGAAGACGTGACCAGTCTGCTAGCCAGCCTTTCGGGGAGCTGACCCACTGGCAGCGCTGAAGAACTCTCCAACCTCTTTACCAGCCTTTGGGGAGCTGACCCACTGGCAGCTCAAACCAACTGACTACCCTGTTTACCAACCTTTGGAGAGCTGACCCACTGGCAGCTCAAACCAACTGACTACCCTGTTTACCAGCCTTTGGGGAGCTGACCCACTGGCAGCTCAAACCAACTGACTACCCTGTTTACCAGCCTTTGGGGAGCTGACCCACTGGCAGCTCAAACAAACTGTCCAACCTCTTTACCAGCATTTGGGGAGCTGACCCACTGGCAGCTCAAACCAACTGACTACCCTGTTTACCAGCCTTTGGGGGAGCTGAGCCACTGGCAGCTGAAACCAACTGTCCAACCTCTTTACCAGCCTTTGGAGACCTAACCCACTGGCAGCTCAAACCAACTGATTACCCTGTTTACCAGCCTTTGGGGAGCTGACCCACTGGCAGCACAAAACAACTGACTACCCTGTTTACCAGCCTTTGGGGAGCTGACCCACTGGCAGCTCAAACCAACTGTCCAACCTCTTACCAGCCTTTGGGGAGCTGACCCGGTGGCAGCTCAAACCAACTGTCCAACCTCTTTACCACCCTTTGGGGAGCTGACCCAGTGGCAGCTCAAACTAACTGACTACCCTATTTACCAGCCTTTGGGGAGCTGACCCACTGGAAGTTCAAACCAACTGACTACTCTGTTACCAGGCTTTGGGGAGCTGACCCACTGGCAGCTCAAACCAACTGACTTTCCTGTTTACCAGGCTTTGGGGAGCTGACCCACTGGCAGCTCAAACCAACTGACTACCCTGTTTACCAACCTTTGGGGGAGCTGACCCACTGGCAGCTCAGAAGAACTCACCAACCTGTTTACTAACCTTTGGGGGAGCTGACCCACTGGCAGCTCTGAAGAACTCTCCAACCCGTTTACCAACCTTTGGGGGAGCTGACCCACTGGCAGCTCAGAAGAACTCTCCAACCCGTTTACCAACCTTTGGGGGAACTGACCCACTGGCAGCTCAGAAGAACTCTCCAACCCATTTACCAACCTTTGGGGGAGCTGAACCACTGGCAGCTCAGAAGATCTCTCCGACCTGTTTACCAACCTTTGGGGGAGCTGACCCACTGGCAGCTCAGAAGAACTCACCAACCTGTTTACCAACCTTTGGGGGAGCTGACCCACTGGCAGCCCAGAAGAACTCTCCAACCTGTTTACTAACCTTTGGGGGAGCTGACCCACTGGCAGCTCAAACCAACTGATTACCCTGTTTACCAACCTTTGGGGAGCTGACCCACTGGCAGCTAAAACCAACTGACTACCCTGTTTTCCAGCCTTTGGGGAGCTGACCCACTGGCAGCTCAAACCAAATGACTACCCAGTTTACAAACCTTTGGGGGAGCTGACCCACTGGCAGCTCAGAAGAACTCACCAACCTGTTTACTAACCTTTGGGGGAGCTGACCCACTGGCAGCTCTGAGGAACAAACCAACCTGTTTACTATCCTTTGGGGGAGCTGACCCACTGGCAGCTCTGAAGAACTCACCAACCTGTTTATTAACCTTTAGGGGAGCTGACCCACTGGCAGCTCAGAAGAACTCACTAACCAGTTTACCAGCCTTTGGGGGAGCTGACCCAGTGGCAGCTCAAACCAACTGTCCAACCTCTTTACCACCCTTCAGGGAGCTGACCCACTGGCAGCTCAAACCAACTGACTACCCTGTTTACCAGCCTTTGGGGAGCTGACCCACTGGCAGCTCAAACCAACTGTCCAACCTCTTTACCAGCATTTGGGGAGCTGACCCACTGGCAGCTCAAACCAACTGACTACCCTGTTTACCAGCCTTTGGGGAGCTGACCCACTGGCAGCTCAAACCAACTGACAACCCTGTTTACCAGCCCTTGGGGAGCTGACCCACTGGCAGCTCAAACCAACTGACTACCCTGTTTACCAGCCTTTGGGGAGCTGACCCACTGGCAGCTCAAACCAACTGACTACCCTGTTTACCAACCTTTGGGAAGCTGACCCACTGGCAGCTCAAACCAACTGACTACCCTGTTTACCAGCCTTTGGGGGAGCTGACCCACTGGCAGCTCTGAAGAACTCACCAACCTGTTTACTAACCTTTGTGGGAGCTGACCCACTGGCAGCTCAGAAGAACTCACCAACCTGTTTACTAACCTTTGGGGGAGCTGACCCACTGGCAGCTCTGAAGAACTCTCCAACCCGTTTACCAACCTTTGGGGGAGCTGACCCACTGGCAGCTCAGAAGAACTCTCCAACCCGTTTACCAACCTTTGGGGGAGCTGACCCACTGGCAGCTCAGAAGAACTCTCCAACCCATTTACCAACCTTTGGGGGAGCTGAACCACTGGCAGCTCAGAAGATCTCTCCGACCTGTTTACCAACCTTTGGGGGAGCTGACCCACTGGCAGCTCAGAAGAACTCACCAACCTGTTTACCAACCTTTGGGGGAGCTGACCCACTGGCAGCCCAGAAGAACTCTCCAACCTGTTTACTAACCTTTGGGGGAGCTGACCCACTGGCAGCTCAAACCAACTGATTACCCTGTTTACCAACCTTTGGGGAGCTGACACACTGGCAGCTCAAACCAACTGACTACCCTGTTTTCCAGCCGTTGGGGAGCTGACCCACTGGCAGCTCAAACCAAATGACTACCCAGTTTACAAACCTTTGGGGGAGCTGACCCACTGGCAGCTCAGAAGAACTCACCAACCTGTTTACTAACCTTTGGGGAAGCTGACCCACTGGCAGCTCTAAGGAACAAACCAACCTGTTTACTAACCTTTGGGGGAGCTGACCCACTGGCAGCTCTGAAGAACTCACCAACCTGTTTATTAACCTTTAGGGGAGCTGACCCACTGGCAGCTCAGAAGAACTCACTAACCAGTTTACCAGCCTTTGGGGGAGCTGACCCAGTGGCAGCTCAAACCAACTGTCCAACCTCTTTACCACCCTTCAGGGAGCTGACCCACTGGCAGCTCAAACCAACTGACTACCCTGTTTACCAGCCTTTGGGGAGCTGACCCAGTGGCAGCTCAAACCAACTGACTACCCTGTTTTCCAGCCTTTGGGGAGCTGACCCACTGGCAGCTCAAACCAACTGACTACCCTGTTTACCAGCGTTTGGGGAGCTGACCCACTGGCAGCTCAAACCAACTGACTACCCTGTTTACCAGCCCTTGGGGAGCTGACCCACTGGCAGCTCAAACCAACTGACTACCCTGTTTACCAGCCTTTGGGGAGCTGACCCACTGGCAGCTCAAACCAACTGACTACCCTGTTTACCAGCCTTTGGGGGAGCTGACCCACTGGCAGCTCTGAAGAACTCACCAACCTGTTTACTAACCTTTGGGGGAGCTGACCCACTGGCAGCTCAGAAGAACTCACCAACCAGTTTACCAGCCTTTGGGGGAGCTGACCCAGTGGCAGCTCAAACCAACTGACTACCCTGCTTACCAGCCTTTGGGGAGTTGACCCACTGGCAGCTCAAACCAACTGACTACCCTGTTTACCAGCCTTTGGGGAGCTGACCCACTGGCAGCTCAAACCAACTGACTACCCTGTTTACCAGCCTTTGGGGAGCTGACCCACTGGCAGTTCAAACCAACTGACTACCCTGTTTACCAGCCTTTGGGGGAGCTGAACCACTGGCAGCTCTGAAGAACTCTCCAACCCGTTTACCAACCTTTGGGGGAGCTGACCCACTGGCAGCTCAGAAGAACTCTCCAACCCGTTTACCAACCTTTGGGGGAGCTGACCCACTGGCAGCTCAGAAGAACTCTCCAACCCGTTTACCAACCTTTGGGGGAGCTGACCCACTGGCAGCTCAGAAGAACTCTCCAACCCATTTACCAACCTTTGGGGGAGCTGAACCACTGGCAGCTCAGAAGATCTCTCCGACCTGTTTACCAACCTTTGGGGGAGCTGACCCACTGGCAGCTCAGAAGAACTCACCAACCTGTTTACCAACCTTTGGGGGAGCTGACCCACTGGCAGCCCAGAAGAACTCTCCAACCTGTTTACTAACCTTTGGGGGAGCTGACCCACTGGCAGCTCAAACCAACTGATTACCCTGTTTACCAACCTTTGGGGAGCTGACCCACTGGCAGCTCAAACCAACTGACTACCCTGTTTTCCAGCCTTTGGGGAGCTGACCCACTGGCAGCTCAAACCAAATGACTACCCAGTTTACAAACCTTTGGGGGAGCTGACCCACTGGCAGCTCAGAAGAACTCACCAACCTGTTTACTAACCTTTGGGGGAGCTGACCCACTGGCAGCTCTGAGGAACAAACCAACCTGTTTACTATCCTTTGGGGGAGCTGACCCACTGGCAGCTCTGAAGAACTCACCAACCTGTTTATTAACCTTTAGGGGAGCTGACCCACTGGCAGCTCAGAAGAACTCACTAACCAGTTTACCAGCCTTTGGGGGAGCTGACCCAGTGGCAGCTCAAACCAACTGTCCAACCTCTTTACCACCCTTCAGGGAGCTGACCCACTGGCAGCTCAAACCAACTGACTACCCTGTTTACCAGCCTTTGGGGAGCTGACCCACTGGCAGCTCAAACCAACTGACTACCCTGTTTACTACACTTTGGGGAGCTGACCCACTGGCAGCTCAAACCAACTGACTACCCTGTTTACCAGCCTTTGGGGAGCTGACCCACTGGCAGCTCTGAAGATCTCTCCAACTTCCTTACCAAACTTTGAGGGAGCTGACCCACTGGCAGCTCAAACCAACTGACTACCCTGTTTACCAGCGTTTGGGGAGCTGACCCACTGGCAGCTCAAACCAACTGACTACCCTGTTTACCAGCCCTTGGGGAGCTGACCCACTGGCAGCTCAAACCAACTGACTACCCTGTTTACCAGCCTTTGGGGAGCTGACCCACTGGCAGCTCAAACCAACTGACTACCCTGTTTACCAGCCTTTGGGGGAGCTGACCCACTGGCAGCTCTGAAGAACTCACCAACCTGTTTACTAACCTTTGGGGGAGCTGACCCACTGGCAGCTCAGAAGAACTCACCAACCAGTTTACCAGCCTTTGGGGGAGCTGACCCAGTGGCAGCTCAAACCAACTGACTACCCTGTTTACCAGCCTTTGGGGAGCTGACCCACTGGCAGCTCAAACCAACTGACTACCCTGTTTACCAGCCTTTGGGGAGCTGACCCACTGGCACCTCAAACCAACTGACTACCCTGTTTACCAGCCTTTGGGGAGCTGACCCACTGGCAGTTCAAACCAACTGACTACCCTGTTTACCAGCCTTTGGGGGAGCTGACCCACTGGCAGCTCTGAAGAACTCACCAACCTGTTTACTAACCTTTGTGGGAGCTGACCCACTGGCAGCTCAGAAGAACTCACCAACCCGTTTACCAGCCTTTGGGGGAGCTGACCCAGTGGCAGCTCAAACCAACTGACTACCCTGTTTTCCAGCCTTTGGGGAGCTGACCCACTGGCAGCTCAAACCAACTGACTACCCAGTTTACAAACCTTTGGGGGAGCTGACCCACTGGCAGCTCAGAAGAACTCACCAACCTGTTTACTAACCTTTGGGGAGCTGACCCACTGGCAGCTCTGAGGAACTCACCAACCTGTTTACTAACCTTTGGGGGAGCTGACCCACTGGCAGCTCTGAAGAACTCACCAACTTGTTTACTAACCTTTGGGGGAGCTGACCCACTGGCAGCTCTGAAGAACTCTTCATCCTGTTTACTAACCTTTGGGGGAGCTGACCCACTGGCAGCTCAGAAGAACTCACTAACCAGTTTACCAGCCTTTGGGGGAGCTGATCCAGTGGCAGGTCAAACCAACTGTCCAACCTCTTTACCACCCTTCAGGGAGCTGACCCACTGGCAGCTCAAACCAACTGACTACCCTGTTTACCAGCCTTTGGGGAGCTGACCCACTGGCAGCTCAAACCAACTGACTACCCTGTTTACCTCACTTTGGGGAGCTGACCCACTGGCAGCTCAAACCAACTGACTACCCTGTTTACCACACTTTGTGGAGCTGACCCACTGGCAGCTCAATCCAACTGACTACCCTGTTTACCAGCCTTTGGGGAGCTGACCCACTGGCAGCTCTGAAGAACTCTCCAACTTGCTTACCAAACTTTGAGGGAGCTGACCCACTGGCAGCTCAAACCAACTGACTACCCTGTTTACCAGCCTTTGGGGAGCTGACCCACTGGCAGCTCAAACCAACTGACTACCCTGTTTACCAGCCCTTGGGGAGCTGACCCACTGGCAGCTCAAACCAACTGACTACCCTGTTTACCAGCCTTTGGGGAGCTGACCCACTGGCAGCTCAAACCAACTGACTACCCTGTTTACCAATCTTTGGGGAGCTGACCCACTGGCAGCTCAAACCAACTGACTACCCTGTTTACCAGCCTTTGGGGGAGCTGACCCACTGGCAGCTCTGAAGAACTCACCAACCTGTTTATTAACCTTTGTGGGAGCTGACCCACTGGCAGCTCAAAAGAACACACCAACCAGTTTACCAGCCTTTGGGGGAGCTGACCCAGTGGCAGCTCAAACCAACTGACTACCCTGTTTACCAGCCTTTGGGGAGCTGACCCACTGGCAGCTCAAACCAACTGACTACCCTGTTTACCAGCCTTTGGGGGAGCTGACCCACTGGCAGCTCAAACCAACTGACTACCCTGTTTACCAGCCTTTGGGGGAGCTGACCCACTGGCAGCTCAGAAGAACTCACCAACCAGTTTACCAGCCTTTGGGGGAGCTGACCCAGTGGCAGCTCAAACCAACTGACTACCCTGTTTACCAGCCTTTGGGGAGGCGACGCACTGTCAGCACATACAATGGCTATACTGATTTACAACCCCTGTGGCTCACCAACCTGTTTACCAGGTCAAGGCAAAGGTCATGCAAAGGCAAGGTTCACTGACCAAAAAAGCTTGGTCTGGCTAACCATTCTCCTTATCTGCACTATGACAGGTGCACAACCATCGCTCTTGCCATCTAGCACCCTTAGGTCTGGCCCAGATCTAAGCTCGGTATGGCTATCTGCCATTCTTAATTTCAATTTTTCATCATATGAGTTCCCCCCCCCCCACCTTTAGTGCAGGGAGTTAGGATTGCTCTGGGCAAATGCTGGTTGCTGGTTAACAGGGCTGGGAAGGAATTTTTTCCTTTGGGGGCTGATTGGCTCTTGTCCTCCGAGGGTTTTTTGCCTTCCTCAGAGCAATTCTATTAATCCTAGGACCTTTTCACTAACAAACTCATCACCACAAGTCCATTTTATTGTCTGGAATAGCACATCTCAGGTGACAGATTTCAGAGGAAATCTGTTCATGTTGGAAAAAATGTGGAAATTTAAAATAGTTGCAAATGTCTACATTTTTCCATCCTAAAATAAAGTTTTGAAGAAAACAAAAATAATTCTGTGGAGTATTTCCTCCACATATAAAAAGTAATAAAATAAGGAAAAGCAGTTAAAGGATAACAAATAAATTTCCCTTCCTTCCATGAATCTATGCTTTTATTCTCAAATAAGTTACAATGATGAAAATACTACATTTTAAAATAAAAATCCTTATGACCCTTTATTTTCTGTGTTTGTGGCTTCTTTCAGTTACTTGAAAAATACTGGGCTTTTCTTCATGCTCACTTAGAGCAAGTTTTTTTGGGAATTTGGCCTGTGAGCATCAGATCCGCTTGGGGCTTCTGCAATCCCACACTTGAGGGAGTCAACCTGGTGTCTGGTTGATTTCTTTTTTTTATTTCTTCACTTAGAGAAATGCCCCTTTTCTGCTCTGGGCTTTCTGAGGAACGAGGACGAGCAGTTTTGTCAGTGTGACCCCCCCCCCCCCCCCCGCGTTTGCATTACAAGGATGTAATGTTGGAATATTAGAGGGGCTTGTGGTTAACCTCTGCTTCACCTTGTACTTGGATGGTGTTATTTGAGCTTCAAATTTAACAAAATTTCTGTGTTAACTGGTTGAGGCATTCTGGAGGGAAACTCTAAACATTGTAAATTTTAATATTTTTTACACAACCATGTTGCAAGATTGCAACATTTTTTAATTTTTTTTTTTAAGTTGGGGAAAGAACTGGTGAGATGTGCTGGTGAGATGATTTACTTCATACTGCTGAGCATAGTGTGCACATACCACATAACAAACAAAGATGGCATTTTTTTTTAAAGAATGAGATTCGAGAGTGGTGGGGGACGAAAGCGAGCAAGAGTGTAGTTTACACATTGCTGTTCAACCGATCAGGATGCAGGAGGAGAAAGGGAGTGGGAGAACGGCAGGACTGACTCCGAAGAAAACATTCTGCACTTCAAAAAACCATCTTTAATTTTCACTGTGAAAACAAACGGGTTTGTGTGCAGGAAGAAAAACCGCAGAAAACACGGGGGGAAGAAATCGATTCTCCAGCAGATGCATCCTTTCGCCATGAAGAACACAAAAGAATATGGGAAGCAAGCTGAAGCCTGCGCAGAAGAACTTTGGCCATGAGTGCAGAACTCCAGGGATATATCGAAGCTGTATGGAGCCAGAACCGATTAAAAAGCCCTGCGCAGAAAAGCCCATAGTGGGAGGATATTCCCGGCTTCTTCCCCATAGATGGTCAGCTTTTATTTTTAAAAGCAAGGCTCTGTCCAGGAGATGAAAAGGGTGCAGGCAGCATCTACTCTATTGGTCAGTAAGAAGGCCAAAATAAAACCCAATTCCACTTTATAGGTATATGGGCAATACAAAGATACTGGGATAACAGGTAAGTACTAGGCTATTATTTTGAAAATGCATACAGCTTATTTGTACTGATATTTAACACAATTAAAGCTATATATACATTGTATGAAACACACAGACGTACATACCACTCTTTGTTGTGAGGTCCCCTAACTACAAAATTCCTGACAATATTGGCCAGCATACTGTAATAGCCCATTCATAATTATTTAGTACATTTTTATCTTACCCTTCCTTGAAAGAGTCCAGGGAGGCATGCATAAGGTTGCCAAGTGGTCGGAGGAAAAAAGTCCTGCCCCTTTATGTGTAAAAATCAGCAGTCAAAGATTTTCTTGACCTGGGGTAAATAATATATCATCTGCAATTTGCTCTGTAGATCAAATTGGTATCTAAAGTGCCGCAAGAAGGTGTGATTAAAGTTGGCGACCTTAGGTGAGCTTTGTTCAGTATTTTGTTCTCACAACAATCCAGTAAGGTAGGTCAGACTAAGAGAGTGTGACTGGCCCAAGGTCACCCAGCAAGTTTTGAATACCTAGGCTTAAGTGAATTCTGCGATCCTTCACTCACAGGAAACAAGTGCAGTGATTAACATGAGCACAGTAGCTAAGATTCTCAGCTCGCTCTCATTTTTAACACAGCTAAGTGTCTAGTCCTCAGCATCTGAAACTGTGTGGCTAATGCCTAGTGTTGGGTACTAGGCAAAATTACCAGCAGTAAGGTAGACAGTAGTGTTATAATCTTCATTGGAACAAATTGAAATGTCACAAAGTAGTAAAGCAAGTTTTCAAGTTCCACAGTAGCTGTTCAATATTTTTTAAAAGAAGAGGTGGAGTAAAGAGATGATTAAAAGACTTCTTAGTGTATACGGCGGAGAGAGAAGGACTAGCAATCTGTAGTTTGCTTGAAGTAGTCTTAAAACAGACTATAGGAAGTGGTATGGAGACTGAAATAGATTACACCTTCTTTGGTACAAAGTAGATTTTAGGTTGTATGAAGGGCTGCGCCCATGTAGAAAGGGGTTCCAGAAGCTGTCCAAAAGACTCCATCTACCCAGGCCTTTCACCAAAGCTGTTTTATGTCTAATGGTTATTGCACGAAGGCTGTTATCTCAAATGCCTGTGAGTGTTTACTGGGCAGTCGCTGAAATTGCTGGACTGAAATTGGCTAAATATGCTGAAATGTTTTCAAGTTTCCATAAGTTTGCTGTGGGAGGTCAATCTTATTTCTTGTTTTAAAGAAAATGATAAAAGTTATAAACAAATATAATTTAAGAGCAGGACAGAGAAGCAACCAATGACTGTTCTCCTCTTGGAAAGGAGGACTGTTCTCCTCTTCCTTAGGGCTGGTGGTCCCCAGCCCTAAGGAAGCCCGCCTCGCTTCAACCAGGGCCAGGGCCTTTTCAGTCCTGGCCCCAGCCTGGTGGAACGCTCTGTCAATGGAGACCCGGGCCCAGCAGGACATATTATCGTTTCGCCGGGCCTGTAAGACAGAGCTGTTCCACCAGGCGTTCGGTGGTTGAAGGGGGCGGTGCCATGTCGGCCTCCCACCTTCGGGGTGGGGGGGTTCTCCCCACCATTGCACTTGGTTAATTTATTTCATTATTGTTTTGTATATTGATTTTAGTATTGTTGTTTCCCTGTTTTTATTGATTTTAAACTGTTCACCGCCCAGAGCCCCTGAGGATGGGCGGTATATAAATTGAAATATAAATACATACAGGGCTTTTTTTCAGGGGAACGCGGGGGAACGGAGTTCCGGAACCTCTTGGAAATGGTCACATGGCTGGTGGCCCCGCCCCCTGATCTCCAGACAGAGGGGAGTTGAGATGGCCCTCCGCGCCACTCAGGGGGCGGGGCCACCAGCCATGTGACCATTTTCTCTGAGTTCCACCACTTCTTTTCCCAGAAAAAAAACCCTGAATAAATATAAATAAAAAAGTAAAAAGCCAGCAATGTTGGAGGTTGCATGGAGAGTCAGTTCTAGCCCCTTTCATGGCTCCTTCTCCTTCCCCAAGGAAAATCTGTGATGCCAAGTGGCAAATTAATGTATATGGCACGTTTAGTCAATATACCTTATTCTAGCACTTTACACAGCTCACCACATCCAGCTTTGCTATCGTGGATGGCTCCAAAAGGAGAACTATTTATTTGTTTATTGTATAGTCTGCCTGTCTCACTGAGATCCAAGGCAGATTATTCAGTGCCAGTCAATATGATCAACAGCTAGGATATACAGTGAACAAATACAATAGGGTATGGGTTCAGGAAATTTGAAAACAAACATAAATCCAAACACAGAGAGGAAACATTGCTGAAACAAAGCATAAGGAATTAAATGGGACATCTTTAACAATGTGGAAACTACCCAGTAGGAGCATATCTACATCAACATACCTTACCCAGTAGAATAGTCTACAGACCCTGTCCCTTAGCAAGGTAACTCTCTAGGCCATTTCTTACAGTACAGCCCTATTATCTGAATAAACTAAACAAATTTATGGAAGATAGGGGGAAAGGATGAGACAGCAAAGACCGAGCAGTCCAGGACAGAGCCCCAGAATCACTGCTTCTTCTCTGCCAACCGATCCCAATGCCAAACAAGTAACAGCCCTTGCCCCAAGTGAGGTGGGCAGTGCTTCTGCCAAGAACTAGCTACCCCAGCCCCAGGTGGGGTGAACACAAGCAGTGGCAGGAGCCTGCCCCTCCTCCTCTTCTCCCTCCATCAGGGGGCGGAGCCATTGGAGGTCAGGCTCCTCCCAATGTGGGGCCCCATGCAGCTGCCCCTGTTGCTGTGGGCTAAAAGCCACCCCTGGACCCGGGACTCTGAAGGGATGCTACCAGTCAGTGAGGACAATACTGACTGTGATAGACGACGAGCCTGACTCAGCAGAGGGCAGCTTCACACCTACAAGCAAAAACATTCTCTGTTCATAGATCTTTCAACTGCGGTTTAGGGGCTAAATGAAATCTCCATTTTCAGAAGTCATGGATCTCTGTATAGCTGCTGCTGGGCAAGGGGAAGAGCAGGGGAGGGCTGTTGACTTCAGCCCCTGTTCACAGGCCTTCTAGGTTATGGGGTTGAGCACAGGGTGGAATAGCTGCACCTCTGACCTGATCCGGCCGGGCTCTTCTATTTTTATGAGCTTCGAAAGCTACAGCATTGTTTTTGCAATGTGGACTGCACATAACCTTACCCATTGTAGTGGAATACACGGACTGTGCAGTTCTAAGAATAATACCCTCCTAAGCTCATCGACTTCAGCAGACTTAAAAGGGTGAAACTCTGCTGTGGACTGCATTGATAGAACAGTAATCACATAGATTAGGTTAAGACATCAAGTCAATACTCCAAGGAGTTGCCCCTTTTCCTCATTTATGTTACCTTATAACATGCAGTTTTTTTCTGTGCCAAAGAGCAGGGCTTTTTTTTCAGGGGGAACGTGGTGGAACAGAGTTCTGGAACCTCTTGAAAATGGTCACATGGCTGGTGGCCCCGCCCCCTGATCTCCAGACAGAGGGGAGATTAGATTGCCCTCCGCACTGCTGAGCGGCACAGAGGGCAATCTCAACTCCCCTCTGTCTGGAGATCAGGGGGCGGAGCCACCAGCCATGTGACCATTTGCTCTGAGAGCAACCCATTGAGTTCCACCATCTCTTTTCCCAGTAAAAAAGCCCTGCCCAAGAGTATAAACCCCAAGAAATGAATACCTAGATTTTTAAGAAATATCCCAGGGCCATGCTTTTTCAGCTGTGTGGGACAGAGAATTCGGTATTTGGGCCGCTTATATGGCTGGGATCCTTATTTTCCTTTCTCCCAAATATTTAATGGGCACCTAAGACTTCTGCAGCAGATGAAAGGCGAAAGAAGCCATTTTTCACACTGCACGGGGACACTTGTCTCACTCCTTCTTACACCTTTGAAAGCAGTCGAGTTTGAAGACTGGATTCTTCTGGCCCGCTCCGCCTCGTTAGCCAGGATTTACAATGCCGCTTTGTAGTTCTTCTTTTGGCAACATGCCCAAAATACATTCTTCACAAGTCTCGCTACCCAAGAAAAGTCGTTGTATTTTAAAGGAAACTTGGGCTTTGTGGCCGCAGCTCGTTCATTCCAACTTGTTGGCTCTGTCGCATCAAGGGCAAAACACGAGTCCCTGCGGAAAAGGAGGCTCACTGCCAATAGAAATCCTTTGCATTATCATCAACTGCAGAACCCTCCAATATTTGCCAGGGGAACATTAAGAGAGCTGCTTTAACACAGTGGTTAGAACATCGGACAAAGAGGAAATCCCATTGAGCTGTGAAGCTTATTCGGACCAGTCACTCCTCTGCAGTCTGAGCTACCTCGCAGGATTGTTGTTAGCTAAAAAAATCATGGATTTTCTGCCTCTCTGAGCTCCTTGGAGGAAAGGCGATAAAATCCGTAATACACAAATGCGGTGAAGTCATCTCCCAAGCTGTACATGTCAGGGCCTGAACTTTTCCTGGAAGCCATATCCTCCGTCCCCACGGTCTTCAACCTTCCAGATTCAGGAGTCAGACCCACCTTTAACACTCGGGTAGTTGCAAGCACATTGTGGACAGAGTCCCAAACCATGCTAGGAAGAGGGAGAGCCAGAATCAAGACCTCACCAGCGGGATGGACACACTTTAAGCCTGCTCAGAGGACCGACTTTCAAGAGAGAGACACACAAAGAGAGGATGGGGGGAAAGAAAGAAGGCAAGAAGGGGGAGCTTTTGTGAGGAGGGAATCTCTGAACTCATTTGTGCTCAGAAGAATCCACTTTGCTGTTGAATGACCTTGCCACGCAATCCTGCTGGTGCTCTCAGCATGTGTGTAGGAAGAGGAAAGCTGCATGGCCCCTTTGCCTTCGACAGCTGTGCACTAGCAGCTGATTCTTTCAAAATGCAGTAAAAAATGTGGCTGTATAGGAGAGCCAGAGTGGTACAGTGGTTAGTGACAGGCTAGGCTCTGGGAGATCTGGATTCAAATTCCCACTCTGCCATGGAAGCAAAATGGGTAACTTTGAGCTAGACACTCACTCTCAGTCAAGCCTGCCTCACAGGGTTGTTGTGAGAACAAAATGCAGAACACAACTCCTGAATAATGTCCTGAGCACCTCAGAGGAAAAGTCGGATAAGAATTTGATAGGCAGAGAACTTGAGATTCAGTAGGGGCAGCTCCAGGACTCTTTTGAGGTCCCTATCCCTGAGTTGAAGGCCACCATCCTGGAAGTTCTACACCCAAATTCACAACCGATTAGCCATCATTACCCAGCAGTGAGGGAAAATGCAACCTGCAGCTGCTCAGAAGCACTCCGTCTCGCATCCTGGGGCTGATATTTGTCATTAAAGAAGGGCAAATCAGGGCTGAGACCTCTGCTTATTATTCAGTAACAAGCCAGTCCCTTGCATTGTATCTGACAAAGGAGTCTGAAACCATTCCTTTATACCTACACACTGCCTAAAAAGCACCATACCATGTTTGGATATTTATATGTTTTGGTTACCATGCATCTCATTCTCCAATGGAGCTGCCATTTTCCAGGTGGAGCTTGGACTTCTCATGGAGTTACAATTAATCGAACGAGATCAGTGATCTTGGAAAAGATGGCAACTTCCCAGGGCAGACTCTATGGCATCTTATCCATACTGAGCTCCATCCCCTCTCCAAACGTTGCTCCCAAATCACCAAGAATTTCCCAGGCTAGAGTTAGCACCCCTATTCTCCAAACACTTCAGAATTCAGCACACACTAGCCATGCTGCCAGACCCAGTTTCCAAGTAGGACCTTTGATTCATTGTCTGATTGTAAAGAGGCAGGAGACACCAATATTTAATCTGTAGTCAGTATTGAGCCTTAATGAGGTAGAACGGGGCCTGCTCTACAATTCTGTAATCACAGCACTCCAAGCACAGACCCTCCTGAAAGTGCAGCGCTTTTACTTAAAAATGAACGTGACAAGGTTTCAGGCTGCTGTTGCATGTGGGAAATTCCTGGTCAAAACTCTCAGGCGCACAGGAAGCTATTTTAATGCAAGTAAGACCATCGGGCCATTTAAGGTCTGGATTGTTGCTCCTTGCCGGCTCTCCAAGGAGTTCTTCCTGAACTCCTGGGTGTCAAATCAAATTCTGATCACGGGACCTTCTGCATGTAAATCAATTATCTGCCTTTGAGTCACCCTCAGCCCCCAAATTGTGTGGAATGGGGCAAGAAAGTAGGATTCTCAGCAATTCAAGGTTGGAAAATGTTCAATGTTATGAGAGGGGGGGGGGGCTTCATACAAGAAATACGTGATGCAAGAGTTTGACGGAGGAGCAAGAGGGAAAGACGATTTTTCTTCCATTTGTGTTTCCCCTCCTTTAGCACACAGAAATTGTTCCTTTTTAGATATGACCAGGGCTTTTTTTCTGGGAAAAGAGGTGGTGGAATTCAGTGGTGGAGCTCAGGACTGCACAATGATGTCACTTTGGGTTTGCTGGAACAAGGGGGAGTTTTTAAAAGTTTAAATTGCCCTAGGCGAAAATGGTCACATGGCCGGTGGCCCCATCCCCTGATCTCCAGACAGAGTGGAGTTTAGATCGCCCTCCACGCCACTCCAGCGGCGCAGGGGGCAATCTAAACTCCCCTCTGTCTGGAGATCAGAGGGCGGGGCCATTGGCCATGTGACCATTTTCAAGAGGTGCCATTCCCGCTGAAAAAAAGTCCTGGATATGACAATGTACTCCATCCAACATCTGTCCTAGCACAGCATTGTGGTGGAGTGGCCAAGGTCATCCCAGGTTCAAATCCATCTCTGCTATGGGGATCACTGGATGTCACGGGGTTGTTGTGAGAATAAAGTGGAGAAGGGATAAATGATGTATGCTATCCTGAGATTCTTTGTGGGATTAAGATGTACTAAATACAGAGGCAGGATAAGGCCTTCTTGGGGAATTACATGCAAGCCGATGGGAAATGCTATCAGCAAGGTTCATAGAGAGGAGCTCTCCACCAGGTACCAAAATCCTTCCAGCATTCACTTTAACCTACCTTGCAAGATTGTTGCGAAAACTGTAAGACAGAGATTAGGGCAAGACGCCTTACAGACATTCACCACACTCCTTTTGAAGCCAGTGATGTTACCTGATGTTTACTGTAGCTTGTGGCAGCGAATTTTAAGATTTCTAGCGCACTACTTTTATTGGGTAACAAAACAAGTTCCCCTTTTCAATCCCTAGCATCTTTAGTTCAAAGAATCTTGGGTGACAGGTGTTGGGAAAGACATTTTTCTCCCTGAGACCCTTCAGTTCCATTGCCAGTCAGATTAGACAGTACTGACTTTGATGGAACAATGGCTGGAATACATATGACAGCTTCATATGTATTTATGTGGAAGCAAGTCCCGCCATGTTTAATGGAATTTACACCCTTTTGAGTAATTTGCAAATTATACTTGAAGCTTTCCTTTCCCTAAGTGGTTCAGCATTTTATCAATCACATTATTTTTCCATCCCGTTCTCAAGGTTGTCAGAGTGGTGTAAACAATTTCTTCTCTTAACACCCCAGTGAAGTAGGTTAGGGCTGAGAGAAAGAGTGATCAAACGGAGCAGGTGATATTCACAGCTAAGAGGGGATTTGAGCCAGGTCTCGCCATCTATGTCTAACGCTCTAACACCTGCACCACTTATCCCTCGATATCATCAGTCCGCCATTATTGAAAAGATGTCTTGCAATCTAAATTCTTTGTATTTCCAGTCTGAAGTTTTCCACCCACCTTATACATGTTGACATTCAAAAGAGAGTATGTGCTAGACATTCAACATTGCTGTTGCTTGGAACAGTGCTGTCTGATAAAGACTTCTGCATGACTCAAAATTTTGATTTTAGCATTTTGGGTACTAGTTGATATAACCAGCCGTCGCCTCACTTGGCTCCCTATTTGTTTGGCCCAGGCAGCTCCTTCCAAGATGATCAGTGTCTTAATAGAGAATCTTGACTCTTAGGCCTTTCAAATTACAGGGAGGCCAGGGGGCAGGCCATGCCTCTCACCCGTATATGGGATCACACACATTTGAGTCCTATACATCTGGCCAGCTCATCAATTCTACAGCCTGCATAACTATCATCATAGACAAATCAATAGGCCCACGTATGAAAAACACAAAACAAAAAGTCCACGCAATACCTTTTATTAGGGCCAATCACAACACAAAATAGAGTGCAAGCTTTTGAGCTCAACAGAACTCTTCATCCGGCTGATTGTTACAAAAACATTAACAATGGATGTGTCTTTTTACTGTAACTGGAAAGTGATTGTTTGAGTCATACCAACATCACTATAATAACCACAATAAGGAAATTTTTGAAATGTCCACAGCAAAGCACTCTTAATAGATATGGCTTAATTTCTTGCAAACCATAAGTACCGCTTGATCTCCAGGTGAAGGGTTTGGGGTAGAAGGTGTTAAGAAAGACCTCTCTATGCTTGGAGCCCTGGAGATCTACTGACAGAGAAGACAATCTTGACCAAGAGGGACCAATGGTCTGACTAGATATAAGGCAGTGTCATACCCAGCACAAGCCTTTAAATCTTGTTTGGACCCCTCCCCAACTGGGCTCCTTCCCTGATTCAAATCTGAAATAGGATCCCTTAGGCCAAGGACCACCCCCCTTCCTTTCCACCTTCTGTTATCTTTCAGTCTGATTGCCACCTTTTGGAGGCGTAGGATGGTGATCAAACTCATGCTGGGGGAACACCACCGGCAACTGGGAGGCCACAAGGTCCCCCGTCCTCTCCCAGCCCCTTTTCCTTCCATCCCCATACATGACACTCGCCTTCCCTCCTAGCGGCAGCCGCGCTGTGTCAATTGCCCGGGGAGTTGCCTGCAAAGGAGGGCCAAGATCTCTTTGTTATGCCAGAAGATGTTCAGCAAAGTTAAGGCCGCCCCCTTCTTCCTCGCCCCCCACCCAAGCTGATCACTTGGCAATGACGGATTTTTTCCCCTCGAGGGACTGGGGTGGGGTGGGGTGGGCAAGGGCAGGTCGTGGCCAACAGGATTCACAGCCCCCCACCACCACCCAATCCACGCAAAACTGCCACTCAGCAGAGGTTTGCAATGCAAAGAACAAACGTGGGGCACGTCTGCAAGGGGGGGGGGGCAGCATTTGGGGGAAGGGCCCCTCCCCCGCGCAGCAGCCGAGGAGACACATGGCGAGGGGGGTGGAGGAGCCGGTGGGGGGGCGCCTCGGTAAGGCTGGCTCAACCTTGCTGCTCCGAACATCGGCGGGCCTACCTTGCTGCTCCTTCTGCCGGGGGGAGACGCGGCTGCCGGGCGCCCCCGCGCCCTAGAAGCATGCTGAGCGGCCGGGGAGGCGATCACATCCTCAGCGGATCAGCAGCGGGAGGAGGATCCAGCAGATCGCTTGGGGCTGGCCGAGGGCGGCGGTGGCGGCGGCAGCTGCACACGCGAAGCGCTGCTGGACCAGGAGGAGAGGTGGAGAGAGAAGCTGCAGCAAGCCGGAGAGACGCGCCCGGCGAGGAGGAGGAGGAGGAGGAGGAGGAGGAGGGACCGACCCCCAAATGTAGTGGACCCCCCACCCACGCGTGATCCCCAGAGGCTCCCTCGCTCGACTTGGTTACAGGAAACACACGCGACAATGCGAGACAGCTTGTACTCCTGTCTTACCTACTGCAGAGGAGCCAACTTTTTTCTGGCAGGGCTCCTATGCTTTTAACCATCGGTCAAAATCCCATCAGTAGTCCCCCCGCTTTTTTTTTTTTTACTTGAGCTGCAGGTTATGAAACTTTCCCCATGGAATTTCTGCTTAGCGGGGAAAAGTTCAAAAGAAAAAGAAGGAAGGAAGGAAGGAAAGCACAGAAGACTGGCCTGAGATATGTTGGCGACCTTCAGACTTGCAGCCAGAAGCATTTCAGTATGGACTAGTTACTAGCTAGTCTTATATTAGTTTGTAATGGAAGCTGAATATTCAAGAAAGGGGTTTGAATAGCCTAGGCGTTGCCATCTTCCTTTGGGGCCACAAGCTACACCCCTTCTGGAACAGAAGGAAGGAAGTGGGGTGGCTTTTGCAGGGGTCATAGCCAACACTTACATTTCAAACTCCAGGTACATAAACACCACCACTTTCAGGTGGGGACAGCAGGCGTCTGTGGCTGGATATCATTATGGTTGCCAGCTGACTGGAGGGGAAAAAATCCTGCCCCTTAATAGAGAGTCAATAGAATATTGATTACCAGGTGGTGTTATTTACCTCCAGCCAGGCCATGAAAAACTTCAGTTGCTCATTTCCACACATTCATTCAACCTTTATTAAAGGAACAGGGCATTTCTTCTCTCCAGGTTGTTGGCAACCCTGGATACCATCTATGATAACCAGGCACAAACTGCAGCTTTTTTATTGCACAGGACAATCTTCAGTCACAGGAATTTGTTACTGGCTTTCAAGTAAAATAGGTTCTTTTTAATCAGACAGGTACTCAAGGCCTGCCTAAAGCAGTCCATCACCTGTGGTTCAACTGGAGCACATTCCCTCCTTCTGGAGTTAAGGGACACTGGCTGGGTGCAGAAGATTGGGGTTTTAAGTGAAATCTGAGAACTGGGGATGAGGGAATTGTTTCAGTCGTCTGTGCTTCTGTGAGCTGCATCTTCGTAAAGGCGGGGGCAGAAAAAAACAAGGAGGCAGTGCAGGGGCTGCAGGGATGGAATAGTAAGAAAATCTACGCAATGGTCTCAGTCCAGAACTGAGGTCTTACCTGTAGGCTTTAGGCTAAGAGATCCTGGAGAGATGAATCATGGCACCATGCTGTTTTAGGTTAGAGTCAGACTAGCTTTGGGAGACTCAGGTTTGAATCCCCGCTCTGCCATTAAAGCTCATTAAGTGCCTTTGGTACATTCATTCTCTCTCAGCCTAACCAACTTCACAGAGTGGTTGTTGTGAGGATAAAGTACAGAAGGGGAGAATAATGTTGTAAGCCTGACTGGGAGAAAAGTGGTGTTTAAATCTCTCAATACAAATATTTTTCTTTCTAGGAGCATTACAAAGGAGAAAACAGCAGGAGCATACAGATGTGACCCCAGATGTCTGATTCATTCATTTAGGCACACATCAAGTTCCTACCACTAAGAAACTATGAAAGGAAGGGCTCTGTGTTTTGCATGTCAAAGACTGCAAGTCCAGTCTCTGGCATCTCCAGTTAAAAGATCACAAG
This sequence comes from Eublepharis macularius, assembly GCF_028583425.1. NCBI lineage: Eukaryota > Metazoa > Chordata > Lepidosauria > Squamata > Eublepharidae > Eublepharis > Eublepharis macularius. The sequence goes on from NC_072802.1 coordinate 23,776,181, forward strand.
TAGCAGAGCTGGAGGTGGGTGGGGGCGGGGGCAACACTTTTTCTGTAGAACTGCTGTCACTCCACCCAGCAGTGCTGTATTCTCACGCAGGAGACCTCTTTCAATACCTGTTGCCAGCGGTGGCTAGGATTGAACCCTGGGACCCTCTGCATGCAGAGGATGTGGCTCTAGGACAAAAGATCTCCCCCCCCCCAATGAAAATTCACTTGGAAAGAACACGACCACAATCCTATATATTGGGGAAATGAGTTGTAAGCCACTGAACCACAAGATAGGATGTAAATCTATTAAAAGAACCACCTAAAATTCTATTGGCAGAGCTGGAAAAGGTCCTCTGTCACAGTATTATCCTTCAGATTCGTAACACCTTATAACTACTTAATATTTTATTTATATACCGCCCTTCAGGACAACACCCACTCAGAGCGGTTTACAAAGTGTGTTGTTATTATCCTCACAACAATCACCCTGTGAGGTGGGTGGGGCTGAGAGAGCTCCGAGAAACTGTGACTGACCCAAGTCACCCAGCTGGCTTCAAGTGGAGGAATGGGGAATCAAACCCAGTTCTCCAGATTAGTCCTGCGCTCTTAACCACTACACCAAACTGGAATTAACCACTTCCCACAAAATATTTGGGGGGGGGGGATACTGCTAAATTTCTTGGGTAGAATCAGATCATCCACTCCAAACCATACAAATAAACAGTTTCAGATTTTTGAGTTAAGGCTTACTACTTAAGTGAGTCTACATACCTTCAGAGTCTGCCCAAGAACCTAGCTAATCTTATCAGTTTTTACAATCCTTAAAATAAATAGTACTGTCTGTGCAAGCGCAAAAAGCAGGCAATGCCATCTAACCTCCGAGTCTTTTAAAGGAGGCATCTAGTAATACAAGGTACAGAGTACACAAACTGAAGAACTGTAGTAGATGCCAACAGATGAGCTCAAACCACTTTTTATCTTCATATTCTAGCTTGAAAGGCTTTGTGGGATCATTGCCAAGAGAATTTTAACAGAATGCCACTTGGATGGCAAGACCAAAGAGCCCTTGCAAGGTAGGCAGAAAGAGAAAGCAAAGCACTATTAAGATATGGGGAAGTGTGCATGACTGTACCAAAGCAGAACCTTAGTGAAGCATGGACAGAAGGTTATTTCATTATCAGTATGTTATGACTCGCTACCAAGACAAGAAACATAACCCACTTTGTTCTTTACTGGCTGTAAACATGTTTATGCTTTTCCGCACCCGTAGCCCCCAACATTCCTCAGTAGAATGGGAATCATAGGTGGGCTGGTAAGAATTTCAATGAAACACAGAATATCCTGAGAAAGTGTATACCGCGTGACATAGAACAGGAAAATGAAGCCATCCCCCCATGGAGAGCAGCAGTGTGGCCAATGCACAAATCCTTCAGGATCAGAGCAGGCATTAAGCAAAGGAAAAGTTGTCAGGACTTCTGAGCAAATGGATCAAAATCCAGCCCCAAGGTTACATGGAAAAGTTTTGCCTCCAATCTCAAGTTGCTTTGAAATGCCTTGGACTCTCATAGGACACATCATACATTACATTTTTAAAGTTCATTACATTTCTAACTCCCTTGAAACAAGCTTTGGCATCAAGCTGCCATTCAATCTAGTAAAAGTATATCTTTTACTCCAGTAAGAAGAGTTGCTTTGGCACTTTAAAGAGCATGCACGGTGTGTGTGGGTAAGGAGGGCAAGATTACCTGATCCTGCTGTAGTCCCTCGCACCATTTTTAAATGGCAAACGTCTTCACTAAAATAGCATCAGGGACCACAGTTTAAACCTGTGGCCACCGTAATGTGTGGTTTGGCCCTCAGTTGTCCTGGGAAACAAACTTGCTTACAACTGTGATTGCTTACAATTAGATTCCAATGCTTTCTCTAACACATGGATGGATAGATTTGATGATAAAAGATGTAAGATTAGCTAAACAAATCAAGAAGTGTTGTGTCTGTTCAGCTTCACTACTGAATTATGTGAAAGAAGTAGGGCAACTCTTCAGAAACATACTCTGTAACTGACCTCTCATGATTTTGTATCCATCCAAGCGACTGAGGATGAATCAGTTCTCAGGACTGGAGATGACTACCCAGACCTGATATGAACAATTCACGGCAGAGGCTACATTTTGAATCCAGATTTTGATGCAACCAGAAAAGCTACGCCTCCTGGTTCAGATGGCAACACCGACTGACAAGAGCACCTAAATGGGTATGGTAGGTTGCAACTCCCACCATACACGTCTAAAATCTGCACTAAAATGATGGAGGCCTAAGATTCCTGCATTCCTCCCTTGGCTCTTTTCTCCACAGTCCTAGCAAAAGCATTCCTATTTGTCCCACAGCAGGTGGGAGAGGACAAAAGGATCAGGCAAGGAATGGATGAAAGCACCCTCAGTTACTTTGTCCCCTGCTTTATTTGGGAATTTAAAGATACCCACACATTTTCTGAGCGGCAGCCTGGCAGCTGTGTCTTCAACGAAGGCCTGTTTCTCACAAAACTGCAGATGAAGTGATAAAGCCCGTTTCTGAAGCAAACAGCAGGCAGCGATTTGCAGGATGCAAAGAAAGCAGAATTCCTCTGTGCAGGAAAAAAAATCACCTTGCTCACATAGAACTAGCATGACGAAAAGGGTACCCTCATACCCACCCACAAGTTTTCTATACGCATGGATTTTTGTTTTGTACAGAGAAGCCCCATATACAGTTATACAGCTCAGATCCAGGTTTACTAGCTCACCGGCTGTTTTGCCTAGCATGCCACAAAAGACCAGGGAAACTGCATTGCACAAGCAGTCCTTAACGAGTCAATAGGTTAATAAGACAGGAAAGTGGGCTATACCATGTGGCGGAAGCAGGAAACAAAACCCTACAGCCGAGCCAGAATTGTACCCATCTGATCTAAGGGGGCATTCAAGTAGTGGGGTTGATATAATTTCCCTCAACACTAGTTACAAGCGATTAAGACACCTCAGCAAGCCACCCACTAGCAATTGGCAGTTTGAGTAGTTTGGTTTTCCAAACAGCTCCAGCTGCACCCCCTTCCAAATCCTTGGCTCCTGATTTATTCATGGCATTAGGAATGCAAAACACAAGCACGAGGAAGTAGGCCAGCATGAGAAGCTAGAGAGCTGGAACGCACAGCAGTTTTTCCATTCTGGCAGGGAAAGGGGGGGGGCTGAAACCATTAACTCCTTTAGCAACATGGGGGCACATTGGAAAGGTAAGTGCAAACTACAGGTGAAGCTCCACAAATAACATAAAGGAAAATGACAGTGAAATACCTTTTTCCTTCCCACAAAGATACTAATTAGCAGATGGAGAGAAGTTTGGTTTAATTTTGCCTGAAGGCATTTACACATCCAGATGCACTATACACACCCTGAACGCTGGAACACCGACTTGGCAAAGGGGCCTCATCTTCACATCCTCTACAAAACCTGCCATGACAAATTGAAAACGTGCAACAATGCTTGTTGGTATGCGCCCTAAATCCTCAACTCCGTATCTTAGCTGCTACCTTTGAAATGACAAATACAAAGGGCAACACCGTGTGGTAACAAGGGTATGTAAGTAACAACCCACAACAGTAAGGTCTACAAACCAACACAATATGAAGAACTGTACAACACACAAATACGGCAAAAATGACCAAACACTTTTATATAAAGTCCTTCCAAATAAGGCTGATGATGCCAAATACTTTAGAATTTCAAAACGACACAAGGAATGCACAACCCAAAAGTCCAAACCTCCCCCATATTGTGTTCCTCCCTGTGGGCTCGGCGTCCCATCTTCAGATTCTCCCAGCTGGGAGTTGGTCATCGGGACAAACACGTTCTGATGACCAACTCCCAGCTGGGAGAATTTGAAGATGGGACGCCGAGCCCACAGGGAGGAAGGAGGGCCACCATGCGCTCAACTGAGACTCTATTAGGACGTTACCCTCTGGGGGAGGTTTGGACTTTTGGGTTGTGCATTCCTTGTGTCGTTCTGAAATTCTAAAGTATTTGGCATCATCAGCCTTATTTGGAAGGACTTTATATAAAAGTGTTTGGTCATTTTTGCCGTATTTGTGTGTTGTGCAATTCATCATATTGTGTTGGTTTGTAGACCTTACTGTTGTGGGTTGTTACTTACATACCTTTGAAATGACAGCCGTTTCAGGATCTAGTTGGGCAATGACAAACTGGCCCATATATAGAGTGGCTTCTCTAAACTATAAAAGCCTTTGCATTATCAGCAACAGAATGTGGTTTAGAGATGAACAGCTGCTGGTGCCTTCCTGATTGCAATATAATGAACCCCCCAAATTAAACACTAGGAGACGAGGAACGTTAACAAAAACAGCATCTGCACACTGTTTCCAGAGATGCTCACTAGGCTATCAGCAATTATGTGTGGGTGAAAGCTCATGCTTGATTATAACAGTTCGTGGTTCTCAGCATCCAGAACATGCTGTGCTTATCCATGGCTTTGCTCAACTTCGCTGCTCCCTCTTGCCATAATCTAATCCTAGAGCCAAGAAACACCAGAAAGCCACAAGCAATAATCCAGACAAATAGGTTGAGCTATGACCATCATAAAAAAGAGACACTCTATTCCTTTATTTTGAGCAACCTATTGGAATGATCATAGAAATCAGAAAGGGAGAGAGGCAAGTGATGATGACATCTAGTTTGGTGTAGTGGTTAAGAGCGTGGGACTCTAATCTGAAGAACCGGGTTTGATTCCTCACTCCTCCACTTGAAGCCAGCTGGGTGACCTTGGGTCAGTCACAGCTTCTCGGAGCTCTCTCAGCCCCACCCACCTCACAGGGTTTTTTGTTGTGGGGATAATAATGACACACTTTGTAAACCGCTCTGAGTGGGTGTTAAGTTGTCCCGAAGGGCGGTATATGAATTGAATGTTGTTATTATTATTATCCAGGAAAGGGAGGCAGGAAGAGAACATGAATGTGAAAAGGGAGACACACTCCACCTCAATGAGCACTGGAATCTTTGCAACACTGCCAGCAGTGTAAAAAAATCTCCATCATGTTAACTAAAAACACTTTCTACAAAAAGACAGGATTCTCCCGAATGCCAGTTTGTCCCTTTTGTATGAGCACAATTCAGCAAAAAACACACTACAGAAGATTCTGTTACACAGAACACCACCACATAAATATAGGAACAGAGTTCATTCCGACAGCTCTCGTTTTGGGACTGGAGCACCATTCCTGGGTGTGGTACCTGCCACTCTGTTGTACCAACTGGGAAATGCTACCATATTAAGCCAAGGATGTGGAAAATCCAGGCCAGCACGCAGTTTTCGGTACTCTTGATCTTCAGCAAGTGAAAGAAATATGGCCCTTTCCAAACGTCCTTTGCAGGGACCAAAATAAGACAAGTTTATGAAAAGGCTGAGGCTTTCCTCAGATCTCATTGCCAATCAGAAAGTGTAGCAGCGGAACACCCTGCTTATCACCTCATCCGTCCAGTTCAAAAGAAGAGAGCACAAATTACAGAGTACACTGTGTTGTATAAATATCTTCTATACATTTATGTACATAGTTACAAGCACAGAAGAAAAATATTAGACGTTTCAACAGCCCCAGGGGCTTTGTGACATCAAATAAAGCAGGCATTTCAGCACCACCAAGGTGTTCCAGCTGCCTTAGAACGATGCCACCAGTTGTGTTAGTGAGGTCAAGCAGTGTCTCAACCCTGAGAAATCTTATGAATTTGACTGCAACCCCTGTGTCTCTGTCTCGGTTCATTACAACAACCATTTTTCTCTCTCCCCCTCCAGCGGAGAGAAGGCAGAAGTCATGGGGCTACCGCTGCTTCTATCTCAAGCAGAGACGTTTTTATTTAGCCCTTTCTCAGGGGATGGAATGCTCAGTGAGGCTCAGGCTCAGCTTGGCAAGGACCTCTGAGGCATCCTGGCCGGCAATTTTTGCTCTCCTATCCTTGGGTAGTTGAGTGGGACAGCAGTACCCTCTTCCTCAAAGCAAGAGTCCAGCAGCATCCCTTATTTGAGCTTGAGTAGCCAGAAGAGTCTGTAGTCTATTGTGCCCATTCACTTGCTTGTTTGTGTTTGAGAGCGCTGGGAAGCGCGGTGAATGCTACTTTCAATGAAGAGTTTCAGGCCTCGTAACTCTTGGGAGTAGAGATATTCCAGGTACCACTCCCACCGTCTCCCCTGCAGACGAAAAGCATTAGTTGTATTCAGGGCTTTTGTTCTGGGAAAAGAGGTGGTGGAACTCAGTGGGTTGCCCTCGGAGAAAATGGTCACATGGCTGGTGGCCCCGTCCCCTGATCTGCAGATAGAGGGGTTTAGCGGCACAGAGGGCAATCTAAACTCCTCTCTGTCTAGAGATCAGGGGGTGGGGCCACCAGCCATGTGACCATTTTCAAGAGGTTCCGGAACTCCGTTCCGCCGCATTCCTGCTGAAAAAAAGCCTTGGTTTGTGTGTGTGTGTGTATCGACCAAAGCTTTTTTGCACAATACCCTTTCACTGTTCACCAGCACCTGAACTCAGCCCATCCACACAGCAAATGTCTCAGTGTACCCACTGTGATAAACAGTAGCACAAACCTGGTGGAGACAGGAACTTATAACTCCTTTCATGAGCTGTATTTAACCACTTCAATTTGTATTTAACAAGATACTCCTGTTTCTATAGTGGAGGAAAGTTTGTATAAAGACAAATCACACCTTCTGCAAGCAACAGTGAAAAAGATCTCACTTATCACTCCAGTGAAAAGAAGCATGGGGCAGTATCTGCTTGACAAAGGGAAGTGCATACTGCAAAGTTAGGGAGAAGCCTCGACACAAAGCTTTGATGCAGGTTGGCAGTATTCCCCACAAAGCATGCCAGCGTGCCAACTGGCTGCCTCTGAAAGTTTACTACTCTAATCGATACTGGAAACTAAACAGCAAGGACTTAATTAAGATTCTCTAGCAGCCAAGGGAACAACTGCATTTGTCTCAAGGCTGTTTGCCTCAGGAATGGGAAGAGTCTGAGGCAGCTGATCCAGAACTTACAGCCGTCCAAGTATTCCTCCTACTCAAATTGTGGCACCAGCTGTTCTCCATGTCATGCTTCTCTTAAGGAGAACACACGTTGTGGATGCTGCTCAGCAGGTGAGCACTGAGAAGGTACAGGTTCTTCACCATTAAGGCAGAACAACGCTACCTTCTTCAAACTCTGCCACTCTTTCGAGACTGTTTCTCTCCTCTGGATGCACTATTCCTCTGGACAAGCCAGCTATGACTGACAGTTGGTTTCCTTCCCAAGCAACTCAGCCCTTTGATAAGGCCACTTTACCTGAATTAATTGGAAGTTTGGAGTTTTGTCTTCTGGTTGTGCCTGGAGTGGGAAAAATAGGCAGCCGTTAGAAATTAGGTTCTTCAAGGCATTGTTTTGCCTAGGTCTTTATCAAGAATGCATTCTGGCCAAAGCCAGCAATTCCATGGATTCATTAGAACTGGACTCTGAAAGTTATTCTAGCAGGAGGTACCATAGTCTTGCATTGTACTCCTTTGTGGACACCAGTAAGTGAAGCATTCTGGATTCCAATAGGGCAAAAATCAGAGGGTTCCAGAGGGTATAACTGGAACCATCGTGCCCCCCCTCCCAAATAACACTCTGTGTCTGTGGTTGAATTAACCTGGGTCTTGGCTCAACATGTAGAAATTTATAGGAGAAAAATACAATACAACATATCAAAATGACTTCCTGTTTGGGATCCATGGAGGTCTAACGCAGCTCCACTTGCGGAGCTGACCGGACTGCCGTTTTAACCGGCCGGCGGGGTGAAAATAGCCCGCGGCCGACTGCTCTCAGGCGGGGAGCAGGCAAAGAACGCTCAAGACCCTAGGGTGAGCTAGATCTCGGACGAGGGGGGGCTCTACACAGCGAGTCTCCCCCCGATCCTTGAGGTCCCACCTTGCGACGGGTCGGCTATAATCTCTGCGGCAGTTTTGGGGCCAATTCGGCTGGCATAAGACCTACATACCCAAGCATCGATTGGGGGAAGAAGCTGAGAGGAGAACTTAAAATCGAAACAGCGATTACAACCCGAGAAAAGTGAAGAGAAGGTAAAGATCATTATCTTCTGAGACGGGACAGATTGATAAAAACAGAGAGGAAAAAAAGTAGATTTTTAAACTGCAACAGACTAGTGAAAAGGAGGGGAAGACTCGGCAGGAATCGAATTTAAAAAGAGACTAAGTTTAAAGAAGTTATTAAAGAAATGGGACTATTGTTTTGAATACCTGTGGCTTTGGAGCTGTGAGAAAAAGACACCATCGCGAGATCTGCTGTGGGAAGACGGGAGACAGGAAGTGCGTAATAACAATAGAGTGGCTGGAGAGAAGCGGCCCTTGCTGGAGGGCAGGAAGTAGGGAATCGCCATTTTTGAAAGGGGAAGGGTCGCGGCTTCAGCGGAAGAGGAAGTAGGCCATCTTGGATTACAAAATCATAGAGAAACCATAGAGAAAAGACGCCCGACATTTTGGACTCTTTAAAACTTAATTTCTATAAGAAGACCGGGACATTTAAAATAGAAAAACGTTAAATTTTACGCCACGGAGTTAAGGAAGAGAGCGGATTCGTGGGAGCGAGCTAAAGCAAGCCCCACGATGTCAAAAAAAGAGTGGCAATCGGCAATAGAAAACCTGGATAAAAACCTGGACAAAAAACTTTTAGATATGATTAAAGAACTTAAGGACACGAAATTGGAGCTGATAAAAGAGGTTAAAGAGGTTACACAGACAGTAAAATCGGAGCTGTCAGAAGTGAAAAAAGGTATGGAAACAATACGAAGTGAATTACAAGGAACGCAGCAGAGAGTTAAAACAGTAGAAGACGCGATGGAGAATTTAGCAGACACGCAACAAACAGAGATGAGATTGGTGAAGGGGAGAATGTCAGTTGCAGAAACTAAACATATGGAGAAGCAGCTACGTTTTCGTGGCTTGCCAGAAGTGGAAGGAAAGTCAGCGCAAGAACAGATGACTGAGGTGTTGGCTGAGTACCTGGGGAAGGAGGAGGAGGAAGTTGTGGCTATCCTAGATGTGGCATACCGTGTGAATTCGAGAATAGCAACCCAGAGGAAACTACCAAGAGATGTGATTGTGCAGTTTACAACACGAAATATGAAAGAGAGGATTGTGACAAAACAGTTTCAAGATCCATTGGAGATTGATGGCAAGACGATTATTATAATGAAGGAACTGCCCAGATCAGTGTTACTGGACCGGAAAAAATATAAAGTGCTAATTCAGATTTTGAAGGACATGAAAATCAGGTACAGATGGGAGTTACCGGAAGGAGTGTCCTTTGAGTTTGGAGGGGCCAAAAAACGCATCAGATCTGAGCGAGAGATGGAGCGATTTATTAAGGACAATGAAAAAGACTTACCAACAAGATCATGAGTATGGAGTGTAAAGTATTATCTTGGAATGTAAATGGACTAAACTCACCGAATAAGAGGAAAAATACTTTTCACTGGCTACTAAAACAAAAATGTGACATTGTTTGTTTGCAAGAGACCCATATCAGAAAGCAGGATGTAAAATATTTAAAATCTGGAAAATTGGGCAAAGAATATGTAGCGGCCTCCAACAAGAAAAAAAGAGGAGTGGTGTTGTACATAAAAGAGGAGCTACAGCCAAAATTTGTTATGAGAGATGTGGAAGCTAGATTTGTAGCAGTGGAATGTATTTGGAATTTAAAGAGAGTGTTGGTAGTCGGACTTTATGCACCTAATGGTGCAAAAGAAAGCTTCTTTGAGGATTTAAGGAAGCATTTAGACGATCTTGCATACGACCAGATAATTCTTGCTGGAGACTTCAATGGAGTGACAGACTTGGAACTAGACAAAAAGACTACAACGGCACAAAAGAAAAGAGGACTATTACCAAAGCTTTTTTTTGAGTTGATTCAACAAGAGACTCTTGAAGATGTATGGAGGAGAGAATATCCTAAAAGCAGACAGTTTACTTTTTATTCTGCAAGGCATTCTACATTATCAAGAATTGATATGATCTGGGCCTCAAAAGACTTAGCATTATGGACTAAGGAGGTAGAAATAATGCCTATGGTAGGCTCAGATCACAACCCAATTATGTGGAAATTTGGAAAAAAGAGAAAAAGGAAAGCATGGAGAATAAATGAGGACTTGTTACAGGAAAGAGAGAATATGGAAATACTGAGAAGAGAGACAAAGTTTTTTATACAATACAACGTGAATAAAGAAGTACCAACCAATAAAGTTTGGGATGCTTACAAGGCGGTTGTAAGGGGCATACTAATGGACTTAAATGGTAGAGCAAGAAAGAAGAAAGAGGAGAAAAGACAAGAGATTGAGGAGAAAATAAAAGCCAAAGAAACACAGCTAAAAAAGAGACCAGGGAAAAAGAAGGTATACCAGGAAATTAAAATACTTCAAGAACAGCTAACAGCAATGAGCAATAAAGAATTGGAGTGGAATCTCAAAAGACTGAATCAAAAAGCGTTTGAGGGTGCTAATAAACCTGGGAAGTACCTGGCATGGCAATTGAAGAAGAAAAGGGAATAGAAGATAATAAATAAAATTTGCGAAGATAACAAAACGTATTTGGAGCAGGCTACCATTAGTAGAGCCTTTTATAAATTTTACGCTAAGCTGTATAATAAAAAAGAAGTAAACAAAGAATCAATAGCGTCATATTTGGAGAAAACCAAACTTCCAGAAATCTCGGAAGCTTGGAGAAATAAGTTGAATAGTGAAGTAACTGACGAGGAAATAAGTAAGGCAATACAATCTGCAAATCTAGGAAAGGCGCCAGGGCCAGATGGACTTACGGCTAAATTCTATAAGACAATGGCTAATGAACTGGCACCATTCCTAAAAGAGGTGATGAATGGGGTTTTAAGGGATCAAAGGATTCCAGAAACTTGGAGTGAAGCGAATATATCATTGATCCCAAAAGAGGGCCAAGACCTGACTAATGTGAAAAATTATAGACCTATATCGCTACTCAACAATGATTACAAAATTTTTGCGAAGATATTGGCGGAGAGATTGAAGGGGTGGCTCTCGGAAGTCATAGAGGAGGAACAAGCAGGCTTTTTGCCAGACAGACAAATAAGAGACAACTTAAGGACAGTGATCAATGCTATTGAATATTATGACAAGCGTTGTGACAAAGAGGTTGGTTTCTTCTTTGTTGACGCTGAAAAAGCGTTTGACAATTTAAACTGGGACTTTATGTTTGCCACTATGGAAAAGCTACAATTGGGAGAAAGATTCATCAGAGCAATTAAGGAAATTTATAGAGACCAGACTGCAGCAATTGTGGTGAATGATGAATTGACCAAGAAATTGACGATAAGTAAAGGAACAAGACAAGGTTGCCCGTTATCTCCATTGTTGTTCATTTTAGTATTGGAGATTCTGATGATACAAATACGTCAAGATGATGAAATTCGTGGAATAAAAATAAAGGACTATTCATACAAGGTCAGAGCATTTGCGGATGACATAATGTTAATTGTAGAGGACCCATTGGAGAACATGCCAAGAGTGATAGATAAGATCAAGGAGTTTGGAGACTTGGCAGGTTTCTTCATTAACAAAAAGAAGTCAAAGATATTATGCAAAAATATGACTAAGCAGAAACAACAATTGTTAATGGAAACAACGGATTGTGAAGTAACAAGTAAAGTGAAATATTTGGGAGTCGAATTAACTGCAAAGAACATAGATCTATTCAAAAACAATTATGAAAAACTATGGACTCAGATAGAGAGAGACTTGATTAAATGGAATAGATTGAATTTGTCGTGGTTGGGTAGGATTGCAGCAGTTAAGATGAATGTGTTACCAAGAGTAATGTTTTTGCTACAGACAATACCAATCATCAGAGACTCCAAACAATTTGAAAAATGGCAGAGGAAAATATCAGATTTTGTTTGGGCAGGCAAGAAGCCTCGAGTGAAAGTGAAAGTTTTACAAGATGCAAAGGAAAGAGGCGGAATGCAACTGCCCAATCTGAGACTTTATCATGATGCAATCTGCCTAGTTTGGTTGAAAGAATGGATGACATTAAAGAACAAGAAACTATTAGCCCTAGAGGGATATAAAAAAATATTTGGATGGCACGCATATTTATGGCATGACAAAGTAAAGGTCAACTCGATGTTCCTGCATCACTTTGTTCGGAGAAGTCTATACATAATCTGGAAGAAGTACAGAATTTATCTACAAGAAGGAACCCCTTTGTGGGTGGTTCCATATGAGGTGATAGACCCGAGAGCTGTTGATAATGAACAACAATGTTTAACGTATAAAGAAATAACTAAAACTGAAGCATCCAAACTTAGAATAAAGACACAAGAGGAACTATCACCTAACTACGATTGGTTCCAGTATAGACAGATCAGAGACTTATATAATTCGGACTCTGTAAAGGGAGGTATACGAATAGAGAATTCGGAACTAGAGCAGACCCTTCTTAAAGAAGATAAGAAAAGAATATCCAAGGTATACCAAGTACTGTTGAAGTGGTATACCGAGGATGAGATAGTTAAAACACAAATGGTGAAATGGGCTATAAACTTTAATAAAGAAATAACAATGGAGGCATGGGAATACTTGTGGAAAACTACAATGAAGACAACGACATGTATTAATATTAAAGAGAACATTCATAAAATGATCTATCGTTGGTACATGACACCAAAGAAGATTGCGCTAGGGAATTTGAATACTTCTAATAAATGCTGGAAATGTAAGAAGCATGAGGGCTCCCTCTATCATATGTGGTGGTCGTGTGAGGTAGCCAGGCAGTACTGGGGGGAAATAATAAGAGAAATGAGTGAAATTTTACAATTTCAAATTAATAAGAACCCAGAACTCCTGCTACTGAACTTGGGAATGGAGGGAATTCCAGCCCAACACAGGACGTTGATATTTTATATGACAGCAGCAGCTAGACTTTTGTATGCGCAAAAATGGAAAGTACAAGAAGTGCCAACTATGGAAGATTGGACTTACAAATTGCTGTATATGGCTGAAATGGACAAGATGACAAGAAAATTGAGAGATCTGGACTCAGGGCAGTTCAACACAGACTGGGAGAAGCTGAAACAATACCTGGAGAAGAAATGGGAGGTGGGAGGAAAACTGTGGCAGTTTGAGAACTACTGAAGTATTGAAGTAGAGGGGGGAGACTTTACCGGGGGGAGAAGAGATAAATGTGAATTAATAAGCAGTCAGATTAATAGATTGACATATATATAGATATATGTAGGTTAACAAACAGAACATAGAGAAAATAATTAATTATAAGGACTAAATATAAGGAGCGATTAACTAACAATATTTTCTTTTTTTTCTGACAAGTTTTGTACCAAACTGAATGTCTGAAGATATAGATGGGTCAAATTGATTGACTACGTGAGGAGAGATATATAGAACTATTATAAAAAGATAGAATGAGTAATATATATAGAGAATAAGTCAAATTGTTTGATATAAACGAATGTATGATCTATATGGTTTATGATATATAGAAATACCTGAAATTGAAAAATTGGGATAAATTGTTTATCTAAGATAGAAACAAAGGCTTACAGTTTGGGCATATAATGTTAAAAATAGTTAAGGATGTACTGCTTAGAATAATGGAGAATATATATTTGTTTTAGATAGAGGAAGCTAATAAAAGTAAGGGAAAGGGGACAAAGGGTTGGAAAGCTGTTGGAAGTCAACAAAAAGGGGGGGGAAAGGGAGGGGGTTAGAGATGAAAAAATTGGGGAAAATTGAATGTAAATGTGGAAATAATGGATTCTAACCCAATAAAAATTTTTCAAAAAAAAAAAAAACATATCAAAATGACTGGAGGAAAAATGGTTCAGAAGACTTTGGCCATCTACTGTCCTTTTGCTACAGCACAGTGCCCTCTGGTGATGTGAACAACAAAATTCTAGCCTAGTATATTTACCAAAGGCAACATCAACAGGGGTATACTGCCCACAAACGAAGCCTTCTTGACGAGAACCTGTCTGCCTGACACTGGAACAAGGTACTCACATGACTGCCAGATATAATTCCTTGAGGGCTCCTGTGCCTTTAAAAGCACTGAAAGAAAGTTCTCCCCCAGGTGGAAATGTTTCCTTCTATGCCATTTTTGGAGGTACACTGCCCTCCTTGGATCTAGGCCTGGCAGTCCTATGTGGACTTTTTCTTGTTTCTTATTTGCTGGACTGTATTTAAGCTGCTAGGCTCTTTGACCATTAAGAGCCGGACCAAATGAGACATTTTTCACGAGGCGAGTCGGCGCAAGTTTCCCTGGGAAATGTAGGAGACGCCTTTCCCTCTCCGCCGCTACACGCTGCCCTCTTGGAACGGGTGTGTTTGGGTGGGTGGGTGGAGCCCTGAGGTATTCCCGCCCCCATCTCCTGCCTGTTGCCTCACAAACTGGAAAGGCGCTGAGGAAAAGTGGTAAAGTGGTAAGTTTCTTTTGGGGAACTGGGGTGGGGGTGGGATGGAATAATGACAGAAAAAAGCAATGGGGAAGGGAAAGGAGAAAGCAGGAAGAACCTGGAGAAACAGCTGCGCCTCAGGGTGTGCACCTTGAATGAGCTGCTGAAGATGCAAATCTTTCTTCCAGGCACAAGCCCACACCCACCCCGGACATGAGGGCATCCTAGGAGAGAGCAGCAGCAGCCTGCCCCGGAACTGTCTTTGGGGGCCCTCTGTCCAGCAGGCTTGTGCCTTGAAGAAAGATTTGCATCTTCAGCAACTCATTCAAAGCGCACACCCTGAGGCGCAGCTGTTTCTCCAGGTCCTTCCTGTTTTCTCCTTTCCCTTTGCTTTCTTCTGTCATTATTCCACCCCCCGCCCAGTCCCCCCAAAGAAACGTATCACTTTTCCTCAGCTCCTTTCCAGTTTGTGAGGTGAAAGGCAGGAGACGGAGGGAGGGGAATGCCTTGGGGCTCCACCCACCCACGCAAACACCCATGTTCAGAGAGTGCAGCGAGCAGCGGCAGAGAGAAAGGCGTCTCCTAGGTAAACTTGCGCCAACTCGCCTCGTGAAAAATGTCTCATTTGGTCTGGCTCTAAGAGAGTCTTTTCAAAAACTAGGTCAGAAATAAACCAAAGGCAGAAATTCTTGAACTGTATACAGCAAGTACACATACTGTTTTTTTCTCAAAATGGAGGAGTGCATTATAGTGGCTAAGAGTCTGAACTATAAATCAGGAATCCCTGGTGTGAATCTCATTACTGCCATAAATCCACTAGGTGACCTTAGACAAGCCATTTTTAATATTCTGTTCCCTCCTACACCACACACAATATCAGGAAGCCCACCCTGAGGCAGGAGCACAGTAAATACTGAAATATAAAAGGACTTGAAAGCCTTTGAGTAGCATAGTTTTAAAAGAAGTCATACCTTTGGGGATGATGCTACTGAATACATACAAATGCCTGGAAAGCCAGAGTGGTGTAGTAATTAGAGGCCCTGGGCCATCTTCCCTCAGCCGCAAAGCTCGCTTAGATGACCTTGGGCCAATAACTCTTTCTCAGTCTAACTTACCACACAGAGCTGGGAAGGCAAAATGGAAAAGGGAGAACCACATATGCCACCTCAGAGGAAGGACACAACACAAATCTAGCAGAGGATTTCTCTCCTTACCTCCTGTAGGAAGAGCATAGCATAGCCTGTCAGGGCAGGGTGATAAACAATGTTGAAGCTCTTCCTGTATCCCTTCACTCTGGTCTTCTCTAGCACTTCTGGATCCATGTGAATACCTTGATGGTGGAAATCCTTCTGGAACACATTTGAGGTCCACAAGCACCCAACCATGGCTGTTATGTACTGGTTATATTCTTGGCAAGTCTGGCTGCTGAACTTGAACTGTAGTACTGTCTGATAGGACAGAGCAAAACAGAATACATACACACTTCAGCCATATCAACTGCCTTCTTCCCTTGCTAGCCTAGTGTCACTCCAACATATCCTTGCAATGTTCTTAAAAATTTGCACTGCTAATCAAATCCCCAATGGCCAATGAGAAGCATTGCTGGGCAAAAGCCCCACCTGGCCCTGCTTACTTTCTAAAAATACTTGGCAGGAGACAGAAAAGGTGTTGGCAGGCATCACAGCACTCATGGGCACCACACTGGGGAAACCTGCTCTAAAACAAGTTCAAGAATCAATCAGGACTAGGGATCCTAATGATGCACAAGTGACCCCCTCCCAGCTTGTCATCAGGTTCATACAGAGCACAACCAGCTTTGTGGAAGGGTGTCTCCATATTGTCTGAGACATGGATGGGGTATCTAAAGGTTGTTTGCTGCTAACGACAGCAACAGAACTGTTGGGAACAGGACAGCATGAAGTTAGCAGCCAACCCACAACACTATCTGTACTTCCATCCACCCACCCACCCACCCGTGTCATTTTGGTTTGGCTGCCATTCAAGCATTCCCAATCCTGCCCTAAATGATGGGCAGTGATCAGAGAGAACAAATGACAGCCCAAACCTTCCAGTCCTTCTTATACCTCACTTTCAAGATTCGATCATGTCCTGTATGTTCAGCTTCCACACCACAGACTGCTGTGGTACTTTGGTTTGAATAAAGGATAAACGCAGAAAGGTGGCACAAAATGACTCTCAAAATGTTTTCAGGAAGACAAAATGAGACTGTTAGGCCACACCAAACATAGACCAGTGAGGGGGGAAATAAATATTTGGGACTGAGGATAATGAAGCCTCCCTTTACAGAGGCAGGAAAATCTGCGAACACGTTGCACCGGCAAAAAAATTTGAAAGGGAAGGCTGAAAGAGATACTATAGTTACTATCAACAGACAAGAGCCAATGGAGATCTTTACTCCAGTTTGAACAAAGGGGATAAGGCATCTCTTAACTTGGAGTACCTTTTTAGCCTGTAGATTTTGTTTTGCAGATATCAAGTTGGCTCGGTATCTGGAGTGGGAATGAAAGAACAAAAGGAATATTAGATGATGTTCTGAATTAGCAGTGCATATTTGGGCTAGCCAGAGCTATCCTAGGGTTGGTAGTGCTTTCCTGCTCTTCTCCCTTTCTCTGTTAGAATCATTCCTTAACATTCAGAAATCTCCCCCCTCTCTGCTTTCTTGCAAAGCAGGCCATAGGAGCTCTGCAAGACAGCTTTGATCCTAATAGCAAACGTGCTGAATTCTCTTGGGGATACAAAGAGCACCAGGAGTTCAAGCGTTGCCTTTGTACAGCCCAGAAGCAGCTGTTACTAAGCAGAAGGATGGCAACACTTGAGCGGGTGGTCGTTTCAGTCTGTGAATGTGCCTGAGCTCAAGGAGGCTGTCGCAACCCAACAGCAGTATGCACAGCCGAAAGAGGTGGAATGCGACCTTCAGTGGTAGCAGCAGAGACTCCTTAGTCTGTGACTACAGAAACCAGAAGTCACCAGAAATAATCGGTCTCAACAGCTGTTCTATATATTAAGCACTAGTTTCAGTGAATCTCCCAGAGTGCTGCTTTCCACATTAATTATCTACGGCTTCCTTGGGAAGAAAGCCACACAAAGAGCCCTATGCCAGCTGTCCAGCAATTGGCTGCTTCTTGAATTGGATTTAACCCCTGAAACAACCAACGTTGTCAAGAACAGCAGTGTTCTGTTACAGAGCAGGGCTAGCAGAGAACTGACCGCTGTTTGTCATCAAAACTGGCCACCAAGAGCTTAGACCATCGGCAGCTAATGAACATAGCCACTCCAACTAAAACCATCACTTAGAGACTGAGTTAGGTGTCCTATTACTCCAGAACCTGAAGTGATTTGTAACAATTCCACCCACATCATAAGGTGTTTATAATGTCAAAGAACAGTTGCTTTAATTGTCAGAGATGCTCAACAGCTCACGAGACAAACTCACAATGCAAGAACTTTTTTCTTATCTCTATTACTCTTGCCCTTACGCCATGTTTAATTCATGTTATGAACAATCCAAAAGCAATTTTTATAGCAATCTTGTTGGCCAAACTTAGTTCATATTTCAGATTTAAGTTCATTCGCGGGAGCGGGGGAGCACAGGTTTTAAAGGAGTTCTCCAATTTCCACGCTAAAATTATCTAGCTTCTTAAAATTGCACCCGTGAGTTACGTTTAAGCACAGAAGTTCTGTTTTAAAACAAAATGCTGACACCACTATGGAGTCAGTTTTTACACTAGACGTATTCACAGTGAGGAAGAGAAGCCTGAATTCAAACTCTGAATCAGTTGTTCACAAAATGGCAGAACTAGAGTCCTCCTCTATGACTAAATGAACTACTCCTTCTAAGCAAGCAGATCTAACTCTGGACTATCATGATCATGGCTGCAGGCACACTCGTTTCTACATTTCCAAGGAGAATCCAGAGAGCCAAACACACCATGAAAACCAGAGATTGCAAAATAACTTAGAAGGTAGTAAGATGTTGTACCATCTCCAGACCTCAATTTGTAAATGGTGAATAATTTGGGAGGGTCAGGAAGACACTTTCCTCTAGCTCTGTGACTTAACATCTACCTAGCCCCAAGAAGTTGACTTAGGTTCTGTACATGCATCAGAAGCATCATCCCTGCCCAGAGCGACCAAATGCAAAGGGGAAAAAAAAAATAAGAGAGCTTGATAAGGATGTATTGTCGAAGGCTTTCACGGCCGGAGAACGATGGTTGTTGTGGGTTTTCCGGGCTGTATTGCCGTGGTCTTGGCATTGTAGTTCCTGACGTTTCGCCAGCAGCTGTGGCTGGCATCTTCAGAGGTGTAGCACCAAAAGACAGAGATCTCTCAGTGTCACAGCACTCAGTGTCACAGCTGCTGACGAAACGTCAGCAACTACAATGCCAAGACCACGGCAATACAGCCCGGAAAACCCACAACAACCATCTTGATAAGGATGTTGCAGATTAGTGGCAGGGGTGATTAAACTATTACTAAGCAGCCCTGAAGAGGCAGAACCCTGGAAATCCTGATGCTGTTCTGAAGGAGGAAAAAATATTCCCAGCATAAGGAGCATCAGGACAGAAAAAAGGACCGTCCCGTCTTTTCAATACCTGTGCATAATATAGCAGAGGTGGTCCAGACAGACAGAATCCATGCTAAGCAGAGCCGTATAGAAGACTCCAGCAGGAGGCATCACAACTAAGGGGAGGTTATACTTCAGATACACGTCACTCACCTGCAAAACAGGAAGAAGTACAGCCAAGTAAGCTTTTGTGTTCAGCACTCTAGTCCTGGGCACCACATCAACACAGGGGGCCTCGTTTTTCTTTAACTCCTGGTTAAACTCTGGGACCCTGTTTACTACTGTATCAGTTCAATAGGCAATTAAAATATTTTTATTTCTCTTGTCCTGTTCTATGGGAGCATTCTGTAAACACCTTGAAAGTCAGCTATTTCCTAAGTTAAACACACTTCCGGCTGCTACTCCAAGAATATACAAGGAGAGTGTAGGGGAAAAGAGCAACATGAATGTCAGGTGTCCTACTGACCAAATAAACTTTTGAAGATTTCTATATCTTTAAAAGGGGGGAGGAGGTTCTGCTGTTTCCAGAATTTTCCCCTGTGTTTATTTGTTTTCTGGCCAAAGTCCCAGAGCCTTTACAAGAAGGCTTGCCTTCTGCCAAGGACAGTGGACCTTTATACAGAACCAACTTTTGGCACCAACAGCTTACATACTATCTCATAGAAATCCAGGATGAAGTGCATCAAGAAAGCAGAGTTGTTCTCCAAGCTCAGGGCAACAGTCGAGAGCCAGCCAACGAAGTGGATGAGATCTGCCACAGAGCTCACCAAGCCAGAAAGGGTGGTGTTCCTGCAGCCAGGCAAGATACAGACATGAGCTTCAATACAGGCCTCTTAGCATAACAGGACTACCAAGAGGGGCAATATTTGCTTGATATTGCAGTACAGGTGTCCTGCCTTTTAAAAGAATCAACTTACAAGAGATCAGCATTCAACTTTGTTGTTGTATCTGTTTGCATGAGGTGCCAATTCAGCCAGTTCAGTAACATCTCCCTCAAGCTTTCAAAAACACTGCACTATGGAGAGAAACAAAATAACCCATGGATCAGCTTTATTGCAGACCTGGCAAGGACATCATTGACTATACCATTAAGATTGTGTAAAGAAATTAGGGAAGAGCTTCTCAAAACCCAGGATAGCAGCCGTGATAAGCTTCAAGAACTTTACAGGGTACTTCATTAGATTGCAGTTGCAGTGTGAGCCTCAAGAGACAAAAGATAAAAAAGTTGTAGGAAACATGAATGCCTAAATTCTGGCACGCCCCAGCTTATTAAATGTTGCCTGCTTTATATATACACATACACATGTGCACACATTCAAAGAACTTCAATTAAGAGAGAAGGATCCTTTTTATTATCCTACCAGAGCAAATAAGAGGATTTGTATATGCAGTTTCCATGTCTCTGGCTGTGCACACAATAAAGAGTAGAGACTTCAAGAGATATTACTCTCTTAGCTCTATTTTTGAGACACTGTAAGCCAAATTCTCCCACAAAGAGCCATTTTAGACAGGAAAAGAAACCCATTTAATGAGCATGATGTGCTTTGCATACTTTTTTTTTAGCAATTGCCACGCAGTGTTGTTTTGCACCAAGTGCAATTGATAACCTAACACTGTTGCCCCCTATGATCAATGGTCTCTTCAGTATCTCAGGCAAGCATCTCTGAGCCATTACCACTTCAGCACACACTCCCGGGCCCCTTCACTTCCATTCCCAATAGGCTGGGGATCAAATCGGGTACCTCGTATGTCACATTAGCTGGCCCCTCTCCCGCCATTACCTTAAAATAAAGGGATGATGTGAAAAAAAGTTGTGCCAGGGGCTTGAAGAGATAGGACTTCATTTCTGAAAAGGAGGAAAAAAGAAGAAATGGTGACGGTGAAGCAAAGCTGTCTAAACAACAAAGCAAACTGTGCTTAGTCCATGTCACATACCTGAGAAGGTGCTGAGAGGGATCCAGGTCACCAGTTGCAGGACCTGAGACCGACAGGAGTAGCCATCCCAGAACGGGAGGCTCCTGTACAAGAATTCTTCACAGGATGAGAAGCCCTCCTGAAAAGCAGAGTTGATACTGTCAAGAGTTTTCTTGCCAGTCACACTCTTTTCATGCTCCCACCCTTGTAATGTTTTCCCAGAGCCGAGATGACAGATGTACTTGTGTGACTCCCTTCAAGAAACAGGTTAAGCAGCAGCTTTATCAAGGCTGCCATACCAAAGAGAGGCAAGTTCTGTGTCACAGATGGCAAGAGTTCCTACTGTTCAAGAGATCACTTTGGTCAAGGTAATTTCCCTATGGCCAAGGTAAACCCAGAGACAAGCCAAAATGTTTTATGCCAAAATTGGATCATCTAAATGGCATACCTTGTAATAAAAATTATATCCTAAAAAATGAACCAATTTGCTGCCCTTTGATGGCACCCCCTAACTATTTTTCGATGAGGTGTCCTGCTATACACCATGATAAAATGGTAGGGCTGGCCCTGAGTCAAGCCCATCTTAAATGGCTTCTCCTGAGCCTGGAAGTGACACAAGAAATGCAAGCCCAAATCAGTGTAATTTATTTCAATAACAATACGGATTATCAGAATGTTCACTGCTTAGCCAAGGCCTGGAGAAGATACAGGGGTACCAGAGGGAGAACAGAACAAAGCCTGAGAAAGCATAGAAACTCCCATCTTTGGCTCTGTCCAAGAGCCGCCACCACCTCTGCCTCCACATCCATATCTCCATAAGATGCTCTACATGTATTTCAACAACTAGTCTTAAATCAGATAGGATAGTGTTTACAATGGTAGCAGTTTGCAGATGCAATGTGTAATGTTATCTTTTATTTATTTAATGTTATTTGTAGTCCATCTTTCTCATTAAGACTCAAGGCGGGTTACACAGTGTAATTCAATACAATCAACAGCCAGGGCATACAGTAAACAGTACAACAGGGTACAGATTACAGAAATTTGAAAACAAGTAGAAAGCTGATAGGGAACTGAAACAACGTTGAAATAAAACAAAAGCAATATGACATAATAAATGACAGTAACAGTGCACAGAAGTTTAGTCTACAGTCCCGACCTCTTTATGAAAGCCCTTTATTAGAGCCCTAGAATTGCTTATGGTCTGTTTCAACATTTGTTCAACTCTGCATGGATTCTTACTAATGCTACGTCTTTGTAAATTGTGTTTATTTACTGTATGACACTGTTTATGGAAATGTCCTTGAAACTAACTGATCGGCCTTGAAACTAACACATTGGCTTTGAGTCTCAGTGAGAAAGGCGGACTATAAATGACATAAATAAATAAAAATATTTGAACCATTTCCTTACAGCACAGCCCTATTACCTGTGTAAGAAAGCTTTCCTGAATAATTCAGTTTTGCAGTTTATGGAAAGCCAGGAGAGTGGGAGCTTCCCTGACCTCTTCAAGCAGACTGTTCAATAAGGTGGGGACTACTACAGAGAATGTGCGTGTATGGACAGCTATTGAGTTTGCCCATTTATAGGGTGGCCCTTGCAGAAGGCAATGTTCAGATGAACGGAGCTGGCTTGGTGGAGCATAGAGAGAGAGAGGCAGTCTTGTGGGTATGAGGAACCGAAGCCATGAAGGGTTTTGTACGTGATAGCCAAAACTTTGAATTGAGCCCAGTAATAGACGGCCAGCACACATAGTGACTGCAGAATGAGAGTAATAGACATGTTCCACTTAACTTCTGAGTCTCTGAGTTGACTTTGAGGGGAGACCTAAGAAGAGTGCATTACAATAGTTAAGTCTCAATATTATCACAATGTGGATCCAGGTGGCCAGATCAGTAGGGGGCCATCTTTCGGGCTAGACTTCGTGGAAGGGATTTTTGGCAACTGCATTAATTCGCTTCCCTAGCAGTGTCACTGGGTCCAATATAATCCCCAGGCCCTTAACTGAGTCTGCAAGGGTCAGCTGAACTCCATCGAAAGTGGGGAGCAGAATGTCCTTCAATATCTCTGCCTTCCCAAACAGCATCATTTCCATCTTGTCTGGGTTCAGTTTCAATTTGTACATTTTGCCCCAGCTGACCATAGCTGTCAGGTAGTAATTTAAGATTTAATATTCCTCTGTAGCATATTCATCACTGCTAACACTCATTGGAGCCCTTGAGTTACAAAAGGTGCTGATGGAAATTAAAGCCCAGACACCCCCAATCCCCAAGGTATGACAGTGAAATGTGGAGAACTTCACCTGCAAAAAACATTCTGCTTCAAAGATTTTCCTCAAGAAGTCCTTGAATTCCAATTCAAACGGCTGGTTCTCAAATTTATGCCAAGGACATTCTGAATCATAAGAAGAGACAGAGACAAACAATGCCACAATGCCTTCTTTACCACACCTCCCTTCCCACATCATGTAAATTATGCTCCTGCCAAGAAGCCGCTGCTGAACCTGGGTCCAATTCTCATTAAGAGCCAAGCTACAAGTGATGAATTACACTTGCCTGGCAAGTGAACAGACTCACGTGTATTCCTCCCTGTTCACTTGCCATTCCCTTGCTCTGGAGCGCAAGTGAACAGGGAGGAATACACATGAGTCTGTTCACTTGCCGGGCAAGTGTAATTCGTCACTTGTAGCTTGGCTCTGAGACGGCAGGTCTGTGTCTCAGCTGAGCTACTGCAGTTGGGGGCTCACATGACTGAACTGTTTCCCATGGGGAAAGGGAAGATACCTACACATAGTATAATAGGGAGATGGTTAGGCTAGAACCTTTCTCCAAGGTGCACGTTTTCTATGCAGAGGATTTTTTTCCCCTGTGGAAAAGCATTCCTTCATGTTAGCCCCTATTTGCTGTTACAGAGCACTACATTCCAGACAGATTTTACTATCTTAATCAGGAAAAATTTATTTATTTATTTAAAACATTTATTAGCCCCCTTTATGAGGCAGGGTCTCATGGCAGCTTACAAGCTAAATAAAATGACATTAATAAAACTACATTTAAAAAAAAAAACAGAATAAAAAAAAACAGATTAAGACTGCCAGTAACTAGGAAAAAATGAAATTAATTAAAAGCATTCCTAAATAACACCATCTTCAGCTGCCTCCTAAAGATCTGTAGTGAGGGGGCCAGTCATGGCACTGCCACTCAAAAGGTCCTCTCTCGTGCACCCACCAAATAAGCTCCTTTAGTTGGTGGGACAGTCAGGAGAGCCACTCCCCGTGATCTTAACTCCTGGGAGGAAAATCTGGGAGAAGACAGTTCTTTAGATACCTGAGTCCTGAGCCACATAGGGTTTTAAAGGATAAAACCAATACCTTGAATTGGGCCCAGGAACGGATCGGTAGCTACTGTAATTGCTGTAGTATCAGGGTTTTACAGTCCCAATAGCTGGCCCCAAATAGTGGTCTAGCCGAAGCATTTTGTATTAGCTGCAGCTACTGAACTCTCTTCAACGGTAACCCCAAGTAAAACACATTGCAACAGTCCAGTCTAGATATAACTAAGGTATGGACCACTGTGATTAGATTTGATTGGCTAGGAATGGATGCAGCTGATACACCAATCAAAGTTAGGCAAAAGCATCTGAACTACCTCAGCAACCTGGTTTTCAAAGGTAACTACTGTGTCAAACAGCACTCCCAAGTGGTGAATCTGGCTGTTCGATGGGAGTATAACTCCAACCAAGATACGAGAGATCTCAAGTCCCTGGTCTGCCTTTCTAGTAAACTAGAGCACCTCTATTTTATCGGGATTAAGTTTCAATTTGTTCACCCTCATCCAGCTCATTACAGATTCCAAGGACCAGTTCATAACATCAATAGCATCATCAGCATTAGGTGGAAAAGGCAGAGCTGAGTATCGTCTGCAAATGATGTGAGCCTAGATGCATCCATCTATTGACATGTTGTCTCACAATCAATTTCCCTACCTTCTCTAAGCGTCTGGCCCATCCAGTAGTACATCCTTCGGTAGACAGAGTCATCTGAAACACAGTTAACATAGTGCAGCAAAAGAGGATTTGCTAGCACAGAGCCTATCCGGGAAGGAAGCTGCAACAGACATCAGGAGGACAAATAGTGAGAAAGTGATATACAAGATTGCTCCAGTACAGCCAACACTACCACATGTCTCTGTATCTCAACACAGGAATTCAAGCATATACAAGATATTGTGGTTTGCTTCCTTTTATTTTTATTTCTGTTGTAAGATTCTGTTTATTTTAAAGTTTGATGTCAGCAGCTTTGGAATCCACTGATCAGGAGAAATACAGGATATAAATATTATGCATTAAATAAAATAAAAATTGAAACAATGTTTGCATGTATAAGGACAGGATTGTTGAGTGAAAGGACAAATGCTGTTAAAACCTGTGAAAACTATATGCATCAGATAGTTATATAAGATGACACACACATTCTAATACAGTGATTTTGCACAAGTACTGTAATATATGGTACATATTGTTGTAAACAGGAATCTGGCAACCTTCCTGTTTCAGGAAGGACAACCCAACTGCTTCAGATAATTTCATTTAGCGTGTCCCTCATACAAACTCAGAGACATCTGGAGCTATCATGAATCAGAGACGTCCCCAAACTAATCGCCTGCAATAAAAGCGTGAAGGTAACTACTACCTCACCAAGATGCACACTTAAGTACTGATTCTGGAATAAATCTGGAGTGAAACTTCCATATGGGATGACACTCTCAAATGACTATGAAGTTATTCGTTATGAGTGCCCCTCCCTCCATGGATAGTGAAATGAGATACTTTTGTGCCAGTGTGTATTTTGTCATTACATCAGAACCAGCAAACTCTGATTTGCTGCAAGCCTAAAAATAAGTAATATGA
The DNA here is from genome assembly GCF_028583425.1 of Eublepharis macularius. Taxonomy (NCBI): domain Eukaryota; kingdom Metazoa; phylum Chordata; class Lepidosauria; order Squamata; family Eublepharidae; genus Eublepharis; species Eublepharis macularius. Next base: position 23,802,072 of record NC_072802.1, read on the forward strand.
CCGTACAGAGGGGAGAGGCGAGTGAGCAAGCCCAAGGACCCTCCAGGTTCATTTATATAGTGGCAAACTATGGTTTTTTTCCAAATTTCATATATCCTAAGTATTAAATTCGAATCATTTGCAAATATTTATTTTTTTAGAAATAGACCCTAGTTGAGTCATGAAAAAACAAAGAGCTTTTAAAAAGCATAACTGGGGCTCAATACCCTGTTCTGCTTAATTGTTTCATCCCTTGTACATTCGTTTTTAGTCACTTACTTCTAAACAGTGGATGTTCTCTAGAAGCTGGGGGAAGGTCTGTAGCTGCTCCACTGGGAAGGCATCACTATGGACAATGAGATCAATATGGTGTGTCCTTTGGCTCACAGCAGAGCAGCTGGACTGGACACTGCATGCAGGCAAGACCAACTTGTTATTCCACTTCTGTAGAGAAAACAGCAAGAGGCCAAAAGTAAACCTTGCATAGCTACATTGCCAAGATTGCGCTCACTGTATTTTGCAAGGAAGCCAAGATAAAGGTTTGGATCCAGTGACAGAGTTCATGAAAGGAGCCAACAGAATGGCTCTTTCCTCAGCTCAAAACTACTCTTTGAGGAACAGGAGACAGCAAAACCTAAGACTGGGTGGGGTGCTCTAGCAGTGAGCAGGGATCAGGTGAAATTGCCTCTCTCTTCCATTTGAGGCTTCCATCATTATACTGCCTTGTTGCTGTAGCACCCCATCTTGCAGCCCATTTTACTTGTGAAGCTCTCCCAGTCCTCAGAGGAGTTTCAGGACACATGGCAGAGTGTCTGGGGAAGGCAAGGAAAGACCTGAGCTGCTAACTGTTTCTGGGAACTCCCCCATTCAATAGAACTGGTAAGTATTAGCTCTCCACTTGCTGCAGTCCAATCATCATATTTTCTCCACTCCTTTTCTAAAGCTGTATCACCCCTGCTGAAACATTCTTAACAATTCTTAGAGTTTTGTAATATGTGTTTCATTACAGAAAGTTTGTAAAACTTACGTATCTTCCTAGGCATACATAATGCAAACAAGAGTCCAGGGCAGTTATCCCCTCATGCTATAGTACTATCAAAGCTAAGCAGGTGTGAATCAGATCAGTGATGAGATAAAACGCCTCAAATAAGTTTTTCCAAAAAGAAAAGGACATAAGTGGAAGAAAGTGATTTTCACAAGTTCACTACTATCTGGATGCATTTTTCACACTGGTTTCTCTGCCAAAGATTTCCCATCAATTGCAGTATTTTTAGCATGCACTCAGCTTCTTCTGAGGCATTAGTTGTACTGGTTCTTGCTATCACCTATGTGATAGCATCATCTGAAATATCGTTGAGCACATCACCTAAACTCCATTAAGCAGTCTTACATAATTGTCCAAAGAATTTCATGGTCTCCTGGAATACTCTGAAATCATGCCAAATAAGAATTCTTCCTTGCATAGTAACTGTGCTTTTTCCAATTTGGAAGCAAGCTTCTCATCTCTCTTACTCAGTCTTTTACTTCTAACATTTATCTTGTCATGCAAATCTGACTGCACACAGATAGCTGCTGCTTATTATTATTAGTATTGTTGTTATTGTTATTTTTACGAACAGTTAAATAGAATGGGGATGAGCAAAAACCAAAAGGGGCAGAAAACCTAGAACACTGCAGACAGAAATTACCAACCCATGTAGCAAATTATGATGCGGGAAACCATAATTAGAGACAAACTGAATAAACAGAGACACACACAGAACAAAATAAAACCTGTCAAAAGAGATAAGCAATTATGGAAGGAGACTAGTAACAACGCCCATTGTGGGGGAAAATACTGCGTGCTCTAGAAAGGGAAGGCATGCATTGCCTCCTCCTCCATGACTGATCCCGGTCAGGTGATGGTTGGGTGATGGGAGGACGGCATTGCCACCTGATCCCTGCTTGATCCTGGCTGGGTGAAGGGGGGTGGGCATTGCCACCTGCTCCACGCCTGAACCCAGCTGGGTGAAGGCACTTGCTCCACTCCTAATCCCGGCTGCATGAAGGGGGTGGGGCCGGCACTGCCTCCTGCTCCGCGCCTGATCCTGGCCAGGTGATGGTGGGTGGGCATTGCCACCTGCTCTGCTCCTGATCCCAACTGAAGAAGAGCTACCTCGGAGCACAAGTCAGGTAACAGAAGGCAAAAAGCCCCCCCGAAGTATACAATCAACAGAAATGAACGAAATTAACAAAATAATCAAAACTAATTCATATAAAGTGCTAATAGTGCCTCAGAAATCAAAATCAATGAAAACAAATTTAGACATATATACACATATACAAATTTCAGCAATACGCAATGGTGGGAACATAAATATACAATCCAATATTATTTATCACCATGAATATCCAACTGTTAGGAAAAAGTTCATGAAAGGGTAGAAGCCTGAAGTGTTGCAGTAGATGCAGGACAGTGTTGTTCAGTCCAAACAGCCACGCCTACAGGTATCGCCAGCATGTCAGTAATCCATCCCGTTTCGCAGTAATAGCTTCTTCATAGGCAATATAATCTATAATACAATCACCATCAATCATCATAACATTACCATTCAACCTAAAACAATATAATTGTAACTGCATGAATGGTATACTCACAGTAAATAGAACAGTCAATTTCAAACCACCATTAACCTCTATAGTAAACGTGTTAGCGCCGTATCTGGGTGTAACCTTCCCCACTCGTTTAAACATCTTAACAGAGGGTAACAGTGTTACAGGCTTTACAACCAAAATATTTAGATGCTCAGCGCAGTCTTTTGCAGCTCGAATTGGAATGGATATATAGGCTTAATACCATCACTCCATATGGGCTGAACAATGCCTTGGATTTGAGCTGCTTCCTATAATTTTGTAAATTTCGCTCTCTTGTAAAATGGGAATTGTGTAGGCTGTGGGCTCTTTAAGTAAGATGTTTAAAAGAGTGGGGAAGGTTTCACCCAGATACGACGCTAACACGTTTACTATAGAGGTTAATGGTGGTTTGAAATTGACTGTTCTATTTACTGTGAGTATACCATTCATGCAGTTACAATTATATTGTTTTAGGTTGAATGGTAAGATGTTATGATGATTGATGGTGATTGTATTATAGATTACATTGCCTATGAAGAAGCTATTACTGCGAAACGGGATGGATTATTAACATGCTGGCGATACCTGTAGGCGTGGCTGTTTGGACTGAACAACACTGTCCTGCATCTACTGCAACACTTCAGGCTTCTACCCTTTCATGAACTTCTTCCTAACAGTTGGATATTCCTGAAGTGATAAATAATATAGGACTGCATATTTATGTTCCCACCATTGCGTATTGCTGAAATTTGCATTTGTATATATGTCTAAATTGGTTTTCATTTTGATTTCTGAGGCACTATTCGCACTTTATATAAATTAGTTTTGATTATTTTGTTAATTTCGTTCATTTCTGTTGACTGTATACTTCGGGGGGGGGGGGGCTTTTTGCCTTCTGTTACCTGTTCCTGATCCCAGCTGGGTGAAGGGAAAGCTGGCATTGCCACCTGCCTTGCATCTGATCCCAGCTGGGTGAAGGCAAGGGCGGGCATTGTCAGCTGATCCGCTCTTGATCCCAGCTGGGTGAAGGTGGGGGATGGGCATCGGGAGTGGGCTGATACTGACTGCCAGTGAACAGAACATAAAGATTAGCGCACACAGCCATAAGCCAATAAATGCACTCAAGCAATCAACAGCAACTCACCCTCTTCCGGGTCTGGGGACAAGCTGTGTTGATTAGACTTGGCTGGGATGCAGGTGGTGCTCCACAGAGTCGCCGTTTTATGTTGCTGATGGCCATTTTCCACGGGTTCTCTGAGTTCTTGAACTGTATCTGAAAAACAAAAAGCAACCCAGAAGTGATCTCCATGTCACACAATAGCCTTTTCTTACTCTAAAAGCGGGAGCCACCAACAGACCCAGTGAGTGGGTTATTAGAACTTCCCACAAACGGTTTGTAACAACCAAGAGCTGCCATCCTGGTGGCTAGAATGCACAACAGAAAGTTATGAGGAACAGTTCACCCACTCGAATGCCTAGGCTAAGCACCACCATCAGCAGATTGCTGGGTTCAGATTCAGCAGAAGAATATGTGATGCTGCTCTAGTCCACCCACACATCAACTCTATTAGAATCACTATACCTTTTTGTCCACCTGTAACAAATGCCATACCTAGTTTAGATAACAGAAGTACACATAAAAGGCTCACACGAGAAGATACATGCTGGGTGGAAGATCACATGGTTGCCCTTCTCAAATGTGTCATCTGTTTAAACTGGAACTCCTTTGCAACATTACCAGTCTGTGTGTGTTGGTTTAATATAAGGAGTGGTAAGTGTTGGTCAACACTGATGCCTACCATTTGATTTAAATAGTTTTAATTTGATCTGAGTACATCTTCCTGGGTAGTACCCCAGCTAGGCAACTCTTTAGATATCTGTGGTTAGTTTTCCTTTATAATCCTAACCACTTTCTATCAGTCTAAATATTCCAGTTTGAATTAAGTTTTTCCAACTAAAAAAAGACCTTAAACTATAGCTTCAGAGAACACTCATCTTGTGCACTTTTTAACTCTTTCTCAGAACAGAGGAATTACTTAAAGTTTAAACGATGTATATGTTCTCAAATACATAAATGTTTTGCAGTCTGAAGTTTTGCCAGCGTATGAATCAACACAGAACACTAGCAAACAACTACCCAGCATAGAACAAGCAACTCTCAAACTTTTAAACACTCAGTCATCCATGCCTTCCTAAGACTAACTCAATGAGGAATTTTTGCAATCACATTTTTAGGTATCATTGCTATGCATAGAGGACAACTTTGATTTTCTGTTGATTGATTTTAACCTACAATATGCAAAATGTTGTAAGAACACAGTTACAGCACCTCAGGTCCACACCACACACATCTTCCTACAGAAATAAAAATAGTTTTGCCACTGCTGAGCAAAAACCTCGTCCCCAGGAATCCTGTTCCTTACCTTTGTCTTTGTGGGCAAAGTTATAGATACCATTTCAGGACTGAAATTCTTATACAGCAGAAGAAGAGCCTGTAGAGGAGGCTCTGCTCCCTAGTGGGAAACAGGAGAAGAGTTAGATGTTGCACCCCAGCCATGTTAAAACATAATCATCAAGGAACTTCCTGAAGCCCACTTCATTTGTTACAGCAGATCTCTAAGCTGGACCCACAGTGATCCATTGCAAGATGAGTTTCAATTGACTCACCATCTTGGCCTGCAGGTCTAGGAGTTTTCTCACACGGAAAGGTTTCACTAGGGGGGGGAAAATAACATTCTTCAGGCAAGCTAGTAAAGGGAACTGCAACACAAGGTAAAGTGGCAGATAATACATAGGGATAACATGTGGAAGTGGGAAGAGCCATGTTCTTTTACCCTGTGTATCACAGTGCCAAGCTGAACAACAAAACACACTTCAAAATTGTCCTGGCTTTTCCAATGGAACACCTCTGGTTTTTTAAACTTGTTTTTTACCTCTCCAGACCTGCTGGAGTCAGGTTTCCTTAATAAAACAAAACTAAGTAAACAGACAACAAAACAAATAATACCAATAAAAATGATCAACAACCCATGTAAATTTAACGAAAACTCATACCAATACAAGCAAGCCAGAGTATAAAAGCATATAATGGAGCAGTCAGCAGCCATGTTGATAAAACGATCCTTAAGTTAGCAGCAGATAATTTTAAAACGTTTTTTTAGAAATGGAACACCTAAGTGAAGTCTGAGTAGAAAGAATTGGCCTGGTGACTAAAATATAGTAGGTACCAGGGGAAGCTCAAGAGGGAGGGCATGCCAAAGGTTCCTACTCCTTGGATAAAAGCAGAGGTCTTCAGATTAGCTATTGATGCAGTAGGGTGTTTAGTGTCCAGAAATCTGGTCAGTGCCATTAAAAGCTCTGTCCTGACCCAAATACCCTTCCCACCCTCTGTGGATGGGAGAGGGACACAAAATGGTGAAAGCTAGCATTTTGAAGAGGCACTAAACTAATAGAGAGAAAAAAAACAGGAGCTCTGATGTGTCTATGCTTTGTGGAGTAGGCATGACAAAGCAGGGGTGTGCACTGGGGGAAATATTCGGTTTTCTTGCTTCGGAATAACCTAAAACCCAAAGCGGCAAGCTGCTTTGGATTCAGGTTATCAGAATCGTTTTGGTATGCTTCATAATGATTCAGACCATACCGAAGTGAGGACCCCCAAGCCTCCCTTCCCCCAACCCCACTTACCTTTCCTGAAGACAGGAGCCGGCTCCTCCACCGCCCACACTGCTTCCTGTGCCTCCACAGAGGCCAGCTGGGCCATGGCAAAGACCAGAGCAGGTGCCTCCGCCGCCAGCAGCACAGTGGGGAAGGCCAGAACCAGCGCCTCCACTGCCCGCGCTTCCGCCTCTGCAGAGGCCAGCTGGGTGGCAGGGAAGGCCACAGCTGGTGTCTCCGCTGCAACCAGCAGGGAAGGCCACCGCCAGGATGTCCCAGGTAAGTGGGGTGGTTGTGGGAGGGAGCCCTTTAAAAGGGCCCCAAAGCTTCCCGAAGCGACCTGAATTGCTTCGGGAAGCTGATTCAGTATTTCTGAATTGGGGACATCATACTGGCCCTGATTTGGAAATACCGAATCTTTACAAATTGGGCCCGATTCAGTTTTTTTCCCCCGAACTGGAAACCCAAAGCGCACACTCCTATGACAAAGGCCTCTTCCTGGGACAGATTTCAAGCTAACTCATTTTAATAAGCTGTACCTGCCAAAGGAGGAGTAACCTGGTTTCCAGAACCCTTCTCCAAAAGAGAATGAACTCCCTGCCACCATCCTTCCTCATGTCTATTTCTCTCCCTGCACCTTGTCTCCTGAGCTGATTTTTAAGCTGTCAGTTACTTGGGGCAGGAACTTGCCATATCCTGTAAAGTACCAGTGGCATTGACAGAGCTACAGAAATACTGGACAACTGAATGGATTTTTGCTGGTAATTTAAACCAACCAAATGGGTCCATAGAAAACTAGCTTAATAGAATAATTCATTCCTTTGACAGAAAGCCAATGGAGGAAACCAAGATCATCACTTTTATAAGCACATAATATCTCATGAATCCAGTTAAGATTTCTTACCATTCTTTTTTCTGGTTATCAAATATAGCACATGACAGGCAAAGGGAAACTGCAAAAACAAAATACGAATACAAACAATTAGTTTGTCGAACTTGGTATTCCTCACTCCATAATACGGAGGTGTACTTTAATCCAACAGTTCAGGTTATTTTTTTAAACCTTGATTCATTATTAAAAAGAAAGATACAAATACATATTCTGCAAAAAGACAATCTTACAGTAATTTGAAAAATAGTCAGATTTCATTCTTATAAGTCCAGACCATTTTTTTAAAAAAAGTTCATTACTCAAGAAACATATCTGTTCTGATAAATTGGCAAAAATGAGTAAAGGTGTGTCAAATAAATGGCGGAAATGTGAACAACATGAAGGAACATTTTATCATCTTTGGTGGACGTGCCTTAAAGCAAAAAAAAAATTGGTCACAAATTCATATGATAATACAAAAAATTTTGAAGATCAATGTACAATATAAACTAGAAGCCTTTTTGTTGGGACTAATAGACAAACAGTTGGAAAATAAACATGGTATCCTATTTCTACATGTGACAACAGTGGCTAGGCTTTTATATGGAAAAATGGAAAAGTATAGTATTGCCTTCAATGGATGACTGGATTGTGAAAATGGAGTTAGCAGAGATAAACTTACAGCTCTGATCAGAGATAAAACACTGTCTGCCTTTATGGTTAACTGGAAACCCCTTATTGACTTTCTCCATGAGATGAGAAAAAACAAATTGATGATTTGTGGATTTGATTTCTAAGATAAACTTGGGAAAAATAAATAGAAAGGGGGCAGTATTGAAAAGGTAAATTTTAGAGGTATTAAAACTGCAAGTCTAATGTGTGTAAAGATATGACAGGTGTTGTAGAGGAAAATGTATAATTTTTCTTTGTTTTGCCTTTCTTTTCCTCCTCTTTTTTGCAGAGGAAAATGAAATATGTATTATTTTTCTTTGTTTTTTTCTTTTTTCTCTCTCTTTGTATTCTTTTTTCTTTAATTTTACTTTTCTCTGCCCTTTTATTGGGCTTTTAATCTTATTAATAAAATAAAAAGTAAAAAAAAGAAACGTATCTGTTAAAGGACTATTACAACATAAACATTGGTTGTAATATGTTAGCCAGAGTAAATTATCTTCCATACTTTGTACATCTATCCTGAGACAGTGGAAAGTTTAGTACATTTCCAAAAGCATACATATATATACCTGCTGTAATTCATAAATTCAACATCGTTTTCTGGTGACAGAGTGCCTGTGGAGCAGTCCTCAGGACATTGAAATGATTAAGACTATCAAAAGCTTTATTAATAGAACTAACAAACTGGATAGGAAAGAGAATAAATAATCTCAGATGCCTTGCTTGTTGAGAGAATTCCAGAGAGTTACATTCTGCAGCCAGATAAATAATAATAATAAAAAATCCTTATTAGGAAAATGGTACCCCCTACCTAACTCAAGCTTGCTGACCCTGGCAGAAATTTTCTCTTCTTCTTTGTACAGAAAATGTAGCTATAATCCAACATTTTCAAAGTCTATATTCTGAACCTAATTCTTAAAGAAGCATAATAAAATTGTCTGGGTTCTGGGGGTGGATTTCATATAGTATAATTCAATGTATTAATTTTAACACAATGTCTGGGCTTCTAACTTCCAGAAAATATGATGCTGATCATCGCCAGCAAATACTAATTGGAATCCTATATAAATGATAATTTATGAGTATATACAAGCAATTGTTCTCTGGACATATTACTATCAAATGCACATTCGGCTTTGATCTTGCCACTAGGCACTTTGTGGAAATGCAATGTTTTAGGAAGAATAGTTCTTCGGATGGATTATAGATGATAATACATATAGGAAGTAGTAGTGCAGAACTCTCCTCACTGAGCAACAGTGGACTGGAGCTATTTAAGGCCATCATGAGGAATTACATATACCACATATCAGAGTGCAGAAGTTAAGTCTTTCAAAATCTTTCAATAAACACTTGTATCTTACCAGTTTCTCATCTTGTAGGAGGCTGAAGAAGAATCCATACAGGGCATTAACCTGCTCCTTTTGCTCAATGAAGTCAAACATTGCAATTAGCCATTTTAAAAATAACATCTATGGGGAGGGAGAAAAGAAAAGCAGAGACAGGACTATAAATCAGTTATGGAATGTGCTGAAAGCATAAATGTTCTGAAATGCAAACACATGGCTAGTGTGGTGTAGTGGTTAAGAGTGTCATACTAGGATCTGGAAGACACAGGTTCAAAGCTCTACTCTGCCATGGAAGCTTGCTGCGTGACAGTCACACAGTCTCAACCTAACCTACCTCACAGAGTTGCTGTGAGGATAAAATGGAAGAGAGGAGAACGCTTGTAAGCCACTCTGGGTTCCCTTTGAGGAGAAAGGTGGGGTATACATGAAACAGATAAAATAAGATAAATTACATAATACATGTCTGGTTGAGTAGCTCAGAGGCTCTCCACAGTATCACTGCTAAGAGCCAAGGTATCACCAATATGTTACCTGGGTGGTACGAGAACACTTGCCAACGCAGAGCCAAGACACCGCTGAAGTGACAGAATCTGCTGTTATCGCTGATGTGGGAACCAAGTTCTTCAACAGTCGTGTGCTTACCACTTCAGCTGGAAGACATCAAGGCATGTTGCTTAAAGCTCCTGCATCATCCTCATTACTGCTCACCTATCACAAGCTAGAACAGGCTCAGGTCTGTTAAAGGACTAGCCAAGGCAATGCTCTGAGGCACTTTCCAAGGCCAAAAGGTGACAGAAAGATGAGATCTCACAAATTATTATTATTTACCAAACTTGCCACTGAGTGCTATGTTCAGCAAGAAGTCAAGTTCTTCTGGTGCCAAGCCTTTCTCTTGGGCAATCTTTTCCACAGTCACCAAGTGTTTCTGCAGAACTTCATTCTTCAGAGGAGTGCGCTCTTTAGCTAGAACGAAGCCAAGAGGCACAGGGATTAAAATACACCTTAATAACCATCCTCACGAATAGTATCTCATGGCAACTGCATGACAGCCTTTTTTATGTACATTCTTCCAAATACTGAACTCAAATCCTGCTGCATTCTTCTAGTATCTTCCAGCGCTTTATCTGTAGCTTCTGGTATCAAAATATTTTCCCACGCAAAACCAGCCAGTCCATTGGCAAAGTAATCCTTCCAAATTTTCATGGCATCTGGAGAACTATATAATTCCCCACTGAAGTCACCTTTTGTGTATTATTATTTGGATCAGGCCTGTAGGCATGACTAAGGAAACCTTAGCAAACTTGTAATTTGTTCAAACTCATTTCACAATACTTTAAAGACATGTTTGCTCCATCATTTTGCTCTGTTTTGGGGTGAATTTTGTATTCTACTGTTGAATTTAACAGCTTTGGTATTTATAATGGAGCATAAAAGATAACTAGAAGTTAGACCAAGGCTGCTTTGTAAACAGCACTGCCTACTTAAATACTCTATCTGTGCAACTTTTACTCGTGTAAACACTTTGTCACAAAAGAATGACAAATCTCTCCTCTAATAAGAGCAGCTTTACATGGTTAGCTTATTTGAGCAATCTGTATCTTAGAGGTGGGATGTGTAAAACATTAAGAAGGCTACTGTAACAGAACCCTGAGATTCAATATGACTCAAGAGCATCACCTAGAGTATTTGGGTTCTTGGATCCCTATGGCTTATACGAGAATAATGCTTTATCCACCATTCTACATTTGGACCAGCTGGCCAACTTACTCTGACCATCTTGTAATAATTCTTTGATTGACAGCAATAGTTTCTGACATAAGAGATGCGAGCTTTACTTGGTACTAGTTGTAATCATAAGAGTGACAGAAAATAATGGGAATGCACAAGTTCACCAAAGACTGATCAAACCATACAAAAACACTATATAAAGAGATACTTTGGGGTAGACAGTTTATTTCCTGGGTAAGAGAAGTTCAGTAGATTAGATCTAGCTGGACTTTAACAACGCATTTGCAACAGCACCACATAGAAAAACTGAAAGATGTGCAACAATATAGGTACTATAAGCTGGGAAAGAGCTGCATAAAAATGAAAGGATTGTGCCAAAACGCAACTTTCACCTCAGTTTGAAAACTCAGCCATAAATACATTGTGCATTTGTCAAACACTGATCAATAAAACAAATAGGAAACAGCAGAGAGAAGGGACTATATTGCAAGGACTTTTGATGGGAGGATCGGATGTGTGGACTTCCCATAAGGATCATGGTGCAAGAAGCCAGGCCAATCAGTGACTGTAATAGAGGGGTTTGGCTCCTACTGCAATGTTGCACATCGCTTTACAAGAGAATGAATGTTAGCATTTTACTTAAAGGGAGAAACCAAAGAGACACACTTGGAGATACCACTCAGGTGGGGTCCATGTCTGCCCCCCAGCCACCCATATTCCTGAACTGAGAAACCAGTTTTGCCTCCTCTCAATTGTGCCTCAGATGGCAATCTGTTAACTAAGTCCTTTAGAAATCAGTGGGTGCCATTCAGAAACCAACCCCTCTCCTAATTTGTGTTGTTGGCCATGACAAAACATAAAGGAACATTAGGAAGTTATTTTTAATGCAGATGTAGATAGAGATAGGATTCAGTTAGTGTATTTGAGAAGATATGTGAGTGTATGTTCACAAAGGTTGCAGAAGATGCTAAATTCAGAGGTATTGTTAATGTATGAAGAATATCCCTTGTAGAGAATGGGAATGAACTTCAGTGGAGCAAGTAAAAATTAATGTCCCACTCAAATACTAGTCCCGCTGCAAACAGTACATTACAGTTAGCTACCTTGAGCCAAAAGGAAAACAGATTGCAATATTTTAATGAAGTAAATTAATTAATAAAAAATATTTGCAAACATACCAAATTTATATCCATAGCTTCTAGATTTAGCAGGCAATAAACGTTATAGATCTTGCTTAAAAATGTAGATTCTCTTAGGTTGATTGGGGCAGAAGTGCTTTATCCCCTTTCTGATCTTACCTTTCTTTAAATAGCTCAGAGCTTCTTCAAGTGAATCTTGTTTGGGATCAGCATTTTCACTGGTAGTTTGTTGCTTATCCTTGCTAAGTTTCTGCTCATTTCTGCGACCAGTCATCTGCAAGGCACTCGCTTTCCATGCAGAAAGATCAGTTTGCTTGCTACAGCTACGTGTCAAAGCTTGCTTTGGAGTCTTGGCAATTACACCTTTCTTCATACCGTCTGATTCCAAAGGGAAGCAAGTCCAGTGATCCTCATAAGCCAATACTACCCTTCTCACTCACCAATAAATCAAAGAGTGGTTCCAAAAAGAACAGCAAAAGGTATCTGTAAAAAAAAAAACTTTTCCCAGCATTTCAACAAACAAAATGATGTGTCAATATCATAATGTGGAACCTAAAGACACTAACAGTTACTAGACAGCAGCTGGAGTATAGCATAGAGATTAAAAGTGATGAATCTAGCATGGGGAAATCCAGATTTAAATCTCTTTGAAACTCACTAAAGGTACAATCCTAAGTAGAAGTACCCCAGTCTAAGTCTACTGATTTCAATGGATTTACTCTGGAGCAACTCTGCTCCGGACTGCATTGCAAATTATCTTGGGCCAGTCATTCCCTCTCAATTTATCCTAACTAGCAGCATTGCGGGGAGGATAAAAGGAGGAAGGAATAGGGTTGCCAGCCTCCACGTAGTGGCTGGAGATCTCCCGGAATTACAACTGGTCTCCAGGTCACAGAGATCAGTTCACCTGGAGAAAATGGCTACTTTGAGGGGTGGACTCTCTGGAATTCTGCCATACTGAGGTCCTTTCCCTCCCCAAACCCCACTTTCTCCAGGTTTCACCCCCTAAATCTCTAGGAATTTCCCAACGGAGCTGACAACCCTAGGAAGGAATCACTTACACCACCCTGAACGTCTTAGAAGGCAGGATGAAAAAAATGTAATAGGGCAGCAACATCATATCCCACAGGAAAGTAAAAACGGCCCCCTTAGAAGGGTATGGAATGGTTGCAGAAAGCTCTGTTCGTCTATGCAAAGGGTGATACGATGTGAAAGTTACATCCATGAGACTGGCGATCACCTCAGAAGATCAGGACCTCAGCTCCTCGGCCTGGGCTTTTGCTTCCCCTCAGACCAACCCTCACCTTAAGACAGCCCCTCCCATTAACATTATTTAAAACATTTTTAGAAATAGCTCCTGCTTTTCCACGCACCCTCCGTTCCCTCTAACCAGCACTAACAACAAAATAATTATTGTTGCCAGACTTACCCGTTCTCGCTTTCATAACAACCCTTCGTACGGCTACCTAACCGCTCCCGATTTCAAAAATTTCTCGCGCGCAGGCGCCGGGGACAATCCAGTCGCCCAAGCGGGGCGTAAGAAAACTGTCGCCTATTGATTGGTTGGCTGCTGACGGTTTCTATGACGACAGTTGCCTCTGGCGTCGCCGATTCAGGATACGCATGTGCAGAATTGTTAAACGCCCGCTCTCTCTTCTAAAATATAGTAAGCTTACAGACTGGAAGTGGGAGGGTTTTTTTCTAGGGAGTCTTTTGGGTGAAAAGATGGTAGGGGAATGGAGACGCGCATGCGTACAGCGAACAGGAGAAACCGGAGGCGTAAAGTCTGTTGTTGGCTGTAGCGGGAATTGGGTTGCCATCGCCCAGGTGGGGCCGGGAGATCTCCCGGAATTACAATTTATTTCCTGGCTACAGAGTTCACTTCCCTTGTAGAAAAGGACGCCTGTGGAGGGTGGACTTTATGGCATTATACCATGCTGAGGTCTCTCCTTCCCTAAGGTTGGCAACCTCCAGATGGTAGCTGAAGAGCTCCCAGAATTACATCTCCCAGCCACATAGATCAGTTCCCCCCGGAGAAAATACCTGCTTTGGTATTTTGCCTGCTATAAATTTGGTATATTGGTATACTATATTGGGTATAATGCCTGCTATGGCATTATACCCTGCTGAGATGCCTCCCCACCACGAATCCTTCTCTCCCCAGGGTCTGCCCCCAAATCTTCAGGAATTCCCCATCCCAGAGCTGGCAATCCTACCAAACACAACCTTCCATGAGTTCCACTTCAAATCTCCAGGAATTTCCCAACCCCAGAGAAAGAAATTATTGAATCCCTGTCAGAATAAAGTAATTTGTCATAAAGCAAAATGTTAACATTGTTGTGTTATTCATAGAAATAATTACAAATAAGTCACTCATAATTCACATTGCATTTCCTAGGTTCATATATCTGCCTTTTCTTGATACATTTGTCTAGTGAAGACTTGAAACAGTTCAAGGCTTTGGGGTGAAGCTTGGTGGATAAGGCTAATGTAATACCATGCATGCTTACTTGGAAAGACGTCTCATTGAACACGGTGGGACTCGAGGCAGCATTCCTAGGATTACGTTAAAACAGACAGGTGTCAAGGATGTCCTGAGTTTTCATTCTTGTCTCTGCCTTCAAATAAATAGTCTCAGGTGCATCTCCAGTACACACTTTCCTCATTATGGCCATAATACTACTACTCTGCTTTATAGATCAGCCACAGCAAAAGCAACAAAGACTCTTTTGGCATCTTGAAAGCAAAATACTTTGCAGGACTGCTGTAAGGATTATAAGATAAAGAATGTAAAGCATTTTGGCCATGCTAAAGTGCTGTATAAATGTTAATTTTTACATCAAGAAATATATGTTTAAAACTTGCTATGACAAGAAGCGTGTTAGAAACTATTTTGTTCTTCGGGTCAAATTCTGTGCAGTTTTTCACCCCATAGACTCTCTGTACTGGTTCTTCAGCTGCCAGGTCCAGGTTGGGAAATCCCTGAAGATTTAAGGGGTGGAGTTTGGGGAGGGTGGGGTTTGGGAAGGAGAGGGGTCTCAGCAGGGTATAATGTCATAGAATCCACCCTCCAAAGCAGCCATTTTCTCCAGGGGAACTGGTTTCTGTTGCCTGGATATCAGCTGTAATTCCAGGAGATCTCCAGGTCCCATCTGGAGGATGGCAACCCTACCTTGTTCCTTTGAAATTTATTTTGTAATGACACAAGCAGTTTGCAATTGGTATTGTGACACAGGAGCAAATGAGAACCAATTATCTGCATGTGCTTTGAGTACTTTCAGTACATTGGACAGCACTTTCATCTAGTGCTTCTGGAGAACTTGGTCTAATGTCCACACCGTAAAGGTAAAGGTAGTCCCCTGTGCAAGCACCGAGTCATTACTGACCCATGGGGGGGATGTCGCATCACGACATTTTCTTGGCAGACTTTTTGTTACGGGGTGGTTTGCCATTGCCTTCCCCAGTCATCTACACTTTACCCCCAGGGAACTGGGTACTCATTTTACTGACCTTGGAAGGATGGAAAGCTGAGTCAACCTTGAGCCGGCTATCTGAACCCAGCTTCCGCCAGGATTAATGAAACTCTTTCTGGCAAGAAGCTCCTACATGTTGAATACATGAAGCTGACTGATACTGACTCAGACCATTTGTCCATCAAGGTCAGTATCATCTGCTCAGACTGGCAACGTCTCTCCAGGAACTCAGACAGAGGTCTTTCTTATCACCTCTTTTTTAACTGGAGATGCCGGGGATTGAACCAAGGACTTTATGCTTGCCAAGAAGATACCCTACACTGAGCCATGGACCCTCCCAAAATGCTGGCTGAGGAACTCCTGTACATTGCAGAAGACTGCAAAGAAGAAGAATATCAAGTCAGACTGCTGGTCCATATTGTCTGCTATTAACTGGCTGCAGCACTCCAGGAGCTCAGGCAGACAACGGTCTTTCCTTCTGCTTCCTGAGGTAAGCTGGAGATAAGAGGGGAAGGTAGCTTTCTTCCCTAGGTGGACAATTTATCAGATCTCCAAGTGTCCAGTTTGAGTTAAGACAGCCCCATTTTCTGGAGCTTTACTCTGAGAAAACCCACCCTCTAAAATTCCATTTTAATTCTTACTAGGGAACCTTGATAACTTTCAGTGAAATCTGAGTCTCTGGAAATATTTGAAAACCACTGGACTAGATCAGAAGTTAGGAGCCTTTGATATAGGATTTCTGGGAATATGAGAGCCTTTTTATTAGAAGAAGCATACTGAATTTTTTTTAAGTGTACGACATGCAGTTGTGCTTGCAACAAGGAGCCATTTTGTACCCATATGCACTACACAAGGTCACTCATTAGAGAACTAGGACTGGAAGCAGCTCCCTCTGAAGTGTATATTCTGTAGGACCCCAAGCTGTGTTTACTGTGTAGTATCTGAAACGGCCTTTACATACAGTGCCACTGAAACATCAACAGGTCTGCTTTCCTCTCTAACTGCATTCCTAAGCAAAGAGTATAACTCTAAGCAGAGAGTATAACTCTCTGCTTAGGATTGTACAGTTGGATCCAGCCAGCTTTTCTGCTGGCAAAGAAAAGGAGGGGTCTCCTTGGCCACAAAAGAAGGTTATGCCAGGAGCTTGTGGGACCTGCTTGTACAAAAGCCATGTGTGATGGGCCTGAAGTAAGGAGCTAGATTGGGTAGAATTAAGTAAAAGAACTGGTAGGATCCAGCCCATTGTGTATACAAACTCATACTTTTCTTTTTCAGAAGTGAAAGAGGCTCTCAAATATTCTGGTCCATGTGGCCTTTGGAAGTGAGCTGTTCCTTAACTCCAGAGGAAACACTACAGTGTTCAGACTTAAGCAATGGTGGCAAATTTATTTTTCAAGAGAAAATTCACATCAACAGAGTAGCTTATTATAAGTCTGCCTTGAGTTACAGTTAGAAAGCCAGATTATAATCGAAGCAAGAACGTAGTGGACAATATTTTAGTGCAAATTGTAGTTGCCTGTTACATTTGTATTGGCAAACTATGGTTTCTGTTTCACCTCCAAAACAGGATTGCAAACCAGCTTCAAAACATGGTTTGAGATCCCAGTAAAGGGGGAACATAAACCCTACCTTGCCAGCTGAGAGCGGAACTACAAGTGACAAAAGGCACAGGTTGGACACTTGTCAGCTTCCCTCAAGTTTTGATGGGAAATGTAGGCATCCTGGTCTTGCAGCTTGGCTCTCTGACTGCTGTCCAATGGACTTTTCAACTGTTACTTGTCCAACATTCCGCCAAGCTGCCTACATTTCCCATCAAAACTTGAGGGAAGATGACAAGTGTCCAACCTGTGCCTTTTGTCACTTGTAGTTCTGCTCTCAGATGTAATGAAAAACAAGACAGTTGGAGCAGCACCATGGCTGGAGGGTCAACAAGGATCTGGGAGACCCCAGTTCAAATCTCCACTCTGTCCAGCTTTCTGGGCCAGTCACCTTGGGCCAGTCATCCAATCTTGCCCTAACTTACCTCCCAGGATTATTGTTGCGAAATAAAATGGAAGAAAGGAGTACGATGTAAGCTGCTTTGGGTCCCCATTGAGGAGGAAAGCAGGTCAGAAACAGCTAAATAAATAAGTTTGCACTAAAACAGAATAACTGAGTGGACCAGAAAAAGAGAAGATGGAGTGGGCAGTCACAGAAATCTTCAAGTTGCGCCAACCTTTGAACCATCTTGGTGAATTCACAGTCCCCTGCCGAGTTTTAGGAGGTCCTCTCCTGGATCACTTTCTCTGTCATCCATGGATAAACAAGCAAGTAAATGGCAGTTAATGGGACTTCAGAGGCAGATAAAATAATGTTTCACAGATATGACCCATATCGTGACTCATATAAAACCCAACGACGAGGCAGTTTTTCCTCCAAATTTCAAAAAGTTTATTATTTTAAATTAAAAAAGGGGGAGGAACGGAGGATGTCAACCAGACAATACCAAGAAAGGCAACACATTTTAAAAAACACATTTTTTCTCATGACCATTTCCCCCTGTCCTCCTGTTCTCTTTCCAAGTGCAGCCCTAACTGAGCTGATCAGGGACTCCTGCTTCTGTTTTAGCTCATCAGATTGACAAGTGCAGTGGGAAAAGGAGGCTGTCCTTTGCTTCAAGCCCTCACCCACCCAGCCGTGGTACCCTGTTGTTCTTTCAAGCCTGAGCGACTGGATGCTGGAAAAGCACGTTTACTTGTAGGCAGGCAATGAACGGTCTCTGATCTTTTTGGCAGCAGCACAGACAGATGTTTGGGTAATCAACAGGGTTTATTATGGGGCATACAGCATTTTTTGGGGGGGAAACTTGGCTGAAAGAGGTGGGTGGGATGCAGTGCTTGGCTCATTGTGAAGCAGGACAAAAAGTTCCTTTCTGGACAAAGTTCATCCCCTCCAGTGCTAGGAGCTTGGCAAAGAGGGGATAGGCTTGGAGAAGTGAGCAAATCACAGGATTCGGACCCCTGTGCTCCTTTTTGCTCTTGAAGAATACAAGCTGTTGCAAAGGCAGCTCAACTTAAGCAATTCAGCCATCTTTCTCATACACACACGCACACTCACACACTCAACACAGAAACACTTGTTCTCTGGATTCAGAAAATTAAACCATGTCTACATGTGTAGGGGGTACAGGAGAGAGCAGCTCTAGAGGGTTGGTGTGCAGAAGCCAAGTTCTTGGTTAGCCTGCAAACTAAGTTTATCCCCAATGCTCCAAATTGCAACCCTTTACAAAACCAAAAGAAAAGAAATGGCAATCTTTTTTTTAGGCGTTTAGGAGAAAGAGAGAGAGAGAGAGCTGCTGGGAGGGTCCGTGTCCCTCGTAGGTCCCCCACTAGGACACCTTGATTTTGCCCTTCTCTGGAGCTGCCTCTGCAAGGAATGGCTGCTCCTCGCCATTGACTGCCAGGGTCCTCTTCTCCAGCAGCTGCTCCTCCGGCTGACGGGCAATCAGCAGGCGACAGGTCAGCAGGATCCCGAAGACCAAGGCATGGGCATAGCGTTTCAGTGGGTCACCCACCAGCTGATGGAAGAAGAGTACTGCCAGGACCAACAGGAGAAGCACAAAGTTGGCCACGTCCTTGGGGCGCCCTGGAACCAGCGTCATGACAATGCCACAGGCCACCTCTAGGGCACCGATGCTCTTGCGGAGCATGATGGAGCTGACCCCCATTTTCTTAAGCATGGGAAGGGCACGGACATAGCTCTTGTAGGCTCGTTTCTGCAACAAAAACAGGACAGTGTTCAGTGGCAGTAGGCATTATTTCTCTCTTCTGCGTTCCAGTACTGCTTGGCCTTTAATGAAGGCCTAGACTGGAGATCAGTTTTGCTCACAATGAAATAAAATCCCTTGAGTGGAGAGGTGCCTTCAGTAACAGAATCAGAGGTGCTCCCATCTCAGATGCTATTTCCCACCCTAAGGTTGAAAGGTCCTCAGGTATACCATGTACTGCTGCAGGGACTTTCATCACAGGCTCTGCTACTCCACACATGACCGCTGCCCTATACTGGTCTCTTCCACACAGCAATGAGGCTCTTATGGCTTTGGTGAGTCAGAGGCATTTGCAGTGGCAATGGAGCATTTGCCTGCCCTTTCTTTTGCTCCCACCCCCACTTAATTCCATTTCCACACCAGAGGGCTTCCCCCACCTTAATCGGTAATCGACATATCACTATAGTGATAGGCTAATTATCAATGAAGACACCCTCAGAAAAAGTGTGCTGGTTGCATGGGGCAAGGGATGGTAACTGAAAAGGGCACCATTGTTGGTAGGATCAGGAAAGATCTGCATTTTCCCATCCACACAACCTCCACCCTAGCTTTGCTGTAGTCTTTCCAAAAGTATTGCAGTAAGGCAGGGTTAGGAAAGATTGCAGCAAACCCCAAAAGAAGTTGCATAGATGCGGCATGTACTGTGGGAAAGTAAGGGAAGGAATGCTTCCTGTGGACAGCCAAGGCAGACCAAAAGGTAGGTCGCTAGCAGGGTTGGGGGTGGGGGAATGTGATTTTGCATAGAAGCTTAATGACTGGAAATAAGCCTCTGAAGCTTTTCATGGCATGGCAGTAAATATCACCTCGTAAATACCATCCCACTAAGCTTCTGGCTGCCAAATGCCTGGAGGGAAACGTGGCCTGTCCCTTTAAGAAATACTCACAGGAATGTTGTTTACCAGGTAAGCCTCTTTTAAAGGGACATTAAATTTTTCTCCAGGCTTGTTGGGAACACTAGTTGGTGGTGGGCTAGCTTTGCTTCTTCTGCTTTGCAAGGTTGTTCCTCCCTTGTTGATGAACTGCATCCATTACCCCCAGTAGCAAATATTCTAAAAATTGACAGTCTTTTCGATGCCCAGGAAGCCACACCCTTTGACTAGAAGCCCTGCCCCCTAGTTCCGGGCAGAAGGGGGGCAGACTGGTCATTCATCTTGCTAGTGAGTCAGATAATGGATTAGGATGGCCAATGATTCCAGCAGAAAAAAAGCAATTTGGGGATTGAAAGAAATACCAAGAGAGAAGTGGAGTAAAAGGGAAGAAAATGAAGTAAAATGAAGTTTATGTTACGTGAAGGAAGTTGTTGAATCTATCTGCAAAGAGAAATTTTAGAAGCGACAGAAAAGCTGAGTGGTGAAAGCGACGGTCAGCTTTTTCAAGATACTCCTTATGCCTAGATAATGTTGAAACTGAAATCAAAGAGAAGCCCAATGATACTTTTAAAGATTAATCATGTTTATTTCAGCATAAGTTTCATGAGGCAGCACTCACTTCATTAAGTGCATGTAGTGCATACCCATATTTAAAGTTAAAAGCAACAGACAAGTAAGGGCGGAGAGATGTTACAAAGAGCGGCCAGTTTGAAAGAATAACTATTTCAAAAGAAATCAGTCCAGTCAGAGTAGGTGACCACTCCCAATTGTAGATGTTCAGGCAAAGATGAATGAATGGTAGCAGTTTTGTTCAGTGCCAAAACAAAAATCAGTGTTGGCTTTTAGATTTATTATTGAAACCAGAGTTCTAGGCATGTTATAAAACAGAGCAACTAATAACAGTAGGCTTGTTTGAAAAAATCCTTTAAAAAACCCAGAAAAATTCTAAACAGTGGCATCAAGAAGAATCGCCACTGCAAGTAACATGGAGGCATATTTCAATTAAAACGCACTGGCAAGAGAAATGGGGCAATACTAGATTAGGATTTTAAAACTGACATAGGCTCTTTCACTCTGCTACACTTTCTCTTTACACCTCCACAACCAAAGTTATTTTGCCAGCCTGCTGGCAAGCAGCTTGGCACCGAACAAAACTGCTACAATTCATTCATCGGAAATCCCAGGCTGGGGCGTGGAGAGTATGTCAGGAGTAACAACAGAACATGCTGGAAACTTCTATCATGGTTTGTCTCAAAAAGCAGTCCCAGCAAACCAAGAAAAGAAAGATGAGAATGGCCGAGGGGCAGCTGGGCTCCAGGTGCCGATGAGGCTCACTAGCAGATTTATGCTGAGGACAGAGCAGGAACGGGGTGGAGGGGTGGGTGGGGGTGGGGGGGGGGAGCATCAAGGCTACCGGGAGAGACAGACCACCGTTCATCAGGCAGAAATCCCTGGCTGCAAAAGAGGATCCCAATGTGTCATTTTCCCGAATCGTCTTGGGTGAGGGAAGAGTATATATTCCCCTTTGCCTGATATGGCCAGAGACATTTTTAGTGCCCCAGGCAGGACAGCCAATAAAGGTAATTAAATAATTGACAAATTAGTTAATAGTATACCACAAATCAGCTGTCTGAGGCAGGCCACTTCATAGCAGCTGATATTGGCCTTGCCCTTGGAAGGAGAGCCACTCTGCATCATCCTGAGGCGTTCCTTTGGGGTCCTGTATCATTTTGCTCCTTGTTTGTAGAAAGAATGGAAAATCTGGGTGTCCTTGCCAAGCCCAGGCACATCTTGTCTAAAGCAAGGACTTCTGATGTTTGTGCACAGCTCTCTCTCCACCCTATATTTTCTCCTCTCACCTTCCTTTCTCTTGCTTTCCATCTCTTTTTTTTTCCAGAGGGGGTGGTGATAGCAGGGAATAGAAAGCCAGAGGAATCGAACCACTGATTGACAGCTAACAAGAGCTTAGCAGCAAGTGGGTGAGATGTGAGCTTCCCTGCCAACCAAAGATGCCATTTGTGGCACCCATTCCCCCTGCCCTCCCCAGTCTTAGCACATCCACAGCTGCTGTCTGTGATCTGGGCTGGTGCAGCTTGCGAAGGGGGAAGCAGGCAGCCATGAGGAATGCTGTTCCTGCCAGCAAGATGTCTCCCACCCTCCCTGAGCTACTCACCATTTCATTGTAAGCATCTTTGCTGAGCCGGGGGGTCAGCTTGATGGTCCCCATAAAGACAAAGAAGAGCCCCAGGGCCACCGAGAGGGCCACGATGGTGATTGTCCTGGGAGAGGCCATTGGGGTCACAGTGCCGGTCCTCCCGTCTGGCTGGGTCGGCAGTGGTCAGTCACCATGGAAGGAGATCTGCAGAGGGAGAGAAAGATGTCAGATCAGGAGCCTGCCTTCCTGCTCAGGAGCCTCTGGGTCCTAAATCCTGCCATTATACTGATAGTGAGATATTAGCTGCAAAGCGGGGGGGGGGGGTTATTGAAGAAAAAAAGGAGGGCTCTTCCCAAAATTCATTTCTGCCCTTGTCCTCAAGAAGGCAATTGTACACACACAAACACAAACACACACACCTCTCTCTCTTGCACACAAACAAAACAGAAATCCACTGGCCCCTTAAAGACTAACATTTATTCCAGCTTCTGCTTTCATGAGCCAGAACTCACTTCCTCAGAAAGCAGGGAAAGGTTCCAGACAGTTCCTGTTTTATTTTGCTGCAATGGACTAAGACGAGTACCCAGCTGGAATTACACCCACAAAAATGATTGGGAATTCAATTTCATAGCAGCAACACACACCCCCTCCCCGCCTTCCGCTGGAGGAGCCAGTCGAAGCTTGCGTTTCCTCCCTGGACCTGTTCCAAAAAGGTGTTGGTGACAGGCTGTGGCCAAAGTGGGTATCAGGAAATACTGTGGCTCAGCAGTAGAATGCCTACTTTGTAGACAGAATGCCCTGGTTTCAATCCTTGGCATCCCACTTCAAACAATTGGAGACAGCAGGTGCAGGGAAAGATCTGTCTCTGCCTAAGACTTTGGACAAGCGAGAGGTGGAAACTAGATGGACCAGTGGTCTGATTCAATAAAAGGCTGCTGCTTATGTTTATGTGAGATGGCCTCTGTATCCTCCCAAATAACTATAAAGAAAAAGCCCATGGGGAGCACTTTTATAATAGCTATAGGGATCTGAGGTGTTGTGTAGCCGGGGTGACATGCCCATTACAGACACAAAAGGAAGGACTCCTTGGCTTCTCTGAACTGCAAGGGTCACAGGGAGGCTGTACCCCCTCCTCTCAGGAAGACCAGATCTAGTTGGTCTTTAAGGTGCTATTGGACCTGGATCTTGCATTTTGACTGCAGACCAACATAGCTACCCACCTGAAATTATTCTGATCAGTGGCAGACCTACATTTTTGGGACCCTGAAGCTTGAACTGTTATGGGGATCCCTTCTCACCCAGCAACAAGAGGGCAACATCAAACAAAGTCCAAAGGGCCTTGCTACCCTTACAAGGACCTCGAGGCCCAAATGGTGGAGAACGGGGTGGTGAGGTGAGAGCCCTTGAAAATGGACCATATAGTGAGTCCCTTAGAACTATTAAGCTGTGCACCAATGAAGGATTCAAGGATCCAGCTGACAAAATGTAGGCTATGAGTAGATTCTGGCAAGCTCAGCAAGCCTATACGGCTGGGGGTTTGGGTGCTGCAAGCCCCTGAGAAAATTTTGAAATTTGACCAATCACAGGGACATTTTGAGGCCATATGAAACAGGTATTAGAGCATATTCTAAGGTCAATATTAAGTACTTCAACCTATTGGCTTATGATTCTGTCACTAAAATAGCCTTATTTTAATAACAAACACTTTTAAAAACTCCATCAATTTTGTTGACAAATTCACTCATTAAAAAAAACCAGTTGCTTCAGGGCCCCTCCAAGATTAGGGGCCCTGAAGCTTAAGCTTCACTAGTTTCATAGTAGATCTGCCCGATTCTGATGTGAGACTCAAGGATGCTGTCATGTCCAAGGGCTGCTAAAATTGCATCTCTGTTGTCTGTAACCTGCCCCAAGGATCTTGCCACCATACCAAAAACCCCTCAGCCAGAAGTCTTCGAAATGCATATCTTAACACCTGGTCTTGTTCATGTGATGTCTTTTCTTTTTAAATGTTATTTATTACAACAAACAACAAGCAAAGATTCATATAAAGAGACAAAAACATAAAAACAAATAAACAGGAACATAGAGGGAGACATACCATTTAAACATTTTACAGAATTTTTTTCTTATTACTTAATAACTCATCCATAATACCCATATCTTAACTAAACATAAAACTTCGACTTTACTGAGAAGATATCTGCATTTTTCCCGTTTGCTTCAGCCTATCATTTATTGTCAACCTTATAACTCTAATTTTCAAATCCACAGGTCATTAGTTCTAGCTGCTCTTTTATATGAAGTCCATAAAAGGTTTCCAGATCTTCACAAAATGTTCTGTCGATTTGTCCCTCAGCAATTCCGTTAATTTTGCCATTTCCTCAATCTGTGGTGTCTTTTCTGATTGAATTGTATTTATTTTGAACTGTCCAAGCTGTGTGAATGGGACGCATGCAGAAATGCCTTCCACCTAAGGGATCACAACTATGTTACAGCCATGGGGTCCACACTCTGCTCATGCTCCAGGAAACTTGCTGCAAGTTACCAGCTGGCAAGAGGAAAGTACAGGGTATGAATCAGTGAGTCCCCAAGCACCGGGCTTAGCAAACGGAGCTGGCCGGAGTAAGACAAAAGGTTTATCAGTTAACATCTCAGCTAGATAGTCACACCTAAGGGATGGAGACTGGAAAGGACAGAAGGTTAGATTGTATTTTCTTCTGGGTCAGGAAGATGGAGAATTGCCCTAGAAGATGATGGTCTCCTAAAGAGGAGAGTACAAATTCTCTGGACGTGAAGAAGAAGCTCTCGTCTCTTCTCTCTTACCCTCTGGCCATCTTGGCACAAGTCACGAAGGACCAAACCTTTACAATGGGACTCCGTCTTGACCACATGTCTAAGAACATGTGGTAGGAGAAATCCCAACCTCTGAGAACTACCATCATGGAGGATTTTTAAATGCTGCGACTTCAAGAGTTACTAGCCTATCTTAATTCAACATCATTTAAGTAAGTATAGAGTTAAGGTTTAGAGGACTGCATGTTTGCATCATTTCTTTTTATCCTTGCTCAGCTTGTATGTTTGCACCATTTCTTTTTATCCTTGCTCAGCATGTTCAGCCAACTGTATGCTTTTTATCATTTATTAAATAGTAGAGAGTCCAGTAGCACCTTTAAGACTAACCAACTTTATTGTAGCATAAGCTTTCAGGAACCACAGCTCTCTTCATCAGATGCAGAGAGCTGTGGTTCCCAAAAGCTCATGCTACAATAAAGTTGGTTAGTCTTAAAGGTGCTACTGGACTCTTTACTATTTTGCAACTACGGACTAACACAGCTAACTCTCTGGATTTATTCGTTTATTAAACCTTCTTATATTCTGAATGCCCAAAGGCTGAACTCTGTACCTACACCAAGTCCAAGTTAATTTTTCTTTCCAGAGTTGTAAACGGGAAGGGCGGCCATTGAACTTGTCATCCCTTTGCACAAATGCACAAAAATGCTAGTACTAGCAGAGTGGGAGAAGCAACAAACAGGCTGAGCCTTTAAACAGCAACATGGTAAAGAGTGCTACAAGTACTCAGGGCTCATTTCAAGGGGGAACGCACAGGAACGCATTTCCAGCAGTTCCCCAAAGAAGTCACGTCAGGTGGCCCCGCTCACCTGACTCTTGGCCATTTTGGGCCCGTTTCAGCCTGGATTGGGGCCGAAACAGCCCAGATTGGGCCTCTTACAGGTGGTGGATCACTCTCCCACTCAGCAGTGGCCCAATCCTGACCATTTTTGGCCCCTTTTTGCCATTTTGGGCCCAATTTCGGCCCTGAATGGTCACGATTGGGCCCAAAACAGCTAGGCTAGGTGATGTCAGAGGGTGTGGCATATGCAAATCAGTTATGCTAATGACACACTTCTGGCGATGTCAATGGGTGTGGCATATGCTAATGAGTTATGTTCATGAGTTCCTCCAGCTATCTTTCTACGCAATGACCCCTGCAAGTACTACTACTTTTTGCAGATACTTTTCCAGATTAATTGGTGGCAGCAGACAGTACCCAGAGAAAAGTTGGTAACCTGGGAGTGGGAGGAAGGGGGGGGTGTTTCTGGGCAGAGACCCAGACAGCAGAGGGACTTCTTGAAAACCCAAACACGAATGGGGCTTGTGAGACCTTCATAAGGGATGAGAAACATTTCAAGGTCATCTTCGGTTTCTTGGGTGGGGGCTTGAAGCAAGAGGGGGAGATTGACCCTAGATATTTGAACCCAACTCTTGGGTCAGACACAAGGCTTACATAGTCCACTTGTCATAGGTCCAGAGGAGTCAGCCATGTTAGTCTGTAGTTGCAAAATAGTAAGGAGTCCAGTAACACCTTTAAGACTAAACAATTTTATTGTAGCATAAGCTTTTGGGAACCACAGCTCTCTTCGTCAGATGCGAGATGCGGCTCTCAAAAGCTTATGCTCCAATAAAGTTGGTTAGTCTTAAAGGTGCTACTGAACTCCTTACTATAGTCAATTTGAAGTTCAGGAAACATTTGTTTTGCTAGGGATACCCTGCTTTTCTCCCTGACAAGGACCCAAAGCAGCTTCATAAGGTCATCCTCCACTCCTCTATTTTATTCAGTGGGGTAGCTTTGGCTGAGAATGACTGGCCCAAGATTGCTGAGTTGAGGATCCATAGCTGAGTGAGGTTTTTGAACCTAGGACTTCCAGGTCCGAGTCTTGCCATTACACCATTCTGGCCCTCTAGATCTCCATCATCTTCCCCGCCCTGTAAAGCTGTTTAACCTTTCAGTCCCTGCCTTCTTGTGTCAGGTTATTCATCTGCTATCCCAAGGGGCCCCATATCCCACGGCAGGAGACCGTCATCCTATGAGATAGCTTGGAGGAGG
Organism: Eublepharis macularius; assembly: GCF_028583425.1. Lineage (NCBI taxonomy): Eukaryota > Metazoa > Chordata > Lepidosauria > Squamata > Eublepharidae > Eublepharis > Eublepharis macularius. Next base: position 23,829,264 of record NC_072802.1, read on the forward strand.
AAAACTTGCCCTTCTTTGAAGCAGCAGGCTTAATGGCACCCAAACACAGAGGCAGTTTGTGGCACTGCTGAGCAAACCTCAGAGGCATGCTGTAGGTGTATAATTAGAGGTAATGAATGCCCTAAAATGCCACATAAATGCAAAGCATTATTATTATTATTATGGCAGAGTATTGTTACAAGGAATCCCTAAGAGTGGTTGAAAAAAGCAATGGCATCAACAAATGCTGCAGCAACCCCAATTCTCCGTAGCCCGTTGATCCTTGAGGGCTAGAAACTTACAGAATGTGTTTTTTAAAAAAACCAGATGCTCTCCAGTATGTTGACTCACCTTCTGCACACAGCCCCAGCACATCTGGGTGTCTGTCTACTTCAATGCGACTGGCACACTCCATTATATCTTTTACTTGGAAGTAAGCCTGCTGATTTCAATGGGACCTATGAGTTAGCAGTATGTTCAGGAGTAAAGTGTATATAAGAAAGATATAGAGTGGTAATTTACAAAGGTCTTGAAAATCAGCCCAACCTGGAAAACAGACCTTTCACACATTTTACAGTAAGTTACTCACACAAGGTAGACTTAAAATACATACACGTCTGATCCACTCCCTTCAATCTGAAACCTATCTATAAAAAGATGAATGGTACCCTTTAAAAAGAGCAAAAGCTTGTGAAAAACTGTCAGTGGTCTTGCAAATAATATTTTTACACCTGAATCCAACTCTGTAATTATAAATATCCTTGGACCAGATGCAGAACATGCTCTGCGTTTTTCATCAGACCTGGAAGATTTTAATAACCAAATGTAGTAGACTATTTGATTTGCATATCAGGGCTTGAGCTGGCTTTGATTAGACAAGTGGAAATCTTACATTGGTCCAAAAGGACCAATCAAATATGAGATGACTTCATCTGTAGATCATCAGTCTGCAATGGACGGCAGCTTGCAATCGGAAAGGCATGGCTGAGTAGCACAGATGTGTCCAAGCAGCAGAAGCAAGCCCACCCTACTAAATGTACAGGAATGGACGTATAGGCAAAGCAGACAAACCAATTTCCTACTGATTATTCGCACAGAAAAACCAAAGCACAAGAGTAAAGTCCAGTAGCATCTTAAAGACCGATAAGATTTTCCAGGGTTTAAACGTTTGAGAGTCAAGTTCCCTTAATCACCTCGACTCTCAAAAGCTTATATCCTGGAAAAGCTCATTGGTCTTTAAGGTGCTACTGGATTCACTCTTTTAAGCAGACCAATTTGGCTACCCACCTGAAAGCATCTGAAGAGACACGAGAATCATGCAAGTGGAAATATAATAGCACAGATCACTTATTTTATTTTTCATCCACATTTTGTACAACCCCCCCCCCCAAATAATTATTGAGATTTCATAGTTGTGATGGCAATTTCATCAGGGGACGCAGCTTTTTCTCTCCAGTTGTTCCATTGGGGGGGGGGGAATAGATGAATTCCAGAAGGGCAATCAACGGGCCAAAAGCAGGACCAATTCACAATGGGGCGTATGAGGAAAGAGATCTACTGGAACAGCCAAGAGAAGGGCAAAGGCGTCCCCCGTAAGCTTCTTCCCAGAATCTGGCGGGCAGCAAAACCTACGGCAAACCACAAAGGAAACACTTAACACCATTATAATGCAGAAATAGCATTTGAGTCATCCCGTGGGGACTCTAAATTGGGTGAAAAGACTTATAGAAATTGTTTAAATAAACAAATATATGAGAGACTGCTTTTTCAGAAGAATTTGGACAGAATCTCAGCAACAATTGGAGTCATTTTTTGTCCTTTTAGACCCGCTGTGGAACAAATCCTGCCTATCAAAACAAAAACAGAACACTTTGGGAAATGTGGCCATTTTCCTGACCAGAAATGGCCTCAAGGAGGTGTCATTTGCCACTGGGGGACTGCACAGAAGAGTTACATGTGCAGCTTCCCCAAGGCACAAACAACAACGCTTATATACCACTCTTCTAGATAGATTAGTACCCTACTCAGAGCAGTGAACAAAATCAGTGTTATTATTATCCCCACAATACAGCTGGGGAGCTGGGGCTGAGTGGAGTGACTTACCCAGGACCACCTATTGAGCTCATGGCAGTAGTGGGAGTGAAACCAGCAGAGTGCTGATTTGCAGCCCAACTACTTAACCACAATGCTACACTATACTATAGCATCCCCTAGTGTCATTTTAGGTTGTGAAGAGGGTGCAGGAAGAACGCTGACACCCCTCCACCCACACCACAATCCTGATCTGAATTGGGGTTCCGCACACTTGGGAAAGAAGTTCCCAGCAGCATGAAGTGATGGTCTGAAAATCAAGTTGGGGATCCCAGACACAACCCATGAAAAATCATCTAATCTAGTTTTGCCATAAGGAACTTGCAACTGGGAAAGATAAGATGGAGGCTTGTTCAACAACCTACCCAGGGAAGGAAGACTGGGAGGAACATCAGGGCTTTTGCCTTCCCTGTCCTGTGTGAGCTTTTGGCTCTTATGGCCTTGGATGAGTTGTCCCATTGGATCTGGAACCAGCCCCAAATATGACCCAAGATATAGTTGGTTTATTTTTAAAATTTTGTTGTAAGTTGTTTTGAGTCCCTTCTAGGACAAAAGCGGGGAATAAATAAGTCAGTAAAAAAAAAATAATGGATTTGCTGAGAAATTTCCTTGTGGGCATCAGCTTATGTTCCTGCACTAAAGAAAGACAATCCAAGTGTCTCACTCAAGGAAGTTTCTCACGGCTTCGCCTTCAGGCTTGCAAGAAACATATACCAGTCTTCGGATGGCCTCACAGTTTCGAATGGCTCGCACCACACGGTAATCTGGAGAAGGAAGGAAATTGGACATCAAATGCAAATTTAAAGAACCAAAAATGAAGGGAGAAAAGAGGAAGCATTTCAGTCTTCCTGGACACGTTTTCTGACTCTGGAGATGTTAATTCTTAAAGGGCAGCATCAAAGATAAGTTTCACAGAGAGAGTGCAGAAGGGGAATTCAGGACTGAGTACTGATGCAGGAGACGGGGCTTGGTCTTTATGCCCTGCTTGTAGTTTCTACCAGAGGCATCTAGTTCTACAGTCAGGGGTTCAACCGGTAAAGTTCCATCTTATGAAGATAATGCAAGTCTTCCAGAGATGCACTATGTGATGTAATTCTATTTGCTTGTTCCTTTATAGGTTTATTGGTGTTAATATGTTTTCTTCAAAGGACAATGCAGTCCAATGGTTATAGTTGACGGCCAAGCATGAGCCCAAGAGCCTAATAGGATGGAACTTTACCAGTTGAACTCCTGACTGTATTTTGTATATAACTGTATATTTATGGGATGATCTATTGATACTTGTGTAATATTTATTAGAAATTGCATGTTGACACTTTAGCACTTTGCATTAAAAAAAAAATATTTAAATATTTAAAAATTCATAATATCAATTTATTCCTTTTGACCTTCGAGGTTTTTCCTTAGATACTGATTGTTCACCTGGAGGTTGGCAACTCTACAGGTGGGTCTATATTACTATGTAATTATTGTCTCAGCTTCAGCCCAGCAGATGTTCTCACAGGATTGCTGAGAATATAGATTGAATCACTCTAAAGTGCCACATAAATGCTAAGTAGAATCATATAGTCCTGGTACCTTTATTAAATCCAGTTAGCTTCTAGGGCACTAATCACACATGTTTGCCAACTTCCAGGCCTGCATCCTACATCCAGTGAAGCAGGTCATTGCGTATGAAAACTTGTGCCACAGCAAATGAATTTGTCCCCATGGTATCACATAGCACTTTCTGTGCAATTTCAGAATAACCGTTTCGAACTTCAGAGTAACAAGATGATGTCTGGGGAAATCCCAGATCTATCGCCCGTGGGACTTGGAGCTGGCCAACACCAAAGCAGTAAGGTGAGCACATAAAATATATTGAGCAATATTTTCAGCTAACACTGCTGAAATTCCAGACTGTGCAAGTCCAAAGGAGTTTTCAATTTGCTCCAGACCTGAGAACAGATTGCCGCCACATCCAACTGACAAACAGGAAAAAACCTCCTCCGTCCTAGAGCCCCTGCAATTTTGTACCGGATTTGATCTGAAAAAGGAAGCGTTGTCTTACGGAGTCCAGCTCGAGATGGGTTCACCACAGCAGTAAGAGGTTGGGTCTCTGGCCAGGACATCAGTAACTGGGGTAACACAACCTCTGCCTTCCCACTATGAAATTCACAGTTGGAGATACCTGTACAAAAAAAGTGGTCAGCTAATGAAAGAATGTCATGGCATATAAAAACATGGCCACCTGGTTAAGATGAATCTGGAAAGACCAGTTAGTGAGAATTTTTGTCTTAAAAAATTCTCTTCGCAAGAAACTTGAGACCTTCAAGATGTTACTTGACACTCTTCTATCTTGTAGCTAGAGCATACCCAATACACTAAAAATGGTTGGACTGGCCCAGAGCTGGATAAACTTTACTCACTGTCTTGAGCCACATACGATAATCTGCAGAAGATTATTTTGAGAGTAGCAAGTTCTCATCATTTACACACTGGGGCTTGTTTTGTGTGCGGCTAACACTTGACTTTATAAACAATTTAAAAAGAGGGGCCACATGCCCAAAGATCCTTCTTCAATTCTGCAGTGAATCATGGGAAGCAGCTATGTGTAGAATAAGGGGCAGTAATGGCATCTGAATGCGGATAGGGAAATAACCAACTTCCTTAGACAGAAGAGATCTTTAAGCGTCTTGGCCTACATGCTATAATTTGCCTGAAGAAGAGCCACAGCTTTGCCATCAGTGGACTGGAGAGCTATCTTGGGCCTATCTTTAGTTTCAGGTTGCCACATGGGATCCACTTCTTCATTTTGCAAATGGTACATGTTTGTTCTTATTTTTCTTTCTCTACCCACCCTCTTTCCTACCTTATTCCCAATTTTCTTAGCAGTAAAACCCCAAGCTCTGAAATCAGTTTGAGAATGGTTCTTAACAGGGCTTTTTTTCTGGGAAAAGAGGTGGTGGAACTCAGTGGTTTGCCCTCAGAGAAATGGTCACATGGCTGGTGGCCCCGCCCCCTGATCTCCAGACGGAGGGGAGCGGCGTGGAGGGCAATTTAAACTCCCCTCTGTCTGGAGATCAGGGGGCGGGGCCACCAGCCATATGACCATTTTCAAGGGGTTCTGGAACTCCGTTCCACCGCGTTCCCGCTGAAAAAAAGCCCTGGTTCTTAAGCACATCTGCCCTCCCCTGGCTTTTTTACAGCTGTGGAGTCGGTTTATTTTGTTCCGCATGTGCTTGAAATAATCAGGGTTTTCAAGTGAGGGTGCTGTCGTCAATGGTGGCATCGCGGGTGATGTCACAGCACTCCCCCCTTTTATTTTTTGCACATGCTTATAATGTTATATTGATATAAGGGCTGGATTTTTTTTAAGGATCAAAACTGAACACATGGGGGAGTCTTTGCACAGGGAAGCCTAAAAGGGGGGCAGCTCTGCCACCCATATCTCCCCCACCCCCAGTCCAAACTAGAGAGCCCTGCTCTGGCTGACTCAGGGGCTGGAGGCAAAGGCTGGCCCTGGAGAGGTAAACACACCTCTGTTGGTATGGGGTCTGGAACAGTGGCTATGTGCTTTTCAAACACTGCTTTTTCTGGTGCCAGTGGCCAAACCTCTCTCCCCTAGGCCATCAGAGCTTCTGCAATTTTTTTTTAAAAACCCATCATTTTCATATCTCTATATCAACCTACCATTGTAACAATAGATGCAGCAGATTCTCTGAATTCCTAGCTTTCATTTTTAAAAAAGTCTTTAGCTCTTTCCCTTGTGGAGATATGAAGTGCATATTTCTGCCATGGAAGGAGCTAGAAACATACTTCTCTAAAAAATGAACGCTGAGAATTCAGTGGATCCGCTACAATGGCAGGTCGATATATCGATATGAAAATGACAATTAAAAGCAGATAGAAAACAAAACTGGGAGGGGAGGGAAGGATGATGGGGGAGAGGCACGGCTTGACAATGACAAATGAAAAGCCGGCCAGAGGTGGGTGGGTGGGAGTAGGCAAGACAAACAAAACTAAAGAAGCATTACACACAAGGGAAAAATGGACTCAAAATCGGCTTCCAGAAAAAAACTGGTCTCAAAAGTAGTCTCAAAAGAACTGAAAAAACAAACAAAAAAAGTGAAAACTAAAGGTAAAAAATGTGCATCTAAATCCGGGTATAAGCCAAAGCATTCTGCGTCCAGAACCGATGGAAAAAACCCATGTGGATACCCCCTGTGCACGAGGAGAGAGAAATAAGAAAATCCGGTTCTCTCTAGTGGCAGGACAGATTAAACGTGTGTTACAGATGAAGAAGATCCAACGAAGCCCACCTTGGCTCTACAGTAAATTCTCATGCAAGCTACTAGTGATCACAGCAGCCGTATTTGGTGGATTCAACTCCTAAAGGGGAAAAAAGTGTCTATAAACAACACCTAATAAATGTATTAATGCTGTTATAAAAATAGCCAGCATCCAATGGATATTACATGCATTACTTTTAATATTAAATATTATCTCAATGAGCGAATATTGGCTTTGATTACCACCGCCCCCCAATTGGTTTAGCATTCTTCTCATTCTGTGTGTTTGTGGATAACAGTCCTAGTCAGCATCTGAAATGGGAAACGTTGTAGCTCTCCAGCAGGAACCCCTAGCTAGGACAAATTGTGTGTTCTTCTCTCCTTCCTACATGGATGCGATTTTTATTCTACATAGAGATACTTCATCAAAGGTATGACACTCACACCATTAAACGCCGCATTCCACCTGGCATCTTCTACAGCCTGGTCTGCCACCTCGATGCCAATGACTCTGGAGACTCGGTCAGCTAGAGAGAGACCGATTGCCCCTAGAATGAGATGGATTAATGACTGCAAGCACCACAAAATGGGAATTCCTGGGGAAGCCCAGAACCGTCTTGATTTGTACTCAGTGTAGCCCCAAATCAATCTCAGCTGTTCCTCCATCCCTCCACCATGTCAAAACATACCAGTCCCACAGCAGACATCCAGCAGAACGGTGCTCTTGTCAGCTCTGCTCATTTCCCCAATGGCCTGGTACAGAACCTCTGCCCCAGCTGTATTGATTTGGAAGAAGGAATCCGGGGAGATGCGAAACTTCAGACCCAGCAGCTCTTCAAAAATGTGTGGCTCTCCAGACAGGAGCTGGTAGGGGGACTGCTTATGGGAGCAGCGAGTCATGACGCTTCAAGGAAACAGAAGAGGAGGAAACGTTAAGCCAGGGCTAAATGTTATCACTAAAGCCTGGGACTGGCATTGAATGTTAAAATTCAGCCACCTAAGACTCTCAGCTCTCCTGCTGTTTTGTTTTCTCTTAGCAAGTGTCTACCTCCAATGGATCCAGAGGAAAGCTTGCAAGTATGCAGTTATTATTTGACTCAATGTACAGATCCTGGTTCAACTCTTCTCCCTGGCTAGCATGACTGTTGCTATTTTAAGCACTGCCTACAATACAGCAGTTCAGCATTGACTGGCTAGTGTCCATGTCATCACTGATGACAACGGAAACAATACTTCCTCCATCACCATACCCTCATTGGAGGTGAAACTGTAGGAGCATCTCCCAGTGTTGTCCAGAAAACAGCAAGTTCCAACTTTATGTATTTATTTACTTTATTTATACTCCACCTTCCTCCCCTCTGGGGATTCAAGCTGGCTCACATCATTCTCCTCTCCTTTATATTATTCTCACAACAACCCATGAGGTAGGTTAGGCTGATAGTGTGTCACTGGGCCCAAGGTTCAAATCCCCACTCTGCCAAGCTTCCATGGCAGAGTGGGGATTTGAACCTGGTTCTTCCAGATCCTAGGCCAACCCTTTCACCACTACACCACGCTGGCTCTCCTCAGTGGCTTCTCTTCTGTACATCCTTCCACAAGTATTCAAGAACCAGATACCATCCAGACTTTTAAAAGTCCACAGTGAGCCAGAATTGGCCGTGGTACCTCCAGACAGTGACTTGCTGAGCATGTTTTGAATGCCTCTTTTAGATGACTTGGAACCTGAGACAAGACTCTGGGGACTTATTTCCAAATCTGTATTATTTTAGGATTAAAATGTCCATCCCTCTATTTCCAAGGGAAGAAACAAGCTGAAATCCAAACACACCATTTGGCTGAGAGCTTGAAATTGGGGCAGTTGTAAAAAAGCAGATTTTGTCGGGTTGCAGACAGAGCAAAAATGGAAGGCAGCAACTAAGGAGCAGTTTTGCCATCCTCTCATTTCATTCACTCTTCATGCTCTGGGATATATTGCATTTTTTTTTCCAAGGAGAAAGCCTTTACCTTTCCTGGAAATAAAGGGAAGACAGACCACAGACTGTTCCAGGTCCATGGGCAAAAAAGTCCTTGACCAATTCTTTCTGAAGACTAAGTTCCTCCTGTTATGACCAAAGAAAATGAAAAGAGGCAGGGAAAACGTTATTATTAGACAAACGTTTGATCAGAGATCCAGCAGCCATTTTCCAAATTTTTGTTTCTAATCACTCAGCTTTGCGCATTCACACAGAACTGGGAAAAAAATGAACGAAAACACCTTTGACAAAGATCTAGTTTGTACTGCCACCATCATTTTTGCAAGCTTGTGCAAGCAGATGAAAAGGGAAACCAAGACGATTAAGAGATTGGAGCACCTGCTGTGCAAGGAAATGCTAAAGCTTAGAGAAAAGACAACCGAGCAGGGCGCGCGGGGGGGGGGGGGCGGGGGGGGCGGGAATAATTGAAGTTGATAAAATTATGCCAGAGGCAGAGAATCTGTATAGGGAAAACTACTCCTCCTTTCCCATAATAGTAGAACCTGGAGGAGGACGCCCAATGAAGATGACTGGCAACAGCTTCAAAACACACAGAAGGAAGTACTTCATCACTCAAGGAGTGAAAATTCAAGGCCAGAGAAGGTAGCAATAGCCCTGGCATAAGTGACTTGAAAAGAAAAGGCTACTAGTCCTGATGAATGAACTGCAGGCAAAGTTCCCGTTTGACATGAATTCACAGCAAAGTACCGCAGTAGGCAAACAGTCTTATTTCTGCATATCCGTTCATCTGCAATTCCTCCACCCTAAAAACTACTCACAGGATTTAAATGTTGGGGATGGAAGGTAACAACAGCCATCGTGTCTCCTTTCCGATTAGTTCGTACAATGAGCTCACGCCAGTGTCCACCCGTATGAAAGAGAAGACAGGGATCCAAAGGGGACTGATGGAGTAATTCCTCATAGCACTACATTAAAAATAAGGCTGGATCAGTGGTATCATCTGTGCTGTTTAATTACTATTATCCAGAAAAGAAAAGAAAAGAAAAGAAAAGAAAAGAAAAGAAAAGAAAAGAAAAGAAAAGAAAAAGTCTCTTTCAGAGTGGTGCAAGGTTATCTATTTGTAACTTATAGAAAGAGAAAGAAAGAGTGGGTAGATGAGAGATAAACCACTTTCCCATTCAGAAGTACAGCCCTCAAGGTGCTACACAAAAGAACACCAATGTCATGAAACAAACAATAAAAGCTTATAAATGCCCACAGTAAAATAAACTAGCCAATATGCAAACTGTATTCCACAGTGCAGCCATGTTCTGTTGCAGAGATGAGTGCTAAATTAACAATTAAAAACAAGCAAATGTTATCAACCATCAGTTTCTGGGAGAATGAAAATGTCTTGACTTGGCACCATAGACCTGTATTTGGCAAAGGAGTTTCATAAATTGGGTGCCCCCATCTTAGATTAAATCCCACTCCCTGCAAAAATCTCCAGCAGCAGCCAGGAATATGTGCAAGATGGTGGTAATTCATTTACCCTAAAAACTCATTAGGGTTTCCAAAGGCTAAAACTAGCGCTTAGAATAGTGGCCAGAAGCAAACCACAAGCTAATTAAGATCTTCAAGACTGGTAAAATGCATTCTGTTTGTGGACAGGAGTTTGCCAACCTGGCTGCTAATTTCTGAACCACTTTCCAAACAGTTTTCAAAGGCCGCACGATCACCAATGCGCTTCAGTAGTTTAGTCATGGGAGAAGGACTAAAATAAAGTTGTAACAAAAGCCTCAGGAGGATTTTGGCCATATATTTATTTCTTGAAAACATTTTAATTCTCAATTTTCTGCCCCTCAAAGTGGCTTACAGGTTCCAAATAAAAAGAAGAAAACCAGACTGTAGCCACCATCAAAGAAATACTGAAATAGAAGCAACAATGTTTTCAAAAGGCAGCAATTAAATTTGCATAAAATAGCAGCAATGAAACAATTTAAAATTAGCCAATAAAGACCATGATAATACTAAAACATCCTGAGTAGTTTAGTAGGATTAAAAGGCCGTAACAACAGCAACTGACATTTCAAAAAGGCTAGCATCAAAGGGGGAATAACAGAAAATTAGCAAAAACTCTGGGTAGGCAAAAATATCTTTAAGTAGCACTGAAAATTAATGGTGGGAAAGAACTTCCACAATCAATCTCTCTGTTGTAGCACCACAATCAAGGTGCCACAACAGAGAGTCTCTAGTGGCCACCCGCTCTAACTGGGAGGTAGATCAAGATGGGTAGCAATGTAAGTCTGTCTGTAGCAGTGGAAAAGAGCAAGAATCCAGTAGCACCTATAAGACTCACAAATTTGTCAGGGTATGAGCATTCATCATGAGTCACAGCTCACTTCTTCACAAAAGCTCATACCCTGCCATGAATTTTGTTAGTCTTATAGGTGCTACTGGACTCTTGCTCTTTTCATTGGCAGGTGACAGCAAACAGAGCAGAGTCTCCAAAGATCTCAGAGCAATGTTTATACTGTATTTTTATTTATTTACTTACTTTATAGTCTGCCTTTCTTGGTAAGACTCAAGGCAGATTGTAATAAATGAATATTGCCCCTCCCAATATTTGTCTAAATAGCCTGATCCTGGACTATTTTAATGACTTTTAAAAAAATTATTGATTTTATGTTTTTGTGACTTTTAATGTATTTTTTTAACGTTGTTAGCCGCCCTGAGCTCATCTGTGGGGAGGGCAGGGTATAAATCGAATAAAATAAATAAATGCAAAAAATTATTACTTCACAGAATCATGACACTCCTATCATTTACCTGGGCTACCTGGAAGTGGCCTTGAGGAATGTTCAACAAGTGATTGGCCCGTACACAGACAATATTCCTACCTGCAGAAGGGGGGGAAAGGAGGATCTTTTGGTGTCATAGCCACAAGCAACCAAAGAACAGTTAACAACTGTGACTGATAACCCTTTGCACAGATAACAGATCGAGGTTTGAACTACTGAGGTGCAACAAGACGAAGTACTTCCTAATGCAGAGGTCCAAAGGGGGCACCTTTGGAATTCTAACACAGCATGGTGAGCACTGCCACAAAATGGCTTGTCACAAAACAGCTGCCACAGGAGGCAGAGCCAGCCACACAATGGTCGTTGCAGCTTACTTTCATTTACACAGTGAAGATTCTTACGCTATGGTGCCAACTGCTGTTTTTAAAATCTGCACACCCAATAAAATCTGCAGCAGCCAATCAGAAGTGTCGCCGGGCAAAGGCCCCAGCTGCCCCGCCCACTTTCTAAAAACACTTGGTGGGCGCCAGGAAAGGCGTTGATGGATGCCATGTTGGCCACAGGCACCATGTTGGAGATCCCTGCCGTAATGGAGTGAGTTGCTTGAGATGCAGTGAAAAGTCTCCACTTTGGGCATTTTTTTCAAAAAAGGCAAGACTGTCCGGAGATGTTTTAAGTATGGGACACTGCCTGCTGGATTACATCAGTGGTTTTCTATTTTTTACTTAGTGGGAACTGAGTTCATCTCAATTTGTTTCCCAGTTGTGTTCTATGGTGCACACTCAGCACACAAGGCCACAACTGGTCAGGCATGTGTAGCTAGAAGTGTGGGCTGCACAACACTCCCCTTCATCTGTGCGCTGCAGCGGAAAATCAGTAGCAGCAGGCAAGCACTTTTCCAGGGAAATGGTTCCATGACCATCCACTTTCTTTTTGAAGGACCTTAATGAGCATCTGAGGAATTCCAGGGAACACAATTTGAAAACTACAGGGCTATGCAGAGGTCTACTCTTCCAAGTCCATTGAAGTCAACGGGCTTGAAGGATATAACTCTGTTTGGGCCTGCACAAACAAGATATCCCCACTGAACCTTCGCTAACTTTTTATTCATTTATTTTATAGTCCGCCTTTCTCATTGAGACTCAAGGCAGATTACACAGTGCAAGTTTTTATAAAGTTTCTTAAAGCCGTAGCAAAGCAAAATCAGGTGCTGCTAGTCCGTATCGCTTCAAACAGTAGATATGAATGGCAGGAAATCATGTTTGGATGCTACCCAATATGCAGAAATCCCCTTCCGGGATAGAGAGCAGCGGGTTCTAACTCATCTCTTTCCTGATATGGCGTTTTTCTATGCACAAGCGTTGTTTTCCTACGGGAAGTATTTGTAAGTGGAAGAAGTGTGTGGTCAGCCAGGAGTGCACACGATTCTGCTGATCATGGGGCTCTTCTTTCATGCGTTAAGGGAATCATTCTAGAAGTCAAAGGGCTCTCCTTGTGCAAATCAGAGACACGATTTGCTAATGAATACTGACAACTGGGTATAATGACGAGACGGTGCCAGAGCAGCAAGCCGGCTCTTAGGGTGTACACATTCACATCGTTTATGATAAAAGCATCCTAATATGCCCTAACAAAGCTTAAAATGCTGTGCTTAGATTAACGTTATGCATATAGATAAGGCTGATGCCAGTCCGAGCTAAAGAAAGCCATTCTAAATAGGAGCACCAAACTGAATATGCAGCAATAAAAGCCACAGGACTGTACAGTCGGCAGCTCCGATTGTGTCTGGTTTTTCTCTATTTAGTTATTAAAAGGCTTCTATTTCAAGTACTGCGGGCTCGCAGGCTGCCCTTACAAAATCCCAGTAGGTACACAATATTCTTTGTTATGTGCTTGGCTGCAGTCCAGCTCAAAAGTGGCAGCTTTCAGTCTTGCGGCGCACCCTTCACTCACCTTTGCCGGTTCCTACATACAGCCCCACAGTTTTGGGATTCCCGTCAGGGCCGTGATTGACTGAGAATGTGGACTTATTTCTGTAGCCATTGACAATAGGCTGCGAAAAGAAGAGACATTAAGGGCTAGACAAATACCTTTCTGGTAAGTCTGTGCAGACGATGAGAAGCCAGAGGGGATCAGAGGGCTGGGCTCGAGCTAATCATCCGGCTTATCTTTCACGCACTAAGGGAATCATTCTAGAAGTCAGAGGACTCTTCCTGTTCAGCTTTGCTAAGAGAGATGATTTGCTAATGAATAATGATAACTGGGAGAATAGGAGGGAGAGTATCTTGCCAGGTAAAGAATTCCAGGATGCGACAGGAACCAGATTTCTATACTATTGACACACACAGAAGTCAGGGCCAGGTTATGACACAAGGCCCTGAAGTATGTCAGCTTGAGAGGCCCAACAGGATCAAAAGACTTCATTATTCTAACAGGCAGAAGCGCAGCTTTAAAAAAAATGGAGCTGAAGGCTCTGTCAATTTCACCTCACTACACAAGGGTAGTTTAAAAAGACAGAGCAGGCAGAGATGGCTTCTCAGAGAGTTTGTTAATTTCATCTTTGCCTCTCCAAAGGCTCTATCAATTTTGCCTCCCCTTCTGGAAGGTGAAGATTAAATTAACAAACCCTCTTAAGAGTGATCTCCATGGACTGGTCTTTTTAAACTACCCTGGTGTAGAGAGGTGAAATTGACAGAGCCTTTGGCCCTGTCTTTTTAAACTACACCCTCCCAGCTAAGATTGTGTCTCCCTATACTTGAGCGTCCTCATGTAAGAGGTCTCATGAAGAGAGACTCTAAGGCCATCATGCAATTGAAGAAGGCATAAAAGGATGAACAGAATGAATTCTAGACACAAGATCACTTAAAGAAGACGTTTAAAAAATCATTTTTAAGCAAAAGGCATACTTTTTGGATGATGGACTCAGGCATTATCTTAGCAGAGATGGACAAGAAAGAGACGGCGAATCTCTCTAGTAAGACAAGTACTTCCCACCTGCAGATCTTATTATATATTTATCTTAATTTGTTAAACTGCTGTTTTTAGCCAACTAGAAGTTTTAATTTTTTTTTTACCTGATTAATCAATTAAACTAACCAGGTGTTTTGTCAACTGCCTGGAGAAAAAAATGCCCTGTCCTGTTAAATCTAACAGAGGTTTAATGGGATTTATTTACCAGATTACCTCAATGCCCTGAAAACCTTCAACTTCTCGTTTCCACACATTAAGCCTCTACTAAAGGGCCAGGGCATTCTTCTCCAGGCTTCTTGACAACTCAAAGCAGGTGTAACACACCACCCTCACCCTACTTCTACACTTCACATACTTGCTAAGCCTTCTGCAGTCTTTATTACAACTCCAGGCAAACTAGCGTCATTGCCAAGGATAGGAAGTCAAAGCTGGGAAACGGTAACTTCACCAAGGCCACCCGATATGTTCACAGCAAACAGAGGACAAGATTGCTGCTGACCCCGATCCAAGACCAACTGCCTAACTTACTGCAGTACAGTATTTACCTCATATATTTTATGCCACACTTCCGTTAAGGAGTGTAGGGCTGGGTACACGGAGTCCTGTCCCCATCTTATCATCACAATAACCAGGGCTTTTTTTCTGGGAAAAGAGGTGGTGGAACTCAGTGGGTTGCCCTCAGAGAAAATGGTCACATGGCTGGTGGCCCCATCCCCTGATCTCCAGACAGAGGGGAGTTGAGATTGCCCTCCGTGCCACTCCAGCGGCGCGGAGGTCAATCTAAACTCCCCTCTGTCTGGAGATCAGGGGGCGGGGCCACCAGCCATGTGACCATTTTCAAGAGGTTCCAGAATTCCATTCCCCCACGTTTCCCCTGAAAAAAAGCCCTGACAATAACCCAACTAAGTTAAACCGAGAATAATTGGCCCAAGTTCACCCTGTAAACATGCAACCCACTAGGGCCCCTCCTCTCACAACAGCTTACACACAGCTCTTTCTCACTTATTTTTGAGGCTGAACATTTTATAGTTAATTAAATCAGTTGTATTAATTACCCCCCGCCCCAATCCATTAATCAGGATGCCCTTCTTATAAATGGGAAGCTAATATTACTTTAAATTCATTCTTTTCCCTGCAAGCTCTTAGGAAGGGTATCAGAAATCTCCTTAGAAGAGGCATTCCTCTCTTGCTCACAGGGGAGGGAATACCTCTTCTGTTGTGGCACATGCTTTCCTCACCTGAAATCAAGGAAAAGAAGTTTCTCTTCCTCCAAGCGGTTGTTTTATTTATATGCAAATATATGCAGACTTTAGTTAATCCCTTAAAACTCATCATTAATGTGGTACAGTTTTGTTAACTGAGTGACAGACTTGCTTAATCCACTTGTGATGCCACAGCAGTTGAAAGCTAACCTTGACAGGGTCAGGACAGGGCAATAGGGAGGGGGCAGGGTTCAGCGGTAGAACGTCTGCTTTTGAATGCTGAAGGTTCCTAGCATCTTCAGTTAAAAGGTCTCACATACCAAATGCCAGGTAAGATCTTTCTGTGCCAGAGACCCTGGAGAGCAGCTGTCAATCACAGTAGACCACACCAAGCTAGGTGGACCAAAGATCCAATCAGATATGAGACAACCTGTTGGTTGTTCCTTCCATCACTGGAGATACACGGTTCTGCCATACTCACGGAGGGAATTAAAGGCTTCAGTGGGCAGCAGATCCCATCTGGCATCTGAGTGGTCTCCAGGTGATCTGCACCAAGCTCCTTAAGACGAGCCGTTACGGTCTGCAAAATGGATTTCAGCTTCTCATATTTCACCTAGAGCATGCGCACAGAGGGAAAAAAGAGGCAAGGTAGTTATTTCCTCTGGGCATAGAGCAGGGGGAGGTGAGGGGGGGAGATAGATGTGAATTTCCTGCATTTTGCAAGGGGGCAGGGCTAGATGACCCTTGGGTCTCTTCCAACTCTTATGTTTCTGTTTTAAAATCAAATATGGTACCATGAGTCCACCTGGCCCATTGTTGTCTTGCTGGGCAGGCATCATCTCAGGAATTTTTTTTCCTAACTCTGCTATACAAGATTTTAACTAGAAATTCTGCATTTTGAAGCTGGGACTTGCGCCATGCAAAACAGGAACCACCACGGAGCTACAGGCCTCCTTTAAAAAGTACAGGCGCTTGCTGGATGCCCATTTATTTTATTCCATTTGTATTCCGCTCCCCCATCATGTGGAAGGACGCAATCACTCTTGATATCCTCAGAAACCACTATGGAGGATATATTTATTTAGTCCAAGACTATAACCACTAATCAAGCTCTTGGCATGGCTTCTTTAATTATAACAAAAAAGATCTGTGGACAGCATAAATATGGTCCCTTGCCTTTTTGTCCTCACAGCAGCCCTACGAGGTAGGTTAGTTCTAGAGAAAGTGCTCCATCTTACGGTAACTTTGCACATATCATGTTCAAGAGAGGATTTGAACTCAAGCCTCTGTGGCCCAACCTTGACATATCGTCCGCTTTACCACATCGGTTCTACCCATAGCAAATCCCTTTTAAATATGTCTTACCTTCAGTTGTTCTTCATATGGGAGCCCACAGAGAGGGGTAACCACACTGGACAGTCTGCCAGACACAAGAGACAGATGTAAGTCAGATTGGTGTTAAAAATTTTTTTTAATTGTTGGGTTGTAAACAGCTTCAAAAACTTTGTTTAAAGTTATAAATGACCTGTCAGCCTGGCAAGGTAAAATTAAACTACAGTACTGCTAAAATCCAAGGAAGGAGCTTGGCATATCTATAAGGGAGCCAGGTAACCATAGGCCCCTGGGGCAGTGGCCCTGCCTGCAGGTAACTAATTTGCTCCAGGAACCATGAGCCACTAATCCCTGCCATGTAGGTAAGGCACCTGCACTGTTGGCATATAGGAAACTCCCATTTCTATTTATTTTTTTTAATATTTTCAAAATAAAAGGGGTACAGAAAGAAGAGGGGGAGATACAGGGTCAAAGGAGGGGTAAGATTTTGCTCTACAAGAGTTATTAAAATACTCAAAACATATCTTATTCAGAGTTAATCAATATTAAAATAAAGAATACATATACCATCCCAGCTACTGTCTATTTTCACATTTACCTTCCCAAACTAAATACATCATACAATCTACCTCGTCATTAATATTTGCCCATTTCCATCTTATCATAGCTTTATATTCAATATTTAACAATATATCAATATATAATCCTCATTCCATTATTGCTGAACTATTTCATCTTAACTCTTTATATAACTGATTACTATAGCAATCCTCTCTACTTGTCCCTAACTTTATCAATGTTTCCAAATCTACAAACTATTTTAGCAATTAAATATTTGATTATATAGTCATACCTTTCTCCCCTTGTTAGGCTATAAGCTCATATAAGCTATATGCAATAAGTCAGTATGTGATCTTATTCTACTTTATAAAACTGCAACATCTTATTTATTTTATTCTTTATAAGCAAAATAATTCCCCCATTTCTCTTCAAATTCACTTATTGGTCTTCTATTTATATAACTCGTCAGTTCTGCCATCACTGCATATCCATGAGCGTGAGAATTGGCCCACAGTATCTCATCACTAAAAGACAGCCTCCTACCGCTTCTCCCAAGAAGAATCTAGGTCTAGGGAGCCGCGCTGCTGTTTCAGGTTCTTTTCCTTCCCTCTTTTCTTCCTTGGTTCATTCCTTCCAAGTACTTGTTTGCAGTCCTCAGGTGCAGATGCCAGAAATGCTCGCCTAAGATGTGCTAGCTGGCAAGCTTGTAGACGCAACAGTAACTTCTGTCCATAGAAAGCAGCCATCCTTGGAGACCAGGGCTGGAATCAATCAGGCAGCAAAAGTACTTTTAGCTCCCACAGTTACGCCACCTTGAATTCAGGATATCTTCCACTTGTCACAGAAAGCATCAAATGAAAAAAGTTAAAACTTCCAGGAGCCGCATGTTGTTTTAAAAGCAATCATGTTCACTAAGGTTACTAGTCCTCAAGGGTTACTAGAAGGTTCATGAACATGTATGTATTAATCTGTCTTATTTGTGGGCCTCAAGAAAAGGAGAAACAAGTATGGCTCGCTTGCATGTACTTACCATCCTGAGCAAATATTTATAATCAATAATTAGACTTAGCTTTTACATTTGTCCAAAATGCATTGTATACATGATCTCAGGAATCCTGACTTGCAAGGCTGGTTGGTATTAATAGCTGCATGTCGCAATGGGGGCAGGCGGACAAGGGAATATCTTGCCTATGGCTATCTAGCAAGGACATGGCTGAAGTGAGACTGGAGCTGGAATCTTCCTGGTTCACACAACTCAAGCCTAGGTCGTAACCCTGTGTCTGGACTGTCCCACTTCACTTCCAATGGGGGCTCTGATGGCTGAATGTTTTTCCATACAGAAAGCTCCCTACATAAAGAAAACTAGATATCCTTGAACTAATGTCCTTTTATATGTATATGGTGTCGGTTTTATTTATTTATTTTGCAGCGGGGCAGTTTATCACCTGATCTCCCATCCCGCAATTTGAAGAAGTACAGTCCAAACACAGGCTTAGCACCTGACAAAACAGGTTCTAGTCCTCTAGCAGCTCTCTAGACTTTGAAATGTTTGCTCCATACAAGTTGGTGAAATAAGCCTTTTGAAGGTTCCGTGTTAAAAAAATGACATGCACATGTAACAGTATATATGCAGCACCCAAAAAGATGTGTTTAACACCACATTCAATATAGGTCCATGTGCCCGCTGCAGGCATGCAAAGTTGAAAAGCACATAAGGGCAGAGGTAATCGGCTTTGATTTGCAAAGCCAAGGGTAACTTTGAAGTGGCTTCGCAGGCCACCTACTCTCCAAAGAAAATATCTGAGGACTATATATTGGCAACAGTGCAATCCTAAAATTTGCTCCAGTCTAAGCCCGTTGATTTCAATGGGGTTAGACTGCAGTAACTCTTTTTAGGATTGCACTGCCAGTCCATTACAAGATCAACACCCAGGAATGTTGCATCTGACGTCTCCGCCCGTTGACGCCGCAATAGACTGGTCAAGCTTAAGGGGCCTTCGTTGTTCTTTCCATACGCACCAATCTATTCTTTATTTAAAATACTTTTACCCCGACTTTCGATTACTACAAGCAGATCATACATTGCAAGACTAACCCAGAAGACAGGGATGGGGGAGACAACCACAATATAGGCTAAAGGTATAAAATCCCCCGCGCCTGCGTGTTTAGCACGCTGCTGCTTTGGGGCTGCTTTGACCCGGGAAGGGTTAAATCGCGACGTGTTATCTTACCTAGTTACTTCTGTTGTTTGCAACCCAACCCCAACTTCGGCGATTCCTAAATCCAGTGCTTCCTACTTCCGATAGAGACACTAACTAGCCCCTCCCCGTCCTGTGAATAGCTCAGAATCCCTCCTTTTTTTAAAGAGAGAGAAACTTTGCATCTCTCTAGCTTGGCGTGCATGGACGGCGGCGCCTGCCTTCCCTTGATGGTCGGCAATCAGGGATCGGGATTTCAGGAAGCCGTCTTGTGGGATACAGTATTTCTCGCAGGGTTGGATTTTTTGCACAAGAAACACGGAGCAAGTTAATGGAGCCTCCGTCTTCAGGGGCAGTTTATCCGTGCCTGCTGAAACAGAACCTCTTAGTGAGAAGAGTCAAATGAGGTCATAGTGCAAGTTTTTGAGTGACAGGCAGCTCTTTCTCAGGCTGTTTCCGAAAAGGTTGGGATAGATGCTGAAGTCTGAGGACACGCACATTTATTCTGTTCCCCCTCCTCCCTTGTTGCAAGGCCTTCTGAGGAAGAGGAGAAAACAATGACGTAGGCATAACAACCTCCAGGTGGTGGCTGAAGATCTCCCAGAATTACAACTGCTTGCCAGGCCACAGAGATCAGTTCCCATGGAGAAAATGGCTGCTTCGGAGGGAGGTATCTGTATGGCATTTGTACCTATTGAGGTCCTTTCACTCTCAGCAAACCCTGCTCTCCCCAGACTTTACCCCCCAAATCTCCAGGAATTTACCAACCTGGAGCTGGCAACCCCAAAACCAGCATGTGTCAGGCTAGGATTTGGGAGAACCAGGTTTGAATCCCCCACTCTGCCATGGAAGCTTGCTGGATGACCTTACGCCAGTCACACACACTCAGCCTAGTCTACCTCACAGGGTTGTTGTGAAAATAAAATGGAGGAGAGGAGAAGGGTGTCAGTAGCTTTAGATCCCCATTGGGGAGAAAATGAAGTAAGTGACTGATAAAGGAATAAACAGTTGTCAACCAAATCTCTCTCCATCACCTGATGGGACACACGGGTCCCTTGAACGGCTGGCAGCAGAGGGGAACTGCAGTAGCCCTTAGAGGCTTGTTTCAAATATAGTCAGTTCATTTACTGATTTTTGTTTATTCATCTTTGTCAAGTGATCAGGGGTGGAAAAATTCTTTTGGCCATTCTTGGGTGAGGGGCTTTTGGAAGAACGGGGGCTGGCTTGGAACATCTGTTCCGTGAGATTTTATGGTGTTGGGGAATGTTGTCTGATCGTGCAAAGTAATAGAAGAAGTTTAGCAATCAGGCACTCCCTGTAGGCACTGAAACTCTGGATAAGGCGAGAACCCAGAATGGAGCTTCTGTCCTTAATCATTTGGACTGTTTTAATTATGTGCATTATATAGTATAATACACATTATATATAGTATAAACTGTGTTTGCTCCAAGAAAAGATTATTCTTTCACTCCGAGGCTCCAAATCACCCATGCAATTAGAAAATATATCACCCCTTAGGAGACTGTTCAATGTATATTAACGTGGTTCAGATGTTAGTTCTGCTTAAATCTTTCCATGTATCTTCCTTTTAGTGCCTGAGATGTTTTTTTACGTGTCAACTCTGTATGCTGACCCTATGGAGGGAATCCTTATTCTTCCAGGTTGCCCCCCCCCATTTCTCTCTGGTCCCCTTTCTTTGCTTACCAGTGAAACTGACAGGGACTTTTCCCACATGGGTTGTTTGCCCAGCTTGGATGCGAATAGGAAGCAGGATTCCCCCCTCCACTTCCTGCTTTCATGCACCTCTCATCTTTCCTGGCCTTCCAGAGATCTTTCTAAAACCTGCTTTACTAAGATCTTTTTGGAAAGATTGTAGCAAAGCCAAGGAGGTTGCTATATGGACGGGAAAGCCAGGTTCTTCCTAGTTCCACCCACACTAGCACTATTTTACATACTCTATCCCCCCACCCACCCCGCCACTGAGAAACTTAAAACCAGTAATTGATATTTCAACTACCAGTTACGTGCACCCCTCCAGCCACAAGTGCCACGGGTGGTGGTTGTGGTGGCCACCGGGGAAGGGATGGAGCATAGAAAATGCAGGGAAACCTGCCATGTACAAGCCCATTTGCTTCAACTCTGAATCAGCAGCTGCAGCGGCCACAAAAAATCCACTGGAAATCTTTTGCCCTGTGAAAGAGGTAAAGAGCTATGAACAAATCACAGCGTGGCCCAAACCCTGTCAGTTTCACTAGATACGAGAATTTCAGGTGGGTAGCCATGTTGGGCTGTAGTCAAAGCGCAAGAGCCAGATCCAATAGCACCTTAAAGACCAACTAGATTTCTAACTTTCAAGAGTCGAAGCTCCCTTTCTCTTGACAAAATCTAACTGGACTTTAAGGTGCTATTGGACCTGGATCTAGATACGGGAGAAGTGTGTGCTGGGGGCATCTGAAGGAAATGTGCATTAGTGAAATTGCATCCCTTGTAAATGATTGGAAGCCAAGTTCCACCACGTTCCTTGACCGCTAAGAGGTTAGGGATAAGCCACAGCTTAGAGACTGGTACCGAGGCAGAGAGGAAATCCATGTGACACAGATATGGGACAATATGTTAATTTATACCCCGCTCTTTCTTCAGAGAGCTCAAAGTATTGGTACATGGAGAGCCGCCCAGCTGTATCAGCAATCCTGCAAGGTAGGTGTGGCTGTTTGAGTGACTGGCCCAAAGTCACTCAGCGAGGTTCACACCAAGTGGGATTTGAACCCAGGTGACTTCTAACACAACCAACACCACACCCTGGTTCTATTGTCTTATGCAAACTTTTGTTCTTGGGAGTTTTTTTTTAAAGGGGTCTTTATTTAAAAAGATATACAAATATTTACATTTTACTTCAGTCTAACAAAAATTTAGACATTTTAGATTTATGGTCTCTAGAAATTTTACACCCTGAAATGTGGGTGTCTCTCTTGGTGTACAACATTCCATAGGAGTGGAGCAACTTCTGAGAAGCCCCCGTTCCCATTTGGGCATGACTTGAAAATAGCCTGTTGGGTCAGTGCCAATGGGGTACAAAGGAGAAAACGGTTTCTAAGAATGCAAGCTATTAGTCTTTTCTTCATCCCTTTGGGTAAATGAATCCAAAAGAGGCTCCTCCTACCACCATGAGGCTGCAAAACTTTTCTGGATTCCAGTGGAGTGGAAGTGGAATCCAGATCCACCCCTGTCATCTTCCTTCAGGTATTTGGCTTGAGACATCCATTCCAAACTGACTGCTGTATACCAGGGTCTCCTTTCTGAATGTCACACAATGTTTTGGGCACATCTCGGGATCGGGAACTTGGTCTCCTTTGCTGTATCTTCAGCTCTGCTGGTACCATGTTGAAACTTCTGCCCTTGGGTTGTAGAATGGATCAGGAGATGCTGGCCGAGTGGGTCTTCTGCCCCTCTTGCTGCATTTTCAGAGCCAGCATGGCTCTCCGATACAAATCTAGGGAGGATAAACACAGCTGATGAAATGCACGGTCACTGGCACTTCTTGCTAACTGTTGCAGATGCAGTGGGGGGGGGAGACACTACATCCTTATAATAATGATGATAATAATAACACCAGGCTAACAAAACACTCTACACCCGACAATAGCCCTGCGGAGAAGATTAGCACATCAAGCACCAATCCATATGCAAAAGAACCTCCTCAGGATACAGTGAAGCCTCCCGCCATTAGCATTCCACACCCTGGGAAACTCTTACAGGATGACTCAGCTCAACCCCACCCCTCCTGAGTAGATATAAATGACCTGCCAACACCTTTTCCACACTGTGACACTGAGAGATCTCTGTCTTTTGGTGCTACACCTCTGAAGATGCCAGCCACAGCTGCTGGCGAAATGTCAGGAACTACAATGCCAAGACCACGGCAATACAGCCCGGAAAACCCACAACAACCATCATTCTCCGGCCGTGAAAGCCTTCGACAATACATAATAACAACATTGATTTATATACCATTCTTCAGGATGACTTAACACCCACTCAGAGGGGTTTACGAAGTATTTTATTATTATCCCCACAACAAAACACCCTGTGAGGTGGGTGGGGCTGAGAGAGTTCCTAGAAGCTGTGAGATGGCAAAGAATCCAGTAGTACCTTTAAGACTAACCAACTTTACTGTAGCATAAGCTGTTGAGAACCACAGCTCTCTTCATCAGATGCATGAAAGCTTATGCATGAAAGGTTCTCAAAAGCTTATGCTACTGTAAAGTTGGTTAGTCTTAAAGGTGCTACTGGACTCTGCTATTTTGCTACTACAGACGAACACGGCTAACTCCTCTGGACCTAGAAGCTGTGACTGACCCATGGTCACCCAGCTGGCTTCAAGTGGAGGAGTGAGGAATCAAACCCAGTTCTCCAGATTAGAGTCCTGCGCTCTTAACCACTACACCAAGCTGGTTTATCTCTAAAGAAGCAATATGATTTTGGCAAATAAAATAATGTGAACTTGTAGTATATAACTTGTAGTATATTCCTGATAACTTTGCCAGCTTTCTTTCTTTTCCGACAGAAATTAGGTGGCATGGAGAAAGGGGGATGGTTGCATAGAAAGAAATTAAACCAACGTAGTTTTTCCCACCCTGAGGATATCAAAATGTTGCAAGGTACTCACAGATCCACCTCAGCCAAAGTGACAACTCTATCACCTGATCATGGTGGCAAAGTCAAGTATGTTCATATTTGGCCCAATAAAAGTCATACAATCCAAGGTTTTTTGTGTTATGTAAAACCTTAATGCAGAAGTAAAAGCTTACCCCAAGAACAGCCTTGCCAGATTAGATCACTGGCCCATCTCGTTCATCATCCAGCCTGCTGCTTTAGAAAAGTCCACAAGCTGGCATGAAAGCAATGGTACTTCCCTGCTCCCCAACAAATGTTACTCAGTGGTATACTGCTCCGGAAGGTGGGGGTTCCACTTAGCTATCAGTTAACAGGTGTATATCTATTACATTTTTAATCCTCCCCCTTCATGCTAGAAGCTCTGTGGTTTCTCCATTTTATCCTCAAAATAACTGGGTTTGGCTAGTTACGAGAGTGTAACTAGCCCAAAGTTATCCAGCGACTGTCATGCCTGAATGGGGATTTGAACTCAGATCTCCACAGTCCCGTGCTATACCACACTGATTCACATAAGGCAGACCTGCCCCTCATATATTTGTCCACCATCACCTCATTAAAGCCATCCAACTGCATCTTATGGCAGCCAATTTTATAAAATGTGTTGAGTGATGAAGTCATGAATCTATCGGCAATAGATTTCATGGGGTGATCCTGAGTTTTAGCACAAGGAGGGAGGTGGAGCAAACTTTATTTCTTTTTTCCACATCATGCATACTCTTCTAGCAGGGCCAGATTGATGGGGGGGCAGGGGGGTAGTCTGCCCCCAGCGGCACCAAAGAGGGGGCGCCAGGTGCAGCTGCCAGCCCCGAGAACGTGCAGGCAGCAGGACAGGCGAAAGGCAGCGCAGGTGGTTGGGAGGCTGCCCGCGCCATTCGCCTGCCCTGCAGGACGGGGGGCACGCGGCAAGCTGGCCGCCCCCTGTCCTGCGGGGCAGGCGAATGGCGCAGGCGGCCTCCCAGCCACTTGCACTGTCGCCGCAAGCTCCGCGGTCCGCCAGGACAGCCGGCTTGCCGCAGGGCGGCATGCGCTGCCCTGTGTGATGACGTAATGGAAGTGACATCATCATGCAGCACTGGGGACGCACGCAGTGGCCAGTCTTCGATTGCCCTGGGCGCCAGCAACCATAGATCCAGCCCTGTCTTCTAGACCTTTTTCACAATAAGCATGCAAGAAATTGTTGGTCTACAGAGTATCATGCAAACACTGCACACGCACACACCCGAAATAAAACAACTTTCCAATCAAGAAATAAATACCAAAAGTGCTCGAGATGTTCTCATTCGGTCGCGTCTCTGTTTGCTCCTTAGTTTTTATTTTATTTTTCAGCATTTTCTTTCTCTTTTTTGTGTTCTGTCCTGGAATGAACAAACTAGGTTTAATCATATGGCAAGTCTACTTTGTAGCATTATTAGCTAGTTAGGACATTTTCAGCTCTTCATGAAACTGTTTTTAAGTTTTGTTTTGGCAGCAGAAATCCATCCAATCCCTTCCTTTCTGGCAAAAAGTTAAGTAATTAGTATAACACACTTACATTCCACTTTTCTCTATCTTGGAACTCGTGGCAGCTTAGATAAGACTCCCAAGAGGCCTCCCACAGCAAGTGGAAGGAGGAGAGGTACAAGAACTGGAAGAGCACCTAGGTGGGTGCTCCTCTTTCAAGTCCCTGGCTCGTATCACATGCAGAGTGCTCGGGCCCACAGCCTGTCTGCTGCAACTGCTGAACATTATTAATATCTGTCCTTCTGTTTCTTTGGACTGTTCCCAGGCGGCCCTCCAGCAGGGCTAGAGACAAAAAAGAGCCCCATTCACAGGGCAGGACCAAGTACCTGCTGAGCTTACACAGCAGCTGCAGTGTTCAGCATGTTAGAGAAACAAGAGATAAGAGTGGGCTGATATGTCAATACCTGTTATAATGCTGGCAGTTCACAGTGGGCTTGCCTTGCCAACATCATCAAGAGATTGATTTGGTCACCAGCTAATGAAAATTATATGCAAGAACTTTCCACAGCATTTTGCAGTTGCTGCAGAATTCTCATAACAAAAAGTTTCCAGGGAGGGCAGAGGTGATGAGCAACTCTCTTCCCCTCCATCCGTCTTCCTTTCTTCCTGTCCTGTCCTCACTACAAACCTCATCCCATTAACCTGCTACAACCTCCAAACTGATGCTGAAGCCGCACTGCCGGGAATGGCCCAAACTGAGTCTGGTGTTTAATCATTACGTAAGAGCTCTGCTGGATCAGGCCAGTGGAACATCTAGCCCAGCATCCTGTTTTCACACACCACAAACTGGTTGTTCTTGCAGAGCCAACAGAGAGGCCACCGTGGCCATTGATAGGCCCATCAAACCTACCAGCACCAGACACCACGCTCAAATGACCTCACACAAAGGAATGTTTGCACAACTCAGCACCCATGGGAAATTTCCAGAGATTTTTCCTGCTACAATATCATCAATATCAGCAAACCTCTGAATACCAGTGCTGGGAGGCAACGTTAGGGGAAGGCCTTGGCCTCTATGTCCCGTTCGTTTATTGGGCCTCCAGTTTGGGATGCTGTGTGAAACGGGATGCTGGACTAAGCTCGGACTCAGCTGGGTGTTCTTGTTAAAAAAAAATGGCCCTCTACTTTTAAAAAAAAGTGCTGTGGCCTTTACCTGTAAAGGAAATCGTGGCTCTTTACAAATGGCTGTATTAACTGTAGAAAAGATCTTTCGGTAAGAATTCTGTTTACACCAGCATCACTGCTGCTGTATGTTTTGAAGGTTTGTCACCATTTGTGTATTTACCTGCTGGGGTGGGAGATGTCTTCCGACCTCTGGGATTCTCTTGGGCAACCCTGTTGCTCTGGATGAGGCCCCCAATGGCTCCACCTTTGCCCCCGCTCGCTGCCGTTTTGCCGTTGTCATCTTCGGCCAAAGTGCTCTGCGACTGCACCAAACCTTTCTTCTTCATCTTGAGCTTTACTTTCCTCTTCCTCTTCTTGGGTGCTGTCGTTTTTTCCTCTTTCTGCACAAAGACCAAGGAAGGGAAAGCATTTATCTACAAAAGCACTTTCAGAAGTTTCCCAATCCATAAGGCGTTGCTGCTCACCAGGGCTTTTTTTCTGGGAAAAGAGGTGGTGGAACTCAGTGGGTTGCCCTTGGGGAAAATGATCACATGGCTGGTGGCCCTGCCCCCGATCTCCAGACAGAGGGGAGTTGAGATTGTCACAGCGCGGAGGGCAATCTAAACTCCCCTCTGCCTGGAGATCAGGGGGCGGGGCCACCAGCCATGTGACCATTTTCAAGAGGTTCCAGAACTCCGTTCCCCCTGAAAAAAAGCCCTGCTGCTCACACATGGTTCCTGCAGTAATATCTCACAATATTCCTGGTAGTCCTCTTAAGCATGCCTGGACATCAGCTTCCCACACTCTGGGTTGGGCACTATGGCTTCCCAGAGAAAGAGGGCCATCCCAGTACACTTTTATTTACTTCCTTTACACCTCACCCTTTTCCCCAACGGGGACTCAAAGTGGCTTACACGATTCTCTTCTCCTCCATTTCATCCTCAAATCGAATCTGTGAAGCAGGTTAGGCTGAAAGTGTGTGGCTGGCCCAAGGTCACTCAGCAAGCTTCCGTGGCAGAGTAGGGATTTGAACTGGGGTCTCCCAGATCCTAGTCTGACATTCTAACGACGACATCACACACTGCTTGGCAAAGGGGAATGTAGCTCATCAGCAGTGCACGGACTCTGCATGTAGAAGGATCCACACTCAAGCTCTGACATTTTTGTTTATCTACCCTTGGGTAGTATGAGTGCTGTGTGTGTGTGTGCAGGGAGAAAGCAGCGGTCATGGTGAGGTGAGGCAAGAAAAATGGGACTGCATGAACATGCACTTTCCAGTCCATAGGTGATGCAATCACACTTGACCAAGACTTTCCCCAAAAGATCATATTGAACCAGGTTTGGAAAAGATCATAGCAAAGCAGAGGAGAACACAGAAAGTGAATGATTAAGGAATGATGTAGTGTGGATTCTCAAAAACAACACTCCAATTTGAATGCCAAATTGGGGCGCAACCTCTGTACAGAAGCAGCCTTGGATTGCTTTAAAAAGAATTAGACAAATGAATGGAGGATAGTTCTGTTGCCAGCTGTTACCTCCATATTCAGAGGAGGGAGTTTCTGATATCAGCTACAAGGACAGCAGAAAGAGAAGGTGAATGCCTTCATGGCCTTTTTAGGTTCCTGTATTATAACCTGCGCTTTTAAAAAAGAAAAGTTTTGTGCCAAGAAACTGCTCCACCCTGTCATTTTTATAAAATAAACAAGTATGCACGCAGTTGCTTATCAACTCGACTTCTGCTCATTGTAAGGATGGCAGTAGAATGGGGGTGGGATGTGCAAAACACTAAAATCCTATCATCCCATCAGTGGAAACCCTGTTCACCCCCTTCTGCATCTGAGGGCCAAGCTACAAGTGACGAATTACACTTGAATGGCACGTGAACAGACTCACGTGTATTCCTCCCTGTTCACTACGTGATCAAGTGGAGCGCAAGTGAACAGGAAGGAATACACGTGAGTCTGTTCACTTGCCATTCAAGTGTAATTCGTCACTTGTAGCTTGGCCCTGAGACTTCACTAGGCATTCCCCACATGCTGAGAGTAGAAACTGGTTATTTTGCACTCAGTGCTCATATCTACAATTGTGGCTGTGCGATGACTGAATATAAACAGTCCAAAGCTGTAGTGTATCTTTATAAAATACAAACACAGAACTACAGATTCTTTCCCCCTTAACTGCCACCCTGCAGAACATGCTAACTCTTCCAACACATCACATTTGTTGTTTTTGCCTACTGTGTATAAACACCTGCTGCTCTCTGTGGTTAGCCTCTGACTAAAAGACCCCTCTGATGCTCTCTCTCTTCAACTGCCACTTCTGCTATTGGGCTCACAACATGTACAGCCCGAGCCATGAGATATCCAGTGATCCTCGTTACGGGGATTTTGGCCCTGGCCTTGAGTGACCTATGCACCACTACTGCAACACCAACAGGCAAGCGTTCTGCAAAAAGGAGCAGGTTACCCGTGAGAGAATATTCTCGGAGTGCTTCGGTGGTTTGCTTTCCTCTGTCTTGGCATTTCCTTCTTGGAAGTTCTCCCTTTTGGTCGGTGGCTCCCTAAAGGATAGGAGGCAGATGTGAAAAATTAGCTAAAATTGCAAGACATTGTATATACTGATTCTTGTCCTTCTGCAATCTGTGACTTGAGGTTAGCACCATTGCTAACATAACCCAAGCTCTTCCATCTTCTGTGGACCTGGGCAGTCCTGAAGGAAAAGTGTCAATGTGGTGCACGCAGGGCTTTTTTTCAGTGGGAACATGGTGGAATGGAGTTCCGGCACCTCTTAAAAATGGTCACATGGCCGTTGGCTCCGCCCCCTGATCTCCAGACAGAGGGGAGTTTAGATTGCCCTCTGCGCTGCTGAGCAGCACGGAGGGCAGTCTAAACTCCCCTCTGTCTGGAGATCAGGGGACGGGGCCACCAGCCATGTGATCATTTTTGCCGAGGGCAATTTAAACTTTAAAAAACTCCCCCTTGTTCCAGCTGACCCAAAGTGACATTATTGTGTGGTCTTGAGTTCCACCACTGAGTTCCACCACCTCTTTTCCCAGAAAAAAAGCCCTGGGTGCAAGAACTGATTCTGAGAGAGCCCGGCCGAAAGGCACATGATATATCAATCTTGCTGGAGCTAAGCAAGCAAGGTCTGGTCCATACCTAGACAGAAGTTCTCTTGGGAAACCTATGGAGAGCTCTTTGGGTTTCGTAATGGAAGAAAGGCAGGAAATAAGTGTAATAATAAAGCTGGTCCTCAAATCCCTACTCACTTGAGTAGCCTCAAGGTCAAACTCTTTCTCACTCTCTGTTTACCGTCTTTAAAATGTGTGTGTAAGAGTGAAGAAATGAGAATCACGACACGCATCATGTTATAAAGCACTGTCAGGAAGTTAGCGTCCTTCTCTCCCTAGTTCTTCCTTCACCAAGCTGCAGCCTTGCCTATGCTGACGATGCCATTCCAAAGTCAAGGAAGGAGAACCTGTCTTCCCGGGTCTTGCTCTGGGGTCTCCGTGCTTTCCAGGATACGTCCCACTCCGGTAAGGCTTGTGGTTCAAGGCCATCGTCCCGGATGCGGTCACACAAGACTCCGTAATTGAGGGCAATGGTGCGCAACAGCCAGTGGAGTCCTTGGACGATGGTCCAGCACTGGGTTTTGGGAAGTCTTTTGGTGGTTGAACAAGGTTCCTGAAAAGTGATACAAAAGTCAGCTTGAATTTAAGCCCACAGGCTCAAGACTGAAAGAAAAAACGCTTAAGGTGAATGGAGGCCTCGATGGCTATGGAAGCCCTCTTAAGCTAGGAGGCCATGACGGACAGGTAGTAGTGTGTCAGAATCGCAAGCACCGTTTTGCTGGGGATTTTTTTAAAAATAGGAAAAGAAAAAGTAGGGAAATGAAAGAGTGAACAAGAAGAGAGCAGAAGAAAGCTAGACTGAAGGCCAAACAAACCACATATAATTGTGGAGGTCAGCATTTAGATCCCCAGATGTGCAACTAAGCAGCCAAAAGCCGCCATGGGGAGTGGACCGATTCGAATCAAGGATGTGGAAGGGATTACTCCTTTCCTCTGAGCCATTTCTGAGATCAGAAAGGGCCCATCCCATGCTGCTTTAAACTGTAGGAGGGTGGGATTTTTTAAAGATACAACATGGGAATGTGGCTTTTTGACTTAAATCATTGCTGGGGCAGGAGATTTCCGATTAGGGAAATGGCAGGGGCGCGGGAGCTACCCCCCCTTCACCAGTCCCACAGCCTCAATCCATACTGGAGTTTCCCACACAGGACTGCTTTTTCCTGTTCAGATAAATGCACTGGGATCCAGATCCCCCCACTTCCTATGTGGTTTTTGCCTGGTCAGTCTTCACCAGAAGATTGATGAACATAAATGGTCAGCATGTAAAAATGGAACCCTGTTGCAGTGTGAGGTTAAAAAGTGGGTACTGCAACCTAAAAAACTAGAATGCAAAGAGCTATATTAGGAGGCCCGTCTCTTCTTAAAGCAAAGTGAAGGCATTTCCTTTCCTGTTTGTGCAAAGTGAATCTTGCGAAAGCATGGGGAAAATGAAGGCTGATGAATAAGGAATGAGCTTCCAGCAAGACCCCACCACCACCACACACACTACTTTCCCCAGCCTAGTTGGAGTGAGTTCTGTTTTCGAATCCTGCTGAGTGAAAATTGGCTGGCATAAAGAAGCTGGGAGAGGGGAATCTAGGCAGGGAAAATGTATGGCTGAGCCCTAACACACCACTTCATATGAATCTGGCAATGTTTTGATCTTTTATGTGGTCATAGATCCAGAGGAGTTAGTTGTGTTAGTCTGTAATTGCAAAATGCAAAATTACCATTTTGATCTTTTACAGCTCGGTTACTGTTACGTCTAGCTTCGTCATCTGATGAAGAGAATTGTGGTTCTTGAAAACTTATGCCACAATAAAGTTGGTTAGTCTTCAAGGTGCTACTGGACTCTTTACTATTTTGTAGAATTAATGCAACCTGTGTTTGCTGATACAAGTTCACAGACTTCCTTAACTTGTCCATGCACAAAGCAGCAAAGGTATCAGAAACTGTGCTGTAGCACAGTGGTTAAGTGGTTCAGCTGCAAATTAGCACTCTACTGGTTCAAATCCCTCTACTGCCATGAGCCAGTAGGCGGCCTTGGGAAAGCCACTCCTCTTAGCCCCAGCTCCCCAGCTGTATTGTGGGGATAATAATAACACCAACTTGTTCACCACTCTGGATGAGGCACTAATCTGTCTAGAAGAGCGGTATATAAGTGCAGTTATTATTAAACAAAGCCATTTCAGTTGAGTAGCCATGTAGGTCTGTAGTAGAAAAGCAAGATTTTGGTCGAGTAGCTCCCTTCATTATTCTGACTTTGACTTTCAAAACTCATACCCTGAAAATCTAGTTAGTTTAAGAAACAAAACTGAAGGGAGACCTTGTAAAGTGTGGCTCCTCTGAATTTTCCAACATAGTGGGAATGGAGAACATAAACAGATGAGTTTTTCAGCACTTTGTTTTCTGTACGTATGCTCCACCCTCCCTTTATTTTAAACATGCTTATTTAGGTATTTACAGAGAGCTTTTCTTCCCAGCGGGCACCTTAAGTTGTAAAAATATTCTTCCCCTCCATCATCATCATCATCATTTCTAATCCACTCTCCCCATGAATGGTCTCAGAGCAGAATACAACATATACAAAATACATAAACATGTTAATTTAAAACCAGATAAAAATGTCAATAAATACAACAGTACAATTTCTAAAAGACAGCAGCACACATATTGCATGACCCAAACAGCAATCGGTGGGGCCGGATGGCCACCGACTAGATTATCTTCACAACAAAACCCCTGAATGATAGATTAAGCAGAGACTGAGTTTTTGACCCAAGGGTATGTAGCAAGCTTCCATTGCAGAGTGGGGATTCAAACCTGGAAACTAGCATCCACACCATGCTGGCTCTCCAATTCCATTTGGCATGGGTGGCAAGCGTCAACATGGAAGGCTGGCAGGAAAGCAGAAAAAGAATGCCATAAACCCATAAAGCCCCATGAGAATGACCAGGAAAGATGGTGGAGACTCAGAAGAGACTTCCTCCATTCATTTTGGACAGCCAGTATAGTATAGTGGTCAGAATGCTGAATCTCCACTCTGCCATGCAAGTTGCCACCAGTCACACATTTTCAGCCTAATCTACCTCACAGGGCTGTTGTGAGGATAAAATGGAGGCCAGGAGAATGATGCAAACCACTTTGTGTTCCTATGGGAGAGAAAGGTGGGGTATAAATGCAGTAGATAAATAAGAACTTGGAGAGGGATTGCCAATATGAGCAAAGAGGGTTGCCCCATGCTTACAATGCGACATGGTGACTTGCTTTCATTCACAAGCTTCTCCAGAGACAGGCACTCGATGATCTCGCAGGGCAAGAGCGCATCCAACTGGTCCTGTTTGTTCGCCAGCCTTGAAGCACCCCCACAGAAATGGGAAGACAGAACAGCAAGACCCCATTAGCAAACAGCATGGATATGGTTGTCAATTCACCCTGTGTTCAAATGAAACTGGGCACAAAATAGGGAGAAGGCAACAGATCTACAAGGAGCACCTCGTCCTGTATGAATTCCCCAGAAAAAAGCACCCTCCCAAGTCTGTTTTGGGTCAGGAAAATGGTGCCGGGGAGGATGCAACCCTTTCTCCCTCTATGCCACGGTTCTGATTTGAACAGGGCACTGAAGTACTTAGGGAAACAAGTTCCCTCTACTGCTGTGTAGCTGTGGGAATATGAGTTGTGGGGAGGACCCCGACCTGGTTTGTGGAGCAACATATCACATAGTTCAGGTTTCAGCACGTGAATCATCGTACCAAGGCGTGTCTACAAGTTCTAAGAGCAGAGTTCTGTCTCTTAGAAGGGAACTCACTCTTTGGAACGTCTGGCCTAAAAATCAATCCTTGCTTTAAACCCATTTGGTAAGAAATTCCAAAGGGACAGCTGTGCTAACTTATTTCAGCAAAAAACAAACAGGTCTTACAGAACCTTAAAGCCTACAATTATTTATTGCAACATAAGCAATCATAGTCCATTGGCATCCTAGGAATAGAGCTCTAGTCCACTAATGTTTATTCTAGGATAAAAACAGGTTAGTCTTTAAAGTGCCACAACACTGTTATGTTTGGTAAGACTTTTGGATAGGTTTTTAATGTTGCTGACTTGTTGAGTTTGACTTTGGTGCTACTCAGGATGTAGATTTTTTGGTGATTTTAGGTTTTTAAATTTTTTTGACAATATAATGTTTTATTGTAAAATGGCTTTGTGGGCCATTAGATGGAAACGTAGGGTAGAAACTGAGCAAGTGAATAAGTACGTTGCGGAATATCTATCAATGGAAGAAAAAGGATATAGGAGGAACACCCCCACACATACATACATACACCAGAAGATTTGCCGTTTTAAACCCCGATTGTGAAGCCCTTCTGCCTGATAGCCCATCCATGATCCAGTGAAATAGGTCTACTTTGAGCAATGCCAACTCTGCTCTCATGACTGAGGGCACAAAGAGATGTAAACAGGGTGAAAGTAAATAGATGCAGGCAGCTTTGGAGCTACCAGTAAGAAAGCGGCCGAAGTAGTCCCTCCACTATCTTCTGCTTCAAGCACCCTAACAGTACCAGCAAAATTTAAATTACTTTCACCCCTGGACATGATGAAGATCACAGATCACTGTCAGTCTGTTAAAAGTAAATGGTATATAGCCCCAGTTCAGACCCAGGACCATGCGCAAAGAAGAGGAGAGGATTTAACTATGTAACTCCTAGTTTCACTAACTGGAACCAGCTCCCCACATTTTTATTAGCCTTTTAAAGGCAAAAAAGGAGTTTTTGAAGGATAGGTCTCACCCCACCCACCTCCACACTTTAAAACGATATTAACAATGTAGGGAACTGAGCAAGAGTTGAAGGGTTAAATCACCTTTTTGCATGGTTTCAATCAGATCAGAGGTGAGGCTGGGTACACAATTTGTCTTATACAGACTGATGGAGAGCCATGATTTCCATCTCATTCATTTGTGGCCCCATTATCAAGCCGTTACATGGGATATCTATGATTTGAATTGTTAAAAAGAAACCAGGGTGGGGGTTCATATCAGGGCGGCAGCGTGGGGGCAGGGCTTAACTCTTCCCTCCTGCACTGCTTACCTTCCCTCAGAACGACCCGAAACATGGCGCAAAAACCACGGAAGATTGCGTTTTGTCGCACAAGAAAACGCGATCTTCTGTGTTTTTTGCGCGATGTTTTGGGTCGTTCCGAGGGAAGGTAAGCAGCATGGAAATGGCCATGGTTTCCACAATAGAACTCCTTTGTGAGAGCCCTCTGCTTGAGGCTTTTCTTCCTGATTTCTCCATTTACACCTACACATGCATCCAAAGGGGACGCAGGAAGAAATTAAGATGCAAAGAAAACGAGGCTCACAATAACAGAGGCTTTCCCGAAACCTTGGGGTGTCCCAGGACACGGGCGAGGATCTTCTTGACCTCATCCATCTGTGCCACGTCGCCCGAGTCGAGCACAAAGATTATCCCATGAGCTGCACTGTAGTGGTTCTTCCAGGTTCGCTGCTCCCCAGCAAGGTCGATGAGGGATACCTCAAACCTGTCCACTCTGAGCTCCGTCTGGTTGGGCTTTGTTGTGGGGAGAACCTGACAGGACAGCACTGCAAAGAGATGATGGAAAGACCAGACCCAAAAGAATCACCAGTCCCATCTGCACAGATAGAGCTATACACCAGGACTGTACATCAGAGCCAGTTTGGTGTAGTGGTTAAGAGCGCAGGACTCTAATCTGGAAGACCGGGTTTGATTCCTCACTCCTTCACTTGAAGCCAGCTGGGTGACCTTGGGTAAGTCACAGCTTCTAGGAGCATTCTCAGCCCCACCAACCTCACAGGGCGTTTTGTTGTGGGGATAATAATAACATACTTTGTAAACCCCTCTGAATGGGTGTTAAGTCATCCTGAAGGGTGGTATATAAATCGAATGTTATTATTATTATTACTATTATTTCCCCTGATTTCTTGTAGGTTTGTAGCAAAGAGCATTGAAAAGCTTAAGTTTCAGTGTGGTGCTGTGGCTGGCATGTCAGATTTAAATAACAGAAAGATTCAGGATTCCAAAACTAACTAGCAAGCCAAACTTTCTCTGTGGTGGCTCCAAATGCACATAATTTTCTCCCTATGAGGGGGTTAACCTTGCCTCTTTCTGTTGACTTCTTGATACCAGCTTAAGATTTCTTAAGATTTCTTAAGATTTCTTAAGATTTCTTCCATGGGGATTTTGCTGCTAACAACATTTTCCAAATGTGGTTTACTTTTTTACTATGCCATTTTTAAATGAAATTGGGTGCATTTGGGTTTTTGCTTCTTTGTGCTTTATTGCTGCTGTTAGCTTTTTCTCTGGGAAAAGAGGTGGTGGAACTCAGTGGGTTGCCAGCACAGGGGGCAACTCTTGGCAGGAGGTGGTGCCCCTGGTACTACATGTGCGCGCGCAAAGTGCACGCATGCTCCCAGGCCCAATGACATCACGTTGGGTCAGCTGGAACAAGGGGGGAATTTTTTAAAGTTTAAATCGCCCTTGGTGAAAATGGTCACATGGCTGGTGGCCCCACCCCCTGATCTCTAGACAAAGGGGAGTTTAGATTGCCCTCCGCATGGTGTGGAGGGCAATCTAAACTCCCCTTTGTCTGGAGATCAGGGGGTGAGGCCACCAGCCATGTGACCATTTTCAAAAGGTTCTGGAACTCTGTTCCACCGCATTCCCGCTGAAAAAAAGGCCTGGGCATAGCTTACTGGCACTTCACCTGCCTTACATACAGAAGGTCTTATATTTGATTCCCAGCATCTCTAGTGAAAGATTCAGGTAGAAGGTAATGGGAAAGACCTTTGCCTGTTACCAGCAGTGGCCGCCAATCAGAGTAACCAATACTGACCTTG
Organism: Eublepharis macularius; assembly: GCF_028583425.1. NCBI lineage: Eukaryota > Metazoa > Chordata > Lepidosauria > Squamata > Eublepharidae > Eublepharis > Eublepharis macularius. The sequence goes on from NC_072802.1 coordinate 23,865,882, forward strand.
ATAGACCAAGGGTCTAGCTTACTACATGGAGTTATCATGTGCTCAAACACAGAACAGAAAGGCAGCCTACAAATTTATCTGTTTTCAGCTACTCACCTCTCTGGATTTCTCTGACTAGGGAACTTTTTCCTGCTCCGTCTAGGCCAACTACAAGAAGAGTCACTTTTCTGGTGAGGAGGAAGAAGAATATAATACTGTGTTATACTGCAATCTGGAGCTATGCTCTCTCCCCTCACATAACCTCCAACATTTCACAAACAAAAATGGGAATACTTGAGAATAGGGTTATTGCAAACAAATTCCCATGCCAAAGGTCACCGCCTAGATCCTGCCTAGATCCTTTGTTAAGGATCTAGGCCTAGATCCTTTGTTAAACATTGCTGAAGTCTCTTTCTCACTATACTTTGTGTTCAGTGACTATACAATAGTGCTCAGCTGCTTACACATGGAGACAATGCCTTGTTATGCTCTTACGTCACCATGAGTGAATGCAGAGGCATTTACAAGGGCAATGTAGCTGTCACCAAAAGCTGTTTTCCTCCATTTCCCCTCATACCTGCCATTCTTCCTCTCCTTTGTCACTGGAAAAAAAAATCAGTAATAGGTACTAGTGGATTTTTTTCCTGGTAGGCAAAAAGGTTGCTGGTGGCAAGTGTAGGCACTAAGGAGAACCAGGGATAAACTGGGAAGAGGTTAAATTATCTAAACTTTCTGTATTAGTCAAATTCAGAGATGGGAGATTGTCTAAACCTAATTTTGCTTGTGGGTAGAAACTGTATATAATAGAGATTATGATGTGATTATTGGAATCAAGAACTACAGTTGTTTTTGAAGGTATTTAATTGCATTGGTGAACCGAATAGATAGGAAACTTTTCACTGCATTAAGTGTTTTTCTTTTTGTTAGAAAATGTTTATTTAGAGTTTTCATTTTAACTTATTTTCTTTGTGTGAGATTGCACTAAATAAAAAATTTCAGAAAAATGGTGCTGGATATGGGCAGGGTCTAAAAATCCACACTTTCCTGTCCACCTTGCGCCCAAACCTTTTGAATACAACCTTCCAAGAAAGATCATGCCAGGCTGGTGTGGCAAAACACACTCTGAGGTGAAGGAAACCCAGAAGGAAGATTGGCTGCAGAAGCTAAAACAAACTAAAGCTAAATTCTACCTCCTGCAGAAGCTAAAACAAACAGACAAAAAACCACTGCAGTTTGAGATTGGGGTGGGGTGGGGGGGAGAACGTGGACGCACTCTTTTATCTACAAGTGATGCCTGACACAGGTTGGACACTTGTCAGCTTCCCTCAAGTTTGATGGGAAATGTAGGTGTCTTGGTCTTGCAGCTTGGCTCTCCATTTAATTGAAGTTTACTGAGCGGCAGTCTATGGGAGGGAGAACATGCGGTTGGGAGGGGAGTGCAGGCGTAGGGCTCTCACCAGGCACCCCCCTTCCCCTCCGCTGTGGGGGGGGGAGGGTTATGTAAACGTCAATTAAATGGAGAGCCAAGCTGCAAGACCAGGATGCCTACATTTCCCATCAAAACTTGAGGGAAGCTGACAAGTGTCCAACCTGTGTCAGGCGTCACTTGTAGCTTGGCTCTAAGGAGAGTATGTTAGGAACTCAACAGTAACACTGCCCCCCAAACATAAGCATATTTTAAAAATGCAGCTTGATCCTATTCATGCTTATTCAAAAGTAAATGCACACAGTCTTATTTCCTTTGCTAAGACAAGGCACATCTCATTTTCTTTTTCATTACAGCAAAGATAATCACGGTGGCAATCTTATTTACTTCAGAGTAAACCCCACTCAATACAGAGAACTGACTTCTTCCCCCAAAGCCCAAATGGGGGCAGTTCTTTTTTTTTTCAGAGAGAGTTATCAGAAAACACAGACTGTCCCTGGGCTAGGAGATCTTTAACAGACTCCACTTTGTAGGGAGAATGATCGGTGACACAAAAGGGTCTTTTTAAAAACTTGGACAGAGGCTGCATGCTGTCAACAGCTTTGAGAGAGGCAGCAATAACTGCCGGCCCATCTTTCCCTCTCTGTTCTAGGGGGGAAAGAGAGACTCGCCAGGATGTCATTAAAGATACCCTCCAGCATTTGCTAGATGAAAAAAAGTATCCATTTGTATTCTCCCATCCAGGGACACTGAAGCCTTTTTCGTATATTCTCAGTGGTTTAGGATGAATGCATGTGGAGAGAGATGAATAACAGCAACAAGCTCTAACCCAATATAGAACCTATGTGCATTCCATGCACAGATGGGAATGGAGCTTGTCACTATGTGCACAAGTCTGGTCTCTCAGTCAGACAGAGACAGCCATACACTTGCCAAGATTGCCAGCCTCCAGGTGGTGGCTGGAGATCTCCCGGAATTACAACTGATCTCCAGGTGACAGAGATCAGTTCCCCTGGAGAAAATGGCTGCTTTGGAGGGTGGACTCTATGGTATTATACCATTCTGAGGCTTCTCCCCTCCCCAAACTCCACCCCCAAAATCTCCAGGAATTTCCCAACCTGGACCTGGCAACCCTACTTGCAACCTGGAATTTCCCAACCTGGACCTGGCAACCCTACTTGCTACAGAGGGCAATGCATTAGATCCCGCAGATCCTTGTGCAAGAGGAAGCTCTAAAATTGAGTTCACACTCTCTGTTTACACAAAGCTAAAGTGTAACGTTTTTATTTTTATTTTATTTTATTTATGTCATTTATAGTCCGCCTTTCTCACTGAGACTCAAGGCGAATTACATAGTGCGAGATTAGCACAATCAATTTCAAGGACATTTCAATAAACAAAGCAATAGGGTATATAAATGCGAATTTGCAAAGCCATAACGGTCGGCAGAAATCCAATACAGAGTTGAAGAAATGCTGAAACGGAGCATAAGCAACTGGTGAGCTTCCTAAACACAACTAAAGGAAAGTAGGAGCATCCTACCATTTTCGAAAAAGCATCCTCCAGAGACGAGATAGGGACAATAAATTAGCAAGGACGGGGATCAGAAAACAAGGACTGTCCTTGGTAAATAGGGACTGCTGGCAGGTATGACAGGGTCATGCTATGTTGCCATGGTGATTTTTGTGGGGAGCAAGCCTGGTTAAGAGGGCACAATATACTTGAAACAGAAGGGGAGGGGGGAAAGGAGGAGATTGCTTGGCAACACACAGTTTGTTGCCTTAGCAACCTTTGTTCTGCAGCATGCAAATAAAACCAGAACTCTGTGGTCAGATAAGGCTGGGAGACTTGTGGGGAGCCTCTCATTGCCCAAAATGCTCCATTTCAACATGCTCTAAAAGCAGCCATTTTAAAATTGGTGTTGCAGCCTCTATGACTCACCCCAAAGCCACATCAGCCTTGAAACCTCGCCTTCCTTCTCTCAAATTGCTGGGGGGGGGGGCAAGCAGCCGAGGTTTGTTTGCCTGGGAGAAAAATACACTGCACTGCTAAGATTGCCAAAAGGCCTGAAGAAAAATGTCTTCCCCCGTTACTTAAGGTGTGGATAGAGGCCGCGTGCTTTTCTGTGTATGCAGAAGTGGGTAAATATCTTAGTAAGCCTGTAGTAAAGAGCCAGGACAGAGAGAAAATGGCTGCTTTGGAGGGGGGATTCTAGAGTTGCCAGCCTCCAGGTGGTGGCTGGAGATCTCCCAGAATAACAACTCATCTCTAGATGACAAGAGATCAGATCCCCCGGAAAAAATGGCTGCTTTGGAGGGTGGACTCTATGGCATTATACCCTGCTGAATCCCCTCCTCCCCAAACTCCACCCTGTCCAGCCTCCACCCCCAAAAGCTCTAGAAATTTCTCAAACTGGAGCTGGCAGATCTATGGCGTCATACCCAGGCCCTTTGAAGGTGTCGAGTGTATGGTACAGGAAAGTGGGGGAGAAGGGGAGGGCTTGGAGGTCTGCAAGAATTTTAAAAATCAAAATAAGGGTCCCTGAGTAGTTAAAGTTTTTGAATCACTGCTGTAAGAGATAACACAAGGTCTTTTCTGGCTGTATGTAACACAGGAAATGTCAAAGGACAAGGCGCAGAGACAAAATGTAACACTTCCATGGAATTTACCTCAGCGGTTCTTGAATCGCCTGCAGCCTAGACCAGCAGTAGGCGAGGAGGTGAAACATACTCTGGCAGACTGCAGAACTCGGATGCGTGTGTGTCTTTGTGCCTGGAGGAACATTAAAAAATCAAGAAATATGTGGTGGGATTTTATTTCAAAAAGCCTGCATAAAATCATGAAATATTAATAATCATAAATACATTATCTCTGGCCATCCACAAGTGAAAGAAACTGATTTAACCCTGGACTTAATAATTGCGAGCTTAGGTTAGCCACCAAAGATTTCAGACTTGTTGCATGACAGGCACAAAAGGTCTGAGAAGAGACAGTGGATCTATTCAGACAGCCACAAACAAACCACATTTTGTTTGTGAAGGAGCTTCAGATCCCCAGGCGCTCGTGTTCGCTCCCCTTCTCCCATCATGCCTGGAACCATCCATTAACCACAACTGAATTTTGGTTTGTTAGAAACCCCAATTACAGATAAAATTGAAGCAAAAAACCCCAAACAAGCCTTTAGAAGATAATCGAAAAGAAATCCATGACTAACCGAGAAAAAAATAGGCTGAAACTGAAACACAGCAGGACATAAAAATTAAGAGCATTTTAAAACAAGATAATGTTTCGTTTGTTGGCCAAATGCTATGCAAAATGGGGGTTTAAGCAGGTCTCCTTTCTGTGGCTGTTAAACACATGAAGCTGCTTTATGCCCAGCAAAGCCACTACTTTCCAATCTAATTTCAAGTTCTAACAGGGGTCCCGACTTTGGGGATGCCAGGGACTCAACCCAGGAACTTTCGCATGGAAACCCTTATCACAGAGCTACAGTCCTTTCCTCAGACAGCATGAGTACCTTACATATGAATGCATGAAGGACTTTCCATACAGGTTGTTTGCTTTAGCCTGGATGTTATTGGGAAATCAGGTTTTATCCCTATACCATCATGGTGCTTTTTATGCACCTCCAGACTACCTCATCTTTTCTATAATCTTTCAATAATAACAATAACAATAATAATAAGAGTAACAACAGAAAAGAGAAGAGTCCAGTAGCACCTATAAGACGAACAAAATTTGTGGTAGGGTATGAGCTTTCTTGAATCACAGCTAGGGTTGCCAGTCCCCTGCTGGGGGCAGAGGATCCCCCACTCCCACCCTCCATCCCCTGCTCCCACTTACCTGGCCGGTGGTGGAGGGGAACGCGCCACCCAAGGTGCAGTCCCAAGCCACGTGGTGCACTTCTGGGCCCAAAGCAGGGCTAAATTGGCCCAGATAAGGACCAAATCAGCTCCATAGTGGCCCAATTTGACCAAATCGGCCCAAATCAGCCTGTATCGGGCCGCTGCGGAGTGCAGCAGCACTCTCACACTCCACAGTGACCTGATCCAGGCCTGATTCAGCCTGGATCGGGCCCCTGTGGAGTGCAGGAGTACTTCCTGGGTGGCTTGTTCAATGACATCACTTCCCGGAAGTGACGTCATCGTACAGGCCAAAAGTGCACGTGCTCTGTGCCCGCACAACTGGTGAAGAAAAGCTAAGTGCTGGGCCTCCCACTTCCCGCCCGTGGATTAGAGGGACCTGGCAACCCTAGCCACAGATCACTTTTTCAGAACAACTGTGTGCTTATACACTGCTTTTCTAGACAGATTAATGCCTACTCAGAGTGGTGCCCACTCAGAGTCAGCGTTACTATTTTCACCACAATACAGCCAGGGAGTTGGGCCTGATAGGAATGGCTTACCCAAGGCCTCCTGCTGAGCTCATAGCAGTAATAAGATTTGAATCAGCAGAGTGCTGATTCACAGCCCAACCACTTAAGCACTATGCTACAATAGCTCTCTGTGGTAATAACTGCACTTATACACCGCTCTTCTAAACGGATTAGTGCCCCATTCAGAGCTGTGAACAACGTCAAGTGTTATCATTCTCCCCACAATAGAGCTGGGGAGCTGGGCTGACTCACAGCCACCTGCTGAGCTCATGACAGTACAGGGATTCAAACCAGCAGAGTGCTGACTTGCAACCCAGCCACTTAAATTTGTAAAGAATGCAGCAAAGCTTGGGTGGCCATCGCGTGGATGGGAAATCCAGATCTTGCTGGTTCCACCCACACTGGCACCATTTTCCATGGTCCAGTCACCCATAATGGTAATCCCCCCTCTTCACCACCAGGGGGCCTTTTCAAAAATGGACATATTTCAAATTTTCTGCTTCCATACCCGATTGTATCTCTTTCACTGAATATCCTGCTATTCATTATTGTACCTTTCTCAGTGAATGTCCTAACTGTTGATTATATTGTATTTTCACTCACACTCTGTAATCCACCTTGGATCTCAGCAAGAAAGGCAGACTATAAATAAATAATAATATTGATATAAACAGTTTAAATGCAGGGAAATCAGCCCTATCGAAGCCCCTTTGATGCTGCACTAAAGCAGTGGGAGCAGCAGGAAAATCACAAAAAATCATTGTTATGTACAAGAAGCCTTAATCAAACCAATCCACACACTGTTAGCTATTGTGCTATTGTTGTGTTATAACTATCATTTGCAACTGGAGCTTCCTATGTGTACAAGACAATTCTGTTGCAAGGAATTGCTATAGCATAACAATAGTGCAATATCCAATGATGAATGGATGCTCATTTCTCTGTCTAGTGAGGTAGGTGAGGTCCACTCACAAAGCCACACCTCTGGAATTCCCTCCCTTGAGAAAGCCTTCATTTGGGGCAGACACACTTAGCTCTTATTCCAGATAAGCTTGCTTTGTTCCTTTGTATTATGTTGTTATTAGGTTGTTTGAACTGGTATTTTTAGTTTCATTTTATGGTTCCCATGGAGGAGGTAAGTTGGGTATGAATGAAGTAAAATAAAAGAAACATTTAAAGATATAAATAAGACTTGGGACTCAGATCAGGGAGCCTGTGAATTACTGATGCCAGCCTGCCGTATGGATACCACAGGTGGTACAGGCAGCAGGAGATTTTGGCACGCCTGTACAAGAGCATAAAGACTAGGCTTTTGAGGGGGCTGGCACCCAGCCTTCAGGGAGTGGCTGGATATCTCCCAGAATGACAGCTGATCTCCAGTCCACAGAGATCAGTTCCCCTGGAGGAAATGGCTGCTTTGGAATCCCTTCACCCCACAGTGCTCCTTGGACTTAATTTGTAAAGACCGAGAGGAGATTATCAATGCAAACCTGATCAGTGTAAGATTGCTCTGTAAAATTCTAATGCATACTCACAAAAAATTTCACCCCAATCTAGGTTCTGTCCCTAGCGCATATCCAAGTGCCACGTCCAGATCCAGAGCTGACAAATCTGTTCTTGTGCATTCCTACTCTTTGTGGTGCTGCTTGATCAGGATTTGGTCCTGGCAAAATGCATTGCTCCTACATCTTCCATTTCCCTGGATCATCCCATTTCTTATACGGCAATGAAAACATTCCCACGGCAGACCATCCGGCTTAATAAAAAGGCTTTGCCCTCTGACCTTTCAGGTAATTTCCGGGGCCAGCCTTTCTGCCCGTGGAACCAGATGAGACAAAAACATTCCTTTTTTGGTTAAGAAGGTTAAATTAGACAGAGAATCTCACCCGTTCCTTGCTACCACATTCTTCTTCTTGCCTTCAGCATTCCGCAGCATTCAGCTAACACTAATCTGGATTTCATGTACTCAATACCTGCAGTTTCCTTAATCCCAGAGTAAATTCAAACCAGGGAAAGAGCGATTCTGTAGCTGCAGCCATAAATGTCAAGGTGTGCAACAGCTGACAACCACATTTCTGAAAAGGTTATTCCAAAGGCGTCTGAGGAAAAGTAGCAATCAGATCTATCGCTGGTTTTAAACGGCTTGGGGAAAAAAACAGGATATGCCAAATGGCCTGTTTAGTAAATCTCTCGTAATGAATCACCTCGCGGTGCAGTCATGTGTTGGCATAATCTCGGGATTGGTTGACCTGCACTTGCTCAAAAGCGGCTGCTCTCAAGCCCTTATTTTGCAGACAAGCAAAAACCTGAGATCCTGAGTACAGAATGAAGCGGGGAAATTAGGCCTAGGTTCAAATTCCCAAGAAACTCATTAACAGTGCAATCCTAAACAGAGTTACAACATTCTAAGCGCACTGACTTCAATGCACTCAGAAGGGAGTAACTCTGCTTAGGTCACCAGAAGTGAACTTGAACCAGTCACTAACTCTTAGGTCACCTTATCTCACAGAATTGTTGTGGGGATTAAATAGAGTAACTTGTTGTTGTTGTTGTTGTTGTTGATGATGATGATGGAGTCTTCATGGAATATTGAAGGTTAAGAGTTTGTTTTCTTCATTTATACCCCACTTTTCTCCCCAACAGGGACCAAACTGGCTTACAACATTCTTCCCTTCTCCATTTTATCCTCACAGCAACCCTGTGAGGCTGGTTAAGTGAGATTGCGTGACTGGCCCAAGGTCACCCAGCTTCCATGAAAGAATGGGAGCATGGGTCTCACATATCCTGGTCTGATACTTTAACCACTATACCACACTGGCTCTTGGAGTGTTAAGATGTTGCAAGAGTTATTGTAATTATTATGATAACCTGATACGTTATTCAAACCTCCAAGGAAATTGTTAAAAACTGGTACTATTCATTTGTTGTCCTGCCCTTCTTCCAAGGAGAGCAGGGCTACTTATATGGATCTCCCAAATGTTTTTATAACACCACAAGGTAGATTATGCTAAAAGAGGGAATGACTGGGCCCAGGGTAGGGGATTTGAACTCCGGTTCCAAAACCTGAGTATCCCTGTTTCTAGTTCACCACAACACCACACAGGTTTCCGTAGTGCCATATATAGTTCCTTGCAGGGCTCATTTTGAGGGGGAATGCACAGGAACACAGTTCCGGCAGTTCCCCAAAGAGGTCACATGACAGGTGGCCCCACCCACCTGACTCGGCCATTTTGGGCCTGTTTTGGCCTGGATTGGGGCCAAAAGAGCCCAGACCGGGCCTCTGACAGGCGGTTGATCACTCTCCCGCTCAGCAGTGGCCCGATCCTGACCATTTTGAGCCCCTTTTCAGCCATTTTCAGCCCCTTTTTGCCATTTTGGGCCCAATTTCGGCCCTGAATGGTTAGGATTGGGTCCAAAACAGCCAGGATAGGTGATGTCAGGGGGTGTGGAATATGCAAATCAGTTATGCCAATGACACATTTCCGGTGATATCAAGGTGCATGGCATATGCTAATAAGTTATGCTAATGAGTTGTGCTAATGAGTTCCTCCAGCTCTTTTTCTACGAAATGACCCCTGCTTCCTTGGAATAAGGGTAAGATGCAAATATAATAAAACAGTAATGTTAAAGAAGCATGGAAAGTCGGAGCTCTCCTATTCAGCCACAGCCCTTCCCACATATATGCAGCTGCTCCCCTTCAGATGTGCCATCTGTTAACCCCACACAATCACTGACCTCCAGGGCTTAATCTCAGCCACTCCATTGCCCCAGAACCTGCTTTTATTTTATCATCTTCTTACGTTTCTACATCAGATCTCAGCTTCCGAATGCATGAACTGGACAGAGTTAAAATTCTCCTATTGGAGTTTGCTTCTTAGCTGAGTTGCTTCTGATGTCCTCTTTTGCTTATACTTGCTTTTGCTACATTAAACAGAGCCCCTTGTGTTTGAAATTTAAAAACAGGCTTTCTTTTTAGTTTCCTAGATACTGCCACTACTTTTTATTTTAACATTGCATAAAATCACAGGCTTCAGTTCACAGAGCAATAGTTCAAGGCAATAAATCTGCTACTCACAGATTCTCATTTTGCAAGTCATTTAGTAAATAACTGCATTCATCATCTTTTAACATTTGTGCAGAGTGACAACCAGAACAGGTGCAAGAAGAGTATGGGCGGGTTTTTTTGCATTACTTTTTGGGATTGTACAAAAGTTAAAATGTAGCCAGAGTCAACTTTGAGCAACTGAGCAGATTCAAGACCTTCTTTCTGTTCACTAGGCCCAGTGAAACCACAGTTACCAAGAATGAACAGCAGCAAGTCAACTAAACTTCATTGAAAAGGGAGATGCTGAGGCTTGATTGGCGAATTGGAGGGGACCAGAGGGGTGACTGCATTAGGGATATTTTTGCTTTTTTGTCGGCTCCTTTGGCCTCCTTGTTAGAACATAGCCAGCGCTAAACTTTCTGCCCATTTTTTAAGCACTCTATCAATTATGAACCATCTCCTGTTTCAGTTAATATTCATTATTGTTACACAAAAATGCCCTTCTGCCCTTACCCAGATTCTTCAGAGCAAAAGGAGGAGACAGACAAGTGCTTCTTTCAATGACTGTATCGAATATTGCAGTATGGGTACCCAGCTTTCAAAGGAGCCAAAGTACCAAAGAACATAAAGCTTACAAGCAGGTTTAAAGACATTTTTCTAGTACAAAAGGAACGACCTGCTGAACAATTTGCAACTGGTCCTTTACACACATTTGATCTCTATAGTTATTTCGATTGGCTACTACTCAGTTCTCTAACTAGTTTCGTGATCAATGTAACCTTTTCATTCCTCTTATTTGGTCACTGCCTAGTGCTGACTTGAATTTCTCACTTTTGCTGACTTTCAAACTTTAGAATCAAGAGTTATGGATACAGCGAATGTGCTCTTCTTGTTGTATCTATTTCTCTCTTCTCATGAGACAGTAGCTCAAAGAATGTGGCCTTATCTTAAGTTTCCTAAACAACTGAGAAAAGAGAAACATTTTCGGCCTTGGTTATGTTCTGTCTCTCTCTGAAAAACAGCTTTCATCAAAAGTTGAACAATATGTGAAAGAAAAGAAGGGGGGGTTGCAAAAAGGCACTTTGCACTATTAATTCCTTCTAAGAATATATATGTGTATAAAGCATGAAATTCTATGAAACCCTTATAAGAAAAAGAATGTTAAATCTTAACTCTACATTATCACCACTCAGTTCTGCTTTTCCTGGTTAAAATATCATAATACCACCTCCAGCTGGTAGGAAAGAAAACGCACTTGTCTAACTCAGGTGCTGGCCCATAATGCCTTGCAACTGAATTCCATGCAGTTGCGGCACAGAACCCACGTTATCCACATGCCCTCATATATGAAGTTGCTTCATACCAAGTCAGACCCACGAATCATCTAGCTCACTATGGTCTGTCTAACTGGCAGCAACTCTCTGGGGTCTTGGGCAGAGAAAGGTCTTCCTCAGCACCTGCAACCACAGATTCTTTAACTGGAATGGCCAAGGGTTGAACTGCAAGCTTTTATATGCACAACAGAGTGTCTAGGAAGGCAAAGCCAGTGCCCGGGACATGTGGCAGCTCCTGCTTTGCACTCTTTGCACTCTTGCTCTGCACTGTTTTGCACTCTTTGCACTCCTGCTTTACCCTCTTCTTTTGCTGAACCCTTTTCACCTCTTTTCCATTCACAAGACCGTCTTCAAAGCATGGTTACTTTGGCGGAAGTCAATATCTGAGTGGGCCAAGAATAGTGGCCACAATCTGCTGACTTTCAGAAGATGGTGGCAAATACACTTTTCTGCATGGTTGCTGGAGTCAGTTTAAAAATTTGGTGCAAGCATATTCGATACTGTGTTTCAGATCTTTCACAAATATATACAACAGGTCCAAAAACTCTCTAAATGGCACATGCGAAATTGGGTCTGTTGCTACAAAGGAGAAGAAGACACATGTGAACAGTTCCAGCTGTCGCTTGTCCTCTGGACAGAGCTCCTGTGCCTGGGGGCCTTCTGCTCTGCCACCGATCTTGCTGAGAGTGAAGGATAATGCAGCGGAAAAGTCAGAAGCAATAGAAGGGAAGGATCAAGGTGATGTCTTTAAGCGGTTTAAGGCTGATGTTATTTTAGTCACAGGAGATCAGGCAGGGTGGGAAGCACTGAGCACACAGAATGTACATTGCAAGCGGCACAGTTTAAATTTTCTGTTTTAGTCACAAGGAGGAACAGACGGGTTAAGGTGCAAAAGTGCACTGGCATCTTTTGTCCATGAGAATGCAGCCTCACCCATGACCAATGGAGTCAAGACGAATCTGTCCCCTTATCTGGGCACCCACTTGAGGAGACATTCATGACTGGTACTCCAGTTGGGTACTTTACCTTTAAAAAGATTTGGGAGGTGGGCGGGCTACCCTCTTCTCGCACCATTTTCCTGATAGAAATCACTTCTCCCTCTGACCTGCTATTGGAAGAAAAAAATAGATAAGTACAAGTTTTAAAAAGGTAAAATAGGGATGGATCAGGGACAAGTTTTGGAAAAGAGAGACTGTCCATAGTAAACAGGAGTATTTAGAGTGTGTGAAACGTTTTTTGTTATTCTCAGAATTCTGGCTTTAAGGGGGAAAAGCAACTCGTGTGAATTGAAAAAGTTTGGCAAGACTGCCTCTGGGGATGAATGTCACACTGCCCTTTACAGGAGACAAGCAGTCAAAAATGCAATATTAATATTATAAATCTCCTGGGAAATGTATAGAGCCCCGTGGCGCAGAGTGGTAAACTGCAGTACTGCAGCCCAAGTACTGCAAGTACTGCAAGTACTGCAGCCCAACTCACGACGACCTGAGTTGGATCCTGCCAGAAGCCAGGTTCAGGTAGCTGGGTTGACTCAGCCTTCCATCCTTCCCGAGGTCGGTAAAATGAGTACCCAGTTTCCGGGGGGTAAAGTGTAGATGACTGGGGAAGGCAATGGCAAACCACCCTGTAAAAAGTCTGCCAAGAAAACGTCGTGATATGACATCCCCCCATGGGTCAGTAATGACTCGGTGCTTGCACAGGGGACTACCTTTACCTTTTTACCTGGAAATGCAATATACAAAGTCTGTCTTGCTACTTTTGATAGACTCCAGATCCAAATCAGAAACTAATAACGGATCCTTTAACAGAACTCTCCTCTGTAGAGCAGGAGTAATCAACACTTCAGTGTGACAACAGGTTTATTGATGCTGGTTTACTAATCTGAATCTAGCCCCCATGCATCCGATAACTGAGTTTTTAAAAATTGCTGGGAGATCTGGACATGGAAGTCCCAGCAAACAATTGTTTTGGCCCTCAGTGGTGCCATTTGTATGAACGTGTTTCTGAGGGCACTCCATGTGTGTGCAAGACACACAGATCAGAAGTGCATGAAGCCTTCAGATCTCACAAAAGATGACATCAAGTGCTGGGAACAGAGGGGGGCCTGAAAACTCTCATTTTAATCAATATTGCAGGTTTCAAGAACACTGGGAAATTGACCATCCAGCTCATATCTGAAGGAATGAGCTGCACATCACAAAAGCACATAAGGTGTTGCCAAGTAGGCCCCCTCCCCTGCTTTGAAGCCTGCTATGAACTGTGTTAAAGTTTCCTGCATTACTGTTTCACTGCTACACAAAGACTGCTTTGCACGCGTGTGTTCTGATACACGTGTCAGTTTCCTGCCTGCGTGTCAATTACCTTGCTGCTGCAATAGACTGTGTAGTTTACTGACTCCATGTTTGGCTAACTGCACTAAAGGACTCTCTTTCTGGGCAGCCCTGCCCTGACCTGTATCTGGACTTCCCAGTGTGTGTTTGGACTGTGTTACAAGTGTGCCCCGTGCCTGCATTGCCATCTGCCACGGACCGTGCCTGTTCCCTGCCTTGGACTGTGTTTTAAAGTGTTGTTCCCGCTGCCTCCATGGAAGCCTGCCTCACATGGGCCCAAGCCGCTGCTAGCAGCCGGGCGCCTGCCGGGGAAACCTCCAGCGAGCCTGGCTAGGCGCTCCCTGGTCAGTTCCCGCCTAGAGCCTCCCACGGGCCGGTCCCCGAGCTTGCCCTCGCTACCGGGCAGCCTGCTATCCAGCCCCAGCTATGCCCAGCCGGCATCCATGTTCTCAGGCAGCCAGAAGACCCTGGGAAGAAGACTGCTTTGAGAAGCCATTTCGGCGAAGCGGGCACACCACGTCCGCAGCGAGAGCCCCTCGCCCCGCTCTGCATATCTTAGGAGCCGCCCCGGAGAAGGAACTAAGTGCCGACCATCCCAAGCACTTAAAGAATGCATCTCAAAGAAACCTCCGCATTCCAAAGCTGATGACATCAGGACAAGCCCTGTCCGCTGGAACATCCATTCAGCCCACTTGGATTTCCCCCTCCCTCTTTTGTCCCCTCTTCCTGAGGTGTCACTTATCGCAATCAGATTACTAAAGTGGCCCATCTAAGCCATTCAGTAGCCCATTAGACCCTTTGTTTTAATCTGTGAGAACCACCAAGTACAGCACCAGCCCCAGGGTACGTTTTGGGGTATTTAAGCTGGTCTCTCAGACCACTCGGTGCTTAGGCCATTCCTATCCAGACTTCCTTGCTGTCCGTCTGTGGTCCCAGTGCTGGCATTGGGCCACCTCGCTGTTGTGTCTCTGCTTCGCTTCAGGATAAGTGAGTATTCCCCCTATCATCGTTGGGAACCAGCTAATGCGAACGTCTCTGTATTTCCTACTCTGTATTTCTTAGACCTTGTGTGTTCTTTGTATGATTGTGCAAGCTAGGCTTACGCTACACTCAATACACGTGTTTGGACCTTACTCCTTGTCTGCCTCTTTTTCACTAGAGCGTCTGGGATCGGGACCTCCGTAAACATAGGTTATGATCCTCGCTTAATATTAATAGTTACAGACTGCTGCAGCTAATTCCCCATTATAATAAAAGAGCAGTTCTGGTAACAAAGGAAATAAATGTTGTTGGTCTTGAAGGTGCTAGTGGACTTTATTTTGCTACAGAGGACTAACACTGCTAGCCTTTTGCAATTAAGCACCGCTGCTAGGGAAGAGAGAGTTTTTCCAGCCAGAGCTGAGCATCTCCCAGATGCTCCACCGTGCTGAACCTTGACAACAGCCCCGAGGCAGACAATCTTGAGTTGCAGTATCTAGCCAGGTGATTCTCAAACTATGGGTCAGTGTTTTTTTTTTTAAAAAACAACAACAACAGGCTGTGATTCTGTCACAGGAAGGTCATGATGAGGCCAGAAGGAAAAAGCAGGAGGAACAGGTTTTGCTGGGGAAAATCTTGACAGCAAATATGAGCTCATCTTTGCGTAGAGCATATAATGATCATGAAACAATCCTGCTGCTACATATTTGTAAAGTTGTTAACTGATGTGAGATTCCTGCATTTTATGTTCAAAAAGGGGAAAGAAGTCTAAAATTAATTTGCAAGTGGATATCCAGACTTACAGGCAATTTAAAAGCAGATCCTGAGAGTTATAGGAAGTCGTGATCTAAGCTGTACTGAAATAAAGGGTATTCATTCTCTTCTATGGGTGCATAATTTTGGAAACAAATAATATTTTCTTAAGATAGCAAAATCAAACAATAGGGTATCAGCTTACTTCATGGAGAGGCTTGGAAGAGTAGAGATGATCCAAGCATAAACAACAACAGCAACAGCAACAGCAACAACAAGAACAACAACTGTACTTATATACCACTCTTCTAGACAGATTAGTGCCTCACCCAGAGCGGAGAACAAGTTAGTGTTATTATTATCCCCACAACACAGCTGGGGGGCTGGAGCTGAGCACCAAGCTATAAGTGATGAATTACACTTGCATGGCAAGTGAACAGGCTCATGTGTATTCCTTCCTGTTCACTTGCCATTCACTTGTGCTGGAGTGCAAATGAATGGCAAGTGAACAGGCAGGAATACATGTGAGTCTGTTCACCTGCCATGCAAGTGTAATTCATCACTTATAGCTTGGCCCTGAGAGGAGTGGCTTACCCAAGGCCACCTACTGAGCTCATGGTAGTAGTGGGATTCAAACCAGTAGAGTGCTGGTTTGCAGCCGAACCACTTAACCACTCTGCTACAGCAGCCCATTTCCCAGGTTTTCTGCAACCTCACTTTAACTTTCAGCCACTCCATCTGCCCACTGTCCTTCCAGGGACAATTCAAAAGGCTGGATTTGACTCATAAAGCCTTTAATAAAGTGGCATGAGATAACATGACATCAGAATAACATAACAGGAAGAGGAGGAGCCGTGTTTATACAAAAGAAGAATTTTTATCATCACAGTAAATGATGGTACCTTATCCTGTTGCTTTTTCTCAGCATGCATATAAAGAGAGGTATTGGTAGGGAAGGGGTGATGTTCTTGAATGAGTGCCAAGTTCTTCCCAAAAGCATCTAGATAAATGGTGGCTTTGTAGGGTTCCATGACTCATGGGCTGAAGACCTTTGCCCTAGAGGTCTATCAAAGAGCCAAGCTACAAGTGATGCCTGACACTGGTTGGACACTTGTCAGCTTCTCTCAAGATTTGATGGGAAATGTAGGCATCCTGGTCTTGCAGCTTGGCTCTCCATTTCATTGAAGTTTACAGAGCGGCAGTCTATGGGAGGGAGAACATGCGGTTGGTAGGGGAGTGCAGGCATCGGGCTCTCACTGAGTGCTCCCCTTCCCCTCCGCTGGGTGTGTGGGGGGCAGATTCTGTAAACTTCAATTAAATGGAGAGCCAGGCTGTAAGACCAGGATGCCTACATTTCCCATCAAAACTTGAGGGAAGCTGACAAGTGTCCAACCTGTGTCAGGTGTCACTTGTAGCCTGGCTCAAAGTTTGTACATTTTGCAGAAACATCTGAAGACTTTCTTGTTTAGCTTTTAACAGTCAGAGTAAATTTCTGTTTTATATACCTGTGAGTATGTGTGTGCGTGTAAGAGAGAGATGCATTTGATTTTGTTTTTTAAAAGTTTATACAACTTATTACTTACTATTACTTCCAATTTGAGGAGACTCCTGAATGCATCTGAAACAAACAGCTCCCAGCCCACTGACGCTTAGGCCCCCTCCTGGCCTCTCTCTTGATTTCTACTGCGGTCAAGACAGTCCAGCACTTAGCAAATTAAAATGGAATTGGTTAGTAAAAGTAGAGATAGTTTTGCTTGTGACCCTAATTTGGACTGCAGGCAGAGGACGCATCAGGTTACCAAGCTGAACCTCTTAGCCGGGAACAATAAGATACCCATCTCAGTTCAGCTCTGGTTTCCCCAGTGGACAGCTATAATCCAGGCACAGCTTTGCTCAGAACAAAGTTCTGGGAGAGCCTTGTGAAAGCCAGCTTGGTTAATTTCCTATTTATGCTGGAATTAAGTTGGATCTGGCCTATGGCCACTGGGGAGAGGTTTCTGGCCCTTCCCACTTGCCATGTTGCAGGACCAGTTCCAAGTTTCTATGGGAACTGTTGCCCAGGGAGATGCTCCATGGTAGAATTTATTCCCATAGTTGATAACAGAAGGCTAGATGAAATGGAGAATCTCTATTACATTCCCCTGAGCATCCCAGCCCGGAGACTGCCTGCCACAAGATGATCCAGAGAAGAGGTTACTGTATTTGGGTAGTTCTCCGGTGTTATGCAAGAACCCTTTTAAGATAGTGTGGAAGCAGTTAAGAATTTCATGACACTTCTGAGCTTCAGCTGAGGTTTCTTCTGGCAGTCCCAACCATTGAGGATGGAGGGCTGAAGGCTGGGAGAGTCTTGACAATTTGTTCCTGTGTCGATGTCTCAGGAGTCGGACATTGAAAATGAATTAGAACCTCTCAAATGCCTTGGAACGAAGCAGAACACCTTAGGATTTCTTTAAAGGTAGTCCCACTGTTTCTGGGAGGGGGGATGAGACTGGGATTTGCAGGGAATAAACATTAACTCGCTATGATTAATCTGGTTGATGGGTTCCCAATGCTTTTGCAAGCCCTGCTGCTATGCCGCTGAGAGTAGCCTGACAGAAAGCAATTCATGAGGCCCAACTTTTCCCAGCACTTCATCTCCGTCATAGAAAAGTGTCACCTGCTCTGTGTTGGGCTGTTCTGAACGGCACAGGATCAGGGTCAGTAAAAAAACATTGGCAATTCTGGCTATGGCCCACTTCGGAATGAAGGCTTCAGCATCTCTAACTAGGAAGCAACATCCCATGATTTTGGTGGGACTCACTTCCTAGAAAACTTGTTTATGTCAAGTTATGAGACTGCTTTATCTTATGGAATATTTATGTATATCCTGAATGTAGAGTACCGTGTGGAAGAGATAGGCAGTTTTATAGCTGAATGTACATTTTAACCAAGATAGGTTTTTCATTCATATCCTCCTTTTTACAAATATGCAAGTGCAGAATTTTTTTTAAAAAAATAGGAGGAATATATCAACTATCTCTGTGGTTGCTTTCTTTCATAAAGATTGTTTTCAACCAAAGCTTCCAAATTGACATACATAAATAAAAACAATTAACTAAAACCAGAGAAAAATAAAATAGTGTGTCTAGATGCAAAATCAGGAGCAACAACAAACAAAAAAGGGATCAAAAGCAATGAAAAGCCAGAGAAACCAGGGAAGTTTCCACCTGGTGCCTATGCAAGAGAAACAAAGCACCAGGTGAGCAGCTGTAGGGAGGGAGTTAAGGTTGCCAACCTCCAGGTGGGGCCTGGAGACCTCCCAGAATTACAACTGATTTCCAAACCACATCAATCAGTTCCTATGGAGAAAATGGCTGTTTTGGAGGGTGGACTCTATGATATTCTGCCCTGCTGAATTCCCTCCCATTTCCCCAACCCTCCTCCCCCAGGCTGCACCTCCAGATGTCCAGGAATTTCCCAACCCAAAACTGACAATCCTAGTTGTGTGGCAAAGGTCCTCTGTCAAAGATCTTAACCACTTTCCTGCCATAAGGTGCCAGTTTAGTACTATCTTCAGACCAAGGAAACTCAAGTTCAAATGCCTACTCAACCATGTGACTGGCTGTGGGTGACCTTCGGCCAGTCACTTCTCTCAGCCCAGCCTACCTCACCAGGCTGTTATGGGGGTAATAAGGAATATCATCTTGAGCTCCTTGGAAAAGATACAGAGAAATGATAGATATTGTTTTGCATCAGGAACAGTCTTCCTCTACTCTGTTCCTTAGCCATCAACATATCCTCCTTTAAGTCCTTCCTCAACAACTAGTTTTTAAAGTAACCCCCCTAAAATAGCACTGACTTCCCCTTATCTACTCTGTTGTTGTCTGTTTCCTATCTTCATTCTCGTTGTGTCTACCCATCCTATCTCACACAGAGGGTTGCAAACTGGCCAGAAATAAATAAAACACACACACACACACCAATGGTCTGACCTTCTCCTGTCCCTTTAACAGAGATCTGGTATGCAGAAGGCAGGATGTCAAGGTTTTCCTGGGGGTGAAGCTAAACAAGACAACAAGCTGATAGTTGCAGAGAAGAGGCAGCTACAGGGGCGGGTTCAAAAGTTAGCAATAAAAAATGGAGATGGTTGCTGGGGGTTTTCCGGGCTGTCTTGCCGTGGTCTTGGCATTGTAGTTCCTGACGTTTCGCCAGCAGCTGTGGCTGGCATCTTCAAAGGTGTAGCACCAAAAGACAGAGATCTCTCAGTGTCACAGTGTGGAAAAGATGTAGGTCATTTGTATCTACTCAGGAGGGGTGGGGTTGAGCTGAGTCATTCTGTAAGAGTTTCCCAGGGTGTGGAATGCTAATGGCGGGAGGCTTCACTGTATCCTGAGGCAGTTCTTTTGCATATGGATTGGTGCTTGATGTGCTAATCTTCTCTGCAGGGCTATTGTCGGGTGTGGAGTGTTTTGTTGGCCTGGTGTTTTTCAGAACTGGAGCCCATGCTCTGTTCATTCTTAAGGTTTCTTCTTTCCTGTTGAAGTTTTGCTTATGCTTATGAATTTCAATGGCTTCCCTGTGCAGTCTGACAAAGTAGTTGGAAGTGTTGTCCAGTATTTTGGTGTCCTGGAATAAGATACTGTGCCCTGTTTGAGTTAGGCTATGTTCAGCCACTGCTGATTTTTCAGGCTGTCCAAGTCTGCAGTGTCTTTCATGTTCTTTTATTCTTGTCTGGATGCTACGCTTTGTGGTCCCGATGTAAACTTGTCCACAGCTGCAGGGTATACGGTATACTCCTGCAGAGGTGAGGGGATCTCTGCTGTCTTTTGCTGATCGTAGCATCTGTTGTATTTTTCGGGTGGGTCTGAATACTGCTTGAAGGTTATGCTTTTTCATAAGCTTTCCCATCTGATCAGTAATTCCTTTGATATATGGCAAAAACACTTTTCCTGTGGGAGACTGTTTTTCTTTGGTTGTTTGATTCATCCTGGGTTTGATTGCTCTTCGGATTTCATTTCTGGAGTAGCCATTTGCCTGAAGTGCGTGGTTTAGATGATTAATTTCCTCATTGAGAAAGCGCGGCTCACATATCCGTCTTGCACGATCCACTAATGTTTTCATTATGCCTCTTTTCTGTCGGGGGTGGTGATTGGAGTTTTTGTGTAAGTACCGATCAGTGTGAGTTGGTTTCCTGTAGACCTTGTGACCTAACTGAAAGTTTGCTTTGCGGATGACCAAGGTATCCAGGAATAACTTTCAGTTAGGTCACAAGGTCTACAGGAAACCAACTCACACTGATCGGTACTTACACAAAAACTCCAATCACCACCCCCGACAGAAAAGAGGCATAATGAAAACATTAGTGGATCGTGCAAGACGGATATGTGAGCCGCGCTTTCTCAATGAGGAAATTAATCATCTAAACCACGCACTTCAGGCAAATGGCTACTCCAGAAATGAAATCCGAAGAGCAATCAAACCCACGATGAATCAAACAACCAAAGAAAAACAGTCTCCCACAGGAAAAGTGTTTTTGCCATATATCAAAGGAATTACTGATCAGATGGGAAAGCTTATGAAAAAGCATAACCTTCAAGCAGTATTCAGACCCACCCGAAAAATACAACAGATGCTACGATCAGCAAAAGACAGCAGAGATCCCCTCACCTCTGCAGGAGTATACCGTATACCCTGCAGCTGTGGACAAGTTTACATCGGGACCACAAAGCGTAGCATCCAGACAAGAATAAAAGAACATGAAAGACACTGCAGACTTGGACAGCCTGAAAAATCAGCAGTGGCTGAACATAGCCTAACTCAAACAGGGCACAGTATCTTATTCCAGGACACCAAAATACTGGACAACACTTCCAACTACTTTGTCAGACTGCACAGGGAAGCCATTGAAATTCACAAGCATAAGCAAAACTTCAACAGGAAAGAAGAAACCTTAAGAATGAACAGAGCATGGGCTCCAGTTCTGAAAAACACCAGGCCAACAAAACACTCCACACCCGACAATAGCCCTGCAGAGAAGATTAGCACATCAAGCACCAATCCATATGCAAAAGAACCGCCTCAGGATACAGTGAAGCCTCCCGCCATTAGCATTCCACACCCTGGGAAACTCTTACAGAATGACTCAGCTCAACCCCACCCCTCCTGAGTAGATACAAATGACCTACATCTTTTCCACACTGTGACACTGAGAGATCTCTGTCTTTTGGTGCTACACCTCTGAAGATGCCAGCCACAGCTGCTGGCGAAACGTCAGGAACTACAATGCCAAGACCACGGCAAGACAGCCCGGAAAACCCCCAACAACCATCGTTCTCCGGCCGTGAAAGCCTTCGACAATACATCAAAAAATGGAGAGCTAATACAAGTCCAGAGGCAATTGCTATCCCTTTGCTCTCCTACCCAGATCCAACATAAACACCATATGCAGGGCTTTTTTTCTGGGAAAAGAGGTGGTGGAACTCAGTGGGTTGCTAGCACAGGGGGCAACTCTTGGCGGGAGGTGGTGCCCCTGGTACCACATGCATGTGTGCAAAGTGTGTGCATCTCCCACGACTGCACAATGATGTCACTTTGGGTCAGCTGAAACAAGAGGGAAGTTTTTTAAAGTTTAAATCACCCTCGGCGAAAATGGTCACATGGCTGGTGGCCCCACCCCCTGATCTCCAGACAGAGGGGAGTTCAGATTGCCGTCCGTGCCGCTGGCACGGAGGGCAATCTGAAATCCCCTCTGTCAGTAGAGCAGGGGGGCAGGGCCACCAGCCATGTGACCATTTTCAAGAGGTGCCAGAACTCTGTTCCACTGCATTCCTGCTGAAAAAAAGCCCTGTCAGAGCAAATCACACAACTTATCTGGGTGTAGGGGATTCCAGACTGATCAAGGCCCTTGGAATTTGGTCCTGTAGCCCTCTCTTTTTTTCGGCAGACTGCAATCAGGCACACATTGCAAAGGTTGGATAGATAGTAAATTAACCTTCCTCCATGGCCCGCAAACAAGTCAGAAATCTACTATGAGCGCATTTCAAGGCCATCTGTTTTTCATAAATGCACCTCAACATAGGAAAGGAGATGAAAAAGCATTGCAATGGCCTGTATGAATTCAGGCTGCTTCCAAACAGCAATGAGGCGCAGCTTTCATTGCCACTCCAAGCATCCACATGGCAGTTCCCTCTGCACTTTCCTTGCTTCGTCTCCCCTGCCCCCCATACTACCAGAGGGCTTTGTGGGCTTTTAAAAAATTAACAACGGACAGACAGCATTTAAAGGTTATAGTGATCGTGATCTATCTATTGCTTCTTCTGACTGTTTAGTGGGGTGAAGTGTTCCCGTTCAATGTATGACCCCTTGAAATTAACATAAACTACAAAAAACAACATATGCCAATGAGAATTTAGTTGCTAGTTTATTCTTTTTTTCTTTTGGAGGACAGATCATCTGTTTTAACTGCACTTTAAAGATCCATAAAATCTTATTTTTGAACTGTGTTATATGAGAGAGTCATCATGACTGGATCTACCATTATATATTTTTAAGCAGTTGAATAGGTTTTGACAGACATAATACAGATGCCTGCATTTTTCCCTATTAAAGCTCCTGTAGGGGGGATTTTACTGGGGAAATGCAGTCGCTCTGATCCAGATTGCTTTCTCTCTCTGTAGCTGATTTTTAACCCTAATGTGTACGTTGGAGATCCAGTCATGGATCACCCATGTAGCATGTTTCACAAGAGAGAATCAAATAGACTTACGGTTTGTAGCAGGAGTAAAAGAAAAGGAATAGCAGCTAAATGGCAAAGTGCAACAGTGTCCTGTGAAACCTCTTTTGAATTTCAAAATACTATGATGGCAATCGTTTTTAAATTCCAGGGTTCCTGTGTTTAAACAGATTCACAAGAAGGAGAAATGTAACAGGTTAAGTTCTTCCTATGACTGCAACCCTCCTGGGTAAAGCTGCACCTGTTGAATGTCTGTTGTGTGTCAGTTAAAGGGACACTGGTTCCTTTAAATGCCTCGCTCCTCTACCCTCTGGCCATTGATGATAACTTTTCTGGATTAATTACGAAACGAACAACATCTGACTGGTATCAGAAGATAAGTGCTGCTTGGAAAGGGGAAACACAGATGACTGGTCAGAAGCTGTGAAGCAGGAGGTTTTTGATAAGGGAGTGGTTCTAGAAAGAGGAGATCTGGTCCTAGTTTGCTCAGGCAAACCAGGGAACAACAACAGCAAACAGCCTTGTTAAACTTTAGCCTGGCCTTTATGCAAACAGCGTCTCTTGGTTTCTGTTGGCAAAAGCTCTGATGTGGCAACAAACACTGTACCGAAAGGCAGAAGTTTTAGCAGAGACTTATATAATCCATTCATAATTTTTCTTTCTCTCATGCAACAAGGTTTGCAGATACCTCTTCTATGTAGTTGGTGCTATGTTTTTCTAGCAGGAATCTTGCACCTTTCTGAGACACGCAAGAGACAGAAATGAAAAGACACAAAGGTTTTCCGCTCATTGCATCTCCCGACTGAGAAAAAAAGCTTCATCAGTTGAATTTTTGCCCAGCTGTAAATGGTACCGTAGCCCTAGCAGAAATACAATGTGGCAACTCTACTGTTCTCGTAGTGGAGTACTTCTGTTTTAAAAGAATGGGCTACAGATTCTTATCAAGAACGACCACATGAATGGGTTATGGCTTAAGTTTGTGATGCACAGTTTTTCTGTTGCATCATAGCTGGAAAACAACAATAACAAATATGACAGGTAGTTCTTTGGGAGGAAGTGCTGGTGTCTGGGCCTACCAACTTGGCTACTATCAATGAGAAATGGCTTTGAGGTTCAGGCAGGGTCTGGATACAGAGTATGGAAGCCTGCACAGAGCTAGACAGGGCTCATTTCGAGGGGGATCGCACAGGAACGCAGTTCCAGCAGGTCCCCAAAGAGGTCACATGTCAGGTGGCCCCGCCCACCTGACTCTTGGCCATTTTGGGCCTGTTTCAGCCTGGATTGGGGCTGAAACGGCCTGGATCGGGCCTCTTACGGGTGGTGGATCAATCTTCCACTCAGCAGCGGCCTGATTCTGACTATTTTGGGCTCCTTTTCGGCCATTTTTAGCCCCTTTTTGCCATTTTGGGCCCAATTTTGGCCTTGAACAGCCAGGATTGAGTCCAAAACAGCCAGGATAGGTGATGTCAGGGGGTGTGGCATATGCAAATCAGTTATGCTAATGACTCCCTTCTGGTGATGGCAAGGGCATGGCATATGCTAATGAGTTATGCTAATGTTCCTCCAGCTCTTTTCTACGAAATGACCCCTGGAACTAGATATCAGAAACCAATTTGATTTGGGTAATCCATCGAGATCTCGCGGCTTGCAAGGGGGTCTGCTGTGCTCTCAGCAATAAAATTTGGCACAATGTGGTGGTAAGGCCATGTTTGGTAGTGCACTCTGTAAACTTAGTAGTTAGGGTTGCCAGCCTCCAGGTAGTGGCTGGAGATCTCCTGGAATTGCAACTGGTCTCCAGGCCACAGAGATCAGTTCACCTGGAGAAAATGAATACTTCGGGGGGTGGACTCCATGGAATTATGCCATGCCCAAGGTCCTTTCCCTCCCCAAACCCCACTTTCTCCAGGTTTCTTCAGGTTTCACCCCCAAGATCTCCAGGAATTTCCCAACTTGGAGCTGGCAACCCTATTAGTAGTGCACAGCACAGTTGAGCTTAATATGATCACTCCAGTAAGGTGCCTGTGAGGATCAGATCATAGCTGTCACATTTTGGACCAAATAAAGTTACCAAACTGTCTTCCTGGGCAGCCCCACACAAATAGAGTTACAGCAGTCAAGTCTGGATGTTAACAAAGCATGTACAACTGTGGCTAGGTCAGCCTTCTCCGGGAAATGTTGCAGCTGGTGAACTAGCCTCTGTTGTTCAAAGGAGTTCTGAGAAATTTCTGCAACTTGACTATCTAAAGATCCTTAGAAGTACCCCTGGTCTGTATGCTTGGCAGTTTGGGGAGGACCTGTTGTGTCCCTATAGACTTTGTTGTCATTAGGGTGCCTCCCCCGTATTCCTTCTGGAAGCTCAGCAGACGTCTCTTCTTGTGGATCGTGGAGTATTGTTTGTTGTTGTGTTTTGCCCCAAGGGTGGAGGGGGCATTCCTGCCCAATTCCTCTTTGCGGTATGCTGCTTATTTATGGGACTAGGGGAGAAATCTGGGAGCAGTATAATTTTTTCCCCTCTGCTGGCTGCCAGAAGCCATTGCCAAGGGCTGCCTAAACCCCTGAATACCCTCCATCTGCTTCCAAAGTTCTTAGTGCCCCCCAAGATTTACAAAAAGACCACAGAGAGGGCCTATGGCTCTTGTTAAGAATCTCTGGTTTAGGCTCTTGCACTGCTTGCTGTTACCCATTGCAAATCCACAGAACACACCCCAGTATCTACCTGTATCATTTCCAAATGTTTCTGGAGGGCATTCCAGACATGTTTTTAATTCACACAAGACTCTGACCAAGCCAGGAGCATTATACATTATATGTTAGCATGAACTGAGGATTGGAAAAAGCAGCTGGAAATTGCTGGAAAGGCTGGTGTCCTCCCATGTGGCAGGTATGCCAACTCTGGTAGTGCACCATTTTTCTGGATCCATTCTCCTCGTTGGCTGGAACCCCCAAACTCCCAGCCAAGTAGACTAAGCTTCCTTGTACCCATTTTTTGGCAGATCTTAAGAGTTCCTGCCTGCCTTCTTCATTAGGCGGGCCTGCTGCATTTCCAGGGGGGACTTCAGAGAAATGAATAGAAAAGTCCGTGATTTCCTCATAACAAACAGAATCTTTTAGAATCCTGTTGCCAAACTGTGTGTATTTTAACATCAACTGTTTGCATCAGAAAAATGTGCTCAAATATGAATAGTTATCTTTCCTAGAATACTTTGGGGAAACTATGGCAGTTGTGTTGGTCCCAGCCTGGTATGTACGAAAATGTTTATAGTGCATGCTGTTGATAAAATATTACTGAAGTGGGAATATTTCTGTACTAGGAACACTAATTCTATGGCATGGAAATACCTTGAGATTTTCAACAGACTAGACTCTGGCCCATTGTGAAATTATTTTACATAAGATGGTTGCTCAAAGAAACAGCTGCTTGATCCGAGAAAAGCAAGTGATTTCTAAAGAGCAAAGATTTCCCCAAGGATAGTGCAACTAAAGTAACAGATTTATTGCCTTGCTCTGTGAACTAAAGCCTGTGATTTTATGCAATGTTAAAAATAAAAAGTAGTGGCAGTATCTAGGAAACTAAAAAGAACACCCGTTTTAAAACTTTCAAACACAAGGGGCTCTGTTTAATGTAGCAAAAGCAAGTATAAGCAAAGGGGACATCAGAAGCCACTCAGCTAAGAAGCAAATTCCACTAGGAGAATTTTAACTCTGTCCGGTTCATGCGTTTGGAAGCTGAGAGCTGATGTAGAAATGTAAGAAGACAATAAAATAAAAGCAGGTTCTGGGGCAATGGAGTGGCTGAGATTAAGCCCTGGAGGTCTGTGATTGTGTGGGGTTAACAGATGGCACATCTGAAGGGGAGCAGCTGCATGTATGTGGGAAGGCCGTGGCTAAATAGGAGAACTACTGCTTTGCATGCAGAAGGTCCTAGTTTCAACCTCTGGCATATCCATTTAAAAAGGATCAGATAACAGGTGGTGTGAAAGTTATCTGGCTAGAAAGCTGCTGCCAAACTGGACTGTACATGTGTACACTGTACTGGTGGACAGTATGTACAGTGCACACATAATTTTTTTGGTATGTGCATTGAGTAATTCTTACATTGTATTCAGTGCATGTATATCCGAATGTGTGATTTTAAAACCCACATTTATCCAGTTTTTATTTTTTAAGTGAACACATGTTGGTTCCTTCTTACAAACGGCTATACACTTGTACATGTCGGATGTAACCTGTGAATATGGCTTCTGATTGTACACGTGTTCATTGTATCACGTGCACAAGGCTAAAGGTATACATGCATCTAAGTATTTGCAAAGGACAGCTGGTGGATTCAGACAAATCTCTTCCCCCCTAGTTAGAGTACGTTGTGAATTCAGCTCACCTTAGGCTGAAACATTCATTCCGCAAGCTGCAAAAAATATTCAACCACTTCAGGCTTGATGATCAATATATAACAACTGCTAAAAACCAATCTATATGATAACTTTCCAGGCCAGCCAAACCATACTCTGGGGGCTCAAGGTTGAAAGGCACGCGAAGCACCAACACTGCTGGAAGTAAGCCTGGGTCTGATCAGTGCTTACAACGGGAGAACACCCGAGAAAAGTTCGATATACATCAAATTCCAGGGGAAGCTTTTTTTCTGAATTCATATATCCTCCTAGCAGTGCTGTGATTCACAAAGGGCTGCTTTCATTAGTTGTGCCAGTTAAGATAATTAAATCGCCACAACTTTCAAAATTGCTTTAATCATGTAATGCTATTTTATCACCCTTTCTTTACTGCTGTTTTGGGATGTTTGCACAAGAACATAGAACGGCCTGGCTGGGACAGACTAAAGTTCACCGAGACCAGCTTGCTGTTTACAAAAAGTGGCCAGCCAGGAGTCTCTGTGAACTCTCAAGCAAGGCATAAAGGCTCTGGCCCAAGCGTGTTATCAGTCCACTGCGTCTGGCATTCAGAGGTACATTGCCTCTGAAAATGGAGGTTCCAGTTAGCTACTGTGAATCATCCCTGCATTTGTCTAATGTTTTTAAAAAGCTTTCTAGGATAGTGGCCATTACTGAGGAATATGGATTTGAACTACACCCAGGGCTTTTTTTCTGGGAAAAGAGGTGCTGGAACTCAGGACCACACAGTGACAGCACTTTGGGTCAGCTGGAACAAGGGGGGAGTTTTTTAAAGTTTAAATTGCCCTCTGGGAAAATGGTCACATGGCCGGTGGCCCTGCCCCCTGATCTTCAGACAGAGGGGTGTTTAGATTGCCGCACGGAGGGCAATCTCAACTCCCCTCTGTCTGGAGATCAGGGGGCGGGGCCACCGGCCACGTGACCATTTTCAAGAGGTTCCGGAACTCCGTTCCACTGCGTTCCCGCTGAAAAAAAGCCCTGACTACACCTCATGGTAGGGAAATCAGGAAGTACTTCCTTATCAATCCTAAACCTACAGCCACTCCGTTCCATTGGGGGAACCCAAGCTGTATTATGAGAAGGAGTTGGGAAGCTTGCCTTTTTTAGAACAACGCTTTGGCAGGGGCTGCATTCTGCTACTCATCGTCAGACGTCCTCCTTCCTGGAATTTTGGCAGCTTATGAATTATCTGCTGCTTAGCATACAAAGTTTGTTTGCAAATGAATCTGAGAGTAACGGGGCTGCCTCTAAACCCAGCTCATGGCTATATTTGGGAAGCAGACAATTAAGTTTCTTGGCATGTTCTGCTAAAACGCTCCCAGAGCAATGCTGTCTTCTGGGTCCTAGCGCAATCTGTCTGGCAGAGAAGAAGGAGAAAGTCCACCCACTCCAGGGACACTTGGACTTTGAATAGGATCTTGGTATCTTCTTTTCTGTCCCAGAAATATCTTCAGGGGGGAAATGAATTGCAGGGGAGGAGATATTGAAATAAATGACGGGTTGCAACTTGCAAGGCACAGAGCGTCTATCTTTCATACTCAAGTCAAAATGTATTGTGCGTAAGGAATTCTCATTATGCTTCTGAAAATAACAGCAGCAGGGAAAATTAGATGCTCTTTATACCCAAGACAAACAATATGGAAAACTCCTCATCCCATCTCTGCACTTTTCCAAAGGATATTTAAAAAAAAAAAATTTAAAAATTATTTTGTAAGGGTACCCCATACTCAAGTATGCCATTATATGTCTTTTTTCCTGCCAGCTATAATGCCTGTTGGGAAAATGTTGTCAGTCATCACATCTTGTGTTAGTGAGTTCCAAAGACCCTAGTGAAACAGAGTTATTCTGAATAACTTGTGGCCTGTCAAGCCACTGCGTCCCACTCACAATGAATGGCTGGCTGCATATGGAGATTAGGTAGCCTTCTGGTTTGGGGGCTGCACTGAAACTATATAGGGAGGTTGTCAAGTACCTGGTGAACCGTAATATGTAGCTGGTAAGGGATGCATTTGACTTATGAACTACAAGCTGTGAACTAAAAGAGCTGCTGTAGTGGTTACGCGGCTGGGCTTTGGATCAGCACTCTGCTGGTTTCACTCCCACTACTGCAACGAGCTCAGCAGGTGGCCTAGGGGAAGCCACTTCTCCCAGCCCCAGCTGAATTATGGGGATAATACAACACTGACTTTGTTCACTGCTCTGAGTAGGGTACTAATCTGTCTAGAAGGGTGATATATAAACACACTGGTATTATTTTTATTATGACATTCCACAGGTCTGATGAGAGGCTGCCCCAGGCCCCTTTCCTCTTCCATTAGCAGCAGAGATATTTAGGTCTGATCCAGAGGCCCTCTGCCATAGCCCCCCTCCCCCAGGGGCAGCAAACTGTGCTCTTTTCAAATGTAGCTCCCACTTCTCTGATGTTTCTCTGCCAGTACAGGCTCTTCTTGCTCTTCCCCTCGTTCCGTTCTTTCCTGAAACAAAGGGTCAAGGCCTTCTTCTCAAGCCCTGCAGAAATGTTGCTGTCGCTGTAGGTGTGAGCAGGGCTTGGCTTCAAAACCATGGCTTGGTGACCTCGTTCAAGGTTGTAGGTTTGAATCCCATTCAGTGGTTGGAATGAAGATGGTGTGTGATGCTGGCCATGGCATTGGTGTGTAAATTAAAGTGCTTCAGAAAATTCTGGGGCAGATTGCGTGACTACTGCTGGGAATTGTCCGATATTGGAACTCGCAGGCTATTTTCTTGCTAGCAACATTTAATTTTTTAAATGACCTTTCTCAGGGGTTGAGTTTGTTCTCTCCAGCTGCTGGGCTTGGACAGAAATCCCTATAGGGATGCTTAAGGTTTTAAATCTAACTAGTCCTTGAATGGAGAAAAATTTCCAGGGAGCATGCTGCTAAAAGCAGATTGGCGTTTTTAGCCAAATATATGTTAAACTGTAAAGAAATGACACAGCTTGAGAGATGGTTATTTTATTTTTATTTATGTTATTTAGAGTCTGCCTTTCTCACTGAGACTGACCTGTTTATGGCTTCTATTGATAATTTTTGTTTGCTTTTAAAATAATTTATGTCTTTGATATTTTTATTTATTTTGTAATTGCTTTATGGAATGCAGTAAGCAATGAGTTTAAGCAAATGCCTTTCTCACTATCTGACTTCTGTTCCTGAGCTGAGGCTGGCTTCAGTTGTGCAGTGGTTAGAATGTTGGACTAGGATCGGGGAGACCCAGGTTCGAATCCCCACTCTGCCACAGTAGCTTGCAGGGTGATCTTGAGCCAGTCACACACACTCAGCCTAACCTACCTGTCAGGGCGGCACATAAAGTTGTTGGGAGGATGAAATGAAGGAGAGGAGAGTGATATCAGCTGCTTTGGTCGCCATTGTGGAAAGAACAGGATGTTAAAAAAAATCACTCCCAGTCTACCTTTCTCTAAGCCAACCAGAAGGGGCTCTAAGGAGCACCACAAAGTAACAAGTACACCTCTAAATTATTTCCTGCCACTTCTTTTGCCTGCCCTCAGTTTAAGTGACAGATGTTAAGATCCTATGGTATGGTTTAAAATGTAATTTATCACCACCATAAGCAAAATCCTTCCTCCCTATTAATGGTCTTTGCTATTCCTTTCCTTTCCAAGTTAGAGCCAAGCTACAAGTGATGTCTTACACAAGTTGGACACTTGTCAGCTTACCTCAAGTTTTGATGGGAAATGTAGGTGTTTGGTTTTACAGCTTGGCTCTCCATTACAGCTGCAAGACCAGGATGCCTACATTTCCCATCAAAACTTGAGGGAAGCTGACAAGTGTCCAACCTGTGTTAGGCATCACTTGTAGCTTGGCTCTTAGTTTTTGCAAAAAAGCTCCAACTTCTCCTCAATGACTGGACTACTTTACAACAACCTTGTGAGGTAGGTTAGGCTGAGAGGAAAAGCGACTGGACCATCACCTAGCAAGTTTCATTACCAGAGCAGGGAATTGAATTTGCACCTTCCAGATTCATGAGAGCCAGTTTGGTTTAGTAGTTAAGAGTGTGGGACTCTAATTTGGAGAGCCGGGTTTGATTCTCCACTCCTCTGCTTGAAGCCAGCTGGGGAACTTTGGGTCAGTTACAGCTCTCTCAGAGTTCTCTCAGCCCCACCCACCTCACAGGGTGTTTTGTTGTGGGGATAATAGTAACATACTATGTAAACCAATCTGAGTGGCCATTAAGTTGTTCTGAAGGGCGGTATATAAATTGAATGTTATTGTAGTTGTTATTACACCACACTGGTTCTCATCTTTTCAGACCCAGGCTAAAACTATTCAGTTCTTGCCGTGGATGCTGAGCTGCTTTTAGCGTGTACTTATTTCTGTTACATACATTTGATGTTGTTTTATTGTAATTGTTTTTGAGATTTTCATATATATTTAATTGAATTTGTAAGCTGCCCTGAAGGGCAGATTTCTTAAAAGCTAAAATAAACAAATTAACTTCTCCAGGAACTGCTCAAACATTTTCCATACAAGGCTATCTTTATGCTAGGACTAGAAACATACTTTAAAAAAATAAAATAAAATGGATGGTTCTGAATTCTGTCAGTCACCAGCATCAAATCACATACTTGAAAGAACAAACAAAACACTGGTGTCTGGGATAGGGGCCTAACAGGATGTCTTATTAATTTCTGGTTGATACAGACCCATCCTGGGGTCCTCAAAAAAAGACCTGTGCATGTTCAAACTGGCTCTAGTGTTGCCATCTCTGGGTTGGGAAATTCCTGGAGATTTGGGAGTGGAGCCTTGGGAAGGTGAGATTTGGGAAGGGAAGGGAGCTCAGAGTGGTAAATAATGCCACAGAGTCCAGTCCACCCTCCGAAACAGCCATTCTCTCCTGGAGAACTGATCCCTGTAACCTGGCGATCAGGTGTCATTCCGGGAGATTTCCAGGCCCCACCTGGAAGCTGGCAACCCTGATCTGAAGTCTTCGGTTATATAAACCCAAATGGCCTCCCCGCAGTTCAAGGGAGCGTTGAGCGGTGCATCTGAAAATGGGGGCGTCACCTTTTCCTCGGAACCTGGGCCATCACGGCACGCCCACGCCGGGTACAGGTTCTAGGGTTGCCCGCTTCGACTTTTGATGGCACGGGGATAATTAACACCGCAGATTAAAAGTCGAGGCAGAGGATGGAGTTCAAAAGCGGGCAGCCCACAGCTGAGCCTTTGAATGTCCGCCTGCCGTTGTGCTGTTAAAGGCACAGGCGGCCCGGCGGTGGCTGGCGAGCCGGCTGGCGAGCGGGACCCGCGCTAGGACCCGGGGCTGCCGCGGGCCGCGCCAGCAGACACACCTGTTCCTCCAGCTCAGCCGAAACAGGCAGGGCGAAGTAGCCGGAGGCAGCCGGCGGCGAGGGAGGTCCCGTCCCCGGCCCCCCGACCCGGTCCGTCGGGCTCTGGAGCGCGGCCCCCTTTCCCTCCCGGCCTCCCCGGGCGGAGCCGCCTGGCGCGCGTGGCGGCGCGCACGGATCGCTCGGCGGAGAGAGCCGCCTTCCTCCGCCGCCCCTCGGCCAGGCACCGGCGCGGCCGCTGGCTGCGCTCCCCTCGCTGACGCCTCTCCGTTCTGTCGCCCTTTCTCCAGAGCCGACCGCTGCCCTCTCGCCGGGAGAAGAGGACGCAGCCCCGGCCGTGATGGCGCGCTCCGGCCGAGGGGCCCCGCACGAAGCTGCCCGCTCGCCCGCCGATCGGAAGGGGAGACGCCGCCCCCAGCCAGGCGCGGGGCTTGGGCTGTAAGGAGCCCGGGCGGGCGCAAACCGGCTGCGCTTCGGCAAGGCCCGAGGGACAGCGGCTCTCCCGGGAAGGACGCCCCCCAGCAGCAGGCTCTATGCTGCCCCGGAGCCGCGCGCGGAATCCTGCTCTCCTGCGCCGGGAACTTCTTTGCCGAATGGTGGCTCTCCCTGCTTCTGCCTGGATCGCCTCTGCCCGGTACGGATCTCTAGGCTAGATCGCCTCCGGATCCCCCCAGCATCGCCTTTGCACTTTCACTTGGAGGGGAGAAAGGAATCGCCGTCCGTTCTCGCAGCGGGGGGAGCAGCGTCGGAAGCCACACCCTGGTTCCTATAGAAACTTGCGAGGACTCGCAGGGGGACCATCCCGGCTCTTCTGCCCTCTGTGGGCTCTGCCGGCTGCAGAGGGTGGGGCGAGATTGCCTCCAGCAGGCCTTTGTAGGGCGCTCGCTCTGTCCCAGATGGGAGTCTGTAGGTCGGGATTTCAAAAAGCAAAGCGACCGGGACTTT
Source organism: Eublepharis macularius (assembly GCF_028583425.1). Lineage (NCBI taxonomy): Eukaryota > Metazoa > Chordata > Lepidosauria > Squamata > Eublepharidae > Eublepharis > Eublepharis macularius. Next base: position 23,899,484 of record NC_072802.1, read on the forward strand.
CTGACGAGCCAGCCAGCCTGCAACTGGTAGTGGCCAGCGAGTCTTACAAGGGAACCGCGGTATTGGGCCAGGCTAGCGTCCCCTGCCCTTGGGGTCTGACGCGGCTCCTTTGGAGAAGACCCTCCGGGCGTTGGAAGCCTGCCAGACTCCAGGATGGATGCTGTGTGTGAAAGCTCCATTGGGGAATGCTCGGATCCGCCCCCCAGCAAGAGGGGGACGCTTCCGCCCCCCAGCATAGTGCTCCAAATAGAGCCCAAAACTTTTTCCCAGGTGAGGCTGCCCTACAGCATCATCCTCACCACCCTCTTGTACTGTGGGGAGCTTGTGTCTGCCGCCATCCTGACCACCTCGTACAGTCATTCCAATGACCAGTTCTGGCTCCTCTTGACCCTCTTCTTTATGCTGATGCCCTCCATCATGGACCAGCTGACCCTCATCTTTGTCCACCGAGACCTGACCAGCGACAAGCCAATGGTCTTCTGCATGCATCTTCTCTTACTGGGTCCTCTCATCAGGTGAGAAGGGCTGGTTTCTGTGTCCCCCCCCCATACACAACATTCCTGTTCTTTGCCTGACCAGATATGCTACTAGCAGGCAGCTAACAGTGCTCTGGAGACATCAGCAGCTGTACAATGTAAAGGGCTGGCACTACTTTGCGTTTAAAGGGTGGGGGGGAAACTGCAATCTTCTGCCAGGCAAGCAGAGTTCTGCAAGCTGCTTAAAAATAATGCTGTTAAGCAACATGCATAATTACCCTGTGCTGTGGATGATTGGGCCAAGAAGTCTTGCAAAGTACTCATTCGTTCAAATAAACTGCTCCCCGGGCTGGTTCAGGCATGTGCAATTTCACAGGCATCCCTCCCCTGTATTTTCAAGTACGCCTCCAAAATGGCTGGAAAGTTGCTTTAAAATGCAGGCGGTTGAGATTCCTCCTCACAAGATACCGAACTTCTGTCTTGTGGTTTCAGAAGTGTAGAGTAGATATATATATATATATATATATCAAGGTCCTGCCCACTTCCTTGGGAATTTACAACCGAAATGTGATCCAAAGCAGTAAAGAGTGCACAGACTTTATGACAGGCAACAGGACAGGTGAAATGAGGCAGTCCTCTCTTTTACTCGCCCCAGGAGGAGAGGCTCCTGTACAAGGAGTCATATTCTAAGCTTGATGCTTAGATGCATTGCAAAATTCTTACAAGTACTTGGTGTGTGAATTAGATCATTATATGCTCCTATTGTAAATGGGTGGGAGCATAGTGAAATCTGCATGTGTGTGCAATTGTCTCATGTGACAGTGCATGTTTCATGCCAATTCTCACCTAAGAGCTTTTTCCATGTAGGATTTTTTTTGTTAATGAGTGATGTGAGCCTGTGGTGGCTTTCTTTGTCAGGAGGGACACATAAGAAGAGCCTTGCTGGATCAGACCAGTGGTCCATCTAGTTCAGTATCCTTCTTCTCAAAGTGGTGAACCATTTGCCCTAAAGGACCAATAAACAGGGCATTGAAGCCAAAACCTTCCCCAGATGCTGCCTCCTAGCACTGGGCTTCAGAGGTTCGGTGCGTCTGCCTGCAGAGGTTCTCTTTATTCATAATGGCTGCTAGTCATGAACCAGTCTAACCCCCTTTTAAAGCCATCTTTGCTTGTGGCCATCACTACCTCCACTGGCAGTGAGTGCTACAATTTAATTCCTTATTGAGTAAAGAATTACTTCCTTTGGTTTGACATGTACCTGTTGCATTACAAATGCACAAGAACTTGGGATAGTGCGTAGAAGATGAGCACTGAAGTTTTGAGATGCAAGCAGGGCTTTTTTTCAGGGGGAACGCGGTGGAACGGAGTTCCGGAACCTCTTGAAAATGGTCACATGGCTAGTGGCCCCGCCCCCTGATCTCCAGACAGAGGGGAGTTGAGATTGCCCTCTGTGCCAAGAGTAATCTCAACTCCCCTCTGTCTGGAGATCAGGGGGCGGGGCCACCAGCCATGTGGCCATTTTCTCCAAGGGCAACCCACTGATTTCCACCACCTCTTTTCCCAGAAAAAAAGCCCTGTATGCAAGTAAGTGCAAGTCTCATCTGCGGGCCACAGTTGAGGGAAGGCAGGGATAGGCGTGAGCGGTGTTCCGGTCTGCTCCCATCAGGGTCTATGCTTGACACTAGTGTGTTTGTCTGTGTGTGTGGGGGGGGAGGGGGAGGTTGCATCCTCCAGTTGCAGGATGACGTGAAAGGGTCAGCTGTGGGCTTGTTTTGAAACCAAGTCCTTTGGGGTGTGTTCCCTATAGATTCAGTCTCTGGGGAGGACACTCTTTCTAGGTGCACCCAAGCTGCCTTTTGTTGGGTACATTCTGTCTGTCGTATCGGCAATTCGCTATTTCCCAGTTGGATTTCTGTGCAAGATAAGAAGCTGTTCACAACCTCCTTGATGCCAAATCAGGCAGCAGAACAGTTATAAAAGTCTAAGCCACCTGGTATTACACAGTGAGTCAACTCTTATAGGGGGGTGGGGATGGAAAGGAACACAAAACAAAGCTGGTGCTATAATTTTTAATTCAGCCGCCACAAATGCTTTACTTTCCCTGCCCCTAAATGTTTACTGCTTTAGATGTCTCCCTTGGGTCACCCTCCCCACTGTGGGAGGGGAAGAATTTCTGAAAACAAAACTATATGTTACTTGTGAGATTCTTGATCAGAATTTCTGATGCTTTCTTTAAGGCTAAAGAGCAGATAAGGAAGGGGCAAGACAGCATTTGTGCTATTGGCTGATTAGCTAAAAAAAGGCTGGTACCTGTGTCATGGATTTACAACAATCCTGCAAGGTAGTCTAGTATGGCCTTTTCCCCACAACTGTAATGTTGGGATGAGGCTGAGAAAGTATGGTCTGCCCAAACTTGCTTGGTACGCAAATTTCAAACAAGGAACTTCCTGATTAAGGCATTCAGGGATGGGGCTACCAGCTACCAAATAAACATCTGTGGCTAAGAGAACAAGCAACACATCAGGAAGTCTGTGGCTCAGTTTCCGCCTCTGCCCGGAATTTATTAGAAAAGCCACACTCTCTCAGGTTCTTTTTCTCTCCTGCATCTGCAAGAGGGAGATGATAACGCTAGCTGACTTTACAAGATTTTGTAAGGGCTGTTTGTTTATTGAATGAAATATATATGCCCTGCCTTTCTGTTGAGGTTGAAGACAGACTACAATTCCAAGATTAAAAGTTTATAAACTACGAGCAGCCTCCCCAGGAAAGTGCTCGTAGCATAAACGCCATTAAAAGCTCTTGCAAATAAAATGGCCTTGCAGCACATGCTGAAAAACATCTAGGTGGCACTACCCAGGCCTTCTTGGGAAGCCGATGCTACACAGCGGGAACCACAGTAGAGACGGGATGGTCTCTAGTAGATGCCAAGTTAGCAGCCTTAAGTGTGGGAACAACTGAAAAGTGGCAACTGGAAGCCCATACTTTGGTGCGTGGGAATATATGGCAAGAGACAGGGACAGGCGACAAGATATATATGTAATGTGCTTCGAGTGCTCTAAGGCAATATATAAATGAATATTATTATTATTCTTAAACCATCAATATGTATAGCACTTTATGGAGTGCAAGAGGGGACCTGCCCAGGTGCTTTTAATCTAAAGTTGGGCACAATGGAAACAGCAAATGAAGGGAAGCAAGGTGGAGGCAGGAATACACTGTGGAAGACGGTGCGTTCTTTTCAGTTATGTACAGGGCTTTTTTTCTGGGAAAAGAGGTGGTGGAACTCAGTGGGTTGCCCTCGGAGAAAATGGTCACCTGGCTGGTGGCCCCGCCCCCTGATCTCCAGACAGAGGGGAGTTGAGATTGCTCTCGGCACGGAGGGCAATCTCAACTCCCCTCTGTCTGGAGATCAGGGGGCGGGGCCACCAGCCAGGTGACCATTTTCAAGGGGTTCCGGAACTCTGTTCCACCGCGTTCCTGCTGAAAAAAAGCCCTGGTTATGTACATTAGGCTTAATTGTCAATGGAAATGGGGACTCGTGTCAAAAGTGAGTCATGAGTTTGCTGTTAGCGGGGTCATCATTCTGATTTGTGACATCAGGCGCCAGTCTTTGGTTTATAAATGTGAAGAAAGAGGTCATGTCGCCACCATTCCTTTCCCCAGCATAACCCTTTAGAAAATAAACCATTCGCTCTGTTTTCCCCGCACCCCCCACCCATGCTCAACCATTACTTGCAACCCTCTGATTGGAGCAAGCAGAGGGGAGGTCCAGTTACCCACCTTGTCCTAGCCTTCCTTTATTCCCTTTCTCTTGCATGCCATGCCCTTTAATTTCAGGTTTCCCCAGCATCCCCTGTAATTGGTGAGGAGGGAGCACGCATGCTTTGGGTTCTATTCTCAGCATCTGGAAGTCAACAAAGTGTCTGTGTTTGCAGACTGTGCCTCTTTTTCCTTCCAAGCCACATGAGGCTTCTAAAAAAAAATCAGCATACAAGACAGCCTATTGATACTGTTCCTTTCAGAGCTTGGCTTTAACCATGAAAACGGGCTTTGATGCCAAAGTTCAGCCTTGGAAAAGGTGTCATGGTAAGGAAGATGAATTTGCTCTGGAGCATATGCAAAGTGCCTTTTCCTCCACAGCTACCATTAGCGTATATTGGATCAGAGAGCAGAGCTGCCAAGTAAGCTTGACCCCCCCCCTCCAGTGCCCCTACGTAATGAAGGCTGATTCCGCACATGTTGGATAATGCACTTTCAATGCACTTTAGCTATCGTTTGGAAGTGCATTTTTTGTTTCACACTCGAAAAATTCCGTTCCAAATGATCTCTAAAGAGTAAGTGCATTATCCAATGAGCGAGTGAAGAGAGAGGGGTGCAGATTTTAATTTGAGCTGAAAGAAAGTGCTCTTCTTTTCAGCAGCTGAGAGGGACCCACATTGCAAGTGTCTTTGAGTGCAAGTAGGAGGGTCCAGTGACTATTTTAAAGGAAGATGCTTATGCTTCGTTCTTAGGGAATGACATCACGGCTCCCTCCAGACAGAGTGCTCTGCTCCAACCAGAGAGAGAGAGACGCACACACCCTTCTAACTGGCTGTGCTGAACCTGGACACGGATAAAAATGAACTGTAGAGGGAAAGAGATCAGAAATCACAGCCAAGCTGGAAGGGCCTTGCCTGAATGAGAATATTCACGAAGCTGTTTCAGTCTGAGTCAAGCTTGGGGAGAAGCCTTATTGCGCTGGTTTCCCGTAGAAGGGTGTGTGCTCTGCAATCTCATGTTTTGCCTTGGGAGACGGCAGTGGGTGTGTTCTTGTATTCACACCTGTGGGAAAATTTGGAAGCTGGAGGTCTAGAGCAGATCACCTGCGTATAGTTTAACCAGGGCTTTTTTTTCTGGGAAAAGAGGTGGTGGAACTCAGTGGGTTGTCCTCGGAGAAAATGGTCACATGGCTGGTGGCCCTGCCCCCTGATCTCCAGACAGAGGGGAGTTTAGATTGCCCTCTGCCTGGAGATCAGGGGGTGGGGCCACCAGCCATGTGACCATTTTCAAAAGGTTCCAGAATGCTGTTCCACCGCATTCCAGCTGAAAAAAAGCCCCGAGTTTAACTCGGAGAATTAGGGGAGTCAGTTACAGTTGCTGTTACTGCAGCAAGAGAAAATGAATGGGAAGGAAATTTTCAAAGCATAGCCATAAGTTGTCACCACCATTCCCAGGTTTCTGGTGTGACATGCTCCCTCCCTCTTGGCTGTGTTAAGAATTGTTGAGAAACTTTAAAGGCTGAAGACAGATGTAATAACCATGTGTCATATCTTTATCCCACCCTTCCAGCAAGAAGCTGAGAGCGGTGTGTTACGGTTGCCAGGTCTGGGTTGGGAAATTCTTGGAGATTTGGCAGCGGAGGTTTGGGAAGAGCCCTGGAAATCAGTTATAATTCTGGGAGATCTCCACCATCGCTGGGAGGTTGACAATCCTACATGTGTCCCCACCACCACTCCTTTTTATTCTTACAATGGCCCTGTGAGTATTGTAAGGGGACATGACTGGGCCAGTGGTAGCCCAGTGAGCTTCACAGCAGAATAAGGATTCAAACCCGGGACTCCCCATTCCTAATCACCATAGTGGCTTTTCTGTAGACAAAATGAGTCCGCAGCACATTTCTCAGCTGTAGGGGCAGACTGGCTTTACAACTGAAATGAGGGATGTTCATGCCAGGACATCAAACACACTGGCTCAGCTATCAGGTTTCTGCTTCTGGCAGACTCACCACATTTTTAAAAATGTTCCATATGAATGTGTATGCATATAATCTATCATTGTGTTTAGCTCCCCGCTGCCAAGTAGGAAGGCAGAAAACCAGGTCACCCAAAGTCAAAGCAGAGGTTTCTAGATATATGGGATATGTGAAAAAATGTACATTGACCACAAGCCATTGGCCTAACGAAGACTGAATATACACTAGGAACATGGTGTGCTCAGAATCAGTTAGAGGGAAGGGAGTAGGAAGGGGATATTAACCTGATCAAGCCGTGGGAGTTTATGTCATCCCAGAGGGGGCAATTTGGGGGTCAGGATGTCCAAATAGATCCTCCCTCCCATAATTTATCAAGAGCGGCCAGTTTGTTTTCTTTTAAAAGGAAAACTTCTTTTTAAAATGCAAATTTTCTCCAGGATTAAGATAGGGAAGGATTTTGGTGACATCATAGGGGCCTGGCCAATCAAAGTTGTCCACAGCTGATTTTTGCTTCAAACATGCACAGTACTAGTCTTGAAGTTCTGAGGTTTCACTGCTGAGATGGAATGTTCTTGTTGATTTTTCCACTGAGCAACAGAGATGGTGGTTACTATCGTCTAATTTTGCAGGTCTGTGATGTTCGCCTCTCACAGCAGCACTGTTCAGTAGCTGAATGTGCTTTATGCTGTTATGTTGCAGGCACAGGATCAGTGCAAGCATGTGTCTGGTCTGCTGCCCCTTCTAAGCCTCTAATCAATCAGATATCTGCTTAATTATTCCATACTGGAAAAGCGGCCTCACATATTTTAATGAATATTTTATATTATATTTCATGGTCCTTTTGTACAGGTTGAGCTGAAGGCTTATGTTCTGATCAAGCCACTCTTCTTTTATATGAAAGTGAGAGAGGAGAGAGCATCAGAGATGCATGAAACATGGATACATCATGCTCAGATGTAGGAGACAAGTATTACAGAAGTGAGAACAAGAATCTTAAAACATATGTTAGCATGTTCACTGTAGGCATTACTGTTGAGTGTACACAAATACATGTGTGCGCATACACACAGAGTAATTCCCTCCCCAGCACAGAATGTTCTATACACCCACTTGCTTCATTTCCCAGGATTCCTAAGAGAATCCTTTTTATTTTCTCCTTCCTTCTATGTCATTAAAGGAGCACTCAATAAACCAAGTTATGAAAATGATTACAAGCAAATAAAAATCCTAGCTGATCAGGAATACAAAAACTCTATAGTGTTGGCAACAATTTCTAAAACTGCGCCTAACAGTTCAAAATCCTGTTGGTCTTGACACTAAAACCACATGCAAGTGGGTGTTAATTGTCTTCAGGAACTGTGGTTAAGTAAAATGTTTTATGTGCATGTGTAGAAAAATATAGCAACCTGTGCCTATAGCAAAGTTCCAGCTGCAGATATCATAAAAGTACATACACTGGGGAAACAGGCTTGGCTGTGGCTCCTGGCTTCTTAGATGCAAGGCAGTAGGCAGGCATTGGTTGCTGCCTCTGTGTAAAGTGGTCCTGAGTTAAAACTGCTGTGCCCCATTTCTGCTGCTCTAGCTTCCTCTCATCCCCTGCTAAAAAGCCCTATTGGAACAGACCAAAAAGGTCCTCCTTGCTTTACTATCCTGTTTCCCATACTGGCCTGTCAGATGCCAACCAAGAATCGAGTTTTACAGAGAACTATTTTTGAGGGTTTAAGAGTAGAGATAGGCACGAACCGTGTTATGAACTTCAAAAACCCACGAAATTGGCGGTCACGTGATCACGATCCAGCAGTTAGTGATTGTCCTCGTCCAATGAACCTGCGTTTGGAAGAAGCCTGGTTTGGTGCGTTTGGCTGTGGTTCGGGAAGCCAGACAGTCAGGCGCCAGCAATCAGTTCCCCTGGAAACGGAGCCGGGGGAATGCCTGAACTCTGTCTGCGCTCCTTCTGTTGCCCTGGAAACCTGAATGGAAGCCCAGCTTACCTTAATGGGCAGGCCTTCCTTCCAACCACGGAGCTGCAAAGCGGTTACAAGTTGGGAGAAGACACCCAGGGGAGGGAGGGGGAGGGGGATGTTCTGTAGCCACAGGAACTCCAATCTCATCCCTGCAAACCCTGATAGGCAGCTCTGACGGCCAAACACAGACCTCCTGCGTTGCTCAATGGGACCTGTGCTTATAAATAGCCGTGGGCTCCCGGGCTGGGTTTCACTTTCAGTGAGTAGTGGAGTGGGACAGAGCTTTTGCTTGCCACTTGCTAGCCTTTGGGGAGAGAGACTGAGAGTATAATTGAGCTTGGAATTTTGTGGGAGTTTCCTGGGGGCCTTGGATTGGAGAGGTTATAACTCCAAGATCCCTTTTGCAATCTTGTCCAAACTTGGGTGATGGCTGTAGGAGAGCCTGCAAAAGACTCCCCAGGAATATGGGCTCTCTAAGTGCCACTGGGGCCGTTCTGCGCCCCACGAACCGCGAACCGGTTCGGCAATGGAAAATGTTTGTTGTGGTTCGCGACCTCGGGATCGTCATCGACACCGAACCACAAACCGTGGATTCGTTAAATTTTTTTGGTTTGTGCCCATGTCTATTTAAGAGTCCCAAATGCTGAACTGGCCCTTGTAAAGAGCATGGGGCAAGGCCAGATCATGGGAGAGTGGAGCTACTGGCTCACAACTTCCCTTGTGACAGCTGGACTCGGATTCAGTTAACCACTACAGAGAGTGATTATTGTCAAAAAGCAAGAATCATGAAGAGAAGGGCTAGGTGTTATACCAAGTTACGTTATATCAAGGAGGACCATTGGTCCATCTAGTTCTGTTCTGTTGGTTCAGACTGGAAATAGCTATCCTGTGGTGAAAGGCATTTCCCTGTACCTGTTACCTGAGGTCTTCAACTGGGAGATGGCAGGGGTCAAACTTGGGACTTTTCTACATGCAGGGCAGGTTCTCTATCATTCAGCTAATGTGGGCATTCTCTCTCATGCAGATGTCTAGAGGCCCTGATGATATACTGCCAGGTGGGGGTAGAGGAAGAGCCGTATGTCACGATCACTCGCAAGAAGCAGCTCCGCAGAGACTCGGAGATCGAGGTGGAACAGGAGGTGGGCCACTCGCTGCGCAGGCTGGTCACCCACCGCAATGCCTTCAAGCGCATGGCTGTGATCCAGGCCTTCCTGGGCTCCACCCCCCAACTCACGCTGCAGCTCTACATCAGCGTTATGGAGCAGTACATACCCCCCACCAGAGGTAAAGGAGGAGTAGAATGGAAGGGGGGGATTGAAAGAGGTTGGACTGCTTTGATTTTTAAGTTGAAAGCTAAACAAGTGACCACCTTCTGTCTCAAGCCAGGATGCGGAGGGGTTTTGAGTTCTCTTATCTATCTGTTTATTTATATTCTATTTATATTCCGCCCTCCCCACACCAGCAGGCTTAGGGTGGATTACAACCAACATACTATTTAAAATTACATCAAACAGTTAATACAGTTTAAAAACCGTAAAACATTCAACATTACATATTTAAATATATATATACATATACATAGAGGTACAATAATCCATCCACCCTTTAACCATCTCCAGAGCATCCTAGCAGGGAATATTTAATAGATGGGGGGTGTTACTAGTAGGGAGGGCATGTTCTGTGTTCAACTGGCCAGGGGGCACCGCCTAGCATCACCCGTATATCTGGCGGAACAGCTCCGTCTTGCAGGCCCAGTGGAAAGATAACAAATCCCGCCAGGCCCTGGTCTCATTGGACAGAGCGTTCCACCAGACTGGGGCCAGGAGCAAGAAGGCCCTGGTCCTGGTCGATGCCAGGCAGGCCTCCCTGGGGCCAGGGACCTTTAATAGGTGTTTATCACTAGAACGAAGAGTCCTCTGGGGTTCATCTGGGGAGAAGAGGTCCTGCACATACACCGGTCCCCATCCACATAGGGCTTTATAGGTTAATACCCAAACCTTGAACCTGATTTGGTACTCCACTGGTAACCAGTGCAGCTAACATAATACTGGTGTTATATGCACACACATCGGCATTCCTGTGATGACACGCGCCACCACATTCTTCACCAGCTGTAACCACTGGATCAGGTTCAGGGGAAGCCCTACGTAGAGTGTGTTACAGTAGTCTAACCTAGAGGTGACCATTGCCTGGACCACAGTAGTTAAGTCGCGGGATGAAAGATATGGGGCAAGCTGCCTGGTCTGTTGAAGGTGGAAAAAAGAGGACCTGGCAACCGCAGGGAGACATCCAGGATCACCCCCAGGCTCCTAACTCTCGGAGCTGGTGTAAGCACCGCCCCATCGAGTGTCGGGAGCCTCCCTTCAGAATGAGGACGGGTGGCAGAATGAAGTGGCACAGTTGCCTACGTTGCCACAGACTGGGTTACTGGGCAGAGTCATATTTTGCAATGTGACCTAAACAGCTCCCTGCAAGTAAAATGTGCTACCCAAGCAGTGAGGAATGTTCTAGTCTCATGCTCACATGTTCTGTTGCAGGGAGTTTTTGTAGGCAGGAGCAGTCTAATTTTGTTTTCCTTGTACACTGGACCATGTCTTTAACACCAGCTTGCATGATTAAAGGTACAGGTGAAACGCTTCCTAGCATTGAGATGAGAAAACTCCACTTGCTTCATTTCTGCTAGGCAGGCTGCTGTTGAAAGTACAGAAATACAGTAATTTTTTAAAAGAAATAGCATCCCCGTCTGCTGCTCAGTGCTTTGGTTTAGCACCCTCTGCCAAGTTCAGTCAGTATTTCCTGATTATTTGAGACAAGTTAGAGCCCCCCCCCAAGGAACTGTGCATGTACATGTGCACGGAAGTGACCCAAATCTCTCTTGCCAGAATATTATAAAGCCTTAGGATTGGAGCAGGCCAACTTCCCCTCCTCGTCCCCCTTTCGCCCCCTCAAGTGATTCTCAACTGCCCTCAACATTCCATTCCTCCTGGAGGACAAAGCTCCATCTTCATCAGGCTAGTTTGTGTTTTCTCTCACACGTACTTCTTTTCTTTTAAATCTACAAGGTAATGTTTTTTCTACATGCCTGGAGAGCGTCCCACTTGAAGCCCCTCTGTTGTCCTCAGGAGGACTTGCTTAGCTTGTCCTACCAACAGCAACCTTGATAGTTGAGTGCCTATTAGGAAGAGTGACGGTCTTCTTTCGACCAGCACCTTGCAAAAACAGAAAGCCCAGTGGCACCTTAAGAGACCAACAAGATTTTCAGGGTGTAAACTTTGGAGCTCCAACTCTCGAACGCTTACACCTTGAATGCTTACACCTACCCCCTCTAGAATTACCACCATCAAGAGAATAAAACATTCCAATCTGTCCTTTTGTCCAAATGGGAAAAAACTCCAATGCTGGTGCTTCGGAGGTGTCTTGTTACTAGAAATTATCTCAAACATCTCTGGAACAAGACCTATACGATTTAAGATGTGACTCAGCCACATCTCATCAGAATCCAGTATATACAGAGAAATTATAACCATTATCTCTAGCATGTCTAGTAATTTCTCTATATACACATTTTTAAATGCTAGTTTTGCTGAGTCAGGATTTTAAACTTGTGTTGGTGCCGATAAATAAAATAAAATAGGGGTTTCAACATCAAGCTTGTTTTTTTCCAAAAGCATTGGAAGTATGTTCTCATGGAAAAAATGTTGCAGCAGTTGCAGAAACTTGTGCTTTCATCACAAATCCAGTGTGCTTCAGTGTTTATCGCCAAATTGTAACTCGTGGAGTTATGCAATTACTTGGGGAACTTCTTCTGTTTTGCAATTCCAAAAAAACTTCCAAGGTGACCTATGAACATTCAGTTCCAAAGGTACAAAAAAAAAACACAACTCCAAAAAACTTCTCCTTGTCTCCCCCTCCCCCCCATTTCTCTCACACTCCAAGCCCCTTGAAAATATAGAATTATTGATAGTTATATTCTTCCTCTTTTCCCCAAGGATTTCAGTGTAATGTTCTAGGGTGATTCCATTTTATCATTCCCCTGTGATCTAAGCCTAGCACCAATGACATTGCCCTGTAAAGGGTGGATGGGCATAGAGGGGAGAGTGGGTATGAGGGCACTGGCCTCAATCCCTCCAACTATATGTCTGCCTGAACATAAGCATAGTGCCTATTTATTGTATTTACTGTAGGATGTTGGCATCCATTGCTTTAGCTGGGAATATCAGTTCCTGGTCATGGGGATGGAGCTAGCACACATATGGCTTGGATGTGTGCAGGTGCTGTGCTCAATTTTGGGTGAATGCGTGTTGGAGGGGGCAGGGGCAGCAGCATACTTGTTCCAACTCCATATACAGATATGTTTTGTGTACAAAGTGTCACTCTAGCATCTTTTTGATGACACCCTTCTGATGGATGTCAGCATTGGATGTTAGCACTGAAAAACAGCTCCAGTTTTAGGCTGTAAGGATGGCAACAGTGTGTGACTCCAGTTCCTTTCTGCGTGTGTATATATATACACCGTCAAGTCACAGTCAACTTAACAGCAAGGGGCTTTCCAGGCAAGAAAGCAGAAGAGGTGGTTTGCCAGTACCTTCCTCTGCAAAGTCTTTCTTCCCTCCAAGAAATGACCCTGCTAACTTCTGAGATCTGATGAGATCAGGCTATACCATTCTGCCTTCCTCGCAGTTCCTTTCTAGCTTCTAATATACGTGACTGATTTAGGAACAAATGTAAAACTAGAAGGAGCCTAACAGTTATGCAGTATTGTTTGGTATCAGATTCTGCCACAGAATGCAAATTGTCATTTAGTTTTCCATTCAGGCTATCAGCCCTTTGTACATTCCCATACATCTAACTGGACGGAGTGCTTGGGCATCGATCAAATTACTCCTGTATGAACACTTATAACAATAATGTGTGTAAAGGAAGCTATGAAACAGTCGGCAGCTTTGTAACCTCATATCCCTAACAACATTTACTGGGAAGTGGGTGGTGATCTCTGAGTTGGATGCGGCTTGTGGCAACCTCCACGGGACTCCTTCGAGCAAACAGGAAGTCAGGCTCCTCCTGGGTGGTGCCACTTCAGAGAACAGGCCGCATGCTTTCGTTTCCCCATGAGATAATTCCCAGCACATGGAAAGCTAGCAGTTGCAGGGACTAGCTCTTCCCTCTGACATCTAGATGTTATGCACAAATAAGTTCTTTTTAAAAGATAAGTTTTGAGACATTGGCATCGACCTGAAGACCAGGATGCCCTTAAATTTCTGAGAGGACAGCCGTGTTAGGTTGTTGCAGCAAATTTAAACAGAAGTCCTGCGACACCTTAAAGACTAATAAGCAGGGGGGGGGGTTTCTGGGAAAAGAGGTGGCGGAACTCTCAGGAGGGAAATGAGGAAGAAACACACGGGATTCTTTGAAATCATATTATTTTCAAGCACTATTGCCGAGTATTTTCAAGAGGTGCCGGAACTCCGTTCCCCCGCGTTCCCCCTGAAAAAAGCCCTGCTAATAAGTTACTATAAGATTTTGTAATTCAGAATTTACTTCAGGATATAAATGGAGTGTACATCAATAAAAAATATATTTGTGCTTAAAATGACAAGCAAGAGAAAGGCAGGAATGGGGAAATGCTACAAAGAGAAGGCCAGCTTGAAATGATAACCAGAGTCCACTCATAGTTGGTAGGGACTACACCAAATTGTTGATAGGCAGAGTTGGAGTAATTTAAAATCGGATCTTATCAAAGAAGGTGTGAAATATGAGACACAGAATGAACTAACACCTGTAAAAGCTATATCATGGTGAGCTATTAACACCTATAGTGAGTGAGGAAACCCAAGTCTATGTTCAAGCCTGGGAGAAAGACAGCGCTTCATTTATTGACGAATCTTCATTCAGCACTTTCATGTTGGATTTTCCTTTTGAAGTTGCTTTGTCAAAGCATCAGATCCTTACCTACTCTTGAATGTTTTGATTTCTCTTTGGTTATTGTTTCAGACTGGCCTCTCTTAATAACATCTCCCCGCTCCCACCCTTCTGTTGCTTGTAACTTTAAGTATAAATAGCTGCTCTGGATATATTTCACGCATCTGATAAGGTGAGCTCTGACTCACAAAACCTTATAGCTAGCACAAATATAGATAAATGCTTGCTGTTTCTTCTTCAGGAATTACAATGGCTCTCCGTCTCTGCATATGCGGTGCCTCAGTTCCTGAGGATCTTCTACATTACACCTTATTTTGTCCCATGTATGCAGAGGTTATAGCTAAATTTCTTGCCAACTTATTAGTGGGGCGTAACTTTACCTCTGATATTGACAAATTAGTTTTTTTGTTATCTGATACTGATTGTTTTGTCACTAGCAGAGTATCCCTGTTTGCCTTAGCTGCAAAAAAGATTAGGGCCAAGATTGTTTCCTTAGAAACCTAATTTTCCCATAACTGTCTGGTATTTATTAAGGTCCCATTTTAATTGTATTCTATTTTTATTATCTTAATAACTGTATTTTATGCTTGTAAGATAGATTTCTATTTTTACTGTTTTTAACTTTGTATTGGGACAGCCTTTGGCCATATACAATTAAACCTGAAACCCTTAAAAAAAAAAACCTTATACCAGAATAAACTTTGTTAGTCCTCAAATTCCTTCTGGAATTGCCTACATGCAATCATTTGATTGTAAGCACGGCATCTTTGCATGCACAAAGTTTTCATTCATGGGCTGTGATCCCATGACTGGAAACACTGCTTTTTAAATATTCCTGATTGTGATGGCATCTATGTGCTCAAAGCCTGACAAAATACACCCAGGCTGGGCAGCATGCTTGTGTCCACTCCCCTTGTATGTATGTTGATTTTATCCAGGGCTCATTTCAAAGGGGAACACACAGGAACGCAGTTCTGGCAGTTCCCCAAAGAGGTCACATGTCAGGTGGCCCCGCCCAACCGACTCTCGGCCATTTTGGGCCCATTTTGGCCTGGATTGGGGCTGAAACGGCCAGTATTGGGCCCCTGACGAGTGGTAGATCACTCTCCCGCTCATCAGCGGCCCGATCCTGACCATTTTGGGCCCCTTTTCAGCCATTTTCAGCCCCCTTTTGCCATTTTGGGCCCAATTTTGACCCTGAATGGCCAAGATTGGGTCCAAAACAGCCAGAGTAGGTGATGTCAGGGGGTGTGGCATATGCAAATCAGTTATACTAACGACACACGTCCAGTGATGGCAAGAGGCATGGCATATGCTAATGAGTTATGCTAATGAATTCCTTCAGCTCTTTTTCTATGAAATGACCCCTGATTTTATCACACACAGTGTTATTTGAAAAAGGCTTCTGTGAGACCAAAAATGAGAAATTTAGGAGTGGCTCAATGCTGAACTTCCTGAAAGAAATGGAAAACACTAAATGACGGGCGGTATTCTAAGTATTGCTTTTGAGGCAGCACTGCAGTTTCTTTTCAGTGCCGAAGGATCAACCTTGGAATGTGAAAAAAACCCCACTCTGTCGCTGAAAGACTTTTCTTATATCACAGATTAAAGTAACCGGTGGGGGAGAAGTCTTTGGTTCAGAAGATTTGGCATCCAGGCAGTCCTGGGTCCTGTAACTCTACTTTTGGAAATAAACTGCCACAGGCATCTCTAGGTGCCTTAACCTGTTCTCCTGGGTGCCTCGCTATCCTTTGCTAAAAATCCCATGTGGGGGTGAAAGTGACGGTATTTTTCACAGATTTTTGAAACGAAGAGAAAGAAGAAAGATCAAAGTTGCACAGCAAACAATGCATGTACTAAGACCTAGAATGTTTTCAGTCAAGAAACTTTCTCAGGAGCGTCTAAACCAGTTCCTTAAGAACCTAGGAAGCTGCCTTATGCCAAATCAGACCATCTACTGCTCTGACTGGGAGCAGCTCTCTAGAGGAAAAGGCAGGTCTTTCTCAACAGTAGCTTCCTGAGGAGACTGAACATGGGGCCCTGCTGCATGCAAAACATGCGCTCAACCACAACCGCTCCCTCTTGCCCGGCCTTTCTTCAGAAGAAGTGCTAAAGCAGGGCCAAACCTTATGCAAATGTAGCACATTAATATTGTGTAACTTTTTTTAAAGAGAAGGATTAGAATTTTCTTAGTGTAGAATCGGCCCATTTGCACAGCCCATTTTGAGAGCAGGTTTGGTGTTTCTCTGCTGCAAAATTTGAATCAGGGAAGTATTAATTTATGTATTTAGTATATTTTTATCCCACCTTTCTAAGTGTCAGACTGTGGCTAGATAAGGTACTCTCTGCAAGATTCCCTTTAGAAGCAAGAATAAGTCCAATGTCTAGCAAAGGAAGTTTTATTGCAGAAAAGGTCCATTATAGTCCACTGTCCTGAATAGGAGACTCAGGATGGTACATGATCATTGTTACCAATGAAGAGCAAGCATAGGATACAGAGTAACAATACCCATCTGGAACAGCCTCCCCCCACAGTTCTCAAAACAACATCTTTCAGTCCTGGGAAGCTGCTCTCCTTCAAGGCCAATGCCTGGTGGAACGGTGTTAGACAAAACAGTCCTCTGGTGGGAATGCTGCCTGGGAACTGGTGCACCTGAGGAGAAAACACTTAAACACTATAAGCATTAGAAAATGGAGTCAGTATGGTTAAGATATATACTGGACCTGACACTAAGGAGCTCAGGGCAGCATACGTGGCTCTCCCTTCCTCTGGATTAGCCTTACAACAAATGTGTGAGGCAGGCTAGACTGAGGGAATGTGACTTGCCGGAGGTCACCCACTGAACTTTACGGCAGAGTGGACATGTAAACCCGGCTCTCGCAGATACTATTTCAACATTCTGAGGAGTTAGCCGTGTTAGTCTGTAGTAGCAAAATCAAAAAGAGTCCAGTAGCACCTTTAAGACTAACCAATTTTATTATAGCATAAGCTTTCGAGAATCAAGTTCTCTTCATCAGATGTTTTGATCAGGCATCTGATGAAGAGAACTTGATTCTTGAAAGCTTATGCTATAATAAAATTGGTTAGTCTTAAAGGTGCTACTGGACTCTTTTTGATATTTCAACATTGTAACTCCTGCTCCACGCTGCAGGTCCACTGTCTTGAGCACATTCTGCCTCCCACTGTCTGAATAATTTTGAATGATTGATCTTAAATTGTGTATTCGTACCCAGACTTGCCCTTTTTTTTAAAAAAAAAAATCTGTTAATGCTGGGAAAAAGAGACTGTTTCAAAGTTTACATATGTTTTCATGACTCTGTGCAGGAAAGCCTGCTGTGTCTCCAGGAAGAAACAGGTTTGGCTGCCTTATAAATAAAGTTTGGAAGCATGAAAGGCACAGATCAAATGTTGTTCCTTAGGCACCACCTGTAGGTCTGGTTCTGTTTGCAAGCTTGCTGTATAAACACTCGGCATAGCAACAGCCATGAGTAACAATGAAGCAGGCAGGTGAGCCGCTGGAGCTAAAGGCATCCATCCGAAGTTATGAAAACAGCAGTCTGCTG
Source organism: Eublepharis macularius (assembly GCF_028583425.1). Classification (NCBI taxonomy): domain Eukaryota; kingdom Metazoa; phylum Chordata; class Lepidosauria; order Squamata; family Eublepharidae; genus Eublepharis; species Eublepharis macularius. The sequence continues at coordinate 23,917,138 of NC_072802.1, forward strand.
GACCAGTTGGTGCTTCCCTGGAGAGCTTCCCCTGGCTAATCAGTGCTGTGAACGGCCCCGTTGCTAAGCTGGGGCATGAATAAGATGGTCAGAGTGCAAGCCAGAGAAAGAAGAAATGTGCTAGGTGTTGCAGGGCAAACCAAGTGCCGTGCCATAGGGAAATTCTTCTCCCTTTTCGGAACTGCTAGTACGTAGGCTATTTCAGGCCTAAAGGTCTTACCTCTCAGGCACCAGCTGACTCCGCACCTGTCTCGAGCACTCTCTCTCTCTCTCTCTCTGGTGTCTCTCCTGCTCCATCTGTCAAAGTGTGCCTTCTGCTCATGACCCCACCAGTCATTTCAATGGCAGCTGTTTCAACACTCTGCAAAAAAGGAAAGAGGAACTGGTTAGTTCCCAAGTAGAAGAACAAAAAACACATTCTATGTGTAATACATTTGTATTACTTTCTTTCTCCAAGGCATGCAGGAAACATTCATGGAGCTTCCCACATTTTATATCATCAAAATGGATAAGAAGGGATTCGAAGCCAGTCAAAGTCCAGCAGTCTGTCTGGCATACAAAGCACAGCTCTTGCATGGCTGCCATTAACTTTTTGACAAGTGGTGAAGTGATAGGCAAAGTGCATATGACCAAACACACTTTACAGTGACACAAAATAAACCACAATACAGGTCCAAAACTGGAAATATTATAATAAGGAGGCTAAAGGGTATTCTGGGGTTGGGAATTTCAAGAAGCAGAAACTTAAATTTAAGTCCAATATGCTTGAAATCAGGGCAGGCTAAAGGCATTTTCTACCCCAGATCTTGGGTAGGAAGTGGGTAACAGCACATGCCCCATCTTTCAAACCCCAAGCGGCTACTATTCTCAAACTGGTGGGCCCAAAGCAGCCACTTGGGTTGCTTGTTCAGTGAGCTAGCCCTGTTTAAAGTTACATAATTTATTAATTTAGATTAAATTGCATTTCAAGTACCAGGTGCCCAAGGGCTCAGCTAGGCTTTAGATTCTGTGGCGATCAATGATGGATATTCCATTCCAAACAGAAAGGTTATATCCGTCCAATGCAGCATTATCTGATTGAACAATTTTTGCACAACATAAAACATAAAACCACAGCCTCATTAGTGGCAGTAATAATGTTTCATCCGGCTATAAGATCGGTAACCGAGAGAGGCTCTAAACATGGTAGTAATGTAGAAGTGGAAATGTATCGTTCTGAATTCCTTCTCTGAAGTCACATCTGAGAAAGAGGTCAGGTTTTCAGTTAATGTAATAATCTAATTATATTCTGTAAAACTCTGTGTGCTTTCCTTAGGTACCATACTACATATTCTGCTAATGGTTTCTTAATTTGTAAAATGGTTAAAAAGCATGTGTGTAAGAGTGTATATTACAAAAAGTACAAACCAAGGCTCCTCAAATGCAAAATATGCTTTTGGGATTTACATAAGTGTGCGCGCACATACACATATCAGTGACATGACATATCACTAGCAAACGAAGCAAAAGTGGCTTGCATTTAGAGTTGCCAGTCTCCAGGTGGAGCCTGGAGATCTCGCAGCATTACAGCTGATCTTCAGATGACAAAGATCAATTCATCTGGAGAAAATGGCTGCTTTGGAGGGCCAAGTCTATGGCACTATCCTCCACTGAGAGGCTCTCTACACGAGACGCCTCGGCGTGTGTTCATCAAGTGTAGGGAGATGCAATGTTAGCTAGGAAGCGTCGTTTAAAAAAACAGAACAGCAGAGATTGCTCCTCTGAGGGTTTGTTAATTTCATCGTCTCATCCCCAAAGGCTCTGTCAATTTCACCTCTCCAGTCTGAAACTGTGTGGGATCGCAACCAGATGGCAGCGAGGAATGGAAATGGGCTGGAGCTGCCCTCCAGAGCTGGTCTTGGACCTGGAGAGGTTCTAATGGGCTGAAGTTTCACTTCTGGCATTTCACAGCCCCTTCACACAGTTCCAGTGTGTAGCAAAGACTTTGCCTTGCTGCCAGTTCTGTCTTTTTAAACTACCCTTCCTGGCTAACATGGCATCTCCCAATATGTGTTCTTCCCATGTCAGATGTCTCGTGTAGAGAGATTCTCAGCTGTCTCCCTTCTCCAACTCCACCTTCCCTAGATTCCACCCCCCAAATCTCTAAGGGTTTCCCAGCCCTGATTTGGCAATCCTACTTGCCTTATAACATACTGTAATTTAATTTTTTTTTAAATTTACCTCTTATACCAATATTCTTATCTCAAGAGGCATTGAAGGGAATGGTGTGGATTTGACAATCCATGCATGGAAAGCACAGTTTTCTCGTGCTCCTCCCATTCCTGCAGCCCCTTCTGATCCCAGAAAAGTTATTCCTGAGGTTATGGGAGCCCTGCAGAGAAACAGCTGTGCAGAATAAGGAGGGACAAGGGGATGAAATCAACTCCTTTCTTCAGTGGAGCTGTGTTTGCGAGAGAGGATGGAGGAGCAATTTCGACCCCCAGTCTTGCCTCGCTCCAGCCTTCCGGCCCATGAGGCTATTCCTTCACAACTCTTGGAACAACTGTTTTGGGACTCAAAAGAAGCTACAGGAACAGAGAAGAATGCAGGAAAACTCCACTTTCCATGTATGGAATGGGTGGATCCGTATCACCAACAGTGTGTTGAGTAGGGTTAAAATTGCATTGGGAAAAATAGGGTGTGTGTATGTGGGAGATTAATTAATATTTATTGGATGATGCCAGAGCGATACTTTTCTGCAACTCACTCCATCCCAGAAACTCACCTCTAATACTAGATCCAGGTCTACCTTCTGGACCTGTTTGTGGACGTGGCACTGAGAGCAGGGCTTATCCCTGGCTCAGAGATGGGGGGCTGAAGACTGCTTGGATATTTTGTCCTGGGCCCTCAGTCCTTCGGCCCTGCACTGTGCAGTATTTTTTTTTTATTCTATTCTGAGAAGTGCTGCAGTTTACACTTGCCTGAGCATTGCTTCAGCTTCAGTCCTTTAGCCCTAATCCCAACATTTGGGAGAGATGAGGATAGGCACTTGGTTAAAATCAGGGCTTTTTCTCTGGGAAAAGCAGTGGTGGAACTCAGTGGGTTCCCAGCACAGGGGGCAACTCCTGGCGGGAGGTGGTGCACCTGGTACCAGGACCACACAATGATGTCACTTTGGGTCAGCTGGAACAAGAGGGGAGTTTTTAAAAGTTTATATCACCCTCAGCTAAAATGGTCACATGGCTGGTGGCCCCGCCCCCTGATCTCCAGACAGTGGAGAGTTTAGTGTGGAGGGCAATCTAAACTCCCTTCTGTCTGGAGATCAGGGGGCGGGGCCACCAGCCATGTGACTATTTTCAAGAGGCGCTGAAACTCCGTTCCACTGCGTTCCTGCTGAAAAAAAGCCCTGGTTAAAATTATTCATCTGGTGAGTCAAAGGCATTTTGTATATGGTCATTTTCCTTTGCACTGAGGCACGTTGCAGCATGCTGGTGTGCCCTGAATGTTTAAAAACAGATACCAACCAGAGTGTTCCTGTGTACTCCTTCTTTGTTGTCTGCTCCCCTCTTTGGCTCAACACAGGCAAATTCCCCCATGCAAACAGAAGGCAGCAACCCAGGAGCAGATCAAATCTCTCTCCCGTCTTCTGCCCAGTGTTCTCACTTGCCTCTGCTGACAGAGGAGAACAGAGAAGGAAGGAAGGGGAAGGACATGGGAGAGAAGCATACGGAGTGGGGCATATGAGGAGCTCTGTCAATATAGGTTTAACTAATCCAGGGTAGGGACCATCCTACAGCTTCCCTCTTCCATCCTTTGAAATGTACTTGAGAAGAATAAATGTCTTGTCTATCATCACTTACAAATCTGTAAGGAAAAAGACCAGAGATGAGTTTGGGGTTTTTTGGGGGGGAAAATGAAAGCTGGAAGTTCAGAAAGGTGGCCTGATATACTCTCCTGCTGACCTGATACCAATTATGCATGTTTCTACTTACACAGAAATGTGGTGTACATACATTCCTGGTTAGGAATCAGATCCCAACACTGTCCCATTTCCATGTTGCGCAAACCCAAAGATCCTCGCTGTATGTTGGGCAAACAGCAATGGGCACAGTCGCTTCCCTGTATGCTTACCATTTGTTTTTCTTCCCTATTTTAGCAGTCCTGATGGGCATCTGCCTAGTGTCCGTCACCTACGGCGCTTTGGTCTGCAATGTCCTGGCCATCCAGATCAAGTACGACGACTACAAGATCCGCCTGCGTCCGCTCGCCTTCATCTGCATTATCCTGTGGCGTAGCTTGGAGATCTCCACTCGCATCACTGTCTTGGTTTTCTTCGGGAGCGTCTTCAAGCACTACGCATTGGCTGTTGGTATGGCCAATTTCCTGGTGCTCTTCTTCCTTCCCTGGGTGCAGTTTTGGCGGAGCGGTGCCCAGCTGCCCGACAACGTGGAGAAGAATTTCAGCCGGGTGGGCACGGTCTCCGTTCTGTGCGCCATCACTTTGCTGTATGCTGGCATCAACATCTTCTGCTGGTCAGCTGTGCAGCTCAGACTGTCTGATCGAGACTTGATCTCCAAGTCGCAAAGCTGGAAGTACTTAGTTTTTTACTATGTGTTTCGGGGAGTGGAGAACAGTGTGCTGCTCATCCTCTGGTACCTCTTCAAGACAGACTTCTACGAATACATCTGCATGCCCATGCTGGTGGTGCAGCTCATTGTGACCTACTGCTTGGCCATTGCCTTCATGCTCTTCTTCTACCAGTACTTTCACCCATGCCGCCGCCTTTTCACACACAACATCTCTGACTTTTTGGAATGTGTCTGTTGCAAGTCCAGGCAGGCAGCCCATTCCAGCCACCTGGATCCCCCCTATGAGCCTGGAGTTAGGCATAGCATAGTCTGATGTGCCGGACCTAAGCTGATCCTATGCCCTGCCTGCCAAGAAGTGGTATGGACAATGTCTCTTGCCTTGCCTTGCCACCCAGTTATACCGGGGAGACAGCCCTTAATTTTATGGTGCTAAACGTTATAAATAGGGGTGGTCTTTTGGTGGATCAATCGAACTGGTATAGCGGGCCAAATCTGGGTGATCAAGAAGGGACCAGTTTCCCTTCCCTGGTCCTCCTGCGGAGGCAGGGGTGGTTGGTATCATAGGCCCATGCAGCCGGGACAACTGTCAGTGGAGAATGAGTGACTTCGGCTGAGAGAGGCACTCCAGCCACTGAAGGGTGATTTGGTAATTTCTAGATGACAGTTGCTTGCTGGCATGTTTGCTCTGGTTGCATCCAGTTGCAAAATACCCACCCAGACTGGTGGAAAGGTACTGTAGATTAGTTTAATCTAAGGGAGACACTTCTGAAAGCTGGGGAATCTTGCTGATGTTTAGCTCCCGCTAATATTCAGTATCGTTGCATCACTGCAGCCTTCCTTGGTTCAGATAAAATTGTGGACCCCACCGTTTTCAAGTGGCCTGGAAACATGCCCTTACATTGTTAGCAATCTACCCCAGGATATGACCTCTTTTTCTTTCCCCAGCCCTGGCGCCCTTGTATAATTTATAACTGTGTATTTATTTATTTGTTGATCTGGAAATGGACAAATTTTACGTTCAGAGTGCTGGGAAGTGTTCTGCATTTTAAAAGAATCCTCCTTGTTTTATGGCTCTCATTTCTGCTGTGTCATTCTGGAAGGGCATCACACGTGCTGAGGTCGAGGGGACATGGTGGGTTGTGGTCAGAGGGTAGAATTGGGGTGGGGGGACATGCCTTCTGCTGTTCCAGCAGATCAGTAGCACCACATTTGGTTGCACAGTCATCCATCATCTCTGGAAGGGTCACACTAAGTGGTGACTCTTTAGTTGCCCTCTTCTGTGTGACACAGGACCACCAGTGTGGAGTGTCTCGGTTGAGTACAAGCCCAGCTGATTGTAGTGCATGATAAATGGGATCGAGCCGTTCACTCTTGGTGCCAGTTGTATGGAGAAAGTTATGCAGGCCCTTGCAGGTTGGACAAGTTCTGAGTGGGGTGAGTGGTTATTTGAACTAACTGGGAAATACCAGAGTCACTGATTTCCTGTATCAGTGGCTGTGCACGCTTGAACAGTTTCCCTATCACCAATGAATCCTGTGGTCCAATACCCATGATTTAAAACTACGGGGCTTTTAAACAAATCTGAGCTGCCCCAATTTAAGAGGGTTATTTTGCGGGGAGAAGATCTAAATGCCTGCAGTTTTCAGGGGTCAGGCACAGTATTTCAAAACAGACACTTGTGCTTCAGAATGCAGGTTGACCTTTGACAGTTCTCATGACTAACTGGGACCCAGGGGGAACTAACTTGGACTTAACGTAGTCAGCTCTACTGGCTAACAATGATTGTTATGACAAAATGGATCTTGGCTCCCCTGGGGTTTATTCCTGGCTGTACACTACAGAAAGCATGCCAAGACATTACTTTAGATCATGATAGACTGTTCCTCTTGGATAGTCAAGGTTTCTGCTGTTTGGACGTAGCACCTCCTTTCCCGTCAGTTCTCCTTCAATGACAGTAAAGTTTTGTCTTTTTGTTTACTTCCTTTTCTGTTCAACTTGACTGGCCTTCAGATAATCAATTATTCTCTCTCCCACACAGACTCAAATGCTCCCCATCCAATGTATAAATCATTTTATTTAGTTGCATACCGAAGTACAGCATAGAAATGGTTGTAGAAAGGGATTCTAGACACCGTGCCGAGTGCAATGAGATGTTTTTGTACCTGGGGAAATTTTCATGAATTGTATCTTTGTCTTCTGTCTTGATCCTGTTTACATTAAGGCATAACAGCTATGCCGTGGTCCCCCCCCCCATCCTCAACTCCATAAGGAGTAACATTCTCTTTTGTGCCTCTTTCCAGTGTGCCCAAAGCTCTGGGCAAGTTGGCAGTGCCACAACACTGACAGGCGCCTCTGAGAGAGCAGTGCCTGTATCTGGGCAAGCTAGCTCTAATGCTGCCACTGAATCACAGTCCCTTGCCCTCCCTTATGCAGCACACATCACCAAATAGCACACTGCATGCGAGGCAATTATGAGGATAAAGGGTTGTAAAAAACACGCAGTCAGAGTCTCCTACGTGGCTGTCACCAAGAAGAGCTTGGGAAGCCCCGTCAGATCTGTTACCTCAACTGCTAGGGAAGTTTTACTTCGGCTGGACTTTTCAGTTATCTCATAACCAGCTTGAAGAGAGAGCAACAGAGTCCCCCAAGGTCCAGTCTGTTTCTAGCTATGGCTTGCCAATATGATGTTCATACGTGTAACGTGCCCAAGGATTTTGCATTTAGCAAGTTAAAAAAAACAGGGTAGTTCCAGAGGGCACGTACTAAATTTTAGCTCAGGGACTGCGAGGTAATGGAAACACAGGAGGTTTGGCGTTTGTTGTCGGAGGCCAAGATGTGGGAGGAACCGATGCAGCCAACAGAGGCAAGCGCTCCAAAAAGGTATGTGACAAGATGTAATCTCTCAAAAAATGTCACAAAAAGTATGAAACCACATTTCACGGTGATGAGGAATAAGAGGCAAGACCTCAAACTGGTTACAGTTAAGGGATGCTGTTACCAGGTCTATTTGTGCTTTAAAACTGTAAAGTGCTGACTGACATAGAGAGAAAGTCACCACTGGGTGGCAGACAGGACCACTTCATGTGGCCCGGAGTAGTACTGTTGGAAAGTAGAGTGAATTATTTGAAAATACTTTACATCTGCCAATGTTTCCAGTTTTGTGACTCATAGCTTGAATTCTGGAGAGTCAATTTTCAACTCCCAGACTGAAGCATTTTGGGCTTGACATCCCTTGGTTTTTTTGGCAGGCATCAGATACTAAATTTCATATGCTGTCAGACACCAAATGCCGTTGCACGTAATCTTATTAAATATCTGTTGGGTGCTAAATATTACATCTTGTCTGCTGTGAAATACAGTCTAAAATTTATTTGCAACTGTATGCAACTCTATGGCATGCCAACCATCCACTATTGTCAAATATGAAGTACCATTTTATGTCCGCTATCAAATATTGTCAAATACCAAATATTGTAATAAAATGTCACAGGTTGTCAAATACAATAGCAAAGACTTGTCAGATATCTGAATACTTAGAGAATGATCTGGAGAGCATCTGATATCAAAATTCACAGAGATTTCTGAGGAGCGTTTCGGGGAGTAGATTCCTTATAGCTCTACCCAAGACACATTTTTTGTGGGGTGGAGGCTGATCTCGCCCAGGCTGCAGAAGTATACTTCTGCAGAAGCAAGCACCCACTTGCCCAGCCTGTTTCTTTCTATGAGAGAACTGAACAGAGCCACAGGCAGGCTAGCAGTCTCTGCTTTTACAACAGTTTTGATGGCTGGATCTGTGGGTGGTGCTACTCTACAACCTGTTTTCCACCCGTGAAGGAGCCCTGCTCTGCAACCGCAAGCAGAATGGAAATTGGGACCGCAGAACGCTGCTTCTTTCCCATAAAGCCCCACCCTTCCCCCACCCCTCAGGCAAGCTCTCACTATATGGCAGTCCCTGTCAGCAAAGATGGCCTTTCTCCAGCTTTCTTTTTGTTCCTGCATATTGTCAGCCTAATTAATTACTTCCTGTTCTCTCCCAGCTGGCTAGTCATTCATGAATAAATAAATGATTAATTGCTAGCTTTGTTCCTTGGAGGTAAGAAGGTTAAACATTGATGTTTTATGCTGTGGCCAGTCAAAGATACTGTTCATAATGGGGAAGGGGAATGAACCACTTTTTTTTTTTAAATGGCTTTCACTGAGTACAAACAGCAATAATACGTTTAAGCCCTGCACCGCAATATAACAAGATCTAATATTTTACTGTTTGTTCATGAATGCACAGAGAGAACAGGAAGAGCACAGCAAGAGAATGAAGCAGAAAGGAGAAGGGAAGGGATTTTAAAGGGGCAGTAGCCCTGGGAAGCCTCAAGAATGCTTTGGCTGACCATAAGAGAGATCCTGGCCCTGCTGTTACATTTCAAGTTTTAAAAAGTCACCGCAAGTTAGGTCTGAATAAAGACAGAAGCGCAGTACAAAAGCTATCGGAGTGCTACCATTTGCCAGGGACGCTGCCTGGTTTCTCAGCTTAAAAACTAAATATTACGTGGCGACAGAAGCAGCTGCCCTTCCAGTCTGCTTTGTCATCGAAATCGAGGGTGATTCCAAACTGCTTCTGTAAGCAGACTGTACTTGGAACTAATCCTCTGTGAACAGACATGGGAGACTCTGGGAAAACCACAATTTACTGTGGTTAAGGCTCAGAGAACTCTGTGCTAAATAATGACATTACTTACCTTCAGGGGTTTTTTTCTGGGAAAAGAGGTGGAACTCTCAAGAGGGAAATGAGGAAGAAACACACGGGATTCTTTGAAATCATATTATTTTCAAGCACTATTGCCGAGTATTTTCAAGAGGTGCCAGAACTCCATTCCCCCACGTTCCCCCTGAAAAAAAGCCCTGCTTACCTTTTTAAAGATATATTTGCAACCATAAGGGAGATGAAAATGAAAGGTAAACAGAAGATTCTCAGCGCAGAATTCTGTATCCAATGTCATATAACAGAATACATAGGTGCCCTAACTGCATGGAACCTGGGCCATTTCCACAATACTCACCTTCATCCGGAACACTGTGGGACATTGTGAAAAAAACGTGGAAGATACAGTCTTCTCGCACGAGTTTTGTGTGACATCACGCAAAACTCGTGCGAGAAGATGCTATCTTCTGCGGTTTTTTTGTGACGTTCTGCAGTGTTCCGGATGAAGGTGAGTAGTATGGAAACAGCCTTGGTTCCATAAAAAAGATACATTTGATCAGTCCTTGCCATTACGGCAGGTCATTTAAATGTTCTCCAAACCACACAAAGGAGCTGTTTATGGTTAACAGTTCCCACAATGCTGGAGAATATAAGGGGGCCGGGGGAAGCAGGGGAGACATGCAACCATTTTTGCCTCTGAAGTGGAATTTAGCACGCAATCGACGTGAGTATCAACACATCTACACACAGCAGACACGGCATGGCCCTAACCCAATTTAGAAATAGGACTGATTCCAATACTCACTTCCAATAAAGGTGAGCTAAACATGTGTGAAAGATTCAGGATGTATTCAGATTTACCTAAACATCTGAATGTACTGGGCATGAACTCAGCTTGTTTGCTGCTGATCTTCCCCCTTCCCTCCTCCCGTAGGATGCAGAGCTGGACTGAAATTTCCAGATTTGGGAAAGCTATTGATGTCTAATACAGGCACTTCATCAAACTGCAGCCCGTTTTTTCTAATGAGCCATGATTCCAAACCGCAGAATCCTAGCTTGTGGGGGGAAACGTATTCCAATTAGATAAGACATCTGCATTTGGACATCTCAGCAAACTGGCACTTGATCATGCCATGATATTCTCAATCAGACCTCATGTGCTGGGGGTGGGTGGAGTGGGGGAAGCAGGGGAGACAGCAAACAAACAGTGTTTTTGCCTGATGCTGACAAACATCTGGTCAGTTGAAGCTTGTTAAAGCACTTGAATGCCACTTTAAAGATAGTTTTGAAGATGCAGAGTACTATTGGAGTATATCTGGACTGGATCCATCAGTCACTGGAAGTGGAGGAGGGGGTCATCCTTCCTCGCTATGTAGGAATGCTTTTTAAGTGCTGCACCCTCTATAAAATGTGATTTTCAACTTCCTCCTATGAATCTGCAGTTCTGTGTTCCTGTGGGTTAGTAAATAACTAACCTGGCGGATGTACTCTTTACATTTTTCAAGGTTCTCACCCTCTTCATTCCTTTGGGGAAAATACATAAGGAAGGATTTTGCTTTCCTGACAAATCGTTAAATGGTTACAATTTAACTTTGTAAATACGGTTGCTAATCTCGTTGGGGTCTGGCATTGTCCCAGAATTAACAACTGATCTTCAGACTACAGAAATCAATTCCCCTGAAGAAAATGACCGCTTCAGGTGGTGGACTCTATGGCATCCCCCCCACCCCCACCCCCACCCCCACCCCCAAATCTCCAGGAATTTTTAGCTCAGGGTTGGCAACCCTATTTTTAAGCCTCAAAACATCTGTAAGGTTTACCAGAGTGGAGAGGAGATGATGGAAAGGAATTTTATTATCTCAGTCTTGCACTGTGGAAGATGTAATGTAATTACCTTCCCTCCCCTTTGTAATTTCCTTTGGTTCGTGCATATCTGCATTTATTTCCCTTCTGATGGTGGAGAATTCCTTCAAGTCATAGCTGACTTATGGCCACTCCTGCTGGGGCTTTTCAAGGTAAGATACTGACAGAGGTGGTTTGCTATTGCCTGCCTCTGCATAGCAACCCTAGTCTTGTTTGGAGGCCTTTCATCCAATTACTAACTAAGGCTGACCCTTCTTCGTTTCCAAGATCTAACGAAATTGGGCGTGCTGGGCTATAGGGTGTCCTAATAAAAAAAATCTTTTTTTACATTTATATCCTGCATTTGGCCGTCATGGGAACTCAAGGCACTTTATATAGGGTTCCAAGTAAGTCTTCCATTCATATAATGACCAGACCTGGACTTCCTGGCTATAGTAAATGTCTTAGACTGTATCTCTTCCAACCATTGCCTAGGAATAATCAACAAGACAAGACTCACCTTTAATCCTGACCTGCAATTTTCAAACTCACAAAACAGATTTAGAGTCTCTCTACACAAGACACTTCAGCGTGTGTTCATCAAGTGTAGGGAGATGCAATGTTAGATAAGAAGCATAGTTTAAAAAGACCGCTTGTTAATTTCATCTTCACCTCCCAGAAGGCTCTGTCAATTTCCCCTCTCCAATCTAAAACTGTATGGGATCCCAACCAGAGGAGGAATGGAAATGGGCTGAAGCTGCCTTCCAGAGCCAGGCTTGGACTTGGAGAGATTCTAATGGGCTGAAGTTTCCCTTCTAGCATTTCACAGCCCCTTCAAACAGCTCCAGTGTATAGCAAAGCCTTTGCCCTGCCACTGGCTCTGTCTTTTTAAATTACCCTTCCCAGCTACCATTGCATCTCCTGACATGTGTTCTTCATGTGTCAGATGTCTCGTGTAGAGAGAGACTCTTAGATAAGCAGCTAATAGAAATAGTTTTCCTCTAGAGTGCACTAATGTTGGATATACACCGGCTGAGGACCCAATTTAAAAGAGATGCCAAGCATATGCAAAATAACACATGGCTACGTTCTTCTGTGTTGCCAGTGCCATGTTTCAATCAGGCCTGATGAACTGCAATTTTTTTTAGCCCCCATTCTCCCACCCCTCTCCATCACGAGGAAATATAGCTCAATTCTGATGAGTGACGGAGTGGTTGCACAGTCAAAGCTGGAATCATGCCCTTCTAAAGGATGCAGTGATTATGCAAAATTCTTATAAAAATTGGTTTGCTTTTTAAAAACTGTAGTTGGTTAATTGGGCTTCAGGAGGAAAGGTTTTGTTTTTTTTTTTTGTTCGTTTCTGTTGGTAAGGTAAAAAGCTTTCTCCCTTGCCCTCACCCAGTACGCTTCCTTTTGTAAAGGTTACTTTTATATGAAGCACGCCCTGCCCTTGGGATGTGTGCAACTTTCCCTAAGTGGATTGCTAGACCACAAATGGCCGCTCTTCCGTAAAACCAAAGTGCCATTTTTAAAAAAGTCTTTTCCCTCTTAAAACACATAAATACACAAGGAAGCATCTGGTGGCAGTGAGCATATGAAGCTGCTTGATATCATGTCTGACTATTGGTCCAGCCAGTCTAGTCCTGTGCACGCCATCTGGCAACACTGCTCCAAGGTTTCGAGCAAAGGGCTTTCCTAACCCGGCTGCTTTGGATCCTTTAATTGGGAGAAAGTCCCATTGATCTCAGTGGCACTTAGACCCAGATTAGATGCTACTTGCTCCAGATTAGATGCTCCTGACATCAGAACTAGGCAGGAAGAAAAGTGTTGAAACCAATGAGGAAAAGAGCAATTAAACATAAGGAGGCAGGATTTTGCTCTCCTCTCCAGCACACTCACCCACCCACTTTAGACAGTAAAGAGTAGACATATAAATACATGTTTTCCCCTGTCACCTCTAATTTGATTCCAAATAAGCAGGGCCACTAAGCAAACCTAGGCAATCTACTAGATGGTCTACTAGGCAAACCCCAGCAATTGCCCAGGGCATCAGAGCTGGGGGAGGGGGGTGCCAAATAAGATAGGCCACAGGCAGCACCAGGGGTCCAGGCTACAGCTAGAGAGGAACCCAAACCAGCAAGCCTTCTATGCATATCCACCATGCTTACTCAGAAGTCCAACTGTATTCAATGGATTTAGTTCCAGGTAAGCATGGCTAGGATTGCAGCACATGGCTGATGTTTCATTATGTTTGTGTATGTATGTTGGAGAGGGGGGGTCACCAAAGTCATAGATTGCCTAGTTTTAGGTAGGTTAACCATGTTGATCCGCAGTAGAACATCAGGATTTGAATCTAGTGGCATCTTAGCAGAGTCCAGTAGCACCTTTAAGACTAACCAGCTTTATTGTAGCATAAGCTTTCAAGACTCACAGTCCTCTTCGTCAGATGCATGTGATTCTCGAAAGCTTAAGCGACAATAAAGTTGGTTAGTCTTAAAGGTGCTACTGGACTCTTTGCTATTTTGCTACTGCAGACTAACACGGCTAACTCCTTTGGATCAGTGGCATCTTAGAGACCAAGATTTTTGAAAGCTTACACTCTGAAAATCTTGTTAGTTTCTAAGGAGCCTCTGAACTCAAATCCTATAGTTTGCCTAGGTGACCCAAGACACCTGGGGCCAGCTCTGCAAATAAGCATATGTGAGATCAGGCTCTACACTAAACATATCCAGTTCCTTCAACTGTTCCTCATAGAATTTATCTACGGGTATTTTACCTTTACCTTTTATCCTTCTAACTATCAGTCTTGTATATCTCCGTCAATGCCAAAATCCTTCTTCAAGAATGGCTGCTTCCACACAGGGATGCTTCCCCATTGTGAAGTCACTGCAGAATCATTTGCAGTGGCAACAGAACACGCACATGGAGAATTATCCATTTCCCCCTCCCTATCTCATCACACCCGCCATCAGTAGTAAGTATACCAAAAGCAAAAAAAACACCCCAAATTGGAAAAAAGCCCTGGTGTGAGCGTGTGCAGTTTGAAAGCCGAGTGGAGCAAAGCAGCCTGCATTCCTTGGATCTGTACTGACTGATTTAGATTAGGGTTTTACCAGTGATTAATTTGGAATCATTAGATATCATTATTAGGCTCAGGGCTTTTTCCCAGCTGGAACGCGGTGGAACGGAGTTCAGGCACCTCTTAAAAATGGTCACATGGCTGGTGGCCACACCCCCTGATCTCCAGACAGAGGGGAGTTTAGATTGTCCTCCGTGCCGTGCAGCACGGAGGGCAATCTAAACTCCCCACTGTCTGGAGATCAGGGGGAGAGGCCACTGGCCATGTGACCATTTTCACCAAGGGTGATTTAAACTTTTAAAAACTCCCCCCTTGTTCCAGCTGAACCAAAGTGACATCATTGTGCAGTCCTGAGTTCTACCTCCTCTTTTCCCAGAAAAAAAGCCCTGATTAGGCTGCAGTGCTTGGCTGATTAATCAGTTCAATTAATATAGTAATCCTTGAGAACGCTCTGTAGGAAAAAATAACGAAAAAATAGCCCTAATTAATTGGGCAGCATATGTAAACAAAGTAAGCATTTTAAATAAAGATTTTGAAAAACTGCCAGTGGTAGGTGCCATCTTAGCAGAGGTATTGCCTCTTCTCTGGCACACTTGCCGTTTCTAGGATGGTGGCTCCCAAGATATGTGTGTGCATCCCAGGGCTTTTTTTCTGGGAAAAGAGGTGGCGGAACTCAGTGGGTTGCCCTGGGAGAAAATGGTCACATGGCTGGTGGCCCCGCCCCCTGATCTCCAGATAGAGGGGAGTTGAGATTGCCCTCTGCGCCGCTGAGCGGTGCAGAGGTCAATCTAAACTCCCCTCTGTCTGGAGATCAGGGGGCGGGGCCACCAGCCATGTGACCATTTTCAAGAGGTTCCGGAACTCCGTTCCACCATGTTCCCCCTGAAAAAAAGCCCTGCTGCTGTTACCAGAACTGCTCTTTATTATAATGGGGAATTAGCTATAGCAGTCTGTAACTTAAAATTAAGCGCGGATCATAACCTATGTATACGGAGGTCCCGATCCCAGACACTCTAGTGAAAAAGAGGCAGACAACAAATAAGTTCCAAACACGTGTATTTAGTGTGGCGTAAGCCTAAACTTGCACAAGCATACAAGAAACACACAAGATCTAGGAAATACAGAGTATGAAATACAGAGACGTTCGCATTAGCTGGTTCCCAACGATGATAGGGGGAATACTCACTTATCCTGGAGCGAAGCAGAGACACAGCAGCGAGGGTGGCCCAATGCCAGCACTGGGACCACAGACGGACAGCAAGGAGGTCTGGATAGGGAATGGCCTGAGCACCGAGTGGTCTGGGAGACCAGCTTAAATACCCCAAAACGTACCCTGGGGCTGGTGCTGTACTTGGTGGTTCCCACAGATTAAAACAAAGGTTCTAATGGGTTACTGAATGGCTTGGATGGGCCACTTTAGTAATCAGATTGTGATAAGTGACACCTCAGGAAGAGGGGACAAAAGAGGGAGGGGGAAATCCAAGTGGGCTGAAAGGATGTTCCAGCGGACAGGGCTTGTCCTGATGTCATCAGCTCTGGAATGCGGAGGTTTCTTTGAGATGCATTCTCTAAGTGCTTGGGATGGTCGGCACTTAGTTCTTCTCCGGGGCGGCTCCTAAGATATGCAGAGCGGGGCGAGGTGCTCTCGCTGCGGACGTGGTGTGCCCGCTTCGCCGAAATGGCTTCTCAAGGCAGTCTTCCTCTCAGGGTCTTCTGGCTGCCTGAGAACATGGATGCCGGCTGGGCATAGCTGGGGCTGGATAGCAGGCTGCCCGGTAGCGAGGGCAAGCTCGGCGGCCAGCTCGCGGGAGGCTCCAGGCGGGAACTGACCAGGGAGCGCCTAGCCAGGCTCGCTGGAGGTTTCCCCGGCAGGCGCCCGGCTGCTAGCAGCGGCTTGGGCCCATATGAGGCAGGCTTCCATGGAGGCAGGGGGAACAACACTTTAAAACACAGTCCAAGGCAGGGAACAGGCACGGTCCGTGGCAGATGGCAATGTAGGCACGGGGCACACTTGTAACACAGTCCAAAGCACACACTGGGAAGTCCAGATATAGGTCTGGGCAGGGCTGCCCAGGAAAAGAGTCCTTTGTGCAGTTATCCAAACATGGAGTCAGTAAACTACACAGCCTATTACAGCAGCAGGGTAATTGACACGCAGGCAGGAAACTGACACGTGTATCAGAGCACACACGTGCAAAGCAATCTTTGTGTAGCAGCAGTGAAACAGTAATGCAGGAAACTTTAACACAGTTCATAGCAGGCTTTAAAGCAGGGGAGGGGGCCTACTTGGCAACAATCCCCCCCCTCGGAGACCCCGTGACGTCAGGCACGCGGGTCTCCGAACTTGACTTCAAGGCGAGGTGGTCGGCAATGTCCGGTGGTCGAGCTTCGAGCGGAAAAGGAGTGGGAAGGGAAGGGAGAGGAGGCGTCACTCAAAAATTTAGTTTGGAGAACCACCTAACCGAATAAGTGCAATTTAGATCAGCCAATGGGCTGCAGATCTCTGGGTTCACACCAGGGGGTGTGCTAAGTGCTACAGTCAACATAGACAGCAATTCATAGGCAGCAATGAGCAATTCATGCATATAAATAGCAATAATTCATATTTGTGTACATTGATCAATTCATGGATGGGGGTAATTCATACGTGATTCATGGTGGATTAAAAGCACTAGAAACCAGGAGCAATTCATATACATGGATTAATTCATAGGCATAGGATTAAAAGCAAAGGCAATTCATGGATACAATTCATGAATGTAAGAATAAAAGCAGGCTACTTCATAGGAAGTTAAAACAAAGCTCATAGGTGAGGGAATAATTCATATAAGAAAGTGCAAGTCAGGTAGAACAATTCATGGGTGATTAAAACCATAACTACATATATATATAGGATTAAAACAATAATTCAGGAAGTTAAAACCAATTTCATAGAAAAGCAAGTGCGTGGAAATAATTCATGAGGGTAAGCGGCGGAAGGGCTCATAGGGGCAGAAAAATAGACTTCGCAATTAAAAAGGCTAACTCATGCGGCCAGATTAAAACCAAATTCATACAGTCTAAAACCAATGTTTACATACCCAATAAAAGAGACAGCACAGGAGGGGTCTCAGTTAAAACCAAATTCATAAAATGATAAATAGGCTAGAATTACCTCGGCGGAGGGAGTCAGGTGAAAAAGGCAATTCAAAAGGTTAAAATCAAATTCATAGGGATAAAGTTAATAGGGGGTGATAAAAGGGTCCCAGTTCATGGGAAGATCATGGGCGCACTTGCAGTAAATAGAGGGAGGGACTAGTTCGGGGCTAAATTCATGGGGGTAAAATTCATAAAAGTAATGGCAAGAAATTCATAAAACAGTAGAGCAACAAAGATCACAGACGGCTCAGTCCGCAGTACAGCTGCTGGACTGGGTTGCATATTTACAAGAACAAGCAAGCTTAGTCCATGTGCTCCAAAACACACTTCCACCCCCCCTTGCTGTCTGCGTCAATCCGCAGGGCAGGGTCAGCAGGCGGCGAGAAGGGCTTCAGACACACAGTTCTAGTCCTCATGGAGGTAGGGCCGCTGGCAGTCGTTCGTAGGCGGGCCGTGGGCTGGGAGGCAGAGAAACATGTCCCCCCCTAGTCCACAAGAGGGCCTCGGAGCAGTGTCCGGCAGCAAAGCGTCCATGGGGCTGGCTCAGGATCCGTACACATAAAGGCACAAGCATAGTTCATAATCATACAAGCAATGAAATAAACAAGGGCTAAAAACGGGGCGCCAAGAACAACCATTAAGGCAAGAGGAGGTCGGGGTTGTAGTGATCCAAGCGGTAAGACAGCTGGAGTTGCTGGAGCTGTCGGCGGCTCCAACAGCCCAAATAAAGCAGTGAGGCGCATAACAAAACTTGGAAGGCCAAAATAATGATGATTGGGTGCAAAGCCAAATTGTAAATTCCAGTGGCAGTGGGGCTCCAGCCAAAGAGGGTCTCCCACCACGAGTGCTCACCGGTGGTCTTAATCCGCTGGACAAGATCCAAAATCTCCTTTCCATTGTGGGACACAACCAAAGCAGTGGTATCCCCGTCCCTCTGGATGCTCTGGAGGGTGCGGTGGAGCTGCGGGTGGGTCAGGAGCTCATGGATTAGCTCCAGACCAATACCAAGGGAGACTGGCTTCACATATCGATAGATGGAGGGTGCCACTAGGATCTCTTCTTGGGTCCAGACCGGTACCGTGTAGGTGAAGTCGCAGGCTGCTACCGACGATAGGTTGCAGAAGCAGCGGTTGACTCCCGGGATCACGGGCTTGAGCTGGAACGAGTTCAGGATCACAAAGTCGCAGGCCGTTCGCACGCAGGCACATCCTTTTCCAATGTAGACCACAGCGGAGCTGTTCTCCCGGGCGACCTCGAAAGAGCACTCGTTGAGGGCGTCGACTTGCGGGGCTACACAGGGGTGATGCGGTGCAAAGGCTTGGTCCTGGCAAATGAAGCCGGTCTGGTCTCGATGCTGGCACCCTTGGAGGCTGACGAGCTGCCATCCGGTCGGGGTGAAGCGGGCCCAATGGTCAGGGTGGCGGGCGTAGAGGACTTCGGTGTCGCTGACTTGGAGTCCCAGAGGCACGACTGGATATACGTGGAATGACTCGTGTGCACTGGCCGTTAATAAAAATAATTTAAGCTCCTGGGTGGTCGGTGAGAATGAGGAATTTACAAGAGACCACCAGGATTCAAGCTCCAGTTCTATGGGTGACAATTTGGGCATAATCAATCTTTTAATTTCCAGGGGCAAATGCCCGTCCGTGGCTTGCCGAATTAGCCCCATGGCCACAGCCTGGTTTAATTGTTGGGCTTGCATACATGCCATGGCTATTGACACGTTGCGTTCAAAAGACTGCGTTCCCTTGAGCAGCAGAGAAAAATCTCTTTCAATTTGACTCTCCCAGTTAACTAAAATGGAGCTGATCTCGTGTTGCCCATTCGAAATGGAATTTAGGGACTGCACCACCGGTTTACCTAAGTCGGAGATGCTAGTCGTGACATGGGCAAACTTATTAGCGAGAGTCTCAATGTTGACCGAATCCATGATTGCTAAGCCTCCGGCTGCAGGAGCAGTCCAGTCGGCAATGCTTCGTCTGGCACGCGAGAGAGAGGGAGAGGGATCGATCCACAGTTGTAGCCATGCATTCCAACCCTTGCTACCGGCCTCCAGATAGGGAGCGCACTGCGGCAGCCTCTGGGTTACATTTAGCTCAGCCAAGTCTATGCGGATCTCTTTTAAAGACATTTGCGGGCGGACTAGAACTCTCTCTCGAATGTCAGTCTTCAAAACATGGGAGCCCACTATATGCGTGCCGCCTTGGCTTAATTGTTCATTGCTAGCAATCAAAGGGTCAATTTGGACGGTGTGGGTCTCCTGGGTCCGGATCAGCAGGGAATAATTGCCTAGTTCATGAGTCAAATTTACAAAGAGCAGCCCAAGCCGGTGAAATTTCTCTACTAGGGGCTTGGTTTGGCATTCGGGCGTCTGTTGAACCAGTATCCAATCGGGTGGGCCGTGTTTGGCTAGGTCTTCCTCCTTTACAATCCAGGTCAGGTTCTCCCAGCGTTCTATAGCAAAGGAGAGAACTGCGCCTGAAGGGGGCGTGATAGTGACAGATGCAGACTCAGTGGTAGTGGTGCCTAGTAGGATGGTCATTCTAAAGGGGTCTCCTGCCTTCCATACTGCGGCCGACACTAAAATAACTTCACAGTATGGTCCGAAAGCCTCAGTGACAAATGGCGAGGTTTCGAAGTTGGCAGGGGTGGTATATTTGTCTACCACTGGGACTGCGGTGGGGGCTGGCCTGATGCGGGGGAGAAACATACATGGGATCGGAGCCAGTGGTGACACTGTGTCAGTAGTTGAATAGCATACTAATTCTTGGGACATGGTTTTTACTCCCACACATAAAATAACAAGCTCTGGGGGTCGGATCCACTGCTCTTCGCAACTGCGGAAGTTTGTGCGATCCGTGGGGGTGGTCATATTGCTCTGCTGTACAACCTTGCAGACCATCATTTCATTTCCTGCTAGTGTGTTAATACATCTCCAGTGGGGGTAGGGCATTAATTTGGACGGGCGTCCCTCTGTTAGGGTGCCTGCCAGCACGAGCAAACACAGAGTAGCCAGGTGCCTCATCTCCTGGCCTTCCTTTCCTTTCTGTGATGAAAATATCCTGGGGAGACCTGTGGGTATAAGTACAGGTTCCCTGAGTTTATTGCAGCAAAATGAATGAAGTGAAGCGGGGGAAAAAGGGAGGGTGTTTTTCTGCCAGCACTGTCTATTAGGCGGGGTTCGAATGAGAAGTCCCAGGGGCACTAAGCGAGCCTTCCAGCTTGTTGTTCTGGGGAACTCCTATGTGGAGGCTTCTTCCTAGAGCATGTATATTTCAGAGGGGAACGTCTTTACGTTGAGCGAGGGTCGGCTGTGCGTTAGGCGGGATTATGCAAACTCACCCCAGGGGTCCCTGGGTGCCTAGGCTATGTGGCCTTCAGGTGCCCCTTGCTTGGCGGCGGGCTGCTTTTATCTTGCGGGCTGAGGGCTATCGGTCCGGCTCGGCCTGGCCTTGCCGTTTTAAAAGGAAAAAAACTAGAGAGCAGTTTCCATTAACTATAAGGGTTGCTGCAGACGGGGGCCCTTGCTTTAATTTTCAAAAATAGGCCTTCGTCAAATATTTGCAGGACAACCAATTTTTGGAGGGACTCCCTCGGGAGGCCCCATTTTCTGGTTAAAAAAAAAAAAAGGTACACCGGGCAAAAAGAAAAATATACTGAGCAAAAGAAAAATGCACTGAGCAAAAAGAAAAACACACGGAGCAAGAAGCACACGGGTATGGGGTGCTTTTAGGTTGCCCTTACTTGGGGTGCCTGGCAGGGCTTCATTATATCTTCAATATGTCTCCCCCCCTTCTTTTCCCTTATACGGTACGGGCAAGGGAAAAGATTACATGGGGCGGGCGGCTGCTGGCGGAAAGGGCCGAAGTGGAGCCGAAGGTGCTCGGCAGCGTTTATCAAAAAGCGGCGGAGGCGGCCGAGATCTGCCGGCGCCACTGGGTCTGGGTTGTTCGGGGGTCATCTTGGCGCGGGGGATCCTGGCTATGTAAATGAGGTACGCTGCCCCTTGTGCATGGCGAACGCACCCCAATAACATATTCCAGAGGGCACATATTTACAGAATACTGGCAGGTCTTTTACTTTTGCACTAAAGCATACTAAGTGGTGGCGCCGTATAGCAACTCACCATGACGAATATGAGCATTGGTAAAAGAGGGATGTTGGGCTATCTGGGGGTCCTTTTCCAGGGGAGGCACGGCCCTCAAAGCCAAAGCCGACCATCATGCGAAAGCGTGGGTCTGGCAGGTGAGACCCCGAATCTACGTAGATGCGGGATCTTCACCAGCACGGCGGGTGAAATGTTTTCAAACAAAGAAATCACCTTTATTGGTGGTTTCAACGTTGGAAGACTGCATTCACTTTTGGGCTAAAGCCTTTCCAAACACTTTCACACACAGCAAATCTCTTTTGCCTGTGCAATTTTTTTCCGAACATGCGGCTTACAATCCAATTAAGAATCACTCTCGGTGGTGGTCCTATTTGGCTTTGATTGCCGTGTTTCCCCCTAGGGTCCCAACTGTGGGGCCCGCCTAATAAAGTTAAAGAATAGAACTGGAAAAACTTTTGACATTCACACCTACATCTACATATTCTGCTGTTTCTTTTATACTAAGGCTACAAAGGTCTGGTCTAAGGGGACACAGGGTATCTCTGGCCCAGGGTGAAGGGATATCTGGCGAATCACTGGGCAGAGGGGGGCTGGGCTGGTGGCGGCTCCCCCAGGGTCATACACTGGTGGGGCAGTCTGGAGCGGCTTCCCTTTCCATTCCTTTAATTGAGAGGCATGGAAGTATTTTAGCCAAGTGCCTCCTGTCTTCCTCTGGATGGCTACCTGATAGACGGCTGGAGAGACTCTTTTCGTGATTGGGACGGGGCCTTGCCATTTGGCGGCTAGTGAATGTGCCTTCTGTGAGAACTTTCTATATAAAACGAGCTGTCCTTCCTCCCACTGCCTGGGGTTCCTGACCCATCCTAGTTTGCGGTCCATATCCTTCTGGGCTGTGCCTAGCTTCTGGGTCACTTGCATGTGGACGGCGTGTATGGATGAGATGAGGTCCTGAACCCAGGCGTCATTAATAACTACGGGTTGCATATCAGAAGGGAGCTGCGTGTCTAGCCAGAAGACTTCTGGGAGCTGCATTTTCTGTCCTGTCATGACCATATGGGGCGTGAGCCCGTGAACTGCGGTGATGCCTCTGATGGCCATTAGAATTATGGGGAGTTTTTCATCCCAGTCTCTCCCGGAGGAGCGAACCATCTTGCGGAGAGCCTCCTTGAGGGTCCGGTTGGTTCTTTCTATGGCGCCGGAAGCCTGGGGATGGCCGGCTATGTGAAAGCGTTGTTGGATGCCTAACGCCTTGCAAAGTTCCTGGGTTACTTCTCCGATAAAATGTGAGCCCAAATCGGAATCCATGACTTGTACAGTGCCCCATCTCGAAAACACATTATTGAACAGTAGTTTGGCCGTGGTGGCTGCAGTGTTATGCTTACACGGGAATGCCTCGACCCATTTGCTAAAGGGATCTATGACAGTGAGAAAGTAGCGATTGCCGCGGGGAGTGGGGGGAAGGGGACCGATAAAGTCAATCTGTATACGAGCCCAGGGTCCATCAATTCTCTGATGCTGGAGGGGAGCTCTAGGTCCAGTTGGGTCTGCATTGACCATAGCACAAGACAGACAGTTGTCCACCCATTGTGCTACTTCGGTACACATGCTAGGCCACCAACCAACCTCTTTGACCCTCTCCAGAGTCAGATCCTTGCCTCGGTGTCCCTGCTCGTGGACAAACTGAATCAGGTCGGCCCTGACTTCCAGTGGCACTACCCAGTGGCGTTCACCGGCTGCATCTACTGCCCAAACTATGCCTTCTTCTTCTCGGATCAGTAGTCTTCCTGTCTGATCTCTTCCTGTGGCTAGGAGGTCAGCTACTTCTGGGTCAGATATCTGCAGTTGGGCTAGGTCTAGTGTTCCTGCGATTCCCTGAGCTTGGCTGCGGGCTTGTGCCCGGGTGGTGACAGGGTGGAGGGGAGAATCGGTGGCTGGTTCCGGTAAGGGAGCATTTTCAGTGGCGGCTGCCTTGGCTGCAAGGTCTGCCTGGTCATTCCAATAAGCGGTCTCTGAGTTTGTCTTTTGATGTCCTTTAACATGGGTAACCTGTGTTGGGCCTGTGCGGGACTGAAGGAGCGCGGCTACTTGCTGCCATAGCTGTAGGTGGGCTACGGGTTTCCCATCACTAGCTCTCCACCCCTGATTCTGCCACACCGGGAGCCAGACTGTGGCGGCTTTGGCCGTCCAATCCGAGTCTGTGTAAATGGCAAGTGGGCTTTCTGGGGGCTCAAACTCAAGCACTGCCAGAAGCGCTTGCACCTCAGCCGCTTGGCTGGAATGGGGGCAGGCTGGACCTTTGAGGGTATGGGCGTCGCCCACTCGCACAGCGCCGTAGCCTATCCGAGGGGAGCCTCCAACGTGAAAGGAGGAGCCGTCGCAGAACCAGCATGTGAAGCCGTTCAGTCGGGCTTCCTCTAGCGGGACTCCCCAAGTGACTGGCCAAACAACTTGCGGTGGCGGGTCCAGGGGGCACTCATGCTCAGTCCCGGTTACTAACAGGCCATAGGGGGCTGGTGGCTCAGTGGTTTCCTTTTTGAACTCTACTCCGCGGTTGACCAGGGCCAGGGTCCACTGTGCTATGCGGGCGTTAGATACCTGCCCGTCCTGTATTTTTCCAGATAGGATGTACTTGAGGGGCGTGTGGGTGGTTTGGACTATTGTGCGTGAGCCTCCTATGATAAATTCCCAATGGGTCAGACTCCAGACTAGGCAAGTCTTTTCGCATGGGCTGAACTTGGTTTCTACTGAAGTTAGATTGCGAGAGGCGTAGGCTACTACTCTAGCGGCTCCCGCTTGTTGCTGGGTGAGCGTGGCTCCTATGCTCTTGTCTGACACGGCTAGCTGAATAAAGAATGGCTGGGTAACATCTGGATGGGCTAGGGCCGGGGCTGCGGCCAGGCTGCGCTTCAGTTCGGCTAAGGCTGTCTGTTGATCCGGTCCCCACTCCCAGGGAGTGTTCTTCTTGAGGAGAGCATAAAGGGGGCGAGCCTTGTCTGCAAAGGACTCGATGAAGTCTCGGGAAAAGTTAAAAGTTCCTAGAAGGGCTCTGAGGGAGGGGACATCGGTGGGTGCAGGCAGCTTGGAAATGACCTCCATTCGCTGGGCATCCGGGGTGCGACCCTCGGGTCCCAGGGTCAGACCCAGGTACTTGACGCTGGTCTGAACCAATTGGGCCTTTTCCCTGCTTGCCTTGAACCCAGTCTCGCGGAGGAGTTCCAGGACTTCCCTGGTGATCTGGTGGGCTAATTCTTCCGTGGGGGCGTGGACTAAAATATCATCCACGTAGCTCAGTACGTGGGGCCTCGAGGAGGGTTGGAGGCGTTCCCACATCTGAACCACATGGGCATGACAAATACTGGGGCTGGAGTGGAATCCCTGGGGTGTCCGCTTGAATGCGTATTGCTGGCCGCGGAAAGTGAACGCGAACTTGTACCAGCAAGACTCATGCAACCGGATGGAGTGGAAAGCGTTGGCCAGGTCTATGACCGAGTAGAACCGGGACCCAGCGGCGATGGCCGTCAGGATCTCGTTGTACTTGGCCACAACCGGGGCAACTGGAGGGGTGGTGGCATTCAGGGCACGGAAGTCGACCGTCACTCTCCAGGTCACTCCATCTGCTTTCAGAACTGGCCACAATGGGACGTTGCAGATGGACTGCATCGGGAGTATGACGTCCCACTCAAGGAGTCCTTCTATGGTCTTGGCTATCCCTGCCTCGGCTTCGGCTGGGTACTTGTACTGTCTTTGGGGAGGGGGGTCCTTTCCTTCAATCAGGACGCAGGCGTCCTTCACTATCCCACACTCGGCCTTGTCTGTCACCCAAACTTCGGGAAAGTCCTGAACCCAGGGGTCTCCTGTGATGGGGGCGAGAGGAAGGGGGGCCTTAAGGGCTGCACATCGATGGACTGCATTGACAAAGTCTGGGCCTCCCGGGATGCGCCACAGGAGCCCGTTCACTAAGTCAATGGTCAGTCCCTCGGCTCGGAAGAACGGCATACCCAAAAGTCCATCATCTTCTCCCCGGTTTGCGCATGCCGAAATCCGGGTGGCCAGGCTCCCAACGGAGAGGGGGATATCCTGCCAGACCGGGGATTCTTGCATGCCGCCTCCGAAACCGGCGAGCTGCATGGTAGTAGAGGTTTGAGTTCCCTTTGTAACTAAGGTGGGCCGGAGTATATTAAGTGAAGCTCCGGTATCTATGAGGAGGGTGGCAGGCTTCTTCTTTTCCCCGGGAGTCCCGATCCCTGCCTTCACTGTCAGTCTCCCCCATGTGTCCGGCTTTAGTTTGGCAACTATGCCCACGGAGGGAGACTGGGACTCGGGGCAACCCTATTCTGATCCTGCGCCCTGGTCTGTGAAAGTGGCACTTTCTCTAAAGGGGTTGTTGGGGCTCGGGCGTTCCCGGACCGCAGCTATCGGGGGACTCGCGAAGGGAGGGTCTGGCGGTAAAGGGGGCGCCGACGGGGGTACTGGGGGCTGTTGCTGGTCTTCCCACTCCATGATCGCCTTCATTAGAACGGACGTGGGCTTTCCATCGAATAGCTCCATGTTTGCTCCAATGTTCTTGAGGCGCATCCAAAGTTCCCAACGGAGGGGGTCCCTGGACTGGGGCGTGCTGCCGCGGTCCCGGTAGCCCTCGTGGTCGCCCTGTGATGCTCCCCAAGCGTTAGACTGATCTGGAGGTGGGTAGACCTGATGGTTGTACGGGTGCGATGCTCGGGAATGGGAAGGGGCTAGGGGCGCATCTTGCGGTCGGGGCTCGTGGGGTCCCTGCTGGGAGGAGGAGCCGTAACTCGGGGTGGGTGCAAAGGAAACTCCCGGGCGGTAGTCCCTTGGCCCTCTTCCCCGGTTAAAACTGCTGCTCCTTCCCCTCAGGATTCCTCCCCTTGTCTCCGAGTACAAGTTGCGTCCCTGCGGTCGGTACTGAGAGTGGGGGCCATGGTTGGCATAAGTGACTGCACTTATCGGCTCGCTCTCCTTCCTATGAGAGGCCGGGAACTTCACATGACGGATGGCTCCGGTCTCTCGCAACAGGCCAGCAATGCTCTTGATGCGGGATTCCAGCTCTCCCCATGTAATGCTCCCGGGTTCGACTCCTGCCAGGGCCAGGCGAGTGGTGCTGTTGAGACCGTCTATAACAGCTCTCCTAAACTCTAAGTCATCGAAGTCAGGCATGTCGCTCAAGTCTAAGTCTACCTCGTCTGCTAGTTCGGCTAGGAGCTGCTTTCTGGCTAAATATGCCTCTGGGTCCTCTCCGGGTTTTTGAGATTCTGCTATGTATAAGGACTTCAAGCTCTTGGTAGGCCAGAGGAAGGTGCACAACTCCTTCATGGCACCATACTGACTGCGAGTGGCTAGTCTCCGGTTAGAAATATATGCGTTGAGAGAGGTGACTATTTCGGGGCTGGCACAATGGCGGGCCAGCTGAGCTACATCGGAGCCACTGGCAGAGGGCTGGGACATGGTCACGTGTGTGAACCATTGTATAGCTGAGTCCCGGTTCAGGGGTCCCATGCGGTCCGCTATGGCTTGGAGCTCATCGGGCCTCCAATTGCGGGTCTCCTTAACTATTCGGTCTGTCTTCCTGCCATCTTCGTCTGTGGAAACGATCTCCTTGGTAGCTATTGGGCAGAGGGGCTGCGGGGCTTCCTCGGGCTGGGACGAAGGGGGTGACCAGCTGTCGGTACTACCTTCGGGGAGGGCCAAGAGGGCTGCGGGATGCACTGCGGAGATTACGGCTTGCTGCATCCCCAGGTGCTGCTTTAGGGCCTCTAGCTCCCTCTTACAAGCGGAGTGATCAGCGGAGGTTACCTTGGAGTGGTTATGCTCTGCCATGAACTGGGCGGCATGGGTTAGCTTAGCGATTCTTTCCTGTCCCTCAATTATGGCGTGCTCAGCCATGTCGGCACGAGCGGTGGCCGCTTCAGCCTTGTGCTGAGCGTCCTGGAGGGCAGTGGTTAGTCCTTGTTTTTCTAATATGAAATTGACACGTTCAGCACGCCACTCAACTGTCTTCTCCTCATGGTCTCTTTCCTGTTCGGCTAGTTTGGCCCTGAGACTCTGGATTTCTAGATGCAGGGCGTCCTGTTCTCGCTTTGCTTTTTCCTCTAGCTCCTTCCTCTCCTTGTCCTGGGCTATTCTAAGCTTCTCTAGCTCCTGCTCACTATCTTCTTGTGCTACCTGCAATTTATTAATTAGGGACACGCTGTCCTGTAGGGCAGTGAAAAGTGCCCAAGCTCCGTATCTATCTTTCTTACTTGACTTGGGTTTCTCCTTCTCGCAAAAGTCCTGGAAGGCGCTTCTAACTATCTGGAGCGGGTCGGGTCCCTTGAAGGAACCGGCTTCCCAAGGGCAATCTCCCTTCTTAACTAGCCACTTCTCCAGACGGGGCACGGTGGGGTTTGCCCGGTACATTTTACTTTCGTTTAAGGCTGATCACGGGGGAGGTTAAAGAGTGGGTCAGCGACACCACGGATGGGGCGGTTTGAGCTCCCTATAAGTTTTCCCGTCTAGGGGCCGTTCAGAGGTTATTTCCCTTCGGGTCCTCGGGGATTCTTACACTGGATTCTTAGGGGTTTTTAACAACTTCTTCCTCTCTATGTTCCTTTGGGAGGTTTATCCTTCCCTCCGGTTCTCAAGGATTTTTAAACTGGGTACTACACAGGGGTTTTTACCAGGGGTGATTTCAAAGGTCCTACTTTTAGGTTTACCAGGGTATTTTTAAGGGTCCTATACTCGGTTCTTCTCCACCGGGGGAGAAGGAAAAATTCTTATTCCCGTTTCAAGCTTGCCTACAAGCCACGGGACCAGGAAAAGTTTACTGGCTCAGAAGGTGCTCTCAAGCTCTCTAAGCCCAAGAACAAAAACACTCAGTGCTCCCAAGCCTCTGCTCAGAAGCCAAAGCTCAGGGGTCTCCCAAGCCTATACTCGGAAAACCAAAAGTGTCCCCAAGCCTCTGCTCAGAAACTGCAACTAAGGGGTCTCCCAAGCCTCTGCTCAGGCAACCAGAAATGCTCCCAAGCCTCTGCTTAGAAGCTACAAATGCTCTCAAGCTCTCTAAGCCCAAGAACTAAACTCAAAGTGTCCCCAGGCCTCGTGCTCAGAGACAAACGGTTAAACTGTCTCCAAGCCTCGACCAAAAGACTAAGACGCTCAAGGATTGCCTCTGCAAGTCCCCAAGCAAAAGTGCCCAGGAGTAAAACTACGGTACTCCCAAGCGGAAAAAGCGCTCAAGAGTTCAAACAACTCCCAAGCAGGGTGCGCCCACGAGTCTGACTTAAAACTCGCAAGCGGAAAGGCGCCCAAGAGTCTAACTTAAAACTCTTAAGCACGGTGCGGCCGGCTGCCGCGGGGCTTCAGGAACCTGGCTTCAGATTCCCAAAGCTAAACTGACTGAACAACCGGACTATCGATCCCTTCACGTTTCCTCCGGAGCGGGGATTGAAGCCTAAGTGCTGGCAGGAACGGGGTTTGGACGGACTTAGGAGAGATGGGGGAGGGCGGAAGAGAATTTTATATGTGCTGCTTCAGGATGTATATATATAGAGCCTACTTCTGGGATCCCACCCACATAGACGCGTTTAGGCGGCCCGGAAGGTGGCCAGGAACTTCACCAGTTCAGAGGTCCTCACCCACAGTACACCGGTTATAACGGCTGGAGGGCCTCGCGGTGCACCACAAAAGGCAAGTAGTCCAAAGCTGGCTGAAGGAGGAAATGGGGAAAAGCCAACCCACAAGATAGAAATGCTCGCTAGAGCCACACACACTCACACTTTTAATTCCCTGAGCTAAATTGCGCTCTTTACACTGAGGTCTGGAAAATTTTCCTCTAAGTCAGTTCGCTGAAGACACGCGTGTCGACTCACGTGGATTCACACAAACCGGGTTATGCCCGCATATTCTCCACCAGTAAACTGTTACCAGAACTGCTCTTTATTATAATGGGGAATTAGCTATAGCAGTCTGTAACTTAAAATTAAGCGCGGATCATAACCTATGTATATGGAGGTCCCGATCCCAGACACTCTAGTGAAAAAGAGGCAGACAACAAATAAGTTCCAAACACGTGTATTTAGTGTGGCGTAAGCCTAAACTTGCACAAGCATACAAGAAACACACAAGATCTAGGAAATACAGAGTATGAAATACAGAGACGTTCGCATTAGCTGGTTCCCAACGATGATAGGGGGAATACTCACTTATCCTGGAGCGAAGCAGAGACACAGCAGCGAGGGTGGCCCAATGCCAGCACTGGGACCACAGACGGACAGCAAGGAGGTCTGGATAGGGAATGGCCTGAGCACCGAGTGGTCTGGGAGACCAGCTTAAATACCCCAAAACGTACCCTGGGGCTGGTGCTGTACTTGGTGGTTCCCACAGATTAAAACAAAGGTTCTAATGGGTTACTGAATGGCTTGGATGGGCCACTTTAGTAATCAGATTGTGATAAGTGACACCTCAGGAAGAGGGGACAAAAGAGGGAGGGGGAAATCCAAGTGGGCTGAATGGATGTTCCAGCGGACAGGGCTTGTCCTGATGTCATCAGCTCTGGAATGCGGAGGTTTCTTTGAGATGCATTCTCTAAGTGCTTGGGATGGTCGGCACTTAGTTCTTCTCCGGGGCGGCTCCTAAGATATGCAGAGCGGGGCGAGGTGCTCTCGCTGCGGACGTGGTGTGCCCGCTTCGCCGAAATGGCTTCTCAAGGCAGTCTTCCTCTCAGGGTCTTCTGGCTGCCTGAGAACATGGATGCCGGCTGGGCATAGCTGGGGCTGGATAGCAGGCTGCCCGGTAGCGAGGGCAAGCTCGGCGGCCGGCTCGCGGGAGGCTCCAGGCGGGAACTGACCAGGGAGCGCCTAGCCAGGCTCGCTGGAGGTTTCCCCGGCAGGCGCCCGGCTGCTAGCAGCGGCTTGGGCCCATATGAGGCAGGCTTCCATGGAGGCAGGGGGAACAACACTTTAAAACACAGTCCAAGGCAGGGAACAGGCACGGTCCGTGGCAGATGGCAATGTAGGCACGGGGCACACTTGTAACACAGTCCAAAGCACACACTGGGAAGTCCAGATATAGGTCTGGGCAGGGCTGCCCAGGAAAAGAGTCCTTTGTGCAGTTATCCAAACATGGAGTCAGTAAACTACACAGCCTATTACAGCAGCAGGGTAATTGACACGCAGGCAGGAAACTGACACGTGTATCAGAGCACACACGTGCAAAGCAATCTTTGTGTAGCAGCAGTGAAACAGTAATGCAGGAAACTTTAACACAGTTCATAGCAGGCTTTAAAGCAGGGGAGGGGGCCTACTTGGCAACACTGCATTCTAATAATTTCCCCCCCTTCAAAACTACTGTTTTCATTCATTTGCAAATTTATGCAGCTCAATTAAAACTCATAAAGTTCATCAACTCAGGCCAGGGTTGCCAATTTCAGCTTGGGAAATTCCTGGAGGTTTGGGGATAATGCCTGGAAAGGGTGGAGTTGGGGGGGGCAGCTCATCAGGAATGTAATGCCATAAAGTCTTCCCACTGAACTGGCCATTTCCTCCAGGGGAATGGATCTCTATCATCTGGAGATCACTTGTAATTTCAGGAGAACTCCAGCCCCCACCCATTGCTCTATTTGCTATGCCACTTATTTACTTATCTGAACTAAGCCAACTTTTTGAAAAGAGTTTGTATAGATTTTGAGGAGATTAATCACTCACTGTTTCCTTTTTAAAAATTCCAGCACTTCACGAAGGTTGGGCTGGGCTGGGCTGGAGATGCCACATTTCCTCCCTGATTCACGGGGTAAATAAAAAAGTGAAAGACAAAAGTTTCTCTCAAGAAGTCCAGGAAGAGATGTAGTCAAGGAAGTCTCAACAAGACAGTTCCCATCCACTACACAGAGCCAGATATCCGCTCCTGATAGACGTCTAAGATGGGGAACTGGGTGGTCAACCATTGGTTTTCAGCCTTGGTAATTGTAAGTGACTCTTTAGTCTTTACTTTGTCTAGCTTTAAATGGATAGGGGGCAAAGGAAGTTATGGGGGTTTTGAAGCTGAAATTAAAGTTGCTCACCTAACATTAATCCCTTGTTGCTCCTGCCTCTCCCATTTCTCTTGACTCTCTACTGTTTGCTACTTTAGCCCCAAACCAGCACAGCATTAAGCATGCTTAAGCTGCTTTTGTTTCAAAAGATGATTTCTTCCCCTTCCTCCTGTTGAAATTTTCATTGTAAAGAGAGAGCTATGCGGGCCACTCATATGCTTGCAACCTACTGTTTTTTACAGGATTGTTGTGCAAGCAAAACAGAGGAGTGGAAAGCTATGTATTCCACTCAAGTTTCTTGTAGGAAGAGTAGGAAAAATGCAGTAAGTAGTACTGTGCAATCCTAAGGAGAGTGCTCTTGGAGCACAGGAGCGCTCTTGGGGCAGTGTGATGACATCACTCCTGGGAAGTGATGTCATTACACCATCCTGGGCGCACCCAGGGCTCATTTTGAGGGGGAATGCGCAGGAACGCAGTTCCGGTAGTTCTCCAAAGAGGTCACATGTCAGGTGGCCCCGCCCACCTGATTTTTGGCCATTTTGGGCCTGTTTTGGCCTGGCTTGGTCCCAAAATGGCCAGGATTGGGCCTCTTATGGGTGGTGGATCACTCTCCCGCTCAACAGCAGCCCAGTTCTGACCATTTTGGGCCCCTTTTCAGCCCCTTTTTGCCATTTTGGGCCCAATTTAGGCCCTGAATGGCCAGGATTGGGTCCAAAACAGCCAGGACAGGTGAGGTCAGGGGGTGTGGCATATGCAAATCAGTTATGCTAATGACACACTTCCGGCAATGGCAAAGGGCGTGGCGTATGCTAATGAGTTGTGCTAATAAGCTATGCTAATGAGTTCCTGCAGCTATTTTTCTACTAAATGAACCCTGGGCGCACCTATCTGATCTTTTTTATACTGGGAATTGAATCTAAGACCTTCAGCATGCCAGACAGGTGCTCTGCCATTAAGCCCTGCCTGTCGCCAAGGGATGCCCTAGAACCAGGGCCATAGCCAGCCTTCCATGCTGCAAAATCAGTGAGCTCCTCATAACCAACAGAAACCAATACAACCTGAAACCAAGCCTAAATGATTGTATATTTTAATTTCCATGAAGTTAAGCTCTGTAACTGCTTATAATAATCACCTTTGTCAAATAAATAATAATTTCCTTGAAGGCCCCTTATCCCCCCGAAAGCATCCTGCGATGTTCCTAGTCACACTAG
Source organism: Eublepharis macularius (assembly GCF_028583425.1). NCBI lineage: Eukaryota > Metazoa > Chordata > Lepidosauria > Squamata > Eublepharidae > Eublepharis > Eublepharis macularius. The sequence goes on from NC_072802.1 coordinate 23,949,804, forward strand.
TTAAAGTGAGTCCCCCCCCAGTCCCCTTAATGTGCTGCCTGCACCTTTTTCCTCATGAGTTCACAATGCAAAGGACTACAGATTTACTTCTTTTTTTTAATTAAAAAAAGCTGGCAATGACCAGATAGTTACAATGTTACCATGTTATAATAATCTAGCAATTTCTGATTTTTTAAAATTAAATTTTATTGAAACTGTATAACACACAAAAAATTACAAAACACCCAAGAAGTCAGTTCTCATAACAGATAACAATGAAACAAAATACAGCTTATTAAGAGTACAAGAAGTTATAACTGGTCCAATACAGGGAGAGTGTTCTTATAAAATCTAATATGAGTAGAATGATGATACTATGAAAACTTGAAGATAACTTACACATTTGTATATGTATGAAAGAGTTTTAGGCCAGGTAGGGAACTGTTACTTTCAAGGTATTCAAAAAATGGAAACCATTTCTCTATAAAATTTGTAGTTCTCGGGAAGTGTTCGGATTTCTTACTTTTTTTTTTAAAAAGCCCTCTGATGGAGAAGAAGGAAAAGGTGGCCATGAGGCTAGTTGGGGCATAGGAAAAATTGTTATGTGAACATGCCATTGCAGATGTGTCTGCATTTGCTGCTGCAGCAGGAGCTACACAGAGAATCCCCTCTTTGTGGAAGCAGCTGCTTAAGCATGATACAAGTAATAATGCTATTTTTAAAAAATCCAAATCCAGTCCTACTTTGGAGGATTCTTATGTGGCAGAGCAGGCTGTGGCAAGCAGTTTGAAGCATTATCAGGTTTGGAGGGGTAGGGACAGAGAGTACCAGCCACCACTCGCTTTTTAACATCATAAAACACCCTTTAACACCCTTGCTCTGTAAAGTGAAGCTGTCATTTGTGCTTGAAACAATTTCAGGCACAAATCAGTGCTGCTCTCAACAGGACAGTTTACCCTAGAACATGGCCCAGAACCTTCATAGTTCAGAGGGTTTTGTGGAAGCAGGGACAGGTCAAGGATCTGGGGCTGAGGAAAGATGCTGTCCAGCAGGTCCCACTCAGGTATGGCTACGGGATGACAAATTGATGGTTGAAGCTTCTAGTTGCTGCTACTTCTTGCTCATACACCCAGGTGAACAAGCATCAGTGACTGTTACTAAGAGAAGCAGCAGCCAACCTGGCTGATTGCCTGGCCTGCCCTCTTCCTCTAGCAGGCAGTAGTTGCTGCTGATTCAAGCAGCCATTACTCTTTGCTGTAGCAAGTGAGGGTAGTAGCTACACATTAAGTCTACAGTTCATGTCCAGGTCTGCAACAAGGACTTTCAGTCAGACATGTGTTGTGTGAGTTCCCCACCGGGAACTTGATTCCCAGGGATGTGGGAGCCAGTTGCACAAAAGGAACCACACTTGTACTTGCTAGGTAATAGTGGACACACACTATGTTTTTTGTGTGCACACACAGTTTGCGCGTACTCCAAAGGCCCTAATTATGTCACTTCTGGTTGAAAACCAGAAGCTGTGGGGTCTCAGTGAGGTCAAAATCGGCTCTAAACATAGCATTTTTGCATACAGTCTCACAGGGCTCAACCCTAAGCCTGCATATTCACAATTAAATCTTTGGAGTTCAGTGAGTCTTACCGCCTAGTTTAGGATTGCAGTCTATTTCAGTTACACTACAATAAGAAAGAAGCATGCCTCTAATCATGTACAGAGTGCCTCTCCTTCTCCCCCATCCCTAGTTCACACAATCTTCTCCCTCCCCATCTAACTTTTCTCCATCAGCTTCATTCAGTCCAATGTCATGTGGAAAACAATGCCTCTCCGTTTAAACACTTACCTTCCCAGCCTTCCTGGGGCTCCATTTCTCACTTTCCTTGGCTGCATAATTCACTTCTTGGGAGTGGAGGAGCAAGGGCAGCTCTTGGGCTCTTCCAGTCTCCTCTGTTCCACTTCATCTGTGTTCCTCAAGCCCAGGAATAATGTGGGGATGCTGGCCATGCAAGCAGTGTGACCATCTTGGAAGAGGGCAACAGAGAGCCAAGCTACAAGTGACGCCTGACACAGGTTGGACACTTGTCAACTTCCCTCAAGTTTTGATGGGAAATGTAGGCATCCTGGTCTTGCAGCTTACAGACGTTTACAGAGCAGCAGTCTATGGGGGGGGAGAACATGCGGTCGGGAGGGGAGTGCAGGCGTTGGGCTCTTGCCGGGCGCCCCCTTTCCCCTCCGCTGTGTGTGTGTGTGGGGGGGGGGGGGTTCTGTAAACTTTAATTAAATGGAGAGCCAAGCTGTAAGACCAGGACGCCTACATTTCCCATAAAAACTTGAGGGAAGCTGACAAGTGTCCAACCTGTGTCAGGCATCACTTGTAGCTTGGCTCTGAGTTTAAATGCTTTTTTTTTTTTTTGTAAAGGGAGCCTGAAACTGCTTTCAGGAATCAGGAAAGGTGTGTGTGTTTTGAACATTTAATTGTTTTCCTATATTGAGATTTGGTGGAGTGGGGCGAAGCATACCTGAATCTTCCTGCATCAGGATATGGTGGGAAGTGAGAGTTGAAGGATATCGATGTGCGTCCCCAATCCTTCTACAGTCAATTATCCAGCTCAGGCAGGCTCCATCACTGAGTCTCTCTACACAAGACAGCTTACACGGGGATGCTCAAGAGACTTACTTTCTGTGTGGTCTTATATTCAAGGGTACTCTGTCTCCCTAGCAGTGCACGTGTATCCACAATGGGAGGACAAGTGTGAGATCTTTCACTTTAGTGTCCCTGTGTAAATGTCTCTCTACATGAGACATTTGGCACAAGAACGCTCAAGTGTAGGGAGATGCAATACTAGATGAGAAGCGTAGTTTAAGAAGGCAGAGCTGAAGGCTCTATCAATTTCACCTCTCTACAGAGCCAGCAAAGGTTGCTCCTCAGATGGTTTGTTAATTTCCTCTTTGCCTCCACAAAACTCTGTCAATTTCACCTCCCCTTAGGGGAGGAGAAGAGGAAATTAACAAACCCTCTGAGGAGTGATCTTTGCAGGATATGTATAGAGGTGAAATTGACAGAGCCTTTGGCTTAGTCTTTTTAAATTACGCTTCTTGACTAACATTGCATCTCTCTACACTTGAGTGTTCTATTATAAGATGTCTCATGTAGAGAGACTCTCAGAAAATTGACTCCCCCACCCCCACCCCAAGCAGGTCTTCCTTCCCCTCCAAATCAATCCATGAAACTCAGAGAATAATATGTTGCAAGCAGTGTGCCGATGCACTGCAGACCACATGGATTCATTTTTGGCCACTGGCAGGAATGGAATCTGGATCGGTTCCCAAGTGATTTATAGAAAAGGGCATAAAATATCTTTAAGAAAAGCAAAACTGACTCCAAATAGACTACTTCAGGGGAAAAGAGACCATTTCAATGTTATGTACAATACATCATACCGGTCAGCAAAAGTGATAATTAATAGCTATGGTTCTCTTTGATGACAGTGGAAATCAACAGTCGATTTAATGAATATGAACATAGAAAGTATGAGATCAGACAAAACAACTAAAACAGAAGACAGAAAGACTATGTGCAAAGCAAGCCTAAGCAGTTACTCTTGTATCATCACACAGGATTCCACGGGTGGGGTGCCTGAGCTAGTTTTAGGAGATGGTGTAGTATTATTAGCTAAATTCAGGAGCTGAGAGCCAATGAACAACGAGGCCCAAGCACGGGGGGTGCTACACTTTGCTAGTGTTTAGGAGGGAGCTGAGCTGCAAACTTATTATCATTACATGGGTTAACTATGAGATTTCAGAAATAAAACAGCATTTTTATTTAAAGACTCACCATTGAATGTATGTATGGGATATAATGGTGAGGGAGGACCATGACACACGGGCCAGAGAAATCTGGTGGATCCCACCATCATCTCCTTCATCTAAGCAGCCTTCCCCCAACTGACGTGGCTCTTCCTGCCATGGAAGAGCTACTTAAGTCAGAGGCAAAATCGAAAAGAGTCCAGTAGCACCTTTAAGACTAACCAACTTTACTGTAGCATAAGCTTTCGAGAATCACAGTTCTCTTCGTCTCGCATCTGACGAAGAGAACTGTGATTCTCGAAAGCTTATGCTACAGTAAAGTTGGTTAAAGGTGCTATTGGACTCTTTTTGATTTTGCTACTACAGACTAACACGGCTAACTCCTCTGGATCTTAAGTCAGAGGAGAATTCCTCGTAGAGTTATCACTCTCCAGGTGGGAGCTGGAGATCTTCTGGAATTATAACTGATCTCCAGACAACTGAGGTCAGTTCCCCTGGAGAAAATGGCAGCTTTGGAAGGTGGACTCTATGGCATTGTACCCTGCGAAGGTCCCTCTCCTTCCCAAACCCCACCCTCTCCAGTCCCCACCTCCAAATCTCCAGGGATTTCCCATGCTAGATGGATTGGACAACACTATTTCTTGCACTGGAGGAGGACTTCAAACTTGAGCCAAAATGAATAAATATTGTAATAACTGAGTGAATAAATGAATACACTTTGTATAGTGGTGCGTTAGAATTGGGGTAGGATTCATTGCATTATTCTTGGGTCCTTCCTGGCCCTCTGAACTCATTAGGCAGCGTTGGGCATGCCCTTGTTTCGGCTGCAGTTTCCTTTCTGTAATATTGAGCTAATAATACTGACTTTCAGGGTGATCATAACGATTACTGAGATAATTTATGTGGAGTACGGATTCAACCCTCAAATGCACTGTACGAATACGTTGCTAAGTAATGTTGTTCTCTCTGTCACTGGTTTATGCTTACGCCTTGGGCAGGTCTCTCTCTTAGTTTCAGGTGAATAACCATGTTGGTCTGTAGATCACGATTAGGTCCAGTAGCACCTTTCCTACTACTCCACTATACACAGTTTATTTGTTTATTCGCTCATTTATTAAAATCTTGGATGGAATATCCCTGGGTATTTGGAGGTGGAGAGGGTGGGGTCTGGGATGGAGAGAGACCTTAACTGAGTATCCTTGAAATCTAGTTGATCTTAAAGACCCAAATCTTGTTGTAAAATAGGAATATAGTGACGATCTTATAGGGCTGACAGCTAGAAAAGACCAAAGATCATCAATTTACTCTCAGAAAATTGACACACAAACCCCCAAGCAAGTCCTCCTCCTTCCCCTCCAAATCAATCCATGAAACTCAGGGCGAAGCTACAAGTGACGAATGACACTTGAACGGCAAGTGTATTTCCCCCTGTTCATTTGTGCTCCACTCAATCCACTTGCTGTTCAAGTGTCATTCGTCATTTGTAGCTTGGCCCTCAGAGCCTCGCTACAAGTGACCTTTTACACGTGAAGGGCACTTGATCATTTCCGCAAGACTTTCTGGGAACTGAAGTCCCTCTCCCCCACCCCTTTTCCTTCTGTTCCTTCCCCTCTCTGTTAGAATGGCTGCCTGAAGAGACAGAGAAAGCCTATGGCTTTTGCAAATCGTCTTGCTGGGGGGTGGGGGATGCTCTGGAGAAAGCTGACATGTCGGTGAAGTCCTAGTGTCTTTCCCCTCTCTGTTAGTACTGTTAGAATCACTGCCTGAAAAGTCAGAGAAAGCCTGCGGCAACAGCATCTTTTGCAAATCGTTCCTCCAGTCAGAAGCCTGCTCTCAACGATCTTTGGGGGCGGGCAGCTGCAGCTTTCTCAGCTTTCTCCAGAGCATTCCTCCCCCCTCCTCGAGCAAGACAATTTGCAAAAGCTGCTGTTGCCATAAGCTTTCTCTGTCTCTTCAGGCAGCCATTCTAACAGAGAGGGGAAGGAACAGAAGGAAAAGGGGTGGGGGAGAGGGACTTCAGTTCCCAGAAAGACTTGCGGAAATGATCAAGTGTTACCAGAACTGCTTTTTATAATGGGGAAATTAGCTTAGCAGTCTGTAACTAAAATTAGCGCGGATCTTAACCTATGTTTACGGAGGTCCTGATTCCAGACACTCTAGTGAAAAAGAGGCAGACTACAAATAGTTTCCAAACACGGCTATTTACTAACAATGTGGCGTAAGCCTAAACTTGCACAAGCATACAAGAGAACACACAAGATCTAAGAAATACAGAGTAGGAAATGCAGAGACTTTCGCATTAGCAGGTTCCCAACGATGGTGGGGAATACTCACAATCCTGAAGCGAAGCAGAGACACAACAGCGAGGGTGGCCCAATGCCAGCAATGGAACCACGGACGGACAGTGAGGGGTTCTGGATAGGAATGGCCTAAGCACCGAGTGGTCTGGGAGACCAGCTTAAATACCCCAAAACGTACCCTGGTGCTGGTGCTGTTCTTGGTGGTTCCCACAGATTAAAACAAAGGCTTTAATGGGACACTGAATGGCTTGGATGGGCCACTTTAGGGATCTGATTGTGTTAAGTGACAACTCAGGAAGAGGGGACAAAAGAGGGAGGGGGAAATCCGAGTGGGCTGAATGGATGTTCCAGTGGACAGGGCTTGCCCTGATGTCATCAGCTCTGGAATGCGGAGGTTTCTTTGAGATGCATTCTCTAAGTGCTTGGGATGGTCGGCACTTCGCTTCTTCTCCGGGGCGGCTCCTAAGATATGGAGAGCGGGGCGAGGTTCTCTTGCTGCGGACGTGGTGTGTCCGCTTCGCCGAAATGGCTTCCCAAAGCAGTCTTTTCCTTTTGGTCTTCTGGCTGCCTAAGAACATGGTCGCTGGCTGGGCATGGCGGGGGCTGGTTAGCAGGTTGCCCGGTAGCGAGGGCAAGCTCAGGGACCAGCCTGCGGGAGGCTCCAGGCGGGAACTGACCAGGGAGCGCCTAGCCAGGCTCGCTGGAGGTTTCCCCGGCAGGCGCCCGGCTGCTAGCAGCGGCTTGGGCCCAGATGAGGCAGGCTTCCATGGAGGCAGGGGGAACAGCACGTAAAACACAGTCCATAGCAGGGAACAGGCACGGTCCGTGGCAGATGGCAATGCAGGCACGGGGCACACTTGTAACAAAGTCCACACACACACTGAGAAGTCTAGATATAGGTCTAGGCAGGGCTGCCCAGGAAGAGAGTCCTTTGTGCAGTTATCCAGGCATGGTATCAGGAAACCAACACAGTCTATTGCAGCAGCAAGGTAATCAACAAGCAGACAGGAAACTGACACGTGTATCAGAACACACACGTGCAGGGCAATCTTGGTGTAGCAGTGAAGCAGCAATGCAGGAAACTTTAACACAGTCCATGGCAGGCCTTAGAGCAGGAGAGGGGGCCTACTTGGCAACACAAGTGCCCTTCATGTGTAAAATGTCACTTGTAGTGAGCCTCTCAGAGAATAGTATGTTGCAAGCAGTGTGTAGATGTACTGCAGACCACATGGATTCAGATTACTCAAAGAATTGAGCCAAGTCAGATCTTACAAGGAAAAAAAAACACTCCGCTCAATCTATTTGCTCTGTCCTCATTATGAGCATTGGTTATAAGGAAAAATATAACAATTCACTAGCAACTCCATACGCTTTTACAGATTTTCTTTCTTTCTTGCTTGCTAAGTTATAAGAGATCTTTTTAGACGTCATTCTGTCTTATATCTAATGTTATAAAGCTTGCTTGCAATCACGAGACACATTTTCCCCCCTTTGCCCTTTATAGGCAGCTTGGCTGGGGCTGAATGTTTTCCTCTTTGTGATGTTTTTCTTGACGTTCGACAGAGATGAAAAATACTACTACACTAGACAGCTCCTTGGGGTGAGTATTATGTATGCAGTTAAAACAGCTTTTGCCTTCTTTCTGCTAGAGAAACTTAAAAACATATGGGGAAATAAGGGTGGAATAAGAGCCCCGTAGCGCAGAGTGGTAGGCTGCAGTACTGCATTCCAAGCTCTGCTCATGACCTGAGTTTGATCCCGGTGGAAGCCAGGTTCAGGTAGCCGGCTCAAGGTTGACTCAGCCTTCCATCCTTCAGAGGTCAGCAAAATGAGTACCCAGTTTCCTGGGGGGTAAAGTGTAGATGACTGGGGAAGGCAATGGCAAACCACCCCGTAAAATGTCTGCCAAGGAAACTTCGTGATGCGACATCCCCCCCATGGGTCAGTAATGACTCAGTGCTTGCTCAGGAGACTACCGTCACCTTTTAAAACATTCTATGTAGTTCTATGGGTGACTTTTCCAAGGTTTTTAAAAAATAAAACTGCACTCTAAAGAGGGAGACCATCATTGTAAGGGGAGTAGGAGGAAAGGGGCTTAACCCTTCCTCCTCAGCTTTCTAGCCAAATATCACCCCCCCCCCCCAAACTGCTTTTCTCCCTGTTTGGTATCAGTAATTTTTCACGGAACGAAACACAAAATATAGTTATGTGCTAGGGTTGACAGGATTCCCCTGTTGCCTGCCACAGCTTTGAGCTTACTTCATTTATAGCCTTCCTACTGAGGACCCAAAGCAGCGTATATTGCTCTCCTCCATTTTACCCTCACAACAAACCTGTGCTGTAGGTTAGGTTAAGAAAATATGTTCCAAGATCACCCAGCGAACTTCCATGACAGATTGGGAACTGGGGCATATTTGGGATTTGAACCTGAGCCTCCCACATCCTAGCACAGCACTCTGACTGCTGTACCACACTGGCTCTTGCTGGAATAACAATACAAGCAGATATAAGGATTACAAAATAGATATGTCTGATGGGCTTTGAACACACTGGTGTGATATAAAAATGCTATAATTATTATCACCAGGGCTTTTTTTCAGTGGGAATGCAGTGGAACGGTGTTCCGGCACCTCTTAAAAATGGTCACACGGCCGGTGGCCCTGCCCCCTGATCTCCAGACAGAGGGGAGTTTAGACTGCCCTCCATGCCACCGAGTGGCGCAGAGGGCAATCTAAACTCCCCTCTGTCTGGAGACCAGGGCCCGGGGCCACCGGCCATGTGACCATTTCCGCAGAGGGCAATTTAAACTTTAAAAAACTTCCCCCCTTGTTCCAGCTGACCCAACGTGATGTCATTGTGCGGTCTTAAGTTCCACCACTGAGTTCCACCAACTCTTTTCCCAGAAAAAAAAGCCCTGATTATCACGATGATGACAACAATACATTATCTTGTATGTTTTACTCTGAGTAAAAACACTAGAGAGAGGTAGTGGGTCCAGGAATGATTTTTAAAATCCTGAATTAAGGTACCAGATTTTTAAACAGTGCTTTGGAAAAACATAACCAACATAATTTTTATTTATTTTACATGTTTGAACTGTAGAACATAATCATGGCTGCTTAGAAGCCAGGTTGCTAAACTCAATCATTCTTTACCATCTCATAAGCTGCTAAAATGGCCCAGATTGTCTGATGCTCAGTCAGAACCTGAAATATAGGGATGGAGCAGAGAAACCAAAGTGTGGAGCCTGACAGAATAGGGGTGGAGCTTTATGACTGATGGCAACAGAGATTGGCACCTAGCAGGTCAGAGGTACAGCCTGGCAGTGCCTGGATGTCTGAGGGATGAAGCCGGAATAGCAGTGGCTCTAGCCAAATATACAGGGGCTTTTCTAAACAATAGCCCCTGAAGTTTTTTTTCTTGGAGTTGTCAAAAAGAGGAAAGCCTCAACAACGGATTGTGAAGTAACAAGTAAGGTGAAATATTTGGGAGTTGAGCTGACTGCAAAAAATATAGATTTGTTCAAGAATAATTATGAAAAATTATGGACTCAGATAGAGAGAGACTTGATCAAATGGAATAGACTGAATTTGTCATGGTTGGGCAGGATTGCAGCAGTTAAGATGAATGTGTTACCAAGAGTAATGTTTTTGTTACAGACAATACCAATCATCAGAGACTCTAAACAATTTGAAAAATGGCAGAGGAAAATATCAGATTTTGTTTGGGCAGGCAAGAAGCCTCGAGTGAAAGTAAAAGTTCTACAAGATGCAAAGGAGAGAGGCGGAATGCAACTGCCCAATCTGAGACTTTACCATGATGCAATCTGCCTAGTTTGGCTAAAAGAGTGGATGACATTAAAGAATAAGAAACTATTAGCCCTAGAGGGATATAAAAAAATTTTTGGATGGCACGCATACCTATGGCATGACAAAGTAAAGGTCAACTCGATGTTCCTGCATCATTTTGTAAGGAGAAGTCTATATACAATCTGGAAGAAGTACAGAACTTACCTACAAGAAGGAACCCCCTTGTGGGTGGTTCCATATGAGGTGATAGATCCGAGAGCTGTGGATAATGAACAACAATGTTTAACGTACAAAGAAATAACTAAGATTGAAGTATCCAAACTTAGAATAAAGACGCAAGAGGAACTATCACCTAACTATGATTGGTTCCAGTATAGACAGATTAGAGACTTATACAACTCGGACTTTGCAAAAGGGGGCATACGAACAGAGAACTCGGAACTAGAGCAGACCCTTCTTAAAGAAGACAAGAAAAGAATATCCAAGGTATACCAAGTACTGTTGAAATGGTATACTGAGGATGAGATAGTTAAAACACAGATGGTGAAATGGGCTATAAATTTCAATAAAGAAATAACAATGGAGGCATGGGAATACTTGTGGAAAACTACAATGAAGACAACGATATGCATTAATATTAAAGAGAACATTTTCAAAATGATCTATCGTTGGTACATGACACCAAAGAAGATTGCGCTAGGGAACTTGAATATTTCTAATAAATGCTGGAAATGTAAGAAACATGAGGGCTCCCTCTATCATATGTGGTGGTCGTGTGAGGTAGCTAGGCAGTTCTGGGGGGAAATAATAAGAGAAATGAGTGAAATTTTACAGTTTCAAATAAATAAGAACCCAGAACTCCTGCTGCTAAACTTGGGAATGGAGGGAATTCCAGCCCATCATAGGACGTTGATTTTCTATATGACTGCAGCAGCTAGACTTTTGTATGCGCAGAAATGGAAAGTACAAGAAGTGCCAACTATTGAAGATTGGATCTACAAATTGCTGTACATGGCTGAAATGGACAAGATGACAAGAAAACTGAGAGATCTGGACTCAGGGCAGTTTAACACAGACTGGGAGAAGCTGAAACAATATCTGGAGAAGAAATGGGAGGTGGGAGGAAAACTGTGGCAGTTTGAGAACTACTGAAGTATAATAAAAGTATAAAAGAGAGGGGTGACTTTACCGGGGGAGGAAGAGAAATGTGAATTTATAAGCAGTTAGATTAATTGATTGAGATATATATAGATATAGGATAACTAATAGAACATTGATAGAGAATAATTAATGATAAGGTTTAAACATGAGGATTGAGTAAATAACAATATTTTCTTTCTTTGATAAGATTTATATGCACCAAACTGAATGTACAGAAGAGTTAAATTGATTGATTATGCGAGGAGTTATATAGAATTACCATAAAAAGATGAAATGAGTAATATATAGAGAACAAATCAAATTGTTTGATTTAAATGTGGGAAATTTTTATGGTTTATGATATATAGTTCTATATAGAAATACTCAAAACTGGAAAATGGGATAAATTGTTTATCTAAAGACGTATAGTTTGGGTGTATAATAAGTAAAGGAGTTAAAGATGTACTGCTTAATATAATGGAGAATGTATATCTGTTTTAGACAGAGGAATTTAATAGAAGAAAGGGAGAAGGGACAGAGGGTGGGAAAGCTGTTGGAAGTCAACAAAAGGGGGGGAAAGGGAGGGGGTTAGAAACGAAAAATTAGGGGAAAATTGATTGTAATGTAAAAATAATAATGTTCTAACCCAATAAAAAACTTTTCAAAAAAAAAAAAAAAAAAGAGGAAAGCCTTGAAACTTCTCATTGAACCCCGAGACCTGTCTGGGCCACTTCCACACATCTTACCTTTTGCCAGCACATCGTAGAAGACAGCATCTCCACGCGCAAAATCGCGCCAGGAAGACGCCATTATCGCGGAAGACAGTGTCTTCTCGCGCAATAACAGTGTCTTCCTGGCGTGAACAGTGTCTTCCTGGAAACCCTACATTTTCTGCAAAAGAGACTGACAAACGCTTGCACATACTTTGGCCCACTGGCTCCAGAGATCAGGCACATGATGCACCCCCTGAAGGCTCTGCTGGGTCATGTCAAGCAAGGTGTGTGCAGAAAACATAGAAACTTGGCAGCAGTGGGGATTCTCCTGGCACTCACTTCCTTGCATAGCTGCTGCTACACTCAGTAGGAGAATGCAAGCACAGACACAGCCCATTGGATTCGCTGGCACCAGTCACAGGAGGAAACAGAAAAGTATCGCCATTCTTTCCATTCCAGTGTTCCATCCAGAGATTCATCAGCTCACCTGCATAGCCTCCAACATTTCATATGGAAAACAGGTGCACGCTTGTGTAACACTCCTGTTTTCATACCAAGGATCCCTGCTGCTGAAGCTGCTACTCCACTGGCTGCATGCTGCATTTGTTTACCCCTCTTTCACTGATGCAAAAGCAAAAGGGATTTTTTTAACATATATTAGGAAAACAGAATTGTTTTATAATCTGTTATCAGTTGTTCAAAATATATCTTAGCACTTGCAGCAAGCAAAATGTCATAACTGTTTCTTTCACAGGCTTTCACAGGTGTTTATCTAATGAACTGCAACAGCTTCCAGTGTTTCTGACCTTGTATGCTACTCCCTCTCAGACTTTGCTGTGTCTTGCTTTCTAGTGACTCAACTTGATATTACAAATATGTGAAACTTTCTCAACACAAGAAAAGCGCCAAAATCTTGTTTATGATTGGGAGGGGGGAAAAGAGCAGACGTGAATGTTCAAAGTGAAGTCTCTCTCACATGATGTCATTCCTGTCAACTTTTACTCTTGCTGCTTAGATGCTTACCTTGCTTCTGAGTAGTCCTATGGACATACACATGGAAATGATCTGATTTCTGAATAAAAGCCATTTAACCAAGAACCTGTGTCTTGCTGCAATGGTCCAGGGATCTGTCTGCCATATCTTGTCATCCATAGCCTGACACAAAATAGCAGACGGTGCACTGGTGTTGTGCCTCAGCAGGTTCGTCATCTATCCCTTATTTCAATGAACTGATCCTTAATAGTATTAAAAGGTAGCAGTCCAATATTTTACGTGAGGCACCATAACCTCAGAAAGTATTGCAATGTATATATTGTATAATACGGTGTAAGGAGAGTATATTCTAATAAACTACCATTCATGCTCTGGTTCATGATCCCACAACACATTGCTTATTTTGGAGTTCTTCAGGTGGCAGACCTATGCCTTAATATCCGTATTTGCACATGTCTATGAGAGGTTGATTAATCTGATTTTTATCCCAATTATGAGCCCCGTGGCGCAGAGTGGCAAGTGTTGGGAAAAAGGGTTAAAATAGCTTAAAATCAGAGGTGCAATGGATCTTTAATCAATAGAGAGTCAGAGCATCAGTTTGCTTTTAAAATCATTTACTTCTAAAGGAAAAAGGTACACAGGATTGCTACAAAACAACAAAGCTTAAGACTACATCTTGCTAACCACGAGTACAGACAAAGAGATAGATAGGAAGGAATGGAGGTTCTTCCTCCGTCTTCTTGACCCTAGAAAGAAAGTCACCTGACCTATTGATCAATAACAGTTTACAAACACTCCAGTTTCCTGGGCTTGCAGATCATTGGCTATTGGCTTTGAGCCAGGTTCCTCTTCCAGGTCAATCTAAACAATAGCATGGTAGGTAAACACATTATCCCCATAATGACTGAATGTCAGACCTTGCAGCCTATATATTCCAACACCCCTTCTCAAGGTCTAGCATGGAAGTCATCATGCATTCATATCTAACAAACATCATTCAACTTTTGTCTCAGCATTAGGATCAAACATATTCAACATTTCACGAAGATACTCAAACTTAGTTTTAGACAGTGGTTTAGTCAGGATATCGGCCACCATCTCATCTGTACGACAATGTTCAATCTCGATCAGACCCTTCTGGTACATATCTCTCACAAGTTCACATTTAAGTCCAATAGATCTGCTTCTCGCTTTGGTACTTTCTCCTTTGCATATGCTAATACATGCTTGATTGCCCTCAAACATAACTACAGGTATAGGTTCGTTTATTCCAAAGTCTTTTAGGAGGTTGAAGATCCACTTTAGTTCACTGCAGGCACTTGCTGCTGACACACATTCAGCTTCTGCTGTAGATTGTGCTACAATGGTTTGTTTCCTGCTAGTCCAGTCTATCAGTCCATCTCCATAAAAGAATAGATATCCGCTGGTTGATTTGTAGTCACTTGATTCTTCTCCCCAATTGGCGTCCATATATCCAACCAGTCTTGGTTTCTCAGATGGCGAGATTCTGAGCTTTAGGTCTGCTGTTCCTTTCAGGTATCTTGCTAGTTTCTTTATCGCGTTCCAATCATGATGATTAGGAGAACTTACTTTTCTGCATAAGATGCTCACAGCTGCTGTTATATCAGGTCTTGTGGTTTTGCTCAAGTACAGAAGTTTTCCAACTGCTTCTCTGTATTCACCAGTATTCCTAAGTGGTTGTCCATCCCTTTCTTTCAAGTAATCAGGTTCAAGTGGTATACTTGTTGTATTGCAGTTCTTCATGCCTACAGATTCTACAAAGTCCAATATTTTTCTTTTCTGACTCAAGAGAAAGGTTCCATCTTCAAGTCTGTCCAACTGAATTCCGAGATAGTACTTGGCTTTTCCGATTCTCTTTACTTCCATCTCTGTGTTTAGTCCATCAACTATTTCTTTGATGTCTTTTCTATCTTGGCACGAAACTATCAAATCATCTACATAAACAAGAAGGTACTGGTATTGTCCATTTTTAACTCTGGTGTACAGACATGGTTCAGCTTTTCCTTGCTTGAATCCTTGCTTTTGTAGTAGCCCTGATATTTTGTCATACCAGGCTCTTGCTGCTTGCTTTAAGCCATATAGACCTTTGTTGAGCTTGAACACATGATCTTCCCTTCCTTTGATCTGGAAACCTTCAGGTTGCTCCATATAGATTTCCTCAGATAATTCTCTGTTGAGAAAGGCTGCCTTTATATCCAGGTGCTCTACTATCATGTTTCTTGATGCTGCAACACTGAGTAGTGTCCTGAACGTTGCATGGTTGATAACTGGTGCAAAAGTCTCAAAATAGTCAGTTCCATATTCCTGGGAGAATCCTTTGGCTACTAAATGTGCCTTGTGTTTCTCAACAGTTCCATCAGCATTGTGATTGATTTTGAACACCCATTTGCATCCAACAGGTTTTCTGTCTGGAGGTAAATTTGTAAGAGTCCATACTTGTTTTGTATTTATGGATTGCAGTTCTTCTTCCATTGCTTCAATCCATTTGTCTCTTTCATCTGCAGGTAGTTTGCATATATCTTTCCAGTTCTTAGGTTCTTTGACAAGTTGCACAGTTTCACAGACTCCATACTTATTTGGTGAGTTTCCTTTGTTGCTTCTTTCTGATCGTCTCACAGTGGTTGCTGCTTCTGTCTCCTCTGGTCCAGCCCCTGCTTCCCCTTCGGTTTGGGTAATCTCTTGAGAAGATGGACTTGCTGGTTTCCCGGGTGTCACTGCAGGTAACCAATCGACCAATTCTACAGGAGCAGTTTCTATATCACTTGGATCAGTTGTCACTTTGGATTCAGTTGTATTAGAATCATGTAATAAATAGTTTTCATCCACATACACCACGTTCTGTTCTTTGACTCTGCGCTCTTGAGGATTGTAAATTCTGTATCCCTTTCCGCCACTGGCATACCCTACAATTAGTCCAACTTCAGCTCGAGGATCAAGCTTTCCTCTCCTTTTCTTTGGCATAAAAGCATAGGCCTTGGAACCAAATACTTTGATGTGCTTCAGAGCTGGCTTCTTGCCAAACCAGGCTTCAAATGGAGTAATGCCTGTCACCTTTGAAGGTACTCTGTTGTGTAGGTAAACTGCTGTGTTCACAGCTTCAGCCCATAATGCATTGGGTAATCCAGAATGTATAAGCATAGATCTGCACATTTCCTGTATAGTCCTATTCAGTCTCTCAAAACATCCATTTTGTTGTGGGGAGTGAGGTATAGTTACTTTATGCTCAATGCCTTCAAATTGCAAAAACTTCTTAAATTCTGTATTGCAATATTCTCCACCACCATCAGTATGTAGGCTTTGAGGTGCTTTGCCAAACTTATTCTTAACTGTGGCAACAAAACATTGGAATTTCTCAAATGTTTCATCTTTGCTCTTCATCAGATATACAATGCTATACCTCGTTTTACTTTCAGTAAAAGTTGCAAAATACTTGTTGCCGCCAAGAGATGGCGCTAGTGGACCAACAAGATCAGAGTATACAGTCTCTAGAAGTTCCTCATTATGAGTAGTGGACTTTCCTGTGTAGCTTGGGCTAGTTCCCTTTGCTTTAAGACAGGTTTCACATTTCTCTCTTGCTTTATCACAAACAGGAACAAAGATTCCACAGTCCTTTAACAACTTCTCAACACTTTGCATGCTGCGATGTGCTAGTTTATTATGCCATGAATACAGGCACCTGTGGTGATCACAAACACCTTGGCTAGTTTGACACATTTGTCCTTCACCATCATCAACAACTGCTGAATCTTCACTAACATCTACAACATAATGAAGTCCATTTCTCTCTTCCACCACAAATTCAAAACCAGATTCCTTTCCAAAAATCATGCTTTCATCTGATTTGTCCTTAAGAATCACCACATAATTATTTTCCACGAGTTTCTTAGTTGAGATCAAGTTCTCTGCTGCTTCAGGAATCAGTGCTACATTTTGCAGTTTAACATCCACAATATCCCCATTGGTTGTAAGCATCTTAATTGGCACTGTTCCAACTCCTTCCACATGAAGTGGTTGTTTGTTTGTTTGCAAAAGTCTGGGTCTATTCTCAGTATCAAGTTCACAAAAGGATTCACGATATTTACTTACATGCATAGAGCTTCCACTATCGACTAGGTATCGTTTCTTATTATCAACATCCTCAACATCACAGCTATTTCGAGCAGTCCTCTGAGCATATCTGCCACTGCCCTGTTTGCAGTCTCTGGAGAAATGATTCCCCCCACATGAAAAACAATTAATTCTCCTGCCTCTAGGCCCACGTCTCAAATTTAAAACAGCCATTCCATCAGGCACAGTCTCGAGATCATTTGCTTGTCTGAAGTCCGTTTCCTCTCTCAAAATTGACAATAATTGCTCTAATGTTAAGTTCTCCTTGTGTCTCAAAAAAATCGCAAGATTGTTGTAGCTGGCTGGCAGACTCTTTAAAATAGCAATAATAGTATCTTGGTCAGTAGGCGCTTGCCCCAGTTCTTCCAATTGATTATAAATTGCCATGAACTTTTTCAGTTGGGCAGGTAATGAACCCCCTTCCTTCATTTTAAAATCAAACAATTGAGTCTTTAGGTATGGGGTTTTGCTGGACGTTTGTCCTTCATACTTTTTCTTCAGAAACTCAAGCATAGCTTTAGCAGTTTTAAAGGTGTGTAGGTTTGGGATTTCATGGGGAGCCACTGAGGTCATAATTAAGTTTTTGGCTAAGCCATCGTGCCTAGTGAAAAAAGCTTTCTCCTGAGGATCTGCTGGCATGTCTTTATTTAGAATATCCTCTGCATTGTACATTTCCAATTGATTTGTTAATAAAGCGAGCCACCAGGGATAATTATCCTTGTTTAAATGTGGCATACTGAAAACTCCTGGGGTAGGTTCAAACAGCTTCCATGTACTCACGATCCCTTGGTCTGGAGTGGTCATCTTGGAGCTTTGAAAGGCAGGCAGAATCAGGCACACGCAGGGTTAAAGGCTTCTTTCTCAGCTTGCAGGCGGCTGCAGCACTTTTGTTGCTCCGAGAATGAGAGGGAAAATAATTCAAACTGTTCTCAGCTGCAGTTTCTCAATGCAAAACTTGTTCTCGGAAGAACTTCCAGACAGCAAGATCTAAAAGTTTCCTTTTCCAGTCACCATTGAGAGCAGCAGGAAAAGGGTTTGGTTTAAAAATAAATCTGAGCCTCTGTGCCTATTAGCTTAGTCTCTCTAAAGATCCATTCAAAAATCGTTTGCTTGCATTGCAAAACAAACCAACAAACCATAAAGCTCGGCTACCAAATTTGTTGGGGAAAAGGGTTAAAATAGCTTAAACGTCAGAGGTGCAATGGATCTTGAATCAATAGAGAGTCAGAGCATCAGTTTGCTTTTAAAATCATTTACTTCTAAAGGGAAAAGGTACACAGGATTGCTACAAAACAAAGCTTAAGACTACATCTTGCTAACCACGAGTACAGACAAAGATAGATAGGAAGGAATGGAGATTCTTCCTCCGTCTTCTTGACCCTAGAAAGGAAGTCACCTGGCCTATTGACCAATAACAGTTTACAAACACTCTCCAGTTTCCCGGGCTTGCAGATTATTGGCTTTGAGCCAGGTTCCCCTTCCAGGTCAATCTAAACAATAGCATGGTAGGTAAACACATTAACCCGATAATGACTGAATGTCAGACCTTGCAGCCTATATATTCCAACAGTAAGCTGCAGTACTGCAGTTGAAGCTCTGCTCATGGCCTGAGTTCGATCCTGGCAGAAGCTGGGTTCAGATAACCAGCTCATGGTTGACTCAGAGCGGAACCACAAGTGACAAAAGGCACAGGTTGGACACTTGTCAGCTTCCCTCAAGTTTTGATGGGAAATGTAGGCAGCTTGGCGGAATGTTGGACAAGTGACAGTTGAAAAGTCCATTGGACAGCAGTTGGAGAGCCAAGCTGCAAGACTAGGATGCCTACATTTCCCATCAAAACTTGAGGGGAGCTGACAAGTGTCCAATCTGTGCCTTTTGTCACTTGTAGTTCTGCTCTCAGCCTTCCATCCTTCCGAGGTCGGTAAAATGAGTACCCAGTTTCCTGAAGGTAAAGTGTAGATGACTGGGGAAGGCAATGGCAAACCACCCCATAAAAAGTCTGCCAAGAAAACGTCTCCTCCTATGAGTCAGTAATGACTCGGTGCTTGCACAGGGGACTACCTTTACCTTTACTCTCCAAGAAATTCGGGAGGACATAGCCTCCCTTCCCTACTCCACTTTTATCTTCTAAGCTTGCCAACTCTGGGTTGGGGAATTCCTGGATATTTGGAGGGTGAAGTCTGGGGACAGTGGGGTTTGGAGAGGGGAAGGAGCTCAGTGGGATATAATGCCAAAGAGTCTGTCTTCCAAAGCAGCCGTTTTCTCCAGGGGAACTGATTGCTGTTGTCTGGAGAGCAGTTGTAATCCTGTGAGCTCTCCAGGCCTCACCAGGAAACTCTGTGTGAGGTAAATTAAGAGAAAAGGGACTAACCCAAGGCAGAATGGGGATTTGGATTTTCCAAACTGTAGGCCAACAGTCTGACTCAACACCCCACTGGCTTCAGAGATCATGATGTATCAACATCATACATCCATTTACCCTAGAAATCCAGAGAAGGTCGCTAAATCCTGAAACATGACAACTATGCATTTAAACTGTAACCAAAACAGAGAGAAAAAGAAAAGAACAAAACAGCTCTTACACATTCAGTTTGCTTTGTGGACAAAGAGTGGGTGCAGGACAACTGTTTCAAGGGGCCTCTTTATGATCATCGTTTTGTACACACAGGCAATAGAAAGTACTCCAGAAGCCAAAGCCTTTCCATTTGGTTTGGTGTGACACAATATTTTCTCACATTTAAAAATATCTTCTCCAAGATGTTTTTGTCATTTCAGTCTGTATTTGTCAATTCACCACCATAATAATAGGTGATAGCCTGTCTCCTGGGAGTTGTGCCTGCCCTTCGAAATGGCATGAGAAGTTTATATGTAGACCACAGCCTGGAAGAGGTTGAAAATCATCCCCCCACCCCACCCCCGAGATTCCTGGGAATTGTACTTCTGTGAGAAGGGTAGGACTGGGAGGAATGTTGGAGAAATCAGCCCTCTTGTCAAAGTAGAATTCCTAGATTTCTTGGGCAGAAATCATGATGGTTACATTAGTATACAATAGGTTTGCCAGCCTCCAGGTAGTGGCTGGAGATCTCCTGGAATTACAACTGGTCTCTAGGCCACAGAGATCAGTTCACCTGGAGAAAATGGCTACTTTTGGGGTGAGCTCTATGGAATTATGCCATGCCAAGGTCCTTTCCTTCCCCAAACCCTACTTTCTCCATGTTTCTCCAGGTTTCATCCCCCAGATCTCCAGGAATTTCCCAACTTGGAGCTGGCAACCCTAGTATACAACCAATATCATATTGCAGCACAATTGTACCCTGGTCAGCAGTGTTCCCGCTAATGTGAGCACGTGAGCAATCGCTCACAGATTCTGACTCCTCCGCTCACAGATTCTCAGCTGTAGCTCACAGATACTAACCTTCAGGTGGCCCCGCCCTCCCAGTCAGCCAGCATCTGCAGGTGGGCCCTATAGGGATGGAGCAGGGATGGAGCCTCATCCCACTTCTCTCCTCCCTTCCTGGATGTGGCTGGTTTGGCCCCCAGGGTGGTGCCAAAGAACACCTCCAGCCACTGCTGGCTCTCTAGCTGGGGAACAGAGCAGAGCTGAGTGATCGGGTCTGGCCTGACCCATGCAGCCTGAAATCGCTAGGATCCCCTCAGCCCCAGAGAGCAGAGGAGAGAAGGTAGCGCCTCAGCCACCACCATGGTGAAGGCATCATTTTACGTGGCCTTGGTGCAGAAGGAGGCTGAAGAAGTAAGCATTGACTCACAAAAGCTCATCTTGACATAAATGTGCTAGTCTTTAAGGTGCCATTGTGTGTTGCTTTATTTTGTAGCAACAGACTAATACAACTACCCCTTTGTAATCAGCATGACATATCCATTTTTATACAGAAGTATACTCTGATTTTTGTGGCCTTTTCACCTAATGGCTTTTATCGTTAAATTGTTTTGATTGTAATCAAAACAATTTGATTGTAATTTTTTTTTTAAGGAGGTGCACTCAAAACTTTAATAAAAGTTGTTGTTTTGGCTCACAAAGTAGATTTTTAGCTCACAACACTGCAAAGCTTAGAGGGAACATTGCCCAGTTATTTGTTCCATTTGTATATTCCAGAGAGCTCAGAAAAGCATACATTGGCTTTTCCTGGTTTATCCTTGAAACTACTCTGTGAGGGAGGTTGGCCGGAGGGAAAAGTGACAGAGGCTGCTCCGTGGAGCTGCACAGCGCGTAGGGTTGCCAGGGCCAGGTCGGGAAATTCCTGGAGATTTTGGGGTCGGAGCCTGAAGAGGGTGGGGTTTGGGGAGGTGAGGGGTCTCAGTGGGGTATAATGCCATAGAGTTCACCCTTCAAAGCAACCATTTTCTCCAGGGGAACTGATCTCTGTTGGCGAGAGATCAGTTGTAATTCCGGAAGATCTCCAGCTATCACCTGGAAGCTGGCAAACCTACGATGCAGTGGTTTGAAACTGGTCTTCCCAAGCCTTGTCTGCCACGTTAAGCACCTCACCATAGTCAGGGCCTTTACCATAATTATTGTAAGTCTATAGAATGACTCCTCTGATCAGCCATAGAGAACTTCTGGTTTTCTAACTTTTCAGAGGATGAAAAATTTCTTCCAGAGAGTTACTGCTGCTAAGTGCGTTGCTGATGGTGCCCAATGTGCTTTGTTTGTTGATTTTTTTACTTGTTGTATTGGCATCTTTGCTGCTTTATTTTGTGGGAAACCCTCTGGGAGTTTTGGAAATATCCATGTTTTAAGCAAACAAATAAAATTTTTAAAAAGCCTATTGTATGTTTGCAGTCTGCACTGGCTTGGGCTCGTGCTTCAGCCAAATGCCTCAACTTCAACAGCCTGTTGATCCTGCTGCCCATTTGCCGGAACCTTCTTTCCTTCCTGAGGGGCACCTGTTCAGTAAGTATGAAACCAGGCCCACTTAACGCCATCAATTTTCAGGGGTAAAAAGACTGTCATCTCAGGGCAAGGGTAAAGCTGAGATGATGGTTTGTTTCTAAAGACAGTCCTTAGAAGGAATTTCCACTTTTAGAATCTCGTTCAATTAGCAGCACTATCTTTATGCAGTAGGGTTGCCAACTCAGGTTGGGAAATTCCTGGGGATTTGGGGGTAAACCCTGGGGAGGTCAGGGTTTGCAGAAGGGAAGGGCCTTAGCAGGATATATCTTAGAGTTCAACTTCCAAAGCAGCCATTTCCTCCAGGGGAACTGATCTATGTACTCTGGAGATCAGTTGTAATTCCGGGGATCTCTGGGCCACATCTGGAGGTTGGCAAGTCTATTATGTAGAGTTAGGGTTGCCAGCCTCCAGGTGGTGGCTGGAGATCTCCCGGAATTATGTCTGATCTCCAGGCAACAGAAATGAATTCCCCTGGAGAAAATGGCTACTTTGGAGGGTGAACTCTATGGCATTATACACCACTGAGGCTACTCCCCTCCCTGATCCCCACCCTCTTTAGCTCCACCCCCCAAATCTCCTGGAAATTCACAACCCAGAGCTGGCTACCCTATGTAGAGTTACTGCAGTCTATGGATTTAGACTGCAATAATTATGCTATAAGACTGCACTATAAGAAAAGAGGAATATACAAAGTAAAAGTTATAAATAAATACATTAGATAGTTCCTAAGTTGTGGCCCTATGTTCACAAGCAGCTAATATATTATAAAACAATTTAAAACTAAAAATATGCACATAACTATAAAACAATATAATTACAAACACCAACTGTAAAACTTATTTCTAGCTCCCCCCCCCCCAAAACTTGGTATTTATTTTGGAGGGAACTACCTGGTACTGAACAAATAATGTGTTTCTAAGCTTGTGTTTACTAAGATAACATGAATGTATGGAGCCAGGGAGACATGTAGGGGAGAATCAGAAGAGGGAGGGGTATTTAATCTGATGTTTGCTGGCTGATTTTTCCTTCCATTCCCCCCCCTCCCTCCATTTTGTCCTCAGTTGGGCTTACTTCAAATTTCAGAGTGCAGCTGGGAAAGAAAAAATTTAAAACAATAATAGGGAGACATTTGTTGGGGCGGGGGACCAGTGGACAAAGAAGAGGTTTTTTTTCTTCTGCTCTCTCATTTTTCTCTATACTGCACTTGCCTTAGATAGAAAATGTGGGTTGGAAATCCTATGGTTTATATGTTGTTAATAAATTCAACAACTGTAGCCACCCTTTTTTGTGCTTTCATTCAGTGTTGCAGGCGTACCATGAGGAAGCAACTGGATCACAACCTGACTTTTCACAAGCTGGTAGCTTACATGATCATCCTGCACTCAGGTGTGCTGACTTTTGCTATGCCATAACCAGGGTTTTTTTCAGGGGGAACGCGGGGGAATGGAGTTCCGGAACCTCTTGAAAATGGTCACATGGCTGGTGGCCCCGCCCCCTGATCTCCAGACAGTTTAGATTGCCCTCCGCGCCGCTGGAGGGGCACGGAGGGCAATCTCAACTCCCCTCTGTCTGGAGATCAGGGGGCGGGCCCCCCGGCCGTGTGACCATTTTCTCCAAGGGCAACCCACTGAGTTCCACCACCTCTTTTCCCAGAAGAAAAGCTCTGGCCATAACTGAATAAGAGAATCCCTTGAGGTGCGCCGCAAATGCTCAGAATGCAATATTTGGAGGAAATTTGTTGGAGGGATGTCACCAACAGAATATTAGTGAATTTACAGGGAAAAATTGCTGACCACATTCTAAATTTTATTCTATTTCAGATTACTTTCCAGTTTAAAAAAGGATTCAGAGGTCACGTTCATAGTTAATTTGACACATTAATATCCTTTTTGAACAACCTTAAGACATATTTTATTTTAAATCTCCAAAACCAGAGTGTTTGGCGTATTGTTGGGATAGGACCAGAAAGATTTAAGTTCAAATCCACATTCTACTCTACAGCCGTCTAGGTGACCCTGGGCTTTTCACCATTTTTCAACTACCCCTCATTGATAGGGGGGTTATCAGAATAACATGAAGGGGTGTGTATATGGTGAGAGGTATGCAGGCAACCTTAAGATCCATGGAGGAAGGTCAGGATAAAAATCTAATGTAATAATATATACATTTCAAAAGCATGTTTTCTATGTCTGATTTGGATTTCTAAGTTTTCATCTCACACCAAACAGTCACAGCTCCAGTCATCTTTCCACTTAGAACTACTTGTGGGCTGAAAAAGGAAGGAAACAATCACATACATGGGAACGAGCCCAAAGGCCTTTGTCCCAGGCACTCTTCTCTTGCCTGAAGGGTAGGGTTGCCAATGCCAACTCAGGGTTGGGATGTTCTTGGAGATTGGGGGGGGGGTGGAGTCTAGGGAGAAGATGGATCCAGCCCCCAAAGCAACTGTTTTCTCCCGGGGAAATAACCTCTGTTGTCTGGAGATCAGATGTAATTCTGAGAGATCTCCAGGCCTCATCTGGAGGTTGCCAATCCTACTGAAGGGCAACCAACCACTAGGCTTTTTAGCACTAGTTGGCTAGTAGGAGGAGGAAGAGGCTCATCTACTTGTTGGAGTCTGGGCAACTGTTGAGGTGGGTTGACTGCAAGGAACTGGCTCAGTTTTACCTTCTCCTCCACCCCTCCAGCTATTCACGTCATTGCTCACCTGTGCAACTTTGAGTGGTACAACGATGCCCAGCAAGCGACAGACAAAAGCTTGGCTTCTGTCCTTTCTCAATTGCACCTGAATGACGGGCTGTGGCTGAACCCGATCCATTCCAACACTACAGTGAGTGCCAGACCAACCCTGGTCATTAGCAGTGATTCTCTTAAATTTTGCCAGCACTCAAGTACAAGGGCAGGAGGTTGGACTAGATGGTCTGTATGGCCCCTTCCAACTCTACGATTCTATGATTCTATGAAGTAGGCTCATAGTCAAGTAGCAGAGCATGTGCTTTGGAATTCAGAAGGTCCCAATTCCTTGTATCTCCCTCTAATTAAAAGATGTCCTGCAGCTGGCAAGAGGCTTTTCCTGAGACCTTGACAAGCCACATTAGAACTACATAGACCAACAATCTAGTTTAGTGTAAGACAGCTTCCTGTTATCAAGAAGAAATCTCATTGGATGTCTTAGAAGTTCTTACCCTTTTTATATTATTTTACTATATTAGCAGTGAAATCCTAAGCAGAGTTACTCCAGTCTAAGCCCATTGATTGACTGGAGTAACTCTGCTTTGGATTCCGCTGTAAATTGTACAAAGAAATGACAATTTGTTCATGCTCAAAGGTCCCCAGTTTTATGGACTTCTGATTATTGACACAACATCTAATTGTAGTGGAATTCACTGCTAAGTTGACAATCACTAGCTTAGATAGCTTTAAAAAGGAGTAATAGACAGATTCAAGAACAGCAGATCTGTCAATGGCTATGAACCATGATAATTAAACTGAAACCTCCAGAGTCAGAGGCATTCTACCTCTGAATATCAGATATCAGGGGAGAACAGTTACCTTTGGGCCCTTCTTGTGGGCTTCCCAGAGGCATCTGAGTGGTCACGGCGGGAGACAGGATGCTGGGTGAGATGGAGCTTTGGCCTTATCCAGCAGGGCGGTTCTTATATTATGAGGGCAGGTCCCAGGACTTAGCTCAAGTGAGCAAGGCACAACATAAATTTTGTCTATACGTCCCCAGCAGCTCGTTCTCCCTTTTCTCCCACTTGCAGACACCTTTGTATGTGGCGTTCACCACCATCCCAGGCTTGACTGGCGTGATAATCACTTTGGTTCTGATCCTTATGGTCACCTCTTCTGTGAAATTGATCCGCCGGAGCTACTTTGAGGTCTTCTGGTACACCCATCACCTCTTCGTCATCTATTTTGTAGGCCTCGTCATCCATGGCATTGCGTAAGGCTAACTCAGAGAAATGCACCTGTATCTACTGCTGGCAGCAGCTGGAATCTTGGCTGCCGTGTTCTTTATGAACCTGCCTCTGGAGATGCAGGCACAGGATCATAAAGAAATATGAGAGAGATACTGCAGTACCAGGAGCCGTCACAAACTGTTATGTACTGGGTTAATGATGACGAGGGAGGGAGAACACAGTAAGCTGCCTTCCACGGAATCAGACCATTGGTTCATCAGAGTTACTATTGTCTCCTAAGCAGGGCTTTTTTTCAGCAGGAACGCGGTGGAACGGAGTTCCGGAACTTCTTGCAAATGGTCACATGGCCGGTGGCCCCGCCCCCTGATCTCCAGACAGAGGGGAGTTTAGATTGAGGGCAATCTAAACTCCCCTCTGTCTGGAGATCAGGGGGTGGGGCCACCGGCCATGTGACCATTTTCTCTGAGGGCAACCCACTGAGTTCCACCACCTCTTTTCCCAGAAAAAAAGCCCTGCTCCTAAGTCTGGCAGTGGCTCTTCAGGTCTCAGGTAGAAGTCTTTCACATAATCTATGGGCTGATCCTTTTAAACTGGAGATGCCAATTGAAGCTGTGACGTCCTGCGTATAAAGCAGATGCTCTAGCCACAGCTCCTCTCAAAAAAGTTGGATGCTTAGAGAGATTTGACTTGGTCCATATTTATCATGCCAATGTGCATCTTCTTTCCCGCAGCTGAGCTAGCCATCATCTCATTTTCCCTTGAGGTGCAAAGAACACCTTTGATGATTTCTTCCTTTTTCCAGAGGTGTTGTCCGTGGACAAACAACAGAAAGCCTGAAGGAGCATAAGCCAAAGGATTGTGCACCCCACTATATGGAGTGGGATCGAGAAAGCAGCCGTCACAGCTGCAAAGAGCCTGAGTTTGGGAGTATCCCTGCTGAGGTAAGAATATGAGCCCACTATTCAGCTGACTAGGCTAAAAAGCAGGGCTTTTTTTCAGCAGGAATGCGGTGGAACGGAGTCCCGGCACCTCTTAAAAATGGTCACATGGCCGGTGTCCCCGCCCCCTGGTCTCCAGACAGAGGGGAGTTTAGATTGCCCCACGCTGCTGAGCAGTGTGGAGGGCAATCTAAACTCCCCTGTCTGGAGATCAGGGGGCAGGGACACCGGCCATGTGATCATTTTTACCGAGGGAAATTTAAACTTTAAAAAACTTCCCCCTTGTTCCAGCTGACCCAAAGTGATGTCATTGTGTGGTCCTGAGTTCCACCACCTCTTTTCCCAGAAAAAAACCCTGCTAAAAAGCATAGATATACCAATGCTTCTCTTTGTCCAGTACATTCTGGAGGGAAATTTAGACCGGGTTCTTGCAACAAAGCAGCCCAAGTTAGAGTGTATCAGATCTTTTTCTTTTTTCTTTTTAATAAATTTTATTGAGAATGTTTAGAGGCAAAAGATAAAACTAGCAAAAAATTGGAAAAAGAAAGAAAGATAAAAATACAAGGATAATAATAATAATAATAATAATATATAAAAGAAAAATATAGAGAAATATAAAGAGGTGACTTCTGATTTTCTCTACGACAAATACAAGTAAAATTACAAGCTTAACGCTTACTCTATAATTACAAAAAGTAAGTTTCTCCTTTTTCTATTATCTAATTTCTCTCCCCTGCCCTGCTTAATCATCAAATCTACAAGTCATCAGTTCATTTTTTCCCGTTTCATGCAAAACCTATAAGGGGTTTCCAGGTAACAATAAATGTAGATAATGTCTTTTCTCTGATTAAAGAAGTAAGTTTAGCCATCTCTGCAAATTCCATCATGTTCACCAACCATTCCTCTGTTGTAGGTATTGTCAAACGTTTCCATTTTTGTTTGTATAATAATCTCGCTGCTGTTGTCGTATATAAAAATAAAGTTCCATGACTTTTTTCTAGCTCTCTGTCCATTAGACCCAAAAAGAAAAGCCTCTGGCAAATATATCCTTCTGTTATCAAATCTTCTTTAAGTTTCATTTTACAATCCTCTTGAGAGAAATCTAATATGTCACAATATGTTAACCATTTATGTTTAGTTATCATTTCTCATCTGTAGAATGCCTCTATTGTTATTCTTTCTGTGGCAAAATATATAGAGACAATAATTAAACCTTCAGAGATTTGATATTGAGTAAAGTTCTTTCCATTTTAATTTCTGCTTAAGGCAATAGCCGTATGAGCAGTACTAGATAGATAGAGCTGGATCAAGGTTAATTATTCAAAAAACCATTCAAGAAAACATGTTTAAATTCTCAATGCCTTTGAGTACCATTCAAAGGCAAACAAACAAGGTACAAGGAAATTCCAAATTCCAATTTCATCCATAATTGGGTTTGTTGAGGAATATGTGGGACCTGATCCATGGAGTCCAGTATGAGGGAAGTACTGAGATTATGGAGGAAGGCAGTTTACACAAAAGTGCGAAAACTCTCTGAAATGTGGTGGCCCCTTTAACCTAGGTGTGTCTCTGGTTTTTCTTTGAAGTCCTGGAAGTGGGTTTTGGCTCCACTGATTCTCTATGTCTTCGAACGAGTCTTGCGGTTTTGGCGTTCTTGTCAGAAGGTGGTTGTCACCAAGGTAAGCATCGGTGCTCCCTCCCTGCTCACTGTTTTCAAGTGGGATACGTTCATGAAGGCTGTCTTGGGAGTTCCATTCTGGTGCTTCAGCTGTAGCCCAAGGAAGTCAGGAAAAGTTTTTCATTCCCTCCACCTCAACCTTTCCTCCAGGACTTTAGAAGAGAATGCTGGGTGGACTGAAGTTGTCTATTAGTAGTATTTCCTTTGGGATGGTTGATAAGTTTGGCTTGTTGATAAGTTGAGGCACTTCCTTCTGCCGTATTGCAGGGTAAATTTGCTTGTGTGCCAATGCATGAATGCCTTTGCCCATGCATGACCATCATGGTGGAATTGGTCACTCATGTTCTCTTATTCTGTGAACTATATCAAGAGGAAAGGGCTTGTTTTATACTGCCTCTCTTGTCTAAATTTAACCCTTTGCAGTCCTATCTCTAGACCAGAAATCTTGCGCAACTTCCTTTTAGAAGGCACTCAGTGCTCAGTGACTTATGCTGTGGCCAGATTCTGTTCCTTAGCCATTAGGAAATGCAGACTCCTTTTAGCTGAAAATGTGGTATAATTGCTTTTGCCATTTTTTCTTTTATCTTCACTGTTTTTATTTCATCAGTTCTTCCAGCACTAATGCTCTGATCTTATTGTTATGCCCTGATGTAATAACTTATTTTCTATCGCAGATTTGTTTTGTTTTACTGGCTTTTGCTGTAATAATAAATGACTGTTTGGCTTGTCCTCTAAATCTGAATGCCTGCCATATTTGGATTGGGAAGAAATATTTGTTTGGATGTGATTGGGCAGGGATTCACTCGAGTAAACTGAAGCTGCTGTCTGTCTGACCATCTTCTGCAGCAGTGAGCCTCTACCCTGTTAGCGATATACTCTGATCACAGGTCACTCAGTGAGGGTGGGAGCGATCTGCGCATGTTCTGAGATGCTGAGAAGAAAATCCCAGTTAAGGGAAGACTGGAGATTCTGTGTCAGACAGTGGCTTTCAAAACGGGCTTCTGTCAGTTACATGGAAGCTTATTTGTATGTAACAACTCTATTCTCATATGCAGCAGGAAAGTACATGTAGTGGGAACTAAGTTTTTGCGTAGCTTGGCATGTGGAGTTTAATAAGGAGCTAAACTGTGTTTTTTTTAAAAATAAATGGACAAGAAAAAAAATCAAAAATGAAGAGGAATAGCGTCTGTCTTACTCTGTCATTTCCCCTCCCATCTGGTTAGGAAAAAATCCAGCATATGTGGTTTTGATGAAGGTGAGTGGCACTTTGATGCTTGCTTGTGCAATGGGAAGAAGCTTAAAATAAACTGAATTCTATCTGGCCTCCAAAACTGGGAAGCTCTAAGTTATTTTGCTTCACTGTCAGGCTTTTGTTTTTAGGTTGTCAAACACCCTTCAAAAGTGCTTGAACTGCAGATGAACATGAAGGGCTTCAGGATGGAAGTGGGGCAATATGTTTTCCTGAACTGCCCCTCTGTCTCCCGCTGGGAATGGCATCCGTTCACCCTCACATCTGCACCGGAGGAGAACTTCTTCTCTGTCCACATCCGGGCAGCAGGTGACTGGACAGAGTCTCTAATTGATACCTTTGAGCAGCAGAAACCAAAGATACCCAGGTGAGCAGAAGCAGGAGTATTACATGGATTGGCAGTGAATGTATATCTTGAATGTGTGTCAGTAAAGCATGGGGAAATCTGAGAACCAGAGATGTAACTGAACAGCATCAGCCACTGTCAAAAATCGGGGCTTCAATATTCTGCATAGCTCCTTGCCCTTTCTGACAGTTTGCAGATGAAGTATACACCAGCTTCAAAGCAAGATATTTAATTAGAAGAATACGAAAAAGCAGAAAGTGCAATGTTTCGTCAGTGAATCAGTTAGATTCATTAATTCAAAACGCACAAGGGTGCCTAAAACGTGGCAGCTAATTTTTTAAAATTATGTCAATATAAACAATTATAAAAATTGTGGGCAACATTCCACCTTTCACATAGGGTTGAATCCAGCGTTTTCCACTAATGGAAGGCATTTGTCAGTGGAACTGAACTTTCTTGGCCTTCCCCCTTCTCCTGCAGCCCACTGATCTTCCTGAAATGCTGATTGTGGAGGACAGAGGACCTCCTGGAATGGCACAAGGGGCAAATGGCAGCAGGAAGGGCAAATGGCAGAAATTAGAATTCCTTTCCATTACAGTCAGCTTTAGTCTGGATCCAACCCCGACTCTTGAAGGGCTGGAAGGATGCCTTATGATAGCATGTGTAATCTAAAAACAAGTTGTTTTTTTCTTTAGATGCATTGTTTCATTTGGAATGCATAGCAGTGCCGATTGAATGAATGAATTCAGTAAAGCTCATATGAGTACGATTTTTAAAATCGCTTTAATGTGGAAATACCCTCAAATGTTCTAATTGTGGAATTCAGATTTCTTAAATAGTAGAGTGTTTATGGTGATTTGGCTTTGTATTTCGTGCAATTGTCAAAGGGGCAGAGAAGGCAAGTGGCTCTTTTCATATATTCAGGATCAAGGTGGATGGCCCCTTTGGCACAGCCAGCGAGGACGTGTTCCAGTACGAGGCGGCCATGCTGGTGGGAGCAGGGATTGGGGTGACACCCTTTGCCTCAGTGCTGAAGTCCATTTGGTACAAGCTCCAGCATGCTGATCAGAACCTCAAAACCAAAAAGGTAACTTGGGGTGAAGGTGGGGCTGCTGTGTTACCCAGGGACCTATTTCTTCTTAGCCCATTCACAAGAGAATGCTAGTTTTTAAGTCGCACTGAGCAAAAAACCTAGAACTCTCTGCCATCTCATGCTAGAAACAGATTGTTTTTAAGAGCCCTGGTGACACTATAAGAGGAACATCACCGCCATGCTCATCCTGTTTATCATTTTTAGTAAAATAGGATTTGCAGGTTTCTGCAGTGTTTCCAAAACATGCAATGCCCCTTTGACCAAAAATGAATAGTAAGGCGAAAAATAGAATGTAAAAACTATGATCCCATCATATTTTCAAGTCTCTTCAATCTTCTTGTCCGCCTCCAAACTCATCATCTCTCTTTGTACGTATGGGTTCCTAGATTTACTTCTACTGGATATGCCGGGAGACTGGGTCCTTTGGCTGGTTCAAGGATCTGCTAGCCTCCCTGGAACAGGAGATGGAGCTCTCTGCCAAAGCAGGTCTCTTGAGCTACCACCTCTTCCTCACTGGCTGGAGTGGCAGTATGGTGAGTTGCACAGGCAGAACACGTGAAGCTCCCTTTTAATAGCTGGCAGGACTGATGAGACCTATTTGCCATTTCCAAAAACCTCTGAAACCTGATTGATGCACCAAGAAATGCATTACTTTGTAATAATTTGCCACTTTCCTTGCCTTGAAAGATAGCCTAGGGCATCCCTTAGTTTCCTTGAGAACACCAAGCCAGTGCCTGAACCCTCACCAGACACCGTTTTCACACTCTTAATGGTTGAAACGGTTTTAGAAGCAAGAATGAAAGCCAAAGATGTAACAATATTATTACATATATATCCATGTAAACCCAACAATTGCTTTCAAAACCACAGTTCCTTGGGAAGAGGAAATAAGCCCACTTCAGAAGGGGTGATTTAGAGAGGAGAAGCAGTGTAAGGGGAAGTGCACATTTCCTGCGCACTATTTTTCCTTTCCAAATTGCCTCCCAAATCAGTATTTCCCCCTACAGAGGTGTCTTTCAAGATTTAAAAATGATCCTTGAATGAGGGTAGGAAAGCAACAGGGGATGAGGCATTTGGAGTAGAGAATTGGTGGACTGGAAAAGGACTTTGAGCGTCTTCTCTCCCCAGCCTTTTGGCTCTCAAAATCATCTCCCCTAAAAAAAGCGGACATTGATCTTTTGTAGGCACGTAGCCTTTCATTCCACCCTGGGATTTCTAGGATGCTGAATTTTGCATTAATACCCAATTTTGCACTTGAACGGCAGCATTACAGAATGCACACAATCAAGCTTGTATTTTCCCCAAATCTGGGTGTCCTAAGCCATGAACTAGCTTATTTCCACAAGCGTTGACTATGAAGGTTGTTGTGGGTTTTCCGGGATGTATTGCTGTGGTCTTGGCATTGTAGTTCCCGACGTTTCGCCAGCAGCTGTGGCTGGCATCTTCAGAGGTGTAGCACCGAAAGACAGAGATCTCTCAGTGTCACAGTGTGGAAAAGATGTTGGCAGGTCAATGCCAAGACCACGGCAATACATCCCGGAAAACCCACAACAACCATCGTTCTCCAGCCGTGAAAGCCTTCGACAATACATCGTTGACTATGAAGGTTCAGCAAGCTCTAGCATCTGAAAAACCAGTTTCAGCCAGTGGTTTGGAATGCTTGCTGCGTTCTTGTTGACATCTGGCTAATTTTAGCTGCCTTTCTTTGCTGAGAATCTAGGTTGGTCATGCAGCACTCCATGTGGACACAGCTACAGATATGGTGACAGGCCTAAGGCAAAAAACTTCCTTTGGTAGGCCCATATGGAGCAATGAATTTTCAATGGTAGCAGCTGCACATCCCAAGTGAGTATTTGTTGTCCGGTGTACCAAGGTGCTAGACCTGAGATTAACTACAAAGATTGTCCACTTTCTGGTTCTCCTGGTTTCTGGCTCCTCTGTGCTAACAACAACAGTCCTGGGGGAGAGAATGATGTAAGCTGCTTTGGACCCCAATCAAGAATGATGGAGTATGAGTGAAGTAAATTAATAAAATCAAGGAAACCCCAAGGTCTATGCTCTACATAAATGATGCAAAATGCACACTTTTGCATAACATTCTGCTTTGCCAGGCAAGGAGCTGTACAGATGAGTAATGAAGCAGCTGTATTATCTGCAGTGATTCTCTGTGGTCTAAGGAAGAGGATTTTCCCAGTTCTCCTGCCTGAGACATTTAAAGGCATAGACCTTTCATGCAAAGCATGGAGTTTTCTATTGAACTATAGACCCTTCTGAAGCCTTTACCCTGATCACTGAATTGGGACTCCTAAGGTTTGAAAGGATAATTCTGCACTACAACCAACACACTTATTTTATGCAAGTTTAAACATGTTTTTTTCCAAAGCTTGGTGAAGAAGCTGAGAATTCTGTCTTTGAGATTCCTAGCTCTGCTTTCAAACCCAGTTCCTTGGAAAAATAAGAGTTTTATGAGTGTGGTATAGATAGAACTTGATACATGCCTAGCAAGGACATTTTTAGGGGGCTGGGTGGTAAAGCGATGGTAGGAGAGGCAGGTTTCCAGGGGCAGGCCAACAGTATCTTTGTTTGCTTCTCTCTACGAATAACCGATATAATTATGCAAATTAGCAATGTACGCATTCGCACTTTGCATAAATGCTTTATATTTGCAGGTCTGTGGTGGGTGTTTTCCTGTGTGGACCAGGGCCCCTGGCTAAATCTCTGCAGAAGTGCTGCCATCAACACTCCAGCCTGGATCCTAGAAAGATCCAGTTCTACTTCAATAAAGAGAATTTCTAGAGCACTGGGGTCCAGTCAGAGTGCCTTGCAATAAGCCACAGACTGAACAGCTGCAGCAATTCCTCAAACTGAATCAGGAGGACTACTGCTTCTGCTACTACTACTGAATTGGAAGTTAAAGCAAAATCCTCTTTCTCCTCTACTTGGATTGTGATTTCTGTGTCAAAGTTCCCAATTTTGGCAGATGCGAACCAGTTCCTATTCCACGGATTTTTTGGGGGTGTAAATTAAGTATCAACAAATCATCATCAGTTCCGGCAATGCTGTTACTTTTTGGTGAATGTAACAAAAACAATTTGCTGAATAACAAAACAATTTATCTTACCAAGACAGGATCAAAAGCATGGGTTGTGTACCAGAATATTACACTATATAATAGTCTCATGCATTTCAACCTCAATCCACCAAGGACAAGCCTCTGTGACAATATGAAAAACATATTTTGCTGCTATGTTTTGATCAGTTACAGACTGGCATCTCCCATATATCATTTTGTTTTTAAATGCATGTTTTAATTGTTGTAAATTGCTTTGTGAACAGCCTTGTCAAAAGACTGCCCTGTATTGAATTAACTTACAAGTTTTTTAAAATAATAAAAAAAATGAAAGCAGAGATGTTGATGAAGCTAAATGCTTGGAAAGCTAAATTCAGGGGCCAATTTCAATTTTTTAAAAAGAAATATGTTCCGAACAGAATGAATCAAATGGATAATGCTCCAACCATCAAGCATAAAAGCAAAAATTATCAGATACAACGTCCCCACCCCTTCATGATGATAGAGCACAGGAATAGGTTGGGGCACTGTAAAATGTCACATTACGGCATGGCCAGTGCAGGCTGAGCATATGCTGGTAGGTATAAACACCAATCACTTGATATTCTATATTTGATGGGTGGTTTGTATGAGCCCAGAACTTCCTCCTTGGATTCACCATGCATCCATGATCCATTTACCTTTCAAAGATGGACCTCTCTCTCCAAAATGTTTTCTAATCTCCTTTTAAAGTCATCTAAAGCTAACATCCTGTGGCAGGGAGCTCCACCAGTTAATTATGCATCATGTACAGAAATACTTCCTTTGGGCGTCCTCAGTTAATGGTTGATCAACTTCAGTGGGCGCCCCTGAATTCCAGCACTGTGGGAGAACTCTAGCCACTCTCTCTGCACCCTCAATTATCTTATAAACCTCCGTCATATCCCTGCTTAGTCACATCTTCAGACTCCCAGTTGGCTGTGAAACAACCTTCTGTTAAAAGTTCATCAATGTGGTACCCGACTCATTTCCTGGAAATTCATGAAAATCTTTTTTGGTCCAGCTTTTACTGAAGGTGGCAAGCATTGGAGAAACTTAACCAGTGTATTTTATCTTTCCTGAATATCATGGAGTGACTAGGAGGAGGAATTACCCATTTGAAGGACCCTGAGGAGATGAAAACAGGGCAGAAAAGTAAGGCAGACTGACACCAAGCCACGAGGTCGACTTAAATCCAAGACAAAATTTAATTTGAAACACAAAGAACAAAAAACCAAGAGAAGGAAGAATTGACCAACAGGTGGGGGTGGGGAACCTCTTCCTTGGTTGCTGCTGTGGCTCAGACAAGGAAAAGACCTTCAGTGCTGTCTTCAGCAAGGGGCTGAATTTCATCAGATACCTTTCAAACCCTATGAGAATAAAGGGGACACTGTTCAGAGGTTATTCCCCCTCACCCCCTTGCAGGAACCCCCCCCCCTTAAATAGGGAAATAGTGACCTTTCTCACATACTGAGGATTTCTGAAAGGAAAAAGGAAGCAGCTGTTTACCATAATCAGCATGTTCATCATAGACAGAAACAATTCTTTAGAATGCAAGGAAGGCAGAAGTAGGGAACAAGTCAGGGAGACCTTCCTATGCATCAGAAACTGGGCACTATAACCAGCTGCCAAAGGAGATGACATGGCCTTGCTGACCAGGAGGTGTTGCTCAAATGCCCTTTCTCCATCCCCAAACACCTTCGCGAGGGAGGTTTAAACAAAGGATTCCATACCGCTTCAGTCAGGGGGTTGGCTACATCTTCCATTGGGTTTTATGCCTGGCAAGCATGATGCTGGCTGATACTGAATCAGACCATTCAGTGTTTTCCATCAAAGACTGGAAGCAGTTGTCTAAGGCAGAGGTCTTTCTTCTCTGAAGCTCCACAGAAACACTGAAAGATGGCCTCCTTCTATATTGCCCAGACCACCAGCTAACATCTTTCTCACCAACCCTGTTCTCTGTGGCCCCGCCGTCAGAGATGAAGTGGGTGGTGAACAGAGATCATCATCATCTTTCATCATCTTTTTATAACCTGCTTCTAGTCTGAACTGTTTAAATTCACTGAACATTTTTTTAATGTTCTGGCTAGATTTTTAATGCTGTTTTTAAAAAAGTTATTAACTTTTATGGCATTTTAATTATGTTTTACTTTGTAAACTGCCTCAGGCAGGTTTCTCTGGAGAAGATAAAGAAATATTATTGCACTGATATATTACATATCTTTGCCAGTTTGTCAATAATTTATACAATACTATATAGCTTCTGGGAGAAGCTGGGGTACACAAAAGACACAACCCCCTGAAATTTCTCTTGTGCAAATCTCATTGAGATTACCGGGAACAGCGCAGAGCTCCAATTCATATCACTTGGGAATATGGCCAGGAGAAATCCCCAGGGGATGAGTCTCCAAGGAACAGAATAAGGCTTCTCCTGCTATTGTACTTGAGAGCCTCCCACTGACAGCTTCTCCAAAGAGAGAACCCCAGCATATTAAACAGTGGACTTCTCAGCATACAGTATCTGACGAAAGGTTTCATGCTATTCTAGAGTCCAGAGGAATACCCTCCCTTCTTACCTCAAGAACGCAGCTTGTCAAGGGGCACCGGTGGACTTCTGTATCTGCTCTTTCAAAATCAGGATGCTCTGCCTTTGTTCGGGGGGCAACATGGCTATCTGGTCTGCGGTCAGCTGGAGAACTTGCATAATGAGTGCAGCCTAAGGGGAGAGATGGAACGAGAAAGGACAAATCCAGCTATTTTAAAATTAAGAATGTTGTTCTTTGGATGCCATGCACAGTCCTTATGTACTCATGCTCTCTCTTGTGTTGAATCAGGACCTGGGAGGCACAGGTTTGAATCCCTACTCTGCCATGAAAGCTTGCTGTGTGGCCTTGGGCAAGACATACACATTCAGCCTTACCCACATCACAGGGCTGTTGTGAGGATAAAATGGAGAAGGGGAGAATGTTTTAGGCAACTATGGGTTCCCACTGGGGAGAAAGGAAGAGTATAAGTGAATTAAATAGAAGTGTATCAGATCCTCTCCCTCCGTTTCCCCCACCAGTATTATAATAGTGCTAGAAGTGGGGCAGTATACTCCACTTGTATCAGACACAGGGCAGATCGATTCAGAATGTGGCAGCCGAAGCTCTAGGTGGGGTTTGCCACAGTCAACGTGACAACATTGCTGAGCCTACTGTAATGTTTCCCAGTTGCTTCCAAACCCACTATGATATGCTGGTTGCAACTTCTGAAGTGGTTGGAGTTCAGAGCCCCTGAAGAACCACCTTCGTCCAACAGACCTGCCGGCACTCTGAGGTCTCTTTGCTGCAGGTATCCATGTTGCCTTGTGTATGTTTTTTGAAGAACTCTGTAATGGCCTTCTGGGCAGCCACCCCTACACTTTGTGCTCCCCTCCCCCAGAAGCTGCGATTGTCCTCCTTTTTGCAGGCCTTGAAGCATCAGCTAAAATTTTGCTTATTCCAGAAGGCCTTTGGAAAGGCAATGAAGGAATGTTCTAAATAAAAAGACACCAATTACTACCCACTGTAAAGAGGCAGACAATCTAAACAACTGCTTTAGTTCGCTGGAATTCACTAAGGAACAATGACGGACAACTTGGATATTCATGCTAAATCACTGATACCACAGTGGCTGCAACCAGGAGATGAAACTTGATTAATTTTAAAACATGCTTTAAAAGATATAAAGTTTTAAAACATGTTTTAAAAGTTATATATATGTGCCTAGTCCCAATAATGGTGTCCAAAAAAAAGCAAGAGTCAGATGATAAAAGTGACCGCCACCCTCCAAAAAAGAAGACACAACACCATAAGATAAAAGCAGCATATTAGGCCTCAAAAGCTTATTGAGAATATATATAAATGATATTTCTTGAAAGTTACCAGGGAGGTGTTCTACCATGCTACCACAGCAAATTCATTCCAGAACCTCACGGTCAGGATGGAAGAGGCCACTCTATAATCAGCATCATTTCACTTTTCTAACTGAAGGGAGCCAGAAGGCCCTTGCGCTGCATAATGTTGCCTTCTAATACTTCTCCTCCAAGTATCCTTGTCCCACCCGCTTCTCCACTCTGAAACGGTATGACAGCACGACCTCTGAATGCTTGTGGAGAGCATGACACACCATCAAACCCCCAGGGGTCTTACACCCTGGCTGACTGCGCTTCATGTACCTTTTCATGATCCTGTGGTGTTACTTGGTTCTGTCCAGGACTGAAACCCCCAGGCTGGCCAGCTGCTTGAACGCCTGCTCCTGGCATGCCTCCGGCTTGCAGGGCTGTGCCTGCCATGTTAGGGACCTGCGGGCAAGAAGATAAATGCATTGCCCTCCTGTCCTGTTACAGACGAACACCAGAAGCTGTCTTATGCCAAGGCAGCATCTAGCTTAGTGCTGTCTACTCTGACTGGCACCAGTTCTCTCTCGCACGGGAAGGTCTTCCCCAACACCTGCCACCTGAAATCTTTTAACAAGAGATGCCACGGACAGGAGACGGGACGCTTAGCACGCAGATCTGGTGTCCTGCAGTCCAGCCAACGTTCCTCTCCTTGCACTGAGGTACAGACATGTTGGAAAACATGCACGGCTGACTCTGCAAACGGCGCAGGAAACCACCAGATGCCCTAGCTCTGGACACAGTATCAAAGGCTAATCCATGGATGTGACCTTGCTGTCACTCCGCTGCAAGTGATTTGCCAATTATTATTTTTATCCTCTCCTCTTCCAGGGAGTTTGGGCAGCACAATAACTTCCTCTCCCCACCCCATCTTAATTATCTTTAACAACCCCTAAGAGGTAAGTTAGGCTAATACCGGCCTAACTAAAAAGTAACTTTTGTGGCTAAGCCAATATTTTCAGGCAATCTTCTTCAGCTCTTCATTCCCAATCTCTCAAGTCTACCACTGCTCTGGTTCAAAGCCCAGCTGTAGCCGACAGACACATTTCAATAAAATTTGAAACAAACTGACTCCTCCTTGGGATTTCGCTTCTACAGTCTGGGAAAGCTAAACCTGATCATGGCTAGGATTGGCCTGGCAAGTATTCAAGGGGGCTAGCGATGCAGAGGAGAGCAGTCTTGGGATTGCTGGTGTCACTTCTGTATTTCTCTTCCAAGCCACAGTGGAATGACTCAAGACACTGACCTGTTTTGCCAGGGAATGCCATACATGAACACAGGCAAGCAGACCGCCAACACATTTGCCTTTAAAACCTTTAAAGCCTCTCCAAAGTGACAGGGTGATTACTTAAACATCTTATACCATCTACACCAAGAGCCATCAAGAGGCAAAAAGTTTAGTGGTAGCTATGAAGACAGGTTCCTTTCCCTTCTGAATCCCTTTCAAAAATGATCATGACGTGAATAGCCTGACCTGGCCCAACGGAACCCTTCAAGCTCCAGCATGCAGGATGTCTCAGTGCCTCCTAATGAAAAGACAGCAGAAGAAATGAAGCATACCTGCCTAGGGCCTTGAGGGCCACTTGCTCCCATGTTAAGAGGCCCAGGGCCCTGGATTCCTCCAGTCATTGGACCCCGCGGGTTGGGACCAGGGCCTCGAGGCTCCATGCCCCGCGGGGGCTCCATCCCTCGAGGCTCCATGCCCCTCGGAGGCTCCATCCCTCTGGGCTCCATGCCCCTCGGGGGCTCCATCCCTCTGGGCTCCATGCCCCTCGGGGGCTCCATCCCTCTGGGCTCCATGCCCCTCGGGGGCTCCATCCCTCTGGGCTCCATGCCCCTTGGTTCCATCCCACGAGGTTCCATCCCTCTGGGCTCCATGCCCCTTGGGGGCTCCATTCCTCTTGATTCCATTCCTCTTTGCTCCATTCCTCTTGGTTCCATGCCCCTGGTATCCATTACTCTGGGCTCCAGTCCTCTGGGTTCCATACCCCGTGTATCCATCACTCTTGGCTCCATGCCTCTCCCATCCATGCCCCGAGGCTCCATGCCTCTTGGATCTCTTCCACCTGTATAAAAAGCAATCAAAGCTTATGAATGTTCTATTCTGGAGATGCAGAAGTTAAACTAGTCACTGGCCCAAAATCAAGCACAGAGCTCAATGCCAGAGATACCAACTTGAATCTGGGACTCAGAAGTCCAAATCCATTTCATCAAAGGCTCTAGAGCGCCTCTGTGCTTTTAAACTTGAATTTGATCTAAGTTTTTGTAGGGTTCTCAGCCTTTTGGGCCAAGAACAGTGTGGCGGTAAGAAGAGACCTCAGAGAGATTACAGGAAATGGCGTACCATCTAAAATGACAGCACACTGTGTGTATATTCATGCTCCCAATTTATGCCTCCTTTTAGGTTGCAAGCTGTTCTGAGCAGAGGTCTGTTTATTTGCTTAGTTTTGTAAAGCAATTACAAGGGCAATAGCTAAAGAAGCAACATGTGTATATGTCTTTAGACCAGGGGACCCCAACATTTTTAAGCTTTTGGGCACATTTGGAATTCTACACAGAGCGATGGGTGCAATCATAAAATGGCTGCTGCAGGAGGCAGAGCTAACCACAAAATATTAAGGAGTGAAGTTATGCATAACTCTAATAGTAAACCTTCAATATTTCAGGCAGAAGCAAAGCTTAATATAATGTCTTTTAAAGTAAACACATTAGTTTGAAATACTTTTGAATATACACACAGTGA
Organism: Eublepharis macularius; assembly: GCF_028583425.1. Lineage (NCBI taxonomy): Eukaryota > Metazoa > Chordata > Lepidosauria > Squamata > Eublepharidae > Eublepharis > Eublepharis macularius. Next base: position 23,990,557 of record NC_072802.1, read on the forward strand.
CACAGTAAAGATCCCTGTCATGTAATGGCAGCTATGGCAGAAGCACCTTTTTAAAAAATCTGCACAGCCAATCAGATCTCCACTGGTCATCAATTAGGAGTCCTACTAGATAAAAGCCCCATCCAGTGCCACCCACTTTCTAAAAACACTTGGAGGGTGCCAGGAAAGTTGTCAACGGGCACCATCGCACCTGTGGGTGTCATGCTGGGAACACCTGCTTTAGACAAAAGCTGCTGTAGTCAATCTCAATCTGGGTGCAATGTATAGGGCACACACGTTTGTAAGGATGACTCTGTCTAATAGGTGTGTGATCTGCCTAGGAGAAAGAATGCAAGAGATGAATGGGAAAGGAGATTCCCGCCCCACTTATAAAATTCAGGTGCTTTAACAGGTCCACAACAATCAGGTCTGAGGGCTTACATGCTCCTGATCACAGAAGCTTGCTTTATTGGGAATGTCACCATATTTATTACGTCTTCAATATGACATCGTATGGGCTGGCTCACAGGTGGACCAGCCACCTGGGACTGTGCCTTGGGCATTGAAACCGCAATGCACGCACACACATACACTTCGTATGCTCTGATTCTGTTCCCTGGTTTGCCTAACTTTCAAGCTTCAGATGCAATAGCAATAGTATGGTCTGCTGCAAACCAGAAGTTAAGGAAGGAAGCATGTGAGGAAAAGCATGCGAGAGCTTGAGGTACAACCTAGCAGGCAATCCATGGTTGGATTATTATGGCCAAAGCAAGCCTCTGTTATTCCTCTCTCTCACACTGTTATCTCAAGGCTGAGTATTAGTTATGGTGCTCAACATCCTCTCTCACCTCGGCCATCCATCAATGGTCCTCGTGGCTCTCCCATCAAGGGCCTGGGTTCTCCCATTGGTCCTCCTCTCATTTCATGAGGGGGTGGTCCTCGGTTATCATGGCCAGGCATGTGGTGCATGGGTGGGCCCTGGTGAGGCGGGCCCTGGTGAGGCGGGCCAAGGTAACCTCTGGAGAAGGATAAAAAAACGAAAGATGGCAAAGGCACAAGAGGCATTGGCTTGAAGCTCAGGTCTAGTTCTTGCCGACAGCTGATGAGGGAGCAGACCTGAGGCTGTGTGGCACAGCTGCAGACTTCAGGATCACAACTGTTTCTTCATACAAAAAAAGAAGTTATTTGCATGTATAAAGCTAAATGGCAGGGAGAAGACTGCTAAGCCTACCTATCTCCCTGAGCCAATAACCTTCTATGTGTAGGAATCAGAGGTGCAGTAGTTAATTCAATTAACGGGATATACTGATCAACCCATTTTTATTTAGAGCGCTCCCAATTAATTAAATAGTAGATTTTTTAAAGACAGTATTTTAAAAACAAGTAAAAACAACAGATGACAAGCGCTGTCTTAGGAGCATTTCTCCTTTTAGGAAGAAGAAGAAACGCCTCTTCCAAGACTACTCATGCTGCTGCATCACCTAAAACATCCCTTACAATAATTTTGCCCATACAGAAACCAATGTACGTTTGGTCAATGAACTGATAATTGACTAAAATTTATATAGCCTACTTAATAATCTCAGAAGGAATTTTTTTCTACCTGGGAGAATTCAATTGTGAGCCCCTACCTGCAATATGAAGTACAACCGTCTGTAAAAGTTCACCCCCTCATCTGCCGTTTCTGAGAAGTCAGCTTTGGGGGTGGGGGAACAGAGAAGGCAGCTGATCTGCTCCCCAACAAAGGGAGATGAAAATCATCTTGAACTCTAACTTTATTTTCAGAATTACGGCAAATAGTCCAGGCTTTCAGGGAATGCCCACAACTCCCTTGCTGCACCAACTCTACCAAGATCTATTCTGTTCTACCTACCTGGGCTCAACTTCTCCAGTGACTGAGAGCAAGGTCCCTCCACGGGGATCATTCGGAGCATCTCCCAACAGGCCTCGGGGTGGCGGGCCGCTAGCTGGCATGGGCCCTCGTTGCATGGGAGCCCTTGGGTCTGGCATTGGTACTGTCAGGAAAGCAAAAAAAGGGGCCATGAGAATCTTGGGAAGGGAAGCTGTCTTGAGGCCACCAGAAGTTCAGCATTGCTACAATAACAAACAACACATAAACACAAACAACTAGTCAACTTTCATCCAGGTAACTTTGATAATAATACAGATAGGAACATAAAAATTTAAATAAATAATTTAAAAAAAAAGAAGTTCAGCATTGCTTGGGCTAAGGTACATCAGTTTCATGGGCACACTTCACTCAAAAATAAGCATGCTGTGGGATGAAGCTACAATGTGGCTAAGACATCGTTCTGCAATGACCCCGTCAGGGCTCATTTTCTCTAAGATACCATTTCTACTTGCTCTAGTATCAAGATAAATAGGAGATGCCCAAACAGAAACTTGTCAGAGATGCTTCGCACTTTGTGTATTCTAAATTCTCCCTTATTTGCATAACATCAACATGTGTCCAAGACACTTCTCTGTCGTATCAGTTATTCATAGATATGAACATAGGATGTTGCCTTATACTGAGTTAGTACATCCAGCTCAGTACTGTTTCCTCTGATTGACAGCACCTCTTCAAGTCCTCAGGTAGAGATCTCTCTCGGCAGATATGCCAGGACTGAACCTGGGACCTTCTGCATGAAAAGCATTCAACCCTCCTTCCTCTTATGCACAGTTTTCTCCTTAAAATATAAGCAAGCAGCTACTGGCCTCGAGCATAAAGGGTAAGACCCAGCTCATATACATTCCCACCTTTCATAACTATATTATACCATCTTCTTATATTCCATAGCATCAGCAATGCATGGCCCTGTGCAATGAGCATGATACTTACCGAACAGAAAAAACCTGACCTGTAAGTCTTATAATCGAAAATTTCAACAGAAAGAATAGAGGACAGAAAGCAGCTTGGTTTCAAAACCTGTAAGTTTGGGATCTGTGCCTAGGTACAAAGCACCTTGTGAGACAGCCCCGGATCTGGCTAAAACACGCAGGAGGTGGTCAGAAAGCCACAAACGGATATATGGAAGTCCACCGTGGGGAACCTGTTCCCCAGACCGTCCAATCCCCTATTCATTGGCAAAGGTGCTGTCCCCAAAGCAGTTGCCCTCTTTGCCCCAGAAGCAACTCCTGCCCTGCACCCACGACTTTCCATTCGGTTTTTCAAGCTACGCAGTCCCAAATGCTGGGACCGCATCTCGCACATTCCGCACGACAGGCAACAAGCAGGAGGAGCCAGCAGCAGCTATTGGTACCTTGAACTCGTTCAATAGAGGCAGGCCTGGCAGGTCCCACGGGAGAGAGCTGCATGTTCCCTGGCCGAACAGCAGAAGAGAGGGAGAAAGATCCGTCACATCAATAGGAGATGCACTCACCTCACACTCTCACACATACTCACACATGAACACACACACTAGTTAGAGCACCCCATCAGTTACATATCTGGCTGTTATGTACACACAGAGACCTCTCCCTTGGGATCTGATTCCATATTTCAGGGAGGCAATTTCAACTTCAAAAGGCTGAGGCTTTTTTCTAGGGCCTTATCCTGCCTTCCGGCGTAAGTATTCAATGGTTAGCCTGCAGGATGGCAATGGCGTGTGAACTTTATCAAACTTTATCGCCATTCTTCCTGTTGGCCTGCTTTGATCTATTTGCACTGTACACTGCTCTGATGGTGGGTATATTCTGCTGAAAAAAAGAGGCAGGCTGTAAGTAGAAAACAACTACTATGTGATGGGTTTCCACGTCATCATGGTAGGCCGCAGAGAGCCGGAAAAGGTCCAGCATTTTACAATGGTCAGGGTATCAGACTAGAATCTGGGAGATCCAGGTTTGAATTCCCACACTGCCATGGAAACTTGCTGGGTGATCAGTCACACACATTTAGCCTAACCTACCTCACAGGATTGTTGTGAGGATAAACTGGAGGAAAGGAAAACAATGTAAACTGCTCTGGATGCCCATTGGGGAGAAAGGCAGGGTAGAAATAAGCTAAATACATAAATAAACACTAACCAGAGGCTTTTTAGATCTCTGCCTCTCACAATGATGATGTCATGGCACAACTATGGAAAGGTATTATGCAAAAGCCCTGAGCTAATATTGATACAAGCTGGGAGTAAAGTTTTTATTGGATATACAACCTTATGGGTGTCGCCAGAAATAAACACTCCTCTAATGGTTCAGATGGATGGCAAATCCTAGTTTACTTGTATGTGAGCAAGCGTGGAGGACCACTAGGGCTGACTGGCTTCACCCTCCTGTATACAGTCAGATAATTAGATACTTCGGCAGACCGGAATCCCTAACAGTGGTTTGTTTTCAGACTGCAGTCCTGGTCTTCATTCAACTGTGGCTTGCCAGTTTAGACTCCAAGGGGAACTATGGGTTATTGCAAACCTGGGAATATTTAGTTACTTGGCTATACAAGCAGAAATGAGGAAGTGTATGAACCTGGGGATCCCTAGGCTCATTTGTGTAAGCTTGCCATTTTGTCTGAACCAAGCCAAAGACTGGGGTATTCTGCTAATCACTTTATATGACCTTAGATTATGACATGAGGTCCTGCTGGCTGTGCCCCTCTTCACCAGGTGACATCACAAAAGGTTCAGAGTGGAAACATTTCAGCTGTTGCACTTAATTACTTAAATGCCTTAGGTTAGGAATTCATTGATTTTATGTCTTTTGTACACCACCTTTGGCAATCTGACCAGAAACAATAATTGATAAATATTGGGAAAAAATGCATTTTCACAAAATGGCCCCTTGCTAACAAGGGCAGCAATGGGCATCCTGAGAGATGCCACAGGGAAACCAAAAGGCCTCTAGGAGTCTTAAGTAAAACAGAAACCCCCTCCCCCCCCCAGGCCTGCAATGTGGGAATGCAGAAAACCAATGAGAACTCTGTAGCAAACATGGGCCTAGAATATCTCAAGAACAAAAGTGGCAGATGCAACCACAAGTCTCCATTTGTCACTGAAACTAAGGCTGCAGTCCCACGCACATTTACTCAGGCTTAAGCCCCACTGAGAATTATGACACTTATGGCTGAGTAAAGAGGTACAGGATCAGGTTGCAAATCAACCTCTCAGTCAGCAAAATGAGATAATACTGCACCCTGTCCCTGGGATACAGTAAGAAAGAGACCTACATAAATACATTCCCATTTATTTTTTATGGCCACAGCTACCACTGTCAGGACCAGCTTTGGTGGTGGAAGGACCAGGGCCCCCGCTCACAGGCTTGGTGGAGGGCCCCCAAAAGCAGACTATAGCTTTGCATTTGAAGCAGACTATCTTAAAATGGGGTGGGGGGGAGAGGCACAAGACCACTACCAGTGAAATCCTAAGCAGAGTTACTCCAGTCTAAGCTAATTGATTTTAATGGGCTTAGACTGCAGTAATTCTTCTTAGGATTTCACTGTAAGTTCGGCATCTCAAATTACCACTGGCCCTGCCAAGTTTCCAGAGGGAATCTCAGCTCAGACACCTCAGCTGCCACAGAATGCCACAGCTCAGTTACTATCAGGAGCTAGTTTGAGTATGCATGTTACATCCACTCAGTTGTCACTTCATTGGCTGCCCATCAGTTCTCAGGTTCAATTCAAGTTCTGGTTATCACATACAAAGCGCATCACAGCCTTGGATTCTCTCCACCACCCCATTAACAGAACCGGCCTCCCCTCCCAGGCTCCTGCAAATGGGTAAGCTGCCCCCACCTTTGGAACGGCCTGCCTGGAGAGGTCAGGAAGGCTCCCACATGTTGGTCATTCTGAAAACTTAATAAAATTTTTTTCAAGAGGGCAATTTTTAAGGTATAAGGGCAATAGTATAACAGGCTGTTTCGAGAAGGTGAGAACAGCACCTCTATGCAGGATATGTATGATCTATTTGTAGTATGTATTATCCTACTCTTACTGCATTGCTTTCTATGTTAAGAGAACTAGTGTGGTCTACTGGTTAGACTAGGATATGAGAGATCCCACGTTTGAATCTCCACTCCGCAATGGAAGCTCACTAGTGATCTTGGATGAGTCACACACTCAGCCTAACCTACCTCACAGGGTTGTTGTGAAGATAAATGGAGGAGAGGAGAATGATATAAGCTGTTTTGGGTCCTCACCGGGGAGAAAGGTGGGCTTTAAATAATTTTCAGTTTTCAGCACTGCTTGACATATGGCTACTTTTTTGGCTTCGTTTCTAATTTTGTAATTCTAAGTCTTATTGCAGGGTTTATTAGATCTCTCATGCTATTTGCTTACATTGTTTCACACCATGTACTCTGCCTTAATGAGAAATACGGGACTGTAAATAAAACTGGTTGGCTACTGTTGGTTCTTTGGCCAAAATGGGACTTTGGGCTGATGCAGGAAAGCAATACTACAGAACTAACAACACGTTCTGTAAAAACCACACGGAACAGCATGCAGCAACATCTCCAACTCTCGCCTTCACTGATATGAGTGCGCACACACACACACACACACACACACACTCTCTCACTCACTCTTTTCCTGAGCTTCCACCACCAGAACAAAGCAAGCCCCATTACCTTGTGCAAAAAGGGAGGAAAAAGCATTGCTAGGGCACCCTCTGCTGGAGTAACAAAAGAAAGCAGGTGCCACACTGCTCAAGCGCTGCCCGGCTAACAGTGGAGCCCAACCAAGGAGTGTTTTCCCTGCTTTCTGCAGCACATGCAAAGTACCTGATGGAGCATTACTGGGGAAAGCATCACTGTCATTGTCCACTAAGCGCAAAGAGAAATGGACAGAGTCACAGAGAGCTTGAAAGCGCATTGTATACCTTTAGTTGGGGGAATGATCCCTATTTCATAAAGGGGAACGTTTCCACCCGCCCACTGCTCCCAGTTAGTGACTCCTTCCACCCAAAACTTGTCCATGCCCCAGCCTAGAAACCAGGAGCCTTCCTGGGACATGCTATTTAACCAGGATCTGACCATCTATTTTACCTTGCCCACGTTCCATGAGCATTGGCCCGCCTCCTGGCATGCCCCCTGTGGAAGAAAAATATTGGTTTTAATTTTTTTACATATATCCATAAGGCTTTGGGGGGAGGTTACAGGGTAACCTGCAAAAATAGTACCGAAACCAGAAGCATTGGCATAAAACAACCAAACCCTACATGGACACATTCCATCTCACTATTCCTAGCTGTATGCCTCCCACTTGAGCTAGGATCACAACATGTGGCCTCCACCTGCTACTGCTTACAATGTAACTGAAATGTGTTGGGGCTTGTGCTACCTTAGAAGTTATATGTCCAAACACGAAATGTTTAGCTTTTTGACATCTGGATGCATGTGGATGGAATGGAATAGTGATTAACTTCAGCCCACGTTCAGAAATCCCCTTCTTTTTTGCTCTCTCTCACCTCCTGAGCTCAAGAAATGGACACAGATTGTGGGGCTGAATCTAGGATCAGCGCGCCTGTTACTGAACTGCAGTCCAATACTGCATGAAGCCAAGAATGCCACTGGGTATGGGTGGCAGCTTCCTTTGTTATTTAATTATGCTACCATTTATTACCAAGGGCAGGAGTGAGGGCTGCCTGCCCCACCTGTCCTGCAGCAGTTGGAGCAAGTCTAGCAGCATAGCAAAGTTGATAACTGGCAAAGGACCACCCATATCAATCCATTAAATTGTAAATTCATTAATAGTTAACTTTAGAAAGTAATCGTATTCTGACAAAATGAAATTTACTTTATTTTTGTCATTAGCTTACATAGACAATTGAAGTACCTCCTAAGAAAGATGATGCTTTACAAATAGTTGATCCACACCTAGTCAGTGCACTGAGCAGGACTGTTTTAACTATCATATGCCCAACCTTTGCTGAATCTTGGCCAAAGTACCCTGGCCAATGGAATCATTGGTTGGGACTGTCAAACACTTAGTGTGCACAAGAACATACTCTACAGGATTGTTACAAAATACAGTTTAACTTCATATTAAAGTCTGGCAGACTTATACAGATTTTTGAAGTTCAATTTATTTAGCTCCTGATGAAAATGATACGAGAAAATAAGTCAGTGACTATCTACCCACTAGCCATTAAGATATTTGGACTTCGTAAAATATTATGGACTTGCTAACCTTCACTACTGTGAGTCAGATTAAAAAAAGATTTTCCTGCAACTTTGTAAAATTACTAGTTTTGTTAACATTATGCATCACTGCCGTATAAAAAGGATAGTTCCAGGTTTAAAAAAAAAATTATTCTACTGGTTATCATTCCTGGGTTTTCTTGCCTTTGAGTCACAGCTCCAATATAGGGAAATGTTTTTAGTTATACAGCTTGTTGCCACCCACATCTTCACTAGATGAAAAGGTAGTGTTTTCTTCTTCTCTTTTTAAGGGCAAATTATCACTGCCAATATTCTTGTTGTTATTCATCTGATTAGATTATTTTTAATTGCCCTGCTTATAAAAAACATTAAATTTGTTACCCAATTAACCTGCCTGGTGACCTATGATTCAGGAGGTAACTACTCATTCTTGTATCAAGTCAACTTTTTGTATTGATCTGCTGTATTAAAACTGATTAACCTGTGGGGGGGAAGGCAAATGAATTACAACCATCTGATGCCTTCTTACCTCCACAGCTCTTGCTGTGTTTTCTGATTTAAAAGTTCCCTTCTGCTGCAAGAACAATGCTCCTGTTCCCACCACTGACTCAATTTGCAGCCTTACTTTGCCTCAGAGTGGTGCAGGGAAGGAAAAGGGATATATAGCCTTTCAGCGCCTACTCACTTTTGTTATTCAGCACCAAGCTCCTTCTTTGTTATTAGCATTTGAATTTTTTACAATTTTTTAAAAAGGACATGACTTTTCTCCATTAAAATACCTACAAAGCAAGGAGCAAACAGTGTAACCAAGTGAGGCTGAACAGTTAAACCGCTTCCTCCTTGCGTGCACAGCCCCATGGCACACTGAGGCTGAATGAGCCTAGTATTTGCATGTTATGGATAGAACCTCTTCTCTATTTGAGCCCTCAATCCAATGAACCACTGTTCTGCAGAGTCAAAAAGAGACCAGTAGCACCTTTAAGACTAACCAATTTTATTATAGCATAAGCTTTCGAGAATCAAGTTCTCTTCATCAGATGCCTGATCAAAACTGGGCAGATACAGAAGAGGAGGGGGAAAGAGAGAGAAGGAAGGGGGCATAAATCACAAGAAGACAGAATGCAATTAGCATAGAGGCAATCAAAACATTCCTTTGCTTGGAAATGTAAACATCTCCTTTTGGTGTGCAGTCAGTTTGTAGCAGTGAAGGTATCCAATTCCTATGTAGTATAAGCCTTCGGTAACCACAGCTCTTCCTGCCAGTTGCATCTGACAAAGAGAACTGTGGTCCCCGAAAGCCCACACCAGGCGTCACTGGGCTCCCCCAGATCACGCCTCTGTAAAGAGAATCTGTTACCTGTGGTAATGTGATAACCATTCATAGTCTCTATTCAGTCCCAGCTTGACAGAGTGTTATTGCTCCTTGTTCCTAGAAAGACCTTGCAGGCACTTTGGTCCCAACTGACTGCTACCAACTCAAGGATAATTGCTGGACAAGAAACAAGGAAGAACTCACCACCTGGAGCCATGGGGCCAGGCCCAGGTACAGTGGTGGGCATCTGACCTGGGGCTGGCACTCCCCCTGGCATAGAAGGCTGCATCAGCGGAGGGGCTCCATTGACATGCATGCCACCCTGCTTGAGGAAAGGAAGTACACCGTTAAGTTCTTATGCAGGTGGAAAAAACTGGGTTAAATTCTCATGCAGGTGAAAAATCCAGGCCTACATTCTATCACTTCATGCAGAGGCTTGCATGATGAATGCTCCTCCATACAATAAATAAATAAATATGTCTCGTGCACAGAAAAGCAGGAAGAACGCTAGGCTGGTTCCCTTGCTCTCCAACATCGAGTTTTCTATTTGCAGGTAATTTATGGCTTACAAGAAAGCAAAACTCAGGATTAGAAAATCCATTAGTAACGCTGACTGCACTATATACAGAAAAACTGCAAAATCACATGCAAAACTTGGAAACAAAGAAGCAATTTCCTCAAAAAAACAAGTCCATAAGAATGTAACTAAATCCAGTATCCCAAAGTCTGTTGCATGGGTAGCTAGAAGTTAGGAGATCAGTCAGCAACCAAAGCAAAATTGGCTTTATTAACCTCTTTGCTCCTGTCTGTCAACAAGTATTTCAACTTTGCATAGCAATGTGCCTCTCCTAGAAATTGCCTTTGATTCTCTAGAATTGGACATTAGAACACATACGATCCTTGTTGACTGTATCCTTTTGCGCATGCCCCCACCTTCTAAAGAAATGTGAGTGGCTGCACTAGATCCAGGGTCTTTTCAGCTGTGGCAGCTTATTGATGGAACTCCCTATCAGCATTTGTTTGCCTACTGTCAAGCTTTTTGAATTCTAGGTGCCAGATAAAGCCATTTCTCTCTTCCCAAGCTCTTTGGTAGGTTCACTGGCTTTCAGGTTGGTTTCTCCCAACCCAGTTTTGTGTGATTATTTCTCCCATCATTAAAGATATGGTTGATCAGGGAGAGGAGCTATTTTGGTCTCTCCCTTTCATAAAGCCTCTTTAGGGGCCTCCTAACTTTGATTTGCTGTTCTCTGCTGACTGGTTGATTCCCTTGCTAATGGGGCTTTAAATGTTTACTGATCTTTTAACTGATGGGTTCAACAGTTTTAGTATGGGTTTTTAATTGCACACTCAACTGTTGCCATTTTTACGGGGAAGTTTCCTCACAAGCATTGTGCCAGAAATGCAGGCTATAAATGTTATGATAGCATCACACAAATACACAAATTATTAGGATCATTTTTATACTGTCCAGCAACAACCTACTACTTACATTAACCGAAATCTAATTTGTGCAAAGGTGAGCACCTAGCAAGCATTTCCCTAACAGCAGCAACTAAGATCTCATTTTCTCTGTGTGACAAATTACTTTGTAAGGAGGAAAACTGAATCAATAGAGTATAGAAACATCTTACTATTGGCTGTGGCTGGGAAGACGGGACGTTTGGCTGGTTCATCTGCGTGTTTGGACCAGGCCCGGGCCCAGGCCCAGGCCCAGGCCCTGGTCCGGCCCCTGGTCCAGGCCCGGGCCCAGGAACTGCTTGTGGATTGCCCGGAATCAGAGAAGGAACGCTGGTCTGGCGATGCAGAATTTTCTAGGGTGGGGGGAAGAGAAAGTAATGAAGAGCCTGTAAATGCACCACAAAGATGCTCATATCACCAAAGCACGCTGCCCCGCTCTAGGGAGAGCACCACCCACAAATGTCACAAGCATACCAGAGCAATCTCAGGATCGACAATCCGCATCACCACCTGGGCCTGCAGCAGGGCATAAGCGAGCTGTGGGTTCTGCAGCAGCATGCTCCGAGCCTCCTGAGGGCTGTTCTGGACACAAAGCTGGGTGGGGAGGTACACACAAAAGTTAAACTGAAGTTCCTCGTTTCTGGAGTGTTGCTTCCTAGCCCAGGCCTCAACACTTCAACAGGGCAGTTTTCTAACTCACAGAATAACCTCAGAAAACAAAACTGGAAAAATAATTGGGAGTCTTAGAAGCGAGATAAATGCTGATGAGCCATATATCTCCATGCCTGAATTAACAGGTTGGTGTTATGTTTCCAAATGCTGACTGAGGCTTACCCTTTCGCCCCATGGCACACTTATCCCAGAAGGTCAAGATCTCAAAAGTTGCTGCGACACCCTTCAAACTGGCCCTTATTTGCTTGTGCACACACATCATTCTCCACACCAAGGTTTAACTCCCTGCATTTCGGTTATCCTTTCCTGTCTTTGAAAACAGACAGATATTTTTCTCTTTCTGGAACAGTCACCGGGTTGTGAGTAAAGATATACAGAATTTCCAGGCACCAGGCGAGGACATCAGTCCATCTAATTCACAGTAATCCTGTTGACTCACTTCTCATGCAGAGATCTTCCCACAAGCCCTACTACTGGAGATCTTTGTACTGGAAAAGCTGGATGGAAACCTGAGCCTTCAGTATGCCCTCTTATTAAGCTACTTTCACACCTTGGATAGACTGAATGGCGATTACTCTCAGCTTTCCTGTTCACTGACCTTCATCTGCTTCATCAGCTCAAACATCTGCTCAGGCGGGAGGCTGGCAACAGCCCTGCTGATGGACTCTGGAGCATCTTCAGGGTTCACTGGATCTCCATAGGGTGACTCAATGATGGGGGCCCCAGTGCCCAAGCCTGTCAGAGAAAGGAAAAAGCTTTAGGGCAAGGGGTTTCTTGGGCTTGCCTTGTTGTGTGCCTGCTCTGAGTCAGAGGCAGCAGACCACAGCAGCTGCCTTTGCCACCCTGTTTCTTAAAAGCATTCAGACTCACTCTTCAGCTCCTCTTTATTCTTCTCACTAGCTGCGTTGTCCACACGCAGAGCCCTCCCACTGAATTCACGCCCATTCAGGTTCCGCATGGCACTGAGAGCCGTTTCCTGGTCTTGATATTCACAGAAGCCATAGCCTTTCGGTTTGCCCGTCTCTCTGTCATACACTAATCTGGTTGGCAGGGGACAGAAAAACTGTAATTCTTACACACAGAAAGACACTGGGGAGGAGAAGGTTGGAAAAGGGACTTTGAGATGTTTCCGCATGACAGAGAGCTGTAAAGTCCTCTGAGCCATTCCCAAAGAAGATGTAAGCCATCCACACCCAGTTTCACATCCTTATAAGTCCCTGGTTTGGGAAACTAGAACAGGGTCAGTTCTTACCGGAAACTGACGACAGGTCCAACCTCTGAGAAAATGTCCTTTAACTGCTCCTCTGTGGCTTCATATGGGATATTCCCCACTGCAGGAGAGAGACAGGAACAGATCATCAGTATAGATGTATAGCAAGCTACATATCAGTAGACAGACATTGGAGATGAGGGGAAAGAGAACAGTGACTTTGAACAATTGTAACTACCAAATACTATATTTGCATTCCATAGTTACGAGTGCTAGGAAAGATCACAACTCATTTTCCATACCAAGGTCCCCAAAAGGCACACCTTTTGTATCAAAGCCGACTTCAGTCTAAAGATTAGCTTAAAATAAACCAGCTTTTTAAAAACAGTTCCATGTGGTTGCTTGAACAAATTGCCATTTGGCATTCTTATGCCCTTGCTGGCCTCGAATCCTGGAGTTGTTCTCATAAAGACATCCATGACCTCTGGTGTTGATTTGTTTCTTATGTTTAAATTTTAAATGCTGTGTAAGATATGAAAGATAAACTTTGAATAATGTATCTGCTAGTCTACAGCCTTATATTATTCTTAGAAAAGGAAATGTGTGATCTGGGACATCGGACTTCATTCTTCAAACGAATGGCGTCCCACATTTGGACGTTGACCGGTACAGATCTGCTAGTATTAGTTTTGCAGGAAGCCTGAAGAAATTTTTAAAGAACAACGTAACAAGCTTATGAAGGAAAGACAAAGAGCAGCACATTGTTACAGTGACTGTGTAGTCCTAAGCTGAGTTCCATCTAAGCTCATTCATTTCAATGAACTTAGAAGAGTGGTACTCTGCTCAGAATTGCACTGTTTCTATATCTTTCCACACGCCTTTAAAGTTGCTCTTTGGACCTTAAACAGCTGGCACATCGTCCATTCCTTATTCCTTAATAGCCCAAGAGAGAGTGTAGAAGCTTACCTCCACAAACAATGAACTTCCTCAAATGTGCTAATCCAACACTGGCAAAGAAATGAAGACCTGACATGATCCATGCAGTAAGACGCATCTGCATCTTTGTGCTAAAAATATATACTACCCTTTCTCTCCAGCCACTGAAAAAATGATCAGGTTGCATGTCACAAGCTTGAGCATATTCCATGTGACACTATTAAGTATCCTAAAACTAACTGAAAGATTGTTGTTGAGCCCGATTTTAATGACACCAAAACAATTGTGATGCAGGAAAAGACAGAAATGTCGTAATAATAATAAACAGGCTGGTACCCATGTGGTTAGTGAAGCCACGTCACCAATTGATATATGTAGGGTATTCACAAGTACGCAAAAATGAGTTTGTAAATTAACCCCCCCCCAAATCTGTTAAAAGGCTTGATGAGAACTGAAAATGTTGCAGACGTGACATAATATTGACAGCAGCTGAGAACCAGTTATAGTGGCAATTAGTATGCTCAAACTGGCGAGTGCTTAGAAAATACTGAAGGGGGAGATTTTGGGGCGGTCGGAGTAAGATTTCCAAACTGTACCCCTCCCCCACACTCTACTTCTATATTAAGATTATATTCAAACTTATGATTTAGTGACCTCTGTGATATTTTTCTTTTAAACGCAGTTTTCAACTCTTTTTGAATCAATGGTTTCTGTGATCCATTTCCGTTCCCCTAATTCAATGAGCTGATATGAACAAGGGATAGGTTCTGTATTTCTACAGAAATAAACCCAGGGCACTTCTAATAAAGTTTCACACACACACCCAATGAATTTTGAAAAAGCTCAGTAGTAAACATAAAATGACATACCTCTTTTCTCTTTTACCCTACCAGCATTAGTGAAGCAGAAACACTGAAATTTTAGGAGGTGGATAAAATGATTGAATGAATAGGAAAGTATTTGCTAAAAAGACCTTTGCAGATTAGGACACTTGAAATGTCATTTGCTTGGGTTAGGGCATATTATCAGCTGTGCACCATTTCCTTTTATTGCAGGTGAAGAGGCAAACATTCATTTTACAACTGAAGTCTAAGAAACCTATTCCCCTAATACCTAGATTTTTTTATCCTGCTATTAATAAGCAAGCATTCCTAAAGACCAATAGATCTTTTCAAGAACCATAAGGACTCTCAGAACATGGTGCAATCCTAAATGTATTTGCTTGTAAGTAAACCCCATTGTAATCAATGGAAGTTTCTTCTAAGTAAACATGCTGGCAAGCCATAAATATGGAAATCTTTTGGGCCTTCTTGTATTCATGCACCATTTGCCACACTCTTTTACAAGAATGTCTTAATAGCATTGTTGGATTATACCAAAGGTCTGTCTAGTCAATTGTTCTGTTTGCAACAGTAGCCAGCCAGATGCTTCATGGAAGCACCCGAGGTAGGTATGAAAAGCGATGACCTTCCTTGCTGCAGTTATTATTTGTTATCCATGTGCTGGATGAGGCATTTCTCTAACACAAAGTCCACAACAGGAAAAGCAAATTGGTTGCTAGAAATAGCTAGGGATCAACAAACCTTTAAGTTTGTCCATTTTACTAACTAAAAGCACAGTTAGCTAACAAAGGAATCTCCCCCCCCGCCCCCATCCCCACTTACAGAGCCACTGACAGAACAAACTCAGGTTTGAATTGTTTTATTTAGAACCCCATCCATTGGCACTCTTGAGCATCACCACCTACCCTTATTCTGAAAATTGATTTTAGGGAGCAGGCACTGTTAAATTTGTAAATATTTGTATGCAGTAACACAGTAAGCAATTATTGGCTCCTGCCCCCTTTACAATATTTTTTTGCCTGAGATGCATGTGTTTATTATTATGAATAAAGAGGGCACAAAACAGGATGAGAAGGAATGAAGACTAGCTGGTTGCTAATTTTTACCTTCAGGTCAGTGATTTTCAAACTTCGCTGAAAAGAGGCCTGTGATTCCTTGGAATCCTAGCAGAGGGCCCTGAACAAGTAATGGCAAACAAACTTCCTTCAAAGACAGTTTGTCCATAATTATTGATCGCCCACTGCAATGTATAGCTTTAGAGCAATGTGGAGTGTGTTTTGAGAAGCATTCATGGAAAAGAGCTACAAATGCTAACACAGAGGAGAATCAACAAACGGAATATCCTTAAATCATTAACAGACATCTGCTTTCCCCCTGTAAGCCTTCCCTATGCATGTTTCACCTGGTTCCCCCTCCCCACATTAGGCTCCAATACCAGATTTATAACCCTGAGTAAGGGGAAAGGTCTGTGGGGTTATGTGTGGGAGAACATGTAGGTAGGTAGGTTACACAGCCGTTCCACCACTTCTGCCCTATACCATGTTTGGTTACCTTGAGAAAACCAGGTTTTAGAACTCATATTTTCTGGGTACAAATTCCAGTGTGGCAGCTGTTAGTCTGCTGCAGCAAAAACAAAAGAAAAACTCAGTGGGATGTTTTAAAAAATGCAATTATTGTAGCATAAGGCTTCATAGACTTGAGCCCACTTTGCCACTGCATCTGACACCCCTACATAAATGTACACAACAATTGCACTTGTCTTTAACATGCCATCGAATTCTTCTTTTGTATTTCCTGGCATAACATGCATTTCTACTCTCAGCTGATGGCAGGGAACAGCAAGGCCCTCAGAACCCCAGCTGACAAAAAAGCGCTCTGCAAAGAGAGCTTGAAAACCAGTGCTATGTAAAAATGGCACACTGACAAAAATTTGCACACATTCATCACTCCAATGCATAGCAGATGTTCCCGCAAAACACTTCCTAATACCCCTTTCCCTCCCCAGCTTCAAGCCACAGTATATTAAGACCCCACAGAAGAGATTAAATTTTTACTACATTCTTTAATGTATTTAATGTTAATACTTAGCACTCAGTAGTCAAAGCAATTCAGTATGTTAGCTTGTCACAGTCCTATTAACAGCCACAATTATCATACCCACATTACAGAAAGGGGAGAGAGATGCTGAGAGTAGTTTCCTTAAGGAACGAGTTTGTGGCTGAGAGACAAGACTCTCAAAACAGTTTATGCCAATAAAAAGACAAAAAAATTTGCTTTCCAAATCATGCTCTACATTGCCTCTTTGTTCCACCCAAATTTTCTGACTTTGAAAAAATACAGCCTTCCTCCAAAAAGCACAATACCCCTCCTCCATTTTATCCTCACAACTGCCCCATGAGAAGGGTTAGGGAAAGCGAATATGTAACTGGCATCAAGCCACCCAGGGATTTCAGGGCTGAATGGAGATTTACACAGGGGTTCCTCATTCCTAACCCAACACTCCACTATGCTGTCTTATTTTTCTTCAGCCTCCTTCACCCAGAAATAGGACTGCCAGCTCCAGCTTGGGAAATTCCTAGAGGGTAAAGTTTGGAGAGGGGAGGGAATTCGCTGGAGTATAATGCCCTCCAAAGCAGCCATTTTCTACGGGGGGCTAATACTGTTGTCTGGAGATCAGTCGTGATTCCAGATCTCCAGCCACTACCTGGAAGTCCCCCACCACACCCAGAAACCTTTCCCTGGGGGGGGGGGCAGAGGAAACAAAGCGGCGCCTTTCCCCCCGTCCCTGTCCCGTGGAGACAAGAGGCCCACAGCTTTCCACACAGCAGAAGGCCGGAGTGGAGCTCTCAGTTTCCATGGAGACGGGAAAGGGTGTGACGAGGAGCAGCTCTGCTCTCCGCGTTCCCGCTTCCCTCCACCCTCACCGAACACGGAGCGCAGGGACCGGTCCACGGCGGGGTCCCGCACGGACAACCCCGCCATTCTCTCCGCCTCCGCCGCCTTGCCCACCACAGCTTCCGCCGCTCGCGCTACCAAGCTTCCGGTGCTCAGGCTAAACACGTCCCCCTTCACTTTTCGTCCGACTTTCTTTTTCTTATACCCGGAAACGCCATCCGCGAAACGATCGTTCCGCAGCTGTCCAGGAAGCTGCGGAACTCCCCGCCCCCATTCATTCCTCTCCTTTACTGGTTCCCTCCGTTTAACAGAGAAATTTGAATGCTAGCGCGGATGGTACATTGGAAAGAATTTTCCTCCCCTTTGTAGTGTTGTCAACTAAGGGTTGGGAAACTCCTGAAGATGTGAGGGTGGAGTCTGGAGACGGTGGTATTTCGGTAGGGCCTCAGTGGGGTATACTGTCATAGACCCCGCCCCATTTTACACAGTGAAAATGATCTCTGTCGCATAGCTCACTACGAATCCCTGAAATACAAATCCCACTTCTTGGAGCAATGGTTCCCAGTTCTAGATTACCTGACTAGTTATGATACCACGGTTCAAGCATCCTCATATATGGAATATTATAACATGCTGGTGTACCACTGATATGTAATGGCATATCCACTATCCGCTTGATATTAGTAAATTGCACATAAAGCAAATAGAATATAACAGCCATTTTGAAATTTGTAGGTAAGACTGGTTAGTGGTTATATATATGTCACTGTTACAGGAATTACACAATTTATGATGTTATGTTACAAGTTACAAGTTTAATAGTTATCAGTGTTTGTAAAAATTAAAAACTTTATTGGAAAAAATGTAAATTAAAAAAATGATCTCTGTAAACTGATCAGTTGCAGTTCCTGGAAATCTCCAGCTCCCACGTGAAGGTTGGCGACCCGAGTGTGTATTGAATGAAATGGAGGGGGGGGGGCTGTGGTACACCAGCATGTTATAATATTCCATTTTTGAGGATGCTTGAACCATGGTATCAAAACTAGCCAGGTAATCTAGAATTGGGAACCATTGCTCCAAGAGGTGGGATTGTATTTTAGCGAAGCACACGGTAGAATTCGTAGCTTGGGTGGAAACGGCGCGTTTTCGACCTTCCTAAACCCCCACGCTTAAGCTGGGACGGTGCCGTGCCATCATATCAATCCCGTGAAAAGGAGTTAGAGGCTTGCCCATAACAAAGATGGCGGCATTAGATGTTCCTTTAAAGGCGGTGAAGAGGGTGATCTACCAACGAGTCAAGAGGTAGACTGGCATGGTGTTAGTGCGCCAGCGCGGTGAGCTGGTGGCTGAGCCGAGAAGAGCTGTGTAGAGCTGCGTGCGCTGGCCCAGGTAGCGAGGGAAGACCTTCATTATCCAATGCCTGTTGTTTCCCATATATACCGCCCCCCCCGTGTGCCAGTTGCAGGATTCCCCCGCTAGTTGTTTTCCCCACTTACGTTAGCCCCCCTGCCATTAATTACAGCCCCTGCCTTTTCCATCAAAGCTTCAGCCCTGGGGAACGGGCTCCTTGAGAAGGGCAGGGGAGAACTTTCTCTAGATGTGCAAGATTCGGGTCCAGTAGGATCCTTAAGACCCACTGCTACTAGACCCGAATAGAAGAGTTACTCGCACTTCTATTGCAGACCGGCATGGCTATCCTCCTGAAGCTCTCTCTGTTCAGGAGGTGCTGGAAGCTATACTTGGGCTTTTAATGGGATTTAGGCTGCAGGCATTTTTAGTAGAGGGTTATGTGTGTGGGGGTGGGTGGGTGGGTGGGGTCTATCATATTTTGAGTTTTTTAAAAATTGGATTTGTCAGCAGTCTTGAGTTATGGCCATGGTGGGGTATAAATACTTTAGTAAATAAAGTGAATTTCTTTGGCTTTTTTGACTTGTCTTGTGCATTTCCCCCCTGTATAATCTGCCAACTTCTTTTTCATGCAGCTGCTGAATAGAGTGCAAATCCATATATGTTATAATAAATTAGTCTTTAAGATGCCTCAAAGTTCTTCTTTAGTGGCAATCTTATAGACACCCCTCGGAGTAAGCCCCCCCCCGCCCCCTGAACATAATGGGATCTACTTCTGAGTAGACTTGCCTAGGATTGTGCTGTTTGTGGTCACAGACTAACATTAGTATCCCACTGAATTACGATTCATGTTTTAATAATTTCCTTCTGTTGACAACCATGGAAGAGAAGGGTTAATTTCAGAAGTCTTGGTTTTCTTTTCAGCTGCGTGAAAAAATATTTTGAGCAGAGAGCGCCTGCCATATATGAAGCTTCCTAGTTCTGATTCAAGCAAACTGCCCCTCTCCTGTTTCTGACAAGATGGAGGCAGAAGATTTGAATGCTTGTGGTACTGCAGCTATTGTTACTGAACCACA
This sequence comes from Eublepharis macularius, assembly GCF_028583425.1. Lineage (NCBI taxonomy): Eukaryota > Metazoa > Chordata > Lepidosauria > Squamata > Eublepharidae > Eublepharis > Eublepharis macularius. The sequence goes on from NC_072802.1 coordinate 24,010,378, forward strand.
GTTGACGCAGCTATTCAGGTAAGGTTGTCAAGCACAGGAAATGGAACATCTTCTGCCCATGTAAATTCAAGTCTCACATTCTTCCACACACTAATCTGACCAAGAAAGAGAGGCCAGTCTCGCTCTGTGATGGCGATAGGATGATGTTATGTAGAGAGGAGCAGGTCTGATTCTTAGTGGTTAGGATTGCCAGTGGCTAAAATTTGGCCCACACCCCGATATTCCCCTTATCAAAGTAAGCCTGTCTCCATCCTCCCCACCTTCTCCATTTTATAGGTGCTCACAGTACACAGGCTGTTTTGATGTCCTTGTTCTGACATTTCCCATTTAGCTTCAAGGTCTGAACTCTCACCCCTTGTCAGTTGAACTTGGCTGCTTTACATCCTCCAGTCTTGGTATAATGATAGTTCTTCTAGAGTTGATGAAGTGCCCACCCCCCACCCCCGTTTTCTGTTTTCTGGCCCCTCATAGACTTATTGGCTTTGCAGGAAATATTTAGAGAGAGAGGGCATCCTAGACAGCCGTTTCTGCGTGCAGAAGCTTCCAGACGGTGTCATGGCATTGCCTGTGCTACGCCAAAGCCTCTTGGAGCATCACCTGCAGCACTTGAAGGGAAGCATCGCACCTGGGAGGACTTGCGCTTTGATGTGGATCCAGGTGAACTGTGTACCTTGTTGCAAAGGACACAAATATGTTCTTCAATAACTAGTAAGGAGGTTGGCAGTGTAATGAGCAAAGATTTCTGGCTAGTCCCTCCCCCTCTTATTTGTCCAGCTTTCTTATTTTTGCTTTGTTCTCTCTGCTTGCCTTGCTTGGTTTAATTGCTGTGATGTCACAAAGGGACTGGCCTGCCTTGATTTAAGCAGATGTTTGTGAAAGGAATGCTTTTCAGTCTTGGAATATGAGGAATGGCATCCATCAGTTTGTCTATGGAAAGTCAAACCCCCTTGTGCACAAAAGCACTGCTTAAGATGTTAAAATGACACCTTATAGGTATAGATGAATAGCCATTGAATCCTCTTTCCAATGTTTGGATAAGATTTAAAAAGGGAGGGTATTGAAAGCAAGCTGGAGACAGGTCACTTTCAATTCTTTCCCAGAATCCTGTTCCCTCAAAATCAGCTCGGGTCCGCTCACCCATCCAGAAACTGCGTGATGAACTGGAGTCTCTGGCATCGGGCCATGGGGCTGCATGGTCTGAAGAACTGGAAAAAGATTTGCCTCGCTCCTGGCAGCGGCACGGGGACCTTGTTCTGCTGAGCGAGGACAGCTTCAGAGCGGCACGATGGGGAGAGATGGGTAAATGGAAAATGTAGTACTTTGCCAGGCGGTTCTGGGCATCCTCTTGCCTTGACAAGCCCCTCATGCCTGGGCTCTCTTTCAGGACAAGAGCTCTGGGAGACAGTTGCTAGCGCTCTGGGGGCCAAACGCTTAGCGAGGCGTGGTCGTGTCCTATCGAATTCCTTTCGATCCCCAACAGTCACACTATTGCTGGGGGAGGACGGCTGGGTCGAACAGGTAGAGAACGGAATCCGGTCAGTGCAAGACCTCTCCCCTTTTTCTTTCTAGGAGGGCCAGATTGCATGTTATATAGTAGTTCGATTAGATCTTCTGTTTTATCTTTTTAAAACCTGAAATGTATCTGCAAGGAGCTGCCAATTTGATTAGAATATGTATGTGCTTAACATTTTTCACATACTGTTCTCCCAGTCAGAATCATTTACTCCCCAAGTTGCTGTTTGCCTGGAGAAGGAGTAGGTACAGGAACCTGTGTCTCCCCCGCCCCTCCCCAGAGGAAAATAGCCTGGGTGTGACCAGAGTTAGCAGTCTTCCCTTCCTACTCTGGTCACAATTGGTAGATCTCTGTTACTGCATTTCCGTTAATTTTGGAGATCCAATTGCATCTCTCCTGTGAAACATACAACACCATCACTACCACTGCACACGAACCTTCCATTGGGTCAGACCATTGGTCTCCTGTAGTAACTAATGTCTACTACGTCTTGCAGCAGTTCTCAGGCTGTGGCATAGTGGATACCTCTTTTCTGTGATGCCTCTTTTTCTACTGAATATTGGGAAGTATTTTTTGATGTGCAGATAGCAAGATTGTTTTAAGAATTGGGGAAAGGGGGCAGCTATACCTCACATAACAAACCGAATCCTGTGCATGCTTACAAAGAAGTACATCCCATTGTATTCAAGTAAGCATGCCTAGGATTATTTATTTTAAATATTTTTACTTCTCACTCTTAACTAAATATTCTTTAGTACTGCAGCTTTAGTTACTAGGAGCACAGCCTGACAGTGCAATCCCAAGCAGACTTACTCCAGTCAAAGCCTATTGATTTCAGTGGGCTTCAACTGGCATAACTCTGCTTAGGATTGTACTATGAATGTTCCTCTACAAAACTCTTCCCTGCACATAGAAAACTGTTTCTACCTTCCTTTTTTTGTACTAGAAAAGTTGGTTAGATCCAACCCAATTAATAATCCAGTTAATGCAGTTCTCAGTTTTTGTACTCCTTTGTTTCAAAGACTATTCAACATTATCCAGTTAACTACTTTCTGATTATTATTGTCATTATTATTATTTGAATGCTTGTATCTAAAGAAGGGATGATCAGAAATGACATATGAACCTTTGAACCAGGCACCGCTTAATTAGGATTGTCCTTGGGCAAATGTTGTTTCTCTCGGGCCTCTGAACCTGTGTTGCATCCCCAGGTGTAGGTTCGATGTGACGCGGTGCATGTTGTCTCCTGGAAACATCACCGAGAAGCTGCGGATAGCATCTCTGCGTTGCGCTGGGGAAGTGGTGGTGGATCTCTATGCTGGTGAATATTGCACTGCACTGCTGGAAAATGGCAGTTGTTTCTTTCCTGCCATATTTTGGAGATGAGCATTTTCTAAGGAATTTCGGAATCTAGAGAGCTGGCTTTTGGACTCCATAGTGTCAAGCTGGGAAAGAGCATGGAAGCGGTCTTCCTCTGCCTGCTTCATCTCCCTCCCCTCTTTCCAAGATGGTGTGGCTTAGTGAGTAAAGTCATCATTTCTGGGGAGACCCGAGTTCAAATCTGTATCCTGAAACTGGCTGGGTCATCATAGACCAGTGACTGATTCTCTGGCTAATCTACTTAACAGAATTGTTGTGAGAATAAAATAGGGAGGAGGGATCACACATGCTCCATTTAAGGTCCTTGGAGGAAGGGGAGGATAAAATAATTCTAATAATAAAACAGGATTGTAAACCAGGTCTGTATACCACATCGTTCTTAGTCTAAAGTTGAGATCAAAGCAGAAACATCAGTACTGGTGTGGTTCTTCAGACAAGAAACATTGTGGGATGGATTTGTTTTGTTTTTGCTCACATGCTGTTGATTAACTTTTGCTGATGACATGTCTCCGTCAGAGTCTGCTTTGCCATTGGGACTTTTCCCACCCATCCGCAGAGCTTTTGGTCTAAACCTGATGCGTTTCTCTGCCCTTGGTGGGGAAGCTCTGCCCCTTGCTGTTGAACTTCAGGACAAGCCCAAACGGGCTGCTCCCAGAACTTGGCACCCGTCACTTTTCTCTCCCTTGCCCTTAGGGATCGGCTATTTCACTCTGCCTTACCTGGTTCATGCCGGCGCTGCCTTTGTCCACGCCTGCGAGTGGAACCCTCATGCTGTGGAAGCCTTGCACCAGAACTTGCAACTGAATGGCGTGCAGCATCGGTGCCGCATTCACCAGGGAGATAACGAGAAGGTAAGTGGTGGGGGAGATGTGGTGCGAATGGAAAGCGGTCATCATTCCAGCACTGGAGCCAGACTGGGAAGGCGAGGAGGGAGCTGCAGCAGATTTCTACCTGAGCTTTCCCCCAGAGGGGCTTCTTGCAAAGATGCCCACATCTCGCTTGCTCTGCTTCCTTTCTTGCCTGGAAATGCATTATCATCTCTTTTGCGTCTTCCAAACTCTTAATTGCAAAATATGGGAGACATCCACTGGGATCCTTTTGCTCCTGAGGTCAATGAGGACCACTTAATAAGCAGGGCTAGCTCTCTAAGGAGGGTAACGGAGATGGTTGCCCCAGGTGGAAAACTGGGAGGAGGTTTGACTGCCTCCCACCCTGCGTGCCATCAACTTCCTGCCTGCTAGTGCAGTCAACTGTCACTCCTTGGGAACCAGAGAAGATCATTCTCCTTGCTCTCTTCTCCCCCAGGCCTCTTTAAAAATAACAAGGGAGCCTGTGCCTATCGGTTCTCAAACTCTCTTGAGGGTTCAGCTATCCTTTCTGTTTCCCAGAACAGCCAAAATGGTGCCTGAACTCTCTTGAGAGAAATTCATCTCGCAAGAGCTCAGGAAGCCCTGCCACTCACCAGGCCTAGGGCAGCCACAAGGAAAGGAAGATTTTCTCCTTCAGGGCCCAGCCTCAGGCAGGTCTTGAGCTGCTGTATTGAGTGAGGTCGCCCAATACTATTTATTCAGGAGTCATTCCCACTCAGTGGAGCTTAGTCCCTAGTAGTTGTGTATAGGATTGGAGCTTTAAGACTGTCTGGGTCTGTCTTTTCCTGTATTCTGTACAGCTGTGGTCTTTAGCTGGTGATTTGGAATCCAAACATGGTTTGGCACCTGACTTAAGGTACATTGGCACACACACACCCCTTTTCTAAAGATTGAGATGAATGCTGTGTCCCAGATCTGAAATATTTGATTGAAGAGCATGTTGAGGATTCTCCTCTGTCTATCTTTTCCCTGTTTGCTCTCATCCTTTTTCTTGTCTGCAGCTGGAACTGCAAGACGTGGCCAACAGAGTGAATCTGGGATTGATCCCGACATCAGAGGAAGGCTGGCCTGTTGCCTGCCGGGTCTTGAGAAAGGACGTGGGAGGGATCCTTCATATACATCAGAACATCGAGTCCTTTCCGGGGAAGGCCCTTCAGCCAGGACAGGATCAACAGTTTCCATCACCATTGGTCTCAAAGGGAAAGCAGGACAATGGAGTCCCTGGGGGTAACGATACGGTATCGGATGCTGGAAGGAGGGCCCTTGGTCCTGTAACCCGGAGTGCATGGCAGGAGTGGGCCAAGGCTGCAGGGACCAAGATCAGGATGTTGCTTGAGGACTTGGATGGGAAGCCATGGAGGACAAACATCTTGCACATTGAGCTTCTGAAATCCTACGCTCCCCACGTGCATCATATAGTGTTAGATCTAGACTGCCGGCCCTTTTCATAGCATCCTGGAAGTGCTTCTTCTGCAGGGGCAGCCCTAGAATATCCTCTTCTCTTCATGGCAACAAGCAAGCAAAGTCTTGGTGGAAACGAGGCTGGGAGCAGGTGTTGGGTCATTAACTAGCTGGTATGGTTTGAGCTGGGCCAGCCTGGCACCACCTTTGGTACTGCCAAAGGAAGATGTCCGTTGTGATCTTGGCCTTCTGAGCATACTTACCGTCTAACTGGAACAGGAATTAATCAGCAAATTAATTTTGTTGACTGCATGCAGCAAGAGGCGGGCAATTAGAAATGTCTTCTGAACAACGGGAGAGGCTTCTGTCGTTTTACATTTATCCTTGTGTTCTGAAGAGGAAAGGTTTTGTGTCCTCTCGGTTTTTTTTTTTTACTGTCTTTTTAATGGGGCAGGTAATAGGTCTGGTTCACTTGGAGAACATTCTGCAAAAAGGGCCAGGTTGGCTCCTACGCTTGCGGTGAACCACAATCGTAGAAGCAGAGAGTTGGAAAGGGGGCGTGTCAGCCCACCCCGTGCTCCTTGCAGGAAATCAGGTCCAGAGCATTCCCAGCAGATGACGGTACAGGCCTCCCCTTGAAAACCCTCGGAGAGGGCGAGTCCCTTGCTCCCTCCCTGACAATTGATCCCATTGTCAAGCTCCTCTTTCCAGCAGGATGTTTCTTTTAATGCTAATTCCAGAACGCGAGCCCTGTTCATCTGTCGTAGCCCAATGAAACAGTCCAGTGGCACCTTTTGCCCTGACCTGGATGGCCCAGGCTAGTTTGAGCTTATCAGAAGCTAAGCAGGGTCGGCCCTGATTAGTACTTGGATGGGAGACCACCAAGGAAGTCCAAGGTGTCTGTGCAGAGGCAGGCGATGGCTAACCACTTCAGAACGTTTCTTGTCTTGAAAACCTTTCAGGGCTGACGGCACTTTTCGCCACCCGTCACACCTTTTAATGCCATCAGTATCCCACTCGTCTCAGAGCCAAGCTACAAGTGATGCCTGACACAGGTTGGACACTTGTCAGCTTGCCCCAAGTTTTGATGGGACATGTAGGCATCCTGGTCTTGCAGCTGTAATGGAGAGCCAAGCTGTAAAACCAGGAAGCCTACATTTCCCATCAAAACTTGAGGCAAGCTGACAAGTGTCCAACCTGTGTAAGATGTCACTTGTAGCTTAGCTCTCAGTGAGCTTGCTGGTGCTCTCAACATCCTACTGCAAATCTAGCACTTTTCAGACGGTGGGCCTGCTGGAGTCCCTGGGTGGCCGCACGCTGGCCTGTTAAGCCACATTGCCTCTCCCCCCACCTCCTTTCCAAGTTTCTGGAAGAAAAATAAGCATGCCTGTCTCCTGCAGGTGGTGGAGAAAATGGGGGAGGAGGAAAGAACTCTGCTCCTCCCCCTTCCCTGCTAGGCAGAAGGAAGAGGGGGGGCATGGCATGTACAGGACAGAGAGGGAGGACTGAGGAAAGAAAAGCAGTGTGGGTGAGTGGGGACAGAGCAGCAGCCAGGCTGCCATCTAGCACCAAGCACAAGGAAGTGGACTGTGATTTACATAATCCCATATAAAAAGCCCTGAGGCAGTTAGCATATATGCATAAGTTTTTGTATTGTTAAATAAATACGCTGCCCAATGGCTTCTCTGTTTCCTTCTTTCAAAATTACCTTTCCAATTCTCAATTAAGATCAACCTGAATTAGGCCCCAGGTTCAATATTCTGTGTGAGCAGACATGGCCCTTTCTTGTCTCTTCGCACGGTGCCATTATCATATATAAGGTCCATTAAGGTGTGGGGAGACCCAACTTCAAATCCTGACCCGGCGCTGAAGCGTCAGTGGGTGAACTTTCGGGCTTACCGCTCTTCGGGCTATCCTACCTCACAGCTGTTATAATGATCAACACATATATAGGAGGGTTGGGGGCTGAGATGATTGGAAGGAAGGTAGGATAAAACAAATAGAGAAATCTTCCATTATGGTGGCTGTGTGGAGGGCTTGCCCTGCTGAAACAGGCCCAAAGCAGGATTTAATGTGCAGGGGAACACTCTTTTTGCCACAGGAGTGCACGCTTTCGTCCTGAATTGTTTGTGTGGAAGCATTAAGAGTACAACTTTATTCTTTTCCATGGTGTGGCTGCCTACCATAGAGGAAATAACTTTTCATCTAGCTTCCTGGAACTTGACTGAACTTGCTACTCTGAGTGTAAACAAGCAAATTTCTGTATGAACAAAAAGTGTATCGAGATAGCCAGGTATGCCCTCCTGAGACCCAAAAGGTGACACTTCTTTCTCATTTTTATTCCACCCTTCAATTAGGATAGCATTTTATGGGCCTTTTCCCCATTTTATCCTCAAATTAGCCTGAGGAATAGTGGCTGTCGTAGCACCTCCTGTGAGGTGTGTGTCTGTTTGAGGCCTGGCCCTGTGTCTTCCAACCCTAGGCCAACGCTGTCTGCTATACAACACTGCCTCCTGCTCTCTTCTAAGGTCTGCAGAACAGGCTCCTACTCTGTTGGCCTTTGGCTATGGGACTAGAGCTGTTGTAGTTCCTGGTTGAGCATTAGAGGCTTTCATGGCTTTGGTTCAGCCTGGGATGTGCGGCCCATGCCCTTTGCCTTTATCTAATCTCCTGCTGCAACAGGAGAACAATGGGAGCTGCAAACTCTCAGCTGGGTGGCTCCCTTGTGGAACATTTGGCTTGTCCTCTGTGTTATCATTGCCCAGAGATAGAGCCCCGAGCAAATGGAAGGTGAGTCATGTTGGCCAGCTTTTTGTTTGTTCTGGATGCTCCCTCCTGCTTTGGTGGATATGTTAGCTGACTCTCCAAAGCAGACCAAAGAAGCAGCAGCTGTCAAAGGGAGGGCAGGAGGGCAAGTGGACAAAGGGAGGGCAGGAGGGCAAGTGGACAAAGATGTGGCTAGAAGAGGAGATCTGGAAGTCCTCCTAGGCCAAAAGAATAAAGCAGCTTTTGGGCTGTCCTCAGGCCTGGACCCCACCTGCATTATCTCCTGCTGAGTTTTGTGTGTATTCTTGGGGAGGAGTTTCTGCTCAACAGGTGATGCTGTGCAAATATACGATGCAAACGCACACCTTGGGGCAGGCCAGGCCACCTTTGCGTTGCTCTTGTGGTGCTTAATTTGACAAGGAAAGTGTTGTATGTCTTTTTAAATGTACAGTATTTGCATACTGTTGTTCAACCATGAAGGCGCCTGAAGCAGTTAGCAATTAACAATCCTGGCACGGCGCCGATGATTATAGAACTACAATTGGTTGTTAAAAAATGGGCACAATGGCCATTAAGACAACAGCCTGATGTCAGAGCCAAAATACTAGTTCCAGTGCAAAATACTGCACTGTCCTGGGCTGAGAGGCCCTGAGCAGATGGTACTTGTGCCCACCTCCTCTGCCTGCCATGGCGCCCCTTCCCACCCACCCACATGCCCGTTCTCCACTGCCAGCCCACCCATGCAGCCTTCCCCACCAGTCTGCTGGCCTGAAAACTTCTCCCACCCGTGCTGCTATTTGCATGAACCACACATGCACACACACATACCTGGTGGCATTCTGCGGTGTGTGTGGCATGGAACATGGGAGGGGGAAGGCTTATGCGCAAGCAGGTGGGTGGGAGAAGGTTATGCAAGGGTCAAGTGGTGCAGATGAGAGTGTGGTAATAGGCTCCACTAAATGCCATGTTCCCTGGCAGTTGCCCCATCTCAGGCTATGTTGGTGCTGGCCCTGCCCCTCTGGAAGGAAGGAAGGTGCGCACGCCATGCTTACCTTAAAGAGGAGGCATTTCTATGGTGTGGGAGCCATTCTGGTGCTCCTGAAAAGCCTTTGGGGGTTAACTCTTGTTTAACAAGTGTGAGACTGTGTTAATTCCTAGCAGTATCACCACTCTCAAGAAGGTGTTTTAGATACACACAATACAAACCATAAAATCACCTTGTAAACACAAAACCTACATGTAGCTAAATATTAATAACTCGGCAGCCTGGATCAATCCCTTGCACCAGCCATCTAAAGCGAACAGTACAAAATGCGGAACACAGAAACTTTATTAAAGATCAAGCAGTTCCTTACATTTTGCTGTGACCCTGTTGAGGATATGCTGGTGAGGGAGATGTCATTTGGACAGGTTCATCTTCTGTCTCAAAAGTGCTCCTCTTCAGCTATAGTTCTTACAGAAATACTAATGCTCCATTCAAAAATTCACTGCGCCTAGAAAGCCAGCATGTCAGGGAGGAAGCTACAGTAGCACCTAGTTTTTTATGTGCAATGGTTTTTTTTCCAGTTATGGAGTAGCTTTTAATTATGCAAGTCCCAGGCTGCAATGGCACAGACTTGCTACCTCACTGAGCTTTAGGCCTGAGGTAATGTGGAATCATTGGTCTGTTGTCTTTATGCCAAGGAATTTGAGAGGAAGAGAAAGGGAAAGTGAACAATGCTTTCCATTTTTCATATGACTGGTGTAATTTTGTACTTCTTTCCAGCAGTGAGATTGGGTGAGGGGGGAGGGAGCTCCGCGTGATTTCTTCCTTCACTCATCCTGCTGAAATGCAGAAAGAGGAAGAACTATAACTGGAGAGTGAAATTTACTGGAATGGAACCCAAGAGTCCCAGGTCCAGCACTGTATTTGGCCACGATGCTTGCTGGGTAACGTTTGGCACGGCAGTACCTCAGCCTAACATGTAGCTCACGGGATTGGTCTGGGGCTCATATGGGGAGAAGGGGAACAGAACTGTCACCTCCACTTTGTACTCCTTATGGGAAACTAGAGAAAAAAATAATCAAGGAAATGAAAAAATGACTGACTTGGACCTCTCCTCTGCCTTCTTACAGCTTCGCAGGGCATTAAACCAAACCTACTTCAGTACTGCACATGGAACAGTGGCCACTGTTAACCTCTCCTTCATGGCCTGGGCCCCTCCTATCTGTGGGAATGCTCCTGTCCCTATGCCTCTCCATGGCACCTGCACAGGGCCTTCTGTAGGCGCCACCCTGCACGTAATCAACCATGTGTACATGCACAGTCTCTGTAGTGACTCCCAACTTATGGAATGGCCTGCTTGAAGAGGTCAGGAAAGCTCCCACTCCCTTTGGCTTTCCACAAACTAAACAAAACTGAATTATTCAGGTGTTTTTAAAATACAGGACTGCTCTGTTAGGAAACGGTTTAGAAAGATGGGCTGGTAAAATAATAGGCGCTGTAGCCTATACTGCTGTGAAGTAGGTATGCCCCTACTGAATAGTTCTGCGTCGTGTAACTCCCTGTCAATTGGCTTATGTTTTCTTTCAGCATTTTAAGATTTCTGCTTGTTTTCACGTTTCTGCCGTCCTTACTGACAGAGTCCACCCTCTAAAGCAGCCATTTCCTCTAGGGGGACTGATCTCTGTGGGCGGGAGATCAGCTGTAATGGCTGGAGAGCTCCAGGTTCTACCTGGAGGTTGGCAGCTCCACTTTCCCCGGACCTCTGCTCGTCTGCCCTCGCCGCCCTCCTTTCGCTTTAAGAGCCGGGAGGCAAGAGGGCGCGGCCCCTTTAAGCCAGCCGCTCCTCCCCGGGTCAGGGAAAGTTTCCTGCCGAAGCCGCGGCCGGTGCGGAGCCCAGAAGGGATCTGGGAATTGGCAGGTACCGAAGACTTGGCCGGGGCCGGCGGGCCGGGCCTGGTTCCTTTTTGGGCCTCCCTACCTCTCCTATTCCGGGAGCCCGTGCGAGCTGTTCGCTGCTTTAAGAATAGAGGCGTATTAATGGATTTCCCAACGGAGAGGTAGTACAACCTGCTTGTATGTTCCACCTAAATCTTTCTTCTTGGTCCTCAGGTGTGCGAAGGCTGCCTGCCTTTATTCATTTGGAGACGCACTTTAGGCATGTTCAGAGGCACGCTTTTCTTGGTTAAGACTCAACCTTGGCACTGAAAACGGGTTCCAGGTAAGCTCTGTTTGGCTACGCCTTGATTTAAAGAGCTTTCTTGCCTCTCCCACCTTTGGGGGCTTCTGGCTTCAGAATCTGGGTGTTTGTTCCTGTAATATTCCCCATCTGCTTCCGAAGTGCAGCAGTCGAATCTGGTTTGTAAACCACATTTATCAAGTGGTAGATGCTGGGACTTGTTTTAAAAAGCTGGAAACACTGTTAAGGCCAGATATGTGTGTTGGCTTCAGAGCTTCACTAAAACCAAGATTTGGCTATGAGGTCAGTTTTGAATGTGCATGTAGTTGAAATAATTTGAAAAAAAAATCTATGTTCACTGAAATTCTTATTACAGTATACCTTTCCTTGCTGCTGCAGGTTGACTGAAGCCTGCTTACAGACACTGGGGATATTTCAGCTAAAGATGCTCTAGCCTTGAGACACATTTTGCATATTTGTGTAAGAGAACTCTGCACATGCTCAAAGGAGCTGTTTTGCGTCATGAGACCCAAATATTATTTATTTACTTAATTCATATGCTGTTCCCCCCCAATGGGACCTAAAGTGGCTTACAACATTTCTCCAAGAACAGTGAGGTGGGTAGGCTGAGTGTTTGTGAATGTCCCAAAGTCACCCAGTGAGCTTCCATGGTAGAGCGAGGGTTTGAACCTGTGTCTCCCAGATCGTAGCCCGACACTAAAAATTGCACCATGCAGAAACCTGACTCTCAAACTGCTTAAAAAAATAGCAATCAAATTTTGTTTGTAAGCTTCAAGGGGCAGGGATTGTCTTCTCTCAAGAGGTTCTGGGCATCTGTTGATGGGGCTGATGACTGTCAATTTCCTCCTAGAGAATCTGTATGTGCGCCAGAGATCTGACCATGTATGTTAGTTAAGCGGGGCACTGTCTTCCGGCCTTGTTTATCTGTGCTAGCCTAAACGGTTTTGTGCTTGTCTGACAAAGTTTTCACAAAGCTTTTGTGGGGCAGGAACTATAGGAAGTGGTGGACTGTTTGCGTTTAATGATTTGTTGCTAATTTGTTTGTGGCTTCCTTAAGCCAGCCAGGATTTCTTCAGGGCTGCTGAATTCCTGACCTTGAAGTGGGCAGCTGTATGGCGAAGGGGTGGGGGGATGGTGCTGCCCCCACCAGGCAGCTGAGAAAAAGGAGGGGAATGTAGGCTCTTGAGTGGCTTCCTGGCGTCATAGAAGGTATTTGTCTTTCAGATGGCCTGAGCAGAATATTTGCTCAGATGTGTTTCCTCTCTGAGCGTGGGAAAGTGGGAGGCAGTTGAAGAAGGGACTCATCTCGTTGCCCACTCTGGATTGTGTGGCTTTGCTGGAAACATGGGAAGAGCCAGATGGGGCCTGCCCACCCCAAATATTCCAGTCCCTTCCCTGAATTTTGCACTTTCCTTTAATTTTGTTTTTCTTCTTGTCATTAACTTCGAGGAAAACCTACCTTCAGAACTCTGGTCCCAAGGAACCAAACCTGCTCCCATTTTTCCAATGCCACTGGTATAACTAGCAGGCATTAGGCACTTTATTTCTTAAAAATCAGTGCTATTGCGTACAGTTAAATGACTTTAAGCTACTTGTGTATCTGTTCTGGCTGTCTGCAATTATTCCCTGTTCTCTTAACTACAATACGTCTAGCTACAGGCCTGGCTGGGTAGCAACTGTGGAGCATTCTAGCTCTTTGTTGCTATGCTGATTATTCTCTTTGCAAGGAATTTTTTAACGGAGGGAAGTGTTCAAAAATGGTATCTTCCCCCCTTCTGCAGTCTGAACTAGTACCTTGTTTTACTACTTAATTTTGCTGCATGCGTAGACCAGACACGAAAGACTGGCTCATCCCTTGTAAAACGCTTTCCATTCTCAAACCCCCTTTGGGAACTCCGTCTTTTCCACTTTGCTGCTCAGGAAAGCATCCTATACATGATGATGCGGTAAGCTGTAGCCCCGGTTGGGTGTTCTTCATAGTATAAAAAGAGTATCCAACTTCTGCACCAAAGAAACCCATATTCTTCAATCTGAATTAGTTATAACATCAGTTTTTTTTAAACCATATCCTATGTAGAATTAGCTCTGACTGCAATGGGCTTAGATGTGCCCTGCTCTCCAGCATATTTGCTTAAAGAATCCAAAGGGACATGCGTCGGTCACATCCCCCCTCCAGTCTCATGCACTGGGATTCCTGTACTAGCTTCTGAAATGTACCAGTCACTGCCCAAGGAATGTTGTTGGTGGTTTTAGCCTGACTGCAGAGATTCTCAGTTCTGTGTGCATAACAGCAATGATTGCATCACATGCACAGCTGGAGTTGCCAGCTTTCAGGCAGTGCCTGGTGTTCTCCCATCAGTTATAGTTGATCTCCACCCTGCAGAGATTAATTCTCTTACAGGGAATGGCAGCTGCGGAGGGTGGGCTCTTGGGCCTTGTGTTCTATGTAGGGTTATTTCTTCAGCTTATTATCTTTCTCTTCCTCATAAATGTCCCACAGAATGGGCACCACACTGGTGTGTGTGCGCACGCATGTGCACAATCTTAGAATCTCTTAGAGCCAAGCTACAAGTGACACCTGACACAGGTTGGACACTTGTCAGCTTCCCTCAAGTTTTGATGGGACATGTAGGCATCCTGTTCTTGCAGCTTGGCTCTCTGACTGCTGTCCAATGGACTTTTCAACTGTCACTTGTCCAATATTCCACCGAGCTGCCTACATTTCCCATCAAAACTTGAGAGAAGCTGACAAGTGTCCAACCTGTGTCATTCGTCACGTGTAGTTTGGCCCTTAGAGAGACTTAGAATCTCTAAGGAAGGTACATGACTCCACCAGAAGCAGAGAGCTCCCTCAGCTAGCTCTACCTCATTCTTCAGCTTCTTGGTGACTTTGGGTCAAGAAAGGTGTGGTTCCTGGTCAATATTTCATGGCTCATGTATCTCGCAAACTGCTTAGACTGGTCTGGAACCTTGTTTGTCTGCTCAAGGCGAGTAGCCAAATAGCACTCCTTGTCTCCTCAGAGTCCTGGGGTCTCCCGCCAAGGCCTTCTCTGTAGAGGACAAATGGTGAGCCCTGGATGTTGGAGGAAACTGGGTTGAAAGCTGTAACATTCAACCAGAGGTTTCTATTTCTGAAGATCTTAGTAATTTTAGAGGACAGAAATTTTGTCAGAAGTAGCAGCATTCAGTGGGAGCTCAATGGCATCTTAATGACTGGCATTTTCTGAAAAAAAGAGGTGCCACTTGCCACCTCAGAGGTCCAAGCTTGCTAGCCAACAAAGGTACCAGTCCTGTATACCGGTGCATACCACCAGAGAAAAAGCCCCGTTTTGGATACTTTTGAGGGGAAATCTAGTACTCCTTTTTAAGAACTGGTGGGCCGTATTTTGTTTTGCTGTTTCTCCCCTTGAATAAGTCATGGCTTACTGGCAGAGCGCATGAGTTGTATGCGGATGATGCCATTTTTGATCCCTAGCATCTCCAGTGAAAGACTTTGCTGAGCTGGGCGCTGAGAAATAACTTTCCTTGCCTGAGACCCTGGAATGCTACTGCCAGTCAGAATAGACAATGTTGAATTAGTTGAACCAGAGGTCTGACTCAGTCTAAGACGACTTCAAATAATCAGGGCCGTTTTTATCATATTTGAATGGGAGGGAATGTGGTTTGTGGGGTGTGTGTTTCAGTCTGCCGTTGTCATTCAGTGTGACCTGCAGTGTACGTGGTATATTCGCTGGCTGTCGTTGTGTACTTGTCTTTTATGTTGATTATTCAAACGATGAGCAATAACATGCAGGTTGGTAAGTTAGTGAAATATTTGCCAAGTACTTAAAGCATTAATTTGTTAAAGCTGTTGCAAAGGGAGAGACTTACTGTAATTACAAAAGAATAGAGCAAGTTTGGCTGCAGCTAAGCGCTTTTAAGTCTGCTTGAAAAGAGATTATTTTATGAGTTTGTTTCGTGAGAAAGTTGATAGGATTACAATGTGCTAACTTTTAATGGTTCACATCCCCAAGTTGGGAAATGAAGTTCTAAATAACTGTAGTCAGTGATCAGTCATGTCATACCATTCATTAGTTTTTGCACTGTATTGTTAATGGAATGCAGGCTATATGGAATATATGTGATATTCAAGAGACTGAACAGATTTTGGCTTTTAGCTAGAAATGTTAGATGTTGATTCTTCCTCCCGCCCCCATTCCCTTGCTTGATTGCAATCCTAAAAAATTTTCTGTATGGAGCAAGATCCTTCATTTTCTAACTTTTGTACTGATTTGTATGTCCACTTGACTTAATCTTTTCAGCAACTTTTTTGATCAGAACTATTTGAATGTTTATCAGAGAGTTTTCCTCTCATATACCTCCCCCTTGCCTTCACCTTGACCTGTTTTCCATCTTCTCTTTTATTAGATCCAAGAATAACTGCATATTTCATATTATGTAATTATTACATAATAATACATTGGAAAAACTTATATCTTGGACTCGAATTTTGTTCTACTACTATAGAATAACACGGCTGCCCACCTAAACTGTCTCCTGGTATGGAGTCACCCGGTGCCTGCGCAGATACACTGCCAGCCTCAGATCTCTATCTGCAATATGCAGACAATTATATCGACCCTTTAACAATTGCAACAGGATGCAAAGTGCTTTGAATGCTCTTCGTTGCTGTATAGATGCAAAATGTGATAAGTTGTTATTCATCTGATGGCTCCAAGGCAGGAATGTGCTTCCAAAAGATTGAGCTAATAGTGTACAAAAAAAAGTATCTGCGTAATCAGCTATCTTCGGTATAATGTGTTGCAACTTTTGGTGGCGCAAGCGGAAGATACTAGTGGTTGTGGATCTTTTCCCATCTCCCCCTTTCACATTAATTTTCTGTGACCTCAGAAATGGTATAGTTTGGGATCACTGGATCCCCATGGACCAAAAACCGCCAGGTATGGCGGAACTGCAGCAAGGAAGGAAGTTTCCAGTAACATTGCTCCCATCTCTCTTCTTCAGTTGAAGAAGCATAGTCAATGAAGAGCTCTGTGGGTTAGACAAATGATGTAGGAGTAATTTTGTACAATTCCTCCCTCCATACTGCATCTTCCTACACTTGGTGATGTTTTGTCTGGAAGGATTTTCTGCAATGCATTTTCAAGGGGTTGCAGAGGGCTGCTGTGGGAGGGAGAAGGTAGGGAAAAGTCCAGCATCTCTGTAGGCTTGTGAAACCATAGGATCCAACCCCAAATCTATAGATAACTGAAATTAAAGCCCTATGAAAATTCCAAATATAGCCGGTCTGTGAAGCAATAATTGGGAAAACAAGCAGTTCCAAATTAATTTTTCTAAAAGTCATCTTGGTTCAATAAAGATTGCCAAACAAGTTCTAATCTCTGCCTTTAAACTTTTAATTTCCTTCTAGCTTCTAGAATTTACAGTTCCGCTCGAGGACAGGGGGAGGCGGCTTCCTGCTCGAAGTCATGACAGAGGCTGTTGACCTGTCCTTTCTCTCGGAGGCAGAGAGGGATTTGATCCTCCAGGTCCTACAGCGGGATGAGGTGCTCCGGAAAGCTGAAGAGAGGAGAATTAGGTGAGACGAATGAGGAGGTAGATGTGGTCAGCAAGGTTTGGTAAGTGCTAAAATTCTGAGGCTGGGAAGGCTAAGTGTGCTGCTGTTGTGTTAAAAGACTTGTGGTAGAATCCTAAGAGTTATTCCAGTCCAAGCCCATTGAAATCCATGGACCGAAACTGGAGTAACTCTTTTTAGGATTCCACTGATAGTGTAAAGTCCTATGCAAGTTTACTCAGAAGTCAGTTCCACTGTGTTCAGTGGGGGTTTACTCCCAGGTAAGTGTGCATGAAGGGAAGGGCAATCCTGTGGAGGAGGAACACACTCTGGAGAAGGCCTGTATGACTCATGACCTCCCTCCCCAGTGGTGCACAGCCCATCAACTGGTTGATTAAATTCCTCATTTGGTTCCTTACCTAGAAGGGAAAATAACAGGAGTTACCAAGCACCCAGCAGGCTGGTGGTTGATGGTTTGCACGTTATATAGGCTTCCCCTAGAGGATTCTGGGGGCTCTCCATTCCCACGTCGTCTCCTTCGATAGCCTTTGTTGGCTATGGAGGTCAAATTGTTTTTTTCCAGCTAGCCCTGGAGTTGACGCCTTGTTACCCAGTCCTATCCCATGATTGTTAGCAGTCCTTTACTGTGGTCTTCCTGCCTGTTGGGGCCTTGTGGCATTTTTGGAGGTTTTTCTTCGCAATCGGTTTGGAATCCTTGTATTGCCTCTATCCCTCCCCCTCCCCCCTGGAATTTTATTTCTACAGCACTATGTGATCCCTGCCCAGTAATAAAAAGGAAAGGTGGGTGTTGGTTTCGTGAACCGGATGTGCGTTGGCTATCTGTGGCCTTTCCCCTGCTCCTTGCTGGATTGCCAAGTTCTATATCAATACCTGTTCATCTCTTTCTGTCTCTGGAGGGTGATGCATTAGCATGCAAAAGCTGCTGTCCATGATGATGAGCTTCCAAGGGTTTTCTTAAGCTGACTCATGAATCTCTTTTTGAGGCATTATGCAGAATGAGGTGGTGGGGTGAAGAGGTTGAGTTCTGGAATGTGCCGTTTTAGATTCTAGGGTGTGCATGTGACATATTTGGAATGTTCTGTTTTCACACGGCTCTAATTCTCTGTTTAGCCTTCACTGCGGCTGGGAAAGAGGCATTTGCATCCACAGGGCAGTTTTTGCCACTCTTTCCTTGTCTCTCTGCTTCCACTGCTATTATTTCCTCCTGAAGAAGTAAATGATGTCTCACAAAAGCTCCAGTTGAAAAATGTTGTTAGTCTTTAAGGTGCCGCTGGACTTTTGTTTTATTTTGCTGCAACAGATGCCTATGGTTCCCCCTTTGCAATCATTTCCTCGCCTTGACACTCGAAAGGGGTTGGGGTTTTCTTTGGCTTTTGAAAAAAACCAACAGTTGTAAGATCGCTATAGCACGATAATGTTATAATGATCTACTGTCCCCCGACAAGCTATTCTGAATTAACTTGCATTTTTAAAAAGTTTTTAGAGACTTTTTAAAAATGAAAGTTGAGTAAATGCAATGTATTATATTTGGTTTGTTGTTTGATTATTGTTACAGTTCTAAAATTGAATAAAAAATTATTTATGAAAAACAATGAAAGTTGAGAATTCAGAGGAGCTAGTAGATTATGGCAGAAGGTTGTTATAAAGCTATAGCACTATACTGATTTGGGAGTTGCTGATTTAAAAAGATAGGTCCTCCAATGACAATGGGAAGAAGTTGTAATTGTGGGGGGCCTGAGCGAAGAAGTCTGCCAGTGTGGGTGTGCCCTTCAAGAACGTGCATGTTGCCGTCCACATGGCGCACAAACTAGCTTTGATTCCAAAAAAGATCTTCTCAAAGCAGGGAAAAACCAAAGCAGAAAGTGAATGATTAGGGGACAACATTGTGTAGATGCTCCAAAATAAAACCTCACTTCAGCTTGAGATACGAAGTGGAGCAAAAATTCCAAGTGGAAGGAATGGAAGTGAAAAGCCTTCTTCATGTCATAAACTTGCACACTGGTTTAGTATAATCTTCTCCATGATATTCTAACTTAGAAGCTTTTTACAGGGAGGGGCCTTCATCCCCTCTCCCCAGTGCAGTCTACAGTGGTGCACTCCAGATTTCATCCCGCCCATTCTGTTTAATGTATAGCCCAGGGAGGGGAATGAGGAGGTAGATCCCTGTGGTGGCAGAACGGGCAGCACCACCAGATTGCTAGTGGTGGGTTGAGCTTTGAATGTTTTCCATATAAACGTATAGAAAACCTCCCTGCAAATAGAAAATTGTACACCAAAGGGAATGGTCCTACCCTTTTTTCTTTGCTTGCTCTACTGGTTTGCTATTTGTGGGGAATTTTTAACATCTATTTATTTAGATATGTATGCCTACTTCTCTCCCTATTGGGGCTCTCTAAAGCAACATACAACATCTCTCCTCCATTCAGTTTTCACAACAACAATCCTGTGAGGTAGGTTAGGCTGAGTGTGTGTGAATGGCCCAAGATCACCCAGCAAACTTCCATGGCAAAGTGAAGATTCCAACTTGGGTCTCCGAGATCTTAGGGCCAAGCTACACATGCCGAATGACACTTGAACGGCAAGTGGATTGAGTGGAGGGCAAGTGAACAGGGAGAAATACACTTGCTGTTCAAGTGTCATTCGTCATGTGTAGCTTGGTCCCAAGTCTGATGGTCTAACCCCTATCCAATGCTGGCTTATCACATAGCAGAACGTTCCAAATTGTGACTTGCCATGGTCCACCACCTGTAGCCTGAAGCGATGCAGTCTGTTCTGCCACTTCATTCCTACTATGTTGTCCTGCATGTGTGAACCTGGCCCGATGCAATGTTGCAGTTGTCCTCTGTAAGGCAGGCCCTGCCTGAATTGACTGCCATCTACATCTTAGGTGCAGTTGTGGTGAGCTGCATGATATCAGGGGAGTTCAGGGTTACCTTGCCATGTGTTGATGCTTAGTCGTTCCCATGTGCCCCTCTCAACAGGCGCCTGAAGAATGAGCTCCTGGAGATCCGCAGGAAAGGAGCCAAGAGGGGTAGCCAGCGCTACAGTGAGCGAACATGTGCCCGCTGCCAGCAGAGCCTGGGCCGGATCAGCCCCAAAGCCAACACTTGCCGGGGCTGCAACCACCTGGTATGCCGGGACTGCCGAGCTTATACTGCCAACAGCTCTTGGCGCTGCAAAGTCTGCACCAAGGAGGCGTAAGTCCGATGGCCTTGCCCTGCATTCCCTGTTTCCTGTTCCCGCCTTGGATATCTCTTTTTGTTCTCTCTCTGAATCTACATGTATGACCTTGTTTCTGAACTTCTTGGACTCTGCTTCTTGTTCAAAATATAACCACAAGATTCTAGCCCTCGTGGTTTATCTGGATCTAATAGTAACTGCTTCTGAATTCAGGAAGATCTCTGATTTCCTGGTTTTGTATTAGGGGAAATAAACCACAACACCCTTGGCCAGTCGTAGATTTCCCCAGGGCTTTTTTTCAGGGGGAACGCTGGGGAACGGAGTTCCGGAACCTCTTGAAAATGGTCACATGGCTGGTGGCCCCGCCCCCTGATTTCCAGACAGAGGGGAGTTTAGATTGCCCTCCGCGCCGCTCAGCAGCGCGGAAGGCAATTTAAACTCGCCTCTGTCTGGAGATCAGGGGGCGGGGCCACCAGCCATGTGACCATTTTCTCTGAGGGCAACCCACTGAGTTCCACCACCTCTTTTCCCAGAAAAAAAGGCCTGGATTTCCCCACTTCACTACTAGTCTGAGAAGTAACTCAAGGCATTTAAACTTGGAGATCACAGAAGCAAAAAGGTTTATTTAGCAGTAAGCCTCGACACAGCCAGTTTGGTAACTGAATGCATACAGGAAAGCATCGGCACCTGTATTTTATACCTTTCAGTGGACATAGAAAAGGCTGTATACACTTCATAAGATTTCATACAGTTCTGTAAACAAACAGCCAGTTCTTACAAACAAGTTGAAGTACATGATCTTCTGAACAGTGTAGATTGACAGGTCATAGCTAGGAATTAAAAGGAATACAGTAGGAATAACATTCTTGGATGGCACCATTGATTTCATAACGTAACTAGGAAAGGGTACCCAAGGCTGGAGCTAAATATCTCTGGATATAAACAATTATTAACCTTCAGTGTATAGTGAAAGTAAACTTGCTGTTTTTTCTTATGGCCTCTATAATGTTACAGTATAAATTCCAGGAACAGAAATGCAAAACAGAAGGTGTAGGAGGATTTTCTCATAAGCTTTGAGCAGTCCAGATCAATGAGTTTTATTTGGAAATAAGGGGGCTACCCTAACATTGGCTGAATCCACACTTCCCTACCTTCCGCTTTTCATGTGCATTAATCGCGCAAGATTCTATCCCACAGTGTCCCAGTCTGTGTTCACATCCCTTCTCTTACGGCCGCTGCCTCGCGCTATACTTCGTCCATATCCCTGGTAGAATCGCGCAATACGGGGCGGGTTTAAATCCGACGTCGCCGATGATGACATCACATTCTTTTTTTCCCCATTTTTTCATCAGATTTCTGCTATAGCGTTTTTTTGCTAAATTGGTATGGCGAGGCCGCACCCCTATGATGCCTGTGATTGGTTAATGTTATTCTATGCCTTCTTCTTTGAAATCCATTGGACCATTATTCTGGCGGGCTAATTTGAACTGATATTTAAGGTGGGGGGTGATCCAAACTCTCCAAATGGGCAGACTAAATATTTGACGCTTGAATGTAATGTTAGAATGATGCATTTCCGCTATAACGGTAATTTCAACAGTTAAAAAAATTTAATTTTAACAGCCACTGATATTTCCGACTGTTCAGCGTCCTAAAAATGACACAGAAATGGAAATGACGCCACCCCTTGATGTTTCTGCGGGGATTTTGGAGCACCCCGATTAAGATTTATGGCCGGGATTGTGCAACAATGCTGGAAAGTTCCCTTTATTAAAAAAAAAAAAGGGGGGACAGGGCGGGCAGGCAGGCAGGCATGCTGCAGAGAGAGTGGAAAAGCTTGATAATTGCACGGCAAAGAGGGATGGTGTTCCGGAAAGGCTGCAAACACGGAAATGGGGTGGTTTGAAAGGGTGGGGGGGGGTCTCCTTGTGAAACGCTTCTATTTGTCCACATCCACGGTGAGAACCGTGCAAGAGAAGCGTTTGAACGCATGACAAATTCGTCTGAGGCACAATGCGAAAGACGCGAGAGAATGGCGGGATTGAGGTAAGAGTATGTGAACAGCCCTCTGAGAAGCGAATAATGGGTGGGGAAAAAAGCGGAAAACTTGAGACGTGTGGATTTGGCCATTCTCTAATAGTTTGGCAACCAGATCTTTCCTGTGCTCTTAGCTTACCTAGAAGAGCCCTTTATTTCGGCCCCACTATGGCTGCTTCTGCAAAATCTCCAGAACTTCAAAGATATAGATGACAGTTTCAGAATCCAGTGGGCACATACAGGCAAATTAATGAGGGCTACTGTCTTGGTTCTCTTTTTAGATCAAAGTTGCCGTGTTCAGGATCAGAAACACACCACAGCAGTCAACTAGATTCATATATATTATACTTTTAAGAACAATACAAGATGTTCAAATACAATGAGGAGTCCCATGAACTTCCTGTTTGAAGGGCTACCCTATTTGTCAGGCAACTTTTATGAAGGCGCCAGAAGAATTTTGATATCTCTGCATGTTAAATAACAACATTTCGTGTGCTCCACATACAAACTTGGAAACATTTTAAAATACGGCTGTTGTTCAGTTTTTGGGCTTCTCTGGTTTGAGATGTTTTAAGATGTTTCCAAGTTTTTATGGGGACTTGCCGTACAAAATTTGTTGTTAGCAGGGAGAGATGTAGAAAGTCTTCTGATCACTTTTGTGAAGGTAATCTGAAAACGAGGGGTCTCTTCAAAACCGGAAAGTCGTTTGATTCCTTTAATATCATTGTATTTAAACTTCTAAAGTATATATTATTATAAAATATAAAAGTTGGTTTTAGATATGTTTTTGCAGTGGTGTGTGTGGTTTTTGCTCGTACATGCCAGAATCCATGCTTATGTCAGCTTGTGAAGATGGACTGTGCCCTGTTCTGAGTGATTTCTTGAATCTCTCTCTCCTCCTCAG
The DNA here is from genome assembly GCF_028583425.1 of Eublepharis macularius. Classification (NCBI taxonomy): domain Eukaryota; kingdom Metazoa; phylum Chordata; class Lepidosauria; order Squamata; family Eublepharidae; genus Eublepharis; species Eublepharis macularius. The sequence continues at coordinate 24,033,185 of NC_072802.1, forward strand.
GGAGCTCAAGAAATCAACTGGAGACTGGTTCTATGACCAAAGAATAAACCGTTTTGCGAACAGGCTGGGTAGTGACATCATTCGAATGTCCCTGCGGCGCAAGCCACAAGGTGAAGTATCTTCGAAATACAGAGGTGGAAGGACCCCAAGGGTGCTCTTGTCCAACCCCCTGCACAATGCAAGAAATTCACAGCCACCTCCCCATCTTTCCAGTGACTATGCTCAGAGGAAGGCAAAAACCTCCAGGGTCTCTGGCCAATCTGGCCTGGAGGAAAAATCCTTCCTGACCCCAAAGTGGCAATCAGCATTATCCTGGGCATATAAGAATTTTTTTTACATTATTTATTGTCCATCTTTTATACTGAGGGTCATGGTGGATTACATGGTAGAAGTCAATATGATCAACAGTTATTCAATAAACAATACAATATAGTATGAGTTGCGGAAATTGAAAAACAAACAGAAATCTGATACAGAGCTGAAAAAACAATGCTGAAACAAAATTTAATATACCATGGTAAATTGTTTAAATTGTTAAACAACGTGGAAACTACCTAGTAGGAGCATGCTTGCAGCAACACACGGTACACAGTAGTATAGTCTGTCAGGTCGGCATCTGAGTGTAGCTGTGCCTGACACCCTTCCGCCTGTTGAGGGTCGGCTGGCGTCGACTGTCCCCCATCTTGGCTGTGGTGCGGCCACATGGAGTGGCCTGGTTTCTGGCCTTGGCTGCTGGCAGGCTGCTTGTCCATATCTCAGCAGAGGCGCTGCTGCGCGGAGTGCCCTTCTGGCAGACCGGGGCGTCAGGGAGGCAATCATTGGGCCCTTCTCCAGCGGCAGGTCCACAGCCGGAGGGGGGGGGGGTATACATCATCCTCTTGTCCATTCCTGCGCCACCCTGGCACATGTCCTCCTCTCCCCTCCTCTTCCTCTCTGAACATCCTCCTTTCCCTCCTCTCTCTGCACGTTCCCCTCACCTTGCCCTCCTTCTCCCACCTCCTGCTCCTAACTCACCACCCCACCTTGTGTGTGACCTTCTCTTATATCCCTTCACCCATTCCCTGCTCCACCTGCCAGCCACGCCCCCAGCCCTCTAACCATGGCTGCCCCAGGCAGCCACACCTGTGCCTTCTTTGCTGGCTGCTCTGGGCAGCCACACCTGTGCCTTCTTTGCTGGCTGCTGGGCTTTCTCTGCTGATTGCCTCAGGCAGCCCCACCTGTGGTTGCTTTGTTCCCAGCCTCACCTGGTCCTTGCTAATCCCTTCTAGCCTGCCTGCAGGTTGGGGCGCAGCCCTGTGCTGCCTTTCCTCCACTGCTGGTAAGGTTGCTGGCTGGCTTGCTGCCGGCTGGCTGTCCCTGTTTCTTGTGCTCTGTCTATCTGGTTGGGTCTCTTCCTAGTTGTCCTCCCCCTCCCTGCCTGGACTCCTAGCTGGAGGGTGGGGCTAGCTGGCTTCTACTTGCCCCATCTGACCCTCTGAAGCTTGGGTGCTTCTTTCCCTCACACTCTTGCTGGTGGGAGCTGCACCTGGGTGCCTATTGGGGAGACTGGGTGGCTGTCTCCCGTCCCCTTCTCCAAGTAAGTCCGGGAGCTGAGCCTCAGACCCCAGACATGGTCTGCAGTTCCTATCCCTTTACCAAAGCATCTCTCTGAACTATTTCCTTATAGCACAGCCCTCATGCCTGTATAAAAAAGCCCTCCTGGATAATTCAGTTTTGCATAGTTTGCAGAAAGCCTAGAGAGTGAGAGATTTCCTGACCTTTCCCTGTTCCAGAAAGTGGGAGGCCACAACAGAGAGAGTGTGTGTGTGGGCAGCTGTTGATTTTGTCCATTGGCAGGATGGTACCTGCAGAAAGGGCCATGAGAGCCTAGCGCTGCTCGTCTTGACACCTGTCTTTTTGAATGAAAGTAAAAGTGCTAAAATCACCCCCAAACAGTCCTCCGTTGCAGTTGATACCTTGTCCAGTGAATATTCTCTGCACTCTTCTAGCTGAGTTCACTTGCTTGAGTTACCTGGATCAATTTGCCCTCCTTGTCCAAGTAAGTACCTCTCTGGATCTCCCTCTATATTCAAAGGAAACATGCCTCAGAGCTGTAGATCCTGGGGATAAATTTGGGAACTTCTTAAAGCTTTGGTCAGACCTTGCTTTTAGACATGGCGTTCTCTGGTGCAAAGGGAGGACTTTGTGGGTTGCTTCCTTAGGTTCTCTTGACCTTGCCTCCTCTTTTAGGTAACAAAAGGGAGACAGTGGGAGAAGTCCTACTTCAAAAGGGCCAGCTCAGTGATCCCAAAGCTGGGCCAAAGAGCCCCCAGCAGCAGCACAAGGAAGCCAGGTAAGTCTCCTTCTGGTTGGTGCTGCTGTGCCTTTTTGATCCCAGTACTGCTCATGAGCCCTGTGGCACAGAGTGGTAAGCTGCAGTACTGCAGCCCAAGCTCTGCTCACGACCTGAGTTCAATCCTGGCGGAAGCTGGGTTCAGGTAGTCGGCTCAAGGTTGACTCAGCCTTCCATCCTTCCGAGGTCGGTAAAATGAGCACCCAGTTTCCTGGGGGTAAAGTGTAGATGACTGGGGAAGGCAATGGCAAACCACCCCGTAACAAAAGTCTGCCAAGAAAACGTCGTGATGTGACATCCCCCCCCCCCCATGGGTCAGTAATGACTCGGTGCTTGCACAGGAGACTACCTTTATCTTTATCTACTGCTCACGCAGAATTATTCATTGGTGGAAATAAGTGTGCTCACCTCTCATGGGCTGCTAGTGGTCAGTTGAGTGGGGAACAGCCATTAGGAGACGAGAGAGCTGCTACCTTCAGGATTCTGGGCCGTAGTTTATGCTGGGGAAAGAACGTTTCATGTGGCATGATTAGAGTACTGTGATTCATTCTCAAAACGCTCGGACTCCAGGCTGATATGCACAAAAGAAGATGACTGGCTGACCTGGTAGAATTGGGGTGGGGTGGGGGAGCTGTTCCAGTTCTGGCTGCAGAGCAGTATTCAGAGCAATATACCAGGTAGCTATTTGCAAACCTGTGATAGACAGATATTAATATTGGCCTACCTAGCAGAGCTGTTGGTGAGTATTACCAAGGGACCAGCAGGACAAAATGTTGGAGGATCTCTGATTGGCTCTTTGGCATCTTTTCTGTTGTAATAGTATCTCCCGCCCCCATTCAGATCAGAGCCATAGCACTGGAGGGGCACAAGGTGTTAACACTTAGGTTCATTTGATGGTAGAGGAGAGTGCTGTCAATTCATAGCTGACTTATGGCAACATCTGGTGGGGTTTTCAAGGCAAGAGACTAACAGAGGTGGTTTGCCTGTCTCTGCAATGCCTGTCTCTGCAGTGCTGGTCTTCTTTGGAGGTCTCCCATCCAATTACTAACCAAGGCCGACCCTGCTTAGCTTCTGAGATCTGATGAGATCAGGCTTGCCTGGGCTATCCAGGTCATGGCAATTTCCTGACCTCAAAAGTCTGTTGGGGGTAGGGTGTCCAGGTGTCCAGTATTTCTTTGCATTATCTGGGGGTAATGTCCTGAAAATACTGTTCACCTGGCTGGAGGGGAGGGAGGAGCAACGGAGGAAGGGAACAGGGAAGGGTGAAAAAGGGGAGGGAGTGGCACGGCATGCAGAAAGCTGGCCGTCACACCGCAGTGCGCCCGCTTCTTCGCTCCCTGTTGAGGAAGGGCTGGGCTGGCCAGGCCGGATCCCTACCACCTGACCCTGGCCATGCAGCCCCGCTGCTGAGAAACTCGGGCCGGGAGCCTGCTCAGACTACTCAAATAGCAGTCGCTATTTAACATTAAAAATGCACCGGAGAATCTGCTTGTGGGTCTTCTAGCAGCTTTTCACCCTCAGATGCTGCATGGGCAGCACTCTGAACTTTCTCAGAAATGCTCCTTCAATGCATAGTAGCAGCAGTCGTGTTCAGTGTACTGAATCTTTATTACACTGTAAATCTGTAATTTTTAAAAAACACGGTTCCGCTAGAATCTGGCTAAGATGGAGGGGGAAATGGCTGCTTCCGTTTCCTTCAGTGCTTCTCTTAAAGTAGCACACTGGATGCATCCCTCGTTTGATTGGGTCCTGTGGGGGTCCTGCCAGTGGAACGGCTAAGCTGCTTCTCCAGGTCCCATTTCCACTCCCCTCAAGTCTCGGCATGTTCTGCTGTTCCCCACGGCTGCCCTTGCTAGCGTGACCTTTGCTCCTCCTTCCAGCTTGACCTGCGACTCCTTGGAGCCCCGAGATGCAAAGAGTGACACGGAATCCACCGAGAACATGAGCCTAGACGGGAGCCATCCCCTCTCAGCTCCTGCAGCAGCCAGGTGAGAGAGACCTGCTCCTGCTGAGGCACTTGGGCCACCTTGCTCTGTTGGCGAGCATGTTATGGCCCGGTTGATCCTAAAGAGTTGGGTGTGGAAAAGGGGGGAATACCCGGTGGAGGAAGAGCGTGTGGTGGTCTTCTCTGATCATGCTTTCATTTTGCTGTCTTTTCTCACAGCCCTGGCCGAGAGAAAACGAAAACTCTCAGCCCTTCGGGGTCCAACGCATCCAGCTTGACCATTCCTGTCCGCTCCAGAGAGGCCCTTCCCTCCGATTCAGACAGTGTAGGTTTACCCTTCTGCTTCTTTTGGTACTTGTGCAAATGAGCGGTAGATGGATGAACTCCCGTCAGCTTGGTCTGGAACCAGCTCGGTATTGGTGGGTCTTGTTCTTAGAGTTCTTTCCCAATGGTGTTGAGGTTTGCATATTGTCCTTTTGCTCTTTGGGAATGTGATTTTGATTTCACCTGCCCTTCGCCCACTCCATAGTACCAGCTGCAGAAATTTGTCTCTCCTCCTCTCTCTCCCCCAATCTAACAAAGGCATCTGAGCATAAGAATAGATTTGTGATCTGGATGGGGAAAGACTGCCCCTTAAAATGTTGGCAGGAAACAATGAAGAAGGCAAATTGATTGATACAAATAGAGGAGATGTTTTTTAAACAAAAGGCTTTTTGGCTGGGTGATCTGCTCTTGAAGTTTATGCCAATAAATGAGAGTTTCTTGGGGGATAAAATTTCCATTTGTGCCCCAGCAAATGTTGGCATTGGGCACCTGGTTACTGAAAACTGTACATACTCAAAATCTTTGGTGGTTTCCATGAGGGGATAGGCTTGTGTGAGAATTCAGAGAACCTGTTACACATATTGGCAGGGCTCATTTCAAGGTCACATGTCAGGTGGCCCTGCCCACCTGACTCTCGGCCATTTTAGGCCCGTTTCAGCCTGGATTGGGGCCGAAACAGCCCAGATCGGGCCTCTGACAGGTGGTGGATCACTCTCCCACTCAGCAGCGGCCTGATCCTGACCATTTTGGGCCCCCTTTCAGCCATTTTCATCCCCTTTTTTTCCATTTTGGGCCCAGTTTTGGCCCTGAATGGCCAAGATTGGGTCCAAAACAGCCAGGATAGGTGATGTCAGGGGGTGTGGCATATGCAAAGCAGTTATGCTAATGACACACTTCCGGTGATGGCAAGGGGCATGGCATATGCTAATGAGTTATGCTAATGAGTTCCTCCAGCTCTTTTTCTACAAAATGACCCCTGCCTATTGGTATAATGTTACATTGATATAGTCATGCTCTAGTGCCTATTAAACAGCAATTAAACATCCCCCACCAGAGGTGGCAGGGAGGAAATGCCTGTTGTGGGGGGGGGCAGGTTTAGGGAAAATGGCCACCATGTGGGCAGGAAAATCTGAAATTTCCCATCCATATAGCAGCCATCTAGACTCTACTACCATCTTTCTCAAAACTTCATAGCAAAGCAGGTTTGAGAAAAATAAGAAAAAAGCCGGGGATACTCTGGGAGGTGCACGAATGCACCCCAGTGCTGTGGGGGAAGTACGAAAACCCCCACTTCCTATAACAGCATTGAACCCAGGGCAGATAACCTGGGTGGTAATGGCCATGTTCAACAAACCCAATCCAAGGAAGAGCATCCTGGTGAAACAGAGCTTGATTTGTAACATAGTCCAGCTCTGCAAGCTGAACATACCAGTATTACCTTACCATGTAATTGCGGATTACAGTGACATTGCTATTCCAAATGGCAGAGTTCCATGCCTTTGGCTTGACTGCTTGGCAGGGAGTGCTAGGAGACGTCTTGGAAAACCTGTCCCCTGTTTACACAGCTGCCTTCTCATGCCAAACCGGGAGCAGGACTGTGGCTAGAGTGCCTGCTTTGTATGCAGAAAGTGTCTGGCTCAGTCACTGGCTGCTTCAGTTAAAGGATTTGGGGCAGTGAATGTTGGGAAAGAGCATTTGTTGGGGACTCCTGAAAGTCGCTACCATTTGCAGTGGATAATACTAAGCTTGATGGACCAGTGGGCTGACTCTGAATAAGGCATATTTATATGATCAAACTGCTCGACGCATGGCAGTTACTGCTGGCTATACCGATTGGCAGAGTCGCACACTGCCCACTTAAGAACTTGGGCTTGAAGGTACTAAAACAGGACTTGGTGCTGTTTAAAGTTGGCATGAGTCACATGTGCCTCTGGGAATGTGGCTCACTTATGACTCCTGCTTACAATAGTGGTGTAGTGGTTGGCGTGCTGGACTAGGATCCAGGAGACCCCTATGTGAATCCCCCCTCTGCCACGGAAGCTGGCTGGCTGACCTTGGGCCAGTCACACACTCTCAGCCTAACGTACTTCACAGGGTTATTGGGAGGGTAAAATGGAAGGGAGGAGAATGACGTAAGCAGCTTTGTGTCCCCGCTGGGGAGACAGATGAAGTGGAAAGTAAACGTTCTCTGTGGTGGCCCCTACCCTGAGGAGGTCAGGAGAGCCCTCGCTCTCCTAGCTTTCTGCAAATGATGCAAAACCAAATTATTCAAAAAGGCTTTTGTATTGTAGTAAGGGGCTCTCAAATGCTTCGCTAATGAATCAAGGACCATAGACCTCACCACTACGTTGCCTTACGCACTACCTGTTGTCTTAAATACGTGCTCCTATGAGCTTGTTGTGCTTCCTGTTGTCTAATGTCAGCCCTAGAATTGCTTATGTTCCATTTCAGCATTTCTTCAACTCTGTATTGGATTCTTGCTAATGCTATGTCTTTGTAAAATTGTGTTTCTTCACCCTGTGGCATCATTTATGGAAATGTCCTTGAAACTGACTGTACTAATCTCATACTGTGTAATCTGCCTTGAGTCTCAGTGAGAAAGGTGGACTATAAAATGACATAAATAAATAAAATAAACTTGTGTGAGGGATGAGGGGACGCTTTCTGCTCCTCGTCTGTGAAGTTTGACCCTTTCTCTTCTAGGAGACTCGTCTAGGGAGCCGTGGTGCTGCTTCAGCAGATGAGAGTGACACTTTATTCAAGAAGAACCCCAGGAGAAGTCAGAGGTCTTCAGGTAAGAAATCTTAGAACAGAGGCTCTCTTGATCCATCTAGATCTGTCCTCTAACTAGTAACAGCTCTTCAAGACCTTGGACAGCTTTTCCAAGCCTTACTAAGCTGAGATGCTTCAAGAGCAGTGCTTCCGTTTTTCAGTTGAAGGCGCATGCGTGCGTGTGTGCATGCGTGCATGCATATACAGAGCTGCCTTACACCGAGTCAGGTGACTGGCCTGTTAAGGCCTGTCTTGTCTGACTGGCATGGGCTCTTCAGGGTCTTTGGTGAGAATCCGTCACATCGCTTTAACTGGAGATGGCAGCAACTGAATGTGGAGCCTTCTGCATGCAATATAGGTATTCTGCCATGGGGCAATGGTCCTTTGCATTAGATTTCCCTTTGACTATAAGCCTGGAAGAAGCTGCCAAAGGTGGAATCTCCTTCCTTTGAGAGATCTTCAGACGGAAGCTTGGAAAAGTTCTATCAGAGATGTCTTGGGGTGTCAGCTAATCCTGATGATTGATAAAAAGGTTGGGTTTAGGTCCGGATCCCTCCCAGCTCTGTGATATTGAACTTGTTACTTTCCCGATCGCTCATCTCGTCTCTGTTGCAGAATATACCAAATCAGTGATCGACCTGCGACCGGAGGTGCCCAGCAGTGAAAGTGGGTCTCTCGGAGACAGAAGCAAGTCTGTGCCAGGCCTTAATGTTGAAATGGTGAATCTCCAACAGGAGGGAGTTGCAGTGTTATTTCGGTTGCTAGGCAGAATTGCTGTCTGTGTACCTGGAGCGTTTTAAGTTTAGTGCAGGATGTTACTAAAAGTGTTCTTTTTTTTCAATTTTAAGATGACATAAGGAGACATTAAACAGGAGATGGTTCCTTAAGTGGAGCCAGACAAGTGAGAGAGGCAGAATAAGTGATTGCATGGGTACCAAAAATCCATGGGAGCCTGCCTCAGTGATGCTAAAGTACTGAAGAGAGAGCCACTTTTTGCAGTTTTTTCAGAGGTGGCTTAGAATCTGCGATGTGTTCTGTGAGTGCAGGCCGAGGCTCTTCTGGTCTCCACTGGCTGTCTGGGCTATATTTATCTATTTAACAAAACTTATATCCCACCTTGGGTGACCGAGGTGGCTAACAAGTTAAAATACAGAAAATAAAACCACATTTTAAAACCATTTAAGTCAACGAAACAATAACAACCACAACACGTCAAGTACAGACACAGTTGTAAAGGGGGGAGGAAGCATAGAAAGAGCAGAGGCTCAAAGTGAGATGAACGGTGTTCTGGCCGGTGCGGTCAAACCAGGGCGGGTTGGAGGGAACGGCTTCAGTTTGTTAGAGAGCAAAACGGCCTTGGGCGGGCACTGCCCTTGTGTGTGTTGGGCTGGTGCCAGGGAGGGATTTGGAGGTTAAAATCAACTCTCTGTATCTTCCCAGGAGGAGGAGGAAGAGGAAGACATCGACAACCTGGTAGAGATTCACCGACAGAGGACAGCCAGAAGCAGCATGCGCAGTGGTGTGTCCTCGGTGGGTCAGGGAACCAATCTCTTATTGCATGCTTACTTTAATGGAGCACAAAATAAGAGATCTAGAGGGACGTCAAGAAGGACTTTATGTCCCCCCAGTCCACAGGGAATGGAAGTGCAGCTTGAACACTGGCCAAAAACCTTCCTGAACATGCAACCGGGTCCCATAATCTAGGTTTTGCTGGATTGTACCATTCACTTATAGGTGGGGATCTTTATGTGTTAACGTTTCCCACAAAATAGAAATCCTTGCACATACAAAACTCTGTCTGGGTGAAGGGTTCTAGGTTAACTCTCTCTGAATTTTTAGGTTTTTCAATGTTCAAGAGTCTGGGATATTTGGGGAGGGTGAAGAGACATTTAAAGGTGCTTGGTACAGTCCGGGAAAATCTAGCTGGGTGATTCTGCTGCTTGAATAGGTCTTCTGCAAGAGTGTGGCAGAAACGACCTGGGAAGTCGCAGAGTGGTGTTCCTTGGACATTTAAGTGAAGGGGAGGGCAGGCATCAGGTGGGCTGCTTCCAGTATTTTTGTGGGGTGACCCTACACGACTTGTCAGCTGTACCTTTTATAGGATGAGTCAAAGGAACACCATCAGTCCCAAATACTGCATTCATGAATCTGTCTTCTACCTGGTCAGGTCAGGTTCATCTAGCTCAGTACTGGTTGAGCAGCAACTCTGGAGGTCTTGGGCAAAGAACAGCCTTTTTCAACAACAGAGATCCATTAACTGGAGATACCAGGAATAGAACTTGCGACCTCTTGCATGCAAAGCATATGCTCTTCCACTGAGCCATGGCCCCTCTTTAAATGTTCGTCAAGCCAGAAGCCTGCTAACCATTTGTGCCACTGATTTTGGCCTGAAACCAATGAGCTGATTCATGCGATACGCATTTCCTGCACCATGCATAGAGGCGCTGAGTAAGCCATTATCTTCACGTAGGGGGTAAATACACATCCGGTAGTAGTGGTCTAGTTTTTTAAAAATCTGCTTCCGTTGTGAAAATCATGATAGTTTCTCAAGTAAAGAATAGTTTTAATAACAGGGGCTTCCATCAAATCATGAATTGTGCGCACACTGCCACCCCAGTGGGCTCCTGGAACCTATTTTGTAGAACTGTTGACTGTGTGAATGGTCCTTGGAGGTTTGTCCTGCCCCACTTCTGTATGTACCTGTGGCTCAATGAGAATTTTTAGAGAGAAGGATGGCTGAACGGCTGTTTGGGGTGGGCAGGTGCCATTTTTGAGTGTTCCGCTGCTGGGGATTGTGAGGCAGGATGGTTCTCAGATGGAGCTCGGAAGATGACTGGCACTCCCCAAATGACAGCAGTCCGCACTTCCTTCTTTCTCAGAGCACTTTGGGAAGCATGGTTAGTATTTACAGCGAGGCTGGAGACTTTGGCAACGTCTGTGTTACGGGGGAGATCGCCTTCTCCTTGAGCTACGAGCAGAAGGTGCAGATGCTCTTCATCCATGTGAAGGAATGCCGCAACCTGGCCTACGCTGATGAGGTCAAGAAGCGCTCTAACCCGTGAGTGCCGAGGAGTGTGTCGGAAGGGTGGGGAGGGGGGGGGGGTGGCAGCTGTAGGACCCTGTTTATGGGGAGGGGTCAGTTTGGGTCTTGTTCTGACGGGAAACAGCTTGTTGAGTTTTAAAGCTGTGGGAACAAAGCTGCCAGCTCATTTCACACAAGGCCCCGAACCCTGCACAAAGAAGCTGAGCTGTAATTGCGGATGATGTCAGAACTGGCATATCTTGGTTTACAGTTGGTTTGGGGATTAGGAAGCGTGGTGCAAAGACATTCTTCTCCTTGGCTGAGCTTCCCTTGTTGAACGCTGCAGAATGAGACTGAGTCTCTCTCTACACGAGACACCTGACACATGAAGAACACGTGTCGAGAGATGTTAGCCGGGAAGGGTAGTTTAAAAAGACAGAGCCGACAGCAGGGCAAAGGCTTTGCTATACACTGGAGCTGTGTGAAGGGGCTGTGAAATGCCAGAAGGGAAACTTCATCCCATTAGAACCTCTCCAGGTCCAAGCGCGGCTCTGGAAGGCAGCTCCAGCCCATTTCCATTCTCCGCTGCCCTCTGGTTGTGATTCCAGGCAGTTTTAGACTGGAGAGGTGAAATTGACAGAGCCTTCAGGGAGGGGAAGATGAAATTAACAAACCTTCTGAGGAGTGATCTTTGCCAGCTCTTTTTAAAACTATGCTCCCTGGCTAACATTGCGACTCCCTACACTTGACGAACATGCGCATCTCATGTAGAGAGACTGAATTTCTGTATCCGGCGAGGTTTTTTGTCAATGCAGGTGCTCCAGTTACTGCTGCCCCCTGGTGGTGGAGTGCCAGCACTACATATTCAAGACCAGTCCCACAGTGGCTGTAGCCACAATAACTAAATAGAACCTCCAGTTTAGAGGTTGTAACTCTTTGAATACCAGTGGCTGGCAGGGGTGGCAAGATGAGGGGCTTTGGCCTCTACATCCTTCTTGTCATCCTTCCAGAAACATCTGGTTGACCACTATCTGAAACAGAATGCTGAACTAGACAGACGGTTGGTCTGATTCAATATTTTCTTTAAAAGGGAGCAGAGATGCCCAACTGCACACCAAGGAGAAGTCAGGCCTAGCATTCACATGGGTGCTCAGGCCCTATCACGTACTACTTGATCCAGGAGCTTTGCGTTTGCATGGTGGCCATATAGGAGGCTGACTATATGTTGAAGCAACACTGCCGCTTCAGTTGTTTAGCACACCCATGCAGACCCTCTGAAAATTATTTGAGGGCTTAGTTGGAGACACTACAGTCCCCCAGCGTATTTATGAATGCACATAATTGCTTTTCCCTGGGTTGACATGTCTCAGTGACATCACCATTAAAAAGGGGCTGTGCAAATAGTGTATGCGCGTTCATTTGTGCAGCTGGAAATGGGTGATGTGAAACGTATCCCTTTGATTCCATCAGGTATGTCAAGACGTACCTTCTTCCAGACAAATCTCGACAAGGGAAGCGCAAAACCACCATCAAACGGAACACCATCAACCCCCTGTACAATGAGATGCTCAAGGTATTGGTTCAGCTAGTGGGGGACACCTGGGGCAAGGAAATCCCACCTGCTGGTCCTTCCCTTCCCTGTCCTGCCCTGGGGTTGATTTGGCTCCCACCTTCCCTTCTTGCTCTGCCACCCCATAATGGTAGAAGAGATCCCATGGGACTGTTACAAGGTGCTGGCCATTTGGGGCTTGCTAGGCAACTGCAAAAACATTGCTGAGGCTTCTTCCCTTGGAGAGAATGTGATGTTTAATTAGCTGAAAGCCTTACTGTCTTTTTCAGTGAGTTGAGAGAATGTCAATGTATTCTTTTGGTTGCATTTTTTTTAAAAGTTGCAACGTTTGCACTATTGCTTCAATGACTATATGGAGGTAGAGTTGATCTCCAATTTCTTCCTCCTTTTTTTAAAAAAAAGGTTTTGGATTTTTCTGCAGTAACATCTCCCCTATTCCTGGGTGGTCCCATGGTATGGATGTTTTGATTTGCATGGTTGGGTCATCTTGGGAATTAGATATTTTCCTCAACTTGTATTTAACCAACCCCATTAGCATCTGATGAAGCAAGTGCATAGCCTTATGAAAGTTCTAAAGGTGCAGCTGAATTTTCTAAATATACTTTGGTGGCTACCCTTGCTGAAGATTTACCTTCTTTCCATTTTATTTTTCCAGTATGAGATCAACCGGCCCCTCCTGATGACCAGGACTCTGCAGTTCTCAGTCTGGCACCATGATCGCTTCGGCCGAAATATGTTCTTGGGAGAGGTAGATGTTCCGATGGCCTCCTGGAACTTTGAGAACCAGTTGGAGGAATGTCTCTCTCTGCATGGCAAGGTGTGTCCTGCACCCACACTCACTCTTCTGACCTCTCTTGAGCTCAACATCCACGGAAAGCTAAGCTACAAGAGACGAATTACACGAGTAGGAGCACGTGAAGGGAGTCATAATGTTAGCCAGGAAGCTGAGCTTTAAAAGAGATTGGAAGGCTTTGTCAATTTCCCTTCTCTACAGAGCTAGGGAGATGGCTGCTGCTCAGAGGGTTTATTTATTTCTTCTTAGCCTCTTAGAAGGGGAGGTGGGAGGCAAAGAGGAAATTAACAAACCTCCTGAGCAGAGATCTTCCTGGCTTTGTAGAGAGGGGAAATTAACAAAGCCTTCCAATCTCTTTTAAAACTCAGCTTCCTGGCTAACATTGCGACTCCCTTCACGTGCTCCTTCTTGTGTAATTTGTCTCTTGTAGCTTGGCTCTTAGAGGTGGCATGCTGTGTCTTCATGTTTCTAATTTTGTATCATCTGTATCTTAGGCTGCAGGCTTGGTCACAGAAACAAATGTGGAGTGTTGTTTTATTTGCAAAAATATGAATGGCATCTGAAGGGAAGCTGGTAAATGTTCCTTTAATAGGTCAATAAGGTGTGGCACAAAGCAAAGGTGGGTAAGCCAACACACTATGCTTATGCTGAAAGTGTAGAAAACTGGGGTTAAGTTTTCAAGAATGGATGTGAGACAACGGTTTGAGTCAACAGGAGATGCACTTGTCACTGAAGTCTTTACTGCATGGTGTGGTTTCTTCCTCTTTTGTGTTTTTATGCATCATGTATAATAGTTATGAATATAATTATTCTACTGGAGCTATGAGAATATGACATATGTAATTGGAATGCCTGAAAATAAAATGTGTATAATTGGAAAAAGACAAAAAAGTTAGGACTGTAAAGCTTTAGAATTAGAACTGCAAGGGTGTCTAGTCTTGTTTGGTATTTCAGAGGTGGATACCCAGTTTGGTGTTATAGTTAGAGGCCTGGACTAATTGATCCGGATTCATATCCCCACTCGGATATTAATCTCGCTGGGTGACTGTGGGCCAGTCATACCTTACAGGAGAGTTGTAAGGATAAAATGAAGGAGGGGAAGCCATTCTATGAGCCAGACTACATGCTACAAAATTGTATTGTGTGCGTTCTGGGTTCCCTTGACCTGACGTAGCACTGATAAATATATATACCCACTCCCTGGGGCTATTTTGGGTCAGGAAAATGACTGAAGATCCTTGTCCACCTTATGATCTGAATTGGGACTTGGAATGCTTGGAAAATAAGTTCATCGTTGTGTCTTCTGTGCCGTCCCATGTGGGAACTGCATATGCGCAGGCCAGCCTGCGCACGCACAGTTCCCATGTGGGACTGCACAGAAGAACACTTGAGGAACAACAGTTACAGGGAGGAGGTGCAACCCGGTTTTCCCCTGCCTCTGATGTGGGACTGTCAAAATCAGGTCAGAACAACCTCACACCTACATGTTAAAAATCATAATGTGTAATTTGGGGCTGAGCTCCTTGGAAGAAGGGTGGGATGAAACTGTAGTAGATACTCAGTTGCTCTGGCTGCTGAAAATAGGGGGTTGCGCCTGTGTCTTTAAAAGCCTTCATCTGAATCTCCTTTTTTCTTAATTTTCCTCCTTCCCCATCCTCCCTTTTGGAATTGCCCTTTCTTTCTTTCTTTCTTTCTTTCTTTCTTTCTTTCTTTCTTTCTTTCTTTCTTTCTTTCTTTCTTTCTTTCTTTCTTTCTTTCTTTCTTTCTTTCTTTCTTTCTTTCTTTCTTTCTTTCTTTCTTTCTTTCTTTCTTTCTTTCTTTCTTCCCTTTCCCTTTCCCTTTCCCTTTCCCTTTCCCTTTCCCTTTCCCTTTCCCTTTCCCTTTCCCTTTCCCTTTCCCTTTCCCTTTCTTCTAGCTTTTTGGAACCAATTTAGAAACACCTTCCCCATACTATGCATTCTCCATGCTCCCCGCAAGAAATGGTCCCTGTCTTAGCTCAACCTCTTTCCACACACGCACCTTTTGGGACTTCTCTGATAATTCCTCCCCTGTCTCACTTCATCAGTTCTGCAAAAACTAAGTGGATTGCATGAATCGCCAATTCTCAAAGAGCAGGGCTTGGATCAACATCTTGGACTGTCCATTTCTGTTCTAGGATTGTGCTGACTTGGCTGCCTTCCCTCAACATAGAGGCGAATTGGTGGTTTCCTTAAAGTACATCCCACCTGCTAAGCATCCCAGTGCAGGGAATGGAAGAAAAGGTGAGGACTCAGGGCATGTAAGCAACTTTCTTCCCAACTGCAACATGGGCTGTATCCTTGGCAACTTTTGGTTTCTCATCAGGCCCTGCCTGTTCATTTTCAAACTTTTCGATGAGGTCTAGAAACTTGATTGTACTATCTGGTTAAAAACCCAAGATTCTCAAATTTCAGGTTCCTTGTTGCAATGTTAATGGGAGCTTTTGGGGTGCTTTTGTATTGGGCTGGTGCCATTTGTCTCACCGCACATGTTGCTTGTAGGCAAAAGGGAAGAAGGAGGTGAACTTCAGGTCTGGATCAAAGAGGCCAAGAACTTGACGGCAGCCAAATCCGGGGGGACATCTGACAGCTTTGTCAAGGGGTGAGTAAACGGCAGCCCTGTGTAACTGGGTGCTGAAAGGAAATGGAATTGGAGGTGGTGACCATTTTTGTTAGTGTTGTCTTGTCCAGATGCAGCAATGATTTGGGCTTGGGGGAGAGGGCAGAAGTTGGATCATCGGAACTGCAGGGTTTGAGCCCAGTGGCACTTTAGAGACCAACAAGATTGTCAGAGTGTAAGCTTGCAAGAGACAGAGCTCCCTTCTTCTTGTGTCTTCAAATGAGAACTAAACTGCGTGCAATGCTGGGAGTATATTTTCTTGTAAAAAGTAGGCCTGAAGGACAGTAATTGGGATTTGCCTCATCTGGATTGGTCTATTCTTCCCAACCAGGGCTTTTTTTCTGGGGAAAGAGGTGGTGGAACTCAGTGGGTTGCCCTCGGAGAAAATGGTCACATGGCTGGTGGCCCCGCCCCCTGATCTCCAGACAGAGGGGAGTTTAGATTGCCCTCTGCGCCGCTCAGTGGCATGGAGGGCAATCTCAACTCCCCTCTGTATGAAGATCAGAGGGTGGGGCCACCGGCCATGTGACCATTTTCAAGAGGTTCCGGAACTCCGTTCCACCGCGTTCCTGCTGAAAAAAAGCCCTAGTCCCAACCTATTGTTTTCCATGGAACTCCCAGCACCTCTGGCTGTTTGGCCCCGAGGATGCATGATTTGATTTGTGCATTAGCCTCAAGGGGGAGCTGAGGAGGAGGGGAGACTTTACTCTTAGTGCTGTTTTCCCAGATCAGATCTGGCCATGCACTCTTCCCTCCTCCCCCAGCTGCTTTTAGCACCCATAGGCGGGAAAAAAGAATAGTTCAATATGGGCACTTGCTTGTCTTTGTTCTCCCACTTCGGGTAAAAGCTGTTCGGGATGAGCCAGTTTTGATACAGGTATGTACCTTGGGGGAGCAACATTAAACCTGCCTCCTAAAGCTTCTTTTCAAGGATGAATGACATATTAGGGATCCAGTGATGGATATTCAGCATCAAGTATCATTTCAAGGTTAGGTGAGTGGCTTCTGAGGATGGGGATGCCTTTGGTGGCATCCTGATAATGCTACTCTCTCCCTAAAGATACTCAGCGGACACCTTTAGATATCCAAGTGACAGTCAGCTTACCTGGGGCGGGGGGTCCATGGCTGATGTCTTGAGAGCCAGTTTGGTGTCGTGGTTAAGAGCGGCAGGACTCTAATCTGGAGAACCAGGTTTGATTCCCCACCCCTCCGCTTGAAGGCAGCTGGGTGACCTTGGATCAATCACAGCTTCTTGGAGCTCTCTCAGCCCCTCCCCCTCACAGGGTGATTGTCATAAATAATAACATACTTTGTAAACCACTCTGAGTGGGTGTTAAGTTGTCTTGAAGGGTGGTATATAAATCAAATGCTGAATATAATTTGATCTTTAAAAGCAGCCACAAAGAGCCTCAATTGTGGAATGGGCTGTGATATGAAGGGCATGACCATTTTGCCCCATTCCATTTCCCCAGTATAAGTCACCTTGTATCCTCCAGCTGCTTCTCACCCTAGTGGTGGTGGGGAAACAACAACCTGTTTTGTATCTGTCACTTTCTCTAATAGCAACTCGGAGGTCTGATTTTTCTATCAGGGGAAACAATATGGAAAGGGTTAACTCCCCCTCCTCACTGAAGCCTTGATATAAATTGGGGCCTTTCCCATTACTGCTTTTTAAAGTTAAGTTGCAAATTGGGAGAATCGGTCACGGATCCTCCATGAGAATATGCTGGTTGACCCTTCTTTCATGAGCATTCAGCGAATAGTGCTTCCTTTGCTATTTTGGTGCCCATCTCTCTTGCAGCTCTGTTGTATTTGTGTTGTGTATTCAGGTTATTTGTTATTTTAACTGATACATTTGTATGTGACGCTTGCAGTATTTTGAATGGCAAGCCAGCCGCCTTGACCATCGTGCCAGGGAAAAGGTAGGGCATCATGAACGTGCTAAAGAAACAGAGGAGTTAGCCGTGTTAGTCTGTAGTTGCAAAATAGTAAAAGAGTCCAGTAGCACCTTTAAGACTAACCAACTTTACTGTAGCATAAGCTTTTGAGAACCACAGCTCTCTTTGTCAGATGCATGCATCTGACAAAGAGAGCTGTGGTTCTCGCAAGCTTATGCTACAATAAAGTCTTCAAGGTGCTAAAGAGAGAAACCTCTTGTCTGCAGATATTTGCTACCTCTGCGGAACAAGGCCACCAAAAGGAAAACCCCAGTTGTAAAGAAGAGCCTGAATCCCCACTACAACTATACCTTAGTCTACCACAACATCACCCTGGAAGAACTACCACACACCTGTCTGGAGCTTACCGTGTGGGACCGAGAGCCCCTGTCCAGCAACGACTTCCTGGGAGGAGTCCGGCTGGGAGTTGGAAACGGTGAGGAAACGGCTTCTGTGGTCTGGCGGTGGGCTCTCATCAGGGGAGAACGCTGTTCTTGTATTCTACCCATTGGTCCGTCTAGCTCAGTATTGCCTCACGATCCTGAGATCTGTTTCGCTGGACAGGCAGAGGACTGAACCTGGGACATTCGGGGGCATGAATGTGCTTTACCACTTGGGTTCTCAGGTCCCCTTACCCTCCTGATGGGAGGGGGGACCCAGCATTTACCTTTGTCTTCTCATGCGTGGCGTGATGGTGTCTTTTGGGAGTGACATCACCGCACAGGCCCTGGAATTGCTCCTGGGCTTCACGCCGGGACGTTTCCGGACCCCAAATGGGCCAATCAGCCCAGCAGCATTCTCAGGGCCTGCACAGTGATGTCACTCCTAGGATTCCATCATGATGTCGCACCAGGGGCATGCCCCTGGAGGCCTGTTTCTGTGCCTTTCCCCCCGCCAATCAGGTGCGTGGTGGCAGGGGAAGGAGGCTTGGAGTGGGGGATCCCCTGTTCCCACCAGGGGAATGGCAACCCTATCTACCACTGAGCTATGGCCCCTGCCCTGGGGATGCCCACGGCTGCTAGCTGCCTTTCTCTGATGCTTTCCTCTGTTTCAGGAATGAGTAATGGTCAGATGGTAGACTGGATGGACTCTACGGGTGAGGAGATCAGTCTGTGGCAGAAGATGCGCAAGTACCCGGGCTCTTGGGCAGAAGGAACACTTCCTCTTCGTTCCACCATGGCTAAGGCAAAGCCGTAACCTTGTTCCTGCCTGACTGGGGACTGAAAATGGAAGCCAACGGAGGACCAAGGCTGCTTTGCTGGAAAGCAGCTCTCCAGAGGACCTGGAGCAAGACTTCTTGTCTCCAAGTGTGTAGCAATAAAGTGAATTTTGCAGTGGCTGTTGAAGCGGGCTCTTTCTGAAGGATGGTTCTTGGCAGCCCTTCTGTTTTTAATGGGTTTTGTTTTGTAAGTCTGTTCAAACCAGATTCCAGGCAGGCTCCATGTGGATACCATGGAGACCTTTCCTGGGAGTGGGTGGACCGAAGTGCCTCTTAACTTGTTTTCCACGTTCTCTTTTCTTTCTGCTCTCCCTTTCCCCCATGTCTGGGTTTTTTTTTTGTTGTAAAGGTTTCTAGGGCAGCCTGCTTACTACATCTGTTCCTGCTTAATGCCTTCTGTTTTATGTGCTGTGCTGGGGTCATTGAAATAAAGTTCAAGTGGATGAGACTGCAGGAATCAAAGTCCATTGCCATGTTAGCTGTGTGAGGTTGACTGGATAACTGGAGAGAAGACGCAATTTAGTGTGGGATGTGTATGTGGTCAGCCTACAGTCCTATTGATTGAGGACTGTGACTTGTGGGCCTGGCTAGAAATAGACAATATGCTTGTGGAGGGGTGTAGCAATTGGTCTCGAAAGCCCCTGTCTAACAGAACCAGGGAAGGGAATGGCACCTTTGTCTCAGCTCGATGTCTTGTGGGTAGTTTAACATGCGGGAGCATTCAAAATGGTCTTTCTTCCCAGATGCTTGCGCAATTGCAGTCTAAAGTGGGACAAGGCCGTTCTATAGTGCGTGCAAATCTGAAATGCTTCTGCCTTGAACAGTGCAATGGGCTTCTTGGCCAGGCCGTGGCCAGCTCTGGTGCACATTTCTCCTTGCTTCTTCTCTCTGTTTCCCCCTTGGAAGCCTATGCTGATAACTTCCTCCGCATCACACATTATATACATTTGAATAACAGAATCACATTTGGCAGAAAATCTTTTTGCTTAGAGAGAAGAGGAAAAAGCCAGGGTTGTGTATCAGTGGCACTCCAGCACTGTAAGATGGCTGCCCATTGCATGTGGCCATAAATAGGGCAGAGGATGGCTGAAATCCCCTGTTGTGTATCTCTATTCTTTCCCCCATTGACTTGTGTGCATAATATGCACCTTGTGGTGGTATTGAGCACATTGCTGGGCATTAGTGATGCAGGGCAAGACTTAAGAGTTTAAGCAGGGAAAGTTTTTCTTCAGCTGCTTCTGTGCTAAGATGCTGGCTTGCCCTCTTCTTTTAATAATCTCTCCCATTCCTCCCTACAAAAGCCACATCACTTTTTTTTTAACTGTTTGAAAGTGTTGCTTCACTTTGCTTTATTGGTAAGAAGTTCGAGCCTTCTGTCTTCAAGATTCTGGCTTTCCTCCTGGTGCTTTGTGTTAGAACCTAGAACTTTAGCAGTTAGCATTGTGGCTGTACCATTTTGTACAATGGAGTTAAGAAAAAGACCTAGGTCATCACATTTGTATAAACCGTTCTGTTTTAGTTCTCAGTGTTGGGTAACTGTTTTCAGTGAGCAAAGATGTTAAAACAGAGCAGAGAGCAAAAGCACATACTCTGTAGGCGTCTCTACTCATAAAAAAACCAGTTTACACGAACGGAACCAGAATGGAGCTTCCTGTACTGGCCAAGGACAACATGAGAGTGAGAAAACAGAGGAGAGTTTTTGGATATTCTCTAGGGACTGGATCCCCTGGGGGAATGCACACCCTGCACAAGGGGTCAGTGGTGCAGTAATCTGGTCTTATGGGGGGGCATCCTTCACATGGGAATGTACACTTCATGTGCAAAGCTGCAGCCTGCTCTTCTCCTTCTCTTGAGCCCAGCAAGCAGGGTTCTGAGCTTCCCAAAGCCTGACCTTGACAACATCACTGCATGGAGGGGGTGAACAGTACAGAAATCAGGTGTACGCTCTTGTACAATCTCTACAAGGCGCATTAATGATTTTGCCTTTGATCGTGTGAATGCAGCCCTAATTCTATAGCTGTCTGTTGTGGTAACAGAACACTGGAGCAGCAACCCGAGCTCTGCCTGAAGGTTCCAAACTGGCCATTCTTCTTCTTTCCTCCGCAGTCAAGTCCCCATGCTGAAAGGGGAAGGCCCAGGTGTCTCTTTAACATTTGAGGGAGACGGAGGCCCTTGCAGGTGGCACGGCTACCTTCACTCGCACATGTCCCTGTTCTGCTCCCTCTGCAGCTGTTCCTGGCTGCTCAGCAGGTAGGTATCGACAAAGGAAAAGAGCTCTTCAGGAGTAACAGGCTGGATATAGCGGTCCCGGTCCACACCATCTTTGCCAACAAACACCATGTTGAAGCGCGAACGGGTGATGTGCAAGAACTGCCTGCAAAAAGAAGAAACCCAAGTAACTCTCTTGCTGCATACCCAGAGAGACGGAATGTAATGGCTGAGAGAAGGAACTGCAAAGTCCTGGTTCAAATTTTATTTACTTAAAAGTGTTGTTCCCTGCCTCTCCAGAAAAGAATGCTCACGGCAGCTCGTGACATTGTCATGGTTTTAGCTTTTGCTGTTCTAAAGGGTGAGGAGGTGTGAAAAACAAAACGGCAACTGAAGTTTTAGCTTATCATAGATGAGCTGCTTGAAGCCTTGGGGAGCAAACTTATTTGTGAACATTGCAAAAGTGGACTGTGGTCATTCCCCTTTAAGAACCTGTGAGGAGGTGAAAGAGGTGTGCACTTTTAAGAAGGAAGCATCTTTGCTCATACACAACCAATCCTTAAGGGGTTGAGGGAAAACACACCAATTGTCTTGGGAGCCAGGTTTCAGACAACATGTCCAAGGTATTCCTCATTACTTGAGATGTCACAGGGGATCCCGGCAGACTTGGCAACAGCACAAGACAGTTGTTCTGTGATACCGCCCCATGCATCACCATTTCAAGTGGCACATTGCATCCGCCTCTACAACCTTATTTTTATTACGGCATTCTTAACCTGTCCTTTCCGGTGGATATTTAGCTCTCAGTCATGTATGGCAGGTTCTTCTGAAAGGTAGTACCTGTCAAGGTCACACACACACCCATCCAACAGGCTACTCTTCCTTCCAGAGTGCGGATTTGAACCAGACTTTCTGAGCCCAGCACGCTATCCACGGCACCACACTGGCTGTCTTACACTGAACAATGAAATCTGCTTATCCAAAGATAACTGGAGCCTTGAGTGCCCAGTTAGGGTTCTTGCACCATCGGCTTGCCTATCCCAACTTGTTTGCACCAACCTGAGGCCTTCAATGATGTTGTCTGACAGCCGGTGTTCGTGGATCCGCCCCACCTCATGGGGTGGCAGCCCCACTAGCTCAATGATGGTGATGTGACGCAAATCCAGCCCACAGGTGGCTTGCTGCGTGGAAGAGAAAAGTGGTGGGTCAGAGCTGAGTTGGTGGGGTGGGGGAGTGAGGATGGGGATGCAGATGGCCAAGAAGACTTGCCTGCAACATGGAATTCTGCATCTTGTAGTACCGATCGGAGGGGTCGGGGGCAGAAACGATGAGCAGCCGGCGCTTGTCATAGAACTGGTCCATGAGGCTGGCTACGGAGTTCACATCCACATTGATCTGCATGGCTACGGTAAGGTGCAGAGAAGGCAGAAAGGAAAGAGGATTTTTTGTGCCTTTTTAGTATATTAGGAGGTAGAATTTTATGAGGAGGAAAGCTGCCAATGTTGTATAAGTGATAGTCAATTATATTTAACATGCGGAGATTGAATTTAATACTGCTTGCCCCATATCACCTGCTTCAAATCACACACACACGACTGCTGTTTTCCTTGTACAAATGCCGTTGACCCTGCTAGGTTGTGCTGTATTTATTTTGTCAGACTAGAGCTGTGGAAATGAGAGCTCAGATCTCCACTTGGCCACAAACTTCACCAGATGACCACAGGAGGCCTCCTCACAGCCTAATCTCCTTCATAGGTTTGTTATGGGGAAAACATGATACAAGGGAGATGTAAACCCCTGTAAACTCCTCAGAGGAAGGGTGGGATTTTTAAAAAGGGACAGATTCCACCAAACCACTTACGTGTGCACCTAGGCTGAGAGCCTGACCACTGGCGAGTGGACTGACAGACCCGCAGGTGGGCACCCTGCCGTTCGTAGCCGCCGTCGCAATGGTACTCGCAAGTTGCTCCGTAGTTGTTGCCTGCTGAGGTACAGCTGAGGTAACCATGCTCTGGTGGCTTCAGAACAGGACAGCGGATCACTGCAGGAGGGAAAACTAGTCAGTACTGAGGATAGATTAGACTACCTCCTTCACTTTAACAGAGGGTGTGGAAGGCCTAGAAGGAAGCCCTGAGCTGATTTCTTGAGTATTTCATATTTCTCCAAAGGCACTTCCTACAACATGAGGTGAATATGGGCAGGTGTGCCCACAGAGAGGAGCTACCTGTAATCTATGTCTGTACAGCAGCTGCACAACTGGTACATCAAAAGGGGCTAGAAGCCTGAGATATGAATTGGGAAGTCTTGGTTTGAGTTTATCATGAACCCACTCGTCTCACCAGCCCTAAAAATAGTCCTTTCTCCCTAATTATAAAGACCTAACCCTTGCAAAGGTTGCAAGAATAATGTAAGTAAAGGTAGTGAATGTTTGAAAATACTACATTATTACTTTATTTTTATGAGAAAACTTCCCCAAGATTTTAAAGTTCCTTCCCCAGACAGCATAAAAGAAAAGTGAAGTCTGTCATTGCTGAATTGCAGGATACTTGGCCAAGAGCTTGGCCTCTTCAAAGTAATCAACTGTCAAAGGTAGTTGCTGGCCAGGTTTTTTGGAATTCATCAAATGGGAAAAAACAACAACACACCACTGGTAGTCACATACAGCTCCCAACTCAAACCAGTTCAATGCATCTTTAATGACCTGCAACCCATGCTGGACAACGATACTGCTGTCTCCCAGGAATTGAGAGGTGAACCTTTTCTTCCCTACAGACAGTCCTCCAACCTTAAGCTACTCCTCACTCACAACCATGCACTTCCTATCACGGGCATGAACCTTGGAACCAGGGCCTGCCATAAACCAATATGCCATTTCTGCCCCCTTATTCACTCCCAACAACACAATCATTGGATCTAACAGCACCAGCTATACCAGGGGTGGCCAAACTGCAGCTCGGGAGCCACATGTGGCTCTTTTAGACATACTGTGCGGCTCCCGGAGATCTCTGACTATTGCCGTGGCAATACATTTTATTTTAGTCTAGTTTATTTCCTTTCCTCCTTTCTTTCCATGTCTTTCATATTTTCAATAAAAATGTTGGGGTTGCCAGGTCTGACTCAGAAAATATCTGGGGACTTTGAGGGTGAAGCCTAGCAAGGATGTGATGTCACTTCCAAATCAAAGGTCAGGTGATGGCTCTTCCCAAGTGGCACCGCTTCTGATGACGCCACTTCCAGCATACAGCAGCAAACTCCACCCCTCTCTGTGATGTCACTTTCCAAACATTCCCCAAACCCACCTCCTCATCTGAAGTCACTTCAATGCATCATGTCTTGTGGCTCTCAAACATCTGACGTTTATTCTATGTGGCTCTTACATTAAGCAACTTTGGCCACCCCTGAGCTATACCATCTCATGTTCATTCACTTGTTCATCTTCCAAAGTTATATATCCCATCAAGTGTCAGCAATGCCTTTCAACTCTCCGTACTGGACAAACAGGTCAGCCCTTTTGCAAAAGAATGAATGGACATAAATCTGATATGAAAAATCACAACATTCAAAAAAACTAGCGGGAGAATATTTCAATCTTCCAAGACATTTCATCACTGACCTAAGAGTAGCAGTTCTCAAGCACAGAAACTTCAATGGAAAATTACAATGCAAGATTGCTGAAATTGAGTTTATTTGCAAATTTGGAACAATGGATCCTCCAGGGTTGAATTGGGACATGGGATTTTGATGCTAATTTTCTGTACTTTGCACCTACAACATGTATTATAACTAGTTTCCTTACAATCTAATCTACAATATTCCTCCCACACTACCTGGATTATAAATACTCCTTCCTTTTTCTGTACCCTCGTATCTGACAAAGGGAGCTCTGACTCTCGAAAGCTCATACCCTGGAAATCTAGTTGGTTCTAAAAGTACTACTGGACCCGAATCTTGCTCTTCTACTACAGACCAACATGGCTACCCACCTAAAGCTACGTGGTTAGCCTTAAATGGAAAAGCTACAAATACTGGAATAGGATTAAGACTGGAGAAAAAGCTTCTGTCTGCTCCCGATTCCTTACCTTGGACCCTCACAGCAAACTTGCAGGTGGCTCGGTTGTATGCCTGGTCATAGACAGTGTAGCGGATCACATGTTCCCCTTCAGGAAACTCAGAGCCTGGCTCTGGGCCGTGAAGTGTCACGCTGGGCTCAAAAGACAGAAAGTGGAGTCAGCATGGGATTGGTGGGTGGCAAACGGCATTTCACCCCTGCAGGAACTCCTTGGCCAGACTCAAATGAAGCCAACCCTATCAGGAAGTAGGTTCTGGGGGATGTTCCCACAAGCTCACTGTTTGATGATGCCGTCAGCAGTATCTGTAGCCCGTGCGGGATCCCAGTACACCGTGGTAGTCAGCTTGTCAGGCTCTGCTATCCGTTCTCGTGACTCAGGACACCTGAGTTTTGGAGGCTCTATATCTGCTTGGGTAGAATCAGAAAGGAACTCCATGGAAAGAAGCCACAAGTGGTGTTATGTGCAAAACTTTGCGCCTCTGTGGTTCGTTCTCCCTTTTCTGACCAACCACAATAAAAATTAAAATAAAGATCCTGGAGTCCTTTTTGAATTGAAGCAAAACAGATGGTTTAATCAAACCGGTGGATGAGCCCTTTCTTTTACACAGAAGTAGACGGTCTCCTCGTGTGCAAAGCTCATCAAAATTACAATAGAAGTGCAAAGCAATTAATACCTTCAGGTAATTATAATAATATTTCAGTATTCTAATATTTGTTATCTTATTGGCTCGTAAGGTATCTAGGGTCAGTTCTGATTTGAAGATGCAGTTCTGGGTCGGCCCCTCTACTTGGGGGAATTCCAATTCTTGCAGCTTCTTATCTTGACCTCATTTTGGAAGGACACCTTCCACCCTTTTTCCCACTTCCTTTTGCCACTGTTACCTTCGACGGCGCCATGAAGTCTCAATCTGGCAGCCTTGGGGCCTTCAGATAACTGAAGTCCATGGGCAGAAAGGAATGTTTCCCCCATTTCTGCCCTTTCCCCTAGTTTTTTTTCTGCAGCCTTAAGGAAGATAATGCCACAGGTGGCCAAACCAGCTTGCTGCATCAAATCAGTTTTCTACAAAAGGTTCTCTAATACTGATTCCTATTGGAATCTTATAGAATAATGTAACATATGTGTAATATTCTTATAAGTGCAGCTCTACAAGCAATATATATTTTTTAGTCCTCAGTTCTTACAGAGGTTCAGCATACATTCTTCTCAGATCTTCTTGTTTCAAGTGTCATATTCTTACAGGTTGCATTACAAATACTACATTGGCTCATGAGCATAGAAAAAGTGCAAGGCATTCTAATACTAAAAAGGCACAGAAGTAGTATATAAAAAGTATATTAAATCCCTTTTCTTCAAATCTATATCCATCAGTGGGAAAGAATTTCCATGTCAGACTACATTGGCAAGTGATTGTGCTTTTGCTCTCTTCTGTACAAATGTAACTTGACTTACTGGCTTGAGTCATCTAACTATTTGAACTACAGGTCTGTTAGAAACACGAGAATTGCCATGCTGGATTAAACCTATAATTCCCTCTAGTTAAGCACCCCCTATATCAACAGTCATCAGCCAGAATCCTCAGGCAAGTTTATGAATGAGGCATGACTGATTCATCTCCTATTAAATTCACAGCATCTGGCAGGCAGAGGATTTCTTCCATTTCCAAAATTATCATGGACTAATAGCCATCAAGAGGCTCTTTCCTACTGGTTTAAACTGTTATTCTGTCTCCCTAGAGATCTATGGGAAATGTAGTTTGGTGGCAGTTAAAAAGAATTTCTTATAAAGAATTCTTACTGCCTCATGAAATCATAAAGCCCAGAGATTTGGGGGTGGAGGGGGTGGAGGGGGAGCCATGATAGTTATAGTATTGCGGTACCAATTTAACATTGCAGTGTGGACAGAGTCTTATACTCCATATAGATTAAAAACTATTTTTAAATCACCTAAAACGTACTGTCTTGGCTTGTTATCCTTTTTATGGATGGAGACGCTGTACTTTTAATACTGCTGCATGATGCAGGGCTAGGGTTACCAATTTCCAGGTGGGTCCTGGAGTTCTCCCCAAATTACAACTGATCCCCAGGCTTCAGAGATCAGTTCTCCAGGAGGAAATGGCAGCTTCAAACTCCATAGCATTGCTTCTTCATTGAGCCCCCACCCCCCCACGACAGTATCCTCAAATTTCCAGGAATTTCCCAATCTGGAGTTGGCAACCCTACGCAGAACAGAAGATAGCCTTATTCCTGAGGTAAATGATCTAGGATGTTTATGAGAAACAGACTTGCCTTGTACCATTTTTAACATACTGATTGAATGTATGAGATGACTGACGACAGTAGCAGTGTGAAAAGGCTTGTGGCTGGCCCTGAGAAGGGTGAGAATTTACCTACACAGATTGGGTCACTGCCACTCCAGTGCCCATCATCTAGGCACATGCGCCTACGATCCCCCTCCAGGTAGTATCCAGGCTGGCAGGTGTAGGAGCACTGGGAGTCAAGCTTCACCCCAGCTGAGCACTGGTATGAACCACGGTATAGTGATGGCAAAGTATGGCATCGGATCTCTGCAGCCAGAGAGAGAACTCAGAGTTAACATTGGTGCAGCAGCTTTCAAATAATATTATCTTGCAATCGTACAACAACCCAGAAAGGTAGGAATTATGTTCCTCATATTGTAGGGTTGATACTGAGAGAGAATAGCTTGCTTAAAAGCACTAAGCGAGTTCGTGATGCCATTTGAAGCAGAAACTTCTGGATTCATCGTTCAGCTTCTTTACACCAGTTTGAGCCTGGTCATGAAACTGATTCCTTAAGGGGAAGCCTTTGCGATCAAATTGGTTTCAAACTGGTTTTGGAGCACTGTAGTGAAAAGGCAGTCTGAAACCAATGCTCCCCTGACATATCTATTTATTAGTTGGCAAATTGTTGTCTGTCTTATCTGGAGACTGCTAGGCAATTCCTTAGGTGTGGTTGTATAGGCCAGTGCTGAATGTTGTCCTCTGGGCTTTTTTTCAGCTGGAACGCAGTGGAACGGAGTTCCCGAACCTCTTGAAAATGGTCACATGGCTGGTGGCCCCGCCCCCTGATCTCCAGACAGAGGGGAGTTTAGATTGCCCTCTGCGCTACCGTGCAGAGGGCAATCTAAACTCCCCTCTGTCTGGAGATCAGGGAGCGGGGCCACCAGCCATGTGGCCATTTTCTCTAAGGGCAACCCACTGAGTTCCACCACCTCTTTTCCTAGAAAAAAAGCCCTGGTTGTCCTTATATCTCTTAGCCTGACAGTCTCAAGTTTTACCACCGAGTGAAGACATATCTGCGATCCCAGGCATTCTGCTGACTTGCATTGTATGTATGTGTGAGTATCTGTATTTATATCATTTTGTAGGAAACTAGCTTTTATTATTTGTGCATGTAGCTCCACGAGTTTTTCAGCATGCAGCTGTGTTTTTGCATTGGCAACAAGTGGTCTCTAACTCATGAAAACAATTTGCTATTCTTTAAGGTTCCTCAAGACTCTTGTTATTTTGGCTGCATTTTGGTTACCTTCTTAACTGATCTGTTTTTTTTAAAAAAATAGTAAAAAAAGTTGAATACAAAGTTTTACAAATTCAACTTCAGTTCAATAAACGAATTATATAGACGTTAAGTTCATTTCACTATGCTCAGAATAATATTCCATTTACTGAATTTATCTAACTTTTTACCATGGAACATACAAGCTTGTTTATTCAACTGTACATGCTCCTTTAGCTTCTCCAACCATTCCTCTTTATTTTTAATTTTCTTTTCCAGTATCCATCAAAGACTAATCTTCCAGAGGTTATGGCATTTAAAACAAATCCTTGAGTATTCTTGGAAAGGAAGTCTACATAATGCTACAGGAAACATCTAGGGCAGAAAGGACCTATTCCTTGAGAAACAACTCTAGAAATAGTTTTCCAATATTCTTTGGCTCTAGTACATCTCCACCTCATATGTATAAGGGTGGTGTCAAACAACTCCACAAACACAAACATCATCTTTTACCCCTTGATTAATTGTAGCCAATTTATGAGGGGTTTGATGCCACTGATAAAACATTTTGATTATATTCTTTTTAGCAGTGATATTTACTGAAAATTTTAAGATATTTTTCAATGATGATATCCCAAAGGACCTACTAGTTTTGAATGTACTGCTGATTTTATGATACATTTTCTGTTTAATCTGTTTTGTAACTGCCATTGCCATTTTTTTCTTGTAAATGATATTTTGGATGGCTAATGTTTTACTTCCACTGGTTAAGACATATGAGAGCCAAAGCTGCTTGAGAGGCTGTTGGATACTTATGTTTACATTTTATTTCTGAGAAACAAATGCAAGTATGTATTGTGGTACTGGGAATTGCCCTTGGTGTCCATACAGTTTCTTTAAGTCTGATGCAACTTTGATTTGCTCAGACCAGAGATACAACTCTTTGTTTTGACCATAGGGGATGAGCTATGGCATGACTTGGGTGGGATTTCCTGGAAATGAACATGGCTACAGGGATGAGGGAATAGAACACAGGAACTGGTTTGGCATCTAAATACAGACTGCCACTTACGTCTGCAATAGGTGATCCCAGACCAACGGCGGTTTGGCAAACACTGAATGGACCTCTGCCCGATTAAACGGTATCCCCGGTTGCAGGAGAGTTCGCAGCGTGTCCCCATGCTGCTGAGGTAATTTCCTCCACGGGGAGAGTAGCAGGTAGCCTCCCCATGGTAAATATTTAATCGGTGGCACCACTGGGGCACTAGAGGGAAGAAGAAAGAAAGATTTGACTAGGGGGTCTACCTGTCCAGAGCAAAAGCTGTAATAATTGCTGAATTGCAACACTGAATAAAATTGCAGTGGGTTATCAAAATAACTTGGTGGTATTCCATGTCTAACTAAAAATGAGAGGCCAGGGTTCAGGTCAATGAAGGAACTGGACTTACTAACAGGAAGCCTTAATTTTAATCTTGTTGCTTCACCTCTGCAGAGAATTAGATAGTAGATAGGACTGTATCCATTCATGATTCAAGTGAAAGATCATGGAAGATTACATTTTTGGAATAATCTATTTTTTTTTAAAAAAAGACTTCTGCAAATAAAAAACTGCCTCTCAGTCAAAGGGTCTTAATCTTTCAGCCTGCGAAACTAGTTCTGTTTCCAAAGATTTTTAATGTGATGGGACATTCAAAACTGGAATCCACTACCTGTCATCCAAGGGGTGCAGTCAGTTCTGCTACCTTGGCATTCTGCTTCCTCATTCTCCTGCATGTGTGAACTAGGCGTCAATGGCAGAAAACACATATGGGTCCAGGTTCTATCCCCAACACTTCCATTCTGAGAAATCTGTACAATGCCCACTACTTCCATTTAGAGGAACCTGATTATTGGGCTGAGGAGGATCTTAACTAGAGATGGGCACAATAAAAAAAAAAATTAACGATCCAGCTAATCGTGAATCAGCACCAGCAACGATCCCGAATTAACGATCCACACCGATTATCTCCCGTTCCCGAACCGTGGATCGTGGATGCCAAAGCGGGGCATGCTGGTATTTCCAGCTATGTGGGAAGGTGGGTTGTGGCGGCGGCCGAGTCTCTCTCTCTCTCTCCAAAGGCTAGCAAGTAGCAAGCAAGAGCTCTGTCCCACTCCACTGCTCGCAGAAAGTGAAACCCAGCCTGGGAGCCCATGGCATGGGTCCCATTCAGCAACACAGGAGGTCTGTGTTTGGCTGTCTGAGCTGCCTATCAGGGTTTGCAGGGATGAGATTGGAGTGCCCATAGCTACAGAACACCCCCTTCCCTCTCCCTCCCCTGGGTGTCTTCTCCCAACTTGTGACTGCTTTGCTGCTCCGTGGTTGGAAGGAAGCCCTGCTGATCAAGGAAAGCTGGGCTTCCATTCGGGTTTCCAGGGTGACAAAAGGAGGGCAAATAGAGCTCAGGCATTCCCCTGGCTCCATTGCCAGGGGAATAGATTGCTGGCGCCTGAGTGTCTGGATCCCCAATCCGAGCCTGATTGCCCCAATCCAGGCCCCTCCTGATTGCTGGATTGTTGGCCATGGACGATCACGATCTGCCGGTTCACGATCGCACGATCGCCATTATTGTGAGGTTTTTTTAATCATAATGTGGATCGTGCCCATCTCTAATCTTAACCTCCCGCCACAGCCTCCTGTCATGGGGGGCAGGAGTTCTACCTCCCGTTCTGTTATAGGGGTGCCATTCCCCTGCCTGGGGTGGAGGATCCCCTGCTCCCAGCCTCCCCCCCTGTGCCCACTTACATGGCCGGCGAGGGGGGAGCATGCTCTCCTGGGCACCCCCCTCAGGTGGTGCGGCGTGCCCCCATGCCCACAGCATGCCCATTTCAAGCCAAATTGTGCCCCGCAATGGGGCAATCTAGCTTGCGGGAGCACTTCCTGCCACCCTTTGACCTCTGTGTGATGACATCACTTCCTGGAAGTGATGTCATCACGCAAACTAGAAGCATGCACGTGACCTGGGATCCAGTGGTGCAGCAAGGTAGGTGCCAGGCTTCCAATCTCCCACCAGGGGAGTCAAGGGACCTGGCAACTCTATTCTGTTAATATCTAGCAGTTGGTCATCTGGCCCCATGGATTGCTGTTGTTGTTGGATTGTGTAATATGTGTGCCACTATCTTTTAGAAATTGTATTGCAATATTTATTGATGTTTTTATCTGGGTTTTAACTAATATGTTTGTTATTTTATATATTTTGTATTCTGCTCTGAGCCTATTCGCAGGAAGAACAGATTGGAAATATAATTAACCTGAGACCCTAGAAGAACCACTGCTAGTCAGGAGGACAGATGGATCAACAATCTGACACTCTGTTTGATGCAGCTTTGTATATTCCAGTGTGGGGCCTGGCTGTAGTACTTCATTTGAATGGGAAGGTTCTTTACACATGGGCTTCTTTCGGATGATTCCTTAACTTGTTCCAGGCACTGCAAACAGGACTGGGGGCTCAGCTCTGTGGAAACTCGGCTCAGATTCCTCCTGCCTACTTCCCTACCAGCTGTCTCTAATTGATTTCAGTAACTGCAATAAATTGGATTTGTCTTGGCTAATTTCTTCCTTTTAATGTCCATTATTTGTTGAGACCAACCCAGCTGCAGAGTAAACAGAAGTTGCTGGCTGTCCCCACTGGATCCCATGGCTGGCATTCTCCAGCCTGACTAGGGAGGCCTGTTCACAGAAGGGACGAGAGGGATCACAAGAGGGTTGCCTGGCAACTTCTGTATGAATTCGTCTCCCCTAACTTCTCCTGGGACTATGGAAAGAGCCACTTCAACACTGTGGTGACAGTAACAACAGGTAACAGCAGAAGAAAAATGTCTCCTATTGCACTGAGGAGAAGTGAGGCTGGGGTGAGGGAAGTCTGCACCTTTTCATTGCTCCTCAGTCCCCTGGACTCCACAACTTGGAAAAGGGCCTCAAAGAAATGGGGCCTTGCCATGGGTATTCCCCCCAGAAATAAAAATAATTTCCTAAACAGCAGATTAAGAATTCATGACAAATGGTTTTAAAACGAAACAATCAAAACCACTTGAAGATAGACATAGTAAGATGGTAGATTCTTGGTTAATTGTTCCAACTTAAGGAAATGGATACATTCTGTTTAAGCATCAGCAAAAATAAATTCATCACAGTGTTTGTCCAGCATTGCTAACATCTGTGCAATCTGGGCAGGATCATCCTGTCAAGAAATCCTCACAGAGAAGGTTTTAAGATTATTCTGACTTGGCTCTAAGGGGCTGTTGGTTGAAAAGTTTTACCTCGGTACTCTGGGAGAGAAACCTGGGGAGTTTCCTCAATGTATACTTCGTTGGTCCGCCTTTCTGCAGCAGCATAGCCAGATCCTACTATGAGGGAAAGAGAAACAGACAGTGACAAAGTTACCTCCAGAGAGTACCTCATTTCATACTCAGGAATGTGGTTTCATAGTGGTCTGTGATCACAAAACGACCTGAGATAGTCCTGGTTTTCTGGTACCCTTTTCTGATGATTAAGTTGCTGTCCCCATTTTGACACTGGTAGACTCCTTTTTAAAAGTTTGTTATTGAAGGCGCAAGGAATGACAGTTTAATTTCTAGAGACTCGGATGGGTCTTTCTGCTGAGGGAGGATAAAACAGTGGTATGACAAGACAATGCATTGCAGGTGTCCTGGATACAACTTGTTGCATCCTGAAACATCTCTGGAAAGAGAGCTGAACTAGGATGTGGTGAGGCACACTCCCGGAGACATGCTGAAGTAGTCCATATGCAGAAATCCCATTGTGAAAGCAACTTGGGTAGACTTCAGTATGTAAACAAAGGATGTGTGTGTAAATTGGTTCCCCAAAGCCACGACTGAAGAACATATTATCAGAAACGGATTCTTGTACACACATCCTCCCCCCTTTACCTGGCAACAGCCTGTCATAACCCAGCAGACTAAACAGTTTCTTGTTCCAGACCAATTAAGTATAAGAGGTGACATTCCAAGCAGACAACTGTTTGCTCATTGAACGGCTGTTCAATGTCTATGTTATAAAATAGCATCAAAGTCCTTTTGTCCTTTAGGATAAGGAACCCAGCCAAAAATACTGGATTTGCTTGACATGAAGAAGGCTAGTGAACTCAGGAGCCTGTTTGCTGCTTTGTGATGTTTTAGTAGGTCCTAAGGGAAAGGACTATGCTATCCTTGCTTTTAAGGTCTTCCCCCCAATGGACCAAGGTGGCTAGCTCCAGTTTTTCATGGTGGCAAATTTCCTGTCTGATTTTTGGTCAGTCACTACTCTTTGCCCTAGAGTTGCGGAATTAGTAAAAGATTGTTGTGGATGGTCCCCTGAATGGGCAATTCACCTGCAGGGATAGAGACAGGTGGGAGATTAGAGCTTGATAGATTTTTTGTAATAAATAGTAGTTTGGCAGTGTTCAAAGTTGGCGATTCAGTGAGCTCTGAGCTGGCTGCAATGAAGGCGAAGCATCTTGTGTCTCTATACAGCAAGCGCTGCACGGCCTCTTTATTTCCTCATGCTCAGCATGTAAAATTGTACATAAAATGTGTCTAATAAAACTAGGTTTTGTAAATTAAAAACATCATCTTGACAGAGTGTGTTGTAATATTTGGCATTTATGAGATACTTTTGAAAGTGACCCCCTGGGCTCTTTAGTTTAGTTTATTCGGTTTTTAACCTGCCCTCCCCACAAGTGGGCTCAGGACAGGGTACCACAGTCATAAAATACAATTACATCGCAGATTCTACAATAAAATTCAGCATTTAAAATTACATATATACAAAACCTGGATATAGTTGGCTACACATTCCAGCCCCCAGCATACAAAGAGGAGACAGACAGACACATGAGCTGTACTCCAATACCGGAGACCGGTGGGGGGGGGCTCAGTGATGGTCCTGACGCTGGCCTCAACTGTAAGCCTGGTGGAACATCTCCGTCTTGCAGGCCCGCCAAAATGACACAAGATCCTGGTGGGCCTGAGTGTCCTCAGACAGAGAGTTCCACCAGGTTGGGGCCAGGACCGAAAAGGCCCTGGCCCTGGTCGAGGCCAAACGAGCCTCCCTAGCCTTGCCCACTGAAAGCTTGTCTTGGGCTATCTGCTTAACTTTTCCATAGCAAGATCTAAGCCAGTGTTTCCCAAAGTGGGTAGTTCTGCTCCTTGGGGGGCAGTGAGATTACCTGGGGGGGGGGGGCGCACACACACCAAGAAGGCAAGGGAATAGCAGGAGGACACTGGAGGTGGGTCCCTCAAAGCATGTTGTTCACTTATTTGTGATTGTAATGATTTTAAGTGTGTGTGTGTGTGTCTTTAAATGCTTGGTGTGGTACAGATGAAGAGTGGGGGTGCAAAAGAGGGATGAGTGAGTGAGATGATTGGCTGATGACTCAAGGCCAAGCTACAAGTGACAAATGACACAGGTTGGACACTTGTCAACTTCCCTCAAGTTTTGATGGGAAATGTAGGCATCCTGGTCTTGCAGCTTGGCTCTCCGACTGCTGTCCAATGGACTTTTCAACTGTCACTTGTCCAACATTCCGCCAAGCTGCCTACATTTCCCTTCAAAACTTGAGGGAAGCTGACAAGTGTCCAACCTGTGTCATTTGTCACTTGTAGTTTGGCCCTGAGAGTGTGGGCAGAGTGAACTGCGGTTTATAGTTACAGAGTAGAGAGAAGAGATTCAGTCTGTGTGCAGCCAGAAGGTGTCTATGCATTTATGACAGAAATATTGAGTCTGGGCAAAGCAGGCAACCTGTGTGCAAGCCTGAGGGGATCTGCATTCTAGTTCAGTTAGGCAATCTGTGTGGAAGTCTGAACTGTGTGTGTCTGTGAAAGAACTTTAATTCGATCTGAAGCAGGCAAACTGTGTGTGCGCCTGAAAGGGAAAGTTTATGTATATCTGTGTGACTGAGCCTGTGTGAGGAAACTTTTAAGAACTGAGAACTATCTTTGAAACCATCAAGCTTCAGTACTAGAGTAAAATGATATGCTTCTTGTAAAAATAAAAATTAATTTTGGTGGTTTTCTTTATCCCAGGGTATCTGTCATTCCTATATATCCCATTCCTATCCTCAGGGCCACAGTCTCACAAAGGAGCCTGACACTTGGGCACGTTATTGAAAGGGAAATTTACTTATTTTGGAATATATTTCCTGGTGGCAGCAATCTACCCAGAGAGTGTAAGAAGAGGGTTAAAGGAAAAATCTAAAAGAAAAAGAAAGAGGGTTGTAACAGTGATTGAACAGGCTAGAGCCTAGACTTTTTCCCCTTCAAGTTTCCGTCTCTGCATTGTGCTGAAATCTGGTGGAAACTATTGGAATTTTTAGTCACCAGAGCACTAGTCAAGACCAATAT
This sequence comes from Eublepharis macularius, assembly GCF_028583425.1. Taxonomy (NCBI): domain Eukaryota; kingdom Metazoa; phylum Chordata; class Lepidosauria; order Squamata; family Eublepharidae; genus Eublepharis; species Eublepharis macularius. The sequence continues at coordinate 24,068,903 of NC_072802.1, forward strand.
ACCTCATTCTGAGAAACTGTTATCATTGTGTGTGTTTTTGTTTCTCTGTCCGTTTAAAAGTGGATTTTGAATAAATGTGCAATTAATTATTTTGAATTTTATTGTTATTATCTTCTTAAGTTGGTCATGCAAACTGCTATTCTGAATAATGCTTTTCATAGGGCACTGGGAATGAGTTTATGGAACCAAGGGGGTGGTGGCCTAAAAAGGTTTAGGCACCACTGATCCAAGCACAATCTGGGATCCCCTTTGTGGGATTATGATAACTGGAAAAAATTACGTTGACTTATTCCACAGCCATTTCCCCTTCACTTAGAAGGCTCCTCCTTTGATTGCTTAGTTGCATAGATGAAATGAACCTAGTTTCTCCACTGTTTCTGCAAAGAAACAGAGTGGGAATGCGAATAGAGACAAAAATATCTCTGGTGGTGAATTACCATATATTAATTTGGATCCAGAATGAAGAAAAAAAAGCTGACTGGAGGCATTCCAGATGTATGAAGTCACATTTCCACTGGGGAGGGGGCATAGGTCATTCTTCCCACTTTTCTGAATCCTTCCAGTTCTCACTTGTGAATGCACACATTTTTTTTTGCCTGATTTTAGTTGCCATGCCTGAGTGGTTGTATAATTTCTGCGTTAGCCTTGAAACCACATCTTTGCTAAGCAGAATCCCAGATGTTTCACTTGCTGTGGCCGGTAGCAATTTTAAGAGGAGAGATGCGAAGATCCAAGTCTAGCTAACTGCCATGCTGTGTAAGGTGAAAGCCCTTCTCCCTTCCCATGGGTGGTCTGCCTGTGACGATGCACTGTGGGAAAGGCATTTTGACCAGGATAAGAGGCGCATTGCAGTCTTCATGGGTATTTTGTGTGATTTGGGAGTTTGCCCATGTGTTGAGTCTAAGCACCAATTCTGCCCCTGAATCAGAACAATGGAAGAAAGCTGGCTGAGGGATAACATAAATAACACACCACAATTTCTCCCCTGCTTATTTTAAAGGAGCCATCTTTCCAAATTCAGCTGCCAGGACTGCCTGGCTGAGGAGATCTGCAAGGGTGGGTGAATGGGTGGGAGGCTTTCATGTAATTTTCTTACTGGAGGAAGCCACCTCTGAGCATCTTTTATCCCCATAGGGGGGGAAATGGAGAAACTTTCAGGTATTCTCCAATAGCAATCAAAGTAACCCAGGGCTACCCATTTTCAACAAGAAAGTAGGAGAGGAGGAAAGGGTTAATGTTTCAGACTCTGGGACCACAGCCTGCAATAATCCAAGATGCCAATCCTGCCCCCATGTTCACTCCAACAACCACCGGATCTAACAGCACCAGCTATACCATCTCAGGCTCATTCACTTGTTTGCCAGAACATTCCATGGGGCATGTGTGACTTTGAAGGGGGCTGTCCAGCATGTGGTGGACACCACTGTTGGAGGAAGGATTTGAAGAGTCGTAAAAAATTTAAAATCAAAATGGGGTCCTTGGGTTGCTAGTATTCTATGCAGTAAGATGATACTGATAATTCTCTCAAGAAACATCTATAGTCTTGGCTTCTATATCTTATGCAAGTACCATCTTCAGAATCTTTATCAAGTTTGTTTACCTTTTTCATTTGAAACTTGATAGTGGACTTGACCTCATCAACTTTGGCCACCATTAACTCTTATGTTACATCTTGTAAGTAAAGTTACTCTCTTTTTTTGTTTAACTCCAGCCAGCTTGAAGTTGTTGGCTTAGGGAAAATATCTCTCACACAGATCTCAAATGCTCTGGTCACATTAAATGGCCATAGTTTAAGTAAATGGTGGCAGTGTATATAGGGACTCTAATCTGGAGAGCCGGGTTTGATTCCCCACTCCTACACTTGAAGACAGCTGGGTGACCTTGGGTCAGTCACTGCTCTCTCAGAGCTCTCAGTCCCTCCCACCTCACAGGGTGTTTTGTTGACATACTTTGTAAACCGCTCTGAGTGGGCATTAAGTTGTCCTGAAGGGCGGTATATAAATCAGTTATTGTTGTTGTTGTTGTTGTTGTTATCTTCCAATGTTATATATACCACCAAGTGTTAGCAATGCCTTTCAGCTCTCTGTACTGGACAAACAGTCTCTTTGCTAAAGAAAGAATGGACATAAATCTGATATTAAAAAAATCACAACATTAAAAAAAACCAGTGGGAGGATATTTCTATCTGCCAGGACATTCCATCGCTGACCTAAGGGTAGCAGTACTCAAGCAGAGAAACTTCAAAGAAAAATTACAATGTGAGATTGCTAAAATTGAATTCATTTGCAAATTTGAAACAATGGATCCTCCCCAAGGTTGAACTGGGACATAGGATTTTTCTTGCATTACGGATACTAATTTTCTGAACTTTGCACCCAAGCTCTATCAAGTTAAATACAACATTTGTTATAGGTAGCTTCTTGTCACTCTCTACCTGGATTGTAAGGGCTCTTTCTTTTTTCCGCTCCTTGTATCTGACAAATGAAGCTTTGACTCCTGAAAACTTTGAAAACTCAAACCCTGAAAATCTAGTTGGTCTTTACGGTGCTTGCTCTTCTGCTACCAGCTGACATGGTACCTACCTGAAATTCTCTCTCCATGGCATTCTCAGTAAAGTGCTGGAAGACGAAACTGTAAGGTGCAGCTGAGCCATGTATTATTAGTTGTTATTGTGTCCTGGGAATGTGAATGGTTTGATTCTACAGTTCCCATTCACTGCTGCGAGAGAGGCCCCGTCTCTTTACTTAAAATATTTACATCCTGCCTTTGCACAGTACAGCTTACGAGGCAGCATTCTCTGTCTGTCTCATTCATGCTAATATATATTCAGACAAAAAAAACCCCTGCCAAAACGCTGTAAAATAATGAGATCCAAAGAAAAAGCTTAACAAAAATAAAGAATGGCGGAATCATTAAAAAGATCTTTGTAATGAAACTGTTTCAAATTGGTGCCAAGTGAATGCCTCTAGGGAGGCTATTACACAGTTTAGGCATCATAATTGAGAAAGTGGTAATGTGTGTGTGTGCTGTCAAATTGCAATCGACTTATGGTGACCCCCAGCAAGGGGCCTTCCTCTACTAAGTCTTCCTTGGTGGTCGCCCATCCAAGTCCTGACCTTGCTTAGCTTCCAAGATGTGATGAAATTGGGCTATACCATGGGGCCTTCCCTTCCTCCCCAATAAGAAAGATATGCATTTTTTTAAAAAACAAAAAATCATTCGTTTTTTTAAGGAGAAAATGTTCTTGGACTGTATCACTTCAGACTCCAAGGAGGAGTTCACATGCTCCTTCTTTATTAAAAAACAAGTTCCTCATGTTCTTGTTGTCTGTGTTTTATGTAATATTTGTATGTTGTTCTAGGGTTGCCAGCTCCAAGTTGGGAAAATCCTGGAGATCTGGGGGGTGAAACCTGGAGAAACCTGGAGACAGTGGGGTTTGGGGAGGGAAAGGACCTTGGCATGGCATAATTCCATAGAGCCTACCGCCCCAAAGTAGCCATTTTCTCCAGGTGAACTGATGTCTGTGGCCTGGGCTGAATCCACACACCCGCGGAGCGTCCTGGTGTTGCACTTAAATGTTCGCTAAACACCCAGAAGTGTAGCGTCTTTCTAGCGCGATTCACTAGAATTGCGCTAGAAAGACGCTACATTTCCGGGTGTTTAGCGAACATTTAGCGCAACACCGGGACGCTCTGCGGGTGTGTGGATTCAGCCCTGGAGACCAGTTGTAATTCCGGGAGATCTCCAGCCACTACCTGGAGGCTGGAAACCCTATATTGTTCCCATTTGCAATTGCAACTTCCTTCAGTATGAAACAGTACATTCCAGGAACATTTTTTACCACAAGATGAGTTTTGTCTAGACTGGGCCTCTCTCTGCCTAAGGTACCCCCATTGTCCTACAAAGTAAAACTGCTGGGCCACAGTCTAGACTTCACATTCGCCACAGGGTTCCCATGGTGATTGTGTATGCTACGTGCAACAGCTTCTTGTACCATACCATCTTCAGCTCTCCTAAAAGAAAAGACTTTCAGTCTCCAGCCTCAGGAATGTGGGATATCTGTCATTCCATCTGCTGAAGAGAAAGGGCTGAGCTAGCCTTTTGAGCCGCAGCTGATATAGCTCCAGGGACCATAAGTAGGGCCACCATGCCACCTCTCCTTTCTGAGATGGAATGCAGAAATCAAAACTGTCTTTTTCATGTGTAGCTCATATCTGAATGCCCAGAAATGGACCAGGCCTGTTTGAACCAAGCCCAGGATCTACTGAGTACTTAGATATTTATTATACTTGTACCCTGCTCTTCCTCCGAAGAGCTAAGGGAGGTAATCTCCCATCCAAGCAACATACAGGACCAAAATTGTTTCAGCCACGCCATGAGCCCTCTGCCCATTCTCTGGCTCAACTATGCAAACCCAAAGTCAATTAGTGCTGCCATTTGAGGTGATCTTTCTACCACTGAAGAAGTCTTGGGAATACATTTCTGACATTGACTGAAAACAGAATAAAAGGAATGCTATTAATAAAAAACCACTAACTCATCCAAATGCATTAGAGGCGTTCCTGAATGCTTGTCTCTTTGTGGCAGCCAAGAGAAGAAGGAGGTATGGTTTTCTTTCCCCTTATTATGAGGAAGAACAGGTAAAACCATTAGCTGAGGGGGAAAGGAGAGTACCTCATAGTCACTAGGGAGCTCTAGAAGTTTCCATGGCTGGCCTGCTCCGTTCTCAGTATGTCACAGCACACATGCACCTCTATGAATATCCGTTACACTTAACTGCTACCTCATTTTTCTACTATCTTAAAATGTGTATGGGAAAATAAGACAAGCAAAGGCTGCCATCTTAACTTTTTTTTCCTGGGGGAGCTCATCATCTGTCTGATAGGCAGAACAGGTTGTGGCTTTTCTCAGCCTGGCGGTGCAAGGAGATGCTTTCCATGCTGAAATTCTTCCTGTCGTTCATCTATTAAAGCCAAAGAAGTCTTACCAGGAAAAAAAGCTAATTATCTATAGGAAAAATCTTTTATGTCTGTCACACATCCAGCTGTGCTCATCTGTTATAGGATTTCAGAGAGGGCTTTAAAGTATGCTAGGAAGAACTGTGACTCCCTCTTCCCCTCAAAATAGCTTTGCTTGCGAGCAGCGGAGCAGCCAGAAGAATGATGGGTTTTTAATATGACACTCGAGCCAAGGAGCTGAAGTCGGCAGCTGAGGAAGGAAAGAGGCGCTTTCTCTGCTTACTGTCTGTAACCAGTCCAGACAAACCACCTCTAGCCAAGTATTCTCCCTGCCAACCGCAGTCAAGGGCATGTGGAAAAGTTTCGTTTTTGCTTTTGCGGCCATAAGGAGGAGGCGAGTTAATCACATCTCTAGAGAGGATCCTAACCCCAGCAGTTCTCACCAATCTCCTTTCCCTACCCCTCAGCAAGACTGATGCCACACTATCCCACGAGAGATTCTTAAGTGTTGATTCATTGTCTGCTGGCGTTCCCCTTTGGGTTGCTTATGTCCCCCAGTTTCTTTGACCAAGTTGGCTGCTTTTGAGAAAGAACCTAGCTGGTATTCCATGGCCAATGTGCCTGTGGCTTCTTTGAACAGCTGCCCAATGGCCAACAAATAAAGACAATTGCTGCAATCTGGAGAACTCTTTCCTGAGAGTAAGCTGCATTGGGAAAAAAATGGAACTTACATCTGAGTAGACCTGCCTAGGCCTGCTGCCTATGTTTAAGTTGGTCACAAAATAAAACAGAAGTCTGAGGGTACCTGAAAGCCTAACAAAATTTATTCCAGGCCAGCATAAGCTTTCGTGAGTTGGAGTCTACTTCATCAGATGCATGGAGTGTATATCCTTGCATCTAAATTGCTGTCAAGTTGCAGTCAGCTTATGGCAATCCCATAGAGTTTTCAAGGTAAGAGACACTCAGAGATGGTTTGCCATTGCCTGCCTCTGCGTAGAGACCCTGGACTTTCTTGCTGGTCTCCCATCTGCATACTAACAGAGGCCAGCTTTGTTTAAATGCACCTCCTTAGCAGCTATTTATACTTAGGGTTACCAGTGGGCAGGTGTGGGGGAGATGTTACGAGGAGATCAGTTTGAAGTGATAACCAGTCAAAGAGAAATCAACCCATTCAGCCTAGGTGAGCACCACTCCCAACTGTAGACAGGTGGGATAAACATCAAATCTCATCAAGGAAGATGCAGTGTGAAAAAAGATAAGCAGAACTAATTAACATCTGTAAAGGGTGGGTGGTGTTAAGCTATTAATATGTATGGTGAGCTAGGACCAAACTACATGAAATCTTAGGCCATGGGTCTGGTTGGGGTTCCCCTGAGCTGACTTACTTTCCCCACAGACACATGGCAGCTGCAGGGAATTTACGTACACAAGCACTGCAAGGCCCTATTTGGACTCTGGCGTGTTGTGGGGTATATGTGTTCTTGCCTCCCCCCCCCCCCCCGCCATTTATCAAGCTGAAACAACTCTGGCAGAGTGGTGTTATTTGCCCAGTGCACGGCTGCATGTGCAGTGAATACCTGTTGAATTTTTCAGCTGCATGATAGGCAGAAATTCAAAAGCCAAGTTTTTCCTGGCATGTAGCCAGAGTTGCTCCACTTGTTAAATTTCTCAGCTGCATAATAAGCAGAGACTCACACAAGCTATTTCTGTTTCCTGGCGGCTCTACCGGCTCAGTCTCTTGGCAGGAATTCAAAAGGTGAGCTCTTTTCAATACTAGATGATGCTACACCTGTTGGATTTCTGCACATCATCCAGCTGTTAAAGGCGCAAGAACTTTACCAGAAAAATAATGTCATTCCTTTTTTAAAATTCTGCATTGGATATTCAGTGCCTACCTTCGTACCATGTAGAAGATACCACTTTGGTCCAAAGACACAGCAAGAGGCTGGATGTGCCTGGAAGCATCCTAGAAGCAAGATCTGGCTGCCGGGGTCACATGAATGGGATCCAGTGGATAACTGAGAGCAGGATACAGTGCAAGCTGAGACCAAGAGGAAAAGAAATGAGGTTAAAGCAGCAAGGACTCTCTGCTGGCTAACATTTGAACATTGAAAAAATATGGAATTTACTTCTAAATGACACCTGAAATGAAGCAAAACATCAATTTGAAAATGTGAACCATTACTACGTTTTCAAATATTTGAAGACGTATCATAGCATTCATTTTTGGAATAAAAGCATGGGATACATATATGGATTTTTGAAATGTTTAAATTTTGGTTTTCAGATCAAGTATCGTATATTGGTTGGAATGCTGGATTAGGAGACCTGAGTTCAAATCCCCAGTCAGCCATCAAGTTCTCTCTTGGCCTAATCTACTTCATAGGTTTGCTGTGGCAGATAAAATGGGGGGCAGGGCGGGATGCATACTACATCGAGCTTTTAAAAGGAAGTGCAGGATAAAAATATGATATAATGGATAAATCTGCTGTTTAATGAACATTGAGGAAAATTAAGAGGCATTGATTCAAAGTTGTGCAGATGCTCACACTGAAAATAAATAAAATATATTATTGAACATTTCATGGATCTCCGTAAACCACTTTGAACATGTGGAAAGGTGGTATATCATTTTTTGAAATACATATTAAAAGGAGATATTGAATGATGCTTGCTGGGGTGGGGGGCAGTGGATCTAGGGGAAGACGTTTCAATTCTGATGCATGTTTGGTACAATGAATGTACATATTTGCAGTTACCCGTGAAGCAAAAGAGTTCCTTTAAAAATTTTATTTAAAACATTTTTATGCTACTTCTCCATTCAGCTTAAGGCCTCCAAGTCCACAAACAATCAAAAACATTAAAAGACCTGAATATGTATGTATATGTATGACAAACAAACCACACGAATGAGAGAGGGATCAGCAAAGGGGCACCAAACAAAAAAGGCTTCACCCATTGGCAAAAGACATGGTAACCTTGTTTGTGTTCACATATGACCTGGGGTCAGGGGCGGCGCCAGGGTTTCTGGGGCCTGCGGCTGCACCTACGTGCATGTGCACATAGTGTGTGTGCACGCCCCCCCGGACTGCGTGATGACAACACTGCATGGTGACTTCATCATGCAGGAAGCCGGCCCCATTGGCCGTCAGGTGGCTGGGACGGTGTGCGGAGGCTGCCTGCATTCCCAGTCGGGCACGGCGGGTGGCTGGGGAGGTTCCGCATGCATCCTCGGACACCCGCCGTGCCTGGCCCGTGGCTGCTGCGCCTGGCCAGGGGCGTGTGTTGGTGGTGTTGGCGGCAGCGGCAGTGGTGCGGGGCTGGCCAGCTGCAGCAGCTGTGGGCCAGGCATGCCAGCTCTGTGATGCGCGCCTCCGCCCCCCACTTTGGTGCCCCCTTCAGTGCCTCAGCGCCCGCGGTGCCTGCCTCACCGCTTCAATGGTGGCACCGGCCCTGCCTGGGGTAGGCTTGCCAGCTTCCAGGGAGGGCCTGGTATTCTTCTGAAATTACAACCAATCTCCAGACTACAGAAATCAGTTTCTCTGGAGAAAATGGCAGCTTCAGACGGTGGACTCTATTGTAGAGATGGGCATGAACTGGGGGAAAAAAGAACCATGCGGTTCGTAGTTCATCATATTTCACAAACCTGCCCTTTATGAAAATGTCACATCCAGGTCAGCAAATAGTCATTTCCGGGTCAGCAGAAGGCCACTTCTGGGTCAGCAGAAGGTCTGCAGGAAGTCCATCCCCTGTTGCCTAGGAAACTGATTGGTGCCAGGCTGTCTGTAGTAACGAACCAAAAAATGAACCAAACGAACCAGCCTAAAGTTCATGATGGTTCGTCAGAAATGGGCTCTTACGGACTTCCGGTTTGGGATTCATGGAGGTCTAACGCAGCTCCATTTGTGGAGCTGACCGGATTGCCGTTTTAACCGGCCGGAGGGGTGAAAATAACCCGCGGCCGACTGCTCTCAGGCGGGGAGCAGGCAAAGAACGCTCAAGACCCTAGGGTGAGTTAGATCTCGGACGAGGGGGGGCTCTACACAAGGAGTCTCCCCCCCGATCCTTGAGGTCCCACCTTGCGACGGGTCGGCTATAATCTCTGCGGCAATTTTGGGGCCAATTCGGCTGGCATAAGACCTACATACCCAAGCTTCGATCGGGGAGGGAAGTCGAGAGGAGAATTTAAGATCGAAACAGCGATTACAACCCGAGAAAGCTGGAGAGAAGGTAAAGATCGCTATCTCTTGAAACGGGACAGATTGACAAAAACAGAGAGGAAAGAAAGTAGACTTTTAAACTGCAACAGATTAGCGAAAAGGAGGTGAAGACTCGGCAGGAGTTGTATTTTAAAAGAGACTAAGTTTAAAGAAGTTATTACAAAAATCGGACTATTGTTTTGAATACCTGTGGTTTTGGAGCTGTGGGAAAAAGACACCATCGCGAGACCTGCTGTGGGAAGACGGGAGACAGGAAGTGCGTAACAACAATAGAGTGGCTGGAGGGAAGCGGCCCTTGCCAAAGGACAGGAAGTGGGGAATCGCCATCTTTGAAAGTGGAAGGGTCGTGGCTTCAGCGGAAGAGGAAGTAGGCCATCTTGGATTATAATAACATAGAGAAACCATAGAGAAAAGACGCCCGACATTTTGGATATAAAAAATTAATTTTGGCAAAGATTGGGACATTTAAAAATAAAGGAAAACGTTTAATTATACGCCACGGAGCTGAGGAAGAGAGCAGATTCGTGGGAGCGAGCTAAAGCAAGCCCCACGATGTCGAAAAAAGAGTGGCAATCGGCAATAGAAAACTTGGACAAAAAACTTATAGACATGATGAAAGAACTTAAGGACACGAAATTGGAGCTTATTAAAGAGGTCAAGGAAGTTACACAGACAGTAAAGTCGGAGCTGTCAGAAGTGAAAAAAGGTGTGGAAACGATTAGCAGTGAATTACAAGGAACGCAGCAGAGAGTTAAAACAGTAGAAGACGCGATGGAGAATTTAATAGACACGCAACAAGCAGAGATGAGGCTGGTGAAGGGGAGGATGTCAGTTGCAGAAACTAAACACATGGAGAAGCAGCTTCGTTTTCGTGGTCTGCCAGAAGTGGAAGGGAAGTCAGCGCAAGAACAGATGACTGAGGTGTTGGCTGATTACCTGGGGAAGGAGGAGGAGGAAATTGTGGCTATCCTAGATGTGGCGTATCGTGTGAACTCGAGAATTGCAACCCAGAGGAAACTACCAAGGGATGTGATTGTGCAGTTTACAACTAGAAATATGAAAGAGAGGATTGTGACCAAACAATTTCAAGATCCATTGGAGATTGATGGCAAGACGATTATTATAATGAAGGAACTGCCCAGATCAGTGTTATTGGACAGGAAAAAATATAGAGTGCTAATTCAGACTTTGAAGGACATGAATATCAGATACAGATGGGAGTTACCGGAAGGAGTGTCCTTTGAGTTTGGAGGGGCAAAAAAACGCATCAGATCTGAGCGGGAGATGGAGAGATTTATCAAGGACAATGAAAAAGACTTACCAACAAAACCATGAATATGGAGTGTAAAGTATTATCTTGGAATGTAAATGGACTAAACTCACCGAATAAGAGAAAAAATATTTTTCATTGGCTACTAAAACAAAAATGTGATATTGTTTGTTTGCAGGAGACCCACATTAGAAAACAGGATGTAAAATATTTAAAATCTGGAAAATTGGGCAAAGAATTTGTAGCGGCTTCCAACAAGAAAAAAAGAGGAGTGGTGTTGTATATAAAAGAGGAGCTGCAGCCAAAATTTGTTATGAGAGATGTGGAAGCTAGATTTGTAGCAGTGGAATGTAATTGGAACTTAAAGAGAGTGTTGGTAGTCGGACTTTATGCACCTAACGGTGCAAAGGAAAGCTTCTTTGAGGACTTAAGGAAGCACCTAGATGATCTTGTATATGACCAGATAATTCTTGCTGGAGATTTCAATGGAGTGACAGATTTGGAATTAGACAAAAAGACTACAAAAGCACAAAAGAAAAGAGGACTATTGCCAAAGCTTTTTTTTGAGTTGATTCAACAAGAGACTCTCGAAGACGTATGGAGGAGAGAATATCCTAAAACCAAACAGTTTACTTTTTATTCTGCAAGGCATCTTACATTATCAAGAATTGATATGATCTGGGCCTCAAAGGACTTAGCGCTATGGACTAAGGAGGTAGAAATAATGCCGATGGTAGGCTCAGATCACAACCCAATTATGTGGAAATTTGGAAAAAGGAGAAAAAGGAAAGCCTGGAGAATAAATGAGGACCTGTTACAGGAAAGTGAGAATATGGAAACACTGAGAAGAGAGACTAAGTTTTTTATACAATACAACGTGAATAAAGAAGTACCAACCAGTAAAGTTTGGGACGCGTACAAGGCGGTTGTAAGGGGCATACTAATGGACTTAAATGGTAGAGCAAGGAAAAAGAAAGAGGAGAAAAGACAAGAGATTGAGGAGAAAATAAAGGCCAAAGAAGTACAGTTAAAAAAGAGACCAGGGAAAAAGAAAATACATCAGGAAATCAAAATTCTTCAAGAACAGTTAACAGCAATGAGTAACAAAGAATTGGAGTGGAACCTTAAAAGACTGAATCAAAAAGCTTTTGAGGGTGCTAATAAACCTGGGAAATATTTGGCATGGCAACTAAAGAAGAAAAGGGAAAAGAAAATAATAAATAAAATTTGTGAAGAAAACAAAACGTATTTGGAGCAGACTACCATTAGCAGAGCCTTTTATAAATTTTACGCTAAGCTGTATAATAAAAAAGAAGTAAACAAAGAATCAATAGCATCATATTTGGAGAAAACCAAACTTCCAGAGATCTCGGAAGCTTGGAGAAATAAGCTGAACAGTGAAGTAACTGATGAGGAAATAAATATGGCAATACAATCCGCAAACCTAGGAAAGGCGCCAGGGCCAGATGGACTTACGGCTAAATTTTATAAGACAATGGCCAATGAACTGGCACCATTCCTAAAAGAGGTGATGAACGGAGTTTTTAGGGATCAAAGAATTCCAGACACTTGGAGCGAAGCGAATATATCATTGATCCCAAAAGAGGGCCAAGATCTGACTAGCGTGAAAAATTATAGGCCTATATCACTACTCAATAATGACTATAAAATTTTTGCGAAGATATTGGCGGAGAGATTGAAGGGGTGGCTCTCGGAAGTCATAGAGGAGGAACAAGCAGGCTTTTTGCCAGATAGACAAATAAGAGACAACTTAAGGACAGTGATCAATGCTATTGAATACTACGACAAGCGTTGTGACAAAGAGGTTGGTTTCTTCTTTGTAGACGCTGAAAAAGCGTTTGACAATTTAAACTGGGACTTTATGTTTGCCACTATGGAAAAGCTACAACTGGGAGAAAGATTCGTCAGAGCAATCAAGGAAATCTATAGAGACCAGACTGCAGCAATTGTAGTGAATGATGAATTGACCAAAAAATTGACGATTAGTAAAGGAACAAGACAAGGTTGCCCGTTATCTCCATTGTTGTTCATTTTAGTATTGGAGATTCTGATGATACAAATTCGACAAGATGAGGAAATACGAGGAATAAAAATAAAGGACTATTCATATAAGGTCAGAGCATTTGCAGACGACATAATGTTAATTGTAGAAGACCCACTGGAGAACATGCCAAAAGTGATAGACAAGATCAAGGAGTTTGGAGATTTGGCAGGTTTCTTCATTAACAAAAAGAAGTCAAAGATATTATGCAAAAACATGACTAAGCAGAAACAACAATTGTTAATGGAAATAACGGATTGTGAAGTAACTAGTAAGGTGAAATACTTGGGAGTTGAGCTGACTGCAAAAAATATAGATTTGTTCAAGAATAATTATGAAAAATTATGGACTCAGATAGAGAGAGACTTGATCAAATGGAATAGATTGAACCTGTCATGGTTGGGCAGGATTGCAGCAGTTAAGATGAATGTGTTACCAAGAGTAATGTTTTTGTTACAGACAATACCAATCATCAGAGACTCTAAACAATTTGAAAAATGGCAGAGGAAAATATCAGATTTTGTTTGGGCAGGCAAGAAGCCTCGAGTGAAAGTAAAAGTTTTACAAGATGCAAAGGAGAGAGGCGGAATGCAACTGCCCAATCTGAGACTTTACCATGATGCAATCTGCCTAGTTTGGCTAAAAGAGTGGATGACATTAAAGAATAAGAAACTATTAGCCCTAGAGGGATATAAAAAAAATTTTGGATGGCACGCATACCTATGGCATGACAAAGTAAAGGTCAACTCGATGTTCCTGCATCATTTTGTAAGGAGAAGTCTATTTACAATCTGGAAGAAGTATAGAACTTACCTACAAGAAGGAACCCCCTTGTGGGTGGTTCCATATGAGGTGATAGATCCGAGAGCTGTGGATAATGAACAACAATGTTTAACGTACAAAGAAATAACTAAGATTGAAGTATCTAAACTTAGAATAAAGACGCAAGAGGAACTATCACCTAACTATGATTGGTTTCAGTATAGACAGATTAGAGACTTATACAACTCAGACTTTGCAAAAGGGGGCATACGAACAGAGAACTCGGAACTAGAGCAGACCCTTCTTAAAGAAGACAAGAAAAGAATATCCAAGGTATACCAAGTATTGCTGAAATGGTATACTGAGGATGAGATAGTTAAAACACAGATGGTGAAATGGGCTATAAATTTCAATAAAGAAACAACAATGGAGGCATGGGAATACTTGTGGAAAACTACAATGAAGACAACGACATGTATCAATATTAAAGAGAACATTTTCAAAATGATCTATCGTTGGTACATGACACCAAAGAAGATTGCGCTAGGGAATTTGAATACTTCTAATAAATGCTGGAAATGTAAGAAACATGAGGGCTCCCTCTATCATATGTGGTGGTCGTGTGAGGTAGCTAGGCAGTTCTGGGGGGAAATAATAAGAGAAATGAGTGAAATTTTACAGTTTCAAATAAATAAGAACCCAGAACTCCTGCTGCTAAACTTGGGAATGGAGGGAATTCCAGCCCATCATAGGACGTTGATTTTTTATATGACTGCAGCAGCTAGACTTTTGTATGCGCAGAAATGGAAAGTACAAGAAGTACCAACTATTGAAGATTGGATCTACAAATTGCTGTATATGGCTGAAATGGACAAGATGACAAGAAAACTGAGAGATCTGGACTCAGGGCAGTTCAACACCGACTGGGAGAAGCTGAAACAATACCTGGAGAAGAAATGGGAGGTGGGAGGAAAACTGTGGCAGTTTGAGAACTACTGAAATATAATAAAAGTATAAAAGAGAGGGGTGACTTTACCGGGGGAGGAAGAGAAATGTGAATTTATAAGCAGTTAGATTAATTGATTGAGATATATATAGATATGTATAGGTCAACTGATAGAGAATAATTAATGATAAGGCTTAAACATGAGGATTGACTAACTAACAATATTTTCTTTCTTTGACAAGATTTATATGCACCAAACTGAATGTATAGAAGAGTTAAATTGATTGAGTATCTGAGGAGTTATATAGAATTACCATAAAAAGTTGAAATGAGTAATATATAGAGAACAAATCAAATTGTTTGATTTAAATGTGGGAAATTTTTATGGTTTATGATATATAGGTTTATATAGAATTATTCAAAACTGGAAAATGGGATAAATTGTTTATCTAAAGACGTATAGTTTGGGTGTATAATAATTAAAGGAGTTAATGATGCACTGCTTAATATAATGGAGAATGTATATCTGTTTTAGACAGAGGAATTTAATAGAAGTAAGGGAAAAGGGACAGAGGGTGGGAAAGCTGTTGGAAGTCAACAAAAGGGGGGGAAAGGGAGGGGGTTAGAAACGAAAAATTAGGGGAAAATTGATTGTAATGTAAAAATAAAAATGTTCTAACCCAATAAAAAATTTTTCAAAAAAAAAAAAAAAGAAATGGGCTCTTACGAACCACTGGTTTGCGAACCACGAACCATCCCGGTTCGTCACGAACTTTGGTTCGTATTTTGGTTCGTGCCCATCTCTATTGCTGAGCTCCTTCCTTTCTCCAAACTCCCACCATCCCATGCTCTGTCCCTAATTTTCCAGGAATTTCCGAAACTTCCAAGATCTCCTTTTCTAGGACTCCATAAGCAATTAGGGGCTCGAGCAAGCCAGTTTTCCCCTCCTCTTCTTCTTTTCCCTTTAACTTGTTGTCAGTTGCTCTCATGGTTCCACATTTCCTGAAGCTGGGTTTGTTTGCCTTTGGGTTAATTTCCAAAGTCATATTTTTCTGCATACTTTGGGAGTTCCCCGACCAAACAGAATGGCCTGGTTTCACTGCTTTCATGATCCTCAGCGGGGTTTCCCACTTCACTATTAGACGCTCAAAGTATTAGAACACTGGTACTAATTCAGTGGTCCATTTCTACTGCTGTTTATGTAATACGAGCCAAAAGTGACTGTTAGTTAATACAGAGGAACAGACTGGAGGCACAGGAAGGGGGAAAGGTCCTCAGAAGAGAGGCCCGCAACAGGCACCACCAAGTAATAGCACATCTGTCCAGCTGAGAACAAGGCAGAGCCAGTCTTACGGAAAAGAAAATTTCAGCAGCACAAGGAAAACAAGAGTTTGTCTTCCTTGCTGAGAAACCTTGATTTTTGACATCTGCTTTATCCTCTTAGGGGATTCATTCTGTCCATCACTCCTGTCATTAGCAGCACTGATGAAGGAAAAAGAAACACCCCAGCTTTAAGTTTACTAGGGATTTGGGTCAATGAAAGAATGGAAAAGCTGGAGAGCAAAACCCAGGGTGAGAAGAACCAAAGGAAAGAAGCCTGGGAGTGGGGTGAGAAGGGGGGTGGGTGGGATGCTGACTGAGCAGCCGGAAATCTTTGCAAATAAACAATGAATAATAAGGAGTCTCTCACAAACACACAGAAGCAGGCAGCCTACGCAACAGCTTGATAAATGGGAGAGGAGGAAGCAGAACAAAACCACAACCAGCCAGGGAGTCCAGCTGTTTTTTCTGCCTCGATGCCAATTTGGCGTTTAACAAGATAGAGAAAATTGCAGGCGGTGGGCTCTTCTTTTTAAAAAGCAGTCCTTTCCCCCAAAGCCCCAAAGCACAATGAAGCCCTTCACCACAGGCACTTCCCCAAGCACACAAGTGCCAGCGTAGTGTGAGGGTCAGAGGGCTGGACTAGGACTTCAGCAGGCATTTTTCAAAACCTAAGTGCATATTACATTTCCCCCAAGGATCAGGGCTGAAGGTCTGTGTTTCCCAGGCACATGTGGGCCCAGTTCGGTTCAGGTGATGAGACACACACACACACAGGAGACTGAAGACCTTCCCTCACGCTGCTTTCCCAATCTGAAATGGTGCTGGTGGTGCTATTTGCCCTGCTTGGAGGCAGTATGTATACTGATAAGCAACACATTAAGTTTCCAGAACAAAGGAAATAAAACACACCCAGCAGGTTTTGAGTCAGGAAAACGGTGCAGGTGGGGTAAGGTTGTCAGATGATGTCTCTCTCTCTCACCCACACACACACTCACAGACACTCTCTCACACACACACACACACACACACACATCCCCTGGAGCTTTGAGGGGTGGGGCTAGGTGTTGCACGATGCTTCGTGACACAGCGATGTCACTTCCAGTTGCGTAACTGGAAGTGATGTCATGCATTGCCATGACACTACAGCAAGCGCTCAGATCTCTATGGTTTTAACATAGGGGGTTGCTAGAAGATTGTGACAATGCATGATGGCATCCCCTCCCCCCTGCCCATGCTCCTGCTGCTGCACTGGGCAGCAGTGGAGGACTGCAGGCCAAGGGCAGGAGGGTCTCCCTACGCAGGGGCAGAACATCTGCATATTGTGCTGCTGAGCTGAACTGGTCCCATGAGGATACGGGAAGCAAAGATCCGCAGAACATCTCTCTCCACTCAGCCTAGCGGCATGCCCAGCAAATAGAACACATCATTAGGCCCTTTGACCATGAAGGTCACTGGGTGACTTGGGGCCAGTCACTTTCTCAGGATTACCTACCTCACAGGGTTGTTGTGAAGATAAAACAGAGGAGAACCATGTAAGCTTCCCTAAGTCCCTCAGAGAAAGGGTGGATTGGTGGGTGGATGCAGGGTGGGAAAAGAGGTGGTGGAACTCAGTGGAACTCAAGACTGCACAATGACGTCACTTTGGGTCAGCTGGAACAAGGGGGGAGTTTTTTAAAAGTTTAAATTGCCCTCGGCGAAAATGGTCACATGGCCGGTGGCCCCGCCCCCTAATCTCCAGACAGAGGGGAGTTTAGATTGCCCTCTGCACCAGCACCAGCGGTGTGGAGGGCAATCTCAACTCCCCTCTGTCTGGAGATCAGGGGGCGGGGCCACTGGCCATGTGACCATTTTTAAGAGGTGCTGGAACTCTGTTCCACCGCGTTCCCACTGAAAAAAAGCCCTGGGTGGATGGCCTTGTCTGGCAGCAGCAAAGGGTCAGGTTACAGAACTTGGTTGTCTCTTGCCATTCGTTTACAAATGTACTTAGGAATGTCTTCCTCGCATTAAAATGTTCACCAGTCCTTGATCTAAGCACACCTGGCTGTTCCTTTAACCTTTCTCATGAAGTTTGTCCTTCACATGCAACCACATGAGATCTGTAAAGAAGACCCCCCATGTGGTAATGAAGCTGCCTTATAAAGGGTCAGACTATTGGTCCATCCAGCCCAGAAATGCCTGCTTAGCACCAATTCTCCAGCATCTCAAACAGAGGTCCCGCTACCTGAAATTCTTTCTGGCCTTTCTATGCGTGAAGGATGTGTGATATCACTGGTCTATCACCCCTTCCCAGATTTCTGTTGCATGTATTGTTGTTCATAGCAGAAATAATACATAAAATAATATTTCAGAATGTGTTATTTATTCATTGTATGTCTCCCTTTTAATCTGCAAAACTCTTTCCAAATTAGATTGCACCCCCACTAAGCTTTCAGGATAGGTCACTAATATTCCCATTTTACAGATAAGGAACTGGTGCTAAGAGAGAGGAATTTCCCAACACTACTCCATGAGTCCATTGTGAACTAATTACTAAAGAGGTTCATGACAGATACCCTCTTCCCCTCTCCCTTAAAAGTAGAACAGTCATTGTGCCTCTCAACTAGTAGGATGAGCCTGAGAAAGTGCCATGTATGTAGAGCCACTTTGTGAGTTAAGGCACAGATTCTGACTCTCATCTTCCTTTCAGATATGTGAACATACCTTATACCAAGCCTCTAGCTCAGTATTGCTTGCTCTTTGACTGGCAGTAGCTTTATGGAGGTCTTAGGCGGAGAAAGGTTTTTTCTCAGAACTTGCCACCTGAACTCATTTAACTAGCCACGGACAGAACCTGGGACCTTCTGCAGGCAACCAAGGGGCGCTTTCTCAGTCCACAGCTCCTTACCTTCCCCACTCTGACTTGAAAAAGCAATTGCTAAGATTTTCTACCTGCTTCCGTTGAAGGGGAGACCCACACACAATCGGATTGCTGGAAATCTTGTCCTTACTGCTAATATAAGTAATCTTTAATAAAATTACCAATTTGATTTTAACCTGGTGAGGCTCTTGTGACTTTAACACAGCCACCAATCAGAAATTCAACAGGTAGAGCTTTCCATGGGCTTGACCGGTGGCAATGGGCAAAGCTTCACCTGTTAAATATCTGCTTGTTAGTTGTTTAAGGCACAGGAGCCCTGCCTACTCTTTCTATCCATGAGTCTCTGTGTGCCGCTGATTTCCATGGGGTCAAAAGCAGCAGGCATGCAGACCACTCCACATCCTTCTACGGACAAGGCAAACAGCTAGCAAGAACACCTTACCTGTCCGGCTTTGCTTCCAGGTGTTTCCACTTGCTCCTCTCTTAGTCCATGCAGGGAACCTTGTCTTTAACTTTCTCAAAACAAACTTCTTGTTCTCACAGGAATCCCAGACTCAGCTAATGCTGCCCAGATGTGGGACTGCAAGCTCCTGCCAGATGTTCCTTTAAAGCTGTACCGTCTCTCAGAGAGGAGGAGAAAAGAGTGAGGGGGGCGGGTTGTGGAGAAAGAGGCCCACAAGAACAACCAGGCTGTCTCCAGAGACAGAGGGAGAGATTTCGGCACAACACCCCCAGCAGGGTTTGAGATAACTAACCCTTTCCAATATTCCCAGATGTACAATATTACTGAGTTTTGCACAGTCCATGAGTCACAGATTCATAGCTGAAAGAAAGGGACGGTTAGTAACCCACAGACCAAATCTCACAGGGCTAGAGCAACAGGGGAAGAAAGTTGTACAATATTGTTCATTGCACAGTGGAAAATACAGCACAACGTCTGAAGAGGTGAGAGAGCAGTGGAGCAATAACGCTCTAGTGGTGCCCCAGGCCCCAACAGTTTCAGGGCCAAGCTAGAAGTGACGAATTACACTTGAATGACAAGTGAACAGGCTCACGTGTATTCCTCCCTGTTCACTTGCACTCCACTTGCACACTACATGATCGAGTGGAGTGCAAGTGAACAGGGAGGAATACATGAGAGTCTGTTCACTTGCCATTCAAGTGTAATTCGTCACTTCTAGCTTGGCCCTCAGTGGTGCAGTGGAGAGAGTTGTTGTCAGTCTTGGGAGGCCATTTGGTTGGCCCTCAGCACTCCCAATCTTGTTGATCCTGTGAGGACTATTGGAAACAGGTAATGAGGGCTACCACAAAATGGCTGCCATGGGGAGGGATGCAAGCAGTCAGCCACAAAACGGCACCAGGTGGCAGGGCCACGTGGCTTGCAAGATAAGTATCAGCCTATGATAGAAACAGCTGTTTCTGAATGAGGGCTCCTTGTGGACACAAAGGCGATGCCTCCTGAGTAGAGACGGGCACGAACCGAAATACGAACCAAAATTAAGCACAAACCAGGCCGGTTCGTGGTTTGTGAACCATGGTTCATCAGATCCCATTTCTGACGAACCATCACGAACTTTTAGGCTGGTTCGTTTGGTTCGTTTTTTGGTTCGTCACTGCAGACAGCCTGGTGCCAATCAATCAGTTTCCTAGGCAACAGGGGATGGACTTCCTGCAGACAGACCTTCTGGTGACCTGGAAGTGACCTTCTGTTCTGCTGGCCCGGAAGTGACCTTCTGCTGGCCCGGAAGTGACGGCTTTTTCACCCAGATGTGATGTTTTCACGAACCAAATGAACTGGTTCGTGAACTGGGGCAGGTTCGTGAAAGTTCGTGGTTTGTGAAATTTGATGAACCACGAACCGCATAGTTCTGTTCTTTTCCAGTTCGTGCCCATCTCCTGAGTTCTTCCAAAACACCTTCTGCTCCATTAAGGTGGAGGAAAGCCAGGACTGGCTGTTTGCTTGAAGATGAAAGAAGTAGTGGGTGCCAGAAAATACATCAGCAGGCACCGCATTGGGGATCATTGCGCTTAGAGTTGCCAACATCCAGGTGGCGACTGGAGTTTGCCTGGAATTACAACTGATCTCCAGTCTACAGAGATCAGTTTCCTTGGAGAAAACGACTGCTTTGGAGGATGGACTCTATGGCATTAGAGCCCATTGAGGTCCCTCCCCTCCCTAAACCCTGCCTTCCCCAGGCTTCACCCTCAAATCTCTAGGAATTTTTCAACCTGGTGTTGGCAGCCATAACTGCACGTTATTGGTGGAGGAGCCTATACTTTGCATGCAGAAGGCCTTGGGCATCTCCAGTTAAAGGATTTCAGGCAGCAAAACTGGGAAGGAGCCTTATCCAGGAACTTAGAGAAAGATGGTCAGTCCAAGTAGTTAATATTGGCCCTAAAGCCTGACCAGGACTGTGGAGATCTGGGTTCAGGTTTCTATTCCACCTTCCTATCTTACAGGGGTGTTGGGAGAATAAAATGGGAGAAGGAACCACATATGCCACTCTAACTTACTCAGTGGAGGAAGATTCATACATATGTAATAATTCCAGGCAGTTGTAGCAAAATTACACTATGGGTTGGATCCAGATCAAATTTTCTACTAACAGAAGGGGGTATAGTAATTTTCACAAAGCCCCCTTGCTGCTGCAGACCCCTGATTTGCCCCACATGCTGTTCTGAGTACCCCCTGTCCCCTAGGAGCAGCATGTGGGTGGGTGGGTGGGGGAAGAAGCGGGAATGTTCTGGTCCACAGGCAGAAAAGCTTAGCACAAGTACCAAATTTATAGGGCAATCCTAAGAACATTTACCTGTAAGTAAGCCCTAATGAGCAGACCTGAATGGGATTCTGAGTAGACCTACTTAGGCTTGCTCCAACCCTATGCTACTAGCTTGCATCTTCCACCTCTTAAAGCTGTTGATTTGTTCCACTACCTCATTTCATACTGCATTAGATATGCTGTCTATTCTTTGCTGTTGATGGTTGGAAATATCTCACACCTTCCCTAGGTGAACTGATTTCTCTTTTGGTTATTGGATCTTTTCTTACACCAGCTTCTCTTTGTAACATCTCATGAGCCATGACCCACATCTCTTTTCAACCCAGTTTCATGGATGTATTTTTTATGCATTTGAGGAAGAGATGTGCGAATCCCAAAAGCTTATGCTGAAATAAATTTTGTTAGTCTTTAAATTGTTAGCAGACGTGTAATTTGTCATAAATTATAGGATCTACTTGCATTGTCCACACATGGGTCACCCTGAAAAATACGTGCCACCCCAAAGTGGCTGCCAGGACATCCTGTGGTATAGGCCTGACCTGGAAGAAAGGAGCCCTGTAATTACAAAGAAGCTGTCAAGAATGCCCTTTTAAAGATATTATTCTTCCTTGGAAAGAAAAAAGTTTTCATCTGTTGGAGCTAATTAATGTAAATACACATTATTAACGTGAGACCAAGATGGGGAGAAACGTCATCTTCGCGGCAGAAAATTTTTAATTGCGAATCTAGCACAACAGCCAGATACTCAACCAACATTATTTCACCATCCCACACGTCTTGGTTTGCCTGGCCACCAGCCTCCTACGGGGCAGAAATTTCATAAATGAAGCTTTGCTCGCCGCCCCCAGTCTCCATTGTGCAAGGAAAAGCAGAGCCTGTTGAATTTCTGTCTGGCCTCTGTTACAAGGGGACCAGCCCAACCTTCCTGTTTTGAGAATTGATTCTTTAATTCTTTCACGCTTGACTGGCGCCATCTGCTGGCCGTAAAACGAACGCGGTTGACTACAGCCAGGGGAAGCGCCTCTCTTTTCATCCTTCAAAAGGGATCGGGCTCTGCGCTTGTGAGCAGGACCAATTCTCGATCATTTTTCGGCACCTTCCGGAGAGGATCGGCTTCTTCCGGCCAAGCGCGTAGCTGACAGAGTTGGGCTTACTTTTCGGCACTTTCCGGAAAGACTCGGCTTGGCTCGGTCGCTGGCGGGGCGGGGAGCGCTGCCTGGGCTTGCTTTCGGCCACTTCCGGAAAGACTCGGCTCGTTCCGCCGGGGCTCGACGCTGGCGGGCGGCTGAAGGGTGGGAGTCCGGCGGTGTGTGGCGGCTCGGCTGGCTCGGGCATGGCGTCCCCCTCGCGGAGGCTGCAGACCAAGCCGGTCATCACCTGCCTCAAGAGCGTCCTCGTCATCTACAGCTTCGTTTTCTGGGTGAGCTTCTCGGCGTCCTGCGAGCCCCGCGCTTGGCTGCCCCAGACGGCCGTAGAGAACAATGGGGCAGACCCTCCCCCGGGCTAGGGATGCCAGCTCCGGGCTTGGGGAGGGCAGGGGTGTCAGCGGGATATGATGCCCTAGAGCTCCCTTCCAAAGCAGCAGGGAACTGGTCTCCCTCGCCGGGACTGGAGATCAGTTGTAAGCCCGGGAGACCTCCAGCCACCACCTGGACTGTTGGCATCCCTGCGAGTCCGGCCCCATAGAATGCGCGAGGGCAGAAAGCTTCTTCCCTAAACCCGTAGATAGCAGTGGGGGCCCGGCTGGCCCATTAATCCGGCAGGCGGCGTTTCTCTCCATCCATAAATGAGAGGAGAAACTCTGTCTTGATGCTGGGAAGACCCCCCTTCCCCCTGACCTACCCCATAAAGGATATTCTCTCCCCATTCCCACACAACATAGAAGATGCTGCAGTCCCTTCATATCTCCCAACTTAATCCCATAGAGAACAATAAAGAAGAATTCGTCTTTTCTCTCGTCATTGTTCCTCTTCCAGCTCTGCAGGACAGATGCTAATTTCAGCTCCCATTTCCCTCACCCCAGTGGGTCAGACAACCCTTGTAAACCTGTCTTGTAAACCTGTCCTGTTCCTGTAGAGTGTGCTGGGACAGACGGTGCTGGTCTCAGTTCGACAAACTGCAATAGGGTTGGTTCCAGATGCACCCCAGTTCTGTGTCTCTTAACTGCACTGAGAATCCCTTCTCCCCATTCCCATATCTCCTAACCCCATAGAGAACAATAGGGCACATGCTCTCTTACCTCTCTGATCTCGGTTCCTCCTTCTGTCCTAGCCCTGGCTTCAACTCCATAGACGGCAGTAGAAGAAGTTAGCCCTATAAACGTTCTTTTAGAGTGTGGGGAGAGACAGAACTTGTCCCAGTCTTACACACAACGCACAATTGGGTCAGTTCTGTCCTCACCTGCAGATGTCCCATTCTGTGTTCCCTAACCCCCACCATATATCTTCTCCTTTGCTTTAACACAGGACACCCCAAAACCCCTTCCTCTCCCAAACTCTGTATCTTGACTCTCTATAGCACAGTAGTCCAGAATCTACAAGCCCTATAGAACAATTTTTCCCTATAGAAAATGCGATTCTGTCTTTTGCATTCTCCCCAAAATCCAACAGAAGGAAGACATTCTCCCCTTCTCTGAGTTTCCCCTCTTGCAGCCTCATAAGGAACAATAATGCAAGCCATATATATGGCAGTGACCTTTCACCCTGCAGTTTTTTCCCTCCCACTGGGGAAAAAAATTTACAGCAGTCGTTTGCTCTGTAACATCCCTCCCCATCTCCATGAAGCTAAATTCCGTAGATTCATAAATGGAAAGAAATGACATCTCTCTCTCTCTCTTCCCAGCACCCCTTAAAGCACAACTCCAGGCAAAGCCTCCCTTTCTCATAGACTTTCCGGGCTCTAGGGCATAATAGGACAGCCTCCCATAACTGTGCGAGTGGCACCTATGGCAAAAAGCGGCATAAAACGGTTGACATGCCCTTCTGTGCCAGAGTGCCCCTCCAGCCTCGATGTGCCCTGTGCTTCGTTGACTCTTGTCTGTGAATAGCAATAACATGTGGAATGCACTCAGTAATCCTGTCCTTTCCTTCCATTGCTGCTGCTGCAGGCCTCTGAGTCAGGTGAGTGTGGTCCCCCCTCCGTAGGAACAGGTTCGCTCTCTTCCCTGCAGTGCGTGGACGCTCTTCCCTTGATTCTAAAGGAAATGGATAATCCGTTCTGTTCCCTAAGGCTTGGATACCTTTGAGGTCTTGCCTTATATTTATCAAACGCTACGGGGGCTAGGAGAGAGACACCCGTATTACACAGGGGCTTTCTAGGGTCATAGCTTTGTTTTTTCCTGCGACAACATTTTCACGTAAGCCCTTCTGCAGTCTTGTTTCTGGATCGGCTCCTATTTCTTTAGCAGTCTTGCCTGCAATCTTCTCTGCTCACGAGAACCCTGCAACGGAAGCCGCTGTTGGCCTCATTGACGTGGAAAGTCAGACTTGTATCTGCCTTGTTCAAACCCAAATGGTGAACTTAAGCAGGGGGGAGGTTACTGCTGTTATCTCTGAAGGTGCATATGTGAGATAACGTGGAGCTATTGCCCCTTAAACCACTTCGTTGAACTCGAAGTAAGGTTTGGAGAAAGGAGGGGGGATTCTTTCTAGCCCTTCTGTGCATATTTATGGCGGAGGGGGCCAATGCACCCAGGTGGTATAGATTATCAGGGCATGTAAAGGTGTGGTTTTGTGTATGCCGTAGCTGTTCATAAACTATCATAAGGTAAGCCTTCTATAGAAGCCTCGTGCCTTTGTGCACACTTCTCCAAACAGCTCGTTTTGACTAACAGAGTCTTTCCCCCCTTTCTTCTTTCTCCAGTTCTCTGGCATTATCCTTCTGGCGGTTGGCATCTGGGGAAAAGTAAGCCTGGAGGTGTATTTCTCCCTGTTAAATGAGAAGGCCACCAATGTTCCCTACATCTTGATTGGCTCCAGTGTTGTTGTTATCCTCCTGGGCACCTTTGGTTGCTTCGCCACCTGCCGTGGAAGCACATGGATGCTAAAATTGGTAAGGGGTCATGGGGTGAAAGGGGCTCGGATTTTGCAGCTGTCTTGAGATTTTCGGGACTCCACCAGCAGTTGCCTGCCCTCTTCGCCCTTTTCTTTCTCTGCCTGGACAATTTCCTGCTTTTTGAGGAGGTTAGAGTTTGATTAGCAGTACTTGTAACTGATTCTTGCGTGGAGATGTAAAATTTGTGGAAATTTCGAAGCCATGGAAGAAAATTCATTTCCTGGGGATATGTTAGAGAAAAATCAAAAAGTATGCAATACCTACTATCCTGTCAAACCTGAAGTCATTTTACTACGTTAACAAAAAATGAATCATTTACAACTTAGCATATAAAATTGTACAGTTTAGTCTATTTAAGGAATTTAAAAGTATAAACGCCATAGTTATCACCAAGAAAAATTATAAAAGTATGAGAGGTAGGAAAAAGATAAATATGAAACCGAAAAACAAATTTTGTTGTAAATGCATTATTTGGACTCGAATAGTCTCATACAATCATAATACTAGCACTGGATACAGTTACGGTGCTGAAAACATGGGTTTTTAATAATGTATTATCAGACTATTACAACATACTAATTTTTACAAAAAATATTCACATTTAAACAATAAACATTCCTTTAAAATAAGTTGTTTATGTCTACAGTATGCATAGGAATTATCATTATCTAATGTAGTAAATAATCTTGTGTAAAAGATACAGAAAGAGTTGTCATCACAGGAGCGCCCACGCCGCCGCCGGGCCGATCACTGCGGCGGGCAGCCTCCGAACTCTCCCGCTCGGTTGCCTGCGCCGCCGCAGATGCCTGCCCGCGGCGGCTGCGCCCGGCTGGGGGTTTGTGCTGGCGGCAGCACGGGACGGGAGGGATAGGAGGCTGCTGTTTTGTGGCACACGCTTCTGCCCCCCGCGCCTCCTCCGGCGCTCCCTCCGGCACCCCGCGCCTGAGGCCACCGCCTGCTTGGCCTCAACGGGCGCTCCGGCCCTGGTTCTACTGCAGACCAACACGATCACCTACCTGAAACTGTTTCCATGCTGCATGTTTTGAGTGAGTAAAACCTTCGCTTTAGAGCTTTTCATTCATTTTGAAAGGAAACATGTTATGGGGTTGGAGGGAAGGGGGTGATGGGGAAAGCTTTTTTTGCCCCCCCGCCCCCCCCATTTTTAATAATTACCCTGAGAGTCTTCACATCTTTATTCTTATAGAGTCTGATTCTTCATTATTCTTCTTCCTATTTGATCCAGTGTTGCTGCCTATGATCTTTGGTTTCTGTACAGGTCTTTGTGTACCGGTAACACTGACTATGTCTCCAAATGAAATTGAAGGGGTTTGTGGGGGTGATTCCAAGGCTGTTCAGTAACGTTTCTGTGATCCATTGCATGTGCTGGGTGATTGAACACACATAACCAGCAAAGATCTGGGGCAGACTACAAAGATCTGGGGCAGACAATTCCTCTATACATATCTTAGCAAAAGGATATATTATATTTACTTGTCCAGCAGGAGTTTCTTCTTGTTTAGATATAAAGTGATTTATAGTCCAGCTTTCTCACAGCAACTCCGGCTGATTTGGGGTATTTATTAGGCACAGATGAGATTGTTCTGATATTTTCATGTGGTTTGATACACTGGCATGGAAAGAACGTGTATCTGAAGGATATCTACATACTTTGTGCAGATCCACTTTGGTCGCATACTTAAAGAAACATATTCACTTGCTGCTCAAAAAAAAAGAAAAAAGAAGAGACATAGCATGTGCTGACCCCTGCCAGAGTGCATGAAGATGGCAAGCAGCTGGCTTCTCCGTGCACCTACTTGTACTGCAGAAATGTGACATAAATGGATAAGCTGGCCTGTGGCCACAGAGTGACTTTTCTGGGCTAGGAAAAGCAGCGGGTGACTCTTCAAAAACGTTCCTCTGATTCATAGTTGGTGCCAAGGTCGAATGATGCAATCTGGGGGTTGTGTATTCAGTGCAGCTGCTTGGGAAGGCCAAGCGGCAACGCTCAGCTAACCGTAAGGAAACTGTCAGGTGTGCAGACTCTGCTGCTGTTTTTTCTGCTAGTATCGAGTTGCAGAATTTTGCCCAGAACTTATCCAGCGATAGTGGCTAAGGGTGTAGATCTGTGATTTTGTATCAGTTGTGGGCTCTGATGTATTCTTTTTCTGTCCACAGTACGCAATGCTCTTAATCCTCGTCTTCCTGGTTGTGCTGGTGGCTGCTATTGTGGGCTTTGTTTTCAGACATGAGGTGAGGGTTTTTTTTATTTAATGAAGTTTGGGAATTTCATATCCTGTACTTTGGGCATGTTGGCTGGCTTTTCTTCCTCCAAAATGCATGTGGCAGGATGTGTGGTTGTTTTCTCTGAAATGACTGAGGGGAGGGGTCTTCGCTGTTGGTTCCTCCTAAATTTAGCATTCAGCGTCTTGAGTGCAGCTTTCAAGATCTGAAACGTAGAAGAGTTTGGGGATGGAAAACATCCAGTCGTAGGTCAACTTCCCTTTTTAAACAAAACTTTGGAAAATATTTTTTTAGTTGGCTAAACAAGGGTCCCCTAACCTGGATAGGCCAGGTAAGCCTGACCTCGTCAGACCTCAGAAACTAAGCAGAGTCGGCCTTGGTTAGTAATTGGATGGGAGACCTCCAAAGACCAGAGTTGCAGAGGCGACACTTGCCACGAAAGCCCCGCCGGAGTCACCATAAGTCAGCTATGACTTGACGGCACTGTCCACCAACACCAAACAAGTTTAGTATTCCCGCAAGCAGTTTGGGCATTGGTCCTTAGCTTCCTTTTCTTTAATATCACTGTGCAGTGTTGGTTTGATGGCATTTGACTCTGCAGTTCATACTAAGGGTGCTATGCGTGAAGAAATTTGTCTTGCTTTGCTTTAAGAACAGGGAGTTCCAGAATGTGTTCTGTTGAGTATTTAAGTTTAATGGCTTTGATCCTAATCTGTGTCCAGGGGCTTCTGCTGGCAAAGCAGAGCCTTGCAGCTGCTTGTGCCTCCAAAAGGCACTTCTGGGGGTTGGAAAACACATTTGAGAATGGCCTGAGATCTGGTAAAGAAAAAGGTGGGGGGAGAGAATTACCAAAAAATCTGCAAACTCTCCTTGCAAAAGCTGAAATGCTTTTTGATAGTGCAAGGACACTCTGGGATCCAAGCCTGTGTCTTCCGAGTTTCTTTTGCAATGTCAGATTGCCTGCAGGTTAATATGAGTCCAGTTGTGATGCCGATGGGGAAAACAGTCCTATTTACTTCTATCGATTTTAAAGGTAGCAGAAAAGATCCTTCCTGGCATGGCTGGAGCTTCTGGGGCACGTGTGTGTGTTCCAGCAGAGCTGTCCCAAAAGGCTGTTCTGCGTGGAAATCTGCAGCTAGGACTGCAGTGTTCAGTTTTCCTGTAAGATTTTCATTAAAATGAGTGATGCCCCTGATTATGCAGCACGTTTCTTCAAATACGTTTATTTTTAATAGATGTGATTTTAAAAATTGTGGTTGCCGTTTTAGAAGAGGAAAGACCCCTTTTCTAAAAGGGCACCTCCTCCAACACATGTAGGCATCATCTTAAATGTTCCTGTTAATGCAAAGGTATTTTCCATCATGCACAGATTTAATCAATTAACATCCGTATAACTGAATAAATTTCTTCAGTGAAGAGAGAGCCCTGTATTAGAGGTGCTTAGTATCTTTTCTTGCAGATTAAGAGCAGTTTCAAGGATAACTATCAAAGTGCTGTGGATAAATACACCGGGATTACAGATGAACGGAGCCGGGCTGTTGATACCATCCAGAGCACAGTGAGCAACTGCTTGTTTCTCCTTATGGGGCATAGCTACTGGGGCTGCCTGTTTCCTCCAGCATATTACGTGTCCTCCTTCTCCATTCATGGAAATCCTAGGAGTTATATTTAGAGACGGGGCATATGCTTCAAAATGGGGGCATTAAGAAAGGAACAATATTTCTGCTGGCGGCAAGGTGAGGTAGCAGAGAGGCTGTTGAAAGGTTGTTCTTGTTTCAGAGCTGTTCCGATTTCGTGAAGTCTTCCTTTCCTCCTCCAGCAATGATCCCCAGAAGAATCCATGCACATGTAACTGTATGCAACAATCAATAGATTGCGGTGCAAGAGACAAAAAGTTTTTTTTAAAGTCAAGAATGTAGAGGTGTGGCATGCAAGATACACTGTCACACCTCCTCCTTTTTTTTCACAGTTACACTGCTGTGGTGTTGCAAACTTTACGGATTGGGAGAAAACTGCATACTACAAAGAGAAAGGAATACCCTTCAGCTGTTGCAAGACCGGGGAGAACTGTACAATGAGAGAGATGAAGGATCTAGATAAAGCCAAGGAAAAGGTGTACCAGAAAGTAAGCGACTTCAAAGCCATGCCCTCCGTCCTCACGTCCTGGACAGAGGGCTTGAAGAGCCAAGACTACTATCTTAAAAATAAGGCTTGGTTTCCGGTGGCGGGTCAGACTGTATGGTGGAGGTGGGGGTCAAAAGCAGGGAGTGTGTGTCATTCAAAGCAGGGTCTTCGTTGCTGGCGGCTGTAACTTCTCAATATGAACAAGAGCTGTGATACCTGCTCGTGCTTAACCTTTGTTACTTGCTTCTTCCCTTTGAGCAGGCCAGTGTGATACACTGGCTGGAGCTGGGTTTTTGGAGACCTGGAGTCCCTGCTGGTGTGAAGCTCTGCTGCTCAATTTAGTTGAATGGAGGGTGGTTACTCTTGTCATGCGCTGGGGCAATATTTTCCAAGTCTAGCACAATAAAGAAGTTCTATTGAGGTCAGCTGGCTCAACTGGCAGTGATATTGCCGAGTAGACTGGGTCAGATCAAGGGAGCTGCTGCTGCACAGACCTTAGCTAACTTGCAAGGCCTGAATCATCTGCCCAGGTCTGAGGGCTTTAGATGTTTGTTTTTCACAGGCAGTGTCGTCAGGAGGCTCATTGCTGTTTTATTCTCCCCGCCCCTGCAGGGTTGCTTCAGTATGGTGACACAGACAATGGAGTCCAAGCTGAGCATTGTAGCTGGGATCTCTTTCGGCATTGCTTGCTTCCAGGTAAAGTCTTCCTTCAGAGTCCTTGCATGTAATCACTTCTGCTGGGTTTGTTCCCCCCCCCCCACCTTTGATCCCTGCTTAGCTGGGTTCAAAGAGCACAGCACACTTCAGATACGAGAGGCAGCAAGGCAATCTGGCAGTAACTAGCTGCTGTGCTGATAAGACCTTCCTCTTAGCAGACACCCAAGGTGGCTGGCTCTTAGCCAGGAATGCCCTGTGTATGGTCAGGTGGCCATTGGCTGTATAAATGTATGGCTGTTGCATGCCGGTCTGTTGTTTTCAGGAAGTCTGCCGTGGCAGAACAGCAATATTAGGTGGGCCAGTTTGCTGCCACTCATTCTTCTGGGAGTTGCTTTCTTAAGGTCACGTGCCCGTTCAGAGCAGATATTGCAAGGGCTTAAAAGCGACCAGATGTAAAAGGTGCAGAGGAGTTAGCCGTGTTAGTCTGTGGTAGCAAAATCAAAAAGAGTCCAGTAGCACCTTTAAGACTAACCAATTTTATTGTAGCATAAGACTCTGACACACTTTCTGTGGCAAGATATACCATTTGGCCTAAAGTGACTATAGCATCAGCTCTCACATGATGCATTTTGTTTTTGTTGTGCTCATTCCCTGCTCTTCTGTAGAGGGCCCAGGCAATTTATTTGCAGCTCCCTGTGATCTCCCTTTCAGTCACTGATCCAGTCCACACCTGCTTAGCTTCTTCAGAAACACAGTACTAGGCACTCCCAGGGCAGTGACCGTATGCTTCCTTTTATGGGATACTGGCATAATAATGAGCGATGTTATAAGGAGGAGGGTTAACAGCATCCACAGAGTCTTCCGTGGGGTCTGTCAGCTGTCTTGTGAATCAGTCCAGTGTTTCTGGAAGCTGCTTTGTTCATATTCTTTAGCATATTGTTAACCTGCCATTTCTGCAAAAGAGAGAGCCAGCTTGGTGTAGTGTTTAAAGAGGGCCGGGACTCTAATCTGGAGAACCAGGTTTGATTCCCTACTCCTCCACTTGAAGCCAGCTGGGTGACTTTGGGTCAGTCACAGCTTCTCAGAGCTCTCTCAGCCCCACCCACCTCACAGGGTGATGGTTGTGGGGATAATAGTAACATACTTTGTAAACCGCTTTGAATGGGTGTTAAGTTGTCCTCCAGGGCAGTGTATGAATCAAATGTTATTAAGAAGCTCGGGATGGCAAACATTAGTTTCCCTTTCTCCACTTTATCCTCACGACAACTCTGTGGGATAGGTTAAGCTGAGAGAGTGTGACTGGCCCACGATCACGCTGCAAACTTCATAGGACAGTTGGGATTGGATCCTGGGACGCCCAGATCCTAATCTAGCACTTTTAAGTGCTGCGCCAAACTAGCTATCCATTATGTTGTCTGAACGTATTGGGTGTGGGGATCTTAGCCGTACACCTCCCGTTGATGCCTATATATGGTGTCAAGTGTCTTCAGTGAACATAGGAAGGTTACTTACTGTTGAAACTCACAGTAATTCAGTACTGATCCACATAGTACAGATACGACCCCACATGAATATGGTCATTCTTTGAGATCAGTGCAGCCAAATGCCTTGCTCTGGTCTTGTCACTTGCTTGCCTACGATATTATACTGAGCAAAACTGGAAGAAAGCCAGGAGACGGCGTTGCCTTAATAAAAATTCAAATGGTGAAGAACAATACCAAAAAAGTAGAAGAAAAGGAGAGTTTCTTAGAAGCTGTTGCCATTTCGGGACTTCAAGGAAGATGTTTGAATATCAGTAAGAGAATTATCAATTGTGGCCAGTTCTGTGGGCTTTGCTTGTGATAGGGGGTAGCTCTCCGCCCCCCCCCCCACCCCGTGAAGCCAGTAGAAGGGAGAAGAGTTGAAAACTTAAGTCTTGAAGAAGGAAATAAAACAATAGGACTACTTATCGGGACGTGAGCACTTTTGTGCTGCCAAAAAGCTTGGTGTGAACAAGGTCTAGATTAGTTGGCTGAATTGCTGCTTACAGACGCTGAAGAAAAAAAGGGCATCTTTCCTTTCCAGGCTGTGGGCCTGGGTTCCAAGGCCTTGTGAAGTACATCCGTGCACTCTCTCTCTCTCTGCGGAGTTCCGCTTAAATGCTTCCTGTTCTGGCTTCCTCTCGCATTGCCAACATTGCTAACAATCTCCGTGCCATAAATATAGGAGTCTTCTGCGGCTGTTTTGTTCTTGAAAGCATGCTGCCTCAGGCACGCATCTCCACAAGGCCACGTGTGTGATTACCTCCTAATCTGACAGTTGATCTGACAGGAAATGAGAGGCCACTTGAAGGAAGGGCCGGCGTTCTCTCTGGGCCCGGTTTCCTCTGCAAGTGTTTACAGGTGGATTATTGGCAAAACAGGACGAGGCTTAAGTATCTTCAGTATTGTTTCCTCTTGATTGCCTCCTGGTGTTCTTGCTTCTGTGCCCCTCTAACCCTCCCCCGAAACAACCCCCCCCCCCAAACTGGATGTGTTTCATTCAGTTCAGGTATCCTCCAGAATCCGCCCTTCATTTATGTGCCATCTTGCTCCCCAGTGGAGATCCAGAGTGGCTTACATTAATCTCCTCCCCTCCATTTTATCCTGGCAACGATCCCTGTGAGGTAGGTCAGGCTGAGAGCAAGTGACCAGCCCAAAGTCACCCAGCCATCGTCCATGGCAGAGTGGGGATTTGAACCTGGATCTCCTAGTCCGACACTAACCACTACAATACACTGGTGGTCTTCATGCAAAATGAAGTGGTAAAATTGGGAAGTAGCTTGCATAATCAACTAGGCTTATATATGTTTTTGAAATAGATTTTTTCTGTTGCTGAACCTTTTTTGGTTTGGGTTTATCATTTGGTCTGTTGATTGTAGATTTATTGCTCCCCCTTTTGGGGGTGGGTGGGTTGACTTGCATGTATAGAACAGCTCCCTATCTGGCTTGTATGCTTTTTACAAGTTTTCTGAATGCTGAAGACTGCATAATTGACTATGATACCAGTAAAATATCTGTGAAATTTATGAAAATGTTGATGATCCATTTCCTAGGAGCCAAGAAAAGTTCCTCTTTAGTTTCTTCTGTATTGAATCTGGAATAAAAGAGGTCGTTGGTTTTTATTTTTCTTCAAAATCTCACCCCAGTTTTAACTTGTGCAAACAGCTGGCGAGTCATCTTGACTTTGGTCTCCTGCCCAGTCGCAGCAGTTGGCTGGGGCTGGAGCTCGGGTATGTAAAACGGCCAGCTTTTAGCTCGTCATTGTCCATTTAACCCTGTCTGCCCCTTCTCTGTTTCTTCTTAGTTGGTTGGGATCTTCCTTGCCTGTTGTCTCTCCCGGTCCATCACAAACAATCAGTACGAGATGGTATAACTTGCAAGGTCGCAAATCACTACAAGGTATGAGTCTGCTGCGCTGTCTAGCTGTGTGCATAGTGGCAAGTTAAAAGAGGAACTGTAGCCTGTGTGTGTGTGTGCTGCATATTTCATTCAAGTGCAGAGGTCAGCAGTGCATACAGAATTCAGCATACCGAGCACCTTAAGAGTCATTTAAAAACACACGCAAGTTTCTGCTCCTTATGGATGTGAAGATAAGCCAGTGCTTGATGAAACATGAATCTGGGGATGTGGAATGAGTGTGTGGGGTACTAGTGAGTGAGAGAAAAGCTTCAGTGCTTCTCATGGATTCTCACGATCTCCTTTGATTAGTAAAAGCAGAATTGAATAAGCAGATTCAGCACATTTGTATCACAGATGGTGGGGTTTGGTTTGGCATAGCCATAGACCATTGATTTGCAGAACCCATTGCAATGACACTGGACCTGGGCTGGCTTGCTATGCAGTGAAAGGGCTGCAGTCAAGATTATTCTATAACCAAATGCCACACAACTTTGTATTTCAATGGTGTTTCACCTTTACTCGTACTTCTCTCTCTTCTTGGAAGTTCCCCAAGTGTACGATGCATTTGGTTTGAGCGCTGCTGCTTCTAATTTTTGTCATTCTCCATTATTTCCTTTCAGGATTTTGGGACATTTTATAAAACCAACAAAAATAACACTTTTGGGAACCACTTCACTGCTTCCAACCTGCTGGAATCTGGTTGATTAGGCCTTTCTCTTCTGAAGCTATCTGTTCTTCGGGGGACTGAGTGCAGCGATGGATATATTCTCCTTTTGTTGCCATGTTGGTATCTTGAAGGAATGCTGAATTAGACACTTAGCTTAGGGGAGACTGTGAACAGTTCTCTCGAGAAAGGGCAGGAGTTTACTGCATGGCTCCAGGCATGCTGTGAACTGAGGAGTCTAGTTTTCCGAGGCCAGGGCTTAGAATGAAAGAGGTTTCCATTAGTGCCGTCAGCCATCAAAAGGATTTTGTCACTGTTTTAGTCACTTAATCAATTGGCCACTTAATTCCATTTCACTAAAATTAAGCATTACTAAAGTCTCAGTATAGGTGTCATGTTGAGACAAGGAAATAGAAGAGCACTTATAAGCACAAGCTGCTATTCCTTGCTTGAAAGAAAGGATGTGTTAATTTCCTCCCCTCTGGTACAGAAGGGTACCAGAACCAAAAGAGCCCGTGTCCTTAACTCTCAGCCACACCAGTTACACCTTTGCGGCTAGACTACTATAGTGTACCTTGTGTAGGGCTGACCTTAGTGGCAGCTTGGAGGCTTCAGTTGGTACGAAATGCTGCAACCTGCCTTCTGAAGGTTTACTTGGGAGCATGTTGTACCAGCCCTCCAAGGTTTGCACTATGCCCCTGTTGCCTTCGGAGCTGAATCCAAGAGGTTGGGCCTGCAAGCCTTAAAAGTGACTCTGTCCCTGTGTTTTGTCATCACCTTTAAGCGCTATCAGAAATGCTTTCTAAAGTTTGTGCCCAGTGATGTCTTCAAGGGCGTGCAGAGAAACATTCTTGATGGTGCTTCTCAATTTTGGCATTCTCTCTTCCTTGAGTAACTTACTTCTGTTGCATTTCTATCTAGCCCTTCATCCCAAGGAGCTCAAAGTGACTCTCTTCCTCACATTATCCTCACAACGGCCCCATGAGGTATGTTATTCTGGCAGATAATGACTGCTTCAGAGTTACCCATGGAGCTCCATGGCAGAATGGGGGCTTGAATGCAGGTCCCAGTCCAGCACGCTTTACACCATGCTCTTCCAAATGTGCTATGACCATTTTGGTGGTCAGAGATAGTAGAACTATACTACCGCCTGCTTCAAGGCCTTTATATTGGACCACACTACAAACCCAGTACATATAGGAATAAATGTGTATGTTGTCTTGTATTAAGCTAGCATCCTTGCTGTTAGATTTTTGGGATACCACAGTAAGGAAAAACAGGTGAAAACACTAAAGTAACATTTGCGCAAACAGTACTAAATGCTAAATGTGTGCTAAGCCCTTTCTGGCTCTCTCCTCTCTGCGTATTTTGGAAAAATACTGTGCTTGTGTCACCAAGGGATGGCTTACTTTGTCTTTTACCAAAGCAGGCCTTCTTAACACACTAATCCCTGTCAAAGGGTCTGATGCTTTCGTGTTCACACGGGCCACAGCCTTAAATAACTTCAGTTAGTGCTCGTTTCTCGAGGGTTTCTTCTAATCGATTGCTTTGAAAGCTGGATGGGTGGCAGTCCTTGTTCATTTACTACTCCCTCCCCGCTTGAAGTCACATCATGTCTTTTCAGCAGAAGTTGGATGTGCTTAGCAGCAGAGCAGACCAACAATGTAAGAAAAGGGGCTGTTCCATTTTTTTTTTTGCCTGTGGAAATGAGCGCAAGTCTTTTCAGCTTGGGCCTCTGCCTTTTGGCAGAAACGTGGCTCTGTGTTTCCTTCATCCTTTCCCTGACTGAGGTTTTTATATTTCCTTTTTTTAAAAAAAAAGTATTTTGATAAAGCCTTAAGTTTTTTAAGTCGGGCTGTAGTGATCTTTTTGTGTGTACTGCAAGCCCCCGTGGGGAGCTGTTAGCCTTAGCAATCACGCCCCCGCTGGGTTGGTGTGATTTTGATCATCAGTATTACGGGATGGTTTAAACACATGGTGGTGTTTTGTATTAAATAGAAATTCTCTGGTCTTGAAAATAAAATAAACAATGATGTACTTTTTTTCTTCGTCTGTTGCTTCTTGAGGTTGGGTTCCACTCAGAGTCAATCCTTTTGCTTATATGGCAGAATTCAGACATCTTAAACGAATCCTGGCCGCCCCCCCCCCCAATGTGACAAGCACAAACCTGTTGAATTCCCAGGCTGTCTTACTCACTTGCTCCTTCCTCTTCCCTTTATACTCAGATTGAAGCCTCCAGCTAGCTCCAGTTTGTCAGGACATCAGAAGACAAGCTGAGGTCTTTCCCCCCCTACAATTCTTAACAAGGAGTCAACTAAGAATCTTGATCACTGGGAAAGAAAGACTGTCAAGACTAACTGGACTTTGATTGAAGGCTTCAATCTTGGAAGTCAGGGGGAAGCACATGAGGGTTCCTGGAAATGAGCCAGATTCACACATGCCACAAAGAAACCGATTTATTCATGGTGTCTTGAGTTGAGCCTATATATCAGGGCCCTCTTTTCAGGTTCTTTTTACATAAATGTGTGTCTCAGTGCACGGGAATGCTTGTCAGAAAAAGACTTGGGTCTTTCTCAGCGTGGGCTCAACGTTGGGCAAGGTGCCCCCCTAATGTCCCCCTCTTGAATGCATTTTATAGAAGGGAGAAGAGTAGAACTACTTCTGCTCCTATTCGCCTCATAAGTGCCAGCAAGGCTTAAAAACTTGAGCTGTGTTATTTCTGAGGCTACCCCCACCAGGGCCACTGCAGCGTCACTCGGGCTTTTGGGGTGATGTC
Source organism: Eublepharis macularius (assembly GCF_028583425.1). Classification (NCBI taxonomy): domain Eukaryota; kingdom Metazoa; phylum Chordata; class Lepidosauria; order Squamata; family Eublepharidae; genus Eublepharis; species Eublepharis macularius. Next base: position 24,106,015 of record NC_072802.1, read on the forward strand.
CTGTTCCTGGTGGAAAGAGGTGAGCCAAGTATCTCTGGCAGAGGGTCCACCATTGGCCTGAATCTCAGCAGAAACTCCACCGTGCTGTGCTGCTGACCCTGTGCCCCGGTCCCGGTACTTCCCGCTGATCTTCCCCTTGTAATGAAAATCAAGACAAAGCAAGAATATATGTACAGTTTAATGTTTCTATTCCTGGAGATCATTTGCTAAAAGCAAAACCATAAGAGGCTTTGTGTTGACAAGCTTTTCAGGGTTGGATTTATAAACAAAGCTAAATGCAGAGCAGGGTATTGAAAGGGGGCATTCAATAGCCAAAAAGCTAGCGAAGAGCGAATTGTGAAAACTGCTCAGCCTGAGTAGCTATGTAGTTCTAATAAGCTTGCAAGGTGAGCCCTTAACAAAAAGAGATTTCATTATAGTATATGCTGGTCAGTCTTTAGGGGGTGCCAAAGGCCTCCTTTTGGGCCTATCTAGATTTCTCTAAACAGATATTTCTCTAGCCAGGTATTTTCCTCCCTTGATGGGCTTTGGTTGCAGAGGGTGCCTCTTTCCCAGCTCTGAATTCGAAGTATTTTGCTGAAAAGATGATTCATCTGCATTTAGCATAATTAGTGGTCCTAGGATGTGGCTGCCATGGGGACTTTATGGATAGTTCCTGTATGGCGCCGGGCAACAGCCCCATCCCCACCTCCCTGCACCCCCCCTTTTTTTCTTTTCCAAAACTCTTCCATGATTCAGAGGCCTTTCTGCCCCGGCATAAAGAGAAACCAACAGGGCACTCTCCAGATGTTGCCCTTAGACTGAAGTCCTGTTCACAAGTTAGGGAGAATCAGTGTGCAGTACACACTCAATTTTTTTTTTAGTGTGTGTTGGGTAATTTTCATGTTACATTCAACAGGTGTACAGCTGGACATGTAATACCCCCCCCCCCAAAATTAAGCCAGGTGCTAGTCCTTGGATTTAATTGCAACACAAATATACGTTGGCTCTTTCTTACAGACAACTGTATGCAGGAACCTGCTGGAGGTATGCTGTAATATGAACAGGGGTGATGAGTTTCTCCTCTTCAGGGGAACTGGCAACGTTCTTTGCAGGTGATGCTGCTAATCTTTGGGGGGCAAAAGCTTGAAGAACCCTTTGTCAAACTCCATGCCAGTCTAAGAGATTTTGTTGCCCCTATCCATAACAGAAGTGAAATTGACAAATCGCCCTTTAGGAAAGGAGAGAGGCAAAGTTTCCTCTCCAGTGCAACTTCTGTATTTCCCCAGTCCCTTTTCTAAAAAGCTGCGTAGCATGGGTAATGTCTTACAACAGTCAGGCACCCGTTCCTGTCTGTGGCCGAGGGGGAATGGTATGCTGTATAGTGCTTTGTGGGATTTCGGCCAGAAATTCACCGAAAAGGACTTAAGGTAGTTGGAAAGAACTTGCTTTGAAGGGGAGTCAAATGATTAGGTTACTCTAGGGCAGCAAAGTTGCCGAAGAGGATTTATGGATAAAGGCTGCCCTCTTGTGGATAAAATTGTAAAAAGTCCAGTAGCACAACTCTGGAAAGCTTATGCTACAGTGAAGTTAAAGGTGCTACTGGACTTTTTACTATTTTGCTTCTACAGACGAACACGGCTAAGTCCTTTGGATCTCTTGTGGATGGTGGGTGAAATACAGTGAAAGTTAAGATACGTTTCCTAGCAGGGGAGGTGAAGGGGACAGAATTATTTCTTTCCATACACTTATAATTCTTTAACCCTCATGTGGCCAGACACAAAATGAGCTTTAGGATGGAATGCAGAAGGAAGTGCACATTTGTGATACCCGAGCTGGTTTTGGTTGTGGTGGTCCAGTATAGTCATTTTGACATTCAACTTTCAGCAGGTGATTATCATTTTTTTTTTTTAAAAAAAAAAATTGTGCAAGGAAGTTGAGAAGCTTGCAGCTTGCACATCTTTTACCTCTCTTCCCCTCCAAGGTGATCCTATGCGATGAATCAAATGTGAAAGTTGTTGTCGAATCACCTGACTGCAGGGAAGGATGCTAAGATGTCTGTTGCGATGGGTCTGGGGTAGGGACTGCAATACTTGCCCGGCCACACAGACAGAGAGTAGAGCCCTGATGTTGATGTCCAGCAAAATGAAGCAAAATTCAAAGAGGTTCTCTGAAACCCGTTTATTGATGTGCTCCAGAAAATGTACGCCTCATATCTTTTCAGCATAACTTTTCATGGCCCTGATTTGGATGGCCCAAGCTAGCCTGATCTCGGAAGCAAAGCAGGGTCGACCCTGGTTAGTAATTGGGTGGGAGACCTCCAGCAGAGACCAGGGCTGCTACGCAGAGGCAGGCAATGGTGACTACTTCTGAATGACTCTTGCCTCGACTTGCGGATTGCCATAAGTCTGCTGCAACTTGGCAACCCTTTACATACATACAGGGGTCATTGGGTAGAAAAAGAGCTGGAGGAACTCATTAGCATGACTTTTTAGCATATGCCACACCCCTTGACATCACTGGAAGTGTGTCATCAGCATAACTGATTTGCATATGCCACACCCCCCGACATCGCCTATCCTGGCTGTTTTGGACCCAATTCTGGCCGAAATTGGGCCCAAAATGGCAAAAAGGGGCTGAAAATGGCTGAAAAGGGGCCCAAAATGGTCAGGATCGGGCCGCTGCTGAGTGGGAGAGTGATCCACCAGCCGTCAGAGGCCCGATCCTGGGCGTTTCAGCCCCAATCCAGGCTGAAACGGGCCCAAAATGGCCGAGAGTCGGGTGGGGCCACCTGACGTAACCTCTTTGGGGACCTGACAGAACTGCGTTCCTGCACGTTCCCCCTCAAAATGAGCCCTGCATACATATAACTCTTAATCTAGAACTACAATAATTTCCTATGTCTTCTCTATGAGATACTTTCTCCACGAAGGAGATGTGGAATCATTATTGCCTAACGATTCTAGGAAGACTTCAGACGTCCAACACCTTCTGGAGCACTTCAATAAATATGTTCTTAGGACATTTTGGAGCTCTCTCCTTTCTATCTGCTGCAAGCATTAACAGGCAATCTAGGGAGGAGAGGCTCTCCAGGGCTCCTGCCCCTTGCTGGCTCTTTGGTAGGGGACACTAGGAAGGCCTTTAGTACCACTCTTACATATTTCAGTATGGCTCTTCTGGGGCAAGGGATATGCGTCAAGTAGGGAAATCTTGTTTTAAGATGTATTTAGGAAAGACTTGATCACAATAAAAATCTTGGTAATGGGAACTAGAATGTCAGCAGCACATACGTGCCTGCGGGGACTGGGCTAAATGTGTCTCCTGTACTGCAATGTATTTTGTGTCAGTTTCTTGCCCTGTGCATTTACACTCGTCCCAACATCCGTGCAATCCACCAGTTGCATGGCATGATTACACGGCAAATAACTCTCCCTCCTTGATAACAGTAAGGGTATGGGTGATATCCCAGCAGAGGCTCACAGATCCTCCGGCAGTATCGATGGGCACGGCGGCAACGGGCACAGCAGTATCCTCTTTCATCCCACATAGGGTGGAACTCAAGCCCATTTTCTGTCTAAGGGGGAAAATGGAGAGAAAGATTAGATATAAATTCCTGATTTCATATGACATCTTCCCCAGGCAATGACGGCTAAATAAGGGGATCACCTATAATAACTAACTTTAATTGGGCGTAGGGGAAGCCTTCTGAATGTGGCTTAGGAACAGGAGGAAGAGCCCGTCTGCCTCGATCTTAGTGCCTGCTGCTGCTTCATTAAGCTCTAGAATGGTGAAATTAACTCCACAAGTTTGCAAGCAGGTGCTGTTGTAACCAAGTTTACTCCTAAAAGCAATAATCGGGGGGCTAGTTTGGACCTCCAAGGTACAGCCTCAAGCTCTAGAGGACCATCTGTGTGCTACAGCTGGATAATGTCACCTCTAAATGTCTGAAAAGGGTTACTGCTTCCGAACCTGGAGGTTCCATTTAGTCACACGATGGATAGGTCCTCCAGTGGTTCTTCTCTACAAATGTGTCTAATCCCCCTTTAAAGCCATTTAGTCTAGAGGCCATTTTGTTACATCCTGGGGCAATGAATTCCATGAGCTAATTACCCTTTGAGCAACAGAGTACCGTAAAGAAATGCGTTCGCAGGAACCAGATGAAGCAGGCCCAGTACACCCTCCTCTGGAAATTCAGTTGTAAAGCTCAACATGGAACGTCATCTAAAGACTTATGGAGACTTACGTAGTCATTCACACGTAAGTCCTGTTCGGTGAGTTGGCGGGCTTGACGTCTGGGGCTTGGTTTTGCTTGCTTAGCTAAATGATTCTCTTTCATTCCCTCCTGTCCGGGCCTGTTTGCAAGAACCCGGCCATCTGCATCGCCTTCATTTTCAAAGTCAAGGGGCTCTGGTTCTAACAGGAGCAAAAGACAAACAGTTTTTCTAGTGGAATACATAAGGATGTGACAAGGTTACCAGCTGAGTTACCCCATAATTTCCCCATTACCATATTCAGTTGTTTAGTTAAACATATGTTCTACCACTGTCTTCCTGTTCTGTCCCCAATCATCAAAACACATTCACATCAGAACCTGACTGACTTCTGGAGGGGTAGGTGTCTTGTTTTCCAAAGCAGGGGGCAGTTGCTCATTGATAACGCACATCCTTTCCATGAATACGGTCCTAAGGTCAGTTCCTGCCATAGTAATTTAAAGGAGCTTGAGTGGCAAGGATGGGCCCTGAGATGCTTAGGAGAAAGGTGGGCATATGCATTTTTTTAAAAAATAAATGCTTTGGGTAGGCTTTTAATGTTCAGGTTTAAGCATGCCTAGAGTAACTTCAATTTTTAGACACTATTGCTGATCCAAAAGTCCCTATTCATCAGCACAAAGGACTTTAGAGGGAGATTGATGTCTGAACTGGGTGAATCAGAAGTTTGATGCCATCTCCCAAGGACTTAGCAAGGAGCGGGGATTCCATAGCCATTGCTGATAATCAAAGCTAGCTAGATGATTTTCTTGCCCGTTACAGCTGTGAATGGTTTTCATGACACCTGAAATTTACAAAATTACATCTGGCAGTTGTTTACACCTTTCTCCCCTTCATAAAGTTGTATTGAGGAGGAGGCACCAAATGCATTTGACGAAGTGCACTGTAGCCCCTGAAAGCCGATGCTGGAATACAAACCTGTCTTTAAAGTGTCCCGAGACTCATTTTTGTATTTTTATGTGATGCTTTTGGTTCAAAACGGACTCCTGTCCCAAGCTTTTGGGAAAGAGAGTGCTGGAAAAAGCAGAGACTCTTTTGGATGGTTCTGCATATTATCTGGTATGAGAACAGGTGGAGGGGGAAATGGTGGTATTCTGTGGCAACCCTTTCCTTCACTAGCAGAGGTGCTAAGAGAGGGCAGGCGCTGCTGTGTAGGACAATGATCGGGAAGAGGGAATGAAATGTCTTTGGAGGAGAACGCTGGCAATTATTGGGGGAACTGAGACGGGTGGAGCATGAGAATGGCCTACAAGTCCTGCACCTGGAGTACCTGGGCATTCTCTGTTGTGGATCCCACTTGATGGAACGGCCTGCCTGAAGTCAGGAAGGTGCCCACACGCCTATCATTCTACATAATGGCATTTTTTAGGAGTACATTCTATAAAAAGAGAACAGGATTGTACCATATTGATGTGAAATGAAGATGATTCTGAATGTGAGGCCCTAAATGTCTGTCTGTCAGGGCCAAGCTACAAGTGACGAATGACACTTGAACGGCAAGTGTATTTCTCCCTGTTCACTTGCGCTCCACTCAATCCACTTGCCGTTCAAGTGTCATTCGTCACGTGTAGCTTGGCCCTCAGTCTGTCTCACTCACACACAAAAAATGTATTACTGGAATGTAACTTGTATGCAAACATACAACAATCCCCTCTCGTTTTGATGGCATACCTGGAGGAAAAAATCTAGTCTTGCATTTGAATAAACACTGTCGTTTATTGCAGTGTTCGTATGTATTACTTTGTTTTTAAAGCATTGTCTTCTAATTCTTGTAATCTGGTTTTTGCGTAGTTTATGGTATGCTTTATACAGTTTTTATTGCATTTCCCCCCAAAAAAGTTTGTCATCCACTTTGAGTCTCAGCAAGGAGGAGAGACTATGAATTAAGTAATTAACTAAATCCTCTTAACAGCAACCAGTCAGGTGCCTCTGAGACGCTTACTAGCAGGCCGATGAAGTCGATTGCCATTCTCTGTCCTAAGCATTGGACAGAGATGTGAAATAGGAGCTTGGTGGTATCTTAGAGACTAACAAAACTTATTTTAGTGTAAACATTCACGGCTCAGTGTTCACTTCATCAGATGCACTGGAGCGTGCATCTATTAGGTTGACACAATAAACACAAGGCCTGAAAAATTTCCCCAAAGACTCCCCCCGCCCAGCTTTTCTAACTGAAAATATGATAATATAGGAAGCATTTGGGTAAAAAAACTCCTAGGAAACGGCTTCTCTTTTGGAATGAGAAAAATGCTATTCAAGACTAGGTTTTTACTCACTCAAAATGTGTAGTGTGAAGATTTTTTAATGTAAGACAATCAATAGCATTAGATAATTGTTGCATATAATATAGATGTATGCCATGCATTTTCAAGGACAGGATAGTAAATGGAACTAATTTGGTCATAATTAATATTGTGTGAGATAATACACTATTGAAGTATTCAGTGTTTTCAATGTTATAAAGTTTAGTGATATCTAAATACGCTGCTAGTCCTATTACAATTGTATGAGAACGTTTTTGTCCAAATAAGAATATCTTTTGTGTACTACAAAATGTGAGCTTTCCATTTTTAACTTTTATTGTTGCCAACTTCTCAAGTGGCAAAAAACAAGATGAATATGCTAAAATAACATTAGCTGTAGCAGTTTGCATCTCTCATATTGAGTATATTTTCAATTTTGCTTGTAGAAACTAAAGCCTTTATACTCAACATTTCAGAAATAGTAAAATTCTGTGTGACAGCTGAGTCATGAATGAAGCCTTTTATCTGAAGGCAATAAAATAAGTCTAGGTTTGATAAGGAACTATTGAATATATATCAATTTCCTCCCAAATTTCCATTTTTTTCCCTGGAAAAAAATTTGCCTCACAGTTTAAAAGCCTTAGAAAATGTTACATTTCTAGTACCACCACTGTACATGGAGTAGCTAATAACAGTTGACAGAGCTATGTAGCATAAATTGGCCCAATCCAATCCAGCTGAGATGAGGGAGAACCTCTGTTTCTAGCTTTGGGGAAATGCAGCCCTTTGAAGCAAACAGTTGCTTCTCTTTCTCTTTTTTAGTGGAGCAAAGCCCTTTGCTGCACGAAAGCTGACAAAGAACTACAGATGGCTTCTTTGTAGGGGAAAAGATCTGGCTGCCCATATTGGTTCTGACATGCCGAAATCCAGTTTTACCACTGGTCCAAGTAGTTGTTTTGCATCTGCATTTGGCATAACATTTCACTGTTTAGGAAATAGCCCTATGATGGTATGTGTGTTGCTGCCCTAGAGGAGAGATTTGTTAATAACAACGACATAACATTTGATTTATATACCGCCTTTCAGGGCAACTTAATGCCCACTCAGAGTGCGATCCTCATGATCAGTGGAGCTTTTCGTGCTCCGCAAGAACGAGCTGGGCCACCTCTCCTGGACCCTTCAGGCTCACAGATACAGAAACAATCGTCTTCTGACGTTATGCTGACTGCAGCCCTGAACTCCTGAGCTCAAGCGATCCGCCGGCCTCAATCATACATTTCTTTTATACAAAGGGGGGGGGGTCGACTGATAGATTCAGCACTGAAATTATTTAAGAGCAAGGTAGTCCCTCACCTCCTATATGGAGCTGAAGTGTGGTGTTGGAAGGAAGACATTTTAACCAGCCTTGAGGTAATCCAAAACCAGTTCTTGAGACAGATTTTGGTTCTACCCACAGGCGCTCCTGCCGCCCTGATGAGGGCCGAAACAGAACTCCCCTCCCTTAGGGCGCGGGTACACCTTGCAGTTTTAAAATACTGGAAAAGGATCAAATTTTCCAGTTCTGAGTCCTTAAGTTGCCAATCAGTAAATTACTTACTATCCAAAGACCCCACACAGCCTGGCTTTCTATCCACCATTTGCCAAAGGTATACCATCCCGGATGACCTGTTAGGGGTCTCAGCCAACAACCTTCCACTTAAGGAGTGGATCTATAAGTCAGATGCAGTGATGGATCGGCTATCAATATCAGAATCTAAGGCAGCTCCTTGGTATAAATCAATCAAATTTGACCATTCAAGATCTCCCTACCTAGCCAGTATTTCTCATTACAACCTCAGAGTGTCTTTCACTGCTCTGCGCTTCCAGATGATGCAGACAGCTCTTTTGGCAAGGCGTTATTCTCACACCCCTATGGAGCATCGCACCTGCATTTGTGGACTACCTACAGTGGAGAACCTTTCCCACTACCTACTTTAATGTCCATTATATAGTGTACCCAGAGCTAAATTTTTGGCCAGAATCCTACCAGTGACAAACACATACTCTGAAATCGAGAAGATTGTGTTTTTGTTATCTGACACTGATAATCATGTGTCCTATAGAGTCTCTCAGTTTGCACTCACAGCCAAAAAGATAAGATCTAAGGTGGTACTTAATGAGGCTGCTTCGTGATCCCTGGGATAGTTTGGCATACTGTATTGTTTTAATTAATTTTAGTAACTTTTATAAACTGTGATAAGGGACTTAATTGTTTATTAGTCAATGTTTGGTGAATTATGACGGCCTATGGCTATAGACAATAAACTCTTTTGATCTTTGAAACTCAGAGTGGGTTACAAAGTATGTTATTATTATCCCCACAACAATCACCCTGTGAGGTGGGTGGGACTGAGAGAGCTCTGGGGAGAGCTGTGACTGACCCAAGGTCACCCAGCTGGCTTCAAGTGGTGGAGTGGGGGATCAAACCCGGTTCTCCAGATTAGAGTCCTGCTGCTCTTAACCACGACACCAGACTTGCTGAAGCAGGACAATGAGACTGCCTTACCTGTTAGTAAGGTTGGGTGGATCCAGTACATAGTCACGTTTTTGCAGAAGTCAAAAATCTTGGAGTTCTGCAGGAAGTCTTTGTTTTCGATAGGCTTCTCCTCTGGTACCCAGACTACCGATTGCTCAAAAGAGGTGGTTACTTCCTCGCCCTGTGAAGAAAAAGTCTCTACTTTTGCTAGTTAACCTACTGCAGCACTTTGACAGAGTGGGATTGCCCAAACTTTTAGACTGAGTGGAGGAAAACCACTATTAGTGGAATAGATCAGTAGGATCAAACATTCTGTGTGTACGCTGTTGATCAAGGGGGGCGCCATACAGCACAATTCAGAGCCAAGCTACAAGTGATGCCTGACACAGGTTGGACGCTTGTCAGCTTCCCTCACGTTTCGATGGGAAATGTAGGCATCCTGGTCTTGTAGCTTGGCTCTCCATTTAATTGAAGTTTACAGAATGGCAGTCTATGGGAGGGATAACATGCAGTTGGGAGGAGAGTGCAGGCATCAGGCTCTTTCCCGGAGCCCCCCTTCCCCTCCACTGTGTGAGGGGGTAGTTATGTAAACTTCAATTAAATGGAGAGCCAAGCTGAAAGACCAGGATGCCTACATTTCCCATCAGAACTTGAGGGAAGCTGACAAGTGTCCAACCTGTGTCAGGCGTCACTTGTAGTTTGGCTCTGAATTGTGCTGCATGGCACCCCCCCGTTAATCAACAGTGTACACACAGAGTGTTGGATCCCACTGATCTATTCCACGAATAGTGGTTTTCCTCCAGCACAACAAGCCCTCCCCAATGCAAAACATTCTTTCATTGGCAGAATCCAGTGAATTTGCAGAACACATTCATGGGATCCAACATATATATATATATATATATATATATATATATATATATATATATATATATATATATATATATATATATATATATATATATATATATTCTCAATCAGACCAAAGAGCAAAGCACCTTCCATCAGTGACATATCCCCCAATTAACGTTAGCTCAAGGAGGGGATCGTGGCTTCTGCACAACGGTGATGCTTCTGAGATTCTCCTGTGCTTTTCCACTCTAGAATGGGCCATGCCAGGGAATCCTGGCACAGCTTTCCTCCTTCTCTTGCAATGATGTCATTTCCCATATATGGGCGGGGGTGGGAGTGGCTCCGTCTGCCTGCAAACTCCCCACAACGGTATGTAAACACGTGAAGCTAACTGCCTTAGACCAAGTCAGACCACGGGTCCCTTGAACCCAGGATCATCTGCTGTGGTGGTGGCTCTCCAGAAACTCAGGCCAAGGTCTTTCCCAGCCCTACATAAGCCAAGGATTATACCTGGAACCGTCCGCCTGCAAAGCGTGCATTCTGCCACTAAGATATGGGCTTTGGGGTATATCTCCAGTTTAACAGCTAGATTTTTCAAGCCCAGCTTCTCAGGGCATCTAGCTTTGGGATCTCTGAATATACAAAATATACACGGGGGAAAAATCCTCTGGCTTTGTGTGTGTGTAGGAGCTGTGCACAGAGGCTGAATTCCACCTCCCCTTTCTTAGCTTGGGCCAGTTTCAGCCTTAAAACTGATTCCATCTGGACGGCTTTAGCTGGGCCTCAGTTCAGCATGCTGGGTGCATCTGCTGGGCCTGTGAGCAATTTAAACGTTAATGGGATTACTTTCTGTCCGTACTTTCCATGCCGTTGTGAATCCTTGGCAGTCCTGGGGTCTTACTGAATTCCATGAGATACTTAGTCCCGCATACCTCAGGCTCCTCTGTTTCCACATTGGAAGTTTTGGGTATCCCTTTGATTTGACTTCGGATGAAGCATTTTGGATCCCCCACAAAGAAGATGCCAGTTATTCCCTAATAAAACAGAAACAGCCAGGTGAAATAGGAATGTTGGGGGTGTGTGGATTCCATTTATTTATTTAAATATTTTTACCCCATACCCATCAGTGGTAGGGGGTTGTCTTTACAGTGCAGTTGTCAAGGTTGTAACAAGAATCTCTGTGAAGCTGTTTGAGCACTGAAAGTGTGATCTAGAGTATTTGCTAGTTGGTTCCTGATGTATGGGTCCATTTTATCTCCAATATTCTTTTATCTGTATGTTACATCTGGCTTGTAAGCTGGCCTGTTATTTTTAGACTCTGCTGATTTAGCCATACCAATGTGACCCATATTACTATAACCTCCCGATTAGACTACTGTAATGTGTCGTATGTGGGGCCATCCTTGAAGACTTCTCAGAAGTTTCAGCTGGTAGCAGCAAGACTCTTGTTTGGAGTCAGCACTTGTAATGTGTAACACCAGCACCGCATCAACCACATTGGTTGCCTGTCTGCTTCTGGACTCCATAACAATTACTGATTATCACCTTTAAAGCCCTTCATAGCCTGGGAGCCCTCATACCTCTCTCAAACCACATCTCCCACTGCACTTCCATTTGCCAGTAGAGACTCTGCCTCTAGTGGTACCCTCAGGGCTTTTTTCTGGGAAAAGAGGTGGTGGAACTCAGTGGGTTGCCCTCAGAGAAAATGGTCACATGGTGCGGAAGGCAATCTAAACTCCCCTGTCTGGAGATCAGGGGGCGGGGCCACCAGCCATGTGACCATTTTCAAGAGGTTCCGGAACTCCGTTCCCCTGCGTTCCCCCTGAAAAAAAGCCCTGGGTACCCTCAACTCGGACAGTCCATTCAGCAACAGTCTAGTCGCAGGAATTCTCTGTGGTGGGTTCATTCTTTTGGAACAGCCTTCCAGAGTGGGTACAGCGAGCACTTCGCTTGCCACATTCAGGAAGGCATGCAAGACTTTTCTGTTCCAGATGGCATTTGTTGGAGGGTAAACCTTCCTTGGCTGTGTTTGCTCTACCTACTGGCTTTTAACTCTCTGTTGGATACTTATAATTAGGGCTGCCAACTCTAGCCTGGGAAATTCTTGGAGACTTGTGGGCAATGGCTGGGGAGGGTGGATTTTGGGGGAGGGAGGGAGCTCAGCAGAGCTGTGATGCCACAGACTCCACCCTGTGAAGCTGCCATTTCCTCCTGAGGAACTGGTCCCTGTTCAGTTGAATTCCAGGAGAACTCCATGTCCCACCTGGGGGATGGCAGCCCTACTGATGATGTCTGCATCCTACAGCTTTTTACTGTTTTGTTGGCAGCTTTCAGTTTTCGGGATTAAGGCTGAATGTAAATGTTTTAAACAAAATAAAATACATAAATAAATACTAAGTTTTACTGTGGAGTCCCCGATTTTTTTTTGGATCCTGTTGATCAGGAGAAAAATGGGATATAAATATTTTAAATATATTTAACTAAATTAAACACATTAGGGCAGGAGACTTTCAGCAAAGTTTAAGGGCCAGCTTTTGTATGTATTCCATGATTCATTTGGCCACCCTGCCCCCAACAGTGCATATCAGGAACATGAATGGTTTATACTTCATGAAATAGCAATGCTGGGATAACATACAGGTGTGTTGCCTTGTAAAAGAAGAGAGAGTGGCACCTTTGGCATGCATACCTAGTGCATACCTAGTGCAAGCTGAAAGCCAGTTTGGTGTAGTGGTTAAGAGTGCGGGACTCTAATCTGGAGAGCCGGGTTTGATTCCCCACTCCTCCACTTGAAGCCAGCTGGGTGACCTTGGGCTAGTCACAGCTCTCTCAGAGCTCGCTCAGCCCAACCCACCTCACAGGGTGTTTTGTTGTGAGGATAATAATAACACACTTTGTAAACTGCTCTGAGTAGGCATTAAGTTGTCCTGAAGGGCGGTATATAAATTGAATGTTGTTGTTGTTGTTGTTGTTGTTGTTGTTATTGTTATTATTATTATTATTGTTATTATTATTATTATTATTATTATTATTATTATTATTATTATTATAAGCCTGTGCAATTGCCATTCACTGTGCAAAATCAGTAAATTCCCAAGAATATGTGGTTGGACATTGGTACAGTGACCTCTCCCTGCCCTCCCTAAATGGTGTCCCTGGAAGAAAAGGGCCTTACTTGATCCTGACTTATACCAAGGGGGTGGGGGGCAGGGAAACACACACATACGTTTTTGAAGTCATGAATTTCCAGAACTTCTTCGTTGCCCTTTCCACTTTGAAAGATCTCTGTTTCGCTCACTGGGTCAATCTTCATTAATATCTTTTGCATCTCCCCTTGGCTGAAAAAGGTATGCTCCATGTCATAAATCTGGAAAGACAGACAGCGTGTTTTGGGAGGGGGGCATACAGAGTTGGTGACTGTATTTGCAAGAAGCTTTACGTTTCTGGCTTTCTTTTGAAACAAAAAGAGCACAACCGCCCCCAGCTCCTGCTAGCTGCCTGGATGATCTGGTTCTTCAAAGAGCTCCTCTGTTGCAAACCCCATCGGCCTGGATGTGGATCAATTCGTTGGCCTTTCTAACATGTGCACACTATGGAAAGTTTAAGATGAAAGCTAGGAAAAGGTGGCACGCTGCCTCTTCAGGCAGTCTCCAAGTATGGGCTGTGCTTTAGATCAGCCGTAGTGGCATTGGAAGACACCTTGTAAAAAAGTCTTGACATTCCAGTCTTTATGCTAAGAATGTTTTTTTTTTCTCTTTATGATTTTGGCAGAATGTTTTATTTTGAAGATTTAAAAAAAATCAAAAGACACTGGTCTGCAATCCTAGTGAAATCTGAGCTATGTCTGAAGTGTCTAGGGCTCAAACCGACAGGAGTGTTTTTCTCTTTAAAATCAAGTGTGTGGGACTGTGGCATGAGGGGAGGAAGGGGTGAAGCCTCCCCATCATTTTCCTGACCAGAAATTGCCCTGGGGAGCTGTATGCAAACATACTGGTACCCAGGGCTTTTTTTCTGGGAAAAGAGGTGGTGGAACTCAGTGGGTTGCCCTCGGAGAAAATGGTCACATGGCTGGTGGCCCCGCCCCCTGATCTCCAGACAGAGGGGAGTTGAGATTGCAATCTAGACTCCCCTCTGTCTGGAAATCAGGGGGTAGGGCCACCGCCCATGTGACCATTTTCAAGAGGTTGCGGAACTCCGTTCCACCACGTTCCAGCTGAAAAAAAGCCCTGCTGGTACCCGTATCTATATCTGTACGTCTCAACAGGGCAAATAGTGGTTAATTGGAGCTGTTTCTGGTTGGAAAAATGGCATGGGGGAAGGCTTAGCCCTTTTGCCTTGTGCCATGATCCTCATCTGAACTGGATCCATGGGGTGGGGGTGGGGGTGGGGGAAGGGGAGAACTTGCTGGGGGAAGTCCTAGAGTCTCTCTGCACAAGATACCTGACATGGGGATGCTCAGGTGAAAGATCTTACCCTGGCTCTCCCATTGTGGAAACACATGCACTGCTAGGGAGACAGAGTACACTTGAATATAAGACCACACAGAAAGTAAGCCACTTGAGCGTCCTCGTGTAAGATGTCTTGTTTTGAGAGACTCCCAGTGTTTCGTCTTCAAAAAGAGTTTTTCCTTAGTGGCGAGCAAGAATCTCCTTTTTGTTTTGATATGCTAAGGCAAAAGAGACACTTCATCTCTCATATTCTTTCATCTTTTGCTTATTTCGAGTAGTGAAAAGGTCAGGTCATCATTTTCAGGAAAGAGACCCGTGGTGTTCTTGTGAACCATTAATAAAAGTACAGGTTGAGCAGGAATTACAGTAGAAGCACGGAGAGGCAGGCTAGACCAAACACACAGCAACATTACACCTGTCTGTCCACATCCAAAATCACCAAAGATGTTGATTTCTGGCTCTCTTGGTACCAGGAGAAGTGATTCCAGCCCCTACTCAGGTAGATAGATTTGATTTGTCTGTCCATTGTGATTTCATGCCTTTTCCAAGGAGCTGAGGGGCAGTGTATATGGTTCTCTCGAACCCATTTTATGCTCATAACATAGGCTAGGCAGAGAGGTAAGCTAGGCCAGAGACACAGAGTGTCAATGTGTAAATGGGTCACTGAATTAGTCAAATTCATACCTGAATCAAGATTTGAACTTTGGTCTCCATCCTAGTCGAACACTTTCACCACTGCACAGCTTTGTGATGGAGATCCCAGTCTGCATTCTCCATTTGGAAGCATTATTAAGTTTGGGGATGTTTCTGCAAATCTGGGGGTTCCTTTAAATTGGCAGAAAAACCACCCCGATCTGTACATGGCCTCATTGCATGCATTTTTTTATCCACACTCTGGGGACATTGTTCCGAATTAGACATTTTGATTCCAGATACCTTGCACGATGAACTGCTTATTGCCCTCCTCCACAATCACAGCAGATTTGTACATACACCAGCAGTTCTCCTGTTACACTGTTCGTCCATCCGACTGCTCTTACATAGGGCGAACTGAGTTTCACAGACTAAGCCTGAATCTACACCCCCGGCTTTTGGTCAAAGGCCTGTGCTCTATCTCCTGGTTCACCGGCAAGCCAACCTGTGATGGAGGTGGAGTGCGTCACTTCAGAGGGCCTCTTCTTGGTGTTTGCTTATGGACTCAAGGCTGAAAGTTGTTTTCTTTTTGCAATTTTTTGCTTTGCTTCTTTATTTGGGTTTCCTGAAGTTGGCGTAATGTTGGAAATCAAGCCCTGGTGCCGTTTGTTTTTCCTGGAAGGTGTTATGAATGGCTGAACAAACAGTTGTTTCCTGATGTCATGAGGACAAAGTCTGGGAGGAGAGAGCTGCATAGGGACTCTTGAAAGCATTGTTGGGGATTGAGCCTCCTTCCTACTTCTCCATTTTTGAAATTCTGCAGAATTTGAGATTGTCAGTTGTAATGCATGTCTGTAGGTAGGGCTGTCCACATACACAGACATGGATTGAATCATATTATTAATCTCTCAGTATTCCCTTGGCACCCTGACCTGGATAGCCCAGGTGAGCCTGATCTTGTCAGATCTTAGAAGCTAAGCAGAGTTGACCTTGGTTAGTAAGTGGATGGGAGACCTCCAATGAAAACCAGGGTTGCAGAGGCAGGCAATGGCAAACCACCTCTGATAGTCCCTTACCATGAAAACCCCGCCAGGGGTCGCCATAAGTCAGCTATGACTTGAAGGCAACACACACACATACATATCTGACTGGCAGCAGCTTTCCAGAGGTCTTTCCCAACTTTGCTCCTGAAGACCCTTTTTAGATTGACACGAGAAGAGTCCGGTGGGATTAGATCAATGGTCTATCTAGTCCAGCATTCTGTTTCCAACAACGAACAGCTGGAGAACTCTGGAAGACCCACAAACAGAGGCACAAAACCTGTTGTTGCCCCCAGCAGCTGACCTTCAAGGTATGCTGCATCTGAACATGGTAGCTTCCTCTATCTGTTGCATCTAGTGGCCCTTGGATCTAGTAGCCCTTCCTACATCTTGAGTTAATCATCTGGCGTGTGAAGAACATCCCTTTTTCCTGAATCCACCACCCACTGTCAAGGGCTAGTTCTGGTAATGAAACTTTCATGCCCCTCTTCCTGTAGGAGCTGCCCTGAATGTCCTACTGCTTTGTGCAGGGAGAACACAAGCAGCAGCATCTTCACTGCTGTCTTGGGAGGTTTACAAGCCCCTTGATCTTGGTTTTGGGAAAAATGCAATTCCAAATGCCATGAAAGAGAAGGATCCCAACAGATATTGTAGAGGGGCATTTGCTGTGATGGTCTGGAATGCCAAGGTCCTTAAAGGCCAGTGAAAGGCAGGGACTTTGTTTTTGTGGTAGAGTATCTGCTTGGTCTGCGGAAGATCCGAGGTTCAATCTCCAATTCAAAGGATCCCATAACAGGGGAGGTGAAAGATGTGATGCCTTGTGTGTGGGGGGGGCGCACTGCCAGTCAGGACAGTACTTGATAGACCAAGATAGACCAATGGTTTCCACCAGTTCATCCATCCTTGGCATCGGGTCTACATCGGGGACTGGAATTTTCTTTAACCTTCAATAGTCAACACAAAATCTCACTGTCTGATCCAGTTTTGGGACCACGATAACCGATAAGGCCCAAGGACTTTCAAAATGAACAATAAGGCCAAGGTTCAACATTTCTTTAATCTCAGTTTATATATTGATGGCATTTGGGCCAGTTACTTTATAAGGTGGGAGAGCAATAGGCCTGGCAGCTCCAGTATTGATCTTGTGTTGAGCTAACTAGTCTCCCTGGGAAACTGGAAAAGATGATCTGATATTCCATTAAGACAGCCTTAACATGTCATCGCTGGCCTTTAGTCAGGGTAGGTGCCAAATTTACCTCACTAATTGTGCTACTTTGGGTTACCTTCCCTCAACCCATCAATGCAATTTCCTCTTTCTGCCCTCCTCTGGCCATAAGGACCAGGTTACCTCTATCATGGTAAGGCTTACGCATGTTCACTTGAAACATTTTATGCTGCCCCCCTTCAGAATTTACATTTACCAGAGAGTTTACATTTGAAACCTTATTTACACCTCTAAAAGGACCTTCCCAAGCTACTTCCAGCTTGTTCTTTCTCCGAGGCTTCAACGCGAGGCCTTGGTCTCCTCCTGGCTTGAAGACTCTTTGGCTTTGGCGTCACACCATCTGCTGGGCCCTTTGCACATTGTCTGCTGCAACTGCTCTCAGTTCTTGCAGGTTCTCTAGTAGCTCCTTAAGATAGGTGACTCCATCTCTACTTTTGATGTTCTCTCATCCTGTCCATTCTTCTTTAATGATGAACAATAGTTACAGGCAGGGGTCATTTAGTAGAAAAAGAGCTGGAGGAACTCATTGGCATAACTCATTAGCATATGCCATGCCCCTTGACATCACCAGAAGTGTGTCATTAGTATAACTGATTTGCATATGCCACACCCCCTGACATCACCTAGCCCGGCTGTTTTGGACCCAATCCTGGCCATTCAGGGCCAAAATTGGGCCCAAAATGGCAAAAGGGGGCTGAAATGTCCGAAAAGGGGCCCAAAATGGTCAGGATCAGGCCGCTGCTGAGTGGGAGAGTGATCCACCACCTGTCAGAGGTCCAATCCGGGATGTTTCGGCCCCAATCCAGGCTGAAACAGGCCCAAAATGGCCAAGAGTCAGGTGGGTGGGGCCACCTGACATGTGACCTCTTTGGGGAACTGCCAGAACTGCGTTCCTGCGCATTCCCCCTCGAAATGAGTCCTGATTACAGGTATGCACAACCCTGTTTTTCACAGCATAGATCTTCAGCATGTGGTTCAAGATGCCACTGAACCTTTCATTTAGTCCATTTGCTTGTGGGTGGTAAGTGGTGTTGGTAAGGTGTTGTAAGGTGTTTGAATCCACATGCCTGCAACAGCTCCTGCATCACTTGGGACACGAACGTGTTTTTCAAATCCGTGACCGTCTCCTGTGGAAAACCTAGTCTGGTGAACACCGTCAGTAAGGCTTTTGCTACGGTTTTCGCTTCAATGTCCCTTAAAGGTATTGCTTTTGGGAACTCTGTAGCACAGTTCTCTATGGTCAAAATATATTTATTCCCCTGCTGGGTTGCTCTGGCAATTGGCCCAACAACGTTCACTCCAATTTTAAAGAACGTTTCCGAAACAAGCGGTACAGGTTGTAAGAGTCCCTCGGTTTTGTCTTGTGCTTTGATAGACCAATTGTCTGATTAGTGCAGGGAAACTTCTTGCCTTCATATGAGTAAGCATAGATGAACAAATGAAGAAATAAATGAAGTAACTAATAAGCAACCAGTCATTCTTGGCGCAATGTGTTCCAATGTCCCTTCAGAAATTCAATGTATTCTTATGGCTGTTTGGAAAGGACCTATTTATTCCAGTTAGGCTTGCTACAGAATTTTGCAGGGCTATTGCTTTTAGCTCAGCTCAAAATCCTCATTTTGATTTTGTACAAGTCAAAGCCATAAATCTTTATTTTCTTGTGTTGCATTCAATTTAGGCATTAAATATAAACATTCCCCCATTCTTTTGGTGTATGAATAGCACATGGCGTAAAATAAAAGGAAACCAATTAATGGGGAATGACAGAAGCAGAAACAGGCAAACCAACTAGGCTCAATACGACCACACAGAAAGCGAAAAAGAAACGAGAAGGGACGAATTTATACGTCCCTAGCTCCAGCGGGCGTGCCATCGCGTTCTTTTTGCTTCAGATTCCAGAGACTGGTTTCAGTCACCATTGGAAACTGGTAACAGGGACTTGCGGCTAAGCTGTAATACCTACTCCCTGCGTGGCGCAAGGCGCAAGGATAAGATGTGCCTGGAATGAAAACGACTTCTCCAGATGTGGCTTTTGAATAGCGGCAACTGATTGCAAACAGATGTTGCTGTCAGGTCAAACAATGAAGGAAACTAAGACCGGGTACCCCGACCGCTCCTGGCTGGCAGAAGCTTCCCCGCTGCTTTGCAAACAGCATCAGAGTTGTGCTGCCTGTGAGATCTCACAAATCTTCTTTTGTTGCCTCTTTATTCTCACACGGTGAAAACAGGCTTGGCCATGCTGAAAAGGATGCTGCAGAATGGCTGTGGGAAGGTTATTGGTTCCTTCTGTATGACTGGGAATTCAGGGGCTGCATTCAGAGGCATCTAGAGAAACATCCCTAAAAATCACTCAACGGGAACTAATCCCCCTTGGTTTGGTGCATTTAATGGTTATTTGGAAATTTAGTGTATCCTTGCAGCCATTTGAAAGGTACCAGTGCATGTTGAGACACTGTGGGGTAGTGGTTAGAATTTCAGAGTAGGATCTGGAGAACTGGGTTTGCATCCTTTCATGGAGCTCCCTGGGTGAGCTGGACCAGTCACTCACAATCTAACCTACATCACAAGGTTGTCAGGAGAGGAAAACAAATCTGTAAGCTGTGTTGGATCCTCACTGGGGAGAAAAATGGGGCATAAATAGGTAAGGTAAAGGTAGTCCCATGTGCAAGCACCGGGTCATTATTGACCCATGGGGGGACGTCGCATCAAGACGTTTTCTTGGCAGACTTTTATTACGGGGTGGTTTGCCATTGCCTTCCCCAGTCATCTACACTTTACCCCCAGGAAACTGGGTACTCCTTTTACTGACCTCGGAAGGATGGAAGGCTGAGTCAACCTTGAGCTGGCTACCTGAACCCGGCTTCCGCCAGGATCGAACTCAGGTCGTAAGCAAAGCTTGGGCTGCAGTACTGCAGTTTAGCACTCTGCTCCATGGGGCATAAACTAAAAAAGCTAAATTCCAGTGATCATTTGGCATCATCCTTTTTGGTGTGCCTTGAGTGTACTTTTGTGCTACCTGTCCCCATTAAATTTTATGGCCATAATTCAACAGCTGGTATTCTCTATATTGTTTCCGCTGGTTGTGGGGAAGGGTAACGAACTCCATCGGACAATGAAACCACAGCCCCTGACCATGAGAAATCCTTTGGCTTTGGTTACTTCCCCAGGTCATACTTGCATTAAAGCCTATTCTTTCATCCAGAAGGCCTAGAAAGTGCCTCTAAAAATTAAAACAAAAACTGAGAATCCTGCAATGCTGCAGTTCTGCAACCAATTTCGCAGAATCAAATGCGCACACAGTTTTGGGAAAGAATTGTCCCTGGGGTTTAAGAGGGGCACTGCAGTTCACGCTTTTATAGAATCAGGAAATTCAGGAATTGTGGTGTAAATTACCCACCACCACTGGTGGTGGCTGGGCTGTTGGGTAAGGAGTCCTCCTTTTGCAAGCTTTGAGCAATACTTTCGATTGTCCACAGCAGTGTGATGGTATAAAGCAAGCCCTGCTCTCACCCCTGCCCCATGTCTGGAAGACCTATAGGGTGAGTGTCAATGATGGGACTGCAGTTCCTGAGGAATAATGGAGAGGCAGAGTTGTGTAATGGTTAGAGATCCAACTAGAACTGAGGAGACCTGTGTTTCATTCTCCACTCAGCTACAAAGCTGGCAGGACAGCCACTGAGCCATTCATACTCTATCAGCTTTAGCCCTCTTCTCAGTGTTGTTAAGATAAAATGGAGGAACCAAGAATGATTTCATTCATTCATTCATTCATTCACTCATACTCTGCCTTTCTCCTGAATGGGGACCCAAAGCAGCTTACATCATTTCTCTTCTCCTCTCTTTTATCCTCACAACAGCCTTGTGAGGTGGGTTAGATTGAGAATGTGTGACTAGCCCAAGGTCACCTGGCAAGCTTCCATAGCAGAGCAGGGATTCATACCCCAGTCTCCCAGATACTAGTCTTACACTCTAACCGCCACATCACACTGCTGGTCTGAGCTCCTTGGAGGGAGCGTGCACTAAAAATCTAACAATTTCAAGTGGTCTTTGGTGATTTTGCAGGGACCTCTGGGATTATCAGGTTTCAGATGGAGGAATCAGAGAGTGACTTTTTTGCATCCCTTGAAGCTTGCTGGTATGGGCAGCTCTAAAAGGCGCATGAAAGAGTTGGATGGCCACTTACCCAGAAGCCCCGGGCCATGTCACAGGGCTTCTGATATGACCTCCCATTTCCTGGCTGCAGAGTTGCCTGAAGGTGTGCAGTATCAACTCTCCCTGGCTCTCTCTAGCCTTGCCAGCACAAACCCCACAAAGGGAGGTTGATAAGATGCATAAGAGATCAGACTGAGTAGAGGAAGCTGAGGCTGTGTGTGTGTGTGTGTGAGGTACTGGAAAGTATCTTGCCCAAGGCCCACCGAAACCTGACACCAGCTCTGAACAGGGGATGAGAAGTGAAGATCTGGCCCCTTATGTGCAGAAGGGTACGATTTGCACCGCTGCCCCAGGCATGCAAACTGAAGAAAAGTAATGCCATCAAGCCATTAGACCACATATCAAGTGGTGTATATACCACCATCCGGCTTGGCTTCTGCAGATCCATTCCACAAATGGTGGTGCCTTGTATCAAGGCATCTTTGGGCGGGAGGAAGGTGCTACTGTTAACAGAATGGAACCGTAGGATTCAAACCAATGTTTTGGTGTGTAGCAGGGCTGGTTCCCGGGTTTGGGAGGCCCTGGGCAGACAACGTTGCCCCCTCACTGTGCCCCTAGACTGTACCTCATTCCCACCCAGCCCCTCATCACCCACCTACGACTCCTTCCCCCCTGCTTGCTAGCTCATACTTCAAACTGCATGCACTGTGCACATGCCCTTTCCTTGGCAGCTCTGGACAATACATGTGGCTGGGAGCACGAGTGGAAGGTGGGCTAGCGAGCAGGGAAAGGGCAGCAGCTGTCCCACCTCTGGGTACGTTGACACGGGTCCGGATGGATAGGTGGTGTTAAAATTGGTGTGGAGTGGCTCTGGAAGCAGCTTGATAAAAGAAAAGAAAAGCAGCAGAACAGATTCCCCCTTTAAGAGCAAGCCTGCCTCACGGCCCCTTCATGCCACAGATGCATTAAAGTTCGAAATGCAATCCCTGGTGATCAATCACCCTCAAGATTTGGCTCCTTCTCCTGCAATGTGGTGGCATAATGGGTTTCCCACCCGTTTCTGGCAAGATAATTGAAACAAAATGGGAAGGTACTTTCTTGCAATTAATTGCGCGGCTGATGCCGTGAAGGATTTGTGGCAAAAACCCCAACGTAAAAAAAAAGTTTCTAAAACTTTCCGTAAAAATCACCTCGAGTATTCAGTGCCTATTTTGTTTTTTTAAAGAAGGTGAAAAATCACTAGAAGTACTAAACAGAACTTTCTTTGGGGATAAAGAATGATCACTTATTTCCAAGTTGGAGAATATAACTTACTTTGTTAGGCGGTGGATTCCAAAAATAGTGGACGCCGAGAAATGTCAGGATGAGCGAGAGCACCAGGGTGCAAAGCAGCACCCCGCAGATCTTGTATCTTTTGACAAGTTCCTTCTGGGCTTTAGATGTTTGTGCCTAATAGTAAAGAAAGGGCAAAAGGAGAAAAGGGTGCTTGGTCAAGGCAAGCAGCAGCAGACGATGAACATGTGCGTGGAAATATAGAATCCCTCATTTGCAAACACTTGGAATGCACACAAAAAATGCCCCATGAAGGAGAATAAAATCCACTTACATTTTGGATATCGAATAGTTCCTCAGAGCTTCCCCAGGACTGGTTTTTCATGTTGTCTCCCCTCGATGTAAAATTTCCTTCTGAGTGCAGAGAGAGGCGAGACCACTGAAGCTGAGGTGGAGTCACAGTATATTGGCTCCAAGTGTGTCAGAGAGGGGAAAACTCTGGCTCCCCGGCTCAGGCTGGAGGTGCAAATTTGTGCTTGCCCACACGGGTTGCAGATTCTTGGGGCAGGGCATGAGGGCAGGATATGCCAGCGTGGAGCAGCACAAAGGTAAGCGAGGAGGGGATTGCATATCGGAATGGAGGCATGGCGTCATGTGCCAGTTTTCGCTATGAAGTGGCAGTGCCCCTGGATGTGCATTTTATGTGCCTGCTGGACGTGGAAAAAAAGATGTTGCCCCTCCCTCTGAGCCAGGGACTTTTTGAGGAGGGATTGTGGGTGGCGAGGTGCTGAATCATTTATACCTTTCAACTTGAAAAACTTGAATGTGGCTTTCAAGTCAGGTTCAAGCAACATAACATAAAATCCATACCAATGAAAAAGTACACAGAACGCACATAAAGCCCCTAAGAATGAACAGCTACAGAGGTGCTGGGAGCTTAACCCGTTGAATTATGACCAGGGCTTTTTTTCCGCTGGAACGCGGTGGAACGGAGTTCTGGCACCTCTTGAAAACGGTCACATGGCTGGTGGCCCCACCTCCTGATCTCCAGACAGAGGGGAGTTTAGCTTGCCCTCTGCACTGCTGAGTGATGCAGAGGGCAATCTAAACTCCCCCTTGTCTGGAGATCAGGGGGCAGGGCCACCAGCCATGTGACCATTTAAAAAACTCCCCCCTTGCTCCAGCTGACCCAAAGTGACATTGTGTGGTCCTGAGTTCCACCACTGAGTTCCACCACCTCTTTTCTCAGAAAAAAAGCCCTGATTATGACCAAAGGTTACAAAAGTGGGGTTATAAGGAAGGGATCAGGATCTACAGGCACAAGGAATTTATGAAGGTTAACCAGCTGAAGTGCTAGTTTATACACTAGAAGTGGCAGCTTCGTTAGCTTTTTATAGCTAGATAGAGCTATCACTTTCACACAGTACTTTTTAAAATCCAGCCTCTCCTTTAAGGTGCTCAGGGAAACACCTAAGGCTCTTTCCACCTTCATTTTATTCTCACAACAACCTTGTGAAGTAGATTATGTCAGGGCTAGCAGCAGCCGCCACTGGGCGGGGCGCTGGGCGGTCTGCTCCTGACGTCAAAGGGGGGGCCAGGGATTCTGCAGGACCCTGCTCTGTGGAAGGAGGGGCGGTATACATCACCCAGACTCCCTCTCAATCCACTCACTGGCCTGCTCAACCTGGGCCACTCACCCTCTTTGGCCTCTGCCATCTCCTCCTCCTTCATCCACTCTCCTCCTATCCTTTGCTACCGCACCGCACCGCACCGCACCACCTCAGAGCTCTTCCCAGCCACCTTATGTAGGGTTTCCTTTCCCCGCCCCACCCTCCTTCTAGGCTTGTTCCCTCTCCTGACTTGGTCCAGCTGTGCCTTCCCTCAGGTGTTTCCCTCCTACCACTAATCCCTTCTTGGCTTCCTTGCCTTGCTGGCAGGGTGGGGTTGAATGCGAGCCATCCCCAGCTGAGGTCTCCTTGGCCTTGCTCATGAGGAGCTGCCCCAGTAGGCCTTTGAACTGCTGAGCTTGCCTGGCCTTGCTTGCGAGGAGCTGCCCTGGCCAGCTTCTGGGCTGCTGAGCTCGCCTGGCCTTGCTCGGGAGGAATTGCCCTGGCCAGCTTCTGGGCTGCCTGCTCATTGATGCTGGGCAGGGCTACCCATCTCCTCCCCCAGAATGCCTGTGGCAGCTCCACCTGGAGGGGCTTGGCTCCCAGCAACTCCTGAGCCAGGCTGCTGTCCTCTAGCCGGGGTGTGGCTCTGGGCTGTAGTGGCTGCTCCTGCTCCTTGGCTGGTAAGGGCTCTGTTTGGGCTGCTGCTGGGTCCCTGTCCCCCCTGCCTTGGCACTTTTCCTCTAGCCTGCTTAGCCCCCTCTCTTCCCCCTGGAGGGTGGGACTGGCTGGTCTCTCCCTGCTCCCTCCAGCCCTCTGAAGCTCTGGCCTTTCGTCCCTTCCCCCTGGAGTGGGCAGGTTCTGGACCTGGTTGCTGGCTGGGGTGGTAGGGCCACTGCCTCCCGGTTGCCTCCCACTGCTCCCTCCTGCCAAGTCAGGGGGCTGGGACCCTGACCCTGGACAGATTAATCTGAGAGGGAGCAAGTGGCACAAGATCACGCAGTGTGCATCACGGCAAAGAGGGGATTAGAATCAGGGCCACCTAATCGTAGTGTGATTTTCTAACCGCCTCATCACATTAGCTGCCCGGTGCTTTATTCACTGGTGAAATGACATGAAAAATATAATGGCATGGAAACGAATATTTATTTGCAAATATATAGCCTCCAGCCTTTCAGCTTGTCCTTCTGTGTGACGGCTTAACAGCCCAACTGAAATTGCATAAAGCAGAGTTTTAACAATTATAATATAGATATCCTTTTAAAATGAGTGGCAGATTTTTTTTTTCTTACATTAGTTTACACTTTCTCCAGAAGGCTACAAGTAGCAAGTGGGGTATTAATGGTGTCTGTTACGTGCTTTCCATTTCTCCATGTGGCAAGAAGTTGCACGGCCTGCTCACTTACAAATATGTAGAGCACAGGCGGAGGTAAATGAGCATTCCTACAGGGCAACTTTAGATCCCCAGAGAAAGAGAGAGAGATTCTGCACCCTCTGGGGTAGGAGTCCCCAGTGTGGCTGCCTATGGACGCCATGGTTATGGTTGCCAGTCCCCAGGTAGTGGCTGGAGATCTCCTGGAATTACATCTGGTCTCCAGGCCACAGAGATCAGTTCACCTGGAGAAAATGGCCACTTTGGGGGTGGACTCTATGGAATTATGTCTTGCCAAGGTCCTTTCCCTTCCCAAACCCCACTTTATCCAGGTTTCTCCAGGTTTTACCCCTCCCAAATCTCCAGGAATTTTTCAACTTGGAGCTGGCAACCCTAGCCATGGTGCCCACCAACACCTTTTCTGGTACCTGCCAATGCTTTTAGAAAGTGGACAGGGCCAGGTGGGGCTTTCTCCCAGGAGGGCTACTGATTGGTTGCACAGATGAAAAGGTATCCTGTTTGAGCTTCTGTCTGAAATGTTGAATTACTATCAGAATTTTACATAACCTCGCTCCTTGACATTTTGTGGCTGGCTCTGCCTCCTGCTGTAACCATTTTGTAGTCGTACCCACCACCCAAAGGTGACCCCAGGCTCCAAAAGTCAGGGGCTCTAGGGGCTTTAGCTGATTCCCAGCTGCTTCTTTCTTTCTTCACTCCAGAGTCAGCTAAGGAGAAGGTCACTCCTCCAAGCCCTGACAGATAAGGCCCATTCAGCTGGTATCTGCCATTAAGAAAATTTTTTGTTATAGGCTTCCTTACACCCAAGGCTCATTTTGGGGGGGAACGTGCAGGAATGCAGTTTCAGCAGTTCCTCAAAGAGGTCACATGTCAGGTGGCCCTGCCCACCTGACTCTCGGCCATTTTGGGCCTGTTTCATCCTCAATTGGGGCCAAAATGGCCCGGATTGGGCCTCTGATGGTGGTGGATCACTCTCCTGTTCAGCAGCAGCCTGATCTTGACCATTTTCAGCCCCTTTTTGCCATTTTGGGTCCAATTTCAGCCCTGAATGGCCAGGATTGGGTCCAAAACAGCCAGGATAGGTGATGCCAGGGGGTGTGGCATATGCAAATCATTTATGTTAATAACACATTTCTGGTGATGTCAAGGGGCGTGGCATATGCTAATGAGTTATGCTAATGAGTTATGCTAATGAGTTCCTCCAGCTCTTTTTCTACGAAATGACCCCTGCCTACACCCAGCACTTTATGCCAAGCACATTCACAAAAATCATATGCCAAACTCACAGCACTATCCCTTCTTAGTTTGGGGAATGTTTTTAAATTGAGAAATTGACCCATCAAGCATTATTTGTTCTTTATATACCTTGAAGTCTTTTGAGGGAACTTGGTTTCAGTGTGCAAAGCAGGCAGACAATCGAGATCAGCAAGTTGTAAAGATGCTCAAATACACTTGCACTGAATGACCACTTGTGACCTTATCGTAATTCATTGGTTGATATTAGGCATTTACATTTCTTTCCAATTTCCTGTGGATAAAAGCGTTTATGATTCTTATTGGATTCATCTGTTTGGTGAAGGTGGACTCGTTTCTCTCCTTTCTTTTTCAATTCCTCTTATTGTTTTATTGTGATGGCTGATCTTTTATCTAAGTTTTTGTATTGATCTGTTGCCTCATGCAGGTTATGCTTTTTAAGATTCTCAATTTTTTTCAAAAATGGTGAAACAGTGTATTTGTGTAGGGGAAGGTCTCTTCCACGGGAGGTGTTAGTGCTTTGCACATCTAAGCCTGGAAGAGAATTTAATCAATTAGTCAGTGCTGAAACCAGTTAATCAAATAATGGTTTAAATGGTAAATTGCTTCTAAGACAGGTGATTGCTTAACCAATAATTCTTTCATTTGTAGACAGCCTACAAATGTTCATTTTTGCTATTTATTTCAGCTTGTTGAAATTATTATACCACATGACTGTTCAGCAACATCTGTTGGAATGAACATGTTTGCATGCTTTTCTGATCTGGCAAGACCCCAGAACCACCCAGCCCTTCTGCGCCCTCCTGTTCCATAGCTGCTAGCTTTTATCCTTTTGTAGACTTTAAGAGTGGGAGAGCTCTGACAAATGCGATACTGCTGCCATCTGGTGTTCTCCAATGAAATAGCAAGGAAGGACTAACCACCTTGTTGTTTGTGTGTGCCTGCAGTGCCAGCAAGCAGCAGCCAACTTATGGCGACCCCATAGGGTTTTCAAGGCTAGAAATAACCAGCGGTGGCTTGCTGGTGCCTGCCTCTGTGTAGCGACCTTGGAGCTGGACTGTCTTGGTTTTAGGACCAACCAAATTGTCACAAATGAGAGAGCAAGCTTTTGAGTTCCACGGAACTCTTCCTCAGGCTGGATGTTTAATACAAGTGCTGCAGTTAGCAGCCTGAAATGGGGAGCAAAAGGTGTGGCAGACTTAATAGGATTAGATGGCACTGGGTGCAAAATAGACTTCCAGATGGGTGTGTTCCCTCAGTGCCCAGAAGATATCTCCTCTTTTTGCAGCCGCCCTTGAGTGACATCATAGTGTTGCCGGGGTTTATGATGATCTTGCAGGAGCCAACCTGTCTGATGGCACCTGAATTTTAATGTGTTAATAAGGTTTTTATTCTATGTTAACCGTACATTTGTTGGAAGCTGCCCTGAGTCTGCTTGTGGGAAGGGCGTGGTATAAGTTGAATTAAATAAATGAATAAATAAATTAAAAAATGCCAACATATATTAAACAAGGATGGAAAAGCAAAATGAGTGTGTATGTGCGCGCACAGGGGAAGGGATTGGATACTTTTTGTCTCTCTGTCCTGGCAACCTTTGGTGCATCGTTTGCCTCTAGACCCACTTATGGTGCCCCCAATGACACTACTACCAGCAATGTTGTGAGTTGGTAGGGATAATGATAAATTGCGGGCATATTTTGAAAAGTTGTGATCCAGTTGTGTGGTCTAGAGATATGGTCTTCTTAGGCAAGAGGTCATGGCTGAGTGTTAAACACCTCCAGCTGAAAAGGATCAGGTCGTGAAAGACTTCCTCCTGAGAACTTGGAAAGCCACTGCTAATTAAGAGACGGCAGCATCCCATCTCCATTCTTTGGGTGAAGACAAATGTGACATTTCTAGAACAAAGGAGATAGTCCGGATCAGGGCTTTTTTTCAGGGGGAACGTGGTGGAACAGAGTTCCGGAACTTCTTGAAAATGGTCACATGGCTGGTGGCCCCACACCCTGATCTCCAGACAGAGGGGAGTTTAGATTGCCCTCTGTGCGGTGGCGCGGAGGGCAATCTAAACTCCCCTCTGTCTGGAGATCAGGGGGCAGGGCCACCAGCCATGTGACCATTTTCTCTGAGGGCAGCCCACTGAGTTCCACCACCTCTTTTCCCAGAAAAAAAGCCCTGGTCTGGAGACATCCATGCACTCCCAGTGCAAAGGTATCTTTTCTCCCTCACGCTCAAAGGAATCTCTGGAATAATTTCTTCTGCAGCTTTATTTATTTATTTTATCTATTTACGTCATTTATAGTCCGCTTTTCTCACTGAGACTGAAGGTGGATTACACAGTATGAGGTTAATACAGTCAGTATCAAGTACATTTCAATACAATACCATAAGGTAAACAGATACAAGTTTAAAAGACATAGCATTGGCAAGGATCCAAGACAGAGTAGAAAAAATACTGGAGCAAAACATAATCAATTCTAGGACTAACATTAGACAACATGGAGCGCTGGTTGTACATAGGAGTACATATTTAAAGCAGCAGATAATACATAAGGCAAAATAGTGATGAAGTCTATGACCCCCAACTCGTTAGTGAAGCATCTGAGACCCCCTCCCTACAATACAGCCCTCCCATTTGAGTAAAAAGCCTTATTGTATAGTTCGGTTTTGGCTGTGGATGGTGTCGGTTTGTTAGGGCCTATGACACCAAGTTCCTGGAACTTTTTTGCAACTGCTTTGCATTTTTTTAAAAAGGAGAAGAATGAAATGTATAAGCCACATACCCCCACCCCCTCGCCTACGGCAGATCACCTGCACGAAACAGAGTTCAGCTGGTTGGTATGTAAGCATCCAAGGCAAGTTCTGTAGATGGGCTCATGCTGCAGATAAAGAATCCTATGTGACAACTTCAGGCTTGCCTTCCCCCTTTGCCTGACCCTGCGTTAGGAAAAGATAAAATAGTTAAGCTATAGAAGTGGAATTAAAAACTTTGTGTTATCCAGGGCGCCTTCTTTCCGAGAAGCTTTGTACTCCTTTTTGAGTGGCTGATAGGAGCCAAATGAAAGTTCCCAGGAGGAGGGATTCTTTAATTTTGCCATAAATTCAAATGACTGCTCTCTGCCTATTTTCTTGTGCTTGTTTTTCGCCTCTGTGAAGAGCTGTGCAATAAAGAGAACCCATTTCCCCCCTCCTTACTGAGAGCTCTCGTTTGTCGTTTTTATAAATCAGCGTTTATAGGTCTAATTATTGTAAATGCAGAACACAATGAAGGTGACTGTGATTGCAGTATCTGATAATGAATTTTGCAGCAAACCTGCTGAGCTGAAGTTGGCGGCAGGAAGGACATTATGCCAGCGTTAACAGCAACAGGGAAAGAGATTGGTGGCTTTCATCTCTCCCAAGCAGGAAGAGTCTAGCGAGTTCTGCTGTTCGCGCAGGCTACCCATATTGGGACTGCTCTGAACCTTGTTATAGAGAGGACCGTTTCCCATATTCTAAGTGAGATCGTGTGGTGCGGTGGTTAGAGTGTTAGACTAGACACAGCCTGGTCTGAATACCAACTCAGCCAGAAAACTCACTGGATTGCCTCGGGGCAGTTTCTGTCTGCTACGCCTACCTCACAGGGTGGTTTTGAGCATAAATTAAGAGAGAACCATATGCACCACTTTGATCTCCTTGGAGGAAAGGTGGGATAAAAATATACTAAGTATATAGTCGAACCTACCTGACAGGGTTGTTGTGATGATACAATAAAGGAATAGAGAATCATTTATTTGTGCTCCTTGGAGGAACATAAGAAGAGCCCTGCTGGATCAGACCAAGTGGTTCATTTAGTCTAGGCTCCTGGCTCACACAGTGGCCAGCCATTTGCTATGGAGGGCCAACAACAGGGCACAGAGGCGGTGTCCTTCCCCTAAAGTTGTTTCCTAGCACTGGTATTCAAAGGTCTGGTGAGGATAAAAGGGGGTTAGCTGTATGACCGGGGCAATCCGGGGCCCAAGAAACACTGCCACCTCCCATTGGGCTCTCCGTCACACCTACTCCTGTCACTGGGGTCCAAGCAAGAGGTGGCCCTTGCCCCATGTGGGGTGGGCAGAGCCACTGTGCCACTGAAAGCTGGCTGCCCAAGCCTCGGATGCGGTGGGTGAAAGCAGCTGCTGGAGGGCGGTGGAGCTGTGGGCAGTTGCCCCCCCCCAGCATGGGATCCAGGGAAGCTGCTTCTGTTGCCCATTGGTTAAGATTGTCCTATGTATGATGATACCCTGACTTAGTTACCCTAGGCAAGCCTGATCTCATCAGATCTCAGAAGCTAAGCAGGGTCAGCCTTGGTTAGTAATTGGATGGGAGACTGCCAGTGAAGACCAGGGTTGCAGAGGCAGGCAAGGCAAACCCCCTCTGTTTGTCTCTTGCTATGAAAACCCCAGCGGGGGTCACTATAAGAGGGCACTCTTTGCCACCACTCATGTACAATGATATGTGTTTTTCATTTGTGTTGGATTGGGATTCCGATGAGCCTCTTTGGAAGCCAGTCATGGCTGGAAAAAAGAGGAAAAAAATAAATGAAAGGTAGCAAATTATGACAATTCTTTCTGTAATTATGGGAAGGAGTTCCTTAGGCGAGCCTATTTCCCCCCTTGTTCATAGTCTCATTCATCTGGATGGCACCTTGCGGTCATGCAAAATCCACACCACCCCTCAACCTCTTGGAGCAAACAGAGAAACTGAGTGTAATTGGGCCTTGGATTTTTCAAGATGATGCTTTTTGTGAGTGAAGAGCATGTGGGTGGCACATGTTAACACTTCCGATTAAGTAATCTTGGGAGGCGTTTCAGCGCTGAGATCATTAAAGCCTCTCCGAATGGCATCCAAAGCCGTTTTCTGCCCCATCAGCACTAGCAATAAAATGGTCTGCGGGGACCTATTGCTACCATCTAGCATCAACAACAGATCGGTATGGAGCTAAAGAGAAAGAAGTGTATGCTGGTATGCGACTGAGAGAAATGTGCGCTGTGGTTGTATGTTGCTGTTTCCTTTGGTGTGTGTTGACTTACATTGCAAACCCTTACGAAGAAAGGCTAAAATGTTTGGGGCATTTTAGAGTAGAGAAAAGGCAATTAAATGGCAACAGGATCTATAAAATTACGCATGGGGCAGAGAAAGTGGATAGAAAGAACTTTTTCTCCTCCTCTAGAATACTAGAATGCTGGAGAGAACTGTGGCTCTTGAAAGCTTATGCTCCAGTAAAGTTGGTTAGTCTTAAAGGTGTTACTGGACTCTTTTGCGATCAGGGGTCATTTTGTAGAAAAAGAACTGGAGGAACTCATTAACATAGCTCAGTGGCATAACTCATTAGCATATGCCACACCCCCTACATC
Organism: Eublepharis macularius; assembly: GCF_028583425.1. Lineage (NCBI taxonomy): Eukaryota > Metazoa > Chordata > Lepidosauria > Squamata > Eublepharidae > Eublepharis > Eublepharis macularius. The sequence continues at coordinate 24,138,265 of NC_072802.1, forward strand.
ACCTATCCTGGCTGTTTTGGACCCAATCCTGGCCATTCAGGGCCAAAATTGGGCCCAAAATGGCAAAAAAGGACTGAAAATGGCTGAAAAGGGGCCTAAAATGGTCAGGATCGGGCCGCTGCTGAGTGGGAGAGTGATCCACCACCTGTTAGAGGCCTGATCCGGGCTGTTTCGGCTCCAATCCAGGCCGAAACAGGCCCAAAATGGCCGAGAGTCAGGTGGGTGGGGCCACCTGACATGTGACCTCTTTGGGGAACTGCCAGAACTGTGTTCCTGCGTGTTCCCCCTCGTAATGAGCCTGTTTGCGACTACAGGCTAACACAGCTAACTCCTCTGGATCTAGAATGCTGGAGGCATTCTGGTAGATTCAGGTCAGACAAAAGGCAGTACTTCTTTGCACAACACACTATTAACTTGTGCAACTCATTGCCCCAGGGTGTAGTGATGGTCACTGAGATTAGGTGGCTTCAAAAGGAGGTTACAGAAGTTCACAGAGGAAAGGTCCATCAAGGGTTATTAGCCAGGACTTGTACAAAATGAAACCTTGTTTGTTTTTATTTTTAAAATTTACACCCCGCTTTTCTCCCCAATGAGGATCCAAAGCAGCTGCCAACATTGTTCTGCCCTCCACCGTTTTATTGTCACAATAACAAGCCTTAGACTAAGACGGGTCGCCATGTTAGTCTGTCTGTAGCAGCAGAAAAGCGCAAGAGTCCAGTAGCACCCATAAGACTAACACAATTTGTGGTAGGGTGTGAGCTTTTGTGAGTCACAGCTTGCTTCTTCTCTCAGCCTTAGACTGAGAGAGACTCCCTGGCCTTGTGAAAATCTGAATCCAGTCCTTCCAGATCCTAGTTTGGCACTCTAACCACTAGGCATGTCCAGAGGCAGTGTATATCTGAATAGGTTGGTATGAGGAGACTTGGGCTTGCTGTCTGTGTGCCTTCTGAGACACCTGGTCTGTCCCCTCAATCACTGTGTTTGCTAGCGGCTGAATATTTACCTGTTTTGTTTTGTATTCCCTCATTAACATCTCCTTCTGTTTAAGTGTTTTAATTGTTTGTGTGTTTTGTTTAATTAATTACTTTTATAATGTGTATTTTAAAAAGTTGTTTTAAGGGTTTTGATTGTTCACCACCTTGGGGACCTTAAGCTGGGTGAAAAGGTGCCCCCCTAAAAGCAGTGTTGTAAAAAAACAAATCATTCTATGTATGCTGCCTTAATATCTTTACAGGAAGAGGCAGGGTACCAAAGTAAAATATTACCAATCATCACAGGATTAAGGTTGTCAAGTGCCTGGAGAAACAAAAAATCTTGTCCCTTTAACAGGGGCTTAATGGGATGCCATTTACTAGGTGATGTTATTTACCTCCATGCCATGAAAAGCTTTACTGCCCATTTCCACACATCCAGCATCTATCAAAGGGGCTGTATGCCTGTTGGAAACCTTCGATGATCGGCTGTGCTCTGTGTGGTAGTACAGAACTCAGGCATCTAGGAAAGTGTGCTGTTGGAAACCAGCAGTCTGTGGTAGCTCTTTAAGACTCCAAGATGAGAGGGGGAGGAGGAATTGGGTCTGCTGGGTGCTTTAGAGGTTCTGACTTCTGAAGAGAGAGGAAGGAAGCTTCTGAGGAAAGCCGGCAGCCTATGCACAACCCGACGGCAGGTGAAAGCAGAGAGAAAAGGAGCTCTTTCAATGTTTAATTTTTATAGGGGGTTATATTATGTGTTATGTGTTGGGAGTCTGCCACTGAGTTTTATGTTAGGCCTACAAGGCATTCGAGTTTTACCTCAGTTCAGGGGGCTACCTCAGCAAGCAGCCCAGGCTGTGGACTGCGCAAAAGAGCAACAGAGGGCCAAGCTACACATGACGAATGACACTTGAACGGCAAGTGGATTGAGTGGAGGGCAAGTGAACAGGGAGAAATACACTTGCCGTTTAAGTGTCATTCGTCATGTGTAGCTTGGCCCTTAGTTACTGAACTGTACCATGACACCTTTACGTGTATCTAAATGCTATTTATGCGCTTCTGAATTTAAAAGATTTTTAATTGCCTCTAGGGGTTTTTTGGATGGTATGTCCTTGAAAACACTTTATAAAGCAGCAGTGTTCAGTCTCTGCAGACCCAGGACTTAGTTGCCAACCGGACTGGAGAAAAATGTCCTGTCCCTTTAACGGAGGTTTAATAGGGTGATATTTACCAGCTGATATTATTTACTTTCATGCCATGAAAAGTTTCAATGGCTCATTTCCACACATTGAGCTTATATGAAAGAGTCAGGACATATTTTCTGTAGGCCAGTTGGCATTACTATGCAGGCCCACCTTTAATCCCTAAGGAAGGGGTTACCAAGCCTGTGGACACTTTTGGAAGTCTGAGAAAGGGTAGTGGACACCACCACAAAACAGGTGCTATGGGGACTGAGGCCAGTCAGGAAATGTTGGGAGGTTCCAAGCCAAGCATCCTCCTATGATGGCGACAGCTGTTTCTGAAAGGGTGCTCCTTGTATTGCATTGGTAAGCACTGTGGTTCCTTGAGACTTGCTAAGTTTCAATAATGTGACCTCAAGTCATGTGACAGGAAGAGGCGGAGCCAAAATCATGACCTTCCTGGTGTCAAGGCTGGGTCAGGACAGCGGGTAGCAAACCGAGAGATATGCAGGTTGGAAACACAAGCTGAGCATTAGGAAGTATACCATAGTGTGGCGCATGAAGGACGTTCCCCTTGGGTAAAGAGACAGGGGAGCATCCACAATTCGAGGGGACTGTTGCCATGGTTTTTGGAAAGTTGGAAAGGGAGGATAGTGGCAGTTGATTGGTGGAGAAGGGGAGAAACGGGGAGATCAGGGAAGTGAGAGGAAATCCAGGCACAACTGTGTGATACCCGGGCAAGACCTCGGCGACAAGCAGGGCCCTGCTCAGTACATAGAAACTTCAGAGTGTTTTACAATGGAAGCCAGGACTTTGAGGCAGGTGAGGCATCTGCCGTGTGTTGGAAGTTATTAATTCTTATAAAGTTTATTTTTTAAAGAAAACCTTTCCATATATATGCTTCTGAACAGTCACCCCTGATCAGTATACAAATGAACTATGATTTATACTCACTACAATAGTATGGGACAAGCCAAGGTTTACAAAGAAGGAGGAATCCTGCCTTCTTCTAAGCAACCTCCACTTGCTGTTTTACTGACCCTCCCACCTTGCATGCAAAAAGAGGGCAGGCGCATGGCATCCTTGTTCTGAACTCATATGCTCTAGCAGCTGGCTCTCCTCCAAAGGAAACATGGCAGATTTATAGGGGCTTGAGACCCAGCAGGTGGAGCTCTGAAACCTACTTGAGGTTCCTGCTTAAGGTTGCCAAGACTGCCTGCAACCACAAGGAGATTTGTGAGGTGGGGCTGCACCTGTCCCCAGAAGAGATATCATTTTCAGTTGGCACTCTAGGACCCCTCAAACTCTGTGGTGCAAACACAGACATTTGGGGGGACTCCTACAGCATCACCCAAATGTGATGTGACTTCTAGAGCTGGACTGGGTCCCCCACCTCCTCTTCTCCTGCCACAACCAGCAGCAGCAGCGGGCAGAAGATCACAGCAGCAGGCAAACATCTTTCAGGAGCAGGCAGCTCGCAAGGCTAGGGTTTGAAGGGCACAGCTGTAGAGGATACACAATGTTAGCATTTACACATACACTTATCTATATGTGAGCTAAGACTTGAAGAATGAAAACACTAACAGACAGCTGCTGCAGCATAGTGGTTGAGTGGTTGGGTTGTGAATCAGTGCTCTGCTAGTTTGACTTCCACTACTGTCATAAGTTCAGGTGGGTAAGCCTCTCCTCTCAGCCCCAGCTTACCAGCTGTACCATGAGGATAATAACACTGTTCATCACTCTGAGTGGGCACTAATCTGCCCAGAAGGGCAGTATATAAGCAAACTGTTGTTATTATTATTGTCATATTTAAATTGTGGTAGCAAGATTGGATCAAGTCATCCCTGAAAGGCAGAAAGGAGGAGGGGTCTGAAATTCCCTCATCTTCCTAGATTTGGAAGTTCTGAATTTTTGTTTCTCAAGTGGATGTGATGTGCATTAAATATTGTCATGAGTCAGCCCCAGCCCCGACTGGCCACCTTACCTAGTGCCTCAGAGTCCTCCTCAGAAGATGAGCAGGAAGGGCCAGCAGGATCTCCTTTAGAGTCGGAAGCCCCTGCAGAAGCTATGGGAGAGGAGGAGCAGTCAGAAACCACTGCTGCTGCTCCAGAGGGAATTCAGCAAGAACAGCCTGGAGCTTCTGCAGGGACTGTCAGGGACGAGGAACAGCCAGAAACCTCCACAGAAGCTGTAAGAGACAAAGACTCCCCCAGGGCAAGAGCGAAATCCGAGACTCTGGGGCCAGCTGAAAGGAGGAAACTTAGAGATAAGGCAGTGCTCCTAGAGAGAGGCGTAGGAGTGGCCGTCTGCAAGCACAACGCCGAGCTGAGCTGTTCGAGGGAGAGGCAACAGCTGTCCCTCATCAGGACAGCAATAAAGGAAGACGCTGAGGAAACCAAGCGTGGAAGCAACTCAGCTCGCCACTCCCTGCTACCTGGACGTTCGTGTACCCTGCTCTACTGCTTGCTTGGACTTTGACCTTGGCCTGCCTACTGACTACTCTTCTGCCTGCCCCTCTCTCTCTGACTGATAGCCTGACCCTGACACCTGGCCTGTCTCCTGGACCCTGGTTTGCTGTCTTCTGTAATACTGAACTCCTGCCTGCTGTGTTCAGCGCTGCAGTACCAGTGAGCCTCCTGCCTGCTGTGCCCAGCCCGGTGCGCGACAAATATTCTCCATTGTTTCATTTTTTGTTTCCAAATCTTGTGCACGTGCACAGTTTGCCACAGCTTTCAGTTTTGTGTGCATTGATGAAACCCCAGAACAAACATATCTATTTGTACAGCTATATGAAGATTTTAATGTTTTTTTACCATTGCCCAGGAGTGCGTGTGCACGTTAGTGATGCTGTACATTCATGCATACACTGACTGTTCATGCTCCATTTTTAAAAAACTCTTTTAGTTCAACAAATATTAAGGAGGAATGAAAGACAGTACAGGCAAAATTTGGAAACAATAAAGGGATGGAATCGAGGTAATGTGCTCATCTTTAGGTATAAAGAGGGATAAACCAAGGAGAAAGGTTTACCAGAAAATAGGGCCAGTTAGAGAGTATGCCATCAATGTACATTCCATCAGTATACATAAACAATAACATAGGTCTCTGCTCCAGAAGTAAAACATAGCTGGAATCTCAGGGTTTGGGGTTAATATTACCATATAATAATAGACTCACCTCTGCTTCCCCCTCAGCTGTTGCATGTAATAAACATAAAAATGGAGATTAAAAAAAACTGATCTAAGTTGGCCTAACAGAAATTAGAGATGAGGTATAAGATTAACATTGCTGAAGATGATCAAACAAGTGATTCTCCAAAGAAATCTTGCAGAGGTTGCTGTGGTCAAAAATGTGTGCAGATCCCGTCATTAAAAACGAAAACCAGGTCAAACCAGAGCAGGAAACAGCTCAGATTGTCAAAGCCATCTTCTTGAAACAGAAGCAGAGGACCTTCCTGAAATCCGGCAATTAATATCTGCCATCTAGAAACCTGGGTTTTGAAATGACAAAAAAAGACATTGCAAGTGCCGAAGAAGACTTCTATGCTTTTTTCAAAAGAAGATTGAAAAAAGCGTAAAGCTAAATAAAGAGGATAAATTGACTTCACAGATGTCGGACTAGGAAGTAACAGGAAAGAAGGAGGATCGCTTTTGAAAAATGGTTGGAAGCTAGAAGAGCAAAAGTTATGGAAAAAAGGACACTTAGGAAGGCAGTAAAATAATACTGGATGACCAAACTGTCACCTGGCGCAGAAATCTGGTGTTGTCAGAGACTGTCAAACGAAGGTGATTTCCAACATGGAGCTGATGAAGCTCTGATAACAACCTGAGGTGTGTCTGAAGTGTGCCCCAGGTTCACTCCCGTTCCTTAGGTGAGAAACAGCCTTGATATTTGTTATGGAGACACTGCAATGAGGGATGATTTTCAGTTTCTCGTACCTAGTGTATTGGTTTGAAAAACCTTGTTTCGGTTTCAGTCCTTCCTTATACGAATCAAACTGGCGACGTGTCGTCATTTTCTTCCCAGTTTCCCCCCCTTATCCCTAATTTCCTCCCATTATATATGTATGCGCCATCAAGTCACATTCAACTTATGGTGACCCCAGCAGGAGGCAAGGGGGAAGCAGAGGTGGTTTGCCATTGCCTTTCTCTGCAGATCCCGAGAGGGGCAGTGTGAAGGGATGAGCAGTGCTAAGTTCTCGTGGACCTTTCTTACATGCCCAGGAAGGAATTTTCCTCCAGGCCAGATTGGCCAGGGATCCTGGAGGTTTTTTGCCTTCCTCTGGGCATAGAGCGGGAGTCACTGAAGGAGTGGAGGAGGAGGGAGCTGTGAATTTCCTGCATTGTGCAGGGGTTGGACTAGATGACCTTTGGGATCGTTCTAGCACTATGTTTCTCTGGTTATCCTCCATTCAAGTTCTGACTCTGCTGCTTTTGAGTTCTGGTGAGATCAGACTGTACCATATCCTTCCCTTTTCTCCATTACATATTTGAAAAATGTTAATGTTGTTTTGCATCACCTACATCTAAATGGCATCTAAATGACATATACATAGTCTGTAATGTATGACTGGTGCAAAATGGTATAAAAATGGCATAAAAGAAATACTGCTCACGCAGCAACTCAAATAGGGGAAACAACAGCTGAGAACCAAAAGCTTCTTGGGATGTTACAATAGTCTTATTTATTGACTTAAACTCTTTTATACCCCACCTTTCTCATCAATGTGGAACCAAAGTGGCTTCCACCATTCTCCTTTCCTGTGTTTTATCCTTACAACAATTCTGTGAAGTAGGTTGGGTTGAGAGAGTCTAAGTGGCCTAAGGTCACCCAGTGAGCTTTCAGAGCAGAGTGGGGATTCAAACTCGTGTCTCTCAGATCTTAGTCTAACCACTATGCAATATTGACTGTCCGCTAGTCCTGGAAAAAGCTGAGCCAAGAGGCCCTGCAAAGCAGGAAACATTGCAGGGCCTGCTGGCCTCAATCCTAGATCGTGGTAACGATGTGAACAGATGTATGCTTAACCAGCTGGTTGGTTTACACCTGTTGCCATTTGCAGTGTAGGGCTGTCAGGTCTCCTGCTTCAGTGGGTGGCAACCCTGGCAGAAGTGATGCCATTGCACTGGGACGCACTAAGATTCCCTCAACACATGATGATTTTGCCATAGGGTTTTGGTAGAATCCTAGAGGGTCACCTTACACGTTAATGCCACTTGCAGTATCTTGCTGAAAGTGACATTGCTTATGGAAGCGACAGACATTAAGTCTCCACCTCTAGAAACCTCCTACTACCACAGCCTGGGTCCGAAGCAAGTGACTCCTTCCAGCTCTGCAGGGGCCACTTGATGGAGCTCGTGCCTGGCTTGCCCCATAAGGGCCCCTTGGCAGCTTTCCTGGAAAGTTAAAGGAACAAAGGTCCGTCAATGCATACAAATGTAATAGATGGATAGATGCTGGCTGTTGTTTGCTCTCCTGGTTGCCTGCTTTCCAACTGCTGTCCAGCATGTCTCTCCAAAAGCACAATCCGGCCTGGAAAGTGTTAACAAGTTACTTTCTAATGAAGTCGCTTCAATACGCTGGCTCTCATCAGTGCTTGGATCTCTCTCTCCTCCTAGCTGCCTGCTTTTTTATGAAGTGAACCTTTTAAGGTGAGGGATTGCTTACTGGCAAATGGATGTTGCTCTTGAAAGGCTTTGGAGTTGAGATTGGGTGGGGTTTTTTTGCAGGAGGGTTGAGGAAGAGAGATTTATTTGGCTGTATTAGCAGAGTGTTTACTTTGCAAGGAGCGGAGCTGTAATTATTGGAAGTGATTCTGGGTGTTGATGGGCCATCTGAGGGACTGTCTCGCCCTCTTTACTGCCACTGACGGAACAGCTTGCATTGATACCTGATAGAGCACAGGATGCTTTTTTTTAAAAAAGAACTCAAATGATTGTAGACATATGGTGATCAAGTGCAGGTCGTTTTTGCAGGGGAGGAGGGCGCCGTGCCTGTGGAATTTCAAAGGGGTTGCCCCATCCCTTTATTTGAAGGAAATAAATTCTTTATTCATGAGTGGGGCTGAGTGATTATGTGGATGCTGGAGGAAGAAAGAAGGAACGAAAGAAAGGTAGTGTTACCCAAATGGGGGGAGGGTCTTCTTGTGAGTTGGGGGAATTAGCATTCAAGGAGATACAGTGAGAGGGAGTAACTGGGATCTCCATCAATGTGTACCAGGATTGTTCCCTCAGAGAAACTGTTAAATAAACAGGCAGATGTTCTAAAGGAAGGGTTTCTTTATTAACCGAGCAGCAAAACAGGCAAGCACACAGGAAACATACACAGCATACACCCAGACCTAATTAAGAAAACAGGGAGGAAAAATGGGACAGAGAGTAATTGGGATCGGGTGATATTTACCAGTCTTGGGGAGAAGGAGGAGAAAGTCCATGGAGGAGCAGCAAAGCGACCGGTGCTTCAAGGAGAGAAGGAGGCTCAAGCAAACTTGATGGTGTGTGGACGGGTACCAAGGCACACTCACACAGTGCATGGAGCTGGACAGCCCAGTTATAGGGGGAAATGTGTACTGAAGCAAAACTGATGTCTTGCTTTCAGAAACAATACCTTAACGACTTGTCTGGAGGTAGGACAATAAGTTGGGAAAGGTGTGATATGACTATCTTGGGGTGTACTATAGGTAAAAATATTGCTTGGTGACCTGGGGTTTGTTGGACAGGAAGGCTATCAGTTGCGCTGAATACCCCCAGTTAGGTAAGTGGGACAGGAAAGGTGGAGGAAGGTGTTGATGGGATTAGGCAGGGAGATGTCTCAGGAAGCCTTGTATTCTCTGCCGCTGCTCTCCAGGGCGTGGAAGGGCTTGTCAGCTAGTCATTTCCCCTATGACTCGCGTCTTGGTAATTTTCCAGCTCCAGCCAGGCCGGCAAATGTTCTGCCTGGCTAGGCACTGCCATGTGCTTATGGCATATGAGTAAGGGGTTTATGATATTCCATATCCATAAACTGCCTTTCCTGCTAACAGTAGGGTAATTGATTCTAGATAAAACATAACAGCAATTGATTCTAGATAAAACTCTCAGTCACTTTATCACACTCACATGAACCAGGCTGGCTCAAGCTGTGAGCTGCCTCCTTCCGTGCCACCCAAGGCAGGATGCTGAAGAGGGCCAGGTGATAACTTCTTCTGCAACCCGCCATGGACCACTGATGATAGAGAGAGGCACACATGTATGTCCACACAAATATGAGGCATGCTTCTTCCTGTACTATCCCAGCAGGGTCCCAAGTGGGGTGCTAAGGAAGGATTTATCTGTTGATGCTTCCTCTGCCACAACCACCTGGGGTTCTTGTGGCAAAGGAAGCATCAACAGACTCCAACCACACCTTGCTGTTGCCTTCTCCCATATCATCATCATCATCATCATCATCATCAGCAGCAGCAGCAGCAGCAGCAGCAGCAGCAGCAGCAGCAGCAGCAGCAACAACAACAACAACAACAACAACAACAACCATTCAATTTATATACCTCCCTTCTGGACAACTTAACACCCACTCAAAGCGGTTTACAAAGTGTGTTGTTATTATCCCCACAACAATCACCCTGTGAGGTGGGTGGGGCTGAGAGAGCTCCGAGAAAGCTGTGACTGACCCAAGGTCACCCAGCTGGCTTCCAGTGGAGGGGTGGGGAATCAAACCTGGTTCTTCAGATTAGAGTCCTGCCGCTCTTAACCACTACACCAAACTGGCTTTTGTTGTCCCCTGCTAGTTTGGTGTCCTAAGCAGCTGCTTGGGTTGTTTGGGCAGTGAACCAGCCCAGCGCATGTGTATGCATGCACACACACATATGGGTGATAATTTAATGCTTCCTTTATGCGCCCATAAAATAATCATGCTGCTTGATCTTATGCATGTTTATTGAGCAATTCAATATAGTTCAAAGAGGTTTATTCCCAAATGTGTGTGCATCGGATTGCAGTCATATTATTGGATCCTGTGTGTGTTACTTGGAAGGAGTTTCTTTCAGTTCCATGGGAAATACTCTGGAGTAAGAGTGCATCGGATTGTATTTCTAAGACTTGATAGTCTACATGCATACTTGGAAGAAAATCCCTATTGAGTTCAGTGGGTTTACTCATGGGTTCAAAGAGTGCATAGGGTTGTGGCCGTAAACTACAATTCCAATTGCATTAACTTGGAAATAGAGTCCCTTGAAGCAAACAGGACTTCTAGCTAAGGCTTTTGTCTCACACACTGTCCTACTGAAATAAGTAATCCTTTGCATGCACAAACTTGAGCATAGGCCTATTAAAATAAGGGGTTTACTTCTGAGTAAATAGGTGGATTGGATTGTACATATGCTTCAGATTGAGGTCACAGTATGATTACGTTAGGTTCATTTGACCAGAGATAATTACTCTGGATTTGCAGGGATTACCTTTAAAGACGGGTGGACTATCGTAAACAGAATAATTAGGCCCAGTGGATCTCGAAACCCTTTCTTAAGGTGCTTTCGAACATCATGTTTACCGCATGGTGCAGCCTTGGAGTTCCCTCTGGGGCTCCAGAGAGAGCTGATGGGATGCTCTTTTAGGGAAACGTTCCACTGGGGTTATGGTGTGTGCAAACCCTGTTGAAATGATAATATCTCACAAAAGAACAGAGGTTGTCCCTGCTTGAGGCTCTGGGAGAGAAGCACAGGAAATGGCCCTGAACTGAGATAGGCGAAGAATCCAGCTATATCTGCTCCCGTTGGCAACCAACCTCCAAAGTCACATACAGATATCTTTTTTATTATCCAAGTGCACTACTGGCCCAGATGGAGTGGTAGAGATGTAACTCAATTTTCGGAATTTCAAGAACTGCTAATAGTGGGTGGGGCCTCCCTTAATTATATCGGAATTGTGGTGCTAAGGATGCTGACATGGTGTAGTGGGGTTGAGTGCTGGACTGAGATTTGGGTTCAAATCCCCACTCTGCCATGGAAGTTCACTGGGTGGCCTTGGGCCTGTCATTCTCTTTCTGCCCAGCCTACCTCACAGGGTGGTTATGAGAACAAAATGAGGAATGGAGACTGTTTTGAGCTTGTTGGAGCCATACAGATTTCATAGACAGATTACCCCTTTCCTCCATACAATTTTCTGCATGTAAATTTTCCTCTCTAGTATTCCTGTTTGCCTTGACCTGAATAGCCTAGGCAAGCCAGATCTCAGAAGCTAAGCAGGATCAGCCTTGATTAATAATTGGATGGGAGACCTCCAACGAAGACCAGGATTGCAGAGGCAGGCAATGGCAGACCACCTCTGTTAGTGTCTTGCCATGGAAATCCTTCCAGGGGTTGCCATAAGTCTACTACTACTTGACGGCATGTTCCACCACCACCAGAGTTCCTGTTTGCTCCAGGTGAAAAATAGCCATGCAAGGTAGGGCAGAAAGGGTGCTTAGTTATTGTGGCCCCTTCTTACATTCCCAGGGTAAGGCCAATTGCAACCTTGGCGTCAGGTAGTAATTTCACCCAGGCCAGTTTGGCTAGGGATCCTGAAGGGGTTTTGCCGTCTTCTGGGCATGCAATAAGGGTCACTGGGTATGTGAGTGTCGGGGCGGGGGAAGTAACTGTGAACTTCCTGCATTGTGCAGGGGGTGGGACTAGATGACCCTAGCAGTCCCTTCCAACCCTATGATTCTAAATGGAAGAACAGTTTGCACTGAGAACACAGCACAGACAAATAGCTCTGCAGTCCTGCTGGATCTTCTTTTTCCTCCCTGCAGCTGGCATTCACAACAAGAGGAAATCTGATGAGAGCTCTTCCACTGCCCTGGAGGATTCTTTCAATGCAAAATAGCAGGAGTGAGTCGGGGGCCTTCTGCATGCAAACATGTCCTCTTCTGCTGAGCTATGGGCCTGCCTTACCAAGGCCATAGATGGTAGGCCACTTCTAGGTATTTTGGATGAAAAGGTGCTATTTTAAAAAGTGGTTTGTTTTTTACTCTTTGAAGACATATTCTTTGGTGTCAAATACAAGGGTGGTGGTGGTCACCAGAACATTTTATGCTCATTGCTCCCTTGCTGGGGACAGGGGATCCCCCACTCCCATCCCCTGGCCTCTGCCATTGCTTACTTGGCTGGCGGCGGGAAAAGGCAGGGGAATGCATCTTCCAGGGCACGTTCCCAGGTGGCGTGGCGGACTCCTGCACTCTGCAATGGGCCGATGTCTGCCTGTTTGGGGCTGAATAAGGCCTGTTGGGCACCTAAATTGGACCATTATGAAGCACAGGAGCTCTCCAGGGCCCTTCTGGCAGCACTCCTGTGCTCTGCAGTGGGCCAAATCGGGCCCACTTGAGGCTGAAATCCATTCTCTGCAGAGCGTGGGAGCTAGGGTTGCCAGCCTCCAGGTAGTGGCGATCTCCCAGAATTACAACTGGTCTCCAGGCCACAGAGATCAGTTCACCTGGAGAAGATGTCTTCTTTGGGGGGTGGACTCTATGGAATTATGCCATGCCAAGGTCCTCTCCCTCCCCAAACCCTTCTTTCTCCAGGTTTCTCTAGGTTTCACTCCCCAGATCTCCAGGAATTTCCCAACTTGGAGCTGGCAACCCTAGTGGGAGCACTCCAGGGCCACTCCAGCACTCCTCAGTGGGCCAATTTAGGCTCCAAAGGACCCCGATTTGGTCCCAAACAGGCCAAATTCGGCCTGCTACAGAATGCTGGAGTGCTCCTAGAATTGACACGATGCCCCACGTGATGATGTCACTCCCCAAGAAGTGATGTCATTGCACAGCCTGGAAGGTGTGTGCTGTGCATGCACACAAAGACATAAAAAAAGGTGAGTGCCTGGTTTCCCACCTGCCACTTGGAGGGTGGGGGTACCTGGCAATTGTACGCTCCGTCCATCTGATTTGTAATGTGGGCAGTGAAGGGGGCAAAGTCTTAATTTCTCTACCAGTGTGAATTTTTTCATGGTAGAGAAGGCAAACCAAATGCACTACTGTTTTTCAGTGACACTAGATGGCTTACATTTCACACAAATGGCAGCCAGTAATGCAAGGCGATGGATTAAATACTTGCCGCACGACAATCGGCCCCAGCATTTCCATGCCTTATGTAACTGGAAATATGTTATCTTTTAATCCTCCAGTCTCCCTCTCATTCTCTTTCTCTGTAATTCAGTAGGTGCTTACCAAAGACTGGCTACAACTGAATTTATAAATTCTTAGTTATCAGCACATAAACTTGAGTCCGAGCATTTATGTGTGTGCCTGTTAAGTGCCATCAAGTCATCCTAACATTTGCAAAGCTTTCTTGTGAATTCCAAGGGTGTTCTCCTTGACCTAGGGCCAAGATGCTAAATTATATTATTGGTTCTATCTGTTGTACTTTTTAAAATTACAAAGCAGCTATCATAGGCCCAGCTGAGATTGAAACTGTAGTACAAAGAAAGGGGAATCTAACCCTTTCTCTTTTGTGCTATTTTCCTGATAGAAATAGCCCTCCCCCATTGAGGCTAGCTGCCCCAACTGGGGAAAATAAAGATGTACAGTACTAATGTCTGCTTTTTTCTCCCCTACAAGGGCTCAGAGCAGCTCAGGGTACCTGGTTTCTGTTGGGAAAACTGGCGGGGGGAGGGGGTAAGAGGTAAAATCCCCCCTCCCACACATCAGGGCCCCAATCCAAACTCCCCTCTCTGGGGCTGATTTTCACATGAAAAATACATGAAGGTGGATCTACCACATAATGTGCAGTGCAGAGCTTGGTCATCTTTGTGGTGACCTTGTAAAGTAGATCAACCCTATTATTTTTATAGGGTTGCAATAAAAGGGAATTGGTCAGAAGGCTGTTTTCACAAAGGGAATGCGGGTGCTGTTTATCGCACAGTCTATTCTATGTAGTTATCTTGTCAGTACTGCACTGTTTTTTATATCCTGTAATCCAGTTGTTACTTTGTTTACATTACGCCATATGCTATTTTTCTTTAATGCATTGTTTTCTAATTTTTTAATCTGCCTTGAGTCTTACTGAGAAAGACAAAGTACAAAGGCCAAACTATGTGACAATGCCACTGGGGTGGGGAGGGAACCATCCTCCCCCAGTGTTGTGGTCCCAATCCAAATTGAACCCTGTGACACTTGGAAAAGTAAGTTCCCCGTAGCTGCTGTTTGGCTATGGGGAAAGTGAGCCAGGTTGGGGAACCTAACCAACTAGTTAAAAAACGTCTTGTGTACTTTGGCCCTGACTAAGTAAGTAAAGAAACTCTCTCCTGCCCTTATTTGAGAAGATCCAGCCTTTTTTAAAAAAACCATTATTTGCTGATCTAGAGCTCAGAAGGAAAATGGCTGTTTTAACACACAATTTGGTTAGGGGTTTGTGCATAGTTTTTGGAGTTGTAGAAGCAGGATTTACAATCCAGAGCCATTCTCTTTATTTTATTTACATCATTTATACCCCACATTTCCCCCAGTAGGGACTCAAAGCAGCTTACACCCTTCTCCTCAACTTTTTATCCTCACAACAATCTTGTGAGGTAGGTTAGTCAGAGAATGTGTAACTGGCCCATGGTCACCCAGTGAGCTTCCGTAGCAGAGTGGGGATTTGAACCTGGGTTTCCCAGATCCTAGTCTAACTCTCTAATCACTACACCATACTGGTAATTTGTGGACTTGCCATAAGATCACACATGTCTTGAGTTGCTGTACAAGATGTTTGCAAGACTGCTGTACAAGATGTTGTAGTTGTTATTCAAATTAAAGTTGCTTTAAAATTCTGTGACGAGTCCTAAGAGGTACTGTAACATTTTTAAAATGCTAATAACCGAAACCAAATAGAGTAATCTGCCTGCCTGCCTGTCTGTCTGTCTGGAATTTGGGGTGGAGAAGAATGTACTATTACTTGCTTTAGGGTTTATACAACAGCTCTACAGTTGCCAAACTGCCTGAAAAGGAACGTGTTGCTTGCTTTGGTGCTTGGCAGCAGGAATTACTGGGGGAAGCTTTTCATGCATGGAAATAAGCTTTATCACCTGCTAATATCTGCATATCTGTGCAGCTAGAGCACAGAACAGATGTCAGAAACAAAAGCTGTTCAACATGAGACCTTGCCCAACAGAAGATGGAAGCCTGTTTGTCTCCTGCTTGGACCCTTTGCTGTCAAAGTACCTTTCAAGGTGCTTGGCTTGGCAGTGAACGCTCAGTTTGTTAAGGTTCAACAGGGATACGGCTTGACTTTGCAGGATTAGAGCCTGCCTGGGAACTGAAGTGTGACCGGGTCTCCTGTAGGACTAGCACCAAGGCAGATACAATTCCCAGTTAGAACCCTGATGCTGTGGCAGAAGTCCGAGTGGGAACAAGTGGCAGGAGGGAGTGGAAGAGAGAAGGAGTCTCATTGCAAGACCAGCTTGCCAGCTGCCTTTTGGGTGTGATCTGCTTTGGGAGCTGGTCATGGCTGGAAAGTGGGTGAGAAACATAACCAAACTGACGGCCTCTTCCTTTTGAGGGCAGCAGCCCCTCATTTCAGAGGCAGCTGCTGTGAGTGAATCCATCAGTTCTGTTTCAGACCCCTCACCATTCCACAGATGAAAACAGGGATGGGCTTGTTGAAAGGCTGAGCTCTGGCGGAGGATCACTGCCTGAGGCACTACCCCCCCAATTACAGATTTGCTGAAGGCTGTCTGCTGCTGGCTGTATTTGTTTACTCTGCAGTATCTTATCCCCCTCTCCTTTAAAGGACTGCAAGGCATTTGGGGAAGCAATTTGTAGGGGGAAAAATATAACAATTTTCCTGCAATCTGTGAGCAAGAGCTCAAAATGAGCTTTGCCCACTGTGTTAAATGGCGAGTTGAGTGTGACATGGCGCCACAGTGTACATGCGTATGCATTGGAGACAAGATGCTTCCAACAACGCCCCCCCCTTCCAGCTTAAAGGTTTAATTTCTAGAGAGAATTGAAGTATGCAAAATGACCAGTCCAGGAATTCACAGTTCCCTCAAGACACAACTAACTTATGGCCACCCCGGCAATGGCGCTTTCAAGACAAGTCGGAAGTAGGGTTAGTTTGCATGTAGAAGGCTCAGTGGTTCAGCCCCGGCACATCCATGTACAGGGACTCGGTCAGCAGGTATCAGGAACGGTCTTCTTTGTTTGAGATTCTGGAGAACTGGCAGCACTAATTAGACAAGACAGTGCTGACTGAGATGGGCCAATCGTCTGACTCAGTATAAGGCAGGTTGACATCTCATGTTTCTTTACTAATCGCCTTTCCTGTGAATTGAGCCTGCAAGTCCCCGTCTTCATCTGAAATAAAGCCCCCATCCAGCCCTTGCTATTAATCCCTTTGTGTAGGCATTTCTGTCTTACTTCTTTGGCCAAATAGTCCCTGAAGTAGCAAATGATAACGAACGACACGGAAAACATGACAGGTAAAATCTATACTGAAATCAAAAGCAAACCAATTTCAGCAAGGGACCTTAAAATTCACACACAAAAAACATCCAGATAAAATGACGGGGAGATAAAATTAGGCTCTGCCAAAATTTTTGCTGAAGAAGGGCAGTTTCAGAATTATGCAACTTGATGCCCAGAGTGACAGGCTTGAGTGAACTTCCCTAGGCAAGGAGTTCCAGTGACTAGGAGCCACCACCGAGAATATCCTGTCCCAAGTGTACTTCCCAGCCACACTTCTCATCACCAAGAAACACAAGTCAGGGCACCTGTAAAGGATCTTAGTCTATGGAACCCTAGTAGGGGGCAAGTCCTTTTAGACTTGCACATGCCCAACAATTACATTTAAACGGGGTCGCTATGTGTGCAGAATGGCTGCAATGGCAATGACACCATGCCAGCCCAACACCTATCCTGGCTATGGATCTCTGGTGCATAGATGCAGCGTGGCTGATGGCTCAGTTTACCTGTGATGTAGCATGCAGGCAAAGTTTTGCAGGTCAGTTCTTTTATCCCAACAGCCTCGCGTTCATATCAGGCCTCGTGCTGCAGGGCAGGACCTGTCTGTCTTGTATGTGTTATTCTGGAAGGTGGCTCTGAACATGTAAATAATAGTAATGACTATGAATAACAATAAGAACAATCATTGCCCCGCCTCTTGCTCTCATCGGAGATCCAGCTACATTGTTGTCCAAGGAAGTTCAGCATTGCTCCATTCGACTTTGTTAACCCCTCTGCTCCTTTAATCTAGCTGCAATATTAAAGAAATAACTTTTCACACATGCTGGCAGTCCTCAACGGATGAAACTGGGCTTCCGATGGTGTGATCGAGTACTTCCATATCCTACCTGATTGCAGTCAGATCCCCAAAGCTGCCAAAACGGCTGACTAAACGGTTTGATTCTTCCTAGTGCTTCGATTGAGAATGCATGAAAAGCAGTTCTTGTAGCTGGCATGCTTCCTCCCACCCCCTCCCCACTTACTATTATCTTTGACTCTTCCACAAATCCCTGGAAAATTTAGTGAAACTTTGATGGAGGTGTGTGTGAGTGTGTCCCCCCTCCCCCACACCTAGCAGCAGATGCCAAAATGTCACATTGTGTTGGCCGATTGCTACCAAAGTTGACAAGTGAGTGACACCCGGAGCTGTTTTTAATTCTCTTTGAGAATGTGGAATTGTTTGGCATGACATGCTGTTTTTCAAAAAACAGAGCTCTCTTCTCTCCCCCTCCCATCATCTGAATCTCTCTGGTCTACCAGTGTAGTTTGAAGGTTGTGAACCGCGCCGCTTGCACCCTCTGGCACATTTGCGCATAAGCGCGTGCTCTTTCTGTAGGCGAGAGAAGTGGGTTCTTTCTCCCTTGTTTGGGCTTTGGTTTGGCTGTGATTTGTGGAGGCTCGTTATGCACAAGGCAGATGAGGGGGACGTAATGGGAGTGATGTGAAATTGTTTCTTGAGTCCTTACAATACTTTTCTTTTGATGCTTAATGTATGGCCAGAGGTAAATCTTTGCTTTCTAATGTCAGTCGAGAATGCTGTTGAATTTTAAGTGCCTTGTTATATGTAAAGAGCAATAAATTTCTCATGCAAATGACAGGACGGTTGAAAGGAAGGCAGAGAGAAGACGGCAGCCGTTGCTCCTTGCTGCTCTGTCCCTGGTGACAATTCTTTTGCTCCCAACCCGGCCAGTGACAGGACATTTTAATTATTTATTTGCTTGCTTGTTTTCTTATTTATAGATGATTGTCACCCTTCACCCAAAAGACTTTGAGTAGATAGCATTAGCGTAATGCACTCGTCTCTGTCTGTCTGTCTCATATATATCTAGGATATTTGGGCCATGCTAATTTGCTTGCCAGTGGGGATGTCAAAATAGCTAAGATACATGGGAAGCTAAAATTTATTATGCACATTTTTGTTATTAGACTTGTGAGAAAACTCCCTTTTTAGCCTCACTTTTCTTTAAAACCATGAAGCTTGTATTATAATACACGTACAGAACACCAGCCCAGAGTAAGCCATAGGGTGGAATGATGGGCTGGGGGAGTTTTAACCTTTTGGACTGGTCCTAGATTGGGGAAGATGAATTTTGCAGTGGCCGCCAGGCAGGGCTTTTTTTCAGTGGGAACGCGGTGGAACAGCGTTCCGGCACCTCTTAAAAATGGTTACATGGCCAGTGGCCCCACCCGCTGATCTCCAGACAGAGGGGAGCTTAGATTGCCCTCCGTGCTGCCGAGCAGCATGGAAGGCAATCTAAACTCCCCTCTGTCTGGAGATCAGGGGTGGCGCCACCGGCCATGTGACCATTTTTACTGAGGGAGATTTAAACTTTAAAAAACTCCCACCTTGCTCCAGCTGACCCAAAGTGACATCATTGTGCGGTCTTGAGTTCCACCACTGAGTTCCACCACCTCTTTCCCCAGAAAAAAAGCCCTGCCACCAGGAATGAAAGTCTGGAAATGAGACAAGCCACCTGTGCCTGGTGGGAATCTCTTCTTCACATGGCTTCACAAATTGGGAGAAAGAAGATTTCTACTGGCAACCATTGCTTCTGGCTGCACTTGAAGACTAGTAGTAGTCAGGAATTTCATCTATGTTGATTCCCATAGTGGCTGTGTGGCAGGCAGGCGAGTTCTGTTGGCTGGTGAGGTAATATAAAATGTAGGGCCCAAATTTTGTTGAGCGTGCGGACGCTTTTGAAATTTCATGAATGGGGAGTGGGTGACACCACAAAATGTCTGCCGTGGGGACAATCACAAAATGGCTTCCACGGAGATGTTGGGAGATTACAAGCTAAGTGTCGCCCTACAAGGGACACAAATATTCCTGAGTGGGTGGTTCTTCTGAAGCACTTCCTGTTCCATTGAGGTGGTGGAAAACCCGGACCAGTTCTTTGCTTTAGGGAAAAGGTACTTTGTTGATGAATCAAATGGGTGCCAAGAAACTCCTTGGCAGACACTGTGGCTCACAGGAGATTGGGGATCACTGAAATAAAGTGAAGGAACAGACTGGGACCCGGGAAAGATCTGAGTTCAAATTTCACCCAAGTGGGGAGAGGGTTGAGCTCATATTTCTCTGAGTGTGTTTCTCAGTCTGCACCATGTCTGTAGTAATAAACCCATCATGCTGGTTATTAGAGAAGAGAAATGAACCAAAATTATGAGAGTACTTTGTACACAAAATAAATGATTAATAATAGGATGCCAGTGTGGGCTGAAAGGGCTATTACTTAGCAGAAGCTGCTGAAGTCATAGAAACAATTATGCTGGACAAGAGGTGAGGCAATTTCTCCTGCCTCAGGCCATTTGTTAGCAATATTCAGTACCATTTTATTCTGCTGACTTTCAGTTTCTCATTCTCCAGTTCAAATGATCAGAGTTTCATTTTGGGCTCTGCTGTCGTAAAAATAACAATTAAAAAGGCTTTATGAGTTTCGAATGTACTCTCAGGCACATCTGAGAGTGGGACCTGCTTTTGAAAGACAAATCATAAGAACCAAAGAAGCCATGTTGGATCAGGCCAATGGCCCATCCAGTCCAACCCTCTGTGTCACACAGTGGCCAAAAAACCAGGTGTCGTCAGGAGGTCTGCCAGTGGGGAAGGGACACAGAGCTCAAGACTTGTGAGACAGCTTACTGGGACAGTGGGTAAGTTCACCTGAGATGAGCCAGCCCTAGCAGTTTAGAAATGCGTGGATGGTGGTGGTGATTTCTCACTGGGAAGAGAGCCAGTATGTGTGTGGTGGGTAGTGATTAGAGAAGTGAACTAGGACTAGCTAGGCCTGAGTTCAAATTCTTCCTTCAGCCATGATGTTTGCTGGGTGCTGCATGTTTTCTGTCAGTCTAACTTGCCTTGCAGGGTGGATGTAAGGATAAACTGGAGGAGGGGAGAAATAAGCATGCTGCTTTGAGCTGCTTGGAGGAATGGTAAGATAAAAATGAGTCAGACAATTTTCTTCAGCATTATTCAACCTGCCCTAGAGCTGAGTTCTAACAACAGGAACAAGTTTTGGGGAGAACCTACAACCTGGTAAATTCTGGCTTTGGTTAAATCAGGCTCCTGGTTGCTGCCCAGGCCTAGTGGGTCAGAGCCCTCCAAGGGTGTGTGTAGTCTGGCTGGTCTTTCCCAAGATAAGAGCAGGAGGCCACTGCTCAAGGTGACCTCCAACATAAGATCAGAAACAGAAGGTTTGGGAGAATACAGGAGAATAGGAGAGCTCTGCAGGACCCTGGACAGCTCCCCAACAGCAAACCAGTTCCTTCCATGGGATCAAACGAGAAGAGACACAATGTTTTTTGTTCGGTGCTCCCAAGTGTTTTTCTTTGTAGACAACAGCCATATGGGGAGCTTGATCTGGATCAAAACAGTGTGGAGAAAGGGGAATGTAATCCTTCCCCCCTTGTGCCCATGTTCCCATATGAAACTGCCTGGGAGAGATGCTGTTTGCCCTCTTAGGGACAACTGGAAGATATATTGAAAGTATGTTTGCTCTGACATGGCAAAAACAGCTCTGTGGGGCCCTATCAGGTTGGTAAAATGGCATAAGAAAGAGTTAACTCCCCTTCCCCTGAACTAAGCCCTGATCTGGATCAACCCCCTGAATGGCTGCTGTTTTACAAGAAAAAACGAAATGTCTGGGTAACACAAACATGAATTTTCTAGTATCACATTCAATTTGACCTGAGTTCTTATGTGGTGTCTCAGGCTCCACACCTTTTCTGAGGAGTGGCCATTTTAAAGTTACCTGTAGTTTTTGTGGGCAGAAATGCATTGTATTGCTGCAGAGAGACGTATTCGATCCAGAGGGTTGCAGAAGAGGATGTGGTAGTTCCTCAGAGCATTTGAGTACTAGAAGGTTCTGGCTTGGCCAAGTCTGGCCCAGGAGCCAGGATTTCCATGTCTATGGTGCCTTGTTGCTCCGCTACCTCGGCTTCTGGGCCACTAGAACCCCCTGGTGCCTCTTCTTCCATGATGTTGTCCTAGTTGGTGCTTGAAGCTGAGGTCATGATAGTTATAGGGCCAAGCTACACATGACGAATGACACTTGAACGGCAAGTGGATTGAGTGGAGGGCAAGTGAACAGGGAGAAATACACTTGCTGTTCAAGTGTCATTCGTCATGTGTAGCTTGGCCCATAGAAAAGAAAAGGGAACAAACTGATTCTGAGAAAAACTTCCCCAAGTGCCTAGGAAAGGAAGGGCTCTGAGTTTCTGGCAGGAAGGGTGTGCCTAGCAAAAGTTTTGGTGTGAGGCTTTCCCCCCTTTTCCTGCCTGGGAAAGGAATAGCTAAACCGGGGAGAGTTAAAGGCTGGAAGCTGCTAAATAAGGAGTATATGAGCGTGTGTCAAATTCTCTTAATGATTTTGAACGAAGCAGCCAGAGCTTTGGCTGCAGGCCTCTAGTTTCAGAATGCATGCCCCATAAATAACATCCCTTTGGAATATTCAGTATGGAGAAGTTCGATAATGTTACATGGAGATTCAAATGTCAAAATTGTAAATGTGCAGCAGTAAAAGGCAGTGGGTGGCAGGAACAGCAAACTGAAGGAGTCCCCCCTCCCACACACACTTAAATGACTTCAGTTCTTCTGCTCTCATCTCATGGGCTCGTTAACATCCACGAGAAACCTCCAGCTCATCATCTAATAGGTCAGGTTTTATGATGTCACCCAAGAGTTCTTCAAGCTGGGCTTGCCATCTTAGAAGAGAAATGCTTCGGCAGCATCCTGTGTGATTTGGGACAGACAAAAGGAAATACTTCTTTATTCAACGGGTAATAAAATGGTGGCATTCGTTCCCAGCCTTTATAAAGATGTCCATGTGCATAAATGGCTTTAAAAGGGGAGTAAAGGGAATGTCTGCATTCATAGGCAGCAACCTTCTAAATACCAATACTAGGAGGCAATGCTGGGGGAAGGCCTTGGCAACTCTGTACTGTGGTTGCTGTCCCTTAAGGGCAATTGGTTGGCCACTGTGTGAAACAGGGTGCTGAACGAGATGCTCCTCTGGTCTGATCCAGCAGGGCTGTTCTTAGGCTTTGGTCAAGTGCAGAGGCCACCTGACAGCAATGCTGATTCTGTGAACCTGGGCAGATCATGAGGGGGAGGGCAGGAAGGGTTACATCAGGGCTTAGTTCTCGTGGCCCCTTCTTACATGCCCAGGGTAATGCCGATTGCCTCTTTGGGGTCAGGAAGCAATTTTCTCCAGGCCAGTTTGGCCAGGGAGACTGGAGGTTTTTTGCCATCTCGTGGGCATGGAGCAGGGGGCACTGGAGGTGTGTGTGTGTGGGGGGGGAGGTGTGGGGGGAGGTAGCTTTGAATTTCCTGCATTGTGCAGGGGGTTGGACTAGATGACCTTGGTGGTTCCTTCCAACTCTATGATTCTAAGTGTACCTTTTGGCTCCGAAAGGGGCTTATTATTTCAAGGATGTTGGCAACTGATTTTGCAGCCATCTTTAGGTAAAGCTTTCCTTTCTGTTCAGCTGGCTTTGCACACACGCCTCAGGGCAGGGTAACCAAATGCAAATGCAGACCAGACTCCTGTATCTATTTGGCCTTATTCATAGTACATGACAGCGTACTCACAGGGATGCTTGACAGAAAGCTACAGCTGCTCCCAGGGGTCATTTCGTAGAAAAAGAGCTGGAGGAACTCATTAACATAACTCATTAGCATAACTCACTAACATATGCCATGCCCCTTGACATCATCAGAAATGTGTCATTAGCATAACTGGTTTGCATATGTCACACCCCCTAACATCACCTATCCTGGCTGTTTTGGACCCAATCCTGGCCATTCAGGGCCAAAATTGGGCCCAAAATGGCAAAAATGGGCTGAAAATGGCCAAAAAGGGGCCCAAAATGCTCAGGATCAGGCCGCTGCTGAACAGGAGAGTGATCCACCACCCGCCAGATGCCTGATCCAGGCTGTTTCAGCCCCAATCCAGGATGAAATGGGTCCAAAATGGCCGAGAGTCAGGTGGGCGGGGCCACCTGACATGTGACCTCTTTGGGGAACTGCCAGAACTGTGTTCCTGCGCATTCCCCCTCGAAATGAGCCCTGGCCGCTCCTAATGGTCTGAGGGCTCCTCTTTTATGATATCCATGTAGGGTTGCTGACTCCCTCTTTGGCCTTTCCTGCAGATTTTATCATAATAATATTTGATTTATATACTGCCCTTCAGGACAAAATGCCCACTCAGAGTGCTCTACAACGTGTGTTATTATTATCCTCATGACAATCACCCTGTGAGGTGGGTGGGGCTGAGAGAGCTCTGAGAGAGCTCTGACTGACCCAAGATCACCCAGCTGGCTTCAAGTGGAGGAGTGGGAAATCGAACCCAGTTCTCCAGATTTAAGTCCCGCGCTCTTAACCACTAGAGCAAACTGGCTTGAGTTTGAGGAGTTCGAGGTGAAGAGGGAGCTCAGAGGGAATGTGATTCCATAGAGTCCATCCTCTAAAGCTGTCATTTCTTCTCTGTCATGTGGAGATCAGTTGTGATTGTGGGAGAATCCCAGGTCCCACTTAGAGGATAGCAAACCTATATGCATGTGTTTTCGCTGACTAAAATGAGAAGTCACAGTTGCAGTCAAATATTTATTCTGAGACTCTGGTGCCTTGTGAATCTCATAATGAGCCCAGCTTTGCAAAAAAACCGTTATAATATCAATAGTCAATATCTCTTGTACAATAATTTAAAACAAAACCAAACATTTATTGTTAAAAAGCCCCCAACAACATAACTACTTGATGGAGCTAAAAGGAGCTGTACTCATCTCTATGTGTACAGCTCTTCCCAGAAGGGAGAGAACAGTGTTTTTAAAAAGAAGAGCTCACCAGATACCTTTTAACTATGATGAACATCATGCAGTGAAGCAGTCCTAAGAACTGTGTGGAAGAGGAAGTTTTCATCCCTGCAGTTTGTTTTGCAGGGATGAGAAAAAAAACACTGGAGGTTCTTACTTCTGAGCAAATAGTTAAGTCAATGGGAGCACTATTACCTTTTGTGTCTGGTCACCCCAACCTCTGAGCATGTGCTGCCCAGATTCAGTGCCCAAACTCTCCTCCAGACTCTATGATGGCAGTGTGGCTTGCTTCAGTGCCCCCCCCCCAATAGCTGGAAACAGCTAGGGTTGCCAGTTGCCTCCCTTCGTGTGGGGCCTGGAGTTCCCCTAGAATTTCAATTAAGTTCCCCTTCAGGAAATGGCCATTCCAGAGGGTGGACTCTATGACATCACATCCCCTATGAGGTCCATTCCTCCTTCACACTCTGCTCTCCCTAAGCACTACCCTCTAATTGCCAGGAATTTGGAGTTGGCAACCCTAGAAAGAGTGAGCAGTAGAGAAGGCCAAGATGAAATCCAAACTCAGCAGCCACCAGGGGAGCCCTTGAAGAGTTTGTGCTGGTTGGAACTGACTTACAGCAAAGGCCAGATGCCCTTTGACCTGGCAGGCATAGAACTCAAACCTTTTTGAGTCCCTGTGAGTTCAGCAGGTTTTTTTGGGGGGGGGGGGTTGCAGAGGTTGCCAAGGACTATATATGCTATTGCAGCCAGATGCAAAGGAGAACAACAGGCCAACTCTTCTCCCCTATGTTGCACAAAGAGACAGAGGCATTAGATTGCCAGCTCTGGGCTGGGAAATTCCTGGAGATTTGGGAGGTGGAGCCTGGAAAGGGTGAGGTTTGGGGAGGGGAGGGGCCTCAGCCGGATATAAAGCAATAGAGTCCACCCTCCAAAGCATCCATTTTCTCCAGGGGAACTGATCTCCATTGCCTGGAGATCAGCTGTAATTCCAGGAGATCTCCAGCCACCACCTAGAAACTGGTAACCCTAGCGCAGGAGCACAAGGACAGCAGCCTGAAGGGAGGAGGAAGAGAAGGACTTGGGTGAGGATAGAAACCTCTCCCTGCCCGAAGGCTGAGGCATCACAATGGCTGGCCCTATGAGAGGCCACTGAGACAGTCTCAAGGCCCTGCAACTTCCACAGTGCAGTTTTCCCTTTTCTCCTTCCACGATTCCAATGTGTTTGGGATAAAAGTCAGGAGCAGACATGGGCACGAACAGAAAAAAACCACGAACATGGTGCTCGTTCTTCATTGCCGTCCACGAACAACGAACATCGACGAACATGACCTGTTCACGAACATGTTCATTGTTCGTTGTTCGTGGGGGCCAGCAGGCTCTCCTCCAGCCATCAAGTTCCCTACCACACCACTCCCAGAAACCCTACCTCAGCAGGCAGTAGGAAATGTACAAATAATAAATAATAGCTTGGCCCCAGAACCTGGCAGCAGCCCTGGAACTTGAAGAGGTAGATCCCTATCCCACCACACACAAAGAAAATTCATGCTCCAGTGCACTCTCCCTGTCTCTCTCTCAAAATGCCAACAGCAACTGTCTCTCCCTCACTGTCTACAAAACCAGAGCTGGGAGCCCCCCTCCCCCCTAGCCTTTGCTCCCTTGTATCAAATTTGGAGCTCCACACTTGAAAGGAAGGCCTGCCTATCAAGCTAAACTGGGCTTAGATTGGGTTTCCAGGGCAACAGCAGGAGTTCAGACAGAGTTCAGACAATCCCTGCCTACATAAGTGGCCAAGGGAATTGATTGTCTGTCTTGACGAACAGCAACAAAGGACGCTTGCAATGACCACCTGTTTGTTTAGAATGGGCCCTCAGGAACAGCTTGTTCGCGAACAGCTGATTGGGCTGTTCTTGGCTTTTTTTAGTTCGTATTGCTTTTTGTGCTCTTCTCTAGTCAGAAGCAGTCTTGGCCAATGGGCAACAGGGGCACTCATGGCCCCGCCCCCTGAAGGAGGGGAGAAAAGAAGAAGAGCAGGCTCCCACCGCTACTCATGACTGCCCCATCTGGGATTCAGGCAGCAGGCTTGTGGTAGAGGCTGTGGCTCCTGCACACCCTGCATGGGGCGAGTGCCTTCCTTTTCTTGGCTCGGGTGTTGTGGGGGAGGCCAGGAGTGGGGGGGGGGGAGTGATTTAGGGGCCCTATCCTGAACTTTTGCCCAGGGTTCCAGAATCAGTAACAGCACACCTGACTACGAAGAAGAGCATTTCGTGCAAAGCTGCTAGACAGGCAAGTCCCAGCACCTCTCAGTCCTCAGAGAAGAAATGCCTGGCTTTTCAGCGTGTGAGGGATTCGTTTCTCCTTCTGCCCAAGCGAGCTTTTTCAGGAAGCAAGAAAATCTGATGGGGGGCGGGGGGCGGGGAGGAATGAGGTGCACAACAAAGTTGTACTTTTGGGTTTGGACTGAGGGAAAAGAAGAGGAAGGCAGCCTCCTTCATGAGCTTATAAGCGAAGAGAGTTCAAAGAGGCCTGCTGGAGCAGCAATCCCAGTGGGGGGAAGAGAAACCAGCAGGCACCAAAGAAGAAAGCCCCTCTGGCATTTGTGTGTATTGCAAGATACATATTTATGGCAAATTTGAGCTTGTTTATTTCTGTTTACCGAAGGCCGGGCAGCCGTCTTTGCTAGAATCCGTTGAGATCAAACGGAGGCTCTTGCAGTCTGGTCCTGTTGAAAAGAAAGGAAGAAGGAAGCATCGTGTGGAAAAGGAGAGGCTGGACAGGCCCATTTTCTGAAGTGCCCGGTCTTTAGTACCAGCAAGAAGCCCTGAGCTAAGCAATCCCCGTTCCTTTGCAGAGATAGTTTTGGGAGATGTGGGGGACGACCCATTTTATGGGATCAACACGCTCACTTCCAAGCTTTATAGGAGCCCGCAAAAGGGAGACGTTGCTGAAATCTCAGTACATGGTTGATTGCCATTAAGTAGGAATGTTTGCATTGTCGATAAGGAACTGCTGGCAAAAGCAAATGCAAAGGTTACTAGCTCTGTAAACAACCCATCAGGAATGCAAACATTTTTAGACACAAGGCTGAATAAAAATACACATGCTTCAGTTGTCTCTGCTTGCTAAGAAGAGTCCTTGCTTTCTGGTTCCCGTCCCTAGTAAATGGCTGCAGCATATTTTGCCTTTCAAGAAGGGGAGGGAATAATAAGACTTGAGCTGAGTATATGTGCCTCCCATTCTGCAGATTATTTAAAGCTCGGCCATTGCCAGCAGTGTGAGCCGAAAGGTCAGAACCAAAAGGTTTTGGCCCTTTGGCTCTTAGGCTGTGGGTTGTAGCTTGCAGTAGGGGTGTCATTCCCCTGCTCAGGGCAGGGGATCCCCAGCTCCCACACTTCCCCCCCTGCACCCACTTACTTGGCTGGTGGGCGGGCGCTTCCTGGGATGCACTCCTTGGGTGGTACGGCGTGCCCCCATGCCCTGAATCACGCCCTGCAGGGGGCCCGTTTCAGGTAGAATCAGGCCCTACAGCGGGCAATTTAACCCCTGGGGAGTGCAGGGAGCAGCCTTTCACCTGTGCGGCCGCTGCTGCCGCCACTGCCACTTCTGCTGTGCAGCTGGCGTGATGACATCACTTCCAGAAGTGACATCATCATGCTGGCTCTGGGGGTGTGCACACACTTTGTGCGTGTGTAGAAGGTCACCACAGAGCAGGGGAAAGGTAAATGCCAGGTCCGATTCTTCCCTCTGGGAGGATAGAGGGACCTGCCAACCCTAGCTTGCGGTGCTGTGTGAGCGGTGGCTAGGGTTGCCATGTAGCCTCCCAAAGGAAACTGGACTGGGGCCTTGGCACTCGCCCCATTTTTTGTCCTCCCAAGTCCAGTGTGATGATGTCTCTTCCACAAGTGATGTCATCGCTGGCATCAGTGCCTGGGCATGTTGGATGGGTGCTTCCCCGTGTGCAGGCAGCTGGGAGAGCAGTCTGGAAATGGGGAGGAGATGGAGGCAGCACAGGAGGTTCAGCGGGCTTATCACCCACCCCCCTGGAAGTCCAAGTGGGGGGAGGAGATGGAGGTGGTACAGGAAACCTTGCTGGCATTGCCACCCACTCCTGCATGCCAGCGGCCATCCCCATGCACAAGAGTATGGGTCATTTATACGTCCTGTATTTTAACAGCATTTCCCCAGACAGTCCACTCAAAAAACAGACTGACTGGGGAGAAACCGCACACCTGGTAACCCTAGTGGATGATTTTGTGTTGTCACCTGCACCGAGAGTGTATTGCAGATCTGATGGGTTGTATGTCTCCATTTAAATTGTAATTCTGTGTATTTTCATTTGCAAACTGCTTTAAGTCTCCAGCATGGAAAATGTGGGGTTAAAGCAATTATTTAGGGAGATTTGGTAGGATGGTTTTTAAAAAAATACGGTGCATGAATATGTGTGGTACCTTCTCATCTACGTACACCCAGTAACTGTCTGTCCAGATCCAAGCTTCTTAAAAGGTGCGCCCAGACACAAAATGTGCAGTTCCGAAAGAACATTTACACTGATCAGGAATTCAAATTGTCTGTATTAGGGCTGTTAAATTCCTGATTCTAAGGACTTTTACCAGTCTATGTAGGCTTTTCAGTTTCAAGGAATGTGACTCTGCACAGCAATGCATTGCACACACTTGAGATATGTGGGTGTGTTTTAGTGGAGCATGCTGTGGGTGTGAATTGCAATCATATACCCGCTGTGCAGTCTCCAATTTTCCTTAAAGGTCCTGACCAGACAGCGAATGTTGCTTGAGTCTCTGGGACTCTGTAATTACAACAAGGTCCGTTCTGAGATTAAACTTTCATTTTTTAAAAAGGGGCAGGGAGAGTTTACAGGCCAGTTTTCAAAAGTCCGTGGAAGATGGAATACAGCTGCAGCAATTAATGCAGCAGGAAGAAGTGCACCAATGGGTGGTGCGCTTTGTGTATAAAGGAGCGGACAGAGTGATAATGATCTTTGGTGTGAGGATTATGTATTATAAGAACACAAGTGGATTCCTATTTTTTCATCTTGAAATGCTGGAGAGTATGAAACTGGGGTGGTCCGTCTGAGTATTGCAGCCATTCATCAGCAAAAAGAAGGTCTCAAGGAGTCGGAAGTGTTTTCCACATCCCTGTTGCTGCTAATACAGCAGAGTGTCAGCTGGGATTCTACATAGCAGGTTTCCCCTTATTTTTCCTGTCCCAGTTCCCCATCGTGGTCATTCTTCCACAAACCACCAGAGGTCTTTAGAATTTTTTTAAAACTGACAGTTGCTATAACACTATGGCATTATAACAATCTCTGTCAGGTTTTCTGAATCCCCAGCTTTTATTAACAACAATAACATAAAAACTAACCTCTAGCCCTTTTGTTGTGGAGATATAAGGGGAAAGACATAAGTATGCAATGAAGGGTCTAGAGGCTTTCAAAAAAGAAAGCTGGGGATTTAGGGAACCTGACAGACAGATTGTTATTATGCTATAACAAAATGTCAATTGCCATTTACAAAATAAAAATAAACTCTGTGATGGTGGGAGAAATGGCCTCTGCCAGGGACTTGGCAGGGAAAATGGCACCAGTGTGGGTGGGACCAGGAAGAGTCAGACTTTCCTGTCCACATGGGTGCCATCCTGGTTTTCTGCAATCTTTCCCAAAACTTTGCAGCGAACAAGGTTTGGGCAACTGCAGGAAAAAATGGGAAACCTGGGAGGCGCATGGTTTCCACAGGGAACCTCCCCGGGGAAAAGCGCATGTGGGAATGACCCACTTCCCAGTTGCATCCAAGCTAGGGCAAGCAACCCATGTGTAAGTGCCCTGAATGAAATGCTATTACTTTTAACCCTGGTTCCTGTTTGTTACTATGTGCTATCTGGATATGCGGCTCTGCCATTGATAATGGACATTATCAAGTGGGCAATCAAGTTCACCTTGGAATGCGCGTCACATCTGCCTGCAGCCAGGGTTGGCCCGAGACTGGTGTTCTGCCAGGGTGAGTTTGGAATGGGAGGGAAGAGGAGAAAAGAGAAGCAAGTTTTTGCAGCTGGCTGGAAGTTTAAGCCTGTGTGGTTGCTTTTTAAAATTAATTATGGTTTAGCCCCGTGGCTCAGAGTGGTAAAATGCAGTACTGCAGTCCAAGCTCTGCTCACGACCTGAGTTCGATCCTGGCAGAAGCTGGGTCCAGGTAGCCGGCTCAAGGTTGACTCAGCCTTCTATCCTTCCAAGATCAGTAAGATGAGTACCCAGTTTCCTGGGGTAAAGTGTAGATGACTGGGGAAGGCAATGGCAAACCACCATGTAACAAAAAGTCTGCCAAGAAAATGTCATGATGTGACGTCCCCCTCATGGGTCAGTAATGACTCGGTGCTTGCACAGGGGACTACCTTTTCCTTTTTTATGCAGTGCCATCTATGTACTTGGCACTTCACCAACTATAAATAATAAACTTAAAAAAAGAATAGGTCCCAGTCCCAAACAGCATACAATCTAAATTTAGACAACAGAGAAGGAGAGTCATAGTTCAGAAGTACAATACTCGTCTCATATACAGAATGTTTTAGGATCAATCTCTGGCATTCTTATTAAATGGATCTCTCTGAGCAGGTGCTGGTGCCACTAGGAATACTGGACTAGAAGTTCTGACAGTTTGACTCAGAATAAGGCAGTTTCGTCTGGAGTTGGGGGGAAGACAATGCTCCTTTTCAACTAGTACAGCCAGTGTGACTGCTAGCATGCTCCCCCCTTGCTCAGCCTGGTTACCTGTGAATAAAGGGCATCTTAAGTCCTTCTCCTCTTTTTCTCTCCCACTTGGTCAAAAATTAGATTGGTACTGGCATAGCCTTCTTGAATGGATCCTAAATGCATCCTTGTTCCCTTTGGTGGGGAGAAGGAAGCCGATGTGAATGTTCGCTGCTTTCCTTTCCATTTTTGTATTATTCTGATTGTGCAATTCTCATCATGAAAAATAAAAGAAATTTAACGAAAATCACTTTGGCTGCTAAAGGAAAGGCAGAATTAAAGCCCCCCTTTCCCCGGGAACCGGTTACATGTCCATTCAGGAACATTAGGGGCACACTGAGTTAACAGGAAGCTTATTTATTTTTATTACTTTATGGAGAAGTACAGCCCTGCTACAAATCAAAAGAAGGAGGTTACAAAATTTAACACAACAATTGCATGGAGGTGCAAGACCTTTGCAAAATAGAATTGACTTGCTTCCAAGTAAACAAAAGAGTAAGACTTAAGTTTTGCAGGGTGATGCATTGCCAGATTTTTATAGGGAATATAGCACTGTATTAAATTCTGTGTGCAATAAACATTTCAGTTCCCCCTAGCTGTGGACTGTAGAAAAGAGACTACTGAATAGTGCAAAGTATTATAGAACTGGAGCAACCTTAGAATGGAAACTTCTGTGACTGGGGAGGGGTGGGGGGAGGTGAACTGATGGCTACCTTTCTGCGTATGTTACCTTGTACAAGTCCTTGTACAAGTCCTTGTACAAGGACCGCCTCTTCCATTACGTCCGTGGCAGGGTGTTGCGCTCTGCAGACAAGCAACTTCTGGTAGTCCCCGGCCTGAAGGACATCCGTCTGGCCTCAACCAGGGCCAGGGCTTTTTCTGCCCTGGCCCCGGCCTGGTAGAACGCTCTCCTGCTAGAGATCCGGGCTCTGCGGGACCTGTTACAGTTTCTCAGGGCCTGTAAAATGGAGATGTTCCACCGGGCCTTTGGCTGAGTGCCAGCGGGTGTCCTCCGAGGGCTGGTGCCAGAGTTTCTGGTGCCCGCGGCCACGAGCATGCGTGCTGCACACGCACACACCTCTGACTGCGTGATGATGTCACGTCATCATGCAGGGCGAGATGGATGGGGCGGCGCGTGGAAGCTTCTCCGTGCTCCGCACGCCGCCCCAGCAGCGGCTCACAGCTTCTGTGCCCGGCCGGGGCATGTGGGAGCAGAGGAGCGCGCAAGCCAGCCCCATGCCGCCGCTGCCACGCGCCCCAGCTGGGCGCAGAATCCCCGAGCTGCTGCTGGGGCGGCGCGCGGAGGCTGCGCCTGGCTGGGGCGTGTGGCAGCGGTGGCGGCGGCAGCACTGGGCTGGCTGGCTGGCTACAGCAGTAGCTGCAGCCCAGTCATGGCAGCTTTGCTGCGCACGCCTCAGCCCCCGACACCCCCTCCGGCGCCCCTCCAGTTCCCTCGTGCCCGAGGCCACCGCCTACCTGGCCTCCATGGGCGCGCCAGCCCTGTGTCCTCCTTCCATCTAAGACCACCACTTTTTCTGGGGCTGCCCTTGGCCATTAGCTATGCCTGTATACTGACTCCCAATATTTGTCTAAATAGCCTGCTCCTGGACTATTTGAATGACTTTTTAAAACTTATTGTTGATTTTATGTTTTTGTGATTTTAATGTTGTTAGCCGCCCTGAGCCGATTTGTGGGGAGGGCGGGGTATAAATTGAATAAAATAAATAAATATTAATAAAATAAATAAATAAGAGTGGCATAATATCTGTGAAATATATCCATTCATTTTTTTTATAAGGGAACTTTGCTCTATGTAAATGCGATAGAAGTGGCTGTCTTACTGTTCTTACATCTTCCATCCTTTGAAATCAAACTTGCTGTACTATGTATCTTGTAGCACTGTCCAGAGAGGCTGAAATCTTTGTTGTGTATATGTCAGGCTGTAGAATTTGAACACACTTTGCATCCTTTGTTGTGGGGCATCGAAGTGGATCTGCCGATCTCACCTGTAGTTGGAATAAGTGTTTTGTTGGAGAGGCTCTGAAAGAGAACATTAACCTTGACTCCAGCTGCTCAGCCAGGGATTCTCGCTCCTTTTGCTAATGTAGTTTCCATCATCCCATTAAAAGAAACAATCCCCCAATATGCCGCATCACAAGGTTAAGTGCTGATAGAGAGAGAAATGTTGGCTTAGGGGTGGAATTGGATGGGAGATTCAGCAGCAAGGGAAGCTGAATGGGCCTTGGGTGGCCAGTGGAGAGAGAGGAACAGCCAACCCTTCCGTTAAGCCAAAATGCTATGGCGAGGACGCTCGGTGAAAATTTCAAAGATTCAAGGCCCCGAGCAACTGCAGCATGTGAAAACAGGCATCATCTCCCCCTTGCTCCACAATGAGGCCATAATGAAGCTCATGATAGCGTATGTATGGCATTATTGAAGTATGCAATAACACTGATTTGATCAATTTGATTGGAGGTTTAGACAAAAAAGGTGTCAGGCATGCCGAGTTGATAGAGGCTTAAGTGAGGACCCAGGAAAATTCGCAAGGGCTATCCCTACCCTCCTTTGCCTCTGCAAGATTATTGAGGGATAATTGGATTCTGAGGATATTGTCTCTGTCCTGCTCACAATCCTTTCTTTGGCAAAGAGGGCTAAGCTTTCTTCCAGTATTAGGCCTGGATGCTTAAATGGAGCCTCCATGTTCAGAGGCAGTAGTCTTTTGAATAACAGTTGCTGGAAGGCAAAACAGGGAGAGGCTTTTGCCCCTGCTTGTCAGTCAGTATGCAGGACTAGATGGACCTTTGGTGTGAGCAAGCAGAGTTCCTCTTAGGCCTACAGCTGAAAAGAAAATGTGTGTGTGTGTTCCTTCTCTTATGATCAGGGCTCATTTTGAGGGGGAACGCGCAGGAACGCAGTTCCGGCAGTTCCCCAAAGAGGTCACATGTCAGGTGGCCCCACCCACCAGACTCTCTGCCATTTTGGGTCCGTTTCAGCCTGGATTGGGGCTGAAATGGCCCGGATCGGGCCTCTGACAAGTGGTGGATCACTCTCCTGCTCAGCAGCAGCCTGATCCGGACCATTTCGGGCCCCTTTTTGGCCATTTTTAGCCCCTTTTTGCCATTTTGGGCCCAATTTGGCCCTGAATGGCCAAGATTGGGTCCAAAACAGCCAAGATAGGTGATGTCAGGGTGTGTGGCATATGCAAATCAGTTATGCTAATGACACACTTCCTGCGATGGCAAAGGGCGTGGCATATGCTAATGAGTTATGCTAATGAGTTATGCTAATGAGTTCCTCCAGCTCTTTTTCAACGAAATGACCTCTGCTTATGATCACTTTCATGTGCCATAAGATGAGGGTTAGTATCTGCAAATGCTGTTACTGGGGAACGTTCCCATCTTTATATGCAGCAGAAAAGCATACATGTGCAACCAGTGTGGTGCAGTGGTTAAAATGCTGGACCAGGATATGGGAGACGTAGGTTAGAATCTCCACTCTGCCATGGAAACTTTCTGGGTACGCTTCAGCCAGTCACACACTCTCAGCCTAGCCTACCTCACAGGATGGTGGAGAGGATAAACAGAAGAAAGGAGAATAGTTTCAGATGCTTTGGATCCTTATAGCGGAGAAAGGCAGGGTATAAATGAAAAAAATAAATAATAACCCTAATCCGCTGTGGTTTTAAGGGCCAGCAGTTTTTCTTTTCAACTTTTGCTACATTTTCTTCTTAACATGCCCTTCGCCAGTTTCCTGCCATGTGAGTCTGCCTCCTTTTAAAGTTTTTTCCCCCACTGCAAAAACACCTTACATTGACTTTTTATGTTCTCTCCTCGTTTTCAAAGCACCAGTTCACACACAATTTACTCCACTGGAGAAACTTACATAGATTGAAGTTAGATCAAGACAGGCAGCCCTGTTTGTCTGTCTGTAGCAGTAGAATAGATAAGAGTTCAGTAGCATCTATGAGACTAACCAAATTTGTGGTAGGGTATGAGCTTTGGTGAGTCGCAGCTCACTCACAATGGATAGAAGTTGACACCTAAGTTTCCTCAGTGGGCAAATAGTGGTTCCCTGGGGCTGTTTTCAGTTGGGGAAATAGCATGGGGGGGTGCGGCTCCTTCCCATCACACACTACAGTTCCATTTTGAATCAGGCCCCGATGTAACTGGGCACTATGTTTCAAGCAGCACATGTTGATCAAAAGTCTTCCAGGCAGCCATGGGAGAGACGAATGGAGTTTGCAATGTGTGCAACCATGGTTGACTTCATTTGCTCTCAGAGTCATATTTGATAGCTGCATAGCATAAGGGCATCATCCCATTCATTACATAATATCTACTAGGCTGGGATCACCCCAGTGATAATCCACCAGTCCTACCCTCAATGGACTTAATTTCCACCCAGTGAAACCCCTTACATAGCTGATTCTGGCAATATAGTGTAGTGTTGTCCTGCTCACTGTATGATTCTGGGATCATCCAGGTGACTAATTCAGGGAGAAGAAAGAAACAGTTATCAAGAGGGAGAAAAAAGATGGGAAGAAAGTGGCAGCCAAGTGGCAGCAGGAAAAAAAAAGGTGAATATTTGCAGCATCAAAGGCCTTTTTTGGAGAAATATTTCTAACTCCCCAGATCACTATTTGTTTGGATTCAAAAAAGTGAAACAGGAGAGTATCTGAGAGCGCCTTAACTGGCACCAAGTAATGACTTCCCCCGTTATTTTGCTGGGGAAGCAAATGCAGGAGCGTGACCTCCCATTTCGGCTGACATTTCCTCTCTTCCGTCCCACAAATTGTCACAACTGCCACCCCTCCCCCAGCAGATGCAGGGCTTGCTTTATGAATAACTCCCTTGGAATCCTTTCTCCAGAATTTGTTTTATTCACTCTCTCTGGAGGCTGTAATGCCCTCGGGGAAACTGGCAGTTCCCAGCCAAAATGAAGTCGCCTACTCAGACAAAAAAAAAAAGGGGGAGGGGGCAAACCAGCCAAGCAATTTGCTGCCCCAGGCAAACACCTGTTGTTGCGCAGTCAGCAGCCAAGCCTGGCATAGCTTCTTGCCAGTAGAGAGGCTGAATTGGTCCCACGGAGGAGCCCTATCCACCTGGCATCTCCTGGAAGCTCAATATGGAAACTTGATGCTGAGCCAACACAAACCCTCACAGATTCACTGGCTTGGGGTTCTGCCATGCAAAAGTGTATGCCAGCCCCTTCCCTTCATGTAAAGTTTGCTATTTTGGAGTCATGTAGATTAGCTATGATTGCAGCTTTTGATGAACCTTTTCCCTCTCATGCAGGCAATGATCTGTTGAGATCCAATATTCCATCGCTGCCTTCCAAAGCAGCTCTGTTTCCCACCTTTGTATCCTACCTATTCTCCTCTGAGGCCCTTCTTAAACAGACCCCAGATGTCAGGACGGAGGGCCACAAACTATTTATTATGGTACTGTTCAGGGCTTTTTTTTCTGGGAAAAGAGATGGTGGAACTCAGTAGGTTGCCAGCACAGGGGGCAACTCTTGGCAGGAGATAGTGCCCCTGGTACCACATGCACATGTGCAAAGTGCGTGCACGCTCCCAGGACTGCACAATGATGTCACTTTGGATCAGCTGGAACAAGGGGGGAGTTTTTAAAAGTTTAAATTGCCCTCGGCGAAAATGGTCACATGGCTGGTGGGCCCGCCCCCTGATCTCCAGACAGAAGGGAGTTTAGATTGCCTTCTGCGCTGCTCAGCAGCATGGAGGGCAATCGAAACTCCCCTCTGTCTGGAGATCAGGTGGTGGGGCCATCAGCCATGTGACCATTTTCAAGAGGTGCCGAAACTCTGTTCCACCGCGTTCCAGCTGAAAAAAAGCCCTGGTACTGTTGTTCTTTCCTCTGGATGCACAAGTGTTAGAATTTTTTTTAACCTCAAGTAGTGGCATAGGAAGAGGAGGAGAGGCTGTTTAATCCTCCCCCCTCCAGACATTTTTCAATTCGGAATGTTCTCCCATTGTTGCTTTTTCACTTGCATGGAGAAAAGATATGGGGACCTTGTGTCCTTCCCTTTACAAGGGAATTTCATGTCAAACGTGTTTGACAGCTAAACACACCATGTTTGAATGCAAGCCACAATCTACTTGCTTTTCTGAAGCCACAAACTTTCATTTAAAAAGTCTTTCACCATTTTCATTGCACAGATATTATCTCCAAAATGTAAAAGACTAGAGACTTATTTAAATTTTTTTTAACAAAAGCTGGGAATTCAGGGGAACTTGTAAATTGGGCAATAGATTGTTACAGTGTTATTGTGCAGTAGCACAATAGCATTCCTGATTTTTTAAAAAGCTGTCTGGTAGCATGGGGTCAGTAACAAACCTATTTAAATAATTAGGGTGCAGCGACGGTGGGGGAGTAGAACTCAACTGGTCTGTGTGAGAATGTCTATGTGCAAAAACCTGATTGCACTGTACTGCATTGTACTTATTTATTACAATGTTTGTAGTCCATTATGATCTATATAGCCCAGGCAAGCCCGATATCATCAGATCTCAGAAGCTAAGCAGGGTCAGCCTTGGTTACTAGTTGGAAGGGATACCTCCAAAGACGACCAGGGTCACTATGCAGAGGCAAGCAATGGCAAACCACTTTTGTTAGTCTTTTGCCTTGAAAACCCCAGTAAGTCAGCTATGAATTGACAACACTTTCTACCTCCACCATTCATACCCCACCTTTCCTTGTAACTCCAAGCAGCTTACAAATCATAATGAAAAACATTAACTCTTAAAATGAACAAAATAAAGCCATAAATAAGTCCCCTTCTTTCAAAAGACACCTGTAGTTTAAACTCAATTTAAAGCCCTGGCAAATAAGATGGCCTCCAGAAAGTTTCAGGGGGCAGTGTGTGTGTGTGTATAATTTGTATTTATTTTACTTCATTTATACCCCACCTTTCTCACAGCAGCTTACATCAAAGCAGCTTACATCATTCTCTTCTCCATTTTCCCCTCACAACAACGTGACTTAGCAAGTTTCCATCGCAGAGCTGGGAATCGAACCGGGATCACCCAGATTCTAGTCCATCACTCTAGCTCCTACTCCACACTGACTCTCTAGTGACACAGTGCGCAGTGAAAAGGAAGTGGGAGGTGAGGCTCAAATGAATATCCCAGCTTTGGTGCTCTTGATGTCTCAAAACGTGTCTGTGGCTTAATCTGCTCACTGCTGCTGCCGCCCCTGCCATTAAGAACCGAGCCTGTTCCCCTCTTGTGTATCAACCTCTCGGCTTCTCTAGGTCACTCTAAGATGTGACAGTTCTGAGAACTGGCGTCCATACATATGTGGTTCATACCTAATGGCAGAGTGGTTTGCCAGTAAGTGAACTTGCCTGGGGAATCCGCAGGCTCATGCACACCTTTTCTTTATTTTTCTTTCTTTATTTACTTTCGATTTCTATTCCACCCTTCCCAAACTGGCAGGCTCAGGGCGGATTACACTCTGCAAAACAACACACTAAAAAACTTACATTTTACCATTTTAAAACAGCCGTATAAAACAGTGC
This sequence comes from Eublepharis macularius, assembly GCF_028583425.1. Lineage (NCBI taxonomy): Eukaryota > Metazoa > Chordata > Lepidosauria > Squamata > Eublepharidae > Eublepharis > Eublepharis macularius. Next base: position 24,176,937 of record NC_072802.1, read on the forward strand.
AATATAAATATTTTAAAAGGTACAAGAAAGCAGCGCAGGAGCTGTCAGTTAATCAATCAGTCCGCCACCTACTCCGCTATATTAAACTTACTGGCGTGGTTGGTTAAAAAGTTCGATGGTGGATGCCTCTAGGAGGGGGGGGGGCGTTCACCTCTATTTGGCCGGTGGGGGCCCAGCTCAGCCCCAACCATATGCCTGTCGGAACAGCTCTCTTTCAGGCAGACCCTTCTCCCTCCTCTGCTTATCCTTGTACACAGAGAGCAAACGATAGTTACCTTTGAATGAGAAAAATATGGTTTGCACATTTTTGCACAAATTAATTGTGATTTGCCATTAATGCCAAGACAAAGGAGTCTTAGCTATTACCTTTCTTTCTTTCTCTCTTTCTCTCTTTCTTTCCATACATGCAAACTTTTAGCATTCTGCAGAAAGCAGGTAGGGTTGAGCTTGAACAGGAGAGAAAATGCAGTCCAGAGACTACCATTGAGATTTGGATATGGGACTTAAACTCAAGGCCAAGCTGGACATGCCATGCAAACGTAGGGGTGGGGAATTCCTGGAGATTTAGAGGCAGTACGTGGGGAGGGCAGAATTTGGGGAAGGAAAGGTGCTCTGCAGGATTGTGACTCTATGAAGTACACCCTCTGCAGCTGCCTTTTTCTCCAGGGGAATTGATCTATGTAGTCTGGAGATCAGTTGGAATTCCAGAAGAACTCTATCTCCCACCTGGAAGTTGGCAATCCTATGAAAACATTTATTTTTAAGTCTGGAAAGCAGCTTTGCATATGGAAAAGCAACCTGAGCAATTTAGATCAAGTGAAGGGAGAGGATATTTAACCTTTCCTCCTCTTGAGGTTTTCCTGCTCCAAGTAGTCCCCCAAATTTGCTCCATGTCATGTCTATGGGGCCCATGCCTGAAATGCTGCTGGGAGGAAAGTAGCCAGTAAGGTCGACGTTTGGAAGTGCACACAGCCTCTCCCCCGCTTCCCTCCTTCCAAAGCAGCTTTTCCAAAAACGAAGCAGCCACCAGGATTTAAAACTTTCGATGTCATGGAGTGTCTACTTTGGCCTTGTAGCTCTGCCCTGCACACATAGTGACTCATCTATGCCCTTCCGTTTAAGACTCTCTCTTGTACACGGAGGATACAGGGGCACAGCACGTGCAAGACGTCCAACCTGGCTATTTTGGTCAGCTTCCCTCTTCCATCTGTGACTGGCTGGCTCTCCTGTTGCATGAGGCTCTTTACAGGAGTGCCCGGCTTTGCTAAAAGCTGCACAAATTGGCTGATGGGTCCAATTTCCTGCTCTCAGCCAGCTTATGCGCTCTGTTCAGCCTCCCAGAACTGACTCGACGTTCCCCAAATTGAAGTGGTGTTTATGGAGAGAGGCTCTGCCTCCAGTTCCAACACTGCGATCCGTCCTTTTCCTTTTCTACTGGTTAGAGAAGCACATCTCTGGGGCTTTAGTCCCCTCTCTGTTCCCTGTGGGTGAAAATGAATGCAAATCTAGAGTAATCCCATGGGAGATCATTTGAGCCAACCAGCATGGTTAAAAAAAGAGACCTTTCCAGGGTTTAGAATACAAGAACTGGAGCTGTACATTTTCCATGCAGGGTGAGATGTGAACTTGTGCACCAAGGTCACTGCATTAAGAAAACTGGGTTCTATGTCTTGTGCAAAAGTGTACAAATGGGCAAAAGATTTAGGACAAACAAAAAGAAATACTTCTTTACTCAAAGGGTAATATTACATAATGGAATTCGCTGCCAGAGAATGAGCACAAATGGGTTTCAAAGGGGATTAGACAGACGCAGGGCTTTTTTTCTGGGAAAAGAGGTGGTGGAACTCAGGACTGCACAATGATGTCACTTTGGGTCAGCTGGAACAAGGGGAGAGTTTTTTAAAGTTTAAATCACCCTTGGTGAAAATGGTCACATGGCCGGTGGCCCTGCTCCCTGATCGCCATACAGAGGGGAGTTTAGATTGGCCTCCGCGCTGCACAGTGCAAAAGGCAATCTATACTCCCCTCTGTCTGGAGATCAGGGGGTGGGGCCACCGGCCATGTGACCATTTTCAAGAGGTGCCAGTGGAACTCTGTTCCACCGTGTTCCAGCTGAAAAAAAGCCCTGGACAGACATGTGAATGAGAGGGCCATCAGTGGCTATTAGCCCTGGTGACTATAGGGAACCTCCACATTCAGGAACAGCAGACTTCTGAATCCCAGAGCTAAGAGGCTAGATCAGGGGGAGGTCCCAACCTCTCTATCTTCTTTGTTTTCCATTCAGGATAACTGGTTGGCCGCTGTATAAAACAGGTTGCTGGACCTGATGGATCTCTCTTCCATGAATGTGTCTAATCCCATTTTAGTGCCATTTATGCACATGACCACCTCTTTGCCATTTTTGTCTCTCCTGAACGGTGCACCGGATTGCAAATGACACTGACTTAAACAAGCTTTTTGATGACTCACACGGCCCCCCCCCTCAGGTTTCAGTATAACCCTGTTCTCGATAGCTAGCAAGTGATAGGGTCCTCCTGATTGATGGGACGTGTGTATTTGGAGCTGCTGGAATTCATGTTACTTCCCAACTGGCTTGTTGGGATGAAATCGGAATGATAACTCTGTGTGACCTAGAACACACACACAGGTCACCCGGCCAGACCAGTTAGACCTTATGGCCCGAGACTGCTTAAGAATACACCCAATATACCCAATGTGACATCACTGTTCTGGGGATGATTAGGAGCAAACGAACTTATAATGTGCATCATTTGTACCCTGCCCTTCTCCACAAAGGCAATACAAAGCAGTTTATACCTTTCTCCTTTTTTAAAATTCCCACAACCTATGTGAGGTAGGTTAGGCTCTGTGTGTGTGTGACTGGCCCAAGGTTTTCCAGTGAGTTTCCATGGTAGAATGGGGAGTCCACCCAGGGTCTCCCAGATCATAGTCTGACACTATAACCACCGTACTACATTGTTTCCCTTCTAGAGAATGTTGCCTGGCAATACTGAACTTCTCACAGGTAATCCCAAGAAACTTCCGAGGAGCCCTTGGATACTGGGCGATCCAGATGAAGGTTACTTGAGGATTAGTACTCTGTACGTGGTTGCTTCCCATCTGCTCAACCTATACAGGTTTTCGCTTTGGAGTTCCCTTTTTGAGCAGGTGTTCGGACCAGATGGTTTATAAGGATCCTTCCAGGGCGGGGACTTTGCGAAACCAAGCATTACAAAAGGCTTCTCAAGTTTCCAGTCCTCTCTTTAGAAGAGAACTAACTGAAGGCTGCATTAGAACTTCCCCTCACTTGTGCTGTGTGTGTGTATGGGGAATAACAAAGTATACAAAGCCTTGATTACAGACTGATGGTTGTATCACAGCTTTCTCTCTCTGTGTCTCACATTGTTCCTGGCTATTCAGCAGCGCTTCATGAACTGACAGCTCTTGTGCTTTGCCTCGCAGCCTCTGTCTTTGGCACATCTGCCGGAAAGAATGGGAGTCCTAATCTGTCCTCACCCCATTGAGATCTGAGCAGTGATTGGAAAGATGTGGATGGAAGTGTTAGTAACAGTACAGAGAGATTACTCTGTGCACTCCTAAACAGAGTTACCCTCTTCCAAATCCACTGAAATAAATGGGCTTAGAAGGGTCTAAGACTGCTTAGGAGTACATTGTTAAGTGTCTTCCACCAGACACAGAGCTTAAAGTAACACTTCTTCTGCCTTTTCGCAAAAGCAATTATTTTCCTAAAACTCTAGACAGGGTTTTCTTTATTCTCCCTCCTCCCAAAGGAAGCAGGATCACAAATCCTGCTTCAAAAATCCAATAGCTTTTTGAGCTTCTTGTTCAAATGAATCAACTCTATACCGAATCAGACCATCAGTCTATCTAGCTCAGCAAAGCCTAATTTGGAAGCGACTCTCCAGGGCTTTAGGCTGCAATCCCAAGCACACTCTCCTGGGTATAAAGCCCATGGAATAAAATGTGACTTACATCTGAGTAGACTGCCTGTGATTGTCTCCTCAGAAACAGAAGGCTCTTTCCCAAGAAAGATTACAGGTGTCCTGCAAGATCAGCCGATGCAGAAGTATTTACACCACCTCCCATTCCTAGGATATGTTTAGGCAGGGCTTTTTTTCTGGGAAAAGAGGTGGTGGAACTCAGGACCACACAATGACGACACTTTGGGTCAGCTAGAACATGGGGGGGGAGTTTTTTAAAGTTTAAATTGCCCTCAGTGAAAAATGTCACATGGCCAGTGGCCCCACCCCCTGATCTCCAGACAGAGGGGAGTTTAGATTGCCCTCCGCGCCACTCAGGGGGTGGGGCCACTGGCCATGTGACCATTTTTAGGAGGTGCTGGAACTCTGTTCCACTGCGTTCCCACTGGAAAAAAGCCTTGTGTTTAGGGAACAGTGAAGGCTGGTGGAGGCCTTTGGGAAGATCCCATGTTTTTCTGCAGGGAAAAAATGCCTAAAAATGTTCTTTGAAGAGAAACAAACTTTCCTCACCAGGTGCCAAGCAATGGCAGAACAGATACTGCATGGAACATTAAACCTGCTGGCCGAGCAGGCTCCAACTTCTCGCCAGGAACGAAGGCTGCCCCAGCTGCTGTCAACCTGCCGTGCCCTGCGTTGTTCCTGCCTCTCTGATTTCTTCTTCTAACTACTGTGACCTTCACTTGGCTGGCGGGAGTGGGGGTGGGGTAGCCTGCTTCAGCCACAGCTCCCCATCCTCCTTCCTCTTTAGCACACAACACCACCAGTTTTGAATGTTTGCAAATAAGATGCTACAACAGGAGTGTAAATTTGGATCTATTTGTTTGTTTGCAAAATGCAAGCTCTGCTTAAAAGCACTCCCCCCCACCCAAAGTGGCACACTACAATCATAATGTAATTTCTAACCCCCGCCAAGAATTAAGCACATAAAAACATGTAGCCAAATAAAACTAAGTGATCTGGAGGAAAAGTGACCTAAAACCCAGAAGGAATAAAACTTGCCAAGAGAAACGGAAATAAAAGCTGCAGCTTTACAGAGAGGTCACAGTGGGGCAATTAAGCATCTGCTTTGATGTCAAAGGTCCCAGGTTCAATCCTCAGTGCCTCTAATTAATGGGCCGCAGGTATATTTGTTTATCTAGATATTTATATCTCACTTTTCTTCCCAGTGAGGACCCAAAATAGCTTACAACATCATTCTCCCCACTTCCTCTCAACAACCACCCTGTGAAGTAGGTTAGACTGAGACAGAGTGGTGACCCAGTAAGAGTCTCTTTACACAAGACCTCTTACACGAGGACGTTCAGGTGAAGGAGGACGCAATGTTAGCCTGGAAGCGTAGTTTAAAAAGACAGAGGTAACAGCTCTGTCAATTTCCCCTCTCTAGGGAGCTGGCAAAGATCACTGCTCAGAGGGTTTGTTAATTTCCTTTTCGCCTCCCCAAAGGCTCTGTTAGTTTCACCTCCTCTTGGGGGAGGCGAAGAGGTAATTAACAAACCCTCTGAGCAGAGATCTTTGCCAGCTTTGTAGAGAGGGTTAAATTGACGGAGACTTTGCCTCTGTCTTTTTAAACTATGCTTCTTGGCTAACATTGCGTCTCCCTTCATTTGAGCATCCAGATCCAATCTAAAGATCTTGTAAGGCATGTATGACCCTGGACAAGCTTGGTGAATAAAAAAACCAAACCCATTTTGTTCACAGGTCAAATATGGCACCACTTTTGATGGAGGTGGTTGATTAGGGTTGCCAACAACCTGGCAAAAAACACCCTCCTCCTTTACAAAGGCTTTATATGTGGAAATGGGCAGCTGAAGCTTTTCATGGCACGGAGGTAAATAACATCACCCAGCAAATAATATCACATTATTCGTCTTTTAAAGGCACAGGACATTTTTTTTCTCCAGGTTGTTGGGAACCCGATGGATGATCCCTAATCTTTTCAGTTGGAGGAGTGCTGAGCTTGGGAGGGTGTTTTCCTTTTAGGGCACAGAGTGGCTTTTCTTTTCGGTCAGAGCTCCTGCGTGTGAAAAGCCATGAACCCTGCTGGACATCCACCTGCCAGTTAGCTGTGGCCCTGACCTGGATAGCCCAGAGAAGCCCGATCCTGTCTGATCTTGGAAGCTAAGCAGGGTCAGCCTTGGTTAGTAATTGGATGGGAGACCTCCAAAGAAGACCAAGGTTGCTACACAGAAGCAGGCAATCATTAAACCACCTCTTGCCTTGCAAATCCCGCCAGGGGTTGCCATAAGTCAGCTATGACTTGATGGCACTTTCCACCACTACCTCCGCTTAGCTGTTAAATGTACGGGAACTCTTTGGGGGGCAGGAGGAAGTTGGCAAGCCTACGCAGGCAGTTTTTAGGAGAGTTGTTGGTTCACTCAGTTTATTCCTGGCTTTGACCTGAAATCCTTAGGGAGCCTCCCCCCACCACCCTGTTTCTCCACTTGCCAGAATAATGGGTTACTTTAATGGGCTTCTCCCTCCACCCCCTTCTCCTCTTTATGCTATGGATGTTTAATAGCTGTTCAATATGTTGACAGCTGGTTGATTCCTCCTTTTTAAACAGGAAGATTTTAGAGCCAGAGATTTTGTTTTTGATAGGTGTACGCTAGACAGGTATAAATGCTGGGTTGGAACGGAAAGTCATTTCTCATTAAAAAGAATGCAAAACAGCCCAGCCGTAACTGCGGAGTCTAATTAAAGGCTTGCATTCTTCTAGAGTTTATACAAAGCCCATATTACAAGGATCCATCAGTGGGAGTGATGAAGAATTTCTAATATATCATCCCCTCCCCTCCGAAAACCCATAAAATCCATAGACTGATTAGGCTACCAGGTGGCAAGACTTGCGCACTCCCTTTAACACAAAAAGTCCAGTGGCGCCTTAAAGATGAACACACTTATTTCCATATGACCTTTCCTACGCACTGCGTCACAGAGTTGAGGAAGTGAGCTGTGATGCTTGAAAGCTCACATGGAAATAAACGTCCATTTTTTGAGGTACCACTGGACCTTTTATTTTGCTGCAACAGACTAACCTTTGTAATCATCTTGAAAACAATCCATGGAACGGCCCCGGCTTTTGCCATGCCTTCCCCACTGGGTTTAGCAACTGGCCAGATTCCCACCCTCCTCTTGTGCCTTTAACAAAAGCACAGAAATCTGCTAGTAAAGCTGGCAAGATTGGCATCTGAATGGTCACAGATAAAGTTGGTTTTAAAGGATGCCTACAGAAAGAGGTTAGAAAGTCAACAACTTTATTCCTCCCCTTTTTGTGAGAAAGACTCTGGATATGCTTCCTAGCAGGCACGGAAAAGGGCGGAGGAAAGAGGGAGGAGAGAAGGAGGAGAGAGGCACTGGCTAGTACTATGGTGTAATCTTAAAGGGAAAGAAGGCACCTCTGGGTTGCAACCAGCAGCTGAAAGGCAGCTTTGGATGTAAGTTGTGGCATGGGAGTCACATGCTGCAGCTGTAATACCTACAGACTGGAACCACCTGAGATGGGTGGATACTGTTGTTACTTCCAGGCCATCATACCATCACCCCCCCTTGCCTTTACGCTGCATTGTCCAAGGTGTAAATGCATCCATGCACACATGGCCCCCTTCTTGCCACCCTGCTGCGTCTCTTGTAAACCATGCAAAACAGCCGATCCATCTTCTTCTACATGTTCCTTTCCTTTTGTCTACTGCCTTTCCATATGTGTTGTTTGCCATGTCTGCAAGATTCCTGCCTCCTATGGCAGGTGGGGATCTGATGAAAGGACAGCCATTAGAAGAGAGAGAGAGAGAGAGAGAGAGAGAGAGAGAGAGAGAGAGAGAGAGAGAGAGAGAGAGAGAGAGAGAGCGCTTTTCAAACTGTAGATCCAGAGGAGTTAGCCGTGTTAGTCTGTAGTAGCGAAATCAAAAAGAGTCCAGTAGCACCTTTAAGACTAACCAATTTTATTGTAGCATAAGGGCCAACCCTCTCCTCCTCTATATTTGACCAGTTTCTGTTGGCCCTCCATGCATCTGACGAAGAGAACTGTGATTCTCGAAAGCTTATGCTACAATAAAATTGGTTAGTCTTAAAGGTGCTACTGGACTCTTTTTGATTTCAAACTGTATTGGCTTATGATATTTATAGACTGCTTTTTGATACAAAAGTGTTCTCAAACCAGTTTACATAAGAGTTAACATTAATTCAGATAACCCCCCTCCCACACACATAAACAAATCGAAACAGCAGTGAACAACTTGAGAGTCTATCTCTGAAAGGACAGAAGAAGATTTTCACCTGCCTCCATAAGCAGACCAATGAGAGAGACATGCAGTCATTTTGGGGAGGGCATGCCAAGGGTCTGGGGATGTCACATTGAAAAACCCAAATTCTGCCTGATGATCCTCTAGTAGTCCTAAAAGATGGTACCTGGAATATGGTTAGTCTGAAATCTGAGGGGAGAATAATAAAATGGTCCTTATCATAACCTTTCTAAGTCCATGGAAGTCAATGGGCTTATAACGGTGTAAACTCTGCTTAGGATTGCTCTATGGACTCAGACTATGTGGGGTATTAGTGCAATCCTAAACAGAGTTACCCCAGTCTAAGCCCATTGATTTCAATGGGCAAAGATTGGAGTAACTCTGTTTAGGATTGTACTGAGACAGCAATCTTAAGTAGGTCTACTCAAAATCTTGCTTAGGTCTATTCAATCAAGCTTACTCCCAAGAAAATGTTCTTAGGATTGCACTTTCACAGTGGGATCCTAATCAGAGTTACCCCATCTAAGCCCATTGATTTCAATGGAATTTGAAGAGTGCAACTTTGTATAGAATTACACTGCAAATGTCAAAGCCAGCACTTTGGCTAGAGAATCAAACTGAAAACTAATTATGCTATTTCAGAATAGGTGTAATATATTCACACTGGCTTATAGCTGTCAAATGGCATTCTGAAACAGTTGAAGTTTTTAGACCATCTTCATGAAAAGTTCCACGTAGAGCACTTTACAGCCGTCCAATTTTGCACGGGGAACCTCTGGATAATTGGACCACCAATTAACTCTGCCCCGCCCCACAATTTTTAGCATTCATGTGCTCAGAGTAGAAAGAACGCAGTTCTCAGGGACTCTCTCATGTGGCCTAGAAACATCATTTTGCTTCAGGGCTGCATCAACCCCAAGCCCGCCGCAGCATTCTCAAGGCTGGGACTAGGCACTGGCAACATTTTTGATCAGAGCGCCAAACCCTCTTGTAACACCTACGTGTAAAGATGTTTGTCTGCTGAGCAAAGAAAAGACAGAGACAAGGACTGGACTTGACCAGACGCATGCAGTTCCTACAACAGAATGGTGTTTCTGTTAGTAGGAGAAGGGATGCTGGTTTCTGCCAATTCCCCCTCCTGCTGTGGGCCCTTGCTTCGCCATCTGTGCTGTTGTTGAGGTTCTGCTGACCCGCAGGAACAGAACTCGGTGTGGGGCAGGAGGACTCAACAGGAGGGGGAAGTAGGAAAGTCTTGCTCCTCTGAGTCCATGGATGGTTGGATATGCTTCACAAGGACCAAGCTGAGATCCAGCAGTCCTGCTCTCCTCAGATCGGGTGGAGAGCCCTGCAGATCCAGAGCATGATAGCAGGCATCAGCCATGCTTGTAACCTTCTCACACGCTGCTGACACCAGCAGCACCGGCAACATCTTAAGGGCTCGCTTTGGTTGCTTGGGTGGAGGACTGGTCCTGAGTGCCAAGCACAATGGTCTGGTATGGCACCGTTCATCAGAGAGTTGCCTATCCCTACTCTAGGGGACACAGAACGGGTTGGCCAGGGACGGTCTTCGTAATTCTAGGGCCCTGGGCAAAAGTCCAGGATGGGCCCCAGAATCACCATCATCCCCTCCACGCTCCCCCACCGAGACCAAACAAACATGACCGTCACCCCATGCGAGGTGGGTGGTAGAAGCCAGTTGCTTGAAGTTGCACAGGATGGACACGAGTGACAGCGGTGGAAGGCTGTTCTTCTTTCCCCCCTTCATTTGGGGGTGGGGCTGTGGGCAGTTGGGCTCCCTTGCACAGGACCCAGTGTAACCTATTGGCTACGACTGCCCCGGGGCTGTCACATTGGTCAGACTCCTACCAGAGGCAGGTTACATCCCAAAATGGTCCCAAGGAAACCTTCTTATTCAACCAACAGTGCTGGCAAGATACTGGAGTACCCCTTTGAGTTGCACACAAGCACCTTTGCCACTCATAAAGCTTCCGTTCCCACCCTCAGAGGTTAAGCCAGTGTGATGTAGTGGTTAGAGTGCTGGATTAGGATCTGGGAGACCCAGGACTGAATTCCCACTCTGCCTTGGGATCTCACGGGGGGACCCTGGGCCAGTCACACTTTCTCACACTTTCTAAATGGAGGGCGTCCAGTAGCACCTTTCAGACTAACCAGCTTTATTGTAGCATAAGCTTCCGAGAACCACAGCTCTCTTCATCAGATGCATCTGATGAAGAGAGCTGTGGTTCTCAAAAGCTGACAATGCATCTCACGAAGAGAGCTGTGGTTCTCAAAGGCTGACAATGCATCTGATGAAGAGAGCTGTGGTTCTCAAAAGCTGACAATGCATCTCACGAAGAGAGCTGTGGTTCTCAAAGGCTGACAATGCATCTGATGAAGAGAGCTGTGGTTCTCAAAAGCTTATGCTACAATTAAGTTGGTCAGTCTGAAAGGTGCTGCAGGACTCTTTACTATTTTGCAACTACAGACTAACACGGCTAACTCCTCTAGATAAATGGAAGGGAGAGAATGATATTGTAAACTGCTTTGGGTCCCCATTGGGGGGAGAAAAATGGGGTATAAACATCTAAATATTTATGCCTCTTCTTTCTCTCTCCCGTATTTGAAGCTCTTTCTCGTCCTCCCCTCCTTTCCCACAGATGCCCTCCCAATAGTGAAACGATGTCTATAAGCTCCTTCAAGGCAGAGACCTGTCTCCTCCGCTCACGTTGCCCTGTAGAGAGCAATGTTCATCAACGGCATCGGATAAATACACAAAATACACCCTTGACTTGGCAGATCAAAGATATCTGTTGAATCATCCTGGAATCCTACCCACTTTTCATTGGTGGCTAATCTCAGGCTAGGCAGGAGAAGCCTTTGTGAGTTGGCCAAGCCTAATGGCCTGGATTGACTGTGCAAATTTTAGCCTCGTGGCTAACCTAACTCAATTTGGCATGTGGGATGACATAGCAACTTAACCGCACATCAAACCCAGCTCCTTGGATGCTGACCCAACTGCCTGGGGAAGTTGCTAGGGAACCAGATGCTCCTGCCGGGGATCTTCTTTTTATTTTTTGAAAGCCAGCTTCCTTTTCTTTGGCATCCCTTTCCTGCTGCTGAAATGCCAAAAAGAGCCAGGAAGAGCAAAATTACAGGCAGCTTGTGCTGTGCTCCTATCATCGCGGGACGTACGGACAGCCGGCAGCGTGGACTGTCTAGCGCTTTGGCGTTAGCAAAGCTAATTATGTGTCAAGGGGAAGGGACAGGCGCTTGGAGATCAAAGCCCCCCAATGTGTGGCTATCTTTATTTTTGTACAGACTTCATTTGGCTTGTACGTGTTTGTGTGTGTGGTTGTGTTTATCTGGACCGGTAATAGGATTATTAATCCATTTTGCTTGGAGTGTTTGCATACATCCAATGAGGCAGGGTATGTAATGGGGGTGAGCTTAATTCCGAAGCGGCTAAATCTACTTTGAGTAGCAAAGTGGATGTGGTATTAATGGCTTCAGCTAAACCCATCCTTATTAGGGGTGGCAAAATCAAATAATGAACTCGCTGACTGTCTCCGGGAGTACTTCTCCTTAACTACTGAGCTAGCTGCTGCTTCGCACCGGCATTAACCAGTGTCAGTAGAGTCACTGCTGTGTTCTTACTGGGAATCCCCCAGGAAGAGGAGAGGGACTTAACCCTTCAACCCCTGCTCGGTCTACATGATCAAAATTGTGGTCTCCATACTTTTATTACCGTCTGAAAGGCAAAAGACTTTTTTAAAAGGACACTTTTTTGGCTTGAAACACTGATAGCAGCACTTTATTTCCCTTAGGGTTACGCACTTGCAATTTGTATGGATTATTCATATTTTGGGAGTTGTATCACCATTAAGTAGGAAATCTGTTACGGATGGAAATGTGTTCCCCTTTTTTGTATTGCTGGGAGGTATTCCTCAAGAAAAAAAAATCCCAGCGGATTATTGTTTTGCATAAGAGGTGCAGAAATGAGCGATGCGTTCCTTACTTTGGTAGACAGCCAGTGTGGTATAGTGGTTAGAGTGACAAACTAGGACGTGGGAGACCTGGGTTCCAATCCCCACTCTGCCATGGAAGCTTGCTGGGTGTCTTTGGGTCAGCCACACATTCTCAGCCTAACCTATCTCGCTGGGTTGTTGTGTGGCTACAATAGAGAAGAGGAAAACAATGTAGGGCACTTTGGGTTTCCATTGACAAGAAAGGGGGGGGTATACATGAAGCAAATATATAAATCTTATAGATCAGATTGATCAGTACAAACAGTGTTACCACTGACCTCAGGTCACTCTGGACAGATAAACTCCATATTTAGTATTATAAATAAGTGACCAGATACTGGCAATGATTAATACTTTGGTTATAGAAAGACCAGTGACGATAACAGCCTTTACAGAATGCTTTTGACTCTGTAGATTTTTTCATATGCATTAACATATTGCAGTCTTGATGACAACCCAGGGGTGGTCTTAGCCAATACAGGGGCAACTGCTTCCAAACACCATATTTGGGGGCAGATTTTAGCAAAATATTCTCCTTCAGCACAACCTGGTTGGAAAAGGACATCATTTCCTGGTGCAACTGGTGAGTGCAGGAGCCTGGGCACACACTTTGTGCTCACACAGGGGTAAGTCCCCCCTCCCTCTGCTCCCCTGGCCCCCGGGGGAGCTGACATCCTAGCCACTTAAAAGAATCTCCACCAGAGTAATCGATATCAGGCTAGGTGGATCAATGATCGGACACTGCATAAATCAGCTTTGCATGCCTGTAACTTGCCAAGCCCTGTCTGTTTCAGCTGCATAGACGTTTTTCCGTTTATGCTGCCATATTTGTTTTCCCGAGCCCTCTTGCTTGGACCTCTGCCGATATTTGCTCAAGAAGCCTCCTCCTGTATCCTCTCTTCCCGCTGGCACCCCCAGAATCATCTGGCGCCTGTTTTTGGTCCAGTACCTCAAGTTTCTTCCAATTATTGCTGCTTCATGGCTATCGTACCTGTTGCATTTGATCTCCAGGTGCTCTAAACTTGCCTCTCTCAAGAACGCCTCTCTCCGAATGGCTGGCCTGCTTTCCAGTCTCTCTTGGCCTGTTTGTATTAATTCTCTCTGCTCTCCTGTGTTCCAAAACGCCTCCCAATTTACTATCATCTGCCAAATTCATTAACGTGCTGTTTACTCCCTCATTCAGGTCATTAATGAAGGTATTAAATAAGAGCAGGCCGAACCCAGATCCCCACAGTACCCCATAAACGCCTCCCCCTGTTTCTAATTACCTTTTGTTTATGGCCCTTCAGACAGTTCTCAATCCGCACGGAGCTCTTCAAGTGATTGGAATTAATTTTTCAAGGAAGGCTTTGCGGAACGTAGTAGCGATTAAAGTTGCTGATTCCTGCTATACCGCAAATGCAGCCTGCTTCTTCCCCCTACCGCTCTCCGTCCCTGCAGGTTGCAAGCAGCTTCTTTCCTGGAAACTTGTAACTGGAGCTGCCTTATACTGAGTCAGACGAGGACACCGCCTGTCTTCCTCGCCAAGTGAGGCTGCCACCTTTCCAGGTAGATTTCAAAGAAAAGAATGAAGGAGAAAAACTCGGTAATTTCTTCAGAGCTAGGATTATCAGGCTGCAACCCGGAGATTGGCTCTGTCCCTTTGAAACTATCAACTGAAGAGCAGACACAGGTTCTCTTATTCATAGAAGCCGCTCTAGGATTGCCAGCCGGCCAGAAAAGGCCTCCCTTATGCCTTGAACAGAGGATTGATATATGGAGCTCTGCAGGTAAAGCTAAATGTCATAATGTCCAAACTGCTGCAGATCAAATAGCTATCAAAGGGAGGCACGGGAGCCAGTAGATAAAGTTAGCAATCACCCCTTCCCTATGAATGTAGCACTGAAGGCAGAAGGGGAGACAAAGGGGCCTGAGAATGTGGAGTCCTGGACATAATGAATAGGTTTAAAGGGGGAGAGAAACTCTTCAGGTTGTAACCTGGCAACCTAACTGATAAGGAACAGAAACTTCTAGAACCTTTCACCCAAATGTTTGCCTCTCTGTGTTCCAGCATCCTTGAGTGGTTATCAGCAGATACCTGCTAGGTGAATAAGAACAGTTATATTTAAGCTCAGCAATATTTACCTGCTTATAATGAATGCTTCCTAAAAGAAAGAAGATCTTTGTGTAGCCTGTACTCTCCTCAAAGCGTCCAGCTGTGCTCACAGCCATGACAGCCGAAGGAAGATGTTTTTCAGAATCACTTAAGCACGATAAAGGATGATAGCGATCTTGAAAAATCCACACGAAGCTAAGAGGAATCCGGAGTGGGCAGACCTGGCAAGTCAGGTTGGAAGAGTTTGAAAAATTTCCACTTTTAAAAGGCATCCGCTGCCTGTGTTCTCTTCCTCTTTATATATCATTATATTTAATTATATACTGTCTGGTCCTTTTGTGGATCATAAATGCTGCAAAAATCAGCTCGCCAACAGAAACTCTTTACATGCTCAGGGGGCTCTGAATGTAAGCAGAAAAATCTGTAAAAAAACACCTTTAAAATCAGCCTGAAGAGGGCTGAATCTGTTATAGGAGCGCAGAATATTAAGTGCAGCTGAAAGTGTGTTCAAAGTAAAAAGCATGCTCCTAAGCACGGGGAGGGAACCGCGTGTTCAAACTCCTGAGAGCTTTGAGAATGCTTGAGGAGCCATCTTTGGAGGGTGAAGTACAGGGCCGGTTCCAGGTTTGGGGGGCATCCTGGGCAGGGAATGCTCACCCCCCATACCCACTACTAGGCTCCCCTTCTTGTCCTCCCACCCATGTGCCCTCACCTGCCTGTGTGCCCTTCCTTTGCCCACTCGCATACTCTTGCACAATCTGCAGTCACAGCTGCCCACAGTGCCTACACTCCCCTTCCCTGATGGAGCTGGGTGGTGGGTGCAGCTAGGAATAGCCACCAGGAATGTCGATGCTTTGGGCACCACCCATATGCCCTTCTCCAGCAGCACTAGGCACTGTACAGCATATGCTTCTGGGAGCAGAGGTGGCGAAGCACTCACAAGCAGGCAGAGGAAGGGTATGAATGCAGGCATCTGAGGAAATGCATGAGAAAGGAGTCAGCAGCCATGGGCCCAGAGTTGCTAGTCCCTCGCTGGGGGCAGGGGATCCCCTGCTTCTATCCTCCACCCCCCGCCCCCACTTACCTGGCCAGCAGGGGAGGCATGGGTCTCTCGGGGGCATGTTCCCGGGCAGAGCAACACACTCCAACGTGCCTGATCTGGGCTGATTCGGGCCCAAATCAGCCAGTACTGGGCCTGAATCAGCCCAAATTGGCCCACTGTGGAGTGTGGAAGCCCGGAAGTGACATCATCATGCTGGCCCGGGAAGGTGCATGCGACCTTCAACAGAGCAATTAGGTGCCAGGGCCCCCACCTCCTGCCAGGAGGACAGGGGGACCTAGCAACCCTACATGGGCCCCACCTGAAACCATGGGCCCTGGCAGCTGCCACATCTTGCCACGTGTTGATGCCAGCTCTGATGAGGTAGGATTTCCAAAAACGTCTCCAGTTCCTCCTAAGCTCCATCTTGGACCATTTCCTATTCTAAAAAAAGAGCACTCTTAAAAAAATAAGTTGTCCTGAAACATTGAAGGAGTTTGTTTTAATTCTAGGGTAAAGTAAATTAGCCCTCTAGCCTGGGGTCTCACCCTCTTTGAAGCCTTGACTAATAGTCCGTATATTGGTTTTTGAAATAATGAAGAAAGTAATGACAATAAAATAAATGACAACAAAAGTTTCATGTGTAGGCCCAAAGCCATTTTTTAAAAGCTGGATATAGTTGCCCTCTACCCTTTTCTACCAGCCCTTTTTGTGTCTTTAATTGTGGTCTGGAGCCCACAAATTTAGCATGTGATGATATTTTCTGGAATGGAGATAAGTAATGAGAAGAGTGTAGGATAGAGTAGCCAACTTCAGGCTGAGAAATTCCTGGAGATAATGGGAGTGGAGCCAGGACTGAGGCGTTTGGGGAGGTGTTTGGAATCCACCCTCTAAAGCTGCCATTTTCTCCAGGGGAGCCTCTCTTTCTAGTCAAGATTATTTGTAATTCTGGGAGAACTCCTGGACCAGCCCCACATTTTATGAGTGTAATTTTTAGGCAACTATTTAATGCTGTTTTTATGCCATACTTTTTTTAATGGTTTTTATATGGTTAATTTATTATTGACAATTTTTATTATTTTTTTGTATTTTTGTATTTTTATTTTGTTTTACTTATGTGAGTTTTGTTTTACTTTTATTTTGTTAAGAGGTCTCTGGAAAGGCAACATATATATACTTTCTAAATATTGTTTGCCTACTTTATTTAGCTAACTGCCTAGGGTACCAAAATTACAGGAGCACCTGCCTCACGTAGGTGAATGTTCTGGAGAAACAAGGACAGCCTTTATTTTGAAATTTATCCGTTTTATTCCCTCAGATATATGCTTTCAAATGGCCTTGGGATCCTAATCTATGTTTGTGATGGCGCCCAGGAATCTGGAGGTCATATTCTGTGCTGATTAATTGTTCTGGAGCACAATAGTAAGGTAATCAAGTTACCGAAATTTGAATGAAAATATGAAAAACTACCCTGGCCAATACTGGATCATTTAATGTGCAATTGTTATACTGCTCAGCAGGCATATGATCAGACTGGGCGGAGGGGGCAGAAACATTTCAGTCGCTGAAGGCAGCAAATAATTCCAGGCTGGCCCTTGGAAAGCATATCCTGTTTACTTTGTGTGTTTTCCCCTTATCTGAGCCAGGAAGAAACATTACCTGCTAAATTTCTGGGTACCAAGCAACCATTAAAAGGTGCAGGTATATGGTTGCCAACTTTTTAACTGGCCCCTGCTCCTGTGTCCTTAAGAGAAGCTTGATCAGCAGAGATGGGCAGATAATTCCTTTTTAAAAGTTCAGCTTCTGGTTTTTGTAGATCAAACTGCTGGGAAAGTTGGAGGAGCGTACCAGGTTGCTGTTCCCCTGGTCATTTGGCAACTCGGCACTGAGAGTAGGGCCAGTAAAAATGGTGGCACCCTCAGTGGTTCTATAGCCTGAGAACACACGATGCCCTATAAGGAGTTGCCATATAGGAAAACTACTGGCACTGCTGTAGCGGAGTCACAGGCACCCTTCTATGTCCACACACAAAAAAAGTGCTGGAACACAACAGGTGATTCACACAAATCATCTTCTCATCTCCTGAGTGAATCATCCACAGATGACTTAGGTGTGTGAATTCAGTCCCAGATTTCACACCACAGACAAAGCCGTCATATATTCTTGCCTCATTTCAAGAACAAAGCTTTTCAATGGGTGTTGGTTCATATATTCAGCTACCATTCAGAAGTGTAATAGTAATTGGATGCTGAAAATGCATGCTTGTGTGACACAGGCTCTTTGCTGCTCTTTCAGCCGGTTTACTGCCTGCATCAGCTCACCTTCCTACTTCATTATGACAGAAATCAACCGGTAATTCCAGCAGCAGCGTGTCGCAAAGAACTTCAGGTGGGAGATCTGATAGCACATCATCTTCTTACTCGGGAAGAATCTTGTAAGGATGAGAGCCAGCCTGGCTTAGAGCGCTTTCACACACAAAGCTTATGTTGGCTTTGCTTGAAATTGGTTCCTAAAACGAATGGCTGCAGCATTCATTTGATTTCTCTTCCAAACCCTCTCCCATATGAACAGCATTCACAAGTGATGCAAAAAGCACAATATGGATCCAAATGTGCATTTTCTTTGGAGTGGCTGTGTGTGTGAAAATGCTCAAACAGAGAAAGCTTGCAAATACCTAGCTCAGGTTTTTGCCTTTGCTATGAAATGTGGTGCCCTAAGATAAGCCGCAATATGAGTTTAACATATTAAAGGGGTGTTTAAGAACAACCAGCCTATTGTGCATGGGAAGTCTTTGGACCAGTCTAGAGAGCTATACAAATTATTAGGACATGCTTCCATGATAGAAAAACTGGTTGAGTAGCAGTATCTTAAGAAGGGAGATCTGACTCTCAGATGCTTCTACCCTGAAAATCTTGTTGGTCTCTAAGGTGCTACTAGACCCAAATCCCTCAGGTTTAATAGTAACTCCTTCTTCTTAAGGAACTCTGGTGCAACAGCCAAATTTGTTGTACACTACAGTACAATACTCCTTTTTTTATTTCAAGGAACTCTGGGAAGTGCAGTTCTGTGCGGTCCGCTAGATAAAGATTTGTATCAAAGAACTACCAGCACTAAACTACAGTTCCCAAGATCCTCTGGGGAAGCTGTGACAGTCAAAGGGATATAAGTGAACACATGAAGTTGCTTTATACTGAGTTCAGTCCACTAGTCTACCAAAGTCAGTCTTGTCTCCTCTGATTGTCAGCGGCTCTCCAGGGTCTCAGGTGGAAGTCTTTCACATCTCTCTTAAACAAACAATTAAAAAAAACTAGACATGCTGGGGATTAAAATTTGGGACCATCACCATACAAAACAGATGCTTTGCCATGGAGTCATGGTCCCTCTCTAGTAGATGATCCCAAAGTGGTCTACAGTGGGTGGGTTGCTCCTTAAATCAAGATAGCCAATACTATATCTTCAAGCCAACCCAACAAGACAAATTTTTATACAAAATGGGAACCTTTTTTTGATTTTCTAGCTAAAAATGAACTTTTACTAACAAAATTGAGATTTCAAGAAATTATGGAAATGGAAACGTGGGGTTTCCGGTAAACATAACTATTAGGAAACTATACCAAGACGGTTACTGTTATAAAGGTCCGTTTCTCATTTCATAATTGGATGAAAGTTTAAAATTATATATATTGATAAGATTATCTCTGTATTACGATTTGGTTGAGATTTGAGTACTTAATATTGTTATTATTATTGTTTGTATGTTACAAGTTAATAATAAAATATTTTTTTTTTAAAAAAGATAGCCAATACTAGATGTTAGGAGGACTCTATGCTGTTCTTTTCCTCAGGTTTCAGAGGGGGATAATCCAAAGAGTTAGAAAGATAGAGAGGTCAAGGCACTCTTTTTACTGCTTACTGCTCCTTTGATATGTAGATTGCTACTCTCAGGATGTCCTCCTCCTAACTTCCTCCCTTTCAACTGTTTTCTTCCTGGCTTTGTTCCAGGCAACATATCTCTCCTTTTCCTCCCTCCATCTTGGAAGCATGGACTTGTCCTAGCATCCATGCCCATCCATAGACTAGCTAGGTAGTTAGGATCTGTCTCTCCTCCTTTCCTATCAGAATATGGAGTTCCTACAATAAAGAATTCTTATTTCCTTTCTAAATATAAACAAGTGTAAGCTTTGTTATTTTCTCTCCTGCACACACACCAACCAGCAGAACCAGCTCACAACTTCCTATAATCATGCTTCCTCTGCTAAACAATAGACTCCGCTAATGGCCCAAACATGGAATCCTTTAATTAGGTTTCTGGGGTCAACATACGATTTATTTATCACTAGAGACACTTCAACAGTTTTCCTTCATTTGTTCTCTCTATCCCATCCTTCATCCAGGGAGTTCAAGGCAGCATACATGAGTCCACCTTAGGGTTTTCAAACTCCAGGTGGAGCCTGGAGTTCTCCTAGAATTACAACTGATCTCCAGGCTTATAGAGACCAGCTCCCTTGGAGAAAATGGCGGCTTCAGAGGATGGACTGTATGGCATCTCATCCCTGCTGGGGCTCCTCTTCTCTCCAAACTGTGCCTTCCTCACGCTCTGCCCCCAAGAATCTTCCAACCTGGAGTTGGTGACCATAGGACCCCCCTCCATTTTATCCTTGCAACAATCCAGGTAGAGGCCTTCTTGGCTGCTGTTCCTGAACTGTGAAACTATTGACCTAGGATTTATAGAGTATGTGTGGAGTGAATTGAGCCTTTCAGGTTATGAGTTTGATTGTATGTAACTCCATCGGCACATAGCACTTTATTAAGTATATAAAGAGTATATGATTGCCAAATTGGAGTGAGAGTGGTCGGAGCTCAGGGTGGACTTGGGTCCTTTTGTTTTTGTGCTCATACCCATGAGAGCCTCTTCCCCCCACCCCCAACCTCCAGGTGAGGCCTAGAGTTCTCCTGGAATTACAACAGCTCTCCAGACTAGAGAGATCACTTCCCCTGGAGAAAGTGGCAGCTCCAGAGAGAGGATTCTATGGCATTATATTCCTGCAGATCTCCCTCTGCCGGCTCTACCCCCAAAGCCCCAAGAATTTCCCAGCCTAAAAGTGGCCTAGACCCAGTGCATTATTTCTTGCATTTGCACAAGAGAAAGGGTTGGGGGGGTGGTCTATGGCAAGAGCTTTTACTCAGATAGGAAGACAGGATTGTAAGGAGGGAGTCTCAGATGTTTCGCTAATGAATTAGGGGAAAAGGGTAAAGGTAGTCCCCTGTGCAAGCATCAAGTCATTACTGACCCATGGAGGGACATCGCATCACGACGTTTTCTTGGCAAACTTTTTGTTACGGGATGGTTTGCCATTGCCTTCCCCAGTCATCTACACTTTACCCCCAGGAAACGGTACTCATTTTACCAACCTCGGAAGGATGGAAGGCTGAGTCAACCTTGAGCTAGCGACTTGACCCCAGCTTCCTCCAGGATCAAACTCAGGTTGTGAACAGAGCTCACCATAGACTTCACCATTATTTTGCATTACATATTATCTGTTGCTTTAAATATGTACTCCTGTATACTACTTGTGCTTCATGTCATCTAATGTCAGTCCTAGAATTGATTATGTTCTGTTTCAGCAGTTCTTCAACCCCGTATTGGATCCTTGCTAATGCTATGTCTTTGTAAACTTGTATTCATTTACCCTATGACATTGTTTATGGAAATGTCCTTGATACTGTATGGAAATGCCTGCCCTTGTCCTTGCCACTGATTGTACTAATCTCACACTCTTTAATCCACCTTGAGTCTCAGTGAGAAAGGCGGACTATAAATGACATAAATAAATAAGTAGCATGGGATGGAAAATGTGGACTTATTTCTATGCTGCCTGCTGCTGCTGGTGGGGTGGGGGCACATTTTCATGCTGCTGTGTGGATGCAGTCGTAGTCTTCCACTTTATTTCTTCGCTGCCTCTGTTTCTAATCTTCCAACTGTCCTTCCTCTTCTTCCTGTCTTTGACATTGCCCTCTAAGAATCCTCCAGTCATTTGCTTCATTCCAATATAGAAGAGTTAGAGTTCTTAGCAGAGAAATCAGACATATGAATTTACTAAATAAACCCAGGGTGGTAGGTGAGATTGAGACAGATTGACTGGCCCACAGTAGGCTTGCAATTGCCTGCCTGTGGCATGTCAACTAGAGCTGAACCCCGGTTTTTCTGTCCAAGCCTGACATTCTCACCTCTACATTACATTGAAATGCTTAGCAAGGAGAAAGAAAGAGAGGAGAGAAATGTGGACAAGTGGATGGCCTTCTATGCTACAGATCTGAATGGGTTACGTTCTTGGCCATCTCCAAGGGAATTTTGGGAACTGTAGTTCTGCAGTGGGAGGAGGGCTGTCTCTGCACCTTGCCATCCTCTCGGCTTGGATCTAGCAAGGTGTTCCTTTGGGTGGACAAATTTTCACCAAAGTGGGATAACTTTCTTGCTTCCCGCTGCAGCCCCAGATATGCCATTTCAGGGAGCGTTTGGAGCTGCGTTGGCAGGAGGGAAGCAACGAAAGTCCCATTCTGCAAGCAGAAATCCTTTTACCCGTGAAAAACGCTCAGCGAGATCCATCCCACAGTGGCCAGGATTCTTGGGAGAGCCATGATAGTTAAGCTGATTTAAAACCAATCCAAGTTTGTAGTGAAGGGGTGGAGAGGGCAAAACGGAGGGGATTTATTAATCAAAAATGAAAAGCCAGTTTCATGTGGCAGGCTGGGGTGAAAGGGGAAGTCCCTTGCCCTAAGAGGCCTGCTAATGCTCACAAGCATCCCCGTTATCCCTGGAGCTGGAGATAAATGTGGACAAGCAATGCCATCACCCGCTGCTAGATGTCCCTCTTGCGTCTTCCAAAAGGAAGCCGGCAGCTGCTTTCGCCTCTCCCTCCCCCTCTCCCTGCACTCCTCGTGAAAGAGACGCTGGAGAGAAGACTTCATTTGTGCTGCGGCGCCTTAAATGCATAATAGGTTTTATTCACTCATAATAAATTCCAGCTCCAAGGATGTGCTTTCAGTGACCGTTTTGTCGATATAATTATTAAAATGATGATTATAATATAAACAGATGACAGGGTAGGACTGTAATTACCAAGAGATAAGAGGGGGAAAAAATCTCCCTTAGCCACTGTGACTCCATGTGGGGCGATAATAGTGACTTTGCATTTGTTCATGCCTTTATCCCCCACCCCCCACCTTTGTACTCAGGGGCTGGATTTGGGTATGTGTAATGGGAAGTGAAGGGGAGGCAAAAGAGAGGTGGTTTGTTTTAAAGGGGATTTGTTTTTTCTGTTGTTGCAAGCTGTATCCTCTTGATTAAGACTAACAGGAGACATTTATGCAATAGCAACTTAAAATGTTAGCAACATTGGGGGGGGGGGATACACCGCCACTGCTTGGCTTGCCAACTTCTTTTATGGCCCTGCTTCAGTGCCTCTACCAGTAATCTTATGCAGAGACCCTTTGCTGATGCAACTTTCTATTAAAAACCCAGCAGCAGGGCCATTAAAACAAATGGCAACCTACCTGCTCCATTACGGAGTTCGGAAGGCAGCAAGAAGTGCCCAGAAAGGCAAGGCTCCTGTACCTTTAAGAACCAAATAAAAAGAGGCTTGTCAACACAGGCAGCTTGTCATTGTAGGAAAAGCTGCCTATGCAGAAATTCCCCCTTGATGCAAATAGGAAAAGGACAGGAAATGGTGTACTCTTTTGGATCTTGTTATTCCCAAAGCTGGCAGAGGATGTTGGAGGAGAGATTTCAGGTCCTGAATCCTCGCTTTTTGCTTCTGAGGATGTGCAGAGAGTTGGGGAAAATGTTAGCAGCATGAACCTGTGAGGGAACGAAGAGCCTCGCCCTCTCCCAACCTTGGTTTGCCTGCCTCATGGATTCCTGGGCAGCATCTCTACTCAGCTTTGCAAAAGCCACTGTATCATTAATAATATTGTTTTACCTGTGCAGTTCTTCTGTTTCTCATAACCTGGGGGGATTGCTAATGGCTGAGCTAGCCCTGTTCAGACTCTTTTTCTCCAGCTCAATCAAATCTTGAAGGCGCCAGTTTACTTTTATTGATCAGTGAGTTCCTGACAAGGTTTGCCACAAGAAAGCAGCAGCGAGATCATTCCCCCCGCCCCCCGCTTGAAAAATATCCTCGAAGAAGGGGAGAGGCCTTTTTAAAAAACATGCTGCTTTGAACACTTCCAAGCAGAGCCCTACAAGCATCGGATGCTAATTGTTCCGTTGAAGAGATCCAGGCAGTATTTTAGTAGGCTGCCAAACCCATACACAAGCAGCCTGTGTCTGTGTCGTAAAAACCCATCTTAATGCGCTTGCTAAGCCTTTTTAATTAGACCTAAATGCATTTAATTGCTGCATGCTCCGATCAAAGGTAAATAACTTGGGTAAGTCATAAGGGGGAGAGGGGTTTGTCTCTGTTGCTCTCTCTTTCCCTCTCCCTCTCCCCCATGCTCTCTTTCAAGGTGCTTTTGTGTCAGCTTCCCCCCTGGTTACACCATACTTTCTGCGTTCCTGAGACTGACATTTGGAAAGCATTGCTTCAACATACTCTATCAAAAGATGTTTGCTTTGATGTGTCTGCTATGGGATCTATCACTCTTTCCTGCCCCACTCCTGATTCTTTCCAAGTCTGACCCAATGCTCAATAAAGTCTTCTGTGGACTGGTTTCAAGCATTTAATACTTTGCCATGTGCTATGGCAACGCTCCCCCCCCCATTTGTTTAGTAGTTATGAGGCAAACTTTGAATTATGTACAGTCAGAGCATTTTCTTTTTAATAGGTGTGAACATAAATTATTACTTCTTAACAGTGCATTAGAGCATTTGTAGCACTTCATGTAGATTAACACAGTCATTCTTACAATGACCCTGTGAGGAAGGATGATATCTTAATCACATATGTTGTAGATGGAAGGTGCTGAAAGAATAGTGGCTTTATAATGAGTTTGTTGCTGAGAGAGGGGGGATTTGAACCAGAGACTTCCAGGTGCCCTCTGAGAGAGTTTATGTGGCTCTCTGCCAGGGCAACAGCCTAACTCCTTGCATGTCGATGACTTGGCAATCCCCAGATATGACAGCTAAGCCAGGCCTGGAACCCTCCAGTATAAACTCCAGGCTCTTGGGTGCAGTACACCCTCCTCTCCACTAGGGGCATGTGTGTACAATGGGCGGGACTATCACAGAGTTCGGTGTGGAGGAAATTGCCTTTCTTCCTCAGTTGTCACTGGCTGTCTTGTAAGATACTGAGAGACATTAGTTCCAATGGGAGAATTTTACGTGGGATGTAATCAAATTCTTGGGAGAGCGGTAAAGCTTGCTTCTGACACTAGGCTTGCCTAAGTCCAACCAGGTTTTTTTTCTCCATTCAACTCTGTTCTCAGTTGCAGCCCTTGATTTTTCTTCCATAGAAAGTCGAAAATGGCTGCCTCAGTGGGAGAAAACATGGGTTATGGACTAGTACATTCTGGTATCTCGTGTATATTGTATACATTGGCTATTTCTGGCCAGTAACTAGCTTTGCTGGAGGGCCAAATGGCCTCCTGCCATGTCAGTGGGGCTTGACTCACAATGAAATACACAAATGGACATACAAAATGCGCAGCGAACCAACACTGCCATACGCCACTGAACTATCCTCACAACAGAACACCTGCATTGAAAACCCCATGATGGAAACAGGAAAACATGGATGCAGTCTTGACCCAACAGGCATCTCACTGGAGAAACACACAATGAAGAATTCCACAGAAGTTCCAAGGACATATCAGGTAGAAACTGGGACCATTCAAAGGTCTTAAAGTTGCAACATGGTTTGTTTGAGTACCGGCTTATGTAGAGATCCAGCATGGTGTAGTGTTTAGAGTTTCAGGGTAGAATCTGGGTGATGCAGGTTCAAATCCACCCTCTGCCCTGGAAGCTTGCTGGCTGACCTTGGGCCAGTCTCTGTCAGCTTAGACTACCTCATAAGGTTGTTGTTGAGAGGATGAAACAGAGGAGAAGGTGCTTTGGGGACAAAAGTGGGGCATAAATAAACAGATATCCCACTGGTATTGGAGAACAATTCCCTAGACTGCAGGTCACAAAGCCAGAGCTGGCTCTTTCATTAAGACCTGCAGCGTAGACTGCATGCATATTGAAAATCCAAGAGACTTCTCTTGCCAACAGCAGTGCCTCAAGACTGGCACATCCGCTGGACCATTCTGCATTTGTGTGTGAATTTTTAATTGTTGCTGTGCATGGCTCAGTTGTGTTTTTAATGAATTTGATGGCTTTTTCATGGTTTTATTTGTTTTTCTTATGAGCTGCATTGGCATGATAGATTGTTGGGAAGGGGCTTGATTAGATAAATGAAACCTTGGTTGTAACTTTGGCACACTGTTAAGTGCACTGAAATCAATGTGTGTTTAATTGTGTGATGCATTGTGGCCACTGAGGTAGGGACTCCCCCGCCGCCTCATGGTCAATCTGTCTCTATCTTCCTCATCTTAAAAAAACATTGCTGCTTGTCCTTATGGAGGAAGGATGAAGAATCGTTCTGTTCTCATAGAGGAGTGCATTCTCTGTAAAAGCGTTCCCTGAAGCCCAATGGAATTACTTTCTTTTGAGGTGCATTCTGCAGTCTTTCAGCACATCCTTATCTAAGAAGATGTTTCAGGTGATTACAGCAAGCAAAACAAAGAAAAGGTTGCTTCATCAATATTGTCCCAGTGCTTAATTATTAGTCTACTTGCCCGCATTGCTGTTGAAATCAAAGGAGCACATGGCCTTGGGGGCTGGGGTGTTCCTTTTCAACTTTGATCCCATCTTTGCTTTTTAAAATCACATCTTTGCTTTACTATCTGTCAATGGCTCTCCCAGACCATTCAACCTTAGCTGTTTGCAGTAGAGAAAAATGTTGATTCTACTAAGACAGACTGGAAAAAAACCTTTTTGATGTGTTCGAAGTCCACAGGAGGTTTAAACCCAGATTGTTTGCTCTAGAGTGGAAAAATACCTGCACTCTCGGGGCAGATGGTTGGTAATTAACCCTTCCACATCCCCCCTTTAAAAATTCTTGTCTGTCCCTCCTCCCACCAACGTCTTAAAGAAAGGACCAGAATTGAAATATACAAACCACATAATGCAAGAAACTGAGCCTAACTCAACTAAAATCAAACAGAAAGAAGCTTAGACAAGGCCCTTGTTCACTGAAATCAATTCCCAAGCCAGTCTGATTGATTTATAAGCATACTTTTTGGTTTCATTGATTTAAGAATTCAGCTTGTTTGAAAGCGAGTCATGGAAGAACTCCTATAAGGCTGGCTTTCTATTCATCGGTGACCGTAATTAACAAGCACAGACAATTTGGGGGAGGGTGTGTGTGTGACCGGTCTTCTTTTTATAGTACTACATTCATTAAGAAGGGCTGACCTCATTCAAGGCACATTCCCATGTTTGGGATTAAGATAGATTTGGACAGATATTCAGAAATATCAGAATTAAAATAAAGCCAGTAACCTCTGTTCCAAAAGTAATAAAGCCAGTGACAGAGTCAGAAGCAGTTTTTTTTTTTAAATGGACCTAACAGTACTTTAGAGACATGCAAGCTTCTGAGTTCCACTAAACCTTTCATCAGGTTAAAAAAAAAGGTCATTCAGAGCACTAACAATGGAAATAAACACTCATGTCTTATTTGGACTTTTACCTTAACTTTCTGTCTCTCTGTGTGAGTGTGGGCAGGTGGGCATGCAAACTAGAAATAGGTTTGGCTGCTAATGAGATCTTCTCTTGGACTGAAGGGGGTGGTTCTTACTGATTTTCAGATCACACTGGAATAGCCATTAATTCTCTCATGAAAGAGAGGTGATCCTTGCCACCACTGCTTCCCTGTTTTCTGAATCTAACTCACAAATGGGCTGTTTCAAATAACAAAAGTAAGAGACAATGTGGCATAGCAGCTAAGGTGCTGGAGGCAGATACGCAAAGCCCCGCTCAGCTGCGGAGCTCACAGGATGCCCTTTCCCAAAGCCACTCTCTCTCAACTAGCCTACCCCGCGATGTTAGTTGCAAGCTGCTCTTTGCTTCCCAAGCCTTTGGCAGAAATCCTGACTTCACCTCTGTGTCTTGCCTCCTCCTCCTCTCCCTCCCGTGCCTGGACGCCTGCTGTGTTTGCAGCAGGCTCCTCCAACCGCTGGCGTCCTTGCTGTTTAGAGGGAAGGGGAAAGCGTCGCAGGATTTTGCCCCAAGCAAGCAGCCACACGTCTCATGATGTTTGAACAAGTGCTTTTTAAAAAGAGCGGAAGGAATAATAATAATAAAAAAAAACACGGCCCACCACCAACTCTACTACAGTTTTTAAAATAAAAAGTACTGTCCAAAAAGAGGAATTGCTTTCATCATTGCTCGCCTGTAAAACAACAAAAACAGCCCCCCCCAACGCACGCACTTTTTAAAAAAGGGACGCCACCCCCCTCCCAGGAGAGCCCCGAGGCGCGTCTCCCCTTCGCTGCATCCCTGGCGGAGAGATGCTCCCATCCTCTCCCCGCCCCCCTGGGTACCACTCGCTTCCATCTCAGCCGCTGGGCCCCGCCCCTTTCCCCTCGGCGGCTCCTCCCCCTCGGCTTGGAACGCGCTTCCCCGGGCTCTGATTGGCTGCAGCCCTGCCGTAGCTCGGGACCGGAGCCGCTGTGTCTCTCTTGCTCGTGTGTGGCCAGCAGTTTGCAGCAGCGGCAGCGGCGGCGGGCGTGCGCTGGGGACGGACGGTCGCTTGCAAAGTCGGGCGGGGACCACACAAAAAAAATTAAGAAAAAAAATTAATTTTTCTTTGGGGGGGGGGGAGGTGGCTGTCCCAAGCCGCAAGCCTGCCGAGAGCGATGCCAGGCGCTGCGGCGGGGCTGGCCTCTGCAAAGGCTCCCGCAGCCCGCCTGGTGGAGCCGCGGCTTTGAGAACTTCGCCTTCGCCCCCCAAGCGCGAGAGCGAGCGCAGAGCCGGCGATCGCCGCTGCCCGGCAGCCCCTGCCGCCCTCCGGCGCGCCTGCCGCCTCTCCCTCCGCGCCTCGCGAAAGGAAGATGAGGATCTCCCGCAAACTTTCCCCGCCGCCTCTGCGTTCCCTTCGGCGCCTGGCAACTTGGATGCTCCACGCCAGATAATCATGGGGGGAGACCCCGAGGCGAGCGGGAGAGCCGGCCGGGGATTGCCACGGCCGCCGCCGCTCTGAGCGCCACCTGCGCGCCGCCGCCCGAGCCCGGGAGCCCTGCCTTCGGAAGCTCGCCTGCTCTGCCTTCCCCGGTTCGGGCCAGCTCCCCTCGTCCGGCAACTCCGCCTGGTTTGCACCGGAGCCCGCGATCCGGCGTTCCTCCCCGGGCCCCGCACCGCCAATGCCTCTCCCCGTTCCGCCCGGGCTTTGGGGATGACACCGCTGCCGCCTTCTCCGGCGCATGGAGCAGCTTTCTTAACACGACGCCGCTTCGGAGCTTCGGATCTGGCCGGCCTGCCTTCTCCTCGCCTTCCTCTCCCCTCCCTGCCTCTGAGACTTACGATCGGACAAGACTCTTCGCTGCCTCCTCCCATCCAGCCCCCCCACCCATGAGCCTTACTTTCACCCAGATCCTTGGCTGCCCCCCTCCCGGTTTTTAATTTGGGCTTTTGGGTTTCTCTGTATTCTCTGCCTTGCCCAAGAGGATGTTTTCCCGGAGTGTCCACTTTCTGCATTAAGGTCTGTGCTATTTTGGGGGGGAGGGAGGGAGGGGATGAAGGGGGGAGAGAGATTTGCGCATGCCAGGTGCGAATAATTTGAGGCCCCTCCATAAGACACGGACTGCACTTAATATCTATCTCTCTGTGTCTCTGTGATTTATTTTTTGTTGAAATTGACGATATAAACCTGCCTTGCCTGTAACTTAGAACTCCCCTTGACCTGGCTGAGAGAAAGACAAGCATTTTGGCATTCTCTCTTGATATATTGTTTTTTTGGGGGGTCCACCCTATCTTGAGGACTTGCAATTGAGAGATGTGTGGTGGAGAAGTGAGAGGCAATTAGCTCATAAAGTAACCACATCCAAAGGCCCCCCTTCCTTCCCCTACTCCCCCCTCTCCTATGTCTCTCCTTTGCTCCTTCCTTCCTCTCCATTCCTGAAACCACCCCAAAGTAGTAAACCCAAATCCCTCCCTCTGTCCAGCCGCAAAATCAACAGGCAAGGAGAGAAAGAGAGAGCGAGAGAAGGGGAGGAGGCAGCGGGTGCACTGAGCCGTGAGCTATGGATATTCTGTGCCCCCTGCTTCGGTTTCTGTTCGCTCTCTTGTGGACTGGGGCAGGTGCCCTGATCAACCTCAAGTACTCAGTGGAGGAGGAACAGAGAGCTGGCACAGTGATTGCCAACATAGCCAAAGATGCACGAGACGCGGGCTTTGTACTGGATCCCCGGCAGCCCACTGCTTTTCGAGTGGTCTCCAATTCGGCACCACACCTGGTGGACATCAACCCAGGCTCAGGGTTACTGGTGACCAAGCAGAAGATTGACCGGGACTTACTCTGCAGACAGAGCCCCAAGTGTGTGATCTCGTTGGAGGTCATGTCGAGTTCCATGGAGATCTGTGTGATCAAGCTGGAAATCAAAGACCTCAATGACAATGCACCCAGTTTCCCCACGGATCAGATTGCACTGGAGATCTCCGAGACGGCTAGCCCAGGCACCAGGGTACCGCTGGAGAGTGCCTACGATCCAGACTCGGGCAGCTTTGGGGTGCAGAGTTATGAGATCACACCCAACGACCTCTTTGGGCTGGAGACCAAGACGCGTGGGGATGGCTCGCGCTTTGCCGAACTGGTGGTGGAGAAGAGTCTGGATCGTGAGACGCAGTCTCATTACAGTTACATGATCACTGCTTTGGATGGTGGTGACCCACCCAACTTTGGCACTGTGGAGTTGAACATCAGGGTCATAGACTCCAATGACAACAACCCTCTCTTTGAAGACCCATCCTACACCGTTAGTGTGCCTGAGAATGCACCCCCTGGCACTCCAGTTATCCGCCTCAACGCCACTGACCCCGATGAGGGCACCAATGGACAAGTGCTGTATTCCATCCACAGCTATGTGTCTGAGAAGGCCAGGGACCTCTTCCAGATCAATCCTCAGACAGGCCTGATCACGGTCAGTGGCGCGATTGACTATGAGGAAGGGCACGCCTATGAACTGGATGTGCAGGCCAAAGACCTTGGTCCAAATTCCATTCCTGCCCACTGCAAGGTGACCGTCACTGTGCAGGATGCCAATGACAACCCCCCTCTCATTAATTTGCTCTCGGTCAACAGTGAGTTGGTGGAAGTCAGCGAAAATGCACCGCCAGGCTATGTGATCGCTCTGGTGAGGGTCTCTGACCGGGACTCTGGTGCCAATGGCAGGGTGCAGTGCAAGCTCCTGGGCAACGTGCCCTTCCGTCTGCAAGAGTATGAGAGCTTTTCCACCATCCTGGTGGATGGACGATTGGACAGGGAGCAACGGGACCAGTACAACCTCACCATCCAGGCCAAGGACAACGGGGTCCCCTCTTTGCAAGCCACCAAGTCCTTCACGGTCAAGATCACAGACGAGAATGATAACCACCCTCACTTCTCTAAACCTTATTACCAGGTCATTGTGCAGGAGAACAACACTCCCGGGGCCTACCTCCTTTCTGTTTCTGCCAGGGACCCTGACCTAGGCCTTAACGGCAGTGTCTCTTATCAGATTGTGCCCTCCCAAGTAAGAGACATGCCGGTCTTTACTTATGTCTCCATCAACCCCAACTCAGGAGACATCTATGCCTTGAGGTCCTTCAACCATGAACAGACCAAGTCTTTTGAGTTCAAGGTCTTAGCCAAAGATGGAGGCAACCCGTCCTTGCAAAGCAATGCCACCATCCGAGTGATTGTCTTGGATGTCAATGACAATACCCCGGTGATCACCGCCCCTCCTCTGGTCAATGGGACTGCAGAAGTATATATTCCCAGGAACGCTGGGGTTGGCTATTTGGTGACAGTGGTCAAGGCAGACGACTATGATGAAGGGGAGAATGGAAGGCTGTCCTACGAGATGGCAGAAGGAGACCGAGGATTTTTCGAGATCGACCAGGTCAATGGCGAGATAAGGACCACCAGATCATTTGGGGAGAATTCCAAGACTACGTATGAGCTGATTGTGGTTGCCCACGACCATGGGAAAACTTCTCTTTCGGCTTCTGCCTTGATTTTGATATACCTTTCTCCGGCTCTGGATGCCCAGGAATCCATAGGATCTGTTAACTTATCCCTGATTTTTATTATTGCCCTGGGGTCTATTGCTGCCATTCTCTTTGTCACCATGATCTTTGTAGCAGTAAAGTGTAAACGGGATAACAAAGAGATCAGGACGTACAATTGCAGGTAAAGTCAGCTTGTTTCTTGGTATCAGCAAAAATGAGAACACTGACATAGATTGGGGCAAACCTTCATAATGTGTATTTTTTTTTAAAAAATGTTGCAAACCCAATTTATACATCAAATTGTTCCAAAGATATTGCTATATAAAAGTATCAACTGTCTTTGTTTTAAATGTATTCACTGCATTGGTGTTAAGTAGCTATACAGTGCAATCCTATGCAGATTTACTCCAACGGAAGCCCATTTCCATGGGTTTAGACAGAAGTAACTCTGGATAGGATTGCACAGTTAATTCAGGGTGTTTGGCAGCAAATTGCCTGTAATCTAAAACCTACCAACCACAATCCGTCTTAAATCTACACGGGTGCTTGTCCTTGGTTGGAGAAAAGAAGGGAATTCCCATAGGAAGTCCAAAACATACAAAAGGGTACAAAAAAAATTAAAGGGGGTAGGTTTGTGATCAACTTTTGGCTTGGAAGTGTGAAGGCACGCTTCTATGCAGGTCTGCCGGGCTTGAGTGTGCAAAAACCTGTTTCTTTAAAAAGGCGTAGCAGGTCGGAAGAGAAACCTCCGTGGGGCTGGGGGGCTGGGAATTAGTTAGGTGGTGTCGTGACAAATTAAGCCGGCACTCTTGAAAATTGCCATGGGTGGACGTTCGCTTTGAAGGGCCTCTGCATCCTTGTCAGTATCCCGTCCCCACCAGATGAGGTCACTGTGGGTGCTTTTGAAAATCTGCGCTTGTTTTCGCCGGGAGGGCTGATTGTAAGAAGAACGTGGGATCTGGCAGAATAGATGAAAGGAAAATCGGGTTCCGCGAGAAATGTAGTAAGAAGCAGAAAAAAAGGGAGGGGGGAAACAGCTCTTGGGAAGCCCTTAAGAAAAAGAAAAGAATAGGAGCTTCTATTTATTTGTGCAGCAGACAAGATCAGCAAAACCCAGCAAAGCCACTCCACCCCCCCAACAACTTTATCTCTGATTCACTGCTAAACCCCCCCCCCCAAGGTTATGATGGGTGTTTTAATTGATAGCCGAGCGCCCCTAGCTTATTTCTCTTCCACCGAGATCTGGAACGGATCGTCTTGAAAGTGATGCGCGGGGTTGCAGTGTGAACTCCCCCTCCTCCAATCAGGCCGCTTTTGAAAGCTTAAGACATGGATTTGAGCCCCTTGAATATGTAACAGCCGGCCGATTATTGTCTCTCTCTTGCTATTCTCTGTGTTGCACAAGTTAGGAGACAAATGCAAACCGCGCATGAATATCAATTGGGCGCCATAAAGGAGCAGCTGCAATAGCCCATAAATGGTTTAATCCTGTTATGGGCAAAAGAGCCGTGACTCCTCCAGTCCGAAGTGATTTCTGAGGGAAGGGACGGAAATTAATTTTGCCCTCCCTTTAGAAGCGCACAAAATGCCTCTGGCCATTTCTGTTAAGGGAGAGACTGGGGGAATGCGTGCCCTTTCAAGTTTTATTTGCGTGGCGTAGAATGGGGACAGAAGAGTTCAGGGTTTCTTTCCCTTGTGTTTAAAGCACTTCGCTTTCCTAGCGTACAGCTTCATTGAGCCAGAGGTTTGTATGTGTGTGAGAGGTTAAAAAAAAAATCATCTGCGAATAAAGCCGTTGCAGGCTCTGTTCTTGCGAGCGGCGTGGCTTTTAAACGAAAACTAATATACCGGATTTCTTGCCTGCGCGGTCCATTAAGCAAGAATAGGCGTCGAACGTATGGGGGGAAAAAACCCCACTCGTGTCAACGCCTCTAACAGATTTTCACTTCTCTATAACCAATTGGTTTAGTGCGATGGCTCAGGGATTAATGAAGTGCGCTTTAATTAAATAATTGGTCAATAGGAAGGGAGGGGCAAATAAGACTGCAGAAGGAATTCCTGTAGGGAACATTTAGGATCCTGCGTGGCTAACCTGAAACGTTTAGACAAACAACACAATTAAGGCATCTTCAAGTGTCAATAGCCCACACAATGTGCAAAGAGATACCCCCCTGCTGGGATTACCTTTAATTTATTGAAAAGCACAGCGGGGGGCACCTCTCTTGGTGGGTATAAAGGGGATCAGATGAAGGAGTGAAGAAATGTGGTTTATAGATGCCACAGACAAGCTTAGAAAGGGAAGGGAAAGAAACGTCCTCTTTGCAACCTATATTATCTTTACTGTGAGGGGGGGGGGAAATCAAAAGTCAGAGGGGGGTGGTGGTTCTTAGGTCCTGGTGGTTTGGAACCTTTGAGCCTACATCAGTTTTGCGTGTTTGATCTTCAGATTTCCAACGAGTACACACATTCATCTCTTGTTACCTGTTTTCTTCTATTCCTCCCGCCTCTCCCTTCTGTCTCTTCTGTGTGTCATCTCCCCCCCCCCACCGCACTTCTAGATTGTAAAGTCTTTGGGGCAGGGTATCCTGTTTCTCTGGTTGTTTTTTTGGTGTTGCTTGCATGGCTCTCTAAACTATCATGCACTGGCATGGCTGGGATGCTACATAAAAAGTGCTCTTTCACTCTAGGTGAGAAAGAAAGAGACAGCGAGGCTTTCTGGCTCATGCCCCCCCCCCCTTCCTGGTACCAATGAGTTTTGAGCAAGAATATTAACAGTATATTTATTTATTGTGCAAACACTGCCCTGCCCCATTCATCTTCCTGTTTCATCCTTGCAATTACTGGATTTTCAAACAATGCAATTTTGAAAGTAACAGATGCTACTTTTGGAAACGGGTATTTTCAGGCCTTGCTTCAAGTCAAAGCCATTTCTTTTGGAAGATTGCAGTGCCTGGCATCTTCTATGCATATCTACATCTGTGTGGTACTGATAACAATACATAGTCCCCAATGCTTATACTGAGCTACCATTATTTCAATCTAGACTTACTGAGATAACAGTGACTGCACTCATGTTTTTAATTATATTCCTGGTAGTTGTTTACTGATAACTTTTCTCTTGTTCCCCCCCCTCCCTTTTTCCACTTTCTTTCCATGTGTACAAGAGACACAGCAAACCTACATTCTGTAAACCAATTGAAGGTCAAAAAAGGAGATAATTTCTTCATCCCAGACAAAACGCTTTGGCCTGCATTTCTTCTTTGGGGAAAAATTAAAAAAAAAATTGCTTAACAGGAAATACAGTACAAAGAGTGACTGGGGATGGCTGAAAGTTTCCACTTGTCATATAAAACATAGCAAGTCATTTGGATACTGCATTGGCCTTGCAAATAAGTTTGTAAAAGTCACAGGTTTTATTTATTGACTTTTTTACTATCCCATCTGGCTGCACTAATTTCCTTTCCTTTTGAGGACTTTTTTTCTTGTGGTTGTCTGAATTTTTTTCTTTTTGCCCCAGTGATCCAGCAAGGGGCTATTTATATGCCTGTATTGTATGATTAGATAAACTGCCTTTAGGGAGGGAAGTAAAGTATGTTTGTGCAGAGTTAATGCCACGGAGATGGCACGGAAACATCCCTCTCTGTGCTGATTCCCCCTCCCTCCACTTTCCACATTTGCATTAATCAATTTTAAATAACTTTAAAAATCCTTATTACCAATGGAAATGCATTCATGTACCCTTTTCACTTCATGGATTTTTACGTCATTATTTTTTTCCCTTTTCTGCAGGCTGAACTATATCTCTGGTAACTAGATCCCGACAATCCTAAGCAACAGACAAAAAAAAAAACCCAGGGGGAACGTATTTTTTACCCCTTATTCCTCACTTGTTTTCTTTATGTATTTGCGCAACAAACTTTTTATGCCTGTGAAAAGTAACCCCAAGACTGTCCATTATCACAAGAGCCGAGCGATGACCTTGCATGTGGATGGGAACCCGTTCCTCTGGGATTACCTGTTGACTTGTGTACGGTTTGAGGATGAAGTAAGATACTCACTTTGCTTTCTTGTGTCCTGCAGAATTGCAGAGTATTCCTATGGGCACCAAAAGAAATCCAACAAGAAGAAAAAAATCTGCAAGAATGACATCCGCCTGGTGCCACGGGATGTCGAGGAGACCGATAAAATGAACGTTGTGAGTTGCTCCTCCCTCACTTCGTCGCTCAACTACTTTGACTATCATCAGCAGACCCTGCCTCTGGGCTGCCGCAGATCTGAAAGCACCTTCCTCAATGTGGAGAACCAGAACCACAGGAACACGGGGTCCAACCATGTCTATCATCACACCTTCACTGGACAGAGCAACCAGCAACCGGATCTCATCATCAACGGAATGCCGCTTCCAGAGGTGAGCATGCATTGGAACTTGAGAAGAGCTGTGCTGGTCTCCAGATGTTGGGGGAGAAACCATAGAGGAAGCCCAGCATACTTGTGAAGAAGGTCCAGAGGCTTGTGGATGACTGTAGTTGAAATGATTGGTGGTCTAGATAGACCTGAACATTTTGGGTGTGGTGGTGGCTTTTCAAAAAGGATTAGGCAAGTTCCTGGAGGATAGATCTATTGGTGGTTACGAGCTGCGCTAGCTAGATGGAATCTCATTGTTCAGAGGTCGTTGATGCTGGTGCCTGACAACAGGGGGACATGTTGAATTGTTCATGGGCTTCTTGGGGGTGCTGGGCTGGTTGCTTTTGGGAACAGAATGCAAGTCTACAGGTGAACCCTTTGGTCCGACCAAACCAGACAATTCATATATTCATTGCTTATTAGAACCTCTTATCTATTGAGCGCTTAGGGCTGTGGCTGTTCATTTAGACTTTCTGGTTTTGGCATTGTGTTGCTGTGTTGGGGCTTTTAAAACAATGCTATTTAGCTTCATGAATGAATGGCCATTGGGACTGCAGTTGCCGAGATCACACCTTGCGGCCGTGCTGCTTGCAAGATGTGGCCCATGTTGGATTAACTGGGCTGTGGCCGGCCTGGTTTTTCTCAAGAATTTATTTCCACTCTGCTTGGCAAACATGGCTACCCTATGACATCATCCAAGTTCCTGCACTGGAGATTAACCCTTACTGCTCCGGTTAGAAACCAGTAGAGGAGGAATAATTCAGAAGCATGGATGTTTCACAAAAAAGCGGGACACTGGCCAGCCTAGCATGAGAAGGGTCGTTTTCTAATTTGGTGGCAGGGTAATGAGATGTAAGCTGTGTGAGTGCAGAGCTGTGTCTGATACCTGTTAATGGCAGGTGATGTTATAAGTTTAAAATTTCAGGCGTTCATTGTGTGGCTTCCTGATGTCATCTATTTTGGACAGTGTTAGACTTGGTGGCAGTTACCAGGTGACCCGGCCTCAAGTGGCCTGGGCGTGTTTAGGTGGGAGTTAATATAGCATCAAGCTTTAATTGACAGGTCAGGTAAAACTTCAGCTGGTTAGGAAGGGGGACCAGATTTTAGCTGTTTGGAAATTACAGACACTTCTGTTGACTTTGGAAGTGATTGGGTTCCAAGGATATGGTTAAAAGGCACCTGTTCAAGCAGCCTTGCTGGAACGAAGATGATCTAAATCTTGACTGTGCTTGGACAAGAGACCGGTCGGGAACTCTGTATAGTCTGTGGGATACAAATGGAAAAACGAGACAAGTTTTGTGGCTCTCTTCTGTTATAGTTGTAGGGAATTTGGATTAAAGATGGGCTTTCCTTTTTAACAGTGTGTGTGGAGGGCATTTGCTTTGTGGCTTTGGAATTATCTTCTTCCACTGACTCAAAATGGCTCCTATATTGCAGTTTTGTAATACACACACCGGTTTAAAGGTAATCAAACGTATCCACTTAATTGGATAAAAGAATGCCGAACTCTCAGTAAACAGCCCTTTAACTGGTTGATAGACCTACGTTATGCTTTCTGAAGAATGGTACTGTAAAATCATGTGCCCCAGAGAAAGTAAAGAATGGTACCTTTTGGTCACATGATTACTCAGTGGGCAGTACCACTGTGCAATAGGGTGGCGGAACTCCTGCTATGTAATGCAATCTCTTGCTTCCCTTTCGGTTATTTCATTCTGTGTTCCTAACTTATTATGGGTAGGAAAGGGGAGAGAAATGTTTTAACACCATTACTGATTTCTGTGAAAAGCAGCCAGCACCCCAAGGCTGATTTCCCTACATTCGTCCTTTACATCTGAGTGATGAAATATCTTATGTTTCCCCTTCTTTGAAAATGGTGCTGTGAAATATTGCTGCTTTTATCGTGAGATAAGCCATTTTCTCCGCTGCTAGGGGAAGAAAGTAGACATTCATACCCGCAACTCTTCTGTTGGGCATCCTTGACTAATGCTTACTTGTTCGCTTTTGAATTATTATTTGGTATTAAGTGAAACAATCAAAGGTTTGTCATGTTTCCCACATTAAACAGCATAACAAAGCTAGGAAGCTGTTGAAATATTTATGGGCTGCTCTGTGCTGCTCTTTCTTGTCACCTATATTTACCCAGGTAGTCTGGGTTATCCCGGTGCATGTGGCATCAAATGTTTTTTTTGGGGGGGGGTTATAGCCCCCCATCCTCCAGTTTATGAAGAGGGAAACACTAGGGTTCCCAGATTTGCACTGGCAACCGCAGGTAGCTTTTTTTGGTGGGGGGGAGTGGAATGTGGGGAGGGAAACCATTGCTGATACAATGATGTCACTGCTCACCTGATAATGCTCTAGGTAAAGACCACAGAGATTGGGAGAATTCTTAGAGCATCGTAGAAGTGACATCTCCGTGTCGGCAACATCATTTCCCCTTCTTGTTTTCTTTCTCCATGCAAAAGCAAGCGAGACTTGGGGAGGGAGGTATAGCTAGGAAACAGTGCCCCACAGGCTCCATCTGACCCCATGAACTTCTTTCCCCTGGCATAGCCCCTAATCTTCAGGGGCATCCCTATAGTTTGTACCCAAGCTACTTCAGCCTACGTAAACCAAGATCCCTGCCAAGGACTCTTTAGCCCCCTGCTCTCTGGCATGAAGAGTGGTAGAGGCTTTGGCATAACCCTTGCCCCATTCAGCCCCTGACTTGCATGCATGTCAGACAGGAGTGTGTAAGGAAGGGGCTTGGACAAAATTTCTGTTGCATTCTTGGGGGAGGAGGTGTTATTTGCCCTATTGGGAAACTATGTGTACTGATGCCCAAAGGGCAAACTGTGCACCTGGGACCATTTCAAGTTGGGAAAATGGCATCGGATGGAAGGCTTAAGCCCCATCTCCCCATGTACCAATCCAATCCAAATCAGCCCAGATACATCTGGGAATTTTTGAACCATGGTCCCCCAGATCTTAGTCTGACACTTTAACCGTTACACAACACTGGCCCTTGGAGAACTGGAAATATTTCAGCTGATGAACCGAAGAAGGTATTTTGGCAGGAATTGATTTAAAACATTGCAGGTGAAGTGGCATGCCTTAGAACCATAGTGTTTCTGGCAGTTCCTAGAGCTACCCTACATAACTTTCAGGTTTTCCCTGCAAGTGAGGTAGTGGTGGAGATGACACTGGCATTTATTAAAATTTTTCTCCCACTACCTTTTGGAGCAGCAGTGGGCAAAGAAAGCTGCTGGTGGGAGGCAGAAGGCGTGGAGCCCTGTCATCACTTGACAGCCTCTTTTCCATCTCAATTCTGCTACATGGGTAAACCAGATTTTTTTGAGGAGGAGGGGCTTTCTTGACTTGCAACTATCAGTGCCTAGGGCTTCCAAGGCCTCTTACAGTTCCTTGCCATGGCTGTGACTTGATGGCATCTCTCCAGGGCCCCTTTCACACTACATACCTGCTTCCAGAACATCGTGAAACGCAGCGCAAAAAACGCAGAAGATAGCGTCTTCTCGCGAGAGTTTTGTGTGATGTTGCGCGAGTTTTGCACGACATCGCGCAAAATTCTCATGAGAAGACGCTATCTTCCATCGTTTTTGCGCTGCGTTGCATGATGTTCTGGAAGCAGGAAGCATTTTACACAGCAGATATGAAAAAGTGCAGAGAGTGATGTAGTGGATAAACGTCTGGGTTTGAGCCTGGTGCACACATGCAGCAGAATGCAGAAGGAGAAAATTGAGGGGGTTGAATGAACTAAGCCACGCCATGTTAGACTACAGTAGGGGGAACCTGTTTTTACTGTTTTTCCCCCATGTACAAATTTGCAGTTGGAAAAGATTCCGACTATTATACCACCTCAGGATTCTGCCACCTTGGTCTTCTGCACCTGGAGATCATGCTTTAAGCCAGATATAATTGTGATGTTTGTGTGTGAGAAAAACTTATCAGTGCAGTCTTCACGTGCTCAGCTTCTCATTTAAACTGGGCTCTTGGCCAGGGTTGGGAAGAGATGGCAAGTGGCAGGGGGAGGGGAGTACTTACCTGTGAGGGTGCAGCAGCACAAGCGCACTCCCGTGACGTAATTATGTCACTTTCAGTAGTGATGTCATCACATCACTGGAACTGCTCTAGTGTTTGGACAATACTCTGTTTTTTGCCCAAATAGGAGGGCTTAACCCATCGCTGTAATGATGTGACTTCTGAGTGTGCAGGAAGTGACATCATCACATCATGGGTGATGTAATGACATTACCTGGAAGGCTCTTTGGTAATCGAGTAAGTCCCCTGTTTCTTTTCCAATTGGCCAGCTGAGTGGTGGTGGGGAGTATGGTATGGGGGCGGGAATCCCCACCCACAGTGGTGGGCTAGCAACCCTACTCTTAGCTAACTGTGATGTGGCTTTAGCACAGCAGAGATCCATAGCCTGGGCATGTTAATGTTGCATGCTCAGCAGCAGTGTGCACATAGCTGTGCTGTTAAACGAGACTCTAAGTGTGTGCAACATAACAAGGATAAGTCTTTTGCCCATTTTGTGTCCCCTTTAAATCAGGCTTTAGACTGGGGAACTGGAGGCTCAAATCTCTGCTCATACATTCCATAGGAATGTAAGTTGCAGGCAGGGGTCATTTCATAGAAAAAGAGCTGGAGGAACTCATTAGCACAATTCATTAGCATATGCCACGCCCCTTGACATCATCAGAAGTTTTTATATAATTATATATTTATATAATTATTTTTACAAAGTGGTGTATTTTGTGTATGATACTCACTTATGTGTTTATAAGTCTGTACTTGTTATTAACTGTAAATAAATAATCTGATCTGATCATCAGAAGTGTGTCATTAGCATAACTGATTTGCATATGCCACACCCCCTGACATCACCTATCCTGGCTGTTTTGGACCCAATCTTGGCCATTCAGGGCCAAATTTGGGCCCAAAATGGCAAAAAGGGTCTGAAAATGGCCGAAAAGGGGCCCAAAATGTTCAGGATTGGGCTGCTGCTCAGTGGGAGAGTGATCCACCACCTGTCAGAGGCCTGATCTGGGCCGTTTCGGCTCCAATCCAGACTGAAATGGGCCAAAATGGCCAAGAATCAAGTGGGCAGGGCCACCTGTCATGTGACCTCTTTGGGGAACTGCCGGAACTGCGTTCCTGCGCGTTCCCCCTCGAAATGAGCCCTGGTTGCAGAATAATTAACCAAGTATCTTGTGGACCCTTAAGAGGTTTATTGTGGCATTGACATCCCCTTTGGATGAAGTCTGCTAATCTTTAAGAAGCCATGAGACTAAACTGAATTGTTTTATTCTGATTTCCAGTATCTGCACAGCCTGGTACAATATTCAGAACCAGGGTAGGAGCAGAACAGTTGCTTTCACCCCAGTGTGATCGTTTCTAATAAAACAGCAAGCACATTTCCTGCTGTATCCCTGATGCTGTCAAATCTACATTTTCTAAGTAATACTTTGGAGGTTGAACGTACCGCCAGAGGAGACAAAGTACTTTACTTCTGTTTCCCCTTGGAGACTGACAAGAGAGTGCAGATGACTCTAGAACACAGAGCAACTATTTCCGTACTCCCGTTTTTCCGACATGGTGGGGCTCTTGTGGCTTTAATAGCTGCACAAGTGACGTTTTCCCCATCCCTGTATCTCCTTGAGGGGAACTGATGTACGTGTTACATTTCTCCCAGTCATGTAATTGTTAAAGGCACAGGCGCCCTTGCCAAGGGGGAAAAAAAATCTGGCAAATACTGTCCTCCTGGCTCAAACGCTAGGATAGAAGGCCCTTTTTTCAAACAACTCTCTCCATCTTCTCTCATTCAGTGTAATAGAGGATAGTTGCTGCTATTTTCCTTTGTGGTGGTCCTGAAAAGCAAAGGGGGGTGGGGGAGAGCAGCTCTGAATCGGCTGGGCGGCTGCAGCTCTTGAGGCTGTTGGAAAAGAAGGCGGGTGCAAAAGCAGTCAGCAGAACACGAAAGTAGGCGTCATTTTGTGACTGGAAAGCTGCTGCAGTCAAGTAGCTGAGGGCATGCCGACAGTGCCCCAAGTCAGGATCTATGACCAAGTCAGTCAGTTTCCCACATAAATGGGGGTAGCATGGTTCTCTCCCCCCCAAAGAATCCTAGGAACTGTAAGTACTCCCAAAGAGTCCTGGGGAGTTGTAAAGTAACCTGAGCTGTTCACTCACTATGATTTTAGGAAAACCAGGGTATCGCAAGGATGACCGAACTATTTTGTCTCCTACATTTTTATCCTGTTCTTTCCCCAAGGAATTCCGGGTGAGTGGGCATGAGTCTCCTCTCCCATTTTATGACCACAACAATCTTGTGAGGTAGGCAAGGCTGAGAAGCAACTAACCAGCCTGAGAGCCAAGCTACAAGTGACGCCTGACACAGGTTGGACACTTGTCAGCTTCCCTCAAGTTTTGATGGGAAATGTAGGCGTCCTGGTCTTACAGCTTGGCTCTCCATTTAATTGAAGTTTACAGACCCCCCCCCCCACACCCAGCGGAGGGGAAGGGGGGAACCTGGCAAGAGCCCAACACTTGCATTCCCCTCCCAACAGCATGTTCTCCTTCACATAGACTGTCGCTCTGTAAACTTCAGTTAAATGGAGAGCCAAGCTACAAGACCAGGATGCCCACATTTCCCATCAAAACTTAAGGGAAGCTGACAAGTGTCCAAACTGTGTCAGGCATCACTTGTAGCTTGGCTCTCAGCTGACTTTTGTGTCAGAGTGGGGATTCAGAATGGTGTCTCCTGAGCCATATACCACCCTGCCTTCCTAAATTGTGTCTAGGACTTGAAGCATATAAAAAATGCTAAATAATATGAAAAGGCAGCACCACTCAGATTCATCTGGCCGAGATTTTACCCTTCTGCTAGCTTGATGCCATTTCCCTGATTTCCGCCCTCTTTGCATGTCTTGCTCTGTATCCTGCTGGGGCAAGTACCAGATTCCTACACGGGAGATTCAGCTTTTGGCCTTTTCAAGGTTACCTGCTCAGAGACTACACGAGG
This sequence comes from Eublepharis macularius, assembly GCF_028583425.1. Taxonomy (NCBI): domain Eukaryota; kingdom Metazoa; phylum Chordata; class Lepidosauria; order Squamata; family Eublepharidae; genus Eublepharis; species Eublepharis macularius. Next base: position 24,220,000 of record NC_072802.1, read on the forward strand.
TAACTTCTGCATCACTGCACAAGCGCCTTGAGCCAAAAATGAATGCAATGGCCTGTAGCTGCCGAGAGGAAGGGAGAGTCTGGAATGCAATTAGCAGAGGATAGCAGATGTAATATAGCACCGTTCCAGAGAATTAAAACTCCATTTTGCTGTCGGTGTCGATATGGAAAATATAATCTGGTTTCTCGGTTACACCTGAATGGCATTGACCTCTGAATAATAACTCAGTCGCTACGTCAGTTCTGGTTTCAAGCAGTATCCGACAACTGAATTTGGGAGGGCAGCATAGCATGCTTCAGAGCCACACAGAATTCTTCAGGTAGGATGAAGGGCAGGAAAGCTGAACTGGGCATATCTACTACTGGAGGCTTAGAATAAATGGCTTGTTTTAAGGGCCTTCTGGGGCACTAGAGTTGCCAAATCTGGGTCGGGGAATTCTTGGAGATTTAATAACAACAACATTCGATTTATACACCACCCTTCAGGGCAACTTAACACCCACTCAGAGCAGTTTATGAAGTATGTTATTATTATCCCTGTGAGGTGGGTGGGGCTGAGAGAGCTCCGGGGAAGCTGTGACTGACCCACGGTCACCCAGTTGGCTTCAAGGGGAGGAGTGGGGAATCAAACCCAGTTCTCCATTTGGGGATGGAGCCTGGGAAAGGTGGAATGTGGTAGGAGAGGGACCTCAGTAGGGTATAATATCGTAGAGTACACCCTCCAAAGCTCCCATTTCCCCCAGGGGATTGGATTTCTGCAGTCTGGAAATGAGTGGTAATTCTGGGAGATCCCCACGCCCCACCTGGAGGTTGGCAACCTTATGAGGTATACATCTGGCCAGTGTTCCCATTTACCAGTGGGAGCGGGGGATCCTTCACTCTCACCTTTTGCCCTCTGCCACTGCTTACCTGGTCAGTGGGGGGAAAGGCGGGTAACGGGCCTCCCAGGTGCACTTCCAGGGCCAGTGTGACGACATCACTGACGTCATTGCACCGCCCTGAGAATGCTCACACTCTTTGCAGTGGGCCGATTTGGGCCCCAGCCTTCTGTGAAGCACATGCACCCCTCCCACCTTGCATGATGACATCATTCCCTGGAAGTGATGTCATCACGCTGGTGCGAGCCCGTACATGTGAGTGGGCCCATGGGAAAGAGAAAAAGGTAAGTGCCACGTCCTGCCCTCACGCTGGGAGGGTAAGGGGACCTGACAACCCTAATCTGGCCATTTCGGGAAACAGTAGATGGACCCTTAGCTGAATATAACAGGGCTGCTCCTGTATTCTTAATTGTGTGTTAAAGCTACCAGCGGAGGAACTAGAAGTAGCAAAACAATATCTGCAGATGCTGCTGCAGGTTCCTGAAGTAGTCCTGTCCTACCTGAAGGGTCTTTGTTTCCGGTTTCCTATATTTTGAATATAGAACAAAACTGCTTTTATTTTTTTCCTGCATCACCGCAACGTTATCATATTAATAATAATTGTTCATTTGTAATGATCTGTTTAAAAAGCAGATCATTACAAAGCCCACCAGGTGGAAATGGTTTTTGTAATTGCCCTGCATTTTGGATATAGAACAGACCTGCTTTTTTTGTTACCCGCATCACCGCAGTGTTATCTTATTAATAATAATTGTTCGTTTGTAATTATCTGTTTAAAAAGCAGATCATTACAAAGCCCACCAGGCAGAAATGGTTTTTGTAATTGCCCTGCATCCTAGCAAGAAACCAGATAATAGAAGGGGAGCAGCCGGAGATGAGGGGGTGTGTGTGTGTTGGGTTCATCTAGCTAGTCTCCCTACGGTGTATTTTCTAGGACTCTGTCCATTCTTATTTTAAACGACTGTAGCAGCCGAGCCTCTGTTGTTTCCCTGGGGAGGCTGTTGAACAACAGACTTATAGATTTGAGTGTCAGGAAGATTTTCCTAATGTTCCTGTCGAACGTGTGACTTTTCCCTTATTGCCACAATGCTAAAGCAAAACATTGTTTGATGCAGGATAAGATACAAGGGTAAACATGGTAAGCTTTATATGCCAGTTAGCATGAAATGTTTTGTGTCTGAGAAGTGCGTGGGTGTCTGTCTTTTTTTTTTTTTAAACAAACAGCTATCTGTCTTTTTAGTAAGAGGAAGGTTTGGGAGTGCATGGATATCCAATTGCTCTTTTAAAACAAGAGGCTCTCTTTTATTTTAACAGTTGAACTTTGCAATAAAAAGTCCCCAAGGATTAGTTGTTTGTAAAGATTAGCTTGTGTGCTACAAAATAGACTTTCTTGTTTGTGGTTGGCTGGAGTAGAATTGTGGTAGCAGTTGCCAAGAATGTGTGTACAGGATTGGCAAGGGTGGATCTCCTCTCTACTCAGAAGGAAATAATCAGAATTTTTCATGGAAGCATATCTGAATTTTGTGACTTGAATACTTTCTGCAAATGAAGCTGATTTGCATCTCTTGCTTGTTCTTCAGGTTTTATTCTATTAATGCAAGTCACAGAAGCTACACAGAGAATTTGCCTCCTGTCCACTAGAAATGTTATTATGGCAGGACACTTCTCCTGGCTTCTGACGTTTTGTCCATACTCTTTCAGTTTTCTTCCCAACCTTATGGGCTAGAAACATGCATCGAGATTTTTTAAAACGATTTTTTAAAACAGGCATTGAAATTCTGACTGTGCACCCAGTGCCCTATTGCATACGCTCCAACATTTTATAAATGAAAATATGGACATCCTTTTGTATGGATACATTGTTATGCTCACATTCTACCTGGAGCCTGATTGTGCATGGCCTGGTACCTTAGTATTCATGCACATACATTTATGAGAAATATATGTGAAATATATTTATGAGAAATATGAGAAACAAAAACCCTAGTTCACATGCCCCAACAAAGTTTTATAAAAACACATTCTCCAAAATGTTTCTCGAAGGTAAAAAACAGAAACAAAGATCTACCTGGAACAAGTGTCAGAAGAGGTGTCTGTCACTGCTAAAGGCACAGTTGGAGCATATGATATCCTGTGCAATAACTTCCATCATACTGTTGTATCCCAGGGGTATTAAAACCTTTTTTTATTTTGTTTTTAAACAATTCCATTTTGTCTTTCTGTATGCTCGAGTCCGACACTTAGTTCATTAAAAAACTAATCCAACAATTAGTTCATTAAAAAAATACAATGCTTAAAACCCAGAAGGAAAACAGCCAGCTTCTACCAACTCACAGACTGCTAAGTAGTGTTACAGTTCAAAAAGAGGTTCCCTCTTCCAAAGAGTCCTTCTCTGTGCTGCTTTCATGAAAGTAACAGAAACCTGCAGAGTTCCTCTGGAAGAGAGAACGCACCTGTAGAGCAAATAGAGGAAGAACTGTTATGAAGACCCTCAACTAGCATCTGGACCATTTAAGGAGAGGTGGTCTATCATAGAATCATAGGTTTGGAAGGTACCTCTAGGGTCATCTAGTCCAACCCCCTGCACAAAGCAGGAAATTTACAAATACCTCCCCCCCGCCCCCGACACCTCCATGCCCAGAAGATGGCAAAACACCGCCAGGATCCCTAGCCAAACTGGCCTGGGGAAAATTGCTTCCTGACCCCAAAGTGGCGATTGGCCTTACCCAGGGCATATAAGAAGGGGCCATGAGAACTAAGCACTGATGTAACTCTTCCTGCCCTTCCTCTCATGATCTGCCTAGGTTCACAGAATCAGCATTGCTGTCACATGGCCATCTAGCCTCTGCTTAAAAACCTCCAAAGAAGGGGAGCCCACCACTTCCTGAGGAAGCCTGTTCCACTGATGGACTGCTCTAACTGTCAGGAAGTTCTTCCTAATGTTTAGCCGAAAAGTTTTTGATTTAATTTCAACTCGTTGGTTCTGGTCCAACCTTCCTGGGCAGCAGAAACCAACTCCTTTTTGGAAATATTAGTGAAAGAGACATGTAATGACATTACTATCTGCACCCTTGTTGTTTCCCAGAAGGGTTGTGATACTTGATGAGGCTAATTTAATGCCAGCGTAAGCCTTGGGTGGCAGCTACCATTTTGTGTTTTGATCATTGGATTGGGATGCCAGTGAGAGAAGAACTGTCAGTATGAGTGGAAATGACTGTATTGTTAGCACAGTGAATGAACAAAGGAGATGGAGTTCCTTGGTTGAGAGAAAGGACCACCCCACACCTGACCTTCAAGGCTCTTTGTTCATGTTTATTCTTCCTCCAAATACAATTTGTAGAACTTGAGATTATCACTTACCCAACACGAATTCACTAGTTTAGAAGGGATTCACATTTGGCCCGTCATGGGGGTCAAGAGTATTCATAGTTTCAGGTGGTAGCCATGTTGGTCTGCAATAGAAGAGCATGATTTGAGTCCAGTAGCACCTTAATGACCAGCTAGATTCCCAAGGCATGAGCTTTTGAGAGTCAAGCTTGACTCTCAAGAGCTTATACCCTGGAAATCTTGTTGGTCTTTAAGGTGCTACTGAATAATAATCATGTGTACCCAGAGCCTACCACATACCAATAATAGGAATGTACTCTACCCATGATCCTCCATGTTGCATGAACAGAATAGGCGTATGTACACCCAGCCTGAAAAATCTGGTGGTCACTTTGCACATACCCGAGCATGGTAAATATGTACGTTGCTTCTGTTCATATAATGTGGGAACCACACATATAGGGAGAATTGTTGATAGTTCATGCTCCCTTTATGTGCATTTGGGAGGTTCCCTGTGATTATAATGTCTGAAAGAGATGTAACACCACCCATATCTGAGTTTATTTTGGCAATTTATTACCTCACCATTTCTGACAATTGGAACCCAAAGTGGCATACAGAAATAATTTAAATAAACAGTTTAAACTAACACATAATTTAAACAGAGCAAGGAAACAAATACATGGCAGCATCTTGAGCAAGATCTGAATTCCGTCGGGTAGCTCACATAATGGCCGCAGGATGCGGGCCAAGACCCCTGCGGCCCTGCAAGACTCAAGGACTTGAAGCCCACGGGAGCGGAGTCCCTGGAGACAGGAAAGAGACAGTGAGCTAGATGTAATTCAGCTGACAAGGTGTTTCCCAAACCTCCCTTCCTTTGTCCCCACTATGCCCTTCGGGCTGAACATAAACACCAGAGATACATAATGCTGCCCCAAGCCACTGGTCCATCTAGTTCAATACTGTCTCTTCCTACTGCCAGTTGTTCCCCTATGATCTTCTCCAACCGGGCCACCCATATTTCTTGTAATTGGTAATAAAAGGGATTGAACCTCTGACCTTCTGCATGCTAAGCACTTGCTCTCTCATTGAGACATCTCATTGCTCTTAGTAAGCATGTTTTCAGGAATGGGAATGAGCACTAACCTGGGCCGTTTTGACACTGCTTACCAGCCATGGAACATTGCACCAAGCTCCCGGAACGGCAGCGGATTCCCGGTGCAGTTTCGTGCGAGAGTTCTCATGCGAAATCGTGCCAGGAAGACGCTGCTGTTCCGGGAGCTCAGCGTGATGTTCTGGGGCCGGTAAGCAGTGTGAAAACGGCCCTGATCCCAGAAGGATTCCCTGCTGTCTTTTAGGCGGTGAACAGACATCGAAAATCTGCATACACTTCAGTGTGTTAGATTATATTCATGAATGCTCAACAGTTTTCTTCTCTGGGAGGAAGAAACAGGCACTGACTGGTTTCAGAGACAAGTCTGGGACCTGCTTGTTGATTTCGACATAGTTTTTAGACTGTTGAAATGAACATGCAGAGAAATGATTCTTCAGCAAATGCCAGTCATCGGAGTAATACAAATTAGAAAAATACAAAATCTGAGATTTCAGTCTCCAGGAGGATTTCATTCAGTTCATTCGAATGGGGGAAACATCCATTACTTTCCCGCAGCATTTCTTATGCATCTATTTTTTAAAAAAATTAAATATAAAAACCTAATAAAATGAATCAACAAAAACTGATTACGCCTTTAATTAAAATTTAAAGGTGAGTTGTGATAATTAAAAACAATAAATTAAAGGGCATTGCATTATTCACATTTGAATTTAGATGAATTCTCGGTTCTCTAAAGATTGCCAATTAAAATCTTTGACTGCATAAGTATTTTTTGTTATGAGCGGAGAGGAGGTTTGTTTGGCTTTCTTAGGTACATTATGTTACTTACGAGCAGGGCTTTTTTTCAGCAGGAACGCGGGGGAACAGAGTTCCGGAACCTCTTGAAAATGGTCACATGGCTGGTGGCCCCGCCCCCTGATCTCCAGACAGAGGGGAGTTGAGATTGCCCTCTGCGCCGCTTGGAGATCAGGGGGCGGGGCCACCAGCCACATGACGATTTTCTCCGAGGGCAACCCACTGAGTTCCACCACCTCTTTTCCCAGAAAAAAAGCCCTGCTTACAAGTCCATGTAAAGAGTCCAACTACTGGCTCTTCCTTCTTTGCAATGTGCCCTATGGGTGGCTTCTTTGAGGGAGAGGGAAAGGGGGATGTTTAACCCCTGGCTAACCCATTTCCTAGTTTCAAATAACACAAGCTTTTTTTCAGGGTTTCAGACCCAGATTTAACGTGTAAACATGGGACTGGAACCCTGCAATGGTTTGGTGTTGCTGGCAGGGTTGCCAACCTCCAGGTGGGGCCTGGCGATCTCCTGGAATGACAACTGATCTCCAGATGGCAGAAATCAGTTCCTCTGGAGAAAATGGCTGCGTTGAAGGCCAGACTGTAAGATATTATATAGGGTTTCCAGATCCCCCACTCCTACCCTCCACCTCTTGTCCCCGCTTACTTGGCTGGCAGGGGAAAAGGTGGGGGAAGGTGACTCCGGGGCGTGCTCCCGAATAGGGCTGCTGCGAAGTGTGGGAGCACTCCAAGGCCAATTGTGTGGTCTTGGCACTGCTCCCGCCAGGGGTCATTTCATAGAAAAAGAGCTGGAAGAACTCATTAGCACAACTCATTAGCATATGCCACACCCCTTGCCATCACCGGAAGTGTGTCATTAGCATAACTGATGTGCATATGCCACACCCCCTGACATCACCTAGCCTGGCTGTTTTGGACCCAATCCTGGCCATTCAGGGCCCAAATGGGGCCCAAAATGGCAAAAAGGGGCTGAAAATGGCTGAAAAGGGGCCCCAAATGGTCCGGATCGCTGCTGAGCAGGAGAGTGATCCACCACCCGTCAGAGGCCCGATCCGGGCTGTTTCGGCCCCAATCCAGGCTGAAATGGGCCCAAAATGGCTGAGAGTCAGGGGGGCGGGGCCACCTGACATGTGACCTCTTTGGGGAACTGCCAGAACTGCGTTCCTGCGCGTTCCCCCTCAAAATGAGCCCTGCCTCCCGCTCTCTGCAGCAACCCAATTCGGCCCGCTGCGGAGCACAGGGGTGCTCCCAGAGGCGGCACATGGCCTGTGCAATGATGTCACCCCAGAAGTGATGTCATCATGCAGGCTGGGAGCACGCACGTGCAGGGGGAGCGCTCAGGTAAGTGCCAGGTCTCCAACCTCCTGCCTGGAGGGTTAGGGGACCTGGCAACCCTCTACCCTGCTAAAGTCCCACTCCTTCTGAAATTCCATCCTCCCTGAGCTCTACCCCCGAAACTCCAGGAATTTGCTTTCCTGGATTTGGCAACCCTTGTTGCAGGGCAAGGTATTTCATGGAAAGCAGACCGGCAGAAGAAGAGCCAAACACTTCTTTCCTCTTCCTTTCTGCCTGAAAGCAATTTAAAAAGTACACTTCAGCACACTAAAAAAACCATCCAGCTGCTCTAGAATTAGTGAAGATGCTCATACTAATAGAGATCGCCTGATGTAGCAAGCCAGTTCTTATGAATTTAGAAGCAAGCTGCATATAATTGTGCACTTCTGTGCCGCAACACAGCCAGCTAATTGCACATGTCAGTTAAGTTGCCTCTGTGGTGGTGGCTCTGAGCTGCTTCCACTCTCCCTCCTGCACAGGTTCCTGTAGGATGGGATGGCCTTCATATATGATCTCTGCTTACCAAAAAAGGAGACAAGCCCCTAAGCCTCTGCCATCCCCAAGATCTCAGTGACTTAATATTCTTGAGCCTTTGGTGGTGACCCTGTGAAGATCTGAGACAGCATAAGAATCTGCCAGGCCAGTTTGAGCCTAGTATGTGTTTCGTGGGAAGGGTGTGTGTCAAATTGATCAGTTCATGCAGTTCTCCTGCAGATAAGGTTGCCATCAAGTGGTTGCTGCAGGTCTTCCAGAATTACAACTGATCTCAAAGCTACAGAGATCAGCTCCCCTGGAGAAAACGACTGCTTTGGAAGGTTGGCCCAACAGCACGATACCCTGTTGGGGTCCCTCCTTTCTCAAGCCCTGCTCTGTCTCCAAATCTCCAGGAATCTCCTGACTGGAAGCCAGCAACCCTACCTGCAGAACTAACCCCATCAATGTGCATTTGGCCTTGTGAACGAAAGGATGCATCCCTTTTCTTTAGCAAGCTCTTACTGCTTCAGGCTGTCGTGGATACATAAAGCCGCTTCATATTGATTCAGGCCATTGGTTCCTTCTGGTTCAGTCTTGTCTATTCTGGCTGGTGGAGCCTCTTTAAGGACTTGGACAAAGAAAGGTCTTTCTTGGCATGTGCTATCTCAGATCCTTTAGCTGAATGCAAAGTATGTGCTCTGCCACTGAACTCATGGCCTTCGTTCTTTCTCAGCTAGAAATCGGGCACTCTTGTGTTACACTCTTATCTCGCTCCTCAGATCACTGCCGGACTGCACTCACTCCTTATATTGCTGAAGATTTTTCACTGCCTGCTGGGTGTTTGAATAAACGCATTACCAACACACCTCTCTTTTTAGTGATGGGCACAAACCTGATAAATGGCCATGCTTCCATGCCCTTTCCTCCTCCCCTCATGTGCGGAGCATGAGTGAAGACAATCCAATATTTTCAAGGCTTCAACCAAATCACACTCTGTCATGAATTCCAAATGCGGGCACACTTGGACAAATTAGAACTTGTTTCTACCCCAAACTCTAATTTTACGTTTGATCATCATGACAAATTGCAGTTAGGGCTTCTGAAATCAGGAAGTCTTCAGTTGCTAGATGCAAGAAGGAAAGCGCATGCAAGTGCCATCATGAGCCAGGTTTTTGCTTAACGTAAATGGAGGTTTGTTCAAGAAGGGACTGTGACCTTACTCTGCAATATAGCCTGCCCTGTATTAGTGTTAGTACAACCAGGGTGTGCTAATAAAATTTTACTTAACAAAACTTTGTAGAATTAGGGTTGCCAGCCAGGAATGTTGGTGGGCCAGAAGCATTTGGGAAGTGGGGATTGTGTAGACGGTGATTGATGTCACAGTGCCATGTGACGCTCTAGGAATAACCTCAATCTCTACAATATAAACCATAGAGATTAGGGGGAGTTCTACAGAGTTACATGATGCCACCCCCTATTATTTTCCTCTTGTCACTGCAAGGACAGGACAAGAGTAGTGGAGGCAGGAGGTTCCCCTCCGTGGAGGGCAACATGGCAAATCTATTTAGAATATTTAATAGATTTTTTAATTTCATGGTTTATATGATTGTATTTATTACTGAATATCAGCATATTCAACAACATACCATCTTCATAGGCTATCATTGGAGATGTTTCCATGTGCAACATTTGTGTGTGCTAGCGTCAAGATATCTTTCTTTTATGCACATGTGCGATATGATCTTACATGCTACGGAGTTCTGTGGCTCTTACTGTGTTTAGGATTGCAGCTGTATTTTTTAGAGATGTGAGGAAGGTGTCTGAAGCCTGGAATTTCGTGTGGATGTGCCACCAGGCTTGGGCTAGCAACCAGCAGGAGACTGGGGCGGGAGTGGTGCCATTGGTGCCCTCGCGATGTCGCTTCCAGGGAAAACTTGGAATAGGAATAGCTGGAAACTTTATGGTAAACAGTATGCTCTTAGTGAAAAATGAGAACTGGGGTTGGAGCTCTGGATGTATGTGAACACTACAGAAATTTATACTAAGTCTCCCACAATATGTCCTGAAAATATTGGCAAAATAGAGGCAGTGGTTTATTAAAGACAGGTATGAAAAATGTCCCTAGTAAATAGGAGTCCATGCTGTCTGGGCATGTTACCCCATTGTTAAGGAAGAGCTTTTAGACCTCTCCCAGATCTCTCTTCATTGCTCCACCACAGATGAATTTCCCGTTGAAGCTGGAGCATTAAGGGCAGATTGCACTAAAAGATCAAACAAGAGGAGCTGCTGGAAGGTTCATACACTCCTGTGCATTTTTTCCCTGTTTGTGGAGAGCTCTAATCAGAGCTTTAGTGTGGGGATGGGTCCCCCCCCCCACCTATTCCCTGCACACCATTGTTACAACCTCCCCCTCCTAACTGTTGCTTTCCATTTTAAAGGGAACATACAGATAGCTTGTACGTTTCCCCTAATGGGGCACATAACAGCTGGTTTGTCTGTGTCTGTCTGAAGTCAGGTTGCCAGTTGGCCTTTTTGCTCTAGTGAGAGCAAAAACAATGGGGGGCAGGACGGAGCAATGTTGTGATGTCACTTCCACTTGTATCCAGTAGTGATGCCGTGACGTAAAAACCATAGAGATTTGGGAAAGTCCTAGAGCGTTATCATGTTAGTCCTGGGTATAAATGGAAATGATGGTGGAATGTTGGTGATGTCATTTCCCACCTCCCATTTTTGCTCCCACTGCAGTGAAGAGCAGCAATGGGAGCTGGAAGCCAGGTCCAGGAGATTGCTCACCATGGCAGGCAATCTGGTAAAACTAGTCTGGAAAACTGTTAATCTTGTTGGCCCCACCGTTCCAATCCCAGCCAGGGCCCTCTGTGGCTGCTGTTAACTGAGGAGAAAAACACTATGTTGGGTTTTCTGGCGGCTTGTTTGTTTGCCTTACGTTGCCCATTGCCCCATTTTAATCCTTTCCTCAGTTTCTGACTACAGGTCTACCGTCTCTAGTTGTCTACGATACTTTTCGTTGTCTGTCTAAACAAAATGGATGCTATTTTCTTTTAAGTAATTCACACCACCTTCTCTCCTCCAACGATCTCACTGGGCCTGCCAAAGTTAATGTGTCTGCAGCTTGCGAAGGATTGTTTTATGGCAGGAAGTGAAATCAACCTTAGGGTGCTGCTTGTTTTTCTGTAATTTCCTTGCTTGTCAGGTCTTCCCACCTCCCCCACCCCCAGCTTGTCCTCCTGTTCTGTGCCTGTCTTTTAAAAAAATTGTCAAAAGTGTCTGTTATGATCACATTTTTGTGTATTCCAGCTCAAGTGAATGCACTTCCTCTAATATGCTCAGTTTGTGGAAATCATCTTGTGTCTGGCATTGAGACTTTTTCTTTTTTAACAAATCATGCCATTTGAAAGCAAGCGCGTGGGGTGGGGTGGGGGGGAAGTTAGTAGAATGCCAGGCAATTATCATGAGAAATAATTGGAAGGAGATTGGGTATGAGTAATGCTGTTTATAGAGCTTTAAAAAAAAACACAACTCCACCCTTCTGCACAAACCAGACAATTTTCAGCGTGCTGTTCTGTCACTGCAAATCTTTTTTTAAGAATGGCTCATGCAAGCCAAAGTTAAAATTTAAACTGAGGAAGGAGATACAAATTCTGCCATGATTCCCGGTCGCAGTATCCCGGCTCCTGTTTTTGTACTGCAAGGTTTGCCCATAGATGGGTGAAGTATGAACTGAATGAAGAAATGTAAAAAAGACTAAAGGGGATTTTGTCACCAGGTTGGTTCAGCTGCCACGCTCATGGTTTGGGGAGCAGGATATCTGAACCGGGCCAGTGTCTGGCTTGCCTTCTGCTCCTCTCCCTCTGGGCGGATCCGCCTTTCCTTGCCCTCTAGATTCTGTCTTCTCCTGCCGTGGTCTGTTTGTCTTCCCGCTTTGCTTTAGAACCTGAATTCAGTAATTAAATCATTATAAACAGTGCTGTGCAGCTTGCTGGAAGACTTATTTTGCACAAGATCCTGCCAAAGCCTGTTTTCTCCTTGGGAGGTCAGCATCTTTCATCACTGTTTCTCAAGATTTACAGCGAGCGAGACCCAAGTCCACAGGTCACTTCTCTAATTAGCACATCTTCATTTGCTTCAAGCAGCTGCCTTTTATGCTTGTTATATATTAATGCCAGGGTTTTTTTTTTTTGGTGTGTGCGTTCGAAAGCCTCAAAAAGATGAAGGATGGTTTTAAAATAACCAGGACGTGAGTTTGCTCTCTTTTTCTTTTCTTCCTGAAAGGAAAGAACAGTGTTTACGTGGCTGGGATGACATGACATCATCTGTACCCTGGTGACTGACTGACCCAAGGTCACACAATGAATTTTTTTGAAGGGGTGGGGCATTAAATCTAGTATTTCCCATCCTAGTCTGACGATTATGCCATACTGGCTGTTTCAAAAACATCTACATTTCCCCAGTTTCGGGTCCAGTAGCTCCTTAAAGACTGACTAGATTTCCAGGGTATGAGCTTTCGAGAGTCAGAGCACCCTTCATGTCCCCATATTTAGCATCTTTCCAAAATATGCTTCCAGATTCTGGGCACGGTTCATTAGTTTGCAAAGTTGGAAGTGGCCATTTTGAATTCTGGTGAATGATTCCTAGGAACGTGGCTCTTTAATTTGAATGACCTGGAACTAGAGCAATGGTGCTCACTGTGAAGCTCACTGAGAGTCATGTTCCTATTTGCCATCTACCAAAAGAGCCACATGACTACTGCATGCTCTGTGCATTCCCTCAAAGTGGACACAAGAATGGTGGGACTGTAATCTGGAGAGCCCGGTTTGATTCCCCACTCTTCTGCTTGAAGCCAGCCGGGTGACCTTGAGTCTGTCACAGCTTCTCAGAGCTCTCTCAGCCCCACCCACCTCACAGGGTGATTGTCATGAGGATAATAATAACACACTTTGTAAACCACTCTGAGTGGGTGTTAAGTTGTCCCGAAAGGCGGTATATAAATTGAATGTTGTTGTTATTATTATTAAAGTCACTACAACCTTTTTTCATTACCAAGTTCTACTGAGCGTGTACAGTTGTTTCTCTCCACCACTGCTGTCCCTCTGTGCTTTCTCACTGTCTCCTCTGCATGAGCTCAGGCAAGAGAGTGAGGCTGCGAAGGTGCCTGGAAGAGAGCAAGCTGGCTATTGAGAAAGGAGATAAAACCACCACCACCACCCCACTGTGGCCACCTTGCTCTTTTCCTGGCTAGCTGATGTGGTGGTAGTTTCCCTCTCTCTTCCTAGCAACTAGTTTTCTGTCTTCCCAACAGCTGCCCAGGTGCTGAGGTAAGATTTTAGAGGCTTCAGGTAAGGGTGGGCCCTTTGCGTCACTGCCTAATTGTAAACCGGGGAGAAGCCCTTTTGGTTAATAGACTTCGAGTGGCTTTCTAGATGGCCATGTGTAGACTGACCTTTTCTAGCACTGGAGGCCAGCGTGATGGAAATCAGAATCTTTTCTCTCTCTCTCTCTCTCTTTTTTTTCTTCCATTGTAAGGACAGCCTAACCAAATTAGGGAACTTTGAAGGTAATTGCTCTCCGTGGTGAAATTCTCGTTTTAATATCTTGCTGCAGAGAGAAAACGCTGCAGTTTGTCACCGACTTTAGTTCACGGGTGACTGTTCTTTTTGGTGTCCGTGTGGCATGTATGTTTCCAGTACAGATGCAGGGCCCAATAACACACTACAAAGTCTTTGTGTCCTCTGTGTGTCCTGTTGACAGATGTGCTCTGGGAGGTCTTTTTTAGGCACATGGGGGTCCAGTTCTGATCAGGACAATGGCATCCAGGGAGAGGGGGAAAGCCTTCCTTCTGAACCATTTTTCTGACCTTAAATGGCCCTGGGGAGTGGCTTTTTACTCCACTGGAGAAATTTATGTGTACTGATGGGCTACACACAAATTTCTCCAGTGGGATAAACAGAGCTTCCCAGTCGGGTTGCCATGGCCCCTATACCCCTTGCTGGGAGGTAGAGGACCCTGGCACTTACTTCGCGCCAGCAGTGTGGTGCTTCTTCGCATGCGTGCCCAGGGGCCTGCGTGATAATGTCACTCCCGAAAGTGACATCATCACGCTGGCCTTGTGAGCAGTCCTGCACTCTGTGTAGGGCTGATTCTGCCTATTTGGGGCCAAAATCAACCCCAGATGAAGTGTGGGAGTGCTCCTGCTCCTGGCACGACTACATTACTTCCGTGAGCAGGGGTCATTTCGTAGAAAAAGAGCTGGAGGAACTCATTAGCATAACTCATCAGCATAAATCATTAGCATATGCCATGCCCCTTGACATCACTGGAAGTGTTCCATTAGCATAACTGATCTGCATATGCCACACCCCCTGAAATCACCTATCCTGGCTATTTTGGACCCAATTCTGGCCATTCAGGGCCAAAATTGGGCCCAAAATGGCAAAAAGGGGCTGAAAATGGCTGAAAAGGAGCCCAAAATGGTCAAGCTCAGGCCACTGCTGAGCGGGAGAGTGATCCACCACCTGTCAGAGGCCTAGCCACCACCCTGGGCGGGGCCACCTGACATGTGACCTCTTTGGGGAACTACTGGAACTGCGTTCCTGTGCATTCCCCCTCAAAATGAACCATGTCCGGGAGTGACATCATCACGCCTGCTGGAAACACACATGCAACATGTGTTTCTGGGGTACCTGTCAGTGGTGGGCAACCTTCAGGAGCTTGCCCACCCCAGGAGTTTGTCTGCCATTGGCAAGCACCTGGGAACCTTACTTCCCAGGTCTGTTTTTGGTTGGGGAATTCCCCCCTCATGGTTCCAAATCACCTCCATGCATACCAGGGAACTAAGGTCCAAGCGCAGAACTCCCAGAGTACGTTTGTTGTCAGGACTATGGTTGGCAGAATACCTGTGCAGCAGTCAGGACAGTGAAGTGAATAAGAGTAATGAAAGCTTTATTAATAGAACTAAACTGGATAGGAGAGAAAATAAAATAAAGTTAGCTGCCTTGCTAGTTGTGAGGGTTCATGCCGAGTTTTAGAAAAAAGGCATAAGAATAGCATTCTGCAGACAGACAAGTGGAAAACCCCTTATTAGATAGAAGGCTCTCCTCCTGCAGCCCTATCTAGCTGGAGCTTGCTGCTTCCTGCAATATCTTCTTCTCTTCTTCTTTGTACACAAGACATTGCTATACCTCCACAAGCATGGTGGGACACAAGTACTTTGTAATGTATGCTTAGGCTTGGAGTCTGCATGTGTATGTTCACAGAGTCACTCTCATAATCGCATGTGCACCATTCAACATGTATACATCAGTATGTGCCATCTAAGGGAAGTTCACAAGCTTATTACTCAGGGAGAGGGGATGCTTGAAAGGGAAGGTTTGGGCCTGTTGGCTTTGCTTCTATGTGTATATAACTTGTAAAATGGTGTATAGGTAATTGGGACCTTGCATTTGCCATAGTACAGACAAAGACTATGGGTGTATACTTGAATGCACCTGGGCTCTTGTGCATATTTATAATAACACATGTAGGTTGGATGCAGTCCTGCTCCTTCCCTCCCCCACCATGAACTCTGTCATGACAGTAAATTATGGCCTTGGATTTTTCAGCATTTTGGTCCCCTGCTGTGAAACAAATGTACATTCAGATATGCATGGAATATGAATGTATGCATCTAGAATGCAACATGTTTTAACTCTGCACTTGCTAACCACAGGAAGAGTCCCCCCACCCACATTTATTTATTTATTTATTTATTTATTCAATTTATATACCGCCCATCCCCAGGGGCTCTGGGCGGTGAACAGTTAAAATCGATAAAAACAAAAACTAAAATCAATATACAAATAATAAAACAAATTAACAAGGTGCAGTTGTGGGGAGAACCTTCCCCACCCCAAAGGTGGGAGGCCGACATGGCACCGCCCCCTTCATCTAGGATAAGGGCAGGATTTTCAGGGTACATGTGCCTTGAATCCCAGATTCTCTCATTCTGCATTTTCTGGCTTGTAAACACACCTTCATGTATGTTTCCTTTGGTTTGAAGCAGGGATTCTGATAATGACAGAGGCGTTCTTTATGAAGTTGCAGGCACCAGCTGGAGGAGTGTTTCCTGAATTCCTAGTAGCTAAGCTACACTTGCTTTTCTGAATTAAAATTGGAAGCATTGTTCTTGCTTGTAGTCCAAAAGACTGTCAGTAGAGCTAGAGCCCAGTCTCATGTTTCTGAGTGAGTTATTGCTCTGAGCATGCTTTTTGTCTGGAAAGAGTCCTATGCTGAACATCAGCTCATGCAGAGATGCAACAGGCAGCCTCATTAAAAAAGTGTGTACCAGTAATTTTACTGCATCTCTTTACTGTGAGTGTCCAAATGATTTTAAATGCCCCTGATGTTGGGAAGGGTCATTGGAGAGAAGTTTCAACTAGAGAAGAGTGAATCATGCAAAAAATATTTCTACCTTTTGTAGGACAAGAGTTTGGGCTGATAGGAATCTTTAGTTGCTTCATTAATTAATGCAGAATTACAGTGCTAGAACACTATATGGCTGTATTGTCAAGTTTTCAAAGGCACAAATCTAGTAAGGGATGGGTTCTGGCCCAGGTCCTACCCAATGAGAAATGGGATTAGATATGGAGATCAATGGGATCAAAGGGCAGAGTCCCAGATGGCCAGAGACAGAGCTGAGAGTGGCGCAAATGGGTCAAGGAGCAAAGCTAACGAAAAATACTGGTTCATCTAAAGTGTGCAAGTTGTCTCTGTCTCTTTCTGTTTTCTCTTTCTGGCTGAGGAGAAATCAGGAGGGAAAGGGAAGCAAAGACAACAGCCCAGGACAACTACAATGTTTAGAGAAGCTTCTCTTGAGGCACAGGACAACCTTGCCTGAAAATGAAAGGTAAAATTGGCTGCATGCCAAGTGTGCAAATGTTATAAACGTGCAGTACAGCAAGTTCTCTTGTCTTTTAAAAGTGTGAACACTTTTAAAGAAAACTTCCTATCTGCACATCCCTCCATTATAAGAAAAAATCCTGGTAAAGGGCCAGAAGGGGGAATAATTGGTTTTATATAGTTAATCCTTAGGACTGGGGTTTGGAATGGCAGGGTTCTGCTGCACACACCTGATGCGTTTAAGCAAAGTCATTGTGAAAGTCAATAGGAAAACTTTGCCAAAAAAGAAGACAGCCATATCGGCCTGGCAGCATTTTAAACAGCCAAAGATTTGAAGTGAACTAATAGCTTATGTCAGCCAGACAAGTGATTATGAGTTGGCTTGAAAGTGATACTCTGTCTAACATGGAATTCTTGAGTCCTTACTAAAGTGGCTGCGTTCAGGGCAATGATTGTTAATGAGATGGTGGTTTGGAAAAAAACACCCTGGGCAGAGCTTTCCCCATGCAACAGAGCCGGAATGGCTTATTAAAATCTCCTTCCCTCCGATGGAGAGCAGTCAGTGTGTTATAAGTAAGAGCCTGATGTGGGAGGAGAACTCTCTCATTAAAGACAGACTCTGGAAATTGGAGTTGATTTCTGCCTTTCAACAGCCCTGGGAAGCCCTGGCCTGCTCGCCTTGCATCAGCCGCGAGAGATCTGGACATGAATTCTTTATCACTCTCATGGGAACTTAGAACGTGTTGGATTATACCATCTTTTGTAGTGGCAGGTGTATGCCACAGGGCAGGCTTTAGAATCCCCGTGTTGGTGGATTGCATTAACCCACCCTAAGTCAGGTATATGACATTCCATTAAGCTAAACCCCCTCTGGCATTTTCTCGCCAAGGCTAAAGATCTGCAGCCCTAAGAGCATGCAGGCAGGATGGTGGGTCTATTAGGGAAATGATGCTTTTTAAATAATGATGGTTGTCTTTGGCCTGTAGTCCAGCACTTGTCTGTGTCAAGGGTGATTTTGGATTTATTTTTGCAAAAGGTATTGCAGATGGGTCTTCAGTCTAGATCAAGGGAGGTGGGGAGATGCCTCACACTTATCCTTGCTAGACAGATTAAACAATTCTGTATTTTTAAAATGGATCTGTAATTTTTTTGGGAAATGATTTTCTCCACTGCTATATCACATGAATGAGAAACCGCAAAACCTGGGCTACCGTGAGTCCCATTTTGTAGAAAAGTCCTTGATTCTGTGGGTGTTCGTGGGTGAATCTCTGAGGTGTTAAAGGGAAGAAGGAGGAGGTGAAAGAGGGAGTGAGAAGTCATAGTCGAAGTAGTAGCCCTGTTGTGGATGTAGCAGGTGGTTGGTTCCCCCTGCACTGGCTGACCAAAAGGAAAGTGAGACAATAGCTGTGTTAGTCTGTAGTAGTGAGCTAAGAAAGGAGTCTTGACACCTAAGGCCGATGCACGTGTAACTTCTCTTTGCATGGGTTCTATGGGGCTTAGGATGCAAACTTACACAGAATTGCAAGTTAAGAATTTTTTTTAAAAAAATGTCTAACAATAAATACAACTATTTCCCCCCTTTAACTAAACTCATAAGTGCAAGCATACAGAAACTTTCAGCCAACAATGTCTTTGAAAAGGTAAACCGTTCAACTTGTCGCATCGCACCAAGTGAGAGAGTCCTTTTTCACAGTCTTTCCAATTTGAAGCCACTGGATCCCAGGCTTCTGTCCTCTTCCTGGGGAATCACAGCCCTGCAAGAACAGTACAGTCCCAGTAACACCAACCAAACACAATACACAAACACCACTTTTAGTCATATTGTTCACATACAACATTTCTGATTACCTTATTCAAGGTGATAAGAGCATATGAATTATTATTCAGCTTCCCAGCCACCAGCTTCTTCCTCAGCGGCCTGGCTCTAGCTACTGACTCCACCCTACTGGGCTAAATCAGTTACCTCATAGGGGTTACACACGCACAAGGTAAGTGCCCCCTGTGACCCCCATTTCCTGCTTTCACCCACGGGACCTAGCAACCCTGTGGTGGGGTGTCAAAAATATAAGAGGTGTAGTGGATCTTCAAACCTTATGCCACAATAAATCTGTTAGTCTTTCAGGTGCCACAATACTCTTTGCATTTCCTTTACGGTAGCCCCAAACAATTCCTGGTCTGAGAGTGAGGCCTCCCTGTGAGTAATGGCCTATTTTGGGGGTAAGGATCTACGCATGAACAAGGCATCGGAGCCAAGGAACAGTTGTTACTGGCAAGCTGCATTTTAGGGTGTTATTTATTTCAGAATTTATATCTTGTCTTTCTCCCAAATCAGGGCCACCGAGACAGCTGCAAATTTGCTTAGGGAGCAGAAAAATGTTTCCACATCGTAAGAAAAAGAGATATTGGAGAGTATAATATTTTATCTCTTTTGGACTTTGGTATGTGACGTTTTTATTTGTCTGTAATGGTAGCCTGAACCCTATTGCGGCAAAAGCCATGTGGCTAGATGGTGAAGCGTATTATGGGTTTTCCCCATTATGGAGCTTTGGCATTTGTCACGGGGTCCGCTTGTGCAGCACAATATATTTCTGGCTTTGGATCAATATGTGTCCAATAGAGTGGTCCTCAAGAATGCTGTAGCCATAGATTATATTCTTAGCCTGCAAATGAACATCAAGAAAAAATAATTCTCTCTCCCCATGTACACACGTACGCACACATGCACACTCACATGCACACAAATAGTTAAAAAACATGCTTAGGAACTGGCTTTCTCCATTACTGCACTTAAACAAATGATTTGAGAAAGCACAAAACTTTGCAATTGCTTGGTCTGTTGCAAAACAATGTGGATTTCTTTGCCATTGATTAGGCAATTGATTATTAGTGTGAAAAAGAACATACACTCTAACGTGTGGAATCCTAATCCCTGCATCCCAGATAAATGTCCTGACTGACTCATCAACGCCCAGCCTAAACCCATAGACCTAGAAACATGAAATTTGGGGAGAACATTCTTTTCTTGATGTAAACACCCACTAAGAAGAGATTTTAAGAAATTCTCCCCCTAAGGGGGTAAAAAGGAATAAAATGTGTTTTTCCAAAGAGATATAGCTTCCCTGTGTGTGTGGCTGGCAGGCTGCTGCGTGCTTGCACCCCCACCCACTGCCAGCTCAGCCACTCTTACCTGATTGGGCCATCCTTTCTATGTCATTTACATATGCGGGCTGATTGGGGCTCACAACATTCCACACCTTATCCCCCCACCCCCAGAGACAGTTAGTACTATGCTCTCAGTGGAACTTACTTCTAAGTAAACAGGTTTAGGAGAGGGTTGTTGGAATAACCCACAACAGGTTTATTTTTTTACCATTCTCTTCTATGTAACATCCCCTTAAGATCCCTGATGGAGCCACCAGTGAGTTTCTGCAAAGTGCCAGAATGTTTACAAACATGACTGCTCAAAGGGAGCGATGCTGACAATAGAATCTTGACCAATGGGACTGATTTTGTGAAGGAAGTGAAAGGCCAGCTTGGATGGAGATGGGCCTCCCAGGAGTGGGAGAACCTGTGAGCTGTTTGAATGGACGCAGACTGGGGAATCTGGGGCTGATCCAGAAGTGGTGGTGGAGAGTACATTATGCATACTGGTGGAGCTGACCACATGCTGTTGATCTCCAGTATAATGAACAGTTTTCCTTGGAAAATACTGCATTGAGATGTTTGCTTTACTGTGCCAAAGCTGATGGCAGTGAGTTAGGGAGAAATATGTACATAGGTACCAAGTCAGGGCATTGGTCCATCTCTTTCAGGATTGTCTTAGGTAGCAACAGGTAGCACCCAGAGTCTCTGGTCTTTCCTGTGACCAGAGATCCTTTAACTAGAGATGACAGGAACTGAACTGAGCATCTTTTTGCATGCAGAGTAGGTGCTCTACCTCAGTGTCACAGCTCTCCCCACCTCATCACTGCAATGAACGCCATACTCACTTGCGCTCTGCAAATTCAAGTTGAATGCAAGGTGTCATTTGCTGCTGATCCAGCAGAGGGAGCCCAGAAGCATGATAAAATGTTGTTATGCAAACCAGCTCATGGCTGTACGCTTGTTTGTTTGGTGTGTTTTCAGGAATACGGAATGACTTTTCACGGAGAATAGAAAGAGTTGTGTCAGGTTTTTCTTCTGATCATCAAAACATCGCTGTCATTAACGCTTGAGTTTCAGGCACACTTGCTTTAAGTGCAGAGTGACTCGACAGATCAAGAGCGAAATGGCTTATTCATTCCTGACAAATTGCAACAATCTACGCAGGGGGAGGAAAGGGCGGTTGGGAAACCATGACTGTCGACCGGGTTTTGTGTGGTTACTTCTCGATGGTTTATGAAAAGTGTTTGTTTATTCCTTTGTTAGCAGTGAGGGATTAACACAGCCAGGAGCACTGATTAAAAAGATGGTGAAACACCTGTTTTATAAATGCCTTACGAGCAACTTTGATTTCTCTAGGACAGTTTTTTTAAATAAGTAGAGTGCCCTTGTGCACATCGCAGAGGATGCTGGAGGCAAAAAAGATGACAAATCACACTGGACACCTGAAAAGGAGGACCCGAGAGTTCCTTCAATTGCCACTTGAATGAGAAACTTTGGAAGTCTTGGCTCAGTGTTTACTGCCGTTTGGCCTCAATAAGATCCTGTCTGTGATAACCACTAGAATGTTGGTCACATCATCAGTTGGCTGTGAGCGACACCCTGACTTGGAGCCAAGCTACAAGTGACGCCTGACACAGGTTGGACACTTGTCAGCTTACCTCAAATTTTGATGGGAAATGTAGGCATCCTGGTCTTACAGCTTGGCTCTCCATTTAATTGAAGTTTACAGAACCCCTCCCACACCCAGCGGAGGGGAAGGGGGGCGCCCGACGAGAGCGTGATGCCTGCACTCCCCTCCTGACTGCATGTTCTCCCTCCCATAGACTGCCGCTCTGTATGTAAACTAGAATTAAATGGAGAGCCAAGCTGCAAGACCAGGATGCCTACATTTCCCATCAAAACTTGAGGGAAGCTGACAAGTGTCCAACCTGTGTCAGGGCTCACTTGTAGCTTGGCTCTTGGCTTGGGTCCAGCGGGCTTATAGACAAGTGAGCTTTTATTTTCATTGCTGTTTTCTTTATTTATGGGGGTTTTTTTTGTTTCTCCCCTCCCAAATAAGAGTGAGAGAAGACCGTTTAGGTGAGTAAAATGGTGGAAGTTTGCTTAGGGCCGGCCTTAAGCCTGCCTTCTGTCGCCATGCTTGGTCTAGTGGTGAATTTTTCAGACAAGTGAGGTGCAAACCATGTCCAGAGCATGGAAGATTCTCAGCATCCCAGCCAGTTCATTGCACACAGGAAAAAAAAATCATTATATATAACAATGAACCATTCAAATCACCTCAGCAAATCAGCAGCTCATCCTGAATAAAGTGAGAAAGAACTCTGGCAGAACAAACAACACATTGTACAAGTTTATGGGTTTAATTTGTCTATATCTGATAGCAGATAGATAAAATGACACTGTGGAGGCAACCAATACTGTTTCGAAGGAGAACCTTTAAAACCCCTCCTTAAAGGAGATGGAAATGCATTTAGCAGCAGGGGCCTTCAACATTTCCTGAACTGCAAAACCTTCCTTCTAATGGAATACTGTTCTATTTTTACAGCTGACGTGTGTGCGTGCTTCTGTCTGTATCTAGGGCTGGCTCAAGCCATTCTGCCACACCCTCCTCCTGTGCCACCATTAGGGTTGCCAAGCCCCCTGGGGGGAACAGCCCACACTGGGGGATGGGGTGGGGGTGGCATGCGCATTGGGAGTACTTACCTCACGCACGCGCACAGCGCACTCCCGCACACTCCAGAGCACTTCTTTTTCACGCCGGGAATGATGTCATGGCGGGGTCCAAGGTGGCAGGAATGGGAAGGAGGTGCCTCGAGTGGCCAAGTCTCCTGGTACTTACTGAGCTTATTTTCTTTGGCTCTTTAAGAATAAGCCTGTTTGGGGCCAAAATCGTTGCGGTACAAAGCTCAGGAGCGCTCCCCCAGCCAGAGCAATGATGTCACTTCAGGAAGTGACATTGTCGTGCAGGGCCAGGAGAACGCATGCGCTGTGTATTAGCCTAGAATGCCTGCTTAGGGTGATTACCGGGTATCACCGAGCAAAAGAGCAAATCCCCAGGAGTTTGCCTGCCACTGGCAGGCACCTGGGAACCCTAAATGTGGCACCTGAGTAGAGTCCAGGATGGACTCCAAAGGCATCACTCTCTGGACCCAGGCAGTAGCAACACAGGCCAGGGAGACTTTGAGCACAAGCTGAACTGCTCAGCTCCTCTTACTTCGTTCCCCCCACACCTGGTCGGCCCTCCAAGGGTCCACTTACGCCTCTTTGATGATGAACCAGGGCTGTCATCTGTGTAAATTATATTTTTACCCTACTGTTTCTCCGAGGAGCTAAGGGTAGTATACCTGGTTACCCTCTCCTCTATTTTATCTGGACGTGTGGCATCCATGCAGTAGATTGCCCATCCATGGATCAGACAAACAGTTTTTAGGTTTATAGGCACAGATTCAGTTTGGCATTAATGGGTTCTGCTTTCCTTTTGATGTTCACACCATTTCTTGCATTTAAAATAAAAACTTGAAATGACATGAAAGTGCCATTTCGAAAGAGGTATATTTTAGAAAATGACTTCGCTATTAAAGTTGTTTCGTTATGCTATTAAAGCCACCTAAAATGGAAGATTTGGTGTATTTTTAAAAAAATAAGAGCCAGTAAGGAAATCGGGATATATATACCTTTTTTTTTCCTGTGTGGCTATTAAAGTGAAAGGGCTTCTCTATCACAAATTCCAAACAGTCTGAGCTGGAGCGACTGAATTGGAAGTAATTGACATGCTTGGTATTTGTGAAATTCACTGGGTTCCATCCCTCCATTCTCCCTCTATAAGCAGCGTTACACTGCACTCAAATCGTCTATAGTGCCTCCTAGCCTAGCCTAATCTAATTCCATGCTCAAAGGGGATTTGCGGTCACAGAAAACTGAGGAGGAAGGAAACTGCCCGTAACACATATTTTCAGGATATTTTGCTCTGTGGGGGTATCCCAGAATGCTCAGCGCTGCTGTGCAGAGACTCTGATATGTGGGCAGCCAGACCTTCTGTATACGAAACTCTGGTCAGCAACCACTTTCTTGAGGGACTGCTTTGAGAAGTGCCACTCCTGAAGGGCTCTGTCAGCAGATAACTGTTGTCCTGTGCTCTGTAGGCAGGCCTGGTTTAGGCTTGGCTGTCTAGATTTGGGAATGTAGAGTGGAGCTTGGGGCTTCTGCTAAGTGGACCAGATGATCTAGCAATGTAGACTTCTTAAGCCTCACCATGGTCGAGGCTGCCAAAACCGCCACTGGCATAAGTGTAAGAGGAGTGCAGTTCTATCTAGCTTTCTCCTGTGAGGTTTCCAGATGCTATCATGTCAGCTGAAGCACCAAGATGGCCCCAACTAGAATCGCTGGAGGGTAATGCTAGGCCTTTATCATGAACAAAAATATAAAGAGGTTCCTACCACAAATGCAATATATAGAGAGTGGATGACCATGTGTGTAGGATGGCACAGGATGCTAAGACTGATTCATTAACTTGATGGTTCTGTAAGATGTTCTTTATACTACGCTTGTTCGGTGGACCAAGTCTTCACCCCTGATGAGGTTATTACAACGAAACCTCGAGTATCTTGCCAGCCCTGCATGTTGGGCGACACGGGTATGCCTGTTGGCGTCCCGCAATCATCGGCACCGTCTAAAAAGAATGCAGTAAGAAAAATTAATATATTGGACATGAAAATGAACATATGATACTTACCTTGCTTTTGAGATTTTGTGGGAACTTACCTGTTGGATGCCTTCCCACCTCCCGTTTTGTACTGCACCTGTTGTATAATGGACTTACCTATTGGACATCTTCCTAGTCAATGCTGATTATTATATTTATGTAAGTTTGAGCTTATCTAGGATTGCTGATTATTTGAAAAAGGTTTTGAGTGTATCATCATACTCCTTATAATATACTTTCACTGAGATTTTCACTAGTTCTGATTTCTTGTGCCATCCTACACGCAGGGCCTTTATCATGGCCTGTGGACATCAGGAATAGTGAAAGGCATTAATTTAAGGTAATTTAAGGTATCTGAACAAGGGAACTTTGACTCTTGAAACCTCATACCCTGAAAATCTTGTTGGTCTCTAAGATGCCGCTGGACTTAAATCCTGCTGTTCTACTGCAGGGCCACACAGCTACCCACGTAAAAAGAAGTTTAAGGTGTTATTCAAGGGGCCTTGAAGTTTAGAGCGAACTCTAGGTGAGTGAGTAAGAGACCTCTCCAGGGTGACGATTGCATCGATCCGTATTACACTTTGATAGTTTGGTAGGGTCAGAATTGCAAAATCAGAGTTGGTTATGATGGTTACATCTGTCTACTACATTTTTATCTCTCCCTTCCTCTAAGGGTGGTATACATGGTTCCCTGCACCCATTATGTCCTTACAACAACCCTGTGAGGTAGGTTAGGTTGTAGGGTTGCCAGCTTTCAGGTGGGACCTGGAGATCTCCCATAATTACAACTCCTCTCCAGACGGTTTCCCCCTGGTGAAAATGGCAGCTTCACAGGGTGGGCATTATATTGTAGAGAGGTCCCTCCCCTCCCCAAAGCCGACACTCCCCAGGATCTACCCTCAAATCTCCAGCAATTTCCTAATCTGGAATTGGCAACTCTATAATAGATTGCAAGCGTGTGACGGGGCTAAGATCAGCCAGCAAGTTTCATGGCAGAGAAGGGATTTGAACCCAGATCTCCCAGACAACAGTCTGATCACACCATGCTGATTATTACATGGTTTCATGAGAAATCCAATCAACAGTTGTCATCTGTCTTAAGATGCAGAAAGGTAGCATCACAAGAAAGGGTGAAGAACAGCATGGAGCTGTTTGTTCAGATGACTGATTCTAGCCAATTGCCACTGAGAAGTAGGAATTCGTGGCCAAGTGTAATGTCGGGGAGTTGCTCTAGTTTATTTCAAAGGAGGTTGCCTTTTTTGTCAATCTCAAGGTGTGGTCTAGCCATGCAGGACAATGAGGTGGTAGGATTGTGAAGTAATGGAATTGATAGATCTGGATAGCACAGGTAGGTTTTATCAAATCATAGAAGCTAAGCAGGGTTGGCCTTGGCTAGTAATTGGATGGGAGGCCTCCAAAGAAGACAAGGGTCACTATGGAATGGCAAACTGCCCCTGTTAATCGCTTGTCTTGCAAACCCTGGCAGGGGTTGCCGTAAATCAGCTACAACTTGATGGCGCTCTCCACCCCCAGAGTGGCTAGAACCATTTCCCACTGCAGGTTGGAAGATTCATATTTTGAATGTACTTTCATGTAAAAACTCTCTGCAAATGGAAAAAAATTTAGCACATCAGAGAAAGAGAAAGAGAGAGAGAGGTTCTAGCCTAGCCTTGGGCACACTGTACTAGTTTTCCATTTACAGGAAATTATTAATGCAAGGGAATTTTGTAAAAATCTCTCACTGGCAGTCTGTTCTCCCACCTCAACACTCTACCTCATTACCACCTCATTGCATGCATGTCTAGGCCAAGTCTAAGTTAGGATGCATAATATAGAAATCACAGAAGTGGAGTCTGTGTAATGAGAGAAAGAGAGGTTACGCCAGTAAAGGGCGTACTCTTGTGCAGGTGATAAAGAACGGAAGTTGGATTTGGGAGACCCACATTCAAGAGATTCCTCTGCTACAGATACACCATGCAGTCTTGGACATCTCTCTCTCTCTCTCTCTCTCTCTCTCTCTCTCTCTCTCTCTCCCCTTCCTCCCTTATAAAGCTGGACTTGACCAACTGCTTAGCGTGAAGCTTTTTGCATGCAGGCAAGATTGGAAAGCACTTGGCAAATTGAAATTGCTGTTTAGCGATTAGTAGAAGGAGAAATAATTCCCTGTTGCAGAAATGCATTTCTACATTTTCTGTGGCCAGGCAAGAGAGCAAAATCTGTTATCTTCCTATTTGGAAGGAATAGGAAATGAATAAGCAGAATGTACGGCGCATCTGAACTGGATTTTTAATTTCTTTTGGGTATTAGTCTAGTCATGTAAGTGAGGATTCTTGATTTTACAAAAAAACCTCCACCCTTATTACATTATCGTTAATGCCCACCAAGCGTAGGATAAACCTTGAGCTTAAATCATAGAAACCGGGCAGATTTATATGAAAAGCAAGGGGAAATTCATTTGCCATAGAATGGGGAGTGTTGCATGATAACCAGACAGTTTGGACAGGAAAGCTGTGCACAGTTTAGGTTGTAGTGTATAAAGTTCAACACTTTGTGAAGTTCCTAATTTTTGTTTTAAGGCTGTTTCTAGACCTTATGGCTAAAAAGGGAAACTTAGGCTTGAGACAGACAGTTGATTATTTTTAAAAAGTGTTGAAAAGGGTATGAGAGAAGCATTTGTGATTTTGGTGTACCCACAGGTTTCTAAGCTCACACTGTTGCTCTGTGTTAAATACACCTTTGAAACACTGTGCCGCCAAAAGTCAAATGAGCCATATGCTCTGAACAACAGTCCTTTTCTAATGGCACTTTCAGTGCTCTGATAAAACCGTTGCCTGTTCCAGCGCGTGCCATCCTTAGCAGAGTTTCCTTTTCTATGTCCCATTGAAGTCAATGGACAGAAAAGGGTTTAACATTGTTTAGGATGGCACTATTAGGATCCTTGTCTGAAATAGTGGACATTGTATAGTAGAGATCAGGGCTTTTTTTCTGGGGAAAGAGGTGGTGGAACTCAGTGGGTTGCCCTCGGAGAAAATGGTCACATGGCTGGTGGCCCTGCCCCCTGATCTCCAGACAGAGGGGAATTTAGATTGCCCTCTGCGCCGCTCGGCGGCGTGGAGGGCAACCTAAACTCCCTTCTGTCTGGAGATCAGGGGGCAGGGCCACCAGCCATGTGACCATTTTCAAGCGGTTCTGGAACTCCGTTCCACTGTGTTCCAGTTGAAAAAAAGCCCTGGTAGAGATTAAATTATTTCCCTAGGGCTGAAAATAACTCATGAGAACAAATGAGTTTCTCCTACAGGGCTTCATTGAAGCCAGGGCTCACCAGAGGTGATTCAAGGATCCAGCCAGGGCCCTATTATACGTAAGGCTGACTAGGCTGAAGCCTGAGGGCCCTGCAGAGACTAGGGACCTATCAGTGTTTTTGCTGAGGCTCTAGGGCTCCAATGGTTAAAGGCACTTTGCACTCTGCGCTGTAGCAATACGTGTACATATATATTTATCCGTATATATACTCAGCCTAGGGGCCCAGCCATGGGTTAATATGGCCATGGATCCAGCCCTGGAATGTTTGCTTCAGTAATAACAACAGCAACAACAACAGCAGTCCCACCACCACCACCACCAAAACAACAACAGTGTGCTTACATACCATCCTTCTAGACAGAGCAGTGCCCCACTCAGAGCAGCGAACAAAGTCAGTGTTAATATTTTGCCGACAATACAGCTGGGGGGCTGGGGCCGAGAGGAGTGGCTGACCCAAGGCCACCTGCTGAGCTCATGGCAGTAGTGAGAGTCGAACCAGCAGAGTGTTGATTCGCAATCCAACTACCGAACCACTATGTATAGCTCTGCTATAGTGAAAAATCATGGAAGTGCCTCCTTATCTTCATGATAAGAAGGTTTCGTTTCTGTTGGGCTTGACTCTTTGAAACAAGAACTAACTCCTAATATCCTGGTCAGTATTGTTCACTGGGAAGAATCCCGGACTCAGTCCCCTATTTGTAAAACGGGAATAATTTCAACCAACGTCACTATTTGGTTGTGAGGGCAAGTGTAACTTCTTTTTAAAATTCTTCTTACATACTTCAAAATAAACACACAAATGTAACCATGTTCATACTAACAAATATTCAACAATCAATTGGCATGTGGAAGTGTATAAAACTGTATAGCAAATATTTCTCAGCCTATGACTGTATTATCAACTAGGAAAAAGAAAGGAAAACCAGTCACCTAATGCTGGACATCACATTATAATTCTAAATATATGTTTCTGTTTCTCTGGAGAAAATATTTCTGAAACTTTTAACAGTCGTGGCAAGTGCTCTGCAAACTGCTGTAGGTAAACGGGGGAGTAGCAGAGCTTCAGAAAGATCTGTGAACCTTTTGTAGATAGAAGGAGTTCTTCTGGGAACATGGTGATAACGATTCTCCATAGCACCGTGGGGTGGATCCATTCCAGACTAACTTTCTCATCAGCAGAATGGAACTTGCCTGCCTCTCCCCACTCACTGCAGCCCACTGATCACAAAAATGCTGCTTCTGGGGAAGAGGGGCCCTGAAGAAAGACTGGGGGGCAGGGATCTGCAGTGCGGAGTTGGTGGAAATATCTGGATCCAACCGTATGGAACTGTGTGGAAAGCAACTGATAGGGAAAGGATGCATGTGAGCAAATGAATCTACACTTATCTTTGGCCAGAGCTTTAGCTTATATGGAGACCCTAAACTCTGTGACCATCTTATACCTGCAGAATGCAGCACCCCACAGTGTAAATCAGTAATCCTCAACATTGTGCCCATGAATGCCATGGTGCACCCACCAATGAGCTTCCTAGCGTCCATATGCTTCTTTGACAAAGTATCTCCTTCCAAAACGAAGAGCCACTCTTAATTTTCTTCCATCTCATTGTAGCAGGAGGTGGTTCTAAAGAACTCAGGGTGCAGGAAAAACCCATTTGAAAATAGTTGTCCCTGTTTTGGGAGATTCCAAGCCATGCATCCTCCTAATGTTTTGTGATTTGCTCCCAGAACCCCATAATGGCCATTTTGTGATTGCCCCCCTTACAGCTCTTTGAGAGTGGCTACCTCTTCTTGTTCTCAAAATTTTAAAAATACCCACAGGATCAACAAGGTTGGGGACCACAATGATATATATGGCTTCCTTTAGAACTTTAAATGCATATTTAGATGAGAGTTTAAAGAACTGGGTAGATGGATGCTATTCTGATCCAGCCAGTGAGTCAGAAGGCTGAAAGAAACGTCACTAGCAAGCTGATGAGCACATTTGTAGACCACTCCCCAACCGTGCAATAAAGACAAGTTCCCTTGAGTGTTTGCAGTGGGCCCCATGTGAGCCGCAGAAGACTACCCCCCACTAGGGTTGCCAGCCTCCAGGTAGTGGCTGAAGATCTGGAATTACAACTGGTCTCCAGGCAACAGAGATCAGTTCACCAGGAGAAAATGGCTACTTTTGGGGTGGACTCTATGGAATTATGCCATGCCAAGGTCCTTTCCCTCCCCAAACCCCACTTTCTCCAGGTTTCACCCCCCAGATCTCCAGGAATTTCCCAACTTGGAGCTGGCAACCGTACTCCCCACATATTTGGAAAGAAAGGGTAGGACTTTCTTCTGGGGCAGATGGCAACCTAATAGTACTCCTGGGTAGACATGGGCACGAACCAAAAAAAAAATAACAAACCTGCAGTTCGTGGTTCATTGCTGCCGCCAAACCCGAACTCACGAACCGTAACAAACATTTCCCGCTGACAAACTTGTTTGTGGTTCGTGGTTCATGGGGGTCAGAACAGCCCCGGTTGGACTTAGAGAGCCCATATTCACAGGGAGTGTTTAGCAGGCTCTCCTCCAGCCAGCACCCAAGTTTGGTCAAGAGCAACACAGGAGGTCTGTGGTTGGCCGTCAGAGCTGCCTATCAGGGTTTGCAGGAATGAGATTGGAGTGCCCATGGCTACAGAACACCCCTCTCACTCACTCCCCTGGGTGTCTTTTCCCATGTAACCCATTGTAACCAATTTGCAACTCCATGGTTGGAAGGAAGACCTACTGATCAAGGTTAGCTGGGCTTCGATTCGGGTTTCCAGGGTGACAGAAGGAGTGCAGACAGAGTTCAGGCACTCCCCCAGCTCCGTTTCCAAGGGAATTGATTGATGGCGTCTGACTGTCTGGCTTCACGAACCTTGGACGAATGCAACAAACCGTGCTTCTTACGAACGCTGGTTCATTGGCCATGGACCCTCATGAACTGCTGGATCGCAAACAGATGATCAGGCGGTTCGTGGGTTTTTTGCATTCGTAATGCAGTTCGTGCCCATGTCTACTCCATGTCTACTCCTGGGCCATTGCTAATCCTTTATACCTCCTGTTGTCTTTGTTCACTCTCACCACTGCATATGGCTGATACAGAGGATAAGTACTAGAAATTTAATCAAAGTCTTTCCCAAACATCTCTGCCCTCTCTGGTCTTCCTTAAGTTTCTGCTTTGTTCCTTTCTTTTTTCCTTTCAGCCATCTTCAGAAGAAACCTGGTCGCTCACCTAAGCAAGGGCTCCCTTTGATGCCCTGTGGAGTAATTGCTTAGTGATACGGAGCGGCGGTCGAGGGTCAGGCAACGGAGTTTTAATTGGCCTGCATTTTCCCTCTTATTATTTTATTTTTTCAAAACTTGCATAATTCTGCCCTGCCCACCTTCAGCCCCTCCGCTTGCATCTCAGAGATCAAAGAGATACCTTTGAGCGAGGTGGAATTTCATTGTGTCCTTCAACATTTAATAAACAGTTGGGGGGTGGGGTGGGGGGAGGAACTGGCCTTGGTTGGACACATTGTATGTGACTCACCCACTTGTCGTGTGAAAACATACTGTTCAGAAAATTGTTTAGTGTGAACTTTTGTACCGTGGCACTTGTTATTATTATCACCCAAGCCCAGTAAACTAGCTTGGTAATTATCAGGGGCTGATTTGAATGGACAGCAAAGCTATTCTTGGCAGGTTCGGCTAAGCAGTTGTCACGACAGCTGCATAAATGAGTCTTATGAATCGGGTTAATCAAGGGTAATTAATAACTGCTGTTTTGCCCCTGTTTTGCCTATATATATATATATATATATTTAATAAATAAGATATTGCCCGGGCATTATCAAAAGGGAAAACTGGATGTGTCCTGTGCAGTTTGGTGTGCTATGCAAGCGAGTATTATTAATTAACTTTGTTATTAATGATTTCTTACAGTGCCGTCACTCTCCATGACACATGTTCTCTCTCTCCTTTTTGTCCCACCCTTCTCCTAGGGTTGCCATCCTCCAGGTGGAGCCTTCCAGAATTACAGCTGATCTCCATACTACAGAGATCAGCCCCCCTGGAGGAAATGGCAGCTGTGGAGTGTGGACTAGGCATCACATCTCTGCTGAGCTCCCTTCCCTCCCTCAAACTCTGCCCCCAAATCTCCAGGAATTTCCCAAGCTGGAGTTGGCAGCCCTTTTTCACTGTGTCCTCACAGCAACCTTGTGAGATTGGTTAGACTGAAACAGAACGGCTGGCCCAAGGTTACTCAGTGAACTTTTTTGACTGACAGGGGGTTATTGTGTGGAGTAATATTTACTGATCTGTGTAGTGTAATATCTTAGAGGCAGAACTACGAATTAGGAAAAGGCCTATGCTAAGTGAATGCACAAGACAGTTAACAGTAAACAATAGCACCAATAAACTGGTAAAATATCCAAAACATCAAAAAAAATGTGAATAACACAGTAGCAAGATAGGCCACAACTCAAAAGTCCCAATAACGGCTACCCAGGACAGAGATGCGCTAGAGGAGCAGCATCTTGACCTGATAACTGATGGCAAGCAAAGGCCACCTTGAACATGCAGAAGTGTGGTGTAGGGTTTGGACTAGGACTGAAGAGACCTGCATGCAAAACTCGACTCCATTTAGGATTGCCAGTTCCTGGTTGGGAAATTCCTGGAGATTTGGGGGGTGGAGCCTGGAGAGGGCAGGGTTTGGGGAGGGGAGGGACCTCAGCTTGGTATAATGCCATAGAGTCCATCTTCTAAGACATC
Organism: Eublepharis macularius; assembly: GCF_028583425.1. Classification (NCBI taxonomy): domain Eukaryota; kingdom Metazoa; phylum Chordata; class Lepidosauria; order Squamata; family Eublepharidae; genus Eublepharis; species Eublepharis macularius. The sequence continues at coordinate 24,252,736 of NC_072802.1, forward strand.
CATTTTCTCCAGGGGAACTGATCTTTGTTGCCTGGAGATCAATTGCAATTCCGAGAGATCTCCAGCCACCACCTGGAGGTTAGCAATCCTAACTCTACTACAAAGTTTAGTGGATGACCTTGGACTAACCATAATCTATCTTACATGGTTAGTGTAAATGGGGAAAAGGCAAGTTATGTCGGCCATCCTAATTTCCCTTAAAGATGGGAAGATAAATACATAATAAATAGGATTGCTTTGAGCACTTGGAAGTGCTGTAAAAATACTGACAGCTATAGTGAACATGCTGGATCTATGGGCCACTGTAAAAATCCTACCTTCCACCTTTGGCCCAATGATCACTAAGCACGCTCATTGGTCTCAAGAAGCTGTGGAACCTTGAAGGCTGTTGAATATCGACGAACAGGAGAAAAACGGGGATGGTGAAGTGGGCTCGGGCTGGCCCCTAACAATTTACAGGGTCCAGTAAAGGTTGTGTTTGTGAAATTTGGATCAAGGTGTGATTATTGCCTTCAGAATGTTGAGAGCAATTTAGAGTTAAGAGTGGGTAAGAGATCGAAATTGATCTGCTCAAACTTCCAAGAATATCCTGTAGAGAGAATGGGAAGGAGTGATTCCTAAAAATTATTTCCCCCTTCACACAATTCTTCACAGTGCCCCTGCTTATCATCCGAAATATTTGTCACGAGCACCTTCTTGTCTCTTCCCTAACACACAGTCTTAATGTCAAAGGAGAGAAAATAAAAAGAGGTGAAGGAAGGAAAGGCGAGAAACCAGGGTAACAGGATTTGTTCTTTTTTTCAGGATAGGCTATGAGACTGAGCAGGAGAAGGGTTAGACTTTAAATGCTGGCCCCAGAACTGCAATCTGTTTCCTCCTCCTTTCATAACCAATTAAAAATAACATTATATTTTCTTTTTAGTACCAAAAACCAGTGTGCTTTAGCATTCTGTCTGCCCAAGTACATTCCCATGACAGTCTTTACAGTCCTTTAACCGCTCGTGTTGTTTGTGATTCCCTTGGACATCTGCTTCTATCTTTGTTCAGGGTGGAAGAAAAGTCCCCAAGGCTGTGAAATGTTTTCAGAGGGTTTACAGAGCATGCATATGAACAAAAAACAGGTGGAACCTGTTGCTGTTTAATAGTTAAAGGTCACCACTAATTTTCCTTCCTTCCTTCCTTTCAAAAAGAAACACTATGATCTGGAAGCTCACTGGGTAGTTCACATGTGATGTCAAACTGTGGTTTGGTGCTCTGGTTGGGGGCATTGTGCTTGCGTATTCTGGCCACTGTGCACTCCAGAGGCAATTAGTCACTTGCTATTTCACACAATCCCTATGTTGCCGGTTCAAATAGAAGAGCAAATTATGGTTTGTGCTGAATAGGAATAATTGAATTGGGGGTGCATATGCGGAGAAGGGAAGGGGTGAGCAGAGAAAAGGCTTATAAACTCGAGGGGAAAGCAGGAGTTTGGTGTTATGTCACCTTAAGTCAACTGGCTGAGACGGGCTGTTTCTTCTTCCATGGGGGAAAAACACATTGTTCACATGCCCAGAGGCAGACTGTATATGTATATTTTTTATTTTGTCTTGATGGATAGTTTATCTTATCTTGCTATGGCTTTCTGCTAATGCAGTAAAGATTGATTCATTCAGGAAGAAGCACTAGGTTATAGCATTCTACAAATAAAGAGCATGAAAATTCTTGTATATGCATTCTATATTCCCTCCAGTCTAGTCCCACAACTTAAATTTAGTGCAAATATGTTGCTTGGCTCTGTGAAAAGAACAAAATATAGGATGTGCCTATTACATTCATAAAGTTGTAGGGTATGTATCCCATAGCCTAATGCAAGAGGGAAAGAGTAATAGGAATTGGTTCAGCAAAAAGAAAGAAGTTTGCTGTCTTGGGGATCATGTCTAGTATGTTTCTCCAGTCCTGAAATTCCTCTTTTACCTGACCTGACTCTTGTTTCAGTAAGTGGAAAGCATGGTTTTTATTACAAGTGATGTTAAGTGATGCTGTGGTGTGTTCCCTCCATTTTCTTCTACCGGTGCCAGAGGTGCTGGTGGGCAGTGAGCCCGATACCGAGAGGCCTTATCCCAATTGCAGTTGGGAGATTCCAGGAGACTGGAGTTTAGGGAGAGGAGGAAGCTCAGGGGGACTATGATACCATAGAGGCCATCCTCTGAAGATGTCATTTCCTCCACAGGAACCTCTCAGCCCTCCACTCCAACCCCTGCTCTTGCTTAGTGGAACAGTGGGAGCCCAGTTGGGGGGTGGGAACAGAATTGCATGATGCCATTTCCCCCAGTTTCTGCTCCCACCCAGCTGGCGACCCGAAGATGAACTGGCTTCTGTAGTCTGAAGTTGTAATTCTTGGAGGGCTCCAGGTTCCATCTGCATGTTATTAACTCTAGCACAAGATTTTACCCAGAGCCCTGCCCAAACTAGAATCTCTGGGCGAAAGCCCGGTGAAACCCTAACGTGAAATGTTAAAGTAATTGGGAGGAAGTATCGTATAAATAAAAAGCATTAATCTGGTTAATTGTTGTTGTTGTTGATGATAATAATAATAATATTTGATGCCACAAATGCATTAAGCCATGAGAGCATCTGTTCCTTTTTTCTTTCTACTAAGCATTCTGTTGCATCATAGCTTTCCTTTCCTTTTTTTTAAAAAAATTACTTTGTTAAGAGAAATAGGCTGCGTTTTGTACTCCATGGAGGCTTCCCTGCTTTGAAGAGCAGAAAAAGGGACAAAAAGACCCGATAGAAGTCTTGGTGGTTGATTATTAAAAATAGTCAAGATAAAAGCCTGGGCTGAGAAAGATTACATAAGCTTTGGAAAGAAAATGACCCGAAAATATGATTCGAGACAATGATTGTTTTTTCTCCCAGTCATGTCTATTTTTAATCGCCTCCAGGGCTTTCGAAGACCCCTTTAAACTGTTTGAGAACACAGATCTTTTAAAAAGAGGATGCTTGGAAAGGGAGGGAAGGGGATAGGGGGGAGAGAACTCTAGAGGGATAAGGGAGGCTTTTTTTAAAAAACAAAGAATAATTTCCCCTTATTCTCCAGCAACCTCAGGGTTAATAGCTTGGAACTTGTACTTTGGTTCCTTTAAAAATGCCCAACCAAACAAGCCAATTACAGCCTTTGAATTTTTTTTTTAAAATTGTAGTATCTTGTTAATGGGACTTCATTCTTTGCCACGGCCCATTAACTGAAAGGATCCAGTGAGATGTGGAGGGGTCGGTGTTTTTGCAATAAATAACTGGACTATTTATTAGAAAGCTAGTGGAGCAGGAAAGGGGATTTTAAAAGAAGATGTAGGGCGGGAGGCAAAGGGAAGTGGGGTTACAGAGACTTGGATATGTGGGTTAAAATTTTACTTCTGTCTGGTGCTGGCTGTTATTACTTGTCTTTAGGCTGGAGAATCATAATAGGTTTTTAAAAAAAACCAGGTGTTGAAGTTCTTGCTGTATGTGGCGTGTTCATGAATCTTATTTACGTCTTTTGGACATTGGGGCCAAGTTATAAGTGAAGAATGACACAGGTTGGACACTTGTCAGCTTCCCTCAAGTTTTGATGGGAAATGTAGGCATCCTGGTCTTGCAGCTTGGCTCTCCGACTGCTGTCCATGGACTTTTCAAGTGTCACTTGTCCAACATTCTGCCAAGCTGCCTATATTTCCCATCAAAATTTGAGGGAAGCTGACAAGTGTCCAACCTGTGTCATTCATCACTTGTAGTTTGGCCCCAAGTTCAGCTCTTGGTCTCTAGCTCGCAACAGTCTACTTCTCCAGGGTGTCAGGCAGAGAAAATTCTTTTACCTGAGATTCTTGTAGCGGAGATAGTAGGGACTGAATGTGGTTCCTTTAGCAGACAAAGTATCTATGCTGGCCTTGAGCTCCAGTGCTAGGATTGCCCACTGCAACTTGGAAAATTCTTGGAGGTTCGAGGGCAGTGCGTGGGAGGGCAGAGCTTGCAGATGGAGGCTGAATCCACATTCTTGGCATAGCTCTAAACTGTTGCAATGATAGTGTCTTCCTGGCACAATCTCTGACATCATCGCGCCATGAGAGCGGAATTGCGGTGCGATGACATCAGAAATCACGCCGGGAAGATGCTATCGTTCCGACAGTTTAGCGCTATCCTGGGACGTGTGGATTCAGCTGGAGTTTAGCAGGGATGTGATGCCACAGAACCCATCCTCTGAAGCTACCGTTTTCTCCAGAGGAACTGATGTTTATAGTGTGGAGATCAACTGGAATTCCAGGAGAATTCTAAGCCCCACCTGGAGACTGGCAAACCTAGCTTTTTAATATTGTCACAAACCTTTTTGACCCAAGGCTACAGTGAACCAAACAAAGTGTATACCTATGCCATGGGAAGCGAGGCCTCTCTCAGACCATATTCTCTTAAAACTAATTTCCCCCCTCTCTGGCCTCTGATTTCCCCATCTGTAAAATAGGTTAGAAACTTTCTCATGTATTGATAGAGGAATGATTGCAGTCAAGATTGCTATGCAAATTAAATTATTTGTTGGAGGAATCAATAATACAAGTGCAGGGCATCTGTGACTGAATCACCATATATAATAATTGCTCTCAGTTATTGTCCTTGTTGTTCTTAAGGTTGCCAACCTCCAGTGGGGCTTGGAGATCTCCTGGACTTATAACTGGTTGGCAGACCACAGGGATCAGTTCCCCTGGAGAAAATGGCTACTTTGGATAGTGGATTATATGCCAATATACCCCACTGAGGTCCCTCTCCAAATGCTGTCCTCCCCAGGCTTTACTGCCAAATCACCAGGAATTTCCCAACCCAGAGATGGCAACTCCATTGGCTACTTATTAGTTACCATGTTCAGTTCAAGGTATTGGTTATCACTTACAAACCTTTTCACGGTCTTGGTTCAGCATACCTACGGGACTACCTCCCTCCCTAATCTCCTCCACAGCATCTTTGCTCTTCTGAATAGGGCACGATCCGCATTACTATCGAAAAAAACCCACGATAATGGCGATCACGCAATCATGACCCGGCGGATCGTGATCATCCATGGCCAACGATCCAGTGATCGGGAGAGGCCTGGATCATTGCGTTCGGGCTCGGATTGGGGATCCAGACACTCAGGCACCAGCAATCTATTCCCCTGGCAACGGAGCCAGGGAAAAGCCTGAGCTCTGTTTGCCCTCCTTCTGTCGCTCTGGAAACCCGAATGGAAGCCCAGCTTTCCTTGATCAGCGGGGCTTCCTTCCAACCACGGAGCAGCAAAGTAGTCACAAGTTGGGAGAAGACAGCCAGGGGAGGGAGGGGGAAGGGGGTGTTCTGTAGCCGTGGGCACTCCAATCTCATCCCTGCAAACCCTGATAGGCAGCTCTGACGGCCAAACACAGACCTCCTGTGTTGCTGAATGGGACCTGAGGGGGCTTGTTGCCGCCTCCCCGTGCCCGCCAGGCCCAGCAGCCGCCACCACCACCCACCTTCCCACATAGCTGGGAATACCAGCGTGCCCTACTTTGGCATCCACGATCCACGGCTCGGGAATGGGAGATGATCAGTGTGGATCGTTAATGCAGGATCGTCGTCAGCGCCGATCCATGATCAGCTGGATCATTAATTTTTTTTGGATCGTGCCCATCTCTAGTTTCCTGCAGGTACCACCTTGCACATGGGCAAAATCAGCAGCAGTCCGTACATGGGCTTTCTCTGTGGTGGCCCCTACCCTTTGGAATTGCCTGCCTGAGGAGGTCAGGAGAGTCCCCACTCTCCTGGCTTTCCACAAACAATGCAAAACCAAATTATTCAAAAAGGCTTTTTACTCAGATAGGAGGGCTGTATTGTATGGAGGGGGAGTCTCAGATGCTCTGCTAATAAGTTAGGAACCGTAGACTTCACCGCTATAGACTTCATCACTGTGCTGTATTGGATTCCTGCTAATGCTATGTCTTTGTAAACTTGTATCTGTTCACCCTATGGCATTGTTTATGGAAATGTGCTTGATATTGATTGTACTAATCTCACACTGTGAATTCCGCCTTGAATCTCAGTGAGAAAGGCAGACTACAATCAATCAATCAATCAATCAATCAATCAATCAATCAATCAATCAATCAATCAATCAATCAATCAATCAGTCAGTCAGTCAGTCAGTCAGTCAGTCAGTCAGTCAGTCAGTCAGTCAGTCAGTCAATCAAACAAACAAACAAACAAACAAACAAACAAACAAACAAACAAACCCAGTGTAATATTGAGGCTCTCCAGGGTATGGTTGGAAGGTCTTAATACAGCACCCTTGCTGAAGCCAATCTCTGTTCAGTACCTATGTAGCTGGTAAACCATCTTGGGGACCTTCTCTATGCATGCCTCCTTGGGGTTCCATGATGAAAGGCTGATGTTTGGTATAGTGGTTAGAGTAGGACTTCGTCCAAGGGGACTGAAATCTCTTCTGTGAGTGACCATAGGACAACTCACAGCAGAGGACCATAGGACCAATCTTGCACAACAGTTGTGAGGAACAAATGGGCTAACCTAGGCAGGACAGACTTTATGTTTCTGTACGTTACTTAGCTTTTTTCAAATGTCTTGGAAGTTACTGGTTACAAAATGGCAGCTTGGTGATTGGAGCCAAACACAAAATGGTGGCTTGTAAAAAAAATCATAGCATTCTAGAGCAAGTCTGCAGTGCTTAGGAGGGAAATTTTTCCTCTGTTGTTTTTCCAAGCCACCACTAACCCAAAATGTAACTTGCCCTGCCAGGAAAAAATATACAGTTACCTTCATGTATTCCCTGGAGGAGGCAAAGAACAGCTTGGATGCAGGGGGGAAAGAGCCAATAGCATGTTCTTTTCCTGTCCATAACAGGGGTATGCATGTATGTGCATGAAAGAGGAGGCTGAGGAGAGGTAGATGGGAAAGGGTGCAGGTGTTGTAATTTCCCCATCCAAAGCAAAGGTGTGGGTGTGTGCATGTGCCTTCTTCTCCTTCACGTGAAAGGACAAGAGGAGTGAAGCTGCTACTTCTAATTTGCTGAGAAGGTGAGTCGTCACGCTTGAGTGGCCTTACTTCCACTTAGGTTTGCCAGTTTTCCACTGCAGATGGGGAATGCCCCATCCCGGTTCCCATTTCCTGCCACCACCTCTGTGGCTGCCAGGAGAAAAGTAATGTAAAAAAATCGCCATCATCTCTTGACATCACATCCCTGCTGGGGAAAACCCAGAAATGATGTCAGTCCACTCTAGAAATTGCCAGAAATGCTGTGGTTTTACCACAGAGTTTCCAGTGATTTCTAGAGAGGCAGGGGAACCCAGAAGTGACATCAAGCTGTCACCTGCCCCATAGGGGGCAGGAACAGTACCACTCCCATCTCTGCTTCTGTGGACTCCTGCAAGTCAACCCCTTTATGAATTCCATCCATCTTTGTTTAGGGGAATTTTATACTGCTGTTCAATATAAATTTCTAAAATACAGTCATTACATATTATACGATATCATAATACCAAACATACAGTGAAAGGAGAAGCCATCAAACAGAGGAGTAGAGCAAAGTGGGTGAGCAGAGACCACTTCTGAAAATACCCCAGAAAGGGAAGCCCTTAACCTGATTCTACAATAGGGTTCCCAGTCCCCTGGTGAAGGTGGGGGATCCCCTGCTCCCAGCCTCTGCCCACCACTGCCTCTTACCTGGCCAGTGGGGAGGGGAGGTGTGGGGAACAGGTCCGGGAGCTCTGGAGCATGCTCCAGAGCCTTCATTGTTGAGCTGGGAATGATGTCACAGCAATTCCCCCCCATGTTCACCCTCCATGACACCCCCCACCCCCCCAGTTTGGACCCTGGGAAACCTGGAAACGCTATTCTACAAGGATAGTCAAGAGGAGGTCCAGTGGGCTGCCCAGTGTTTCAGTGGTACAGCAGCAAAGGCACTGCACCTAATGGAGACCATTTGCCTTCCATGTTAAGCCTGCACTTTCAATAGGGCTTTCTTAACAGATAGGGCTACAAACCTGTAGGTGGGGCCTTAGACTGTCCCAGAATTATAACATACTTTGCAAACTGCTCTGAGTGGGTGTTAAGTTGTCCTGAAGGTTGGTATATAAATCAAATGTTGTTGTTGTTACAACTGTAGGAAATGGCAGTGTTGGACTCTCGGGCCTCCCATCCTCGCTGAGCTCCCTTCCCCCCATTTCACCCTCTCCAATCACTGCCCCCAAACCGCCAAGAATTCCTCAAGCTTGAGTAGGCTACTATATCAACAGATCTTAAATTAGTACAACTTAAATGGAGTGAGTAAATAATGTATGCTTTCTGTAGGACCTGCCTCCAGAGTGGGGATGCAGGGTCTGTCTTATAGGGGTAGAGTAGCCTGTTCTACAATGGAATACCACTTGTTCTAGACTTTCTTCTTGATGCAGGGAAGAGTTTCTGTTCTTCCATGGGTGGTTATCATAATTATCCCAGGCATTTTACATTGCATCGAATCTGTGTCACGTGCAGTGTGCCCTTCCAAAATGAACATAACATTTCTGACCCTCAGCCCCAGGGAATGGATGACAATGAGGTTTATTTAAACCTCAAGACAGAAACCTTTAACCAACAGTGAATCTGTGATCTTATTTTTAAAATTTAAGCATTCATTCATGACACAAAGAGGCAGGCCAAGAATTACAGCATACTGAGATGGTTTTGAAAGGTTCCCTGTGTCATCCCCCATTAGTTTTAAGCTTGCTGAGGAAATCTGGGTCTTTGGGGGCAGTGGCGAAACTGCTGTGCCCAGGAAAGTATGTGTGGAAGGCTAAGCAGTGCACACACCTGCCTTGGATTTGTATGAATACAAGATGTATTGGTGAGAAGGGAGGGGGGAAGCAACCAATAGGAAGCCATCTCCCCATGGGTAAGGTGACACGGGTGGCCAGTAAAGTGGTCCACTGCTGGTTGGAGCTTCTATCTGTCAGTGCAAGGCAGTCCAGGAAGATGGGAAGCTCCTGCTCTTACCATAATCATCCAGAGGTAGTGGTGCAGGTTGGGGGTGCCTCAGGGCCAAACTACAAGCGACGCCTGACACTAGTTGGACACTTGTCAGCTTCCCTCAAGTTTTGATGGGAAATGTAGGCGTCCTGGTCTTGCAGCTTGGCTCTGACTGCTCTCCAATGGACTTTTCAACTGTCACTTGTCCAACATTCCGCCAAGCTGCCTACATTTCCCATCAAAACTTGAGGGAAGCTGACAAGTGTCCAACTCGTGTCAGGCATCACTTGTAGTTTGGCCCTCAGTTGGCACTGTGCAAGTGTATGGTTGCTAGGGTTGCCAACCTCTCAGTGGATGCCTGAAGTTCTCCTGGAATTACAAGTGATCTCCAAACTATAGAGATCAATCTGCCTCAAGGAAGTTGTAGCTTTGGAGGATGGACTGTATGGCACCAAGTCCCTGCTGAGCTTCCTCTGCTCCCCAAACTTCACCCCCCCATACACTGCCTTCAAATCTCCAGGATTTTCCCCAGCCAGAACTGGCAAGCTTGGCAGTTGCTGACTGATTAGGAGCTCTTGGAATGGGTATGGGGTGCTGACAGCAGTGTGTGCGGCTAGTCAGTTCGCAACTATGCGCTTAAACAGTGCCATCTGAGATGTTTCCTGCCTGCACCTCTGTCTCCAAAGGTTACTGGTAAACTGAAGACAGGGATCTTGGCCTTTTAACAGATAAGGAAATGTTCTCCAGTGCGGGACCGCCTCTTCCATTACATCCCCGGCAGGGTGTTGCGCTCTGCAGACAAACAACTCCTGGTGGTCCCCGGCCCGAAGGACATCCGTCTGGCCTCAACCAGAGCCAGGGCTTTTTCTGCCCTGGCCCTGGCCTGGTGGAACGCTCTCCCACTGGAGATCCGGGCCCTACGGGACCTGTTACAGTTCCGCAGGGCCTGTAAAACGGAGATGTTCCGCCGGGCCTTTGGCTGAGTGCCAGCAGGTGTCCTCCTTCTTCCATCTAAGACCACCACTTCTTCTGGGGCTGCCCTCGGCCATCTGCTATGCCCATATACAGACTCCCAATATTTGTTTAAATAGCCTGCTCCTGGACTATTTTAATGACTTTTTAAAAATTATTATTGATTTTATGGTTTTTTGACTTTTAATGTATTTTTTGAATGTTGTTAGCTGCCCTGAGTCCATATGTGGGGAGGGCAGGGTATAAATCAAATCAAATAAATAAATAAAAAATAAAAATTGCCCTCATCCTATTGCTGTATGATCTGTCAGATGACAGTTGTTGAATTTTTTTCCTTTTTAAAAATAAAGTCCGGGATACCTTTCTTGTATCAAAGTTAATGGAGGATAGGGCTGTCCATTAGCCATGACAGAAAAGTGGTACCTCCATATGCAAAGGCATTATACCTGTGAATGCCAGATGTTGGGAACACATTACAGTAGGGTTGCCAGGGGTCCCTGGAGCATGAGTGGAGCTACAGGGTGCGAGGGACAGTGGGGTACTTATCTCCCATGCACGCGCTATGCACGCACACTCTCCTGCACTCCCCCGCCACAGAGGAATCCCGGTGGGCACTGAGTGAAAACAGCCCTTTTGGAGACAGTTTTCACTTTTGGTGTGCACACATGGCAACTCTTTCCTTTGTCCAGTTGGAAAATGTGTATGGCACGATGGAGGAGGGAGAGCAACTCCTCTCTCCTCCGTCGTGCTTATTTTACAACAAGATGAAGGAAAGAGTCACTGTGTGTGCACGCTGAAAGGGAAAACTGCCTCCAAAAGGGGTGGTTTTCACTCAGGGCACATCATCTGTGGAGGAGGAGCATGTGCACGCACTTCTCCCCCCGCCCCCATGCTGGCTAGGTGAGCAGGGCTGGGGGGAGGCAGGTGGGGGAGATTAGATGATGTTTGGATTGATCCAGCAAGGCCATCCTTATGTTTATCTGGCCACTGTATCCATAAGACCTATTAAAATGGAGTAATTATCCTAGGCCAAATTAAATAAAAACCTCATCCTATAGCAAGGTTTGGGTTGCTTGGCAGGAAAAATTCTGCCTGTGTTGGAATGTTGAGCAGGCTGTAAAAAAATGGCACTACCAGGTGGAAACAGAGCAGGGGCTTCTGGCCCTTTTCCCTAATAGGTTCCCTACAGGTCAGGTCAGCCCTTATTACCTGTTTCCTCCTTTGCATTTGTAATCTTTCACTCTTGGTGGCTGCTGATCCTGGCAGCCACACTGTCTTTGGAAACATTCCATGAATACAGTGATTTTTAATGAACAAACCTCGTTTACACTAGTGTAGTGTGTTAACCCTGCGTCATCTTGGGACATACTCTGGTAATACTACCCAACTTTAGACATTCCAGATATATAAATTGCTTTTTCCCAAGATCTGGTGTGCTGTAGAGAAAACAAGCTGAAAGATCCTCTGTTCACATCTTTGCCATGGACTTGCAAAGTGGTAAGATACTGGCCGATTCTGCACGGCTTACCTGAAGCCGGGACGTTGCGGAACATGCAACGTCTCGGCTTCAGGTAAGCCGTGTGGAATCGGCCACTCTCTCGGCCTCTACCCTGCACAATCAATATGGGGGGGGGGATAAATCTGGCCTACTTTGCAAGGTTGCTGTAAGGATTCATGATAATGTACGTGAAACGCTTGGAGCACTGAAGGACCTATATGAGTGTGAAGCATGGTAGTTAAGATGAAACAGGTCAAGAGCCTCTGGTTATTAAGGGGCTCTTTCCCCTGCCCACTTTGCTTCAGCCTGGGTGGGTAAATAAATTCAAGTTAAGGATTGTTTAGCAGGATAACATCAGTATCTATAGCGGTTAGAATATTGGACCGGGAACTGGGAGATGGAAATTCAGACCCGCACTGTCCCATGAAACTCACTGGGTGACCTTGTGCCAATCACTGTCTTTCATCCCAACCTACCTGACAGGGTTTTTGAGATGATAAATTGGGGGTGGGGGTGGGGGTGGGGACAGAAGAGAGGAAAGAACCATGTCTGTTGCCCTTGGAGGCAAGGTGGGATTAAAAAATGCAGAGAAAATAAATGCCATGTAAATGCAAATGGAACACAAGTCAGAAGTCCTTCTTCCACCTTCTGCTTAAATCCCACACTTACAACCCCCCCCACCATTTTATTTTGAGTTCTGCGGGCTTGACAACTATTTATCCATCTCCCAAGCTTGACAGCCCTTCTCTGAACATACATTCAGTTCTTTCCAAAAGTCCCATTTTTTCCCCCTCACAGATGTCAATGATTATACTTACTCCATCCGTCAGGACAGCCTCTCTCCCTCATTTGATCCAATTAACTTGCATAAAACCACTTTGCCTCTTTATGTTCTCCTCCAGCTTCGTAGCTATTTGAATAATTTCAGTGCCTTCTCTCTTCGGTCCCCTACTCTGCCCTGTTGTCTCTCCGTGTCAGTTTCCAAATGAACACGGGAGCCTCTTGAGAAGATGGTATCATATTGTGGCTGTGTTGGGGCTGAGGTGTGTGTGTGTGTGTGAAGGATGGAGGGGTCCTAACTGAAGCAAATGTTGAGATGTTCACTTAAATAGAACATTAAATGAGTCATGTCATACTTACAGCATGATTTTGCTCCCAGATATTCAGGCAGAGAAGCTTTTGGAAATTGAAAGATAGGCTTCTATTTCTTCCCTCTTTATAGGCTGTTGATGTTTTAAAAATGAGTACCAGTGCAGTCCTATGAAGGATTACTCCAGTCTAATCCTATCCCTCTGCATAGAATTGCACTGCATAGGATAGGACAGGTGAGCTAATAATATTTTTTTTGAGGATCAGTAACTTATGTAGAGAGAGGTACTGAGCTAGTATGCAAGGCCAGTCAGTTTTAAAAAAAATGTAATACAGTGTCTAGCTTTAATTTTTTAAATTAAGATTTATTGAACAACAACACGATCAAAGTGACAGAAAAGAACCAAAAACTTATGAAAGGATTTACCCATCACAGGCTGTACAATTGAGCATATAACCAAGAATACCAACACTGAATGATAGTAGCTTAACTTCTAACTATTCTGTGGCCAGCTCCATCCTCTGTATAATTTCTGACCCTAATGAGTCCAATCTAGACACATCATTGTATTTTTGGTAAGATATTAATTTCATCAAGGCATTGGATCTCTTTTACTTTCACCAGCCAATCTTGACTCTTGGGCATATTTTTTTGCTTCTGTTTCCTGGCACAGACCGATCTGGCAGCAGTAACAGAATGTAAGGCTACCATTTGAAGATATGTAGAGTTATTGGGTACATGATTTAGCAATAATATCTCTGGTTTGTGGTGGTAGAGAGTGCCCTCAAGTCACAGCTGAGTTATGGCAAATCCTGGTGGGATTTTCATGGCAAGAGACTATCAGAGGTGGTTTGCCATTGCCTGCCTCTGCAACCCTGGTCTTTGTTGGAGGTCTCCTATCCAACTACTAACCAAGGCTGACCTTGCTTAGTTTCTGAGATCTGATGAGATCAGGCTCACCTAGATTATCCAGGTCAGGGCCTTTGGTTTGTAGGAAATTTGTTTTCCCATCCTGGCTGATATAATCCTTACCCCTTGCTTCCAATAATTGGAGACACATTTGGATGTCCGGCACAAATGCAGTGCCTAGCTTTTGAAAGTGCTTTATGCATAATAATACTGATTCCATCTAAAGCTGATTGTATTTATGATACTGTAATCAGTAGCAGAATGCATTTGAAAAACAATGATCAGTATGTCAATTTTACAATTCTGTAATTATTTGTGTTTTTGGACTACTCAAGATGGAGGATCTGGGAGGGGGGCATTTGAGTTGTCCCAATTGTTTATCCCCCCAGTTTCTCATAGGTCCACAGGTCACCTACAATATCAATTGTCCCAGATGTCTGCATGTGCAAGAGATTGTCTACCTGTGTCCAGGGCCGGTGCCAGAGTTTCTGGCACCTGAGGCCAGGGGGGAGCTTCAGGACTGCTCCTGCCCCCTTGCACATGCGTGCGCAGAGCACCTGGACTTTGGGGCAACGGGCGGCTGGGCAGGAGGGCTGAGAGGCTGCCAGCCCAGCCAGGCACGGCGGGTGGCTGGGGAGGCGTGCGTGCATCCTCCCAGCCCTCCCGCTCTGTTGCTCCGCACGCCGTTCTGGACGCCTGCTGTGCCTGGCCCACGGCTGCTGCTCCCGGCCGGGGGCGTGTGTTGGCGGTGGCAGCAGTGCGGGAGAGCTGGGAGGCTGCAGTAGCTGCGGACCAGGCAAGGCAGGCGGCTGGGGCAGTGCACGGGCAGCTTCTCATCCCTCCCGCACTGCTGCCACCGCAATCTGCTAAAGGCCTAACCAGATGTGACATTGTACACGTGTACAATGACTTGGTTATGTCGTTCTGCTTAGATCTGCTGCAACTGTGGTATGTGTATACACCGTCAGCTAGGAGCCAAGAGGCTGAAGTGCTACTGCTGTACCGTGGAAGATTGCTGGGTGACCTTGGGCCATTCATACACTCTCAGTCTAACCTGCCGTGATCAGCTCTGAGCCCGCTTGCAGGGAGAGCGGAATAAAAATTAAAGAAAGAAACAAATAAATAAATAACCTGTCCCACAGGGTTCTTGTGAGGATAAAATGGAAGAGAGGAGAATTATGTAAGCCACTTTGAGTCCCCACTGAGGAGAAAGGCAGAGTATAAATGAAATAAGTAAGAAAATAAATAAATAAATAAATAAGTTTCACACTGGTAAATGGGGCAAAGCTATCTGGAAGGGGATGATATGGCTGTACTTGAGTGAATGGGTCACCCTTATCTTTATAGCTATATTTTCATACAGATTACCCTTCTTCGTGGGGATGTCAACATGACAAATAAGACAGGCTGAAGAGAGGAAGAAGCCAGATGCACCCTGGGAACAGGATGCAGATGAGACTCTGAACAGAGGCAATGGCCCAAAGAGATACTGATAGGAAGAGAGCAGGGGCTAAGGGAGGGGAATGCCTTTGGGGCATTGCCAGCGACTTCCTCAGCTCCAGTGCATCTTCTATGGCACCATGTCCATATCCATTCCCACCATTTGGTGAACATCTTGTCATTGCTACAAGTGAGATTTGTAAGATTCGGTTATGAACTGTGTGAATTGGAAAATACAGAGAAACTGAGAAAATGAATAGTCTGTAAATTAAAGAGTTAGAGACTTTAAAAACAAAAAAGGTAAATATTTGAAGGGGTCTGTAATATGGCAGTGGAATCCACATGTGGCTTCAGTGTTGGGCAGGTGAATAATCCCATATGACACCAGCCAGCAATTTTTGTTGAAAGTAGCAATACTAAAAGAAGCAGAGGTCCTCTGGTAATGTCTTACTGTGCACTGGGTATCTTGCCTGCATGGAGATTCGCTGATCTCAAGATGCTTAGGGTGGAATCATGCAAGCTGTATGTTCCAATTTTGTAGTGTACAGGTTGTGTATTTGGGGTCTTTTCATGCAGATGCAAATGTGATATTCAGTGCATGGATGCTGAAGGGGCACTACCAGTCAGTATGGGGCTGACTGTACTATCTGTACTATCGCTACATGCATGCACCTCACAATGGAGCTACAGATTTTTGATACCACTAGCCCGACCTATTCAAGATAGCTGATATTATTAGTCAGTTTTGGAGAGCTTAATTATATCTTCACTAGCAACAAAGCCTGTGGTGTGAAAAAATACAAGGGGTTCTAGAAAACTGTTGTTGGTCATTTTTTAAATATTTTATGAAACATAACAATCAGTCATCAATGGTGAAAGATTTTTTATATACAGTCTTTTTTGTAAAGATATTGTCGGAATTGGGAAGTAACTTGCCATGCTCTGGTCTGTGGACAATAGAGCGTATGCTGAGGAAGCTGCCTTCAGGATTGCAGCCTAAGCACTCCTCCCCACACCTCCCCTCAGCACCCTCCCACTCTGGCCTCCAGGCTTTTGTGAAGCACCTACTTGCCACTGGGAGGAGTGCTCAGGCTGTTGATTTGCTGGTCCCCCTCCCGGCGGCAAGACAGTGCTTCACAGCAGCCTTCAGGCCCGAGTTGTCAGCAACGCACCTGTGTGAGAATAAAAAGTGAGTCGTTGCCAATACGGCTCGCTTTTTATATTGTAGGTTTGTGAGCTGCTGCTCTCAGGATCTGGGTTTCAAATGCAAGCTCCATTTTAAAAATCAAGTTACAGCCACTCCTTGCTGTGGATTTTCTTATCCATTTCCAAATAAAAATGATCAAAAGCAAGAAGAAAAACAACAATAACCCCAATCCCAACCTAGTATTTATTTTGGAAGAAGAGAGAATTTGGAACGGATTAGAAAATACGCTTGTGCTGACATGTATATAATCTGTTGAGATACTTTTTCTCATTATGGTACAGTAGGTGATGCCCAGGGATAAACTCTCTGGTTTGCCTTGAATATTACATTTTTTTTTGCTGCAGTGCTTTTTATTTTATTGGGAGAAAATGGAAGCTTGACTGAGTTCTCTCACTCTCTTTAATAATCTCCGTCTGAATCTGATGCCCTTTATGTAAGCTTCAGCCATAATTAGAGGGTTGCTGGAGTTAAGCAGGCACGGAGGCTGACTTCGAGAAACATTCATTGTGGCTCATTAAATTTGGAATTAGGACTTAAAAGGTCACGAATAAGTATTCTGTTTATATTTCTGGACAGTAAATCTAAATGGACGCTGCATTTGCACATCCTTTTTTTGCCTCTCTGCTGCTCTCCTTGCGTTTCTCCACTGAAGTTGAACAGCCATTGTGGTGTCTGATGAAAGTGAAACCAAAAAAAAAAAAAAAGGGTATGGTTGCATTGATCAAAGGCAAGGGAGATGATCTCTTGTATTCCTTGTAATTATAAAACATCGATATCAGAAGCTGAATGCACTTACTGTTTCAGAGAGGGGGAGAGAAAGGGACTCTTGATTGCTACTGTTCAGTTTGCAATCTTGGGTATTACCAGGGGTAGCAATAAGTGTGGAGGTAGGAAAATGGTTTCCAAGGGAGATAGGTGAGATCAGACCCTTTTAACTGTTATTGAACCTATTCGGGTGACTGGCACTTAAATGCTGTTTAATAATAGATAGTCCAACTGCATTGAGTCTGCCTTTTTGTCTCGTTTTGGGATGTTGAGCTAGAGCGGACATGTAATGCTCCCTGGGAAAAATGGAACTTGGTAAGATCAGATGGTGGATAAGATTTGGTGTGAGACAACTGTAGGATCAAGACGTTTCATCTTGACAATGAAGTATAGGTAGGAGTGAACATACAATTAAAGCCAGAAGAACAGAATTGGATCCGGACCTAAGAGGAGGAAGAGAACAAGCAATGATGAGGACAGGAATTGATGACAAGTTGCTGGCTTGGGGATCAATTTGTTGAGGACACAAGGAAAGAGAGGCAGAAACTTGACTGCTTTGAAGCTGGTGCAGTGAGACAAAGCTTTAGGTTCAGGTTGCCATCACATGCTCCTGTTGTCCACATTTTGACTGAATTCCGGGCTTGGAACAGGAATGCCAGCCACCCAGAGGGGGCTAGGGATCCCTCACCCCAGCTCCTGTTTCTGCTGCTGCTCTGAATATGGGTAGGGCAAAAATTTTAAAAAACGCTATTGGACCAAGGGTTTGACTTCCCTTCCAAGAATACCTGGAAGTGACATTGTGCCTCTCTAGGAATCTCTGGAAACTCTAGATAAAACCATAAGGTCTCTACTAATTCCTAGAGAGGTTTGACATCATTTTTGGGGGAAACCCAGGAGAAATGTCAGGCCTCTTTAGGAATCATTGAAAACTCTTTTATCGTAGAGTTTCCAGCAATTCCTAGATAAATGTGCCATTACTTCCAGGTTTTCCCAGAGCTGATGTCAAATTGTTGCCAATGGTCACCTCCCATGTCCCGATGTCCCCACAGCCCTAGCCTGGAGTGTCTGTTTGAGCCATTACTTAGCTTGAGTTCCACTTCCTAGTTTTCCTCCCCCCACCCCAGGTCAATTTCTGCCTTTCGTAATGTTCTGCCAGGTAGATTTCAATGACTTCACTACATGAGTCCAGAACTGCATGAATTAACGCTTTACTGATAACCTACTAGTTCAGCTATCCGTTACAGGGTCATTGCCAGGAATGAAATTCTGCCCCAAGTCAGAAGCCTATGTTGAAATCTGGATACAGCCCAGTTCCCCCTAGCTACGGTGTGTGTAATGCAAAAACAAAGCAAAGTTCCAAGGTTATGTATCCATGACAACCGTTCCTTTTCCTGGGCTGAGTGCTGGAGGTAGGCAGATGAGTTGGAGACAACTAAGCTCAGGAGCCCCCCCACTTCTCTGCATGCTTTCACAGAAACACAGGAGACAGCCATGGCTGTCTCTGACCTAAGAGCACAGTGTCCATTAGACTCCAGTCCCTGGCCTAGGCCTTTACTCAGCTGTCCAGGGGTTTGTCCAGGGGTTTGTCACACCTCTGAAGTATGGCAGGGAATGCTAAGACCCTGACATCAGAGGCGTAAGGTAAAGTGGGCAGGCAGAATTCTGCTCAGTTGCTTAGTGAGAATGAAGCCGGCCCCCACCTTCCATCGTATTAGCCAATGAGGGTATCCAGCTATGACTAACATGCCTACTACATCACTGTTGTTGCCTGATATGACAGCCTGAGGCAATACTGTAATGAGGGGAAAAGATGTTTTCTGTGACCTCCCCCTTTTTTCTTGTTGAAATTTTCAGGAGCAGACACAAAGTAAACTGGGAGATAAGGCAACAATTGGTATTTTGGATCAAAGGCAAAAAAGGTGCCTAAATGTTCACATTTGGCTTCCTGGCTTTGGGGAAATGGCGTAAGGCAACCCTATTTTTAATGATGTTTACAGCTGAATGCTGGTCAGGCCACACCTGGAGTACTGTGTGCAGGTGGAGGCCTCGCTTCAAAAAGGATGTGGACAAAATCGAGAGGGTGCAGAAGAGAGTGACGAGGATAATCAGGGGTCTGGAGACTGAGCTCTACGAGGAAAGGCTGAGGGCCTTGGGAATGTTTAGTTTGGAGAAGAGGAGATTGAGGGGGGACATGATTGCTCTCTTTAAGTATTTGAAAGGCAGTCATTTGGAGGAGGGCAAGGAGCTGTTCCAGTTGGCAGCAGAGGATAGGACTCGAAGCAATGGGCTTAAATTACATGCAGAAAGGTATTAGGAAAAACGATGTTAGGAAAAACTTTTTCACAGCCAGAGTAGTTCAAAGGTGGAATCAGCTGCCTAGGGAGGTGGTGAGCTCCCCTTCACTGGCAGTTTTCAAGAAGAGGCTGGATGAATGATCCTGTTAGAGATGCTTTAGGCTCATCCAGCATTGGGCGAGGGGTTGGACTAGAAGATGTGTATGACCACTTCCAACTCTGTGATTCTGTGAATATAGAGAGGGTCTAGCCTTCCAGCAGCCTCTTCCTATTTCCTTTTGCAGGGCCTTCTGGGTGGGAGGTCACTGTGACCTCCCACCTGGGTAGGAGGTCACCATGACCAAATCACTCCCAAGTTCAACTATGCTTATGCAAGCGAGGATGCAGCACAAGTCCTAACACTACACTACTTATAGAGATGTTGACATTCTGTGCAGGAAAATGTCTCCATAAGGTCGCAGGCGTTGGACTCTACAGCCTCCGATTTCAATGGAACGTCATTTGCTGGTCCTGCTGCCACAGCGTCCATTGTGTAACGAGGCAGAGGTCCCCAGGGAGTTCATGGCGGTGGCGAATCACAACCATGACTGGCACTAATTGGCTCCCTTGCTGGCAGCCTCGACAGAGAGGCTGGGGTGCAAAATGGTCACGGCAGGTGGAATGGCCTCGCTGTTCCTCTGGTCAAGGTTGGGGCTTTTGGGGAGAGCTTACGGTGTTACAATCTGCTCTGGGTATAATTGACACTACAGTCTGACTCTGTAGTCCAGCACTAAAAACTGACAGTCTGGCACTAAAAATGCACTGGAAGAGTGTCTGAGGGATTTTGATAAGACTCTGCATTTGGTGGATGAAAAGGCTCATCGGACAGAGACTCAACATTGCCACAATTATTGGGATAAAATAGCACTTTGTCAAAAAAGGGAGGAGGGAGTGAGAGGAAAAATAACCATTTTATTTGGTCCATGAGAAGTGACAAGAAGTTGCTCTCTTCCTCCTTACCTATAGTACTCACCATTCAGGGCTGGCAGGCCTAAATAAATTATTTTTTTAAATTAGCGATGATGTGGAAGGGTTGGGAATTGACATAGGGGAGTGTGACATCAGCTACACTAATACATGACTTCTGGGGAAAACCTGGAAGTGACATAGGGTAGCTCTAGAAATTAATGTAACATCTGTGGTTTTACCCTAGAGAATCCAGCAATTCCTACAGCTACACTATGTCACTTCGGAGTTTCCCCCAGAAGTAATGTAGCAGCAATGCTGATGTCACCCCCCTCCCATGTCCCTGTCCCCAACTCTTCTGCTGGTTGCCAGGTATGGCTTGGCAACCCTAACACCATCTGGTTAATTTGAGAATGATATTTTGGCACTGGAGTGGTTCTTTGAAAGTACAGACTTTCTCCATGATACCATTTTGGACGCCCTGTCTCATTTGGACCAAACAACTGCTTATTGCAGGAATAGTGGTTAACAACAACAGCAGCAATAACAACACAACATTTGATTTATATACTGACCTTCAGGAAAACTTAATGCTCACTCAGAGCAGTTTACAAAGCGTGTTATTATTATCCTCATAACAATTGCCGTGTGAGGTGGGTGGGGCTGAGAGAGCTCTGAAAGAGCTGTGACTGACCCAGGGTCACCCAGGTGGCTTCAAGAGGAGGAGTGGGGAATCAAACCTGGTTGTCCAGATTAGATTCCTGCCGCTCTTATCCACTACACCAAACTGGTTGTGAAAAGGTGAGAGAGGGTATTTGCATATGTCAGGCACTGGGCATCTTGAATGTGGGAGCTAGGTCTCAGTGCCTGCACCTCTACAGCCATGAAGAAGAAGACTAGCCTTGGACTGAAGTAAGCCACAGTGCTATCCTGCGAGTGGCCACTCGAGGAACTGCTGCCTAGGCCCACCCGGATGGCATGTTGCTGATCAGAGCAGAGCTGGCACTACATAAGCTCTTCTGACTTAGCTCCTCAGTCCTAATAAATCGTTCGCTGTGAAAGATTCCAGCTCCAGTCTACCTACCTTTTGAACATGACCTCCTACGTGCTGTGATGATGTCTCCTGCCTTTGGCTCCCTATTGTTAGCCACTATCAGACTTGACCTCTGGACTGACCTCAGCTTGCTTCTTGCTGGAGCCCTGCCTCCTTCCCCGGAGAGGCTGCTTTAGTTGGACTCGTTTCCAGCTGGCCCTGGAGCTCCAACAGAACCCAAGAACATTCCATTGACAGTAAAGGACATAGTAGGACAGAGTGAAATTGGAGATCACATGCTATGAAACTAGACTTGCCAGCTCTGGGTTAAGAAATTCCTGGAGATTTGGGGGTGGAGACTGGGGAGGGTATATTTTGGGGAAAGCAGCCATTTTCTTCAGGGGAACTGATCTATGAGTCAAGCTAGATCTATGGGTCAAGCTAAAGAATTGGATTTGGGTTCCCCAGACTCAGCTTGGGTCCCCTGCACCACACAGCAGTTTTGGGGAATGGCCGTTTAAAAAGAAAAGAAAGCCCAATGGGCCTCAGAATGCCTCTGTTTTCTCCCTGTTTTTTCTGCTTCATATGGAGTATTCTGTGCAGGTGGAGCAGGAAAAAACAGGCGAGAAAACCTCCTTCCTGTGCTATTTTGACACAGGGAAATGGCTTGAATAGGGAGAGAGGAGCCCCTCCTCCACCATCGGAGGCACTCTGAGGCCGTTTGGGCTCTCCTTTATTTTTTGACAGCCATCCCCCAAAGCTGCTGTGTGGCTGCAGGGAGCGCTAGTTGGGTCAAGGGAACTCGGGAATCCAGACCCAACTCTTTAAAAATGTGCACATCTAGCTTGACCCTAAGTCATCTGGAGATAGGGTTGCCAGTCCCCGCTGGGGGTGGGGGATCCCCTGCTCCCACCCTCCACCCCCACTTACCTGGCTGGAGGGGGGGGGGAAAGCGCCTCCTGGGGCGTGCTCCTGGACAGCGCGGCCCGATTCAGCCTGGATTCAGCCAGAATTGGGCCCGATTCAGCCCGATTTGTGCTCAATTCAGCTTGAATCGGGCCACTAAAGAACTACAAGCTTATCCTTGCACTTAGAGGACATTGATAGAAGGGATAGAGTAATACTGTACTATATGATAACGACGGCAAGAACTTTGTATGCACAATATTGGAAGAAAGAAGAAATACCGAAAACTGAAGAGTGGATACAAAGAGTGTTATATATGGCAGAAATGGACAAATTAACAAGGAATCTGAGAGAGCAAGATCCAAAGGAATTTTTTGAGGACTGGGGGAAATTGAAAAAATACTTAGAAAAAAGATGGGCTGTTAAAGGACAATTAT
This sequence comes from Eublepharis macularius, assembly GCF_028583425.1. NCBI lineage: Eukaryota > Metazoa > Chordata > Lepidosauria > Squamata > Eublepharidae > Eublepharis > Eublepharis macularius. The sequence continues at coordinate 24,275,205 of NC_072802.1, forward strand.
GGTCTTTTGAGTGTTATTAAGTAAGATAAGATATAATGTAAATCTTTACCATTAAGTTTAAAATGACAACTAAGAGATAGTATTTGTAACAAGAAACGGGGGGTTGTAGTGCTGTTGGAAGTCAATAGAGGAAAGGGGGTGGGGAGGGGGTGGGGAGCATATACTATCTATAGGGGATAATTAGTAAGTAAGATGTAATAATACTATATATGTTATGTTAACCATCCAATAATTTTTTTTAAAAAAAGAACTACAAGCTACAAGGTAGGTATCACACCTAGGCCTTCCCATCCGGCGGGGTCATTCGGAGGTTAACAGTTCTCCTTGAAACAGGCTATGAAAGTGGTCTGGTCAAATTTATAGGTTTTTCAGGGGACAATTGATCATGGGATGAAGTTTAAAAAGATGTGTATGTTTGTCTGCATAGTTGCCATTACATAGGCAATGCAGTCCTGTTCCAATCTTGGCCAAATGTGCAGGGGAGGATGTAGCCCCACATATTGTCACAGAATTATTGCCCATGGAATAGTTGCAGCAGCCACTTCAGAGGATGTGATAAGCAACATGACGCCCTGTGGGATTCGTCCCTCTCTCTTGGCAATTTATTTGGCAGGATAGGGGAAGGATTAAAGGCATTAAGGCAGTGCTAGTTATTTTGGGACTCCCTGAAACGCCAGCTTTTGCTGTGAAAAGCGAATCTCACCAAAAATTTGGCCTTGACCCAGCTTCGTTCTGAAGATTTAAAGCAAATGGCCGTTGTGATCAGTTTCTTTGACCTGATGGATTGTGGACGAATCATGCTGGAGAAGATCTTCTGCGATGGAGAGTCTAGATCGCTGGGCGTAGATGCAGGAAGCCTTGGTTGAAATCCTTGCATATCTCCCTGGATAGTCCGGATCAAGTTGTCCTCTCTCTCAGACTAAATAACTTTTAAGGCTCATTGGGGAACTTAAAACACCTCTCTAAACTTCTTGGAGGTAGCACAGGATAGAAATGTAATGAAGAATGGAAGCAATCAGACCTTTTCCCCCCTCATTAAGGTAACTTTCCCAGAGTGCGAGGTCTAATTTGTGAACCTTCTGTGCTCATTGGTAAGTGATTACTCACATGGGAGAAAACGAACCAGTGGGAAGAATACTGGATGAGCAAATGTTCACAATCCAGGCTGTGGGATTTGCTTTGGTTTTAAATGAGGGAGGCCCTTTCGTTGATGAATTCATGAAAGCTTCCGCCCAACTGTGAAGAGATCTGATTTTTGTGCAATTTGCTTTTGGGTTCCTGAGACTTTGTATCCGCTTGTAAAGTTGCAAGAGCACCAAAGCTAATGGATGGTTTTTGAAGAAACGATGTATGATGATCTGCCTTATTCATATCCTTAACGTGCTCTGGCCTTGATCATTTAGAACCTAGCAGTGTATCTTCAAAATGCTCAGCTTTTACCCAATCAGTGCTAGGTTCTGAGCCAAATGTTTCCTGTAAAGTTCAAGAACAGTCCCAAGATGGAATTTTATCATGATGAGTGTGACTGCATACACATGTTGGGAAAGATTGCAGGGCAACAGAGTGGTTTTCTTACTTCCATAAAAGATGAACTGGGGCTCACTTGCTTGAGTCCCTTTGATCTTGGAAGAACTGAAAATGAAAGGGACTCATCTCTCTAGTGATGTTGAAAGCTGAAGATGAATCGACTCCTCACTACCCCCCCCATCTCTCTGCCTGTTAGGGGCCTGGCCTTTGTGTGTCTTTCCCCTCTCCTGCTTTATAAAACTGGAGCATTTGTGGCTCTTTAGCACCTCACACATTAGAAAAACTGTCCCCAAGAGGGTGGGATGTTCTGTTCAAGGGAGGAAAAAGAAAACTACTCAGGCAAGTGGAATGACTGAAGGTACAAGTTTGCACGAAGATACATGGGATGATGGAGGAGAGTATATCAAATGACCTTATTCCAAGTTAGGTCATTGGTAGGGATCAGGGGATCCCCGGCTTTCACCCTCTACCCCCTGCCACCACTCACCTGGCCAGCGGGGGAACAGGCCTCCTGGGCACACTCTCGAAGTGGTGCAACATCACTCCCAGGAGTGACATCATTGCACTGCCCAAAGAGTGCTCTTGCTCGTCACAATGGGCTGATTTGGGTCCCACATGGGCTGAATCGGACCTATTTGGAGCCCAAATAAGCCCGCTGCAAAGCGTGCATGTACTCCCGGGTCTGTGCAATAATGTTGTCGTACAGGCCCAGGAGCATGTGCACACAAGAACCTAAGAGAAGGTGAGTGCCAGGTGCCCCCACTCCCACCGGGAAGGTAAGGGGATCTGGCAGCCCTTGCTATTGGTCCAAGTAGCCCAACACTGTCTACTGTGATTGGCAGCAGCTCTCAGAAGTTTGCAAGGGAGGTAATTCCTGTCCCTACTGCTGAGATCATTTTAAACTGGAGATGCCAAGAAATGTGGAAACTACATTCTCATGGGACCATTTTTCAGTGGTAGAGCAGATGCTTTGTATGCAGATGGTCCCAGGTACTATCTTTAGCATTTCAAGTTAAGAGGATCTGAGCAGGTGATGAAGAAGACTTCCATCTTTATCAGTTAGAATAAATGCTGGGCTAGAAGGATTACTGGGCCGTTTCCAGACGGCTTACCTGCCTCCGGAACGTCGCGCCATCTTGCGGGGAAAACGCGAAATATCGCGTTTTCTCGCGCGAGTTTTGCGCGATGTCGTGCGACGTCGTGCAAAACTCGCGTGAGAAAACGCGATATTTCGCGTTTTCCCCACAAGATGGCGCGACATTCCGGAGGCAGGTAAGCCGTCTGGAAATGGCCCTGGTCTTAACTCTGTATGAGGTAGCTTCATCTGCACAAAACCGTGGCTCCTTCTAAGATGACTCTAGGGTTAAGTGAGCTGTCAGAAGGCTCTTTGTTAGAACAGTAGTTCTGAAACTGTTTAATAAGGGAGTCTGCTGGTGATGATCCACCCAATAAAGTCATATGACTTTTTCACTGGAGGGGGTGGGTATTGAATCTGGGACATACATGTGAAGCAGGTGGTCAACTGCCTTCTGCTCGCCTCTTCTTTTCTGGAGTGGATGCCGTCCTAAATCTGCCTTACAAAGGAAAAGGTTCAGAAATGCAATGTATCTGTCCTCTGGTGAACGACAAGTGACTTACCATTTCTAGCTTACATGAACCCTTTCACTGGTCAGGATATAGGACTGCAGCTGGTCTGAATTGCATTCTAAAATTACCGTGTTTTCCAAATAAGGGCCAGCTGTTTTGATTTAATGCATGTACTTCACATTACATGTAATCATAGCAATTAAGGGCTGGCATGATTATCCTGATAGTTTGGAATAAATGTGCACAAGGCTCTGCAGTTTCATGATTGATTGCCCCACAGAGAACCAGGCGGATGGACTAAGGAAAGAGAGAACAACATGATTGAAGGGGTATTACAAGCTTGGCTTTTCCCACTGAGAAGGCCCTGTGTGCTTTTGCGAACGAATTGACATTTTTGTTGCAGTCTCTGAGTACGCCCGCAGGCCTGACGTAAGCCTGCAACACCTGTTCTCGTGATGAATACATGCATCTCGATACAGGGAATGCCAAGATAAAAATGGGTCTGTTGCTGGTTTTTTTTTCTGGGGGATTTGCTCTAATACAAATGGGATGGATTTGGCTTTGGGTAAAGGTCTGTGTTGTTTGTTTGATAATAAGGAAAGACATGGAAACGTTATTCTTGAAGTGTGCAGACAAAAGGTTGTGGCAAGGAGGGTAATGGGAAAGATGTGATTTTAAAAATTCAGTCTGTTTACAGTTCTTCATGGAAAGGCAGGAAATCTGTGCCAAAAATGAAGGCAGTTTCACAAACGTAGGAAGCATGATTGCTGGATCTACATCTGCCTTGCCCTAAAGGAAACCCGTAAAGTGTGAATTTGGGAACCATGATGCAATTAGGGTTCCTAAATGTGCTTAGTAGAGGTGGGCACGAACTGGGAAAATTCTGAACTGTGCGGTTTGTGGTTCATCACGTTTCACGAACCATGAACTTTCATGAACTTGCCTCAGTTCGTGAACTGGTTTGTTTGGTTCGTGAAAACATCACTTTCAGGTCAGCAGAAGATCAGCAGAGAGCCCATCCTCCCGTTGCCTAGGAAACTGATTGATCAGCACCAGCCTGTCTGTAGTGACGAACCAAAATACAAACCAAACAAACCGGGCTAAAATTCATCACAGTTCTGAACCACCAGTTTGCGAACCACGAACCGGCCTGGTTTGTGACGAACTTTGGTTCGTATTTCGGTTCGTGCCTGCCTCTAGTGCTTAGATATTTAAAGACGTGTTCATATTACATGTATGTGCTGTGAGTATCATCAATGTGCTGTAAAGGCCACCATCACATTATGCACATAAATTGTAGAGCTATCCTAAGACAAAGAAGTTGTGTGTACAGAGTGCTTTCAAGTGCCCCTAAAGCCTGCATGATCTTGCTGCAAATCCTAACAACAGCCTTGAATGATTGGTCAGTACTGCAGTTATTCCCATATCTCAGCTGTCACTGAGAGTGAGTGGATTGCCTAGCTGGATGCCAGGTGAGATCTAGAGTCAAAGTAGATGTGCAGCTTTTAAAAAATTTGGGCCATATTCTCCAGACCCAGTTCGGGTTCCCCGCAGTGACACAGCTCATATATAGGAGAGCCCAAATGGCCTTAGAATGCCACTTTGGGGGGGAGGAAGGGCTCCTGCCTCCCCCCTCAAGCTGTTTCCCATATCAAAATAGCATGGGGGAGGATATTTCCTTGGGGAGGGTATTTCCTTGTTTTTACTGTTCCACATGTGCAGAATACTTCACATGGAGCAGCATAAACAGAGACCCCCCCCCCCCGACTCACTATTTTGGAAAGCAGCTTAAGGTGGGAGACAGAACCTCTTCCTTCCCCCGTGGTGCAATTATGAGGCTGTTTGGGCTCTCCTTTATTTGTTAATGGTTATTCCTCACAACTGCTGTGTGGTTGTGGGAACCCAAGTTGAATCTGGGAAACTCAGACCCAGCTCTTTAAAAACCTGCATGTCTAGTTGGACCCTTAGGTTGGTGACATCTCGGGCGGCAGCTCTGAGCTGGTTGATAATGCTTTCTAGCTGGTCTATGGGTGTAGGAATTTGCCCAATGCAGCAGCCTCGTCTCTATTGATACTGCTTGAAGTTGATTACCTACGGTTGCCAGCCTCCCGGTAGTGGCTGGAGATCTCCTGGAATTACAACTGATCTCCAGGCCACAGAGATCAGTTTACCTGGAGAAAATGGCTACTTTGGGGGGTGGACTCTATGGAATTATGCCATGCCAATGTCCTTTTCCTCCACAAACCCCACTTTCTCCAGGTTTCTCCAGGTTTCACCCCCTAGATCTCCAGGAGTTTCCCAACTTGGAGCTCGCAACCCTATGATCACCCCGTCCCAAAAGGATTTTGGAAAGCTGAGAATAGGTGCAGAAAAGGGCAATGAAAATGATGAAGGGAGTGAAGCACCTTCCTGTCGAGACGGCTAAAGTATATGAGCCCTTCAGCTGTGAAACAAGATGGCTGGAGGAGGAAATATGACAGAGGTTTATACAATTACATACGGCTATGAGGAAGTGGATAGAAAGAACTTTCCCCTCCACTCCTGTAATATTAGAACTTGGGGGCCACTCAGTAAAGTTGATGGGCAGTTGATTCAGGCAAAAGGCAGTATTTTTTCACACAATGTATGGTTAATTTGTGGAACTCACTGAAACAAGATACGTGGATGGCCATCAGAGTGAATGTCTTTAAAGGAGGAGACATGTATCAGTGGATATTAGCCACGATGGCTAAACAAAACCTCCATGTTTAGAGGCAGTATACTATTGAATGCGAGCTGCTATCAGTGAGTGCTAGTTGGGGGAAATTATGGGAGAAGGTTGTTGCTTGTGGGCGTCTTGTATTCATGTGGTTGACCATTGTGAGGAAAAAAGATGGTCTGTTTTTATGTTCTTGTTTTATTAATACGGAATCCCACCTTTTGCTGTTGTTGCTTTGTTGAAAAAAGAACCCTTTTTGCAACATGAAAAAAGAATTTAGAACTCTTTCTAGCTCTTGGGGTGCTTGTTTATTGAGAAGATCCCCAATGGCACCCAATTCCAGGAAAGCATCGGCAACAGTCGTCCATAACGACAGCATTTTTTTTTCACTGGTGGAAAACAACAAGGGGTTAAATAAGCAAATAAATAAATAAGTGCAGATTAATATGTCTAAAACGTCCCTGCTGCATGCGTGATTCAGAGAGTTTCTGTTGATATATTTGTTTTGTGTTGCTAAGACAACAGCTAAGAGCACTTTGAGAAATTATATATTAGTTAGCTGCATGGGGGCTTGAGGCTTTTTCGTTGATGGAACTGCTGTTAAAATGCCCGTCTGCAGAAATCAAATCCCAAAGTTTTGTTTGTGTATGTGTGTGTGGTGGGGGAGTTACAGTTTCTGGCATTGGGATCTGATTTAATTTCTTTCCCCAGAGGAGTTAGCCATGTTAGTCTGTAGTAGCAAAATCAAAAAGAGTCCAGTAGCACCTTTAAGATTAACCAACTTTATTGTAGCATAAGCTTTCGAGAACCACAGCTCTCTTTGTCAGAGAGGTGCTACTGGACTCTACTATTTTTTTTTGAGTTTCAGTTTAGGAGGCATTAAAAAAAGATTCCTCTTTGATCGCCTCCTTTCTAGAGCAACTTTATCCTTATTTATGCAGGGTGAAAAGCACATGTTCTAGAGCAGTGGAGCTGCTCTGAAAACCCAGCTTTAGTTCTGAAGTTGAAACTGGCTGTATTCTATGTTAATTGGTTGGCTTTAACTCCAGGCTACCCATGACATCACCAAGAAGTCATCTCCAGAGCTGTTTTGCACTTTTAAATAAAGCTGCCTTTTTGAAATAAATAAAGTCATGATGAATGGCTAAGTGTAGCATCGCAGGAAAAGACAGAGGGGCAAGGGAGCTTTCTGTTTATCAGATATGTGCTTCTGTCATTTCAGATGCAAAGCTTGTAGGAAGCTGTGTGTGCCTTATGGCTCAGGGACAAACTGTGATCTCTCTGTTTTATATCATATTTCTTCACCCATAGGTCAATATAAACACAAGAGATGAGCAAAAAGTGTAGATAAACTTACAATGGCTTGCAGTTTCTGGGTTCATTCCTCTATGTGACCCAGCTAAAAAGAACTGATGGGGGGTAATTCTCACTTAGATTCCTCTTCTTATTATTAGTCACTAAATTTTAATGTCCTATCTTCTGATCTGAATGCCTTTCAATTTGTAATTCTCAGATATGGATGCTACTTGGTTTAGTAGTTTTGCAATGCAATCCTAAAAAGAGTGACCTTGAAAACCTTCATGAAGAATGTACACCTTTCTTTCTTTCTTTCTTTCTTTCTTTCTTTCTTTCTTTCTTTCTTTCTTTCTTTCTTTCTTTCTTTCTTTCTTTCTTTCTTTCTTTCTTTCTTTCTTTCTTTCTTTCTTTTTCTTTCTTTCTTTCTTTCTTTCTTTCTTTCTTTCTTTCTTTCTTTCTTTCTTTCTTTCTTTCTTTCTTTCTTTCTTTCTTTCTTTCTTTCTTTCTCTCCAGTTATACTTTACCTTCTCCCCAATGGGGACCCAAAGTGGCTTACATCATTCTCCTTTCCTCCAGTTTATCAACACAACAACCCTGTGAGGTAGGTTAGGTTGAGAGAGTATGAATGGCCTAAGGTCACTCAACAAGCTTCCATGGCAGAGTGTGGATTCAAATTTGGGTCTTCCATGTCCTAGTCTAACACTTAACCACCACACCACACACTCTCATTCTTGGCACTGGAACCACACATACAGAATCATGCTATACAGGGTACTCCCAGCATGCATGACTTCCATTTCATCTGGGGTCTAGTGTGCGTGTACCAAGGCTGAAAAATCACACGTTGCCCCTTTCTGATGAAATAGCAATTGTGCTTATTGAGAGGGTCATGTGTGTCATGTGCCGTCCGAATGCTAGGACATAATGATTGAAAAGGACTATATTCTCTAAGTGTTCCTATTGTCATGACTGTAACCCTGCATTCATTCCATTGTTCTAGGTGTTGAACCACTGCTAATACTATGCCTTGATTTCATTTTGCAGGTGCTCTAACCATCACTTTCGTTTCTCCCTCTGGCAGCCTGAGAACACAGCTGTGTTATCTCTTTCTTTGAAGCTCTCTGAAGTGACCTTGTACTGTCTGAAATGTTGCTGTTTCTCTTATGCCTCTTTGTCTTGTCTAGCTTGATGTATAGACTCCAGCAGAAGTTCCCAGACTTTTCCCCCACGGGAACTTGTGGTTTGGGAGGGGGGAAATGTTTCAGTATTTAGAACTGTACTTTTCTCAAGTTTCTATTCCTATCAAGGAAGCGTGTACTGCTTGGATGCTTTCTTGCCTCTGAGTAATTCTATGGACATATATATGGAAAGATTGGATTCCTGAATAAAAACCATTTAACCAAGAGCTTGGACTTCTTGTTGCAATGGTACAGAGAGACCTGTTTACCATATCCTGTCATCCATAGCTTGACACCTATTTTTGACACTCTAATCACTATATCACACTAGGGTATAACTCTGTTTAGAACTGCACCCCTAGGGGGTGGGAATGGTATTGAATTCAGAATGTTAACAGTTAACATTTAGTTTTTTTTTTTTAAAAACCCTCCCAACGTTAAAAACGGATCTCAAACGTCCAACTTTTGGTTCTGAAATTTCGCCAGTTTCAGTTTTATATGTATATTGCAGTTTCCTCATTCTTGCTTGTGTCAATGACAGGTCACCCTGTTTCTCTAGGGAATTGCGCACTTGACCATCCTCTGCAGATCAGAGATAAAAGAAAACCTTGCTATTTACAGAAAACATAAGAGGATATCAGCTTTGACTGCACTGAACTCAATCTTCCTGGGTGGGAGTGAGTGGGGTTGTACTCTTCATCGTAAAGAATATCGGAACAATTACTAAAGACGATTGCATATAAAAATTATGGAATGTCTTAATGATAGATAAGCTGTCTCTGGGTTAAATACTGTCATCTGCAAAAACCAAACCAAACCAAACCATGCAGGAATGATGGCCTCTTACTGAATATGTGGAATCTATATGACCTTTCTGTATAAAGCTACATATTTATAAAAGATTATATGCATATTGATACTAGCTTTCTTTTTTATTTGATAAGCATTTACTGATTTGATAGGTAACTATTATATGGCACGAGTGATGGAGGGGATTAGTGGATTTTTCAGAATGTAGGTTACAGCTGTAAAGTTAAGTTATTGGGGTTGTTTTGTAATTTTATGATAAATGAAAAGAGTAAAAACCACTTTTCTTAAACATTAACCCTCTGGGAGTGTCTGGCAGTGTAGAAGAAAGGCACATTCAGACAGTTTCATCTGCAAAAGAATATAACACCATTTGTCTTTTTGTCTTGTGAACATAGCACCCCTACATTGCTCTTTCTGCATCCCCCCCCCCAAGATATGTTTACTTTATTTATAGCCGTGGCTGGGCATTTCACATTTTCTCCTTTCTAGCAGGAAGATTCCCATCTGCTCATTCTTTAACTCCAGGCACACACAGAGAGCATCTTTGGACTTCTTCCCTGTCCCTTCCACCCCCAGCGGGATAGGCAGGCCTTCGTGCGCACGTGCGCACACGCATATGGCCCATGCGAACAGAGCTGGCACTGGAAGCAGCTCTGTGCAGGTGGGAGCAAAATGACTTGGGCATTAGCAGCTGGCATGAGGAGAAGGAGAGGTCAGTTTTGCCAGCTCTCCATCTGACAGCACAAGATCATTCAATAGGTTCCCTAAGAGAAGCCGTACATGAAAGCCCTCGCCTGCCATTTCTTTCTATCCTCCACGGTTCAGCTCCTCTTGCAGCTTGTTCATGAACTACGTCTGCCCTTTAAAAGGGGAAAAAAAGAAACTGGCCATCTGCTTTTTTAGATCCCACTCACAGAACTGCTCTATGGATGGAAATGCATTGGAAGGTTCTTTTCAAAATGTTGTCCCAAGGAGGGAAGGTCAAGCAGTCAGCTGAAAGCTCTGTCCAGCTCTGTCAGGAGGCAGCTTTTCTCCATATTTATATGAGTGTATGCAGCATATAGGATTAAGATCAATTCACATGAACATTGAGCATGTGGCTAGCTACTTGGCGGAGCCTGGATTTCAGTACGTTTATGCCAGATGAGTGGCCTGAGGACTGTCAGCCCAGATTACAATGGGACAGCCTCCAGCTGTGAAAGCATTGGAAAATGTTTCAGGATTTGGTCCGAGAAGCCAAATTGGGAGCATGCCAGCAGACCTCAGTACAGCTTGGAGCCAACAAATGGGTAGGTAGACTTTGGCAATCATGTCATGGTGGATCTCTTCAAGGCAGCAGCAGGACCATCTGAGAGGTGATATGATAACCATCTTCAAGTACTTGAAGGGCTGTCATATAGAGGACAGTGCAGAGTGGTTTTCTGTTGCATCAGAAAGTTAGACCAGAACCAGTGGGTTGAAATCAAAAGAGTTTTCAGCTAAACATTAGGAAGAACTTCCTGACTATAGGAGCGGTCCCTCAGTGGAACAGGCTTCCTCGGGAGGTGGTGGGCTCTCCTTCTAGAGAGGTTTTAAAGCAGAGGCTAGATGGCCATCTGACAGCAATGCTGATTCTGTGAACCTGGGCAGATCATGAGAGGGAGGGCAGGAAGGGTAATATCAGTGCAAAGTCCTCATGGCCCTTTCTTACATGCCCAGGGTAATGCTGATCACCACCTTGGTCAGGCAGCAATTTTCCCCGGGCCAGTTTGGCTAGGGATCCTGACAGTGTTTTGCCTTCTTCTGGACACGGAGCAGGGGTCACTGGGTGTGTGTGTGGGGGAGGTAGTTGTGAATGTCCTGCATTGTGCAGCGGGTTGGACTAGATGACCCTGGAGATCCCTTCCAAGTCTGCTACTGGACTCTGTACTACCTTCCAACCCTATGATTCTGTGACCCGCTGAAATCAAGTGTCTTGAGTGTGGACAAAGCGAGATTTCACCAAGTGATGTTGAAACAGGAGGCTATGTGGACAACTGGTAACCAATTGTTGTGATAAAGAGATTGTGCTGAACCCAAAGCAAATATAGTCAGCATGGGTCAGAGAGGACCAATCCCAGATGCAAGGCAGAGTGGGGTGAGAATTAGAAGCCATGGAGGAGGGCCCTTTGCCGGGATAGTTCCTGAGGGTGAATGGGTCATCAGGGGTGATGAGTTCCCCAGCTTGAAGCTGGCCAGTTTTAACATTATATGGCTCCATTTTGGAAGGTGTGAAGCAGTGTGCATGATCTGTGCCCATAGTCAAGTTCACCAGTTGTTCTGTTTTGTGCAGATGGCTCCCCAGGCTTGCATTCTGCCCCTTCTTAGGCCCCAGGGTCAAGTGCTGCTAGACTTCAGGGATTGTGACATTAGCTGTGTAATTTGGCTGGAAAACAGCCAACAACAAGATCTGGATTGGGGTTAAGTCTTTGGGGGGGGGGGGCGTTAAAAACTCATTCCCCCTTGATATCCTCCTAATCTGAAATGCTCCTCTTTCGTTTAGCCTTGACCGGGGGTGGGGGTGTGGGGAAGGGTACCTGCTTTGTGTCTACTTTTTCTCCTACTTGGGATTAAAGCAAACTTGGGGGGTACATTTTCTGTAGGGGAAATGATATAAGTGGAAGAGTTAGCTCCCCTCCCCCTGTGTCTAGACTGACCCTCCTTGAAGCTTCTTTTATGGGTTAAAATATCTGTCCGAAATTCCATTTATGGAACTCTTACGTGTCACTTTTGGTTTGGTGAAGTGTGTCTGGACTTCACCACTTCAGATTACAAATGTGTGTGTGTGTGTGTATGGAGGGGCTTGTTTTCTGGAATGCTCCTAGATAGAGAGGAAAAACATGGGAGGGAGGGTCAAGTATGCCCTTCCTTCCCATGGCTTCTCCTTTGCAAAACCCTGTCCTTTCCACTCTTCCTGTTGGTGGTAAACTCTGAGCTGGCATTGTTCCACCATCTCTCCTTCACATTGGCCCCATCAGAGCAACCCTGTCCTCTCAGCAAGGCTGGCTCCTGACAACCTGGTGTCAGAAATAGGAGGCTGTGTAATCTTACCCAATTGCGCATGTGTTTTTTTCTGTTGAGACCCAGGGTGTTTGATATTCATAGTCATCTTGGAGGAACGGGGATGAAGGAATTGCTCAGTATGCCTTTCTCCCCCTCTGCTCAGACTCCAACTTGAGTGTACAGCAGTAATTACAAAGTGAAAGCAATAACCGAACCATGCCGTTGATGAGCCCGGCTCCTTTTAGCTTTCTTTCGATAACGTGTTTCTCCCTGGGAGGTGCCTGTTTTTCTTAAATTAGATATTGTATTTGGATTTTTGAAAAAGGTCACGCTTAGCTGGCGTGGCTTTTGCTTTATTATCTTGGTACCAAAGCGTAGCCTCCACAAGCACACCCTCCACTGCTCCAATCTGCACGTCCTGCCACTGTGATTATGCTAGCAGGAGACGCAGCCCTCTTTCCTTATTTATTGCACCATTAAAGATGCATATGTTTATTTTTTGCTTTGTTCGGAATGGCCATAGAAAGAGGGACTGAAAAGTAGGTTTCCTAGGGAAGAGAGAGCTGTAAGGACATGAAGGAGGGAGCTGGGTCATACTTCTGCACCGTCCAATGCAATAGTAAACCCAGGATGGGGCAAGGACATGGGGTCTCAGATGAGGACCCTCTCTTTTCATTGCCCTGGTCTGCTATTATACGCTGTGATATGGCTATCTGGACGCAGGCTGTCTATAAATTCATGAAGTTAGACAAGCTTTTTCCTACATCGATTCCACTATGCTTGACCTGGAGGGCAGAAGCCAATGTCCAGAGACTATCACCTTTCCTGGTTTTGAAAGTCAAAGCAAATGATCACAGACATAGGCTAGGAAGTGTGTGGGCAACCTTGGGCTAAATTTCAGGGGCAAACTCAATATGATACTGGTGTTCCATGGCTGGAATCCACATTTGTAACTTGGCTCTAAAGAGTTGCCCCTAGGGGACTCTTTGGATTGGGATTGTGCTTGGCAAGGGCTCGTGGTGTTAAATTCTTAGGGATGGCTGTAGATTAGGCAGAGGCATGAAGGAGAGGTCCATCCGTGGCTACTAGCCAAAATGACTGAAGGGAGCCTCCACTTCCAGAGGCAGTAAACCTGTAAATACTGGTGCTAGGAGGTGATATCAGGCCTTGGCTTCTATGCTATGTTCACTTGCAGCCTGTTGGTGTACTTGCCAGACTGGGCCTCCTCAGGCAGCCGCTTGGGTCATTTGAGCGGTGGACATGACCTGGCCTCTTCTCTTCCCACCAAGAACATGTAGTTCTTCCATTTCTTGGTGTGTGAGTTTTTCTTCAGATGTGGCTCCTCCTCTAGTATTCTCCCTGTCTTGTCCTTGTTTCTTGCAGAGTTTACCAGCTCTATCTTCATCCCTCCAATTTACATGCTTTGTGTAAAACTTTTCTCCCGTCAAAACCGACCTTTCCCTTATTTCTAATGCCTTCACCTTGAGCAGTTAAAATGTTTGTGAACATTTCATGACATCACAACCGTGTGACTGGCGGCTCATAGGTGACAGGCTGAAAATAGTTTTCAGTCTATTGTATAAGTAATAGAAAGGAACAGTCTTCAGACTCAGACCTCTGTGTGTGGTTGGAAGGATTTTTTTGTGAGGGGGGAGGGGAGAGAAGAGATCTTATTACAAACAGAACTACAGATTTTGAGACAGAATAGCTGTTAAATCTCCTTAGCCAACACACATTGTTCCTTGCTGGATATTCCTTAGTGCTTTGTCCAGCTCTATTTTGAACAGGCCAAGCAATGCAGAATGCCTGTTGCTTCCCCCTGGGAACCATTTCCACAGCCTAACAGACTGTGACACGAAAGCTATTCTGTTCCCTTTTGTTTCAGTTTTCATACCTGTTCTTATGAAAAGGAGAAACAAAGGGGTTTTGAAGGAGGAAAACTATACAGTATTAAACAGTAGTGCAAATGAAATAACCACAGTAATGAGCCTGTGAGTTGTGCACTGGATTTATATATTATTAAGCCAGGGCAGAAGGGCAGGGGTCTACCAAAACAGGAAGTGAGGTCATGCTTTCATCATCTAGCATGGGAGACTTGTGAGGAAATTGTATTTGGATTTTGAGGCTCTGACAGAGATGGTCTTGAGGGTTTTTTTGTTGCAGGTTCTGTACCCACAAGGAGCAGGAGATCATAGTGATGTAGTCTCCCCTTTGTTCTCCACCCTCCCCAAGTAGGTTAATGCTCTGTATTTCATTTCTGTTTATATTTTTGCCTACAGTTTTGTTCCTCCACTTTCCACTTTCAGTGCCTACAGTTTTGGTCCTCCACTTTCAGTTTATCAGATTTATTTCTGTCATGTACCCATATTGTATGTATTTTTATCACATTTATTTGCACAGCTTTTAATACATACTCCTAATATGTATGCCATGCATATAAGGCTGATTTCTTCATGCATAATTACAGTTGAAGAATGTGTACATTTGACGGGAAAATTTAACTGTGAGGAAACCAGAAAATGGCACTGAAAGAAAGGCTTGCAGTTTTGATTAGCACAAAGGAGGAACAAAATCCATGTCAAATCCCAGTTGAAACAGCAGGGATGTAAAATTTAAAATGATCTCAATGGCTGTCTAGCAAAGTGAAGAGAAAGTCTGATATGAAATAAGTGTGCAGATAAAGTTGAGGAGGAGGCACCAAAGGCCTGTCTTTGTCCCACCAGTGATGGTGGTTCATAATCCACTGAAACACACTGGATGACTTTTGGCCAGTCACCCTCTTTCTGGCCTGACCTGGATAGCTTGGGTGAGCTTGATCTTGTCAGATCTCAGAAGCTAAGCAGGGTCAGCCTTGGTTAGTAATTGGATGGGAGGCCTCCAACAAAGACCAGGCCGGAAGAGGCAGGCAATGGCAGACCACCTCTGTTAGTCTCTTGCCATGAAAACCCCACCAGGGGTTGCCAAAGGTCAGCTATGATGTGAGCGCACTCTCTACCACCACACCTTCTTTCTACCTAACCTACCTCACAATATTGTTGTTAGGATAATTGGGAGATGGTTCTTGTAAGCCACTTTTGGTCTCCATTGGGGACAAAAGTGGACTTGGTCGCTCCCAACTGCAGCCTAAACTGGGTGTGACACTGTGGCTCTTGTTCTGCTGGTATTTTTACCATCAGCAATAGCCTTGGGAGATTACCTGTTTGAAGGCAGAATGGTAGAAGGGGAGGGCTGCTTAATCCTTCCCTGCTCTTCTGGTTTCCCTTTCAGAATGCCTCTCCCTCACGTCTTTCTGCCTGAGAATGGAAAAGCAGCTGGAAAGACAGAATTTTTAGTAAACAAAGACCGGTTTTGCGTCTTTCTTGTGCCAAAAATTGCATGATTTGTCCTTTTGGAACTGCTTAAGGAAGCAGGAATCGAAACATGCAACTGCCCGCACCCCGACACTGTGCCCAAGGAAGCCTGGTTTGTAGTTACAAACAGCTTTTGCCTGTCCAAAGGAAATGGCAAACCTCTTTAAATGTTCCATTGCTGCTAGAAAACCTTCAAGCTTTGGTCTGTTTGCTTCTACCCACCCTGCAGCCTCTAAGTTTTACGCGTTGTTTTTCTTGTTCGCTTCAGTGTTAAAAAGAAAGCTCAGCCTATTGGCATGCGAACCTCCGTGTAATACAATAAAAGGGTTTCAAACACATTACCAAGGCTCTATTTTCACTTTTTTTTCCAGCTGGGGATTTACCTTGATTGCCATTTACATATCTATGCAGTAAATATTTTAGCACGCTAATTATACGCTAATAAGAAAACACCTTTTGAACTTTCAGTCAAATTGACACACACAAACCCGGTCCGTCGGGGAATTAAAAAGCAATTAGTTTTTGTAACAGAGTGTGGTCACATTGTTTCTTTTCTGCAAATGGTGCTGTGGTCGCCAAGCTGGTCTGCCAGCCATTTTCTGCCAAATGTTTATGGAATGATCAACGGGGCCTGGAGTTTTCAAATACCTTTAAAAAATCAGATTTAGAGGTCTGTAAGCTTTTGGGCAACTTGATATTGCTTTTCTTGCTGAGGAGCTGTAGTTTTGTCATAAAGTAATTGCTTGTCAGCCAAAGGGGCTCTGGTCTGACTCTTGGGATCTTTAGTTAATGGCTCTCAGCAAAACGATCTGTGCATGAGAGATCTGAGGGAAGTGCTGCCAATCAAACATCATACTGGACGGGCCAGCCTGCAGTGTTGGATTTGCCAGTTCCTCTTTCCCATCTGTGGTGTCCAGTTTTTTTTGTTCCTCCTTGGCATTTGTAGTGATGAGAAGAGTACCGTGTGGCACCCCCAGCCCGAGAGTCTTTTCTTTTTTTCAAAATCAAGTTTCTAGTCCTTGCAAATATGTGGAGTGTTGCTTGGTGGAATGCTGGTCCTTGGAAAGGGTCTGAATAGGACTTGCAGCCATAAAGGATAGGATGAAATTCATTTATTTACTTTTAAATTTTGTTATATTTGTACCCCACATTTCCCCCAAGGAGGTCAGGCTTCTGTCCTGCTCCTGCTTTGTCTTCACAGCATGTCTGTGATGAGGCTAGGCTGAGAGAGTGGCCCAAGATCAACCAGAGAGCTTTGTGGCTGAACAAGGATTTCAACCACGGTCTCCGTGGTCAAACATTGTATGCTGCATATGCACTGTGTCTCAGTAGTAGACGTTCTGCTATATATGCAGAAGGTCTCAGATTCAGTTCCCAGCATCTCCAGTTAGAATTAGTCAGCAGGTGATGTAAAGGTCCTCTGATTGAGGTGCTGAAGAGCTGCTCCAGTTCAGGTCAGCCAATACTGACCATGATAGACTAATGTTCAACATATGGCACCTTCTTTTGTATGCGAGTGCTCTGCATAGTTTCTCCAGCCACTCTGTAGCTACCTACTCAGTTCCTCACTTTCCAGCTCATGAGAACTACTTTAGGCATATCTGGCACCACTGCAGACACCCCCCCCCCTTTGAATGTCAAAACATTCAATTTGAGCGGAAAGGCTGGGCAGACCTTTCCCAAGGCTTGCCTCTCTCATTTCAGCACCAGGGACAGCTGCCACCCAAGCCACACCCGTACTGGAGCTTCTTAAGCCCAGGTCTCACCTTCATGTAGCAGGTCTCACCTTCATGAAGTTCTGGAGCCCGCGACCACCGCCACAGGCCCTCGGCTAAATCTGAAAAGAGTCTGGCTCAAGCAGAGGAATTGTGGCGGTTCTTGTTATTGGACCTTGAGGGTGTGCATTCTGCAAGGTGAATTCGGTTCTTTAAGCTGCTAGGGACAGCACTCCTTTCAGCTGAAAGGGATCTGATTGGGTTCTCTCACATGTGCATTCTGTGAGCCTAGTTCCCTCCCTTTAGCTCCCAAGGCAAGCCACTTAATTTTCTTGTGTGTAGCTCTCAGCCTTGACCAGCTGTAAGAGATCATGTTTGTATATGAGCACCTTGTATTGTACAATGGTCAGAGTGTTCGATTAGGACCTGGAAGAGCCAGGTGTGGATCCCTACTCGGCCGTGGAAGCTTGGGCTCACCATATTCTCTCATCTTAACTTACTTTGCAGGGTGGTTGTTGTCAGGATACCATGGAGGAGGGGAGAACAATGTGATAAACTACTTTGTGTCCTCATCAGGGGGAAAAGAAGGATACAAATTTAAATAAATACATAAATAATAATAACTGCACTTATATACTGCTCTTCTCGACAGATTAGTGCCTCACCGAGAGCGGTGAACAAGTTAGTGTTATTATTATCCCCACAATACTGCTGGGTGTCAGACTGTGGCATCCCAATTAGCCAGAGTCTGCCTTCCTCCCTTCTGCAAGAAGCCAAAGTCTCTTGATTTCAGAAGGTTTATTTGAAAGACAGCATTCAGGCCCAGAGGTTCACACTCCAGAACCAAGATAGTCCTGGCTGAACACAAGCTTTGTTAGGAATGAGCTACAAAATGAAAGTTGTTACAGATCAAACCCTCCGTTCCCAGCCTCCCCCCAGCATTCACATTGCTGGGCGCTCTTCCGTGGGAAAGCTGGTTCGTCAAGGTCGACTTTGAAGAAAAACAGATAAGACGCAGCATCCTCTCCCATGGAAAGTGCGGTCATGGCATACCTAGACCTGGAGGGAGAGAAAGACTAAACAACTACACAGTTTAACATGGCGGAACTAAGGTCAGGTCCATGACTCAGTAACTTTAGAACAAAGGCATCATTCTTTAGGACATAACTTTGGTCAGCTTAAGAACCCTGAATATGACAGATCCTGACACTGGGGAGCTGGGGCTGAGAGGAGTGGCTTATCCAAGGCCACCTACTGAGCTCATGGCAGTAGTGAGATTCGAACCAGTAGAGTGCTGATTTGCAGCCAAACCACTTAACCACTGTGCTACAGTCATTGCCCTCACTATCCATGGGGGGAGGGTTTTGGGGGGGAGGCAAATCCAAGATCAGCTATATATGCCAGTGGTCTTCCCTACCTATATTGATTCATTTCTGTTCTTTCTGTTAAATTGAAATACCACCCAAGTGCTTTTACCCACTAGCTTGCTAATAAAAGGAACAATTATGCCGTCAGCATGTGTGCTGGGCTGCAGAATAAATGAAACCAAAAGGCAAGCCCCAGTCCCAGGGAAATTACAGTCTAATGTAGACCAGTATGTATGGTGGGGAGATGATAAACAGTAGGAGAGGAGAGGATAAGAAGAGAAGCTCATTTACTCTACGATAAGAAGAGAAACAGAGTTACTCCAGAGTCACTAATCAATGGGCTTAGACTGGAGTAACTCACCTTAAGATTACACTGTAAATGTATTTAGGCTTTGTTTCGACTTGAGAGGAGGCCCAAGGCTAATGCCAGAGGTGGGGTAGCAGAGCTGAGTTTTGATCTGGGCCCTGTAAAGGGGGTCTGTTTGGTGCAATTTGAAAAATGTGTCTGATGCACCATTCTGGTAATTGTGATGAATATGTATGGACCATGTTTCTTTAAGATATCCTATAGGTTGAAGGGATGCACTTCTGTTACTCTTGTCTGTCCTGTCTTACTCTTCTCTTCCCTGTGTAGTTTTCAGTGACACTAGGTGATTACAGATAACCATTAATTAAGGGTACTTTCAGGTGGGTAGCCATGTTGGTCTGTAGTAGAAGAGCAGTATTCGGGTCCAGGAACACCTAAAAAGCCAACTAGAGGGGTAACTTAACCCCTGGCAAGGGTGTGAGCTGATCTCATTAAGGCCTGGGATTATGATGGCTTTCCCTAGGACAAATCATATGTCTGTCTTCAGCATGGTAAGAGCTAGCAGAGATGAACCAACTGTTTAACTTTCAGGGAAAGTTCCCAGTGGGCCACTGTTGTGGAGTACCTCTAGCACCTAGGATGAAGCATTGTCGAGTCCCAGTAGCTCTGCCGGCACCTCAGTGGTTACTTGGTGGAGACAGGCCAGTGGTACCAGTGATGGGCATCAGCTCACCCATTGCTTTCTGGGCACAGGAGGAGTCACCAGGAGACCCGATGCCCATTGCTGGCGTCACTGGCCAGGTCTGATCCGAGTAGCCTTGTGGCACCAGTTTGTAGTATGGCAGGGCTACTCAGCTGGGGTCATAATGTCCCAGTCCACCTCTGCCAGCTGGGCATTGTGCTGGGGTCATAAGCTGAGGTAACTGGCAATGGCTGACCCCACATAGAGAACACTTTGCAGCTTGGCTTTGGGCATGCTGGAAACAGATCCACGCAGCGTTCTGTGCGCACTAAGTGATTGGAACACACAGGCTGCAGTTGTCACACGTGCCTCCGTTCTAAGCTGGCCATTGATCTGTGGTGTCTTTGCTCCAGAGCGCCTGGCTGTTCAAAATAGCAGATAAACCATGCGTGTAACCATCTCTATTTTCTTCTTTTCAGACTGAAAACTACTCCTTTGATTCCAACTACGTGAACAGCAGAGCCCATTTAATAAAAAGGTATGTAGGAGTGAGGGTTTTTTTTTGAGGAAGCATTCCATTTTGAATCAAATTTGCATTGTCTAAAGCTCGTTTCTCCTCGTCCTCTTATTATATCCTCAGTCACTGTACGCAGCATCTATTCATTTGATTTTTTTTTTAAAAAAAACCCAGAATGTACATTCTATTAAAATCCTACAGTTTGTGACTTTTAGGGGATTTTGTGTGTAAACAGGTGTCTCATTCATCCAGGAAGGTGGTGATGAGTTTGGCAGAGTCCTGTTACCCTGACAACTTAAAAATTCATAGAGTTTATGCTATTTGAATGTGAAAAATAAAATGATAGATGGAGATGGAGAGAGCTCCCGGCCACGTGAGGAGAGAAAAAGAACTTGTATGGGAGTAGGTAATTGGGCAGCATGCGTTCTCACTTTTTTCTTGAAACTGAATGGCAAGGAAAAATAACATTTGTATTGCAATTCATTCCCATCCACCAAATCCGCCCTCCTACATTATTAAAATAAATCTGTCTGTGGCCCGTTTTCATCCAAGCATAAATTCTGGGATGAATCTTTGGTCTCCTGAGAATTTTTGTTTATAATAATTACTAACATTTCAGGAGCACTTTGGAGGAAACAAAAATTATTTCTAATTTCATAAGAAGCCTATGGCACTTGTTGTGTAAATAAGAAATATTTTGCTTTGCTTCTGGTTTTGGTTCATCTGTTGTGCTGTACACATGATGTATGTGTCTACATGGTCAGTGCACACAAAAGGGAAAGCATGCATGGGCTCCTCCCTTCCTGTGCATATTTGCCTTACGTGGGCCCAGTTCTTACTCAGGTACAGCCTGTACACATCTGTTCCTGTGATTAAGAATGCTATGTTTTGAACCTTCCCAGGCAGAGGCAGAGGGTCCATGTGTGCACAGTTTATATACGCACAGGTGGTATGCCCTTAAGATGCAAATGCATATAGGAAGAAGTGGAGCCAAAAAACATGGTTATGAACAGGGGAAGGAACCAGCTTGTTTTCAACCCCTCCCTCTTTGTACGCTGGCATAGCGAATCCCTTCTGTTTGCATTTTTAAAGAATCATGTCGTGTGGCACTTGCAAGCAGATGATATGAGCAACTTCTATTCAAGAAGGGGAAAGGAAAGTAGTTGTCTTCAGGGTTCATTATATTTAACCACAAATTGTGTAATTGCTGGTAGAGAAAACAACTTCCTGTATCATATTGTTCCTTGCAATCCAGTCTGGAGTTTGAGAAGAAATGTATTCGTCTTGTCTGTTTTGCATGTGCCTTTCAATGAACCTGTATATTTAGTTCTCATGGTGAGCTAGAGTGCAATCCTAAGCAGAGTTGCACCCTTCTAAACCCATTAACTTCAATGGATTTAAAAAGGTGACGTTCTGTTTGAAATTGCACTGGTATATTCTGATTGAGAGGCGAAGAAGAATTCTTTGATGAGGGAGAGAAATCTGGCCATTTTTAGGCGAGGTGAAGAGGAGAACGAGCCCTCATGTGGGTATGCCTCTTGTATAAATGGATTGTTGTTTTGCTGGAAAGACAAATGTGTTGAAACAAAGATGGTGTGGATGTTCAGTTTATGGGGCATGGTGTATGGCACTCTTCTCCTCCCCTTCTGGGATTAGGCATCCACAGTAGTTAAATCACACTGAGTCAGAAAGACCATACTCATCAGGACCATGGACAGAGTGCAGGAGAAGCTCATCATACAGGTACCCTCAGTCCTTGCTCCTGCATTGGCCTAGGAGCTCTAAAATACTGTTTCCCATGGGTAGGTGGCTCAAATGCTGAGTCCCCAGGAATAGTCAGCTTACAACCAAAGCAGTATTGCAGTGGCCCTGGGTTGACCACACTGATGCTGCTCGGAAGAGTCTTGGCATGGGTATTGCCACCATCAGGCATGGGAAGACAGAGAAAGTAACATGCAGAAGGCCACAAGGTTTTCTGAAGATAAGTCGTTGGCATCTGCAGGGAGAACAGCCCAAGCTTGGTGATGGGTATGTTGGAATTACTGGAACCCATTGGCAGCTCCGCGTCTTCCAAAATCTCCTGAGACCTTGATTAAGTCCTGGGACAGGGCACCAACTATATCCAGGCTGTCACATAATCCCTCCCCCCTGCACCAGTGAAGTGATTGCCGTCCAGGCAAGGAGGGTGGCACTGGGCAATCTGTAAATAAAGCTGGTTTTAAAACAATATCTATGCCTGCCCTAAAGAATAACAACATTGTTACCTGGAGGCCCCGAGCTTAATGGTAGAACACATGATTTGTCCTAAAGTCCAATCCAAGGTTGCTCTAGTTAAAGGATCTTGGGTGACAGGGCTGGGAAAGATCTTTGTCAGAGACCTTAGAGAACTAAGGTCAAAGTGGACAATTCTGCGGTAGGTGGATGAATGGTCTGACGGGCAGCTTCATATGTTCAAGGTGTGCCATGTGCAGCCTGGTGGTGTTGAGAGATAAGCCTAAGGAAAAGGGGGAAGAATTGCAACAACGGGGCACAGCTGCAGACTTACCCTAATGAATGTCGTGAACGTGATGTTGTCATCAGAGAATTAAAATGTCAACCATTAATCCTCCGGTGTGTTTTTAATCCAGCAAAATGTCGCTTTTGGAGAAGTGTGATTGCTGCTTTAACTTTGTGGTGTGAATCTTAAAACCTTGCTCTTTAATTAATCTGTTTGGTCTTTCCACATCAATTTCTTCCCAGCCCTCTGCCATGCTGGTTAAATCCCGGTTTTAAAGGGCTTCTGCAGGGATGTCTTTATTGAAAAGGCCAGCTAGGAAAAGGTACAAACCTGAGTGTGTTTTAAACAGCCCTCTCTAATACTCTTCTCCCTCCCCATTTGCTCTTTTTTCCGGTTCTGCAGAAGATGCCATGGTAGGTGGTCCTGTTTGTTCCCATGGAGACCTGGAAAGGGCTTCGCAAAGGGATGGACTTGCATAAGTCTCCAAAGCTTTGAAGTGTGAGCTGTTTTCAGCACAAACTTTGTAGTTTGGGGCCAGATCTCCAGAAAGTACGCTTTGACAGTAATTTACATCAGGTGTCACATTCGAGTTTTAAGGGAAAAGGAGCACCTGACTCCAATGAGATGTGCTGTAAAAAAGATGCAGTGCATCTGCATTGGTGCTTTGGGGGCTGCTGTTTGTTCAGCTGTTTATACTCGCCTTTATCTCCAGTGGAGAACTGAAGTGGCTTCCATCATTCTCCCCTCCTCAGTTTTATCCTCCCAACAACCCTGTGAAGTAGGTTAGACTGAGAGCTAAACTATAAGAGACAAATTACACAAGGATGCCCACGTAAAAGGGAGTCACAATGTTAGCCGGGAAGCCGAGTTTTAAAATACAGATCGGAAGGATATGTCAATTTCCCCTCTCTACAGAGCAGGCAGAGATTGCTGCTCAGAGGGTTTATTTCCTGTTCACCTCTTGAAGGCTCTGTCAATTTCATCTCCGCTTCTAGGAGGCAAAGAGGAAATTAACAACCCTTCTGAGGAGTCTTCTTTGCTGGCTCTTCTGATCTGTCTTGTAAAACTCGGCTTCGCAGCTGACATTGCGACTCCCTTCATGTGAGGGTCCTCTTGTAATTCGTCTCTTGTAGTTTAGCTCTGAGAAAGTGTGAATGGCCCAGGGTCATACAGCAAGGGATGCCTTTATTGAGGTGGTCGGGCAGTTCTCAGCAGCTGCTGTTTGACTGAAGGTAATGAGAACCAGGTTGGGGAATGGTCCCCAACTCATTAAAAATATCCCATCTAGTTTGGCTCTTAGCTAGAAGCAGAATCCCCACCTGCCAAACATCCGTCTGGTTGCTAGTTGAAAACCCACTGTGGGTTCAAGCCATGTTATGTTTATCTGTTGCTGTTATAACCTCCTTTCCCCTTCCTGGGACTCAAGGAGGAGTACATGAGTTTCCCAGGAACTCTCCCATCCATTTGCCAAACAACCCCAGCCATGTTGAGCTTCAGTAAGGTGGTTGTGTTGTGCACCCTCCAAATGTACCCTGGGATCATGTGTGTTTCAAGTTACCTGCCAGGGAAAAGATAGCATTAAAGGACACGTGTTGCTTAAATATTACATCAGTTACGCAGGTGCCTCTCCCAGCTGCTGTATATCACTTGGTATTTCCTGTACATTTACTAACCTAGCCTGGGATTTCTACTTAAGGAAACTTAGTATTGTTCAGCCTTACATGGTCCATAATCATAGGAGACTTTTGTTCCTTTGCCGCTGGAGGAGTTCGGAGTCGTGCATGTCACAGTGAACTGAATAGGCTGAATTGTGGTTGTACTTTGTCTCTTCTGATTACTCTTCTCGCACAGAAGGTGTCCCCTCCCCCCTGCCCGTCTTGCCTGGAGTGTAGCTTTGGCTGTGCTTTTCTCAAACTCTCTCCTTCTTTGTTCCACAAGCAACGACTTTTCTTTTGCTGGTGAGAGTAAGAGCAAGAACCATCTGTAATTTTTTCCCCTCTCACACCTTGGGGCTACCTCCTGTTCTTGCTAGCTTTACCATCTGATGAGTGTTCAGATCAAGGGCTATAGCTGCTGCTCTCTTGTACTGAAAAGACCCCCTTGTGGCTTCTGATTGCCCTGCTGGAGAAGGATTTCTCTCCCCACCCCAGGATGATAGAAACATTGCAGATCATGCCTGAGGCTTTTGACACCCTCTGGGGTGAGAGGGACATTTACCATCTCTGATGTGGTTCGGTGGAGTAAGTCATTTTTTCCCTCTTACACCCAGCAGTTCAACATTCAAGGATTTGGAGGGGAACAGCCTGAAAGACAGTGGGCATGAAGAGAGTGACCAGACAGACAGCGAACACGATGTTCAACGTGGCCTGTACTGTGACACAGCTGTGAATGACGTTTTAAACACTAGCGTCACTTCCATGGGGTCTCAAATGCCTGAACAAGGTAGGTTGCATTCTCTGCAAATGGCGCATGGTACAATGATATATAGAATACAAGCTCACAGCTGATGTTGCTGCTTATTCCATGTCACTTGTAGTTCTCTCCCTGTCAGCCTGAGCCTGTAGACTGTGGTGTCATGGAATGTTTGTGAACATTCTAACTTCTCAAGAGAATCGTGAAGGACAGTGTTGTTCTTGGGAAGGAAGTGAGGGATCATTAGAAAACCTTATGCAAGGTCTAAAGGATGGTCGGTATTGGCAAGAACTCTGGTTGGACAGCCCTGGAAGCTAACTGGGAAACCAAAGCTACTGGTAAGCCAAATCTAAGGAGAAATAGAAGTTATGACAAAGGACTGCTCCTGAATTTCCCATTAATCATTTGAATTTAGTGACCTAGAATGGACCTGCCAGTTTCTATCCTATCCTTTCCTAGGGCTTGACTCCTAAAGAGCTGTGTTGCATACTGTACTATGCTGCTGGGCCTTTTCATTGTGTGTATGTTTTTTAAAGTAGAGACTTACAGACAGTATAAATTAAAAAAAAAATAACACAGTCTGCTTCTTTCAATGAACATGGCAGCAATACCAGTCCTGTGAGATCTTGCTTGGAGAAGAAGAACTGTGTGAAAAGCTTCTTTAAAAAGAAAAGGATTTTCTGCCACGGAAGCCTCTCTTCCCCTTTGCAGATGGTGTGAGGGTTACCCAGTGACAAAGGATATGTGCTTTGTACATGCTCAGAGACACTGTCCTCTTGATTCTAACTTTTTTATGTGTAAGTCCTAGTAAGCGCATTAGTACTAGAAATGTACTAATCCCTCCTGGCCTATCTTTTTACTCTTCTTATGGGATGGTTCCACCACTTCCCATACATTTTTGGAGACACTGTGTCCTCCAGGCTAGAATCCAATATTGATGTCATTTCAGTGAGAGCTAGCACTCCATCTCACAGATGCAGAATTTCGGCCCATTCATAAAAAGAGAAACTTTAGAAGTACAGGCATCTGTTTCTCATCAGAACATGATGTTTTGTTCTTTCTGCTTGATAAATGATGCCTGTTTGACCTGTTGCAAAACGTTTCACTCATAACAACAAGTCCCAAATGAGCCGTTTTGCCCATGGTGGAGGCGTTCTGCAGCTCCGCTCAGTCCCTTTCGAAACCTATTTCCTCCTCTTGGCTATTACAACTTTATATCATTCTAGATGAGGTTTATAAAACATCTGGGGAAAGTATAAATATGTGTTTAAGGGGATGGTATGCTTATTGTGTTCTGGTGTTCCAATAGCAATACACACATGGGAATGCGTTTGTGTATGTATGTGGATGGAGGTTTATAAACTGTATTGTGCTAACAGCAGACACAATCTGAGGTTCTTCGATCTTTAACAAGAAACTGTTTATTTAGAAAAAATGATCTGGGCAACCTTAAATTGGCACAGTCAACCACATAACACTTACTCCTTTTATGCCTAGCTCCTCTGTGTCCTTGAGATGAATATTGACATCTGGTAGTA
Organism: Eublepharis macularius; assembly: GCF_028583425.1. NCBI lineage: Eukaryota > Metazoa > Chordata > Lepidosauria > Squamata > Eublepharidae > Eublepharis > Eublepharis macularius. The sequence continues at coordinate 24,301,707 of NC_072802.1, forward strand.
TTGTCACCTGGTTGTCAGCTGGGATTATTTGAGGGGAGAAAACTAGGGAAAACAACATTATGCAATGTCATGATGTCACTTCTGCACGAGTGACGTCACAGTGTCAAATGATGCTCTAGGAATTTCCCAATCTCTGTGGTAAAAGCCATAGAGACCAGGGGAATTCCCAGAGCACTGTGTTATGCCATTCCCCCCCTCCCCCCCTCCCATTTTGGCTCCCGCTGTTCCACTGAGTGAAGCTGGGGGCCAGAATGTGGGGGAGGGGAGGTTGCCCACCACAGTGAAAGGACTATATTGTTGACTTATAGAGTGATGCAGAACTGCTGTAAAGCTACCATAAAGCGCACTACTGAAGATTGCAGTAAGATATGGGTTTGGGATTTTTTGCCATTAAGTTGCAGCCAACCCCATAGGGTTTTCAAAGCAAGAGATGTTTGGAGGTCGTTTGACATTGCCTACCTCTGTGTAGCAAACTTAGACTTCCTTGGTGTTCTACCATTCAAGTACTAACCAGGGCTGACTCTGCTTAGCTTCTGAGATCTGATGAGATCAGGCTAGCTTGAGCTATCCAGATCAGAGTTCAGCAGTACATACTAGTCAATATGGCTTGTCTTCAACAAGTATACATTCCTGGCTGCCTCTGCAGATGGAATCCACCAATCAGGCTGGTTTGGTGTGTGAAATTCCTATCCTATATCGTAATAGCCAAGTCGCCCTGACTGGAGTATACTTAAATCTGGACACTGGAGCCATGAGTGGACAAGACAGAACTTCCTACATACCTGAAAAATGCCTCAAGTTTGGAGAAAAATCTGAAATCTAAAAAAAGTATATACTGTGGGTTTAAAAGCAGCAAGAAAATGATAAAAGGAATGCCTGTAGCTTTAACCAGATACCCTCAGTGGCTGTTACTAGTAAACCTTAAGAGTTTTGCCAGTATTCCAGGTTTAGTTTCTGTCAGTAAAAAGCAGGGGGAGGGGAAGGGCTCTTTCCAGGGCTGTTTTGGTCGAATCATCACTCTGTTATGGAAGCTCACTAGGTGACTGGGCCCAGCCAGCACCACATAACTGGGCCATAGGGGACAGGCTCGAGGCGGGGGAGGTGAAGACAAGGAGACAGAGGAAGGTGAGTGGGAAGGAGAGAAGGAGGCAGGAGAAGGGGGAAAGGCTATGGGGGCAGGGAAGAGAAAGAGAATATGGTGAGGGAGGGGCAAATAACATGCCCCCTGCAAGTCCTCGCAGGTTTCCACTTATACTATCTAATCTATTGCACGTTTGATTTAGCACAGCCTCTTCTAGATTATGGCTTGCTATTACGAGGTAGAATTAATATTCTACATTTCAAGTGAGAGGTGCAAAAATGTCTAGTTATCAGATTTTTCTAATATCAGTGTGCCTTAGGGATCTCATTCCCCCTGTGGGGGCAGGGGATCCCCTGCTCCCGGCCTCTGCCCCTCCACCACTCACCTGGCCAGTGGGGGAAAAGGTGCAGGGAATGGGTTCCACACTGTGCAGCACTTCCTTGTCGTGCTGGGAATGACATCATGGGAGTGCACTCACAAGGTAAGAACTCCCAATGCATGGCCCCCAACCCTCCCATTTCCCTAGTTTGAGCTCCAGGGGACCTGGCGACCCTAGTGTGCCCATTAAACATATATGTACAACTTTCTGCTTTCAATGTGCTTTGAAAGTACCTTAACAATGTGGGTACCCCTATCAGTCTGTGAGTATGGCTCAAGGATCTTTATATATATACGTTACCTAAATTTTAACTATCCTCAAAGCCAAACTTCAGGAATGAAAAATGTTATGAGTAGAGTGTGGGAACTCCATCTCCCCCATTTTGGAACACTAATATTCCTCAATAGTTTTCATAAAAATTCACATCAAGGATTTAACCAAAGTCAGTGAGCACAACTGTGGGAGAAAATGGTGCTGTCCAAAATGGTGGAGGTGTAGCTACCAATTTGGGTACATTTTTGTAAATTAATTTCCTGTAATAATATTATTATTGGGATAACTTTGAATACGAATCTTGAAAAACATTTCCAAAATTTGGGAGTTCTTTACCTTCAACATCCTTAAAACAACAATACACCACTTTTATTTCAAAAAGAGGGAAACAGTGCTGTGTGTATATATGTGTGGATGAGATTGTGTGATCTCAAGCGGAGAAAGGGCTTTTCTAATGCCTATTGTGACAAAAAGTGGGATTTTGTTTAACTAGCAGCCTTTAATAATCAGAGAAAAAGAGAGGAAAACACAGTGGAGGAAAGGAGGGTGAACAAAAGACAAGGGTTTAGAAATAAAGGCAGTCCTCTTGCCAGAGGAAGGTGTCAAAGTTGGAGGAGTTGATGATTACTTGGCTTGCCTGTGATAGGCTGGGTTAGTCAGCTGCAAACATGATTGGCTGGAAGTTTAAAAATTCTTTGGCCCATTTGGCCAGTTAGGAAAGTTTTTGATAGCTGAGGGAGAGAGAGAGAGAGAGAGAGAGAGAGAGAGAGAGAGAGAGAGATGAAAAAAACCTGGAGAAGAAGCAGCCAAGAATAGTGCTATATGAAATAAATTCAAAAGCATCAGAATATCCATGTGGGATATTTCCAAGCACAGACAATCTTGGAGACAGGGTTTCTATATTAGAGGACGGGGTGTATTTTTCTTCTAGGTTTTCTTGGGGAGAGAGTTGTGGCTTAGTTGATTTACAAATTGAAATTAGTTGGAACTGTAAAATTTCTTAAGGATCAACTGAAGTAGTATTCTGAATAGCTTGGTGGTATCAAATTTAAATGTCGAGTAAGACAAATTCCAAAATTTACTTAAAGCCTCAAGTGGCAGCAGTTTCCACTGACAGACTGTTTATCACGTGTGTTATCTCAGATCTGCTGTGACTGGCAGCAGAACTCTGGGTTTCAAGCAGAGAAAGAAGTCTATTCCAATACCTGTTGTCAGAGATGAATAATAATAATAATAATAATAATAATAATAATAGCAGCATTTGATTTATATACCGCCCTTCAGGACAACTTAATGCCCGCTCAGCCATTTACAAAGTGTTTTATTATTATCCTTATGACTATCCTCCTGTGAGGTGGGTGGGGCTGAGAGAGCTCTGAGAGAGCTGTGACTGGCCCAAGGTCACCCAGCTGGCTTCAAGCGGAGGAGTGGGGAATCAAACCTGGGTCTCCAGATTAAAGTCCTGCCACTCTTAACCACTACACCAAACTGGCTCTCTAGTTCCTCTAGTTGGAGATCTCTCTAGATTCTCTAGTTGGAGATATCCCAGACAGTACCAGGGATTTTTTGTATGCAAAGCAGGTGGTTGGCAACTGAATCAAAGTTCCTGTTCACTAAGACATGAAAATGCAGCTGTCTTATATGGATTTATACTTGGTGGTTATTGTCTCAGTCAATATTGGCTGATTGGGAGCAGCGACTCCCAACTGCTGTGACTGATAGAAGGTTTTGGTAGGCTGGTCCCCTAGATGGCTCCTGTTCTGGCCAGAAATGGATTGGGAAGTAAAAACAACTGGGAACAAGTTCTGTCTGTGATGACTGGACTGTTCTTGGATTCTGCATTTAATTATTTTGTTTTCTCTTAACGGGTGCTATATTTGCACAAAGTTGGATGTGTGCCTCATTAAGATGCACAGGATCTAGAAGAAACTGGCATCGTTTGTTAGTGCCTGCAGATGGGGAAGACCTTGAAAGATGTCACTTTTTAGGGATTGTGAAACATGCTGGCAAGTGCAAAGGTGGTGGTGGTGGTGGGGAACAAGTCTGAAAACAATTAATTAAGATTCCTGGAAATACATGAAAAGCTTGAGGGAGGAAGTGGGGAATGTGGTTGGTACAGGACTTCCAAGATGTGTCTTTCATTGCCGTTGCTAGTACTGTAGGATGTTACACTAAGGGTGGCGCCTCTTTTTTGCTGGCTGGTGATTTTGGTGTTGGAAATCCTGGAATCAGAATGCAAATAATAATAGTGCATGGAAGCAGATTAGCCTCATTATTCAGAATTAGACACTAGCCTCTCACTTTCTTTGCTTGAGCTCCTCTGTGCTCATCTATTGGTGGCTCCCACCCTTCTGCCAGGAGTCACAGACACAGGGATATAGCTGCAGTCATAATATGCCTCTGTGTTTACCTGATGGGGAGAAAAACCAGTGTACCAGGGCTGTCTCTGGTATTGACCTTTAAAGCCCTATATGGTTTGGGGCCAGCCTACCTGAAGGGCTGCCTACTCCCGTATGAACCTACCTCACCACTCCAGTCCTCTTCAGAGGCCATGTGTCAGATGGTCCGGCCAGATGAGTAGCAGCGTGAGAAAGGGCCTTCTTGGTCGTGGCACCAAGACCTTGGCACTCCCCCCAAAGGGAGATTTGTCTATCTCCTTCTATCACTGTTTTCCACCAGCATGTGAAGAGTTTGTTTGTTTGAAGTTCCCTCACTAACTCTCATTACCCCGCCTCACTGTTTGTGTGCCCGTGTCTGTGTTTTTATATTTTATTTAATTTTAAAAACTATTTTCTAGATGTTTGTGTTTTAAACACTGTTTGAATGTTTGAAATGCTTATCGCCTTGAGGATCCTAAGCTGGGTGGAAAGGCAGCATAGAAATGTTTCAAATAAAAATGAATGCAATCCCAAGAACACTTTCCTGAAAGTAAAGCCCGTTAAATAAGTTCAGAGTAGACTTGCGTAGGATTGCTCCCTAAGTGTGGGATTTCCCCATGGAATCTGTCCTGGCTTCTAGTGCTGATCCCGTGGGACAGAGCCCCACAGTCAGTCTATTTAAAGTTCTCCCAACAAATTCAGACCTGTTCACAAATCTGGTGGAATGTCTGAAGAGTAGCTCCAGGGATCTGATCCACACATTCCATTTGTAGCTATACGTCAAGTGTTGAATAATCCGCTGATGAGAAATCAGGCAGGATACAAGCTAATTCACACATTATAGAGTACGTGTCCTCATTGGTGCTAGCCCTGGGTACATGTGAATTTCCCAATAGGTCAAGTGGTGCCCCTGGACTGTTCCAGATCAGCAAAACGCTGCAGCAGGGAGGCTGAAGCTCCTTCTCCACATGCATCATAATCCTTATCCAAATCAGGCACCCCACATTTAGGAATTGAAATGAACCAGCAACTCACACCTGACTATTACACTGGATACTAGCTTAAGTATGTGTACTCTGTAATGTGTGACTTAACCTGTGTATGAAAATGTGCCTGTTGTTGAACATTATTCTTTTTGTCTGCATGCAAGAGAGAGGTCCACAGGGCTTTGTTCCTTCACCATCCAAGTAGCAAAATTCCTCCACCAGAAGGAAAAGATGCCTGAAGCCTTAATTCTGGGCATAAGCTGTGAAATGGCTTCAGTTAACCCCGTAAAACTTTCTAAATGGGAGTCGGTGGCGGTCACTTTCCAATTCCCCACCGCCAGCCATGCTTAATGGGAGAGCGGCGATATCTGCAGCAATAATGTATTTTCCGGACAACCTTCTTATGGGTATAGATGAAAAAATTAAACATTTATAGATCTGTGCTATGGAAGTTTAAAATCTTCCAGACCTAGACTCTTTCTGAAAGAGGTAGCATTTATTATACTCCCATACAGAAGACAAGGGTTTTAAAATGAAAGGTTGATGGAGGGGGAGGGAAGGAAAGCCAATGGAAGACTGATCGACCAGCCTTGAGACTGATTATTATGTCTTTTATAGCGTAAGCCTATGCATGTTTACTCAAAAGTAAGACCCATTTTGTTTCATGGACCTGACTTCTGGATAAATTTGCACAGGATTGCAGCCTGAACGTGATTTAAAGTGTTATTATGCATATTTTATACTCACTGGAGGGTTTTAAGAAAAGGTTTGTGAACTATCTGCGGCATTTTCGTGAAAGTAATAGTACTGGTCATGGCACAGGGTTCTGACTGGCAATTGTGTGTTCTGACACGTAATGAACAGATTTCTCTGGTTCCTTTAGCAGTCCAGAATTTTGCTTTCCCCAATTTCCACTTTTTATGAATTCTGGTTTAAGAAAACTTCTGAAACTAATTTCAGACTTGGTGCATGCACAGTTTGCAGTTCATTCCCCTCTACTTTTTTGTGCAATTTTTCACATGCAGTCTGCATTGATGAAACACCACACAGAAAAAGAATCTCCCTGCACTTGTGTGTGTAATCACATCAAAGATTGCTTTTCTTCAGTGTGTGACTAATGCAGATGTGCACATTGGCAGTGCTGGTAATGTTCAACCACGAAAGCACTGAAAGCTAATGCAAGTTTCACATGGATTGTGTTCTTTATAAATCTGGTATTAAAAAAAATGGAAAATGGAGTTTCCGTTCAGAAGCAAGAACAGATAATCAGTCCCCATTTGAAAGAAAAGCTAAATAATTTGGATTTCCAAAATCCTGGGAGAAATTTGGAGGAGAAATATCCTTACACACCCAGAAATCCTGCCCCAGGATGTGTGTGAGCTGGTGGTCTTTACTTAAGTGGCGAGTGAACTCTGCAGATGCTCAGAGGTACATATAACATACTATTATGCATGTGTCAATGCAATTTATTTCATGAGCTCCGGAGGGATTTGGAACTCTTTAGACAGCAGTCCTCTTTCCACGTTGTATGCTAAGCCACATTTGAAGCTGAGGGCTATTTTCCAAAGGAGGGTGAGAAACAGGGGCTGTGGCTGCTTTTTGAGCTTAAAATATGTGCTTTGGGTAGAACTTTATTCTTCACTTTCCGTTTCAAGTGTCTAGTTCTTCACTTTCAATTTCAAGTGTCTAGTCCTCATAATTGTATAGATCTATTTTCAGGCTTGGAGTTTTCAAAAACTTGGAATGCTAGAAAGCCCTTATGCATTTTAAGGGTTTCTGATTTCTGGCCACATACATAGTGCTACTCAGCAAAGAAAATCGGCAGATGAGAACCGCAAAGCTGTCTGCTTCCCAAAATAGACAGTGGTTGCAAGTAGGTATGCCGGTCCACAGATGAATTCTCTCCAGCGCCCACACTTTATTTTGGTTTTTTTGTACTGGACATCCAGTTTCATAAAGAGTTCTAGAGAACTCATCAGCTTGAGCCCTGGTGTATGATATTTTGGTTGGTCATACTCAGGGCTTTTTTTCAGTGGGAACGCAGTGGAACAGAGTTCCGGAACCTCTTGAAAATGGTCACATGGCTGGTGGCTCTGCCCCCTGATCTCCAGACAGAGGGGAGTTTAGATTACCCTCCGCGCTGCTCCAGCTGCTCTAAACTCCCCTCTGTCTGGACATCAGGAGGCGGGGCGACCAGCCATGTGACCATTTTCTCTGAGGGCAACCCACTGAGTTCCACCACCTCTTTTCCCAGAAAAAAAGCCCTGGTCATACTCAAAGACCACACATGACTTTGGCTGCATTCCCAGGATGTCAGCAGTTGTTCCTTGAAGCCCATAAATTGGAGTCCTTGTATTGTTTCTTGAGCATTTGTATGTTCTTGTATTGTTCTTGTATTGCTGCCTGAATGAACATTTTCATCATGGTGCCTAAGTACCTGTAAATTGAGATTGCTGATGATCTCGAAAGCTTTCCAGTAGAAGCGGCTACTGCTAGTCTCTTGCCTAATATTGTGCAGAGAAGGTGCAAAACGCTTTAATGTATTCCATGCAAATATTATGTAAATGAAATCTATGTGTGAACAAGATATGCAAATGTGATGTGGTTCTACAGACTGTGATAACTTTCTAATGGGAACCTTTGTGGTGATCCCTGTCATCTTAAATCATCCTAAAGCCAGTTGCTACTCTTGTAGCTGCAAATATTTAAAACACTTTTCATTGATGTGGCTTGGAGGCTGCTTCAGTGGTTGTTGGTGGTGGAGAGTGCCCGCAAGTCATAGCTGACATATGGCGACCCCTGGTGGGGTTTTCACGGCAAGAGAATAACAGAGGTGGTTTGCCTTTGCCTGCCTCTGCAACTCTAGTCTTTGTTGGAGGTCTCCCATCCAATTACTAACCAAGGCCGACCCAGCTTAGCTTCTGAGATCTGATGAGATCAGGCTCACCTGGGCTATCCAGGTCAGGGTGCTTCAGTACTTTCAGCTAGTGAATTTCAGAACGTGGGGGGTGGGTGGGTCTTGGTGGTCATTGGGATTAACCCTAACTTACTATTATTATCATTTATAGTCTGTCTTTCTCACTGAGACTCAAGGCGGATTACATAGACTGAGATTAGCACAGTCGATATCAAGGACATTCTAATAAACAATGCCATAGTGTAAATAAATGTATGTTTACTCTATTGAAGAAATGGTGAAATAGAGCATAAGCAGTTCTAGGACTGACATTTGACAACATAGGACTACCAGTAAGATCATACTTGAAGCAACAGATAGTACCAGGGCTCATTTCGAGGGGGAACACAAAGGAACGCAGTTCTGGCAGTTCCCCAAAGAGGTCACATTTCAGGTAGCCCTGCCCACCTGACTCTCGGCCATTTTGGGCCCGTTTCAGCCTGGATTGGGGCCAAAACAGCCTGGATCAGGCCTCTGATGGGTGGTGGATCACTCTCCCACTCAGCAGCGGCCCGATCATGGCCATTTTGGGCCCCTTTTCATCACTTTTCAGCCCTTTTTGCAAGTTTGGGCCCAATTTCGGCCCTGAATGGCCAGGATTGGGTCCAAAACAGCCAGGATAGGTGATGCCAGGGGGTGTGGCATATGCAAATCAGTTATGCCAATGACACACTTCCGGTGATAGCAAGGGGTGTGGCATATGCTAATGAGTTATGCTAATGAGTTCCTCCAGCTCTTTTTCTACGAAATGCCTCCTGGATAGTACATAGCGGTGAAGTCTATGGCCCACTCCCTAACTCGTTAGTGAAGCATCTCTTTGAGACCACCTGGTCATTCCTCAAGGCCCTGCTTTGGGTGCCCGCAGATTTCTTGGGTTGTGGCAACACAACTCTGGAATTCTCTCCCCAGACATTAGAATTGCCAACTCTGAGTTGGGAAATTCTTAGAGATTTGGGAGTAGATCCTGGGGAGGGTGGAATATAGGGAGGGGAGGGGCCTCAGCAGGGGTATAATACCTTCCACAGCAGCCATTTTCTCCTGGGGAACTGATCTCTGTAGGCTGAAGATCAGTTGCAATTCTGGAGGGTATCCAGGCCCTACCTGGAGGTTGGCAACCCTACTAGGGATATTCGTCTGACCCTCTGTCACTGTCTTCGACTGGCAGGTGAACACATTTTTGCTTTGTCTGGCAGTTGTTGAATGATCTCTCCTTCCTGTCCTATGCTTTAACTATTATTTTTTGTATATTATATGTATATATTAGTTTTGGGTTTAATGGTTTTTAAGATCTGTTTTTATTGTGCCGTTTTAACTATTAGCCACCTCGATAGCCTGATTGGATAGAAAGGCAGCAAACAAATCATGTAACTAAATTAATAGTTTATTTACTTTATTTATAGTCTACCTTCCTCACTGAGCCTTTGCAGTGATATGAAACTGAATTCCTTGGAGCAACAAAACAACATTAGGGATGCTGTGAAATCTTTGGGTTTTAATATTAATTGCCTTGCCTTATTGAATACTCATTAAAATTAGTGATGCTTCCAGATTGCTGCCTAATAGGAATTTTCCCTGTTCGAGTTCAAGTTGTCCATATTGTAGAACAGAATGGCATGGGTATTCTTTTTGCCAGTTTTCCATTGGTCTGTTAATGTTCGAGGTGGTTGGTGGTGAATACATTTAGATACGTATTAACGTTGTGGCAGTGCGGATTGCAACACAGATCCGTTGTGCATAAAATGCACATACAAATTGACTTTGTCAGTGCACGTACACAAACAATGTTCACAGAAATCTGCAGTGGATCATTGGAAAGATGAGAAATTAAATGTTTGACACAGAAAAATGTGGCATGATTAGGGAACAGAATGGGCAGTATTCACCTAATCCAAAATTAAAATACGGAAGCCTCCAATAATATGTTAATATACCGTACTGGGGCACACAGGGAAAAAATGGACAGGTCTCTGCCTTCAGGTCTCTTAAAATCTAAAGTGGGCAATGGAGAAAACAATAGAGAAGAGGCAGGAAGAGTGTGTGCAAATGCAGATATGATTAAAGCTTGGCTGCAATTAGGAGTGAGGACTTAATGGATGAGCAATCCTGTAGCCCAGGAATAGGGTTGCCAGGTCCCCTTACACTCCTGGCAGGAGAGAGGGATGACTTGGCACTTACCTCTTCGCTGGTCGCAGTGTGTTCGTTGCACCCGTGCGCCCCCCGCTGATGTGATGATGTCACTTCCGGGTGGGGGGCATGCACACCCTTCACAGGTGAGAGGCAGATGGTGCAGGTGAGGGGGGGGGGCGCACAGCACTTCACAGACATTGGCCTGTTTGGGGTCCAGATTGGCCCACTGCGAAGCATGGAAGCGCTCTTGGGGTGGTGCAATGATGTCACTAGTTGATCTCCACGCATATGCCTCTTTGCTCTGATGCATTTATGTCATTTCCGGAAGTGACATCTTCATGGCAGGGCATAGAGGCACATGTGACCATTTGCCCTGCTGCCTGCCAGTGGTGGGTGATCTCCAGGTGACTTGCCTCCTCTTGCCAATCACCAGCGATTGGTGGGCAGAGGGGCAAACTTCTGGGAATTTGCCTGTCACTCGCAGCAGGCATCTGGCCACCCTATTTGTAGGAAATGCTGAGCACATGCCTTTTCTAATAGTTAAGCCATTACTGCCAGATGACGCCAATGCTACTGAGGACCGTTGTCTGAAGAAGAAAAATCACTGATGGTTATCTTTTGGTTTACAGCTGAATTTCTCTTTTGACAGAATTTGAGATAAAAGCAGAGGTTCTGCTCATGGAAACACCTTTGCCGGAAGCTGCTTTGCTTTTTGTTCTGTTTCCAGATTTTTCAGCCCCCCCTCAGATTTTTTCACACTTGTGAAATTCCCTCAGGTTTTTTTTTTTTGCTGCACCATGGGTTATGTAGTCTTAAAGCTCTGCACACCAACTGTTGAATATTGTGAATAGAGGACGTTTGGTAGGAGACAGAACTGGACAGGTGGTGCAGATTTTTTTATAGTCCTGTGTTTTGCCTTGGAAGGATGGACTTCACGGAAAAATTTGTCCCGGGGGTGGTGGTGGTGGTGGTTGCGCAGCCCTATTTTAGACATGACAGAAATGTATGCTTTCATCACAAACCACAAGAAATCTCTCTTGACACAGCCAACGTCTCAGTGATGTTCTCGGATGGCACAATTGCCAATACCATTGTTCAGGATTTGTCTGTGAAAGCAGAACTGATGCAAACTGACGGGGGAGTCAGGTGCTTGGCTTTGAAGGCAGAAAGGGAGGGAGAGACTAGCTCCCAAATTTGTAGGCTCCCCGCCCTTCAGCACCGAGAGTCTTGACAGGCCTGGTATAACTTTCCCATTGTGGTCAGGCCTGTGTGACTACTGAGAACTTCCCGTCGTCTGTGCTTTAATGGGATGGCTCTGAGGCCTGACCCCGCTGCACTTGCATTCTGACTTTACAGGAAGTCCCTGGCTCTTTCCCTTTCCTCTGCTGAATTATTGAGGCTTCCCCTCCCTGGTGGTGGAGTCTTTTCCATAGTGGAGTCTGTCTGTGTGGCATTACGAAGGCGGGGGAGAGGGAGGGATGCTGGAGCATCATCTTGGGTCCTGCTTCATAGCTTTTTTTAGAAGTCGGAATTGAGCCCAGTCTCTCTCTTTACTTTTTGATGGTCTTAATGATTGATTAGAATAATTTCATCAGTTGGAAAGATTGCTTTTAATTGCTCTAATACGCACCCAATTTGGAGTTCATTACCGCACTGAATTGTTTTCCTTCCCCTGCTAATTGATACCAAATGGAACATACCGGAACCCACACTAATGTTCCATTCCTTTGGTGTGCAGGCAGGAAAGTACCTGCCTAGGAGTTAATAATCTGTTTATTTCCAAAGGTGCAGAGTGATTGCCTTGAATGTACTCAACATATTTATTTACCAGCTCTTTCATCAACTGAACTTTCACGTAGCAGGTTTGTTTGGGGGAAAACAAGGCTCCAGAGAAACCAGATGATGCCTTCTTAAATCTAACGTCTGCTAGGAACTGGCTGTTTAAAAAAATTCCAGTATAGAATATGGAGCTCTTTGAGTATGTATATGCTGCACTTCAAAAATAAACACCCACCAAATGTCTTTGCTAAGGTTATCCAGATTCTATGTAGAAAAAGCTGGATTGTGCTACACGTATAATTCAAGCATATTATACACAGCGTATGTTTCTTGCTTTGCAGAATTTATTCTGCTTCTGCTCATCAAAGGGGGGGCACATAAAGCCCATGTATTATACTGAAGCCTTGTGCCTTGATCCTGGAAACCCTATTCATGTACATTCAAGTAGGTCAAAAGATCTGCACGATGAGGCAGGGTGCAGGAAGGGAGATAGTTCTACATAACTGGAGGATGCCCCAGATTTGCAGAAAAGTCCCAAAAGTTAAAAAAAAAAAAGATGTAGGAGTCGTAATCCCTCTCAGATAGAGAAATGACATGCACACTTGTGCACTTGAAAAAAGAGGTCTCACGATGGCATACCTGGCTTTGTAGGGTTTATTTATTTATTTATTTGTGGTTTATTTATTTATGGTTTATTTATTTATTTGATTCCATCTTTTCTCCAAGGAGCTTAGGGCAGCTTACAGGGAGAGAATTCAAGGGCGTGCGCTTTCCTGGAGGAGTGGGGGCTTTGAACCCGGATCTCCCCAGGCCTAGTCTAACCACCGCATCACAATGGGCCTCCCTGTTAATGCAGGATAGATTTTGGAAGGGGAAGCAAACGCACCTTCTCAGCAACAGTAGGTTTGAGTTACATTTACACAACAAACCAGTTCAAGAATAAACCGATTTAAGCGCCAGGCATGGAAATGCATCAGATTTGCATCCCCCTCTTCCTCGAATCGGTCCCCTTCCCAGCCTCTCAGCAAAGCGGGAAGCTGCCTGTGTGCAATAGCTTCTGACATTGCAAAGCTGCGCGGCGCCGTGCTCCATAAACGATGGCATGGACCAGATGCTCATAGCATAATTGAAAATTCCATTTTATCAGAATAGCATTTGCTGTCAGAAAGTTTTATCTTTACTTCAACAAAGAGGTTGATTAGATCCCTCAGGGCCTGAATTAGCATCTCCGTGGCTGGATACCCTCTTTTGCAATTCATGGAGTTATTCCTCCTTTGGTTTTGCTCACACTGAGTGCTTTTTAAAAAAGGGAAAGAAAAGGAGAGAAAAACAACAAATGCCTCTGCCCTCTTGCAAACCCATTCGTTCCAAAAGTTTAGCTCCTTCATTGCAGTTGAGTGAGAAGAGACAAAGGCATATTTAATTTCATCAGTAATCCTTTCATGTTGCAATACTCAGTGCGGAAACACAGACTGATTTGAATTTTTTGATGTTAATAAATAAATAGGTCAGTTCACAAAATGTTGGTGTGTATATGAACATTCTCTTCAAAAAATGGGTAGCTCTATATGCAGAGGTAGGAAACAGATGGATTGTTGGATTGGATGAGATCGTTGTCGCCACTGGCAGATCCATCAGAGATGGAGAGCTGAGTGCTGAAAATGCCCAGAGCTTGCAGTTGGTCAGTCCGTTGGTCACTTGTGCCCATTAGAGGAGCAGAAAGGTAGAGTGGTGGTCTTCTTCAGCAATAAGTTCCCCAAATGGAACAAATGCAACAGGTCTGAGGACTTTATAGCAGGTCATAGCATAGGATTGTTAGGTGGGTAGCCGTGTTGTGCTTCAGTAGAACAGCAGGATTTGAGTCCGGGGCACCTTAGAGACCAACAAGCTTTTCAGAGTAGGCTGTCGAGAGTTGAGAGTCAGAGCTCCCTTCTTCGGATACTGGTGTCTGAGAAAGGGAGCTCTGACTCTCAAAAGCTTACACTCTGAAAAGCTGGTTGGTCTCTAAGGTGCCATTGGACTCAAATTCTGCTCTAGCATGGGATTGGCTTTCTGAGATCACCTGATTTCCCTGACCAAGAACATTCTGGACTGTGCTGCTAGTATCTCAGCCTGAGGTGCTTGTTTCCTCCTCTGGCCTGCAGCCGTACTAGTGCAATGCCTAATCTGCCAGGCTGTGAGTCTCTATTAACTTAGAAAAGAGCCAGTAGCACCTTTAAGACTAACCAACTTTACTGTAGCATAAGCTTTCGAGAATCACAGTTCTCTTCTTCAGATGCATCCGAAGAAGAGAACTGTGATTCTCGAAAGCTTATGCTACAGTAAAGTTGGTTAGTCTTAAAGGTGCTACTGGACTCTTTTCTATTTTTGCTACTATAGACTAACACGGCTAACTCCTCTGAATCTATATTATCTTAGAGTGTTCCATACTTGTTTCAGGAGTAGAACTGTGGTGCTCACATGCATACACATGTCTCCTTTCACCAAAATTCCTACATACATTTCAGTCAGGGGAGAAGGCACCTCTGTATTTTTGTGGACACCAAACTACTCTGCCCGTTGAACTGAGTGGGGAAAAGTGCAGGAGTGCCAGGTGTGCGTCAGTGCAGTTAGGACTCTGAATCATAGCAACTCTGTTTAAGGCTCAATTCAGATGTTGCCAAGCAAGTAGAGTCTGTGACAGACGCAAGCCTGGTTTCTTGTCATTGTTTAATCCTGGTTAAGAATCCCAGATACAGGAAAAGAAATAATCCTTAAATGCGAAGGCACCCAGATTAGGACATTGTAACAAATGGGAGTTAGTCAGAGACTTCAGTTTCCAGTCTCAGCTAGGGATGCTTGAACGTCTATAGGTTTGGCGCATGTTCTGTTCGCCAACCACGAACAAACAGGGAGCCAGTTTTCTAACCGACTCTTCGTCTGTAGGTTACCTGTTCATGGATGTTCAGTGGGTTACATCAATGTATTCCTTCTTAACAGTGCAATCTGGTGTGATTGACTTTTCAGGCATGCACATTCTCACTCAGCCTGACTTATATTCCCTTGTCCTTTCTGTTTTGCTGCTCCACTAGTCAGGAAATTGTTTAAACAGACAGTTAAATCAGTCATAAATCATATAAAATAGGCATAAACAAACACTTCATTAAAAAAAGGCTTCCATTTGGTGTTCATCTAAGTAGTCCTTTGTGATGTTAATTGTTGCTGATCTGTTTGGATTGGCAGTATTTTCATGTATGCAGTTTTGAAAAAAAACTTGATGCAAACCTGTTCAGCAGGCATTTGAGTCATTCAGTGCCAAACTGAACAGACCTGGTGATCAGCTCAATCTGATTATGACAGTCAAACATGATAAGTTCAAAATTTGCGGTATCTCTAGAATCAGTATGCCCTGGGATGGAAGGATGTGTGAGCGTAGTGTAGATTTGTGCCTGTTACTAGCAAACTTCAGTTTGTCCATATTGTCTGAATTGACTCTTGCACGCAAAAGGAGAGCAGTTTGTTGTTTCAGCTTCAGACACTTTTGCTGAAATCCTCTTTTAAAACAACAAGAACATCCATTGCCGGCAGAAAGAAGTGTTAAAATCATGCCTGTGGAAATAAATTGTAGCCAATTGGATTTAAGGGCACGCTGGTAAACAGGTCTGTAATCTCCTTTGTTTGCGCATAGAGCTTTATTAAATATCAGAGGCATTTGGAAGACTTAGTCTAATTTGTTTCTCCCCACACCTTGTTATATAAAATAACATAATGTTGAAATGTGTCTTTCATTGGAGTTAATGAATCCAAGGTCACAGGAGTTAGATAGAGATTGCCGCTATAATTGTGTCTCTTTGCCGGCAACTGCAGGAAATGGTATCCCAGATGGGAACCTGCTGATGATTTCCCTTCTGTTTAAAGGCCACCTGGAAAGGAAAATGAAAGTCGGGCATGTGGCCTTTCTGGCTGAGACCTGCAAGGTGTTTTCCATTTTAATATATGTTTTTCTGCTGTTTTTTTTTTAAATGAAAAATGCCACTGTGACCACCTTGTGTGAGGTACAGCTCTCTGGGCAGCTAAAAAACTGCTCAAGATTTGAAAGTGCACGTACCAAGGGAGCACCAGCTAATTAATGGAAAGGGAAAGTGGACTTCATTGAGAAGCTCACCTTTTCTTTTGTTTTCATTTCTATTAACACATACATAGTATCTTCCCACTCTACCAGTTATTCAAACTTTTATTATCAGGAGAGTGTACTGTATAGTTGCATTCAAATGCATGTAAAAAAATCCATGGCTTTTTAAAAAGGAGGTTAAAAGCTTATCTGGAACCATCTAGGCGTTGGGGTGGAGGCAGCTGGTTCTATGTGAGACAGGGCTGGCTGGAAGGGGGGACAAAGGCAGGGCTTTTTTTCTGGGAAAAGAGGTGGTGGAACTCAGTGGGTTGCCCTAGGTGGAAATGGTCACATGGCTGGTGGCCCCGCTCCCTGATCTCCAGACAGGGGGGAGTTTAGATTGCCCTCTGCGGGGGCGATCTAAACTCCCCTCTGTCTGGAGATCAGGGGGTGGGGCCACCAGCCATGTGACCATTTTCAAGAGGATCCGGAACACCATTGCACCGCGTTTCAGTTGAAAAAAAGACCTGGACAAAGGTGAGTGGAGACAGGCTGGAATATGCTGTGCATACCTTCCATATAGGGTTGCCAGGTCTCTTCAACCTCCTGGTGGAGGCTGGAGACCTGGTACTTACCCATGATGCTCCTCTTTTCGTGTATTTCCAATGCACGTGCATTCCTGGCCTACACAGGAAGTGATGTCACTGTACATGCCATGTGACACCCCTGGAGGCACTCCTGCACTGCATAAGAGGCTGAATTGGGCCGCTGAGGAGTGTGGAAGTGCTATATTTAATAGAGGCTAGATTCAGGCTGAATCAGGCCGCTGAGCACGAGAGCACTACTGTGCTCCACAATGGCCCGGTTCGGGCCTGGACCGAGCCCTGGGAGGCGCATTCCTCCCCCACCGCCAACCAGGTAAATGGGGGCGGGGGGTGGAGGATGAGAGTGGTGGTTCCCCTGTCCCTGGTGAGGTCTAGCAATCCTGACTCCACAGGCCTAATGTTATCCATTCCAGTTTAAACTGGAAGGTATGGTGTCTCAGCAGGGCCAGTTCTCTAAGAATCAGCCGAAAATAGCAAAAATGCTGTTTTGGGCCTGCTGAGACACTTTAACTTCCAGTTTAAACCAGAAGTAACGTTACTGAGTGAGTGGACTGTGGAGCACACTCACAAACAGCAAATGACTGATGGGCAATGGCAGGATAAGCCCCACCTCCCCTCCCCTCCCCCACAGCTTTATTCAGAACTGCAGCCTTCCAAGAATGGCCCAGCCCCCCAAAGGAAGGAGAAAGGGAGAACTAGCTGGTCTGGATGTTATGTTCTTGTAGGGTTGCCAGGTCCCCTTATCCTTCCAGTGGGAGTGGGGACCTGGCACTCAGCTTCTGTTATTCCTCTTGTGCGTGCTGTGATGACATCACTTCCAGGAGTGATGTCATTGTGCCTGGTGCAGCAAAAAACAAAGGTCTTTTTGCCTCCCAGGCCCATTCCTTGGGCCCTTTCCTCACTGTTGGCCAGGTGATTGGCAGCGGGGGGCAGAGGCTGGGAGCGGGGCATCGTCTGTCCCCATTGGGGGACTGGCAGCCCCATGTTCTGCACACTACACATGGCTTCACTAGGTTGGGCACCCTCCTGTACATGTGGCTAGGTGCCCCTCCTTGCTCACGGCACACAGCCAGGCCAGGAACCCTCCTCTGCCTGTAGTTTGGCTGCATCATGCACCCTCCTTCCTCACGCCCTACATGGGACAAGAGCCCTATTTCCCTTGGAGGCAGGCAGAACAAGCCAACAGCCAACTGCTGATGAGGGCTGTGTAGCTGTGTACCTTGAATGGAGCAAGAGCTACCTCTCACTTGGGGCTGGGTGGTATGTGTAGAGTGGGAGACAGCCTTCCAGGCTCGTGGCCCACTGGGATTAATGGCCAATCAGTCCTGGTTCCCCACTAATCATTTGTCCACTCAAACTCAATCCCCCAAGCAGTTTCCCCACAAGGGATTTCCATTGTAGAACACTCCCACCAGGAGAAGTGCCTTTCCCTCATCCAGATTGGCTCCCTTTCATTTGGGACTATTTAGTTTAAGCTCTAGGCAGCCATGGAGTAGGGAACCAAAAACAAGGATCCTGAGGCCTGAAGTCAGGCATAGTCACTCACTACTGTGATAGTACTAGACAGGCAGCTGTGTTGGTCTGTTGGTAGCAAAAGTTCCCAGGCATCAAGTAGCATCTTGGTGGTGAAGACTGCCATCAAGTCGTAGTTGACTTACGGTGACCCTTGGTGAGGTTTGCATGGCAAGAGACTTAACAGAGGCGGTTTGCCATTGCCTGCCTCTGCAACCTGGGTCTTTGTTGGGGGACTCCCATCCAATTACTAACCAGTGCCAACCCTACTTAGCTTCTGAGAGCTGACAAGGTCAGGCTCACCTGGACTATTCAGGTCAGGGCAAGTAGCATCTTAAAGGCAAACAATTTATTTCTGCATAATGCTTTTGTGAGTCAGAATTAACTTTGCCAGGTGCATGTACTGAACAACCATGCACACTTTGCCAGATGCATGGCAAATGTTACAAAGAGAGGCCAGTGTATATACCTACTGTGGTTATCCATGCAAAGATGTGGAAGGCAGGGGAATCCAATGGCTGGTCTCCAGAGTCTAGAAACACCTTACCTAGTCTGGGTGCCATTCATCCTGTAAGCCCAGAACCTCTCCACTGGGAGTAACAAGACATAGATTCATAGGACGTTAGTTCTAGTCTTGGTAAGCTGATTGTTTGGGAAAAGCCACATGGTACTGAGATTTGTTGATACTCTTATCCCCCTCTTGCCCTCTTCCCTGTCCAGCCCAGGCAGCTTGTTGCTCAGCACCGCAGCATCACCACCTGTACAGCCTAAGACTGTGGTTGCTGTTAAGCCTTTGATGGCATTGAAGTCATGGAAGGGCTGTATGGCATCCAAACTGGACGATCCACAATGGCAGCTCATCAGTGAGCATTGTAATGAAAAAGGATGCTGCCTGTGGGGTCTTAGTTGGAACCCAAGGGTCAGGGAGTTGAGTGATGGACTTCAAGTGGATTTTGGAGAGGCTTTGAGACTCAGCCCACAAATGTAAATGGTGAAGAGCTGGGCTTCCTGCCTAGTTTTGGGCTTCTCCCAAAGCCATGAAAAAAAATGGGATTGCATTATATGAAACGGTAATTCAGCAGAGAGCAGCATTGCTTTGGCTAGGTCCTCTAGCTCCATTTTAAAAGTAGAGTGTAGACTCCTTGGGGCAGGGGTCTATCTTTTGGGTTGGAGACACAATATTTTCCCCAGAACATTGGAGACAGTTGGGGGATAGCTGCTGGTAGCATGCCTGTGACCCACTCAACTCTGGCAATAACTTCGGCAGGATTTTGTATTATTTCAAAAATCTGCCCGAACTGACCAGAGGAAAGAGTGGAACAGTGGCCAGTTAATGCCTCTCTTAAACTATTTTCAGCTTTTTGAAATACTGTTTGTCTCCATCTCAACTGATGGAAGCAAATAAAGTGGGTATGATTCAGCAAAACTCTCCCTTATTCTGGCGCAATTTCCCTGAACCCAGACCTGGTTCCACCACTCTCTCTTCCTTCAAATCGCTCCTCTAAAGTCACTTTCTCCACTAAAGCTTAATCCACAGATCCAATTGAAGCAAAACCCTGGGGTTGGATCCAGGCAGCTTTTTCACTGAATCATATTGAATTCTTCTAACTACAGCAACTGTCCACCTGGGTTTTGGTTTCACAGGACTCACAATTAGACATGGGCACAAACCGCATTATGGACCAAAAAAACCCACGAACCGCCTGATTGTCTGTTCGCGAACCGGCAGTTCGTGAGGTCCATGGCCAACGAACCAGTATTCGTTGGAAGCCTGGTTCGTTGCGTTCGCCTGCGGTTTGTGAAGCCAGACAGTCAGGCACCATCAATCAGTTCCCTTGGAAAGGGAGCTGGGGGAATGCCTGAACTCTGTCTGCACTCCTTCTGTTGCCCTGGAAACCCGAATCGAAGCCCAGCTTACCTTGATCAGCAGGTCTTCCTTCCAACCATGGAGCTGCAAATTGGTTACAATTGGTTACATGGGAGAAGACACCCGGGGGGAGGGAGGGGGAAGCGGGTTGTTCTGTAGCCATGGGCACTCCAATCTCATCCCTGCAAACCCTGATAGGCCGTTCTGACGGCCAACCCCTTGTACACTGGGCCGTCAACTGGTGGCTCTAATTGTATCGAGTGGGAGTTTTCTGGGGGCCTCGGATTGGAGAGGGTATAACTCCAAGATCCCTATTGCAATCTTGACCAAACTTGGGTGCTGGCTGTAGGAGAGCTTGCTAAACACTCCCTGGGAATATGGGCTCTCTAAGTCCAACGGGGGCCATTCTGAACCCCACAAACCTTGAACCGGTTCATCAGTGGGAAATGTTCGTTGTGGTTCGCGGTTCGGGTTCATCGTCGGCACCGAACCACGAACCGCTGGTTCGTTAAATTTTTTTGGTTCGTGCCCATGTCTACTCACAATCCCTAGTGTAGCCTTTTCAGTAGGATCCTGAAATCAGCAATGGAAAAGCTGTCTGGATCCGACCCCTGAGGATGTAGAAGTATGCTTGTTCACATGTACTCCATTATACCTTTCTCTCTCTCTTACCTCCTTCTATTGCCCTTTCCCTACAACTCCACATTTAAACTACAGATTGTAGATTCCTTGGGGGCAGGAGTCTACCTTTGTTTGTTTACTTGCGAGACTCTGTAAAGCGCCCATGTACAGTGAGTTGCTGGGAAGTATGTTAAAGATCTGACATGCTCACCATGTAACCCTCTTATGCAGTCTCCAGAGCCCAAGCACATTTCAGTGGGCTTAGAATGGAGTATCTCTGCATAGGACTGTAGTGTCAGACTTTCCCCAACACTAGCACGTTTTGTTCTCATTTTTTAAAAAAAACTATCAGCCAATTCTATTTTAAGTCTCCTAAGGTACCTTTGGAAGAACAAATCATCCTGTCCTTTCTACGTTCTCTG
The DNA here is from genome assembly GCF_028583425.1 of Eublepharis macularius. Lineage (NCBI taxonomy): Eukaryota > Metazoa > Chordata > Lepidosauria > Squamata > Eublepharidae > Eublepharis > Eublepharis macularius. The sequence goes on from NC_072802.1 coordinate 24,322,783, forward strand.
TCTGGCTGTTCGGTTGAAAGACAAGATGGTGCCAAATTATTCTGCGAAAGACTGCTGTTGCCCCCGAGGCAGTTGTCTTGGTATGTGTGAGATTTTAAAAATCCATCTACATTTAGGTTAAGTATCTTGGGTCACACTCTCCCTTGCGAACAATCTCTGAAACAAGTGGGCCCAATTAAAGATCACTTTTGAGGAAGGATCTTCCTTCCTTTTCGTCCTGGAGGCTGAGCCCTGTAAATAGTTAAAATCATCCGTTTCATATTTAGCAGTAGGGTAGGTGTAGGAATAAAAAGGCACCTTCTGCTAACACAGCAAGTGAGCCGTTCTTGATCTCAAACTGTAATCAGTCTACATAGCTAATGAGTCTGAAAACAGACTGAAGCACTGGAGTTGGCACCAGGAAGCACACGTTCTAAACTAACAGTCTCTTGTTAACCTTTCGGTGTTTCCTTCGTGACACTAATTAGAACCAAAATAAAACCACAGTGTATGGATTTCCAAGCTGAAATAGCATTAAAAAAATACATGATCAACTTTGTAGACCAGCTTTATATGATGCATTTGTTCTTTAATTGTGATTGCAGACGGCCGTGTTTGATGGAGGCTTCGATGAGTAACGCTGCAGTGCAACTGTGCTTAAAATGGCTGAAAAAAGGTGCCCAGCCAAAATGTAATTTATAGACATTTCTTGCTTTGGGAAAAGGTACCAGATTGCATTTATAGGACAGGGCGGGGAGGAGCGTTATGGTTGCAATTAAAATGCTTAGGATAACTTAATAATGAGCTGAGTCGTATAACCTGAGCAGCATGTCTTGGGATGAGAAATGTGTTCGCTCTGAAATCAGAGGATTGTACAAGACTGTTGATTATGCTGCTAAATAGGAAAATGTGTATTTGCCATGGCAACCTGCATCAATCTTACTACTTCTGTGAAATCCAGGTCCGTTTATTAAGGAAACAATAGTTATAAACACTGGACTGTCTCCAGCCTTACATGCAGATGTGTGAGCGAGAGAAAGAAATGCCATGTTGATATTGGTAGAAAGAGCCCAAGTGCTTTAAAGTGCTAGAAAATATGAGGGTCATCCGCTCTTTCTTCTTGTAAAGTAACATGTTATTGTACGTAAATATGGTGGGAATGGGTGATTGGTACACTCTTCTTCCACATGTGAGTACTCGTGCTGACTCTGTGATGCTATACATAAGAAGGTAACCGGATCAGAACACTGAACCACCTTACTCAGTATTATCTACTCTGGTTGGCAGCTGCTTTTCAGAGTCAGAGAGGAGAAAATTCTTTTCCAGCCCTTCCTTCCTGAGACCCTTTAATTGGAGATGCCCCAAAATGAGCTTAATGCATCACTAAACATGTGCTCTACCAATGAATCATTCTCTGATAAGGGAACCCCTATCAGGGGTGCATGGTATACCTATGGTATTGAAGGACTTGAGAATTTGCATCATGGGAGAATATGCAAATCTCTGCTCTTTTGCTATATATTTTAAAGGCTGCATTCCCTGTATGAGTCCTCTTTCCTCTTTAATCCTATTTTGATCTTATCTCATGGGTAGAGGTGGGCATGAACCAAAATACGAACCGAAGTTCATCACGAACCAGGCTGGTTTGTGGTTTGCGAACTGGTGGTTCATGGGAGCTCATTTCTCACAAACCATGACAAATTTTAGCCTGGTTTGTTGGTTTCATATTTTGGTCCATCACTGCAGACAGCCTGGCACTGATCAATCAGTTTCCTAGGCAGCAGGGGTATGGGCTCTCTGCAGACCTCTGCTGTCCCAGAAGTGATGTTTTCATGAACCGAATGAACCGGTTTGCGAACCGGGGCAAGTTCGTGAAAGTTTGTGGTTCATGAAATGTGACGAACCACGAACCACATGGTTCGGAATTTTTATGGTTCGTGCCCATCTCTCTCTACTCATGACCTTCTGAAGAAGAAAAAGTAAGCTTGCAACCTGTTGTTGCCATATATTGTTCTTCTCTTGCTTCAGTCTTCTCAGCTGATTTTGCTCCTCTCTAAAATTGTTCCATTTTTTAAAATCTTTGATTTTGCAAGGCACCTCAGATGATGGTAACTATGAAATTAAAAATGTTTGCAATAAATAGAACACCTCTTTGGGGACTTGAGTCTGGAAAACAACTTAGGGCCTTTTCTCCCCAGAATATCGTCCTCCGGAGATGGAAGTACACCTCAAGAGAAAGAAATGAAATCTCCAAATCTGTGCATTTAACTACACAAGATGCTGGCAGGCTCATGTTTGGATCTATCCAGTGCTTTTAAAATTAAATTGCCACTGTGAGTTGCTGAGCTGGGAAGGGAGAAAGGGTTTTAATTATCCCCTCCCTGCAGTATAGTTTTGCACACTGTCCTCTGCCCACCACACTGTTGTCCCCGAAATGGAAACAAGATCGGAACCTTTAGCTCTCTTTCAGTGCTAAAAAAACAGTGTGGGGAGCTTTCTTTTGATGGACGAAACCGTGCAGGGGTGGAGAATGAAATCGCCTCTCTCCTCCCGAATCACAGTTTTCCCAGTCTCTTTATAGTTTTAATCCTGTTTGTTTTGTAATTAGAGTTGCCAACTCTGGCTTGGGAAATTCCTGGAGATTTGTGGGTGGAGTCTGGGGAGGGTGGAGTTTGGGGAGGGAAGGGACCTCAACAGGGTATAATGCTATAGACTCCACCCTCCAAAGCAGCCACTTTCTCCAGGTGAACTAGGGTTGCCAGGTCCCCCTACCCTCCTGGTGAGAGGTGGGAGACCTGGCACTTACCTCTCCAATGCTGCTGTGCACGCGCGCCGGGCTGGTGCAATGATGACACTTCTGGGAAGTGATGTCATTGCACAGGCCATGTGCTGCCCCTGGTAGAACTCTTGCGTTCCTCAGGGGGCTGAATTGGGCTCAATTTGGCCTGAATCGGGCCACTGTGGAGTGCGGGAGCATTCTGCGCCACCCGGGAGTGAACCCTGGGAGGTGTGTTCCCACCCACCGGCCAGGTAAGTGGGGGCAGGGGGTGGAAGGTGAGACCAGGGGACTGGCAACCCTAAACTGAATGGATCTCTGCTGTCTGGGGATCTGTGGTAATTCCAGGAGATTAGGAATCCTACTTGTTGTAATTCTAATGCAGTGAGGGGGGATGAGCGTTTGCCAGGGAGAACTGGCATGCTGGAGGGGGTGTTTCCCAGCCTGTTGATTCTACTCCTTAACCTCTCCCCCAGACCATTTTCCATCAGCCCCCCCCTCCAAGCAGGACCCAGAGATTGAAATAAAGTTGCAGCAGGAGAGTGAGGGGAACACATCTGGGGAGAGGAGTTGTGCACAACTAGAAACAAGTAGAGAAGAGCTAGGGGCTTCTCTTCTGCCCACTGATTCTTTTCTGCTTATTACCTGCCCTACATTCAAGTGAACTTAGCATCAACAGTTTTGTCTTGGTAGAGTAATTCATAGTTTGGTGTAGTGGTTAAGAGCGGCAGGACTCTAATCTGGAGAGCCAGGTTTAATTCCCCACTCTTCCACTTGAAGCCAAGTGGTTCAGTCTTTGGTTCAGTCACAGCTTCTCGGAGCTCTCTCAGCCCCACCCACCTCATAGGGTGATTGTTGTGAGGATAATAACAACACACTTTGTAAACCGCTCTAGTTAAGTTGTCCTAAAGGGTGGTATATAAATTGAATGTTGTTGCTGTTATTATTGTTCTACCTTGATTGGAAGGACTGGGGGCAGAATACTCTGCTCTGGTTTGCAGTATGCCACAAACTGAAAGATGTTCAGTACAGGATGCCTCTCACATTCACAGATTGGTTTAAGAACCGCTTAATTTCTGGGGGTTGTTGTTGTTGTTGCCTTTGGAAAGTAGAAGGAATGATAATAGAAGAGAAGGTTTGCTCATTCACCTCTCTGCTCTCTCCAATTATCCATTTAAATTCAGTAGCGGTGGACAGAACTCCTGCAATTCCTCATAGGAAAGCAAGGTCTTTCTCAGTTCAAATAAGCTGCCATCAGGTCAGCAAGTCACAATTACAAAAAGAAACTACAAAAAGTGGTTGTTTTGGGTTAGAAGGGAAAATCTTAGGTGGAGCATTGAGACTTGGAAGGTGGTCGTGAAGGAACTAGAAAAGATCCTTAAAGATGTCTCTCTGGGGACCAAGATCATGATAATTCCAACTATGGATTACTATGTATGCATGTGAAAATTGGACAATGGAGAAAGCTGACAGGAAGAAAATTGATTCATCTGAAATGTGGTGCTGGAGGAGAGTTTTGCGGGTTCTAGGTCAAATAAAGATCAAATCAAGCCTGAATTCCCCCTAGAAGCTAAAATGATGAAACTGAGGCTGTCGTACTTTGGTCACATATGGAAAAGAAAATAATGCTAGGGAAAGTTGAAGGCTGTAGGAAAAGAGGAAGACCTGAAATGAGATGGCTTGAATCAATATTAGAAGCCACATCTTCCAGTTTGCAAGATCGGAACAAGTCTGTTATTGATAGGTCATTCTGGAGGTCTTTCATTAATAGGGTCACCAGAAGTTGGAAGCAACTTTAACACATAACCCAACATACAAGCTGGACCATCTAAGGTTGAGAGATAGTGTTGTACAGTGGTTAGAGTGCTGGACTAGGATCAGGAAGACCCTAGTTCAAATCCTCCCTCAGTCATGGAGCTATTTGGGTATTTTTGTGTATGAGGTAACTTAATAGTGCATGTCCATTCATTTTTTGTCTCGCAAACTCTCCCAGCCATTTATGGGTTGGATAAGCCTCCTGTTTTACCTGCCTGTTTGGGCCTGGAAAAAACAAAGGAGGTTTTCAAACATCTGTCAGGCTGCCATATGAGAGAAGGGCAGTGGCTCCTCTGCTTTGCATGCAGAAGGTCTTGATTCAATCCCTGACATCTCCAGTTAAAAAGGACCAGGCAGTAGGTACTGTGAAAGGCCTGTAGCTGAGACCCTGGAGAGCTTCTCCCAGTCTGAGTAGACAATACTGACCTTGAGGGACCAATGGTTTATGTGTTAGGTAGCTCAAGGGCTATGTTCTGCTCAGTAGGCCATGTTGTACAGAGCCGGTAGGAACATATAGCAAGTATAGCTTGTAGGACTGGCCACAGGAGCTGCCAATGACTTGCAGTGCAACTCTACGCAGAGTGATTGCTGTCTAAACTCACTGAAATTAACAGGTTTACTGGGATCACTCTGCATAGGATTGTATGGTTACATCTGGTTGGTGCATGCAGGGTAATTGAGATGGTAAAACAGACAGCACTGCTTCAGAATGCAGAGGGTAGATTCCAACTGATTGGATTCACCTGAAAATCTAGTACAGCAGGGAGAAAAGTTCTACTCCTCCATTCTGCCTGCTTTGCTGGTTTTCTTTGGGCAGGGTGGCCCTGTTTTTAATATAAGAGAGCCTTCCCAGATGCGCTCCTCCCTTAACCTTCTCCCCTTGCAGTCTCAAGCAATGCAATACATTCTATCACCACCATTTCAGTCTCCTGCATGTGTGATCCATCCTCCACAGTGTATTATTTTAAAGTCCTGAATCCAGTCCCTACCACTTGCACTTGGAGGATTTCAAGTTGACAGTGCTCTCACCCTAACCTGAACACTAGGCATTGTTCTGCCAGCTCCTTACCTTCAAGGCCATTTTCAGTCATAACTTCCATTACTCACATTTAAGTGTACAGGTGGGGAAGGAAGAGTGTAGAGCAGTCCTTAGTCTTTAAGGTGCCATGGGACTAGGGATGCCATGAATTTCATGGCAAATATTCTTAATAATCCACCTTACCATGTTCCACTGTATCAATAAGCCAGTCACCAGATCTGTTGGCTTCGATGTTGAAAGACTCAAATGCCTGCGCTGACCAGGTTTGTACTAGGTTTTTGGAAAACCATGCTTGCACCAAAACACAGAGGAACCAAACAGATCGGCAGCCATTGATGTCTTTAAGAACTATTTAGATCAACACTAAATTGTAGGGATTTTTTTTTTAAAAAAACAAAGTTTATGTCTATACCGTCAGCTGTGGAATGGAACAGCCATGCAGCAAGGGAAAGGGGAATAGAACTGCACTGGGCTGTGTAAGAATGTGCATGTATCAAAAAGTGGTTGTGCTGTTTTGTGCTGTTACAAAGGAATGGTTGAAGCAACCTATTTAACAGCTGTAAGTGGGTCAACAGTCTGTAGAAAAACTGACTCCCTCTTTGTGACCGGCAAACAGGATGGAGCCAAACTAGCAGGTGTTTGAGCATCTCTACATGGGACTGTTAATTTTTGGACAAAATACAGGGCTGCGCAATCATCTCCTTAGGACATCTTTTCTTTCTTTCTTTGATGGTTCTGTAGTGTGTGACCCAGATCCACCTTTTTTTTGGTGCTGCCAATGCACTGATTCACCAAGTTGCTCTCCTTCAGACCCGAATCTTCTCTGTCTGTCAAAAATCCATTGAGTTACATGTTGCTCCCCCTACTTGAGGCAAATTAAATTTCTTGGCTCTTCAGTCTCTCCACCCTTCTAATTTTTGCCATTTGTATGTGTAGCCATCTTGGGATTGAAACTCACGTCAAGCTCGTTTTACGAATCAGGCAAGGGAGAGCAGCTGCAGAACCGACCTTTCTGCTGCTTCATTTGAGATGTGCTGTATATATTTTTAAACTACCCTGGATTTTTCTTTACCTGACTCCTGTGTTTCCTGTCTCCCAGGACTTGTTTCTCCCATGTCAATCAGTGTTCCCCATCAGCACGCTGCTGGGCTTTAGTAGCTCACTGTGATGCGGCAGAAACCCATACCGAGTCTTTTCCTAAAATCCAGAAAATGTGTTGCCCTTGCTCCATTTTCCACCTGGGTCCCCTTCTATTATTTATATAGGTGCACTGTTCTCCTGACTGGGAGCATCTGGTAACTTTCCATTAATTAGGAATATGCAACTGGATGAACAATTTCTTTTCTGCAAGGCAGTCAAAACAAACTGTTTCATTCAGCCCCTTCTCTCCTACACTGCTGGGAAACTCACCCCAAAGGTCTCCCTGCCTTTGACTTGCCCTTAAGACTGGCAGGCTCTAGATTTTGGCCAGCCGTGCAGAAAAAGCAAATTCCATAGGTGAGACTCCTGTGCTGAAAATGTCTTTTCCTGCCGTCCCCATCCCAGTCAAGTGGAAGATTGCAGAGCCCTCTGGGTATTTTTTAACTAGAATATGGTCAGTTTCCTTGAAGACTCGCAGCCTCATCTGAAGTTTTCTTGTGGGATATGCAGACGTACACATAGGGATTTTCCAGGTTAAAGTGGCTGCTTATGAGTATGCCTGAGCAACTGCATAACCAAGCAGTAACTTATTTTGTACCAAGCCTGCCACTATGCTAAACCATAACAACAACAATAATACAGTAGCATTTGTATAGCACTTTCAAGTGTGAAACATATATTGACATATATATTAACATATAATCTTTACAACAACGCTGGAAGTTAAGTGAATATTTTTATTCCCATCTCACAAATGGGGGAAGCTAAAAGGGAGTGGCTTGCCTCTGAAACACAGCGCAGGTGAGATGCGAACTGGCAGCATTCTAATTTATTTAAGTCTTTAAAACATTTAGATCCTGCCTGTGCCTTTGCATGAAGCTGCTTGCCATCATAGCTCAGCTTCTTATACGACATCCTAATGCTCAGCTATACCTATAATCAGGGCTTTTTTTCTGGGAAAAGAGGTAGTGGAACTCAGTGGGTGGTCACATGGCTGGTGGCCGCACCCCCAGATCGCCAGACAGAGGGGAGTTTAGATTGCCCTCCGTGCTGCTGGAGCGGCGCAGAGGGCAACCTAAACTCCCCTCTGTCTGGAGACCAGGGCGGGGGGGGCACCAGCCATGTGACCATTTTCAAGAGGTTCCGGAACTCCGTTCCACCACATTCCAGTTGAAAAAAGCCCTGCCTATAATGCTCAGAATGGGAAAATATGGCTGCCTTGCCCGTTGACATTGTGGGTGCCAGGGCTCTAATAAATTCTCCTCTTTGCTCTGCTTACAGTGATCTGATCTGCTCCCATTCACCACCAGGGCAGCTCTTGTGAGCGTATGAAGCCATCTTTTCCTTGGAGGTCAATGTGGATGATGAAAACTAGGGCTCAGCATTCCTTCATAAAGGGGGATTTGCTCTCTTCATTGAAGGGGGGTGGGAGATGATGCGGATGGTACTACCCTTGCAATTGAAATGAATGGCTAGGAAGGCAAATGGGGTCGCTTTTGCTATTGAAGTGAATGGTTAAGATGTTGAATAGGGCTGCTTCCAAAAGGAAGGGGCGCACTCCGTATCATGTGAGGCTCAGACAGATGCATGCCAGTGCAGAAGGCCATTATCTCAGGGATAAGCGATAACAGCTTGTGAGATTTCTGGGGTGGCTGCTAGGAAGGCTATTTTATATCCCCGATTAGTTTAGGGAAAGGAAAGGAACGGGTGGCGTCTTCTTGGCTGACGTGATGAGTGCTGGGATGGACAATATGGCAAAGTATCCCTGCCTGACACCGTTCACAAGGTCCCCAAATTAAACCTGTGAATCAGACGTATTTTTCCTCTCTGAACTCATAAAGGAAGCTTCCTAGTGAACCACACCTTCCAAAAACGTTCACTCGCCTCCCCCACAATGAGCCTTTCCTGTATCATCGCTTTGCACTGGAGGAGGGCTTGTAAACATTGCTACCCCCCCCCCCCCGATCGCTCTCTTAATTTTTCCCAGACCTTCCCTTTCACTTTCCTTTCACAGCATCCTGGAAAATGCCCCCCCCCTCGTGTGCCTTGTCGCCACCCTTGCCCTTGGCAAGCAATCAGCAGAACTGTTGCCAAAAGCTTTTTTCCAAAGCGTCGAGTCCCCTCCTGCCTTTGCGACATTGTGGGCATAATTCAGCCCGGCCTGGTGCTTTGTCAACTTCTAACGGTTCTAATTGCTTAATTATCTGTGCTGATTCAGTCGTCAAGCTTGTTAAAACTTTGCCCCTCTGAACGTTGGGGGAAATGAAGTTCCAGCTCTGCGAAGCTGTTGCCGCTGTGACTGCTGTGGCGAAGGATGAGTTTCTGGCTTTTGCCAATGCCTCCCTCCGCCTTCATGTGGTTCGGCTTTTGTTCCATTTTGAGCATTTGCATTTCCAGAGTTTCCTGCTTTGTGCCTTTGATGCCTTTCTTTTCTTTGACCCTGTAGCTTTCATTACATAGTTCGGATAATATGTAAATTGGCTTTGTCTCGAATGGACGTTTTCCTCTGCTGTTTTGTGTATCCCAGTGCCTGCTTTTTCAGAATCCCCTCGAAATCTGCCTTTCTCCCAAGTATCTCTTGCATCGCAGAGGTGTATGATTCTGTTAACTGAACAATGTGCAAAACTTGAGAGCAGAACCAGCTCGCCATCCTCCTACTGTTCATGATCCATCCAATTTAATTAATTATACTTAGCATCTGATGCAGCTTGTCAGAGTTTGAACCCTTGCCCTCCTTTAGAAGTTTAATGCTTTTTTAATTCTCTTGCTTGCTACGTGGCTAAGTGTTTTCTAAATGATGAGACTCCATAGTGACATGAGGCGGCATTGCATCTGTGCGTGCCAGACAGGGAGGAGGCGTAGGGAAGACCCCCCGTAGAGATGCTCCAGTGGAATTTCCAGAGGCCCATTCGCCTGCTCTGAAGAGGAAAGTTTGTTTCCAAGTTCAGATGGGGAATCCGGCTGGTGTCACTAGCAGAGGAACTAGATGCAACCTTAAAATATTCACCAGCTCCAGCTGGGATCCTTTTTTCCCTGAGAGTATATGTTCACTCCTGCTGTTCCCAGAATGTAGCGATGCCATCTCTCCCCATATTAAAACTCCTGTTGATTCCTTAAGTGGGGAGATCAGGAGAAGGCCTACCGTGAATTTCGATAGAGCAAAAACTAGCTTTCCATTTAAATAACCGCATTGGAAAGTGCCTAAGTTCGAGTCTGATCTCTACAATATTTCTAAAATTTAATTCTTTTATAGCAGCCTCTTTTTTCAAGAGTCCAAGGAGAGCAAGTCCAACAGCTAAGCACTTTAAGGCACCAGGAGGGGCTGTGGCTCAGCAGTAAAGCATCTGCTTTGCATGCAGAAAATCCCAGGTTCAGTCTCTGGCATCTCCAGCAAAAAGCATCTTAGGTAGCAGATATTGGGGGGGAAATCATTTCCTGTCTGAAGCCCTGGAGAGCCACTGCCAGAGTAGAATACACTGAGATGGTCTAATGAGCTGATTCAGTATAAAGCTGCTTCGTAACTCCCTCGGTGCAATCCTAAACAGGGTTACACCCTTCTAAGGCTACTGATTTAGGATTGTATTGCTTAGGACTGTGTGTATGTGCTGTCAAGTCACCTTCGACTTATGGTGACCCTTTGAATGATAGACCTCCAAAATGTCCTATCATTAACAGACTTGCTCAGATTCTGCAAACTGGAGGCTGTGGCTTCTTTTCTTGAGGCTGTGCCTTCCCGTTTTAGGTCTTCCTTGGGCCTGATCCAGAAGTTACAGCTGGTCCAGAATGCAGAGGCATGCGTCCTTATCGGAACGCCAGTCCGAGCACACATTCATCCTGTGCTGTGCCAGCTGCACTGGCTCCCAGTGGAGTTCCGGATTCGGTTCAAGGTGTTAACCTTGGTGTTTAAAGCCCTTCACGTACTGGGACCTGCATACCTGCAGGACCATCTCTTATATTATGTCCCCTGCAGGGTGTTGCATTCTGCAGACAAGCAACTCCTTGTGGTCCCCGGCCCGAAGGACATCCATCTGGCCTCAACCAGGGCCAGGGCTCTTTCTGCCCTGGCCCTGGCCTGGTGGAACACTCTCCCACTGGAGATCCAGGCCCTGCGGGACCTGTTACAGTTTCACAGGGCCTCTAAAACAGAGATGTTCCGCTGGGCCTTTGGCTGAGTGCCAGCGGGTGTCCTCCTTCTTCCATCTAAGACCACCACTTTTTCTAGGGCTGTCCTTGGATATCTGCTATGCCCATATACGGACTCCCAATATTTGTTTAAATAGTCTGCTCCTGGACTATTTAATGACTTTTAAAAAATTATTTTATGGTTTTATGACTTTTAATGTATTTTTTAAAATGTTGTTAGCCACCCTGAGCCCATCTGTAGGGAGGGCAGGGTATAAATCAAATCAAATCCATCCATCCATCCATCCATCCATCCATCCATCCATCCATCCATCCATCCATCCATCCATCCATCCATCCATCCATCAATTCCTCTTTTCCTACTGCCTTCCCCTTTTCTTAGCATTGTTGACTTTTCCAGAGAGGACTGTATTGACACTTATTTAACTGCTATTAAAAATCCAAAAATTGGATAAGGAAATAGGAGAGGGTACAGAACTCGTCCCAACTCCAGGCACCAATAGTTAAAATGAACCTTCTTGTCCGGCTGTGCTATATTTCTGGATTCACAGTGCCAGGGACAAGCACCCAGAGCTGACATCATCTTCACTTTTTGCTTGTGAGCGCCCAAGACATTTGGCTGACCATGGTGCTGAACAGCATACTGAACTCTAAGGACCTTGACCTCATCTGGCAAAACACTTCTTATTGACCTAGGATTCTATTATCAGCCAAGTGGCAGGAAAAGCCATTGCCTATTCCAGTATCTTGAGTTGCCCAGAAGCAGCCAATCTAGAGAAGGGCTCAGCTGCTGGAAATGGTAGCCAGTTTCAGGGTCTCACCGTCCAATTTTCACCATTTCTCAATTTATTTAATTCCTTTCTTGCTCGTCCTCCTCCCCTTCTTCAAAGCCACGACTCTTTTTCTCTTCTGAATTGCTTCAAAGGTAGATTGCTTCTTTTCTCAGAGATGGCTTGAACGAGGATTCCCAACTTCCCCCAATAGATCCCTGCATGGAGACCAAAACCTAGCTCGTTCTTGCTGTCACTCAGCATTCTGTCATTCCAGTGACTCCCCTGTAGTGCCTTTTGATTTTTGCCCTGTGGTGGGTACATTCTGTATTAGGATTAATTGAGTCTTGGCTAAGACTGTAACCAAAGCTCCTGAAATGAGGGAGACAGAAAGAGAAAAAGGAATACACTTGGTCCTCTCTTCCTACAAAATCACTTACACTTATGCTATTGATAGTTGATTGGGATCTGTAGACTCCTGGCCTACAGCCAGGGAGCTTCTAAGCATATTCAGCGGCTGAAATAGACAGTGCGGGGCTGTAGGAATTGGCAAGCAGGAGGTCTCATTAGTCAGACTGACTGTATCTGACACGAGAGAATCCCATCTTGCTTGGAGAGGTACTCCCTTCCATCAGCTTTGGCTCACATCCCAACCATATTTAGATGAAGGACAACAGAGGACTATTGTTAACCATGGGCTGTCATTGAAGGGTGCCATGAATACACTTTTGACTCTTTGGTTCAGCATGATGTTGATGTTTGCCTTTGAGAAATGTGGGAAGTGTTGTGTGTGTGGGGGTTCTAGCAAGCATGAAACATTGTCTTTGTTGTTAAGGAGGGGAAATCTATAGGTGGTGCTGGGTAGGGGCTAAAGCTGTGGTTCACATTTATTGGGGATCAAGCCCCATAGAAATTCCGGGACTGACTTCAGAGTAAATGTGCATTAGGCTGGGCTTCCAGGAGCACAAGCAATAAACAAGTTCCTGGTTCAGATTTAACCACTGCTCACAAGAGGGCCTTAGATGAAAATGTCTCTCAGAATCCCACCCTTTGCATTTATTTATTGAAAAGGGGTTTCTTTAATCTTGCCTTTCAGCACAAACTTCTAAGATGGAGAATGGCAAAAGTTAAAAAAAACATCAGTCAAAACATAAAAACTACGTTGATACCTGTGCTTTGCTGTGAAATTTAACTAATTTAAATCCAGTTATAATACTTATGGACATGTAACATTTTTTTGTTTGTATTATTTTTTTTAGTTGGTTTTATAGTATAATAGCATAGTACCTGAGCGTTGTTTGAATAACGCAAAAGGTGTTTGAATAACGCAAAGCGTGTTGAGGGGATGAGGTGTAGAATGTTGTGAGCCCCAATCAGCCCTCATATTCAAATGACCATGAAAGGCTGGCCCAATCAAGGAAGAGTGGCCAAGCTGGCAGTGGGCAGGGGCGCAAGCAGGCAGCAGCCTGCCAGCCACACAGGGAAGCTGTATCCCTTTGGGAAAGCACATTTTACCCCTTTAGGGGGTGAAGTTCTTAAAATCCCTTCTTAGTGGGTGTTTACATCATGAAAGGACTGTTCTTCCCAAATTTTATGTTCCTAGGTCCAGGGGTTTGGGCTGGGCATTGATGAGTCAGTCAGGACACTTGTCTTTACATATATAGATATCTGAAATCTAAACCTGTCTTTTATTTCCCTAACACCTGCTCTCCAGTGCCACTCCCTAGCATTGCTGATGATGCTAGGGATTGAACCTGGGAACTTGTAAAGGACATGGGCTAACAAACCCTTCTCAAAGATTTCCACTATCTATTGTGTTTGGACATCATGTATTTTTCAGACACTACTAAAGCACCTTGCGATTCTCAGGTGGTGTGTTTTGGGGAAGCATGGTATTCTCCAGTGGCAGGAGAAAAAGCAAGGAAAAGAATGTGTGTGTGATTAACAGGTGGAGTTTATGCCCCCCAAAAGGGAAGCTCTGCTGCAGTTCTGTCCCCTTTAGGCATGTATTCCGAGGCCTCTTCCTAAAATCTTTGAGAACTAGGAACTTTTGGTTGTTTTACAAACTGAGATTCTTGAGGGCCTAGCAAGAATGCTGACAGATCTGCCAATTCTTCCCGTAAGTTGCATAACTACCGTAAATAAAGGCAGCCTTCTTTTTTATCCGCTTCATGGTAGAATTGGTATTTGTATGTGGGTTACTTCACTAGTGGTTGAGGAGAGCTGGTGGAGGCCTAGCAGGAGACTCTGGGGCAAGGACTCAACTGATTACTGGTCTCTTGGAAGAATGGTAAGGATTGTGATTTCTTATCATGTAGATGAGGTGAAACTCAGATAGCTGTGCCCAGGGGTCATTTTGTAGAAAAAGAGCTGGAGGAACTCATTAGCATAACTCATTATCATATGCCACGCCCCTTGACATCACAAGAAGTGTGTCATTAGCATAACTGATTTGCATATGCCACACCCCCTGACATAACCTATCCAGGCTGTTTTGGACCCAATCCTGGCTATTCAGGGCTGAAATTGGGCCCAAAATGGCAGGGGCTGAAAATGGCCAAAAAGGGGCCCTAAATGGTCAGGATCGGGCCACTGCTGAGTGGGAGAGTGATCCACCACCCGTCAGAGGCCTGATCCAGGCCGTTTTGGCCCCAATCCAGGCTGAAACGGGCCCAAAATGGCCGAGAGTCAGGTGGGCGGGGCCGCCTGATATGTGACCTCTTTGGGGAACTGCTGGAACTGTGTTCCTGTGCGTTCCCCCTCGAAATGAGCTCTGGCTGTGCCTTCAGTAAGCACTGCTATAGGCAGTGGTTCCACAGATTCTTGAGGTTGGTCACTGAGTTTCCTTTCAGCTTGTGGTAAAGTTTCAGCCTGGGCTTCAAGGCTCTAACTCTTCCATGCAAAGGTCTCAAAAGCATCCTGCATCTATTTTTCCAATGAAGTAATTATTTTTTTTTTAAAGAAAAGCATCCTGCCCACTTTTTCGTTTATCTGCCTGGCTTTTAAAGGGCTTTCTACATAGTTGTGGCTTCCCTACTCAAGCATCAGTGGCCTCACGTCTCTTCCAGCATACTGGCATCTCTGTTTGACTGGGCCACAGTGATTCCAGGAGACCAGCTCAAGCACCATGCCAGCTACAGTCACACACCACAAGTTCAAGGCTGCGTGTTTCCCACTCTGACTTGAATGGATATAAATGGCTTCTTAACTGCCAGGGGGAGAGCATGGAGGGGTATATGGGGAAAATGTTCTGAGCATGCCTGTCTGCAAATTGATTCCAGATTACACCGGTTAAATGCGTGGCTCGTCGCTGCTCAGATTAACCTTGGAATCTCTTCCCTTATCTTACACACATGCGCACCTCCTCCCCAGTAATTTCTGTTTTCTGTAATTTTTCGAAGAGAATAGTCAAGCGGCCATTTTCTGATCGACGCATAATTTTGAATAGGATGTTCTAATAATTGGATTCATTGTTGCAAACTCTGATTTGAATGCCTGGCTTACATTGAATCAGACAGAGGCGAGGCATACTTGAATTTGTCTGTGTGCGATTTAACAATAGGATAGGAAAAAAGTCACCTTTTGGATTAATTTGCTTTTATCTACTCGGTCCCCATTAAGCTGAAGGCAGCCCAGTGTCAAAGGCATAAATGGAGACAAAAGAGTTGCTTCCAATTGTGGCGAATGTGTTTTAAACAGCCTCGAAAATGTTTCCTACTCAGCAGGGTACCGTGCACTCAAATGGTTGCATTAACAAGGAAATATATAACAAAGAGAGAGTATTTAGGGCAATCCCTCAGTATCCCATGATAATGAATTTTAGATTTCTGTAATGAAGTCAAAAGGCCTGTATTTCTTCTCTCCCGGCACGCGATACAGTAACTCCCATTAGCATTAATGGGAATTGGGTATGTAAACTATAGAATCATAATGGATAGAGATGAGAAAGCCCTATCAGATTATTGAGTTCATCCCCCTTCTTAAAGCTCACCTTATTAATGCAAGTGGGCTTGGTGACAGTGTGTTTGGTACAGAATACCCTATTAAGTGCATAGACGGCTGAGCTCTCTTGCTGTGGGTAAGATACAGAGAAGGGTTTTGTGCAACGGTCTTTCCTCTCCCAGACACTGGTGTCCCACCAGTGCACTTCTCACCTACCCTTATTTAAATCTGGCTGGATCCTGAAGCTGCTAGGAGTCTAAGGGAATGAGCAGGTTGCATCAGAAGGGAGTCCGGATGCCAGGTTCCTGCTGGGGATGAGAGATCTCTCTTCTCAGCACTTGTTGCCTGCCACTGCTCTTGCAGCCTGTGAGAAGTTTTTTTTTTTTTTAGATCATTGTTGGTGTGACAGCATTACACTGCGTCCAGGCAAGGTTGTCAACTCCAGACTGGGAAATTCTTGGAGCTCTGGGGGCTGGAGCCTTGGGAAGGGACCTCAGCAGGGTATAATGCCATAGAGTCCACCCTCCAACGCAGCCATTTTCTCCATGGAAACTGATCTCTATTGCCTGAAGATCAGTTGTAATTCCAGGAGGTCTCATGGCCCCACCTGGAGTTTGGTGACCCTACTGGGGCAAATCCAGAAGTGTTGTCACTCTGCTGTAGGAATTGCTGGAAGCTAGGTTTATATCGGGAAACAAGGGTTATACCAGAGTTGAATCAGAGAATCCAAATGTCGAACCAGAGAATCCCATTAGTGAAACAAGGTGAGGAAGCTTGATGAGCTGCGGCATTTAAAAGGTGGCCGGTGGCCACTTGAAGGAGCTCTTTTGGTGTTGGGGGCGGGGGGGGGGGGGCAGAATGGGATGGAAATCCAATCTGCCTGCCACCTCCTTGCCCACCCTGTCAGCCTTGTGCTGCTCTCCTGCAGTGGTGTGGAACTTGGCTCCATTTGTGCTGCTGCCCTCTCTGCTGCTACCCTCTGGCTTGCGCTGCTCCTATGCCTCTGCTGCGGCAGCCTGTGGTAGCTGCCTACAGCTGCGTAATCTGGCCCAGCGAGTCCAGGTGCCCAGATCTGATCTGGGGTTCTGGAATGCGATCCGTCTTAACCAGATTAAGCTGGATTGGCACAAACCCAGCTTTCCAGCCAATTGCTGAATCCAGATCACGCCCCCCCACCAAGAATCCCCTCTCCTCCCTAACAAGCTCCAAGGGGAGTCCCCCTGGCAGTGGATCCTGCTAAGGTGAGCTGCAGCAGTCACTGCCAGTCCCCACATGCTGTTTGGTTTCCTTCCTCATGGAAGCATCTCTTGCGGCAGCCATTTTGCCTGGTCATTAGGAAGCAGTTGTAGAAATTATATGACTCCTGGATTTGCTTGTTTTCCTGTGCGGTGCTTATTATATTGTATGCGCTGCTTTGAATTGCAATCCCCCTGGAATGCAATGGCTGCGCAACCTGTACATGTATCAAATAAATAAAGGAGAAGAAGCGACAGCTGATTCTTGCATACTTGTCCACTGAAACAAAGCCAAGAGTTGTGCTGGTGTAGTTAACAGCTGATATGTGCCATTTAATGCCATGTAGCATTTATACTGTGCTTTCCCCCAAAATGTATTACTTTGGATAATTCAAATGTGGTTCCAGCTAACTCTTTTTAGTTTCCCTACAGAGGTGAAAGTCTTTCAACATCCCAGAGTCACCATTTGCCTTATGCTTGATCCAGACAGGAAGCTCATTGCCGAGCAAAACTCTCCCTAGAGTATACCTCTTTATATTGCATCTTGGGGGCTGGGAGCAGGTTGCCTGTTTGAACGTTTGAAGTCCCTGCACATGGAAAACCAGCTTATCAGAGAGAAGGCTAGGCTAGAACCTTTCTCCTATCTTGTTTTGTGTATTAGGGTTTCCAGCACTGCCTTGGGAGATTTTTAGGGCAGTGTTTAGGGAGTGTGGCATTTGGGGAAAATGCGGTCAGTTCTGGGGAGGACTGTCAGCTCTGGGTTGGGAAAGTCCTGGAGATTTGAGGATAGAGCCTCAGGAGGGTGAGGTTTGGGGATGGGAGGAACCTCAACAGGCTAGAATGCCATGGAGCCCACCCTCCAAAGCAGCCATTTTCTCCAGGGGGAACTGATCTCTGTAGTCTGAAGCTCAGTTGTCACTCTGGGAGATCTCCATGCCCCACCTGGAGGTTAGCAACCCTACTTTGGGGTGATGCTCTAGGAATTTCCCCTCATCTCTCCCGTAAAGGCCACAGAGACATGAGAAAATTTCTAGATCATCACTACGGAGGGCACTTCCTGGCCATTTTTTCCTCCCATTATTTAATTTCTCAAAGGTTGTGGATTGGGATTGAAGGTGGGGGTTAGCCCACCCTGGGTGGGCAAATGACAAGCCTATTCTGTATGGATCTTGTTTTCCAAACGCAGGAAGCCTTTTGCCCCCCAAAGAGGCAGCGTTCACTTGTGCAACTCCATACTTGCCCTCTGTGATATCGTGTAGAAATGGTTTTATCAATGTGATCTGCTGTTTTGTGAATAGCAGGCCTAAATCTTTCTCTCTTTTTTTGGTATTGCATGAAGTTGCTGCAGTGGTGATGCTTTTGATAGCCAGTGCCTGCTTCCTTTGAGTCTGTCTCTTTCAGCTTCATCCTCTCTTTCCCGTGATTGTATGCAGTATTGCGGCATCAGCAGAGGGCCACTCTGTGACATCAGAGCTGATCGACCAATTAGAGGCTTTGCTATTCCACCACTACCCCAAAGCAGTGTATATTTTTTTATATGGCAGACCACGGCTGTTTCCATTTTGAGGATGAGCAGTGGATACTATGTGATTTGCAAATTCATGGCCAAGGAGGAAGACTTGAACCCAGGTCCAAGTTGAACATGGCATCTCTAGAACACTCTAGCTTTCTCATAGATTTTTCCAACTCCAATCTGTTATTATTTCTTTTTTGCTTCCTTCCTTATATGCTCAATATGTCAGTTGTGGTGTCAGTTTTTATTCATTACATGAGTACAGTAAACTACAAGGAATGACGTTAGTAATGGTTATATGGGCCACGAGGGGATAAAACCAGTATGACAGATCCATACCCTGGTGTAAGAGAGCAAAGTGCCGCTGACTTGGATGGGTGTTCCCTGGCTTTTGCAGCCTCAGGATCTGTTCTGTTGTGTTCAGCTGGATGAACAGGGTGAAAATTTCTCCTCGCCGAGCTGGGTTCAGACTCTGGGTTGGCTTGATGGCTGCTTAATAAATTAGAGTAATTCAAATGCTCTTTCCCCTCATTAAAAGAATTCCTTGCAAGCCGCTGCTTGTTTTGTCCAAATATCATCGATCTCCTCCTAATAATGGAACTGGCTTTGGTGGAGGAAGGAAGCCGCCCGACCCCCCCCCCCCCGCAACAATAAAACAAGGCTGAAGAAGATGAGGAAAAAGGTTCTTTCTGACCACGAGAAGTCTTTGTCACTGTTCCCATCTGTTAGCATTCTCCAAAGGGAAAAGCTGTGCTTGGATTATGGTCCTGCCCGACCTCTCTTATTAACAAATGAAGAAGGGCAGGAGTTGAGAAATATTATGCGGTATTTCCCTCGCGTCTTGTTTCCTGGCATTGAACATGCAGGGAGATAAGGAAGAGAGGCAGCCTCTCAGTTTATGAGTGCGTAGTGATACTTGGCTGAGGGCAACTTGCAGGTTGTTGTAAACTCTGGTGCAATGAATTCTCATTTGCTAACCAAGTACACAGTCTTCGCTCTCTGATAAGTCATGATTTGTGATCAGCCGGCAAACTGGAATTGTAAACCAAGGCTTGAAATAAGTTTGGACAGCATCCCTAGGTTCAGTTAGTATTTGGTATGATGTCTGAATTGACAACACCAAGTTACAGCTGTTGTTCTGCCTCCAGAGGCCACTGTGCCTGAGCAGAAGGAAAATGAAAGCAGGCAAGCAACTCTTAACCATGGTTTGCCCATATAACAGCTAGCCAGAGTTTGATGTGATGTTTGAACGGAGACTTTGTCTCATTCTGAGCATACACATGGTGTGCACACGCATCCAGAGGCACCATGGAAACAGCAATACCGAGGCATGTTTCAGGGCTGTTATAGGATTACTAAGGGGAATTTATGTGAAGCTCTTTGGATATTTAAAGCCCCCCCCCAGTGCTAACTGCCAGTATGGTGTAGTGGTTAGAGTGTCCAATAAAGATCTGGGAGAATGAATGGCAAATCCCCACTTACCATGGAAGCTCACTGGGTGACCTTGGGCTGGTCAGTCTGCCTAACCTACCTCACAAGGGTTGTTGTTATGAGGATAAGATGGAGGAGCACTGAGTGATGTTGTGAAAGACCAACTTCCCACTGAGGAATTAAGTGGGGCACTTAGAAACAAAAATAAAAACATTATTTATGAACACAAATCAGTAGCACAGAAGGAGTTTAAAAGAGACTTTGGTTACTAGACCAACTTGTTGCTATAGACAATTTTATAGACTCCCACCATCTACTTCCCCACTCACTTGGCCAAGGTGAGGGAAAGGCGAGGGAACAGGCCTTCTGGGCGTGCTCCCAGAGTGGCGCAACAACATCACTCCCAGGAGTGACATCATCACCCCCCCCCCCGAGAGTGCTCCTGTGCCTTGCAGCAGGCCAATTTGGGCCCCCAAACAGACCTGTTTGGGGAACCAAACTGGCCTGCTGCAGAGTGCGGGAGTGGTCCTGGGCCCTGCATGATGATGCCACTTCTGGGAAGTGGCATCATCGTGCCGCTCCAGAGCTCGCGTGTGCAAAGACAAAGGATAAGGCGAGTACCAGGTTCCCTCTCCCTCCGGGAGGGTTAAGGAGACATGGCAACACTAACTGGGAGGCATTATATTCTGTGGAGGTTCCTGCCCTCCCCAGTCTCCACCCCCAGATCTCCAGGAATTTTGCAACCCGGAAAGACCTAAAGAAGGTCTTTGGGACAAGCGAACATTCCTGTGGGGATACCTGACATATACACTAGCCTGAGAGGAGCTCAGGGAGATATATGAAATCCATGAGAGCAAATGGAAATTATTGACTAGAAAAAGAAGAACGCATGGCTATGAAAGTGCTGTTCGGACGCACTGCTGCCCTCTCGTCGCTTGTCGGTCTGCAACTTCCTCGTTACTCTGATTGCTGCGATGTTTTTTTCCTAGCCATTGCTAGCATGAGAATCACTTCAGACTATGGCTGTGATTATTCATTGTGAAAGCGACTTTTGCCAGCACAAATGCAAGCTAGGGAAGGGAGAGGATTGCTCGCATCCACGAGTGAGCCGTGGATGCAGCCCTGAGCGCCTGGGGAAAAGGGCGGAATCAAAATCTGATAGATAGGTAGGGGCAAAATAAACAGCATTGTGTGAATTGGCCCTAGGTTTCAGTAGGGGGCTAGGATATTGCCTTTGCCCTCCCCACCTATGCCCAAGCCAAATATAAAGTTGCCGTCCCTAAGCTTTCTGGAAGAGAGGAATAAACATGGGTGAAAATCGAAAGCAATGTTTGATCCCTTTATGTTTACTATTTAATTCATTTTTATTATTCATAAATTCAGGCACAAATGTTAGGCCTGCACCCTAGTGACATATTTGCATTTTATTTTAAGTTTGATATCCCCCCCCCCACTGCTACCCGGTTTTGCAAACAGGGGTTTAATGACTTGCTGTTGCTATACAGTTTCAGTGGTTTGTTCTCTCTCTTTCACCTTCCTCGGTGTTTTAAGGAAAGAGATTTCTAACATGGAAAAGTGATATTTGAATACATTCCCCTAAGGCAACCAATTTTCTTTTAATTTGTCTGGAACTAAGCTTTTCTTTGTTGCCATAAGAAAGGATTGGAACTGCTGTAAAATTTATTAGCTTCCAGGAAGATTTTGAAATGAATTTTTTTAATGATCATGCGATTTGCCTGTATGCAGTCATGGTACCATACTGATTAGGGTAGTGCCATACAGCCATTGCCGGATGTCCAAATTGTCAGTATTGAGGAGTGCTTGTAAGAAGGTCCTTATGATAAACTTAGCTAGCCCATTTCCAGCGTTACTCCAAAGGCTGCGTGTCCTATATTTCTGTGCTTCCACCCTATAAAAATAGTATTTCATTATCAGCATTTATGTATTTATGACATTTCAGGGCTTTTTTTCAGCTGGAACGCGGTGGAATGGAGTTCCGGAACCTCTTGAAAATGGTCACATGGCTGGTGGCCCCGCCCCCCAATCTCCAGACAGAAGGGAGTTGAGATTGCTGCCAAGCAGCGTGGAGGGCAATCTAAACTCCCCTCTGGAGATCGGGGGGCGGGGCCACCAGCCATGTGACCATTTTCTCCAAGGGCAACCCACTGAGTTCCGCCACCTCTTTTCCCAGAAAAAAAGCCCTGTTACATTTCCTTTATGGTGTTCAGAGCAGCATACATCATTTTCACTCGCCTCCATTTTATCACTCACTAACAAGTGGGTTAGGCTGAGAGAGAGTGACTTCATGGCTAAATGGGAATTCTGATTTATTCACAGTAAGGGTAATACTGAGCCAGGAACAGGGGTTCCATATTCCTGCTTTGGGCCCCTCACGTGTCCTCACCTCTTGGGCCTGGAGGAGCAGAAATGACGTTCTGTTACATGCCAACATCAGTCTGGGTGGAAATCCCAGATGTGACATCAGCAGGTCAACTGATTTCTAGAGTGCTGGCTGATGTGGGGACGTCGCATATTGGAACGCCATTTCTGTTCTCCTGTCAGCCCTGGTTGGGTGCATCTGTAGAGTGGCAGGATGCCAGTCTGAAGTGGGCATATGGCATCCCTCAGCATTGCCCTTGCTGTGAATCGGTGAGCATTTTTTGCCTCTTTTCCAAGCAAGACTAGAAAAAAAATGGCTTTTTTTTTTGGAGACCAATAGTTTTTACAAAAAGAAAACCCTTCTCTTTGGATTAGACCTACATTAGTGTTCTGTAGTTAAGTACTGCTGTTCATAATGGACTCCTGAACAACTAGGGTTGCCAGCTCTAAGTTGGGAAATTCCTGGAGATCTGGGGAGTGAAAGCTGGAGAAACCTGAAGAAAGTGCGGTTTGGGGAGGAAAGGACCTTGGCTTGGCATAATTCCATAGAGTCCAACCCCCCCCCCCAAAGTAGCCATTTTCTCCAGGTGAACTGATCTCTGTGGCCTGGAGATGAGTTGTAATTCCAGGAGATCTCCAGCCACTACCTGGAGGCTGGCAACCCTATGAACAACCCTACTCACTCCAAGGTTCTCTGCCTTCCAAGGCAAGGGGTGTTAAAAGTGTCATGATCAGGTATTGGGACGGAATCTTAATACACTTCAGTGTTATTTATGAAAGTGTTCATCAAAAGCAGAAACAAATGAGAAAAAAATCCCAGAGCCCCTAGTTAATCAGAGTTACTAATGATTTAGATTATTAGTAAGCCAATCATTTTGCGTGTATATAACTTGTTGGAATACAACATTCACTGCAACATAATGTCATGAGACAGTCAGTAAAGGAGTATGGTTAAAATCACATGGAGATTCCTTCCTGATGTGAACCAAGACTTATCGATTCAGAAGAGCCCCATAACTGAACTTGAAGTCTCAGTTTTGCCTAAGCAAGCTCCTAATAAAATCCAGTTTGTCTGTTACTTACTTCAGTTATGGTCAAGATTAGGTAGAACTTTCTTTTCTTTTCCCTCTTTCTTTTTTCCATTTCAAAGAGCCACGGCTGCTTCAGTTTCCTGTCCCTATGTAAAAGCCCAAATGACTTCTACTTAACACGGCTCTCCAAAACCCTTCTGACATGGATTGGAATGAATTGTGCTTCTCACCGAAAAATGTAAGCTCTGGGTCTATTGTGATTGCCCAGACTGCATAGCCGTACATGTCATTGGAGCATTTATCAGAGATATTAAATCCCTAAGCACTTGTACCTCAATACATTTCAACTTTGCTTCTGTGGCTGGTGCTGGAGATTCTGTCGGTGATAATTCAATTGCTTGAGGAACTGAATGGGTCAGTTTTTCAATCTGTTTTCCTGTTGCGCCGGGCTAGAGTGAATTTAGGTTCTGCAGGAAATAAAAGGTTGTATGACAGTATGACACCCAACCCTAAGCTGATATATATTTAAGCAGATGCATGAAAGGACACACTGTTCTCCCTTTGCATTTTAAGGCAAAGATAGATATAATATGTAAAAAATGAATTGGCAGTGTGTCTCCTAGTTCTAGAGTGAGTCCAGCTTTCTCCCAGGTTTGCAACGTGAATATCAGATGGATAAATAATCAAATGATGATTCAGCCATCAGTCCTACTTCTGTGCCCACTGCCTGCCTTTTAAAATTATTTTTATTAAAGCATTGCATATGCATTTATATACTATGCTTTCACTCACCCCCCTCCCCAAACAGTAGCCAAATGTTTGGCTTCCAAAGTGGTGTACAGTAATTTTTAAAAATCCGCCCCAAGGAGAGTTGCTGGCAACCCATGGGAAACTCACCGCCCAAAGTGGGGCCTGACCAGCAATATGATGATGTCTTAACCATGTAGTTTTGACTAACTGCTACAGCGCTAGCAATGCAGTGATCTCACTTTGCGTTGCGCCGGAAGTGACATCATCATGATGCTGGTATCCACCTTTCATTTCCCCCTATTATTTCCATCCATCCAGTTAACTGGCAGCAGGAAGGGCCCATTGGGGGCAGGAGTTTTGCTGTCCCCACGGGCCTATGGCAACCCTAGCTGTGACTTAGTGGTAGTAGGGCATTTGCAGAATGCAGAAGGTCTCATGTTCAGTTCCTGGCCCCTTCTAGTAAAAGGTTCAGGTAGTAAGTGATGTGAAAGACCAATGCTGGTCTCTGTCCAGGCAAAATGGAAGGATTCCAAAGGAGCTTCATTTCCCAGGGTTCCCTGTGCTATAGCAGCATGAGATTCCGGAGGAGCTTCATTTCCCAGGGTTCCCTGTGCTATAGCTGCATGAGATTCCGGAGGAGCTTCATTTCCCAGAGTTCCTTGTGCTATAGCAGCATGAGATTCCGGAGGAGCTACATTTCCCAGGGTTCCCTGTGCTATAGCAGCATGAGATTCCGGAGGAGCTTCATTTCCCAGGGTTCCCTGTGCTATAGCAGCATGAGATTCCGGAGGAGCTTCATTTCCCAGGGTTCCCTGTGCTATAGCAGCATGAGATTCCGGAGGAGCTTCATTTCCCAGGGTTCCTTGTGCTATAGCAGCATGAGATTCCGGAGGAGCTTCATTTCCCAGGGTTCCCTGTGCTATAGCAGCATGAGATTCCGGAGGAGCTTCATTTCCCAGGGTTCCTTGTGCTATAGCAGCATGAGATTCCGGAGGAGCTACATTTCCCAGGGTTCCTTGTGCTATAACAGCATGAGATTCCGGAGGAGCTACATTTCCCCAGGGTCCCTTCCTCTTGGCCTGTTGCTGCTGGAGGCGATTGTGAGGCCCTTCAAGTGCTACTTTCACATAAGTTTGTGGAAGGATAAAGGATCAGTGGGGTATGAATATCTCAAGTAATTTGAGGAGACTTGCTGGAATGAAGGGAAGGCTTACAGCCTCCCCCCTCCCCAACCCCATTGTGCTATTGTGATATCTTTGGGCACGCTATGGGGCTGAACTTACGAAATGAATCAATTTATTTTTCTGTATTTTAGAAAATAAATTGCATTACCTGAGAGCGTTCTGATTTGATCAAGATGAGATCTTTCACTATTAATGCCCCCACTCCCATTTCCCTCTTTTCTAAGGAAGCTACTGATAATGGATGTGCATATTCTGGTAAATTAAGTTTTTAAGGATTTCTGTTAACCGTTCCCAGCAGTTGCCAATTACTTCTGCATAACTTTTCCAAGCAACCTTTCAAGTTCTTTTTTTTTTTGTCCTCAAAACTCGTTTTTGAACCATTTCCCCAGAACTGCTCCGGAAGCTAAACATGCCATCTTAGAAGAAGTGCTGTGCTTGATTCCTGATCAGTTATAACTAGCTGCTGCATTGAGGGAAATGTATGCTGTCTGTGCTCAGGAGGACACTCCAACTAGCTTGAATTAATAGGGGGAAAAAACCTTCTCTTGACTGAGACCGAACTAGGCAAGATGGATTGGAATATGTGACCTGCTCTTCTCAGTATTTTTAAAAGCCTAATTGCTGTGGTGTGGGATCCCAATTTAGATCTGAACCATGCTTAGAGTTGTTAGGTCCCCTTATCTTTCTGGTGAGATGGGGAGGACCTGGCACTCACCTTTTGGGATGTCTTCATGCACGTGCGTTCCCAGGGCGGCATGATGGCATCACTTCCAGGAAGTGATGTCATCATGCAGGGGCCGGGAGCGCTCCTGTACTTTGCAATGGGCTGATTTAGGCCCCAAGTTTTCAGCCCCGGGAGTGCCCGTGGGAGCCCTATTCCCCTGCCATGTTGTTTGAGAAGGGTTTAATGTAAGCTACAGTTGCTGACCTCCTGGTGGGGGCTAGAGTTTTCCCAGAATTACAACTGATTTCCAGACTACAGATATCATTAGAGGGGATGGGAGTTTCAGAGGGTGGATTGTATGGCACCACGTCCCCATTGAGCTCCCTCCCTTTCCCAAACTCCTCACTCCTTGGCATGACCCCAGATCTCCAGAACTTCCCAAACTGGAGCTGGCAACGCTATGCCCACCTGCCTTGGAGAGGAAAAAGGTCAAGCAAAAAGGGGAGAGGAAATCCAGTCTTTTCTCTCTCTGAGAGTCAAGAACACTGAGGGGCTCTGTTGGCAAAACTGTGCGAAGTCAGAAGGGTTAAACTTCTGGCCCTGCACCATTGCTGTGATTTGAATTGCAGCTTTGTGTTGCAGTGATTAACCTTTTAAAAAACATCCTGGAAAGATTCAAACTCAGATCTGAATGCATCTAGTTAGGCCTTAACATGGTACAAGATCCAGAGGAGTTAGCCGTGTTAGTCTGTAGTAGCAACATAGTAAAGAGTCCAGTAGCACCTTTAAGACTGACCAACTTTACTGTAGCACAAGCTTTCGAGAACCACAGCTCTCTTCATCAGATGCATGCAATTTTGCCACTTGCTCTGCCTGCCCAGCTGTCTGGAAGCTTCGCGGCTCAGACCTTTTCCAAATCAATACAGACACAACATGTCTGTGATAGGGTATTCTTTACTATTTAACATAGTACAAGAGATGCATACCGATATTAGGGTTGTTAGGTCTAGATTGGGACATTCCTGGAGATTTGCAGGGGTGGAGCCTGGGAAGAGCAGGGTTTGGGGAGTGGAGGGACCTCAGCTGGGTATATTGCCATAGAATCCACCTTCCAAGGGAACTATTTTTTCCAGGGGATCTCTTGTCACCTGAAGAACAGTTGAAATTCCGGGAGATCTCTAGCCACCACCTGGAGGCTGGCAACTCTTCCTGATACCGACATTGAAAACGAGAGCTTGACTATCTTTGCTTGCATGAATAAGAGGTTTTAATAAACTGAAACTGAAGACTGGTGTGGAGTTTGCTTGGCAAACAAGGCTTGTTTTTCCTCCCCTCTTTTTCTTCTACAGCTTACCCAGGGAGCTAGTAATGTGTTTCTGTAATAGACTTCTGTAAATGCTACGAAACCAAGGGGAGCCACACTTGTGAGGCAGCCAGGCCCGGCACACACTGTGGGCCTAACTGCAGGCAGTTCTGTCATGATTTCTGTTCCTGCCGCTGCTTCTTATAACTACTTCTTCAATATCTTCCCAGTGAATCGGGAGCATCCTTTCGTCCCAGGGGCTCTATCTCATCGGGCTTCTGCCCACTTGCCCTTCCAGCTCTTGTTTTAATAACACACACAGCTCAGTCCCTGTTTTTATGCAGATGAAAAAAAAACAGTCTTTTTTTGTTTTTGCTTAAGCTTTTCTGAAGCAATTTTGCCACTTTCTCTGCCTGCCCAGCTGTCTGAAAGCTTCACGGCTCAGACCTTTTCCAAATCAATACAGACACAACGTGTCTGTGATTGGGTACCATTAGAAGCTGCCTTTGTGATAGTCCTCTGCAGGGGGGAAGAAAGGTGGCTTGAAAGCCAGGGCTCACTCAGGGTTCATCATTGTTTTCCCTGAGAGAAAGATATTTGTTCTGGAGTTGGTTAGGCTTGAGGTGTTTTCTCTCAGGTTGAGCAATGTGCTCAACTGTGACCGTGTCTCCCCGTCCCTTGCCTTCACCATGCCTGTCTTTAAAAAAGACAAAAACACAGCAACATTTGGGCACTGCTTTCATGCTATAAATTCTGCAGATTGAGGCCATCTCCATAACAATAGTGCTGTTCCGAGGCAACCACAAAGAGTGCTGAAGTGATAAAGGTGATGTAGCTAAGAAATGCCTGTCTTTGCCAGCTGAAAACTGTACTGCCAGAGGAGGGTGGGCGAGCAAGCAAGTGTAAATGGATCTGAGTGAGCTACCAAACCGGTGTGTGGGTCTGCTGGAAGGTACAAGAAGATGGACTGGCTGCCTCACAGTTGCTAGGAGAGCATCCAGGGCACTGGAATTAAGCAGTGGGACACCTGTCCTAAGTGCAGAAACCAAGCTCCTTTCTTCTGCCATGGCATGAAATGGGCAGACTGATTTTCACAGTAAGGTGAGACTCGGAATCTATTCTTAATCTACCTTGGTAATTTCTAGGCTTGACTATTGTGATGCGCGGTACGTAGGGACTGCCTTTGAATATCATGCAGAATCTCTGCAGTGAGTCCAGAATGTGGCAGCCAGGTTGTTGATTGCTGCCTGTCTTTATCCATGTACTGCCTGTGTTGAGACATTTGCATTGCTCCCAGTTAATTTAATGGCGCCTTTGATGCCCAGGGCAGTGTAAAGGGTTACTGTGAGGGAAGCCCCTGTTCAATCTCCTACCCTGCCAGGAAATTCCCTGGGTGTCCTTGAACCAGTCAATCTTTCTTAGCCTGACCTACCTTACAGGGTGGTTGTGAGGATGAACAGAGGGAGATAGAGTACAGTATATACAGCCTTGGTTTTTTACCTTTAATCTCTTGAGAGTAAGAATCTGTTATAATTTATGCTGGTCTAAGACCGTTTTAATAAAGATTGATTGAGACACAGCCTTGGAGGGAGGTTGGGATAAAAGTTAAACATACGCTTAGTTAAAATATCTGTATCCTGCTTTTCCTACAGTTCAAAGCAGTTCACAGAGGTTTTCTGCAATCAGTGAGCACAAAACATTTGCAATGTATGTCATAACAGCATTACAAATGTTAACATTGGCGTAGTCCAAATTATTTGCCCCCCCCAGTTAAATTATGCAGGTTGTATAAATTATGTAAATACACACTAATCAATGATAGCCACTTTGCATATTAAATACTTTATGCTGTTTCTACTTGTCAGGGGAAAGGTTGATAGGCAGTTCAGAGAACTCCTGAAACGCCTTGTAAGCACCAGAAATGGTGCTTACCATTTTTACAGATTTTTAATATTTTTAACGATAAGGACTAGAAACCTGTTTGTTTAAAATCAGAGATTATTTAAAATATATTTCTAAACTACTTTTCAGTTTAAAAAAATTCAAGGCACTTAAAATCATGTTAACGCAATATAAAAACAAAATGCAATATTAAAGAACCAAATTAAATTGGAACAGCAGCAGCTCTTAAACCAATGCACCAGATAGCAAATACAGACACCCAGG
Source organism: Eublepharis macularius (assembly GCF_028583425.1). Lineage (NCBI taxonomy): Eukaryota > Metazoa > Chordata > Lepidosauria > Squamata > Eublepharidae > Eublepharis > Eublepharis macularius. Next base: position 24,352,043 of record NC_072802.1, read on the forward strand.
GGAGAAGAGGTTCTAGGATCACCATATACTAGTTCTCAATGTCTTTTTTTAAAAAAAATTAAACTTTAATAATCTGCCTATTCCCAAAGGGCTCAAGGCGGCTAACAGCAATAGAAACAAATTTATCATATATAAAACCCTCAAACTGAACACCTACAAATCACATTGCCCTCAAAAACACCCACCACTAACAAATAAAAGGAATACAAACTGCCCTATCACCTGTCTTATATAGCTTCATTCTCATGGCTTTCCAGGAGAATTTTCTGGAAACGGGCGCTTCATTGAACAACGACAACAACAACAACAACAACAACAACAACAACTACTACTACTACTACTACTACTACTACTACTACTACTACTACTACTACAGCATTCAATTTATATACCACCCTTCAGAACAATTTAACGCCCACTTAGAGCGGTTTACAAAGTGTGTTGTTATTATCCCCACAACAATCACCCTGTGAGGTGGGTGGGGCTGAGAGAGCTCCGAGAAACTGACTGACCCAAGGTCCCCCAGCTGGCTTCAAGTGGAGGAGTGGGGAATCAAACCCGGTTCTCCAGATTAGAGTCCCACTGCTCTTAACCACTACATCAAACTGGCTTCATCTTGCATTCCAACTCATGTCATATCTGAAAGTGTAGTGTAGTGTAGCCAACTGCCAGGTGGGCCCTGGAGTTCTGGAGTTACAGCTGATTTCCAGAGTATAAAGATCAGTTCCCTGGAGAAAATGGCAGCTTCAGAGGGCAGACTCTATGATATACCATAGATTCAAGACAAAATCCCTCCCTAAATGCCCCCTGTCCACAGATACCACCCCCAAATCTCAAAGAATTGCCCATGCTGGAGCTGGCAACCCTATGGTAGGCAGGCACAGTTTCTGAGCTGATTGTCTGGATTGGTCAAGGCAGATCGGTCCTGAAGAGCTTTTGGACCAAGCTAAATTGCTCATTAACAATTTCAGAGTGGCAGTAGTTTAGTGGTAAAATGTCCCAGGTCAGTTCCTAGCTTGTCCAGTTAAAAGGGTCAAGTAGCAGATGATGGGAATAGATACGTTTATTTTTGCCAACTTCTTGTCTTCTTTTTTTAATGTCTTTTTTTTAAAAAAAGAAATCCAGAGACTAACCCTTCGTTACTTGTTTTTTGCCGCTATATTTTGGGGTTTCATTTTCAAATATATTTAAACATTTAATTGTCGCTTTTGTCATAAAACATAGCACTTTGATCACATGAACTGTGATTCTCATTTGCGCAAGCCACGCCGAGTTCTCCGCCGCTTGTACAGAATCTACGAATATCACACCCAGAGTTGATTTAAGATGTTCATTCCAGCGACGAGGAGAAAACTGGCAGTACTTAATCCCTTCTTTTTGCTCAAATAGCCGAAAGGAACAAAATCAACATGTTAACAGCCAGCGACATTTAGACAGCTTCCTAGCGCTGGCTGGGGCATGCCTGTGTGTGTGTGTGGCTTGTAGCCTCATTCTCTGAGATCAGTCAGGGCCTCGAAATCTCAGACCTCCTACCCAGACATTTGTGATTGCCACTCACACAATAGAGTGGCCGCTGTGGCAGAGAGAGAAAACAGCGAACATTTGAGATGCGGAGTTGAGACCGATTGGCTGGTTTCTCTTTGGCTCTCTCAGTCTCTCCGCAACTTCCTTAAAGGTTTGCTTTTCTACAAGCTGATTCCCTCTAAGTGCTAAAGCTGCTCATATTTTTTTTGCTGCATTGGGTTATGTGCTGAGAATTTTTATCAGCCAGGGTTTTTTTTTTTTTTTGCGCTAGAATGTGGCGGAAATACAAATGGAGCAGAAAAGCCGAGGTTACATACACAGATGAACAAAGCATCCAAATGACCTGTCCTCAGACAGGCGGGATGCAGATCTTGGCTGAGTCGGCAAAGTGCTGAGGGTTCAGTCCATCAAACCTAAAGGTGCTGTTCCTTTGGATTCGGTCAGCGTTAACTCCTGATGGCCCAGGCTTGCTTTGTTTGAGAAAAGCGCCCTGTGAGAATGAGCCAGGAAAGGGGCTAACTAAAGGCAAGTGCTTTAAGCAAACAGGGTAGCTACATTCCAGAGAAGACTGTTGTATGTCAATGATTGGTATGGTCCAGTGGCCCAGGGACGATATTTCATGCAAACACAGATGTCGTATATAAAAAACGCTGTCATGGCAGATCCCTCAGCCACAGTGTGAGATTACCTGCATCCTACCTGGTCCACTTAACTTCCCGGCAGGAGTGGGTGGGGACCTGCCTCTTACCTGGCTGATTGTCCTGTGCATGCATTCCCAGCAGGTGCAATGACATCACTTCTTGCCTCCCGGGCCCTTTCCCTGCGGCCTTTTCACCCTTCTGGCCAGGTGAATGGCGGTGGCGGGTGGGAAAGAGGCTTGGAGCATAACCGCTTCCCACCTCCACTGTTTGAAGGACAGGTGCCAGTCACAAGCTGGTTCCACCATCCCTCTTGATCTTCTTAATGGCTGCTCTCTTCTATTTTTAAAAAATGTCCATCATTAACGTTTATCAGCTTAGCTGTTCCTTTACTGCTGACTTAATAAAAACATGGAAACCCTTTTTAAAATGCAAAAACTCTTGCGAGGATTGGAAGGTAAGGCGGTTTCTTGGTGACTTTGCGGACACAAGCCTGTCAGCACCTTTCACAGTTTGCCGAACAGTTCCCCCTCCCACTGGGCTTGGAAAAGGAAGACCTATTGGGGCAGAACAAAGGGAGGGTGCTTCCAAGCCACCTCCACTGCTCTCAAAATCTTACGTTTGTCTTTGTTCTCGGGCGGTGAGTGAAAGATTGGTAGTTTTTATGACTCCACCTGACACAAAATGTTTATAGTGGAGTTGGTGACAGTACCACAGATTGCTTTCAGATTCAGAACCATGATCCCCTAGAGGGATCTCAGTCTTGCATAAGAAGAATCAAGCGGTCCACACAGCTACACTCCAGTTAAGCTCAATCTCTGGTGAAGGATGATCTCTGGTTTCTGTGCCAGGAACGAAAAACAGGATGGATCTAATGCTATCAAGTGTTTTGGAGGCATAACCCAGCTCCCCACACCCAGCTTTCTATTAAGAGACCCCCTAAAACTACAACTCATCTTGCCAGAGGGTGGTTTTGATCAGGAATAGAGGTTGCTGTCACCCATGGTAGCCTGGTGTCATCTTGGTGCCAGCTCCCATTCCGCCTTGTGAATCGTGCTTATTTCACTTCAAGATCTTGGCCTGGCTAAGATACTTGGCAGTCTTCCCTCCCTGCCCATTAATGAGAGAGTTTACATGGGGTCACAGGGTGACTTAGAGGCTCTCCACATGAGACACCTTGGCACGTGTTTGTCAAGTGTAGGGAGATGCAATGTTAGCCAGGAAACGTAGTTTAAGAAGACAGAGCCGGTGGAGATTGCTCCTCAGAGGTTTTGTTAATTTCATCTTCACCTCCCCCAAAGGCTCTGTCAATTTCATCTCTCCAGTCTAAAACTGTGTGGGATCTCCTCTAGAGGGCAGTGAGGAATGGAAAAGGGCTGGAGCTGCCTTCCAGAGCCAGGCTTGGACCTAGAAAGGTTATAATGGGCTGAAGTTTCCCTTCGGCATTTCACAGCCTCTTCACATAGCTTCAGTGTATAGCAAAGCCTTTGCCCTACCCCCAGCTCTGTCTTTTTAAACTTCCCTTCCTGGCTACCTTTGCTTCTCCCAACACGTTTTCTTCATGTGTTCGATATCTCATGTAGAGAGACTCTTACTCCCTGGTTTAGATCCTGTGAAGACACCAGTTGTATGAACCGGTATCTCTCTGCAGATTACTGCAATATGTACAATTTATTTTTATTTACAAAAGGTATATCCTGTGTTTCTGCCCAGTCAGGGCTATCAATTGCAATTTTGGGAGATGCCACACTTTGACACATCACAGTGACTATAGGTTCATGCCCCATATGGAGAAGCTAATACAACCATATTGTAGACCACGGCTGATCCCCATTTCCTATTGCAAGTGGCTTCTCAGTTTCAAAAGTATTTATTCATTTATTTCTTTAAAAAAATTGTATGCTGCTTTACTACCCAAATAGGATCCCACAAGGTGGTAAACATTAAAACATTAAAACAACATTTTTAAAAATAAACAGTTTAGTAAACACACACAGACACAGAACACAAAGAACAGGGAGGAGTATCGTGGTTCAGGTTTGCTCTTTGAAATAAGGACATGTAAAACTTTGTTGGCTCTCCAAACTACTGCTAAGGTTCTTTGTTTCATCAGGTCTTAGTGTTCACTAGGGGTGTGCAATTCGGGTTTCTGAAACCTGAAAGAAACCCGAAAGGAACTTGTTTCGGGTTGTTTCGGGTTATCTGAAACGTTTTGGGAAACCTGAAACGTTTCGGGTTATCCGAAACAAAATAACCCGAAACGTTTCGGGTTGTTTCGGGTTGTTTCGGGTTTTTCAATGGGAAAATGCCTCCGTCTTCCCGGACGCCTGGGGGAGGCATTTTCCCACCGAATCAAGCTGAAATTGGTGGAGACCTTCCTCTAACTCCTCTCTAACAACCCCCCAAGTTTCAGACCGATTGGACTTTGGGGGGCCATGTTATGGCCCCCCAAACCAGGTCCCCCTATCCTCGCATAAGAAAGGGAAGGGTGAGCATATTGTTAGCTTGCTGCTGCTCATCTTCTTCATGATTTCCTATGGGGGAAAAATGAAGAGGCAGGCTTCCTTTGCCAGGGGTGGCATTTTGCATGCAAAATGCCCCCCAACCCTCAGGGGCCCTTCTCCCACCTTTTCTCTCACCCCCCACCAAGGCTCAGCCTGCTCCCACTTGGGGGGGCATTTCATGGCCTCCCCAAGTAGGTGCTCTTTTCTCTACTACTTACAGCTGGGGGAGGCTTGTCTTGCCAGGGGTGGCATTTTGCATGCAAAATGCCCCCCAACCCTCAGGGGCCCTTCTCCCACCTCTACTCCCACCCCCCACCAAGGCTCAGCCTGCTCCCACTTGGGGGGGCATTTCATGGCCTCCCCAAGTAGGTGCTCTCAGCCCCCAAAGTCCACCCCCTACAGCCCCACACAAACCCAATTCCCCCCCAGCTGCCACACACCGACCCAAATCCCCACATTAGCCCCTCACAGACCCAAATCCACCCCCAGCAGCCCCACACCCATAACCCCAGGAACAGGCTGGCAAAGGCAGCCCTCTCCCTTTGTTCCCTATGCTGGGAACTTCTAAACTCTCTTTCCCTGGGCAATTCTGCACAGCCCAGGGGTGCCACAATGGTGGGCACACTTCTGAGTGCCAGCTGGTCCCTGTGAAAGAGCACCTGAACCACAGACACCCTCCCTCAAATTCCCCCACCACCTACAGAGATGGCTGTCAGCCAGCCCCATTGTTCCCTATAATGGGAACCAACTGCACAACAAAGAATAAAACACGAACAACACAAAATAAAGTTTTTTAAAAATGATTTTCTCCCTTTCAAAGTACAAGTAGGCAAAGCATTATGACACATTACACCAGCAGCCCCCCACACAGAAAAATAACACAACTCACTTAACATCAGAGAATCACAAAAGCACAATTCCTGTCAAAGACACTTTATTTCTTGAACAGCTTTAGGTTACACAGCAGGGGGGCACACCAAAGGGCATTCCAGCATTCCACCTCACAAAAATAACACAACTCACTTAACATCAGAGAATCACAAAAACACAATTCCTGTCAAAGACACTTTATTTCTTGAACAGCTTTAGGTTACACAGCAGGGGGGCACACCAAAGGGCATGGCAGCAGTATCTTACACAAAAATAACACAACTCACTTCACATTAAAGAATCACCCCAAAAAATTGCTGTCAAAAGCACTTTATTTCTTTAACTGCTTTAGGTTACACAGTAGGAAGGCACAACAGGGCATGAAAGCAGTGTACTACACAAAAATAACACAACTCACTTCACATCAGAGAATCACCCAAACACAATTGCTGTCAAAAACGTTGAAGTGGGTTGTTTCCGAAACAGATTCTTGTTTCGGGTAAACCCGAAACAAGAAACACGAAACAGAGTGCCTTTGCACACCCCTAGTGTTCACTTATAACACCCCTTAACTTTAGACAATCAATCAGCAATGCTTCTACCGTATTAAATTATTGCGAGGGTTAATTAGGAGAAAACCTTTGTAGAGTTTGTGAATATCTCTGGAGAGAGCAAGATCTCATTGCAGAGGAGTCTGGCCCAAGAATAAATACTTTATTATTGTTGTTGTTGTTGTTGTTGTTACTAATATTGATATTGTTATTACACATAACACAATCGATAATTAATAAAGATTGCACGTTATCATTGACTGGCCTTGCTGAGCTGATACAGGTTTCCACCAGAGACCTAAGTACCAGCCAGGTATCGGTGCAATATGTATGCTGTTCCAAGTAACGCCGTCTTTTGCAGTTCTGTAGGTGTTATGTCAGAAAGCTGCAGTTTTTCCATATAAGTTGCCAAATTTTTCAAAATACTTCCCAGTGCCGCCTTATTATTATTATTATTATTATTATTATTATTATTATTATTATTATTATTATTATTAACAACAACAACAACAACAACAACAACTTAACCATTAATATGATGTTTTAGAATGTTCTAAGTGTTGCACATGCGATTTCAGCAATCCAATAACCCTGTAACGTAGGTCAATTTTATTGCCCCCCATATTTTCAGAAGGGGAAACTGAGGATAAGAGTGAGTGCCTTGCCTCGTGAGTTCATGGTCAAAGTGAGATTTAAACCCCAGGGGTTTCCAGTCCCTGGAAAGTTTCTTGGAGCAGTCCAGCTTGTTAGAGCAGAGCTCAGTAATATGAAAAACATCAGCCATTTCTCCTCCTCTGACCTCCATGCTCACATCTAGTACATCTGAACATGTGACGTGACATTTGGGTGGGGACTGTGGCTGAGGGATTGAACATTTGCTTGGCCTGCAGAAGGTCCCAGGTTCAATCTCTAGTTAAAAGGATTAGGTAGCTGGTGATGGGAAAGTTGGTGATGGGAGAGCCAATGCCACTCAGAGTAGACAGTACTGATCTTGATAGACTTAATGATCTCACTTGGTGGCCCTGTGCAGAGGACCTGTCCGTGTAGTGAGTCGAAGCAGAGGGCGAGTGGGAACAAGATTGCTGGCCATGCACCCACCTTTGCATAGTGCATATGCATGGAAGATGTGCTTGTTCATATGTCCCCTCCCTGTTACCAATGATGCCACTGTCTAAATGGGGAAGGGGCCTATAGATGGGCACTTCCTCTGCATGTTTGCACCACACAGATAACTTGGTGCTTGTATGTAAGCAGGGTGGGTGCAGTCAATGTACTCATGCCTGTTCTCCCTCTCTGCACAGTAGGTCAGTGTGTGGACACGTCATCTATACAGGCAGCTTCTTGTTTTCATGTGACCCCTGCAAGCAAGAGCCAAGGAACAAGGCAGGGATGGAGTGACTTTCAGTATGATGTCATCACATTGTATCATAAATTATTAGACATTATATGGAGGTAGGAGGGAAGGGAAGAGAAAGTGCAGAAGCTTTGCTTGCAGCCACACCATCTCTGTATTATCTGGTTCACTTCTAGCCATGGTGAAAAACCACCTGCTGCTGGCGAATAACCTGGCTCCGTCCTGTTACATGCACGAGATGTTGATAAGCACTCAGGCTGCTGTAAAGAGGCAGTATCTCTGCATTCTGGTAGGAAATCAAGAGCAAATCAACTAAAAAATAAAACAGAGGAGCCAGCAAAAATAGCCTGACATGGAGGATGTCTCATGCCGAGCAAGGTTTCAAGCACTGTTCCTTTTAGTGCCGGCAACGGGAGAAAGGAAAATGCTGACTAGGAGCAGCCAGGCATGCAGGCCAAAAGTGGTTTAATTTATTTCCCTTCGTAACTTGTTTCCCTTCAGCTTTTTTGTTCTGACAGCGGCAGCAACTGCTGCAGAAAATTCCAAATGACACCTAACCTGTTGGAGGTTGAACTTCAACCTGTACAAATAACAATAAAAGCAGGGTGGGTGGGTGGTTGAGGAGCCTTTGCAATAAAAAACGGCCCTTTGTGTCAGAAATATATGCAGCTGGTTTCAAAAAGCAAGAGGTGTTTACATGGGATTAAAAAGGTGGCAGATCCCCTTTCTCTGAGTAGATCCTCATGACACACTTAGGCAGATTTGAAGCCTGTTATGGCTTCCTCAGCTTGTCCCAAGATTCTTGGGAATTGTAACTTGGTAAGGATGCTGCGTATTCTTTTTTTAGAGATCCCACCTCTCACAGAACCACAATTTCAGGGTTTATTCATGGATAGCAAATGAGTATTGAACCAGTTGAAGAATGTGGTATAGCTGGTATAGATTGATGGTAGCTTGAGTCTTATTTTGGAAAGTATTTTGCATTTGCTGTAGAGAATATAAAGCTACATCTTGCATACTAATAGCTATATGGCCCTGTCCGTGAATACTTAAATCCAGAGATTGGAGCCATGAATGAGCAATACAGATCTTCCCACACACCTGAAAAAATGCTCTGGGTTTGCAGAAAAATCTGAAATCTAAAAAAAAATTTTTTTTTTAAAAAAGTAAACCAAAATGATAAAAGAAGCACCTGTAGCTTTAACCATATGCTTTCAGTAGCTGTTGCTAGAAAACCATAACAGTTCAACCAGTATTCCAGACTTGGTTTCTGTCTGGAGAAGGCGGGGAGGGGAGGGGCTTTCTGAAGCTCTTTTGGCCTTTGATGGAGGACTTATTGGGGCCATGCCTAGAAGCAGCTAGTGGGTGACTTGATACCACGAGACTTGAATGACAAATCCAGGCCTGTCAGCTTGCTACAGTTCAACAGCCGCCACCCCACAAAAAACAGTGTAGTCTAGTGGTTAAAGTTTCAGAGAGGGATGTGGAAGACCCAGGTTTGAATCACTACTCTGCTGTGGAAGCTCACTGGGAGACTTGGATCCAGTTACATGCTCTCAGCCTTACCTACCTCTCAGGGTTGTAGTGAGGATAATATGAAGGCAAGAGAATGATGTAAGCTACTTTAGTTCCTAATTGTGGAGAAAGACAGTATATAAACGAAGTAAATTAATAAATATAAATGAAAATGGGGCAGGGGGCAGATAAAAGGTAAAGTTGTTTAGTGGGTTTGAAAGAGAGAAGGACATAAGTAAAGGTGATCATATGGAGGTTGCCAGAGAAGGGAAAGAGGAAATAATGTGGGGAAGGAAATATAGGGAAAAGTAAAGTATCTCCTGGAAGTCCTTGCAGGTTTCCCACAATGCAACGGGGCCTGGCTCAGCCAGCATCATGCAACTGGGCTTTAGGGGGGAGGCTGCAGGGGGCGGAGAGGTGAAGACTGAGGGGCAGGCATAGGTGGTTGAGAAGGAGAGAAGGAAGTGGGAAGGTGGTCTATGGAGAAGGGAAAGATGGCATGGTAGGGTAGGGGAAAATGAGATGTCCTCTGCAAGTCCTTGCAAGTCTTCGCTTGTTATACCCGTTTGTTGGGCATATTCCAATTCTACTAAGAAATACAATTTTAGGATTACAAGTTCTCTTGAACTTGGTGTGGACTATGCCATCTGAACCTCATTGTCATGAAGGACTAGAAGGATCTCATTGTCTGATTTGGAAATCATTTTTGGAACTGGGGCCTTAGTGAAAAAATGTTCTAAATTGGGCAGAAACCTTATATGTCATAAGCCCGTTTTGTTTTCTCTCCACAGATCAGAGTGAAGGATTTCATTGCAGAGAAGAATGCCGGATCCTTGGCCATTCTGACCGATGCTGGATGCCCCGGAACCCTGTTCCCAGCCGAGCAAAATCCCCCGAGCACGGAAGGAATGTCATGTCCCTCTCTATAGAAGCTAGCACTGTGGATACAGAGCTTTACGAAGACTGTAGCACAAAGAGAACTTTTGCGACATTTGGCAAAGACGGCAGTGAGCCCGTCCCTGAGGAACGGGGCCCAGTCAACCTGAAAGGCAAAAGAACAGTGGATCCTCCCATCTGCAGCCCAAAGGTCAATGGTGCAGTCCGAGAGGCAGGGAACGGCTGTGAAGCTGTCAGCCCTGTCACATCACCCGTCCATCTGAAGAGTCCCTTGTCTAGCAAACCATCAGTGTCCTACAACATAATGCACTGCCCAGCAAATCGTGACCTGGAGCCGTTTGTAAACAATGGCCCTTCTCGGCCCATGGAGGCAGAGCCGAGGGGCGCAGACAGTGAAAATATAATGCATGAAATTAACCCTCTTCTGCAAGAATGTAGAGAGAAAGACTCACCTGGAGTGAAGAGGCTAAAAGACATAGTACTCTGAGCGATGCCGTAGTGGAAGGGAAGGAACACGAATGGACGTGTGTATTGTTTTTAACAGCTTACTGACGGTTCACAAAATTTGCTGTATTTAAAAGCTTTCCCTAAATGTATTGTTTATAAATGAAGCTATTGTTAATGTGACAATCCCACTTGGTTCAACAGGCGGCAGGGGTGTTTGTCAAAGCAAACAAGGGCAGTTTCCCATTTTCCATGGCAAGGGTGTGGCGACATGGTAGCAGTTTGGTGGATGGAAAGTATTAGCTATGAAGTATTTTGAATTTATATTTTTGTATCTAAAAACAAACAAACACCAGACCTCTAATGTGAAAATCCATTCTTTATGAAGAATTGAATCTTAAAAAAATAAATTAAAACCACTTGTATCTGGTAATCTAGAATATTTACCTCAACATGCCTCTAATTTAGACAATGGCGCGGCCAGTTCTCATGGCACAACTGTGAACATACAATTCATTTGCCTTGGTCCAGCAGTTTTGGTGCACACATGGAAGCCCTTATGCACCAAGTGGGGCATCAGTGCTCTCAATGTGCACAGTCACCACATGTGCGTCAGAACCACACAGAGCTATTGACTGTCGCACCCAGAGCCTGCGGTTTCATTTAAGGTCTTGCTCTTTTGCTATGACCACCCCTGCCTTGGAAACCCTTTTGCCGCCACTTGCTTATCTGTACTCTTATCGTATTTGATATTGCAAATTACTGTATGTCTAGTGATGGAAAAGGCTTTCGAGTGTATTCATTCCTTTCTTTGCTTTTTCTACAAAGAAGACAAAATCCAAAAATGTAGGGAAACTGCAAAACTTAGATCCAATCTTGTCACAGTCATCATCTGGCCAAAAGATTCTCCCACATACTTCCCCCCCCCATCCCCACCCCTCTATGCACATTTTCTTCCCCAGGTCTTTTAGGGTTATTCTGTCATCTCATTTGCTGTTGTTAGATGTGCTGTGTTGAAACTTTTAGAAGATCAGTTCCTTCCTTCCTTTCTTTTTGCTATCTCAAGGAACGATGGGGCATTGTTTTTCCAGGAATATTGGTTGGTTTTCAAACAGAGCTTCCTTGGTTTTGGGAGAGACCAGCACAAAAGAATGATTTTGAGGTCCAATTTATAAGTTACATCGGACATGGGTATTGGTGTGGTGGTGGTGGAGGAGAGTGCCATCAAGTCATAGCTGACTTTGGCAACCCCTGGCAGGGTTTTCATGGCAAGAGACTAACAGTGGTGGTTTGCCATTGTCTGACTCTCCAACCCTGGTCTTCGTTGGAGGTCTTCCATCCAATTACTAAGGCCTTAGCTTCCAAGATTTGACGAGATCGGGCTTGCTTAGGCTATCCAGGTCAGGGTGGGCATTGGTGTAAACATCCCATATGTGCTCTGCCATGTTTAAACATACTGTGTGCATTGGTCTATTTGCACATAGCAATATCGATCAGTCACATTTCATCCTGCCCTTCTTTTAAGGTGTGTAAGGCAAGGAAAAGATTTCACCACCTTCATAACAACTCTGTGGGATAGGCTAGGCTGCGAGTGGGTTTGTATAGTTCAAGGTCATCCAGTGAGCTTCATAGCTGAGTGAGGGTTTGAACCATCATTTTCCCCTTCCTGGGTCAACGCTCTAGTAATTACCCCATTCTGGCCTCCATGTTGGCGTACTGGGGATCAGTGGACCAGGAAGGGACAGCACTGGCATGTTATCATTATGTGTACATGTAATATGTGCATTTCAATATGACAGGGTACAGATGGAATATTTTACCCACGGCCCTCATCAGATATCAGTCAGATCTGCATGTTGCAACTTAGTGTTCTCCTTAGACATATTGTTCCAAAATTGTCTGATTCTTAATGAGCACAGTTCATTTGGCTTCTGTTCTCCGGATTGTACACTTTTTGGGGTGTTCTATACTCCTAGTGAACAAGTTGTCTGTATCTTTCACTGTGAACATAAGTTGCAGCTACATGTAGGAGGTAGTGAGAAAAAATAGCAGCTTTTGTTCATTACTAACTTTTCTAGGTTTCCCTAAATTTCTCTTAGATAAAGACTTCTTTCCCCAGAATTAAAACTGGAAACTTTCTTCACTCTCACGCCCACAGAAGTTTTATTTTAGTTTGTGTTTGAGAAAAGGATGCACCCCATTTCAATCAATAATAATAATTACTCATGCAGATAGGCCTCCTGAGTGAAAGGAGGCAAACCCAGAACAGGGGCTCTTGCAAAGACACAATGGGCAGCCTCCGTAAAGAGAAGAACATTCTGTTTTGTCTCTATTAGCAGTAACTTAATGGCTCATTCACATCCTCTGCAGAGACATGGGAGAATTAAGCATCCCCCATGGGGGATGATTGAAAGGAGGTTGGAGGGAAACAATGAATCATACAGAGATGCAGAAGGCATCCTCCCCTGTCCGTAGGAAATTTGAGCTAATGGAAGTCATTTAGTTAATTTATGGCCCACTAGCAGGACTCTTGGGTGCCTTGGGATTTTCCAGAATTTTCAGAGTTTAACTTTGGGGAGGGGAGGGGAAGGGAAGGCAGGGAAACAGTCATCCAGACGTGTCTATTTGTACCTCCCCACTGAGTGGGCTGGACTGGAGAGTACCAACATTACTTCCGTTTTCTCCATGTATCATGAAAGTAGATCAAGTAAGCAATAGAAAATGTACATTGAGGGACAGTCAAGTTAAATGTGATAGCACTGCAGATGAAGTTCATGTGCCTTCTGTTTGGAGAAAACAAACCAGTGAGTCATTCTTTCCCTCCTTAACTAGTACTTATTTTGTATGGCTACAGATCTGTGGAATTAAGAAGTCCCCCACCCTCTTTCAAGATAAGACTCTTAAGAAGTGAGAGACACCTTGTACTGAACTGACTAGATTCTTGTTTTGCTCCCCGCTGGATAATTTCTCAGAGAGGGCTGGAAACACTGGCTCTGTTGCTGTCATTAACCCTACATTTGATAGAATTTTCTGCCCCATAACATACTCTTTCGAGTCCAGAGATCACTGGAAAGGAAATATATTGCTATTTCAACACTTGCTCTGCCAATCAACAGAAAATAATGGTTTCCAGAGAAACAATCTTCCTGGCTCTAACCTATCTTGATAAAAAATTTTTAGTCACTTTTGATTTATTTAAATTAAAAAATGGCTACAGGAAAAACAGCCTCTACTCTTTATCATCCTGGAAATCAAATAAGCTGGAGTAATTTCTTTTCTTTAGAAAGAAAGTGGGGAGAAAATGGATAGGTTGCTTGATGGTTTGCTTTTTCCACTTGGAGCTCGAATTTATATACCGCCGGGGCATTTTATTTGCCCTATCATTTGAAATCTTTTTTATACAATATAAAAGACATTTGTAAGGAAATTGCACCCATTTTAATTGCTGCAAGATTTTAAACTCTTGGAAACATGGTCCCTTGAGCACAGTGGTTAAGTGGTTTGGCTACGAATAGAGATGGGCACGAACCGAAATACGAACAAGAATTTGTGATGAACTAGGCCAGTTCATGGTTCGTGAACCAGCGGTTCGTCAGATTCCATTTCTGACGAACTGCCACAAACTTTAGGTTGGTTCATTTGGTTCATTTTTCAGTTCATCACTGCAGACAGCCTGGCGCCGATCAGTTTCCTAGACAACAGGGGGTGGACTTCCTTCAGACCTTCTGCTGACCCGGAAGTGACCTTCTGCTGACCTGGAAATGACCTTCTGCTGACTCGGAAGTGATGATTTGCTGGCCTGGAAGTGACATTTTCACAAACCAAAAACGAACCAATTCATGAACTGGGGCAGGTTCATGCAAGTTTGTGGTTCATGAAACGTGATGAACCATGAACCGCATGGTTCATTTTTTTTCTGGTTCATGCCCATCTCTAGCTGTGAACCAGCACTCTGCTAGCTCGATTCCCACTACTGCCATAAGCTCAGTAGGTGGCCTTGGGGAAGCCACTCCTAAGCCCCAGCTCCCCAGCTATATTGTGGGGATAATAATAACACTAAATTTTTCACTGCTCTGGGTGAGGCACTAATCTGTCTGGAAGAGCAGTATATAAGTGCAGTTGTTGTTAATACTATTATTATTATTAAGTGGCTGGATTTTGTGATACTGCTGGCTGGCATATAGAAACCCCCCAGGGCCTAAGCATCATTCTTCTAAGCCTCATACAAACTATGCCTTGTAACAGGCCCCATCTCCCCCCTCGATTCCTTCCTATCCATATAATTCTGTAAGTTGTTAAAGTAGCAATCCTCTTTTTATTTCTAAAAGGACATAAATAGTCCCTATCGTGGGACTAGATTTGTAGCCCAGACTGGGCACCCTCTGGACTCTCAAACCATGGTTAAGCATGCTTATCTTACCTGGAGACGGTCAAGTCTGCATTGGCACCAGGAGCCCTGGTCTGAGTGCTGGCAGGGTACAGCCGGTGTTCTGGAAAGGAAGGAAGACAAGAGGATGACCAGTAGAGGGATAGCCTGATGTCACACTTCAACAACAAGTTGAGAATGAGAGTCTCTCCACACAAGACATTCTTACATGGTCAAGCGAAAGATCTTACACTTGTTCTCCCATGTACTGCTAGGGTGACAGAGTACCCTTGAATATAAGACCACACAGAAAGTACGTCACTTGAGCATCTTGTGTAGGATGTCTTATGTCGAGAGACTCTGAGAGAGTGTGATGCTTCTTGTTGCAGTATAGCAAGTAGTGGTATGGAATGGGCCCTTAGGGTCAGCTGGTTCCCTAGAACCTGCAGATTGTGCCTTCTGCTAACTTGAATTACTGGCTGTTCCCATCTTGAACCCATAGCCCCTGTCCCCCACAGCTCCTGATGTGAGCCTTGAAAATTTGGGGCTCTGTAGGCAAAGACATTGGACTGAATTCCTCTTATTATAATAACAATAACCTTGTGCTTATACCACTCTTCAGGACAGATTAGTGCCACACAGAGCAGTTAACAAATCAGTGTTATTATTATCCCCACAATAATCACCCTGTGAGGTGGGTGGAGCTGAGAGAGCTGTGATTGGCCCACGGTCACCCAGCTGGCTTCAAACAGAGGAGTGGGGAATCAATCCTCGTTCTCCAGATTACAGTCCTGCCGCTCTTAACCACTATACCAGACTTATTATTACTAGTCTTATCCTTGATCTGGCAGTGAGAGGAGAGGGAATGACCACAGCTCAAAGCTGTGCTTATGTGACTGCAAAGCTGCAGTTATATAACTACAGTTGTACCTCTGCACCCTCTGATGGCCCCTGTTTGCTAGAAGTCCATGTAGGCCAGCAAGCGTCTCTCCCCTTATATTTCTTTGCCAGGGCCATGTATTTTTCAACTGCTGCTTGTTAACCACAATTTAGACTTGCACATCTTTTAATAGTGTGTAAAAGAAAAAAAGTCTGTACAAGTAAATAATCCAGGCCAAGCGTATTTAGTCTGGATCCAACTCATTTGTCTACAAGTTTGTTATCTTTTTTTTAAATTCATTTTTCATATATAATTTAAAACCATGTTAGGGCCTTAATATCTTTGGGATATAATTATTGAAATATATTGGGCCTGGTCCAGCTGAGGGCAGGCCTAGCCACATACTCTTCAGCCATGTGCTCCGGCCCTCAGTTCAAGATAGTTGATGCTGTTAATTCTTGTGGTGCTCATTATTTTGTGGGGGAGAAGGAATAGGTTTCAGCCCCTCTCCCCCTTGAGCAAAGTGAATGGTGCCATCGACACTGGCGAGCACTTAGGGGCAACATTCACGGTTCCATAAAGAACCACGTGCATAAAGATTCATGCCCCAATTGAATAATTTTCTTGACTCAAATGTACCAACAAATCTCCCTCTCTTTCCATCAGCATTAACTCCCCTATTCATTCAAACTGAAGATATACATTTCTGGCCACATTCCTTTGAAATGAATGTGGGATCTCCATGGGTGCTTGGAAGAGCATTCAGGGCTCTGAATTGGGGGCAAGGTCGGGGGTCAGCATGTCAGCTTGAACCCTCTTGTGTTACCTGTATCAGACACAAGAACACCCAGGGTTCTGAATTGGGGGCAGGGGCGGAGGGTCAGCAAGTCAGCTTGAACCCTCTTGTGTTACCTGTATTGGACACAGGATTACCTGGAGAAACTCCATTTCTCTATAATATTAGTTTAAGGAAAGTCATTTGAACAAGCTTCTTCGTCTCCCCTCCCCATCCTACACAATGTCTCCTGATGTCAAACTTGCTCTGCTAACCTGTTGAATCAGCTTTCTGTTTTCTGCCGAGTATAATAAGGATTTGATTTCCAGTCATGCTTTTTATACACAGCTGTAATTTAATCAATGCCTATTCTCTGAATATCTGGCTCCAAAGATATATACCATAATGTGAATGAATTTATGGCTTCCTTTCTTCAGGAAAAAAAACCACATTCTCTTTCCCTGTTTTCTGGAATAGCTTGGGCCGGTTGTTCTGTGCATCAGATCACACTTTTTTGCTCCTTTGAAAATCCAGGATCGGGGTGGGAAGGCTTGGTAAACCATAATTGTGGCTGAAATGAACATTTAATGTATTGTCAAGGTGAGGCTGTTGCTGTTCACCCAGTTACATTGTGAAGCTGGAGATGGCCTGTGAACCCCACACATTGTGCAGAAGTGAATTACTTTCATTCGTTTTTTTTTTTTCCAAATAGGAAATAAATTGTAAAGAACACATTATCCAATTGATATGTTGAAATTACTCTTGGGGAGGAGAAGGAAAAGAGAATCTCATTACAAACAAAAACACATTTGTCGATCAATGGGGACAATTGATTATCGTGTTGGTACGGCTGCATTTGCAGCTTTTGATAATTGTTGAACCAGTTTACGGTAACTTTAGCGGAGGAACCTGGCAAACTTCACCACGGCATTGGTGAAAACGGATTTATTACCAGCATCAGCTGATGTTCAGCTGATTCAAGCTGGGATCATGTAATCTTTATGACAAAGAGCTGACCTGGCGCAAGCTTGTGTTTTTTGGCAACAGATGCCACCTGCCTAAATCACATGCTAAGCTCTAAAGTTATGGATATGTTTAGAGTCCAGCAGCAACAGCAAGGAGAACAGAAGAGATGCTCTGTGCTGACATAGACACTGTTTTGCCTGCAAAACTGAGGAACGTGTTCAGCGGTATTTGACTACAGTTCCTCATGGCGTCTCTTTTGCTGATGGTCCGAAGAACAAAATTCATTGTATATGCTGATCTGTATGTTATGTACATTTTCACAGTGATTGGATCATTGTAAATGGGGGGAAATGGGGGGGAAAGAATCACCATGCTGTCTATTTTATGAAGATGATAAAACAGCTTTATTAAATTATTACAACTCTTGTTTCAAAAGAACGGTGTACCTGCCACATTGTTTTTTTCTTTTTCTTCCTTTTTTTTTTAAAAAAAAAGAGAAAGCTGATGCAAACTTTGTTTTCCCCACTTTGGTGTGATTTTTTTTTTCTCTGCTTCAAAAAATCTAATGCATTTTAGTATTAAAGGCAATTATTGAATAAAAATGGAAAATTAAGTGTTTGGTTAAATATGCCTATGTGCGTTTGCTTGTCAACTGAAACAGATTTATGTCTGCTAAACAAACAAAACAAGTTGAAATTTTTAAGCTCCACTGCTGCTTACATACCCTCCTGCAGGGCTCATTTCGAGGGGGAACACACAGGAACGCAGTTCCAGCAGTTCCCCAAAGAGGTCGCATGTCGGGTGGCCCCACCCACCTGACTCTCGGCCATTTTGGGCCCGTTTCAGCCTGGATTGGGGCCGAAATGGCCTGGATCGGGCCTCTGACAGGTGGTGGATCACTCTCCCGCTCATCAGTGGCCCAATCCTGACCGTTGTGGGCCCCTTTTCAGCCATTTTCAGCCCCCTTTTTGCCATTTTGGGTCCAATTCTGGCACTGAATGGCCAGGATTGGGTCCAAAACAGCCAGAATAGGTGATGTCAGGGGGTGTGGCATATGCAAATCAGTCATACTAGTGACACACTTCCAGTGATGGCAAGAGGCGTGGCATATGCTAATGAGTTATGCTGATGAGTTATGCTAATGAGTTCCTCCACTCTTTTTCTACGAAATGACCCCTACGGGCCTCAGTTAGGTTCAGATGAACCTCGGTATATACCACTTACATTGCAAATCCCATATCTCCTATGTGCTGCAATATGTCTGTGGAGCACTTGCATACACAACCTGATTCCTCTCGGTGAATATGTATGCAAATTTGCTTTCTCAGATAACAGGGAGCCCCCTGGGGAAGGTGGGGAAGCTTTCCAACTGAGTCAGTTGCTTGAGGATTCTGTTGTCCACCTTCCATGAAAACCAACCCTTTTTCTCCTTGCGCCTTCTGCTCTGCCTACTTACCATCTGGCAATAGCTCATTGGCAGAGCACATCCTCTGTATGAAGTAGGGTTGCCAGGTCCCTACTTGGGACCTGGAAATTTGGGAAATTCCTGGAGATTTTGGGGGTGGGGCCTGAAGAGGGTGGGGTTTGGGAGGGGAGGGGCTTCAGTGGGGTATAATTCCATAGAGTTCACCCTTCAAAGCAGCCATTTTCTCCAGGGGAACTGATCTCTGTTGCCTGCAGATCAGTTGTAATTCCGGGAGATCTCCAGCTATCACCTGGAGGCTAGAAACAACAAGTCCGGGAATAAACCATTAGCCAACAATTATATTGTATAATTTTCCTTTTTAAATAAGTGCAAAGTGCAAAAGTGCAGAAAGTGACTTAATAAATATACAATTCAATAAATACAATCAATCAAAATCCTTTCGATTGATATTATACAATTCCCGTGTCCATGTCATTTGATATATGCTCGTTATGGATTGAGATAAAAAGGAATATTGACGGCAGTCACTCTAGAGCAATTAGTAAAATGGTGACCTTCCAGTTTTAATTGTGCCCAGAAGAAGTGTGATACATACGAAACGGGAATTGTATAATATGCTCGCATAATCCCGTCGGCACATTTTGGATATTTCTGCAACTTGGATTGGACTGGAGTCACCCTTTCCTTTAGCTTTGTGACCGTCCGGACATTTACGACTGAGCCCATTGTGGCGTTTACCATAATTTTGCTGGACATTGGTATTTACCATAACGACTTGGACATAGGAAAAGGATTTTGATTGATTGTATTTATTGAATTGTATATTTATTAAGTCACTTTCTGCACTTTTGCACTTTGCACTTATTTAAAAAGGAAAATTATACAATATAATTGTTGGCTAATGGTTTATTCCCGGACTTGTTGTTTCTAGCTACTACTATCCGGGCTTCTCCCTGCTGTTTTTGCCTATCACCTGGAGGCTGGCAAGCCTAGTATGAAGAAGGTCCCAAGTGCACTCTTTAGACCCTGGTAGTACGATTGGGAAAGAAGGCCATGATGACCTGCTGCCAGCCGGAAACGAAGATACTAGGCTGCATGGACTAGTGGCCTGAGTCACTATATGGATTTTTATCTCTATGTTCAGAGAAACGGCACAGAAACAGTTGCTGTACTGCCTTCTTCATTCTTTCCGTTGATCTCTCATAGGCATGCTAGTAAATGACGGGGTCAAGAGTAGACATACAGAGCAGCAGCCACGGAGGACGCCTTGCTCTTGGACACTTCAGAACCCAGAGATCCAGATACACAGCCAATAATACAGGAACTCTCCATGATCCCGCTCCCAGCCCTACAAAGAAAGGTAGTGGTGAACTCAGCTAGGAAGTGTTCAAGGATGGACTGTCATCTTGCACCACAAGCCTTCCTTCCACAACCCCTGACCATGAAGAAGAAGTAACACCATGACTTTGGTGTTACTTCGATCAGAGCTCCTACTCAACACCAGAAGGAGTGGGACTACAGGATGTGCTATAAGGATTTTCGACAACTGCTGGGCAAGGCTGGATGTTAGTTGTATGTTCCTTGTTATAGGTCTCTGGTGGGGCAGCTCCTTTTCTGTTTCAGCAGTGTGGCTCTACAGTTAGTCACGTGGCCTTGACATAGATCTAGAGGAGTTAGCCGTGTTAGTCTGCAGTAGCAAAATAGCCAAGAGTCCAGTAGCACCTGATGAAGAGAGCTGATGCATCTGACGAAGAGAGCTGTGGCTCTCGAAAGCTTATGTCACAAGAAAGTTTGTTAGTCTTAAAGGTGCTACTGGACCCTTTGCTATTTAGCCTTCATATGTAAGCTAGCCCCCTTGTTTTGCTTAGAGGACCATGACTCCAAGTCAGTCAGCTTTTCCAGTGGTGAGAATGGAATAGAACCTTGCTTAAGAGACTTACCATCTATATTGGGAGAGAGAATGGAAAAGTGCTGACTGGTGAGGGGGTAGGTGAGATCTGACTGGTTCAAGAAAGAGTTTGGTGAAACAGTGGTAGAATAGGAACATGATTTTTTCAAAAGGTTGAAATTCTGTTGTTCTCCAGCATTCATAATTTGAATTTTGATGTTAAAAATCTGATTCCCAAATCATAATTGGAAATTTGCTGGGTTTGCTCGAATGAAGTTAGCTTCACATTTTGCTAAATTCTGCTGTGTCACTGCTGGAGACTATCAAATAAATAGACTAAGAGAATTTAGAAAAGTGCAGCATACAGATCTTATCAAATGCTGCTTCCTAGAGCACAAAATCTCTACATGGCAAATATTGTAATTAAATGCTGTCAACTTGCAACCAATTTATGGTACTGCCCCCCCCTCCCCGGTGCTTTGCCATTGCCTGCCTCTGAATAGCAACCAGTGGTCTCCTACCTAAGTACTAATAACTATGGCCAACTGTGCTTACGTTCTAAGATCTGATGACTTTGGGCTAGTCTGGATTATTTGGGCTGCTCCCCAGTAAAAATGGAATTGAAAGTATGTCCTGAATGTTCGCATTCCCAGATAATATTTGCCATTCGCGTGGTGACATCAGTGAACAGGCTGAGGCTGTCTTCATGCTATCATCCTCACCTAGGCTAGCCATTAGGCAAAAGCAAGGCTGGGCCAGCTAGGCCATCCTGGCATGCTCAGGTTGCAGAGAGGGTCTCCCCAATTAAATAAACTGTATACAATATCCAATAGTATCTGTTTACTGTTAAATCACCCTTCTAACCTCATATGTAAATCACTGCCACTTACAAAAATTATTTTTATCTATCACAGTGAACACTTTAACCAATATACAGTCAACTTTAAATGAACGTAGAACGTAGAACGTAGAACAATGTCTCTCTTGTCTACATCCACCAGTAGCCCATTAAATGTCCGCAGCTCCAAAGAATGTTCCAATCTGATAGTAAACGTCCAAAATATAGGGGGAAGGTCCTTCTTCAGGTGGAAGATGTAATGAAAGTGCTGTTGTGTACCTGTAAAAGTTTATGTATTTATTTGTATAACAGCAAAGCCCAAGAAAGCTTTACCACGTGGAACAAAAATTGCTAGCGTTTTGTCGGGCGAATTGGGAACACTGTCCTCCGTGTTACTCCAGGGGAGAGATTGCAACTTGGAACGCGTCAACCTTGTGGAGGCTAAGGGATCCCTTCGCATATTCCAGCTTGTAGTTGAAAGGACGTGGATTTGCACAGCACAACAGCACTATCATTACATCTTCCCCACCTAAAGCGGAGGACATTTAATGGGCTACTGGTGGATATAGACAGAGAGACATTGTTTTGTATTGATTTGTATATATGCATTTCCACATGTAGTTCTATGTTCATTTAAAGTTGACTGTATATTGGTTAAAGTGTTCACTGTGATAGATAAAAATAATTTTTGTAAGTGGCAGTGATTTACATATGAGGTTAGAAGGGTGATTTAACAGTAAACAGATACTATTGGATATTGTATACAGTTTATGTGATTGGGGAGACCCTCTCTGCAACGGTCTTTTACAGTCTTCCCCAGAGCCTTTGTTTTTGCTAATGATCAGGTTGCAGCCTGGATTAGTCTTTTGATACGTCATGTACATTTTGAAGTCTGCAGCAGCGGACACGTGTAGCCGTGCTTGTTGCCTCCACACCACCAGCTCTGTCTAGCAGCAAGGAACCTGGTGCCCTCCTCTTTGTGCTTCCCCAACAAGCCCCTGCGATGAAGACCAGCCTTCCCCCTTAGCGCCCATCCGTAGCCAGTCTCATAGCCAGCATCAGGGGGAGTGGGGATTTGAACCTCGATCTCCCACGTCCTAGTCCAGCACCACTACAACTTGCTGAGATGCTGATTTCCCACCTTTTAAATGTATTTACTTCATTTATACTCCGCCTTTTTCCCCAGTGGAGACCCAAGGTGCCTTATATAATTCTCCTGTATCTTATCTCCACAACAACCCCACGAGGTAGGTTAGGCTGACAGTGTGTCACTGGGCCCAAAGTCACCCAGCGAGCTTCCATGGCAGAGGGGGATTTGAACCTGGTTCTCCTAGATCCTAGACTGATAATCTAACCACTACACCACACCGACCCTTCCTCCAAGCTTTTAACAACAGCTGCTGCGAAAGGGAGGAAGGCAGTCCAGAGAAAGTGAGCACAATGATCTGACAGACACTACCAGATGACTTGCCCTTCAAACTTCCTCCTCTTCCTTGACTGCACAGGCGAAAGGGAAAGCGCCAGTGAGCTGCCCAAACTTTCGGGGAGTCGCTGAAGACCCAAATGGAGCTATGAGTGGTTGCATAGCAGCTAACGTTCCCTTGTTGCAACAGACTGGTGAAGAAACCAAGCCTGTATTCATTTCCTATCACTAAGGTTTTTTATGAAGCAAGTGGCCAGCCAAATCCAGTATTGGGGTGGGGGGGAGGCTTATTTCCAGTGAGAAGGGACTTACCTCCTGGTCCTCTGCCCTACCACTGTCAGGCCACTGTGGATATGGATTTTATAACGGAGTCACCAATATGGTATATTCATATTGGTGACTCCGTTTCATCCATATATCTATATACAGCAGAATATATTGGAGAGCTACTGTAGCACAGTGGTTAAGTGGTTCGGCTGTGAATCAGCTCTCTACTGGTTCGAATCCCACTACAGCAATGAGCTCGGTAGGTGGCCTCGGGTAAGCCACTCCTCTCAGCCCCAGCTCCCCAGCTGTATTGTGGGGATAATAATAACACGAACTTGTTCACCGCTCTGGGTGGGGCACTAATCTGTCTAGAAGAGCAGTATGTAAGTGCAGTTATTATTTATTATATCCTTTTCTGGTGTTTCCTTTAAATTGAGTGGGAAGAGTGTGATGGAGTTGGATCGGGCTGGCAATCTCCATGTAAATGTGTCTTTGCCCAGAATCCGTGCATCTGGCCTGCCACAAAGCCTCCACTTGCCATCAGCGGAGAGCTGTCTGAAATGTCAGCACTATGAGAGCTTTCCCCTTCTGGATTCCTGGCCAGCTGTCAACAGCCTGCATCTCTTCCGGCACTCTTTGGAAGCTCGCTGGTTTTCAAAACTGTGGTGTGCTTAGATGATAATGATGTTGGTATTGAAGTTTGCATAAATAGCGGGCCTTGGGGATGGGGCTTAGGTGAGATGGGTGGTTTATAACCTTCTGCAAACGAAGGGATTCCAGAATCCCGAGTTGACTGGCAGTGATGTGTTAAATGTTATTCCTTTCAAGGACGACAGCCACATCAACTAGGACGGTTTTATTCTGACACTGGTGTCAAGACATCTTGATTTATGTTGAACCAGAGGTTTACACCAATTTATGCCACGTGAGGATTATGACCGTAACTTTTAATGGGCGCATGATCTATACATTGTATACAAAGCACGTCCATAGTTTACTGGTGCGTAGAAATACAGTCAATGTTTACTGGAAAATCTTTAGATTTCATATTTTCAATTACATCCTCAGATATATCAAGATTCTACAAGGTACAGGGTCATGCGGAAAATTAAAGAATGTGGAAAGAAGGGGGGAGGTGACTCAGTTCCTTGTTTTTGGTATTCAAGTATGTAAGATAATAACAACCTGTATGCTATTCCTGTGGCTTTGCCAGTTCATACCCATTTGAATACCTGATGGGATCTTTTGCACTTTAATCAGGATCTCATTCACATAACTGACACACCTATTGTTCGCATTGTTTTTCCTTTCAACCTCACTTTGTAAAATCATTTTCCTAGCCCTTCCTTCTTTTATCATATTTTTACACGGCCTGTCCTCCAAGGAGTTCAGAGTAAGTTATGCGGTCACTCCACTGTGACATCAATTAGAAAGTGTGGCCCAAAATCACCTGGTGAGCTTGACAGTTGAATAAGGATAAGAAGGCAAGAAGAGCCCTTCTGGATCAAATCAATGGTCTGCTTAGCGCGGCATCCTGTTTCCCACAGTGGCCAAACAATTCCATAGGAGGACCAGAAAACAGGGCATAGAGACGAAGGCCTTACCCTAATGTTGCCTCCTGTCATTGGTATCCAGACGTTTGCTGTGTTTGGCTGCAGAAGTTCCCACCATGGCTAATAGCCGATGATGGACCTTTCCTCCATGTATCTGTAATCTTTAAAGTAATCTATGCTCATGGCCATCACTATGTCCACTGGCAGGGCATTCCACCCTTTAATTACTCACTGGAGTAGGCTTGCCATTTACCAACCCAAGTTGGGTAATCTCCTGCCTTTGGTCCCAATCCCTCACCCTTGAAAAATTGAGGAATGGGAGAAAAAAATGACAGGAAAATGGCCTCCATAGTGATGCTACAGGAATTCCCCCATGTTTTTGTGGTCTTTACCATAGAGATAAAGAGAAATTCCTAGAGCATCACCCAGATCTGATATCACATCCTCCCCAAAGTCCCCCCTCCCCAGTCACTGCCCTCAAAATCTCCCTTCCTTTGCCAAGGAAGTGCTGGCAACCCTGTGCAATAGTGAAAAAGTTTCACTTTTGTCCATCTTGTGGTTTCAGTCCCTTTTGAATCTTTTACCATCAATTGCATTACATGTTCTGTTATCATGATGAGTAGAGATGGGCATGAACAGAAAAAAATGAACATGATGTTCGTTGTTTGTTGCCATCCACGAACAGAGGCTCACAAACAAGGACAAACACTGTTCATGAACATGTTTGTGGTTGGCTGTTCGTGGGGGCCAGCAGGCTCTCCTCCAGCCATCATCCAAGTCAAGATCCCTACTGCACCACTCCCAGAAACCTGCCCTGAGCAGGCACCAGGAAAGGTACCAATAATAAATCATAGCTTGGCCCCAGAGCCTGGCAGCAGCCCTCGAACATGAAGGGGTAGATCTCTATCCCACCACAGACAAAATTCAAGCTCCAATGCACTCTCTCTATCAAAATGCCAACAGCAGCTCTCTCTCCTTCTCCAAAGCCAGAGTGGAGAGACCCCTCACCCCTGCTCTTTGCTCCCTTGTTGTAACAAATTTGGAGCTCCACACTTGAAAGGAAGACCTGCCTGTCAAGCTAAATGGTGTTTAGATTGGGGTTTCCAGGGCAACAACAGGAATTCAGAGTTCAGACAATCCTTGCCTAAGTTGCCAAGGGAATTGATTGCAGGTGCCAGATTGTCTGGCTTGACAAGTAGCAATGAACGAGGCTTGCAACGATCACCTGTTCATTTAGAATGGGGCCTCACGAACAGCTTGTTCGCGAACTGCAGATTGGGCTGTTTGTGGCTTTTTTTTTTGTTCGTATTGCTGTTTGTGCCCATCTCTAATCATGAGGGGGGAGGGGGAATTTTCTATCCACTTTCTTCATCCATTCATAATTTTATTGGTTGTTGTGGGTTTTCCGGGCTGTATTGCCGTGGTCTTGGCATTGTAGTTCCTGACGTTTTGCCAGCAGCTGTGGCTGGCATCTTCAGAGGTGTAGCACCAAAAGACAGAGATCTCTCAGCCACTGTGACACTGAGAGATCTCTGTCTTTTGGTGCTACACCTCTGAAGATGCCAGCCACAGCTGCTGGCGAAACGTCAGGAACTACAATGCCAAGACCACGGCAATACAGCCCGGAAAACCCACAACAACCATCGTTCTCCGGCCGTGAAAGCCTTCGACAATACATAATTTTATTATCTCCTCTTAGACATCTATTATCTTAACTGAAAAGCCATAGACTTTTTAGCTGCTCTTCATAGCTTTCTTTTGACACAGGTCTCAAGAGGCCTAGTCCCAAACTCTAATCCCACCACACTGATTTTCTGTACTAATATCTGTTCATCCATCCGTCTATCGGGACTACACTTCATGCACCTGTGGAAGTAGGATCCAGTCCATGAAGACATCTATCATAACAGATCTCAACTTTCAAGCTACCTCAGACTCTTAGTTTTTTTGCCTCCCAAACTCACAATCCCATGAGATGCAGCCCTTCAGTATACATGACTTTCAAGCCAGCCAGCTGGTGGCTAATCTAAATGTATGGAGGCACCTAAAGCTGTAGTCATATGGCAACATTTAGTTTTCCATCAATTATAAAATGGGTGGAATTTTGCATCTGTCTACCACAGCATCATATGACTGAAAAAAGGCCAGCTCCATTACTTTTGTTTTCATTTAGAGTTTCATAAAGTACAGGAGAGCAAGAGTCCAGTAGCACCTATAAGACTAACAAAAATTGTGACTCACGTAGGCTCATACCCTACCACAAATTTTGTTAGTCTTATATTCCAGTAGTATCTTTATATTCCAGTATCCAGTAGTTATCTTTATATTCCAGTAGTATCTAAGATAACGTCTTTGAGGTGTGACAATGTAGTTAGGCGATCTTGAAATATCAGATTGATGTTCAATGTCTACAACTCTCTGCCTCAAAGCTTGTCTAGCTAGGTCTCCACCCATCTGGAGGAGAGCTGAAGTAGAGAATCCAAGCTGCACAATACTCACTTGGACAGCCTTAAGCCAGCTAGATCGAAAATCATCTAGGAGGATGTGGAAGATACTGGAAGATCCCATGGGCAGAGAGACTCTGCCCATGCAACAGTGGCAAGATAGAGACGACAGTGCATGTGTTTTTTCGTTGTCCCTTTTATACATTGTGATCTGCACTGTGTATATCCTACCACTACTCGAACGATCTACAGACATTTCTGATTCAGCCAGCATAAATATGTTTCTGTCTGATGAAAGTTCAGAGATTACTCGGCAAATAGCCAAGTTTTGCTCCCAAGTGATTAAACTCCGTTCTCTTCATATCTTGCCAGGCAATGCTGATGAAGAACTGATTGCAACATCTAATACTATTACTTAGTCACACTTTGTTTTGGTCTGTGTACATTTTTATCTACACCTGTTGTTAGTCCTGATTTAAATGCTAGATGCTAGACAGCATGTACTGGCCTTCTGTTTAAGCATCGCACTATTACATCCTTAGTTTTGATTGGTCCTGGTGGACTTTTCTTAATATTGTAAGTGTTTTTGATGTTATGTATTAGCGTCCAGATTTGTTCTATTTTGTACATTACATTTTGCTTGCTTTTGTGCTTTCTATCTCTTTTGTTCTCTGGTCATGGACTGTAACAAAAATAAATCGAATAGGTGCCACTGGACTCCTGCTACAGACAGACTGACATGGCTACCCATCTTGATGAAGTACAGGGACATGTATTCAACTGGCAGTTCCTCTGATGGAACAGCATTGCAGAAGAGGATGTGCCAATTTCCATGATTAACCCCTCCCACTGGAGATCCAACTGGCCCTCTGTGTCCCACTGTGCCCCACTGACCTCCGAAACAAAGCTTCAGGGGTCATAGTGGGCTGCAGCAGGGAAGGGGAGAAGGAAAGTCTTGCTCTACAACATCTACAGATGGTTGGATATTTGGCAGAGTCTCATTCTGGGATGGCACAATGCCACGGGAAACCTGGTGAGTAATGATTGAATGCATGCTTGGGGAAAATAATATTTAGCCACAAAGAGGCCCCTGGATGAAGTTTGTGCTTGGTTTAAAAAAAGAATCTCAAGTCTTCACCAAGGAAGCTCAAAACTCTCTGATTCTCATGAGACTTGCAAATGATCTTCTGCTGGATTCATTTGAATTCACAGCCTGCCTACAAACTACCAATCGTGAGTTAGGAAAACTCTGATTACTTGTACATTTCAAGAGTGTGTGTTTGCAGGCTTCCTTCCAGCAAACACGACGTGTCAGCAAAACGCTTTGGACCCAAACGGCCCTTATTTATTCCCTCCCCCCAACTTCTTCTTCAGGTGAGGTTTACAGAGCAGAGGGCAAACAGCTTGTTATAATCAGATTCCACTCAGCTGCCAGCCTATGGGACTGAGTGACAACCTGGTCAGACGCCCCACATTCCTAAGCAGCTGGCCTAGAGCCTGGGGAGGGAAGGGGTCAGGGGGCCTAATTGGAAAATAAGCCAGGCCGTGGAGGCAAGAAACCTTCTCCCCACAGCAGAGAGTTTGGAATAATGCATGGCTGGGTTTCAATTGATGGATGCTCAGCAGACGCCTCTGCTTGCTTCATTTGCACACACCCCTCAGTCAGGGTCCTTTTGCAACGGTTTGAAAATGCTGATTCTTTCCGACCTTGTGGCACTGAGAGACGGAGGTCCATCCATTTCAATATATTGGAATGTGCCTATCAGCAGTCTCAGGGGCATCACTCAATATTTCTCCGCGATGCCCACAGCAAACCAATCAAGTTTTCTCCATCCCAGCAGGTTGATGACCTTCTTCTGTTCTGCCTTAGGCCCACAGCATCGCCAGTGACGGCCTTTGCTAGTATGAGTACTTACTGAGCAGACCCTGTTGAATGACAGGTGCCGCTAGGCTGGAATTTTACAGGTCTAACCAGATTTTGACCCACTTGGCCGGAGTATGCAAAATCAACATTTCAACGCAGATTTTTATTCCTGTTGGTCCCAGCAACCCAGAGAAAAGATGCTCTGCTTCTATATCAGAGGCTTAATGGGATAGTATTTACCCAGTGGTTATGAGAGGCAGTGCTGTGTAGTAGTTATACTGTCAGACTATGATCTGGGAGACCCAGATTCGAACCTCAGCTTGGCTGAGTGACCTCGGACCAGTCACTCTCTCTCAGCCTAACCTACCTCACAGGGTTGTTGTGAGGGTAAAATGGAGGAGAGGAGAAATATGTAAGCTGCTTTGGGTCCCCTCAGGGGAGGACGATGGGGTATAAATGAAGTAAATAAATAAATAATTGTATCTCTATGCTATGAAAAACTTCAACTGCCCTTTGACAAAAATGAAACCTGTTAAAATGGCATGACATTTTATTTCTCCTTGTAGCTGCCAATCCTAGTGCACATGTGTGTATCTGTAAAGTAGTGTACATGTGTTTGCTGGTGATGGGGTGTCAGCAGATGTATTCATGCTGTGGTGAGTATTTGGGGAGCCAGGCCTAAGTAACAGTATGGAGAGGTAGCTGATGCCACTTTGCACAACTGCTCCTCATATATTAGTCTTTTAGCCACAGGAGCTAGCACGAATAATCCATGGATCACGAATAATCCATGGATCAGTGTGCTGTCTCTTCGTGTGGTGAATTACCACAGTGACAGGATGCAATGTAACCTAAGCTGTGAAGTATTCCTAGGTTCTGGAGGGATTTCACCCACCCAGGCTGTCTTTGGTGCCCCCTGATCTGGAAGGCCTACAGCTGTCCTTGGCCTGCACTGCCCGTACCACACAGACAGTCCAGCTAGCCCACAGCAGACTCTGAGGGCCAAGCTACACATGACGAATGACACTTGAACGGCAAGTGGATTGAGTGGAGGGCAAGTGAACATGGAGAAATACACTTGCTGTTCAGGTGTCATTCGTCACTTGTAGCTTGGCCCTGAGTCCCTGTAACCACCTGTGCATTGACTAACCACATGGAGAGGAAATGAGCACACTGGCTCTCCCCCCACCTCCTCATGATCACTGAGCAGTTGGCAGCACAGAGCGAACACAGGGCGGAAGTATCTGCACATACCCTCCCTCCCTGTGCTGAGTGACAGTGTTTTCCAAACATTGCTGATCACAGGGAGGGAGTACACACTGCTTCCATGTGTTTGCTCCATGCAGATGAGTTGCCAGTTCTGCAGGCACAGGAAGCGGGGCCAAGCAACCTTGTGCCCACTCTCCCTCTCTGCATGATCAGTTAGCACATGCGCAGGTCTTCAATACAGAGCTTCTATCTTTCACAGTCAAGTGACAGCATGCTATCTTGTCCTAGCCCACTTCAGGAGAGCTTTTGGCACTTGCCTGATGAGCGACTAGCTTATGGTCTTGCTGAACCTGTGACCTAATGGGGGATGGTGGGGGTGTGGCTCAGTGATAGAACATCTGCTTTACATTTCACTGTCATCCACAGTTAAAATGATCAGGTGGTATGTAGTGTGTAGAAATGTTCGAACCAGGGCTTTTTTTCTGGGAAAAGAGGTGGTGGAACTCAGTGGGTTGCCCTCAGAGAAAATGGTCACATGGCTGGTGGCCCCGCCCCCTGATCTCCAGACAGAGGGGAGTTTAGATTGCCCTCCACGCCACTCAGCGGCGTGGAGGGCAATCTAAACTCCCTTCTGTCTGGAGATCAGGGGGTGGGGCCACCAGCCATGTGACCAGTTTCAAGAGGTTCTGGAACTCCGTTCCCGCTGAAAAAAAGCCCTGGTTCGAACACTTTCCAGTTGGGCTCATGTCCTTTCCCCCAGGGGTAATCAGGCAGCTAGTTAATCAGCATGCTGCTCCACTGTTTTCAAGCTATTTGGGTGTATTCATGGGCAGGGGCGAATCTCCTATGAAACAAATGAAGCTTAAGTTTCAGGGCCCCTCATTCTGGAGGGGCCCTGAAGCAACTTTTTTTTAAATGAGTGAATTTTTCAACAAAATTGATGGAGTTTTCAAAAAGTGTTTGGTATTAAAATAAGGCTATTTTAGTGACAGACTCACAAGCCAATGAGTTTAAGTACTTAATATTGACCTTAGAATATGTTTTAATGTCTGTTTCATACAGCCTCAAAATGTCCCTGTAATTGGTCAAATTTCAAAATTTTCTCGGGGGCTTGTAGCACCTGAACCCCCAGCTATATGGGCTCGTTGAGCTTGCCAGAATCTATTTGTAGCCTACATCTTGGCAGCTGGATCCTCGAATCCTTCATTGGTGCATGGCTTAATGGTTCTACAGCTCAGTCCTTAGCCAGTCAGAACCATAAAAAGACATCTGAATTCTCAATTCAGTCTGCACTAGTCATGCTTGTGCATTTGAACACCTCTTGATCCTAACAAGCCCCGCCTCCTCTGATGACCTTCTACCTCTCTAGTAGAGAATGAACCAATACTTTTTTCCTGCTCATTGATGTTAGGTGGTGAGATTGTCATTCCTCCAAATTTTCTTCTTCTTCTTCGTTTTTGGTAAGTATTCGGTTATATGTTAGTGTTTAGTGTTAAAGCTGTATAGGTCAAGGTGTGCTTATAAGCTTGGTGACTCAGACCTCGTTGCTGGTGGGAAGGGGCTCACTGTATGGCCCGTTTTCAAGGGTTCCACCCCACCAACCCATTCTCTGCCATTTGGGCCTGAAGGTCCTTGCCAGGGCAGCAAGGCCCTTTGGACCTTGTTTGGTGTTGCCCTATTGTTGCTGGTTGAGAAGGGGCCCCCATAACAGTTCAAGCTTCGGGGTCCCAAAAATGTAGGCCTGCCACTGTTCATGGGAACAGTCTCCTTGCAGCCATCAAAAGCCGACTGCCAGCAGATGAGAGATCAACTTCTGATCTCAGGGACTTCCGGTTTGGGACTCATGGAGGTCTGACGCAGCTCCAACTGCGGAGCTGACCGGACTGCCGTTTTAACCGGCCGGCGGGGGCAAAATAGCCCACGGCCGACTGCTCTCAGGCGGAGAGCAGGCAAAGAACGCTCAAGACCTCAGGGCGCGTTGATCTCGGGCGAGGGGGGGCTCTACGTGACGGGCCCCCTCACGACCCTTGAGGTCCCACCCTGTGACAGGTCGGCAAAGATCTCTGCGGCAGTTTTGGGGCCAATGCAGTTGGCATAAGACCTACGTACCCAAGCTTCAACAGGGGAAAGAGGAGTGGAGGAGAAACGAAGATTGAAACAGTGATTACAACCCACGGAAAGTGAATGGGAAGGTAAAGATCACTATCTTCTGATACGGGACAGATTGTTAAAAGTAAAGAAGATTAAAAGTAGATTTTAAAACTGCAACAGGCTAATTATAACGAGGAGAAGACTCGGTAAGAGTCGAAACAGAAAAAAGACTAAGTTTAAAGAAGTTATTAAAGAATTTGGACTATTGTTTTGAATACTTGCGGTTATGGAGCTGTGAGAAAATCTTGCCATCGCGAGAGCTACTGCGGGAAGTCGGGAGACAGGAAGTACGTAATAACAATAGAGTTGCTGGAGAGAAGCGGCTCCTGCCGGAGGGCAGGAAGAAGGGAATCGCCATCTTTGAAAGGGGAAAAGCCGCGGCTTCAGCGGAAGAGGAAGTAAGCCATTTTGGATTACAAAAACCATAGAAGAACCATAGAGAAAAGACGCCCGACATTTTGGATTTTATAAAAGTTTTTTCTTTGCAAAAAGACTGCGACATTTAAATTAAAAATTAAAAAGACGCTTAATTTCACGCCACGGAGTTAAGGAAGAGGGCGGACTCGTGGGAGCGAGCCAAGGCAAGCCCCACGATGTCGAAAAAAGAGTGGCAATCGGCAATAGAGAACCTAGACAAAAAACTCTTAGAAGTGATTAAAGAATTTAAGGACATGAAACTGGAGCTGATCAAAGAGGTTAAACAGACAGTGAAAAGTGAGCTGTCAGAAGTAAAGAAAGGTATGGAAATAATGCAAAATGAACTGCAAGGAACACAGCAGAGAGTTAAAGTAGTAGAAGGCGCGGTGGAGAATTTAGCTGACGCGCAACAAACAGAGATGAGGCTGATGAGGGGGAGAATGGCGGTTGCGGAAAGTAAACACATGGAGAAGCAGCTAAGATTTCGCGGTTTGCCGGAAGTGGAAGGAAAGACAGCGCAAGAACAGATGATTGAGGTGTTAGCTGAATACCTGGGGAAGGAGGAGGAGGAAGTTGTGGCTATCCTGGACGTGGTATATCGTGTAAATTCAAGAATTGCGACCCAGAGGAAACTACCAAGAGATGTGATTGTGCAATTTACGACCCGAAATATGAAAGAGAAGATTGTGACTAAACAGTTTCAAGATCCATTGAAGATTGACGGCAAGACGATTATCATTATGAAGGAGATACCCAGATCGGTGTTATTGGACCGGAAAAAATATAAGGCGCTAATTCAGATTTTGAAGGACATGAAAATCAGGTACAGATGGGAATTACCAGAAGGAGTGTCCTTTGAATTTGGAGGGGTCAAAAGACGCATCAGATCGGAACGAGAGATGGAGCGATTTATAAGAGACAATGAAAAGGACTTACCAGCAACAAGATTATGATCATGGAGTGTAAAGTTTTATCTTGGAATGTAAATGGACTCAATTCACCGAATAAGAGAAAAAGCATTTTTCACTGGCTATTAAAACAAAAATGTGATATTGTTTGTTTGCAAGAGACCCATATTCGAAAACAAGATGTAAAGTATTTAAAATAAAAAAAATTGGGCAATGATTTTGCAGTGGCCTCTAATAAGAAAAAAAGAGGAGTAGTGCTTTATATTAAAGAGGAGCTGCAGCCAAAGTTTGTAATGAAAGATGTGGAAGCCAGATTTATAGCAGTGGAATGCTATATTTGGATTTAGACAAAAAATCATCAACTGCACAAAAGAAGAGAGGATTGCTACCAAAGTTGTTTTTTGAACTGATGCAACAGGAAACCTTAGAAGATGTATGGAGAAGACAAAATCCGAAAAGCAGACAATTTACGTTCTACTCCGCAAGACATTTTACACTATCGAGAATTGATATGATCTGGGCCTCAAAAGACTTAGCGTTATGGACTAAGGAAGCGGAAATAATGCCGATGGTAGGCTCGGATCATAATCCAATTATGTGGAAATTGGGGAGAAAGAGCAAAAGGAAAGGATGGAGAATAAATGAGGACTTACTTCAAGAGGGAGAGAATATGGAGATGCTGAGAAGAGAGACAAAGTTCTTCATACAATACAACATGAATAAAGAAGTACCAACCAACAAGGTTTGGGACACTTACAAGGCGGTAATTAGGGGCATACTAATGGACTTAAATGGAAGAGCTAGAAAAAAGAAAGAAGAGAGGAGACAGGAGATTATGGAGAAAATAAAAGCCAAAGAAATACAGTTAAAGAAGAGACCAGGGAAAAAGAAAATTTACCAGGACATTAAAATATTACAAGAACAGCTGACAGCAATGAATAATAAAGAATTGGAGTGGAATCTTAAAAGGCTGAATCAAAAAGGGTTTGAAGGTGCAAACAAACCTGGGAAATATTTGGCATGGCAATTGAAAAAGAGAAAGGAAAAGAAAACAATAAATAAAATATGTGAAGATAACAAAATGTATTTGGAACAGACATCCATTAGTAGAGCCTTCTATAAATTTTATGCTAAATTGTATAATAAGAAAGAGGTTAATAAAGAATCAATAGCGACATATTTGGAGAAAATGAAGCTCCCAGTAATCTCGGAAGCGTGGAGAGACAGACTGAACAACGAAGTAACGGATGAGGAAATAAAAACGGCAATACAATTAACTAATTTGGGAAAGGCACCAGGGCCAGACGGACTTACAGCTAAATTTTATAAGACAATGGCCAATGAACTGGTACCATTCCTAAAAGAAGTGATCAATGGAGTATTAAAGGATCAACGGATTCCAGATACCTGGAAGGAAGCTAACATTTCATTGATCCCCAAAGAGGGCCAAGATCTGACTAATGTGAAAAATTACAGGCCTATATCCCTACTTAACAATGACTATAAAATCTTTGCGAAGATACTGGCAGAGAGAGTGAAGGGGTGGCTTTCGGAAATTATTGAAGAGGAACAAGCAGGTTTCTTACCTGGTAGACAAATCAGAGACAATTTAAGGACAGTGATCAATGCTATTGAGTATTATGATAAGCGTTGTGACAAAGAGGTTGGTTTCTTCTTTGTTGATGCTGAAAAAGCGTTTGACAATTTGAACTGGGACTTTATGTTTGCCACTATGGAAAAGCTACAAATGGGAGAAAGATTCATAAGAGCAGTTAAAGAAATCTACAGAGACCAGAATGCAGAAATTGTGGTGAATGATGAGACTACTAAGAAATTGACTATAAGTAAAGGAACAAGACAAGGTTGCCCGTTGTCTCCGCTGTTATTCATCTTGGTATTGGAGATATTGATGATACAAATACGACAAGATGAAGAAATCCGCGGAATAAAAATAAAAGACTTTTCTTATAAAGTTAGAGCATTTGCGGACGATATAATGTTAATTGTGGAAGACCCAATGGAGAATATGCCAAAAGTGATAGAGAAGATCAAGGAGTTCGGAGACTTGGCAGGGTTTTATATTAACAAAAAGAAGTCAAAGATATTATGCAAAAATATGACTAAGCAAAAACAACAATTGTTAACGGAAATAACGGACTGTGAAGTAACAACCAAGGTGAAATATTTGGGAATTGAACTGACTGCAAAGAATATAGATCTATTCAAAAACAACTATGAAAAATTATGGACTCAGATTGAGCAAGATTTGATCAAATGGAATAGATTGAATTTGTCATGGCTGGGAAGGATTGCAGCAGTTAAGATGAATGTGTTACCTAGAGTAATGTTTCTGTTACAGACAATACCAATTATCCGAGACTCTAAGCAGTTTGAAAAATGGCAGAGGAAAATATCAGACTTTGTTTGGGCAGGCAAGAAGCCTAGAGTGAAAATGAAGGTTTTACAAGATGCAAAGGAAAGAGGCGGAATGCAACTGCCCAATTTAAGACTTTATTATGACGCAATTTGCCTAGTGTGGCTGAAAGACTGGATGACGCTGAAGAATAAGAAATTATTGGCCCTAGAGGGATATAAAAAAATATTTGGATGGCATGCATACCTATGGTACGATAAAGTAAAAGTGAACTCTATGTTCCTACACCATTATATACGGAAAAGCCTATATGTAACTTGGAAGAAGTATAGAGATTTTCTACAAGAAGGAACCCCCATGTGGGTAGTTCCATATGAAGTAATAGATCCGAGAGCTGTCGATACTGAACAACAGTGTTTAACATATAAGGAGATAACTCGAATAGAATCTTCCAAACTTAAAATAAAGACACAGGACGAGTTATCACCCAACTATGATTGGTTCCAGTATAGGCAGATCAGAGATCTCTATAACTCGGATAGTGCAAAGGGAGGCATAAGAACAGAGAATTCGGAACTAGAGCAGACACTTTTAAAAGAGGATAAGAAGGAAATTTCCAAGGTATACCAAGTACTGTTGAAACGGTATACTGAAGATGAAATAGTTAAAGTACAAATGGTGAAGTGGGCCATAAATTTTAACAAAGAAATAACAATGGAGGCATGGGAACACTTGTGGAAAAATACAATGAAGACTACAACGTGTACTAATATTAAAGAGAACATTTACAAAATGATCTATCGTTGGTACATGACACCAAAGAAGATTGCGCTAGGGAATCTGAACACTTCTAACAAATGCTGGAAATGTAAAAAACATGAGGGCTCTCTGTATCATATGTGGTGGACGTGTGAGGTAGCTAGGCAGTACTGGGGAGAAATAATAAAAGCAATAAGTGAGATTCTACAATTTCAAATTAATAAGAACCCAGAACTCCTGCTACTGAACTTGGGAATGGAGAACATTCCAGCCCAATATAGAACATTGTTATTTTACATGACAGCAGCGGCCAGACTTTTTTATGCGCAAAAATGGAAAGTACAAGAAGTGCCAACTATTGAGGACTGGACTTACAAATTGCTGTATATGGCCGAAATGGACAAAATGACAAGAAAATTGAGAAATCTGGACCCAGGACAGTTCAACACAGACTGGGAGAAGCTGAAGCAATATGTGTTGAAGAAATGGGAGGTGGGAAGAGAACTGTGGCAGTTTGAGAACTACTGAAATATGACAAAATGTAGAGGGGGGTGACTTTACCGGAGGGTAGAGAGAGAAATGAAAATGTCTAAGCAGCTATTTTGTTAGATTGTTATATATAGAAAAATATATAGAAAATGGATAGAAAATAACTAACTATAAGGACCGACTAATTAATATTGTTCCTGGTATAAACGCATAAATATGTTAAACTGAATAAGCCTATCTGAAGAAATATATGGATCAAATTGATTGATAACTTTCGAAGATAGTTATATAGATGTATAATTAAAGAAAGAGGAAATAAATAATATAATTAAGTATAATTAAAGTAGAATGAAGACAAGATAGGTAAAAAAAAAGTAATATACGGAATGTAAGTTAAATTGGTGGACTTATATGAATGCATGGAATATATGGTTTATATGGTATATGGTTTATAGAAATATTTGAAACCAGGAAATTATGAAATTATGTAAAAAAGGGACAAATTGTTTGTCTAATATGGAAGAAGGGACTTAAAGATAGGGTATAGAGTATTAAAAATACTTAAAGAACGATTGCTTAGATTAAAGGGAAAGTATATGTTTGTTAGATAGATGAATTTAAAATAAGTAAGGGAAAAAGGACAAAGGGTTGGAAAACTGTTGGAAGTCTACAAAAAAGGGGGGAAAGGGAGGGGGTTAGAAATTGGGAAACGGGAATTGATTGTAATGTGAAATTATATGATTCTAATTCCAATAAAAATTTTATTAAAAAAAAAAACTTCTGATCTCAGTGTGGGGGGAATTTTGCTCTGTACCCAGCAAATTTTGAGGGGAGGGGGAGTCAGCTCCCAGCTGATCAGCTGCAGTTCTTCTGCTCTCTGGTCCTGGAAATGTTACTGCCACCCAGACTTGCTGAGAGGAAGCAAATTTAGGGAGGAAGGTGATCAGTAGCCCGGCTAATCGTCCCACCCCAAGCTGTCATCTTGGGCTGTGAAGAAAAGGAGAGAAAAGAAGTTTTTTCCCCTCCTCTCATTTTTGCAACACAGAGATTAAAAGCATTGCATCTGTTCTGCCCATCTTGGGTGAGGGGAAACGCTCTTTCTACCTTCCTTTTAGCAATGCAGACATTTTAAAAAATTGCTTCTGTCCTTTGGAAGGGACTTAGAGGGGAGGGAAGAGAAACAAGCTTTTTCTCTGGCTTTGACAGTGTAGAGATCAAAAGCGTTGCGTCTGTCTCTACCCAGCTTGGAGCGGAGGGAACAGCTCCCTTTTACAGCTTCCTTATGTAGTTGTTTTGTGGAGGAGTGGGGTGGATAAGACTCCAACTCCCAGACGATCTCCCCATCATTAGTTGTGAGTTGGCTTCTGACCAACAGGCGGCTGCAACATTATTGTTTGGCAGCTGGTCCAGTTGCTCAATGCAATCTGAACATTATCCTTGATTGGCTCACAGACCAATTGTGAGTGTCGAGCAAGGAAAATTCACCTACTGAATAAGTTTCCTGAGAAACTTGCAGCAGCCCTTGTAATGTGCAAGAACTCTTCTGGAGATCCTGCGGAGCTGCTGCCTATCAGAGAAGACAATATTGATCTGGATAGATCATGGGTTTGACACCATGTAAGGGAGCTTCATGTGTGAGTTCATGTTTTCATGATGAGTTCATTGATGCCAGGCTTATAAAAAGTGTTACCTTTTGGACATCATAGGCTGATTCCACACACGTTGGATAATGCACTTTCAATCCTCTTTATAGATCATTTGGAATGGATTTTTTCATGTGCGTAACAAAAAATCCACCTCAAGCGATTGATAAAATGCATTGAAAGTGCATTATCCAACGTGTGCGGAATCAGCCCATAATGCATATAAGTGTGGTTGCCTTGACATGGATATCAGATCTAGGAAGCAAAGTAGGGTCAGTGTTGGAATGGGAGACTACTAAAGAAGACCAGGGTCACGAACAGAGGCAGGCAATGGCAAAGCACCTCTGTTTATCTCTTGCTTGAAAACTCCAGTAGGGGGAACCATATGTTGGCTGTGACTTAACAGCACTTTACACACACAAGATGTGGTTGCCCAGGAGTAGGGTTTTTTTTTAATTCATTTATTTCTGTTTTATGGATTTAGAGTATAGGGCTATCTTGGATTGTGTGAGAAGCAGAAATGTTTAAATAAATGAATGAATAAATTTAGGTGATATTTGAGGAAATGAAGTTGAAGATTGAGCCTGAACTGGCTGGCTTCAGCTATTTTGCTCCCCACCCCCGTATTTCACCCATTTTGCTAGGTGAGAATTAATTTTCCTGCTCTCCTTCATCTTATTGTATTCTGAAGGGGAGTGGGGTTGGGAGAATGAAAGGCAGTATGTTCAGAACAGACAAAAAGAAGTGTTTCTTCACATCTTAACATCACAGCAAAAGTGAAACCTGCATGATCTGAGGCAGTGTACCTTTGCCTTCCAGCTGCTGGGAAATCAACAATAAGGGAGTATAAAGCAAGATGCTGGAAGAGATGAAGCTATGGTCTGATCCAGCAAGGCTCCTTTGTTCTCTTTTGAATTGCTGGCTGGCTTTCTTCATTGTGGTTTTTATTTTCCATTGTTTGTACAGTGAGAAGGAAAAAGCTCAGCAATTGGGGAAAAAAAACATTGGGGGTGGGAAACAGAACTGACAACAAACCCTGTTGTCCCAAGAGTCCAAGGCTGGAGATGGTCAGAAGAATTTCTTATTAGACTGGATTGTCTAGAATTTTGTGCCCCGGGCAGCTGTCGGTATTGCATTGTCCAGCCCTGGACGGATGCTGAGCTTTTCCTTTTAGGCTGGAACTGCCTTGGAGGATTTTTGCCTAGATTTTGCCCTTCTGTCGTGTCTGGAGGCTGACCAGGTGAGTAAAACAAGGAATTTCCTGGAGAACTTCACTTAACTCAAGTCTTGAGGTCTCTGTTTTACACCAGCTGGCAGTAAATCTTCATCCCAAAAGCTCAGATCCTCCCTGCCAGATCTAATGTTAAGTGGAGGAGGCCACCTGCCCTGCACATCAGATAGAACAGAACACTGTCGGGTCATCCTGTCAAGGTGAGTGGAGAGAAGATCTGCAGAGCTTTCAAGGGGAGAGTCTGAACTTGATGCTGCTGGAGGCTCAGAGATGCAAGTAGGTAAGAAAGAGTTGGAACTGCT
This sequence comes from Eublepharis macularius, assembly GCF_028583425.1. Lineage (NCBI taxonomy): Eukaryota > Metazoa > Chordata > Lepidosauria > Squamata > Eublepharidae > Eublepharis > Eublepharis macularius. The sequence goes on from NC_072802.1 coordinate 24,392,513, forward strand.
GTGCAAAAAAAGATTGTTTCAAGTCAGATACTCCAAGATTGCTTCTTTTGCAGCCAAATGACAGAGCAATTAAAAGGCGTCAACCTGAGTGTGTCTGCAGCAGTCTGCCTTTTGGGCCAGCCTCTAGTGGTTGCAGCCGAGGGATATATGCGGAATTTTTAAGGAAAGGGAGCTAGCAGTTGGATAATGGGGTACTAGTGGAGTACTGGAGCTGGGAAGCTATTCAGTTTAGACGAAGCAATTTCTCTCACGTTTCTGTCTGAGAACAATCAAAAGGCTTCTTCCCACAAGCCATTTTTCAGAGTACGGTCTTTTTAATAATCCCAGAAGGATAACCATGGCGGTCTGTTACAGCACAAGAAAACAGGAACCTAGTAGCACCTTGTGCTGGAATATATTTTGTTAATCTTCAAGATGCCACTTGATTCCTCTTTAGTGTTTTTTAACGTTCACCAAAGATATAATTTTTGATTGTAACAAACCAATATTTGCATACGCATTGGTCATACAGACTCTGGGAACTGTGACTGGCTGATCCTCCCCTAAAATGTACACTGACAGGACGATCCTAAGCAGAGTTTCAGCCTTCTAAAGTCATCGAAGCCAGCAGCTTAGAAGTGTTAACTGTGTTTCGGATCGCACTTTCAGTGACAAATAGAGATAGGCACGAACTAAAATATGAACCAAAGTTCATCACGAACCGGGCTGGTTTTTGGTTCATGAACTGGCGGTTCATCAGAGCTCATTTCTGACAAACTGCGACGAACTGCTGTGATTTTTAGAGCAGTTCATATGGTTCATTTTTCAGTTCATCACTGCAGATGGGGGGGGGGAAGAGATGGGCTTTCTGCAGACCTTCTGCAGCCCCGGAAGTGACAAACTGATGAACCAAATGAACTGGTTTGCAAACTGAGCAAGTTCATAGTGGTTCATGGTTCGTCATTTGTGAAACATGACGAGCCACGAACTGCCATTTTCCCAGTTCGTGCCTGCCTCTAGTGACAAACTTAGGTTTGCCTGTACATAAAATGTGAAGAACCTCAAGCCAAAAATTAGAGTCTTCTGAATTATTAATTTTCATTTCTACAATTTTTTATTCTCCTATCACAGGGCTCAGGTAATGTTATAACACAGCTGTATCTCATAATATACCCTTATCTCATTGCATTTCTGAACCTGTGCCTTAAGGTATTTTATACTGCATACTTCAGATGGTTGAATTGATACGGCTTCCCACCAAACCAGTTTGGGAATAATAGTTCTGAAAGGGGAGCTAGGGGTATCTATCAAAAGCTTCTACACTCTGACAGCAAGGAGAAGATTTGAACTCAAAGCCTTCTCAGTAGCTGAATATAAATTGCCATAATCAGTCCCATTTTTATCTTACCCTCTCTTCCAAGGAACTCAGGCTTCTCCCTTCTTCATTTTATTGTCACAACAATCCTGCAATGTAGGTTAGGCTCCCAAGTTTTCACTAGACATGGACACAAACAGCATTACGAACAGAAAAAAACCAATGAACAGTCTAATCTGCTGTTCTTGAACAAGCTGTTTGTGAGGCCCCATCCTAAACGAACATGTGGTCACTGCAAGCCTCGTTCATTGCCTTCGGCAGCTGTTAGGCAAGCCAGACAGTCTGGCACCTGCTGCAATCAATCCCCTTGGCAACCGGAGGCAGGGAGGGACTGAACTCTGTCTGAACTTCTTCTGGCTTTCCTTCTGGCTTTAATCCTTCAAAGTACTTCCAGCAGAGAGTCCTGTTTTTACCACTGTGAAGAGAAAATGACAGCCAATGGAGACCCATGGATCATGCCTTTCCCATGGTGCAATCTCTCTGAAACTTGGGGGGGGGGGTCTTCATAGGACAGTGAGGACTATGTTCCCTGGAAATTTGGTGGGTATTGGACATTGGGAAGGTCACTTTTGTAACCCCTCAAACTAGCTGCCAGCAGACACTGTTTTTGCCACAACAGGGCCCTTTAAACTATCAGCTGGCAGGCAGCGGGGGGGGGGTCCCTCCTGCCGCCTGCCAGCTGATAGTTTAAAGGGATCTTTAAGTGGGTTTGAGGGGAGGCGGGCTAAGTGGGGTGGGGTTTGGGGGGTGGGAGTGGTTGTGGCCCCCATGAACAACAAACAACGAACATGTCCAGGAACAGTTCATGTTCATCCATGTTTGTTGTTCATTGTTCGTGGATGGCACCAAACGCCGAACAGGGTGTTTGGGTTCCCCCCCCCATTCCTGCCCATGTCTAGTTTTCACACACTAATCAACTTTATATCTGACAAAGCCAGAAAAGCTTATACCAGGGGAAAAATTAGTTGGTTTTTAAGGTGCTACTGGACTCAAAGTTTGTTCCATACTAACTGTTATGTGCGAGCCTATCTTGGCCTGTTCATAACCACTTGGAAGGTTAGCCATCTCTGTTCCCTTCCGAGCAGTGAGTGGGTTTAATTTCACGACACTTCTCAGATTTCACTTCCCAGATTTCACAAATTTCCCCTCACCACTGGATAGAAAGAGCTGGGTGACCAAATTCCTTGTAAACAACCAAATGATCTTGCTGTGAAGCCAGGTACAGATATACGGGGCAATATGTGGTAACTAGAGATAACTGTGAACACCTGCCAGCTCTGCACAGGTCCAGTTCACTGCTTGTGAGCAGGGAGCTGATTTTTTTTATTATCAGTTTGGCCCATCCATGGCTGTTTAACAGGTTGGCTTCACTGTATTTCTTCCTAACTATTCAGTTCAGTGCAGTTGGCTTTTTGTGCATGCGTGTTTTCACACAGCCTGGCTGAGTTTTACTTTCTATCTTTGCAACACAACTGCTCTGCTCAGAAGACAATTTTTTAAATAGACAATTATATCAGTCACAAATCATAGAGATTATTCATACATAAATGTGCTGTTTTAATAAAATCCTACCCATAGGAGTGTGTTCAGGTAGTCCCTAGTGATGCTAATGGCTGCTGGTTGGTTTGAATCTGCAGTATCTTTGGAGAAGTGCATTTTTGCAAACCTGTTTGGCAGGCGTTCACAGCTGTTTGGTACAAACCGGACAGCCTCTGTAATCAGCTCATGTCTAATCAACATCTTAGAAGATGGTAAGTTAAACAGTTGGACATATTTGTGGTGAAATTTATATCATCCTTAGAGGTAACATGGTTTCCCGTTACCACCCCAAGTAACCTGGTCAAAGGTGATCCATATCCCCCCAGTATTATCACCCCAAGCGATCTGGTCAAAGGTAATCCATATTCCCCCAGTATTGGCAGAGATTGAACAGGACTTGAAAGGTGTGAGCCCTTACATCTGTTTTCACTGCTAGACTTCAGCCCTAGAATAGATTAATGGGCTTCTGAATCAATGTGGAATGCATTGTGGGAGCCAGTTTGGTGTAGTGGTTAAGAGCAGCAGGACTCTAATCTGGAGAACCGGGTTTGATTCCCCACTCTTCTGCTTGAAGTCACCTTGGGTCAGTCACAGCTTCTTGGAGCTCTCTCAGCTCTTTCAGCCACCTCACAGGGTGATTTTTGTAGGGATAATAATAACATACTTTGAAAATTGGCGTTAAGTTGTCCTGAAGGGCAGTATATAAATGAAATGTTGTTGTTGTTGTTGTTGTTATCCCCACCACTGAGGCAGCGCCCTACCTTATAGTGTATTGGCCCTCCCAGCTTGCCATACTAGGAAGTGCTGGACTTTAATTTCCTTTCCAGCTGCAGTTCAGCTTTCTTCTTGTTAGCAGCCAGTTTAGTTCGATGTTTCCCACTGAGGAGTGAGCACCCAGTGAGTGAATTTGCAAGGAGTCCCCCATCCTCTGAGTCCCAGTTGACAAGAAATCCTTATCTCCTACCAGTGGATATTCATAGGCTGCAACACAACAGACCTCCCCCCTCCCCAACCCATTCTGGGTTTCCAGAATACCAGACAGTTGCCTGTAGTACAGTGTAAAATCTGTGAAAGAGCCCATGGACAACAAGCCTGCCAGTGGAGAAGTGTACAGCACCGATTTTGTAGGGAATGTGTCAGGCCAGAATGAAATACATCACCTCTAGGATACAGCAAAAAGGAAGCAAACATTGGAGCCACAAAGCAATGGTACCACATCCCTTGTGTATTCCTCATAGGATGATACAGAAGATATTCAGCGGTCTGTGCAATATCCTGCTAGTTAAAGAAATTGACGGTGACAGTTACTGTCCATAGTGTCCATCTATATCATAGAAGGTGGTTTTGAATTTCTGTTATCTCATCAAAGACTTAATAGCAGATTTCTCTATGCAAAGGCCCAGAGATTATCCCTTTCATCTTCAAACTTACTGACTGCCAGAGTAATCAGGTGCAAATACAAGGTATCTGTGAAGTTAAAGCATAGTACCAAGGATTCTGCGGGATCTTGCAGCTACTGGTCATTCAAGGCAACTGTGTAACCTTGGTAACAGCAACCAGGACTGGGAGTGTCTTGCCTTTGAGATGGGAGCAGGGAGCGGAATGGAGCAACTCCAGAGACTCCTGCTTCTGATGATAAACTGGGAAAGCTTCTGAGGCAGCTGAGAGCTCTAAGACTATCTTAAAGGCTCTACATTCCTTGATACAAGGCAATGTGGAATAAAGGAAGGATTTTCAAAGTTTGTATGGATTAGGCTGTTGTTCATCATAATGTGTTTTATTCTGTAACAGGGTTTTGTATTGGGCCTACATGACAGAAGATGCCTGAGTGAGAGTTTCACCTCAATTCAAGAGGTTAGCCCAGCAAGCAGCATGGACTATGGACTGTAAAAGAAAGAGGAATTTAAGTGTTATATGATTGCATACCGTTGCAGTTTATTTTAATTATTAGTTTTGGTGTTTCTGAGGCCTGTGGCATTTTCCACAACTTCTTAGAAGCCATACTTAAGGACATTTCTGGCATTGTTCTATATTTTAATGATGTCTTTATTGTTGGGGGAATCTACTGAAGAGTAAGTGACATGGGTGTGTCAAACCCTGCCCTGATTTGATGATGCCAGTCTTGATGTTAAACTAGAAAAGTGTTTATGTAATGTCTCCCAAATTGAATTATCTGAGCTATCTCACTTTGCTCTACTCCTTTGTAGGTGAAACAATGCATGATGCTCCTACACATTACAAAATCTTCATGTCTGTTGGGGGACCAACAGGAGGATTTTAAATCAGATGTGAAATGGGAATTTTGTGTCTCCAGGGGTCATTTCGTAGAAAAAGAGCTGGAGGAACTCATTAGCATAACTCATTAGCATATGTCATGCCCCTTGGCATCACCAGAAGTGTGTCATTAGCATACCTGATTTGCATATGCCATACCCCCTGACATCACTTATCCTGGCTGTTTTGGACCCAATCCTGGCCATTCAGGGCCGAAATTGGGCCCAAAATGGTCAGGATCAGGCTGCTGCTGAGTGGGAGAGTGATTCACCACTAGGGGTGTGCAAGGAAAAAACTTTCGGCTTTCTTGTTTCGGGATTACCCGAAACAAGATTCTCTACCGTCATTAGCCGAAAGCCGAAACAAGAATCTCTTTCGGGATTCGGGATTCGGCATTATTTCGGCATTCTTTCGGGATTCTTTCGGGTTTTTTTGTTGGGAAAATGCCTCCGTCTTTCAGGACGCCTGGAGGAGGCATTTTCCCACCAAATAAGCCCAAAATTGGTGGGGACCTTCCTCTAACCCTTCTCTAACAACTACCCAAGTTTCAGACAGATTGGACTTTGGGGGGCCATGTTATGGCCCCCCAAAGCAGGTCCCCCCATCCTCCCCATAAGAAAGCAAAGGAGCAGCATATTGTTAGCATGCTGCTGCTGATCTTTCTTCATTATTTCCTATGGGGAAAAAATGAAGAGGCAGGCTTCCTTTGCCAGGGGTGGCATTTTGCATGCAAAATGCCCCCCAGCCCTCAGGGGCCCTTCTCCCACCCCTCCTCCCACCCCCCACCAAGGCTCAGCCTGCTCCCACTTGGGGGGGCCATTTCATGGCCTCCCCAAGTAGGTGCTCTAATCTCTACCACTGACAGCTGGGGGAGGCTTGTGTTGCCAGGGGTGGCATTTTGCATGCAAAATGCCCCCCAACCCTCTGGGGCCCTTCTCCCACCCCTCCTCCCACCCCCCACCAAGGCTCAGCCTGCTCCCACTTGGGGGGGCCATTTCATGGCCTCCCCAAGTAGGTGCTCTCAGCCCCTAAAGTCCACCCCTCACAGCCCCACACAAACCCAGTTCCCCCACCCCAGCTGCCACACACAGACCCAAATCCCCCCAGTAGCCCCTCACAGACCCAAATCCACCCCCACCTGCCCCACACCCACCATAACCCCAGGAACAGGCTGGCCTGCCCTCCCCTTTTGGGAACCCCTAAACTCTCTTTCCCAGGGCAGTTCTGCACAGACAAGGGGTGCCACAATGGTGGCAGTGCCAAATCGTCCCTGGGAAAGAGCACCTGCCCTGGCACACAGACAACCACCCCCCTGACCCCCCCACCACCCGCAGAGAAGGCTGGCCAGCCTGCCCCATTGTTCCCTATGCTGGGAACCAACCTCCCATCAAAGAAGGGAACACAGACACACAATCATTAATTTTAAAAAACCTTTATTTTCTCATTTTCAAATTACAAGTGGTCAACAAATCACAACATATTACACTTATTGTCCCTCATAGCACAACACAACACAATTAACTACACATCAGAGAATCTTAAACACAATTTTTTTTTTGAAATGGACAAACAGTAAAGTTTTGAACATTACAACAGGTCACATAGTGAGCGGGCACAACAGGGCATGGAAACAGAAGATGATCATAATAACTACCAGCCTAATACAACTCTCCCTCCATAACATGACTTAATGGGGGGGAACCACTGCAACAAAACCCCCCCCCAACCCTCTGGGGCCCTTCTCCCACCCTTCCTCCCATCCCCCCACCAAGGCTCAGCCTGCTCCCACTTGGGGGGGCCATTTCATGGCCTCCCCAAGTGGGTGCTCTGCTCTCATCTCTACCACTGACAGCTGGGAGAGGCTTGTCTTGCCAGGGGTGGCATTTTGCATGCCAAATGCCACCCTCACCCTCAGGTGCCCTTCTCCCACCCTTCCCCCCACCCCCCACCACATGCATTCCTTGACAATCAAGAAATCTGGAGTTAAATATAATGTGCATGTAAGTCCCTCAAAGACAGAAGCAATATGGAGGTAATGACCCATTTGATTTCCACAACCTCAGACACAATTAGGGATCCGTTTCCCCTTGGTGGGGGATCCCCCACTCTCACCTATCACCCCGAAGGGGGAAAGTCAGTGAATGAGCCTTCAAGGTACGCTCCAGGGGCTGCTGCCGTGATGTCACTGATGTCATCTGGCTGCCCTGAGAGTATGCCTGTGCTTTGCAGTGGGCTGATTTGGGCCCTACAGGCCAAAGCAGGATCCCTTGTGGCCCAAATCTGCCTGCTGTGAATTGTGCGTGCTCCCCAGCCTTGTGTGATGATCACATCACCTCCTAGAACAGACATCATCATGCCAGAGCATTGCCATTAAATGATCATGCGTGTGTGAACAGACCCTAAGTATCCTGTAGGCTTCAGTGATGGTATAGTAATGTTTTCACTCACATTATAGAGAGAGAGAGAGACAGAGAAGGGGGGGAGGCACTGAAACTAGATTATTTCTTCTATTTTACTGTCCCCTTCCAAAGCCAGGGTGGCATTGGCACAATGCCCCCCTCCCCCCGGCCAGAGCCTTAGTACCAGTATGCATTGACAGGCCCATGCATCATAGTCCTTTTTGAGACCCAGCCAAGTTGTGCCTTTTGGAGAAAAATGTTCAAGTTGCTGGTGGGGGTATGAACAATTTTTAGATATCCACTGTAGTGCGATGGCTAGAGAGTTGGTCTAGAATCTGGCAGACTCTGATTCTGTGCCTTGTAGGCTTGATGGATGTTCTTGGCTCAGCCTAAGTAAACAATTGTGTTGTGTTTTCCAGAGGCAGTCTAGGTGATTTTGGGGCCCTGGACAAATGTTCTGGACGGGGCCCCAGAACCAGTGCCGCCCCACCACTGGCTCCTTGCCAAGGCCAAGCAATTTGGTCACCTAGGCCCCAGATAGAGTGGGCAGGAGTGCGTTGTTTCCTTCCTCCCCCCCCCTCCACCCCCTCCAACAACTAAGAAGGCCATCGGTGGAGTCACTCCAATGTGAGGCATGGAGCAGCTGTCTATTGTTAGCCTGGTTGTGATGAGGGTGAAACAAATCAAGGGAGAACAGCAATGTGTAAACCACTCTAGGTTCCCATGGGGGAGAAAACCGGGGCATAAGATAAACCTTTAATTTGGTGGGGAGGGGGTATATACATTTTATGTGTATGTGTCTGTATGTTTTATGCATTCAAATCACTTGTGGTGTACTTTAGAATTATATTGAGCTCCACAGTATCCCAAAAACCTTGTCCATGTATTGCAAACCGAAGTCAATCTACCACATCTAGGGTATTCTTCTTTTCCCTACTGCCTTCAATTTTTCTTAGCATTATTGTCTTTTCTAGTGAACCTTGTCTTCTCATGATGTGACATAAGCACTATCATCAATTGATATCTTCAAGGGAGAAAGCAGGCCTGATTTGGTCTGGATGCCACTTACATGTCTTTTTCGGAGTCCATGGTACATGTAAATTGAAACTTTCTTCCCACTTCACAGTGTGAATGCTTTTTCCTCCTATGAGCTTTGTCTAAATTTTACTGTACTGATACTGCTCATTTGGCCAAAAGGCCTGCCCTTGATCAATGCCACATTAAATACTTCATAATAAAAATATGTTTTTAGAACCATTTAAAAGTGTCCTTAAGTGCCATACGCTGATTTAAAAAAACATAAGCTAAATGTTTGGGAACACAACCAGATATGTGAATGACTGAAATGCAGCCCAATCCCACTGCTACTTAAAATCCATTTTTGATGGAGGTCTGGATTGTCTTACATTGGTGTCATTGGGCTTGGAATCAGGAACCTGGAAGCGTTCCATGGGGGCTACAACTTTCATGCCAAGGCTAAGAGGGTGGGAACAGGATCTCTCTGGGGTGGCAAACTCTGGCCTTGGAAGTTACTGGCAATTTGGGGGTGGGACTTGTGGAAAGGAAAATCTGAGTAGGGATCTCCCCCAGAATCCATGGTCCGCATTTGCCCTCTAAAGAGATTGCCCTTGGAAGCAGCCAGTTTCTCTGTAGGGAACTACTCTCTCTAACCTGAACTCAAGCCCAACCAGGAGTTTGGCAGCCCTAGGAAAATTTCAGAAAAAGATGGCAAAGGAGGGCCAGCAACTGATAGAGGCATGGAAGCCCACACCAGGACAGTAGCAGGGGCCTACTTGGGCACAAGGGACAACCAGTGCTCTCATCCCCCATAGTCCACTCCTTACAGCCCCACACAAACCCAGTTCCCCCACCCCAGCTGCCACACACAGACCCAAATCCTCCACTCAGCCCCTCTCAGAACCAAAACCACCCTCAGCTGCCCCACACCCAGTACCCCAGGAACAGGCTGGCCAGCCTGCCCCATTGTTCCCTATGCTGGGAACCAACCTCCCATCAAAGAAGGGAACACAGACACACAATCATTAAGTTTAAAAAACCTTTATTTTCTCATTTTCAAATTACAAGTGGTCAACAAATCACAACATATTACACTTATTGTCCCTCATAGCACAACACAACACAATTAACTACACATCAGAGAATCTTAAACACAATTTTTCTTTTGAAATGGACAAACAGTAAAGTTTTGAACATTACAGCAGGTTACATAGTGAGCGGGCACAACAGGGCATGGAAACAGAAGATGATCATAACTACCAGCCTAATACAACTCTCCCTCCATAACATGACTAAATGGGGGGGGAACCACTGCAACAGGGTCCAGCAGAACCTATGTCATTTCCTGTGGCTGTGCTTTCAGTTCAGACACACAAAGCTGAACTGGGCACTTCCAAGGCACTGGACAATGGTATTTCTGGAGCAGTTCTGCAGAGGTCTCCCCCCACCCCCACACCAGCCTCAGAATTTACCTGGGAACATCTGTGAGAGATCATCATTGGCCGGTGCCCATCCACCACTCTACCCGCATCCCCCAACCATGCAAACCCAACATTAACATCAAATTTTTTTTTTTTAAACATGAACATTCAATCAACTTTTAAAAAACATAATCACAACATTTTTTTTTTGTTTTTTTTCCCTTTTTTTTACATGAACAGAACATCAACTTTTAAAAAACATAATCACAACATTTTTTTGGGTTTTTTTTTTCATGAACATTCAGTCAACTTTTAAAAAACATAATCACAACATTTTTTTTGGTTTTTTTTCCTTTTTTTTACATGAACGGAACATCAACTTTCAAAAAACAGTACAACAATTCTTCTACAATTTTTTTTTACAAGGATTTCATCTGATAAAAACACCTAAGCAATCCCTATCTAACCTGTTTCTCCCTCCAGTAGCAATCCATGTTTCTGGGGCATTATTTTTCATAATAAATTTGGTCCCACAGGGTATGTCTCAGTGATGGGAGATGTTTTGAATACCCTGGGGGGGGGGCTTTCAAATTGCTGGGTGTTTTCCCTTTGCCACTGGTTCCTAACCACCCTCCCTCTACTGGCCGGTTTTAACTGTATATACAGGGTTTTATACAGGGGAGAGCGCGATTCCAAAGGATTGGACTCATAGAGGATGCAGGCCACAAGTTGGGCTCACCTCAGTCACTCTGGAAGTCCAGTCCTGAGAAATCGAAGAGGCGAGAGTTGACCTTCAGGAAGGTCAACTGCTCGACTCTCCATGGGAGAAGGCGAGTGCGATGTGGGCCGACAATGTCGCCCGCATGTGAAAAGACGCGCTCGCTCTCCACGCTCGTCGGAGGGCATGAGAGCAGCCGCTGCGCCTCGAGGGAGAGGTCCGGCCAGACCGACTCCTTCCTGGCCCAGTAGCTGAGCGGATCGGTGGAGAGCGACTCGCAGGGCTCCGCGAGGTAGTCCCTGACCATCGCCTCCGCCGGATCCTCTCTCACGGTCCTCACGACCCCAGAGGGGACGAGGGCCCACCGGAGCATCTCCATCTCCATCGGCACTCCGGTGGTGGCCTCGGGGGGGGCCTGCGCAGAGGGGGCGTCAGAGGGACCCGCACGGCAGGGCCCCTCTTGCGTCCCCCCTGTCGACAGGCGTCCCCTCTTGGCCTGCCTGCGCCTCACCCAAGAGCAGAGCCCGTCTCTGGCTTGGGTGAGGTTCCCGTCCCGCTCGGCGAAAGTGCCCTTTATGCGCGGGTCACACATGGTCGCCAACATGTATGACTCTTCCTTAGTGAGAGGAGTTAGCCTGGCAGCTATGCCCTGCTGCAGCCTTCTCACTAATGCGCGCACCGCTGGAACAAGGTCAGCACGGGGCGCGACCCGGTCTGCAAGGGTGGCCAGATTCCTCTGGAGCGTGTGCACCAGGGGAATGACCAGACCGAGGGTCGCCGTGTCTGACGAGACCGCCACAGTGAAGTCCTTGAAGGGCTTCAGGACCTCCACTGTCTGGGTGATGGTGAGCCAATCCTCCCGGTTGAACTCACCCACCTGACTCGCACCGCGGTGCTCGGAGAGCCACGCGTGGAGTGCGGCCTGCTGCTCCACCAAGCGCTCAAGCATGGCGCAGGTGGAGTTCCAGCGAGTGCTGACGTCAGTGATCAGAGCGTGCTCTGGCACACCTGTCCTGACCTGTGTCTGGCGCAGTTCGTGCGTGGCCTTCACGCTGCGCGAGAAGTGACCCGTGAGCCTCCGACATTTCTGGACAAGTAACTGGAGTTCACGGGTCCGAGTATCCACGGGTTCCTTCGAGGAGCCCAACCCCAGCGCATCTCTCACCACTAGGTGAAGCTTGTGAGCGGCACAGTAGACGCTCTCTCGGCTCACTAGATGCGCTGTTGCCCTCATGTTCTTGCCACCGTCCGTCACCATGCATCCCACGGTGGCGGGTCCCTGGCCTATCCACTCGTCCAACTGTCTCCTTAAGGTGGCAGCGATGTTCTCCGCCGTGTGGGACACGTCGAGCACCTCGGCGTGAAGCAAGGCCTTGCAGTAGCCGGCCTGGCGGTCTCGCATCCTTCCCTGTCTAGCTGTGCTAGGCACCTCCCCCCGGCCCCCACCCAGAACCGACTCGGGTTCCCACCAGTGAGCAGTAAGCGAGAGGTACGCTTGCTGCACACTTGGGCAGGTCCAGATGTCCGATGTGAAGTGCACAGTTCTCCCGGCAACCCGGGACAGCTGTGCCTTCACATGATCCCTGGCAGCCCTGTAAAACGAGGGCACCACCGATCTGCTCAACGACGTGCGAGCAGGGACGGCGTACCAGGGAAAGCAATCTTGGAGCAGCCCTGAGAAGCCGAAGTCTTCAACTACGGAATACGGTTGCCCATCCACTGCTATCATGTTGACGATGTGGCGCGTGATGCGCCTGCTCGCCCTCCGGATCCCCTCTCTGGGCACACTAGCGCCCTGCATACCAAGCATCTCCGGGAGAGAGGCTTGGCGTCCCTTTCCTGCAGGTACCCTTGGGGGGAGAGCACCAGAGGAGCCTGCCTCCTTCTGGCTAGCTGGCGGCCGTGCGGCGCCACTCGAACCCTCCTCCCGAAGAAGCACCGCCTGGTGGTGCCTCTTCATATGGTACCTCATCCCAGACGTGGAGAGATGCCACACATCTTTGCCACGGCTGACGCGCTGCCTACAATGCAGGCACAGGGCTGCTCGGGGATCCTCCGTTGTCTGGAAGTGCTTCCAGATTTCGGAGGAAAAGGGCATCCCACGCTTCCCAGGAGAAGCGCGTTCGGGACCACCCTGCGGCACCTCCTGTGAGGTGCTCTGGCCGGACACACCGTGTCCCACTCTCGGCCGGGCAGGTGGGGATGGACGAGGCTGAAGGGGCAGAGATGTGGGCTCTTCCACCACAGTCTCTGCCTCTTCCTCCCGCGTCCTCTCCTCCTGCACAGCCGCGAGAGGCCTGCTGCTGGCCTCAGAGGAAACTGGGGTGGACCGCCCCAGGGGGGGTCTCACGGGCAGTTCCTCCAACATCCTCCGGGTTCCTGGGGTGAGCGGGAGCGCAGGGAAAGTCATGTGCTCCGCGCCCATCCCAGGAGACACCACATGCTGCCCCTCCTCCAGCAGCTGGCTCGCAACCACTGGAGGAGGAGGAGCCTCAGCAGCAGGCCCCTGCCCAGTGCCAGCCCCTGCCTCACGCACCCGGGTTGGGGGTGGCCCTCCAGCAGCTGCCTCAGGAAAGAGAGTCTTGCGAACCCTCTTCCTGTCACCAGAAGCCAGGCTGGTGAACGGCAGCAGCGCAGGGGAGGGCCTCCTCCGCTCAGATGGAGGGGCTGCCGCAGCAGTCCCCCTCCCCCTCCCCTCCTCCCCTCTAGATTTCTCCCTAGCCTTTCCCCCGGGGCCCCTCTCTGCTTTCCTCTCCGACATACTTTCCCCTCCCAAATTCAACCCTAACTAATCAGAAAAGATTTAGAAAACAAAGGTCAACTTTGTTTTCAAGACCTAACTAACCTGCTCTAAATCTGTGCTTCTAGTGGCTCTGTGACTTGGAGATGAACAATCAAGTGCCTTTTTAAGCAACCCTATTTATGTCAGGGAACCTGAGCCTGCCAATCAGCTGAATTCCTCTGGAATTGAGCTGGCCCTAAACCCCAATAACAGGTGACAAAGCCTTAAACACTCACACACTAGTATGCCCGGGCCGGCCTGGCACCACCACGGGTGCCAGAGATGGGCAGTGGAACCCTAGTTATGGGGGCACTAATGGGAAGCCTATTGACAGCTATTACAAATTTTTATATATATATATATATATATATATATATATATATATATATATATATATATATATATATATATATAGAATTCAAACCTAACACTCACTCACTAATGCTTTCCCTGCTGAGTCCCTATTTAGTTTTTTAAAAAAAACTAGGCTCGGTTTCCCTAATAATTATGTTGAGGGCAATTATCCACTGATCACCTACCAACTGGCCTACCTACCTAAGAGACACTATTTAGCGGGACCGATGTATCTGTGGTATGTCGGTGTGGGGTGTGGATGTGGTGTTTTGAAGATGAGCCTCCCCCCTCCCAAGCTAGCAAGAACCCACCCCCAAGGCCACCCAAATGTGAACCCGGACTCGCTCACAGTAACACCAGTCCTGCAGTCCAGCGATGTTCAGGCGGTCTTGCAGCTGGTCCTCCTCTCCTCCACGATGCTGTCAAGAAAATTGGAAATGTTAGCAGAGTCAACACCACACGCCGCACACGCAACCCCAAAATTCAAGGCCCCGTTGCACAAGCCAAGTCAGCCCCCCCCCTTAAAGGCTAGGGCCAACCAGCAGCAAAACAAAACACATCCACCCAGCAGAGCTTCTGGCCTGTGCAGGCCAAAAGCTGGCACACTCATTTTTTAGTCCTGTGAAACAGCAGTTCATGCCCACCCCACACTCAAACTTGAAAAATGAAACATGAAAGAAAGCAGGCACTGCGATCAATGCTGGCCCCCCTAACCCCCAAACAATATCCTCTTGCCCAACCAGAAAATGCCCCCCCCCCGGCCCAAGCCATAAAGACAGAGCCAAAGCATATGCTCGCAGGTAGGCACAGCAGCAGACATAAGCTCAAAAACCAAATTTAACAACAACCCTACCAGTCCACCAGTGCAGATGTCCAGCAATGTTGATCCTCCATGCAGAGATCTGCAGGCCGATGTCCACCAAGTGCAGTCCAGTCCAGAAGAGGTCCACCAACGATAAACAACCTGAATGTGAAGCAAAACAGTGAGTGCCAGGCCAGCAAACGGGAAGGGTTACCAAAGCCGGAGCAGCAGGCCTGTGTGTGGGCCGAAGGCTGGCACAGTTGATCAGGACGGAGCCTGTTGGGAATCCTTGCAAGCAGGGGACCAGACACAGAAACGCAAGCCACACCATTCCAGATTGTGGAGCACAACTGTGAGTGCCAGGCCAGCAACCAAAAAGGGTTACCTTGGCCAAAGCAGCATACCTGTGTGTGGCCCACAGGCTGGCACAGTTGATCAGGACGGTTCCTGTTGGGAATCCTTGCAAGCAGGGGACCAGACACAGAAAAGCAAGCCACACCATTCCAGATTGTGCAGCACAACTGTGAGAGCCAGCCAGAAGAAAGGCTTCTGGCCTGTGTAGGCCCAAAGCTGGCACACTCTTGTTTTAATCTTAAAACAGTGGATCAAGCTTAAAGAAGGCAAGCACAACAACCAATGCTGAACCCCCCCCCCCACCATCAAACATTGTCTGCCCAACCTGTCCCCCAGGCCATACCTGTGTGTGGCCCACAGGCTGGCACAGTTGATCAGGACGGAGCCTGTTGGGAATCCTTGCAAGCAGGGGACCAGACACAGAAAAGCAAGCCACACCATTCCAGATTGTGAAGCACAACTGTGAGAGCCAGCCAGAAGAAAGGCTTCTGGCCTGTGTAGGCCCAAAGCTGGCACACTCTGGTTTTAATCTTAAAACAGTGGATCAAGCTTAAAGAAGGCAAGCACAACAACCAATGCTGAACCCCCCCCCCCACCATCAAACATTGTCTGCCCAACCTGTCCCCCAGGCCATACCTGTGTGTGGCCCACAGGCTGGCACAGTTGATCAGGACGGAGCCTGTTGGGAATCCTTGCAAGCAGGGGACCAGACACAGAAAAGCAAGCCACACCATTCCAGATTGTGAAGCACAACTGTGAGAGCCAGCCAGAAGAAAGGCTTCTGGCCTGTGTAGGCCCAAAGCTGGCACACTCTGGTTTTAATCTTAAAACAGTGGATCAAGCTTAAAGAAGGCAAGCACAACAACCAATGCTGAACCCCCCCCCCCCCACCATCAAACATTGTCTGCCCAACCTGTCCCCCAGGCCATACCTGTATGTGGCCCACAGGCTGGCACAGTTGATCAGGACGGAGCCTGTTGGGAATCCTTGCAAGCAGGGGACCAGACACAGAAAAGCGAGCCACACCATTCCAGATTGTGAAGCACAACGGTGAGAGCCAGCCAGAAGAAAGGCTTCTGGCCTGTGTAGGCCCAAAGCTGGCACACTCTGGTTTTAATCTTAAAACAGTGGATCAAGCTTAAAGAAGGCAAGCACAACAACCAATGCTGAACCCCCCCCCCCCACCATCAAACATTGTCTGCCCAACCTGTCCCCCAGGCCATACCTGTGTGTGGCCCACAGGCTGGCACAGTTGATCAGGACGGAGCCTGTTGGGAATCCTTGCAAGCAGGGGACCAGACACAGAAAAGCAAGCCACACCATTCCAGATTGTGGAGCACTACTGTGAGAGCCAGCCAGAAGAAAGGCTTCTGGCCTGTGTAGGCCCAAAGCTGGCACACTCTTGTTTTAATCTTAAAACAGTGGATCAAGCTTAAAGAAGGCAAGCACAACAACCAATGCTGAACCCCCCCCCCCCCCCACCATCAAACATTGTCTGCCCAAACCTGTCCCCCAGGCCATACCTGTGTGTGGCCCCACAGGCTGGCACAGTTGATCAGGACGGAGCCTGTTGGGAATCCTTGCAAGCAGGGGACCAGACACAGAAAAGCAAGCCACACCATTCCAGATTGTGAAGCACAACTGTGAGAGCCAGCCAGAAGAAAGGCTTCTGGCCTGTGTAGGCCCAAAGCTGGCACACTCTGGTTTTAATCTTAAAACAGTGGATCAAAGCTTAAAGAAGGCAAGCACAACAACCAATGCTGAACCCCCCCCCCACCATCAAACATTGTCTGCCCAACCTGTCCCCCAGGCCATACCTGTGTGTGGCCCACAGGCTGGCACAGTTGATCAGGACGGAGCCTGTTTGGAATCCTTGCAAGCAGGGGACCAGACACAGAAAAGCAAAGCCACACCATTCCAGATTGTGGAGCACAAACTGTGAGAGCCAGCCAGAAGAAAGGCTTCTGGCCTGTGTAGGCCCAAAGCTGGCACACTCTGGTTTTAATCTTAAAACAGTGGATCAAGCTTAAAGAAGGCAAGCACAACAACCAATGCTGAAACCCCCACCCCACCATCAAACATTGTCTGCCCAACCTGTCCCCCAGGCCATGCCAAGAATAAACTGCAACACCTTTTTGCAGAGGCAGGCCACAGCAGCACATTGCCCAGCATCAAAAAAATTTACAAAAATTTTAAAAAGGCCTACCAGGTGTCCTCTCAGGATGTCCAGCACAGTTGATCCTCCAGGCAGATGTCCTCCAGGCTCCAGGTGCAGTCTCTCTTCTTCTCCTCTCTCGGTCACAGCTCAGCAGCAGCAGCAACAGAAGTGTTCCAGACAGTCTTGCTCCAAATTTAAATCCCCTGCTGCAGCCTCAGCCAAAGATTTAAATCTATTGGCTGGCATGAGAATGCAGCAGTGGGATTGGTGACTCCTAAAGTCCCCAGTCCCCTGCCTTTCCCCACCCACACTCCAAGAGCCACCCTCCTCCTGCTCCCCCTCCCCTACCTGTTAGTTTTGGCGGGAATCTCTGCTGCTTTGCAAATGCAAAGTGCAATGCAATGCTTGCACCTTGCATTTGCAAGGCAAAGCAGGATTCCCTATCCTCCTTTGCAAGAGGGGTGGGGGGTGACAGAAGGAGTGAGTGATTCACTCCTCCCCCCCTCCCCTCTTCTAAGAGCCTGCAGGAAGCCTTTGCTTCCAGCAGGATTTTGCTAGCCGCTTGCTAAGGCAAACGGCTAGCAAAATCAAAATGGCGATTCTCGAATGCCGAAAGAATGCCGAAAGAATCCCGAAACGTTTCGGGTTTTTCTTTCGGCAATCCCGAAACGTTTCGGCATTCCCCGAAACGTTTCGGGATTCTTGAAGAATGCCGAAACACTTTTGTTTCGGCATTCTTTCGGCATTCTGAATGCCGAAACGCACATCCCTATTCACCACCCATCAGAGGCCCGATCCAGGCCATTTCAACCCCAATCCAGGCTGAAACAGGCCCAAAATGGCCGAGAGTCAGGTGGGTGGGGCCACCTGACATGTGACCTCTTTGGGGAACTGCCGGAACTGCGTTCTGGCACGTTCCCCCTCAAAACGAGCCCTGTGTGTCGCCCAGATGCTCTCTGGGCCCTTTCACCTTGTGAATGCAGTGAGTGGGGAGACAGGGATTCAGATTTCCTCCCATGCAATTTTTGTGTAGGGGATCTAACCTATCCCAAACAAAGCTCCATTTCTGATGTCAGAGACTATTGCTACCAATCAGAGAATTATTTCAGGATGGTCCCACCATTTTAATGGCTCTGCGCTAACATGACGAAAAGGGAATCTGGCCCAAATCAGTTGCCCTTTGTCAAAAAAGGAGTAAGTTGGCCAGGTAGCCCCAATGTGGAATGGAAGATAAAGCATTATTCTCATGTAAGCCCCAGGGGTTCCAAGAACCCAGACTTTTTAGGTGGTGCTCTTGAGCCATATTGAATCTTAGGGTTCTGTCATAATGGGAAATCCATTGGTTTCTCTTATGCTTTATCATCACAGCTCTGTTAAAAAATTAGGTCCTGGAAATCAGCCTCATGTCCTTTGTCCCACTAGAGTTGCTTTTGTGTCTTTTTGTTTTAAAAACCAGACTTCTCCTTTGTGTTTAAAGATGGCTCAGCTTGCCCATTAAGTGTGAGGTACTGAGTTTAAACTTCTTTGGTTTCATCAGGCCTTGCAAGGAATCAGCCTAGCAGATAGCTTTGACCTTCTCATGCCATATGGCTCAGTTCTCCCCTAGAGATCCAGGGGAAAGCTTTATAGGTAGTGCTGGGCACTCAACAGAATGCTGGAGGCAGGCATTTTGGCAGCCAGCTTTCTGCTGTCGCAGAACGATCTTCCTCTTGCCCCCAGGAGCTCTGAACCCACGCGGCAATTATTTAACAGCAATCTCCCGATGTTTTTCTAGAGGAAAAGCTTTTAAGCTTGATTGGTGATGGGGTTAATATTGTTTGCCATGTGTCTCTATTTTTTATCTGTATTAATGGAACACACCAGGAGTGGGGTTTTCTGCAATGGTGCTATGAAAATGCAGCTTTGGAATGACTGAGCGCACTGCCACATCCCGGTGTTGGCTCTTTAATGTCCTCTCACAAGACTAACTATCCCTCTCCATCCTCCAACGCTTACATTCTTTGCTGCCGTGCAATTCACAATAATCTGGCAAAGTACCTTTCTCCAAAATTCTTCCTTCTTTCATACGATATCTGTCTTTGTTCTATTTATTTTGAATTCTTGGCTGCTGTCATGGCTCCTTTGTGATATGAACATATGGAGCTGCCTTATACCACGTCAAAGTATTGGGCCATCCAGGTCAGTAATGCCTCCATCAACTGGTAGCAGCTTTCTAAGTTCTTAGACAGGAAAGGGTCTTTCTTAGCATGTTACCTTTTAGCTACCAATGGTAGGGGGTGAGCCTGAGACCTTCTGCATTGAAAGGGTCTACCTCTGAGTCAAAGCCCCTCACTGATCTTTTCCCTACTTGGAATTGGCTGGGTAACCAAGCTACTTATATGTACTAGTGGTCCCCGCCCCGGCCCTAAGGAAGCCCGCCTCGCTTCAACCAGGGCCAGGGCCTTTTCAGTCCTGGCCCCAGTCTGGTGGAACGCTCTGTCAATGGAGACCCGGGCCCAGCGGGACATATTATCATTCTGCTGGAATTGTAAGACAGAGCTGTTCCACCAGGCGTTTGGTGGTTAAAGGTGGCAGTGCCATGTCAGCCTCCCACCTTTGGGGTGGGGGGTTCTCCCCACCATTGCACCTTAATGTATTTGGTTAATTTATTTCATTATTGTTTATTGTATGTTGATTTTAGAATTACTGTTTTCTTGTTTTTATTTATTTTAACTGTTGTTCACCGCCCACAGCCCCTGAGGATGGGCGGTTTATAAATCAAAATAATAAATAAATAAAAATAAATAAAATAAAATGTTAATGAATGGTGGGACAAGAAATAAAGTTGAAGCTTAACATCAAACATGCTACTAAAGGCTTCCCAGCCCAGTATACAGCTTCATAGGCTTAGAGAGGAGAAGTTTTACCTCAGGGTAGGGGAAGGTCAGCCCAAGCCTGAGACAAGGGTTTGTGACACCTGCAGACAGAGGGAAGGCCAGATGGCGCTTCTGAAACTTGTCCTACTCCAATGAAGGGGAGAAAAGTCAGGATTAGGTCATAGCTTTAGGGAAGAAATGCTTTGGGGAAGAAGCAGTTGGGCACCAGGAAATACATCAGTGGGCACCATGGCGCCCGCATTGGGGAGCACTGTTCTAGCAGATGTGGGGTCATAGGCTAGCAATGACAAGATTGCCTCATGACTTAGCTCTACTGTTTGAAGAGATTCTTTTCACAGAAGAGTGGTTGCTTATTGCGGCTCTCATGAAGAAGTGTTGGCTTACTTTTTCATCCTTTATGCTAGGGGATGCCAGCTCTTTTACTGGCACTGCTCCTGAGCCTTTCAAGACAAAAAAATAGCTGATGCTTTCTTCACTACTGAATCACTATTGAATTTATTTATTTATTTAACAATTTATACTCTGTTTTTCTCTTCATCGTGGCCTCAAAGTGCCTTACAACATTGTTCTCGCCTCTTCCATTTTATCCTTACCACAACAATAAGCCTGTGAGGCAGTTTATGGTAGAAGAAGGGACTGGCAATGTCTCTTGCTCAGGCCTTTAGGACGGCCAGCGGAGAAGAAGGAAGGCAACAACCATAGAGTCACCAGGCTGCTATCAGTCTCCTGGCAACAACCATAGAGTCACTTAGATAGATAGGCTGCTATCAGTCTCCTTCCTGCCAGGGGAACTTCCTTCCCTTCTCTCCCCCTCCTCTCTCTCTTTTCTTCCCTGCATGCACCAGGAGAGGCAGTGTGGTGTCTCCTCCTGAGAGAGATGGCCTACTTTCAATCTAAAGTCATCCTAGCTAGTTAGATCAGTTACAAGTTCTTTCTCTCCACTAAACTTACGTAAATATATTTCTTTAGATAAATAAACAGTTATTGGTTCTCTAACTTGGATGAGAGCTTTCTGCGTGCAGTTTGTTTAGTTAATGTGCCTTAACTAAAACCCAATAGTTTAGGCTGACAGAGAGTGACTGGCGCAGGATCGCACAGCGAGCATCCATAGCAGAGTGAACAAGATTGCCTGATACTTTAATTGCTAGCCCATGGTGGTATAGTACCTTTCCTATAATATTATGGGTGGTTATTAAAGACCTAGGAGCAGGACTGCTAAAAAAGATACCAGTTCTACCAAGTGACTATAATGAATAAGATTGCTTGCCACTTAGGAGGCTCTAGGTAAAGCCTGGCACGGGACCATAGGTCCAGGGCTGACTGGCCTTGCTAGTATCACTGGCCCTCACAGAGGAGGGAATGAAATCCTCTCTTCATTGTCAGGATGTGGTAGGCCCTGGTTGTTTTTATAGCTCCTTTGTAGTCATTCCAGCAAAAGAGCTCTTTGACACACCCTGGAAATGTAGGGACCTTTGCCTGTAATGTGAGAAACAGCTCTTAGTGTAAAGCACATGAAAATTCTCCCCTCACCACCCTCAAGAAAACTCACCACGAAGACCAAGAAAACCTGTGCCTGGAAGCACTCTTGGGGAAGAAGGAGGAGGAGAGTGCTTGTGTGAGGAGTGATGTGTCATAAAATGTAGCTTTATTGAGAGATTCTTAGATTACTTGTCTCTCTCTTTAAAAAAGCATGGATGTATTTTTTGATCTGCTCTTAAATAAGTCATCACGGCTGCTGTTCGCTTGCATTTAAGCACAGGAAGGCATCTTGTTCAGGGAGCCAAATGCATAAATCTTATCTCTGTGACAGGAAAAAATACCCAGGCCTGACAGGATTTTGCTGGTGATGGCGACGTCATCACTCACAGGACTTCAGGTGGAGTCTCTTCACACGTGCACCAAACTTAAGTTTGATTGGGGGAAGCCAACTTGTGTTTAACGTGTGACCAAGATCTTACCTTTAAAACAGTGTGTGTGGAGGGGGGTGGGGGAGAGATGCAATTGGCTCCTTGTATGTGTGGAAACAGGAGAATGGGCTGTGGCGGAGAGGGCTATTTGTGTTACAGCTTGTTCCATGTGTCCGCCCAAGATCTGCCCATAATGTCTAATCATGCCTGGGCGGTTGCATAAAACCTGCTGTAACACAAATAGCCCTTCCCGCCATGCCTCTTCTCTGGTAGTTAAAGTACGTGGGGATTCAAAGCAGGGAATGAAGATGTTCCTCCCGCCTCTGGGCATGCATGGCTGCATGGCCCCCTGTTTTAAAGGTCACCCATTAATCATGAGTTGGGTTCCCCCCCCCATAAAGCTTGAGTTTGGCACAAATGTAAAGAGACCACCAGATGCCCCAAATCTCCTTGCCTACCAGAGATAGTCCTTGTGTTCTTGTCCTTGTTAAATTACTCTTCTTCATTTTGCTTTTGAGTGATGCCTGCTTAAATTATTTTCTAGGATGAGTTGCAGAGGTGGATAGGGAAGTTAAAGCCTAGGATCCACGCATCTAAAGGACTGTTTCATCCAATATATCCACCATGTGCCCTTAGGTAGGTTGCCACCCCCTGCTTGTCCCCCCACTTAGGGTAGTAGCCAGCCTGGCATCAACTGGCTTTTTTTCTGTTGAAGCTCTCACTCTATGGCCCAACCTCCACGAGGATGTGAGGGTGTTTTCCATCTTGAGACGCTTTTAGGAGGTGCTCCAAGGCTTTGTTTGTCAGAGCTCTTAATAAGGTAGAACCTGCAGGTATCTTTTGGGGGAAGGGGCTGTCGGGGCCTCTATTTTATTCTATCTGTCTCTAATTTGGGATTTTTAAGTCATCTGGAGCCAAAAAGCAAAGCAGGATGTTAATAGTTCAGTAAATAAATACACACAACCCAGAAGCCAGCAGAACTGAGCATGGCCGAAGGAGAGGTGACAGGAGAGCCTGTTTTCTACATCACTAGGTGGGGCCAAGCTGAACGGCCTTGATGCACTTGTGTGTGGGGGGGTCCGTTCGCTCCTCGCTGCCAGTGGTCCTGTAATGCAGCAACCCACCTGAAAGTTTTCAGGTAAGTTAAAGGGCCAACCCATCCCTACAGAATTATCATTCTTTGTGGCTCCCTTGATCTGTATAGCCTGTATATGTCTGAGTTGGGGGAGGGGGGTACTGAAGAAAATGCATGAACACACATACAAATGCACACACACGAACACTGAAATCTCATGTGGTACACATTCTGTGGTTTCATACTGGGCGATGGGTTTTGATGTGTTAATAAGGTCAAGGTGGCAATTTTGTTTCTTGAACAGAATGAACACCCTCTTGGAATTTCAATCAGGCTTTTTCAGATGAATTGAAATGAATTCAACGGGGTGATGAAGATCCTTGATAAATATACAATAGTGGAAAAACTGGGCTTGCTAAGCGATCTTGCGTATAAGCATGTCGTCCCCCCCCCCCCCGGCGCAAGTGTGTTGGATTATGGGGTTGTGAGATGCATCTTTCAATTACATGGTGCTTATTTTTAGCCCTATCCAAGCTGGTCTTTCTTTGCCTCTGAAATGTCACAGGGTAGGGGGGAGTGAGGAGTAAGGAAATGGAGCCATTTTCTGAGATGAGGCTGTCATGCCGTTAGCAGAGCGACATTCTAACTGTAGATCAACATGACAGAAGAAGCCACCAAAGGCGTTTTAAGATTCTGGCCCATCTGCATTTACGAGTTTTTACACTGAGTCAGCACAAGCTCCCATCTCTGTTAAAATATAATGGGCATCCTGCTATGCAAGTCGATGAAAGCAACGGGGTGAGGTTTTATAACCCAGACGTGTCATGTGTCCAGTTCAGATATAATACCAGAGACTTATTAAAAACTCAGATAATAGAGTCTGCTTCTTAGAAGGTGTGTGGTATTGCTACACAGAGTCAACCCAAAACATGCACTGCCTTCCCTTCTCAGTGATCAGAAACCCTCCATAGAAGAACAGCAAGAATGAAATGGTGTGGATCAGCCCTGATTGGCTAAAACACAGTGTGAGGGAACCCAGTTCAGTTTTCCGAACCATCACTCGTTATGCATTTTTTAAATCCTTAGGAAGCAGCATCATTCTCATTTCGTAAACTTCCAGACATCCACATCTTCACTAGGAGGAGAGGAGAGGGTGTAGTGAGAGGACAATAGCTCCAAAATCCAGAGTCTTCCTCCGTGATCTTGGTGAGAGCAACAGAAATCTTCTACTTTCCTATGCCATTTCTCTACCACCCTACCCCACCCCAAGCTTTTAGCAAGTGTTTCTGCTAGTCTAGATTACCAGCAGGCAGGTTTTATTTCCTTCCTGGGAAAGAAGGAGAGATGGTGAGAGAGGGAAGACCTGTAGCAAACAAATGTCTCTTCTTTGCAAAGCCAACAACTTAAAGTAACATCATGTTAAAGCTGGTCATGCTAGCCATTATGGCCTTGGGTGCGGTCTGTGTGGGATCAAGGACACTGATGGTGCTGAATAGAGATGGGCATGAACCAGGAAAATTCCATACCATGCAGTTTGTGGTTCATCATGTTCCAAAAACCACAAAATTTCACGAACTTGCCCCAGTTCGTGAACTGGTTTATTCAGTTTGTGAAAATGTCACTTCCGGGTCAGCAGCAGCTCTGCAGAGAGAGCCCATCCCCCTTTATTCGCCTAGGAACCTGATTGATCAGTGCCAGGCTGTCTGCAGTGATGAACCAAAATACGAACCAAATGAACCGGGCGAAAATTCATCATGATTTATGAGAAATGAGCTCCCACGAACCACTGGTTTGCAAACCATGAACCAGCCAGGTTGGTGACGAACTTTGGTTCATAATTTGGTTCATGCCCATCTCTAGTGTTGAATAATTCCATATGACAGCCAGCATCCTGTAGTGCTTAGAGGGATGAACCAGGATCTTTGAGGCCTGGGTTTGAATTTCTACTCTGCTATGGAGGCTGTCTTCATGACCTTGAGCTAGCCACTTTCACCCAGCTTAGCCTACCTCACAGAGCTGTTGTTGAGGGGCTAAAATGGACGCAGGAACAACAATTTTAAGCCATTTGGGGTAACCATTGGGGAGAAAAATGGAGGTATAAATAAACAAAATTTGAAACCCAACTATTGGTGGAGGGAGATCACTTTTAGGATGACATATTTATATCCTGCCCTCCAGAAATATCAGAATTCTTTGCTAACAGAACTCAGTTTTTGTACCCCCTGAGTGTGACTTCTATGATTTGTATATTTCCAGTTTTCACAACTGATGGATTGATTTAGTAAATGTATATGCCCCTTTTCCAGAGATCTGCTTGAAGTAGCTCACAAAATAAACACTATACAATAAGATTATAAGAAGTAAAAAAGTAAAGGTGCAAGCACCAAGTCATTCCTGACCCATGGGGGGACATCACATCAAGACGTTTTCTTGGCAGACTTTTTGTGTTGGGGTGGTTTGCCATTGCCTCCCCCAGTCATCTTCACTTTACCCCCAGGAAACTGAGTACTCATTTTACCAACCTCAGAAGGACGGAAGGCTGAGTCAACTTTGAGCCAGCTACCTGAACCCGGCTTCTGCTAGGATCGAACTCAGGTCATGAGCAGAGCTTGGGCTGCAGTACTGCAGCTTACCACTCTGCACCACGGGGCTAGTCAAGATTATAAAAAACAACAACACAAAAAGGATCAACAATAAGCTATAAAAACAGACCAGTGGCATAAAAACAACATAAAACAACATTCATTAGTGTAATACAATGCCCATAAAACATTCTTCAGGCTAAAAGCAGATGATAAAAATAGATTAAAGGATGAAACTCCTACGTTAAAAGCTGGACCAAAAGAAATGTTTTGTCCTGACACCTAAAGGTCAGTAAAGTAGTGGCGGGTGAGTCTTAAGGGGAGAGTTGTGCCTCAGCAGTACAGCATCGGCTTTTCATGCAAACGATTTGAGGTTCAATACTTGGCACTTCCTGTAAAAAGGATCAGATAGGAGGTAATATGAAAGACATTTACCAGACACCTTGGATAGCTGCTGTCAGTAAAAGAAGATAGTACTCATCTTGATAGATCCATGGTCTGATTCACTATAAGGCAACTTTGTGTGCGTTCATGTATATATTCAAGAGGTGAGGTGCCACCACTGAGAAAGCCCTGTCTTTCGTTGTCATCTACCTCACCTCTTGGCAGAGACAGGAGGGTTTGAGAAGAAGACCTTAATTGGTGATCTGGACAGTATGAGAGGAAGTGGTCCTTCAAATACTCCAGCCTAGAGTTGCCAGCGTCCAGGTGAAACCTGGAGTTCTGCTAAACTTATAACCAGGGCCTTTTTTCTGGGAAAATAGATGGTGGAACTCAGTGGTGGAACTCAGGACCACACGATGATGTCACTTTGGGTCAGCCAGAACAAGGGGGGAGTTTTTTAATGTTTAAATCGCCCTTGGCAAAAATAGTCACATGGCCGGTGGCCCCACCCCCTGATCTCCAGACAGAGAGGAGTTTAGATTTCCCTCCATACAGTGGTGCAGAGGGCAATCTAAACTCCCCTCTGTCTGGAGATCAGGGGGTGGGGCCACCAGCCATGTGACCATTTTCAAGAGGTGCCGGAACTCCGTTCCACTGCATTCCCGCTGAAAAAAAGCCCTGCTTATAACTGATCTCCAGGCTACAGAAATCAATATCGCTGAAGAAAATGGCAACTGTAAAAGTAGAACTCTATGACATCACATCCCTCCTGAGGCTCCTTCCAAACTCCATCCTTCCCAGTTTTTACCCCCTACTCACCAAGAATTTCCCAACCCCTTCTCCAGCCCCATGCCAGTTAGGACTGTATAGGTAGCAATCCTAACTTGGATATCCCAGAAGAGCCTGATCTGTCAGATCTCAAAAGCTAAGCAGGGTTGGCCTTGGTTAGTAAGTGGATGGGAGGCCTCCAAAGAAGAACAGGATTGCAGAGGCAGGCAATGGCAAACCACCTCTCTTAGTCTTTTGCTATGAAAACACCCCCAGGGGTCACCAGAAGTCAACTCTGACTTGAGGGCAGGATCTCATTTTTCAGATAGCAATCGGCACTTTGAATTGTCCCCAGGAAAGGCAAGTGGGCCTTCTGCTTGTGTACCACGTACTTCATTTGCCAGGGTTCAGAATTGTGTGCGTGTAATGGGGGACACTTTCTTCACATTTTAGAAAAGCGAGTCAGGGATCAGCACCTTTCCCAGAGTTTTTAGAAGTTAAATTGCCGATTGGAAGATGGCTGTACCCTGCCTGTACTGCATATTTATGTAAATAAACACCAAGGGACATTGTGAGTGTCAGCAAATGGCATCATCAAGTAGCTTCTGGGGTACCAGCAGGACTGATTCTTGTCCCTGGAGCCCCACTGTTGTGCAGCAAAGAGTTGCTACCATTGCTGCCTGCCCCCTTTCTCTGTATAGTAGCAGGAACAGCAGGATTGCCCGCCCCCCCCAAAGGGATCAGGCTTTTGCCCTGCACCAGGAGAGGAGACATGTACATTCATATAAACGAAAGGCAATATGATGTTTAGTGGGGAGAGATGGAAGCGGATTTGACTCGGGATCCTGGAACTGGTCTTGCTCAAGTCCCCTGCAGTTTACAGCCACCATTCCTCAAGCTGCAGCTGCTGCAGTGTGTTTTGAACTGTTGCTAACAGATTGTAGGACAATTATGTCCCCCCCCCTAGTCTATCTTTAACCAAAAGAACAATCACCCTCTTGGCTTTTAAATCAGCGGAGGACAGGATATTGCATAATAAATGAATGCAGCCGCCAGAGAGGAGTCTTCAATAATGTGTAGCAGCGGAGTGGTTGAGGCTCGTGATGTGATCCTCACTATGAGAACAGGAGTGTCATGATGAGCACATCCTTATTTCCAACTGTGAAATGTTGGTGGGTGTGGCACAGCCCCGCCTCTCCCTTGTCCACAGGGAAATCAGCCAAACCAACAAGGGAAATTCTTGACATGGATAGGCTGGAGTGGGTCAGGTGATAACCCCCTGAGCCTTATAAAAGTTTCCAAGTCAGACTGGCTGGCTGTTTGGAGCAGATGCTGGGGGCCCTGGCCCTCTCTTTATAGGAGCTAGATGGACATCCCTCAGTGGTTAGAAAACAGGGACATTATAGTGTATTTTAAAAATTTTCATATCACTGTTTAGGCACATCCCCCATCACATATCACTGAAGGCTTTTCTCCCCCGCTGTATTCATTTCCTGTGCATTAGCCAGTCTTGCACAGTCTTCAGAAACAAAGGGTGCTAATAAGCTGGTCATTACCATTATTTTTAGAAATAGCTTAATACAAGGAATACTTGCAGCCTGTGTTGGCTCAGAAGGAAGTGCAAACAGGATTGCATAGTCTTTGATAAGTCTGTGGCAGGGTGGGAGAGGGGTGAGTAACTCTGCCAACTCTGGCTTGTGCAGTTCATGGAGATTCAAGGGCAACGCCTGGGGAGATTGGAGTTTGGGGAGAACAGGGAGTGCAGCAGGGATGTAACAACATAGAGTTTGTTCTCGGCAGCTGCCATTTCCTCCAGGGGAACTGATCTTTGTAATATAGGGATCTGTTGTAATTCTGGAGGGACTCCAGGTCCCACCGGGAGGTTGGTAAGTAACCCTCATCATTGAGTGTGATCTACTATTGCACACTTAATTTGGATTCCATCCAGTTGACCTGAGGAGGGGCTGTGGCTCATGGACAAGGTACTTAATTTGCATGTAGAAAGTTTGATCCTTGGCCTTTTCGGTTAACTGATCCCAGATATCAGCCTTTGGGAGAAACTTCTCCCTGCCTGAGACTTGGCAGAGCCTCTTCCAGTTGTGAACAATGCTGAACTAACTGGATCTAACGGCTCATGTGGTATAAAGCAGCTGCTAGTGGACTTCCCAAAGGACAAGGCAGGAATCAGGATCAAGTATGAGAAAACAGGAATTGTACTTGGTAAATAGGAACAGTTGCAGAGTGTATGCATAGAGGTCAAGAAGAGGCACTGAGAGACCAGACAATGAAGTCTCTTCCTCTCACAGTGAGCATCTGAAATCTGTAGGTGTTGCCTATTTACATTTAAGCTTTTCCCCCCAGTCCTAAGGACTGGTAACTTGCTTTTTTAATTAGAAAAATGAAAGCTTGAGATCTTGATATTCAACTTGGTGTTTTTGCTCTGCTTATGTAAGAATATACACTGGTCTGATCACAAAACCATCCCCAATATTTGTTTAGTTATTTCTTTTATGACCCACTTTTCTTCTGTCATGGGACTCAAAACGGTTCCTAGGAAGTCTTCTATCTAGTGGCTGTCTGGACCAAATTTGGCTGAGGTTAACACAAGATATGAATAGACTGTCACCAGTTTTTCAGGCTATAGAGGAGAAAAATTAGCATCAGTTGCAGGTGTGGGTTCAAAGTTTAACCTGTTAAAGTTTGACTATTCTCATTACCCCAGTGTCTTCCCTTTTGGTGGCTTGAAGGGAATGAGTTTATGCTTCAGTAAAGATTGCAGCTGTGTACCCTTGCTATCCTTGAGGTATTGCATTTTAAACAAAAGCGTTGACAGGTTGGGCAGTGTTTTTTAAAAGCTACCTTTTGCCTTCCCTTCTCGACCACTGGAACTAGGTTCTTCCAGCAGTACCTTAAGTGTTTATTGCATCAAAGGTCTCTAAGCAGATTTTATTGCAAAATTTATTGCATCTCTGAGAGCAGTGATTTTCAGGCTGGTTTTAACATGCCTCCATATTTGTTACCATTATACCAGCTAGGGAAAAGCAGACTCGTTATGAGATCATTGATTTAATTTTAAGGGAAACCTCCAAGAGAGAGCTACATATTGCTTTTCACTCCTAAAATGTCAGCACCTTGACCAGAAGGAAGCTCAGAGACTCTGCCATCTGGCAAATTGTATACCTCAGCACTTTATAGTGGGAAGCCAGTTTGGTTAGAATATCAAACTGGGGACTGGGAGAGCAGGTTCAAATTCCTGCTGACCTAAAGCTTGCTCAGTGATATTGGACCAGTTACTGTCCCTCAACCTAACTTACCTTATAGTTTTGTTGCAAGGATAATTTAAGGAGGGAAAAGTCATGTAATCTGCTCTGACCTCCTTAAAGGAAGGGTGTGCAAAAAAATGCACTAGACAGTGGTGAAGAACATGGGTCCTAAATCTGTGGGTATGTGGTTCAAAGCTCACCTTAGTTCAAAGCTCACCAGGGGGCTTTTGATAAGCTTTAATCTCTCAGCTGCTCTGTGCAATATGTGAATAATAATAACTCCCAGCCTTACAAGGTTGTTGTGAGAAAGGAATACAACTGAAGTGCTTTGGGGGCTCTATAAGCATCATGTATGTGTAATATAGGTACTTTATGCATTTCTCTTCACTCAGAAGATTTAGTGCTAACGTAATATCAATGGAATCCCCCCACAAAAGACACACAAATGCCACAGCATTACGACTAGACATGGGCATGAACCACAATACGAACCAAAATTCGTAACGACCCAGGCTGGTTCATGGTTCGTGAACCAGCGGTTCGTCAGATCCCATTTCTGATGAACTGCCATGAACTTTAGGCTGGTTCATTTGGTTCATTTTTTGGTTTGTCACTGCAGACAGCCTGGAGCCGATCAATCAGTTTCCTAGGCAACAGGGGATGGTCTTCCTGCAGACCTTCTGCTGACCTGGAAATGACCTTCTGCTGGCCTGAACGTGACCTTCTGCTGACCCGGAAGTGATGATTTTCTGACCTGGATGTGACATTTTCATGAACCAAATGAACTGGTTCGTGAACCGGAGGAAGATTCATGAAAGTTCATAGTTCATGAAATTTGATGAACTATGAACCACATGGTTTGTTTTTTTCCTGGTTTGTGCCCATCTCTAATTACAACTCTCCCCTAATTAAAAAAAGGGGGGAGGGGAATGGATGCTTAGTTGCTTGGAGATTGTTTCATGCTTCTAATGCCACAGAGGCAAAAAACCACAAAGATGTATGCTGAGAACTGGGAAGGGAGGGAGTGGTTTCCACAGCCATTTGGGAAATGATGCCACAGCGTTACGACCCTTTCCTCACTTAAAAATAAATAAATAAATAAGGGAGTATGTGGAGAGCTGGGGAGGGATGGAGTGGTTTCCACTGTGTGGCCAACCAACCAGCACCCTGGGAAAAGCAAAGGCGGAGAGGGAGGAGAGACACAGTTAGAAACACAGGGCCAAGCTACACATGACGAATGACACTTGAACGGCAAATGTATTTCTCCCTGTTCACTTGCCCTCCACTCAATCCACTTGCCGTTCAAGTGTCATTCGTCATGTGTAGCTTGGCCCTAAGAATTCTGCACACCCATAGGAAGCATCAGTGGTGACTCAGTAGTGTCTTAAAAAAAGTCGCCTTATGTGTGCATGGAAAAAAGTCTAGAAAAAAGTCATGGAAAGGCTGATTCTGCATCTCATTCCTCCTTTCCTCAGGTGGAAACCTGGAGATGGAGAGAAGCAGAATGGAATCAGAATTGCCCTAAACGGATCGTACAGAATGGGCCATAAGTCTTTGGATAAAAACATACAAAATTAAGTTCCCTCTCATCTGAACAAGACTCCGAATGCTTCTCATTTCTCAGCTGGCTCTCTATGCACGTATGATTTTTTGTAAAAAGTTTCATCTTAATGGGTTAGGCTTCTGTTGCAAATCCACATACAGGGAGTATTTGGAAGAATCCCCAGACAACTCTGAAGCTGCCTCTCTCTGTAAAATACAATGTTAATACAATGCAACAGCAAATTGCTAATACAATCCTACTTCTGCAGCAGTACTTCTGTGTTGCATGAGAATGAGATTCGACTTTTAGACCTTTCTTAACAATTTAGCACAGAAAAGCTTTTATTATTTTGCAGGAAAGCAGCATATCACAATCTGGATAATGGCATCTGGTAAGAAATACAATAGGCATTTCTTTTCATTTCAAACAAGGCAGAGATAAAGTCATTCCAGTAACTTTATTCATGGACTTGTAAGAAGTAGGGAGAAGCATCCAGGTTTTGTTCCAGGACTAACAATGAATTTCGAAGGTGAATTATTCCAGTCTAAGCCTATTGATTTCAATGAGCTTAGACTGGAATGGGTTTAGACTGGAGTATCTGTGCTTAGGATTTCACTGTAAGAGTCCCTTTCTAGCACAGTTTAAAATGGTCCGGATTATCTGATTCCCATCTCTCTGTATGGCGTCTTCTATTCATAAAGCTCTTCCCTTGGAAAGACAGCTCGGCAAACTGAACCATATGAGTGATCTTGTTTAGAAAACGTGTATATTTTTGTATATGTTACAATGGAACAGTCTGCCCCCCCTGACATTTGTGTGCATTGGTTTAGTCTCATGGGGTGCAGTTCCTGCTTAGTTAGTTCTGTCTGTTAGTTAGAATCAGGGCTTTTTTTCAGCTGGAACGCTTGGAATGGAGTTCCTGAACCTCTTGAAAATGGTCACATGGCTGGTGGCCCCGCCCCCTGATCTCCAGACAGAGGGGAGTTTAGATTGCCCTCCACGCCACTGGAGCAGTGCGGAGGGCAATCTAAACTCCCCTCTGTCTGGAGATCAGGGGGCGGGGTCACTAGCCATGTGAACATTTTCACCTAGGGTGATTTAAACTTTTAAAAAATCCCCCCTTGTTCCAGCTGACCAAAAGTGGTGTCATTGGCCCTGGGAGCATGCGTGCATTTTGTGCATGTGCATGTGGTACCAGGGGCACCACCTCCTGCCAAAAGCTGCCCCCTGTGCTGGCAACCCACTGAGTTCCACCAACTCTTTTCCCAGAAAAAAAGGCCCTGGTTAGAATTGTAGACTGCATGAGCTCTCATGTCCTGAAACCAATTGTTCCCATCCCTGTATCTCCTTGCTAATAAATGGAGGTTGTTTGGAATACAGCAGTTTCTGCTATGTGAACCTAAGTGCAGGAATCTGATTGAGTGCCCTGTTCCTGACCTGCAAGCAAAATGGAACATCACAGAAAATAAATACATTCTGCTTTCCCATGATAACACGCGAAGCAGCACACCACAATCCAATCAATACCAATTCAAAAAAATTCAAACTAATTCATTGACAGGAAACCAGCATGAAAAAATCATGAAAACCAGTCACAGCAGCTAATAAAAAGAGTTGTCAAGAAACTTTCCCATGTGGCAGTTTGCTAGCATCGATAAAACCCCAGTGTATCTATAACAAAAGAGAACCATTAAATAATAAAATAGACAGTATGCCTGAATCCTGGGGGAGTGAGGATTTGTGAGGTATATGTGAGACATTTGTGGTGAAAGACGGGGGAAGTGTGGTGCATCGTGTGGGACAAAGAAACTATGCTGGCTCAAGTTCTGAAGTACATCTAGACTAGAGATGGGCACGAACAAAAAAAAATGAACATGATGTTTGTTGTTCGTTTCCATTCACGAACAGGGACTCACAAACAACCACAAACATGGCCCTGTTCACGAACATGTTTGTGGTTGGCTGTTTGTGGGGGTTAGCAGGCTCTCCTCCAGCCATCATCCAAGTCAAGATCCCTACTGCACCACTCCCAGAAACTTTACCTGAGCAGGCAGCAGGAAAGGTACCAATAATAAATCATAGCTTGGCCCAGAGCCTGGCAGCAGCCCAGGAACTTGAAGGGGTAGGTCCCTATCCTACCACACACAAAGAAAATTCAAGTGCCAATGCACTCTCTCTATCAAAATGCCAACAGCCACTGTCTCTCTCCCGCTCCACTGTCTGCAAAGTCAGAGGTGGGAGTCCCCCTCCCCCTTGCTCTTTGCTCTCTTGTAACAAATTTGGAGCTCCACACTTGAAAGGAAGACCTGCCTATCAAGCTAAATTGGGCTTAGATTGGGGTTTCCAGGGCAACAGCAGGAGTTCAGACAGAGTTCAGACAATCCCTGCCTAAGTTGCCAATTGATTTCAGGTGCCAGACTGTCTGGCTTGACGAACAGCAAGACGAACAACGAAGGAGGCTTGCAACGACCACCTCACAAACAGCTTGTTCGCGAACAGCAGATTGGGCTGTTCGTGGCTTTTTTTTGTTCATATTGCTGTTCGTGCCCATCTCTAGACTTGCTCTATATTGATGCTTGTCATTATTGTGAGTTGGCACAGTGTAATGGCTCAGGAAGCAAGCCTAAGTGGGTTTACTCAGATGCAAGACCCAGTTTATTTTTTGGATCTTACTCCTAAGAAAGCATTCTTTAAGATTGCAGCCTGTCAGCAGGAGAATCTACACTTCCCTCAGCCACAATTTCATGAATGGCTTCCAGTAAACAGCTGTTTCCTTTGCCTAAAATGCCTTCCTCAACAAAATGGGGGGGGGGAGGAAATAGTATTTTTCTTTTTTTAGGTCTGCAACCTATTCCATCCTCAGGAATTAAAAAAATTATCATCACCCCTTCCTCATTTTACTTTGAGCCCTACCGTGGGGTTGCCAGGTTCCCCAGGGGCAAAGGTGAGGGTGCAGGGGCTGGCGACAGTAGAGTAGCTACTTCTTGTGCATGCATGTAGTATGTGCGTGCTCCCACACTCCCCCATCACACCAGAAAAGGATGTCATTTTCTGGAGTGATGGGGGAATCCTGGTGCGCTGAAGGTGAGTGCTGTGAAAACTGCCCCTTTGGAGGCAGTTTTACTGGACTCAGCTTCAGCATGCATTGCAATTCCTCCATCACGTTGGAAAATGAGCGTGATGGAGAAGTTCCACTGTGTGCTGAAGCCGAGCGCAGTGGAAAGTGCCTCCAAAGGGGCGGTTTTCACAGCACTCGGCTTCAGCATACACTGATTCTTCCATCGCTGGTGTGATGTGGGAGACCAGGAGCGTGAGCCCAGGCTTCTCTCCTTCCCCTTGCCTCCCCCCCACTAGTCTGGTGGGGTCAAGGGGGCCCTGGGCGAAGGGATGACAAGTTTACCCTACAGGTTAGCTCATGTTGCTAGGCCGTTCAAATGCATATGGAAGGTGCTCAGACTTGGCCTATCTTACAGAGTTATTGTAAGTATTAGGGCCAAGCTACAAGTGATGAATGACACTTGAACGTCAAGTGGATTGAGTGGAGGGCAAGTGAACAGGGAGAAATACACTTGCTGTTCAAGTGTCATTCGTCACTTGTAGCTTGGCCCTTAGTATTTTTATAAGGAGGGCTCAATCAGCCCTGGAAAAGTCCCCCTCCCTCCTACTGCCTTTTACTGTCAGAAACCAAGCCCTGAATTCTAGCAAAGCCCTGAATTCTAGCAAATTCAGGGCTGACTTTGATTTCACCAGGGCTCACATTCTTTGCTGTAATCTGATCCTAACTATTTATTTTTAAAATCCCGTTTCTCAGCCACATGGCTTGCAAGGCTGCTAATGGAAGTAATCATTCCTGAAAACAAATGGTAACAGAGCATCCTACCAATAAAACTTAATGTCAATAGAAACTCCAATTAACAGCAAACTGACGGTACAGTTAACAGTCAAGCTGAATAAAAATATGATTCAAAGAATGTAATGGGAGGGGGGGGGGGAACCCAACCTCCCAATGACACTAACAGCAAAATAACCAAATCAACTGACACATGCACAACAAAATAATCAAATCATTCCCCACATGCTGACTACACAACTGCATTAACCAACACACATAATACGAATTAACCAAACCAACCCAAATCCTGGGTGAAATTAAAGCTTTAATGTTATTCTTAGTAAACTAGAGGCCAAGTAGTAGGTTATCAGAAGGGCATACTATAGCCCAGGTGCTACTACAGAAAAGGCTCCATCTCTTGTTACTTTACACTATCTCCATCTCTTGTTACTTTATGCTATCTCCATCTCTTGTTACTTTACGCTATCTCCATCTCTTGTTACTTTATGCTATCTCCATCTCTTGTTACTTTACCAACTGTAGGATGGGAAATTCCTGGAGATTTGGGGGTGTAACCTGGGAGACAGGATTTGGGGAGAAGGACCTCAATAGGGTATCATGCCAGAGGCTCCACCCTGCAAAGCAGACACTTTCTCCAGGGGAACTGATCCCGGATGTCTGGAAATTAGGTGTAATTCAATGGAGATCTCCAGGCTCCACCTGGAGTTAGGCAACTCTACTATATACCATGCCTCTGGGCATGGTTCACAGGATAGGAACTTAACAAGAACAACAACAACATTCGATTTATATACTTCCAGACAATGAAACGCCTGCTCAGAGCGGTTTACAAAGCATATTATTATCCTCATGACAATCACCTTGTGAGGTGGGTGGGGCTGAGAGAGCTCTGAGAGAGCTGTGACTGACCCATGGTCACCCAGCTGGCTTCAGGCAGAGGAGTGGGGAGTCAAATCTAGCTCTCTAGGTTAGAGTCTTGCCACTCATAGGCTGATTCCGCACACATTGGATAATGCACTTTCAATGCACTTTATCAATCGTTTGAGGTGGATTTTTTGTTCCGCACATGAAAAAATCCGTTCCAAATGATCTATAAAGAGGATTGGAAGTGCATTATCCAACGTGTGTGGAATCACTCATAATAACCACTACACCAAACTGGCTCTTAGTGGAAGATTTCAGTGAAAGTCTTGAATGAACTTCAGTTGAGGACTTGTGCTCAATACAAGGCATATGAGGCTATCTTTGGCTTTCCTCTGTAATCAAAGAACTGAGTGGTGCAGATTGAGGACAGAGTAATTCTGTAATCATCAGCAAAGCTTCTGTTTAAGATTACGTTCTTTGGTTTCCAGCATTCTGTGACTGGAGGAGACATTTGCTTCTTCCCGCTGCTTGCAGCCTTTCTGACTTGTGTACCTTCACTCTTTGCTTTGAGCAGATGTTTCGGGTGGAAATAGGTTTTCCTTACAAAGCAGGGAACTCGTTGCATTGTGTTCCAGTCCAGACGTTTGTCTCAAGCTTTGTTACACTTTCTGTGCCGACAGAGCGTGAGACGCAAAACACTTTAAGCGAAGATTCTCAGCAATTGCAAACATCCTCTAATAAATATTCATGAGGACTTGTTAAATAGAAATCCAACAACATTTGCAGAGCTTTTGGGGAATGCCTTGCTAGATGTGACACGTTTGTGTTTTGCTGTTCAGTCTGCACTGTCCATCCTGAGAATGCATGGCAGTTTAATAGTCTCTCTCTGCGCAAGGAGAGAAGTACTCCATTTATTTGGGCTTTTGTGGCATCAGTGTATGACAGTTCTGATGTGTTTTAGTGCTAACAAGAAACGGGAACATAACTCAGCCATGGCTTCCCTTTCCATTTTCTTGCCATATGTTATCACACTGGGTCCCACTTGTGTGCAGTAGATCTTGTACAGAGGACATGCAGGTAGGAACACAGCCATGGCAACACTTTTAGTTGAAAGAGGGAAATGTGCCAGGCAGCCCCTTAATAGGCATTGGATAGACGTAAGGTTGCTGGTTCCCTGGTGGTGGTGGTGAGGGGGATCTCCCACTCCTAGCCTCCTCACCCTGCCACCACTCACCTGGTGCCAGTCCTTGGCAGGTAGATTCCCCAAGTTCTCCACAGCAAACACACGGGTGTTTTGGTTGAAGTAACTTTATTAGAGATCCAATGAGTTCAAGGTGCTCAGACAACTGAATTGGCAGAAGTGACGTGGATGGGGTCGGTAGTGTTAGTTATAGGGAAGGTTCCCACCATCAGGATAGGAACCATTGAAGTTTGGGTGCTAAGGAGTCGGGGGGGGGGTGAAGAGGAGAAGCTAGGTTCAGGCTAGACAGAACAAAGAATGAAATCATCCTAGTTCCCAAGAAGGATACATTTCAAGCCGGGCTGCAGCTGGCCTTCAAGGACACTTGCTGGAGGCAGTGGGGAAAGAGAAAGTAAATACTTGCAAGATGACCTACTGCCTTAACATCAATAAGAAACTCCTCATGCCCTCAGAGGACCAGTACATAACACATAGTACGTTCATGGCAGATATGCAGACAGGGATATATGACACCTGGCTGGCCAGGGGAAAGGCATGGGAAGGGCCTCGCGGGATGCATTCCCAGTGTGATGATGACATCACTCCTGGGAGTGATGTTATTGGCAGGCGCTGGGAGTGCTCCTGATTCAGCCTGTTTGGGGGGGTCCAAATTGGCCTTGCACAAAGCCTGGGAGTACTCCTGGGGCCTGTGCAATGATGTCTCTCCGGGAAGTAAACATTGTCATGCCATGCTGGGATCATGCTCGCACAAAGCTCATGCAGGAGGACACATCCAATAGGTAAGTGTTGGGTCCCCCCTCCTCTAGGGTTCCAAGGTGCCTGCCACTGGCGAACAAACTCCTAGGGATTTGCCTCCGCACTTCCTGATCGCCTAGCAATAGAAGTTAGGTCTGATGTCCCCCGAATCCTTAGGATAGGAAAGAGGTTTCTTGCCATCCCAGCAAAGATACTTGTTTGGGTTGGACTGGCACCCTCTTGATAAATATTCTGCAGTGTTTTCTGTCTATTCACAGTGAGCCCGCTACAAGTTGCTGGTAGGAAAGGGCATTTTCTCTGCCTGCCTGCCTGCCTGCCTGCCTGCCTGCCTGCCTGCCTGCCTCTATCTATCTATCTATCTATCTATCTATCTATCTATCTATCTATCTATCTATCTATCTATCTATCTATCTATCTATCTATCTATCTATCTGTCTGTCTGTCTGTCTGTCTGTCTGTCTGTCTGTCTGTCTGTCTGTCTGTCTGTCTGTCTGTCTGTCTGTCTGTCTGTCTGTCTGTCTGTCTGTCTTTAGGACCCAGAATGAAAAGGATGGCTTGCTGAAGCACACTTCACTTTCCCACAATCTCCCTCCTTTCTGCTCTTGGAGAATGTCCAGGAAATTGGCTGTGCTGACCTTTTCCTCTGCCTCTCTTGACCTGTTTGGAAGATTGTGCTGACACTTACCCCAGCATTGTGTGTTTTCAGAATCAGTGTCTGCTGAAGTATCTTGAGACCTTTGGATGAAAGGCACTTCAGAAGTGCAAAAGAACTTTATTAATTAACACATTAAATTAATTTAAGCAAGAGGATGGAGAAAAAAAAGATCAAAAGCAACGGCTCCATTTTGATTCCCCCCCCCCGCCGAGGTTTCTGAGACATGTAAACAGAATGTATGGTCATTTCATTGGATCCTTTGCTTCTCTGTTTCCTGTTATATGATGCTGTTATTGTCCAAGCAAGAGATGAATTTTCAGGGGTGGTAGGAAAAAGGGATTGGGCTCTTTTTTGAGCATTAACATTTGAGCACATCAAAGGGGAAGAATTGGGGGTTTTCCCCTTCAAGATCTATGAACCGCTCTGTTCATGTAGGGTGATTGGGACATTCCTAGAAAGATGTTTCCATTTCAGGGACTTTGATGTTAAGCTTGTAAAAAATATTTCAAAGGTATTTCACAGGTGAGAAAGCCTGACACTGGCACCATGCTAGGTTGCCACATGGCTGTGCACGTTGTTCACCTAAGGGCGAAAGCGATTAATGCACACATTGTGTATCTAGCCCAACATTCTGTTTCATAAAATGGCTAACCAGATGCTCCACAAAGAGCCTACAAATTAGGTCATATAGCCTCCTTCTGATGTTGCCCCCCCAGCAGTGTTATTCAGAATAGGCATTACTGCCTCTAACCTTGGAGGTTCCATTTAGTAATAATAACATTTCATCTATTGCTCTGGCCCAGGAAAACAGATTGTAAAACAAGAATTTTTCTTGAAACTTTGCACATCCTGATCATATTTAACTCCTATCTTAGCATTCTTCTAGTCTTCTAGGAATTCATAGAAAGGGAGGTATTTCTGATAAAGCCATAACTGCCAACAAAATCTGGGAGATTTGCATCTCTGCCCATAATCTGCTGTACAGATGGGAATATAGGATTACTAGATCATACTGAGGCCTAGGGGATGAGTGTCTAATTTTTCCTATCACCAGGGCTTTTTTTCTGGGAAAAGAGGTGGTGGAACTCAGTGGTGGAACTCAGGACTGCACAATAAGGTCACTTTGGGTCAGCTGGAACAAGGGGGGAGTTTTTTAAAGTTTAAATAGCCCTTGGTGAAAATGGTCACATGGCTGGTGACCCCACCCCCTGATCTCCAGACAGAGGGGAATTTAGAATGCCCTCCATGCCACTGCGCAAAGGGCAATCTAAACTCCCCTCTGTCCGGAGATCAGGGGGCGGGGCCACTAGCCATGTGACCATTTTCAAGAGGTGCCAGAACTCCATTCCACCACGTTTCTGCTGAAAAAAAAGCCCTGCCTATCACCTACAAATATTAGTCTTTGATTTAATCGGTCCTGTGACTGAACGTTAGCATGTTCTCCTTGACCTCTTCTCTGCTGCCTCTGGCTTCCATGCTCCACAGCATCACTTGGACATCGATCTGACACCTCAGCAGGAATGGATTTCAGTGGAAGGACTAAGACTGGTTTGGGTTGTGCAATGGCTTTGTCAGCAGGCTTTGTGCTGAAGGATGGACCTGAAGTGGTTAAGAACCCAAAATTGCACTTCAGACAGCAGAGGAAAAGCTTTATTATTTATTATTTATTATTTATGAAACACCCCCCCTCTTCTCTCTCTCATACACACATCTGGTTCTCCCTTCAAGGGTAGCATACACTGGAGTTATTCCATTTTTTAAAACACCCAGAACATCCTGTAAAGCAGGGCTTTTTTTTCTGGGAAAAGAGGTGGTGGAACTCAGTGGATTGCCCTCAGAGAAAATGGTCCCATGGCTGGTGGCCCCACCCCATGATCTCCAGACAGAGGGGAGTTTAGATTGCCCTCCGTGCTGCAGTGCAGAGGGCAATCTAAACTCCCCTCTGTCCGGAGATCAGGGGGCGGGGCCACCAGCCATGAGACCATTTTCAAGAGGTTCCAGAACTCTGTTCCACCGCGTTCCGGCTGAAAAAAAGCCCTGCTGTAAAGTAAGCTGGACTAGGAAATAAGACCTGGGCTGTTTCCACATGTCCTTATAGGCACGGTCCACCCATGGGACTCTGGTGGCTTTTCCTCAGGCTTCCTCATGTCTGCATTTGCAAAACGGATGCATACTGTTTCATTACTGCATTTCCACCTTGTTTATTGGGAATGCAGTTTTTCTAGTGTTTTCTTCTGCTGCGGATTGACAGAGCGGCTTTCCCCCATTCTTTGTTGTGTGAATGCTCAAAGTGCTCTGAAGAATCCTCCCATCTCTGCCCAGTTCCTCACCTGAAACTCTTTCCCTTTCAGTTCAGCCACGGAAGCTTCCTTGCAAAATGAGCTGAATGCAATTGTGTCTGTGCCAGGTTTTTTTTTAAAAAATGGAAAGGGAGGTGGGTGATTTCAGGCTATGTTGATGAAAGTACTAACAAAAACAAAGGCTATGGGAAAGACTGCAGAAAACTGTTGCCAAGAGGGTCTCCCCAAAAATTTTAAACTGTATACAAAATCCAATAGTGTCTGCTTACTGCTAAATCACTCTTCTAACATCATATATGAATCACAGCCACTAGCAAAAACTGTTTTATCTATCACAATAAATGCTTTAACCAATACACAGTCAATGAATAAAGAACTACATGTGGAATTGCATATGTACAAATCAATACAGAACAATGTCTCTCTATGTCCGCAAGTTGTCTGTAATATGTTCTCAACTCCAAAGAATGTTCCAACCTGATAGTCAACATTCAAGATGTAGGAGAAGGTCCTCCTTTAGGTGGGGAAGAAGTGAAGAAAGTGCTCTTGTGCTGTGCAAATCCACGTTCTTTCATCCACAGGCTGTGGATGAAAGGCTTTCGTACAGGCTGTGGATACAGTTTAAAATTTTTGGGGAGTCCCTCTTGGCAACAACAACTATGTTGATGAAAGTGCTCAATCTCCCCTCTAAAACCGCTTTTATTAGGAACTGTTTGGAGGCTATCCTGCGACCTCACAGCAAGGTAAGCACTTGGGTGTGAGTGTGGAGGACGAATTGTCAGAGCAATTCAGTAAAATACACACCTAAAGCAGGGAAAAGGCGGGAAAGACGGGCTGCGTAGAAACGGCCCTGGTCTCAGACATAAGAGTTGAGTGAGGATTTGAATTTAGGTCTCTCCAGTCCAGTGTTGATGGCTTGTCCATTAATGCGTTGCTTTAGCTTTGGTTGAGAGGGTAGTTGAAAGAATTCCAATAAAATGAGCAAATGCTGCCAGGATAATAATGTTGATGAAACTGAATTTGGCCCAGTGTGAAAAGACTGATTTTTGGAGATGTTAAACAGTTCTTACAAAAATTTCAGGTCCAAGCTCTTTCCATACTTTTGTGGGCACGATTGTCAAGTGTAATATTTTAAAAGGTTTTTTACCTTTTGATGGAAACAAAGCTGAGAACTCAAAAGTACCTGAAATCACTCAAATACAAAAAAAAGAAAAGAAAAAATAAGGAAGCGATGTAGGCTTGCTAAATCTGGATTGGAAGATTTCTGGAGGTTTGGAGATGGTGCGTGGAGAGCGGGAGTTGTAGGGGGTATAATATCATAGAGTCCCCCTCTAAAGCAGCTGTTTTCTCTTTATTCTGGAGATTTGTAATTCTAGAAGAACTCCTGGCCCTACCTGGAAGTTGGCAACCCTAAATGGATGTGATGATGGGTGCTTCAAAGTATTCCACAGGTTTTGGCATCTTTCAAATTTAGCCTCATGCAGTTTTGGGAGTTTACATGGTGGTTGACTTTCTGCAAATGAGGGTTAATTTTGAGTGTCTCAGTTTGCTGTTTTGACCTGGAAATCCACATTTTTCTTTCATTCCTCCCTAGTGCAAATCAAACACCCGATCTTTATTTGTTCTATTTCCTTGTACCCAATTTTTCCCGTAAGATGTGTACATATTTAAGCATCATTTGAGTGTTGATAAATTGGCAAATACAGTTTATATATATATATATATATATATATATATATATATATATAACTGATGTACATCATATTATAAATAGCATATAAATGGAGTATAGAAAACCATATAACATGTAAACAAATCTGGTGAACTGCAAAAATTGGAGAACCTAAACATTGACACAACTATAAATGAACTAGTTTGATACCCGTTCTTTGCTAC
Organism: Eublepharis macularius; assembly: GCF_028583425.1. Lineage (NCBI taxonomy): Eukaryota > Metazoa > Chordata > Lepidosauria > Squamata > Eublepharidae > Eublepharis > Eublepharis macularius. The sequence goes on from NC_072802.1 coordinate 24,435,608, forward strand.
GGTATTTAACTATTTTAAATCCAGTTATAATATTTATGGGTATGTAACATTTTTTGGTTTATGGGGTTTTTTCAGTTGATTTTGTAGTATAATAGCATAGTACCTGAGCTTCACAAAGGTGTTTGAATAAAGCGAAGCGTGTTGATGCTGAAAACGGATGAAGTGAATTTCAAGATGTAATATTTATTGAAGAGATTTTTAAAAGGAAAAGATTGTAGTTCAATAAATAAAATGAAAAATATGTACAACCAGTTTTTTTTTTCTACTGAAAGACCTCCTTGTAGACCACATTGGTGGTTTTCTCCTCAGATGCTAGGATCACCAGGCTGCTGGGTGAGCTCACTCTGGAGCAGACCATATAGAACTGCCCATGTGAGAAGCAGTCCTCCCTCAAGTTAATTCCTGTCACCTTCAATGTCTGACCCTGGGACTTGTTGATTGTCATAGAAAAGCAGACCTTGAGGGGGAACTGCAGTCTCTTGAACTCAAAGAGGTTATCTGATAGTATGAGTGGTATATGTGGTATGAACACTGACTCTCACCGAGCACAGCCGGTGAACAATGTGGCCTCAATGACATTCCTGTGGTGCCATTGCAGAGTTTGGGTGGGTTGAGGTTCTGGAGTAGCATCACTGGAGCCCCCACTTTGAGGAGAAGTCTGTGGGCTGTGAAGCCAGGAGGGTTGAGCATGTTGAGGAACTCCACGGGGTAGTGGACCACGTCATCAATTTGCACCACTGAGTCCACAGATCTGTACTCCATTTCTTCCCCTTCGAGGGAGTTGTGTTTCATTAATGATGGCAGCCTTGTTGATCTTGGGAGTCAGAATGGCATGCTTGCACAGCCAGTCCATGGACTTCTCCATGATAGTGGTGATATCAGGGTATATCATGGCTGTCAGATCTGCTAGGGTCATCATCACTACTGTGCCCAGGCCTGCAGGGATAGTAACCTTTCCCTTGGACTTGGGATACTCTCCATCCCCTATTTTTAGTAGGAGTTCAGAGAATTCCCCAGTGGAACCTCACCTCTCAAGTGGACCTTCATGTTCTTTCTTAGTGAGAGTTTCCTGATGCGGGGCCACAGATACGATGCCTTGACACGCATGGTAACCTCATCAGCTCGAGTTCCCCTTGGGACTACTGTCAGAGTCTGCCAGAAGTCCCCAGCCAGCAGCACAGTGACACCCCCCCCATCACGTCTCATTGTCCCCGACATCTTTGAGGGTTATGCTCGGTGCCTCAAAACACCCCTTGTGCGCCATGGTGCTCTCATCCCAAACAATGAGGTTACAGTTCAGCAGCAATCGGGCCATGTTGCTTTGTTTTGAGATGCTGAACTGGGGTGTTTCAGCATGGATGAAGTTAAGAGTTATCTGGAAGGTAGTGAAGGATCATATGCCATGCCTGAATGAGTCTTGACCTTCCATGGAAGTGAGCACCTCTACTCGTCTTCCAGGATTGCTTTGCTCATAGACTCTGCCACTCTATGCACTTCGGGGTGATCTTGCTGGTACTTGGCCACTGCTGCTTGGTGCACCGCAGGAATACAATGTGCATATTTCTTTGTTGCATCTCTAAGTTTCTTCCTCCTTTTAGCATCAATGTATCTTGCACGACATCTGCCAGGAGGCTTCTTGGGGGCGGTAAGAGGTGATGGCTGAGAGAGGTGTGAGGTGGAGTTGGACTGAGGGACAGGTGGTGTAGTGGGCACTTCGGCAGGTTCATGTGTGAGGTTTGCATTGAAATGGCCCCTAGAAAGGACATGCACCATCTCCCCATTAACATTTAAAAACTCATTTGCCTTACTGATTTTTATATAAAATCCCTATTCAGGAGTCTGCAGTTTCCTTGACCTGATTTTTACCTCAGAACACAGAATTTCACAGCTGACCAATCAGAGAGGGGGGTGCAAGCAGGCAGCAGCCTGCCAGCTACACAGGAAAGCTAGGTCCACAGGGAGATTGGTGGCCCTAGTGAACTTTTAGGGGAAGACTGGGACGTGCATTTTACCTCAGGACACATTCAATGACTCCCAATAGCAACTGCATACTGTTTAGAATGTTGGGATGAAGACCAATCAGGCTGCATATGTAAATGACCTTGAAAGTCTAGCCCAATCAGGGAAGAGTGGCCAAGCTGGCAGTGGGGGGGGGGAAGGGAAGCAGGCAGTAGCCTGCCAGCCACATAGGGAAGCTGTATCCCTATGGGAAAACACATTTTACTCCTTTTTAGCCCCTTAGGGGTGAGTTTCTTAAAATCCCTTCTTAGTTAGTGTTTACATCATGAAAGGAATGTTCTCCCCAAATTTTATGTTTCTAGGTCCAAGGGTTTGGGCTGGGTGATGATGAGTCAGTCAGGACACTTGTCTTTATATACATAGATATACCTATATTCAGTGTGTAAGTTCTCTCTTATATTATGAATATGCAAACACTTTCCTTTTTATATGCAAAGGCTGATCCAAGAGATGAGTGCTTCTGTTCAGGTACAAAGTGCAAAATGACAATGAAATGAGTACTCTGTATATCAGCCTTTCAGACTGCAAACCCAGAGGATGCCAGAATCAAATTTGTATCTGCTCTCTGCAAGGGCTGTGCCTTTGGGAGTTTAAAATCTTCCCCCTCCCTGCAAATTCCTACGGTTGAATGCATGCTATTTCTTTGTATGCTGTCATTGTTCCATGTTAACTAATATGCTGGTTCTTGAGCACTAATTTTTCATCTGGTTAGAGCGTCTTCCTAAGGAGGTCCCAGCCAATCAGGGATGATGTCTATGAAGGCAAATGAAGTTAATTTTCAGTGAGGGCAAGGCTTTTTGCGCTGGCCACATGGGTGATCCTAATCAATCAGGAATATGAGGGCAAACAAATCCAGTTCAGGGCAATGCTTCCTGAAGAAGGAGACACTTCTGTCCGCTTGGCAGTGAAGAACCATTGAAGGAAGCGGGGGAGCCTTTTGACACTTGTGAAAGTATGGAAAATGTCTTTCGCATTGTGTGTTTTTGTCTGAAGTGTCATGAGCCTATACAGCAGGTAACGAATCCCATGTACAGCCAGGAAGCGATTGAGAGCATGAAGTGTTATTTCTGTCTGTGAAGCCCACTCCTAGCAATGGTAGTGCTGGGATAAGGTCTGGATAAAACCTTTAGACCAGCCGGCAGCTTGATGGCTGAGAGCAGCTCCTTGTTGGAGTCTCCAAATCTTTGATGCATCGGTTTGTGTTCTGGTTTTCACTAGCCTGCTTCCGTGCAAATGGTTTTGGAATTAGCCATAGAGTTCCTGCTACCAATAAAGACTTCGTGCAATTCTGGCTTTTAAAAAATCAAATAGGAAAGATATTAAACCTAACTCTGTTCCAACTCATTGGACTGAATTAACCTGTGGCTTCATATTAGTGACCTTCAGTTTTGCTCTACTCTCCCATATGGCTTGCCTCCTTGAGAAGATCTTTTAGAGGGAGGGCAGCAGGTTCCCACCACCGCTGGTGGTTTGCTATGTGTGCAGCTGCTTGTGCGAGTTTTCTGTCAAAGTGTCTTGGGGGCTCTCTCTAATGCTACAATTACTGCACAATGAAAACATCCTCAGTGGGACAAGGGATAGTTTGGTGGTTAAAGGTTCAGGGAGACCCTGGTTTGAATCACCTTTCTGCTATGGAAACTTACTGAGGGACTTTGGGACAGTCACTCTCAGTATAACTCACCTCCTGGGGTTATTGTTGTAAGGATACCATAGAAGAGATAACGACGGAAGATACTTTAGGTCCCCTTTGGGGAGAAAGTATGGTATAAATATCTAGGTAAAACAAATCTGCCTGCTGACTTTTCTTTGTGGACAGGACAGTGGACAAGCTCTCAAACTCCATTCTTCTCATCCTTTCCATATTCCAGAGGGCTGAATGGAGGCCCTCCAGAAAGAGTTAGCAATTCTCTGCTTCCTCCTGCCATCTTGCAGCTTTTCACTAACAACTAACATTCAATTTATAAGCTAACAACAACATTCAGTTTATATACTGCCTTCCAGGACCACAACAGCTGCTCAGAGTGGTTTTCAAAGTATGTTATTATTATCCCCACAACAATCACCCTGTGAGGTGGGTGGGGCTGACACAACTCTGGAAGAGCTGTGACTGATCCAAGTCCACCCAGATAGCTTCAAGTGGAGGAGGGGGGAATCAAACCCAGTTCTCCAGATTAGAGTCCTGGCACTCTTAACCACTACACCAAATTGATTCTCAACTGCCTACTCCATTAGCAGGGAGAAGGAAGGCATTGGTTTATGAATGATTTGGCCCCACCTTTTCTCTTGGCAACACTTCATTCTTTCTCTGCCCCTCCAGTCTCCGCAGCCAGTTCTGCCCATCAGATAGAACTGCCATGCCTGGTTGATCAAGCACATTGTTAAAGACTGGTGGATCATATTACTCTTACGGTATTCTCCATAAGTGCATGGTTTTCTGCACTTGAAGTATAGGGAATCCACTACAAATTCCAGCCATGGCCTCCTCCTTGTTTTATATCCACAGTGATCCTGTGAGGATGAGAAGGAGTGGTAAACCACATGGCTGTTTCCACATGTCCTGGCATAGTGCTAGACGCATGGACTGAGAGCGTCTTCCTGGTGTGATTTCTGACATCATTGCACCACGAGAGTGCTCTCGTGGTGTGATGACATCAGAAATCGCGCCAGGAAGACGCTCTCAGTTTGTGAGTTTAGCGCTATGCTGGGACATGTGGAAATGGCCCATATGTGTGAGCGAAGGCCTCATGGAGTCTTGCTGTAAATCCAAGAGTCTATCCACTATGCTGGCTTTCAAACAAAGCCAATTTGCCTGAACTCTGTTACTTTGCACCAATTATTCAGCCTTGTTTTCTTTTTAGCATCATCTATCCTGTTTTTGAGCTCTAGAAAGGGCAAAGTGCTGTAAGAGAGAACAAAATATCTATCTTCTGAGTACATTCATATATATCCAGCAATTCTACAGTTTTTGAGGTTTCACCAGTCATCACTCGCACACTTTTAAATCAACTTTCATAACCATGAGGACTAGAAACCAAGTTGCTTTTTGTTTTAAAAAGAGAGAGAAATCTGAGGTTTATTTATTTAATTAGCACATTCCCTTCCACTTCTCCAGGTATCTGCTCAAACAGGATAACAGGAAAAAAGAATTGGATAACAGGAAAAAAGAATTGGGGCATTCTACTTTCAATGCTGTATTCCACCAAATTAGAGCATTCACACAGCTCTTTGTTTACATGTTGCAGTTTTTCTAAAAAGAGCAAGGAGATAGGTAACTGGATTTGTCACTGCCCCTCCCATGGCTATTTAAGAAGAAGCACCACGGAATCTAGGCCAGAGATTTCTATTGCTGCACCTTGTCACTCACAGCCACTACAAATTCGCACTGAGCCTTGACAAGAAGACATGCTATTTCACCACCTTATCCCCTGCTTGTCGCTCTATGACAAATCAGATTCCCCCTTGTATGCTGCAGTGCTTTATGAGACCCATTTGACCAATGGAAGAATTGATACATACAAGCATCTCCAACCACACTATTGGTCCCTTGTACCAGCATCTGGTCAAGGAGAAGTATATAAGTGCTTAAAGCTCTTGTAACCTGGCTGGTGGAATCTATAATAGCAATCCATAGATTCACTATAGCATGAATCCAGCCTGTCAATTGGAAACTGTTTGGCCTTCTGAACACCTCTTGGCTCATAAGCAATATCTGAGAAGCATTAAAAAAAGATCAAGCAAATTCTAGGGGGGCATGGCTCTCAGTGATGATTAGTCATGATAACGGAATTAAATCTTCATGTACATAAGCAGTATAGTTCTGAGTAGATGGGTGAACTCCCCTTGACTCGATTCAGAATTGATTTGGTAGCTATGAACATTCTTCAGTATTATTTTATCAGTGTTCCCCCAGATCATACTGTTGTTTCATGTACTAAGGGTATGCATTCTGGAATTCCTAAGCCAAAAATAGACACAAAACCTGCTGTTATAGGTCATTACTAGAGGTAGGCACAGATCAGAAAATGGACCTAAATTTGACATGGACCAGCCCAGTTTGTGGTTTGAGAACATGCGATTCATGAGACCACGTTTTTCACAAACTTTAGTCCTTTGGGGCCAGTCCATCGGTCTGTTGGTCCATGAGTCCAGACAGCCTGGCACCGATCTATCAATTCCCTAGGCAATGGAGGGGATGTCTGAAGATCTTCTGCAGCCTTTGGAACACACCAATCCTAGCCCTCAAAACTTTGATAGGCAGCTCTAGCTGCCAACCAGAGAGCTCCAATTCTTCCCTATGCAAGCAAGGAGCAAGAATTAATTCCCTAGACAATGGAGGGGATGGATGTTCTGCAGCCCGGGGAACACACCAATCCTAGCCCTTAAAAACTTGATAGGCAGAGAGCTCCCATTCTTCTGTATGCAAGCAAGGAACAAGAATTAATTCCCTCGACAACGGCTGGGAAGGTGTCTATGTGGTAAGTGAGGGGGCTCTTCCCCCACTCTTTTCTGTTTGATTTTGCTTCATTGCAAGCCAATGCAAGTCAATTGGCATTTGCGACTCCTAGTATCTACTGGAAGTTTCCTGGGGGCAGCCGCTTTGGAGGTCTGTAACTCGGATCTCCGAAATACAATCTTGGCCGAACTTGGAAGGTGGCTGGAGGACAGCCTGCTGAAGCCTTGCTGTGAGTTTGGCATCTCTGCGTGCAAAGGGTGACATGGACCCCCAGGACCCCCAGAAGTGATGGACCATGGATTGATGAACTGGTCTGTGAATGGAGCGAGTCCATGAAAAGTTTGTGGCCCGTGGTCCGTGAAATATGACAGATCATGGGACGATGGTTCATGGGGTTTTTCCAGTCTCTGCCCACCTCTAGTCATTACTATGCTTTTCTTGAATGCTTATACAAACCTGGGATTCTTAAGCATTACAAAAATCACCCCCTCCTGAAAGATCTGTATAGTTTTTCATGTTTCAGTGCTTACCATAATCAGCAGCATGTGTCTTATTTTAGTTTGTCCAAATTTCCCAGGCAGAGGCCCAGGGAAGGCAGTTCTCCACTGGCACAAGCCCAGCACAGGTGCATTTCTGGCTGGCTCCTCCTCCTTCCCTGCTTCCTTTGTGGGGGTGGGACCCTTTTTTCCCCTCTGCAAGTAGGATGGCTGGCGGACCTTATTTAGGAGCCCATAGCTCCTATATCCCTTGGCCCAATTTGTTTGAAATGTGGGCAGTCTTTACTGGACAGGCAGCACTACCTCTCCTGCTATTTTTGTTGTCATTTAGTTGAAAAACATCCACTCCACCCCCCACCCCAAATTTCCCCCATAGGGGATAATGAAACCCAAATAATTCTGGAATCCCAGAAAAACCCAAGCCTGAATCCTGAAAGTACTGGGGAACCCGAATACCATTGAATGCTGGTATTTATGCCCTTCCTGAGACACCCCCCATTTTTTCAGGTACATGACTGCTGTAGTTCCTAGCACCAGCCATGGGGCTTGGGAATGTAAATTTCTACATCTGGGAACTAGAGGGTTTTTTAAAAGTTTGGGATGGGCAACTATATAAAACATAGGCAAGGACCAAGTGATTTGCCCCAGACAGAGATGACACTTGCCAAATAGAGGGTTGCTTGGTTGGATGGCTAGCCGTAGAGTTCATAGCAATCAACGAGAGTTCCATTTAGGGTAAAGTACCAACACTGCAGAACTTTTGTGCGTAGGATTATAAATCATCTGGGTCAGGCTGAATGGTAATATGCATGCACAAACAGAACATTGTTTTCCATTCTGAGCTGGAGAAAAATCTCTTGGGGAAATGATGCTCAGTTTGTAATGCTGCTGAGCATTCAATCCTTTGTTGAATAAACAGATCTTGATTCAGTGGTTTGGCACTGATCTGGAGCTCAGTGATAGAGCATTGGGTTGGGAAGCAGAAGGTCCCAGATTCAATCTCCAGTTAAAAGGATGAGGAAGTAGGTGATGTGAAAGACCTCGACTGGAGACGTAAAGAGCTGCTGCCTGTCAGAGCAGACAATACTGAACTTGATAGACCAATAGACTTAGTAAAACTGATAGACTATCGGTAAAAGGCAGTTTTGTGTGTTCATATATTCATTGAGCACAAAGAGCTCTCTTGCTTGCAAAGTTTCTCCATTCATTCAGTGGATTTCAAGGGATGCATGTGCAAAGCTATCGTCCTTTTTTGAAGTGAATGGAGCAGCTCACAGGCACTCCACCCCATTGCATCTGGGCCTGGACTAGGGCTACTAGCAAGGAATACTAGTAAAAAATAGAACATTTCCAGAAAGAGTGTCTCATTTGCCTCTCTGATTAAAAGAAATCCAAGCACAAGACATGGCAGAGAATCTAAGTTTTTGTAGAAATGAAAGTATATTTTGAGAAAGAAGCTGTAGAAAATTATACACTTAATTCTTTCTTTTAACACCCAAACCCACATGAGATGATAGGATGATAGCTACTTCCTCACTGTTTAAAGTAGCTTATCCTCCGGAGACCGAGTGTGTTAGCTCTTCTCGGTTTTTCCCAGCTGTCGCTGCAATTTATACAGTCCTATTTGATATTAGAAGGCTGGCTATGGGAACTGCTGGGATTTAGCTCACTACTTTTGAGGCCTGCTTAGGCAGGAGGAGGATTTGGAACTTCTTTCCTGAAACAAAAAGCTAGCTCTTTTGATTTGGATGGGAGGACCCCCATTTTGGGAGGATACTCTCACTCCCTTCTCTTAAATATGGATGGTCAAGTAGCGGCCAATTTGGATCATGCTTTGCTTACTGGTTGTGCGCAGGGAGATGATGTATTCATTTGGCCATTTGGTTGTTTATGAACACCTTGAGCTTGTTCAGAGTGTTCATTTCTGGATATTCAAACAGTACAGTGTAATTAGTAGCATTCTAGGGTTGCCAGCTCCGGGTTGGGAAATTCCTGGAAATTTGGGGGGTGGACCTCAGTGGGGTATAATGTCATAGATCCCGCCCCCCCAAAGCAGCTATTTTCTCCAGGGGAACTGATCTCTATGGCCTAGAGTTGATTGTCCAACGCTAGTGGGCCACCCCACTAACTATATAGTTAGGGTTCCTCAAACCAGCATCTGAAACGAGAGGAGATTAATAACCACACTTTGTTTTCATTATAGTTTCACATGACATAAGAAGGCAGACAGCCTGGCTTAATCCCACCTTCTTCCTCACCATTAGATTGGCTAGAGGTATCTCACCCAGGCACATTTCTGGAATTTTGCGTTATCCATTGCTTTGTATTTTCCAACGTTGTCTCCTTGTTCATTTCCTAGAATGCTCCCTGCCGAGCCAAGGAAATGCCTATCCTCTCTTTATGCCTTCCTCTGACAGATAGACTGTGTGCCAATAAATCCACATCTTCCAGTCCTTTTGTCTGCCTCTCACTGCATAAACTTTTCTCAGTTCATCACAGTTACAGAGAGATATGTATTAAATAATGTTGTGAAGATGCATTGGAGGGGTGGACAGTCCACTACTTTGCAACTTTATAGACATGTTTTATTTGTGATAGCAATACCTCTCAGAGAAAGCCCAACCCAGTGAATGAACGGACACAACTTTTGGAAGTAGGCAGCTCTTGTGTTGGGAACCTGGGCCTAGCTGCATGCAAAACTGGAGCTCCAAGGTGCTTCCCTAATTAATTGATTTATTTAGGAAATTTCAGTGCAGCCTCTTCAGGGAATTTGCCTGAGGCAGCATACAAAAATAAACATAATTAACACATAAAACACCATAGAAGTTGTTAATTAAACATCATCAGACAGACAGTAGTTCAGGGTTCCCCAATAGGGATCCCATTCCCCCAGTGGGGGCGGGGAATCCCATGCTTCCACTCTCCCCCCCTGCCACCACTCACTTGGCCAGTGGGGAAAAAAAAGTGCAGGAATCAGCCTCCCGGGCGCACTCCTGGGAGCAGCATGATGATGCACTGCTGCTTCAAAAGTGGACATGCGCTTTGCAGTGGGCTGATTTGGGCCCCCAATCGGCTAAATTAGGCCTGTTTGAGGCTCAAATTTCCCTGTTGTGCACGCGTGTTCCTGCACCCGTGTGATGATGTCACCCAGAAGTGATGTCACTGGAAGTGATGTCATCATGAAAGAAGAATTCTGGGGACACAACAAAGCTAAGCCCCAGATTCCAAGCATCCTGCCAGGATGGTAAGGGGACCTGGCAACCCTATTCCCCAATGTGGTGCTCATGGGCACTATTGCACCCACCATTACATTCCTTGGTGACTACTGAGCTTTTCCAGAAAGTGGGCAGAGCCTTTATAAGGCAGGGCTTGCCTGGCCTCATCCAAATGAAAAGTTTTTAAAGACTGCTGTAGCAGCTGCAACCCCTGGAGGATCAGGAGGACTTTCCATTCTCTTTCTCTTCCCCCCAGCTTCTCTTTATTTCTTTTTATTTTCCCTTCTTTTTCTCCCCATTCCTCCCCTTGGGCCTTTCTTTTGGAAAGCAAAGAAGGAGGTATTGGCAGCTGCCTCCTCTGGCAGCGATTTTATGGTAACACAGAAATAATCCACCGTGAACACTAACTAAAACAATAAGTGATAAGTCAAAATTATCAGTAGTGAGACAAAAACACATATATACCCAAATATAACACAAAGTTTATATGAATAAATACAAAGATACAAAAAACTCACACTGTGCAACAAGTGCTTCTTATAATGCTCATCAAGTATATTTCTGGAGAAAATAAACAATCCTTTACAAATTACATCATGTTCCATATTTTAGGAATATACATAAGAGTAAAGAATATTACAGCCCCCTTGAAAATTGGAGGAATTCAATTTTGACTTATCACTGATATTACTGTTTTAGCTAGTGTTCAGGGTGGATTGTTTTTGTATTGCTTTTGATTTCACAATGATTTTCTCTGATGTTTACTAGCCATTTTATGGTGGCACTCACTACCTCCTTTCAAAATTCTAAAGGTATCCACAGGCTCAGAAAGATTGGGGAACAGAAATGGGCAAGAACCGGGAAAATTCTGAACCATGTGGTTCGTGGTTAGTCCTGTTTCACGAACCTCGAATCACAAACTTTCATGAACTTGCCCCAGTTTGCGAACTGGTTTGTTGGTTTGCGGTTCATCACTTTCTGAGGCCCTAGAACAGCCCCCTTGACAGTGAAAGATGCCAAACTCACAGAGAGTCTTCAGCAGGTTCTCCTTCTACCACCCTCTAAGTTTGGTGAAGATTGCTTTTCAGATGTCCGAGTTATAGACCCTCAAAGTGGGTGCCCCTAGATATAATGGGAGCCAAACATGAATGCCAGCTGACTAAATAAGAAATAAATAAGAAAGAGACTGATTAGTTTATCAGCAATGCCACCAAAACACTCCAAAATCCTCCTTCTCTCATTCCAAATTCCAGCAGCAATCCCTCCCTCTCTCTTCGCTGGCTGGAAAGTGAACCCGTGAGGCTGAGAGCTGGGACTCGAGAGTTATATATTCCTTGCTCTCATAGAGCAGAATGGGAGCTCTCTGGTTGGCAGCCAGAGCTGCCTATCAAGGTTTTGAGGGGTAAGATTGGTGTTCCCAGGGCTACAGAAGGTCTGCAGAAGTCCAGCCCCTCTGTTGCCTAGGGAACTGATAGATCGGCGCCGGGCTGCCTGGCTTCACAAACTGAATATGAACCAAACGAACCAGCCGTAAAATTCATTGTGGTTCATGAAAACGGGGTCCCACGAACTGGCCTGGTTCATGCCGAACTTTGGTTCGTATTTTGGTTTGTACCCATCTTTGTTGGGGACCCATGCTGTAGCTCTTTGCTAATGGTATCCTTCTGAGCAAACTGCAGCTTTGTTGCCTTTGCCATGTAATGTGTGAAATGGACCCACAGGAGATTTGAATGGCAGTTTCCTCATCTCTCTTCATTATTTCCATACTTTTCTCTCTTTTGTCTCATTTTGCTTTTTTGTGTTTCCCTTTTGCAGTATCCTTTTTGGTTCCCACAACCTATGCTCCCTTCCAGTATCATTTCCCCCATTCTCATCAATGGGAGGAGCACGGCATTTAGTCTGTGAACCCTCCCCATCCCAACTATCCCCTACAACAGGCACATCTTTATGTCTTCTTCTGCCATGTATGTCCTGTACCAATCAAAGCCATCAAATCCACCATCCTGTTAGAAGATTCTGAAGTGCTGACTGCTGTCTATGGCTTTTCCAACACAGTGTCTCATCACTCTAGAGTTGCCAGCCCAGCATTGACAAATGACAGGAGATTTTGCGGGTGATGCTTCAGGAGGGTGGAACTTCAGGGGATGTGATGTCACTTCCAGGAGGAGGTTTGGAGGTTATGATGCCATTTCTGGGCAACACTCTAGGAATCCCACCAACCTCTATTGAGCCAGTTTGGTGTAGTGGTTAAGAGCAAGGGACTCTAATCTGGAGAGCCGGGTTTGATTCCCCACTCCTCCACTTGAAGCCAGCCTTGGGCTAGTCGTAGCTCTCTGGAGCTCTCTCAGCCCCACCCACCTTACAGGGTGTTTTGTTGTGGGGATAATAATGACATACTTTGTAAATTGCTCTGAGTGGGCATTAAGTTGTCCTGAAGGGCGGTATATAAATCAAATGTTGTTGTTGTTGTTGTTATTATTATTATTGGTCTTTTCCATAGAGAGTGGAGAATTTTCTAGAGCATTGCCATCCATTCTATTTCCTTCCCCTTTTCCTCACTGCTCAAATTATTGAGGGTGGGGGACTGAGGGCAGGGAATTGCCTGCTGTCAGTAGGCAAATGGCAAGCCTACTTGGTCCTACTTTGTACAGAGCTGTTTTAATGTTCTAATCTGCCTCTGAAGTCTATAAATCCCCCATCCACCCATTCATCTAGCAATCACAGAAGAAGGTTTCCTCCTTACAGGAGGAATCTTTACACCCTAGACTCAATCAAACTACATGGAATACAGGAGATCTGTAACAGGTGTTTCATTCGGTCTTAAAATGCAGAATAGGTCTGTGCCAATGATCTATTTATTTAGCTACTCTCTTTTTCTTCCCAGTGGGGACCAAGGGGGCTACCGTACAGTTCTGTCCTGCATTTTATCCTTCTAACAACAACCTTGTCATGTAGGTTAGGTTGAAAGTGGCAGAGTGGGAATTCTGAAGTTAGTTCTCCCACACTCTAGTGTGATATTCTAACCCCTATGACATGCTCACTCTCTACAGCATTCTGATGAAGGGGAATGAGTCTAATTCTTTCCTCTGCATTGTTTCCCATTCCAAAATGCCACCCCAGGCTTCTTTTAACTTCCTTTCCCTAATTCCAGGGATCTGTTCCATATCCTTTGCAGCTGCTTTTTAAGTTCAACTAACACAGCAGGGATTCCAATCCTGGAATTACATCACATGTGGCTTGATGGTAGTCAGGAAATCCATCTGTCCTTCTGAATTCTGATAAAAACATCCACCCTATCCTGCAATCTATACAAACAGGACGGAGAGAAAGTTTACTGAGAACTGTTTCCAAAAGCTAGATATCAACGAGTGGGTTTTGAGCTTGCTCAAATGGAGATGCCAATTTTAGCAAGGAAATAGGATCACTGGCCTTTAGATGTGTAGTCTTCTATCCAGTATTGGAATCTTTTTTCTGAATATTAAATTCATTTGAGCACTCAAGTTGCTAGGATCTGTTTTGATAGCAGTTTCCAGAGCAACAACACATTTTGTGGCCATTTATGGATTTCAGGTGAGAATCTAACCATTACTGAACAATAGCAAATCATGTAGCTAGCAACAGTTGCACAGATATTTGGACATTTAGTAGTGAAAGATGAGAACTGCATAAACAGCTTCCTTCAGTAATGTGGGGAGAAATGTAGATGGCCAACCGATTCAGAAATCTTTGCTTCTATTTTGGTTTAGAAAGTTAAGAAGGGGAAAAAAATTCTACTGTAGTTTTTGATCTTGGTCTGAATAATTATCTTCATTTAGGGAATCAAACACTCATTTTATATTTGTGTAATTCAATAGTGGAAGAATTGCTTTCTCTTTCTCTCTGTACCTCAGTTTTTTTTTATATAAAACGGATGCCAAGGTGAAGGAATTGCTCTTTAATTATCAGCCCGGAGTGAATTTTTACAACCAAGATGAAGGGACTCTGGAAATAATTGCTAGCTACAGTCTTATAAATCAGGACATATCCATCGCAGCATTACCGGGATTGTTGAAATTAGAGGTGGAAAAGGGCTATTTTGTTCATCTGCCTGCCAGTGCGAGAGATTATTTCTTATAGAGTGGGATTTATTCTTTCCCCCCCCCCCACCTGTTCAAGTACCTTCCCCGTGATTGATGGCATTTCTCCTGCTTTTCCTAAAGGATTCTTTCACAGGTTAATATGCCTGTTAGCAGATTAGAAGGTTACAGTCACGCATATTGCCCACAAAGTAGAGGAAAAAGGTGTGGCTTCACTTAGTTGTAAAATTCAGCATCTGATCAGAAGCCCTTCAGAAATGTTCTGAATTTTTGCTCAAGGCTTTTAAAAGCTTAGGGAGAGCTGAAACCAGGGCTTTTTTTCAGCAGGAACGCGGTGGAATGGAGTTCCGGAACCTCTTGAAAATGGTCACATGGCCGGTGGCCCTGCCCCCTGATCTCCAGACAGAGGGGAGTTTAGATTGCCCTATGCCGGTGCATAGGGCAATCTAAACTCCCCTCTGTCTGGAGATCAGGGTGCGGGGCCACCGGCCATGTGACCATTTTCTCCAAGGGCAACCTACTGAGTTCTGCCACCTCTTTTCCCAGAAAAAAAGCCCTGGCTGAAACTAATGCTGATACTAATCCTCAACAACCTTAAATCTCAAAACAGTTCACTTAGATAATGTCAGCAAACCTTACAACAACCTTGTAAGGTAGGATAGTATAATGTTAGCTTTATGAGAGTCAGAGTGGTGTAGTGGTTGAAGTGTTAGACTTGACCTTTACCCAGTCTCAAGTCCCTGGTGACCATGAAAATTGCAAGGTGACCTTGGGCCAGTCTCTACCTCACAGGACTGTTGTGAAGGTAAAAGAAGGGTGGGGGAACAAGGATCCTTGTAGGAATGAGGAGGTGGTGGGATAAAAATATACTTAATTTTTTTAAATCCCTGTCCGGGGAGAGGGCAAGGAGGAGAGAAGAGAAATAGGACATGCCTATTCCACAGACTGAAATTGCTTCAATATTGTCAAGAAATTGGTGTCTTATTGATGTGAATGGGTTTGGACTAAGGGAACTTAGGCTCCCAGGTCTCTAGGATTAGCGTGAAGCCTCCTGCGGCAGCCCATTTCTCTTCTACCACTTGATGGGCCAGCTAAGCAAGTCACCTGCCTCAGCACGGTGGTGACATCACTCCTGGAGCTAACCAGAACGGCCGTCACCATGTAGGGGGGATGCGCTAGCATTCACTCCAAATTCTATGGTTAAACCTACATGGTAAGGGCACTACCAGGTCAAGCTGGAAGTGATGTCACGGTGATGCTGGCACAGGAGATTTCCAGAGTGCCTCCTCTCGCTGGTAAGTCTTCCCCACCATTTGTCAGCCTTGAGCTGGCAACTCTGAAGTCAAAGCCTGTGACCTAAGAGTGACAATGACTCTTAATGACTATGGATGCTTACTCTATGGATGCTAATTGTTAGGCCCTGGTCCATCCATGACTCTGTTGAATGCCCATCAGGTCTTGGGAAATGTGACCTCTCCTAGTTGGGCAGGTATCTGTGAATTGGGTTGGGCAAAGACCAAAAAAGGAGGCAGATCACCATGAGTTGGTTATCTTGGCAGGTGCAGAATCTCTTGTTCTGGGGCTTTGCTGTGGAAGAGGGGACCTGCTGTCTCCCTCACATGTGCTCCACTTGCATATTTGGAAATCAAGTAAAAATATTACAAAAATACTCCAAGCCTCTAGTGCTTATTTCTCCAAAGGACGACAAAACAGGCAAGGGCTGCCTCTGGAACTTCTTGCCACTTGGAGAAGGGGAGAAGGCATAACAACATTCTCCCTCCCCAGGAACTAGGAAAACTCTCCTCCCTTGTCTATAGAACTCTAAGGCATCTGTCACAGCCCTGTATGGAGGGCACGTGGCAAGGCTTGAGGTCCCATTAGGACTTTTAAACGATGACCTCTTACAGCACATGGCTGCACATGGTGTTGGGGAGGAGCAGCTGAAGATATTTTGCCCATGGCATATTCCCTTCCTCTATCGATGTTTCACAGATGTGGCTTCTCCACCCTTCCCCTTTGGTCTGGAAACATGATCTTAAGCTGGACACGTTACAGTACATCGGGAGTGTTTTGCCTGTGAGTTTTCTGTCCACTGCTGTAGATTGGCCAGGAGCAGTAATTATTTCTGGCCATTCCACACTGCCTTCCTTAGTGTCCCTAGGAACATCTGTAGGTCGTTGGGGCATAAGTGTGAGTTGCCATTATGCGTTGTGAGTGTTTAGCAGCAGAACCCAGAGAGGCAGAGTGGGAGGAACATTATTGCTGCCAACTTCAACATCCGAGCTGTGCTTTTTTCTGCTCTGCCTGTTTTCAGGTATTAACTTGGGCATGGCCAAAGGCACAAGCCAAAGAGTAAGAGCCAAAGGGTTCTTGGTCCATGACTCATGACCTGTGACCTTGGATGACCTTGCCTATTGACTTTAGAGCAGTCCAAGTTATAGTTGGTGGCTTTGTTTTAGTTAGTTCAGCTGTATTTTCTATTGTATTTTCAATTGGGAATTTTGGAAAGAAAAGAAGCAAATAAATATGCTAAGTATGTAGGAGCTGGAAGTGTGTGCGTGTGTGTGAATGAAAACCCCAGACTTATAAAGAAACAGTCAACGAATATGTATTAGAAAGGGGGTTAACATGTTCATGGCAATGAGATCCTACCAACAATCTGGCAGATGTTTCCTGAACTGGCTGCGGTTTCTGAACATTCTTCAAAGGCAGCCCCATTTAGCCTGCATTACAGTAGTCTAGCTGCATGTTATTAAGGCTTGACTAACATTGGCCAGTTAAGCACACAGTAGCTTTCTAAGGTCAACTAGTAAGTTCATGGGTGGCTAGAAAAGCATCGTTGTAGGGGCACAGTGGTTACAATGCTGGATCTGGGATTTGAATCCCCACACGGTTATGAAGCTTGTTGAGTGATGCTAGACCAGTTCTGCTGCTAAACCTACCCTGAAGATTGTTTTTAAGTTAAACATGGGGAGCGCTTTGTCTGCTGTGCTGAGCTCCTTGGAGGAAGGGCAGGGTGACAATCAAAGAAATGGCATCCAATCCAGCCAACAAGTTTTGTGAAATCAGAAACCAAGAACAGGAAAAGGGAAGGTGAACTGGCGGTGGAACAGAAATAGAAGCAGGACTGCTCCCAGCTGTATGTGTGTGTGATTCACAGGTAATACTGTTAAATGTTCAGAATTACAGCTGGATGCCTGTGGGGGAAGGACAATTTATATAACTGCCTTTTCTGTTGGCTAAAAGTAGAACCTCCCTCCTCATTGTGATCAGCTTCTTTTTCTTCTACGTAGATCTCCCCTTTGGTTCTTTGTGTTCTTCCTAAAAAAAAAAGGCAAGAAATAAACTGGGTTGACTAGTTCCTGAGTCAGCAGAGTTGTAAAATGGAAGATGAATGTAGCCCTTTAACCCTTCAGCCCTGCTTATTGTTCAGATATTTCCCTGCTTTAAGAATATATATATATATATATATATATATAAATATATATAAATATATAAAGCAAGCCTTGATTTTGCAGTGCTCTCTTGCCCTCTCTTCAGGTCGTCTGATTTGTATTTTCATGGGATAATGGCGATTCTCTAGATGGAGGCTATGTTTTATTTTCTTGGAGTATTAAATGTGGGTGGGTGAGAAGTGTATTGAGATAAGGGCTGCTATAAACTTGAAGATAAACGTCTACTACGTAAACATTCTGTGTTTGCAAGCCACAATGGTATGAGCAAAGCTTTGGATACGTTCACCTGCCCAGAATTTGACTTGCACAGCTGTTAAACAGCTTTGGAGCTGCCTGGTAGCTGTGGTTTTGTTTCCTTTTGGTGGCAGAGTTTTCTTTCTTTGCCTCACTGGGGGTTTTGCACCTCCATAGTACATAAAATAATCTTTACAAGGTTACAGATGGTTGGATTAGATAATTAAACTATATGGGGGAGAACTATGTCTTCCATAAGACTGTATGAAACTGTGTGCATGCATAGATCCAGAGGAGTTAGCTGTGTTAGTCTGTAGTAGCAAAATAATAAGAAGTCCAGTAGCACCTTTAAGACTAACCAACTTTATTGTAGCATAAGCTTTCGAGAGCCACAGCTCTCTTCGTCCATGCATCTGACAAAGAGAGCTGTGGCTCTCAAAAGCTTATGCTACAATAAAGTAGGTTAGTCTTAAAGGTGCTGCTGGACTCTTTACTGTGTGCATGCATGAAATTTACTTGAGAACACAGACTGAAAAATGAAGACTTAAAAAAATTACTGTGTTTTTTGACAATCACGGGCTGACCTGATTGATGGGCTCATTCTCTGTGTAAAATGATTGGTAGCCAACCAGCATGCAGGAACAACAAGGAGGAGGGAGGAGGGAAGCTAGCGCTCTCATCCAGTTGTGTGAGAATGTGCATGTGGGGAGGGCAACCAAGACGATTAAGGGGTCGGAGCGCCATTCCTATGAGAAAAGGCTGAAGCATCTGGGACTTTTCAGTTTAGAGGTGAGTAAGGAAGAACGTGACAAAGTTTTATGAAATTACAAGTGGGGGAAATGTAAGGACTTATGGGGGGGGCACCTCATTCCTCTCTGTAGCCCCTTCCCCAACCCTATTTCCTGTTTTCCTCCTACTGGCAACCCCCCTGTCCTCACCTTTCTCTGCTTCCTTGTCTCAGTCCCATGCACAAACCAACCTACCTTTTATCTGCCCCGATTATATATTTCCCTCATTTATACCCCACCTTTCTCCACAAGGGAAACCCAAAGCAGGTTAAATCATTCTCCATCTCTTCTTCTTCTCCATTTTATTATCACAACAACTGTTTTTGGTAAGTGAGGTTGAGAATGTGTCAGTGACCCAAGGTCACCTGCTTAACTTACACGATCTGATGAGGTCAGGCTAGTCTAGGTTATCCAGGTCAGGCCATTGTAGACTCTGATTTTAACTTAAGGTAGGCCACACCACACTGAACTGTTTGAATTTCTGAGCGGAGCCCTCAGATGTGAAATATTAATCAAGGAGCAAGATGTTCAAAAGTACACAGTGAGATTGAACCTTAAATCCAGTGCCTGTTGCAGGCGGATGTAGCTATGTAACAGAAATAAAATTAAAGAGTAACATCTTCTCCTCAAGGAACCCTAGAGGTTGTGATTCTGTGTGGCAGAACAGGGAATCTCTTACAGAGAATTGTCAGCACCCTTGCAAAACTACAACTCCCATAATTCTTTGAAGGACATGACCAAGGACGGATTGGGATACAAAAAGATCATGGAAAAGGGCCCTCACACAGTTTGCTCTGCGCCCACCTGCTGAGGGAGGGAGCAAGACTAGGTTGGGCCCTTGCCACTCCCTTGCTGTGTGAGACTGGGACTCACCTTCTCCTTCCCCATGCCTTGCCCTTGATGCCCATCCCTTGCTTGAGGTCAAGGTGGCCCAGGCAAGTGGAGTGTCACCCCAGGTTGGCTCCAGCAGGGGGCATCCCCTTGGCCGTCAACTCACAGGGACTTTTCCTGGTATCCGTAATAGTCAATCCACCCCTAGGAGGGACAGTGGTGAAATGGTTGTGCAACCAGTATCACTTTGGGGTGCTGAAGTTAGCTACCAGAGGCGCATATTTCTTGTTTTTCTGGGGAAACCTCTTTCTGTGCAACCCTTTGTCTGTGTCTTAACAAACCATTCACAGTAGTAGCATGTGTCATTCATGTAGGTGACTTGCACACACACATGCAAACAAATTTAAACCTGACCTTTCAGGCAGCAGAGCATAATAGCCAAATAGCATCTTCCTGGTTTGGGATGGCAGTGAACTAGAATATAAGTTTTTCTAAGAAGGCATTTAAATTTTACAAATTCCTTTGTCCGAAGTTGGTATGCCTCACTCATGGCCCATTCATGATATTATCACCAGGAGCCTTCCCACACTGAATGTGCTGCTGGGAGATGGTTGCGATCAGGAGTGATTGTACAAGTGGGTGTCTTGCAGTGGTCGCATGCCAGCTCATGCTGATGTCAAATACCAGGGACAGGAAAATATCACTCTCTAGGTTACTATGAAGTAAACATATTCCTGGAGGTTGTATGCCCAGGCAGGGGAGTAAGGGATGTAAGAACACCAGTTCTCTGAAGAAGAGGGAGCCTGTTAAGATGTAGGAAACAGAGAGAGGCAGAGCTTTTGACTGGCATCAACTGAAAGTGGATTGCGTGGGGTAACTCTGCTTCAGTTAACAGCAGGCCTGGTCCAAAACATTTTGGTGCCTGAGGTGACAGATTCAAAAGAGTCCCGCCTTTCTTACTATAAATCTGGGCAAGGACAATTCCATTAGGGGGCTGTTGGCTTTCTGGTACTCTGGAAATTTGGGGGTGAAGCCTGGGAACAGCAGGCTTTGGGAAGGTGAAGAACCTCAGGAGGATATAATGCCATAGAGTCCACCCACCAAAGCACCAATTTTCTCCAGAGGAACTGATCTCTGTGGCCTGGAGGTTGGCTGTAATTCTGGGAGATCTCCAGGTTCCAGCTGGACGTTGGTAACCCTACTCTTGAGGTTGGAAAGCTTAGCGGCCTTGCCCGCTGTCCTTCTTCCAGGCCTCAGATCAGCAAATTTGTTCTTCCCTCTCCATCTCCTTCTTACCCTCTTCTTCTGCCTCTGCTTCCTGTCTTTGTCACCCTACTCACATTTAGGGTTTTCTTCCTGAGCTGGCCTTTCCTTCTGAGCAGGTTAGAATTTATGAGGCCCCCTCCCTGATCACTGTGGGCCTGTTTTGACTCGCATGTATAGAAATCTTTTTGTGATCTTCTTACTCTTCTCTGGACTTGGCTGATAGTATGGTGTGACAACAGGTGCTAATAGGGTTGCCAGACCTGAAGATTAAGGGGGTGGGAAAGGGTAAGAATGGCATTGCACAATCCAGCTAGGGTTGTATGCCTGGCAACTGGCAGGCAGGGACAGTACTTGCTGGCTTCTTCTCCTTCCAGAAGTGACATCATTATACTAACCTTTGGAATACTCCCACACTGCATGGGGCCGATTCTTGTTTGGGGCTGAAATAGGCCCTGCTCAAAGCAGGAGCACTTCTGAGGCCAGTGTGGTGGTTTCACTTCAGGAAGAGCTGTCATCATGCCCAGCTGGGAGTGCATATACTGTGTGTTTGCCACCTTCAACCGATCGCTAGATGGCCAAACTTCTAGGACTTTGCGCCCCTCTGGCAGGCACCTGGGAACCTTACTTCCAGCTGAATAATTGGAAGTGATATCACCACCTTATGTGACACTCTAGAGTTTCCCCCAAACCCTATGGTAAAAACCATAGAAATCAGGGAAATTCCTAGAGAGCTGCATAATGTGGGGATGTCACTTCTGTGTTCCTACTGGAAGTGACATTGTGAGATTTCATGATACCGTGTCCCCTCCATTTCCTCCCTGTCACTCTAATGTCAGACTGGGATTGGATCCCCACTCTACCATGGAAGCTCAGTTGGTGCCAATCACTCAACCTAATCTAAGACATAGATTTATTGTTGAAAGGATAAAATGAAGAAGGAGAGAACAATGTTGCAAGCTGCTTTGGGTTCCCATTGTGGGGCTAAAGTGGGGTAAAAATACCTAAACAAACGTGTTCGTCTCATATAATTTCGCCCCAAATGTGCATGCTATACAAAGTCTTGAAAGATCGGAGTAGAGATGCCCACCATTTTGAAGACAGGAGTAAGAGGCCACACAGCTGTTGAGAAGTTCTGGCCAGGATATTTTTTGTTTGTCGGTCAAGAAGGTTGAAACGTATTAGATTCTCGAGAAGAACCTCTGCCTTGATAGTTTGCAAAACATTTTTAATTTAATTTATTTATTTACATTATTTATAGTCCTCCTTTCTCACGGAGACTCAAGATGGATTATACAATGTAAATCACTACAAGGGATAGGATGACAGATACCTCTGATAAACAATGTAATAGGATTAGGAACTGCAGAAACGTGAAACACAGCTGCCGTCTAAACAAAGCACAAGTATTAAACAGGACATGTTAAACAATGCAAAACATGGTATTATATCAGCCCAAACACACTGCATTTCCCTGAGCTAGTCTTTCATGAAATAGCCCTATTACCATTAGTAAAATGGCCTCCTGAACAGTTTATTTTATATTTATTTTATTATTTGATTTGATTTGATTTGATTTGATTTGATTTGATTTGATTTGATTTGATTTGATTTGATTTGATTTGATTTGATTTGATTTGATTTGATTTGATTTGATTTGATTTATACCCCACCCTCCCCACAGATGGGCTCAGGGCGGCTGTTGCAAAATGCCAAGAGTGTGGGATCCTTAACACCGGGCTGTGTCAACGAAAGATAGATTAGCAGCTAAAGCTCATCCGTGGAAGCATTTGAGGGATGCCTCAGTGTTTCCTTTCAGCAGTATCTGGTTCACCGGCTTCATGGGAGGTAGATGAAACATTAAGGTGCGCAGTCAGGGGGCTTTTGCTTCTGTACACGAAGCTATTCTCGGCCTCTGACGGACCTCAAATTAATTTGATGTATAAAAGAACTGTTCTTAAGTGACCAGCATTTTGCATGACAGCCTCTCTGCCCACTCTTGTGGCAGTTAATCCCCCAGGTTCATGCTGATTTCCAAAACGTCTACTGCTATGTTAAACGTTTATGTTAATTCCCTAGCAGGCAGCCCTGTTGCGGGCCGGATCATTTGCATCCACACTGGTCTGTATGCTTGAAAGGAACAGCTTTCAAAAGACCATTACTGGTCTTTCTATTTCCCATGGCCTTGCACCGTCCTGCTGTTCCAGCTTTTTATGAAAGCATATATTTTTTCTGCCATAAAGATCATAAAAACTGTTTTTCAAGTGCTTGTGTTTGAGTCCATCAGCCATTCCAGTGGATTCTCCAAATCTGGTCAAAAGTGTCCTCCTTGAGTGCTTGCTTAATTACAAGAAGGGCAAAAAAATGTGACCCTTCCTTTGGCCCTGGGAAATGCAACACAACAGTGAAATCCCAAGGAGAGTGACACCTTCCAAAGCCCATTGTCTTCACTTGTGATATGGCACTCTTTCAGGTAAACATCTGGCCCATTCATGCTCCTCAATGGAGTTCTCCTTCTTTGATGAGCCAACACCTGAGGGCTCACAGCTGCATGTGCAAACCAATTCCATTGAAATGCAATTGGTTTAAGGTAATATGCAAATCTTGCATCCAGTGTTAAATCCAACAATAGCTTATTTACACGTGCAAATTATCCCGTGATCCTGCCATCATCAACAGAGAAATGTGCATGTGTGAAGCAGTCCATATATGGTTGGCTTTGATGCGTGCCAAGAGGTAGCCCTGTTAGTTTGTTGCAGAAAATCACACATGAGTCAAAACCCACTTCTTCAGATAGATATGTGAAGGAAAAATTGAACTGGGAAATCTTATGGGGAAAGGGGGAAGGTTCTAGGTTTGGTGCGAATTGCACTGTGAGTTTTTCATGTGTAAATCAAGTGTAACAGGGAAAGAGAAGAGCTGACAGAGAAAGGTTAGCTATGAGCATACACTTGAAATACACATGGTGTAATCAAACCTTGGCATCTTCCCTCACCTTCCTCATAAGATTTCCTAGTATGATTTTCCCTTCACATATCTATCTAAAGAACCGGTGAAAACTCATATTGAACTGAATGTTGTTCATCTTTAAGGTGCCGATGGACTTTTGTTATATATAACTTTGATGCCGAATACTAAGCTGGTAACATGTCATTCGTGGCCAGAACTCTTTGATGGTGGATCTCCATGGAAAATCTTATAACAACAACAACAACAACATTCAATTTATATATCGCCTTTTAGGACAACTTAATGCCCATTCAGAGCGGTTTACAGAGTATGTTATTATTATCCCCACAACAAAACACTCTGTGAGGTGGGTGGGGCTGAGAGAGCTCTAGAGAGCTATGACTAGCCCAAGGTCACCCACCTGGCTTCTAGCAGAGGAGTGGAGAATTAAACCCAGCTCTCCAGATTAGAGTCCCACTCTCTTAACCACTATACCAAACTGGCTCTCTCTTCATGAACAAGGATGTTTCTAAAGTTACTCTCCTCTCAATTTTGATCTAGACTTTGAAATTTTGACAGTGCAATTCTGTGCAGAGTTACTCCAGTCTAACCCCATTGACTTCAATTATTTTTAAAGGCAGGATTTCAATGGGCTTAAACTGAAGTTACTCTGCATAAGATTGCACTGTGAGTCACTTATCTTGTTTCTAAAACTGAATGAATGAGCTAGGAATTCTCTGTTCTCTTTTTATTTCTGAATTGTGCACAAAGACCGTGCATGTGTACTGTATTACAGCCTTCCTTCTCTTCAGATGCTTCTTTCTCCCAATCTGCGTTACCAACAGGCACATATTCACTGATAACACATTGCAAAAAAGCAATCTTAACGTATTAGCTGAATCTTCTCAACTTGCAGAAGGCTCATGATGATCATCAATGTGAATCACTCACTGACTTTGCAGTGTTTTTGTCAATGTATGTGGACATCTGTAATGTAAATGGGAGAATAAGGCACACATGTCTTGAAGGCTGCAACACACTGCACACACTCCCATTCTGGAACTTATTTCAGACATCCTCCTAGTTAATCTATATTTCAGGAAGATCGACATGCAGCACAGACAGAATTTTTAGAAAAATAAAAGGAACTGGAGATATTCACTTTGTCTGACTAAATATGGAAAGATTGGCTTCCTGTACAAGTGTGCAGGAATATGTTATGAAAAAAACCAGTGCCATCCAAAGAGTAAGCCCCATTGAATGGATTGAGTAGACATGCTCAGGATTGCTCTCCAAGTTTCTTCTCTCTTGATCTCTACAAGATACTTGCAGTTGGAATCGCTTGGAACCTGACCTCAGAGACTCAATTTGGATTAATGCATTCATAGCGGATTTGGAACCCAACTAATATATGTCATATGTTCCAGATGTTCTGAACTTCACTTTCCAAGATTTTTATCAAATGGAGTCTTACCCAGAGCTGTGGTCTACCAAGCCCAAGACTGTCTAATCTGATGGGTTCTTCAAGATGTCAAGGAAGAACACTTTCCCATCCCTGAAAACTGCATCCCTTGGAGGAGAGAAGTTAAAGGCTGAGAATGTGGATTCCTGGCTCAAAGCATTTGCTTCTTTCAATGACTCTAAAAAACACCCTCCTCTGGCCAATCCATTGCACACCTAGATCTTGATCCTATTGCTCTGCCTCAAAGATCAAGTGGTAGGAAGTGAAAAGGAATAGGTACTAACAGCTGCACCATTGGAGAAAAGGGTTGTTCTCCATTTTGGATTGAGGGGGCTGTTGAACTTGCATCACAATAGGTCTTTGATCAGCTGAGTTCTCTGTTCTAGTATAAGGTACTTGGGTGAGACTTAAACCAGAGTCCCTATCAAACCAGGCCCACTGTCTTGCAGTGTGAACCATACATCCAGCTACTGGAGTCTGCATAAAATGACAGCACCTCCTGGGCTGTGTTTGCCCTCCTGGTCTGACGTCAGTTAGCTGCTTTGGATGTTTTAATTGAAGAACAAGATATAAATGTTCTAAACATCTAAAGAACTATTTTAAAGTTGAAGATGTTAGAGACTGAACCTGGCACATTATGTAGCAACTTTCCAAGACCTCAGTTGGAAGGTTTCTGCAGCCCTGAGTCTTTTACTTAACAAAATGTGAACAAAATCTATTCTCTGGTAAGGGATGCCAACATCTCCAGATCATAGAGATCAATTCCTGAAAAGAAAATGGTTCCTTGATTGATTGATTGATTGATTACATTTATAGCCCACTCTCCACACAAGTGGACTCAGGGCAGGTTAAAGGAATAGATACATTACAACAGATAAAACAGTAGAACAATAAAATCATATCTCAACATAAGCAGCATAAATTTCAGTATCCCAGATGGGTCACCATTCCCATTTCCCTGCACACCATACACATGGGGAAAGAGGGCGGAGGTGCAGTTTGGTGAACTCTAACTCTCCAATGCATGGGGGGGGGATGAACCATATAGCCCCCCCACTGGTAGGAGACCGGCAGGGAGGCTACTTAGATGGATTTAATGTTGGCCTCAACCATATGCCTGGGGAACATCTCTGTTTTACAGGCCTGCTGAAAAGATATAAGGTCTTCGTGGGGCCCAGTGTCTTCTGACAGAGGGTTCCACCGGGTCGGGGCTAGGACGGAAAATGCCCTTGCCCTGGTCAAGACCAGCCGAGCCTCCCTGGGGCCAGGGACCACCAGTAGGTGTTTACCTGCCGATCGAAGGGCTCTCTGGGGTACATATGGGGAGAAGCAGTCCCTTAGGTATGGCTTTGGAGGGTGGGCTCTGCGGCATTATGCCCCAACCTCTCCTCTCCCCAAACACTGCTCTCCCCAAGCTCCATGCCCCAAATCTCTAGGACTTTTCTAATCTGGAGAAGGCAACCTTCTAGTTAGGACTTCTGCCCAATCCGCTGATGGTAGGAAAAGCCGCACAAGTAGTGTGCAGGACGTAGGTCTCCTGCACTTTCTCCACACACCTGCATCTGCTGGCAAATAAAAGAGCACAGTTGAGTAACTTCATGGCTGCCTAGCTAAGAGGGACTTCCCTCCCTCCCTCCCTCCCTCCCTCCCTCCCAGGCATTAGAGATAAAGAGAATGATCTTATTAAAACAAATGCTATTTTTAAACAGCAAAGGAGACAAGGTGTTCCATTGCACCCTATAATTAAGCTGTGGAACCTGCTGCCACAAGATATTATTGAAGCAAACGGCTTAGCGAGATCCAATAAAGGATTAGACATGAGGCAGGATAAGAACAGGCTTGGCAGTTCCTCTTGGTAGGATCACATTAAAAGGATTAGTTTCACTTCTGCATGAGAGCACCAGTAATATCAGCAATGGTGTGGGTCAGGGAAGAAATGTTTCTTTCCCTCCCCTTCTTCCCATTGCATCGTCTTAGGTCTGGCTGAAAGATTTTGAAAAGGACTTCCAGCTAGGGACCCTGGACTTGAGGTGAGAGCAGACTGGGAGTACATCGGAGTAGCTATAAGTTCCCCTTAATGTGGCATTCATGTATCACTCCTGACTTTAAAAATAATTGCAAAATTCCCCAGGAAGAGAGAAACAGAGCAGAATTTCTCTAGCACCTGTGCAGGTGTTCTCAGGAATTATTATCATATAGTAAGAGAACCGTCATCCTGCACTGAATCCCATTTTCACATGCTCGTGTGCGACCAAGGAAACCCGGCTTGCAGATGCTTATTACAGCTTGCAGCCCATTCGCTTAGCTAAGAAACTGTTTGTCGCTTCTTAAAAAGAATCCTTTGGCACTGTGACATTGACAAGGATATAGACAATTCTGGCTTTGTCTGGAAGATTTGGGCCTAAGGCACTGATACTAAAAACTGTTGGCGGGCATGGGGATTATATGGCTTTGTGTGCGTATATGTGCATGTTTATCTGTGCGTCTGTGGTCCAGTATGCAAATGGTATTTAGGGACGCTGTCAGCTTTTACGGCTAAGTTCTAAAAGTTCAAGTTTCAACCTGTCTTGTCCACATTACTGAAATTCAACATAAATCGTGATGATAAAACTGATGCCTCTTGTTGAATCAACTGTTGATTCATGATATGAAATGTAAACATGATGTTAACAATCCATGAAAGAAATCCAAAAGGGAGAGAAATTTGCCATAGCTAGGATGAAAATGACCTTCCTAACTGCATGAAAACTAAAAGAAATGAGGGGGAAAAATCATACATTTTTAGACACCCCTAATGGGGGAGACAAGGTTGGGTTAGATGACTCTTTTTCCTCCCAGCCTGGTTATCCTATTAAAAAAGAACACATTAACAAGCTGGAACTCTTTACTTGCCTGAATACTGGAAAAACGGACTGAAAATGAAGTGGTCATTGATGCCCAAGAGGGCAGATGGCTGGCGAATGGGAGTGTAGGCTGTTGTTTCTCTGTTTTTTCCTACTTCTCTTGGTTCCATCTAATTAAAGTAATTGCCGTTAATTAAAAGGTCCTAATGGATTTGAAGAGAGGGGCTGCAAAACGCTCCTTCCTTGTGGACTCTGCCTTCGGGAAGAATGTCTGTGCGTTTTGCCTTTGGCAAACTGTTTCTACTGGAATCCTCTGGGCTTCTCGGTCTTGTATAGAGGGGTCCAATCTATCTCCCCTAGAGAAATAAAATGTACCCTCTTGTTGTCTGTAATTACCATGCCAGGTCTGCTAAACCACAAGGTATTTTTGCTTTCATAGCCAGTGACTTTCTATTCATTGGGGAAGCATGCAGCACTGGCCAGTTGGAGGGGTTTGGATTAAAAATGTATGTAAGTTTACGTGCAAATAAAGATGGCAGTGAAACACCTGGCAGGGCTCTAAGTTGGCATTCTGAATTTCAAACCATGTTGACCTCTGGTTTAGAAGAACAAGAACTTGAATTTCTCCTGCAAAACTCCTATTCCTTTTTTTTCCTGAATGGGAATTTAGGACTGGTAAAATTGTCCAAAAAACATTGTGGCAGTTTGTAAATCTCATGGAAAATGCCTTGACACAAGAACTGGAGGTACCTGCATTTAAACTACCCACACAGAGGTGGGGGGGAGGGAGAAATGGGTCCCTTAGGATCATCTGTCAGTCTGAGATGAATGTTGTAGGACTGCTGATGTACAACAGAAACTGGCCTCCATTGTCCAGCCTTCCCCTTGATTGCGCTGATAGCAAAATGATCCTGACCCACCCGGGAAGTGAATGCTGCAAGGATTTATTGGGTAGGACAAAAAGAGCATGTTAGGAGGTTTGGAATGATGAGTGCGATATTTCTATTGCTTTCCTGCCTATTAATAATGCTGCTCGCCATCGCAGACTCTTTCATCTAACTCTGGGAAAATAAGGCCTATTTGTATTCGTTTTCAGACCGAAAATGTATCCACCTGGTAGGGAACTGGCTCAGTCAATGCTTTACATCAAGTCAAAGATGAAGAGGAGAAAAGTCAAAACACAGCATTTCAAAGCAGCAACAAGAACCAGCCGTGCCTTTTACAAATTGGTTCTGTGCAAAGCAGTTGTAAGGGAGCGCGTTCATCCTGGATCAGATCCTGCCCCCCATTTCATGAATTATGATGGTATGGTTTTGCCGAATGCGCGAATATTCAGTGAAGATTTTCTTTTTGCCAATTGCATTTGACAGACAACTTTTTTGCAGTTGCCATGGGTGTTTGACCAAATCTGACAGCTGGCATGCAGCAGCTGTCAACATTTGACCATATTTGATAATGGACATGCAGTAGCAGTCAGTATTTGACAGACTCTGACAGGCAGATATGGATATCGGACAAGATTTGACAGCCAGCAGCAGCAGCCCACATTCGACAGCATCAGACATACAACTGTCAAGATTTGACACCATCTGAAAGCAGAACTACAGAAGCAAGCAGGACTGGGCAGCTAACTTGCTGTAGGAGTCACAGTGCAATCCTAAGCAATGTTACACCCTTCTAAATATGCTGAAGTCCATGGGTTTAGAAGGGTGTAACTTCACTTAGGATTGCACTGTTATTCACTTAGCCAATCGAAATAAGAGTATTTCTATATCCAGTGTTGATTATGCAGTTAGCTCTTACAGCTTCCTTTCATCAAGTCTTTGTTGAATGCATTTTCAGTGCAGAAGGAATTATTGCTCTATTAGAAGTTTTATTAGTTGTAGGATCCAACCCAATGAAATTAAAATGCTCAATTTTGAGATCAAGTTTTGACCCCCGCATCCAAGTTCTGAAATTTGTCAGATTTTGAAAATTTCTAAAATAGTATTCTCAGCTCTGATGCTTGAGTGGAGCAATTAATCAATCATCCACAGAATAAATGGGTCTAACTAGGAGAAATAAAGAGCCGTGGACTAGTTTGATTCACAAAAGGGAAAAGCAAATTGGAGTTGAATCTGGAGGGATAAGATATTCAGGATCATTCTTACTTTCCTAAAACTGGGATGAATTGCAAACCAGCCACTCCTCAAGCAGCTTCCTCAGAGATTTTCCATAGAAAACACTAGTCACTAAATATGGATTAATATCCACTCCAACAGATACAGGATTGGAGACCAGCTGGAGGCAGACAATCTTCCTTTTCCCTTTCTTTTTCTGTATAAGGTTCTACTGAGGCTTTGTTCTCTCTGTGGCTTCTCATTTGATTCTTTTTACACTTAATTGGGGTCCAGGTTTTATTTGTAAAGAGCGGCTCTCTTTCCCTCGAGTGTGTTACAGATGGAGAACACACGTCAAGGCTCTCTGAAGGCAGCAGGCAGCCATTCTCTTGTCCTAGACAGCCGTGAAGGTTTATTTCTTGTGATCAGAACATGGAGGCCCAACAGGGAAGAGAGAGAGACACAACAGAGAGCGACGACGCTACAGGCACATTTGTATCTGCAAAGGAAGCATCATGTTCTTCCTGGCAGGATGGAGAAAGTTCTAACCAAGCTAGCAGGGCATAAAAATTAAACTGAAGAATGATGAGAATGGAGAAACTTGGATGCAAATCAATAACTCCTTCAGCTTCATTCGCTGTTCATGCTGGAAATTATAGAGGTTCACAAGGATAGCCTCACAGAATCAGGAGGAAGATGGAACTCGAATAAGTGCCAGAGATAAAGGCATGGGTTCTTATAGCAAGTTTTGTGTAGTGGTTAAGAGCGGCAGAACTCTAATCTGGAGAGCCAGGTTTGATTCCCAACTCCTCCGCTTGAAGCCAGCTGGGTGACCTTGGGTCAGTCACAGCTCTCTCAGGGCTCTCTCAGCGCCACCCTTCTCACAGGGTGATTGTTGTGGGGATAATAATGACATACTTTTTAAACTGTTCTGACAGTCTCCAACCTCCAGCCTAGGGGGTTGGGGAACCTGACAACTCTAGGACTGACTTCCATAGCCTGGAGATCAGTTTTAATTCTGGGAGATCCCTGGGCCTCACCTGGAGTTTGGCAACTGTACAGCAACCCAAATATCAATTTTTATGATGCCTCAGTACATTCATGATGGACGGGTGCCTGTCAGCTGTCTCTCTCTTCTCCCCCTGGCTTCAATGATAGCAGATGATAGCTGTGAGGGAAGGCAGTTTTATGTGACAGCAGGACCCAAGAACAACTATGGGGTGCTTGGCTGCCTACTGCCATCTGGATGTCAAATGGAAGCTGGAAGGTGATGGATGAATGTTTCCTCCGGTCTTGCTGTTGGCTATTGGTAGCTGAGAAGAGGGGGGTTGAATCAAGGCACGATAGAGTTATGTCTGGCTGCTGCTGTTTTTCCGTCTGGCCTCAGTAACAGCAGTTGATAGCTGGAATCTTGCAAACAACTGTGGTAAATGGTCACTGATCACTGCAGGGTTTAGTAGGCCAAAAACTCGTTTTTCTTTGTTGGAGCAATATACAAAAGAAATTACTTCATGTGCAAGGTAATTGCATTCTTATTCCCTGATGAAAAACTGACCACCGGAATGTACTGGGGTTTTAAATATTGTATCCATAAATTTGCCTTCTCTTACACCTGTGGGATTTTTGTCTTTTCCTTTCAATAGAATGGAAGACATTTGATTTCTGTAATTTTGATAAAGATGATTTGAAAAGCCTTCCTAAACTTGGTTTCGAACAGGCATTAGGACTTATCTGACAGTTCCAAGAACCTGGAATGTGAGTTGCTCACATCTATATTTAAGGGTAGGATCTGAAAGCATTTTCCAGATCTAGAAAATCTGCCATAGGAAAGCTGAGCCACGGTGGCGTTTGGAGTCTACTGGCAAAGAACAGTTCTGGGAAGCAGGGCAGTTAGTATTGCTGTCAGGGCTTTTTTTCTGGGAAAAGAGGTGGTGGAACTCAGTAGGTTGCCAGCACAGGAGGCAATTCCTGGCGGGAGGTGGTATCCCTGGTACCATGTGCGCACACGCAAAGTGTGTGCACGCTTTCGGGACCACACAATGACATTTTGGGTCAGCTGGAACAAAGGGGGAATTTTTTAAAAGTTTAAATCACCCTCAGTGAAAATGGTCACATGGCCGGTGGCCCCGCCCCCTGATTTCCAGACAGAGGGGAATTTAGATCGCCCTCCATGCTGCGGTGCGGAAGGCAATCTAAACTCCCTTCTGTCTGGAGATCAGGAGGCGGGGCCACCAGCCATGTGACCATTTTCAAGAGGTGCCGGAACTCCGTTCCACCGTGTTCCAGCTGAAAAAAAGCCCTGATTGCTGTGCAGATTCCAGCTTGTGAATATGCTTGTATACTTACATCTCCAATACCTGTCCAGTGTTTACATTTATCAGTCAACAACTATTGATTGTTTTGACATTATCCTTCTCCAGTGTAAGCTGCCATGACCATCCCACTCTTGACAGAAACAGGATGGTGTAGTGGTTAGTGTTTAGGAATGGCAAGACTCCCACTGTGTCAAGAGAGCCAACTGTGTACTTGCAGACTGATTTATCCCACAGAGTTGTTTTGAGAATAAAATTATGGAGCGGGATGGAGCTGTAAGCTCCTTGGATGAAAGGGAGGGTAAAAAAGCATACATAGATCACCCTTAACAGTCCAACCCCCCCTTCTTGTTACCTAATAATACTTCTGTGAAGTGGCATTGAGGAAGTCTTTTCCTCTCTCATCTTCTTGACCTACTTTGCAGACTTCTGACTGGAGGACTTTGAACTTCTGGAGCATTCCATTGAAATGATTCATATCCACAAAGACTCCTTGCCCCTGTCCATCTTTTTCTGTTACTGTCCCCCTGACCCGTTTTGGGGAACTCTCCACATACCTTTCATTGTAAGCCAAAGAGGAATAGACAATTTGTTCAGGTGGTGTCTCTTTCTTGCTCTTCACTGCTTTCTGTAAGAATGCAGCTGATGTTTCAGGTTGAGGGAGAATTATTGCCAGCTCCCAGAATAAGGGTCATTCTCTGGAGATACTAAAATGTGTGCCCTTTTTTATAGAGCTGTTTTATTAGAGTCTTATTAGGCCGAGTGAAGAAGCTCTCCATTTGTCTTAAGCTGTGCGACGGAGGCTGAAACTTGGTATTTGGGGATCTTGGAGGGGAGAGAATTTGTTTGCTGACATGAATAATAGATAGTTGGAGGCTGCACTGATTTCTGCAGTAAAGAAACTGTGTTAAGAAAACGTTGCAAAAACAAAGGCAAGCACACCAGAAACTTGGGATTCAGACAAGAGGTGTTTTTAGGGTGAGTGGGGGCTGATTAGATGCTTCCAATGGATTCTACAGCCATTTGGGTTCTATGCGCTGGAGAAAACTGTAGCAACAGGTACCCACTCACGGCCTAAGGGATGATACTCTTCAGAGTACGGTTGGAAGGTATATGAGAGCCAGAGTTGTGTAGAAGGTGAGTATGTCAGAGTAAAATCTGGGAGGTCCAGGTTTGAATGTCCACTCTGCCATGGAAGCTTGCTGGTTGATCTTGGGCCAGTCACTCTGTCATCCTAACCTGCTACACTGGGTTGTTGTTGTTAGATAAAATGAAGGATAGAGCAATGTTGCAAGCTGCTTTGAGGCCTCCAATGTGGAGGAAAGCAGGGTGTAAAGTAAACAAACAACAAACAAAGTGCAGGCTTGCGGATGTGAAGCAGAACTTGGTTGTGTCTGGATAGTAGAACTTGTGGGGAACCCGTGTGTGCCACCTTGACTGTCATGATGGCTGGTATATTTATAATGTTGGATAAAGCTTGCAGGACACCCCAGTTCATATCTTGGCTTCCCAGAAAATTCACTGAGCGACCTTAGGCCAGTCATATTCCTTCAGCCAAACCTACCTCTCATAGTTGTAGATTTTCCTGGCTGTATGGCCGTGGTCTTGGCATTGTAGTTCCTGATGTTTTGCCAGCAGCTGTGACTGGCATGTACAACTCTGGGTTGTACCAGAGTGACATTACCAATGTCACATGCCTCTCCATGTCCTGCTCCTCCCAACCGCCCCCCCCCCCACTAGTTGCCAGCCTTAACCTATCAGCTCTTGTGTACATGATTCATCATGCCTCCATTTTAACCCTCATGACAGCTGTGAGAGGTAGATATATTGTAGAAGGCTTTTACGGCCATTAGTTGTTGTAGATTTTCCGGGCTGTGTGGTTGTGGTCTTGGCATTGTAGTTCCTGATGTTTCGCCAGCAGCTGTGACTGGCATCTTCAGAGGTGTAGCACCGAAAGACAGAGATCTCTCAGTGTCAATGTGTGGAGAAGATGTTAGCAGGTAATTTATATCTACTCAGGAAGGTGGGTTTGGGCTGAGTCATCCTGTAAGGGTTTCCCAGAGTGTGGAATGCTAATGGGGGGGAAGCTTCACTGTATCCTGAGGAGGTTCTTTTGCATATGGATTGGTAGTTGATATGCTAATCTTATCTGCATGGCTATTGTAAAATGTAGAGTATTTTGTTAGTCTGGTGTTTTTCAGGACTGGAAACCATGCCCTATTCATTCCTAAACTCTTCTTTCCTGTTGAAATTGTGCTTATGCTTATGAATTTCAGTGGCTTCCCTGTGCAATCTGAAAAAGTAGTTGGATGTGTTGTCCAGTATTTTGGTGTCCTGGAATAAGTTACTGTGTCCTGTTTGAGTTAGGCTATGTTCAGTCACTGCTGATTTTTCAGGTTGTCCAAGTCTACAGTGTCTTTCATGTTCTTTTATTCTTGTCTGAATGCTATGTTGTGTGGTCCCAATGTAAACTTGTCCACAGCTGCAGGGTATGCGGTATACTCCTGCAGAGGTGAGGGGGTCTCTACTCTCTTTTGCTGAACATAGCATCTGTTGTATTTTTCTGGTGGGTCTGAATACTGTTTGTAGGTTGTGCTTTTTCATAAGTTTTCCCATCTGATCAGTGATTCCTTTGATATATGAATACAAAAATAGAAGGGCACTGTGTAGTAAGGAACCACAGTCAAAGCAATAACCTATCATGGTAAATGCAAAATTCACCCAATATAAAGCACCATATGGCTGGACAGAACTGGGGAAAAAATCCCTAACACAGTTGTAACCAAAAATATACACGTCTTTATCAATTCAACTGGATATTTACAAAAATAAATTATTTACCAAATTGTACAGCTATTATACAGTATATGTGACTATTAGTCAGACCAACCAGGTGTTCATGAATAACAACCAAATTAGATGATGACAACAGATATAACCACCACCAATCCATATGCAAAAGAACCTCCTCAGGATACAGTGAAGCTTCCACCCATTAGCATTCCACACCATGGGAAACTCTTACAGGATGACTCAGCCCAAACCCACCTTCCTGAGTAGATATAAATTACCTGCTAACATCTTCGCTACACATTGACACTGAGAGATCTCTGTCTTTTGGTGCTACACCTCTGAAGATGCCAGTCTCAGTATGCTGGTAAAACATCAGGAACTACAATGCCAAGACCACAACCACACAGCCCGGAAAATCTACAACAACTAACGTTCTCTGGCCGCAAAAGCCTTCTACAGTATATCTACCTCTCACAGCTGTCATGAGGGTTAAAATGGAGGCATGGCGAATCATGTACACAAGAGTTGATAGGTTAAGGCTGGCAACTAGTGGGGGGGGCAGTTGGGAGGAGCAGGATATGGAGAGGCATGTGACATTGGTAATGTCACTCTGGTACAACACAAAAGTGACAAAAGGTAGCTCTGGAGTCACTGGAAACTCTGCTAGAACAATTGGGTTTACTACAGAGTTTCCAGTGATTCCTAGAGCTACCCATTGTCACTTCTAACATACTGGCACAAAGGCTGGCAGCATTTTTATTTTTCTCCCCCTTGGAAGGGAACAACAGTAACGGGTGGAAGGACACCTGCCATGGCAAGAGGCATGGTAACCATCACATACACTGTGTTGACCTTCCTGAATGAAGTGGAATGAAATATGGAAATACAGTGAACAAATTAAGGAACAATTAAAGGAAGAAAGCAAGCTATCAATGTCATAATTATAATATTGTCCAACATTACATGAAAGAAAACTGGGATGTTTTTGTAGACTTATTAGGAAAGAGCTTGCTAGCTAGCTAGCAGCAGCTGAATAAGATCTTGTTGACTTTCTTTCTCCTTCTGTTCACAAATAATGATGGTCTGGATGCCCCCAGAGGCGTGAACCAACAGGCTCTTGTCCTTCAGTTCTTAGCCAAGAGCTAGGCAGAAGATTTGTTAAGAGAGAGAGAGAGAGAAGATTGACTTGCTGTGTGCTCAGAAGCCTCCCCTCCTCCTCTTTTCTTGTTTTAATTCTATTGTATTTTCTTTTTTGTCATGTATAAGCTACTTTGGGCCCCCAACGGGGAGCAAAGTGGGATATAAATAAACAAATAGAGCATTTATGTCCTGCCTTTCTACCAATAATGATGCAAAGGAAACCATTGGTGCCAAAATAATGTTCTAGTGGAACTGACGAGTTAATGAAATTTGAATGGAGACAATCCTTGCCAAGAAAAAGGGGGCAATTGAAGATGTGTGGCTACCATAGCAGAGTGGAAAATGAACTGTGTACATGCTTAGGAAAGCTTGGCAGCATCATTTCTGCATGTGCTTCAGAAATTCGGTCTGGCGTTGAAAATGGGGTTTCAACACTGATCCTTAGCTCGGAAGACTTTTTAAAGGGGAAGAAGGAGATACTGCCACTGTATCTGTTGCTGGGCTGGGTGTGTGTGTGGAATGCTGCTCTCGGGACTGGCATGCAGCGATTTAGCCATTTGCTTTAATGCTCATCTTTCTCTGCCATCTTGTGAAGCTTCTGGGCTAAGCCGTGCAAATAGCTTAGCCGGTATTTTTAAAGGTCACTGTGTAAGGAGAGGGGGAGTTGCACACCATTCAGGCAAATGTCCTTAATAATCAAAGCCTGCTTAAGGGAGGAGCAAGCCCGTCGGTCTTTCAACATCTATCTTTTCTCTTGGCTATCTCACTGCAAGCGGTGGGATTTCTGGCAGTTTGAAACGTGCGAGACAGATTGCTTTCTTCTCCCTTCTTTTCAGTCTTCTTCTTTGCAGGCTGAAAAGATGTCTGCTGTCATTTGTTTCTGAGTCCTCCCTCTGTAGCGAGGTGAAATGCATCCCCTTTCGTCTGGTGACTGAGAGCGTAAAGGCCTGTGTTGGAGCCCCAAAGCAGCCCCCTTTTGGGGAGGAGGGGGGAGGCTGCTGTATTTTTCACAGCTTTTAAAACCTCCAAGTATTCAACAGGACGGTGCAGCAGTCTGCAACCAGAAGTTTCAGAAGTGGAAAAAAGCTTCACCTGTTGAATTTCACATAGCTGTTCAAGGCAGAGAAACCCGCTAGGAACAAGAAGACATTGCATTAATCTGAGACAGATTATTGTGC
Source organism: Eublepharis macularius (assembly GCF_028583425.1). Lineage (NCBI taxonomy): Eukaryota > Metazoa > Chordata > Lepidosauria > Squamata > Eublepharidae > Eublepharis > Eublepharis macularius. The sequence goes on from NC_072802.1 coordinate 24,473,215, forward strand.
CACCTAATCTAGTACTATCTGATCCAACTGGTAGCATTCTCTGAAGCACTGGTTTCCATGAGATGGAGTTTACATTGTATGAAATTATGGGAACCTCCAACCCAGCCTATGAACTTTATCACAGTTACATGTGATGTGCGTGCTCTTCTTTCTTCCTGTGTTCATTGTTCCCATGCTGGATTGGACTGTGGCACATGCACAGAAAGACCTCTAGACTTCCCCTCTGCACTGTTACACTGGAAAACCATGTATTATTATTACTATTGATATTATCATTGGCTTGACTGCATGTGATTGATATATTATGGGCATGAGTGGTGTATAGCAATGGTGCTGTTCTTTGTGACGTATAGGTTTTAATGTTTGTGTTATTATATTGTATTATCGGCTTTAATGTTTGTATTTATATTATTTTAATATTGTCTTGTATCTCTATGTCGTAAATCGCCTTGAGCACTGAACATGGTGGAGAGGCAGTTGCGTGTGTGTTATGTGCTGTCAAGTCACCTCCGACCTATGGCGACCCTATGAATGAAAGACATCCAAAACGTCCTATCATTAACAGTTCTTGCTCAGATCCTGCAAACTGGAGGACGTCACTTCTTTTATTGAGTCAAGCCATCTTGTTTTAGGTCTTCCTCTTTTCTTACTGACTTCTACATTTCCTAGCATTATTGACTTTTCCAGAGAATCTTGTCTTCTCATAATGTGACCAAAGTACGATAGCCTCATTTTAGCTTCTAGGGAGAATTCAGGCTTGACTTGAACTAGTACCCACTATTTTGTCTTTTTGGCTGTCCATAGTGCCCGCAAAACTCTCCTCCAGCACCACATTTCAAAGGAATCAATTTTCTTCCGGTCAGCTTTCTTTACTGTCCAACTTTCACATCCATACATCGTAATGGGGAATACACACCTTAACGTGGTGAGGGGGTCTGAGTGTGTCAGTGAAGCTGAGAGCAACACCGTCAGGAGAGGCGTTATAGAAGTTAAATAAATAAACAAGCAAACAAACGTTACACTTGGAAACCAGTGCAATTGCATAAAAGTGGTGTAATCTGATTCAGTGGTTAGTCATGGGGGAGTCACCTTTTGGGCTGATCGGAGTGTCTAACAACTTTTCAGAGGTAGCCCAATGTAGAGTACAGCATAATAGTATAATCTGGAGGTTAACAGAACTTGTGTTAATTGTGGCTGGATTTCTCTGTAAAGAGGCATCCCCTCCAAAACAGTTTGAATTCCACCTCCTGGGTAGATACAACCCCAAAGCAACCCCCAAGTAACATTGTGTCTGGGTTATGCTTCAGTTTTTCACCAAAACTCTTTTCATACTTTGGTTCAGACATCATATAGGTCATCAAGGCAAAAAGGAAAGATGAGATGGGGGAAGGAAGAAAGAGCTTGTGTCTGTTATGGGGAAAAGCTAGAATGAGAACATAAGAACTGATGCCTGTTGGATTAACGATCCATTTAGCCCAGCGTCCTGTATCACACAGTGGCCAATGAGTTGCTTTGTTGGCTGATCAAACCAGGGCTTTTTTTCAGGGGGAAAGCAGGGGAACGGAGTTCTGGAACCTCTTGAAAGTGGTCACATGGCTGGTGGCCACGCCCCCTGATCTCCAGACAGAGGGGAGTTTAGATTGACCTCCGCGCGGAGGGCAATCTAAACTCCCCTCTGTCTGGAGATCAGGGGGTGGGGCCACTGGCCATGTGACCATTTTCTCCAAGGGCAACCCACTGAGTTCTGCCACCTCTTTTCCCAGAAAAAAAGCCCTGGATCAAACCATGTGTTGCATTCAAGGCCTTCCTCTGATATTGCAGCCAAGCACGGGTATTCAGAGGCAGGTACCTTTTACTCATCAGGGCTGTAGCCATTGATGGGCGACTTCTCCATGAATCTGTCCAATTCTCTTTTAAAGCCATCTGTGCTAGCATCCATCACCACACCCACCAGCAGTGAATTTCACTATTCAATTATTCGCTGAATGAAGAAGTTCTTTCTTTTGTCTGTCCTAGTTCTAGTATTTGGGGAGAAAAAGTTCCCCCATCTAATTTCTCCACCTGATGCATAGAAGCGAAGAAAGATGGGTGAGAAAGGATAAAATGAAGTCATGCGGTCTACTCAAGAAGCCCTCCCCTCCATAAGTGAAATTTCATCAGCTTTTTGCTGGAAAAAATATATATGTGCTCCCAATCAAGTTTTGTAGGCAGTTGAGTTATATTGAACATATTCGGTGTGATCAATATAGATTAGACAATTCTCTTGACAAGTTGCATGTTGTTGTTTTTGTACTCAGCACCACCAGCTATTTGCTGATCCTAATGAAAATAGATTGTGTCTCTCTCTGTTATTTGAGGAATCTTGCATATAGCAGAGACTTTTTCCTCCTTCTCCCTGGTTGGTCTTATCACTGGAGGGGCCATGAGATGGGGAGTATCCAATTTATCTCTTAGATGTAATTGTTTCAAGGGAAACAAGTGATTGCAACCTGTTCTCTGCACACTGTTTCTCCATCAAGAGTCTCTCTCTCGCACATTCCTTCCATAGTTCATGCAGCCCAAATGGGATCTGTCTGCTAGGTTAGGATGCAGTGGTTTATTAAATCTCCTGCCGTGGAAGTACAAACAGACAGGCATATCATTGGGAATCAAAGCACCGTAGAGGAAATGGAAATGATGCTGCTTTCCAGAATAACAGGCTAGGAACAGATCAGTATAAAATGTCATTTTGACAGTTGGGGACACCAAAAAAGGGAATTTTCCATGGAAATCTATACATCTCACTTCATTGTTAAGATTGCTATCTTTCTTTCACATGGCAGGATCCATTTACCTTAAAGGGCAACCTCTATTGTCTGCCAATAGGCAGGAATTCAACAGGTGTAGTGTTCTTCCAGCAAACTTTCCACCATTCATTCTGATAGAAGGGGAGGTCCTGATATACATAGCGATGCATACCCTCCACCACCCATGCAGGACAATGCTGCATTTTAATATTTAATATTCTACACCCGCCAATTTTAATGGTTTTTATACGATGTTTTAATGTTTTTATAATGTTTTTACTGTTTTTAATTTGTTGTCAAACCGCCCTGAGCCCATCTGACGGGGAGGGCGGTCTAAAAATGTAAATAAATAAATAAATAAATAAATATCCCAGGCTGCTCCTTCTGTAGGATAAGTGTGTGTATGTGTGTGTGTGTGTGGGGGGGCGCGTTTCCTTATGCAGGAGTTCCATGTATACACTGAAAATCATATGAGGCTCTAAAGCCAAATGAATAACGATTTCCATATGGGCAGAGGACATAAATTGCTGAGAGCAGCCTTGAAACATTGATTACTCCATGAGTGACCACCTGTGCATAAAACTAGTTTTATACTTTGTGGGGAGGTTTAAAGACTGGTATAGGAGGAACCACAGCCTTGGCTGTTGCTTGCATTTCTGCCTTTTAATAAGTTCAGTAAACTGGAGACAAGCCACTTCCAAACTTATATCACGTGTGGACTACCTTATACTGAGGTCCAGAGTGGTGTAATGGCTGACATGTTGAACTCAAACAAGGGAGAACTGAGTTCCAATCTCCCCTCCACCATGACACTTATTTAATGACTATAACCCAGGGCCTAACTACACGATATACTTTCCCCAGGTATGCCCCTGGATCTGGTTGACTAATGTGGTTTGGTCGTTCTGTACTTCCCAGGTGTAATCAGGGAGTAGAGGCTTAAGCATTTGTGCCATTTCTCAAACATGGAATGGCCTTGTGGAGTCACAATTTGTGCCACTGGGGAAACAATGTGTTAACAATCAGTGAGCTGTCTCCAGCCAGCTTTTTCACACCATCTCAGCTAATTCTTCTCTTTATGACAGCTCCCATTCCATATGCCTTTGGCCATGCAGGTCTCACAATCCCCAGTATAGCCTTTCTGGTGGTCAAAGGGGATCCTCCTCTTCCTTTTTCCCCTGCAGAAAAGCTGGACGGATCTAACCCCCTACATGATCAATTTTCCAGTAGGGAAAATTGTGGTTCTGTGTTGGGAAAATGGCATGGAGGGAAGGCTTGACTTCCCTCTCCCTGGGTGCCACGGTCCTCATCTGAATCAGGCCCACATGCAGTTGGAAAGAACCAGGGACGGTCTGAATGATTCTAGGTCTGGGACAAAAGTTCAGGATGTGCCCTCAGAATCACTGCTACCCAATACCAGCTCCCCCTGCCAGGCCAAGCAAGAGGTGGCCCTGTGCAGGACGGGCAGGAACCACTGCTGCAAGCCTGCTGCCAAGGTCCAGTTGGGGTGGGCATGAATGGCAGCTGGGGGCATGTATTTTCTTCTTCCCCCCTTCTTTATGGATGGTTGGGACTAGACATGGGCACGAATGGAAACCCCCCCCCCGAACACCCTGTTTGTCATTTGTTGCCATCCACAAACAATGAACAACGAACATGGACGAGCATGAACTGTTCTCAGACATGTTCATTGTTTGTTGTTTGTGGGGTCCAGAACCCCCCCCACCCAACCCCCCGACTTAGCCCTCCTCCCCTCAAACCCACTTACCTGTCCCTTCAAAGATCCCTTTAAACTATCAGCTGGCAGGCAGCAGGGGGGGATTCCCTGCTGCCGCCTGCCAGCTGATAGTTGAAAGGGCCCTGTCCTGGCAAAAACAGCAGTGTCTGCTGTCAGCTAGTTTGAGGGGTTACAAACTGACCTTCCCAATGTCCAATACGCACCAAATTTCCAGGGAACATGGTCCTCACTGTCCTATGAAGACCACCCAAGTTTCAGAGAGATTGCACCCTGGGAAAGGCATGATCCATGGGTGTCCCCATTGGCTGTCACTTCCTCTTCACGGTGGCAAAAATGGGACTCTCTGCTGGAAGTACTTTGAAGGATTAAAGCCAGAAGGAAAGCCAGAAGGAGTTCAGACAGAGTTCAGTCCCTCCCAGCCTCCGGTTGCCAAGGGGATTGATTGCAGCAAGTGCCAGACTGTCTGGCTTGCTGAATGGCTGCCGAAGGCAAAGAACGAGGCTTGCAATGACCACCTGTTCATTTAGGATGGGGCCTCACGAACAGCTTGTTCGAGAACAGCAGATTAGGCTGTACGTGGGTTTTTTCTGTTTGTAATGCTGTTTGTGCCCATGTCTAGTTGGGACCCTCCTAGTGTGGGGCCTGGGGCAGCTGCTCCTGTTGCCTATAGGCTAAGACCACCCTTGTACAGAACTCACAATCATGCCTATCAGCCAGACCCAGGGATGAATTTGGGAAAAGTGTATGCTCTAGTTAGGTGCTGACAGTCTCTCTGCACAGTTACTTCTTTTATGAGTTCTCCATGGAGCCATCCTATGCTCTGCGCAGAGAGGCATCACCTTGAGGATTGCCTACTATATATTAATAAAACCAGCATGCAAATAGGCTCAGAAAGCTGCTGCTGGGGGAGGGAAAGCTCCTGCCTTTCTTCCAAGCTTCCCTCCCCACTCCCCATGCAAAAATAGTGTGGAGGGGGAGACATTTCCCAATTTCTGCTGCTCCATGTGGTGGTATTGTGTGCACATGCAGCAGGAGAATGGGGAAAACTCTCCCACCCTGCACTGTTTTTGCATGGGGAAAAAAGCTTGGAAGAAAGGCAGGAGCTCTTCTACCCCTGGCAGCAGCTTTCCAAGCCTATTTGTGCACTCATTTTTAAATAGAAGCCAATCCTCCAACTAATGTGAGTCTGCGCGGAGCATAAGTTGACTCCATGGAGAAGTAACATGTAGAGAGATAAAGGAAGTAACATGTAGAGATTACACTCGCTCAATTGCCTAACTTTGTCGGATTTTTTGTGAGGGTTAAGCACGTGGAGGGCAGGATTGCTTAGTCTGCCCTGAGCTCCTTGGAGGAAGAGTGATATAAAAATGTAATAAAGAAAAACCAAATACTTTGGTTTTGATTTGCATCACAATTACTGAAAAAGGTCAGCTACCTGCCACCGGACTGCTCCTCTCTAGATTAAATTGAACGGTTCTATTGAAAACCACAGCGAACACGATCTCTGAAACCAATTTTTAGGACAATGAGGTCTTAGCAATCAGTTTACTGAGCAGCATGCCCTTGACAATCAAACTATTAAAACATCGAATATCTGCAGCAAGACACCTTTGCAAGGGCTGATCGTTGCCCCTATGCACTCCATCCAAAAGGTTTCACTGCTTCTATTCCAAGTGTTTTTATCATCAGTTGTGGCAGTGGAAAGGTGTTGTGAAGGTAAACAGCAATACTTGCAGGTTATTGCATCCAGCGGTAAGAACTCAATGGAGCCAAAGGCTTTACACACACAGCTTTAATAGCTTTAGAAAGTGGAGCTAATCCAGGGCAGATGAGAACAGCTGGATCAAGCCAGGATTCATTTACAGCAGGTTTGAATTCTCTTAAGGACTTCAGCCTCTTGATTTTTCTGTGTTCACGACCTGCCGCTTGCCTGAAGCCTGGAAATCCAAAGTTGGTAGAATTGTATCTTTCTGTCTGGCTCACTTACTTGGGTACTGGAATATGAGAACTTTCAAGGTAAAGAGGGTGATATTCTCATTGCTGGGTGAAAATGGAGAAACTCTGACAGAGGACAGAGAGAAGGCAGAAAATCTCCATGCTTTATTTGCCTCAGTTTTCTCCCTGAAGAAGAGAACAGGTCCACCTCGAGATGGTAGTAGGCAAAGCATGACTTCAGGGCTGCTAGTTGACATAGGCAGAGAAGTTGTGGAGATGCACCTTGCTGCAATGGAAGTGTACAGATTCCCTGGGCCAGATGGGGTGCACCAAAGAGTGCCTAAAGAATTTTCAAAAGAGCTTGCAGACCCTTTGTCCATCAACTTACAGGCATCTTGGAGGACAGGTGATGTGCCAGAAGACTGGAGGAGGGCAAATGTTTTCCCAATCTTAAAGAAAGGGAAAAAGGACAAGCCAAGGAACTATAGGCCAGTCAGCATTACCTCTGTCCCAGGGAAAATATTAAAGGCATCAATCTGCAAGTATCTGATAGACAACATGGTGATACAGGGAAAACAACATGAATTTGTCCTCTTGTCAGACCAAGAACAAGGGAGGATGCCCACCCCCAGAGTAATAATATCACTTGAGGAAATGACATCATCACACCCCACTGGGAGTGTGCCTGTTGCGGGCTTGCAGGTTGCTTACCAGTGGTGGGTGATCATTGGGTGGTTTGCCACCTCCTGCTGATCGCCAGCAATGGATGGGCAAAGGAGGAAACCAGGGGGCAACTAGGAACTCTAGGAAAGATCCTTATCTGCCTGAGAGCTGGAGAGCTGCTCTTGATCAGTGATGATCCACTGTTCTAACCTGGTGTAAGTCAGTTTCATACATGTCAAATAGTATGAGGGGCCGAATGGTATGAAAGAATAGGGGGTAAGTCAGTGATTTGACATTTTGTATAGATGTAGACATTGAGCCCCGTGGCGCAGAGTGGTAAGCTGCAGTACTGCAGCCCAATCTCGTCATGACCTGAATTCAATCCTGGCGGAAGCTGAGTTCAAGGTTGACTCAAGGTTGACTCAGCCTTCCATCCTTCCGAGGTCGGTAAAATGAGCACTCAGTTTCCTGGGGGTAAAGTGTGGATGACTGGGGAAGGCAATGGCAAACCACCCTGTGAAAAGTCTGCCAAGAAAACGTCGTGATGCGACGTCCCCCCGTGAGTCAGTAATGACTTGGTGCTTGAACAGGGGACTTTTACCTTTACCTATAGATGTAGACATTTTCTCTGTAGATGAGCATCATCTAGCTTTTAGATCAGGAACCACCATATCTTGAATTATTCCTTCGTGCTTTTCTATTAGCACTCTAGTGTAACAATTCACTGAGATGGGATGACGCTGGTTGGAGAATCTGCACTAACTCAGTGTGTCGGACATTTTCTCAGGTGGCTCTCCCTTGATACCTTATTGTCTGTGTCTTGGTGTTGAGCCTTTTGCTGCAAAGTATGTTGAAAGAAGGCAAATTTATTTTCCTTCCGGGGTCCAATGTGTGAATATGAACTGCTACAGAGGTGACTAACTGTCCCCTGGAGAGGACTAAGTCAAGGATCAGCCAACCATTCTCTTTATTTTGTGTTAAGACTATTTTTAACAGGGAAGCGCTTCAAAACAAAGCTAGCCATCTGTATCTTTGCTTTCATTTTACAATCATGACCAAAGGTCCAGTGGCACAGGACTGGGGTAGGAACTCAAGAAGTCTATTCAGAGTGGTGCCACTTTGCAGGAATATGCTGTACAATGTATCATTTATTCTGCACAGAAGATTGGAGGGGTGGTTTCATGGGGGAGGGGATTGGCAAGACTTTGGTCAAGACATCGTTAGGCAGGAAAGACCGCCGATCAGAGATATTATTATTTGAAGGAGGCTTACTGGGGCTCAACTGTGGAATAACTTCTCCGTTGTCATCCATACAGCAAATTCCAGAGAGGGAGTTGTGTTAGTCTTTTGCAGCAAAGCCAAAAAGGAGTCTAGTAGCATCTTAAAGACTAACATGTTTTAATGCCAGCATAAGCTTTCATGGACTAAGCATAAGCTTTCATGGACTAAAGCCCAACATGTACGAGGAAATGGGCTTGAGTCCACCCAAGCTTATGCTGCAATAAAAAATGTGTTATTCTTTAAGGTGCCAAAAGATTCTTGAGCGTTTTTTATCCATTTTTGCTTTATTTAGCCAAATGCCAGTCGTTTGGATGAGTAGTATGTATGAGTGCAGACTGGTCTATCCATTATCAGTACTGGAGGGCAGGTTTGTTGTAATTGCAACTTGCCTTGGGAGCAGTGCTTTATTTTGCAACACAGGAGGAGATGGCAATCAGAACAACAGTAATAATAGTAATAATGCTTAGTTTTTATAGAGATCCAGTGGGGTGTACTGGTTAAAGTGTTGGACTAGGATCTGAGAGACCTAGGTTCGAATCCTCGCTATGCCATGGAAGCTTACCGGCTGACCTCAGTTCCTCTGTCTCAGCCGAATGTTCCCCACAGGATTATGGTTGGGAGGATAAAATGCAGGTGGGGGGGACAATGTTGTAAGCCATCCACTTTACCACTAAATACAGTGGTTATGATTAATAATAATAACTACTCTTATTATCAGGGCTTTTTTCTGGGAAAAGAGGTGGTGGAACTCAGTGGGTTGCCCGCGGAGAAAATGGTCACATGGCTGGTGGCCCCGCCCCCTGATCTCCAGACAGAGGGGAGTTTAGATTGCCCTCTGTCTGGAGATCAGGGGGTGGGGCCACAAGCCATGTGACCATTTTCAAGAGGTTCCGGAACTCCGTTCCCCCTGAAAAAAAGCCCTGCTTATTATAATTTTATATTTTATATCACCTCAGTTGAAGTTGAGGTGATGCATGTGGTAAACCAGGGAAATGTGGAATTTACTTAGCTGGCCCAGATCCCTCACATACGTAGGATTCCTTTCACTTCCACCAAAAAGGTGGGGATTGTCTGGTAACCGCTGTAACACAGACCCTCTATTTCAGTCTCTTAAGAGGGTCTTCTCCAAATTATGAATCTCTGCTCCTGACCCCCACAGATGTAGGGAGACCCCTTTGGAAATTTTATTTGTTAGAAATAACCCAGGTAGGTGTCTCTCCTCCTTCTCATTGTATCTTGGTAAGTGTGAACCAGGTAAGGCGTTTATAAATGTAGTTGGTCTCTGCTTTTATAAATTTCAGAAAAAGAACATTTTTTTAGTTGTAGAAGCAGTCATTGGTTACACAAAGGGAACACATACAGACAACTGAGCAACAATTAAGTAAAGTCATAATTCTTGCTGAGACTGTGTTCACATCTTTGCCTTTCTCAGACATGCTGTTTGCTTCTTCCCCCAAAGCCTGACTCTTTTAGAAGAATTCCAAAATTTCTTTTCTTATCTCACCATGCCCCTCATAAAAGAACAGAGACACTATACAGCCCATAAGAGGAGGTGGACTGAATGATTCCAGAGATCTGGATAAAAGTCCAGGATGTGGCCCCATAGGGTTGCCAGCTCTTGGTTGGGAAATTTCTGGAGATTTGGAAGTGGCCCCTGGGGAGTGTGGGGTGTGGGGAGGCAGGGAGCTCAACAGGGATGTGATGCCATACAGTCCACAATCTAAAGTAGCCAGTTTCTCCAGGGGAACTGATCTCTAGAGTCTGGAGATCAGATAATTCCAGGATATTTCCAGGATAACTCCAGATGTTATCTAGTGGTTGGCAACCTCGAGCAGAATCATTGCTCTCTACCTAAGCAAAAGGCATCACTCACAATTACCCTGAGTGGGGTGGGCATAAGCTGCCACAATGACAAGTGGGCAGACTGAGCCCCAGACACAAGCAGTCCTGGCTGAGGCAATGAAGCAATGAGCAAGTGGGCAGGTGGGCGGAGCACACAGAATGTAAGCCAGCAAGCGAGTGGGTGGGAGGAGCCGCCACTGCTGCATCTGTTGGGAGGAACCTCTGCTGAGGCTGCCATGGTGAGGCACCCCCCTGCAGTCTCCCCTCCCGCACAGCACTACCCTGGCCCCTTCGGCACAGGTACTCCTTCCCCACACTGGGAGGAGGTGGAGACAGCACTCTGCCTCAGTCCCTCACAATCTCTCCAGGGACTGAGCTGGCAGTGGGACAGCTTTTCAATAAGCTTTTCACTGCTCTACCTCCCACACTGCACTGTTGATTGCCAACCCCTGCAAACCTGGTTCTGAGGTGATGGACTTGATGCCTGCCCTTCTCTCCATGGCAGAGAACAATGGAAGTGCTGCAGGATGTCTGGGTTCCTGTGAGGCCTGCGGCAACTGTCCCAGAAGCCCATGATGATACCCATAAGTCTGTTTCCTATCTACCTGGAAGATGCTAGCAGCCTTCATTGCCTACGTCTACCTTCGGGAAAAGATGATTTGCCCTTCTGGCTGATTCCCTATATATAAAATTCACATCCTGTTATCATTGAAAACTGGCAACTATGAAGGAAAACCTCATTCTACAATCTTTTTGACCATCAGTCTTTGTGTAAAGTGTTATCAAGTTGCAGTTGACTTACAGCAACCCCTGCCATGGTTTTCAAGGCAAGAGACTAACAGAGGTGGTTTGCCATTGCTTGCCTCTGCCTAGTGACCCTGGTCTTCCTTGGTGGTGTCCCATCCAAGTATTAACCAACACCAACCCTACTTAACTTCCAAGATCAGGCTAGTGTTGATTATACAGGTTAGGGCTTTGACTACCTACCAAGGCAGTTTTAGTTTAGCCTCTCTACATTCCTAGAGTGCAAAACATCTTGCAAAGTTGTACATTTTAAAACAGGTAGCTGGTGTCTGAAGAGGCAACCCCCCCCAATGTGTATTTACAAAGCCCTCAATCAAATGAATAAACATTAACCAATTAGATGAATAAACATTAACAGCCATCAATATGAACAAAAAGAAAGCACATACCCTCAGCCAATATATTAAACAAAAATAGTAGTAGTAGAATTCTGAAATAAAATACAACAGATAACATAATTGCTATAAACACCTTCACAGCCAATAATAATTTAGTAGCAGATAAGGAGGAAAGAATATTGAAATATTGGCAGGAAATGAAACAAAAGAATATTGAAACATTGGCAGAAGATAAAACAATAATTACATCAAAACAAAGGCCAGTTAAAACAAACCCCTCCCATTGCTATTCCCATTGCATGGAGGGGTGATTAAGAGATAGAGAGAGATCTCTTAGCCTATTTACAGAGTTCATGAATGAGAGGCAGGGCTTGAAGTAGGGAATTTGATCCAAGTCCTCTTCAAACATTCAAAGGGTAGAAGGAGAACTCTAATGAGGGCAATGGGATCATGGCAGCAAGTTCCACTCTGTTTGAATATATGCAGCAGACATGGGCACGAACCAAAAAAAACCACCGAACCACGTGAGTCGTAGCTTGTAGCATCCCACTGAACCTTGAACCACGAACTTCCGACCTTTTCCCAGTTTGTGGTTCTGTGGCATTTCAACTGCCCTGCACCAACTGCTGAAGCTGATGTGCAGCGTTTGAAACCCGATAGGCTGAACCCAGTGAGGGGTCTGTGAAACTGATAGCTTCTTTCTCCTGCTGCCAGAGCGGGCTGTCCATTTCACAGACCTTGCACTGGGTTCAGCCGATGGGCCGAAACCTGCATGGGGTCTGTGAAACTCCGAACCGGCCACGGAATGGCTGTAAAAATTAGTTTGTTCCAGAAAAACGCGTTCCCATGGAACACATGTTTCGGTGCAAATGAACTGGCTATTCCATACAGAATTTTGTTCTGTGGTTCGTTTCGTGCCCATCTCTAATATGCAGCAAGCCTATCTCTGTTCAGTCAGGGATCCTGAAAGGGCAGGATTCCCAGTTATGGGCATACAAGCAGAGGCTGGACAGCCATCTGTTGTGAATGCTTCAGTTTTGGAATGTATGGATTGAGTTCTTGAAGTGACATCATAGTGCTTGGCAGTGGCTATGCTCTCGCACTTCACAGGGGGCAGTTTGGGTCCCCAACAGGTTGAACTGGCCCTGTACAAAGCATGAGAGCGCTCCAGCTTCCAGCACGATGATATCACTTCCCAGAAGTGATGTCATTGCGCTGGCACAGGGTGCGCATGTGTGGGAAGAAGACTACAGATAAGTGCTGGGTTCCACCCTCTTGTTGGGAGGGTATAAGGACCTGGCAGCCCTAACTGCCACTCCATAGGCCAACAGAGGCTGAAAAAAAATCATCATTGCTCAACACCTTGACACTGTTTCCAGAGTGAACCAGGAAGTGACATCAGACTGCTCTGGAGTTAGCTGAAACTCTTTGGTAAAGCCACAGTTTCTGATTAATCCTAGAGCAGCATGATATCATTTCTCTATTATGCATCCCCCTGTCTCCGTCTGGCCACCCTAAATCCAATCCTGGGTATTTTCAAATCATTTGTTTCCTCTTGCAATTCATCATGGCTCCCATTTGTTTTGGACAACTAACAGTTTCTGATTAGTCTTGCACACAAAGAGAACATCCTGCCATTGCTGAGGCATGAATGATGATGGTGCTATTTTTATGACGGTGCTATTTTTTTGGGTTCCAGGAGCAGGCGTCGCTGGTGGCCCCTGGCCCAGCACTGTCATTCTTGGCTTGCTCCTCAGCCCACTCAGTTCCTGCCTTTGTTCTTTCGGGCTAAACCCAGCTCCTTGCTAAGTGGCAGCCACCGCGTTTGTGCTTAGTGGAGTGTGTCAATGCTCTCGGCCTAACACACTGCAAGTCTGAAATAAAGCACTGAACTTATGAGCCACTTGACAGAACTTTGAAACAGAAGACCTTACAATTCTCCTTTCCTCTGCTGGCTCCTCTGCTGCCCCCGCCCCCAGTCCTTTGGAAACAAGATATTAAAAATAGCTAGGAATATTAATTCAGCAGATGGTTCAGTTGGGCTTTTGGCAGAAGCAGATTTGGTCCGCAGAGCCTCTGACCCTTGTCTTCAGTTCCAGTGTACACAGCTGGATCCTGGCTATGGGCCAGCCCATCCTTTCCTCAGGCTGCCCTGCTCTTTTCCCACTTAGTAAGGCTTGGCAGAACTCTTTGGTTCTGAAGGGATCTGGGGTGGGTCAACTTGGCCTGTCCTGCTTTCATCATGGAGTATTAAGGCATTCTGGTCGTTAAAGAAAAATGTTTTGTTCATTGTTAAGCCATTCCAGGTAAGATAAACATCCAACCTGACCTCGGAATGCCTGGTAGGAAAGACAGTACTCATCATGGAACTTCAGTAGAGCCCATTAAAAAAAAAATACCCTGCAGGCTGCTGCATGTAAGATCCAAACTGAAAAAAACAAAACAAAATCCAATTTCATAATTTTAGAACACAATAGGAAAAGAAGGATTAGTTCAGACAAAACTTTTCTTAATTCACAGAAACCATTTGTTTAATAAAGAATTGGCACACCTTAATAGGCAAGAGCCTGTAGGTATGAAACTACAATCAAAGCCTTGTACATCTGCAATTTCCATTACCTTTCAAATGATTTCAAGATAATACAAACTCCTGAGAAGAGTTACTCCAGTCTAGACCCATTGATTTCAGTGGGCCTAGACTGGAGTAAGACTGCTTAGAATTGCAGTGTCAATCAGCCATAGAAATGTTATTAAATATTGAATTGTTCTTGGGGATAATGGAGTGAGTGCTATGGTTCCAATATTCATCCCCCCCCCCTTTTCAGTTGTAAAAGGATGCTGAGATTCCTGAGTGAAGGGCTTACATTGAAGGTACACTAGAAGATTCTGGTGGCCCACTCTGACTTGACTACCACCAACAAGCACCAGCATCAACGTTTGGGTGGGACTTGGCTGCAGGGTATGTGAATCAGTGCAGGTACATAATACTAGAGTAGTACAAGCCACTCAGTTTCCAGTATGAGTTGGGAATGGCACTATTCAGCAAACCTTCATTCTTGAATCTGGAGGGCATAGCAAACCTAATTTAGAAAAATGGGCCAATGACAAGCCTTAGTTTGAAATCCTGGTTTCAAACTCCCAAACACCAGTTGGTCTACAAGTTTTAATGTGTAGTGTCTGGGTTCCTACTAGGGTTACTAGTCCCCCTGTGGGAGTGGGCATCCCCTGTGCCCACCCTCTGCCCCCCTACTCACCTAGCCAGGGGGAAAGGCATGGGAACAGGACTTCCACATGTGCTCTCAGGGTGACGCAACAACTTCACTTCCCGAATGATGTCATTGCGCCACCCCAAGAGCGCTCCCACACCTTGCAGCAGGCTAATTTGGGCCTCAAATCAGGTGCTTCTGCACCTGTGTGATGACATCACCTGGAAGTGATGTCATCATGCAGGCATGTGCAAAGAACAAAGAAAAGGTGAGTGGTGGGTTCCTGCCCTCCCCCGGGGGCCTGACAACCTTAGTTTCCACCTCAACCTGACACTGGCTCAAATAATCATATTTCTGCTGTTGGAGAACTTGTTTCTCAAGCTTGCAGGCAGTGATTTGGATTAGGACCTCAGTTCATGGGCAGAAGGGCCTTCCCCCACATGCTGTTTTCCTGATCTGGCAGAGGAGAGCCCCGTTGGCCCTGTTGGAGGCTGCACAGGCATGCAGACACCCCTTCTTCTCCAGTGCAGTGATCCTGGGGAAGGCCAACACACTTAGAAATCATGAAAAACTGAGGTTTGATCAAACCTATAAGTTATTTTCGTCATTGAATGCAGCCATTAACTGACTTCCTCCGAGAAACTGTAGGTGCTGCATGTGTGAAGACTTTGCTTTGCCCCTTTCAATAATTAATAATAATAACAAATAATAATAACATTTGATTTATATACTGCCCTTCAGGACAACTTAACGCCTGCTCAGAGCGGTTTACAATTATCTTCACACCAATCACCCTGTGAAGTGGGTGGAGCTGAGAGTTCTGAGAGAGCTGTGACTGATCCAAGGTCATCTAGCTGGCTTCAAGTGGAGTGGGGAATCAAACCCAGTTCTCCAGATTAGAGTCCCGCTGCTCTTAACCACTACACCAAACTGGCTGTCCTCCCGGAAAGAAGTAGGTTGGAGTAGGGGGCCTGCTTGACAATCTCTATGACCAGGAGGGGTGGGCAGCTGACTGAGAGGCTGTGGGACCCCCTTCTGTAAATTTGTGAACCATCTTTTTCTTCTTGTACTTCACCCCAAACATTCCCCCCCTGCAGTCCTCTAGAACGAATTCTTCTTTTTTTCCTCCCAGCCCAAATCTTTCCACATCGGAGTTACAGATTGTCTCTTTTTTGCCTGTTTTTATCTGAGCTGTCTTTTGCCCATCCCCCGCCATTTGTGTTGGCTTCACAGGGCTGTAACACTATGGATTTCAGGCAGCTTCCTTCTCGTCTTAAGCTGCAATGAGTGAAGAATTCATCCTTTCAATCTTCTTTTCACCTTACTGTAAAGGTTTTATTTTTTAAAAGACTTCTAGTATTTCTCCTGTTCTTTGAACTCTCTCCAGCTTGTCCGTCTTCATTACGATAAGATGCCCAACCCAAACAGTGTCTCAAATGGAGACCCAACTCCTACTGTGTGGAGAGAAGCAATTATCATGCCATTGACAATGGCATTGCATTCCTGACTGATTCCTTTGGCACAGTTTCTCCAGGATTACTGCTTGCTTACAATCCAGTTTCTTCCCCCCTCATATATCCCAGCCTTGCCTTTTCCCACACACAACACAGAATCTTTTATTTCTCCTGCAATGTCCTATTGATTCTCATTTTATTGATTTTAGACCACTTCCTCAATTTGTCAAACTCATAATTTATTTTATTCCTATTTGGCAAAAGAATTGTCAGCATCCTGTCATTGGTATCGCCTGCAGTTTTGAGGAATGACATCTCTCTCCATCCCATGCCACCCTCTATACTGTGAATAGAATTATTGAGTAGTATTGGTTCTTATGGTACAGCCACAGAACAATCTTTTAGTTGTGATGAATCTTTGTGTGTGGAAGAAAGGAACAATATAGTGGGCATGTCTAATTAGCTCACTGTGATGCAAGTCACATCCTTTGCAAGCTGCTTAGCAGTTTGCAACCCTTGCTCTGAAAACTGTGCTTCGCGGTTTGTCAGAGAGCATAGCTCTTCTGTGAAATTCTCAACACTTTGCAATGCAGCTCAGCTCCTTTGCATATGTTGTTCATATATAACAGATAGTTGATGGAGCTGATGTCCTGCTTCTCCTTTTTAAAAGCCTGCTGGGGTTAAAGTAAGATGACTCTATTTCCTGAGGGACTACTACTTCCTCTTCTAATTCCACACTGGAGTCTAACCCTGGTTCCTAAATCAACCTAAAAAGAAAAGACAGTAGCTGCGTTTGGATGTTCCAAAGAAACATTATCCTTGATGAGAATGAGCCATGATCCTTTGGCTCATGTCCCCCACCTGCACCCCTTCATACATGCTGCAGAAGTCAAAGATTTCTTGGTTTGGAACAAATATATTGTGAAACCTGAACTGGATGAAAGGTATGACTCATTCTTTCTCTCTCCTACAAGTGAGATTTCTAAACCAAGATTCAACTGTAAATTAAAATCTGGATTGGAGGCAAAAGAACAAACCACAGTTTGTTGTCTTGTCTGATTCATGTAACAGAGAAAATTACATTTTGTTCTGAAGCAAGAATTCTGCAGTCTCTGCTCCCTCTGAATGAGGTTCATTCTCATTATGAAGAAACTAAGGTTTGTGCGCAATGTCTGCATGCTGCTGGTAGGGAAGATACTTTGGGTCATACCATGGGTCAGGGATTTTGCAATAATGATTTGTAAGATATCCTTTTGGTGTATTTATTGTATACATTACAATGGAACAGTCTGCTTCCCCTTTCTGCTATCTGTGTGTATTGGTTTAGTCTCATGGGGTGCAGTTCCTGCTCAGTTATAGAGTTAATTGGAATTATCTTAATTCCTCTATGTTGCATTTCTCCCTGAAATCCAGCTATCCATTTCGATTCCTCTTTTGAGGATGCTGAGTCAGTTTCAAATCCATCCCTCTTTCACAAAGAGGAAGATTAGATTTAGATCTCCAAGAAGTAATGTATTTATTTATAGTTGAATAGTTGAAAAATTAAGGACAAGGTGAGCCATTAAAGAAGCAATTAAACAGAAGCCAGGACTTGTCTGAACATATCCTTGCTGCATCAGACTGCTTTTTGCCCTTTGTATCATATCAGCAACAGGCAGAAATCCACAGGTAAGAAAATCTATACTATCACATGGTGAATGAAACCTCAAAGATAAATTAATGAGAATTCCAAGAGAATTCCTCTTCCGGAAGAGGAAAAGAGAACAAGAGGAACCAATTGCTATATCTAAAAAACAAAAATTTCAGAAAAAGGAATTCCACCCCACATAACAACCCTTCTCAGTTAGTTATGTTTATTAGTTAGAAAAACTGTCGACAGCATGAATAACCCTTGTCTTGAAATAAGTTGCTCCCATCCCTGTATCTCCTTGCGAATAAATGGACGTTGTTTTGTGTGTTCCCGTTTCTGTTGCAGGAACTTAACAGCGGGAGTTCCTTTTTCCTGACTTGCAAGCGAAAAGAAACATCACAGTTAGGTAAGACAGAAAACATTCTTGGTTTCTCTGCGTAGGATTGGTGTAGTTATGAGCAAGGTCCAGCCTTATCTAACGTTCACAAAATGCCACTCTGTGCTGCTGAATTGATGATTGAAAGATTCATCGATCAAAGCGAGAAGAGCTCCACCAAATTCGTCTGGACAGACTTCATGCACAGGGCAGGCCAATTGAATCTGCATTATGAAATGAGCAAAACCAGTGTTGGGTTTGTTTTTTTCTTTTCTTTTTGGTATCTGTATTTAATATATGTACGTGTTTTCCATGCCCCAGGATGCCTCTCAGGTTGCTGTTTTCACTTTGCTTGGATGTTTCAATTTTTGGCAGCTTAGTTTGTTTCCTCCAGCTTAATACTCCCTGGTGCCTCGTCCCTCAGCGGGAAGGTTTTCAATGAGAGTTGCTCTGCCATTTCCTTCACTACGTCTTCCTCTTTTTTTTCCACCGAGTCTGTTTGGCTTTTCATTTGATCGGGTGTTGAAGAGAAACTTCAGCTGTAGTGTAATTCTCTAGACCCCCTTTTTAACCTTCTGGAAAATAGGATATTTACCCTTTCCTACTCATCTCCCCTCTACAAACTCTCACAAGTAATTGCAAAGGCTTCTTTTACCCCTCTGCTAGCTTTTTGAGGCCTCCAGGGTGAATTTCACTGGATGCCACTGATATGAATATATTCAGTCTATCTAGATGCAGGTACGGCTTTTCTGTTCAATAGCCTCATTACCCATAATTGCATTAAGCGCTGGCATCATCTTCATTTCCTTTCAGCAAAGAAATTCTTTTTCATGTCTTCACTCACACTGTTGTGTCTGAGAACTTTCTTTGCCAGCTGTTCATTGGCTGATACAGCTGAAAGCAAGGTTAAATTATCCGAATGGACCTTCCCTTGTAGAAAGGTTATCAAATTTTGCCTGATCCCAGCAGTTGGGGTTAATAGGACTGTGATGTGTATCCCATTGGTTGGATGGAAAACCTTTTAACACACTGAAATATTGCTCCTGATTAACTGGGCAGTAGATTTCTACAAACAAATATGACTGATTTTTAACGGATGAAGTTATGGAAGTTCAAACTGGGATCCAAAGAACTGCAGAAATAGTTCCATGCAGGGGTCATTTCGTAGAAAAAGAGCTGGAGGAACTCATTAACATAACTCATTAGTATATGCCACACCTCTTAGCATCACCTATCCTGGAGTTTTGGACCCAGTCCTGGCCATTCAGGGCCAAAATTGGGCCCAAAATGGCAAAAAGGGGCTGAAAAGGGGCCCAAAATGGTCAGGATTGGGCCGCTGCTGAGTGGGAGAGTGATCCACCACCTGTCAGAGGCTCGATCTGGGCTGTTTTGGCCACAATCCAGGCTGAAATGGGCCTGAAATGGGCCCAAAATGGCTGAGAGTCAGGTGGGCGGGGCCACTTGACGTGACCTCTTTGGAGAACTGCCAGAACTGAGTTCCAGTGCATTCCCCCTTGAAATAAGCCCTGGTTCCATGTTTAAACACTTTGGACTGATATTTCTCAACGAACAGACTTCAGCCTGCATCATAGAACAAGGGACGTTTGAAAGTTGGTGATGTGGTCAGAGGGTCTGCTTTTAAAAACAAAGTCAAAAATCATTTGCTCTGCATGGTGCAGTAGTTAGAGTGTCAGACTAGGATCTGGGTGACCCAGGTTCGAATCTACACTCTGCCATAGAAGCTTGTTGGATAACCTTGGGCCAGTCATATACTCTCACCCTAACCTACCCCACAGGGTTGTTTTGAGGAAAAAAATGGGGGAGAGCAGAGCAATGAAAGCGGCTTTGGGTCCCTACTGGAAAGAAAGACAGGGATAAATGAAGCAAATCTGTAAACAAATAATAAAAATGCCTGAAGCAGGTTGAACACATGAAGTTGCCTTGTATTGAATCAGACCATTGGTTCTTCAAGGTCAGTATTGTCTGCTCAGGCTGGTAGCATCTTTCATTTCATTTATTACCTGATTCTTTTAACTGGAGATGCTGGGGATTGAACATTCGATGTGCCAAGCAGATACCCTGTTCTTGAATTATGGACCCCTCCCTGAAGTTTTTATAGCATTTCTAGTGTTTTTTAATGTTCTTAATCTGTGTGGAGTCTTACATCATAGCACAAACAAACCCTTCAAGCTGTGCCCTCATCCTGAAGTGAGAATAAATAGCAGTATTTAGAACATTGCCCTATCCAGAACAAGTTAAATGACCCCTCTTGGACTTAACCCATTTACAGCATCTTGTCTGGATTAAGCTTCCATTCATTACCCTTCATCCAACTTATGCCAATTCCAAACACCAGTTCAGCTTCTCGGTTGTCACATCTGAATCAAGGGAAAAGGAGAAACAGAACTTGTTCTGAATTACCTGGTCTTGTTATACATGCTAAAGCTATATTTACACACAAAATACACTGTGCTCCACACAGACAACATGGCGACCACACTTATTGGGACCACCATGGGTAGTGTGTGTGCCAAATGCTCACTTGCTGGGCTTCTAGGTAGGGATGTAGTTTTTGAAAACTCCTCCAGTAATAGAATCTTCTCATCCCTTCTTTATTTAGGGAAGGAGCGATGTAATTAGACATAAAGTCTCTCATCACAGTCTCCAGAAGAAATATTTATGGACTGGTTTTAACCATTTGTCTTTGAGCTCCCATTTTCCCTAAGCTTAAATAACTACCCTGAAGAGTACAATGAGGCTAATGAAGAATACAGAAGTGTGTTAAGTTGCTGCAAATGAAACTCACCTGATTTTCAAAAAAGTCTGCTCTTCAGCCAAGGCACACAATTATATTGATTGTATCACTAGATTATCAAATGATTAGAGCTGTTAACAATCCACTCTGAATAGTCAACATAACCATCTTTCATTGCCTGGCAGTAACAATTAAAAGACAAAGCAATTTGCAATAATTATGTTGTGTCTGCTGACAGAGTTGTCATAAGGAGGCATTAAAAGGCACTATTTTAATGGTTAGGGGAAAGTATAGCAGGCAGGTTGTTTTTTCCCTTTTTCCTGCTTCATAAAATATAAAGGGAAAAAGTCTTAATGCTTTCTATTGTAACAGGCAAAAGAACAATTTCTTTTACTCTTTGCCAGGAATTTGTCATTGTGATTTTTTTTGGGTGATTCCACTAGAAACTCCCAGTCTGCAATTTTGGGGGAAAAAATTCTAAACTAACTGGGGAGAATAATTAAAATTAATTAGCATCATTTCTTGCTGCGTAAGATGACCTCTTTTCTTTCTTCTTCTACATGTGTGAATATCTGCCTTACTGGATCAGGCCAGAACCTTTCTAACTGAACATCCCATAATCCAAACAGATGTCTCTGACAGCTTTCTCCCAGGGCATTATTGGAATGATCAACCCTCTTGTTTGTTCCTAGAGCTGGTACGCAAAGAAATTTTACTGAAACCAGCATGCATTGGTAGCTATAGAATGGAAGAAAATCTCCATTGCAGCCCACTCAGTTTGTTTGATTGTATTTTTGTTATGTCTCTTTTAGCCATACCTGAATATGTCACAGAATCCTCCTCTTTTCCTGTCTTTCATTAAACTCGCAAAGGTAATCAGGACCGCAGGGGTCATTTTGTAGAAAAAGAGCTGAAGGAACTCATTAGCATAACTCGTCAGCACAACTCATTAGCATACACCACACCCCTTGACATCACCAGAAATATGTCATTAGCATAACTGATTTGCATATGCCATGCCCCCTGACATCACCTGTTCTGGCTGTTTTGGACCCAATCCTGGCCATTCAGGGCCAAAATTGGGCCCAAAATGGCAAAAAGGAGGCTGAAAATGGCCAAAAAGGGGCCCAAAATGGTCAGGATCAGGCCGCTACTGAGTGGGAGAGTGATCCACCACCTGTCAGAGGCCCTATCCGGGCTGTTTCAGCCTCAATCCAGGCTGAAATGGGCCCAAAATGGCCGAGAGTCAGGTGGGCGGGACCACCTGACACATGACCTCTTTGTGGAACTGCTGGAACTGTGTTTCTACATGTTCCCCCTTGAAATGAGCCCTGAAGGAAAGTATCAGCCTGACCCTCCAGAAGAGGGCTGGCTGGCTGGGGAAGATGTTCTTAAGCATATTCCTCTCAATTATTCCATTCCCTCTTTCATGCACACAGACCATTCTGGAAGACAGTGTGGCAAATGCTAGTACTGCTAACAGTAGTATGGAAAGAATTGTGCTCTGCTCCCTGAAGGCATCTCTACCAGCATGAAATACGAAATTCCCATTTTTGGTGGAAATCACTCAGGCTGGAGGCAACCACTTGCTGAATCAAAGTGAGACGTGTTGAGAGCCACGACAGTCTTCCACCCTTGATACTAGATCTTTATTAAGAGTCAGCCCAATTGCCTCTCTTGTAGAATCGAGAACCCATCAGTTTCTGAGAGGCAAATGAAACGCTTCTGAGGGGAAACGAAAGCTGTTTGATAGAATTGCCAGCCTTTTGATGGTCCCTCTTCTGTGCCTTTTATACTCTAAGAAGTTAGCGATTGTAAAGCTTTCTGTCATGAAGACTGTCTGTGTGAGAGAGAGACTCAGCGGCTTTGTTATTGTTATAGGCAGGGAGCCATGTTAGTCTTCAGTAGAATAGCAGGATTTGAGTCCAGTGGCATCTTATAGACCAACAAGATTTTCAGGGTATGTGATTTCGAGAGTCAAAGTTTCCTTGTTCAGATTCTTCTCCTTATTTATTGTTAGTCAGTCTTCTTATTAAAGGCACATGAGAAAGGCAAGTTGAACAGGTTACTTACTATTTAAATATTTTGTTATTTTGTACATTTTTCTCCTGTTTTCCTCCATGGAGGAGCCCCGTGGTGCAGAGTGGTAAGCTGCAGTACTGCAGCCCAAGCTCTGCTCACGAGACCTGAGTTCAATCCTGGCGGAAGCTGGGTTCAAGTAGCCGGCTCAAGGTTGACTCAGCCCTCCATCCTTCCGAGATCGGTAAAATGAGTACCCAGTTTTCTGGGGGGTAAAGTATGGATGACTGGGGAAGGCAATGGCAAACCACTCCATAACAAAAGTCTGCCAAGAAAACGTCGTGATGCGACGACCTCCATGAGTCAGTAATGAATCTGTGCTTGCACAGGGGACTACCTTTACCTTTTTTTCTTCCATGGAGCTCAGGGCAGTGTAAATTGTTCTCTCTTCCTCCATTTTTTCCTCAGAACATTGTGAGGTAGGTTAGGCTGACAGAGACAGAGACAGAGACAGAGACAGAGACAGAGACAGAGACAGAGACAGAGACAGAGACAGAGACAGAGAAACTGGCCAGAAGTCACCCAGCAAATTTCCTGACACTCTAACCACCCACCACACAGCTGTTCCTAAATAGCACACTAGAGTCTTGAGAACACTTCATATCCTTCATTGTGTACAAACTTTACAACAACCTTGCATTGCAGTTGGGAGGAAGATGAGGACATCAGCCTTGCCTGAGAACACTTTGTGAATATGGGACGAAGATGAGATTTGAGCCTTCATGATCACAGCTCATCCTCTTAGCCACTATGCTACACCAGTGCCTCTATGGTGGCAATATGACTAGAGTGGTGTACTGGTTAGAATGTTGTGCCAGAATGTGGAGAAAATCTCCACCCAGTAATGAAGCTCACTAGGAGACTGGGCTAGCTGTTCTCTGTCACTGGTGTGAGGATAAAAAGGTAGAGTGGAGGAACATGTGTGCTATGGTGAACTTTTTGGAGAAATGGTGCAATAAAAATCAGTACCCGCTACTCTTATTTGAGTAGGATTACCATCTTGTTGCTCATATTTCAGTAGTGCTGCACGAGAGAAGTCAACACAAAAAGCCCTTGCTTCTTCTCCCTGAATTTCCTGGTCCACCCTTCTGATTGCCCAAGTGATTTGACTTTGCCCCAAAGAAAAAAAGAATGTGAGTAGCCCATCCGAGTTCATCCAAAGGAGAGCCAAGACTATTGGTTGATGGATGAACTGCTGTTTGAGATGCTTCTTTCTCCATTGCTAGTAATTCCTAATCTTTGTTTTTAGGTCTCCCATTGAAATGCTGGCTCTGGCCTAGATAGCCCAGGCAAGCTGGATCTCATCAAATCTCAGAAGCTAAACAGGGTTGATCTTGGTTAGTAACTGGATGGAAGACCTCCAGCGAAGACCAGGTTGCAGCGGCAGGCAATGACTAAACCACCTCTGTTAGCCTCTTGCCTTGGAAACCCCAACAGGGGGTCGCCATAAGTCAGCTATGACTTGATGGCACTTTCCACTGCCACCATCAGAATGCTGACCTTATACATGTGTGATAAGCCCAAGCTAATGTGATGATCAGCCTAAGCTTCTAAAATGGCAACACATTGTTAATGAGTGCAGGAAAAATGCAGTGGCTGCTTCGTCAGCATCTCAACACCTGTGAGACCAAGTGAGCCTGGGTCATCCATGCTGTATTTTGATGTCTGTGTAATATTCAGAAATAAACCTGGAGGGCTGCAATTCCCAAAGCCATGTGCAATTTTCAGAAAGAACATAGGCACGAGGAGCAGACTTGATTGCCATTGGTGATACACTACCAGCGTGTCCTTTTCAGTTCTGACCATATGGAATAGCATCTGCCAGCAGAAAGCACGCTATGCCTAAGTGCTTTTTGGGGACAGTCATCTGTGGAGAGGAACACTGCAGCTGGAGATGCAGAAATGAGAAGCACCATAGAGCTGCTGAGAACAGCTTGGTCCCTATGCTAATCAATAAAGCCCTGAGATTACCAATGCAAATGGAAAGCTGATCATAGTTCTTTTAGGTAATGTGCGAACAAACCCTTTACTGGAATGCTGATGGGACATGCATTACATTTCTTTCTGATAGATCAAGAAGGGTTGGGAAGATGGACTTCAGTCCTGGATGAACAGCAAGCTAGTGAGTATTTGGTGCAATCCAAGGTTTTGCTGGTCAGTATAAATCAACATGTGAAATTCAGTTCCTATATCGGCTTGTCTTCACTTCTCCCTTAGCTCCGGATTCCAAATGTCATTTGCCCATCCTCTACCTTCCTGCCAACAGCCCAAAGTTCTTAAGTCCAGGGTGGAGGTTCCCTTGATCCATCTGCTTTCACCTCTCTTCTTCAGCCCTGTTTGTCTTCCATATCTTCATTTAGTTAGTTCAGCAACAGGACTCTCACTGATATATCTGTATAGTAGACAGGTTGCATGCCAGTAGGTACATTGTTGCCGAGGTATATTTAGGACTAAGATCTGTTATATGCAGATTGTGTTCCCAAATGGGATGCTTTTAACAATGCAGTTTTGGGGTGTGTTTTGTCTTTTCCTTCACAGACCTGCTGGTGCATCATAATGTTGGCTTTTAAATCCAGTCTATGCAGACCATATTTTGATCTGGACTGGTGTCCTACATGGTTTGGTCTTAACACATTATAGTTTTGGGATGCTGGAATGAGTCCCTCCACATGTAGGAGATTTACGGAGCAAGCCTAAGCAGGTCTACTCAGAGTAATCCCCATGTTATTCAATGGGGCTTAATCCTAGGAGAGTGCCTTTAGTCAGGCAGCTTCCATACAGAGATGATTTTCCATGTAGCTCTTATTGCGGCTATGAATACAGAGCCATTCACAGTTGCACTGGAGCATTCACATGGCTGTTTTTGCCGTATTTTCCTTTCCCTTGCTGCTGTTTCCCTCTCCCTCTGCCCCAGGAATGCTTTCTTGCAGGTTTTAAAAAATCAGCTATTGCTAGATCACTATAGTGAAATAATGTTATAATGATCTAGATCCATGACCTACTATTTCCTCTGAATTTTCATTGTAGAGATGTAAGGATTATCTCTCTACAACTAGAGGGGTAGATACTTACTTTTTTTTGTAAACAAAAGCTGGGGATTTAGAGGAACCAGTAGATCACAGCAATAGGTTGTTATGTTATTGCTGTGATATTGCTGGTTTTTGCTTTAAAAGTCCTCCAAAGCCCTCCAGTGGTATGGGGGAAATGGAGGCTGGCAGGAGAGGTGCAGCAGCAGAGCAAACCAAAAGACAGGCTAGAAAGCGTGGGGAGTAGCCTGGAAGAACCAACAGCAGAGCAGCTGCAGGTGTGGCTGCCTAAGGCAGCCAAGGCAGCAGCTAGGTTGTTAGGGGTGGGGCTAGGAGGTGGAGGCTGGGATTGGTGAAAGGATAAAAGGGGAGCCCCCTTACAAGCAGGGGTGGAGAGTAAGGAGTTAGATGAGAAGTGTGGAGCAACAAGGAAGAGACAGGAGTATCCTGAGAAGGAAGTGACAGCAGTTAAAGGGGCAGTGGCTGACCCCAAACCCAGAAGTGCTGCCAACCAGGGGGGAGAGCGCATCACACATGGCAATGCCTTAGAGAAGCTGCATGTACGCAGTATCACCATTCTCCACTGCTGCTCTGGGGCAACCATTTGCAGCCCATGTGCCTGATCCAACCTACTTTTTTTTTCCTGGCACAGTTGACTGCCAGATGCAGCTGCTAATCACAGTCAGGCGTTTTTGTTAAAAGATCTGCAATGTATTTTCTGATTCAAAGTACAACACAGCTCATGTTGTCAGTCACTAGAGTCCTAGAGATATTTATTTTTGAACGGGGGGGAAATAAGCCCCGAATTTCCCTTAAAGAAGAAATGTAACACATGGAAATGTAAACAAAATCTGCACAGTGTTTTTTAAAAAATAGAAAAGCTTTAGACTGTCTCTGCTTGAGTAGTGAACATGATATTTGGCTGCATATGCCATTTAGAAGATTTCTGAAAACCAGGCAGCACAGCGTGACAAGTCCCCTCCTATGCTTGTGGGAAGGGGAGGAGCATTTGCCACGGCTCTGCAGAAAAGGCACGTGGCAGAACTGATGCCCCGTTCAAATAATAAACTCCCAATAGGGAGCCACACCTGGCATGGGCAGACCCAGCCCAAGGATAGGGTGCCTAAGCAGCCCCACCAAAGAGAGGTGGGGGAGGCAAAAAAATCCCCCTTCTCCCACCCCCAGAGCTGCTAGGCGGTGGTGTTGGGGGAACAGAAAATGATGCTTGTACTCCTTGCCCCTGGGAGAAGGGCATGCCTTGCCATGGCAGTGGGGCAAGATAGTTCCCCGTTTCCTCTCCTCCCCACTATGGCAGGGAGCTGCTGCCCACCTCCTTGCCCTCCCCCCGCCACCATGGACAGATGCAGTAGTGAGGCATGGCAAGAAAAGAGAGGTCTGAGGTAGGGGAGGAGGGAGCAGGATCGTTGCTGGCTGCCTATCGCTGCCCAGTGCACCTCTTGGGCAAACCCCAATGTCATAGGTGAGTGTCCAGATGGGGGTGGCTGGACAGGAGGTGGGGTGGCAGGGCTAGCTGGTGCCCCTTCACCACTGGTTGCCTAGTGGCCAGGCCAGTCCTGGGCATGGAGGAAGTGCAGCCAAGGATATTAAGCCCTTGCTGTGTTTTTCTTTATCTATCATTGAATGACTTTGCATTCCACGTGATCTGACTATCCCTATTGACAAGGGACAGTCCGTCTCTTCTATCTCCTGTCTCTGGAAACTCACTGTTCCTCTTTTTTGTGTTTGGGGAACATTTAGTCAACTTTGTATTTGTGTCTCATGCTAGCTAGTGTGATCAGTCTTCGGCTTCCTTCCCAGGGAAGTCAAATCACTAGCTGAGTAAATACATTTTGCCTCTGTTACACATGCAGGAAAGCGAAGGCACTGGGCATCATGCAGCCTGGCCTTTAGGGTTGTCATCCTCCAGGGATTCGGTTTCGTTTTCTCAGCCATGCCGGACGCTCCTCTCGGCTGGTCCGGGAGGAAACGACCGGGCACCCTGACCGGGCGGCTGACCCGCAAGGATTAGCCCCCAGGACTCCCAGGGAGGGAGCCAGAGTCCGGGACGCGGCGGGAAGAACTCCCCGAAATCAATGCGGGGGGGGGGAATTGCCCGTTTGTCCCTATGGAGGCCGGCAGATGTGCGCGGCGCCTCGAGTGCCGCCGGGCAACGAGAAACGGCAAGTAAAAGAAACAGGCGGAAGCCTGTAAACAAGCGAATCCCTTCTGTTCTACAAGCGTTTGTGAAGGAGAGGTTGATCTGAAGAAGACTCGCTCTTCCCCTTCGTTGAGTTCCAGAATTTTGTTGGCGCCCCCCCCCCCAAATGGCAGCAAGGAAGCAAAGTCCCGCTCTCGGTAAGTCAATCTCGGCTACCTTGCAGAAGGGGGAGTCGCTCGAAGAGTTGGTACGCAGGGCGGTGGTGGAAGCTATAAAACCCTTTGTTGACAAGCTGAACGAAACTGATCAAAGGGTGGGCTCAATTGAAAGCGAGGTGAAAACCATTAAGGCAGCAGCGGGGGGGGGCAGAAAAGTCTGCTCTGGAAAGTGCGTCACTTGTGAAGGCTACAAAAAAGGAGCTGAAGTTGGTGGAGAACCAGCTGATCGGGCTACAGGTGGAACGAACGCAGACAATTTTGCGTCTCCAAAACGTGAAAGAGGAGGAAAATGAGGATCTGTGGGATTTGGTCTCGGAACTACTGGTGACACCCGCGAGGACGACTAAAGAAGAGGTCAAAAGCGCCATTTTGGAGGTCCGTCGGGCTTCTTCAAAATATGCAACAAAGCGACAGTTGCCTCGTGAGATCATTATTGACTTTTCATCTAAAAAGATCCGGGACACCATCCTATATAACTCATACAATGCGGATTTGGACTTTATGGGTTTGAAAGTCAAGATTTTGAAGGACGTTCCATTTCTAGTCCGGAAACGGCGTTTTAAATATAAAAAGTTTGCAGCACTTCTGAGGGACCATGGAATAAAGTATAAATGGTTATTCCCGGAAGGAATATGGTTCAGATATAAAGATCAGGCCTATAAGATATTATCAGAAGATCAACTAAAGGACTTTGAGAATAAAAACCCAGAACTCTGCTGCACCAAGAACGAAGAAAAGGAGGAGCCGGAGGGGGGGGGAGGAGGAGAGCATCGCAACAGCAGTTGCACAGAGAGAATTGCGTCCGGGACCTAGAAGGGGGAGGAAAGTTTAATCAGAATTTGAAATGTTTATTCTCTGTATGATTAACCACTCCATCATTATTTTATGGAGCTATTTTTGTATTATGACAGTATGAAGGGAAACATTGAAGTGTAGTGTTTAGTGTTTGTAGTTCATTCCCCCCCTTTTCTTTTTCCACCCCCCCTTTGTCCCTTCCCTCTCCCCTTTCCTTGTGATAGTTTTGTGTAGTGTTTTGTAGCTATGAAAAATAAAAAAATTATTAAAAAAAAAAAAAGGGTTGTCATCCTCCAGGTGAGCCTAGCATTCTCCTGGAATTACGACTGATCTTCAGATGACCAAGATCAGTTCCCTGGAGAAAATGGTTACTTTGGAGGGTTGTTTCTATGGCATTATAACCCTATGTGCTCCCTCTCCTTCCCAAACCCCACCTTCCCAAGGTTTTACCTCCAAATCTCCAGGAATTTCCTAACTCGGAGATACTGCCCTTTCACTGTCAGTCCCTGGCAGTTAGGTCCCTCAGGCCCTCCACAGTTAACACACAGGTGTTCCAGCTGAAGTAACTTTATTGAGATCCATAAATTTCAGGATGTTCACACAAAGGTAGGAATTGGCAAAAGTGACAATTCAGACAAAGGCATTACTAAATATAGGGAAACTTCCTGCCCTTCGGGGTCCGTTGACATTCTGGCGCGAAACCCCAAAGAAGTTGCATGGGAACAGATTCGTTTAGACTACATGAAGTACGAAGGAAAATATCCCTGTCTCTGGGAAAAGATACAATTTTCGTAGCTAGCAGCTCGCCTTCAAGGACACTTGCTGGAAGAAGTGAAAGTACATATTTTCAACAGATAACGGAGAGGCCCCACTGGCTCTCCTGCAATTAATATTAGCAGTTAAGACACTCTCAGATGATCTACACAGAATACAGCCTACAACTCCGGCAAACAGCATAGGACCAGTATAAAATGCAGAATACAGAATACAGTCATGGCAGGTATGCTGGCATACATGACATTCACACACTGCAGCTGTTGAGTTCTCTCTCTTTTGTTTATTAAAATATTTATACTCCACTTTTCCTTTGTGTTTCAATGTGGCGTACAAATCCAGTTTTAAAACACTGAAAATACTATTCACCCCCAACTAAATGCCCCTGCAGTTTACACCCCGTTAAAAGCCTTAGCGAATAAATATTGATTTCTTTCCTAACACATTGTAGGACAGTTACATGGTTCTAATATATCTTTAACCTGAAGAACTACCATGATTTTTGCTGCTAAATCATTCGAGGATAGGCTTTTGTATGGGCACGACATTCAGCTAGGTGATAAAGGACTGTCAGTAATACATTATAGTGGCAGAACTGACAAACTAGGAGAGGAGGCAGTAAGCCCTACTGAATAAAGTGGGATTTACTTTTGAGCGAACCTGCTTCGGATTGCATTCTAGGAATGTTATATGCAGATCCCTCTTTTCATCCATGAAATGCTGGAGAATCTTTTTCTTTCTTTCTTTCTTTCTTTCTTTCTTTCTTTCTTTCTTTCTTTCTTTCTTTCTTTCTTTCTTTCTTTCTTTCTTTCTTTCTTTCTTTCTTTCTTCCTTCCTTCCTTCCTTCCTTCCTTCCTTCCTTCCTTCCTTCCTTCCTTCCTTCCTTCCTTCCTTCCTTCCTTCCTTTCAAAAAATCATAATGGCTATTTTACTAACACACCCTGCTTCTGAAACATCTCAGGACAAGCTATTGCCGAGTAAATGAGTATTGCAGAGTAGCACCCTCAGGTAACATACACTCGCATGTTACTGGAAGCCCTGGTCTTGTTGCCGCTTACATGGTTGCTCCCATGCTGCGCTAGATAACATCTATGTGGTTGGCTGACCAGGATTTTAATATTTTGTCTTATCAATTATAGAGTGTGGTTGGCACAGCTGAAATTTTATAGCTTCACTGAAAGCGACAGGCTCCAGCTAACTGGGCCCCATGGAATGATTCAGCAGCGTGACTATTGGATAATAACAGTTCTAAACGTCTATTTCCAGAGATGAAACTTTTCAGTGAATGGTACATTGTGATTTGCACCCAGTTCTGTGGAATATGGGCCTCTCAGAAGGGCAGTTCCCTTTAACACATGCACTTATTATTTCCAGGAAGAGGTACAATTTATCTCTTTATGTAGAAAGTGACATTATTTAGACTCATGCTATAACAGAGACATGCTTAATATACAGCAGGGGTCATTTCGTAGAAAAAGAGCTGGAGGAACTCATTAGCATAGCTCATTAGCATAACTCATTAGCATATGCCATGCCCCTTGACATCACCGGAAGTGTGTCATTAGCATAACTGATTTGCATATACCACACCCCCTGACATCACCTATCCTGGCTGTTTTGGACCCAATCCTGGCCATTCAGGGTCGAAATTGGGCCAAAATGGCAAAAAGGGGATGAGAATGGCTGAAAAGGGGGCCAAAATGGTCAGGATCAGGCTGCTGCTGAGCGGGAGATTGATCCACCACCTATCAGAGGCCCAATCTGGGCCGTTTCAGCCCCAATCCAGGCTGAAATGGGCCCAAAATGGCTGAGAGTCAGGTGGGCAGGGCCACCTGTCATGTGACCTCTTTGGGGAACTACCAGAACTGGGTTCC
Organism: Eublepharis macularius; assembly: GCF_028583425.1. Lineage (NCBI taxonomy): Eukaryota > Metazoa > Chordata > Lepidosauria > Squamata > Eublepharidae > Eublepharis > Eublepharis macularius. The sequence continues at coordinate 24,504,947 of NC_072802.1, forward strand.
TGCACATTCCCCCTCAAAATGAGCCCTGATATACAGCATACTGTCCAGTGGCTCTCCAGGTACGTGTAAAGATGAGTCATTTGCATGAAAAAATGTCCACCCCACATCATTGGTCAGAAGTAATAGATAAATGGGTCTTGAGACTCTTGTACTCTGGAAATTCAGACAGAGCCACCTACCTTTCCATATTTGACAGAGAGAAATTGGCTTCCATTTTATATGTTAAATGAACAAGCCTTTCATATGAGGATAATGGGCAATCCGGAACATTTTAGTATTTGGGAAATGAGATGTGCTATGGTCATAAAACTGGGCCAGTTTTATTGCTTCTAAATGTGAAAATGTGCTTTTGGGTTTTAAGGCACTGGATATTTGAATATTTAAAACACTTTCCCCCCTACCAAACCCCATGGGAGTGGCCATAATTTTTGTCTGGAGTCAATTTAAAGGGAAAGTTTGCAGATCGATGGTCTTTTAGACCTTTGATAAACTATCACAGGGCAGGGATATCATTTCAAAATCTGAAGACAAAGATGCATTTTGGAATGTGTGTGTGAGAAAAATCTCAACCAGGTTTCAAGTCCATGTTTGTAAAAAGTCAGGATTCAGTTGCAACCCCTCCACTTCAGTATATTCTGAAAGCAGTTGTGATTGTGCCAAATAACAGGGATGCTGTGAACTTTGTGGCAAGTGGAACATTTTTAACAGCCATGGCTATTTGTGAGTAGAGCCTCTGATCTTGCTGCTATCTAAGTCGAGTGGCTGCCAAACTGCTTTGTGGCTTTGCTGTAGCTACCACTGAGGAGTTTCATTTACTTCTGCCTAGCCGCTGCTTTTGCATATGCACGGTCAGTGAAACTGATTAATACCCACACTTAGAGATGGTTGGGCCAGTCATTAAATGAGGGGCGGGGGGAAACAACTCCCATAAGGCTGTGCAAAAGCATGCATGCATGGAATGATGTCACCACCAAGCATAGATGAACACCGAATGGCAAGATTTCTTTTTGAAAGTTATTTATAAAAAAGAGACAGGCTGGTTTGTTCTTTTATTCCATATTTAAATAATAGGCTGCAGAGCAGTGCTTGGAAAAAGCAGCTGTGTGTGTGTGTGTGTGTGTGTGTGTGTGTGTGTGTGTGTGTGTGAACTAGGATTCCCCTTGGGGTGTAAATGCACAAGTAGGTGTTTTGGTGGTGGAGCCTGGGGAGGGCAAGGTTTGGAGAGTGGCTGGAGCTCAGCAGGGTATAATGCCATAGAGAGTCCACCCTCCAAAGCAGCCATTTACTCTAGGGGAACTGATCTCTGTCATCTGGAAGATCTTCAAGCCCCACCTAAAGGTTGGGATCCCTATGCACAAGAGTGAAAAGATTCCGCCATGCTGTTTGAATACATGGAGAGTAACCCAGAAAATGGAGAAGGGAAGGTGGCACTGTCTAGCCCAATCTTGTCAGATCTCAGAAGTTAAGCAGATTTGGTAATTGGATGGGGGACCACCAAGGCAGAGGGAGGCAGTGGCAAACCACCTCTTCCTCTCACTTGCCTTTGGAGCCTCTTGCAGGGGTCTGTTGCAACTTGATAGCACGTACATATATAACCTGCCAAACAGGCTCAAGATGCTCACAGTCAAATGGCTCAACGGAAAATGGGATTCCTCACAAGCAGCAAAAGAATATGAGGAAAGCTGGAAGAAGCCCCAGAATCTCTCCCTAATATGAACTCTTGTAACGTTTTAAGCAGAGACCTATTACATAGATAGTTGCCTAAATGAAAGAAAACAAGAAGGGGAGCTTGCATCTTCCTTCTGTATTAAGTACAGTGGCAGGTAGCGGCTTGATTTTTATCAACAAAAGCGTACAGTGGGGCAACTTAAATCCCTTCTGCCTCCTGATATGATACGATAGCATTTATTGCGTATAGCCAAAGGCTATTACAAACAGACTAAGAGAACATAAAAGATAAATAATAAATAACATCACTAAAATAATTGAATCTAAAAAGACTCTTCATGTTAAAATCATTTCACCCTTTGGACATAGCTTTTGCTCGTATTTTCTCGGCTGCCAAAACCAAGATAGCCCTGATTCAAATTGGGCCCCTGGATAGTTGAAGTTATCATTTAAAAATACTAGCAGGACACACTAATGAACATTTTGTGTCTCATGTATTTTGGACCATCTGTCTGTTTGTGTGAACAAATAATATACATAACACATTGGCCCTGAGGACTGGTCATAATGACCCTGCTTGTTTATTGGGCAACCCTGTCCACTTCTAATCTTCTAACTGAGAAAACCCTCAAGCCTGCAGAATGGCAGAGTTCCCTTGAATACAATTTGAAAGCCAGTGGCTTATACAATGGCCACAACAAAGAACCAGGGAGCTGATCCCAGATAGGTGCTCCCCAAAAATTGCTGCCTGTTATCTAAAACAGGCAGGTGAATAGGTGTGGGGTTGTCTTCTACATTTCCTAGGTGGTGCCCTTGCTAATGGGGATCTTCAAGGCTATGAATCAGGTGGCATCCTACTCTATAAAAAGCTAACTGTGTTCCAGACGACTCACTTCCTACCCTGGGGTGCCTCAAGAGGGCGCTACCATGGAGGGAAGCCCAGAAGAGGCAGCCCATCCATCTGAGAGTGTGCTGCATCAGGAAACCCAGGCTGGGATTAGGTGCAGAGTAGGCAGCAATGCCCACCCCTGCCTTCACCCAGCTGGGATCAGGAGGGAAACAGGTGGTAATACCTGCACCCCCACCTTCATTTGTCTGGGATCAGGCACGGAGCAAGATGCAATGTCCAACCCCTCTTCACCTGGCTGAGATCAGAAGTGGAGCAGGTGGCAATGCCCGCCCTCCCGGCCAGAATCATGCATGGAGCAGGTGGCAATGTCTGACCCCCTTCACCCTGTTGGGATCAGGAGCCAAGCAGGTGGCAGTACCCCCCCCCCCCCACATTCACCTGGCTGAGATCAGGCATGGAGCAGGTGGAAATGTCTGCCCTCCCATCACCCAGATGGATTCAGGTGCAGAGCAGGAGGCAATGCCTTCCCCCTTCACCCAGCTGGGATCAGGAGTAGAGCAGGTGGCAATGCCCACCCCCTGCCTTCACCCGGCCGGGATCAGGCCCAGAGCAGGTGGCAATGCTGCCCCTCCTTCCCCCAGCCTGGATCAGGAGAAGGTGGCAATGCCTGCTCCCCCTTTATCCCGCCAGAAGGAGGCGCAGAGCAGGCAGCAATGCTCAATCCCCTTCACCCCATTGGCATCAGATGTGGAGCAGGCAGCAATGCTCGCCCCCCTTGACTCGGATGGAATTAGCTACAGAGCAGGAGACAATGACTGGCTTCCCTTCACCTGGCCAGGATGAGGAGTGGGGTAGGTGGCAATGTCTGCCCCCTGCCTTCACCTGGCTAGGATCAGTCCTGGAGGAGGAGACAGTGCCTGCCTGCGCGCCATCCCCTTTTTAGAGCCCATTGAATTTTTTCCACAAATGGGTTTTGTTACTATTGAGAAATAAATGCTTTGGTCCTGAGCATTAGAGCGAGTGTGATGTAGTGGTTAAAATGTCGGACTAGGATCTGGGAGACACAGGTTCAAATCCCCACTCTGCTGTGGAAACTCATCACTGGGTGACCTTAGGCCAGTCACCCTCTCTCAGCCTAACCCGCCTCACAGGATTGTGGTGAGGATAAATGGATGACAGGAGAATGATATAAAACACTTTTGGGTCCCCATTGGGGTGAAAGGTGGAGTATAAATGAAGTAAAATAAATAAATAAAATAAAATTACAGAGCTGGTTTCCCAGTACAATGGAGGTTGCTTGGCCCTACAAAGTCAGCAGAGCACACAGAGAATTAATTAGCCGAGCTGCTCTCAAAGTGAGATCTTTTATTGAGGCCACAAGTGCAGTGTTCCTAATGCATTTCCTAATAGCGCTGGGGTCACTGCCCGGGCTTTCGACAGCTGGAGAAGCACTGGGCCTGCTGAGATGTATTTTCCTTTGCATCCCATATTCTTACTTCATCTCTAGTTCATCTGAAGACCTCCTGGATCCCAACGGTCTCCTTTGGCCCGGAGAAGCTGGAATGCTGTCGCTGGATCCAGGCTTTGAAATGTACACTTGGGTGCTGCTGTCAGAGCCTGCAGAAATGGTTGGGAGTTTGTGTAAGGTAAGGTGGATGTTCTCTGTCTCTGTCTTTGATCTTTTATTTTCACTTTGGGCTAAATTGCTGAGAGTTAAATAGCAAAGATTTTTTTAGGATCAGAAGCAGGCCAGAAGTAGCTGTTTCATAACAGTAGTACACACGGATATAGGAAACTGAAAATGGTACTGTGAGTTCAAAGCACTTCATCTTATATTATCATACTTCTTTACAACAGCCATATAAAGGAGGCTAGTATTATGGCCCCACCATCAGGACAGGGGGCACGTATGTTAAAGCAGCCAGGTATTATATGCAGGGAGACAGAACTTGCATGAGACATAATCCAGATGCAGAGAGGAAAAACTGATGAGGCTGCCCCAGCAGTATCTTCCAGATGGCTTTTCGTTCTGTTCTTACGGAAAATTTCATCTGTGTTCATTACTGAAATTAGGGCTGATTCACACAGATGCACCAACCCTTAGTGACTCAGTATTGGAGGGCTCTCAGCTGAATGTCTGAATCATTGCCACTACAAAGAATTAGGTTCCTGTTTCCTATTGACTTAGATTGACTGATATACTTCTCCCCAATCTTCTGCCTATGGTGGGGTGATGGTGAAGTGAGATTACGTCTTCCCACTCAGTTTGTGGGGCACACCTGTTCCTGCCTGAAATCCAAGCATGGAAACAGCTTTTGAGCAAGATTTACGCACATAAAATTCAAGGCACGTAGCCCTGAAAAGTGAGATTAAGTTTCCTTATATAACGAGCCTGTGCATACTGGTGTTTTTGCATGCCTGTTCTCTCCCAAAGTTAGGTCCATTCATGAATGTTCAGAAGGATAGGTGGCTATGTTGTATAATTATGTTGGAGTCATGGCAGGAGCGTTCAGGTTTTCTTGTACCTACAGAGCAACCCACTAAGTGCTAATTGAGGATGTGTGCCTGTCATCTTGAAAGACCTTTCCCCATTCCTGATAAGCTCAGGATTCCTTCAGTTGGATCCAACCGGCTTTTCCATCGGTGAAAAAGGGAGGAGGGGGCTCCTCTTTGACCCCCCAAATGCTATTTGGGACCTACCTTTACGAAAGCTATGGGCAAGGCTCATTTTGAGAGGGAATGCACCGGAATGCTGTTCCGGAAGTTCCCCCAACAGATCACATGTCAGGTGGCCCTGCCCACCTGACTTTCAGCCATTTGGGGCCGTTTTGGACCTGATCCACTGGGATTGGGGCCAAAACGGCCTGGATCAAATTGGTGCCAGGCGGGGGACCCCTCCCCTGCCCAGCACCGACCCAATCTAGGCTGTTTTGGGCCTGATCCAGGCCAAAACGTGCCCCAAATGGCCATTTTGAGCCATTTTGGGCCCTTTTCGGCCTGGATTGGGGCCAAAACTGCCCTGATAGGGCCACTGTCAGGTGGAGGAACACTTCCCCATCTGGCAGCAGCCGAATCCTGGCCATTTGGGGCCTGACCAAATCAATTATGCCAATGACACACTTCCGGTGATGTCAAGGGGAGTGGCATATACTAATGAGTTATGCTAATGAGTTTCTGCAGCTCTTTTTCTACAAAATGACCCCTGGCTATGGGGAATCAGGGCTGCAGTGAAGAGTGGAGCTAGGTGAGACTGAATAGAAGGAATTTGCTGGATCCAAATTCTTTTCTCATGATCCATATCTTAAGTAAATGTAGCACCCTTAGCTGGCTCAGCTAGCTGCACGTCTTACTGAAATATTTTGCTGTATCCTTCTGGTCAGGTATGACTTTGTCCATCTTTAAATGGGAACTCAGTAGCCCCCACCCCCTGCCCAGCTCTGCAACCTAAGCAGTTTTCAGAGCTGTGGGGCAGAGTACTGTTCCTTGCCACTCCTGGCCAGTTTACTTCTTGTATGCGCCAGTTTGCCGATATTCTCCTCTTTCCAGCGCAGCAAATCCTACATCCCTTTTAGATGATCCATGTTTACAGACAGGTGACCCAAGAGTACTGCTCATTGCCACTATTTATCATGGGATATCGCTCAGTCATTTCTGACAAAGCCTCTAGGATTGCAACTCTGGTTTAATAATTACAGAGCTGCAGTTGTTTCTAGGGTTATTAATGTGTTCGACCATCTACACAATCCGATCTTTTGAGGTTTATAGCAAAACCAGTGCTGGAAAGTGCAAGGTTACATGTGGAATAGAGTTAATATCTTTCTGTTACCCATGTGGAGCCCGAAATAATATATCCAACTGTTTTTTGACCAGCCTAATGGAACACTAGGTGATGGTGGCAAATTAAGTCCCCCCCATATAGCCCTATCTGCTGCTGAACTGTATTCTTGCATACTACAGACAGGGGATGTAATACTTGAATGCTTTCAAAAGGCTCCTTACAGGTAGAGAGCCAGTGTGATGCAGTGGTTAGAATGATGGGCAGTAGTTGGAATGATCTTTGTATCTCCTATATGTAAGTTGAATTGTCATCTGTCATGGAAGCTTGCTTGGGTCAGTTGTACATTCTCAGCTTAACCAACCTTACAGGGCAACTGAGTGGATAAAATGGAGGAGAGGAGAACAATGTAGGCCACTCTGGGTCCCCATTGGGGAGATAGGTGGGGTTAACAAGGAAGTAAATAAATAAATCTCAAGGTAGGGTTGCCAGTGCCCCACTGGGTGTGGGGATCTCCTGCTCCCACACTTCAGCCCACCCCTCCTTACCTGGCTGGTGGGCCTCACTGGTGTGCTCCTGGGCAGCGTGGCACACTCCCGAGTAGCACCACACACTCCCATGGGTTGAAACAGGCCTGAAACAGGTAGGATCGGGCCTGATCCTCACTGATTCGGGCCCAATCTTGGCTGTTTGGGGCACATTTTAGTCCAATTCATGCCCCAAACGCCCAGGATTGGGCTGCTGCCGGGAGGGAGAGTGCTCCTCCTTCAGGCAGCGGCCCATTCTAGGCTGATTTGGGCCCAATCCTGGCTGTTTCGGCCCAATTTGGGCCCAAAATGGCCAGGATCATCCCACCCCATGGAGTGCAGGAGCACTCCCGGGGCAGCCACTGCCTGCATGATGATGGTAGTGATGTCTTTGCACAGGCCTGGGCCGCGCACGTGCTTGCATGCAAACATGAACAACCCACCAAGAAGGTAGGTGCCGGGCCCCCCGCCTCCTGCTGGGAGTACAGGGGGACCTGACAACCCTACCTCAAGGTGTGAGTTCTGGTGTTCTCCCAGAATTACAGCTGATCTCTAGATTACAGAGATCAGTTTCCCTTGCAGCTCTGGCATACCATAGAGTCTAGAAGAAAGAGAAGTCCTAGAGAGACATCTCATCCTCAAAGAACCTCTTCCCCTCCCCGAACTCCATCCTCCCCTGGCACCATCCCCACATCTATCCGCTGCTTATATTTGAATGGCAGCCAACTAACGAGAGGTTCTCAGCTTCTGGGAGCTTTCATTACTCCCCGGAACTGTTGAACTGAGAGCTGTCTGCTGCTTGTGTACGAGTTTCATTGTATCCCAGTGAATCTTCTGGACTTACACGGGACACTCCTACATATTGAAGACTGGAAGTGTAACATGGGACTGAGCACTTTACAATCAATAAGTTTTGTAATTATCGTGTAATATTGTAATGTGTATGAACACTGGCACTTTAATTACTAAATGTGATAAGACACACCGAGTAGTGTACGTGGGTTCTTAGGGTGTTTCCCTGCTTGCAGTTATCATTACCATCCCCTCATCTCCAGGCATTTCCTATTGGTGACGTTACATACAATACAGAACTAAGAGGTTGTGGGGAAGGTCTCAAGACTAGCTTGTTTCTTCCAGTGTTAATTCTGTACATATAGGAAGCATTTTATGAGGAGAAACACTGGAATAGATTTTCCCCACCTGCAGCCAGAAACAGAACAGCCCACATGTCACATCGAACACGTAGCTGCTTCTTGGAGTGCATTTTGTGCCTTAAAAATTTAAAGGGAGGTTGGCCTGATCATCATGTCGAGGGAGGGAAGTGAACTCAGCCACTGAATGTAGTCAGCTGCAGCCAGGATGTGAAGTGGAGGCCAATCGCCAACTCGCAGTCATCCAAACAACCCAGTCCCAGGAGTGAATACTAAGTTCCTGATCCTAATTGCGCTGATGGATGAGCAAAAGCATCTCAGCCGCTTGTAAATCTGTAGGTGAGCTACTGTGGTCTGCTTAATAAGTTCCCACCACGAACATAAATGGAGCCGTCTTCATTGTCGGCAGCCGGAAAATGTAACATTCAAAGAACTTAGGCCATAAAAAAAAAACCCCAACTCATTGGCAACGTTAACGGTTGCAAGGAGAATGAACAAAACACGCTCCGTGAGGGAACTGTCAATAGCCAGAGAAATCAAGCTCATTCCGCTTCCAAACTAGCAGGGCTGGCTGGGTCTCTGGCTGCTGTTGCTGTTGCACAGTGCTTCGGCCATGCTGCGTAAGCTGCGAAAATTCTGCAAAGCTGACATCGATTCAACATTTAAATCTGTTGTACTCACTTAAGCATTTGAAAATGCCTCTGAATCAATGGCGATGATTCAAGGCAAAATCCAGATGGCTGCGGAGCTGTGTATAATACCATCCAAAGGCCACTTCCTCCCCCTCCCTCTGTCAAATGAGAATAACTCTTTAATGCAGGCTTAGTTTCTCAAAGCATCTTAAAGGCACCAGAGCACTCTGCCTAGGGAAAGTCTATAACACCCATCTTTGTTGCTTTCCCATCACAGGTAATCTTTTGTGGATATTGTGTGGGTATTGTGCACTTCATCTTTCTCTGCATCTGGGAAAAACAGCTGGTATATTGAGAAGTCAGGGATGCTTGGGCTGAGGGAGCAGGTGCTTGAAAAATTTTAGGAAATGTTCAGTTGGGCTCTTGGCAAGCCTGTGACTCCAAGTGACGCATATTGTTGTGGCTCTGGATCAAAGAAGCAAGCCTAAGAACATGGGGATTGGTGTACTGTGGAGCTGGAGCTGGTATTTGTGAGGGCCTCCATGGGATTCCTGATGGATGGAGAGAGGAACTATATGACTCAGCCCCAGCTTCATATTTGTCTGTATCTGATGAAGAGTTCTGGAGGGACATCAAGTACTCACAGTGTGGCTCCTTCTCCTTTGGCTGTCACCATGGGTAGATCACTTGCCTTCTAAGCAGAAGGTCTGGGCTCAGCCCCTGGCATCTCCTGTTAAAAGATCTTAGGCAGAAAATGCTGGGACAGACCCTTCTCGAAAGTGTGAAGACCTGTTGCCCGTCAGAGAAGATGGTTCAGTGGTCGAAATCTGTATAAGGCAGCTTCATATGTTTCTAGGAAAAAGAGTCCTAGTGACTCTAATTTCTCCATCCCCTGAAAATGTTTTTCTTGACAACATCCGCTGTTCCTTATTCCTACCCAGGAAAACTCAAGTCTGGAGATCTTGCCTTTATCTCCGTACCATTCCCAGAGGCAGCAGGGGACATACTGCTTCCATTGCCATGCATTCCTCAGAAACTCTGCACTGCCCCTTTAAGAGACCTCATCTTCTCCTAAGAAATAGACCCTACCCCAAAGCACAGAGTATTTCAGTTCTCAGTAGGCTTCAGACCAGCACTGGAGCATCATTCATGGCGCCCTGCTTCCTGGCTTAAACTTTGCTGTTAGTCTTGCCTGCAGCTCCTGTAGTGTGCTATCCCAGGTCCTGAAGTGCAGCTAATACCGTCCTTGCCTGCCTGCCTTCTGCCAAACTCTGCAAATTTGTCTCTGGCTAGGACTGTAAGTATGCCACACTCTTACTTCTCAGCACTAGGAATTGCTTTCTTGGTGGACTTAATTTACAAACTGAAGGCATGAACAGAGAGCATCCCAAGAGCCTTTGACATGGATTCTATTTTCACATGAGGCTCAGCTTCTGTCCTTCCAGTATACACTTGGTCCTTGTGCTCTCCATGGTTCTTCTGCACATCACAGACCTGGGAGAACATAGTCCCTTTCCCACTGTCTTCTGCTTTCTCATGCATCCTATGTGGGATAGAACATTTTGGGTGTCTCTGAAAAAGGAGCTGTCTTATCATTTTGTTACAGCATGCAGGGAGGTTTTTATTTTTAATTATTTGCCTAATTTATACTCCTGATGGGGACTCCAAGCAGCTTATATCATTTCTCTCTCCTCTATATTATCTTTACAACAACCTTGTGAGGTAGGCTAACTGACATGCAGTGTCAGAAAGGTGGTGCTCCCAGCTTAATGAGTGTCTTCCCAGCTTTTGGACTTCTGTGAGTGCCTCATTTTGCAATCATGCTGCATAGGACAGCATTAATGTATCCAGTTCAGCTCTCTGTTTACATGCTTTAGGGTTAATTGAGCCTAGATAGGTCTGCCTCTAACTTGACAGCATATAGCCATCTCCTCCTGATGTCAGTCTTCTTGGACAGAAGATTAACTCTTCCTGCTAGAAAAGTTCCAGGGAAATTAGCAGCATTAGACCTTGTTGAAATCTCTTTGCAGTGCATTGAATTCCGTTTTATGATAAACAGCTTTTTCCATTTTGAGAAAGGCTGTTACATATTTCAGCTATTGCAGCATCATATAGCAGAGAGGTCAAGAGGTTAATTTACCTGGCAGGGTATTTTAATATATTTTTGTGTAGCTTTATTGGAAATTTTGGTATTTGTGAGGACTGTATTTTAATGTATTGAGGGGGGTTTTTTTTGAGGCTACTTAGAATTCTTTGTAATATAAAGCATATCAGCATTTTTTGAAATTAAAAAATTAGGTAGTGCAGGAAGAAGCCTTTAGCTTTTGCTGATCTTAAATCTGATGACTGAACATGCATTGTATGATGTGGGCTTTGCTAAAGAAGTAGAAGCAACTTTATTATTTTTATATCTTAAATATTCATGGTGCTTTGCAGAATAACAAGAAGGTTATTCTGCAAGAAGGTAGGTCACTATTCTGAAGAGCTTGCAATCTGAAATTCAGCATAGATAAAGGGCAATAAAGAGAATGGAGGAAGATGGAGGAAACACAAACAAGTAAGGATGCTTGAACACCTACCAGTCTGGCTTATGTTCTGCTCACCAGCTGCGAACAGGAAGCTGGCTTTTCAATGGGCTGTTTGGCAGTTTGCAAGCAGCTCAAGCCATTTTATCTGGTTACTGTTCACATACTCAAGCAGTGTAATTGGTAGTGCTGCATGAATAGCCTGACAAGAGTTCCAGTTTTCCTTCTCTCCCACAAACCTATTATCACTGCTTGTTGCCAATTAATTGGTCAGCTGGTGTTCATATAGAAGAGTCTTACTGATTGGACATTACAATGTGAGATTGCTGAACTTGAGTTCATTCACAAATTCAGAGCAATGGACCCCCCAGGGCTGAATAGAGACTCAAGATTCTAATCTTACAGATGTTATTTTTCAACATATCTTCCCCTGCTCTAATGAAGCTGATTACATTATTCCTTTACATCCTGACTCTCTTCTTTGCGACTGCCCTTCTGCATTATGATGGAATATAAGAGCTCAGAGATCTCCATTCCTACTCATATCTGATGAAGGGAGCTTGAGTTTCAAAAGCATATACCTTGGAAACTCTTGTTGGCCTACTCGAATCTTGCTCTTCTACTGCAGACCAACACGGCTATCCACCTGAAACTCACTGACTGATATTTGTTATCATTGAGATTATTCCACACTTGCACATTTTTGCACAGTTCTATGGGAGTCATGGCCATTCATGACCCTGTGGGAGAATCGATTTTGCCTACTGTTCAGAAGGAAGAGCAGCTTGCAAGTCTAAAGGAGATGAAACTGAAATACCACAGATAGTGTGCAGTCACAAAGCAGTTTGGCAGCTGTTTGAGGCAGGGGGTGGTGAGGTGAACAGATCAGAGGTTCCACTCTCAGGTGATTGTGGCTGCCAAACTTGGCGGGTTCATTGCAAACTGTGCAGCATCCTTGAATAAAAAGGGGGTACTTGGGCTCAGTTTCAGTAGGAATGATGTCTGTGCAGGCTTATCTCTGACATCTCCCTGTCCAGTATGATAAATTCTGTTGGTACAGAACTGCAGATTGAATTGATTTTTAGCATTTCTATAATGGCAGAGAAGTTGATTGCACAAAAATTGGAAGAGTGAACTGATGCCTGCAGTTGGAACTTGAGTCGCCATCCAATTTTACCTAAAGCGAAATGTCAAACCGAAATTAAGCTGAGAAACATCTGGCTTTCCTTCCAGCAAAACATCCAAGGAATTTCAGGGGAAGTAAAACGAGTTTTGCTAAGTCTAGATGACTTCTTGAGGAGTTAAACGGGGTGCATCCCCAAGTTATGGACAACTGGTGTAAAATTGATAGAGTGTTAGTGTTACCTCTTTTGTATGGGTTCTATGGGGCTAATTTAGGAAGCAAACTTCCACACACACATAAATTAAGAAAAAAAACTTTTTTCAAAACTTAACAATTTGTACAATACAACTATTTTTCTCTTCTTTAACTGAACTCATCAGTGCAACCATACAGAAACTTTCAGCCAACAATGTCTTTGAAAAAGTAAACGGTTCAACTTGTCAGATCCCAGCAAGTGGCAGAGTCCTTTGCCACAATCCTTCCAATTTGAAGCAACTGAACCCAGGCTTCTGTCCTCTTCTTGGGGAATTACAGCCCTGCAAGAACAATATAATCCCAGCAATAACACCAACCAACACAATACATATACACCACTTTTAGTCATATTGTTCATGTACAATGTTTCTGATAACCTTATTCAAAGTGCTAAGAGCACATTAATTATTATCAAGCTCCCCAGCAACCAGCTTCTTCTTCAGCTGCCTGGCTCTAGCTACTGACTCCACCCTACTGGGCTAAACCAATTAGCTCACTGGGGTTACATTAGGATGACATAATCACGATGTTTACCTTGTGTTTTTGTTATTTTTCACTTTCAGAAACTGACAGAGTTAGTAAAAGCAAAAACATGCAAGTTATTAAAAAAGGAAAATTGGTGCTTTTGAATTGCTCATTCTTAATGTTTTGACCCCAATTTGAATTTTCCTTTGCCTTACTGCAAATCAAACCCTATACTTCTTTAATTTTGTTCACAATTATATTGCCTAAGTTCTGAAATACTTGGGGGAAGAACAGGACTGAGGGGGTATTTTGGTCGTTTGTAGAAGACGGATCCTTAAAAGTTGCACTGAGTAGGTGGAACTCCTTGTACAAATAGCAACACTGTACTGGTTCCAACCCTTTGCTTGTATATGTATCAGGAACAGACATGGGCACGAAATGGAAAAAGCCCGAAAGGAGAGTTCTGTCTTTCGTCGCGATCCATGAATCATGAAACGTCACAAAATTGACACGTTTGCCAAAATGATTCGTTAGTTTCGTGATTCGTCAGAACCTAGGACCTTTCAACGGCTCCCTTCATACCCGGAGATGCCAAACTTGCAGGGAGACTTCAGCAGGCTCTCCTCCACCCACCCTCCCAGTTTGCAATACGTTGATTGGGAAGGGTGGGAAGGGAAGTGCTGCCAGAGTGCATGACTGAAACGAGGACCGGGAGTTGCTGGATCAGAGGAGGATGAAGGACCGGTCGTGGTGGAGCTATGCCGGGAAGACAGAGTGAGGAGTGGGGTGGAGGAAAAAAGGCACCCTCACCCAAAGACCTTCCTACAGCAAGGCCAAGAGCTGGAAATAAGAGGCTTCTTTCAGTCTCTTTAAAGCAGCAGCAGCCAAAAGCACAATCCCAAATCCTTCCACACACTCTCCCACTCCAATCCCAGCAAAATGCTGACATAGATCAGAACAAGAGGTCTGTGGTTGGCTGACAGACCTGCCTAATAGGGTTTGGAGGGGTGAGATTGGTGTGCCCATGGCTACAGAAGGCCACCTTCTTGGTTGCTTAGGGGATTGACCCCCAGCTCCTGGCTGTATAGGGCAGAATGGAAGCTCTCCAGATGGCTAGGAGAGCTACCAATCAAGGGTAAGTGGGCTATGATTGGGGTTTCCAATGGCAACAAAAGGTCTGGGCCCATTGTTGCCTAGGGAATCAATGGATCAGTGCTAGCCTATTCGCAATTATGAATCATTCACGTAACTAATGAAACAGGCCAAAAAGTCGTGAATTTTGTGATAACGTCGGCCCCACAAAATGCTGATTCACAACACATGAAATGGCCTGTTTTGTGATGAAATTTGCTTTGTATTTTGATCCATGCCCATGTCTAATCAGGAATAAAAGTGTATAGTCTAGTGGTAGAACATGGAATATTTGTCATGTTTGACATTAGAGGCTGATGGAAAGGGAACCCTTGCTGTGAATTCTGGTTCCCTCCTCCTCAGATTTTAGTGGCAAGTCTAGCAGTCAATTAAAGGAAGGTGGAGGGTAGAGCATGCTCTGTTTGGCTTCAGGTGCGGAAAGCAACTTTGTTCTCCCGAGCTGCTGCATGAAGATTCTGCTCTGAATTCTCTGGGCGACATAATGCTTGCCTGAGAAGTGATAAGACTTTCAGCTACTTCTAAGAAGCCTTAATAGAGTAGAAGGAAATGTTCAGGACAACCAAGGGAAAATGTTCCAATTTCAGACTGTACACTCTTCTCCAGAGTTCTCATTATGACTTGACCTTCCTTTCATGCTTTCTCTGCTTTGTTTGAGTGTGGCTAAAACCGGCAAATCCCAGATCCTTCTACTGCATGCCAGAGAGCTGAGAAATATGTCATGGCTATTGTTGATTAGTTATTTCTCAGCACAGCTGGAAGTCTCAGACTCAACAGCTGGGCAAGTTACCTGTTTTTCTTCTCCAGTTGGGAAAACACCTGCCTGGTAGATGGATGAATAAGTCAGATCTTGATGTTGTTGATATATACAGAGTCTGTTGCAAGCCACTGGCTGCAAATGAGCGACCCATTCATTTTAGAGGTTTAAGGCCTTGATTAAATAGTGGTAAGGTTTTTTTGGGGGGGGGGGCGTGTTTTCTTTTGCTGATACTGATATGTTTGAAAGTCATTGGTTAAATGTTGTTTCCATGTCAATGGATTTGAGTGATGTGCAAATGTTTCATGCAGACTCACTTTGAGCTTCTTAAAGGGATGTACCATGTAATTTTACCAGTTTTTTAAAATCTGTTTTTAAATTTTTTTTTAATTTTTATCAGGAAAATGGACTTTTGCAGGATTTTTAACAAAGTGATATGAATGTATTATTGCAGGAGTTTGAGCAGTATTTGAGGTTTCTTATGAATGATTTTTCCATTTGGGTTAAATTGTATATTTTGAAGTTTGTAGATACATCTGATGAAGTTCAGTAAAACTACTATCTGTAGTTATTTATTAAATAACATCTGGTGCCCACCTGGGGGTTCTTGGAGTTGGGGAGGTTTTTTACCCTAAGCATGACCATGCTCCCTTCTCTGATGGGTCTGGCCTTCCACCTGGCCTCAGCTCAGGAGGGGAGGGATTCAAACATTTATTTCCCTCTCCTCTTCATTTTGCTGCTCCCCTATTCTTGGTTCCCTTCTTTCTGGGGAGGGGCTGTGGCTCAGTGGAAGAGCTTCTGCTTAACATACAGAAGGGCCCAGGTTCAATCCCTGCCACTTCCAGTTAAAAGGCAGAAGATGATGTGAAGAACATCTACCTGAGATCCTGCAGAGCTGCTGCCAGTCTGAGTAAATGATACTGACCTTGATGGGCCAATGGTCTGATTCATCAAAGACTACTTCATGTGTGTTCACGTGCACTCTGAGACTGCAGGGAGAGATAAGATGTTTACTAGCAGTGTGCATAATGTAAAGAAACAAGCCAAAATACACACAAATTGCTGGGTTGGCTCATAAAAGTGACTTCTAGAACAGTAAAACTCATTCAGGATACGAGGCTGTAACAAGCCCCCCCTCCACCACTGAAAAGTTTGTGTGTTTTGTTTTGGTTCCTACTTGTGCGGCAGTCATGCATGCAGGCCAGACAGTGTGTCTGGCAGCATCTTATTTTCTTAACAGCAAGTCTGTCTCCATTCATGCAGCCAATTGGATCCAAAGGGGAGAGACTGAGCTCTTAGCATCAACCTCATTGACAGGTAGGGGATGTGCACAGTACACAAGAGTGCAGTCTTTATTCAGCTCTTCTTGGGTAATGGCATTGGCACTGAGTCGGCTCATAGGGAGCTAATCACAAAAGGTTTGCTTTGGGCTGCGGAGGGGAGAAGCAGATGGCATGGTGCCATCAGTGCCAGCGTCTCCATTGCACAATGCAATATGCAGGCTAGCAATATCCGTGTGGGCCATTGTGTGCAGAAACAGCTTCCCCAGAGCCTCGTTTCTCCACCTCCCTAGAAAAGAACACTGTGTGTTTGCAATGCATGGCTATCACCCATCTTGCATGCACTCAACGGGCTAAAACTCATGAAAACAAAACAACAGAAACTGATTAGTTCGAAGTCAGCACCACCCCACCTGAAACAAACTAGTAATAGAATAGAATGATTTCGGAACTTCCCAGAACTTAATCTGAAATGGAAATTTTCTCGATGCACACCCCTAGTGTTTACAGCTGTGTTAGTGTAAAAGTAAAATCCAAAAACCCAAGAACACAATCCATGGCCGTTTCCAGACGGCTTACCTGCTTCCGGAACATCGCGCCATGTTGCGGGGAAAAC
The DNA here is from genome assembly GCF_028583425.1 of Eublepharis macularius. Lineage (NCBI taxonomy): Eukaryota > Metazoa > Chordata > Lepidosauria > Squamata > Eublepharidae > Eublepharis > Eublepharis macularius. The sequence goes on from NC_072802.1 coordinate 24,521,720, forward strand.
GCAAAATATCGCATTTTCTCGCAAGAGTTTTGCACGACATTGCGCAAAACTCGCTCGAGAAAATGCGATATTTCGCATTTTCCCCGCAACATGGTGCGACGTTCCGGAGGCAGGTAAGCCATCTGGAAACGGCCCATGTAAAACCCTTTATTAGGGCAAATCTCATGACACATAACAGTGTGCAAGCTTTTGCATTCCCCAGAATTAGGCCAGATGTTACAAAATAAAAAATAAAAAAAGATTTTCTGGTTATCATGATCTCAAGACCCTCTCATATCAGGAGATGGTGAAACTTCTGGCAGGCAAAGAAGATTCAGGCTTCAGGCTTTTGGTGGCCAAGACTCAAAAAAGCAAGAGGCAATAGAACAGTTAATTTTCATAGCAACAATTCCACCCAATGTTCCTAATCTTTCCCTTAACCAGTGAGATTTTAAGTCCCTTTTTGGAACAGACAGTATAAATCACTTGAAAAGAATTGTATCTGTGGCAATGTGTGGCCAGGTCTTATATAACCCTACAAAGTCTTCACAGAAGTTGGCTTTCCAGGTTCACCTGGCCTACCCCTGTACTGGTGAGTGGGGCATAAGGAATGAATTTTCTTCTGAGACTTGACTGATTGCACAGTCACTCTGATATTTGCCCAATTTGAAAACCGTACCAGCTGCTCTTCTCTCAGGAGAGGGCCCCTTGTGAATTATCAGAACACATTGTGGAACATATCATACGGGGGTGTCAATCCAACCCCAAACAAAGGCTGGCTTACTAAAATCCTTTTTTCTGAGATTCCAGTTTTCTATGTTTTGCTTGGAAGAATATTCAATGATGTGAGCATCCAGCTGCAGTCTGAAAATGGCACACATCAGCCCTGTCTAAAGGGATATAGGCCTATAGTACCACTTCAGGTTTTAACTAGACGACACACTGGAGATCTGTGACTATGTGTCTCAGAGTCAAGCTACAAGTGATGCCTGACATGAGGTGGACACAAGTTAGGTTTGCAAAAGGTTTGATGGGAAGTGTAGGCATCTTTTCTGACTACCACAGCTGAACTCCTTCCCAGCCACTGGGGACTGGAGTTTACCAAACGCATTCACATAGTTAACAACATCAAACTCGTCCAACTTGCAGAGTTGGAGGGAGAGTCCCTGCATAGAGATTGCTAGTGTTTACAAGAAACGTTTATTATAAGCAAAGCCCACTGGTGGCGGGGTGCAGGGAGCTCACTTTTTGCTGGCCCAAGGGAGCCCCTGTCAGTTGCCGCTGCTCCAAGCCCCCTTACACTGTTTCATCGGTGCCTGGCAAAGCTGCCAGTAGCTGGGATAGTTGGGAGTGCTCCTGCTGGTGGCAGTGCAGGAAGCTTCCCGTGCCTCACAGGTAGACATGGGCATGATCCAAAAAAAAATACCGATCAAGCTAATCGTGGGTCTGTGCTGGTGACTACCCCAGATCTCCGATTCACTCCAATCAAGTCCCGTTTCCGATCTGGGATCTGGGATCAGGGAGGCCAAAGCGGAGGGACGCCCCCCCCCCCACAGAGCAGAGGGGAAAAAAAAGTTTTTAACCCGGCAACGAGCCGCCTCCCCTCAGGGAGGGGACGTTTTCTCTCACACACACGCACACATGCACATGGACGCACTTAGAGCAGAGGGGGAAAAAGTTTTTAACCCGTCCCTGCCTCTCCAAATAGAGAGAGAGACACCCCGTCAACAAGTTTCAGCCAGATTTTTTTTAAAAGCAGGGATAGAATCCTACCTCCATTCCTCCCCACCCGATTTTAAAAGCAAGCAGCCAGTCTTCCAAAACACACTGAATGAACTCAGTCAGGAGGAGAGATCTCTTCTCAGTGTTGTTAACTCTTTCAATGCCCTGAATGAACTCAGGAGAGGAGCGCAAAACAGCTTCTGCTGATAGCCGCGCTCAAAGCCAGGAGTTTTTGTTTTCTCTCTCTCTTAAGTCTTAACCCCTTCCTCTCCATCACTTTGCTTATATTTTTCTCAGGAAGCCAGCTTTTCACTCACAACTGTTTGCTTTTCCTCGCTAGGGGAAATATTATCAAGTTTCAAACAGAGCTCAGGCATTCCCCTGCCTCCGTTGCCAGGGGAATAGATTGTTGGCACCTGAATGTCTAGCTTCCCAATCCTATCACGATCACCCGGTCCAGCCCCCTCCCGACCACTGGATCATTTGCCATGGAAGACAACGATCCACCAGGCCCCGATTGCGTGAACACCATTATCGTGGGTTTTTTTTTATCATAATGCGGATCATGCCCATCTCTACTCACAGGCCCGCCAGCAGCAGTGCACCCCTTCCAGCCTCTGTGGCTCCCCTCTGGTCTCAGACCGGAGAGCTGTGCAAGATTAGGCAGGAGGCGGGTTGGTTTAGGAAGCTTCCTGCACCTTACATGCCCTCGGCTCTCTCCTTACCCACAGCTCTCTTCCCCAGCCTCGCACACCCTTGGCTCACTCTCTTGGCTCCCTAGCATATCTCCTGCCACCCGCTCACCCGCCTCTCTCTGCCAGTGCCTGGCTCTCCAGACACCCTCAGCAGGTGAAGCAGGCATGGGAGTGTGAGGCGCAGGAGGCTTCCTGCGGTGTCGCTGGCGGGAGCGCTCCCATCTGTCCTGGCTGCCGGCAGCTTTGCCAGCTGCTGGTAAATGGTGTAAGGGGTCTTGGAGTGGCAACTGTCAGGGGCTCCCTTGGGCCGGCAGAAAGTGAGCTCCCTCCCATTCAGCTGGGTTACCTCTAGCTGGAGGCATACAAATCCCTCTGGAATGAAAACATCTTTTCAAATTTAATTATGCTAAATTAACTACTGACATTGCAAACCAGCTGACAAACCAGCATAAACCAACTCTATCTTGGTCGGACAGAATAGACCTAATAAAGAGTTTTGTGTTTCTAAGATTCTTATTTCTTTTGTGAATTCCTTTGGTAAACGCCAGCCCCCAGTGGCTGGGAAGGAGCTGAGCTGCAGTAGTCAGAAAAGATCCCTACACTTCCCATCAACATTATCAGGAACCTGACTCGTGTCCACTTTGTGTCAGGTGTCACTTGTAGCTAGACCCTCAATATCTTTAGTTTTCTCAAAAGTGGCCACAGGGTTATGGGGACTTATTTTAGATTGGGGCCAAGGGCAGACTGGCCACAACTTACAGGGAAATTTCCTGGCGAGCCATTGCTGTAGTGGCCCATTGGTGAAGCAAGGCAGTCCAAGTTCCAACGACTCTGCTGACATCTCAGGGGTTGCGGCTTAGGCCCGTTGGCACCAATGATTCTTTGGGTTGACTCACCGGTTGCTTCCTTCCAGACTGCCACCAGTTTGCAGGAGAAAGCAACGGGCAATCAAATGCTTGTTGTTGGCACTACTGAGTGGAGTGGCCTCTGTAAGCTTCTAGTGCAGCAGAGGCCACTCAGCTTCTGCAATTCTGTGGCCATTTTAAGTTCCTAATTCACCCCTGAGGTGTTAGGGAAGAAGACTCGTTCAGGAGCTTAAAGCAGACTAGGAGTGCATATTTCTCCCAGGAAAAATGGCATGAGGAAAAAACCTAACCCCGTATCCTCCCTATGCCATTCCCCCTTTCCAAATCACGCCCCCCCCCCCCAGTGGCTGATTTTTGAGAAAATAGGAGATACTGGGAGACCCCATCTTGGAACGCCTATATTTCACTTGTCTGAGCTTTCGGTGAAAACTTGGCCTGAATTTCAAATGAAGCATCAGAATTGTCTGTCTTTTCTTACTGAGAGACTGAGCTAATACTGGTGATGGGGAGGGGAGGTGCTTGCATTTTGCCCATGGTACGTGAGGCTCTGCTGCACAATCCATCACAGCGAAACAAAAACTTCCTCTGACAAGCTCCTGAGTCATTTACCCTCCAAATGCGAGTAAATAAGTAACGCTTGCAATTTGCATCTACCGCACCCGCTTTGCCCATTAGCTTTGCTTTTCATCCTCCTGTTTCTTGAGGGGAAATCTGCCTCAGTGGCATCATTAGCATCAAAAACATAAATTGGCAGGTATCATTTTGGAGCCTTTTAAGCTGATTTACAGTGAAGTCACCTCATTTGATTTGGGCAGTAATGACACTGGAGAAAGCGCAGGAGAGTTCCAAAATGAGGACAGAGGAAAACATCCCTGGTGGAGAGTTCATGGTTTGAAACAGACAATAGAACTTCAGGCTGACAGTTCAAACCAGAGCATCATCATTTCAGCCCCACTTTGGTTTGGCTCCGGTTTCTGGCCTGAGCATTAGGGGCCATGACAACATTGTGACAAATGTAAGTAAACTTTTGTGCCAGAGAGGGGAAAGAAAGAGACAACTAACTAGACTTCTAGAATCTACCTCTACCATTGCTTAAAATGGGTTTCTGTGATGCTTGCCCCCATGAGAGAGCAGTTTTGTATACTGGTTAAGAGTGGCAGGACTCCAATCTGGAGAACAGGGTTTGATTCGCCACTCCTCCACTTGAAGCCAGCTGGGTGCCCTTGGGTCAGTCACAGCTCTTCCAGAGCTCTCTCAGCCACACCCACCTCACAGGATGATTGTTGTAAGGATAATAATAACACACTTTGTAAACTGTTCAGAGTGTGGCATTAAGTTTTCCTGAAGGCAGTATATAAATTGAATGTTGTTGTTGTTGTTGTTATTATTATTAGCCTAAACTTAGGAGAGCTGCTGTAGCACAGTGGTTAAGTAGTTCAGCTGTAAATCAGCAGTCTACTGGTTCGAATCCCACTACTGCCATGAGCTCAGCAGGTGGCCTTGGGTCAGCTACTCATCTCAGCCCCAGCTTCCCAGCTGTATTGTGGGGATAATAATAACGCTAACTTGTTCACGTCTCTGGGTGAAGCACTAATCTGTCTAGAAGAGTGGTATATAAACACAGTTATTATGAAGATTACTAAACTCTCTGGAAACAATGTTGCCCTGGTTCCAATAACAAAAAGAATAAAGTTGTTCAAATGGCACTACAGTCTCAGCAGATCATATAGTATTAATACAACAAAGCTAACTGTCTTGATAGTCTTTTCAATACCTGGAGCTTAAATGGTAGCTGACTTCTGGGCATACAACAGATAAAACAGATAGGCACAAGGACTTAACCTGTGAGAGGTGATGCTTGGAAAGCTTGGTAGAGAAAGATGCCAGTTTGGACAGCCAAGTTATGTGATAAATGGTATCAGTTAGGTGGTAGAGGGTGGAATAGATTGAGCCATGCTCAGTTTTAGGATTTGGCTTGTTCTACCAGATGACCAATGGTGACATACCTTGCTGAAACTCAGTGGGTAGGGTTACCCACTATTAAGCAGATGCTTCTAGCTGTCCCTTTCATATCAGTTTGATCTGCAGGTAGTATCAGGTGATGTTATTTTGCTCTAGGCCATGAAAAGATTGAACTGCAGATTTCTGCATGGTAAACCTCTATTGAAGAGGACAAGCCATTTTTTTTCTCCTGGCCAGTTGGCAACTTTATAAGCAGGGCTGGATTTGATCAGGACCTGGATGGGATTCTTCCATGAATTCTAGGTATGTACCTCTGGATTCTGATAGAAAAAAGGAAAGATGGTTAAATAAGGAAATACTAGTACCGTTTTTTAAAAGTTTTTTTAAAAGTTAATTCCACTCTATCATAATAACTGTTCTGGACTTCAGGGATCTGAACCAACAACTCTCTGTCCGGGAGATCTGTTGTTCCATATGGCAAGATGTGGAGGCTGTGATATGACCTAGTCCCAGGGTCTATAGAAACTATGTGCTGTGGGGAAGGCTCCTCCCACAAACTCAGCCATTGGCTTGCAAGAACAGGAAACGGGGAAGGCTCTACCCACAAACTCAGCCACTGGCTTGCAAGAACAGAAAGTATCCATAAACCCCCAGTGGGCTCTGGGAGTCTTTGCCTGTTCAACAGCCCACACCTGATTTATTAATACTATTTCTCCCTCACCTATCTCAGCCACCAAAAAATACATCAGCATAACGTTTCATTAGTGAACACAAGTTTAAAATCTAACATACATGAGCTCAGATAATGCAATTGATTCTTGGTTTCCATTTTGAATATTGATTGTGCCGATTGGGCCTATATGTGTTGGGTTTTAATGTGGGTCAGCCTAATGAATAGTTACATACTTGCGGCTGCTCTGTGGTCTCAGACATGTGGCAAGTGCACAATCTGTGGATGGGGAAGGATAGCATAATCTTACTTCTCTACTGTGTATGGGGAGAGAATCCACACATTTTTGATTGGTGAAAAAGGGAGGTGGGAGCCCCTTTTGACCATCCAAAATGCCACCCTAATGATCAGGGGACTTTCATTGACAAAAGCCATGTGCAATGGGGGCTCTGGTAACAGGGAGAATTGTAGAAGATTAAGCTAAAAAGCTGGCTGAATCCAACCCATTGGGATGACGGGTAGCAAACCAAGGAACTCACGCTGTGCATGAATCTCCAATGACTCATTAAATTTTGGGGACCTTAAATATTACTGCCCTATTTTCATATTGGGCAATTGTGGAGCCCTCCAAATGTGCCTTGTCTCACTCTGACATCTTGGGGACAATCCTGAGCATTTTATGCAAGCTCTGCTAATCTGAGCTATCTAGCAGTACAGATTGAGCAATATTTCGCTCATCTTGCAAAAGAGCGGAGGTCTTACAAAATCCTGTCACTTGCCAGCTGCAGTTCTGCCATCTTCATTAAGGTAAGCGGTGTGCTTTCCCAACACGGTCCAGCTCCTTTGCAAACTAACTAAATCTAAGCGAAACACTTTGTGACATCGCTTATTTGCTTTGGAAGCTTGCCTGATGGAAATAAAGCATCTTGCAACACAGCACTGCTGGTTTGCACAATAAACCAACCTCCTAGAAATAACGTGGGTGGTTGAAGATTAGAATACAAGAGTGGGCTAAATGGGAACCAGGTTGTCCAGAAGTGGAACGTCTGTTCTTGAGAAACTCCTAGGATTTTCCTAGGGTCCTAAGTCCCATTGCTCCAGCCTCTGATTTGAAATGAGGGTCTTTGACATACCCCGTGCTGGCCAGCATGCAAACCTTTCTGTACTCAAGAGACTCTTGCAGCGTTGTGCTTTGATCTTCCCCCAGGACTTGGCCCCACTGGCGGCTACACTAACCTGAGATTTATTTATATGTCTCTTGGCACTACCTTTGCAGAAGCAGACTGACATTTTATTTGATAGGAACATCAGTGCCTGAAGTTTTACAGTTTCCAGTTTGTGGCATGGGTCATTGAGTCATAAGATGTGAAACATCTGTTTGCATTTGCAGTAAAACCTAACAGAGACTTCTTAACATGGCTCATGAAAATAGGAGCAAAGATTGGAAAGCGCCGTGAGGTCAAGCAAAGTGTTGTGACAGTTCTTCGGTCCAGGGAGGATTGAAAATGGCTTGTACGAGCATCCAGCCAATAGGCAGATAATGGCCCATTGTAGCAAGAATATCACCAGAGAGGGAAATTGAGGCAGTTTACAAGGATTAAGACGGGACCTGCTGCAGTGTGAAGGAAATGCAGGCTTATATCAGAGGGACGATACAATCAGGCAAGCTACGTGAAGATGCTTTCGCTTGGGCTTTAGCAAGAGCCAATGGAAGCAGTCTACACTTAACAATACACATGTTGAAATTAATGTGCATAGGGGGGGAGTGAGCCCAAGCCTTCTGGAACCAACTGCTGGTTTAACAACAGCAGCAACAACTGCGCTTATATACCACTCTTCTCGACAGATTAGTGCCCCGTTTAGAGCAACGAACAAGGCCAGTGTTGTTATTATCCCCACAGTACAGCTGGGGAGCTGAGGCTGAGAGGAGTGTCTTACCCAAGGCCACCTGCTGAGCTCATGGTGTAGTGGGACTCAAACCAGCAGAGTGCTGATTTGTAAACCAGCCACTTAACCGCTATGCAACAATAGCATGCAGTCTACATACATAGGAAGCATTCATGCTTGGGCTCAGTTCCCAGGATGGGGAACATTAAAAAAAAAACAGCGCTTAGGGTTGCCAGGTCCCTTCACCCACCAGGTGGGAAGCGGGAGGCTTGGCACCTACCTTTTTAGATGTCTTTGAGTGCGCACTCCTGAGCTGTGCGATGACATCACTTCTGGGAAGTGATGCCAGCGGAGGCTGGCGCGGGTGGGAATGCGGTTGAGGTTGGGGGACCAGTTGCCTTGGCGTTGGCTGCGGGTGCAGAGGTTGTAGAGGCGGAGGGGCCACCGGCCCCATTAGCGGTATCGACCCCGGAGATGGCAGAGGTCCCCTAGGTGTTGGCTGGCGTGGCGTCGGTCGGGTTGGCGCTGGTCAGGTGGGGCGAGGTCCCCTCGGCGAGGTCTGCGTTCCTTGAACCACCCGCGGTGTAATTGGTTGACTTGCTTGAGTTGTCGGTGGGTAAACTATAGGGGAGGTCGGCCCGCGTGGTTGTGCCGGCAAAGTTCCTGGAACCACCGTCGGTGTGGTGGGCTGACTCGCTTGGGTGGTTGGTGGAGGAATTATAGGGGAAGCCGGTCTGCGTGGCGGTTCTTCCTCCTCCTCCTCCGTCTCCTCGCTGCTGGGAAGTGATGTCATCACTCAGGGCCTCGTGTTGTCCCCGAGAGTGCTCCCGCGCTCCACAGCAGGATGATTTGGGCCTGTTTGGGGCCGAATTGAGCCCATTTGAGACATAGGAGCTCTTCAGGGCAGTCCTGGGAGTGCTCCCATGCTCCACAGCAGGCTGAGTTTGGTCCATTTGGGGCTGAAATCAGCCTACTGCAGAGTATGGGAGTGCTGCCAAGGTGGCATGATGGGCCCTGGAGTGCACCCGTGCTTTGCAGCAAGCTGATTTTGGCCCCGACTGGGCCCAATTCAGCCTGCTGCGAAGCGTGAGTGTGCACTGCTCGGGAGCGCAGCCTGGGAGATGTGTTCCCCCACTTTTCCCCCCACTGGCTAGGTAAGCTGGGGCAGGGGCTGGAGGGTGGGAGCAGGGGATCCTCTGCCCCCAGCAGGAGACTGGCAACCCTAACTGGACATTGGGAAGGAGTCTACTCAAGTAGACCCCATGCACAGATGCTGATGATTCGACACAGGCGCAGGGGTGAGACACTGCATCTGTGCCTGTCCCCTCTCAAAGTGCATCGATTTCCGTGCACATAATATCATGTGCGGAGGGTTAGAGATGATCAGTTTACCACAACCAAATTTTCAGACATGGGTTTTGTTGGAAGAGGAGGATCCAGCGCTGTCTCCCTTCTCAGGTTTCAGAGGGGGACAAACCAAAGAGTTAGAAAGATAGAGAGAACTGGGCACTCTGTTTAGTTTACTGCTCTGACTGTCCTTTAATATGCAGATTGCTATTCTCAGGATTTCCTCCTCCCGACTTCCTCCCTCTCTTTCCTGGCTTTGTTCCAGGCAACACTTCTTCTCCTCCCTCCACCTTGGCAGCATGGATGCAGGACTTGTCCTAGCATCCATGTCCATCCTTAGATTAGATAGGTAGTTAGTGTCAGGGCTAGCAGCAGCCGCCACTGGGCGGGGCGCTGGGCAGTCTGCTCCTGACATCAAAGGGGGGGCCAGGGATTCTGCAGGACCCTGCTCTGTGGAAGGAGGGATGGTATACATCACCCAGACTCCCTCTCAGCCCACTCGCTGGCCTGCTCAACCTGGCCTGCTTGCCCTCTGCGTCCTCCATCATCTTCACCTCCCAGAACTCTCCTCCAAGCCTTTACACTGCTCTGCTCTACTCACACCCACCACCTCAGAGCTCTTCCCAGCCACCCTTTATAGGGCTTCCTGTCTCCACCCCGCCCTCCTTCCAGGCTTGTTCCCTCTCCTGACTGGGCCCATCTGTGCATTCCTCCAGGTGTTTCCCTCCAACCACTAATCCCTTCTGGGCTCCTTTGCCTTGCTGGCAGGGTGGGGTTGAGTGTGAGCCATCCCCAGCTGAGGGCTCCTTGGCCTTGCTCACAAGGGGCTGCCCCAGCCAGCCTCTGAGCTACTGAGCTTGCCTGGCCTTGCTCACGAGGAGCTGCCTTGGCCGGCTTCCGTGCTGCCTGTCCGGCAATGCTGGGCGGGGCTACCCACCTCCTCCCCCAGAATGCCTGTGGCAGCCCCCCCTGGAGAGGCTTGGCTTCTAGCAACTCCTGAGCCAGGCTGCTGTCTTCTAGCCATGGCGTGGCCCTGGGCTGTCTCAAGCTGCTGCAGCAGGGGTAGCTAGCTGGGCTGCCAGGATCAGCCACAGCTGCACCATGTTGGCTGGCTACTGGGCTTCTCTGGCTGAGCTGATTACGGAAGGTGGGCCCAGCTGTGGCCCCTTGGCTGGCTGCCCAGCTCTTCCCACAGAGTGCCCTCAGCAGCTCCACCTGGAGGGGCTGGCTTCTGAGTGTCTCCTGAGCCAGGTTGCCATCTTCAAGCTGGGGTGGATGCTGGGGCGTGGCTCTGAGTTGCTATGGCTGCTTCTCCCCCTTTGCAGGTAAGGGTCCTGTTTGGGCTGCTGCTGGGTCACAACTCTTCCTGCCTCTGCCCTCTCCCTCTGGTGTAGGCAGGTTCTGGCCCTGGCTGCTGGCTGAGGTGGCAGGACTGCTGTCTCCTGGCTGCCTCCCCCTGCTTCCTCTTGTTGAGGCCGGGGGCTGTGCCTCAGACCCCGGACACCTAGAATCTGTCTCTCCTCCTTTCTTATCAGAGTATGGAGTTCCTGCAATAAAGAACACATTTCTTTTTAAAATATAAGCCAAGTGTATGCTTTTGTTATTTTCACTCCTGCACACACACCAGCCAGCAGAACGAGCTCACAACCACCTATAATCACGCTTCCTATGCCACACGATAGACTCTGCTAACGGCCCAAACGTGGAATCCTTTAATTAGGTTTCTGGGGCCTACTTAATGATTTATTTATCAGGTTAAGGTACTGGTCTGTTGCAGAACTACTACAAACAAGACATTTTTCTTCTTCCAGACATTCTTCCATTTCTACCATGTGGTAAGTCTTCCACATATTTCCCATGCAGTTAGCTGATCATTTGTATTAAGAACTGGTGGCTGGTGTTGTTGAGTGGAAAGGCATTTTCCCCAAGCTGTAGAACTTCATGGCTTTTTAAAAAAGACCAGTGCTGGATGTTTTCGCATGGTTTTCAGATTTCACAATACAGTGTGGAGTTCATATATTTTGAAAGATTTTTATTTTAAATGTTTGCAAACTGGTGTGGTGGTTACTGCTAGGCTACAACTGGGGAGACCCAGTCCCCACTCTGCCCCATTGCTCCACTGGCTATGTATGGGCCGCTTATACACTCTCAGCCCAGCATATTTCACAGATAGAATTGCTGACTCTAGGATGGGATATTCCTGGAGATGGAAGGTGGACACTGCCGGTGCCAGGGTTTCTGGCACCTGCGGCCACCCTCCTGTGTGCGCACGCACCCCCGGACTGTGTGATGATGTCATCACGCAGCAAAGCCGGGCCCACTGGCTGGCGGGTGGCTGGGGTGGCGCGAGGAGGCTGCCTATGCTCCACATGCTGCCCCAGCTGCCTGCCGTGCCTGGCCTGTGGCTGCTGTGCCCTGCCATCACTGTGGCGCGTGCCTCTGCCCACGGCACCCGCTCTGGCGCCCCCTCCGGCCCTGTGGTGCCTGCAGCACCCACCTCACCGCCTCAATGGTGGCATCGGCCCTGGGGGTGGAACCTGGGGAGAGTGGGGTTTGGGGAGGGGAGGGACCTCAGCAGGGTATAATACCGTACACTCCATCCTCCAAAGCATCCATTTTTCTCCAGAGGTGGTGATCTCTGTAGTCTGGAGATCAGTTGTTATTCTGGGAGATCTGAAGGCCCCATCTGGAGGCTAGCAAAACTATTCATAGGGTTGGTTGTTGTGGGTTTTCCGGGCTGTATTGCCGTGGTCTTCCCATTGTAGTTCCTGATGTTTCGCCAGCAGCTGTGGCTGGCAGCTTCAGAGGTGTAGCACCAAAAGACAGAGATCTGAGAGATCTCTGTCTTTTGGTGCTACACCTCTGGAGATGCCAGTCACAGCTGCTGGCGAAACATCAGGAACTACAATGCCAAGACCACAGCCACACAGCCCGGAAAATCTACAACTATGAGAGGTAGGTTTGGCTGAAGGAATATGACTGGCCTAAGGTCGCTCAGTGAATTTTCTGGGGAGCCAAGATATGAACTGGGGTGTCCTGCAAGCTTTATCCAACATTATAAATATACCTGAGAGATCTCTGTCTTTTGGTGCTACACCTCTGAAGATGCCCACAACAACCATCGTTCTCTGGCCATGAAAGCCTTCGATAATACATTCATAGGGTTGTTTTAAAAGGTGACGTAGAAGGGCCTTGTTGGAAGTATGAGATACAGATTAGACAGATGTGAGAAGTTTAACAGGTGAGAGAAAGAAGGCCTAGGTTAACCTTGACCCCCGTGTTAGTTTTTTCTTCTTTCTTTACAGAGAAGAACATTCAAATTCCCCCCTCTTCTCCTCTCCCTCCCTCTTTCTGCATTCTGGAGTGATAGAATATTAGGAGACCCCTACCACAGAGAGATAAGCAGCCCCCCTCTCCCTGCAGCTTCATTTCTCTAGATGTTATCTTTGTGATGTATTTCATCTTGAATTCTAGTTTTAAAAGAGCATTTCTAAATCTAATTCTGCAATTGGTGCATGCACAGTTTGCTGCATTTTCAGTTCCTTTCATTTATTTGCATCCTTCCTCCTTTTGTTACTGATGTGCACATTGATTAAAAAAAATCAGATTTGATGTAGCTGTATATATGATTCCATGGAGATTCTTTTTGTGTGATGTTTTATCTCTGCACAGGAGTGTACATGCACATCAGCAGAATTACATCAAGATTGCACTCCTAGCAATTAACCTATTAAAATTTAGATGCCAGGTTAAACTCTTTTTCAGTCCCCAAGAATTTTGTCAATTTGGTCCCCGTTTCCTGATTTCTGCTATGTAGTGTCTTACTTTAGAGCCAGGGCCTGGTGGACTCTGCTTTTAGGTTTAGTAGCCTTTCTGTCTCCCCTAGGGTTGCTAGGTCCCCTTACCCTCCTGGTAGGAGGGGAGGAGACCTGGCGCTTACCTCCTCCTTCTTGTTTTCATGCTTGTCCCGCAATGATGTCACTTCTGGTGGCATCATTGTGTGGGTGCAGGAGTGCACACATGCTTTGCAGTGGGCCGATTTGGGCCTCAAAGGGGTCGATTTGGGGCCCAAATCGCACTCTCGGGGCAGTGCGATGGCATCACTCCTGAGAGCACACCTGAGAGGCGCCTTCCCATGCCTTCCCCCCCGCTGACCAGGTGAGTGGTGCTAAGGAGTGGAGGGTGAAAGCAGGGGATCCCCTGCCCCCCACCAGGGGAAAGGGATCTCCTCTCCTACTTATTTATATATTTATATTGCATTTTCTGGCAGCTGTATTCTTCCTCTCCTATTTATTTAAATATTTATGCCCAGCTTTTTTCTGCAATGTGCACCCAGCGTGGCTTACAACATAATTATCCTCTCCATCATTTTACCATCACAACAAGCCTGTAAAGTAGGTTAGTTTGAGAGAGTGTGATGACCTGAAGTTATCTACCAGGCTTTCATGGCAGAGTTGGGACTTGAACATGGGTCTTCTAGATCCTAGTTTGCACAATAATCACTAAAATATGACAGTTCACTCCAAATATACGGGAAATAGCTTTTTCTGCATGTTAGGGATTACTGAATTTTCCCTTTGGTATAGATATAGAGATAGGAGATATAGAGATAGGTAGGCAGGCAGGCAGGCAGATTCATTTACTTGTCTTTTTTTCATTTCTCCCATTTTTGCTCATGGTTTTCCATATTCCTTTCTAATACTTATGCTTGTTTGTATAGTTTTTAATAACTAATTGATACAAACAAGCATATGCCATTTATACAAACACTAATGCTGATTAATGCACAAATAATGTTGCAAAATGCATACATTTCACGGGGATAAGTCAGTGCAAGGAAGCAAAATCCAGCATAAAAGTAAAGAATCATAGGTTAGCGTTGCACAATGGGGAGGCAAAATCAGGGCGGAGATTTTTGGACCAAAATAGCAGAAATGGGAAATGTATAATTATCCCTACTGTATGTATGCAAAAGATCTGTAGATGGAAATGAGGTTCAGCAGAGCTCTTGGCTGTGCTCATGTCTGCAGCAGGGAGGCAGAGGGAGCAGTGCCTACTCATGATGAGGCTAGCAGTTAAAGAAGCAGGTCCTTCTTTACAACAGCAATGCCATCTCTCCTCCATAATTCATAACTGATCTTTCTGGTTCCTGTCTCATGGCAGCAGCACCTGGTAGTCCCTGAGCGGTGTGCCGAATTTCCATCTTCAGTAGCAGAGGGAAAGCAAGAGGCAGGATTGGTGGGGAGGGACGGGTGCCGAAGGGCGTGCTGCACCCATCCGTATTATGCATAGTCACAGCCTTTCAGCAGCCCCAGTGACAGCCCACCTTAGTTGTGGGATGAAATGAAGAAATGCTGGGGAAAGCCTTCACGGAGTTTCGGAACTTAGTTGGCGCCCCTCCCTAAAATGGCGACGAGAAAGCATAGCCCAGCAATGAGTAAATTGGTGATGGCGACGTTACAGGGGAAGGGGGAAACTTTGGAAGAGATGGTGAGACGAGCAGTCTTTGATTCTGTGCAGCCCTTTGTAGCGAAACTGAATGAAATGGGGCAAAAGGTTGATTCAGTGGAAAGCGAAGTGAAAACTATTAAAGAAACAGCGACCGGAGCAGAGCAGTCTGCACACGAGAACGCAGTACTCATGAAAGCAACAAGTAAGGAAGTGAAGCTTTTGGAGAATCAAATAATAGGATTGCAAGTGGACCGTGCCCAAACGGTACTGCGTCTTCAGAATGTAAAAGAGGAGCAAAGTGAAAATTTGAAAGATTTGGTGTCTGGACTTTTGGCGCCATTCGCAAAGGCAACTAAAGAAGAGTTAAAAAGCAATATTTTGGAAGTCCGGCGGACATCTTCAAAGTATGTAATGAAGCGTTAGCTGCCTCGCGAGATTATTATTGACTTTTCATCTAAGAAGACTCGGGACACCATCTTATATAATTCGTATAATGTGGACTTGGATTATTTGGGCAACAAGGTTAAAATATTGAAGGATGTTCCATTCTTGGCTCGTAAAAGAAGATTTAAGTATAAAGGATTTGCGGCTTTCTTGAGGAAATGTGATGTAAAATATAAATGGTTGTTTCCAGAAGGCATTTGGTTTAGATATAAGGATCAAACCTACAAGATTACATCGGACGCACAGCTGACAGACTTTTTGCTCAACCATCAGGAGTTCCAGCAGGAAGAAAGTTCAAAGTCTGAAGGGGAAAGTGGGGGGGAGGAGAGAGCGGGCGCAGCTGCTCCAGCTGCGCAGAGAGAACTGAGACCGAGGCGCAGGGGGGGGGGAAGAAAACCTGATTCTGAATATAGTCTGTATTGTATAAAATCTACCAATCTGATAGCATATTAGAAAGTTAATTTTTAAGAAAAATTGCAGCATGAAGGGAATACAAGACATGTAGTGTAGCGTTTGTTGTTTATATGTTGCTCTTCCCCTTTTCCCAGTCCCCCCTTCCTTTTTTTTCTCTCCCCCTTATACTTTTGTAGTCTTTTGTAGTTTTTTATGTTAGATATTAAAAATAAAAAAAAATCAAAAAAAAGAATAAAAAAGAAATGCTGGGGAAAGAAGAATGCCCTGTCTGGAACATCACAGAGAAAAGGTGTGGTGCTGCCAGCGTTGTTTTGCCTTAAGAAATATCACCTATACCTGCTGATTGGAAAAACTCCATAAAACCAGCATAATCTGTCAAAGAAATTTGCCACCATGATCTATCAGACAGATGTCCCAGATCATTTGCCATCTTAGGGCCAAGCTACAAGTGGGCCAAGCTACAAGTGACGAATGACACTTGAACAGCAAGTGGATTGAGTGGAGGGCAAGTGAACAGGGAGGAATACACTTGCTGTTCAAGTGTCATTCATCACTTGTAGCTTGGCCCTTAGTGGGAAAGCAGTGGGCTGTACAAAGGCAGGCGTTCTTCCCGAGCAGCAGACCTGTAGTTTGGTTATCTCTCTCCCAAGAGCTTGGTAGACTCTGGTATTTTTTTAGAGCTGATGCCTGTTGGGGACTTTCCCATTTTGAAATATGCTCCTGTTCTCTGATCTTCTCGGTGGGTTATGGGGGGTGGGGAAGAGATTCTGGAAGATGCCAAGTACTCCCCAGCTGTTACCATCTTCTGGCCAAACACAGAGGCCTTCCTGCCAATGTCTGATTTCTGTGTTGAATGATGTGCTTAGACAGCACACTTTTTAGGTCCAGGTGTCAGGTCCAGTGTATATCTAAACTGTACTGACTCCATTTTCTAATGCTTCTAGTGTCTAAGTGCTTTCTCCCCAGGTGCACCAGTTCCCAGGCAGCATTCCCACCGGAGGAGACTGTTTTGTCTAACACCGTTCCACCAAGCATTGGCCTTGAAGGAGAGCAGCTTCCCAGGACTGAGAGATGTTGTTTTGAGAACTGTGGGGGGAGGCTAATCCAGATGGGTATTGTTACTCTGTACCTTATGCTTGCTCTTCATTGGTAACAATGATCATGTACCATCCTGAGTCTCCTATTCAGGACAGTGGACTATAATGGACCTTTTCTGCAGTAAAGTTTCCTTTTTCAAACAATGGACTTGTGTTTGCTTCTAAAGGGAACCCTGTAGTGAGAGCCTTATTTAGCCACAGTCTGACATTTTGTTACCAATCATGTCTGAGTCGGGCCCAGCGGAATCCAAGGTTGTCCCGGACAGGGATCCTTTGTTTGATCCGTATGCGTCTCCCGACAATCAACCAGTGCAAGCCCAAGACTCCCAGGAGCTGGGAGCAGCCGGGAACGGGACCGGAGCCTCCACTTCCACACCGCCTCTCATCGACCTCGGTGCTCGGGACGAGACCGAAGGCGACCTCGGGGCAAGGCCGAAAGCGACCGCTCTCCCCTTGATCTCGGTACCCACCCCGTCGGAGTGGGGAGCCAGACCCCGAGAAACGAGAGAGCGCCGGGCAGGTGGACTCCATCCACGAGTTTCGATGGACGGGCGCCGAAGCCTAGAAACCGTCCCTGAGCTAGATAGTAGCCAACCATGGCGATATTGGAACAGGACGTTCGAGCAGACGGAGGGGGACACGTCCCGCCGCGGCGCCCTGAGTTGGGATTATTCCGAACTTGCTCCGTGGAAAGAGCCAACGGAAGTTCCTGAACAAAGTTGGGAGCAGATACAAGGTCGCACCTATGCGGTAGATACCAGCATCTCGGCAGTGACGGGTATGGCCAAGGGAATCCTAGCTGCGAGATCGCGAGTCGTTCAAGGGGACCCTCCTCCTTGGGGCCCCTTTTCCCCGGTGAGTGCAACGAATGGAGGTTCCATGAGCGAGCAACCGGGGCCAAGTAGAATGCAACAGTTAGAAGCTAAACTGATGGATATGGAGGAAAGTTTGGCTCATGCCATTCATTTAATTTCTGCAATGGGAGCAGGAGAGAGACTGTCTCCTGAAGAGATGGCGGTGCAGATAGCTACCCTCCAGAGTGTCATCTCCTATCTGGTGGAGGGAGTCCAGCAACGGTCGTCACCTACCGGAGAGGGGGGCACCTACCCTGACGAATCGGGAGAACAACCCAAGGAATTTCCCAAACAGCACGAAATTCCACCGAGAGGGGATAACCCGGTTGAGCCACCCGGAGAGACTCCCACCGAACCTCCGAACTCGGGAGGGGATGTGCCGCCAGACGAGACTCCCGTTGAGCGGCCTACGGAAGGGGAAGAAAAGCCAAGTGATACACCGGTGATACCCCCCCGTACTTCTTCTATAACGGTCCGGCCGGACCAATCGGGAGCACACCCGGCTCCATCCGAGGAGGAAGCCCCTCGTCAACCACGGGAAACTGTTCCCGTCGGGCAACCTTCGGGGGATGGTCTACCAGCGCCACGAAGCCAGCCTTTGCTTCCCAGAATAACGACGCCCGGAGGGGCAAGCCCGCGCGGCCTTCCACCCGTCCGACCTTCGCCGCTGCGGCCCCTCTCACCTCGACCACAGCTCATACCGTTGCAGCAGCCACAGGACCAGCCCGCCTTACCACCCCCGAATCAACCGGGAAGGCCCGCACCACTACGACACCTTCAACCCCCTCCTCCGCGGCCGATCCCCTCAACCACACCAGCCTCCTCCACCTCGACAGCTACCGCCAACGCCTCCCGTGTTACCAGCTAGACCAAGACTGCCGCCACCGGCTCGCCCGCCACTGCAGCCTCCGGCCCAACCGAGACCACCCCCGGCGGCCCAACCACGGCAACCTCCGCCAGCACCGCCGGTACAACCGCCGCCAGTACAACCGCCACCGTTGCCCCAACCGAGGCCCCAGTTACCTCCTCCCGCGCCCCAGGCACAATTAAGACTGCCGATGGACTTCTACCCAGCGCCTGCTCCGAGACAAGAACTCCCGATGGGCTGGGTGAAACTGGAAGCCACCTTCGATGGGGATCCCTCCAAACTAGGATTTTTCTTGGTGCAAGTGGTACAGTTTTTTAACCGGTGGGGACACCTCTTCGGCAGTGAGGCCAGTCAAATTGAACATCTTGGATCTCGCCTACAGGGCAAAGCAGCGGACTGGTATGTAGGACTATACAATGTTGGGGCCCCAGAACTCGATACTCTCCAGGGGTTGGTGGATGCTATCCGAGCACAATATGAAGACCCCTTAGAAGAAACCCGGGCCCGAACAGAATTGCAAGCCATCAAACAAGGCAGCATGTCAGCAAGAGACTATGTCACAAAATTCCGGCAATTGGCAGCTAAGTGCCCTAGGTGTGAGGAGTCCACCAAGATTATTCTGTTCAAGCAAGGACTAAACCCGAGACTTTTGGACAGAGCCCTCATGCAAGACAATCCCCCTACGTTGTTAGGTTGGATCCAACTTGTTTGCGAAGTGGAGAATCGCATTTTGGAAGTCCGTTTGGTTGAACAACAACAACAAACGGGACAAAGAAAACCATTGACTTTACAGAAGGGAGGACGGGGAGCTGGCTACGCCACCCGTGGAGCGAGAGATGCTAGATGGCAACAAGGGCTGTGTTTGCAATGCGGACAAGCTGGTCACTTTGCAGCACAATGCCCCTACCGGCCTGTGCAAAGACCTCCGCTTCAACTACGGCGTCCAACCCTTGCTCCATTTCCTAATCTCCAACGCCCGATTCCCGCACCACGAGCGAATAGAGGCCGCGGCGCTTCCCAAAGGCCAGCCTCAGAGAGAGGGCTAGAAGCGGAAGAAGTTATGGAATACGACCCCGCTTCCCCAACCGCAGAAGTCAATCCAGAAAGTCCCCAGTCGGGAAACGAGATGGATCTGTCGTAAAAGGGCCCAAACGACAGATCCGCCCCAAGCCAGTCCCTGCACGGAACCGGCCGCCTGGGTCCATCTTATTCATGCCAGTGACTCTAATCAACCCAGAGAGAAAAATGCACATTCGGGTGCAAGCTCTTATTGACTCGGGCTGTTCGAGAGACATCATCGCCCCAGCTCTAGTCAATGGACTAGTCTTACCAACTCGGGATTTACAAAATCCAGTAATCTTTGAGCAAATGGATGGTACCAACATGAACCCTGTCACAACTGAAACCATCCCAGTGATCACAGGCATGGGACAACATTGGGAAAGGAGGTCCTTCGTCATCAGCTCTACTGCCAAGTACCCATTAATTCTAGGCAGCAAATGGCTATGTGATCACAATCCCTACATAGACTGGGCACAAGGGTGTATTACCTTCAGTCATGCCAACTGTAAAAATCACCGTTGGAACCAAAACTGGGGCGATGATCCAACGCATACTGAAAGGGCCCTTCTCACCCAAGAAGAAGTCAACCAAATACCCGAACCGTATTGGCCTTTTCTAAATGCTTTTTCTGAGGAGGAGGCTGATACTCTACCCCCGCACCGACGAACGGACTGTGCGGTGGAAATTTTACCCGGAGCCTCTCTGCCCAAAGGGCGACTCTATCCCATGAGTCTCCATGAACGCGAAGAGCTCCGGAAATTCATCGACACCAACCTCCAACGAGGGTTCATCCGTCCAGCCACTAGCCCCCACGCCGCTCCAGTCCTCTTCGTAAAAAAGAAGGATGGGGGACTCCGACTGTGCACGGATTTCCGAGGACTGAATGCAGTGTCCACCAACAACGCCTATCCTATACCGCTCATCCGAGACCTTCTCAACGTCGTGGCCCAAGGTAAGATCTTTACGAAATTAGATCTAAAAGATGCTTACTTCCACGTTCGTATTAAGGCAGGGGATGAATGGAAAACCGCGTTTAATACGCCCCTCGGACAATATGAATACTTAGTTATGCCTTTTGGATTGACGGGAGCCCCGTCTGTATTCATGTCCATGATAAACGAAGTTCTACACGAATTTCTGTACAAAGGGGTGGTGGTGTACCTTGATGATGTTTTAATCTATTCGGATACCGAGGAAGAACATATTCAAATGGTACAAAAGGTCCTGGCCACCTTGATGAAGAATAAACTGCCCATCAAGTTGTCCAAATGTGAATTCCATAAAACCGAACTCACTTACCTCGGGTATTGTATCTCCCAAGAGGGTCTAAAAATGGATCCAGCCAAAATACAAGCGATCCAAGACTGGCAAACACCCACCACCCGTAAAGAACTGCAATCCTTCCTGGGTTTTGCCAACTTCTATAGAGACTTCATAGCAAATTTCGCCCAAATCACACTCCCCTTAACAGAATTGCTGAAAACAAAAGATAAAGGGGACCAAGCTAGAAAACCCTCCTCCAAACTACAATGGACCCCCGATTGCCAAACTGCCTTCGAATGCCTAAAAAAGCAATTTGTAACGGAACCCATCCTCTCCCACCCCAACGAACAATCCCCTTTCATAGTACAAGTCGACGCCAGCGATACGGCGATAGGGGGGGTTTTACTACAGAAGGGGGAGGATGGAAGATTGCGGCCTTGTGCGTTCTTGTCTAGAAAATTTTCGGAGGCGGAAAGGAATTGGAATGTGTGGGAGAAGGAGGCTTTCGCAGTAAAAGCAGCCCTTAGTAACTGGAGACATTGGCTGGAGGGGGCGCGATACCCTTTCGAGGTTTGGACAGATCATAAAAATCTAGAGGCCCTCCGAAGCCCACGCAGGCTGAATGCCAAGCAATTGCGATGGGCGGAATTCTTTTCCAAATTCAACTTCACTCTAAATTATCTCCCGGGCAAAACTAACTTTTTGGCGGACGCCCTATCGCGCATGCCCCAACATAAGAGCAAACGGGAGGAGACTGTCGACACGGTCTTCTCGCCTACGCAACTTGGGGGCGTGGTGACTACTCGCAGTCGTGCCAAGCCGCCCCTCCCGGCCAACCAGGAGTGGAAATCGAAACTTAAAACTGAAGTGGAGAAGGAGGGGGATAAAGCTCCGCGAAACAAACTGACCCAATCCCCACACGGGGATTGGCTAGCTGGGAGCAAATTTTATGTCCCAGACAGCCTCAGGCTGGAGGTCTTGCAACGCTGTCATGATGCTCCCACTGCCGGTCATTATGGGTATCTGAAAACTTTGCACCTAATCCAAAGGCAGTTCTGGTGGCCGGGCATGCGCAAAGACATTTCCCAATATGTTAGTTCCTGCCCCGTTTGCCTCAGCGCCAAAACCAGGAAAGGAAAACCTCCAGGTCTCCTGCAACCATTGGAAATGCCAAACAGACCCTGGGAAATAATATCTATGGACTTTATCACTGATCTACCCATTTCCAAAGGACATAATTGTATTTTAGTTGTGGTAGATCTGTTCTCCAAACAAGCTCATTTTATCCCCTGTACTGCTATACCCTCCGCTCGAAAACTAGCGGATTTGTTTTTGAAACACATCGTAAAATTACATTCTTTTCCGTCCAAGGTGATTTCGGATCGCGGCGGACAGTTCGTTGCCAACTTCTGGCGGGAGCTTTTGAAAATGTTGAATATTGAGCAAGGTATCAGCTCAAGCCACCACCCACAAACCGACGGACAATCCGAAAAAACAAACCAGATACTAGAACAGTTCCTTCGTTGCTACATTAATTTTCAACAAGATAATTGGGTGGACCTTCTCCCTCTAGCCGAATTCTCATATAACAACAGTGTACACGCATCAACGGGAGAGGCCCCTTTCAAAATTGTCTATGGAACCCACTTCAACCCCTTCCCGTTGGACGCTCCCCCTCTCCATTCCTCCAAATTGCCAGATGTGTCTTCATGGTGGGGGGAGGCGGCGCATCAGTGGACTCTTATTAAGAAACACCTTGAAAAAGCCAAACTGGATTACAAAAAATACGCTGATCGCCATCGTGTGGCCGAATGGGAATTACAACCTGGAGATCATGTGTATATTTCCACAAAGAACCTGAAACTAGCTCAGACAAGCCGCAAACTCGCTCTGAAATTCCTGGGACCTTTTCCTGTGCGCAAGATAATAAATAAAGTGACTGTTGCTGTAACTTTACCCAAGAACCTGCGCCATGTGCATGATACGTTCCATGTCAGTCTTTTAAAGAGGGCTCCCACCGACAACAAATGGCACCTCAAAGCTCCACCCATTCCAACTTTAATTGACGACCAAATACACTATGAGGTACAACAAATTTTGGACTCTAAACTCAAGCGAAATCAGCTTTTTTACCTCATTAGATGGAAAGACTTTGATTCTGGTTACGATGAATGGGTGAACTCTGTACATGTTCATGCTCCTAGATTAACCAAAGCTTTTCATGCTCGCTACCCATATAAACCAGGGGGGGATCTGTTTTAAGGGGGGCAGAATGTCAGGTCCAGTGTATATCTAAACTGTACTGACTCCATTTTCTAATGCTTCTAGTGTCTAAGTGCTTTCTCCCCAGGTGCACCAGTTCCCAGGCAGCATTCCCACCGGAGGAGACTGTTTTGTCTAACACCGTTCCACCAAGCATTGGCCTTGAAGGAGAGCAGCTTCCCAGGACTGAGAGATGTTGTTTTGAGAACTGTGGGGGGAGGCTAATCCAGATGGGTATTGTTACTCTGTACCTTATGCTTGCTCTTCATTGGTAACAATGATCATGTACCATCCTGAGTCTCCTATTCAGGACAGTGGACTATAATGGACCTTTTCTGCAGTAAAGTTTCCTTTTTCAAACAATGGACTTGTGTTTGCTTCTAAAGGGAACCCTGTAGTGAGAGCCTTATTTAGCCACAGTCTGACACCAGGAAGATGTGGCTCATGAGATAAAACTTTGTAGAGTGTAGTCAGTAATTCATCTTGATTCATCTTGTTTGGGGCAATTTTCCAGGCTAAATTAACTGTAATGCTAAATATACCAAAATAGGGTTTCAGCTAGTTTGAGTGATCCTGGCTGGCTCCTAGAGATATCACCTTACTCTCCCAGTGGGAAGTGACATCATTACACAAGGCTGGGAGCATGTGTGCACTTCTCAGCAGCACAATGGCATCAGTGACGTCGTTGCGCAGGCCCCAGGATTGCACCTGAGAGGCCCATTCCCCACCTTTTCCCCTGCTGGCCAGGTAAGTGGTGGTGGTTGGTGAAAACTGGGAGTGGGGAATCCCCTGCCCCCACTAGAAGAATGGGATCCATATTTTAGTATGAATTCTTGACTTCCATCACATCTTTGTGCCACATCACAAACTTTGGAACTGTCCCATTATTTTAAAATGGGTTCTGATGTGGTGTGCTTGCTATCGAAGGCCCATATCCAAATGTCTCTTGGGAATTCAGAGACAGCTATATAATTTGTTGGATCCCTTTGATTATTATATACTAACTACACATTTATCGCACCCTTCTTCCTGGGAGCTCTGAGTGCTGTAAATGTTCCCTCCTCATTTTATGTTGATGACCTCTGTGATGTAGGAAAGGTTAGGAAAGAGTGACTGTACAAGGATACCCCTTAGGAGTCATAGCTGAGTATGGCTTTCTGCCTGAGTGTCCATACTATGCTCAGTAAACTATATCCTGACTTTGATATTTACCAGTGTCAAGGTGCATATATTTTGTTTCCAAAAACTGGACTATCCCTGCATTAATGGGAGCTAAATGTTTCTTAAACATCAGGTGCTTAGCATTCATAAAACAATTCTGGCCCAAAAGACTACCTTGCAAAACTGGGGTCTCCATATTTTTCTCTAGATGTATCTCTTGACTTTGAGATAAGCTGGTCCTTTGCACTGAGAAAATAATCTTCAGAACACTCTGACACAATTAAGTCTTATTGCATTTCTCAGCACTAGGCTTTATGGCAGCTAGCAGCACTGTGATGTACATGCTACTTTCAGGCAGTATCCATTTACTCTAATTGTATCGAGGGCTTAGGAGTAGAGATGAGCATGAACAGCAATATGAACTAAAAATACCCATGAACAGCCCAATCTGCTGTTCACGAACAAGCGGTTCATGAGGCCCCATTCTAAATGAACAGGTGGTCGTTGCAAGCCTTGTCTGTTGCTGATCGTTGCTGTTCGTCAAGCCAGACAGTCTGGCACCTGCAATCAATTCCCATGGCAGCTCAGACAGGGATTGTCTGAACTCTGACTGAATTCCTGCTGTTGCCCTGGAAACCCAAATCTAAGCCCAGTTTAGCTTGATAGGCAGGTCTTCCTTCCAAGTGTGGACTAGAGCTCCAAATTTGTTACAAGAGGAAAAGACCATGGGGGATGGGGCTCCCAGGTCTGGCTTTCAGGGAGAGACAGCTGCTGTTAGAGAGACAGAGTGAGTGCATTGGAGCTTGAATTTTCTTTGTGTGTGGTGGGATAGGGATCTACCCCTTCAGGTTCCAGGGCTGCTGCCAGGCTCTGGGGCCAAGCTATTACTTATTATTGGTACCTTTCCTTGTTCCTGCTCAGGTAGGGTTTCTGGGAGTGGTGCAGTAGGGATCTTGATGGCTGGAGGAGAGCCTGCTGGTCCCCATGAACAACAAACAACGAACATGTTCGTGAACAGGATCATGTTCGTCAATGTTCATTGTTTGTTGTTCGTGGATGGCAATGAACAACGAACACCATGTTCTTTTTTTCTGTTCGTGCCCATGTCTACTTAGGAGTAAACTAGGCCCAAAAGACAATTGGTAATAAACTAGGTGTTTAGTTGTACTCATCTAAGTTTTGCCCTGAATGTTCCATAACATTTTTTCTTAAAAAAAAATAGTTTTAAGATAGACACAGAAGTAATGCCTTTTTGCTGTGTTTGTCTCAACAATTTGCACAGCTTCAAGTTTATTTGCCGAGATTGTATCTGTATTTTTCAGCACTAGCTGCATGTTTTACCTCCTGTGCTTCTGCACTTTCCCTTGATCTGTACCTCTTTTTCCTTTTCTTCCTTTTTCTTCTTTCTTATCTCTTTCTATATATATGCTTGCTTCTTGGCACCTACTGTTTTTTAATTTGTTTTTTTCTTCTTTTATATTCTGAGCTGGGGTGGGAAATAGGGAATGGGTGGGTTTTCTTCACTATCTCTGTTGTTATTTGTTTGTATTTTTAATGACGTCAATAAAATTTAGAATTCCTACTGAATTTTGTGACCATGTTTTGATCATTCTGGTTGTTAACGAGGGACTCCCATTTCCTGAGATAAAACTACCATCTCTCCAGCCTCCCTTGATCATACTAATTAAAGTAATAGAAGTACTGTGAAACTTGATGCCCATTTTTACATCAGTCGCCTTAAAGAGGTGTCAGAATTGTGTATCATGTACGAAATTCCATAAATATGTAGTAGACTGGAAACAATGGCAACAAAAAGGCTCACAAAAATATCAAAACCAACCAAAATCTATACATTCCTGTTGTGTGTTTTTTTTAAAAAAAAACTGTTGGAATTGTTATGTTTTGGGGAAACTGATTTAGCCATAAAAATATTAATATTGGTGTTCTCAAAATCAAGGAGATGAAGGAGGAAAATTTCAAGAGATACCACAAATGGTAAGTTGTCCTGTTGCATTTTGAAAACATTCCCTGTCATATGTACAAATGAAACTGCCTTGTACAGAATCAGTCCCTTGGTATAGTGAGTGCTGTCTATTCTAACTGGCAACAGCCCTCTAGGATCTGTGATCTTTCACATCACCTACTACCTTAATCCTTTTTGAAAACTGGAGATGCCAGGGATTGAAACTGGGACTTTCTGCATAAAAAGCAGATACTCTTCAACTGAACCACCACCTTATTTCATTGTGGAGATAACAAGAACATGCATTAAAATGCTTATGTGCAGTGCTAGTTAGGGTTCCCAGCCTTCAAGTGAGGCCTGGAGTTCTCCTGGAATTACAACTGATCCGAGACTACAGCGATCCATTCTCTTGGAGAAAATGGCAGCTTCAGAGGGCAGACTCTATAATATATCATAAATTCCAGGTGAAATTCCTTCCCAGATTCCCCTCTCCAAAGGTCCAGATACATTAAATGTTTATTTTTAAGTACCTTTTAAGCTATTCCCTGTTTTCTGTTTCTTCTCTTTATGCCTCCGTTCTTTCTATCTCTTCTCAAAACCACAGTTTTCTTTTTCCCTTTCACCATTTCTCCCACAGCGATTGCCCATGAGCCACTTTCTCTTTCTCATTTAAATAATCTTTGTAACTCAGAGGCTGAAATGCCACCTCCCACAAGGGCTACTGCCAAGCTCATTCTTCTCCCTTTGGAGAAGGCGATCAACGGTGTGATGACCTCTCTTCTTCCCTGCTGTTACGGACATACAACAGAGAACACTATTCTTCTGACATGCAGCCCAAAGGTGCACTGATTTCTGCCCTTGCTACCTGAACCAGAAAATGACAGTGTATTGATTAAAACTAATGTAGAGAAAAGGCAGTTTCGACGGTGCCTGGGGATCTGCATGAACCTTCCAATATACTCAGCCCCTTGGTTTAGCACTGACTCACCTCAAGGAGTCTTGGGAACTGTATGCTTTCCCCCCTCCCTTATTAATGGCTTAAGAAATAGATTATAGTATGTAATGGCTAATTATTGGCTCATCCAACAGAGATAAGTATGTTGGGAAGACTGTTTGAGTGAATTAACTCCTTTGGAGCAAAGAATAGCGCATTCATAAATTCTCACTTTCAGGAAATGATATTACAGTAGTCAGACCCTCTGCCTTTTGACATGGCTGTAGAGATATGAGAGACAGATAAAAAAAGCTGGAAGCAGCATGTTAATATGCCCATTGTTTCTTGCTGAATATTCAGGATTGCCAACTCTGGATTGGAAAATTCCTGGAGATCTAGGGGTGGAGCTGGGGAGGGTGGGGAGGGGTGGGACTTCAGTGAGATATAATGCCATAGAGCCAACCCTCCAAAGGAGTCATTTTCTCCAGGGGAACTTGTCTCTGCCATCTGGAGATTAGAATCCTTTTCACACTGGGACTTTAAAGCATTTCAGGATCTGTTCTGCTTCTCATTTTTGCAGGAGTTTCACACTTGCAAGGTAGTCATGGGACGCAGTACCGATGTTTGTCTGTGGTATCCCTGATTTCCCCCCTGTGGACATAACTGTGATTTTATTTTGAAGCCGCTACAAAGTTGCGTCTGGCCTGATTAATGTCAGTGCAACCTCTATACTCTCCTTCTGCTTCTTTTCTCCTCCCTCTCCTTTTCCCCAGGAGCTGATTGGTCTGTGTGGAATTAACCACTCTCACCCTCCTCAGCTCTCTGAACTCCTTTTCTGCCATTTTTTCCAGTAAAGTGAGGTAAGGATCATAAGGCTGCTTCTCCACTGGCTTCCTTCCTCCTGGATATGCAAGCACTCTCTTACTTTTTTTTTAAACCAGGAAGGATTCCTAATGTTGCTGCTTATTACCTGCTGGCTTTAAAAGCCAGGAAAGAGTTAAATGGCTGCTTTCTCCTTCCTCCCTTGGGGATGCACATGCTCTTTTTTCCCCCAAAGGCAAGAATGGGTTGTAATGTTGTAACATTTTAATATTACTGCACATTCCTCCCGGCTTTAAAACCCAGGAAGGGATTAAATGGCTGCTTTCCCCTCCATCCCAGGCATATTTTGGGCTTTTCCAAAGAGAAAAAAACCCAAGCATTTTGCACAGCCCTTTGGAAACAAAGTGGCAGGGAAGCTGGAAGGGGATGAAGCAGCTGTGTTTTAACCCTTTCCTGGTTTGGCTTTAAAAAAAAATGAGACAGGAACAAGCATGAAAAGTACATTTCCCCCCCAGAACTCCACCACCAATTGCCTCTCCAGTGGGACAGCCCAATCAGCAAATCCATGGGGAGGATGGGTTCCAACATGGCAACATTACTATGCCTGCTCAAACTTTTTTTAAAAAGTGTGATGTGAATTGCAAAGCGCCGAAAGCCTAAAACTGTAGCAAGGCTTCAAAGCCTGTCGAAAATGAAAAACAAGATGGCAAATCAAAACTGCCTTGGACAGTGTGGAACGTGGAGGTGCCATACTGAAGCCATTGTGATCATGGCAAATGCTCATAAATGGTGGTTTAAATGTAAGTGCAAAAAGGGCCTAGTTGTAATTCTGGGAGATCTCCATGCACCCCTTGGAGACAGGCAACATGCAGCATACTTTATTGCAGCATACTTCATGACCAGTAGCTCTAAGCAGTTTACAGCAGTTTTGCTGCAGTTCAATTTAGCTTTCAGGCAGTACTGCTTTCAGGCAGTAGTTAGATGATTTAGCTCAAGGACTCAGGAGTCAGCTAGGCCCAAAAGACAAGAAGGAATAAGACTCAAATCAGACATGATGAAATACCTAGATTCAACTCGTGTTCTCTTACCTAAAGGTTTGTCGGGAAGTGTAGGCGTCCTTGCAGCTTAAAGTTTAGCATTTACAGTGCAGGTGTTCTTGCAGCTTAAAAGTTTAGCATTTACAGTGCAGGTGTCCTTACAGCTTAAAGTTTAGCATTTACAGAGCAGCAGGGAGGGAAGTGCAGGTGTGGGGCGCCTTTCCTTCAACTCTCAAGGTGCATCATGGCATTTTCCCTTCCCTTCACCCGAGCCTGGCCCTGCAGAGCGAAGCCTGGCTGCACCGGGAGACTTTAAGCTGCAAGGACACCCGCACTTCCCTCCCTGCTGCTCTGTAAATGCTAAACTTTAAGCTGCAAGGATGCCTACACTTCCCGACAAACCATGAGGTAAGAGAACACGAGTTGAATCTAGGTATTTCATCACGTTTGTTTCGGCTCTAAGATAAATGTGTTTTTCTTGATTGGACCTTTGTCTTGAAACATCCAGAGAGTTTTTTTTTTAAATGAACAGTGGATAATTGAGAAAAGTTGTATGTCTACTGATCCAATAACACAGTGGCTACATTCAAATGTTGTAGTATGTGATGGACCCAAACATAGCTTGTCTTTCTCTCATAATATCGTCCCTCCCCTCTGCTCTAACAATCTCTGGAAACTCAGTGGTTTTTCCATAGAGTTTCCCATGACTTCTATAGAGGCATTAAATTAATTCTGGGTTTTACCTGGAAGTGACTTCATGCTGTCACCCAATGGTGCCCCCATCCCAGATTTATGCTGATTGCCAGCCACTGCCTGACAACATTCTTGGAAATTTCCTTTTTCTAAGCTTCTGATGTCAATTACGGATGTTTCTGAATTTTTTATCTGGCTCCCCCACCCTGCCCCAGATTTTGAAGTGCCATAGTACTTGGTTGTGTTTCTGAAGTAGAAACATTGCCTTAGGAAATCTACATTGCTTGATATTTTTATTTTCAAATTTTGTATAAACTTTTGTGCACACATTTGCCATACCTTCTGAAGAATAATGGAAAACATTTGGATTTGAGAAGGCTTGAATTTCATTCCCTCTTGCAGGTGCCTGGCAAATTGTTTCTTCCCCAAATGAAGCATTTGAAACCTCAATTTAATTCCAATTTAGAATTTTGGTTTGTCTGTAATGCATGGCTTTCCAAATCCAGTGAAAGGAGGAAGAAACATCAAGGGGAGCACGCAAACCCAAGAACAAGCTGAGATCCTGCCATTTACATGGTTTTATGATATCTGAATGCAGTCACTAATGGAAAAAGAATGAAGAATAAACTATTAAAGGCATTATAAGCATAGTTAAACCTTTCGAAACCCATTGACTTCAGTGGATTTAGAAGGATATAACTCTGCTTAGGATAGCGTTGCATGACAATGAACTGTAACAGTCCATATTAATTCAGAAACATCCTATTGATTTTACTGGGGTTAAGATTTTGGTTTCGTTTTCGCGGCCATGTCGGACGCTCCTCTCCACAGGTCCGAGAGGAAGCGCCCGAGCAGCCTGACCGGGCGGCTGATCTGCAAAGATTAGCCCCCAGGACTCCCAGGGAGGGAGTCAGGGTCCGGGACACGGCGGGAAGAGCCCCCTGGAAATCGATGCAGGGGGTAAATTGCCCGTTTGTCCCCATGGAGGCTGGCAGACGTGCGCGGCACCTTGCGTGCTGCCAGGCCATGGAAAACGGCAAAGAACAGGACTAGGCGGAAGCCTGTAAGTAAGCGAATCCCTTCTGTTATTACAAGCGCATGTGAAGGAGTGGTGGGATCTGAAGTTAAGAAGACTCGGATTTCTTCCCCCTCGCTGAGTTTCAGAAGGTTGGCGGTCCCCCCCCCCCCTAAAATGGCAGCGAAAAAGCAGAGTCCTGCTTTGGGCAAGTCAATTTCGGCTGCCCTGCAGGGAAGAGGGGAGTCGCTCGAGGATCTGGTGAAAAGGTCGGTTATCGAAGCCATAAAACCCTTTGTTGACAAGCTGAATGAAACAGATCAAAGGGTGGGCTGAATTGAGAGCGATGTGAAAGCCATCAAGGAAGTAGCGGGGGGGCAGAGAAGTCTGCTCGGTAAAATGCGTCACTCATGAGAGCAACGAACAAGGAGCTAAAGTTGGTGGAAAACCAGCTGATCGGGCTGCAAGTGGAACGAACACAGACTATTTTGCGCCTCCAGAATGTTAAAGAGGAGGAAAACGAGGATCTAAGGGATCTTGCCTCGGAATTATTGGCAACACCCGCGAGGGCAACTAAAGAAGAAGTAAAAAGCGCCATTTTGGAAGTCCGTCGGGCTTCTTCAAAATATGCAACGAAGCGGCAGCTGCCTCGCAAGATCTTTATTGAGTTTTCATCTAGGAGGGTCTGGGACACTATCCTATACAACTCATATAATGCGGACTTGGACTTTCTGGGAGATAAAGTCAAGATACTGAAGGACGTTCCATTTCTAGTTCGGAAAAGAAGATTTAAGTATAAAAGGCTGGCAGCTCTCCTGAGGGAACGTGGGATAAAGTATAAATGGCTATTTCCGGAAGGAATTTGGTTCAGTTATAAAGCTCAAGCTTACAAGATAAATTCAGAGGATCAGCTAAGGGATTTTGTGGACAAAAATCAAGAATTTGGGCAAGACACCAAGCAAAAAGAAGAAGATCCGAAGCCTGAAGGGAGGGGGGAGGCAACGAGCGCTGCGGCTGTAGCTGCTCAGAGAGAACTGCGTCCGAGGCCTAGGGCGGGGAAGAAGACTTAATTTGGACTGTAATTTGTATTTTGTAAGGTCAACCACTCCATCATTACTTTATTAAGGTTTAATCTTTAATTATGGCAGTATGAAGGGAAAGCATTGTAGTGTAGTGTTTATTGTTTGTATGTTGCCTTCCCCCTTTTCCCACCCCCCCTTCCCTTTTTCTTCTTTTCTCCCTTTTTTCCTTCCCTTGTACTTTTGTAGTTTTTTGTAGTTTTCTGTTTTAGATATTAAAAATAAAAATTTAAAAAAAAAAAGATTTTACTGGGGTTAACTTGTAAGTAAGCAGACATACAGCAATTCGGAAGATATTTTGTCTCTGGCATCATAGTCTTCCTTCTATGTCAATGTGCGTGAAGATGGCATTCTTGGCAAGATTCTTAGATATATTCAGGGTTAAATTCATATATTGCGTTGGATGTAAATTTTTGTGTGTGGCCCAAAATACTATTGCTTGATTTGTGTTGAACCAGTCCATTGAACTGTCTGAAATATTAGTCACTCTTATGCTCCAGTGATCCTCAAATTTTCTGGAATCTTTCCTTGTTAATTATTGTCGCTATTTTGTCCTGGGCTTTGCCTTTTGGGAATCATTACAGTTTTATTAGCCTATGTTGCTAGAGTTTTCACTCTCAAGCCTCTCCCTGGGATCTGTAGAAGTTAAGGGCTGAATTAGTGGACTAGCCTTTTAAAAAAGGGGATTAGCAGCCTTGCAGTACCAAAGTTTTGATTATTGCATGGAAGTGAGAGTGAGTTTAGCCTATTCCACTCCATATGTGATTTCCCTGATCAAACTGGTCTCCCATGCTGTTACTAGCCCTGGAAGGGGAAAAGATGGGCTTCCTCTCTCCATGTCACTCCGTCAAATAGCACAGGGGATCTTGGTTTTGATCTGTAATACAAGGAAGTGTTAAATTCCTCCTGCACCATAGAATTGGGACCTTGCATAGTTTGCATTTCCTTGTTTAAACAAACACTGGGGAAAATCTGTTCATCTACTGTGGCCCCAAATCTTGGAGTGAGTCAGTAGATACATCTTGTCTCCCTTGCACATGTGCTCATCCAAACAGCAAGATGCCATATAATGCACCCTGTCTCATTTCCTATATTGCTTGGGCTCAGTTTAAACGATTGACAATTGATTTTAAGAAGAGGCTGCTTTTCTAGCGTATCTTTAACTTAAAGATCAAACACATTATTGGCTTTTAAATCAGTGCGGGACCTGCTATTGCAGAGTAAGTAAATACAGCAGACAAAGAGCAGCTTCCAGCAATGGGTGCATGTAGGAGTACAGGTAGTATGAGCCATGGATCCTTGCTATGAAAATAGGTGTGTTACAAGCATGTCTCCATTGTCATCTGTGAAACACTGGAGGTTATGGTCATGCTGCATGGAGAATGGGGGAACTGGCTGGCAATATACATACTCCTAAAGAACAGTTGCAGGTAGAGTGGAAAATGCTCCCTGGTCCTTTCTTAATGGCATCACATGAACAGATTAAGCTGCCTTCTACTGAATGAGATCATCTAGGTCAGTCTTGTCTACTCTATCTAGCAGTGGCTACCCAGGGTCTTAGGTGGAGGTCTTTCACATTTCCTGCTTATCTATTTTAACTGGAGATACCGGGGATTGATCCTGAAACCTTCTGCATGCAAAGCAGAGGTTGTACCTCAGAGCTGTGGTGTCTCCCCATCCTTGGGCAGGGCATTTGGATATAAGCTTTTCTCTCTGTCATTAGCTGAGTTCTTGTTTGCATTTCTGCATACCTTCTAAACACTGAAATTGTATTTCTTATAAGCTGGTTGCTGTGGAACTTTTCAGAATACAATGGGAATTGTATTTTTTTTTGTATGTTCACTGGCATGAGGGGTAAACCAGAAATAGCTCTGTGTAGGCGATACCTGGAGGCGGGGCTGAAAAATCCACCCGCTCTCAATGAATCTGTTGCACGTGCATCTTGTATCAGGAAGGTTCATTGTGTTTATCACTGAGCTTTGTGTATGTTTCACACCGCTTGAATGCTAGAGATATTTTAATCCTTTTGTGTTAAACAACCTCAGTTCTTCTGATAGGCATTTGCTTTAAATCATCTCCTGAAATTTCATCAAACTGGCAACAGTCATTAGGTGTGACCCATGGCAAAGCATGTATGCATGAGAATGACAAAAATAATTTCTCTTGACCTAAATCTCATGATGCATTACGGCCAAGAGCCAAATTATAAGTGAGGTTGGAATTCCATGGTTGGAAGTAGGGATGTGCAAGCCAAAAATTTTCGGCTATAGCCGAAAGTAGAAAGCCGAAAGAAGATTCTCTATCGTTAAAGCCGAAAGCCGAAACAAGAATCTCTTTCGGCTTTCGACTTTCGGGATTCTTTCGGCATTATTTCGGCATTCTTTCGGCTTTTTTCTATGGGAAAATGCCTCCGTCTTCCAGGACGCCTGGAGGAGGCATTTTCCCACCAAATAAGCCCAAAATTGGTGGGGACCTTCCTCTAACCCTTCCCTAACAAGCACCCAAGTTTCAGACAGATTGGACTTTGGGGGGCCATGTTATGGCCCCCCAAAGCAGGTCCCCCCATCCTCCCATAAGAAAGCGAAGGAGCAGCATATTGTTAGCATGCTGCTGATGATCTTTCTTCATTATTTCCTATGGGGAAAAAATGAAGAGGCAGGCTTCCTTTGCCAGGGGTGGCATTTTGCATGCAAAATGCCCCCCAGCCCTCAGGGGCCCTTCTCCCACCCCTCCTCCCACCCCCCACCAAGGCTCAGCCTGCTCCCACTTGGGGGGGGCATTTCATGGCCTCCCCAAGTAGGTGCTCTAATCTCTACCACTGACAGCTGGGGGAGGCTTGTGTTGCCAGGGGTGGCATTTTGCATGCAAAATGCCCCCCAACCCTCTGGGGCCCTTCTCCCACCCCTCCTCCCACCCCCCACCAAGGCTCAGCCTGCTCCCACTTGGGGGGGCATTTCATGGCCTCCCCAAGTAGGTGCTCTGCTCTCATCTCTACCACTGACAGCTGGGGGAGGCTTGTGTTGCCAGGGGTGGCATTTTGCATGCAAAATGCCCCCCAGCCCTCTGGGGCCCTTCTCCCACCCTTCCTCCCACCCCCCACCAAGGCTCAGACTGCTCCCACTTGGGGGGGCCATTTCATGGCCTCCCCAAGTAGGTCCTCTCAGCCCCTAAAGTCCACCCCTTACAGCCTCACACAAACCCAATTCCCCCCCAGCTGCCACACACAGACCCAAATCCCCACATTAGCCCCTCACAGACCCAAATCCACCCCCACCTGCCCCACACCCATAACCCCAGGAACAGGCTGGCAAAGGCCAGCCCTCTCCCTTTGTTCCCTATGCTGGGAACTTCTAAACTCTCTTTCCCTGGGCAATTCTGCACAGCCCAGGGGTGCCACAATGGTGGGCACACTTCTGAGTGCCAGCTGGTCCCTGTGAAAGAGCACCTGAACCACAGACACCCTCCCTCAAATTCCCCCACCACCTACAGAGATGGCTGGCCAGCCAGCCCCATTGTTCCCTATGATGGGAACCAACTGCACAACAAAGAATAAAACAAGAACAACACAAAATAAAGTTTTAAATTTTTTTTCTCCCTTCCAAAGTACAAGTAGGCAAAGCATTATGACACATTACACCAGCAGTCCCCCACACAGAAAAATTAAAACAAAACTCACTTAACATCAGAGAATCGCAAAGCATGATTCCTGTCAAAAACACTTTATTTCTTGAACAGCTTTAGGTTACACAGCAGGGGGGAACACCAAAGGGCATGGCAGCACTATCTTACACAAAAATAACACAACTCACTTAACATCAGAGAATCACAAAGCATGATTCCTGTCAAAAACACTTTATTTCTTGAACAGCTTTAGGTTACACAGCAGGGGGGAACACCAAAGGGCATGGCAGCACTATCTTACACAAAAATAACACAACTCACTTAACATCAGAGAATCACAAAACACAATTCCTGTCAAAAACACTTTATTTCTTGAACAGCTTTAGGTTACACAGCAGGGGGGAACACCAAAGGGCATGGCAGCACTATCTTACACAAAAATAACACAACTCACTTAACATCAGAGAATCACAAAAACACAATTCCTGGCAAAAACACTTTATTTCTTGAACAGCTTTAGGTTATACAGTAGGAGGGCACAACAGGGCATGATAGCAATGTACTACAAAAAATAATACAACCCACTTCACCGTTTTTGACAGCAATTGTGTTTGTGTGATTCTCTGATGTGAAGTGAGTTGTGTTATTTTTGCGTAGTACACTGCTTTCCTGCTCTGCGGTGCCTTCCTACTGTGTAACCTAAAGCAGTTACAGAAATAAAGTGCTTTTGACAGCTATTTTTTGGGGTGATTCTTTAATGTGAAGTGAGTTGTGTTATTTTTGTGTAAGATACTGCTTCCATGCCCTTTGGTGTCCCCCCCCCCTGCTGTGTAGCCTAAAGCTGTTCAAGAAATAAAGTGTTTTTGCCAGGAATTGTGCTTTTGTGATTCTCTGATGTTAAGTGAGTTGTGTTATTTTTGTGTAAGATAGTGCTGCCATGCCCTTTGGTGTTCCCCCCTGCTGTGTAACCTAAAGCTGTTCAAGAAATAAAGTGTTTTTGACAGGTATCATGCTTTGTGATTCTCTGATGTTAAGTGAGTTGTGTTATTTTTGTGTAAGATAGTGCTGCCATGCCCTTTGGTGTTCCCCCCTGCTGTGTAACCTAAAGCTGTTCAAGAAATAAAGTGTTTTTGACAGGAATCATGCTTTGTGATTCTCTGATGTTAAGTGAGTTGTGTTATTTTTGTGTAAGATAGTGCTGCCATGCCCTTTGGTGTTCCCCCCTGCTGTGTAACCTAAAGCTGTTCAAGAAATAAAGTGTTTTTGACAGGTATCATGCTTTGTGATTCTCTGATGTTAAGTGAGTTGTGTTATTTTTCTGTGTGGGGGACTGCTGGTGTAATGTGTCATAATGCTTTGCCTACTTGTACTTTGGAAGGGAGAAAAAAAATTTAAAACTTTATTTTGTGTTGTTCTTGTTTTATTCTTTGTTGTGCAGTTGGTTCCCATCATAGGGAACAATGGGGCTGGCTGGCCAGCCATCTCTGTAGGTGGTGGGGGAATTTGAGGGAGGGTGTCTGTGGTTCAGGTGCTCTTTCACAGGGACCAGCTGGCACTCAGAAGTGTGCCCACCATTGTGGCACCCCTGGGCTGTGCAGAATTGCCTAGGGAAAGAGAGTTTAGAAGTTCCCAGCATAGGGAACAAAGGGAGAGGGCTGGCCTTTGCCAGCCTGTTCCTGGGGTTATGGGTGTGGGGCAGGTGGGGGTGGATTTGGGTCTGTGAGGGGCTAATGTGGGGATTTGGGTCTGTGTGTGGCAGCTGGGGGGGAATTGGGTTTGTGTGGGGCTGTAAGGGGTGGACTTTAGGGGCTGAGAGGACCTACTTGGGGATGCCATGAAATGGCCCCCCCAAGTGGGAGCAGTCTGAGCCTTGGTGGGGGGTGGGAGGAAGGGTGGGAGAAGGGCCCCAGAGGGCTGGGGGGCATTTTGCATGCAAAATGCCACCCCTGGCAACACAAGCCTCCCCCAGCTGTCAGTGGTAGAGATGAGAGCAGAGCACCTACTTGGGGAGGCCATGAAATGCCCCCCCAAGTGGGAGCAGGCTGAGCCTTGGTGGGGGGTGGGAGGAGGGGTGGGAGAAGGGCCCCAGAGGGTTGGGGGGCATTTTGCATGCAAAATGCCACCCCTGGCAACACAAGCCTCCCCCAGCTGTCAGTGGTAGAGATTAGAGCACCTACTTGGGGAGGCCATGAAATGGCCCCCCCAAGTGGGAGCAGGCTGAGCCTTGGTGGGGGGTGGGAGGAGGGGTGGGAGAAGGGCCCCTGAGGGCTGGGGGGCATTTTGCATGCAAAATGCCACCCCTGGCAAAGGAAGCCTGCCTCTTCATTTTTTCCCCATAGGAAATAATGAAGAAAGATCAGCAGCAGCATGCTAACAATATGCTGCTCCTTCGCTTTCTTATGGGAGGATGGGGGGACCTGCTTTGGGGGGCCATAACATGGCCCCCCAAAGTCCAATCTGTCTGAAACTTGGGTGGTTGTTAGAGAAGGGTTAGAGGAAGGTCCCCACCAATTTTGGGCTTATTCGGTGGGAAAATGCCTCCTCCAGGCGTCCTGGAAGACGGAGGCATTTTCCCATAGAAAAGCCGAAAGAAAGCCGAAAGAATCCCGAAACGTTTCGGCTTTTTTCTTTCGGCTACCCGAAACGTTTCGGCATTCCCCGAAACGTTTCGGCATTCCCTGAAAGAAGCCGAAACACTTTTGTTTCGGCATTCTTTCGGCATTCTGAATGCCGAAACGCACATCCCTAGTTGGAAGTCTTGCAGTGAAAACCTAAGCCCATTGACTTTTAGATTGCAGTAACTCTGCTTAGGATTTCACTGCTTGTATTGTCGTGGGGTGCTCAAAAAAGCAGCTGGGGTGCAGGCCCAATATGAGTTCGAACCATATTGGATTTTATAATTCTTCCTTCTTGCATTGTTTCACTGTTTGAAACAATGCTTGTAGCTCTGACAGGAAAAAAGATAGGCATTGTTCCTGTCTTTTTAGTCTTGGGGTTAAAAGTAGGTAGAGAAAAAGACAGGTGTAATAGGAGTGCCTGTCTTTTTATTGTTGGGGTTAAAAGCAGCACAGGGAGGGCAGATTTTGTAGCATTTGTGAGGTTGTATTCTATTCTGGGCTGCATCCTTCATTCATATTTTATGATAGATAACTTTTGTCAGAATGTTTATAAACTCTGAAGGGCCCTTGAAACCTGACTTTGCTGCCATACTTTTACTATCCATCTATGCTGGACTTTGGAAGCTGAGCATGCGTAAAGCTCAAGTATGAGTCCTGACTCCTGAGTCTTTTTGTGGTAAGCAAATGGTGTGCGAACCCATCCTTGGATAAGGCTTCTAGATTCATTATTCTGTGTTATCCTCAGGGCTAGTTCCGGAAAGAATGTGATTTACCATTATCGTCATAGAGATCCACCTTGATTTAGTAGTGAAATTACAATGATGAATTATGTTTAATTATGATCATTAACAGACATCAAAAATGTAATTGGCTGTTCATCAAATACCTTGTTTGCTTTTTAAAAAGCTGGTAATTTGAAAAGCTGAATTCTTGTGCTGATAAAATTAAAACTTATTTTGCTTCTTCTGGGTACACTTGATTCCATTCTCTATAGATTTTGTTTACTGTACTATACAGCTGTGTATAACATCAGAGAAAGACAAGCTGTTTACAAGGCAAACTCCAAGTATTGGAGGTATCTGAAACATTTACCCAGACCTGTTACGCTGCAACCAGGGCTTTTTATTTGATGGTACTCACTGGTGGAAGGCAGTAGGAAAAGCGGAAGACTTAAAACAAGATGGCTTGACTCAATAAAAGAAGCCACATCCTCCAGTTTGCAGGATCTGAACAAGTTTGTTCATGATAGGATGTTTTGGAGGTCTTTCCTTCATAGGGTAACTATGGGTTGGAAGTGACTTGACAGCACATAACACACACACACTGGTACTGAGTACACACACACATCAGTACTCAGTACACACTGGTTCTGAGTACTGGCACATTTGGAGGTGGCAGAAAATCAACAATAAAATAGTTTTATGCACATGTGGAAAGATGAGTAGAAATAAAATCAGTATGTCCCCATATCTGCTCTTGTCAGGCAAGCCACAGCTTCTCAGTCTTAGACAGCTGTTTATACTCCAAAGATAAAAATACTGATCTAATGTTCAGGGCTGTAGTAAGGGCTACCAGGTAATGGCCTTTATTCCAACCATGCCATTAATAAAAATTAAGCATCCTTTTTGTAAGAGAGGAAAGCAGAGATCCTCGACTGAGCCCTCTGAAATAGGATTACTAGTCCCTCAGTGTGGTTGGGGGGAGTCCCTCCCTCCCAGCCTCTGCCCCCACCTCCAACCTCTCATCTGGCTGGCTTGGGAGGGGAGGTGTGGGAATGGGTCTCGGAACCCTGCAGTGTGCTCCTGTGTGTTCTGGAACACTTCCACATCACTCCAGGAATTATGTCATTCCTGGCAAGATGCAGAAGTAATGGGACGAGCACAGGACTGATTTAATAAAAATCTGCCCCAAACACTAGAGGTAACACTTCCTGTTGGCCTCCCCACCCCATGACCCCCCTGTCCCCCACTTTCATGCACAGAGGACTTGGCAACCCTACTTTGGAATGTTGTTCCTGGACACTAGTGAACCCTCAGGAACAACCTAATGGAGATCTTCAGAAGGAGGGGGGAACTGGTGGAAATTGGTGCAAAATTACATATATGACTACTGGCACTTCCTAAAAAGCAAAAAAAAAACCCACTGTGTATAACTACAATGGACTTGTTTTACTTGTTGGGAGAGATCCTCCCTCTAAACAGCTTCTGTCTAGCAAAGATGATTCTAAATTTCTGTTCATCTGATTTTCTCCACAGGAGTTGGAGTTCCATAGTATCTGATCTTGTTTCAGAAGTAGAACCATTGCTGACATTGATTTTTTTTTTTAATTTTCAAATTTTGTATGAGTTGCTTGGCATACATGGTTTACCATACATTTCAGTTCAGCTAGATCACTTGTCTGTTTCCCACCTCTTCAACAATTATGCACGTGTGCATTACTCAAACATTTCAAAAAACCAAGCATGTGTGGTGGTATTAAGATTCTCCTGGTAAAGTGCTTTATCAATGCAAAGGAGCCCATGTGTGCATTATTAAACACAGCACAATTTTTTTTTCATGTAGTCACATTATCATATATATAACCAGGGCTTTTTTTCTGGGAAAAGAGGTGGTAGAACTCAGTGGTGGAACTCAGGACTGCACAATGACGTCACTTTGGGTCAGCTGGAACAAGGGGGGAGTTTTTAAAAGTTTAAATCACCCTCAGTGAAAATGGTCACATGGCCGGTGGCCCCGCCTCCTGATGTCCGGTGGAGGGCAATCTAAACTCCCCTCTGTCTGGAGATCGGGGGCGGGGCCACCAGCCATGTAACCATTTTCAAGAGGTGCTGGAACTCCGTCCCACTGCTTTCCAGCTGAAAAAAAGCCCTGTATATAACCACATGAAGATTTTTTTACAGTGTTCTAATGTACATGTTTGTAAGCAAATTGCAGGGCAATGAAACCCATGGCAAACTGGCCATGTTGCAATACAATGTATTTTTTTAAAAAATCTCTGACTTAAAATGGAATTACAAATGAATGCTCAGTTAACTTCTGTGCACATAAAGGAATGGGACTGGGAAACTTTGAATATCATGGTATCCAGTTTATCATGTCAAGAGTGTTCCTTTTTTCCTTTTCATATGGAGAAAGGTGTGCTATTTCTGCACCTTGAACAAGGACAGAACTGAAAGCAACCTTTGGGCATGTTGAGAGCTGGAATAAATAGGATATATTAGTGTGAGAGGCAATACAAATGCCCTTGGCTTGACTGGGGTTTCTGTCTTGCTGTGCTATGGGCCACACTTTACCCTCTAGAAGAGAATCTATACCGCTGGAGCAAAGTAACTGAAGGATTCTTCAAAGAAGGAGTGAAAGTCAGTGAAGAAACATCTGCCATGTGCAAAGAAATGCAACGGCCTAACATTTTACTTATAGTCCAGGGATTTATGAGAAATCTGGGAAACATATAACTTATTAATCACTGTAATTATTTACTTCACATTTCCCCCCACCTTTCTCGTCACAACTCAAGCTGGTGGATGAAATTTTAGAACACAAAAATAATCACAGCGATAGAATGAGATACAATCTAAAATAAGCTTCACTAACACGTATTAATTAAAGTTAACGTATGTTGTGAATAAGGCAATCTGCGTAAATAATTGCCTCCCTTATTTGTTTGTTTTCCAAGTCTCTGTTAACAATGGAGGGATCCAAAGATACTGTAGATGGGGGAAACCGGCTCTAGGGACTTTTTCATGAAGTAGCTGTTCCAATGGACCACCCTGGAGCTCCAAGGAACAGTGATTCCTTCACTCCCATTACTGAGGAGGCAGCCTCCCCAGGCTTCTTTTCAGGGGGAATGCGGGGGAATGGAGTTCCGGCACCTCTTGAAAATACTTAGCAATAGTGCTTGAAAATAATATGATTTCAAAGATTCCTGTGTGTTTCTTCCTCATTTCCCTCTTGAGAGTTCTGCCACCTCTTTTCCCAGAAAAAAACCCCTCTCACTCCAAGGAGAGAATTGCCAGAATTACTTAGTGCTCAGGAGTAAGAGGAGCCATTCCTGTTGGAGCCTGTTGGAGTCCATATCTTTGGATAGCTTCGGGTGCTTAGACATCTTAGTCTGATGCGGCAGTAGCAGTAGCACCTTGGTGACCGATAGCATTGTCCAGGGCAGGGGCATAGTGACTCCTGAGTGCTGACACCTTTCCTGGCTCTTGCCAAGTGTTTTCAGAAAGCAAGTAGGGCTTTTGCCCTACAGGTCTTCTATTTAGCAATTGGATATCTGATCGGCTGTATATATTTTTTAAAAAGTTGTTTCATCAACAGTTGTCACTACAGCTCAAGGATCTACTATGTTACTGTGCGGGTATTCAAGAAAACATTTTGAACATTTTTTTTCCATTTTGAAAGGCATTCAGTTAACAGAGCTGCTGCCTGAAATGTTGAAGAGTTACTACTAGGCAAAAGCATGACCTCACTCCCTGACATTTTGTGGTTGGGCTCTGCTTCCTGCAGCAACCATTTTGGAGTTGGCTCTACCTGCTGCAGCAGCCATTTTGTATTTATACATATCATCCTGTGTAAGAATTCCAAAGATACCAGCAGGCTCAAAAAGGTTGTGGATCCATGTCCTAGGATATGAACTGCTGCATGTCACACCTCTCTTTGTCATTAAAGCTTATACTCTGGACAATTTTGTTGGTGTTACTGGGCCCAAATTCTGTCTCACATCTTTGTAATAAAGCATGACTTCTTTGATAATAAGTAGTTACTTTGAGGGAAGGTGGGACTGATCCACACACAGCTATGTGCGACGCCTTAAATCCTAACCTTCACTCTGTTTCAAACAAGTACTTGGGACACAGCATAAACTGGTGTCTGCACAGCCAACCCTCACTTTGAGTTTTTATACTCAAAGTGAAGCCAGCTGAGTGACCTTGGGTCAGTCCCAACTTCTTTGAGCTCTCTTATCCCCACCCACCTCACAGGGTGATTGTCACGAGGATAATAATGACAGATTTTGTAAACTGCTCTGAGTGGGTGGTTTACAGTATATAAATTGGGCAGTATATAAATTGAATGTTGTTGTTATTATTATTATTATTATTATTTTATTTAGATATTTATACTCTGCTTTTCTCCTCAGTGGGGACCAAAGCAGCTTACAACATCATTCTCCCGTTCTCTGTTTTATCTTCATGACAATCCTCAGCAAGGTCACTCAGCGAGTCTCCATGGAAACAGGAATTTTGGGGTCAAAGCAGCAAGACTTAACAATTCAAAATAATCTCTACGGAATGGATTTTTCCATTTAGAATCATAGAGTTGGAAGGGACCTTATAGACCATCTAGTCCAACCCTCTGTCCAACACAGGAACAACCTAATGTGTGTGTGTGGGGGGGGGACACACTGAAATCTGTCAAACAAGTATTCATCCAGCTGCTCCTTGAAGAATGCCAACGAGGGGGAACCCACCATATCCTCAGGCAGCTGATTCTATGCTCTGTTTTTTCTTTAAAAAAAAATTCTATCCTGGTCAAAGAGATCCCTTCATGTGTCATTTCTGCCACTGTTCTTTCTGTTCATTTTTGGTTTTGATGTTGATTTATCTTTTCAATGTTGGTTTTTAAAAGTTATTTATACAGAATGGTGTGCATGTGTGAAATCCAATGTGCTCAGATACAGACTGGGTAGTCTGTTCCCTGATTCTGTGTGGCCTGTCAGTTGCACCATTCAGTCCTCCTGTTGTTGGAACTGATTTGTACATATCTGTTCCATAAGCTCACCTGAAAGGAACCTTGAGAATACAAGTAGTCATGTGGTCTGACAAGGTAGCTTCAGTTGCAA
Organism: Eublepharis macularius; assembly: GCF_028583425.1. Lineage (NCBI taxonomy): Eukaryota > Metazoa > Chordata > Lepidosauria > Squamata > Eublepharidae > Eublepharis > Eublepharis macularius. The sequence goes on from NC_072802.1 coordinate 24,565,345, forward strand.
AGGCTATCACTGATGTGAATTGCCAACCTCAGGTGAGACATGAATGTCTCCTGAAATTATAACTGATCTCCAGACTACGGATATCTGTTCCCCCAGAGAAAATGGCTGCTTTGGAGGGTGTACTCTATAGGATTATATCCCACTGAAGTCTCTCTCACCCCCAAAGTCTGCTGCCCCTAGGCTCCATCCCCAAATCTCCAGGAATTTTCCAACCTGGATCTGGCAACCCTAAATATGACCTGAAGGATTGCGCTTTTAAGAGTGTCATCTTTCATCTGGGCCTGAACATCTGTCTTATGATTATGAAAGTCATTCTTGACATAAGGGAGTTGCACATTTTTTCCTCCAGGCTGTGGTGGTGGCGGGGCTGACTTCTTCCCTGTTCTTCAAAAAAAACAGCTCCCACAGTTTCAAGGCCCGTCCCAGGTCTTGAGACTGAAAGGGAGAGTCAAACACATCTGACGTTATAACGCAGTATTCAGAACAGTGGGGGAAACACTGAAATCTGCCTTGGCATTCTGTTGCTGATCTAAACATTACTGTTCTCAGATAAAGGCACTTCAAACAGAGACCTCAACATGGAATTTCTGAATTAATATTCATTAACAAGACTATTTACCCCAAATTTTAACAGAGCTCTAGGATTCCTTACTAATTATTCACTAATGATGTTTATATTTTTGCATATGCTTCTGTTCTAGATTTTATGTTACTTCTGTTTTGCCTATCTAAGAGCTAAATTACACGAGATACCTGACGTGTTGATTTCCCACAAATTTATCTGGGAAGTGTGGTCGCCCCCTGCCCCTGAGCTCCTGGAAGAAAACCAGAGTGGACTGGATTTGCAAAAAATAATCTCAATGCTCCTCCCCCTTAACCATGGCCACGCCTCCTTTTTAGGAGGTCAGAGATGTCTTAATCAGTGTTCCCCCTCAGCGGTGTGCCCCTGCATTCCACAGCTTATGTTAGGAATACACAAAACCCAGCCTTTATTCCATGAGAAATGGGTCTTACTCAGCTCCCTGAGCTCTGCAGCAAGAGCTTTTCTCTTATATGGATTGACAATATTCTCTGGGATTGAATGTGGACCCCTTTGTTTAACCTAAATTCAGTTTGCCAGGGGGGCAGTATATTCTGCAAGAGACTTGAAGGCTCTGCTGCCTTGGGTCTGATTTGCCTCTCCTGCGCTCCTTGTCTTACCAGGCAAGTGTTTTTGCGGAGACAATGGCAAGAAATTAAGAATGGCACATCATGATCATTTACATCTCCCAAAGTTCATCAATTCATATTGCATTAGGGAATTTGTAAACGAAATGTGCACTCGTTTGGCAGAGTCCTCACAGCAATTATTCTCCAGCTGATTTAGTGCACTTGATAAAATATAAAGGTTAAGGAAGATGGTAATTGGGGGGAATCTATTTTTTTCTAAGATAAAGGTTGAAGGAAGACAAGACACATGAAGCTGCCTTATACTAAGTAAGACCACTGGTTCATCAGGGTCTACTCTGGGTGTTGCTAGATGTGCAGGTTTTTAAAGAATCGGATCTGGGTTCCCTAGACTCAACTTGGGTTTCCGTAGCTATACAGCCGTTAAAAAGTAAATGGCTGTTAAAAAATAAACGAGAGCCCAAACAGCTTCAGAGTGCCTCTGTTGGAGGAGGACGGGTGCCTTCCTCCCCCTCAAGCCATTTCTCTGTGAGTCTGTCTACACAAGACATTTTACATGGGGACGTTCAAGTGACTTACTTTCTGTGTGGTCTTATAGTCAAGCGTAGTCTGTCTCTGTAACAATGCATGTGTATCCACAACGGGAGAACAAGTGTAAGATCTTTCACTTGAGTGTTCCCGTGTAAGATGTCTTGTGCAGAGAGAGACTGTGTCATAATCGCATGGGGAGACTTTCCTTCCCTGTTTTTACTGCTCGACATGCACAGAATACTCTACAAGGAGCAGAAAAATCAGGGGAAATTTTTTTTGACATGGGGAAACAGCTTGAGGGGGAGAGAGGAGTCCCTCCTCCCCCCACGAAGGCATTCTGAGGCTGTTTGGGCTCGTTTATTTTTTAACAACCATTTCCCAAAGGTGCTGTGTGTGCCTGCAGGGAACTCGCATTGAGTCCAGGGAACCCGGACCCAGCTCTTTAAAAACCTGCATGTCTAGCTTAGCCCTTAGACTGGTAGTGGCTGTTCAGGGTCTGGTAGAGGTTTTTCACATCGTCTGACATTTCATCTTTTAAATTGGAGATGCCAAGGATTGAACCTGGGACCTTCTGCATTCCAAGCAGATGCTCTTCCACTCAGCCATGGCCTCTCCCCTGTTTAGCTTTAGGTAAAGATGGGAACTAAGGGTTTGTGTCCATCTCATATCTTCTTGTGGGAGAATGGGAGGGCCCAGGCAGGGCTTTTTTTCTTGGAAAAGAGGTGGTGGAAATTAGTGAGTTAACCTTGGAGAAGAAGGTCACATGGCTGGGGGCCCCGCCCCCTGATCTCCAGACAGAGGGGAGTTTAGATTGCCCTCCGTGCCGCTGAGTGGTGTGTAGGGCAATCTAAACTCCCCTCTGTCTGGAGATCAGGGGGTGGAGCCACCAGCCATGTGACCATTTTCAAGAGGTTCCGGAACTCCGTTCCCCCGCGTTCCCCCTGAAAAAAAGCCCTGGGCACAAGTCAGACTGTTCTTTGCCAGTTATGGTCCCCCCAGCAACACTGTGGGCTACTGGAAGTCTTATGGTTCAGCTGAGATAATATAGAAGTCATGTTGATATGAACCAGTGCATCCAGGTGACACACCCGATGGTCAGTTTTCAGATGTCGGCAATCATAGCAGCCATATGTCTACTGCTGAGGTGGCAGCAAAAATGCATGTAGCTGCTCCCTCCATGCAATTCCTGCCACATTACAAGGCTGTTGGCAGCCCAACTTGCTCCCATAGATAGTCAAAGGGGGCCCAAAAACTTGTAAACCAGGCCCAAGTGAAGTAAGCTGGTGCCACATTCCTTAGCAAAGTCCTGGCCTTTAGTTCTGTTTTAAGGTCTGGCTATATTTAGGGGGGTCTTGGAGTGCATGAACAGCAGCCCAAATATTGTAAGTGGAAGACTAAAACAGAGCTTGCTTCAACTTACTTGTACATATTATGTGCTTACCCTTTGCAACCAAAGAGACTCTTGTGGTACTTTTGTTAGAAATATTGCCCTCTAATGCACAATTGTGGGGGTGGAGGGGAAACTATCTTACCTAGATAAGAGAATAGAACTGATCCTTTTCTCTCTGTACTCTCGGGGAACTCTTTTGCTGACTCTGAAAGGAGCAAACTGGATGTCAGAATTGATATACAACAAGAATTAATGCAAAATACAATAGGCCTCTGACTGGGGAGGGGTGGGAATCCTCTCTGGAGTCCAATAAATCATAAGAGCGAGTTGCTGAGAGCGTTGCTGGAGATAGGGGATTGTAGGAAAGAGAATAATTAAGAAGGAAATGTTTGCCGCGAGAGACCTTTGGGTCCAAACAAATCTCAGCCCATACGAGTAAAGATCAGGATTAGTTGAAGCCATTGAGAGAAGGGAGATAGGAAGCTTAATATGATATTATTACGCAGATCAAGATGATTATATTGGCAGGGGTTTGGGCAAAGAGGAAGGGCAAAATCTATACTTTTAAAATGGGGGCTCTATGGGGCTCGGTTAACTATTTGGCAGAATCATGCAGTATAGTCTTTCCTGAATTTCCTCTCATGTAGAAAAATATCAACTCATGGAGAAAGAATCAGCCTGTTTTTCTCCCTGATATTTTGGCATCCCCTGCTACCCAAACAGGCCCTGACCTGGCTTGCCCAGGAGACCATGATCTTGTCTCCTGGGCTAGCTAAGCAGGGTCGACTTTAGTAATTGGATGGGAGACCTCCAACGAAGACCAGGGTTGCAGAGGCAGGCAATGGCAAAACACCTCTGTTAGTCTCTTGCCTTGAAAACCCCAACAGGAGTCACCATAAGTTTCCTGTGACTTGAGGGCACTCTCCACCGCAATACCCAAACATAAGTCTAAACACATATAGCTGGAATGAATGCACAGTCTCCCTCCCATTTATCCCTATGTCCAGCTCCCTTCCCTCCCTTTGATAACAATAATAATATTAATACCAGTGAAAAAAGTCAGTGTAATTATTAATACCACAATCCAGCTGGGGAGCTGGGGCTGAGAGCAGCAGCTTACCAAAGGTCACCTGCTGAGCCCATGGCAGTAGTGGGATTTGAACCAGCAGAGTGGTGATTTGCAGCCATAATGGTTAAGTGGTTGGGTTGATACTATCCCTCTGACCAATCAAGGGTGATACTATCCCTCTGACCAATCCTTCACAATAGCTTGCCGTTGCAGTGTTTGGACCATTTTCAAAGGCAGCCATGCTGAGCAAATTATACTAATCTAACTGGGATGTGATCAGTACATGAGTTACTGTGGCCAGGTCATACATTTTGAGGAACAGTCATATCTGGTGAACCAGCCAGAGCTGGTAAAAGGTGCTATGTGCCATGGAGGATACTTGAGCATCCAACCATAGGCTAGGATCCAATAGCACCTCGAAGCTACAAACTCACTCCTTTAGGGGCAGTGCAACCTTCTTCAGGACAGGCTTACTCCACAGTCACTGAGCACCTTCTCCACTGACCAATAACACCCCAATCTTGTCAGAATTGAGCTTCAGTCTATTGGCAATCATCCATCCTATTACTTTCTCTGGCTTCCTAGTCAAGAATTCCACAGATGCACCTGGATTAGTGGTAGGGTTACCAATCTTCAGGTGGGTCCTAGAGATATTCTGGAATTACAACTGATTTCCAGATGAAAGAGATCAAATCCCCTGGAGAAAATGGCCCCTTCGGAGGGTGGATCCTGTGGCATTACCCCACTGAAGTCCTTTCCCTCTCCAAACCCCACACTCCCAAATTCCATTTCCAAATCTCCAGGAATTTCCCAACTTGGAATTGGCAATGCTAATTAGTGGAGAAGGGCAGCATCACCCATCAATTGCAAAGTGGTATTCTAAATTTCAGAATGTGTTTGGGGAACATATTTGGAAATCTTGTTCAAAGAGCCAAGTAAAGCCACATTTCCACCCATGGGGAGTGCACAGACTTTTCTATGCCCCCTCAACTCCCATTTACTCTTCTTGAAACAGCTGGTCTCTTTTGTTCAAGATGATCTCATTCTGTTGCCCTTTTTGAATGTCACAAAATGAGGGGAGTATTCCATGGGATTCCATTAGATAAATGACAGACAAATATAAACATGCTCAGTTATACAGAGCAGGGAATTGAAATGTCGGAGAAAGCTGGCTGTTTATGCGAGAAACCGTGTGTCTTGCTTGCAAGGTCAAGCTCTTGGACAGCTTTGTGGGATTTAAAAGCAGTCAGAGTCTATGATGGATCAAACCATCCTTGATCATTGTGACATTTGAATTGGGCTTCTTTTGCCCTGTTGCATTGGTTGTTGGGGAAATTTTGCCTGTCCTCTTTGATGAGGGAGGGAGACCCTAGCTGGATAATCAAATCTTGGATATGTGGGAAGCTGTGCCTCATGAAAGGGACCGAGAACCAATGGCAAAATGAGTTTTTGGAGTTGGCCAAAAGAGCATGTATTGAGCCAACAGCCATTTCCACACACCCTTAAAGAACCTACCCACTCATGGAACACTGGCTACGTCTCTGTTTACAAAACTTTGCAGGCATTTGGCTTCTGTTTTATCAGTGCCAAACGCCAATAAAACAGAAATGGAAAATGCATTCCCAGAAAAGGTGCCAAAAAAACCGGAAGTCAAATGACCTGTAAATGTTTTGCAAATGGAGGCTTCTAGATTTCGGGGGGAAAGCCACTGGTGTTTGGTAAGTGGATTGTCCCTTTAAGGGTTTATGGAAATGGCCAACCATGCATTGACTCCTTCAGCCCTTTGAGAGAAAGGCGGGCTAGAAATAGTGTGAGTAAATAAAGAAGTTATTGATGTCCCAAAGCTTTATGCTGCTTAGTGTTTGTCATGAAGTAGACAAAATGGATGGTAGAAGGGCAGTGCTAGCCTAAGGGCTGGTAAAGGATGGGTCTAAGCACAGCTGGTGGGATTTCCTTTTCAGCTTCTCTCCTATTGATAACACATTTCTGAATTCGGCTGCTCACTCTTTTATACTTCAAGTCTCTTGAGGTGTCCTTAACTCTGGGACTGTTCTCCTAAGTGTCAGGTTCAGAATGCTGTATTGTACTGCTTTGCCTAACCGACTCCATCTTTAATCCTTTCAGTGTTTAAGTGCTCTCTCCACAGGTGCCAAGGTTCCCAGGCAGCTATCTCGCAGAAGAGGATTGTTTTGGCTACCGACGTTCCACCAAGAACCGGCCTTGGGAACTTTCACTATCCTGACTTCAAAGGGGTTGTTTTGAGAACTATGGGGGGAGGTTGGGCCTTCTGTGATCTGTTACTTTGTACCTCATGCTTTGCTAGTCATTGGTAACAATGCATATGTACCATCCTGAATATTGCATTCAGGCTAGTGGACTATAATGAACTATTTTTCCAGTAAAAGCCTTTTGGAAACAATGGACTGTTGTCTGATTGCAGAAGGTAGTCTGGAGTAAGGACATTATCTAGCCACAGTTCTGACACTAAGTCAGAAAGAATAGAGATATCCAGTGGCTGCCATCCAGGATAGCAAGGACCCTGGACCCTGAATGAATGTATTGAATGACAATAATCATAGCTGTTCTATAGCATTACTGTATGCTAAACAGTTTCGCACAGCATATCATCCTCAAAGCTCTAGCACTGTCGAACAAATTATTCCATAAAAACAGAAGTAGTTAGTAACCCTTGGACCTGCAGGTTATCTGAATCTAGTGGATGAATTTTGGGTTTTGCTTTAGAACAGATGTTCCATCCATGACATTGCTACAGGGATGCTGTGAAATTTCTTTCTTTCACTTATTTATCAACAGTCTCCCCCTTAAAAACACCCAAGGAGCCTGGCGACAAAAGATCCAAAGTGAAAGCATAAAATGGTAAGGATAACAAACTGTAGAATGAAGACTGTGTTTTAAAACAAGTTAATCACTACCTCCCCAAAAGCAGATTAGAGTCTGGTTATAACCTCTGGTTATACTAAAGGGCTCAAAAAGAGTACAAAAGTCAATTGTTGAGATATAGGGATTGATCCTTAATTTGAAATCTAGAATTTATCTCTTAAATTGTGTCAGTTGTAACTACTGATCTCAAAGAAGTATTGCTATATGCTGTAACCTCTGCAAGGAAGGTATTTGCACTTTATTGGAAACTACCAACGTTGCTGGGCAAATTAGAATGGTTCTTAAGGATGTAAGAATTGTTAGCATTTAGTTAAACTAACAGCAATTCAAAATTGTAAGAATATTTTAGATGACAACAATTGGGAAGAATTGGCTGATTTTTTTTCCAAAAAAACCTTAAGCTGTTAGATAAGAAAGACATAATCATAACTATGTACATTACCTACCTTTGTTTTTAATTTGTGAACTGGATGTGTTTTTCCTAGTTATACTGGTTTCAACGATGTATTGTTGCACTGTAATAAATTATTAAATTAAAAAAATCAAACACAGTAGTAAAAAAAACCCAGAAGCAACAATGAAAGCAGTAGTGGAAAAGAGCAGGAGTCCAGTAGCACCTATATGACTAACAAAATTGGTGGTAGCTCATACCCTACCACTAATTTTGTTAGTGTTATAGGTGCTACTGGACTCTTGCTCTTTTCCACGGCTACAGACAGACTAACATGGCTACCCATCTTGAATAAAAGCCGTGAGGGCAGAAGATTAAAAAATCAGTTGCAGTAACCAAATGCTCAGTAAAATAAAAAATATTTTCACCTAGAATCTAAAGCTTAACAAGCTAGGAGACAGTGAACTACTATGGAGAGCACATGGAGCAGTCAAGATGCCACTAAAGTGCCACCATGAAGACTGCACTGTCTGCAGTTATGTTATGACAAAGAAATATTGGATGCCCCTGAACAACATACACAACATGGTTTTATGGGAATTGTGCAGTAAAAGCTTTTAGCTATCCTCAGAAAGGAAAGCACCTCCATTATGATCATAGATGGAGGGACCAGTTGTTGTTCTACCAAGGAGAAACAAGTTGGATTACTCTTAATATCCCGAGGGGGGCAGTGTTCAAAGCCAAGGGAGCACCATGGACTTCATTGATTAGATGCTAGCTGGTGGGAAATGTTTGGGCTCAGGCCTGATTTCAAGATAGGTCAAACAGAACCCCTCCCTGTTGGGGAGGAAAGAGTTAAAAGAGTCTGTGCCCAAGGAGCTGGGAACTGACAGGAAAGCTGAGTGAAGACTCAACGACCATCCTCCATTTGTATACGTTTCAGCAGTCTTGTGCCCATTTCTCTGAGAGAAATGCCAAGGTAAAATCAGTGACCAGAGAAATCTAGTTAGTGCTTGTCTTTGAACCTTTTCTTAGTTTCTGTAACACCAGTAGCTGTGTTCCTTCTGATACGTATTCCCATGACTTTTTGTGTTCTTAGATGACAGGAGTGTTTTCTAGTTAAATAAAGACCTTTCCCCCACTTTTAAAGGTCTTACACTGTGACTAAATTGCTCACCAAAGGGCCTGCGCATTTATCCATACAGAGATCAAACACTTGGCTGAGCTAGAGGAATAGCAGTAGGGGAAGATATGGCAATAGAAATCTTCCATATGCACATACACGATTCTCCCCACACCCAGTGAAAAGGAGGAAAGGAGAGTAAACCTACTGGGGTAAAAAGATGAGGAAGGAGTGAGAGTTTCCTCAAGTCATCTCACACAGACAAGGATCCCCCAGTGTCCTGGAGAAGTCTAGGATGGCAGGCAGGAAGGGAGGAGAATTGCCATCCACATTACCTCAGAAGATGAGATCTGATGCTATTCTTAATTGATGGGCAAGTTTATATGTGAGTGGGCAGTCTTTCAAATACCTTGGTTCCACAACATTTGAGGGGATAAAAGGATCCTTTATTTTCCCATCAACAAAATTAGGGGAATGTGAGAAGCAAAGTTCACCCAAGAGAAGGGCCTTAAGGCACTTGATGCTAATTCAGTGGTAAAGCTAAGTATATCTATACTGCTGTCCTAAACAGAGTTACAGCCTTATAAATCCATAGAAGTGTATTATATATTTACTTCATTTATAGCTCACTTTTCTCCCCAATGGGGACCCAAAGTGGGTTAACATAACAACATTCCTCCCTCCTCCCTCACAACAACCTTGTGAGATAGATTGAAATAAGAGTGTGAAATGGCTCAAGGTCACGCAGAAAGCTTCTGTGGCAGAGTGGGGATTTGAACCTGGGATTCCCAGATTCTAATCCCAGATCGCAGAGCCCATTCTAACTACTACATCATACTGGCTTTGTCATAATCTCCGCGAATAGCTCAAAAACACAATTTTCCTGTTAATGACATCCCACTTTGTTCAGGTTCTTACTGATCATTCAGCCATTGTTTCTCACACCAACAGTGTATTTATTATCCTGTCACTTCATAATACCATCTGCAATTGTTTTTAAAAGTCAATCCTAGGCATCGTCAGGGGTAGGAGAGAACAAACATGCCCATTTTTGTTTCTTTTTTAAAAAAGTTTTCATCAAGAGACTTTTTGCACATTTTCCTTGCTATTTTTTCTAGTTTATTTAATTATTTGCTTGCTTACTTCTTGTATAGTCAACCTTCCTTGCTGAGACTCAAGGTGGTTTATTGGATAAAACAGTGGAATCAGACAGCATAAAGCAATCAATGAACAATGCAACAGGACTAGGAGTACAGAATTAGAGAATAATGCCCGTAACAAACTGTTTGAGGAACGGTACACTATAAACAATACAGAAAGTAGACCACAAGGCATAGGACAGTACAATAAAAGCTAGGGGATACCTATAATCATAATTCTGCAGGTTATAATTCTACTCCACTAAAATTGGTATAGCAAGGCCTCAGAGAGCATTGGTGAGGTGCCTGCCAGTTGCCCAAATCCTGCCTCCACAAGGAAGTAGGCACTTTACCCGATCATCAGCCAGCTTCGCTGTCTGGGGGTTGAAGGGGAGGATTCTACTTTATTTTAGAGGGCTCCCTCTCCTCTCTGTTGGAGTCACTGAGTCTTGCCAGTCCCTATGCTGGTTCCTGATTACTCTCCACTGTGCTCTCAGCACCTCCTTGATACAAAGGCCCTGGGGTTTCGACACCTGGGCCGTTTCCACACTACTCACCTTCATCCGGAACGCTGCAGAACATCGTAAAAAAACCGTGGAAGATAGCATCTTCTCGTGCGAGTTTTGCGTGACATCGCGCAAAACTCGCACGAGAAGACGCTATCTTCTGTGTTTTTTTCGTAACGTCCCACAGCATTCCGAATGAAGGCGAGTAGTGTGGAAACGGCCCTGGTAATGATGTCACTCCCAATGTTGACTGTTCCATTTCTGGTTGCCGTAAGACTGGCTTGGATGGTCTTGCACAAATGGTAACATCCCAAATTATAGGGATGGTGTAGCAGATAGAATGTTGGACTAAGAGCGGAACTACAAGTGACAAAAGGCACAGGTTGGACACTTGTCAGCTTCCCTCAAGTTTTGATGGGAAATGTAGGCACCCTAGTCTTGCAGCTTGGCTCTCCGACTGCTGTCCAATGGACTTTGCAACTGTCACTTGTCCAACATTCCACCAAGCTGCCTACATTTCCCATCAAAACTTGAGAGAAGCTGACAAGTGTCCAATCTGTGCCTTTTGTCACTTGTAGTTCCGCTCTTAGATTGTGGTTAGAATAAATGTAGTGGTTGAATAAATGTAGTGGATGACTTGGGACCACTCACTATTTCTTAGTCTGTCTCACAAATGGGGGGGGGGAGGATGACCATGTAAGCTTTTATACTCTTTTTGGAAGATGGATGGGTGAAGAACGTAATGAATCAGTAAGGGTCTACACAGAGGACAGGAGTGGAGGAGCGACGATAACAGATTTGCCTGGAGAACTCATCTTGAACATCAGGCCCACAAGCCCACGCTGGAGAGCATCTGTCATGATGCATGAGTTTTTAATAATGTAAATATATTAACATTAGGAGCAGCCTTCTCAGTTCTTCAGTACCTAAACATTACATCATTCTCAGGAGCAAATGTAATTAGAGATCATAAATATGAAAAATACAGGGACATTAACATAGAGAATGCCAATACGTTGCTTTACTTGTCATGTAATTGAAAAACATTAAGGGAGGGGATCATGTTTTGCTTGTACTGCGAGGAAAGCTCAAGGCTAATGCAAAAGGACAGCTCAGCTGAGATTACTTAAAGAGACCCTAGCAAGAATTTTGAGCATTTTATTTAACAGAACATGCAAAAAGATTAATCTCTCAATGTTCTTTGTTTCGTCTTCTTCTGTTGTAAGGTTATACCAACACTAAACACTTCTAACACTTTAATTGTCCTAGCTTTCCTCGAAGAAGTCTGGAAATTATTTATTTATTGAAAACATTTCTATGCTATCTTTCCATCCAAAGTGGGTCCCCAAGATGACAAAAATCAAATTATAGTCTGTCAAGAGTGATGAGAATTTTGTATTAGAAATTCCCAGCATTCCCTCACAGAACTACTGTTCCCAAGGTTTCTTGGGTAGGCCGGATAATTGTCGAACTGTTTGTCTGTAATGTACATACTTTTTAAAGATTATTTGTACCTCGTGCACAAGTGTGCACGTGCGCACACATGCGCAGACGTGCACCCCTACTCCTTATTGATATATTTCAGACATATTTGGGTACCTGGAGCTATATCTAGATTTTTTAGAATATCAGTAATGGGGTCCTGGAAATATTTGGAAATATTCAGAGCTGGCATTTTAAGACTCCCAGGTAGGGTTGTCAGACATGGCCTGGCAATCAGCAGGAGATGGGGGGAGGTGGAGAACTTACTGCAGGGGGTGTGATCATTATACATGCATGATGACATCACTTCTGGTGCAACCTGAAAGTGACGGCATCATGGTGGGATTGATGCTTTAGCACTCAGCCAATAACAGAGGTGTTGGCCCAAAACTCTATGTCAGTGCTAAAGCATCACCCCTGCACAACACTGTCACTGCTGGGTTGCTTTGGAAGTGATGTCATCACACAAGGACAGGTATTGCACCCCCTTGTTTGGCTGGCCTGCTTTTTCCTGCCAATTGGGCATTAGTAGGCAGTAGTGATAATTGCTAGGAGTTTGTCCACCATAACCATTCTCCCAGGCCTATTTTTCTTCAATAGGATTTGCAGCAGTGTCATTTGCTTAAGTTGGTTTTCCTTAGATCCTCGGGATTGGCATTGGTTCTGTTGGATGTGCAGTGTCTCTTGCTTAAATTTATTTGGCTTGGATTCTTTGGTTTGACACTAGTTGTGTTAGGCTTGCCAGACTAATCCAGGATTCTCCTAGGAAGTTAATGTTGGTTCTGTTGGGCTTATTGGTTCTGTTTGCATTTGGATGCTTTTAGCCAGTGGTTGCTCTACTGAAGTTCTGCTTCTTTTAAATCTTTGCAATTTTTCATTTATATTCCATATTATGTTGTTATAATATAACAATACTATTATAATATATTCCATATTATATGTCTTTGGAACTGACTGTACTGCCTCACACTGTGTAATCTACCTTAATTGTGTGTGTGTGTGTGTGGGGGGGGATCCGAATCAGCCCAAATGACAAAATGTAGTTTATTCTCTGACCTACAAACTATAATTTGTAGGCAAGAGAACAGCGGGGGTTGTTGCTTCATATGATTTGGATCTCATGAGGACTTGCTGGCTCACTCCCAACACTAACCAAGGTTTGTTGGCTGCCTAAATGCAGCCTAAATGAATTAAATGGATAGCGGGCAGAGGTAGTGTTGCCAGCTCTGGGATGGGAAATTTCTGGAGATTGGGGGGCAGAGCATGAGGAGGGTGGAGTTTGGGGAAGGGGGAGACCTCGGTTGGGTATCATGTCATTAACTCCACTTTCCAAAGCAGCCATTTTCTCTGTAGTCTGGAGATTAGCTATAATTCCAGAATATCTCCAGGCCCCACTTGGAGGCTCACATCCCTAGCCAGAGATAAGGGGTTAGTCACTGATATTTGGTGTGAGGGTAGGAGAGTGACTAGACACAAGATTGTCTCTTTTTTAGTTTGTGGAACAGTAGAGGGTATGATTGATTCTAACAAAGCTGTTTTAGTCTGTTTTTCAAGCTCCGTTTCCTGTCAGTACTCCTCTTGTCTAAACCAACCTGGCTTTGTGCTGTATGAGAAACCCCTTTTGGGGAGAACTGTTGAGCTCAATGTGTCAAGGCTGCCTCCCTGAAACCAGAACTGCAGTGTTCCTGTTGAGGGCAATGGATTTACATTCCTGCTGTGTTTTCCCTCTTCATAAATGTTTCAGGTTCCTTGATCTTCATTTTAACACCTGGAATATCAATCTAACAGTGGCCATTGTTAAGCAAAGGAATCTTTGAGGCTCACCTTGATGAATCGGCTTGCAGAAAATGAAAAAAAGTTTCCAAACTTCAAGGGCTGAGAAGAAGTATTTGAACTTCTGAAGGGGTTTCTCATATTCTGATAATAATGATCTGCCCTGAGGTTGCACAATTTTTGTTTGCTTTAGAGATGTTGAACCTGCAGTGTTTTGATAATAAGTTGGTGGTTCCTTATGCAATAGCCTGAGAGGTCTTAAATGATGATGGGTATTTATTAAGTGCAATTCTGTATCGCTTTTCTTTTTTGACTCAAAGCGGTTTACAATAATATTAAAAAATAAATGCCACAAAGAATATTCACCTTAAAATGTATCTTTAAAACCACGCGAAAGAGTATAAATTATCTAAGACTAGTAACAAAGCCTGTTGTGGGGAAAAATATAAGGGGCTCTAGAAAAGGGAGGGAGGGCAGGTGGGCATTGCAACCTGCTCCAGGCATGATCTGAGCCAGGTGAGGGGGGGGGGGGGCGGACATTGCTACCTGCTCCACTACTGATTCCAGTCAAGTGAAGGGGGGTGGGCATTGCCGCCTGCTCCACGTCTGATCCTGCACTGCAAACTGCTCCAGGCCTTATTCTGGCAGGGTGAAGGGGGTGGATGGGCATTGCCTCCTCCTCCATGACTGATCCCAGCTGGGTGAGGGTGGGTGGCAGACATTGCCACCTGCTCCGCTTCTTATCCCAGCCAGATGAAGGTGGGGGGTGGGCATTGCCACCTGCCCTGCTCCTGATCTCAGCAGGGTATAGTCAGGGGGTGGGCATTGCCACCTGTTCTGCTTTTGATCCCAGCTGGGTGAAGGGGGGAGTAAGCATTGCTGCCTGCTCCATGCCTGATCCTGCATTGCAACCTGCTCCCTGCCTGATCCCAGCTGACTGAGGGGGGGGGGGTGGCATTACCACCTGCTTTGCATTTGATCCCAGCTGGGTGAAGGTGGGGGCGGGCATTGCCACCTGGTCCATTCCTGATCCCAGCTTGGTAAAGGCGGGAGTGGGCATTGCCACCTGGTCCACTCCTGATCCCAGCTTGGTAAAGGCGGGGAGGGCATTGCCACTAGCTCCACTCCTGATCTCAGCTGGGTGAAGGCAGGAGTGGGCATTGCCACCTGCTCCACTCCTGATCCCAGCTGGGTGAAGGCGGGAGTGGGCATTGCCACCTGCTTTGCATTTGATCCCAGCTGGGTGAAGGTGGGGGCGGGCATTGCCGCCTGGTCCACTCCTGATCCCAGCTTGGTAAAGGCGGGGCGGGCATTGCCATCAGCTCCACTCCTGATCCCAGCTTGGTAAAGGCAGGGCAGGCATTGCCACTAGCTCCACTTCTGATCCCAGCTGGGTGAAGGCAGGAGTGAGCATTGCCACCTGCTCCACTCCTGATCCCAGCTGGGTGAAGGCAAGGGGTGGGCATTGCCACCTAGTCCATTCCTGATCCCAGCTGGGTGAAGGCGGGAGTGGGCATTGCCACCTGCTCCACTCCTGATCCCAGCTGGGTGAAGGTGAGGGGTGGGCATTGCCATGTGCTCTGCTCCTGATCCCAGCTGGGTGAAGGGAGGTGGGCATTGCCACCTGGTCCACTCCTGATTCTAGCTGGATGAAGGCTGTGGGCAGACATTGCCGTCTGCTCTGCACCTAATCCCAGCCTGGCCTTCCCGCCACGGCACACCTATCTAACTCACCCATCCCCCCAAAGTACATGACAACCCTAGTGTGGGAGCATGTTCAAAGCATGTGTGCAGGGGTAAATACCGTGCTGCCTCCACCCCCACCCTCCATTTTGACCTCTGGAGGACCTGGGAATCTATATTCCAAAGAAATGGGGCCACCACAGCAAAGGAACTTGCATATAGCTGTTTTCACTTCCTTTTAAAAGAGGATGGGCTGCAGACAGAGTTTCTAACAGGCCTATGCTGAGAGAAGTGGTCCATCTATATGTGAACCATGAAGGACTTTAAAAGTCCTTTAAAGGCCATCAGCACCTTGAATTATTTTATTTATTCATACTCCATCTTTCTCTGCAATGGGAATACAAAATGGTTTACAATATTCTCCCCTCCTCCATTTTATTTTCATAACAACCTTGTGAGGTAGGCTCATCCAAGATCCTTATGAGCTTCATGGCAGAGTATAGATTTGATCCTGGGTCTTCCAGGAGCTAGACTGACACTGTAACCACTGTGCCATGCTCCCTCAGAGCATGGGGATTCTGACAGTGCCTTGCAAGAAGTGTTTTGTATTTCCCTGGCTTCATCCCTATACTACCTGGAGCAGCAGAGGAATGAAGCACAAAGCCCAAAGACAGTGGCATGTTGCGACTCTGAAGCCCAGGAAGGAATAGCGTTGCTCCCAAGGGGAAACATATGGGTGGAAGGAGCATTTTCCTCTGATTGCTCATTTCTACTTGAAAGTTAGCGGCTAAACAAAACAAGCACGACAGTTTCAAAGCAAACAAGCCGTAGGGGTTCATGAATGGTGGCAGATGCTCAAGGAAGAGCCAGAAACAACTGGGAGGAGGAAGGGAAGCAGAGAGATGGAAGAGACGGGGTGAGGGGGAGAGATTTCCTTTTGATTAGAAAGGAGACTATGTGGCTGTAAAGCACGCACCATGCCCAAAACCTATTTGTCTGGGGCAAGGGCTCTGCTGACCCAGAAGGGCAGCGTATCAAATCTGTTGTTGTTGCTTGCACCAGATCAAGTTTTTCTTCTGGATCTTCTAGATAGCTTTTAGGGGAAGGGCCCATCAGTCAGTGGTAGAGTACCTGCTTTGCATGCAGAAGGCCCCAGGTTCAACCCCAGGGAGGGCGGAATACAAATATGATATCAATAAATTAAAAATAAATAAATAAAACCTCTGGCAGCTTCAGTAAAAAAGGTCTGATTGGCCACTGCCTGAGAGTCTGGAAAACCCCTCTTAACAGGGTTACCAACTCTGGGTTGGGAAATTCCTGGAGATTTAAGGGTAGAGTCTGGGGAAGGTGGGGTTCGGGAAGGTTAAGAACTTAATGGATATAGTGCCATAGCCCATCCTACAAAGCAGCTGTTTTCTTCATG
The DNA here is from genome assembly GCF_028583425.1 of Eublepharis macularius. NCBI lineage: Eukaryota > Metazoa > Chordata > Lepidosauria > Squamata > Eublepharidae > Eublepharis > Eublepharis macularius. Next base: position 24,581,923 of record NC_072802.1, read on the forward strand.
GGAACTGTTCTTTCATCTATACACCAGCTGTAATTCCAGGCCTCCAGACCCCACCTGGAGGTTGGCAACTGGAACTTTCAGGAAGAGCAGCTAATACCTTGATAGCTCAATGGTCTATTCCAGTAAAAGGCAGCTTAATGTGTAAATAAATAGTTCCTTGTTGAGCATGGATGTCTCAGACTGCTTCCCCTACACTATTAATAGTACAGGCTCCTTCCATGTGGTCTGAAGCTTCTCCCATTGCCCAAACAGCACGTAAGAGCAAACTGTGTTGCAGTGGCTCCTGTGCTGCACATATAAAAGCAAAGGAGCCTTAAACCAGAACACAAGCTAAGAAGAATATTTACAGACTGATGGAAATGGTTTCCATGTTGCCTCGAGCTGAGCTGTGACGCTCCTAGAAAGCAAGTAACGCTCTTGCCACATGGAGTGATGGCAGTATTTGTTGAGCCTGTAGTGAGGCTGTTATATATTTGATTGTGACTAATGAATCTGGGGAGGGAAGACGGCATGGTATGACCTGATCTCATCAGTACTTGGATTGGGGCCCCCCCGAGAAAGATTCTGGAGACGAAGGCAATGGCAAAACAGCTTTGCTTCTTTCTTGAAAGCCCCTTGCTGGAGTCGCCATAAGTTGGGTGTGACTTGACTTGTATATATACATAATGAATTTGCATGTTGCATGTTACATTCAACTTAGTAGCTGGTTATGTCGAACCTGCTATTCTGTTATATCTACTAGTTTAACTTACTGTGTTTGTTACTTAACAGAACAAGCTGGATCATGAATCCAGCCTTGCATGAATCTTACCAAATGAGTTATATGATTAATAGCAGTTATTTTACAGAGTCTTCACAAGGAGCTGATCCTCATATCAATGTTATAATGCGTTCCAGCTCTTAAAACTCCCTTCTAAAAAGCTTGCCCTGTTGGACCATTGCGTGTGCCACACCCAGGTGGACCGCTTGATGGATTCTTGCAGAGAGCATCTAGACGAGTTTGTCATGTTGAAGAGCAGCTTGCAAAACAGTAAAGGGAAAAGGAGCCGCAGATGGCCACACACCATCTCCTGCAAAGATCTGTAGCAGGCAAGCAGATACCTCTGCGTTACCAAGTTGCTCTGGGAAACGCAATTTAATCTAATTATTTTGACAGTGTATTAGGCTACTTGGAGGTTTTTCCCTCTCTCTCTAGTCACATTTCTGAGAAAAGGATAATGATATATTTTATTGTGAATTATCTCCCATGGGCCAAATGGAAGAAGTTTGCCAATTAACGGAATGCAAAGGAGAATTTGTGAAGCGTGGCCTTCTCTAAAGGGATGGAAGCTCAGAAGGGGTTAAGAAGGATTACCTGACTTTTCTCCTCTTCCCTGTGTTAACTGCACCAATGATGGTGGGATTATTTAATTTAAGGGAAATTCATCATGGTTCCCAAAGGATGATTAGATCATGAATCTGGCCACCTCCTTTTCCCTTGACTCTGCTGTTTACAAACAGTAAGAAAGAGAAGAAAGGAAGGAGGGATGGAGGTTTTAATTCTAAAGAAAAGGCAAGAGAGTAGGCACAGGATGCCAAAGAGAGGAGGGGTGTTGCAAACATAGAGTTGGTTCAGTCAAAATCCTGTAAAAACTGGAAGTGACATATGAATCCTTTAGCATTTTACAAAAACTCTATGGTAAAACCATAGTGTTTTTGTATGGGGATAGAACGTTCAACGAAATAACTCTTGGTTTTTACTGGAAGTGTCTTGAGAGTGCCAGTGCAACACTGGCAGACTAGGCCTCTCCCTCAATTTTTCTCAGAGGTTGCTGTCTGTGGCCTGACAATGAGGGTTGTCAGGTCCCCTTACCCTCCTGGCAGAAGGGGGACCCGGCGCTCACCTTTAGCCGGTCTTTGTGTGCACGTCCTCTTAGTGCCTGCCAACACGATGATGTCACTTCTAGGAGTGATGTCATCACATAGGCTGCAGGAGTGCTCCTGAACTTTGCACCAGGCCAGTTCTTAAAGAATTGACCCATATGGGGCCCAAACTGTGGGAGGACTCCTGCAGCCTATGTAATGATATCACTCCCAGAAGTGATATTGTTGCACTGTGCCAAAAGCATGCCTTACGAGGCCCAGTCCTGTGCCTTTCCCTCCCGCCAGCCAGGTGAGTAGTGACCGGTGTGTGTGTGTGGAGGCTGGGAGTGGATGATCCCTTGCCCACACTGGGGGACTGGCAATCCTACTTATATTTGTCATCAGGGCTTTTTTTCTGGGAAAAGAGGTGGTGGAACCCAGTGGGTTGCCCTCTGAGAAAACGGTCACATGGCTGGTGGCCCTGCCCCCTGATCTCCAGGCAGAGGGGAATTTAGATTGCCCTCTGCGCCACTGAGCAGCGCAGAGGGCAATCTAAACTCCCCTCTGTTTGGAGATCAGGGGGTGGGGCCACCAGCCATGTGACCGTTTTCAAGAGGTTCCGGAACTCCGTTCCACTGCGTTCCTGCTGAAAAAAAACCATTTGTCATACAGTGTGGAATCACTGGCGTGAGTTTTGGTCATTGCACATACTCCTGTGTTTATTTTCAACCTTTTAAATAGGTGCTTGTTTGTATGCGACAGTTTATATTTCTGTTTTTTTAAAATCTCTTGTTACTCTCAGCTTTTGTAAGAGATGACCTATTTGTTAAATTTTGTTTCTTGGAAGAGTTGTTTTTTGAGACCTTGAAATAATTAGGAAAAAGAGATGCATCCTTAAAAAAAAAATTGTATCACAAAACCGGCAAAATAGATTTTTCCTTTGATAGAGACACAAGGAAGCGACACGAGGACTCGGCCTCCCCCTGCCTCTTGCCTTTAAATGCAGTGTTGAAAAGACAGGCTAGGCCTAATGAATTGCTCTTCATTTGATGCCTTCCCCATTATTTCCTCCTCCTGATGCCCTGCTAACAAACTCCTACCCATTATCCCTCTCTTTTTAGAATATAGCATCATGGCTTAACTATGTTAATGCAGGGTATGTTCTTTTTTAAAACATGTAATAATTAAGTTACTTTCAAAAGCTGAAGAAGGAGCTCTTCATTGAAAAAGAAAAACATCAAAGCCAGGAGTGGAGCACGCTGAGCGGATGAGGTACATCTCTTTATTCCACACCTTTTATCAGAGATTCTTTCAGTGGCCTTTAACGGTGGCCACAGAACCTGCACGCTGCTGTCACAAAATGTGTATGCATGTGAGTATTGGGGGGCTGTGAGAGTCTCATGGCCTGCACAAGATGGGGAGGGGGATAGAAGTAGAGAGTGTAGTTGTTGGAGGGTTGGACTAGCATCTGGGAGACCCAGGTTTGAATCCACACTCTGCCGTGGAAGCTTGATGGGTGACCTCGGGCCAGTCAGCCTAACCTACTTCATAGGGTTGCTGAAGATAAAATGGAGGAGGGGGTGGTGGAATGATGTGATAAGTGGGTTTGGGTCTTCTTTGGGGTGAAAAGCAGAATATGTATAGATAAACATGGACATATGAGCATGGGTGGGGGTCTGTAGCTCAGTAGTAGAACACCTGCCTTGTTTGCCAAAGACCTTGGGTTCAGCCCCTGTCATCTCCATTTGAAGGGACCAAGGAGCAGGTGGTGTGAAAAGCCTCTTCCTGAGTCCCTGGAGAGCTGATGCCAGTCTGAGTAGACTATACTGATTTTGATGGACCGATGGTCTCATTCAGTATATGGCAGTTTCATGAGTTCTTTCCCCTTCTGCCTGTTGCATCCAGTCTTTCTGGGATCATTCAGCTTCAATCAGCCTGCACACATCCAGCCCGTCAACCATGACCAACCTCTAATATGGTCTTGATCTAAGCCCTGTGTATGTCCGATGCATATGAAATCCACATTCATGTAAGGGTTCAGGAACAAGCAAACTGGCTCCCCCCCCCCTTTTAATCAAGCTCTCCGGCCCCAGTTATGTGTATCTACTTAACATGAGCCCTATTTGGTATCTGCAGAAACTGTCTTCACCTGCCAGTTCCAGGAATGGAACCTATGTGCATATAAACTTTTATGCCCATGACCACTGTGCCCACTTGAGGTGAATGTAAAGGAGTGGGTCCAGCATGATCAGTTCCAATCCCAGCCTGTGTGTGTTGACCCCATCACACAATTGTTGCATGGACAGGGATATAGTCAAAGATGGACAGGGTAAATATGAGAATAGCTTCAGTCGGAGAGACATTCTGGTTCCAGTAGTGGCCACCAGCCAGCTTCTCTGCAGTAGGCTTCCCTTGTTTATCCCTGTATTTAGTACTATGATACGCTGGCTTTGTGGATGGAAGTCTCACCTATCTACCTTGGTTAACAATTTCCCCAGTTGGGGCAGGGCATTCCCTACCCTGATCTCCCATTGCCTGCCACTGTTCCAAGCAGCATGGGGAAAAATAAAAAAGCCCAGCCATGTCACATGTGACATTATGTCACTTCTGGGGAAAACCATAGAGTTTCTGGCAATTCCTAGAGTCACTTCCTGATCCCCCCAAAAGTGATGTAATAATAAAAGCAATGCTGCCCACCCATAATGTGCCCACCCCCAACCCAATTGCTGGTTGCTAGGTTTGTATACAACAGAAGAAAAAAGAAGTGAAAGAGGCACAATCATAATAGTACTCGTAATATACATATATATTGCACAATTTTACAAGTACAAACTCCACGATCGCTACAACATAAGCGTCCAGAGTCCCAGTCAAAGTCAAACTTTCACCACAATGGGTGAGTATGGTTCATAAAGATTCAAGCCGTGGCATGGTACATATTATACACTCGGAGCAAATAGCTGTGTAGAGACCCCAACACTACCATCCAAAAATCCAAATGGAAACAATCTTTAGCCACAATGGGTAAATACACAATTTCTAAAAGTTCAAGCTGTGGCGTGAACGCGTTTTCAAGGAGACAGCGCTCAAAGCAGATAAGTGGTGAAGTAGGTAGATGGCAACGAGTACGAGCCGGCAGTTTTTCTTCGCTCGTTTCAGACCAAAATGTCTTTCTTCAGGCCACCATATATCAAAGGAAAAATAATTCAATTCAATCAGCATGCCACATCCATGGCTCCATAAATTATCCAGTGTTGCTAGGTTTGGCCTTGCAAACTTATATCTATCCTGATGAAAAACGCCTTAACAGACTTTGGTGTACGCCAGTTTGGAGTAGTGGTTAAGACAGAGCACAGGACTCTAATCTGGAAAACCGGGCTTCATTCCCCACTCCTCCGCTTGAAGCCAGCTGGGTGACCTTGGGTCAATCACAGCTTCTAGGAGGTCTCTCAGCCCCACCCACCTCACAAGATGTTTTGTTGTAAGGATAATCTTACTACATAAAAGGGTAAGCGTGTTCAAGATGACTCCCTGCCTATCCCAGAGTGCAGGCGCAGTAGTGGAGAGTCACTCCCCACCTGCAGTGGCCTGGTATAGCCCTGATATGATGCCTGACTTTCCCCGTTCCTGCCATTTCCAGCCACCGATGAGCCCCATTGGACTGAAATCACGTGGGCGCAGGAGCATGCCGGGGTGCCTGCCTCCTCTCCCCCATGCTCCCCCCATGCTACCAGCCTTTCCAGCCACCCAATGGATGCAGGAACATGCTGGGTGCCTGCTTCCTCCCCACCTCTGCTCCTGGGCTTTTCAGCCTCTGATCAGCCCCACTGGAGCGGAATCAGGCAGGTGCAGGAGCTCACTGGGTCGCTGCCTCCTCTCCTCCCCTGCGCTCCTGGCCTTTCCACTCACCCGATCAGATCAGGCTCAGGAGTGCTCCAGGTGCCTGCCTCCTCCCCTGGCTGGCTGCCCAATCTGGCACAGGAGCATGCCGGGTGCCTGCCTCCTTCCCCCCTCAGCTTGCTGTCCGATGGGGCGTAGGAGTGTGCCAAGTGTCTGCCTCCTCCCCCTGGCTTCTGGATGGGGCGCAGGAGTGTGCCGAGCATCTGCTTCCTACCCCTGGCTTACGGATGGGGCACAGGAGTGTGCCAGGCATCTGCCTCCTCCCCCCCTGCATTCCTGGCTGGCTGCCCGATGGGGATGTTGCTTCTCCCAGAGGAAGACAAAAATTGCTGCAACTCATTTGCATATGGCTAATTCACTTAAATATACCCACATTTAGAAGTGGTCTAGCAATGATTGTGCGCTCTTATTCACTCATTTATAGCTTCGTATTTATATATTTTTATCCTGCTCAGCGTAGTGTCCATCATTTTTCCATTTTGCCCTTACAACAATCCTGTAAGGCAGGTTAGTCTGACAGGGAGTATGGCTGGCCCCAATGACCAGTAGGACATGATTTGAACCTGGATGTCCTAGTCTGACACTCTAATCTCTACACCACACTAGACCAGATCTCCTCCCTATTTTCTCCCTTTGTCCAGGGGGCTGAACAATCAAGATAGGGCTTTTTCAGTAGTGGCACACAGGCTTTGAAATTCTCTGCTTGTAGAGGCTCATCCTGCCCATTCTCTGTTCCTCCTCATTGTTTCATCATACCGGATTGGTGTTTAATTTTGTCCTCAGTTCTAGAACATGCTTGCTGTCATCAAGTTTGCAGCTGTTCTTTTGTTTTCAGCTAGCTGTTACCATTTTAGCACTGCAGTTTCAGGTTTTCCCAATTAGGCTTAGAGTATAATCCTAAAGGCACTTACCTAGGAGTAAGCACCCTTGAACACAGTGGAGTAGGCATGCATAAGTTGCTTTAAGGATCCTTGGATAAAAAAAAGGATCACAATAGACAACATATAAATCTACATTAAAAAAAGTCACCCCAAAAGTAGGAAAATACCACTACCCCATTCAGGTTTATTATTCAAAGCAAGCAAGGTGGTGTGGCAACCTTGACCTTGAAATACCTGCTGGATTCCTCCAGGACAAGGTTTATCTTTTCACTGTCATTGCCTGCCTCTTTGTTTTCTCAGTGCCTTCCTTTTCCTTCCTCCAGGTAGAGTTTTCTTTTGACTCTAATTAGGCTGGTCAGGCGTCTGGCAGCCTCCGAGCTGTGTTTTGAAAGGTCAGGCGAGGAGATGTCACTGACTTCACTGCAGCCAAGCTGGTCTCCCCTTTGATGGGGAGAGGAATACCAGCATTAATAAGCAGGGTGCAATTGGGACACAGGCTACACGGCTTGAGGACTGTTAACACACTGCTCAATTCAAATGTTCCCATCACAGTATTAGGATTCTGGGGTGGCCATAACTGAATCTAGAGTAGTTGGCCCTCAGTCCAGGGCCCTGGAGGCATCGGCTTGTATGGCAACCAGGAGGTACTGCTCCATCAAGGTTTCATACTGCACTCTGAACAAACACTTCATAGCTTGCCCAATATGCACGGTCACTATATCGTGTGAATAGGGCAACGTGAATTTTCCATGCACATACAGTTTCTGTTTATCCTAGACAATCAAGGTTCTGGTTCATTGGAATGGAAGTAGTACCCACATGGAAAAACTACATGATGGTTGCACTCACTGGGCTTCCAAAACAGATAACTGTCAAGCTTCTGCTCTGCCTGAACAGAATGCAATGTCTACTGAAGGCTCCAGTGAGAGTATTATTCTATCAGGTTTGTTAAAGTTCGTGGTTCATGAAATTTGATGAACCACGAACCACATGGTTCGTTTTTTTTCCAGTTCGTGCCCATCTCTAGTAGCCAATAAGCAGCATCTGACCGGGGAGATAATTTTGCCTGGCCCTTTTCAGCCAGCTCAGATTGTTCAAGCGTATGCCTAGGATCACCACCTTCAGCACATAACTGTGACCTGGACTGCAGCCAAGTTTTGGAATATGCATAAATGATGTACAGCTTTGCAAGAATGAGTGCTGTTTACAATTTGTGCAATGTATTCTGAACATACAATTTGGGGTTCCTTGATAAAGCACTTGGAGAAAAATGTCAGCTTTGGTGCTGCAAAGTATGTGTACTATCACCTTGCACTGGGAGTGAGCAACTGGAAGCCCCTGGGCCAAATCTGACCCCTGAAGACTGCTGTCTTGCCCTCTCAAGTGGCAAATAGAAGGCCAAAGTCAGAACGGACCTTGCAAGCAGGTAAGGATGATTTTGGAATATTGCATCTACACCATTTCGATTTCCAGATCACTGTTTTGATTTTTCTTATCCCTTGAGCATAGTGTACCCATGATTCTTTACTTTCAGGACTTTTTTAGTTTCTTCACACTGTTTTTTCCCTGTAAAATATACATATTTTTATTTGAGCATCAATAAATATTATACCTTATCTGTCTATTAGCCATATAAGTGATGTACACTGTAAATTTAATGGTGTAAGAACTGTATATAAAAATGGTACAACACGTAAAAAATGCAAAGGACTCTACAAAGCCCAGTGATATGATGGATAGAGGTGTGCATCGAGAAAGTTTCCATTTAAATTTGGGCTCTGGGAGTGCTAGATTAATCCCATTTCATTACTAGTTTGTTTTGGTTCAGCTTGTCAATTCCTGGTTTGGAATTGATCCATTTGAGTTATTTTGTTTCAGTCTGTTGTGCATGTGCACGCGCAAACACACATTGTTCTTTGCGGGCAGCGTGGGGGGGGGCAACGCTGAGTTTTCGCGCTTATCCAAATACAACACCACCATTAGTCCCTCTCTTAGTCTAAAATATTGATCCACTTTTTCCTCAAGCACAATCATACACACACACACACATGCACAACAACAACAGCAGCAACAACAACAATGGACCCATTGAAGGCGAGTGTCAGCTGATGGCACAAGGGGGTGTTCCCAAGTAGGAGAGTGCTGCAATAAGTGTAAAAAAACAAGCCTGCTTCACGTTCACTCTTTTCTTTTTCTATAATGCCAATAATGTATTAATTTTGCATTCTGCTTTTGCCTGTTGGTTTCATGTTTCCTTGTGCTTTGCTCCCACAATGAGGGGTGAATCCAAATCCTTCCTTAGGATGCTTGGCATTCCCCTGCAAAATGGGGCATTCTCACTGCCAATCTTCTCTATCGTTCAAGTGCAGGCAAGCAGGCATAGAGAATGTTTGGTTGAATTCCTCCCCTTTGCCCGCCCAAACAGATCTAAGCTTTCCTTTTGCTGTGTGGGGAAGGCAGGATTGTTTTTGAAAGGGAGGAGTTACACGTTTACACGTTTGCCAATTGACTCAGAAAAAGGGAGAGCTGAAGGACTATGGAAGCAATCTCAAAAAGGTCAACTCAGATGTAAGTCCCATGTTATCCAATACTGCTTACTCCCGGGGAAGTCTTTTTCAAATTGCAATGCCGCCTATTCCTTCCAAATGTTTCCAATGTTGATAGGAGGAGAAGGGGGTCTCCTCTTGTGCGGATTGGATTGGCAGGGAGGGAGACCTATTTCCTGGGTAGCTAGAGGTATGGAGTGGGGAGAAGCATTCATGCCATGCACATTGGTTTCACCCCCCACTTCCAACCAACAGAGTTAATTAATAACATAAGGTCTCTCTCCCTTTGGGATCTGATTGGCACTGTTCAGGAAAACTGCTGGAAGGTATGATCCAAAATGAAACACACAAACTTTTTGGTAGGACAGACTCGTTTGAATTTATGTTCCTAGATTTGGTAAAGCATTCCAGAAGCTCAGGTCTCTTTTTCTGGGAAAAGAGTTGGTGGAACTCAGTGGTGGAACTCAGGACCGCACAGTGACGTCACTTTGGGTCAGCTGGAACAAGGGGGGGGAGTTTTTAAAAGTTTAAATCACCCTCGGTGAAAATGGTCACATGGCCGGTGGCTGAGGGCAATCTAAACTCCCCTCTGTCTGGAGATCAGGAGGCGGGGCCACCGGCCATGTGACCATTTTCAAGCGGTGCCAGAACTCCATCCCACCGCATTCCTGCTGAAAAAAAGCCCTGCAGGTTGCTTTTTAACGAGCTGAGCCAATGAGTTCTGTGTGTAACTTCAGCTCTTTTTCCCCCCTGTTATGAATACACCTAATGATGAATCATTAGAGCATGTCAGAATTCCCAGATTCAATCTCTGGCATCTCCAGGTTTTTTTTTTTTTTAAGTAGCAGGTGATGTGAAAGACCACCTGAGACCTCAGAGAGCTGCTGCCCATCAGAGTAGATAATACTGACCTTGGTAGACCTGTTGTTTAATTCAGTAGAAGGCAGCTTCAGGTGTTCAACTAGAGCTGCTAACTAAAATATAAATTAATCTAAAGAGAAGTGAAATAGGGAATTAACATTCATCCTTACTGGTGGACCACTTCAGAGCATGAGAACTGAGACAGAGTCTCCCTTACTTTTCAGACTGGTCCTCTAGGAAAACTAGTTACTGATCAAAGCTGTACTCACACTATATCAGATACATTCATCTTAAAGATGGAGATAAAACCCCTTCATTTAATATAAGAATAGACATGATAAAGCAATCTCAGCTCTTTTAAAACTTCCTTTTTATGTCCTTGAAAAAAAACCCCTAGCTCTCTTTTCTTGGTCCCTTAAAATGAAGTTCCTATCCAGGGACGCCTTGTCAGCATTCTTTCTGCTGCTAAAACACAATGCTCCCAGTGAAATTCCTTTTTCAGTCTTGCCGATTTCATCTCCAAGAAAGTGGGATTTTTTTGTAAAGAAAAAAAATCTATTTTCTTCCTCCTTTAAACAACCTTCTTCTGCCCAATCCTTCTGCCCTTCTGACTTCTTTTAGAAATTATATAAGAAATGGTGAAAAACTTGAATGGAGATAGGTGCTTGTTGGATTCCTTTGAGAATGTCCCTCCTGTTCCATGGAAGAGAGGATAATATAGGGAGATTTAGCTGTGTTCTGCAGCAAAGTAAACAAATATGTGTTGATTTTGTTTGGAACAAGGTGCAAATTAGTGTTCATTTGTTAAAATGCAGCTCACGATTGCCCAAGGCAACCATATTCAAAAGGGAGGGGGGATCAGTTTTTTAAAAAAGGAAGAAAGACCCCCCCCCAGCTTTCTTTTTGTTTCAAGCTTTAAATAAGAACTAGGTTGCAGAGGAAGAGCCTTCAGTTTGCGAGGCACTTCTCTCTCTTCAAACACCTGTCATCCTTACAAAAGTAGCTTTTTAAATAGTAAACTTTCCCCTACCCTTGTAGTTGTGGTTATAGGAACAATCTATCCAAAGTTAAGCAAGCTGAAGAGGAAAAGTTAAACTCAGTGTACAAACTATGTTTCATCTTCCAGCCATTTTCTTGTAATGAGCTTCCGCTTTCTGGTGTAACACAGACAAGCAAATACCTTATGATGCAGAATCGCCAGCAGTGTCTGAGACATATTTGAAACATTGGCGATACTGCTGAAGAGGGGAGAGGGGGATAGCAAAAGGGGGTGGGGGAGAGAGAGAGAACCTTAATCCACCTTTTAGCTTTCTGGACAAGCTTCTGCATGGCTAGCCATGGCCACCCTCAGAGTGGCCGTAATGAAATAATTGTCCCCTCCCCACTTCGAAAATTGATATATTTTTTTGCATGTCTCTATACTAAAGCAATTGGCAGTCCACCATGGATAGCTGATTGGTTGTGGGTTAACAGTCACAGATCATATGAACCGAACTACCACAGCACATCCTTCAAACCAAAAGTAGGTCTTTTCCATGTTGATATGAAACATGAGTTGAATCCACAAGTTTCTCCTGAATGAAAACAGGTGGGCTTTCTGCTTAATATTCACTTGTAAAAGTAGTCCTTTAATTGCAGTTTTTGTCACAAGTATTGGGTAGCTCCAGGTGTTTTAAAGGACTCTGCAGTAAACCTGTTTACATTTCTCCGTTGGGAAAATTTCTTCCTCATGGCATTGTAAATTATATGTAGTCATGATTTGATTTTTGCAAGAACACATTTCAAAAAAATCCCTGCTCACAATCTGCGTTCTCTTGTGTTGAACATCCTGTACAGCGATGTGAAATTTTTCATTATTCAAATTGAACAGTTGCTTGAATGGTTGCTACAGCTGCACAGTTGTCAGAATTCAGCATGGGTAGCTTATTACTGAATTTATGTGTGCCCTGGGTCATCATGGACATACATGAGCTCATCATTTCAAATCAGCTACATTTTAAGTGAAATATCTATAGCAGCGGAAAGCTCAGGACTTACTGTGTTAAGCTAGAGTTCCCAGGAGGCAGCACAAGAATACACAAAGTATTTGCAATCCAATTTAGATCGTTCAATGTCCATGAATATGCTCTGGGAAATCAGGCAGTCAAAGTGAGCGGCGATACATATTGAAGGGAGAAGCCATACCACTTTCCCCCCTACCCTTACCAGCAGGATTGAGAAATTGAAGGATGCACCCCTTTTGTAAGTTAATATCTGTTTTCTGCCAGGTTGGCCAGATGTTGAATGGGAGAGAGGGACATCCACAGGAAAGCAGTGCACGGACATATAATGTTATGGTAATACAGAGTGCTTGATAAAAGTGAACATTCTTTTTCGAGTGTTCAAGTGTTTCGAGTGTTTGAGTGTTTCGAGTGTTCGAGGGTACGGCTTGCAATATGCAATCACATAATAACAGGGCTTTCATCCATCATTGGTTGATCTAGGGAACCCACAATGCTTAGCACTGGATTGGTGCTTTCCCTAAATGGCAACTCCTTGAATAGTTGCACTCCAATTTTAATTTTTTTATTCTGAAGAAAGCCTCACTCAGTGGGGCTTACTCCCAGGTAGGTGTACACTAGAGATGGGCATGAACTGGGAAAATTCCAAACCCTGCCGTTTGTGGTTTGTTGCGTTTCATGAACCACGAACTTTCACAACCTTGCCCCGGTCTGCGAGCCAATTCATTTGGTTTGTGAAAATGTCACTTCAGGGTCAGCAGAAGGTCTGCAGAGAGCCCATCCCCCTCTGTTGCCTAGGAAACTGATTGATTGGTGCCAGGTGTCAAGCTATGGATGACAGGATACTGCAGACAGATCTCTGGCCCATTTGCAGTAAGACACCAGTACTTAGTCAAATGGATTTTATTCAGAAATCAGTTCATTTCAGTATACAGTTCCATAGGTCTACTTAGGAGTAATATAAACATCTAAGCAGCTTGACTAGAGATTGACCAGAATGACGACACGGGAAAGAAACAGTTCTTTTCTAGTTCACTCTTCTCCTCCCCCTCCCAGTTATCAGCAAAGTTTCCCCACTCCTTCTCTGTGAGAACATTTTACATATTTGTGCTATCACGCTTCATTGCCAAGGAGAAAGACATATCATAGTCTGAGAGGAAGCCCAAGGTCATAACAGTAGAGTCCAGTATATAGCCACCTGTAAGCTTGAGAAACAGTTATAACACTAATAAAGAGCAAATCAAAGTACATCAAGCCTCTATTTACAAGTACTAGCATCAAACATTGAGCGTCCAGCATCCAGCATCAAGCACTGAGCAGTAGAATCAAAATTGGCATGGATGGCTGGGCAGAGACATACATGACACCAGGCTGTCTGTAGTGGTGAACTGAAATGTGAACCAAATGAACCGGGCTAAAATTCATCGCGGTTCATGAGTAATGAGCTCCCATGAACCACTGATTCGTGAACCATGAACCGGCCTGGTTCATGATGAATTTTGGTTTGTAAGTTGGTTTGTGACCATCTCTAGTGTCCACAGGATTGCAGTCTTGGATATGGCATTCATGAGAAACGTTGAGGACTTTTTAGGTACAGTCATTTTCTTTCCTTTTCTTTCTTCATGTTCTGTGCTATTTTGTTTCGCTCAAAGATTATTATAAAACTATGCTCTGATTCATAATTAGCAAAGTGATACCTTCTCAGAAATGCAGTTACAAAGGAATATAACCTCTGTGATCATTAGAGAACAATTTGGTGCCCTGATTAATCAGTCAAATTCAAAATTCACATTTAACATCTTGAATAAACCTGTATCAACTGATCTCTACTAGAAGTCATGGACACTGAATGCACAAAGTTGCTTCTATAGGTGACACATTTTCTTTTTTTCTCTCCCCATGTTAGAAAATTTGCTTTTCCTCTCTGGGAAAATTATAAATGAAATGTTGCATTTTATACCCTCCCCCCATCACAAGCTCTTATATTCTCTCCTCTGCCTGTCATTACGTTCGGGGTTTTGTGGTTTTCACAAAAATACTGAAACGGAGTGACATTTCATGTGAAAATGTCAATCTGATGTGACAATTGTCATTTTGTTTTGAATGAAAAAATGTTTCATTTTGACAATTTCAAACCCACACATGGCGGAACGTTTCATTTCACAGAATTATTTCTACATCTCAGTCTCTTAGCTCCCATTCGGAATGAAAACCAAAATGAGAGCAATTTTTCCCTCTCTTTCTTTCTATCAATAACACGAATGAATCATTCCAGGCTAAATCTCACGTGTGCGTTTTGAGGTGGGAAGCTGGTGTGGTTGCCTAGAATCAGAGAACATTTGGGCTACAAAGTAAAGCATATCGAAACTCGTGCGCTGAACAGGGCTGTAAGTGACCTTCTTTGTAAGATAAAGTTGCCATATTTCCTTGTGCGGCCTCCCCCCACTCCCAAGAAAAACAAAAGAAAGCAAACAGAAGTAAGATGTAGTGATTTCCTTATAACCAAAAGAAAATTCTAGAACTGTCTTGCTAAGCGCAAGTGTTGATAAGAATTTAGAATTTATGAATGACTAGTGTCAGAGATGAATACACTGGGTAAGACCAGTTATTTTTAGAAGCTTTTACCAGCTTATAATGAACATCTTGTTTGGATCAATAAGAACTTGGTTAACTCATTCCTTAAGCCCCCGTTAAGCACTCTGCCAAGCTCATAGTAGATAAATGGAGGTTTCTTTCTGGATCAAGTAAGCATGTTAAAGGCAATGGAATGCTTGTTCACCTTGAGCCAGAGGAAACCTCTGGTAGACATAGCTAGGTGGGTTGGATAGGCGGAATTTGTGGACTAACTTTGTGGATGCACTAGCACCATTGGTTTTTTTTATGCTAGTAAATTTTCTGTTCTGAAAAAGCAGCTCTTACTGTTCAAATGCAACTTCTGATGCCACAAATCTAAAAAGCTTGAGGGGAGGGGTTGAAAAGTATTCTTAGGTTGGGTACATCTGAAACTGAGGGCCAAGCTACACATGACGAATGACACTTGAATGGCAAGTGTATTTCTCCCTGTTCACGTGCCCTCCACTCAGTCCACTTGCCGTTCAAGTGTCATTCGTCATGTGTAGCTTGGCCCACAGTCTAATTTTGTAGTTAGAGAGTCAGGGCCAAGCTAGAAGTGATGAATGACACTTGAATGGCAAGCGATTGAATGGCACATAGTGATCGAGTGGAGTGCAAGTGGAGCGCAAGTGAACAGGGAGGGATACATGTGAGTCTGTTCACTTGCCATTCAAGTGTCATTCGTCACTTCTAGCTTGGCCCTCAGATTGCAGTGGAGACCTGGGTTTAAAGCCTTATTTTCCCAGGCAGCTTTCTGGGAGTGACCTTGGGGCAGCCACGTTTTCAGCCTAACCTACCTCACAGGATTGTTGTGAGGATTAAAAGGTCATAGTGTGACTGGAACTCCTTGAAGAAAAGTTGGGGCATAAATGTGATAGACTGAGGCTCTTCAGCTTGTCGGTCGTTTTTGGAATTTTGAGAACATTGAGTTGGTTCCACCACAAAATGGCTGCCAAGGGGCTGGGGCTAATCATAAAATGTTGGCAGGTCCCCAGCTAAGCATCCTCCTACTGTAGAGGCAGGTATTTCAAGAATCAGTGTTCCATACAGACCCCAAGGTCCAGTGAGATGGAGGAAAGTTAAGATAGCCTCTTTGCTTCGGGGAAGACGGAAGTGGGTGCTAGGAAAAACATTGGTAGGCAAAATGGCTCCGCGCTGTGGCTCATTCTGATAGAATTCATGCTCCAAAAGGAGTTGGTTCACCTATCAGACTCATCTGTATGAAAAGCTAATTTGTGCACTGTAACTTCAGTTCTTGGATGATCCCTATAAATGGAAGTTATTGTGGGCATGACTGGCTTATGATCAAGCCATGAAATCTTAGCTGCACCATTCCTAACTATTTTTAATAATACAATGTTTACCAACAATCATTTTTGTGAACGACTAGCATCCATATTATCTCTGTTTGCTATTGGTTGTTCTATACCAACCTCACAGGGACTGAGCCCAATCCCTGGAGAGTGCTGAACAGCACTGGACCCTCATGACAGTTCACGCATCTTCTGTGCAGTACACCCATTTTCTGCTTCGCTTTCTGCTTACTCCTCTCATCACTGATGGAAGTTCTGTGTTTGGAGACAGCCTTATAAAGAATTTCTGTAGCCACTCCCTGTTTACTCTGCCAATTCCGTATTTCATGTCAAGTACTTCAATTTTTGATATTTGTTTTCATGTTATAAAAACCACTATTCTTTGAGAAATGTTGTGCAATATGTCTTCCAAATCCACCCAGAATTTGCTTTTCAGTTTTGCTTTAGGTGTAATTTTTGTGAGAACGTACATAGTCTCTCCCCAATTAGATCAACCATGTTAATGTTAAGGAGGGGCAGACAAGCTAATGATCCCCAGGACCTTCTCATGGGTGTATTTTTCCTTTAGTGAGTCATATGTCTGACTCAGAATTTCTCTGCATTGACAGGTTACAGCCCTTGATCCCAAAGCTTTTGCCTGATTAATTGCCCATAATGACTCTGCTCCCTGTCCCATTTGATTTGTAGCTTTCTCTTTGGCCTGGTGTCAACCTCTGTCAGGAAATGCATCCAAGCTCCAGTGCCAAGCCCTTGAACTTGAAGGCAAAGAATGATTCTATTAGCTTTGCTGCATTCAAATTCTGACAGGGTGTTCTTGACGTCTGTTTGCATGAGGTCAAGGCTGGATTAAAGGACACCGAGGTCTTTATTGTGATCCGATGGTGCTCTGAGGCCAACGATCTTCTCATCAGTCCTGCATTCCAATCCGTTGGTTATTTCCCTTCCAAAGATGGGCACAGAAGATCTGAGCATGGAGGAGGGCTTTTGGTTGAGCAGCAACCAAAAACCAGAGCTGAACTGAGAAGTCCAAGCTCATGAACTCCAAAGTAAAGGGAATTTTCATCAGCACAAGGTGAAGCTGGTTCAGAATCAGGAACAGTAAACATTGTGCAGAGAACTGAACAGAATTAACATTTGACATCCTACATCAGTAGCTAGAAAATTGGATGTTATTGAGCACAATGGAAGCAATTGTTGACCTATGCTCTTTTTATGCCACACACACATATATATTATGCCATATATATATTTATATACAGGGGTCATTCCGTAGAAAAAGAGCTGGAGGAACTCATTAGCATGACTCATTAGCATATACCATGCCCCTTGCCATTGCCGGAAGTGTGTCATTTGCATAACTGATTTGCATATGCCACACCCCCTGACATCACCTATCCTGGATGTTTTGGACCCAATCCTGGCCATTCAGGGCTGAAATTGGGCCCAAAATGGCAAAAAGGGTCTGAAGATGACCAAAAAGGGGCCCCAAATGGTCAGGATTAGGCTGCTGCTGAGTGGGAGAGTGATCCACCACCCGTCAGAGGCCTGATCCGGGCTGTTTTGGCCCCAATCCAGGCTGAAACAGGCCCCAATGGCCAAGAGTCAGGTGGGCGGGGCCACCTGACATGTGTCCTCTTTAGGGAACTGCCAGAACTGCATTCCTGCGCATTCCCCCTCAAAATGAGCCCTGTTTATATATTTAAAAACTGGAAAAATTGGAAGAGAAAAATTGTCTGCATGTGTTGTCAGTATTGTCATGAATAAACCGCAGCGGGGAGTAATATTTTGCTTGCAGGCTCTGGGAGTCATGGCCTAGCTCTTGTTTCGTGTTAAGACAATCAGACTGTACATACATTATGTGTACATTGCATTACATGACATGTACATGCTATGAATACACATATGGGGGGGGAGTGGAATTACAACTGCTGGCCCTATCCCCAGTTTATGAATGTATAGCATAACTTCTGAAATAACCTACACTTATGAAGGCTATATTAGCTTATGTTCTATATAGACAGAGAGATCATGCTTGTTTTTACATGTCAGAGATGAGGCCAGCAAGCACAAACCTTCTCCTTCCATATGTATGCTCACGCATTGTAGTATGTGTACAATCTTAATATAAAGTCCACTTCTGTCAGTTTCCCAGATTGGGTAGATTTCCATCTGGATGGCTGCGTGTCATTTTACTTTCCACCTTGCAAATGAGTCAAAAAAGTCAGTAAGTTTAATATCTTTTGGTTACCCCAGTTTACCTTGATTTGGTCATCGGGAGGCATAGCAACAGTCTGAAAGTAAGAAAACTTTCTCATTCAGTTTAGAAAATTGTCTAAGCTGATTTGCCTGGAAGTAATAGTCATTCACCCAACCTAAGTACATTTTTATAAATCTGCTATAGTCTGGCTTTTTTCATAGCATTTTTAAACATCTGGAAAGCTGGGTTGCCTACTTAGTGCTTCCAACTTCCAATCTAGGAATATTGGGTGTTGCCATAGTCCATTATTCAATAATCAGCCTTTAAGGGTTTAAATGTTCCCCATTTTACCCTTTAAATGCTCTCAATTTTACCCCTAATGGCCTCCTTTACCCAGGCCAGATGGCGGAATTTATCAACTCCATGCCTCCTGAAAATAAATGACATTTGAGCAAGCCATAATTAAAAAAAACAAAAACAAAACCTACTCTCCTGGGGCTGGCATTCGGCTATCACCCAAATGCATCTTGCTAATCCTCAGACTGCTGCAGAGAATAGTCACAAACAGTTACAAATGCTTGCCTGTGTGCAGTTCTTCATAGGATCAAGCAGAGGTGTCAATCATCAAAACAGCTTTTTGTTGTCGTCATTGTGGTCATATCCGCACTACAAAAGTTTTAAGTGAAATGCCACAAATCTTATGGCTGAGGTGTGAAACAGCCTCCAGACACAAACGTCCTGGGAAATTTTGAAGATAGACAAAGTCTGAAAGGTAGTTGTTACGACACCAGTGACAAATGTGTGATACCAAGTTCTAGTGTGATGAGAGAGGGAGAAATCTGTCTCTCCCTCTCTCTTCACTCTGTTCACACCATCCATAATTCTATAAACCTCTGTCATGTCTCCTTCTAGCCATCTTTTTTCCATATACTCCAACTGTTCCTATTTGTCAGGTATGGTCCGTGTTTACTGCTTCCCGTCTCTGGTGTAAATCACTGTCTCTATTCCATCCTTAGTTTTGCCTTTGGGAACGCTTTGTGAGCAGTTTATTAGTGTGAGATGGTAGAGTTGTTAGTTTTCAGGATTCAGTTCCTTCCTCAAGATCTATAGAAATTGAATCTGAGTGGGAAGGTGGGTGGGTGGAGAGTTCTTGTCTGAAATCCATGTGCGTGAAGAGGAGGGTGCCATGAAGGTGTTGTAGAACTGCAGGAGTGATCATGTGCTGGGCAGGTTAATTTTGAACTTTTGATAAGAGACGTGTAGAACAATCATCTTTTATAGCATATCTTTTGCTAAAGAACACCACCTACCTTCTTGGCTTTTAATCAGCACATAATAGGGTGTTGCCGAGCATCAAATAAAGTATGTCCTATTTCTTGGAATAAAGTAAATGTTTCATATCTGGGTGTCTGTATCGTTGTGAACAATCCAACATGATTACCAGAGTAATGGAAGGGGTCCAGAAGGATTTAAACTTTTGGAGCAATTTACGTATCTCTTAGCTTGGGAAATTCCAGCCATAAGGATGGATATATTACCAAGAAATCTTTTTTTGTTTTTAAATATCCCTCTGATTATTATTAGTTTCATTTTTATCCCACCTTTCATTGAAGAAGCTCAGTGTGGTATATGTTATTCTCCCTTCCTCCATGTATTCCCATAATAACCCTTTGAGAGTTGCCAACCTAAGAGATAGCAAGTGATTAGTCCGAGGTCACCCAGTGACTTTACGATGAAGTGTGATTTGAACCAGCATCCCCCTTGTTCTTGGCTCACATAGTATCTGTTATATTGGCTATCAAAAGGTCACAGAGTGTTGTCTTCACCAGTATATGGCTGAATCCACACACCCGCGGAGCGTCCTGGCGTTGCGCTAAATGTTCGCTAAACACCCGGAAGTGTAGCGTCTTTTCAGTGAGATTTCTGAATGCTCCGCGGGTGTGTGGATTCAGCCTATGATGGGTAGGTGGACTGGACAGTAATCCATTGGTGTTATTAGTGTTTATTTTCCTCTTTGAAATGTTGGTATGTGTTCTTTCCTAATAACTGGGCTCTGTATAGCTGTTTTTTTCTCAAGGCACTTCAAAGAATCATAGAATCATAGAGTTGGAAGGGGCCATACAGACCATCAAGTCCAACCCCCTGCCCAGTGCAGGATCAGCCTAAAGCATCTCTGACAAGTATTCATCCAGCCTCTTCTTGAAAACTGCCAGTGAAGGGGAGCTCACCACCTCCCTAGGCAGCTGATTCCACTTTTGAACTACTCTGACCGTGAAAAAGGTTTTCCTAATATCCAGCCAGTACCTTTGTGCATGTAGTTTTAGCCCATTGCTTCGTGTCCTACCTTCTGCTGCCAACTGGAACAGCTCTTTGCCCTCCTCCAAATGACAGCCTTTCAAATATTTAAAGAGAGCAATCATGTCCCCCCTCAACCTCCTCTTCTCCAAACTAAACATTCCCAAGGCCCTCAACCTTTCCTCATAGGGCTCAGTCTCCAGACCCTTGATCATTCTTGTCGCTGTCCTCTGCACCCTCTCGATTTTGTCCACATCCTTTTTGAAGTGAGGCCTCCAGATCTGCACATAATACTCCAGGTGTGGCCTGACCAAGGCAGTATAGAGAGGGGCTATGACCTCCTGCGATTTCGATGCTATGGCCCCTTTGATACAACCCAGGACTGAATTAGCCTTTTTTGCCACCGCATCACACTGACTGCTCATATTCAGTTTACAGTCCACTCTTACCCCAAGATCCCTTTCACATATACTACTGCCCAGAAGTGTATCCCCCACCCAGTATTTGTGCTTCCCATTTTTGTGGCCCAGATGTAATACTGTGCACTTGTCTTTGTTGAATTGCATCCTATTCACAGCTGCCCACTTCTCCAGAGTATTCAGGTCTTGTTGAATTTTAATTCTATCTTCTTGGGTGTTTGCTACCGCTCCCAATTTGGTATCATCAGCAAATTTAATGAGCAGCCCTTCCACTCCTTCATCCAGATCATTGATAAAAATATTGAAAAGTACCGGGCCCAAAACCGAGCCCTGCGGCACCCCACTGGACACCTCCCTTCAATCTGATGAAACGCCGCTGACCACCACTCTTTGAGTGCGGTCCTCCAACCAGTTCCCTATCCACCAAACTGTCCTATAGTCTACTCCACAATCTTCCAGTTTGCCCATCAGAATGTCATGGGGGACCTTATCAAAAGCTTTACTGAAATCCAGATAAATCACGTCAACAGAGTTCCCCCGATCCAGTAAGCTGGTCACTTGATCAAAGAAGAAAACCAGGTTGGTCTGGCAAGATCTGTTAGGAACAAAACCATGCTGACTTCCCCGGATCACTGAATGGTCCTTCAGATGCTTACAGATTGATCCCTTTAAAATCTGTTCTAATATCTTCCCAGCAACAGAAGTCAGACTGACCGGCCTGTAGGTTCCCAGGTCATCCTTCCTCCCTTTCTTAAAGATTGGGACAACATTCGCTCTTCTCCAGTCTTGTGGCACATCCCCAGTCCTCCAGGAGGCCTTGAAGATGATGGACAGGGGTTCTGCAAGTTCTCTGGAAAGTTCTTTCAGCACTCTTGGGTGCACCCCATCCGGCCCAGGGGATTTGTATTCATCCAGTGCAGCCAGATGTCTCTCCACAACCTCTCTGTCAATGTCAATTAGCCACTCAGGTGTCCTGCCACATTTTCTACTATCTCTAGATGTGCCTGAGTTCTTCAGGGAGAAAACAGAGGCAAAAAAGTCATTAAGCCTGTCTGCTTTTTCTCTGTCCTGCATCAGAGTTTCTCCATCTACTCCCAACAGCGGTCCAATTGCCTCCTTTACCTTGTGTTTGCTTCTCACATATCTGTAGAAGTTTTTCTTCTTGTAGCGAGCCCTCCTGGCCAGACCCAGCTCGTACTGAGCTTTGGCCTCTCTGATGGCTGATCTGCAGTACCTAGTAACCCTCATATACTCCTCTTTAGAGGTCTGTCCTTCTCTCCATTTCCTGAACATTTCCTTTTTCTCCTTTAGCTTATTCTGGATCTCTCTGTGCATCCATATCAGTTTCTTGGAGCCCTTACCATGCTTCCGTCTTGCTGGGATAGTGAGGGCTTGAGCTTGCAAAAGCTCGTGTGTGAGAATGGCCCACCCTTCACTCGCTCCTTTCCCTTCCAGCACACTCTCCCATGGAATGACTGTCATCAAGCCTCTGAGTTCATCGAAGTTGGCCCTACGAAAATCTAACCTACGAGTCTGGCTATGAACTTCCTTGGCTCCCCATAGCAACTGGAATTCAACTGGAACTTCTCTTAAGTTAACTGGAACTTCTCTTAAGTTATCTCAAAAGTCCAACCCATAACGTAGGTCAGTATCATCTGCATAAGTACAAATGGGGTGGTGGTGGTTGATGCTTGGTGGCTTCTAGACGGGAACCTTGTGAGTTTGTCGATGAAATGAGAATCGAGCCCTGATTTGCTCGTTTACAGCTCAGAGCCCAAACAGTACACAAGCGCCTTTCAAGTAAACAGCTTCAGTGGATTAATTGTAATTAATCACGCTTTAAGTGATGAATCATGGGACCAAACTTTACTTGGTAAGCTTATGATCGAAGGTCATGGAATGATTTCTCTTTTAAAGTCATTATCGCTTCTGCAAAAAGACTCTTAAAGACTTCTTTTCCTTCTACCGTGGTGACTTTTGTTTATTAAGCTTTAGTTAGTTCACATTTCCTTTGGTATCCTGTCAAAGATAATTATGCGGCAGCATTTGTAATATGCAAATGTATAGAAATTAAATATCATTGATTAAAAGCCAAATGGCTAATCAATGAGGGAAAATAGTTTCCTGTAGCTACACAGGCTTAAAGGCACAGGGACATACGGGCAGCAATTGCAGGGGAGGTTGGTGGCTTTCGTTCCCCTGCTGTCCTCCTGAGTTAGGAATATCAACCACCAAAGTCCCCCTTTCCTTTGTAAATCAGTGGAGATGTAATGACGATGTTTTGAAAGTTGTACTCAATTGACGGAGCTACTTCTCAATCTTGGAGCTTTACATAGCCTCCTTCTTAACATGCAGTTATTTCCTTTATAGATAGACCCATAAATTACTCCTGGTACACAGAATGTGTGGGAGGCTGCTTGCATTGCACAGCATGGGATTCAGACCTGCGCATTCAAATAGGGGTAGACAGCTGGAACGCAATCTGTGCAAAGGCACTCAAAGCCTCCAGGTCTATTAAATACAAACTTCGAAAGCATCTATTGAGAATTTTATATCTTGCATTACCCTAGCGATGCCATAAAGAATTGGAGCAATCTCACTGGAGGCATAAATGCGGCAACTTAGCAACTGGGAATGCTTTAATTTATATGTATGTGTGTGTGTGTACAGCTCTTTGTGGAGGGGCATAAATAGGGATGGGAGCATCCCGGGTGCCTCGGCTCTTAAAATGTGACACGACACCTAAGAATTTAAATCTGCTGGTTGAAACTACATCAAACTCTTTTTATTATTATTTTTAAGCCTGGACCTCTTGGTCATGGGAACTACAAGTTCCATGATACTGTGCATGTTCAGATGTATTCAAAGGCTCTAACAGTGTAGTGCAAGGCTATGCAAAGTTCTTTTAGTCTAGGTCCATGGACTTGATTAATTTACAGTGAAATCCTAAACAGAGATACTCCAGTCTAAGCCCATTGATTTTAATGGGCTTGTTCTGGAGTAACTCTCCTTAGGATTTCACTGTTAGAGTAGTCTTGCCTTGTGTGTCTAGACTCTATAGCCACTTGCCAGATATAAATC
Source organism: Eublepharis macularius (assembly GCF_028583425.1). Lineage (NCBI taxonomy): Eukaryota > Metazoa > Chordata > Lepidosauria > Squamata > Eublepharidae > Eublepharis > Eublepharis macularius. The sequence goes on from NC_072802.1 coordinate 24,605,871, forward strand.
AGAAGTGGCACAATAAAGTGCTCTGAGTTCCTTAGAAGATGGGCAGGACACAAACAAGTTTGTTTGTTGTTACTAGTATTCTGCATTTCTGTTTTTTGTTATTTGATGAAGGGCTGTGTCATGTCTGAGCCCCATCCATGCCAATTTTGATTCTGTTCTGCTGAACACAATGTATCTTGATATAGCTCAATATCACTTTGCTAGTGTCATAACTATTCCTTTCTCAGGCTTTCACAGGTGTTTATCTGTTGGACTGTAACAGCTTCCAGTGTTTATGACCTTGTGCTCATTCCCAGACAGTGCTGTGTCTTGCTTCCTAGTAACTCGACTTGATATCACAAATATGTGAAACGTTCTCACACCAAAAGACCGCCAAAGTATTGTTTACGGTTAGGAGGGGGGAGAAAGGAGTAAACTAGAATGTTAAAAAAGAAGTTTCTCTCACAAGATGTCATTCCTATCAACTTCTACTCATGCTGCTTAGACGTCTTCCTTACTTCTAAGTAGTCCTATGGACATGTATATGGAAATGATCTGATTTCTGAATAAAAGCCATTTGACCAAGTACTTGTGTCTTGCTGCAATGGTCCAGAGATTTGTCTGCTGTATCCTGTCATCCATAGCCTGACAGGCTGTGGATCAGTGGTAGAGCTCCATCTCTGCATACAGAAACTCCCAGGTTCAGCTTCCAGCATATTCAGTTAAAAGATCTTAGTCTGAGAGGAAGACCTTTCTTGATCTAAGACCTTGGAGAGCCACTACCTGTTGGGGGATTAGCCATTACTGAGTGAGATGGACTGGTAATCTGATTCAGTATAAAGCAGTTTGCTATAAACTCATTTCCTGAGAGCAAATGACTCCAGAAGATAGGGTTGTCAATCTCAAGATAGGTACTAGAGTTCTCCTGGAATTCATCAATCTCCTAGCTACAGAGATCAACTCCTCTGCAGAAAACAGTAGCTATGACATCTATGGCATCGCACCCCACTTGAGCTGCCTCCCGAAACTCCATTCTCTGCAGGTACCATCCCCAAATCTCAAAGCATTCCCCAAGCCAGAGTTGGCAACCCTACCAATAGCTCCAAGTATCTCCTTGTGTTTGTCTCAGCTTACCCTTGCACCATGTGTCTTGCAGGATTGCGAATCCTAGGGATGTCTCCAGTGCGATGAAGCCACTTCTGGAGAATACCCAAAAGCAATGATGATAGGAATCACAGGAAACTCTATGGTAAAACTCTATGGTCATTCTTAGAGCAACCATTGTAGCTTCTGGATATTTCCTGGAAGTGATATCATGGCACGGGAAAGGCCAGTTATCTTTTTAATTTTGACTTTTTAGTGGCAGAGAATGGGAACTCGGAGTGGGTGAATCTCTCACCCTGACAGGTTGCCCTAATGACTTGTTCTTCCTTCTTACAGCCTTAATTTGGGAAATGAACTGCATTCTCTACAGCGGGTTCTGAACCCTGTACTGCATTTGCCAAACTTTCATATTTCTCGCCTTGCTTCTTGTCTTGATTTTGTCCCCAGTCCTCTTTCTACATGCCTAACCCTTCCTTAGCCATGTTTAGATGGCTGATTACCCAGAGTCAGTCACTGCCTATTTACTGAATTATGAGTTCTTTATATTCTTCAGCATTTCATAGGGAATTAGGATATTCTTGTATTTTGACACCCTCCTAGCCTTCTACTGAGGATCACCAATCCCCTGCCCCTTATATAGTTCAGAAGACTCTTTACTGCCTTAGTAAGCTGAAGTCATGTACTCTGCAATTGCCTGTCTTACCTTGATTTATGGAGCAAGATGTATTAGTAAAAGTTTACTTTCAAATAAAAACCCCCTCTATTTCATAGACTGCTTAATCTCACAATGGCTCTGGCTGTATATATTCATGAATATCAAACACATTCAGCAATGTTTCCTATCTGGATAAGCAGTTAAAGGTTTGCTAGGCTGAGCCTGGCAACAAATGGAAGAGTTGGGGGCAGCAAAGTATGTGTGTGTGGGTGTGTGTGAAGGACTGGCTATGTCATGATGTCACCCCCCCCCCCCCCGGTGAAACCTGGAAGTGATGCAGAGAAGCTATAAGAATTGCCAGAAACTCTATGGTAACCTGGAATTCACATTGTGACATAGCTGACCATCGCTGTATTTTTTTTAAAATACTCCTACCACTGCTATGAGTGGTGGCAGGTGAACGAGGCTCTGGTGGAAGGCCTAGTCAATGTGCATGCATTTATAACTAGGTAAACTAGAAGCAAGAAGCATCTGTCCCTCACACACATACGCAGCATAGTTCGAAACAAGTTACTGAATTAAGTGGCAACTAGCCCTCTGCACGTGAGATCTCCATACATTGACTAAATGCATAGAGAGGTAGAGCAAGTACAATAAAAATATTATAATAACATTTGATTTATATACCACCCTTCAGGATGACTTAACACCCACTTAGAGTGATTTACAAAGTGTGTTATTATTAGTCCCACAACAAAACACCCTGTGAGGTGGGTGGGACTGAGAGAGCCAGAAGCTGTGACTGACCCAAGATCACCCAGCTGGCTTCAAGTGGAGGAGTGAGGACTCAAACTCGGCTCTCCAGATTAGAGAACCTCCCCTTTAATTTTAAATTTGACTGCAGTTGGCCACTGGAGAAGCAAGGAACACGCTGCAAAACCCCAGATGGAGGGGTCCATGGGAAGTCTCAGGTTTCTCCTTAGGTTCTGTTTAAAGCCAACTGCTCAGAACCAGCCACAAGCCAACAACATAGTCCTGTTCCATTGCCAGGACTTTTTCTAGCTGTGCAGGCGAGGGGGGAAAAAGGATGAGGCAAAGGGAAGCATGCTTCTGCCAGGCATGTCACTTCCGGAAGTGACATCATCATGCCTGGTAGGAGTGTGCCTGCTGCGTGCCTGAGAACTTCACCCCTGGTAAGTGCCAGGCCCTGCCCCTCTTGCCAGGAGGGTAAGGGGACCTGACAGCCCAATCTCTGCCTGAGGCCAAGGGAAGGTTCTGTGGCATGATAGCTGGGACTGAGTTTTCTACAAGTAGTGTGTGTAAGATTGCAGCCTTAGTGCCAAGATAGCCAGGAAAGGAACTGTAGTGTGTACTAAAGACATTTTACAAAGGCATCTCCTAACATCTCTTCTAAAAAAAGGGGGCGGGAGGGAGAAAAGGGAGGGCAGTTGTTTATCAGGGATAGGTATAAAAATAGGGTACATCATGATAGTTCAAGGGTATGTTACTCCTGCAAGGACACAAACCACCTCGTGAGCAGATCCAGAGGAGTTCGCCGTGTGAGTCTGTAGTAGCAAACCTTGTGAGTGAGTCTCCAACCCTCGGAAGTATTTTCAGAACCCTTAGGGAACTCCTATTTTTCATACACGAGTCTGACATGTGCCTCATTGCTTTATTTTAATGCAGAAAGAGTCAAGAGGAGACACAGAACTGACACAGGCACAAGAGAAACGCTCAGTGAAATCCTTTGCTCCAGACCCGTCACTTTCTCTTGGATGAATATCTCTTGGCAAAAAGTCTGAGATTTCATGCTTTGTGTACATTGTAGCACCCTGTTACTCTAGCCTAATAAACTTTCATTTGCAGAGCTTGGGGGGAAATATTTCACCTGAACCTTAATTTAAAGGGCAATCTCTCTCCCCATGGCTGGCTGTAGCTCTGCTTGAGCATTTGCCAGAGATCTCCTCTGAGTGGAGACTAAGTTCCTGCAATTCAGTTTAGTCATCTGTCCAATTTGATTACTGTGACATAATCCAGTTTATGTGAAACAAGAAAAAAGGATATGAAAATGTTTCAGAACTTCCCCTTTAATTTTAAATTTGACTGCAGTTGGCAACTGGAGAAGCAAGGAACGTGCTGCAAAACCCCAGATGGAGGGGTCCATGGGAAGTCTCAGGTTTCTCCTTAGGTTCTGTCTAAAGCCAACTGCTCAGCACCAGCCACAAGCCAACAACATAGTCCTGTTCCACTGCCAGGACTTTTTCTAGCTGTGCAGGCGAGGGGGAAAAAAGGATGAGGCAAAGGGAAGCAGAGGTGGGTGGGATGGAGGCAGACAAGACTTGGCCTGCGCATGAAGCACAGTGAAATGGTAATGAGGTAACAGAGCCCTGCTATGGCAGAATGAACTGTATGGCTACAGACTGCCGGTCCACCTCAGGAATCCATCTCAGCAGTACTCCTGGGGACTACATGTTTCAAATTACATCAATATATCTCATTCTCAACATAGCCCCATCTGCGGTTACTTAAATTCAGATTGGAGCCATGAACAGACAAGACAGAACTTTCTACAAATCTGAGAAAACCCACCAGGGAATTAAAACACTCCAAAATAATAGAAACAGTGCCTTTAGTGCCCATTGTGGAGTTTCCTGATGATGACAATGATATTTCCAGTCTCCACACCTTGGTTTTGCTGAATTAAAGGCAGGGGAGAAGGGCAGGACCCTTTCCAGAGCTATTTTGACTTCTCAGTTCCTCCGTATTCCCCTCCCTCCTGCCCTGAAGGGAGGACTCATTAGGGCTATGTCCAGCAGTGACCACTGAGCAACTTGCTGCTATCATGGAATTTGTGCCACTCGCCCAGATGCAGCAGCAGCAGCTATGACCTGATGCCACACAACTTGCTTGGGCCCAGCAGCAGCCGCCACACAACTTACACGGCTTGGACATGCCTGGCAATGGCCACCACACAACTCACCTAAGCGATTTGCTACCACATGACTTTTGCAACTTGGTCAAACTTTTTCCAAGGAGACACTGCTGGGGGAGTGGAAGATAGAAGGCAATGTAATGTAGTGGTTAGAGTGTCAGACTAGGATCTGAGAGACCCAGGTTCTAATCCCTACTCTACCATGGAAACTCCCTGGGTGACTGTGAGTCAGTCACTCTCTCTCAGCCTAACCTTCCTCACAGGGCTGTTGTGATGATAAAACTGAAAAAAGGAGAATGATATAAGCTGTGTTGGGTCTCTATTGGAAAGAAGGTGCCATATAAATGAAGTAAATAAATAATATGTAAAGCTGAAGACTGGGAAGGGGCTGTCTTGTCAAGGGGCAAAAGGCTCTTTTAGGATTTAACAGCAATGAACTCACAGGTGTGAAAGGAAAACAAATGTATTAAACAAAAGCGAGTTAAATATAGAAGAGAAATAACTGCATACATTCAATGAACAAAGTAACAAATCATACATACAAGTATACTATAATAGATCATTTATGCAAGAATAGAGAGGAGAGATAGCTTATACTCACAACAACACCCCCTCAGCTATCGGGAACCCCAGATGACAGTGGGCAGACTCCTTTGGCCAAGGTTGCACAGTAGACATGAGCACGATCCAAAAAAAATTAATGAACCAGAGGTTTGTGGTTCGGTGCTGACGACGAACCCAAACTAATGAACCAAAATGAACTTTTCCCACTGACGAACCAGTTCGAGGTTCGTGGTTCGTGGGTGTCAGAATGCCCCCCATTGGACATAGAGAGCCCATATTCCCAGGGAGTATTTAGCAGGCTCTCCTCTAGCCAGCAACCCCGTTTGGTCAAGATTGCAATAGGGATCTTGGAGTTTTACCCTCTCCAATCCGAGGCCCCCAGAAAACTCCCATTTGATACAATTAGAGCCACCAGTTGACGTTGGCCCAGTGTACAAGGGGTTGGCCGTCAGAACTGCCTATCAGGGTTTGCAGGGATGAGATTGGAGTGCCCATGGCTACAGAACACCCCCTTCTCCCTCCCTCCTCCAGGTGTCTTCTCCCATGTAACCAATTGTAACCAATTTGGAGCTCCATGGTTGGAAGGAAGACCTGCCGATCAAGGTAAGCTGGGCTTTGATTTGGGTTTCCAGGGTGACAGAAGGAGAGCAGACAGAGTTCAGGTATTCCCCCAGCTCCATTTCCAAGGGAATTGATTGATGGTGCCTGACTGTCTGGCTTCAAGAACTGTGGGTGAATGAACCACGCTTCCAACGAATGCTGGTTCATTGGCCATGGACCCTCAAGAACCACTGGTTCAAGAACAAACGATCAGGCGGTTCACGCGCATGTCTATTGCACAGCACTGCACTGGTTCAGTCTGAGCCGAGGTTCTACAAGCCAAGAAGTTTCTAAGAGTTATATGGGAAAAACTACATAATTTTGCCAGGCACCTGGATTCTCTTAAAAAGGAGAGATGATGAAAGGAAGGGAGGTGCAAGGCCAAGAATGCCATTAATGTCCGAGACCATCTTAATTGCTCAAGGACGACTGATAAACTAGGCATCTGGCCAGTGCCCAAGAGATGATTGCTTCTAGCCTCCCTGTGTCAGGTGTTAATCTAGACAACCGCCCCCCACCCCCAACACCGTGCTTGGGACAAGTGAATATTGAATTGTAAAGCAAAATTCTTACATAGAAAAAATGTTACATCAGCAAAGAAGAAGGTATATTCAGGCTGTGGCTGAGACTGGGCAAGTTGGCGAGGTCTGCGGCATACCACTAACTCCTCGAAATACAATGTTCTTCCGTGATGCCACTACAGGGGCAGATGAAAGAAAGGTTGGTGAGTGGGAAGGAAAGAAGAAAGCAGCAACAGGGGAGAGGATTTGAGGGCTGCCAGGAGGAGAAAAAGAAGAAATCATATAGGGAAGGTGATACGGGGAGAAATGAAGTGACCTCTGGAAGTCTTTGTGGGTAGAGATGGGCACAATCCAAAAAATTTTAACGATCCAGCGGATTGTGGATTGGCACCGATGACGACCCCGAATTAACGATCTGCGCTGATCATCTCCCATTCCCAAACCGTGGATCGTGGATTGCGGATTATGGAGGCAAAAGCGGAGAGGCGCCCCGCTGTTCCCAGCAATACAGGAACGGTGGGTGATGCCGGCGGCATCTGTGTTTGTGTTTGGCCGTCTGTGTTTGGCCATCAGAGCTGCCTATCAGGGTTTGCAGGGATGAGAGTGGAGTGCCCATGGCTACAGAACACCCCCTTCCCCCTCCCTCCCCTGCTTAAGATGTTTATAAAGCAGTGTTTCATGAACTTTTAAAAATGTCTTGTTTAAACAATTATAACTATTTTCATTGTAATGCAAAGCAGCATCAGGAGGCTGCTGTTGTTCAGCACATTAGAAGTGGGGAGGTTAACCCATTACTTTCCAGCTGTTACTCTGATCAAAGTTTTCCTGAAGCTTTTTTTGTCCCCTGCAGGAGAAAATACAGGAGTCACCATACCTTTTTCCTATAGAAAGAAAGCAGTTCATGCAGTAGTGTTGTCAACTTCCAGGTGGGACCTGGAGATCTCTCAGAACTACAAGTGATCTCCAAATGACAGAGATCCATCCCCTGGAGAAAATAGTAGCTTTGGAGGGTGAACTCTATGGCATTAATACTCCCCCGAAATCCCTCCTGCCCCCTTCCCCCTCCCTCCCCTGGGTGTCTTCTCCCAACTTGTGACTGCTTTGCTGCTCCGTGGTTGGAAGGAAGCCCTGCTGATCAAGGAAAGCTGGGCTTCCATTTGGGTTTCCAGGGTGACAGAAGGAGGGCAAACAGAGCTCAGGCTTTCCCCTGGCTCTGTTGCCAGAGGAATAGATTGCTGGTGCCTGAGTGTCTGGATCCCCAATCTGAGCCCGAACGCAATGATCCAGGCCTCTCCCGATTGCTGGATCGTTGGCCGTGGCCGATCGCGATCCGCCGGGTCATGATCGCGCGATCGCCATTATCGTGGGGTTTTTTTTTATCGTAATGCGGATCGTGCCCATCTCTATTTGTGGGTTCTCTGCTTGTTACCACATAATTCCCTGCAAATGAAAAACTAGCATAGCAAAGAAGGGTGAGGCAAGAACAGTTCACTTTAGTGTGTTATTTTTTATTTGCTGAGAGTTTTATATAGGAAACATTAAAATATGACCCTGGGCTGATCTAAGCTGTTATGTATTTGGACTGTTGGAGCCATTGTAGTTGGGGGTGGAGTCACTAGCTCTCTCAGAGTTGAGAGAGTCAGTTAGGAGTTACAGCCAGACAGAGATGGCCGCAGTTGTTGTTCCCTGTTACTAGTTATCGTTCAATAAATGGTTGATTGTTGAACCACTGCAGTTGCCTTCCAGTCTCAATACATATTACTGGCGACGAGGATGGGATCCTATGGCCTGGCAGCTGCAGACTGACTGGCTGAATTGAAGAGGGAACCATGGTCACTCAGGGCCACATAGAGGAATTCGACCCTGCTTGCCCAGGGAAGTGGGAAAACTATTCTGTGCAACTAGAATTTTACCTGCTGGCTAGTGGAATTACAGAGCCCACCAAGAAGAGAGCAGTGTTCCTGAGAGTATGTGGGCCTAGCACGTTTGCCCTGGCACAGGCTCTCCTGGCACTCATGCAGTTGGCAACTGTTTCTTTTGAGGACATCATGGCTGCATTGGCAGAACATTTTGCTCCAAAACCATCCGAAATAGCAAGGCAGCATGAATTCTACATACGGAGCCAGGGCTCCACTGAAGGCATAGCCTTGTACATTGCAGGGCTGAGACAGCTGGCACAGCATTGCAAGTTTACCAACCTGGAGGAAATGCTCTATGGCAGTTTGGTGTGTGGTCTGAGAGATGACGCCTTGCAGTGGCAACTATTCGCGAAGAAGGACTTCACCTTCCAAATCGCATTAGAGAAGGCACTGGCATTGGAAGCCCTCAACACCCTCAACAATCAGAGAGTGCAAATTCTGACCCCCAGGGGAGGGGATGTTTTGAGGGTTCGGCAGGAGGAACTGAACTTCCAACTGGGTGCCAGATGGAAGCAAGGAGGTGAACAAACCCCTACAAAGATGTGTCTGAGTTGTGGGGGACAACACGATAGGGGGGCACAATGCCACTCCTGCAAGTGTTGGGGACATTTTGCACGAGCATGCAGGGTGAGAGGGCGTCAGAACTCACCACAGCCCATAGGCAGGAGAAAACAACAGGCCCATGGAACGACATAAGCATGAACATACCTGACACCAGCACAGAGTCCATCATCCAACAGGTGCAGCCCCCAGCGCACCACAAGCTGACAGTGACTGTACGGATTCAAAATGTCCCGTGCGTGATGGAAGTTGATTCCGGGTCAGCCTTTTCCATCATTTCATGGGAGACCTATAAGGCCTTGTGTCCGGGGGGCAGTCCTGAGCTGGAACGTTTCTGATTTCCAGGGAAAGAAGGTACCAGTTCAAGGAACTGGCACATTCTTAGTAAAGTATCGAGATTTTGATGGGTTTTTACACCTAGTGGTAGCTCATGGGTGTTGCACCACCCTATTGGGATTGGACTGGTTTGAGAAGCTAGGTATCTATGTCACAGGGATACAACAAGTGCAAATATCAAGTTTTTGACCTAATCTGCAAAGAGTTCAAATCTGTTTTTGATGATGGCCTGGGCCTGTATACTGGGACCCCAGTCTCTCTGGTTCTGGACCCCACAATGGCTCCTATTAGATTGAAACCCCATCACGTCTCTTTTGCTCTGAAACCTAAAATCGATGCTGAACTGGATCGTTTGATCGCTTTCTGTGATGCTGGAAGGACATTTGGGGATGGCTCTTTGGGCTTAGAGAAAGATCTTTGGGTTATTGTGAGGATGGGGCTGGATACTCCTCCCCCAAGTATGCCCTAAACTGGATGTCCAGGCTAGTCAGATTTCAGAAACTAAGCAGGGTAATCCCTGATAAGTATTCGGATGGGAGACCATGAAGGAAGTCCAGAGTTGCTACATAGAAACAGGCAATAGCAAGCCACCTCTGAAGTCTCTTGCCTGAAAAACCCCACGGGGTCACCATGAGTCAAATGCGACTTGATGGCACTTCCCTCCACCACTAGCACCAATGTATGCTGCCCTGAGCCAATTGGAAGAAGAAGGATTTATAAATCTGAGTATGAACCATGTTCAATGTGTGCACATGTGTTCAATTGCACACATATGTTCAATTGAACACATGTTGCAAGCACAGGATCACAATAGCAAAGTTGAGCCCCCTCCCGTCAACTTATGATGATATAATTAAAGGTCAGAAGAACCAATGTTCCCTCTAAGCTTTGCAGTGTTGTGAGCTAAAAATCTACTTTGTGAGCTGAAACAACTTTCATTAAAATTTTGAGAGCACCTCCTTTTTTTAAAAAACCACAATCAAATTATTTTGATTACAATAAAAACAATTTAACAATAAAAGCCATTAGGTGAAAGGGCCACAAAAATCAGAGTATACTTCTGTATAAAAATGTATATGTCCCTGCTGATTACAAAGGGGTAGTTGTATTGGTCTGTTGCTGCAAAATAAAGCAGACACGCAATGGCACCTTAAAGACTAGCACATTTATGTCAAGATGAGCTTTTGTGAGTCAGTGCTTACTTCTTCAGCCTCCTTCTGCACCAAGGCCAAGTTAAATGACGCCTTCACCATGGTGGCGGCTGAGGCGCTACCTCCTCTCTTCAGCTCTCTGGGGCTGAGGGGATCCTAGCAATTTCAGGCTGCATGGGTCAGGCCAGACCCGATCACTCAGCTCTGCTCTGTTCCCCAGCTAGAGAGCCAGCAGTGGCTGGAGGCGCTCTCTGGCACCACCCTGGGGGCCAAACCAGCCAAAGCCAGGAAGGGAGGAGAGAAGTGGGATGAGGCTCCATCTCTATAGGGCCCACCTGCAGATGCTGGCTGAGTGGGAGGGCGGGGCCGCCTGAGGGTTAGTATCTGTGAGCTACATCTGAGAAGCTGTGAGCGGAGGAGTCAGAATCTGTGAGCGATTGCTCACGAGCTCACATTAGCGGGAACACTGGTCAGAACTGACCCCCCCCCCTCCATGCACACTCCGTGTACATATTTTGTTGCATGAGATCAGAAACTCTGCAAAATCTAGGCCCCTCAGTCATGCTCACTAAGTGCCTATGTGCTCGATGTATGTAGGATCAATTCTGACTTTCAATTAAATGCATTGCAATTTGGAGGCAAGACTTAACACCACCAAGAAGGGGCTTTAGCTCAGTGGTAAAGCCTCTGCATTGCATGTAGAAGGTCCCAGGTCCAGTCCCTGCCGTGTCCAGTTAAAAGGACAACATTGCCTTGATATTTAGTGAGAAAGGCAGATTATATATACCATAATTAAATAAAAATAAATAACATTGCAAGTGGTATGGAATACCTCTATTTGTCTTTCTTGTTGTATTGTTAGCTTTCTTTTTTTTTCTTTTAAAAACAGTATTGTGGAACCAAGAAATAATGACTGTATTTGTTGCGTAACAAACAATCTCTATAGGGAAGCCTTCCTCTTGTGCGCATGCATCTTCCCTATACACTCTTACCTTTCAGGTCAGCAGTGATAAATTAACTAACTGCAACTGCTGTCCCTCTGCATTGTGTAGCTAATAAGCATAGCTTCTCAGTTGGATGAAAATTGCAGGCTAAAGGATGGTTTTCCCTTCCCTGCTGTGGGTCGGTCAGCTGAGACTCAAAGCCAATGACAAAATATGGCTACCCTGAGTGGTTTTCAGCAGTGAGGGGTCTTGCATCCCCAGGGAAAAAGATTATGGACTGGAGAGCTTGGAAGAAATTAGGTGCAACTTCAAACACTGCAGGGATGCTTCTGTTATTTTAGTACTGTGCCCTGTCCTAGTTGTGGCTTTTGGAGGGGGATTTTGCAGCATCTCTTTTAAACCTATTTGTTTCAAAGTGAATTATGAAATTCATTGCCAGTGGTCACTAGTTTAGTCAAAGGGAATGAGTCAGATTTACGAAGGAGAGATCCCTCAGTAACTACTAGTCATTATGACTAGTGGATATAGCAATGGCTAGATGCATAGCTTTAAAAGGAATTGAACAGATTTATGGAGGTCCATCAATGGCTGCTAGCCATAATAATTAAAGGAGACCTTCACATCCAACCTTCATGTGTATACTAGTGCTAGGAAATAATATCAGGGAAAGGCTTTGGTATCTCTGTGTCCTGTTCACTAGCCCTTCAGAGTAACTGGTTGGCCACTCTGTGAAACAAGATGCTGGATTAGATGGACCACTGATCTGATCTAGTGGAAGGAACATTAACAAGTCAAGATATGCAGATGACACCATGTTACTGACAGAAAATAGTGAACACTTGAAACAACTACTGATGAAGATTAAAGAAGAAAGTGTCAAAGCAGGATTTCAGCTGAACATCAAGAAGATAACAGTAACGACTACTGAGGAATTACACAGTTTTAAAGTTGTCAATGAGGAAATTGAAATTGTTCACGGTTTTCTATTCCTTGGCTCAATCGTCAACCAAAAGGGAGACGGCAATGAAGAAATCAGAAGAAGATTGAGACTTGGAAGAGCAGCTGTCAGGGAGCTAGAGAAGATCCTTAAAGATAAAGATGTCTCTCTGGGGACCAAGATCAAGATAATCCAAACTATAGTATTCCCCCCATTACTATGTATGGATGTGAAAGTTGGACAGTGAAGAAAGCTGAAAGGAAGAAAATTGATTCATTTGAAATGTGGTGCTGGAGGAGAGTTTTGCGGATACCATAGACAGTCCAAAAGACAAATAAGAGCGTACTGGATCAAGTCAAGCCTGAATTCTCCCTAGAAGCTAAAATGGCAAAATTGAGACTATCATACTTTGGTCTCATCATATGAAGAAAAGATTCTCTGGAAAAGTCAATAATGCTAGGAAAAGTAAAAGGCAGCAGGAAAAGACAAGATGGTTTGACTCAATAAAAGAAGCCACATCTTCCAGTTTGCAGGATCTGAGCAGGTCTGTAAATGATAGGATGTTTTTGGAGGTCTTTCCTTCATAGGGTCGCCATAGGTTGACGGCACATAACACACACACATTTTTACTATATAAAACAAGTTGACTACTGTTTTTATTTACTTATATTTTTTGAAAAAATCAGTTATTGTACTTTTCAAAAAGATTTCCCATGCAGCAATAATACGAAAACATTTTGAAACAATAAAAATTCATCCAAACAACAAGCCATTATAAATAAAATGAATCAAGAGTCGATTAAAAACCATGACAATAACTACAAAAGCAGACATTTCATTTAATTAAAAGCTCAGGAGAATAAAATTGCCTTAATCAGATCACATGAAGGCCACCCTAGCTGAAATGCTGGGAGATCTGCAAATTGCTTGCTTATTTATTTATTGAAAATATTTTTAGCTTTCCTGTCCTTACAAAACCCAAGAAGCTAAAAATGGCATCATCACCTGCAAGCTAAAAAAATTCCACCAACAACAACTCCCTCTCAAACGTCTTAAGACAGCTTTCCATAAAATTACAACTCCTTACTAGACCAGGTGCCCCAAACACAGCACCTTAAAAGCATTACAGAAATTGCTTATTCAAGAAAAAAATACACTGAAAAAACACAGATTTGACTGTTTGTTTTGAAAGGGTGAAGCAAGGAAATCTATCAAGCCTCACCTGGAAGATTTTTCCAGAAAGTTGGAGCCACAATAAAAAAGGCCCCAGAGAAGGCAGCTACCGAATATGTGACTACAACAGATGGCACTACCAGGGTTCCTCTGCAAAGTCTGAAATAGCCTGTTTATTAGTCAATAGCTGCCCCACTGGCCCTGACCTGGATAGCCCAAGTGAGCCTGATCTTGTTAGATCTCAGAAGCTAAGCAGGGCCAGCCTTGGTTACTAATTGGATCAGAGATCTCCAACGAAGACCAGGGTTCCAGAGGCAGGCAATGGCAAACTACCTCTGTTAGTCTCTTGCCATGAAAACCCCTACCAGGGATCACCATAATGCCCCCAAAGCTATTACTTGCTGCTCTAAGGCACACATCCAAGTGTAGACAACAAGTATGTTTATCTTGATGGGGCAAACAGAGGCATCAAGGCAAGCTTGGGTTAAAAGCTTTCCCACTTTACTAAAACCCAAATGGAATCAGATACTATTTAGCAGGCTAAAAAGCCCAGGACAGTTGTTTGCAAATCTCCCAGTGTTAGAAGCATAGAAACACAGTTCTGGAAGGAAACCAAGGGCCATCTAGTCCAACCCCTGTACAATGCATGGGATTCACAACTATTCCCCATTCCCCACGTGACACTGCTCAATGCCCAGAGGAAGGCAAAAACCTCCAGGATCCCCAGATAATCTGGCCTAGAGAAAAATTCCTTCCTGACCCCAGAGTGGCAATTGGCATTACTCTGGGCACATAGGAAAGGACCATGAGAGCTGGGCACTTCCTGCCCTCCCTCTCACAATGTGCCTAAGTTCATACAATGTTACCTAGTTTGATCCTGAAGGAAAATAAAAATAAAACAATCACCAAATTACTGTATTACAATGAGAGTACCACCAGTAATAAGGCTCCATGTTTGGTGACAACTTGCCTTACGTTGAAATTCTTTTTTCAATTTCACTTCTCTCTGGTGTAAATCAAACGGAGATTTTTGAACAATTATGCTGTCTCCACATACTACTTTGCCCCATATACATTTTCCAACATTGCTTATGCATTGACCGATCAGTATTATATATTATACTTTATATGTGTAACATAGTCCATTCCTAAGCAGAGTTACACCCTTCTGTGGGTATCCAAGTCAATGGGTTTAGGAAGGAATTACTGTGGTTACTGGTTACCATTATTTTCAGTTGGGTAGCTGTGTTGGTCTGCAGTGGAAAGGCAAAATTCGAGTCCAATAGCCCCTAAAAGACCAACAGGATTTTCAGGGTAGAAGCTTTCAAGTGTCAAAGCTTCGTTCATCAGATACTGATGAAGAGAGCTTGGACTCTTGAAAGGCCATTCCTTGGAAATCTTGTTGGTCTTTACCACTGGGCTCAAATCTTGCTCTGTTTAGGATTGCACTGTAAATCACATTCTTTGTGTGTATATATAAATACTCTTTAAAATATATTACCTGCATACGCAATAAAGACAAAGCTACAAAGCCATAAGAAATGGAGAATCAAAACCACCTACACAAATACCAACGAATATAAAAAGAAACTAAATTGGAAACAATTGCTTATTCCTAGTTGAAGTAGTTCGGGGGCGGGGGGAGTTTGCTTTCATGCCAAGGCTCTGAAATGATTTGAGGTGTCATTTCCTTCTTCTATTATTGCAAAGCTAAGCATCACTGGCTAAACCATCCGGTTGGACAGCAAATTTATGTATTGTATGATAGCTAATCTGGCCTTTTAGTAGTGGCCTATTAGGGTTGGGAAGTTTTGTCTGTCCTTGTGCAGTTCCCTCCCCACCAAACCCTCCTCCCTGAGCCACTGATTTTCAAATAGAAATCTAGCATTTATTATTTGGTTTAGATCTTGACCCCCCCCCCCACTGTGTTTGTTTGCTTTTCAAAAGAAAAAAAAAGAACAAGCAAGGTCAAAGGGAGGGAGAAGAGAGGGAAAGACAGCAGTTTTTTCCCTTTATTTGTTTATCCTTTTAATTTGCTGCTTACCCAGGAATGACCATCTGTCTCTCTCTGGACAGAACCTCTGCATTTGGAGGTTCGAACAGTAAGCTGAGATTGTGCGGGCCAATCAGCAGAAGAGTGCCATCAACACCTGCTGGGCTTCACAATCACCTTGCAATACTCCCTGATGGGACCAAACACAGAACCTTCCATCTCCCAGGGTAGCTAAATGTAGTATTGCGGTATAAAGACCAGAATGTGCTTGCTGCTGACTGACGAGGTCCATTCTGTGACTCTCTGCATTGACTTGGGTGGACGCAGAGCCAGTGTGGCACTGCTGGCTTACAGAGGGGCTGTGCCCCCGTAGTTAGAATGTACGCTTGGCATGCAGTGAGTTGCAGATTCAACACCTCTCCATTTAAAAGGCTCCTAACACCAGCTGCTTCAGCGTGTATGCTGTTCACTAGGCACGAACAGGGAGCTGATTTTCCAATGATCGGTTCGGCTGTTTTTCACACATCTTACCTGCTGCCGGAACATTGCACAAAACACCTGGAAGACAGCGTTTTCTTGCGTGAAATCACACCAGGAAGACGTGATTTCGCACAAAACTCCCAGATGACAGCATCTTCCTGGTGCGATTTCGCACGAGAAGACACTGTCTTCTGGGTGTTTTGCGCGATGTTTCGGCAGCAGGTAAGACATGTGAAAACGGCCTTGTCTGTGGGTGTTCAACATGTTCCTTCCCTATCTATGCAGTACAACTAAATTGGCTGTTTGCATGTGCACAATCTCACACAGCCTGGTTGAGTTCTGCTACCCTCTGTCCTTTCTGTGTAGCTTCAGGCAATTGTTTAGATAGCTCACTCATAAATCATATAATTCAGTCATAAATAAATGCTGTGTTTTAATAAAATCCTACCCTTCTGTTTTTGTCTTAATAGTTCCGAGTGACACTGGTCCCTGCTGATCTGTGTGAATCAGTAGCATCTTCGGGCATGGGTAGTTTTGCAGAAACCTGATGCAAACCTGTTCCATAGGTGTTTGTGGCTGTTTGACATTAACTGAACAGACTAGGTAATCAGCTCAAGGCTAACCAACAGCTGCAAACATGGTAAGTTCGACTGCCAAACACATTGGTGAAAGTCAGAGCATGCTAACTCTTGAGTAATTATTGTTAGGAAAACATTCTCTGCCCGAGAGCCTGATTGGCTGCTATCTGGGAAGAGCAGAAATATGAGCTGGAAGGACCAATTGTCTGACTTCGTATAAGGTATTTTCCTGTATTCAGTGGTTGGACTCAGAATGGGGAGAGAGAAACTGGCTCTGTTATGGAGCTTACTGGCTGACATTGGGCTGGTAACTATAATTCTGCTTACCCTACCTTGCAGGGTTGTTGTGAGAATGGATGCTGCTTCAGTTTCCTTGGAGGAAGAGTGAAATAAAAATACCATTAGCAATACTTTAGATGGAGCTAAGATGGAGAAGCCAGCCACTGATGACTGTAGGTGAAATCTTCTAATGCATTTCAGAAGGAGGAGGAGGAGGAGAATGCTGGCCATACTGTTACCAAAAGGGACACTCGTGTCCAAGATATCCATATATGAGCTTTGTTATGTGGCAGTAGTGTTAAGTTGCCCTGCCAACATTAGGAGTAAATCATGGATTAGGCATGAGGCACTTTGGAGAATCATAGGCAAAAGGTGCCCTGATTATAGAGATCCCTGAATTCATGGATTGCACTTTGCCTGCACTTGGTTTGAGTTTGCTTCTCTGGTTTGATATCAAAGGTGGATTTCCTGTGTGCCTAGGATCTCAGAGGTCCTCTAAAATGTGGGTCCTGGCAGAAGGGATATTCAGGGGTATACTTCTTAGGCACTGCTGATGCCACAAGCTAAAAGATGTACTGCAGCAGGTGACACAAGGGACTGACAGTATAACAATTCCAACCCACTTGTTTTGCTCCCAGGCTGCCAATCCTGACTCTGGGAGGCAGAGGCAGACATTTCAGCTGATCTGACAATGTCCACTCACTGTGCACATGGTTAATTTTTCTTTCACCTTTAACTTAGGTGATGGTATGGCGCCACTTATACATCTCTTGGAAATTTTCTATTCAAGCTCAAGAGCCACAGTAAACTCTGGAAGGGTAGCCATGTTTGTCTTTCACAGCAAAAATAATGTGCTGTCATGGTGCTATAAAGTGTACCAGATTTATTGTGGGAGCAGCATTCTAGTACTTACTATGCGGGATACATGATGTTGTGGATCTGTGATCTTTATATGTATCCCCTTTATAGAGCCCTGTACACACACTGATGTGAATGTGCACACAGGCTGAGTATTGCACAAATGGTCTAGGAATGTAGGAATACCATTTCTTGTTTCTTATTATTTGTGTCTGTTGCTGTTGTGAGTGCTTCCGTTACACTCATTTTTGGCTGCTGGTTGTCCTGAGTTGTTGGTTTGTTTTGCTCCATTATTATATTAACTATTATATTTCTGTTGTGCTGTATGGCCAGGAATAAGGTTTCATTCCAAAAGTGGGAGAAACCGTGACAGAACCTAGAACTTTTGACTCAAAATAGTAAAAGATAAAAAGTACAGGTAGTCCCCCTGTGCAAGCACCAAGTCATTACTCATCCATGGGAGGAGGATGCATCACGTTGTTTTCTTGGAAGTCTTTTTATTATGGGATGGTTTGCCATTGCCTTCCCCAGTCATTTACACTTTACCTTCAGGAAACTGGGTACTCATTTTACTGACCTTGGAAGGGTGGAAGGCTGAGGGCCAAGCTACACATGACGAATGACACTTGAACGGCAAGTGGATTGAGCGGAGGGCAAGTGAACAGGGAGAAATACACTTGCTGTTCAAGTGTCATTCGTCATGTGTAGCTTGGCCCTGAGTCAACCTTGAGCCGGTTATCTGAACTCGGCTTCCACCAGGATCGAACTCAGGTCATGAGCAGAGCTTGGGCTGCAGTACTGCCGCTTACCACTCTGCGCCACGGGGCTCCTTGCTCCTTGCTCAAAATAGTAAGTTTGTGAAATTCTGTAAAATTCCTAATGTGGCCTTTCCCCTAATCCCCATGCATTTGGGTGAATGTCTGTATAATCCTATCCCTGTGTTGTTCTCTTTGTATGATTAGGAACCCTCCCCCCATTTCCCCATATATACAATCCTACATGTGGAATCGTACATGCTTGCCTCTGTGGCAAAGCTCACTAAGGATTGCTCTAATACATGCCAGGTCAGCTTGCCTCTTGTTTGCCAGCCATGAGTAGGAAGCCAATTTTCTGACGGATTGTCAGTTTATTGACCTGTTCATGGCTATTTGGCAGATTTGCTTTGCTCTATTCCTAAGAAGGCAGGACAGTGCAATTGGCTTCTGGAACTGCCTGCTTGACTCCTTGCCCCCTCCCGCCCAGTTCTGGTTCTCAGGAAATTGCTTCAAAATACACTTACAGTTAAAATACAGTTAAAAATCGGTCATAAATAAATGCTGTGTATTTTTTAAAAACCCTACTCTTTCGTGTGTGTTTAAGTAGGCTTAAGTGACTTTAATGGCTGCTGATGTGTTTGCATTGGTAGCATTTTCACATATGTGTGGTTTTGAAAAAGCCTGGCTCAGACTTGTGTGGCAAGCATTTGTGTTGTTTTGGTGTCGGGCAAGCGTAACAAGTTCAGCTGACTTCCCCATGTCCAATTGTCACAATCAAACATGGTAATTTTGATTGTCAAATCAGTTCATGTTGAAATTCACAGCACCCCTAACACTCACCCAAAATTGTGATTGCTTCCATAGGGACGAAAGCATCCACATTGAATTTGCTGATGATTTCTAGCACTGAGTTTTTAAATTAATTTTTTAATTTTTATTTATTAAATGTATATTCTGCCCTCCCCGCAAGTAGACTCAGAGCAGATAATATCATGGAACAAAACCACATTAAAACAGATTAAAACATAAAATTCGGTAGAAAAAGACAGCAACTCTACAGAGCAGCTCATATTGCCAAACCCAACCCAGTACATCCCATGGCGTGGGAAATGATATACATTAAGCAAGTTGGCAGAGAACCAGGGGGGAGAGAGGGTTACAATCTCCCCCTCAACAAGAGCTCACACATGGCAAAGGAGCTCACACGTGCTCCAGCCTCAGCCATATGCCTGGTAGAACATCTCTGTCTTCCAGGCCCGGTGGAAGGACAATAAATCCCGCTGGACCCTAGTTTCTATAGACAGAGAGTTCCACCAGGTTGCTGCCAGGACCAAAAAGGCCCTAGCCCTGTTCGAGGTGATTTCTAATCAGTGATTTCTAATTCAGTAGTTTCCTTCTGGGCTGCCATTGAAGTTACTTTGCTGAAATACAGTGACGTTGAGATCAGCAGTAGAGGATCCTGGGAAATAGCAGTGTTCTTCCAGTGGCTTCTGAAGGCTGCCATTTTAATGTCAGATCTCTCTATGTTCTGCATAGAGATGAACTTGCTTGTTCTAAGTGAAGAGCAAAAGGGCACTGCTGGCAAGCGATGGTATACACCATATAGGAGGATAGAAAACACAGGAGTTCTGTAACCTGAAAATCTGACAGCCCTCCCCCTCCCCTCCAGTAAGGACTGGTCTGTTTTATGTAGACATGCACTTCTGTGACTGGTGATACTGTATGATCAGCTTAGCTGTCTTGCCGGATTAATTCTGCTGCCTGTAGAATTGATTCACGCAAGCCTGAAACACTCCTAGCTTTCTCTCTGGATGACTTTAAATAACTGACTAATAAGAGTAAGGCTGAGGATGCCTGTAATACATTGCCGCCGAGAGGTCTGTAGGTTTGCATGAGCAATGGCACTTAAGACTGGTGTGCTGCCGTCCTTCATCTGAGGTTCTCCATAATTAAGATGATGCACTGGGAGTTACATCAGATCCAGCTCAGTTGGCATCAGTCTCACAGCTGGACTGCTCTGGGTGTGTACTTCTGCAGTTGTAGGACACAAGATCAAACCCATTTGCAAAGGAGAACGTATCTGGAGAATGAAGCAGCAGCTGATGGGGAAACAAGTAAAGAGGCTCAAGGAAGGAGAACAGGGTAAACTGCACCATTTTCATGAAATATTTTGGCTCTCCTGGAAGCTCTCTTTTCAATCCTCAGACTGAATGGGCCAAAAGTTTGGCACAGCCTTAGCTCCCAGTAGTTTTGTTACTTGCATCTCGACCTAAATATGTCCTGTCATCTGTTTGGTCTGCCTTTTTGGAGTTGGCTTCTCACTCTGACCTACAACTGTTTCTTGGCTAGTGTCCTATGCCTGGTCAGATGGTATCCTCAGGAGTTGGTTGCTTGGCCAGCTGGCCTGCGAGGAAGCTTAGAACTGGCGTTTGGCACCAGACCACAAGTCTTGTGCAAAGTGAACTGGTTGATCCAGCACTGAAGCTCAGCCAAGCCTCAGCCTAAAAAGACTGAGGAGTGATCTGGCTCAGCTGCATCTGCCAGCAGGTGTTGGCACTCAGGAGACTGCTCTGCTCTGGCCAGGGTCCTGCAAAGAAGTATCTCTGTCAGAGTTCTGGCCTGAGTCCGTAGGGAGATGAAGTGCAGCCAACCTTGCACATCCCTTTCTCCATGCTACTACTGCTTGGATCCATTGCAGCTTTCACTCCCTTGGCATGGAAGGTGATCTGGAGGAACCATTGGCCCTGGTTCATGTCCAGCTTGGTGAGGGCCCCAGTGGTGGTCTCTGATGCAGGTGGCTTGGACATACTTGCAGGTGGCAAGGACTCGCATGCAGGCTCTGGTGGGGTGGTCTTGGGTACTACTGGGGCATGGTTGGCTGGGTCCTCACTTGCAGGCTCTGAAAATGTGGTCTCTGGTACATGTTCAGCTGTACTTCTGCAGCGCCAGGCCCATCCTGGTCCTACTGGTCTTCCCACACTTCCTTTGAGTCTTTCAGGTCTGAGTCACTGGCCTGGTCACAGGGCTGGTCAGAAAGGGTCATAACAGGCAGCTACTTCAGCCAGGTTGCTTGATGTGACATCCAGGTCCTTCTTTCCTGAGAGTCCCTGAGCCAGCAGGGAAAACAGAAAGAGGGCTATACCCTATCCCGCATTTCAGATCACCTGGTTATTCCTCAGGATTATCTTTCTTTTTTGGTCAAATCATTGGTTCTGGCTGTTGTTTCTGCATCCTACGTTGTCTTTATCTTTTACCTCTTGTGCATTATCAACATGCAGGAGCACATTAAGAAAGTAAAAGAGTCCATCTTATGATCACACATGTGATCTTGATATAACTGTATGTACAAAGGCAGTAACCAACTAGATTTCCAGGGTGAGAGTTACTTTTGGCGGGGTGTTTCAGCAATGCACCTCTCTACATCAGTGAATGTTCTAGCTGTTGATTATATTTTCACTTGTACTGTGTAATCCACCTTGGATCTCAGTGACAAAGGTGGACTATAAATGATGATGATGGTGATGATGATGATGGAAGAGGGCGAGAGTCAGGAATGAACTGAAGACTCATGCAAACTATTCATTCACTGCTATTTGTGCAACAGAAATGGGGGGAAAAAGAACAGGGCAATGGAGAATTCTTAATGCTTCAATTCTGTTTGAGAACAAGAAAGGTGATTCAGAACGTCAAAATCTGAGGAGAAATTTCGCAAAGGACAATTGAAGAACCCCAGTGCTACAGCACATGGTTTGCATACAAAACGTTCCATGTTCACATCCCACCACCTCCATTTAAAATATCAGGGAGACGGTGATTCAAATCTGAATAAATAATACTCAGCTTAATAGATCAATAGTCTGACACAATATGGCCCATTCAGAAATCCATTTTGTATAGAAATAATAAGAGAATCAATGGCACTCATGTAGTTCGTTCCTCTCAGCAAAAGATATCCCTCTGTATAGAAAACTAGCAAGGAGATGGTTAACCTTCAGCTATCATATCATCATGTGCTAGAAGTCTGAAATCCAGAAATCGATGCCTTTCGGGTTGCCATCTCTGGGCTGGGAAATTCCTGGAGATTTAGAGGATGAAGCGTGGAGAGGGCTGGGGTTGAGGAAGGGAGGCACCTCAGCAGGGGAAATGCCACAGATTCCACCCTCCAAAGCAGTCATTTTCTTCAGGTCAACTGATCTATGTGGGCTGCAGATCAGGTGTAATTCTGGGAGATCTCCAGTCGGCTGAGAACCCTATGCAGGTTTTCTATATATAGGTGGTTTTTTTTAACAGAGGAAATTCAATCATGTGTGCCTCACCTATCTTATGACATGGTACAGCCCAGGTTTCCCATCACAGTAAAGAGTAGGCCTAAGTCACAAAGCTCTAATAAATAAACTTCTAGAGATGACAGTTTTATAGCTGACAGATGAGATGCCTAGATGGATTATTAGACACTGTGTGCTAGTTCAGCCGTACTCCACATTACTAAATGGCTAGATGGAGGCTCCCCCCTTCATTTTTCTTCCCTCTATGTTTGTTCTGAGCTGCAACTTTCCGAGTGACAAAATGTAATGCTCCAAGGCAGCAGCTGGAGCTTGAAATTAATAATAATAATAAAAAGCAGTTGAGCTGATGTTCGGAATCTAGAGTCGCGTCATAAAATGTGTTTGTTTCACAGGGCGCCGCGCCTCTTGTGGGACCTAATCTGCATTCTGTTTAGCAACAGCAGCTGTGCTTGTCCCACATTTAGATTCCACAGTTAAAATTGGACATGGCCAATGGAAAACGGCTAATGGAAAACGGGTTGGATCCTCTGAAAACTTGCACGACAATTTGTTCTGTTGAATTCTGTCCTCTTCTTGTAGAGTTCTGTGATGTGTTGAATGGGTTCCCTCACAAGGGAGTCCATCCAGGTTTAAGTAGGAAGACAAAGATAGTTTAGAGGAAGGGCAAGATAATCAGCAAAATTTAAAGGCTCATTCTAAGATGGAGGCAAGAATAGATGGCAAAAGGCGGTGTCTTTGAATAACTGGTGGTATGGCTGCTTTTTTGTATAATCCTACTGTATAAAAAGCAAGCCATATTGGCAATGACTCACCTTTTATCCACACATAGGTGCACTTGCACGCCCCTCCGTGGGGATAAAAGGTGAGTCATGGGCAACACAGCATGCCTCAGAGGCCCCAAGGAGGCCATCATGGCTGGCCACGGCAGCCTGCTTTATGTGTAGAGGCCGATACAAATTGGGAAAGACCTGGTGCTGTCATGGCTGACACCAGATCCGCAGCGTGCACAGAGGTGGCATCATTGACATGGATATGGGAAGCCCCTCAGGACAATCATGTAAATGAAAAAAATGCATCCTAGTCTAGGGGGGGGGGGGAGTGTCCCCAGCAGGATTGCCAACACAAGTCTAGAAACTGGCAAGAGACTTACCAGTGATGTAATGACATTGCCAGGAACATTTTGACATCACTCCCTGTGTATCCAGAAGCGGTGCCAGCACATTGCTGGGCACTCTATCATTTGGGCAAAACTCTATGATTTAACCATCGAGTTTTGTCCAAAGGCTTGAGCCTCCCAGATGTTGCACTGATATTATTTTGATACGTAGTGATGCGATGTCAGCATGTCAGGGAGCTGGCCGTTGTCCCCCCACTTCCCTCCTGCCAGTTAAATGAACGAGGCAGGAAGGTCCTGCTGGGAATGTGGTAAGCAGTTAGCACTCTAGCACACAGGAACACTTACATGTACATAACAGCACATGCATCAATCTAATGAAACTGATCTTCAGAAGGAATGGAATGCAGGACACAGCAAAACTGAGAAGAACTGTAACGGTGCAACCTGATCATCCCTGTTGAGGACACATGAAAAGTTTTCCACCCAAAAGGCTCATCCCAATGCCATGTTTGCACCCCACACAATTGATATCCAGCAATTTAGGAGGATCATTTCTTGCATGAAACAAAGGATTTACTCAGCTGGGAATCTTTTGAGGAAAGAAGATTGATGGAAGAATTTTTTCTTCTGTTTGAGGGGATAGAAGAAATCTTTCATCTAGCGGAAACTTTTCCATACAATCTAAGAAAATAGTTGGACTGAATCCAGGCATGAAAAACAGGGTCATTATCTAGACTGGCATGGGAACAATTTCCCAGACAATGGAAGCTATGTTATGAAATAGGGTCTCAGAAGGCTGCCCGCAAAGAATGAATTTGACCATGTTGGGAATCTGTTCTTTTGTGGGAGGTTTTGGTGGCATGTTTAAAATCACGAGATCCATTCAGTACAGTTGTTAGCATTCTTTATTACAGAGTTGGAGTTCATATGCAGTTTTTTACATGATCAGCCTTGCTTTCAATAGAACTGCGGAGTGGATGTGTGTGTGTAAAGTGCTGACAAATCACAGGTACTTACGGTGATCTCATGGGGTTTTCAAGACAAGAGACTAACAAAGATGTATTGCCATTACCTGCCTCTGCATAGCAACCCTGATCTTCCTTGGTGGTCTCCCTTCCAAGTACTAACCGTGGCTGATCCCACTTTGCATCCAAAATCTGATGAGATCAGGCTATAACCCTCTGCAAAAACCTCTGGTTTCTGTACAGTATTCACCTTGCTTTGCTATTTTATCACCTGTTGGGAGTGGTCCATACTCACTCACAGGAGTCATTTCCCCCTGGGCTTGATCTTGTTTTCATATGTGCTTTGTGCACTAATATAAAATCCCTGTCTTCTAGATTGTTTGCCCTTTCAGCTTCATTTTATACTCACCAGCTATTTCTTTCACTTATGACTTTTTATGGTTTTTGGATGAACATATGAAAATTGCCTTAATAATAACATTCGATTTATACCCCGCCCTTCAGGACAACTTAATGCCCACTCAGAGCGGTTTACAAAGTATGTCATTATTATCCCCACAACAAACACCCTGTGAGGTGGGTGGGACTGAGAGAGCTCCAGAGAGCCGTGACTAGCCCAAGGTCCCCCAGGTGGCTTCAAGTGGAGGAGTGGGGAATCAAACCCGGCTCTCCAGATTAGAGTCCCGCACTCTCTTAACCGCTACACCAAACTGGC
The DNA here is from genome assembly GCF_028583425.1 of Eublepharis macularius. NCBI lineage: Eukaryota > Metazoa > Chordata > Lepidosauria > Squamata > Eublepharidae > Eublepharis > Eublepharis macularius. Next base: position 24,631,273 of record NC_072802.1, read on the forward strand.
TCTCTTACACCCAGTCAGACCATTGTTCGCCCTAGCTTGGCATTGTCTGCTCTGACTGGCAGGAGCTCTCCAGGATCTCAGCAAAAGAAAGATCTTTCCAGCATCTGTTATCTGAGAGATTTTAAATGGAGATGTCAGAGACTTAACTTTGATCATATACAGCATGACCCTTTGCTTGAATATTTGCTGGTTAAGGTATCAGATGTGAAGAAATAGTATTTAAAATATTCTTTCCATCTCTCATCCAACACAAAGGAGGGGGAAAAATCCTTCCTGCCAAAATGTTGAGGTCATATATTTTTAAAGAAAAAATACTGTTTGGGGCAGTTCTGTTTTTTACAAGCTTTTCAAAGATGCTTCCGAGGCGACTGTAACAATGTTGCCTACAGGGTCTTTCTTCTGTGAACAAGAAGATTTCATTTCAGACATCATTTCCAACTTATGGCCGTGATCACGGTGGATATTAACTTGGAGATCAGGAGGAAGAGAGTCACACTCTTGGAAAGCTCTGAAAGATCACCGTTGAAGTAATTTGGAGGTAACTTGGCGGCATGATTCCATTTTGTGTCACAGCCCGTGAGCTATCAAAATTGCCAGGAATCAAATTTAATGAAGGAGCGATGGAGGCTTTAAGTACTAAGGAATTATTGGTCTTTGAAAGGGAAAAAAGTACTGCAGTGGCATAGCTCTATAAAACAAGCCCAATACAGCTTGGTTATAAGCAGGGCTTTTTTTCTGGGAAAAGAGGTGGTGGAACTCAAGACCGCACAATGATGTCACTTTGGGTCAGCTGGAGCAAGGGGGGAGTTTTTTAAAGTTTAAATTGCCCTCAGCAAAAATGGTCACATGGCTGGTGGCCCCACCTCCCTGATCTCCAGACAGAGGGGAGTTTAGATTGCCCTCCATGCTGCTCTGCTGCACGGAGGGCAATCTCAACTCCCTTCTGTCTGGAGATCAGGGGGCGGGGCCACCAGCCATGTGACCATTTTTAAGAGGTGCCGGAACTCCATTCCACCGCGTTCCCACTGGAAAAAAGCCCTGGTTATAAGGCCTCCTCCTGCCCATTTTACGTCAACAACAGACTCCTGATGACTTTGGGGGCCCTGTTGGGCCCCCCAATCTACATGTACGGCTGTTCTGCAGCTACTTCAGCTTGCCTGTGATGTCTGAATCAGTCAAAGGCTCTCTTTGAATGCACACCCAACTCTTTGGGAGACACTTCTCTATGGTGCAATGCAGTGGCTGTTCAAGACATTTTGCTGCTTGAGGCAGCTGTGGCAGCACCCCCTTTCCTGTATTTACTGTGCCTGGAAGCAGAAACCAAGACGGTAATAATGATTGTCTCCTCGGGGTCCCAATCAGAAGCAGCAAGTCAGAGACAGAGTAGGTGGGGCAGGATGTTGCCACCTCCCCAGCTTAGGGGGTTGTCTGAGGTGGTTTCATTATAGAGCCATCCCTGAGGCACTCCAGTATTACAGACATGACAACCACATGTTGGGCTGAACACATGAGACTTTTCACCCAATGAACATCCACTCTCCTGGCAGGGTGGTGATTGGGAGGGCACTTCGTTCATATGGTTTGTGCCAGCAGTGTAGGATCGTAGCACATGGCAGCAGGTCTCACAGTGCTTAATTGCCAGTGTGAAGGGGGTCAGAAAAGAACACAAGTGATCATTATACCTTCCCATAAGGGCAGGACTATGGTTCGATAGTTGAACACATGCTCATCCATCGTTCAGTCATGGGTGCCTCTACCAGAAAGGATCTCAAGTTATTTATTTATTTATTTGTCTTCTATTCTGCCCTCCCACAAGTGGGACCAGGGCGGGTTACAACAATAAAACATAATTTACATTAAAACTTCTGTAAAACCACAGAATTCCTGTTAACACCACCCCTAGGCAGCGGCCTTACAACCCACTGCTGTCAATAATGCACAGAAGGGTGGGCAAAATGAAGGGGAACAGGCCTTTCAATCAAGCTGTAACTCATATGGGGGGGGGGCAGATGATCACATGGCTTCCCTGACAGGAGACTGGTTGATAGGCTTTCTGGATGACTGTTAGACCGGCCTCACCCATATGCCTGGTGGAACATCTCAGTCTTGCAGGCGCACCAGAACAGTAGAAGATCCTGGCGGGCCCACGTATCCTCTGATAGAGAGTTCCACCAGACCAGAGCCAGGACTGAGAACCCCCCTGGCTCTTGTTGAGGCCAGTCTAGCCTCCCTGGGGACCAGGGCCACCAGTAGATATTTATTGACTGGTCTCAGCGCTCTCCTGGGCACATATGGCGAGAGGCAGTCCCGTTTGCATACATAATGGTAAAGACCTTCCTCTGTCTATGGCAGAGAAGCACTGTCAGTCAGAGTAAACCGTACTAACCTAGAGGCACCAACGGTCTGACTCAGTATAAGAAAACTTCATATGTTAATCTAAAAGCAATGTAATGATATAAAATGAAGGAAGGAGGGAGTTGGCAAAGGAAATAATCAAATCTCAGTAATGCTCCTTGATAAGCCTAGATGGACATCTCCAGTCAATAGCTTTCCTTTCCCATCCGCTGCCGAACTATTAATTGGTTAAAGATGGTAATTAATCCACTCATAAGATATAAATTAGTTAATTGCATCAATTAATCCATCCATCAGGTTGTTAATCAGTTAAAAGCTTCCGCCTTTTTATCATCCTTTCAACCTTAATTTCAGAAACCTGCAAACTTGAGATGCACTGGTATCTTCTCCGCTCATCTTTTAAAAACCCTAGATGTGAAAAGGCTAGTTAGATTATTAAAAAAGATTAAATTGTCCCGGAAAAATGCACACTGATGGTAGGTGGTCAGACTGAATACGGCTTTTGAGACTAGTCACTTGAACACTTCCATCATCCACAGCTTCTTCAATTACTTGGACAATCTGGACTTGAGATGGTTATACTGCATCATGGGTTATATAGTTTTTGTACTTCTCATGCATAATGGAAGAGGAATGAGCTGAAATCTCAATAGCCATAATTTTATGTTTCACAGTAGCAAAAAACTAATGCAGCATTAGACATGATTATAAGGAAATGTATGCAAAGGAAGGCTAAAAATACCATGAGACTACAAAATGATGATTTCATGCATACTGAAAAACAATAAAACCATCCTCTAGATAAAAGTGCAGCAGATTTAATAAGTACTGAAGATTTTGATAAGGCTGCCTTTTCTTTTGAAGCAATATTGATAGAATCCTATATTTCAATTAAAATTCAAGTGTTAACAAAATTTGGGGGTAATTCTACAAGAAGAAATGTGTATGAAAAGATCATGGTAGCAGGGAAAGGAGAGAAAAAGGTGATACTTACCGGGGTGAACTGTGCACTGGATTAGATTCTGGGGGCCATCTAAACTATTTTCTGCTGCCATTTTATGTGCAAAATTTGTAATACTAGCCCAACAGACTTTTGAGGGCTGTGTTCAGATGATGTGATTCAGAGCACAGAAGGGGCTAATTTTTTCCTCTGCCTGTTGTTCCTCTGCTCCAGATTATACCCCCACCATACCACAATCCATGTCACAAGTATATTTTCTGCACTCTGCAAAGTGTGCATAAATATACCCCAAACCATCCAGCCACCAAACACACTTATGTGCTTCCAGCTAGGTACCTGCTTGTCTAATCACAGAAAACTTAAAGGGGGGAGCCCCCGCCCCCCTATCACCTGGTGAAAATAATAATATGGTATGTAAGGGAAAGGTCGCTACAAGAATGAGAAAAGAGCAAGCGTATCTTCAGATACTGAAGGAGTGAGGTGTGGCTCATGAAATCTCATATCCTACTACAAATGTTGTTAGTCTTATAGATGCTATTGGACTCTTGCTCTTTTCTGCTGCTACTGACAGACTAACACAGCTACCCATCTTGATTTACAAGAATGAGGAAAGAGTAGATTAAAGGGTCAAATAGAAGCTCAGTTGCCACATTGCTTTAGCAGAAACTTCAATGATGTTTTGTCATTGTTAAATACCATTGGAAGAGTGTTGCTGTATGGAAGACCTCTTCCTTGACTGCTGGATAGGACAGTTTGAAACCCAAAACATCTACTACAGAGCTTCTGTTGAAAGGAAATTCCTCATCTTGATTGTGTATCTTGTTCTCCCTAATGATCTCATCAAGAAGAGTAAATCTACCTTCTTAGGACAAAGTAGTAAAAAGTCCAGTAGCACCTTTGAGACTAACCAACTTTATTGTAGCATAAGCTTTCGAGAACCACTGCTCTCTTTGTCAGACGCATGCAACTAACGAAGAGAGCTGTGGCTCTCAAAAGCTTATGCTACAATAAAGTTCATTAGTCTTAAAAGGTACTGCTGGGCTCTTTACTATTTTGCTACTACAGACTAACACAGCTAACTCCTCTTGATCTTGTCATCTCTGAGTTTTCTTGTTATGGTGCAGGCTGACATAATTACCCACGTGCCATAACCCTGTTAAAACGAAATTGCTTGCGGCCATGCTGTGGCTGCTGCTTCAGAGATCCTGATTCCTTTTCATTGCCCTTTCATTGGTGCCTCCCTTTCCAGAGCTAGGTTTCTGTGAATGCTATTGACAGTTTTATGTGCATCGCCAAGGACTGGCCAGCTTGTTTGAAGGCTGCCAGACCTTTGAAGGGTGAGACAGAGAGAAATCCCATGATGCTCCAAGAGATGGCTTCTGAGCCGAAACAATTCCTATTGCAAATGTAGGTCAGAGGTAGACATGAAAGGAGACATGTTGCATTGTCTTTCTTTGCCATGGTCTTCCTGGCATGTTGTCTGAGCCATCAACTGAGGATGGTGAAGACATTTGCATGGTTAGCAGAGACAACGCCCAGTTGCTGTCCTCTCCCCCGTCCCTGTGCTCTCTAAAGCTGATTCCCATCATCTTTTAACATCTTTCATGCTTCATGCAAAACAAGGAAAGTTTTTGCAACGTTGGCAAGGAAAAAAGGCAGTTTTTCAATTAATCTCTCTTGCTGCTTCTTCTGGTTTCATCTTTTATCTCTCGCTTCCAAAAAGATCTTGAGCATTGCCCAGTAGGAAATGTCTCTGCAGGAGGGCTCCATCTTTCCCCTCTCTTCCTTCTTGCAACCTATGCTAGATCATAAACAATGAAACAATGTTTACTTCTTTGTACATCACACATTTGCTTTATGCTCTCTGAATTTTGAAGTGGTTCTCCTTTTTCTTTCTTTGCCTTTCTTCTTTCGTTCTTTCTTTCTTTTTTACAGCTCCAGGTCTCAAAGCCTTTCAGGATATTCTCTTTCTGTTCCATTTCCTTGTCCGACATCCACTTCCTTCCTCTGCACTGACTATTTTGCTCTGCTGGCCCCATGGTGATCTGTGCTTTGACACTTGATGTTGGAGAGGCCTCAGTGTGGAGGCCTGCCAATGCCAGCGATTGATCTTGGGCCATAAACCATCTGAATCATTCAAGGTCACTGCCTCTGCCTTTTTTTGTCCAGGCCATGTCTGCCCCAGAGACTGAAACTTTAAAAAGTTTACAAACTTTTGATCACGAATTTTCATAAGATCAGCTTGCCTTTTATGCGTGTTCTTCCAGTAGGAATGACTAGTGTTAGTTTAACGTAGGATGTCTTTTACTTTATGGGACATCCAGAATGACATTCCCTAGAATAAAACAGTCAGTGTGTTGTTGTAGATAGAAATTAGGACTGGAGGGACCTTGGTTCAAATGCTGACTTGGCCATGAAGTTCATAGGATGTTCTTGAACCGGTCACCTTTTTCAATCCAAGGCTCAACAAAGGGAGTTACAGGTGAATGGCCATCTGGGTCAGTAGATGAGCAAGATTTGAGTCCAGTAGCATGTTAAAGACCAACAAAGAGTTTCCAGGGTATAAACTTTAGGGAGCTTGACTCTTGAAAGCTTATACCCTGGAAACTCTTAGTTGGTCTTTAACGTGCTACTGGACGCAAACCTTCACCAAGGAAGAACTTCTTTCATTCAAATAATTATCACCTTGTGGAACTTTCTGTTGTGAGATGTGATAGTGGCCACTATTTTAGGCGGCTTTAAAAGAAGATATGACTGATGCAAAGAGGATAGGTTCATTAGAGACCAATCTCTATGATGACCTTCATGTTTAGAGGTAGTAATCTTCTCAATACCAGAGCTGATGTTTGGGTATTTTGGTCTCCATACCCTACTTTGTAGGCCTTGCTGGGGCATTTGGTTGGCCCCTGTGTTAAACAAGATGCTGGGCTAGGTGGATCGATGGTCTGATCCAGCTTGTCAACTTGTGTGTTCTTCAATCCAGCGAGATTATTGCTGTGAAGGTAAAATGGAAAGCAGCCATAGAACCTGCCTTGAACTTCTCAGAGGAATGTGGTGGTGGAAAGTGCCCTCAACACAGAGTTGACTTATGGCAGCCCTTGGTGGGGCTTTCATGGCAAGAGACTAACACAGGTGGTTTGCCATTGCCTGCCTCTGCAACCCTGCTCTTCGTTGGAGGTCTCCCATGCAATTACTAACCAGGGCTGACCCTGCTTAGCTTCTAAGGGCGAAGCTACAAGTGACGAGTGACACTTGAACGGCAAGTGTATTTCTCCCTGTTCGCTTGCGCTCCACTCAATCCACTTGCTGTTCAAGTGTCATTCGTCACTTGTAGCTTGGCCCATAGATGTGATCAGGCTTGCCTGGGTTATATAGATCTGGGTTCTCAGAGGAATATCAATATGATCAATAATACTGAGGGATAAACAGATCTCTCCTGTTCCATTTTTTTTTCTTGTTCTGTGCTTTTGTGGTGGCCTCCTGATTTTTTTGTTTAACTAGAACAATCTGTAAAATTAGTTTTAGATCATGACCAGGTTGCTGTTGATATAAGTTCTTTTGGCTCATTGTTACCCCCCACCCCGTATTTTCAATGTGTCTATAAACTTTGCTAAAAAAATCTCCACAAGGAGTATATGGTCACATGACTGTAGATCTAATTGCTGAAAGTTGTTTTTTGAAATTTTTTACTAGGGTTACCAAGTCTGGGCTGGGAAATTCCTGGCGATTTGGGGACAGAGCTTGGGGAGGATGGAGTTTGGGGAGGGGAGGGGGAATTCGACAGGAATGTGATGCCATACCCTCCAAAGCTGCCATTTCCTTCAGCTGAACTGATCTCTCTTGTCAGGAGATCAGTTGTGGGAGGCCTCCTGGCCCCACCTAAAGACAGGTAACCCTGGTCAGAGTAGACAAGACAGACCGTGATGGACTACTGGTCTAACTTAGTAAATGGCAGCTCCATGTGTCCATGTATGTGTTCCAGCTCCAGGCCCCACCTGAAGGTTGGCAACCTTATGGTTTACTAATGCACACATGCTCTTATCAGTAATGGAGAGGGGGGAAGAAGATACGTAAAGGGAAAGCTGCAGCAATGCCAAAAAAAGTGGAAATAGAAGAAAGGAAACAATGCTGAGTTCCTAATGCATCGGTTCTACTTCAGAAAGAATAACAGGTCATTGAGAACTCTAATGTGTGTATGAGGGGGACAGGGTTACCAACCTCCAGGAGGGGCCTGGCGATCTCTCAGAATTACAACTGATCTCCAGACAGCAGACATCAGTTCCCCTGGAGAAAATGGCTGCTTTGGAGGAGCAACTCTGTGGCGTTATACTCTGCTGAGACCCTTCCCTTCCCCAAACCCTGCCCTCCCCAAGCTCCATCCCACAATCTCCAGGAATTTCCCTGCCTAGCATTGGCAACCCTAGAGGGGAATATCAGAAGCACCCCCTAAACAGTGTGTTGCCGTGTGTCTTGGCATAGCTGCACATTTTCCTCTGTGTGGCAAGTAGGATTTCTTTCTCCTCTGTGGTGATCCGTTTTGTTTTTGTCTTTCACACTTGGTGTGGCCTATTCGTTGCCAAGGAACTGGGAAGATTCATTTGCTTACTTACTGAGGGACCCACTATCAGTTCAATGCATAAACTTGTGACAATCTTCATACTTGTGCCTAAAGGGCAGCCGATTCTCACAGATCTTCCGAAGACTAAAGCTGTGCCTTTGCCTTTAATTTTCAATCTTTTTGGAAACCGTTGCAGGCCCTACACATCCCAGGATGCTGTTATTAACAAGTCCCACCACATAAGTCAATTATTAATCATGGCTCTCTCTCCTTGAGCAAAAATAGTTTGCTTTTTTTAAAAACAAGGGGCTGCAATGAGCAGAACGTTGCCCTTGATGCTGCGGAATTAAGGAAGGCATGGGTTGCCTCCCAGCCTCACTGCACTCTGTGACTTTGTTGTAGACTTCAAGCAAAGGCTTGTTTGAAGCTCTGCCTGTGTGGATTTGTTATGCTGTCTCTCTTTGTAATGAAAATGTCTCCGTTTTCATCATTTTTTAATTTCAAAGCCTTGCTGGGTTCGGTTCTTGCTGACTGCACATCAGCATGGTGGTTGAAGTTGCTGTTGAGGTCTCCTGGTCAGGCTTGTCTTCACCAATCTGGTGCATAACATTTTGCGGCTCCTTGAATTGGCCCAGTCGTGCCCCAGTTCTGAGGGCCAAGCTACACATGACGAATGACACTTGAACGGCAAGTGGATTGAGTGGAGCGCAAGTGAACAGGGAGAAATACACTTGCCGTTCAAGTGTCATTCATCACTTGTAGCTTGGCCCTGAGCTGCAGGGAAAGTTGCCAGCGTCTAGGTGGGATAACATTCTTGCATACAGATCCAGAGGAGTTAGCTGTGTTAGTCTGTAGTAGCAAAATAGAAAAGAGTCCAGTAGCACCTTTAAGACTAACCAAGTTTACTGTAGCATAAGCTTTTGAGAATCACATCAGATGCATTTGATGAAGAGAACTGTGATTCTCGAAAGTTTATGCTACAGTAAACTTGGGGCCAAGCTACACATGACGAATGACACTTGAACGGCAAGTGGATTTAGTGGAGGGCAAGTGAACAGGGAGAAATACACTTGCCGTTCAAGTGTCATTCGTCATGTGTAGCTTGGCCCTTGGTTAGTCTTAAAGGTGCTACTGGACTCTTTTCTATTCTTGCATATGGGAGATGTTTCATTCCTTTCCATAGCAGAAGCATATATGGACACATACTCTGGCAGACTTGGTGGCTCGTGCAAATGAATGTAGCAGCTTATATGTCTAAGAGCACCATATACTACTGGAGTTCCTCCCCCCCACCCCCCGGCAAGAAATTGGCTGACTGGGGAGACGTACCATCATGCTTTCATAGCTCTGGGTGAGTGTTGATTTCCCTCATGTAAAGAAACCTCTAAAGATCACCATTTATGAGAAGAGGTTATTTTTTTAAGGTTTGGGTCAAACAGTTGACTGCAAAGGCCACAGGCAAAGGAGCTTTTTGCTCTAGAAGTATTCCCATCATGGTTGGTTGGTTTGTTGTCCCCCCCCCCGCCCTCCCCCCACACACTATAATCCTTCTGACTGCCAGTTTCACACCGACAATGTTTTGAAGTCTTCTTTAAAGTACATTGAGTTTCCTTTAAAAACATCTACTGGTACAGAAGATTCACCTGATCTAACACAATTCTCCTTTTTTCAAGTTAGGGAGAATCGCCACGTCCAGTTGACGTCCTTTCAACCAACCCTTTAAATTATTCATTGTCTGTGCTGTTTGAGGTGTATATTTTGAAAGCATTTGCTTCTCTCTTTGTTTCTATGCTTCTTTGTTCAATATTAACACCTTGTCTTAGCAGGAATTTAGGGATGAGCAAATATTCCCTTTGTTTTTTTTAAAAACTTGTTTATATTTTTAACAATTGGTCTAGCTCTCTGCATTTTGATGTTGGTGTTGTAGATTTATTTATAGCATATGTTATATGGTTTTTATATACAATTAATGTGATTTTTAGAGGCATAGCGTACATGATTTGTATGGATAATGTAGAATGTTGTTTTATTGATCAACAAATTTGTTGCAAAAGTGTACATTTTATGGGGAAAGTTTAGTGCAAGGAAACAAAAAGAGTGAAAAGATAAAGAATACTGAGCACAATAGAGAAGAAAATGAACAATGTAGAAGCAAAATTAAAGTGGTGGCAGTTCAAAACAGCAGGGATTCATGTTGCCAGGTTGAGCCTGGCAACCAGCAGGAGGGTTGGGAAGCAAGATGAGGGGTAGGGGATATGACATTGGCAATATCACCAGCATCACTATGTCACTGTAGAGAGCAACCCAGAAGAGACAACGGGTAGCTCTAGGAACCACCAGAACTCTATGGTAAAACTCTTATGATTTTACTCAAGAGTTCCCAGTGATTCCTAGAGCTACCCATTGTCACTTCCATGTTGTACCTAGAAATAATGTAGTAGTATATAGACAGGCAACATTTATTTTTCTCCCACCACCACTTGGAGCAGTTAGGGCAGGGAACTGATCGAATCCCTGAAAGCTTGCCCAGTGTCCACCATAAGAGGGCCCATGGTAAGCCTAGTAGGGATGTAATCCTCCTGAATTAGAATTTTACATCCCATATGTTCTGTGCATTACAGAAGAATGGTATAGTCTAATCCTGAAGTGGTAGAGTCACCTGTACCACCTCAGACTACACATGGATACCAACTTTTGAAAATCTTTATAAATACAGAAATAGCATAGGCTAGATCTAACACTTTGACAGTGGAAGTTGTTGGTGGTTATGATCTTACCCCACTTACCCCTCACTCCAGCAATCTCTTCCAACCCTAGAAAGTTGATTCCTGGGGTCATGGAATCGAAGTGGAGAATAACCTCACAGGCCAAACGGACTGCATTGAGGAGGGGGAAGGAGACAGGATCAACTTTCCTGCTTCTTCCATCAGCAGAGCTCAGCTGATGGAAAAGGCAAAGGGGAGCAATTTTGCTCTTTCCCCCACCTCACTGCAGCTTACTGACCCATGTGGATATTGATCCATGTAGGTCCCATGATGACCATGACATCAATTTTCCTTCCAGAAAGGACTGGAGGACAAGTGGGGCAGATCCATGATCACTGGCTCCATATCTAGACTACGCCCTGCAACCACAGAATTCTGTGACATTTTTTCTGTTTCACAAGATACCGAGTAGAGTTGCCCACTGACCCCCATCCCCCAAACCACCACAGCCAGGTCTGCTTGTATGCCCTCAACAGCAGTTTGATCTGCAGAAATCAGCAGATGATGCCTTTTCACAGGATGGAGATAAGGATTTTCACTTGCTAGCATGTGAAGATCAAGCTGTTGTTAAAGGCACAGGAGCAGGGGTTGGAGATAAAGTTGGTAACCATATGATTATTGTCATCATTCATTTTAAGGAACAATGGCAAAAGAATTTGGAGGGATTTTGAAAGTAAAGTTAACATTTTGGTCATGTCCATTTTTCAGTGGGACACATTTCCATTTTGCACACCCTGACTTGTCCTTGACTTTGCCACAGCTGGATTTTGTTCCGCTTCTAGGTAAAATATTCTCTGGAGATGCTGTGTTTCATAAATACTACTGGATTGTTATGGAGGAAGCTGGCATGCCAGTCCACAGGATTATTATGGGAAGCTAGCATGCTGATGCACAGGTGTTTCAAATTCTTTTTAAAAAATATATTAACTTACATCCACTTCCTAAACATGGATTACATGGAAATTGTTGCATTGAGAAACATTTCAGCTGTTACATGTAAGTGAGCATGTCATTTTGGGAGAAATGGAACGTTGCAGGGTTTTTTTAAAAAAAGAAATGTTTGGAAAAGTTGAGAGTACACCACACACAACCTTTATTGGCATGTCAGAGCAAAAAAAGGTACATTAAAATTAGTTGATAGCTTCCCTGATACAGATTGCAGATTGAAGAAAACTAGTCACGTTAGAGGTTATAGAAAAGTTGTGACCACATAGTAATTGCTAGACCTTGACATTATCAGAAAGGCTACGCCATGAATAAAGAAGGGAGTTCAAAAGTTTGTCTCGGATCTTAGAATAAACAGTATAATAGAACATGGGAAACAGATTCAATGACACCCAGGCCACAAGGGCATTTTCTGAGTTCATAAGGGGTCCCTTGGCATCTGCCAATGAAAATGGCCGAAGGCAGTATGTTGAATCTGGCCATACACTCTACACCCTTTGATTTTAGTTACAATGCCCATGCCAACAATATGGGATCTACTTTTTTTCCAAGTTCTACTGGATCTTTCTCCTATGTGAATCCTGTCTGGTGCCTTGTCCCTTTTTGGCAGTCTCCAAAGTGTTGATTAATTATTCCTTCACTGTTGAGATTACAGGTTTTCCCCAGCAGCAAGCTGGTAAAATCTTAACAGCAAACACAATATTAATTAGAAGCATCTGGAAAAACAAGGAATTCTCTTCTGAGATAACTATTTTTTGTTAGCGAGAACTGCCATGTTCTCAGGTAGTACTTCAAAAAAAAGTTGGTTTCCTCATAATCAACAGAAACTTCTATAGCCTTATTGCAGGGCTTTTTTTCTGGGAAAAGAGGTGGTGGAACTCAGGACTGCACAATGATGTCACTTTGGGTCAGCTGGAACAAGGAGGGAGTTTTTTAAAGTTTAAATCGCCTTTGGTGAAAATGGTCATATGTCCGGTGGCCCTGCCCCTTGATCCCCAGACAGAGGGGAGTTTAGATTGCCCTCCGCGCCGCTGAGCAGTGCAGAGGACAATCTAAACTCCCCTTTGTCTGGAGATCAGGGGGCGGGGCCACCGGACATGTGACCATTTTCAAGAGGTGCTGGAACTCCGTTCCTCCGCGTTCCAGCTGAAAAAAAGCCCTGCCTTATTGCCTGATTAAGAGTGCAGACCTGAGCAGAGTTAAAATCCACTGATTTCAGTGGAGTTTGAAAAGTGTAGCTCTTCTTGGGATTGCACAGCAACTGCCTGTACATGCTTGTGAATGTTAGAAATGAGTAAATAGGGTTAAAGGCAATTATTCTGAACTTCAAAAACTTTAACTTACTTTTAATGACTAGATAAGGGATGCTTCCCACCCAGGCTTGCCACTCCTGCTTTGTTGCCTTCTGGCACATGAAGGGCTGGTAGGAGGAAATGGGAGAAATGGCTCATGCTTGCATTATATCAATGTGTTGATGTCACTTCTTCTGAAGACTGAAAGAGGTGTCATGAGACGCTCAAGGATTTGCTAAAATGTTATGGATTTACCATGGTTTTGCAACTCCTAAAGCATCCCATGATGTCACTTCTGACTTTCAGGGGAAGTAATACCAACACATTGGCATGATGATGGTGCACCAGTCCCTATCCCACTAAATACTCCTAGGGGTTGCAGGCGGTGGCCTGGCAACCACCCTTGGCTTAGTTTGTCTTCATCATGACAATCTCGATTCATGCTTAGAAGAAAAGGAATATGGCCGTGTGCACATGCACAGCCATAGATATAGAAGAGGGCTGAGGTGGCAGAATGGCCCAGACTACTTCATAATGCAGAGGAGGGATTACATTTTTTAAAAAATCCTGTATGTGAATAATTCTCTGTAAAGGGAAAATGAACACACTGAAGGGCCACTGAACACATCCTCTCCCCATGATGTGCTATTTCTTTAAATGCAGGCAGTTTGCCTGCAGTGAAGAAATAAAGTCTGTTCTGCCACATCAGAATTCTGCCCCTCATGTTGCTGCTTTTGAAGAGTTATTTATTTATTTATTTTGACTTATATCCCTCCCTCCCCACAAATGGGCCCAGGGTGGCTCACATCATCAATAAAATACAATAAGTTAATAATCGACTTTAAAAACACATTTAAAACTTACACTAAAATACTCCAGGAGCCATTATACATAGGCTACTTTAGTTGCTGATCAAATACCTGCATAGGTCATAGCTGTGGCAGAACTCATAGCCAAGGGCAGTCATAGAAGAGGTAGTGATCTTACATGGAATAAGGGGGGACACTCGCTGGACCTCAACCAAAGGCCCTGCAGAACATCTCTGCTTTACAGGCCCTGTGGAACTGTAATAGGTCCCGGAGGGCCTGGATCTCCAATGGGAGAGTGTTCCACCAGGCTGGGGCCAGGGCAGAAAAAGCCCCGGCCATGGTGGAGGCCAGACGGATGTCCCTTGGGCCAGGGACCACCGGGAGTTGTTTATCCACAGAGCGCAGCACCCTGCAAGGGATGTAATGGGAGAGGCGGTCCTGCAGGTATGCCGGTCCCAGTCCGTGGAGGGCTTTACACACCAAAGCTAACACCTTGAACCAGATCTGGAACTCCACTGGAAGCCAGTGCAGCTGGCACAACACAGGATGGATATGGGCTCAAGTGGGCATTCCTGTAAGAACATGTGCCGCTGCGCTCTGGACCAGCTGTAACTTCTGGGTTAGGCCCAAGGGCAGCCCAGCGTAGAGTGAGTTGCAGTGATCTAGCCTGTAGGTCACCATTGCATGGATTGCTCTGGTCAGGTCCCAGAATGAGAGATAGGGCGCTAGTTGCTTGGCCTGTCGGGGATGAAAAATGTCAGACCTGGCAATGGTCATGACCAGGGCCTCCATTGAAAGTGTGGCATCCAAAGTCACACCCAGGCTTCTCACTGTCAATGAAGGCTTTAGTTGTACCCCATCGAGGGATGGAAGCCGGGTCCCCAATCCCATTGCTCCGTGACCCAGGGCCAAGCTACACATGACGAATGACACTTGAACGGCAAGTGGATTGAGTGGAGGGCAAGTGAACAGGGAGAAATACACTTGCTGTTCAAGTGTCATTCGTCATGTGTAGCTTGGCCCCCAGACACAGAACCTCCATCTTCAGGGGATTCAATTTCAGGTGACTCTGACGTAGCCATACCGTCACAGCCTCAAGACCCTTGGCCAAGGAATCCAGAGCACAGTCAGACTGGTCGTCCATCAACAGATAGAGCTGGGTATCATCCGCATACTGGTGACATCAGGCCTTTTTTTCTGGGAAAAGAGGTGGTGGAACTCAGTGGGTTGCCCTCGGAGTAAATGGTCACATGGCTGGTGGCCCCGCCCCCTGATCTCCAGACAAAGGGGAGTCGAGATTGCCCTCCGAGCCACTCAGCGGCTCGGAGGGCAATCTAAACTCCCCTCTGTCTGGAGATCAGGGAGTGGGGCCACCAGCCATGTGACCATTTTCAAGAGGTTCCAGAACTCCGTTCCCCCGCGTTCCTGCTGAAAAAAAGCCTTGGGTGACATCCCAGCCCCAAATTGCGGACTAGCTAAGCAAGGAGGCGCATATAGATGTTAAATAGCATTGGGGAAAGAATCGGCCCCTGAGGGATGCCACATACCAAAGAATGACGGGCAGACATCTGTTTCCCAAGTGCCACCCTCTGTCCCCAACCATGGAGGAAGGAGCTCAGCCATTGCAGGGCTGTCCCACAAATCCCCATGTCGGCGAGGTGGTGGGTCAAAAGATTGTGATCGACCATGTCGAATGCTGCTGTAAGATCTAAAAGTATCAGCAGTGCCGCCCCACCCCAATCCAGGTGCCACCGCAGATCATCTGTGAGAGTGACCAGAGCTGTCTCCATATCATGGCTAGGCCTGAAGCCGGACAGGAATGGGTCCAAGATGGATGCATCATCCAGGTATACTTGTAACTGTTCTGCTACTGCCCTCTCAATTACCTTACCCAGGAATGGAAGATTTGAAACTGGGTGGTAATTGGCTGAGGTGAACCACGAGTTACATATGACTTAAGATGCCACCTCTAATAGCACTACCCTTTAATAAGCAGGGACATCCCTATGCTACTCCTGATCTCTCTCTTTATAGGGGAACTTGTTCAGGTTTCCTGAAGCTTCAGCTAAGTGGTAATAGTCCTGAAAAATCTCACCCTAACCCAGAGAGAATGCTGAGCGAGCACAACTGGACAGGGCAGATGGACAGGATTGGAAGCGCCAAAATTTTGGGGAGGCATTTTTCTTGTTCTAAAAATAAGCTCTCATTCTATAAATAGAAACTTTCTTGTCGCAAATTTAAAATCCTGTTTTTCAAAAAATTCTGAATTGTGGTGATGCTCCCAGTGGTCTCATCCGGCCTATGGCTCAGGGTTAATAACACAGCCCAAAGTTGCAAATCCAGACTAACACACTTATTTAAAAATGTGTCCCCTCATAATCAAGACCTCATTGTTTGAATAGAATTATGCTCTACCACTTCTCCAATCCCAGTCTTTGGGCTTGCTGCTTATACTTTGTGAAGATGTTGATTTGAGGTGTGTGTGTGATTTACAGGAAGCAAAATAATGTATATTTTTAGACTCTTGCTCTGCTTTAATACGACTGACTAAAGCTTAAGTTAAAGTTGCTGTTGGGAAAATGAAGGTATTTCAATTAGTTTTTCCTCACAAATGATTTGTTTTTCCAATATCTGAGCCATCTGTCTCTCAGGATCCCCTGGAATTAAGGCTGGACAATGAAATGTTCTCACGTTTCTTATGCTGTCTTTACCCAGAAGGCTCTGAATATTTCTATCCACATATGAAACCCTTGACAGAATAAAGAGAGAGTAGAGTTTTGGTAGGCTTCTGCCAGGGTTCCTTGACTTGCCAATGCACTGCCCCGGAACTTATTATAAATGTGATTCTCAGAATTGTAATGTAAAGTAATGTCCGGCAATGCCATCCTTCTGTCAACCCCCGCCCCTCCACCAGCCCAGCACTGTCCTCAGGCCTGCAGTGCCACCTCTGGCAGTACCTCAGCTGCAGGTGCCTGTATGGAGCCCTAGGCCTCCTCCTTCCCCATTAGGCCAACAGCAGCTGACGCCCAGGCACAACCCTGGGTGGCCTGTAGCCACCCAGCAGACTCACCCTTTACCTGCAGTTGCCGAGACAGTCCACCTCAGCCAGGCCCACAGGAGATTGTTAGCAGTACAAGCCAGGCAGGCCCTGGCTCCAGGCTTCCAAGGGCACCACTAGAGAGGCCCCAGAAGCAGCAGGGGCAAGCCAGGCACAGAACAGAGCAAATGCCCTGCCTTGGGCTGGGTTCCCAAGTGTCCGCCATTTTGGGGCAAATTCCTGGGGATTTGCCCCCTCATCTTGGAGGTTGCCCGCCACCAAAAGACACCTCAGGAGTGCATGCTGTGCATGCTCCCAACCAGCACGGTAACATCACTTCTAGAAGTGACGCCATTGTGCTACGTGCGGGAGTGTTCCCGTGCTTTGTTTGGGCCTGATTTGGGCTCCAAAAGTGCCAAATTGGCCCTGTGCAGAGCATGGAAACACTTGCATGGCTGGCATGGTGACGTCACTTCCAGAAATGAAATCATCATGCAGCCCGTGGGAGCATTCCCACACTTCATTTGGGGCCAATTTGGGCCCCAAACAGGCTGAATCAGCCTGTGCAATATGTGGGAGTGCTTGTATGGCTGACATGGTATTCCGGAAGGGATATCATCATGCCAGCTCCAGGATAAAAGAGGACCTCGTGCAGAGCACAAGGTAAGTGCCAGGAACTCTATCTTCCCAACAGGAGGTGAAGGGTACCTGACAACCCTAGGGATAGAGTAGGTGGGTCCAGGAGACTGCAGAATCTAACCAGCCCTCCCATCAGATAGGCTGGGAGAAGAGCCACTCAGGAAGGATGGGTTAGGACTGGGAGAAGAGGAGGCCTTTAAAGTCATGTTTCTGTGAAGGCCAAGGAGGAATTGCAGGGAGAGGCAGCAGGAGAAGGAACTAGCGGTAGCAACCCCTTCTCTGCCTATCTAAGGCTGGAGGACGCCCTCTTGGAGAGCTGGCAGGATGGTCGGCTGTCAGGTGGGGGCACCAGTGAGGGAAGAGCCTCACAAGTAATGAGACACCCTTCCTTCCGTTTAGAGAGCAGGAGGCAGGGTGGTCTTGTGTGGATGTGTTTTCTTATGAAACTGCTTTATTTTAGTCCTTGACTCACAGTCCCTCTGTGCGTTCAGTGTGTGGAAAGGGGGAAAGGGCATCAGTACTCTGGCTCTGCCTCCTGCCTCTGTAAAATCGCCAGCTTGTGAGCATGGTGCCTGTGTGAGGAGGAATATGTGCCCATGATCCCTGTGATCAAGAACACTATCCCTAACCACAGGGACGGCGCAGGTACATGCACACTTCCTCTGGCACTGTGTTTATGAGCTGGCAATCACACAGAAGTTGAGGGCAGTGTCAGCTGCTTACGCTCACTCCCCTTTCCCACATATTGGCCCATTCCATATGGCGCTCTTCAAGCTGGTGTTTTTGAGTATTCACGTCAATTGGTGCTGAATCGGCTTGGGCTCGTGGCATTCTGCACTGCACAATGTCAGAGTGATTTGATGTCTGCTTCCTCATATTACAAGACCGTGTTCTCAGATAGGGAAGGCGGATTCTTGAGACAACTCCTCCACCCCGTTTCCAAATCACCATGATCATTAGGCCCAGTTGTAAAGAAAGGAAATACAAAAGTAAACCCAAGTGGTCAGTGGGGAATGTGGATTGTCATCAGGGAACAGGATGGACATTGTGCTTGAAGTGGTAAAATGTGCAAATGTCACAGTACTGCGAGTCATGACTCTCCTCTAATTATAAAGGGAGGGGGGTGTTGGATGCTCAGTTGCTTGAGATTTGCTTCAGGCTTCTCCTAATGCCAAAGAGTTGGTTAGATGATAAACATGTAATTTGTGGGCACAGTTTGCAAGGTTATGAATTTGCAGTCTTCATTTCACAATACAGCCATATCAGAAATGATGCCGCAGTGTTATGACCCTTCCCTTGTTTTTTTTTTAAATAAAGAGTGTATGTGTGGAGCAGTAGGGAGGGAGGCCAATCATCACCCAGGGAAAGGAAAAAGTAGGGGAGAGAAGCAATATAGGACTAAGAATTCTGAACTAGGAATGCCAGACCCCCGGTGGGGGTGGGGGATGCCCCACCCCCCACCACGCCCCCACTTACCTGGCCAGTGGGGGACAAACCTTCCGTGCATGCTTCCCTGTGGCACTGCATGCTCCTGTGCACAGCAGCTGCCTGGATCGGGCCCGTTTTGGCTCAGATTGGGACTACTGTGGAGCACGGGAGCACTCCTGCCCTCCACAGTGGCCCAAAATGCACCCATTTCAGCCCAAATGGGGTTCAAAATGGGCCCGTTTCAGATGCTTCAGAGTGCAGGAGTGCTCCCACGCCCCGCAGTGCCTCAAAGCAGGCCTGATCCATGCCAAAATGGGCCCAAAATGAGCCTGAATTGGGCTGAAATGGGCATTATTTTGGGCTGCTGTGGAGGGCAGAAGCACTCCTGTGCTCTGCAGTGGCCCCAATCTGAGCCCCTGTGGAGCATGGGTGTGCTCCCGTGGGTCACGTGATGATGTCACTTCCCGAAAGTGACGTCATCACGCTTGTGGGAGCAGCACACGCAGACCCCCACCACCAGAGGTAAGTGCCAGGAGCCAGTCCGCCACCGGGAGTTTGAGAGGGCCTGGCAACCCAATTCTGAACACGTATAAGACTCATCAGCAGCGACTTAACAGCTGCTTCAAAAAAAGTCACCTTATGTGCACAGGGGAAAAACGTTGGGAAAAAGTAGGGGGAAAAGTTAGATTATGCATCTCACACCTCCTTTTCTTGTGTGGAGCTCTGGAGATAGAGAGACGCAGGATGAAATCTGAATGACCGTAAAATGACTGTGTGGAAAACACCATTGTCTGAATGCATGTAGGGGCTGTACGTAGAGGACTGAGTCTGATCATTGGTCCACCTACTTCAGTATTTTCTATTCTGATGGGTGGCGGCTCTCCGGAATCTCAGGCAGAAGAAAGGAATTCTCAACATCTGCTTGAAGACTTTTAACTGGGAATGCCAAGGACTGAGCCTGGGAACTAGTGCTAGCCTTGAACAGCCAGGCCTGAGCACTGCCAGTGGGCTACCATTGTGAATTTGCACAAGTCTATTCACTTCATAATTTCTTGGAAAACTGGAAATGGAAACTAGAGTTTAGAATAATAGTTCTTTGTGAACTGCCATATTTTCTTACCTTACATCTCTCATATAGAAGGACATTTTGGAAATCTTCCAGATTACAGCCCAAGTCTCCAGTGGTTTGCTCACAAGGCAAACAAATCTTCCTTTTTAAATTTTAAAATTTAATCTGAAAATTATTTCTTTTTTATATTTGCTGCAAAGAAACTACCCTTCATTATTTTTAGATCACCTAAAGTAGTGATGGATAGAGATGGGCATGAACCGAAAAAATCCCGAACCATGCGGTTCGTGGTTTGTCAAATTTCACAAACCACAAACCACGAACTTTCACAAACTTGCCCCTGGTTTGTGAACCGGTTCGTTTGGTTCATGAAAACATCACATCCACGCCAGAAAGCATCACTTCTGGGTCAGTAGAAGGTCACTTCTGGGTCAGCAGAAGGCCACTTCCGGGCCAGCAGAAATTCAGTTCTGGGTCAGCAGAAGGTCTGCAGGAAGTCCATCCCCTGTTGCCTAGGAAACTGATAGGTTGGCACCAGGCTGTCGGCAGTGATAAATCAAAAAATGAACCAAATGAACGAACTAAAAGTTCGTGGTGGTTTATCAGAAATGGGATCTGACGAACCGTGGTTCGCGAACCACAAACCGGCCTGGTTCATGCTTAATTTTGGTTCGTATTTCAGTTCGTGCTCATCTCTAGTCATGGATCCACTGATGGTTGCTGGGTTACCTTTTAAGGCTTGGGTTACAAGCAACATTTTCCTCTTTGCAAGGTCTTTTCTCAGGAGAGCGACATCCTTCTAAGACGATTGACTTCAATGGACTTAGAAGGGCATAAATCTAAATTGCATTGCACCAGAAATTGGGTCTGGAATTAGGACTTTAATCTGTCCTCCTTACCACCTGCCAGAGGGCAGTAGAATTGCAAATATGCACACAGC
Source organism: Eublepharis macularius (assembly GCF_028583425.1). Lineage (NCBI taxonomy): Eukaryota > Metazoa > Chordata > Lepidosauria > Squamata > Eublepharidae > Eublepharis > Eublepharis macularius. Next base: position 24,652,071 of record NC_072802.1, read on the forward strand.
ATATTTGAGAGCACTGCATAATGGAGACACAGCGGCTAGCTTAATTATAGTAACACTAATGGAATCTTCCTTCCTCAACCCAATAGCAACAGAGATCAAAACCTGTTTTTGTTTAAAATATTTACCGGAGAGTTGGCAAGCCTTTAATCAACGCAAAATGACATTTCCTTGCAACAGCCGAATAATAAATACACAATTACTGATATGCTGAAATCCAGTCCATTATCTGTTTGCAGAGTTTCTTTCCTCCCTTGTTACAGAATCATTTTCAAGTTGCTTAATTATTTTTCATCTGTAGAGCTTTAATGCGGAGGAAACGTGGCATTCCCTTTGCTCTTGCAAACTCGTAAACAACCTTGGTGAGATTCCTTTCTGTCGGAGAACTGCACCCAGGTTTGGGCACCACAATTCATGAACTGGTGAACAACGGGTACAAAACGAGAGTTTTGAAGGTGATGATAAAGGGACTTGAAAGCCAAAGAGAATGAGGAATGGATGAGGGGACATCTGCTTATGTTATCTTCTGCCTTGAGAATAGAACATTAAGAGGTAGGGGAATACGATGAGAGTGGACGCTGTCTGCAGATATAATTTCCTGTCACATTTTTATCCGTTTTATCCGTTGATTTCAATGGGCTTAGACTGGAGTAACTCTTCTTAGGATTGCATTGCAAGTGTAATAGGAGGGTTGTGGTTAGTAGACTTCCAGGATGCACAGTTGTAACAACTGAAAAGTACTTTTGTGATGACCTATTCACATATACAGCATGATGTTGTAGTACCCAGATGACGAACAGGTTTGTATGAAATGGCTACAAGAATAAAGCAGGACATGGTGAGCTTTGGATGGCAGCAAAGTGGGTTATAGATGCTTATATTAGACTGTTATCTTACACATGTTTACAGATTAAAAGTCTCTTTGAACTTAGTAGGGTTTGACTCCTAGTAGGAAGGCGTTAAACTAAATCTGATTAGCAAACAGAACTGCAAGCTTAAATTGGAAGATCAATCCAGAAAGGCTTTTGTTGATAATGAGTTTGGGGCCCACTTTTAATCAGTAACAAACATTTAAACTGGGGTGATCTGTGAATTAAAGGCACTCATACTTTATTTTCCCCAGCTGTTTGGGTTGTGACGTATCAGTGCAATAGGCGGAGAGAGAGAGAGAGAGAGAGAGAGAGAGAGAGAGAGAGAGAGAGAGAGAGAATAAAAGTAGCCTTTCCTTCTAGTAATGTAGTAGATTTTTTAATGTACGTTGCAAGTTATCTTGCATTACCATGAGTGTCTTTAAAAAGTCAGCTTCTTTCTGGTAACAGACAAATATATTTACATTTAATTAAAGCAGTATTGTGTAGTAGTTAAAGTACCAGAAAAGGATCCTCACTTTGCAGTTGAATAATGATCTAAAATGATGTAATTGCTCTCCTACTAAAAGAAGCTTTTCCACCATTATGGATTTTCTGAATGAGGTAACCCAGTGAGTTTCTGAGGAACCCTAGGGTTACCTGGAACACAGTTTGACAGCCAATGCTGCCCAGTGCGGACCACTATTTTAAGAGAAAGGCTGTGGGTCAGTGGTAGATAGGATTGCCAGCTCCCAGTTGATAAGGTTGCCAGCTGTGGGGTCCACCCTCCAAAGCAGCTGTTTTTTCCAGGGGAACTGATCTCTAGGGTCAGGCGATCAGTTGCAATTCTGGGAGGTCTCCAGCCACCACCTGGAGGCTGGCAGCTCTAGTGGTAGAACGTCTGTTTTGTATGCAGAAGATAAGGAAACAGGTGATGAGAAAAACCTCTGCCTGAGACCCTGAAGGACCACTTCCAGTTAGAGTGGACCGTAGTGGCTTGGATTAACCAAGGGTCTGTCTCATCTCTCTACATATGACATCTTACACAGGGAAGCTCAAATGACTTACTTCCTGTGTGGTCTTATAGTCAAGTGTACTCTGTCTCCCTAGCAGTGCATGTGTATCTACAATGGAAGAACAAGTGTAAGATCTTTCACTTGAGCATTCCCGTGAAAGATGTCTTGTGTAGAGAGACTCTCAGTATATGGCCGCTCCGTATGCTCATGTTAATGGTAAATATCTGCATATAGCGACAGAGCTGAGGTTCCTCTTTCAGTATCTCTGGTTCCCCAGGAGTGGAAGGTTTTATCACCCAAAGTTCTTTGTTGCCTCTGCGGGAGTGGAAGGTTTTATCACCCAAAGTTCTTTGTTGCCTCTGCGCCATGCTGTAAAGTATTCCTGACAAGGTGACATCTTTCATCTGCATACGGTGCTTGCAACAGTGTGAAGCTAGCTTTTTATTGCTCTGATTTAGGGGCAGAGGCTCGCCTATAAGTCTTGGTCTTTCAACAGGCAACCTTGCACTTTAAATGATGGATTGCCCGGGAAAATAAACAGGACATTAGCTTGTTGTGCAAATATGCCTATCAGTGCTACACAAAATACAGCCCTGTTCTAAGACCATATGTATTTTCAGAGGCTAATAACATGCAAGTCACTGTCAGTGCAAAATTGGCCCAAACTTTCCATAAGAACCACCTGTCTTAAAAAGTTTGAATGCTTCTTCATCATTTCTCCATTACACTTTCAACAACAGGGATCGCAGTGGTGCGCTGAACTCATTTTTTTTTCTTCTGTGGTGATTCTGGTTTCTTCCTTTCTTTTGGGCTCTGGATGAATGGATTTCCCTCCGTCCATTCCTTTATTTTTCCACTCTGTATTGCCTTCCTCTTCTCTTTAATTTCAATTTAATTAGAAGAATTTCAAAAAACTCATTTCTGTAATTGGAACATATGAAGAGTGGCGTAGCTTTCAGTTCCATCAGTTGAAAAGCATCCTTTCCCCCCTCTCTGTTACTAATGTGTATGTGCACACTCTAAAACAATGGGGGGGGGAAGCAATCTTCTTGAGATAGCATGTTCTGGTAGATCAAGATTTTATCAATGCTCATGTGACATTATTAACATATGAGGGAAATGATACATCTGAGCTGAAAATGGATGGACTATGGACTGCCTTGGAGGCCATTGTCAATATGTTTTTGAACTCTGGAGTCTTTCCTGGAGCATTGAAGGAAGCTGTGGTTAGGCCTCTACTGAAGAAACCATCTTTGGACCCCACTGATCCGGTCAACTACTGCCCAGTTTCAAACCTCCCGTTTCTGGGTAAGGTGATTGAGCGGGCAGTGGTGGAGCAGCTACAGGGTTTCACCAGGCATTTGGTTGAGGCCAGTACTCAGATCCACCAATTGGCCTCCCTGCCTGCCTCCTATTAGTGGGGGGCTATATTGAGTCATCTGCCCCATGTAGGAACGGTGGCTAATCTCACACCAACTCATGTCCCCTGCCCCTCTCTTCCCTTGTGGTTGGCAGGGAAGGGTGAAGTGAACCTGGGACATAGTGCAGAGTCAGAACATAGTGCAGTTTGTTTTTATGCTGTTAAATCTGGCTTTTATCATTATTTAACGTACCGTTTTATCAATGTGTTTTTATCAGGTAACAAAAACAAACTAGGCTACCCTCAGGTAAGACAGAAGTCTAAAGTGGTAAGTAACCAGAGGGTAAAGAAATATTAATAATCACTCTTGTTCAAGAATTCATGAATCTCTTATTAAGACTATATTTCTAATAACATATACAACTCATACATATGACTCATACATCACTTATATGCTAATAACTTATATCACAAGAATAATACATGTATATCTGACAGAGTCCCCGTCCGAGGACTCGGGCGTATACAGGCAGATGGAAGTCAACCAGGTAAGTCCTAAGGTTGTTATTGAAAAATTTCCAAAGTAGGTATTGCTTTTTCTTCTGTTTTCTCTTTCTGTAGGTAAAGAAGAATCCCAGGTGTGGATGGAGAACACCCAAATGGAACAAGCCCGGAACCACAGACTTCTCTTTACTTCTTTAGTTCTTCATCATAAGACTTCCTCAGGGGCATTTACCTTATGATGTTGCTTTTCAGACATGCCTGCTACCTCACCCATTAAGACATGGATCCCCTGTCCCAACCGGGGGTCTGGCAGCCCTAGTAACTAGGGACACATGGTTGGTGAAAATTAATGAATATAAGTGTGTGTCTTTGTGTGCGTGTTATATTTAGTTTAGTATTATTACTGGAATCATATTATTATTACAGGGCTGTAATTTCTAAGCTAAAGACTGAAGCCTGGGTTTCAGTTTGTAGGAAGGGCCTATAGGAAGGGCCTCCAGCACTTGGTGGACCTGAAATGTTGGACTTGGCTCACCCCAAAGTGGTGCCGAGAGACAACCAGTTACTTGGCTAAATTCAAAGACATTATTGGCTGCAAGGTCTGTTCTCTGTTGCGCCAGTGCATTGGCTTATAAAATTCTAGTTGTATTGTTATGACTAATGAAAGGTTTTGGTTTATCTTAACTTGCATTTGTCTTGCAAGTTGGGTTCCTAATTTAGCTCCCTGGAAACCATACAGAAGATGGTTGCACTGGCTCACGTAATGTGTTTCTTTTCTTCCACGTTATTTGATATATGTAGACACAGGGTAGATGATAACATCACATCACATGTTTCTTAAACAAGAGGGAGGGTCTGCGAGTTCAATGGAAGAGCTTGTTCCAAGTTCATTCCTTGCCATCTCCAGTTAAAAGATCTCAGTTAGCGAGTATTGGGAAAGTTCTTTGTCTGCCTAAGAAAGTAGAGAAGTGCAGCCAGTTGTAGTAGGCAGTACTGATCTAGATGGACCAATGGCTCAACTATGGCTGCCAATCTCTTGGTGTGGGGGGTTCCCCACTCCCATCCTCTGCCACTCATCTGGCTGACAAGGGGGAAAGGCCTGGGGAATGGGTCTGGGAGGCAAAAACACTCCCTGGTCAGCATGCAGTGGATGCACTCCTGCTGAGCACAACGATGTCACTTCCTCAAGTGACATCATTGCACTTAGTGGACATGCTTCCGCACTTCACAGGACATACTCTCGCAATTCACAGGGTCCAAATTGGCCCCTGTGACGCATGGCAGCATGGCCTCTGTTGAGTGTGATGATGTCACTTCTGGAAGTAATGTCATCACACCCACCAGGGGTGCATGCGAGAAGATCTTCCTAGTATGTGTCAGGTCCCCCCCCCCATATAGTGTAAAAGGGGACCTGGCAACCCTAGGTTTACCTTGCTTTATCTGATCAAGTTCCACACTGGAGGGAGAAATCCCATTTGCATGAAACTGCTGTTTTCAGTGGCAGTCCTGTGATCGGCATCCCGTCTTGTTTTGGCCTGAGCAATCGCTGTCCTTAAAATGTTTACTTTGTTTCATTTATTGATCCTCCTGTCATCCTTTCTTTCTATAGACTCCTAATGTGTCCATCACCACCAGGCAGTCGTTGTCTGCCCTTGTAAAAGGTGCTGTGAAAATCTGCCTCTTTACAGCATCCTTTTGGCAATTCATTATTGCCGCCCTGTTTTATTGCTGTTACACTTTTTCTTTCTTTTACTGCCTTTGGTCGCTTATGATCTTGCCTTTAAAAAAATCACACTGTGCCGTTCCTGTTTGGGAACTGTTTTCCGTGTATTTGCACTTTTTCTTCTGAATGCCATTGCACTTTTCTGTGGCAGGGTTCTTTTAATTATGCACTCTTAATTTATACACTATTTTATTACTGCTCTTGCTAATTGTTCAATTAACACTCTGTTCCTGCTTTGTTTTGCAATGTATAGATGCCACAAAGCTCTATAAGAATGTCTCTCTATCTCTCCTCCTCAGAAGCAGAAGTTCCACAGGCCCAGAGATGTTTCTATGCTTTTCATACATTTTGGCAAGGGAGTAGGGTTGCCAGCTCCAAGCTGGGAAATTCCTGGAGATCAGGGGTGGTGAAACCTGGAGGAACCTGGAGAAAGAGGGGTTTGGGGAGGGAAAGGACTTTGGCATGGCATAATTCCATAGAGCCATTTTCTCCAGGTGAACTGATCTCTGTGGCCTGGAGACCAGTTGTATGGATAATGCTTCTCAAAGCCAAAAAGGACACATCTTTCCCTTCCCCTCAGGAGTTCACAGGTCAGAGCAAGGAGTGAATTATGTTAGAACTTTTATATCAACAGGTTGTTACGGGGTGAGGAATTTCTTTTTCCAAAATTCACTTTACACACACACACACACACACACACACACACACACACACACACACACACACACACACACACACACACACACACACACACCCATTCATTTCTCTTCAGAGAGAAATCAAGGTGCCCTTTCATAACTTCCACCCTTGCCGTTGTTTTATGTTACACACTCCAGGGTGGTGCTCTAGCAGGAAGATAAGAAGGCTTAGAAAGACATTGCCTGTCTCTGAGCATCTACAGAGTGAAATTCTGAAATTTTGCAGAACCTCCCTTCCTGCCTCTCCTCTCTTCAAACAGCTAAATGCCGGGTTCCCCACCACTCCCACTGGGAGGGTAAGGTGACCTGGCAAACCTGCAGAAAATGGTTGCTTTGGAAAGTGGACTGTATGACATTATACTCAACTGAAACCCCTCCCTTCCACAGGTTCCACCCCCAAATTTCCAGGAATTTCTCAATCCATAGCTGGCAACCCTAAACTGAAGAGCGTGATGATGTAAAAACTTCTTTTTTCCTGTTAAAAAATGTAAAAAGCCAAACAATTAGCAGCTCAGAATTTGTTAGCTCTGTTACAATTAATCTAGATGGCTGCATAGCTGGGGCAAAGAAATGCATGCATTAACTTACTGAATAGAGATAGGTGTTTGGATATTCTGTGATTTCCCCTCTCTTTGTAATCAATGTTCATTTTTCAAGAAAGTATAATTTAAAGTATCTAACCTCTCATGCAGATTTCCCACCTACCCGAGATATGGAAGGAAGTGGCTTCATCTTCAACTGGAACTTCTTTATAATTTATTGATGTAGCTATTTATGCCCTGATCTGGATAGCCCAGGTGAGCTTGATCTGGTCAGATCTCAGAAGCTAAGCAGAGCCAGCCTTGGTTAGTACTTGGATGGGAGACCTCCAACAAAGACGAGGGTTGCAGAGGCAGGCAATAGCAAGCCACATCTGTTAGTCCCTTGCCATGAAAACCCCACCAGGGGTTGTCATAAGTCAACTCTGACTTGAGGGTTCTCTCTACCACATGTAGCTATTTATTCCCTGCTTTTCTCTCCAATGGGGACCCAAAGCAAATTACAATATTTTTCCATCCTCCATTTTATCCTCACAACCATCCTGTGAAGTAGCATAGGCTGACAATGGGTAAATTGCCCAAGGTCACCAAGCAAGATTTTGTGGCAGAATAGAGATTTGAACCTCAGTTTCCAAGATCCTAGCCTGACACTTGCCTCTAACCACCATGCCATGCTGGCTCTCAAGCTTTGGTGAAGCTAGGACTGCATACTTAGAGGTCCCCTTTAAAGCAAAACTCTTGAGTGCTGGCCATGGAAAGGATATAGAGGTAACTGGTAGCATCTGACCTAGATCTAGTACCTAGGTAGAGCTGCTTATGGCCCAAGACCCAAAAATTGACATATCAGTATCAAATAAGGTGGCAAAACTTTTTATCTTTTTCTGGAAGGTATATATCTATGTATTATGTTTTGATGTGGTAACTCGTTCTGACAAATAGCTTTCTATGTTGTCATCAAGATGGCCAAAGCCATTTTTTCCCTCTCTCTGCTAATTTGAGTTATAACTCGTGAACCAAATAACCTATTTCAAATTTTAAAGCACTGTTGGAAAGCTAATAAATTCCCCTACAAATACTAATATTGCCACTATCCATTACCATTGTTTTGAGCTATAAGCCGTAAATCAAAGAAAAAATCATTTCCCCCACATTTTTATAAGGTTTCAGATAGTGACCTAAAGTATATTAGACAATTGTATCTTATTCTTTTGCCTTTCAAATGAGCCGTAGCGTGAAGAAGTTCACCAATTAGGTGTATCAACCATGAGAAATTCTCATGTTGCAGTCAAAAAGTGTAATTGGAAGCCTACAATTATCCAGATACTGGTCCCTGGTTTCATTTGTAAAGTGAACACATGTTGGCTCTTTCTTACAAACGGATGTACATACGTACAATTAGGATGTCTGTGTGTTCATTGTAGCATGTATGGGGCTACTATTACTATACAGTACACCTTTTGGCTAGTTGACTGATAGCTTTTCACATTGTTCTTTGTGTTGCGCATACTGCTGCCTTGCAATTACAGCCAGAAGAGAGTATATATAACAGATCTGCAGCTCTGATTATGCACAGTGGAAGTGGGGCTTGCTGGCATGCTTTGAGGAAAAGATGCTTCAGGGAAATTCCTCAAAATTTATTTGCTGACAGTCTCCTTCACTGCTTATTTGATGGCATTCCTAATCTATGGCACTTTTGGCCCACAAAGCCTGTTATAGGCATGCTACTTAAGAAGGGAATCAGATGAGCAGCTCGTGCTCTTTTGCTTTGCACTTATAAATAGTTTGGGAGTCGTTCAGTGGGAATAAATTTCAGCAACGGATTGTGCCTAAGAAACTGATGTGTATTCACACTCACACATGCATACTGACGTGTCTTTTTACAGCTTTCGTTGTCAAGAATACCACCCGGAGAGGTTACAAAAGACGAAATTCTCTGCATTTTGCCATTCATGCGGGGCACACCAGTCCATTATAGATATTAATTTGGAAGGGGTTGTTTGAACAGGTGGGCTGTATTTGCTTGGTAAAAGGGACACTGCTCTTTATGAAAGGAACCAAAAGAAGGACATCTGTGCTAGTTGGAAAATGGACCTACAAAATAGGGCCCTGCCCGTCGGTAAAAGCAACAATGGGACTTCTTGCCCTCCGTTTTCATTCTTTTTTATATTATATTTTGGCAACAGTTTTGATTCTGTGCTTCCTAATGTTGGTTTTATCAAGTTGCTTCTATTGTGCTTGCATGCAGTGTGGTTTTGATACATTGTTTACATAGAATTTATACTTACAATTAGAGATGGGCACGATCCAAAAAAAATTAACGATCCAGCTGATCGTGGATCGGGGCCAGCAACGATCCCAAATAAACAATCCACACTGATCATCTCCCATTCCCGATCCATGGATCATGGATTGTGGAGGCAAAAGCGGAGGGGCGCCCTGCTGTTGCCAGCGATACAGGAATGGTGGGTGATACCGGCGGCATCTGTGTTTGTGTTTGGCCGTCTGTGTTTGGCCATCAGAGCTGCCTATCAGGGTTTGCAGGGATGAGATTGGAGTGCCCATGGCTACAGAACACCCCCTTCCCCCTCCCTCCCCTGGCTGTCTTCTCCCAACTTGTGACTGCTTTGCTGCGCTGTGGTTGGAAGGAAGCCCTGCTGATCAAGGAAAGCTGGGCTTCCATTCGGGTTTCCAGGGCGACAGAAGGAGGGCAAACACAGCTCAGGCATTCCCCTGGCTCTGTTGCCAGGGGAATAGATTGCTGGCGCCTGAGTGTTTGGATCTCCGATCCGAGCCCGATCTCCCCGATCCGGGCCCCTCCTGATCGCTGGATCATTGGCCATGGATGATCACGATCCGCCGGGTCACGATCGCGCGATCACAATTATCGTGGGGTTTTTTTCGATCGTAATGCGGATTGTGCCCATCTCTACTTACAATGGCTATCATTTATGATTATTGTGTTGTCTATTGATACTAGGGTTGCCCCACACCCTCCTGGTGGGAGGGATGGGATCTGGCACTTTGATAGAATTTACCCTTGGAAGCTACCATTTCCTCCAGAGGAACTGATCTCTATAGTCTGGAGACTACAGTCATAATCCAGGTCAGGGCTTTTTTTCTGGGAAAAGAGGTGGTGGAACTCAGTGGGTTGCCCTTGGAGAAAATGGTCAGATGGCCGGTGGCCCCGCCCCCGATCTCCAGACAGAGGGGGGTTTGATTGCCCTCCACGCAGCAGCATGGAGGGCAATCTCAACTCCCCTCTGTCTGGAGATCAGGGGGCAGGGCCACCGGACTTCTGACCATTTTCAAGAGGTTCCGGAACTCTGTTCCACCGTGTTCCTGCTGAAAAAAAGCCCTGATCCAGGTCATGCCTGGAGGATACCAACCCTAGTTTTAGGATCCAGTTTAGCAGAATGTAATTGTAGAATGAAATCTAGTATCTTCAGAACACAGCATTGAGGCGAGATGATGTGTGAACATATCTTGCCATTGCCTAAAGAGTTTAACTGATTTTCCTGTGTTTGTGAGTATAATTCAGAGTTTTAGATTTTACCCAGATAAGGTTGTATGAATCCATTTGAACAGTTACCAACTTCCAGGTAGGACCTGGAGGTTTCCTGGAATTATCACTGATCGCCAGACTACACAGATAGGTTCCCCTGGAGAAAATGGCTGCTTTGGAGGGTGGACGGAATGGCATTATAGCCTGATGAGATGCCTTCCCTCCCCAAACCCTGCTGACCCTGGCTCCACCCCCAAATCTCCAGGAATTTCCCAACTTGAAGTTGGCAAGCCTGCATTTCAACCTGCCCAGTTGGTTATCCTTCCTTCTGAGATTAGGTGCGTTGCTACTTGCAGCTTGGATCCACCAGAAATTTCTGCAGACAGATTTCTGTCAGCAGAGAGCAACTTCCTCACCTCCCCGTCCCTCTACAGCAGCCCCAAATTCTCCCCCAAATGCTGTTCTTGGGGGCAAGGTTCTCCAGAAACAGCACAAAGTGGGATTTAGATGTCTGCTGAGGGGGAGGGGTAATTGCAAAAAAAAAAAAAAAACCTTCCTCCATCCTCCACTAGATTCAACTTATTGTGGTGACTTCCTCTGGGTAGACCTTCATGACCTTTCACCTGTCAGTACCCAATTCAATGTTTTTTTAGGCACTCTGTAAAAGATATGTTTCCTTGGGCATCTGGAGGTTCAGCGGGCTTTCAATAATAGCATTTATGGTTCTCTTCTTAGGGCCAAACTACATGCTTATGTTTTTAAAGTGTTGGGTCCGGGTTCCTGGAACCACCTTGGGTTCCCTAAAGCCACACAGCAGCCACAGAAAATGGCTTTTTTTTTTAAAAAAAAAGGAGAGCCCAAATGAGCTAGGAATGCCGGTGCTGGGGGAGGAAGAACTGCTGCCTCTCCTCTCAAGCCATTTTTCTGCATGGGGAATGGGTGAATTATTTTGCCATTTTTTTCTGCTCTATATGGAACATTCCCAAGAACCATATTCCCAAGAACCTGGATGCAACTTTTAAAAGCATGAAAGTGTACTCTGACCCTTACAGAATTATAGTTATTGGGTGTAAGATGAGTTTCATAGCTAAGTTCTATTTGGATTTTAATTAGGGATGCTGCTGAAATTGTCCCCATCCAAATTTCTCCCCAGGTCTTGGTGTAGGGTTGCCAACTGCAGCTGGGGAATTTCTGGAAATATAGGGTGGTGCCTGGGAGAGGCAGAGTTTGGGAAAGGGAGAGAGCTCAGCAGGAATGTGATGCCATAAAATCCATCCTCTGAAATGTCTATATTCTGCTGGGGAACTGATCTCTGATGTCTGGTGATCAGTTATAATTCCAGGAGAACACCAGGGCCCACCTGGAGATTGGCGACTCTATTCCATACTCAGAGCACAATAGAAGTAAATTAGTTTATTTCTGTCCTCTTACAGTTAAAGTAAAGGCAATCTGTAATAACATACTGTATTGACCTGATTTTATTTTGCTTGGTTTTTCCGTTTTCCATTTTAAGATCTTGGGTTTTGGGGGTGGGGGTTGTTGCTGTTTTTGTCATTTAAAATCTGAAACATTTGTAAAAGAAGACCCAGGAAGGCTGAGCTTTTAGTATTTAGTCTTGCAGTCACTCACTTTTCTTTTTACAGTAATTTGATGCCGGCTGAACACAGTAGTCAAACCTCCCCCCCTCCTGCTCGCAGGATAGAACAGCGGGGACAATAAACCTTATGCTTCAGTTCAGAAATAGCACACATCAGTGAGAGAAACCTGCATGACTTCGCAGGAACGTGCAGGCGGAGGCTGTTTCAAGCATTTCTGATTGTTGGGGACTGCTACCCAGAGAGGGAAACCATATTGTCTCTCTATGAAATTGCACTTGAGACAAATACCCTCCAATACCAAACTCCACTCTCCTTTTCCTAAAAAAAACCCCACTGGAATACTGTCAGGTAGCTGATGCAATGGTAGTTGATGGTCCGTTTAGCCTTAAGAAGAAGCTATTAAAAAGATAGCTATAAAGTAATGGTCTTCAGCAGTTTTCTCACTCCAGATGGGATAGCTCCAGCGCTGGATTCGACAGAAGGATGCAGTTATGGATAAGAATGTTCTTACTTGGGATAGGGGAACACCCCTTTCGGTGGTATCTATTTTTTGTGTGGTGCAGACTAGAGATGGGCATGAACCAAAATATGAACCAAAATTAAGCACAAACCAGGCCGGTTTGTGGTTCACGAACCATGGTTCGTCAGATCCCATTTCTGACGAACCGTTACACACTTTTAGGCTGGTTCATTTGGTTCGTTTTTTGGTTCATCATTGCAGGCAGCCTGGTGCTAATCAATTAGTTTCCTAGGCAACAGGGGATGGACTTCCTGCAGACCTTCTGCTGACCCAGAAGTGACCTTCTGCTGGTCCGGAAGTGACCTTCTGCTGACCCGGAAGTGATTATTTTCTGACCTGAGTGTGACGTTTTCATAAACCAAATGAACCAGTTAGTGAACCGGGGCAGGTTTGTGAAAGTTTGTGGTTCATGAAATTTGACGAACCATGAACCACATGGTTCGGTTTTTTTCTGGTTCGTGCACATCTCTAGTGCAGACCCCTCACTTTTGAGCCTTTGAAAAAGGCTGAGTTTTTGTGAACTATCACCTGAGAACACATGATCCTTGCCTTACCTCTGCTTCCTGAGCAACAAACTAGCTTTGTTAAGGGGGGAAAGTATAAGCAATATAATCATTCCCAGCCATAATTTCCTCCACATAATAATGGGAACTGCATCTTTTTCAGATTTCCAGAGACGAATTTGAGAAAATTACAGTTTCTATCACCAGGGATGGCCAGGGAAAACTGAAATAACCATCAGGATGTCAGAAGACTTCTTGGTGGGGCTTTTTTTCAGGTGGAACACGGTGGAATGGAGTTCCGGCATCTCTTGAAAATAGTCACATGGCCGGTGGCCCCGCCCCCTGATCTCCAGACAGAGAGTAGTTTAGATGGGCGATCTGACCACCGGCCATGTGGTCATTTTCACCAAGGGTGATTTAAACTTTTAAAAACTCCCCCTGTGTTCCAGCTGACCCAAAGTGATGTCATTGTGTGGTCCCGGGAACATGCATGCGCTTTGCACATGTGCATGTGGTACCAGGGGCACCACCTCCCACCAGGAGTTGCTCCCTGTGTTGGCAACCCACTAAGTTCCACCACCTCTTTTCCCAGAAAAAAAGCCCTGATATTAGAGGCTCTCTGGAACTGGTGGTCAAGGGCTTGATTAACACATATATGGACACATGAAGCTGCCCTCTACTGAGTAAGACCATTGGTCCATCAAGGTTTGTCTTGCCTACTCTGACTAGGGTTACCACTCCAGTCTTCAGGTGGAGCCTAGAGGTCTCCTAGTAATACAACTGATCTTCTGACTAGAGATATCAGTTCCCCTGAAAGAAATGGCAGCTTTGGAGGGTGGACTCTATGGCATCACATCTATGCTGAGTTCTCTCCCCTCCCCAAACTCTACCTTCCTCAGTCCCTGCTTCCAAATCTCCAGGAATTTTTCAAGCAGAAGTTGGTAAGCCTAACTCTGACTGGCAGCAGGTCTCTAAGATCTCAGTTAGGGGTCTTTCACATCATCTTCTATCTTTTTTTCCCCTTTTCAAATGGGACATTCCAGGAATGGAACTGGAGACCATCTGATTGCAGTGGCACTGAGCCACAGGCCTTCCCTGATGGTGTCTAGAACTGCAGAGTGAGAAGAAGAGTAGGTTAAGGCTTCCACTACATGATGTTACCACCCTCAAATAGACCACAGGAACTCCAAACGCTCTCTTGGGGCAAACTAACAAAGGTCCATATCAGTAGCAGTATGTTTGCCACAATAGAGCCATTGCGGTGTAGTGGTTAGAGTGTTGGACTATGATCTGGGAGGCCATGGAAGCTCATCTTGGGCCTCTCAGCCTAACCTACCTCACAGGGTTGTTGTGAGGATCAGATGGAGGAAAGGAGAACAGATTTGGGTAAGCAGCTTTGGGGCCCCATTGGAGAGAAAGGTGAATTATAAATTAAGTAAATGAAGTAGGATAAAGGTAAAGTAGTCCTTTGTGCAAGCACTGAGTCTTTACTGACCCATGGAGGGACATTGCATCACGACCTTTTCTTGGCAGACTTCTGTTACGGGGTGGTTTGCCATTGCCTTCCCCAGTCATCTATACTTTACCCCCAGGAAACTGGGTACTCATTTAACGACCTTGGAAGGATGGAAGGCTGAGTCAGCCTTGAGCCGGCTACCTGAACCCGGCTTCCACCAGGATCAAATTCAGGTTGTGAGCAGAGCTTGGGCTGCAGTACTGCAGTTTACCACTCTGCACTACAGGGCTGTAAATGAAGTAAATAAATAGCAATTCTGTTGACAATTTCAGCTCAGGAAAATGGCGCAGCCCCCTCTCCTTGTCCCAGAGTTCCAGAGATACATGGGCTTCAGTACACTTGGTATTTGAAGGTGAAATATACCCTGCTTATTTCTCCATTCATGCTTCATTCATGCTCCAGAGTCACATTTCTTTTGGCCCACACAACGTGAAAGAAGGGATTCTTAGCTCTGCTGGTCTGGGCCATGAAGGGAAGTGCCCGATCACTTCCTGCCTTCCCTCCAATGGATTCATCAATGACTGTTGGAAGCAGGATCATCAGCTCTAGCTAGGGAAATTCCTGGTGATGCCTAGGGAGGGTGAATTTTGGGGAGGGGAGGGGAGGGAGGCCATTGAGAATTTGATGTCATTCTAGGTGTTCCATTTCTCCTAAACCCTATGGTATACCATAGAGCAGGGTTATCAGCTAACCCCCAGTTTCCTTTTACTGCAGTCCAAATGGCAGCAGCAGAAAAATCATTTTTAAAAAATACATTGGGCCAGCAGCTCGGGAAAACAAAAAAGTAAGGTCAATCCTCTTTAAGAATTGTTGGAAAGTATATAGTAAAACGATGTTTCGAGCAATTCCTAGAAAAGATTAACATCACTTCTGGGGAATACTCTTCTCTCTAGGAAACACTTCCTCTTCAGGTTTTAACAGAGAGCTTTTGGTGATTCCTAGAGAAGCGTGATGTCATTTATGTTGCACTGTTGCTGATGGCGACTCACATGTCCCCATTGCATCTCCTACTGGTTGCCTGGCAAACCTACCATAGAATCCACTCCATGAAGGTGCCATTTTCTTCAGTAGAACAGATATCTGTAGTCTGGAGATCAGTGTAATGAAGGCCCATTTTGAAATTAGTAACTCTAACTGAAAGTTGAAGTGAGAGGGGCTCTCATCTAGAGCTTGATCTGGCACACTGGATGCGAATAGCTGCTGCTGACCTCTCCATCCCATGGCCTCAGACAGAACTGTGGAGAACCATGATAAACCCCTAGCAAAGATTTCCTCTGGACCTTTCCTCACACCACTCAAAGCCAACTCAAGCATCATAAGGAAGCAAATTACATGACCTGTCCAGCTCTGTAGGCCCCAGAATAATCAGGACTAGAGATGGGCATGATCGGCATTACGATAGAAAAATACCCACGATAATGGCGTTTGCGCGATCGGGACCCGGCGGATCGGCACCGTCCTCGGTGACTGATCAGTATTCGGGGGGGGGGGCATCGGGACTTGATTGGGGCGATCAGTATCTGATCGGAGATCCAGTCACTCCGGTGCCAGTAATCTATTCCCCTGGCAATGGAGCCAGGGGAATGCCTGAGCTGAGTTTGCCCTCCTTCTGTCACTCCGGAAACCCGAATGTAAGCCCAGCTTGCCTTGATCAGCAGGGCTTCCTTCCAACCACGGAGCAGCAATGCACTCACCAGTTGGAAGACAGCCAGGGGAGGGAGGGGGAAGGGGGAAGGGGGTGTTCTGTAGCCATGGGCACTCCAAACGTTTTTTGCTTTTTTAAAAAACGGGGCTTTGTAGGAGGAATGGCTATTTTTCTGTCTGTCACTCTCTGTTTTTTACCTGCTTTTAAAACACTGTATTTTGTGGGAAAACCTCATTCACGGATCTGTGAGTGTGTTTAAAATATGCTTTTGGAAGACTGGCTGCTTGCTTTTAAAATTGGGTGGGGAGGAATGGAGGATTCTGTCCCTGCTTTTTTTAAAAAGCTGGCTGAAACATGTTGACGGGGTGTCCCTCTCTCTCTATTTGGAGAGGCAGGGACGAGTTAAAAACTCCCCCCCCTGTTTTAAGTATGTGTATGTGTGTGTGTGTGTGAGAACGTCCCCTCCCTGAGGGGAGGCGGCTTGTCGCCAGGTTAAAAACTCCCCCCCCTCTGCTCTGTGTGTGATCGTCCCCTCCCTGAGGGGAGGCGGCTCGTCACTGGGTTAAAAACTTCCCCCCCTCTGCTCTAAGTGTGTGTGTGTGAACATCCCCTCCCTGAGGGGAGGCAGCTCGTTGCCGCCTCCCTGTGCCCGCCGGACCCAGCGGTTGCTGCCACCACCCACCTTCCCACATAGCTGGGAACAGCGAGGCACCCCTCCACTTTGGCCTTCCCAATCCCCGATCCACGGATCGGAAACAGGAGATGACCAGTGTGGATCAGTGATTTGGGGTCATTGCCGGTGCCGATCCCCGATCAGCTTGATCAGTAATTTTTTTTGGATCATGCCCACCTCTAATCAGGACCCCTAGAATTGTGTCTCCTTAGCTCCCCCCTTCAGCAGGGGCCGTGAAACCTAGCAAGAGAAGATTGTGAGCTGGAGCTGGCTTCAGGCATGAGGAATAGGGACATATTTCTGACAATCATTTGTGGCACTTTGACAGCCAGAAAGAAAAATGAAATGACTCTCCAATTAACTAAAACTTCCCTGCCTCTTCTATGGAAGGCAGATTTTACTTAGGATAGATGAGTAGCTATTTATCAGCCTGAGGAAGAAGGCTGGCTGCTTTTTTATCCTGGGCAAAAATAAAATCATGCTATGAAGCAAGTATGGTGCCTTCTACAAGGCATCACTCAGCGCTTCCCCTTCAAGTGACCCTGAATCCTTCCTATAAAGTTAAAATATAGAATTACATAATGCAAAAAAAAATGGTTGGAATGGAATATAATGATGAGACATTCAAGTATATATTCACTTAATGTATATTTTATGTGACTTTCTGTTCTTTTTGCAGAAGTTGAAATTCTTTTTTCCAGGATGGCCTACTGGAAGGAAAAAAAACTTCCCTGGAAGTCAAAATCAAATGCAATTATTGGGTTGCTCTTATTTATCACAATCATTTCCAGTACAGAGAGTGCTGTAAAAGACATGTGCGAGTAATCCATAGGTTTTTTTAAAAAAAAATCTGGACCCTGAACCTATTAAAAGTTATATATATTTGGGAAGAGTATATCAATTGCAGAGGGAATGTGATGGGTGTTTGGAGCTTGCTAGCTGGTGTGAGTGTGAGAAAGAAAATAACAAACATACATTTAGCTTAGGTTTAGAACAGAAATAAAAGTTCTTTATTATAGGAACTCCATACTCTGATAAGAAAGAAGAGAGCTATATTCCTCTCTACCTATCTATTCTAAGGATGGGCATAGATTGCTGGACAAGTCCTGCATCCAGGGTGCAAGATGGAGAGAAGAGATAGTTGTGTGACAAAGGTAGGAAGTGAAGGATATCACGAGGAGGAAGTCCTGAGATTAGCAATCTACACATAAAAAGGATAGTTCAGGCTAGTAAGGAGTAAACAGATGCCCTGACCTCTCTGTCTTTCTAACTTTCTGGTTTGTCCCCCTCTAAAACCTGAGAAAAGGTACAGCATTAAATCCTCCTCTTTTAATAATCCTCACTTCCCATGATGTGGGTGTTAGATTTGTTAACAGATTCTAAGTCTGCAGTTTCTTGTTACAGCTTTCTATTGAGCATTTTTGTTTGTTTAAATACAGTGACCCGAATGTTACAGACAGCGTGACCTGGAAACACTGAAATGCTCAATTTCGGAAAGATTCTGTTTTAGTTTCCAGTTTGTTTCCACTCATTCTCTACCATTGGAGGCTGTCCTTTTAGGTTGATGTCAACAGTTACCAGGGATGTACCAATTTGTTCACTTCTTTTTGATGTTTTTCTTATCATTGTGAGCCTTCTAGTTTCCCAAGGTTCTATTTATGGTATTGCCACGTTGTTAGTTTCTTTTGTGGCATTTCTGCAACATTTTAACACAAATGCAGCTATAATTTTATTGCTAAGAGGCGGTAGTCTGCCAGCTTAGATTTATAATACAATCCTAAGAAGAGTTATTCCAGTCTAAGCCCAATTGCACTTTTAGTCTACCAGAATGTCTGTAGAAGGGTGTTAGTCTATTTAGGATGGTGATGCAAGTCTTGCTTGACCTAGTGTAAACCAGGACAAAAGGCAACGGCATTACCCTGCAGTTGGAGAGTATAAATCGAGTCCACATCTTTCATATATCCCCCCCCCTTTGAATCTATCTGTACCCATGTCACACAATCAGATCTGTGAATAGCAAATTATTCTATTCATTTCTTATTCCTGATGAACAGTAAATTAGTCTAATAACATTTACTGTTCTATTCATTGATTGTCAGGAGAAGATTAGAGGGGGGAAATAGCTTTTAAGCCTTTCCAGCTGTAATGTTAAAGTTGTCTAAAGTTATGGTTTTTGACTCTAATTACTTGTGAAGATCCCTCACTTCCTGGCACATCCAATCCATCCCGGCCTCTCCAAATGCCTCTTACCGATACAGTTCCTCTTTAACACATCTCCCTCTTTTTGACAAGAGCATTTTTATAAGGATCTGACCTGAGGGGAGATTAAGAATAAATTTTGAAGCTTTTGGCTGGATAAGCATTCTCGCCAAATGTATGTTTGTGCTCACAATCACACAGTGCCAAGGATTTAAAATATAATGAGGATGAAGCTCATTATGTCGCAAGAATCAGAAGCAAAGGAAGCAAAGTAAATCTGGCTGAGATGCTCCAGCCAGCCACCTTCACTATTACCCAATTCCTATATCCTGTCTGGTGAGCCGGGGAGAACCAGGACGGATGGTGCTAAAGACCGTACCATTTGGATTCAAAAATTCCACTTTCCCTGCTCAGGATGATTGTTGATTTATTTAGATATTTACACTTCATTTTTTTCTCCCCAATGAGGACCAAAGGTACCTTACCACTTCGTTCTCACCTCCATTTTATGCTCACAATAACCCTGTGAGGTCAGACAATAACTGGCCCAACGTCACCTGGTGAGCTTCCATGGTAGATTGGAGATTGGAACCTGGGACTCCCAGCTAGAGATGGGCACGAACAGCAATACGAAAAAAAGCCATGAACAGCCCAATCCGCTGTTCACGAGCAAGCTGTTCGTGAGGCTCCGTTCCCGGCGAACATGTGTTCGTTCTAAGCCCGCTTCGTGGCATTGCTCAGCCATTCATAAAGCCAGACAGTCTGGTGCCTTTCAATCAATTCCCCTGGCAACATAGGCATGGACTGTCTGAACTCTGTCTGAACTCCTTCTGGCTTTCCTTCTGGCTTGTAACCCCTCAAAATAGCTTCCAGTGGACAGTGCAGTTTTTTCCACTGTGAAAAGAAAATGACAGGAAAGGGAGGGACCCATGGATCATGGCTTTCCCAGGGTCCAATCTCTCTGAAACTTGGGGGGGGGGGTCTTAAGAGGACAGTGAGGACTATGTCCCCTGCAAATTTGGTGGGTATTAGACATTGGGAAGGTCAGTTTGTAACTCCTCAAATTAGCTTCCAGCAGACAGTCCAGTTTTTGCCACTGTGGAGAGAAAATGCCATGAAAGGGGGAGACCCATGGACTCTCCTTTCCCTGCCTCAAGTTCAGCTAAGTCCCAAGGGGGCCGTTCTGGCTCCCACGAACCTCCAACTACGAACATGTTCGTGAACATGTCATGTCCATCGATGTTCGTGAATCCCTGTTCATGGATGGCAACGAACAATGAACATCATGTTCATTTTTTTTCCTGTTCGTGCCCATCTCTACTCCCAGCTCCTAGTCTGATGCTCCAACCACAGTGCAATGCTATGCTGGCTCACATTTTTCCTGGCCTTACTATTGAAATGGGATAAAAATATCACTGTTGAAACTGATGCCTGTTTTTCTACTAATTGCATATAAATGGCATAAGAGGAAACAAAGGAGGAGGACCAGCAGTAGAAATGGGCAAAATGACAACACACCTGGAAACGAAATAGAAATGAAAAAAGGGCAGAGTTGTCCCAGTCTAGAATCATATTTGCCAGAGAGGCTGGCATCTGTGCGGTGAGTTTTCACCCCTTGGCCATATAGTTTAGTGCAAATAAGTCCCGGACAGCATCATGTTTTGTGTTTGCTTGCAGCTGAAAATTCATGTGCCAGGAGGTAGCAGAGAAACTCTATGATCTCTTCACATTTTTATGTTGCCTTTCCACCAAGGGCCTCATTTTACCCTCTCAACCTCCTTGTGAGAGAGGGGGGCAAGTCGGGTGAGCAGGGGATTTGAACTGTGGTCTCAACTACCTTATCATGCAACTCAAGATGTGATGGCCACAGCTTGCATGGTGTGTGAACTTACCACTGGGACCCAGAGCCTTGTGATGAGTATAATACCAAGACCAGTTACTAGTAATAAAATAATAAAAGAGAGATGAAGCTCTGGTTTAGAGATACAAAGTTTACAGCACCCTCCATTCCTTTTGACATTTCCCACTCCATTTTGTCTAAGAAGAGGATCCAATAACGTCCAGTTTCATAAGTGTTCTTCCAAGTATATACGATCTCTCTTTTTTAAAATAGTCCTGCTCCACCCCCTACAACATTTAGTGCCCTTTATAACTGGCCATGTCCACCTTTTTATGTTGGACTCTGGAATCCAGCCATACTCTACTTTCCCCTCCCTTCTATACTCCTTTTCTCTCTACAACATCATATCCCCATTTATTTAGGATCTACTCATCATGACTTCAAAACAACCATATTGCTGATACATTTACCTCTGACTTTTATCCAGGTTGTAGTAGAGTTCAGAATTTGAAGGCCAGGATTTGGAAATGACAGAACAATGATGTGCGGTGAATTCCAAGGTGAGAGATGTATTAAAAAAAGGAATTTCAGTTATCAGTCTACTGAAGATAAACATATTGTTCGGTCTGCCTGGCACTCCCTTAGTTCTCTCTTCAAGTGCCCAAAGGGTTAAGGACGGACTTGGAAATATATGAGCCAAGTTGCCGAGGTCTCTAATGCACATGCTGAAGTAAACTCATACTGTGATGAATTACAATAAAAGTGGGGCTTTCCATTCTTAATGAGAAGCAATGTTGGCTGAAGACATAAATTTCACTGCAGGCCTTCCAGTCTTCAAATGTTCCCATGAAATTAGAATGCTTTTCCATAATCTTTTGTCAATCCCTTTTTCCCCTCAGAATTCTCTTGGTGACCTTTCTTCCCTCTGCAATTATGGCTCATCTTGGCATGTAGCCAACCTCACAGTTCCAAAGACTGAGGGGCACTGAAGCTCTCAGAGGTGGCGGGTTTTCCACAGATTCCCTCCTCTTACTGCCGACTGCCCATCCCATTTTTTCCACTGGGCTCTTCCTAAGGGTAAACTAACTTAGCTTTTTATAAAAAACTTGGAGGCTCCCGGGGCACAGATGAGTCCATTTTACTCTTCCCGCTAAACAGGGAAGATTCCTCCAGATCTCACAGAGGCCTCTGGGGTGACCACTCATTTTTTGGCTCCTCCTCCTTTTGTGTCAAAGAAGCAGAAAGGTAGATTCTTGTGGCAGAGGGAGTGCATGTTAAGGAAGAACAGATGGACTGAAGGAGAAGTGCTTTTCTAAATGCGGGCCACTTCACTTCCTATGGCTAGACTTAGGGTCTGTAAAACCAGAATATGAAAAGAGGATCTGAAATGGGTCCATTAACCCAGGTTAGCCTCTGGTGAGGTTTCACATGATAACAGAATGCAGAAATCCTTGCTCTGTCTTGGCAACCTTTTTTAGGATGGCCTTCCAGGCTGCAGAGAGAAACCAGCAAAGCAGGATTGTCCATGAGCTGACTTCATAAACTAACCATGGTTAAAATAAACCACGCTTTCGTGTGATGTCTGAACCGAGTTTTAGTATCCAATGATATTTACCACCCACTGGAGGCTGAGTTTTCCCTGTTTTATCTACCCCCATTAAGCCTCCTGTTGTTTGCAATCCTGACTGTGGTGGTTCTGTTACACTGAAATATGGCTACCGCTGGAATGCCTTCAGCACTTACTTCTAATCCTGCTTGCTCAGGCAGCAAAAAGATTCATATTCACATTACAGAAGGTCCCTACTGGCACTTTAAAGAGACTTTAAGTCTTTCAGGGTACTGCCAGGTTTATTTATTTATTTAGGATATTTCTATGCCGTCTCTCCAGAGACCTGCTTGAGGTGACTTACAGTTAATACAATGTTAGAATATAAAAGAATATAAAAACAAACCATTAAAATGGTTAGTCCTTCATGTGCAGCAATTGAGGCCTGGGCAAAAGAGTAGGTGTCTCCTTTTTCCTGGTGAAATCCCCAGAAATGCAGGTATATCATACCCACTCATGTGTTGAAATTGCCCTGTTCAATGGCCAGTAGTAATGTGAAAAATTTTACACATTCAGTTGGTCTAGCAATTGCCTTTAAATGTTGCATGTGAGGCTGAACTTGATGTGATGGTGTCCTTGTGGCTGCCTCAAGGATGCTGCCTCCATTTTAAAGTGGTTTTAAAATGCCGCAAGGGCTTGCAGCATGGTGGGCTGAGATGCTCTCGTTTTGCTCCCCTGTGCCTTATCAAGTGCTGAAATGGCTGCACCACTACCCCTGTCTTGTTCCAGCACTTCAAAAGCCATCAGGGAGGGGAAACAAGAGTTCTAATCAGGACGGAGCCCTTGCAATGTTTTAAAATCACTTTAAAAATGGTAGTAGTGCCTTTATTGTGGCTGTGGAGATGCCAGCACATCTAGTATAGATCTCAGTTATCCCGTTTAGCAGCACAACGGGTTTATGGAGGCACAAGAATGCCTGCAACATCAGCTGTGAGAAGCACATGTGTGTATTCTTTGGTGGGCCTTTTTCAGAATACTCGGAAATAGCAATAGCAAAAGGATCCAGGCTGTACTTCCCTGTAATTTAGAGGTGTAAATGGTGTTGTGGCAACACGGCACATGACACGTCCTCTGATGATGACTCTGCAGAGTCCAAATGGTATTGCTGAGCCTCTGACGGCCTGGCTAGAAGAAAACATAGCTGGGCTGGGGAAGGTGATGAGATGCTGCTGGAAGGGCGGAGCCAGGGCTGGGAGGCACATACCTTTAAAGGGGCCACCTGGACAGCAGAGGCTGGCTGGGGCCTGGTAGAAGATGGTGGCAGCAGCAGCAGCAACAAGAGGAGTTGCAATTGGGAGGGCAGCAGCCAGCAGGTATGGTGGGTGCGGCAAAGAGAGCGCTTGGAGCACTGAGGAGAGGTAGCAGACACAGCCATGCCCAGAGGAAGTCACCGAGGCCTGGCATGGGGCCAGAAGAGGCATGAACCCCCAGGCAGGCTGGGCACCACAGATCCTGCAGGCAACACAACTGGCCAGGTCCAGGCAGTGAGGGACCAGGAAAGGGTGACCCAGCCCAGCCGAGGCCTGAGGAACTCTTGGTTCCATTCCACAGGGTTTCAGAGCCCAGGCTTAGAAGACTCAGCTGAGGGGCCTCAACACATTGACAGACCTGGAAAAAAAAATGGGATGTGAAAGGAGAACTGTGGCAGAACTTTTGAAATAAGACATTTTAAACAGAAGAGAGAAGTGACTTTACCATTAAGAATTTATATCTATTTTAATCTAAGCTTGGATTATAACATAGCAGAAGAGGGGTGAAATTTAGAACTGATTTTTTAAAGAATAAGATAGGGAGGTTACGATAAGTAATACCTTTCTCAGAGTATATGAATAAGGGAATAGTTAAACAAATATACTGATGGGGCATACTATATATACTATTATGTTGGTAGATCAGATTGTATATTATATAATGAATGTGCAGTATGGTGCTGTGTGCGGTGCCACATTGGTGGCAGGGTGCACAGTAGGGGTGTTAATACATATTATAATGACAATAGTATATTTGATAGAATATATGTTTAAAAGAAATAGAATATGTTTAAACTAAGACTTTTGTTATATATTATATTATATTATATTATATTATATTATATTATATTATATTATATTATATTATATTATATTATATTATATTATACTGGTCTGCTATATTGAGGGGTATAAGATTTATACTATATTGATAGTATAATTGATAGATGTATATTATACTGATAGAATATTTGATAGTATAATTGATAGAAGCATGCTATATTGATAGGATATTTGATATATATGATAGAATACCTGGAAAAAAAATTAGAATGTGCTTAGACTAAGGGAATCATCAAGTAATAAGAGGGGGTAAGGGTTGGAAAGCTGTTGGAAGTCGATAGAGAGGGGGGAGGAAAAGGGTGGGGGATAGGGTTAATTAGATATTGAGGGAATGTATGTATTGAATTTGAAAAGTATACTCACCAATAAAAATTTCCTAAAAAACAAAACAAAACACATTGACAGACCTACCGGTAGAGGTGGCACTGGTGGAGCAAGAGTGGGAGGCACTGGCATGGGGTGGCCAACGATGAGACCAAGGGGGCAGACACCTGAAGGAAGAGCGGCACCCTAACTCTGAGGCCTCAGGGGACATCCCAAGTACCTTTTGCAATGTAAGTCAAAGGAATTGCATGAAAACCAGCCCTGACTGGTTATGGGTTAGGCTGTCCATGATCAAGTAAGTATAAGTACTTCACTCTTTCAAATTAGTATGGAGAAGATTTAATATCTGTTTTCATATTTGGTACTTTAAATGCACCAACCATTGCAGAGGAAAATAAAGCAAAGATGAATATCTTGACATCAATTAATCAGAGCGCTTTGTTATCTGGTTCTCGCAGGCAAGCAGAATCAAACGGTTGCTTTTGCTTGGAAGGTGCTTTATAGAAATACAATAATCATGGTCCAAATGAGTCCTGATTAATATTTCTCTTTCTGATATGTTTGTTTCTTGTGGGTTGTTAGGAACAGCAGGGATGTCAGAAGCTAGCACACACACCCGTGGTTGGGGAAATCACATGACTCTTCTGCAGACATTCCATTCTCACAAACCCAGAACCTGACAGCCTGGGCTTTTTTTCCAGCTGGAACGCAATGGAATAGAGTTCTGGCACCTCTTGAAAATGGTCACATAGCCAGTGGCCCTGCCCCCTGATCTTGACAGAGGGGAGTTTAGATTGCCCTCCACACCATGTGGCGTGGAGGGCAATCTAAACTCTCCTCTGTCTGGAGATCGGGGGCGTGGCCACCGGCCATGTGACCATTTTCACCTAGGGCGATTTAAACTCCACCCCTTGTTCCAGCTGACCCAAAGTGATGTCATTGTGCAGTCCTGAGTTCCACCACTGAGTTCCACCACCTCTTCTCCCAGAAAAAAAGCCCTGCTGCCAGCCATGTGAATGAAGAGCACGATCCGTACACTTACTGTTTTGTGTGAATTGGGCTACATGAGTATTGTCCTTGCAGGTGCAGCTTCCCTGCACATGAACCAGAACCCTGGAAAAATCAGGGTTTGCATGAATGGAAGCTCTACTGGCATAGAAAAACTATACATGGTAATCATGGAGACTGGGTGCAGCATGTCCTGATATGTTTGGGTGGTGGACATCCAGTTTGTGTGAACAAAACAGCATGCCTGTAGAGGTTTATGGTAATTCCCAAACCCATTGACATCCATTGGCCTAGGAAACTTACCTGTGGTTGGATGGTTGTTTATATATTATACTTTATCCTGCTTTTTGGCCCAAATTGGCTCACAAGAAGAAAAATCCAATACAAATGAGTTTAAAATGAAATGTTTGTTTGTTTAGTTCATTTAATCACTGCCTTTTTTCCCCAGTAGAACCCAAATGGCTGTGGGTCTTTTTGAGCTTTTTTCTTGTCCTCCAGTTTATCCTCACAATTCCCCTGTAAGGTAGGCTGAGCATATTAATGTCTCATGAGCAACAGATTCTCAGATGAGCCGTTTCAAGGCATGATGGAGGGGTTGATTCCTGATCTCTCTCTAAGGGACGCTTTTGCATTCAGTTGCAAGTAGCTACTTTTTGTATGTATAAATCTATATTGGCCATAGTCTCATGTAGACCTGAGCACACTTAAAGTTAATTGAAATCAGTGGGCTTCAGTTGAGTTGGAATCAGGGCTGGATTCAGGCATGTGTTGGCCCTAGGTTATGTCAAGTTTAAGAGGCCCCACAGCATTACTAAAAAAGCATTGCTAAAAAAAGTAGGGTTTTTTTTTGGTATTTATTTGGAGGTTTTTGTTTTTATATACTTTGGATAAAACACTTTCAATGCCCTTTAGCAATTGATAGCTAAAGTGCATAAAGTGCATTAGCCAACGTGTGAAAGCAGCAATAGTGTGTGTGTCAATCCAGCTCTGGCTGAAACGTGGCCCTCATGTTTGCTGAGTATCTTGTCAAATACTTCACTAGCATGAGAACTACTGCTTAGAAACCTGTCCAAATATCACCTCTGCTTTGGAATGAGGTTCTGAAAACTAATACGATTGCATTTATTTAATTCATTATTGCATTTATTTAATTCATTTTTGAAGTCCACAAGAACCTAAGGTCTCAGGATGGATAATCATATGCTAATTGCACTGCCCAATTTAGACTGAGTCAATGAATAAGTGGCAGTTTTAGGTTTAATCAACATCTATTGATCGACTAAAAATGGAAGTCTGAAAAATAGTTTAATTGGGTAGCAGATTTGTTAAAGTATTATACTTTATAAAATCTGCAGATGGCAAGCCCTCTTAGAAGAGGCATCCCCCATTCCCTTTCTCCCTTTTCTTTTCTGCTTCTTTCTTTCTATGTTGCTTGTTGTATGAAATAAATAATAAAAAAAAAATAAAAAATGAAGAAAAAGGAAACAAGAAGAGGCTTGTCTCCGATGCAGGGTGGAATGCCTCTTCTAAGATGGTGCTTGCCAGTCTAAAAACAACAGCAGGATGTTTGCTGTTTCAAAGCTATTGTTTTTACTCCTGTGCAAGTCTGTGCAAACTAAGCCCATTAATTCACTAAAATTGGAGTCCTAAACAGAGTTATAGTCTTCTGAGCCCATTAAATTCAATGGGTTTAGAAGGGTGTAACTCTCTTTAAGGTGGCATTTAAAACCCACATGATTAATCAGCTCCTTAATCAGATGTCAGAACTCATGTCTTATCCTATCCTACATCAGTTCATGTAACTATTTTATACTGAGTCAAACCACTGGTCATTCAATGTCAGTATTGTCTACTCTGCTAGACAGCAGCTCTCCAGAATCTCAAGCAGAGATCTTTCATGTCATCTATTACAAGATCCTTTTAAATTAGAGATCCAGGGGCCAAGCTACACATGACGAATGACACTTGAACGGCAAGTGTATTTCTCCCTGTTCACTTGCCCTCCACTCAATCCACTTGCCGTTCAAGTGTCATTCGTCATGTGTAGCTTGGCCCCAGGAGACTGAACCTGGGAACTTCTGTTTTCAAAGCAGATGCTCTAACACCAAACCACAGTGCTGCTCCATCCCCAGCTAATAAACTCCAGTTTGAAATAAAAATGCCTACTGGTGCTTACGGAAGGGTTTGAAGAATTCTTGGGAGAAGGGAATTCCAAGTTAAGGCAAAATAAATGCTCCTCTGAACACCCTTGTTTTTCGGACTCAGCTCATGTTCTTAGTCAGTCTTAAAAGTCATACTAGAAGATGGGGGTAGAGAAAGAGGTGGGGAGGCAGCGCCCAGGCCATTGAAGACTTTGCAGATCATCACCAGCACCGTGCATTGAATCTAGAAGGAACTATAGAACCAAGAGGTTACCAAATGTATTGCAAGCACTCCTTTGACTCAAAAAGTTTAAGTTTCTTTTATGGCGTTTCCAAATTCAGGGTAAAATTGCAGTTGTCCTTTCCCCTGATTGTATTTCCCCGGCAAGATTTGCTTGCATTTTGCCGGGCCTGTAAGACAGAGCTATTCCACCAGGCATATGGCTAACGCCGGGCAGTGCCCGCCCCCCCCCCCCGTGAAGGGGGGGTTAAACCATCACCCCTATGCAAACACAGAGGCATGTATGAACCACTATGCAGCATGAATTGTTATATTTAATGTTTTTAAATGTTTTTAAATGTATTATTTAATGTTTTAAATGTTTTTAAACATGTTTTTTATTTGTTATCCGCCCTGAGCCTGCGAAAGCAGGGAGGGCGGAATATAAATATAATAAATTAAATTAAATTAAATTAAATTAATTATTAACGGAATTGGATTGGAATACGGTCATTAAATTTGGCATCTGGTTTTGCAACAGTTACATATAAATGATGTCAAAAATGTCACACCAGGGAACATGATCATAAAATGGCATTCAAGCATCATAACATAACAAAACAAAACAATCCTCTGAAGCAGGATGTTTGTCAAAAAAAAAAATAGGCAGGATCAAAATGGTCCTTCCCGACTGAGCATGAATTTCTTTGAATGAAAAAAAAAAATCCACAATACAGAGCTGGAACAGTCCTTAGAGCACTCGTGCCATATGCAACTGATGGCCTACTCCTGTCGGAAGGCAAATGCAGCATTTTGTACCCACTGTAGTGTTCAAAATGTTACCAAGGGCAGCCCCATGTAAAAATGTGTTACAGTAGTCCAGCTTCAGAGTTGCATGTTACCTTTTTTCTTTAATGCAGTTTCACTCAGCATGCTTGAGTGAATGTAGATATCAAAAATGCTAATCAAGAAACTGACAGGA
Organism: Eublepharis macularius; assembly: GCF_028583425.1. Taxonomy (NCBI): domain Eukaryota; kingdom Metazoa; phylum Chordata; class Lepidosauria; order Squamata; family Eublepharidae; genus Eublepharis; species Eublepharis macularius. Next base: position 24,681,126 of record NC_072802.1, read on the forward strand.
ATTCACATTTGTTTTCATTCGGCACCACCTACCCCCACTGCCATTAATTACAGTTCTCTGCCCTCTACAGGTTAAATCTGCCGGATGCGTTCAGTGCTGCTGGCTATCAACTGACTACCATTTCATCAGATCTTCCTGGCTTTTCTTTTTCAAATGGATCAATCCGCTATCAAAGCATCAAGTTTTCATTTGCTGCTTTTGTGCAACATCTTTATTTGCTGCAATTACGACTCTCCCCACCTTGTAACCCTCTCTGAAAGAGGATAGGAGCAATTTCATGGAAAGACACATAATTGGCAATTGAGAGCACCCCTTTTGTTCTTTCTTTATTAAGAAAAAAAAACCCTGACCTTTTTTATTTCCAACGATGTACAAGTTCATCACTTAATTCAGCAGCTTGCTGGCTAACCGTTAAAAGAGCCAGGGTAATCAGGTCAGGGAAGAATAGCAAGTGCTTTTTACTTAGTTGATTTTACTAATTTTTTTCTCTCCAGCTAATGAAATTCTATCTGCATAGAAATCCAAGCCCTCATTCAAGAGCAAGCAGGAACATGACTGGCAATGCATTTGCCTAGCCTCCTAACTTTCACAGTCTACTATGTAAAAGGGGATCTTTTGTTCTGTAAACACTCATTAAGTCCCATTAGTATCCATATTCAGGACTCTAGGCACAATGTTCATACAGTTGTTAAGGGAGATGAAAGGCAATAAGAAGGAACAATAAACAATCAGTGCACAATATTATTAAGCATATTCATGCAGTGAGCATGTGATGAGATCCCAAAGATCCTAACATTGACTGAAAAGAAAAAAGGGGGAAAAGGAGGGGAGACACTCATGGTAACTAATTCCCTAGCTATTTTCAGCATCAGTGACCTTGAATAGCTTAAATGGTCTGATTCCCAATTTTTTTTTTTTTGCCAAAAACTCCACTACAAGGATGAACAAATGTTCCCTCTTTCATTTCTGTTCATGTGTGTTGCTATATTTTGTTAACAGGTTTAGATCTCCATTTTTTTTTTTTGCTGTTAGTTTTGCACTTTTATTTGTATTCTCTAAATGTGGATTTTAGAGGCAGTGTGTATATGTATTGTCTGTGTAGAAGGCATATTGATTGATGTCTGTGTAAAGCTGAAAAAAGTACGTATTTTTATGGGGAAAATTTAGCACCAAGAACAAAAAGCAGAATATAGGTTGCCTTTGCTGTGAATCTTGTCTCCGTGGTGGTTATAGGTTATCAATGCAATATGAAGCAGAGTTACTCCCTTTTAAGCCCATTGGCGGCTGTGGATTTAGAAGGACAATTCTCTGTGTAGGGTCGTATGGGTCTCCCCTTTCCATTCTGATAGAACCTGTTGTTGCCCTAGAGTCACTATGGGCCAAGCTACACATGACGAATGACACTTGAACGGCAAGTGTATTTCTCCCTGTTCACTTGCCCTCCACTCAATCCACTTGCCGTTCAAGTGTCATTCGTCTCTTGTAGCTTGGCCCTATGTATCTATGTGTTCAATCAGGCCCCAGGTAACATGATTAGGAAGAGGGCAAGGCCAATGAGTGCACCGTTTGGCATGGAGCACTGGTTAATCAACCTAATAATTTTTGTTGTTTGTAAAACAACCTTCTAATTTTTGACAGGACAGCTGGCACTTCAAGAACCAGAGATTCTTTTTAGATTTGGAATATTTTCTGGTTAATAATGATCAGTGTCCCCAGATTTAGAGCTCTAAACTCCACCCACTTGATTGGTGGACCTTGTCCCATCCATAGTTGAGAGGACATCTGCCCTGTGCCTTGAAATGAAGACAACAGAAACATAAAATGAGTTAACTTTAGTTTTTTTTTTTAATTAAGAGCAGGTCTGTGCAACCTAGGCCAAATCCACACACCCTTGGCGTGTCCTGGCATTGCGCTAAATGTTCGCTAAACACCCAGAAGTATAGCATCTTTCTAGCAGAAATCACGCTAGAAAGATGCTATGCTTCCGGGTGTTTAGCGAACATTTAGCGCAATGCCAGGATGCTCCGTGTGTGGATTTGCCCCTACTGAGCTCTCATCCACATCCTTAATTTCCCTATAAAGCTGCCCAATTGGGTTGCTAGTGATTGTTTGGACAAACCCACCCTGGATCCAAGGTCAACATGACCAGATGTCATGCCTCAGGTTTTCATACCTGCATTAAACTTGTGCCAAGAGATGTTGCCCAGCAATCCTGTTACCACACACCTGTTGAGAAACTGGCCTCACTTAGTCCATTTCTTAGCTTTTTCAAACCTCTGGTTCAGACTTCGGGGCCTAGTTAGTTTACAAAGGCTCATCTCTGGCAAATTGCAATCACTGCGACGTTGCATTTTCCAGAGAGATAAGGATGGGATGAAACTGAGGCACAAGTGCATGATCAAAGAGATTCAAGGCCGGGAGCTGAGAGGGAGTTTTGCATTCACATTCCCTCAAATTAACACAAGGGACCCTGGATGTGGGGAAATTGCTGTATTTCAACTACAGAGGAACATGATCACAATGCCTAGCAACACCTGGTGATTGGTCAAGCAGAATCAGGCCACACTGTGGGCAGCATGGCAATAAAGCATGGGACTTCATTCTAATTTCATCTCTCCTTTGGTTGTGGCTGGTGGTGGATCCTGCCACTACTCACCTCTCTTGCACTCTAGAACTGACTACTAGAGGGGGGATGTCTGCCCTAGGGTTGCCAGGCCCCCTCAACTTCCCGGCGGGGGACGGGCCTGACACCTTTGGGGAGGGGAGGGTGCGCGCGTGGAGTGCGCGCACATGTGTGCATGCCCCCACAAGTGTGATGATGTCACTTCAGGATTGATGTCATCGCGTGGCCCCTGGGCAGGCCCATTTTCGGGCACTGCAGAGCGCTCCTGTGCTCCGCAGCACTAGAAATGGGCCATTCTGCTGCAGATCAGGCCCATTTTTGAGGTGCTGTGGAATGCAGGAGCATTCCTGTGCTCTGTAGTGCCTCAAAAGGGACCCGATCCATGGCAGAATGGGCCTGTTTTGGGCGCTGCTGAGTGCAGGAGCATGCCTGCGCTCTGCAGCTGCTAAAAACGGGCCCGGTTTGCCATGGATCGGGCCCGTTTTGAGGCACTACGGAGCACAGAAACGCTCCTGTGCTCCACAGCGGCCCTGATCCAGGCCAAAATGGGCCCGATCCTGGCAGCTGCAGTGCATGGGAGCATGCCGCGCCATGGAGGAGTGCGCAAGGAAGGTGTGCGGCCCCCCCCCGCTGCTCAGGTAAGTGGGGGTGGGGAGTGGGGGCGGGGGATGCCCTGCCCCCACTTGGAGTCTGGGATCCCTACTCAGCCCAGGCCACTTGTCTATGGACTTTGAACCTCTGTTTGGACTCTGTACTTCTAGTATGGCAAGGTAACAGCTATGTCAGAGGACCAAAGCCTGTATAGTATTTTAGGATATTTTATTAAGTTTATTTTCATTCCTGTCTTGCTCATTTCTATATTTGTAATATTTGTGCATTTCTTTAATAAACTTTATTAATTAATCTTCTGTGGTGTTATTTAGGTTTGGGGGCTTTAATCAAAATCCAATATCTTGGCCTATTTTGGCTACAGCTGCCAAGGAATTGTTTTGTGGAACTCAACCTTGCAGGGCTGTCTTCTTGTTTAACACTGGGTGGGGCTGAAAACTTGTGCCTTGGCCTTTCAGCTGAGTGGTGGCTCCTGTTACTGTGGGAAGTGAGCATTCACCCCCCCAGCTTTGAATGTTTTGCTATTGACCTCTTCCATGGCCTTCTTGTGGGACAAGGGGCTGCAACACCGATTAGTGCAAGGGTTCCAGTGATGTTCAGTACCAAAAGAGTTCATGCCCCAAACCCCTTCTGTCCAGTTAGCCATTAACGGTTGCTTTGGCTTCCTCCCGCCATCCACAGATACCTCACAGTGTGCTTGCCAATCTACCTAAGTTGCAACTAATCTTGCCAACTCTAGTGAGGGCCTAATCAATGTCATAGGATCACACCAAGCTAATGAACCTCAAAAATTAAGTGGAGCAGACAAAAGGGTTCTTCTCAATCCTCATGTTTATCACTGTAAAACAAAATTCCGTAGAGTACTTGAGCTTCTTAATTTGGGGCGATGCGCCCTATAGGAAAATAGATGAGATGAACATACATTAATTTTGAAAAAAGAATTTCAGCTGTGAACAAGAGTTGTTATAATTCAGTTGTAAATTAAAGCTAATCCCCCAAAGCTTTCCATCAGCCACTTGTATAATGCTGAAGTCTAAATCAGCCTAGTTTAGGTGTTGAACTTTCCTGACCCAGTTGGGCTAAATAGTCCCAGCTGAGCCTCTGGTTCCCTCCAGGAAGTGCCATGTTTTCCTGATGCAACCGAAGACAAACCCACCCCCCCTTGCCTGAAGTCTGAAGGATTAGATGTGGCAAAAGCTTATTAACAAGGTAATAAAACGAAATGATTCCTTCTGGCTTTCTTCGTGCATCTTATCTGTTTTACATTCCTGCCGCTTCTGTCCTATCCCTGGCAGTTGTCTCCTTTGTTGTATTCTTGGAATGAGGAAAAATATCAAAACATTAATTTAAGCTGTCACAATGCGGAGGGCTGACAGTCACATAAAGAACTATCATTGTGGTTGAGAATTGAGACAAGTTAGAGATGGAGAAATAAAGTGACTTGCTAAACAGAATCTAACTTTTCCAAGAAATCTAGGGTATTGCCATGACAATTCAGTAAATAGAACTTTTAAAAAAAACTTTGATTCATGTTGTTCTGGGTATTTCTACTCAGTCTATTGTCAGAAAGAAAGAAAAAGATAAAGAAATCCCAGTTTTAATGAGTTCTTTGGATATTTAAGACACCAAATACAAGAAGCGCTAGGTGAAGTAGGCTGCGTGCATACCATTTCTGCATGCACGAACATTTGTCTTAGCAGTTCCTGTGCAAGGACTACTATAAATATACAATAACAATGGTGCCACTATATTATAATGATGCTACATATATATATTATATCTCGCTAACCAGATGCTACTATAACGAGAGAGAATTTCTCTTGCTCCATTCCTTTTTTTTCCGTTCCGAAAATACTCTCTGGGCTGTGTTCCATTCCTCCTGAATCCTGTTTCAGCTACGAAAATGACTAAAGCTAATTCCAAAAAGTGTCGTGCATGGCCAAAGGTTTCAGGTCCTTGTGATTCATTTATATCTCCAAACACATATGAACACATGAAGCTGCCTTATACTGAATCAGACCATCTGTCCATCAAGAACAGTACTGTATACTCAGACTGGTAGAGTAGACAGTATTGTCCACTCAGAGTCTCTCTACATGAGACACCTCGTCGCATGTTTGTCAAGTATAGGGAGACACAATTTTAGCCTGGAAGCGTAGTTTAAAAAGACAGGGCCAGTGGAGATCGCTCCTCAGAGGATATGTTAATTACATCTTCACCTCCCCAAAGTCTCTGTCAATTTCACCTCTTCAGTCTGAAACTGTGTGGGATCCCAACCAGAGGGCAGCGAGGAATGGAAATGGGCTGGGGCTGCCTTCCAGAGCTGGACTTGGACTTGGAGATGTTATTATGGGTTGAAGTTTCCCTTCTGGCATTTCACAGCCCCTTCACTCATGTCCAGTGTATAGCAAAGCTTTTGCTCTGCTGCTGGCTCTGTCTTTTTTAAACTACCCTTCCCAGCTAACATTGCATCTCCCATGTCCAGATGTCTCATGTAGAGAGGCTCTCAGGCTGAAGTCTTTCACGTCACCGTATCTTTTTCTGTCTGGAGATCGAACCTGGGACTTTCTGCATGCCAAGCAGATGCTCTACAATTGAGCCATAGCTCCTCCCCACAAGGGGACCCAAAAGGACTCGTGGGGGGAAATCTCATTTCCCTTCCCCACCATGTCCCCTTCCCCACTCCTCATAGCCTCTCCCTATTTTCCTGCTTCCTTCTCTCTTTCCCAGCCACTTTTGTCTGCCCTCCCCCTGGCAGTCTTCCCCCTATGGCCCAGTTCTATGGTGCCAGCTGAGCCAGGCCCAGTTGCATGGTGGGGAACCTGCAAAGAATTGCAGGGGGTATTACATTTTTCCTTGTATCCCCTTCCCCATGCTATTTTCTCTTTCCACCCTCCTGGCAGCCTTTCCCTAGCATTTCCCTCCTTTTCTCCTTCAACCCCACTAAACAACTTACCTTTTGTCTGCTTCCATCTTCATCTACATATATTTATTTATTTCATTTATATACTGCCTTTCTTCACAGTGGAGGCCAAAAGCAGCTAACATCATTCTCCTTGTCTTCATATTGTCCTCTCAACAATCCTGAGAAATAGTTTAGGTTAAGATTGTGTGACTGGCTCCAAGTCACCTGCAGAGTGGTGATTTGAACCTGGGTCTCCCAGATCCTACTCTGAAACTCTAACCACTACACCACACTGGCTTTTGTGTGTGTGTGTGTGTGGGGGGCTGCTATTGAACAGTAGCAAGTAGCTGTGCCTGCGTGAGTCATGCAAGTCATGTGTTATCAAGTTGCCTGGTGGTTTTTTCTGGGCCTGGCCCCAAGGGTCTTCTGTCAAAGGTCAAAACAGCCCTAGAAAGGGTCCATCCCTCTCCTCCTGCCTTTTACTGATAGAAACCAAGCCTGGCATATCGCCTAAATTGTTATGGTTGCTTAGCAACAGCCACTGAGGGCATCTAGTTAAAGCTATAGGTGTTTCTTTTAATATTTCTTTTTTAAAAAACTTCTGTCATTTTTTTTCCGATTTCAGTATTTTCTGCATTACTGGAGCATTTTTCAGGTATGTAGGAAGCTATGTCTTGTCTGTTCATGGCTCCAATCTTTGGATTTAAGAATCCAAGAGCAGGGCCATTTGGATATTGGTATATAATACAAGTGGTGGGGGGACCCTCAAGGACTCTCAGGGAGCATCTCATGTTTCCCTCTTGCACCATGTCCTCTTTCCCTTCACTGTTGCCTATACCTTCTCCCCTTTTCTCACCTCCTTTTCTCCTTCCCACCTCCCTTTGTCTGTCACCCTGTTTTCATCTTTCCCCCTTCCACCACAGGCAGACTTTCCCCCATGGCCCAGTTCCATGGGGCCAGCTGAGCTGGGCCTAGTTGCAAGAACTTGCAGGCGGTACTTCACTTCTCCCTGTATCCACTTCCTCACACTATTTCCTCTTTCCCTCCTCCTGGCAGCCCCCATATGCTCACCTTTCCCTATGTCCTTCTCTCCTTAAAACCTAGAAAAACAACTTACCTTTTATTTGCCTCCACCCCAATACTAATTTACTTCATTTATATGCTGCCTTTTCCCCCCAGTGAGGACTCAAAGCAGCTTACATCATGCCTCAACAACCTTGAGAGGTAGGTTAGACTGGGAGTGTGTGACTGGATCAAAGTCACCCAGTGAGCTTTCACAGCAAAGTGGTGATTCCAACCTGAGGGCCAAACTACAAGTGACGAATGACACTTGAACGGCAAGTGTATTCCGCCCTGTTCGCTTGCCCTCCACTTGCTCTCCACTTGATCCACTTGCCATTCAAGTGTCATTCGTCACTTGTAGCTTGGCCCTCAGTCTCCCAGATCCTAGTCTGAAAGTCTAACCACTACATGACACTGGTTTTTGGGGGGCGGGGGGCTGTTGGACAGTAGCAAGCAGCCAGGCCTGAGTGAGTCATGCAAGTCATGTGGTGGTTGTTTCTGGGCCTGGCACCAATGAGTCCTCCTTTGAAAGCCCAAACAGCTGTGGAAATGGTCCTGCCCCCTCCACCCTGCCTTTTCCTGACAGAAACCAAGCCTGGAATACTGACTAGGGTTGCCAGCTCCAAGTTGGGAAATTCCTGGAGATCTGAGGGGTGAAACCTGGAGAAAGTGGGGTTTGGGGAGGGAAAGGACCTTGGCATGGCATAAATCCATAGAGTCCACCCTCCAAAGTAGCCATTTTCTCCATGTGAACTAATCTCTGTGGCCTGGAGACCAGTTGTAATTTCGGGAGATCTCCAGCCACTACCTGGAGGCTGGCAACCCTAATACTGACCTAATTGTTACTTGGTTGCCAAACAGCAGCCACTGAAAGCATCTGGTTAAAGTTACAGGTGCTCCTTTAATCATTTTGTTTTTTTAAAACCCTCAATGTATTTTTTTTTTTAGATTTGTTTTTTCTGCATACCTGTGGCATTTTTTAAATCAGTAGGAAGTTCTGTCTTGTTCATTCATGGCTCCAGTACCTGAGCTGAAAACATGCAGTGAAATCACCATTTAGGATCATTACCACAATTTTCTGGAATGGTAACACAAATCCAAGATGCTTGGGAATTATGAAAACGACTCCTTCAAACACTCCTTTTTAAAAAAAGTTTGGCTATTTGTCAGCAAAGAACCACAAGCTCATGTTTTTCTTTGATTCTAATTACTTCCTCTGTGATGGCACTTGCCTTCGAGTGGGATCCTTGCAAGGGAGGAACACAGAACTCTCCTAGCCAATCATCTGCAGAGAGTTGCCATTCTCCTTTACTTCCTCTTTTGTGGGATGGAGTCCTTTTTTTCTCTACAACGAGCAGCTGTGGGGACCTTGTTCAGCGGCCTATATAACTGACCCTTTTCCTTGAATTTGCTTGAAACTTGAGGTTCTTTGGTGGACAGACAGCAGGAACTGTGTTGCAATTTTGCTGTCATTTGATTGAAAAACAGCCATTCCCATTGGAAAAAAGAAAGTCTTAGGGAATAAAGGCAGACCTATGGGGGTGGGGTCTGCAAAGGAAGTTTTCCTCACTATGTGAAAGGAAACCAACAACAGATCACAACAAGGAAGGATGATAGAGAGCTTTTTGCCACCATAAGAATAGCAAAATGAAATTAATGCAGACATTTTTTTTAAGTGCTGGCAGCTGGTTGGAACTTCCTGCTAGGCTTGACTGCCATTTTAGGAAACAGTAGAGAGAAGTATGATTGGTGCCTGCAAAATCTCACCCTTTTGTTCAATCTGTTTGAAATTTAGGGAGTCTTTCGATTAGAGGAAGGACAATATTCTGTGCACATTTCGTGTCATTATCTCTAAATATCTGCAGCAGACCCTCATTGAAAGTAATGGTTCTGAAGCACCAGAAACCAAAAAACCCACACAGATCTGAATCCCAAGACAGCAGTGTCCTACATGAACATAAGCAATTATGGAAAAAATGCCCCCCTTGGACCCCAAATATGAAAGTATAATGATTTTTTTCTTGGTGTACATTCCTAGTAAGAAATAAAACAGTAGGAAATAACTAATATATCTATTCCACTTTGGAATCAAGATCAGGTCATTTGGAACTACAAAATCTCAGTAGAAATTCAGAGGAGAATTTGTGAAGTATTGTTGCCTATAACTCCTATACCTTATGTTTTTAGATCATGTCAAATTCAAAAACCAATTCAGTGATTTTGCATGACAGCCCCAATTTCTATGAGTATGCTATTTTCCTCTGAATGCTCCTTGCAAAATTGCTCATACAAAACCTTTTTCATAACTCTTTTGACTTGGGGGAAAGACTTTAAAAAAGCAGTTGAAGAATTTATCCCTTTTTGATGGATCCCCCCCCCGCTTTTGAACCACCAGATTACAGCAACAAAGTGGAGTGCAAAGGAAGTGCAAATGAATGTTTTTCCTCCAAGAAAATTAGGGAAGTCATCCTCATATGTGAGGAGTGGGGGGGAGTGACGCACAGAAGGACCAAAGAAATATTAATTGCTGCAAATATTACCAGGTGCAGCACTAGACACTTAATTGTGTCAATTATGCATGTGATTTTTATCATCTTTAAGCGGCTGATAATTTTTACTGAGAAAATATGTTTGCACATTCTCAGTAGCTGCCCCTGTTAAAAAAAATCCACAAATGTGTTTTGCCATGATATGCTTTCAAGTTTCAAATTGTACTTTTCACTCGGAATGGGCTATGAGCAATGAGCAGGATGCTGCCCATTAAGAGATGCTTGAAATGTTCATCCATTGTGACATGATAACCCAATAGGATCCTGTGATAGATGCTGTACTAGCGCCAGGATTTTGGGAGCAAAGGCCAGCTCTAATTTGGGGGAGGTCTGTGTAAGATGTCCTTTACTGCCCCCCCCCCCCCCACTAATCGTGACATCACTATCTCATCTTCTCCCTCTCTGGGTTTGATGCTGGCAGGGTTTCAGAGAGCCACTTCTCTGCTGGCAGGGTTTCAGAGAGCCAAACAAAAGGGTTTCAGAGAGCCACTTCTCTGCGCCCTCCAGTACCCGTCAGTCCAAGTCTTGGGAGGATGCCTAGAGATAATTTACCATTTGCTGGTGAGAACAGATGGCCTAGATCACCTCCTCTGGACCCATTTAAAATTGTGCAAGGTCTGTTAACACCAAGATTGACCGCACTGGATGAGGATTCATCCACGACCCAGTGTGACCTTTTGTGAGTTTCTCAGCTGATAACACTTCTCAGATCTGTTCCAATTTGGATGCTAAGTTAACTGCAGGTCATGAACTGGTGATGTGCCAGAAGCATTGCACTGTCATTTTTTCTATGAATGACTTTGGTTTTCTCTCCTTGACAGATGTTAACAGGAGTTTTTGGAGTTGCAAAAGCCACCACCTGTACAACCAGCCCATGCCCTGTATGGCTAGTCAGATGTTCTCCAGAGAAGATAACAGCACTTTTGGACAACATCCTAAACACTTATGTGGTATGAGACCATGGCCGTTTTCACACTGCTTACATGATCGTGCAAAACTCCTGGAACGACGGGCCTTCCTGGCACGATTTCTCATGGTATCATGGGAAATTGCACCAGGAAGGCGCATCATTCCGCGAGTTTTGCATGATCGGTAAGCAGTGTGAAAATGGCCCATTTTCCTAGGGAACTGAAATATGTGGTTGTACAGCCACTGTTTTAAAAAGTCTTAATCCCCCCCCCCCCGGATAAATCAGTCTTTAATTTATCTTTTCAGGGTAAGGTGATAGAGTAAGGGATGGTAGAACAACTCCTGACTCATCTGGATAAGACTTTTTCCCTTGACCCATTTTAATCTGGCATCAAGACTGATTATGGGATGTAGATTAGAGGCCCAGGTGAATGATCTCCAGCAGCAACTGGTTTAAGGTTATACTTCTCTTTTGATCATCTTAGATCTGTCAGCCACTTTTGATATGGCTGATCATACTGCTATGATGAACTGATTAGAAAAAGGCTATAGGAATTACACACCACCGCTTTTGGTGTTTTCTATCAGATTCACAGTATGGGATTCTCATGCATATAAGGTCATCTTTCTCCATATAGACCAAATTTCCTGCTCTGATCTATCTACCACTTGTTGTTGATTCCTTCTTATGAATAAGATATGCAGTTTTTTTGGTGGTGGCCCCTGCAATGTGGAATGGATTACCTGATGTATGTAAGGCACACATAATTTGTAAAGCTTTGCTTCAATGAGCCTTGCAAGCTGATTTGATAGAGGGATCTGTATATTAACAACAACAATATTCAATTTATACACCGCTCTTCAGGGGAACTTAATGTCCACTCAGAGTGATTTACAAACTGTGTTGTTATTATCCTCACAATAATCACCCTGTTAGGTGGGTAGAGCTAAGAGGGCTCCTTGAAGCTGTGACTGACTCAAAGTCACCCAGCTGGCTTCAAGTGGAGGAGTGGGGAATCAAACCCAGCTTTCCAGATTAGAATCCTGCCTAGACATGGGCACGAACCAAAAAAAAATTAACAAACCTGTGGTTCGTGGTTCAGTGCTGCTGCCGAACCTGAACCAATGAAATGAAACAACATTTCCCGTTACCGAACTGGTTCGCGGTTCATGGTTCGTGGGTGTTGGAACAGCCCCTGTTGCACTTAGAGAGCCCATATTCACAGGGAGTGTTTAGCAGGCTCTCCTCCAGCCAGCACCCAAGTTTGGTCAAGATTGCAATAGGGATCTTGGAGTTATACCCTCTCCAATCCGAGGCCCCCAAGAAACTCCCACTCAATACAACTAGAGCCACCAGTTGACGTTGGCCCAGTGTACAAGGGGTTCGCCATTAGAACTGCCTATCAAGGTTTGCAGGGATGAGATTGGAGTGCCCATGGCTACAGAACACCCCCTTCCCCCTCCCTCCCCCCGGGTGTCTTCTCCCATGTAACCAATTGTAACCAATTTGCAGCTCCATGGTTGGAAGGAAGACGTGCTGATCAAGGTAAGCTGGGCTTTGATTCAGGTTTCCAGGGTGACAGAAGGAGTGCAGACAGAGTTCAGGCATCCCCCCAGCTCCGTTTCCAAGGAAATTGATTGATGGTGCCTGACTGCCTGGCTTCATGAACCACGGGTGAACGCAATGAACCGGGCTTCCAACGAATGCTGGTTCATTGGCCATGGACCCTCACAAACCGCCAGTTCAAGAACAGATGGTCAGGCGGTTTGTGGGGTTTTTTGGTTCGTAATGTGGTTCGTGCCCATGTCTACTCTTAACCACTATACCAAACTGGCATGTCTGGCATTAACACATTTCTTTGACAGGGTTTTATATTTTAATGACAATAATTTAGATTGTCACTACTACAAAGCCTTACCCTAAACTCTTCACAGTTTCTTAATTTTTAAAAAAATTGATAACTAAAGTGTTGTAGCGTATAAATAAATATGGGGTAACAGGCTATCATCTCAACAAAAAACTAACATCTATCACCTAAATAAGGTTTCAGTAGCACCTTTAAGACTAACCAAATTTATTGTAGCATAAGCTTTTGAGGGCCACAGTTCTCTTCGTCATATGCATCTGATGAAGAGAGCTGTGGCTCTCAAAAGCTTATGCTACGATAAAGTTGGTTAGTCTCAGGGTTTTTTTTCTGGGAAAAGAGGTGGTGGAACTCAGTGGGTTGCCCTCGGAGAAAATGGTCACATGGCTGGTGGCCCCGCCCCCTGATCTCCAGACAGAGGGGCGTTTAGATTGCCCTCCGTGCTGCTGGAGCAGCATGAAGGGCAATCTAAACTCCCCTCTGCCTGGAGATCAGGGGGCGGGGCCACCAGCCATGTGACCATTTTCAAGAGGTTCCGGAACTCCGTTCCCCCGCTTTCCCCCTGAAAAAAAGCCCTGGTTAGTCTTAAAGGTGCTACTGGACTCTTTGCTATTTCGCTACTGCAGACTAACATGGCTAACTGGATCTAAATAAGGTTTGTCCTTCTACTGAAAATCACCTAGAGGCAATGCAACAAATGATTGGTGAAAATTCTAGACACCACAATGAAATTTCTAGGTGCCATGGCACTGTGACACCTGGGATTTGTTGTGCCCTGATTTATGTGTCCTGTTTCTTCTATGCAGCTCAAGGAAGTGTATGTGGGCATCCTGAGAGGGAAACTACTGAAATTTGGAGCCCCATAGTATCCACAGGAAAATCATGTCCGGGGTCTGAGCCCCAGCCCCCAGACTTGACAAGAGGGAACAGCAGGGGACAAAAGGGTGGCAGCAACTCCACCCCCCAAGCCAGGGCCAGAACCTACCTACTCCATGGGGAAGGGGCAAAAGGCCAGTACCTCAGAGGGGTGGAGGGGGCAAGGAGAAACCAGCCAGCCCCACCCTCCAGGGGGAAGAGAGGGGGCTAAGCAGGCCGGAGGGAAAGGGACACAGCAGGGAGAAGGTGGGTCCAGCAGCAGCAGCAGCAACCCAAGCAGAGCCCTTACCTGGTAGGGAGAGGATGCCGCCGCTGCAGCCCAGAGCCACACCATGGCTAGAAGACAGCAGCCTGGCTCAGGAGTTGCTAGAAGCCAAGCCTCTCCAGGGGGGGCTGCCACAGGCATTCTGGGGGAGGAGATGGGTAACCCCACCCAGCATTGCTGAGCAGGCAGCGCAGAAGCTGGCTAAGGCAGCTCCTCGTGAGCAGGGCCAGGCAAGCCCAATAGCACAGAGGCTGGCTGGGGCAGCTCCTCGTGAGCAAGGCCAGGCAAGCTCAATAGCACAAGGGCTGGCTGGGGCAGCTCCTCGTGAGCAGGGCCAGGCAAGCTCAGTAGCTCAGAGGCTGGCTGGGGCAGCTCCTCGGGAGCAAGGCCAGGCAAGCCCAATAGCACAAGGGCTGGCTGGGGCAGCTCCTCGTGAGCAAGGCCAAGGAGCCCTCAGCTGGGGATGGCTCGCACTCAACCCCACCCTGCCGGCATGGCAAAAGGGCCCAGGAGGGATTAGTGGTTGGAGGGAAACACCTGGAGGAATGCACAGCTGGGCCCAGTCAGGAGAGGGAACAAGCCTGGAAGGAGGGCGGGGTGGAGAAAGGAAACCCTATAAAGGGTGGCTGGGAAGAGCTCTGCGGTGGTGGGTGTGAGTGAGGAGTGATGATGTGGAGTGAGAGCAGTAGGATGCAAGGGTGGAGGCTTGGAGGAGAGTTCTGGAAGGAGGAGATGGAGGACACAGAGGGTAAGCAGGCCAGGTTGAGCAGGCCAGCGAGTGGACTGAGAGGGAGTCTGGGTGAGGTATACCGCCCCTCCTTCCACAGAGCAGGGTCCTGCAGAGTCCCTGGCCCCCCTGTGACGTCAGGAGCAGACCGCCCAGTGCCGCCCAGTGCCGCTGGATCCCGCTGGATCCCGGTGACGGACGTGATGGGCCGCACCCAGCCGTACCCTACGGCCCTAATCACAATAGAGTACCTAGGGGTCTGCCACCAAATGGAAGTTGCCCGGGTAGCCCACCTACCCGTGCCAGTGCTGCTGGGAAGAGACGCCCCAGGGTTCTTCAGGCTCCTCAAGCAGGCAACGGAGAAATTGGGAAGAGACGCCCCCGGGAATGCCGGGCTGCTGTTGGAGGCGGCAGGGGAATTGGCAGGCCCTCAAGTTGCCACCGCTCTGCAAGTGGAGGAGGCCAACGACCCGGGCGAGGGTCCCTCTGTCAGACCAGGGGCAGAACCACAGGTTGAAGACCCAACGGGACCCCCGGCAGACCGCCCATTCCGCGATGCCCAAGGGGCAGATGAGTCCTTGCAGCGCTTGCGAGAGACAGCCGCTCGTGAGGAGGAGCAGGTGCGGGATGAACGGAGGTCCCAGCAGCTCCCTCGCATCGAGAAGCAAGGAGGGGTTTGGGTTCGCCTAGCTCGTGCCCCAAGTGGCCAGGGGGAGGTCCGCCAGCTATTGGTGCCGGCGGCCTACCTGGCCGAAGTCCTCCGCACGGCCCATGAGCATGCGTGGGCCGGGCATCTGGGGCACCACAAGACCCTGAAGAAGATCCTTGAACAGTTCTTCTGGCCCTCCGTGAATGCAGATGTGAAGGCCCACTGCCGCTCGTGTCCCACCTGCCAGCGGGTGGCAGCCCGCCGCCCACCGAAGGCCCCCCTCTCCCCGCTACCCGTCATGGAGACACCCTTCCAACGGATCGCGATGGACTTCATTGGACCGCTGCCACGCACACCCCGGGGCCATCGCTTTGCCCTGGTGATTGTGGACTATGCCACGCGGTTCCCCGAGGTCATCCCGCTGAAAACCATGCAGACCCCGGGGGTGGTCCGGGCCCTGTCCAAGTTTTTCGCGATGGTGGGGCTGCCAGATGAAATCCTGACGGATCGAGGGGGCCCGTTCCGTGCCACAGCCATGCGCCAACTCTGCTGGAATTTGGGGATCCGGCAGGTGTTCACCTCGGCTTACCACCCTCAAACAGATGGTTTGGCAGAGCGGCTGAACCAGACTGTCAAGGAGGCCCTGAAGAAGATGACACGGGACAAGCCTCACCAGTGGGACCTGTACATCGACCCACTCATGTTCGCCCTCAGGGAGACCCCGCAGGCCTCCACTGGCTTCAGCCCATTCGAGCTGCTATATGGGCGCAAGCCACGAGGGATGCTCTCCCGGCTGACAGAACGCTGGGGGCCCCAGGCCAGCAACCCTGCGCCCACCCCACAGGAGTACGTGAGCCAGCTCCGTGATCGGGTGCAACAGTCCCAAGCCGAGGCGAACCGCAGACTGACTCGCACCCAGGCGAAGCAGAAAGCCGCCTACGACCGGGGTGCACGGATGAGGACTTTCCAGGCTGGAGAGAAGGTCCTGGTGCACCACTCGGTATTTCCCAGAGAGGGAGGGGACGCTTGGAGGGGCCCCTACCCGATTCGAAGGGTGCTGGGCCCCACTACCTATGAAGTCCAGTGCGGGGTTGGCCGACGTCGGCGGAAGACCCTGCATGTGAACCTCCTGAAGCAGTGGCACGAGCGCCCCGAAGAGGAGTGTGGCATGGCTGAGGACCCATTGGAGCTTCCTGACAGTGAGCTGCCGTGGACCTCTGAAGCCCCGGAGTTTGAGGCGCCCAAGGTGGACCCCCAGCTTGATCCAGCTCAACGGGCCCAGCTACGAGACCTCTGCGCACGGGTTCCCGGGGTCTTCTCCCGCAGGCCAGGCAGCACCAGCCTGATTCAACATGCCATCCCAACCAGCCCGGGGCAGACAGCTCGGGCTACCTGGCGCCCCAGGAAGCGGTGGGAGGCAGTGGAGAAGGAGACAAATGAGATGCTCCGGCTGGGTGTAATCGAACCCTCACGGAGTGCCTGGAGGAGCCCGATAGTCCTGGTTCCCAAGCCAGACGGGACCACCCGGTTTTGCATTGACTATCGCGAACTGAATAAGGTGGCCCAGTTCGACGCCTACCCCATGCCCCGAGCAGACGTGCTGGTGGACCACCTGGGGTCTGCCCGCTACCTGTCGGCCCTGGACTTAACAAAGGGCTACTGGCAGGTGCCCGTACGGCTAGAGGACCGGGAGAAGACGGCCTTTGCCACCCCCCAAGGCCTCTTCCAATTCAAGAAGATGCCGTTTGGCCTGCATGGGGCGGCGGCCACCTTTCAGCGGCTGGTGGACCAGGTGCTGGGAAAGTGCCGGGCGTACGCCATGGCATACATTGATGATATTATTATCTTCAGCCCCGACTGGCCCACCCACCTCCAACACCTGGAAGCCGTCTTAAGGGCCCTCCAACGAGCTGGGCTAAGGGCGAACCCAAAAAAGAGCCACCTGGGGTTCCAGGAACTCCAATACCTGGGCTTCGTGGTCGGGGGAGGACAAGTCAGGCCACCACCGGACAAGGTGGCCTCAATAGCTGACGCCCCACAGCCCAAGACCAAGAAGCAGGTTCGGAGATTCCTAGGACTGCTGGGGTATTATGGGCAGTTCATCCTCCACTTTGCCTCCCGAGCGGCGCCCCTGACGGACAGCTTAAGGAAGGGGCTGCCCAACCAAGTCCGGTTTCAAAGACCTGCGTTCCGCCCTCTCTAACGCCACTGCCCTGTGGAACCCGGACTTTGACCGGCCCTTCACACTGGCCACAGACGCTTCGGACACCGGCCTCGGGGCTGTGCTGACCCAGGAACGTGACGGAGCAGACGTCCCGATTCTCTTCCTGAGTCGGAAGCTACAGCCCGCCGAGAAGCGCTATGCCACGGTGGAGCGGGAGGCCCTAGCGGTCAAGTGGGCGGTGGGGGCCCTGCAGTACTACCTGGCCAACAACCCCTTTATACTGCTGACGGACCATGCACCCCTGCAGTGGCTCCATCGCATGAAGGCGCACAACCCCAGGGTGCTACGCTGGTAGCACCCTTCTAGTAGTACCAGAGCGGCTGAACCAGACTCCAATGGGTCCTCAGCCATGCCACACTCCTCTTCGGGGCGCTCGTGCCACTGCTTCAGGAGGTTCACATGCAGGGTCTTCCGCCGACGTCGGCCAACCCCGCACTGGACTTCATAGGTAGTGGGGCCCAGCACCCCTGCAGTGGCTCCATCGCATGAAGGCGCACAACCCCAGGGTGCTACGCTGGTAGTACCCTTCTACCCTTCCAATTTACCATCAAATACCGCCGGGGGGCACGGCATGTGGACGCGGACTATATGTCCCGCATGTTTGAGACTGAGCCAGACCCCCACAACTCAAAGCCAAGCGGGGGGGGTGTGTGTCCGGGGTCTGAGCCCCAGCCCTCAGACTTGACAAGAGGGAACAGCAGGGGACAAAAGGGTGGCAGCAACTCCACCCCCCAAGCCGGCAACCAGGGCCAGAACCTACCTACTCCATGGGGAAGGGGCAAAAGGCCAGTACCTCAGAGGGGTGGAGGGGGCAAGGAGAAACCAGCCAGCCCCACCCTCCAGGGGGAAGAGAGGGGGCTAAGCAGGCCGGAGGGAAAGGGACACAGCAGGGAGAAGGTGGGTCCAGCAGCAGCAGCAGCAACCCAAGCAGAGCCCTTACCTGGTAGGGAGAGGACGCCGCCGCTGCAGCCCAGAGCCACACCATGGCTAGAAGACAGAAGCCTGGCTCAGGAGTTGCTAGAAGCCAAGCCTCTCTAGGGGGGGCTGCCACAGGCATTCTGGGGGAGGAGATGGGTAACCCCGCCCAGCATTGCTGAGCAGGCAGCGCAGAAGCTGGCTAAGGCAGCTCCTCGTGAGCAGGGCCAGGCAAGCCCAATAGCACAGAGGCTGGCTGGGGCAGCTCCTCGTGAGCAAGGCCAGGCAAGCTCAATAGCACAAGGGCTGGCTGGGGCAGCTCCTCGTGAGCAGGGCCAGGCAAGCTCAGTAGCTCAGAGGCTGGCTGGGGCAGCTCCTCGGGAGCAAGGCCAGGCAAGCCCAATAGCACAAGGGCTGGCTGGGGCAGCTCCTCGTGAGCAAGGCCAAGGAGCCCTCAGCTGGGGATGGCTCGCACTCAACCCCACCCTGCCGGCATGGCAAAAGGGCCCAGGAGGGATTAGTGGTTGGAGGGAAACACCTGGAGGAATGCACAGCTGGGCCCAGTCAGGAGAGGGAACAAGCCTGGAAGGAGGGCGGGGTGGAGAAAGGAAACCCTATAAAGGGTGGCTGGGAAGAGCTCTGCGGTGGTGGGTGTGAGTGAGGAGTGATGATGTGGAGTGAGAGCAGTAGGATGCAAGGGTGGAGGCTTGGAGGAGAGTTCTGGAAGGAGGAGATGGAGGACACAGAGGGTAAGCAGGCCAGGTTGAGCAGGCCAGCGAGTGGACTGAGAGGGAGTCTGGGTGAGGTATACCGTCCCTCCTTCCACAGAGCAGGGTCCTGCAGAGTCCCTGGCCCCCCTGTGACATCAGGAGCAGACCGCCCAGTGCCACGCCCAGCGGCAGCTGCGGCAAGCCCTGACAAGTTGGTGGCCCGTACGGGGAGAGACGTTCCGACGCAGGCGCCAGTCAAGGGGCGGCCTCCCAATCACTGTTTTGGTTTAGTGTCTCCCTTTTTCAGATCAAAGCTGTGACTTTATTTTCACAGAATTCCAGACAAAGCAACTTTATAATATATGCTAGCTACACACAGATCTCAGGCATATATTCAATGAGACCCTTGACCCCGATGGCTGTTAGCTAACTTCTTAATTTTAAGTTTGATTCTTCTTTGCTGGCGTGCCTACCTTATAAAGAGGTTGAGGGAGAAACCTGGTTTTATCCTCAGAGCAGAATGAGCAGTACGAAACAACAATTTCCCCCAGCTGTCAGAAGCCATTGCACATGGGGAAAAATCTGATCCCTCCAGTTCGGAATGTCACTCCCCAGACTTGTGTCTTTAAAGTGCTGTCATGTTGCAGCTGCCTTATGGTGACCCCATAGGGTTTTCAAGGCAAGACACAAACAGAGGTGGTTTGCCATTGCCTGCCTCTGAATAGCAATCCTGGACTTGCTTGGTAATCTCCCATCCAAGTACAAACAAGGGCTGCCCATCTAATATTTATTTAGAACATCTGTATGCCTTCTTTCTACCCAAAAATAGAATTCCCAAGGTGGCAAATGTAAAAAAAACCCAATTTAAATAATCAGTTTAAAGAATTTAAATTTAAAACAATAAATAATAATAATAAAACAATAAATTCAAAATTTAAAACAGTACAATAAACAAACACATACAAACACACAGCACATACAAAGGGGAGGTCTAGTAACAGTTATTTGGGGTATGTCAAACAAAACAAAAATGTCTTGACCTGCTGGCAGAAGACAGCAATAGAGGGGGCAGATGAATGTCCCTGGGGAGGGAATTCCGAAGTTTTGGTGCCAGGCCTGAGAAGGCCCGCATAGAGTGCATTGCAATAGTGTGATCTAGATGTTATCAGGTCCTGCACTAGAGCGGCAAGATCTTTCCTGCCCTGGGAGTCTGCTGCTGGCTCCCCAGCCAAAGCTAGTAAAAGCCATCCTAGCAACCACTGCCACCTGTTGTTCCAACAAGTGGTCTGGGTCTGGGAGCACTCTCAAGCTACAAGCCTGATCCCATAGGGAAAGTGCAACCAGATCTGTGATTTTACTGTTTTATTTATTGTATTTATTTGTATGCTGTCATTCACCCTGAGCCCGCTTGTGGGGAAGGCGGACTATAAATCATCAATCATCACTCATCAATCATCAATCGTCATCATCATCATCATCATCATCATCATCATCATCATCATCATCATCATCATCATCATCTAGATCAGGAGATAGCCCATTTCCTGGGTCAGACCTTCTCCCCACCAGTAGTAACTCCATCTTGATGGGTGTTGAGTTTTAGTTTCCAAAATCTGATGAGATAGGGCTAGCTTGGGCCATCCAGATTTGTAGTTCATCTCTTGTCATGGGTCTTATGTCTCTGATTGTGAACTATTAATGTAAAACAAATTAGGACATGAGAAGGGGAGGGGGGAGAGATCCAGTACTGCTTAGGTTAAATATGACCGCTTCATCAAATATGAGACCATGCCCCAGTAGCAAAAGGATGGTAGTTCAGAATCAAAGACCTTAGTTCCTTTAAGAATCATCTAGGCACAATTTAGCTAAATCTCCCTCTTTCAGGACCTTCTTTCAAGCAGCATTTTCCATTTTTACAAATTTGATTACACTTCTTTTGTTCCTGAACAGACATCATGACTGGGATAAGCATCTCCATTTACCATTGCGTTATCAGACATACAAGCGCTAGCCATGAATGGAAGGTAATTTCATTTTTGCTCTGGGAAATATCACCAGGGAATCACATTTTCTATGTAAGATGATATCAAAAGGTAGTTCCTAGCCTGAACCATGGTCAACTGGCTACTGTCCTCTTTAATAGGAAAAAGCAAAAAACCTTGCATGAAATTAGTTTTCAAAGGAACCAAAAAGGGGAAGAGAGAAGGGAAGCTTTCTTTTTCTTTCTGTCTCTGAATTAACAATCATCTTAAAATATCAGCGTTTCTCACTGCAGAACACCATGTTAATCCACCAAAGAAATGTTTGGGTAGCATTTATGAAAATTACATGCAGGATTAAGCAAAGAACTTTTGAAGGACAAGATGATCATAAGAGCTTTGGCTATCAGAAGGTTGTTTTGTATTCTTGAATGTGAACATTTAAAAAACAGATACCTTAGGTCATAGGCCTTTAACTGGTGAGTCCACAACACGTAGCTTGACTGAGGGCCAAACTACAAGGGACAAATGACACTTGAACAGCAAGTGTATTCCTCCCTGTTCACTTGCCCTCCACTTGCTCTCCACTTGATCCACTTGCCGTTCGAGTGTCATTTGTCACTTGTACCTTGGCCTTGTGCTGCTTCAATCTACAGACGGGGTCTCACAAAACGGAATGCTCTATGTGGGGGAAAAAAAACCCCTTCCACATAGGGAAGGGTTTTTCCATGTGGGGAAAAAATGACAGGCATTTTAGTCATTTGTCTGTCAAAGGGAAAGGTTCTAGCCTCCTTTTCTATGACATGCTTATTTTCTGTGTGAAAAGAGTAACTTTTCATGGAGGAATGTTCCATCATCATAACTCATGCCAACAGTGTGAAGTGATTCAGTGCTGAGTGCCAATAGAGCTTTTACCACCTCAGGGGGAATTTGTCCAGATTGGTAAGCAGAAATAAGTAGTCCTGAGAAGGACAATCAGAGAAGATGAGAGAAGGAAGATGCCTGCCTATCTTCTGACATCTTCTGGAAAGACACTTCTCTGAGTGTGCTCATGTTGCCTGACATAAAGCCAGAAGCGGTCAGAAACATCTACAAGCAACCTGTGGTCCAGCTCTCCTAGTTAAGCAATAGTTTTCATGGGGAAGGTATAAGAGGAATTTGAAGGAAGGGAAAGCAGTAAAACCACCATAATTTAAACATAGTTCCTTCCTTTAACAGCTTTGAAGCTACAACAGTGGCTAAAATGTGACTTGAAATGAGCTTCCTCATTCCTGGACTATACTTTTGGAAGGATCCATCTGGAATAACTCCTCGCTTGCTTGGCAGTACTCTCATGAATATGGGATGAAGCTCTCCATCCTTCTCCAATCTGCTCATCATTATTTAACTTGGCCTTCTATCCCTGACCTACTCTGTAGTCAGCCGATCAAGCCTCACAAAGGCCTTACCAAAGGCAAATACGTAGAGAAGAACTGAGAAACTTTTGGCAGGGGGAGGCAGAGAGCTTGTCAAAACAAAGGTCTACTGTTTAGAGCTTTCCCTCCAACCCCCAGTATTCATGACTGTTTTAAAGGCATGGTAGTTTCTCATGCCTACATATTTGGCTTCAGGGAAGGGTAGCAAAACTGATTCAAGGCCCCCTTTATTTAATTTGTAAAAGAGAAGAACTGATAACAAGAGACACAGAAAATGGGAAAAGCAGGGAGCAGGCTTCCCAAATGTTCCTCTCCTCCTTGCTTTTTATCCAGAATAAATGGTTCCATAAAAGCAACAGTGTCCTTGAATTTTCCTCTCTCCTCCCCAATGTGTTATCAGCCTGTGTGGCTCGCTACTGTAGGATATTATTTTGTAAAAATTGTTAGGGTGTATTAGGGAATTACAATAATACGTTGTTTCTAGCTGCTAGGATGAAAGCTGTAAGGATGGTTAGTTCTTGTGCTTCAAGGGAGAAAATGATTGCTTAGCATGACGATTTTTGGCTTCTTGTTCTTAGGATTCCAGAATTACCTGATGTATTATGCATAAAGGTGTGTGTATGTATGCAAGAGATAAAATAGCCCAAATTGTTGTTAGTCTTCGGGGATAGAAAGTTCTGTTTCATGTATACATGGCTATCTTTTGACAGTAATCCAGTGTATGGGAATTGGGAGCATTTGGGTTCAAATCCTCACTCAGCCATTAAGCCAGTGGGTGGTAATGGCCCAGTTACTTTCTCTCTCTCTCAGCCTAACCTACCTCACAGGGTCATTGGGAGGATAAAACCACATATGCTGCTGTGAAGGAATGCACTTTAAAGAAGGTTTCCTTAGTGAAGCACTCAGAGAGTGGGAAGGGAAGGAGTTATCAATTGCCTGGAAAGAGAGCTTGATTGACAGGCAGCTCCTTTCTCTCTGGTTGGCCAGTCAGAATCAGTCTTCAGGATGATGGTTGGTTGCTGACAGGTTTTTTTAGTACAGTGTGTGTGAGAGTCTGACAGGTTCCCCTCTGGACTGAGGGAAAAGAAATCTTTGGCCCTAACAATGACATCATTGTCAGGTCTGTTACCCACAGCTCTTCCATATTGCTTGCATGATGTATTTTTCCAGTACTGTTTATGTTCACAGGAGCAGCCTGGTTCCTGAGACAGCCTTATCTAGGATGGCTCACCACAGAGACCTTGAGAGAACTTTCGCTTTCCCACCTTCTGTACTAGTTGGGTAGACACCGAGAGTGGGGGCTGGACGAAAAGGGTGATATACTGTAGCAAGCACTTAACACGTCATTCTCAACAAGAGATCTGTGTACAGCCAAAGCTTCTCTTAGCCTTTGGATTATATATGGACACTTGTACTTTCTGAATATATATTCTCTCAATAAATAACCTTTGACTCAATAGACCTTGGATTTCTTGCTGCAAGGGGTGGGAGATGAAATCAGAGTATCCTGCTTTCCACAGACTGACAATCATTGCCTTGAGGGAGAATACTAGTTAAGAATTTCAAGTATAAAAGCCAGCACAAGCTGAAACCCATTTAAACAGCCATGATAGAACTGGAGGTTCTTGGCAAAGAGTGATTGGATAGTAAGAGGGGACTCCCATTCAAGTGAATTGAAGAAGAGTTATATGAACTGTTTAGGTGAAGAAGATTAATT
The DNA here is from genome assembly GCF_028583425.1 of Eublepharis macularius. Classification (NCBI taxonomy): domain Eukaryota; kingdom Metazoa; phylum Chordata; class Lepidosauria; order Squamata; family Eublepharidae; genus Eublepharis; species Eublepharis macularius. Next base: position 24,705,125 of record NC_072802.1, read on the forward strand.
CCTGCCCAGTGACTAAAGGGGGTTTGGCTCTGAGGAGGACCCTGGGTTTGTTGTGAAGGGAAAACTGTTTTGAACCAATGTCAGGAAACCTGAGTTGTAAAAGGGAACTCTGTGAAGAAACATTCTCTTGAGAAGAGAGAACCTGAGAAGAGTATTCTCTTCTACCAACAGACTGTTTCATTTACTGACTGCCCTTTTTCCATCCCTTCTTGTTCAATAAAGTTGTTGTTTCTTTTGAACATCATACAGTCTCCAGTGCTGTTTCAAACACAGAGGAAGAGGGCTCCAGCTTTCTCCCCCGCAAGTTTCTGGGCTGGGCTAAAAAGCCAAAATTATAATTGCTTATCAGGGTGGGACACAAAATGTATTTATTTATTTATTTTTATTTTCTTTGGATTTCTATTCCACCCTCCCCACGAAGTGCTCAGGGCAGATTACAACATATTAAAACACATCAATGTATACAGTTAAAAACCATGAATAGATTGATAAAAAAAAACATCGTATATTATATTTCACATATAAAAATATAAAAATATATATTCAGATATATATTTAGATGGCGGCAATCGATAGCAGCAGCTACAACTTGACATGATAAGGTGGTGAACAACCTTAGTAGGGAGGGATTCAGATTATATTTTCATCATTTCCTCCATTTTTCAGCCACTAGAGGCCAAGCCTGACCTCAACCATATGTCTGGTGAAACATCTCTGTCTTACAGGCCCGGCGAAATGATAACACATCCTGCCAGGCCCTGGTCTCAGTAGACAGAGAGTTGCAACAGGCTGGAGCCAGGACCGAGAAAGCCCTGGCTCTGGTTGAGGCCAGGTAGGCCGCCTTGGGGCCAGGGACCACTAATAGGTGTTTCTCTCCTGATCAGAGGTCCTCTGGGGCACATATAGGGAGAGGTGGTCTCACAGATATGCTGGTCCCAGTCTGCATAGGGCTTTATAGGTTAATACCAAAATCTTGAACCTGATCCAGTACTCCACTGGCAGCCAATGCAGCTGGCGCTGGTGTTATATGCGCTCCAAATGGCGCTCCCACTATAACACGTGCCACTGCATTTTAAATCAGCTGCAGTTTCCGGGTCAGGCTCAAGGGAAGCCCCATGTAGAGTGAATTACAGTAGTCCAGATGACTGTTGCCTGGATCACTGTAGTTAAGTTGCTGACTGAGAGGTCCGGGACAAGCTGCTTGGTTCGTCGTAGGTGGAAAAAAGAGGACCTGGCAATTGCTGCAACCTGAGCCTTCATTTTCAAGGAGGCGTCCAGAATCACCCCCATACTCCTAACTGATGACACTAGGATAAGCAGCACCGTGTAGAGGGTCGGGAGTCGAAGTCTGGCACCGAACCCCCCGCAACTCAAATACAGGACCTCCATCTTCGTAGGATTTAATTTCAGTTGACTCTGTTTCAACCAACCAGTCACAGCATCAAAGGCAAAATGAACTTTAAAACCACAGATAGAGACATGCTGTTTGGGGCTGCTCAGCCAAATCAGGCAAAGTTGGATTTTGGTGGGCAAATCTGCCTCAGAGTGGGAGGACTGAAGGGAGGGTCCATCAAAACTGCCCTGAACTTTCTGGGGGGAATATAACTGTAATGGAGCAAAAATAGATTTCTTTGCACTGGCTGTTGAACGTATGAATGGATGCTCCTCAAAATTAATTCATTCGGGGTGAGGAAAGAGATATCAAGGGCAATCCTATGCAGAGTTACTCCAGTAAGCCCATTGAAATCCGTGGACTTAAACTGGAGTAACTCTGCTTAGTGTCTTGGTCATGGATATGGCTGGGAATATAGCAGAACAGTTGCTGGTCTTGACTAAAAAGATCATGGAGGATGTTCCTGCAGGCTGGAAAGAGAGCTGAATTAGGGCCAAGCTACAAGTGACAAATGACACTTGAACGGCAAGTGGATTGAGTGGAGGGCAAGTGAACAGGGAGAAATACACTTGCTGTTCAAGTGCCATTCGTCACGTGTAGCTTGGCCCTTAGTCTCTCAGCTAAACATTCCAAATAGGGAGGCTCGTCTTCAAGAAGGGTAAAAAAACCAAAGAAGTAATATAATAACATGGACTTTTGTAGATTAGAAAAAGTCTAACCCATATCAAGAAACAATATGTGTGAGGCCCAAGGGCAAGAAGCATCTGAGAATAGCAAGACTGTCCAGCTTCACAGAAATGAAAATATGGTTAAAAATATTCGTACGTATAAGCCAGCAGTAATCATTATTTTTAAATAGACTTTTTAAAAATAAAAAAGTAGCAAGAACACACTAACAGTTCTTATATATTTTAAAAAGCTATTCAAGTATAGATAATTTTGTATGGTGTTTGAAGTAATAAGATAATTAGCTAAGAATATGCATCCTTATGAAATGGGACAGCTAGCAGTTGTTAGGAGATTGTTTTAAAAACCTATAAATATGGGAGTCTAAATCGAAATCTCCTCTCCGAAAAAGCTTCTTCTTGGAAGAGGGTCCTTGCTTGTGACCTGCTTATCTTTGGGCAGGGCTTTTTTTCAGGGGGAATGCGGGGGAACGGAGTTCTGGAACCTCTTGAAAATGGTCACATGGCTGGTGGCCCCACCCCCTGATCTCCAGACAGAGGGGAGTTTAGATTGGCCTCTGTGCCACTGAGCGGTGCGGAGGGCAATCTAAACTCCCCTCTGTCTGGAAATCAGGGGGCGGGGCCACCAGCCATGTGACCATTTTCTCTGAGGGCAACCCACTAAGTTCCACCACCTCTTTTCCTAGAAAAAAAGCCCTGTCTTTGGGTATCTGAAGAAGGGAGCTCTGACTCCTAAAAGCTTGTACTCTAGAAATCTTGTTGGTTTCTAAAGTGGCACTGGACTCAAATCCTGCTGGTTATCTTTGGGTAAGATTTGTTTTGAACTCATGTAATTGCTCTTCTTTTAATTATCTATGTAGCAGTAATGGATGATATAATTTTCTTTTGAGTTAGTCAAGACGTTAAAGATGCAAACAGTTATGCTGTAAGAGAGGGATAAAATGGAAGCAAAGATTCTTTAATAGTATTACTTGTGTACTTTTCCTAGAATGAACCAAAAATATTGTGGAGGTGTACCTCTTGCCACAAATTAAAACTAACTAGTTTCTTAAGTATACACTTATAGTTTCTTAAGTATACACTTATATTTGAATCAGTTCTGACCAGAGTCACTCAGAGCAATAGGACTGTATGGTTGGAAATGCTCTCTGAATTTAATCTGTGATTCATTCATGGAACTGGATATAGAGTTGTCACTTCATGTTGCAGCCAGAGGATTCTTTACCCCCTTAGGTGGCTGCTGGATTTAGCCTAAAAAAAAACTTAAAGCAAAGTGGACCTCTGACATGACATCTAGGCACGTGAAAACAATTTCATAAATTCATGCGGATTGGTCAATCACTGACATTAACACCAATGGGGGCCTTATAATTGGTCACTGTCTGTTGCCTCAGATGAACTTTTGAAGTGAATTTGGTGTAGAGTTGGCAGTATCCAGGTGGGGCCTGGTATTAAGACTGATCTCAAGACCACAGAGATCCGTTCCCCTGGAGGAAATGACAGCTTTGGATGTTGACTAGAGATGGGCATGAACCACATTACGAGCATCAAAAACTCACGAAAATTGCGATCTGGCGATTGTGACCAGCGGATCGTAATCGTCCATGGCCAACGATCCAGCGGTTGGGAGAGGCCTGGCATTCGGGCTTGGTTTGGGAATCCAGACACTCAGGTGCCAGCAATCTATTCCCCTGGCAATGGAGCCAGGGGAATGCCTGAGCTCTGTCTGCCCTCCTTCTGTCGCCCTGGAAACCCAAATGGAAGCCCAGCTTTCCTTGATCAGCAGGGCTTCCTTCCAACCACGGAGCTGCAAAAGTTACAAGTTGGGAGAAGACACCCAGGGGAGGGAGGGGGAAGGGGGTGTTCTGTAGCCATGGGCACTCCAATCTCATCCCTGCAAACCCTGATAGGTAGCTCTGACAGCCAAACACAGACCTCCTATGCTGCTGAATGGGACCCATGCTTATAAATAGCCATGGGCTGGGAACAGCGGCACGCCCCACTTCGTTTTCCACGATCCACTATCTGGGTTCACTTCGGGGACGGGAGATGGTCATTGCTGTTTGGGAATTCGGGATCATGGTCCACACCGAACCACGATCCGCTGGTTCAATAAATATTTTTGGTTCGTGCCCATGTCTAATGTTGACTTCACATTCTTGATGAGCTTCACCTTAAATTTGCCATGAATTTCTCTACCTGGAGTTGGCAATTCTAATTTGGAGGTTTTTCTTCAGGTAAAGCAACCTAAGGCATTTTGAGACTCTTTAAAAGGGTTTCAATGGGACTAGTGAAATTTCTTAGTGGAGCTTTTCATGTCCATATTTGTAATAGAAACTCTGTGTTGAGAGGCAGTGAGGATAAACAACAGAGGATATTTACCATCATCTTGCCTTGTGTGTGAGATAACCTGAGGTATTTGTTTGACCTCTGTTGGAGAAAGCAGACTGAGAATGAGTCATCATCAAGCATGGGATAGTTATGTACTTATGCTCCCCATTATGCTGTTGCTTGATGAGAGAAACAGTCTCTATGCAGGTTGCTAATTGCTCTCTTAAAAGTTGGGAACCAGGAACCTCTCCTTTTGCCCAGTAAACACTGCTCTTACCCAGCCCTGGTGCCAGGGTTTCTGGTGCCATAGGCTAGTTCGCACCCCGGACTGCGGGATGGTGTCATCACGTGATGACATCATCACACAGTGCCACCAGTGGGTGGCTGGGGTGGTGCGAGGAGGCCGCCTGTGCGCCGCACGCTGCCCTGGCCGCCTGTCATCCCTGGCCTGTGGCTGCTGTACCCACCTGGGGGCATGTGGCGGCGGCGGCAGTACAGGGCTGGCCAGCGGAGTGCGGGATGTGTGCCTCTGCCCCCGGCACCCCCTCTGGCCCCGTGGCACCTGCGGCCCCCGCCTCACCGCCTCAATGGTGGCACAGGCCCTTCTGTTACCTTGATGATTTGTTTAAGAGGGCCGTGCTTGATGTTCATTAGTTTTAACATTCAAGTCAAAAATAATGTCCCCTCCCCCAGTTTTAACATTCAAGTCAAAAATAATGTCCCCTCCCCCAGTTTTGCCTCCATCCCCATGATAGAAATATAAACCTTTCTTTTGCTGCTGTTTCCCCTTTCTGCTGTTGCTTTGGTGTCATTAGTCTTTTTAATAATAATAATCACTGCACTTAAATACTGCTCTTCTAGACAGATTAGTGCCTCACCCAGAGCAGTGGTCAAGTCAGTGTTATTATCATCCCCACAATACAGCTGGGGAGCTGGGGCTGAGAGGAGTGGCTTACCCAAGGTAGTAGTAGTAGTAGTAGTGGGATTTGAGAGCTGATTCACAACTGAACCATTTAACCACTGTGCTACAGCAGTTCTCCTTCCTGGGAATAGTTACGTATGCAATCCTAACCAATCAGGGATCATATAATGACTGTGTTGACATATTGAAACTATTTAGCTAATCATATTTAGCAAATAAAGCCAAGTGAGATTGAGGGCAATCCTACTTGATTTTCTCTAAATGGATAAATACGTACAAACCTTTCCAGAGCACCTACAATTGTTAGGGAGGGTCTACTTTTCAGTACTGTTGAAAACGTAAACATGAAGTATACTCCTCATTCAACTTAGCTCTTGTTTATAACCTTATTCTAGCCAAGCGTGGACTTTGTTTATTTGATATTTTTATAGCCACATTCCAAGTTGAAAGACATTGAAATGAGATGGTGGCTACAAAATTAGCACCTGACTAAGAATTACATATAAATTGAGAACAAACTGTCTTTTGAATGCTACTTTTGGGTTATGAATAGTTTCCTTGCAACTGTTGGACCATCTGCTTGGAGAAGGGTCTATGCATTCATGAGACGGTCTCTTAAAATACATATTTCCCTCCTCTTCCATAAACAACCATAGTTATAAAACTACAGCATTGTTTCATAACGTAGAATGTGGATGAAATAACAACTTGCCTGCATGACTGCAATGGAGGAAAAACAGATTGCAGTAAGGTGCTGTGAAATTCCATTCAGAAAGGCAGGTACTGAGGGCCACAATCTTATATTTTAATAGCCAAGTGGTAATGATCTGAAGATACTTAAACCTGGAGACTGGAGCCATAAACGGACATGATAGATCTTCCTACACATCAGAAAAATGCCCCAGGTTTGAGGAAAAACCCCAAATCATATATATATATATATATATAAAAGAGAGAGAGAGTATCCCCTGTAGCTTTAACTGGATGCCCTCGGCGGTTGTTGCTTGACCACCATAACAGTTCAGCCAGTATTCCAGGCTTAGTTTCTGTCAGTAAAAAGCAAGGAGAGAGGGCAGGTCCCTTTCCATGGCTGTTTTGGCCATTGAGGGAGGATTCATTGGTGCCAGGCCCAGAAGCAACCACCAGGTGAATTGACACCACAAAACTTGCATGGCTCATTAAGATCCAATGTGGATTACACAGTGCAAATGAAAATAATAATAATAAAAATAATCAAGACCTAGGAAATTTACTGAGCAAAGTACAATAATGAACAGCAGTTAGGACATTCAGTGAAAAAGATACAATAGAGTATGGAAGCAGAAACATTGAAAAACAAGCATAAAGCTAAGCATAGAGATGAAATCTTTCTGAAACAAAGTATAACTAATTTACATGGCATGTTTAGCAACATGTTTAGTGTGTTGAAGTCCCTGCCCTACCAATGCATCTCTCTGAGCTACTTCCATTCTTACGACACAGCTCTATAATCTGGGCAGAAAGCTCTCCGGAATAATTCAGTTTTGCATTGTTTGTGGAAAGCCAGGAGAGTGGGAGCTTTCCCGACCTTCTCAGGCACGCCATTCCATAACATGGAGGCTACTACAGAAAAAGCATGTTGTGAGGACAGCTGTTGATTCTGCCCAGCTGCAAGGAGGTATCTGCAGAAGGCCCTGTCCAGATGAGCAAAGCTGTCATTGTGGAACATAGGGTGAGAGACAGTGGCACAGATATGAAGGACAAAGTCATGAAGGGCTTTGAATGTGATAGTCATGATCTTGAATTGAGCCTGGTAACTGATGGGAAGCCAATGGAGTGACTGCAGAATGGGAGTGATAGGCATGCTCCATCTAGCTCCTGAGAGTAAATGAGCTCTAGCGTTCTGCACCAGATGGAGTCTTCGAGTCAACTCTGAGGGGAGACCTATGAACAGTGCATTTCAGTAGTCTAGCCTTGAATGCCATGAATCCATGTGGCCAGATCAGCTGTGTCAAGGTAGGGAGCCATTTTCCAAGCTAGGCTGAGTTGTGAGAAGGCTTTTTAGCAGCTGCATTTAATTGCTTTTCAAGCAGCAGTGCTGGGTTTACTATAACCCCTAGGCTCTTAACTGCGTCAGCCAGGGTCAACTGAACCCCATCAGAGGTTGGAAACACAATGTCCTTCAAGCTTTCTGCTTTTCCAGCCAGCATCACTTCCATCTTGTCTGGGCTCAATTTCAATTTGTTTGCTTTCAGCAGAAGCAGCCTCTTTGAGAGGCTGAGGGAAGATGCCTTCAGTTAGTGACTGAATTATGATAAACATCAAGGGCTCCTTGATGTGGTCTTTACTAGATTTCAGTAACCAGGATGCGTAAAATAGTAAAAAGCCCAGTAGCACCTTTAAGATTAACCAACTTTATTGAGGCATAAGCTTTTGAGAAACACAGTTCTCTTCGTCAGATGCAACTCCTCTGGACCTATGACCAGGATGGGTAAGAATCCAGAGTATAAGTAGTGGTCTTCAGAGATACAAAAATTCTATCCATATCCATCATTGTGACTGGGTCAAGATGGACCACACAGTATTTTAAGCATTTCTTCTGGCTCACCTATATTACAGATGACATTCAGTTCAGAGCGTATGCACCTTTGCAAAGGTGTCATAGCTAATTGTCTGTTCTCGACCCAGTGACGGTTCAAATTTAGGAGCCAAAAGATTTTGAGATACCTTAAACAGTTGGGATGGACGTAATTTAGCTGATGCAATGGTTGCAGATTGCAGAAAAGAAATGTTTCTTTGCTGCGATCATTGCTGCTTCATAATTCTTCCAGTGGGCTCTGCAGCGTGCTCTATCAGCTTCAGCATGAGTTTTCCACCAGCATCTTTCCAGATGTCGTATAGTCCTCCTTAAATCACCCAACTCTGCAGTGAACCAAGGGGCAAGTTTCCTCTGTGAGGGAGGGGTTGACAAGGAGCAATCTTGTCAATAGCTTCAAGGAGCTTCAGATTCCATGCTTCTACCTCAGCCTCACCAGGGCTGGAATTCTAAAATCTCCCAGTGCATTTTGGAATCCAGAAGGATCTATGAACCTTTGTGGGCAGACCGTTTTAGCTCAGCCCACCATTTTGTTGGCAATCAGAACCATGTTTGCCCTTGACTTCACCAGGTAGTGGTCAGTCCACGGTTCAGGTTGAATCTCCAGCTCTGGAAGACCTTCCCTCAAAGGTTCAGAGCAAAAGATTAAGTCTAAGGTGTGGCCCTTTTCATGCATGGGGCCTGTCACTATTTGAGAGAGGCCTAGAGCTGCCAAGGAAGCTGTGAAGTCCTGGGCTGGCCATGATATGGAGCATTAAGCATGGATATTGAAGCAACCCAGAACTATCAGTCTAGGTGTCTCCAGCACCATGTTTGAGAGCACCTTTGCCAGCTCAGAAAGGGAGCTTGTTGGGGAGCTAAGTGACCAGTAAACTAACCAATCCAACCTAGAATATCCAATCTATCTTTAGTTCCCAATGTAAGAAGCATACAGTCAATGCCTGCTACAGTTTGTATCAGGAATCTCTGGAAGCTGAACGTCTCAGGGAGTACAATAGCAACACCACCTCCCCTGCTAGCTGTGTGGGGTCAGTGGAGGACCGCATAACCTGGCAGAGTTATCTGGGACATCACATCACCTGCAAGCCAGGTCAGTTTCCTCCTCCTGCAACAATGTGGTCAGGAAGGCAGATTTGTGCCTCACCGGTTTGGCATGGCATAGCATTCGAGAGGTGCTGTGGGAAGAAGAGAGCCTTGTGCCATCAATTCTAGGGATGATACGGGCAGACAGCAAGCAACCTTGCCAGGCATTGGCCATCTTTGTTACCCCCCCCCATATCTTCCAGCTCCCATTTGTACTAGAATCATCCATACCACATAGAGAGTGCTTCCTCACATGTTGGATAATGCACTTCCAATCCTCTTTATAGATCGTTTGGAATGGATTTTTTCGTGTGCGGAACAAAAAATCCACCTCAAATGACTGATAAAGTGCATTATCCAACGTGTGCAGAATCAACCACATTCTGCTCCAAGTAGAGATATCCCCCACAAAAGAAAAAAATAAATCTCAGGTGCCTCACAATCAACAAGCAGGTGTTCTCAGATAACTATGTAACAGTCCAGGGCTGCAGCCATGATATACTGAAGTTAACATTGTCTAACACGTGTTGCTGTATGCCTGCAGCTCCTGTGCTCCAGGTAAGGCTCTGGTAAAGGTTTCGGTCTGGCAGACATTGAGTACAGTGACTGGGCCCAGCTTCGCACCCTTGTGTTCTTGCACTTCAGCTCATGCTTACAGGGCATGCCTCTGCCTTAAATGCAGAGAGCCCCCCAAACATAACTGCCAAAAGGGAGGGAGAGATAATCAGTCACTGGGGAGAGGAGGAATTGGAAAATAGCCAGCTGCAACTATTTCACAGTCCCCAAGGGGATTCCTCTTTTCCCACAAGCCCAGAGGGCTGTTTCTGGTGATTGAGCACAATGTCCAGCTCCAATTGGTTAGGCCAGCTTATATGGCAAGTGAAGCTGCAGCGGAGGCAAAACCTGAATCTCCAGTTCATGTGAACAAGGCTTATAGGAACCCCAGTCACATCCCTACCAATCACTTGATATCAAACGTGCTAAAGGAATTCAGTCAGGCATGTCCAAAACACCAAGCTGATTTTTCAGCCAGTCAAGTGACAAGCTTCTACAAGTCAGAGCTCACAGGGAGTTCATTAGCCGGTCCTCAGGGCATCCAACTACCATTTAAATTGAGAGGTACAGCCATCCAGCTTGACCACGAATAATCATGCCTTGCAGATTAGCTCGTCAGTTTCTCATTGAGACCACCCATGGTTTACAAAGAGGAAAGCAACAAGAGTCTTGGATTGCTGGCTCTTGATAAATTCCCCAAATATTCTTTAAAGAAATTTTGCTGGATTTTGAGTTTCTTTGCAAAGTATTCAGAAGAGGTTAATGTCTTGCTAAAGCTGCTAAGAAAAGATTGGCTTAATATAAAACAGTATTATAGAATGATGTTCTTGATTTCGGCAGAACGAAAGGCGTGAGCCTAGGATTTGATGCACGACTGCATATGAGCTTCAGAAATAGTGTACCGAAAGCCAGGCTATCGCTACATCTGAAAGCCTTTCCAATTGTAGACCACTGATTTAGCTGTGATCTGTTTATTTAAGATACTTCTGTCTTGCCTTTCTAAAAATGCACTGATAGTGTTTTACAGTAAAAGTGAGAAAACGTTTGTAAGAATGTATTTAAAACAGAACAGTGGGTAGGAAATAAATGAAGCAACCAAGTAGCATGTAAATGCAAATAAAAGTCTGTTAATAACATGAGAAGAATTAAACAACAAACTTATGTTTTGACCAGTTAAACTCCGAAAGAACAGGACCGTCTTTGCCTGATGCTGAAAAAGATAGTTGAAGAGATGCCAGGCAGACTTTGTCCAGGAGGAAGTTCTATATCTGGGGTGCCTGCACAGACAACACCCTCTTTCCAACAGGTACGCTCAAACACCCACCTGTTCAGCTTCTGCTCAAGAGCAGGGAGCCCAGTGTTCACCAAACTGTTTAGATGTACCCTAATGAATTGAGATGGTATCTATTTGCATGGTTACTCTGTTTTCTTGCACAATTAGACTTTGCCACTGCAGTTGCCACCACTCCTTCCTATAAACCTGTCTGCTGCTGCTGCCACCTCCAATTTTTAAAAGATCATTATAGTAAAATGGAGTAGGGGAGTGTGAAATTTTTGAGTTGAGACTTACTACTTAGTGTTCCAGTGTCTGCAAATGAACCCTACTACTGTTGCAATAAGGTGTTGCAAATCACTCCTTGAATAGATGCTGTTGACAGTACAGGAACAAAACAGCTGGCAATGTGTTCCGGGGGCCATCCAAAGGATGGCTCTGATTGCACAGCTGCAAAGAGTGGATGGATGGCCAATCATTTTGTCAGTTTAATAATCTGACCATGGCCCCAGGGGACACTACCTCTTGTCGGGTAAATGACTGGTCCTTGAATTGTCTGGTTGTTGAATTTGGAAAAGGCAGCTGCACATCGCAATAACTTAGCAGCTGTTGCACTTGTGAAGCACTCAGGAACTTAATCAACGTTGCTTGATCAAGTTCTGTTTTCTTAGGGAGCGTGTCTACTGCAAAATTCTTAGCAAGGCTACCTTCTAATACCTATCAAGCAAACTTCAGCATGTAGGAGTTTACTAGATTCCTGATCGTGAATTTCATCCCACCACAAGTAATTAAACATGTGGAATTAACTGCCCAAGGTGGTAGTGATGGCAACCAGTTTAGCTGGTTTTAAAAGACAAATTCAGGGAATATAGGTCCAGATCACTCTGACTACTACACCACATCGGCAATTGAGAAAAGCTAAATGGATACTGATAAGAACAAAATTGGGGGCTTTGTGTATCCTTAAGGCACGTGGACAAGGAGTTCAGATGATGCTCAGCTCCCAAGCAGGCTTCTGTGGCAGGACATTCAGGGACCCTGGCTCCAGACAACATAGAAGTTTAATCCTCAGGACCAGTCCTTTGAGTTGTGCATGGAAACATATTGCGGAATGAGTGTTGTGTATGCATGGTTTCTGCATCCTGCCAGTACATACCAGGAGCTGATGGCCTGTGCAGGCATAAACCCTGGGTGTCTCTGGTCGCTGACTGTAATAAAGAAAGAAAGAAAGAAAGAAAGAAAGAAAGAAAGAAAGAAAGAAAGAAAGAAAGAAAGAAAGAAAGAAAGAAAGAAAGAAAGAAAGAAAGAAAGAAAGAAAGAAAGAAAGAAAGAAAGAAACCCCAGGTCCAAACGCTGTTTTCTGCTCAGCTGACACAAAGACCCACTGGGTGGGACAACTCTCCCATTCACATTATTTACTTGTAAAAAAAGCCCCCCTTTCCTCAACCAAGGAAACCTGCTTTGAAAGGACTGGGGAAAGGGAAATTATACTTTGTGGGCATCTATTACATAAACTCAAATTCTCTGCCTCCCCAAAGAAAAGAGGATTCTGACTTCATTGAGCTGCAAATTATGGAGAGAATTGGACTTCAAGGACAGCCACCCTCTGGCCTGCATATCTTTGGAGTTCTATTCTTTCCACCTGAAGATCTCAGCCATGAAGGGCCTCTCTTTTGCCTCTGAACACGTCATGGTAGATGGTTAGGGGAAACTGGGCTTTGAGGAGGCATTCTATAGACTGCATATCCTTGCAGTTCATTCTCCTTCAAAGATCCCTTTGAGTTCTGAGTTGATCAGAAACAGAGGGCTACAAAACTTTTATGTCTTCTTTTTGGTTTGGAGAACAGAATTGTCTGACCTTCAGAAGTGCTGAAGAACACTTCTTCAAGTGGTGAGAAGTTCCAGGGGCAGTGCTGCCTAGGTTGGTTCCCTTTGTATTACACAACCTTGGATTCTTAAGGTACCTTTGAAATACCTGCAAATCTACAACAAGAGTGCGGATGAAGTCAAAATGTCCCTCCCTCGGTAAAGCAGATCTGTTAGCTCCGCCTCCCCCTGCAGGGTCATACTAGGGATCCCGAACCTTCAGGGGCTTTAAAGCGTTGATTATTTTATTCTGGTAATTATTTAAGTTATGTTTTTATGCTGGGCTGGGTTTTTAATGCTGCATTTTAATTAATATCTTTTAATGTTTTGTTATTGTTATTCTGTAAGTCTCTTTGGGCAGGTTTCTGGAAAGGCAGCATAACCCCCGCCCCCCAATAACTAAATTTTAAAATAAATAGTCATCTTAGACCTCTGTCTCCTTTTTCTTTCCTTTAAACTCAGACTTCATAGACATGCACACCCACAGCTGCTGTTCTTCCATCAGATGGAGAAGCCACCTTCTCCAAGCTTCCATGGGAATCCAAACAGAACCATTAGGGCGTCATCTCCTATTAATTAGTATCCTTTAAGGAATACTGATATTCATTTATCACATGCATTGACCACACCCACATGCAGGGCTTTTTTTCAGGGGAACGTGGGGGAACGGAGTTCCGGAACCTCTTGAAAATGGTCACATGGCTGGTGGCCCCGCCCCCTGATCTCCAGACAGAGGGGAGTTGAGATCGCTCTCCGCGCTGCTGAGCGGCGCGGAGAGCAATCTCAACTCCCCTCTGTCTGGAGATCAGGGGGCGAGGCCACCAGCCATGTGACCCTTTTCTTCGAGGGCAACCCACTGAGTTCCACCACCTCTTTTCCCAGAAAAAAAGCCCTGCCCACATGTATCATTTCAGATCAAGTCAATTGTGTTAAACTGCAGCACACAACCTCCAAGGCCCATTTCCATGTCTCTTTCCCACTTGATTCCTCTAAGTGGCAACTCGATGCTCCTAGTTTCTACCCAAAAATTACATCTGGATTATATCTCTAGATTCACATTTAAGTAGATATTTTTCTTAAACCGCACTTACATGCATCCTTCCATTCATTTAAATCTTTCTCTGGCAACTCTAATTTACCTTTTATTACTAAAATAATCTTTCTCTGGCAACTCTAATTTACCTTCTTTTTATTACTAAAATAATAACGCTTGGACACAGAAAAAATGTTAATTTTCTTTTAACATGAAAATGCATTAAAACATCCACGATTTTCCCGGTAAACAACTTTCAGCAGGCACGGTGATGCTTTTTTGCCCTCTGAGTGAAGAAGAAATACTGTTTAATTATCCTCCATATAAAATCCAATAAAACCTTCCATCTCTTCCTACTTTTCTGTACGGGGGATTAGCATTGGTCTCTTTGTGAGAGGAATCTGTATTCATGTTTTCTCCATTTAGACTTCAGTTGGAATTATAGTTCCAGGCAGACAAGGGAGCAACTTCAAAAATCATTGCGGATGTGACAGGTGGCCATTGCATTGCTCAGTAAACATATAGTGTTAAATACTTTTCTAGAATTAATTTATTCTGAGGAGGGGGAGAGTTTGGTAACAAAATAATCATATTTCAAGGGAATGATTTCTTTGTACCTCTGATCTTGCCACCATTTTGCCATGAATCAAAATCTCTATGTGGTCCCTCCCGTTGCATTAGTAATCCAAGAGTAGCTTGCTTTTTCAAACTAATCTCTCTGCTGTGGGGAGAGTTTAATAACTTGGTGGGTTGCAAGTGGACAGAGGCAAAATTGGTCATGCCTCCTTATCATTGTGGATGCTAATTGGTGTCAAAGTCTCATATTATTTAAGCTGCCAAATCTCTTTACTAGGTTAAGCTAGGCTTGTAAATAAGAAACTCACAGAGTGCAAAGGGGGAAACAAACCACACTTCCTGGCTTTGTTCTTCTGATCTTCTTTGAACTGACACCATATTCAAATTGGTGTAATGTTTGTGGTGAGCAGCCACATCACCTCAGAGAGGGCATGCCAAGGGGCAAAGTCACTGAGTAATAATAGCTGTGGTAGTGAAAAGACCGTGTGGTCCATCTCAGAACATGAAGGCAAGACTTTTCAGTGACCCACAGATCAACCCTTGGAACTAGGCTACAATTCTGTACTTGCAGAGAGCAGGTGTTTACAAAGCAGGAGCTCCAGATGGCTCTAGCAAGTCCAGCCACATGCTCTAAAGGAAAAGCACATACATGAAAAAAACGGTCTTTGACAAACCTGATGTACGTAGGGATGATTTTGATTTTCTTAACGTGGATGTTGTGATCTAAAAAATTACTACTTTGACTTTTTGTCTGTCCTATAAAGACTGAACCTGTAATTCTTTGTTTTTGTACCATTTATTTTTTCAATTTGATGCAATTTGTTCCCGTCAGCTATGTAATTTTTGGTGCTATTGGGGTGCCAGTATAATATTTGTACGAGCATCATACAGATAAATTATATATCTTGTAATATAAATACCATATGCATGGCATATAAAAACAATACAAATGTGTACACAATACAAGGAATCTATACAATCAACAGCAAAAAGCAAATGATTGAAATTGTTGACTAAAATTCATTTTTAAAAGTTAGCATTTACTCATTCCTAAATGCAAGCTGGTTCAGAAAATGATCTGAAACACACATATAGCTGCCTTGTAGCCTTGATCTATCATAGACAGGATTGTCAGAGAATTGATGTAGTGTAGTGGCTAGAGTGGTGGACGAGGACCTGGGACAACCAAGTTTGAATCCTTGCTCAGCCGTGGAAACGTATGAGGGACCGTGGGCCTGTCTCAACTAGAGTTGGGCATGAACTTGGAAAATGGTGGTTCATTGTGGTTCATGGTTCATTGCATTTCATGAACCACAAACTGGTATGAAATTGCCCAGTTCACGAACTGGTTTCTTTGGTTCGTGAATACGTCACTTCTGGGGCAGCAGAAGGTCTGCAGAAAGCCACTCCCCTCTGTTGCCTAGGAAACTGATTGATTGGCGCCAGGTTGTCTGCAGTGACGAACCGAAAAATGAACCAAACAAACCAGCCTAAAAATCATAGCAGTTCATCACTGTTCATCAGAAAAGCTCTCTGATGAACTGGCAGTTTGTGAACCAAAAAACGGCCCGGTTTGTGAAAAACTTTGGTTCATATTTTGGTTCATGCCCATCTCTAGTCTCAACCTCTCAACCTAGCTTTCTTTACAGGATGAGGATAGAGTGAAGGAGGGGAGGATGGAATAAGCCTCTTTGAAACCCTATTAGGACAAAAAGTGGGATATATATATTTAAATATCTAACTGGCAGCTTTCCTGGGTTTCAGGCAGAGACCTTTCATATAACTGACTCCTTGATATTTTTTAATGGAGTTACCTGGAATTGAACATGGAACCTTCTATATGCAAAGCAAATGAGCTACCATCGAGTCATGTCCCTTCCCAAGGTGCACATTGCAGCTCTATTGCTGATGCTGAGTAATGCCTCCTGGACAGGAAATTTTGTCAAAGACCTTTGAATGGAGCATATATACAGGTCTTGTTCGAAACATTTATTTCCCTTAAAAAAATAGAAAATAAAGTTGATTGTGTTCATAGTGATGACATGAGCATCTCTTCTGAAGTGAAGTATTTGTGCAATTTTCATCTATATAATTGATTTAGATATTATCAGTCCATGTACTTTTGATTGTTTAAATTATTTTACTTTTACTGGTGTAAGCCTCTTTGTGGACTGGTAGGCTAAAAAGGGGGATATGCATTTTCATAATGAATAAATAGTTTGTCTACACAATGGAATTTGCTAGCTCCAGATGAAAAGAAGAGAAAATTGCAGAACAATTGCTGTGCTGAACTATTTCAGAGTCTGGTGCCTTGTTCTAGAGTGGACTTGTCTTCTGTTGAAGGCCTTCAGACTGGATGGATTGTGATGAACCATTTCTCCTTCATCATGCATTGCCTTTTGCAATTGGCACACATTGATAATCAGCTGGTAACTCCCATAAAGAGGTTCATTGTATGAAGAACTCAACATCCAGTGTTTTTCAAAGGGCACAGAATTCCAGCTTGTTCAGTAAATGTTGGTGGTGCACTCCAGTCTAGGAGTGCTTTGCATGAAGAAGGTTCCAGGTTCATTCCTCACTATCTTCAGTTAAAAGTATCAGGTACTAGGTGACATAGACGATGTCTTCCCGAGACCCTCGAGACCTGCTGCCAGTCTAAGTAGACAAGACCAACCCTGATAGACCAATGGTCTGACTCAGTATAAGGCAGCTTCTTGTATTCAATGTGAGTTGGCATTTCCCTGTGTTAGGTTTGCAGACGTCACGTGTTGACAGTCAAATGGAATTAGTTCCCAGGAAATGGTTCAGTGCATGATGGATCCCAAGATGTAGTTGATACAGCGAGTATGTTGAAGCTAAGCAGGCATGGATCTTGTCAGTTCCCTGAATGAGGATCTTCTAACAATGCTATGCAAGCTGTTATGTAGAAAGGTAGGATGGGAATGTAACAGATAAAAAAATCACTAATGCTCATGGAACTACTGAGAAATTGCACAATTTTAAAGTTGACAATGAAGAAATTGAAATGGTTCAAGATTCTCTATTCCTTGGCTCAATCATCAATCAAAAAGCAGACTGCAATAAAGAAATCAGAAGAAGATTGAGACTTGGAAGAGTAGCTGTGAGGGAGCTAGAAAAGATCCTTAAAGCTAAAGATGTCTCTCTGGGAAGCAAGATCAAGATAACCCAAACTGATATTTCCCATTACTATATATGGATGTGAAAGTTGGATGGTGAAGAAAATTGATTCATTTGAAATGTGGTGCTGGAGGAGAGTTTTGTGGATACCATGGACAGCCAAAAAGACAAATAAGAGGGTATTAGATTAAATCAAGCTTGGATTCTCCCTAGAAGCTAAAATGACAAAACTGAGGCTATTGTACTTTGGTCGCATTATGAGAAGACAAGATTCTCTAGAAAAGTCAATAAGTCTGGGAAAAGTTGAAGGCAGTAGGAAAAGAGGAAGAGCCAAAACAAGATGGCTTGATACAATAAAAGAAGCTATGTTCTCCATTTTGCAGGATCTGAGCAAGTCTGTTAATGACAGGACATTTTGGAGGTCTTTCATTTATAGGGTCGCCATAGGTCGGAGGCGACTTTATGACACATAACACATATGGGACAAGACTTAACGTTCAAGATGGACTTTCAAAGAATAGACAGTGGAGTTCAATGTTGATTCGCTTCAAACAAATCAGTTACATGGAGTATAGGACAGTTAAAAAATCAACATAAATTGGACTCCCCCCTCCCAAAGATCAACTAAGTAACTGTGAAGTAACAGAAGTAACTACTAAGTAACAGGCATTCCATTTCAGGCATTCCATTCAGATTCAGCTGTGGAGGGGAGGGGTCACCCCCAGCCTGGATTGTGCACTCCACCTCTTTCATGACTTTTGGAACTGATTTGCATCTACTCCCCCCTCCCCTCACCACCTATATATCTCTGGCCAGTTTCTTCTTACCCTCCATGCATCTGACAAAGAGAAATGTGGTTCTCGAAAGCTGATGCTACAATAAAGTTGATTAGTCTTAAAGGTGCTACTGGACTCTACTATTTTGCGACTACAGACGAACACAGCTAATTCCTCTGGATCTAAATTAACACAAAGTCCTAGAGTATGGTCTAAAGCCACCTGCATATGATAAGTGTGCCTGGGTCTCATCATTTCATGGTCAAGAGACCTCTTGGGGGTCCTAGGTAGATGCCTGTTGCCATGAGTTGTGTGGTGAAGGAAATAAAGGAGAAAAATGGTCCCCATGAAAATATTGACAGCATTATTGGCTTGGCTACCTTTATAGTGAAATTAAAAGTTAGCATAAAGTCAAATATTTTGGCTTCCAAAAAGCTGGTGCTCTTCCGAAAACATTGTTATTTATGAGCATCTGGTCCAATTTTACCATACCCTTGTGCTACGGACTGTGTGATTTGTACAATGACGGTTGATTTTAATTGACTTTAGCTGTGATTAGCGAATCCCAATTGGAGATTCTCCAAGAGGCTATTACTGAAGAACTGTGGGTGGGGATCTGTTTTGAAGTGATGGTAAACATTGTGACACATGCAGGACACATTGCATATTTTTGGATGCACATTTGACTTCACTTGCCTTAGATTTCACGGAGGATTCTTAAGACAGACATTTCTGTCTGTCAGTTGTAAAGGGGGGGAAATTCATTACTTTGGAAGGCCGCAGTGCTAAAACTCAGGATCCTATTTGAACCGTGTAACTTCCTAGCTGGCAGCTAGTTTGGCTTGTAAGTTAAGTAGGATGGGAAGTGTGGATGCTAAGTACCTTGGCCCAACCTTCCGAGCCATAAGCATCATTCCTCAACAGGTAAGGCCTTCACTGGGTGCCAAGGTATGTGTACTTTAACATCTGTAAACTATACATGCCTCTGAACTTGGAAATACAAGCTTCATCATCTTGCATCATCTTCAGGTTCAAGATATTTTAACCTTGATTTTTTTTAAAGGTTTGGATTGGATATCTAAGCTGTTACCCAATGAAAGGTAAAAAGATTTTTGATGACTCACGATGGATGAGGCTATAATAGGAGAGTGGGTAAGGGTAGGATTGGAAGGGTGTGTGGATGGATTCATTCAAGAATTTCTGGAGACCTCATTGTTCTATAGTTTTGCACATCTCCAGGGGTGGAGTTGAGAGTTAGTCTTACTTCACCTCTCATATTCTAGTACTTTCCATCTCCTGCATAGCCAGGCAGCTTGTCTGTGTTCTAAAAACATGAGGAGAGAGGGGCTTATGATATTGCCATACTCATAAGCCTTCTTAACCTCGTGAGGGCAAATGTGACCACTAACAAAGCCAGAGCAGAACTCCCTTCTTTCTCCCCTCCCTCCAACGACATTTACAGTCCAATCCTAAGCAGAGTTACTCTAGTCTAAGCCCATTGAAATCAGTGGTCTTAATTTTGAGTAATTCTGTTTAGGATAGCACATTTAAAGTGCTGCTGCTAGGCCAGGCATGCACATGAGTGGCCATCCAGTCAATAAAGCAAGTGGGAGGAGGGGAAGAGACACTGGCCGTTTCCACACGACTTACCTTTTGCCGGAACACAGCATCTTCATGCATGAAATCGCACCAAGAAGACGCTGTTATTGCGCAATTTTGCACGAGAACATGCTGTTATCATGTGATTTCGTGTGAGAACACGCTGTGTTCCAGCAAAAGGTAAGCCGTGTGGAAACGGCCATTGTCTTTCCATTCTTGTTCCCTCCTTCCTCTACCTTCCTTGGTCCCTCTGCACGCCTTGGGCAATATATTCCACAGAAGGACCACAGTGTTCATTAGCCAATGTAGAAAAAATGCCACCATGATAAGACTAAAATTCCAAACAGTTTTAGTAGTCGTCTACCATTCCATACTATTTACAATTGTTATTCTCACAAAGAGACACAGTTCTTAAAGGAATAGTACAACACTCCAAAGAGAAATACAAGGATTGCTAGAGTTTCTTGTTGTTTATATTTCCTTCTTCCAGATTCCTGAAGAGATCTTCAGGATAAACATTATTTCCCAAAGCTGGTTCACTGTCCACAGAATAAATTCTTCTAAAGGTAAAGATGACTGTCTCCTTCCTTACAAAATGGCCAAAAGGTTCTTATAAGGAAGCAGACAGTTGCCTTTACCTTTGGAAGAATTTATTCTGTGGAGAATGAACCAACTTTGGGAAATAATATCTAAAGGCTTAGGTTCCATGTGATAATTCTGCATTGTATGCGACTGTAAGGAAGATTGCAAAAACACGCCCACGCTGGTAGCTCGTTTGGTTGCAGAGTAGCTGGAAGATCTCTTCAGGAATCTGGAAGAAGGAAATATAAACAACAAGAGACTCCAGCAATTCTTGTATTTCTCTTTGGAGTGTTGTACTATTCCTTTAAGAATTGTGTATCTTTGTGAGAATAACAATTGTAAATATTATGGAATGGTAAACTACTACTAAAACTATTTGGAATGTTAGTCTTATCATGGTGGCATTTTTTCTGCATTGGACACTGAATGGACAGCATGCAAAGTATTGTGGAACAGGGGAGGTAGGGAGTTCTTTGCTTGCTTACTTGGCTGTTGGCTGTCCAGGCAGATTAGGACAAGAGACTATGTTTTTCAGCAGCAAGAATAATATGTCCTCCTTTTTCAGTTCTCAAGAAACACAAAAAACTTGTTAATAATTACCCTTTTCAGAACTTTTCCCTGTAGTTGCCCTGTCGAGTGGTTATTTTTAAGGATTGCTTTCTCCTGAAATATTTTGTATTCGGGTGCAGATTCCAAAGTACCAAAGTCAAGTGCGCTACATCAATTATGGACAGCATGTGCATGTCTGAAATGGAGCGTTTGATTTTAAAATGCTTGGAACTCATGAGCCCCAGCTTCTGTGTTTTTAAGGTTTTGAAAAACATATTCGCCTTCATAATTGATGCAGTAACCTGTACTTTGTACTCAAGTATCTGGATTGGAGTACAAAACATCTTATAAGAAGCTGCCCTCAGGATTGCCAGTGGTAGGCATAGAACACATGATTTATGAGCTTTAGTGGTCAGTGCTGCCTTGTCAAAAACCTCTCGGGTTCTTGGCTTTGTGGGCTTTGCCCCGAGCCTATTACCAAAGCCTGCCAGGCACCCAAAGAACCACAACCTGCCAGTTACTATAAGAGGGCTTATAGATCAATGGCCATGGGTTGCAGATTCACTTTATTGACTGGATTCCAAAGCTGTTCTGTTTGCTCATGTTGACTTTCCTGTGTGTATCTGTGTAAGTTACTGCTTATGTGACAGGGTCCTTTAGGAACCTCTTTTCCCTGATACTACTCTTTAGAGAGTGCCCTGTGCCTTCAGCTGCTACACTTGGCCTGCCCTGGCTCTCTTCTGAGTTCTAGCCTGTGGGCTATTCCACTTGCTTTGCTGTCAGGAGGACTTTCAACATTCCCAGGAATTGCATCAATTTATCCATATGTAAATCCTAATAGTGACATATCCCTTCTAACCTATTTGAGTAAATGTCCAGCTTGGTTAGCTGTTGATGGGTATGGCATGGGCATTGGACATTGATGGGTAGCCCACTGTGCAATATTTTATCACACTTTTTTTTACAGTGTAGCTGCACTGCTGTGGTTATTGTCACCTCTGCAGCTGCTGAAACCCAGATCTGAGTACATGTGACATCTATCGACATGGTTCTTCATGATTATTTATTCAGCATATGGATGCGTGCATTTAATTATATCCTGGATACGGAATCAGTATCATAACCCCATTACACCTATCTGCCTTATAATGCTATAACCACTTGCAATAACTACCTGTGCCCAATAAGTCATGAACAACCCTATCCTATCATATTTTCCCCAACACTGAAATAAAAACAAAAGTAAAAACAAACAAACATGTAAGTGATATTCTGCTCCTGGCAAAGAGGCGGGACTTGTGGGTTACATTAACCCATCAGAAAGAACAATATAGGCAAAACCATTACAAATACTCAAATATCATAGGAACAAATGCTGAGGAAGTGTTGAATGGGAGCATTCATTACATCATTCCTGAGGTGAAAATATATATGAAAATCACTGTTTCAGGTCATTATAGTGATTTCCCAGAAGAATAACAAAAATCCAAGATTCTTAGGTATTACAACACCCCTTCCTCTTCAAACCTTGTTGTTTATTGTATTTGGGTGCATACCATCAGTAGTGCAGCAGATATCTTGTTTTTGTTTGAGTCTATGCAGTGCAACAGCATTTCTCCCTTCCAATCAGATCCTTGTAAGGGAGGAACACAGAGTGCTTCCAGCCAATCACATTTGCAGACAAGCTACAGAGAGCTACAGCTCTATCCCTCCTTTGTGGGAGCAGAACCCTTTTTTCCTTTGCAAGTATGGGCCAAGCTACACGTGACGAATTACACTTGAACAGCAAGTGTATTTCTCCCTGTTCACTTGCCCTCCACTCAATCCACTTGCCGTTCAAGTGTCATTCGTCATGTGTAGCTTGGCCCTATGATAGCTGGGGGCACCTTGTTTAGGAGCCCATAGAATGGATTCCTTGGTCCAATCTACTTGAAACTTGGTGGGTCTTTAGCGGGCAGGTAGCACAAGCTCCTCTGAAATGTTGGTGTCATTTGATTGAAAAGCAGCCACTCCAGTCTCCTCCCCCCATATCTCCCATAGGGAATAAAGGTAGATCTGTGGGGGAGGTTGAGGCATAGGTCTGCAAATGAAGCCTTGCTCCCTTTGTGAAAGGAAGCCAACACCAAAGCACAATAAGGAAGGATGGCAAATACATTGTTTTCATAGGAAAGGTAATTTTATAAATTGGCAGTCACTCAGTGTAAGTTTAGGGAAATGAAATGAATTCAGAAAGGGGGGGTCCACTCTCCTGCTAGGCTGCCACTTGACTGCCATTTTAAAAATCAGTACGGAGAAGTGTGGCTGTGCAGAGAAGTACTTACTTTGAGGATTTGTAAAATCAAAATCAAAAGTTCAATCTGCTTGAAACTTAGGAGGGTCTTTAGATAGATGGAGGATCGTATCCTTTTCAAATTTCGTTCCATTATATTTATAAACAGCTGTCCCCAATCTTCATATACATTATCCACTGAAAATAAAGATCCTGAAATCTGGAACAGAAAAAAAAACATTGATTTGAATTACAAACTGATAATGTTTTACCAGGAAATAAGCAATCACAGTATAGATTTCCCCCCTAAAACCCAGATCTGACATTATAATGAAATTTTTCTTGGTGTACACCCCTAATATTGAATGTATGATAGGATAAGACTATTGAGTTGCAGGAGACACCACTGTATTTAGACTAGATATGAGCACGAATAGCATTACAAACAGAAAAAACCCACAAGCAGCCTAATCTGCTGTTCTCGAACAAGCTGTTCATGAGGCCCCATCCTAAACGAACAGGTGGTTGTTGCAAGCCTCATTCATAGCCTTTCGGCAAGTCAATCATCAAGCCAGACAGTCTGGAACCTGCAATCAATCCCCTTGGCAACTGGAGGCAGGGAGGGACTGAACTCTGTTTGAACTCCTTCTGACTTTCCGTCTGGTTTTAACCCTTCAAAGTACTTCCAGCAGAGAGTCCCATTTTTGCAACTGTGAAGAGAAAATGACAGCCAACAGGGAGACCCGTGGATCAGGCCTTTCCCGGGGTGCAATCTCTCTGAAGCCTGGGGGGGGGGTCTTCAGAGGACAGTGAGGACTATGTCCCCTGCAAATTTGGTGGGTATTGGACATTTGGAAGGTCACTTTTGTATCCCCTCAAACTAGCTGCCTGCAGACACTGCTGTTTTTGCCAGGACAGGGCCCTTTAAACTATCAGCTGCCAGCTGATCGTTTAAAGGGATCTTTAAAGGGCTAGGTTTATTGAGTTTGAGGTTTATTGAGTTTGAGGGGAGGGGGGCTAAGTGGGGTGGGTGGGGGTTCTGGTCTCCACGAACAACGAACAACGAATATGCCCAGGAACAGTTCATGTTCGTCCATGTTTGTTGTTCGTTGTTTGTGGATGGCAACGAACGACAAACAGGGTGCTGGGTTTTCCCCCCCGTTCGTGCCCATGTCTAATTTAGATGGTAACTGTTTACAAAAAACATTTGGAGGATCCAGGGCAAAACTTAATGCAACCAATTGACCAAACATGCTGTATTCAAGTCCACCTAGTGAGTTTTTCCTGTGTCTTTTAGATGACAAGGAGGAATTGGCTATTTTTAAAAGCAGTGTGTATCTTGTTGATGCACAATGTTGCAAAACTGCTGTGAAGTCCTCCCAAAGCTCATTGCTGGAAAACACAATAATTCAACAGAGTTGCACTGCATGTTGAAAGGATGGCAGATCTTGAGAGAAGTTTACCTCTCAAGATGTGTACCTACACATCGTGTACCTACACATTACAATGTGGACCTACACATTGTAAGAAACACAGGACATCCATAAAAACAGATGTCCTGTGTTTCTTACAATGTGTAGGTCCACCTATCTTTCCACAGGAAATTAAGTTTCACTTAACTAATCAAAGTGTGAGGTCAGATGCCAGACTTCAGTTCTATGATAGCCTGAAGAACTGCAGACCAAAATATGAGGTGACCTTACCTTTCATGTACACAGCTGGACAAGAACAAAACCTATGTATTTAAAGTGTCAGCAACAGCAGCAACTAGTTTGAGAATGAAAGCCATCCTTTCCTAAGGAGCCCGAGTCTTACTTCTTCCTTAATCTCTTCTTTGGTACAGAGACCTTTCAGACCTCAGCAGGAGAAATTCCATACTTATGGGACAACTGTTTGCCAACATCCAATAGTACAAAGCCTGGAGAGAAATCCGTAGCTGACAACAGGGAAAAAATAGGCAACTTGTTGCCATGCAAAGCTGTGATTAGCCACCATTAGAAAGAATAGAAAGCATTGTGAAAGGGACTTGAAGAAAGGGAAAGAAAAATTAAGCCAGGAGCTGCAAAGATCAATGAAAACAATCAGTGTTTTCTGCCAAGAAATGTATTAAAAAGACAGAAACTGAGGCTGTAGATAAGTGGATGAAAATCCCTCACTTTCTCTCTTAATCTGCAACTAAGAATAGGGCTGGATATCTGGTATATAGAAGGCTGAAACAGAAAGCATATAGCACCAAAGGACTGGCTGGGATTTCTGATCCCATTCAGCATTTTCCTCCTGATCAAGGGGGCTAGGGATGCCAAGAAGTGTATGACAAACACGTTTGACAGCTGTGGTCATTTGAGAGTCCATCCATCCCTTCCTTCTGTTTAACTTGAGCAACTTGAGCAGTTATCAAACACCTTCACCGCTGCTCAGTAGTGGTGGCGTCGAATTTTATTTCCATATGTATGATGTAGTAGGTAGAATGTTGAGGTTCAAATCACCACTCTGCTATGGAACTTTGGAGGGTGGCCATGGGCCAATCACACACACTCAGCCTAACCTACTTCACAGACTTCTTGCCAGAACAAAGTGGGTGTTGCACTTACCTGCAACATTGATCAATAGACCTTCCAGGAAGACCATTAGAGGCCCCTGGAGCAGCTGTGGGGCTGAAGAAGCCAGCTGGGAGGGGAGGGTGGACCCCCATAGTTAGCATCTAGCCTGGAAAAGCTGGCCAGGGAAAGCCAGTCTTCAGGGCAGCTCAGGGAAGAGACATGGCAGCTACTGTCACAGATCTCTTAGGGTAAGGCACTACTGATCAGGTGGGCTGCATACCCACTGTCAGAATGGGAGGATGGAGTCCCTCAGGAGGAGTCACTGGGAGGATGGAGTCCCTCAGGGCAGGGAAGTCCATTGGGATACCAGGCTGGCCCTTAGGGAAAGGGGAGGGGGTTGTTGGGGCCAGGGTAGGGCTAGTCCTGACATGACCCTTAACAGATGGCTGGGGGAGCAACCGGAGAGGAAGAGCTCAGCCTCAACAGGGTGACAGAGGAAGAGGCAAGTGGCAAGTGGCAGGGAGAGGGGGACTGGGGTGGAAGCCAACCCCCCTCCTCCCCCATTTCTGAGTCTTGCTCCCTCTTTGGCCCTTTAGAAGGGACCAGGCTGAAGGTCGCTGACTCTGCCAAGGGAGAGCCTGACACTGGGGCAGAGGAGAATAACAACAACAACAACAACTGTGCCCATATATTGCTCTTCTAAAGAGATTAGTGCCTCACCCAGAGCAGTGAACAAGTTTGTGTTATTATTATCCCTGCAATGGAGCTGGGGAGCTGGGGCTAAGAGGAGTGGCTTACACAAGGCCACCTATTGAGCTCATGGCAGCAGTGGTATTTGAACCAGTAGGGTGCTGATTCACAGCCAAACCACTTAAGCACTGTGCTACAGCAGCTCTCTGCAAGCTGCTTTGGGTCCTCGTTGCTATTTTTATCTCCAAATCACCTTATTTTCCTCTGTTCTCATTTGTGTAAATTGAACCCATGATTCTTTATTTCCATTACATTCACTGGTTCCTTTGTACCAAATATTGTCATTCAACATACACATTTTTGAAGTTATTTATGCTTCAGGAATCAACATTATAATCAAGGTACGTTGTATATATAAAGTGTGTACAAAGTGGAAATACAGCACAAATAAATCTTCAAAATCAACAGCAACACGAACTGAACCTATTGATAAAAATATAAATGAACGTGAAAAGAAATAAAATATTGAAATAGCTCATATTCATCCCTACTTCTCATAATGGCCGTACATCTTCTAGCAAAATCATGTATCTGGGAAAACACACGATTGTATTCAATACTAAAGAAGTGGTAGAGGAGCAAAAACAGTCATAAGGTTGTCATTAAGAAATTCCAATTACACAACAAAAGAAGGGATAAAATGGTGGTGTGATCCTCATTTATACAAGAAATTTATAGTGCCATGCTAAGCAGAGGTATACGCTTTTAAGCCCATTGACGTCAATGGAGTAGAAAGGTGTAACTCAGCTTACAATGGCACTGTTAGTTTTATTAAAATTCTCTTTACTTATTTCAAAAACCTGCAGATGTTTTGCCCAAGCAGAAGTCTTCAAATGCACATCAAACGACACAATCTGATGTGGGGGCAATTGACTGATGTGTAAATTGCTTCCTACAGCCAGAAATTTTGATGGTCAGATTGAAATTTTTGATTGAAATAGTCATATTCAAAGGATACAACAGATTTCAAAAAATACATATTGCTTTGGTTCTGTATTTGGGAATAAGAATCTGGGGCTATTTGTAAAAGGAAAAAGCAAAAAGGGAAAATGGAAGAGTGGTTCTTCGTGTGTGTGTATGAAATCTACGTGGGAGTAAACTCCATATTGGCAACGTGTTTTGTGCTGTCCTCCTGCCAAGAACCCATTAAAGATGAGCTCAGAAAAATTCCCAGTTATCTCCACTCCCCATCTAGCGCACAAAGGAAGGAGCTCCTCCACTGCATTGTGGGAAGTTCTAATGTGTTAATGAAGCGTTTGGTTCAGAAGCCCTGTGTGGCTGCTGGCGGAACCTGAAATAACTCCAGGTCCTGATATTTTAATTAATTCCATTATGATGAGGCTGTCTCTGATGTTCGTGTCTAATTTCCTGGCTTTTGTGTTCCTGATTTGCTTCTAATGAATGTGCGGCTCCCCCTAGTCCCTTTCCCCTAATCCGATGATACAATCACATCTTTGATCCATCTGGTTGTTAATTTATTTCCTCTCTTGTTACATGAGATTTCTTCCCCTTTTTTTCTCCAAATGTCACAACAACAGTTTGACTTCTGCTCATCCAAGATGTGTTTACGCATTCTGTTCCACTTTGGGCCACTTTCACATTCCACTTAATGATACTGTTGTGGGTTCGTCCATGTGCCTGCTTTGGAGTAGTGCTCTGCTTGACCACTGATTATTGATATAGGAGTTTTGCAAAATGCTTTTGTTCTTTTATTCCCTTTCTCAGCAACCTTTTGAGGCCTGTCACTGACGCTGAGAGCCACGCTGCTATCTCCTTTTATGCTAAATTTGGTTTTGGTGCGCCTTGGTGCTTAATCAGTAACCATGGACACTGACGGGCAATTTGATGCAACAAAATGCTTTCCCCTAAAGACTGGAGTCCTTTTTTTCTGAGCCATTTGCCTGCTTGGATCCTAGGCAGCATGAGCAAGTCACACTAGAGGAAGGCAACTTTCTTGTCCCCGTCCCATTGCATTTTTCTCTGTCCCCCCAAATTGTAATCCTGTGGGTCGATGGGCCCCACCAAAACAGTGTGAGGGACAAAGTGGGGGTCTGCAGTGGAAGGGGGAATCAGCTGAAATCACCTTCTTCATCAATGGAAAAGCTGTTTAGAGGAACTGTTGCAATGCTGATGGAAGCACAACTTAGGGGTCAAGCCAAGATTTTGTGTATTGCTGAGACTACATAGATAAAAGATGGGTGATTGTGGCCTAAACAGCATGTGGAAAATGCACATGCTCATCAGTATGGCAAGAGCAGTGGGAAGCATCATCTTTACTTAATGGCCAGAATTCTTGCTCACTTGCTCTCTTTGCTGGATCACAATGCTGTCATGGCTGAGCAGTAGTCTGGCTTACTTTGCTCCACTGGAGCAAGCAGATGAGTGTGTAGTAAATAGGTAACCTCCTCACTCTTGATTGCTTGTGACCAAGGAGGCTTTCTTCGCCCAACTGGGCTGTTTTTGAGTACTACCTAATGCTCTGAATGGAAGACGTACACAGCCTGGTTCATAGTTATCACTGCCCCCTCCATTACTCAGTGACTTATTTATCAAACAGAAGAACAGGGCAGGAGATCCCCCTCCCCCAGAAGGAATGAAGAGGCAGACAGAAGTGTTGGGGAATAAGGGCCATTTATTTGGCAACAGTATAACATTAAACATAATATGGCAAGGGCATAACTAGCGATACAGGTCAGGCCTTGGGGTCACCCCTGGACCTCTGTCCTGACCTGTCTGGGCAAGCCCCAACTGCCCCAAGTATGAGCCATCCAAAGTATGGCTGGCACCCAGCCAGCCAGGCATATGGAACCTCCACCAATCCCAATAACCCCCTGCTGCCAAACATGAAGGGCTGTACTTGTACAGGAGATCCCACGTGACAGTCTGCCCTCTCAGCTGGCAGCTGTCAAACAATACAAGTGATCCTGACAGACCCCGATTCCCCCTCAAATGGGGATGTGCCAAGGGTGCTCACCAGCCTGCTGATTTCTCCCAAATCCTATCCTGCCACTGCCAGGGCCAAGCCTCCGCTTAGGCCCTTGTGCCCCACAGGTGGTCTACCACCAATCTAAGCCCTTGCTGCAAATCATTAAGGAAAATATTGTTGCCTTTCACCTATAGGTGGACCCCATCCCCTTGCACAACTCCTATATGGTATTCATTTGGGCATATCCGCTGATAACTTGTGAGTTCTTGAGAAGATTCAGTCTAAATTTATCCGTGCCATCTTGCAGGTACCCCTAGGAGTGCCAAGTGCCCTCCTATGGCTAGAAACAGGTCAAATGAGAATTGAAGCCAGAATATTGCTATCTTCTGTTTATCAGCGGCTTAAGATACATAACAATCAAAAAGGCCTTCTCCCTCTAATAAACCAAGATCCTTACCAGCCTAGGATGGATGAGGATGGTTAAGGGCAACCTAGAAAGATTGGGACTCTCGCCTGACGACCTACTGACTCAGAGCAGTGCCCAGGCAAAAGGCATTTTTAAAACAAAGGGTGAGAGATATAGAGTGCCAACAAGATTTAGCTCAATCTCCTCATTTTATGGCCCAGATATGTTATGGGTATGGCCAGATATCTCACTCATTTGGATGTCCTGTCTTATAGAAGAGCTTTCACCCTGGCCTGATGTGAAGTTATCCCTTCAATGACCATTGAAGTATATAGAAAGATCCCATATGAGGACAGATGCCGCCATTGTTCCATTGGTGAAGTGGAATAACTTATTCATAAATTCTTTCACTATCCTTTCCATCAAGTTTACAGGGACAAGTTTATTTCCCCACTCTTAGGGCCAAGCTACACATGACGAATGACACTTGAACGGCAAGTGTATTTCTCCCTGTTCACTTGCCCTCCACTCAATCCACTTGCCGTTCAAGTGTCATTCGTCATGTGTAGCTTGGCCCTCAGACAGACCAATTGCAGAGGCCTGCCTGGAGAAACTCCTAATTGATGAAAATCCAACTATCTCCAGGCAAATAGCCAAATTCTGTCTCCATTTGGTTAAATTCCATAATGTGAAGTATGGCCATACATAGTCTGTCCTGCTCTTTTTACGATTTTAACTATTTTAATGTCAATATTTTAAATATTAGAATTACTGCAGTTCCCAGAGAACTATATACATTTTAAGATAAGATTTAAAATGCTAAATGTATTTTTCTATGTCCTTCTACACTTTTATGCTGGAATTGATTGTTGTACTAACTGTTAAGGATGTATTGCCATTGTAATGGTCTCTGACTGCAAATAAATTCAAATTCAATTCAATCATTAAGGAGAATACTGTTGCCTTTCACCTATAGGTGGACCCCATCCCCTCAGTAGAGGTCAGCAAATTCAGCCCAAATTTGAGGATGGGGCAGATAAATTCCCACCCCTCCCCTCCATCCCTCTGAATAGAGCTCTGTTGGCCTTTCATCTTGTTCTCTTGATCGCTTTCTGGTCCCAAGCTTCCTGCCACACGAGGCGTGGGAGCATTGCTGACCACACGATCAGTACTCCAGTCCAGCATTGCTTGTCCAATTGCAAACTGGCCTGTGTTTGAACAGATAGTGCTCTGCCTTGCATCAGTCCCAAGTCATTCCCACCAAGGTGTATGACTAACACGTGAAGGGGAGGACAAGTCCTCCCTTCAAACAACAGAGGTAGCAAGCCTGGCCACATAAGGCCATGGCATCCTTGCCATTCCATGATGGTCCAATCTCTGAAACCCAGCTGGGACCCAATCAATTTTCTTTTGGCTTGATGGGCCACCCAGAACACCATACTGTGCCTACAGATGAGGATCCTCAGCCTCTCATAGTGGGAAACAGCTCCTGCATGAAAAGATCAATATAAACATTTATAAGCCAGGCAGGAAGCATACATACGTTTTATAAGCAAAGCAATGCCATCTACCCACCCTCTGAATGGCTGACCCAGGGTAACTCAAAGCTGCTCCTGTGGAGGCTGCTCCAATCTTAAATGAGTGGGTTCTAAAGATAACCCCAGAGAGCCCTAATTTAGACAGCGTACGTTCAGTCACTGCCCCAAATTGGTATTTTGTAAGGGGTGTTTCATCACAATGGTGAAAAAACACTCATACCTCCTCACCTCAGGCTGCAACATACTGCCTTAATGTGGCTACTGGAAAAATTTCAGTGTCTACACAGGTCCCCAGTTCAGTTACCAGTCACTTTCTTCTCTGATCGGTTTTGGAATGCCACACAGTTAGAATGATTTTGTTCCCTGAAAACTTAACATCTTGGGCCAACAGGGCCCTCCCAGATATCCTTAAGGGATAAAGCCACTAGCTCACTTACCCTAACAGCACCAAAAAAAGGCTGTCTGAGAGGCTGCATGGAACAAGTTTTCCTCAAATCTCGAGCTACAAATACTGCTCCAAATGGAGCCTAGCCCATGAAGGACAGCTAGGGAAATAGGCTGTCTGTCATCATGCCAAGGCCTGGCCTCCCAGGATCAACCCTCTAGCATCTTTCTGATTCTAAAATCACCGTGGCCTCACTGAAGCCTCAAGCCTAACTGGCAAAGGCCAGGACTGAAAGCTGGCCCCTAATAGACTTAATTGCCAAGCCCTTACCTCTCTGGTTGATGGAAAACTGCATCAGGTGTTCCACAGGAATCGGCCAAACCTGTTGCAGACCCGCCTCCCACCTAAACCCAACAAACTGGTGTAGTGACTGGTCGTAATGCCCTCTGCATACTGGGTGCCATAGCTAGATGAATTGCCCTGTATGCCTCTGTCTTCTAAGATCCCACTGTTCCTGAGGCATCTGAGCTAGCTGGGAGTTGGCCACAAGGGCAAGCTGCCAAAAATGCATGCACAAAACACCCAACAGCCACACTACTCATTGGTTGGCCCTGCTGCTGAGCTGCTGAGGCTGCCTGCAACCATGTAGTGCAAGGTAAGCACTTTTAGGGAGTGTGTGTGGATGCTGAGTTTTCAGAGTGACTCAGCAAAATGCACACAATAAGTGGGACAAGGGCAGGAAAGACTGGCTGTATGGAAATGGCCATTGTCTACTCTGACTGGCAGCAGCTTGCCAAATGTCTTTCACATCATGTCCTCCCTGATCCTTTTAATTGGAGATGCCAGGGACTGAACCAGGGACCTTCTGCATGCAAAACAGAGGCTCTTCCACTGAGCCAGACCTCTCCTTGAGCAACTCTCCCACAGGATGAGGTGTCATACATGTACTCAGATAGGAGGACCACTTTTTCCTGGGAGAGACCCTTAGCCTTTACCAGCTATGAGACAGGAAGAAACTCAAAAGGGGAAAGGTTATCCCACCATTATCTCTCCATGTGCGGGGATGGTCTCTTGGCATCTGCTAAGGCAAATAAGCAAGCAAGCAAGCAAGCAAAAAAGATGTTTTAATTGCAGGTAAGTTTTACAGCTAAAACAGAGGCAGCAAAGATCATGGATGTCCATCATTCTGCAAAAGATAAACTGTACATGCACACATCACAATTTCAATTGGAACCACAAAAGAAAGGGAGAGGGTTGAGCCTGTTGCTATCATTCATGTTGCTAACTGAAACTAGGCTCTTCACATTTATTAGCATTTTAAGGAAATTTTAAGGGATATTCCTCCCCCCCCTTTAATGCAACAAGCAGGAAGCCCAGATATAATTAGCAAAACTGAGGGGTGGGGGTTGGGGGGTTTGAAGCATTAAATCCTCTCCTTGCACAGTTCATTCTGAATTGAGAAGTGCATACACCTTCTACATACAGATGGAGACCTGGATTGATTGTCATACCTGTGTCTGGCCCTTATTATTCTTTAAAAACTTAAATTTAACATCACAAGAAGCTAGATATGACACCAGTGAAGTCCTAGATGGGTATATAGTGAGTGTATTATATGATTTAGTTAAGTAGTACTCTAAAATGGGGGGTTGAGAGCTTCATATCCAAATGCAAAGGATTATTATTAAACTTTGGGTTCTTTTTCCTTTAGGCACATTTTCAGTTATAGGTTTTTCAATGAACTTGAAGCTTTACCATCTGAAATAACAAAACTGTTTTTTTCCTAACTCCTTATCTGTTTCCCAAAGACTGATAGCCTTATAGGATTCTCTCCATTTTTATTAGTATTATTCCGCTTAGCAGCTTTTTTTTTTTTTTGGATCTCACTAAAAGTAACATTGTCATTACACCGTTTTCCAAGATAAGTGAAGAAGAGCTCATTTGTGAAAATTTCAAAGCACCTCCTAAATCCCTTTGCTATCTGTATTCATGAGATAAGCAGACCAGAGTGATGGTATGGAAAAGCTATGAAGGAAGATGTGAGACGACAGTAATGTGCCCTGGCAATTTTGGGGTGTATTTCAATTCAGGAGGGTGCATGGAATGGTGTTCAGATGGCACAATGCCATAGATTGGGATAGAGTTTAGAAAAGTCTTTGGCTTGACATTTGGGAGAACAACTATCAAGCCAAGGATGTTGGAGCTGGTGTGAATACAAGAATTAATTTTTTTTGGAAAGGGTGTGTGTGTTGTTTTATCCACAAACTCACTAAGTGGCTTTAGATGTTACTGAGCTTCCCTTCAGTCCCCCACCTACAATATTAGAATAAGAAAGCAAGGCTGTTACAAGATTACTGTGATAATTACTGCAGAATGATTTGAAAATGGAAAGTGTCAAACAAATCCTAAATAGTATACATGTCAATCAATTTAGATTAAAATCTGAGGTTCTCTTATTATCAACAATATAGTGAAATGGTGGCCAAACATACAGGTCTTTGTATTGCTTCTCTGAAATTTTGCTCTGTGCTGCCATAATAATCCAAATGTATTTCTGCAGCTGTAGTTAGCTCACAGTTGCACTGCCTTGCAGGCTTTGTAGTCTAAAGTTGCTACTAGGGGTGTGCAAGCCAAAAAATTTCGGCTAAAGCCGAAAGCCGAAAGCCGAAAGAAGAATCTCTTTCGAATAAGCCGAAAGCCGAAACGGCCAGCCGTTTCGGCTTTCGGCTTTCAGCTTTGTTTCGGCTTTCTTTCGGCTTTCGGCTTTCAGCTTTTCAATGGGAAAATGCCTCCGTCTTCCCGGATGTCTGGGGGAGGCATTTTCCCACCGAATCAGCCCAAAATTGGTGGGGACCTTCCTCTAACCCCTCTCTAAAATCCTCCCAAGTTTCAGACCGATTGGACTTTGGGGGGCATGTTATGGCCCCCCAAAGCAGGTCCCCCTATCCTCCCATAAGAAAGCGAAGGAGCAGCATATTGTTAGCATGCTGCTGCTCATCTTCTTCATTATTTCCTATGGGAAAAAATGAAGAAGCAAGCTTCCTTTGCCAGGGGTGGCATTTTGCATGCAAAATGCCCCCTTACCCTCAGGGGCCCTTCTCCCACCCTTCCTCCCACCCCCCACCCAGGCTCAGACTGCTCCTACTTGGGGGGGGGCATTTCATGGCCTCCCCAAGTAGGTGCTCTAATCTCTACCACTGACAGCTGGGGGAGGCTTGTCTTGCCAGGGGTGGCATTTTGCATGCAAAATGCCCCCCAGCCCTCTGGGGCCCTTCTCCCACCCCTCCTCCCACCCCCCACCAAGGCTCAGCCTGCTCCCACTTGGGGGGCGGGCATTTCATGGCCTCCCCAAGTAGGTGCTCTAATCTCTACCACTGACAGCTGGGGGAGGCTTGTCTTGCCAGGGGTGGCATTTTGCATGCAAAATGCCCCCCAACCCTCTGGGGCCCTTCTCCCACCCTTCCTCCCACCCCCCACCAAGGCTCAGACTGCTCCCACTTGGGGGGGGCATTTCATGGCCTCCCCAAGTAGGTGCTCTTTTCTCTACCACTTACAGCTTGGGGAGGCTTGTCTTGCCAGGGGTGGCATTTTGCATGCAAAATGCCCCCCAGCCCTCAGGGGCCCTTCTCCCACCCCTCCTCCCACCCCCACCAAGGCTCAGCCTGCTCCCACTTGGGGGGCATTTCATGGCCTCCCCAAGTAGGTCCTCTCAGCCCCTAAAGTCCACCCCTTACAGCCCCACACAAACCCAATTCCCCCCCAGCTGCCACACACAGACCCAAATCCCCACATTAGCCCCTCACAGACCCAAGTCCACCCCCACCTGCCCCACACCCATAACCCCAGGAACAGGCTGTATCTTTCACAAAAATAACACAACTCACTTAACATCAGAGAATCACCCCAAAATATTGCTGTCAAAAGCACTTTATTTCCTTAACTGCTTTAGGTTACACAGTAGGAAGGCACAACAGGGCATGAAAGCAGTGTACTACATAAAAATAACACAACTCACTTCACATCAGAGAATCACACAAACACAACTGCTGTCAAACGCGGTGAAGTGGGTTGTATTATTTTGTGTAGTACACTTCTATCATGCCCTTTGGTGCACCCCCCTGCTGTGTATCCTAAAGCTGTTCAAGAAATAAAGTGTTTTTGACAGGAATCGTGTTTTGTGATTCTCTGATGTTAAGTGAGTTGTGTTATTTTTGTGTAAGATACTGCTGCCATGCCCTTTGGTGTGCCCCCCTGCTGTGTAACCTAAAGCTGTTCAAGAAATAAAGTGTTTTTGACAGGAATCGTGTTTTGTGATTCTCTGATGTTAAGTGAGTTGTGTTTTAATTTTTCTGTGTGGGGGACTGCTGGTGTAATGTGTCATAATGCTTTGCCTACTTGTACTTTGAAAGGGAGAAAATAATTTTTAAAAAACTTTATTTTGTGTTGTTCGTGTTTTATTCTTTGTTGTGCAGTTGGTTCCCATCATAGGGAACAATGGGGCTGGCTGGCCAGTAGGGGTGTGCAAGCCAAAAATTTTCGGCTATAGCCGAAAGTAGAAAGCCGAAAGAAGATTCTCTATCGTTAAAGCCGAAAGCCGAAACAAGAATCTCTTTCGGCTTTCGACTTTCGGGATTCTTTCGGCATTATTTCGGCATTCTTTCGGCTTTTTTCTATGGGAAAATGCCTCCGTCTTCCAGGACGCCTGGAGGAGGCATTTTCCCACCGAATAAGCCCCAAATTGGTGGGGACCTTCCTCTAACCCTTCTCTAACAACCACCCAAGACAGATTGGACTTTGGGGGGCCATGTTATGGCCCCCCAAAGCAGGTCCCCCCATCCTCCCATAAGAAAGCGAAGGAGCAGCATATTGTTAGCATGCTGCTGCTCATCTTTCTTCATTATTTCCTATGGGGAAAAAATGAAGAGGCAGGCTTCCTTTGCCAGGGGTGGCATTTTGCATGCAAAATGCCCCCTTACCCTCAGGGGCCCTTTTCCCACCCCTCCTCCCACCCCCCACCAAGGCTCAGCCTGATCCCACTTGGGGGGGCCATTTCATGGCCTCCCCAAGTAGGTGCTCTGATCTCTACCACTGACAGCTGGGGGAGGCTTGTGTTGCCAGGGGTGGCATTTTGCATGCAAAATGCCCCCCAACCCTCTGGGGCCCTTCTCCCACCCCTCCTCCCACCCCCCACCAAGGCTCAGCCTGCTCCCACTTGGGGGGGGCATTTCATGGACTCCCCAAGTAGGTGCTCTGCTCTCATCTCTACCACTGACAGCTGGGGGAGGCTTGTCTTGCCAGGGGTGGCATTTTGCATGCAAAATGCCCCCCAGCCCTCTGGGGCCCTTCTCCCACCCTTCCTCCCACCCCCCACCAAGGCTCAGACTGCTCCCACTTGGGGGGGCCATTTCATGGCCTCCCCAAGTAGGTCCTCTCAGCCCCTAAAGTCCACCCCTTACAGCCCCACACAAACCCAATTCCCCCCCCAGCTGCCACACACAGACCCAAATCCCCACATTAGCCCCTCACAGACCCAAATCCACCCCCACCTGCCCCACACCCATAACCCCAGGAACAGGCTGGCAAAGGCCAGCCCTCTCCCTTTGTTCCCTATGCTGGGAACTTCTAAACTCTCTTTCCCTGGGCAATTCTGCACAGCCCAGGGGTGCCACAATGGTGGGCACACTTCTGAGTGCCAGCTGGTCCCTGTGAAAGAGCACCTGAACCACAGACACCCTCCCTCAAATTCCCCCACCACCTACAGAGATGGCTGGCCAGCCAGCCCCATTGTTCCCTATGATGGGAACCAACTGCACAACAAAGAATAAAACAAGAACAACACAAAATAAAGTTTTAAAAAAATTATTTTCTCCCTTCCAAAGTACAAGTAGGCAAAGCATTATGACACATTACACCAGCAGTCCCCCACACAGAAAAATTAAAACAAAACTCACTTAACATCAGAGAATCACAAAACACGATTCCTGCCAAAAAAACTTTATTTCTTGAACAGCTTTAGGTTACACAGCAGGGGGGAACACCAAAGGGCATGGCAGCACTATCTTACACAAAAATAACACAACTCACTTAACATCAGAGAATCACAAAAGCACAATTCCTGTCAAAAACACTTTATTTCTTGAACAGCTTTAGGCTACACAGCAGGGGGGGGGACACCAAAGGGCATGGCAGCACTATCTTACACAAAAATAACACAACTCACTTCACATTAAAGAATCACCCCAAAAATTGCTGTCAAAAGCACTTTATTTCTGTAACTGCTTTAGGTTACACAGTAGGAAGGCACCACAGAGAAGGAAAGCAGTGTACTACACAAAAATAACACAACTCACTTCACATCAGAGAATCACACAAACACAATTGCTGTCAAAAACGGTGAAGTGGGTTGTATTATTTTTTGTAGTACATTGCTATCATGTCCTGTTGTGCCCTCCTACTGTGTAACCTAAAGCTGTTCAAGAAATAAAGTGTTTTTGCCAGGAATTGTGTTTTTGTGATTCTCTGATGTTAAGTGAGTTGTGTTATTTTTGTGTAAGATAGTGCTGCCATGCCCTTTGGTGTTCCCCCCTGCTGTGTAACCTAAAGCTGTTCAAGAAATAAAGTGTTTTTGACAGGAATTGTGCTTTGTGATTCTCTGATGTTAAGTGAGTTTTGTTTTAATTTTTCTGTGTGGGGGACTGCTGGTGTAATGTGTCATAATGCTTTGCCTACTTGTACTTTGGAAGGGAGAAAAAAAAATTTAAAACTTTATTTTGTGTTGTTCTTGTTTTATTCTTTGTTGTGCAGTTTGTTCCCATCATAGGGAACAATGGGGCTGGCTGGCCAGCCATCTCTGTAGGTGGTGGGGGAATTTGAGGGAGGGTGTCTGTGGTTCAGGTGCTCTTTCACAGGGACCAGCTGGCACTCAGAAGTGTGCCCACCATTGTGGCACCCCTGGGCTGTGCAGAATTGCCCAGGGAAAGAGAGTTTAGAAGTTCCCAGCATAGGGAACAAAGGGAGAGGGCTGGCCTTTGCCAGCCTGTTCCTGGGGTTATGGGTGTGGGGCAGGTGGGGGTGGATTTGGGTCTGTGAGGGGCTAATGTGGGGATTTGGGTCTGTGTGTGGCAGCTGGGGGGGAATTGGGTTTGTGTGGGGCTGTAAGGGGTGGACTTTAGGGGCTGAGAGGACCTACTTGGGGAGGCCATGAAATGCCCCCCCTAAGTGGGAGCAGTCTGAGCCTTGGTGGGGGGTGGGAGGAAGGGTGGGAGAAGGGCCCCAGAGGGCTGGGGGGCATTTTGCATGCAAAATGCCACCCCTGGCAAGACAAGCCTTCCCCAGCTGTCAGTGGTAGAGAAAAGAGCACCTACTTGGGGAGGCCATGAAATGGCCCCCCCAAGTGGGAGCAGTCTGAGCCTGGGTGGGGGGTGGGGGGAAGGGTGGGAGAAGGGCCCCTGAGGGCTTGGGGGCATTTTGCATGCAAAATGCCACCCCTGGCAACACAAGCCTCCCCCAGCTGTCAGTGGTAGAGATTAGAGCACCTACTTGGGGAGGCCATGAAATGGCCCCCCCAAGTGGGAGCAGGCTGAGCCTTGGTGGGGGGTGGGAGGAGGGGTGGGAGAAGGGCCCCTGAGGGCTGGGGGGCATTTTGCATGCAAAATGCCACCCCTGGCAAAGGAAGCCTGCCTCTTCATTTCCCCCCCATAGGAAATAATGAAGAAAGATGAGCAGCAGCATGCTAACAATATGCTGCTCCTTCGCTTTCTTATGGGAGGATGGGGGGACCTGCTTTGGGGGGCCATAACATGGCCCCCCAAAATCCAATCTGTCTGAAACTTGGGTGGTTGTTAGAGAAGGGTTAGAGGAAGTTCCCCACCAATTTTGGGCTTATTCGGTGGGAAAATGCCTCCCCCAGACGTCCGGGAAGACGGAGGCATTTTCCCATTGAAAAGCCGAAAGAAAGCCGAAAGAATCCCGAAACGTTTCGGCTTTTTTCTTTCGGCTACCCGAAACATTTCGGCATTCCCCGAAACGTTTCGGCATTCCCCTAAAGAAGCCGAAACACTTTTGTTTCGGCATTCTTTCGGCATTCTGAATGCCGAAACGCACATCCCTACTGGCCAGCCATCTCTGTAGGTGGTGGGGGAATTTGAGGGAGGGTGTCTGTGGTTCAGGTGCTCTTTCACAGGGACCAGCTGGCACTCAGAAGTGTGCCCACCATTGTGGCACCCCTGGGCTGTGCAGAATTGCCCAGGGAAAGAGAGTTTAGAAGTTCCCAGCATAGGGAACAAAGGGAGAGGGCTGGCCTTTGCCTACTTGGGAAGGCCATGAAATGCCCCCCCAAGTGGGAGCAGTCTGAGCCTGGGTGGGGGGTGGGGGGAAGGGTGGGAGAAGGGCCCCTGAGGGCTTGGGGGCATTTTGCATGCAAAATGCCACCCCTGGCAACACAAGCCTCCCCCAGCTGTCAGTGGTAGAGATTAGAGCACCTACTTGGGGAGGCCATGAAATGGCCCCCCCCAAGTGGGAGCAGGCTGAGCCTTGGTGGGGGGTGGGAGGAGGGGTGGGAGAAGGGCCCCTGAGGGCTGGGGGGCATTTTGCATGCAAAATGCCACCCCTGGCAAAGGAAGCCTGCCTCTTCATTTCCCCCCCATAGGAAATAATGAAGAAAGATGAGCAGCAGCATGCTAACAATATGCTGCTCCTTCGCTTTCTTATGGGAGGATGGGGGGACCTGCTTTGGGGGGCCATAACATGGCCCCCCAAAATCCAATCTGTCTGAAACTTGGGTGGTTGTTAGAGAAGGGTTAGAGGAAGTTCCCCACCAATTTTGGGCTTATTCGGTGGGAAAATGCCTCCCCCAGACGTCCGGGAAGACGGAGGCATTTTCCCATTGAAAAGCCGAAAGAAAGCCGAAAGAATCCCGAAACGTTTCCCGAAAAGTGGGAGCAGGCTGAGCCTTGGTGGGGGGTGGGAGGAGGGGTGGGAGAAGAGCCCCTGAGGGCTGGGGGGCATTTTGCATGCAAAATGTACCCCTGGCAAGACAAGCCTCCCCCAGCTGTCAGTGGTAGAGATGAGAGCAGAGCACCTACTTGGGGAGGCCATGAAATGCCCCCCCCCAAGTGGGAGCAGGCTGAGCCTTGGTGGGGGGTGGGAGGAAGGGTGGGAGAAGGGCCCCTGAGGGTAAGGGGGCATTTTGCATGCAAAATGCCACCCCTGGCAAAGGAAGCCTGCGTCTTCATTTTTCTGAAAGAACTCAAGTGTGAACTTGTAGATCTCCTCACAAAAATATGTAATCTGTCATTAAACTCTGCATCTGTTCCTGAGGACTGGAAGGTAGCTAATGTTGTCCCCATCTTTAAAAAAGGTTCCAGGGGAGATCCGGGAAATTACAGGCCAGTCAGCCTGACGTCAATACCGGGTAAGTTGGTGGAAACTATTATCAAAAATAAAATTAGTGGGCACATTGATGACCAAAAGCTGATGAGGAAAACTCAGCATGGGTTCTGTAAGGGAAGATCTTGTCTCACCAATCTGTTAGAGTTCTTTGAGGGAGTGAACAAACAAGTGGACAAGGGAGACCCGATAGATATTGTTTATCTTGACTTCCAGAAAGCTTTTGACAAAGTTCCTCATCAAAGGCTCCTAAGTAAGCTCAGTAGCTATGGGATAAAGGGCCAAGTCCTCTTGTGGATCGAAAACTGGCTAATTAATAGGAAACAGAGAGTGAGCATAAACGGGCACTTCTCACAGTGGAGGGTGGTGAGCAGTGGGGTGCCACAGGGGTCGGTATTGGGTCCAATGCTTTTTAACTTGTTTATTAATGATTTGGAATTGGGATTAAGCAGTGAAGTGGCTAAATTTGCAGATGACACGAAATTGTTCAGGGTGGTGAAAGCCAGAGAGGATTGTGAGGCACTCCAAAGGGATCTGTCAAGGCTAGAAGAGTGGGCATCCATGTGGCAAATGAGGTTCAATGTAGCCAAGTGCAAAGTAATGCACATTGGAACCAAAAATCCAAAATATAAATACAAGTTGATGGGGTCTGAACTGGCGGAGACTGACCAAGAGAGAGATCTTGGAGTCATGATAGATAACTCACTAAAAACGTCAGCACAGTGTGCGACTGCCATAAAAAAAGCTAATGCTATGCTAGGGGTTATTAGGAAAGGGATTGAAAACAAATCAGCTGGTATCATAATGCCTCTGTATAAATCGATGGTGAGGCCTCATTTGGAGTACTGTGTACAGTTCTGGTCGCCACACCTTAAAAAAGATATCATAGCACTGGAAAAAGTACAGAGAAGGGCAACTAAAATGATTAAAGGGTTGGAACACTTTCCCTACGAGGAAAGATTGAGGCGCTTGGGGCTCTTTAGCCTGGAGAAAAGACGACTGAGGGGAGACATGATAGAGGTTTACAAGATAATGCACGGGTTAGAGAAGGTCGAGAAAGATGTGTTTTTCTCCCTTTCTCACAATACAAGAACTCGTGGGCACTCTATGAAATTATTGAGCAGTCGGGTTAGAACAGATAGAAGAAAATACTACTTTACACAAAGGGTGATAAACACATGGAATTCGTTGCCACAGGAGGTGGTGGCAGCTACAAGCATTGCCAGCTTCAAGAGGGGACTGGACAAATATATGGAGCAGAGGTCCATCAGTGGCTATTAGCCACAGGAGATAGATGGTATTCTCTTTGTGGGGAGGTGGTGCTCTGTTGTCTTGGTGCTGGAAGGAAGGCAGTGGGAGGGCTTCTGGTGTCCTGGCCTCACTGACAGTCCTTTAGATGGCACTGGATTTCTAGCCACTGTGTGTGACAGAATGTTGGACTGGATGGGCCACTGGCCTGATCCAACATGGCTTTGCTTATGTTCTTATGTTCTTATGTTCCCCTTAGGAAATAATGAAGGAGATGAGCAGCAGCATGCTAACAATATGCTGCTCCTTCGCTTTCATATGGGAGGATAGGGGGACCTGCTTTGGGGGGCCATAACTTGGCCCCCCAAAGTCCAATCGGTCTGAAACTTGGGGGGGGGGGGTTAGAGAGGGGTTAGAGGAAGGTCCCCACCAATTTTGGGCTGATTCGGTGGGAAATTGTCTCCCCCAGACGTCCGGGAAGACGGAGGCATTTTCCCATTGTAAAGCTGAAAGAAAGCCGAAAGAAGCCGAAACGTTTCGGCTTTTTTTCTTTCGGCTAGCCGAAACGTTTCGGCTTTCTCCTAAACGTTTCGGCTAACCCGAAAGAAGCCGAAACAAAAGTGTTTCTTTCGGCATTCAGAAAGCCGAAACGCACATCCCTAGTTGCTACCTCTTGCAGAGGTAAAATAATCAGGATTATGTTCATATTGACCAGTCCTGGTAATAGCTTTGTATGCTTCCTTTATATTTTATAAAAAGTAATAATGACTTAGGGCAACCCTAGCAAGGGGCTTTCAAGGCAAATGAGAAACAGACCCTGCTTAGCTTCTGAGAGCTGATGAAATCAGGCTATACCATCATGCCTTCCCTCCTCATGAATGGTGTAGATATGAGAAAAGTTTCATCTGTTGATTTGTATGTGGTAGTTAGAGATGTGGAGCAGCAGGATTCTAATGTCGAGAACTGGGTTTGATTCTCCATTCTGCCACTTGAAGCCAGCTGGGTGACCTTGGGTCAGGCACAGGTCTTCTAGAGCTCTCTCAGCCCCATCCATCTCACAGGATGATTGTTGTGGGGATAATAATAACATAGTTCGTAAAACGCTCTGAGTGGGCATTAAGTTGTCCTGAAGTATGGTATATAAATCAAATGTTGTTGTTGTTATATCAAAAAGGCCATTCTGAGATCAGGGACTGGTTATGGCTTATAGGGTGACTTGTAAGCAAAAAGGGGAAAAATGATTTGAGGAATCCTTCTATTAAAAAGTGAGGGGATCACCATTTTGTCTGAGGATGTTTTTGTGCCAGACTACTTAAACCTGTGTCTTATGACATTCAGTTGATGCTTTGAACATTGGAGAACACAGATAAACTACTGGCAATGTCAGCCCTTATGTCTATTGGCAGCGCCATAAAAGGCATGGAAGAAGCATTAGTACAACATGCTTGATCTTTCATGCTAGGGCTTTATGGGAGTTTCCCCCTCATGTGCAGGGACTTCAGAGAGGTCATAGATGAAATTGTGGATGCCAGAGATGGATGTGATGGTATTATGGAGCTGTGTGCACATGCCATGTCTGGACCTACTCCAGATCAAAGCTACCTGTCTCAATGCCTCTGGCAGCTGTGGTAAGACCAGGGCTTTTTTTCAGCTGGAACACAGTGGAATAGAGTTCCAACACTGCTTGAAAATGGTCACATGGCCAGTGGCCCCGCCCCCTGATCTCCAGACATCTGGTGCAGAGGGCAATCTAAACTCCCCT
The DNA here is from genome assembly GCF_028583425.1 of Eublepharis macularius. NCBI lineage: Eukaryota > Metazoa > Chordata > Lepidosauria > Squamata > Eublepharidae > Eublepharis > Eublepharis macularius. Next base: position 24,749,273 of record NC_072802.1, read on the forward strand.
CTGTCTGGAGATTAGGGGGCGGGGCCACCGACCATGTCACCATTTTCGTCGAGGGAGATTTAAACTTTAAAAAACTCCCCCTTGTTCCAGCTGACCCAAAGTGATGTCATTGTGTGGTGCTGAGTTCCACCACTGAGTTCCACCAGGTCTTTTCCCAGAAAAAAAGCCCTGGGTAAGACCATGATTATGCAGCATTCTTTGATTAGGAGTTAGTCCTGACTGGCATTACCCGTGACCTTTGGTAATAACTAGTCTTTCAGCAAAAACAAGAAGTCTTCAGTTTTCCACAGAGGTCCTAAGGGACAGCATGAACCAAGGAGGATCATTTTAGTCTTAAGAGAGCTCAAACAGATGTACTTTTGAAGGCCTAGAGGAATGCACAGAGGAGGCATTATTCTCATCCATTGTCTGTGATGGAATGGGTGACTCAGCATGCCTTGGAAAATGGGGGGCGCTGCATGTCTTTCCATGTATGCGTTAACTCTCTTGATAAGTAAGCTGCTTCTCTTTGTCTAATGTGGGGATGCCTCCTGACTGCTCCTCTCTGTGTGTTTCCTTTAGGAGATTCCCCCTCATTGCCTCATCGCCTTCCAAAGGGGAAGGATGCATTTTTTGGACCTCCTGCCATGAAGGTCTCATCCACACACCTACATACAACCTTGTTGCCACTCAGGGTGGCCATGGTAATAGGGAAAGCAATTCTTTGGGACTCTTTCTTCCTACTTCAGAATATTGCCATGAACGGAATCTACCCCAGTAAACTCTAAGTTCTATCTTTTTTACAATTTGGTTGTCTGAAAATTAATTACTGCACACTGGGGAAGATGCTTCTGACTGGGTACTCTGCTCTCCAATGAAATATAGCTATTTCTAATAGTCCAAATGATTACTTGTGCTGTGAAGAAGAATTGTCTGAACCTGGTTTCTTTATATATGCATTTCTTCTCTCCTTCTTTCTGTGTGACTTTTCAGCTTCTTGCAGTGTGGCAGGTTAGTTTTCGATCTCTTTTTCTTTTTTAAATTTAGGGCTAATAGGCATAATCATATTGAGGGAGACAGGAAACTGGCTTCAGGATCACTGGAACTGTAAAAGGGGGAGTCTAGGACCCAAAGGAGAACCAGCTTCCCCCAATCAGAGGGTGTGAGTGATTCCGCACACGTTGGATAATGCACTTGCAATCCTCTTTATAGATCATTTGGAATGGAAAAACCCCCGAATGGTGTGGTTCATGGTTCGTCTCATTTTATGAACCACGAATCACAAACCATGAACTTTCATGAACCTGCCTCGGCTCACAAACTGGTTTATTTGGTTTGTGAAAATGTCATATCCAGGTCAGCAAATCGTCACTTCTGGGCCAGCAGAAGGTCACTTCCAGGCCAGCAGAAGGCCACTTCTGGGTCAGGAAAAGGTCTGCAGGAAGTCCATCCCCTGTTGCCTAGGAAACTGATTGATCAGCACCAAGCTGTCTGCAGTGACAAACCAAGAAATGAACCAAATGAACCAGCCTAAAGTTCGTGGTGGTTCATCAGAGATGGGCTCTGACAAATTGCTAGTTCACGAACCACGAACCAGCCTGGTTCATCATGAACTTTGGTTTGCATTTCGGTTCGTGCCCATCTCTAGTTGGGAGTGATTGTAGGGGGAAGTAGTTCTGGGTAGCACCACTGGAACATCAAAGCCTAGGGCAGGAGCTTTTTTGAGGCCAGGTGGAAGCGTAATGTTTCTTGGTTCTGCACTTCAGTTTCCAGCAAGTATTACAATTATGCTTTCAAGTGGTGGCTTCTACTTCACACTGAGGGTGATTTTAGTGTGTAATGTTAAAAGCTAGATGATGATGCCTGCGAGGTATTAGCTCACCGGCTAGAAAGGACCATTGTCATATCCAGCAATTCTAAGCCTAGAGGCTTTGTGAAAAGGTACAGCTTTTCACATCCTTGCCTTTCTATGCCAGGAAAAAAAAAACCCTTCAACTCTTCATTTTGGCCTGTTGTGCTGCAATTAAAGTTAAAGAGCCTCTGTCTATTGGTATCTACTCCAGCTGCCCATCAGTGTTTTGTAGAGCAATGCAGAGATACTGAACTGACAAAGAAACACAGCTATCTCAAGATAGTTGTCTACAAATTTTGATTGTAGAAATAAATCCTGTATGTTTCTACAGGCTGCCTCCAACCTTTTAAGGAAAACTTATTTTTACCCAACTTTTAAACAACATCAAAGTATTTCAAAGGAACTTATAGTAATTCAAAGCCAATACAGATAGCTATTAATAGGAACAGTGTGGTGTAGTGGCAGGCCAGGATCTGGACCTGGATAGCCCAGATGAGCCTGATCTCATCAGATTTCAGAAGCTCAGTAGGGTTGGTCTTGGTTAGTAATTGGATGGGAGACTTCTGATGAAGGCCAGGGTTGCAGAGGCAGGCAGTGGCAAACCATTTTTGTTAGTCTCTTTCCATGAAAATTCCACCAGGGGTTGCCATAAGTCAGCTATGACTTGAGAGCACTCTCTATCACTAGGATCTAGATGAGCCAGGTTCAAATGGCCACAGCTAGGAATCTTGCTGGGTGACATTGGGCCAGTCAAACCATTAGCCTAACTTACTTTACAAGGTTTTGCGAGAATAAAAAGGGGAAAGGAGAACCAAGCGTTTAAAGCAAGGGCAGAGTACACCAGATAGTTTTTCTCCAGACATGGTGCGGGATTTCCTTATCCCCCTCTGGCCTCATTGATGGTGGTGGGTAGCCGGTAAGAGCTCCCAGTGTAGCTGGTCCAGGCATGATGAAAGGATCATAGTTCATCTTGCCCAGCAGGAGTGAAGGTATATAAGAGCTCTGCTAGATGGGACCATTGTTCCATCTAGTCTAGCAATACAGGGCCAACAAGCAGGGCATGGGGACCAAGGCCTTCTCTTGATGTTGCCTCATAGCGCTGGTATCCAGGAGCTCCCTTCATTCATCATGGCTAGTACATCTCATGTTTTTTTTTTATTATATTTTTTTATTTTTCAACATACTACAAAACACTACAATAACACTACACAAGACTATCACAAGGGAAGGGAAAGGATGAAGAGAAAGGGAAGGGGCGGGGAAAGCGGGACATAAAGGGAAGGACAAACTAAATTCAACACTACACTTCAATGTTTTCCCTTCATACTGCCATGATAGAAAAAAAAATAGCTCAATAAAATGATGATGGGGTGGTTAATCATACAAAATACACATTTCAAATTCTAATTAAACTTTCCTCCCCCTTCTAGGTCCCGGACGCAATTCTCTCTGTGCAACCACAGCTGCAATATTCTCCTCCTCCCCCCCCCCCTCAGGCTTCTCCTTTTCTTCGTTCTTGGTGCAGCGGAATTCCGGGTTTTTATCCACAAAATCCTTTAGTTGATCTTCTGATAATATCTTATGGGTTTGATCTTTATGTCTAAACCATATTCCTTCTGGAAGTAACCATTTATACTTTATTCCATGGTCCCTCAGAAGAGCTGCGAACTTTTTATACTTAAAACGTCTTTTCCGGACTAGAAATGGAACGTCCTTCAAAATCTTGACTTTAAAACCCATAAAGTCCAAATCCGCATTGTATGAGTTATATAGGATAGTGTCCCGAATCTTTTTAAATGAAAAGTCAATGATGATCTCGCGGGGCAGCTGTCGCTTTGTTGCATATTTGGAAGAAGCCCGACGGACCTCCAAAATGGCGCTTTTAACCTCTTCTTTGGTTGTCCTCGCGGGTGTCGCCAATAGTTCCGAGACAAGATCCCGCAGATCCTCATTTTCCTCCTCTTTCACGTTTTGGAGACGCAAAATTGTCTATGTTCGTTCCACCTGTAGCCCGATCAGCTGGTTCTCAACCAGCTTCAGCTCTTTTTTCGTAGCCTTCACAAGTGACGCACTTTCCAGAGCAGACTTCTCTGCCCCCCCGCTACTTCCTTAATGGTTTTCACTTCGCTTTCAATTGAGCCCACCCTTTGATCAGTTTCGTTCAGCTTGTCAACAAAGGGTTTTATGGCTTCCACCACCGCCCTGCGCACCAACTCTTCGAGCGACTCTCCCTTCTGCAAGGTAGCCGAAATTGACTTACCGAGAGCGGGACTTTGCTTCTTTGCCGCCATTTTGGGGGGGGGCGCCAGCCAAATTCTGGAACTCACCGAAGGGGAAGAGCGAGTCTTCTTCAGATCAACCTCTCCTTCACCAACGCTTGTAAAACAGAAGGGATTCGCTTGTTTACAGGCTTCCGCCTGTTTCTTTTAATTGCCGTTTCTCGTTGCCCGGCGGCACACAAGGCGCCGCGCACGTCTGCCGGCCTCCATAGGGACAAACGGGCAATTCCCCCCCCCCGCATTAATTTCGGGGAGTTCTTCCCGCAGTGTCCCGGACCCTGCCTCCCTCCCTGGGAGTCCTGGGGGCTAATCCTTGCAGATCAGCCGCCCGGTCAGGGTGCCCGGTCGTTTCCTCCCGGACCAGCCGAGAGGAGCGTCCGGCATGGCTGAGAAAGCGAAACCGAATCCGCTAGTACATCTCATGTTAACGCATGCCAACATCATTATTTACATATGAAGCTGCCTTACACTGAGTCAGAATGAGCTCAGCATGGGCTGCTTTAGCTATGTATGACTCTCCAGGGGCTCAAGCAGAGAAGATGCTTTCCAAGTATATGCTACCTAAGAGTCCTTTAACTGGAGCTGCCAGCAATTGAACTCAACACTCGGTATGCAAAGGTGGCCTGCTCCATCCATCTTACTTTCCTATGAAACCATACGGCTTAGTTTCTATCACTGGCCAGATTGCCAGACATCTCTAGATAAGGACCTAATATTTAAGAAGAAATATACATGACCAGCCATCACAGTGACGGAGGTAACTGTCTCAGGAGTGCTTAGGATTCAGGACAAGGGCTGTGTCCACTGTGGGAAGGAGGCAACTTTGTGAGATCTGACTTGGTACTCAGTGAAGATTGGGTATTGCCTTTGCTGGGCATTTCAGAGAGCAATCCCAACCAGTTCTGTTTATAATCCTACTCAAAAGAGGAGGGCACAGACCAGGAAAAACCCACGGGCCATAGGGGCCATAGTCTGTGATGTTTCACTGACCATGGACCATGAACTTTTCACAGTCCAGCCCCAGTTCATGAACTGACCAGTTTGTTGTTCTGGGCTGCCGGGAGTGCTCTACCCGCCTGCCCTGCTCCAGCTGACTGACGGCCTGCCAGACAGCTGGAGTAAGGTTTAATTTAAATGTTAAAGTGCTCCCAGCACTGCTTGCCAGCAGTGCCGGGAGGCTTTAACGGACTATGGACCAACAAACTGGTGAAAAGTCTGTGGGTCTATGGAAAATGGGTGTCCCATGACCCACCAGTTCACGAACAGAAAATTTGGGTCCATTTTCTGGTCCATGCCCACCTCTACTACTCAAGTCTATCCTCAGAAAAAATGTTTTTAGGTCTGTACTGAAAGCCATTTTAGGATCCTCCAAATAATTCTACTCGGCAAATGCAACTTTGACTTTTGTGGAAATAAGTAAGATCAAGATCAGAGATATAGTTGGTTCATGATTAGGAATTAATTGTAGGTTACCTTAGTCAGTGTTATTTCCATTCTGATGTCAGGACATCATATTTAGTCAGGGCCGGATCTTGGGTTCCTGGTGCCCGGGACAATCCAAGTCCGGCTGCCCCCTGCATGTGCACGCAGCGCACACATGCTCCCGGTGCTGCGTGATGATGTCACTTTGTGACGTTATCATGCAGGGCGTTGTGCGTGATGACGTCACTTTCAGTGCAATCCTAAGGAGAGTTGCTCCAGTCTAAGCCCATTGATTTCAATGGGCTTAGACTGGTGTAACTCTCCTAAGGATTGCACTCTTAGTGATCTTAACACGCAGGGTGGCGTCTTCCCTTGAAGTTGGACAAGAATGGATAGCCTGGAGACAGATGAAACATAATTGTCATCCCAGTTACTATGAATAATTTTGACTAGTTAAATAAAAATATTTTGAAAATTCTTGTCATGCAGTTGGACACCTTTTACAATAGCTGTTGAAATTATTTTCTGTGTAAATTGTTGTTACAACTACAAGTTGATACAAATATCCTGAGCCATAAATTTAATTTAAGGGTGGACTATTAATAATCTTTTGTTTATTTTCCCTATTTAATTCCATTATATGTTTCCCTTTGCTTATTTCATGTTAGATTAATAGTGGCTCATAGAAACTCTATTGTGTCACTACAATCAATTTCCCAAGCCCAGAACTCTTGCTTTTGTAAACAGATATCTGCCTTATAATTTAATCTTGGTTTGTAACTTGCAGGCTTTCTGAAACCTCTGCAAAGCTGGTAGAAGGTTACAGTGGTCCTTTTTGTAACTGAGAGATATCAGGTATGCTTGGAAGTCAATCCTATAGTCTGAAGCTCTTGATGGTGCATATTAGATGTTTCTCATGAAATGTACTAGACTCAAGTTCTTTTAATGTGGAATCTTTCTTTATTTAGATTGTAAACAATATCATAAAAGCTATAGACAAAAACATAGAATATAAAAAATTCTAAAAAGAAGACACACTAACAATACATAAACAAGTGAACCCCCCCCTTAAACTAAACTACAGATTGAGTTCTGATTTTCTCCGCCACAAATATGGATCATTTTCAGTGTTCCCCTTATTCTAAGTTAAACATAAGAGCCCTCTTTTTTCTATTGTTCATGATTCTTAACCCATAAATCCAGATGTCATCAAGTTCTTATTATCAATTTCATGTAAAAAGTCTATTAACGGTTTCCATTCAGTCAAAAATGTAACTAATGTCTTTTCCCTCATCGGTGAAGTAAATTTTGCCATTGACACATTTTGCCATTGATGCAAACACTTTTATCCACCATTCATCCACTGCAGGCATTGTTGGAGTTTTCCCCTTTTGTGCACAGAGTACTCTTGCTGCCGTAATCAAATATAAAACAAAGTTCAAAAGCTTCTTTCCAACTGGCTGTCCATTATTCCCAACAAAAAAGTCTCTGGTTTCAACTGGATTTTAATCCAAAATCTTCTGAATCGATGACTGTATCTGCAAGCAGAAATTCTTTGCTTTCTTACATGTCCACAACATATGATAAAATGTCCCTTCTCGTTTAGCACATTTCCAACATACATTTTAAAAAAAAATATTGGATGGGTTTACAAACATAAACATAAAAATCGTTATCATTTTCCACCCCATTGCATTTCCCCCATCCCCCCCCCCTTTTCTGGTGACTTCCAGCAGTTTTCCATATCCAACTTAAGCTAAAGAATATATCATATAAATTCTTAAAGTCTATAATATATATCTATGTTATACATACTAATCTAATCTCTTTACTTATCTTAACTATCTACGCTTAATATACTACTTATTTTAATTAAAAGTATAAAAATTATATAAGTATATAGTAAGTACATATACTAACTAAAAAAAATATATATGTATGTGTAATATACTATTCCTTAGATACCTATTATCTATATTGTAGATCTAATCTTTCTAGTACATCACTAAAATATCATATATACTCCCTATACCCTATTCAACCTTATTATTCAATCTTATACTTTCCCCTATGAATATACTATCTTACTCTTACCCTTTTAATACTATAGTACTATAACTCTATACTAATCCAATAGGATACAGTAAAATATACCCCCTTTTGACCTTAAGTAAGTTTCTATCTACCCTTTAATTTTCCAAAGACCACAATTTCCCCTTCATGTCCCACTTTTTCTCCACATATTTTTTGAATTTTTCCCAGCTTGATGTATAGTTCAATTCTTCTTGTTCTTTCAATTTCCTTGTTAACTTGTCTATTTCTGCCATATTCAGAACTTTCAGAATCCAATCTTCCATAGATGGTATCTCCTGAGTCTTCCACAACTGTGCATAACACATTCTGGCCGCCGTGATCATATAAAACACCATAACTCTGTCCATTTTATCAAAATCTTCTAGGTTCATGCATAATAACAGCAATTCCGGGGTTTTATTTATAATCCTTTGTAAAATATCTGAGATAACTTTTACTATATCCCCCCAGAACTGCCTTGCCTTATCACAAGTCCACCACATAGGATAGATTGAACCTTCATGCTGTTTACATTTCCAACATTTATCAGACATCTGACTAGGGATGTGCGTTTCGGCATTCAGAATGCCGAAAGAATGCCGAAACAAAAGTGTTTCGGCTTCTTTCGGGGAATGCCGAAACGTTTCGGGGAATGCCGAAACGTTTCGGGTAGCCGAAAGAAAAAAGCCGAAACGTTTCGGGATTCTTTCGGCTTTCTTTCGGCTTTTCTATGGGAAAATGCCTCCGTCTTCCAGGACGCCTGGAGGAGGCATTTTCCCACGGAATAAGCGAAGGAGCAGCATATTGTTAGCATGCTGCTGCTGATCTTTCTTCATTATTTCCTATGGGGAAAAATGAAGAGGCAGGCTTCCTTTGCCAGGGGTGGCATTTTGCATGCAAAATGCCCCCCAGCCCTCAGGGGCCCTTCTCCCACCCCTCCTCCCACCCCCCACCAAGGCTCAGCCTGCTCCCACTTGGGGGGGCATTTCATGGCCTCCCCAAGTAGGTGCTCTGCTCTCATCTCTACCACTGACAGCTGGGGGAGGCTTGTGTTGCCAGGGGTGGCATTTTGCATGCAAAATGCCCCCCAGCCCTCTGGGGCCCTTCTCCCACCCTTCCTCCCACCCCCCACCAAGGCTCAGACTGCTCCCACTTGGGGGGGCCATTTCATGGCATCCCCAAGTAGGCTACACAGCAGGGGGGGGACACCAAAGGGCATGGAAGCAGTATCTTACACAAAAATAACACAACTCACTTCACATTAAAGAATCACCCCAAAAATAGCTGTCAAAAGCACTTTATTTCTGTAACTGCTTTAGGTTACACAGTAGGAAGGCACCGCAGAGCAGGAAAGCAGTGTACTACGCAAAAATAACACAACTCACTTCACATCAGAGAATCACACAAACACAATTGCTGTCAAAAACGGTGAAGTGGGTTGTATTATTTTTTGTAGTACATTGCTATCATGCCCTGTTGTGCCCTCCTACTGTGTAACCTAAAGCTGTTCAAGAAATAAAGTGTTTTTGCCAGGAATTGTGTTTTTGTGATTCTCTGATGTTAAGTGAGTTGTGTTATTTTTGTGTAAGATAGTGCTGCCATGCCCTTTGGTGTTCCCCCCTGCTGTGTAACCTAAAGCTGTTCAAGAAATAAAGTGTTTTTGACAGGAATTGTGTTTTGTGATTCTCTGATGTTAAGTGAGTTGTGTTATTTTTGTGTAAGATAGTGCTGCCATGCCCTTTGGTGTTCCCCCCTGCTGTGTAACCTAAAGCTGTTCAAGAAATAAAGTGTTTTTGACAGGAATCATGCTTTGTGATTCTCTGATGTTAAGTGAGTTGTGTTATTTTTGTGTAAGATAGTGCTGCCATGCCCTTTGGTGTCCCCCCCTGCTGTGTAACCTAAAGCTGTTCAAGAAATAAAGTGTTTTTGACAGGAATCGTGCTTTGTGATTCTCTGATGTTAAGTGAGTTTTGTTTTAATTTTTCTGTGTGGGGGACTGCTGGTGTAATGTGTCATAATGCTTTGCCTACTTGTACTTTGGAAGGGAGAAAATAATTTTTTTAAAACTTTATTTTGTGTTGTTCTTGTTTTATTCTTTGTTGTGCAGTTGGTTCCCATCATAGGGAACAATGGGGCTGGCTGGCCAGCCATCTCTGTAGGTGGTGGGGGAATTTGAGGGAGGGTGTCTGTGGTTCAGGTGCTCTTTCACAGGGACCAGCTGGCACTCAGAAGTGTGCCCACCATTGTGGCACCCCTGGGCTGTGCAGAATTGCCCAGGGAAAGAGAGTTTAGAAGTTCCCAGCATAGGGAACAAAGGGAGAGGGCTGGCCTTTGCCAGCCTGTTCCTGGGGTTATGGGTGTAGGGCAGGTGGGGGTGGATTTGGGTCTGTGAGGGGCTAATGTGGGGATTTGGGTCTGTGTGTGGCAGCTGGGGGGGAATTGGGTTTGTGTGGGGCTGTAAGGGGTGGACTTTAGGGGCTGAGAGGACCTACTTGGGGATGCCATGAAATGGCCCCCCCCAAGTGGGAGCAGTCTGAGCCTTGGTGGAGGGTGGGAGGAAGGGTGGGAGAAGGGCCCCAGAGGGCTGGGGGGCATTTTGCATGCAAAATGCCACCCCTGGCAACACAAGCCTCCCCCAGCTGTCAGTGGTAGAGATGAGAGCAGAGCACCTACTTGGGGAGGCCATGAAATGGCCCCCCAAGTGGGAGCAGGCTGAGCCTTGGTGGGGGGTGGGAGGAGGGGTGGGAGAAGGGCCCCTGAGGGCTGGGGGGCATTTTGCATGCAAAATGCCACCCCTGGCAAAGGAAGCCTGCCTCTTCATTTTTTCCCCATAGGAAATAATGAAGAAAGATCAGCAGCAGCATGCTAACAATATGCTGCTCCTTCGCTTTCTTATGGGAGGATGGGGGGACCTGCTTTGGGGGGGCCAAAACATGCATATATTGAAACCATCCATATTGGAATGCCAATTCATCATTGCCTTTGAGCAAATAATTGTTCTGCTTCATCTCAAGAATCTCTTTATATGTCAACCAGTCTTCCCCTGCATATTCTGTTCTTGGGTTTACTACTTCCACAGGGATAATCCACATTGGTATAGTCTCTTCCATATATTTCTTGTATTTAGTCCATACGACAAACAAACTTCTTCTTATATAATGATGTAGAAACATAGAATCTGCTTTTACTTTATCATACCATAGATATGCATGCCATCCAAATAGTTTATTGTATCCTTCCAATGCTAATAACTTCAAATGCTTCAGTGACAACCATTCCCTTAACCAGTCCAAACATACCGCATCATGGTATAGTTTAAAATTTGGTAATTGTAAACCTCCTCTTTCTTTTGCATCATAAAGTACTTTCATTTTAACTCTGGGTTTCTTTCCAGCCCAAACAAAGTTTAACATCATTCTCTGCCACTTTTCAAATTGTTTACTATCCTTAACAACAGGTATTGTCTGTAGTAGAAACATCATTCTTGGAAGTACATTCATCTTAATTACTGCAATACGACCCAACCATGACAAGTTCATTTTGTTCCATCTAATCATATCTTTATCTATTTGTTGCCATAACTTGTCATAGTTATTCTTGTATAAGTCAATATTTTTCGCTGTCACTTCCACTCCCAAGTATTTAACTTTGTTCACTACTTCACATTCCACCTTATCCATCAACTCCTTTTGTTGTTGTTTAGTCATATTTTTGCACAGTATTTTGGACTTCACCTTATTTATTACAAATCCCGCTAAATCTCCAAAATCTTTCATTTTCTTCATTAATTTTGGTATGCACTCTATTGGATCCTCCACTATCACCATTATATCATCAGCAAAAGCTATCACTTTATATTCAAATCCTTTTGTCCTCAGTCCTCTTATTGAATTATCTTCTCTTATTTGCATAAGTAAAATCTCCAATACCATTACAAACAGAAGTGGGGAAAGCGGACACCCTTGTCTTGTTCCTTTTCTTATGTCCAACTTTTTTGTCACATCCGAATTAACAATTATATTTGCAGATTGGTTTTTATATATCGCCTTTATTGCTTGTATAAATTTCTCTCCCAACTGCATCTTCTCTATTGTTGCAAACATAAAATCCCAGTTTAAATTGTCAAATGCTTTCTCCGCATCCACAAAGAAAAAGCCAACCTGCTTCCCTGGATTTTTATCATAGTACTCAATGGCATTCAACAACACTCGTAAGTTATTTTTTATTTGCCTTTCCGGTAAAAAGCCAGCTTGGTCTTCATCTATAAATTCCACTAACCAGACCTTAAGTCTTTCCGCTAATATCTTAGCAAATATTTTATAGTCATTATTAGTTAGAGATATTGGTCTATAATTCTTAACATTACTTAGGTCTAATGTCTCCTTCGGTATCAATGTAATATTAGCCTCATTCCATGTATCTGGCATCTCTGCCCCCTCCAATATCTCATTAATTAATTTTTGAATCAGCTGTTTCAAATCCTCCACCATCACTTTATAGAATTTTGCTGTAATTCCATCCGGTCCCGGAGCTTTACCAACTGTAGTAGCTTGTATTGCTTGTACCACTTCCATTGTTGTTATCTCAGCACTAAGCTTCTCTTTCAACTTCTCCGGCACCTTAGGTAAATCAATCATGTCAAAATAGTCTCTTATCTTTTCATAGTCCACTGTTATTTTCTGATATAGTTTGGCATAATATTTATAGAATGCTCTCTCAATCAGGCCTTGATCATATAATTCCTTCCCCTCTTCCATAATTTTACTTATTGTTCTTTTTTCTCTTTTTCTTCAGTTATCACGCCAAATATCTCCCTGGTTTATTAGCTCCTTCAAATGATTTTTGCTTCATTCCCTTCAACTCCCACTCCACTTCTTTATTTTCCATAACCCTGATTTGTTCTTGCAATAACTTTATTTCATACAACAATTTCTTTTTACCTGGCCTCTTTTTCAATTGCTGTTCTACTTGGATAATTTTTTCCTGAATCTCTTTTAATTTCACTTCTTTTTTCTTCTTGTCTCTACCATTTAAGTCCATCAATACACCTCTAATTACTGCTTTATATGTGTCCCAGACCATATGCATTGACACCCCTTTATCCACATTACACTGAATAAAGAACTTCGTTTCTTTTCTAAGCACCTTGACACATTCTGGGTCACCCAAAAGGTCCTCATTAATTCTCCATCTCCGTTTCTTATTTCTCATTCCAAATCTCCACATCACCGGATTATGATCTGAGCTAATTTTCGGTAAAATATCAGTCTCTTTTGTAAACACTACCAGTTCTTTAGACGCCCAGATCATATCTATTCTGGAAAGAGATTGATGGCTAGTTGAAAAGAACGTATACTGCTTCGCTTTAGGGTTATATTTTCTCCAGATATCTTCTAAATTTTCTTGTTCCTGAATTTCAAAAAAAGACTTTGGTAATTTCCCCGTCCTTACTTTACTTGTTGATGAACTTTTATCCAATTGCAGATCTTCCACTCCATTAAAATCTCTAGCCATAAGTACCTGATCATAAGTCCATTGCTCCATTTGTTCTCGTAAGTCTTTAAAAAATATATCCTTGGAGCCGTTTGGTGCATATAGTCCAAGTATCAAGGGTTTTTTTGCATTACATAAAAATTCCACAGCCAGGTATCTTCCATTTTTATCAGACACTATTAGTTTGGGTTGCAATTCTTCCTTTATATATATAACAATTCCCCTCTTCTTTTGCTTTGTTGCTGAAACAAATTGTTTTCCTAACTTTTTATTAATTAAATATTTAGCATCTTGATCCCTAATATGAGTCTCTTGCAAACAAATCAAATTACTTCTTTGTTTAGATAACCAATGTAACACAGCTTTTCGTTTAGAGGGTGAATTAAGTCCATTAACATTCCATGAAATTAATTTGTACTCCATAATTATAACCTGGATGAGCTAGGAAAGTCTTTTCCATTCTCCATCAAAAATACATCCATTGTATATTTTGATTTAATCACTTGTCTCTCTGATTGAAATTCAAAAGTCACTCCTTCCGGCAGCTCCCATCTATATCTAAGTTCAGCTGCCTTCAACTTTTGTATCAAATCTCTATATTTTTTCCGATCCTGGAGTACTTTTCGTGGTACTTCTTTCATAATTCAAATCCGTGTCCCAGCTATTTCCAGTGGAGTTTCAAAATGTCTTCTGATAATTTCCTCCTTCATTCTCCTTGTGGTCAATTGGACAATGATATCTCTTGGTAAATTCTTTTGTTCTGCATATTTTGAATTGACTCTATACATGATATCCAAATGAGTCATCATTTCCTCCTCTGTTTGTCCCAATTTTTTTGCCAATATTTCAGCTACTTGTTTCAGAGCGGATCCATCTATTTTTTCCGGGACCGCCCTCATACGAATTTGTCTGTCCATTGCTTTGCATTCCATCATCACAATTCTTTCGCCCATACCCACAGTCTCTGTCTGTATAGCTTCCGTTTTTTTCTCCCCGTCCTGCACCATCTGTTGCGTTTCTTGCACCTTTTGTTGGGTATTCTGTAAACCTGTTTTTATTGCCTCCATCTCTTTTTTAACCTCCTTTATTTCTGACTTAATCACTTCTTTCACTTCCGTCATTAAATTTTGCTGTAATTGTTGTATCATCTCCCGAATCTCTTTATTTCCCTCTGTTATTTTCTTATCCAAATTCTCGATGGCAACCTGCCAATCCTTTTCTTTTTTGGAGGCCATCGGACTTGCCTTGGGTCCTCACGAATCCGCTCTCTTTCTTAACTCTGTCTTCTTTTTAATTCAAGTCTCTATTTTTATATATCAAAATTTTAAACGTTTGCCCTCTGTTAAGCCTTCCCTTACCCTTAAAATGTCGGGCGATGTTTCTCCATGATATAAAATGTCAGGTGATCTTTCTCTATGGTAATGCTGTCACTACGATGATCTTCCCTTACTTTCAATGGTAAATCCTTTACTTCTGTTTCCTTTCCCTTACTTTCAATGGTGGGTGCTTCACTTCTTCTTCCAACGTTGTTTTCCTTCCGGGTCTTCCTGATCTTCCTGACCTCCCTCACTGCTCTCTCTCTATCTCCTCTCCATCTATTATCCTCCACTTCCAGTCTCGCGGTGCACCTTCTGATTCCCACGATCCGCCCTCCGTGTTGCTATCTCCCCAACTACAGGTATGCAAAACAATATTCTTTCTTAGCTCTTTTTAGCTTTTTCTCGCTCTCAAACCTCAAATTAAACTGCTCAGTCTTTTAGTATACTTTTCCAGCTTGGTATCTCAGTCTTTTGTTCTTTTAAAAACTCGGTTTTTGTTCAGTAAAATAGTCTGTTGAGGGAGATAGTAATCTTAACTTAGCACAAACTTCTTGGGATGTACTCACTGCTTCAAACGTCAAGTTCTGTTCAAATCCATTCCTGAGGCTTGGGGAACAACGAGCCTATGTCAATTTAATGACTCCCAAAGCTGCTGCAGAGATTTTAGATTCCCTTCTCTGAGGAGGATCTCAAGGCTTGGGAGGAAAGCCCTTTATTCAGAGCCTCCCACCCGCCAAGACCCTTCACTCTCAGGGCTACAAGCGAACCTGCCAGATTTCTAGCTGAAATCAGGAGGCTGCAAGCGATCTGAGTGCCCCACCAGCCGAAAAAACAGCACCTCGGATGATCCGGACCTCCGAATCACTTCTGTCTCGCCGTTACCCCAAACCGGAAGTCCCATTTCCAACATACATTTAAAACATCCTTATACATTCTAGCCAGTTTTTCAGAAGTCATATCCCAACGATACATCATCTTGTAGAAATTTTGTTTGATACTAGAGCTTAATGTAAATTTCAATCTCCTTGTCCACATACTTTCCCATTGCTCCATTAATATGTCATGTCCACAATTATTTGCCCATTTAATCATATATTCTTTCAGGGGTCATTTAGTAGAAAAAGAGCTGCCGGAACTCATTAGCATAACTTATTAACATACGACACACCCCTTGATTGGGCCAAAATGGCTGGGATTTGGATGCTGTAAGAAGAGGGAGTGTTCCCCCACCTGGCAGTGGCCTGATCAGGGCCCTTTTAGCCCCTATCCAGGCTGAAACAGGTCCAAAATGGCTCAAAATTGACATTTTGGGCACGGTTTGGCCTGGATCGGGCCCAAAATAACAACAACAATATTTGGTTTATATACCGCCCTTCAGGACAACTTAATGACCACTCAGAGAGGTTTTAAAAGTATGTCATTATTATCCCCACAACAATAATCACCCTGTGAGGTGGATGGGGCTGAGAGAGCTCCAGAGAACTGTGACTAACCCAAGGTCACACAGCTGGCTTCAAGTGGAGGAGTGAGGAATCAAACCCGGCTCTCCAGATTAGAGTTCCACACTCTTAACCACTACACCAAACTGACTCTCCAGATCGGGTCATTGCTGGGCAGGGGAGAGGACCCCCTCCATGCACCAAGCCAATCCTGGTGGTTTTGGTCCTGATCTGGGCTGAAATGAGCCCCAAAGGGCCAAAAATGGCCATTTCGGCCCCACTTGGGCCCATATCAGGGCCAAAACAGCCAGGACCAGATCAGTGCTGGGCAGAGGAGGGATACCCCACTTGGCACCAACCCGATCCCGGCCGTTCCAGCACCGACCCCAGTGGGAATAGGGCCAGAAAGGCCGAAAAAGGCCATTTTGGGCCCATTTTGGCCCACATCAGGGCTGAAATGGCCGGGACTGGGTCGGTGCCAGGAGGAGGAGGCTTCCCTCA
This sequence comes from Eublepharis macularius, assembly GCF_028583425.1. Taxonomy (NCBI): domain Eukaryota; kingdom Metazoa; phylum Chordata; class Lepidosauria; order Squamata; family Eublepharidae; genus Eublepharis; species Eublepharis macularius. The sequence continues at coordinate 24,765,630 of NC_072802.1, forward strand.
CCCAGCACTGACCCAATCCCAGCCATTTCAGCCCCAATCCCAGCAGAAATTGGCCCAAACTGACCAAAAGTGGCCATTTTGGGCCTTTCAGGCCCAGATCAAGGCTGAAACGGCCTGGATCTAGTTGGAGCCAGGTGGGGGAACCCTCCCCTGCCTGGCTCTGATGCGGTCTGGGCTGTTTTGGCCCTGATCTGGGACCCAAAGGGCCCAAAATGTCCAAAATGGCCCTTTTGGGCCCTTTTGAGCCCTTTTGAGCTTGGTTCAGGGCTGAAACAACTGGGGCCAGGTCGCTTCCAGGATGGAGAGGCTTCCCCCACCCAACACCGACCCGATCCGGGTCAAAATGGATGCAAAATGGCCATTTTGGGCCCTTTGGCCAGGATCAGGGCCAAAATGCCTGGGACCAGGTTGATGCTGGGTGGGGGAGGCTTCCCCAACCACACACCAATCTGATCCAGGCCATTTTGGCCCCCAAACAGGCCCCAAATGGCTGAAAATGGCCACTTTGGGCCCATTTTGGCCCGGATCGGGGCCAAAACAGCCCAAACCATGTTGGTGCCGGGTGGGGGAGCCTTCACCCACCTGGCACTGACCCTATCCAGGCCATTTCAGCCCTTTTCCAAGTATTGTGACCCTCAAAGCAAATATCCCATCTCTTGCATTGAATGGCACAGATGGGTCCGTAGTTAGTGGCACTCAATCTCTGGTGAGGCTAACTCAGTATGGTCTACTTTGGCAATGGCTTTATGGAGCATCAGGCAGGAAAAGGTATCTAAGAACCTCTGTTCCCTGTGATTCTTTATATGAAAATTCCTGGGATAAAACTTGTGACCTTTTGCATGGAAAGCATAAGTTCTGCTACTAAGATATGAGTTCTCCAAGGAAGAGTTTTTGTAAGAAGTATATATCTGTCTGTTCTTCTTTATAATTTATCAGATCCTTAACTGTTGGTGGACTGTTCAGAAGCCAGTACAGTTTCATTTCTACCAGGTGAAGAGAAGAGCAGCTGGGTCTTCTGTCCAAAAGAACTGTGGTGAGGCACAGCACTGTTATCAAGCCAGTTTTAAGCACTGTGGGCCTGTGTGATTTGCAGTCCCATAAACCCTTAAAAAAAACCCTCAATCACGGCTTTTTATATATAATTGAAAAGCAAATAATTGACGGCAATGTCAGTCTGAGGAATTGCTTTGAAACCTCAGAGATATAAATGTCTCCAATGCACTAAGCCTGCGCTGCATGACTTGTGTTAATAAAAGTCTAAAAATAAGTCAACATTATTTTGCAATGGTAAAAAGAAAAACCATTCCGATTATACTGCCATCAAGGAGCTAAGGAAAACCAGCCTTTTCCATCTTGCAACGAATGCCCTGATGGTAATCTTCTTGGAAGAATCTGGTTGGTCACTCTTGGAAATAAGATGCTTGGCCAGAGAGACTTTTGCTCAGTTGCTCTAAGTCTGAACCAATGAACTCCAGTTCTCTTTAAACTTCCTCACCTGAATCCATGTGTTTATTTTATTTCTGCAATTGTTCGGGTCTTTCAGACTTTATTAAATCCCTTTCACATGATTTTCATCTGACCCCATGTATCCCCATGCATCTGATGATGAGAGCTGCGATTCTCGAAAGCTTATGCCTCAATAAAGTTGGTTAGTCTTAAAGGTGCTACTGGGCTTTTTAGATGATTTTCAGTAGCAAATATTCTAGTATTTGGCCAGTGCTGCCAGATTTTTTTTTCCTGACCGTTTCCTGACTGTCCTTTTGGGCACATTGGTGTTGGGAGCACAGGTGACCAGTGATCCACTAGAACTACTTCCCAGAAAGAAAACGTACGAAACGGGAATTGGAAAACTTTGCTTGCATCATCCCGTCAGCAGATTGCCCCTTGGCACCCTTTTTCCAGACTTGGACTGGGGATCACTTAGCACAGAGTCATCCTTATCCATCATCCATGCGCCCTCCTGTACTCTGTTTGATTGGACTGCTCATTAGAGCCCTTGAACTTTGGAAATGAGATAGATGGATACTGGAGACGGAATATGTATTGCAAGTTTTGAATATATTTATTGGATTTATTTATTGTATGGAATGTTTATAATTAATATTGCACTTTGCACTTTGCACAATATAGATTGATTATTCATTACTTCTAACTGCATCCCCCGGTCTTTTTCTTCAGTTTGAGATTTTTTTCCCTAGCAAGGTTCATATGTGGGGGCGTCCAGCATCAACATTCCAAACCACTGCCTCCAGGTGCCTAAAATGTTACTATTCAAATGGTGCTGCATGGTGTCCAAAAATGAGAAGGCACTTAACTGTTTAAGGATAAGGAAGATGCAAATGCATAGAGAAGAAGGGGATCACAGCAGAGGACTTCCTGTGGGCCACATGGCTCTGCTGCAGTGTAAGATGGCAGTGCTGAGATGTGGTCTACTTTTCTGGCCAAGGTATGCCTATGGAGCAGGCAACATAAGCTGCACAAGCTAGCTGCTGCCTATTCTACATGCTGCACCTTCAAGAAAGACGCCGAGGGAAGCGGAATGGCATGCCAAATGACACATCTCCAGTCTGATCCCATCTGAGCTATGCTCATGTTTCCACAGGCTACCAGCATGCCCTTTCTCAACTTTCCAGGAACTGGAGCATGTTGGCATGAACACTATTTTGATTATTTATTTACATTATTTATTGTCTGCCTTTCTTACTAAACCCCCAGGTGGATTGCATAGTCAATATGACCAACAGCTGGTTTGGTGCTAAAAACATCAAAGATTTGGAGACGGGCTGGTGGATCTTTTAGTAATCGGTTGTCAGCTTGGGGTGGGCTCACTGGACCCTTAGCCCTGGAAAGATTTATCTGGCTCCCTCTCCCTGCCTCCCATGCTTGGGTCATGAGTTTTGCTGATATCCTCTTTCCTCTTTTGGTAGCATTTTTAATTTTTCTATACACTTATGTATAGAAGGTAAAGGTAGTCCCCCGTGCAAGCACCGAGTCATCACTGACCCATGGGGGGATGTTGCATCATGACGTTTTTTTGGCAGACTTTTGTTACGGGGTGGTTTGCCATTGCCTTCCCCAATCACCTACACCTTACCCCCAGGAACCTGGGTACCCATTTTACCAACCTCGGAAGGATAAAAGGCTGAGTCAACCTTGAGCCAGCTACCTGAACCTGGCTTCCGCTGGGATTGAACTCAGGTCGTGACTGGGCTGCAGTACTGCAGCTTACCACTCTGCGTCAAGAGCCCTGTGGCGCAGAGTGGTAAGCTGCAGTACTGCAGCCCAAGCTCTGCTCACAACCTGAGTTTGATCCTGGTAGAAGCTGGGTTCAGGTAGCCGGCTCAATGTTGACTCAGCCTTCCATCCTTCCGAGGTCAGTAAAATGAGCACCCAGTTTCTTGGGGATAAAGTGTAGATGACTGGGGAAGGCAATGGCAAACCACCCCGTAGCAGAGTTTAACAAACTTTATGTAATAACAACAACAACAACAACCAACTTTTGATTTATATATCACCTTTCAGGACAACTGAATGACCACTTAGAGAGGTTTACAAAGTATGTCATTATTGATGGTTGTTGTGGGTTTTCCAGGCTGTCATTATTATCCCCACAACAATAATCACCCTGTGAGGTGAGTGGGGCTGAGAGAGCTATGACTGACCCAAGGTCACCCAGCTGGCTTCAAGTGGAGGAGTGGGAAATCAAACCCAGCTCTCCAGCTTAGAGTCCCACACTCTTAACCATTACACCAAACCGGCTCTCACCAAACTGTAGTGATCTTCTATACATAGGTAAAGGTAGTCCCCTGTGCAAGCACCGTGTCATTACTGACTCATGGGGTAGACGTCACATCACGGTGTTTTCTTGGCAGACTTTGTTACACTGGATGGTATAACAGCATCCAATCACATGTGCTACTTAATACGAAATGACTCATTTCCCTAGTGATGAAGTTCTTCCTTTGACTTCTCTGATGTCAAAGTAAAAAAGAAGTGTGTATGTGAAATGATTCAATTGCTTTTCCTACCACTGTTTCCTTATCTTTCTCTGTTTTCTCTACTTCCAAAAACATCCTAGAGTTTAAAACATTTCCCTTTTAAGATTCAGCAAACCTTTTGCTTGTCCCAACTTGGCCCCTTGTGATGAATTAGAATAGAATTAATATTATCAGGAAGATTAGAATAAAGTTCTTTTTTTAGTTCATGGTCAGGCTCCACTTCTAGAAAAATCCTCACTTGGAGCAACTTCATATACTGAAAACAAATACTGTCGTCCTCTCTTCCCACAACTGCCGACTTTGCAAATGGATTGCTCAAAATCACAGCAAACGGAAGAGATATTTTCTTCTGAGTCGCTCGACTGGAAATACAATTTTGAGCAAAGCAGAGCAGTATTTTCTTTTTTTCACTCTTTCTATTTCACTCAGGCTGATCAACACCTCTAGGGACGTAGCATTTCTGATTCCACTCGTTCCTTTGGCTCGATCCACTTTCCTTCCTTCTTTACTGTTTTACAAAAGTCCAGTCATGACAGGGGAAAAAAAAACTTCCATTGTTCTGTTGCTGATAATCTGTGCTGCTGTGAATCACCTCCAGAGGAGCATTCCTTCAAATTTGTGGCCTGAGGTGCGCAAAACCCCCCTGGGGAAGTTGGCTAGGCTTAGTAAAGCTCTTTTGGCTTCTCTTAAGCTTCTTTGGATGTTTTGCCTACAGACTGCCCTATTCTACAGGTCTGCCCTATTCTTTCACTGTTCTGTGGGTATGTTCTTCCCTGCCTTCTATTTTTTCTCGATTCCATTTTATTTGGAGTGTTTGCAGTTTGTGGCATTGCTAATTTCTTTCCATTCTTTGGATTCTCTTGTTCCTCCTGGTATTGTATTGGATTCAGGAGCTTTTCCGCTGCTGTAAACATTGGCTGGATCCCACCTATTGTTACCATGTGTTGTCAAAGACATGTGTATTAGAAATAGTTATATTTTGTTTGGTAGCAGAGTTACTTAGTCAGAAGCATTTTTCCCAATGTGCAGTAATTAATCTTCAGGAAATCAAATTGTAGAAAAGTTTATTGAAGTAGATTCTATTCATGACAATATCTTGGAATAGAAAGAGAATCCTAGTCTGTATAAATACCATGGCCAAATAGTTCGGCAGCAAGGTTGCAAGTGGGTCTGTGAATGAGGCCTTCAGGGCAGAAGTTCTGAGAAATACATCCTTCCCTTTGGAAGGCCATGAGGCAAGAAGAGAAAATCTCCTAAGAGACACAGAGACAGAGGAGGAGTTAGGAGGTATTCTTGCCTTAGACAAAGAGAAGCAGCTTATTATCAAGAGAGATATACATACACACAGAGAAACATGCAGCGCCCTCCAATGTCCAAGGCATTCAGAGTCGCCTATTGCATCAATGTGTGCCCTCAATATGTATAGGGGTGAATGTAGTCTACTTCTTAGCTGAAGCCTAAATATGTACTAAATTCTCCAACCCTCCTTCTGTTACCTCTCATTCCTAAAACCAGTTGGCTTAACCTCTACACCCAACTTCAAGATGGCCCCAACCTGGGCACTGATCTACCCAATTACTGGGAGAGATCTTTCACAAAGTGGTGAGGAGTAATGTATATTCACATTTGTTTAACTTGCCTGATGTTAATATGTTGCAGTATTCAGGGAGGGAAGGTGGCATGGTATCTCCTGAACTCAAGAGATCTCAGAAGGTAGGCAGGGTTGGTACTTGGGTGGAGACTACCAAGGAAGACTCTGCAGAAGAAGGCAATGGCAATCCACCTCTGCTTCTTACTTACCTTAAAAGCCCCTTGCTGGGGCCTCCATAAGTTGATTGCGACTTGATGACACATGAGTATTCACATTCAACTTGTGGGGTTTCCTTGATTCAAGTATCATCATTTTTTAAACTGAGAGTTGTGTTGTGTTCCTGTGCTCAAATCAAAATTTGATCACAAATGACAAATAGCACCCTTGAAATATTGAAAAACTGGTTGCTTTGCATCGAGCACTCAAAATGGTTCTAAACTGCAGTGCAGATGTGTTTGTATTCTTTTGGCATGACTGCCCTTTTCTTCTCTCCATCATTGACTTAAGAGAAATAAAGTATTGACTTAAGTGCTTTGGTTATCTTAAAACTGCTTGGGGAAGGCAAAGCTGAATGTGTAACTAGTACTCTAGCTTTGTCCTACTGGAAAAGGCATGTTTTCATTGAGTGTTCTAAAGCGAATCTCAAATACTCTGAATTTGCACACAGTCACCTGGGAAAGGTAGTTTGATACAGTAAGTTTTGATTATATGCGAACACAATAAATACCACTGACTGTACAGGTACAAGAGCAGCACATACCCTCAAAATATAATGATTTGAAATGAAGCATGATGTGCCCTGGGTGATCTTGGGGCACACCTATTCCCAGAAAGCCGTTGAAGTGTGAGCATGTGTTAACAGCTATCTGCCCAGCAGTCAAACCCAAAGTCATTCCAAATATCTTTGGTTGAAATAGTGAACAGGTCATCAATATGAAGATAATAGGATGTTCTCTCAATTTGAGAGAAAATGAGCATTGCGAGCAGGATAAGTTTAATTTCTGAACTCATGTTTTACAAAGATCAAAGCATTAATACACCAAGTACATAAAACTCTGGGGATTGTCTGTATGCCCCTTCAATAAGGTTACTAAAGATGTATATGTGCTTTTAACTGGTTGTTTTTTTTAAAATCTTTGGAAATGCAGTTGATGTCCGACTGAACATTCTCAGTATGCCTACAAAAGTCCAAAAATCCTTGGTGTGTTTATGTGTGTGTGTGTATGTATGTGTGTGAAGCTGAAATGGTATAAAACTGATAAGTTTACAGTGAAGTCATATCTCAAGACAGTTCCACTTTCTAGGTTGGATGGAAACTGCTGGACTTCTAGTGGAGGAGCAAGGAACCATGTGCAAACTTCCCATGAGGATTCCAGTAGAAACATAGAGTAAGGTTCTTTCATAGACACTTCAATGACAGTATCCTATCTTAGTAGCAAACAGAGAATTCCTCTCCATCCTTGTGCTTCAACTGGCCCTTTGGCACTGGGGGCACTGTTGCGGTAGTGTGAAAACAGAGGCACTATGAATCTCCCCCCCCCCCAATCCATTTTTCAAAGTGAAGGCTCCCTCATGAGAAATTTTCAAGTTATTGCTCTTAAAGTGATTTTGGAAGCTGTAAATTTGCCATTGGGAAGAGAAATGGGAATTTTAAACTGACTCCCTTGTTGGCCAGGCTATTGTGGTTTTGCTTTGTCGGTGTCTGCCTGGCTGTGGAAACCACAGCAGCATCAAATAGGTCTATTTCTGCCCCATGCAGTCAATGGCGTGTATCCAGCTATGCAGTTCCACTGACAGAACAGCATGTCCATTTGCAGAAGAGTGGCCAGGGATTTCCGCTGATTCCTCCTCCCACAGCAGACCCTACCATGCCCCTCTGTTTTTTCTAGGGTTGGCAGGCTGTCATCTGGCACCTCTGAGAACTCTGAATGCAGAGCAAGGGGAAGAAATGATGTCACACTACGTCGATGTCACATCTGGTTAAAAACCCAGCCAGGACACCAGTATAGGACAGTTCGGTGGATAGGGAACTGGTTGGAGGACCGCACTCAAAGAGTGGTGGTCAGCGGCGTTTCATCAGATTGGAGGGAGGTGTCCAGTGGGGTGCCGCAGGGCTCGGTTTTGGGCCCGGTACTTTTCAATATTATTATCAATGATCTGGATGAAGGAGTGGAAGGGCTGCTCATTAAATTTGCTGATGATACCAAATTGGGAGCGGTAGCAAACACCCAAGAAGATAGAATTAAAATTCAACAAGACCTGAATACTCTGGAGAAGTGGGCAGCTGTGAATAGGATGCAATTCAACAAAGACAAGTGCACAGTATTACATCTGGGCCACAAAAATGAGAAGCACAAATACTGGATGGGAGATACACTTCTGGGCAGTAGTATATGTGAAAGGGATCTTGGGGTAAGAGTGGACTGTAAACTGAATATGAGCAGTCAGTGTGATGTGGTGGCAAAAAAGGCTAATTCAGTCCTGGGTTGTATCAAAGGGACCATAGCATCGAAATCGCAGGAGGCCATAGCCCCTCTCTATACTGCCTTGGTCAGGCCACACCTGGAGTATTGTGTGCAGTTCTGGAGGCCTCACTTCAAAAAAGGATGTGGACAAAATCAAGAGAGTGCAGAGGAGAGCGACAAGAATGATCAGGGGTCTGGAGACTGAGCCCTACGAGGAAAGGCTGAGGGCCTTGGGAATGTTTAGTTTGGAGAAGAGGAGGTTGAGAGGGGACATGATTGCTCTCTTTAAATATTTGAAAGGCTGTCATTTGGAGGAGGGCAAAGAGCTGTTCCAGTTGGCAGCAGAGGGTAGGACGTGAAGCAATGGGCTAAAACTACATGCACAAAGGTACCAGCTGGATATTAGGAAAAACTTTTTCACGGTCAGAGTAGTTCAAAAGTGGAATCAGCTGCCTAGGGAGGTGGTGAGCTCCCCTTCACTGGCAGTTTTCAAGAAGAATACTTGTCAGAGATGCTTTAGGCTGATCCTGCACTGGGCAGGGGGTTGGACTAGATGGTCTGTATGTCCCCTTCCAACTCTTATGATTCTATGAGATCAGGTGATGCTCTGGAATACCCCCCAAACTCTATGATATTAGAGGCAAAGAAAGGTGGGAGGGCTAGACCTCTAGGAGGTTGCCTGCCCAGAGCAGGCAGATGGTAAACCTGGCTGTTTCTGAGGGTCCACTGATCCTCAGGAACAAAATTCTCAGTATATTGTTGAAGGCTTTCACGGCCAGAGAACGATGGTTGTTGTGGATTTTCTGGGCTGTATAGCCGTGGTCTTGGCATTGTAGTTCCTGATGTTTCGCTAGCAGGGCCAAGCTACACATGACGAATGACACTTGAACAGCAAGTGTATTTCTCCCTGTTCACTTGCCCTCCACTCAATCCACTTGCTGTTCAAGTGTCATTCGTCATGTGTAGCTTGGCCCTCAGTCAGAGAGGAAGTAGGGAACTCCTGCTCCACAAAGTTCATAGACGGCTGGGTACACACCAATGTGTCTTGTTTCCCTTTTCCTGTGGGTCACAAAGGTGCTGCCTAGATATATAAATCTCTTAATGGCTTGAACCCAGGATATTGGGTTATGATAGCCATATGCTGTTCCTGCCCTGACAACATCCCAGCCAAGCCTGTACGATCTTTCCAGTTGAGAAGGACTCAGTGGTTGGATGGGGAGAGCGGAATCCCTTCCTAGTCTAGGGATGTTTCACCACCAGAGTAACATTCCATCCTATAGGCCTGGGGGCTCATCACATCAGGCAGCAACAACCCAATGTATGGGGTTATCCTATCTAGCTTTAATATCTACTGACACTGAGAGAGCACCTTTCACATGAGCCTCTCTGGACATTGAGATTTTGAGAATAGGAGGGGTAGAGACTTGCTCCAGACTCCTTCCATATCAGAAGTCATGTTGATGTCACCAAGGAGCAGGGCAATTTCCCTTTCTCTTGAGTTGCATTGCAAAGTTTGGGGAGGAGGCTTTATACCTTCTACTGGTGCTGTTGTCAAAGGTCAACATTGTCACAGAGCTGACCAACCACTAAGCCCTGGTTCACGCTCATGCCACAGATTGGTCCTTAAAGGAGGACTTGGGCCCCCTGGATCTCCTCTCTCATGGTCCCAAGCTTCTCTTCCTTCCTCTGCTGCTCTGCCTGCCAGAAGACCACACCTGCCCCAATTAGTCTTGCCACACAAGTGACAATGGCAGCTAGGAGCAGTTGCCCCTACCTGGAGGAAGATTTTGCAAGTGGGCAAGTGAGGGACTAAGCAACATCATCTCCTGCTACGTTCCATTTCTATGCCTGGAAGGGTGAGCAGCAATGACAGCCAAGAGCAGATTGCTCACTTGCCCTTTGGGGAAACAGCAGCAGCCAGAGCAATGACCTTCTCTACCCCTTGAGAGATGAGTGGATGAGCAAGCCAGTGCCAAGCAGTGTGGCAGAGTGGTTAGAGTGCTGGACTATGATCTGGGAGGCCCAGCTCTGAATCTCCACTTGGCCCATGGAAGCTCACTGGGGAATCTTAGGCCAGACACCCAATCTCAGCTTAACCCGCCTCACAGGGTTGCTGTGATGATAAAATGGAGGAAAGGTGAATGATGCAAACCACTTCTGTATATAAATGAAGTAAATAAAAATAAAGTCTTAGGTTCTATTACTGACTGTGCGGATAAAACAACGAAGGGAAATCCACCCATGCTGCTCTGAGTTCCTTGGAGGAAGGATAGGGTAGAAATGTACAAGATAGATAGGGAAGGGCTATTCATTCTGTGAGCGAAGCTGAGACTAATCCCAAACCTTGTGAATCACATTGCTTGTGCTATTGCCAAGCTTCCTCATCCAAAATAGTAGAGAGTCCAGTAGCACCTTTAAGACTTACCAACTTTATTGTAGCGTAAGCTTTCGAGAACCACTGCTCTCTTCATCAGAGGCATGGAGGGAAAGAAGAAACTGGCCAGAGATATGTAGGTGGTGAGGGGGGGGGAGGGTGCAGGGAGTGACAGCCATGTAAATGCAAATCAGTTGCAAAAGTTATGAAAAAGATGGAGTACGCAGTCCAGGTTGGGTGCGGCCCCTTCCTTCCATTGCTGAATCTGAATGGAATGCCTGCATCTCATCCAAAAGAGATTGCGGTGAGAACCATCCTTTGAAAACCAAGAAGGACAAATGGTGTGGACCCCAAAGAGGCAATGGGGAGAAAAGAGACTAATCCAGGTAATGCCATTACCTTCAGTTTGCAGGAACAAGGCTGTCAGAGACTGGGCATTTTGGAGGTCATCATTAATTCACTGCAACATTGTAAGTTGGAAGTGACTTGACAGCACATATGCACACAATGCCATTGTACGAGGGAAAAATAAAATAGAAATGAATTACAACATATTTTTCACTCGGCCTGAAAAAAAGCAAATTTGGAACAGTTCTCATTTCCTCTCTCCCTGCCTTGCATCCAAATCAGGGTGTCATTAGTAACAAAGGAGGTTCTGAAACTCTTTTGAGTTGTTGAAGTTGTTGGCTTTCTTTTTTTTAACAAAAGCTTGAATATTCAAATTGAATAAAGTATTGCTTTAATTAAAAATTATTAAAATTAGCTTCAGGTTTTGTATTTCTTTTTTTGCATCTATGTACCATACTTACAGTGAGACTATAATAGGTTGTGCTGCTCAGTGATGCTTTGAAGCAAAAATAATGTCTCAGGAGCTCATTAAATACTAAATCCTATCAAACTAGGACCCCTGTATGAAATTAATATAATTTGCAAAGCATTACTTTTTGTTGTTGCTGTTGCTTATAACTTGAATTTGTGATTTAGCTCAGGAGGGGGGGAAAGTAACAGCTCACCACTACAAGTCAGTGGAACAGAGGGAAGAAATCACAGGAAATAGTGAATCAGGATTTTGTAGCAAAATAGACATGGTATGATTCAAATATTCACCACAGACCATAATTAACCTCCCCAGTATGAAATCATTGGTTGCATGTAATTTGGGGCCGGTATTTGCATTTTCTTTTTCTTTCCCTCTCCAACTCAAAAGATTCAAACACTAGAGGCAGAAGAGTCCTGAAAAACAACTGAAGCAACTTACACTAACACTGCACTTATTTAATTTAGAACCATGTGATGTGCCCGTCTCTGAAACACTATGCTCTGGGATAGGGTTGCTAACCTTTAGATGAGGATTGGAGATCTCCCAGAATTACAAATGATCTCCAGGTGACAGAGATCATTTAGTGGCTAAGTGGCTGACCTGTGAGTTGGCACACAGTTGGTTTGAATCACGCTACTGCCATAAGCTCAGCAGGTGGCCTTGGGTAAGCCACTCCTTTCAGCCCCGTCTCCTTAGCTGTCTTGTGGGGATAATAATAACACTTTGTTCACTGCTCTGAGTGGGGTACTTATCTGTTTAGAAGAGAGTTATATAAGCACACTGTCATTTGGAGGGTGGACTCTATGGTATTATGACATGTAGAGGTCCCTTACTTCCCTAAACCCCACCCTCCCCAAGCTCCACACCCCCAATTTCCCAATCTAGAGCTGCTTGCTCTAGCTCAGGACCAAATTATAAGACATTCCCCTGTAAAAGTAAAACTAGAGACAAGACCCAGAAAACAGGGGCATTCCCTAATAAATTGTTGGAGCTTCCAAGGTTTTGATCCAATTTTTATCTCATCCCTTCTCTAAGAAGCTCTGGGTGATATATATGATTCTTCTTTCCTCCATCTTGTCCCTATTGCAACCCTGTGAGGAAGGATAAGATAAACGAGAGTGATTGTCAGGCACTGTGGAGGCTCAGATCCAGAACTTGAGGCCAGGGGCTCCAGGGATTTGCTGTATGGGTCATTCAAGCTACCTGTTTTCCCAGCATTGCTGAAGGTGGGGCCTGGAGTAGACATGGGCACAATCCCCCCAAAAAATTCTGATTAAGCCGTTCGTGGATCTGGGCTGCCACTGAATGCAGGTCACCAATTCTAACAGATGAAGTCTCGTTTCCGGTCTGGAATCGGGAATCGGGGAGGCCAGCGCCCAGGGCAACTGTAGTTAGGCTCTTGTGCACGCACGCGCGCTCCTGAGTCGCCCCCACCCATGCAGCAAGTCAGCGGAGCTGGTGGCAGCGCAAGTGGCTCGGAGGCTGCCCACTCCATTCACCTGCCCTGCAAGACAAGGGGCGGCTGGCTTGCCCGGGCGCTCCTTGTCCTAGGGAAAGGTGAACAGCACAGGCGGCCTCCCAGCCTCCTGCGCTGCCTTTTGCCTTTCCCCAGGACAAAGGGCGGCTGGCTTGCCCACACGCAGCTTGTCCTGGGGAAAGGCGAATGGTGCGGGCGGCCTCCCAGCCTCCTGCGCTGTCTGTTGCCTTTCCTTTGTGCCCATGGCTTCAGAACACCCCCTTCCCCCTCCCTCCTCTGGGTTGCTGCTCCGTGGTTGGAAGGAAGCCTGCTAATCAAGGAAAGCTGGGCTTCCATTCGTGTTTCGAGGGCGACAGAAGGAGGGCAAACACAGCTCATTCCCCTAACACCGTTGCCCCGGGAATAAATTACTGGTGCCAGAGTGTCTGCAATTCCGAACAGAAACTGACCCATCTGATCAAGTCTCAAACAAGCAAACTCCCGACTGCTAGATCAGTTGCCATGGACAGAACCGATTAGCTGAGTCACGATGGCGCAAATGCCAAAATCCTGGGGGGGGGGGGGGTTTGAAATCGTAATTCAGATCGGGCCCATCTCTAGCCTGGAGTTCTCTCAGAATTACACCGATCTCCAGAGATCAGTTCCCATGGAAGAAATGCCAGCTTTGGAGGGTGGACTTTCTTGCATCTCTCTTCACTGAGCTCCCATCTCCCCAAATTCTGACTTCCCCTGACACTGCCCCTAAATCTGGAGTTGCCAGTCCAAGAGGGAGCTGATGGGCCAATTTCCTCTGCACCACAATGCCCTTATCAAGATGAGTAGTCGAGGAACCACACCATGCCTCGAGGAGACTCATGAAAGGTGCTGGGGTCAGATAAATGAGATTTTATCTGGAGGTATAAAGGTGGTGCTTGCCTCTGGGCTAGACCCTTCAGTGTAAGTAGCTTATCTGTGGTGTGAAAACTGTGGCAATTCTGGTGAGCCTGGTTCTTGACTTTTGCTTAGCTGTGGCCCAAACTGCTTTGCAGATTGACTTCCACCATACTTCTGTCTAGCTTTGGAGTAGTCCTAGATCATACACAATTTAAGAAGGATATAGACAAGGAGGAGGACAACAAAGATGGTGAGGGGTCTGGAGGCCAAGTTCTATGAGGAAAGGTTGAAGGAGCTTGGTATGTTTAGTCTGGATAGGAGACGACTGAGAAGTGATGATAACCATCTTCAAGCACTTGAAGGACTGTCATGTAGAGGATGGTGTGAAGTTGTTTTCTGTTGCCCCAGAAGGTTGGACCAAAGCAATAGTTGAAGTAAAAACAAAAATATTTTTGCATAAACATTAGGAAGAATTTCCTGAGAATTAGAGTGGTTCCTCAGTGGAACAGGTTTCCTCATGAGGGGGTGGATTCTCCTTCTTTGGAGGTTTTTAAGCAGAGGCTAGGTGGCCATGTGACAGCAATGCTGATTCTGTGAACCTGGGCAGATCATGAGAGGGTGGGCAGGAAGGGTTACATCTGGGCTTAGTTCTCGTGGGCCCCTTTTTACATGCCCAGGATAATGCCAATTGCCACTTTGGGATCAGGAAGTAATTTTCCCCAGGTCAGTTTGGCCAATGATCCTGAAGGTTTTTCCCATCTTCTGGACATGGAGGTTGGATTAGAAGACCCTGGAGATCCCTTCCAATTGCATGATTCTTACCTTGATTCTACTTTGAGTTATATTCTTGTTTCTGAACACTTATCTTCCAGACACATAATCATGGCTTGACTCTGAATTTTTTCCTTCCTGTCTGAAAAGCTGCATGCCTCTCAATACCTACCCATGACCCAAGGCCATCCAGTATACTTCGTGAATTGGGGTTCAAAGAAATAAGGTGAGGATCCCCTGTCTTTGTCCATAAAATGCAAACTGCAGGATCTTGCAGCCTCAATTTGTCTAAGGAGCAAACTGGAGAAGGAGAGGGGTTTTTATCCTTTAACTTCCACTTGGTTCCCTCCCCTCACCATTAGCATTTTAAAGGAGGAAAAAATGGTATTCCATGTTTTATCCTGACGTGGGGGTTCATTTAAATAGCTGAATAAAATACATGAAAATGTTGCAGTATGAAGATTATGTTACTAAATACTCTCCTGTTTGGGGGGTGGGAAGTGAAAATGAAGTGGTAAGAGGAGTTTCATCTCATCTAAAATTGCTGAAATTAACACAGAGATATACGCTCACACTACACAAAGAAGTCGTTGGTTAAACTGTGAAAATTAGACAAAAAACCCTGAATTTATCACGAGGCGTGTAGTGGATGGACGCTGTGGAGGGTAAATGGTTCCTACTCCCCGCTTCAGCTTTTTGGAACTAAAAGGAAAGTTTTTTAAAGGTTTCATCTCAACCGTTAACCCAACTAAATTAATTGGTTATTTTACAGAACATGTTCACTCGCGAGTTTTCATAAAATATATATTGCTGGACAAGCTTGACTTTAATGAAATCCTGATTCTTTGTTGCCTCTTGTCTGTGTTGGAGAAGAAGGAGGCAATCAATACCGTCTGAAGCAGACATTACTCATTAAAATTCTAGACTGACAATACAGACCGAGTCTATCGCTTAGGAGACTGGCAAACTGTGTAGAAAATGGCACTTGCCTATTGTATTTCTTAAACACTTCCCTTCGATGCTGTAAACTTAGCAGGTGTCATTTCCTTTCTAAACTTGCTGCATCTGGTGGCAGGTAACAACTTGAAGGGGTGTGTGTGTGTGTCTGTGAGAATGTCTGTGTGCGCGCCAGTGCACTGGTTGGGGGAGGGAATTGTGATTCTCCTTAAATTTCCTTCTCCTAATGTGGAAAAAAAGACAGTCTATGCTCATGCAGCATATAGGGAGTTGTCTCAGCAGAGCTCAGCTGTTATTTTAATGTGGAATGTGGAATATTAAACTGTTTATCTTGTTATTGAAGTCATAAGGAGGCTCTTTCATGTCATCATTTCTATTTTATTTGGTTTTCGATGCCTTCATTAACTTTTCATAGGAAAGATCTGTAATTTACAGCTTCAAAGAACTTTCAAAACGTAAGTTTTAGGAACGACAAGTCAAATCATGCACACACACACACACACACACAAAACTATCTGGTTTTCTCTCCCTCCTCTTTCCTTTCCTTTCCTTTCCTTTCCCTTTCTTATTTTTGGTGTATGAGTAAAAATCACATGGGATTCATGTGCAATAATTCAAAAGGAATTATATTTTGATTCAATATCAATCAATGCAAATTGAAGGTCAAACCGGCTCTAACAACAGGGGGTGGGATAGGGGGTTATAGATGCATTTCTGTTCTGGAAGTCTGAAGCATCTCATTCTGAATTAATTCCCGGCATTATGTTGTTCAGGGACCAACAACATTCTGCATATATTTATTGGTATTGGACTCACACCAACTATTTTGACATCCTAACTCTGTAAATCGAGTCGGAGGAAGGGGAAAAAAACATCTGCACACTGCAGGGTTTCGGTTCCTCTTTCTTTTATGTTTTGAGAAGTGGCCTTGTTTTGAAAGATTGACAGACCCAACACAGAGCTAGTGAAGTTGTTTGGACTTTGATGTACATCTTTACTTTGCCTCGTTCTTCATTCTGTTTCTTCCAAGGTAGAGTTTGGAAACCCTGTGTTATTTGGAAGGGTCTCAGTATTGTCAGAGTCAGGTTTAAAAGACTGAAGTATGAGAAATCACTTCCACGCTTGAAAGAGTGCTTCTCTTTCTCTGCATACTGGTTATGCCATTGATTCTGGATGAAATATGCTTCAGAGCATAAAGTACCATGTTTCTAATTGGGCTATAGTAACTGCAGAGGAAGAATAATGTGTACTTCACAGTGCAATAGGATCAAGGGTCTTTTGACATCTGGATGCCTCTGAGCTACTGCTTTTGGGGATCTGTTTTGGGATTCGTGTGGGCCTTATATTTCCCATAAAGTCCAGGTTCTCTGTACTGTGCAGTAGGATCATAGGCCTATAAAATTTGATCCAACAGATATCTTCTTTATAGGGCAAACTAGATGAAATATCAAAGATTCATGACTGGAAAACGGACCTACATTTAACGCAAACTTGCTTTATTTGGTGTTTGCTAACAGGCAGCCTGTGGGAGGCACATTTTTCACGGAGCCACGACTTTGGGGCAGGTCCATTGGTCCGTTGTTCTATGAACAGACATCCTGCTGCCTGCATACCTTTTTCTGCCTTTGGAACACACCAATCTTAGCCCTGAAAACCTTGATAGGCAGTTCTGGCTCCCAGCCAGAGAGCACCCATTATTCTCTATGTGAGTGTTTAGAGCAGAGCCATGGTTTCACTTTCCAGCTCACATTTACTGAGCGAGAAAGTACTTGTTGTGGGAGTTTTTTTGCATTGCACATTGCAAGAGGGAGGCTTGGGGATTATGCTGCAGCAATGCTCTGGGAGCAAGCTTGTTATAAGTGAATGGGTTTCCTCGGCTGAGGGCTCACTCTTCTGTTTCATTTTTTCCCTTTCTATTCTTATTTGCTAGTGGGGTGGTGGGCTAGGGCTCTGAGTTTCTGGAGTTAAACTTGTGTCAGCTGACTCCATTTTTAATTGATCTATAGTTTTTTAACACAGAGCTGCAAGGCCCCCTCCAGAACAGGTGCACAATGGGGGAGCCCTAGTTGAGTGTGCTTGCTAACTGGCCAGCTTGCCTGAGGAAAATGCAGGACCAAGACAGCAACCTGACTAGCTGCCTCTCCCCATCCCATTTGATGTAGTGGTTAAGAGCGCAGAACTCTAATCTGGAGAGCTGGGTTTGATTCCCCACTCCTCCACTTGAAGCCAGCTGGGTGACCTTGGGCTAGTCACAGTTCTCTGGAGCTCTCTCAGCCCCACCCACCTCACAGGGTGTAATAATAGCATACTTTGTAAACCACTCTGAGTGGGCATTAAGTTGTTCTGAAGGGTGGTATATACATCATATGTTGTTGTTGTTGTTATTAGTTCCTATTGTGAGAAAAAATCTAACTATACCTGGATAAACACATAGATCCTGTCTTTCCCAGTGTCAAATCTCCCCGACACTTGGAGGGTCATTAGGGGACTGGAAATTTGGTCAATTTTGGAATTTGGGGAGGGCATTTCAGAGCACCTCAAAGAAGGCGCCACCTTCCACCCCATTTGTTCCTATTGCAAGGAAGAATCTGATACAGCAAATGGAACTTTTCTAGGGGTGGCCGTTTGGGGGGGGGGGTCTGTAACTCAGACCTCCGAAATGAAATCTTGGCCAAACTTGGAAGGGGGCTGGAGGAGAGCCTGCTGAAGATTCACTGCAAGGTTGGCATCTCTGAGTGTGAAGGGGGCAGTCCCAGGGCCCCTGGAAGTGACAGATCACAGACCGATGAACTGGTCCACGAACCGGGGAAGGTCTGTGAAAAGTCTGTGGTCCATGAAATGCAATGGACCATGGGCCAATGGTCCATGTTTTTTCCCCAGTCTGTGCCCACCTCTATTCATGACTTAATATCCTGTCTCCTTTATTTCAATTAATAGCAGCAGGGGTAGAAGTGGTGGTGGTGGAGTGAGATCATAGATCTGTTGATGGAGGGGTTTACTCTTCTCCTAGGGTTGTTAACCTCCAGGTGCGGCCTGGAGATCTCATGGAATTACAACTGTTCTCTAGACTAGAGTGATCGGTTCCCTTGGAGAAAATGGTTACTTTGGAGGTGGTATCATAACCTGCTGAGGTCCTCCTCTTCCCAAACACCACCGTCCTGGGCTGCACCCCCAAAGCTCCAGGAATTCTCCAACCCAGAGTTGGCAATCCTACCTTTTCCCCATGCCATTTCCCCCTTATAAATCCTCCCACAGCTTAGATAAGGTGCCTAGATAAGGAAAACATAGGGGTATACTTTTCCAATTGGAGCAACATCAAGTTCTTGGTGGTGGTGATGGTGATGGAGGATTCAGAAGATGAAAAAAATGTGGGGAAAAGCTTATCCCTTGAGGTTGTTAACCTGCAGGTGGGACCTGGATTCCTCTTGGAATTACAACTTTTCAACAAACTAAAGATATTGATTCCCCTGGATATAATGGCAGCTTTGCAGGGTGGACTCTACAGCATCGTGTCTCTGCTGAGCTTCCTCCTTCCACACGAAGGGGAAAAAAAAGTGAACCGAGGCACAACCAGGAATCCAAATTCAATTGTTGATGTTATTGGGTACATACGCAATACAGTGATCAAACAATAAAATATTAGTGACAAATCAGCAGTCAATATAGCGATAACTCTCAAAGTCCAGCCGTGTTGTGACAATTCTCCGGTGTTCTCCTCACCTGCAGATTGAGGAACCTTTGGTGTATGACAGGAATTGAACTGTTTGACTTGATATATATTGTGGCCTGAGGAAAGATATTTTGGTCTGAAACGAGCAAAGAAGAAATTTGCCGGCTCGTACTCGTTGCCACTTACCTCCTCCAGCGCTCTTTCTTGACAACGCTACCAGTTAGCAAGGCAATAGACATCTTCACGGCTTAATTCCCTCCAGCTGTGAAGCTTGCTATTGCTTAACAACGCCAGAGAATTGTCATAACACGGCTGGACTTTGAGAGTTATCACTATATTGACTGCTGATTTGTCACTAATATTTTATTGTTTGATCACTGTATTGTGTATGTACCCAATAATATCAACAATTGAATTTGGATTCCTGGTTGTGCCTCGGTTCACTTCCTTTTTTCCTTCGTGTGGTTCTGTTGAGGAAGTGTTTACCCTCCCCCCCTTGAGCTTCCTCCTTCCCCAAACTCTGACCCAAATCTCAAGGAATGTCTTAATCTAAAATTACCAATCCCACTTCAAAGCCATGGTCTTGATTTAATGCACCTCCTTCCCTGTTGCTATGAATAGAAATTTCTAATTTCTTGTGTAGTTGCTAAGATTTGTCTGAGCAATACAATTTGGAAGGGGGGGGGTCATTTATGATAAAACTGCTCTTGATCTAAAATTTGTCCTTGATTCTGTTAGACTTCAGTGAAACTTGGACCTTTCTACTGTTTGGTGTTGATACGAATTGCATGTGTGACAGAATCAGGGGGCAATATCCTGCTATATAAAAAGGGCCTGTGTCATTGTAAAGTGGGTTGTCTTCTCACAGTCTTTGTCTGCACCAAATGATATGGATCGCTGCACAAAGGGGTTAATGTTGAGGTGAAGAATGTTTTGAAGGGGGGAGGGAATGCAGAATGAAGGAAAGAAAAGTCAGACCTTGATATGATTTCCCCCTCCTGCTTTTTTTTAATTGCTTCAAATTATAGAGGAAATGACAGGTTTAAGGAGCAGAAGTGTAATGAATGGGAAATTTGGTGTTCCAAAAAATGCTGACCTAGAAGCAGAGTTTCTGAATTCCAAAGAACATCATTAAGAAACTTTGTAATGCTTAGATAATAGAACAGAATAGGAAGGCCAGACTCCGTTTATTAATTCAGAAATGGAGTTGGGAGAGAGATGGAAAGTGAAGAAGTCTGGAAGCGTCAGTTGGGGGGCTGTAGCAGTAGCATATGCTGATTCTGTAAAGGAAATTAAACAAAAATGGCTGTTCCTGTACCAAATCGACAAAATCCAAAAGAGAATACACTCACAGGAGCATACAAATTATAAATTTATAAGTCAATTAATCAAGTGCAATTGCTACATATTACTCATAAAGAGTGACCTCATTCATTTTAGTCCATTAGAATCAGGATGAAAAAGTTCAAAAAGTTCATTAAGTGTTGTTCCCTTGTGGTTTCTTCTGTATCAAATTAAAGCAACAGTGTCCCAAACGAAATTTTTCCCCTTCCTCTTCTCCAGAAAGGTTCCCAGTATATTACGCCGCGGTAGTATTCCAAATGATGGTTAATGCCCAATCTGACTGCCGGCTGTGACCCAGCGGATCGTACAGCCGGCAGTCAGATTGGGCATTAACCATCATTTGGAATACTACCGCGGCGTAATATACTGGGAACCTTTCCGGAGAAGAGGAAGGGGAAAAATTTCATTTGGGACACTGTTGCTTTAATTTGATACAGAAGAAACCACAAGGGAACAACACTTAATGAACTTTTTGAACTTTTTCATCCTGATTCTAATGGACTAAAATGAATGAGGTCACTCTTTATGAGTAATATGTAGCAATTGCACTTGATTAATTGACTTATAAATTTATAATTTGTATGCTCCTGTGAGTGTATTCTCTTTTGGATTTTGTCGATTCTGTAAAGGAGGCATTAGAATGAACTGTGGGGTCAAGACTAGAGATGGGCACGATCAGCATTACGATCGAAAAAGCCCCCACGATAATGGTGATCGCGCAATCGTGAGTCGTGACCCAGCGGATTGTGATCATCCATGGCCAACGATCCAGCGGTCGGGAGAGGCCTGAATCGGGGCGATCGGGCTCGGTTCGGGGATCCAAACACTCAGGCACCAGCAATCTATGCCCCTGTCAACGGAGCCAGGGGAATGCCTGGGCTCTGTTTGCCCTCCTTCTGTTGCCATGGAAACCCGAATGGAAGCCCAGCTTTCCTTGATCAGCAGGGCTTCCTTCAAACCATGGAGCAGCAAAGCAGCCACAAGTTGGGCGAAGACACCCAGGGGAGGGAGGGGGGAGGGGGTGTTCTGTAGGCATGGGCACTCCAATCTCATCCCTGCAAACCCTGATAGGCAGCTCAGACGGCCAAACACAGACCTCCTGTGTTGCTGAATGGGACCCATGCCATGGGCTCCCAGGCTGGGTTTCACTTTCTGCAAACAGTGGAGTGGGACAGAGCTCTTGCTTGCTACTTGCTAGCCTTTGGAGAGAGAGAGAGAGACTGAGAGAGTCGGCCGCCACCACAACCCACCTTCCCACATGGCTGGGAATACCAGCGTGATCCACGGATCAGGAACGGGAGATGATCGGTGTGGATTGTTAATTCAGGATCATCGCTGGCGCTGATCCATGATCAGCTGGATCATTAATTTTTTGGGGATTGTGCCCATCTCTAGTCAAGACTATTGCTGCCATTCCTCCTTGTGCCTCAGAGCTAAACTACAAGAGACGAATTACACGAGGATGCTCACATGAACGGAGTCTCAATGTTAGCTGGGAAGCTGAATTTTAAGACAGATCAGAAGGCTTTGGTCAATTTCCCCTCTCTACAGAGCCAGCAAAGATGGCTCCTTAGCGGGTTTGTTTATTTCCTCTTTACCTCCTATAAGGGGAGGTGAAACTGTCAGAGACTTCAGGAGGCGAAGAGGAAATTAAAAACCCTCCGAGGAGCGATCTTTACTGGGTCTGTAGAGAGTGGAAATTGACAAAGCCTTCTGATCTGTCGTTTAAAACTCAGCTTTCTGGCTAACATTGACTCCCTTCACATGAGCGCCCTTGTGTAATTTGTCTTTTGTAGTTTAGCTCTTACTGTCATTTCTGCAGTTAACAGGAATTGGCATCTCAGTGACATGGCTCATGAGAACACATGTGAGTGGTGGCTAATTCATCTTCCAGATACCTGCCTTTGCTCCCCAGGAGCACCCCTCCAAGTCTTGTGGTGTAAGACTTGTTTTAGACAAGCATTTTGTGATTACATATGAGTTTAGTGGCTCTGATAATGACAAGAATGATAATAGCAACAACAATAATGACAGCAACAGCATCATCTAGTGCTTTTATGGTTCAGAATGCTTCTAGGGTTGTCAGCTCTGTCTTGGCAAATTCCTGCAGATATGGGGGCAGTGCCTGGTGAAGGTGGAGTCGGGGGTGGGGGGAGAGGGATCTCAGATACACAAGAACTTCTGAAGCTGCCACCTCCTCCAAGAGAACTGATTTCTGTAGTCTGGAGGTAAGCTGCAATTCTAGGCGAACTCCAGCCCCCACCTTGATGTTGGTAACCCTAAATGCATCACACACTTCATCTTGTTGCGATCACTATTAGGGTTGCCAGCCATAGTTTGGGGAATTTCTGGAATTTGGGGGGTGGAGCTTGCAGATGGTGGTGTTTTGGAAGGGACTAGGAAGGAATGTGATGCCATAGAGCCCACCCTCCAAAGCTACCATGTTTTCCAGGAAACTGATCTGTCTAGTCTGGAGTTCAGTTGTAATTCCAAGAGAATTCCCCCCTTGCCATCTGGAGGTGGGCAACCCCAGCCACTATTATTATCTCCATATTGCAGATTTGGGGGTGGAGTGAGAGGGAATGACATAGTAAATTTGTGGCAGAGATGAGATATGAATCCAAGATCACAGCCTATTAAGGCTACACCAGCTTTTAAGGAGACATCTCACATGTTTTGTTATTTGATGGAAGATATCAACTGTATTGCCTTCACTGGTTTCCAGCAGCTTTCTATAAACTCCAGCACTGAAGAATCTTTTCCCTAGCAACAGGAGATGCCTGGATTGAACCTGGAACCTTCTGCATACAAAATCATGTCTTCTCCCTTTGGAGTATAACAATAAAAGGGTTTAAATCTAGTAACCTTTCTTCCAAGGAGCCCTTACTCTTTCCCCCCTCCCCCCAATAACCTTATGAGATAGGTTAGGCTGACAGAGAGTGACTCATCCAAGACCACACAGCAAACTTCATAGCAGAGTGAGAATTAAAACCTAGGTCTCCCAGATCTTGGTCCAATGCTCTAACCATTTCACCACACTGGTTCTGGATGAAAGACCATTTTTCTCTTGCCCAATTGGCAATCCAGCTCTTGTAGCAGTGGACAGTTGTAGTTTCTGCCTCCCTTGACTCCTTGCCCTTTTTTTAAAGCCTCTTCCACCATTTGGAGAAGCTAACAGCATGCATCCTATGCTTTGCCTGTTCCTTCTTTCCAAGGATACTGGCAAGAACTTCCAGGTAAGCCTTTCTGGGTCATGTGTAAAGTTGCTTGGGGAAGAAGGACTTCTATTGCTCAGGCGGGTAGCAGGGCCAGATCAAGGGGGGGCAGGGGGTAGTCTGCCCCCGGCGCTGCCAGAGAGGGGGCGCCGGGAGCAGCTGCCAGCTGCCAGAGGACGCAGGCAGCAGCGCGGGCAGCCTTGCAGCCCCCCGCGCTGCCTTTTGCCTGCCCTGCAGGACAGGGGGCAGCCAGCTTGCCGCACACCCCCTGTCCTACAGGGCAGGCAAAAGGCAGCACGGGGGGCTGTGGGGCCGCCCATGCCATTCGTCTGCCCCACAGGACAGGGGGCGGCCAGCCTGTCCTGTGGGGCAGGTGAATGGCGCGGGTGGCCGCGCTGCCTTTTGCCTGCCCTGCAGGGCAGGGTGTGTGGCAAGCTGGCCGCCCCCAATCCTGCGGGGCAGGTGAAAGCAGTGCGGGGGGCTGCGAGGGCACCCACGGCATTCGCCTGCTGGGAGGCGAATGGCGCTGGCGACTTCCCAGCCTTGCATGCTGCCCCCACCATTCCGCCCTGCATGATGACCTCACCGAAGTGACGTCATAATGCAGCGCAGGGAGCACGCACACACTGCGCGTGCACACGAGGTATTCAGCCTAGGGTTGCCTCGGCCACAGGCGACCCTAGATCCAGCGCTGGCGGGTAGTGGGAGTAAATGGGGGTAGGAGGATATGCCAGAATCCCGATGTGCTGATCTGGTGTAACTGGAAGTGGTGTCAGCATGTCTCTGATAGCCAAAACTATGGTCAAACCATAAATTTTGGCTAATATCAGAGCATTGCTGACAATGTTATTAGGTGGCAAGACCCCATGTTAGTAGACGAGTCTCCTGCGGGTTGCCAACTGTGTACTGGCAACCTTAGTCGTGTGACCAGCCACCCAATCTTGAGCTTCCTTCTACCTGGTTGTACAGAGCATCCCCGCTAATGCTTTTTGTAGAATAAACCTCCTGTGTGTCAAAGCAGCTAATACATTAAAGTGTGACAACATGCCTAGCTAACAAATGTTACTCACCTGAAGTCTTAAGGGTTAGGGTGGGACAGAGCACCAGAAAGTGGGGCAAAAACATTGAAAAAAGACAGGAAGAATTTAGAGAAGTGAGGTTGGTGGTGCATTACTGGGGGTTATGTAGGCTGCGGTAACTTATGATAGAGTAGTGTGGCAATTATGGAAGCCACTCACTTCCCCCACATCAAATGGAGGTCAGACAGGATGGAAGGAAGTTAGTTTGCCTTTTAAGAAGAACAAAGAGTTTCTGCAAAGCCGTTATATGTTTTGGTTTTTAATTGATAGCCATCAAACATTGGGAGCATCGCCTATCATTTGGATTATGGGAAAGCACAATACAAGCTGCTAATTAAAAGGTAATGAGGCTAAAACTTCAGAAAGTGACACTACGTAATTGCTGTCAATTCACTGCATGCTGTGGTCGCTAAAGCTCTCAGCTGGTACAGAATTTGAGTTTGGCACACATTCATTTCTTATTTTAGCCTAAAGTAACATGTGAATAGAACTAACGTGTGTTTGCAAGTATATTAAATATACCAAAAAGGAAGGCTATGTTTATTCCTCGTGTTCAGTCAATAAAAAGATAGGATCTTCTTCCACTATAACTTGTCATACAAGTTATAGTTATGTATAAGAAATCAACTGTGTGTGTGTGTGTGTGTGTGTGTGTGTGCGTGTGTATAACTTTTCTTGGGGCGGGGGCATCTTACATTCAGATTTGTCTTTCTTTCAGGTAAATATGGTGTTTGTGAAAGATCTATGATTGCCTACAAGTCTCATTGAGTGACTACTGATGGCAAGATATTTACTTTCTTACCTACTTTGTTTATACTTCCTAATGGGGACCCAAAGCAGTTTACATCATTCTCCTATCCTCTATTTTATCCTCACAAATATCTTGTGAGGAAGGTTACGCTTGAATGCGTGTGACTGGCCCCAAGTCATCTAGCAAGCTTCTTGTCAGAGAGGGGATTCGAACCTGGGTCTCCCACATCCTAGTCAAACACTCCACCCATTACACCACACTGGTGTGATGGGCTTCTGTACTCAACTAGCCAGGCACTTTAGAGGCTTCCTGGTGGCTCAGAAACAGACAGTCGCTATTGAGATGACATCACTGGGAGGCATTACCATGTTGCTCACTGACCTGGGATGGGAAGTAGACCCGTCTCAGTGCACTGGAAAGGTGCTGGGAAATTAGGTACAAAGTCCCTATGAACAAGGCTAAAGGAAGACACAGGCAGCATTGGAGGCAGTGGTTGGTACATTACCAGGTGTCCACACATGCACTTTTCTTTGTGATAGTACCCACCTTATGGAATGGCCTATCCGAGGAGGTCAAAAAAGCTCTCACTTTTCTGGCTTCCCATAAACTATGTAAAACTGAATTATTCAGGAGGGCTTTCCACACAGATTATAGGCTGTGTTGTGAGAAGTAGCTCAGAGAGATACATCAGTAGAGACAGGGACTATACACTGCTCTGTTGGGTACTGTGTGCTGATGTAGACAAGCGCCTACGAGGGAGTTTTCCATGATGCTAAATATGCCATGTAAATCAGTATGTTTTGTTTCAGATAGATTTCATCTCTGTGCTCAACTTTATGCTTGTTTAAAACTTACCTACTCCCTTTCCCTACTGTATCTGTTTCCTGGAATGTCTTAACTGTTGTTCATTATTGTACTTCGTTCAGTGAATATCCTAGCTGTCAATCATACTGTATTTTCACTTGCACAGATGGCACAAAGTTGCCTGATTGACTGATCATAGAGCCTTGAGACTCATGCCCTGACATTGTGGATGTTAGGGGTGTGTGATTCAGTATTCTCAAATAGAAAATATACCTGAATAATACCTTACTGGTATTATCCGAGTGGATTTGGCTACACAAATAATTCCAGATATATTCAGGTACAGCGAATACTGGATTCCCTAATATTCCTGAATAATTCAGGTTTATTGGGGAACCACTGTCCAGACATTTTAAAGCTGGCTGGCTTCTCCCTTCTCTTCTTCCCTGGTCTTTTTTTACCCCCAGGAGGGGGGAGTGAGGCAGGAGGGGTAGAGTAAGTGATGTGACAATGGGTGGAGGAGGTCTCGTCATCTGGCCAATCACAGGGATTTTTTGATGCGAGAGCTTTTTCAAATTCTTGCCAGAACATAAAAGCAGGCCTGGCTCCAAGCAGACTCCATTTTGAGTGAGATTTTCTGGTGAGTGTGTTGTGAATACTCTTACCCTCCAGCTGCTCTGGGAACCTGTTTGCCTTTTGGATTTATCACTGCCTTTTGGATTTGAGCTTTGGATTGCTGCTGCCTGCCTGCCTGCCTGGAGGGAGACATGAGGAACTGCTGCCTGCCTGGAGGACCACCTGAGGAACTTCTGCCTGCTTTGAAAGTCATACACTTTTTTCCTGTTTTTTGGGGGAGGGAGTTGGCCTTGTATAGAGTTGGAGAGGGGTAACGTAATGGTGGAGAAAGGGGCAAACTCTTTCCTTTTAAACTTTCTTTTGAAATTTTATTTAATTACTTTTGCTGTTATGGGGTGATTGTGTAATACTTGTTGCTGTTGTTGCGAGGGGTAGATTGTTTTTTGCTTTTTGGTACGGTTTATATTTAATGAGTGTTAATTGTTATATATTAATAGTTGCTGCTGTTGTTTGGGGTAGATTGTTTTGCTTGTGTTGGTTTAATATTTAAAGAGTTGCTGTTAATTGTTATATATTAAGAGTTGCTGTTGTTCTGTGTATATGGCGGGGGAAGATTGCTTTTTGCTTGTTGGTGTAGTTTATATTTAAAGAGTTGCTGTTAATCGTTATATAGTAAGAGCAGGTCCTTGCCTTGTGTGTTCTTGTTTGCTGTTGCCTGGTGACTGGCTGGGCTTCTGCCAGGTTAGTGGTTCTACTGCTGTCTGGTTGAGTTGTTGGTTCTTGGTCCTGTTCTGTGGTGTTACCAGATTGACCCTGGGTTCTGCCTGAGTAACACGGCTTCTGTTGGGCTTGCAACTATGTCCCTTGCTCCTGAGATTCTCTGGTTTGACATTGTTTCTGTTGGGCTTTGTTGGATAAGCTTGCCTTGAGGATGTCTTTTTGGCCAGTGGTTGCCCCTCTGTGTTGGGTTAAGGTCTTTTTGCCCTGGAAACCTTGGAATCTGCCCCCCTCCCAAGAAACAATGTTGCTGGGTGCATCTTGTTCAGGGACCCATATAACTGAGCCCCTCGGTCCAATCTTCTTGAAATTTGGGGGATCTGTAGTGGACAGGGAGGAGTAGGCTTCCGGCAATTTTGGTGGAGTTAGGACAAAAAAAAGTACACCCAGATAGTTTTCTCCATAGGGAATAATTGAGCGGAATATATTTGGATTCCCAAATAAAACCTGGATCTGAACACTATACAAATATTTTTAGACCTGAATACCAGGAATACTGAATATATATCATATTCTGGATACCTAGATCCATTTTTTGTGCATAACTCTAGTGGATGGGCTGTGACCTTCAAAATGTAGGTTGGCTCAGTTCTGGGAATTATGTGGAGCATCTTGATGCGCTCTGAGATCTTGGCATACTGTGGACTAAATGGTGCATTTCTCCGTAGGAGTCAAATGTGTAGGTGACATATGATGCAGCATTTTCTTGCATCTAAAACTACATGAATATGGTCAAGAGAGACAGTGTGGTGCAGTGGTTACAATGTCAGACTAGGATCTGAGAAACAGGTTCGAATCTCCACTCTGCCTTGGAAGCTTGCTGGGGGACCTAACCTACTCTCAGCCTGACCTACCTTGTTGTGAGGATAAAATGGAAGAAAGGAATATAATGTAATCTGTTTTGAGTGCCCATTGGGGAATAAGGTGGGATATAAATGAATTAAATAATAACAAAACAAGAATTTCATGGCACCTTCGACAAGTGGTTTTCAAACTCTGTCATAGCCACTACACTATGATCATAGCCTAAAGCCTAGTTAAAACATTATATTTTTAAAAGTGGTAGAGACTGCAGGTTGTATTCTGCATTGCACAGTTACAAGGATCACAGATCTCCCCCACCTTCTCCTTCCAGAGGAGACCCTTCTGATCTCTGACAAGTTTATTGTGAGTTTGAGGGTCTGCCTGCACTAACAGCCACAAAGGCCAGGCAACTGCATTCAGGATGGGGGAACATTGAAACTATCCTTCCTTTCTCTTCTATGAGTGGTGCTCTCCTCACCTGAGAGGCAGAAATGATGAGCTTCATCCTTTCCCCTTCCTGCCACAGCTGCTTACCTGGCAGAGCTATTTGTACATGTGAGTAGACATGGGCACGAACAGGAAAAAAACCGAACATGGTGTTTGTTGTTTGTTGCCATCCATGAACAATGAACATTGACAAACATGACCTGGTCACAAAAATGTTCATAGTTCATTGTTCGTGGGGGCCAGCAGACTCTCCTCCAGCCATCAAGATCCCTACTGCACCACTCCCAGAAACCCTACCTAAGCAGGCAGCAGGAAATGTACCAATGATAAATAATAGCTTGGCCTCAGGGCCTGGCAGCAGCCCTGGAACCTGAAGGGGTAGATCCCTACTGCACCACTCCCAGAAACCTTACCTGAGCAGGCAGCAGAAAGGTACCAGTAATAAATAATAGCTTGGCCCAGAGCCTGGCAGCAGCCCTGGAACTTGAAGAGGTAGATCCCTATCCCACCACACACACAGAAAATTCAAGCTCCAATGCACTTTCCCTGTCTCTCTCTCAAAATGCCAACAGCAACTGTCTCTCCCTCACTGTCTGCAAAGCCAGAGCTGGAAGCCCCCTATCCCCTGCTCTTTGCTTCCTTGTAACAAATTTGGAGCTCCACACTTGAAAGGAAAACCTGTCTATCAAGCTAAATTGGGCTTGGATTGGGGTTTCCAGGGCAACAGCAGGAGTTCAGACAGAGTTCAGGCATTCCCTGCCTCTGGTTGCCAAGGGAATTGATTGCAGGTGCCAGACTGTCTGGCTTGACGAACAGCAATGAACGAGGCTTGCAACGACCACCTGCTCATTTAGAATGGGGCCTCAGGAACAGCTTGTTTGCAAACAGCTGATTGGGCTGTTCATGTTTTTTTTTAGTTCATATTGCTGTTCTTGCCTATCTCTACATGTGAGTCCCTTGACCCTGGAGATAACCATTCCTGGGTTTGAAAGAGCTCCAGAGTGGAGGGTAATGTATGATAGATCCTGGACTGTCAACTCTTTCCTCAGGTGGTTTGTCCATATCTGTTGCAGACACATTATCAAATTTTATGGCCCCAGTGTTTTGATTTGAAAATTCTGATATGGGTCTCCCTACATAGGAAAAATTGCACCTATTTTCTGCTCCCCCCATCACAGTAACAAAATTCAGTAGAGATATTGCTTTCCTAAATGCTAAAGTTGATGCCTGCTTTTGCATCGATAGCAAATAAATGGTATAAAAAGAAATGAAAAAGGCATATTGGTATAACCTTAAACTGGTGGTTTAATACCTCATTTTCACATGGGGAGATATGGCTGTATGGGAGTTTTATTTTACTTTCATATGCTTGAATCAGCTTTGTCATTGGCAGCCACACAAGTGTACCCATATATGTAGACAGTTTGAGTGTTCTTGTAAATGCTTTTGTTGGGGAGGGGTTAATTTTTTAGAAACAAAATATTACAGCAAACACTATGTGCCTTACTTTCCAAGAAAGGAGAAGAAAGTATTTTTCACAGTAGGGCTTTTTAAAAAAGACTTCTTCTAGCAGTGACCTAGATTACATGTCTTAGAGTTTTATAATGAAGAGACAAGAGGAACTGCCTTTTTGTTTTAATGACGATAATAACCGTTAAAATGGTGTAATTATATTTTCCATTTGTACAACATGTTTCATCTGAAGATCTCTAGGAGCTTTGTCAAACTCTAATTAAGCCTTTTTAGATAGGTACATAGACTCCCACCAGGGAAACTGAGGCACTGGCAAATAAAGCCAGTTGAAGAGGAAACAGAATGTTCACCTCAGAATGTAAGGCAATACTTCTCTCTCTTTCTGTGTAGTGATCGAAAGTTATCTCCTACAAGTTACCATGACCTGGGCCATTTCCACATGTCCTTACACTGCTGGCTTTCCCCCTTCACTCTACACATCTCTGATTTCAAAATGGTACCAGGCTGTTTGGCTTCCATTTGTTGGCACCTTTTCTGAGAATGCACTTTCCCTCAGTCCCCCAAAAGGTGCCAACAAAATGGAACTGTTTTTAAATTGGAGACATGTGGAGTGAAGGGGAAAAGCTGGCAGTGTTCAGCGAGTGGACTCTTAACTCCTTAATATTATTAGAGTCTTAATTGAAATGTTTCACAAACATGGGCAACCTACTCCCTTATGAACCTACCCAACTACTATGCATCTGATGAAGAGAGCTGTGGCTCTCAAAAGCTTATGCTACAATAAAGTTGGTTAGTCTTAAAGGTGCTACTGGACTCATTGCTATTTTGCTACTGCAGACTAACACGGCTAACTCCTCTGGATCTATACCCAACTACTATGGTAACCTTAGGAGGTTTGACCTTCGGTGCCTCCAGTTTCTGAGATTAGGTGGGTGACAACCTGAGCAAGCTCCTTCTTGGGCACCAAAACTATGGAACTCTCTCCCAGGAAGACTTATCTGTCCTCTTCTATTGCCGGTAGGTGAAGACTTTTTTTGGTTCATTTGACATTCTCTCAGTGATCCCTTCTTTCTGCCCAATGTTTTAATTGTTATTTTTATGTTTTTTTATGTGTATTTTAGCTCTAGTTAATTATTCTTTTATGATTTGAAAGAAGTGATTTTATTATGTACGTTTTAAGTTGTTAGCCACCTTGATGGACCTTATGAGGGAAAAAAGACAGGGTATATATTTTGTAAAATAAGTAAAAATAAATAAAAATGAATGGAAAAAGTCTATCACTTGATAGATTAAATGGCAGACTGGGTTAACTAGGAGTCAGTGTGGCTATCACAATTCCCAGGAGGGAAAAGTGGTAAGCCAGGCTACCTTGTTACACAAAATGGCCCTCACTTTAGGATTCAGTATGGCCATGCCCTTCGTAAGCAGATAATGGATACTAATAGAGAGCCAGTGTAGTGTTGTGTAGTGATTAGTTGGACTTGGAACTGAATCAGGTTCAGATCCCCACTCTGCCATGGAAGATTTCTGGGTGACCTTGGGCCAGTCAAACACTTCCAGACTTTTTCATACAGCCTTTGTAAACGGTTTTCGCTGCTGGATTCTAGTGGTTTCAAGTGATTTGGCTACTAGTTGCTAACTGATTTTTTTTTTACCTTTCCAGACAAAGTCGCTTGTGTCCCATTTGTAATGCAGGGTTGAACCCTTTTTTCTGAAAACCTTTTTCTTCCACTTTCAAGAGTTCAATGTGCTTATGTTTTGCTGCAGGGCACTCACTGTTTGAAATGCTGGTGGCAGTTTTGCTAGTATCGCCTTTTTAATTTTCCCATTTTTTTAACAGATAGAGATTAGCAGTATAGTGCTATAGCATTGCAATGATAGGTGTAGCAAGTTCTCTGAATTCCCAACTTTCATTTTTTAAAAAAGTAAGCCTCCAGCCTCTTCCCTTATGTCTTTGCCCCGATATCTCTGCAAAGGAAGAGACTTTTTAAAAAAAACAGAAGCTGTGAATTTGGAGAACCTGCAACACCTATCATTACAATGCTACAGT
Organism: Eublepharis macularius; assembly: GCF_028583425.1. Taxonomy (NCBI): domain Eukaryota; kingdom Metazoa; phylum Chordata; class Lepidosauria; order Squamata; family Eublepharidae; genus Eublepharis; species Eublepharis macularius. The sequence goes on from NC_072802.1 coordinate 24,797,946, forward strand.
GCTGCAGTGATATTTTTTGTGCCAATTTGTTTAAAAAATTGCAAAAGTCTTGTGGCTCAGGGGAAGGTGAGGGAGTAAACCACTTCAAATGCCAGAAAAAAGCCATGCTTTTTGAACCACCACCCTCACATCACTTTACACAAAGTCAGGGCAGCAAATGGATAACAACCAGGTTAAAAAAGAAATGTGAAAAGCTTTATGTTGTTACTAAGTATAATTTTTCCCCACTGACAAGCTCAGTTGCTTTCTCTCTGTCTTAGAAATCTTCCTCTCTTCTACATAGCCTTCCCTCATCTCTCTCTTGGCTGTTCTAACTTCCTATTCCAACTGTCAACCTGGTCCCAACATTGCCTCAGCACCCATTAGCTACTTCTGGGAGAGGCAGAATTGCAGATGGCTGTCAAAACTACCTCACAGTGTTGTTGTGAGGATAAAATGGTGGGGAGGAGAACAATGTAAGCTGCTTTGAATCGCCCTTGGGGAGAAAGGTGGAGTATAAATGGAGTAAATAAATAAAATACATAATGGTCATAACAAGGAAATATTTGTTTCAGAACGTTGGAATATATCTTAAGTCAGAACCACCTGATAGGATTTGAATTTAGTTAATCTAGCCCAGCAGACTTATTAAAAGATTTGGGGGACCGAGTCAAAATAATTTGAAGTGTTGATACTGTTTTAGGGAGTAGTGCAGCTAGCCTATGTATTTTCTTCTGCTTCTGTAATGCCTGTTCAATCTTCCTATCTGCCTATCAATCTATATAAGTAAATGTATCACTACAAACATACCATGAGTTTACCATTTCAAAGGGAAACCTGTCTACTCAAACACTTGGTGAAAGAGGGCATAAAATGTCATGGAGAAACCTTCCTTTTCATTTGTACTATAGCATCTGGGGAGGTACACTTGAGGGTAAAATGACAAATGGTGAGGATCTTAGCAAGAGATAAAAGTAAAGCTGAATGTTTACATGTTGTACAGTGGGGAACTGGATCAACAGTGGGTAAAAGGAAAGGGAAGAAAAAGTTTAAAGACAGGAATGAAGGGGTACTAATGCAGATATTGTCTCAAAACAGCCCATATTGCATTGTTACAAATAACTCCTATTGGTAAAATCCTGTTTGTCACCTGAAGGGTCTGTTTTATTGACTTTACTTTGCACGGAGCTAGGCAGAGTCTTGAAAAGGGTGAAAGGTCTGTATTTATCTTGGGATTTTGAATTGGAGAAAGAAGGCTTTAAAGCTGATAGAACATCAGCTGAAGAGATAAAAAGAAGGCAGATTGATGGGAAATCACCAACCCTGTGAACAACAGGAGTGGACAGAAATTCCAGAGGGAGATTTTGATCAATTGTTTGACAGAGGAAGTTCAATATTTGCCATTGATAGTCATGCCAAATGTCACAAAAGGGCAAGGGAACACAATTTTTTCTCCCCCAATGTATTTTTAAGGGGTACTCAATAGGAAGAATCAATAGATGGGGTTGTAGATTCCAAATAACTGACTGTTAAGAAAGCAATATCTTTCTCCTGTCATATATCAGGTGATGTAGGAAAATGGAGGTCTGACAAGGGGCTTGAAAATAATCAAAGGATACACAGCGACACAACAGCAGGCATGGATTCACTAGAAATGAAAGTGAAATTTATTGTCCAGACAGTTTGACATCAATGATGCTATCGGAAGAAAGCTGAATTATATTGATAATTCTTGATATTACAAATAACCATCGACTCCTGTAAAAATCAGGATGGGCTGTGGGGAAAGGAAAGAGAAATCTGTTATCCAGACATCCTGGCACAAAGAACGGTAGAAGTAGGGAACAAAATGCCCTGATTTCTGTTGCTATGGTTTTCTAAGGAAGGGGAATGTGTGAAAGATCCAGGATCCTCATTAATAACAAAGTGTGGCCCCTGATTGGCTGAGATTATAAAGAAGCTCTGATCAAAGCAGGACAGGGGGAAATTGATGCCTGTATGCAGTTATGGTATCCCAAAGTGGACACAGACAACAGAAAGCACTTTCTTATTAGTTTTTTCCAACTGAAATGTAGGGCATCCCCTAACCATTTGCTGTTGATTACTGCTTTGCCTGCTGAGACAGTTCTCTGTGTGTCCCAGGGTTGCCATGTATGCTGGTCCCAAGCCATAAAGAGTTGGGACATTCCTGGAGATTTGGAGGTAGAGACTGGGGAGAGTGGCGTTTGAGGACTGGAGGGACCTCAGCCGGGTATAATGCCATAGAATCCACCCTCCAAAACTGCCATGGTGCCTCCAGGGCTCAGTGACAGTGTGGACACCTCAGAGGAGGCGGGGCCCTACGTATGCAGCCCAGGGTCGACAGGAGCCAACCAACAGGAGAATGAGACACAGGAATGCCAGGACCTACAGTCAGAAGCTGTCTCAAAAGCACCTCTATCCTCCAGCTCTGACCCAGCAGGTGAAAGTCAGCTAGTCACTCCCAGCCCTCCAGGATTACCAGTGCCTCTGGAATGCCATAAGTAAAGGCTAAGGGAAGAATTACAAGCAAAAAGGCACAGTGTACACCTGATGGCTCGCCAGCTGCCTGCTGACAGTGCCTGAGAATCCGGCTGGGTGCATGACATGTGGGCATCCAGACTATAAAGCCTACAGAGAGATGCTTCTGGGCATGTATGCAACATGTACGTTGAGACACTGAACTGCCCATACTACCTGAATTGATTACTACAAGACCTGACCTCAGCATGAATGACTCTGAATCGTGGGTACTCCCTCTCTGGCTTGTTATCTTAAGAGACTGATTGCTGGAAGACCTGACCACAGCCTGAATGACCTGACTTTGGAACTTCCCCTGAGTAACTGTTAGTCTGAGTAACTGGAGAAGATGCTGTAACCTGATACTGGAGCCCCGCATCCAGTACAAAAGCAGCTATTTTCTTCAGAGGAATTTCTCTGTAGTCTGGTCAAAAAGAGTCCAGTAGCACCTTTAAGACTAACCAATTTTATTGTAGCATCTGACGAAGAGAACTTGATTCTCGAAAGCTTATGCTACAATAAAATTGGTTAGTCTTAAAGGTGCTACTGGACTCTTTTTGATTTTGCTACCACAGACTAACACGGCTAACTCCTCTGCATCTGTAGTCTGGGGATCAGTTGTGATTCTGAGGACTCTCTAGGTCCCATTTGGAGGTTGGCAATCCTGATTTCCAAGTACCTCATCCTTCACTTGAGTCACCTCCTGCCCCTTAGTATATATATTTCCTTAGTATTTAATATTTGAGAATTTAAATCAGAACCATTCATTCAGGATTTCAAAAGAAGTGGGTGGGAGGACCATATAGGTTTAGAAAAACGTGTCTCAGAATTGCCATGGTTATGGTGAAAATAGGAAAATATTTTATTAATGCAAATATGATTTTCTTAAATTACAATATTGTTGGTATTTAACCCCCTTTACAACTGGGGGCGAAGCTACAAGTGACGAATGACACTTGAACGGCAAGTGTATTTCTCCCTGTTCACTTGCCCTCCACTCAATCCACTTGCCATTCAAGTGTCATTCGTCACTTGTAGCTGGGCCCTCAATCTGCAAGATTTGGCAGAGGGAGGAAAATAATGCAGGATTATTCCACATTTTGTAGACATCTCCAAAAATCATGCCTTCCTGGGTACAAAGTATAGACATCACAACAGCTATCACTGGAAATCCATTGAACCCACTTCTGACAGCTCCGACTTTACTGTCTGTGTAACTTCTTTGACCTCTTTAATAAGCTCCAATTTCGTGTCCTTAAGTTCTTTCATCATGTCTATAAGTTTTTTGTCCAAATTTTCTATTGCCGATTGCCACTCTTTTTTCGACATCGTGGGGCTTGCTTTAGCTCGCTCCCACGAATCTGCTCTCTTCCTTAGCTCCGTGGCGTATATTTAAACGTTTTCCTTTTTTTCAAATGTCCCAATCTTTGCCAAAATTAATTTTTTTGTATCCAAAATGTCGGGCGTCTTTTCTCTATGGTTTCTCTATGTTATTGTAATCCAAGATGGCCTACTTCCTCTTCCGCTGAAGCCGCGACCCTTCCCCTTTCAAAAATGGCGATTCCCTACTTCCTGTCCGTCGGCAAGGGCCGCTTCCCTCCAGCCACTCTATTGTTGTTACGCACTTCCTGTCTCCCGTCTTCCCACAGCAGGTCTCGCGATGGTGTCTTTTTCCCACAGCTCCAAAACCACAGGTATTCAAAACAATAGTCCGATTTTTGCAATAACTTCTTTAAATTTAGTCTCTTTTAAAATACAACTCCTGCCGAGTCTTCACCTCCTTTTCACTAGTCTGTTGCAGTTTAAAAATCTACTTTCTTTCCACTCTGTTTTTATCAATCTGTCCCGTTTCAAGAGATAGCGATCTTTACCTTCTCTTCAACTTTCTCGGGTTGTAATCGCTGTTTCGATCTTAAATTCTCCTCTCGACTTCCCTCCCCGATCGAAGCTTGGGTATGTAGGTCTTATGCCAGCCGAATTGGCCCCAAAACTGCCGCAGAGATTATAGCCGACCCGTCGCAAGGTGGGACCTCAAGGATCGGGGGGGAGACTCCTTGAGTAGAGCCCCCCCTCGTCCGAGATCTAGCTCACCCTAGGGTCTTGAGCGTTCTTTGCCTGCTCCCCGCCTGAGAGCAGTCGGCCGCGGGTTATTTTCACCCCTCCGGCCGGTTAAAACGGCAGTCCGGTCAGCTCCGCGAATGGAGCTGCGTTAGACCTCCATGAATCCCAAACCGGAAGTCCCCAAGGCGTGGAAACGATTAGTAGTGAATTACAAGGAACGCAGCAGAGAGTTAAAACAGTAGAAGACGCGATGGAGAATTTAATAGACACTCAACAAACAGAGATGAGACTGGTGAAGGGGAGGATGTCAGTTGCAGAAACTAAACACATGGAGAAGCAGCTTCGTTTTCGTGGTCTGCCAGAAGTGGAAGGGAAGTCAGCGCAAGAACAGATGACTGAGGTGTTGGCTGATTACCTGGGGAAGGAGGAGGAGGAAATTGTGGCTATCCTAGATGTGGCGTACCGTGTGAACTCGAGAATTGCAACCCAGAGGAAACTACCAAGGGATGTGATTGTGCAGTTTACAACTAGAAATATGAAAGAGAGGATTGTGACAAAACAATTTCAAGATCCATTGGAGATTGATGGCAAGACGATTATCATAATGAAGGAACTGCCCAGATCAGTGTTACTGGACAGGAAAAAATATAGAGTGCTAACTCAGACTTTGAAGGACATGAATATCAGATACAGATGGGAGTTACCGGAAGGAGTGTCCTTTGAGTTTGGAGGGGCAAAAAAACGCATCAGATCTGAGCGGGAGATGGAGAGATTTATCAAGGACAATGAAAAAGACTTACCAACAAAACCATGAATATGGAGTGTAAAGTATTATCTTGGAATGTAAATGGACTAAACTCACCGAATAAGAGGAAAAATATTTTTCATTGGCTACTAAAACAAAAATGTGATATTGTTTGTTTGCAGGAGACCCATATTAGAAAACAGGATGTAAAATATTTAAAATCTGGAAAATTGGGCAAAGAATTTGCAGCGGCCTCTAACAAGAAAAAAAGAGGAGTGGTGTTGTACATAAAAGAGGAGCTGCAGCCAAAATTTGTTATGAGAGATGTTGAAGCTAGATTTGTAGCAGTGGAATGTAATTGGAATTTAAAGAGAGTGTTGGTAGTCGGACTTTATGCACCTAACGGTGCAAAGGAAAGCTTCTTTGAGGATTTAAGGAAGCATTTAGATGATCTTGTATATGACCAGATAATTCTTGCTGGAGATTTCAATGGAGTGACAGATTTGGAACTAGACAAAAAGACTACAACAGCACAAAAGAAAAGAGGACTATTGCCAAAGCTTTTTTTTGAGTTGATTCAACAAGAGACTCTCGAAGACGTATGGAGGAGAGAATATCCTAAAACCAAACAGTTTACTTTTTATTCTGCAAGGCATCTTACATTATCAAGAATTGATATGATCTGGGCCTCAAAGGACTTAGCGTTATGGACTAAGGAGGTAGAAATAATGCCGATGGTAGGCTCAGATCACAATCCAATTATGTGGAAATTTGGAAAAAGGAGAAAAAGGAAAGCCTGGAGAATAAATGAGGACTTGTTACAGGAAAGTGAGAATATGGAAATATTGAGAAGAGAGACAAAGTTTTTTATACAATACAACGTGAATAAAGAAGTACCAACCAGTAAAGTTTGGGACGCGTACAAGGCGGTTGTAAGGGGCATACTAATGGACTTAAATGGCAGAGCAAGGAAAAAGAAAGAGGAGAAAAAACAAGAGATTGAGGAGAAAATAAAGGCCAAAGAAGCACAGTTAAAAAAGAGACCAGGGAAAAAGAAAATACATCAGGAAATCAAAATTCTTCAAGAACAGTTAACAGCAATGAGTAATAAAGAATTGGAGTGGAACCTTAAAAGACTGAATCAAAAAGCGTTTGAGGGTGCTAATAAACCTGGGAAATATTTGGCATGGCAATTGAAGAAGAAAAGGGAAAAGAAAATAATAAATAAAATCTGTGAAGAAAATAAAACGTACCTGGAGCAGACTACCATTAGTAGAGCCTTTTATAAATTCTATGCTAAGCTGTATAATAAAAAAGAAGTAACCAAAGAATCAATAGCATCATATTTGGAGAAAATCAAACTTCCAGAGATCTCGGAAGCTTGGAGAAATAAGTTGAACAGTGAAGTAACTGATGAGGAAATAAGTAAGGCAATACAATCCGCAAATCTAGGAAAGGCGCCAGGGCCAGATGGACTTACGGCTAAATTTTATAAGACAATGGCCAACGAACTGGCACCATTCCTAAAAGAGGTGATGAATGGAGTTTTCAGGGATCAAAGAATTCCAGACACTTGGAGCGAAGCGAATATATCATTGATCCCAAAAGAGGGCCAAGATCTGACTAACGTGAAAAATTACAGGCCTATATCATTACTTAACAATGATTATAAAATTTTTGCGAAGATATTGGCGGAGAGACTGAAGGGGTGGCTCTCGGAAGTCATAGAGGAAGAACAAGCAGGCTTTTTGCCGGACAGACAAATAAGAGACAATTTAAGGACAGTGATCAATGCTATTGAATACTATGACAAGCGTTGTGATAAAGAGGTTGGTTTCTTCTTTGTAGACGCTGAAAAAGCGTTTGACAATTTAAACTGGGATTTTTTGTTTGCCACTATGGAAAAGCTACAACTGGGAGAAAGATTCATCAGAGCAATTAAAGAAATTTATAGAGACCAGACTGCAGCAATTGTAGTGAATGATGAACTGACCAAGAAATTGACGATTAGTAAAGGAACAAGACAAGGTTGCCCGTTATCTCCATTGTTGTTCATTTTAGTATTGGAGATTTTGATGATACAAATACGACAAGATGAGGAAATACGAGGAATAAAAATAAAGGACTATTCATACAAGGTTAGAGCATTTGCAGATGACATAATGTTAATTGTAGAAGATCCATTGGAGAACATGCCAAAAGTGATAGATAAGATCAAGGAGTTTGGTGACTTGGCAGGTTTCTTCATTAACAAAAAGAAGTCAAAGATATTATGCAAAAACATGACTAAGCAGAAACAACAATTGTTAATGGAAACAACGGACTGTGAAGTAACTAGTAAGGTGAAATATTTGGGAGTTGAGCTGACTGCAAAAAATATAGATTTGTTCAAGAACAATTATGAAAAATTATGGACTCAGATAGAGAGAGACTTGATCAAATGGAATAGACTGAATTTGTCATGGTTGGGCAGGATTGCAGCAGTTAAGATGAATGTGTTACCAAGAGTAATGTTTTTGCTACAGACAATACCAATCATCAGAGACTCTAAACAATTTGAAAAATGGCAGAGGAAAATATCAGATTTTGTTTGGGCAGGCAAGAAGCCTCGAGTGAAAGTAAAAGTTCTACAAGATGCAAAGGAAAGAGGCAGAATGCAACTGCCCAACCTGAGACTTTATCATGATGCAATCTGCCTAGTTTGGTTAAAAGAGTGGATGACATTAAAGAATAAGAAACTATTAGCCCTAGAGGGATATAAAAAATTTTTTGGATGGCACGCATACCTATGGCATGACAAAGTAGAGGTCAACTCGATGTTCCTGCATCATTTTGTAAGGAGAAGTTTATATACAATCTGGAAGAAGTACAGAATTTACCTACAAGAAGGAACCCCCTTGTGGGTGGTTCCATACGAGGTGATAGATCCGAGAGCTGTTGATAATGAACAACAATGTTTAACGTACAAAGAAATAACTAAAACTGAAGTATCTAAACTTAGAATAAAGACGCAAGAGGAACTATCACCTAACTATGATTGGTTCCAGTACAGACAGATTAGAGACTTATACAATTCGGACTCTGCAAAAGGGGGCATACGAACAGAGAACTCGGAACTAGAGCAGACCCTTCTTAAAGAAGACAAGAAAAGAATATCCAAGGTATACCAAGTACTGTTGAAATGGTATACCGAGGATGAGATAGTTAAAACACAAATGGTGAAATGGGCTATAAACTTTAATAAAGAAATAACAATGGAGGCATGGGAATACCTGTGGAAAACTACAATGAAGACAACGACATGTATTAATATCAAAGAGAACATTTTCAAAATGATTTATCGTTGGTACATGACACCAAAGAAGATTGCGCTAGGGAACTTGAACACTTCTAATAAATGCTGGAAATGTAGGAAGCATGAGGGCTCCCTCTATCATATGTGGTGGTCGTGTGAGGTAGCTAGGCAGTTCTGGGGGGAAATAATAAGAGAAATGAGTGAAATTTTACAGTTTCAAATAAATAAGAACCCAGAACTCCTGCTGCTAAACTTGGGAATGGAGGGAATTCCAGCCCATCATAGGACGTTGATATTTTATATGACTGCAGCAGCTAGACTTTTGTATGCGCAGAAATGGAAAGTACAAGAAGTGCCAACTATTGAAGATTGGATCTACAAATTGCTGTATATGGCTGAAATGGATAAGATGACAAGAAAACTGAGAGATCTGGACTCAGGGCAGTTTAACACAGACTGGGAGAAGCTGAAACAATATTTGGAGAAGAAGTGGGAGGTGGGAGGAAAACTGTGGCAGTTTGAGAACTACTGAAGTACAATAAAAGTATAAAAGAGAGGGGTGACTTTACCGGGGGAGGAAGAGAAATGTGAATTTATAAGCAGTTAGATTAATTAATTGATTGAGATATATATAGATATGTAAGGTTAATTGATAGAATATTGATAGAGAATAATTAACGGTTTAAACATGAGGATTGAGTAATTAACAATATTTTTTTTACTTGATAAGACTTATATGCACCAAACTGAATGTATAGAAGAGTTAAAACGACTGACTATGTGATGAGTTATATAGAAATACTATAAAAAGAAGAAATGATTAATATATAGAGAACAAATCAAATTGTTTGATTTAAATGTGGGAAATTTTTATGGTTTATGATATATAGAAATATTCAAAACTGGAAAATGGGATAAATTGTTTATCTAAAGAAGTATAGTTTGGATGTATAATAAGTAAAAGAGTTAAAGATGTACTGCTTAATATAATGGAGAATATATATTTGTTTTAGACAGAGGAAGTTAATAGAAGTAAGGGAAAAGGGACAGAGGGTGGGAAAGCTGTTGGAAGTCAACAAAAGGGGGGGAAAGGGAGGGGGTTAGAAACGAAAAATTAGGGGAAAATTGAATGTAATGTAATGTAAAAATATTAATGTTCTAACCCAATAAAATTTTTTTTTTTTTTTTAAAAAGAAATCCATTGAACCCACATGGCTAAGTAAAGGACATAGTACCAGCGGACAATTATGAACTGCTGATTTACTTGCCGCAAGGTTGTGGGTCACACAAAATGGAAAAGTGCAGAGGCATCAACTTCTTTTTGATTGGCTTAGAAAAGTCTGATCAATTGTTTCCTCAACTTAGATGACATATTATAGTAAAGCAGTGGAAACTATCATGCAGGATACCTTGATTGGAAATTGGAGGTGATTTATTGTACATTGGAATGACAGGATTTGAGATAAGATACAATGATTTGTACCTTTGCTTGGGTTTAAGTACTGTATTTTGGTAATAAAAATAATTAAACAGAAGATTTAGGATTATTAGATTTATAGATTAATTAGATTGTAGATTAATAGGGACATTTCTATATTTAGCCCCCCCTTGGGGTATATTAGGCATAAGGATAAGGTTTGTTAGATAAAGTTAAATTAGATTTATGGCCTTTATCTGTGTGCTATATGTGGATGTGATATTTTCATTTTTGTGTGTGTGTGTTCTGCTACATCAGATTATTCTGTTTTTAGGGGTGAGTGTGCCAGCAATATGGAATGTGAGCACAGTAAATAAGATTAGCATGTGGGGAAGGCTGCAGGAATACTACTTGTACATGCTGTGGCAACCTTTATTGTGGGAACAGGGAGAGGAAGGAGAGGGAGAAGGGCAATCAATACCAATTGCAAGCCTCTCATTTATTTATTTATTTACAGAATAAGTAAATCTTTCTGTCCAAAAAGGATCACCAAGTTGGCTAACAGTTAAAAGAAAACATTATAAAAATATATCATTAAAGCAATTCATAAAAGCAATTAAAGCCAAAACTAAAATACATATTAAAAGCACCTAAAACATTAATTAAAACAGGGCAGGAAGGAGGGTTCATTAAGGGAATGCCAGACAAGACAAGCAAGTCTTCACTTAGAGATGGGCACAAACCGAAATACAGACTAAAGTTTGTCAGAAACTGGGCCAGTTTTTGGTTTGCGAAATGGTGGTTCATCGGAGCCCATTTCTGATGAACCACGATGAACTGCTATGATTTTTAGAGCAGTTTGTTTGGTTCATTTTTCAGTTCATCACTGCAGACAGCCTGGCACTGATCAATCTGTTATCTAGGCAACGGGGGGTGGGGATGGGGGTGGGCTTTCTATGGACCTTCTACTGACCCGGAAGTGACATTTTCATGAACCAAACAAACCGGTTCACAAACCGGGCAATTTCATGCCAGTTCATGGTTTGTTAAACGTGATGAACCATGAACTGCAATGAACCACCATTTTCCCAGTTTGTGCCCATCTCTAGTTTTCATCTGTGGGCAGAAAACAGTGACAGAAGGGGGCAGGAAGTGCATGTGGTTGGCATGCACCTTTGCTTTCCCCTCCTGCCTCCAGCCAGGTGAGAGATTGCGGTGGGCGGTGGGATCTCCCAGCAGGTGATTGGCAACCCTGGCCGTTTCCACACTACTCACCTTCATCCAGAATGCTGCAGAACGTCGCGAAAAACCCACGGAAGATAGCATCTTCTTGCGTGAGTTTTGCGCGATGTCGCTCAAAACTCGTGCGAGAAGACACTATCTTCCACGTTTTTTTCACAATGTTCCACAGCATTCCGAATGAAGGTGAGTAGTGTGGAAATGGCCCTTTTAAGGGAATAGGTGATGTATGCTGGTCTCAAGCCATAAAGAGTTTTAAGGTCAACACTAGCACCTAGAAGTGTGCCCAGAAACAAATTAGGAGCCAGTGTAGATGGGCCAAGACTGGAGTAATATGGTCCCTACAACCCACTCCGGTCAACATCCTGGCTGCAGCATTTTGCACCAGTTGAAGTTCCTGAGCACTTTTCAGGGGCAGCCCCACACAGCACACATTGTAATACAAGAGAAACCCATTGCCTTGCACTCTTGTTCAGCAATGGCAGTGTGAAGAAGCCTTTAAATTTATTTATTTGCCTAGGTTTAGTAGGAAATGGCATGTTTCTATTGACTTTTAATAGAATGCTGAAAATTTGAAAAATTCAAAAATTTTAACTTGTAGAACCCAAAGTGACCCAAATCTGAACCTCAATTTTCATAAGGGTGTGCATCCCTACTGAGTATCTAGCCATCCTGAATGGATTCGATAAAAATCACAACCGTCCTTTATTCCTCCGCCTCTAAATCAATGTTCACCCTCACCCTCAATTATTGTGTGAAGACGTTCCACTTTTTTTGATGGATGACTTAATAGACCTGCTGCCCAATTCCCCATCTATAGGTATTTCATAACAGCACATTGATTTACATCCCTGCTGAAGTAACTCTTGATGAATTAGTGAGGCTTCGTTGTCGGTGTACAAGGGAAATTCAAGCGACATAAATGAGGGAAAGGTAGCATGCTATGAACCAGCTTTATTCTCCCCCTACACCCAGCCTCCCTATTGATATTCTTAGGGCTGTGCCAGTCACCCACCCACTGGAATTTGGGAGGAAAATGTAGTACTTTTAAGGGAGGCCGAAAAATCCCCCCCCCCTCAAAAATCTTCTGCCTTTCCTTTACCTTTCCTTTGCATCTTCAACTCATCATAGTATGGGGCCTCCTCCAGCCTAAGGAACTTTCCTCCTCCAATGGGAGATCTATGACCACCCCCCCCCTGAACTCTCTAGAGGAAAAGAAGATAAAGATGTGGTGGAAAGATTGACTGATTTGTCTATGAGAAAGAAAGACTAGCATCAGTATTTCAAACTCTGGAAGAACTTTGTGTTAATTGTTGGGTGAGTGCAGGAAGATTCACATAAATGACGATTGAGCAATGGCTTCCCAATCAGGAGTTTTTTGATCAAGGCACTCTGTGATGCCTGATGAACCAACGGGCTGACCAAGGAGCTCTCTGATGTCATGGTTGAGAAGCACCCTCTCTTTTAACAGTACAGGAGAGAGAAGAAAGCTCTAATCATAATAACTTGCTGGGAAGCCCCTCGACAGCTCCATTGCAACTTTGGCTCTGTTTTTGAGCTTTTAATCGGGCTGTTAGAACTGACTTGGCCACAATCATAATCATGATAGATGTGGGGTACCTTTGAAACATAAACTTCAGCAGCTCCCTTTGAAATGGTGACAGTCTGCTCTTTTGTTTTTTAAAAAAGTGCAAGTTAGTAGTCATCACCACACTGGAGAAAACTCGAAGGAGGAAACCCCCATTTATTTATTTATTCCATTTATACTTTGTCTTTCTCCCTAATAGGAGAAAGTCTGTGCAGCAGGTTAGGCTGAGAGTGTATGACTGGTCTGAGGTCACCCAGCATGCTTCTAAAACAGATTGGGGATTCAAGCTACATCTCCCAGATTCTAGTCCAACCACTACACCTTGGTGGCTTCCTAAGCTTTATTCTTAGATATCTAAAGACATCCCCAGCTGTTGTGAGGTGAGTTACTTCACGTAGCAGTGGTCTCATTGTCCATCTTTAGCCTCTATGAGCCAAGCTGCAAGTGACGCCTTACACAGGTTGGACACTTGTCAGCTTCCCTCAAGTTTTGATGGGAAATGTAGGCATCCTGGTTTTACAGCTTAGCTCTCCATTACAGCTGCACGACCAGGATGCCTACATTTCCCATCAAAACTTGAGGGAAGCTGACAAGTGTCCAACCTGTGTCAGGTGTCACTTGCAGCTTGGCTCTTAGTTCCTTTTATTCCACTCATCAATTTGTTCAATATATACTTCGGTTCATTCCTAAGCCTCCCAGTAGGTGACAACAAGAGTTGCTTTGAGGCCTCTGAATGACAGGAAGTGCTGCTGATGTCATCAGTGTGTGCCTGTCCCATTACCAACAGGGATGTCTGCAAAAGCTGAACATGGACTGTAGATGATGACGAATCTCCTGGAGCCCTTTGGAACCTCATAGCTTCTCCAAAGTTTCTTCCTCCCCAACAAGAGTTCTACAGTAAAATCTACTTCAGTAAAAGCCAGCATTCCATAGCTTGGGTCCTGTGAAACATTTCCACTGATAGAACACGTTTCTGTCAGTGGAATGGACTTTCCTTGTATCCCCCCTCCTGCTTTATACCTAGTGCTCCTCGAAATCCTACTTCTGGGATACAGGGTTCCTCAGGAAGAGCACTGAAGAATGTTAGAGGTCCGCAGTGGGAGGGAGAATGAACAAAAATCACACATACACACACCCCACACACACTATTCATAGAGATTCTTCATTGGATCCAACCCTGTATGTACCAGAGTTGTTGGGTTCCTCTGGGTTCCTCCTTCTTATGTGAAGCAGGTGTTTAGTTTTCTGTGGTGCTGCCTCATTTGTGGATATCCCTTGCAAGAGATGCTCTCCTAGCACCATCCTCACCATCTTTTTGGTGTCAAGTCCAGGGGTTTTTTTCCTTTGTAGTTTTTCCTTCCTTTCTCATCCCTTGTGTTTTTATTTGTGTTAGGCTGCTGAATAAAACTAGGCTTTGATAGTTTTATTTTAGGAAACTTTTTAAAAGCAAAAAATCATACTGCTTTCTTAATAATTATTCGAATTGCTGAGCTTTTGCTGTTATTGCTTCTATGACCTGCTCTGAAGGTCAGAATGGGGGCGTACAATTTTAAAGAATATATGCGATCCACCACTCTAAAAGAGGCAACCAGGAACTGTGGTATATGAGATCATTTTCTGAAAGTTATTGATAACCTCTGTGCAATTGTGGATCCATGTGAACCTGAGGACAGCTGGAACTGCATCATGTGGAGAAGCCTTGGGCTATATAAACTGGCCATATTGCTACATCTTTGCCACTGCTTTAGAACTGATTTCAAACTGGTTTCATTTTGATGACTTCTCAAGGAACTGTAAAGATTGTAGTTTCTTAAGAAAACTGAAATTATTTCGGTTCACCAATGAGTTTTATTTTTATAAAGCAAAAGTTCATGCTTTTGTTTCCTTAACAATTATGATATGGCTAATCTGTATTAAGTGTTCGTGATGATATACACTGTGGCTTTGGACCATAAAAGTTGCCTTGCTAAGATCAGAGAGAGGTCTGAGCTTTTCCTGGGTGGTTTACTAGAAATTGAACAGTGATCCACAAGTGACCTTCTCCATGTAGCAGAGACTCTTAGAAACAGCAGTTTCCCAGCACCACCTCCTGAGAGATGGTCCAAATGGATTTCATGACTGATAGTATCATAGGCCTCTGACAGGACCAGGAGAATTAACAGGGTTGCACCCCAACCTGTCCATCTCTCAGCATAGTCATACAACAGGGTAACCAAGGCCATGCTCATAGAATTCTGAGCATTGCAGTTGAATAATCAAAATGGCTTCTGGGAAAGGCCATGTGGGCATCTCTCCAGTGCAAATCTGTCCTGGGTTTCAACGGATTTAACTGTCGTGGTTCCCGTCTCCTGACCAGAAACCCTGGGAAATATCACATTCTTCCCCTTGGCCTCTGACCTATGGGGTTCTGCAAGGTTCCATTGTGCCCCTTGCTTTTCAGCATATACGTAAAGCTGCTGGGAGAGTTTATATGGAGCTTTGGAGTCAGTTGCCATTAATATGCAGATAACAATTAGCTCTATCTTGTGCTTCCAGCCAATCCCAGGGCGGTGGGGGAAAATGCTAAAAGGTACCTGGAGGCAATTTTGGCATGGATGTGGGCTAATAAACTAAAACTCAATCCTGACAAAATAGAGGTGCTATTGATGGGGGGAAGGTCTGGTCCAGGAAATGGGATATTTCCTGTTCTGAAGGGGGTTGCATTTTGCCTAAAGGAACAAGTTTGAAGTCTGGGAGTGCTCCTACACCTGGGCCTCCTGTTGGATAAACATTTGGCAGTGGTAGTCAAGGTTGCCCTTCATCAGCTCCAGCTGGTGAGCCAGGTGTGCCCTTTCCTGGGCAGGTAAGATCTTGCCCCTGGTGCATTCCCTGGTAACATCAAGATAAGATTACTGCAATGTTGTCTATGTGGGACAGCACTTGAAAACCGTCCAGAAGCTACAATTGGTACAGAATGTGATGGCCAGAATGTTGACTGGAATGGGACATAGGGATCATATCACTCCAGTCTTGTACCATGAATACTGGCTCCCAATTTGCTTCTGGGCCCAGTTGATGTTTAAAGCCCTCTGTGGCTTGGAGCATACCTCAACACCTACTACTTCTATATGAACATACCCAACAACTCCTCTCATCTTTGGAAGCTCTGCTTCTAGTGCCCCTCCCACCTGAGGCTGGATGGGCGAGAGAACCAGAGAAAGGGCCTTCCTGGTCATGGTACCAGAACTTTGGAACTCTCTCTGCAGGGAGATTTGTCTGTCTCCCTCTACTGTTGTCTTCCATCTGTCAGTAAAGACTTAGTTTTGTTTTTCATATCCCCAATAACTGTAATTGACCACCCTCCCTACTTTTGGTATTATGTGGGTTATATATATTTTATTGAATCATTTCATATATACTTTATTTTAAATGTTGTTTTCATGTTGCAACGTTTTAATGTTCACTGCCTTTGGGGCCCTATTCAGGTGGAAAGGAAGCAAAGAAGTATAATGAATGAATGAATTTTCCAACAGCGCAATTCTAAGCTGAGTTGCATCCTTCTAAGCCCATTGACTACAAAGGACTTGGAAGGGTTTTGTTCCACACTTTGTTTACTGCACTTTCTCATGGTCCCAGAAAAGATGCCAAAAAAAGGAAAGCCAAGCAGTCTGCAACCATTTTGAAAATGGAGACGTCTGGAGTCAAAGGGAAAAGCTGCCAGTGTTCAGTGAGTGGGCAGATCCTTTAAGGACGTGTGGAAACAGCCCAGGTCTTACATCCCCACTATACAGGAATTTGTCCTAAGAAAAAAATGCATCTTTGGCTTCCTAGTTCCCAAGATACTGGCAAGTCAGCCTCCTATCATTTTGGGTTTGAAGGCAATTTGTTTGGCTTTCCTCTCCTCCCTCCAACATCCTTTGGGATTGTTCTCCAACATGCAGCATGACACAATGCTTAAAAAAATAGAAAAGCACTAGCTCTCCGAAGAAATGCTGTCACCGGCAAGTCTGTGTTTTGTCTGCATGTGCTGGGGATGGAACAGTTGTCACATCATGCTCTACAACAACCTTGTGATGGGAAAATGAGGGAACATGTTTTCCATTTAAAATCTCAAGGGGAATTTAAAGTAGCTGAAAGGAGTCGGTACAGTCAAGACGCAACACATAAAGGAAGCTCACCTTCTTCTTGAAGCTGGCTATTTAGAATTCCCATTGCTCAGCTGATTTATCATCATCATCAAGAATTTGTCATTCTGGTTATGAATATTTGGAATACAAGGGACTGGTCCATCTGCTTTGGGTAACTCAAAGATAGACAATAAAAAGGACTCCTAGATATTAAGTATTCTAGAATTCAGGCCTTGAACAGTGGGGTTGCTTGACTGAGAATATTTTAATGCTAAGTATTTTTTTCAGTACCACTGATTTCAATGGGAGAATTAAAGATATCCTTAAATCTTGCCTGTTGACATTACTACTACTACTACTACTACTACTACTACTACTACTACTACTTCCTTGTTGAGATCCAAGGCAGATTACACAACACAAGTGAAAATACAATATAATCAACAGCTAGGGCATTTATTGAGCAAAGTACAATAATAAACACCAATAAGGTATGGTAGGAAAAAACAAGCATAAAAGTGACCACAGAGATGAAAACCTGAAGCAAAGCAGAAATAATTTACATGGCAATGTGGAAACTCCCTAGTAGGCACAGAGCTACATCAGCAGACAGTACAGTCAACAGTGCCCAACAGAGTGGCATATAGTCGCTGCCCCTACCAATGCATCTCTCTGAGCTATTCCTTATGACACAGCTGTAAAATCTGGGTAGAAATCCTCCTGTGTGCTTTGTGTACTTTGTGGAAAGCCAGGAGAGTGGGAGCTTTTGTGTACTTTGTGGAAAGCCAGGAGAGTGGGAGCTTTGCTGACCTCCTCAAGCAGGCCATTCCTCAAGGTGAGGGCTACCACAGAGAAAGCACGTGTGTGGGCAGATGCTGATTTTGCCCAATTGCAAGGTGGTATCTGCAGAAGGCCCTGTTCAGGTGAATGAATGAAGTTGCCATGGTGGAACAGGGGGAGAGGCAGTTGCACAGGTATGAGAGGCCTAGGCCATGACGAGCTTTATTAGACTGAGAAGGATGTAACTCAGCTTAGGATAACAATTAGATTTGGCAGGTCCCCTTATCCTCTCAGCTGGAGGATTTAGGATCTTCTTACATTTGCTTGATGTGTGTGCATGCTCCTGACAGGGTGTGATGACATCCCTTTCAGAAGTGCCATCATCACACCCAAAGGTGGGCATGCCCCTGTGCATGGGAGCATAGCTGCTGCCTGATGCAATGATGTCACTTGAGGAAGTCAAGTTGTTGTGCGCAGTGGGAGTGCTCCTGCTGCACTCTGGCCAGGAAGGTTTTTTGCCTCCCAGGCTCTGGCCTTTCCCTCCCACTGGCCAGGTGACTGGCGGGGGGGGGGGGCGGTCAGAGGATCCCCTACCCCCACTGGGGGATTGGCAGCCCTAATAACAGTGCATCATTCTTAACATTGGAGGGATTATTGAAGGGATCATTAATATCTATATTATATGTAAAATAGGTTAAACATCTAGCAGATATCACCAGTGGTAAAGCTTCCTTCCGAAGTACACTGAGTGAATGGCTGAGTTGTTACAGAATGTTTATAAACATTCAGACCTCTGAGAAGGGCCTGACAAAGACATTGTTGAAATGGTGTAGCCCCAGCATCTTTTATGGTGAGTTTCTGGGTACCCCTGGCTACAGTGCTGGCCTTAAAAAAAAAAAATCAACTTTAGTGGCCGCTTGGATTGCTTGTGCAGATTGGCCAGTTCTGCTGGTGATAAGGAATCAAGGAGCATTGAGAATCAATGGAATTGTTGCACAGAGTTAAAAGGATGGAAGAAACCTTTAGAATTGTTTAGAGGCAGGGTAGTCTGTGTGCCTAACAATGGACTACTCTGAAGGGCCGGTGACTGGTCTTTGCATCCTACCAGTGGGAGAAGGGAATATTAAACCCCATTCTAGAAGTGAGAGTAGTGAACAAAAGTGATAAAATACTAGGGACAATAAGTGATATCGCTAGTCCTGCCTTGTTATGTGGAGTAAATATAGCTGCATAAGTTATAGATCAAAACCATCTCTATGCCGTTAAGAGCCAGCTATCCCATTTACTCTTTATTATGAGCGGAGACGAATATTACTCCTTAACCCCGACATCCAAAGTGTCTGAAGCAACAAGTTATTCTTAAGATTTTTTGAGAGAACATTGACCTAATCTTGACCCTCTTTGCTTCCCTTTTAGAAAGCAGAATGAAGGCATATCAACTTTCACATGACAATTCAAGTGAACATTCACATATACAAGCTTAGGCTTTTTTAAAAAATGAAAATCAGTAATGTATAATTTCATTTGTACACACCACTGGACATTATTGAAGCCACATTGTGTCCTTATGGTGATGTCAAAAATAACAAGACCTTTATTTTGAAGATAATAATAATAATAATAAATAATAACATTCAATTTATATACCGTCCTTCAGGATGACTTAACACCCACTCAGAGCGGTTTACAAAGTATGTTACTACTATCCCCACAACAAAACACCCTGTGAGGCGGGTGGGGCTGAGAGAGCTCCAGAGAACTGTGACTAGCCCAAGGTCACCCAGCTGGCTTCAAGTGGAGGAGTGGGGAATCAAACCCGGTTCTCTAGATAAGAGTCCCGCTGCTCTTAACCACTACACCAAACTGGGTCTCAGATGGTACAGCATACACTCAAAACTGTAAGGAGCCACGTGATGAAAGCCCCACGCCGGCTCTCCAACACAGTTGTGTGTTTAGTCAGTGGCAGAAGAACATGAAGATAATTGCAACTGTGGATTAATACCCCATCTTATATGAGCATAAAAAAGGCAGATCAAAGAAACTCTCCACACCTCTGCTTGAAGCCAGCTGGGTGACTTTAGGTCAGTCACAGCTCTTCCAGAGCTCTCTCAGCCACACCCAACTCACAGGGTGATTGTCGTGGGGATAATAATAACATACTTTGGAAACTACAGTTCCAAACCATGCGAACAGCCTTTTTGGGTGGCCGCCACTCTCACAACCCAATGGAACACCAGGTTTGCATCTGTGGGTCGCTTGCAGTTGAAGATCTACCCCATTACATTATTTCTTGTCCACTATTATAGGGTGCTCAGAGACAAATTTTTGGCTGGTATTCTGTCTGCCATAAACCCATAGCCTGAATCTGAGAAGATCGTGTTTCTATTATCTAATAATGACACTTATGTATCCTACAGAGTCTCTCAGTTTGCTCTTGTGGCCAAGAAGATTAGATCTTGGGTGGAACTGACTGGGGCAATGTCATGATTTTATTTGTTTAACTGCTTTGAACTAATTTTACTACTTGATTTTAAAGTTTTTGTTGGCTATTGTATCTTAAAGGGAAAGTAACTTGTAATGGCCAATGGCCAAATACAATAAAATTCTGATTCTTGTAAACTGCTCTGAGTGGGCGTTAAGTTGTCCTGAAGGGCAGTATATATGTCAAATGTTGTTGTTAGTTTGGAGAGCCAGTTTGCTGTAGTGGTCGCAGAGTGTTTGTTGTGGGGATATTAATAACATACTTTGTGAACCGCTCTGAGTGGGTGTTAAGTTGCCTGAAGGGCAGTATATAAATCAAATGTTGTTGTTGTTGTTATTATTTACATAAGGGTTTGTCCCAGAGTCACAAAATGAAGGGTAATACACATCTGGTTTTTCCCAGAGTCACCTCTGCAATCCAGGAAAGAGGCTTTTAAAAAATAGCTCTAGAGACGGTAGCGGAATAGAAATGGCCATTCTCCATAACTGTTGCTTTTGTTTTAATTAGAACCGTGTAGTGACGAATCAAGCTTGATTGCTTCTTTCATGCCTTGGGAGAATGGCAAGCATTTGTAACCTGAGGCATTCACTGAGTGGCAGAGCTGTCTATGTAGGCTTTGTGGGGAGGTGCCAGTTCCTGGCTCACCTCTGTGCAGTCTTGGCGCACCTTGCTGCAGCCTCGGACCATCCTTGGCTGCCTTCCAGCAGTGCTGCTTGATTTGCCAGCTCTCCATCCAGAAGCTGTTTTTGTGAGCAAAACATAATTCATAGGTATGAAGGGAGGGGAAAATTTAGAAAAGGGCAGAGGAATGAAAAACGATACTGGAAAGAGAAAAAAGAAATAACATCCAGCTGAGAAATGCTTTTGAAAGTCTCATTCATATTTCATGACTGCTTTTGGAATTGGACCCCATGCACCAGGCATTCTTTGCACCCTATATGCTTCTCACATGCACATTGAGAAAACAGTGCGAAAAAAACAGTGGTGATGTGATTGCATCAAGATGATTTTGTATAGTGTTGACTAGAGGTGGGCACTGAAAAAAAAATCCATTTCAGTTTTGGATCCAGGGGTTCCGAACCAACTATGCACCATTACCAGGGCTCATTTCGAGGGGGAACGCACAGGAATGCAGTTCCAGCAATTCCCCAAAGAGGTCACATGTGAGGTGGCCCCACCCACCTGACTCTCGGCCATTTTGGGCCCATTTCAGCCTGGATTGTGGCTGAAACGGCCCGGATCGGGCCTCTGATGGGTGGTGGATCACTCTCCTGCTCATCAGTGGCCCAATCCTGACCATTTTGGGGCCCATTTCAGCCATTTTGAGGCCCTTTTTGCCATTTTGGGCCCAATTTCAGCCCTGAAAGGCCAGGATTGGGCCCGAAACATCCAGAATAGGTGATGTCAGGGGGTGTGGCATATGCAAATCAGTTATACCAATGATACACTTCTGGTGATGGCAAGAGGCATGGCATATGCTAATGAGTTATGCTAATGAGTTCCTCCAGCTCTTTTTCTACAAAATGATCCCTGACCATTACTATTTTTTTCCAGCTGTAGTGTTGCCAGCTCGGATCTAATCAGTTTGGGTTTTTTCATTATCATGAGTCTTGGCCCTGTTTTTTGCCATGAGGGCTTCCAGGCTCTTTGGGAAATCTGTTTTTGCACTTAACAGCACCAAAATTGCACAGAACACAGTCCTCCCTCTAAATCATCAACCCACTGATTTTTTCCTCAGTTATGTTGCACACACACACACACACACACACACACACACACACACACACACACAGAATGAAGAAAGCAAGTGTCCACGGGTGCGTAGTATGGCAAGAAAATGGCTGGCTAAGGGAAAGAATGGCCAAGGCAGCAGCATAAAAAAAAATCAGTGCCCTGATTTTGGGGAGGGGACAGACTAGTCCCTGGGTAGCACTGCAAACCAAACAAATATGCACCTCGGTGTGTCTAAGTACCATGCTATTTAATAGTGCTTAATCCTAGAGAAGTGTCTTTCAGATCACAGCCTATAATTGAAGTCTCCTTCCAAATGTTTCCAGAGCTGATAGGCAGGGAAGTGTCTCCCCTTGCAAAGACCTGATTGGCAGGGAGACAATGCCATTGCCTGGACAGTAATTTCTGGGTGTATTTCTGGTTTTTTTTTTCCTTTCATTTTGCACACCTCCAGTGTTGACCATTGTGCAGAAGTGCATGTACACATCAGCTGAATACCACACAAAAAGAATAATTATGTGTATCTAGAATCATACTGAGATTGCTTTTTACAGTGTTTTATCAATGTGTCTATTAACATGGAAGTAGGAACATTACGAATGAAGTAAAAGTTGCAACAAACTGCACCTTCCCCAGTTCTTGAATTAAGAATTCTCTTAATTAAAATAGGATTGAGGAGGCGATATATGGAAAAATCTAGAAATGGCAGCAGGGGCTTCTACTCATATTTAGATCCAGCAAATACTTGGTTCTCTGTGGGCACATTCACAAAACAATTACATTATTAAATTATTGCAAGAGGTTTCTTCATTCTATGGCAAATCTGCAAAACTTGCAATGCCACATGCAGCGCATCAGCCAACTATGGTAGCATACCCGGTACTTCACAACCATCTTTTCCAACACTGGTACAGGCAGCAAAAACAAGGTTTTGGATCTTGGGCCTTTGTTCTGCATGCATTTCTCTTCGTCTGTTGAATAGGTGGACCTCCTCTGCAGAGTACATTCCTCTTGTACTAGTTTCCTTGGAGCTCCTTGGAAAATATTGGTCTTGTACAAGTGGAAGTGCTGGGTGTCAGAAGAAGCACACTACACAGTGCAGGACTGCTTTCACAATGGACGAAGAAATGCAAACAGGGCATCTAGGAAACCCCAGGTAGGATACTGTATATCTTTGACACAATATACATGGCTGTGATGATCAGAGGCTTGCACAATGGAAAACAGCAGTGCCAGGAAGAACAGTTCAGGAGAATATTTCCAACCCACCTGCACCCACATCCTTTTATTGTTCCAGCCAATTCAATCATTGTAATAATAATAATAATAATAATAATAATAATAATAATAATAATAATAATAATAATAATTGATTTATATACCGCCCTTCAGGACAACTTAATACCCACTCAGAGTGGTTTACAAAGTACATCATTATTATCCCCACAACAAAACACCTTGTGAGGTGGGTGGGGCTGAGATAGCTCCAGAGAACCGTGACTAGCCCAAGGTCACCCAGCTGGCTTCAAGTGGAGGAGTGGGGAATCAAACCCAGCTCTCCAGATTAGAGTCCCATGCTCTTAACCACTACACCAAACTGGCTCTCACCACAAATTGTGCACTACAAATTGGTTTGAACAGGCATGCAATCCCTCAAGTCCCTTATACTTTATGGCATGCTGCTGGCTGTGGGAGGTGAGTCCTCTGAACAGCATTCTGTTTGAACTAATCTGAAAATTCTTTCTGCAGCCTTGTATCTGTGATGGTGCCTTCCCATCTCCTAATCATCTGCTGACAGGGCATCAGTCAAGTGATGTATATGCCCATTTGTGACCCAGCCTAACATTGAGCCGACTCACCTGAAAAGTAGGGCATTTTATGTGATGGGGACATACAGTCTGTGGTGTTATAGTTATTGCAGCCCATTCGCACATGCAGCCATCAAGTGATGACCATGCAGTTGTGAAACTTGTCCATACATTCCAGCTCCGTAGAACTCTAATGAGACAAATGCCCATGCTGTAAACATTCTTTTGGTATGTGCTCATCATCACTCAGTTTCTTGGAGTAGCAATGCTACCAGTCAATCACAGGACCTGTGTGAATGCTATGCGTATGAACTTCCCTCCTCCTCTTTCCTTTTTCTTTGTCCTTAAACAGCAGAAATGGCACCAGAGACATTTTTAGTAGCAGTAGTAGTAAGATTTAATTGTATATGGCCAAAGGCCGTCACATTTTTAGTATTCAAAAGTAACTTATTTATTTTAGAGAGGAAAAGTTAGGTGAAATCTGGGATTGAATATTTCTGAGGTAATTCAACAGAGATATCTATGAGGTAAAAATCAGTACATGCTCAGACTGAAGTTCTTATGCTCTTTACAGATACTTAAATGCTTAGGTTTAGAGTAGGGGTGTGCAAGGAAAAAACTTTCGGCTTTCTTGTTTCGGGATTACCCGAAACAAGATTCTCTACCGGCATTAGCCGAATGCCGAAACAAGAATCTCTTTCGGGATTCGGGATTCGGCATTATTTCGGCATTCTTTCGGGATTCTTTCGGGTTTTTTTGCTGGGAAAATGCCTCCGTCTTTCAGGACGCCTGGAGGAGGCATTTTCCCACCAAATAAGCCCAAAATTGGTGGGGACCTTCCTCTAACCCTTCTCTAACACCCACCCAAGTTTCAGACAGATTGGACTTTGGGGGGCCATGTTATGGCCCCCCAAAGCAGGTCCCCCCATCCTCCCATAAAGGAGCATCTTCTTCATTATTTCCTATGGGGAAAAAATGAAGAAGCAGGCTTCCTTTGCCAGGGGTGGCATTTTGCATGCAAAATGCCCCCCAGCCCTCAGGGGCCCTTCTCCCACCCCTCCTCCCACCCCCCACCGAGGCTCAGCCTGCTCCCACTTGGGGGGGCCATTTCATGGCCTCCCCAAGTAGGTGCTCTAATCTCTACCACTGACAGCTGGGGGAGGCTTGTGTTGCCAGGGGTGGCATTTTGCATGCAAAATGCCCCCCAACCCTCTGGGGCCCTTCTCCCACCCCTCCTCCCACCCCCCACCAAGGCTCAGCCTGCTCCCACTTGGGGGGGCCATTTCATGGCCTCCCCAAGTAGGTGCTCTCAGCCCCTAAAGTCCACCCTTCACAGCCCCACACAAACCCAATTCCCCCCCAGCTGCCACACACAGACCCAAATCCCCCCAGTAGCCCCTCACAGACCCAAATCAACCCCCACCTGCCCCACACCCACCATAACCCCAGGAACAGGCTGGCCTGCCCTCCCCTTTTGGGAACCCCTAAACTCTCTTTCCCAGGGCAGTTCTGCACAGACAAGGGGTGCCACAATGGTGGCAGTGCCAAATCGTCCCTGGGAAAGAGCACCTGCCCTGGCACACAGACAACCACCCCCCTGACCCCCCCACCACCCGCAGAGAAGGCTGGCCAGCCTGCCCCATTGTTCCCTATGCTGGGAACCAACCTCCCATCAAAGAAGGGAACACAGACACACAATCATTAAGTTTAAAAAACCTTTATTTTCTCATTTTCAAATTACAAGTGGTCAACAAATCACAACATATTACACTTATTGTCCCTCATAGCACAACACAACACAATTAACTACACATCAGAGAATCTTAAACACATTTTTTTTTTGAAATGGACAAACAGTAAAGTTTTGAACATTACAACAGGTCACATAGTGAGCGGGCACAACAGGGCATGGAAACAGAAGATGATCATAATAACTACCAGCCTAATACAACTCTCCCTCCATAAAACGACTTAATGGGGGGGAACCACTGCAACAAAATCCCCCCCCCCAACCCTCTGGGGCCCTTCTCCCACCCTTCCTCCCATCCCCCCACCAAGGCTCAGCCTGCTCCCACTTGGGGGGGCCATTTCATGGCCTCCCCAAGTGGGTGCTCTGCTCTCATCTCTACCACTGACAGCTGGGAGAGGCTTGTCTTGCCAGGGGTGGCATTTTGCATGCCAAATGCCACCCTCACCCTCAGGGGCCCTTCTCCCACCCTTCCCCCCACCCCCCACCACATGCATTCCTTGACAATCAAGAAATCTGGAGTTAAATATAATGTGCATGTAAGTCCCTCAAAGACAGAAGCAATATGACCCATTTGATTTCCACAACCTCAGACACAATTAGGGATCCGTTTCCCCTTGGTGGGGGATCCCCCACTCTCACCTATCACCCCGAAGGGGGAAAGTCAGTGAATGAGCCTTCAAGGTACGCTCCAGGGGCTGCTGCCGTGATGTCACTGATGTCATCTGGCTGCCCTGAGAGTATGCCTGTGCTTTGCAGTGGGCTGATTTGGGCCCTGCAGGCCAAAGCAGGATCCCTTGTGGCCCAAATCTGCCTGCTGTGAATTGTGCGTGCTCCCC
The DNA here is from genome assembly GCF_028583425.1 of Eublepharis macularius. Taxonomy (NCBI): domain Eukaryota; kingdom Metazoa; phylum Chordata; class Lepidosauria; order Squamata; family Eublepharidae; genus Eublepharis; species Eublepharis macularius. Next base: position 24,824,301 of record NC_072802.1, read on the forward strand.
AGCCTTGTGTGATGATCACATCACTTCCTAGAACAGACATCATCATGCCAGAGCATTGCCATTAAATGATCATGCGTGTGTGAACAGACCCTATGTATCCTGTAGGCTTCAGTGATGGTATAGTAATGTTTTCACTCACATTATAGAGAGAGAGAGAGAGAGAGAGAAGGGGGGGAGGCACTGAAGCTAGATTATTTCTTCTATTTTACTGTCCCCTTCCAAAGCCAGGGTGGCATTGGCACAATGCCCCCCTCCCCCCGGCCAGAGCCTTAGTACCAGTATGCATTGACAGGCCCATGCATCATAGTCCTTTTTGAGACCCAGCCAAGTTGTGTGCCTTTTGGAGAAAAATGTTCAAGTTGCTGGTGGGGGTATGAACAATTTTTAGATATCCACTGTAGTGCAATGGCTAGAGAGTTGGTCTAGAATCTGGCAGACTCTGATTCTGTGCCTTGTAGGCTTGATGGATGTTCTTGGCTCAGCCTAAGTAAACAATTGTGTTGTGTTTTCCAGAGGCAGTCTAGGTGATTTTGGGGCCCTGGACAAATGTTCTTGACGGGGCCCCAGAACCAGTGCCGCCCCACCACTGGCTCCTTGCCAAGGCCAAGCAATTTGGCAACCTAGGCCCCAGATAGAGTGGGCAGGAGTGCGTTGTTTCCTTCCTCCCCCCCCCCCTCCACCCCCTCATACAACTAAGAAGGCCATCGGTGGAGTCACTCCAATGTGAGGCATGGAGCAGCTGTCTATTGTTAGCCTGGTTGTGATGAGGGTGAAACAAATCAAGGGAGAACAGCAATGTGTAAACCACTCTAGGTTCCCATGGGGGAGAAAACCGGGGCATAAGATAAACCTTTAATTTGGTGGGGAGGGGGTATATACATTTTATGTGTATGTGTCTGTATGTTTTATGCATTCAAATCACTTGTGGTGTACTTTAGAATTATATTGAGCTCCACAGTATCCCAAAAACCTTGTCCATGTATTGCAAACCGAAGTCAATCTACCACATCTAGGGTATTCTTCTTTTCCCTACTGCCTTCAATTTTTCTTAGCATTATTGTCTTTTCTAGTGAACCTTGTCTTCTCATGATGTGACATAAGCACTATCATCAATTGATATCTTCAAGGGAGAAAGCAGGCCTGATTTGGTCTGGACATGTCTTTTTCGGAGTCCATGGTACATGTAAATTGAAACTTTCTTCCCACTTCACAGTGTGAATGCTTTTTCCTCCTATGAGCTTTGTCTAAATTTTACTGTACTGATACTGCTCATTTGGCCAAAAGGCCTGCCCTTGATCAATGCCACATTAAATACTTCATAATAAAAATATGTTTTTAGAACCATTTAAAAGTGTCCTTAAGTGCCATACGCCGATTTAAAAAACCATAAGCTAAATGTTTGGGAACACAACCAGATATGTGAATGACTGAAATGCAGCCCAATCCCACTGCTACTTAAAATCCATTTTTGATGGAGGTCTGGATTGTCTTACATTGGTGTCATTGGGCTTGGAATCAGGAACCTGGAAGCGTTCCATGGGGGCTACAACTTTCATGCCAAGGCTAAGAGGGTGGGAACGGGATCTCTCTGGGGTGGCAAACTCTGGCCTTGGAAGTTACTGGCAATTTGGGGGTGGGACTTGTGCAAAGGAAAATCTGAGTAGGGATCTCCCCCAGAATCCATGGTCCGCATTTGCCCTCTAAAGAGATTGCCCTTGGAAGCAGCCAGTTTATCTGTAGGGAACTACTCTCTCTAACCTGAACTCAAGCCCAACCAGGAGTTTGGCAGCCCTAGGAAAATTTCTGAAAAAGATGGCAAAGGAGGGCCAGCAACTGATAGAGGCATGGAAGCCCACACCAGGACAGTAGCAGGGGCCTACTTGGGCAAAAGGGACGACCAGTGCTCTCATCCCCCATAGTCCACTCCTTTCAGCCCCACACAAACCCAGTTCCCCCACCCCAGCTGCCACACACAGACCCAAATCCTCCACTCAGCCCCTCTCAGAACCGAAACCACCCTCAGCTGCCCCACACCGAGTACCCCAGGAACAGGCTGGCCAGCCTGCCCCATTGTTCCCTATGCTGGGAACCAACCTCCCATCAAAGAAGGGAACACAGACACACAATCATTAAGTTTAAAAAACCTTTATTTTCTCATTTTCAAATTACAAGTGGTCAACAAATCACAACATATTACACTTATTGTCCCTCATAGCACAACACAACACAATTAACTACACATCAGAGAATCTTAAACACAATTTTTTTTTTGAAATGGACAAACAGTAAAGTTTTGAACATTACAACAGGTTACATAGTGAGCGGGCACAACAGGGCATGGAAACAGAAGATGATCATAATAACTACCAGCCTAATACAACTCTCCCTCCATAAAACGACTTAATGGGGGGGAACCACTGCAACAGGGTCCAGCAGAACCTATGTCATTTCCTGTGGCTGTGCTTTCAGTTCAGACACACAAAGCTGAACTGGGCACTTCCAAGGCACTGGACAATGGTATTTCTGGAGCACTTCTGCAGAGGTCTCCCCCCACCCCCACACCAGCCTCAGAATTTACCTGGGAACATCTGTGAGAGATCATCATTGGCCGGTGCCCATCCACCACTCTTCCCGCATCCCCCAACCATGCAAACCCAACATTAACATCAAATTTTTTTTTTTAAACATGAACAGAACATCAACTTTTAAAAAACATAAGCACAACATTTTTTTTGGGTTTTTTTCCTTTTTTTTACATGAACAGAACATCAACTTTTAAAAAACATAATCACAACATTTTTTTGGGTTTTTTTTTCCTTTTTTTTACATGAACAGAACATCAACTTTTAAAAAACATAATCACAACATTTTTTTTTGGTTTTTTTTCCTTTTTTTACATGAACAGAACATCAACTTTTAAAAAACATAATCACAACATTTTTTTGGGTTTTTTTTTCCTTTTTTTTACATGAACAGAACATCAACTTTTAAAAAACATAATCACAACATTTTTTTTTGGTTTTTTTTCCTTTTTTTTACATGAACAGAACATCAACTTTCAAAAAACAGTACAACAATTCTTCTACAATTTTTTTTACAATGATTTCATCTGATAAAAACACCTAAGCAATCCCTATCTAACCTGTTTCTCCCTCCAGTAGCAATCCATGTTTCTGGGGCATTATTTTTCATAATAAATTTGGTCCCACAGGGTATGTCTCAGTGATGGGAGATGTTTTGAATACCCTGGGGGGGGGGCTTTCAAATTGCTGGGTGTTTTCCCTTTGCCACTGGTTCCTAACCACCCTCCCTCTACTGGCCGGTTTTAACTGTATATACAGGGTTTTATACAGGGGAGAGCGCGATTCCAAAGGATTGGACTCATAGAGGATGCAGGCCACAAGTTGGGCTCACCTCAGTCACTCTGGAAGTCCAGTCCTGAGAAATCGAAGAGGCGAGAGTTGACCTTCAGGAAGGTCAACTGCTCGACTCTCCATGGGAGAAGGCGAGTGCGATGTGGGCCGACAATGTCGCCCGCATGTGAAAAGACGCGCTCGCTCTCCACGCTCGTCGGAGGGCATGAGAGCAGCCGCTGCGCCTCGAGGGAGAGGTCCGGCCAGACCGACTCCTTCCTGGCCCAGTAGCTGAGCGGATCGGTGGAGAGCGACTCGCAGGGCTCCGCGAGGTAGTCCCTGACCATCGCCTCCGCCGGATCCTCTCTCACGGTCCTCACGACCCCAGAGGGGACGAGGGCCCACCGGAGCATCTCCATCTCCATCGGCACTCCGGTGGTGGCCTCGGGGGGGGCCTGCGCAGAGGGGGCGTCAGAGGGACCCGCACGGCAGGGCCCCTCTTGCGTCCCCCCTGTCGACAGGCGTCCCCTCTTGGCCTGCCTGCGCCTCACCCAAGAGCAGAGCCCGTCTCTGGCTTGGGTGAGGTTCCCGTCCCGCTCGGCGAAAGTGCCCTTTATGCGCGGGTCACACATGGTCGCCAACATGTATGACTCTTCCTTAGTGAGAGGAGTTAGCCTGGCAGCTATGCCCTGCTGCAGCCTTCTCACTAATGCGCGCACCGCTGGAACAAGGTCAGCACGGGGCGCGACCCGGTCTGCAAGGGTGGCCAGATTCCTCTGGAGCGTGTGCACCAGGGGAATGACCAGACCGAGGGTCGCCGTGTCTGACGAGACCGCCACAGTGAAGTCCTTGAAGGGCTTCAGGACCTCCACTGTCTGGGTGATGGTGAGCCAATCCTCCCGGTTGAACTCACCCACCTGACTCGCACCGCGGTGCTCGGAGAGCCACGCGTGGAGTGCGGCCTGCTGCTCCACCAAGCGCTCAAGCATGGCGCAGGTGGAGTTCCAGCGAGTGCTGACGTCAGTGATCAGAGCGTGCTCTGGCACACCTGTCCTGACCTGTGTCTGGCGCAGTTCGTGCGTGGCCTTCACGCTGCGCGAGAAGTGACCCGTGAGCCTCCGACATTTCTGGACAAGTAACTGGAGTTCACGGGTCCGGGTATCCACGGGTTCCTTCGAGGAGCCCAACCCCAGCGCATCTCTCACCACTAGGTGAAGCTTGTGAGCGGCACAGTAGACGCTCTCTCGGCTCACTAGATGCGCCGCTGCCCTCATGTTCTTGCCACCGTCCGTCACCATGCATCCCACGGTGGCGGGTCCCTGGCCTATCCACTCGTCCAACTGTCTCCTTAAGGTGGCAGCGATGTTCTCCGCCGTGTGGGACACGTCGAGCACCTCGGCGTGAAGCAAGGCCTTGCAGTAGCCGGCCTGGCGGTCTCGCATCCTTCCCTGTCTAGCTGTGCTAGGCACCTCCCCCCGGCCCCCACCCAGAACCGACTCGGGTTCCCACCAGTGAGCAGTAAGCGAGAGGTACGCTTGCTGCACACTTGGGCAGGTCCAGATGTCCGATGTGAAGTGCACAGTTCTCCCGGCAACCCGGGACAGCTGTGCCTTCACATGATCCCTGGCAGCCCTGTAAAACGAGGGCACCACCGATCTGCTCAACGACGTGCGAGCAGGGACGGCGTACCAGGGAAAGCAATCTTGGAGCAGCCCTGAGAAGCCGAAGTCTTCAACTACGGAATACGGTTGCCCATCCACTGCTATCATGTTGACGATGTGGCGCGTGATGCGCCTGCTCGCCCTCCGGATCCCCTCTCTGGGCACACTAGCGCCCTGCATACCAAGCATCTCCGGGAGAGAGGCTTGGCGTCCCTTTCCTGCAGGTACCCTTGGGGGGAGAGCACCAGAGGAGCCTGCCTCCTTCTGGCTAGCTGGCGGCCGTGCGGCGCCACTCGAACCCTCCTCCCGAAGAAGCACCGCCTGGTGGTGCCTCTTCATATGGTACCTCATCCCAGACGTGGAGAGATGCCACACATCTTTGCCACGGCTGACGCGCTGCCTACAATGCAGGCACAGGGCTGCTCGGGGATCCTCCGTTGTCTGGAAGTGCTTCCAGATTTCGGAGGAAAAGGGCATCCCACGCTTCCCAGGAGAAGCGCGTTCGGGACCACCCTGCGGCACCTCCTGTGAGGTGCTCTGGCCGGACACACCGTGTCCCACTCTCGGCCGGGCAGGTGGGGATGGACGAGGCTGAAGGGGCAGAGATGTGGGCTCTTCCACCACAGTCTCTGCCTCTTCCTCCCGCGTCCTCTCCTCCTGCACAGCCGCGAGAGGCCTGCTGCTGGCCTCAGAGGAAACTGGGGTGGACCGCCCCAGGGGGGGTCTCACGGGCAGTTCCTCCAACATCCTCCGGGTTCCTGGGGTGAGCGGGAGCGCAGGGAAAGTCATGTGCTCCGCGCCCATCCCAGGAGACACCACATGCTGCCCCTCCTCCAGCAGCTGGCTCGCAACCACTGGAGGAGGAGGAGCCTCAGCAGCAGGCCCCTGCCCAGTGCCAGCCCCTGCCTCACGCACCCGGGTTGGGGGTGGCCCTCCAGCAGCTGCCTCAGGAAAGAGAGTCTTGCGAACCCTCTTCCTGTCACCAGAAGCCAGGCTGGTGAACGGCAGCAGCGCAGGGGAGGGCCTCCTCCGCTCAGATGGAGGGGCTGCCGCAGCAGTCCCCCTCCCCCTCCCCTCCTCCCCTCTAGATTTCTCCCTAGCCTTTCCCCCGGGTCCCCTCTCCGCTTTCCTCTCTGACATACTTTCCCCTCCCAAATTCAACCCTAACTAATCAGAAAAGATTTAGAAAACAAAGGTCAACTTTGTTTTCAAGACCTAACTAACCTGCTATAAATCTGTGTTTCTAGTGGCTCTGTGACTTGGAGATGAACAATCAAGTGCCTTTTTAAGCAACCCTATTTATGTCAGGGAACCTGAGCCTGCCAATCAGCTGAATTCCTCTGGAATTGAGCTGGCCCTAAACCCCAATAACAGGTGACGAAGCCTTAAACACTCACACACTAGTATGCCCGGGCCGGCCTGGCACCACCACGTGTGCCAGAGATGGGCAGTGGAACCCTAGTTATGGGGGCACTAATGGGAAGCCTATTGACAGCTATTACAAATTTTTATATATATATATATATATATATAGAATTCAAACCTAACACTCACTCACTAATGCTTTCCCTGCTGAGTCCCTATTTAGTTTTTTAAAAAAAACTAGGCTCGGTTTCCCTAATAATTATGTTGAGGGCAATTATCCACTGATCACCTACCAACTGGCCTACCTACCTAAGAGACACTATTTAGCGGGACCGATGTATCTGTGGTATGTCGGTGTGGGGTGTGGATGTGGTGTTTTGAAGATGAGCCTCCCCCCTCCCAAGCTAGCAAGAACCCACCCCCAAGGCCACCCAAATGTCAACCCGGACTCGCTCACACTAACACCAGTCCTGCAGTCCAGCGATGTTCAGGCGGTCTTGCAGCTGGTCCTCCTCTCCTCCACGATGCTGTCAAGAAAATTGGAAATGTTAGCAGAGTCAACACCACACGCCGCACACGCAACCCCAAAATTCAAGGCCCCGTTGCACAAGCCAAGTCAGCCCCCCCCCCTTAAAGGCTAGGGCCAACCAGCAGCAAAACAAAACACATCCACCCAGCAGAGCTTCTGGCCTGTGCAGGCCAGAAGCTGGCACACTCATTTTTTAGTCCTGTGAAACAGCAGTTCATGCCCACCCCACACTCAAACTTGAAAAATGAAACATGAAAGAAAGCTGGCACTGCGATCAATGCTGGCCCCCCTAACCCCCAAACAATATCCTCTTGCCCAACCAGAAAATGCCCCCCCCCCCCCCCCCGGCCCAAGCCATAAAGACAGAGCCAAAGCATATGCTCGCAGGTAGGCACAGCAGCAGACATAAGCTCAAAAACCAAATTTAACAACAACCCTACCAGTCCACCAGTGCAGATGTCCAGCAATGTTGATCCTCCACGCAGAGATCTGCAGGCCGATGTCCACCAAGTGCAGTCCAGTCCAGAAGAGGTCCACCAACGATAAACAACCTGAATGTGAAGCAAAACAGTGAGTGCCAGGCCAGCAAACGGGAAGGGTTACCAAAGCCGGAGCAGCAGGCCTGTGTGTGGGCCGAAGGCTGGCACAGTTGATCAGGACGGAGCCTGTTGGGAATCCTTGCAAGCAGGGGACCAGACACAGAACAGCAAGCCACACCATTCCAGATTGTGAAGCACAACTGTGAGAGCCAGCCAGAAGAAAGGCTTCTGGCCTGTGTAGGCCCGAAGCTGGCACACTCTGGTTTTAATCTTCAAACAGTGGATCAAGCTTAAAGAAGGCAAGCACAACAACCAATGCTGAACCCCCCCCCCCACCATCAAACATTGTCTGCCCAACCTGTCCCCCAGGCCATACCTGTGTGTGGCCCACAGGCTGGCACAGTTGATCAGGACGGAGCCTGTTGGGAATCCTTGCTAGCAGGGGACCAGACACAGAAAGGCAAGCCACACCATTCCAGATTGTGAAGCACAACTGTGAGAGCCAGCCAGAAGAAAGGCTTCTGGCCTGTGTAGGCCCGAAGCTGGCACACTCTGGTTTTAATCTTCAAACAGTGGATCAAGCTTAAAGAAGGCAAGCACAACAACCAATGCTGAACCCCCCCCCCCCACCATCAAACATTGTCTGCCCAACCTGTCCCCCAGGCCATACCTGTGTGTGGCCCACAGGCTGGCACAGTTGATCAGGACGGAGCCTGTTGGGAATCCTTGCTAGCAGGGGACCAGACACAGAAAGGCAAGCCACACCATTCCAGATTGTGAAGCACAACTGTGAGAGCCAGCCAGAAGAAAGGCTTCTGGCCTGTGTAGGCCCGAAGCTGGCACACTCTGGTTTTAATCTTCAAACAGTGGATCAAGCTTAAAGAAGGCAAGCACAACAACCAATGCTGAACCCCCCCCCCCCCACCATCAAAGATTGTCTGCCCAACCTGTCCCCCAGGCCATACCTGTGTGTGGCCCACAGGCTGGCACAGTTGATCAGGACGGAGCCTGTTGGGAATCCTTGCTAGCAGGGGACCAGACACAGAAAGGCAAGCCACACCATTCCAGATTGTGAAGCACAACTGTGAGAGCCAGCCAGAAGAAAGGCTTCTGGCCTGTGTAGGCCCAAAGCTGGCACACTCTGGTTTTAATCTTAAAACAGTGGATCAAGCTTAAAGAAGGCAAGCACAACAACCAATGCTGAACCCCCCCCCCCCACCATCAAAGATTGTCTGCCCAACCTGTCCCCCAGGCCATACCTGTGTGTGGCCCACAGGCTGGCACAGTTGATCAGGACGGAGCCTGTTGGGAATCCTTGCTAGCAGGGGACCAGACACAGAAAGGCAAGCCACACCATTCCAGATTGTGAAGCACAACTGTGAGAGCCAGCCAGAAGAAAGGCTTCTGGCCTGTGTAGGCCCAAAGCTGGCACACTCTGGTTTTAATCTTAAAACAGTGGATCAAGCTTAAAGAAGGCAAGCACAACAACCAATGCTGAAACCCCCCCCCCCACCATCAAACATTGTCTGCCCAACCTGTCCCCCAGGCCATACCTGTGTGTGGCCCACAGGCTGGCACAGTTGATCAGGACGGAGCCTGTTGGGAATCCTTGCTAGCAGGGGACCAGACACAGAAAGGCAAGCCACACCATTCCAGATTGTGAAGCACAACTGTGAGAGCCAGCCAGAAGAAAGGCTTCTGGCCTGTGTAGGCCCGAAGCTGGCACACTCTGGTTTTAATCTTCAAACAGTGGATCAAGCTTAAAGAAGGCAAGCACAACAACCAATGCTGAACCCCCCCCCCACCATCAAAGATTGTCTGCCCAACCTGTCCCCCAGGCCATACCTGTGTGTGGCCCACAGGCTGGCACAGTTGATCAGGACGGAGCCTGTTGGGAATCCTTGCTAGCAGGGGACCAGACACAGAAAGGCAAGCCACACCATTCCAGATTGTGAAGCACAACTGTGAGAGCCAGCCAGAAGAAAGGCTTCTGGCCTGTGTAGGCCCGAAGCTGGCACACTCTGGTTTTAATCTTAAAACAGTGGATCAAGCTTAAAGAAGGCAAGCACAGCAACCAATGCTGAAACCCCCCCCCCCCCCACCATCAAAGATTGTCTGCCCAACCTGTCCCCCAGGCCATACCTGTGTGTGGCCCACAGGCTGGCACAGTTGATCAGGACGGAGCCTGTTGGGAATCCTTGCTAGCAGGGGACCAGACACAGAAAGGCAAGCCACACCATTCCAGATTGTGAAGCACAACTGTGAGAGCCAGCCAGAAGAAAGGCTTCTGGCCTGTGTAGGCCCGAAGCTGGCACACTCTGTTTTTAATCTTCAAACAGTGGATCAAGCTTAAAGAAGGCAAGCACAACAACCAATGCTGAAACCCCCCCCCCCCCCACCATCAAACATTGTCTGCCCAACCTGTCCCCCAGGCCATACCTGTGTGTGGCCCACAGGCTGGCACAGTTGATCAGGACGGAGCCTGTTGGGAATCCTTGCTAGCAGGGGACCAGACACAGAAAGGCAAGCCACACCATTCCAGATTGTGAGGCACAACTGTGAGAGCCAGCCAGAAGAAAGGCTTCTGGCCTGTGTAGGCCCAAAGCTGGCACACTCTGTTTTTAATCTTCAAACAGTGGATCAAGCTTAAAGAAGGCAAGCACAACAACCAATGCTGAAACCCCCCCCCCCCCCCACCATCAAACATTGTCTGCCCAACCTGTCCCCCAGGCCATACCTGTGTGTGGCCCACAGGCTGGCACAGTTGATCAGGACGGAGCCTGTTGGGAATCCTTGCTAGCAGGGGACCAGACACAGAAAGGCAAGCCACACCATTCCAGATTGTGAAGCACAACTGTGAGAGCCAGCCAGAAGAAAGGCTTCTGGCCTGTGTAGGCCCGAAGCTGGCACACTCTGGTTTTAATCTTCAAACAGTGGATCAAGCTTAAAGAAGGCAAGCACAACAACCAATGCTGAACCCCCCCCCCCCACCATCAAAGATTGTCTGCCCAACCTGTCCCCCAGGCCATACCTGTGTGTGGCCCACAGGCTGGCACAGTTGATCAGGACGGAGCCTGTTGGGAATCCTTGCTAGCAGGGGACCAGACACAGAAAGGCAAGCCACACCATTCCAGATTGTGAAGCACAACTGTGAGAGCCAGCCAGAAGAAAGGCTTCTGGCCTGTGTAGGCCCGAAGCTGGCACACTCTGGTTTTAATCTTAAAACAGTGGATCAAGCTTAAAGAAGGCAAGCACAGCAACCAATGCTGAAACCCCCCCCCCACCATCAAAGATTGTCTGCCCAACCTGTCCCCCAGGCCATGCCAAGAATAAACTGCAACACCTTTTTGCAGAGGCAGGCCACAGCAGCACATTGCCCAGCATCAAAAAAATTTACAAAAATTTTAAAAAGGCCTACCAGGTGTCCTCTCAGGATGTCCAGCACAGTTGATCCTCCAGGCAGATGTCCTCCAGGCTCCAGGTGCAGTCTCTCTTCTTCTCCTCTCTCGGTCACAGCTCAGCAGCAGCAGCAACAGAAGTGTTCCAGACAGTCTTGCTCCAAATTTAAATCCCCTGCTGCAGCCTCAGCCAAAGATTTAAATCTATTGGCTGGCATGAGAATGCAGCAGTGGGATTGGTGACTCCTAAAGTCCCCAGTCCCCTGCCTTTCCCCACCCACACTCCAAGAGCCACCCTCCTCCTGCTCCCCCTCCCCTACCTGTTAGTTTTGGCGGGAATCTCTGCTGCTTTGCAAATGCAAAGTGCAATGCAATGCTTGCACCTTGCATTTGCAAGGCAAAGCAGGATTCCCTATCCTCCTTTGCAAGAGGGGTGGGGGGTGACAGAAGGAGTGAGTGATTCACTCCTTCTCCCCCCCTCCCCTCTTCTAAGAGCCTGCAGGAAGCCTTTGCTTCCAGCAGGATTTTGCTAGCCGCTTGCTAAGGCAAACGGCTAGCAAAATCAAAATGGCGATTCTCGAATGCCGAAAGAATGCCGAAAGAATCCCGAAACGTTTCGGGTTTTTCTTTCGGCAATCCCGAAACGTTTCGGCATTCCCCGAAACGTTTCGGGATTCTTGAAGAATGCCGAAACACTTTTGTTTCGGCATTCTTTCGGCATTCAGAATGCCGAAACGCACATCCCTAGTTTAGAGGCTTTTGTTCCCATGTTTCCCCCAAACACTCTGGTACACATTCTCTCTGGTACACATTCTCTATCTCTTTTTTGTGTTTAAGAAGGATGACACTCACTTTCTAGTACCCCAAACCCCTTCTCTTCAAGCACCAGTCCTTTCCTTAATTTTTAAAATTAATCTTAAGGACTTCAAAATGCAGTTTCCAAGCACACTTGACCAGGGTTCTCTTCTCTCTCCAGAGATACCTCCCTGCTTAACTGCGTAGGGAAAGTCTCTTCTCCTTAGAAGATCTTTCCCCCTTTTTTGGCCTGAATGGGAGTCTGCACCTACTTGCCAAATTTCCTTGCCAACTTTCCCCCAGTTCTCCTGTTGGTGTTAAACTGCTTTCCACTAGAACTCCGTCTCCCCCCAATTCCTCCACACTCCATTCCTCTCAGCTAGGGCTGTAAAACAAACCCTCCTCTTTCCAGCTCATGCTACCCAATTAGATTCCTTGAAGAAGCCTGTCATTCAAAACTCTGTGAGTCTGTGGGGGATTAACCCTTAACAGTCCTTCAGCTGTTTGTATAGCACTTCCAGGCTTTTAAAGAGTGCAGTGCTTTATACCTCATAACAATGATTGCAAAGGCAAGTGTGGAATAGTCATAATGGGGCCCACCATAACAGTGTTTTCCACTAAGTTAAACTATAAATTTGTATATAATATGCATCAAATTATTCTTAGATTTAAAAAAAAAAACGGTGGAGCGGACAGGAGTTTTTTATTATAATGATCTTGTATTGACATAATGACAACATTCTACTAAGTGGTTAGGGCTCTTATATTTCCCTGATGGCTTGCTAAAGCACTGAAAATTGAAATGTACATTAAAAACAGTCAATCTTAGTTTGCCAGTAATGGTAAGGAGAAAATTGACTGTATTTTTTTGTTGATTAAAAAGTTGCCATCTTGTGGTATCTTGAGAACACATGGCCTAAGGAAAAGGAAAGGGAAAGGGAAGTCCTTCCAGATGTTAATGAGTTCTTGTCTTTTGGTAAGGAGTTCTGAGACCCTTGGATGGTAAAACAAACAAAAGAGGATGTTCCGTATAACTATTAAAATCTCTATTGTTGTGATAGGCAGCAATTTGGGAGAGACAGGTCCCTAGGGTGGCTTAGAGATGGGCAAGTGGACTGGTTTGCTTTCCTTTAAAACTGGGGTCTGCAATCTATGGCTCCAGCACTAAATGTGGCTTGGTAAAAATGGTTCTTTAAAAACAATAAAATGAAAATTAAGGTATATTAAAGAGGGAGGGGGGATTTGAGAATAACCAGCATGTGAATGGAATGGCAGGCAAAGACTTTTTATGAACCCAATAAGCTGATGCTTTATGGAAAGGGAAAGGGTAGAGATGCATATGTAACTTCCTAAGAATCGACTTACAACAATATCCAGGCTGAAGAAGCGCTACGGATTATTAACCAACATGTCAATTATCAGTAATGTTGAGCTGTATATTTTTAATTATGCAGATGGACCTTCTTAAATTGGCTGGTGGTTGGTCTCTTGCTCTGAATTTTGATATAGTCTGGCTCTTTAATGGTGCAAGGTTGCTCAGGCTCTACCCTCAGGACATAGTCAGCTGAGGCGTTCATTCACATAGCCTCAGACTTGGAGGGGAGGTGGTTTGTGGGCACCCTTGGCTTTCTCTCCCTCCACTGGCCCCATCCAGCATATCCAGTTGTGTCCTTCTTGGCCTCCTCCAGCACATTTTAAAGGAAGCATGGCAAACTGTGCATGCTCCTTGCTTTCGCTGCTTTTTAAAGGTTGTTGGCTTTTGCAAGGGGCTGGGGGCTTCCCATATGTGGCTGAAGTTGCACCCAGAGTGCACACCTACCCCATCCCTGGATTGCCACAGTGCAGTTCATGCCATGGCATTTTAAAGGCAGCTGCAGCTGGCGACCAATCCCCCCCTCCTGGAACATCTGCCATTCAGGGGTGGGGAAACACCCACTTCTCATGACTGCCATTTCAGTCACTTTCTTACTGATATAAGCAAGATTTGGGTCCAGTAGCACCATAAAGACTGGCCTTTAATGTGCTAATTTAAGATGCTACTAGACCTGAATCTTGCTCTTCTACTACAGACTGACATGTCTATCCAGCTGAATCTTTCTTACTGATGTGGTTTATCGGCCCATCCTGGCTTACTTTCACCCCATGGCCCTTGGTTATGTCATTTTAGGAAGAATGTAAGAAGGGCCTTGCCGTATCAGAAAAGTGGTCCATCTCAACATGCATCCTGTTATACACAGTGACCAGCCAATTATCCTGTAGGTCCAGCAAACAGAATGTAGAGGTCAAGGCCGCCTCCAGGTGTTTCTTGCCTCCTAGCCCAGGCATTCGAAACTTTACTGTCATTTCAAATGTATTTACAAATCTACTGGTTGAGCGAAAGAAACAGACCAAAGAAAGTACTTCACACAGTGCATTGCCCACTTGCAAGTGGAAGTGCAAAAGTTGTTTTCTTTTTTCAGTTTCTACCCATAAGTGATGGGGGATGATACAAGTGAACTGGAACACCTTCCAAGCATACAAGGGCATTAATCAGGCCCCTTTTGTCAACCATTAAGAGCCTGGCCATAAAAATCTAGAGCTCAGAGACCCATTTAGCATAATCAGGACTCCTGTTTACATAATCAGTGGACCCTAATTTAGCTGTCCAACTACTAGAGAATTAGATTATGCTGAGAGGTCATCCAATGAATCGTGAGCTTCTGGCTTACCCATGTTTGATTTAATTTCATTTATTACATTTATAGCCCGCCCTCCCTCCCTGCAAGCAGGATCAAGGCGGGTCACAACAATATTAAAACATACAAATATAATTTATATTAAAACAATAAAACCACATCAGTACCAGTAATTACATATACAAAGAGGTGTCTGCTGTCAATTCCAGTTAAAAGGCTGATTGAAGCCGTAAAGTGCAGCTGGCAAGATAAACTCATATCCAGGGCTGACATGGTGGCACACGGCAGTCAGGAAGGACATATCAGCTCAGCCGTAGGCCCGATGGAACAGCTCCATTTTACAGATCCTGCGGAACTGCAACTGATCTTACAAGGCACGGCTCTCCGCTGGGAGAGCATTTCGCCAGGCCAGCGCCAGAGTCAAGAAAGCTCTGGCCTTGGCTGAGGCCAGACAAATGTCCCTTGGGCCAGGGAATAGCAGCAGCTGCTTATCTGTAGAATGCAGAACCTTCGAAGGGACATATGGGGAGAGGCGGTCCCACAGGTATGCTGGTCCCAGTCTGTGACGGGCTTTAAATGTCAGAACCAAAACTTTGAACAAGATCTGGAACTCAACTGGGAGCCAGTGCAGTTGGCACAGCACTGGATGGATATGTGCCCTAAACAGTGTCTTTCAAAGGATAGCCTTGCTTGCTCCAAGCTATTCTTCCTGCCTAGCCTAATGCCTGAATGTTTTAATGCTCTCCCCCTGTACTGCCTTTGTGCCAGGTGCTGTAAATGTAATTTATATCATCAGCTTCCTTGCTTCACCTCCACATTTGCAGATGCAGGTAAAAGTGACTCAGGAAAAGTAAAGCCTATACACAATGGAACGAAGGGGTGCCAGCCGAGGAAATTGCCTCCTTCTACAAAATGAAATGAAAGTAAAGGAAAAGTAATTGAAGACTTTCACAAAAAGTCAAACTAAGTCAATTAGATAAAGACCACAGATAGAACAAACTATAAGGGAGAGAGAGAGAGAGAGAGAGAGAGAGAGAGAGAGAGAGAGAGAGAGAGAAGGGGGAAAGGGAGGGGAGAAAGCGGAACAAGAGACAACAGAGAGACAACAAAGTCCTTAACCAGTTGCCAGAGTTTATTGAAGAACTTGATTCATTAGTGAATGACATGATACATCCAATTTGCTCTCTTAAGGAAAATAAGATTCTGCACAAGTAAACAGTGCAAACTGGCTGCTGGCCTTGAAGCAACAAGCCTCGGGGGCAGTGATTAAAGCCATCCACCTTCTAGCACACTAAACAGCAACAGGAACCAAAGCCATAATGAATGCCTTTGCCAACCTATTATCCAGTCCTGCATTCAGCATGAGGGAGCCCTGGGGGCCAAACTGAAGAGGTCATGAGATTTCTGGAGTTCGAAGTCAGCCTAATCAAGCCCCCCACCCACTCGGCTCAGATAGAAGCTCCGGAAAATAATGATTTGTACAGACAAGTTCTCAGGAAATCACAAATTTTCTTCCAGTCGTTAAAAACAAGAGAACATAATAAAACCCTGTCAGTCTAGTTTGTTAGTTCCAAAGAGTTCTGAAGGAGGTGGTGAAGGGAGAAATAAACTTAGGAAGAAGGATCATCGCGTCTACTATTTGTTTTGTGGATGTATGAAAAGGCTATCAGCTCCACAGGGTTGCAGGGCAATGGCAATTGGCAGGAGGGCTGTGGGTGGAGATATGAAGGGGGGCATGACACTGGAGGCAGCACCAGATCACTTCCAGGAAAAAAAAAACTGCAAGTGACATAGGTAGCTCTAGAGATCTACCTAGTTTTACCATAGAATTTCCGGCAATTCCTAGAGCTACTCTATGTCACTTACATTTTTTTTTTTTACTTTAAATGACTAGACATGGGCACGGACAGAAAACAAACAAACATGGTGTTCGTTGTTCATTGCCATCCATGAACAATGAACAACGAATAACAAACATTGACAAACATGATCCTGTTTGCGAACATGTTCATTGTTCGTTGTTCGTGGGGGCCAGTAGGCTCTCCTTCAGCCATCAAGATCCCTACCACACCTCTCCCAGAAACCCTACCTGAGCAAGCAGCAGGAAATGTACCAATAATCAATAATAGCTTGGCCCCAGAGCCTGGCAGCAGCCCTGGAACCTGAAGGGATAGATCTCTATCCTACCACACACAAAGAAAATTCAAACTCCAATGCATTTACCCTGTCTCTCTAACAGCAGCTGTCTCTCCCTGAAAGCCAGAGCTGGGAGCTCCCCTCCCCCCTGGTCTTTTCCTCTTGTAACAAATTTGGAGCTCCAGTCCACGCTTGGAAGGAAGACCTGCCTCTCAAGCTAAATTGGGCTTAGATTGGGATTTCCAGGGCAACAGCAGGAGTTCATACAATCCCTGCCTAAGTTGCCAAGGGAATTGATTGCAGGTGCCAGACTGTCTGGCTTGACAAACAGCAACGAACAATGCTTGCAATGACCACCTGTTCGTTTAGAATGGGGCCTCATGAACAGCTTGTTTGTGAACAGCAGATTGAGCTGTTCGTGGGTTTTTTTTAGTTCGTATTGCTGTTCGTGCCCATCTCTAGAAATGACATGACACTGCACACAACACTGAAGTTTTTTTCTCCTGCCACTTCTTTGAGCAGCATTGAGGAATGAAAGCAGGGTTGGAGGAATGGGGCCCTCATGACCAACTAATGCCCTAGTTCTGACTGGACTTAGATGGAAATAAATCTCATATTGAAATCAACGTCATTCACTTCCAGTTATAGCCCCATTGGTCACCTTGTAGAAATGGAGGAAAACATTTGCAATTGAAATGAACTGAGCTAACCAAGGCAGCTGAGAGGTGGAAGAGGTTTCAGTATTCTAGAGGGAGGTCTTAGATCTCCATACCTGCCATCTGTGTCTCCTACTATGAGGAGAACAGTCTCACCAGCCAAGGATGAAGTATCTAAATCCAATATTTTGAGGGGTCAGGGATAGTATCCTCCTTGTGAGGAAAGAGGTAGCAGTTGTATACAGTCCTAGTGAGTAGTGACCAAGACTTTGTTTAGTAGGAAGTTAGTGCTAACTGTTCAAAAGTCTTATTTAGATGTGATAGATCTTACCACTGTGCAGAAAAGGGTGTGATGCCTGTCAATCTACTTTCAGAGTATTTTTATGTGTTCAGGGATGTTTGCAAAAATGTGAGTTAAGCTTAGGGATTTTTGCCCAGTCCTAGCTGGGGCAAAATTATTATTTTTTAATTAATTTATTTTTCACGTAACTTGAATAGTGGTTTTTTGAAGTCCCACTAGTGTGTCCCAATAGAAAGATGATGAATTACTGGAAATACACCTTCGATTTGGCATTTATTTGGTGTTTATTAATGGCATTTATTCTATTTAGAAGGCTCGAGTCAGCAACTCAAAAGGATTCTTTCTCTTGCTGCACATAAAATTAAGTAGTGGTTGAAATTTAGAACAATTCAGCTCAAATTTACCTCTGTGATATTGCCTTAACTCCAGGCATACTATTCCCAGTGTGCTCATTCATGCTGAGGTGAGAGAGAGGCTGAATGACATCACCACCTTATAGCACCCTCTCATGAAGACATTTAGCTGCCATAAATATTTTAGTGTTGTCAGGTGTATTGGGAATTCATCACCTCACTTTTACCTTTTTTGGAAAAAAAAGTTAGAAGATTTTGTATGGCTTTAGCAATGGGGTTATAATTCATTACTGTAAATTGCTGAGCAAAATGGATCAAGGGGAAAACAAATTAGTCCAGAAAACATAATTGACACTTCAATGATTTTGATTGACCTTTGGGCCTCTTTGAGCCCAGGCTTGGAAACAATAGTGCATAGTAGTGCCATTGCATTGTCAAATTTACAATGCACATTGCCAGTCATCGCCGTCTCTTTCCACCATATTGTTCTTCTATCTTTCTTTGCTGCTGGGAGCAGACCCAGCCCCATCCCGCAAACAGGTCAGAAGGAGATTGATGGATCCCGCAAATCAATCTGGAAACCAAGAGGAATGTATTGCTCTAATATTTTTCTCCATATATTTGGTCCCACACTCTCCATCCAAACTTTGCCCTGAACTTGTGGTCATTGGAACAATACATCTCATTTTTGAGCCATAATGCAGCAGAATGTTTCCTGGCACACTACCGTCTTTCCAGGACATGATCCTACATCAGTGCCTTTTTTAAAAAAAAGATTATTAGAACAGAATTTTTATAAAAGGAAGAATACCACATAACAGAGAAATAACAAAACAAAGAAAAGAGAAAAACTATATAAACTAAAAAAGAGGCTTCTGATTTTCTCTGCAACAAATATAATTACAACATAAAACACTTTATGTTTACAAAGAAAAGCTCTCTTTTTTCTATTGTCCAAATTTCTTATTCATCAAACACACAAATAATCAAATCATTAATATCTATTTCATGTAAAAAGTATATAAGGGGTTTCCAATCAGCAATAATTGAATATATTGTCTCTAAACAATGACACAAGTTCAACCATCGCTGTGAGCTCCAGCACCTTCATCAACCATTCCTCTATTGTAGGCAATAATAATAATAATAATAATAATAATAATAATAATAATAATATACCACCCTTCAGAACAACTTAACGGGGTCTTCCACTTTTGCACATATAATAATCTTGCTGCTGTTGTCATATATAAAAACAAAGTTGCATGACTTCTTTCCATTTATCCTAAAACAAAAGATTCTGGTTTCAATTGTATATTAATCCTTAAACTCGTTTTTGTTTTCTTACATGTCCACCACATATGCTAAAATGTTCCTTTATGTGGTTCACATTTCCAACATAGACTCGAAATACCTTTATACATTTTGGCCAATTACTCTGGAGTCATGTAACGTGTGATGATACATCATCTTATAAAAGTATATTATATCCAAAGTTTAATCATAGATTCATTCACTTGCTCTCCCTCTGTCTCAAATTTCAACAAGAGATTATACATTTTGGCAATAATGTTCATAATTTGGACATAATTCTGTCTCAAGTTCAGTCTTCGATTGCTGAAAATCATAATGGCTTTTGTCCACATTAAACCTTTCTAAGATTTGCAAATAAGAAAATCATTGGCAAGTGTATCCTCCTGTTATCAAATCTTCTCCTGATTTTATTTTATATTCACCTTGTGAAAATTCTAACATATCACAGTATGTTAATAATTCATACAAGCAGTGCTTTTTTTCAGCTGGAATGCAGTGGAATGGAGTTCCGGAACCTCTTGAAAATGGTCACATGGCTGGTGGCCCCGCCCCCTGATGTCCAGACAGAGGGGAGTTTAGATTGCCTTCTGTGCCGTGGCATGGAGGGCAATCTAAACTCCCCTCTGTCTGGAGATCAGGGTGTGGGGCCACTAGCCATGTGACCATTTTCTCCGAGGGCAACCCACTGAGTTCCACCACCTCTTTTCCCAGAAAAAAAAGCCCTGTATACAAGCTTGTCATTTCTCTTCTTAAGTGAGCTTCTTGTGGTGATGATAGCCACAAAAGTATTTTTGGACAAGTCCTAGGTTTATATTTATTCCGTATTCTCAAGATGAGACATCTAACATAGTAGTTTTCAAATTCTACATTAATCTTAACTTTGTCATCCCACAAGTGTCCATGCCATCCAAATATCAAGTCATGTCCTTCTAGCTCCAATGATCTATTTTTAGCAAGATCCATTCCTTCATCCACACTAAGCAAGAAATGGCAAAATATTTTCAAATCAGGTAAGCCTCCGGCAAGGAACTTACCCGCGCCAGCGTTTGCGGGGCCACAAAGCAGGAGAGGAAGGCAGGACGGCTTTCTTGCCGGCCCAGCCCAGGCGCGCAGCTCTGGAGGAGGCTGAGCTGGGTAGTTTGAAAAGCCCAGCCAGCCAATTGGGGACGCCGCCAGGGAGCCAATGGGGAGAAGGCAGTCAACCGACCTGAAAGGGGAAGTTTTCCCTCAGGTCCTCCCCAAAGGCTTATAGGGCTGGGTTGGCTTCCGTAGTTCAGTCGGCTTCGGAGCAGCGATCCCTGCCCACCCTCCGTTCAAGGATAGTTAGGGGTTAAGGTAATAGTGAGGACAAAATTAGTTTGGTACGACATATGTATGAGCATTGGAATTAAACTTTTGTTAGCGTTAATTGTCACAACTTATTGTTGGCGGTTTGGGCGTGGGGCACCGATCCCGTTGGGAAAAACAGTGCCAGCCGGCACTGTGTTCCCATAGATGGGGATCCCCATAAGGGATCTTGGACCAGGCTTGGCAGTGGTAAGCCCAGCTCGGGAGGCTGACAGACCAGGCCTGTGTTCAGGTGACGGGGGAGCCACGCAGAGGCTACCGCCCAGTGTGACTCCCTTAACCATCATCCCGTGGTTTTCCTCCTGCAGTGGGCCAGCTGGAGGGGTGAGGGGTCATCGCCTGGCAGGAGGGTCAGCCGATGCTGGGATCCGTGCCCTTATGCAGCCATAGCTCCATGATTCTGTAACCAATAAAGTTGTGGCCAATTTTCTCCAAAAAAGAAGTGTCAGCGTGTTTTTTCCTGCCTGGTGAATTTCTGCAGTTCAGACTGGTCCCGCAAACCCAATTCTTCTCTTTCCTTTGCATCCTGTAATATCTTATATTTAACTTGTGTTTTTTTCCCTTGCCATACAAATCTAGATATATCTTTCTGTCATTGTTTAAATGCTGCCTCCATTGTCAAAACAGAAATTGCCTGGAATAGAAATAACATTCTACGTAAGACATTCATCTTAATCACAGCTGTGTGTGTGTTATGTGCCGTCAAGTTGCCTCCAACCTATGGCGACCCTATGAATGAACGAGGAATGAAATCACAGCTATTCTGCCCAAAAGTGACAGTTGAACTTTGTCCTATCTTAATATATCTTTTTTAATTTCATTCCAAATCTTGACATAATTATTTTGAACTAATGTACAATTCATATTTGTCAAGGTGATAGCTAAATATTTTACCTTCTTTTCAATTTTGAAACCTGTTTCGTTTGTCAGTTTTGTTTGGTCTTGTATTTTCATATTTCTTGTAAACATTTCAGTCTTCTATTTATTGATTTTAAAACTCTCTACTGCACCGAAGTCTTTCAATTTGGGCATTAAAGTTTCAATTCCCTTTAAAGATCTTCCAAAACCAGCTCCAGGTCATCAGCAAAAGCTCTTAACTTATGACTCTTTTAAAAATCTTTATACCTCTAACTCTGACCCTAACCCTACACCAGTGCCTTTGAGTGTTCTGTTGTGGGAGAAGTCAGATTTATTCCCGTGTCTGTATTCATGTTGGGCATAATTGGTTTAAAGAGATGAGGGCCCCATATACCGTTCAGAATTTTCCTCTGAAAAGCAACCAGCCCATTAAGTGAGCCCAGAAACATTTGAATTTCTTATCTCTGCTGTTTCAGCTTGAAAATCATGGGTTCGGTTTTGTTTTGTCTGAATCAAATCTGCAATTCTTTATTTTGATAACCAATTTCTGTTCCTGCACAGAGAGATACCTCCCCTCAACAAAATGTACATTTTAAACATAATTTGTGGGTCAAATAATTAGCATTAGACATTAAAATATGTTTATAATATACAACTCAAACAAAACTAAAAATTGGCCAGTGAAAAGCAGGTACCTGAAACTATTGATGACAATATTAGTTCATATAAAAAGAAATGATTAGGAGATGTTTGTTCATCCTTATTTGGGAGGCCAGTTCAAACAGCATGAGCATGGATTGATCAAGCTATCATTCCCACTGAATTTTGCACAATTCCCTTTCCTTAGAACATGCCCTGTCCCACACAGCTTTTGTACATGCACCTTCCATGGTGACCAGCATCAGGGCAGTCAAGCCCCCAATCAGGGCAGGGAATCCCCTACCCAGAGCTCCTGTTGTGTGCTGCTGTTCCAAGTGGCAGCATAGGAAAATTATTAAAAAATCTCAACAGTGTCTGATGGATGATGATTTCTGGAGGAAACTAAAAAGCATATGTGGTAGCTCTAGGAATTGCTTTAAAATCTATGATTTTAAAATAGTTTCCAGAAACAATAGAGTTTCTGGTGATTCCTAGAGCAATCACCATTGCTTTGGGTTTTCTCTGAAAGTGACATCATCAAGCTTTACTGCTGGTCCCCCACTATGTCCCCATTCCTACTCCATCCACTGGTTGAGGTATATCCAGTATAGCCTGTGGGGTGATCAAATGGGATTTCACCTTCTATATATCTATATCTATATCTATATCTATATCTATATCTATATCTATATCTATATCTATATCTATATCTATATCTATATCTATATCTATATCTATATCTATATCTATCTGGGTTCCTATTCCCCAGTGGGAGTGGGGGATCCCCTGCTCAGAGCCTCCACCCTCACCACTTCTCATTTGGCCAGCAGAGAGAAAAGGCACAGGAACAGGACAAGAATACTGTGGAGCACGCAGGGTTGGTTTTGACCAAATCAGCTCCTCCCGCAACCCGTCATTCCTAGCATTCTGGACTGTGTGTGCATAGTAAGTACTCCTGTCATGCCCCCCACAACTCCTCCCGTCCTCCGGTTTGAACCCCAGGGGACCTGGCAACCCTAACCTATATCTATACCTACAAGGCCAGTTCACACAATTGCCAACATCACCCCTGTAATTGGCAAGCAGTATGAAGCCTCTGGATCAGCATGGCCTGATATTGAAAATTCTAGTTATTAGGATCAGGCACTTTAGATAAAAGCTACAAGATGTCTTTTGATTCAACCCCCCATATATATATATATCTCCCACTGCATCCCACAAGGGCGATTAGTTGCAAGCGAGAATGTATTTGCTAATGATACAGCTTAAAAGCAAAAACAAAAATTACAGCTGCCTGCTTCAAAAAGGACCTCCTACAGTTCATTTATGGGTTTTTCAAAGAGAAGGATCCCAGAAAATGAAAGAATAACTGACAGTTCTGTATCCATAATGCATCCATCCCTTGGCACACATGCAGTATGTGTGCACCGTAAATAGATTTTACTTTTCTTTAAAAAAATACAGAGCAACTTTAAAAATTAACACTTTCACAGCACCTTCTTTAGCAGGTTGGCAATAGGGCTGCCAACTGATTTGAGAAAGCTTATTGATTAGGCATGTGAGCATTAATTGACCAATGAATAGATTGTTTTAATTTATATATAAATAAAACAATAGTTTGGTGTTAAAAAAGAATTCTGAAATGGCAAGTTGCAGCAATCACCATTAGAAAAGTCATTCCTTCCACAAAGAGCCCCAAGGAGCAATGACTCTTTTAAAATGACACTTGCTACTTATGTTTTTTACAAGGATTTATATCAAATTATACCTCTTAAAAAACGAGTGGTGTAGCGTAGGTTGAGAGCACTCTGGGCAAGGCAAGTATGGCACCTATGTTTCGTGCTCTCTCTCTCATGTGCGTGCAAAGTGTGCATGTGCTCCCTGGCCCACACAATGATGTCACTTCCGGGAAGTGACATCATCACACAGGGTGCAGCTGCCCCCGTCTGCAGCAGCCGCCCATGCCACCACTGCCAACTGAGCTTGAGCCACCAGCTCGGCACACTCCTCGGCCAACAGCCACTACAGGAAGGCCACCTCAGTGCCCAGTGAGCTGGCCACCCTTTTGGCACACATGTGGTGTGAGTGCCCTCCCCATGGGCACAGCACAGTCTCTCCTCAGCCTCTCCTTCCTAACAACTTCAGGAAGGTTATTACATAAAATCAGAGTAGTCATTGAAAATATTTGAGATCTGGCAATGATTGTCCTATGGAGGAGGTGACTTTTTAATCATCTTAACCAATTTATGTTGCAGCCATAGCTGTCAGAGAATCTTTCTAGTTGTAGTTCATCCAACTTCTTTGGTATCTTTACTGTACACAATATGATGGAACAGTCTCCTCCTCCTCTGGCATTTGTGTGAGTTGGTTTAATCTTATGGGGGGGGGTGTCCCCACTTAGTTAGCTCTGTTTATTGGTAAGAAGTGGGGTCTGAATGTGTTCATCACAAACTGGATGCTGACACCCTTGCATCTCCTTGTTAATAAATATACAGTATTATGAGCACACTCATCTCTGCTGTATGAACCTGAAAGAATACTAAAATCCTGACCTACCAGTAAAAAGGAATATCACCCTATTTGGTCATCACTGGGTTTTTCCTGAATTTGAAATCCCAAATTAATCACAGGGCAGCGTCTTTGCATAAATCCCACCAAGATCTATAAAATGCATGCCCAGCTAACTGTGCATAGGCTCTTGTCCTTGCCTACTAAAGTTTCTGACCGAACCGAAGTTCCTTTTCTCCTTGACTATTCTGCTGGCATCACTGCAGTACTCCCTGAGCCACTATCTGCCCTCTAGCCAACCTTCTTATTTATGCTGTCGGCTTAATTCCTTGATATTCTCTCATTCCCACTGCTGCTTATTTATTTACATTGGCTGCTCATTTCCGAGCCGTCTTTCCTCCCTTTTTCTTTTAGGCTTTGCCACCATTTTACTTGAGGGAGTGAATCTCCGTG
This sequence comes from Eublepharis macularius, assembly GCF_028583425.1. NCBI lineage: Eukaryota > Metazoa > Chordata > Lepidosauria > Squamata > Eublepharidae > Eublepharis > Eublepharis macularius. The sequence goes on from NC_072802.1 coordinate 24,849,181, forward strand.
CATTCTATAGTGTGTTCTTGATGCTCCTGTCATGACCTTTTATGATGCTAGCTAATAATCACAAACATTGATATATTCCAGGGGTTGCTTGGGTTCAGTCTCCCTTCCCCCAGCCCATCACTGGTGGGAAGAATTTTAGCTTTTTCAATGCTTGCTATCTTTGTAAGTACTTAAGTAGCACAATGCATAATAGGGAAGGTCTCTATTGCTTGCTTGGTGCGTGATGAGCCTGAAAAGATCTGTTTCTGATTTTTTCCCCCATACGTGTCCCCATTTGAAGTATGCAGAGGGGGCTTTGAGGCATAGTGTAGGTTGCATACGTAGGATGTGCACTGGAATGCGTCAGATACTCATTGTTACCTGCACAAGCTTGACAGGCGCAGATGGATGCATAGACTTGGAGTCACACAGCCTTCTTGTTAAGTTACTGGTTCTCTGGTCAAACACCTGACCACCCTGGCGTGTTATAAATGCACACTGCATAGATCATGCAGAGTTCAGTGCACCCCAAAGAGGCTGCACAATTGCTTCAGTTCATTCCCAATTCAAGCCAAGTTTGTTGCAACACTCCTCCATGGTCTGCTTTTACCTGTTGCTTGCAGCGTGGGGTTGAATTCTTTTTCTTGTTGATCATTAGGTTGGATCCAGAGGTGCCTTTTCACTCATGGCAAACTCCTTTTGTGAGTTGAACAGCATCCTTGGATCCATCCCCACACACTTTCAGATGGCTTCAATGTGACCCGTTTTATTTATTTATGGGATTTCTAGACTATTTTTAGCAGCTGCGCTCAAAGCTCAAAGTATACAGCAATTCCATAAAACATCTTGAAATTGGCCTCAAAGTGAATACTGCAGAATTATCAGCTACAACAGCTGAAGGCTCTGAGACAAAGGCTAAAGGTCCAAAGACAGACTGAAATAAACTTTCCGTGATTTCACAGTGCCATGAGAGAGGAAGTCAAATGGACAGCTCTTGGAAGAGTATTCCAAAACTCCAGGGCAACTGCTGAGAAAGTCTTGCTTCTTCGGGATATCATTTAGGCTGTGATACAACTTGAAATCAAAGTTCATCAGCAGATCTTAGATTTCAGGAGATGGTACTTACCAAGATACTCATTTCCAAAACTGTATAAGGCTTGAACAGACTGCTAATGATTTTAAGTTACGAGTTGAATGCTGCAAAGAGAATGCTTTTCTAGAGACTGCAAAGTCCAGTAGCATCTTTGAGAATAAGCAACTTATTTGTAGCATAAGCTTTTGAGAACCACAGCTCTCTTCATCAGATGCATCTTTATTATTTCGCAACTACAGACTAACACAGCTAACTCCTCTATTTCTAGAGACTGGGAATCACATGGGCCTTACAATAGGAAAGAATGAGAAGCAGCCAATGTTGTCTGGGCCCTGGAGCCACTGAGCCATATATAGTTTCTCCCATTGTCAGGTTAGCTGTCCTGGGTATTGCTGGAATCTTTTGAGGATGGAGGGACCCAGGGCTTTTTCTCAGCTGGAACGCCGTGGAATGGAGTCCTGGAACCTCTTGAAAATGGCCATATGGTGGTGCGGAGGGTGATCTAAACTTCCCTCTGTCTGGAGATCAGGGGACAGGGCCACCGGCCATGTGACCATTTTTGCCGAGGATGATTTAAATGTTAAAAAACTCCCCCCTTGTTCCAGCTGACCCAAAGTGATGTTACTGTGTGGTCCTGGGAATGTGTGCACACTTTGCACATGCGCGTTTGGTACCAGGGGCACCACCTCCCGCCTGGAGTTGCCCCTTGTGCTGGCAACCCACTGAGTTCCACCACCTCTTTTCCCAGAAAAAAAGCCCTGGAGGGATCCATCCAGGCCTGCAAATTGATAACAGAGTTCTTTCACAAGACAATAGCTGGATGAGATGGAGGCAGCTTGGAGGGGAGAGTCATGGAGAGAGAGGTGCTAGGGTGATCAACAACTCCATCATTGCTGCATTGAAGTTAGGGGAAACAAAGAGCAACAAGAAGTGCATGCTGGTGTCCTTGGAGGACGACTTCTGTAAGAAGTGGCCTCTCCCAAACATGGCTTCCAAGCCACATTTCCAGTTTCACAGATACTACAGTTGAGCAGCACAAGGAGCATGAGAGCAGTTTCTCAGCAGACGGCTGGCGAATTCTTAATAACTCAAGATTAAACAATTTGTTGGCATAATGCAACCCCCTTTTTCCATCCTGGCGGAGCTGTTTGACTTAATTTGTTGGCTCTTGAAGACCTTGGAATGTTTACTTTGCTGCGGGATAAGGAGAAAAGGAGACCTTGTTTGCCTGCACTGAAGAAGGGGCAAAGAGTTGGCAGGAGTGATTCATTTAACAAATGGCACAAAGGGAATGCTACAGGGGATTGAGGGTGGGTGGGAATAAGATGGATCAGAGCCTGTAGCATTATTTAATTCTTCTGTCTTTGTGGCCTTCACTGAAGACTGAGCCAGGGATAGAGGAGGAACAGCTGCTGCTGGTTAAACAAACTGTAGTGCCTGAGACCAGCCTGAGGGCTGGAGGAATCAGTGTTTGGTTCGGTGTTCTACTCATTCTCTACCTAAATTTAGGAATGAATTAATGTCTCTCAGTTCATTTCTGTTTCTGTTGTTCACTAATCATTTCAGTTCTTCACTCGTCATTATTTGTTTTGTAGATTTGTTTGCATTATGCACGCATTACGCATTTTATATGATTTTAATAGTATCTATATAAATACTTTGTATTATTTCTATGTATAGTCTATAAACTGCTTCTGAACTTGGCTCCAGAGTGTTGGTAAAAAAAATCATACAAATGATTGGGCTGTGAATCAGCAGTCTGCTGGTTCAAATCCCACTACTGCTATGAGCTCTGCAGGTAGCCTTGGGCAAGCTACTCCTATCAGCCCCAGCTTTGTGGGGACAACAGTAACACTTACTTAGTTCACCACTCTGAATGGGCACTAATCTGTTTAGAAGAGCAGTGTATAAGTGCAGTTATTATTATAGAGAGCTGCTATAGCATAGTGGTTAAGTGGTTGGGCTGTGAATCAGCACTCTGCTGGTTCAAATCGCACTACTGCTATGAGGTCCGCAGGTGGCCTTGGGTAAGCCACTCCTCTCAGCCTCTGCTCCCCATCTGTATTGTGGGGATAATAATAACAATGACTTTGCGCACTGCTCCGAGAGGGGCACTAATCTGTATAGAAGAGTGGTATATAAGCACAGGTTATTATTTACAGAAAGGCAAGATCCCCCCCCCTACAAACTTGGGGACCCACAGTTTGGAGAAAATCCAAACAGTTCTAAAAAATATATTAAAAACCCAACCCATCTAAACTCAGGTAAAAAAAAAATACTAGCTAAGATCTTGTGAGATCAGGGTTGGTATTGCAACTGGGCATTTTTTTAAAAAAAAGAGAACAGCCAAATGGGACAAGAGTGGCAGGAGGCAGACCACAGTGGTGGGAGTTTTAGGAAAAAGAGAGCAGACAGCAATGGCAGCACAGCAGGGGAAAGAGAAGGAGGAGATTGTGAAGCAGGTGGTGGAAGGAGGTGGAAGCAGAATGAGGATAAGGAGACAAGGACAAGGTGGCAGGAAAGGCAGGGTGGGGAAGAGGAAGAGGAGGTGACAGCGGCACTGGTACAGAGAGGAAGTGGGGACCAGTGCGGGGGGGACTGAATGTTCCCTCCTCTTGTGAGTTCCTTGCAGGCTTCCCACTTCTCTGTGTTTCTATCTCTGTGTGTGCTAGTTTATTCATGCACAGGTTCATGCATTTCCCAGGATAAATTTGATGCAAGGAAACAGAAAATGGCATGGACATAAGGAATCATGGGTTTGCATGAAGGAGACACAAACTGAAACATAGGTCTTGAAGCTGAAAGAACAAAGATGAGAAATTTGAAATAATCTCTGTTTAAGTTCTCGTAGACACATCCAATCAACAAGACCATCCGTGCACATTAGCTCAGGGTTGTGCGGGATGCTGAAGACAGCATTGTCTTGGAAAGCAAAACCTGGTTGGCAGCGTCGTGGCTGAGGAATTAAGCTGCAGTGGCAGAGCCAGCAGACCAGGGAAATTGCTTAACAACAGATGAAGAGTCTCCCTGGAAGTTTTCTTGAAATTGGTTCTCCCTTATTGCTGTGCAGCAGCCTTGAACTCCTATTCCCTGTTGCAGCTTGAAACACCCTTAATGGTACAAATCTTCATTTTTCTCTGGGCATCTCTACCCAGGGTTTCCTCAGTGGGCTGGCGTTGTCACATTTCCATGTAGGGCTTCAAAAACATGTCTATAAAACCAGTGATTTCCTCATAACCAATTGACATTTCTAGAACATTCTAGAAATTTCTAGAACAAGCCCAGTTTACATGTATGAATGGTTACAGCTATGAACGGTTAGCATCAGAAATGTAAAAGACAAGAATAGTCATTTTTAAGCATGGAAGGTACACATACTTCTAATGAAATCCTACGTTAAAGAAATGGCTACCCCTTCAAGCATCCTGGAATGTGCCATTGTAGTAGCTAGCGGAGGTGTGGTGGTAACAGCTGTCCTGCTCCAATTGACAGTGTGACCTAGAACAGTCACAGTTCTTCCCACACAGCTGCTCATTGAAAATGAAGATCAGGAGTGGCAGGCAAGCTGTCCTCCAGGGAATCCTCTCTATTTGCTGACGTTCACATTGAGGAACCTCTGATAAGTTTCTAAAACCCACCAAAGTTCACTTGTGCACAATTTGCTTGATTTGGGGTGGTTTTGAATACGTTATATCCACTGTTTCAATCCCCAAACCACTATTTTAATGTGGCTTCTCCCTTGTGAAAATCAAAACTGTGAAACCCCCTCCCCCCACAAATTGTCATGCCATTTTCTCTTTGCACCCACTTCCCCCCATTGTATGTATAGTGTACTTATGAATGGCATACATCAGTGGCTGGCAACTGGCAAGTGATGGGAGGCAGGGATATATATGGAGGGTATGGGCGATACACATGGCATGATGTCACTTCTGTGGGAAACTGGAAGTGATGTTGCATTGCTCTAGGAAATGCCAGAAACAATATGGTTTTGCACTTTTTCCCTCTCCTGATGAGGATACAAGCACACACACATTTACAAAACACAATGGAATCAACAAACCCATCAGTGAAAAACAGGACTGAAACCCTTGATAAAATGCAAACATGTTTTTAAAAGAAATAAGGAACATCCATATGGTGGATCACCTGCCACCCACCCTATACCATCCTTCATAGATTTAAGGACTTCCTAGGCAGTAAAGGGAGTCATCATTTGCCACCTGTCTAACCTCCAATTACCAGGCTGAGGGCCAAGCTACAAGTGACAAATGACACTTGAACGGCAAGTGGATTGAGTGGAGTGCAAGTGAACAGGGAGAAATACACTTGCCATTCAAGTGTCATTCGTCACTTGTAGCTTGGCCCTGAGAGTTCTGACCCAAATCCACACAGGGTCTTCCTCTCCCATAGTTTCTACTAGGCAGACAGTCCTTTCCCTCTATTTACTTCCCCTCATCCATCTACAGCCCAAGACTATTGAAGAAAGGGAATTTAGAGTTTACTTCCCCTATATATATACTGCCACCATTTAAACTTGGCCCAGTTAATGTGACCAGAACATTTGAGGTCTCTGTGTGTGATATTTTCCCTCAGCCAATGACTTCGAGAGTTAAAACAAAAACAGGAAAGATTTTTTTTAAAATGTACAAGATACAACGCTGGAGTGAGTGATTTTAAAACTCATAAATGAACTGCGGTTAAACAGGGAGTGTATCAGGACATTCAGCAATATACAAAAAGTCTTCCCTCCTCCTTTCCCTCTCTCCAATGGACAGCAACTCTCATTGGCCAGGAGAGGCACAACTGGAATCAGTCCGGCCTGTCACAACTTCCTTATTCCTACTTATCTATATCTGCTTTCATTCTCTTTGGCCTTCTTTCTTCTTTCCTCCAGTAGCCATGTTTAGAGCTTTTCACCAAAGACCTTCTCATTCTCTCCCTCATTCAAAAGCTACAGGAGCAAGCAAACTTTTTGAAATATCAGTGATCAAGTCCTATCTTGTCCCACCTGGTTTCATTCACCCATCTGCTATCTGAGGGAATTTGAAAACCTCTTGAGAAGATCAAAAACCATTCCAACTGCCTAATTACCTGATTTGCCAGCGGCATTCATTTCTTCACCAGCAGGCAACATTTGTTGAGAGAAGCACCTGGAGATTTTTGGAACTAGTTCCTTCCTTTGAAAGAAACAAATATATTCCATTTGCCCCAGATAACTGCCAATTATTAATCACTGCTAAAAGACTGCCTTGCAGATATTCTTCAGGTCTTGGGCCCAACACATCTAAGATTGCTCATGAATTCTAGTTATCAAGAATAACTCTTGATAATGCCATCCATGTTGCAAGTTGAGGTACAAATATGATGTAGAGCCACTAGGGTTGCCATCCCCCCTTACCTCCATTGTGCATTGCAGGCATGAGGGGCTGGATCTAACTTTCTTGTGTGTGAAGCAGAGATGGGCACAAACAGAAAAAAAACCCGAACATGATGTTTGTTATTCGTTGCCATCCATGAACAGGGACTCACGAACAACCACAAACATGACCCTGTCCACAAACATGTTCACGGCTGGCTGTTCATGGGGGGCAGCAGGCTCTCCTCCAGCCATCATCCAAGTTTGGTCAAAATCCCTACTGCACCACTCCCAGAAACCTGACCTGAGCAGGCAGCAGGAAAGGTACCAATAGTAAATAATAGCTTGGCCCCAGAGCCTGGCAGCAGCCCTGGAACCTGAAGGGGTAGATCCCTATCCCACCACACATAAAGAAAATTCAAGCTCCAATGCACTCTCCCTGTCTTTCTATCAAAATGCCAACAGCAGCTGTCTCTCCCTCTCTACTGTCTGCAAAGGGAGCAGAGAGCTGGGAGTCCCCCTCCCCCATGGTCTTTGCTCTCTTGTAGCAAATTTGGAGTGCCACACTTGGAAGGAAGACCTGCCTATCAAGCTTAATTGGGCTTAGATTGGGGTTTCCAGGGCAACAACAGGAGTTCAGACAGAGTTCAGACAATCCCTGCCTAAGTTGCCAAGGGAATTGATTGCAGGTGCCAGACTGTCTGGCTTGACAAACAGCAACGAACAAGGCTTGCAATGACCACCTGTTCGTTTAGAATGGGGCCTCATGAACAGCTTGTTCTCGAACAGCAGATTGGGCTGTTCATGGCTTTTTTGGGGTCATATTGCTGTTCGTGCCCATCTCTAGTGTGAAACATGTACTCTCTGGAGGCCCCATGACATCATTTCTGGTTGAAAAATGGAAGCAGTGGAGTCTCAGTGGGGGCAAAATCAGCCCCAAACATAGTATTTTCACTATGTTTGGGACCTATTTAACTCCACTGAGACCCTTTTATTTCTGGTTCTCAACCAGAAGTGCATAATCATGCTCCCATGACTCCTGGTCTGTCTCCCTCTTGTTTGCCCCCTACCCACCAGGGGCTGGGGGTTGAAAGATGGGAGCGGAGATCCTCTCCCACCAGGGGACTGACATCCCTAAGAGAGAAATAGAGAGACCTTCTGGACATCTCACAATTACAAAACTCCTTGGAGACCCTCCAAAATGACACTGTAATCCAATAGGAAAAAATACTCATACAAATACACGTGTATTTCCTAAGGCTGGATCAGGGTTTAGTGGGACCCACCACGTGCCTTCCCTTCTTGCCTTCCCACCCCTAAGCCCCCACCTGCCTGTGTGTCCTTCCTTTGCCCATTCACAAACACAGCTGCCCACACTGCTTGCTTGCCCTTTCCCCCATGGGGCTGGATGGTGGGTACAGCTAGAAGTGCCACTGCTGTGGCCACCAGGAAAGCAGGGCTAGGCAGCATATGTGTCTGAGAGCAGGAGTGACAAAGCACTTGTAGGCACTGGAAGGGTGTAAGTACAGGCATCAGACAAGATTTGGGAGTGGGGAGTCAGCAGCCGTGGGTCCCATCAGAAGCCATGGGCCCTAGCAGCTGGCCCACCTCACCATGCGCTGACACCAGCAATTGTATTTCCCCGACACAAAATGCTCAGTCCAGGAATTAGGTTTGCATGGTGGTTTGTGACCCAGTCAGAGAAATTTCCTCCATGTTTTATCAAAACTCTCCTTTATATTTTGTTATATTTCCAGGCCAGCTTTTACTTACAGCTCTATATAGGATGGAGCTACAGAAGCTGTCGTGAAGGTCTCTGTGAGGCCTCATTTGCCTTTCTTTGTTTCATACTGTGTGTTCTGAATATTTACACTCTGTTACCTAAAGAAGAAATTTTCTCCAGGGGAACTGACCCCTGTAGTCTGGAGATCAGTTGTAATTTAGGGAGCTCTCCATGCCCCTGGAGATGTTGGCAACCTTGGGGAAATGCATGCACTGCACCATGTTGTGTTCATAGTTTCTACTGCTGGATCAAGACTTGAGATTAAGCATTACTTTTTTTCCTGATTGGGGTAGTTTCTGGGAGTCAAAGCTAAACCTTTGGAGGTGGGTTGGTGGCTCAGCTGTAGAGATGGGCTTGAAACAGAAAAAAATGAACCCTGAGTTTTGTGGTTCGTCACATTCCATGAATCACAAACCATGAACTTTCATGAAATTGTCCCGTTTCACAAAATGATCCGTTAGGTTCATGATTTGTCAGATCCCAGGGACCTACAATGGCCCCCTTCTTACCCAGAGATGCCAAACTTGCAGGGAGACTTCAGCAGGCTCTCCTCCAACCACCCCCCAAGTAGCTCTCTTCAGGCTCTCTTTGCTGACTTTCCCCTTCTGTCCTCCTGGCCTCCTGCTTCCTGCCCCTGCTGGAAGAAAAGTCGAGAGAAGTGGATCTGCTTGGATTTTCTTTTCTTCAGGTTCTCTTTGCTGACTTTTCCTTCCTGTGCTCCTGCTGCTCTGATATGCCCTCCACCCCGTCTCCGAGTTCTTGAAGGAAAAGCCGAGCAGAGCGGATTCACTCAGGATCCACTCCAGGGAGCTTGGGGGGTGGGGGTGGGAAGTCATATCAGAGCAGCAGGAGGATGGGAGGTAGAGGGTCAGGGAAGGATTCCTGAAACTGGCAAGCAGCGAGCAACAGCAGAAGGAGCTGCTGAGGCTGCTGCCATCATGGATACTCCACCATCCCATTCTTAAAAGAGAAAGGAAACAGAGAGGAGAAGGAGTCTCTCGCTACAGTTTCCAGATAAATTTGCACAGACCTGCATTGCTCAACTCTCAGGTTGGCAGCAAGAGCTGCCTATCAAGGTTATGTGGGCTAAGATTGGGGTTTCTACAGCAACAAAAGGTCTGTAGACATTCCAGGGAATCAATGCATCGGCACTAGCTTGTCTGCCATCACGAAGCATTCATGAATTGAATTACTCAGCCCCAAAAGTCATGGATTTCGTGAAAAATGAAGCCCCATGAAATGCGTTTTCGTGATACACAAATCGGCCCAATTCATCACAAAATTTGATTCGTATTTCGATTCGTGCCCACGTCTCCTCAGCAGTAGAGAACAGGCCTTGCAAATAGGAAGCCCCAGATTCTCTTCCTGGCATCTTGAGTTCAAAGATCTCAAGTAGGTGAGACCCTGGTGAATGGCTGCCAGAATGGAGACAATATTGAGGTAGATTGAGCAATGGTGCAGCAGAAAAAGCAGGTTCATATGTGATGGTGCCTGGATGAAGTCCTATTATATGTAAGTGCATTAGTTCTCATCTATCCATCCACCATTATCTATGTAGCTAACTTGCTAGCTTGTGGTTTTCAAGGTTTTCTATCTGCACATTTATTTGTCTGAATGTCCACCACAGAAACCCAGTGCATTACAAAAGACTTGATTGTATTTGATGTTCTCATTTTATGAGGTACAGTACAGGGCCTCACCACTCATCCCTGAGAACCAAAAGAATATACCAAGCACTCTCTTCCGGTTGCATGTGTCAAGGGGAATTCAGATATTTTGGACTAACTGGATGTCAAAGACCTCTGTACCAGTCTTCTCACTGAGGAGTCCCCTGAAACACAGTTTGAAAATCACTGATCGATTTGTGTTCTGTTTTTTACCTATAGTTCTTAAAGTGGTTCACAGTTAGATTCTCAACACAATGGGCTGTATCCAACCAGCTTTTCTACTGGTGTAAAAGGAAGGAGTGGTTCCCTTTTGACTTCTGGGAAGACTTTGTTAGGGATTATGGGACCTGAAAGGACAAAAACCTCACAAGACGAAGGTTGCAATATGGAGGGGAATTGGAGAAGATTGAGCAAAAAAGCTTGCCGGATCTGGCCCAGTACTTCTGTCTTCAAACTGAAATGTAGATTGAAAGCTCCTTGATGCAATGCTACTATTTATGTCCTATGTCATTTTTTTATTGTTTTGAGAATCTGAATCCCACCATTCTACTGGTATTGGTAGAATAAATAAATAGGTTAAAATAGGTTAAAACAATAACTAAATTACTGTAAATATCAACACACACACACAAATAATGTTTGGTACAAGCATCATGTACGTGATGGTGGTGAATGGATGGATAATATTGTATGATATCAAATAAAGCAGATCTCAAGTTTTGAATGGAAATTCAAGTAAAGATAACTTGTTCAGTATTTCCTCCCTCATCCCCTAAGTTCAGGTCAGCTCCATTTGAAAACATAGACTTTTCAAAGGATTTAGAGTTACCTAGACCTTTTGTGCACAGGCAATTTTTGACCATTCTGGCCCATACTACTTTGGGTTTTCTTCTGAATTCTTAACTCTTCCTTTAAATTTCAATGTGATGTTTTCAAGGGTTGTCTTCAAGTTTTCTGCTTGCATCGATTCCCCTATGTTTTTCTCAATGTGGTTTTGAGTCGGCTTTTTCAATCATGCAGAATTTTCCTTTAAGTTTTTTTCCCCTTCCATCCTCTGCCCCCCCACCCACAGGCCACTTTTTGTTGACTGGTCTCTCCATCCTCCTCTCAATTCCTCCCTCCTGCTTTCCTCTTCCTCGTTCCTCTCATCCTTCTCTTTTCCCAAGACAAATTCTTTTTCGGGGGGAGAAAAATTAATGATGTTATAATACTGTAATGTTGTTTCCACATGATGTGATTTTGCCCCATCTATGTTGGACTTTGCCTCCCAGTTCTGGGTCACCCTGGGCCAGGCTCTCTAGTTGGGACCATGTGGTAGCATGGCTGTCGTGTATAGAGATGGGCACGAACCAAAATATGAACCAAAATTAAGCACAAACCAGACCGGTTCATGATTTGCGAACCACGCTTCATCAGATTCCATTTCTAATGAACCACCACGAACTTTAGGCTAGTTTGTTTGGTTCATTTTTTTGGTTCATCTCTGAAGACAGCCTGGTGCCAATCAATCAGTTTCCTGGCAACAGGGGATGGACTTCCTGCAGACCTTCTGTTGACCCAGAAGTGAAATTCTGCTGGCCCGGAAGTGACTATTTTCTGACCTGTGACGTTTTCACGAACCAAATGAACTGGTTTGCAAACCAGGGGCAGGTTCATGAAAGTTCGTGGTTTATGAAAATTGGTGAACCACAAACCACATGGTTCAGTTTTTTTCTGGTTCACGCCCATCTCTAGTCATGTATTGGGGGATTTTTTTTAAACCTAGCATAATGACATTATGTCATAACAATATAATGTTACTTTGTGTTGTGGATACATGGATCTCTTTTACATTTTCAAAGATGAGCTTTTTGGGTTCTGAGTTTGGGATTACTGTGTGCCAACACTGCATGAGTGCCATGTTGAGTTTAATTTCATTTTTGTTTCCTTTTTGTTTTTTTCCTCGCTGCTAACACCTTTGTGCTGGTTGCCTCTGGTCATCATAATATCATGATTACGCGTACATGAAAATAAAAAGTGGTGGTGATGTAACAGTGCCGATGACGCTGACAATGATGTTCCCACCTAATCACATAATCCTCTTTATTTCATAGTGGTGCGGACAAAAAAAAGACAGCACTCAGGGTGGGATTGAAAGCGGTGTGTGGAAAGGTAGGTGGCCAAAATGAATTTGATCCTTGAGGGGTGAACACTCAAAAAGAGAGGAGTAAATTACCTGTGTGGAAAAGGCCCTATTTTTCAACATTTCACAGACAAAAGGCTATACATGTAACATCTCAATTCTCATACCCCATAATTTCCCATTGCTGAAGACTGATTAAGTTGTATTCATTCATCATGCAAATGTCATCAAGATGTCAGTGGGGTTGCCAACCTCCAGGTAGGGTCTGGCGATCTTTTAGAATTACAACTGATCTGCAGGTGAGAGAGGTCAGTTTCTCTGGAGAAAATTGCTGCTTTGAAGGGTAGACTGTATGATAATATGCCCCACTAAGGCCTCTCCTCTTCCAAACTCTGCCCTTCCCAGGATCCATTCCAGGAATCTCCAGGAATGTCCTAGCCCCGAGATGGCACCCTTAATGACATGATATCCCCATAGAGTCCTCTGGACTTGTTCCCCATCTCTTCATCAGCGCCATTATTCATAGTTTGTTTCTTTTATTGTCCTTTACAAGTGTTTTTCATGCTCCTTGTAGCCAAACCACTTGTCCTCCCTCACTATGCTCTCTGCCAGATAGGTGTGTCTTCCAGTAGGCACTCTCCTTCAGGCCAGGTAAGTCCTAGCCCCTCTCTGGAAGTTCTCTTCTTGCCAGCAGCCTTTGTTCTGCTGCCCACTCCCATAATCCCCACTTTCATTGGTGGGACTCCTGTTGCCTTCTAGTCCTCTCTGGAGATCTCTGTTCATCCTTTGTCCCTCTTCTTTGGCTCAGGTGCCTCCTTTGAGCTTCATGAGCCCCTGTTCACCTGGCAGCAGTGAACCTGGCATCATTTCCAGCCCAGCCGTGTTTACATCTAGCTGGGCTGGTTGGAGTGCTAGGCTGCTACATAGTCCTCTCTAATTGATTTTATAGTCAAGACAGTCATTTTTTGGAGATAAGAAAAATATAATTGTCCTATCAGCAAAATATCCTTCAACATCTGCAGTGCATATAATGCCAGGTGCATGGCACTTTAATGCCCATGTGCATACCTTTGATAAATGTGCACCATAACAACAACAACAACATTCAATTTATATACCACCCTTCAGGATGACTTAACACCCACTCAGAGCAGTTTACAAAGTATATTATTATTATCCCCACAACAAAACACCCTGTGAGGTGAGTGAGGCTGAGAGAGCTCCTAGAAGCTGTGACTGACCCAAGGTCACCCAGCTGGATTCAAGTGGAGGAGTGGGGAATCAAACCCGGTTCTCCAGATTAGAGTCCTGCGCTCTTAACCACTACAACAAACTACACTAAGCCACCAAACCACCAAACTACTACACCAAACAACGAATGCGTTTACCAATGCCCTCAGTGATTCAACTTCTAGAGTCCCCATGGAAGGAGCTGAACCCTGAAGAATGACAATTCTAGCAGCTTATACGCGAAACATTTAAGCAGCCATTCCCTAAAGAAGATTAGCATGGAAAAGGGATAGTGCTATATACAAGGAGGACCCAAAATAGTGAGATGATCCCTGATAAATAACAGCGCTTGAAGCGTGGAGTTATTTCCCCAGTTTCTTTGTCATAACGTTTCCTTTCTCACCTGCTTCTCTCTCCCTTTCTAACACACACACCAGATATAATTTCTGTTCTCCTGGCTTCTGATGCACGGTGACATGTGATGCTCGGGGAAGTAATTGGAGGAGAAAAGCTGTGTGTTGATTTAAAGTGCTATTCGACGACTATGCCATTCTTGAGTGTGGCAGAAAGGACAATGCAACATATGAGCTTCCTGGAGAAAATAATCAGAATGACAGAATGTTAAATTAAAAATTAGGCTAGGCCTTCTTTAACCAGCATGCTTGGACATCTAACCTTATAGGATTAAACTGAACATCCTTTTTACCAGCGGCAGTTAATGCTGAAAGGGAGATTTCCTGCCTACATAATCCCTGCATTGCTTTCAAATCTGCTTGTTTGGGAAGATGTAATTAAAAAGTATTATTCTCCCCTTTTCTGCCAGCTGGTTGTCATATAGCATGAATAGAGAAAACAAGGTTTCTTTCTCAGGCACAAACCAGGGAAAGGTTAAAACTAGAATCCACTGTAAGTATGCATTTAATTCCAGATCGGGGGTCATTACAGACAAATGCTCTTACAGAGAGTAGCTTGCAACAGCTAGAGATGTGACACACAGTGAGAACCAAATAGCTTTTGTCATAAAAAAAGCAGGCATATATTAATATTTTGATGGGGGAAATTGCAAAAGAATACTTGTGTTGTTTCCTCCCTCTTTTTGACTGTGCAATAAAATGTAGATTATCAACAGCTCCATCATTTAGAGCAGTGTTTCCCAACCGGGGTTATGTGGAACTCTGGGGTTCCTCAGGACATCATTAGGGATTTCGTGAGAAATTGTGGGATATATAAATAAAAATGTAGAAATACTGTGAAAAATTCCAAATATCACTTAAAATATTGCAGTTATTATGTAGCCCTGACCTGGATAGCCCATGTAAGCTTGATCTTGCCAGATCTCAGAAGCTAAGCAGGGTCAGCCTTGGTTAGTAACTGGATGGAAGACCTCCAACAAAGATCAGAGCCATTTTCACACACCCAAAGCCTCTGGATGATTGTGCGAAATGCACGGTACAAAGCGTCTTCCTAGCGCAATTTCCCAGTTTAATGGTGTGATTTCTGACATCATCATGCCATTAAAGAGGATGGTGCCGGAAAATCACACTAGGAAGATGCTTCATGCTGTGAGTTTCGTGCAATCTTCTGGAGGCTTACAGGTGCGTGTGAAAATGGCCCAGGTTGCAGAGGCCGGCAATGGCAACCTCACCTAGTTTCTTGTCATGAAAATCCCACCAGGGGTCGCCATAAGTCAGCTATGATTTGAGGGCACTCTCCACCATCAACGTTATGTAAGTTGACTTTTAAGATTTTTTTACACACACACACACGCGCGCGCGCGCGCGCGCGCGCGCGTGCGCGCGCGCGCAAATGATTTTTTTTTGACAACAAATTATCAGTAGTTGAATTCTGTTCCCTGCCATGAACTGTTTCTGGCCTGCAGGGCTCATTTTGAGGGGAAACGCACATAAATGCAGTCCTGGCAGTTCCCCAAAGGGGTCACATGTCAAGTGGCCCCGCCCACCTGACTCTCAGCCATTTTGGGCCTGATTTGGCCTGGATTGGGGCTGAAATGGTCTGGACCGGGCCTCTGACAGGTGGTTGATTACTCTCCCACTCAGCAGCAGCCTGATCCTGACCATTTTAGGCCCCTTTTTGGCCATTTTCAGCCCCTTTTTGCCATTTTGGGCCCAATTTTGGCTCTGAATGGCCAGGACTGGGTCCAAAACAGCCAGGCTAGGTGATGTCAGGGGGTGTGGCATACGCAAATCAGCTGTGCTAATGACACACTTCTGGTGATGTCAAGGGGCATGGCATATGCTAATGAGTTATGCTAATGAGTTCCTCCGGCTCTTTTTCTACGAAATGACCCCTGCTGGCCTGTAAACATTTTCACAAGTAAGGGTTACTCGAGATTTGAAAAATTAATTTAGGGGTTCCTCTATGGAAAAAAAAGGTAGGGAAACAATGCTTTAGAGAGACAGGTGAGAGAGTGAAGCCCCCCTCCACTGGTTCGACTAGGACCATTTGCCATTTGGCTCTTCTCCTACTCGAACTGATTCCACCCCATCTGTTGCAGCTGGATGCCTCAAAAGGAGAGAAGAGAAGAGTGAGGCCCGTTTGGGTCCAAGGCTGATTCATACAGGGGCAATTCCCCATTCTGTTTTCATACCCACTGCAAAGGCAAAGACAAACATAGGCCATTTTCACATACGTTGAATAATGCACTTTCAATGCACTTTCGCAATCCTTTAGAAGTGGATTTTTTGTTCCACACATGGAAAATCAGTTTCAAATGTTCACTAAAGAGTATTGAAAGTGGATTATCCAACATGTGTGGATGCAGCCCTAGCCTCAAGAAAGCTTCTGGATCTTCTCTGTGTTTTTCCCTCAAGTCTACCATTTCCACTACCACCTTTACTTCCAACAGGCTTTTCGCTGATTTTTAAAAAATTAATAGGACATTGCTATACAGCAATTTTAAAATACTGTTAAAAAGCCCACCATTAATGAGGGTTGGGAACTAGAGGAAATGGGGAGGAAATGTTACCAGATGTGAGTAGGGAGACGTGGAACTCTGCATCTTCTTATCTACACTCTCACCAAACCTGAATTAAGTGCAATCTTTAAAGAAAGATCATATCAAAGCAGGTTTGAGAAACTGCAAAGTGCAGCTGTGGAAAAAGCCAGATGGTTGGCTTATCCTTTTTTGAGACTGCCTTCTTCATAGGCTTGCCATTCCTCTGCTGGCTGATGCCCCCTGCCACCACTCACCTGGCTGGCAGGGGGAACCTGTAAGCTGGGGGGACAGCTTACTTATCAGCCCATGTGTGTGCTCTCTGGTGATGTAATGATGTCACTGGCAGCCTGAAAACAACAACAACAACAACAACAACAACAACAACAACAACAACAACAACAACAACAACAACAACAACTTAATGCCCGCTCAGAGCGGTTTACAAAGTATGTCATTATTATCCCCAGAACAAACACCCTGTGAGGTGGGTGGGGCTGAGAGAGCTCCAGAGAAGCTGTGACTGACCCAAGGTCACCCAGCTGGCTTCAAGTGGAGGAGTGGGGGGGAATCAAACCCAGCTCTCCAGATTAGAGTTCCGCGCTCTTAACCACTACACATATCAGCAATTGTGGTAAAGCCACGGCTTTGGGGCAAAAGCCATAGAGTTTTTGCCCCAAAGCAAAGTTGTTCCTGCCCGCCAGCGGCATCATGATGTCACTTTTGGAAGTGACATCATTACATCACTAGTGAGTATGTGCGAGGGTCAATGTATTTTCCCACCATCGCCTGCCATTTCCCTCCACCCCTATCCTGCTGGCTGTCAGGGGCTTTTCCAATGGCCATTCCATATGGTCACTTATTAAACAGGAATAAAGTGGCATCTTAAAAACTGCCAACATTGCCTCCAGCATAACTTTTCATGAGTCAGAGCTCAGCTGGTTGTTATGAAACCATTGTGTGTTATTGAAGAGCATGTACTCAAGCTTTCTTTCTTTCCCCTTCTACCCCCTTTCCCCTTTTGTGTCCTGTGCAATTATTTTGAATTGTAAACAGCCTTGAATGCTGTGTCTGAAAGGTGAAATAGAAATACAGTCAGTAAGTCATCAAATAATTACGATGTAGGAAAAGTTATTTGGAGATCTGAATCTTGAGTCATTCCCGTGCAGGAGTTCTTTGGCACATGGCTTTCAGGCCATGTTTATGCATGTTGAAGAACAATATTGGTCCAAAATTTGTGTAGAAAAAAAGCTACCCCATATTATATGTGAATACATTTTTGGAAGAAATGCTTTACAATTTTTAGTAGCTCTGATACATCTGCGGTGCTACCTTCTTGTTTTTCAGTGAATGTGTTCTGACTGTAATAACTACAATTTGCATCATGATGAGTTCTTAGTAATCCCATCTCTGACAATACTAGAAATATGTAAATCTCCCTGAGATTCTTTCCTATTATCATCAGAAGTCTTAGCGCATCTCTTGAAATTCCTCAGATATTTTGCCTGACCTCCAAATTTTCTCTGAATTTTTCTGAAGCAACAATTTGAAGGGATGTACCAAATTTCCCTGGGAAATTTCATGAATTTTAATTTAGTAAAAAGCCCAGTAGCACCTTTAAGACTAACCAACTTTATTGAGGCATAAGCTTTCAAGAACCACAGCTCTCTTTGTCTGGTGCTACTGGGTTTTTTACTATTTTGCAACTATAGACTAACACAGCCAACTCCTCTGGATCTATGAATTTTAATAAAACTCTTACGAGCTGGCTTTGAAATTCCACAGAGGTTTTGCTTGAGCAGAAACTTCAGATGCTATTCATTGGCAACTTGAGATAGCACATAATTTTCGAGAGGAGACATTACTAGAGCATGAAATAACTTGTAATAGTTGTTTTCCCTTAGTTTGACTCCGAACTGGCTTGATGCTTATGAGCATGCTCAGTGAGGATTTTGGAAAAAATTATCTTTCCTGTAGACACGTGATGATGAATCCATGCATTTTATAATGTTTTAGGTGGGTAGCCATGCCAGTTTGCAGTGGAACAGCAGGATTTGATTCCAGTTGCACCTTAGAGATCAACAAGATTTCGATAGAGTTCATGGGAACAGGGGCTTGGCATAATTTCTCTTGCATCTACTCTTTGGCATGGGCCACAGAAAGTCACCTGGAAAAGTACCCCTTCCCAATAAACACATGTTGGAATGAGAGGTCATAGATCCAGAGGATTTAGCTGTGTTAGTCTGTAGTAGCACCTTTAAGACTAACCAACTTTATTGTAGCATAAGCTTTCGAGAACCACAGCTCTCTTCATCAGATGAGAGACAAGAGGGGTTTCCATTGGGATGGGGAAAGTGGAGGAACAGCCACCCAACACTGGATGCATGAAATGATTGAGAAAATTGGCCTCAAGTGCACATCACAGGCTAGGGTCCCCCCCCCAGGTGGTAAGGTTCTGTGTTACACAGCAACCGATGAGGGTTGAGGCTCATGGTCTGTGGAATGCTGATTTATTTCAATGGTCTGAAATTTGTTAAACATTTCACGCAGAAGAACTTTCTGGGGAAATGGGCTCAATTTGTAATAACAGCTGCACATTACAAGCTAGGCAAATTAATATATTGAACCAGGTAATTAGTCGTGATGCTGTGATCTTCACAAATAACACATTTGAAAATTGAACTCACCTTTCTCAAGGCGAGTGCTCCATACATTTGTACTGATGATTTGTGCTCAGTGTGGATGTGTTGTTTCCACGGTTGGTGGCATTCAGCATGGCAGCTAGTTGGATAACTGTTAATGGTGCATGTTTGCTAGTGTCTGGATTGCTGGAATTATGTATGTGCCAAGGTCATAAAGGGGAGGTCACACATCATTTAAAATCAGCTACATCTTGGGTGGATATTTTGCTTTTGCACCTGCACAGTCACTAAGAATGTGACAAAAAGCAACTTTTTTGCAACTAAATTATTTTTCAGTCATATGAGTTAGAGTTAGAGTGGATGTAGAGTGGATATAAGAAGTGAACTGTCTGCAACTAAGTTTGCTAGGTCCCCTTACCCTCCTGGTTGGAGGTCAGGGGCCCAGTACTTAACTTTTCTTTGTTCCTTGCATGTATGCTCCCATGCGATGGTGTCACTTCTGGGAAGTGACATTATTGCACAGGTCTGGGAGCACACATGTGCACATAATTTGCAATGTGAGTACTCTTGGGGCAGCGTGATGATGCCACTCCTGGGAAGTGATGTCATCATGCCACACCAGGAGCACACCTGGGAGGCCCATTCCCATACTTTCCACCCCTGGGAAAGTGAGCGGTGGTGGGGAGGTTGGAAGTGGGGGATCCTCCACCGCCACTGGGGGATTGGAACAGCCAGAGGAAAACAGTGTAAGTATACACATTTGCAAAATAGTTGCAATGCAATTTAGAACAGTTTGGAGTTCTTGATCAAAATCAAAACAATTTTTCCAATTGTTCAGGAGTGCTGTTCAAAATTGAAAATGCGGGTGTCAGTATGTGCACCTTGCTCTAGTGCTATGCAAATAATTATGTAGCATCTTATTAAACACTTCAGGTGGCTCTGATGTTGGGCTTACCCCTACTAGTTCGGAAAGGCATGAACATGACGATTTGGGTGTAGCTTGCACCTATTCCTCAGACCCGTGCGGCCCTTTGCTTGCAAATATAATCTCCGCTGACAGCTCTAGTGCAAAGCAAACTTTTCTTCCCCATTTAATCTGCTCTTTTAAAACTAGGGAAAATAAAATACAAAAATGCAAGACTCAACATTACTCAGTGCACGAAAACAACAACAATAAATAATCAGTGCTAATAAAAAGAGGGAAATGAGCAATAAACACCCAAGTCATAATTAGCAATGTGGATATCTCTAATAACAACTATAGATGATTTTCTACACAGCCAAGTGGGAAAAGATGTAATCAGCCAAATAACATAAACATGCAATAAAATGGTCAGTGATCAACTGGTACAAAGCAAATAAGATTTGGTACGTATGACGAAATATTCAGTTCTTCTGGGCCTCTTTAAAGTTGAAAGAGCCCTGCTTCCTTCCTCCTTGACTTCATTGTTTCCAAACATTTGAATAGGGATAATTCTTTTACACTGGTACGATCTTTTCATGTCTATTATTTTTAGCCGCCCGCTTTAAACTGTCTTTTTTTTTTTACAGTGTAAAACTGCAGAATTACTCCAGTTGAAGCACATTGACTTCAGTGGCCTTGAACTGGTGTAACTCTGCATAGGATAGCACTGCTATTTAATTAAAATGTGTTCCTCTACATGAAGTGTTTAAAAATAATCTTTCTTTGTCTAAACCACCTTTTCTCTCCTTCGAAGTGGTTTGAATGAGCTGGTATTATCATTTCCCTATCATTAGATTTCCCTCCCTATAGTAAACCAGACTTTTACTTCTTGTTATACAGTTTCTGTCTACTCTTCTTTACTGTACAAAGCAGTAGATATTATTTCTGTCATGTACACTGTCTCTCTTCCCCTCCCAGAATGTAATGTTTCCATGCCATTCTTTCATTTTTTCCTCTTTATTGAAACTGTCTTTCACATTGTCAAGATCTTGGGTAACCTTTGCTTCTAGGAAGGCACAGAAGATTTTAAATTGATCAATTTGACCTGATTAACTATTTTTTTAAAAAAAATTAACAGTTAGTTACACCCGTTAGCAACTGGGATGTATGCCAGTGAAAATAGTGGATGAAAATAATTTCCCTATCCATACACAAAAACGTTTTAAAATAAAAGTTATTCATTTGACTTTGATGCTTTACCTGCAGTGATATCACTTGTTGTTACCAGGGAAACCTAGTTAAGGCATCTGACCCCAATCTAATAAATCCAGCCCCCCGATCTCTCATTGTGGAGTAGTAAAACAAAAGATCGAGGCCAATTAGACTGTTGGGGTAAAAAAGTCTTATCTCAAGGAAACCAGCTTGTGCTCACTGTAATTCATTGGAAAGTGAGCACAACACCTACTGGGAAAGACGTTGGGAGTTGTGCTAGAGTAGAGTGCCTTCCACCTGCTAGTTGGTTGGCACAAGGCAACACGTTGGCCTTATGCTCCTCTCCTCTATTGGCTACCAACAAGACCTCTTCTGGCCTCAGCATGCTTTTGGAAGTTTTAAATGCATAGACTAGCAGGCAATAACAATAACTTGGGGCAGAATAAGATCCATCCCCTTTCAGGGAGGGGTAGGAATAACAATATCAAAGCAGCAATGAATAAAAGGAAAATGGACAACATAGCCAGGGATAGCATTTTTTAAAACCTAACACTTACATATAACAGAGAAGAATAGTCATCTTTATTGGCAAAATAGAATTGAACTAGGGATACACCAAGTAGGCTATTTTAATTTCTTTTTGGTTTCTTATGTTACCATTGTCATTGGGTTTGGTTTGATTCATTTTCACCCTTGTGTCTGTTTCTTTATTTTACACCACGTACATGCTATTTCTTTACACACACACACACACAAACACACCACTTGTATTCTATTTACAGGCATTGGATACAAAAATAACTTTGAAAAATGCTTCATGCAGGTAGCTGCATGAGTGCAAGATTTGGGTCCAATAGTACCTTAAAGACCAACTAGATTTCCAGATATGTGCTAAGGAAGCTCTGACTCTCAAAAGCTCATACCCTGGAAATCTAGTTGTTCTTTCAGGTGCTACTGGACCCAAATCTTGCTCTTTGAGAAATGCATTCATTTTAACAGGAAAAATTTATTAAGAAGGAAGTGAAATTGATGTGAAAATAAGGCTTGGGTTTGATTCTGACAAGGAAGAAACAAAATGGAAATGAGGATATCTGAATCGATTTAGACTGCTTTCGAAATTTGATTTCATCCTAACTTCCACTTCACTGAAGGGAACTTATCAGTAACTTTCTCTTTGTTGGGACAGATCAAACAAGTTTTCAATCCACTGGCCCACTGGTGGTCTTTTGGAGTTTGCAGTAATAAGTTTGGCTATGAATGCTGCTTTTAAAGCTCTTATAATCGGATTTTATTTCTGAGCTTATAAAGCATTTTAAAAATATGGAAGGCCACAACCCTGCCCAAAGCACATGCTCAGTTTTCGCATTGAAATCAAAGAGATTTCACATCAGAAAGAAGAACATTTCCCTTTGGATGGACCATGTTCTAAATGTCTGCAACATTCAAATGTGTGATATTTCTAACAGCAATTTGTTCACTATGAGGATCTGAGCCATTAAAAGTTCTTTTAGAAAAGGAGGCACAATTTTGCTACAGCCGAGCTCTTTTCAGTCCCATTGACTCCATTGTGGGAGAGATCTAAGCACTTTAAAAAACCTTTCAAAGTGCAGTCAGTGGGACCTGAAAATGATCAATGGAACTTAAGTTTTGTAGAATCATGCTTTTATTTTAATTTTTCATTAAACATTTTCTGTTTAATTTTAATAGGCTTCACTTTGATGGATATGAAGATTTGGCATATAAAATATGAATCTGCACCCATTTGGTTTGCAAAGTTAATGCCTTGTCCCCTTCAGCGTATGACAGGAATGATAAACATAAGAGTAGGATGAGCCATATCTCTATGGTAGAGTACGTGTCACAGGTTTAGTCCCTCCCATTTCTAGTAATAGGGACCCAGGCAAGACTAGGGGCCAAGCTACACATGACGAATGACACTTGAACAGCAAGTGGATTGAGTGGAGGGCAAGTGAACAGGGAGAAATACACTTGCTGTTCAAGTGTCATTCGTCATGTGTAGCTTGGCCCTAGGAAAGACGTTCACTTGAGGACTGCCTGATGCCTTGGAAAGCTACTTCTTAGAAGACATTATTGGGCTAGATTAAGGCAGCTCCATATGCAAAAGGAAATGATTTGACATATTTTTCATAGGAAGGATTAGTGTAGCCTGTTGTGTCTTCAATATGAAATGACAGTTTCTTCATGGGCATGCATCTCTCACATTTGGTGTATGTGCCTTTCTTCACCGCTGGAACTTCAGCTGGTGTCCAGATTTTTGCCATTTTGACAAGAAATTATGGCCTATGAATTACAGTTAAATAGTTATTGGGGAGTTTGGTGAACTTATTTGCTACAATTGGTAATGGTGACTCGCCTGATGGGGTTTTCATGACAAGAGACTCAGGGCCAAGCTACACATGACGAATGACACTTGAACGGCAAGTGGATTGAGTGGAGGGCAAGTGAACAGGGAGAAATACACTTGCTGTTCAAGTGTCATTCGTCATGTGTAGCTTGGCCCTCAGGGCCAAGCTACAAGTGACAAATGACACTTGAATGGCAAGTGTATTTCTACCTCTTCACTTGCCCTCCACTCAATCCACTTGCAGTTCAAGTGTCATTCGTCAGTTGTAGCTTGGCCCTAACAGAGATGGTTTGCCATTGCCTGCTTCTGCAACCCTGGTCTTCGTTGGAGGTCTCCCATCCAATTGCTAACCAAGGCTCATCCTGTTTAGCTTCTAAGGGCCAAGCTACACATGACGAATGACACTTGAACGGCAAGTGTATTTCTCCCTGTTCACTTGCCCTCCACTCAATCCACTTGCCGTTCAAGTGTCATTCGTCATGTGTAGCTTGGCCCTGAGATATGATGAGATCAGACTGCCTAGACTATCCAAGTCAGGAAATTTGCTATAATTGCATGCATAAAAATATGCCTATGCCTTTGCAAAATAAATCCAAACAGTCATCTATTGGTTTATAGCTTGTCTTCATTTTGTTTTTGCTGGGATTGTGTCATTTATCAACAATCGAAGAACATTCACCACCTGTTTCTCTAATGCTTATTCATTGGAGGCTGATTCCCTCCCCCACTACTTCTCCATGCTACAATTGAAAGGTGTTTTTTTCTTCTTCTTGTATCATGGCTGGGTAATCTATTGAGAACTTGTCTGCTCTTCACCACAGGTGGTCATACCCTTCCATTCTTTCTCCAATAGATAGCGCTTAGAGGTTTTGCTTGTGCCAACAGAGCATAAAATACACCTCCTCCCAAGTCACTTTTATTTGGCAGATGTGAAAGAATGACAACTTCAGTTCTCAAAGGGTGTGAAAAGAAGTCTTCAGGAATGTACAGAATTAAATGGTTCCATTGTGCTGAATATGGGTAGAGCTGAAAGGAAAAACAATCAAAAGAAAATAAAACCGGGAGCCTGGAGATGTTGATGTTGCCATTCAACGGTCAAAAAATCAGTTCCCACTCATGACCTGCTGAGAGATGGCAGTTATTTATTGTATGTTACACAGAGGTGGAAAGAAGCAGTTGATAAGAAGCTCTGTGTAGTAAAAGACAGACTGATGACTTTTTAATGGTGACATGATGCTCAGCCTAGAGCTTGTTTGATCAACACAAAACTTGCAACTCAATAATTCTGCACTTTACGTAGAATTGAAATGGAGCTGCAGAATTGGCATTAGGATGCATATTAGAATGGTGGCGGACAGTGCTGTCCAGTCATGGCTGACTTATCGTGACCCCTGCTGGGGTTTCTGAGACAAGCGACTAACAGAGGTGATTTGACGTTGCCTGCTTCTGGATAGCAACCCTGGTCTTTCTTGTTAGTCTCCCATTCAATTACTAACCAAGACTGACCCTGCTGAGCTGCTGAGTTCTGACAAGATCAAGCTTGCCTGAACTATCCAGATCAGTTAGTAAGAAAGAATAGCTAAGGACAAACCCTCCTCTGCTCAATCTGGAATTGGCTTGGTCCTTGGAAACCTTCTTCGCAAGAGCTCATACAAAAGCTTGTCTGTTTCTCATGATGCTGTGTGAAGGCAGCTTATCATCTTGCCTCATTGCGGTTCGGAGAACCAGCTGTAGCTGAGAGCCACATACAAAGAACAGGGTCCTCAATATTTACCCTTTTCCCCAGGAGTTTGATCCAGTTTTGCAGAAACTGCCTGCCTACTTCCCATTGGCTGCACTTAATGGAGTTGGAGACACATTCCATACTTTCTTCCAGCCACCATTTTGCTATTAGTTTTTTTATTAAAAAAAAAATCAATGTCAAGCAGTAAAGAGAATTTCTAGGTTTATGCATATTGATAGTGTCACTTAAGAAAGCATTTCACTAATATGGATTTTCTGTGTGGCCAGAAATAAAGAGCCAGTTAGAGGAGCACAGAGATCTTGCTTGGGTAATTCTCATACATTACACAGTAACCAATCTAGGTTTGCTACCAAGTATACAGTTACTGAAGTATTGCAGTCAATTCTCTGATGAGTCTACTTGTGCGATCCACATGACTTTAACCTCCTACAAGTTGCCGCCACATTTTATATTCTGAATATTTTAAATATCTTAGGTTGATATTTTAGGCATACACTTAAACTATCTATTGGAAAGGAGTCCTTGGTGTCTCATCTCAAGGGCAATCTACACTACCTAGTGGGCTAAAGTATTGGACTAGGATCTGGGAGTCCTAGGTTCGTATCCCCACTCTGCCATGGAAGCTTGCTGGGTGACCTTGGGCCTGTCTCATTCTCTCAGCCTAACCTACCTTACCAGGTTATTGTAAAGATAAAATGTAGGTGAAGAGAATGATGTGAGCTGCTTTGGGTCCCCATTGGGGTGAGACATGGAGTATAAATGAAGTAAAATAAAAAAGACATAAAAACACTAGGTGATGCATGAATGGATGTTCCGAACATTTAAAAATGGAAGCAGAAGCCATGCACACTAGGGCAGGAGAAGCCATTTCAGAACAGTGTTGTTCACATGGAAATGATAGGTAACCCTTCTCTCACATTTTTTTTCAACTGAAATTGATACATCTGTATACTTAGCCCTCAAACAGGAAAAAAAAATCTGGCAGGCAAAGGGAGGGTTCCTACCTTTTCCTTCTTTATAAGAGACAAGCTAGTTAATATATTTTGTTATGTGTTGGGTCAGGGTTCCATGACACAACTCTAATCCTGTCACAATCATATGGCAGCTGCTGGGAACTACATTCCCAAGTGTCATTTTCTCAAAATGGCCTCAGGAGACTGTTATTTGCCCCTTAGAGGGATGAGGGGACACACACACACACATATGTACCCCATCAGTAAATCCACTTTCCCCAGTGGCGAAAATAACTCTCCCTCCGGGGCTGTCTTTGGTTGGAAAAACGGCACAGGAGGTCAAGTTCAAACTCCTTCTGTCCCTGCATCACCCCAGCACACCTGGGAATTTAGTTCCTTTCAGCTGCCATCTGACTGAGAAGATCAGAGTTGAGTCAATGGTACCAACCCCTTCTCAACCTGACTTGCATCAAAATGTATTGTCTGTTTGAGCCAGATGTCTACTCAGAGACAAGCTACAAGTGACGAATGACACTTGCCTGGCAAGTGAACAGACTCACGTGTATTCCTCCCTGTTCACTTGCCGAACATTCATCACTTGTAGCTTGGCTCTCAGTCTAAGAGTCCTTCTCAGTCAATTAATCCATATGAGGCAGAGATGGGAATATACCCCCATTTCCCCCTGCACCATAGCCCAAATCTGAATTGGGAGGCTGCATGATTTTTTTTTTTTAAATCACTGGGAAGATTCATAAATGGGACTTCCAGTCTTTGCCCTCAAGGAGTGAGAATCAGAGAAAGGACATAGGAGCTGCCTTAAAATCCAGAAAATCAGTTTTATGTCAACCTGAGGGCCCAGTTGGAAAATCTCTGCACTGAAATGTTGCTCACAAGCATTACAGTTTTCTTTAAACCTCTCAAAATGACGTAGGGTGTTTTTAAAATTGAAACACTCAAATTAAATTTACAAGCAAATCGAGAGTGTATAGAAGATACTTCATCCTCATTTGCATAAAGAAATCCCCAAAACAGCGAAA
Organism: Eublepharis macularius; assembly: GCF_028583425.1. Taxonomy (NCBI): domain Eukaryota; kingdom Metazoa; phylum Chordata; class Lepidosauria; order Squamata; family Eublepharidae; genus Eublepharis; species Eublepharis macularius. Next base: position 24,876,224 of record NC_072802.1, read on the forward strand.
CTTTCCAACAGCTTTTTCTTCAAAGAAAGAAAACAGCCAACTTTTTACTTACCCGAGAGAACCCTTAACCACCAATTCTCAGTCACCCACAGGTGTCTGATTGAAATATTGATTAAGATTTCTTTTGCTACCTCCTGCCAGTTTGGCAGGTGGGTGATAGCTCATTTTTAAGAGCAGAAAGAATGTATTATTTGAGAGAGAGTGAGAAGTTCAGGGTTTGATCAGGGTTTGTAAATGTTTACATTTCCTCTTGTTTTAAATCTCTCTAATAGGTGAAGGCGGCACAGTCTTAACCTTACTTTAATGCCACTCGTTCTTGTTGTGAAGGATATTTTTACACTAAGAGGAGATGTTTAATTTGTCCAGCCCATTTTGTGCCTGAGATACGATTTGATGGTCAAAATATAGGCTACAACAAAACCTCTGTGTAGTATTTATGATGGATCCATTCTGTGATCGTAACCTGGATTCTAAAAGACCTTGAGTAATGGCAAAGTCTTCCATCTCATCCTGAACTAGCTGAACCAAGGGAATGTAAAAAGTAGGAGTGTCTCTGGAGCCCCTTTCAGACATTGTAAATGCATGTACTGGGAACTCACAAATGGGAGTATGCGCTATTCATGAGGCTCTTAATCCACACAAAAGCCTTTTCATGTGACTAGGATGATTTTCCATGAACCTGACTGGTTCTTGTTGACTTGTCCTAAAGCTGTACATATGTGGAAAATCTGTGCATTGACCTGTTCTCATGAAATGGTGACTGTATGTACTGGGATTAGTACAGGTACTATGTGTTCCTGTTGGAGAATACCTGGTAATGTATGTAATATCTGAAAAGGCTTGGCTGTACTTACGTATGTAACCAGAGACCTTGTATCTCTTCAATCCACATTGACCTCTGAAAACTTCATACTTTGATGTCATCAGTTATTTACATGGGCCTTGGGGCATTAGGTCACATTGGTTAGATATCTGGACTAGGGATAAACCAATGTTCCCTGTGTGATTTCTTTTGATATTCTCGTCTATTTTTGTCAGTGATTTTGGTTCTGTGCTTTTCGCTGTTGATTTTGTTGGATTCATTTGTATAGTGCGCACTCGTTGTACAGTTGTATATGTGATAATTCATATGGTGTTTATATGTCCAATATATGTATAATGTTTCATGCTGATTCATCAATGCACAAATGCTGTTGAAAAATATGCGAGGAAACAGATAACAGCCTGCTATAAAAGAATGATGGGATGGGGTCACAATGGGAGGAGCAAAACTGAAACAGGCAACTGTGGAGTTGAAACAACAGGGATAAGAATTTTAACAGCATCCTTGATTCAGAGTTCACAGTGTCATCTTAAGAGGAGTTTCCCCTTTCTAAGCCCACTAGACTTAGAACTATGTTTAGGATAGCCAGTCCACCAACCCTGCAACCTTGGGTAACAACACTGCTTAATTCATCGCGGTCTTGGGTTTTAGACATGGCGGAGGGGTATATTGGAGAGTTGGTATTCCTAACTGGAAGCTTCTTATGAACTCTTTTGGAGGTTTTGTGGTTAGAGGGGCCACTCTGGTGATTTCCCTGTGTGACCATCCCACCAGGAGAGAGCTGTCATTTGTCCCCTGACAAAAATTCCCTCTCCCCATTCTTTTGTACTACCCAGATCCAACCGATACATTATATGAACGCCAACCCATTGAGCCTCTAGGGTGAAAACAACCCCTGCAATGTTATCCCACGGTCTTCCCTTTTTTCTAGTTCTGCCTCCTTCCTTGGCTAAAAGGTTGCTGGGAGGAAATAAATTCATCATCATTCAGTGTCTTCAGATATCTCTGAAATGGAGGAGGCCTATGAGAGAAAGGGAGGAAGAACCGTTCTTCATAAATGCACCTATGCGCTTGGTTTCTGTTAATCATGCACTCGCGGTCCATTGACTTCCTATTAAGTAATCACAGCAAAGATTTATGTTAAAGGGGACAGTATTTCAGAGGGCAAGTATTCAATGCTCTGTCCAGTTCTGTTTATCTATAATGGACATTCGGCTAATAAATCAGGTTTGTTTCAGGGCACAAGCTAGCCGGGTGTGTCATGAAGCTTAAGAGGGAACTTTCCCTCAGGGCAGGTTATTGGAATGCTTCCGACTAACTCTCAGCTCTTGCGCTTGTCTCCCAAAGCAGCTGGTTTTGGCTGCTGTCAGATAGAGGATGCCAGGCAGGGCCAGAGGGCTGATTCTGTTTGGCAATTTATTGCCTCTTGGATTCATTTTCCATACCCTGCTAAACTATGGTTGGATTTTCTTTTTTAAAAAAGTTAACCCTATTGGAAAACATTGAGTTCTCTCCATTTGTAGAGTAGGGCACTTGACTGCCTGTCTAGACATATTCTGATGTTCTCTGACATCACATCTGTTTGGTTGTGTGAATCAACTGTGTACACGATTTAATTGGCTGGCATCCAGTTAATGTAATTCATATCCCTTACACAGTATAGCAGTTTTCAGAAGTTATATTTGTCAGGTGCTCAGGATCACCTGTCATATTCAATACCTCCTTGCAGCTGAAGCTGATGTTGTTGAGGAGGTGTTTGTTCCTGTTGTAATCTCTCACAAGTCTGGGAGCCTGCTTGACCTTGAGAAGTCCATGAATCACACACCCTGTTTTCCTGCCTGCAGAGTGAGAGGACTGTTAGGAGGAGGGGGCGGGAAGAAGTAGTCTTGGGGAATCTATATCTGCTTGATACTTGTCTGTAGCCACCAGTCCTAGCAAGGATGGTGTAAGTGTGTGATATTGGCATCTTGTCAATAAAGGACTTTTACTCATGAAGTGAAGTCTCTTGAGAGTTGCCTGGCAACCTTACAATATTGATATGTCCTAGAAGGCCAGCAAGTACACATAGAAGGAGGCGACTGCTCCTGATATGCTCAGTTGCCATGTTATCTGAACAGGGGCATCACACTTATTTTGCATGGATGTATATCTTCAGTATGTGTGAATTAACCAATGGATTTCCCATGGTTCTGGTTTGTGTATGCGGTTCAGACAACATGGTGGCTCCCTTCTACTATGAATGATGGCCCAATTCAGCATCCCGTGTGCCCTTTATAAAGCTGTTCTTCCTTCTTTCAATTCTGTTTGCTTCTCTAGTGTTCTGCTATCTTTCAGCTACCTGGAGAAAGTATGGTTATGAAATGGTTAGAGTGTTGGTCTATCTATCTGTCTAGTTTCTTTTTATCATGCTCTTCTTGCAAAGAACTCAAGGTGGGATATAGTTCTCCTTCCTCACTGTATCCTCATAACCAAACTGTGAGGTAGGGTAGACTAAGAGGTTAGGCCTAGAGATGGGCACAATCTGCATTACGATAAAAAAAAAAACACACGATAATGGTGATTGTGCGATCATGATCTGGCGGATCATGATCGTCCACGGCCAACGATCCAGTGGTCGGGACAGGCCTGGAACAGGGTGATCAGGCTTGGTTTGAGGATCCAGACTCAGGCGCCTGCAATCTATTCCCCTGGCAATGGAGCCAGGGGAATGCCTGAGCTCTGTTTGCCCTCCTTCTGTCGCTCTGGAAACCCGAATGGAAGCCCAGCTTTCCTTGATCAGCAGGGCTTCCTTCCAACTACACAGCAGCAAAGCAGTCACAAGTTGGGAGAAGACACCCAGGGGAGGGAGGGGGAAGGGGGTGTTCTGTAGCCATGGGCACTCCAATCTCATCCCTGCAAACCCTGATAGGCAGTTCTGACGGCCAAACACAGATCTCCTGTGTTGCTGAATGGGACTCATGCCATGGGCTCCCAGGCTGGGTTTCACTTTCTGCGAGCAGTGGAGTGGGACAGAGCTCTTGCTTGTTACTTGCTAGCCTTTGGAGAGAGAGAGAGAGACTGAGAGAGTCAGCCGCCGCCACAACCCACCTTCCCACATAGCTGGGAATACCAGCGTGTCCCGCTTTGGCATCCATGATCCACGATCCACGGTTCAGGAACGGGAGATGATTGGTGTGAATCATTAATTTGGGATCGTTGCCGGCACCGATCCACGATCAGCTGGATCGTTAATTTTTTTTGGATCGTGCCCATCTCTAGTTAGGCCCTAGCTTCCTGGCAGTGTGAGAATTTGAATTGTCATATCTCAGATGTTAGCTTGATTCGCTAATCATTCCACCACGCTGGTTCTCAGGGCCAAGCTACACATGACGAATGACACTTGAACGGCAAGTGGATTGAGTGGAGGGCAAGTGAACAGGGAGAAATACACTTGCTGTTCAAGTGTCATTCGTCATGTGTAGCTTGGCCCTCAGTGGCAACCCGGGACTAGGACCTGGTAGACCCAATGCTCAAATCCCTACTAAGCTGTGAGCTCACTGTGGGACTATGGGCCAGAGGCTTCTTCTTTGCCAAATTTATCTCATATGGTTGTTGCTTTGAGGATAAAATGGTGAGGAATCCATGCACAGCATCCTGTACTTCGTGAGGGAAAACATGGAACAGAAATGTTTTAATCATTAGACAGTGTCTCTTGTCATTACTGTTCTTACTCTGGCTTGAGGATGATGTTGATACAGAAGGAGTGGCTTGTCAATTGAGGAGTACTTGGTTTCTTGGTACCCTGAATATTGGCACCAGCCTCCATGTAGTGCCAGTTTGGTGTAGTGGTTAACAGCAGTAGGACTCTAGTTGGGAGAATCAGGTTTGATTTTCCACTCCTCCACTTGAAGCCAGCTGGTTGACCAGAGCTTTCTCAGCCCCACTCACCTCACAGGATGATTGTTGTTGTTGTTGTTGTGGGGATATTAATTATTACTTTGTAAACCTCTCTGAGTGGGTGTTAAGTCATCCTGAAGGGCGATATATGAATCAAATATTGTTGTTATTTATTATTATTTCCAAAGGCAGAGGTACACAACTTAAACAGTTAAATAAGCCAGAACTGAACTTGATTGGAAAGAAACGAGCCATACTATAAAAGTATGACATCACTAGGCTCCACCCCATGACATCATCATGTCTTGCCCTATGAGATGCTGGGGACTGATAACAGGGCTCAAAAACATCAGAATATAAGCCCTGCTGGATCAGACCAGCGGTCCATCTAGTCTGGCATCGAGTCTTAGAAAGTGGCTAACCACTTTCCCAGCCAACAATAGGCAGGGCTGCCAGGCCTCCTTCTGTGATGGGAGACTTCCTGAAGGTTGCCTCATTTGCCTGCTGACACTCCAAGCAGCAGCAGGAGAATTAAAAAAAACCAGTGACACAAGCAGCAGGAGAAGGGGGCTGTCTGTTTCAAACACCCCACACTGCATTCAGCTGATTGGCTGAAGGTGGCATGGGGTATGTGAAACTGACAGCCTCGTTTTCCTGCTGCCCATGAGTGGCAGGTGAAGGGGACTGTCACTTTCACACACCCCACACTGGGTTCAGCCAATCAGCTGAAGGCGGCGTGGGGTATGTGAAAGTGACAGCCCTGTTCTCCTGCCACCCACGAGCAGCAGGAGAAGGGGGCTGTCTGTTTCAAATGCTCTGCACTGGGTTCAGCCAATCAGCTGAAGGCAGCGTGGAGTGTGTGAAAGTGACAGCCCCCTTCTCCTGCTGCCCGCAATTGGATGAAGCCTGCACGGGGTGTTTTGAAACTGATAGCCTTCCCCTGCCGGTTGCAAGCAACAGGGGAAGGCTGCGACTTCCAAACGCCCCACTCTGGCTTCACCCGATCGGATGAAGCTGGTGTGGGGTGTTTTGAAAGTGACAGCCTTTCCCTGCCACTTACAAGCAACGAGGGAAGGCTGCGACTTTCAAACACCCCACTCTGGCTTCACCTGATTGGATGAAGCCAGCGTGGGGTGTTTTGAAACTGACAGCCTTCTCTTGCCGCTTCCGGGCAACAGGAGAAGTGGGCTATCAGTTTCAAACACCCTGTGCTGGCTTCAGCAGCTGGTGCCGGGCGTTTGAAATGCCACAAACCACAAACCAAGAACTGATTCATGAACCAGGGAAAGTTCATGGAAGTTCATTGTTCGTAGTTCGTAGAACGCAATGAACCACGAATCACGTGGTTCGTTTTTTCCCCATTCATGCCCATGTCTAACTTAGCTCCATCCCAAAAAATTTCCAGGAATTTTACAGCCTATGATTTAGGATAGCTCTAGGAATCCAGCAATTCCTAGAGCCAACCTATGTTACTTCTAGCTTTTACACAGAAGTGATGCTATGATTTATATGTGCAAAAATGGAAAAAATACAGAATTGCCTTCAATTGAGGACTGGATTATGAAAATGACAGAGTTATCAGAGATGGCTAAACTTTCAGCTTTGATCAGAGCTTTGTCTATTTTTATGGCTAACTGGAAATCCCTTATTGACTTTCTGTGTGAAACAAGGAAAAAATGATTTGATGATTTGTGGTTTTGATTTTTAAGAAGACAAATTTGGGAAAAAATAAATAGAAGGGGGCAGTATTGGAAAAGGAAGTTTGGGAGAGATTAAAATTTAAAGTAGGATGTTTGTTAAAATATGATAGGTGTTGTAGAGAAAAATGGAAAATTAAACGTAATATTGTTTTCTGTTTTTTCTAATTTCTGTCTTTTTTGCATGCTTCTTTCTTTCTTTCTTTCTTTCTTTCTTTCTTTCTTTCTTTCTTTCTTTCTTTCTTTCTTTCTTTCTTTCTTTCTTTCTTTCTTTCTTTCTTTGCCCTTTTTACTGGGCTTTTAATTCTATTAATAAAATAAAAAAATCTTGTAAAAAAAAAAGAAAAGAAGTGATGCTATGATGTAGCCACCGTCACTTACCCTCCATTTCCTGGCCTGGCAACCCTCACAACAGGGCATAGAGGCTGAGACCTTCCCTTGATGTTGCCTCTTGGCACTGGTATTCAGAGATTAACTTCCTCTGAATGTGGTGCGTACTGACAAGATGAAGACCACCATTTTGTTCTGTAGATAAATGGCAAACTGCAGGCTGATGCAACCTACATTTGTCTAGGGGCTGTGCAGGGAAGGGGGTCGGTGTTTAACCCTTCAGCCTTTTCTCCATTTTACTTTTCAGTCTCCGCTTTCCTGCTTTGTTATTAGCATTTTGAAGGAAACAAATGCTCTGGGTGTCAGCACCTGCAGGCCTAAGGTCTGACATCCATCTCTTGTGCTATTTCTTAATTGTCATTGGGCTGCCATGATACTGCTGAGATAGCCCTTCAGGGGCATGGACCTGAGTCCAGCAATGCCTGATGAGTTATCAGATTGGGAGTGGGGTCTACAGGCTGGACCACATGCATTGGTGGGACACATGCAGACTCCCAGGCCATAGAGTGTGTACCCCTGCCCTAAGACAAATGCCCCCAGGAACCAAATTACAAAGAAAGAATATGGGTATAATCAATGTTTCGTATTCCTTGATTTGGAATACAGCTGATGGTGACTCATAATGCTTAAATAATACTTTAATTGGATTTTAATCAGAGCCATGGAAGTACTTCTTCCTCCCTCCCTGCCACCTACTCCCTTAGGTGGCAGCTGCTGTACCAGTAGCAGAGCCAGAAAGGGAAGGAGGAAGCTCTCTCCTCCTCCTCCTCCCCTCACTTGGGACCTGGAATGGAGCTATGATATTGGCATAGGTCCTGATAGGACAGCCAGCATGATGTAGTGCTTAGAGTGTCAGACCAGTATTCGAAAGACCCAGTTCATATCCCCCACTCTGCCACAGAAGCTTGCTGGGTGATCTTGGGCCAGCCAAACACTCTCAACCTAAGCGAGAGGGCAGAAAAGTGACATATAAATAAAGCAAATAAATAGGGACTACGAACCCTAGAAAAAGGAAGGGGAGAGAGAGAGAGAGAGAGAGAGAGAGAGAGAGAGAGAGTAACCTCCTTCCCACAGTAGCATCCCCAGTAGACCACATCAGCAGGAGCTTGCCAGGGTCCTGATTGATAAATGATGGACTTGGACAAAATCCAGCTTTTCCTACTGATTTGTTGGGGGCCTGGTTCTGTTGGCTGAGCCCAAGACTCAAATGAGGGGTGGGCCCATCTTTTGCTAACTTGAAAAGAATCTGTCAAAGAGCCAGTTTGGTGTAGTGGTTAAGAGCATGGGACTCTAATCTGGGTTTGATTCCCCACACTTCCACTTGAAGCCAGCTGTGTGACCTTGGGCTAGTCACGGCTCTCTCAGAACTCTCTCAGCCCCACCCACCTCACAGGGAGTTTTGTTGTGGAGATAATAATGACATACTTCGTAAACCGCTCTGAGTGGGCATTAAGTTGTCCTGAAGGGCGGTATGTAAATCGAATGTTGTTGTTGTTGTTATGATGATGATGATGATGTTGTGGGTGATGGGGGTGGTTTCTCTAGCAACTTAAATGTGTGGACTAAGGGGTACATGGAATCTGTCCAAGGAACATAGCTAGCTGCCTTGGAAGTCTTTTGGGAATCCTTCAAAGTTACTTAGGTGTTATTCCTTTGTGGCGGTCATCTATCAGCTCCTTAAAAAAATTACAAGGTACCCAAAGAGGCTGCCATCTTCTACCAGTTCTGAGGTATGAAATCTGATGTGACCCTTGCCCCACCATTTCCATCTGGCAAGCTCTGTTTTTCCTGCCCAGCTGCTCTTCTTGTTTTCAGAGGATCAGCAAAGAATCAGGTGCTTTCCAACATCGGCAGGGGGAGAGACTCATTACTTCGCTTAGCGGAGACTCTGGTTTAATTAGTAACATCAGCATCCATTACAGAACAAAAGGTGAAGGGCCGTTTGTTTAGTGAAGTCCCATTAGACCAGCTTCCCGCTTCCCTATGCATGGTTGTAAATACTAAAGCGATGGCCTTCTTCCGTTGCATCTCTTCGCCCAGTGTGGAGCCAGGCGCCTTGCGTGCGCTGCCTACAGTGCTGAAGTGTAGCTTTGGCAGGACATGTTTGTGCATGCCTCGATATGCAAAACTCCAAATTCCTCACCCTTTGCCGTATTATGACTTTTGACACTGTTTGGGGCCGGTTCTGCTGACTCTTGAGCTATATGCAGTAGTAATTAGCTTCAGGGTTGGTAATTCTGATCGCACCCGCCCCCCCAAATGCGTATCACTGGCCAGCTCGATCTCAGCGATTCTTGGCTACTGTTGTGCAAAACAAGCAAACAGTGTTTGCAGAGAAGTATGTGATAGAAAGCCATCGTGTATAGCCCCACACATTGAGAGTGATGCATTTTCTAAGTTTACCCATTCCAAGGCATATTTTTTCCTAAAGTGAGTGAGAGTCAATAACTTCTCATAGGTAAAAGGAACTAATTGATTTTGCTGCCACCTGTGATCCAGAGTGAGTCCTCAGTAACTAATTGCTTACTAGTATACAGCACATGATGCTGAGTGATAGGAAACTCCCAATGAATGATATGCCCCAAATCTTTTCTATTCATTGCAGCTGATAGCTTGTTATGACAAATAGCTTTCTTCTTGGAGAGAAGGTTTTTAGAAATGCTCCAATCCATACCAACTGCGTCTTTTCCAAATCGCATGGAGGGCTGAGACAAAATGGAGGGGAAGGAATTCCACCAGAAAAGGCTTGCTTCATTTTGATGATAAACCAGAGGAATGGCTTAATGTTAAATCATGTAAAATCATGATTTCTTTCTAAGAGTGGGTAGGAAGCACTGCTCACATTCGGATTGGACTTGATGATATTTCCTACACAGAGCCCAACTAGATGTGACAGCATCCCCGAGGCTGAGCTATGAACACACTGCCACCATTTTAAAAGGATTTAAGAATCCAGTGAGGGCCTGATCTTGAATGGGGTCACAGCACAGTGGGCTGAGGTGCTCTTGTCTCCCCCAGGCCATTTGAAAAGACTCAGGTGTGTGTGTGTGAATAAAAGCACCTCAGCTCACCACACTGTGGGCCTGATCAGCCCCTCATGTTATTTTTAAGTCCCTTTAAAATGGTGGTGGTTGCCAGTCATGTCTAGTTTGACCCCCCCGCCCGCCAGTTTGATTGGCTTCCTGTTGCCATGACACAACACAATCCCTAGAGCCATGCTCTCTCTCTCTCTCTCTCTTTTTTCACAAAAAGAAAAAAGAAACCAAAGCAGCTGCTGATAGGAGCAGCAATCAGCAGTGAAATGAAGCAAAATGCTCGTTTTTACAGCAGAACATTTCAGGTCTTTCAAAACTTTTTTTTTTCCATTTGAAGTTTCCTCTCACAAATTTTGATTCCTCCCAGGGCTCTTTTTCAGCTGGAACATGGTGGAACAGAGTTCTGGCACCTCTTGAAAATGGTCACATGGCCGGTGGCCCCGCCCCCTGATCTCCAGACAGAGGGGAGTTTAGATGGCCCTCCGCACTGCTGAGCGGCAGAGATGGCAATCTAAACTCCCCTCTGTCTGGAGATCAGGGGGCGGGGCCACCGGCCATGTGACCATTTTCACTGGGGGGAAATTTAAACTTTAAAAAACTTCCCCCTTGTTCCAGCTGACTGAAAGTGACGTCATTGTGCGGTCCTGAGTTCCACCACTGAGTTCCACCACCTCTTTTCCCAGAAGAAAATCCCTGAGTCCTCCCTTGTCAAATGTATGTTGTGCTTAGCAACTCTCTCCCTTCAAAATTTGCTGCAAATCTAACTCATGTTCTCATAAAAAGTTGGATTTTGTGGTCTGAAGAAATTAGGCAATGCAACATGCTTGCATATATTTGTTTATTTTGCTTATTCTATTTCTGCTGACCATATGGCAGAGAAGGAAGGAGATTCACAAAGCCCTGAAATGCATGTTTGTACTGACATGTTATTTTATTGTTTTTATCCATTGTAATTTATTTATGATTGTAACCCGCCCTGAGCCTGCTTGCGGGGAGGGTGGGCTAAAAATTGAATCAATCAATCAGTCAATCAATCAATCAATCAATCAATCAATCAATCAATCAATCAATCAATCAATCAATCTGAATCTCCATATCTGACTTCTGGGATAGCATCAGGCATTGCCCCACACTTTCAATCTACATACTTCCCATCACAAGGACTTGAAAAATGCTTTATTTATGGAAACTCAGATTCACAGAGTAATGAATGCTGCATCCAGTACCAAATTCTGCTGCTTAAAAAGCCGGGCTGCAGGGAGCAGGATTGTGAGGCAGAAGCCAAGGGGTCAGAAAGGTTTGTGTTCAATTTCACACCTTGATTTGATCTTGAAAAGAGTTAGCTATCGGCTTCTAGTCCTCGGAATTATCCATGACTCCCCGTCGCCCACTCACCAACTCTGGCAGATTGTGTATCATGCCCAATGGAAAACAAGAAACCTACAAATAAACAGAATGAAATTGCTTAATTATTTGCATATGTGCCCATTTTTCCCCTCATCCCCCTAAACAAAGAGCATTGGTAACTGACACATCAGCCAGGCATTACAATGCTGGGAAGGGAATGGCACATCCCCATTGGCCCTTTGCTTGCCTCCCAGTACAGCTGAGCTGACTACACAAAACTTTCATTTCAAACAGAGCTACCATGTGGCTGAAATGAGCTCACCTTTTCCTTGCCTTGAGAAGGGCTGCCACTTTGCATCCACCGGGGATCATGCAGACTTCGCTGAATCACTGCAGCTGTTTGTGAATGATGGAAGGAAAGGGGAGAGGGGAATCCTAACTTTGCAATGCCTGGAGATGTTATGAAAGTGCCTTCTGTCTTTTCATACATAAAAATAGGGGCATCCTTGTTAGAACTCTCTTCTGAGTGGGGTAGTAGTTAGAGCATGGGTACCAAAACGGCACTCATGAGTGCCATGGTACCTGCCAATATCTTTCCAGGCACCCACTAAGTGTATTCAGAAAGTGGGTGGGGACAGGTGGAGTTTTTGCCCAGCAGGGCTTCTGATTGGCTGTTGGGGATCTGATTGTGCACATTTTTTTTTAAAAAAATTGTTGCTTCGGCAAAAATTGTTGCTTCGGCAGCAGCAGCTGCCACCAAAGCATAAGGATCTTCACTGTGTGACTGAAGGTCAGTTGTATGTGTGCAAGAAAATATTTTAAAACAATATGATCCTTTTAAAAGGCTTCCTGATGAACAGAGCTTCTCCTTGAAATATGGAAGAGTTACTATTAGAGTTATGCATTACCTCACTCCCTGACATCTCATGGTTGGATCCTGCCTCTGTGTCAGCCATGTTGTGGTTGCATCTAATACCCTGTGCCATAATGTCAAAGATATCTATAGGTTCAAAAATGCCTGAGTTAGAGCATTGGTGGCATAGTGCTAGACTAGGGTTGGGGAGATCTAGGACTGTGGCTCAGTGGCACAGCATCTGCTTTGCATGCATAAGGTCCTGAGTTCAGTCCCCAGCATCTCCAGTTAAAAGGATAAGGAGGAAGATGATGGGACCTGAGACCTTGGGGAGTCAGAATATGCAAGACAGACCTTGACAGAGCAATGGCTTGACTCAAGGCCAAGCTACACATGACCTCTTCCCTGGGTTTTAAACCTGTCTGCTGACATCATTTTAATTGATGTGTAGTTTTTAAACACAAAGCAGCGAGGCCCCCTCCAGAATAAGTGTGCAGTGGGGCAGCCTTAGTCGCATGGGCTTGTTTTCCTCATGCTCTCTGCTCCTTTCACAGAAAGAAGATGGGCTTCCTGGCCAATGAGCCCTGCCGCCCTCTCCCTGCTGTTAACTATATCCACCAAACGTGTTCAAGGTGCAAGAGATTGCTAGGCTATATGCTGCACCTGGGGGTTTCACTTGGTAATCCTCACTGTGTACAAAAATAAACAGATTTTGTAGTATGAGCTGCCTTGTATTTCTTGCTTTGGAAAAAACAGGGTCAAAGTGCTCCTCAGGAATAGCGCAGAGTGGTTCATGAGTACGTAACTATCCTGGAAGGGGGGGGGCATTGTGAAAGTGCCCAGATGAAAGCACAGGTTCTGCCCAGCTTACAGACCCTGCACAGTGTCCTGTAAAAGCTCACAGCAATAGATTCAGGGAACTTTCCAAACTGGATGGAGCCAGGATTGAAGGACTAGATGCCTCCATTTCCTTGTGTTCACTGAAGTCCAAGCTCACCTGCCCTGGCTTCCCTCTCCCTGGCCCTTTTGCAAAGAAGCACTGCTGAAGCTGAGTTTGGGCTCCCCTCTTCACACGTGGATTCAGCATTAGGCTGGGCAAGGGGAGGCAGGGCAGGAAACGTGAGTCCACCTTATGATCAGAGAGACGTGGTGAAGGACAGTCAGATCCCAGTCTTCCTTCTGCATCTTCTTCGGACAAGCTGGCTAGTCAGCAAGCCCACTTGACTAGGGCTGTCCCACTGTGTGCCTTTTCTGGAAGGGGGTGGTCCTCAAAGCTCTGTGTTAAAAAACTACAAATCAATTAAAATGGTGTCCACAGATGCAGGTTTCAAACCCAGGGAAGTCTTCATTTGTAGCATGTAGCTTGACCCTCAGTATAAGCAGGTTGGCGTATTTGGCGTATTCAAATCTCCACTCTGCTATAAAGCTCACAAGATGACCTTGGGACCAATCAACAGTATGCTCAGCTTAACCTACCTCACAGGTTTGATAAAAAGGGCAGAAGGCAACCATGTATGCTTTCCCATGCCTTTTGGAGGAAGTATGATAATAAAATGAAGAAAACTATTTTCATATCAGTGATTGCTGCCTGACCTTCCTTCTTCGCTACCTACTGTACAATCCATTTACCAGTGAAACATATTGTCCTGTGCTGGCTTCTGAAGCCTGTGTTTTACTAAGCGTGCTACAACAGTTACCTTTATTCCAAGAATGCTAACGTGTTTAACAGAATGTTTAATCTCACAACAGTTGCAACTCAAACACATTCAGCAATATTTACTGTCTGGGAGAGAAAGGAAGTGAGCCACTGGAATTTATCCGAAAAGAGGGAATGTCGAAATGTGATTGGTTGGGCTACATATGAGAACTGATATAATGCCATTCATTCTAAGTTCTTGGTTTACGTTAGACATCCAATGCCATTGATGTCTAACACTTCTGACCTTTAGAATGAGAACCATCATTTGTGTGAAACCCTGTTTTCAAAGAAAAGAAGCAAGGGTTTGAGCTGCTCTCCTTGCCTCTTACAACCTGGCTAATTGGGGGGGGGGAGGGAAGAGGGCAGACTCTTTAAAGCCAGTGAAGAAGATACTGCTAGTCATTTGTTCTGAAAACTGCTCCACCCATCCCTCTCCTGCCTGGTGTGGGACGATCTGGTTGACTCAGGGCTGAGCAGGACATTTGGCTGAGAGATGAACCTTTTTTGTTTTTGGTTTGCTTCACATTATATGGGAGGTTTGTTAAACAATCCTGGACTTAATGAAACTGGCTAGGCTTTTACTAAGAAGGAAGCTACATGAGATGTCTGGCTCGTGTTGGGTCCTGCAAGGTTTCGTGGGAAGCGAAGTCTTACAAAGAACAGCTGCTCGATGTGATTTTTTGCCAAGGAATGTCTCTCTCTTGCAAAAAGCCTCGGCTCAGGTTTTCCTCTGGGAGCTTGGGGGCGGGGCAATGATATAACAAGAGGCAGGAAATCCAGGGTAGCTTTTTGCAAGAGAGAGAATCCACGATGCTATTCTCCGCCAGGGAGAAGAGTGGTGAGGGGGATTCTCTCTCCCTCTTGCACAAAGGTTCCCTGGATTTCCTTCCTCCTGTCACATCCTCCCGCCCCCGAGTTCCTGGAGGAAAACCAGAGCCAAGGCTTTTTGCAACAGAAAGAATCCCATCGCTCTTCTGTGGAGAATTGCATGGAATGGCTGTTCTTTGTAAGACTATCCCTCCTAGGGAACCTCGCGGGACCCAACACGTGAAGAACATGTGTCTGGCATCTTGTGTAGTTTAGCTCTGAGGTTTAACATGATTAGTGTAAGTTAGATGCTATAGGGTTGCCAACCTCCAGATAGGATCTGGAAATATCCTGAAATTACAACTGATCTCCAGAATACAGAGATTAGTTCCCCTGGAGAAAACAACTCCTTTGAAGTGTACATTCTATGACATTATGCTCCTGCTGAGCTTCCTCTTATCCCCAACCCCCCTCCTCCTAGAGCCGTCAGGTTCACCTGGTGGGAGTGGGGGATCCTCCGCTCCCAACCTCTATCCTTATCAAGGATCCCAGGTGCAGTTCCATGGCTATTCCCTACCTCAGAGGGCAGAGGCACACAGGCACTCATGGCTGTTTCCTTTTAGACAGAACTTTAACAAACTTGCCAATGAGAGACTGTTCTAACATTAATCTAATAAGCTGCCACCACCCCCTTTATCTACTCCAGGCTCTGAAGTAAAGGGCAAAACTCCATGCCTGTAGAGGTACTAAAGCAGAAAGTCTACCTTGCAAGGTTTGTTTGCAAGCAGAGTTCCCCAAAACAGAATTATACCTTGGTAGGTGGTCAAGGGTAAGGGCATGAGGTGTTGCTGGTCTCTTGAGGTTTCAGAGTCAAGGACCACACAAGATAAAAATATAATTAATTTGTTTAAGGTGCAAAAGATATACAAAATTAGACAAGACAGATTGTGAGGATTAAAATAACAAAACCTAAACCATGTAAGCTTCTAGCTATATGTACCATGGTAATCCAGAAGGCAAAACAAAAGTAAGGCAGAATACAGAGTCTCTTTGTAGAGGCACACAGACCTTCAATTGTTCAGCACAGCAAGACAAAAAGATGGTCACAGCAGTGCTTCCGTCCTACAGAGTCAGAGACAGAACTGTAGCAATAGTTGGGTCACAGCATAAGTGGCTATGACCGGACTAGAGCCTCAAGTGTCACGTTGGGTAGTTAATTTATGGTTCTTGGAGTCTCGAATGATCCAGGCCTGTTGACCAATCAGGAGTCCAAGACCTGATGTCACCATTACTAGGTGCATATGGGCAAAAGGAGGCGCAAAAACCAATTTGCAGCTTTGGTGCCACCCCTCTCTCTCACAGGTGCAAAATGGTGTGATCAGACAAGAATGTTAATTGGGAAAAACTGTACCATGGAAGCTCCGTCTTGCTAACAAGGCTAGCGCACTATCTTATCTCCAGGGCTTTTTTTCTGGGAAAAGAGGTGGTGGAACTCAGTGGGTTGCCCTCGGAGAAAATGGTCACATGGCTGGTGGCCCCGCCCCCTGATCTCCAGACAGAGGGGAGTTTAGATTGCCCTCCGTGCTCGGCGGTGCAGAGGGCAATCTAAACTCCTGTCTGCCTGGAGATCAGGGGGCGGGGCCACCAGCCATGTGACCATTTTCAAGAGGTTCCAGAACTCCATTCCACCATGTTCCAGCTGAAAAAAAGCCCTGCTTTTCTCACAAGATCACTGTGTACCAAAAGCTCTCTCTCTCTCAAGCTCTTCAAGTTTCTGAAGACAATTTCTCAGGAAGGCCCAAAAGCCTGAACCAAAGTTGTAAGAATATGGCTACAGCTTCAATGCAAAAGACAGGCATGTTCTTAACAGTCCCCCCACAGCCACCCCCCACCCGCTGGCATGGGTGGGGGGAGAAAGGCCCAGGAAACAGACCCAGGATGCAAGAAACCTCCCAAGCCAGCACACAGCAGCAACCCTACTTCCTCCCCAGGCTCTGCCCTCTCCTCCCCCCACAAATCTCCAGGAATTTCTCAAGCTGGAACTGGTAACCATGCATTCAGGTCAGATTGGGAAAATGCCAGAAGACATCTAAAAATAGAGAAAAGTATAAAGACTCAATAGCGACATATTTGGGGAAAATGAAGCTCCCAGTAATTTCGGAAGGATGGAGAGACAAACTGAATAGTGAAGTAACGGAGGAAGAGATAAGGAAGGCAATACAGTCAACAAATCTGGGAAAGGCGCCGGGACCTGATGGAATTACAGCTAAATTTTACAAGGTAATGGCCAACGAACTGGTGCCATTCCTAAAAGAAGTGATCAATGGGGTTTTAAGGGATCAAAGGATCCCAGATACTTGGAGTGAAGCCAACATATCACTGATCCCTAAAGAAGGACAAGATTTGACTAACGTTAAAAATTATAGACCTATTTCGTTACTCAATAATGACTATAAAATTTTTGCGAAGATATTGGCGGAAAGAGTAAAGGGATGGTTATCCGAAGTTATTGAGGAGGAACAAGCTGGTTTTCTACCAAACAGACAAATCAGAGATAACTTAAGGACAGTTATAAATGCTATTGAATACTATGATAAGCATTGTGATAAGGAGGTTGGTTTCTTCTTTGTGGACGCTGAAAAAGCATTTGACAATTTGAACTGGGATTTTATGTTTGCCACCATGGAGCAGCTACAAATGGGGGAAAGATTCATAAGAGCAGTGAGAGAAATCTATAGAGATCAGAGTGCAGCAATTGTGGTGAATGACAAGGTGACTAAGAAACTGATCATAGGTAAAGGTACAAGATTCGGTTGCCCGTTGTCTCCACTGTTGTTTATTTTGGTTTTGGAAATATTGATGATACAGATTCGAGAAGATAATGCAATCCGTGGAATAAAAATAAAAGACTTTTCCTATAAGGTTAGAGCATTTGCGGATAACATAATGCTAATTGTGGAAGAACCAATTGAGAACATGCCAAAGGTAATGGAGAAAATTAAGGAATTTGGAGATCTGGCAGGATTTTATGTAAACAAAAAGAAGTCAAAGATATTATGTAAAAATATGACCAAACAAAAACAACAGCTATTAATGGAAATAACAGATTGTGAAGTAACAAGCAAGGTGCAAAGAATATAGATCTATTCAAGAATAATCATGAGAAATTGTGGACTCAGATAGAGCAAGATTTGATTAAATGGAATAGACTGAACTTGTCATGGTTGGGAAGAACTGCAGTAGTTAAGATGAATGTGTTGCCAAGAGTGATGTTTCTGTTACAAACAATACCAATCATTCGGGACTCTAAGCAGTTTGAAAAATGGCAGAGGAAAATATTGGACTTTGTGTGGGCAGGCAAGAAGCCTCGAGTGAAAATGAAAGTATTACAGGACGCAAAAGAGAGAGGTGGAATGCAACTGCCCAATCTAAGACTCTACTACGATGCAATTTGTTTTGTGTGGTTGAAAGACTGGATGACGTTGAAAAATCGCAAATTACTAGCCTTAGAAGGATATAAAAAAATATTTGGATGGCATGCATATTTGTGGTATGACAAAGTAAAAGCAGACTCTATGTTTTTACACCATTATATTCGGAGAAGCCTCTTCACAATTTGGAAGAAGTACAAAGATTACCTGCAGGAAGGAATTCCCTCCTGGGTGGTTCCATACGAAGTAATAGACCCGAGAACTGTTGATAATGAACAACAGCGTTTAACGTACAAGGAGATAACACGAATAGAATGTTCTAAACTAAGAATAAAGACGCAAGATGAGTTGTCTCCAAGTTACGATTGGTTTCAATATAGACAGATTAGAGATCTTTATAATTCAGACTGTGCGAAGGGAGGGGTAAGAATGGAGAATTCGGAATTAGAGGAGGTAATTCTACAAGAGGACAAAAAGGAAATCTTTAAGACTTATAAAGTGTTGTTAAAATGGTACACAGAAGATGAGACAGTTAAAGTGCAAATGGTGAAGTGGGCTATAAACTTTAATAAAGAAATAACAATGGAAGCGTGGGAATATTTGTGGAAAAATACGTTGAAGATCACGACATGCACTAATATTAAAGAGAATGTCTACAAAATGATTTATCGTTGGTATCTGACACCAAAGAAAATTGCGCTAGGGAATTTGAATACGTCCAATAAATGCTGGAAATGTAAAAAACATGAAGGATCTCTGTACCACATGTGGTGGACTTGCGAGGTAGCTAGGCAGTACTGGGGGAAAAAAATAAGAGTGAGATTTTACAATTTCAAGTTAATAAGAACCCAGAACTCCTGCTACTGAACTTGGGAATGGAGGATATCCCAGCACAATACAGGACATTGCTATTTTACATGACAGCAGCGGCTAGACTTTTGTATGCGCAAAAATGGAAAGTACAAGAAGTGCCAACTATCGAGGACTGGATTTATAAATTGCTGTACATGGCGGAAATGGACAAAATGACAAGGAAACTGAGAGACCTTGATCCAGGACAGTTTAACATGGACTGGGAGAAGCTGAAACAATATTTGGTGAAAAAATGGGAGGTGGCAGTTTGAAAATTACTGAAATATAATAAAAGAAGAGGGAAGTGACTTTACCGGGGGGAGGAAAGTTAAAGGAGAATTCTAAGCAACTATTTTATTTGACTATTATATATAGTACTAAGTAATAGAGGTGTTATTATAAGAATTATAAGGATAGAAACCAACTAATTTTATTTCTGGCAGATAACTATATAATGGAGAAATTATATAATCAAAATAGAATGAATATAAGATATGTAGAAGGAAGTAAAGAATAACATACAGAGTATAAGTTAAATTGATTGACTTATATTGAATGTATACAATGTTTATAGAAGTACTTAAAGCTATGTAGAATGAGGGACAAATTGTTTGTCCCATACTGATGAGATTAGAATGCGTAAAATAGAGTACAGAGTATAAAAATTAGATAAATGATTATTATTATTAAAGAATATATGCCAGGAATGTAATATTTAGTGGATAAGTTAAGTGGGAAAGGGAATAGAGATAACACTGTGTTATAATAGACAAGCTTAGAAGAGAGTGAAAGTATATGTTTAATAGAATAAAATAAGTTTGAAATGAGTAGGGGAAAAATAGAGAAGGGGTTGGAAAACTGTGGGAAGTCAACAAAAGGGGGGAAAGGGAGGGGGTTAGAACTGGAATATTTAAAGGAAATTGACTGTAATGAGTATAATATTGACTTCTAATCCGATAAATTTTTTTTATAAAAAAAATAAAAATAGAGAAAAGTAACCAAACCAGACACAGTGGGCTGATGGGCCTAAGGGGCTGGGGAAGGAACTTTCTCGGTGCTAAGCATCATCACCTGAACTCATACACTGACATACTGGGGAAAGCATGTTGGTGATTAGCATCTCTCACCATGGCTCGGTGTGCAGGCATGGAGAAGGGAAAACGGGCTGCCTTATCACCCCGAGCTTTGAAGAGATTGCATTTTCTGTTTCGGAGTCTGCAAGAAATAATCAGCAATATGTGGATGATTAGCACTCCTCTAGCCGATTATCTTGTTTTGCTGAGAGGAAATGTGCTGTGTTTCCCCACCCCATTCCTGCTCCCTTATCTCTCTATACTGATTTCAAGATGGGGGTGTTTGAAAAAAGAAAAGAAATCTGATAACTAGTTTGGAGGTGTGGCTCTCCGGCTGAGTCTCATCACAGACCAAATTGGGTCTCTATATTGATCTTGCAGGTAGAAACAAATGCAAGAGGAGGCCGGTGACTCTGAACCGATTTGAGCTGTCTCGCTGCTCTAATCACAAGTCTGCCAGCTTCGGGGAGCAATACACTCTCTTCCCGTGTCTGGTGCTTGATGGCTGGGTAGTTAAAATACCCATCCTCCCTAATTTATTGGCAAGTGCCAATCTCGTTCTGTAAAATGACAGCATTTCCCCCACTGTGAAGCCCGGCACGGCTGTCCTGCTACTGAAGGCTGTATTGTTTACAAGCTCTTCCGACTGTGATTATTTTTAAAGTGGAGATTAAATGGCCACTCTCCTTGGCTTGCAGTATATTTGCCACCTTGTTCTCTTCTTCACCACCCACTCAGCTCAGGAAGGAAGCTTTGGTAAGGAAAGGGAAAGGTTGGCTAAAGTTAGAAAGGGCACTGCATATTTGCTTCCAGCCCAGCAAACTACGCCTCCAATATTTTCTTCCTCATTTACTGAAGGACAAGACACAATCTGAAAAAAAACCCCACCCTTTTTATTTTTCTTCAGTCATTCGGTGTTAGCCGTGTTAGAGCCAAACTACAAGTGACGCCTGACACAGGTTGGACACTTGTCAGCTTCCCTCAAGTTTTGATGGGAAATGTAGGCAGCTTGGTGGAATGTTGGACAAGTGACAGTTGAAAAGTCCATTGGACAGCAGTCGAAAAGCCAAGCTGCAAGACCAGGACGCCTACCTTTCCCATCAAAACTTGAGGGAAGCTGACAAGTGTCCAACCTGTGTCATTCTTCACTTGTAGCTTGGCTCTTAGTCTGTAGTTGCAAAACAGTAGAGTCCGGTAGCGCCTTTAAAACTAACCAGATTTATTGTAGCATAAGTTTTCGAGAACTAAAGTTCTCTTCATCAGCAGCACAGAGGGTATGAAGAAACTGGTTAGAGATATATAGGCAGTGAGGGGAGGGGGGAGTGGATGTAAATCAGTTGTAAAAGTCATGAAAGAGGTGGAGTGCACAGTCCAGGCTGGGTGTGACCCCTCCCCTCCATAGCTGAATCTGAATGGAATACCTGAAAGGCATTTACTTCTGATAATGAGATAATCATCCAGAGTCTCTATTCAATTGAAATCTGATTGAATCAAATTTACATATGAATTCCAATTCAGCAGCTTCCCCTTTGATTCTGCTTTTGAAATGTTTCTATTGAAGTATAGTGACCTTAAGTCCTTGACGGAGTGTTCTGGTAGACCGAAGTGTTCTCCCACTGGTTTCTGGATGTTGCCATTTTTGATGGAGAAGTTTGGTCTGTCTTTTCACAGCATGCAGAAATTAGCCTTTCGCAAATAACTAACATATAAAAAGTATGAAAGCACGATTCTGCTCTGCTTTCTAACCTCTGTTAATGTGGCCATATGGTGACTTAACATTGTAAGTGCACAAGAAAATTTTCTGCTGAGTTGTGACTCAAAAGCCAAATGGGACATGTAGTTGCTTAGAAGAAGGTTCCAGTGTTAACAACAACAACAACATTTGATTTATATACCGCCCTTCAGGACAACTTAATGCCCACTCAGAGCAGTTTACAAAGTATGTTATTATTATCCCCACAACAATCACCCTGTGAGGTGGGTGGGACTGAGGGAGCTCCAGAGAGCTGTGACTAGCCCAAGGTCCCCCAGCTGGCTTCAAGTGGAGGAGTGGGGGATCAAACCCGGTTCTCCAGATTAGAGTCCCATTGCTTTTAACCACTGCACTAAACTGGGGGCCAAGCTACACATGACGAATGACACTTTAACAGCAAGTGTATTTCTTCCTGTTCACTTGCCCTCCACTCAATCCACTTGCCATTCAAGTGTCATTCGTCATGTGTAGCTTGGCCCTGGGTCTCCATGCCTCACCATGCCTAGTGACTTGGCGACCACAAAAATGGCTTTGAGGTTCAGGGCAGGGCTTGGTTGCAGAGTGTGGCAGTGAGCATAGAAAGGGAAAGGCCAGAGGTACTTACCCCTCTTGGTTTTCCATTTGAACTGGAAAAAACATCAATCTCTGCCGGATCTGGATGTGGGATGGAGTCATTCCTGCTCCCAGCAGCAAATAAAGTGGCACAATATGTCTGGGTGGGACTTGCCATGATTAGTGGTGTGCAATGTAAACTTGGCATTGCAAGGCCACGGCCATGCACTGTTGTTACAGAGCCTATGGCTATGCTTTAATTGGTTCTTCCGCATGGAGCCTAGGCACAAGCTGTGTCCTGCAAAACTGCAGAACAGACTTCAGAGCAAATATCAGCTTGTGTTCAGCTTACTTGTAGCTGTCTGGAAGAGCTGATCGATATTTGAAGGTCAGTGGTAGAGTCACTGGGCAGGATTCTTTTCCCCTCCATACATTGATTATTGAATCGCCATCTATGCACAACCTTGTGTTGACATTGATGTGCGTAGAGGGGGAGCAGGCATGAGTACTCTGGCCCGATCCCCACCTAGGTATAATTGCAGGCTTGTGTGTACAAAATCCAGGTGTGTCGGAAGCATCCACCAGTAAGCTCCATCCTTGTGATTGGGAATGAACATTGATTTTAACACATGCAGCGTTGTATGAAGAGGCCTACAGGGCAACAGTTTGAAGGGAAGTTTTGTCTGCTGGCCTATGCTAACCCTATGCTAAGGTTTGTATGCTCCATGCACCGACACATTGCCTCACACCTCTGTGCATGCAAGCCCTTTAAAGGCAATACAGTAAACCACACATCCACAACACCATCAATGCTCAGATGCCACCACTGTGAGGTGGAAAAAAACTCTTGGGAAACAATGAGTCTCCCCCCCCCCCACTTAGAAGTTGCCAAGAAGGCTTGCAAGTGGGGAGCCCATTCTGAGCTGAGCTGACGGGAGTTCACCCACCACTAGTTACAATATGCTGACCAAACTTCCTAACACAGGTAGACCAGACACATTTTGTACGGAAAAGAGACACTTAAAAGAAAAGGGAAAGAGTGGAGCTTGGACCTCAGGGATACCAAAGTGCACAGACTTCACTGCATTTTGGAAACATGTTGCTAACACGCTAGGCAAGCTGGCAGCAGGAACAGCCACAGAGGGACTGACCTGGGAAGCTAAAATGGGGGAAAATCCTCTCACTTTCAAAGGCATCCACTTTGATAAGAGGATCGTGGGATTCCCAGGCAACAACAACCACATCTTAAGCAATCAAGAGCAAAGTGGAACTTTGCAGGACTAAATTAAGCAGCCAGCCAGGTGAGCAAAACAAACCTTCAGTACGCAACAAGCCACCTGAGTGGCGTTCCATGGGGCATTGCTGTTCCCCTTTCCAGTGATTACACATTTCCAGCCCATTTACTTCCTGACTCTCTTTATTTTTCTCCCTGTGGTTAGTGTATTATCAGGGGCCGCATTTGTATTAGCAAAGGCAAGAGCTTTCCGTACTTTTATAGGAATTGTTTACGAGTGTTTTCAATCTTCATTGTTCATAACCTTTGTATATTCAGAGCGGTATTCGTTTCATGGCCGTGACCTGGATGGCCCAGGCTAGCCTGCACTTCTCAGATCTAAAAAGTTAAGCAGGGTTGGCCCTGTTTAGTACTTGGATGGGAGACCACCACCAAGGCACTCTAGGGTCCCTACACAGAGGGAGACAACCACCTTTGAAGTCTCTTGCTTTGAAATCCCTAAGGGGTCACCGGAACTCAGCTGAGGCTTGACAGCACTTCACACATGCACATTTGTTCCATGATTCTACAAAGCAGTGTCCAATTGCAGAAAATGGCACTGGGGCAGAACCTAGCCACCTGAGAATCTTTCATAGAGCTGGTCATGAACCTGAATACGAACCTGGGGTTTGTGGGCTTTGGGCTGTTTAAAGAGCCCTGTCACTTGCAAGTGGCAGGTCCCTTTAAACTATCAGCTGGCAGGCGGTGGTGGTGGGGGGGGGAGAATCCCTTTCAACTATCAGCTGGCAGACAGCAGGGGGGGAATCCCCCTCTGCCGCCTGCCAGCTGATAGTTTAAAGGGACCTGCCACTTCCAAGTGGCAGGAAAGGGCCCTTTAAATTATCAAATGCCCCTTTCCCTGCCACTGCTAAGTAGCTAGAAAGAGGCATTTAAATCCCACGAACCACAAACCACGAACTTGCCCCAGTTCATGGGGTTTGTGGTTCCTGGTTTGTGAAAACACCATGAACCCCATGGTTCGGTGTTTTTTTTTTTTGTGGTTTGTGACCATGTCTAATCTTTCATTGGTTTCAAACTGCATTGTGCTGGTTTGGAACCAAACAAGTTTCTAGTTCAAGTTGGCAACAGTAAGATTAAAAGTGGGTACATGATGCCTGAAGTCTTGAGTCTGTGGATTTTTTGCTGTGGTCAGGTGTTAGGCCCATACAGTTTCTTTTCCTTCCCCAGAAGCAGAACAAATTGTGCACAGATGCAAACATCTACTACTAATTGTCTTAACTGGGAGGAGAGGTGGAACCTGGAGATGGCCACGTCTGGAAGTCAGATGTAAGCCCATGGGAACCAACAGCAGCATTAAAGGAGGGAAGCTAGGACCCAGGAGGGCCTGAGCCATTGCTTGAATTCATTGTGGTGGAGCTGAGAGGTATATATATACAAAAGCCAACTTACAAATTTGCTAGGTGAGAGAGGAGTTCTGTTGTCGTTTCCAGGGTGAAGGCCATTTTTAAAAAGGATTTTAAAATGGAAAGAAGGTTTTAAAAATTACAATATTGGCTTCTCAGGAAGCTCACTGGGAGAATTTGTAGCAGTCAAGGTCTTTCGACCATATAACAATCCTACCTAGGGTTGCTCTTCCCCTGGTGGGGGCAGAGGATCCCCCCTCCCACCCTCTGCCCCCTGCCAGCTGGCTGGTAGGGGGGAAAGGCAGGGCAACAAGCCTCCAGGGTGCACTCCCAGGGCTGGTGTGATGATGTCACTCTTGGGATTTTCAGATGGATTCAGGCATGATGGAAGGATGACACCATCCTGGAGAAGCTTTCTCAGCCAACTGAACAGGAACAAGGAAGAGGCAGTAAAGAGGGGGCAGTGAAATGTGACAGTTTCTCAAAATTTGCACATCATTGCCAAATGCCCTGATAGCCCAGGTGAGCCTGATCTTGTCAGATCTCAGAAGCTAAGCAGGGTTGGCCTTGGTTAATAATTGTATAGAAGACCTCCAACGAAGGCCAGGGTTGCAGAGGCAGGCAATGGCAAACTGC
Source organism: Eublepharis macularius (assembly GCF_028583425.1). NCBI lineage: Eukaryota > Metazoa > Chordata > Lepidosauria > Squamata > Eublepharidae > Eublepharis > Eublepharis macularius. The sequence goes on from NC_072802.1 coordinate 24,901,685, forward strand.
CTCTGTTGGTGTCTTGCCATGAAAACCCCACCAAGGGTCTGACTTAAGGGCACACTCCACCACACCATCGCCAAACAGGCTCTGGGCCAGCCAAAGAAATCACCTGTCTCCTCTTGTCAGTAACACTTGTTGCCTTTCAATATTGCACCATAAAAACGCCAGGGATTTGAACGAAAGGGTTGGGATGTTCTTCTGTGTTTGAGTGAATAAAACATGTTGCTGTGCTGGATAAAGAGCTTGTTGTTTGAACTACTTTGCTCAGGCCTGATTTCCAGCATGACACATTTGATCTTTGTCGAGCAATCACACACAAATAGGTACTAGAGCCTTTGTTTAAAGAGCAAAACAGATGTAACCAGAGGCTGATTAAGGTGCAGCTTAGAGCTGTGGCTCTTGCTTCTCCATGTTTGTTTAAGCTCCTCTTGTAGCAGAGGGAAAGCTCTGAGATCTGTATTCAAGTGTGCTTGGCAGACAGGCAGGCAGCATTAAAAGGCTGATTTTTTTTTTTTAGCAAGTCATCAAATCTCCATATAGCTCACTTCTCACATTCCTTGGAGTCACTGAGAATGGTTCCCCCACTCTGCAAGAACTGTTGTGAGGCTGGAAGCTTTCACGGTCACTTGAGCAAAGTTCTCCAGCAGCATCTGAGTTCTGAAATTATTGGGCTGTAGCTTATCATCTGTATGCAGAAGGCCCATGGAGTTAGCCTCCATGTTCCCCTCCAAAATTGCAGCTCCCTCTGATCTGCATAAAGCTAATGAAAAAAAGAGGCTGCCAGGGCAAGACAAGATGGGAAGCAATTACAGTTCTTGGTGAGGCCCTATGCCTAGCTGTCCATGCCACTAAAGTCCTCTTTCCCCCATTTTCATACGTCGCCTGAAGCTGACTTCTACTGAGTCAGACCCTTGGTGTATCAGTCAGTATTGCCTACTCTGACTGGCAGCAACTCTCCAGGATGACAGTCAGTTACATGTTACTGTCTTGTTTCTTCTTTTAAATTTAACATGCCAGTTATTAACTACAGGACTTTCTACATGCAAAGCAGACAGGACTGGATCTAGGGGGGCAGGGGGGTCGCCTGCCTCCAGCGCCGATGAAAAGGGGGTGCCAGTAGTGTGTGCCACAGAGCTGGCAGTGGCAGTGCAGGTACCTGAGCGAGAGGGCTGGGAGGCTGCCAGTGCACTGCTCCGGCCTCCTGCCATGCTGACGGCTGCACCTGGCTCGCAGCTGTTGCACCTGGCTGGGAGGGTGCACTGGTGGCGGCAGCGCAGGGCAACTGAGCGGGTGGCCTGCCAGCCCTCCCACTCAGTTGCCCCACACTGCCACCACCAGCAGGCGCTCCTGGCCAGGTGCAACAGCTGCGGGCCAGGCACAGCTATTGGTGCGTCAGGTGGCCAGGGCAGCATGTAGGCAATTGAGCGGGAGGGCTGGGAGGCCGCCCACACGCCACTCCAGCTGCTTGCCACACCAATGGGGTGGCTGGCTTGCAGCTGCTGGCCAGGGAACACATAGAATTGTGGGTGGACTCCCGTGGGCGGCGGTCCCTGTGTGATGACGTCACACGTGATGATGTCACACACAGTGATGTCATCATGGAGTCCAGGTGCATGTGTGTGCTTTGTGCACTAATGGTCATGGGGGTGGCAACAGCCCTGGAGCTGTCCCTGGGGCTGATGAGCCTCGCTACAGCCCTGAAAGTAGATGCCACAACCACTGAGCTGCAGCCTCCTCTCTTTGTTGTTGTTGGTGATCCTGATTTATTTGGATCTCTTGCACCATTTTTGTGCCATTGATAGGCTTTTTATTCACAGCAGATACCAAAATAATGCTTATGTATGTACATGCAAACAAATTGCAACCAATTCATGGCAGCTGCAGCAAGGGGGCTTTCAAAGCAAGTGAGGAGTGGAGGTGATTTGCCATTACCTTCCTCCGCAGAGTCTTCTTGGTAGTCCCTCATACAAGTTCTGATCCTGGTTAGCTTCTGAGATATGATGAGATCAGGCTAGAACATGCTGCTTCCCCTCCCAAGAATAATGCATGAGTGCCTAGATTTATTTATTTACTTACTTACTTACTTTCTTACTTACTTACTTACTTACTTACTTACTTACTTACTTACTTACTTACTTACTTACTTACTTACTGGCAACCGACTGTTGTGGGAAAAAATACAATGGGCTCTAGAAAGGGCAGGGCAGCTGGGAAGGGCAGCACAGTGCAGGCACACCAGGCCTTCCCACATAAGGCTACGCAAGAATAAAAGGTGAGTTATCGCCAATACAGCTCATCTTTTATGTAGTAGGATTTATATCATTTATAGTCTGCCTTTCTCACTGAAACTCAGGGCAGATTACATAGTGTGAGATTAATACAGTCACTATCAGATGAACAAAGCTGCTGTGGAGGAACATAGAGAGAGAGGTGGTCTTGTAGATATGCTGGACCAAGGCCATGAAGAGCTTTGTATGTGATAGCCAATACCTTGAACTGAGCCTGGTAACTGATAGCTAGGCAATGAAGTGACTGCATGATGGGATTGATATTAATGTTCCTGCTCGCTCCTAATAACAGCTCTGCCCAGTGTTTTGCACCAGTTGGAGTGTCCTAGTTAGCCGAAACCTATGTATTGCAATAGTCAAGTCTTGGAGTTACCATAGTATGGATTCAGGTGGCCAGTTTCGCCATGTCAAAGTAGGAAGCCATCTTCCAGACTACAGTTTGTAGAAAGCATTTTTTTTGTGGTTGCCTTAACTAGCTCTTCTAGTAGTAGCACTGGATCCAGTATAAACCCTAGGCTCTTAACTGAGTCGGCAATGGTCAGACAAACTCAATTGAAAGTGAAGAGTACAATTTCCTTCAAAATCTCTGTCTTCTCAATGATCATCACTTCCATCTCATCTGGGTTTGATTTCAATTTGCAAATTTTCAGTCATTGGACCACAGCTGTCAGGCAGCAATCCAAGATTTCTACTGCATCCTGTGTGGGATAGTGAGATACAGAGTTGGCTGTCATCTTCATATTGATGACATCCCACTCCATAGCTGCAAACGAGTTCTCCTAAAGGTTTTGCATAAAGGTTGAATAACATGGGAGATAAGATTGCACCCTGTGGAGTCCTGCAAAATAATTCCCATTCTGGAGACAGCTGATCTCTGATGGCAACCCTTTGAGTCCGTTCTATGAGAAACAATTTAAACCAGTCCAAGGCATATCCTTTGATGTCCACTTCTGTCTCTAAATGCCTCAACAGGATAGCATGGTCCACTGTGTCAAAGGCTGCAGATAGATACAGGAGGAGCAATAAGCAGGCATGGCTTTTGTCTATATTCTATAGACAGAGATCATTCTACAGACAGAGATCATTCACTAAAGCAACTAGTGCTGTCTCTGTTCCATGACGTGGTCTGAATCCAGAATGAAAGGGGTCCAGAGCATGATAGTTATCCAAGAAGATCTGGAGTTGGAGTTGGTTTTTTAATTAGCGGATGGATAAATCCAGGTTCAGAGCATAAGTCCATCCTTGAAAGTTACCCTTTGTGCATAATCGGGTTATGACCTTTAGTACTGCATCACTCTTAAAATTCTATCACGGTGATTTGAGGTCCAGAATTGATCAGGGGTTGCGCGGGAGGTGCTCCAAGTTTGTGCCCTTGCTCCAGCAGACTGGCAAGCTCCTGCAGTGGCCTCCTCCACCACCCAGCTGGTCATTGCAGTGGTGGCCCCTGTTTGAGCAGCCAGGGAAAGGTGCCATAAGTTAGTGATGGATTTACAATAGACCTCAGTGATTCAGTTATGTGCTCCTCACTTGATTTTAACAGCCAAGATGAGCAAGAATCCAGTGCACAAGCAGTGGCTTTCATAGATGTCAGGATCCTGTTAAGATCTGTCATTGTAACTGGTTCAAGGCAGTCCATGTGATAACCAGACAGTGTGTTAAGCATTTCTTCCATCTGTATTATACCTAGCATCCAGATCCAAGTATCTTCATGCTACTTAATCAGGAAAAAAATTAGCAAAGGCCTCAAAGCTAATAATAGTCTATTCTTGAGACTGTAAAGGTTCCAATTTAAAAGTTAGAAGATATCAAGATACCTTAAACAATAGGGATGGTCGTGAACTAGCTGACTCAATGGTTGCTGAGAAATAATGTTTCATTGTTGCTTTCATTTCCACTTCATAGTAGGGGTGTGCTATTTGGGTTTCCAATTCGGAATAAATGCCCAAATCGGGCCCTATTTGTAAAGAATCAGGATTTCTGAATTGGACCCAGCATTGCAGACTAAATCCGAGAATCCCAAATCAAAGCTTTCCAAAGTGATTTGGGTCACTTCAGAAAGCTTTGGACATGTTTAAACTCTGCACCTTGCTCCAGCTGGAGTAAGGACAGGAGGTTTAAAGTTTAAAGCACCCCCTGGCCACTTGCAAGCGGTGTGGGGGGCGCTTTAAGTTTGTGCCCTTGCTCCAGCTGACTGGCAAGCTCCTGCAGTGGCTTCCTCCACCACCCAGCTGGTCATTGCGGTGGTGGCCCCTCCCACCACCCAGCTGGTCATTGAGGTGGCAGAGCCTGCAGCAGCCTTCTCTGCCATCCAGCTTGTCATCACGGGACTCCTGGCTGTCTCCCAGCCTGCCAAAGTGGGAAACCTAAAGCAGGAAACCCATGCAAACCCCTACTTCATAGGTCCTCCAATGGGCTCTGTATAAGTTTCCATCTGATTTTTCTGCCAGCATTTTTCTAGGTATCTTCCAACCCTCTTTAGGTCACCCAGCTCCATGGTAAACCACGGGGCTGGCTCCTGTCCCAAGGGCTGAAGGGGTTGACAAGGAGCAGGGACAAGGGGTTGACAAGGAGCTTTCCACATTCCCACAGAAGCCTTCATATAACGTGTAACTGGAATTCTAAAATACCCCAAGGCATTTTGGAATCTAAATTCCAGTAGAGGGAAATGGGGACTCACAGGTACAAATGAAAGTGGGGATTTCCAGAAAAGGGACTTGAAAAATTCAGTAGCATCCCTTATATTGTTGGGAAACTTGACAGCTGAAGAGGGAAAGGCTTTTCTTTATTAGAGGCTTTTCTCTATTAGACTATTTTAGCATTTGTTAGCAAGAAATTGAGTGGCTCATAAATGTGCCTTGAGTTTCTGTGTAATTCCTTCCAAGTGGCATTCAAAGAAACAGAGCTCTTCAAGGGGAATTTGTAATGCAAGCATCATAAAAACAAAGCAGTTTTTTGGAAAATGCAGGACATCTTTTTAAATCCAGTTTCAGAGCATAAATCCATCCTTGAAAGTTACCCCTTGTGCATAGTTGGGTTATGACCTTTAGTACTGCATCACTCTTGAAATTCCATTGCGGTGATTTGAGGTCCAGAATCAATCAGACAATGTCTCAATTCCTTCTCCTCTTACTATGTTTTGTTGTTAGTGTTTTCATATGTTTCTAATGTTTTTTAAAGCAGCATAAATAAAGCATTAAAGGGAAAGATAACTCTTCCATCCTCGAAAAGGCAGGAGAGTTGGACTTTGCATATCAAATATTGAAGATGTCTAGTTTTGCACTTATTGTTTTCATTGCCAGCGGGGAGGTGCCTGGAATTGCCAGCTAGTCAAGCTCCCTTTGTGGATTTTGCTGACAACTCTGCAGAATGTTTCCTTTTAAAAGCTCCTTGCCTTTTTTTGAGAAAGTTCATCTTTTTCACACTTGAGAGAGAAAACAATGAAAGCAAAGGCCTCTCTAGGAAGTTTACCCACCCTCATTTGTAGGATTGCCAACCTCCAGGTGGGGCCTGGAGATCTCCTGGAATGATGGGTGATCTCCAGACAACACAGATCAGTTCCCCTGGAAAAAATAGCTGCTTTGGAGGGTGAACTCTATGGCATTATACCCTGCTGAGGTCCCTCCCTTCCCCCAAACCCTGACCTTCCCAAGCGCCATCTGAAATCTCCAGGAAATTCCCAGTCTGGAGTTGGCAACCATACTCATTTGCCTTTTAAAAATACAACATATTCTTAAAAGACATTATTCCATCAGAGCCTTTTGACTTTACTAATGGAGATTTGAACTTTCTCCAGTTTTAAGGACAAGCTTGGTTCCTATGCAGGAGGAGGGCACCAGACACATAGGAGGTAGGACTGAAACACAGTCAGAAGGTGAGAGGGGGGAAGTCTTTAAGGCCCTCCCACCTCTTACAAAAACAAAAAGAGCACGCAGGCTCAAGGAAGTTCCAAATCACACACGGTAACTACAGTGTAATTATAATAATAATTATCATGCAGTCCCGAATTCACTACACCACAACGCCCAAATTACGGACTAGTGAAATACAAAATCAAATGTTTTCCCGGTTCAAGTTAACCTTCATTAGTACAATTTCGATCACCCAATGTCCAAAAATAATCAGTAGTAACAGCAATGCCACGATATAGTAATAGTGGCTGTTAATTTCACTGAAAGCAGTGTCCACGGCGACGAGTTGCCCCACACTGCCACCACCAGCAGGCGCTCCTGGCCAGGTGCAACAGCTGCGGGCCATGCACAGCTATTGGTGCATCAGGTGGCCAGGGCGGCATGTGGGCAATTGAGCGGGAGAGCTGGGAGGCCGCCCACACGCCACTCCAGCTGCTTGCCACACCAATGGGGTGGCTGGCTTGCAGCTGCTGGCCAGGGAACACATAGAATTGTGGGTGGACTCCCGTGGGCGGCGGTCCCTGTGTGATGACGTGATGACCCTGATACCAGCAGGGTTAAATAATGAATTAGATTACTCAGTATTTTTATGAAGTTAGATTTGACTATTTTTGTAGGTTTCATCTTTCACAGGAAAGGACTGAGACTACTGGTAGGTCCATGAGGTTTTAGGATATTTACCCAGTATTTATTGAAATGGTGTATAAATATATTTATTGAATGATGTATATTTATTGAATAATGAAAATATTTATTGAACGGTATTTATTTATTGGAAGTATTTAATGGAAGTGTATTAATTCATCAAATGTCTCTTTAAATGTTGTACCAAGGGGTTGGAAGCTGTAATTGGTTCCTTCAAGTAGTGATAGGGTAATTGAATTAACTGCTATATAGGTGGATATTGGGAATAATTAAGTACCTGTTCCACTGCGTCATTGTTCTTTCAGTATTGGAGGTGGAAACGGTAGAAGAAAAAATGATGGCAAGTATATAACTGTACAATTTTGTTACATGTCTGTATGGACAGGCTTTTGTTAGCAGCTTACCACATTATGGTTTATTATAGAAATAACGGCCTGAAGAAGGAAGTGAAATGAGTAAAAGTGAAAGAGACCGGTTGAACTCATCGCCGTGGACACTGCTTTCAGTGAAATTAACAGCCACTAGCCGTGGACACTGCTTTCAGTGAAATTAACAGCCACTATTACTATATCGTGGCATTGCTATTACTACTGATTATTTTTGGACATTGGGTGATCGAAATTGTACTAATGAAGGTTAACTTGAACCGGGAAAACATTTGATTTTGTATTTCACTAGTCCGTAATTTGGGTGTTGTGGTGTAGTGAATTCGGGACTGCATGAGAATTATTATTATAATTACACCGTAGTTACCGTTTGTGATTTGGAACTTCCTTGAGCCTGCGTGCTCTTTTTGTTTTTGTATATACTAGGAAGTGGTTCCCTTTTGCTGGTTGGCCTCCCACCTCTTAAACAAGCAACACACAGTTCCCCTCTATGATAAACTCAATATACTGAAATAATCAAGAATAATAAACTATGAATCAGGCAATAATGTCTCACAAATGTAATACTCAATCAAACAATATACCAATCATAAATAGTTAACCAATCATAAATAGCTATCAGATAATATACATTCTAATCAGTAGTATAGCACATAAACCACTATACAACCAGAACCAAATGTAAATGAGTCTTTCAAATGAAATCTTTCAAAAAGGAGTCCTGAATAATCACAATCATTCAAAATTCAGCCGTCAAGAAGTCCAAAGGCACAGGAAGAAGAATGTAATTAATGTCAGCCATTCCTTCCACCAGAGTCCAATTAACGGTATCCATGGTGTAGGTAAAGCCCCTGAGAAAGCCCACAAGGTGAAATACTCTTTTGCTGGCAGTGTGTTGGGCTGATATTTTTGCCTGTTGCTTCCAGGATTTATTGGACCTTACCTACACCACGAATTGGCCACAAGAGGAATTTTTTTTGCCTGCTCAACAGTGTGTGTGGGTGTGGGTGTGTGAATTATCTAGGTAAGGCTGGCAGGTCCCCTTAACCTCCCAGCAGGAAGGATGGGGAACCCAGCATTCATCTTTTGTAGGTCCTCTTAAGGAATCGTCCCATTTGGGGCCCTAATTTGCCCATCATGAAGTGCAGAAGCACTCCCATGGCCTGCACAATAATGTCACTCCTGGAAATGATGTTGTGTGCCGCACCAGGAGAGTGCCTTGGGAAGAATGCTCCTGCCTCCCCCCCCCCTTCCCAGTCAAGTGAGTGGTGTTGTGGGGGGGGGGAAGTGCAGGAGCAGGGAATCTGCTGCGCCCACTGCAGGTCCAGCCACTCTATACCTAGGCCAGATCCGGAGGGCATGATTAGGCCCAACAAGGGATTTAGTAGAGTCAGTTTTTTGTAATTGCAAGCATATTGAGGAATCTGAGCTTGAAGCCAGTCAATGCAGACACTCATGGCTGATTTGGACCCAGGGAGTTTGGGGAAAATGTTCTTTTGAGCTGTCTATAATTAATACAGATGCCAGACCCCCGGTGGGGGTGTCGGATCCCTCGCCCCCACTCCCCACACTCTGCCCCCAATTACCTAACCAGCGGGGGGCGCGCACCCTCCATGCATGCTCCCCTGCAGTGTGGCGTGCTCCTGTGCACAGCAGCCACCAGGATTGGGCCCGTTTTGGCCCGGATCGAGGCCGCTGCAGAGTGCAGAAGGGCTCCTGTGCTCCGCAGCACTTTAAAATGGACCCGTTTCAGCTGAAATCAGGCTAGTTTGGGGCTCGTTTTACTGCAGATCGGGCCCGTTATGAGGCGCTGTGTAGCGCAGGAGCGCTCCTGTGCTCTGCAGCACCTCAAAACAGGCCCGATTGGCCGCAAAACGGGTGCACTTTCAGGCACTGCAGAGAGCTGGAGCTCTCCTGCGCTTCGCAGTTCCTCATAACGGGTCTGATCCGTGGCAAAACAGGCCCATTTTGAGGTGCTGCAGATGCAGGAGCACTCCTGCACTCTGCAGCACCTCAAAATGGGCCTGTTTCAGTGTGGATTGGGCCTGTTTTGAGTGCCTGCAGAGTATGGGTGAGCTCCTAGGGGGCCACATGATGATGGCACTCCCGAAGTGACATCATTGCATGTGTGGGGGCACACGCACATGCTTTGCGTGCACTCACCCCCCTCTCCCCCAAGGTAAGTGCCAAGCCCCTCTCCCCCTGCTGGGAGGTTGAGGGGGCCTGGGAACCCTAATAATTAAGGTTACCAAATCTGGGGTAGGAAATTCCTGAAGAACTGGGGATGGGGCCTGGGAAGGGCAGGATTTGGGGAAGAGAGGGATATCAGCGGGATATAAGGCTATAGAGCCCACCCTCCAAAGTAGCCATTTCTCCAGGGGAACTGATCTCTGTAGTCTGGCAATCCGTTATGATTCCAGGAGATCTCCAGGCCCCAACTGGAGGCTGTAAACACTACAGAGAGGGCTCCTCTGGAAACGGCAAAGCTCACAACTATACAGGGAAAAAGACCCAGTGGAGATATCAACATTCAATTTGCACGAAATGTCATACAGTATACTTATTTTAAGCAATTTTTCTATTTTATACATTTTAGAAGGTGCAAAGTGCTTGAAGTGCTCTATCGATATAATAAATACAGTCAATATAGATACAAAAATAAATACCATCCAATGTCCTCCTATCAATCAATCATTAATAGTAAGTAGAATGAATTATATATAAAATAGGTATCATAAGCCCAAATCCAACTGGTGGAGAAGAATATTAGGAGAATCCACAAGGTAAGTAGTGCAGTCATGTAATAGTTTTTCACTGTCTATTTCTTCTTTTTCTAGATGATGTTTTTCCTGAGAAATGCTCTTATTACAATAAAGAATCTTTATTCAGAAAGGTATTCTCCTTCTCAGTATGTTGCCAGAATGAGCCTAATGGACTTTGCCAGCTATTGATTCCCATTTCATAATACACTTTTTCAAAGGCTCATTGTAACATACAAACTCTGAGGCACTCATATAACATATCACCAAGTCGGCCCCGTACCAATGGACTATCGTCCCATTCCTGTTACTTACCTTGTAGATTCTCCTAATATTCTTCTTCTCCAGTTGGATTATGGGTTATGATACCTACTTTATTTATATATAATTTGGTCTTTTTAGTATGATTGATTGATTGATTGATTGATTGATTGATTGATTGATTGATTGATTGATTGATTGATTGATTGATTGATTGATTGATTGATTGATTGATAGGTAGGACATTGGACAGTACTTAGTTTTGTATCTATATTTATTGTATTTATTATATCTATAGAACACTTCAAGTACTTCCACCTGAAGGCTGGCAACCTCATCACTGGAAATGTCACTCTGACTGGTATCTGGTGTGTTATGATGGGCAATCTGTTGTCACAAGTCTAGTGCAGGCAAGGGAAATGAGAGGCGTTATCTGGCCATTTTAAGACTGGAGCTAGGGAGGGGTAACTCAAACACTGGCCGCCACATTAGGCAGTATTTTAGGGAACCCCCATAAAGGGAGGATGAGAGATTAATAATATCTGCAGTTCTACAATAACACCCCCCCAACCTAATTTAACCCATTTGATCTTGTTTTATGCCTTAATTTTGATGTGAGGGGGCAAGTCAGCTATTTCATGGAATGTGTATTAGGATGTATGCCCAGATTTCTTTTAACAATAGACAGGTCCTGCTAAATCTTCTCTGAAAACAATCCAGAAAACAGACACACAACAGGAATGATTTACTGGATATCACAAAAATGCACTAGATCCTGGACAAGACACATTTTGAATATCCAATATTCCCCCAAACTGCAGATTTCCTAAGGTTGCCTCGTCCCTTGACTCCCCTGGCAGGAGACTAAGAGCCTGGCACCTACCTCCTGGTCCTGATTTTGCACACATGCACAACGTGCATGTGCTCTTGGCTTCTGTGATCATGTCACTTCCAGGAAGTGATGTCATCGTGTGGGTCAAAGGGTGGCCTAAGAGTGCTCATGCACTCACCAAGGACCTGGATCGGTTTGCTGCAGGGCATGATTCGGCCCCAAACATGCCCACTTCTGGGTGTGTTTTGGCCCAAATTGGGCTGCTGTGGGCACAGGAGCGTGCTGCGCTGCCCAGGGGCACGCTGCACCATCCAGGGTGGGTGCTTCAGGGAGTGCACCCCCCTACTTGTCAAGTAAGGGGGGAGGAGGGAAGCAAGGGATCCCCCGCCCTGGGTGGGGGAATGGCACCCCTAAGATTTACCCAAATTTAGCATAAAAATCCATGCTTTGTGGATCTCATTGTAACCTTTGTCATTCCTAAATGACATATTCTACAGGGTTCTTTGCCTTCTGAAGTGAAAATAGAGGCATCTGTATATGAATCATGCTTTACTTCCTGCAGGCAGATCTCCAGCATGAAATGAGAGATTGCCTTTTATTACCCTCTGGGATGCTCTCCCATTTTTGGCTGAAGTGGGTGGGCCAGAGATAGGTTGTGTGCCAATACATGGGCCTCAGTGGATGCTCCACTATGCTGATCTAGATCCTAGCCCTGGAAGGTCACCGTTCCAGTGAACATATTTGCTTGCCCTTCCAAGGGCATCTCTTAGAGCCTCATTCATGTAAAAAGAAATGCCTTCAACTTTGCACATTAAAAATGATATCCGTTTCATTTTTTCTGGTAATTCTTTCTTTAGGATGAGCTGAAATATCGATACTCTTGAAAACAGTTCATGCCATAGAATCAACTTAAAATCAGATTTCCTTCTTGATGGCTAGCTAGGGCCCACCCAGTAGTATTGAATGGGGTAGCCAGGGACGGTTCTGTTCACTCCATTTCAAAATGGATATTGTAGGGATTTGAAATGTTGAAAAAAGTGCAACCAAAATGATCAAAGGAGTGGGATACTTTCTGGATTTGGAAGCACTAAAACATTTGTGTATTTAAATTGAGAAAACAAATGATCATCAGAACAGGACAGAGGCTTATAAAATTATGCATGGCATAGACAAAGGTGATAGAGCAGATCTCTGCCCTCCAACCCAACCCTCACTCTCATAACATTCACACTCAAGAGCAGCCATTGAATAATGGAATCATAGAATCATAGAGTTGGAAGCGGACATACAGACCATCTAGTCCAACACCCTGCCCAGTGTCATGTCTGACTGTGCCCATTCTTTCATGCCAAGATTTCTTCTATCAAATATATGCTTTATTCTGTGAAATGTGACTCAATTTTGTATTGCCAGATATAATTCTGTTTCTTGTTGCTAACATTCCAGTGAGCTCTCACACGTTCCCAGGTGGCCGGGTGTTTACCAGTTTGAAGCCTTCTTCCTGACTGTGATATGTCTTCTCTCCTTGTAGCCTGATAGCACAAATATGCATAATGTTCTCACACAGAAAGAACAACACTAGGTTGTTTGGAAATGGGAGGGAGAAGGAACAGGGGTAGAAAAGGGATGTAATTTTCCTATGTAGCCATTCTGGTCAACTTTTTGCTACAACTGCTTAGTTGCTTACCTTACTTCTAAGGAGACCTTTGGATCTGAATATGGAAAGAACTGATTTCTGAATAAAAGTCATTTAACCAAGAACATGTGTCTTGCTACAATGAACCACAGATCTGTCTGCTGTATTTCATCATCCAGAGACTGACACCAGTGCAGGATCAGCCTGAAGATGATGGACATGAAATTCAGGTTCGACAGAGCAAAGTACATGCAATGTGTAACTAATTTGTGGGTTGCACTGCCACAAGACATAATGATAGACAGTTTATCTTAGTCAGATTAAAAGATGGGGGACAACTCCATGGAATATACACCTATTGATGTCTTTATCCCCCATGGGTGAATGGGATTCTGTACTTCTGAATAACAGTCAGTTAAGGGGCAACAGGAGGTGATTCTTTGACTTCCATGCCTTGCTGTAGGCTTTCCAGGGTCACTTGGTTGGCCATACTGGGAAACAATCTGCTGGACTCAATGGACATTTGGTCTGATTGGATGTGGCTGGCTTGTGTCTAAGCAGAGATGCCAAAGCTAAGACTGCTTCGTTTCACCAGCTCTGAAATAGTTCATGGTGGCTCTTCCAGCAACAAAACCCGTCAGAGCTAACCATTTGGGCCCAACAATTTGTCAAGTGCTGAGATTTTTTTTAAAATCCAAGAAGCATTACCTTTATCCTGAAACACTGATGTGTATTATATAGCCAAACCTGTAAATATGGGTTACAGGATCACTGTGGATGGAGAAATCACTCTGATAATCCTGTCATCAGCTGTGGCTTTCAAGATGGCTGAGCTGGGAGGGGAGATGATTAAAGGCAATTTCAAACAATGCCGGAATATTCATTTCGGAAACTTTACAAGCTTTTGCTTGGTTACACTCATTAGCGAAGATGAATAGATCCTTAGAACCTGTTTCTGAACTATAGACACATGGCCTTCTCCAATCAACCATGCATATGTTCTTTTCAAGCTCTCATTTAAGAGGAAGCAATGTTTTTCTGCATTGCTCATTGGACGATTCTTACATTCTACACAAGCTACTGATGAATTACAGCAAGGCACACCCTGTCTTGGTGCCAGTTTGGTGTAGTGGTTAAGAGCACGGGACTCTAATCTGGAGAGCTGGGTTTGATTCCCCACTCCTCCATGAAGCCAGCTGGGTGACCTTGGGCGAGTCACAGTTCTCTGGAGCTCTCTCAGCCACACCCACCTCACAGGGTGATTGTTGTGGGGTAATAATAACACTTTGTAAACCGCTCTGAGTAGGCATTAAGTTGTCCTGAAGGGCGGTATATAAATTAAATGTTATTATTATGTTATTATTATTGAATTATGCATTCACATGTAATTAACACTGTTTTCTTGAACTAGTTACTTTTGTTTGTATTATAATGGCAATATCAGGGGTAGCTACTTTTCTCTTTCCTCCCAGCCTCCGTTCTATATTTGCTCCTGATGTAATAATTATGAATTTATCTCTACTGTTATTCCTGATCCTTTTGGGGCAGTGGAGTATAGTGCCTTGATATGCTTGATCTGACTAATTATCTCTCTCCAAATCAACTTAAATATGCTTAGTTAAATGATGCAGACATAATGGGGACATATCTCTTACCATGTGCATTTGCCACTTCAGAAATCCACCTCAATATTTCCATGATGTTCACTATGATTTTTTTTTAGATCATGGCAATTCGAACATTTGTATTATCCTCCCAGGAAAGGAAGGTTTCATTAACGGCTGGTCATAGACTTCTGATTCAAAACTGTCTGGAAGTATTGGGACTATCTAGCCTTCTGAATATATGGTTTGCCTTTCAAAGTCTGGACTTCTGCAACTCCCTTTATAAATTTGCAATGACATATGCGATAAGCCCTCCAATGCTGCAGAGAAAGCTTTTAAAAAAATGATATCCTTTAAAAAAAAGATATCCTTTTATGCCTTGCAGTGCAAGTAATGTTTACACCAATCAACACATGAGTCAAGTAGTATTCTTGCCAGGCAACACATTGTCTGTAGGAACTGTGATGAATGTATTGTTTTACCTTAGCTATAGTAAATTCTGAATCCTGAAATTGCCTTTCCTGCCCCCTTCTGTGCCAGCTGCCCTAAGTGGATCTTTGGAGGGGCAGCCTATACATTTTCTGAAATATTAAGTAGTAAATAAATTGCCCTGGGAAGCTCAGAGATACTGCCAGATAAAGGACGTACAAAGGTAGTTTTATAAGACTTGGTATTACATCATCACTGTGAAAGATGTAGTAGCATTCAAGCTATTAAATTGCTTTGAGGAAGCATTTCATAGAGACATCTACAACATAGCTCGACAAGTGGAAACTCTACAAGAAACTGTGTTGGGGAGGAGAACCATTTGGAAATCCTCACTGACCCCTAGATCTCCCATCCCAAGATCCAATAAGCTCTCTGTGGCTTAAGTAGGCTAATTTATCTTTCCTCTTGTTCCCCTTTAACTGACATCAACTGTGTCAAAATTCTATGCCTCCTGGATTGTACTCAGTCCTCACTACCTCATTTGGGTTCAGCTTTTCCCCCTTTTGATCAATTTATAAAGTCAATTTATAAAGTTTTCTTGCCTATCTTGTGAGTCACCACAGTATGTGTGTCCGTGGGTGGATTGGTTTCACTGCTTTCATTAAAGGCACTGGACCCACCACTTACACTTATCTAAAACAATGAATGCCATACTTCATTCTGTATTTGTTCCATAATTTTGTAATCATTCTGTTGCATGTCTTTCTGATAAGTCATTGCAATTGCTGTGAACTTCAGGTATGGTGTTATGAACATAATACTAATTTCCATAATGCTTTAAGGTTTTCTGCCCATGTTATACCAGTTGCAAACCATACTTCTGTAGTATTTTCCTAATAATAATACATACCCAGCTTGAGCCTCAGTGAGAAAGGAGAACCATAAATAACTAAATTGTTTTTTTTAAAAAAAAAAAATCCAAATGCATGCCCAGGACATATCCCTCCCTTTGAAAGACATCTAGTCTATTTCAATGAAAATCAGATTAAAGGTTCTGTCCTATGGTGTAGACAATTCACATACCTGCAGTGTGAAATGGCACAGTCCAACAACAAGTCCATCACGTGCAATTTTTGCTTACTTTTTGAAAAAAATACATTAGGTACCTTCCATGCAGTCATTTGGCTCTTGGCCCTAATCTCAAGGAGCACTGAAGAAGAGAATATGCAGAGCATTGGGGACTAAGAGTACAGCTTCTGAACTCTCTAGCCTTGCCATTAAGACTGAACTGTTCAGTCAAGAGACCTTTGATATGGGGAACCCTAAGCCAAGATCCTCTGAGAAGGTGCTTCCTTGTGCTGGATAACTACAAGAAAGTCTGCCCATATTGCCTGAGGGCCCTTGAACCTTCAGATCCTGCACAGTGCTAGAAAGGCTTGGCTTTTGAAGGTGTCACTGTACAGGAGAGGAGCTGGAGCCTGGGGCAGTGGTTCTAGGGTCAGATAAAAGAGCTTGGATTAGACCTAGACACTTAGCAGGTTTTGCCCTGTCCATGGTGCTGAAACACCTGGCCCATATAAAGCTGTTCCGCTCTGTCAGACCATTGGTGTATTAAGGTCCAGCATTCACTGGTATTTTTTACACCACCTACTACATGAGTCTTTTAACTGGAGACCTCGGGGACTGAAACGGGAACTTTCTGCATGCTAAGCATATGCCGTATTATTGACCAATGCTCCACCCCACCTCCCTTGCTCCAGCAGAATGAATGGCTTCAGTTTCAGATGGGATCCATGCAGCTCTTAGCTCATCAGATTTTGCTCTGGCTGACAACTCTGATCCTCTGCTGGGCCCAGCTTGCTTGAGTCATCCTGTGCTAGACATAAGCTAGCCCATTCCCCTATCAAGATGGGTAGTGGTGAACTGAAAAACCATTCTGGGTGCTTAGAAGAACCTCTGAGATAAGAGATCCAAAAAAAGACTCATGCAAATACATATTCCTGAGTGGTGGTGGTTGGGTGTGGGTGTGGGGGGAATCAAGAGAACTTCATTGTGGTTCTGTTTTAAACTCTTCTTAATGATATAAACAAGTAAGGGCATATGGTCTTTTGGTGTCAGAAAGGACATGACATTTTGCTTTTAATCTCACACCCTCTACAGCCTTTTATATAAATCCATGGGGAACAGCAAGTGAGACACAGATTGCACTGCCTCCACCATTTACCACCATCATGTCATTCTTGTTGTTTCATTTGAATCATAGCCTTCCTTTTGTTTAATAAAGAAATCTGTGAATGGTTTGAGATGAAGCTTCTCTGACCTTTAACACACAATAGGCACTTGCAAGATTCCAACAGAAATCCTCCGTATGCCCTTCCCCTCAATTTAAACATACACAATGTACACTGCAACCCATAGATGCATATTGCTTCTGAAAAACAACTGTTTAACAATAGTTTCTCACAAAACATGACACAAGCCTTCATGGTAACAGCAATGTCACCGAGAGAACATACAAACCCCCTTAAAGTCATTTCTTTAATCTAATTTCCAGTGACATTAACAAGATCTGAACCTCCGACCTGCAGGTGGTTTAATGATGTTACTAGGCAACGGTGCTTTTTATATACCATACTGACTCTTTGGGGTTAATTCTGAATTTGATAGGAATGCTGCTGCACATTTTTTAAATGGTGGTTTAAGGCTCTTTCTTTTTATTCTTCTGTAAAGGAAAAAGATTATTGTGAGAGCTGTTTAGAATTTTGTGATCACCAGGGCAGTGTATATTTTATGATTGCCCTTCGCAAGTACAGGATCTTGAGGATGTCCGTGGTCTTTCTTAAGTCAGAGTTTCTAGTCCCTAAGGCTTATTTATGGGAATGTATGAGGGGAGGGGACAGTCCTCATGTTAGCTTAAAATTGCAATCTACAACAGTATGGAGTAGAAATTATCAATAGACAAGCATGTAAAATAGCAAGAGTGGGCCCAAGTACAAGGCAATATAACAGCAAAATAAATACTAGACCAAGGATAGACATCTCCTAATATTTTAAAGACTCAGCCAAACAGACTTTATTTATTTATTTAGAAGCATTTATACTCCACCATCAGCTAATTTTGGCATCCAAGGAAGTTTACAATGGTAGTCAGTTTAAACCAACAAATTTGCATTAAAAATGAGCCTGACCCATATTTTAAAAATCTTTATGGTACTGTCAGAGGACTAGGGAGGAAGAGAACAAACTGTAATAGAAGACCAAATACCACCCCTCAAATGATCCTGCAGCTATAGCTATAGACTGTCTCTTTAGAAACAACCTTGCCCCAGAAGTAGTTTCTGAGCAACCTCAGCAACAGATGTCAACAGTCACTGAGGTGATGGGGTTTCTTTCAGGTCACAGTTCTTGAAGCAGCCCCAAGCTCTTCATTTCTCGGCAGCACCACTGAAGGATTAGCTGGTCAAGCTGGCAAAAGTGCTCATCCCGGTCTTCATATGGTCCACTTGCTGTAGAAAGTGATGATATGATGTCCTCGCATCTTGAAAGGGAGTTCCATAACTGGAACACCACCTCCAAAACAGCTCCATCCCTGCTAATAAGTCTTGAAAGAGTCTTTTTCCCTTCCTTCCTACCTTCTGTTTATCTGTGCTTCCTGTCTTCCTGGTTTAGGATGCAGCTTCTACATCCACAGCAATGCCAAGACCCTGACTCCATCCTCTCATCCTCTCCCTATCTGCTCAGCTGGAAACCAAGTATTCCCCTCCCCATCAAATGACACCATTTTGGCATGATCTAGAATGTGCTTTAACGACTTAGCATTCCCAGTCGTGATTGAAGTGGCACGTGGAGAACACGTGACTGGACATCAATGACAGCTTCTTTCCCCTTTTTAGAAGTCCAAAGGTTGAGTGTGGTTAATTATTACAACTTTTAAAAGGAACCCACATAAGTAGATGTACAGAAGTACATTATTAGAACTCCAAATGCCAAAAAGAAATATTGCAGTCATTTTTCTCTGGAGAAGACGAGCATATAAATGTACTTGATCCGAAGTGTCTCTTGTTTTGGCAATATATCAAACAGTTGCAGCCCTTCAGTCTGAATCAATTAGAAATTACTCACCGAGTAAATTACATTGGGAAAAAAACCTCTGATTTGGGAACATTCCCTTCAATCTTGAAAGTCGGCAAGCCAAAAAGTAATAATATGACAGAGATAAGAAAATGCTACTTTTATTGAGATGGATTGGAACCTGTTTGCTACAATATTTGCTTTTAATAATTTAATTTTTCAAACACTGCAGACTGAGAGTGATAAATATTTGATTAGGAAACTTTTCCAATTAATACTTGTTTGCATGGCTTGGCTTGCTTTAAAAAAAATCCCTATATTCTTATGGTTAATAATTTCTTTAAATTATAAATCTATGTTCACCCATCTTATTATGCACATTCTTTTAAAAAACAACTTGCTACATAATTAGTTATACTTGATCTCACATTGGTTTGGCTCATATCCTACTCACTAGTGACAATCAGCTGATTATTCATCAAGGTTGTGGAAAAAAATGGTTGTGTATATTTATATAAGTAGACAGCATTCTCACACAGTGAGACTACTCTTTGGCAGCTGCTCCCCCTTCTGCCACTGCTGCCTTTAATTGTTAAAAGGCACGGAATTCAAAAGAAAAAAATCCATTTGAGATTTTTGAGCTGAGACTTGCTATTTAGATGACACTGTGCTCATCAGCTGTGAAATTGCAAAGAATGGACAAACTGCAAACAATTCCTTGATGAATAAGTCATTTCAATGACACAACCATGACCACAGGGATTTATTTGTTGATTTCATTTATACCCTGTCTTTCTCCCCAGCGGGGACCCATGGTATAGTACATTGTTCTCCACTCCTCTATTTTATCCTCACAACAACCTTGTGAAATAGGTTAGGCTGAGACTGGATGATTGGCGCAAGATCACGAAGCAAGCTTCCATGACAGAGTGGGGATTTGAACTGAGGTCTCCGAGATCATTGTCCAACACCCTAACCATTATACAACATGGCTTTCTTACAGTTGTATGGGAATTGAGAAGATTTAGTCAAGCTGGTTACTTCTTCTTTCCAAGGCACCTCATGACCTTGTAGCCCCAACCATTTCTGTGCAGGTGCAGAGCTGCTTGACACAGAGCTCAAGACAACTTTGGACCGAAACCATCATGATGATCCTATTAGGAGCTTGCCTTACATGTGATTGAGGAGTCTTTCATGAAGGTAGGCTTGCCTGGCAATCACATTTGTTTAGAACAGTGATGGTGAACCTTTTTGAGCCCAAGTGCCCAAACTGCAACACAAAACCAACTTATTTATTTGGAAGTGCCAGCACTGCAATTAAACCTGAATACTGAGGTTTTAGTTAAGAAAAAAACAATTCATACAGTTGTCCCAACTAATTAACATCTCTCACTCTCACTCTCTCTCACTCACTCAGGAGCCACGAATGAAAGTAAAGCAAGTTAAATCAAAGCAGTTTGCCCTTCTTTAGACCAGCAGCCCTGCTTGCAAGCACTCTCTCTCTCTCTCTCACTTGCTCAAGAGCCATGACTGCAAGTAAAGCAAGTTAAATCAAAGCAGCTTACTCTTCTTTAGAAAGCCAGCCCCGGCAGCCTGGCTGCTGCCTTCGCTTCCTGCTGCTAAAGAGATGGGCAGCAGAGAGGCAGCCTTGAGGAAAAGGAATCACGTGGGCAGGGCCAAAACCCATGTGATCTCTGCTCAGAGCTACTGGAACGCCATTGCAGGCGTTCCCCCTCCAAATAAGCCTTGATCTAGCTATCGGCGAATTGGCTCATGTGCCCACAGAGAGGGCTCTGCATGCCAGCTGTGGCACGCGTGCCATAGGTTCACCATCTCTGGTTCAGAAGTTCTCAGTAGTTAGAGTTCTGGCTTCTTTGATAGTCTCTTCAGGTGTTTAAAATAGTTGCTATAAAAAGACACATCAATTGGTTAGATTGTTAGGGGTGGATTTTAGCTATGGGAAAGGGGCCACAGCTCAGAGCACGAACATCTCGAAAAGTCCCAGGTTCAGCTCCCAGCATCTCCAGATAAAACAACCAGGTAGCATCTGATAAAAAAGACCCAGAGAGCCCCTGAAAGTTTGAACAGAAAATAATGACCTTGAAAGACCAATGGTCTGACTCCATATAAGGCAGGTTCATGTCTTTGTACATGGAGGCTCATTCTACTACTAGGCTCAATTTTGGTTTTCAGTTGTCAGAATCATGCTAGTATAATTTGCAGAGCCATTGGCATAGTGTTCCTCTTCCATTCTATGCCAGTATAAACCTAGCATCATCTTAAAGACCAGAAATGGGCAGTACTTGGGGCCTGGCAGGAGAGGTGGAGTTTAGTCAGCATTCTAAGCTCCTTCCACCCACGTCTGGCACCTTGTGGCACAATATGCAACGTTATGCCAATGAAAATGCTTCCACAAGTCAAAATAATTCCATTGAAATCAGACAAGTCCCCTGCATTCTGCCTGCTTCCCACCATGCCATTGCCTACACAGCTACAACATAGCACCAACTGAGCTAGCAGTCCAGCACAGTTCTTCTAAGCAGTGGCTGTTGTCACACGGCCCCTTATTTCATCAGTTTTGCACTAGAAATAATTTCCTCTGTTATCGTTATCAGAATGGATTCTCCCATCTTTTGATGACTTCTAGCATTTCCAGTTGGTCTCATTAACAGGGAAAAGCGCAATTTGATGGGCAGTCAAAGTGCCTCCAGAAACGGGGCCAAAAAATCCTGCTCTATTTTTAAAAAAATTTTCCCCGCATATTTGCGCTATATCGCACTTCTGTTATATATATATATATATATATATATATATATATATATATATATATATATATATATATATATATATATATATATATATATATATATATAAAAGAGGGGGCCAAGATGGGCAGTGAAGCAGAGAATCCACAGCTACTTGGCACTAAAATTTTAGAGGAAATGTCAATGTACTCAATTGGTGTAAACTGCTTCAGCTGCTCTTGCATGGCAGAATATCACAATAGCTCTATAAGGCTTACCTTAAAAAAAAAATTACTTTGAGGCTTAATTGCAGGTCACTCTGGGGCTTCTGGGAGTGTGGGGCAGGAGAATCAGTGTTAGGTGGGACAGATGATCAGGGAAGTGAGAGCTTTGGCATTGCAAAGCGTTCACAGTCGATCGAGGGCATTCACATGCAAGTGGATGAGGACGACATAAAGAGTCACAAAGCGTGATTTGGGAAGAATGGCAAAATTGCAACAGAACCAGAATAAGGTGAGCATTCAGTGGGAGATGGCACTAGTTTGGTGCTAAATTTATGGCCATGTAACGACGGCCACTATTCAAGCTCCAGCCACAATACCTGTATCTCAGATGCTAGGGCACACAGCATACAACTGCACCTTGTTTGCTTCCTATGAAACCATACAGCGCTGTGTCCACTTTCTGAATACTCTTCACAAAGCTGAAATAAGCACTGACTGTCCTGGGACCATTCTGTGCTATTAGGAGGTGTCCTTTGGAGCTTGCCTATAGACCTTAGCATGAGAGGAAATGATACATTCGATGAAGCAATGCTTTTCCTCCAGTATAGTATCCTCCTATAGTCTTCTGGATGAACAGCAACTCTGATCTATGAATGGACGAGAATGCATAGCGCACTCCTTTCTGAAAAGACAGAGAAACAGTGGCAAAATGAAGATGATGGCAAAAAGATCCCTGATTTTTAATATCTAGATGCAAATCCAATTTTAAACTGTTTTTATCTTTCAATCTAAAAAATGTAATGTTTCAAACATGTGTTTCTTTTTGTATGTTTGGTCTAAGGACCGTAATAATAAACAATACAATCCTTTGAAGTAAAAAAAAAAAGATGAGGAATGGCAGGCCTTGATATCCAACACAGCTGTGAGCAAGATTGTTTTCCCGGTCTCCTGGTGCTCAAAGCCTAGAGCCACTGCCAAACTTTTGTCTGGGCAGTTAACCCTCAGCTGATCTATCAATATGAGCACAAATGGTTAATCTCTCTCTTTCTCTTTGGTCCAGAGAGATAGTTGGTTGGAATTGGATCTCCAGCAGCTAATTCAAGCTGCGTTGTCTCTCCCATTTCAGGGGAGCATCAGACCTCCATGTCCCCAGAAGTCCTAGTGGTTTACCATGGTCTCAGGTGGAGGTCTTTCCTAGATCTGCCACCTGCAATGTTTAACTGAAGATAGTTTCAGGTGGGTAGCCATGTTGGTTTGTAGTAGATGAGCAATATTTGGGTCCAGTAACATCTCCAACTGAGCCTGTACATTTTCCATCATCACTGTATCCCTCCCACAATATATTTACTGCAAAGGGTGCAAGGACCAGCAAGAGCAATTTATGGTGATTTCCATAATCATCACGAACTCATCTATTTCTATGTTAACACATAATAGTATATCAAGTATCCAGAGGCAGCTGGAGAGTCGAACAGGCTGCTGCATTTCGATAGCAATGGCAACATCTCTCTGGGAGGGTGACAGGACATGAAATCTATGGAATATAGGGCAAGCATAACCTGCATTGAGATCTTTAAAGCTAGGGAGGCATTTTGGCTTAGGTGCAGAACGTCTGTTTTGCATATGAAAGGCCTCAGGCTCAATCACTAGCATCTCCTGTTTTTTAAAAAGGACCAGTGAGTGGGGGATATGAAAGATCTTTACCTGAGGTCCTGGAAAGCCACTGCCAGTCCAAGTAGACAATGCTGGCTTTGATAAGACCAGAGATTTGAAACAATAATATAAGGCAGACACATATGTTTAGGTTGTTGGAGCCAAGGATGATCTTTCCTGAACTTCTAGTTATTCTCAAAGGTTAGAGATGAGAAAGGAAGAAAAAGAATTTGGCAGAAGCTAACCACCTCCCTTCCTGCTTTGAGGACCAGGGACATCTGGAAACATCATGGGGAAGCCAGAACAATTAACATAATTAAGCTGATGGAATCCCAACCTTCCAGGTTGGTGCTGACAGGGTGGAGGTTCTGCCAAAAATGAGCAGGCTACCTTGCACCATACATTCTCAAATAAAATACCAATGACTGTCAGTTGAAGATGACATGTTGCCCCCCTCCTGCATACAATGACAGGCTTGTGGTCTTGTAAATGGACTACTTCTTGAATCTATGAATATAACTGAAAAATAAACAGCATCAGAAAGTACTGTACCAGTCTGATTTTGATTCTGGTTCTTGGATGGAGATGAGAAAGCAAACAGGAATATATTGCCATTTCCTATTATGGTGCTATTACCGTATTTTGGATGGTCATCAACTTTGTCTTTCTAGAGTACACAGACAAATAGAAAAATCAGTTTCTGCAATAACTGTCTTCCATTAAAAAAATTAATGGCCATGTCCAGCGTTTTCTCTGTTCTCCTCCCCTAGATAGCAGAGCACCACATCTTTAATCACCAATGAATAGAAAACATCAGCATTCTCTCCCAGGTCTCAGTTGGATGTGAAACTGGTACTGTAATGGCAGGATTTCTAGTAAAGATCCATTAGAGTCCAGCGAGCCTTGATAGATTGGTTGTCTTTTCACTGAATTGCTTTACCTAAGATCTGGCAAAGATCACTGGTGCCAGTTGTGTCAGCAAGAGAAAATTAATGTCCTAGCTGTTCCTGACCTTGATATCCATAACGTGAAGATTCAAATAAGCAATTTAACACAATGCAAGTGCAACTTTTGAAAATGATGGCTAGTATGTTGTACAGGTCACTCCAACACAAAAAAGGAAGATGTGATTCCTTGGTAAATGTCAGACTTGAAGGTGCATCACTTATGGAGAAAATGGCAGGGAGATGAAAGACAATGTGTAGGAAATTAGATAGGTTAAGGTATTTTAAAGGCTAGTAAGTAGATGACAAATGTAGTTCAAACAGTGCAGGTAAAGAATGAAGCATTATTAATGACCGAGGGGCATTAGCGATTGGAAGCAGACAGCAAAGAAAAAAATCATTACAATTGGAGCTTTATACTGGCAGAGAGTGAAAATTATATGCAATCCTTGGTAAGTGCCTGGATTTGTTGCTAGAAAATCCCTTGGAGTGAAACCCACTTCAAAGCAGGCTACTTTAATATTTCTCTGCACTGTTGGAAGCCGAACCAAAGGTCACCCACTCTTTCTTTTTCTTCATGTTCATCTCTTCAGAGTGTTAATGCTTTCCCCTCCCTCTCTTTTGGGGTTGACTTAAGGTTTTTTCCCCCTAAACCTCAAAATAGCTAAACGAAAAATTGGGAAACCTGGTTTAGGATTGAAGTATCCTGATAGCGAGACTGCAGAGACTGAAAATAAAGTTGTTTATTCATCTCCTCTAGATGCTTTGCTGTGTATTCTTTTGTACTGAAGTAATTGTTACTTGTCAGCCCCTGGAATGCCTCTGTGGATAGGGCTGAACTGTAACCAAGCTCAGGTGGGGTGGTCTGTGATACAGAAAAAAAATGCCTCCTGAGAAGTGTAGCCCTCCATTTCAGCAATTGATGAGGAGGTCTTCGAAAAGGGGTGACATTTTCCCTTCATTTACAGTGACGGCAGGAAGCATTGTATGCATGTTATTTTGGCTTCAACGTGTTATCATATAACCAGATCTGATGGCCTGTTTATATGGGATGTCATTGTGTTAGCAAATAGCAATGTGACCTCTGATTGATTGCGTTGCATTATATAGTTGAGAAGAACCAACCACTTTGCTTTTTGAAACAGCCGAAGCAGCTACCGAGTGAGGCAGCAAATGAATTGTTTGAAACAAGTTTTTTTAAAACAATCAGTGGGGGTCTTTCAGAGAAATGTCTGTGTCCCTCAGAATTCCAGTACTGGAATAAAAACATTTGCAGATTTCTTGTTGCCTAATTTTGGGTAGGCATGAGCTTTCCATCACATCTCTCTTAACGAGAGCTTTTTTTCAGCGGGAACGCGGTGGAACGGAGTTCTGGAACCTCTTGAAAATGGTCACATGGCTGGTGGCCCCGCCCCCTGATCTCCAGACAGAGGGGAGTTGAGATTGCCCTCCGCGCTGCTGAGCGGCACAGATGGCAATCTAAACTCCCCTCTGTCTGGAGATCAGGGGGCAGGGCCACCAGCCATGTGTTGATTTTCTCCGAGGGCAACCTACTGAGTTCCACCACCTCGTTTCCCAGAAAAAAGCCCTGCTCTTAACCACCCACTGAAGACATTCTCACTCAAATAATTCAGGGTCCTTTCCCCTTCTTTACCGGGTTTTTTTAAAAGTCATTTTGGGAATTTATATCCCACTTTTCTATTGTCAAAATTGCCCCATACTCAAGAGGGCTTAATGTAAATATAATGATAATGAAAACATGAAATCAGGGCTAGATAACCTTTGTGGCCCAAGCGCTGAAAAAAAATGCAGCACCTACCTGTGACAATGTTGTTGCTCTAGCAAACAGAATGGAAGTGGGAGACAAGGTTTGTGCTAGGCCTACTTGGAGCAATCCACGCTCCAGTAGCCCTGCCAGCATCTCAAGGATTTGCCTTGGACGTGGCTGGTAACTGGGTTTTTGGGAATCAGTGATGGACATAAGCCATGCCTGTTGCTTTCTCTTGCATCACTGGGTCCAGCAGGGCTGCCAGTGTCTTGGGTGCCAAGCAAAATGGTTTACTGTGCCGCTGTTGGCATGCATGCCAGGGGTTGCTTGCCCCTGCACTGAACCAATAGAAATGCCTTAAGAACATAATAGAATAAAACAAACAGCAACATGAAACAGATAGCGAAGGAAACAATTGAATTAATTGCTGTTTCTAAATAATATAGCAGCGGCTAAACAATCAGGAAGCCAAGAAGGGTTCATTAAAACAATAGGAGTAAAAATTCTAAAACCCAGCGTATAAAAAATCTGCAATCTACAATGAAGGTCAACAGGAATGATGCTGAAAGAACTCTAGGGGAAGAAAGCTCCCTAATCCAGGTCTAGTGTGCATGCAGGCAAATGTATGCATATGAACATCAATGTGCCAGGAAGGCCACAGCCTGCTATTTCATGTATTGAAGTGGCGACTCGGGGCTCATGTTGAACTATTTATAATACACAGCATGACAGCTATATTTTCCTAATAGATCTTTAATCAAAAGATATATCAGCTTCTTTTATTTTAAATCACCGGTAGACAGGGTTATTGCCACAGCAATGAACATAGCATCTAGCCAAATGAAGAAGAGCATCCAGGAATGCTTAATTGTGGAGGATGTGGGGTTCATGATGTGGTCCTCCTGGTTATGAGAACTGGACTGTTCTACACATGTCCCCATTTTCATCTGTGAATTTCAGAGGGTAACGTGAATAGTATTGCTGGAGGAAATGAAAAGACAGATCAAGCATTTGAATCAAAGGCTCATCTCAGTTCCTTGATTTGTTGCAGCAGAATGTGAATTTCTGGCTCATGATTGGTCTGCAAGCATGTCTGGGCCTGTTTCAGTTTCCCTAGAGCAAAATTTCTAAAGAGTCCAGATCAGGTTTTACCAACCGCCTCATCAGATACAGACATAGAACTTGAGGAGTTTTAATTAGTACCCAGCAGTCAGGAGGCCAAACTTTGCAACGTTCAATAAAGCAACTCATTTTTATCTCAGTAATGATTTGTAGAATATTAATGCAAGGCCTTCAGAAGTCCCATCTCAGACTGAAAGGTGGATATGTGCTGACTCTTTACTGCCTCTAGGTACAGGTTCGTTGGGAGAAATATTAACAACCTACGCACTGTCATTCAGCATTTCCAGGAAGAAAACCCTCTGATGTGCAAACGTGTATTTTTCATGCATTAATGCAATCAACAGCAGGTAGATTTCAGAGGATTATTCCCAATCAGTGGAGAAGAGATTTTCTTTGTAGGTTTGATGAAAAATTGTTAATGTGTTGCCACAGTATTTTATTCAAGGTGAAAATTTGACTTTAATCACTTTCAGCGCAATGTAAAACCTCCACTATCACTCCCTTTTAATAAAGCCAAAGAAAATAGTTTGCACTAAATCTAACATAATGAACACAGCATGTTCGTGGAGAATGGAGTGTTCTAAGCTTAAGTCCCTCTTTAATCCATAATTCCTTTGGAACTACATATTACATCCACATGAATACCAAAAGAGGTTTATGATTAATGTTATTTTAATGAATAATAAAAGCGCTGATGATGATCTTCCCAAAGATATTTTTAAAAGTGAAATTTGGGGTGAGAAGGGAATAGGATTAATGTTACAAGGTACGCTTCCGAGGTGGATTCTCACAACTATACTGCATGTACTGGGTTGCTGTTTAAAACACGTTGTTATGAATTGCTCATCAGCATGTGCTATTGTTCAGTCTGCTTTTAAAAGGTTTGGAGTATGACTGTACAAATATTCTCTGTTTATTTTTATTTCTCAGTGGATTTGGTTCTTGGTTTCTGGGTTTTGTAGGTTTGTTTTGCATTCTGTATGGATGTGTATGTTTTTTAAATTATAATATGCATGGTATTTCTAACACCATGGGTGTCATTTATATGTGTAATATATGTATAGTGCGTAATAGTGTTTGCAGCCCAGGGCTGATGGACAGAGGAGGAGTGAGGGCATGGCAATAGAACACACCAATACAACCAGCTGAAGTAAAAGAGGCCGCAACTTTATTGAATTACAGCTTATGGAGCATTGGCGACACATAGCGGTTGGATCCCAAGCATTGGCTGATGCACCTGCGAGCTGATGACCCATCATGTCTACTCAGACCTCCACTGAGAGGGGGTGGGACTTATGGAGTGGCAGCCAATGGGATGCCATGTAGGCATACACCCCTGTGTGGATCCCCTGCCACCTGGGAGCGATTATGCCTCGGCAGTTCCCTGAGCTGAGCATGCACCATCCATGACTCAGGGCCAAGCTACACATGACGAATGACACTTGAATGGCAAGTGGATTGAGTGGAGGGCAAGTGAACAGGGAAAAATACACTTGCTGTTCAAGTGTCATTCGTCACTTGTAGCTTGGCCCTCAGTCCCAAGAATCCTTAAGGGAACCCCCTTACTGCGGAGACTGGGCATACAGGCATCATCTCCTCAATGCCCAAACTGCCACCCAAAAGTTATGACAAGGAAAAGAAAGTGTACAGAGTGATCCCCTCGAATACCCCCAACCGAAAAGCCAATATAGGGAGTGAAGGGCGGATTTGAGGGCTGCAAGCATAGTGATGAGAGGTGGAGATGACAGTTAACAACAACAACAACAACAACAACAACAACAACAACAACAACCACTCAAAGTGGTTTGCAAAGTATGTTACAACAAACATCCTGTGAGGCGGGTGGGGCTGAGAGAGCTCTGGAAGAGCTGTGACTGACCCAAGGTCACCCAGCTGGCTTTAAGTGGAGGAATGGGGAATCAAAACCAGTTCTCCAGATTAGAGTCCTGGTACTCTTAACCTCTACACCAAACTGGCTCTTGCTTAAAGACCATGCAGCTCGGCCTGAGAGGAAGTAGCCCAGCATCTGTCCCACCTTCTGAGAAGCCCGTGTAGCCAGCTCCAATTGGCTGGCAGGGAATTTTGAATTCTTTGAGGCATAGGCCTCCCAGCAGGGGCTGCTGGGAGGGTCAAACATGGTGGCTGCCATGCCCTGTGCCCCACCACTGCTGCATGGGCTGTTACAACCCAGTTGCCCAGGTAAGTCTAGGGGCTGTCAGCTAGCAGTGCCATCTTAAACACAGTTGTACCTTACTCAATCCATTGCCTTTAGTGGATTTAGGAAGATGTGACTCAGCTTCCTAGGATTGCAGTGTTACCAAAGCAAAAAACGATGTTGAAAAATGCAAGAAGAATGCACTGTGAAGAAACAGAATGGAGCAAGGGCAAAGGGAAATTGAAATGGTTATGGTGTGGTCAAAACAGCATGAACGAGAACTGCAAAATCATGTCTACTTTGGAGTAGTTTGCTGAACCTTTGTGCACGCTCTTTTTGCTACTTGAAGTTTCATTTTGACTCTACATTTTGACAGTACGTGAGAATTTATGAAGTATTAATTTTCCCTTATGACTTCAATTTAAGAGACAACGCTGAGCCCACTTACTTTTCCCAAGACAGTTCTTAATATTTATGGGTCTGGGACATAAAATAAGCATAAAAACTTCTAGTATATCATTATATCTTACTGGTAGTTCACTGGGGTTTTGAGGAATCTGGGAGATTGCTGAATTCTAAAACATCTCTAAAGCCTGACTGAGCCTTGAGGGTGGTAGAGAAGACAATCTTACTGAATGGGATCTTTCATGCATCTTGCATCTCATTGAAACTGAGTGCAGTGGCTTTGTTTTTCCCAGATGTGGATTTCAGGAAGGGCACAAATACCAGTATTAAATGGTATTTCTGTCCCCCTGTACTGTTTTGGGATTCAGGTTTAGGTTTTTCTAAGATTCCAGAGAGCTGCTGTTGCAGAGTGGTTAAGTGGCTTGGCTGCAAATCAGTACTCTACTGGTTCAAATCCCACTACTGCTATGAGCTCAGTAGGTGGCCTTGGGTAAGTTACTCCTCTCAGCCACAGCTGTATTGTGGGGATAATAATAACACTAACTTGTTTACCGCTCTGGGTGAGGCACTAATCTGTCTAGAAGAGCAGTATGTAAGTGGTTATTGTTGTTGTTGTTGTTGTTGTTGTTATTGTTATTGTTAGAATCAGAATCAGAATTATCCAAAACACAATCAACAATAAGCAGAGGTCACGTTATTATTGATTGGCCTTGCTAATCTGATACAAGTTTCCATCGGAGACCTAAGTATCAACCAGATATCAGTGTAATATGTACGCTGTTCCAAGAAACGCCGTCTTTTGCAGTTCTGTAGGTGTTATGTCAGAATGCTGCAGTTTTTCCATATGAACTGCAAAGTTTTTCAAGATGGTTCCAAGTTCCCTGATGACAATGGAGACTACTGTTGCATTCTTCTTCCATAGTCGCGTGGTTTCTATTGCCAGATCTCTATATGTAATCATTGTTTCTTGTTCTTTTTCTTCGACTCTGGCATCCTCAGGAATTGCAATATCGATTATCCAGTCTTTTCAATTTTCCACAACTGTTATGTCTGGTGTATTATGTTCAAGGTGCCAATCAGTTTGAATCCTGAAATCCCACAATATCTTGACTTGGTAATTTTCCAGCACCTTTTCCTCCTGATGTTCCCATGAATTCTTTGATACTGGCAAGTTATAATTTTTACACAATGACCAATGAATCAGCTTTGTGACCCTGTCATGTCTAGCTTTGTAGTCTGTCTGTGCAATTTTGCTGCATTCAGAGATAAGGTGGGACACAGTTTCATCTTTTTCCTGGCAAAGTCGACATTTTGGATTTTCACTGATTTTCTGAATTTTGGCTTTCATAACATTTGTTTGCAATGCTTGTTCTTGTGCTGTGAAGATCAGACCTTCAGTTTCTTTTTTTTATTGTACCCATCTTCAACCATGCCCAAGTTAGACTGTTGTCACTTTTTCCTTCAATATTTTTTAGATGTTGCCCATGTTCTTGTTCTTCCAGCCATTTAATCTATTCTCAAACTGTTTCTTCTTGTATTCAGCCTTTGTTTCGGTTGTTTTTAATATATTCTTTGTTTTCACAGACTGAAGTAATTTTTCTGTACTTCTACTGATGTAATCATTCAGGCCTCTCTTTTCTTCTTCCACTACCTGATGTACTTGTAACAGTCCTCTTCCACCAATTTTTTCATGGTAAATATAGTCTCTCAACATCACTTTTTGAGTGTAAAGAGTGATGCATGTTCATTAGTTTTCACATTTTTCGATCCAATTTTTCTAAATCTCTTTGTGTCCAATCTATTATTCCAGCTGGATATCTGATCACTAGAATTGCACATGTATTTATGGCCTTGATTGTATTTCCACCATTTAATTTTGACTTTAGAATTTTTCGTACTCTCTTGATATATTCTTTCTGAGTCAGTTCTTTTACTTTCATATGCAGGATGTTAATCTAATTCTAATACTCCAAGATATTTATAATTTTCATTGGTTGATAATTATTTCACAATGTTGCCATTTTCAAGTTCTATTCCATCAATATTTTTTACTTTTTCCTGCTGCATGGAGAGTACTGCACATTTGTCTAAGCCAAATTTCATTTGGATATCATCACTGTACATTTTCACTGTATTAAGCAGTGATTCAATTTCAGTGGGACTCTTTGCACACAATTTCAAATCATCCATGTACAAGAGATGGTTTATTTTCCCAGCCTGATCAGAAATATAATAACCCATTTTTGTTTTCTCTAGGACCATTGTCAAGGGGATTAATGAGATGTTGAATAATAAAGGAGACAAGGTGTCCCCTTGAAATATACCTCTTTTGATACAAACTTGCCCCTATTTCTTCACCAGAGGCCATTAACATGATTTTCCGTTTTTGCATATTTTCCTTAAGGAACAGCTTGATGTTTTCACTAATTCCAAAAATTTTCAAGCAGGTATTAATCTAACTGTGTGGCAGTGAATCAAATGCTTTTTTGTAGTCAATCCATGCCATTTTCAAATTCATCTTTCTTCTTGCATTTTTCAGTACCATTTTGTCTATTAGCAGTTGATCTTTAGTGCCTCTTGACTTTTTAAAACTGCCTTTCTGTTCAATAGGGTACATATTGTTTCCCATTAAATAATCATATACTGATGTTGTTGAAAGGCATGTGACTGGGTGGTAATTGCCAGGCTTCTTCTTCCTCTTCTTCTTCTTCTTCTTCTTAAGGTTCCATTATTCCTTATGGAGGACTAATTTCATCGAGGCTAGAGTGGCTGTTTTTCAACCAAATAACACCAAACATGTGCAGGAGCTAGTGTGGCTTGTCTACTAAAGACCTTTCAAGTTTCAAGTGAATTGGATGAAGGAATCCAGTTCTATGGACCCCTGATCAAGGTTCCCCAGCCATCCTACTTGCAGATGAAAAAAGAGTCTGCCCCCAACAAGGAGAGAGGGAAGGAGAAGGAACAAGCCAGAACTGCATCTGTTCTGGACCCTGGGCCTGGCTTGTGCAAGCAAGGAGCTAGCTTCCCTTGTCCACTGCTTAGAAAATTCATAGAATCAAAGAAAAACAAGAGACCTATTATTGATGATAGTAAGCACCTAAACTCAAAAACCTACATGGATTTTTTGGTGTGTGAATTTTTAACAATTCCTAAGAATCCTGGATTTATGTAAGAATTCCATAAACTCACGGTAATGACCCAAAACTGAGATTTTTGTGTATATTTTTGGTTCAGATATTCTAAAATGCACATCTGTATCCATAGCTTGTGTGGGTATTGCACTGGAATTGCACTGATGCACTAGTGGTATATATACAGCAGCACTGCATGCATAGCACTACAGTTTAAGCAAGATGTTGGGCACATACAAGATCATGCAGGTAAGATCTTACCTGCCTATGTCACATTTAAATTAGTCCTAGGCTTTTTTGGCTTGTTAAAAAAAGCTAAAGTACAGTGTCTCAGTGGGTGGGGGGGATTTATTGCAGCCTTATTTAGCTAGGTAAGTGTTATATTTTTAACCCCGCTGCTAAGAAAAGAAAAGAAGGGAAGAATATTTGAGGGAAATAAATTTCCCTATATTGCTTTTTAAAAATATTAGTCTTGGGACTGTTCTCTACTTTTCACTGTTGTTTTTTTAAAAAAAGATTTGTTTGTAATGTATGCTCATGTTGTAGTAATCCTAAAGATGGTGCTCATGTGCATTATGGCACTTGCCAATGCATGTTATGGAGCCCACTTATGTCTATCCTAAAGCTTCAGAAGAGCCTCAAAAGTATCACTGTTGCATCTTCAGGGATCACCCACCTGTAAACACATGATTGAGTTACAGGAGCACACTTAGCTTGGAACCACCTATGATTCTGTGGAAGCTTCCCGTCTCAATTGGCCTTCTTTGGATTCTTAGAGATTAGCAGGCATGGTTCTTGCCAATCAGATAAGTGAAAGGAGAGGACCCCATGACACTCTTCCATCATCCAGTTTCAACAAAATAAGCAGATTTGGATGGTCTTTAAGCTGCTAGAGACCCTTACAAAAGGGGAAACCAGTTGGATTAAATGTGCTTACACTGGAATCCAAAGGAATCATATTGCAGTCGAAAAGTGAGGTATCACCCAGAATAGAACAATTTAGTGACAGACCTGGCAATTTGTGACTGTTTTATATATAGTATGGAAAAATGTTATTCCCCAAGCAAGATAGACCAAGCAACGTGGTCTGCATACACAAGACAGCATGATGGTGTATGTGCCAAAAAATTAGAACAGCATACTTAAGAGCTGTAGCTATAGTGATACAAAGAATGAATATATTATACAGTTTTAAGTGGCAATGTAAAGGAAGATATCCAGGCAGAGAATTCATACAATTCCCACTGGTCTGGGAGAATCCAGATGAAGCAATCCCTGTTCCTCCTTTCCAGCAGGTTCATACATTGCAGTCCTATACAGAGGTAATGCAGCCTAAGCCCGCTGAAATCAGATGACTTATTCTGGAATAACTCTGTATGGGATTGCTTTATTAGACTTTTAGGCCATGAGGCAAATCCAAGAACAGAGCCTTGAAAAGGAGGGAATGGGAGGGGTAAGTGTTTGGGGGCTGTGGCCATCCTGGGAGACTATGAACTGGGGAAGCAATTTGATTTGACTGTGTACGAAAATCAGGCAGGGTCTGACCGCTGTTGGGAAGTCAAAGCGAAGATTTTCTCTGGGGTCTCATGATGGGTCTTATCTCTCTGACTAAGACAGAAGAACTTGTCACACCAGCTCCTGAGGAGATCAAGAGCCCGAGGGTCAAAACAGACATGCTGCTGGAACTTGCCTGTTTGGATCCTCGCCGCATCTTAAACATTTTATTTATTTAGATATTTATATCCCGCTTTCCTACACAATGGAGAACCGAAGCATTGTTCTCCCTTCTATTTTTTCTTCACAGCAACAACCCTGTGGGGTATATTAGGCTGGGAGAGAGTGACTGGCCCATGGTCACCCTAACCACTACACCATGCTCATGTGAGGATCCAGTTCAAATGGGGGCTGGCATGCATAAAGAGGCGTTAACCCTCCCCCATATCGTTTCCCTGACAGGAATCCACCACTCAGCACTGTAACTGGCCCTAAAAAGAACGAACTGGCCTAAAACAGGTCTTCTATATTTCTCCCCATTTAACAACAACAAAAACAACAGCAGCAGCAATAGCTACTACTTTCAATTTATATACTGCCCTTCAGGACAACTTAATGCCCACTCAGAGCAGTTCACAAAGTGTGTTATTATTATCCTCACAACAATCACCCTGTGAAGTGGGTGGGGCTGAGAGATCTCTAAGGGAGCTGTGT
The DNA here is from genome assembly GCF_028583425.1 of Eublepharis macularius. Lineage (NCBI taxonomy): Eukaryota > Metazoa > Chordata > Lepidosauria > Squamata > Eublepharidae > Eublepharis > Eublepharis macularius. The sequence continues at coordinate 24,936,852 of NC_072802.1, forward strand.
CTAACCCAAGGACAGTCAGAGTTAAACATAGCACAGGGTTGGGGGGGCTTTTGAAGGGGAAAAACTGTACTCGGGTGTGTAGGTTTAAATCCTTTCTTTTCCCTGGTGGCCCCAGTTTGAATCAGACCCTTGTGAGGCTGACACTAGCATTTGAAAAAAATGGGTAGAATCAAATGATGGAACTCCGGCCCAGCATTTGATCTGGCCACAGGCATAGACAGCTTTAAAAGGGGATTAACCAGATTCATGGAGAATAGTTCTATCAATGGCTACTAGCCATGGTGACTAAAGGGAGCCTCCACATTTAAAGGCAGTAAACCTCTGAATATCAGTATCAGGAGGCAACATCAGGGGAAGGCCTAAGCCTCCGTGTCCTGTTGTTGGACCTCCAGACAGGATGCTGGTCTAGATGGCCCCACTTGTCTGAGCCAACAGGGCTCTTCTTATGGTCTTTATCTATTTCATCCCAAAGGCAAGTTTTGACCCAAGACAGCTCAGTTGGAGCCAACTCTGAGGGAAAAACAAGAGAGAAGCAATATAGCCAATAGTTTTATTCCCTGAACAACTAAAGAGGCCTCCAGATTTCAGAGCAAATCATCCTGTTTTGTTGTCTTCTATCATATGTTTATTCAGGCCCTCCTCCAAGGTGGTCAGGTGGCACACATGGCTCCCCATAGCTCTTTTTCATCTTCACTACAACCCTGTGAGGTAGGTTAAACTGAGAGAAGAACAATCCCAAGGTGACCCAGTGTTCTTCAGGTCTTCATAGAGAATTTGAATTCAAGTCCGCCAAATCCTAGTTTGATACTTTAGCCACTTCCCCACAGTATATCCTTTTAGGACTTCCAAACTCCAGATGGGGCTTGATGATAACTCAAAACCATAACTGATCTCCAGACTATGGAGATCAGTTCGAGTAGAGAAAATGGCAGCTTTGGAAGATGGCCTTTATTGCATCACACCCATGCTGAGCTCCCCTCCTCTCCCTCAAATGCCACCCTCCCCAAACCTCTGGGAAGTTTCAAGCTGGAGTTGTCAACTCTATGTCCTTGATTTTTGTTGAACATGCTGGCAGAAGCCCTGACCTGGATGGCCCAGGTGAGCCTGGTCAGATCTCAGAAGCTAAGCAGGGGTGGCCTTGGTTAGCAATTGGATGGGAGACCTCTAATGAAGACCAGGGTTGCAGAGGCAGGCAATGGTAAACCACCTCTGTTAGTCTCTTGCCATGAAAACCCTACCGGGGGTCACCATAAGTCAACTTTGACTTGAGGGGGGGTCTCTCCACACAAACACATGCTGGCAGAAAGTCAGCGTATAAATGCAGGAAAAAACCTAAATGCAATGCTATTATTATGGCATACAACTGAAGATTGAATCCTGTCGATCCATTCTGCTCATGGGAGACCGCCGGATGCAAGAGGTTCTTTAAGCCTTGTGCATTAGGGGAAGGCATCTTACTCCAGAGAAAGGTGCTGCCATTAGTGAAAAAAATCCTCAGGATCCAACCTTGAAATTGTCCCCTGTGCAACTACACCTTGGCCCTTTTCACACTACTTACTTGCTTCCGGAACATCGCGAAATGTAGCGCAAAAAATGCAGAAGATAGCGTCTTCTCGCGAGAGTTTTGCACGACAATGCACAAAACTCGCGCAAGAAGATGCTATCTTCTGCATTTTTTGCACTACATTTCACGATGTTCCAGAAGCAAATAAGTAGTGTGAAAACTTCTCTGCTTAATTCCTCTTTCCCATTGTTCTCTTCTGTCCTGTTCTCCTTCTATACTCTTTCCCAACCTCTAATCCCCATCTTTGTTTTCATTTGGTGTTGCTATACAGTCTGGGAAGATGTTGAATGAACATTGATGAATGGGAAAAGAAAAGGGGCTTAAAAAACCTGGCTGCTTTGCTCTGGGGGTGAAATACGCCACACAAAGCCTTGTCCTTCAGAAGCAATGGAGGGTTGCAGCTGCCATTGAGTCCAATTCAGCCCCTCAACCTCCTCTGCTAATTGCATTGTCACCTTGGAGAAGGCTGGTGCCATACAGACCAAGCTGTCCTGTCGACCCTCATGACGCCTGACATAGCAGACTGACAGAACTGGGCTGGAATTAGATGCAGCCACCATGGATGGCAACACTCCCTGGGAAAAGCAGTCAAAGTAGTCCTTCTGCCATCATATACACCTCCTAGATCTCCCTGAGCGAGCTTCTCCCAATTTTTTGCCCACAAAAGGAAAACAGTAGGGTGCTTTGTTGCAGCAACAACAGTGATAGCGTAACTCGAACCTAAATGTGCAAATCTTATATGTCCTTGACCTATGAAGGAGAAGCCTTGGGGGGTTCTTGGACAGAAAGACAGAAACTCTGCAAGAGCTGTCTCTGAAAATGCCATCGCCCCCGCTGTTACAGTGAAAATAACACACGCACCCTCCTTGGCAACTGTAAACACAGCTGTGCTATTTATTATTTCAAAAGATTCCAGAGCAGTTAACCAAACTTCTTTTCCCCTCTCTCTTCCACTTCCACTGGAATAAAGTTTTAAAGCACATTTGTACTGAGGCCCCAACTGTAATTCCCTTGTGTGCAGTCATTCATTCCGGAGATATTTCTGCTTGGATTCTTACCTTCATTCTATCTAGATTCTGATCACAGGGGTCTGATGCTGTGATTTGTTCTTGTCCCCTGTCTTCATATGTAGAGAGAAAGACAGGCAGAGAGATATTTCATTAAAAAGATACAAAGTCTGTGGTCGAAAAGACTGTTGCTTTTCTGATGAGAGCGGGAAGGGAGTCTGAATCTCTTGAATGAGAAAAGGGTTCAGAAGGAGTTTAAGAAATGCTAAGAGAAGCACATTCTAACCCATAATTAGGATCGAGCTGAAATGTCATGGGTGAAATTTGCAATGTGAGACAGGGATAGAAAGTTGGAATAATACACCAGCCAATATTGAAAAACATGCTCCCCCCACCGCAGTAAGTTGAAAAAAACCCTCCCGTTCTCTCTAAATAGTCCTACTTCTGTCTTCTTTGTCAGAGCACTTTCGAAAGTGATCATAAATGCTGGAAACAAGGAGCACAGAAGGGATAATTTTGAATGTCTCGTCTTTGCTGCTTCACCCTGAAAAATCTCCATTTTGATTTTGTCTCCTTTATGCATGTTTTGTTTGTTTTTATTGATTTAACATTTATACACCTCCTTTCTACCCAAATAGGGCTCCCACAGATATCAAAACATTTGAAACATTAGAATAATATTTTAAATGTGTATATATAAATACAATAAGAACATATAAAAACGTATACACACAACTGGGGAGGAGAGCCAGTAAGAGTTTACGGGGGGGGGGGGGGGTGCTGCTGAATGAAACAAAAAAGTCATCACCTGCTGGCAGAAGACAATGACAAAGGAAGACAGGCAAATCTCCCTGGGAGGGATTTCCAAAGTTATGGTGCCATGTCCGAGAATGCCTTTTCTCGTCACCCATATAACTTCAGATAGTGGAGGCACCTGAAGCAAGGTCTCCAAAGATGACCAGAGTGGACAAGTATGTTCATATGGGATAAACCTTGAATTTGGCCTAGAAGCATATTTGGAGCCCCTGCAGATGACCCATTCCAGTCAACACTCTGATAGCAGCATTGTGAACCAGTTGCAGCTTCCGGACAGTCTTCAAGGGCAACCCCAAAGAGAACACATTGCAGTAATCTAATCTAGATATCACCAGGGCATGCACCACCCAGGAAAGGTCGTCGCTGACTCACCGCCTGAAAATTGTGGTATTGAACCTCTGGTTTGTGGAACCTCTGGAAATTGTGGTATTGAACCTCAAGGTCTGAAATGATGTTCCGCAGCATTCCGGATGAAGGTGAGTAGTGTGGAAGCTGCCCTTATTTAGAGCAACAACTCAATCAATGTAAAAAAACTGTTCTAATCAGAAGAAGGCTTTCCATTAAAGGGCGCTTAGATACTACTAAGATAAATATTTTACCGCTTTCCATTAGGCTGTTCGTTTTTTAAGAATAAAGCCTTAAGCTTTCCAAGCACATTTTAAAGTGATGTAGAGGGTGATGGTGAGGAATACCGGCTTCCATAAAGACCCGGTATTCCTCGTTCTCTAGATAAGTCACTGTCGATGCAATCCTAAACAGAGCTATGCCCTTCTAAACCCCTCGATTCCAATGGCCTTTGAAGGATGTATCTCTGCTTTGGAACTTGCACTGCGGATGCTGTTCCAGACAAAACATGTTTACTTCTCTGGTTGCTTTTTATAAGTAATGTGTAGGTGTTGTAGGAGATCTTTGCAGGAAAGGAGAGGGAAAGGTTACCCCTGCCCTCATACTGACATTTGCAAATAGTGCCCTCTTCTGAACAGCCAAGCTGTACCCGAGCAGTCTCTTCAAAGCTAGCATTTGGCTGAATTCCTGGTGATTTCCTGGCTGAGCTCTTCCAAGCGATGTTTCTCATGTCTGCACATTCACCCCCCTCCCTATTTCAGCCTCGACGCTTCACCTCTACTCTTTCACCATCAGCTTTTTCACAAACACGTTGCTGCGTTTTGCTCCGTCAGCATTAGAAGCTTTAGTATCAGCATTTAACTGTCAGCTGTTACACCATCTGGCACATGAAACATCAGCACAACAACATGGCATTTTAACCCACAGCACCCCTACTGCCTTGTCTTTTTTTCTTCTCCCACCCCCTCCCTCATTCCCTTGGGAGAACCACTTTCTCTCTTTTCCTGGGAGAAAAAAGAATGCAAATATCTCACTAATTTTACTTGGATGTAAGGACTTCATTTGCTTTGAATTAATGTTCTTTGTAGCATTTGGGGAGGTAATAATCACAATAACAACAACATTCAATACATATATACCACCCTTCAGGACAACTTAATGCCTACTCAGAGCAGTTTACAAAGTATGTTATTATTATCCTCACAGCAATTACCCTGTGAGGTGGGTAGGGCTGAGAGAGCTCTGAGAGAGCTGTGACTGACCCAAGATCTCCCAGCTGGCTTCAAGCGGAAGGGTGGGGAATCAAACCCGGCTCTCTAGATTAGAGTCCTGCTGCTCTTAACCACTACACCAAATTGGTTGGAAGGTTGTTTCTGACACAAAAAAATGGCATGATAAATTAGCCCATTTGCCCACAAGTTACCAGGACGTTCTCCTCCACAAGCCTCATTGAAATACTAATGCGTAGTTCTTATTCTTTTGAGGTTTGGCAGATGATACACCTTTCATCCCATACCCATTTTACCATTTTTCTGCATCAAGTATTCCATTCCACATCCAAACCAAATTTTGAAAGCCAGCTGGTTTGATTTGAATATCACCTTTTTGCTTTTTAAAATGTTTTTGGAATGCTCAGACCCTACATATATAAACAGTAATCTTTACAACAGTCATGTTCACACAACTAATGCTATTGACAACTTCACTACCCCGTGTTCCAAGTTATGGTTTGTGAGTTAATCTGCCAAGATGTGTGAGTTTTGCAAGAAGCGATGCTTTAAACTTGAGGCCACCTTTTGTCAAACCTGTTTATCTCTATGTTCTGTATTTATCCTGCCTATACTTTAAGGTGCTCAGGATAGCACACATGGTTCCCCCTTTCTTGTGCTATAACATAGCTGTAATGAAATAAAGCGATTTTTAAAAAATCAACAAAAAAAGAGATGAACTAAAACTGAAGACAGCATGCAAAAGTTGTAACAAAAATTGCCATCTTTGCTAATCCCTAACACACCACACATTTCCATGAATTTGGTGGTTATAACCATGTATGGCTGCTGGGTGGGTGGAGCAGCCTTATGAGGCCTCTGTCTCCGCCCCGCCCCCAGCATACTGGATGCCCAGGAAAGCCTTGTCTGCCTCCGCCTCCTCCAGGGAGGCAAATCTTGGCCCCTCAGCCAAGCAGCTATTGCTGCAGCTGAGGAGTGCTGCATTCTTTTCAGCAACATCAATGCAGTGGCAGGAAATGCCTCTTTGACGAGCTGCATTAGATTCTACAAATTTGCACTTGTGGGTTGCAATCTTAACCACACTTATAAGGGAATGGGCCAAATTGAGCACTTAGTGAGTTTTGTTTCTGAGTAACTATTATAAAATCCAGACTTCTAATTTGTACGAGGCTGAGAGGAAGGGATTCCTCTTAAAGACCACTTCACAGATGGGTGCTTGACTCAATATCATCCGAATGTCACTGAGCCGACAAGATCTCTAGATAAAAGATGGGCATCAGATGGACCCAACTAACAGGAAATGAGATGCAGTCATATGACTATGATGGCCTCTCTGAGTTGCTATGTGCCAACAAGTCCCAAGAGCGAGAAAAATATTAAATTGAATAAGCACTTGAGCTTGGGAAATGCAAAATAGTTAGTAATGTGACTTCAGAGATGCAAAAGATTTAGAAGATTATTATTTATATTAATACATGCTACAGTTAAGCTTATATGGCTTATAGTCTAGGGGTATTAATTAGTTGACAGGTTATTTAATAGAAGTATTGGTTTTGCAAGTAATAAAAGGACCATAAAGTTTGATAGAATTCTATTCCAGTATGAATTGGTGCTGATTTTTTTAACTCTTCATTTTTGATTTTTTTAAATATCAAAGTCCTGCAAAGAGTGATGTATCCCCAATATTGCATTTTTCAGTGCCATTCAGTGAATTCTAAAGCCAGATATTACATTTAGAGCATTATGTATAACACATCCCTGTCAAAATTCAAGCATCTAGTTTATAATGAAGAACTGATATGAAAATCTGGAAATTGACACAAGACCACAGGATGAATTTAACTAGTTTTATTTAATAGCAGATCTACATTATAATTTATTAAAATATGCTAAGATATTTAAGGGCAGGCTGTGCTAGGCAGCCTGCCAATGGTTGTCTGTTGGGCAGGTCCATGCTGTCTCCTTGGCCAGTGGATTCCACCAGCCTTATTTATCCTTAGCTGCACATAAAATGTGCCAAGAGGTGCCAAGCCTCGTCTTTACAATCAGTGAATGGCTAATCCAGTGATATCCCCAGTGAGGCTGGGTGGGCCAGCAACACAGAGCAAAAGCCTGTCCAAAAAGGATGAGGGTTTCTTATATATTCTCACATAGTGCCTCATCTTTCACTGATTACTTTGAGTCCACCACCAATGTAGTCTTGGGCCTCATTTGAAAGGAAGGGGCTGGGGCAAACAGATCCCAAATCCATGGATGCCTTTTCTCTCCAATTTGTGCTTGAGTAGTTTAACATATTGTTTTTATTTTAGAAAGTAAAGATGGGGACATATCTGCCTAACCAGGGCTTTTTTTCTGGGAAAAGAGGTGGTGGAACTCAGTGGTGGAACTCAGGACCACACAATGATGTCACTTTGGGTCAGCTAGAACAAGGGGGGAGTTTTTTAAAGTTTAAATCTCCCTCGGTGAAAATGGTCACATGGCCGGTGGCCCCGCCCCCTGATCTCCAGACAGAGGGGAGTTTAAATTGCCCTCTGTCTGGAGATCAGGGGGTGTGGCCACCGGCCATGTGACCATTTTCAAGAGGTGCTGGAACTCCGTTCCACCACGTTCCCACTGGAAAAAAGCCCTGTGCCTAACTATTAGCATAATAGTCTGCATTTCATTGAAAAAATGTAAATTTTGGCATCACAAGCATTTAAAATTTAACATTAGAGAAATGCCATTGAAATCTTTCATAGCGTTTCATGTCATGAATTCTGTTTCTGTATTAAGTGGGAGGTCATGACCAGAAGCATACGACTACTATCCAAAGGGATTTCTCAAGCAGTAAAGGGCAATGTATTAAACCGCTGGTCTAAGCATTGGCATGGCCATCAGAGAATCATGGAGGGCAGCTTAAATCAGAGCACAGCATTAATGCGCCTTGAATTGCCATTGCAACTCTCCATGCGTAGAATATTATCAAGACACAAAGGTCATTATTTTAGTGAAATATCCATTTCTCTGAGCACTTTCAAGAGTGCTTGGGGAGTGCAAAAAGGGGTGCTGATCTATTTCAATGTATTACATGTTTTAATACTCATACTTAGTGAGATCCCTCCCCACTTCCACCCAGCTCAGAGCATACTTGGGCTGCTAATTACAGTTTCCTCCTTCTGAGAGCCAGCCCAGACCCCTGGTCTTACCACTCAGGCCACATCCACACCGCATATTTTCCCCAAGCTGCTCATGTTTGGAGTGTGACTGTTGTTCAAATCACAATTGCAATAGAGATTCCAGACTGCACAGGGTAATCAATTGTTTTTCTATATACTTTCACACCAGAGGCACATCTTGTTTGTCCCATCCCTATTTTGCTGCTGCTGTGTTGTCATGCCACCTTCAAAATTGTCTGCTCACGTAAAAAAATATATATATGGGACACATATATAGTGATGCATAGGAATAGCGCAAAGCTGCAGGTCTTCAAAACTCCCTCCCTCGGCTAGGTTTTTGCACTTCCCTTGAGTGGAGAGAGAGTGGAAGCTTCTCAGAGCCAAGCTACAAGTGACGCCTGACACAGGTTGGACACTTGTCAGCTTCCCTCAAGTTTTGATGGGAAATGTAGGTGTCTTGGTCTTGCAGCTTGGCTCTCCATTTAATTGAAGTTTACAGAGCAGCAGTCTATGGGAGGGAGAACATGCGGTCGGGAGGGGAGTGCAGGGTGTGGGGGGGTGGGGGGGTTCTGTAAACTTTAATTAAATGGAGAGCCAAGCTGTAAGACCAGGACACCTACATTTCCCATCAAAACTTGAGGGAAGCTGACAAGTGTCCAACCTGTGTCAGGCGTCATTTGTAGCTTGGCTCTCAGTAAGCCTACACTATCTCCCAAGGAGAAGGGTTCTGTGGCTGCCTGGAGCCTCCTCGAGATGGCTCCAGGAACTGCTCTGATTGACTGCTCATCCTGTGACTGCCTCCATGTTGCAGAAGGAGTGCTTTCCTCTTGTCAGGGCATGATAATGCGGCTGTGTTGCTGCTTGGTACTCTACTTGGGGTTGGGGGGGGTCATCTCCTTGGGTAGCCCCCTTCAGTCTACAACAGCAGCAATGTCAGCTCCTCAGCAGTGATTATTGTGGCTATCTTTATTGCTGCTGCCTTATCCAACCAAGCAGCTGTAGTAGGAGCCTGAAGAAAGGACTGTGGCCTCCCAGATTTCTCCTTGTCTTGGGGTTTCTCCAGTTGCCAGGTATCCACTCCACTATCTGGAATGCTGTAGAGCAGGGGTCCCCGACCTTTTCCAACTTGCCAGCACCTTTGGAATTCTGACGAAGGGTAGTGGCCACAACTACCAAATGGCTGCCATAGGAGGTGTTGCCAATGACAAAGTGGCTGTTGCAGGAGGTGGAGCCACACATACAGAGGAAGGCCAAGTGCAGTGAACATGAGGGGTAATTTTAAAAATACACTAGAAAGAGGAGGTGAGAGAAAATATAACTAGCAATGTAGCGGCAGCTGCAACTGAAACAACATTATTTTATTTTGTACAGGCAATCAGATCTCCAGTGGCCAATCAGAAGCCCTGCAGATCATGGACCCCCGACATGGCTCCACCCACTTTCTAAAAAAAACTTGGTGAGCACCAGGAAAGGTATTGGCTGGCACTATGGTGCCCATGGGCACCATGTTGGAGACCCCTGCTGTAGAGGTTACAAACAGTAGGCATTGAACTGACACACTATTGAAACATTGCTATGTTGTTGCTTAAATGTACACTTTTTAAAATGAGCATTTCAAAATGCAAATGAAGGGAGTGGAAGGGGAATTTCCTTTCATCCAAATCCAAAGTGTAGCTTCCCATTCAGCCATAAGAAACCAATCATGCCAAAAACAACATGTTGGAGAAAACTTTTTTTTTCTTTATGGTGTAAAATAATGCAGAGTTTTCTGAGGAAAAGACAACTTAGTTCATAATTTGAACATGATTGAAAGATGATGTCATGTGGAAATGAGGGGCGGGGGGAAGCATGCGTCAGTTGTCTGAAACAGGGAACGTCCACTGTGTGGAATCAGAGTCAGACACAACTCAAACACTGTATGGAAACCATCATATGGTCAGGCCACACCTGGAGCATTGTGTGCAGTTCTGGAGGCCTCACTTCAAAAAGGATGTGGCCAAAATCGAGAGTGTGCAGAGGAGAGCGACAAGAATGATCAGGGGTCTGGAGACTGAGCCCTATGAGGTAAGGCTGAGGGCCTTGGGAATGTTTAGTTTGGAGAAGAGGAGGTTGAGGGGGGACTCTCTTTAAATATTCGAAAGGCTATCATTTGTAGGAGGGCAAGGAACTGTTCCAGTTGGCAGCAGAGGGTAGGACCCAAAGCAATGGGCTTAAATTACATGCAGAAAGGTACCGGCTGGATATTAGGAAAAACTTTTTCACGGTCAGAATAGTTCAAAAGTGGAATCAGCTGCCTAGGGAGGTGGTGAGCTCCCCCTCACTGGCAGTTTTCAAGAAGAGGCTGGATGAATACTTGTCAGAGATGCTTTAGGCTGATCCTGCACTGGGCAGGGGGTTGGACTAGATGGTCTGTATGGCCCCTTCCAACTCTATGATTCTATGATATGACTTGCCTGAGTGAATGGGGCCTGTGAACTGGGATGTAGAATTTTGTCTGTCTAGTTCCCCACTTGTGACAGCTCTCTCTTCTTCCACAAGGTGAATGACTGCTTTATTTTGATCCTTTGAAATTGGTGTATAATGTTCTTGCACATGGACGTTCACACAACACCATTTGAAAGTATCGTGAGTGGGTGCAGCAGCACATTGCTTAGGCACCTACTTGACACTTTTCACAAAGATGATGAAATTGTTGGACTGCAGGTGGTGCCGAGTCCTGTTGTGTAAATCACAGTGCCGTTTTTTAAAATTTCAACTATCAGGAAAGAAGGACAGTTTCTCATCAAGGCTGGGTTAAAGTTATCAAATTCTGAATATGTGCCAAGAGCAGCTACCAGGCTCACCATAGCACTGCAGATGGGGCCAAGCAATTGTTCTGTAAATTACAGTGTCATTTTAAAAGAACACACCTTTAGTCAATTTCTGTAATTGGGAAGGAAGGGTAGTTTCTTATCAAGACTGAATAAGGTATGAAAGCCACCAAGTTCGGAGCATGTTTCTACAGCAGCCCCCAGCTTTGATGTAATGTATGTTGACCATGCATGTGCAAAAACAGGGTATTGGCTTGAAATAATCTTGGTGTGAATTATAATTGGAAGAGTTCTTGGATAAAAATAATGAAAACGTGCATTGTGAGTCCATTATTGGGGCTCTGTCTGCACCACTATTTGTGTTCCACTCTATCTTTTTCTTTTATCCCTTGTGTCTTTCCTTCCAATTCTTAAATGCAACTGTCATTGTCTACATTGAGGCATATAAATTTGAATGTTGGCAGGTGAAGTTGTGTCAGAGGAATGGCCTGTGAATCTCCCCACCCCTGAACTTCACAGCAGTTCTGATTTAAACCCACATCTTTCCTGGCTATGCCTGGCCTATGCCCCCCTTCTATTAAAACCATTGGATAAGTACAAGCAGTACTACAAACACAAAGAGGTGTGATGAACACCTTCTTCTCCTGCAGTCTACAGAGTTTCTGGGACAGGAAAAAAAAACCCTTTGCAATTCCGTTTCATCCAACACTGTTTTCCAGGCAACAGAGTTTCTCATTCAGTGCTATTAATCATTCTCCCCTTGTAAATTGTAGACAAGTTTCTTGCAAAGTTGGAAGTAACACTTCTAGCTGTAACACTATTAAACTGAATCCCCGGTAGCTGTAACAAGAATTCATGATCTCCAGCTTAAGAGGTACCTCGAAATATATATGTGTGTCTTGAAGAACTCAGAAGCTGAGCTTTGATTTTATTCCACGCATGGTGATGAAGGCAATATTTGATGCCTGAGAGCAAAACTGGAGGAGAAGCTGGAACTATTGCTTGTCTTGTGGCCAAGACGTGACAAATGTGAGTTGCAATGGGGTCTCATTTCTCATTTGTGACTTGGATTTTTAAAATTTTATTTTGGGTCCACTTGCTGAAACAACTCGTGCGTAACTGCAAATAAAGAAGCGTGTTAACATTATCATTAAAGGATAAAGAAAATAACAGAGTGGAGTATTTTCTCAGCGGGAGGAACTGTGGATTTAATTATACAACTCTCATTTTGCAGTGAGATTCATGCAAAGTGTTTATCCGCAGGCAACTGCTTCCCACCAGTTGACTGACTTCTCCACCTGTACCTTAGTGCTGCTGAGACAATTTCGTACTTGAAGTTGCACATTGGGAATTTAGGCTTGTCAGATGGATTCTGCGCAAATTTTGCATTGAACTACCAATGCGGGAGATAACACACTCCTTCTGGGATTTCCTCCTCGCTCTTTACTATTATTATTATTATTATTATTATTAGTAGTAGTAGTAGTAGTAGTAGTAGTAGTAGTAGTAGTAGTAGTAGCAGCAGCAGCAGCAGCAGCAGCAGCAGCAGCAGCAGCAGCAGCAGCAGCAGCAGTAATAATAGTAATAATATATTCCTCCTCACTATTTATTTTAATAATTATATATATGAAGGATAGCCTTGGACATCCAATTAAGAAAAAAATAATCCAAAGATATCTCAGGAGACATGTGCTTACTTTCTGTTGTCTTATTTTCAAATGATTCATCACTACCATATTTTTAAAAATGATATCACCTATCTTCCAAATTTAGACTTAGGAATGTGCAGTGTGCAGTGCCAGGGTGATTCAGGTTTCCCGATTCGATTTACCCGAATCAGGAAAAAGATTTGGAACCAAGCAATTCCTGAAGCAGCAAGCTACTCTGGAAATCATGATTCGGGTCACTTTGGGTATGCTTTGGAAAGATTTGGCTGTTATTTTCAATGGGGACCATGCGCCTGAATTTCTGGGAGCCTGGGGGGGGGGGCTATTTTTTTTCCAAATCACACCAAACTTGGTGGGGAACTTCTCCTAACTCTTCTCTAATGACTTCCCAAGTTTCAGAATGATTAGACTTCAGGGGGCCACGTTATGGCCCCCCACAGAAAGTATTCCCATCCTCCTCCACTCTCCATTATTCCCTATGGGGAAAAAAAGGGGGCTTTCTAAGTGGCTGGGGTGGCATTTTGCAAGCAAAATGCACCCAGTTTTCAGGGGACCTGCTCTTACCTCTCCTCCCAGCCCCCCCCCCCAAGTTTCAGGGAGATTGCACTTTGGGGGGCATTTTATGGCCTCTCAAAGAAGGTGCCCCTATCCCCCTCCACTCTCCATTAGTCCCTGAGCAGAGGAAGCCCTTCCCTGTGCTGCTGCTGTTCACCAGCCTGGCTTCTGATGACAGCAAGAGGGTTGGCAAGGCCCTCTTTCCTGAGGCAGCTGCTGGAAGGCCACCCCCAACCCATGCTTTTGAAGCAGGAGCTGGCACTGAGCAGGGGCCTGCTGCTGAGGCTCCCCCTTCTCCAGCTGTTGAGACCCTGCAGGTGGAGGAGGGGAAGCATGTTGTGTCTCCTGGGATGGACGTGGGCACATGACTTTTCCATCCTTTATGCTCACCCCAGGGACCCGTAGGTTGTTGGAGGAACTGCAGGAGGACACCCCCCCCCCCATTGAGAGGTCCTCCTCTGTTTTCTCTGAGGCCAGCAGCAGGCCTCTCATGGCTGTGTAGGAGAGGGTGCTGGAGGAAGAGGAAGAGAGTATGGTGGAAGAGCCCACATTTCTGCCCCTTCATCCTCATCCATGACTGCCCATCTGATGCACAGTTTGTCTGCTTCAAGCACCTCACAGGAGGTGTCTCCTGGGGGGCCCATAACCGCATCTGAGAAAAAAAAAGGAAGGGTTCCCTATGACAACCCAAGAAGGCTGAGGATTATGGACCCTGCATGTTTAAAAACCCTGTGGGACAAGGACTGCAGTAAGGATAGGAGTTAGATTGAAACACCTGACTGGAGACCAGAAAGTTAAGGGAATCTCTTTAAAATAGATTACCTTGACTCAGGTCCTAGTAAAGGCTGTGAGGTTTTGGGCCCTGTACCAAGGCTGCTCCCATGACAGATTTCCCTAGTCACATTCATATAATTTTAAATTCAATGATAGCAACCATTACTATTTTCCCCATGACTTTGATTTCTGTTGAGGTTTCCATGTACATTTAATGCCTGTCTGAAACCCAGTGATCTCTGTCAATTCCTCTTTTTTTGGAATTTGAATATCTTTGGAATCAATTCCTCTTTTGTGAAGAAGAAAATTTGATTAGATCTCAAAGAAGTCATGTATTCTAAACCACACTGTCTCTGATAGCTCAGGGAAGTTCTTACTGCTCTCCTCATTGTGTAAAGGATGGGATATTCTTCACTCTCCTTCTCATTGCTGCCTTCCCCCCAAGCAGCTTACAATTATGTTTTCTCCTCCATTTTATCCTCACAAAAACTCTGTGAAATCAGTCAGGCTGAGTTTGTATGACTGGCTTAAGTCACCCAGGAGGCTTCCATGGCAGAGGTGAGAGTTAATTCAGTTCAACATCCTAACCACTACATGACACTATTTCCATTTTTATCCTCAGAACAACCCTGTGAGGGAGGTAAGGTTTAAAGGGATGAAGTTAGAAAAGGCACATAGAGCACCATTATGTAGCATAAACAGAAACTACACTATCACACGGTAAAAAAAACCCAAATCCACCAAGGTAAATTAATAAGAAATCAAAGTTATTTCCTTTTTTGAAAGAGAAAAAGAGAATGAGAGGAACCAATTTCTATATCTAAAAAAGAAAATTTCAGAAAAAGATTCCATCCCCCCCACTCCCTGTAACAACCATAGCGAAACTAAGAATCGCCATTTCTCAGCCCTATTTCTAAACTTGATGCTTTGAGCCCTCATTTTTTTATTATTCATTTTCATATCCTAGATCCTGCCTTCATAGTCAGCAAATGAATTCTTTAGGTGGCAAAAGGTAACAAAAACATTACTTGAGATGAAAATACAAATTACTAGTAATGAAATCAAGAATTAAAGAACAGCCAATAGACCTATGAAAGCACATGTTCCCAATTGTCTCTGTCAGAGGGCACTCCCTATTATGGATTCTCAAAGACCTACCAGTTCAGGTGTAGACATGGGCATGAAGAGCATTACGAACAGAAAAAAAACCCACGAACAGCCCAATCTGCTGTTCACAAGCAAGCTGTTCATGAGGCCCCATCCTAAATGAACAGGTGGTTGTTAAAAGCCTCGTTCGTTGCCTTCGGCAGCCATTAGGCAAGCCAGACAGTCTGGCACCTGCTGCAATCAATCCCCTTGGCAACCGGAGGCAGGGAGGGACTGAACTCTGTCTGAACTTCTTCTGGCTTTCCTTCTGGCTTTAACCCTTCAAAGTACTTCCAGCAGAGAGTCCCGTTTTTGCCACTGTGAAGAGAAAATGACAGCCAATGGGGAGACCTGTGGATCTTGCCTTTCCCAGGGTGCAATCTCTCTGCAACTTGGGAGGCCTTCAGAGGACAGTGAGGACTACGTCCCCTGCAAATTTGGTCAGCATTGGACATTGGGAAGGTCAGTTTGCAGGATGTTTAAAGGGCCCTGCTTCTTGCACGTAGCAGGTAAGGGCCCTTTAAACTATCAGCTGGCAGGCGGCAGGGGGGAATCCCCCCTACTGCCTGCCAGCTGATAGTTTAAAGGGATCTTTAAAGGGCCAGGTAAGTGGGTTTGAGGGGAGGGGGGCTAAGTGGGGGGATTGGGGTGGAGGTGGTTCTGGCCCCCATGAACAATGAACAACAAACATGTCCAGGAACAGTCCATGTTCATCCATGTTCGTTATTCATTGTTCGTGGATGGCACCAAACGATGAACAGGGTGTTCGGGCTTTTTTTTTTCTGTTCGTGCCCATGACTATTCGGGTCTCATTTTGTTCACTGGTCATGAACAGGAAGCTAATCTTTCAATGACTGATTATTGATTGGTTTGTGGTTGTTCAGCAGGTTGCTTTTCTGTCTTCCTTCCTAACCATGCAGCACAGCATCATCAGCTTTTTGCACATGTGTGTTCTCATGCAGCACAGTTGAGTTCTACTCTCCTCATCCTTGCTGTGTGACTGCTCCACTCAGCATGCAATGATTTAAACAGGCAATTAAATCTGTCACAAATCATATTAACCAGTCATAAATAAACGTGGTGTATAAAGCATTACCCTTCAGTGTTTGTCTAAGCAGTCCTCCAAATAGTCCCTAGTGATACTAATGGCTGCCATTCAATTTGAAGTGGCTGCTATGGCACAGTGGTTAAGTGGTTCAGCTGCAAATCAGCACTGTACCGGTTTGAATCCCACTACTGCCATGAACTCAGTAGGTGGCCTTGGATAAGCCACTCCCCTCAGCCCCAGCTCCCCTGTTGTATTGTGGGGATAATAATAACACTAACTTGTTCACCGCTCTGGGTGGGGCACTAATCTGCCTTGGGGAGTGGTATATAAACGCAGTTATCATCATCATCATCATCTTTGTGCATGTACGGTTTTAAGATAACCCAATGCAACCTGTTGTGCAGGTGTTTGCAGCTGAACAAAACAGACAGGGTGTTTGGCTTACATCTGATCGACATCTTCAAACACAGAAAGTCTGACTATTGAACACATTTGTGGTGAAATTTATAACATCCCTACTGCCTGTTTTTTCCTGGAAAATCACTGCATTGGAGCTAGGAATGCTCAAACACCTGCTGTCTTTCTAATACATATTTAACCATTAAAAAACCCCATAATCTTGACATTTTAATCAGCAGAATTCGACTGTTTGAGAGTAAATGAGGACCAGAATCCAGCCAGGCAACAAACAACCTTTAGCAATCTCAAGTAGTGGGTGGAACAGAGCTTACCAAATGCCCCTAGTAGGAGGAGAGATGTTGCGATGTCCCTATTTTCATCTACAAAATGAAATGGTTAATAGTCAGATGGCTCCAAAGCCAAACTCAAATCAAAATCCTTTATATATATACAGGGTCTATCCAAACATTACAAATTAGTATGCAAACTTCTAGTTCTCCAGACCTCTTTATCAGGCTGTATAAGGGGGAGGGAGAGAAAAAAGAAGGGGTAGAGAAAGATATTTATCTCATTTGCATCCAGTGTAGAACACTTCCTTAGATTAGGTGGCCAAAAATGCCTCTGTATAGCTCTATGGTGCACTCTTATTTGGAATACCATTCTGGTCACCATTTCCCAAAAAAGGACATTGCTGAGCTGGAAAGAGGGCAACAAAGAGAATCAAGGGAGCTCTGAAGGCTGAAGACTCTGGGACTTTTCAGTTTTGAAAATAGATGACTAATGTGGGGACATGCTAGAAGTTTATAAAATTAGGCATGGGGTAGAGAGAGTGAACACAGAGGATTTTGTCTCCCTCTCTCAAATTACTAGAATGTGAGGGAATCCAAAGAAGTTGCTGGGCAATAGATTCAGAACAGACAAAGGAAATACTTTACTCAGCAAGTGATTAAAACATGAAATTCCCTGTAGTGATGTAGTGATGGCCATAGCTTTAAAAGGCAATTAGGCACATTCATGGGGGATAGGTCAGTCAGGGGCTACTAGCCGTAGTGACTAAAGGGAACCTCCACGTTCAGAGGTGGTACAACACTATTTTTTTTTACAGAGTAGAATCAAAACAAAAATGGGTATATAAAAATATGAATGGATCAGCTTTCGAAATCTAGTTTCATCCTTAGATTTTATGTTCATTGTTATGAAGGTGAGAGGGAATGAATTCTTTCCAGGCCTTTTATCCTTGAAGGCAACTTGAACACCATCTCCTGAGCGTTGACTGAATCCATCCTTTATTAAAGGCATGGTGTCCATTGTTGAGTTCCATGAGCAAAGTGAGAATTCACTTTTCTGTCACACAGGTACAAACAGGAAGAACCATGAGATCCAAAAAAGAACTCTTAAATATATTCCTTGTCTTCAATACTGCCATCGCCACAGCAAGTGTCACCAAATGTAAACAGAGAGCTTATCCTCCACCTCCATCCCTGTTGCTGTCTTCCAGACTCTTACGTGGTGTTTTGGAAGTAGTCCTGAGGTATAGATTTCCTCAAGAGAGATGGGAAGAAAACTACACTTTGAAATTAAAGAGAACAATTACCTTGCTTTATTGTCTCCAGTTAAAGAGCTCAGCGGCAGTCAAACACGTATGCATTGGAAGAACAACGGGTTATGTGTGAAGGTTACCTCCTGAGAGGTGCAAATTTCACAGCCGCGGTAAAACGTTAGCCACAAAAAAGCCCCAAGAGCTGTGATTTAAAACAGTGACAAGTGCTTGCTCTCCTTCTCTTAGCGTGCTCTAACTTCTGTTTGATGGGGATAATGGTACCGATTTGGAAAGAGATCCTGAACATTATTTAAAGAGAGGAATAAACAATTTGATAGTGTTTTAACTCATGCATGGTGCCTCTTGTAGTTTTTCCCCCTGTGAACAGAAAGGAGTGAACTGGTTGCCATGGTAATTCCTGTCTTACCTTTTAAGACAAAGGATAGCTTCAAGCTATAAAATTAAGTCCCCTTCAACCTTTCTTTTCTCATACTTAACAAAGATTTCTGCCCCCCACTCCTTCCCTGCTTTAAACCATCTTTAGGTCTGCTCTACTCTCAAATAACCCATCCTCCAAATAATTTTGATTGCAATTCTGACCTGCAATTATTTGAATAAGACTTCTCAGGAGTTAATGAAAAGTGTGAACTTGTAGATCTCCTCACAAAAATATGTAATCTGTCATTAAACTCTGCATCTGTTCCTGAGGACTGGAAGGTAGCTAATGTTGTCCCCATCTTTAAAAAAGGTTCCAGGGGAGATCCGGGAAATTACAGGCCAGTCAGCCTGACATCAATACCGGGTAAGTTGGTGGAAACTATTATCAAAAATAAAATTAGTGGGCACATTGATGACCAAAAGCTGATGAGGAAAACTCAGCATGGGTTCTGTAAGGGAAGATCTTGTCTCACCAATCTGTTAGAGTTCTTTGAGGGAGTGAACAAACAAGTGGACAAGGGAGACCCGATAGATATTGTTTATCTTGACTTCCAGAAAGCTTTTGACAAAGTTCCTCATCAAAGGCTCCTAAGTAAGCTCAGTAGCTATGGGATAAAGGGCCAAGTCCTCTTGTGGATCGAAAACTGGCTAATTAATAGGAAACAGAGAGTGAGTATAAACGGGCACTTCTCACAGTGGAGGGTGGTGAGCAGTGGGGTGCCACAGGGGTCGGTATTGGGTCCAATGCTTTTTAACTTGTTTATTAATGATTTGGAATTGGGATTAAGCAGTGAAGTGGCTAAATTTGCAGATGACACGAAATTGTTCAGGGTGGTGAAAGCCAGAGAGGATTGTGAGGCACTCCAAAGGGATCTGTCGAGGCTAGAAGAGTGGGCATCCATGTGGCAAATGAGGTTCAATGTAGCCAAGTGCAAAGTAATGCACATTGGAACCAAAAATCCAAAATATAAATACAAGTTGATGGGGTCTGAACTGGCGGAGACTGACCAAGAGAGAGATCTTGGAGTCATGATAGATAACTCACTAAAAACGTCAGCACAGTGTGCGACTGCCATAAAAAAAGCTAATGCTATGCTAGGGGTTATTAGGAAAGGGATTGAAAACAAATCAGCCGGTATCATAATGCCTCTGTATAAATCGATGGTGAGGCCTCATTTGGAGTACTGTGTACAGTTCTGGTCGCCACACCTTAAAAAAGATATCATAGCACTGGAAAAAGTACAGAGAAGGGCAACTAAAATGATTAAAGGGTTGGAACACTTTCCCTATG
Source organism: Eublepharis macularius (assembly GCF_028583425.1). Classification (NCBI taxonomy): domain Eukaryota; kingdom Metazoa; phylum Chordata; class Lepidosauria; order Squamata; family Eublepharidae; genus Eublepharis; species Eublepharis macularius. The sequence goes on from NC_072802.1 coordinate 24,956,636, forward strand.
AGGAAAGATTGAGGCGCTTGGGGCTCTTTAGCCTGGAGAAAAGACGACTGAGGGGAGACATGATAGAGGTTTACAAGATAATGCACGGGTTAGAGAAGGTAGAGAAAGATGTGTTTTTCTCCCTTTCTCACAATACAAGAACTCGTGGGCACTCTATGAAATTATTGAGCAGTCGGGTTAAAACAGATAGAAGAAAATACTACTTTACACAAAGGGTGATAAACACATGGAATTCGTTGCCACAGGAGGTGGTGGCAGCTACAAGCATTGCCAGCTTCAAGAGGGGACTGGACAAATATATGGAGCAGAGGTCCATCAGTGGCTATTAGCCACAGGAGATAGATGGTATTCTCTTTGTGGGGAGGTGGTGCTCTGTTGTCTTGGTGCTGGAAGGAAGGCAGTGGGAGGGCTTCTGGTGTCCTGGCCTCACTGACAGTCCTTTAGATGGCACTGGATTTCTAGCCACTGTGTGTGACAGAATGTTGGACTGGATGGGCCACTGGCCTGATCCAACATGGCTTTGCTTATGTTCTTATGTTCTTAATAAGAATCCCAATCAGAATGGGACCAAAACCTTCAATGGGTTACCAATGTTTTGTGGTTACCTTTGGGAAGAAGAGTGAATTTGACCTGAGGTGGATCTGACTCCTTTTGAAACTTATTCTATCTTAATTGGATTGTCCAGAGAGATGAATTTCATCTATTACGAGTCTGGCTTTTTCTCTCCTTGTTAGGATTTTTCACAAAGTATGTTATTACAGTCTATTTCTGAATCCTGACATTGTGTTTCATCAGGAATATATATTCATTAGGAATATATATATATATATATATATATATATATATATATATATATATATATATATATTTCTGTTACCATGTGAACAATGAAATACATATAACGGCAGCTCATAATCTCCCGAATGTCAACTGATGGATATTCTTTGCTTCATAACTGTGCAACATGACTCATGGGAATATTTGAGGTTTCAGGCCTGTTTAGATCTAAAATTAACAAGGACAAGATGCAAAGAAAGCAAAGGGCTCAGGAAAACTTTTATGTCAGCTGAAACAATTCTTATCTGGAACACTTTCAGTATGAGAATGAAGGTGTGTTATGTCATTGGCTGGTGGAAACAGAAGAAACACCATGGACTTCAGTGGAACTAGGATTTAAGTAGACTCTCATTGAGATTTCTTTCCTTGAGTAGCCACAAGTCTTTCAACAGAAAAGCAACCACAAAAGTCAATACAAAAATACTTCCAATGAATAAATTTCCCATGTGGGTCAGAAGGTGATAGAATGGACATTTCTGCCTATTCTATCTGTGGAGTCAACCAATAAATCCGAGAATCCAACTGAATGTTTACTCAAATTATGAATTAAACTGTACTGCAATACCACACAGTAGCAATAATTCCAAAATACAAATTCCACAAAATTTAAAACATAATCCCACGGTTATTTACTTAAAGAAATGGGACAAAGACAAATTATATTTGTATCTATCTTTTGAGAAGATCTCTCAATGTGTGGCTACCTGAGACAGGACCTGTTGTGGCACCTCAGTCTTTGTTTATTCTTTCCCTATGACCATTTGTTAGGCACCTGCTTATCAAATGTCAGGAGTCAGGAGGAGAAGATCTTCCTTTTTTCCAAACCTTTGGTGATAGGCCATGTAACTCTGTTTCTGTTTTTTTAGGCTTCCATAACAGTGGCTATAGTTAATTTTACTATTGCAGTCTGGATGGGATCCTGGATGCAATTGTCAACATTGATAATTTCATTGTTGTTGATTTATTGGTTTTATTGTTATTTTATGGAGTTTTTGTGAGCCATTTTGAGAAATACAGCACCACATTTGAAGGTGAAGCTTCAAAGAAATGAATGGTATTCCTCTTAACCATCAGACATTTCTATAACCCTGTCACCATCTAAATTATGCATATTTTAATATATATGAATTGTTAGTTTTAGAAGCCTATAAAGTGAATAAGAACAGTTATTTTTAAGTTCAGAAGCTTTTACTACTTACAATGAATACTTTCCTTAAATCAATAATAACTATTCTTAAGTTTCCCCTCCTATCCCCTGAAGATCCCTGCTATGCTAATGGCCACAGTAGCTTAGAAGAGACTTTTTTTAAAATGATGACTTAAGCATGAGAAACATAACCTTTCAGTGAAATCCTAAACAGAGTTACTTCAGTCTAAGAGCCAAACTACAAGTGACGCCTGACACTAGTTGGACACTTGTCAGCTTCCCTCAAGTTTTGATGGGAAATGTAGGCATCTTGGCGGAATGTTGGACTAGTGACAGTTGAAAAGTCCATCGGACAGCAGTCGGAGAGCCAAGCTGCAAGACTAGGATGCCTACATTTCCCACCAAAACTTGAGGGAAGCTGACAAGTGTCCAACTAGTGTCAGGCGTCACTTGTAGTTTGGCTCTAAACCTTTAATGTTAATCTTGACCAATCTACCTAGGGGAAATCTGAAGTCAACACAGCTGGTCAGGTAAGGTGGGTAGATTTCAGTGAAATATGATATGGCAGAGAGAAAGGACCATGAGCCACCACTAATCCTTTTTATCAGAAATGTTCATGTTCCACAAAGAAGAACCAATTCTTTAAATATAAGCTGTCATGCCGACATATCTCAGAGGCCCATTTTTCAAAGGCTGGACAAATGGATGCTCCAAATGGGACACTATTTCCTCTATCTTTTCTGGGCTATGGCCTGGAGATGTGCCTGGGAGATAGAGAGGGTTATAATGGTTTCTATGGCATTATGCCACATGCTGTTCAATTTGTTCAGGCCGAGCAGAATTGCATTGGAATCTGTTAATTTCCCAGAAAGCCTATGTGGTGCTTGATCAAGGGCCCCCAATTGTTGAACCTGTAGGCACTTTGAGAATTTTGAGAAAGAGAATGGGTGCCACTACAAAATGGCTGCTGAAGGCTGGGGCCAATCAGACAATATCTGCTGTAGGGCACCTGGGCAAATCTCAACATGCTGGGCAGTGAGGCAAGCATCCTTCTTCTAGGAAGTCAGTTCTTTCTGGGTTTTCCTGCTCTAATGAGGAAGAGGTAAGCCAGGATTGGGTCTTTGCTTTGGGGAAGAAGCAAATGGACACCACAAATCCCATTGGCAGTCTCTATGGTGCCTACAGGCACAATAATGGGGATCATTGTCCTAGAGTGTCAGACTAGCCCCATCCAACCATGTAACACACTTGGTGTACTTAATCAAGTCCTTTTTTTCTCAGCCTAACCTACCTCACAGAGTTGTTGTAGAGATCAAATCGAGAAGAAGAGAACCATATGCACGGTTGTGTATTCCTTGAAGAGACCGCGGGATAAAAAAATATTATAGAAAGGTTTGTTAGATCATAAAACATTGTTAAGGCCTTTAAAAAAACATTTTAATTGTCCATTATCTAGCCCTGCATCCGACACTTCCTAAACAATTAATAATGATAACTTTGAGCTGTGATTCCAATTTTGTGGAGGTTAAATGAGAAAATTCTGTTCTCTACTAAATGATCGGGTGGCAGGGTTAAAAGTGGGCCAGTGTTGTCAACAGCACAGCATCATCATGAGTGCAGGTGAGCAATTAAGTCCCCTTAACAAGCAGGAAGGTCTTGATTACACCTGACTCAAATCCCGATTAAACCCTTAGCATAAAGGGGGCAGAGAATGAGTTGCAGCAGTTCACTTGTCGCCTGTTAGATCAAAGCGAGAGGAAACAAACAGCTTTAAAAATCATTTCCAAAGCACTTGTAAACTCCTGGGGTTGGTTGGATGCCTCAAACAAGCCTAACTGTCTCTTTCTCTCGGTGGGGTGGGGTGGGGTGGGGTGGGGTGGGGTGGAGGGGAGGGGAGGGGAGGGGAGGGCTTGGCTTGGCTTGGCTTGGCTTGGCTTGGATGAGAGAAATCTTTGGAAGTGAGTTTGTATCTGGTAAAAGAAATCTTTATGAGTGTCCCTAGCAGGGCTGGCTCGCCCATTGAGGCCAGGTAGGCGGTGGCCTCAGGAGCGGAGTGCCGGAGGGAGCGCTGGAGGAGGCGCGGGGGTGGGAGTGCATGCCACAAAGCAGCAACCTCCTATCCCTCCCGCCCCGCCCCGCTGGCGCTGCCAGCACAAGCCCCCGGCTGGGCGCAGCCACCGCGGGCAGGCATCTGCGGCAGCGCAGGCAACTGAGCAGGAGAGCTTGGAGGCTGGCTACCGCAGCGATCGGGCCAGTGGCGGCGCGCGAACACCCATGATGACATCACACATGACGTCATCATGCAAGATGGTGCGCACATGTTTGCGCGTGTGCGGGGAGGGCACCCGGATGGCCGCAAGCACCGCAAACCCTTGCACCGTCCCTGGTCTCTAGCATTTGTGGGGAGGGACTGGTCTTTGAATGTGCAAAGACAACAGGTAGCTAAGAAGCATAAAATAGTGCACCCCCATAGTGCAAGCAGCTAGCACCATGGTTCTGATCCATATGGGCCATTTGATGACTGCACCAACAAGTGACGATTTGCATGTGAGGAATGATGTAAAGATTTTTTTCCTCTGTTATTTTGACTTAGATTTCTCATTTATTACACTGTGTAAGGCTTCTTTAGTGCTTTTCTCATTTGCATGAGAACACTTGGAAATGCTTCTCCAGAGACCGCCCACTCAAGCCCTTCTCCTTTTCCATTTTCTGCACCCTAGGAAGAGATTTTCCGGGCCACGACCAGGAATCCCACAAGCCTTTGCAGGCTCCTGGCAACAGTGATACCAAACAGGATCCTGATTCTTGTTTTTTTGTTTTTAAACCAAACCAAACAAAATGGGTGTGAAGTTGCTTTCGTTAACTATGACGCAAGCTCATCTACCACCCTCGACTGCACTTTTTCTATGGAATATGAACTTCTGGAAGCCCAACGAAGCAGCACAAGTCAAGGCAATGTGAACGGTGTGTCATGATAACTAATGGAATCATACTGCAAAATTAGCGAAAGTTTAGGATGTGTGAAAATGGCCAAAGTAGAAACCCAAAACTAGGCCTGCCAACCTCTGGGAGCAGCCTGGAGATCACCTGGAATTAAGAATAGTCACCACGTGGCAGAGATTAGTTGCCCTGGAGAAAATGGCTGTTTAGGAGGGTGGACTCTGTGACATTATAGCACACTGAGGTCCCTCCCTTCCCCAAGACCTGCCTTCCCCAGGCTCCATCCCCCAAATCTCCAAGAGTTTCCCAACTCAGAGTTGGCCACCCTACCCAAAAACTTCTGTCAAAATATAAGTTGGGAAAAGAAGTTGGGAACATTAATTCACCCTTATGGAGAATCACAGTTTTAACTGTACATAGGGATCTTTTAGATAAGCTTACATGCAATCTTGTTATCTGGCGCTCCTGGCCAGTGGCAACAGTCACTTAGGCTGGTGGCTGCATTTTGCCTCCTTGGAAGGAGGAAGGCAAAAGGTGCGCCCGGGCATCCAGGCACACTTGGGGGCAGAATTGGCCGCTGTATCAGGCTTCTCCACCCCCTCAGCACTCAGTTGCGCCTCGTGCTCGGCCCACCTACCTCACTCCATTGCAATGCAGGATTAGCTGGTCACCTTTTGGGGCCAGGTAGGAATTTTTCTCTCCTTGTCCCTGATTGGCACTTGGGAAGGGAGTTTTTCACCTGCCTTGCACTGTGAGAAGAGGGAGGTAACTGGCACGGTGGGACTGAGTTCATTGAAGTTAGGGGAAAATTTAAGCGGGCCGGTGAACAACTTTGGCACCTCCCTATTAGTGGGGAATAGGGGTCTGTCAGGAGCGGCTGGCTGCTGTATGGCCCAGTTGTGAGGACAGACACCCTGGTGGGAAACCCCTGGACAAGCCAGTCTCCCCCCACTGCTGTACGGTCAGGTGGGGGAGCTTTAAAGGGGTGAACCACTTTGCCTGGCCAGGCTGGGTCCCAGCTATACCATGGGGGAGTGGGTGTCTTGCCCAGACAGGTCAGGGCAGAGGTCCAGGAGTGACCCCAGGGCCTGACCTGTACCGCTAGTTAGGTCCTTGCTATAGTTAGTTTGGTTGTTGTAATTTTAATAAAGCGGCCCATTTTAGAACCCAAATACTGTGTTTGCCTTTCATTCTGACTGAGGGGGCAAAAGCCTGTTAACAGTGCAATCCTAAGCATGTATACTCAGAAGTAAATCCTATTAATTTCTTTCAGTGGGCCTGGCTCCCTAGTGTGTGTGCTTAATATGCATCCTAAAAGAGAAATCTTAATCAGGTCTACTCAGAAACCTACTCAGCAGGGCTTATGCCAAGGAAAGTGTTTTTAGGATTGTGCTGTAGTCAAGATTCAAGTTCAGACAAATAAAGTGTACACAGGCATGTGTGAACCAAATGATCACTCAGGGGCAGAGAGATGGAGAATTATTTGTAAAAAAATGAAGACTAGAAACTTGAAGTTGTGGTTTAAAGTTTTGATATGAGGTTGTGACTTGGAAGGCAGTGTAATGATGTAAAGAGAGAGTTAATGTCATCAAGGCTGGAGGAGAGAAAGGTGACTGTAGCTTCTCAATCTTTTCTCTCCTTCCCATCTCTGGCTTTATTGTATAGAGTTAGAGAAGTATTGCACGTGTCCTCATAGACTGAGATGGCATTTGCTGTCTCCTTATCTAAGAAGGCTACTACCTCACAGCATTTTTGCAGGAAGAATCCTGGAGCAGATCCAGGAATCAATCAGCTTCCCTCCCCCCCTTTTTTTTGGTTCTACAGCAAGTTTGTGTACAATAAAGATTTTTTTAAAAAAAATCCTTTCTAACTCTACTTTACAATGAGACAAATCTGCATAAAGATTCACAGTTCACTGCAAACTCCTTTATGTGCTGAACACAAGCTGGTTTCGGCTCAAGATAACTTTATGGGCAGTGGATTTGCAGAAAATCTTAAAAACGTTAAGTGTGTCTAAAAAGGAAAGAAGGCATTGGCTTCAGCTGAAGTCCAAAATCTTATCAGGAGCAAAGAGTTATGCAGAAATATTCAGAACCCTGAAAGCAAGCTGTGTGGTTTGGAACCAGGGACGTGGTCTTAATTCCAAATGTCTGTGTTCTGAATTGGCTTACTGCAGCAAATCTGGGTAAAATAGGATTTAACTCATGGGCTATCCCACTTCATGAAAGTTCGTGATTCATGGTTCGTGAAATGCGCTGAACCACAAACCACACAGTTCGGTATTTTCCTGATTTGTGCCCCCCTCTAGTTGGGACATTTAATCCTCACCTCCTTGATGTGAAACAGGCTCCACCTTAAAAGAACGGACAAGGGCAAAATCCCAAAATATAAATTTACCCAGATCTAGGGATTAATAGATTTCCCTTGTCCTGTTTAATTGTTGCTCTGATGCTTGCATAACCATTGACTCAGGTTTGTGTGTGTGTTCCCTGTCACCTTGACAGCCACTTTGTATCAGACAAAACGTCCTGCAAATATTTTTATATATGCCTCTTGCTTGTTTTTCTACAGATTATTTGAAATTCTGAATGCCGTCGACTCTTGAAAGTTTAGAAAGATAGAGGAATTGTTGGAGCCCACTATCAGGTATACACACTACCTCTGATGTTCCTGATATATGTAGTCACCATTTCATGGGAAGAGAGCAATGCATGGATCTTCTGCGCACATGCTACAGGAAACCCATAGAAGATCTTCACATTACCCTCTTTACATGAAACAGCGAGTGTGTATGTGTGTGTCAAGTGCCATCAAGTCACCTCTGACCTATGTCAACCCTATGAATGAAAGACTTCTAAAATGTCCTATCAATAACAGACTTGCTCAGATCTTGCAAACTGGAGGGCGTGGCCTCATTTACCGAGTCCAGCCATCTCATTTTAAGTCTTCCTCTTGTCCTACTGCCTTCCACTTTTCCTAGCATTATTGATTTTTCCAGAGATTCTTGTCATCTCAAGATGTGACCTAAGTTACAGTAGCCTCAGTTTTGTCTTTTTTAGCTTCTAAGGAGAATTCAGGCTTGATGTGATCTAGAACCCACTTATTGGGTTTTTTGGCTGTCCATGGTATCTGTGAAACTCTCCTCCAGCGCCACATTTCAAATCTTAGTTTTCTTCCTGTCAGCTTTCTTCATTGTTCGACTTTCACATCCATACATAATAATGGGGAATACCATTGTTTGAATTATCTTAATCTTGGTCCCTAGAGAGACATCTTTTATCTTTAAGGATCTTTTCTAGTCCCCTCATGGCTGGGAAGTCTAAATTTTCTTCTGATTTCTTGGTTATAGTATCCATTTTTGTTGATGACTGAGCCAAGGAATAGAAAATCTTGAACCGTTTCAATTTCCTCATTGACAACTTTAAAATTGTGTAATTCCTCGGTTGTCATTCCTTTTGTTTTCTTAATGTTCAGCTATAATCCTGCTTTGGTGCTTTCTCCTTTAACCTTTATCGGTACTCATTCCAAGTTTTCACTATTTTCTGCCAGTAACATGGTATCATCTGCATATCTCAAATTGTTAATTTTCCTTCCACCAAGTTTCACTCTACCTTCTTCTAGATCTAATTCAGCTTTCCTTATGGTATGCTCTGCATAGAGGTTGAACCAGTAGGGAAACAATATGCATCCTTGACTGACACCTTTGCCAATTGAAAACCATCCTGTTTCCCCATATTCTTTCCAAACAGTAGCCTCTTGTCCTGAGTACAGGTTATGCATCAAAAGAATCAGATTTTATGGCATCCCATTTCTTTTAACACCACCTGTAGCTTTTCATCATCCACACAGTCAAAAGCTTTGGTGTAATCTATAAAACATAGACTGATTTTCTTCTGAAATTCCCTGGTATGTTCCATTAGCCATTGTAAATTTGCAATGTGAACTCTAGTGCCTCTTCATTTTCTGAATCCATCTTGAAAATCTGGCATTTCTCATTCCATATATGGTAAGAGTTTTTGCTGTAGAATTTTGAACATTACTTTGCTTGCATGGGAAATTAATACAGTGTTTTGATAGTTTCTGCACTCTTTGGTATCCCCCCTTTTGGAACTAGAATGTAGACTAAGCATTTCTAGTCTGTGGGCCATTGTTTTGTTTGCCGTATTTATTGACAAATTCTTGTTAAGATTTTGATGGACTCAGTTTCTGTTGCTTGAAATAGCTCTATTAGTATCCCATTGATGCCAGGAGCATTGTTTCTCCCAATTGCTTTGAGAGCAGCTCTCACTTTACTTTCTATAATTTCTGGTTCTTCAACAAAAGATTCTTCTTTGAAGGTATCTGTCATTCATCTCTTTTGTATAGTTCTTCAGAGTATTGTTTCCATCTTCCCTTTATTTTATCCTTATCCAATATGGTATTTCCATGCTGATCTTGCAGCATCCCAAGCTGTGGTGTGGCTGAATGTGGTGCCTTCCATGAGGATAGTTAGGTAGGTGGCCGTGTTGGTCTGCAGTAGAACACCGGGATTTTCATCCAGTGGCACATTAGGATGGAAATTCTGCTGTTACAAAGATTAGAGTCCCCCATGCAAGATGGATGTAGCATAGTTGAAAAGTACATCAATCCAGAGGACCTGTTTCTTGATGTTGTGAGCTGTATGCAGTAATCAATTGTTTTATTTGCAATCCAGTTATTTTAGCATAAGATTTTATGGACTGCGCTCAAAACTCATGTCACCAGAGGCACAAAATGACTTGTCAAATGGTGAACATGTCTGATTATAGACAATAAAAATTGTTGAATTAGGAGTATCTATCTGAAACTCTTTGGTTGAAAAATGGTGACTTTGAGTTCAGCAATAGTGTCCTGGGCAATTAAAACATTCCCTTTCTGGTTTCTGAACATTGCCATTTTTTTACAAGGATGTAACTCTGCTTGAAATTGTCCTGAAAGCCACCAAGTGAAAAAATACTTTGGAGACAGACCATACTAAATGTGACTGGAAAATTGTGGATGACTTAATCTCGATATGGTGGCTTTAGAAGAAGCACACGGGTGCGAAACTGGATACTTTGAAGCTGGCAAGCCCGTTGCTACCTCCAGCCAGGAGTTTACAGTAAAAAATTTTTGACTTACTGGCCAAATTGATTTATTCTTCACTGTGCGGTGTGAAATTTAGTTCTGTACTTCTGAACATAAAACTTCATTGTTGGATTGTGGTCCCTGTGATTTTTTGGTTTGCATTGCTTCTGAGACCACCCCCCTCTTTGGATTCAGCCACCTTGACAAAGCTCAGCAGGTCTGTGATTAGTCAGTCAGTTCCTGGATGGGAAAATTCTAGGAAACCTACCCCTGAGGCCTTAAGCTCATGGCAGAAGAAAAGTGTGTTCTAGGTATATTAAAACTAATAAGGATGATTTTGAGTTCCTTATCCCTGCTGTTTCAACCTAAAAATCCCTTCATTGGTTTTGCTTCTCCCTTGGACAAACTGAGCCCGTTTTTCTTTATTTTTGTGACATTTTCTGTTTCCTGTCACTGATTTTTTTTCAGATAAAATATATGCAATTCTCACATTATTTGGGTGACAGTAAATCAACAGTATACATATATTATACGCATCAATGATTTACACAGTGTATAGAAGTGCCATGTAAACTGTACAGAAAATCTTATAATGTTTGTACACCATGCAAACAAATCTACAAAACCAGCAGTGAAAAACAGAGAACCCAAGAAGATGAGAATATAAAAAGAAACACATATCAAAAGAAACAAAATGAGGACCGTTCTCATCCTTATTAAGAATCTAATAAAAAGGAATGCCCAACATGAGACAAAAGGCCAAAGATTTCCCAGAAAATTGGTGCTTCTTGGGGCCCAATCCATGCCACTGGGGTTACACAGGCATATCGGCAGATTTCCCTGCAGAAGTTCAGTCTCCGAGCAGATAATTTGTATATCACTGTTGCCAGGATGGTGCTGTAAACTGTGCTGGGGGAGGAATGGAATGGATGGGCCGATTCTACATGATGGATGGCCCAAGATGGAAACAGAAGTTCTTCAGCACTGCCCAGGAGGAAATAAAGGAGAACCTGGAAGACAACAGGGAGCTGGAGTTGAAAGTGTCACTTTTAAAAAACAACTGATGATGGATATGGTGGTGCTTGGTGCAAGTAATGGCAAAGTGACAGGGAAGCATATGACTAATGAACATGAAAAATCACTTTCCAGGAAGGAAACACAACACTTGAGGACCTGAAGAAAATGTAGTTTGCGTCTGAGCGTGATGGGGCCATTAGTGTGAGACCAGGGAGATATTGAGTGGTGGGGAGAATGAAATTCTTCCAGGTTCAACATGGTTAGTCTAAAGTTTTCAATGAGAAAAATTCAATGCAGCCATTAAGAGCTCAGAATCGCTACATTTGTGAGTCTCCAGTTTCATCACAGCTAGGGACTTGCTGGGTGGCCTTGAGAAAGAAGACTGTGGCTGCTACAAGGATCAAGCTATAACAATTAAAATATATTCAAAATAAATATTTATTATACAGTGAACACAGTAATAAAATTAAAAGCAAAGGGACCTTGGGCCTTCCTCAGTGGTCAATAATACCGGTTTTTACAAAAAACAAACCCCCATATCCAGAAACCAATGTGTGTCAATTCTGCCTTGAGAATATTATCTGGAAATATAAATAGGGAGAAAAGGGAAAAAATAATTTGTTATAACGGGAATAAACTTGTTTAATACTGTAAAAAACTCTTTTTGGAAAAACACAAAACCATTTTTACTTCATATATTGTGTGGCGATGGATCCATTTGCATGGTAACTGCACTCACACAAAACTCATTGGTGTTATAATCTATACAGCAAAAAATCCATATGAGCTAAATTTTATAAAAATAAACATTTAAACCTAAACATACTCCAATCTACAAACAAACCTGGTATTAAATTTCCAATATTTCTAGATGTGTGTATCATCAATCTGTAACTGAAATCAAATGACAGATTTGTTCTGTAAAATCAGCTATATGATAGAATGAAAGAAGACCCCAAAGTCCTGTCTCCTCAGTTTATAATCCTACTATATAAAAAGCAAGCTGTATTAGCGATGACTCACTTTTTATCCTTATGCAGGCAGACTGCCAACAACTCTGTCTTTGAGGCCACTGCAAAGCACCTGCTCGCCACCAGGAAGGGGCTCACTGAATCAATAGCCTAAGCACTCCTCCTTGAGCTTCCCCTCAGCACCTTCTCACTCTGGCCTCCAGGCCACTGTGAAGCACCTGCTTGCCACCAGGAGGGGACCTGCCGAATCAGTTTTCTAGAGCCCATTATATTTTTTCACACAATGGGTATTGTTGCTAGTGTGGAGATAATAACACTAGGTTACCTTCCCGAGCTGACTAAGAGAAAAGTTAAATCTAATATTTAAAAAGCTCTTCATCTGCACCATAAGTGTGGCTTTATAATCTTCATGAGAAACATGCTTACCAGCAAATCTTGCGCCTTTCCCCATGCTTTAGGAGAGCTAACTGCCGCTTCAAAGTATGTATATTTATTTACATTTTGGAAATATGGAGCTGTTTCCAAAACAGTTGGAAACATACTGTGGGGACTGCTGAGAGTGGGGTCTTGATGATGTCATAAGCGCTAACCAATAAGCACAGTCTATAGCTGGCTTTTGCTGCAAATTTAGAGAGATTTTCAGAGCTCTCCCTACAACCAGGTGACCACTGGTGGTGGGCAAACTCCCAGGGATTTGCCCCCTCACCTGCTGATCTGCCAGCAATCAGTAGGAGGTAGCAAGCCCCTGGAGTTTGCCTGCCACCTGCAGGCACCCTGGGAACATGTGGGGTGCCTCCTGGGGGGGCATAGTGATGTCACTTCTGGAAGTGATGTCACACCGACCGCGGGAGTATTCTCATGCTTTGTTTGGAGCTGATTTGACATAATTTCATAAGTGCTGGAACATGAAGAATGGCCATGTGAGCAAAACAGTGTAAATGCCAGGTCCTCCCCTTCCACCAGGAGGGTATAGGGACCTGGTAACCCTACCCACAACAGGGCAAAGATTGTTGTTCTGTGTGCGGGGAGATTTTCTGAACTGCTTCCCCTGCTCTCCAAATGTTTCTTCTGTTTTTGTTATGTCTTCATATAATACCTCTCCTACATGACCGGATTAACTTTTACAAATGATCTAGCCATATGATTGTAGGCCAGTCATGTTTGTCTTTCCAGGACAGTCCACCCATCATGATGAGGTGTAGTTTTTGTTATATGTTTACACAATTCTTCCCTGCCCCTGTGATCGGGTCATTTCTAAATATTACCCCACCCACCTGTGAAGCACTTACAGAAAACTGGATCCCATGGGGATAAGATAAAGTTTACATGGTTGCTCTCCCCTGCAAAACTGTTTTTTCTCAAGCTTGGTTGTCTTAATTTCAAGTCTGTGCCACCCCCATCTCCAATTTCAAGAAGGCAGCAGAGAATTAGTCTCTTCCTGTGTGTTTTGCAAAACTAAGCCGTGAAGACCCTTTGCCTGTTGAAAGATATAAAACTTACCACCTAGCAGAAAAATTAATTCTCTGTCGGATAGACAGGGAAATCCTTTTTTTGCATTATATCAATGTCTCTTTTTTCATGTATGCTGCCAGTTCGGGTTTCCAGCAACACAATGGCCGGAACTGTGAAATTTCATGAGATTTGCCAGGCAAATTGGAACTATAAATGACATGACAGTAGCACTACTTTTCTTAGCTAGTAAATCCAAAAGTCACACTGATCCTCCTTCAAATGCACTAAGATAGCAACCTTGACTTTTTCACTACATCTCTTTTTTGTCCCCCCTTAGATCATTTTTATCATTTGGAAAGCTGGCAAGTTTTTAAGGGTGAGTGCAGAAATCTTCTAAGGAATGACTGAGAGGTATGACTGGGGGCGGGGGGATTAAGAGTATCATGGTGAGAGTAGGAGGGAGGGTGATGGAGAGGCAAGGTGAGGAGCTCCAAGTTTTCATTTAAAAGACACATCAGGTGTTAAAGAATGACAGTATCAAGGCTGTGCAGTTCCATATCAGAAATCTGGATTATAAAAAGGTCAGTGAAACAAGCAAGAATATCATATTCTCCATGGTATAATCATGGGCCGGTCATTTGCTGTAGGCGTGGTGTGCTTATTGTATGCATTAACATGGAGCAGTGCACTATCTGATATTTGTGTGCATTGGTTTAGACTCAAAGGGTGGAGTCCCTGCTCAGTTAGTCCTGTTCTGCTTGAGCTCCCTTGTCCTGAAACCAGTTGCTCCCGTCCCTGTATCTCCTTGCTATTAAGTGGAGGTTTTGAACACACCCGGCTGTGCTGTGTGAAGTTAAGAGCAGGAATTTGAGTGAGTAGGGATTCCTGACCTGCAAGCAAAAGTGAGCATGGCAGAGGGGGTGGGAGGAATGCAAATCAGCTTCAGTGGAGAGGGACAATGATTCAATGGTCAGGCACATGTGTTGACTGCAGAAAGTCCCAGATTAGAGATGGGCACGAACCAGGAAAATTATGAACCATGCAGTTTGTGGTTCATTGTGTTTCGCAAACCATGAACTTTCATGAACTTTGCTTCAGTTGATGAACAGGTTCATTTGGTTTGTGAAAACATCACTTCTGGGTCAGCAGAAGGTCTGTAGAGAGCCCATGCCCTCATTGCCTAGGAAACTGATTGATCAGCGCCAGGCTGCCTGGGGTGACAAACTGAAATCTGAACCAAACTAATCAAGCTGAAATTTGTCACAGTTCATGAGAAATGAGCTCCCATGAACAGCTGCTTCACAAACCACTGGCCCAGCTGGCTTCACCAGCTGGCTTCAAGTGGAGGAGTAGGGAATCAAACCTGGTTCTCCAGATTAGAGTCCCTCATTCTTAACCACTACACCAAATTGGCTTTCCAGTGGCATCTGAAGAGTCTTGCCTGAGGCCCCATATAATGGTATATAGTATTTAAAATATTTCAGTTCAATCAGTGTCAGAGCGTGGCCATTTCCACACACATTGAATAATGCACTTTTGCAATCCTTTGGAAGTGGATTTTTTGTTCCACACATGGAAAATCAGTTTCAAATGTTCACTAAAGAGTATTGAAAGTAGATTATCCAACGTATGTGGAAGCAGCCCATGTGTTTTGCACGCTGAAAGGCCTCAAGTGGAATCCCTGGCATCTCCAGGTAAAAGACCTTAGAAGACAGGTATTGGGGAAAATCTTGCACAGAGCTGCTGCCAAAGTAGACACAGCTGAGCTAGATGGACCAAGGATCTGAATCAATGTAAGGCAGCTTCATAAGTTCTATAACAGTCAGGAGGAGGAGTGGTTCAGTTGTAGAGAATGTGCTTTGCAGGTAAAAGGTCCCAAGTTCAACCCAAGGCATCTCCAGTTCATGAAGGGATCCCCAATAGAAGGGATTGCTCCACCTGAAATCCTGAAGAGCTGCTTCCCGTCAAAGTAGGTAATACTGCTCCACATGGAGCAGTGGTCTAGCTTGGTAGAAGGCAGGTTTGTATGTTTATTGTAACATGGATAAACTTCAGTGGGAAGGACCAAAGCAATAGAGGGCATCCTTTGTCCGTAGAAAGGCCCAAGGTCAGTCCTTCACATCTCCAGTAGAAGTCTGAAGAAGGTGACTCTTGAAAGCTTATGCACTCAAAATCTTGTTGGTCTCTCAAGTGCCACTGAACTCTAATCTTGCTGTTCTACTGCAGGCCAACATGTACCCAACTATCTCCAATTAAATATCTCAGATAACAGATGTTTAGAAAGACCTTTTTCTACCTGAGACAACGGATAGCTGCTGCCTGAGCTACATGGACCCAAATCCTGACTGGCAATGAAGCAGCTTTGTATCCTATCTTTCTACACCTTGAGCTGATACTGCCAGAGAAATCCATGCAGCACACACATCAAAATGATATGAGCGGGCTTGTGGCAGCCTCCCAGTATCTTTGAGAGGTTTGAAGCCCCCTCTGACATCTATTGTTCAAGTAACATAAGTGCAGCGTGTCATTGAAGGCAATCAAGGAAATGGTAATTAACACAGCAGGCCCCAAAATCGAAGACATTTTTCTAGAGGGGCAGGCTGGGTGGGAGGGAAACAGGCTGGCTTCAAGAGTGGCACAGTAAGAGCGAGAACTTTCTTTTTGAAACCGAAGATGCACTTTTTTGCCACTTTACTCCTCCTCTTCCTAATTAGTAATTATGTATGCCTGCACTTCTTTCCACACATACTCTTTTCGCCCTTTGCCCACCCTTCCTTCTGCTGAATTGCTCTTGAAATCCATCTCAATTCAAACACCCTTTCCTTCCCTCTTCCCCTTTCTTACTAAGTACTGCTCCTGAAGCATTTTCTTTAATATTGGTTGTGTTGGAACGTTGCAGAATTTACTGGTCAGGAAGAACAATCAAGCTCAACAGCTCCTAGTGAGGGTGTTGAACCTGCAGAGAGATTGTTTCCCTTGTTTTTCACAGGCACTGCTTTTGAGGATGAGCATTTAACAGAGGCCTTGCACAAGAGATGCCAACCGAAGGGTTATAGGCCCAAGGGTTATAGGCCCATGGCTCTTAACCTGGGGCACGCAGCTGGGTCGCAGATATTGCTTGTACCGTGTGGAAGATGTTAGAGGAGAGGAAGAACTCCACCAATTTGTACCTTGATATCAGGAACAGCTGGAATGGAAACATCACCTGTCAGATAATTTAATTTAATTTAATTTAATTTATTATATTTATATTCCGCCCTCCCTGCTTTCGCAGGCTCAGGGCGGATAACAAATACAAACATGTTTAAAAACATTTAAAAACATTAAATAATACATTTAAAAACATTTAAAAACATTAAATAATACATTTAAAAACATTTAAAAACATTAAATATAACAATTCATGCTGCCCAGTGGTTCATACATGCCTCTGTGTTTGCATAGGGGTGATGGTTTAACCCCCCCTTCACGGGGGGGGGGGGGCGGGCACTGCCCGGCTTTGCTTACATCAACACACCTTGACTATTAGGGTTGCCTGGCCCCCACTGGGGTTGAGGGAATCCCCTGCTATCAGGCCTAAATCGGCCTGCAATGGGCCACTGAGGAGCGCAGGAGCGTTCCCACACTCCACAGTGGCCCGTTCCAGGCCGACTCAGTCCTGATCCAGGCCAATTCAGGCCCCAAGTCAGGCCACTGCAGAGTGCAGGAGCACTCCCACACTTCTCAATGGCTTGATCTGGCCCAATTTGGGCTGAATCGGGTCAGATTCAGCCCCCCACAGAGCTCAGGAGTGCTCCCAGGTCAGCCACAGCTTGTACAATGACATCACTTCCCAGAAAGTGATGTCATCACATGGCCCCAGGAACACACGCACAAGGAAAAGAACATAAAGTAGGTGCTGGGTCCCCCGCTAGGAGGACAGAGGGACCTGGCAACCCTAATGACTGTAGCCCTGGGCTATTATTTAAGTTATTGTGGGTGCAAGATGTATGGTGAATATACTGCAGATGGGAGCTGGTATATATGGGGGTAGGATTTATTAAAGTTGGCTAGTATCAGGCCAAGATGCTCACTGCTTATCTAACTTCTCTAGCATTCTAAGAGTCAACAATACAAGGACCTACTACACTCCTACACTAATATTATACATTACCAGATCTGAAGGAACAAAGCTGCACAGTCCCCAACCTTTTTGAACCTGCAGGCACATTTGAAATTCTGACACAGTGTGGCGGGCCCAGCAACAAAATGGCTGCCACAAAATGACTGCTGCATGAGATGCAGCCAACCACAAAATGGCTGCTATAGCTTACCTTTAGTTGCACACTGAAGATCCTTGTGCTGTGAAAGCACTTTCTGTCAAAGCAATGTTTTAAAAAATCTGCACAGCCAATCAATATTCCAATGGCCAATCAGAAGCCATGCTTTGCAAAAAATAATAACATTCGATTTATATACCACCTGTCAGGACAACTTAATGCCACACCCAGAACAGTTTACAAAGGTTGTTATTATTATCCTCACAACAATCACCCGGTGAGGTGATTGGGGCTTAGAGAGCTCTGAAAGAGCTGTGACTAGAGATGGGCACGATCGGAATCATGATGTGAAAAAAACCCCGATAATGGTGTTTGCGCCATCGGGACTCAGCTAATCGGTTCCGTCCACGGTGACCGATCCAGCGTTTGGGGGGGGGGGCTTGATCGAGGGGGGCATCATGATCTAATTGGAGAGCCAGACACTCAGGCGCCAATAATCTATTCCCCTAGCAACGGAGCCAGGAGAATGCCTGAGCTGTGTTTGCCCTCCTGTCACCCTGGAAAACCGAATGCAAGCCCAGCTTTCCTTGATTAGCAGGCTTCCTTCAAACCATGGAGCAGCAACCCAGGGGAGGGAGGGGGAAGGGGGTGTTCTGAAGCCATGGGCACAAAGGTTTTTTGCTTTTTTTAAAAAATGGGGCTTTGTAGGAGGAATGGGTGTTTTTCTGTCTGTCATTCTCTGTTTTTAACCTGCTTTTAAAACACTGTATTTTGTGGGAAAACCTCATTCACGGTTCTGTGTGTTTGTTTAAAATATGCTTTTTGAAGACTGGCTGCTTGCTTTTAAAATCAGGTGGGGAGGAACGGAGGATTCTGTCCCTTCTTTTTTTAAAAAGCTGGCTGAAACATGTTGGCGGGGTGTCTCTCTCTATTTGGAGAGGCAGGGATAGATTCCACCCCCCTCTGCTCTAAGTGTGTGAGTATGTGTGATGTCCCCTCCCTGAGGGGAGGTGGCTCGTTGCCAGGTTAAAAACTCCCCCCCCCTCTGCTCTAAGTGTGTGTGTGTG
The DNA here is from genome assembly GCF_028583425.1 of Eublepharis macularius. NCBI lineage: Eukaryota > Metazoa > Chordata > Lepidosauria > Squamata > Eublepharidae > Eublepharis > Eublepharis macularius. The sequence goes on from NC_072802.1 coordinate 24,975,411, forward strand.
TGTGAACATCCCCTGCCTCCCCGTGCCTGCCGGGCCTGGCGGCTGCTGCCACCAACCACCGTTCCTATGTCACTGGAAACAACAGGGTGCCTCCCGCTTTGGCATCCCCGATTCCCGATTCCGGATCGGAAACAGGACTTGATCGGTTAGAATCAGTGACCTAGGTTCAGCGGCGGCCCGGAGCCATGAACAGCTTGATCGGTATTTTTTTTTTTATCATGCCCACCTCTAGCTGTGACTGACTCAAGGTCACCCAGCTGGCTTCAGCTGGAGGAATGGAGAATCTAACCCAGTTCTCCAGATTAGAGTCCTGCTGCTCTTAACCACTACACCAAACTGGCCCTACCTGACCCCACCCACTTTCTAAAGTGGGCACCAGGAAAGGTGTTGACAGGCACAATTGCGCCTATGGGCACAAAGGTAGGGACCCCTGCCTTACTGGGATGCTGCAGGAAGAAAAAATAGATGTGGCTTGTATAACAGAGGTGTGGTTAGAAGAAAATTATGTGGTATGTGTCCCAACTAACTCCACCTGGATGTGTAGTCCCTACATCACCTTGCAATGGAGGCTGAGAAGGAGGGGCTGCTATTTTCCTTCATGAGTCCTTCAACTTCTGCAGACCTCTGGTACAAACTATAGCTGGCATTAATTGTATGCTCCTTTCATTGGGAACTAAAGTTAGATTAAGTATTCTACTTATTGACCTCTCAGATCACCAGTAAGCACCTTTTCTGAGTTTGCAAAGGTGCTCAGATGAGGTGTTGGAGACAGCTAGACTGATTGTTCTAGGGGTCTTCAACATTTGTGTTGAATGTTCCACATCAGGGCTGGCCCAGGAATTCATAACTTCCATGGCAGCCCTGGGCCTCTCTCAAATAGTCACAGGCCCTACACAGGAAAGAGGCCATACTTTGGATTTAATAGTTTGCAACTTTGCACTGAATTTTTGAGGGAAAGTCTTGTTTCAGAGTTGGAGATTTAGCTTGAGCAATGGTCTGACCATTATCTTTGAAGGCAAAAGTGAATGTGGCCCTGAAACCCCACAAAAGGTGGGGGGACATTAAAATGGTTTGTTCCAAAGGCTCATAGATCCTCTTAGATTCCCAAATGCCCTGGGGAATTTTAGGAATTCAAACACATGCTCTATGGAGGCTGCAGTAGGACCTTGGAATGTGAAGTTCCTTGAAACTATTGACAACATTGCTTCTATCTGACCTCTCTGACCCTTGGGATGGAAGCCATGGTGTACCATGAAGCTGGGTGACCTAAAGAGGACTTGAAGCTGTCTAGATAGAAAGACACTGGCAGAAAACTCATGCTGAGACTGATAGAGCATGCTGCAAATCCCACTGGAAGATCTATGAAGCAGGATTCATGCCAGTCTATGGCTCTGGTAGCTCTAGTTGATGATCTCTGTCTGAATTAGACAAAGGTCATGCTTCTTTGTTGCTCCTCCTGGATATATCTGCAGCCTTCAGTATAGTAGATCATGCCATATTGCTGAGGCATTTGGAGGCAAAAGTGGGTATCAAAGTTGTGCCTTGGAATGGTTTAAATAATTTCTCATGGAACAGACTCAGAATCCCCCAATTTCAAATAAATTGGACAATGTGTTCTGATTTTATAGTCCCTTGAATAAGGTGCCCCAACAAGCCATCCTTTCAGGATAGAGGAAAAATATTTGAAAATGGCCACCAGGTTCCTGGAGCAGCTTTTTAAAACAACATCTTAATAACTGTAAATAAAAGTCATCTTTCCAGAATGTCTAGTGAGGTGCCACCTGCCCCACCAATCACATTGTAGAGAAATATGAGCATTTGTTTAATTGAGGCAAGCTCTCATTGCATTGCAACTGATTTGCTGGGAGTATGTGCGGGGGTGGAAGACCACCTGTTCTCTCTTTGAAGAGCCACCCAAGAAAAGGAAAGGAAGACTACCTATACAAACCTAAGCACTGAAAATTGTGATGTTACATAAAATCACTAATTAATCTGTATAAAGGTGGGAAACCGGTTACCCACTAATGAAAGGCAATAAGAAACACCAACAAACCAAAGAAACTTCCCCGCGCACAATGAACAACAAGACACAAACTCCTCAGAAGCACAAAAAAGGCAAATCAGAAGCACACACTCCTCAGAAGCACAAAAAAGGCAAATCAGAAGATCTCTGAGATGGGGAAGCTCTGTAATGTCTCCTTAGTTTTGCAGACCTGCCTTTCTCTGCCTAACTGCCAAAGATGAACATGCTCATTGAATGTTCTCAGCTGGATCAGGTAATTTATTCATTCTTAAACTGCTGCCTGGAAACTGTAGTTTGATCCAATGAGACCTGAGCATTTGGATCAAGAAGAATGCCACCAACTATACATTTAAAAAAATGAGCATGTGCACTTGGATTTTAAACAATAGATGGGCTGCCCTTCGTAGCTGTAGGATACCTGCAAGCCAGTAAATTGGAAGCATGCACCCATGGTGGCTACTGAGCCAACTGCCAGGCTGAATACTGCCAACTGTGCAGAAGTGTTTGAAATACTGTTCACTTTAATTTGTGAACACAGACAAAGCAATTAAAGTGTGGGTCTGTACCTGCCAGCCGTGCCAAGAGTCGCATCCAGCCCCAGCCCAACCTCTAGTTCACCCATGGGTGTTGGCATGCACACCATGGTCCTGCCTCCACATGGACTTCGCAGGGCCATTCAAGGACAAATGTTCCTGATAGCTGTGGATTCCTTCTACAAGTGGTTGGAGGTCATTCCAGTAACCACCATGTCCACCACCGTTGTCATTCAGGCACTCCGTCGCCTCTTCACAACATACAGACTTCCAGACACTACCATGTCTGACAATGGGCCCCAGTTCATGGCGGCAGAGTTCCAACAGTTCCTGGCTGATAATGTCATCCGGCACATCATGTCTGCTCTGTTTCACCCTTTGACCAATGGGCAGGCAGAGCAAATGGTGAGAACGACAAAAGACAGTCTCCGCAGGATCACACAGGGAGACTGGTATGCTCAATTGGATGTGTTCTTACCACAGCAGCAGGTAATACCCCACTCCACCACAGAGTGCAGCCCAGCAGAACTCCTGATGCACAGAAGGCTCACTACCACACTTGACAGACTGCATCCGGACCTGTCGATGGAAGAACCACAGCTACCCATGGGAGAGGGAAGAGTGTTCCAACTGGGAGATTTGGTCTACACCCAGAACTACAGCGATGGCCCAACCTGGTTGCCACCATCAGTGCAAACAGCGACTGGACCAGTGACTTATAGGATGCTCACGGCCAACAGCCGAGAGTTGTGTCACCATCTGGATCAGCTAAGGCAAAGATGGCCAGAAAGAGCAGCTGCAGACGGAAACATCCCTGTGGCCAGTGCTCCGGAACTCATTGCAGCACCCAGCGCAGAAGGGACTCCTGTGCAGCTGATTCCAGATCCACCAATGACTCCGCATCCAAAGGCAAACAACACTATGGAGAGTTCTCTGGGACTGTGTTCCAGCCCTGTTGCAACGCCAGCACCAGAGCAATCAACAGCCATGGATTCGCACACTCCTATGGAAGGAAATGGACTGTGGCATTCTCAGCAGACGTGGGCTCCACCCTGCTATCTAAAGGACTATATTTGTCATCGGGTTCAACCTGACTTAGGCGGGAGGGGTGTAGTGTACTGGGAGCTTCAAGCAGAAGGCTTTAGTAGGTAGGTTCTGTACAGCTGCATTCCGATTGGCTGGGTTGTTGAGCCGGCTAGTCAGGATTCCCCTACAGACTAATGAACTAGCAAATAGGGTTTCTGGATACCGGGAGTTTGCTATCAGTTGAGTTTAATTGTGGGCATGTTTTGGTAGGGAGTTGAGTGCTCTGTAACTGCTTGTTGATGTTTGTGCTTTGAGTGGTGATGTTCCTGTTAATAAAAGAGTTATTGGAAATCAGTTGAACTGTCGTACCCACTATATAATATGGGGGATTCCACTTTTAAACAGGTGATTGGTGAAGATCACAGCTTCATGCAACAAAAGTGGATTGGTTATGTGGTTCCTGGGTCACATCAGTTGTTTCATAGTCTTGTTTAAGTCTGAGCTCAGAGTTGATTAAGAGCTAGGGAGCTGAGAAGCTTTGGAAAACACGCTGGTGAGGGTGGGAAGGTGACTCTAAGAATACTTGTTCTGGATTGAGCTCAGGAGTGGTTGTTCTCATTAGAGAATGTTTGTATTTCTTAAGTTCCCCAGACTCCATTGAGCTACCTGGAAATCTTTTTGTGTATTCAATAAATGTGGTTGGGTTGGCTGCCTTTTAAGCAATTCTCTCTTTCTGGGAAAGAAGACATTTCTGGACTTTCTCTTGCCAGCTTGAAATTACACTCTCTTTCCCAGCAGGAACAGGGTCTTTTAAAGAGAGGCATATTTTGTACAACACTTCCTTAATCAATTCTGAATCCAAAATTATGGTCTAGAAATTGGAGGAGAGGCTATTTGGTTGAACTACTGTAGTTGTTAATATAGAAAAGAAAGGGTTTATAACTATGGGCTATCTCACAGTGGACTCAAGGTGTACCATTCTCCGCACCAATATACATATCATTTTAAGAACAATGACATGATTCCTTTTCTGGTTTTTGACTACTGAAAACAGACTGTCCTGTTTCTCAATTTCCTATACTCTTTGCCTTTTACTTTAAAGTTGTGAACTTGTGATTATTATTGCTTTTCTCCACCTGTTTTATTTTGGTCTCTTCTCTCTCTAATTTGCTAGAAGGGCTCTATGACACCTTTTACTTCAAATGAGATTTTTAGTCTAGCAATCCTGATTAACTTGTCTCTCCAGATAGCAGCCATCTGAATAAATCAATGGACATTCCCCCCTCCCCTTTCTCTATTCTGTTTTAGTTTATGACCTTTATACCGAGCCATATTTAAGTAGAGAGGAAAGACGGCACACTGTAGCTCCATCTTGTCAGATCTCAGAAGCTAAATAATGATGAGGGACCAGCAAGGAAGACTCTGCAGAAGAAGGCAATGGCAAACCACTTCTGATTCTTACTTGTTTTGAGTTACTTGTTTTGAGTTACGTGTTTTGAGTAGACTGTGGTTGCCATAAGGCCATTGCATCTTAATGGCATATGCATCTTTATATTAAGGTCGAATTTAGATAGTGTGGTGCAGAGACTAAGAGTGCTGGATCTGATAGTCTTATGTTCAGGTCTGCACTCTGCCAAGAAAGCTTGCTGGATGACCTTGAGCTACTGATTTTCTTTCTCAGCCTAACCTACCACAAAGGGTTGCTGTGAGGATAAAATAAGAAGGCAGAATCACATATTCTGCTCTGAGCTCCTTAGAAGAAGGGTGGGATAGAATGTCGTACAGTGGTTAAGTGGTTCAGATGCAAATCAGCACTCTACTGGTTTGGATCCCACTACTGCCATGAGCTCAGTAGGTGGCCATGGATAAGCCACTTTTCTCAGTTCCAGCTCCCGCATTGTGGGGATAATAATAACACTAACTTGTTCACTTCTCTGGGTGAGGCACTAATCTGTCTAGAAGAGTGGTATACAAGTGCAGCTGTTATTGTTATTGTTATCGTTATCGTTATCGTTATTGTTATCGTTGTTGTTGTTGTTGTTGTTGTTGTTGTTGTTGTTGTTGTTGTTGTTGTTGTTGTGGACTTGGGATGGCTAATTCTGTTGAAAGATGACCTTTGCAAACTTTCTGATATTTAGGACAATAGAACAATAGCCTAGACCTATACTGTCCTGTCCTGCAAGAAGGCCTGAAGAAAAAACAAATTTCAAGTTACCACAATGTATATAGGAACGCAAAGACAGGAACTGAAGGTATAGGAATTAATAGCAGGAAACAGGTAGCAGCAAGCTGGATGCAGGACATTTGTCCAGACATTTGCTCTAGAAATGTGAAAAGTTTTGAGACTGACAACTTGTTTCAACAGAAATCAAAACCAGATTGAATGAATCAGACAGACTTTTCTTCCCAGGCTCTTTTTGCTGCCTGAAAGAGCAGTGGCAGGAAGCATGGGTTGCTGGCAAGATCTCTTCCACCATAGCAGAAGATCTGGCAGCCCTGTCACAAAGGCAAGGGAGAGCCTGCTTGGTGTCTTCCGTTCCTTCAGCACTCTGGGGGTGTATCCAGCCATCTTTTTCACTCCCTCTCAACCAGTTCTCCTCCTTATTACAGACCCCGTTTCACGTGGATTTTGTCCATGACTCCCAGCACAGGCTTTTTTGGTGGCCAAGTGGGACTCCTCCTTGCTTTTTCACCAGCAGAAAAGCTGGTTGAATCCAACCTTCTGTTATCTCCTAATGCATATTCCAATGTCATTGATTAATGGTATTGGACGTCCATTATGGCTTTTGGGATGGTGACTTAAGGAATCTAACTTCTGAGTTTTTGAGGCTTTTTTAAAAAGGTTATAGTCTGTGTCAAGGATTTTGATGTGGCTACGCTATGCAAGTCCTCTACAGATGCCTTGTGCTAGTGTTCAAGGCCCTTGTATTTTGGGACCTAATATATGCACCCCATTTGATCTGTCTAATGTCAGGATTGCTGCCTTATAGAAACCTCTTTTGAAACCCCACCAAAAGTCACCATCTGCAAGCTTGAGAGTTACTGATTTTGGCAGGAAAATGGCAGAAGGAGGAAAAAGTTAATAGTCCCTCATTCTATATATTACCTTCAGTATTATTAATTGGTAGAAAAGTGGGACATAACTATATTAAATAATTAGGGCTAGTACTGAACAAAGGGGCTGATGTGAAAGAATAAGAAGAGATCTGGAAGCGCTCGAGAGCGAGGCAACAATAACAATAATAAGGGGCAGAAGCTTTATGCCAGAAGCGGCTGTACAGACAAAAGTCTGCTGGCAGAATTCAGACACAATATTTATAATGATACCATAATATAAAAATGGTGGGGGCATTACTTGTATGAAACATAAATTTTCGTTTTATGCACAATTTGGTTTCAGCGATATTTTTTTTTTGCTCCACTTTGGATTTAATTTGCTTAAAATACATAAAGGCAGGAGGGCCAAAGAATCAAATAGCTCGAAAATGGTTGCCAGAAACTCAGATGTTTATGTACTTGTTATTCTGTGCACAGAGCGCATTGGCGTGATTCTCAGCTTTGTCAGATGCATAAATTCAGTGCCAAAATGAATTTAGAGGCAGTGTTTAGAGTTGAGGCCGAGCATCGTAAACTCAGAAGCTGCCTGCATTAAAGGAAACCCTGCTGCTGTAAGTGCATCATTGCTGCTGGTCTGTGAAAACCACTCAGGCAGGTGTGCTGCAAAAGGCAAGAGGAAGGGAGGGGTCAGGATTTGTAGTGATACGGCAGAGTTCTCTAAACGACGGAAGGAAAAAACACGACTTGCTTTCAGGTGTATGTGCTATGTTGGGTACCATTTCTGATGGTGAAGAAGATACTTGGCTGCTGGTTCACCAGGGGACATTGGAAGCCTCGGGGCATTTGGAACACAGCATCTTAACCTTCTGGCCCTCCCCAACTGGCTGCTGAACAGTTTGCTACCCAGTGACTTAATGGCAGGTAATGCTGTGCCATTTTCCTTGGCTGATTTTCAGAGGTGGAAGTTGCCCCAGGCTAAGTGGTTAACGTAATTCTGTTGGACCTAGGCAGTCCTCTATGGAGAAGATTGCAACGGTTTTGCAGCATCCCCTCTAGAACGATGCTTCACTGAACCTCGCACAATCCTGTGACATGAGGTTAGTCCAGCTCTTTTATTTTGCAGCTATTTCCACCACTGTCTCACATGCTGGGGACATGTATTTATGAAATGTGCTCTCATGTGCTCATAACTCTTTCCTGCAAAAGCAGTGATTCCACAATTCAGATACAAGTCATATTGTCTGTCACATGTGCACGGTCCACAATAGTGCATTTACTCTTCCACAGTCTAGGGCTGCCAACCTCCAGATGAGACCTGGAGATCTTCTGGAATTACAGCTGATCTCCATACTACAGAGATCAGTTCCATGGGAGAAAATGGCAGCTTTGTAGGGTAGACTTTATGGGACTATATCTTGCTGAGGTCCCTCCCCGAACCCCACCCTCTCCAAGCTCCATCCCCAAATCTCCAGCAATTTCCCAACCCAGAGTTGGCAACACTGGTTGTCATAGCAAACAACAAAGACCTGAAAGCCTGTAATGTCTGGTGTGTGCAATTGGGTTAATAACGCATCTATAAAACCAGCACCGTTCAACAAAATGCACTAAATGAATTGATTTGTCGTTGCTTGACAGAGTAGCTGAGCTATAAATCTGAAAGGCTGTCATTCAAAGGTTTGTTATGAACTCACTGGGTGGCTTCAGACAAACCACTTTCTCTCAGTTCTCCACTCCATCCCCCATCTTGCGCTGTGCTTTCATCCACTTCCTTCTTCCAGCTACTTTGAAGTACACCTGAAGGGTCTGCTTGCTACAGAGGAAAGAGACAGACAAAAACAAAGATTAAATATCAACATATCTCAGGTATATTAAAGTCCTATGTGTGTCAGGACTAATGTATCTAAAGAACTGCCTGCTCCTTTACAATTTGTTTTATTTTATTTTACCTCATTTATATCCCACCTTTCTCCGCAGTGGGGACCCAAAATGGCTCATCTCATTCTTCTCTCCTTTAGTTGCAACTAACAGGAGATTTACCGGGGGTGTGTGCGTTCCTGATGATTTTGTGACATCATCTCCAGCATGACCCAGAAGTGAGAGCCAGTTTGGTGTAGTGGTTAAGAGCACGGGACTCTAATCTGGAGAGCTGGGTTTGATTCCCCACTCCTCCATTTGAAGCCAGCTGGGTGACTTTAGGCTAATCACGGCTCTCTGGAGCTCTCTCAACCCCACCCATCTCACAGGTTGTTTTGTTGTGGTGAGAATAATGACATACTTTGTAAATCGCTCTGAGTGGGCATTAAGTTGTCCTGAAGGGTGGTGTATAAATCGAATGTTGTTGTTGTTGTTGTTGTTAAGTAATGCCATTGCTTAGGGAACAAATCACGATACTCCAGCACTCACCCAAAACTCTGTTTTAATGCTAGAGAGTTGTCTGATATGATGTCATTTCCAGATTATTCCAGAAGTGATGTCATAGCATTGGCACAATGTCAATCACCCCCACCCATTTCCCCTCAAATTCCCTCTCCCCCACCATCAAGCCAGCATGGGGCAGACCAAGCCTCCCTATTTGCAATATTTATGCTGTGACTGATGGTTTTAGGTCATCATTTTACTGGTTGTGTATTTTAGGTGTCCTAGACCACCTTTTGGAATTTTTGAACAGATTATGAGGAAGACAAAAATAAATAAATAATGCTGAAAGATTCATCTACGTACGTGCATATTCAGTGTTCTTCTGGAATTCCTATCCTGTGCACTAGCGGTGATTTCGAAGTTCTTATCCCTGCTGTTCTAACCTGAAAATTCCTGATTTTGATTTTGATTCTTCTTTGTGTCAATCAAAACCATAAATCATTATTTTCCTTGTACTGAATATTTCCCATTACGTGTATGCATTTTCCAGCATTATTTGCCTCTCTGTAAACCAGCATTATATATCTCTTATAACTATAAATGTTGCTCCTGGGACATGCAAAACACCATGTACACTGAGTATAAAAACCATAACAAACTACATTCACAATGCAAAAGAATCTCCCAGAACAACATCTTAATGTGGAGAAGCTTAACCTTTGTAAAATATAAGAAAAGAAATGATGGAAAAAAGAAAGGCAAATCTATTTGTCAGGAGAGATACTTGAGGACTGATGGTGGTGGGTCTATCATAGGGTTGTGAACTCTGGATTGGGAAATTCCTGGAGATTTGGGAGTGGAACCTGGAGAGGGTGGGATTTGGTGAGGAGAGGGACTTCAATGGTTTATAATGCCTCCAAAGCATCCATTTTTTCCAGGGGAACTGATTTCTGTAGTCTGGAGAACAGTTATAATTAGAGATGGGCACGAACTGAAATAGGAACCAAAATTAAGCGCAAACCTGGCCGGTTCATGGTTCGCAAACAGCGGTTCATCAGATCCCATTTCTGACAAACTGCCACGAACTTTAGGCTGGTTCGTTTGGTTCATTTTTTGGTTTGGGACTGCAGACAGCCTGGTGCCAATCAATCAGTTTCCTAGGCAACCGGGGATGGACTTCCTACAGACCTTCTGCTGACCCAGAAGTGATGATTTTCTAACCCAGATGTGTCATTTTCATGAACCAAACAAACAGGTTCACGAACCAGGGGCAGGTTCATGAAAGTTCGTGGTTCGTGAAATTTGACGGACCATGAACCACATGGTTCAGTTTTTTCCCTGTTCATGCCCATCTCTAGTTATAATTCTGGGAGATCTCCAGGACACACCTGGATGTTAGCAATCCTATTCTACCATTCCTTCTGGTTGTAAGACAGAGCCTGTCCTGAGCACTAGGAGGAGGTAAATACTGAGAAGGCTTCCCCTCCCCCTGTAAAACAAGGATGCATTAAATATCTTACCTTGACTTGCAGTGCTGTTGCCTATCTTAGTGACAATATGCATTTGTAGACCACAAAGCCAGAGCCATCTTAAGACCATGACTTTTTGCATACTCAAGGCCCGAGGTTTAATCTCCACTATCCCATGATTGCCAATTCTGGGTCAGGAAATTCCTGGAGATTTGGGCAGATGGGGCCTGGGTAAGGAAGTGTTTAAGGAGAGGAGGGACTTCAACAGGGTATAATGACATGGAGTCCACCCTCAAAAGTAGCCATTTTCTCCAGGCTAACTGTTGTCAGGAGAACAGTTGTAACTCGAAGAGTTCTCTAGGCCCTGCCTGGAGATTGGGAACCCTAGGAAACAATAATTAAATGGATTGCAAGTAGGAGGCATTGTGAAAGTCCCCTTTTCTGCATAAAATGTCCGCCAATCAAAGCAGACAGTGCTGAGTGAGGTGGACCGATGGTTTGAATTTGGTACAAGGCAGCTATATAAGTTTACAATATGAGTTCTACCCAGGGCTTTTTTTTCTGGGAAAAGAGGTGGTGGAACTCAGTGGGTTGCCCTCGGAGAAAATGGTCACATGGCCGGTGGCCCTGCCCCCTGATCTCCAGACAGAGGGGAGTTTAGATTGCCCTCCATGCCACCGAGTGGTGCAGAGGGCAATCTAAACTCCCCTCTGTCTGGAGATCAGGGGGCAGGGCCACCAGCCATGTGACCATTTTCAAGAGGTTCCAGAACTCCATTCCACCACATTCCTGCTGGAAAAAAAGCCCTGGTTCTACCCACAAGCATCTTTCTGTCCTACTCACTCGAGTTGCGCTGAAGGCCATCAGGGAGTCCCCCTAACTACTGGGTGGTTTGACCGAGTGTGGGGGGCACTTTAGAAAAGAAGTAACTCCCACCCACCCCCCTTGTCATGCAAAGCTTTTCACGTGATCCTGAAAGCCTCTCTGAGGCAACTTTATTTCCTATTTTCCTCTCCCCGGAGGAGAAGAAAACAAATCTGTTGTTGATGAAGAGCAAATTCTACTTTTTCAAAAAGCGTTGCCTCTTTTATACATTTTGATGAAAGCTTGTTAGGGATTTTAAAACAAAGTGAGGCTGTAAAGTTAAGAGAAAAATTAATAAATAAGCCTCCACAAAACAAAGTGCAATGCTTAATGATATAATGAGGCTTCATTAGTGCTCTGCTGACTCAATGTGATTACAAATGCACAAAGATTCTTGTCGCTCGGCAAACTTTCATCAAATGACATTTCTATAATTTTCTATGTAATTTTGTAGCACAATATGTTTTTAAAAGCCCACTTGCACTTCTTTGGTACTATTTGGAGCAAATTTGGAACGTTTGAGCATATTTGCCTTACTTTCTTGGAGCTCATGTATCTTGACAGGTAGAAATTAAACAGGCAAAGTTTTCCCATTGTTCATCTTCATCCTGGCAAAAGTGTTGCCTGTTAAATCTGTTCTGCCAGTCACCTCTTACAATGCCAGAAATCTTCCCAACCTTAGGTGGGGCTATGTTGCTCAAAGTACCATGAGATCTGTGGCCTGTCTGAGATTCACATGTGAGGCAGAGATTTCAACCTGTTTCCACTTGACTTAAGGCAAGCAATAAACTCCCCCTGGGCTTCGGTTGGTTACCTCTTAGGGAGAGGGGTAGAATTGCATGTGTCAGTCCTGACTGTCCGTTGGGGTGGTGGGTTTTTGGCTGGGTTGTTCTTCCTCCTGGGTGATGCATTTTGTGTACTCTTAGGGTTGCCAGCCTCCAGGTGGTAGCTGGAGATCTCCCAGAATTATCTCCAGAAAAGAGAGACCAGTTCCACTCAATAAAATGGCTTCTTTGAAGGGTAAACTCTGTGGAATTTTACCTCACTGAGGCCTCTCCTCTCTCCAAACCCTGCCCTATCCAGGCTCCGTTCCCCCATATCTCCAGGAATTTCCCAACTTGGACCCAGCAACCCTACTTATGAGGCTTATTTATTTATATATTTTATTTGCTTCATTTATAACATGCCTTTCTCCCCAATGAGGACCCAAAGTAGCTTCCATTATTCTCCTATCCTCCATTTTATCTTCACAACAAACCCATAAGGTTGGTCAGACTGGGACTGGCTCAGCAAGCTTCTTCGGCAGAGTGGGGATTCAAACCTGGAATCTTTCAGATCCTAGTCCATCAGTCTAATCTTCACACCACACTGGCTCTGACTGTTTGCTAAGGATTTTTTTTTCAGTTCGGCTGGTTCCTGGAGGGGTTTTTTTTTGTAGAGAAGTGGAGAATCCACATGCTATCCAGTGCCATCCCATTAAAGCCTTTTCCACACAGGCAATTTTTGCAGGTTCTGGCTCCATAGTGCTTTGGGTTTTCTTCCAAATTCTATACACTTAACTCCTCTTTCAGATTTCAAAGCAGTGTTTTTTTTGCCTGTGCTTATTTCCTGAAGTTTTTCTGGATGTGGTTTTGAATCAGCTTTTTCAACTTTGCAGAATCTTCCTTTGGGTTCCCCCCCCCTCTGCTCTCTGTTCCATCTCTCCCCTGCAGGCCACTTCTTGATGATTGGTGTCTCCATCCTCTTCTTAGTTCCTTCTTCCTCTCTTGCCCTCGTCCTCCTCCTTTCCCAAATGAACCAGCCTAAAGTTGGTAGTGGTTCGTCAGAAATGGGCTCTGATGAACCACCAGTTCACAAACCATGAACCAGCCCGATTCGTGATGAACTTTGGTTTGTATTTCAGTTCATGCCCATCTCTAGTGGGCACAAACCCACTAGAGATCATTCAAATTATCAAGAGCGTCACACCTGACAGATGGTATCTCATTTCCCCCCTTTCTTGTATTCAGTTTTTGTCAACAGTTTTTGTTCTCCATTTTTTTTCACTCTTGCTTTAACACATTTGTTTGCCTCATGTGTGCACAATGTACAGGGGTTTTTGTACTCATCTTATACAGTATTTATATGTACAATGTATGTCTTTTTCTATATATATATATATATATGCATAAGATATCCTGCTGATCTATTGATGCACAAATACTGTTGAGGAATGTGTACATTGTGGAGGTGGGGGGGATCAGCGTGAGGAAAACAACATGGAAACACACACAGGTGAGAAACAAAATCATTGTGAGAGATTTAAAACCACAATTGCAGGGATAAGAAATACAAAATAATTTCTAATCATGAATGATATTTTTAAAGCTGGGCAACAATTAAGGGTTTTCCTTATTGAATCTAGGTAGATACTCTCTAGTCCAGATTCTGGAGGTCATTTTAAGAGGCACCTATGTTTATGCCACATTTCTTCCATAAAGTTGTGGCCAATTTAATCCTCTTTATTGGTGTCTGCCTCTTCCCTCCTTCACCCTTGCAAACAGACATAGATATCTTGAACAGAGGTCATGGTTACATCAGTGTATCACCTTGCTGGACAAAGACCTGAATGACACTAAGAGCTCCCTTTTTGATTCCTGAAAGCCATTATTATTTTCATACAAACATTTTACAGATGGCCTTACATAAACCACCTTTCCCAGAGGCCACCTTTTATTCAAGCCATTTATTGTCAGCCTCTTTCCAACTTCTCTGTAAAAAAAAAAAAGACCAGGTTTTGAAAAGGTTTCTCTGATCTCTCACCTTCTGTACCACATGGCCTGCCCTTTCTTCTGCCCCATGGCATCAAATGACTCTGTAGCCCAGCCAGCTTGTTGTCTGGTGTGCTTTCAGCATACATAAACAACAGATTTCCAGTTCTGGTAATCAAACAGTGTGATCCTAAGTGTCAGACTGTGGCTAAATAAGGCTCTCACTACAGGATTCCCTTTAGAAGCAAACACAAGTCCATTGTTTGAAAAAGGAAACTTTACTGCAGAAAAGGTCCATTATAGTCCACTGTCCTGAATAGGAGACTCAGGATGGTACATGATCATTGTTACCAATGAAGGGCAAAGCATAAGGTACAGAGTAACAATACCCATCTGGATTAGCCTCCCCCCACAGTTCTCAAAACAACATCTCTCAGTCCTGGGAAGCTGCTCTCCTTCAAGGCCAATGCTTGGTGGAACGATGTTAGACAAAACAGTCTCCTCCGGTGGGAATGCTGCCTGGGAACTGGTGCACCTGGGGAGAAAGCACTTAAACACTAGAAGCATTAGAAAATGGAGTCAGTACAGTTTAGATATATACTGGACCTGACATTCTGCCCCCCTTAAAACAGACCCCCCCCCCGGGTTTATATGGGTAGCGAGTGTGGAAAGCTTTGGTTAGTCTAGGAGCATGAACATGTACAGAATTCACCCACTCATCGTACCCAGAATCAAAGTCCTTCCATCTAATGAGGTAAAAAAGCTGATTTCGCTTGAGTTTAGAGTCCAAAATTTGTTGTACCTCATAGTGTATTTGGTCGTCAATTAAAGTTGGAATGGGTGGAGCTTTGAGGTGCCACTTGTCATTGGTAGGAGCTCTCTTTAAAAGACTGACATGGAATGTATCATGAACATGGCGTAAGTTTTTGGGCAAAGTTACAGCAACAGTCACTTTATTGATTATCTTGCGCACTGGAAAAGGTCCCAGGAATTTCAGAGCGAGTTTGCGGCTTGTCTGAGCTAGTTTCAGGTTCTTTGTGGAAATATACACATGATCTCCAGGTTGTAAATCCCATTCGGCCACACGATGGCGGTCTGCGTATTTTTTGTAATCCAGTTTGGCTTTTTCAAGGTGTTTCTTAATAAGAGTCCATTGTTGCGCCGCCTCCCCCCACCACGAAGATACATCTGGCAATTTAGAGGAATGGAGAGGGGGAGCGTCCAACGGGAAGGGATTGAAGTGAGCTCCATAGACAATTTTGAAAGGGGCCTCTCCGGTTGAAGCGTGTACACTGTTGTTATATGAGAATTCGGCTAGAGGGAGAAGGTCCACCCAATTATCTTGTTGGAAATTAATGTAGCAACGAAGAAACTGTTCTAGTATCTGGTTTGTTTTTTCGGATTGTCCGTCGGTTTGTGGGTGGTGGCTTGAGCTGATGCCTTGCTCAATATTCAACATTCTCAAAAGCTCCCGCCAGAAGTTGGCAACGAACTGTCCGCCGCGATCCGAAATCACCTTGGACGGAAAAGAATGTAATTTTACGATGTGTTTTAAAAATAAATCTGCCAGTTTTCGAGCGGTGGGTATAGCAGTACAGGGAATAAAATGAGCTTGTTTGGAGAACAGATCTACCACGACTAAAATACAATTATGTCCTTTTGAAATAGGTAGATCAGTAATAAAGTCCATAGAAATTATTTCCCAAGGTCTGTTCGGTGTTTCTAATGGTTGCAGGAGACCCGGAGGTTTTCCTTTTCTGGTTTTGGCGCTGAGGCAAACAGGGCAGGAACTAACATATTGGGAAATGTCTTTGCGCATGCCTGGCCACCAAAATTGCCTTTGGATTAGATGCAATGTTTTTAGATACCCATAATGACCAGCAGTGGGAGCATCATGACAGCGCTGCAGGACCTCCAGCCTGAGGCTGTCTGGGACATAAAACTTGCTCCCAGCTAGCCAATCCCCTTGTGGGGATTGGGTCAGTTTGTTTTGCGGAGCTTTATCCCCCTCCTTTTCCACTTCAGTTTTAAGTTTCGATTTCCACTCCTGGTTGGCCGGGAGGGGCTGCTTGGCCCGACTGCGAGTAGTCACCACGCCCCCAAGTTGCGTAGGCGAGAAGACCGTGTCGACAGTCTCCTCCCGTTTGCTTTTGTGTTGGAGCATGCGCGATAGGGCGTCCGCCAAAAAGTTAGTTTTGCCCGGGAGATAATTCAGAGTGAAGTTGAATTTGGAAAAGAATTCCGCCCATCGCAATTGCTTGGCATTCAGTCTGCGTGGGCTTCGGAGAGCCTCCAGATTTTTATGATCTGTCCAGACCTCGAAGGGGTATCGCGCCCCCTCCAGCCAATGTCTCCAGTTAGTAAGGGCTGCTTTTACTGCAAAAGCCTCCTTCTCCCACACATTCCAATTCCTTTCCGCCTCCGAATATTTTCTAGACAAGAACGCACAAGGCCGCAACTTTCCATCCTCCCCCTTCTGCAGTAAAACTCCCCCTATTGCCGTATCGCTGGCGTCGACTTGCACTATGAAAGGGGACTGTTCGTTAGGGTGGGAGAGGATGGGTTCCGTTACAAATTGCTTTTTTAGGCATTCGAAGGCAGTTTGGCAATCGGAGGTCCATTGTAGTTTGGAGGAGGGTTTTTTAGCTTGGTCCCCTTTATTTTTTGTTTTCAGCAATTCTGTTAAGGGGAGTGTGATTTGGGCGAAATTTGCTATAAAGTCTCTATAGAAGTTGGCAAAACCCAGGAAGGATTGCAGTTCTTTACGGGTGGTGGGTGTTTGCCAGTCTTGGATCGCTTGTATTTTGGCTGGATCCATTTTTAAACCCTCTTGGGAGATACAATACCCGAGGTAAGTGAGTTCGGTTTTATGGAATTCACATTTGGACAACTTGATGGGCAGTTTATTATTCATCAAGGTGGCCAGGACCTTTTGTACCATTTGAATATGTTCTTCCTCGGTGTCCGAATAAATTAACACATCATCAAGGTACACCACCACCCCTTTGTACAGAAATTCGTGTAGAACTTCGTTTATCATGGACATGAATACAGACGGGGCTCCCGTCAATCCAAAAGGCATAACTAGGTATTCATATTGTCCGAGGGGCGTATTAAACGCGGTTTTCCACTCATCCCCTGCCTTGATACGAACGTGGAAGTACGCATCTTTTAGATCTAATTTCGTAAAGATCTTACCTTGAGCCACGACGTTGAGAAGGTCTCGGATGAGTGGTATAGGATAGGCGTTGTTGGTGGACACTGCATTCAGTCCTCGGAAATCCGTGCACAGTCGGAGTCCCCCATCCTTCTTTTTCACGAAGAGGACCGGAGCGGCGTGGGGACTATTGGCTGGGCGGATGAACCCTCGTTGGAGGTTGGTGTCGATGAATTTCCGGAGCTCTTCTCGTTCATGGAGACTCATGGGATAGAGTCGTCCTTTGGGCAGTGAGGCTCCGGGTAAAATTTCCACCGCACAGTCCGTTCGTCAGTGCGGGGGTAGAGTATCAGCTTCCTCCTCAGAAAAAGCATTTAGAAAAGGCCAATACGGTTCGGGTATTTGGTTGACTTCTTCTTGAGTGAGAAGGGCCTTTTCAGTATGAGTTGGATCATCGCCCCAGTTTTGGTTCCAACGGTGATTTTTACAGTTGGCATGACTGAAGGTGATACATCCTTGTGCCCAGTCTATGTAGGGATTGTGATCACATAGCCATTTGCTGCCTAGAATTAACGGGTACTTGGCAGTAGAGCTGATGACAAAGGACCTCCTTTCCCAATGTTGTCCCATGCCTGTGATCACTGGGATGGTCTCAGTTGTGACAGGATTCATATTGGTGCCATCCATTTGTTCAAAGATTACTGGATTTTGTAAATCCCGAGTTGGTAAGACCAGTCCATTGACTAGAGCTGGGGCGATGATGTCTCTCGAACAGCCCGAGTCAATAAGGGCTTGCACCCGAATGTGCATTTTTCTCTCTGGGTTGATTAGAGTCACTGGCATGAATAAGATGGACCCAGGCGGCCGGTTCCGTGCAGGGACTGGCTTGGGGCGGATCTGTCGTTTGGGCCCTTTTACGACAGATCCATCTCGTTTCCCGACTGGGGACTTTCTGGATTGACTTCTGCGGTTGGGGAAGCGGGGTCGTATTCCATAACTTCTTCCGCTTCCAGCCCTCTCTCTGAGGCTGGCCTTTGGGAAGCGCCGCGGCCTCTATTCGCTCGTGGTGCGGGAATCGGGCGTTGGAGAGTAGGAAACGGAGCAAGGGTTGGACGCCATAGTTGAAGCGGAGGTCTTTGCACAGGCCGGTAGGGGCATTGTGCTGCAAAGTGACCGGCTTGTCCGCATTGCAAACACAGCCCTTGTTGCCATCTAGCATCTCTCGCTCCACGGGTGGCGTAGCCAGCTCCCCGTCCTCCCTTCTGTAAAGTTAATGGTCTTCTTTGTCCCGTTTGTTGTTGTTGTTCAACCAAATGGACTTCCAAAATGCGATTCTCCACTTCGCAAACAAGTTGGATCCAACCTAACAACGTAGGGGGATTGTCCTGCATGAGGGCTCTGTCCAAAAGTCTCGGGTTTAGTCCTTGCTTGAACAGAATAATCTTGGTGGATTCCTCACACCTAGGGCATTTGGCTGCCAATTGCCGGAATTTTGTGACATAGTCTCTTGCTGACATGCTACCTTGTTTGATGGCTTGCAATTCTGTTCGGGCCCTGGTTTCTTCTAAGGGGTCTTCATATTGCGCTCGGATAGCATCCACCAACCCCTGGAGAGTATCGAGTTCTGGGGCCCCAACATTGTATAGTCCTACATACCAGTCCGCTGCCTTGCCTTGTAAGCGAGATCCAAGATGTTCAATTTGACTGGCCTCACTGCCGAAGAGGTGTCCCCACCGGTTGAAAAATTGTACCACTTGCACCAGGAAAAATCCTAGTTTGGAGGGATCCCCATCGAAAGTGGCTTCCAGTTTCACCCAGCCCATCGGGAGTTCTTGTCTCGGAGCAGGCGCTGGGTAGAAGTCCATCGGCAGTCTTAATCGCGCCTGGGGCGCGGGAGGAGGTAACTGTGGCCCCGGTTGGGGCAACGGTGGCGGTTGTACTGGCGGTGCGGGCAGAGGTTGCCGTGGTTGGGCTGCCGGGGGTGGTCTCGGTTGGGCCGGAGGCTGCAGTGGCAGGCGAGCAGGTGGCGGCAGACTTGGTCTGGCTGGTAACACGGGAGGCGTTGGCGGTAGCTGTCGAGGTGGAGGAGGCTGGTGTGGTTGAGTGGGGATTGGCCGCGGAGGAGGGGGTTGGTGAGGTCGTAGCGGCGCGGGCCTTCCCGGTTGATTCGGGGGTGGTAAGGCGGGCTGGTCCTGTGGCTGCTGCAACGGTACGAGCTGCGGTCGAGGCAGGAGGGGCCGCAGCGGCGAAGGCCGGATGGGTGGAAGGCCGCGCGGGCTTGCCCCTCCAGGCGTCGTTATCCTGGGAAGCAAAGGCTGGCCTCGTGGCGCTGGTAGACCGTCCCCCGAAGGTTGCCCGACGGGAACAGTTTCCCGCGGTTGACGAGGGGCTTCCTCCTCGGATGGAGCCGGGTGTGCTCCCGATTGGTCCGGCCGGACCGTTATTGGAGAAGTATGAGGGGGTATCACCGGTGTCTCACTTGGCTTTTCTTCCCCTTCCGTAGGCCGCTCAACGGGAGTCTCGTCTGGCGGCACATCTCCTCCCGAGTTAGGAGGTTCGGTGGGAGTCTCTCCGGGTGGCTCAACCGGGTTATCCCCTCTCGGTGGAATTTCGTGCTGTTTGGGAAATTCCTTGGGTTGTTCTCCCGATTCGCCAGGGCAGGTGTCCCCCTCTCCCGTAGGTGACGACCGTTGTTGGACTCCCTCCACCGGATAGGAGATGACACTTTGGAGGGTAGCTATCTGTATCGCCATCTCTTCAGGGGACAGTCTCTCTCCTGCTCCCATTGCGGAGATTAGATGAATGGCATGAGCCAAACTTTCCTCCATATCCATCAGTTTAGCTTCTAACTGTTGCATTCGACTTGGCCCCGTTTGCTCCTTCATGGAACCTCCATTCGTTGCACTCACCGGGGAAATGGGGCCCCAAGGCGGAGGGTCCCCTTGAACGACTCGCGATCTCGCTGCTAGAATTCCCTTGGCCAGACCCGTCACTGCCGAGATGCTGGTATCTACAGCATGGGTGCGACCTTGTATCTGCTCCCAACTTTGTTCTTCCGTTGGCTCTTTCCACGGAGCAAGTTCGGAATAATCCCAACTCAGGGCGCCGCGGCGGGACGTGTCCCCCTCCGTCTGCTCGAACGTCCTGTTCCAATATCGCCATGGTTGGCTACTATCTAGCTCAGGGACGGTTTCTAGGCTTCGGCGCCCGTCCATCGAAACTCGTGGATGGAGTCCACCGGCCCGGCGCTCTCTCGTTTCTCGGGGTCTGGCTCCCCACTCCGACGGGGTGGGTACCGAGATCAAGGGGAGAGCGGTCGCCTTCGGCCTTGCCCCGAGGTCGCCTTCGGTCTTGTCCCGAGCACCGAGGTCGATGAGAGGCGGGGTGGAAGTGGAGGCTCCGGTCCCGTTCCCGGCTGCTCCCGACTCCTGGGAGTCTTGGGCTTGCACTGGTTGATTGTCGGGAGACGCATACGGATCAAACAAAGGATCCCTGTCCGGGACAACCTTGGATTCCGCTGGGCCCGACTCAGACATGATTGGTAACAAAATGTCAGACTGTGGCTAAATAAGGCTCTCACTACAGGATTCCCTTTAGAAGCAAACACAAGTCCATTGTTTGAAAAAGGAAACTTTACTGCAGAAAAGGTCCATTATAGTCCACTGTCCTGAATAGGAGACTCAGGATGGTACATGATCATTGTTACCAATGAAGGGCAAAGCATAAGGTACAGAGTAACAATACCCATCTGGATTAGCCTCCCCCCACAGTTCTCAAAGCAACATCTCTCAGTCCTGGGAAGCTGCTCTCCTTCAAGGCCAATGCTTGGTGGAACGATGTTAGACAAAACAGTCTCCTCCGGTGGGAATGCTGCCTGGGAACTGGTGCACCTGGGGAGAAAGCACTTAAACACTAGAAGCATTAGAAAATGGAGTCAGTACAGTTTAGATATATACTGGACCTGACACTAAGAAGAACCCTTTCCTGGGGATAAGCCCAATTGAGTAGGCCTGAGTAGGATCCTGATTTAGGATTGCTCTCAAAATAATGCAAACACTGCCTTGAGAAGGTACAGATGATGTGCCTGCCTTTAGGTGCCTCTACTAACTACACAGAGGGATACAGGAGGCCAATGCTGAGCCACTGGCCAGTCCTGTTAGGCTTGCTCTGCTTATTGAGATTTTATCAAACTCTGTTCTGTACGATATCTAGCTTACCTGTGAAACCATGAGGGCTAGGAACATGCCTTTTTAAAGGGCAACTGATTAACCACACAATACGGTTTCCCTAGAGTAGTGATGGCGAACCTATGGCACGCATGCCACAGCTGGCACGCAGAGCCCTCTCTGTGGGCACGCGAGCCAAGTCGCCGATCGCTAGGTCCAGGGCTCATTTGGAGGGGGAACACCTGCAATGGCGTTCCAGTAGTGCTGATCAGAGATCACATGGGTTTTGGCCCTGTCCAGGTGATTCCTTTTCCTCAAGGTTGCCTCCCTGCTGCCCGTCTCTTTAGCAGCAGGAAGTGGAGGCAGCAGCAAGGCTGCTGGGGCTGGCTTTCTAAAGAAGAGTAAGCTGCTTTGATTTAACTTGCTTTACTTTCAGTTGTGGCTCTTGAATGAGTGAGTGAGTGAGTGAGTGTGTGTGTGTGTGTGTGTGTGTGTTTGTGTGTGTGTGTGTGTGTGTGTGTGTGTGTGTGTGTGTGTGTGTGTGTGTGTGTGAGAGAGAGAGAGAGAGAGAGAGAGAGAGAGAGAGAGAGAGAGAGAGAGCTTGCAAAGCAGGGCTGCTGGTCTAAAGAAGGGCAAACTGCTTTGATTTAACTTGCTTTACTTTCATTCGTGGCTCCTGAGTGAGTGAGTGAGAGAGAGAGAGAGAGAGAGAGAGAGAGATAGAGAGAGAGAGATGTTAATTAGTTGGGACAACTGTATGAGTTGTTTTTTCTTAACTGAAACTTCAGTATTCAGGTTTAATTGCAGTGCTGGTACTTTGAAATAAATAAGTTGGTTTTGTTTTGCAGTTTGGACACTTGGGCTCAAAAAGGTTCGCCATCACTGCCCTAGCGATTTCGGCTTTGGTGGAGAGGTGTGTTTTGCAGTTTTATGCTTCCCAGGTATGCATGGTGTTGATTCAGATCAGGGCTGTCTTGTATAGAGAGGTGGGGCTTAGATCATCCCCTGCACCCTTTCCCCAATGTGAAATGGCCCCAAGAGGGTGTTTTTTGTCCCATGGAGTGTTTGTGTATGTTTACTGATAGGCAACATGTTTTGTTTCCACAACAAGCAAATCATGCCTCGCAGCATGTTTCAGATTGGGAAAATGAGTCAGGGGAGTAGGTCTCTCTCTTAGTATGCTGTGGTTGCTGACCAAATCCCACATATGCTTGGAAAGTGCAGAACATTAGCATGCCTCTCCACTGAATGCAACAATGTCCCCATTGAAAATCTAACATGGATTTACAGTGCAATCCTAAGCAGAGTTGCTCCAGTCTAAGCCCAAATGGTCTTAGACTGGAATAACACTGCTTAGGACTGCACCGTTTGTCCCTGAGGTTTTCAGAATTCTCAGCCAGCAGCACCAAATTTCAAATGCTGGAGTTGTATAGTGTAGATACAGATACATGAATAATGCAACATAAACATGTCATTTATATGTGGCTAAAAATGCACATCATGCTTTTCGGTGAGATTGCAAAGCCTTTCTTTTTCAGAAGGCTTTGGCTGTTGGTTTTTGATTACTAATCATCACTGAGTTTTGATTACTGCTCTGCTTATCAGTTTGTTATTGTTGTTTTAGTATATGGGAGCCTTTGTTTGATTCACCATTTTGCATGCTTTCTTAAGCTGTGGAGAGTGTGCTAAAAATATTGCAATTGATCAATTAGTTATCTGTATGTCCCCAAATTGGCCACTGTCTAGCCATGCTGGCATTTCTTAATCAGCGCTGGATATATCTATTCCATCCCATTGTCATCTTTCTCTGAGTGGTTCAGAGCTGTGTATTTAATTCCCCCTTCATCTATGTTATCTTCATAACAAACCTTTGAGGTAGGTGAAGCTGAGAATAACTGATCCAAGTCAGTTTTATTGCTGAGTTGGGATTTGAAACTAAGTTTGACATACATGCCATTGCGCACCTTGGCAAGGAAATCAGAGGTGCAAAAGTGAATGAAGCCATGGCTTCCTTCACCCTCTTCCACCACTGATTCTTCTGCCAAACTGCTGCACCAGCCTGCTGTGGGAAAGGCTGTCAGGGTGTGATAGGGATAAAGTGGGGAAAGCACATACCCTGCTTGCCCTTGGAAAACATTAAACAGATCAAATAATGTGATTTGCTTTCATATGATACTTGGGTTAGGTCTGGGTATTACAAAGAGAGACAAATGCCAGGAGATTTGGGGGCTGTGCCTGGGGAGGCTAGAATTTGGGGCAGTATTTGATGTCACTTCTGGGTGCTACCTCCCCTAGTCTTTATAGTAAAGATCATAGGGACTATCAGAAATTCCTAGAGTGTCACTATGTGGAGGCCATTTTTCTTCCACTTTTCAGTTCCTTAGAGGCAGAAAATTAGTGGTAATTTCCCACTCTGTGTGGCTAAATGGGAGGCTTACTGATACTCATCAGGGTTCTTGACAGGTGCCTCATTTGCATAGGGTAGAGGGGTCCTGTTTGCTTCAGCAAGTGGCAGCAAAGCCTGAATGAGAAGCATCTTTGATGCTTCAGGAATGTAAAACAGACAAAATCTGGCAACTAGGGTGTCCCACAAGAGGCTGGCAACCAATGGGAGACTCACCTTGGGGGGAACTTTTCAACATAATTTCTGGAACAGTTAGAAGAGACATCAGCACATTTCTGGCAATGCTCTAGCACTCTGCCAAAACTCTATGACTCTATGACAGGGCCAGATCTAGGGTTGCCGGCGCCCAGGTTAACCCAAGTCCGGCCCCCTGCATGCACATTATAACATCATTTCTGTGACGTCATCACTTGAGGCGGAGCATGCCACCAGCATGGTAAGCTGGCTGCCCTGGTGCATGGTGTGCCTTGGAGCTGGCAGCAGCAGCGCAAGCAGCTGGGAGGCCGGCCGTGCCATTCGCCTGCCCCGCTGAGGGGGCGGCCGGCTTGCCGCATGCTCCCTGTCCTGTGAGGCAGGTGAATGGTGCAGGCAGCCTCCCCCCCTCCGCTCAGCTGCCCGTGCTGCTGCTAGCGCGCAGCTGGCAGCTGCGCCTGGTGCCCCCTCTTTGGTGGCGCCAGGGGCAGACTACCCCCTGCCCCCCATTGATCCAGCCCTGCTTAACCATAGTGTTTGGATGAATGCTAGAGCACCACCAGCAATCTGCTGATGTCATGTCCGATCAGGCTGACAATTGCCCCTCCCATTTTCCTCCTGCCATGTGGTTGATCAGAGGTGGAAAGGGCTTGCTGATAGCAGGAGATCCTGCACTTCCAGTGAGAACTTGGAAAGCCTTCTGCCAATCCTATCCTAATCCTAAAAAGCTTGATAAATTACGTTGCTTTTTCAGTGTTTTTTATATAAGAAATATATAAATGAGTGCTTGGTCTGCTCATGTAACTATGCACAATGCTCTTTTTGCTCTTGCTTGCCTATTTGCCTGATATTTTTGTAGTTGCTTATTGGTATAACATGCTAATTTGTGGTCATTCATGTCAGATTACATCAGATCTTGCGAAGTCAAGGAATTTCATTAGGGTCACTTCGTAAGTGGATGCTTTGCAAAGCGGAGCGCAGATAGTTTAACCTTCCCCCCATCGAGGCAAAAGCAAAAAGACCATGATGCAATCTCCTTAGAGATGTGTTTGCTCATTTTTAACTAATTTACTCATATTTTTACTCATATTTGTAGCACAATCCTAAACAGAGCCACATTCACTGGAATCAGTAGACTTAGAGAGGTGTAATTCTGCTTAGCATTGCTTGGTCGGTTTGCTGTGGGCTACCTTGGAAATACTCCCAAGCCCGACTCTTTCCCCCTTCCAGATACAGGGAAG
Organism: Eublepharis macularius; assembly: GCF_028583425.1. Taxonomy (NCBI): domain Eukaryota; kingdom Metazoa; phylum Chordata; class Lepidosauria; order Squamata; family Eublepharidae; genus Eublepharis; species Eublepharis macularius. Next base: position 25,000,651 of record NC_072802.1, read on the forward strand.
GAAATCTTTATAAATTCAGTTTAGTTCATGTGGCCAGGGATGCTGGAGAAATGGGCAAACTTGACAAGGGCACTAAGATACAAGAGGAGGCCCTTCACAGACCAATATCAACTCTGTATCTTTGGAAAAACCTTTTTTGTCTTTCACGGTTCTTGATATTGTATGTATGAGATAGGATTGGAAGTGGGGCAGGGGGGCATGTCTCAGTAAAATATAGGGATTTTGTTTTGATATTTCTTAAAGTTTTTTTTTAAAATATCAAGACCATGTTGTCAATCACGCAAGCTTTGAGCCAGCTTGGGTTTCAAAGCAAACAATCTTTCATTCATAATCCTTTCCTATCCTGGTGGTAGCGGAGAATGCAGTCAAGTCATAGCTGACATGGTGACCCCTACTCTGGTTTTCAAGGAAAGAGACTAACAGAGGTGGTTTGTCATTGCCTACCTCTGCAATGCTGGTCTTCGTTGGAGGTCTCCCATCCCATTACTGACCAAGGCTGACCTGCTTAGCTTCTGAGATATGATTAGATTGGGATTGCCTGGGCTACCCAGATCAGGGTCCTTTCCTATCCTACAATACATTTATTTGCTTACCTGCTTGCTTACTTATTTGTTAGCTTCATTCATACCCCTCATTTCCCCCAAATGGGGACCCAAAGTGACTTACATTCCTCTCTTCTCCTCTCCATTTATCCTCACAACAACCCTGTGAGGTAGGTTAGAATGAGAACATGTGCCTGGCCCAAAGTCACCCAGCAAACTTCCATGGCAGAGTGAGGATTTGAATCTCCCCCCACCCCAGATCCTAGTCTGACATTCTCAATCTACTAAATTACATCTTAAATATATTTATTAATTTCAACTGACTTTTCTGCCATAGACGGCTTTCAAGGCAACGTACAAAATCCATCAAACCATGTAACAAATTAGCAAAATAAAACAGCAGATGAAAGAGCAATAAACCCTTTAATAACCGTTAAAACAAGGCAGTACTAATTGTCGCAAGGACTCAAGGAGACAGATACAGCTATAAAATATGAACCAGCAGTAGCTAACACAATAGATCATCCAAGAAGCACTTCAGCACGAGATAAGACCGCCAGTTCCTTAACCGTGGGATTTCTCTACTATATTTCACTTGTCCACTCAGTATGACGCTTCAGAATTGACCTGATGGTTCACTAGTAGTTTGCGCCTTGAATTTCACCACAGCCAAAGTAATTATACAATATGTTTTTAATGACATGGCAGACTTTCCCTCTCTTGCCAGATTTGATGCACCAATGACGACCATTTTCGTTCGTAGAACGTGTATAGGCATGTGAAAGCCAGGGCTTTGTAGTGGTTAGAGTGTTGTTGAACTTGGATCTGAGAACCCAAATCTCCACTTTCCATGGAAGCTTATTGGGTGACTTTGGATTAGAGATGGGCACGAACCGCATTACGAACTTCAAAAGCCCACGAAAATGGTGATCGCGATCCGGCGGTTCGTGATCACCCACAGCCAATGAGCCAGCGTTCGGAAGAAGCCTGGTTCAGTGTGTTCGGCCACGGTTCGGGAAGCCAGACACTCAGGTGCCAGCAATCAATTCCCCTGGCAACGGAGCCAAGGGAATGCCTGAACTCTGTCTGCGCTCCTTCTGTCGCCCTGGAAACCCGAATGGAAGCTCAGCTTACCTTGATCGGCAGGTCTTCCTTCCAACCACAGAGCTGCAAAGCGGTTACAAGTTGGGAGAAGACACCCAGGGGAGGGAGGGGGAAGAGGGTGTCCTGTAGCCACGGGCACTCCAATCTCATCCCTGAAAACCCTGATAGGCAGCTCTGATGGCCAAACACAGACCTTCTGCATTGCTCAATGGGACCTGTGCTTATAAATAGCCGTGGGCTCCCAGGCTGGGTTTCACTTTCAGCGAGCAGTGGAGTGGGACAGAGCTCTTGCTTGTCACTTGCTAGTCTTTGGGGAAGAGAGACTGAGAGTATAATTCAGTTTGGCTTTGGGGGATAGGGATCTATCTCCTCTGGTTCCAGGGCTGCTGCCTGGCTCTGGGGCCAAGCTCAGTGGGCACCTCGGCTGAGGGCTCACATTGATTATTGATCAGAGCCTGATTGGGTCAGGTCTGTGGGAGTGGTGGGCTAGGGCTCTAGTCCCTCCTTCCCTCTGGTGCCAGGGCTGCTGCCAGGCCCTGGGGCCAAGCTTGGTGGGCACCTCGACTGAGGGCTCACATAATCCCTTTTGCAATCTTGTCTAAACTTAGTTGATGGCTGTAGGAGAACCTGCAAAAGACTCCCTGGGAATATGGGCTCTCTAAGTGCCACGGGGGCTGTTCCGTGCCCAACGAACTGTGAACTGCGAACCGGTTCGGCAATGGAAAATGTTCATTGCGGCTCGCGATCTCGGGATTATTGCCAGCACTAAACTGCGAACCACTGGTTCATTAAATTTTTTTGGTTCGCACCCATGTCTACTTTTGATCCATCACACACAGCCTGGCTTACCTCATAGGGTGGTTGTGAGGATAAATATAGAAGAAAGGAGAACAATGCTGTAAGATGTGAAGGACTTGTATGCTCTCCCTTGTTCCCGGTCTCAGGTTACAGGGGGGCTTACTCTATAGAGGGAGACACTCTGCTCTATCGGATGCTATCCTTGTGAGGTGTACACTGATATTCTCAAGCAACTTCCTTTCTTCCGTCTTCTTCTTCTTCCTCACTTGCACACACACACACTCTCTCTCTCCCTCTCCATCTTGCCACCGGGGAGGACACAGAGCTTGTTCCCTGTATCTGCCAGCATCCTAGACAGAGTAGACCAGATTCTCTCTCTCTGTTATCCTATCTTCCTGAGTAGAGTTCCTAAATAAAAGAACTCTTATTTTCTTTACTAAAGTAAGTGTACTCTGTGTGAATTGATTGCCTCCTCAGCATACAAGCACATGCACACTAACAAAAAAACAACAACAACATTTGGTTTATATACTGCTCTTCAGGGCAACTTAACACCCACTTGGTCTCTGCAAGGTTACCAGTTACTGAAACTGCAGGGCAGAAAGCAGTCTAGGATAAAGTAGAGAGAATCAACAAAATCTGAATATCTCAACTCTTAAATGTCTATTATTTGCATATGATTTAGTAGGCCAGAATGCTTCTTGTTGCCCCAAGATTTGGTATGGTGGTAGAGGAGGGTGTTTGCAAAATAAAAAGGTTCTAAGGATAAATCTTCTGAGCCAGAAGATGGGAACAGATGCTGGAAGCCCTGGGACCTCATGGACAGACAATGGGAGCCCTGGGATGCCTCAGTCCTCCATGGAGTGAGCGATTGCCTAGAAATGGCCAGTGTGGTGTAGAGGTTAGAGCATTATACTAGGTCCTGGGAGGCCCAGATTCAACTCCCTACATTGCCTTGAAGCTTGCTGGATGACCCTAGAGCAGTTACCCTCTCTCAGTCTCAGCTGGTGCATAAGTTTGTTTTGAGGATAAAATGGGGAAGGGACAGTCCTATGTAGTTCCTTGGAGAAAAAATTACTAGGTAGTTAGTGGGGTGGCCACATCAGGAGCTTCCAATTTTGGGAGGTGCCACTAAACCTTCCCACATTTCACACTGTCTTCTGTTAAGTGGAAATTGGGTTCCAGACCCTGAGGCCTTAGGACAAAGCAGAGCTTGGTGCTTTTCATGTACTCAAAGATCTTCATAAATATTCATCCGGAGGCAATGAAAAGCACAATTTCTGCAATCAAAATAATCAGTTTTCCACCCACTTGTCTCCCTGTCAGCAAATGACATTTTTGTATTCCATCAGGGATGATAGAAGAGTCAAGGGATTTGGGTAAAGCTACATCAGCTGAAAATACAGAAGACGATACTGCATCAATTCACCCCTCTCCTTTCATCGTAAACAAGAGACTTTGTTTTCTGATCGCTTTCTTTCATGTTGGTAATATAGAACTCCAACATGACTTGTTTAAAAAGCTGCGAAGAGGATTTGGGATTAGTTATCATTGAGGAAGAGTTGTGTAAAAACTCTGCAGGTGACAAAAGTAACCAGTGAGAGAAGCTTGTCTTTATTATGTCTTCAGAGCACATACACAGGATATTATATCCACGCCAGTAAATACGTCTCCGAAGAAAGCCACTCTTGTTTACCGAAGAAACCAAACAACAAAAAAGAGCTTCTTTTCAAATTGAGTCAGTCGCAGTTTGCTTCGTTAAATTTTGCAGGAGCCATAATGACAGTGACTGAAAAGACCTAGGAATTTAAGCTCATGCAGCATAGGGGTGATTTTTGAATGTATCATCCCCCCCAAATCTCTGAATTTGATTTTGCTTCTCCCTTGAATGACTTAGTCCTCACAGCAAATGTGTTTCCTAATATATATCAATTTTCAACATACAACATTCTTTGTCAGTAAATCAGCATTATATGTACTTTATGTTTATAAATGATGAACATGGTATATGTAAGTGCTGTATAAATTGGATGTAATAACTACAACATGAATTCACAATACTAATGAAACCTACAAAGCCAGCAACAGGGAAAAGCAGAAAAGGGAACCCACCAACAAAAACATTCATTAGTGGGTGCCTGAGGCCCTTGAGAGCCTCTGCCAGTCTGAGCAGACAGTACTGATCTTGATGGACCAACGGTCTGATTCCATATAAGGCGACTTCAGATGTCTGTTTATCTCACTGGTTTAGCACAATGGCTGTGAAATAGAAAGTCACTGGTTCGAATCTTACCTCAGCCATTAACTGGGTAGGCAAGCCAATTTCATTCAGCCTATCCTCTTCACATATACAATACTGGGGTCAGAGGGAGGACTGGATTCCTCCCATTTTGTTCCTTTTATTGTGCCATCAGTTCACTTTGTGCAGTCCATTTCTGCTCCTAAATCCTAATATAATTAGTAACTTTTCTCAAATGAAGTCTAGGTTTGCTGAGATTCTGTTTTCTTCCATTCTTTCCCAACTTTTCCTCCTTTACGTTTCCCATGCATATGACCACATTGATAATACACTGTAAAAAACAATCTTGTTGATGTGGTTTTATGAATGAGACTGCTTTTTTGTACTGTTTTACTGTTGTACATCTCCTCGGCCTCTTTCTTATTGATCTATGTATACATGTGCATTGAATATTTATATCAAGATCATTTTTCCAATAGTTTACCAATGCACATGTACAGTGACAAAGGAGGTAAAGGTGCACAGCAACCATGCATGGATATCTCTGAGAATAAAATTTGGAATTAGTGGACAATTCCTAATGTAGTAAAACAAGACCATGTTAATTTGACACTCCAAAACCTAGAGAGATATTTGAATGGGGAGATTTTTGGAAGACTCCCTATGGGACAATAATACTAACTCACTTTACAATTTTAGTGCAAGGATTTCTAAAAGGAAGTATGTGAAGCCCTCTGCTCTCTCATGCTGTTTTGTAAATGCAGAAATTTAATAATTGCCAAGTGGAGGTATCCAGCTCAAGGATCTAAGTAGTAGCAAAACTGATCCAGGAAGACTTACTGGATGGCAATAGTGTATGGGCAAAGATGTTTCAAGTGAATTCCTCAGGCTCATTTGAGATATCAAGCTGAGAAGACCAAGAGCAAAACCAAAAGACAACTGAGGGCCAAGAATCAATCAATCTTGTCCAGGAAGCAGGAGATGAGGCAGAGAGAAAAGATGAAAGAACGCCGGACACATTTATAGATAGGCAGAATCAGCAAGGTCCTATAGGCAGAGCGACCTAGAGATTCTGGAACAGAAATGCTGGGAGGCTGGTGATTGTCTGCAATAACCATCAAGTGATGAAAGTCAGGCCCCAACAATGTGAGGAGTTTGCATGTTATATGAGGACTCTCCTTTTCATTCTGCCAATATAGCATTAATGTTTTTCACTATTCTGAAGATGGTGATGCAGATGGTGGAACTTTCTTAGTTGTTGGTTGTAGCGGTTGGCTCGTCCAGAAGCAATTCATATACATACCATTATGCAGAAGTCCCCTCATTGCATTATGGGAACATTGCTACCTGAAATATCCATATAGCTATTGGACACTTAGAAGGTTATGTTATGGACTGTATAAAAAGAATGCAACCAAAGCTTAATGGAAATCATTTCTCTGTGAGGATTAGCGCTAGCAGTATACCTGAGAAAAGTGAACCAAAGAGTTTTGATGTCAAGCAAAATGTCCATTGGGAGGAGTTTCACACATCCCAAAGTTTGTATCAGAACCTGAATTTCAAGGTTTCAAACATACTCAGAGGAAGGTCTCTCATAGTCATACCAAATACATGGAGTATTTGAGGTGTTGGAAACCGCAAGATATTTTCCCTGTGACAAGAATTGCAAAACAGTGATATGAGAACTCTCCTGTAGCTCATATTGCAATTGACTCCCGTTCAAATTTTCACAGATATCTGGTGCTTCACCAGCATGACACAGATGCAAAAGCAGTAGATGAATTCAAAATGTGCTGCTAAGGCACAGCCAACTTATGGTGATCCTGTACGGTTTTCAAGGCAAGAGACAAACTGAAGGGGTTTGCCATTGCCTGCCTCAGAGGGCGAAGCTACAAGTGACGAATGGCACTTGAACAGCAAGTGTATTTCTCCCTGTTCACTTGCGCTCCACTCAATCCACTTGCTGTTCAAGTGTCATTCGTCACTTGTAGCTTGGCCCCAAGTGGCAACCCTGGACTTCCTTGGTGGTGTTCCATCCCATTTCTAACCAACACTGACCTTGTTTAACTTCTGAGATCCAACAAGATTCTGAGATCCAACAAGATAGTGTAAACCATCCAGGTCAAGGCACTTAAAATATAGCTGATTTTAAACAATGTCTTTGACCCAGTGTATGGTCAGCAGCACTCTCTGCCCTTTGCTTACTGTTGGCTGCAGCATAGGTGGATAGGTACCCACTGCACAGATGGTTCGGTGGCATTGCTCTGTTCCTGACATTACTGCTACAGTTGGGCACAGCACCAGCTAGGATGGGTGGGGCACTGGTGGCAGAGTCATTGGCCTTGCTGACATAATCATGAGGCCCCTTTCAAGAGTTGTGTCTGATGCCTGGGATGTCTGCCAGCTAGGCATTGAATCCAGAGGCCAGCCAAGAGGCCATCTTGGGGTCAAACTAGCTATATCCCCTTGTGAACTCTTGTGAGGTTGGGTGCTTTGAAAGAGTTCCCTGAGGCTCACTGGACCAGCATGGCATCTATACCACTCATAAAAGAAAGCCCTGAGAAAAGCTGAGGAGGATGTGCTTGAGGAAGCCCAAGCAGAGAGAGGGAGAACCCATGAATGTTAATCCCCTCTTCTCTGTGTGCTGAGGTTGCTAGGATCCTCATAGATAAACCAGAGGCTTACGCCCAGGATGTGTCTGAATGTACATGAGCAAGCACCACCAAGAACGACCTGACATTACGCTGAACAAGTGCCTTGCTAAATGCTGCCAACTGCACAGGTGCAAAAATACACAGATTTCTGCATATTTTGAATTTAACCTTAAGAACATCAGAAAAGCTCTGTTAGATTAGATCAGTGGTCCAGCTAGACCAGCATGCTCACACAGTGGTCAACCAGTTACTCTGGAGGGCCAACAACAGGGCATAGAGGCTGAGGTCTTCCCCTGATGTTGCCTTTGGGCAATGGTATCCAGAGGTTTACTGCCTCTGAATGTGGAGGTTCCATCTAGTAACCATGGCTAGTAGCCACTGATAGACATCTTCCCCATCACCCAAACATCAATGCAAACATGCAGCTGTTCCACCCAAAAGAAAATGGTTACTATGTCTAATTTTCAAAATCTTATTTGTGAAAATTGAATCATCGCTATGCAAAGGGCACTAGAAACAGGAAATGTATCAAAAGAGCAGCCTTTCACAGTGGAAACCTCAAGAATTTAATGGCATGGACTAGGACTTGGATGGCTTGGCTTCTCAATCAGCACTGTGAAAGCCAATAAAGTATGTGAAGGTAACTTCAATAAAACAGCAATTACTGGGTATAAATCAGAATGACATTTCCTCACAAATGTCACAGGGATTTTGAGCTGGCAGGGTAGGTAGAGAAGCAAAGCAGACACTTGGAAAACACCAAAATGCTTCCAAGTAGCTGCTGTAGTCAATTGTGTCGGCACTCTGAAGATTAAAACATCTTCATGCGGGCCTTGACATGGCAGATGGTAACAGCTCCTTTCGAGGTTTGCTTGGATGCAGATGCCTCAATGATCATACAACTTCGTGGTGCTTTTGAGTCCATGTGTATTTCGTGCCAACATGAATCTCCCTTTGTTGTTCAATTATGAAAGTTATTTTGGGAAGCTACAAAATCTTGGGAACTCGTGTTTTTTGTATGAGCGAAAGAAGCTGTGAGAGCTGATTCTCCAAGACCCAGTTAAGACAATCTTCAAGAGAAGTCTCGGGACCAATTTGTAGGACTTTTAAAAACATAACTGTTAGGCATTGCAAACTATTTTACACAAATGACTCTCTCTGTCTTGTGCTTTATATCTCTCTGCACGTCAACAACAGCTATTCACTTCTGTAAAACGGTGACGTGGACACCAAATGTGTTGTGTGGGGATAAACTGTTCCTGTTGCACATATTGTATGATAGTTGACTGCAAGTAAAGGATCATACATTGTCTCTTTTCAACTATGTCCCAGATTGCTGTCACATAGAAATAATGGGAGTCATTCAGAAGTGATCTGACCTCTCTCTGTGTCTCCCTTTTCAACTACCATTTCCCGATCTGATGGCGGTGAGTTATAGTGTGGGGTGTATACATTAATAAAGTAAATAAGGAAGCTTTTTGATAGAAAGTCTGTTTAAAAGGTGATCTAGCAAAACCCTTGGAAAATAAAAGGATAACTAAAGTCAAAAGAGCTTTAAAAGTAAGGTTTTTTAAAACAGAGAATGCTTGAAGGCCAGAATAATAGCAGTCTCGTTAGGAATGGACGTTTTAGATTTGTTTACTTGCTTTCTGTCCATCTGCGCTCTTTTTGAATCTTATTCCCCTAAAGCATCCCCCCCACACACACATTTGGCATTGTTTTGCCAGTTTGCATCCTCATCCTTCCCTTTCTCCAAGAGGAAGCCATTGCCTCTACTCTGGCACAATGCCTGACTTTATTATCACTGAAGAATAGCGCACAACTGCAATTCCATTTTACATAATTATCATGAAATAACCTGTGTTATTTTAGCAGCAGCAACATGGTAACTTCAAGGTAAATCTGTCGGAAGCAACCGTAATTACACAGCAACTCATCTTAATGGACTTGCATTACAAGCCGATAATGGCACTGAGAACTTGCCTCACCAACCATACGAGATTCAAGTAGGTCTGGGGACCCACAGACCCAAAGGATCGCACAAATGATTGCTTTTGGTAGCCTGTCTTGGAGAGAAGCCTTGAGCTTGTTTTCTTCCAAAGGCAATGGAATTGGGTTTGAGTCAAATTTCTATAAATGTCGAATTTTGTGTTAAATAGGGATGTTAAACAAATTTTGCAGTAACTGTGATTTGATTTGTAACTACATATTTTCTTTTGCAGTTTTCTCATCAGACATCAAAAAAAGAATGCTGTAAAAATTGCAGTCAAAAATGATGCCTCTCGTTCACGGTTTTGAGATTAAATATAGTACCAAGTGTACGGTGAACTTGTGTGACAATTCTAATATGCCCTTTACTTTGTGTGTGTATTTTGGGGGGTTGTGTTTCTGTGCATGTTACCCTTATTTTGTGAAACTGATGACTCATAATGTTTGGCTGATATTTCCTGACTGGATGCTAATTGGTAGGAGACAGGCCTCTGCTATGTATTCATGAGAGTTTTGAGGAGGTGATCCTCCCAGCTGAAAAGAGGGTGCAGATGCGTAAGTGTGAAGAAATGGCAGGCTGTGAATTTGGAAGAGACAATAAAACAGTCAGGCAGACAGAGACTGCTGTGAACTGGCTTGAAGCATCATAGTATGGGGTGATCTCCCCACCCTACCTCAGGATCTGATGTATACTAGTGGCCCACTACTCTGTGGGAGTGCATATTTCCCTCTATCTGTGCTTAACTTGTATTTGTAACTGAAGCAACAATTCTGTGAGGCCCCAGTGCTCTCTCCTCCCAAGGGAACCAGATAATGCTACATATTTGTTCTTGAAAGAGAGTAATTCCTAGAGTGTCAAACTTACTAATTATGCCAGTGGAACAGGGTTTTTTTTGGGGGGGGGGGATAAGGGCTTACTCTTGTATCATGGCAACAACTAAGATAACTGAGAGATTTGAACCAATAAGAGAAATTGGATAAGAATGATAGCAGACAAGGGGGGGGGGAGTTACTCACCATTTGTCATTGAAAGTAGAATGAAATAAGCGTTTCTGATGCTAGTTTTACACAAAAAGCAGACGGTCTCTCTGGCTTCACAAGCACCTGTCATAAATGCAGATAAACATATATTGAACAGTAATAAAACAAATGTTAAAACAACCACAGCAGCTTGATTCGGGCTGAATCAGGCTGAATTTGGCCTACTGTAGCACACAGGAGCACTCCCAGGTGTCATGTGGCCCACGTGATGACATCACTTCCGGGAAGTGATGTCATCATGTAGCTCTGGAGTGCATGCATAAAGCACACACATGAAGACTGAAGAAAGTTAAGTTTCAGGTCTTCCATCCAAAGGGTGAGGGGACCTAGCAACCCTAATGCCATGTGAGTCAAGGCATTTTGATGATAAGAGGCATGGAAGAAATCTTCTCTCTCATATGATGGTAAAAGAATAACACTTTTAGAGAAGGGAGAAGTGCATAGCAGGGAGCCATCTTTTCAGACCTGCCAACGTCACGCTATCAATCAAGCCAATCAGGGCTCGCTTGGTTAATTGGCATTGCTAGCTGTGTGAAATTAAGGAGAGAAACCAGGGAGGGTGAGAGCCAGGTGCTCAAGGACACCAGCAGAGATCTGCAGGTGTTGGAAATTAGCAGGCCAGCACATTTTTTTCTCAGATAGGCCCGAGCCAGGCCTGCAACAATTTATAGTTGAACCAAAGTTCGGTCACTTTAGCCAGGATCTTAAAGGCTGTGTAGGCCTGTTCCTTACACAACGCTCTCCTACCAGTGCCATGAACTCTGCAGGTGGCCTTGGGTAAGCCACTCCTCTCAGCCCCAGCTGTATTATGGGGGTAATAGGGTTGCCAGGCCCCCTCAGTCTCCCAGCGGGAGATTGGGGCCTGGCTCTTACCTGGGGGGCAGGGTGCGTGCGTCACTTCTCTGAAGTGATGTCATCACGTAGCCCCTGGATTGCACTGTTGGGGCCTGCTGCGGAGTGCAGGAATGCTCCTGCACTTCGCAGCAGCCCCAAACGGGCCCAATCTGCTCCAAAACGGGCATGGATTGGGCCCATTTTGGCACGGATCAGGCCCGTTTTGGGCTCCTTCGGAGCACAGGAGCTTTCCTGCGCTCTGCAGGGGCCCACAATGGGCCCAATCCGTGCCAAAACAGGCCTGATCCTGGTGGCTGTTGTGCATGGGGGCGCACATTACCGCAGGGGGGCACGCATGGAAGGTGCGCACCCCCCTGCTGGCCAGGTAAGTAGGGGCGGGGGTGGGAGGGTGAGGGCGGGGGATCCCCTGCCCCCTCCGGGAGTCTGGTAGCCCTAGGGGGTAATGATAACACTGACTTTGTTCGCCACTCTGTGTGGGGCTGTAATCTGTCTACAAGAGTGATATATAAGCACACTGTTGTTATATACATCATTAGGTTAACTGCTGCAACCTTAGGAATGCTCCACTGGCGTCAGTAAAAGAAACTATAAGCTAGCAAGCAGCCTAATACTGCTGGGAACCAGTTGTATGGGGGTAGTAAACGATACATGGGATTAATAGAATGCTGATGAGAAATTTGAAGATGAGGTTCAGGGAATTAGCTGGAGAAGCAGGCTGATCTTTTATGACATAACTAATTATGAGGCAATAAAAAGACATTATATTGATTCATTGCTTTGAGTGATGGTGGGAGGGTTGATGCATGAACCTAATGTGTGGCTTGGTACAGGGCACGGGCATTGGCCTGACTACACCAAAATGAAGGGGCTGTTCTTTGCACCTATTAAACATACAAAATTGTTTCTCAGATTCACGATTGATTTGATAGGTGCAAAGATGAACCCTTAGGCTTCCTTAGTTAGAAGTCCTTAGTTATCATTATTGTAGCTGACTACCACTCAGACCTGAAGGCTGAAGGAGAGTAGGAGTATATTAAAACAAACATCTTCTCATTTATAATGCTGATAGGTTCATTTTATATAGATTTACACGTTCTTCTTTCCCTGCTGAACTTCTGGGAAGGAGTCCCTGCATATCTGCCATTGAGTTCTTTCACATGGCAGATAATTCTAGGGTTTATTCTTAGACATGGGATACAATCTCGTCTTCTTGTGTGGCGTTTCATGTTTATTGGCCACTGACAATTATGTATTTTCTGTTGTTTATATTAGGGCTGTTTCTTTACCTTTAATTCCTCTCTTTGTCTCTCTCACTAAAAAAATAACAATTCTTATTAGTCTCCTCAGCTTGTTAACAGTATTATTATCTGGTTTAATACGCTACTTGTAAGCCCCCTTTGTGCCTGTTTAACATTTTGGAAAAAATAAATAAAGGGTGACTTGGGAATTCAGTGTTAACTTTCTTCTTATTCACTGTTTTTATGTTCTTGGCTCTTGTACGGTGTGTTGATTGACAGTTTAAAACTATGCTAAAGTGTCCTTGTCGGGAGGAGCTGCCTTGCTGCATCAGACCAAAGATCTATCTTATTCCGGTACTCTGTTTCCACCAGTGGCCAGGCAGATATCTCTTTACAGTTATTGTGAGCGCACAATGGAATAACACAATACATTCTTTCATTTGTGAATTTCAGGGTGACATCTGCAAGGGAGGATAGACAATAACGGTGGGAAGCTGTCTTCCTAAGAATACACTTTGAAAACCAGTTCTCTTGATGGGTCATTGCAAAGATTTTATCTTATTGTTATTTCCCATACAGTGCTAAAACATCTCAGGTATGTTGCTCTTTTACATGATTCTCATATATGGCTGGTACTGGAAAATATAGTCGCAAGGGGAGCAATATGATATGGTTCATGTGTATAACACACATACACTGGCACAGTGAATGAGGAGAGAACACCCAGAAAAAATAGTTTCCTCCCCTCAATGAGAAAGACTAGATTTCCCCAGCCCATTCTGAGTCGAGCTGAGAGGAGCTCATCCATCCCAATTCAGTCACTCAAGAAGGCACTCACTCACTTTCTACTTAGATCGGATGTCAGAATGTTAAACTGTCTATAGTCAATTTCTTCTTAAGTGCAAGACTCTATCAGTGACTTATTCCAGGACTGGAAGAAAGATTTTCAGGTCACTGAAAGATTCACTTGGCTTTGCAGTGAGTAATCTTTTTTTTATCTGTGCTCCACTAGAGGTGAAGAGATTAAACAAGCCGGTTTGTTCTCGACCAAATAAGATAGAAATTCAGCATTATCATTTTCTCTGATTACTATCTTGTACAGGTAATTACACTTCTCCTTTGCACATAATTAAGGCAAAGGTTGATTTCCATTCATTCTTCACAGTGGTAAAATTATCAAGTTACTTTTCAACTAATTATTTTCTGTAGCATAGCAAGGTAGCAGATCTACTGTCACATCCCATTTAGCAAACACTGAATAGGTCTGAATAAGACTTCTCACAGACTGGAACTTTTATGATATTAATTTGTAAAGGGGGGAAAATCTTTGGATGAATGCTAACAAAGTTGCAAATTAATTTCCTTTGAAAGAAATAAATTGGCATATTTGTATCTTTTTCTCAATCATTTGTCTTTTAAGCTTGCCCTATTGTTTTTAGATTATTCAAAGTTTAATGTGTCAAAATTTGTCAAAAAAATTGCACTTTTCTCAAAGTGTTTTCAAATGTCTTGAGACAAGCTTGTAGATTGAACAATGAATCAAGACAGCACATTGTGATGTCATAACTTTTAAAAAAATAAATTATTTGGTAAAGGGCCAGATGACATCTGATGATGGGCGCTCCATGGTCTGAGAGCATCTAAGGGTTACTTTTCCTTAACTGAAGTTGTACACGAACCTCATTTGGAAAAGAGCCATGGTGTAGGTAGGGTGGTTAACTCTTCATGCCCAGGCAGTTTTCCCAGCACAGAACATCTCCTTGGAGCTGTGAGGGGGGCAGGGCATACATGCAGAATGGAGGGCAGTATGTCATATATGCCTCCTGCATATCTGCCATGAATGTATATTGGCTCTGCCTCTGGTCTCTGAGAGTATGGGAAGTTCTTTATTGCTGCAATGTCAGTAGGTTATCTTGCAAATGTTTTCTTTCTTTTTCTCACTCCACTGAGCCAGTGTCCTTGACTGCCGGCTGAAACTGGCTCGAGATGTATCCTTCTTGAGAACCAAAGATAAGTTCATCTTTCTCACTGTCTGCTCTGAAACAATGTCTCACTCCAACCCCCCCCCCTTCCCGCCGTTAATAGTCCTCTTTCCCAAAGGCAGAAATATTCCCTATAACTAACATTGCTAGCCTCACATATGTCACTTCTGCCAATTCCACTGTCTGAGCACCTTGTACCGAGTGGATCTCTATTAAAGTTACTTCAACTGGAACACCTGTGTGTTAACTGTGGAGAACTTGGGGATCTAACTGCCAGGGACTGACAGAATATTTCTTTGCCCCTAAGGGACAAACAGCACTTTCTAAAGGCTTTTCAGGATGGGAAAACAGAAAGGGACTTTTCTTTCACACCACATTTCCAGAAGTTATTAATTTGATTTATATCCCGATATATCTTGGGCACAGGATGATTTACAGCAGTTTGTCCAACTGAGTTCTGTCTTTAAAAGCTCCACAATCTAAACAATTTGAATATGAATTTGGGGACAAATCACAAGCATGTCATCTCTGGAGCTATTCCTAGGAGATAGATGGATTTCCACTGGAAAATCCAGGCCCTGGAATGCCCCTCCTCTCCAGCTGCAGTAATAACTGCCAGTGTGAACCGGGGCCCCATGTAGCTGTTGTTTAGAATTTTTTTTTAAAAAAAAAAGTTTGGAAGCAGTAATCACAGAACATCCCATATAGATTGGGCTAAAAGATTTTCAGCAGAGAGAAACTGTGAAGGACACTTCTCCTTCCTGACTCCAAAGTCCTCCAGAAAAGAAATTATAACGTATCCTGCAAAAAATCATTTTAATTAGCACAGGCAAATCATAAAAAATAAGCATTTTGTGACACATTAAAGACTAACAAATTTATTGTGGCATAAACTTTCATGGGCTGGAGAAACCTTCACTAAGTATGTATAAAGTGCATCTTCAAACCATGGATCAGCCCCCCCGGCCCCCTGACCTCTCTAGAGCTGCCATTTTTGCTGCCCTTTGGAAGTATCTGCTCCGAATGCACATGTGCGAGCAAGGACAGATGCAAGCAGAGCCAGATCTAGGGGCGCGGGCTTCTGGTGCAACCCTTGAGCGCAGGGCTAGGAGGTCCTACACGCATGGCAAGCCAGCCGTCCCATCGGCGGGGCTGGTGAGGGCCTCCTAACCGTGCACTCAGCCTCCAGGGCAGCGGGCAGCCGCGCCCAGTGCCCCCTCTTTGACGGTGCCGGGGGCAGGCTACCTCCCCTGCCCCCCCTCAATCCAGCCCTGCATGCAAGCTGAAAGAAGCATGACTCTGACCCTTAGCTTGTTCCTCACTATGATACATCTCCTAGCTCTTAGCTTGTGTTTCCTGTCCTCAGCTTTTTTGATGTGCTGCTCTTGGTCTCAGGCTTGATATGAGTGAAACCATACATCTGATTCCTACACATCATGTAACTCTCGTGTCAGGTGTGATTTTCCTCATCCTACCTTCAGAACAGTGGTATATTTATTTACTTACTTCTTTTATGCATCATCGTTCTCCCCAATGGGGATTCAAAGCACCTTATATTGTTCTCCTTTATCTTCACAACAATAGATTAGGTAGACTAGGCTGAAAGAGTGTGACTGGCCCAAGGTCAATCAGTGACCTGCCATTACAAAATGGGGTTTTGAACCTGGGTCTCCCAGATCCTACTCTGACACTCTAATCACTACCCAACATTGGCTTTATAAGGTAAGTTAGGCTGAGAAAGAGAGTGATAGTGCAAAGGTTATCGTCTGAGCTTCATAGTTAAGTTGGTGTTTTAATCAAGGTCTCTCCAAATCATAGTCAATCACCCTAGTACATTTTACTACATCTAGAACTGTCCACCCAAGATTTTTCCTAGTTCAAGGTGGACATTTGCTTTCATTTTCATTTGTAAAAACTCTCTCTCCAGCTACTATGTGAGCATGGAAGGTGCTTAAATGGGATCCAAAAACATGGATGGTATTGAAGGGTATAGTATATCTAGAGGTCAGTTACTTCCTGATACAGGCAAATCACACCATCTTTGGAAAACCATCTGCACACTACATGGACCATTGGAAGCACATTCTTAACTGACAACAACGTCATCTGGAATGCCATTGGGTTTGCACATTGAAATCCATACTTTTGAATCCGGAAGTAATTAATTGATTAATATATAGATTAACCCAATTAATACATTGAGCTCTGCATTGTTAATCAATAATTTTAAACAACAGCTACATAGAGAAAGTTCTCTCTAGCCAATGGGAGTTTTATATCAACTTGGGATACTTCATTCAATTCACATTTTAATTGAAGGCAAGCTTGCTTTTGATTAGATCAGTTTTAAATGAACTAATCAGACTAGCTGAACTAATCAAAGTTGAAGCTGGTATGGTGAATTAATCCAAGTCAATAATAAGTAAAGTTCCCCACAAGGTGAAAAATTAAACCTCTACATTTCACAGATAGTAGTGATTACGGTGTTGTGATTATGAATAGACATTTCTGCACTTTAGTATAGCTGTGCAGATTTCCCGCATGATATTCCTTTATTATGCCATAAGTTTATTCAGCCCTGCATGATAAGCATCCTGAATTCTTGTTCAGACACAAACATGGTGGACAAACCAACAAGTGACCATACCTTGACCAAACATTGTTTGTACATTAAGCCAAATCCTGATTGGATTGTCTCAGTATTTTCTGTCAAAATTAGTGAACAGCTTTGCTTCTGCACAATACCAGTTTGTCCTATTGGACCAAGTTGTGCCCTGGTGAACAACAATTACATTGCATATTGCAGACTGGACTCGAATAATGCTTTTTACTGCAGACCAACAAGGCTACCCACCTAAAACTATGTTCATGAAGTGATTACAAGAACCGATTACAGCTAGGTTCATGGGCAGACACTGAAGGTCTGCAGAGACATCTAAGTAATAAGTCTCAACTCAAGAATCTCAAGCATATTTTGGTTCCTTTAACTAGGTGCCATTTAACTATTGGGGGAGCAGAAGTGCAAGAAAGTAGTCTGTAATAATGAAAACAAATTGGGGTGCTTCCAGACAGCTCAGTAAACGATTGATTCATGACCTGCAAATAGAATGCAAGCTGAATCTGCAATTTATTTAGCATCCCTGATAGAAAAAGTTCATAAATCAATACAAATTTGATGTATTTTGAGCACTTTGTTAGTGAAATTGTATATATCTATAACAGGGGTCTGCCAGATATTTTTAGAAAGTGGGCAGGGCCAGGAGGGGATTATGCCCAGCAGGGCTTCTGATTGGCCATTGGACATATGACTGGCTGCAGAATTTTAAACGGTTGCTTCAGCAGCAGCTGACACCACCTCACAAGGGTCTTCTCTGTGTGACTGAGGTAAATTGTATGGATGCAAGGACATTTTTTTAAACACTATGTTCATTTTAAAAGGCATCCAGATAAACAGAGTTTGTCCCTAAAATACTGAAGAGTTATATCAGAGTTATGCATGACCTCAATCTGCGACATTTTCTGATTTGCTCCACTCCTTCTAGCAGCCATTTTGTGGTTGTACCCACTAACCACCCTGTGTCAAAATTCCAAAGGTGCCCACAATATGAAAAAAGTTGGGGACTCTGATCTAGAAATTACAATCTTAGCTCAAAATGCTACAAAAAGAATGCCCTTATTCTGTGTGTTTATTATTAGATTGATATCTCATCTCTCTTTTTTGAAATAAAAACTTAACAAACAAATGCAAATAAAGAATAAATAGTAATTAGTAAAAACAAATCAAAGGCCATGCTATCCCTTCTTCTCTCTCTGGTATCTTGGTTGATCACTAAAATAGTCCAAGAATGGAAGTGTTGTGTGATATTTGAACATATTGGGTGATGGAAGTGGCCTTTGTCTCTCTTCTGCAAAATGTCTGGTCACTGATTTGTCTTCATACAATGCTGATTTTAGGAGCCTCTTTCTTCTTAGACCACTCTGTCTTCTGGGAGTTCCCATCCCATATTTGCTACACCAGCCAAATTCAACTATAAATTTGTTTTAAATGATGGACATTTGTGCAAAATTGCAAGAACTCACAATGGCTTTGTTATTTCACTGACAGCCTTCTTTTCAGTGACTAAGACTTTTTATTCATTTTTTTAACAATAGCACTTACAAAACTCCAAAATGAAATTCTGATAATATATGCCAACGATGACAGAATAAAAGACCATTAAGAAATCCTCTATTATGCAGTGTAGCTGGAGGGGGAAAAAAAATCAGATCTTCCTTTTTAGTGAGTTGTTTGATGTACAATAAAGCTGGTATTTCATTATCAGTTAAGAGAATTTATTTGGGTTGAGAGAAAACAGTGAACATATATATGCTGCCCGCTCTATTTTGCATTGGTGATATTGGATTCTCTACTGGGAACAGCAACTCAGCAGATTCAGTGCACTTTGCCACATGAATGTTCTGGAAAACCTAGATCCATCTTCAGAAGGGTCCATGTTTAGAACATTTTAACCCTCCCAAGGAAACGGGGGTTGTTTTGACCCCAGACGTCTTTCAAAAAATTCGTTTATCCATTTGAAACTTTCTACAAATACTAATCTTCTGTTACGCTTTCTCCTCAATGAATTCCAGTGCCCTAAAGTCCCTCTCTTCCCTCCACACTTCCTTTCTTTTTTAAGTTTGAACTTCATCAAATGCATAAACGGGGTCATTCTGGCCCCCAATAGACCTGTCTTGAAAGGGAAAGTACTTTGCATAATTGTACATGGGGAGTCTAGTGACTCCAACAAATAATGAAAAATGATTTTAGCACGATTTCCAGGTATAAATAGATGGACCAACACCTATTATCTCCATTTTATAGAAAGGTGGAACAAATAGTGAAAACTAAAATTTCTCTCCATAATTTATATCCATAGACATGTGTGGAGTAAAAATATCGCACTTTTGGCTTGGGGGTTTTATGCTACTTTTGGAATTGTGGGGGTTGTAATGACCCTCAAGGAAACCACTATTTGCAATCTGAATTGTTGTGCATATCGTAGGAGCAGGTAAAAGCCCTGTGTTTGAGCTTTCTCAAAGCTTCCCATATGTCCAGAGACACATGGAAATGTATTGCAGTTTTGGAAAATGGGATCATTCTATCCCCCTGCAAGCCAAGCCTGGGAATGTTTGTAGGCATCCTCTGAACCTCTTCACATTTTCCAGACTTGAACAAGCCATTCAGCCTGGAAATTTAGATGACCCTTAGCCATTTGTCCACTGAACTGATTGTTTCCCTTTGTTATTCAGGTGCAGCCTGAGGGCAGGTTAAAAGAAGGCTAGCAGTTAAAACAGTTAAAAATAATTGCTTTGTTTAAAATAAACTGTCTCATTCCCTAAAAGTGTAGGGGGTCAATTTTACCCCATTTACATTTCTGTGAAGATTTGATGTTTTCAATAAGGGGTATTTTTGACCCCAATTCCAGATTTTACACTCATTTGTCCTGCATTGCTGAAGAAAGTTATTCTTGAGGTCTGATTTTTTTTCTTAGTAGCTAATGCCATGATTGCGAGTTCTATCAGGTTTCCATTTTGGGGCTGTATGTTGGGGTCATTTTGACCCCAATTCCCAAGTAGTGTAGTTGGGTTTTTTCCTTGGGAGGGTTAATTAGTAAATAGCAGCCCTTCCTAATTAAAATTGGAGCCTCAGAGTCAGAGAGGTTTTTTTTAAAGAAAGAGCCCTTTCCCCCACCCCATTTTCCTAGTGAAGCTGCTCTTTGCCCCATCAACAAATTTCAACTCCAGGAGGTCATTGGAGGTCAAGAATGGAATGAGAAGGAGAAGATACAGCTCCTCCTACCTCCAAGCTCCAGCCTTTGTTCCATGGGTGCTATTTGCCAACAATCCATTCACCGATCTCCCTGAGTCTTGTCTTAATCTTTGGAGAGGAGGGGCAATTTGGAATCCCATTGGGCTAAGAATGGGCATGCATGTAATGCTTCCAAGTGCACTGTCCCATACTGTTTGAATACACAGAAATTGACCTGCCAAAGAGGCTTAAGCAGCTCACAGACAGCCAAACTGATTGATGTAAAACTGGCTCCCTGCTTGCAACTGGACAGCAGACTGTGAGCATATATGATGGGTGTTTGAGCACTGTAGAAGTCACCTACAATAACTGAATGGCTGTCTCCGGAGGTGAGACAATAAAATTGGGAAAGGTTTGAGTAAACCTTTCTGAGTGTTACTAAAAGTAAAAAAGGTGCTTGATAACCCACGATGGCTGGACAGGCAAGGCTTATCAGAATAGCCTAGACTGGGAAAACAGATAAGGGAAGATCAGCGGGATGTGGAGGTGATTAATTCAGGAACTCCAGGACAACCCTATTGTCTTAGGATCTTTGCACATCTCCTGGCATGTGGGACTGAAAGCTAGGCCCTTTTCACACTGCTTACCAGGACACGCAATGACGCAGAACATCACACTACAAACGCGGAAAATCGTGTTTTCTCGTGGGAGATTTGCATGACATCGCACAAATCTTGCATGATGTTGTGCAAATCTCGTGCAAGAAAATGCGATTTTCCACGTTTGTAGCGATGTTCCGCGTCGTTGCGAGTCCCGGTAAGCAGTGTGAAAAGGGCCCTAGTCTCACCTCATGACTCACGTTAGTAGTTTTCCAACTCCTGGCTGGGGGTTATCAGCCATTTTCTGCCATGCCAGGCAGCATTTCTGTGCTTAAAACACATGAGGAGAGGGGCTTATGATATAGCCATCTCCATAAATTTCCCTATTAGCATCAGGGCAGGTTCGACTGCTAACGTACCTACACTCTGAAGCAATACAGTCTCATCTAATTTTGACTACTCATTATGCTGCATTAATAGATCTAGGCCATGAAGGAAGAAATAAGTGTTATATATATTGAGATATTTTCCTGGGCTTTCTCCTTCCCTCTTCTCCTGTGAAATTTCCTAGTATTTTCATCTTCTACATATCTTATTTCTAGGAGGGATGATGACTAGAGAAGATCCCTGTTCCAGTCTTTGATATCTTCAGTTGATGAATCTCAAGCAACTGGTACCAAGAAAGACAAGAGCTCTTCCACACCATAGTGAATCACTGCCAATCAGAGATGATAATACTGAGTTACAGCCAGTCATGAATATGCATGACTGGTTGTTGCTCTTTCAATCAAAGAAACATTCTGGTGTTAATTAGATGTTTTCAAAGAAAGAGCTCAGGATATAGATATCTGCCATCTTCCTCACCCAAATAAAACAAAACAAAATTTAATAAAATACTGAGCTAACAACAACATTCAATTTATATATTGCCCTTCAGGACAACTTAACGCCCACTCAGAGCAGTTTACAAAGTGTGTTATGCTTATCCTTAGGACAATCCCCCTGTGAGGTGGGTGGGGCTGAGAGAGCTCTGAAAAGCTGTGACTGACCCAAGGTCACTCAGCTGGCTTCAAGCAGAGGAGCGGGGAAATCAAACCCAGTTTTCCAGATTAGAGTCCTGCCACTCTTAACCACTACACCAAACTCAGGGCCAAGCTACAAGTGATGAATGACACTTGAACGGCAAGTGTATTTCTCCCTGTTCACTTGCCCTCCACTCAATCCACTTGCCGTTCAAGTGTCATTCGTCACTTGTAGCTTGGCCCTCAGTGTAGGTGGACTAATAAGCTAACTTGATATACACAGGTCCTATACAATTCAAAAGGTTTGCTTGTGCCAGCATTATTTGCCTTCCTGGATCATGGTTTTATTCGGTTACTGGAGAGCAGGGGACAAATTCTTCGTTTTGCTTTAGAAAATAATCTTTTGAAAAAATTACCTTATCACTAATGCTTTCCATATCTGGCATTTCCAATGGCTTTTATTAATGCTTGAACTAATCTTTTCTCTGTGTACTCCAAGCAGCGTTGTCTGTGTGAATGACTCTACTTTAAAGAAAACAACTGTGGGTGGAAGGAAAAGAAGTGAGAAATTCTTCTTTGTACATTTCACATCCGTGAGCAAACTTGTATTTTTAATGTTGCTAAAAATAGACAATCCAAATAAACATACGCATGGCTTGTCCCCCACACATTTCCCAACTCCCCTCCCAGCATTATACCCACAGTGGAGACCCTCTGAGGCAAAAGTAAGACCCTTTGAGGTAAAATGGAGAAGTCCAAACTACATCTGTAATACTTTGCCATCGGTGCAAATACTTGTGCGCTTTCTGAAAATACTCAAAAGATGAACAGTTTCAGGCAACTCCCAGCTTGGCCCATCCTTTTCTAGATATGAGGATCAGTCACCCATTTTCCAATATGAGATGTTCCTGGAGGCAGCAGAGGAAACAGACCACAAAGGGATTGCACTCTGTGGCCTCCTTCAGTCACAACTCCCAGAACCCCCTGCAACATTGTAGCAACACTTTCTTGACCTTCTCCCTACCTTCAGGTACCAGTGGGTTACAGTGGGGAAGAAAGGAGCTGTGATAGAAGGGGCCCATGGTGGACGTACTCTATCTAATGACCCTTTTTTTTTTTCCAGCTGGCCTGCAACAACATTAGTGGACAGTGTCTGGAATGAGGAATTTCTCCTACAAGAAAGATATACTATTGGACTGACTAATAGTATTATACTTATTGAAGTATAACAATATGGGTGATCCTTTTATGATGGTGGTTTTGGAAAAGTGACGTTGTATGATTTGCATACGGAGAAGAGACTGATGAGTGGCTATACATTCTAATGACTTGAGTTGAAATATTTGAACTGACAGTAAAAAGTGTAAGCAGTTAGATAGTTACGGTGGTGCTTTTCATTTCATCACTGCAACAACATCCAGCAAAATTATTCAACAGATGTGCCCGTAGTTTGCATCGAACAAATATACTCCCTCTCATGATTGTAGCTAGGGAGGATCCTACAAAAATGACATCTTATTTTGATCACCACAGTTTCAAATGAGAGCATCCATTTTGATTAGACAGCTTTTCTTAGCCAATCAAATGTGTGCATTGCTGGAAGACTTTAAATCCATTGAGCTGCTTTCACTCTCAGCCAGTACTAGTAGGAATGCTGGCAATTCCCTCCGTTGCCCACCAGTGCCTCTAAGGATAGCAGAGGGTAAATGCGGTGGGCACACCAGCATTGTGCTGGTGCATGATACCACTTCTGGCTAAAACCAGAACTGGCATCATGACATAGGGACAGCACAATATGATTTGCCAAAAACTCATGGTTAATGTGCTTACTACGGAGTAAGCAGGATTGGTGCGGTCGTAGCATGTGTCAGCCCAATTATTTGGCAAAGCCCATGAGGTATCTGTGGATGGGAGGAAGCTGACAAAGCTAACACTGCAGAATGACCAGTCCAAATGTTTGAGAAAGGAATTCTTAGTGTGAGCATGATCAGATGAGCAATATCTGTTGGCACATGCTTGGTAATAGTTATGGTTATAGCATTGATCAAAGACTTCAGCCAGGGTGGGTCTGTGCCATTTAGGGCACCTGTACTAAGGAAAGGAAATTTAAAGTTAAATTTAAGTAATTGTACTCCAACTTTAATTATCAATGAAACTTTTACTTAACCCACAACACTGTCTGATGAATCTTCATTTGGATGAGTGCTTGCAATATGATTCACTTTTTGAAAAAAAATCTTTTGCATTTATATTTACACTAGCTTGATACCCATGCTTTGTTACAGTATTTAACTACTTTAAATCCAGTTATAATACTTAGGGATAGGTAACATTTTTTTTTGAGTTGGCAACCAAAGTTAGCTTTTAGGGGAAGACTGGGAGGTGCATTTACCTCAGGACACATTCAATGAAGTAACTGTATACTGTTTAGAATGTGGGGGGTGAGGACCAATCAGGTTGCATATGCAAATGACCCCTGTATTCCAACTGTCTGGGGGGGGGTGAGGTGTGGCATGTTGTGAGCTCCAATCAGCCCGCATATGCAAATGACCTTGAAAGGCTGACCCAATCAGGGAAGAGTGGCCGATCTGGCAGTGGGAGGGGGCACAAGCAGGTAGCAGCCTGCCAGCCACACAGGAAAGTTGTATCCCTTTGGAAAAACACATTTTACCCTTTTTTAACCCCTTTGGGTGCGAATTCCTTAAAATCCCTTCTTAGTGAGTGTTTACAACATGAAAGGAATGTTCTCCCCAGATTTCATGTTTCTAGGTCCAGGTGTTTGGGCTGGGCATTGATGAGTCAGTCAGGAGGACACTTGTCTTTATATATATAAAAGATTTATGGGCCACATGTGGAAAACATCATACGGGTACACTTTAGAAAAGTAATGTTTGAAGCTGACCTAAGATAATCTTAGTTGACATAAGATAATCTTCATAGCTGAGATTGTTCCATTTTTGGACTTTTAGAAAAGGTGTGCACTCTCAAGTTCATGTCTGTGTGGAAAACCATGTGGCAAAAACCACAGAACTGTATCAGTTAACATTTTTAGATAGGCGATGACCACAGATGTCAGCTAAGCTCAGAGTGGGCCCGACATGGACACACAACAGAAGAAGTCGATTGAAATTAGCATAAGATGAAGTGACTGAGGCTGGCTGTGGGCTTTCCAAGGCTCTTAGGTCTCAGCAGCTACTAGGCTTACCAGGCACAAGCCTGGAACTCCCAGGAGACTTTGAGGGCAGGGAAAAAAGCTGGGGAGGGGGAGACATTGTTGATGTATTGGTGTTGCTTCTTGCTAAAATCCAGAAGTTTTACCACAGATATTGGAAAAATTGTAGTGTGGGTGGCACAAGTTCTGAGTTTTAGCTGGATGTGATGTTAATGCTGTCTCTCCCCACCTGCATTCCTCCCCCACTGCTCATTTGAGCAGCAGTGAAGGCTGGGAGATGGCTGTGGGATAGCAAGTAAATTGGCAACCCTCTCTGCTGTCCTACAAGGTTGGCCTTCGACTCCAGCAGTGTTGTCAGCTCCAATTTTCTACCATTGTAGCTGCAGCTTATACCCTGCATGCTGAACCACCAGCGTGCCACCAATGGAGTGATTTCTATGGTGATGTATATGCTGCCTTGCTGAATCATTTTTTTCCCCTGTACAATGGACCATATTGTGATGTGAGCAGGAGAGATTTGTGAAGGCAACAAGGAGGACTTGAAGCAATAGATTAGGCGCCTGCTGGCAAACTCCATGTTAATACATTGTCAGAACAACGCTAGGAATGAATGGGGTGTTAATATAGTGACAGCCAGCAGGAACACTGTTTGCATGAATTATTTAATAGGGTATTGCAATCACACAAATATTATCCTTGTCACAAGCTAGCACCACGTGGGTGCAAGTGTTTATTATGGTTCTTTTAGTTCAAATACTGCTCCCAAACTATGATTTGTGTAGCAATGGGACAGGTTAAAAAACATGCATGCACACACACACCTCCTTTCAGTTATCCATATGCCCCTATTTTTGGATAAGGCAAAGATTCATATAATAAGAAATACATCAAGTACACTCCCTTCAGTTTTAAAGACAATTTTTGGCAATATTGTGCTTGCCCTCCACATTGAAATTGGAAAGAGACAGCTTTATTCCTGCAAGTGTTTTGCCCATTTAAGCTGTGGTTTTAAAAGAATGGGGAAAAATAGGAAGAACAAAGAGTTTCAAGAAGTTTTCAGAGCCTAATTTTACTTTCTCTTGGGAAGCTATGATTGGCTGCTCTGAAATGTAAGGTTCAACAAGCAGCCATCTGTTGGAGAGGTAAGGTAGACTGAAGTCAAAGCACTTGGTCGTGGGTTTAATCTTTATCCACTATCTCCCGCCCCCCACAATAGAAACTGCCTTCTCCCATGAGCTATTATCAATCCAGTGTGGGGGGGGGACAGTTATGGTAATATGTGGGTTGGGGGCAAGGGAGTTAGTTGCTGTTGGGGCTAATAGAGCTGGCATGCTGTAGTGACTGGAGTGTCAGACTAGGACCTGTGAGACCAAGATTCAGATATTTATTCTTCCATGAAGCTCTCTAGGTGACCTCTGGGCCAGTCACTCTCGCTCAGCTTAATCTACCTTATGAGGTAGATGTGAGGATAAAATGGAGGAGTGGAAAGCAGTGTGTGCCACCCTGAAGGCAGGGGTATACTTATATTAGCAGACAGACAGACAGACAGACAGCAGCTTCATAGAAGAGGCTGATTTCTGTCAAGAAAGTAGTGGACTCCAGAGGGTTAAATAACCTCCCTTTCTGCTATGGCCATGATGCAATTTCTCCCTCCCTGTTGCTCCTGTTTAAGGTAAAATAGTTCATTGGAAGATCTGGTCACAGATCACTAGGATAGCAGGTAGTCTTATCAAAATTTCTTCAGAGCTCTGACATTTGAAGAAAATTTCCGTCACACACAAAATCTGAGGAACCTCCCCACCCCCCCTCACACACACAAATTTTCTTCAAACGTTAGTTTGCGGCAACCCTAAAGTAAGGATAATAATCAAAATGAGGATGACTCATGGTGTCACCTCTGGCGCAAGACCAGAAGTGACGTCATCATTTTGCTGCAATGCTCTTGGATTCACCCAAAACTCTATGGTGAACCTTAGAGTGTCACCTTGATGCAATGACATCACTTCTTGTTTTGGGCTGGAGTGACATAGTGAGCTGGCGTGATGCTGAACAGCTTTACCCAACCTCCGGAAATTCTCCTGCCAGGTTGCCAGCTAGGTTTGGCAAGCCTAATTAGCCTGTCTGAACATTTCCCCCTGTTCAGCTCAATGGCAGGCTAGAAATGTGACATTATCTCCAATAACGGAAAGAGATTACATATCAAGAAAAAGCTTCCAGGCCAGGCTTGTTGAAAAGCAACCCAAAGCCCTTCCATGCTTAAATTACATTTAATAAGGCAGTTATGGTAAAAAATAAACACGCAGACTGAAATGTCATACTAATAGGAATAAGGGGATTTAATCCTTCAATTCTTGTTCAGTTTTGATAGTCAAAATCAGCCTTCCCATTGCTGTTTTTAACAATTATTGGGGAGGATGTGATGACCTGAAAAATGTTAATAGTGCAGGGAATTCAATTCCTATTAGTGAACCTGCGTGAGGAGCTGAAGGGTTAAATCTCCCCTTTCCTCCCTGCATTGTCCCAATGGAAACTGAGGAGGAGTGTATACACAATTGGCCTTTTACAGACCAAACCGGTAAGAACCAGCATCTTGAATGGATTAAAATGTATTATTTATTAAAATGTTTATGAACCATGTTTCTCTACACAGTAGGCCCATGAAATTAACAAATGTGTGTTTATATCTTACTTAATAATAACAGTAAAACATAAAAAAAGAAGCAGGGGACCCGAAAGGACCTGCAGAGGAGATCTCCTTTCTCCTTTTTCACTATTTCCTCTTTCCCTTCCCTGCCTCCTTCTTTCTTTCTTATCCACCAGCCAACCTACCTTTATCTGCCCCCTATCTTCAGATTTCTCTCCTCCTCACATGTTGGCAGCAGCCTCTAACCAGCAAAACTATGGTTCAGTCGCATGGTGCCAGCCACTGGGGCAGACATAGTTGCATCTTGGGGAACCTGCAAGGACTTCTGAAGGGGCACCTCATCTTCCCCTGTATCCCCCTCCCCACAATATTACCTCTTTAGCTCCTTCTGGCAACCCTTTTCCTGCTTCCTATTCTCCTTCCCATCCACCAGCTAATCGACATTTAATATGCCCCCATCTTCAACTATAACTATTTTTTATTTACTTCATTTAAACCCCACTCCTCTCCACAAAGGGGATCCAAAGCAGCTTACATCATTCTCTTCTTCTCCATTTTATCTTCACAACAACCCTATGTGGTAGGCTAGGTGAGAGTGTGTAACTGGCCCAAGATTACCCAGTGAGCTTCCATGGTGGAGTCAGGATTTGAACTTGGGTCTCCTAGATCTTAATCTGAAACTGTAATCCCTATGCCATATGTGTTTTCGTGGGATGGTTGCTATTGAACAGCAGCAAACAACCAGGCCAGTTTGAATCATCCATGTCAGATGATGGCAAGTCATCTGGTGACTGCTGCTGAGCAGATGACTTGCTATCACCTGACTCAAAGGCCATAATAGCCCTGGAAAGGACCCTGCATCTTCCCCTTGTTTTTTATGTACAGAAACCAAGGCTGGAAGGCTGGCAATACTGTTGTGGTTGCCTAGCAACAGTCATTGAGGGCATTCATTTCTTAAAGCTACAAGTGCTACTTCTATGATTTTGGGGGGATTTAATCCTCATCTGGGCAGCCCAGGCAAACTTGATCTTGTAATATCTCAGAAGCTATGAAGGGCTGGCCTTGTTTAGTAATTGAATGGGAGACCTCCAACAAAGACCAGGGTTGCAGAGAAGATGGGGGCAAGTCATCTTTGTAAGTCTTTTGCCATGAAAACCCCATCAGGGATCACCATAAGTCAGCTATGACTTGATGGCACTTTCCCATGTATTTTTTTAAAAAAAATTAGGCCTTTTCCTGGGTTTGTAGAAAGACTTGTCCAATTGGTTTATAGCTCTAGTCTCTGGATTGAAATATCCACAGATGGGGCCAACTTGAGGATTAGATATAATGAACAACCACATCACCATCATAGCAGCAACCCATATCCAATTTCAACACAAATGGCAGCAAAATCACCCAAAGTCTCCCTGGAACAATGTGCCCTTTCATGCGCTCCAAAAAATGGCAGAGAAAGGGCATTTCTTAACTCTAATGGTAGCCTCTTTCAAAGAGATGGAGAGTCTGTCAAACATTTCCTTAAATGGGCCCTGATTGCACATACCTCTTTATAGGAGGGCCCAGAGAATGAGTTGTAACAGAATAACAGAATAGACCCATGGGCTCATACAAAGAAAAATGGTCCTTCAGACCTGAATGTGGCAACCAGTGCAACTGTTTCCATGCAACAGTAATGTGTTCATACCATGTATTATCTATGAACAAGTAAGCTGCTACAATTTACACTTGCTGAAACTTGCAAGTTGTCTACAAGGGCAACTCCCCTATGGCATGCCTTCCAGCAATCCAAGAGAAGGGAGATGGTATCACGGATCAGATGCATTACACCCTTTCCCAAGAGGCTCTGTAATATACAAGTCCTCCTTCCACACCTACCCCATTCATCATAATGACAGGTGTTTTGCCAGTACATTGTAAAAATGAGATATAACCTGGACATATATCTGCTACTTCTCCGTTAGCAACACGATGGGGAACTAATTTTTTGGCAGACCGGCTGTCAAAACTCGTATCCTGCCTGGATCGCCTACCTGGACCACTGTTTCTTTTTGGAGAGTTGCGAGACAAGACAGTTTTGCTCATTTACAGCTATGTCATTTGGATTGTCGGTGAAGAGTTGCTATCTTCGGCTTATGGGGGAAAAGGGAGATAAGTACGCCAGAGTTCCACACACTTTTTCCCCCACATCCCCTTCTCTAGTTGCTGGCTTAATTTGAAATAATTTAATGCATCCATATTTGATCTAAAGGGAGGACAGAAAAATGAATGTATTCAAAGAACAGTTGGATTATGTCCTTGGCATTGTCTTCTTCCTGGCAGCCCACCCCGGCTGCAAGATAATGCTTCTAAAAGCCGGCAATTGCTTGGATAAGGCTAAGGGACTTGTTGAAAAGAGATTTCCAGAGTAAAGAAGGTGACTGTCTGCATAGAGACCAGGTGGCACTTTACCTCTGCAAGAGATTGTAATTTCATGCAACAACATGAGTTCCTAAAACCCCAGCACAAACGTTCTCCCGTCTCCAGAGTCATCTAACTTCTGTAGTTAAACACCTGATTAGATTTTCAGAATATTCAGCCAGGCATCATAGAAAAGACTATGTCGAGCATATCCTGTTGTGTATTGGTATTACCAAACCCAACTGTAAAAAATGCATGCAAATTAAATAAGACTGGCATGCCTCTTCTTGAAGGGCTGTACTGTTTGCTGCCAACTGAAATTCCCAGTCTCAAAATCAGAGCCAGAAAGAACCTAGAAAGAGGAACTGATGTCTTCCTGGGAAATCAGGGATAGATAAAAATGAAATTGTGTCAGGCCAACCAGCTTGAGGTCCTTGGATTAGTGACTGAAAACCCCTAGGTCAACTCTGGCCCTCAAAGGGATGTCACATGCCTTCCCTAATGGTTCCAGAGGAAAAAGAAAGGTGTAGATGAGTAAAGAAGATTCAGCACCCCTGTGAATGATTTTTGCTTTTTAAATGAGTCTCCATTAGGGTAGCCAATTGCCCAGGTGAAAAATTCTGGCTTGGCCTGCTCTTATGCCTTCAAATAAGGGGTTGGGAAATAAGCAGGTGAAACTATATATGGCATAGTTATTTTCACCTGCTAACTGTTACAGCAGTCTTGGATACCATCAAACATGGTATCCTTTTGAGTCGCCTTTTGGCTCCAGGACTAAGGGGTACATTGTTATGGTAGTTCAAGTCCTATCCGGGTGACTGATCTCAGAAGATGGTATTCAGAGAGTCCTTCTCCATCCAATGGCCATTGGCTTATGGAGTCCCACAGATCTCAATTTTATCCCCCATGCTATTTAATATTTACATGAATCCACTGGGAGAAGTCATAAGGAGGTTTGGGCTGTGGTGTTAACCTTGGTGTTTAAAGCCCTTCACGGACTGGGACCTGCATACCCGCCTCTTCTATTACATCCCCTGCAGGGTGTTGCGCTCTGCAGACAAGCAACTCCTGGTGGTCCCCGGCCCGAAGGACATCCGTCTGGCCTCAACCAGGGCTAAGGCTTTTTCTGCCCTGGCCCCGGCCTGGTGGAACGCTCTCCCACTGGAGATCCGGGCGCTGCGGGACCTGTTACAGTTTCACAGGGCCTGTAAAACAGAGATGTTCCACTGGGCCTTCGGCTGAGTGCCAGTGGGTATCCTCCTTCTTCCATCTAAGACCACCACTTCTTCTGGGGCTGCCCTCAGCCATCTGCTATGCCCGTATACAGACTCCCAATATTTGTCTAAACATCCTGCTCCTGGACTATTTTAATGATTTTTAAAAAATTATTGTTGATTTTATGTTTTTTGTGATTTTAATGTATTTTTTAATGTTGTTAGCCGCCCTGGGCCCATTTGTGGGGAGGGCGGGGTATAAATCGAATAAAATAAATAAATAAAATGCAGATGATGCCCAGTTCTATCCTTCATTTCCTTCTAATTCTGAGCATGCTGGTGATGGGCTTAAAGTCTGTAATGGGCTGGATGAGGGAGAACAAGCTGACACTTCATTTTGACAAGACAGAGGTTTTCTGGGTTAGTAGAAAGGCTGACCAGTGACATGAGATATCTCCCGTCCTGGACAGGGTTACACTCCCCTTAAAAAGTCAGCTTTGCAGTTTAGGAGTAGTGCTTGCCACAACTGTCACCTTAGAAATCCAGGTGGCTGCAGTGGCTTGGAGAGTATATGCCCAGTTTCAGCTGGTGTATCAGCTGTGTCCACTCCTGGTTCAGTCAGATCTAGTTACTGTGATCCATGTGGTTAGTTACATCTCGACCGGACTATTGCAATGCAGTCTATTTGGGGCTATCCTTGAAGACAGTTTGGAAGCTGGTGCAGAGTGCTGTGGCTAGACTGCTGGTTGGGGACAGCTATCTGGAACATGTGACCCTGATATTACAGCAACTACACTGGTTATCAATCTGCTTCCAAGCCTAATTCAAGGTCCTGGGTCTATCCTTTAAAGCCCTATATGGCTTGAGATCTGGGTACATGAAGGACCATTTTTTCCCCGTATGTTACTACCAATGAGTTAAGAACACAGGAAGAGGCCCTCATGTCCAGGGCTCATTTCGAGGGGGAACATGCAGGAACACAGTTCCAGCAGTTCCCCAAAGAGGTCACGTCAGGTGGTCCCACCCACCTGACTCTCGGCCATTTTGTGCCCATTTCAGCCTGGATTGGGGCCGAAACGGCCTGGATCAGGCCCCTGACGGGTGGTGGATCACTCTCCCACTCATCAGCGGCTCAATCCTGACCATTTAGGGCCCCTTTTTGGCCATTTTCAGCCCCTTTTGCCACTTTGGGCCCAATTTCAGCCCTGAATGGCCAGGATTGGGTCCAAAACAGCCAGGATAGGTGATGTGGCATATGCAAATCAGTTATGCTAATGACACACTTCTGGTGATGGCAAGGGATGTGGCATATGCTAATGAGTTACGCTAATGAGTTATGCCAATGAGTCCCTCCAGCTCTTTTTCTACGAAATGACCCCTGCTCATGACTGTCTTATCAACTGAAGAAGCTTGGTTAGTAGGTACATGACAGAGGGCCTTTTAAGGGAAGCCCCACAATTATGGAACAATCTCCCCAGGGAAGTGCGCCTGGCCTCCTCACTCCCTATCTTCAGGAGGCAGCTGAAGACTTGTTAAACCCTCAAGGACTGAAGATGCACCATGAGAAGGAACATAAGACTACAATGAAAGATAATTGAGCAGAACCTCTGAGGAAGATCTAACTGATAGGCAGGAGCATATGGGAGCAGAGGGCCCTTCATGGATCATGAATGAGCCTAAGCCATTTTAGCCTTTAAAAGAAATAGCCAGCATGTTGGATTGGGCCTGGAGGTGATGTGAATTGGCAGCCGATGCTGTTCTGGTAGGCGAAGTACGTTCGCTGTAGGAAATACCGTTCCAGAAAGCTGGCTGCCTCATTCCACACTATTTGAACATTTTGATCTGTCTGAACTGTGTGTTTCTTTTGGTGGTAGATGTTCTTCATTTGTTTATATATTTGTATCGCTTTGCCTCCTTCTCTTCTGACAGTGTTCCTTGTGGTGTAACCGAGTTCAGCATCAAGCTTTTTCCTCCACATTTTTGGCTGCCTTCCATAACTCCGCTGGACAAATATCATGCACTGTGTTTTATAAGAGCATCACAAACCTTTATCTGCTTTAATATTCTACCACTTATTTCTGAACAAGTAGCAGCTATGAGGGATGCCACCTGGCTAGCACAACCTCTTTTTTAAAAAAAGAAGATTGCTTTCCAGCTGCTTAGTTTTTCTAAGCTCAGCCACAATGCAAAGCATCAAGAAATTTTACATTTACTGTAGGCATTGAGGCTAAGCTTGTATCATCTGGAGCTAGAGAGTCACTGTGGTGGGCAGGAAGTCAACTAGTCCGGATAAAGCCTAGCCTAGGGCTGCTTCTGCTATTGTGATAGACATATAACCACTCTCCTACACTCATGCATTCATAACATTTTTTTTAAAAGGACTTTGTGCTTCAGTTCTTCAACACGTACCTATTTTCTAACATAGACACTGTGGTCAGGAGATGGGTCGAATCCAGCATGCTTTTTTGGTGTAATGTAAGTGGGGAAAGAGTTTCCTATGGCTACGAAAAAGGAAGCTATGCTGACAATCAGGGCAGCTGTTGCACTCAGGGGCTAGGGTGCCCACCAAAGGCTGGGTTGGTGGCATCGGCCCGGCAAGGGGCCTCACAAGTGGGTCAAGCAGTCCAAGTTCATACACAAGCAGGACAGTCCAAAAGCAAGTCCAACAGTCGGAGTCAATACACAGGCAAGACAGTCCAAAAGCAAGGCAGGCAGATGCAAGTCCAGGAGTTGAGCCAGAGTCATAAGCCAAGAGTTCTTTCCATGGGGGCACAGGAAGCAGGGTGGGATTAAGAGCTTCCAGGCATGGGAATGCAGGTCGCAGGGAGTGGTGAACAAAGTTGCTTCCATGCCAAGCCCTGCCTGGCATCCTCTTTTTATCCTCGTGCTCACTTAATAGGCTGAGGTGCAGGTATTTCTTCTTCTTCTGAGTGCAACGCCTCATCCTCAGAAATTAGCAATGCCTGGGGTTGAGCATACAGGCAGGCACTCCTCCATCACTCCTAAACCACCACCCTTCCCCAGCATCTCCATCACGTGGCTGGCTCAGGGAACACTGGCAGTGCAGGCTCCTCTGCTGGCAGCTTCCCCTCAGCCCTGCATGAGCCCATGACCTCAAGGGCTTCTGCAGGGGGTTCCTGCTGTTCTGATTGTGGCGCCTTTGATTGCAGCTCCATCGCTGGCTCTTCAAATTCCTCATCTTCTGAGGAGGATGCAACGTCTGGCAGTAAGATGGAGGCAGCAGGCTGGCTCATGACAGCAGCATGCTTTTGGGCTGTAATAAAAGTGGGGAAGGAATTTCCTATGACTATGAAAAAGAAAGCTCTGCTGGCTCCATTGACAAAAGGCGTATGGAATGGGAGCTATAGAAAGGAGAAGAATTGGGAGAGATTAAGCTAAATAGATGAGAGGATCCAACCCCAAATAAAATATTTCTACACTGATAATATGTTAATAAGGTTACATACAAGCTTAGTGATTCTTTCTGTCTGATTATAATGAGTAACAACCAGAGGGCCCCACAGTTCTCCATAGGAGCACCTTTATATGCTACTATAGCATAGGTTATTTGGGTTTTCAAAACATTACTTTGTGGGGTTCTTGCTGAATAATCAGGTGTAGTATTTAGCACTGAAACAAAAACTTGTAACACAACTGAAGTTTGTCTTAATGTTCTTAGGGTTGGGCTTCAGTCAACTGGCTATCATTATGGACTGATAGATTAATCTTGAGTTCCTTGGTTTGACTCACTATTATGACATGTTGTTTGTTGATATTCAAGATGTTTAAGACTGCAGTACTAGACCATTAGTCCTTTTTGTTTGATATTGTCTACTCTGACCTACTACAGCTCATTCTTCAATGTCTCAAGCAGAGAAAGGTCTTTCCCAGCATCTGTGAATGGGGATCTTTCCCCTGGAGACCCTAGGGAATGCAGATAGGTTCCCTGGCAAGCAAAGCAAGTGCTCCACCATTGAGCCAAAACCCCTCCCCTTAAAAGTGAATACAAAGCTGCATTATACAAGTCAAACCAATGATCTATCTAACTCAGCATTGTCTACTCCAGTGGACAACAGGCGTCTAGAAAAAATGCCTTTCCCAACATCTGTTACCAGGGATGCTTCAGCTGGAGAGGATTGATCCTGGTAATGTCTGCATTCAAAAGATATGCACTGCCATTGAGGAACAACCCTGCTTTCTATTTTCCACTGTGG
Organism: Eublepharis macularius; assembly: GCF_028583425.1. Lineage (NCBI taxonomy): Eukaryota > Metazoa > Chordata > Lepidosauria > Squamata > Eublepharidae > Eublepharis > Eublepharis macularius. The sequence goes on from NC_072802.1 coordinate 25,036,143, forward strand.
TGATGATACTTAGGTGTAGTTCTTTTCCTGAGCAGCATCCACCTACCATGGAATGGACCCCGATTGCTGCCTCCATTCTATTGGATGGACCCCAGCAATGGTAGTGTTGGGATCTTTCTTGAAGAACTCCCTTCCCCTATTTGCCCGAGGCATATCCACTGCTGCGCACAGACGCATTAAGGGAAAGGGACAGAGTTATAACAGTGCTGATGAGAACCTCTATTGATTGAGTGGCTTTGTAATTGAAAGCAGTAATGAAGAACCCTTCTATTTATTGTCTTAATCATAACTGTCACCAACAGAGAAATATGTGACTCCAGCTCGTCCTAACTCCTGGCATGCTGTGTTAGCTTGTTAGTAATTTTATAGCTCATTTTGAGCCTCTTTCTCTCGCGGCGTGTTCCGCACATGCTTGTTGCTCTTGCTCACACACATCAAGGAGCCAAGGTAAGAAATCAAAGCAAAAAGGGGGTATGTGAACAATGTCTTAAAGAAAGAGCAAGAGCAAGAGCCCCCCTGGGCACAATGGTGACATTTTGTGATTGCTCCCTCGCTTGATTAATGTGATTTTCAGTTACCTGGAATGAACTGATCTATTTGGTGTTTGGGAACTCTACAGAAACACAGTTGTGTTGGGAAATGATGGCTCTTGGCCAACAAGGACTTCTACCTATTCAGATCTACAGGCAGGATCCTGTTCCTTTTCAGGGAAAAGCTTCTATCAAATGGAGGGAATAGTAGAGCCTTTCGTAGGTGGTGTCCCAGAGCTGCCAAAGGAGCTCTCTAAAGGGGTACAGACATTTCACTTCCCTTCCCTCTTTCAGAAAGACATCTCTCCCCCTCTCTCTTTCTGTCTTTCTCTCACACAAGCCTACTTCTATGTCTGAGGGGAATTAGAGCATTGCCACAAAGTTTCTTTCTGTGTGCCGTTGTTTTTACTTAAGAAAAAAAGATTTATTTCTCTAAAACGCAGTGTTTTGTTATTATTAAGGGCTGACTATTAGGTTTACTCACTTCTTTATTTAAACCATTGTCTGCCAAGCAGCAGACATTCATGATGGGTCTGGAGATAGGGGGGTGGTAGTGGAACTAGGGGCGAAGCTACAAGTGACAAATGACACTTGAACAGCAAGTGTATTTCTCCCTGTTCACTTGCGCTCCACTCAATCCACTTGCTGTTCAAGTGGCATTCGTCACTTGTAGCTTGGCCTTAGGACTCCTCTCAGGGTGGGTGAGAACACACGTTTGTGAGAGCCAGTTTGATGTTGTGGTGGTTACTTGTGGCAGGACTCTAATCTGGAGTTGTCCTGAAGGGCGGTATATACATTGATTGTTGTTGTTGTTGTTTTTATAAATGCTGTTCAGTGTACTGCACCGTACATGGGAAGTAGCTGGCCAATCAGGCCTCAACAGCTCACAAATAGACAACTAGGTTGTGCAGGGCTGTTTTATCCCATAACGGAGCCTGCAAACAGATTGCAAAAGATCCAAGCAATCTGCATCATCCAGGTATCCCTGGAGCTGTCCCACCACCACTCTCTCAATCACCTTTCTCAAGTTGGGTATCTCCTTCCTCCTAGCACCAGGAAAAAAACCTACAAGAATCTGTCCCATAGTTGATATTTCTAGGTAATGAGTATGCATTTTGCATTTTATTGTATCAAAATGTGCAAAATAAATGTTCAGGAGGACATTTTTATAAATGGATAATAATTGTGGTATAATGAAAAAGTCTAGGAGAGTGCTTTTATAAGGGCACAGGTTTGCAGCATATTGTAATGGTTATTGTATGCATCATCTTGCTCTTACTGCAAAGTCTTCTACCTTTGTAATCCACTCTCTGAATTGTTTACGTCATTGCCTCAGACCATTTTCTGTTTCCCAGTTTCTGTTAATCATAGTCCTATTCCATTATGTAGCCAATTTGGTGTAGTGTTTAAGAGCAGCAGGATTCTAATCTGGAAAACTGGGTTTGATTCCCCACTCTTCTGTTTGAAGCCAGCTGGGTGACTTTAGGTCAGTCACAGCTCTCTCAGTTGTCCTGAAGGGCGGTATATACATTGATACTTGTTGCTGTTGTATTTATTATAAATGCTGTTGAGTGTGCTGCACCATACATGGAAAGCAGCTGGCCAAACAGCCTTGAACAGCACATAAACAGCCAAATTGCTTAACAACAAAATGGCTCCCTGCTTGTGACTGGTAAGCGGAACATAAGCCCAATTGCCCCGTATTACCTGAGTATCGCTAATCAAAAACCCATACTAAATTACACTTAGGGAATAAATAAGTACAACAGCTTCACCAATAAGCAGCTTATTTAAGCAGGTACAAACCAATAAAGCACACTTGTACTGAATGAAACCATTTGTTCATTTTACCCATCATCATCTCCTCAAATTGGCATTGGTGCTCCAGGGTTTCAGGGAGACCAAGCTGTTTACCAACCCCTGCTGCCTCAGATCAATAGCCACCATTCTTCCCCATGCCAAAAGTTCACCTATACAATACAGATCTGACCTGGCACTAAGCAGAAAGAAGGGTAGACTGCAGATAAATTTACCTGCGGAAAGCATTCTATAAACCAGGCACTGACGATGATAAAGCCCTGTCATTGGTCATCCCCCCCTCCCCATACACACCTAAGATTTCTAGCAGTCATTCCCAGCATGGTTTCTGTGGGTGCCATGATGCTCACCAGTGTGTTTACTGGCACTCACTTTTTCCCAAAAGCAAAAAGCCAATCCCTTTCCTTTTCAGAGATTACGCTTCAAAAAAGCCCTGGAGGTACCACTTTTTTGCCTGCAGGGAGTGTGCATTTGGAAACACTTCTTTCATCATAAGAGAACACTTAGCTTGGAACCTCTTCCGATAATCTGTGATGGGACTATTCCCCATCACAGTTGTTTAGCAGTGGCACGCACTACATGTTCTCAAATTTCCAAAAATGCCTATAGGCTTGCTTGACAACGTTGGAGAACCTGCCTGTATAAGGAATGATAGGGCCTCAGATGACAATCTTAGAAAACAGACAGGATCATCAGGAAAACATATCTGTGCTTGTTTATCCCCTGTTGAACTGAAAGCCTGTTTTTCTACTAGAGAAGAGCCATAATGGCCCTTTTCATTTCTTTTTGAAGTGATGATCTTTTCTATCAGTTTCATTTTGCCTAATTTTGTTGCTGTCACTGGTGAGTCTTTTTGTCTCTTTTATATGATTTACCTGTTATGTGCCACTGTTATGCAAGCATCACAAAAATAGTTGGGAAATGCATTCAATTAATAGGTGAGTAAAGTATAAACATTGGTGTGAGTAAAGAGAAAGTAAAGATGGGTTCACTTACCTCAAGGGAGAAAAAAAACTAAAATGGGAATATTTAAGTGGATCCCGACAGCTTCCACATCAGGATCTTGAGCCCAGTCAGTGCTTCTCCCTTGCACAGGTCAAACATGTGGTTATTTTAATGCCATCATTGTTTCCTCATAAGAGTTTCCTTGGTCTGGGATCAGGAGGATTCTTCACAGATTCCCATACAACCTTGTCTGCCACTTAAGACTGTCCTCAGAGGACCTGCTCTATGTGCCCCACTCTCTGAGGCAAGGTGGGTAAATATCAGGGACAGGGCCTTTTTGGTTGTGGTACCAAGACAAGGGTCATTAGGTGCTGCTAGCCTTCAGGGTGCTGGGCAAAAATTCCTCCCTACACACCATTTGGTTACTTGTTAAATTCTGCCATGAAGGGTTTGGGGTGTGCGCGTGCAGTCCTATTGTTTTAACATTGATGATTGCAAGTGGACTGCTGATGCTTTGGGGTGTTTATCTTTTCATCTACCCTTTGGCTGCTTTTGATAGTTTTTACTCTCACTTTTTTCACTTCACACTGCTGAGGTTTTTTTTTTTTTTAAAGTACTGTTGCTACTGTTTCAAATGAAAGTTGGAAGCTGAATCTAGAATATTTTATTGCGAGTGTGGGATATCATTGTTAAAATAATTAAAGAAACAATGTTCTCTCAGACGGCCATCAGCACAAACAAAAAAAGAGCAGGAATGGGGAAAAGAGAGCAATTGGGACGAGAGGGTGGAAGGTGCTTGTAAATAATGCTTACCCCATTCCTCCCTAATGGCATTTTGGCTCCAAGAGACTGCAGATTTCCAGCATCTCAGCTACGTCTAATACATCCCTTAAGATCCACATGGATCTTTTTAAACAGCCTGCCTAGTTTTTATTTTTATTTTTTTTCTTAGCCTCCCTCTCTCTTCACTGCTTGCTTCGGTGTCCTAATTTTGTTCTTTATTTTTTGATAATTGTATTCAAAACTCTCTCTTTGTTCTTTGTTTGCTAACCTCCGCTTCTTTTTTCCCCCCGTCAGCTTATCTCTTCTTTAGTCCTTTTGATTAAAGTTTTCAATTCATTTAGTATCTTTTTGCTTTCTAAAGTAAGAGCTGTAATGCACTGCAGGGAATATGTGTATTTACTTCTCGGTGCTCCCAGCCAAGGAAGCTTTCAAACTGACTTCTTAGCTGCATAATGCATCGAGGAAGCGGAGGGGGAGAACAAACCAACTTTCGAACACACACACACACTGAATCATTTCACTCTTCTCCTATTCTCTTCTGACAATAGCAACAGCCTTACTTCCATGGCCCCATGAGGGTCTTTAGTACTCTCATCTACTTCTGCTGGGTTCCTTTTGTGATGATCAGATAAACTGTAGAACCTGTTCACTTCAGGGGTTCCTGATTTTCCACATTAGCCACCAAAGTACAAAGATGGGAGGGGGGGGGGAAGCTGTGGGGTTGCTACATCATGGAAACCTTTCAACACACAATGTAATATCATGGTTATTTCATTTGAGGCAGCTGGAAATTGGGAGTGGGGGGTATTGGCTTGTGATGCTGCTGTGATTTCCTTCTTTCCTTCAAGCCATAATGAGAATCTTAACACACAGGGTTTTTTAACAAAAATTGTCAGAACAGCTAGCAAACAACAACAATCCAGCAGGTATTCAGGCTTTCTTAGCATTGTTGATGTGTGCTGTTTAGCTAATTTATCAAACCTATTGGAGACAGGGTTTCAAAGTCTCCAGAATCCCAAACCTCTAGACTTATGCGGTAGGGCTCGGTGATGCCAAAATTGCACAGCAGAACTAATTTTGGTAATTCCAAACTCCAGAAGGATACCACATGGTATCCATAAATGCATGTTTTCACTATCATGTGACACTGAAGAGATGGACTATTTGCCACACAAGAAAACACCACCCCCTCCTAAAACTTAACTATATGATAAACAGAAAATGTCACTGAGCTGTTAACTAAAAACATAAGATGAATTGAGACTAGACATGGGCACGAAACAAAAAAAAATTAACGAACCTGTGGTTCGTGGTTCGGTGCTGTTGACGAACCCGAACAAATGAACCGTAACGAAAATTTCCCGTTCCCGAACTGGTTCACGGTTCATGGGCATCGGAACGGCTCCCGTTGCACTTAGAGAGCCCATATTCACAGGGAGTGTTTAGCAGGCTCTCCTCCAGCCAGCACCCAAGTTTGGTCAAGATTGCAATATGGATCTTGGAGTAATACCCTCTCCAATCTGAGGCCCCCAGGAAACTCCCACTCAATACAATTAGAGCCATCAGTTGACGTTGGCCCAGTGTACAAGGGGTTGGCCGTCAGAACTGCCTATCAGGGTTTGCAGGGATGAGATTGGAGTGTCCATGGCTACAGAACACCCCCTTCCCCCTCCCTCCCCTGGGTGTCTTCTCCTATGTAACCAATTGTAACCAATTTTCAGCTTCATGGTTGGAAGTCCTGCTGATCAAGGTAAGCTGGGCTTCGATTCGGGTTTCCAGGGCAACAGAAGGAGTGCAGACAGAGTTCAGGCATTCTCCCAGCTCCATTTCCAAGGGAATTGATTGATGGTGCCTGACTGTTTCGCTTCATGAACCGCGGGTGAACGCAACAAATTGGGCTTCCAACGAACATTGGTTCGTTGGCCATGGACCCTCATGAACCGCCGGATCACGAACAGACAATCAGGTGGTACATGGGGTTTTTTTGGTTTGTAATGAGGTTTGTGCCCATGTCTAATTGAGACCTCACAGAACTGCTGTGGGTAGAAATATCAGCCCTGAAAGATCACTTAATACTGGAAGCATGCCTTCATCCACCTGATCAAACTCTGAGGGTATTCTTGGAAGGAAGGAAGGAAATCAGAGAAGAAAGTTGTATAAAATGGGTGATTTCAACTATCCTGATACCAACTGAGTGACAAGAAAAAGACAAAGATGCAGAGAAAGCAGTGGGGTCACTGAATATTTTTAAACCCCTCTGTAAAAATGAGGAGAGGATAGCCAGTTTGGTGTAGTGGTTAAGAATGCGGGACTCTAATCTGGAGAGCCGGGTTTGATTCCCCACTCCTACACTTGAAGCCAGCTGGGTGACCTTGGGCTAGTCACAGTTCTCTGGAGCTCTCTCAGCCCCAGCCACCTCACAGGGTGTTTTGTTGTGGGGATAAAATAGCATACTTTGTAAACTGCTCTGAGTGGGCATTAAGTTGTCCTGAAGAGCTGTATATAAATCCAATTATATATATATAATTATATATATATATATATATATATATATATATATATATATATATATATATATATATATATATATATATATATATATATATATATATAATTATTATTTCATGCCCTGTATATTCTATAAAAGTAAAATAACAGTCTGGCTGGATAACACCAGAAGTTCTTCTAGTACAATGTCCTATTTCCCATGCTAGCCAGCCAGATGTTTCAGGAAATCCCACCAGCAGGGAATAAAGGAAACAGCCACTCCAAAGAGTTGCCCCCCCCCAAATTGACATTAAAGAATATACTACCATATATTTGACTGTCATAACTAATGGCCACTTTCCACCTTCATGGATCTGTCTAGTATTGTTTGCTTTGCTATAAACTGGAACTAAGGCATTCACCATTAAACCATTAAACCATTTAATCATTAAAATAGATGAATACGGATCACAATGCATGTAAACTCTGGGGGATCACCCTTTTGCTACTATGATAAATTCTTGGGTAATACTAACTCAACACACAGAAGACTGTCTGTTTATAATGTGAGCAAAAGTGTTCTTTTCTACAGTTAAGCATGCACTTCCCAGCCAGCCAAAGTAGGGATAATGGCACTGCAAATTGGGGGAGGGATTAAAACAAAGAAGAATTAGAAGTGATGGGGAGGAGAGAAATGAAGGATAGAACTCCCATCATTTTAAAAGAAAAGTTATGTGCTTGGAGACCCTATTTCTGATTGCAACTGCAGATAAAGGTAGCATTAAGTAGGGATGTGCATTGGGATTTTTTTTACCATTATGGTTTATTTCTAGGTAAGACATTACTGATTTTGTAGTAAAATTCATCCCTTTCCCCTCTTCAGAACCATTTTCAATGGGTCCAGAGGAGTTAGCCGTGTTAGTCTGTAGTAGCAAACTCAAAAAGAGTCCAGTAGCACCTTTAAGACTAACCAATTTTATTGTAGCATTCTCGAAAGCTTATGCTACAATAAAATTGGTCTTAAAGGTCTTAAAGGTCTTAAAGGTGCTACTGGACTCTTTTTGATTTTCAATGGGAAAGCTATTCCAAGGGTTTGGGGAGCTGTTTATAAAGATAATGGCACCAAATGCACACAGAACACAGTCCTCCCTCTAATATAATCTACCTTCTAAGTTTCAAGTACATTTAAAAAAGGGGGGTCGATTTTACAGACTTCCAAAGCAGGCCCCTCTCTGCTCAGCTGCACTTCTCTTAATGTCTAAAATGGTGGTGGATTAACAGGAAAGCTCCAGACCACATATAAGCATATCCTTACAAACTGCATTGATTTCATTTTCTCACTCTTACAGTGACTGATAATTTTAAAAATTACCTTTCTGCTAAAAACTATCCATTTGCCATACTTCTTTATTGCTATCTGTTTAACAATGTAAGGAATGAGAGAGGCAGTTTTCTCATAATTTCCTACGGGGGAGGGTGGAGTAATTGTTTTTCAACCAAATATCACCAAAATTGCAGTGGAGTGGCTTGTGCTTGTCTTTCAAAGAACCACCAAGTTTCAAGCAAATTGGGCATAGCATTTGAATTCTACAGGTTCCTGAGCAAGCCATGGCTCTTCTGCTTTTACAAGAAAAAAAATCTCTCCCTGGCCCACAAAGAGGGGGAAAGCAAAGAAGGGGAGAAGGAGAATGGCAGTTCTCTGCAGCTTGGATAGGTTGGGAGTGCTCTTTGCTTCCCCCTTGCAAGGGTCTGATTGGAAGGGAGAGGTGACATTTCTAGGCAATCAATACAGAAAGAAACATGTGCTCATGTTGCATGGCTGATAAACATTGGAAATTGAAAAAAGCCCAGATATTTTTGAGGAGGGGGCTTTGTTATTACAAGCATGTTGGATGTCTGTTACCATTCTGGATCATCAAGGTAATGATTCAAAACAGTGATTTCCATGTTTATCCTTGGCTCAAGAGTTTAGTTTTGCATACCCCTAGTATAAAGCCTTCCCCCTGCCCCAGTTCCCAACTTGAAACGTCCACAGAAAGCTGCTTTTGCCTTATTGGGACAAATATAGACACCATATCAGTTTTGTGATCTAAAAATGTATTTATTTAAACTATAAATTACACACCACGAGACAATAAACAACAAACATAGAGAACAAGAAAAAACACACATTTCTAAACATAACACACTAACAATACATATATCTATAAAATTAAGAGGAAAATAAAAAAGAAAATAAAAAAAACCTAGATTACACTACAAATTGAGTTCAGATTTTCTCCATCCCAAGTAAATATCATTTTTAGAGTCCCGCTTATTCTGTTAGTCACAACCCCCCCTTTTTCTATTGTTCCTGTTTCTTAATCCATAAATCCAGATGTCATCAAATCCTTGTTATCCATTCCATGCAAAAAGTCTATTAGTGGTTTCCATCCAGACAAAAAGTTGACTAATGTCTTTTCTCTAATTGATGCAGTAAGTTTTGCCATTAGCACAAACTCCAAAATGTCAACCATTCCTCCACTGTAGGCAATGTTGTAGTTTTCCACTTTTGTGCATAAAGTACTCTTGCTGCCGTAGTAAAGTATAAAAACAGTATTCTAAATCTTTTCCCCAACTGACTGTCCATTATTCCCAACAAAAAGGCCCTGGTTTCAGCTGGTTTAATCGTTAAAATCTTCTGAATCGATGATTGTATCTGCAACCAAAAACTCTTTGCTTTCTTATATGTCCACCACATATGAAAAAATGTTCCTTCTTGTTTAGCACATTTCCAACATATATTTGATGCCCCCTTATACATTCTAGCCAATTTTTCAGGAGTTATATAGCAACGATACATCATTTTGTAATAATTTTCTTTAATACTGGAGCTTAGTGTAAATTTCAGCCCCTTTATCCACATATTTTCCCATTGCTCCATTGATATAGCATGTCCACAATTTTTCACCCACTTAATCATGGACCATATCAGTTTCCATGTGTTCTCCCCAATGGGGCAAATAGTTTATTTATTTACTGACTTAATAATTTTCCTTTCTCCCTGATACTCAAATTAGATTACAAAATTAGGAAGCAAGTCAACAGAGTGAATACTTTTGTAGCTGTAGCAATTTTCCTGTGTTTATCTTATGAATATGATACATGCTTTTGTCCTTGTGGTCAGCCATGGTTAATTTCACAAGTGAATCAATTTTTATATGTTCTGTTGAATTCTGTATTTTTTCAAGAAAAAAAAGGGGGAAAAAGGAACAGTGGTTCCCACTAGCAGTATGTTTCATCACTCACCCCTGAATGTTCTCCTAACTTCTGACAATCAGACGCTCCGTGTGAATCGTCTGTCCTTCCTCGAGCTTCCCATTCTTTCTAGTCATGTTTTCTATGCATAACTATGATAACTCTTTTTCTTCTCATGGTACCTTCTCACGGTAGTGATTTTTTGATATTGCCAATACATTTGTTGGTGAAAGGTAGGATGAGAAAGAGCCCTTTCATCGGAAGCTAAGAAGAATATGTTTTTGCATGGCTTTCCGATTCATCTTGAAACTCTCTTTTGTCCAAATTTAATAACAAAGGTAAAGTTGCTGGTGCTTCACCATTTTTTAAAAAAAATTCTGTTTCATTCCTCTGAACATTGATCCTACACTATCAGGGATCATTTATTGGATATTGAGATTAGACAATGCCCCATAGTTAAATCTGACTACTAAGGGGGAAAGAAGCCCATTTAAAGTGCAAACAGTTTTCTATACAGGTAACATGGGGGATGCATAAAAACCCCACCAGGAGTTGCCATCAGCCAGCTATGACTTGAGGATACTCTCCACCAATGTAAAGAGTAGCTATGTGCTCCAATAGGTAATATGCTAGGGCTAGACCTAGTACAGGAATATTATGTGTCCTCAACAGATATATAGAAATATTCTGCTTTGAATATATGACAGTGGATTTATCAGACACCTGTTTCTACTGCATTAACAAATTTATTTTGCCAGGTATTTAAGTAGTATGATGTTATCCAGCTTCGATGCTTCATTTTTATATAATTCTCCAGCCCCTCAAGATCCTCATGGCTTATTTGTGCCACTGACGTCTGGTAGGGTTTGGTGAAATAGAAGACAGTAAAGCCCAGATCTTTTCAAAGAGCTGAGAGCTGAAAATGCAATTCCGAATCATGCACATTTCAAAGAAAACTCTATTGTTCTTGCTTCCAATGGGACACCTTCCCAGCTTAAGTAATTGTGTTTGGGATACAGCCTTAATGCCCAATACATTCAAAATGCCATTTATCCAATGTTCTGCCATACTTACTAAATCTTGGTTTAGAAAATTAACTAAAAGCCAAACAGATGGAAGACATATGAAGGGATAATAAAATCAGGGATTGGACCCAGCAATTATTTCCACTGATGGAGGACTTTTTCCCTTGCCCATTCTTGTCTTGTGCAAAGTTTCAGAACTGAAACTGGTTAAGATACGAATGTAGGAATCTGCATTATACTGAGTATAACTTAAATTATACCCAGGCATACCATTGTTCTGTCTAGCTCACTATTTTAGTGGCTATCTGACAAAGAAGAAGATTCTTGAATGAAAATACATCTGTCTCTGAGCTCTTCCCCACTAACAGAAACATATGAACATATGAAGCCGCCTAATACTGAAGCAGATCACTGCTCATTCTAACTCAGTGTTGTCTACTAGGTTGGATTCAACCAGATTTTCCACTGCTGGAAAAGGGAGGACATCCTCTTTAATCAACACAAAGGCTACGTTAGGGATCATGGCAGAGCCATGTGGGAGAGGAGTTTTAGTAAGTAGAGGAATCGGATGAGATTGAGAGCCAAGCTACAACTGACGCCTGACACAGGTTGGGCACTTGTCAGCTTCCCTCAAGTTTTGCTGGGAAATGTAGGCATCCTAGTCTCGCAGCTTCGCTCTCTGACTGCTGTCCAATGGACTTTTCAACTGTCACTTGTCCAACATTCCTCCAAGCTGCCTACATTTCCCATCAAAACTTGAGGGAAGCTGACAGGTTTCCAACCTGTAGTTTGGCTCTGAGTGGAACCAAGATGGTTAGGCAGTTGGAACACCTTTCCTATAAGGAAAGGCTGAAGAGTGGGACTTTTCATTTTAGAAACGAGACGACTAAGGGAGGGGTGTGTATGTATAAAATAATACAAGGAGGAGAGAGGGTGAACAAAAAGAGCTTTTTCTCCCTCCCCCAAAATACCAGAACCCAAAAACTGAGCTGAAGAAGTGAGCTGTGAAAACTCATACCCTACCACAAATGTTGTTAGTCTTATAGGTGCTACTGGACTCTTGCTCTTTTCCACTGCTATAGACAGACTAACGCAGCTACTCATCTTGATCTAGAATTCAAGGAAGCATATGAGTAGTATATTCAGGGAAGACATAAGAAAATACTTCTTTACACAATGAGCAATTAAGATGAGGAATTCAGTGCTAGAGGATCTAATGATGGCCACCAGCATAGACAGCTTTAAAAGGGTATTAGAGCCATGGAGGCTAGGTCTACCATTGACTACTAGCTATGTTGACTAAAGGAAATTTCCACATTCAGAGGCAGTGAATCTCTGAATACCAGTGCAAGGAGGCAACTTTAGGGGAAGTCCTCAGCTTCTATTCCCTTTGTTGACCATCCAGAGAAACTGGTTGGCCATAAGATGCTGGACTAGATGAACCACTGGTCTGACCCAGCAGGGCTTTTATGGAAAAGCTGACTGGATCCAACTCACTGACTTGGAGCAGCTCCCCAGGTTCTCCCCACTAGCTACCTGCACTTCTTTGTAACTGGAGATGCCAGAAAAATTGGACTTTTTGGATTTGAACCATGTGCTCTATTAGTGAGCTACAACACCAGCCAGGATTTAGTTGAAATGATAGGCCTGGATTCCTGGAGTTGAAGTACCATTATGCATATTAGTACTGAAATGCTCCCCCTTTTTAATAAGAGAAGCATCAGGGATTCTCTAAAACCACTATGGAGCCATGGAGAAAAAAAAGGTCTGGAGATGTTAAGGTGAAGTTCATGGCTATTGACTCTAAAATCTCAGCAAAGCAATCATCCCCATGGATGAGCACGCACTTTTTCATCTTTCCTTACTAGCCAGATTCTGAATTACGATCTATTGTACTGCATATCATTCAGCAAATTCACAGGTGTAATAAAAAGAACTAGACCATTTCTTTCAGCTCATGGAATGATGGAGAGAAGGAGAATTGAAGAAAAACAGAACAAAAAAACCTGTCTTTGAGTCAGATATCCTGCAGCTTTACAAGTGCAACTTTCCATTCCACCCCCACCCCACCCCCAGGCTTTGTGTTTGTGTACATTGCAAACAGAGATGGCCATGACTTATTTATCATGTTTGCCTTTTACAAAATTGTTTTTAATCTTCCATATTCACATTGATAGGCTTGTTCACTAGGGTGGTGCACAGGGGCCCGGATCTATTTTATGTTTATTCATTAGTGTGTTACTAATTAAAAATGTGTTTCATTAAACTTGTTAAAAAAAGATAAGAAGAAAATGAGCATATCGAATAAAGCACCCCAAGGCTACGAAGCAACTTCTGCAGCAGAGTTGTTCGAGCTAACGTGGGCAGTGAGAGCATCAAACACAATTGATGCTTATTGCAAAATTGAAAACTTTAGATGCCAGATCTGACAGGTAATGTTGAACATGGACAGGTAATGTTGAACATTCTTTTTGGGAGAACATGAAAGACACTGCAGACTTGGACAGCCTGAAAAATCAGCAGTGGCTGAACATAGCCTAACTCAAACAGGGCACAGTATCTTATTCCAGGACACCAAAATACTGGACAACACTTCCAACTACTTTGTCAGACTGCACAGGGAAGCCATTGAAATTCACAAGCATAAGCAAAACTTCAACAGGAAAGAAGAAACCTTAAGAATGAACAGAGCATGGGCTCCAGTTCTGAAAAACACCAGGCCAACAAAACACTCCACACCCGACAATAGCCCTGCAGAGAAGATTAGCACATCAAGCACCAATCCATATGCAAAAGAACCGCCTCAGGATACAGTGAAGCCTCCCGCCATTAGCATTCCACACCCTGGGAAACTCTTACAGAATGACTCAGCTCAACCCCACCCCTCCTGAGTAGATACAAATGACCTACATCTTTTCCACACTGTGACACTGAGAGATCTCTGTCTTTTGGTGCTACACCTCTGAAGATGCCAGCCACAGCTGCTGGCGAAACGTCAGGAACTACAATGCCAAGACCACGGCAAGACAGCCCGGAAAACCCCCAACAACTATGTTGTTATTATCTCCACGACTGTCGTCTTGTGAGGTGGGTGGGGCTGAAAGAGCTCCAAGAAGCTGTGAGTCACTGACCCAAGGTCACCCAGATGGCTTCAAGCCAAGGAGTGGGGAATCAAACCCGGTTCTCCAGGTTAGAATCCTCCGTTCTTAACCACCACACCAAACAAATGGTCCTCAGTGCATAGAAATATAGACTTCTTCATCTTCAGTAGTAAAAGATGTATTATCTTTGCTTGCTCAGCAGGCTTGGTTTGTTTGGAGAGAACTTCATATTTTAGAAAGGGATAAGATTTGATGGAGAACATTTGCCACAACATGTGATCTTTTGAAGTGATCTTATTCTGGAAATCCACACTGACTTCCATAATTGAGAGTAACTAAAATGTTTGGTTTTGGACTTTGGAAACTGTCATTCAAATCCTCAGTCAAAGAGGAACTAGACGTTAACTAAAAACATGAGGCTACCAATAAAATTGCATTTCTCACATTCAGTTCCCCTCCCCTCACCGTACTAGCCCTGAACGCATGTTACTATTAACAAATTATAGTTTGTATCAGGGCTTTTTTTCTGGGAAAAGAGGTGGTGGAGCTCAGTTGGTTGCCCTTGGAGAAAATGGTCACATGGCTGGTGGCCCCACCCCCTGATCTCCAGACAGAGGGGAGTTGAGATTGCCCTCCACGCTGCTGAGCGGTGCGGAGGGCAATCTCAACTCCCCTCTGTCTGGAGATCAGGGGGGCGGGGCCACCAGCCATGTGACCATTTTCAAGAGGTTCCGGAACTCTGTTCCCCCGCGTTCCCCCTTTTAAAAAGCCCTGGTTTGTATACAGTATACTCTTGATTTTTCTTTGCATGTTCACTGAGAATTCTTACATTATATTCGGTACATGTACAGATAAACATGTGCTTTAAACCCTGTATTTATCTAGCTACTTTTCTGTTTTATTTTTAAAATGAATGTGCTTACTCTTACTTACAAATAGATGCATGAATGTTCACTATAACGTGAACAGAGCTATTGTGTAGTAACAGAAGTATGTGACGTGAGTAATATAGTATTCTTCCTTTCAGCTATGAGCTGAAAATCGCCTAGGTCAAATCATTCCCTCTCAGCAATGTCACAGAGTTGCTGTGAGGCTCAAATGACACCCTTAGCTCTTTGGAAGATGAAAGGGCAAAAATAAGGCCAGCTAATCTTTTGAAGGCCTACCTTGTGTTCCATGGCTGCTCTCCTGATTCATCCATCACGCACCAAATCAGAACACCAAGGGTACACTGAGGCCATTCTTAGTAGCTGCCTCGGAACAGTCTTATTTGTTTACTGAAAAACTGCTGTCCTCCCATTCATCCCAAAGGTTCTTAGGACAGCTTACAGAAAAATAAAATAAAGGATATACTATAAAATCATAAAAAAATCAAGCATACAACTAAAAATCTCAGAAACCACAAATCATGAAATGTAACAACAAGTTAACATCAACACAACAGTTTTAGGGGTTGGCAAAGGGCAGAACATATACTGGCAAAAACCACAAAGACCAAGTCACCCAGGTCAAATCCACATTCACCCATTACTCACATGTTTATCGGATATCTTCCGTTTGCCTCCAATCTGCGATTTTTTCCTCTTCGTTCACATTCCTGCTTCCAATCCGTCTTTCTCGTGCGTCCCTCCGGTCACACGGCCGCTCAAAAACCGTTTTTTTGGGCGGGACCTTTTTTCCCGCCCATTTTTTAATTTTTTTTTAGCGCACTTTTCCGTTATTTCGATCTTGCCTTATAAAGAAACATCATTGAAGATAATGATGCCTTTCTTCCCCCCACTGACAGCACTGATGGCTCTCTCCCGTTTTTTTTTTGGAAATTTGGAAGCATGTGGGAAGCTTTCGTGGGCATTTCCTATGCAGGACAGTTCAGTGCTTGAATTTTACTGAAGTTTCACTTCCTTGGAGTGTCATTATGTTCCCAATAGTCACTGGCCGAATCTGCATTCACCCCACACCCACATTTTCCGCGTTTGTGGGTGGGAACAAATTTTCCCAACCTTTAAAAATTTTTTTTATTGTTTTAAAATTACTTTTCCGTTATTTCAATATCATGATATATAGATAATGATGTCTTGTCTCTCTGATGCATTGACAGAGACCCAACAGTGTGCCCGCATGTCTCGCGCCCCATTTTCCTTGTGTGAGGTTATAGAACATCATCCCTGACAGTTTTCGAGGAAATGTAAAATGTCATTGGGGACCGATTATAACTTGGGGGAAACATGGAGGAGTGATAGAGGTCCTGCTCTGTCTTTTCTTTATTTCGAATGATTGATTCACCGTAATTTCGATATTAGAGTAATATAAAATTAAAAAAAGAAAAAGAAAAAGAAAAAGGAAGTTTTGTGAGTCCGTTCTGAGGATGGATTCACCCCAAAATGATTTTTCAAACTACCAGATTTGATTCAGAAACAGCATAATCAATAAATCCAATGCTATGAAGTCAAAAACAGTCTTTTGCAGACTACGGAGCACTTGCAAGTTGAATCAGCCAATAGGAACTCTCGGAACGGCCGGAGAGACAGGAAGGGGGGGTGGGTTTTTTTAAAAAAAATGCATAAATTGCGCATTGGCCCGTTCACGGCCACCATGAAACTCCCGTTGAAAACTTGTGACCACATATTCGGGAGAAATGCGAATGAAATGCATCTGTTTAATGAGGTAATGTGACCGGCACTCGGGATTGCGTGGGGAATGCGGGGAACATGCGACTTAGAATGAGTAATGTGGATTTGACCCCAATCTAACCAACAACCTGGGTTAAAAAAAAAAAACTGCCTGCCTGCCTGCTGTCAGAAGGTTGCCAGATCCAACGTCAGGTGAACATTCCAGGCAGGGCACTCCAAAGTTAGAATGCCACAATTAAATTGTTGTTTCTAGTTATGGTCAGTCCTCCATGCAATTTGTCAAAAACCAAGCCTCAGAATTTCCTAGAAATACTACAGGATCTTGTTTAGATTAGTGTTTGACAGCTGAGGCTAAGTGCCAAGGGAAAATATAATTGGTGTGTGTTTTCTGAATATCTAGTTAGTTCCCCTTGCTGAACCCTTGTTATAAGATGAGCTGGATATAAAATAGACTAAATATGTTGAAGGTATGTGTTTGCTATTGGGTGGAATGCTTAATATTGGTTAGAATGAGGCAGGTATGGGGCCAGCACAGAATTCAAATCCCTTTTTAGTTATGAATAACCACACTGTGGTCTTAGACAAGTCTCTCAACCAAGTACCTATCTGTCTTATACAGCTACACTCATAAACTGCTCAACCAATTTAGAACCATTAAGTGTGAATCTATAGCATGTGATATCTATTCTATAGCATACCTTATCTGTTATTGTGGATTATTGTAGCAAATGTTGCTTCCAAACTTTTGAAATCCAATTCTAAGTTCTCTCAAGTGTGCTTGAGTACACCACCGCTCAGCCCAAGGCTGACACTGTGTCCCCAGAGCAGCCAAGCCAATGGGAACCAAATAGTTCATGATACCTCTGCTTCTACAGTTCTCTAGATTTGCTCTTGGCTCAGCATAATTCAACCAGTGGAATCAGAACTGATATAGAAAGGGTGTGGAAGAACATATAATCTGCCATAAGGAATCATTTTTCATTAGGATAGAATAATGATAGTGATATGTCTGTTGTGTGATAGAGAGGTGATGAATGATACAGTATTGGGACTCTGGCTCAGAAGGAAACAAGTATCAAGGGTCCTCTTGAAACCCATGATAGAAGAAAAATCGACTTTTTGGTCTTTCATTATTGATGGTTCTTTAAGCAGTGAAGGATTTTGGGTGCACACTAGAGAATTTCCCTCATACAACCAAATTCAGATTTGGATCTTCGTAATTGCTTGTGGAATACTACTTTTCATTGAAAACTAAGATTAAATTTTTATGACTTTTTCATCAAAGTTTAACCATATTTCTGGAATGGGTAATTTGTGTTTTCATTATTTCCATAGGCTATTTATTCTGTGCTTTACACTTTGAAATATTAATGACTTGGTGTTTGTGTTTATTTTTCCATCCCTTCTTGAATCCTTCTGAATGTGTGTTCCTCTTAAAAATGCTATTAAAGTAATTTAATTATAGCCAGTCTATCTTTATTAGGAAAAAATAGAAATCTGAAAACAAAACTCAGCTACTGAATACCTTTAATTTAGCACTGATTTTATAAAGGAAGCTTCTCCCGTTATTTCATGAAAGCATCTCTGATACTTTACCATGTATCAGATACCATTGATTAGCAATGACAAAACACAATGCACAGCAACTGCAGTGGTGAACCACTGTTCATGGATGACAACAAACAACGAACATCATTATTCGGGGTTTTTTTCTGTTCGTGCCCATCTCTACTCAGGAGTACCAGGATAAAAAGTATCCTGTCCAATGCAGCTTCTAGAGGGAGCCGTTGCTGTGGGACAGCCAAGCGAGCCTGCCTGCTCCGACAGAGGAAGCTGCCACTACAGACCAGCTAGACAAGCCCACCCACCCCTCTGGAGGGAGCTACCGCCACAGGAAGCCCAGCGTTCTTTGGTTTTCTTGGACCCATTTTTTTTAAAAAAGGCTCTTTTGCTAGTAGGGAATAATGGAGCCAAAAGAATTCCAAAAAACCCCCTCAATCTGTATTCTAGAATGGTATTGGGGACCCTAATAATTCAGAATATTGGTATGAATACCTTCCCCAAAATCCAGATCCAAAAAATACAGATTTTATTTCAAGTGTATATCCATAGTCACCAAAATGTTAAAATTGTAATGCAAAGTGAATTTGTTTGCTCTTAGAAATTTCTTCATTTCCAAAGTGTCATTTGCATGGTGTGAAAAAAAATTCAGAGGGCAGAAACTGAAGTGTGCAAGTTTTCCTGGGATAGTATTGGTCCAGGAGTAAATGCTGAAGTCGCAGGCTCACAAAGGTAAACAGCACTTGCATCAATGTGAAGAAATGTACTCACATCAAGTAAATCTTACTTCTTAATCCAGTTCTATTTGTATATATCAGATGCTGGCAATATTTCATATATAATGAAAGTAGACTAAGTGACAAGGAGATTTTTTTTAAAATTACTTCATTGGAGTAAAACCTAGAAACAAGGGAACTGGTAATATTCTTATCACTTGGCAGGATGATACAGACACCCAATTTATCAAGTACATAATAATAACTATACTTATGTACTGCTCTTCTGGACTGATTAGTACACCACTCAAAGAGGAGAACAAGGTCAGTGTCATTATTATTACCACAATACAGCTGGGCATTAGGTCTGAGATGAGTGGGTTACCCAAGGCCACATGCTGAGCTCATGACAGTAATGGGATTCGAACCAGCAGAGTGCTGATTTGAAACCCAACCACTTAATCACAATGCTACAGCAGCTCATATGCTCCATGGTAAATTACCTAAGAACACAAGAAGAATTTCTTTGGATCATACCAGAGTTCTATTTAGTCCAGTGTCTAGTTTTCCATAATGGCCAACCAGACGCTTTCAGGAAGTTTACAAACTTCTTCCCTCTTCCAGTTGGAACTCAGTGGCATGCTGCCTCTGAACACAGTGGTTCCCTTTAGCCGTCATGGAGAATGGCCATTGATAGGCCTAGATTTGCCTAATCTCTTTTGAAGCACTCAAATTAATCACCACCAGTACATTTTGTGGCAATGAATTCCATGAACAAATTACTTGCTATATGTTTTGTTCTGTCTGATCTGAATCTAGTGCTGAGCAATTTCATTTGATGCAATTCTAGCACTACAGAAGTTCTCACTATTCTTCTTTTGGTAAATAGTCTCCTATGCAGGGCGTTTTTTCTGCCAGAATGTGCCGGAACAGCATTCCGGCACTTCTCCAAAGAGATCACGTGGTGGTGCCCCGTCCTCCTGCTCTCCAGACAGAGCTCAGTTCCCCTGTAGGAAATGGCCACCTGTTTTACAGATTAGCCTGCTCCTGCAATGGAGGGGAGCACACATGGTGAGAGGCTGAGGGAACAGTATGCTGGCCCATGCCGGGCACCTCCCCCCTCCACTCCATTGGGGAGGCAGGCTGGGACCCCTGCCTCCAGCCAGCCATGGCTCAGCTGACTGGCATGCATGCCAGCCTACACCACTGCTTCACAGCGGGCTGCGGCCCACTTGCTCACCCAGCTGGCTGGCCTCCTCTACTGGAGTGGGGTGAGGCACTGGGCAGCAGCTCAGCTGAGCAGCACATGCTAGCCCCCGCTGCTGCTTTGCAGTGGGCCATGGTGCTCCCTCGCTTTCCGGTCTGGCCTCCCTTGGTGGACTCGAGGTAAGGAGCAGGGAGGTGAGCTGGTGCAAATTGTGGGGAGTGCTCTGGAGGAACCTGTGTGCATGTGCAATGATGTCACTTCCTGGAAGTGATGTCATCATGTGGTCCCAGGAGTACACATGCGTGAAGTGCACATGCAGGTAGTAGGAGGGGTGATACCTCCAACCAGGAGTTACCCAGGAGATAGTTCCCCCACCTATTTCTACAGAAAAAAAACCTTGCTCCTGTGTCAATCTACTTCCTCTTCATGCCTCCCCATTATTATAGAAGTACTATGTCAGCAGGGGATATTCTCTATTTACCATTTGGAAAAGATATATTTTTCTTTCTATATACAGCTAAAATCATCCAGTGATTGTTGTGGCACTTCAGCTGCTTGAATGGGCATCAGATATTCTCTACCACTTTGTTACCGGCTTAAGTGAAAACACCTGTATTGCTCCATGTCACACTACTTTACATCAAAAATGATCACTTGCTATTCACTTGGTGGTGAAAGAGAGACTGTTATCCCCTATGGTGGAACAGAGTCAAGTGTTTTGCAAAGCCCTTCATTCAGTAGCATCAGCTGCACACATGAAGGTGAAGTGCCTGCATCTTCCACTTCAGATAGTGTGAACCTTTCTACAGAACCCCTAAGTATCAAGTGCTTTGTGCAGAGGGAGTCTCTTCTTACTTACTTTTTTATAACGGCAGTTGAATGTTGTGCTTTGTAAGGGATCGATCCCCCACCCTTCACAGCTCTCTAAAATTACATCGCAGTGGAAGACCAAGAAAGATGAGTTTCTGGCATTCTATTGAAACATTCTGTTACAAACAAACAGGGCGCCACAAGACAGGTTGAGCTTCTCAAATATTATAGCGTTGCCCTTGCTGTCACTTATTATGAGACACTGTACTCAGTGTACAGAGTTGCTTTCTCATACTTTGTTGAAATTTGACTTTCACTGGCATGCTTCAGGTTAATAGTGAACAGTGATCTGAACAATCTGAAATAATTCTGGCCCCATTGCATAGACTTCCTCTCTACTAGTGGTGTGCATAATCGAAGAAATGAGCCAAAAATTCACACAGGAATCACTGGCTTGGCCTATTAATGTGGCTTCCAGAACAGCAGAACAAAACTGGGAAATGATCCCCCCTACTCAAATGTGTGTGTTTCGTTTCAGTTCTTTCCTGCACAGCCGTGGTGCAAACCGGCCAGCCAAGCAGTATGGGCAGCGGGCTACAGCATCTTGTTTTCTTAATGGCAAGTCTGCATGCAACTGTCCCAAGGAGAAAGACTGAGCCACTCTTGGCCTTAATCTTAGTAGGTTTAATTGTATATGGCCAAAGGCCGTCACAATACAAGGTTAAAAACAGTAAAAATAGAAATCATTCTTGGCATTAACAGTGTTGGCATAAAGAGGAAAGTATGCAGTGAACATGAGTACATTTGTTGCAAGGAGTCTCTGCCCTGCCTATCGGGTCGTTGAAAGGGGAGGAGCACTGATCCCTCTTTCTGCCCATAGGCTTTAGAAATGTTCATTCAATTTAATTTAACTCCATTGGTGGGGAGGGAGGGTGCATTTTTTTTTGGCACAACCCAGGCAATGTCATTGTCTCCCTGCCAATCGGGACTTAGGGGAGCACTACCACTCAGTCCTTCCCACCCATTGGCTTCAGAAACATCCATTCAATTTAACTCCATTGGAGGGTAGGAGGGGAGGGTAGGAGGGGAGGTCCTATGAATCTTTTGAGGGAGCATTCCTCATTCCTATTGCCATTCTTAAGGGTCTGTGACTGAACCCTGTTGTTGCTGTGTTCATGCTGAAACTTGGTGGGTCACTTAATGATTTGGAGGAAGGAGTGTGGGTGGAGTGTTTTCAGAGTGATTTTGATGACATTAAGTGCAAAAACGGCTGCCCCAGAGCCTTGAAAAGATTAATTTGTCTGTGCATGTGCAACTAATGCCCACCTTGTGTGCACATAACAGGCCAAAACTCATGAAAATGAGTTTGAAAATGAAAAAATGAGTTTTGAAAATGAAAAAAAAAATCAAATGGATCAGATTCAACCCAGACCTAGTCCACCTGGAACAAACCAATAATGGAAAAGAATTGGTCCCAAACCCCTGGAACGAAAACTGAAAGAGAAATTTTCTTGGTGCACACCCATATTCTCCACTCCTTGTAATCCTTTAGAAGTGGAATTTTTTGTTCCACACATGGAAAATCAGTTTCAAATGTTCACTAAAGAGTATTGAAAGTGGATTATCCAACGTGTGTGGAAGCAGCCACGATTTAAAACCAGGATCAAGACACTGATTAGATTCCTGGTTCCCAGGTATCAAATTCTTCTCATCAGAACTTCAACTTGGATTTAGGAGTTCTAAATTAGGTTTGCTTGGAAAGAGGGGAATCAATTTTTGTCTGGGATAGGGCAAGCAGTGGATTTATACCCCCCTTTGCAAAAGGCATCAAGGACTATGATTAGGGGTGTAACGATCACTTGTTTCTAAAGGGGTGGGAAGAAATCTAAAGATGTTAAAGACATCAGAGGATGACCTTTGGTCAGTGGAGAAAGGATGTTGGAATGTAACTGTATGAGAGTGGACAACATGTACGATTTGGGGTTTTTACATTCAAAATCGGTGTGTATCTGAAAAATGTCTGAGCCAAGGAACCTGTAATTGTATTCTCTTTTGCCATTGGCATCATAGCTGTGACAGTACCTTGGGTCAGCCCGCTGACTAAATATGCCGGCATGATCAGCCAAGCTACACCACACACATATCCAGTACCAGTTCAAGATGATGGCAACATGCCCGATATTCCCTCCCACCCTTGTGGCAAGGAAGGCCCAAGCCTTGAGTGGCAGAAGAACTTCTGAGACCTTGCAAAAGGCATACTGAGCTACAACTAAAGGGTCCACCAACCCACTGGCACCACACCACTACCTGCTGTTTTCTTGTAGATGTGTAATAGGAGTTCTAATAAAACTGCTGTGAATCTAAATTTCATGATCTTCCCCCCAAACGGAAGCACATTAGGAATACTCTATTGCTCTTTTTAAATTTCTTAATTTTGTACAAAGTACTTGTGTGTGCACTTTGCCAGTTCTAATTTCTTCCATTCGTGTCTTTCCTCCCCCATGTTCATCATTGCATCATTGATGCATAAACATGCATTGATAAAACACTACAAAAAAGCAATAGGAATGTGATCATATGTGTAACCATATCAGTTGTGTTATTGGTGTGCAGGAGCACATATGTTATTGGTGTGCAGGAGCACATGTGCACATTTATGATAAATGTATTAGAATCGTGATATAATCTTATATACCTTTGCATTCAAATTATTTTTTGCAATGTTGCAGCTTGGTAAAATGGGAAGGGAGAAAGATGCAAATGAAATGAACAAACCAAATTCTCAAAAATTGCATGTTCTAATTCTTGGATTTATTTTAGATTTTAAAAGAGTGGAATTTTTATCTATACTTGTTTTATTCTCCCCTTGCACCAAGCAGTCCAGGAAAATATATGTGGTTCTCATCTTTCTTATTTCATTCTTACAAAGCCCCTGTGAGGTAGGTTAGGATGAGGGAGAACAACAGGGCCAAAATTATCCCATGAGTTTTATAGCAGAGTGGGGATTTGAACCCAGTTCTCCCAGGCACTAGTCCAACACTCTAACCACTACACTACATTGGAAAGCAGCAATGAACAGCATTCTAGAACAGTAAAAGACCCCAGCAGAGAAAATCCACACTCTCATAATCGCTTGCTATCACCATTTTCTACAACAGGTGAGATATTACACAGGACTAAAATGAGCAAGCTGCTATCTGCAGGATCACAGTTTCATGAACCAAAGGAATGGGAACTTGTAGGGGAAAAGGAAAACTTTGCCCTAACTGGGCGAGACTAGGAGAAAACAAAAGAGCTAGAGACAGACTAGAGATGTGCAAGATTTATTTATTTAGATATTGATACTCTGATTTTCTCTGCACTGGGTACTGCAAGCAAGTAAAAAAAAACTAAAAAAATAAAATGTATGCAAAGAATAAAAGCACAATTCCAACTTCTGGGATGCCCCTGGATTCACTGGCCAGCAGCTCACACAAAGCCATTGGCTAAAAGCTATAAGCCCTTGGGCTTTCGAGTGCAGCAAAGGCTAATGCCACTGGCCATGCCCAGCAACAGGGACAGAAGTTCAGCCCAGGTGTCATACAGCTGACCCCAAGATGTTTCCACCTTTCTTCCCTGCCATGATTAGGATTCTCCACATTTTTAAGCTCATTAGCAGCCCTAGGTGTTTGGAGACTTCAGATACCCTTCCCCAGGGCCAAGCTACACATGACGAATGACACTTGAACGGCAAGTGTATTTCTCCCTGTTCACTTGCCCTCCACTCAATCCACTTGCTGTTCAAGTGTCATTCGTCATGTGTAGCTTGGCCCTGGGGAAGGGTATCTGAAGGAGACTGTGGTTGATCCTTTCCTCCTATGTTTCTTCCATGAAACTTCCTCTAAAACTGCATTTAGCTCCGTATGGCGGAAAAGGCAGGCAGAAGTACTAGAACCTGTCTTTTGCCTGTTCAGACTGTGGACTCAACTTTGAAGGAGCTATTTAAATCTTGAAAGATGCCTAGGTTTGCCAGGGTAGCGGCTAGAGAATCTCCAAGAGTTACGATTGATCTCCAGCCAACAGAGATCAGTCCCCCTGGAGGAAATAGCTGCTTTGGAGGATGGACTCTATGGCATTATACCCTGCTGAGGTCCCCCCCTTCCCCAAATCCCACCCTCTCCAGGCCCCATCCCCCAAATCTCCAGGGATTTCCCAATCTGTAGGCAATCCTACAGATGCCTCAATCTTTTGCTGCTCTTCAGCGCAGCCACTGCAGGCTCCCAGTTAGCTATTAACAAAAACCACAGAAGATTCTAATCATAGATCTTTTGTGTCTTCTATGTCCTTTAAAGTAGAAGTCATATAATATGAATAGGGAAAGGATCAAAGGAGTTGTCAAGAAGGAAATTCAAGAACAAAAAGCTGAGTTTTTCACCATCAATTCTTAAAGCAGGACACAGCCAGTTGAATAAACAGATAGCATAGTACGCCTAAAGAAACTCGGGAGGGAAAACATGAGATGAAGGATAGCACTCAGGAGCAGTTTGATAAGAAGAAACTCTTTGAGAAAAGGAGGGACCAAGGAGGAGAATACAGAGAAAGTGATAAAAGTAGAAAAGAAGGAGCAAGATCACAAAAACAACTGAGCCCTGTTCATTTGTCATCATTTTGGTGATTCAAACATGTGTAAAGAGCGAGTGTGTCATGTGGCCATCACTTTGTGTGAATAAGGCAACATGCATATTTTCCAGTTTTGGTATGTGCAATAGTTAACCCGAGATTTTTTAGAGTAAAATGAACGCACCAAAGTCGGAAAATACACATATTATCCTATTCATACAAGATGGTGTATTGGGAGGATCACAGGTGGAGTGCTTTCCCTTTAGGTGAGGCTGCAGTACCAAAGTCATAACAACTGAACAGGGTTTAGGATGGCAGAAATATAAACTTCCTTCTGATGCTATCCAACTCATATTTATAGGAACCTGCAGGTTAAAAAAACCCAAGCCATATTAAATTAAGAATCCAATTAAGGTTCACAAGGTTGTTTTTTTTTTAAATAAAATAAAAGTCTAACAGCTACACCAGCTGTCCCCAGCTTGGTGCCCATGAGAGTCATAGCATCTGCCGGCCCTTTCGTGGAATCGACGTGTTTTAGAGAGTGGGCAGGGCCAGGTGGGGCTTTTGCCCAGCAGGGCTTCTGACCAGCCATTAGAGATTTTATTGACCATACAGCTTTTTAAAAATATTGGTTTGGCAGGTTCAAAAAAGTTAGGGACCCCTGCGCTACACTACGCTGTACTGACTACTAATCTTCTGTTCACTTAGCTGTGTATCCTCCATACCACCTCAGGAGATTTACAAGAATTTCATGTATATTAACTACTCTCAGTGAAAACAATAGTCTCACTTCCCATCTGTGGTTTGCCATTATCCATTGCTAATGCCACTATTTCCCCATATATATTCACTGGCTGGCAAACTATTAATGTGGTTGTGTAGCATTTTTTGCATTTTTACTTGTCTTTATAAATTACAAACTTTACAAAAAATGAAGCTCTTTTCCACAGACTTACCATAGTCACTCTCTAATTTCTTTAAAGATGCTACAAAAAATTAATATTAAACATGCATAAGGCTCAAGGGTACCAGTTTGGCTTTCTTCCAAAGAATTTTTGAGAAAGATCTGGGTGTTAGTTCAGTCATGGGCACCAAATTGGAGACAGGCTTGGGAGTAAAGCATTTGGGCTCAGCACCTTTGGACTCCTGACGAATATTGCAAAGTATAGTGGAGCTTACAGTCTGTAGAAAAGTGCCATTTTGATGAATGATAGATGGCTGCTGAAGTTAGGAAGGGCAGAAATGGGGTTATAAAAGGGAAAAAATAATTTCCTGGCTTTTCATTCTGCCGGCTCCCTTTCCTCACCCTCTGCAGTTATATAAGTGATCTAACTGCTGCAAGGCTAACCAATGCTCGTATATTAATTTTTATTATTTATATAAATAGGCTTCTGTACAATGGGGGGGGGACATAAATGCCACTGGCGATGAATAGGATAATATTAAGTGGAGTATGAACAGTAAGGTGGCCAGCTTACATACTACAGCATAAGAAATTTGATTACTCTGATAATTATCCTAGCTTGCAAGCGAGCTACATGCCTTGATGGAGGCCATAAAATTACTCAGCCCTTTTCCAAATCCAGCGAGAGCATTTGTCGTCCTGACCTTCTCCCTCGGTGACTTCTCCCGAGTTTGGTGAAAGCGTGCTCCACATTTTCTTTTATTGGCTTTAAATTTACTGCACTATCGTCTCAGTGAATGAGCACCTGATCCTGAAAGATGCAAACAGTAACTAGAAGAGGAATTTGCGGGTGGGGGAAGTGGAATAGCCCAATCTAGACCTAAATCAAATAATTTTGATTGCAGTTTGCAAATAAGGATCGAGTTGGATCCAGCCAGCTTTTTAGCTCCGTCTTGCTCAGTTATCCTCCTTAGTACAGCCCCACTCCTATATGGCTTTTGTCAATGCAGGTCTCCTGATTGCCAGCACAGATTTTTGGGTGGTCAAAGGGGTCTCTTTCCTCCCTTTTAATCAGACTGAAAAAGTGGTTGGATCCAACCCATCCTTTAAAATGTCTTCTTCGAACTGTTTTCACCTACAAATTCCAATTTTGCTTTGTCTCTCCCTTGTGTGAATCAATTCCATGGCTATTTTAACTCCATTTTCTATTTGCCTGTACTGAATTTTTCTCCCCAAATGTACCAGTCGTTTAGCATAACTTTTGCTGCAGCATGTCCCTAGAGCCTACATTTAAAAAGTGATAAGTAATGAACTGCTGCACAGCTGGAAGTTTGAACCAGAGGCCCGATTTTCCATGGGAATATGCTGATCATGAGGACTTGAAACTGTACAATGGAACTCTTCCAGCTGTTTTTTTTTTTTTACATTCTTAGTTTATCAGTCAGTACTTTAGGTTCAGTATTGATGGTTTTTTGAGGGGGGCGGAATTATTGTTTTTCAAAGTAATCATCACCATTCCAACCTGTCCCTTTTTGCTGCCTTTACACTCCTCTGGTATGGGAAGGGTTACACTTTGATCCACTGTTTTTGCATCTGTCAGAACACGAGCCAGCCTGCATGCCCTCGCTGCCTTGTGTATCCATAGGATCAGGTTGTAAGTGATTTTGGCATTACTGGAACCAATTGTTCATCTGCTTAACCTTCCACTTTCCTTAAAAGAGCTCCCATGGCCAGCAGCCATCCCACTGCAGGCTGTGAGCTGTCAGATCTTATCAGCTAAATGGGGTTAAATCTGGTCAGAAGCAGAAAAGAAGATGCCCATGGAACGCCTGTGATAAATGTACGAAACATGTGAATAGGAAAGAGTGCTTCCAGGCAATGCAAAACAGAAGCAATCCTGTGTGGTCTTTGGCCTGTACCGAAATTGTGGATTGGATTTATCTATTCATGTAAGTGTGCTGCTGTGCTGACATCAATCTGGCAGGTGATGATTTGGCAAATGTGCACACATCTTTATGACAAAGGCAGAACCCAAAGGATTCCTCTTGTTTTACGTTCTTCACAAGAGTTAGGGAAATGTCTTCAGTGGTCAAGTGTCCCTTGGAACCCACATCAGCACAGCTGCCAACCCCTTGAAGAAAAGACAACATTATTTGGACTAAAACAGGATTTATGAATTAATTAAATTGGTTTATTGGCTTTGAAATACCGCTTGCAACGGAGGCCACCCAGCGGCTGCCAGCCTTTAGGCCAACCCTGGTTCCAGATTTGGTCACTCAGCATCACCCTCAGCCTTGGTTACGTTAATCTACACCCAAACTTGCTGAGAGGTACCATACACTACTGCAACTCAATACCAAGCAAATCCCCTTCCCATCCGCCCTGCCACTCCATGATGGGCTGTTTTAGGAACAATCCTTTATCTATGCTTAGATAGATGCTTCAGGGTGCAGATCACTTATCCCTGTCTATTTTCAATCAAGCAGCATGGTTCTTGCTCATCTATAGTGATGGCCTGGCATGTTAAAACCAGATCTTTTTATAATACCACAACTCCAAGGACAAAATGAAGCAGGCAAAAAAAGATCCCCTCTAAGCCAATCTGAGGAAATCCCCATCCAACATTCCTGCTCAGCATCCAAAGGTGACCGGTTAATCATATACTATTTAACAGGATGGGTGAATAGCACAGCTTGCAGGGGGAAGTGGAGATTGCTTAAGCATCTTCACTTCTCCTCATTGGCTGAATTTTCACTTAGCATGACTAGTAATGCCCTAAGTCTTATGCGAAATCGAGAAATTGTATCTGAAGAAGTGAGCTGTGGCTCACAAAAGCTCATACCCTACCACTAAATTTGTTAGTCTTATAGGTGCTACTGGACTCTTGCTCTTTTCCATTGAAATAGAGAGGCTGAGACAAAGACATCCTTGGATCCACTGTGCCATTCATTGGATTTTGAGGCCGGGAGGGGGGGTGCTGTTTCAAAATTGTTCTTCTCAGCAGCATTTTCCTTCTCATTTGCCAAGCAAATTCTGTAGGCTGTGGCAATCATGTTGTCTGTTGATTACATCACAAGCTATGGTTATGATGTGATAGACAAAATCATGAGGGCTATCACAGGAACCCCATAAATGTTGGTGATACCACAATATCTGCTCAACCTTTGGCTGCAATGAATGTGCTACTTCTGAAATAAATATAGACAATAGAATAAATTCAACTTAGAATCATGCTAAAACACCAGTTCAACCAGCTTAGCTGTTGTACTCAAATCTAGTCCAAACAAAACAGTGTTTTGTTTTAAGGTATGTTGTTTCTGTGGTACATTCAAGAAATGCCCCCCTCCCCCCAAAGCAGATGCAGTTCACACCTTGTACTAAAAAATGAGGTTCCTGAATAGGAATTCTATTCTGAGGGCCAAGCTACACATGACGAATGACACTTGAACGGCAAGTGGATTGAGTGGAGGGCAAGTGAACAGAGAGAAATACACTTGCTGTTCAAGTGTCATTCGTCATGTGTAGCTTGGCCCTTAATCTTCTTGTAGGAAGATCTTCTGGGGATTTGCTGTTCCCCTCTTGGCCGGGAGATGGTGTAAAGCAGCCCATTCAGGACTTCCCCCCTGGACACAAGACGCGGCTGTCCACCAGAGACAGAATGAAAGGTCTTGCTAGCCAGACAGAGAGGAAAGGGGGTTACAGCACCTGGCACCTTCTCTTCTCACCTGGAAAGTACACTGCCTCTTTAGTTTGCCTCCCAAGTTTCTCTTCCCTGGCCATTTAAACGAAGGCCTTGCCTCAAATAGATCCTTACAAGCAGGATACAATGTGTCTCTTCATGAGACAGACATCCAGGAATTTCAGGCTCAGCAGAGCTGGTTTATTGCCATGACAATGGGCAGTGGATATCTCACACCCTTCCCACCTTGCCATATCAGATAAAGTGCCACAATGGCTATGGGAAGAATGGGGAGTTGTGTCTCTGCTGAAGTCAGGTACAGGTGAATCAGGCAGTATGTATTTTCTCCCATACAACGCCAGTGTGTATGTGTGTGGGGGGCATGGTTCTAGCTTCCTTACACATGGATGGGTGGACTCATTAATAGAGATGGGCACGAATAGCAATACGAACAAAAAAAAAGCTACGAACAGCCCAATCTGCTGTTCGCGAACAAGCTGTCCGTAAGGCCCCATTCTAAACGAACAGCTGGTCATTGCAAACCTCATTTGTTGCTGTTCGTCTTGCTGTTCATCAAGCCAGACAATCTGGCACCTACAATCAATTCACTTGGCCACTTAGGCAGGGATTGTCTGAACTCTGTCTGAACTCCTGCTGTTGCCCTGGAAACCCCAATCTAAGCCCAGTTTAGCTTGATAGGCAGGTCTTCCTTTCAAGTGTGGAGCTCCAAATGTGTTACAACAAGGGAGCAAAGAGCAGGGGGGGGGCTCCCAGCTCTGGCTTAGTTTGCAGACAGTGGAGAGGGAGCGAGTTGCTGTTGGCATTTTAATAGAGTGCATTGGAGCTTGAATTTTCTTTGTGTGTGGTGGTTTAGGGATCTACCCCTTCAAGTACCAGGGCTGCTGCCAGGCTCTGGGTCAAGCTATTATTTATTATTGGTACCTTTCCTGCTGGCTGCTCAGGTCAGGTTTCTAGGAGTGGTGCAGTAGGGATCTTGACTTGGATGATGGCTGGAGGAGAGCCTGCTGGCCCCCACGAACAGCCAACCATGAACATGTTCATGAACAGGGCCATGTTCATGAATCTCTGTTCATGGATGGCAATGAACAACGAACATCATGTTCGGTTTTTTTCTGATTATGCCCATCTCTACTCATGAAGTATCAAGCTTTCCCTCAGATGAGTTGTGATGGTTGTCTCATCTGTGTTTGTGATCTTTTTCTTGGAAAGTTAGTAAAATAGTTTCTGCTCTACAAAGCAGATAGGCTGCCTATTGGGTGTGAGGGGGCAGAGAAAAATAAGACAATTTCTAGCTCTTTAGCTGCCTCACAAATGGTACAGCAGCCCTTTCCTCCTTAAACAAAAGACAAAGATCTTGTTTCTTATCCAAAGGTTTCAGGCATGTGATAGAGTTCCTTGGATGTGAAATCAAAGGCTTTGGACACAAAAAAACCCTCTTCTGTGTCCTTCCCTCACAAGTTTTCTTCTTCTACACTGCCATTGGCTACAAGCAAGGCGTGACTAATAGCTAGATAATCTCCAATGAAGCACATCCCTAGTTATTTAGCATGAGCCCTCCTCTGCCTAGTGAACCAGCAATGTGACTGAAGAAAACACTCTGCGTGCAAATGCCAAGACAAGAGAATGCTGTTCAGTGTGAATATCAACAAAGTCTTCTGGTTGGGTGATGTCCCTTTCAGTCACATAACTACTTTGTCACTCTCTTTCCAATACTGCTCCTACCCTGTCACTCACTGTTACAGGGAACAGAAATCAAAAGAAAGCACAGAAAAATGGAAATAGCATAAAAAGCCAGTGCAGCTATCATAGCAATACCTGAAAATGGTTAGAACTGGGCATGTTGATTTGGATTCAAAATTTGGAGGAAATAACATTTGGAT
Organism: Eublepharis macularius; assembly: GCF_028583425.1. Lineage (NCBI taxonomy): Eukaryota > Metazoa > Chordata > Lepidosauria > Squamata > Eublepharidae > Eublepharis > Eublepharis macularius. The sequence goes on from NC_072802.1 coordinate 25,068,075, forward strand.
TAGTTACCTTTCTGAAGTAAATGTACAGGACATTCTTGTCTTGGATTATGATTACATCCTGAATGCACAGCCCTACTTTCCTTTTACATGCAGCTTTTCAGCAATGGCATAAACATGCCATCATTTCTAGAAAAGTCGTTGCAATTGCTTTGGCATTATCTGACAGTCTCTTTAAGATTTTTCTAAGCTGTGCTTCATAGATATCTACCCATAAGTAATGTCAGAGTCCTGCTGAATGCACACTTCTTCTTTAAACAAAAAGGTGGGATTTTTGCTGGGGCTTCCCATCAATCATATTGACAAAGCAGCTTTGTCATATTGTCTCGCTTGCATTCACTGTCTTTAAAGATGTTTAAAGTTCTGCTGATTTGAAGACACTGATTTACCCACCCGAACTGGACAATCTAATTGTCTCTAATGTAGTCTTTTATGAGCTTGAATTAGGAGATTGCTACGTGCATTTCAATATCTGCTGTTGCAATGGCTTCCTCGGTCAGATACAAAGATGCTATTTTTGCTAAATAGTATTGATCCCAATGGCATTCAAAGCAATATGTATTTTGATTTCTAAAATTCTGATTCTGACATTTACCTTTCCCCCTGACCTTTTCCCTTCACTTTCCCTCCCTCCTCCTCTTCCTTTGCTTGACTACACTTTTCCTCCCTCCCCATTATTCCTGGTGTGATATCTCAGCTGAAGGAGGAGGAGGAAGATAACGCTAATGATGCTGCATCATGAAAATTTGACTTTACTACGGTCCCACTGGAGGGAGATTGTTTTCCTTGGTTACACACTGTGCACTCCAGTCCTGCATTCTGATAGCTTGCAGTTGCCCTGTGTTCCCATCAGAGGTTGTTTTGTAAAGCTTGGCATGCACTAGATTTGTTTAGAGGGTAGGGGGTTTCAGAGTATTAAAGCTGATGATGAAGTTCAGCAGACAGACATTCTCGACCTTAAAGAAGGGTCAACAAAGCACTGCTTGAAGGCTACAAGTATCGCACTACGATGCCTCCTTTCTAACTCCATGATGCTACAGGATGGAACATATGGTTGAAGAAAGTGAATGTGACCTTCTGCTTAGAAGGACAGAGTAAGCAAAGCAAGAGAAACCTACAGGAGAAAGAAAACTTAATGCCACGTAAGCCTGCCAGGTTTTGGATCCACAGCCATTTTTTAAAAAAAATTGACCTGTTAATGATTTCCAAAGACATTAGAGTGAATAATGGAAAAGGCTTTCTCCATCCCCACAAAACAATATGAACCGAATTAAGAAGATATGAAGCAAATAAGGGAAGCTAAGACACCTGAAAATAACCAACTGGTGCAAAAGAAAAAGTTGGATCCTACCAGATTTTCAGGAGGTGGCCCTTTGATCCAAAATGGTTCTCTTGTGAATTGTAGGATCTGCTTGGACAAAAGCCATGTGGGATGGGAGCTTCAGTGAGGAGGGGGAATCTAGCAGGACTGAGGGCCAAGATACAAGTGATGAATGACAAAGGTTGGACACTTGTCAGCTTCCCTCAAGTTTTGATGGGAAATGTAGGAGTCCTGGTCTTGCAGCTTGGCTCTCTAACTGCTGCCCAATGGACCTTTCAACTGTCACTTGTCCAACATTCTGCCAAGCTGCCTACATTTCCCATCAAAACTTGAGGAAAGCTGACAAGTGTCCAATCTGCGTCATTTGTCACTTGTAGTTTGGCCCTGAGTGGAAAAACTGGTAAGATCAAACCCCACCCCCAAGTGCTTTACAATAATCTATTCCTTCACTAAAAGGCAATTACTTCTTTCTTGAGAATTGCAATTGGTCACAAATTATGAGCAGCATCCTCAAACACTAAAAAAAAATCAAACCCAAACCCAATGGCCGTTTCCACATGGCTTACCTTATTCTGCAAAATAGAGAAATCTTGCATGAAATCTCGTGAGAAGACACTGTTATTGAGCGAGAAGACGCTGTTAGCGTCTTCTCGTGAGATTTCACGCGAGATTTTGGTATTTTGCAGAATAAGGTAAGCCGTGTGGAAACGGCCAATATCTCAAAGGCTTAAATTGTTCTAAATTGTATTGCAAACATCTTTTTCACATTTCTATCCTTCCCAACTTCATGTTTGATTCCTAAATAAAAATACAATAATCATAACAGAGTGCTTAAATACTGCTTTTCTGGACAGCAGTGGACAAAGTCACAGCAGTGAACAAAGCCAATGTTGTTATTATCCTCACAATACAGCTGGGGAGCTGGGGTTGAGAGGAGTGGCTTACCAAAGGCCACCTGCAGAGCTCATGGCAATAGTGGGAGTCAAACCAGCAGAGTTCTGATTTGCAACCCAACCACTTAACCACTATGCTACAGCAGCAGTCAAAGCAAAGCATGTTTACATTAACTGAATGCACTAATTTTCCATTGCACTAAATTGGACCACAAATACTTTGTGCATTCTTACACGGCTGGCTGGGAACTACAGTTCCTCCCATCAAGGTCTGAGCTATGCTATTATGACAGATGTTGTCACATGGTAAACACTATTGACTGTAGAGGTGCAAAAGCCACCCATAAATTGCAATCTTTAGTGCAACCATTTCAGGTGTTGAACCTGAGAGGAAATGGACATTACCAATAGGGATGTTTGAACATCCATTGGTTTGCTTTTTGTCAGGCAATTTGGCTGTTCAGAAGCAGCTTGAACCTGTTTGGCAGATTACTTTCCATATAGTCAGTATAGTACAAGTGCTATCAGCAGCATTTTGGGTATATGTGTAATCACACAGTCCATGTTCCCCCCAACTCAGACTTGTCTTTGCTGCCACTCAATAGCCAATAATGTAAAGAAGAGTGTGCAAACCAGTTATTTATAAAGAAACCCCATGCTTTTTAAAAGAAGTGTTACTCTTTGGTATTTGTCTAAGTCTATGTAAACAATGTTATTTCATATATGAATGTTTTGGGGTAGTCTTCTGAGAATTGCCATTTTCCCCACCCTACCATGTCATTGAATGAACCATTTATGACCCCTGGGGGAGAAAAGTTCTGGGTTCAAACCATGAGATTATATCCAAAGCTGTCCATTTAATGGATGGAGTCCCTCTATTCCCCAAGTGGAAGGGCCCCGACAAGCCTATTAAGCTGAAAGTTAGAGGGCATACTGACATGATTTGCTTTGGGACAGATATGATGTATGTTTTCTGCTTTAACCTGGGAGCATGAGAACTACTTCCTGTATTTTCCACACCTGATGCTCCAGGGACATGCACCAGATGGATATGTCCAATCAGGTGGTTTCTTCCCAGTAAAATCATATCATCTCTGAGATCGAGGAGATGTTCATGGGAATGTCTGATAATTAGGGAATCTTGTAATTAGCTCCCCTGCCATGCTGATTCCCACCCTTAAGTTTCCAGTTTGGTGTGTTCTTCTCAGCCACAATGCTTATGTGTCAAACTCATTTGGAATTGTCCTCATAAGGACTGACGCATGTTCTGCAATGTTTGTTTTGAGATCAGCAGCATACAAAGATAATAAGTTTATTTCATTGGAGTCAGCTCAGCACATAGCACCCCCTTCTTTCCTGAGTGCATTCTGTTCGCATGCCACAGTGCCCTGCTCTAACCCTATTGAAAATTATAGTTCTGCTTTGTTGGCTCAAGAGCATTCATCAAGTCACACACCAATTCAGTGAACATCTCTTTCAGAAGGTTCTTTGGGGAAAAGCATGCATAACATGTTTTTCAAATGGATGTATTTTGTTTTAATAAAATGTTTGGCTCAGTGTACACAGAATGATATACTCTGTCAAAACGTGTTAGCTCCCCTGATCACTGTGTAACACTGGAGCACTTTCCGACACATTTTTGAAGTATATTCTGATTAGGGTTTTTATTTTTTTTGGTTATTTATTTTATGTATGGCATGGTAAAGAAAAGAAATGCTTTGGGGGCGGGGGAGGCTACTAGATGCAGAATGTATTTGAATTTGCACAGGTTTTGTTTTCTGGTGAGCTTTCCACATCGCTTATGAGATGTCTTACAGGAATGTTGAAAAAGATTCCAAACACCATCAACATTTTCTTGTATTTCCAGGTATTGTGAACAGTATGTGGGCCTCTCCCATCTCATTTGAGCTTTCCTTTGTTTCTTACCACAATACCTCCATTTTCTCCCTTTCCCTTCCATCTTGGTGCATGATATCTGCATTCCTCCCTGTTTTGCATTCAGTTAAACATGGTTCAGCCCAGTGTTTAACAAACTGAAGAGCTTAACCCACACCTGATTCAGGACCAAACTAGATACCATGGCACCCATGGGTCTAGCTCATGAATGCCCATGTTACGGAGGAGAGGTAGTTTGTCTCCAGTGTGTTCCTGAAGCCAGTTTGTTAACATGGGCTTTGGTGGAGGAGGAAGACAACTTCAAATAGACCTAGCCACATGTGGTAACATATTCCAGATGTTTCCTTTGCACTGTGCACCACCCATCTTTAATTTTGGCTTAACTGGAAAAAATCTAAAATTCATCTGAAATTATTCAGTTTTACTTAGCTAAAGCCACTCCAGTATGAAGGATTTGAATAAGTCAGTTAATGATGGGATGTTTTGGAGGTCTTTTATTCATAGAGTCGCCATAGGTCGGAGGCGATGTGATGGCATATAACATACACACAAGCCCCTTCTGCACCAGGAACATAAGTCCTCACTATCCCTGAAGTCATGCACCTCCCATGTTAGGTCTATGTTAAGTCTATGTGCCTCCCATTTTGTTATATTTGAGGTGCTCCATTCCAGCTGGTTCTCAGGTTGAGAACTGTAGGGTGGGGTGGGGGGTTGAACAATAACAACCTGCCTGCCCTCAACAAGGAGTCACCTTTTACAAAAAATTTTATTCACAACATATGTGGATGGAGATGGGGTGAAATTGACTAGCCTCCTCTACTTAGCTAGGAGGTGAAATTGATGAAGGTCAGTCCTGTGCTGGACGTTAAAAAAAAAAAAGTGGAAAGAGAATGGGAGGGGAGATGGAAAGGAGGGGAGAGGGGGTGACTGGATAGACAAGAGTAGCCAATCACAGTGAAGTGGGCTGGCAGGGGATGGGAGAGGGGGGGGATGGAACACCCAAAAATGGAATAAAGAGTGTGCATTGGGAAACAGCAGCACTCCCAGGAAAGGCACGGAAAAGTCGCATAGTGGCTGAATGACTACTTATGTGCAGATGGTCAGGAAAAAAATGCTGCAGTATGGGAAGTGAACTGACAAAATAGTCCCATGCAGACTCAGCTTTACAATTCCATTGGCTCATTTTTACCTTTCCCACCCTCTATGTTACTGAAGCAAACATATAAATAAAACACTACCAAAAAGCAATTGTGATGCAAATATTTTATTTTCCGAACAACTCTGCGACTGTGAGATAGGCTATACTTAGAGAATGTGACTAGCTCGAGGTCACACAGCAAGCTTCCATGGCACAGTGGGGATTTGAACCTGGATCTCCCAGATCCTATTCTGACACTTTAACCATTACTGACTCTGGCTCTCAGTATAAGCACAGTTAACCATAACTTGGTTTTTTTGCAATGTTTTACTGATGCACATATGCACTTATATAAAATGGTAAATACCACACAAAAAGAATCATGATACTATTGTACAGAAGAGCACATCAATGAGTGTTTTTGCAGTATTTGGTCAATGTACAGAATCTATACATGCGTATCAGTGACACAAAGGGGAGGAAAGTACATGAATGAATTGAAGAAATTACAAGCTGTGGCAAACAGTGCATGCAGAGCACCCTGTACAAAGTTCAGATTTTTTTAAAGAACTATAGAGGATTCCTAAATTAGGTAATCTGGAGTTTCCTTGACTGCCAAATTGGTAGCAGATAGATCAAGATGGGTAGCCCACGTTAGTCTCTCTGTAGCAGTAGAAAAGAGCAAGAGTCCAGTAGCATGTACAAGACTAACTAAATTTGTCTTACAGTATGAGCTTTTGTGAGTCACAACTCACTTCTTCAAACACAGCTATAATCTGAGTCCATCTGTCTTTATATTTTGGTGAGTGGAGTGATTTCAGATGACGAATGACAATAGCAAGTAAATGACGAAAGCTGGTGAATGACAATAGCAGGCATGATTGGATAGGGTGGGGTGGGTATGCATGATTGGATAGGGGTGGCGGGTGTGAGAAATCAGCATTAGTAATAAGACAGGAAGTCTAAGTCTTGATTCAATCCAGGTGGATGCATTGTGTTGAGCTTTGTTATCAGTTACAATTCAGCAGTCTTTCTTTCTAATCTCCCTTTGAAATTGCTAGCAGAAAGTCAAGATATAAATTTTCTAAAGAATTCCAAGGGGAAATCTGTACAATTACAAAAGTATCGTTTGTATGTTTAAACAACCATACAGTGTCATTTTTAAATGGAAAAACTGCTTTGTGATGTCACGTATAGAGATGGGCACGAACAGAAATATGAACTAAAAAAAACCATGAACAGCCCAATCTGCTGTTCACGAACAAGTTGTTTGTGAGGCCCCATTCTAAATGAACAGGTGGTCGTTGCAAGCCTCGTTTGTTGCTGTTCACTGCTGTTCATCAAGCCAGACAGTCTGGCACCCGCAATCAATTCCCATGGCAATTCAGGCAGCGATTGTCTGAACTTTTTCTGAACTCCTGCTGTTGTCTGAACTTTTTCTGAACTCCTGAAAACCTCAATCAAAGCCCAATTTAGCTTGATAGGCAGGTCTTCCTTCCAAGTGTGGACTGGAGCTCCAAATTTGTTACAAGAGGAAAAGACCAGGGGGGAGGGGGGCTCCCAGCTCTGGCTTTCAGGGAGAGACCGCTGCCGTTAGAGAGACAGGGTGAGTGCATTGGAGCTTGAATTTTCTTTGTGTGTGGTGGGATAGGGATCTACCTCTTCAGCTTCCAGGGCTGCTGCCAGGCTCTGGGGCCAAGCTATTATTTATTATTGGTACCTTTCCTGCTGCCTGCTCAGGTAGGGTTTCTGGGAGTGGTACAGTAGGGATCTTGATGGCCGGAGGAGAGCCTGCTGGCCCCCACGAACAGCCAACAACGAACATGTTCATGACAGGATTATGTTCATCAGTGTTTGTTGTTCATGGATGGCAATGAACAATGAACACCATGTTCGGGTTTTTTTTTCTATCCGTGCACGTCTAGTCACGTATACTCAAACGAACGTTCTAGTGACTAGAGTGTCAGATTAGGGTCTGGGAGACAATAGGCTCAAAATCCCATGTGACCATGAAAGCATGCTGGGTGATCTTGGGCCAATCACACACTCTCAGCCTAAACTACATCACAGGGAGAGGAGAATGATGTAAGCCACTTCAGGTCCCCGCTGGGGGTAAAAATGAAGCAAGTAAGTAAATAAGTAAATAAGTAAATAAACAACCATCATTCAGCTTTTGTTTACAGAGGCAAAATTTACTGTCCCAGCAAGCTCATTCCTCAAATCAAGAGTGCTTTTATGAGAACAAGGTAGTGCAAGAGCTTCTCCTTTTGCACACACTTCATTTTTCCTCTCCTATATTCACCTTTGCACGAGTTTTGAGAGGTGTTATCCTCTTGGGTGGTTCTTCACCTTTAGAAGGTATGTTACTTCCTCTCTCCAAGAAATGGCTAGAGGGTGTGTTTTCTTTTCTTTCTTCCCCGAGGCCTTCAATCATATATATTTTTAAAGCAGGCACTGAAGTACAGCCAGGAGAAAAACACACGTATGCGTACATTTTGCGCAGAAAGCAAACAACTCCCAAAGAGAATTTTATGTAGTTCTTGCTGTACCCACCATGTAATATACACACTAGGATCAACAGGCATAATTTAAAAAATCTCTCTAGCTAGCAGTGAAATATAGACTTTACTCATGATTCTGTATTATGGAGTGACATTTGCTTTAAGTCTGTAGAAACAAAGCATTCCCCAATGAGGGTTTAAAATGGTTTAGTTAGCAGCATCTCCCAAGAAACACTGGAATCTGTATTTTTGAGATGATACTTCTCTTCTGAACACCCTCCCTTCCTTGCAGTTCTACAGGTTGTTCAATAACCTTGGGAATAATCCATGTGATTACACATGGATTTGGTAAGGAGGACTAGAGCACAGAGTTACTTTCAGTGCCCACAGGAGAAGATTCTCTTAATTCCTCCATACCCAATTTCTCCCTGAAATCCAACGGTTCATTTCTTATTTTTAGAAACGTGGAGTCTATTTCAAATCAATTCTGTTTTGATCAAAAGAGAAACTTAAAGAGAGGAGGGTTGGGAAGGGAGGCTCTGCAACATTTCCGAATTTCATTCTGGAGATGCTCAGAGGTAGGCCATGTTTCCCCAAACCTTCCCACCCTTCTGCTGGAGCACCTTGTGATGTGTAACATTAAAAAAAAAAACCTGCTAGGGATGAAGTTACACAAGGGTGTAACAGAGAACCACAAAGAGAAATAGTTTAGGTGGGCAGCCATGTTGGTCTGCCCTAGAACAGCATGATTTGAGTCCAGTGGCACCTTAGAGACTAACAAGATCTTCAGGGTGTAAGCTTTCAAGAATCACAGATCCCTTCTTCAGACACCACACAAAGAGAAATGGAGGAGAAAGTTTCTTTTGTAAGAAAAAAGAGAGAATAAGAGGAATCAATGTGTCAGGCTATGGATGACAGGATATGGTAGACAGATCCCTGGACCACTGCAGCAAGACACAGGTCCTTGGTTAAATGGTTTTTATTCAGAAATCCAGTTCTTTCCATATATATGTCCATAGGTTTACTCAGAGGCAAGAAAGCATCCAAGCAGTACACGCTTCCTTGATAGGAATAGAAACTTGAAGAAAAATACAGTTCTAAATACTCAAACATTTTCCCCCTCCCACCTAGACCACAGAATCGCACGGGAAGGAGTCTGGGAACTTCTTCTGGAGTTTAGCTAGATAGGACAAAAAGGCATAAAAAGAAACTGCAACATTTCAGACAGTGCAAGGTCATTTCAGTGAACTTCAAAGAAAGAGATAACACAGCTGTGTTCTCAGGCTGGTAGAGGGAGAGAAACGAAAGTGATGATTAGAGCATTTGCAATCTGAAATCAAGGCACGGTATTAGCAATGGTTCAACACTTAAAACAATAACATGGATGAAGGGATGCAGACATGACACAATGGCTATATCTTTTAAAAAAGCAAATTTGGGGGGGGGATTACTCCCCATAGCAATGCTAGTCTCCAGGAACCTTTTCAGAATCAGTACCTTCCTGGATCATTATATGACTATAAAAGTGCATTTGACTGCATAGGATTTCAGTTTGCAAGCTGCAAGCTCTGCAGGAAGGAGGATTTGCACTCACATTTCAACCTTCATTTGCTGTTTGCATCACCTGTGTGCAGTAGCTGATATACATCATTGGTCCTCCATCTGCCATTATTACCATAAAGCTGTGTATGCTCTACTGTTGGCAAATAAGTGTGTCCTTTCCTGGATGAGCTGGGGAGGAACATAGTAACTGTTCCAGTGGAGAAGCTTACTTGTCATGGGAATCCATCGGACGAGTGGCAATGACATCAACAATTCATGGGCAATAAGCAAAATAATTTTGAAGATATATATGGTGCAGCCTTATAGTGAATCACACCATTTATCACGGATGTGTTTCTCTTTCACATTTCCAGCCTGCTTTTCCAAGATATTTCAGAGTGGTAGTGTACCCCAATCACAAAACAGTCTACAATTTTTAAACAGCAATTTCATTAAAATAAAATCTACACAAACCAATATACACGGAAGCAGCACAAGGGTTGCACCAGTGAAAATGAATGACCCAGAAAAAATATATATCATAAAAGAAACTACAAAAAGTGGATTTATTTAGGAGAGATTTGAATGGAAATGTTTGATTTCACTTGAGGATGCAGACAAGGGTGCTTCCTGTATTTTGGATAGAGACATTTTGCACCTGCACATTTTCAAAAGCTGTGAAACCAGCTATTGGCTGGTAGGTATGCAAACTGCATCTTGGCCAATAGGGGGAGGCTATTGAAAGCCTTCCTGTGTAGCCTGGCCAGCCTTTCCAAGCCAAAGATTTCCCTTCCTCCCTCCCACATGGCAGTATGGGATTAGCTGACCATTAGCAGGAATTTAGGAGGGAGAGCTTTCTCAACTAGGGATGCTTGAACACCCATTGGTGCCACCTGCTTGCCTGTCACTAGCTGAGAGCCAATTTAGCAGGAAGTTTGGGGTGCTTGCAAGCAGTTCAGGCCTGTTCAATGGGTTACTTTCTACACATACACGGTGCACTTTAACCCCCTACATCCATTTGTGGTGCCTCACCACCACTTGTTTAACTGAAGAATGAACAGATGCAGTCATATTTAAAGATTGTGATTTTTCTTTTTAAAGTCTTACTATTTGCTTTTTTCTGTGTCTGTCTGATCAATATTAATAGCAGCTAATGTGTTTTACAGTGAAATCCAAAGTTACTCCAGTCTAAACCAATTGATTTCAATGGGCTTAGAGTGGAGTAACTCTGCTCCGGATTTCACTGGAAATCTGCATCAGTTTGCACTTGCATGTTTTCACATAACCCCATGGGAGTCCACCCCCAATATCACTTAATACCTGAGCCAGCCCTCTATGCCCCAAGGGTAAACTGGTTTAACCATCTGAGTAGGTGCAAATGTGGCACAAGACAGATGGAATTGAAACTCTACCACCACAGCCACTGCACAGCTGCAAAGTTGTTCAACTAGCTGCTTAGGGCACAGCCCTGAGGCAGGGAGATCTGAGATTCTGCTTGCAGGTGATTGTGGCCATTGAAAACAATCTGTGAAGTTTGTGAGAGTAATCAAATGATGTACCCGTAAACTTTCTAATTAAAGTTCTAGAACTTTCTAGAATTTTACTTATGATTTTCTTCTCCTTCCTTTTTTTTAGTTGCCACGCCAAATATTTCCCAGGTTTATTTGCACCTTCAAACGACCTCTGATTCATCCTCTTTAAATTCCACTCTAATTCTATATTGTCCATTCCTGTCAATTGTTCCTGCAGAATTTTAATATCCTGATATGTCTTTTTCCCCCCGGTCTTTTCTTAAGTTGTATCTCTTTGGCTTTTATTTTATCCAAAATTTCAGATCTCTTTTCCTCCTTTTTCCTCCTAGTTCTTGCATTCAGGTCTATTAGTATGCCTCTTATCACTGCTTTATATGTGTCCCATACTTTATTGGTCGGCACTTCTTTGTTCAGGTTATATTGTATGAAAAAATTGGTCTCCCTTCGCAGCAACGCAATATTTTCTTCTATTTGTAACAAGTCCTCATTTATTCTCCATCCTTTTCTTTTATTATTTTTCCCAAATCTCCACATAATTGGATTATGATCTGAGCCTACCTTTGGCATTATCTCCACCTCTCTAGTCCATAGTGTCAGTTCTTTAGAGGCCCAGATCATATCTGTTCTTGATAGTGTGAAATGTCTTGCAGAGTAAAATGTATATTGTCTATTCTTAGGGCATTCTCTCCTCCACACGTCTTCTAAACTTTCTTGTTCCTTAAGCATAAAAAACGCCTTTGGTAATAGTCCTCTTTTTTTGTGAGCAGCTTTAGACTGCTTGTCCTCTTCCAGGTTTGTAACTCCATTGAAGTCACCCACCAAGATTATGTGATCATAGGTCAATTCATCTAATTGTTTCTCTAAGGCCTTAAAAAAAATTTCTTTTGCACCATTAGGTGCATAAATCCCGATCATCAATATTTTCTTAGAATTCCAAATAATTTCCACTGCTAAATATCTGGCTTCTGCATCTTTTAAAACTAGTCTGGGCTGCAATTCTTCTTTTATGTACAATACAACTCCCCTCTTTTTCTTTTTAGAGGCGGCAACAAATTTGCATTTATTTGCAAATATTGCATTTGCAAATTTGCAAATATTGCATTTTTGTTTTGATAGCCAGTGGAAAGTAGCTTTGCGTTTACAAGGTGAATCTAGTCCATTAACATTCCAAGATATAACTTTACATTCCATGATCACTTTCTTATAGTTTTTGGTAAGTCCTTTTTCATTTTCCCTAATAAAAGTCTCCATCTCATGGCCAGATCTGATGCTCTTTCTAACTCCACCAAACTCAAATGTCAGTCCTTCTGGTATTTCCCATCTATATCTGATTTTCAGCTCCTTTAACATCTGAACCAGTTCTCTATACTTCTTCCGCTCGAACAGCACCGATCTGGGCAACTCTTTCATGATTCTCACCACTTTTCCATCGACTAATGGATCTTGAAATTGTTTGCTCACAATTAATTCTCTTGTGCTTCTAGTCGTAAATTGAACAATCATATCCCTTGGTAACTTCCTCTGAGCTGCCTGGAGAGCTGGGTTTGATTCCCCACTCCTCCACTTGTAGCCAGCTGGGTGACCTTGGGCTAGTCACAGTTCTCTGGAGCTCTCTCAGCCCCAGCCATCTCACAGGGTGTTTGTTGTGGGGATAATAATGACATACTTTGTAAACTGCTCTGAGTGGGCATTAAGTTGTCCTGAAGGGTGGTATATAAATTGAATGTTGTTGTTGTTGTTATTTCTTCTACTTGATGGGGCATACATGTTTTGAAACTCTGGCTGCAGTCAGTGTAACTGAAGGGAAGGACTTAAGAGGAAATGTGGTGGATGAAAAAAGGTTAAGTGTTACCTCCTACTTGCTGCTTCTCCCTTGCAAATCCCAGCCCCACTATTCATTTTCATTTGGGCAGCAATCACAGAGGATATTCCATCAAAGCAGCGAACATTTAGCTATTGCAGTGTTACGGTTTTCAATCATAATTCTGGGTGCTGTCCTAGAATTACAACTGATCTCCAGACTATAGTGATCAGTTACCCTGGAGAAAATGGCTGCTTTGGACAACAGACTGTATGACATTATACCCTGTTGAAGCCCCTGCCTCCAAACTTCATCATACCCAGGCTCCATCCCCCCAATATTCGAAGAATTTCTCAGCCCAGATTTGGCAACCACTAGCAGTGTTGAGAACATTTTCCCTGGCACCCCCTTCCCACCAGTCCCTTTCCACACCTGACTAACGAACACATTCTAAAATACTGTTGGGGAGGAGGGTGGTGCACGCGCATGCATATGTGTGTGTGTGTGTGTGTGTGTGTGATGCTGGGAGTAGCAGGAGAAATATATGTTGGGGAAGAAATAAGCACCCTCTTCCTTACACTGAAAATCCCTTCTTTAGAGCCTGCTATGCATAACAAGCCGCAAGTGAGAATTCAGATGGCAAATTACAGCGTTTAAAAAATTAAGATGTTTCTTGCTTCTGTGACTGCTTGTCTCCATGCATATGAAATGCTCCACTGCCTGGCTATGCATCAATAGCGGGTGTGAAACTAGATGTTAAGCAAGAAGCATGTGAATAGTCTCTCTTGAAAACGAGAAGCAGATGGGAAAGGATGTCTGACGGAGTGGAGAATGACACACACACAGAGCAGCTCCCTACCATCCCCTTTTCCTATTAAAAAGGCCCTCACTATTATTTTCCAGGCATGGGTAGAGGACAACATGCGTCCACAGTTTCCCCTTCCTCCATGCATAAGTTGAATAGCAGCTTGGGAGAAAATTTAGAGTCAAAACTTGATGGCTGGAGAAAGGGTTAAGGATTCCCTTGCTGTTTTCCTACTCAGCCAAGCAAGCTCCCATCACAGCTATGCATTAAAAAAACTCCAAATGAACAAGTCCGACAACAGCATCTCCCATATAACAGCTAGTTTGGCCCTGAGAATTATGTTCTTCTTGCTCATAAAGCCAAGCCCCCTTTAAATGACAGGCGATGTTTTTAATTTCATCAAAAGTCAGTGATTTCTTAAGCTTGCCTCTCTTCCAACAGTTAACGTCTGCTGGTATCAGAGCATTAAATGGGCTTCCATACTGTGTTCATTATGATAAGGACATTGTAAATGAAGTGATAGCTTATAGTAACAAATAGCACCTGACAGCCAACGCTATCCATCCATCCTGTAATGTGAAACAGATGCAGAAGTCCACACCCCTGATGAGTTCATTAGCACAAGGAAGAGGAGGAAAAAAACAAACACGCACACTCACCAAGCGTCTCCTCTCTCACATGCACAGACGGCTTGGAGGAATTAGAGGTGTTTGAATGACATAATGGGACTCAAGACTGAAATTATTTTACACAGAGAAATTAAAGGCATGGAAGGAGTTGATAAACAGGGCAGCTGGCTGAGAAACTGACTTACAGGGATCACAAGGAATTTAGCAATTTAGATGGTCAGCTAATCCACAGGGACCTCACCTAACCCAATCAGCTGATTTGTGAAGCATCATATGTGTGAGGATCCTCCCTCACTGGCACCCTCTCCTGATGGCCTGCCATCCTACCAGCTCTCCAGGCAGGTGTCCTTTGGCCTCAGATGGGCAGGGAAGGGGGTTGCACCACCTTGTTCCTTCTTCTGCCCTGGGAGTAGCAGCATGCTCCAGCTATCTCTCCCTCCAAAATCCTCCTCGGCCTTCACAGGAACCTGAATTTATAGCCCCACCTCCCTGGCTCTGGCCCCAATCGTCACCCCGTCTCCCTGGCTGGCCCTGCTTCCAGCCTGATAGGAGGGCTGGGTAGACTTTGCAGTCTCCTGGCCCCACCCACTCCATCCCCACCTAGGGTGGGGCATTTGGTCTGCTCTCTGCCTGGCTCGCCTCTGCTGCTTCTCAACCTTCCCCAGTTGCTCCATTGGCATCTTGGGGCCTGTGCCTGCCTGACTTGTGCTGATGGCAACCTCCTGTGAGCCTGGATGAAGTGGAGCCATCTGGGCAACTGCAGGAGACAGGTGAGTCTGCTGAGTGGCTGCAGGCTGTTCCCCAGAGTTGTGCCTGGGCGTCGGCTGCAACCGGCCTAAGGGTGAGAGAGGCCTGGAGGCCTGTAGGGGCTCCTGCAACTGAGGTAGTGCAAGAGGCTGTGCTGCAGGGCCTAAAGGGGATGCCTGCTGCTGCAGGGCTGGTGGTGAGGGTGGACAAAAGGCCAGTGTTGCCAGACAATATGGGTAGACTCGGGGCAAGGCTATGGGACAAAGCTAATAGTAAAAGCAAGGAATGTTGTGGCATAGTCAGAATGTGTAGAAATCAATATAGCTAATTCTCAACATGCCTGTGGATACTTAAATCCAGAGTTTGGGGCTATGGACAGGCAAGATGGAACTTCCTACCTAAGAAAAGTCTTAGGTTTTCTCCTTGTGTGTCTTTGTAAGTTCTGTACCATGCAACCGGGCCTGGCATGGCTGGTGGCTAGGCTAGCGCTGCACAACTACTAGGTTAGATTTTTTTCTGGAGAGTGGCTGCCAGAGGGAGGGAAGGAGGGAAAGCTGAAAACAGGGAGGAAGATAAAGGTTGGTTGCTGATGGGTGGGAGGGAGAGAAGGAAGCAGGAAAGGTGGAGATTTGTATGGGGGCTTTCAGGAAAGGAAATAAGGGTGGGGGGAGGAAAATGAAATGCCACCTGCAAGCCTTTTCAGGTTGCCTGTTTGTGATTTCAGATTTATCATTCCTGCTGTTTCAACCTTCAAATCTTTTTAATTTTTTCCTTCCTTCTGTAAATTGAATCATTTTTTAAAATGGATTTTTATATCTCCCCTTAAAGTGTGCAACATAAATCAGCAATATAATTATGCATAAAATTATATGTATTTCTTATTCCTTGAGAAAATGTGCATGCTGCCTCTCCAGAGACCAAACTAAGGTGGTTCACAATGTAAAAATAATACAAATAAATAATAAAAGCAACAGTGTTTCAATTAATGCTGTACAAGCCATAAAATCAAGACATAATTTATATGAGTAAGTTATGGACATTGTACATCTGAACACTGTATAAATTGCAGATAAAGGTAGAATATGCTACAATAAAATCAGTCTGTGCAACATGCTGTGGCTGGTGTGAAGCCAAATTACTGACAACAGGTTCAATGAATCTAAATCAGGGTCCCCATTCCCAATAGGGGCATGCATCTAGAAAATTTTCATTGTGGTTTTGTATCTGGAGCTGTTGAGTGAAATATTTATTGTGATCAGGTAGTTTTCCAGTGGGGCATGGCAGGGTTGGGGTCAAAATTCATCATTTTTCCCCGTTCTTGTGATTTGCACAGAACACAGTCCTCTTTTTAATCTAAACAAACTCTAAGTTTCAAGCAGATTGAATCAAGGGGAGTAATTTACAGATCACTCCAAATTAGATCCCTCTTTGTGCAGCTGCACTGAATCCTCTCTACTAATTTCTAAAATGGCTGTCAAGCAACAGCCAGCCATCAAGAGAGCTTCAACCAGCCACCAGCATTAAAAAAAGTCTTTCTGCATTCATTTCATTTCCCTACTCTTACAGTGACTGACGATAAAAATGTTTTCTTCTTTTCATTGAAAACTGTGCATATGCTTTTCTTTCTTATTGTGGCTTGTTGTTTGTTGCACTTTAATTATTCTTTATGGGGAACTTGGGGGTGGGAGGAGGTTGGAGTCATTGTTTTTCAATCAAATATCTCCAAAATTCGAGTATCTTCTGCCTGTCCTTCAAAGCACTGCCAAGTTTCAAGCAAATTGGGCAAAGTGTTAGAATTCTAAAGACCCTTAAGCAAGCCAAGACTTTTTAACATTCACAACAACAACAAAATGTGTCTCTAACCCACAAGGTGATGAAGAGGGAAGGAGAATGGCTGCTCTTTACAGCCTAGGATTAGCCAGAAGTGCTTCTCTCCCCAGAAGTACCACCTCTCCCCATATGAACCCCAGAGAACTCTTCGCTGTAATGGTAAACATCTGTTAAAGGTCCCTGGCCCCAGGGAGGCCCATCTGTCATCGACCAGGGCCAGGGCTTTCTCAGACCCCAGCCTGGTGGAACGCTCTGTCTAATGGGACCAGGGCCCGGCAGGACTTGATATCTTTCCGCCAGGCCTGTAAGATGGAGCTGTTCTGCCAGGCATATGGTTGATGTTAGGCGGAGCCTCCCTGTCTGGTCGAGCATGAGCTGTGCCCTCCCCACTAGTGACATCCTCCATATGTTGAATATTCCCTGTTAATGCTCTGGTGATGGATAAAGGGTGGTGTGGCTGTGTATGTGTACAGTGTATTTTATTGTATCGCTGTGTATATACATATGCATTTTTAATCTTTGGAATCTTAGATGTTTTATAATCTACAATTTAAATTGTATGTATTCTCAACTGTATTTTAAATTGTGTGCAAATTGTAATCCACCCTGAGCCTGCTGGTGTGGGGAGGGTGGAATATAAATCTAATAAATTAAATTAAATTAAAAATTAATTGTTACTCCTCCCTTGCAATAATCTCATTGGAAGGGAGAAACTCTCCAGGAAATCAGTATATATTCAAAGTGAAATGTGAGCTCATGTTGCATTGCTGGTAAACTCTGGAACTTGGGGAAAAGAATAATTTTTCTAGGAGGGATTTCATGATTACCAAACAGTGATTCCATTCTGGAAAGTTGCAAGTAAGACCTAGAAACATTTATTTTTGTGATTTTTACAGCTTGTGATTTTGATTATGAACACTCTAGTGCCCAACATGGTGCTTAGGGATGCCATGACACCCATTGAAGATTTTCCTGATGCCCTCCAAGTGTTTTTAGAAAGTAGGTGGGGCCAAATGGGGCTTTGGCACAGCAGGGTTTCTGTTTGGTTGTGCAGATTGTTTTTTAAAAAGTTGTTTTGGCAGCAGCTGTCACAACAGCACAAGGATCATCAGTGCATGACTGAAGATGAGCAGTGTCTATGCAAGAAATGTTTTAAAACAATATATTAATTTTAAGTGGCATCTTGTTAAACAGAACTTCTGCCTGAAATTTGGAAGAGATACTGTTAGAATTATCCATGACCTTACTCCCTGACATTTTTTGTTGGCTTCACCTCCTGTAGCAGCCATTTTGTGGTTGGTTTCACCTCCTGCATCAGTTATTTTGTGGCCAAACCCACCACCCTGTTTCAAAATTCCAAAAATGCCCACAGGTGCAAAAAAGCTGGGGACCCCTGAGCTAAGTAGAAACCCAACGATCCTGCCAGTTATACTCTTCAATGGACTGAGAAGGGTATAATGCTGCTTAGGATGGTACTCTATGAAATGCCATAGATAAGTTGAATTTACTATTGTTAGTAGCCTAAGAAACCTTTGGTTTGAGAGGCAGGGTATCAATCTGTCAAATAAATAAAGAAATGATAGAGGGACTATTTAGTCCTTATGGACAGGGGGCACAGTCTTAGGAAGGAAAAGGAACTAAAGAGGATTGTTTGTGATGGATTTCCCTTCTTGAGGTAGAATAGGAGTGTTCGCTATGAAATTCCTGCCCCAAGATGAAAATCTACACAAAAATCTCTCGTTTGGCTTTTTAATGTCATTTTCCTGAACTCAAATCAAGGATTCTTGGGAACTAAAATAACCCGTCCTAGAAAAATGTGCGTTGTTTTTCAGGTTTGGGCGCTTAGCAACAACAACAATATTTTTTTCTTTGATTTTTCCAAGTTCCCCAGGCAGTGGCCTGAGGAGGGAGGCGCCCAATGGGCACAAGTGAGTTTCGAGGCCTAGCAGAGGTGTAAAATGGCTGACGCCTCCTCCTTCTCTCCCTCCTTTCTTGAGGTGGAGCTGGTTTTCCTCATGCAGGATGACTGGGGGCACCTTGTTCAGGAGCCCATAAAAGCAGACCTTTGTATACATTAGCCTTTGAAAATAATGGTCCTGAAGTCCAGAACCTTTAAAATTACACAGATTCAACATGTACAGTTTTGAATAAACCCAAATAAGTAATGCCCTACCTGGAAATAAGCATTCATGGAAAATATTCACACATCCCCCCATAAAAAGCCATGAAAGAAAGGAAACTTGCCAGTATTTCCAGACAGGGAGAACAGGGAGTTTCAAAGAGGTGGGTGGTTGCAGGGTTAAATTAGAGTTTATACTCTAATTTATACTTTTATCAATCGTTTCAGATCTCTGTTTTCCTATTTTGTAGAGTTGCTTGCAGTCTGTATGCTCTCTGCATTTTTACATGTAAATTATATAAAATTTTAGATATACAAGGTCAGCCACATACATATATAATATATAATGCTGATTTATTGAGGCATAAATAAGGTTGGAAAAATGCATACATTGTGTATTCAACTCCTACAAGGAAAATGAAAATGTATTTAATTCCTACAAGGCATAAGCAAAATCAAAACAGGATCAAAACAGCAAGGACAAGATACTCAAATTCATCACTTCTGTGATTGGGTTCCTTTATTCTTTCCTCTTCACAGTGTGTTGGGAAGGGGTGCCTTGTAGCAGAACAGCAGTGAAGGAAGAAAACTCAGCTCTGTGGGCCAAGCTAGAAGTGACAAATTATACTTGAATGGCAAGTGAACAGACTCATGTGTATTCCTCCCTGTTCACGTGAACAGGGAGGAATACATATGAGTCTGTTCACTTGCCATTCAAGTGTAATTCGTCACTTCTAGCTTGGCCCTGTGTCCCAAAGTGAGAAAACAGTGGGAAGCAGGGAGTTTTGCTGGCAAAGAGGACAGTGGGAAAGGGTTAAGTACCCTTCCCTTCTGCCATTTTGCGATAAATATTCTGTACAAAGGATAATTCGCAGCACCTACTGGACTAACTTTACTCACAGTTGCATGGCAACATGTCTTTTGGGCCTCAAATGTCAAGCCTGTGGGCAGAAGCTGTCCCTATTTAATCTTTGTTAGGCATTGACTCTGTTTTTAGATACGTAATGCATTATATATATGCTTCCATGTCAAGCCAAGAAAAGGTGATTGTAACCAGGAAAAAAAATAAAGGAAAAGTAGCGTGAACGTCTGAGCCTTTTTGCTCCCCAGAGTGTATGTAAGAAACACAAACCCAATTGCCACCAGACATTAAGAGCATTGGCTTGCCATTGAAAATGTGAGCTAAATCTAGAGCTGCTCCATGGCCAACTCCCCAAAGAGCCATCCAGTCCCTATGAAATATCCGTCCATAAAACGAAACACAAAAATCACCTGGGCCGGGCAAAGTATATCAGAACTGAAGGGAAGCAATAGTGGGAAGTGAAAGGTACAATTGTGTTCATGATAGGCTTGGACAAAAGAGCACTGGGAAGAACTGAATGTACCAAGCATGGGTTAGGACAAGTGAACATTTAATTCTTCAGCTCTGAACTTCAAAGCCAATGCGTAAAAATAACCAGGAGTACTATTGTCAAAAAAGGCTTATGAGAGCATGGCCAGTGATCCAAGGTATGTGTGTGTATGTGGAATCTCATCACTGCATGCTTTTAAAGTTGTTTAGTTCTGATTCAGCAGTCAAAAAGTGTGTTTAAACCCTGCAGGTAACCATTTCCCTTGGAACAAATAGGAAAGAAATCAGGTTATAGTGAGGGCACCCAGCAGGACTCGGCTACTGTCTTCTCAGTGTCAATATAAACTGATTTCTTTAAGAAAGACACTCGGGGAGAAGAGAACAGATTGCAGGGAACATGTTCTGCATGCAAGAAAGAGCAAAGAGATAGAATGTAGGAGGCTATGAGATAATTATGCATAGTGAAAAAACACATGGGATATTGGTAGAATAGTAATGTTGCAGTACATGGGAGATGTACAAACCAATTTTGGGTTGCTACGTAAATACAAAGAGAACTACGGTTGTAATGGGAAACTGGAATGGCTTTTTCTAATTTTTTCTTTTTTAGCAATTGGTTCCTCTTATTCTCTTTTCCTCTTTCAAAAGCAGAATTCTCTTTGGTTTCTTATTAAAAACTTGTGATAGTGTAGATTCCCTCACATGTGGCTTTTTGCCTGTTGTGCCACTGTTATATGACACAAAGGGAAAAAACAGTCTGGTGCAGCAAGGATATGTTCAGACAAGGCCAGGGCTGTATTTGTTTCTTTATCTTGCTCTTAATTTTTCAACAATTTAGAGATCTAAATTAAATCTTTCTCTTCATGAAAGAGGAATTATTTTGAAACTGACTCAAGTTTCAAAAAAGAGGGATAGAAATAGATAGCGGTATTTCAGGGAGAAATTTGGCAAAGAAGAATTAAGAGACTTTTACTTAACAACCCTTGAGGACTAGTTTGTAGGTCCATTCCCACATGCTTTTGTGGCTTTTTACACAAAGTAGCCATTTTCACACTGCTTACCTTGTTCTGGAAAACAGCAAAATCTTGCACGAAATCGCGTGAGAAGACACTGTTATCATGTCCTCTCGCGCGATAGCATCTTCTTGCGAGATTTCGCGCAATAACAGCATCTTCTCACGAGAGTTCACATGAGATTTCGCTATTTTCCGGAACAAGGTAAGCAGTGTGGAAATGGCCAGTATTTGCTGTCTCATCAGTTCTTCATCCTGACTTGTGTTTCTAAAAATATCACCATTTTCGTAATGATTGTTACTCACAAAGTGTCAAATCTGAAGACAATAAAGCCAAGTGGCTTATGGAAAGAACTCTACAAAAGGCATGATTCTCCCATTACGTGATTGTGCATATTGTAGGGGACCCATGTGCTTCCAATGTACACAGGGATGCACTCCCCTTCACTTGAACAGAATACCAACAAAATGTCTGCAGAGGGTTTACATGTACAGTAAGTTTATTCATGTAGGGTTTATCCTCATGATTGAGAATGTAAAAAAAAATAGCATTTCCAATCACAGGGAGGGAGTCTAGATGCAGAGATATATGCTCATGAGCCAACCCTAGGGAGAGGGACAAGGCAGCCATGCCTGCTTCCCCTCTACACGTTAGCATGTAGGGATGCTCATGCTACGGGAACATGTAGGGATGCTTGAGCTCCCACCACTGGCTCACAGCCTGTTCTCTGTTTGCGAACAGGGATATTATTTTTTAATGTTTAGTTCCAACTGTTTCTTGACTCATTCATGACTGTTCAGCAGCCTGTTCCACTGCATCCTTTTCTAACCATGCAGTACAGCACAATTGGCTTTTCATGCATGTACATTCTCGCTTGAGTTTTACTAACCTGCCCCTATTTTGCTGTATATCTTCTCCACTCAGCAGGCATGTCTTTAAATAGACAATTTTGTAAGTCAAGCCATATAAATTAAAGTCTCTCTGCATGAGCCATCTGACATGTGAAGAACATGTGTTGGGAGATGCAATGTTAGCCAGGAAGGGTAGTTTAAAAAGACAGCACTGGCAGCAGGGTAAAGACTTTACTATACACTGGAGCTGTATAGTTTCCCAGAAGGGAAACCAGCCCATTATAACCTCTCGAGGTTCAAGCCCGGCTCTGGAAGGCAGCTCCAGCCCATTTCCATTTCTCTCTGCCCTCTGGTTGCGATCCCACACAGTTTTAGACCGGAGAGGTGAAATTGACAGACCCTTCTAGAGGTGAAGATGAAATTAAGAAACCCTCTGAGGACCAGTCTCTGCCACCTCTGCCCTTTAAAATTACACTTCCCAGCTAACATTGTGTCTCCTGATACTGGATAAGCACATATCGAGGTGTCTTATGTGGAGAGACTCTCAGTCGTAAACAAATGTTCTATTTTAATAAAATCCTCTCTTTTGGTGTTCATCTAAGTAGTCTGTAATAACACTAATAGCTGCCCATTGGTTTGAATTGGCAGGTCTTTGCATATGTGATGTTTTGAATACATCCAATGCAAATGTATTCGACAGGCATTCATGGCTGATCAGCACAAACTGAACAGGTTGGTTGATCAGCTTGTGGCTGATCGATACGCTTGAACATGTTAAGTTTAACTGTCAAACACATGCAGGGCAAAATTAACAGCATCCCCAGTAGGGTTATGTGTAGAGGGTCAGACAACTCCAGACCCTTTTGGATTAATCTGATTGTACAGATTTATTTCAGTTTGGCTTTCAGCTGAGTTTGGGGAAAGAGACCACCTTGGTGACTCTGATAGATGACTTATGTTGGGAGATGGGCACATAACAACACCAACAAGACTCCACTGCTAACACTGTCCCTTTCCTCAGGTTTCAGAACAGGAGAAATCAGAGTTAGAAAGATAAGACAGGTCAGGGCATCTGTTAACTGTTTACTCCTTTACTGCCCTAAACTATCCTTTGATTGTTAATCTCAGAACTTCCTCCTAAGGAATAGATTGGTAAATAGGAATCTATCCACTTTCCTATCAAAGTATGGAATGCCTATAATAAAAAACTCTTTCTAAAACTAAGGCAAGTATAAACTTGTTATTTTTGCTTTCTCTTTCACTTTCACGCCACCCAACATGCTTCAACCACTCAGCATCACATTTTCCCTGCAATCAATGCTACTCTGTTAAGGAACAGTTTTGGTTCCTTTTAATAGGGAAAAGTGAGTCTCTCTTTTATTTTACTTTTCAGTTACTTTATCATTGTATTGTATTTTGGAAATGGAACACTGAGAAAGGGTAGACCCTATGTTTCCTTGTTGAAATAGCTTTGTTTGTTTGCTTGCTTGCTGTTTTGGAGGAGGGCTGGGTGTGGGAGAACAGTTAATTTTTTTCATGGTAGTGGGGGTGTGTGCTTCAGCTACTCCTAAGCTCCTCTTTCAATTTCCATTCCAATTTTAAATGGAGAGGTGGTATCTATTGCAGAAAATGACAATTCCTAAAATGGCAACCTGAGTGCTGTCTCTCTGAAACAATGAGAAAGCCCATCTGCATGAACAAGACTGGGAGGGATGCAAATCAGAGACCTTTTTAAAATTTCCTTTTGTCTTTTAGATATTAAAAGGATGAGTAAGGTCTTTCAGAATCATGGTGTATAGGATCAGATGAATCTCATCTTATTTCTCCTCTTCCTCTTCTCCAGTTGAGGAAGTATTGCTCCTGAACTTCTGTTTGGGTTCAGATGAAGATGATTATACTTCAGATAACAATGAGAAATAAATTGCAGTACCAAGATTATCTACTCTTCAAGTTATTTCCTGGTTTAGCTTCATTTTAAACAAGATTCTTCTGTATGCTATAACAAACCCTCTATAATCAAGCATCACAGTCTTGGTAAACTTCATCACATACAGCTTTTGGAAACCTGTCCCCTCCCTGTCAGGGAGAACAAAAAAGAAAAGAAGAATAAACTTAGCCCATGCAAGATAGAAATCATGATAGTGGGAAACGCAATGGACTGGCTAGAAGGGGAGACACCTTCCCTGAAAGGGGTTATACTCTAAATAAACGATCAAGTATATGGCTTGGACTGGATTCAGTCCAACTTCTAGAGTCAGCCATGGCTTGTAGGACCTCTTTGTTATATTTCCCCCAGCATCCCAGCAGGTTACTCTTCCTGCTAAGGCAAAAGGCTCTTGACACGCAAGAGAAATTCAGCTCTACTAAGAAGCTAGGATGGAAGGTGTCATTTGATGAGAGAGATCCACTTGTCTCAGGGCAAAGCTACAAGTGACGAATGACACTTGAACGGCAAGTGTATTTCTCTCTGTTCACTTGCGCTTCACTCAATCCACTTGCCGTTCAAATGTCATTCGTCACTTGTAGCTTGGCCCTCAGCCCAAATCCCTTGCGCTCCCCAACTCCGTTAAGCGGGGTTCAGGGTGTTGGAATAGGCAACTCAGCCTGCCTTTGGACACTGAGGGGGGCACTGCATGTCTCTTTGAATGTAATGTATAAGTCTAGCAATCTGCCACTCTCTTGTCTAAGGTGGGAATGCCTACTGACTCCTCCTCTCTTGCCTCTGTGCCTCTTAGGAAATCTCTCCTCTCCACATGGTCTTCCAAAGAAGAAGGATGTAAATCCTCCATGCTCCTCTATGGAACTTCTTTTTGTCCAAAAACATACATCTACAGCCTCACTGCCTACTTTTTCAGGCTGTGGCACTAGAATAGGGAATGTAACTCTTTAGATTAGGATCTTTCCCTTCTTATTACCAGAAGATGTTGCTATGGAGGAAATTTGCTGCAATAAACTAAGTTCTATCTTTCTATGATTTTGTCTGAAGATTAATTAATTAATGCACATTTTTAAAGGTTTAAACACTTCTGATTATGTTACTCTGCTAAGTTACTAAACTAAACCAAACTAAATATATATTCCCAATACAGGGTAGCTGCCACCACCTCATGCCCCCTCTCTAGTTTGGCTGTCAGGAGGAGCAAACAAAATGAGGCTGTTTGTAGAGTGAAGCAACATCAAGGCATGGGGATAAGAAGAAAGGCAATACGTTTTCTTCACTAATCCATCTTTATTTCTACAGGCAAATCTCTAGGGCAAATACAGTTACAAGAATGGAGGATTGAAGATTGGGGGTGGGGGAGAAAGAGGTGGGTGGCAGAAAAGGAAAGAGGGAGGAAAAAATAAAAGAGAGGGAGGGAGAAAGGGAATAGGAGAAAGGGATCCTCTCCACCTTCGTGTTCTTATGGGTCCCCCACTTCTATAACTATTGTGTAAATTGCCTATAAAAGTGATACAACTTGCATACATCATAGAAACAAACCTACTAAATCAGTATGGAAAACTAGAGAACTAAAACAACTGCAAGGGTGGAGGGCGAGATGAAGAAATATAAAAAGAAGTGAAAGAGGAAAAGTCAATCATTCATGCTAGGAAGTAAATCCCACTGGACTTAGTGCAAGTGTCTTCTGAATAAACCTATCTAGGATCAGGCTGGATGAGGGAACCAAATGGAGGGTCGCTTTAAAAAAAACCGGCTATCTCACATTGAGAAAGAGCTAGAGAAACAGATGAGATGGTTTGGAGGAGAAAAGTAATTGGCGTAGCTGCTGAATGATCTCCAGCTGGTCATGGATGAAGATGGATCGAGAACAAGGCAGGAACAGAGACTCCATCCAGTAAATGCAAAGGAATGATGATCGAAGAAGCAGCATTGATAAAAATGGGAATGAATCTGTAAAGGATGAATTGCAGGGTTCCAATTCACTTAAAGGTAATTCAGATAGACTGATGTAGGCCTGGTGGAGAGAAGTAAATGTGAGAGCCAAAGCAATGGAAAGAAGGACAGTGCGAGAGAGAGGATTTGATCTTCAGTCTTGCTGCAGAGCTGTGTCGTTGATCAGATGAAGATAATGAGATGCTGAGCATTCTTCTAGAGCAAAGGTTAAGGAGGCATTGATGACTGGGAAGTCAGACCCTAGAATTGCAGATGATCCCCTTGTAGCTGCCTATGTGAGCACATTGAAAGGAAGCAAAAAGAAACACTTGAGAGTCAGTTCAGAGATGGCCCCAAACCTTTGGAAGGAGGGGTGCAAGACTGAGCAATCTCATCTTGGCTACCGGAGAATGGTATCAGCAGAAGTCAAGAGCCACTTCAAGTTCCATGCTGCAAAGCAGCCTGCCGTTGAATCTGACCCTTTGCTATGCGTTTCATCTTTTTTTTGCCTCTGAATCAGGGCTAAAGATGCAAACAGAATAGAGTCAGGAACGGGTGTCGTTTGCCTTGCAATCTGCTACTCTGGAAATTTGGGGATGGGGAAGACCTCAGTGGGGTATAATGCCATACAGTACACCCTACAAAGTATCCCTTTTCTCCAGGAAAACTGATCTCTGTAGTCTGGAGATCACTTGCAATTCTGGGAGATCTCCAGGAGGTTGGCAAGCCTACTGCAGCCCCAGAACAGTCTCGACCTCCTGTCATGGGATGGAAGAGAGCACAAGCACTGCTGGGAGTTCCAACTTACAAATTGCTGAACTCAAGGCGCAGTATTCCCAGGAGGAGTGCGATCTTATCATCACAGCGTAGTTTCTGCTAAGATAATCATGAAGAACATTTCAAGATGCAGAGTTCAGCGAGTACGAGATGCATCACAAAGCAACGAGTGGCATTGATGTGAATGCCGGAGCAGTTTATGCCTTGCAGCAAGAAATATATTGGCAGACACAACAAAAATAATTTGCCTAAAACATGAGGGAGGAAAAAGAATGCTACTGTGGACTATTTGTACAGCTCTGCTTGTGAGTTTGAGAAAGCAGAGCGGGAAATGTTTTGTTCACACTCCCCTCACAGAAACCCTTCAGGGAGGCCAGGAACTTAATCATGGAGGGCTGTTAATGTTTTGGCAGACAGAGAGATCATAGGAATCATCCAAGAGAAGAAGGTGAAGGAATTAATGACAAAGAACTGATTCAGATGGGTAGGAAAAGGATGTCGTGAAGTCTGGCCTTCAGGAGAAAGATTACAGGATTGAATGCCTATTGATTTTTAATATCAGCCACTGCCAGCCTTTAAATAATGCATACTTTAATTTTTCTTTATTTTTACTTAAGTATTTATATCTTGCTTTTCTCCCCAAAGAGGACCCCCCGCCCAAAAAACATACACAGGGGTCACATGATCTCTTCTCTTTATCTGGGAGTGTGACAGGCCCAAGGTCAGCCAATGACCTACATGGCAGAGTGAAGATTTTAACTGGGGACTCTAATCTGACACCAAGGACTTGACTTCCCTGTGCCAATTCTCATTAAAGTCCTTTCCCTATATCTTCCAACATTTCAGAGGTGGAACTTATTTTTATTTATTTTTATTTTACTTCATTTAAACCCCACCTTTCTCCCCGAAGTGGACCCAAACCTGCTTACATCATTCTCCTTTTCTCCATTTTACAACCCTGTGAGGTAGAATAGGCTGATAGAATGTGACTGACCCAAGATCACCCAGCAAGCTTCCATGGCAGAGTGGGGAATTGAACCTGGGTTTCTTAGATCCTTGTCTGTCACTCGAGCCTCTGTTTGTCATGCCATAATGCCTAAGTGCTTGCTGAGGGTCAGGGAACTACTATCTCAAGCCTTTGTTGTCTGTCATCGTTCTAGTGAGCAGTAGGAAAAAAATGATGGGCGAACACTGCTGCTGATGTTTTGATATCACTTCCAGGTGAAGATCCAGAAGTGATGTCATTGCCCATACATACCCATGATGTTTTAGGAACTGACCAAATTTCTATGATATTTAGGAATTTCTATAGATTCTTAGCATGTTCCAAAATCAAAAAGAGTCCAGTAGCACCTTTAAGACTAACCAATTTTATTGCAGCATAAGCTTTCGAGAATCAAGTTCTCTTCGTCAGATGCATGATACAAACTGGTCAAATACACGGCTAACTCCTCTGGATCTTTTAGCATGTTCCAGTGTTCACTCAGAAGTGGCGGCAAAGCATCAGCTACACGTTCCCCTCCCTACTCCTGGGAAGTGTGGGAATGGGTCTGGCACTCTTGGTAATACCCCTATTCTCATATCATATGTCATTGCCTGAGGCACCCCCATTATGCCAGTGTGGTGAAAGTGATTAGATGGTGTAGTCCTCAGTATGGTGCTTATGGGTAACATAACACCTGCCAACACCTTTCCTGGCACCTGTCGAGTGGTTTTAGGAAGTGGGTGTGACCATTTGGGGCAAAAGCCCAAGAGGGCTTCTGATTGGCCATTGGCCATCTTATTGGCTAAGAAGGGAAGAATGTGCTGTTGAGTCACAAGTGGCTCGTAGCGACCCCGTGACAACAGACAATCAGAGGTAGTTTGCCATTGGCTTCTTCCACATAACAACCCCAGTCTTCCTTGGTAATCTCTCATTCAAGTCTTGACTGTGGCCAACCCTGCTTAGCTCTCAAGCCCTGGTGAGCTCAGGCCAAACAGAACTAATCAGGCTGCTGATTGGCTAAGCAGATTGGGGAAAAATATTGCTTTCAGTAGTGGCTGTTGCCACAGCACAAGAAACTTCACTGCATGACTGAAATCATGCTCTCTCTATATATGCATGCAAGAAAATATTTTTAAATAATATATTCATTTTAAAAGGTATCCTGTTAAGTAGAACATCTATCAGAAGTGTTAGAGTTATGTGCAATCTCCCTTCCTGACATTTTGTGGTTGGCTTTGCTACCTGTGGCAGCCATTTTGTGATTATACCCACCATCCTGTGCTAGAATGGAGTTGAGAACAATGTAAGTAGGGATGTCAGGCTACTTACTTCTACCTCCAGACTTTCTCTGCTGGACTGGAGTGTGAAGGTGGGCCCATCATTGGGAGCCATTCCAGAAGAGGACACCTAGATGTGAACAACCTGAGATGTGAGGTGCTTTGGGACCCAGCTGGGGAGACAGGAGAGGCATAAATGTAAATTAATAATAAAGGATGCAGCCCCTGTTTTAGAAAGCAAAAGGATAATGGTTCATTTGGTTAAAGTAATATTAATTCTGCTACAATATACAATATATCAAAACATACTTCAGTGACTGCAAGGTGCAAAATTAGAAGCTATGCATTTTGTGGCACCTTAAGAATTAATTTACATATCAGTAACAGAGGCACTAACCATGCTATCCTAAGAACCATTTCCTGGGAGTAAGTCTCATCAAATAGATCTGAGTAGGATTCTACGTAGACCTGCTTAGGATTGCTTCCTAAGGGCATTGCTCTCAGTGATTCTTTCACAGAGATACACTCTTCCAAAACAGATGCACTTAAAAGGTGTAACTCTGTTTAGGATTGCACAATTAAATTGTGCAGTAAAGACCCTGAGCAGGGAGTTTAACGCTGAAGAGCTACAATTTTAGCATATCACAGTAACAGCATTTAAAAAAAAGGAAACGGGACTCTTGCGGCACCTTAAAGACTAACATTTTATTCTTGCATAAGCTTTTGCAGACTATAGCCAATTTCTTCGATGAGAAAGAGATGGATTTCACAATAATATCAAGTCTTGAACCTACAATAGGACTTGAACCTTGAGAATTAATAGGCAGACCCTGAATCAATGTGGCTAAATAGCTAAGCTAGATAAGTGAGTCAGCCTGCTGTTCACCAATTGGCTGGAGCAGGTCATGTGACAAGAACTGAGCTTTCAAAGTAGACTCGTTCTCCCTCAGGCAAATTTTGTTTGAGGGAGGGGAAGAAGGGGAAATCATTTGATGTTGCCAGTTTCAGCATTCAGGCTTACTATGTTTCTCCAGGATCTTGACTAGATGTCATTCGGTAGTCCTGATACATTATTGTTTTATTTCTCACTTTCACACATGTATCTATGCCTGTCTATCATAACTACTGCTCCAGAGGAGTTAGCCATGTTAGTCTGTAGTTGCAAAATAGTAAAGAGTAGAGATGGGCACGAACCAAAATATGAACCAAAATTAAACACAAACCAGGTCAGTTCGTGATTTGCGAACATGGCCATCATGCCCACTGAGGCCAGGTAGGCAGTGGCCTCAGGGTGCAGGGTGCCGGAGGGGGTGCCGGAGGAGGTGCGAGGGGCAGGAGCATGCACCATGGAGCTGCAGCCTCCTAGCCCTCCCACCCTGCCCCGCCGCCACCACCACCAGCACACACCCCTGGCCGGGCACAGCAGCCCCGGGCAGGCGTCTGTTGCAGCGCAGGGCAACCGAGTGGGAGAGCTCGGAGGCCACCTGTGTGCTGTCCCAGCTGCCTGCCGCAGTGATCAGGCCAGCAGTGCACATGCTCCCATGATGATGTCACTCATGACTTCATCACGCAGGCCGGTGCGCATGTGCGTGCATGCGCAGAGGGGCGCCCGGCCTGCCAGCCAGCTGCAGGCACTGAAAACCCTGGTGCCGCTGCTGTTTGCGAACCAGCAGTTCATCAGATCCCATTTCTGATGAACCGTCACAAACTTTAGGATGGTTCATTTGGTTCATTTTTTGGTTCGTCACTGCAGATAGCCTGGTGCTAATCAATCAGTTTCCTAGGCAACTGAGGATGGACTTCCTGCAGACTTTCTGCTGGCCCGGAAGCGAACTTCTGCTGGCCCGGAAATGACCTTTTGTTGACCCAGAAATGATGATTATCTGACCTGGATGTGACGTTTTCATGAACCAAATGAACCGGTTCGTGAACCAAGGGTAGATTTGTGAAAGTTCGTGGTTCATGAAATTTGATGAACCACGAACCACATGGTTCAATTTTTTTCCGGTTTGTGTCCATCTCTAGTAAAGAGTCCAGTAGCTCCTTTAAGACTAACCAACTTACTTGTAGCACATTTCTCTTTGTCAGATGCATCTGATGAAGAGAGCTGTGGTTCTAAAAAGCTTATGCTACAAATAAGTTGGTTAGTCTTAAAGATGCTACTGGACTCTTTACTATTGTATAACTACTGCTTACACCGTTGCCAGGTGCTTCTAACATCCTGAAATTAAAGAGGTGTCTGGAAAAAGTTGCTCTTAGTTGTTGATTAGTATTGTATTGTTGGTGCTATTTTGAGGGCTCCTTTTGCCTTTTTAAAATTTTTTGCAGTTTGTTCTGATAGCTTCAAGAGAACTACCTCATAAAAGGATGGAGGGGGAATAGAAACATTTTAATAAGAAAATAAATAAAAGAGAGAATGAAAGAAATTTTGTTCTAGAAAAGAAAGTTCTTGTGTGTGTAATAAAATGGTGTCACAAATGGGAACTAAGAGAACATGGTTTAGCCACTTTTGACTGTTTAAAAATTTCAGGGCCAAATGTTTGTCTGTCGTTGCCAGTAGTTTTATTAGCCACCAGAACAATGGAAAGTAGGAGCAGGCTTCTTAGTGAGCAACTGGGTAGGATCTTGACTGCTTATTTTCTCTTTTAGCTTCTCAAGTAAAAGGGCTGGTTGACAGATGGACGGACACACATACACAAAGCTGAAAAATTATGGAAAGCATGAGGAATTCTCTCCTTGAAGCCTTCTCTGCCTCTAGCTCCAAGCTACAGCCCTATGTGAGAAGCTTCTGGCAGTAACCATACTATGCCCATTTTTTGTTTCATGATCATCTTAATCTTACAATACAATCCTAAGAAGATACATTGTGGAAGGCTTTCACAGCCGGAGAATGTTGTAGATTTTCCGGGCTGTATGGCCGTGGTCTTGGCATTGTAGTTCCTGACTAGACATGGTCACAAACCGCATTACAAACGCAAAAAAAACCACGTACCACCTGATCGTCTGTTCGCGATCTGGCGGTTCATGAGGGTCCATGGCCAACAAACTAGCATTCGTTGGAAGCCCGGTTCGTTGCGTTCGCCCATGGTTCGTGAAGCCAGACAGTCAGGCACCATCAATCAATTCCTTTTTTTATATATATATATATATATATATATATATATATATATATATATATATATATATATATATATATATTTAATTACTGACATCCAGACTACAACCAAACTACAAACAGAAAAAGGAAAAAGGAAACAAGGGGAAAGGTAAAAAACAACATAAGAACATAAACTACAACTACAAGTATTGAATTCCCTTCATAATACAATTCTTTAAAGTTAAACTTTCTCATATGCTATTAGATTGGCAGATCTTATAAAATACAAACTACAGTCAGGATCAGGTCTTCTCCCCCCCCCCCCACGTCTCGGTCTCAATTCTCTCTGAACAGCTACACTAGCTGCGCTCACTCCCTCCTCCCCACTCCCCCCCTCCAGATTCTGAATCTTCTTCTTGCTGGAACTCTTGATGATTAAGCATAAAATCCCTCAGCTGTACTTCCAATGTTATCTTGTAGGCTTGGTCTTTATATCTAAACCAGATGCCTTCCGGAAATAACCATTTATATTTTATGTCACGCTTTCTCAGAAGAGCTGCAAACCTTTTGTATTTGAATCTTCTTTTCCGAGCTAAAAATGGAACGTCTTTCAGTATCTTAACCTTGTTGCCCAGAAAGTCCAAGTCCACATTAATCGAATTGTATAAGATGGTGTCCCGAGTCTTCTTAGATGAAAAATCAATAATAATCTCGCGAGGCAGCTGACGCTTCATTGCATATTTTGAAGATGTCCGACGGACTTCCAGAATATCGCTTTTTACCTCTTCTTTAGTTGCCTTTGCGAATGACACCAAAAGTTCCGACACCAAATCCTTTACATTTTCACTTTCCCCCTCCTTCACATTCTGTAAACGCAATACTGTCTGAGCACAATCCACTTGTAGTCCTATCAAATGATTCTCCAGAAGCTTTACTTCTTTATTTGTAGCTCTCATGAGTGTTGCTTTTTCCCGGGCAGATTTCCCTGCTTCGAGCGCTACCTCTTTAATGGTTTTCACTTCATTTTCAACTGAGCCAACCCTTTGTCCGATTTCATTTAGCTTGTCAACAAAGGGCTTCATAGCTTCAACAACCGACTGTTTAACCACCTCTTCAAGAGTCTCTCCCTTCCCCAGCAACGCAGCCGAAACCGATTTGCCCACCACGGGGCTCTGCTTTTTCGTCGCCATCTTAGGGGAGGGGGGGAGTCTGCCAACTAGGTTCCAAAACTCAATGAAGGGGAAGCTTTCTGAACCTTCTTTAGCTTCAACTCCCACCAATCCTTCACATATGCTTAAAATAACAGAAGGGATCCGCTTACTTACAGGCTTTCACCTTAAATCTGCTTGTTGCCGTTCTCCATGGCCCGGCAGCACGCGATGTGCTGCGCAAGTCTGCTGGCCTCCATAGGAGCAAATGGGCAATTTACCCCCTGGATCAGCTTCAGGGGCCTCTTCCCGCAGTGCTCCGGACCCTGGCCCCCTAACTGGGAGTCCTGGGGGTTAACCCTCGCAGGTCAACCTCCTGGTCAGGCTGCTCGGCCGCTTCCTCCCGGACCTTTGGAGAGGAGCGTCCGGCATGGCCGGGAAAATGAAACCGAATCACCATCAATCAATTCCCTTGGAAACAGAGCCGAGGGAATGCCTGAACTCTGTCTGCACTCCTTCTGTTGCCCTGGAAACCTGAATGGAAGCCCAGCTTACCTTGATCGGCAGGTCTTTCTCCCAACCATGGAGCTGCAAATTGGTTACAGTTGGTTACATGGGAGAAGACACTCGGGGAGAGGGAGGGGGAAGGGGGGTGTTCTGTATCCATAGGCACTCCAATCTCATCCCTGCAAACCCTGATAGGCAGTTCTGACAGCCAACCACAGCCCTCCTGCATTGCTCTATGGAACCTTTGCTTATAAAAAGCACTTGGCTCCCAGGCTGGCTTTCACTTTCAGCGAGTAGTGGAGTGTGACAGAGCTGTTGCTTGCTACTTGCTAGCCTTTGGGGAGAGAGAGAAAATATAATTGAGCTGGGATTTTTGGGATAGGGATCTATCTCTTCTGGTTCCAGGGCTGCTGTCTGGCACTGGGGCCAAGCTCAGTGGGCACTTCGGTTGAGGGCTCACACACTATTATTATTGCCTGATCTGGTCAGGTCTGTGGGAGTGGTGGGCTAGGGCTCTTGACCAAACTTGGGTGCTGGCTGGAGGAGAGCCTGCTAAACACTCCCTGTGAATATGGGCTCTCTAAGTGCAACGGGGGGCATTCTAATGCCCACGAACCACAAACCGCAAACCGGTTCAGTAACGGGAAATGTTCATTATGGTTTGTTTGTTCGGGTTTGTCAGCGGCACTGAACCATGAACTGCAGGTTCATTATTTTTTTTTGGTTCATGCCCGTGTCTATTCCTGATGTTTCGCCAGCAGCTGTGACTGGCATCTTCAGAGGTGTAGCACCAAAAGACAGAGATCTCTCTGTGTCAATGTGACATCTTCCAGTGCTATACCTCTGAAGATGTCAGTCACAGCTGCTGGCGAAATGTCAGGAACTACAATGCCAAGACCACAGCCATACAGCTCTGAAAATCTACAACAACTAAAAATCCTAAGAAGAGTTACTCTAGTCTAAGCTCACTGAAATCAATGGGCTTAGACTGGTGTGAATCTGTTTAGGATCACACTGTTTAAGTCTGTATTGCCAGGTAACCAACTCTGAATCTTCACTTCCAAGCCTCAAGATGTTTGGTTTTGTTCAAAACTCTTGCAAAAGGTAGGATGGGAGAGGAACATCAGCTTTCTATGCTGCTCTTCAGCAACACCATAAGGAAAGCACTAGGAAGTATCATGGCTGGCTGCCTTTTGCCTCAGGGACTTATTTCTGTAACACCAATTCATTGCCACATTCCACGTTGAAAATTGTGTCTAAGTTATTTGGCACAAATGCAATCACACAAAAATAAAGAACTAGGGCTTTGTGTCGCACAAGAAAGAGGTGAAATCAAAACGAGTGCTTTTGGATCCTAACAGCAGGATGAGAAATCTGAAATTGGTCCCTCATTTTACTGAAGTGTGTCTTTCCTGCAGAACAATGTTTTCAGTTTGATTCCATCCAAGACCTCCCTTGTGATGTGTATATCACATCACAAGGGAAGATAAGCCCCAGCCTATACAGCCACATAACCTCTGTCACCTTTTTTTAGAAAGTTTCCTTCACTTCCTGCTATTTCTTACATCAGAAGTTGGTGCTCCTACAAGGAAGTGGCTAGTAAAATAAAAATAAAAAGCAATGATAATCTCAACTCCAAGTATACAAAATTAGACAAAATGCCTTTAGACAAGTGATGGGCTGTAAAAATACTACAAAGTAGTTTGCCGAGTATAGTAATTTTCGGCAACGTGACTTGACACCATGTGAATCCATCTTTAGAAAGCAATACAACTCCAAACTGGTCCAAAATTGCCTAATCATGAAAAGAATATAGAATAAACAGCAGCTGAAAAAGAATAAACCCTTCTTTTTAAAGTAATCACACAAAATAAGTAAATGGAACTTCTCGTTCTTCCTTCATTGTGTGTTTATGTATGAGTCTTCCAAGAATGGTGTCACAGTAATATAAATACAGATGTAACCTCAGCTTGAATGCACAAATGATACCACATGTATTTTCCCCCCTTTCCTTTACATTATTGTTAACGTCCAGGAATAAGAACAACTTTTTACATAAATCTCCAAAGAAAGATTCTTTCAAAATAAGTGTTCAGGGTACAGAATAGAACAGTTTGAAACACTCTTTCCTTTTATAGAAACTCAGATTGATATTTATACTGATGTATAGCTGGGAAATAAAAGTGTTTATATTTAAATCAATGAACATTAAAAGTTCTTAATAATTAGGCAATGAATAAATGGAGAGCAGGGTTGTTTGAGGAATTCACAAAGACAATTGCAGACGTCTTTTTTATTCCTTTTATTTTCCAGACTGAATCCTTCATATAAAGATACAATATCATATTAACATGTCAGATCTTCAGATCAATGAAAATAACTATGTGGTTGAATGGAATCATTATACTTATCATTCCAATGTTGTATAAACAAAACTCATCTTTTCATAAATTTGTCAGAACTTGCCCCATCAATTACTTTTTTATAATGTCAATAAAGCTGCAGTCCATATTTTCTTATACCATTCCATTAGAAGACAATTTTTAGAAGCATGCAACACAATTTCTTGCTGTAGTTATAAGACAGCTGGGTCAATATCATTCAGTGGAATAGTACTGTGGTTCATACAAGCTCTCCTGCCTGGATCAATGGGGCCTCATTTGGTGAACGATCCCCTTTCTGCAATAGTGGGTAGACACAGAGTGGTCCTTGATTGTATCAGCCAGGTGGTAGATTCACTACATTGGAGACCCGGTATTTTATTTCCTTTCTTCAGGCTTTCATTTTCTTTGGAAGGGATAAAGATTTCAGTCAGATGCCTAGGTATCTGGGACAACAGTTACTCTGCCAATTCATGTTGTCCTCCCAGTTGACCTCTGGCCTCTCTTCCTGTGGTTGCTCTATGGTTTTTCCCTTTTGACAGAAATCTGCCTGGCTCGCTGACCTTCTGTTGGCCTCACTCGTTCCTGTGTCTGCACCTTTTGAGCTGACTACCAATCACCTGTCTCCCACACAGCCCCTTTTGGGATATCCTGGTGGAAAGCCAGCCTCTCAACTTTCCCAGTATTGCCAAATCATTACTTCCAGCTATGTTGTTTGCAAACCTCAGGTGGGGCCTGGAGATCTCTGATCTCCAGATGATGGTGATCAGTGCCTCTTGAGAAAATGGCTGCTCTAGAGGGTGGACTCTATGGCATTATACCCTATTATACCTATCCCCAGATCCTGGTCTCACCATGCTCCACACCCCAAACTCCAGGAATTTCCCAATCCATAGCTGGCAATCCTACTTCTAGCAGATACGTATCCAGGAAGAAGGTTAGTGACAGCAGGCCACTAGAGTTTCTCTATCTTTCTCTGTAATCGCTCTGTTGCAAATACTTTAAAAAAAATTATTTGTAGGATCAAGCTGAGAAATTGGAAATTCCTGATCTTCTTTGTGTTAGTTTTCACTTATCATAGTATCAGATTTTTTAATGGATTTCATACAGAAGTCAAACCATACAGTTGGTGTATTTAAATGATGCAAGAGTTTGCTGAACTCCCAAAGGAAACCAGAACCAAAAGTTCCTTCTTGGCCACTTACATTTCTAGTTCAAGGTGAATCTATAATTTATGACTGTGCATATAGCTCTGAATGGAAATATATGCCCCTCCCACATCAAAAGGCAATTCAGTAGGGCCCAGAAGAGCCTTTGCACTGGCTGTGCATATGGATGACTGCTTCCACATACTAATCTCCCATGCTGGAATAGCATACAAATTGCTGGTTTCTCCACAATTAGGCTTCCTTTGTTGTAGACATATCACAGCTGGTTTATCTTCCAGAAGAACTTAATTGTTTGGATCAGGTCTTCCTGAAATAAAACTGGTATGACACGATTTAACCTATAGTTACAATCTTTCATGTAGTTAAGTTCAAATGTGCAGAGCATGGAAGCCATTTTATTTCAAGGACATATTGGGATCTCCTTGGTTTTACAGAGACGTGGGAAGTCTTGCAGAACCTCAATAATTTCTAAGGGTGTTGGACAGCTGAGTGAAGCCTATAGACATTGGAAGACCCACTCTGCTTCTAGTAAATACCCAATTTCAAAAAGAATTTGGATTTAACTAGAAAATTCTACAGAACTTAGGCCTCAGAATCCATGGTGCCTTACTAATCCATGGAATACTGTCTCTGAATTTTCACTCAGTTATCCTAAAGCTTTCATTTGGTTTCTTTGTCATTTTTTAATCTCTCAAAGATGAGGTAGTTAAGTTTTTATATCATTGCTGCAGTGGTAAACATTTCTCGTTTCTACTACAAAACATTATTTTCAAGTCCACAAAATATTGTTCTAAGAATCAATACTGACGTGAGTTCAGTTTTGAAACAGTAATGTTTTAAATGTGATTACTTAAACAAGAAAAAGAGGATTATCTTTACTTTGGAAATCTGTTTCATTGAAATAAAAATGCTTTTTCCTCTTGGAATCAAGGAGGGGCATTATTACTGTGGGAGCACTTGTCCCTACTTCCAGAAGTCTGTTTCTTGCCAGAAAACTTAACCAATCAGAGTAGACAGAAGCCACTAAAGGACAGAAGAAAGAAACTGAGGGTGGAAGCGGGCCCTCCTATGTTCTTGTTGAGTTCCATTTCATATTTACTGTATCTCATTTTCCCTCAGAGGTGTATTTTGCCTGGCTATTTTGAAGCAATAATATTTGTTTTAAAATAAGTATTTTAGTTTTTCTGCTGACCTTTTCAGCATAATTAGAACCAAAACGGAGACTGGATGAAATTAATCCACTATAATTCTCTTGAGGATCAAGGTTGCTAGAATCAAACTTGGTCAAAAATGTTTCTAAACAGGGCTTTTTTTCTGGGAAAAGAGGTGGTGGAATTCAGTGGGTTGCTCTCGGAAAAAATAGTCACATGGCTGGTGGCCCTGCCCCCTGATCTCCAGACAGAGGGGAGTTTAGATTGCCCTCCGTGCCGCTCCAGCGGCACGGACAGCAATCTAAACTCCTTTCTGTCTGGAGATCAGGGGGAGGAGCCACCAGCCATGTGACCATTTTCAAGAGGTTCTGGAACTCCATTCCACCGTGTTCCAGCTGAAAAAAAGCCCTGTTTCTAAGTAAAGTCTATTATTATTATCATCACTTATTATTCTGTCTCAGCACAGCCATTTCTGTTTTCAGACAGTGTCTATCCATGATTTGTGTCACATTTTCTAACCTGTTCTCTGGCAATTAATTCATTTTGGGGCTCTAAACCCAATGATTTCAGTGATCTTAGACTGGAGTAACTCTTCTTAGAATTGCACTGTAAGTGTATAATCTGGTAATACAGACCAGACTTTCATTAATAATGTCTAGCTTAATCCATATATGAACATCTATGGTGTCTTGTGTCTGCTTTTGGGAGAGGCACTGTTACACACCATACCTCTGCACTTAAGTTTTTTGTACTTACATGGAAGCTTCTACAGGCTTTCATGGACCTTGATAATCAGGGTTAAGCAAATGTTCCATATTACGTGGATGTGCATGTCATATAGTTTTGAGATGCAATTTGTGCAGTATTCCTATATATGATATATTACAATTATACCCATAATATTCTGTTGATTTATCAATGCAGCAATAACACTTTATGTGAGAAATCTGGTGTGAGGAAAACCGAAAATGGTGCAGCAATGAAAAAGCCACAAATTTAAGTCACACAAGACAGAAGTAAAATTGAAACAGGGATTTGGGGGCCAAAACAGCAGGAATCCAAATCATCCCCAATATAAGTAGTTCCTGCACCTTGCAAACTAGGCCTTCTGCGCTGACCTCAGCAGTGGTATTTTTATTATTTATTTGCATTATCTGTAGTCTGCCTTTCTCACCGAGACTCCTGGTGTAAGTCAGTACAGTCAATTTCAATAAACAATGCCATTGGGTATATAAATGCAAATTTGCAAAACTTTAAAACTAGCAGGTATCTCATCCAGAGTTGAAGAAATGCTAAACAGCATAAGCAACTCTAAGACTTACACATTAAACAACATATAAACTATCCAGTAGGATCATACTTACAGCCACACACAGTTCATAGAAGTAAAGTCCCTATACCATTTCTTATGCATCTCTTTGAGACTATGGGCCAAGCTACAAGTGACAAATGACACTTGAATGGCAAGTGTATTTCTCCCTGTTCACTTGCCCTCCACTCAATCCACTTGCCAGGCAAGTGTCTTTCGTCGTGTGTAGCTTGGCCCTATCTCTCTACAGTACAGCCCTCATATCTGAGTAAAAAAACATCTGGAATAATAAAGTTTTGCATTGTTTGCAGAAAGCTGCGAGAGTGGGAGCTTTCCTGACCTCTTCAAGTAGTTTGTTTCATAGGGTGGAAGCCACCAGAGATAATGCATGTGTCTCAGCAGCTGTTGATTTTGCCACTGTGCAAAGTGACAGGGAGCACTGTTGCCCAGATTTGCATGACAGAATTGAGCATTGCAGTGCAGACACTATTTCTAAGCATGTCAGGGAAACATACAATTTCTTTTTGCCCTAGAATTTTGCTCAAACAGTGACCTTTGTTACTGCAGTGCAATGCAGATGCAGGGAAAAGTGAAGGGGGTAGGAAGGTGGGGAATGAAGGACTTGGACACATCACCACTCTTCGAAAGAGATCTGGAATCTATCATTTTTTACTTAATTGACAGCTAGTTAAAGCCAAGTACTCTCTGATCCAGTTACATTTGTGATTTTTGGATGCCTGTACTGGCGTAAGCCCTATAAACACCAGCCGGCCATAATTAGGAGCATGTGTGCTGGATCAGGTTCAGTTTGCCATTTGCTTTTTGCCACTTGTGCACAGCTATAAGAGTGAAGCACTGGATCGGGCATTCCATGACACTGAATTAGAGACTTAGCAGCTTTTCTTAAGCAAGTGAGGCATTTCACAATAAGAATAGTGGAGCTGTGGCTCCGTGGTGGAGCATCCGCTTGGCATTCAGAATAAAGGGGATGTCTGACACTGCATAGAACTGGAAGGAGGGGAAAAATCAGGATACAGCTGTCATAAACTGTGGCCAAAGGCAAAGACTTTTTGAGATATTGAAATGTTGTAGAAGGGTCAAATTTATTGTCAACCCAACTGTGTAATTTAGTATAAGCTTCAGCTTTGCAGGCCCTGGCCTGGATAGCCCAGGCAAGCCCAATCTTGTCAGATCTCAGAAGCTAAGCAGGGTTGGTTTTGGTTAGTAATTGGATGGGAGACCTCCAACAAAGACTAAGGTTGCACAAGCAAGCAATGGCAGACCACCGCTGTTAGTCTCTTGCCTTGAAAACTCCACTAGGGGTTGCCATCAGTCAGCTATGCCTTGATGATAAACTTCACTGCCACCAGGTTTTGCTGATGGATTTGTATCTTCATGGGCTTGCATATACTGACTGATAAGTAGAGCTTGCAGACTGCCATGTTGGTCCATCAAAAAAAATCCAAATTCAGTGACAGTGTCATTGCCATGTTAGAGAGTCTATCATGGCTCAGTGGCATACAGAAGGTTCCAGGTTCAATCCCTGGTCTTTCCAGGTACTGTGCTCAGTTCAAGGTATTGGTTATCACATACAAAGCTCTTCATAGCCTCGGTTCGGTATACCTATGGGATCGCCACCCTCCCTATGTTCCTCCATGGCAGCTTCACTCATCAGAACAGGGTCTTCTTCAGGTGCCAGCCTACAAATGGGCAAAATCAACAGCAGCCCGTACATGGGCTTTCTCTGTGGTGGCCCCTACCCTGTGGAATAGTCTGCCTGAGGAGGTCAGGAGAGCCCTCACTCCCCTAGCTTTCCACAAAGGATGCAAAATGGAATTATTCAAAAAGGCTTTTGTATTGTAAGAAGGGGCTCTGAGGGCGAAGCTACAAGTGACGAATGACACTTGAACAGCAAGTGTATTTCTCCCTGTTCACTTGCGCTCCACTCAATCCACTTGCTGTTCAAGTGTCATTCGTCACTTGTAGCTTGGCCCTCAGATGCTTCAATAACGAGTTAGAGATCATAGACTTCACCACTAGGTTGCCTTACGTACTACCTGTTGTCTTAAATATGTGCTCCTATGAGCTTCTTGTGCTTCATGTTGTCTAATGTCAGCCCTAGAATTGCTTATGTTCTGTTTCAGCATTTCTTCAACTCTGTATTGGATTCTTACTAATGCTATGTCTTTGTAAACTTATGGTTATTTACCGTTTGACATTGTTTATGAAATGATCCGTGATACTTACTATAGTACTCTCACACTGTGTAATCCGCCTTGAGTCTCAGTGAGAAAGGCGAACCATAAATGACAAATAAAATAAATAAATAAAAATAAATGTCAGGTAATGTGAAAGTCCTTGACTTGAGGCCCCGGAGAGCTGCTACCTTTCAAAGTAGACAGTACTGACCTGAAAACTGTCACTTGTAATTTGGTATACATCGTCCGAGACACCCAGACGACTAGAAAAATATAAAAAATGTAATATTTTGACATTATTTTTAAAAGAACATCATGAAAGATACCTCCAAAAGGTCAGACTGTTTCTACAAAGTTGCATTTCAGGTACATGTGTGATTCCCAAATACAACAGTTACAGGAAAATCGAGGGGCAAATACATATTATATTTAATATTCAAATCATGAAGTTTACATCCTCTCAGAAAGTGGCAGTCCAGCATAGTTCAAACCACATATTTATTTGATTATTTAGCTAACCGACTACCTTTCTGGTCCCACCCACTGAAAGCTGACAGAAAGAAAATGGATTCATTTGAATTGTGGTGCTGGAGGAGAGTTTTGTGGATACCATGGACAGCCAAAAAGATAAATAAGCGAGTACTAGATCAAATCAAGTCTGAATTCTCCCTAGAAGCTAAAATGGCAAGACTCTCAGGAAAAGTCAATTATGCTAGGAAAAATAGAAGGCAGTCAGAAAAGAGGAAGACCTAAAACGAGATAAAAGAAGACATGGCCTCCAGTTCGCAGGATCTGAGCAAGTCTGTAATGATAGGACGTTTTGGAGGGCTTTCATCCATAGGGTCGCCATCGGTTAGAGGTGACTTGATGGCACATGACACACACACACACACCTTTTCAAAGGAAGGATGACAAACCACTGGGACTGCATCAGCCTTGCTAGTGAGAAATGCCTAACAGGAAGCCATCCCCCCCCCCCCGCCCCGTCCATCTGAGCCAGGATTTGCTGGCAAAGTGAGAACCCAAGTCTAGGAGATTTGGGTTCGAATTCTCACTCTGCCATGGAAACTTGTTGGATGATCTTGCGCCAGTCACACAATCTTAGCCTAACCTACCTCTCAGGGTTGTTGTGATGATAAAATGGAGGAATGTAAGCTAGATGGGAGGGGAAGAAATGTAATGTTAAAACAACAACATTCGATTTATATACCGCCCTTCAGGACAACTTAATGCCCGCTCAGTGGTTTACAAAGTATGTCATTATGATCCCCACAACAAACACCCTGTGAGGAGTGTGGGGCTGAGAGAGCTCTGAAAGAGCTGTGACTGATCCAAGGTCACCTTCAAGTGGATGAGTGGGGAATCAAACCTGGTTCTCCAGATTGGAGTCCTGTGCTCTTATAACCGCTACACCAAACTGGGTCTCAGTGTTGCAATTTAGCTGTTACAATACATAAATCCTAGATCAGAGACCCCCATCTGGGGCCACCAATGGTTTTCCTGATGCCCATTTGCTTCTTCCACGTTTTAAACTGAATAACGAAGTTAAGCCAGCTGGGTAGCCTTGGGTCAGTCACAGCTCTCTGAAGTTCTCTCATCCCCACCCACCTCACAGGGTGTTTTGTTGTGAGGATAATAATAACATACTTTGTAAACTGCTCTGAGTGGGCATTAAGTTGTCCTGAAGGGTGGTATATAAATCGAATGTTGTTGTTTTTGTTGTGTTATGAACTTTACTCCAGTGCTGAAGAAAAGGTCTCGTTTCTGGTGTCTGTTGACTTCACCCGACACAGGGGACCTACCAGTAAAGGGATTTATGAATGTGCCATTCATTTTTATTTTTTTCTGCACATTTGTTGGGAGCATTTTCATCATTTCTATTTCCTTAGTGGCTTTCCTGTTTAGCTTAGTTTACTGTTTTCTAAGTAGCTTAGTAACTTTCCTGTTTTGTTTGAGTCTTAGCTGGCATCTATATGTAAATAGCATTTTTTTATATGCAAAACCAGGAATTGATTTTAACATCACTTTTACTATCAAATTTCATTATTTTGCTTAGCAAATAGATGTCCATCCTTTTGCTCCAAGCATTGAGCAACCAGAACAGAAACTCTAGCTGAATCAAGTCATGAAATCTGGTAAGCCATTGCATAAGTAGTACCAGATCTCATGTGAAAGAAATGATGTTTCTGGTACAGTAAGTTTCCTTGGGAATGATCATTCAGAACAGAGATGTTTTTTAAAAATAAATAAATGCTTGGCCTGGAGTGTTAAAAAGGTAACCAATGGTACCTCTGGTCCATTTAGTTTGGTATTGTCTATTCTGATCAGCGCTGGCCTTCCAGTGTTTCATATCCAAAACAATATTATCGTGAAAACTTACTAAGCAAAATATTTAGCAACATATTTAAGCCAACAGTAAAAGTTATATCAAAATCATGTTTATATAAATTGTGTGAATTATTTAGAGTGATATATAT
This sequence comes from Eublepharis macularius, assembly GCF_028583425.1. NCBI lineage: Eukaryota > Metazoa > Chordata > Lepidosauria > Squamata > Eublepharidae > Eublepharis > Eublepharis macularius. The sequence continues at coordinate 25,112,391 of NC_072802.1, forward strand.
CAAGTCAATATTACAAAAATTACTCCCTTTTATAGAGTTTTTGCCTTCAAATGATTTTAAACACACAACCAACCTTGAGAACCATATAGAAAATGCTAGTGTCTAAATATATAACCATTAATAATTCCTGTGTCTGTTTATCCTTAAAGTGCTGGTATTCAACAGGTACAATATTCCATAAGTTCGTACAAAAGCAATATACAAAAGTCTACCAAAGGCACAGTCTTGGCTATGCTACATGAAAGACCAGGCACGTTTTGCTGCAAAGTCATTAGGACAAGTTCCTTTAGGGTAATATTGGGAGCAACTATTTCTTAATGAAAAGCCCATTCGGGGGCTGATCATCTGATGAGTTGACCAGTTCTCCTTTGGTCCTGTTTCGGTTCTTTTTCAAAGATCTCACACTGGTACTGATGTCTAGAGTTCACTTATTATTTCCCTTTAACAAATAAAACATACAGGATATTTCATTTCACCTACATTAATATCATACTGTGTTCCATTAACGCTCCATCATGTTACATACCTACATAATATTCATACAATAATCACAAAGACATCAAAATCCCACTCCTCCAGAAGGCTGCGTACAAGGTAATTCACACAAATTCACACAATTTATATAAAAATGATTTTGATATGACCTTTATTGTTGGCTTAAATATTTTGCTAAATACTTTGCATAGTAACTTTTCACAATACTATTGTTTTGGATAGTTTACTCTCGTGATACTCCTGTTGTTTCGTTACTTCCAGGGTTTTAATCAGAGACAAATACCTGTTACCTGTGTGGAGGTCCTAGAGATTTAATCTGGGACCTTGAGTACGTAGAGGACTCTCTTGAGAAACTGCTTCTCTGCATTCATAGAACTGTCTAGAAATTACTCTAGTCCAACCTTCTGTGAGTGGCTTTCTATGGGATCTTCCTCAGAGTAAGAAGAACGTAAGTAGAGCCCTGATGGATCAGACCAATCTCTCTGTGTGTTGTTTCTAATTTTTGGTGACTCTATAAATTAACAACCTCCAAAATGCCCTGTCATTAATAATGGCACTCCTAGTGTTCAATATACTTTTCATAGAAGCTCTGCTTGAAAATTACAGAGAGTAATTCTCATGTTACGTTCAACACATGTGTGTGTGATTTAAACTCCACATTTAGCTAGGCACTGGTCCCTAATTTTATTTCTAAAGTGAATATGTATTGCTCTTTGTTATAAACAGGTGCATGCATATATGTACAGGTTGCACATATGTTCCCTATAACTTGTGAACAGGGTTACAGTAATTCTTACAATAGCCCAGTGAGTTAGGCCAGAACTATAACCCCCATATCAACACCTGAATTCCTCTCTTGATTTCTTATTTATGCAAAGTAAATGATTATTTTATTTTTATGCCATTTTCCGTTTCCTCACACTAAATGTTTTCGGTTTTTCTCAGACTGAATGAATGTTTCAGATAGAAGTATGCATTTTCTGGGCTATTTGTCATTAACAAAGCATTATACTTTCTGTGGGCTGGATCAACTGGCAATTTCCACTTATTCCCCCTTCCTGCTGCAGCAGACTTCCTGCCCCAGGTCGTTCCCCAGGGTCCAGTATCAACCAGACACAGAATTTCATGGAGATTAGTAGACTGCAGTGGGAGGAGACAGGAAAGTTTCATTCTGTTATTGGAAAGTTTATTATACATCTGAAGGTAGAAATATCATCGAATTTACATCTACAACCAATGCATACATACACCATACAAATAAAAGTATGAAACCTAATGGCAACAAGCCAGGAACTGAAACTATTCAAAGAAATAGAAATTAACAAAAAGAAAAAATGGAGAATGTTAACTCATGCCTAGTAATAATACTTTCCCAACTGGAATGGCCCAGACTAGCCCAAATTTGTCAGATCTTGGAAACTAAGCTGGGTTGGCCCTGGTTAGTACTTGGATGGGAGACCAGCACAGAAATCCTGGGTTGCTATGCAGAAGGAGGGATTGGTAAACCACCTCTTTTCATCTCATGCCATGAAAACCCAATGGGGTCACCAGAAGTTATTTGTGAATTGATGGCACTTTATACACAATAATACTACTACCAGCTTTGAAGGGTTGCCATAAGGATTACTGAATATATCAGGCCTTTTATATCAATGCTTTATATTGGTGCTAAGCAATTTACAGAGCACTTTTCGTCAATGTATGCATTCTTACAATAATTCTCAAAGGTAGACCCACATGTTCATATTAAGATTTGAGTCCAGTAGCACGTTAAAGACCTACAAGATTTTCAATGTACAAGCTTTTGAGAGCCAATGCTCTCAGATATGTATTTGACAAAGAGAGCTTTGACTCTCAAAAGCTTATACATTGAAAATTGTACATTGTTGTTTTTTAAGGCACTACTAGACTCAAGTCTTGCTGTTCTACTGCTGACCAACATGGCTACCCACCTGAAACTGTGTTTATATTAGTGTCACATTACAACTGAAGAGTTCAGGTTGAAACAGAGAGTGGCTTTCCAAAGGCCTCTTCATGAGCTTGTGGCTAAGAGCCAAGCTACAAGAGACAAATTACACAAGGAGGAGCACGTGAAGGGAGCCGCAATGTTCGCCGGGAAGCTGAGTTTTAAAAGAGATCGGAAGGCTTTGTCAATTTCCCCTCTCTGCAGAGCCAGGGAGATCACTGCACAGAGGGTTTGTTAATTTCCTCTTCGCCTCTTAGAAGGGGAGGTGAAACTGACAGAGCCTTCTGGAGGCAAAGACGAAATTAACAAACCCTCTGAGCAGACCCTCTGGCTCTGTAGACAGGGGAAATTAACAAAGCCTTCCCATCTCTTTTAAAACTCAGCTTCCTGGAGAACATTGCAATTCCCTTCACGTGCTCCTTGTGTAATTTGTCTCTTGTAGCTTGACTCTAAATTCTGGCTCATACCTCATTCTCATAACTGAACAGTGGGTAGCTACTCTAGGTTAATGCTGTGTGTTTGCCTCTTTAAGGACCATGCATATTTATCCAGGTGGCTAGTTTACCTTCCATAGTTGAACAAATAACCATTGATATTGCGGGGGGGGGGGGAGACTATACATACTGGTTAACCAGATTAACAGCAAAAAAAACCAGATTAACCCCACATGATTACCCATGTCTAAACACAAGTTTTGTGTTGCCATAAAACAGTAATTCAAGCAAAAGCCTACATTTAAACAACATTAAGGACAGTGATTTGAACTCCTAGAATGAGAGATCATAGTGCGAAAACAAGAAGGGTATAATTAGCAGGTTGTGGGTAAAACGCAGCAAAACAACATGATATCTTTTTTAAAATAATGCCAGTGTTTGAGAGAGAAAAAAATCCCACTGGGCCAGGAGCTGAAAGGGCAGTTTTAGCTATAAAAACAGAGCCGATTCACACCACTGAAATTTTGCTATAGCCACAATATAACTTCAGCACGCATTATTACAAGATGCAAAATGCTCGTCGGATTGTTGCAGTGCATACTCAGAGCAGTCTCCGTGGTTCATTACAAGTTGGCCTCAA